>NC_136065.1:1469017348-1478476348 GCF_964261635.1 Lissotriton helveticus
GACACCATGGAATAGGCATTTATCAGTCTAAGACAGAAAGGCCTGTAACAGTAATGGTTGGAGATGAACAGTTCCATGTTCCTGTAGGAGAAGAGCGATATTTCGAACATGTTATGCTTTCTGTTTTGTTTTTGTTCGTAGTGGAAACGACATTTGACAGTAAAGCATTTTAAATGATGCACATTTAATGTGTTTTCCTCAACAATGTTTTGTTTATTGTGAAATTTAGCTTTCAGTTTGCAGTGGTAGCTTTCTCCAGTTCACATTGGACTCCAGGGGATGGGTGGAGGATTCGGTAGACCAAAAACCTGAAATTCTACACAGCAGAACAAAGTCCCAAACACAGGGCAAATCTTCCCTTGGTTACCATTCCTTTATAGGCAGGATTCTTATGTTTTGAATTTCGTCAGAATAGGTCACCCAATATATTGATTCATATCAAATGCTGGCTCAGGATGGCAAGGTCAAAGTGACAAGTGTCGATAGCATGCCATACAAAATATACTTGCCACCAATAAAATGGTGTTCTATCCCCTTATCTCTTTCAGCGGGGCTCAAACATAAACATGCAAAAGTGCAAATGACTCCCTTTTTAAGTCCGAAGAAACAGGTGATGTAGGATCTAAAAATACAGTGCATGGCCAGATGAGGACCAATGAGTTCCTTATAACCGACACTATTAACTTTCTGCTTCTCCATTATACAGTTATATTTTGCTGTTGGGAAGGCCTCTTCTATTTTGATTTTCGACGTTTACCACCAAAAGGACTCAGAGATCAGGCAGTCTCAATCGCTCCATACACTCCATGGCCTCAAGCCGTCAACCTCATACTCGTAATCAATTTGTGTCAAATCCCAGTCCCATTATGAGGGGCGCTCAAGCCTCTGCTGCATCCGCATCACCTCAGTGCAATTAACCTACCACTCAATTATGCAAAAGCAGTTTGGTGGTACCATTTAATTTCAGTTTCATGCTACATTGTTGGTCATCTCGACCATCCACTTCATCATAACTTTCTTAGTGCCATGCCTAATCACTCGTACAATTAACTAATTACATTGTGACTAGTCAAATGTATTAATCAATTACTAAAAACCATTATAATCATAAGGACATTGTGGACCAGATTCACAAAGCTAAAGTTAAGCCAAAAGTCTAACTTAGACCAAAAGGTAAGGTAAGTTACTTTTTTTTAGTCTAAGTTAGACTTTTGTGTATTTAGAAAGATAGTATATAAAAATACCTACATCTAAAAATTGTGTGCAAATTACGCAGAACATATTAACCAGCAAATACCTCGGAATTTCATGGCATTCTATTGAGCACCGATTAATAACAACTACTCATCCAGGAACATTAGAATTTATTTTAATAGAAAAATTCTTAATAAAATATAAGAAACAAACTGACAACAATATATACAATAAAGTTAATTGGTTAGACAGCAGAGAGCTACATGTCCACCAGATCAAATTAGACGCCAAACCCTGGCTAGATGGATAAGGGAAAGTAACAGTATAAGCTCTAGGAGATACAAGATTTGCAGCGATATATACAATGCATCACGGCCTCTTGATATGGCAGCATAAAGCTGCACATCTTCGAGAGCAGAATAGTTGCAACTCCATCACTGGATCAGTAAATAAAATTGGCTTAAATACATTATATATACCATTCCAAATTCCAAACGAAGTTGGTAATCCAAAAACGAGCAAATTGCCCCGGAGTGGATTTGTGCCAGATCAGAATGCAAATTGGTGCCCCAAGTGGAAACACCATAAATAATAGCTGGATTCAGCTTAGCACCAAATATCTGCAGCAAACTTGTTCCAGTGGGGCTGTGCAGCCTCTTGCTTATTGTCCTTAATTGGTGCTGCAGAAAGTGCAGTGAACTTTGTACGGCTCAGATTTGATTTTTAAACATGAGTTTTGAGCCAATCCAAAATCTAAGGTATTGATAGGCTTGGGTCATTAGTATATTTTGGTCTCCCAGGTGCCAGACAAATTTAGATTTTGCAGAACCCAATTTCATTATCATTGCCTTTATCATTTTTAATTTCTAATCATTTGATTTGTTGTATTCTTAAAGATCATTTAGGACCCTCTGTAAACCTATTTCAGTTGCAGGAAGAGTGCTGTGTCATCTGCGTACAGGAGCAATGTGTTGAATTCAGTTTTGGGGGAAGACTTTTCGACTTGACAGCACTTGTTGAAGGTTGGTTGTGTACAAATCAAAAAGAATGGGCATCAGCAGGCAGCCCTGTTTCAGGCCCTGATTGGTGCAATTTACCCTGGGCAGAGTCAGTGATGACTGGCAGAGAACGGTGTGGCGGGGCAGGAGAGGGTGTGAAAAAACGAAATAAAAAAACACTTACCTCTTCACGTCGACGTCTCTGCTCCATCATTGCTTCTCTTCCTGATGAGCTCAGGAAGCACACAGGCTAACTAAGCCACTCACAATGCTGCTGTCACCATGACAGCAGCGTCGTGATTGGTCTGAGCACCGTGGTTCAGTGTTCAGACGGGTACTGGGAGCCTGTGGGGTAGTGAGACAAAATATCGAAATTAAAATATCGATATACAATAATATCGATGTTTTAAGTTCGATGGTATAGAATATCGATGTCCAAAATATCGACAGACAGAATATCGTTTTGTATGTTACTAATATCGAAATTTACTAATATCGAAATTTTGTTTAGTGTTATGTATTTTATTATGTTGTTTATATGTTTGTTAAATATGTTTTTTAATGTATGTTTGAAAATTAGTAAATTTGTTTACATTTTGCGTTTTAGTATCAGAGCGGGTTGTGGGTTTATAGGGGAATAGGGTGGGAAGTAATTTAATAATAATTAATAATTTATATATTTTTGTAAATATTTTTAATTAATATTTAATTGGTAATTAATTAATATTAATTAGTTAATTACATTAATTAGAGTGAATGTTTTAATATATATATTTTTTATTGTTTATTAATTAATTGGTAATTAAATAATATTAATTAGTAAATTTACTTAATTAGAGTTAATGTGCTAATATATTTATTTTTTTGTTATTGTTAATTAATAATTAATTGGTAATTAAATAATATTAATTATTTAATTAAATTAATTAGAGTTAATGTGCTAATATATTTAATGTTTTTGTTATTGTTAATTAATAATTAATTGGTAATGAATTATTAAGTGAATAAATGATGTGATTTATTTATGTGTAGTGGGTTGTGTGTTTATAGGGGGATAGGGTGTGATATAATTAAATGTAATTAATTAAAGAGATTGTATTTATTTGTTGGTATTTATTGTTAATTAATTAATTAGTAATTAATATGTGTTAATTAGTTCATTTATAATTACATCAATTTAGTAATATTAATTGTTATTAATTGATTAATAGAAATGTATAATAATTGTTTTTTTTGTATGTGTAGTGTGTTGTGTGTTAAAGGGGGAGTAGTGTGGGAAGTAATTTTTACCCCCATGCTATCCAACGCTTTCCCTACTGTTGCACCCTCTGGAGTGGGAATAGTAATTTAAACCCTACGCTATCCAACGCTTTCCCTACTGTTGCACTCTTTGGATTGGGAATAGTAAATTTTACCCCTTCGCTATCCAACGCTTTCCCTACTGTTGCACCCTTTGGAGTGGGAATAGTAATTTTTACCCATATGCTATCCAACGCTTTCCCTAGTGTTGCACCCTTTGGAGTGGGAATAGTAATTTTTACCCATACGCTATCCAACGCTTTCCCTACTGTTGCACCCTCTGGAGTGGGAATAGTAATTTTTACCCCTATGCTATCCAACGCTTTCCCTACTGTTGCACCCTTTGGAGTGGGAATAGTAATTTTTACCCATACGCTATCCAACGCTTTCCCTAGTGTTGCACCCTTTGGAGTGGGAATAGTAATTTTTACCCCTACGCTATCCAACGCTTTCCCTACTGTTGCACCCTCTGGAGTGGGAATAGTAATTTAAACCCTACGCTATCCAACGCTTTCCCTACTGTTGCACTCTTTGGATTGGGAATAGTAAATTTTACCCCTTCGCTATCCAACGCTTTCCCTACTGTTGCACCCTTTGGAGTGGGAATAGTAATTTTTACCCATATGCTATCCAACGCTTTCCCTAGTGTTGCACCCTTTGGAGTGGGAATAGTAATTTTTACCCCTACGCTATCCAACGCTTTCCCTACTGTTGCACCCTCTGGAGTGGGAATAGTAATTTTTACCCCTATGCTATCCAACGCTTTCCCTACTGTTGCACCCTTTGGAGTGGGAATAGTAATTTTTACCCATACGCTATCCAACGCTTTCCCTAGTGTTGCACCCTTTGGAGTGGGAATAGTAATTTTTACCCCTACGCTATCCAACGCTTTCCCTACTGTTGCACCCTCTGGAGCGGGAATAGTCATTTTTACCGCTACGCTATCCTACGCTTTTCCTACTGTTGCACCCTCTGGAGTGGGAATTGTAATTTTTACCCCTACGCTATCCAACGCTTTCCCTACTGTTGCACCCTCTGGAGTGGGAATAGTAATTTTTACCCATACGCTATCCAACGCTTTCCCTACTGTTGACTCTCTGGAGTGGGAATAGTAATTTTTACCCCTATGCTATCCAACGCTTTCCCTACTGTTGCACCCTCTGGAGTGGGAATAGTAATTTTTACCCCTACGCTATCCAACTCCTTCCCTACTGTTGCACCCTATGGAGTGGGAATAGCGATTTTTACATCTACGCTATCCAACGCTTTCCCTACTGTTGCACCCTCTGGAGTGGGAATAGTAATTTTTACCACTACGCTATCCAACGCTTTCCCTACTGTTGCACCCTCTGGAGTGGGAATAGTAATTTAAACCCCTACGCTATCCAACGCTCTCCCTACTGTTGCACCCTCCTGAGTGGGAATAGTAATTTTTACCCCTACGCTATCCAACGCTTTCCCTACTGTTGCACCCTCTGGAGTGGGAATAGTAATTTTTACCCCTATGCTATCCAACGCTTTCCCTACTGTTGCACCCTCTGGAGTGGGAATAGTAATTTTTACCCCTACGCTATCCAACGCTTTCCCTACTGTTGCACCCTCTGGAGTGGGAATAGTAATTTAAACCCCTATGCTATCCAACGCTCTCCCTACTGTTGCACCCTCTGGAGTGGGAATAGTCATTTTTACACCTACGCTATCCAACGATTTCCCTACTGTTGCAATATGTGGAGTACGTATATATATTAATTAATATGTAGAGTTTTTAATTTATTTAAAATGTTAAATTAAATGTTTTTATTTAATATTTGTAAAATTATATGTATTTTTAAATTATTTTTACATTATTATTAATACATTTAAAAAAACAATATTTTCAATTTCGATATTTTTGTACTACGATATTAAATTTTCGATATTTTTGTACTTACCTTTATGAAGATCTAACTCCGATATTTTTGACTTCGATATTTTTGTGTCGATATTTTTGTATGTAGATATTCTGTCTGTCGATATTATGTCATAGATTCGCCTGTGCATGTTCTCCAACCAGGCTGTGTATTACAGTCCGGTGGAGAACATGTTAAGTGTGCATGGCTGTTTGGCCGACCCAAGAAGGCTGGCCAAACCGTCATGCGCACTCAAGTGCATGAATTCACTCCTACCCATGTGACACCTGCCCAGCAAAGCCCTAAATCAGCCATGTAGTTGCGAAAATTAAAATGATAATAACAATTTTATTATCGTTTTATTTTTGTGTTTTCCACTGCTTTCTGAGCAGTGGGGCGACGGTCCTCTCCCTTAGTGGAGGAGCCACCCCTGGGCAGAGTTGACAGATTACCCAGTTTTTACTCGGATCCAAGTATCTGTGTACAAAAGATGAATGTCGGTAAACAAAAAATCTGGAATTTTCCAATCCTTCATCTTCCATCAAAGGGTGCTGTAATTAACCATATTGAAGACCACACTATAGTACAGGAAAGACACATACAATGATGTCTTCTGGGCGATCGCTTTCCAACAGTATGATGCTGAGTATGTTGTCCAGGGATTCACTGCTTGTTCTAAACCCTTTAGCTTAAGAGTCTAGCAGGGCTATGGTTTTATAGTTTTTAGGTTTGAACATTGACCCCTTTTTATTTCTGGGATAGAGAATTGATTCTGCCAGTTATCTGGAATTGTTTTGGAGGTTAAAACAGAATTGTACGGTGTCAGTCGGGGTCATCGAAAGCTTGAACATCTTGTTTGAACACTGCCAACAGAACTACATTAGTGCCTGGCTTTCTGTTACTTTTCATATATGCCATTGTTTCAATTAAGTAAACTAATAATGTGGTTCCCTCAGGGGAAGCTTAAGCCTGAGCTTCCTAGGCAAATGAGATACACATGGTCATACAAATAATTTAAATAGACCAACTGTTTATGGATACTCACACACTCTTCACTGCACAGTCCTGTGCAGATTTAGAGTAAACACAATTACATACGGTACAGTTACTCACAAATCTTAACAGATAACTTCAATTAGGTGCTCTTGTTGGGTGGCGCAGTGTAAGTGAATGTTGAAGAAAGTGTTTAGTGAAACATAAAGCATAAAATGTTGACTGACAGATGCCACAAATTCAAACTCAGTGAAGGCCTGCATTTAAGTCCACACATATGGCACTTTTGTAACACAGGCAACAGAACAACACCTTGACTTTTCGACCCCAATGATTCAACTTAGGAATGGAGTCTTCATCAAGGTACACAAGTAGACTTCTCTTAGCGTAAGAGATGGTACTAGAATATTGTTGTTCTGTGTCAATCAGTTTCTTTTTTAATTTTTTTTTTAATTCTATTTTTGTGTCCTCATACGCCAAAAAAGAAAGATATTCTCAGAGCGAGAGGTTCAAGCCATCTCCTGCCCTACAGAGTGGTCTCTCTTCCAGCTAATTCTGTCTAAATTAACTGTATTCTTTATTGCTCTAACCCAATCTAAATATACAGGTGCAGTATCTTTAACCCAAAGTTTGCAAATCTCTCTGCGTGCCAAAATAATTAAATATAAGGACAATTTATTTATATCTTGAGGAAGTACCTCATAGTTAGAAAAAAATACAAAAAAAACAAGTTGTATACTAACCTGTATATCGAAATTAAACAGCTTTTCCATAGCTTTTATTACCATATCCCAAAAATTCTTTAATGCTGGACAAGTTAAAAACATATGAAGGTCATCAGCTTTTTCCTGTTTACACTTAGGGCAACAGGGAGTAGGACCCTTAGAAAATGTTGCCAGCCTAGCAGGAGACCAATACACTCTGTGAAGAGAAAAAAATGGTTGCGCTTTAAATTGGCAGGTGAGTCTGTAATGTAAAGTAGATCAAAAGATACTTGCCATAATTCCTGCAAGTCGACGTCTGAAATTTGGTCTCCCCATAAGTAAGCCGGCAAGGAGAAATCCCCTTCTTCTGTGTCCAAGATGGTCCAATAAAGAGTTGATGTTTTTATTGGCCTAGTCTTGCTCAATAAAAGTTCCTCCAGCCCTGACTTGGCAGCAAGTTCGCCTGGAGATATTTGAACTTAGATAAGTTATTATCCGTGAGGAACTTAACAAAACCCCTTCCGGAATTAGCTGCCCCCAGGATTTTAAATTAGCCTCTAGAAGAGGAGTAACCAATGAATCTCTAGTCCACTCAGGGGAGCCAGGTGAATCCCATATTGGGGCCAGTGCCAAATAATATGGAATAGTCAGTGCCCTTCTTACCCTCGCCCAGACACAAGCCATGTCTCTCAAGACCTTTAGCCGCACCTTCTTGAAAAAACACGGATCCTCGAACTTTAACAAAAATCCCTGAGGCCCTCCTTGAGCCCCCAGTAACATTGTCTGAAACATGATACCTTTTTCTGACCCATCTGGACTATCAAATAACATTAACCCCGCTTTCAGTAGCAATGTCCAGGCATAACAATTCAAATCTGGTGCAGAAAGCCCTCCTTTCTTTTTCCTCCTGCGCAGCTTCTTCCATGCGATCCTTATGCTCTTTGAAGCCCAAACAAAGGAATTTCATTTAGCTTGAATTTTGCTTAGCTTATCTCCTTTAAAAGCTAACGGGATGTTCTGAAATAGGAAAATTAATTTAGGGAGAAGCATCATCTTAATGATATTTACCCTCCCAATTAAAGTCAACGGAAGAACTGTCCAGCTTCTCAAAGATTCAGCAGACTCCCTCTCGATTTTTGCCAGATTTCTATCAGTTAATTGTTCTAAGTCTTGAGTAATTTGCATCCCCAGATATCTTATTTCATGCTTTAGGATAGAGATTGAAGTGAAAGTCATTATATTCCATTCAGATTTAGATTGATTAATCTGATATCATGAGATTTGGCCAAACTGCTCGGCACCGCTATAAATAACAGGTATTGCGTTAATTGGGTCCGAGGTATATAGCATCATATCATCAGCATAGAGAGACACTTTTTTCTCCCAGTACTTATATTTGAATGGTGAAATACGCTGATCTTGTCTAAATTTTTCAGCCAATGATTCTATATACAAATCAAACAGCAGGGGCGAGAGAGGACACCCCTGTCTTGTTCCTCTCTTGATTTTTATGGATGCTGGAAGACTGCCATTTATCAATACTCTTGCTGTTGGGGTGTGATAAAATGTCGATATGGATCTACAAAAATTCTTACCCAGATTGCACTTTTCCAAAACTTTGGCTAAAAATACCCAGTAAACGCGGTTGAATGCCTTAGTAGCATACAAATATTTTCTTCAGTATAGCACAGTTGCAGTAATTATTTTCCCAGGTCTAAGCATCAATGCCAATTATTCAATGTGGCAGGCCATCCAGGTGATGGATAAGACTCCAAAATGTGGTACTGTCCCTGGAACTCGCCCAATAACAGATGTTATGCCACCTTTTACTTTTAAAATCTGTTTTTGCTTTCCAGCATTTCATTCTATATGATCGTTTCAATTTAGTAACAAGGTCCAGGGGGCGCTAGGTGGTGCACAAGCAAGATGGCCACACTTGAGTGAGGCTACTGCTGCTCGGTGCATTATTCTGCCCAAAAATCCTGTCCAGATGGTCACAACTGCTGAATACTTGCAGTAACAGTGACTCACCACTGTGCAACAGCACCAAACGTTTCATGCCAGTGGCACGTTGCTGACTGCTGCTACATCATTGCTGGATGAACTGCGCTGCACTGGACTGAGGCGCCTGGAACTGCAACCTGGTGGACTCGCTCACGCGAGCACCATGGCGCCCACGAGGTGACTAGGCCTCACAACAGGCGCGCATTGTGAACCCGGCATGATAGACAATTGTGGTGAGTGCGCTGGTACTTCGCTTCGATACCCGACTTCACTCTCCTTGCCTCCCATTCCCGCCATCATGCCTTACAACTAAATCCCGCCCTTGATCTCCTTTTCCTTTAGCGTGCCGCAATCACGATAGCATTGTAACTAGAAGCGGGAGAAGTGCACACCGGTTATCCTTGGGTAAATACAAATCTCGCTCTCGTTTAAATTGTAGCCTGTGCACCGCCAACTCTGGTCTAACTGTCCCTTCCAAATCCCTTTAGGTCAACATCACGCACGGTACCTGACTGCATCTCCGGTCTGCCTTTACCTTGCTTCGGTAATTCCACCCCTTCCCTATGTATACTCACAACGCATCACCGTAATGTCCAGTGTAATCGCACTTTTCTGACACCGCGCCGATTTTTTAATTATGTCGCATCCCACCTCTCTTACGAAAGTCACTACACACCAAGAGAACATCTGCACTTTGCATAGCGTGTACCAACAGACACTGTTCTCCGTGCGCAACCGTTCTCAGTTGTCCGACTAGGCGCTGTAAATATTCAGCATCTTGTAAACAACACGGTAGCGGTTCACTGTGCCGTTTTATTTCACCAGGATCTTTCATGATATGAACCAGATTCAACCACGGCACCCACGACAGTCACTCACTGCGCCAACATTATTATAATACCTTCTCCAGACTGACCGTGTTACTTTTGTCAATATGCATGCACCATTCTGCGTGGCAATCACTGTGCTTTAATATATCCGCTTTTATGATGTTTAAGTAATACTATATCCGGTATTAACGACCACCACACTAAATGCCTTCAAGTCACTGACAGTGGAAACTTCTAGCACATGCCTAGCTACGTATTTATATTCTTTTCTTTTCTCTTCCCCCTCTTTTTCCATTTTTTTCCTGGATTCTTTATTAATTTCCTTGCTGAAATGTTTGTGGTATGAAAGGCAAATGTACATATTATTCAAGACAAACATGGTTTATAAAATTGTCCTGAAGATGATGCCACGTATCTGAGGTCTGGCATCGAAACGTCGACACCTTAGTACCATATGTTCTCATATACTCACAATGTATTGCACAATCGTACCTTAAAGCAATTAAGTCTTTACACTGAATACTAGTACACAGACCGCCTCGTTCGCACTTGCCTGAAATTTGTTCTTTTGTCTTGCTCCTTGTGGGGCACAGGCTGTGCCCCCTTGACATTACTTCTGATTCATTGTCACTGTTTGCATTTAATAAATTCCTGTCCGGTTGGACAAAGGACATATTGGCTATTCAGCGTATGTTTATTCTCACCCTGACTCTTCAAATACTAGGGTCCACTGTCTTTAGTAATAATCTAACGCCCAAGGTCCCTAGTGTATTACCTTCGGGTTCCCTTATCTCTGTTAAACGGCATCCCACCCCCAGCACTTAACAACAGGACTGCGTCCCCCGCTTACCTGCAGTGGCAGGGAGGTCCCGCACTCCTGCAAAAACACTCTTGATGCCGCCATCCTTCTACCCCTGCGGGTGCTGGGCTGCTATCATCCTCTCGGGGTCCGTGAACCGCCAAAAATAGCGTACGCTGGCATATCACTGCCTGTGGCGTGAAAAGTGCCAGAGGCACACAGACTTCATTCCTCGGACCCGCACTGCTATAGCTTCACCCAAGGAGGGCTGATGCAGTGGCAGCGCGAACCACCCATGCACCAGAGGCGCACACCGCAGCCGGTTGACAGCTTCACAAAGGCACGGCAGGCCCACCAGAGATTAGCACATCAGAACAGATGCTGTGAGAGCCCAGTATTTGCACTGGACAACGATACATTGGAGAGCGGGACCCCACTGCCAGATTTCGCTGCAGTGCTCTCTCACCCGCCCTGAAATTCTCACCCAGAAGGTAAAAACTGCCAAATAATTCCAGTAACGAGGTGACTACACCATTGTGCAACAGTGCTGCTAGTTGATACTAGTGGCACACTGCTGACTGCTGCTTGAGATGGGGTCTCTTGGAACTGCAATCCGGCAGACTCGCTCACGTGAACACCTCGGCGCCCACAAGGTGATTGGGCCTCACAACCAGCACGATCGACAGTTGCAGTGAGTGCGCTGATGTCCTGCCCTAAGTACCTAACATCAGGACTGCCTCCCCACTTACCTGCAGTGGTGAGGTGTCTCGCATTTCCGCAAAGTCACTATTGCTGCCACCATTCTCCCATCCCCACAGGCGCTAGGCCACTACTGACCTCCTGGGGCCTGGGAACAACCACAAACAACAAGCGCCAGTATATCATCGCTTGTGGTGCAACAACCACCGGAGGCACACATATTATGGTCCTGGGACCCGTGCCACTCCATCATTGCCAGAAAAGGGCTTAGGATACGGCAGCTCAAGCCATCTAAGCATCAAAGGTGATCCCTGTAGCCCAATGATGGCTCCACATAGACACAGCAGTCACATCAGGGCCCAGGGCTCAGACACTAGGACAAGCGTTGTGAGAGCCCGGTATTTTCTCCTGACAATGGGCCCCCTCTGCTATCTCCGCTGCAGTGCTCTCACACCGGAAGACTGCGGCCCAGTAACTTCCATCGCCTGCCATGACCGCCATAACGACGCTATTTCTGGAGACGCGTACCCAAGCCGGCAGGTTGGGTGCTCCTGATGCTTCGTGATATCATGAATAGTCGCTAGGCTTGGGATGCATTGCTGCCCCTCCACTCACCAGCAGGCACCCCGACTCAAAGAAACAGCTGGCATCGATTTGCTTGGCAGAGGCAGGTCCGGAGAAGATATCCCACCTAACTCACCATGCCGAGGGACTACAGGCACCGCGCACGTATTGGCAGGCACTGTTCAGAAGCCTTTAATTCACCAAACATGGGAAAGCAGACACACGACAACCAAGGCTGACGTTCGAGGCCAAGAAGAGCAGCCGTACAATGCAGGAAGACCCAGACCTGGCCAGGACTGAACCTGCAAGCCGGTCGTCGCCCACACCTGATTATGACATGAAAGCCTTACTTCTAGAGATTCTCCAAAGCCTCACATTCCTTGCAGATATAATGGACACCATGCATAACCGTCTGGACGCCATTGTGCACAAATTAGAAAGACAGAAGAACACATTACAGAAGTGGAGCGTCGTATCTCCAATACCGAGGACTCCACGGCTCAACTTCAAACTAACGTAGTAGAAATGGACAAACTGCTGAAGATTATAGCAGCAAAAAATGAGGATCTCGGAGTGCGCAGTAGACGGAATAATATTGTGTACTTGGCATTCCTGAGAGCACCAATACTGGAAAGATGGAGGAGTACATAGAAAGACTGCTGCGTGACACAATAGGAGCGGAATCCTTCTCGTCTCAATTAATCGTTGAAAGGGTGCATAGATCCCTCGGCTGTAGGCCTGCCCCAGGAAGTACACCTCGCCCCATCATAGCCCGGCTCCTCAATTACCCGGACCGAGATGTCACCCTAAAAGCTGCTCGGGAGAAAAATCAACTCACTTTTGAAGGAAATAACTTTACCATCTATCCGGACTTTACAGCAGCTGTCCAAGAGGAAAGGCACAAGTTCATGCCTGCTAAGCAAAAATTAAAAGAGGCTCAAATTGATTATGCTCTTCTGTACCCAGCATGCTTACGAGTTATGCACCAAGGCAAACAATCATTTTTTACTTACCGCACTAAGTAGACAAGTTCCTGTAGCATCTCAAACGCAACAATAAATCATCTGCCTCTCTGACCTCATCACCAAGATCGAGATCTCCGGACCCTGAATATCTGATACCGGCACTAACCCACAGTCGTATCCTGGGCGACCCGTGATGGCGCAGCGACAATGTATCTCCTAAAGAGGGGAGCATACATCTCTGAGAGTTGATCACTCATCAACATCCACCAAATAAGTGACACACTGGACCTGCATGACACTCAATACAGAGCACCCCTCTTTAAGTTTTGCCCACTCCATCACTCCTGCTCTCAGAGGGAGGGTGAGACTGTGCATGCACCTAGGAGTCCTCCAGAGGGTGCTCCCCCTTCAGTATGTTTTTATACTGTATAGTTGTATGCAGTATGTTCTTGATGTTACTGGGGACTAGGGAGGGGGGAAGGGAACATCTTACTGGCATGTTTGGGATGCTTAAGTGGGAGGGGCGGGATTGGGATTGTGCTGGAAGTTTTTTAGCGGTAAAAAAGGAGCTGGTGACGGACGGAGCATCTGAACCAATCAAACACTCACACCCAGTCAACAGATCTGGGTTTGATCCATCACCGTTCTTTAGCCCACTCTGCCACCCCAGTTCAGACATGGCCATATGCAAATCAGTCTGACCCTGTGCCTCATGGGAACAGTCCAGCCCGAACTGCCAAGCCATACCTTCCCTGGACCGGATTCAAGCTTGCTAGGGCCGGTTTCTGGCATTACAGCCGTCTTCAGCCAGGCTTGCTTGAATCCAGTGGCAAAGTGAGCAAGGGACTCACGTCTGAGCATACCCTGCCAAACTTATGGCGAACAAAGTGGTACAAAAGGGGGTGGTGACGGACGGAGCATCTGAACCAATCAAACAATCACACCCAGTCAACAGATCTGGGTTTGATCCATCACCGTTCTTTAGCCCAGTCTGCCACCCCAGTTCAGACATGGCCATATGCAAATCAGTCTGACCCTGTGCCTCATGGGAACAGTCCAGCCCGAACTGCCAAGCCATGCCTTCCCTGGACCGTAAACAAGCTTCCGAGGACCGGTTTCTGGCATTTTAGCTGTCTTCAGCCCGGCTTGCTTGAATCCAGTGGCAAAGTGAGCAAGGGACTCACGTCTGAGCATACCCTGCCAACTTATGGCGAACAGAGCGGTACAAAAGGGGGTGGTGATGGACGGAGCATCTGAACCAATCAAACACTCACACCCAGTCAACAGATCTGGGTTTAATCCATCACCGTTCTTTAGCCCACTCTGCCACCCCAGTTCAGACATGGCCATATGCAGATCAGTCTGACCCTGTGCCTCATGGGAACAGTCCAGCCCGAACTGCCAAGCCATGCCTTCCCTGGACCGGAAACAAGCTTCCGAGTGTTCATGAAGTTTTTTAGCAGCACACAAGACACACATAACAAGCAGATGTATTATTGTTGTTGTATTTTCTACCTACCTCATGGATATGGCGTAGTCACACTTCCGTCTTTCATAACCCACTACAGCCTATGCCTAACCTAATACCCTCCCACACTTTACAGATCCTCACATGGAATGTTAGAGGGTTGGGAGACCCTAGGAAACTGCACCAAATACTGGCATACTTATACAGGCAAAAGACCCATATTTTGATGATCCAAGAGACCCACATTCAATCAATCAATCAATCAAAGCATTTGTATAGCGCGCTACTCACCCGGAAGGGTCTCAAGGCGCTTGGGGGAGGGGGTCCGCTACTGCTCGAACGGCCAGGTCTTGAGTTGTTTCCTGAAGGCGAGATGGTCCTGTGTCAGCCGGAGGTGGATGGGGAAGGGAGTTCCATGTCTTGGCTGCCAGGTAGGAGAAGGATCTTCCTCCGGCGGTGGCTCTTCGGATGCGTGGTACGGCGGCGAGGGCGAGGCTTGTAGAGCGTAGCTGGCGGGTGGGTGTGTAGAAGGTCAGGCGGTCGTTGAGGTACTTGGGACCCAGGTCGTGGAGAGACTTGTGTGCGTGGGTAAGGAGACTGAACATGATCCTTTTGCTGACGGGGAGCCAGTGCAGGTCCCTCAGGTGGCCGGAGATGTGGCTACGTCGGGTGATGTCCAAGATGAGTCGGGCGGAGGCGTTTTGTATGCGCTGGAGTCTTTTCTGTAGTTTGGCTGTGGTTCCCGCGTAGAGCGTGTTCCCGTAGTCCAGTTGGCTGGTGACGAGGGCCTGGGTTACCGTCTTCCTGGTTTCGGTCGGGATCCAGCGGAAGATCTTTCGGAGAATGCGCAGGGTGTTGAAGCACGACGAGGAGACGGCGTTGACTTGTCTGGTCATCGAGAGGGAGGAGTCCAGGATGAAGCCCAGGTTGCGTGCGTGGTCTGTTGGCTTGGGAGCGGTGCCCAGGGCGGGAGGGCACCAGGAGTCGTCCCAGGCGGAGGGCGATGGTCCCAGGATGAGGACTTCCGTCTTGTCTGAGTTCAGTCTCAGGCGGCTGTTCTTCATCCACTCGGCGACGTCTTTCATCCCTTCGTGTAGGCTTGTTCTGGCGGTGGCGGGGTCATTGGTGAGGGAGAGGATCAGCTGGGTGTCATCAGCGTAGGAGATGATGTTGAGGTTGTGTTGGCGTGCGATGGCTGCGAGGGGGCTCATGTAGATGTTGAAGAGGGTTGGGCTGAGCGATGATCCTTGCGGTACGCCGCAGATGACTTCGGTGGCCTCGGATCGGAACAGGGGGAGGCGGACTCTTTGTGTTCTTCCGGCGAGGAACAAGATGATCCACTCCAGTGCCTTTTCTTGGATACCGATGTTTCTGAGGCGTTGAACTAGGGTGCGGTGGCAGACAGTGTCGAACACTGCAGAGAGGTCCAGGAGGATGAGGGCCGCTGTTTCCCCGTTGTCGAGCAGGGCTCGGATGTCGTCGGTGGCTGCGATGAGGGCGGTCTCGGTGCTGTGGTTGGCTCGGAAACCGGACTGTGAGGGGTCGAGGGATCCGTGCTTCTCGAGGAAGGCTGCAAGCTGTCTGTTGACGGTCTTCTCGATGACTTTGGCAGGAAAAGGGAGGAGTGAGATGGGGCAGAAATTCTTGAGGTCGGTGGGGTCCGCTGTTGGTTTCTTCAGTAGGGCGTTGAGTTCGGCGTGCTTCCAGCTCTCCGGGAAGGTGGCGGTGTTGAAGGAGGAGTTGATGACGTCCCGGAGTTGGGGTGCGATGATGGAGTCGGCCTTGTTAAAAACGTGGTGGGGGCAGGGGTCGGTCGGAGATCCGGAGTGGATGGTGTTCATCGTGCGGGCTGTGTCTTCGGTGGTCACCGTGGTCCAGGTGCGGAGGGTGGCGGTGGGGGGGCGTTGGTTCGACGGTCGGGTGCGTGGAGGGTGCGCCGAAGCTGTTGTGGATGTCGGCGATCTTGCTGTGGAAGTACGAGGCGAGAGAGTCGCAGAGATCTTGTGAAGGAGTGATGTCGTTGTTGCCGGTGCCGGGGTTGGAGAACTCCTTGACGATGCTGAAGAGTTCCTTGCTGTCGTGGGCATTGTTGTCCAGTCGTTCCTTCAGTAATTTCTTCTTGGTGGTGCGTATGAGCTGGCGGTGCTTGCGGGTGGCGTCTTTGAGGGCGGTCATGTTGTCTGTGGTCTGGTCAAGGAGCCAGGCTTTCTCGAGGGTGCGGCCGTTCTTCTTGGAGTCCTTGAGTTCGTCGGTGAACCAGGAGGCTTTCTTGCTTCTGGGTCTGCTGGGCGGGTTCTTTAGTGGCGCGAGGTCGTCGGCGCAGGCGGTCAGCCACTGCGTGAGGTTGCGTGCTGCTTCGTTGGGATTTGTTGTGCTGGCGGGTGGTTTCTGGCTGAGGGAGGTGGTGAGCTGCTCGGCCGTGATCTTGCTCCAGTTCCTGCGAGGAACCTGTTGCGGGTGGTGGTGGTGGGTCATGGTTCTTCTGAAGCTGAAGTGGACGCAGCTGTGGTCGGTCCAGTGAAGTCCGGTGGAGTGGCTGAAGGTGATGTGCTTGCTGGATGAGAAGACGGGATCAAGCGTGTGGCCGGCGTAGTGGGTGGGGGTGTTAACCAGTTGCTTGAGTCCGATGTTGGCGAGGTTGTCCAGCAGGGCGGCGGTGTTGCGGTTCTTGTTGTTCTCCAGGTGGAAGTTGAGGTCCCCTAGGAGGATGTAGTCAGCGGAGCGGAGGGCGTGCCAGCTGATGAAGTCCGTGATGTCTTCGCTGAATTGTGTACGGGGTCCCGGGGGTCTGTAGACGAGGGTGCCTCTGAGGGTCCTCTTTGGGTCGGTGTGTATCTGGAAGTGGAGAAACTCGGCGGCAGCGAAGGTGTCGTTGGAGTCGGTTGTGATGCGGATGGTGTTCTTGTGTACGATGGCGATGCCTCCTCTGGTCTGGTTGACGCGGTCTCTCCGGATGATCTTGTATCCGTCTGGGATGGCGATGGCGATGTCGGGTGCTGAGGAGGCGTTCATCCAGGTTTCTGTGAGGAAGGCGACGTCTGGTGAGGTTGTGTCGAGCAGGTTCCAGAGTTCGATGGCGTGTCTGTGGATGGAGCAGGTGTTGAGCAGGATGCACTTGAGGTGGCTGTTGTGGGTGCTCGGCTCGGCTTGGTAGCTGTGGTGCAGGTACGGAGGCAGGTGAAGTTGCAGGCTTGACAGGTGAAGGGTCCGTGGGTTCGTCTCGGGGTGGCTCGGTGGCAGGCTCTTGTTCGGTCGGGTTTGAGTGCGATGAGGGTGGCGGCGTCGTAGGTCCGTCGTGTGGGCTGGCATCGTCGGGGGCCAGGGGTCCTGGCACTGGGCGCGGTCCAGGCGCGGAAGGGCGCAGACGGGCTTACCTTTGGCGCACCTTCGGCGCTCCGTCGGTGCTCCCGCTGCGCGCATCCGCTGCGCGGTCGCTCAGGGGGCGTCATAAGTAAGGAGCGGGAGGGAGGAGCAGCTGGGTGGCGGGAGCTGGGAGGCGAATGGAATCACGGGGGGCGGGGCCACAGGGAGGCAGCGGCGGGAAATCCAGGAGGCAGCGGGCAGCGGGAAATCACAGGAGCAGCGGGCAGCGAGCAAAGGAATCTGCAGGCAGGAGGCGACAAGGCAGGAGGGCTGAGCGGTCACCACATTCATTCTAAACATAAGAACATCTTTGCGCATAAATGGGCTGAACACAGAATATTTTCCTCTTATTCCTCCTACTCCAGAGGGATGGCCATACTCATCAAAAAACGAACTCCCTTCGCACTGGCCGGGTCAGAGCCCGATCCACATGGACGATACTGTCTTGCATGGGGCAGGCTGGGCACAGAATCGGTCACCCTGGCCTGCTGTTATGGCCCCAACATCGACTCCCCCGATTTCTTCATATTGCTCTCGGGAAATATTATAGCGATAGGGTCTACACACATAATATGGGGTGGGTATTTTAATGTCGCCCTTATCCCAACAGTGGACAGCTCCAACCCCTCGGTACACCACTAGTGCCATGCATGGCATAGTGACAGACAACGGTTTACTGGATGCATGGCACCACCTTCACCCGCACATCACTGAAGGCACTCACTTTACCTCTTAGTTTGCATCCTGGGCTCGACTAGACTGCATCCTACTTACACAAGGACTGGGTCCACTGCTTAACACTGTGGCGCACTTAGCACGCACATATTCTTACCATGCCCCCGTACGAGTAGCCCTTAACTCCTGGGGCATGGCTTCCTGTGCAGCATCTGGAGACTACGCCCCCTAACTCTGTTAGATGCGGTATTTCAGGACGAGCTGGGGCAAGAAATCCAGGAGTTTTTACAGAACAACAAAGGGTCTGTGGATAGTATCGAAATGGTTTGGGAGGCCTTCAAGGTCACGATGCGGGGTTTTTGTATTTCATGGAGCTCAGGCGTTCTGCAAGACACACAGGGAACACTAAAAAGCTAGAAGCTGAGCTTAGGGCATTGGAGACTAGACTTGCAGCAGGCCCTGATGGACCGACACGACGCACGTTCCGAGACAAACTCACAGAGTATACTGACACTATGGACCGCGAGGCACGGTTCAGGGGTAAACATTGGGTGGCCCGAAGATATGGCGAGGGCGAGCACCCGGTAAAGGTCTTGGCCGAAACAATACGAAGGCCCTGCTTTTCATATTATGTCCTAGAGATAGCTGGTCCAGGGGACACACTCTACAGAGACACCACTGATATTCTCATTACATTCTCCATACATTACTCCTCGCTGTACACATCCAACAGACACAACACCCTCGAACTAGACAATTATTTGAAGATGTGGCATTGGCATGGTTGGGTGATTCCCAACTGGAGTTTCTCTACGCCCCCTTCCAGATTGATGAAATATGGGATGCCATAATCCAAATGAAATCAGGCAAGCCCCAGGCCTAGATGGGCTTCCCATTGAATTCTATAAAACTTACATTGACCTCCTAGTCCCCATCCTCAAAGAAGTGTACGAAGATGCCCTTGACGCTGGCATACTACCCCCCTCAATGAGGGAGGCGCTTATCACTTCCCTACTCAAACCTGGAAAACCAGCCATACACTGTGAATCCTATAAACCATTGTCCCTCATCAACTGCAACACAAAAATTGTATCTAAAGTCATAGCCAACCATTTAAACCTGCTTATGGAGAAGCTGGTTCTCCCCGACCAAGCGGGCTTCATTTCCGGACGGGCAACCACACACAACCTCCGAACCTTCTTTTTAATCCTTCATAATGTCGATCCCGACTTGCCACTGGCGGCTGTCTTCTTAGATGCCACAAAGGCGTTTGATTCAGTTGAATGGGATTACTTATTAGGAATCTTGCAACGGATGGGCTTCCCCCCACTGTTTCTCTCATGGATTAGACTATTATATCAACTCCCCACAGCCAAAGTCCTCATCAATGGTCACCTATCTGTAGCCTTCCCCATCACTGGAGGTACCCGACATTGGCTGCAAAATTATGACAACATCACCAGGGCAAGGCACTGCATTGTCAATTACGCCAAATACTACTTTCTCTTTATGCAAAAGATATTACTCTTTATGTTAAAGACCCTCAGGACAACATAAACCTACTCTTAGGTGAATTTATTGTTCTTGGGAAACTCCCTGGAATTCAAATAATTTGGGGCAAGTCACAAATATTCCCTCTCACTCCTTCGGCCCAGCTGTTACCCCTGGATTTCACACTAGAGTGGTGCCACTCCGACATACGGTATATAGGGATCTGTGTCACCAGAGACAGGGAGGAATGAATGTGCCTCAATTATGTTACTGCCCTAGATCACTTCACAGACAGTGTCTGCCGCTGGATAGCCCTGCCTCTCTCTCTAGAGGCTTGTGCTTCCTTGAGTAAATGGTGGAGCTCCAAAAGCTTTTGAACTTATTTCTCAATAACCCATATCACCCTGGGAGACATTTTTTCAAGGTGCTACAATCAGAAATGATCAGGTTAGTATGGGAAGGCAAGCAGCCACGGCTGCAATGGAACATACTCCCTAGACCTTATTCTCTGGGGGGATTTCCATCCTAAATTTCGAACTATACTACACATGCGCCCAAGCACACTACGCTTATTACTGGGTTCACCCTCTGCTACATGCCGCAGGTCGCCACAGAACAGTGGCTGGCCGATCCTGTACCTCTAGATGGCGCAATATGCATAACCCCCCAGCCGCGGGACAAGACACCAACTATGGTTCCCTGCATGATCGCGGTCTGGAACCACATCTTGACTCTACTGCATTGCCTCATGCATTACTCACCACTGCTCCCCCTAACATTTCACCCTTGCATGCAATTACTCCAAGAGATGGGTTTTCACAAGCTCTCAGAGCGGACCCACCTCAAAACATGGGGTGAACTTTATCGCAACTGGCAATTCTGGACACTAGACCAAATATTCCCTGAAGCCCAACCGTCACCTCTGGACGCTGCAGGATGTACCCCCTTGTCCCTCTCATGCACAGTGGGACTCGGAGCTCGGACACAAGCTCACCGACGACCACTGGAGAAACTGCTGTCTGCAAAGAGAACAAACCTCAGCAAGCAGCAGATTGCGCATTCCACATTTAAAATTTTTGCACTGTCTATACTACACTCCAGTTAAAATGCATAGGTACAAACTGAAAGCCACAGACCGCTGTGATAGATGTGGTACTCTGGGGGCAGATTTCCTTCACTTGGCCTTGGAGTGTCCACGGGTGCGTGACTACTGGGATCAAGTTTTTAATGACCTAGACCAGATGACAAGGCTATCATTAGAAAGCACTCTGCTGGTCGTCTTACTGGGATACACTGCACTCATTGCTAAGCCATATCGCCTGTACACCACCACTGCCGTGTTAAGGGCCAAGCGCCAAGTTGCCTGTAGATGGGGCAGGAGACGAGCGCTGAAGTTCAAGGACTGGCTCACTAACTTAATTTACTGTCAAGAACAACTGACTAACTACGCTGAATTGCTCCCCCTGGCTTCACGACCCAGGCATCTTTGGGACCCTCTTCGAACTTACCTCCTCGCACACCCAGAAGCCACCCACGATGCCACCACAGATGCACTAGAGTTATAGAGATATTACCACGCACTATTCACATGCGCTGCACTCCACACATCTTCCATCACTTCATTTTCCCCTTCCCCCTCTCCTCCGGCAATCCGAGAAATATGACTCAGAGACCTTTCACTGGTGATTATGGTACCGCTGTCCTGACAAGTAACACAGCCCACCCTCATGGCACATGTGTCACCGTAAAATTTACAATCAATGAATGTATGCCTTGTTGTACTATCTTATGAGTGAGGAAACCCATTATGGACTTTGAGAACATTTTATTACCCCATGAACTGATCTTGAGAGGAAAGAACAACACCTATATATTGGCCAAAATGTGTGAATGTATGCATGACAAATGCTTTAATTGTATTTTTTTCATGTTAAAGGGGAAAACCCCCCATTAAAAACAGTTTAAAAAAAATACCAAGGTCCATGCCATCCACCTGTGAGATTTTCTTGATCGGTTTTTGTAATTTTAATGTTTTTTTCTGTAGTGATCTTAATTCCTCCTTGTCACATGACAAATCCTTTTGGCAAATGAATTTACTACACGTGGGTGAGATACGTAATCTCCTTCGAGTACGCCCTGGGTTATGATAACCTACAGAGTTGACAATGTTCTTCAATGCATTCATGGAAAAAATTCCCTTGAATGGCTCTGCCGTTTCTTCCAATAAGTTGTTAACCGAACGGAGCATCCCCTGGTCATATCTTACTTGCACTGGAAGATTCCATTTTAATCAATGCATTTTAAAATCATCATCTACTGAGCCAAGAGCCGTGTCCTGCTCCTTAAATGTCAACTCCAGGTTAAAACTGAAAATCTGACAATGATGATGACTCTCGGCTAGAGGTAGGCTTTGGAAGAGAATCGTTATTTCATGGAGCCAAGTGGAAACAATTAGGTAGTCTAAAATCTTCGTCACGCTCCAAAATTGGCCATTAAGGTTGATCAGCCCTGGGTCAAACAAGTTAGACCAAAGCATTTATTGCTACTGCGCCTTCGGGAGGGAGAGCAGAGCTCGCCATTTCCGAGATATTGCATTATCACTGGAGTTCATTTAGTGCTGGTTCCTGCAGGCATGCCAGTGAGAAGACCTCATTTAAATCCACCGTTAAAATGAGTTCTTGCTCTGGAAAGGCCTGCTGTTAAAAGTCAAGCTGCTCCAGCAGTGCTACCTGTTTCATTCTCTTTCTTGCAGAATCCGGTGGAATGTACACATGGAAAGGAGAAGGCCTGCTTTCCCTCTTCCCCTTTCTCTCCTTTAGTTACTCGTGGAAAGAATACCACATCCCTGTACTTTCTGTTACATAACTTTTTGCATTAACCACTTCCCCCC
This sequence comes from Lissotriton helveticus, assembly GCF_964261635.1. NCBI lineage: Eukaryota > Metazoa > Chordata > Amphibia > Caudata > Salamandridae > Lissotriton > Lissotriton helveticus. The sequence goes on from NC_136065.1 coordinate 1,469,040,174, forward strand.
ACTCCCACAAATCACAATAATAATGCTGCATCAGCCCTTCAACCAGATAACAACAGTACTCGTGATTCATAAGTGATTTGGAAAGTCAAAGATAGTGTTTGACAAAACATGTGTTACAGTCGGCTTGTGATCTGCTGTGTCATATTCTGCACTTCTGTACTCTTTTATGGACAAATCCCTCATATTTTCTGTTATGTAATGTATTTGATCAGACACTACTAATTAATAGAAAAACTCTTTGAAATGTGACTAGTGCCCATGCCCTTTATTGTTATCATAACATGAACTGCTTATTTTATATTAATACATAAGGGATTTGTTTAGTCATCTAAACCTTCACCTAAAAACTAAACTATTAAAATTGTATCCTACAATGAAATTCACTTCTGAAAGAGTTCACATCACTATTACAGATAGTGTGGTAGTAATTATTAGTAGCTAAGATACGAACAGTATAGAATAATTCTTGAGAATGACTTAGTGCCGGTAGAAGGTATTTTTTATAAATTAAATCTAGCAGGAGATATGGGCATTGAAAGTGGCTTACGTTTTTATATTTAACAAACATAAATTGTTTACCAACATCCCTAAATGTAAAGGGATGTAAGATACAGCCCTGTACCCGAGATTCTACAATGGATGTGACCTTGCATGTGTTCCCTTTGGTTCTTCAATAAATCAGCATTTTACATCTGCTTATTGCTTATTTATGGGCATGGTTAATATGCAGTATAAGTAATTTATGCCTCGCTGTTAAGGTGTTGCAGACGCCACTGAATCATGTGTGAAGTGGTTGACATATGTAGGACATTTGAATGTCTTATCTCCAGTCTAGTACGTGAGGCAGTGAATAACAAGTGCCTATAGGTCAAGCAGATGCAAAAGGAACAGACATCCTGGGAGAGCAGAAATCCTGCCACTGCAGTCCAAATGCGGACAGGAAGACACACTCAGATGAAACCTGTTGAAAAAGAAATATCGTCTGGCCTTTTTATCATACGTGTGGAAATGAGACAAGAAACTACTTGTTTGATCAATGATCATCACAGTAAAGCAGATAGCATGTTGAATTGTAGAGGCAAGAGATTTAAGTGCTGAAGGAGTATCTGCTATAAAAGCGAATGAGCAGAGTTGTGCAACATTAGATGTCTCCTCTTCTTAGAAGGGGGTGGATGAAGCAGACAAAGAATAAATTGAGGAATATTTCTTTAAGACCTTCAGAAAATATACTAAAGTATAGTGGTCTCTGACAAAAATTAAACATGAGCCGCCATAAATACTCATAAACATGACAGTGTTCAGGAAAACAAAACAAAAAATCACTACATGTTTTAACACACTTCATGACACCTGAAACACAGTTTCAAAATCTGGTAATAATCCTTGCAAACATGTTTGGATTTATTGTCAAAGGTAAACGTTCACATGAGTAAATCTACAGGTGTAGGTTTACTCTTGCTCTTAATATGTTGAGCTATTTACCATTTCCGTACGTAAAGTAACTTAAAAGTGTGGACACACTTGACACAAACCTCTGGTATCGGAGCAAAAAGCTCTGCATGGCAAAGTATAGGGAAAAGTTAGATGTTCTTTTAATTTAAATAAAATAAACTTACAATAGTAAAAAGCGTTCATAATGTGAATTATTTTAACACTCATTATAATGGTATTTTATTGTAAGTCTCTACCTCCAATATCTTTTATAAGGGGTTGTTGCAGTAACAGTCAGTAGCCATGGGTGGTGCTGGACTACTAAGGCTCTGAGTTGGAGAATTCTTACAACTGTTTGGGTCTCTTTTGGCTGTATTAGCCATAGAAGGGCAGATTCTGGCTGATGAGGGTTATTAACCCGAAACCAGTCCCAGGATGCTTATTTCTGGTCCGGGGAAGACATGGCTTGGAAGTTCGGGCTGGACTTTTCCCATGAGGCACAGGGTCGGACTGATCTGCATATGGCCATGTCTGAACTGGGGTGGTGGAGTGAGCTAAAGAATGATGATGGATTAAACCCAGATCCGTTGACTGGGAGGTGAGTATTTGATTTGCTCAAGCGCCCCGTCAATCATCCCCTTTGGTATGGCTTTGTTCGCCCTAAGTTGGCAGGGTATGCCCTGACGTGGGTCCCTTGCTCATTTTGCCACTGGATTCAAGATAGCCTGGCTGATGAGGGTTTTGAACCCGAGACCGGTCCCAGGATGCTTGTTTCCCGTCCAAGGAAGACAAGGCTTGGCAGTTCAGGCTGGACTGTTCCCATGAGGCACAGGGTCAGACTGATTTGCAAATGGCCATGTCTGAACTGGGGTGGTGGAGTGAGCTAAAGAATGATGATGGATTAAACCCAGATCAGTTGACTGGGAATGAGTGTTTGATTTGGTCAAACGCCCCGTCAATCATCTCCTTTGGTATTGCTTTGTTCGCCCTAGGTTGGCAGGGTATGCCCAGAGGTAGGCCCCTTGATCACTTTGCCAGATAGCCTGGCTGATGAGGGTTATGAACCCAAAACTGGTCCGAGTATGCTTGTTTCTGGTTCAGGGAAGGCATGGCTTGGCAGTTTGGGCTGGACTTTTCCCATGAGGCACAGTCTCAGACTGATTTGCATATGGCCATGTCTGAACTGGGGTGGTGGAGTGAGCTAAAGAATAAGGATGGTTTAAACCCAGATCAGTTGACTGGGGATGAGTGTTTGATTTGCTCAAACTCCCCGTCCATCATCCCCTTTGGTAATACTATCTCTCATGCCAAAGATATCAGGTAGAATAGTGACTTGGTATGGATAGTCAATAAATACGTCATATTGGCTGGCTTTCAAAGTAATCCAAAAAATAACAAAGACCGGGCTTGCTTCTATTTTCTGCATGAAATTCTTGGTTAAGGTTTTACCCAGATTCCTCCAATAGATTTTCAGATTTGGGCAATTTACCAGCAGATGACCATCATCTGCTTCAACATACCTCATTTACTGCAGTCTTACTGTATATGTTTTTTAACATTTGCTAGATTCAGCAGCGACTAAAAAAAGGGAAAAAAGTGATTCCTCCTGAGTATAGCAGATTTACCTGTAGAATATAGTATGTTTAGAGATACTTGCAATTGATTTTCTAGCTCCAGCATAGCCAGGTATCCTTCTCAGGTGCAATGTAAGTCTAAAGAATATCCCTGGACTAACTTTTGAACAACAGTTTATATGGTACTTTCACTATGATCACACCTCATTCATACATGTACTCTTTGGAAACAGGCCCAGAACTAAAATATAACGTTTACACTCTTTTATTAAAATACAATCTGATCATTTTTTGTTAAAATTTCAGAAAAAACCAAGTGTTCTGAAAACATTCAATGTAAGGACATCTCATACATTTAATTAAAATAAAAAAACCGAATAAAAACGATACATAAAAGAGCACCCTAGTCTAATAGGCACATTTTACAACAGGGATATTCCTTAGACATTGTCATTTAGTACCCTGTTCCCTGGAACACGTGGGGTCTTCTCTCTTACCTTGATCCTTCTCAGGTGCTACACTGTGGCTTCTGAATCCTGTTGTCTGAGGCACATATGTCCCAATATCAAACAAAGATTTTCTATTTCCTCTGTATAATATTTTGTAAGCCTATTTCCATTTGGCATGTTTCATTCTTAGTTCACTCATACATTGCATTTAAAGCCTAGTATGATTACACCTATTGTTTCCTTTTGTTGATCCCAAGAATGTAACTTACCTACATCTAATAGACAGACTGTGGATGGAAACATGGTAGCCAGCTGAGGAAGTCAGTCGGGAGATCGACAACCTACGTTTCTCTAATTACATTTTCTTCTGAACCCCCAATCCATTGATTCATTCATGGGAGTCACCCAAATTTTGAGAAACATTCATTCACTTTACATACACCAAGCATAAAAACACAGGTATTTGGTGCTGAGCTTTTCTTTTCTCTCCTTCGTTCTTATTTCTTCCCTAATTCCCTCTTTCTTTCCTTCCACCTTTCTTAATTTCCTTGCCTTTCTCTTTCATACTTGCTATATATTTCTTTCTCTTTCCTTTTCTCACTTTGCTCTTCTTTCTGTCTTTCTTCATCTTTTTTTTTTTGCACCTTCTTTTTCTTTTTTCTTTTCAGCTTTTTCTTTCTTTCTTTCTCTTTCTTTCTTTCTTTCTTTCTCTTTCTTTCTTTCTTTCTTTCTTTCTTTCTTTCTTTCTTTCTTCCTTTCCTCCTTTTCTTGTTTCTTACTGTCTCTTTCTACCGTTTTCTTACGTTCTCCTTCTTTTTCTCTTTTCTTCTCTCCTTTTTTCCTTCTATCTTTTGTTCTCTTTCCTTCCTTTTTTTACCTTATCCTTCCATCCCTCATTCTTTCCTTCTCTTTCTTTCCTTACTTTGTTCTTTCCTCTTTCCATCTATCTTTCTCTCATTCTTTCCTTCTCTCTTTCTTTCTTTCTTTTTGCATCCTTTTTTCTTTCTCTTTCCTTCTATCTTGCCTTTTTTCTTGTTGCCTTTCTCTCTTGTTCCTTTTTCCTTTCTTTCTTTGTTATTTCGTATTTCTTGCCTATTCCTTGCCTTCTTTCCTGCCTTCTTTTATTTTATCCTCCCTTCTTTCTTCTTCTTTCCTTCCTTTTGCCATTTTTAGGTCAGTGTTAGCCAAGACCTTTGGATTTTCAGTTTCAACTAGACTTGATCCTTTAATCTGTGGTTAATGTCATTCACATTTTTGTTCCACCCACTCCAATATGCATTAAGGTGCAATGTATCATCCCACTTCAGCCATTGGCAGACTTCACTATGAGCTACAGCATGCCCCCCTTTCACAAGTAACACATCCACACACAAAGTAGTTCCCTTCAGTGTCAAGGAATATTTTGGCCATATGTGTTTTTTTAAGACATAAAAACATTTGTGGCCTGTAGCGAATTATTTTTCTAGATTATTAAAGGCCCTCAGAAGGTTTGCAAATAATTACTTTTCTCCAACAATCATGACAAAACATAACAATAATTACCAGAAAGCTGGCAGCAAAAGAGCAGACTTACTGGCTTTGCCAATACTTGCTAAAAGTGGGATGGTGTAAATTCAGCCCTAAATTGCACAGAGGAAGCAAGCTTCAAAACCATCTACATTTCTTCGCAAGGGTTTATAAGAGTCTCCCACCAATTTTTATTTTATGGATAACCTCAAATATAGCATTTAGGGCTCTGTTTTATGTATCTTTGCTAAAAAGCTGCAAGTTACGGAGTAGCACCCATGGCATATTTTTTTTCCACAGTTATCATTAAAGTGAACAAGTTCATGTGGTGTTAAAAATTCACCTGCATCAAAATAGTTTTTGAGAAATGATGGTAAAATGGTGAATGTAGCAATTGTTTTCGAAATGTCTAAGGGGGCGATTACGAGTTTGGCGGTGCTGCACTCAATTTAATATTTAATTGATAACTAATTAGGTAAATGATCTAATTGATCATTTGTTTCTTAAATATTTTAGTATAGTTTGTAAATTTTAAAGTGCAAATTATATTTTTTAATAATGAAATAGCACATTTTAATTCAGTAGAGTGGTTGATGGGTTTAGTCGGGATTAAAGAGGATATTTAAATTAAATATAAATTATTGGTTTCTAGTTTTAAATAACTTTGTACTTTAATTAAATAACTAATTGGTCATTAACATTCTAATTATTTCATTAGTTGATTGTTATTTTAAATATTTAATTATATTTTGTCATGTTTAAAGTGTCATTTAAATGTTATATAGTTTAATGACTAATTTATAATTTAGTACTGGTCTGTTTGATTTATAGACGACTAGGGTGGGAACTAAATGAAATATTGCCTTGCCTTTGAAGTGTTGCTGCACCGAGATACCCCTCCCAGGGTGATTTGTGCTTGTTATGAATTAATAAAACATAACATCTATTACGGTTTTTATTTTTAATCAGTGTATTAGGCTTACTAAAAGATTTGTTGATAAATACTTATGTAACATCTTTGCTCTATTATTTGTTATGTCAACTATTTGTTGTATTTTACTTGATCGGTGTATTTAATAGTAAAATATTTTAATTTTCTTATTATTTAGTTACTAGTTTACTATTATTAATGTTTTATTTGTAATTTATTTCATTTTTGGGGGATATTAGGGAGGGAAATGTATTTATTTAAAATTTATTTATTTTGCTTCATAATTGTTAAATTATTTTTATATTGTTCTTTTTATGTTTCTATTTTTTTAATTTAACTTCTTTATGACTCAAATAAGTTTTGTTTTAAATATGCTTTAATATTTTTATGCTATTAGGTATTTAAATGCATTTCAAAATGATTGGGAATTGGAATGGTATAATCATTCCAAAGACTGACCCTTTTCCTTCTTTTTCCATACACTGTAGTGTAAATAGTAGACCTAGCCCCCCTCAAAAGTCCAACAATTTCCATACAATTGCTTAAATCAGAGTGGGAATATTAGAACTAACCCTTCCAAAGTCTATCAGTTTCCCTTCTGTTACTTAGCATGGCATGGGAAAAGTAAAGCTAACACTTCGCAAATCAAACCCTTCCCATACTGTTTCTTAGATTAGAGTGGGAAGAGTAAATCTAATTCCAACACTTTCCAACACTTTCCAAACTTTTACCTAAATTGAAGTTACAATAGTAAATCTTTCTCAACTGTTTATTTTATATTTTTGCTTTTTTAATTGTGTTTTATGTTTTTCCTTTAATGTTTATATTATTTATAAAACATAGTTAATTAAATTTTTTAATTAGGTGTATTATATGTTTCTCTAAATATGTTTAATTTTAATTCTTTAAGTAATTTTTTTGAGGCAATAAATTGTATATAGCCACTATGTTTTACCTGTATTAATCCTATGAACTCCCTCTTGAGAAGGGTGCAGTGCCACGGCGAGAGTGACCATGTATCAATCCCAAAATTTTAAATTCCATATCTCCAGTTTTAATAATTAGATTTTGTTGTTCTGATATCACTTAATGTATATACTATTTTGGACTGGGATTATTCTTGTGCTGAGTTTTCACTTTATTACCTATTGAGTGCTGCATAAATACTTTACATGTTGTCCACTATATTTACATGATTTGTTCTTCCCTGCAGACAAGCATTGTTCCTGATATATGGAAAAAGGCTGGTGTCATTCCCTTATTGTAAAAAACATCTACTGATGACAGTAACATATTGTGTAATGGCCTGATTATTACTTTGATAGACTTACCTCCGGATCACAACCATGGCGATCCCAAGTAGACCTTTGAGCCAGCGGTCTTTTGACTGCTGTATTATGATGGTACCGTTATGCTGGCGGTCTCGGGTAGTGCTCTTCGAATGGAGGGGCACCTTCATGCTAGGTTTTTTGCCACAGTGCAAATACATATGTGTGTATTTTATCGAAACAAGTCTGTAAATACACACATATTCATCACACCTATGAAAAACTAACCTTCTCCCACAGCACAGGTTTACAGCCATTGCAACAATGGACAAATCGACAATGGACTTACCTTTCATTCTAGCGATGATGGTATGAACTTCCGTCGTCGACAAGGGTATGCAGCAGATGGGGGACCTGGACGAGGAGCTCCATGATGGAAAGAGGAGTGGAAACAAGGTAAGTTTTTTCCTCAAATCTTGCATTTCCACCAGGTCAAGTGAGTAGGTCTTCCCCCCACAGTCTCTATGGTGGAAAGGCACATCGTAATCTCGATGACGGGAACAGAGGCTGGACTCACTCCATAGACCACTTTTGCATGTGACTGCCATCGAGTCGGTAGTAGAAATCCTGGCAGAGGTGGAGGTCTGTTGTCGGTAGTACTTCCAAGTTCTAAATTTGGTTGTCAGATGTCCTAAGGGCGTCAAAGTCATAATCAGGCCATAAGTTTAGACCTATCTCTTGCCTTCCTGCCACTTCTAAAATTCTGGAATCTATTGCTTATAGACAACTCTCCGAGTTTGTGGAAACTCACAATCTTCTTCATTCTTCCCAGTCCGATTTCCATGCATGTAATAGAACTGAAAACGCATTGTTGGAAATCACAGAAGGCCTGATTTAGAACCTGGTGGGAGTGGCCCCACCATTGCTTTTTTTGGTAGTCTTTCGCCCCACTGCCTTGGTGGTCCACCCGCCCAATTTAGATGTTCCCTGGGCATTGGAGGGAACACCACTCCAGTCGAGCTGACTCTGCCAAGATATATCTCCTTCGTCAATGCCGTCAGAGGCTGGAGCAACTGTTGGAGGAAGTCCAACTGAGATTCCCATTGTCCATATTACAAAGTGACTTTCCGTTGATGCAACTGTGGTGGGGAAACTTCCAAGGTCAGTTTAGCAAAAACGAAGAAAAAGAGGTGAAAACTCTCCTTTTTTGGGGGGCAAATCTTCAACAGCCAGAGAACAGTCAGTGTGATGAAGCCACATTTTGCCAATGCAAAACCCTTTAAATAAGGGGTAACTCAGGGATCAGCATTAAGTCCCACGCTGCTCAACATCTAAATGTTTCCGGTCACAGCCCTGGTGGAATCATTCCATACCAATCTTATTTCCTATGCAGATGACACACAGCTAATGTTTTCAAAAGGGGCGCTTTGGACCCTGTAAAGGTATCCTTCCCTGATTGTACGGGGGTGGTCCTGGACTGGCTCAGAGACAGCCACTTGCAACATAACCATGATAAGACCAAAATTCTCGTCTTCGATCTTGTCTTAATCCTAATTTGGGTTTGACTAGATACTGGCCCAATCTCGGATCAACCTCCCCTCCCCCAGCAGCTACAAACTTTTAAGTAATCTTCGATGACCAACTTTCATTCAAGCTTCAGATTCTTTCCGTATGAAAAAGTTGCTTCTGGATTATGAAGGCACCTTCCTCCCATCGGAACCTCAAAAAACTGTAGTCCAAGTTTCCATTTTATCCAGCCTGGACTATTCCAATGTCTTAATACTTGAGTCTTCCTTTCTTCCAGATTTAGCGCCTTCAGTTCAGTTCAGTTCAAAAGACTTTATTTCGATCACTATAGATCAAAAAAGTACAACATAAAAACAAACACCTACAAACACAATACAAAATTAGACATTAACAATACACATCCACTATCCATTGCAATAGCATCACGATAACAACAATAAAAGTTAAATTTTTAAATGGACCGAAAAATTATCATAAAAATTATTTAAAGCCAGCTTAAACATTCTGTAGATGTCTTGGATAATGTTAAAAGACTGTAGTCCACACAGAATAATTCAGGTTTCACAATAAAATTTTACGAGGCCCTTCAGTGATGTAACAGCCTAGGTATTTAAAAGGTAAGCCTTGGCACGCCTGATCCACATTGCCATTAAAAACATGGCTGTACAGAAAACTATAATACGGGATGTATCTGTCTGCATTATTCTGTATGCCTCCTTGTACTTTCTTAGTACCAAATATCTACAGAGTGGCGCTATCCATTTGTTTCGAGACTGACTATACAAGGGGCAAAAAAATAAAACATGCTCTGTTGACTCTGATCGCCCATGGCAACAGGTACAGTTCTCATCCACCCTATATCCTACTTTACACCATTTTCTTTTGAAGGATTTTACAGGTAGGCAGCCATACTTAAACTGTAGGTATAGCTTCCTTGCTAGAGGAGGTACTATTTCATCTATAATATCCTCAAAGGATGGTGTCAGTTTAAAATCAATTAAAGCAGCCAAGAGCGATCCTTTGCAGTTTATTACAATTGTGCTGTCTACAAAACCCCAGTAAACCACTTTAGTTTTATTAATCTAACACAGAGTTTCTGGTTTGTCCCAATATGCACCTAGACTTAGCCTCTGTAATATATTCTTGAGGATAAGCAGCCACAGGTAGTCCAGAATATGGAGGTCTGCCTTCTCTTTAATTTCCCTAAAAGTATTTTTTTTTTTCGGCCGAATCAACAAAAAAAAACAGAAGCTAGTGCATTTAAAAAAAAAAAAACAGAAGCTAGAGCATTTTAAAAATATATATATATATTACCTACTGGCGATAGCCAGTAGGTATATATAGTTAGGATTTTTTTCCTATGGGATTTTTGAAAATTCTATGTCGAATAACTTTGGCGTTTGAGGACAGAATTGGCTGAAATTTTCAGGAAAATTGAACATTTTGTTTCTGAGCAGCCCCTGAAAATTTGGGGGGGGTTTCATCAAGGGGGGGCCGAGAAAAAAGGGGGGTCCCAAAACGTGTTTTTCCCATGCAATTTTCCATAGGGCGGTTGGCCTCACTTTTAGCCTGAATGGCTGAATGGATTTACACCAAACTTGGCAAAATTGTAGGGACTGGTCGCCCGATGTGCCTTTGCTATGTCTCAAGATATAGGCTCCAGTGGTTTTTACGAAAATTTACTTTGAAAAATATATATTGGGCTACATTGGGCTATATATATGTTGGAGCCCAAATGTAGCCCAATGTAGCCCAATGTGGCCCAATGTAGCCCAAAGATGGCCACCAGAGACAAAAAAAACCAATGTAGCCCAAATATCAGCCAGATGTAGCCCAACTATAGCCCAATGACAGAATGTCCCAGAGTGTTCTAAAGAACAACTAGAGTGCTAACAGTCCTACTTATTACAAAGGTATGGCACACCTGAAGCCATCTTGATTGGAATAAAGTGGTAACTCTTAAAACATTTAATTTAAAAAGGAACAAAATGAGGGGGTTCATTTTGCCATAGAAAGTATGATTAGCGAATATATGACGAAATCCCGCATACCATCAGTCCGCAAAAAAAATCCCGCATGTACTATTAGGCCGCAAATTAAAATAACAAAAACTTTTAGAACGAATATGCCTTTAGCATACACTAAACAACTAAACTACCCTAAACCCTAATACACTACCCCCAGCATGACCCTACACTACACAAACAGTACAACACTACCCTAAACCCTAAAACACTACCCCCAGCATGACCCTACACTACACAAACACTACAACACTACCCTAAACCCTAAAACACTACCCCCAGCATGACCCTACAATACGCAAACACTACAACACTACCCAAAACCCTAAAACACTACACTCCAGCATGACCCTACACTACGCAAACACTACAACACTACCCTAAACCCTAAAACACTACCCCCAGCATGACCCTACACTACACAAACACTACAACACAACCCTAAACCCTAAAACACTACCCCCAACATGACCCTACAATACGCAAACACTACAACACTACCCTAAACCCTAAAACACTACACCCCAGCATGACCCTACACTACGCAAACACTACAACACTACCCTAAACCCTAAAACACTACCCCCAGCATGACCCTACACTACGCAAACACTACAACACTACCCAAAACCCTAAAACACTACACCCCAGCATGACCCTACACTACGCAAACACTACAACACTACCCTAAACCCTAAAACACTACCCCCAGCATGACCCTACACTACGCAAACACTACAACACTACCCTAAACCCTAAAACACTACCCCCAGCATGACCCTACACTACGCAAACACTACAACACTACCCTAAACCCTAAAACACTACCCCCAGCATGACCCTACACTACGCAAACACTACAACACTACCCTAAACCCTAAAACACTACCCCCAGCATGACCCTACACTACGCAAACACTACAACACTACCCTAAACCCTAAAACACTACCCCCAGCATGACCCTACACTACGCAAACACTACAACACTACCCAAAACCCTAAAACACTACCCCCAGCATGACCCTACACTACGCAAACACTACAATACTACCCAAAACCCTAAAACACTACCCCCCAGCATGACCCTACACTACGCAAACACTACAACACTACCCAAAACCCTAAAACACTACCCCCATCATGACCCTACACTACGCAAACACTACAACACTACCCAAAACCCTAAACCACTACCCCCAGCATGACCCTACACTACGCAAACACTACAACACTACCCAAAACCCTAAAACACTACACCCCAGCATGACCCTACACTACGCAAACACTACAACACTACCCAAAACCCTAAAACACTACACCCCAGCATGACCCTACACTACGCAAACACTACAACACTACCCAAAACCCTAAAACACTACCCCCAGCATGACCCTACACTACGCAAACACTACAACACTACCCAAAACCCTAAAACACTACCCCCAGCATGACCCTACACTACGCAAACACTACAACACTACCCTAAACCCTAAAATACTACACCCCAGCATGACCCTACACTACGCAAACACTACAACACTACCCAAAACCCTAAAACACTACCCCCAGCATGACCCTACACTACGCAAACACTACAACACTATCCTAAACCCTAAAACACTACGCCCAGCATGACCCTACACTACGCAAACACTACAACACTACCCTAAACCCTAAAACACTAGCCCCAGCATGACCCTACACTACGCAAACACTACAACACAACCCTAAACCCTAAAACACTACCCCCAGCATGACCCTACACTACGCAAACACTACAACACTACCCTAAACCCTAAAACACTACCCCCAGCATGACCCTACACTACGCAAACACTACGACACTACCCTAAACCCTAAAACACTACTCCCAGCATGACCCTACACTAAACAACCACCACAACTCTACACTACACTAACACAACACTACACTACACAACACTACACTACACTACACAATCACTAACCCCCGAAAAAATTAACACAAACCCACTTACCTCTCTCGTCATCGTGGTTTTCACAACGCAAATGCATTTACCATACATGCCTTTAAAATGTAATTCTTTGTAAAGGCATGCGCGATAAATGCACATGCGTTTTGAAAAAATGCGGGATAATGGTATGCGAGGTCAATGACCTTGCGGGATAATGGTATGCGGACTGAAAGTCTGCGGGATAAAAAATGCGGGAAAATGGCTGCAAACCATGATTAGCAGCAGACTTCCCTGGTGAGCACTAGCTTTACTACAGTGATCTAATGAGCAACTAGAGTGCTAACATTCAGAATTTATGGCAAATGTGTAACACATCTGAATGCCTTCTTGATAGAACCAAAGTAAACAAGCATTGAAAATGCAATAGATCTCGCCCTCGTTTAAGTCATTCTGTTTGTAATGAGGTGGCTTTTTAGCTTTGCTTTTATTAGTGTTTTTAAAACTTTCATGTAATAACATGCATATGTATGCATATATGTATATGTATGCATGCATTTATTACCTACTGGCGGTCGCCAGTAGGTATATATAGTTAGGATTTTTTCTCTATGGGTTTTTTGAAAATTCTATGTCTAATAACTTTGGCGTTTGTGGACGGAATCGGCTGAAATTTTCAGGAAAATGGCACATTTTGTTTCTGAGCAGCCCTTGAAAATTTGGGGGGGGTTCGTCCAGTGGGGGCCGAGAAAAAAGGGGGGTCCCAAAACGTGTTTTTAACATTGAGTTTTCCATAGGGCGGTTGGCCTCACTTTTAGCCCGAACGGCTGAATGGATTTGCACGAAACTTGGCAAAATTGTAGGGACTGGTAGCCCGATGTGCCTTTTGTAGGTCTCAATATATGTGCTCCAGTGGATTTTGAGAAATTAACGTTTAAAAAAAGATATATATCTGTAACAGCGGACCGGTTAGCGCTCTGGTTCGCGGACTTTTCGCGCAACGGAGCTTTGTGAAGCGAAGCTGATTGGTTCTCCGGCGTCTGTCAACATTCCAAACAGTCCGTAGCGGCCGCCATCTTGTCTCTCGGTAGGATCGAGAGACAAGAGGAGGTCAAAACAAAGGGGGAAATAACTATAAGGGGGCATAGTAGATCCTCGCTGACCCCCTAGGTTTGATGTGGAGGTTTTAAAAGGGCCCCGCGGGGCAAAAAAAAATAATAAAAATAATAATTGAACGGCTGAATGGATTTGCACGAAACTTGGCAAAATATTAGGGACTGGTAGCCCGATGTGCCTTTGCTAGGTCTCAATATATGTGCTCCAGTGGATTTTGAGAAATTAACGTTCAAAAAAAGATATATATCTGTAACAGCGCTCTGCTTCGCGTAACGGAGGTTTGCGAAGCTGATTGGTCATTCTGTCACTGGGCTATAGTTGGGCTACATCTGGCTGATATTTGGGCTACATTTGTTTTTTTGTGTGTCTGGCGGCCATCTTTGGGCTACATTGGGCTACATTGGGCTTCATTGGGCTACATTCGGCTAATTAGCAAATAGCTCATCGCAAACTAGGAATGGTAAAGAATCGCTATTTATTCCTTAAAGTTCGCTATTTAGGAAATGCAAATAACTTTGATGATACATATGGCGGTTCATCTCTAACAAGATAAGAAGCATAGGGATAGATTTATGATGACTGGCGCATCACCAGGGATGTGTTAGTCATTCTGTGCCGCTGTTCCGTCACCTATGGTGTGCTGCATTTACAATGCGGCGCATCACGGGGCAAAAACAGCACAGATGCGTGATGTATCTGTGCCGTAAAGGTGGCGCATTGCTGGAGTTGTATCGCAAGTGTGATGAAGCTCCAGCAAGGGTCGGGGGTGCCCCTGTCGCAGGGTTTCTGTTCTCACACAGAACTGTGGACAGAGGATTGGAACCTCGGCGAATTAGGGTGTCCCAAAACTCACGTTAGTAATCAAAAACTATTTAGCAAGCTAGGTACAGTGTCACATTGGATATAACAAACTCTCAATGTTTAGACAATCCAGAATATGAACTTATAGTACCTCAGGATACGTGGAACTCATGAACAGTCGGTCGTTATATATTTCTTAGAAACCAGAACATGGAGTTAAGAAGAACACATGTGTATTTGAAATGTTTATTTACTAATGCCGTCTTCTCAGGCGTAGTACCTTAGATAATAAAAGTACACATATTATCAGTAGCAAAATTACCAGCATAGTTACTAGTACATAAAAAGTGAATGGTGATAGTATGTTAACATGCTGTAAATGAATAAGAGTTAGCAACACTTATAAGCAGCCGCGGGCCGTGGAGGGAGTTACGGTGAGGCAGGGAGGCGGGGAGGGGGAGAAGCAGGGTGGAGAATACAAGTACACATATTATCAGTAGCAAAATTACCAGCATAGTTACTAGTACATAAAAAGCGAATGGTGACAGTATGTTAACATGCTGTAAATGAATAAGAGTTAGCAACACTTATAAACAGCCGCGGGCCGTGGAGGGAGTTACGGTGGGGCAGGGAGGCGGGGAGGGGGAGGGGCAAGGTAGAGAGGGCTCCACCCTGCTTCTCCCCCTCCCCGCCTCCCTGCCTCACCGTAACTCCCTCCACGGCCCGCGGCTGCTTATATCTCACCCTCCCTAATACACATATTATATTATTTGCTAAGAAGGTCTCTTTGTGTTGGTTTAGGGCGTGCCCATACTTTAGTGTCTTAGATTTGAAGGAATCACATCAGCATACACCAGCTCTCTCTTCATGTGAACCGCATCAACTGTTGTGTATGTGTGTTCGGCAAAGCAATATAAAACCCGCCTCATGCCCAGAATTGGCAGAAGTTGCACTTATGTTATGAGTATGAAGTCGTGGAGATCAGACCTCATAACAATTCTGTATCGTGTTGTTCTTGAAACTTTAGCACTCGCTGTACAGATATAGTTTAACAAGTAAAGCAGATAGTAGACCAGTAACATATTATTCTCATGTAAACCACGATGAACTACTAGGTGGAAAGCTAAAGCAACAACTAAATGTCGTGTGCAGAAGTTGCAAAAAAGGAAAAATGGCGTTTAAACCGGTAATGAGCCCATGCTAACTTAACACGGTGTAAAGATATCCAGGACCTAGATGACACCTCCCCATGATCCGGAAACGAACTGAATAAGATAATAGAAGTGCCATCTCATGAGAGCAGATTGCAAGTTTATATGTGGACGGTCCGCAAGGTAAAGCATTAAAAACTAGGAAAATTCAATGCTAAAGAAAAATAAAACAGCCAAGTACTTTATCGAGTCTTAAGCCAATAGGCAAGGTAAATAATAAAAACTTGACAATTAAGTCAATGAATTGTCAATGAAATGCTAGTACTCAGCATATGAAACATGAAAAAGGTCTATGACATAACTGTGTATGCAAAATAAGCTGCAACAGCCTCCAACAGGAAGTCACCGTCTTCATCCGAAAACAGTTCAGCCATCCAATTTAAAAGCGGAAAAGAACATACGTGCTCTCCCAGCACCGGATCCTCTATCACCATCAGAGGACAGCTCGGTGGGTTTTCAAGAAAGCTGTGTTCCAAGAAAGACTGTGCTGCCGCCAGTAAATTCCAGGGACCAAGTAGTCCATGCATCAATGCCACAGCCATAATCCTTTCGCCAGGACAAACCAACTCGTGAGTAATGATAGGAGTCATCAGCTGATTAAAGTCGACGTCAGGAGAAACCGGTCCGCAGAGACACAAATCAATGGCCCAATCGAAATCACAGGTCAGGCAGTGAAATACAGGCTGGACACAGGTGAAGTAGGAGAACCGAAAAGATAATCCATATGCCGTGCTTAATATCGCCAACGGCATTGTGCCATAATATTCTAGCATGCGATTGCGGAACAGTGTCAGCAGCTGCAGGGTCGGAGGTTGCATAGGAGGGACATCCATATTTAAAAATGTAAAAAAGCACAAGAGCGTCCGCTGGTAATGCAAGTAAAAATGCAATCCACGAACCAGAGTGGAGAAAATGGAATGAAAGGGAGCAGGGATGACTCCAAAGATTTTCTCAAATGAAGTCACGAGACCACTGGTAACAACTTTAAAAAAGTGTGCCAGGGATTTTGTGGAGGATGCGTTAAAGATAGTCGGAAACATGTTGCTGAAATTGAAAGGCAAACCTGTGTACGGGTGTTCGCTATGTGAAGTACGAAAGTTTCACGGGCCGAACTCAAGGCCACCTCTCTCTGAGACAAAAGAGCTCTTATTCTTGTCATGCCGTTGAAACGTGTCCCAAGGTTGGTATTTGTGGCCAGATTGAAAACTCCCTATGTTCATGTGTGGGAGGAAATAGAACATTTCTGCAGCAAATAACCCGTTCACTTACTGTTACGATAAAAGGAATACTTTTAATTAACTCAGAACAATCTTCATTATTGAGCATCAAATAACTACCATTTTCCAACAACTTGAACGTGGGGATGATAGCAGGAACTGGCGTGCCTTGCAACACGCAAGCCATATTTGGTCGGTGTTTGTTGCATGAATCGTGTAACTGTATGTGCCTACACATTAGTGAATGATCTGGCGTCTCAGTGCATTCCTCTCCATTCAGATAAACTTCTTGATCATCTTTGAAACATCTGTATGTGTATGGAAGCGACCAGACCTCATGAACAAAAGCACTACCTAAAGGTTCATAAAGACCTATTGGTATATATTTCATACAATTTGAAAACTTATATAAAGCAAAAGGCAGCGTTATTAAACCGTGGATAAGGCATGTTGCCAAAAAACCCGCAATCCTCTGCTGATGATGTCACTGAGCATGTCATGAATGATGTAATATGTGACATCATCAGTAGTGGATTATGGGTAATAGTATCTCTAGTTTACTCCCCTATAGCTGTCTTTCTTTTAACATAAGTGTGTGTTTCCTTCCCTTATACTTACTGTTTTTGGTTCGCTTCCAGTTCGCGTACCAGCGAGCGAACTAGGAAGCGAACTAAGAGAAATAGAGGTTGGCACAGTTCCAAATATTGTACCAATTTTTTAATAACGGGGAGGTAGTTCTGAAAAGAACTTTTTTTTTTATTTTTCTGAACATTTTTTTAATGTTTTTGAATTTTTCGGAACAGTTTTATATTTTTTTGGGTTTTTCTTGGAGGGGGCAATGAAAACGATTCATTGTAAAGGGCTCAACAGGAGCAACAAAACAAAAAAAAGAAGTATTTATTATTTTGGGCGTTTCGGACAAACTTGCATATGATAGTCAATAGCTCTGTTGATCAGAGTGATGCTTCTTTCTCCGTAGGAAATGAATCCATCGCAAAATACGCAGGTGTGTTTTACTTCACCAAATCTCATTTGTATATTTGGCACCATCTCCCTGCCCTCTGGTCCCGTTACTTCCGGTACAACAGATCTTCTGGCCATAATAGGGAGATTATCTAGGTCGTTCCGAAACTGTGCAGCACTGTAGTTGTTAGGATGCCACCTAGTCATATGGCGATGCATTGTGTAGTTTCCGAAACTGTATTTTTTGTCGGTCCCTCTGGACAGTCTATCTTGACATATAAGGCAAGTTACGTATCTTGCATTTACTTTTTTCTGACCTTTGGGAATTTAAAAAAATTGCCAAATGAAGTTTTCTTTCCGGTGAGACGTCTTGGGCTGCTCAGGCAAAAACTGCCTCTCTTCGTGCTCGTCCTCCTGTTCCTCTTCTTCTTCTTCTTGTTGAATTACAACTTGAGCAGGTGGTCCTCTCTTCCTTGGAGGTGGTGGAGGTGGTGGGGAAGCACCAGCTGAAGCTACTAAAGAAGCCATTGCTCAGTGATCACAAAGGGTCTTTCTCTCACAATGAAGAAAGTCAGAGTGAGGAAAGAAGGAGGGATTTTCATCATTTGGGAAAAACAAGAGTTCTCAACCAATCAAAAGTGTTCATTTTAGATTATATGACCTAGTCTTACATCATTAGGAAACCAAAAGTGAAATGAACCAATGAAAAGTGTTATTACCAAGTCACATGACTTGCTGTGTTTACGTTAAGCGCTTTGCAGGGCCTCCCGGTTTGCTTCCAGAAACCTGCGCTTTGGCACTCGCTTCGCGTACCAGTTCGCTAACGTAGCACGTCATATGACGTATCACGCGACAACGTGGAACGTCATGCGGACGGGAGGCGTCACGATGTTGTTTTCTAACGCGGCACTTGCGGTAAAGAAACGTTTACCGGCTCGCGGTCTATTTCGCGGCATCAAGGTCAGCTAACGGGAAGCTTCCCGATTCGCGAAGCGGGAACGAAGAAAAAAAAATATTAAAAAAAAAAATTATTCATAAACATATAAAATATATTTTTGGATTTAAAGAAGAATACATTTTACAGCTACAGATATTAGCTGTTAAAAAACCAATGAAATTCACAGAAAAAACCATAGGTTATAGACCATATATAGTTAGGAATTAGCATTTACAAAACCTTGAAAATTCACTGAAAAAACCATAGGTTATAGACCATATATAGTTAGGAATTAGCATTTAGAAAACCTTATTTTACTCACACAAAACCATTGAAATTCCATATATAGTTAGTTGCACTAACTATATATCGCGCACCCGCAATCCACTGCTGATGATGTCACATATTACATCATTCATGACATGGTCAGTGACATCACTGATGACATCACTGATGACATCTCAAATGACATCACTGATGACAACATCCAGTGACTGTATGTTTCTGTAAAGTTAAAATATGTCTTAGATATTGAAGAATGAGTGGATGTATAAGTGTCTGGATGAAGGATTTAGTAGGTGCGTGACTGACTGTATGAGTGAGTGATTAAATGTGTCTCACTGAATGCATGGGTTAGTGACTAAACTGTCTTAATTTGTGCATCATTATGTCTGTTGTGATGTAAACTGCTGCATGTGTTGATCATTAGCTATACGAGAGGCTATATGTGTTATTAATTGGTTGCCCAAGTATTTCTATGGGAGATTGAGTTTGTGTGGGGGTGGCTGGGAGGTGTGTGACTCTGTGCATAGATGTGTGAGCAGTTGATTCACTAGGTGTATGAGTTCAAGAGTGCATGTGGAAAAAGCTACATGGGCGGTTGACTGTGTGCATTAGTGTATTGATGAGTGAATGGATATCTCAATGCTACATGTCATAGTAAGTACATATGTAAAACACAGTACATGTGAGAGTTGGCATATATAAATAACTGTGCATGAGAGCCACTGAATGTGTGAGTGGCTGTATGGATCATTGTGAACTTGTATCAGGGATTGTATAAGAGAGTAAATATGTGTTAGTATATGTTTGAATAAGTAAGGTGTGTATAACTGTATAGTTGAGGAAATGGAGGTGAGATTGTTTCTTTGCATGACTGACTAGGTGTGTGAGTAACTCCATGGATGAGTGACAGTGTGTGAGTGTCTGTATACACTGAGTGTATCTAAGGTTATATTAGAGTCTGAAGAGGTTTATCGTATTAGCACAAGAATGATGTCAAATGAGATGTCATCAGTGATGTCATCAGTGATGTCATTTGAGATGTCATCAGTGATGTCATCAGTGATGTCACTGACCATGTCATGAATGATGTAATATGTGACATCATCAGCAGTGGATTGCGGGTGCGCGATATATAGTTAGTGCAACTAACTATATATGGAATTTCAATGGTTTTGTGTGAGTAAAATAAGGTTTTCTAAATGCTAATTCCTAACTATATATGGTCTATAACCTATGGTTTTTTCAGTGAATTTTCAAGGTTTTGTAAATGCTAATTCCTAACTATATATGGTCTATAACCTATGGTTTTTTCTGTGAATATTTATATAGATATGCAGATTATATATGTTTATATATGTATATTACCTACTGGCGATAGCCAGTGGGTATATATAATTAGGATTTTTTCTCTATGGGATTTCTGAAAATTCTATGTCTAATAAATTTGGCGTTTGTGCACGGAATTGGCTGAAATTTTCAGGAAAATGGCACATTTTGTTTCTGAGCAGCCCCTGAAAATGTGGGGGGGTTTCGTCAAGGGGGGGCCGAGAAAAAAGGGGGGTCCCAAAACGCGTTTTTCCCATTCATTTTTCCATAGGGCGGTTGGACTCACTTTTAGCTCGAACGGCTGAATAGATTTACATGAAACTTGGCAAAATTGTAGATATGGTTTGCCCGACGTGCCTTTGCTATGTCTCAATATATGTGCTCCAGTGGATTTTGAGAAATTAACGTTTAAAAAAATATATAACTCCATGGATGAGTGGCAGTGTGTGAGTGTCTGCATAGGTGTATGAGTGCATATGATATTGTTGTAATAATGAGTGACTGTATGTATGAGTGATTGTATGGGTGAATGAGTGAATGTGTGTGTAGACGTAGGAATCAGTGAGTGCGTATGTAGTAACTGGTATTGGTGTGTCATGATGTCATCAGTGATGTCATTTGAGATGTCATCAGTGATGTCATCAGTGATGTCATTTGAGATGTCATCAGTGATGTCATCAGTGATGTCACTGACCATGTAATGAATGATGTAATATGTGACATGATCAGCAGTGGATTGCGGGTGCGCGATATATAGTTAGTGCAACTAACTATATATGGAATTTCATTGGTTTTATGTCAATAAAATGTCCAGCTAACTATATATGGTCTCTAACCTATGGTTTTTTCAGTGAATTTTCAAGGTTTTGTAAATGCAAATTCCTAACTATATATGGTCTATAACCTATGGTTTTTTCAGTGAATATATATATAGTTGAGATCACATTTAGTTGCCTACTTTACTTTATAAAAGAGGGGAGATCCCGATCAGACTTAGAGGCCCCATCAGGCGACAAGATCACCAAAGCAGGTATGGGGGGGTTCCTCATGGGAGGTGGGCAGTTAGTTAGGTGGTAAGGGTAAAAAGGGAAAAAAAAATCCTCATATATTCATGAAGAAACATGGAGCTTTTGAATGGGGGCTGAGCAGTGATTTATTCAAGGAAAGGTAGACATGGCCAATACGACCTGTAAGATAAAAATCATTAGTTGGAATGTAAATCGCTTGAGGGATAAGAGAAAGATGCAGAGGGTTAATGAATATCTATAGCAACGTTCGGATCATGGACAGATCGGGAGTCTTCTAGTTAAATCCTCAGTTAGGAGGTTGAGTTTGACTGCTTCTTGGGAACAGAGGTTATCTGTTAAGAGTGTTTCAACAACAAAATAGCCAGCCTTATTCTTTATTTAAAAGAAGCAGCTAAAAAACAACAGGTGTTTCACATACTTACATAAAGAGTTGGATCCCAAGTTGATTCACAGATGCATTCATTGTGAGCCTCTGCCCTTGCCTAGTAGCTGCATTGGCTCTGTGGTTTTGCAGATTTTACTTGCACATTAAATGCGGTCTTAAAAAAAACTGGTGTGAAACTCTGCTTTATTATGACTACATTTAATCATTGAACGTGTCAAACTCTTTTCTTTCTCCAAATAAATAGCATCTGTCTTGGAAGTTATCCTGTTTACAAAGAAAGCTATGGGAGGGTATGTACCTGCCTAGACAGAAGAGCCACATGAAGAACTAGAAACCTTCCAATTGGCCCCGGGCCTAAAGCATCTGTGGGAGGGAGTTTTGCCCCTTTTGTTCAAACCACAGTGTGGGCTCTGAAGAAATTAGCGTGGCTTACAGTCAATATAACTGGGCGTGTGGGGTCTCTCAAACATGCGGGAGTTGCTTGGCCTTAAGTAGCTCACGACGATTTTCGCTGATCAGAAGTAGCTCTCACTACAGAAAAGGTTGGAGACCCCTGATCTATATAATTCTGAAGCTCATGTTTGCCTTCTCGAGGAGACCCATTTAGAGATGGTAGAATGTAAGTTAGCGTTTGGTAAACGTGGGTGGGTTCAAAATATCCTCTATTCAGACCAGAGTGGTAGCACAAGAGGGGTGGCAATAGTGATTAGATCAAATGCAGGGATCAGACTGGTGAAATCTGAGACAGATCATTCCGGGAGATGGTTGGTGGCCTAATTAACATTAGGTCATACTCCCTTTACTTGTGCAGTCTACTACGGGCCCAATCAAGACGCCCGAGGTCTCTTATGAAGTTAAATGCTACCCTGGCTGAGAACATTGGACCTGTCATATTAGGTGGCGATTTCGATCTTATTTTTGATGAAAAACTGGACCGTACATCTAGGGTTAGATTTACACCCCCCCCCCCCAAAGATCCCGAACCGAGCTTAAGAACATCATGAAAGATATCAACCTTATAGATATCTGGAGGGCTAAAAAGGGTGCGAAAAGAGATTATTTCTTTTATAGTCGAAGGTATGGACACCATTCCACGATTGACTTTTTTCTTTTAGAACAATCGCTCTTCTCGGCGGTAGAACATATATCATACATCCTGGCTACATTGTCTGATCACTCAACAGTTGAGCTCGTAATCCACCTTAAACAGAAGGAACAGCAGAGGAGGTGGACGCTAGAGAGAGCCTTGCTACTTCAAGAGGGGGTGAGATTAGACTTAGTGACACAAACAGAAGGGTTCTTTAGGCATAATAATGGCTCAACGAGTCAACAGGTGATTTGGGAGACATTCAAAGCCTTTATCAGAGGCTCTGTGAGTACCTTGATGATAAGAAGAAATAAACAGATTAGAGAAAAGAAGGAAGAGCGTCTCCTGAGGCTCAAATTGAAAGAACAGGAACTTCAGAGGGCTTCAGCAGACCAGTCAGATACTAAACTCCACTCACAAAGAGAGTTGGATGGTCTACGGGCACAGTATCAAGAAGGTCAAGACAAGGTCTTAAAAGATAGATGGGATGCCAGCAAGCTCCAAAATTTTTCATATGGAGAGAAATGCGGTCGCCTTCTTGCGTGGAAAACCCGAGCAGATAAAACCACAAACCAGATCAATAGTTTATCTCTCTCTGGTTCAGGTGAAATAACCTATGATGACGATCGAATCAGGGAAGAGGCCAAATCTTTCATGCAAAATTTATATAAAGTTAACACCTGTCACTCCACACAAAATGTAGAAATCTGGTTAAGAAAAGTAGAGCTCCCGAACCTGTCTGAAGATGACAGAACTTCTCTTACCTCTGACATCCGAGAATGCGAAGTGAGAACTCAGATTATGAAAATGGCCAAAGGGAAAGCCGCCGGTCCAGATGGGCTTCCTGTGGAGCTGTACAGGATAGTTCTAGATCAGATAATATCTGTTTTAACGTTATTGTTCAACGAAATTCTCCAGTATGGGGCGCGGGCCCCAAATTCATGGTCAGAGGCCACTGTTACTTTAATATTGAAGCCAAACAAAGACCCATCGAAAATTGAGTTCTACAGACTTATTTCCTTATTAAATTCAGATTATAAGGTATTCGCGGGGATGATGGCGGCGAGACTGGGTAGAGTAGTAAAAACCATTATCCATTGTGATCAGAGGGGTTTTATCCCCGGCAGACAACTTAACGAGCTAACATTTCAAGTCATTGCTGCAATTGATGTCGCTATCGATAGAAAGCTCCCTCTGACCCTGGTAGCGGTTGATGCCGCTAAGGCATTTGACCAAGTAGATTGGTCATATCTGTGGAAAGCACTGGCGGGTTTTGGATTCCCGAATAATATTATAAGAGCCATAAAGTCTCTTTACTGCTCTCCATGTGTAAACATTTTGGTCAATGGGTCTCTTACAGACTGGATACCCATTGCCCGTGGTACTAGACGGGCTGCCCTTTGTCCCCCCTTTTGTTTAATTTATACATAGAGCCTTTTGTTTGTCTGCTTAGGTCTGACCCATTAATCAAGCCCTTTAAGATCTCCAATTTGAAATTAAAATTTGAACTGTACGCTGATGATCTACTTATGTTCACCTCAAACCCAGCTGAAGCACTGCCAAGATTAATAGAAACAGCGGAAGCTTTTGAAGAGATCGCAGGGTATACTAATAATAAAGACAAAACTGAGATTATGGAATGGAACCAAGAAGCAGGGACAGTGGGAACAAAGACTAGAATGAGATACCTGGGGGTACACTTGGCCAAAAAGATTGAGGATATATCAAAAATCAATCTAGATAAAGTCTCAAAGGAGGTCTGTGCCCTTCTCCAGTGATGGTCATCTCTCCCCTTAAACATCTTTGGGAGAGTAAATTTAATTAAGATGATCATCCTCCCTAAAATAACATTTTTATTCAACTCTATTCCTCTATCTTTTTATACACCAGCAATTAATGAATTACAAGGGAAATTAGGATCCTTTATTTGGAATTCAAAATCTCCAAGAATCTCCTGGAAAAAGCTTAGGAGAAGTTTAAAAACAGGAGGGCTAGCCTTTCCAGATCTATTTGCATATTTTCACGCATTTCATTTAAAAAACTTTAGACTATTGGCTGATAAAATTGATCTATCCTCCCTAGGTATACTTTTTAAAGCATTATTGCAAGACGTTCCACAGGGACAAGATTTCTTCCTCTTTCAATTCGGGGATCTGAAATTTTTAAAAAAAAGTCAGACTCAAGGTCCTGGGGGCAGCACTAAAAAACTGGGTATACATCAGGAAAAAGCTGGACATCCCATACTATGCAGTACAGGCCCCGATTTGGGATTCTCCTGGGACACCAGTTTGTCTTAATGATAAACTGTCTCGGCCTCTGAGGTTGATATTGGGGGGATCTTCAGGAAGGCACACAGCTTTTAAGTTGGGAGGTTCTCTTTAATCTGACGGGGGGAACACTTACTAGATTCAAACAACCCTAACCCAAAGTTTGATTTAGTATCTTGAAGGGGCAGGTGGAAAAACCAAATCTCACACTGGTATTCAGCTATATTAGATGTGGAGAGTGTTACGGAATTAGAGCTCCAAAAACTCTGGGATAATGTTTTAAACCTGAACAGAGGAAACATCAAAGATCTATGGACTGACTCGTTTACCACTCTGCAGGCAGTGGTCAAGCCTGCCACCTTAAAAAGGAATCATCTCTACACTATGTAGAGGGCCTATATAACCCCAAAAAACTTACTAAATTTTCCAACTTAGATTACCATGCCCGAGATGCAGACACCCTTCTGCAGATGATACCCATATGTTCACCGGTTGCCCAGAGATAAAAGACTACTGGGTTAAGACCCAGGACTTCTTGGAAGATGTCCTTCAAGTATCCTTGGAAATCACCACAATAACTATTTTTTCTGGATTAGGTTCGGATTATGATGTAAATGAACCATCCACGAGATTCATTTTCTATGTTATGCTTCTTGCAAGGCATGAGATATGTAGAGCCTGGAAGGATCCAATCCCCCCCACTTTTTCCACTTGTTTAAAGCATATTATTTTTACAAGTAGATCTGACATGACATGTGACCCTACAAGCCTTGTAAAAATCTGGGCACCCCTTGTGGCTTGGCAAGACAGGTGAATGGTATTCCCATGATTTATCTGGAGCCCTGTCGGTTCCCTTACCTTCATAGTAACACGGGGTCCAACTACGGTGTGAAATGGAGTGGATTGGGAAAGCAGTGGCTACTTGAGGGAGCAGGCCTAAAACTCTGCTATTGGTCGATAACATTAGGGCTGGATCAGGATGACCAATCACTGAGATACAGCCAGTTTCCCATCAAGACTTCCAATAATGGTATATGAGGAAAACCCAAAAAAAACAACAAAAAAAACAATTTCCCTAAAAGTATCCCAACATATTCATGTAGTAAACAGAGGCACTGGCAACCAGTCAACAGGAGGATTATTTTTAAAGCCCTAATGCTTGCTCATCGTGCCCTTCACAGCACAGAACCTCATTACCTGAACACAAGAATCAAGCATTACTAGCCAGGAGAGGCTGGAAAGGCTTATCTAATTATGGAGCCTTACTTTCAAAAACATGAGACGGTGATGCACGTCCTTTTTGGTCTGTGTGGCCAAAAATGAGAACCTCCTCTCCGCTCAACTTAGAAACCTGTCAAATGAGACTGCTTTTCATAAACTGCTAAAAACCAACTTATTGAGACATTAATCTCTATTTATCCTCCGAGCTACATTTCTTAGCACCAGGGAACACTCCCTTAGTAGCTGGGCACTTTATAAATCATGGCATTCATTCACATTGCCTCTAAATTAAGCCTGGCTGTTTCTCTGCCAAGCTACCAGAGTGTTAAGAACAGATTAATTTAGTAGCTTTTTGTGGTTCAACCTGTTGGAGATTGTGGATGTTGCCTGAGTAGGGTTTCACCACTCCCAACCAATAACCCAATTTCTTACAAGTGCAATAAACCTTTTCTAATCCTTGTTGTAGATGAGTCCAGTACTAGTGTTTAACACAAAGTCTATATTTCGAATCAGTAGTGATATCCCAGAATACTTTTCTGTATCCATTAGTTCCTGATAGCTCCAGATGAGTTCCCAGCTCCAGACAACAAGATGTAGCAAATAAGGGCCAGATGTAGGTGTCCAAATACCGGTCGGAAACGGCTGAAAATACCGATTTTCGGCCGTTTCCGACCGGTATTTGGACATTGGTATGTAGGGGTCTGAAAAACCTACAGATTCGGTAATTTTACCGAGTCGGTAATTTTACCGAATCGGTAAAATTACAGAATCGGTAAATTTACCGATTCTGTAAATTTTACCGATTCGGTAAAATTACCGATCAGTAAAAATACTGAATCTGTAATTTGCTATGTAGGTAGCACTGTTAACAGTGCTACAGGCCATTCAGGATTCAATATTTACCATGTAATACTATTAAATGGTAAATAACTAATTCCTGTGTACATGCACATCTGTGCATGTACACCTGTGCCATGTGGCACACAGACATGCCCTAAGGGCATGTCTGTGTGTCACATGGCACACAAGCCTGAAACAGGGGTGCAACAGGGTGTCAAAGTGACACCCTGTCACCCTTGTAAAATCGGTAAATTTACCGATTCGGTAATTACCGATTCGGTTTTTGCTATGGAATCCTATTTGTTTCAAGGCCCATAGGATTCCATAGCAAATACCGAATCGGTAATTACCGAATCGGTAATTACCGAATCGGTAATTACCGAATCTTACTGATTCTGTATTTTTACAGAATTTTTTACCTACATAGCAATTACCGAATAATAAATACCGAATCGGTAAAATTCGGTATTTACCATTCGGTAATTTGCTATTACCTACATCTGGGCCTAAGAGCCTTATTATGATTCTGGTAGGACAGACCGACCAACCGTCGTCTTCGGAAGTCCTTTACGACAGCTGAGGCCAGGAAGCTTCCCCCCACTGTATAATGATGCAACCATTGCTACAGTGGCTGTCACAGCTACGGCAGAGCACATATCATCCAGTATAACGCTGCAAATGTGTACAAAATGCACAGAACATGTGTGTTATGTACACACATGCATAACACATGAGGGATATTTTATTTATTTATTTATTTAAAGAGTTTTATTTAGCGCTGGCTAGACAAGAAGGTATCAGAGCGCTTTAGATGAGAAACAACAATGTAACAGAAAAAGTTCAACAATAACACAATAAATCCCAAAAATTAGGCAATGCAATTAGGAGAGGAGAGAAAGGAGAGAGAAAAGAAGGGAGGGGCAGGGGAGGTGAGAGAGGGAGGATAAGGGAAGAGACAATACGGAGAGACGAAAAGAAGTCTGTCTTAAGACCGACTAGGTAGGTGAAGACCAAGGAGGGAATCCACAGCCCATCTCACCTATAGTGAAACCAGGTAGCTCTATCGGGCATCAGACAGAAAAGTTCAGTCTCAATACATTGAGAGAGGGGAGAATGAGAGACATAAATAGAGGGAGGATGCGGTAGGAGATGACAGGAGGGACGAAAGGAAGTGCAACAATGTGGTTTAACAGTATAACAGAAAAAGATCAACAATTACACATTACATTAAACGATCAACAATACATTTGGAGAGGAGAGGAAGGAGAGAGAAAAGAAGTGGGGGATAGGTGAGGTGAGAACGTGAGAATAAGGGAAGAGACAGCCGTAGAGAAGAGAGGAAGTCTGTCTAAGGATCGACTGGGTAGGTGATGACCAAGGAGGGAATCCACGGTCCATCTCCCCTATAGCTAAACCAGGTAGCTCCATCTGGCGTCAGACAAAGTAGTTCGGTCTCAAGTGTCGAGGGAAGAGGTTCGCAGAAAAACAGGATGGGAAGGAGAAAAGGCAGAAAGACGAAGGAAAATCTGCCCGAAGACCGGCTGGGTAGGTGACCCAAAACCCATCTCCTCTATAGCTATCTGGTAGCTCCACCGGGCTATGGCCAAATAGCTAGGTCTCAATGGGAAACATTTAAATAACATTGAGGGCAAAATAAATGAAGCGTAGAGGGGAGGGAACAGGGAAGGTGAGAAAGGGAGGATAGGGGTGGAGACAACAAAGGAGAGATGGAATGAAATCTGTCTGAAGGCCGACTGGGTAGGTGACGACCAAGGAGGGAATCCACGGCCCATCTCCTCTATAGCTAAACCAGGTAGCTCCATCGGGCATCAGACAAAATAGTTCAGTCTCAATACATTGAGAGAGGAGAGAAGTAGAGATTAAATAGAGGGAGGAAGCGGGAACAGACGACAGGAGAGACGAGTGGAAGTCTGGCTAAAGACCGACTGGGTAGGTGACGTCCAAGGAGGGAATCCCCGACCTGTCTCCCTTATAGCTAAACTAGGTAGCTCCATCGGGCATCAGACATAATAGCTAGCTCTCAAATGACGCTGGAAATTCACAGGTAAACAGAGTGGGGACTAGGGCAAGGACAGGTGAGGGCAAAGGTTAGTAGAAGGAAAGAGGAGAGGAGTAGAGCAGGGAGGGGTAGGGGGTAGGTAGTTCAGTAAAAAGTTCACAGTCCAATAAATGGGGATACATAGCCCAGAAGGACTTACATGAATTCTGGTGTTTACAGGATCTTTGTCATTGGGGTTCAGCTACCAAGGTGTAGGGGAGACCTGGAGGAAAGGATCCACAGCAGAGACTGCTGGAGAGAAGTGGATTGGAGTGAGTATGCACCCCAGCTACCGAGGTGTAGGGGGGACCCAAACCTTAGTTTCCGACGTCTCGAGCCAGGAGGTCTGACAGCCCCTGTCGGGTTTTCAAAAACCCACATTGTACCCACTGTACAGCTCTATGAATGCAATTTGTCTCCGACCGCTATCTTGGTGGTCAGAAAAAAGTTGTCGAAGTTGGCTGTCTTTCCGTGGCCAGTTGGAGTACACGATACATAAATCGTAATCCGGCGGTTGGACCGACCACTTCTAAAGAGACCTTTGACTGTCAGACCGTCTCCAACACTACTGCGGAAGGATGTTCGACTGGCATCGTAATCAGCCCATAAGTGTCTTACTTGCTTAATAAGGAACCTCCTGAACACAAATAACTTCTATAAATACTCAATGGCCGCCACCTTTGCAAATACTATAGGAGTGCCCGGGTGCTTTGGGACCTCTAGATTGTCTTGACTCAACTTTGCATTTGGCGTAGTGCAAGCATTGCAGCTGTAAAGCCTCCCACCAAGTGACGACCACACTCACCACTTTGTCAAAGAGCATGAACATCAAAGCAGTTGTGGGGACCACATCTGTGTGTGTGCCCTGCACAGAGAGATGACTATGAGCTACAGATCATGTTAGGACATCTGCTTTCCTGTCAGAGGACCACCAACTGTCTAATGAGGTTAGGTCCAGCAGATGCATTGTAGGCAGGTATGAATGAAGTAGTGGATGTTTTTTTTTCTCCCTTGCCATTGTTTTTGTTTTACTCAAACAAACTCAAAAGGGAAGTTTGTGTGAAACAAAATCAATTGCCTTGACATCAGGCAGTTTTCTTGCATGCAAATCCTGTAACAGTTTCTCTGCCCAGAATAGAGTATGGCGAACTCCGTTATGAATGGATGAGACAAGTTGTTTCAGCCACAGAGTCAGCTGAAGCTCCACTGTTGGAAATCCTGCATTTACTTCCAAATCTAAATGCAGTAGGTTTATTTAAGAACAGGAGAATTCTTGCATATTTACAGCTCTCAAGCATTGGCCCCTCATACAAGGAGGTGTTCACAACCCGGTTGACAGCTGGTTAATCACTTCAGCAATTGTCTCCAGTATTTTTTCTGGACAAGGGTCCACAGGAGAACCGGATTTAAGAGCCTTCATTATCTCGAGGGATTTAACCAATGAGATAGGAGGGAACTATAAGAGAGACACACCTAGATTAGGATTAACTCTGGAGGGAGTGGCTTTGTTTTCTCCCGCTGCCGGGGGCTGCACCTTAAAAGAGTCTTGGATAATTTTAATCTTATCGAACAAAATAGTGAGCTAAGCAATAAGTCCAATTGCTGGTAGGGGTAAATAGAATGTCCATTGCATTAGGGGATGTAAAATCTTTAGCACGGGGACGATACATTATCGCCGCTTTTATCGGCAGGAAACTGCCTCTAAAGCGGCGATAATGGGCTTGATAATATCCCCTTGTGAATTCCCATAGAAGCCAAGGTTAACACCAGAACCTGGGCTTCTATGGGAATTCCCAAGGGCATATTATCAAGCCCATTATCGCCCGCTTTAGCGGCAGTTTCCTGCAGATAAAAGCGGAGATAATGTATCTCCCTTTCTTGATAATATGGCCCCCGATGTAGTTATCAGCTCCTTGTCTAACTGTAAAGCCCCGAACTTTTAAGACTTGCAAATTATTTATTACAAGGGTGTGATCTGCCAGTATCCTTTCGTACTGCAGTGATGGTCAGCATTTGAAAAAAGGATAAAGACAGCGAGAACGTGAACTCCTAGAGGCCTATTTCTCTTTTAAATGCTGACTATAAAATCTTTACAAAACTTCTCGCCAATAGACTAAATAAAATGGTGGGCTCACTTATAGGGATGGATTAGTGTGGAGACAGCTTCATACCAATACAAATTTTTTATTAGAAGCATTGGACTTTTTTTAATTCAAACAAGATCGAGGCGCAGGTCTGGTGTCTAGTTGCCGAAAAAGCATTCAAACTAGTCTCTTGGAGCTGTCTGTTTTTAATTTTAGAAAAATGTGGTTTCCCAAATGAATTTATATTTTTATTAAAGCAGCTCTATAGGAATTCTTAGGCACAAATTTTAATCAACTCTGTAAATATAGGGACATGTCAAATAAATAGAGGCAGCAGACAAGGTTGTCCCCTTTCCCCGATTTTATTTGCACTATTTATAGAGCCATTAGCAATTGCAATTAGAAAAAAAAAGCTCATACGGTCCCAGTTCAAGGGATGACAAATATAAAGCTCTATGCTGACGACATTGTACTTTTTCTGGATTAAAAAACAGGCACCCAGGTGGAAATCATGAGGATATTTTCGCGTTTTCAAGAGATAGGAGGCTATACAATTAATAAGACCAAAACAGAAATAATACAATGCATTTGCGGTGCTAAATCCTTATTAACAGAATTTAGACAGTTATACAATACTCGCCCAAAGAGATACTTAGGGATTAATGTGACGGAGAGAGTAGAAGATCTTTTCCACTTAAATTAGTCCCTGCTGCTGAAAAAGGTGAAATCTCTGCTAGCACGTTGGAACCAGCTCCTACTCTCAATAATAGGTCAAGTTGCGCTAATCCGAATGTCTATCCTTCCATTGTTCAATTTTCTTTTTAGCGCATCTCTATGTGTATTACAGACCTCTTTTTTTAATTAGATAGACAGAATGTTCTCCTCTTTTTTATGGTCAAATAAGATACCAAGACTCACACTCAGCACTTTAAGTTATCCTGTTGCTGAAGGAGGATTGTTACTTCCGAATATTAGAAATTCTTATTATGCAACATTTGCACATTACAGTTTTAGATTTTTATTTTCAGATCCTCAAGAGGCAGATAATTGTTTTTAATGAAGAAGATCTTAAAGGAATATAATATCACTGACCCTACAAGAATTACTAAGTACCATCAGAAAAGTACGTTATAAGATCCTTCAAGGGGTACTTAAGCAAAAATCTAAACTTCTACCATACTACTGCATTTTAGGAGTTGATAATTTGACTAGACTTTCCAATTTATACACAGGGGATAGATGCATTTTAGAGACCAGTATCCTAAGGCTGTGGGATATAAACGGGTATGTT
This sequence comes from Lissotriton helveticus, assembly GCF_964261635.1. Classification (NCBI taxonomy): domain Eukaryota; kingdom Metazoa; phylum Chordata; class Amphibia; order Caudata; family Salamandridae; genus Lissotriton; species Lissotriton helveticus. The sequence continues at coordinate 1,469,072,934 of NC_136065.1, forward strand.
CAAATCCGGGACTTTACCAGAGGTAACTGCTGGAAATCTTGGTTAGAGATCGAAATGGGGCTTCAACACTCCAATACAATTTTGAAATGGTCATTTATTAGATTAAACTCTGTTGGAGAAATTAGATAGAGAAAATCTGACCTACAAAACAAGTATAAGAGAAGCTCTGAATTCCCCGATACAATGGAAAATCAGTACCTGAATTAAGATATTTGATGAGAACAAACCTCTTTCATTATATGAATAATCCAGGGATAAATGGAAGAAAAGGGATGATATACAGGTCTCTGAATCAACCTGGAATAGAATTAATACGTTTAATGCAGTTATATTTAGAGGTGCGAATTTTAAACGCATGCAATATTACTCTAAATGGTTGATTTATAGGACACCCTACTTTCTCCATAAGATATGCCCACAAATTAAAACAGGTGTTTCCGCTGCGCAAAGGAGGGCGGAGGCACTTGAACACATATTATATAGGAGTGGCCAAAAATGTGAGGTTAGTGGGAGGAAATCGAGATATATCTTAGAGCCTCATTGGACCCCCTTATCTTAATTGATGAATCTATTGCCGTTGTGGGTCTTTCACCTGCTATCTCTACACACAAAGAATGCCTATTTATTGCAGCATTATTGTCAAGATCCTTAATCTTACAACTCTGGAGAATGGAGAAGGTACCTACCTTCCATGCATGTAGAGCAAAATTGCGTAAAACCCAAGAATTAGAAAAAAAATATGCAATAAGATCAGGCGCAATAAGAAAGTACGTGAAATATTGGAGCTTATTTAAGATATAGAATAGGGACCTGGACCTATCGGTTATCCAATATTATTAAGGGTAAGACAAGAAGGAAATATATTGAAATTTGATTTTTAATAGAGGGAAGGGTTTTTGCTTATCTGCTAACACGCACTTTGCACTTTTCTCTATCACGATTCTTAACTGATTGATACAATTGTTATGAATCTAGAGTGCATCTGATAGGTAGAGAAATTGTTGATATTTTGTTCATCATTTATAGTCTGAACAAAATGCACGCCGCATATAAAATTAGTGTGATCACTAACTGATTTATTTACGTATTTCAACCTATGTTACACCTGGTATAGAATGATAGAGTATATGTGTGCTTACTTTTGTGATATTTAGCACTTTGAACTTTAACTTAAGGTGATCTTTTACTGCCTCATATGAACACTTTGATTTTACTGTTGAGTATTCTGAAACATGTATCTGTATTTTGATAGTATTTAGCACTTTGCACTTTAACTTAAGGCGATTTTTTTCTGCAATATTCTGGAACATGTATTTACATATGATAGTATTGTATGTTTGTAATTCCTATGAACTTTCAATAAAAAAAAAAATAATGTATTCATGGAATCTCTAACTGTTTTGCTGAATGCATCTTACATCTCTCATCACATGTACCCAGATGACACCCAAATGTACTTAAAAATCTCTTCCCTGAATTGTGTCCTACACATTATATAGTCAACAAGATCTATTGGAGTAACGCTGGATAAGAATCTGTACATGTAGGAGAACATTCGCTCTGCCACCAAAGGAGCAAACCTCCACATGAGCATTGTAAGAAAAAAAAATCCTTCCTTTCCCAGGATGACCTCAAGCCTGCTGTTCAAGCTCGAGTGATTCCCAGGTTGGACTATGGGAGTGCAACCCTTTGCAGCCTACTGAAAGCTAAGCTGTTGCTACTAAGTGCCTCTCTTAACTCTGCTGCTAGACTCATTACAGGATTGAAAAGGAACAATCACATCACTCCGGACCTGTAATCACTTAAATGGCTTTCATTTGAGACGAGGATTAATTCGAAAATTGCCTTCATGACACATAATGCCCTGCATTTCAACCCTCTGAAGTACCTTGCACAAATACTAGAGCTGCCTTCTGTCTTCAGAGCATCTAGAAGCTCTAGTTACTTCAGGCTGAAATCACCAAAATTTCATGAAAAGAAAACATATAACCGAACCTTCTTAGGCATTGCCCCGAGAATCTGGAACGTCCTTCTCTCTGAAATAAGAATGAATTCCTCAATTGCCTCTTTCAAGAAAGAAGTCAGAAGGATGCTGATGAACCATCCTCTGGCGATGAACGCCTGAACTATACTCCAGAACTTTATATATCCCTTGCCTGCACACATGCTCACTTCTCGCAAACTATATTCTTACTCTGTTCAAATGGTTGCTGTCCACCTGGACCCTGTGGTCTACTCTCTCGGAGAGATGCCCACACCTTTTCCCTGCTCGATGATGTTGCTGTTATTTTTATAATTTTCACCTTCATCATTGTATCGCGCTCTGATACCTCAAGGGTCATGTTTGCACTATATAAAACTTTATAAATAAATAACATTAAAATAAAACTTATTTTTCTCCTCATTTCTTCTTTCTGTGCTAGGATTGGAAGAACTCAGGGGGCCCGATCCACATAACTATCTTAAGACAAAATCCTAAACTTACTACCATTTTGGTATTCACAGAAGGCACTTACTCATTTTCGTATTCACAGAAGTCACTTACTCATTTCAGTATTCACAAAAGTTAGGAGTCCTAACTTCAGGACTCCTAAATGCCTTCTGTGAATACCGAAAGTCTTAAAGTCAGGATGTTTCTCAGTTTATGAGTAGTAAAGTTAGGAGTCCTAACTTTAGGACTCCTAAATGCCTTCTGTGAATACCGAAAGTCTTAAAGTTAGGATTTTTCTCAGTTTAGGAGTTCTTTACTACTCCTAACCTTCCTCTTCTGGACAGGCTTCTGGTTCCAGACCTTTCAGCCCACTGGGTGGCCTTTCACTTCTGTAATAACCTTTTACCTCCACTTCCAGACAAGCATCTGCTTCCAACCTGCAAGATGACCCAGTCACCTTGGTGCCAAATATTTCTTGGTTGCAAGCTCCTCCATTTACAGTTTCCTTTGGTTCGACACCGTAAGCCTTTGAAGTACATGGCTAGTGTCCCATTGGCCGTTAGCTGCTGCAGATATGTTTCCGTCTGGCTACATGTCTCTTTCTCCTAGGATTGCTTGTTAAGTACTTACACTTACAACTTTTGCCATGAGCAAGACCCCCTACTATTGCTGGGCCACAATTGTTCCACCTGTACCCAAAGATGCACTCCATTGGTATTGAAAATTGTTGAGTGCCACTGTGAGGGATGGGCAGAAAATAACTCTGGGAGGCCGTAGGTGCTTCTTAATGTTGGCGTTATTTTTACAGGTCAATGCAACAAAAATATAAATCATGGGCAAATCATAGCAAAACTATTGTTTAGGTTCTGTTATCTGTTCTGGAACTGCCAGGGCTTCCTCACTCCTTCTTCTTGTCCTTTTCTTAAGTCTCAAATGTGGTCTCCAAGTCTGCGTCGTCGCCGAATTACCAGGAGAGAACACAAGGAAAATTGAAGTAAGTATTATGATCTGTCCAATTGGTGAAGTAATAAAAATGGCCGTCACCATACCCGGGTGTACATAGCACTAAAAACCCTTTTCTTTGAATATTTATCATTTATGGCTTCTAACCCTCTAGTAGGGGGAGGGGGGAAAAAGAGGGGAGGTTTAGTGCACAAAGAAAATAAATTCACACATATGTAGATATATAATTAATTCTGTGCCACTTTTTTTCTCTTATTTCTAAATTAATTAAAGGGACTTTCTTTCATTTTTCATGAACCCTTTTCATAGCTCTCCTTGTGCTACTGCTTTAACCCTTTTGTCGGGTACTCTTTGTTTGTATGTTTGTTTGTTACTTTGCTTTACTATATTTTGTCTATTTCTTCTTGGGATCAATTCTCAGTCTTTGTATTACATCAGAGGGCTCTTTTTGGTCCCCCTCTTTCTACTTTTCTCCCCGTGTTTCCCTTCTCCACCCCACACTCCCCCCAAAGTTTCCGTATTCCCTGTCCATGTACCGGGTAAAGCCGCAACTTTTCCCTGAGTTGCAGTGGGGACTTCAGGTCACCCGGGGCGACCACCACACTGCGCTCCAACCTTCTGGGGCCTCATCGTCCTCTGGTGCTGTTCTCCTGTTTTCGGCTGCCGAAACTGAGCGTCCATCTTCTTCCTCCCAACCGGTGTCTTCATCCTCCTCCTCTTTAATCCCTTCAGTCGCGACTCCTCCTTCCTTTCTGGAGTCTTCTGGTTTCCGCCTTCCTCCACCTTCTGCCCCAGGTTCAAGCATCCGTCCCTCCAAGTCCATACTCATTGCTGATTGGTTTTCTATGTTCCTGGCTCCGCCTTCCTTCTTTGTCCGCAATTCTCCATTGTATGCCTTGACTGTTTTTTCCTTTTCTTCATAGGCCCTGCGTCTACAGGACGGGTCGTCACACTGGAGATGGAAAGGTAGGTCCGAATAGGTTACGGGTGCTGGGTTGGGGTCCAGGGGATCCTTAAGAGGGTGCAAGGCTGGTTCATCATCCCAGCCACAAATTCATTAAGAATGCTTAACCCAACCTAGGCATGTACCCAAGTGCAGTTTAGTCAGAGGCCATATTTGTAATCACCTAGAAATATTTTTAGAGGATACCATTTCTGTGCCCTCCTAGCCAAGGCAATTAGTGGTATATTTTAAGCAGGGGAAAAATCCCATCTTGCCTTCGGCAGAAAGTCATTTCCACCCCATCAATGAACACCACAAACTCCTGGAAAGCTCTTTATCAGGCTTCCACAGCAACCACAGCACTAAGATGGCCCTTATTGCTACTTCAGAAGACATTTGCACCATACTAGATCTATGTCTATGCAAGACTGCTGCACTTGTCATCCTGGATCTCTCTACTGCCTTTACCATAGCTTCTCATAACACACTAATCTTCAGACTCTATATAAATGGAATCTAAGGACAGGGTCTCAAGTGGATGGCCTCCTTTCTGACCAGAAGAATGCAATGGGCTCACCTCAGAACGCCTGGATCTCATCCATGGAGTCCCTCAAGGCTCTTTATTCAGCCCCATTTTCTCCAATATATACATGACTCTTCTGCCAAGCATCACTCGGACCCACTGACTCAACATTGTCTCCTACGCTGATGACACCCAACTGAGCCAATCCATTTCAGAAGACACCAACACCACAAAAACTAATTTCAAAATGGGATAACTAACGAGCCCAACTGGATTAACTCAACTAATTCACCCAAACCAGAATAGTTTCCTCCCTAGGCACAGAGTGTCGCAAAATATACGTAGACTCTTCCATATACAGGATAGTGCACAAGAACGCTTCCCACGAGCAGTCTGCCTAATATTGGACCTCGGAAAGGCCTTTGACACACTATCATGGCCGTATCTCTTCACGGTTCTCCACAAAGTGCGGGCTGGCCCGACTCTGCTGGGGTACATGCAGCTCCTCTACAGGGGCCTTACCACCAGGATGAGAGTGGGGAGGTACTTCTTAAATCCGTTTTGGGTGGAGCGGGGGATGAGACAGGGTTGCCCCCTGTCCCCCCTTCTCTTTGCCCTAGCGGTGGAACCCTTGGCCATTAGGTTGCGGCAGGGGGAGGCCTGGGGCATTCTGATTGCAGACATGGTACACAGTGTATCATTATACGATGATGATCACCTGATATATTTGAAGGATATCACTAGCGATCTAATGCCAATCTGGGTAATCCTACAAAGATTTGCAGAAGTCTCAGGACTTAAAGTAAACTGGGGAAAATCAACGGTCTTTCCCCTTAGCCCTCACCTCTCCCCGTCGGCAATAATGATAGGACTCCACAACTTTGGGTGGAGTGCGGCGGCGCCTCGATATCTAGGGGTGAGATTACACCATTTGCCCGAGGACTTATATGAGGGGAACCACTGCAAGACATTAGCTGGGTTACGAGCTGCAGTTTCCTTTTGGAAGACCTTACCCCTGGCCCCCATAGGACGGGTAGCCCTAGCGAAGATGATTATGGTCCCCAGACTGGTATATTCCTTTGCTAATCTCCCAGAGATACCACCACACTCCTTCTTTCGGGAATTGGAAACATTGCTCGCAACACTGATATAGGGTGGTGGCAGACACAGAGTAGCCCTCCAAACCCTCTACTTACCCACCACACAAGGGGGCTTGGGGGCCCCCTCCTTTGAGGCCTATTTCCTGGCAGCACAGCTTTAATGGTTGTCGCACTGGATAGCTGACCGGCATACAGAGGAAACATACACTAATGAGGGTCGAGTGCCTCTTCCGGCTGTCTGAAGACTGTCGATGCCAGGTACTAGGCCTTTACGTACACACCCCCTACAAGTGTCGATCGCCCGCAAATGCATGATGCGCATACACCGCATGTCAAAGGGTCGTCCCCTCTATTCTCCGCTGCTCCCATTAGTCAGGTTCCCACTCCAGGAACACCCTTATACCACAGGAGTTCTCCGGATGTGGACGGAGTGTGAGGTGATGGAGATGGAGTCCCTGTTTGAGGACGGGCAACTGAAAACATATGACCAAATGATGGATCATTACGATCTCCCTCCGGGACAATTCCTGGTACATAGGCGATTAGTAGACAGCGTCCGCCAGTGTTGGGACCTCACGAAGGGGGCACCGCCGACGCACCCGGTTTTGCATACAGTCATGCGTATGAGGGTGGGCAGACACTTGGTTACGTGGCATTACAAGGCGATCAGATCAGGGAGTTGATTACAACCCCATTACAAAGCTTGCGTCAGAAATGGGAGGATGAGATCGGGAGAGTACTGAATGACAAGGAACGGGAAAAGGTTTTGGAATACCCCAAAATGGTTTCAAGAAACGCACGCTTCAAAAACATCGAATTCAATATTCTACATCGCGCATACTTAACGCTGCATCGGCTTCACCATTTTTTCCCAGATACACAATGTGCCTGCCCCAGGTGTCACACGCTTGAGGAAAACTTCAAACACATGTTTTGGGACTGTCCCATTATCCAATCTTTCTGGGGTAGGGCCCATCAGTAACTGGAAGCGACAGTTCGCCTCACAAATATTGACACATGGGAGGCATGTACCCTGGGGGTCTTCCGCAGGCGGAAGACGGAAAAGGTGCAGTGCAGATTTGCATTCCTGGTCATTCTCCTAGTAAAGCAGGGCACAGGCAGGCTCCCCGGAAGCTGCCTGGATAGGCACCGTTAAAAAATGGGGGGCGGCTGAAGAAGAAGCGATAAGGGAGGAGGAAGTGATGGGGGTCCGTAAACATCCCATCTCCATGGAATGGGCACAACTCATGTTCCAATTCGCACAGGAAACTATGCAGGATGGCTCCCCTGGAGCTACTCAGTCCCAATCCCTAACCCCACCCCTGTCCCCATTGGCATAAGGCAACGCCAACACGTCCTAGCTGGAGGGGGGGGAGAACCGACCATATACTATTATCTCCCCAGACTGGAGCCCTGCCTCAGCAGAGGAGAGGTGGCGTCCCTAGGACGATTCACACCCTGCTCAGCTACAGTCAGAGATACCATACACTCGTAATGCAACCAACTAAGTGATAGAGGAGTTCCACAACACAAAGCGCAGACCCCCTGACCCCCTTCCATCCCACTTTTTTTAACCCAATTTAATTGTTATATGTTTACCCCCCTGTCACATCCGGCAGGGCCTCATGAGGAGTGGGAACTCAAGCAGGGGCATTAGGGCCCAGATGTAGGTAGGCCGTTACCGATCGGTAACGGCCGAAAATACCGATTTAGGGCCCTTACCGATCGGTATACTGGCATCGAGATGTAGGGCTCAAAAAAAAGTACAAATCGGAGCGAAAACCGAATCGGAATGATTACCGAATGTAAAAGAATCCGATACGTACATACCGAAAATCGGATACTGTACGAATCGGTAACACACCGAATCGGATGCAAACACCGAATCGGTGCATGTACCGAATCGGTAGTGACACCGAATCGGACATAAGCCGAATCGGTGCATGTACCGAATCGGTAGTGACACCGAATCGGACATAAGCCGAATCGGTGCATGTACCGAATCGGTAGTGACACCGAATCGAACATAAGCCGAATCGGTCCATGTACCGAATCGGTAGAGACACCGAATCGGACAGAAGCCAAATCGGAGAACCTACCAATTCGGTAGAATCACCGATCGGGAAAATCCCCGATTCGGACAGATGGGGAGATGTAGGGAGGCACAGAAACACCGATTTTGGCTCAAAATCGGTAGAATCCACTCGGTAATTACCATGGATTACGATCAGGTGGTAACCAACTCCAACCCATAAAAACAGCCCCAAAATGCATTGCAACTTGCAGGATGGCAGCTTTTTATGTCATAGCGAGGCGGCTACGGCTACAGCAGCAAGGAGAGAGGGAATGGCAAAGAGAGGAGCAGGTATACAGACAGCGTATCACCCTGGTCATGCTGACAGATGCAGAGATCCTACAGCGGTACAGGCTGGACTCAGAGACCATCACAGAGCTCATTAGGGACCTCCAACCCCTGTTGCAGCACCCCACCCCAAGGGCACACGCAATCCCTGTGCATGTGCAGGTGCTATGCTGCCTACACCTGCTGGCGTCTGGCAGCTATCAAAGTGTAGTCGCTGTGGCAGGAGGGGTGACCCAGAGCAGCCTGTCAAGGTTCTTCCACAAGTTCCCTGATGCAATGATACTAAGGATGGACCAGTACATTTCCTTCCCTGCAACCCAGGCAGAACTGGTACAGACCAAAGCAGACTTCTACCAGATGGCAAGATTCCCCCACATCATTGGCTGCATAGACGGCACACACATTCCGATTTGCCCACCATCTGACACAGAATACATCTACCGCAATCGGAAGTCCACTCACACCATCAACGTACAGGTGATCTGCAATGCGAAATGCACCATCACAGACCTGGTAGCAAAATTTCCGGGTAGTACCCACGACTCCTACATTTTCCAACAGAGCGGCATCTATGCACGGCTGATGGCTGGGGAATTTGGAGAAGGATACCTCCTAGGTGAGATACATCATCAGACCCCCATAACCAAAAACAGCAAAGTGAAATACATGTATGCATGTAAGTAATTTTACCCCTTTTCCTTCTAGGCGACAGTGCATATGCCCTCCGCTCATTCATTCTCACCCCCTACCTCAACCCCTCTACACCCAGCCAAAGGAGGTATAACCGTGCCCACAAAAGCACCAGGAATGTTGTGGAAAGGACATTCGGCATCTGCAAAAGCAGGTTTAGATGCCTGCACAAGAGTGGAGGTGCAAGGCAGTATACCCCCATCACCTGTTGCAAAATCATAGCTGTCTCTGCAATGTTACACAACCTTGCGGTGAAGAAGGGCACTGAGGTGGAGTTGAGTGACTATGAGGACCATGACGACGACGAAGCTGTGCCACTAACACAGCCAGCTGGGGTGTGTATGCCAAGTGATGGCAGATACAGACGTGAGGAGATAACAGCAAACTATTTCTGAGTGAGTACAAATGCACAGACAGGTGAATGGTTGTGTTGAATAAGCAATTTTTAATACTGTTGCTACACAGTTACTGCACTGATGTGCAACAAAAAAAAGGTGTAATAGCAATGAAAACAAAAGTCTAGGGTCCAGGTTGCCTCACCCGCCCTTGCTAGGCTATTTCTTTGAGCGCTTTGCAGCCCCACTGTGGTGTCCCTCACCCCCTTCAGAATGACCAGCGGCATCTGCGGAGCGCCTGGTGCTCCTGCGTGGCTCTGACGCAGCGCTGGCCGGGCTGCTGCGGCTGCTGCTGTCCCCAGCATCCCCCAGGTCCAGGGCAGGATTTGCGGCAGTGTTAGAGATGATCAAGGCCTCCATTGCTGTCGTGATGCGGGCCATTCCCCTTGTCAACTCTGCGTTATTTTGTGCGAGACTAGACTCCATGTTGGCACCGCGCTGACAGAGTTGTGCCGTTGCTGCAGCAAGGCGGCTTAGGGAGCGGTTCTGCACCCGGGCATCCCGCCTGCGCACCACCTCTTGCTCCTCCAGTCTGCCACATAACTGTGTGATGGCAGTGGTTAGCCTGCCTAAACCTGCTACTGCCTCCTTGTTGGAATCCACAAAGGCCTGAAATCCTTTCACCATTTCCCCCATCTGCAGGTTGTGCTGCAGGAGCTGGCGTTGGCATGCCATGATGGATTTCGCCTGCTGCCTTTGGATCTTCACCATATTACCTTCGAGGCCCCGGAACACACTGGCCTCCCGTGCTGGTTCTGCAGTGGTGGGAATGGCACGGCGCCGGGTACTGCTGCTGCCCGCCTGCTGAGTGGGCTGGGGTGCCACTGGTGGGGGTGTGGTGCTGGCCGGGGCCTGAGCCCCTGCTCCCAGGACAGGGTGTACTGGAGCCACAGTGGCAGGAGCTGGTGTAGGTGGAAAGAGCTCCCTTGTCGGGGAGTCCTCTGGGGAGAACTGCAAGGGGGGTGTGCTTTGCATTTGTGGGGAGTGAAGTGCATCAAAGTCAATTGCCAGGTCTCCCTCAATACCCAGCCCTATGGTGTTTTCCTCCTCCTCCTCCTCGGCAGCCTGACTCGTGCTCGGCCCTGCGAGTGCAGTGGTAGATGGTGCTGCTGCCTCCTTTGGCAGTGGTTGTCCGCCTGATGGTGCCCCTAGGTACAAAGAAGCATTTGTAAATAGAGTGCCGATGTATTACAGTCAGTACAATTAAAGCATTCCACATGTCCTAGCATCTCCGTAGAATGTGTTCCACTGTTTCATGTCTTGTGATTCTGCACTGCCATATTTTGATACCTTCTGCTGACTGGATGTACCATGATGCTTGTCTCTTGTATGTTGGTTACAGTACTGTGCTGGGGTTTGGCTATGCATTGTGTCTAATGGGGAGGTGTCTGGTAGGGTGTGTCCTGATGCGCATGCCTCTTACCTGTAGCTGTAGCTCTGGCTGAGCTGTCCAGGGTCCCAATTCCGGTCACGCTCTCCCTCTCAATGGTGCTGGAGACCAGTTCCTCCAGCTCGGTGAGGGGTGGCGCCGGGTTCCTGCCACCACCAGTGACTCCAGCCTGCTTCTGGATCTCTGCCATCTTCCGTTTGGTCAGGCTGCGGATGTCATAGAAGCGCTTCTTCAGCTCATCCAGGGACCTGGGGGTGACACCCACAGCGTTGACCTTTTGGGCGATTTCGCTCCAGAGCCTCCTCTTGGTGCTGTCTGGCACATTGAGGGACAGCTTTCCGAATAGCTGCCGGTGCACCCTCACCACCTCCTCAACCAACACCTGCAGCTCGGTGCTGCTGAACTTAGGCTTCCTCTTCTGGCTGGACTTCTGGCTCTCACTCTGGTTTGCCATCTTGCTCTGAACAGTTCACTACCTCCTACTCCCACTGCTGCTAACTGTGAGTGCTCAGCTCAGGCTGGCTCTCCAGAAAGTTCTTAATTGGCTGCACCTGCCTGGGTTGCCACTCCCTGTTTGGGTGGGGGAGGGGGAGCCACCTCATTGGCTGAATCGGCTTTTACCGAATCGGCTGTATCCGAATCGGATATTACCGAATCGGTGAAATCCGATTCGGTATCATCCGATTCGGATTTTACCGAATCGGTTTCTTCAATGCATTCCTATGGGCTTTTTGGCCATGGGTGTGTTTTCATACCTCCGATTCGGTAATTGCCGATTCTGATTTTACCGACTCGGCTATTTCCGATTCGGTGGTAGCCGATTCGGCTAGTTCCGATTCGGTGGTAGGCGATTCGGTACTTTCCGAATCGGTCCATGCCGATTCGGTACGTACCGATTCACATTACCGATGCCGACCGATTCGCTATTATTTCGCTGTTTGTTTGCTACATCTCGTTTTCCGATTTCAGAATACCGATCCGGCCCGCCTCGGTATTTTGGAATCGGAAATTCCCTTTTACCTACATCGGGCCCATAATGCAGTAGTATGCAGGGGTAGAGTAGGGGACTAGAATTTCTCTTGTATCCTTGCGGAAACCCACGCATGCAGACATTGGGCATTGGTTAGCCCAGCTGTACACCCACCTGTCCACTGGAGATGCAGTATCCATGGATTCTGTCATCTTGTGTTAAAGCTCCAGGCTATACGGTAGGATGAATATGTTGCACATGTTGACATGGGCTGATAACTGGTTTAACGTTGTTTTTCATGCATTAATGCAGACTGTATACCAATGTACCACAAAATCCTACGAACTCCCAATAAAAGAAATTTAAACAAAAAAACTAACAAGGCCAACTGGATGAGAGACAACTACCTCAAACTCAACAATGACCAGATTGAATTACTGATACTCTGCAAAAATAAGTCACCCTGGGACTCCACCTGGTGGACCACAAAATCAGGCCCCACCCCCCGCTGACCATGCCAGAAACCAGGGCATCATCCTGGATACCACCCTCACTATTAGACATCAAATCAACGCTGTCACCTATATTACATTATACCCACTGCCCCTTTGGCTCTTATAACAGTTCCACCAATGTGTATTGGCACAGGAAATCCTTGTGGGATGGCACATACCTTGAATGAACCTGCCATCCGATCCTACCCCAGCTGGACTGCAACCACAGCTGCCCATTTTTCACTTGGTGTAATGGTTCCCCATCCTGCAGTGAAACATTTGGAGCATTATATAGCTGTTGTCTGGGCACCTTCAAAACCAGCTGTCATCTTGCCATCTCAAACAGTTGCTGCTGGACCTGCCCCCATTTATTTGCTGCCGGGCCAAACCCATCCTAGCGTGGTGTTGTCCCTGACCCACAAATGAAGGCTGATGACTTGCCCCTATCACAGATGCTTGCTGCTGAGAACTCCTCATGGGTTCAGTAACTGCCTAGGAGGTGGAAGCGTGTATTTGAACCTGCCCTGCATGTGATTGCCTAAAGTCAGCAAGAAACTGCCTGTTGCAGGGATTCTGTCCAAAAACAGAACTATGCGTAGGATTATGGAACCTTAGTGCATGGGACTGAGTCATCCTACCACCTTAGTACCCATGAGCCCAGGACCCACTAGCTGTAGTGTTGCACTTGCTCACCTACTCACTCACAGAGAAACAAGTGATTAGACACCCCAGAACACAACACTCTCAGATTTCCCAGGAATCGTTGTAGCAAGACACACTTGTTCGATCACACTCTTGTACTTGTCCACAATAAGATCTGAAAGAGACATGAAAACAGTTTAAAATATTTATTTTAGCTAACCTGCTCTAACATGCAGTATACGTACCACAACAAGTAGGAAAATGCATAATACAAATACAGTTAGCATAGCAGCTAGTCCATAAATCATGAAGGGAGATGTCATCATGAAAAGGCAATAGAGCCTAACCTCCCTCCCCTGGCTAAGAAGCAGTATTATTATATATTAGTAGAATCCGAATCGGTATATTTACCGAATCGGTAAATCCATATGTAGCTGACACTCCTAAGAGTGCCACAGGCCCTTAAGAGTCGGTATTTTACCACACAATCCTATTGTGTGGTAATATACCGAATTCAGGTGTGCATGCACATCTGTGCATGCACACCTGTGCCATGTGTGCCAAATGTCACACAAGCCTGTACTTGGGGTGCTAGAGGGTGTCAAAGTGACACCCCCTGCACCCTTGCAGGATTCGGTATTTACCGATTCGGTAAGGCCCATAGGAATCAATGGGCAATACCGATTCGGTATTTAACAAATCGGTAAATACCGAATCTTACAGATTCGGTATTCCTGAATTCGGAATTACCTAAATCTGCCCCCTTCCCATTTACAGACTCTTAAATACAGAATCTGTAAAATTCGGTATTTAAGAATCTGTAAATGGGAATTACCTACATCTAGGCCCAAGTGTTAATACTGCTAACAACCACTGAATAACTTTTTCTAAATTATTCGTATCCGTCCAATTTGCCGTAAGCGTACAGCAGCTTCTATTTGGGAAAGTTTCCAAAATTCATTATATGCAGTATATGCAAAACGTTTAGTGCGAGGGGATTTCGGACCTAAACGGAAATCAGCCAGATCAATGTCACCTGACAAAAGAGAAAGGTGTTGTTTTACAGATTACAGGGTGGAATGTTCTAACCACTGTTGACATAATTTACCTACTGAATAAGTAGTAAGTGTATGTCAATGGAGAAAATGAGGATCAGGTCTACTGAGCTTAAACCCTCTGGAGGCATTAGAAAAGTGTTACTGCCAAGCATTTCTTGAGTAAGACTCACCCGTTTTCTAACACATGCATCTGACCACCTCATGACTTTGACCCATTTACTCATCCAATTCAGAGAAAAGGTAGTGGTAGCTATTGTCCTTGCAACAACTCAAAAGGTGGGAGACCCATAGAGGAATGAGGGGTGGTGCGATAAAACCAAAACATGCTTCTGACAGAATTAGCGACCAAACACTTTTAAGCCAAAGCCCACGGTATACATTCCCCAAACAATCTATTCATGCGTTCTACAAGACCATTGGTCTAGAGGTGATAGAGGGAACTCTTGAGATGCTTGATCCCACTGGTAAAAAGAAAATCCTCCACCTCACTAGCGACAGACTGAGTGTCATTGTCAGTCACCAGAGATCCGGAAAACCTTCCTTAAAAAAACCATATTTTAGAAATTCTACAACAGACCTTGAAGTCACCTCTCTCACAAACCTGACTTCGGGTCAATTTCAGTAGTAGTCCATCATGACCAAAGCACACCTTAAAGAAGCACCACGCTCATGAAAATGACCAACAATATCAAGCCCCAATTTAACCCAAGGTGCAGAAGGTAACTCAATGGGAGGAAGAGAAGGGGTGCCCAATTTAGCAGTCTTATCACAACTAGAACCAACAACACAAGATGTGAACATTTCATCCACCTTCCTGTCCAAAGAAGGGCACTAAAAAGAGAGTCTCACCCTTTTTTGTGTCATGGTGTCTCTCAAATACCCCTCATGGGCACCTACAATGATACCAGATCTCAAACACACAGGAGGAACCAATTTATCAGTTCTTAAAAGCAAACCATCCTCAATGGACAATTCATCTGCCACCTGTACATATGTTTTCAGTTCAAAACCCAGGTTTCTTTCCCTGGGCCAACCCGTCTCCACATATTTCATGACAGTCAACAAGGAAACTAAGATTACTAACAGCCTGACATCACTCATTCTCTGTTATCGCACACAACTGTGGAATATCAACAGCAGCAACAATGAACTTTTCTTTGTCCTGCTCACCCATGACAAGCTCATCCTCCATAATGTCAGTAAAACTAGAAAAGTAGTCTGCACAACCATTTCCAGGAATGTACTCTGGCGAGAAATCAAACTGGAGAAGTTTAGACGACAACCGAGCAATATGAGAAGTGAATACTATCATATTTTTCCCACTCAAAGCAAAAAATAAAATCTTGTGGTCAGTCTGAAGACAAAACCTTCTTCCCTAAAAAACATTTCTAAATTTCACCACAGCCCACCAACAAGCCAATAACCCTTGACGCAAATCCAATGGTCCTGACTTCATCACCTACATTACTTGCATCACAGTGCAGGGAAGATCAGGATCATAATACTTTAACACTTTTGGTGAAATATGTTGTTCCTTGACCCAAACAAATACACTCTGGCATTCATCACTCCACTCAAACACAAAACCCTTCATCAACTTGGTTGCAAAATCTTGAACAAAATGTGAATAAAACTCACAAATCCCTAAAAAAGACTTGAGAGTAGCTTTATCAGAGGTAGCCTTAGACTTGACATCGGACTCTACTCCGCTAGACTTGGGAAGAATGCCCTATCACTTGAGATAGTTTCCCAAGTACTCAACTTTTTCTGTAAGAAAGACACACTTGTCCCTGCATAGCACCACACCATTAGATTGAAATCTGAACAACAATTCCAGAAGAATTACATCATGGGTAACCCTGGTCGTAGTTTGCATAGTAGCGCTACGCGTAGCTATGCGAACTGCGTAGTGTGGTAGAGAAAATGCTGTTTGCACTGATTGCACAATGCCGGATGCTTGTCCGCACTGTGCAATCATTGCAAACGGCATCTTGCACAGTGCAAGAGGTTGTTTTCTGTCGCTCGAGTAGATGTGTACTTGAGCGGCAGCTTTCTCAACACAGACTGGTAGTTTCGCATCGCGAGCGGTCGCGAGCATACGCGACCACTCGCAATGAGAAACCTGAGCTCCCCGCGTTGAGATTCTCACCAGGAGGTTTATTTTCCATGCTTGCGATTAGCAACTTAATATTCCTGTTCGCGAACGAGGAAAAGTCTCGCTGGGATGTTGATTTTGCTCGCTTGTGGTCGCCAACTTTGCGCTGAGGATCGCGAGCGAGCAAAAAATACCCGCTACGCGTTTTAACACTGTGCTACGTGCCATTCGCATAGTGCATAGTAGCGCAAACTACTCACGCTCCGCGAGCGTAGAGTAGTACTCCGAACAGGGTAACTCATGGGCAGCCCTGTCATGTGCAAAAACTAAAACATCATCCTGAAAAACAGACAATCCGCCAATCCCCTTAAGCATGTTATTCATTAAGCACTGACAAAACAGATGCAGCTGACGCAAGGCCAAATGGCATACTGGTAGGTACCGAAGGGGAGACAAAAGCAGTGAGATGTCTGGATTTAGGAGTTAACTCAACCTGGTAAGCAGAGGCCAATTCTAGTTTTAAAAAAAACTTTAGCATTCTTCAACCCTGCTAAGAGTTTATTCATGTTTAGAAGGGGATCCACCAAAATCTCTTGTTTAGACATCGGAGATCAACATCTACAAGAACTTGCTCACTGGTCCCAAGTCTAAGTACCATGCCGAATAACCGCCTTTACCTTGACTACAGAAACTGCTTAATTGTTTTTAGGCTACAGTTCCTTTGCCAATAACTGAGATGCCTCAATGCTTTTTGCCAAATTAATTGTTTCTTTCAACGTTGGATTGCCCATTAAAAGTCGTTTCTGTTTAACATTTTGTCTGTGCAGTCACAAATGAACTGGTCCCGCACCAACTGGTCTGCAAAATTCTCAAACTGGCACTCAGAGACCAACCTCCTTAAAGCAGGTAAATAAGTGTCAACATCCTCCCCAGAATTCTGAACACGCAAAACAAACTTGTGTCACAACACCACTAGGTTAGGCTGGATATAAAACCTGCTTGCAGTCTTTTCACGGTGTCGTGGTACTCATCAATAATCTCTTCATTTTCGACAACAGGTGGAGGAAGGTGTTTTAATAGTTTCCTCCCTTTAAAACCTAAGGAATGTAGTAGAAGATATTTCCTTCTCTCAGATCTGAATGTAATGGCCCCAATGGCACCAAGATATGTCTTAAATCCATCAAACCACTGTTTCCATTTGATGGGTGGATCACAAGGTGTTTCCATAAGTGGTGGAGGAGGTGATACAGCTTGCTTGTTGTCAACAAATATGCAAAAATCACCACGATGAATATGAATAAGCAATGAGTAATACAATATATATATATATATATATATATATATATATTGGGCATGGTAAGCAAAGTTTGAAATAATCAAAATAATTCACAGCACTGTCATAGCAATGAAGTTGATTTTAAAGTTATGAAGATGACCTTACCAGGATTGGCGCCCTATAAATGACAATGGGGCCCAAAATGCACCACATCATATGACAAAATGTGAGGTACAATACTAAAAGTAATTTTGCCAAGCAAATTGTGCCAAAACATGCTATGTAACACCGCTTTGCTGTAAATGAAGAATGCAGCCTTTATGACGCACCTCCATGCTGACACAAAACGAGGCGAACTCGAAGAGACGCTTTGTGATGCAACTATCAAAGCTGGAAGCGTCTCTTGCTTCCCTGGAAACCAGGAAACAAAGCCTTTGGAACGCAAGTCTTGAGTTCCAGTCACAAATCCAAATACTCACTGTGTACACGTCAGCACGCCGTCGTCCGACACAAGTCACGTTAATATCGGTGAAACGCAGATCCCTCTATGTGTTTCACATTCCTTTCCTTGCTACGGAAATGCTGCTCTGTCCCTTGCGCCATGTGGGAGAGTCCGATGTCGCCCCTCTCCACTCCGTACACCACAAAGAGACGAACCACTCACTCCTGTCACCGAACCACACAGGAATACAATTGGATCTGGAACATGTCTCGCCGGTCGCAGGCACGATGGTCAGTGTTGATGGCCCAGCACTCGTTGCCAGAAAAGATGTCATAATGAAGATACTGGAAGCAGGTAAGTGGAATTGAATGTTTTATTTTAGGACTGGACCATCACAGGCAAAGCAGCCCCGGTGTCGACAACCACCAACTGTCGAAGCCCCAACGCTTGGTACAGAACACTCTCGCAGTAAGGTTCTGCACCAATAAACATTCTTAGCAGAAAAGAGCACGAGCTACTACACATTGGTATTAGAGGGCCACACTAATCAACCTAAGAGATCCATACTACAAGAGTTAAGAGTACCATTTTGAAACATTTTGGTCAATGTGTCAAGTGTATGGTTGATATGTGCCTGCCATGTGTCATGGGAATGGAGGGCGTACTCAGATTTTTGGCAGTGGCCAAATCAAAACATGTAGTCTGATTTAACAATATAAGGTGTGATGGTATTAAACATGCACAACATAAAGATTCAGTTCCCTGCACCTGCCAATCTTTGTTAACAGAAATTGATTTTGGATCAATCATGTCCTTCCAATAATCATAATCTTTTAAGGATAAGTTGGTTATAAAGGCTGAAGAATGTACCAGTTTAGTATGGGTCAGCAGGAATTTTGTGCACGTAGGTGAATTCAAGTTGTAATAATACCACTTTGGGTCAGTAAGATTGTAACCAGAAAAATATACTAATGTATTTTTCTCTGTCAGTGAACTCACCTGGAATGTTGTCAGGCAATGTTCCCATTGAGTATAATTAAAAGGTGATCTCAGAGTGGTAGGTTCTCATAAAAAATGATGGCCATAATGTTGCTTTCAGAATAAATCAGCATGATTTACAGAATTTAAATTCAGATCTTCAGTATCAAAAGCAGTGTCATATTTTAAATCTGAAAACAATGAGTAGACACTTTAACATCCCAGTCATCAGAGTGTATGCCAGGCAAAACTACATCTATAGAAATACAGAATACGTATGGAATTTTTTAAATCTTGTTCGGCGTATGGATATCGAATAGTACCTTATCCCAAACTATAACATCAATAATTGTGAAGGCCAAAAGGTTTACTAAAGCTTGATGTCTTTTAATTTTATGAGAGGAAGTGTGAAGCGCCAGAACTCAATCAACCAAGTGTATAGCAGAGCATTCAGGTAAGCAATGGCCATTAATCAAAAGGAAAAACACAGTCATGAAACCAATCCACATGAAGAGGAACACCATGGTCAGCACCATCCATATGTATGTCCATGAGGGAACAGGTAAGTTCTTCTTAACCAGGAGATGAAAACCCAAATCCATGTAGGGGGCTCTGACACAGATGAGCACAAGGAAGATGTATCCGCTGAAAACTAATCACAGTCCATATAGTAAACACTGGACCCTAGTTGAAACAACGGGGGCTGATTTTCATTGGAAGGTGAATGAATTGCAGTTTCAGGAATGTCAACTATAATTTTGACAGGTGGAGAGGCAGATTCATTTGCAAATATAGATCTACATCATAGGTGCTGCCTTGCTCTTCTTCCTGGAAAAATCCCTCTCCAAGTGTGTGCTACCTATTCATGTATCTCTATAAGACCAAATTATGTAGTCCAAACAACAGATGCATTGGTATGTTTTGTCTAGGTGATAAGGCCTGGCCAGAACAAAATAACAAGGAGCATTGTTGATTGACCTTGCTCATAATGTTCAGACTAAATCCTAGGTACCTGCAGAGACTGAATACAGCAATGAGTTCTCATGGGAAAATGGCAACTGAGACAGTTGCAAAAAAATTTGTAGACAGTTGCAAAAAAGACTTGTAGTAAGGCAATCAAAACAGGGGGCAATCTGCAGTATGCTCATGCCAACTTAGAGAAAATGACAATGTCCCCATGGGCCATGCAACCGTCGAGCTAATCCTGACTGTTGCCAGAAACTATGTTGGCATACTGTTGACCTATAATCCATGCCCCAATATTAGCGTGGGCCCTTACCATATTCCTAACCCCCCCATATTTAACCCTACCCCATGTCCTGAACCAGACCCCATCTGTTGTATCCATCCTTCCGCCTCTCTCCTATCCCAAGGCATAGCCGGTGTCCCCTACATTCGGTGGCGGAAGGCCAAATTATAATGCAGCCAGTTATTACTGGTAACAAGACAAGTGCAACCAACCAGTTCATAATATTCCCCTCCAGCCTAACCCTCTTTCCATCCATGCTCTCCTTGCCTTGTCCAGGGCTCTTGACTGTATCCACCCCCTTGCGGAGATGTTCCACTGGATGAACATATATAAGAACTTTCTCTTCCACCCCAGTACACACTTTACTATACTTTTTCCACCCCCAGATATATCTACACACCACTCCCACACCTCTGTGGGACACTCATCCTCTAATATGGCTGCCATTTTTTTTGCCCTTTATTATCCCTGACAGTGTAGCCAATTCAGCTCCTTGAACAGTATCAGCATAGCCTTGGAGAGCCTACTGAAATCACCGGTTTCAGGCACTAGTGTTCCCTTCTTGTTAGCAGATTCCTTACTTTCTCCAATTCCATTGCCAGGACTGCCACTGAGGCATGCAATAGGGAGGTTCCTGTTTTTCTATTGTATTTTTGCGCTATTCGCCGCCACCTTCCTTATCTGTTCTTGCATCCTTTTGGTTTTATTTGGTCTCAAAGCACCACCTCCCCTCGTCTTCCTCTTGGTATTACACTGGTCTGTCTTTGGAAATGAGTAGGTATGACCATTCCTTGTAGAAATTCCTGCTTGTGACTCCTACAAGTCATTCGAATGTCCACTTCCATGGGGGGGTGGGGCTTGCACCTGGGCCATGGACTGCTCCCCCCTCCCAACTGTTGGCTTTTGTTGTTGCTGCAAAGTGGGCACAAACCTGCTCAGAATTTCCCCAGTCCAGTAATTCACCTCTAGGCCACCCCTGTTAGGCCCTGCCTCGTCCTCCATAGCCAGACTTACATTGACGTCGTGGGGTACTCCCTTACTTTCCCACCTTCCTCAGGATTCGCCTGGGGCATGTCTCTTTGGCAGCTGACCTAAAATTAAATTGGTGTTTTCATACTGAAAGGTGGCAGTATGTTTGGTGGACGGGGGGGGGGGACCTTCACTGTAGCGTGACCAGTGAACCCTGCAAATCGCTGAGGTAATGGTAGAGGTGATGGGTCCCGGAAATGTAGATGGACCCCAGAAGAACATCTGCCCCAATTCCTTTCCCCTACTCGGCCAGCCTAATCCAAGAATGCTTTATTCAACTCCCCTTGTTATTGGGGCCCAATTGTGAAAAATAGAAAAGAGGGTTTGTAGGGCATTGATTGTATTGCGAAAAGTGAATCCTAAAAAAGTGAGGTGGGAGAGAGGGGTGGGGGCATATGCACCTGGAAATATAAATGGACCCAGCTCATCAAAAATAGCGTCCGAGATCATATGAGAGGAGAAAAAACGTACAACCCACAACACTCCCTTGACTGCACCCCAATTCCTGCATTGCTCTACCCAGTTTCTCAGACTTACCTTACGTTCTTACCCCTGACCCTTTATATTTTTTCCTTTTCCTTTTTGCTACCTCAGTGATGACCGACTTTGCCCAACTAATGTCACCACCAGTCTGGTGTACTCTGGCCCATTCGCCACCTCATTGGACTCTCTCCCTCCTTATAGCCAATAAAGTAAAAAAAACATGTTAACGTTTCTGTTCACCTCCACCTGACCACACAGCTTTGCACTAACTGCTCACCCTTGCTAACCCTCCCCGACCTGTGCCTACCTACCAGTTATGTGCAGAGAGCGACCCCATGCCTCTTCACACAAAAAATCCCAGGTCACTTTTAGTATTCCTTGAAATTACTTTATCAAGCTGTTACCTTTGGCACTGCTGTATGGACTCAAGTTGCTCCGACTACCCTCTCATCCCTCCCTCACATGTCTGCACTTGTCACTGGGTAGTACCTAATTGTGTACAGGCTGCATACCATTAACTTTCCTCATGCCCTATTGCATGATTCATGGAAAATGTTCATCTTTATTTCATGTGATAGTTTTTAAATTCCATCAGTGAAAAATCTTCTGATAAAACTACTTTTGTGTCACATTTAATCGTCTGTGGTGCTCCAACCCTCTTGGAACAATCTTCTTGGTATCTTGAGTGTACCTATGAGGCAACTCAATCCCTTCCCATTTCACTACTGGCATTTAGGTTTTAGAACCCAAATATAAAATCAGACAGTTTAGCACCCATTTCGCAACCATGTGACCCATTCCCATGTCCGGATTTAAAAACGCTTTTGCATGCACAAACCCACTTCATTTTCCACATTTCTAAGAGATCTTCCATAGTATATGTCGCACCTCATGCGCCTCGACCCCGCCTTGCACTGGTGTAGGTGGGCTGGGGAATGTGGAAGACGAAGCAGGGAGCACTCGGGGGCAGATTTACAAGACCCTTGTGCTACTTTTGTGTCACTTTTCCCATGTTAAAAATGACGCAAAAGTGGCGCATGGGCCTTGTAAATAAGCCCCTAAGTATCTCCCAACTCCCTCCACCCCAACCCCTGGCAAGGTGCCTTGTGCACCTGCCTGAGTCAAAGGAGCGCCAAGGGATACTTCGCACAACAACCAATTAGGTGGGGGTTTTTTTGGACCAAAAGCAAACCCGCCTGGCAAGTTTATTTGGCAACCAAAGCCAGTGATACCCATTCTGCTTACTTTACCTGCTTGGTCCGAATATTACTGCGTATACCAGTTACCTCCCAAGGACAAGGTAACTGTTGTAGAGATCACCGTCTGCCCAGCAGGTACACAGAGTCCATCCACTATTTTCACAGGGGAGACGCTGCCCCCCCTGCTAAGTTGGACCCCAGAGAAATATGTGGAACTTGTCACAGTATAAGAAACCGAGACAGGTTTAGCAGCACCTGTACGTTGTCTGCTTTTCATTTGCAGCAGCAACGTTGATAGAGGGCAGGTTCACCTGCTCAGGAATTTACCATACTCACCTGGGCCCATAGAACATATACACTTTGAACAGGTCAACTTATGCTTAAACCAGTAATTTTACTTTTAGGACCTATACCTTTGACTTAGCAAACGTAGTCACTGGTACCTAGAGTCCTAAGAGATCAAGGGAGTTAGCAAGAAAATAGGCAGTAAATAAACATTTGCACTCATAAAATAACCACAGACTCAGGAAAGATTTAAACACTTTATCTATGTAAATACTTAAAAGTCAGAGTCCATATCAATTTGATTAAAGCACATTAAATTAGAAAGAATATAATCAAAGAAAGATGATACGATAATATTACGAAACTTTCTTTAAGCATTGAAACATAGGAAGGGTAAGAAAAGGGAAACATCACAATGACATACCAACACAACTTTATATTTACCTAGAATGGTGTGAAGACCAACCCTGGCCTCGGGCTGGGATAAAGGACAGGACCCCCAATAGTGCAGGTGCCAACAGGATAGAAAAGGTATAGACCAGAATCCGGATAAGTACGGACCAAATTAAATCAGGACAGGACCACCACAAGTCAGGACTGGCACCCACAGCTAAAATGCAACGCCAGCATCACACCCCTCTCTGCAACTAACAGTCGGACCCCGATTGGGTTATCGAATCTTTTGACTGAGTGCTCCGCCAGAACCTCTGCTCTCGAGCGCCTATTGAGTGCGTTGGGTCAGTGACAGGTCAGCTATTCGGACAAGTTGGTCAAACTAACTAGCTAATCCAACCTTAGTTATACCATTTTCCAGGGCAGTGTACCACGCCCCAATGTTGCAAATGTGTGAATTCCTTCAATTTGATTGGTCAAAGGATGAGGAGAGGTCATCACACCATACCAGTTATGAGGTCACGCTCTTCAATATTCAGATCAATGTTCCCGCCCAATATTTTATTTTCCCATGCACTTTTATTCCACCCGGCATTGAATGTTCCAATAGTAAATACAAGTTCAGGAGGCCGGGTTCCCATGAACATCTTCTAGCAAGTCAGGAGTTGGCCCGTGTTCAATGGCATGGATTGTGGAGCAACATGGTACTTGATTGGTCCAAACACGAGCTAATAGCAAAGTCAAAGAAGAACAGTTTTAGAACAAAGAATAAATTAATACACGGTATACCACTTATATCTACTCTATTCCCATTACTTTATTTTAACTACAGCATTAGGGATTAGGCAGAACAAACAATTTAGTAAAAGTAGCAATGCAAGCATTAGCGCATGAGAACATAGAGCAGCCATCTTTAGTTCTAGTGTGCAGAAGCAAAGTTTTCCCACCAAAGCAGACAGTACATCATGTCATGTGAGTGTGACAGACGCATGAGCAGAAAAGTTTGCACGTTGCGGTTGCCATTTTGGATTAATCGAGTTACAGTTAGTAAGAAGCCCATTGTAAAGCATCCCCAGCTTACTAGAAATGTTGTGTTTTGCGTTGGTAATAAGACAAAACATGTTTATTAGTGTATTACAGTTTATTTCGAGAGGGTTGAGTACAAGCAAGTCTCTTTACGAGTGAGTACTTGCTCCATCAATCCCCTCTTTGATGATATTATGTATCATCACATATTACAGAAACAGATGCCAACTTTTCAACATTTACTCATTTCTATTTCTTCAAACACTCTTTTAGGCTTTTCCCCATTATTCATGTGGAAGTTTTTCATCTTTGTGTACAAATCCCCATTTAATTCTTCAAGTTCGATTTCACTGAAGTTTCTTTTCTTTCCTTCCTGATTTACTTTATATGTTTTCTTGTGTTTGCGACATTTGCAGCAAATTATTATTCCTAAAATCAGTAGTGCTACTCCCACCATTGGCATCAGTATTTTACCTACAAAACTCTTTCCTCCGTTAGTGAACCAACTACCAATTGAGGAGAGACCACTAATTAGTCTTCCATGCACTGTCTACCTCCAGTGGTTTCAATTCTTCTTTCAAATTGGTAATATTTCTTGCGTACTTTTTAATTTCTATGCTTTCATCTGGAATGTACGTGCAACAATGTTTCGTCTTCAACGTTCTACAGACTCTGCCCTCTTTTGCCAATATTATGTCAAGAGCAAGTCGATTTTGTAAAACCATTGATCTTACCACAACTAATTCTGTATTGATCATCAAAAATCCACTAGCAGTGTCAGTCGATAAGCGATCCACCGCTGTTGACAATTTGCAAATTCTTTGGGTGTTCAGAACTACCCCCACTGAAGGTATTATTGCACTAAATATGTCACCTACAATTTCAGCAAATGATGCTTTTTTACTACGAGTTAATCCATTAAGTTCTTCATTGCTTCCAGTGATTTTCTCTACATGGTATACCTTTGGGAATACTATTCCAAAATAGCAACTCCCATACCAATGATCAGGCAATTTAAAATAGGCCTTGTTCCCACAAATGTAATACATTCCAGGATAAACTGGTTCAGTTCCATCTTTGAAACCCCAACCCCCAATAACTTTAAAATTATGTTCACATTCACTGGAACCAATGAATATATTGTTATAATAATCTGTTCTCTCCCTATAGAGACAGAGTTTCTCTTCCTTTTCAAAATCCAGCAACATAGCATCTTCAGTCTTGCCATTAGAGGTAAACTCTTTATTTTCAGCCCATTTAGGAATTTTTCGTTTATGATCAGATGCTTTCCTATGGAAATCCTGTCTCCTTTTCTTGACTAAATCCAAAAGCATCTTTTCTTTCTCTTGTAATATGCATGTTTGATTATCTTTGCTAGCCTTAGCCATATCTATTGATCCTACTGTTAGAAAATAATCACCCATGAAGTGAGTAGAGTCTCTAGTACTAGAAATATGATTTAAATTTCTTCGTAAAGGAACTTCAGAAAAGATTACATCAACATTAGAATATTAATACTGCAATTTTCCGGTTCTATAAAATAAACTAGCTAAAATGCTACATGAAAATACCACAGGTCAGAGGTAAGTGATGGTAAGTGACCCCTTCAGCTACTGATGTTGGCAACTTCATGCACACGTAGCATTGATTTCCATAGCTTCTACATAATGTACTAACAAATTAGCAAATACATTTAAATGAGTTCCATTTCTAGCTCTTCTATAATGTAAGTCTCCCTCCTCTGGTGCTTCTAAATCTACTCCAGGTTGCTTAAGACTAACTGCTTTCTCATGTGTATGTGTATCTACTTTCTTAGGTGAATCTTCTTGCTCAGGTATATTAGTGTTATACTGAATTTCTTTGCTCATCAGGTAAGGTATAGCTAATGTCAATCCAAACCATACTATAACTACTATTACTATACAACATGTGCATATTCTACAACATGTCTTTAGACAATTTTTTTTCGGTCTTCCGTTAATGTTACAATCAGCCATTTCTGTCTAAGGAGACTTTTATTCCCTCATTTTAACTTTTCACAGACTTTAACCTGCGATTCCTTTCTCAAGTTGGTCTCACTTCTTCGTCAGTCTGATCAACAATCAGTTCATCATCAATCAGTTCTAGATTTTCGAAATCTTCAAGTATGACGTACGTCCACTCAGGTCCTTTGAACTTGTTATTCAGTCTTTTCAAACGTGGCTTCTCCTTCTGGGTTGCTCTATGGATGGTCCAGCTTAGCTTAATATTTCATGTACTTGCTCTGGTTCTTCATTTATTGTTATAAGGCGAAATGTTAGTCATTTGACAAAACCAGGCCACTTATCTCCTTTTCTGAGTCCTTTAGCTGGCACTGTGCTTTGACTTTCTTCAGATGCTCTTTTATTTTCGTTCAGTTGTGGCACTACTTGTTCTCTGTCAACTTCTGAATTCCTCTCTATCTGACATGGTCCAGGGCTTAATTTTGTTTCTTCTGCCTGGATACTAATCTGGCCTTGTTCAGGTGTTTGCTGTAATTGACTTTGACTTTGATTTTGTTCACCTTCTTCTTCCTGAACACACTTTTCTACCCCATCTGGTCCTACTCAGGTCTATGGATTTCTTGATTGTCTTCTGCCTGAGCTTTCGCCCTAATACCTATCTTTCCCTCCTCAGACTCTGGAGTTCCAGCTGGAGTTTCAAATGTCTGAGTACACTGATCTTTCCTTATCAGGTCCTCTTCAGAATTACTTTTGACTTGGATTTCTGTAATCTGAGTACATTCTTGTATTCTTGACTAGTCTTCACTATCACTCTGTCTATCTAGATAGGTTTGAATTCTTTTTCTCACAAATTCTGCAGTTACGTCGACTACTGGAATCTATTCATCCTGACTGGTGCTCGGTTGTTCTTAATCAACTAATTCGGGGTCAACTTCTTGAGACCCCTCAGCTGCACAACCTTCAGCTCCTACGTCATCAGGTTCAGTCATCCTCTTGGTATTACTCGCGTGGATCCAGTTTGGAATTCCCTTGGACTTTTCAGCAGTGGTAGTAACCAACATCACTTGATGTGGCTCTCCCCACCTTGGTGCTAGGCAAGATTCTCAAGTATGTTCCTTTATCACTACCCAGTCACCTGGATTCAGGCCATGTGCTGGAGTTGGTTGTCTGGCGACAGCGTCTTCTCCAACCTGGTGAGAGACAGAACGCACTTGGTCAGCAGTTCTTTGCAGTACTTGAGTACTAAATCATCAGAAATATTTATCAGCTTGTGTCCTGGTACCCATGCTTGCCTCATTGCTCTTCCCATAAGTATTTCATGGGGACTCAAGCCTGTGTTTCTGTCTGGAATGCTTCTGAGTCCCATCAGAACAAGAGGTACAGCATAAGGCCACTCCAATCGGGTAGATTCATACATCTTTCCCAATCGTGACTTGATTGTACCATTCAGTTGTTCTACCACTCCAGAAGCCTCTGGGCGCTATGCACAGTGCAGCTTTTGCTCAATTTGGAATGCTTTACAGATCAGACAAATTATTTCATTATTAAAATGAGACCCTTGGTCTGATTCAATTGTTACTGGAAAACCGAAACGTGGTATGATTTCCCTCAGTAGTAATTTAGCTACAGTGATGCTATCATTTCTGCGGATAGGGTAGGCTTCCACCCATACTTTAGTCCTCTGCAAGGGGGTAATTGGATGAAATCAATCTGGAGTCGCATGAAGGGACCTTCTGCCTTTCCAATCTTTCCTGGCAACACTACAGTTCTCTTACCAGGATTCATTTGTTGCCATGTTATTCACCTCTGGCAAAGACTCTCCATATTCCTGAATCTCGCATTGAACCAACTCTGTCTGAACTTTCTAATCATCACGTCTCCTACGTGTGTACTTCCATGATACATCCTAGCCATAGGAGCAAGCATACAATCTGGTACCACATGTTTCACATCAAGGTAAACGATAACACCATCCTCAGCCATTCTCCGACATCCTATTTTCTTCCACTCTTCATTTTCCTTCATTTCTGCCTCATTTTGCAAATCTCTCACTTCTTCCCATGTTTTCACTCTATCAAGCAACATAAGTTGGCAGCTGTTTCCATGTGCATCGATTTTATTATTTATTGCCATCTTATGTTTGGCACAATGCTGGGCTAGTTGGTCAGCATATCGGTTACCTGATGTCACTCTGTCATTTCAAGATTGGTGAGCAGCACACTTGACCACAGCCACTTCTTTTGGTAATTGAATTGATTCCAGCAAGTCTTTTACATAATGTCCATTCTTAAAAGGAGTACCCGAAGAAGTCAGAAACTCCCTTTGCATCCATAGTTGGCCAAAGTCATGCACAACTCCGTAACCATACTGACTATCAGTGTATATGGTTACTTTCAACGTTTTTACCAAATTTGCAGGCTCTTGTCAATGCAACTAATTTGGCTACTTGTGCAGACTTGACTCCAGGTAAATAGGATGCTTCCACAGGACCCCAAAAAGTACACATAGCATAAGCAGCACTTAATCCTCCTTCCTCATGTTTCATGCATGAGCCATCCACGAACAGCTCATATTCAAAAGTTAACAATGGCTCTTCTTTTATGTCTTGTTGGGGCTTTGTACTGTATTCTGTGAGGTCGATGCAATCATGCTCGACTTCCCCTTTCACTTCTGCAAAGTGTGAATCAGGTAACAGTAGCTGGATTTAAAACAGTGCATCTAGCAATGGTCACATTCCATGCACCTAGAAGAATTCGCTCATATTTAGTCAGCCGACAAGGAGTCAAATACTGAGTACGTGTTCTGGTTAACAGAATCACCACATACACAGTTACATGGTGTCCCATGATGATGGGCTCGCTTTGCTCAAGACTCATGCAGGTTGCAGATACTGCTTTCAGACATCTTGGCAATGCAGATGCCACTGGATCTAGTGTGGATGAAAAATATGCCACGTCTCATTAAACCATGAGTTTGGGTAGGAAAAGACAATGCACAATTGTCGCGTCTATCACAGAATAATGCAAATTCTTTCAAATAATCAGGCATCCCTAAAGCTGGAGCAGAGCAGAGGCAATCTCGCAGTTTCAAGAAGGCAGTCATGCTTTCGTCATCCCACTCTACTGGGTATTTTGCTCTTTTTGTTGTCATCTGTATCAGAGGTTTAGCTAGGACTGCAAATCCCACAATCCACTGCCTGCAGTAACCTACAACCCCAAGAAACATTCTGATTTCCTTCTGTGTCTGAGGTAGATTCATGTTTCTGATTATTTTGATTCTCTCAGAGGTAACTCTTCTGATACCTCTTTCTATCTGGTGCCCCAGATACTTTACCAATATGGTGCAGAATTGCAACTTCTCAGGTGACACTTTATGCCCCCCTTCTGCTAAATGTTTCAGCAATGCAATGGTATCAACAACACAGTCATTTCAAGTCTTAGACGCCACAGACAGGTAGTCTATATATTGCACCAGGACAGACTGTCCGGGCAAGACCAGAGATTCAAGGCACTTTATTGAAATTTGATTAAAAATTGATGAACTTCCGCATTTCTTTATATGCGGATGATGTCCTATTATACTTAATCTCCCCTAAACGTTCCATACTAGTTATCCTAAACATCTGTGAAATCTTTGGAAGAGCGTCTGGATATACTCTAAACTGGTCCAAATCAGTCCTTTATGTCCTAAGTAGCCCCCCGCCACAACTGCCCACTTCAAGTCTCTGAAAAAGTATTTAAGTATTTAGGTGTACAAGTAACAACCTGCCCTGACAAATTCCTAAAATGAAATCTCCAGCCCCAGTGAGATCGCCTTAAGAGGGATGCAGCACACTGGGGGACCTTGCCGTTAACACTGTTGGGTAAGGCAGCACTCTTCAAAATGATGGCTCTCCCCCGATTTTTATATATGCTTGAGAACACACCGTTCCCAGTCCCACCAAGCTATTTTAAGGCGGAGCAGCCCAGGACTCCAGCTTACTGTGGGGGAATAAACCAGCGCGTATAGCGCAGTTCAATTTAGTCCGGGGTGGTACGATGGTGGGATAGTACTCCCTAACATACAGCTATATTATTGGGCGGCACAATTGAAAGTTATTAACCAGTGGATCCATGCCCCGCAGGATGACCAAGCATTTAAGGCAGACAGTTTTGCCCTGGGGACCAAAGGTATGCTGTCTGCCCGCTATGACAGGAAGCTTCCCAAAACATTGGTGGGACCCGCAAAACACACGGTTACCATATGGCACAGGGCTCTGGCTAAAATCGGACGGCAGGGGGTTATAACTCAGCTGACACCTCTCTGGGATGTAAAACGACTGTGTAAGCTCAGGAATAGTAAGGGCTTCGATAAGTGGGATGACATATGTATATCTACAGTGGTGGATATTTGGAGCAAGGGGGAAGTTATCACGTTTGCGCATCTCCAGCGACAATATGAATTGGCTTCTTCCCAAATTTTTAGGTACATGCAGATAAAGCACGCACTGACAGCGGCACTATCACCCGGCACCGATGTTCTGGAGGTATCCCCTCTGGAGGATAGGATGCTGACAGATTGTATGTTTAAGAAAGCAACATCATTTACAGACCGGAAGTTGGTCAATAACCTGCCGGACCCCACTGGACCCCTTAGGGACACATGGACCCAAGACATAGGAGACCTTGACGAGACTCAATGGCAGGAGGCACTGGCTTCCCCATGGGTGGTGGGTATACCGTCGCGACTTAGACTGGTGCAGCTGAAAATCTTGCACCGCTCTTACTACACCAGACATGCCTTACACAAGATAGGTAAAACACTGCACCCATATTGCTTATGTTGCAGTGGGGATGAAGGCACCTTTTTCCATACCATATGGCAATGCCCCAAAATCAAGGATTACTGGGTAAAGGTCATGAGAACGATTTCCCCAAATGGAGGAGTTCTCGCTAGTACCAGATCCCAGACGCTGTTTGTTGAATGTTTGGGAGCCAAACGACCTGACTCACCAGGCACAGGACTGGGCCACGCTGGGAATTATAGTAGCCAAGCGAAATATTGCACAAAAATGGGGCTCAGCGGAGCTACCGACATTGGCAGCGTGCTGTAGGGACATGGATGCAGCCATGGTTGCTGAGCTGACTGTATTCACTAATCGGGGGTGACCCCGGAAGTGGAGTAAAGTCTGAGGGGCATGGAACAAATTCAGGGGAGATATCTGAGAACCGCCAGGTGATCGTGACGGGGAGAGTGTGGAGGAAGAATAGCACAGACAGGAATGTTGAAACTGTGATGGGAATGGGCTATGGCGGGTGAACGTACTTTGCTGATGAATTGCCTGTAACAATACTGTTCGAATATCTAATGAAGCTTGATACTGTACATCTGAGAATTTTTGAATTGCTGTACTGTGATTTCTTTGTTGATAAATCAATAAACAAAAATTCAACAAAAAAAGTAACAAAAAAAATGTTGATGGACTTTCTGTGTACCCCTGAGGGACACGGTTCCAAATGTAGACATGGTCATCGAATTTGAATGAGAAAAGATATTTGCTCTCTGGATGTAATGGTATGGAGAAAAATGCACGGCACAAATCTATTACTGTGAACCATCCGGCTCCCCACGGTATCTGATACAGAATCACTGCAGGATTTGGCACAACTGGACAACATGGGACAACACTTTTATTAACTTTGCAGAGGTCTTGTACGACCCTATATTTCCCGCTCGGTTTCTTTATGCCAATTATGAGTGTATTACATGGACTGCTCATTATCTCCTGTAAAATTCCTTGCTCAACAAAACACTTTATTTCTGCTGCAACACCTGTTTTCATTTCGGTGCTCATTTTGTATTGTCGAATGTTTGGGTAAACTGCATCTACTTTTACTGTCACTTTTACTGGGTCAACATTTGCCATTAATCCTACATCTTTTCCAGTGAAATCCCACAATTCAGGATTCACTGTATGCTGCAATTCTTTTCGGAGGTCTTCCACTAACATCTTTTTATTTTCAGTTTCTTGTTTGGCCAACATTAATTTATTAACTCCATCTTCATCTGGGATTTGAATTTCAACACCACTCGGGGTACAGAAAATTGTGCAATTCGTTTTGCACAGTACGTTCCTGCCTAATAGGTTTACTGGACTAAAGTCGCACACATCAAACTTGTGTATTTCTTTAAAATTACCTATTCTGATTTCCTTAGGTTTTGTAACAGGGTTACTAATTTGTTTATTAGAAACGCCCACTACTTGGATCGCTTCTCCCGAGAGGAGTAGGTTTGGAGCATCCGCTGTTCTCACAGTAGAACGGGTAGCGCCAGTATCCAACAAAAAGGTGACATTGTTTCCTACAACATTTCCCTCAATGTATGGACCTGACTGATCTACCGGCAAGGATGCGCCAAGCACGCACTCCTCGTCCTCCCCTCTCAGGCACCATCAATAATAATCTTCCTCAAAAAATGCGTCACTCAAAAGAAATTGTGATGTCACTGTGTCTCTCCTTCCACTTCCCTCCCAATTTGTGGTATCCACCATGTAATTTGCTTGACTCCCAGAATCTGTCATAGGTGCAAGTGGTCACTGGTTTGTTATTACCTGTTGTTGTGGCTTCCTTGACACCCTATTCTGCGTCTGTGGATTCAAATTATCGTTTTGCACATTGTTAGTCAATACAGCTTTACACTCGTTTCTCCAATACCTCATCTTTCCACACCCTTGACAAGGACATTTTTTCTTGGCCTCCTCTCTATTCATTCTACCTCTTCGTTTACCCCCATTTCCATCTCCTTGATTCTGATTATTCTTCAATCGATTTAACTGAAGTTCCTGCTGCTCTGCTAATTTTACCTGTGCCCACACTATCTTTCCTTCTAGATTCTTTCGTTTATTGTCAATTTCATCCCCACAATATTTAGCATACTTAAGTATTTCATCTACCAGCTTGGCCTGCCAGCAGATTTTATGTTCGTTAATCATTTGCGAAATTTCTGGTTTTAACCCAGACACAAATCAATAACTAAAATGTGTCATGTCTTTTGTATCAATGCTTTCCAACCCACTGTACTGCTTGAATACCTATAAAAGCGTTCATAATATGCATGTACTGATTCATCGTTATTGTAGTTATTTCTGTCTATTCTTGTCCAATCTGTTTCTTTCAGGGGTACCTTTCCTCTTACAAAAGTTATGACTTGATGATACTTTTTCATCACGTCATCTGATAGTGCTCCTGTCTTTGGGTCTCTGGGGTATTCGTCACTGGGCCAATCAATAGTGATCTTACATTCTGTTCATAGATCAGCGGGGACTATGTCAAATAACCCATCTAAATCTTTTAACAGCACTTTTGAAACTTTTACAAAGCTTTCAACTTGTCTGTACCACTCTACAGGTTTCTCTCTGAGTTTCAGGAAATCAATCGTAAATGACAAAAATATCCTGTCGGGACCAGGGGACATGCACACACCCTCCTCTGGGCACTTCTCTCATCGGACACGACCTTTCTACTTTTTCGGGTTCTTTTAATAAATATTAATTTGCAGTATTTTTCACTTGGGCTTCCTCCTTTTACTTTGCCCATCTAGCTTTCCATTTGTCTAAATCACCCCACTTCTGTAACAATGATAGTAACTCCTTGATCTATACTTTACGTCCTGACACATTAATGTTTTCTTAAATCTTTGTCAGAAAATTCAGCTCGGTAAGGTTTCTGTAAAACTTTAGATTTTCCAATATCAATTCCCATTTCCGAAGCCAAACTCATTAACTTTTCATGAAATGTTTTAGTATTTCGAGTGATACTTCGACATATAAACAACAACTCATCCTCACTAAGGGTGTTTAACCGCAGGCGTGCGGGCGGAATTCCGCCCGTACGCTGAGTTTTTTAAAAACGCATGTTACGTGACGAGCTGGGCTCGTCATGAGCGTGCGAGGAGGCTACCTCATGACGAGCCCAGCTCGTCATCAGCGCCGAAGGGGTTAACCTTTCCAATCCCACATTTCCAGCCATCATTTCTTCTAATTCAAATCTTAATTTAGAAATATCCAATAACTTCGGCTGTGATTTCCGCTTTTCTATTTCTTGGGACCATCTCTCTATTTCTTCTGGGGATACTACAGTAGGATGTATGACGTTATAACGCATACTATTACTCCGCAGACCATTACAACGCGACTTTTACTCCGCATACCGTTACAACGCATAGCGCCTTGGGGCGCTGGATAGTGGTAAGTATAATTTACTATTCTAACTCCAGTCCCCGTGGACCCTAGGGAAGGTGTTGGATAGTAAATTATACTTATTCCCTATCCTAGAGCGCCCCCCAGCGCAATGCGTTGTAATGGTATGCGGAGTAAAAGTCGCGTTGTAATGGTAGTGCGGAGTAAAAGATCCGTTGTAACGGGTGTATACCACTACAGTAGCACTTCTTGTATCTGGGGGTGTTTCCATCCGTACCTCTCTAGAACTTCCTGGATTATTTTTCCTGATCGAATCACCTACCGGTTCCCTTATAGGTAAATCCATCAGGGAAATCACTGACTTGCATTCACTTGCTTGATCATCAACTATCAAGGGTTCTTTCCTAGATTTCACTACAGGTGTAGTCAGAACAGGAGGTTTATGTCAGGACTGTTTCTCTCCATATAATGGAACAACAGGACCTATGGTTAAAGGAATGGTCAAAGCTTCAGGACTCATATTCAGCTGTGAAATCTTCTGAATTAATTTGCTTCTCTGTTTATTTCTGGCTTCTCGTTCCCTCTCCTGTAGCACTTTGTCTAACGAAGTTTTATGCACTACTTGTGGAACCAAAGGTGGTTTTGAGAACGGGGAGCTAGAGTTAACTCTATTTGCTTCCTCGCAGTAAGGTGGCGGACTTTTCATTAACAAATCCTCTAAGTAGTCATCATCTGACTCACCACTAGTCATTACATTTCTCATGTTTTCGATGCATTTGCTTCCTGAAGATACCTCTAAAGTCCGTACAGAATATAATCCTTCTATTAACATAGACTGTCTCCATTTCTTAATTTGTTTATCTCTTGTCTCTTTAGGAAATCTGGAATAAAATGTACTCCAATTTCTGTCACTTCTGGGTCTATCTCGCTTGAAAGCCTCAGTCTCCCATTCCTCTAATGCTTCGTACTGGGTTTATCTAGGTCTAGGATCTAATTCATTCATGCGTGTTCTCAAATTGTACAAAACACTACAATTAAAGGTACCATGTTCTGGAAATGCCAAAACACCATCATCTTTTGTGTACTCGATCCAGTTCTCTAACCACACACAGGTGTGCTAGCCCCTTTCTACTATCATATATGATGCAGGTGTATTTGGTGGAGGAATAATAACCCCTTCTCTAGTTTTAATCTTTTTGTCTTTTTTAAAGAAATTCTTAATCTTCTTCAATAGCAAAATTTTCCTCTCTCCTCCATACATGATACGAGGTCTTCCCCTTATTTATTGCTCGTATGCAAAACCTAAGTACCTCCTATCGTGTCTATTTCCTATAACTGTTGGGTCTAAATGCCACATATACTTTTCACAGTTAAATTTAGTATGCAGCTACACTCAATTGTTTACTAAATGCTTCACCAATACCAGCGCCTTTCTTATTTTCGAGAACCAATCAGTGATTTGAATTTAAATTACTTTGGACCAATGATTGCGCAGCTTTTCTCGTGAGACAAGTTCTCACGCTCCTGTACTCACCCCTCCTGTACAATTACCTCAGCTACACATCTGCTGTCTTAACCAATAGCAGCGCGGCTCTAGGTGACGTCAGTGCAGCTCCGCAACTGACTCCCTCCTTTGCAAGGTAATATGAAAACTCATTTCTTTTAACTTTTAAACGCAATGTTCATTAATTAATAACGTAAAAACATTTGCCAGTGTGCCTAAGTGACTAAATTCAAAGGAAAGATGATTTGCTTCTACTGCGAGTAAAACCTTTCTGCTTACTCTTCATACACTGTGAGTAGATCCCTTCCGCCTACTCTTCATACAAGCATTAGAGAACATGTTACTCCCTCTGGCTTACCCTTTCTAGGTGATATAAGGCCAAATTTTCACCAGCGAACTCCTTTGCTATTATTTGTTCACACATTTATACAGAAAATCCCTAATCAGTGCTTCCAGTTTTACCTAACCATGCACTTACTTTCTTAGGCTAGTGATCTCACTGCAGAGTGGCTTCCATTTACCTCCCGCTATTCTGCCCAGGGGGGTTCCAAAACAAACATAAAACAATACAAACGGGTTTTGGTTAATCCATCAAATACATTCAATTTATCAATACACGACTAACTACCTATCTTAACTAAACCCTAACCATCTAACTGCTACCAAAAGAAATTCTGATAGAGCGTCGGTTCACCTGCTCAGGATTTTACCATACTCACCCGGGGCCCATAGAACCTATACTCTTTGACTCACCAAACCTAGTCATTGGTACCTAGAGTCCTAAGGGATCAAGGGAATTAGGAAAAAAATAGGCAGTAAATAAACATTTGCCCTCATAAAATAACCACAGACTCCGGAAAGATTTAAACACTTTATCTATATAAATTCTTAAAAGTCAGAGTCCGTATCAATTTGATTAAAGCGCATTCAATTAGAAAGAATATAATCAAAGAAAAATGATGCGATAATATTACAAATCTTTCTTTAAGCATTGAAACATAGGAAGGGTAAGAAAAGGGAAAAAGCAAGATGACATAGCCACACAACTTTATATTTACCTAGAATGGTGTGAAGACCAACCCTGGTCACGGCTGGGATAAAGGACAGGACGCCCGATAGTGCAGGTGCCAACAGGATAGAAAAGGTATAGACCAGAATCAGGATAAGTACGGACCAAATTAAATTAGGACAGGACCACCGCAAGTTAGGACCCGCATCCACAGCTAAAGTGCAACGTCAGCATCACACCCCTCTCTGCAACTAACAGTCGGACCCCGATTGGGTTATCGAATCTTCTGACAGAGTGCTCTGTCAGCACCTCTGCTCTCCATCGCCTATTGAGTGCATTGGGTCAGTGACAGGTCAGCTATTCGGACAAGTCGTACAAACTAACTAGCTAAGCCTACCTTAGTTATACCATTTTCCAGGGCAGTGTACCACGCCCCAATGTTGCAAATGTGTGTATTCCCCCAATTTGATTGGTCAAAGGACAAGGAGAGGTAATCACACCATACCAGTTATGAGGTCATGCTCTTCAATATTCAGATCAATGTTTCCGCCCAATATTTTATTTTCCCATGCACTTTGATTCCACCTGGCAATGAATGTTCCAATAGTAAATAACAGGTATAATTTAACATCCTTTTGGAAGTTCAGGAGGTCAGGTTCCCATGAACATCTTCTACCAAGTCAGGAGTTGGCCCGTGTTCAATGCCATGGCTTGTGGACTCTTGAGAACATAGAGCATGCGCAGTCGCAGGACTCAAGATGGAGCAACATTGTACTTGATTGGTCCAAACACGAGCTAATAGCAAAGTCAAAGAAGAACAGTTTTAGAACAAAGAATACATGAATAAACTGTATACCACTTATCTCAACTCTATTCCCATTACTTTATTTTAACTACAGCATTAGGGATTAGGCAGAACGAACAATTTAGTCAAAGCAGCACTTCAAGCATTTGCGCATTAGAACATAGAGCAGCCATTAAGTATGGGCGAAATTTGCGAATTCGCGTTCCGCGAATTTGCGCGAAATCGAATTTGCAATCCGCAAAATCTGCGAATTCGTGCGAATTTGCGGATTTTTTGTTTTTTGCGTGTTCGCGGGTTTTTTTGCGTGTTCGTGGGGTTTTTTGTGTGTTCGCGGGCTTTTTACGTGTTCGCGGGCCGCTTGCATGGTGAAGTTACCCATGCGGTCGTGTATGGGCACAGCACACTCTGGTTCACCACTGCCACCCTCTGGTTCATCACTGCCACCCTCTGGTTCACCACTGCCACCCTCAGGTTCGCCCCTGCCACCCTCTGGTTCACCCCTGCCACCCTCTGGTTCACCACTGCCACCCTCTGGTTCAGCACTGCCACTCTCTTGTTCACCCCTGCCACCCTCTGGTTCACCACTGCCACCCTCTGGTTCACGACTGCCACCCTGTGGTTCATCACAGCACCTCTGGTTCACCACTGCCACCCTCTGGTTAACCACTGTCACCCTCTGGTTCAGTACTGCCACCCTCTGGTTCACCACTGCCACCCACTGGTTCAACCCTGCCACCCTCTGGTTCACCACTGCCACCCTCTGGTTCATCACAGCACCCTCTGGTTCACCCCTGACACCCTCTGGTTCAGCACTGTCACCCTCTGGTTCACCACTGCCACCCTCTGGTTCACGACTGACACCCTCTGGTTCATCAAGTACCTCTGGTTCACCACTGCCACCCTCTGGTTAACCACTGTCAACCTCTGGTTCAGCATTGCCACCCTCTGGTTCACCACTGCCACTCTCTGGTTCACCACTGCCACCCTCTGGTTCATTCCTGACACCCTCTGGTTCACCCCTGCCACCCTCTGGTTCACCCCTGCAACCCTCTGGTTCAGCACTACCACCCTCCGGTTCAGCACTGTCACCCTCTGGTTCACCCCTGCCACCCTCTGGTTCATCACTGTCACCCTCTGGTTCATCACTGCCACCCTCTGGTTCACCACTGCCACTCTCTGGTTCACCATTGCCACCCTCTGGTTCATTCCTGACACCCTCTGGTTCACCACTGCCACTCTCTGGTTCACCACTGCCACCCTCTGGTTCACCCATGCCACCCTCTGGTTCACCACTGCCACCCTTTGGTTCACCCCTGCCACCATCTGGTTCATCACTGCCACCCTCTGCTTCACCCCTGCCACCCTCTGGTTCACCCCTGCAACCCTCTGGTTCAGCACTACCACCCTCCGGTTCAGCACTGTCACCCTCTGGTTCACCCCTGCCACCCTCTGGTTCATCACTGTCACCCTCTGGTTCATCACTGCCACCCTCTGGTTCACCACTGCCACCCTCTACCGAGACCTTTTGTGACACAGCGGCAGCACAAAAGATGCGCCATGGTGCTGGGTATTAACAACGTGACGCATCTGAGAGATGCGTCACGTTGTGAAGCCCTGCGCCATCAGGAGGCATTCCGGCACAGGGGGGGGGGGCGTTCCTGCGCAGGAACACCTCCTAAAAGTGGCTGAGTGAAATCTACAAGATTTCACTCCGTCACTTTTAGGCCAATGCTGCGTCAAAACCCTGCGCCTGCTTGAAGCAGGCGCAAGGCTTGATGCAGCATTGGGGAGATAGGGCCCCCCAGAGCATTGCTGGAGCTGTGTCGCAAGCGTGACGCAGCTCCAGCAATGTGCTGCTTTTACGGCACAGATGCGTGATGCATCTGTGACGGTTTTGCCACATTGTGCACCGCATTGTAAATGCAGCGCACCATGGGTGGCGGAGCTGCGGCGCACAATAACTGGCGCATCCCTGTACATTTAGCCAACGAGGGAGCACTTACTGATTAGACAGTAGAAAGTACTCCAGTTGAGTAGAGGTATTGCACAAAAAGATGGCATCTTCGTGGACAAACACGAAGGGCGGGATTCATTCTGCCCCCTGTTAGACTCGCTTTTTGTGCCCTTCTGCCCTCTGTTATTCCCTTGTTTTTGTGCCCTTCTGCCCTCTGTTAGACTAATTTTTTGTGCCCTTCTGCCCTCTGTTAGACTCGTTTTTGTGCCTTTCTGCCCCGTTAGACTGGTTTTTTGTGCCCTTCTGCCCTCTGTTAGACTCGTTTTTCCCTTGTTTTTCTGCCCTTCTGCCCTTTGTTAGACTGCTTTTTGTGCCTTTCTGCCCTCTGCATCACCACATCATCACTCAGCGCTACCCCAGCATCACTCAGCACCACCACATTATCACTCAGCACCACCACATTATCACTCAGCACCACCACAGCACCACTCAACACCACCACAGCATCACTAAGCACCACCACAGCATCACTCAGCACCACCACAGCACCACTCAGCACCACCACAGCACCACTCAGTGCCACCACAGCATCACTCAGCACCAACACAACATCACTCAGCACCACCACATTATCACTCAGCACAACCACAGCACCACTCAGCACCACCACAGCATCACTCAGCACCACCACAGCATCACTCAGCACCACCACAGCACCACTCAGCACTACCACAGCATCACTCAGCACCACCACAGCACCACTCAGCACCACCACAGCACCACTCAGCGCCACCACAGCATCACTCAGCGCCACCACAGCATCACTCAGCGCCACCACAGTATCACTTAGCACCACTGCCACCCTCTACCGAGACCTTTTGTGACGCAGCGGCAGCACAAAAGATGCGCCATGGTGCAGGGTATTAACAACGTGACGCATCTGAGAGATGCGTCACGTTGTAAAGCCCTGCGCCATCAGGAGGCGTTCTGGCGCATGGGAGGGCGTTCCTGCTCAGGAACGCCTCCTAAAAGTAGCTGAGTGAAATCTACAAGATTTCACTCAGTCACTTTTAGGCCAATGCTGCGTCAAAACCCTGCGCCTGCTTCAAGTAGGCGCAAGGCTTGATGCAGCTTTGGGGAGATAGGGCCCCCCAGAGCATTGCTGGAGCTGCGTCGCAAGCGTGACGCAGCTCCAGCAATGCGCTGCTTTTACGGCACAGATGCGTGACGCATCTGTGCTGTTTTTGCCACATGGTGCACCGCATTGTAAATGCAGCGCACCATGGGTGGCGGAGCTGTGGCGCACAATAACTGGCGCATCCCTGCACATTTAGCCAACGAGGGAGCACTTACTGATTAGACAGTAGAACGTACTCCAGTTGAGTAGTGGTATTGCACAAAAAGGTGGCATCTTCGTGGACAAACACGTAGGGCGGGATTCATTCTGCCCCCTGTTAGACACGCTTGTTGTGCCATTCTGCCCTCTGTTAGACTAGTTTTTCCCTTGTTTTTCTGCCCTTCTGCCCTCTGTTAGACTTGTTTTTCCCTTGTTTTTCTGCCCTTCTGCCCCCTGTTAGACTCGTTTTTTGTGCCCTTGTGCCCCCTGTTAGACTAATTTTTCCCTTGTTTTTCTGCCCTTCTGCCCTCTGTTAGACTCGTTTTTGTGCCCTTCTGCCCTCTGTTATTCCCTTGTTTTTGTGCCCTTCTGCCCTCTGTTAGACTCGTTTTTGTGCCTTTCTGCCCTGTTAGACTTGTTTTTTGTGCCCTTCTGCCCTCTGTTCGGCTCGTTTTTCCCTTGTTTTTCTGCCCTTCTGTCCTCTGTTAGACTGTTTTTTGTGCCCTTCTGCCCTCTGTTAGACTCGTTTTTCCCTTGTTTTTCTGCCCTTCTGCCCTTTGTTAGACTGCTTTTTGTGCCTTTCTGCCCTCTGCATCACCACATCATCACTCAAGGCTACCCCATCAGCACTCAGCAACACCACATTATCACTCAGCACCACCACATTATCACTCAGCACCACCACAGCACCACTCAGCACCACCACAGCACCACTCAGCACCACCACAGCATCACTCAGCACCACCACAGCACCACTCAGCACCACCACAGCACCACTCAGTGCCACCACAGCATCACTCAGCACCAACACAACATCACTCAGCACCACCACATTATCACTCAGCACCACCACAGCACCACTCAGCACCACCACAGCATCACTCAGCACCACCACAGCATCACTCAGCACCACCACTGCACCACTCAGCACTACAACAGCATCACTCAGCACCACCACAGCACCACTCAGCACCACTAAGCGCCACCACAGCATCACTCAGCGCC
Source organism: Lissotriton helveticus (assembly GCF_964261635.1). Taxonomy (NCBI): domain Eukaryota; kingdom Metazoa; phylum Chordata; class Amphibia; order Caudata; family Salamandridae; genus Lissotriton; species Lissotriton helveticus. Next base: position 1,469,115,121 of record NC_136065.1, read on the forward strand.
ACCACAGCATCACTCAGCGCCAACACATTATCACTCAGCACCACCACAGCACCACTCAGCACCACCACAGCATCACTCAGCACCAACACAGCATCACTCAGCACCACCACAGCACCAATCAGCACCACCACAGCACCACTCAGCGCCACCACAGCATCACTCAGCACCACCACAGCATCACTCAGCACCACCACATTATCACTCAGCACCACCCCTGCACCACTCAGCACCACCACAGCATCACTCAGCACCACCACAGCATCACTCAGCACCACCACAGCACCACTCAGCACCACCTCAGCATCACTCAGCACCATCCCAGTATCACTCAGCACCACCACAGCACCACTCAGCATCACCACAGCACCACTCAGCACCACCACAGCACCACTCAGCGCCACCCCAGCATCAATCTGCGCAACCATTCAACAACAACTGGTTCAAATATGTTCTCTCAATGTTTCAAACTTTATTAAAAATGTCACAAAAAGATGTTAATATTTCACTTCTGTTCTTGGATTTTCGTCACAATAAAATACACTGAACATAATCTTCACAAAAGTTATTTACAAAAGTTTAAGCTATTGCCATTATAAACTAAAATCACTTTTATTTAAGTATTAATTATTTTTAAAAAATTAAAAGCCATTGTAATTTGTAATATCAATACAGCTAAGGCACGTAAATACAAAACATGTTGCATTACAAATGCTATAGGTGTCACATTTGCAAAAGTTATAACTATTGGCATTGTAAATGACAAAGCTATTAATTTCGCTATTTTCAAAACCAACACATAAATAAAAAAAATTGTAATTTACAAGCCAATAGCTCAAACTTTCCTAATGCGAGACCTATTGCACTGCAAATGCTTGTTTTTATATCTATCAGTGCTTCCTGTTGAGGTTTATTTTTCGTGACAGGCGCCTCATTGCCTACTTGTAACTATTCTCGGACCCTGCTTCAAGGGTCAGAGCAGGGTCAGAGAATAGTTGCAAGTAGGCAACGAGGCGCCAGGAAGCACTTACAGGCTTATAGCAGCAGGTGCCCAAGTTGAAGTTAATTTCTTTGTAACCCTTTTGTAAAAAGTTACAAAAAATTAGCTTCAACTTTTGCACCTGCTGCTGTAACCCTGTAAGTGCTTGGCTGAAAATTCGTCCACGCTGATTCGCGGATTTTACCGCGATTTCGCGACATTCGCGGATCGCGAAATCGCGGAAAATCCGCAAATTCCGCGAGCGGAGCAAATTTTCAGCCCATGCTTAGCAGCCATCTGTAGTTCTAGTGTGCAGAAGCAAAGTTTTCCCACCAAAGCAGACAGTACATCATGTCATGTATTACAGTTTATTTTGAGAGGGTTGAGTATAAACAAGACTCTTTACGAGTGAAACCTTGCTCCATCAACGTGCAGACAGTGAGGGGGCCTTTTCACCACTAGCCTGGCCGAAGTTAAGGGGCATCAGGCCTCCTTTTTTTAATATCCTGACTGGAGGCGTCCTGGAACCTCATAACTCAAACAAAGGCACACAGCTTGCTATCTCTTCACAGGTACTTAAGAGAGGTATGCTTTCAACTTTTGTTATGTCCCTATATATAAGTGCAGACACTGTAAGACTGTCAGATGGGCTGGGCTGTCCTAGTATTTACACAAATAATGTAAATAGCATTATAGTATTTCTTTTAGAGCGCTACGTTGTGATGTCATGGCATGCGTCATGATGTCCCTTGCATAATGTCTGACTTGGTCAGTCCTCCCACTTCTTTTTATAGGACTTGTGCCCTGCCTAACAGTATTAGGCAATGCTGCTGCTGAGGCGATCTGCAAATCCATGCAGTCTCATCCTGTACGTCACTGGCAACTTGTAAAGGGTACATTCATTTAAAGATTGTGGTTTCAACATTAATGTGCCTCCAGCACTGCATGAATAACCTGCTGATCTGCCCTCAATATCGGGAAAGTACACCCAAAGACCCACCAGAACCACTGCCTTTGCCAAAGTTAGCTATTTGCCATAATGAGTAAAAACAATAATTTGTTGTAAATAATTAACCCTGAAAATGCTTTAATTCTGTACTTGATAATGTGAACTCAACCGTCCTGAGGCCTGTGGAAGGGTTAGTGGATTCTCAGGGTCACAATCACTCCATTATGTTCACTCTGTGTGCCAACGTCCATTTTGAATAGGACTGTATTCACCGATGACAGGGACATATTTGTTGCCTGTATGGTGGTCACTTGCAAGAAGTTTTTGTTCACTGGAGATAGGCACACCTTTTGCTTAATAATCAGTGATAGGGACACCATTAGCCATACAAATGGTGACAGGCACACCTTTTGGTTTAAGACTACTTACAGAGATTTTGAAAATAAATGTTTATTTTTTCCCAAGGTGAGCAGGCACATTTTTTCTCCCTAATTATTAGCATTAATTTGGAGTTTATGCTGCATTTTCATTATATTGGATGTTGGTTGCCTTTTTCTAAAACATGAAGGGTGTTACAGTACCATCATTGTGCTTGGCTCCCCCAGGTGAGCCAAAAGTGCTATAGGCAAAATGTGAGAACGTTTTCTTGAACTACATAAACATTTGTCTGACTAATATGACTATGGAATACATTTCAATGTTGATGCATTGGTTGGCAGCAGAAGGTTTAGAGTTTACAAAGGCTTACCCGACTTGGTCGCAGAGGAAGCAAGAGGCGAATGAACTGCAAATATATATATAAAGGAGTTGGACTTACATTATCTTCTGAGAATGAGTATTAATATTGAAAAGTATCATTTTGGTAAGCGTGTTTAAGGGTCACCAGTCTTCGCAAGTTAGCTGCAACTAGTATACTAATGTATAGTATTTGATGTCGATGATACTTGTACAAACCCATTGAAATTCAGCAGCTATAGTTACCTGGGTTAGCTATAACTCATACCCCCGCAATGCGCTGCTTATGACCTTACATATTAAATCATTACTGACATGGTCAGTGACAGCTCGGATTATATCATTGGTAACATCTCAAAATACATCACTGATGATATCAACCACAGACCTACTCATGCACCCACTCATACACCCATACAACCTCTCATACACCAACTCGCACACCCACTCACATACCCATTCACAGACCCATACAGCTACTGACTCACACAATCACCAACTCATACAGCCACTCACACCACCACCTACCCACCCATAGAGCATTCACACAACTCACTCATCTATACAGCCACTCGCACAGCCACTCACAGACCCATACAGTAACGCATGCAACAACATAACCACTCTCTTTCACACTCGCAGACCCATACAGCCACACACACCCCATACAACCACTCACTTGAGTGAATAAATGGTGCATGGCACGCCTGCAAGTGCTGCAGAATGCGGCAGCACGTCTGATTCTCAGGCTGCCCAGAAGGGCGCCTTCTAAGGCGGCCCTCCAGAAGTTACACTGGCTCCCTGTGAGGAGAAGAGTGGAATACAAAGCCCTCTGCACCTGTCATCGAATCTTGAATGGCAGGGCACCCGACCCGTTGAATAAACTGATTGAAGTGTATCAACCTGCACGAGCACTAAGATCCGCAGGGGGCGGTCTTCTGAGGATCCCCAGAGTTAAGAGAGCCCGCATGGGAGGTAGGTCCTTTAGATGCCTAGCGGCAAATAATTGGAATAAACTACCAGCGGACTTGCGCTTGGAACCGGAGGAAACGAGGTTCCGAGCGAAACTAAAAACATTCCTTTATATCAAAGAATTGTCTGCTTAGTTTTTGTGTTCCCTGCACGCTGCCTCTCCCACTTTCAGCGCGTGGACACGCCGGTGTGCGTAACGCAGCGCTTTTATAAATGTCCCTAATAATAATAATACTGGTAAAAATGAACACCAGCATTTTACTTTCTGCCAACCTTAGTGTCACCTTGAAAAAAGAAATGAAGCAGTCTTGAAATACGCATGTACATCTTTCAACGGACACAGCAGCGAAAGTGGGTGAGCAAACTTTGTAAAACAGCCTTGACTTTTAGTTACAGCTTATTCAAAAAAAGTTTTACAAAGATATTAAGTTCTTAATATAGACATGCACAGTATACACTACCAACACTCTGTTAAGGTAAGTAAACGTAAAGTTTAGAATAGTATAGCTCTACTTCACTATTTATATACTTGCCTTGTGTTGGTAGATGATGAGTCAATATGTGTGCCGCTCAACATTTTGGCATATATCCTTTCACAAGTACTTTTATAGGAGATGCCTTTGAAAAATTCCAGCATTTTTCAGTTTTAACTGTAATCAAGTTGTTCCTACTGTTACCGTGGCAATGTACTTATATTTACTGAACCCACTGCATACCCTGCAAACTTACAATACAAATTTAAGTTTTACAACATTAGTTTGTGTGGGCCCGAATGGGAGGAAGAATCTAGATAAAAAATTGCAAATGATTGCCAATTTATCTTCATAGTTTTTTCGTGTATGGAAGGAAAGGTAAGACATTTCCTGGAAGAGGGAGCTCGGGTAGAGGCTGTGAGGCAAGAGAGAAAACTAGGAGGCAGAAGGGTAGTAGCAAACGGAAATAAAAAGGAAGGGGAAGGATGTAGCCGGCAGGAGAACTGGAGGCAGTAGTGCTATAGGGGTTAGGAGGAGGATAGAGACATATGGGCAAGCCTGGAGGCAGGGAGGAAAGAAGGGAGTAGTCAGGAGGAAGAGCAAGGAGAAAGGGGATGAGGTGATGAAGGAGTAAAGGACAGGAGAAAGATAGTAAGGAAGTAGAGAAAGACGAAGCAATGAAGTAGGGTAAGTAATGAGCAATGGAAGAGTTGATGTTTGGAAATATGCTGTGCAGGATTAATTCAGATAACCGCTGAATAGAAAGGTGATTAGATCCTTGTGAAAAGAGAGTATCTCTCCTTGGTACCACATTTCAGTAGGCGAGTTCTATGTTTTATCATTGTTGAGCAGTGATATCATACAAAGATATGGAACCAAACGTCCCAAATAAATAGATTCAAATGATTTATAACCCTAAAATAAAAGTTGTATTTTCAAACCTTGAAAATGAGACTGTGTATAACTTGCAATTTGAATTCATACGCACTTGAGAATTAACCTTCCTGAAATTGTGATTTGACTACAGAAATATTTCAAAAGTAATCTCTTAAATGTAACAATTGCACGTGTCAGTTTTTTAAAATATGACATTCTGACAAAATAAAACCTTGCCAAACGAAATCTGAAACACCTTCAATACGAAATTTCATAGCAGCCCAGAGACCTAAAGAATTTTGAACACTGTCCTTTTATATAGGCAGTGCCATTCCAGCTTTCCTTTCAAACAGTGCATTGAGAGCTATCAAACACTTGTAATGTGCGAGCTCGCAATTTTCTTTCTTTAGAATGGTTAGCCATCTATATATAACTTTTCAGAGTTTGAACTGCATGTGATTCTCGTGTCATGATGCAGGCTCTCGGGACATGTCAAAGAATTATTGGTAGTGATTTAACACAAAGATATTAAATCCACGGAGGTTAATTTGACTTCTTTTTTGCCCCAGTTTAGTCAACGTAAAATGGGTCATTTCTTACAACATGTGTTTAATTTCTATTTCTTCATAGAGGAATTCTTTGCTCCAGTATATGTAGTAGATTTCCAAATGTTGTGCTTGGAATGCTGTCCCCAGAACTAAGCAAGGTAAATCAAGGGATGCCTGTGGATATACAGTATTCAGCGGTCTATTAAAAACATCAATCACGACTACAAAGCAGTAATTCTAAGACAGAGTGGCTCATACATACAGTCTGTGCAGTAAATCAGGTAAAAAGGGTTTAGTAGAATGATGTATTACACAAAGAAATGATTCAACGCGGATTATTGACAGATACAGATGGAATGTGTGAAGATGAAAGGCATTACCCCATTCCATCAGCTCACATATTTTGTTGTTGACCAAAAATAGGCCTTCTGAATTCCAATATTGTTCATAAAGTGATTACATTTATTGCAAATCACATTTTTCTTGCAGAGCAACCACTGACTGCAAATGACAAGAAACACTATATATCATGTTCAGTTCAATAAATTATTATATTGTTAAACTCGACTGCATCATCATATCTTAAAGTTATTGCCACTTGGTAGGATATATTCACCGGCCGGCATCTTGCCTAATAGCAGAGAGTGACACCGTGCATGCAAAGTGAAAGAAACTTATTCCGCAGTACAGTCTCAACATATTGGTGAGGCTAAAATTTCATCACGATAAGAAAAAGTGAGAATCTATCACAACTTCAATCTGGAGATATTTTTCATATAATTTCTTGTTTTCAAGTTCTGATATTTAATAGGAGTACTATTGGTATTTAGTACTTATGAGGGCTTTTCTGAGCTTAAATTGTTAGAAAGTTTACCAGATCCAGCGGCATAGTTATTAAAATAGTAACGCAGCAAGTCACGTTGGTGCACTGCGCTGTGTGATATGAAATGGGCAGGAATGCGCTGTATCGAACATTATACAGTGTATTCCTTTCTTTTCCCTGCAGTGGAGCACAATGTGCTGCCTAGCGTCAACTCAAGCACTCTTGCACCATGTAACAAGGGTACCTGCGTTGTAAGTAGGATTGTTTTGGGCAGGAAGGGAGGGACATCCACCTCCAAAAAAATCAATTCTGAGAGACATTTTCCAGAATGCAGCAAGGAGAAAGAGGAAGTAAAAAAATAAAAATAAAGAAATATCTCAGCGTTATGCCTGACCTGGGGAAACTTAGCATTTTGACGCTTTCCAAGGGCTACTAGTATGTTAGAATCTGGGAATGCGCCAAAATCCATGGGTGGAGGCATGGAAACACCCATGCTCCACCCGTGGAACACCTCCCTGGGGCAGAGTTAATGCAACGCATCGATTTGGAATGCATTACATAGCATTTATCAAGACATGTATGGCCACGCAAGGTGGCCTTGCCTGGCTTGACGTAAGAGTTGCTCTGCTCTTGCACCCTATTGCTTGGCACAAAGGCGACACAATTCTTTGATAAATGTAGTCCTCATTGTTCGGGACACACCTACACATCAACGCAGTTGCAGTCTGGCATATCAATTACATAGTTTTGATAGCTAACATGTTCTATTTAGCGTTGTTTGTACTTGTATTAAATAGTGTTTTCATATTTCTGTGTTCTGCATGTGTTGTTTGAAAGGACTTGCATTTTTGCATTTAAAACTGGTGCTGTTTTTTCAAACTTTTTTTCATTGCTTTTTAATTAGCTGGCATCTGAAGTGTTCCATGATGTCTCCTTAGTTATTTTTTTTCAGTTGCAGGTTTCAGCTATAAAAGGTTGAGGATGAGTTTAGAAGTGTGAATTTTCCATCTTAAAACATCCTTGAAACATCTTTATATTTGGCAATGTTTAGAACTGTTTTGCATTCACAAATATTATTCTTAGTCAGTTAATCAAAATCTATGTTTATTTTGGCCACAAGCCTGTTAAACAATAAAACAACAACTTGTACTACCACGAGAATGAAACAATAAATATGCCGCTGTCCGCGCGACCCGCAGGGGAGCATGGGCGGGGCAGCGCCCTAGTCCCACACGACGCGCAAACTCAGCCCAGGCAACGCCCTCCAGGCGCCCACCTCCAGATTCCAACAAGGGGAGGTCCCAAATGGGAGGAGGTGCGCCCCTCGGGTATTTAGGTTCCCAGCGCCAGTGCTCGGCCTCTTTCCTGTCCGTTCGGCACTCCCGGCTCTGCGCTGTCGGCGTCGTGTGCGTCGGCTGATCATTCAGAGGTATGTGGCTTCCAATTAGCCTCCCCCGGCCCAGTCCCTGGGTATGACCAGGTTGATGGGGCCCTGTGGTATCGACCACGGGGGGGGGCTGGTGGTTGCTGGTCGCCGGTAATTGCGGGGGCGGGATCGTCTGCTGTGTGCGGGTAATCAGAAGATTGAGGGTTCGGGCCCCTTCATGCATAGCAGTCTGCTTGGCGCATTCACAGTGCCCGGTCAGCCGAGTGTACTGATCCCTCCCCTTACTCTGAGGAAGCCGTGCTGCCTTGGCGCTTTCTTGCGCCGGGATCGTCCTGGTTTCGTCGGTTTGGGTGGTGAGTTTTAGTGCCCTGCAATATCGGGGAAATTTATCTGGCCTCTGGTCTGGTGCCCATCGGGAACAGGGTATTGTAGGTGACTCGCTTCCCCGGCGGGTCTCCTTGGCCGATGCGGTCACAGTCTGCTCTCACGGGCAGGCATTGGCTGGAGGGTATGTGGGCTGGATTCAGGCTGCATGCGGCAGGCATACGGCTCCCACGCTCACAGGTGTAGTCAGTATTTGGGGCAGGAAGCGTTTCACGCTCGAGCTAGCGGGTGACCACATGTCCCAGGCATTGTTTTAAGGATTGAATGGTGGAAAAGCGACCGCGCTGTGGTGTGTTCATGATATAAGTGTGGCAAAATTTTGGAAGTCCTCTTCCGGGCCCGGATGTAGGGCCCGCTCAGTGCAGAATAGGGCCAGGCACTATATGTTTTAGATGCGGTTACAGTGGGGTTTTGGAGTTACACAGCAACAACTGACGGCCCGCAGAGTTGCAGAGTGGAGTCAACGGGTTCGCCCGGGAAAGGTCGTTGTTGGGCCCGGTGAGCGTGTGGGAATTTTCGCCCCACCCAGGTCTTCCCCCTGTGGCCGGTGGCTCCATCTTGTGTAGGAGCGGGTTCGCATGGGACTTGATGGGTGGGTGTCCCGGGCCCGGGACGCCCCCAACCCCTGAACTTTTCTTCCCAGTTACTCCCTTGCAGAAGCCAATCCGCAGGGTGGGAGCGGGGGCAGGTTTTATTTTGCGTGTGGCTGTTCAGATGATGGGAGTGTCCATGCCGCCTCGTTGTTTGTGGTTGTAGTTGACGAGTCATGGCGTTGGCATGCGTCTTGGTGCTGGCTGCGGGAGGATTCGGTATTTCTCGGGTCTGTGGCCCCATGTGCGCGGAGCCATTTTCAATAGTGCAGATAATTGCTATTTTCGGTATTTCGGGGTTGCGGATTGCAGTGGCGATGTGGAATAGTGTCCCTTCCCCTGTTGTATTGAAACCAGACATCCATTTGAGCCATTGTCCCCTGTGCGGATGTGAGGTTGACGTGTGTCCTGTCCTTTCATTTTGAGGAGCTCCAATTTCAGAGAGAAGGTTTTCTTCTGTCTAATGAGACCGTGTCCACCAGTTGCTCGCATGCCTTTTTTAAGGACGGAATTGATGGCACATAGTGCTGGGTTCGCGTGGATAGTGTGCGGGAAGTTGGTGGCCTAACACAGGGAGGGAGTGAGATGCATTGTGGTGTGCCGCTGCGGTGGATAGCGTATCTTCCACCGACCACAGCACATAGGCCACGACTAGTTTTCTTTTGTTCATTTATTCATGAATGCGTTTTTATATACGGTGTCAAGTGATTAAGGGCAGGTCCGACTGCAGAAGCCCGACATCGTTTGAGGGAGAGGCCGGCGCATGGCTGATGCTTCCCCGCCTCCACGTGGGCGATGAGCCCGAATGTAACGGAGTGCGCTGACCTCCGAATACAACCCGGGAGTGATGTTCGTGATCAAAGCACAGGGCCGATACATCAGTTTCACTTTCATTAGCTTTTACTGTTTCTCAAATGCACTGCACCCAGTTTATCACCTTGTGTTACCTACCCACAATCCTTAGAAATCCCTATCATTTTTTGGGACATGTATCCTCACTGAACTCAGGGGAACACAAAGGCGGCTCAAACTTGTCAGGTAAATAAATGTTCCTTTGTGAACAATACCGGAGGGAATGGCCATAGTTTGAAACGGTTTGATAATATTCGGATGAACGTCTTGTTCAGCGTGCTCCTCTAGCTAGCCAACAAGGACGAACCGAGTCTACAACAAAGTGATAGAAGCCTTAAATGCGTAGATGGTGAAAATATATGATTTTGGTTGCATTTTGACCTGTTTCACAAGGTGATGCCTGCAACCTAAGGCAGGTACCCTAATCTAGCATTTCACCTTTCATTGATTTCTAATTTTCCAAATGCACAGCATCCGATTTATTGCAGTCGGCTTCTCAGGACCCATAAAAAACGCACACACGCCTATACGTCTATGCACCCAAGACCTAGGGTTGGTCAGGTTCTTGTACTTTCCATAATAGTGTTGAATAGATCTGTCCTCAAATGAACATCACACCAATTTTCTTCGAGTAAACCCCGGCACAGAGGTGTAAACATCTCGCAGTGAAAGGGTTAATAAATCCGATTGAGGGCATCTTCTTTGGCCTGTATTGTGTTCACTCCATGAAATATTGTGTGTACTAGTTGGCTTTGCGGGGAGTGCTTCTGAATCCGCGCGCGTGATTAATCGATCCGACATTTATGTGACAGCAGGTATTCTTAAAATGTCGGTACTTATGTTAGAAGCTAACCACAAGCTTCAATAGCTCCATTGGGGAGAGCGTTCGACTGCGGAGCTAGAGGACCCTGGTTCAATCCCGGATAATCATTACGTAATCATTAGGTGCCGACTGCGTCTTTCTAAGGCAGGAATCGTCTGGGCAAAGCACTATTCCCCCTCGGGCCCGAAAGAAATTATATGGTGTGCCTGTAACTTAAATGGTGTGACCTATAGCGCCCTGATACCTGTTTTGGTTTTTAGTTAAGTGGTGAGGCCACTGCAAAATTTCCAATTTGGCAAACGATGTAATTAATAGTAACCGCATAGTTATGGTGGATGGAATGAAGTTGTGTCGAGACAAAGCATAATAATGATAAGTAAAAAAAAATAAAAAATTATGTTTTGCACAGACCGCCCTGATACCCGTTTCGTTTTTAGTTGTGGGGAGGCCACTGCAGAATCTCCAATTGGCAAACTATGTAATTAATAGTAACCACATAGTCATGGTGGATGGAATGATGTGGTGTCGAGACAATGCATAATAGGGAAAAGTTTTAAAAGGGCTTCAGTTGGTGGCAGTATTCACGATGAGTAATCGGTCTTTTATCTTTCAGATCACGCCCGGGAACACGTCGCGAGGTCTGACAGCGGCGTAGGATTAACGAGTTTAGTAGCAGGTAATCCATGGGCGCGAATTCGACGGTGGTCGTGCTATTAGTCAGCAGGATTGTTTACCACAGATGTTTTCTTCCAGGTTGGCTCCTGCCAGTAAGAGTTCATCGTGTAGGGCGCGTTGGGGCGATATACACGAGGAGTAATTCAGTTTTATCTTTCAGGTCAAGCCCAGGAACACGTCGCAGGTCGGACAGCTGCTAGGATCAACGAGTTGATTAGCAGGTAATTAACGGGCGCGAATTGGACGTAGGTCGTGCTAATTAGTCAGCAGGGTTGTTTACCACAGTTGTTTTCTTCCAGGTTGGCTCCTGCCAGAAAGAGTTCAGCGTGTGAGGTGCGTTGCGATGAGTAATTCGGTTTTTATCTTTCAGGTCAGGCCTGGAAGCACGTTGCAGGTCGGACAGCTGCTAGGATCAACGAGTTAATTAGCAGGTAATTCACGGGCGCGAATGGACGTAGGCCTTGCCATTTAGTCAGCAGGGTTGTGTACCACAGTCGTTTTCTTCCAGGTTGGCTCTTGCCAGAATGAGTTCAGCGTGTAAGGCGCGTTGGGGCACTGTACACGTGGAGTAATTCGGTTTTATTTTTCAGGTCAAGCCCAGAACCGCGCCACAGGTCTGACAGCTGCCAGAACAAACGAGTTGATTAGCAGGTAATTAGATTAGATTAGATTAGATTAGAATAGATTTTTATAAAGCGCGTAGTCACCCGTAAGTATCCCAGCGCTAAGATCCGTACATCTGAGGGTCACTGGGGCGAAGGGGGAAGTCAGATCAGGGGGAAAAGGTGCGTTTTCAGCCGCTTCCTGAATCGGAGATAGTCTGGTTCCGTTCTAAGGTCGCGGGGTAGTGAATTCCAAAGGCGGGCAGTGTTAACAGAAAAGCGCCGCCCACCCGTACGCACCTTCTTGACTCTGGGGATGGTGATAAGGTATTCCTGATCGGATCGGAGGGCTCTTGGGGCTTTGTAGGGCCTGATAAATTTTCTCAGAATAGGGGGGCCTTTGCTTTGTAGAAGTCTGTGAGACAGACAGAGAGCCTTGAACTTCACCCGCTCTCTCACTGGCAGCCAGTGGAGGAGTTTTAGGGCTGGTTCTGGCCGGAGTATTGGTAAGGATCCGAGCCGCGGCGTTCTGGATCCTCTGTAATTTGTCTAGGGTTGCCTCGGGAGCACCTAGGTAGATGGTGTTACTGTAATCCAGCCTTGATAAAATAAGGCCTTGGATTAACAGTTTCTGGGAGGCAGTAGGAAGTAAGGGCAGAATCTTCCTGGTTGATTTAATGAGCCCAAAGCAAATCCCCGCGATTTTTTTGGCTTGCGTCTTGAAAGACAGATCTTTTTCGAGCCAGATACCCAGGCTTTTAATCTCAGACTTAGGAGCAGGGGGATCACCCATGCAGGGGGGCCAGATGTTCTGCGAGAGGGAGAGCCCCTGCTGGCCGAGGAGGAGAATATCCGTCTTTGAGCCGTTAAGTTTCAAAGACGAGCTATTCATCCATCCTTGTATTTGTGTCAGACAGTTGTATAAATCCGATGGTTCATGGTTTGGGTGAGACAAAGACACCACTAATTGAGTATCATCAGCGTAACTGATGACACTCACTCCGAACGGGTTGACGACCTCCTCCAATGGGGACATGTAGACATTAAATAATGTCGGGCTCAGGGATGAACCCTGAGGCACGCCACATTGGAGGGGGATTTCGGGGGAGCGTGTGTCATTCTCCCAGACCTAAAAGGATCGTTGGCTAAGGAAAGAGGTGAGCCAGGTCAGCGCAGTGCCATCCACACCGATATTCCTAAGTCGATGGATTAGGAGGCGGTGGTTAACGGTGTCGAAGGCCGCACTGAGGTCCAGGAGGATCACTGCCACTGATCCTCCCTCGTCCAGAAGTGCTCTGGCTTCTTCCACCGCTGCGAGAAGGGCGATGTCAGTGCCCTGCCCTGGGCGGAATCCGGTCTGCGAGCACCTAAGCAGATTGTTGGTTTCCAGGTACTGCGAAAGTTTTTTGTTCACAAGCTTTTCAGCGATTTTGCTGGTTCCGGGGAGAAGGGAGATTCGCCTATAGTTGGCCAGATCCGAGGGGTCCAGGGAGGGTTTTTTCAGTAGCGCCTTGACGACAGCCGCCTTCCAGCTAGAGGGAACAATTCCCTGTAGCAGTGAGGCATTAATGAGATGGGTAAGGGGAGGGACGATAGTCGGGGCTACTTTCTTAAGGGTGCGTAGCGGGACAGGATCCCTAGGAGAGCCGCTTTTGATGGTGTCTAGCGTGGTTGCGACCTCTTCGGCTGTTACTGGTCCCCAGAAGGTTAGACGGGGAGAGGTGGAAATCATGTTGGTCCCTTCTTCCTCGCTGAGATTAGTAGGAGGAATGGAGGCAAGGATTTTCTGAATCTTCTCCTCGAAGAAGTTGGCCAGTTTAAGGCATTTTTCTTCATCTGCTTTGGGGTCTGGCGGAGTTCTTGGTCCGGAGTCAGGAGCTTTAAGTAGTTCTTTTAAAATGATAAAAGTTTCCTTGCTGGAGCAAGCAGAGTTTTTTATCCTTTCCTGGAAAAATATGCTTTTAGTATTGCGAAGGGCATTCTTGTAATTTTTTAAGGAGGTGTGGTAAGCATCCTTCTTAGTGATCGACTTATCCTTCCTCCAGGAGCGCTCCGTTCTTTTACATTTTTTCCGTAAAAGATTGAGCTCCCGAGTGTACCAAGGGGCAGGGCTCACTCTTTTGATTCGCCTGAGGGTGGTGGTTTTGGGGAGAAGTTTGTCCAATGAAGAGGTAAGCCAAGAATTGAACTGATTATCAGCATTGGCTGGGTCTGGGATAGGGGAGGGGAGAGAGTCCCTGAGAATGGTGATCCATTTGTCTGGCACAAGTTTGTGCCAGCGCCGGTCGATGACCCGAGTTTTAGTCTGTTGGGTGGGTGGAATGGGGAAATTCCCAAAAATGGGAATTAAAAAGTGGTCTGTCCAGGGAAGGGGCCGGGGGGAGCTAGTGGTGATGTCCGTCATGTTGGTAAAGACAGGGTCCAGGAGGTGCCCCTTGTCGTGGGTAGGTCCTTCATTGACTAACCGGATATCAAAAGACTTGAGGTCGAGGAGGAGTTCGTTCACGTGCTATTCGGATTCGGACGGTGGTCGTGTAGTAAGCGGGGGCAGGCATCAGTCAGCAATGTTGATTCGGTGGACAGCAGACTCGGTAGGAGTCCTGCTACTCAAAACGTGCTTGGCCATCAGACTCATGTATTTTCTCACCCGTAGGAACCCGAAAGGGCAGAAGCCATCGTGATGTCCGCATCGCCACAGGATGGGCTGCGGGCCGAATTCCTGGCAGCCGCTCAGGCAAAAGGGCCCGCATGGGCGCAAGGTTTCATAGAGGCACGTAGGCTAGAGGAAGCTGGCCGACCCAGCCGCCCGGAGGACGCGGCAGGCACCTCAGGCGAAGGGATGCGAAGGTCCACTCGGAAGAGAAAACACACTCGCAAGGAGTTTCCGGCCGTGCCAGTGCGAAACGCACATCTGGGGACAACACCCCCCCCCGCCACCCCCGCCAGCGACAAGGCCCGTGGGATTACCTGTAGTACCTGCCGTGGTTCATGAGTCAGCGGCTGGATTAACAGACTTGGCCCAAATGGGTAAGACAATGGACGAAATGATGGGTTTGATGGCACTTTTTCAGAAACGTTTAGATGATATCACGGCGGCGCAACAAGCGGTGGCCGCCCCCGCCACTGGGCAGGCTACGTCTGATCCAGTGATTCAAGTATGGGCTCAGCAGAGTACTAATATGGGGTCACACAGTCTTGGGAATGCAGCAGCCGGCCTGCAAGTTCCCGCAGTGGTGGTGCCACGGCCAGCTGCGCTGCCTGTCACCCCCGTCACTTCTCAGAATGCTGGCCAGGTGCCTGCCACTGGGGCAGCACCCGCCGCGGGGAGTGCGATTGGGAGCGTAGTTGCCAGTGCAATCAGTGGCGCGGTTGGCTCAGTGGAAACACCACAACCTGTTACGCCTGTTGTTACCCCGGCGCTTGTGGGGCCTGTACAACCGGTCTGTGCAGGATCGGGCCAGCCAAACACGACTCACGCCCCGTTGCCAGCAAGTCGTTGCTCCCTGGCCCGGCAGGTCCCCCAGGCTGCGAAAGAAGGGATATGGAGGAGGGAGTATATTGATATTTTGACACTGTTGATGCATGACAACGCTGGTGCAGATACTAGGAGGATGGGGAAGAAAGATGATGAGAAGAAGGTTAGGTACCAGCGTTGGCCTGAGAAGACAATAGAAAATTCGACTGAAGCATTTAACATTTTATCAGCAGTAATAGTGCAGAAGGATCCAGCACAGAGCGAGGCACTGATGGAATACGCCAACTCCATCCAACAGGGAGCTAGGGAGTCCGGAGGGATGGGTTGGTTTTGGTATGACCAGGAATTTAGGAAAAGCATGGCCAGCTGCCCTGATATTGGGTGGGAACATACTGATATCCAGCTCTGGATCAAACACATGTGCAAGACAGGTAATAATCAGAGAGGCACACCATACAAAGCACAAGGCAAAGTAGACACTAGGAAGTGGGAACAATTCCCGAGGCGTTCTTTCCAGCAGCCCTTTCGGGGGGGTCGGGGAAGGGGCCAGGGATCCGGACCGAGACGTTTTAACTCTGGAACCTGCAGATTGTTCAATAGTGGAACATGCACATGGGGCAGAGCTTGTAAGTTTGCCCATAATTGCAGCAAATGTGGTGCCCAGCACGCAGCAATCTCTTGCACCAACGGCCAGAATGCCCCCCCCCTCCACAGCACATGGAGCGGACGGGTCACGACAATAGGGCTCCTACACAGAATAGGGACCTGATTAAGCATGTGAATAGGCCAGCGGAGGGCAAGGGCCCTTCGCCCATAGTGTTACAAAATCGTTTACCTTTACTATGACTGTACCCATTCACGAAAGAGCGAACTTTACTAGTGGAAGGTTTCGTTGATGGCTTCAGGATACCTTACAAGGGACCCTTGGGTGACAGGGACGCTTTAAACCTCAAGTCAGCCAGGGAATTGACACAGGTGGTGGCCAGTAAGATCAAGAAGGAAGTGGAACTGGGGAGGGTGGCGGGACCCTTTTCTTCACCCCCCTTGACAAATTTCTTAGTTTCACCACTGGGAGTTGTGCCAAAGAAGCAGCCCGGGGCATATCGTTTGATTCACCATCTATCCTACCCGGAGGGCAACTCGGTCAACCATTGGTTAGAGGAAGGGGCGTGTTCCGTGTCCTATTGTTCGTTGGACATGGCCATAGACATGATCAGGAGAATGGGCAAAGGGGCGTGGTTGGCTAAGGCTGACATTGAATCAGCTTTTCGCCTCTTGCCTGTCCACCCCGAGAGCCAGCACTTGTTAGGCTTCAAGTGGGAAGGCGCATTCTTTTTTGACCGCTGCATGCCCATGGGCTGCGCAGTCTCGTGTGCCTACTTCGAGGCTTTCAGTTCTTTTCTCCAATGGGCCCTCACAATCAAACACGGTATTTCCCAAGTCACACACTATTTAGATGATTTTCTATTTTTTGGCAAGGAGGGTACTTGAGAGTGCTCAGAAGCTTTGCAGGCCTTCGAAGAACTGGCAGAGCATTTGGGTGTCCCCCTGGCTCCAGGGAAAACTGAAGGGCCTTCCCAAACACTCACTTTTTTGGGCATCGAGCTCGATACCGTAAAAGGTGAATCCAGGCTCCCAGCGGACAAGGTTAAGGATTTGAGGCACGACATTAGTTCACTGGTGGGCAAGAGTAAGGCAACACTAGAAGTGGTGCAGAGTCTTTTAGGCAAATTGAACTTTGCTGCACGGGTCATACCAGCTGGCAAGGTGTTCTCTCGCAGGCTTGCAAGGGCTACTGCTCACGTCAGAAAGAAACATCATCTGGTGCGCCTGGGTACAGGGCTGAAAGCAGACCTCCTGATCTGGGATGAATTTTTGAAGGATTTTAATGGCACCGTGATATGGAGGGCCCCCTGGGAAAGCAGCCAGGAACTTTGCCTTTTCTCAGATGCATCCGGTAGAGAAGGTTTCGGGGTGATCTTCGGTGAAGAGTGGTGTGCTATGCGGTGGCCAGACGCCTGGCGCAAGAAAGGAGTGTCCTCAAACATTACAGTACTAGAGCTATTCCCCATAGTGGTGGCATTACATCTATGGCCGGTGGGCTTGGGTAACAAGAAAGTGTTTTTTTGGTCTGACAACATGGGTATGGTCCAGGCTATCAATGGGTTGTCAGCCAACTGCCCACTGGTCCTGAGCCTGCACAGGGAGTTAGTTAGGGTTGGCCTACAGAGCAACATTGAATTTAGGGTTAGGCATATTGAAGGTGTGAAGAATGTGGCAGCTGACGCTCTCTCTCGCTTTCAGTGACACCGATT
Organism: Lissotriton helveticus; assembly: GCF_964261635.1. NCBI lineage: Eukaryota > Metazoa > Chordata > Amphibia > Caudata > Salamandridae > Lissotriton > Lissotriton helveticus. The sequence goes on from NC_136065.1 coordinate 1,469,132,576, forward strand.
TCGGGAGGCCTGGCCGCAGGCGAGGGAGGCGATGACACCATTCCCGGCACCACTCTGGCGAATCCTTCAGTGGGGCAGCGGTTGAAGATGATGGGACAGCGTTCATTGGCCCAGACCACTCAGAGAAGATACGCGGCCCAGCTGAACACTTTCCACGCAGTATCACTATCCCTGGGGGCAGCGGCTTCAAGTCCGTAGAACAAGTTGAGAATTTTGTTGTGTGGGCGAAGGAAACAGGCCAGGCACATTCGTGGGTGTGTGGCCACTTGGCTGCATTTAGACACGAGACAAAGCTTAGCGGGGGAGACGATCCCACAAGTGCATTCAGGATCAGGGCAGCATTGAAGGGGTGGGCCCGTGAAGAGGTTAGGTCTCCTGACAAGAGGACTGGGATCGAATTCCCCGCTTTACAACGCATGATGGATATTGTACCATCCGTGACCAATTCAGCGTTTGAGGCTCAGCTTTTCGCAACAGCCTTCTGCCTAGCATTTTTCGGTGCCTTTAGAGCCAGCGAGCTAGTGGCCAAATCAAAATCAGACAGAACAGGAAGAGCCCTGGACATGCTGGACGTATGTGCGCGGGACCCCCTGGTTCTGTGGGTCCGGAAATCCAAGACGGACCAAGAGGGGAAGGGTGCGTCGATCTCATTGCAAGCATTAGATGACCCCAGGTACTGCCCGGTCGCCACTGTCAGGGAATACCTGAAGATCAGGCCCCTGTTGGCAGGTCACTTCTTAATCCATGCCGATGGGTCACCACTGACCAAATTCCAGTTTGAACGCGTGTTGGCTGCGGCTTTGGCCAAGGCAGGTTTGGCAGGGACTGGCCAGAAATTCTCCAGCCATTCATTCAGGATAGGGGCAGCTACAGCAGCATTCAATGCAGGGTTGGGTGAGGAAGGTATCAAAAGGGTAGGGAGGTGGTCATCCTCTTGTTACCGGCGGTACATCCGCCCGTGATAATGTTGCAGACCACTACCATTTTATGAAAGTTATGAGTATTAAAGGTCGTAGGTTGCTGTGAAAAGACACTTTTGGGTGATTTAGGGAATTTGCAGTGTGCACGTTTAAGTGTTATGTATATGTTTGTCACATCACGTCTTTCTCGAGTGGAGTGTGCAGTGTTCACTAAGTACAAGTATTATGTACCCAATAAACAAAATAAGTTGAACGGTTTCTGGTCCTCTCTCTCCTGTAGCGTGGTGGTAATTATTGCCTTGTCTCTTTGCAGCGGACTGTTGCGTGTGGGTGATGGGCCATTCTTACGTTCCCAGGCTGGAACAATGGGCGATTTCCAAAAGATGGAATTTGGCTTTTGCAAGGACACAAATTCGGTGGCTGGGTTTCCCGGGTATGAGATGGGGCCAGCTAGAAAAGAAGCTTGAACAATGCCTGTTGGTACAGGCCGGTCCTCCCAATATTCTCATTATAAACTTAGGTGGGAACGATCTGGCTGCGGTAGGGAGGAGGGCCCTGATTCAGGCCATGCAGAAGGGCGTGGCCGCCATAACGAAAAAGCTAGGAGCTACTGAGTTCATCTGGTCTGAAATTGTCCCCCGCAAAGCATGGAGGGGCGCACGATCACAGGTGGCAATAGAACAGTCCCGCAGGAGAGTCAACAGGTCCATGCAGAAGTTCATGGAGAAAAGGGGGCTGGGGTTTATCAGGCACGCACTCATACAAGGAAGAACAGATGGTTATTACGAGAACGACGGGGTGCACTTGTCTGGGTTGGGTATGGATGTTTTCCTCCTAGACGTACAAGAGGCTTTGTCAGCGGCAGGTTGTAAGTAGCATGTTTGGTGGGGGGCTCTGTCATCGACGGGGACCTCCTCCAGAGCTGTGGCGGAGTACAGGGCGATCTGGAAGCAGACGGACAGTAAGGGTACCTCTGCGGCAGAATGGTACAGCAAGGGTACCTCTGCCTGGCACAGTAAGGGTGCCTGAGCCAAGGACCTGGAGCCGAAGGAGGTTCCGGGAAACCGCAACGGTGCCCCGTTAGTCCTTTGGGCGGTCGGGGGGCCTGAACCGACCGGGGGTGTGCCCCATTGCCCCGCCCTGACAGGGGGGGCGGGGCGGGAGTTTAACAAAGTGGAATAAAGGCACTGTCAGAGCATCGTCTCGCCGTGCAAGATGGCTCCTTAGGCAAGCGGTACAGCGAGGGGCTGCCACTTTTGGATCGCCTGTAAGATGACCCACCATAACGAACGTCATTCCATACTTGTGTTGTATGAAATAAACCTGCAGCAGTTCTTTCCCATAAACATGCCTCCTGAGTTTCTGTTGGGAAATGTAAGTGTGTATTGCAAGCGGGGGGAGCGCAATGGCGGTGTGGGCACTATACATTCTGTAAAAACCTACTAACGATATGTAATTCAAAAGTCACAAATAACATCATACCAGGCTATCAACCTACACAATATGGAATACATAAAACATTAATACTCATCAACCATAAATATCATAGTGAAGGTACACAATCATTACAAATCTCGCCAGAGCACGCTTTACAACCCGAGATTGCAAATGCAGTAAAACACTGCATGTTACCAAACTTGTCCTCATGTTATACTTTAAAAAAGTTGGCTTTAAAAATTGGCAGTGCTGTGATAAAAAACAATGGCACTCTAGGAAGATATGTATTCTTGTGCAACCAAGTGCAGCTCATATCCAAACAACCCTTTCTTAAAAGGAATATTCGAAAATGGGTGAGCTTAAAGGGGGTAAAAACCTATTGTTGGGAGGTGGGTTATTGGTAGGGCTCGGTATGCACCTACCACTAGTAATAAGGCCACAAGCAAGGGTCCAGGTCCAGTAAAGGTCTTAGTAAATTAGCCGCTTGCTTAACCCTCGGTAGCTGACAATGAGCAGTCAGGCTTAACTTAGGAGACAGGAGTGTAATGCATTCAAAAACACCAATACATCAAATAAGTAAGACACAACACACAATAAAAATCCCACACCCATTAAAAAAAATAGGAACTATTTTTATGAACAAATAGATACCAACACAACAGAAATCCAGTGCTTATCACTTGAACCATGAGTACAAGCATGAGACCAAGCACGAGCAGGGCAACTGAGGCTGACGCTGGTTATGAGTCGGCGGTGTGCGGTGTGCCGTGCTCCGGTGTCCAGGATTCTTGCAGTGCAGTGGATGATCCCATTGACAATCTGGAGTGTACAGGGACCAACAACACCAGGCCAAAAGATCAGGTGGGAGCACGTGTTTATGAAACGTGGAGGCCAGCGGCTGTACAGTGAGTGCGGTCGCCATTAGGCACATCCGCAGAGTGCGAGCCCTGCGAGACCTGCAGAAGTGGCCCAACTAGGTTGAGTGAGGCTTGCCCCACTCCGTTCGGCCTCCCGGTTTACCCATCCTTCCTCATCACTCACCCATGCCTCTGCCTCTACCCCCCACAGCTGCCTCTCACCATTGCCTCTACTACAACACCACCATCGACACGGACAGGCTTCCACTTACCGGGCTCTATTGGGACCCTTCCGGTCCACCAGTATAAACTACAGTAGTGTGCTACCAGCAGGGGATCAGAAGTTAGAAGACAGCCGAAACCAGATCTGCTGAGGGCAAGTGGGGGGAGCATGAGCGTGTGCATGGCTCGCGGTCTCTGTCCACTGTTCTCTGCCCTCTGCCCTCCATCTGACATGCCCTACACGAATGTATGACGTTACAATGCATACATTTACAATGCATGTCTTTACAATGCAGTTGTTACATCGTAACATTCTTTACAATGCATTCTTTTACATAGCATGCCATTACATCACATTTTCAGAAACTACCTTTACAACGCATTCCATTACATCGCATTATACCCTTACAATAAATACCATTACATTGAATTTAAGGTTAGTGTTGGATAGTGTAGGGGTAAGAAATTCTATACTAACTCCAGTGAGTGCAACAGTAGGGTAAGTGTTGGATAGTTTAGGGTAAAAATTGCTATTCTAACTCCAGTGAGTGCAACAGTAGGGTAAGTGTCGGATTGTGTAAGGGTACTATGCATTGTAATCGTATGCGTTGTAATGACTTGCGATGTAATGCCTGCTTTGTAGTGACATGCATTGTAATGACATGCGTTGTAGTGACATGCGATGTAAAGAATGTTGTGATGTAATGACTGCGTTGTAAAGGTAATGCGATGTAATGACTACGTTGTAAAGGTTGTTTCCTGCCCTACGGGCTTCAGTGAAAATTGTAGTGTTGGTACCAGACTCTAGAGTAGAGCAAGGCTGAAGCCAGGTCAATCTGAAGCCAATCTGAAGTCAATCTGAAGACCTAAAACTGAGCTGATCTGAATTGAAGAGTAGTCTTCCCATCGGTCGCCAAAACACATTTGTAAGGTGCCCCAATGCAACGCGATTGTTATTCCAGTACACGCCCCTGCAGTTGATGGAAGAACTAACCAGCCAAAGGAAGTTCATTCTAAGGAAGACAAGGATGCGGCACAAGTGCCAAGATTATCCCCGGGGGTAGTCTTGTCATCACCTAGCAGCCAAATTGACAGCCAAGGAAATAGAAAAACCACAGTTGGATGGAAACAGGATGATAGCACAACCAGTCGACCATCCGAATCAACTGAGGAAAGGGAGCCCCCTCTCAATTATGGTTCAAATCTGGCTTCTACCTCAGACCTCCCACAGGGTGCCAATCACAAATCATCGACCATGCTGAATGAGCCTCCAATCTATAGGGTTACTCAGGCCTGACTCAGGAATCAGGAGCAGTGATTAGAAAAAAGGATAACATCATCAAAGCCTGCAATGAGGCGCAGGGAGCCTTTCATGAGCCGACTGCATCAACAATCAGGTACCTGGGCAACTCAGCAAAGAGAAATCCAAATAAAAACAAAGATTGTGGCCTAAAAGCATTCACAGGCCCAATGTGTCAAGAATTCCTAATTCCCGATACTTCAAGCAGGCTAATTCAGCAGCCTTTCATCACCGTCGTAGACAGCCACTTGGGGTCAAACTCTGTGACAGCCCCTTTAGTCAATCAAACTAGGAACTCTGCTATTACCCTCTTTACACCAGAATATGACTCAAAAGGTCCATTTGACATCCTGAATAGGGGGAATATCTTTCAACTCCTAGGTGCAATACCAACACTAAAAGGCATCAGCTCAACTGACCTTTTCTCAATAGAATTCATAAAGTCAGACAAAGCTCAAGGCAGGGAATCAAGTAAAGCCACCTGAAGGTCTATTCAAATCGCAAATAAAGTTCTGGAAGAACAGTAAACCTTTAAAGGTTGAGGGATACAATCCTCTGTGTATTACAACATAGGATATCCACTCCCTTTGCTTGCTAGAACATGAGAACGAATGTTCTGCAACAGAGATAAAACATTCTCCGTACTCGGGGGAGCTCGAGGATGGTCACCCCAAAGAGAACAGGTGTTGAACCCACAAATGAGCACAATAGACAATGATTCCGCTGCTTCTGATTATCTTCAGATTATTAGAACCATCAACACATTCAGCCACCTACAATGACAGAGCAACTCAATGAGGAATTGTGGAAATCTTGACAAATTACCCCTGAGGATATATTCATGGAACATTAACGGGCTGAACTATAAGGCTGTAGACGCCGAACACCTTGACTACTTAAAATCTTTTGATATCACTTTCCTGCAGGAAACATAGCTAGAGGAGCCATTGCAAATAGAGGGGTACACACGTCCATACTCCTGCACTAAGGAAATGCAAATATGGCGGTCTATCAGGCGGTTTAGCTACAAATATTAAAATATGAAAAAAACATAGTGCGCAGGAATCACCTTCTCTCCTCCTAGCTGTAGATACCATAAAGGCTTATCTAAACCTCAGAGTCAAAAAGGAGGAGGTGCTGCTGATCAATATATATTTAAATCTGAAACAGAAAAAACAGGAATCAAAAATTCTAATCGAACACCTACTTCAACTAATGAGTTCGCATACCACACCGAAATTCATTCTGTTTGGCGACTTTAATCAACAAATCCAAACCCCAAATGAAGATATTCAGGTCCAGTCTTTCCATTGGAATATTCCAATTCAAACTCATAGCGACTATGAAAGAACCTCTATTAGCGGTTTAGAGCTGCAAGAAGATCTGGAGCATATTGGTCTGAGGGTGATAAATGGAAGATTTGTCAAGGACTCTCCGCCGGCCGCTTCATTTCACATGGGACACATGATTTCTAAAAATGACTATACCTTAGTGTTGTTCTCATTTTTACAACACATAATAGGTTTTTGCCAGGAGATGAAGGGGATAGTGATCATCGGCCCCATGAAGTCTTAATTTAAGCACACTCAGATAAATCGAACCCTAATCCAGCAGGTATGCACACATGCCATACCGTCAATCTAAAAAGAATTAAGTCATCTATAGCAAACTCCAGGGAGGTGCTCTTGGCAGCTAAACAACAGCTAAATGTGCTTAACTATCCCACTGGAAATCCCACCTGCACATGGAAAACCTTCACAGCTTTGTTTACAATCTCCTAATCAACCGTAGTTTGACACTTCCCGCCCAATGACCCAATGGCTGCAGGGAAGGCCATCAGAGCACAGATATCAATCTTGAAATGCCTCAAAAATCTATAAATAAATTACTGAGTTCATTGAGGCTATGCCCGGTGGACAAGGACCTACACCAACAGCTCCATAACAGTAAGGCTGAACTTAAGAAAGTTAAGTGGGACATTAACGGGTCCAATGAAAATGAATTCTGGGCTAAACTCCATCACGATTCTAAAGGAAATACCAGCTCCCAATTTTGGTCCAAAATAAATAGAATTTTACAACCAGCACATGGCGGTCTAATATCGCATATTATAGAAAACACATTGACATCCTTTTTAGAATCTCACTTTAACCAACAGGTTAATACACACCCAAGGACAACCAGCCTGCTCTTTCAACTCAAACTGGGATGACTGATGAGGTCGAAGCCCATTCCAATTTTTGTAGCTTTTTGAACTCCTGACTTTGGTACAAGAAGCAAGGAGTCTGTTATAATGCGCTGCTTGTATAATAGATATTTTAAAAGTTTGAATTACTTTACCAAGGGAGACTTGGAGTGTTCTGAAGTTTTATAGGTTGCCATCACAGTAGTTTCATTTGATCTTCAACAGTTGCTTTGAGCTGGCAGAGAGTGAATTCACAACTGATCCTAGTGCTCAATAAGTGTGATTTCTACCTTTCGTAGTAGTAATGACCCTCATTACAGCATAATGTTGGTGATGAGTAGATCACTGGCTCAAAGGAGAGGTAATGATATGAACTTAAACCTTGGCCAGATTTAAAGGGAACAGTGCCTCCAGCTACAAACTTGGCGAGTGTTGAAGTTGGAGATGGTGTGAAGTTGGATATAAACGCACACTGAAGCCAGTCAGCCACATGCTCAGAACTTATGCAAGGGTGCCAATTAATTCTGGTATCTACATACAGAGGGCTGGTTGAGGTAAGCACTGCACGGCTTACTGTGTGTGGCGAAGATTGACATGACAGAGCATCAGTCCCATATATATCCAGTGCTTGTTGGCTCAGAATGGGCTTTGAGAAGGACTGTGTAATGGGTGTTCTTGCCTGTTGACAGACCTTAATCACTGTGATATAGTGATATGTGTTTTGATCACTGAATAGGGCTTGCTTGAGGCAAATTGTGGGGCGTGATTGGATTTTTTTCCAGACTGTTAACCTTGATGACATATCTCCAGAAGAAAGCATCATCAGCGTTGAATAGTGCTGCACCTGTACCCAAGCATATCTCTTAAAATGTGCTGCCACACACCCCAGCTGTCTCTGTACCTTGCCCATGTGCACCATCACTGTACTGAGGAGGACAAAGGAGCAGCCTCAGCCCCATGCAGTGAGTTATCTCAAGCCATTGATGTGCATACAGCCTTGCATTTGGCCATTGTTACTTGCTGTGTGCACGCTTCAAGTCAATGTGCAGTAAAGATCAGGAGCTTCATGAACACTTACTTTAGATTAGGGTCTTCAGCAGGAATGTCATGCTAAATTTGTAACCCTTTTACTTCTGGGTCTGCAAGCCCTCTATTGATTATTTTGTTTCCTTCTCAAGCAGTACCTCCGGGTAAAGTTGTGATGATTAGAGTAAACACCCCGTACATTTTGGTACACGTTGTGGAAGCAGCTGGTGTGAAGAGTTAACTTTGTTCCTGTCTTATAGCATTTCATTGGATACAAGTCTGGACTAACTTGTGTTTATCTTGTATTCTGTTGCAAAAGCAGGACAATTGTGAATGTAGGTTAATGTGGGTGTTCACATTGTAGAAGCACAGTATTGTTTCACAATGAATTTGTCTTTCATAACACCACCACCATTCTTGTCACAACCAGGGGATCCACTGATTGAATTGGAAGAGTGGTTGAATGTTATTGATAATTATCTGGAGGCTGTGGATGGTTTGGCGTTTCATCCTAGCAGGAAGACACCAATGTTGTTAAACGTTTTGGTGATATAGGCCCAACATATTTTTGGATACTTACTTGCATTAGAGGTTTATCCTGATTTAGATGCATATGAAAAGGCACGTTAGAAATTGAAAGTGAGTTTTGTTAAAAAAAAAAATTGTGATGAGGTGGTTCAAATTCTTTACCTAGCTTCAATGGACAGGGGAATCCATAGATGATTCTGTCTATAGGTTGAGGGGGTTGTCCATAGATGATGTTATTTGTAGGATGAGGGAGTTGTCTACAAGGTGTCAGTGTGTCCTAGTGGCTGACAAGGTGATTACTGACCAATATTTAGTGCCGTGTAGGAGTGGTGAAATGCAATAAAGGTTATGGGTTGCAAAAAACCCAACGTTGAAGGCATAGCAATATTGATAGAAGAGTCTAAGGACTGCCTTAAAGAAATGGAAAAGAGGTAAACAAAGGGGGAGATAGCGGCTATCTATTCTCCAGCCAATGAGATAGCAGCAATGACCAAGGCTGCTAGTATAGCTGTTAAACCAAGCAAAGGATCTCATATTAGTAAATCTTCACATAGGATGTATGGGAGGTGTGGCAGTCTCAATCACTTATGAAAATGAGAAATTGCTTAACCATAGGGAAAGAGTGTAGGAAATGTGGACGTAAGGGACATTTCGCCTATATGTCCATGGAGTGGTGAAAGGCAAAGTGGCTGTGTTATCAAAATAACCAGTCTATGGGAATATGAGTGTGGTGACGGAGTGGATTCTATATGTTTGAGAAGATGATGAATGCCCAGGTAGAAGGCTGAATTTGAATTATGGGAGAAACAAATTAATTGAAGGATTAATTCAGGATCACTAAACAAAACTAAGAAACATGATAAATTAATTAACCCCTTCGGTGCTAATGACAAGGGTAACTCGTCATGGAGTTGCCATTCATTTCAATGGAAATTACATGCATATCGCTGGATATGCCTTAGCATCCAAGTGGTTAAGACAACTATACAGTAGTGTGTTGTTGCAGGGGACATACTATACGGTTCAACATATATGCATCATTTTCAAAAGTTTCACATTGTATTAAGACAATTATCTGATGTATTATGATGTGGAAGAATTGTATAATTGTATTAATGAATTTCTTGTGGTTTCAGAAATATGTTCTTAACTTTGAATAATCGGAATTTTTCTTAAAAATATGAACATGTTTAGAAATGAAATAAAATGATAAATATTAGTATGCCTATGTGGATGACTCGACACTGTTAATAGTGGACAGCCCATTGGGCTTTTGCGAGCCTTGAGAGAAGGAATACAGGGTGTTTGGGAGTTTTTCTTAGCTTTATTTGTCTCTTGCTCCCTGCCTCTTTATCTACAAATTACTTCTAGGGGCTACCTCTTTCTATATGACTCTCTCTTCGCTTTTGGGCTGAGTGGTCGCTCCCCAGTGTCTCTGGCGACATCTGGTATCGTTGTGCTGCGCTTTGACTTAAAACTGCCTCGTATTTAATTGCCTGCAGTCTGCCTTGGTTGCCGCTTCGCTTTGTTTGCCTTTTACATTGCCACTGTAACTTTCACTTTTAATGCGCGATATCCCCCGGCGCTCTGCTTTGCTCACCCCTCCGCTGCCATTTTGTTTGTTGTTGTCGTCCTCTTTAGCCCGCCCCGCCTCCCAGCTGAGCCGCCCTCCCACAGACTACATACAGCGCTCCCATACCTGGAAGCGCTGTGACTCTCTCTTCGCTTTTGGGCTGAGTGGTCGCTCCCCAGTGTCTCTGGCGACATCTGGTATCGTTGTGCTGCGCTTTGACTTAAAACTGCCTCGTATTTAATTGCCTGCAGTCTGCCTTGGTTGCCGCTTCGCTTTGTTTGCCTTTTACATTGCCACTGTAACTTTCACTTTTAATGCGCGATATCCCCCGGCGCTCTGCTTTGCTCACCCCTCCGCTGCCATTTTGTTTGTTGTTGTCGTCCTCTTTAGCCCGCCCCGCCTCCCAGCTGAGCCGACCTCCCACAGACTACATACAGCGCTCCCATACCTGGAAGCGCTGTGACTCTCTCTTCGCTTTTGGGCTGAGTGGTCGCTCCCCAGTGTCTCTGGCGACATCTGGTATCGTTGTGCTGCGCTTTGACTTAAAACTGCCTCGTATTTAATTGCCTGCAGTCTGCCTTGGTTGCCGCTTCGCTTTGTTTGCCTTTTACATTGCCACTGTAACTTTCACTTTTAATGCGCAATATCCCCCGGCGCTCTGCTTTGCTCACCCTTCCGCTGCCATTTTGTTTGTTGTTGTCGTCCTCTTTAGCCCGCCCCGCCTCCCAGCTGAGCCGCCCTCGCCCCTCCCCCTCCACTATCCATATATGACAGATGCTCTTTCGCGCAGCGTTCACGCGCAGCGATCGCGCCCCAGTCGCACCGAAGGTGCGCCAAAGGTAAGCCCGTCTACGCCCGTCCGCGCCTGGACCGCGCCCAGCGCCAGACCCCCTGGTCCCCGTATTACCCTCCCTCCCCGCATTACCTACGATGCCACCACCCTCCTAGCCCTTAACCCCGGCCGTTCCCCCAACTGCGTCCAAGCCGCTCCTGGACACACCCACGGTCCCTTCTCATGCAACTCCTGCAAGTATGACGGCACCAAGACCAACCCCTCATCCACTAATACCAAACAGAGATCCGACACCAACCACCTTAAATGCATCCTGCTCAACACCCGCTCGGTCCATAGACACGCCATCGACCTTTGGAATCTACTAGACACCATCTCTCCGGACGTCGCCTTCCTAACAGAAACATGGATGAACGCCACCTCAGCCCCAGACATCACCATTGCCATCCCGGAAGACTATAAGATCATACGCAAGGACCGTACCGGCCACACAGGAGGAGGTATCGCTATCGTCCATAAGAAATCCTTCCGCATCTCAACCAGCTCAGACGTCAATCTCGCCAACTCTGAACACCTTCACTTCCAGATCCACATCGACCACAAAACCACACTCAGAGGCACCCTCCTTTACAGGCCACCAGGACCCCGCGCACAGTTTAGTGAAGACATCACGGACTTCATCACTCCACACGCGCTCCCCTCCAAGGATTACATCCTTTTAGGAGACCTCAACTTTCACCTTGAAAAGAACAACGACCGCAACACCACCACCCTTTTGGACAACCTCGCCAACCTCGGACTTAAACAACTTGTCACCACCTCCACCCACATCGCAGGTCACACACTCGACCCTATCTTCACCTCCAGCAAACATGTCTCCTTCAGCCACACCACAGATCTCCTTTGGACTGACCACAGCTGCGTTCACTTCACCTACAACAAGCCCACTTCTAACAACTACCCCCAACCCACTCTGCAAAGAAACTGGAACAAAATCACCATCGACCAGATCTCCTCATCGCTTCTTCTAAACCCCCCAGCCCACTCTACAAACCCAGACCAAGCAGCCACCAACCTCACCCAATGGTTATCCAACAGCGCCAACATCTTAGCACCACTGAAAAAACGACAAATCAAACTAGGCAGCAAGAAGGCCTCCTGGTTCAACGATGATCTTAAGAAATCCAAGAAACTCTGCCGCTCCCTTGAGAAGGCCTGGAAAAAAGACCCAACCACCAGCACCAAGGACGCCTTCAAAAACGCCACCCGCATACACCACCAACTGATCCGGATCGCCAAAAAAGCCGCTTTCAAGGACCGACTAGATAAGAACGCCCACAACAGCAAGGAATTATTCAACATCGTCAAGGAATTTACTAACCCCTCGGCCAACTCCAACGACATCACCCCCTCTCAAGCCCTCTGCGACTCCCTAGCCTCATTCTTCCACAACAAAATTGCAGACATCCACAACAGCTTCGACAACCGACCCGAAGACCAACCCTCCCAACCCCCTTCAGGACCCCCACGCCCCCTGAACATCCTCAACGACTGGAAGCCTATCTCCACCGAGGACACCATCCGTCTGATGAACTCTATCCACTCAGGATCCCCCACAGACCCATGCCCTCACCACATCTTTAACAAAGCATACTCCATTATAGCACCGCACCTCCGAGACGTCATCAACTGCTCCCTCAACTCCGCAACCTTCCCGGAAAGCTGGAAACATGCCGAACTCAGCGCCCTCCTGAAGAAACCCACAGCTGACCCCACCGAACTCAAAAACTACCGCCCTATCTCACTCCTTCCATTCCCTGCCAAAGTCATCGAGAAAGCTGTCAACAATCAACTCGCCGCCTTCCTCGAAACCAACAAATCCCTCGACTCCTCACAGTCCGGCTTCCGAGCCAAACACAGCACTGAAACCGCACTCATCGCTGCAACTGACGACATTCGATCTCTACTGGACAACGGAGACACAGTCGCCCTCATCCTCCTCGACCTCTCCGCAGCCTTCGACACAGTCTGTCATAGCACCCTTCTACAGCGCCTCAGAAACGTCGGAATCGAAGGAAAAGCACTGGAATGGATCACTTCGTTCCTCACCGGAAGAACCCAGAGAGTCCGCCTCCCACCATTCAAGTCAGAGGCCACTGAAGTCATTTGTGGCGTACCACAAGGATCTTCTCTCAGCCCCACCCTCTTCAATGTATACATGAGCCCCCTTGCGACCATCGCTCGCCAACACAACCTCAACATCATCTCCTACGCTGACGACACTCAACTGATCCTCTCACTCACCAAAGACCCTAACACCGCCAAAACCAACCTACACGAAGGAATGAAAGAAGTAGCCGAGTGGATGAAGCACAGCCGGCTGAAACTGAACTCCGACAAAACAGAAGTCCTCATCTTAGGCACCTCCCCCTCCGCCTGGGATGACTCTTGGTGGCCAGAGGCCCTTGGAAAGGCACCCATCCCGACAGACCACGCACGGAACCTGGGTATCATCCTGGACTCCTCACTATCGATGACCAGACAAGTCAACGCCGTTTCATCATCTTGTTTCAACATTCTTCGCATGCTCAAAAAAACATTTTGCTGGATCCCCACCGAAACTCGTAAAACGGTCACCCACGCACTGGTTACTAGCCGACTGGACTACGGAAACACCCTCTACGCCGACACCACCGCAAAACTCCAGAAAAAACTCCAACGCATCCAGAACGCCTCTGCCAGGCTCATACTAGACATCCCGCGTAAAGAACACATCTCTGGTCATCTGAAAACCCTCCACTGGCTCCCCGTAAATAAGAGGATTACTTTCCGCCTCCTAACCCACGCACACAAAGCACTTTACGAACTTGGACCTGAATGCCTCAACACACGACTGTCCTTCTACACCCCCCCCCGTCAGCTACGATCCTCCAACCAAGCTCTTGCCACTGTACCTCGCATCAACAAACCACCATGGGAGGCAGATCCTTCTCCTACCTGGCAGCTAAAACTTGGAACTCCCTTCCCACTCACCTTCGCCTTACTCAGAACCACCTAGCATTCAGAAAGCAATTTAAAACTTGGATATTCGACAAGTAATTTCCCACCCCTCCGCAAGCGCCTTGAGACCCTATGGGTATGTAGCGCGCTATACAAATCTCTTTGACTTGACTTGACTTGACTATATAGTGATTCAGGATCTCTATACACGATTACTCCTAAAGATATGTTCTTGTCACAATGGCCAAATGTGAAATTGCTTCCCAGGGACATCAACCCAGGGGGTTATCAAGGAAAGGAAATATTGAATTCATAGGGTACATGTTTACTGACATTGTCAAATGGGGACAGGAACACTAGTTGGAAGGTGTATGTGGCTGAGGAAGTACCATCAATTTTAGGTAGGGTCCATCAATACGATCTCCATATTGTAATAGACTCTCATACTCCTAATCAGGTTTTGGTGATTGAGGAGGTGACTTTGGATAATATTTTCAGGGATGCTGAGGGTGTGTTTCAGGAAGAGGGTGTGTTTCAGTAAGAGATGGGAGAGTTAAAAGGTTACATGCATAGGAGCAGGTTAAAACAAGATGTGGTTCCTGTACAACACAAAGTTTAGAAGGGTGCCTATAATGTTTAGAAGTGAAGTAAAAAAATTGTTGGAGCAAATGCTAGAGAGTGTGGTCATAGAGTATGTATGAACGTCAAATTGGAACCCTTCAGTTGTCGTTACCAGGACATCTGATAAAAAGCTTAGCTTTTGGGTCAACCTGAGTAGCTTGAATCAGAATGTGCAGCTGACAAATTTCCCCTTCCCAATATCAAAGAGCTTGCTTCAATGCTCGAAAGGCGGGAGTTTTTTCACAAAAATTGATTTAAAGCATGCTTACTATCAGGTTGAGTTGCATGATGACTCCAAACCTCTGACAGCATTTACAACTATGGAAGGCACTTTCCAATTTACCTGTTTGGTCTACTTTTTGCGGCAAGTGTCTTTCAGAGGGTTATGTCAGAAGCGTTTAAGGATATGCCTAATGTCATACATTTTCAAGATGATATATATTGGTCTTTGGAGATACTGAAGAGAGCCACAATCGTATGCTGCAACAAGATCTAGACAGGATCTCAAAGTCTGGTTTAACTTTGATAAAAGAGAGGCGTGTCTTTCTTACTAAGGAAATTGGATATTTAGGGCATACATTGTTGGTGGACCGAATCAAGCCTAAGAAAGTATTGTTGGATGCCATTAGGTTAGCACCTCAACCTCAATCCAAGAATCAGCTGAGGTCTTTCTTAGGTCTTGTTGAGTTCTATTCCAAGTTTGAAAAGTACTTTGCCTCTAAGAGAGAAGATATTAAGATCCCAATTCAGATTCTGCAGCAATCACAGCACTGAGACCACCCTCCTAGCCGCAACTGACTACATACGCAAGCTCTTTGACCAAGGCCACACTGCAGCCCTCATCCTACTCGGCCTCTCCGCAGCCTTCAACACCGTCTCCCATAGCACCGTCGCAGCCAGACTCATCGCTGCCGGAATACAGGGAACCACCCTTGACTGGCTACGCTTCTTTCTCATCAGCAGATGCTTGTATGGCCGATGTCTGGATCAAAGTTCAATCTGAGGTATCTCTCAATTCCTCCTGGATGAATATTTTCAATGTTTTCAAATTGTCATGGTTGGCAGTTGTTTACCAGGATTTTATCTTTCTGGTGACTTTTGTAAAATCCATGTGTTTTTGTCACATTAAGTTTTAAGCCTGTTGCTTTACTGCATTTTTCAATGTTTCTCAGATTTGTACTCATTCCTTCCAAGGTGTTGCTGAGTACTGCGATATCATCGGCAAAGGCTAGAGCTGTTATCTGTTCAATTAGATCATCAGAGCTGAATGTGAAGCCCTTGCCATCAATCTGAAGATCATATCCCAGAGGATCCATGGCAATGTTAAACCACAGTGGGAATAAAGAGTCCCCTTGTCTTACTCCAGAATTCATTATTATTTCTGGTGTTGATTCGTTATTCATTCCCTTAAAAAATGTTGTTGAGTCAGTATATAAGTCTTTTATTATGTCTCTGTTGCAAGATGGAACTTTGTGCCTTTCAAGACTCCGTAGTATGTGATCATGGCTTACAGAGTTAAAGGCTTTGGAGATGTCAATGAACACCACTGCTAATAAGTCTTTGTTTTTCATGTCCTTTTTATGATATTTTGAAGAAGAGTCCGTTTTTCGAGACAACCTCTCACCTTCATGAAGCCTTTTTGTCTCTCATTTAGATTAACGAATGATATGAGTCTTTTTGTCACTATTTTTGTGAATAGTTTCATGAATGCTATAACGATTGTAATTGGTCTCTAGTTACTAATTTTCTTAAGTTCACTGATCGGTAAATTTATTGGTATTAATATCGGCCATTTTTTTCTGTATACTTTCTGGGGCTCTTCTCATAGATAACCAAGATTATAAGATTCTGGACAGCAGTCTTGGTTGTTTGTTATGGACATTGTTAAAATCACTCAGGCTAATCTTGTCAGGTCCCTCTGCTTTCTTTAAGTTTGATAATTGAAAACAATGGGGTAGACCCAATAAGTCAAAGGACCTGGGTAATAGTATATATAAAAATGGTGGTCCTAGACAGCACTCTAAATGTCAATGTAAGTTTGAGTCATTGAAGACGTTCGTTATTTCAAGCAGTGTAATTTCTCTGCAAAGTCTTCCAATCTCCCATTCATCCGTATCCTGCCAATTGGGATGAATTTGTGGTTTTTCTTATTTTCTTTTTCAATGATATCTTTATAGTATTGGAATATATCATCTGCACTGATTTGGTAAGTGGCATCTTTTGCACCATCAGCGATTATCCTGGCAATTTTCTTTTTGTCTTGTAAATGCACTTTGCTTTAGCATTCTTTTTCGAATGCATTCAATTGAGCCTTCCGTTTTGTTTTCTTTCTTTGATATGTTATTTTCATGTGAGGCATTCTGGTGCTCATCTTGAGCAGAGTTCATAGACTCATTGCAGATTTCACTTGTTGGTTCATTTTTATTTGCTGATATAGGACTTATATCGCTGGTGTTCTCTGAAATATAACTCACAATCGCATCCATCAGACCAATAGCAGCATTGTGCTGCTTTAAGTTTTTAGAGTTTTTCTCGACTTCTGACATTCTATCATTCAGTTCATCAAAGTATTTGATTTTTGGCGCACGTTTTCGATTGATAAAGTCCTTTTACTTTTCTGTTGTTGATTCTACTGAAACTTCCGGTTCATTGCAAGAGTCACTGTCAGTGTTATTGGATGCTCGCATTTACATCCTTTGCTGTTTTTGCTCTTATCACTTCTTTTTTCTGTTTCCTGTTTTTATTTTCAAAATGCGGAACCATCAGCACATAAATATTTGTTTTATTTTTGTAAACATTTCCCAGTTCTGCTAATCACAGTAGTTTTTCTTGTGACCATAATTTGGATGGTTTACTGCTTGCTAGAGCTGCAAATCTAGCCTCAATTTGGGCTCTTGGATGCGCATGCCTAGTATATTGTGAAACTCCAATTTTTGTTCCTAATCAGAGGTCATAAAAGCTGCATAGAAATTGTAGCTCTACATTTTTTTTCCTTTGCATTTTGCATAATGGCATATAATATTGTGGCATTCGGCTTACTTATTGCATTTTGAACAATACGTTTTCAGTTAGAATCCTTCATGTTTGTTGGCAACATGCTTTCTCAGTTTTTTAAAAGTTCCCAATATGTCTCCACAATAATCACATATATAATTGTCATTTGGGTATTTTCAGTATGTGATCTTTTTGGTGTAATTACTTTTCTTATTGTTCATTTCTTTGTTGACCTTAAACATCAGGCAGATTTTCGAAACTGGATGCAATAGTGTCACTCCCGGCTGAGGAGGCCACAAATTTGATGGTTTTACTGAGGTCTACTGTTATTTCTTCCTCTGTAGTTACAGAGGGTGAACAGGGTGCTATACCATGACCTGAATCGATGATGCTAGTTGCATTGTTTGAAGCGGGTGCTGGATTAACAAAATCAATAAGGAGGTTAATATTTTCTGGAAAAGACAGCACTCTCTTTTGCCATCTTAGCAGTGTTTTTAATCACCAGGAACTACCCATTCTGGAATTGCGTTTGTTTGCTTCACCATTTGTCACTATCACACTTACCGCCATGATAGAACCTTGTTTGCCCAGTCTCTATATGCAGAGTCTAGCAGTATAGAGGCAGTTACCAGCAGGACCACTAGGAGGTAAAGGCCACTATGACTGAGAAGAGGTTAAGAGAGTCATAGTTACTCCTGCCATTTACCCACGCTTCATTGAATTTCTTCACTTTGATATTAGGAGCCCTGGATAGAAATCACATTGCGTCAACACCTGCCTCTGGCCTTCGCAATGCTTTGTTTTAATTAAATTGCCAGATTCCCCTGGTCCACACCAGTTCTAAGTCAGCTGCTTTGTGCCAGCTGAGCAGAACACCGGCCCTCTGCCCTGCCCTGCTCTGCCCTCGGGGAGGGGGGACAGGGAGAGGCAACCACTGCAGTGGGGCGATCCAGCCCATCTTCGCGTCCCAACCCGAAAAACCCATCCCTGCAACGTCATAGCGTGCAACCTGTTTTGGTTGTTCGCGTAATTTTCCAAATTAATACGGCTAAATATAATTATCAACACAATGCAGGCAGTCCAACCTCCACCTCCATTTTTAGACTTTCCTGGCGAACCACCTGTGAAATGGAGGCAATGGCACAACGCATTTGAGACCTATTTAGGGGCAATTGGTGCGCACAGGTTCAGACCAGAAAGAAAAAAATATTTACTCTTACACTCTTTGGGCTGAAGGAAGGGATACACTTAAACATTTGCCTGAGTCAGAAGTTGTAGAAGGTGAAGAACCAGACAAATACCAAAGCACCATAAGGACATTAGCTAAAAGATATGATGTACAGCCTAGTGTAGTTGTTTTGAGACACAAATTCTTCAAACGTGTCCAAAATAATGATGAAGACGCTGACACATCACTGCACTAAGGAAAACTATTGCTGATTGCAAATTCGAAAACTTTAGTGAGCAGTTATTTGCGATCAGTTCATAAGTCAATGTTCTGACAGAGCCATTAGACAAAAGTTCTTGTCGTTGGAAAACCCAACTTTGAAAGAGTCCATTTGCATTGCAAAGAGTATAGAAACTTCTCAGATTTCGGTGAAGGAACTTGAAAGCAAGTCTACAGAAGTAGTTACGCCAGTACGCCTTACTAACAACAAGAAAAAGAAAGATGCTCCACAAACTAGTAAGAACTCACATTTGTTTTAGGTGTGGTAATTCAGTTTATTAAAAAAAAGGTAGATCATGTCCTGCACAAAATATGGTGTGTCTGTCGTGTGGTAAAGTAGGCCACTTTGACAAAGTATGCCAGAGTCATAAAAGAAAAAAATTAAAGATAAGACGTGTCAAGGACAACAGTGATACCAAGGATGAAGATCCCTTGGAAAAATCGAAAGACATGACTCTAGTAGTACAGTACAGTGATATCAGAACAGTGTAAACCCCTACATTGACATAACTGTCGGAGAAAAAAGATACGTCTTCTAGTTGATTCAGGTGCACATATCACCATGATTACTGAGTTTCTCTTTAAACATAAGTGGGTGAAAGGCCTTTACGTCCCCCGTATCGTGTCCCTGTGTCCTATGAAGGACGTAAAATAGACCTACACAGTTATTTTGAAGATGTCATGGAGTTAAAAAACAGATGCATTCATGGCAAAATATATGTGGCCATACATGGGTTGAATATCCTTGGGTGGTTTCACCAGGGGTTGTTTGACATGATGCTATGCCCTGGCACAAAGGAACATGTATTGGCCATTCGTGATTTTACACAAGTGGAAAAGCTGTTGAATAAATATCTCATGGTATTTTCTGGGGAACTAGGAAAATCAAAGGTTACAAACATAGAATAACAGTATAAGAAGACACAATTCCTATAAAACATGAATTGAGAAGTGCTCCGTTTAGTATAAGAGAAGAATTGGAAAAAGAGCTGGTGTGCGTGCACAAGAGAGGAGTGATCAAGCATATAGACTCTTCAGATTGGTCTTCTCCATTAGTAGTAGCACGTAAAAAAAAACAATGAGCTGAGGATTTGCATCCACTTGCGCAGTTTGAACCCTCTATCTAACATTACTAAAATGCTGGGCATGGTAGCAGGAGCAAAAATCTTCTCAAGAACGATCTTGCCTCAGCATATCACCAGGTTGAACTGGACAACGAATCATGTCATCTTACAGCGTTTAATTCTCCTACAGGCATATTTCAATTCTGTCGCATGCTGTTTAGCCTTGCATCGGAGGCTTCTGTTTTCCAGCGCCTAATGGTAAATCTCCTCAAAGGAATACAAAAAGTGGCAATCTTCCAAGACGATGTACTTCTATACACTGCTGACTAGTCCAAACATGATGTAATGTTGGGTCAGGTACTTTCAACATTCCATAACCATGGAATTGTGCTTAAGCGTGACAAATGTGTATTCTCTAAAGACTCTGTGGAATAATTGGGCCACATAATCTCTAACAACGGTGTCATGCCAAAACCCAGTCTTGTGCAAGCAATTGTGGATGTCTCAGCCCCAAAGGACAAAACAGGAGCAAAATCTCTGCTGGATCTGATTGAGTTTTATTCACGGTTCATACATGATTATGCCACCAGAATACGTCCAATATCTAATTTGCTAAAACATCAGACTGAGTTTGTATGGGATGATGAATGTAAGCACGCATTTGAATGGCTCAAAACACAACTCATCTCCGTCAAATATTTAAAACCATTTGATCCCTCATTACGCTGTACAGTAACTGTAGATGCAAGCTGCTATGGTCTGGGTGCTGTCCTGTCCCAGGATGTGGGTACTCAAGAACACAACATTGGTTTTGCACTGAGGGTATTGAGGGACTCTGAATCACATTATTCTGTCATAGAAAAGGAGCTTCTTGCATGTTGGTGGGCCATTGAAAAGTGTAAGTGCTACCTATGGGGAAAAAGCTTACCCTTCAAACAGACCACAAACCATTAGTAGTCATCTTGGGGAACACCAACCATCGCAACACCACACCACGGATATCCTGCCTTCCATCCAAACTGCTCCAATTCAACTTTGATGTTGTACATATCTCTGGAGGAAAGAATGTTCGAGCTGATGCGCTCTCACGTTTGCCTCCTATTTCTAATGAGTCTGCAGTTGATGAAAAGCACATTAACGATGATGAGCATGAAGACTGCATAATTCCAAGGGTAGAATTATGAAATGTGTGTTCTGTTGGTGAAAGCAGCTGGTGTTCTGCCATGGATTCTGATGAAATTTTGAATGATGTAAAAAAATACATTATTAATGGGTGGCCAAAAGAGAGAAATGTTAATGTTGATAGTCAGTCATTTGTGAAAGTCAATGATGAGCTGTCATTTAAAGATGCTCTTATTTTCAGATTAGATACATTAGTTCCCCCTTTCAGTATTAGGAGAACTCTCCTATCAAAAAGCCCATGAGGGTCACCTGGGAGCTACTCTCATCAGACATAGAATTTGTAAATACTTTTGGTGGCCCCAAATGGACAGGGACATTGATGATCTAGTCAGGGAATGCACTATTTGTGCAGGTAGTGATAAGACTCAACAAACATCCAATCCTCCTCTCACTCCCATACCACTTCCTGAGAATCTCTGGGATAGAGTGGGTACTGATGTTATGAGTCCTTTCCACACTCTACACCATCAGAATCAGTTTGCCATAGTGTTAGTTGACTACAACTCTAAATGAACCGAAGTCAAATTTCTACCTAAAGCAGATTCGAAAGTGACTTTAGAATTCATGAAAGAGATCTTCATGAGGGAGGGTTTTCCAAAAACTGTTATCTCCGACAAAGGAGTACAGTTAGTCTTGGCTGATGTTAAAGAATTGCTTAATGAATCCTCTATTACATATCTAAAAAGCTCACTTTATCATCCTCAGACTAATGGCTGGTGGAGAGGCTCAACAGAATCATTGGGGATTGCATAAGGTGGGCCATTAATCATAACATAGCTATTCCTGCTGCTGTCAGAACTATGCTGTGGTTCTACAGGACCACACCCCACTCAACCACAGGTGTCTCTCCTTTTGAACTTCTCAAAGGCAGGAAGCCCAGCACGGACTTTAGGCCAGCATGGATGTCTAAGTGGTTCAAACGTAGTACATGTGCAGTAGAGCTTGATATTATGGTTAGAAACAAAGTTGTTGATGTCCAAAACAAACAAAAGACATACTTTGATACCAGGAAACATGCCTCCAACAGGGAATTTGCTGTAGGTGACTTAGTCAAAATAAAGAGGCAGGGTTTTGTCAAATAGGGTGAATCTAAGTTCAGCAAAACTGTCGCCATTGATAAGATGTGTGGTAGCGCAGTATGTGTCAACAAGTGTAATTGGTGGAATATGAACAAAATTGTAAAAGTCTGTGATAAAGCAAATGAGCAGTCAAGAGTAAGTTCTGATGTTGCCCATTCACACTATCCTGTTTCCAGACACTGTGATGTTCAGGTTCACAATAACCCTCTTGCATTTCTAAGAAGGAGTTCCAGAGTTGTCAGATTACCCTCGAGGTACAGGTGATTTCTCTTTTCTTTTGCTCTCTTTCTTTCTTTCTCGCTCTCTATTTCTCTCTTGTTCTCTCTCCTCTTCTCTTCTATTCCCTATCTTTCTTCCCTTAAGAAAAGGAGATATATGTACTGTTTCACCGCGCGCGCCACCTGCGCGAGGTCAGTGCATGCTAGCTGTCTTGCGCTACCCATTGGCACGCAAGCCCATTCTATGGGTGACAGTTGGTGGACGACAGTTATAATGGACCATTGCCGACAGTGTTCTTGGTGCTTGCACGCACGACATAGGCCGTCTGTGGGAACTTTATTAATATTTGGAATAAACTTACATTTAACTACTCTTTGCCTCCTGATTTACGACACACTCCTTATCTCAAACTTATGGATCTGACTTGTCAACTTCCATTCCTACCTTGTTCCAACATGCAAGAGACTGTAACACCTTGGAGACCTGCTGCAGATATGGGCACGGCCTGGTTGCAAGCTTTACACCATCTCCTCCAGATTTTCAGGGACCAGTGAGAGCTCACTGCATTGCTTTCCAAGGCTCGGGCCCCTCTCTAGGGGTGAACACATTCCAGGGTGCCCTGCCTCCACATAAGAACATCGCACATAAGAAAAATAGACTAAATCTTATAATACAGAATTACCAAAAATCTATCTAATTTCCCAACATTTTGTGGTGTAATTTCTCTGAGGTTGAGTTGTAAACTAATTTATTAGGGATTAGAGTTTACATTGTATTAGTTATATTAATTATCATTGAGTTACTCAGAGCTAGAGTAATAACTGTTTACTCAAACAAGGGTTTGGGAAGTACCTGTCTTCTTTATTCTTCTCCACAGAGGACAAGACATTAAACACAAACTCTGGGGGCTAAAGAAATCAATTGGGTGTGGGCACTAAACAGAGGAGATCCTGACCCCTTTGTAAGATCTTCAAGTGGATGCCCACTGAGTCCAGGAAAACAGTCACCCTTGCACTTGTCAGCAGCAGACTCAACTACGGCATTTAACTCTATGCTGGCACCACCCAGCCCCATCCTGAAAATCCCAGGCCGCAACCACATCACCAGCCAGCTGAGAGACCTACAGTGGCTACCTGTCAACAAAAGAATCACCTTCAATCTTCTCAGGCACACCTACAAAGCCCTCCAGAGTGCCTAACCTACATACTTCAAGCCCCCCTCTCCATCTGTGCTCCCATCAGAAATCTCCTCCCTTCCCAACTGGCCCTGGCCACTGTCCCACGGATCCGCGAGACCATGACTGGAGGAAGATCTTTCTTCTACCTAAGAGCAAAAACTGGAACTCACTACCTCTGCATCTCAGGCATTCACCATTACTGTCGCAATTTAGGAAGGATCAAGACCAGTCTCTTTGTCAGAACTGCAGACCCAGCCACCCCGCCCACCCAGTGCCTTAAGATCCTCATGGGTGAGTAGTTGCACTCTATAAGACCCTGGTTGATTGATTAACTGAAATACCCATTGCCTCTACTGCCCATCCTTATAACTGGCAAACATAAAAAGAGGGCATTCATCTTATTCCCAAATGAGAGCTAAAACAGCATATGCATCTTTCCAAAGAAACGTGAAGTTTTTCCTATGCATTCTTTTCTCTCTATGTCATTTCTTGAAAAAATGCACTAGTTGGCCAAGCTTTATATATTTGTACGCAATTAAAAACTATAAATATTTACTTGGTCATGAACACTTTTTTAATTCCTTTATTTATGTTCTTGGTGAACACACATTAAACTATTGTTTTGGCCAATGCAAAGTTGGCCTCATCAGCATTCCAACACAAGTACACAATAAAATGCACTGTTAAGTCTATATATTTGAATCACCCAAGTAACTTGGCTCAAATCCATTGATTTGGATTGAAATCAGAACTCATTGTCCTTGCCTGATGAATGGTGCATTTTTTTTATCTGTATAGTGTGCCAAACAGCATTCGTAGTGAAAGCAGGCTTCAATAAAAATGTACCAAGCACCCTGATGTTGCAATGCTTACAATAAATACATCGCAGCAAGTGGTACTTGTGAGTAATGTGATTTTGCCAGCTTACAAGACCAAGTAATATGTGCTAACCACTATATGACTTCTACAGTATTAAAATACAATAATTTCAAAATGACCCCTGTCATAAAAGGTCACAGCTGAGGCATTAGTGTAAAGCAAGAAGTGAAAATTTTTCCTGCATGGGAAGTTAATAAACCTCTTGAATCTAGATGTTATCAATAATTCAGAACATCTTCTGCATAAATCAGCGATTGATTACATTTATTTGGGAAATCCCCAAGCCCTGTTGTTTATTGAATTGCATTATAATGTGCTGAGTATGACCCATTTCCATAAAATGGAAGTTATTGAAGGTTTGCTACTTTCTTAGAGTAATTTCAAATGTTGTAACTCTTTTCCTGTGTTGTACTTTGAGCTAACATATCTTTTCCCTCTGTGACGCATCTTACCCCCACCTGAGATTTGCACATAAGGTCGAACCCACTATTATTTTTTTCCAAGAGTGTTATCTAGTGCAAACTTGACCCAAAGGTTTCAGTTATCAGAGCGCTTTACATGAGCACCAGTTATTTTACACAAGGACACATTCATTTTTGGCAGGCACTATGGGCTAGATGTAGGTAATTCACAAATACTGAATCGTTATTACCGGTTTTTACCAAATCGGTAATAAGGAATCGGTATTAGGGATGTAGGTAATAATTCGGAAAAAATAACCGATTCGGTAAAGTTCTGTACCGAATCGGTAAAATACAGATTCTGTAATACCGATTCGGTATTTACTTTTAATTAAAAAAAACAGGAATTGTTGAATCAGCCAATCCAGAACAAGCACATGACTCCCAACCAGGAAGTGGCCATACCCACGGAGGTGCACTGAATCAGTAGTTGTTGGAGAGACTGGGAGCAGCAGCAACAGCAGAGGAGCAGAACAGCCAACACCCATTTTACATAGAAAAACTGCACCAAGGCAACATCTGAGAAAATTAAGGATTCTGCAGCTGGGAGAAAAAGAAAACACAAATTTAGTGAAAAGGAGTTGGAGGTCCTCATTGAGGAAGTAGTAAAAGGCCATGACCAGCTCTTTGGGAAGAGGTCACTAAACGTGCCTGAGACCCAGAAAAGGGGCATTTGGATGGCAATTCAAGAAAAAATCAATGCAATTGGGGTCACACCACCGACAATTGAGGACTTGAAAAACGTTGGTACGACCTGAGAGCACGTGCCAAGGAAGGGATGGCTGAGCGCCAGAAAAATCTGGAAAGACAGGTGGTGAAAGCTCCACAGCGCCTGCTGCTACTGCCCTGGACCAACTGGTGGAATCCACCCTCCAGCCAGAGAGCATCTGTGGCATTGGGGATGTGCATAGCTCTGCTACACCTTCCAACACAGAAGGTAAGTTGCATTACATCATGCTGTTTCCCCTCCCTAACCCCAATCCCCCTGCAACAAACCCACTCCAGGCCAGGTTTTATGTAAGCTATGCAATGCATCATGGGAAATGTAGTCCCTATCAATGGGTAGCAAAACAGCCACTCCCCAATAAGAATAGGCAATTGTCACACATCTATAGATGAGATAGCAGGGGACAGACAGCTAGGATGTCAGTTGTGAAATTTATTAGTACAAATTTGCTGCAAGAAAAGTGAGTCAATAGGCCCTACCACCTGGAATTCGTTACCACTATCTATCAGAACTGACCCAAACCACAAAACCTTCCGCAAGAATCTTAAAACCTGGCTATTTTAAATCTGTAAATCTCCCCCTGTCTCTCACTCCTTATCTTCAGCAAGCGCTCTGAGACCGAATGGTGACTTATGCGCTATACAAAAATAAATACATAAACATAAACATAAACATTCTGTATCCACAGGCAGAACAGCGCCACAGGCTTCAGAGGGGGAGACTGCTGATGCTCCCAGGGAGGATAACAGAAGTGATGAGGAAGCCTGTCACCTCCACCCATTGCACCAACTACTCCACCACCACCATCACCAAAGTCAAAGTGGTACACAGTTGCTCTACTCCCGGAGATTGATGCCACAGAGGAGGACAGGCCGGAAGTCCAAGCATACATCACCAGGTGTAGACACACAGCCATCTAGGGCGCAGTCTCCAATGCGGGAACACAGCACAGGTGTCCGTAGATGACGCCCGAGGTCAGAAAGTCCTGAATTTGAAAGCTAAATTGTCTTCGCAGGCCTGGAGGGCCAAATGCTGATAGTCCAGCGCCTGCCGGGGAAGACAATGCAGACCATTCAGAGACAGATGGTGGCAAACAACAGGAAGGTGGATGAAATTACGGAGGCAATATACTGCCTCAACAATACAATGGCAGAGGGACTGAAGGAGGTATCTGAGGCAGTGAGCAAATTAAGTGACAGAATGGAGGGGGAGCGCGCTGCAAGGCGGAGAGACAGGCATGTGATTGCAGGCTTCACGTAGTCTGTGAACAGACTGTGTAATGCGACCCACGTGTTGAGTAGGAGATCTGTGGCCATGCAACTTGAGATGGCAAATTGCAGCTGTGACGTTACCCAGGGCCTGGTCACAGTCACCAGTGCCGTGGAACTCATGCAGATAAACCAGATTGCTGCCACCGGTTCCAGGGACGTTGAGGAAAGTGAGGAGGCAAGCAGTCGTAGCACTGACACCCCCCCTTGCTAGTGAGTAGGAGGCGCAGTGTGAGGCATGGCTCTGCTGCAGGACACAGTGCTGCTGAGGACAATGTGCATGCAGGACGCGGCGCTAGTGTGTGGGGGCGCAGGAGATAGGCATGGCCCTACAATTACAGTGGGTGAAGTAACCCTTTTGAACACATAGCTGGTGTCATGGTGTGCTGGCAATTTGTCTGATGTAAGGTCTATTAAACACCCTGACATAAATGTATTACCTGTCTTTGTCTCATCACTTACTCAAAAATAAATATTTGTGATCTCTGACCATCTGTCTCCCATCTGCTGCAGTTGCGCCACCTGCTGCGCTGTGCTGTGGCTGTGTACCTTCCTCATCCTCCTCTTCAGAATCACACATTTCCACAGGTGTACCCTTCTTAGTGGCAAGATTATGCAGCATGGCACATACAGCTATGATTTTGCAACACACCAGGGGCTGGTACTGCCGTGCACCTCCACTTGTGTGCAGGCAGCGGAACCAGCTTTTGATGAGTCCAAATGTTCACTCAACCACACTGCGTGTCGATCTATGTGCAACATTATATCTCCTTTCACTTGGGGTGGATGGGTGCAGGTACGGAGTCAGGATGAAAGAGCGCACTCCATAGGCACTGTCACCTGTGTGTGAGATTTAAGTAAGTATTACACAGTGTACAATCTCTGCAACAGTTGTGAAATTCAGGGGGTGCCACATGTACTTACCTAGCAGGTAGCCTTCACCAAATTCTACTGCAAGGAGACGGGTATATATCCCACTGTTCCTGAATATGTATGAATCGTGTGTGCTCCCTGGAAACTTTGCAACTATGTTGGTGATTATGTTCTTTACATCACATATGACCTGTACATTGATGGAATGTGTGGACTTGC
Source organism: Lissotriton helveticus (assembly GCF_964261635.1). NCBI lineage: Eukaryota > Metazoa > Chordata > Amphibia > Caudata > Salamandridae > Lissotriton > Lissotriton helveticus. The sequence continues at coordinate 1,469,160,627 of NC_136065.1, forward strand.
GATTGCGGTAGATGTACTCCGTCGCAGTAGGGGGGCAGATTGGTATATGTGTCCCATCAATGCAACCTATGTCGTGTGGGAAGTGGGCCTTCTGATACAAGTCCAACTTGGTCTTCAGCAGTTCTGCCTGTGTGCTGGGGAATTTGATTTAGTATGTCATTCTTTGCAATATGGCATCCAGGAATTTGCGGAAAAAACGTGACAGCCAACTCTGTGCGACTCCTCCTGCCACAGCTATTACCCCTTGGTAACTGCCAGATGCCAGGTGGTGCAGGCAACAGAGTACCTGTACATGAGTGGGTATTGCGTGCGCCCTTGGTGTCTGGTGGTCCAGGAGTGGGTGCAGGTCCCGTATGAGGTCCAAGATGGTGTTTGGTGTAGCCTGTAGCGCTCATGGATTTCAGCGTCAGTCAGTTGGAACAGTGTTATTCGAACTCTGTACACGCGCTCCTCCTGTCTCCAAATCCTTAGTCCTGCTGCACGCAAACGTAGCTGCCTTGCTATCACGTACAGGGCCGCCATTGTGTTCACACTGTTGCATTTTGGGGCTGTTTTTATGCAGTGCACATGATTACCACCTGCTTTGAGTTAGTGTTAAATACCAATTCTTAAATACCGATTTTTGACAAATTCGGTATTACCGATTTTTGGTACATTGCATTACCGAACTTTTACCGATTCCTTATTTCCGATTCGGTATTTTTTTTTTGATTCGGTAAATAAGGACTCGTTAACAGTTTTCCCTTATTTTTACCGATTCCTTATTACAGATGCCGATTGTTAATACCTACATCGCACATGGCTAAATACCGGTCGGTAACTGTGAAATTTACCGAATTTCACCATTACCGACCGGTATTTAGCCACGTACATCTAGCCCTATCTTTTTTGTGCTGATTAAAAAAAAAATTCTGAGCACCACCACAGAATTGCAGTGTGAAGGTCCGTAGCTCTAGGGGGTCCGTTCAAATGAGTTCAGCAGCAAGAGGCAACAAGTATATAATGGTGTTAACGCGGGATTTCTGGTCTATTGTTATAGATCTAAATCCCAACTCCGGTCGACTGAACCGTTGGTACCTGTCATAGAGTAAACGGCAATCCACTACTAGGTCAATCAGTTAATAACTTACTCCACTCCAAAGAACCACTTAAGCTTAAAAAGTTTAAAAGTTTATTACAAAGCCAAACTTAACTGGAGATACAAACATCTCAATATAAGGTTCAAAAGATATACGGGTATCAATACAAACATGAATTTTCTAAATGCTCTTAGTCGGCAGAAGAATATTACCAAAACCAATTCAAAAATCATCAAAGTTACAAGAATAGACACAAGCTGTAGCTTATGAGTCATTTACAGAAAGGAAAGAAAATCAGATTAGACTGTCCCTACACTAGACTAAGTGACATCCCTACTTAGCAAGATCTTAACCTAAAAAGGTGTCAGCAGTGGTGACTTCCAAAGAAGATCACACACTTCCCTTAGTCTTTGTTTCAAAAACGATGTCTCGCAGTTCCCTATCTGCCTACCCATCCGCTCTCTTAGGTTCCTCAGATCATCTGCCTTAACTCCACCCAGGGGTGCTGTCCCTAATACAAAATCACATTTACAATAGAAACACCCTTTGGAGACACCCCTTAGAGACGCCCCTCACGTGGTGTTGGTTCTGGTATGTTCCATGCTGGTACTCCTCTGGGCCCATCGTTAGCGTTGACCTTGCTTCCCAGGCTCCTCTACGGCAAGACGGTACCCCCAGGAAATTCCTGAGGACTCCTCCAGGCCTGTGCCTGGCTCTCTTGAACAAAAGTCTATTCATCTCTCTCTTGATTAAAACCTCCTCGCACCTGCAAACAGACACTTGTACTGTGGGCCCCAAATTCCGGCCTCCACCATATCTTTAAGTTGTAAACCATTCGAACAGGCTCCACAGTTTGTGCCTAACACGACCTTTCTCTAACGAGCACATGCAGATCAAAAGAAATGACTTTGTCTATTCAGGCCTATTAGAATTACATGAACGGGCCTGTGGACTCTGTAAAACATTTAATTTCTTAGTTTAAACAGTATTCTAACTTATTACACACAATGATTATATGAAACACTTCTATAAAACATATTTCAGTTCTATGATCGATAATACTTTGAATTACAATAACATCAAAATCCACCATCGTGTAAGAATGTAACAGCATCTGTACTCTATGTGAACTGCCATGTGGCCTACACATTTCTACGTTTAGCAGAATTACATTTTCCCCTACCACCGCCACATAACATGGGATTTCAACATCATTCTAACATCACTACAAACATCTACATTAGCTTTTCACACTTGATATAAGTATTCTATTTTAATTAAACACTCTTATGTATTTTCACTCTATAGATTCGACACTCTTATATATATTTTACTAAACTAATACAACGTGCTTGTAAATATGGTGCACTTCTATACTTTTCTTGATTTGCGTTCTCTCAATCCCCCCTTTGATGACTTTTAGTAGTCATCACCATCACAACACCATCCCTGAGGTATGGTGTGAGTCAAACTGAAGTTGTTGCAGTACCCCCTCATTTCATCCTCTCTAGAGCCTTTAGACTCCTGTACTGATTATCCTGCATCGCAGTCAATCTCCTCTCTTGCCTTCTCATGGTTCTTTGCAACCTGTTTGATCTATACCATTGGTACAGCCGCACCAACCCCCACAAAGTGATTATACAAATCACTATTATGATGATAGGTTTCAGTATGTACCAAATAATATTCTTTCCTAGGTTGGCAAACCAACCTCCAACTTTACCCATTCCTTGACCTACCTTTTCCCACACTGTTACCTTTGTCAAATCCTCAATTTCATGGTGTATTTCAGTAATGTTCCGAATGTACGTTTCTAAAGGTTTTGAGTTGTCTGGAATGTAAGTGCAACATTCATGGACCTTCAAAGCCTTACAGACTCCTCCCCCTTTGGCTAACAGAACATCTAGAGCAAGTCGGTTCTGAAGAACCATTGCCCTTATCGATTGCATTTCTCCCTCCATCAGCATTAGTGACCTAGCAGTACTGGCGGACAATCTATCTACAAATGTTGCCAATCTTCTAATCTTGACATCATTTAGTGCTATCCCTAAAATAGGAAACATAGCACCAAATACGTCTCCAACTACCTCCTCAGCACTTACATCCCTTCTTCCTCTAACTTGAGTTCCTCCCTCTATAAGTTCCAAATCCTTAGCATGGTATATTTTGGGGAAGACAATTGCCAAATAACATGATCCATACCAATTATCTGGTAATTTCACGTATGCATTTCTTCCACACACAAAATATACATTTGGGATCACCTGCATTTCCTTCAAGAAGTCTTTTGAGTAGTACTCTAATTGGAAAGCATGCTCACAACGTACTTTTCCCACAAACACATTCTCGTAATAGGTTTCACCCCTATGTGTACACAGTTTCCCCTTTTTCTCTCGATCTAAAGCTATTGGACCATTGCTACCCTTTCTTTGGTGTGCCCTTTCTTCCTCGGTCCAATCTGTTTTCCATTGACCTTAAGCTTTTAAAATCTTCTGTCTCCGGTATCGATCATCCACTTGTCCTACAAACTTTTTCTCAATTTCTGACACTTTACAAGTCAAATTATTTCTTCGGGCGTGTGAAGTATCTAATGTTTTCCAGGGAAGGAAACATTTCTGTAATCTGTCTTCACTCTTATAATAATCCCACTTATTTAAATGCTTGTAGTTCGGCACTTCTGGTAAAATAGCATCGAAGTTTGAAAAATAGTATTCAAACCAATCACGTTCATAAAATATACTAAGCAACAAACTACATGTGATTCCATAAGTCAATGGAAGATGATGATATCTGATACCTTCGTCTACAGAGGCTGGCAATTTCATACAAACATAACAATTCTTAGCCTCCATAGCATCGATGTATTCATAAAGCAATTTAGCATATGCATTCGATTTAAAATTTCCCTGTGATTCATCTACATGTAACCTACGAGTCTCTGCTGCTAGTAAAGCTTTATCTTTCTCTGTATTGTCCCCCTTTTTACCAGCAATAGTAGGTTTCTGTGTCGATACAATTTTTGCTTCCTTTGCAGCCTTTTCTTCATTTTCATGTCCCACTACATATGATATAGTAACTACTAAAACTATAAGAAAAATCACTCCCACTAAAAGTGTGCCTACTATTCATTTGGCCCTGCGGTTCGAGTTGCCAACCTCCATGATCTCAAACAGTGTAGTTCCAGTTCTCTTTCTCAGCACAATGTCTCTTTTCTTTGTACAATGTCTCTTTTCGAACCACACCTGGAAGCTGATAATCTTTTCCGCAAGATCAGTCTTTGTGTTCTATAGCAACAGACAACCCTAGCCCTTCTCCGTCCTCTAAATGGAAGTCCCTAGTTTCTTCTTCTTCCACTTGGCGCTAGGTTATCTCTCAATTTGTTTATTTACAAAGTCTTTCACACAGTCTTTTAGCAATCCGAAATTATACGTGTTCCAGCGACTCTAATCACGGCTTCTAATATTTCCAAACGAAGAAGGACCTCCCCAAGTATTGACCTCCTTGGACAACAAGTCGGGAAATCTATTCTGTTTAAAACCAGATCTCTTATTCCACTCAGATAAGGAGGATAGGGGATATTGAGTGTCAGCAACCTTTCGACTTCCACTCCCGGTATCAACAACACTATTGCCACTGTTATGATGGGGTCAGTACTGATCAGGGTCACTTCCCTCACCCTCCCAGTTCCCTGTACACTGGACATCTGCCGCGAGGTAGGTCCACTCAGGAGTAGCGTATCTTCTGCAAGGCACTCGCACCCTCCTCGATCTTCTCGGACCTTCCTGTTCCTGTCCTTGTGCACTTTTGTCCAAATCCGAGTCTTCTGATACAGGGGCAAGAGTTTTCTCTGGAGCTGGCTTCAAGCTTGGCCTCTTTCTTCTTTCACTTGGCCAACTAGCTTCTCCACGCCTCTCTCTCCTATATCTTGTCCGGACACTCGGTTCTTGATCACTCTGGGCTTGATCTGGGTCTGAGCCGTATTTGCAGCAACTTTCTCCTTCTGTGACAACTTCAGTTTCACTGCCGTCCTGTCCTTCTTCTTCTTGTTCTGTAGCGCTCCCAACTTCTTCCGACACCCCCACAGCTTGACTGATCCCCTCTAGTGGTTTGCCGTCCACAGCTGGATTTTCATCTGTGAGAGGAGCTGTTTCTTCCAGGGGTGCTGGAACGCTTTGAGTATGGGAAGCATGAATCCAGTTTGGCAGCCCTCCACACTTCACAGCGGTATTCGTTGTCAGGATAACTTGATAGGGGCCCTCCAACGCACGTCTAAGCAGTTCTTCCGGACGTGCTTCTTCAGCAGGATCCAGTCACCTGGGCACAAGTCGTGACATAGAAATCTTGAAGATGGAACTTCAGCAGCCTGCACCTGAAGAGACACAGAATGAATGGCGTCAGACAGACCCTTGCAGTAATCCAGGATCAGGTCATCTGTAATATTCAACAAAGCTGTAGTTGGTATAGATGGAAGTCTCATTGCCCTCCCCATTAAAACTTCGTGTGGAGAGAGACCTGTCCTCCTGTCCGGTGTGCTACGCATACTCATGAGTACCAAGGGCAGAGCATCAGGCCAACTTAAGGAAGTCGATGAACATACTTTGGCTATTCGGGACTTCAAAGTGCCATTGATCTGCTCCACGATACCTGAGGCCTCTGGTCGATAGCTGCAGTGCAACTTCTGATCAATGTTCAATGCAGAGCAAAGCATTTTCACAACTTCACTGTTAAAATGAGTTCCTCGATCTGATTCCAGGGAGGTCGGCGCCCCGAAACGCGGGATCAACTCTCTAAACAACAACTTTGCTACTGTGAGTGTGTCGCACCTGTGTGTAGGGTATGCTTCGACCCATCTGGAAAATATGCATACAACCACCAGAACATACCTGAGGCGGTTGCTTTTTTGGCATCTCAATAAAATCTAATTGCATTCTGTTGAAAGGCCCCCCAGACCTCCCAATGTGACTCATTGTAACTGGTGTTCTTTTCCCTACGTTCAGTTGTTGACAAGTAACGCATCTCCTACAGACTGCTGCAATCCTAAACTTAGGGCAATACCAAGTCTGCCTAAATATCCTCAGCATGGCATCTCTTCCTAAGTGTACTGGACCATGTATCTGTCGTGCCATGGGATTCGCAAATTCCTCAGGTAATACTGCCCTACCATCTGCTGAAAACCAAAAATACATTTCACTTTTCACACAACCTGCTGTTGCCCATGCCTTTTTCTCAGAATCAGGTGCGTTCTCTTGCATGTTTTTTAAATCCTGTTGGTGTGTCTCCTTAGCCATCCGTTGTAACAATTTCCGCCCATGCTTGTGTTACCGTCCAGCACTGCGACAACTGCTGGTTCCTAGGTGTGGGTGGGTGGGTCAAAATTCAGGTGCGCCGCTTCCCCCGCTCCACGAAATTAGGAGCTCTCTGGGGGAGCGGCGGCTTATATCCCCCCTTCTGCTCGTCCACTACGCGCAGCTGCCCCCCCATTGGGGGGTTCGTACCAAGCGGTCCCCCCTATTGGCTAGGGGGTTCCTTGGTGCCAACCGGATGTTCCCTTGGGAGGTGTTGATCCTTCCTGCCGCTTCTGGGCACCCAGAACCGGTTCTTCCACTGGGGCTCGACGTGGGTTATGGCGCCGGCCCTTGAGCCTCCCCCCCCCTTCGGGGGGGTGCGGCGGCCTCTGCAATAACCCTCGAACTCCCCCATACCATGGGAAGTATTTATCCCAAGACAGGTACCCCTGTCATCCCAATATATTTAGCCAACAAGGTCGTATTTGTTGTGGTGGTTGTTGGCTGCAGTTTTATTGGGATCATAAATCACATCTGGGTCACATACCCGTCAACACCATAACCAATAAATCATATCTGGGTCATACACATGACATCCTCATAATCATAAATCATATCTGGGTCATAAATCATACATGCCATCGCCATAGTCATAGATCATATCTGGGTCGTAAACATGTCATCATCAAATTCAAAATTATATCTGGGTCATAAATCATGCATGTCCTAACCCTAGTCATAAATCATATCTGGGTCATAAACATGTCATCATCATCGTCGTAAATCATATCTGGGTCATAAACATGTCAATCATCATATTGTGCAGATCATATCGTGGTACATTCAGTTCGTAGATGGCACGCCTACCAAAACAGTTCTTTTGTTAGTCCTTGGTAGTCCTCTTTGTCGTGTTACCTCTGGGACCACAATTTGGGTGGTCACCCACGCCCTTTGCGTGTAGGGAGGGGTAGCTTCTCCAAGGAGTTAGGCCCAACTCGCTACCTTTTTGTGCCCTGCCGTCCGGCCGGGTCTGGGCCGCGAGCGCCGTCTCCGTTTGCTACTCCCATCCTTGGCCCGGCCACCTCACCCTGCCGTGCGGCATCCCAAAATGAGTGGCCTACTTCTACACACCGCCCTGTTGGTGTGTCTCCTTAGCCATCCGTTGTAACAATTTCCGCCACGCCGCAGGGAGGCGCACGTCTTCCTGCGGCTCCCCCAGCTCTCGTGATTATTGTGGCTTATATGCGCAATTGCGGCACGGGAAGGCACTTCACTGACTCTCATCCTCCCTTCCGCCAGCTAGACTCGGTCGTGGTCGTATCAACTGTTTCTAGCATCATATTTAACTCTGTCTTTTCCTGAGCCGCACCTACTTCCACCTCCGTGAAAGAATATCCGTGCTCAGCACAGTAACGGGCAACTTCGTCTGCATATCTATTGCCCTGCGACACAAAATCTGTATTTTTGGTGTGGGCTACGCATTTGACAATTGCAATTGCAGCTGGACCTTGTAATGCTTCTAACAGTAGTCGCACAAATTCCCAAATTTCGAATAGGCGAACCAGAGGAGGTCATGTAACCTCTCTGAGACCACAACTGCCCAAAATCATGAACTACACCGAAACCATATTGGCTATCCGTATAAATGGTGACTCTAATTTTGCTACCTGCTATACAGGCACGCGTCAATGCAATGATTTCTGCTACCTGAGCGGAGTGTACTCCTTCCAGGCAAGCGGCTTCCACAACTCCAGTAATGGTGCAAACAGCATAGGCTGCTCTCAACCGACCAGTATCGTCTCTTAAACATGAGCCATCAACAAAGAAAATTTCATCAGGGTCGATCAACGGCTCATCCACGATATCTGGTCTTGGCTTCGTGCATAGTTCAGTCACATCAAGGTAGTCGTGATCTTCACATTCCTCGCCTTCAATATCATTTGGAAGTGGCATCAATGTAGCAGGATTCAAAACAGAGCACCTCTTAAGGGTCACGTTCTCCACAGCAAGTATAACTTGCTCGTAGCGCGTGAGCCTACTACTGGTCAAGTGCTGTGTCTTGGTCGTGGTCATTAACAGTTCTACAGAATGAGGTACATACACCACTAACTGGTGTCCCATGACAATATTTTCACACTGTTCAATGCTGACACCCGTTGCAGCAACGGATTTGAGACATCCGGGCAACGCTGCGGCTACTGGATCTAAGGTAGCCGAAAAGTATGCAACTGGTCTACGGGCATTTCCATGAATCTGCACCAAAACTGACAAAGCACAACCTTCCCTTTCGCAGCAGAAAAGTGAAAATGGTTTTTCATAGTCAGGCATCCCTAAAGCCGGAGCACAACACAAGTCCTCTCTCAGCTGTAGAAACGCCATCAAACACTCCTTGTCCCATGGTACCGGATCACTCACCTCCTTGTGCGTCAGTTTTTGTAAAGGTTTTGCTTTCAGTGAAACGTTAGCTATCCACTGTCGGCAATAACCAACCATTCTTAGGAACATTCTAACTTCTCTCTGTGTCGTAGGCGCGTTCATCTTCATTATCGCCTCTATCCTATCTGGTGACACCTTGCGCTTTACTTTTTCTATCCTGTGACCCAAGTACTGTACTTCTGTCAGACAGTACTGCAATTTGTTCGGAGATACCGTGTGTCCATTTTCAGCTAAATGGTTCAGCAAGGCAATGGTGTCTGTCTTACAAGCCTCTTCCGTTTCTGACGCAACAAGTAGGTCGTCTATGTACTGGACCAGAACCGAGTTCTGCGGCATTACCAGACTTTCAAGATTTTTCTTCAACAGCTGGTTGAAAATTGATGGGCTTTCTGTATACCCTTGTGGGATACGACACCATGTTAAAACGCGATTTTCCAGCTTAAAAGCAAAAAGGTACTGGCTCTCCTCATCCAATGGGATTGAGAAGAAAGCCTGACAAAGGTCTATCACTGTGAACCACTCTGCTTGGAATGGTATCTGAAACAATATCACTGATGGATTCGGTACCACTGGACAACATGAAACAACTATGTTGTTAATCGTTCGAAGATCCTGCACTATTCTAAATTTCCCACCTGGTTTCTGCAAACCCATAATCGGGGAGTTGCATGGACTACCCACGATTTCCTTCAGTATTCCCTGTTGAATCATAGAGTCGATTACGGGTTTTATTCCTGCAATCGTCTCCGGGGTCAATTTATATTGGGGCGTTCTTGGATATTCAGCATTTGGTTTTACCATGATCTTCACTGGTTCTACTCCTTTGATCAGTCTCCAGTAAAATCCCATACCTCTGATGACACTGCATCTCATAAGTCCCAAGGAAGGTCCTCCACAGTCAGGGTAGGATACAGTTCTATGCATGTTCTCGAATTCGTAACTTTAAAAGTAGCATCATCATCTGTAGTCTGTACCTCCACTCCCTGAGGTGTGCAGTATATTGTGCAGTTCAGTTTACACAATAAGTCCCTTCCTAACAGACACACAGGATTAGAATCACATACTACAAACTGATGTTCATCCGTATAGTTTCCTATTTTCACTGATACTGGTTCCGTCAAAGGGCTATTTATTCTCCTATTTGCAACTCCTACCACCTGAATTGTTTCCCCCGACATTGGTAGATCTGGAACCACTGCCGATCTCAAAGTTGATCGAGTAGCTCCAGTATCCACCAAGAATGTTGTAAGACACCCTGCCACTTCAGCCTCAACAAACGGTCCTCTTTGGTCCACTTCTAGAACTGCCCCGAGGGTACAGTCCTCCTCTCTACTTACACGTTGTCTCGTCAATGGATCAACGTAGTAACACTCTTCTTTACCTGTGAAAAAAGGCATTTGTCTGTAGACCTTTCCCCCTGTCGTAATCTTTGGTGGGTGCGGGAACTGAGCTCGTGGAGCCGAAATCCCCCCTTTGGCCACCTTACCCTTTGTCACTGTCACCCTTTGGACTGGAACTTCCTGAACTTCCTCCTCTAGAACTTCCAGTTCTCCGTTTTTAGGGTTATAGGGACACTCGCGTCTCCAATGTCCCACCTGGTGACACTGATGACACTTTGTCGTTTTTTTCAATGTAGCAAAGTCTATTCTAGGTCTCGGATTTTCCTCGTTGTCCTTATTCTGACTGTTTGATTTCCGTCCCATTGTCCCTGTTCCCTGTTGCTGCTGTCCTCCCTTTCCAGCTGACTGCATCTGCACCATCATCAGTTTCTCCTTTAATTTCTTTGCTTTGGACTCTATTTCGTCACTGCAATATCTTGCATATCTCAAAATCTCATCCAAGGGTTTGTTTTGCCAACAAATTAAATGCTGCTGAATCATCAGACAAATATCAGGTCTCAACCCCAAAACAAACTTTGATACAAACTGTCCTATATCCTTGGGGTCCATTACATCTAGTCCACTGTATTGTTTGAATGCTTTCAGCAATCGCTCATAATACTCATGGACTGTCTCCTTTGGTTCCTGTCTTGTTCGGTCTATTTTTACCCAATCTATGTCTTGTGGTGGCACCTTCTCCTTCAGCCATGTCATTACCCTATCGTATTTTAACATTACTGTTTCTGACGGTCCATTAGTACGAGTATCCCTTGCTGGTTCTGTAGTTGGCCACTCGACACTAACCTTGCATGCTATCCACAAGTCTCCTGGAACCACAATGTCAAACAAGGTGTTCAAATCAATCCACAATACTTTTGAGATCTTCACAAACCTCTATACCTGCTTGTACCACTCTACAGGGTTCTCCCTTAACTTTGGAAATGAGTTGGTAAAGGCAGCCAAATCTCCCCTACTCCAGGGTACTGTACATAATTCCCATTCGCTATTTCTCGTAAAGGGAATGCCTCCATCTGCATTAGTCTTCCCTCCGGAGACATCACATACGCACTCCGCCTAACAGTTCCCTTTTTGGACCACCTCTCTTCCCATTTATCCAGGTCTCTCCATGCTCTTATTCCTGTGATCAACTTCCTTATGTGTGTCTTTAATCCAGTTGTCCTCCTTTCATCTAAGTCCTGATCTGAATAATGCAACCTGTGGTTACCCTGTAATGCCTTGGTTCTGGACAGATCTACCATATACTTGTCTGCCAGTTCAGACAGTTTCTCATGAATTGCTCTGGCCTTTCGAGTGATGTCCTTTGCCATAAACAGTAGCTCATCTTGTTCGTACATGTCAATCCTTTCTAAAGACAATGTACCATCTATTATATCGTCCAAATCAGATCTTAAGCTGGTCACATCAAGTCTTTTGGCTTTTATTACAGCTTTCAATATGCCATCTCTAGAGAGTCTATTTACATCTCTCCCATCACAGCTCTGAGTCCTACGTCTAGGCTCAGGCGAGTTATGGGGAGTCCTCCCATGCTCCCATCTCTCTAGGTCCCATGCAGTTCCATCCTCTCTGGGTGCATGGTGAAACACTCCTCTATTTCCCATAATCCTGCATTTCTCATTCTGCATGGCTTCTCTAGGTGCATGGTAAGACATTCCATTATCCCCATGTCTTCACAATTCGCCTGTGACCTCTGATCACTCGACGCATGGCAAGATCCTTCGCTGTCCCCGTGTTCCCACGATTCCAGTGCTGTACGTTATCATTAGGTGCATGGTGAGTGCACCTAAACCTATCTCTGTATTCTTGGGTCCTTTGGTCTCCCTCACCTTGAATGGGACGAGATGTCTCTCCACACTCCGTACTTCTGCCTCTTTGCTCCTGCCCATTTCCTCTGTCTGTATGACGTGTAACTCCTCTACTCTCCTGACTTTTACCTTCCCACTCCTGACTGCTTTCGCTAGCCCCGCAGTGAGATAATATTCCATTTCCTCGACTTACCCCTTCTGCTTCTGCTCTTGACCTGTTGCTCGGTACTCCTGTGGACCCATCCCATTCCCTCAAGTCAGCCCTCAACTCTTTGTAGGATTTCGGCCGTGGTCCCCTCAGGTCCATCGGTCCTCTCTGACCCCCCTGTTCTGTTACGGGACCCACTGCTGAATCCAATGGGGTGCTCCACGTTATCGGTCCCGGCAATTGCCTCCAGGCATTTGTCGTGTTATTCCTTCTTTCCATCTCAACTCTCTCTCTCTCTAGCCGTACCTGTTATTCCTCTCTCCCTTTCTCTGGGTGGTAAACCGACACTACAGGACCTATGGTAACGGGTACTTGAAGAGCATCTGGCAATCCATAAGACTCAACCCTCTCTGTTGCTGGCATCTTCTGCACCACAACCCTTCCGACTACTCTCTGTATAGGACTATGTTGAGGTATCTCCTCACCTTTGGTAGGTACCCAATCCGTTATGGGGAGTGGCCTATTCTCTTCTATGTCAACTCTACCTTTCCTTGAGAGCTCCGTACCCTATATCTCCCTATTGTCCGGAGGTGGTCTATCGATCAACAACCTATTTATTAGGCCGTCCTCCGACTCGCTCTCATCATCCTCTTCTATGGGTTTCTTTCCACCTGTAACCTCTCTCATGGGGTACAACTTATCCACCTCAATCACCTGTACCCTCCACTTCTTGGCTTCCGCATCCCATTTGGCATCTTGCACTGCCCTCACTGATCGCCGTAACCTTTCCTGGCGTCTGTTCTGACTCCTGTCGTGCGCCGCCCTAATCCATGCATTAAGCGCCTCAAACTGTGTTGGTCTAGGCAAAGGTCTCAATGAGGACATAACTGCTTTCAACTGATGTAACACTTCTAATCTAAACGTTCCGTATTTCGGAAAGGTCAGTTCCTCATTCCCCTCTGTAATCTTACTCCAAGTCCCAAGCCACAGTATAGTATGCAACCCAACATTCGTTGCCATATAGAGAGCAGGTGTACCCTCCGGCGGTGCCTCTTCCCCACAATAAGATTCTCTTCTTTTTCTCTTAAAAATCCCTCTCAAACATTTAAAACACTGTTCAAAATCTATGAATTTCTATTTTCTCCGCGTTCGTTTACTTCCTGATGACAATCCACCAATCTCAGCGCGGTTTTCGCTAACTGGCCTATCACAGCGCGGCTCTTCGCTGACGTCACACCAACCGCCCTATCACAGCGCGGCTTCACACCAACCGGCCTATCTCAGCGCGGCTCCCGCTGACGTCACTCGTTTCAGTGCGGCTTCACACCGACCGGCCTATCACAGCGCGGCTCTCACTGACGTCACTCGTCCCCCTTTTGCAGCAGTTCCCCTCCTTTCTCCGCTCGTCTCCCGGTCATGCATGCGTCCCATTCATACTTCTGAAAAATGATTACTTCCGTCCAAGCGATCACTTTCCTTGACTGTACGTCCACAGTCTAACAGTAATTGTCACCTTAACTGACGAAATGTCATTCCGTGTACGTCCAGACAATCGCCTTCTCTGATAGGTTACTTGCACATGGTAACTTTCGACCTGCGTCCGTTACCCACACACTCACTCTTGCATTCCCCCTATCTCGGTCCTGCGGGCGATCAATGGTACCTCATGACCCCCTTTTTTCTGGTCGACAACTACTCTGGGTGTTCGATACACCCGAAACACTTAAGCTCTTCCCCGAACTTAATATTTTGCCAGGTTGCGCGCGCTCACAACCCTCTCTCATTCACTCTACAGGCATTCAACTCCGCATGACATTACACTACAAATACAACACAAAACACCACAATCTGTCCACGCATGACCCTTGTTATACTCACTCTCGTCCGATTCTGTTGCTTTTCTCTTGCGCCGTCAGCACCCTCTTCGGCGGGCCACCTCTCGATCTCTAGGGACCTTGGGGTAAACTTAACCTAGTCTAGATCACCTTCCTCAAGAAGGTAACCATCCTCACTCTGCTACCAACTGTTAACGCGGGATTTCTGGTCTATTGTTATAGATCTAAATCCCAACTCCGGTCGACTGAACCGTTGGTACCTGTCATAGAGTAAAAGGCAATCCGCTACTAGGTCAATCAGTTAATAACTTACTCCACTCCAAAGAACCACTTAAGCTTAAAAAGTTTAAAAGTTTATTACAAAGCCAAACTTAACTGGAGATACAAACATCTCAATATAAAGTTCAAAAGATATACGGGTATCAATACAAACATGAATTTTCTAAATGCTCTTAGTCGGCAGAAGAATATTACCAAAACCAATTAAAAAAACATCAAAGTTACAAGAATAGACACAAGCTGTAGCTTATGAGTCATTTACAGAAAGGAAAGAAAATCAGATTAGACTGTCCCTACACTAGACTAAGTGACATCCCTACTTAGCAAGATCTTAACCTAAAAAGGTGTCAGCAGTGGTGACTTCCAAAGAAGATCACACACTTCCCTTAGTCTTTGTTTCAAAAACGATGTCTCGCAGTTCCCTATCTGCCTACCCATCCGCTCTCTTAGGTTCCTCAGATCATCTGCCTTAACTCCACCCAGGGGTGCTGTCCCTAATACAAAATCACATTTACAATAGAAACGCCCTTTGGAGACACCCCTTAGAGACGCCCCTCACGTGGTGTTGGTTCTGGTATGTTCCATGCTGGTACTCCTCTGGGCCCATCGTTAGCGTTGACCTTGCTTCCCAGGCTCCTCTCCGGCAAGACGGTACCCCCAGGAAATTCCTGAAGACTCCTCCAGGCCTGTGCCTGGCTCTCTTGAACAAAAGTCTATTCATCACTCTCTTGATTAAAACCTCCTCGCACCTGCAAACAGACACTTGTACTGTGGGCCCCAAATTCCGGCGTCCACCATATCTTTAAGTCGTAAACCATTCGAACAGGCTCCACAGTTTGTGCCTAACACAACCTTTCTCTAACGAGCACATGCAGATCAAAAGAAATGACTTTGTCTATTCAGGCCTATTAGAATTACATGAACGGGCCTGTGCACTCTGTAAAACATTTAATTTCTTAGTTTAAACAGTATTCTAACTTATTACACACAATGATTATATGAAACACTTCTATAAAACATATTTCAGTTCTATGATCGATAATACTTTGAATTACAATAACATCAAAATCCACCATCGTGTAAGAATGTAACAGCATCTTGTACTCTATGTGAACTGCCATGTGGCCTACACATTTCTACGTTTAGCAGAATTACATTTTCCCCTACCACCGCCACATAACATGGGATTTCAACATCATTCTAACATCACTACAAACATCTACATTAGCTTTTCACACTTGATATAAGTATTCTATTTTAATTAAACACTCTTATGTATTTTCACTCTATAGATTCGACACTCTTATATATATTTTACTAAACTAATACAACGTGCTTGTAAATATGGTGCACTTCTATATTTTTCTTGATTTGCGCTCTCTCAATGGTAAGAGGTTGGTTCCATAATAATTATTCCAAATGCCCAGTTAAGCAACACCCGACATGTGTTTATTCGTAAAACAACTTTTTTAAGGCTGTAAAACAAGATGGAACTCATAAGCTGTGATATTACTGTTTCACAAAACATAGACGCATGTACTTACATTCATAGTGGACTGCAGTGTGCCATGCACAATCTGGTTGATGCGAAAAAGTAAACCTACAGACTCCACAGGTGCAAGTTATCCGAAGAATAAAAGACAAAAAAGTGAAAAGATCTTGCGAAAGAAATAAAGAAGAACTGTGCACCTACTGTGTTGGAAAATGACAAAAAAAGACAAAGGAGCAAACAATTGAGATCCTGATGGAAAAACATAAAAAGAGTGACTCTATTGATGTTTTCCCAAGTAGAGTCACTAAGAATGGACATCATTGATTCTAGATATCAAAAAGCAGGAGAGATGTCATGATTTAGAAAGAACCAATTTAGCATCCGTACATACCGGGTCGTGAGAGACGAAAGGAGTAACCCATATATTATTTTTTTCAGAAAAGGTTTAGCTACCTTATGGTAAATCGTCATGGAGAGTCTTCGAAGTGTAGTAAGCAGTATAGTCCCCAGTGGTAGCCCCACAGTTAACATATGCCGTAGGTGAGAATAAGTCTACCGTTAAAGTTACAAAGTCAAGAATGAGTTAACCAGGAGCATAAGGCAGTAGCTCCATCAAAGAAGGAGAAGAGCATATTAGCAAGCTACCCAATACTAAACTAAATATCTCCATACACTATCAAATTCCATCAAAATCATGTAGTGTCATAAACATATTGTAAACCTCGTACTTTCATAAAAAACTAGAAGGCAATTCCAATTAATAAGGTATATACCTTATTAGCGTGAAAAGTTCAAGGATCCTATCCATTATATAAACCATGTTGGCCCAGAATGTGTAAACAATTATCCCAAAGGGGGTGCTACACGTGAGTTGAAAGACTAGGACCTGAGATATCCCATTTGGAAAACAATTAAATGGAACATAAGCAGACTAATGATAGCGTTCATACCGGACAAATATTTAGAAATCTCCGGGTAAGTAAGTGCATACCTCAGACCAACCGGAGATTAAGTACTTCCGATAGGAAATGATTAGTGGGAGAGCCAGGACCTTGATAAGTCATGGACACTGTAACATCAAAAATATTGTAAAGAAACACAATCAGTGAAGCTGCATACTCAGTGAAGAGTAAAATAAATTATTAATTTAAAGGGCAGAAAGTACTGTAGCATACTCAAACCAGAGTATTTCGGACATGTATTTAGGTATAGTCTCATAACACCACATATGTTTAGAAAAACCCTATTATAGTTCGCTAAAGATTCTGTCAAAAAATTCACTCCTCACGCTATGTATAGCACTCACCTCGGTGTATAAAAGCTGCAGCCGGCTCGAGGCGCGTATGTCGCTGTAAATACAACGCTCATCTGAAAACCCCTTTATAAAGCCTGTCTCAGCACGTTGACGTCAAACAACATAAAGGGAGGACAGCGCCTGTCTCAAAATCAAGCCCCGGTCCTGTACACATAGGCACCGTACTATAGCGGTAACATTATCTATTTAGGTCAAGCCTTATCATACAAGGTCTGTTAAACAAATTTAAATTATGCCACAAAACAGTACAAAGTAAACAAGTCCAGTGTCAGTAGGTTAATACATGCTTCTGTTGTCAAAAAGAGTAAAAACATTAACAGACCGTGAAATAACACGTAAGATCCCAAGAAATAGTACTAACAAGAAGATGAAAAGAAAAGCTAAGAAGGGTAGCAAGTGGTACCCTTAATGCCAACAAGAAAAAGTAATTTCAGAGAAGAAGTACAGTATCAAATCATGCACGAAAGTGAAGAGATAGAAGCATGAAGTTGTATGCCGAAAAAGTAAGGTCCCAAGTGGTGGAAGGTATCAAAACGTGATACTACATCAGATTACATTTCAAAACATCAGTTGGTAACAAGTCTTGCTTCCCAAAGTGAAATCACATCAATTTGTCACTGGGGTAGTTGATGTTTCGAATCACAATTACTGCATAGATATTTTATACATAATACAAGTAGTAGCAGAACACGTCAAAATTAAGACACCACGAACAGTTGTAATGGAGAATGCGAGAACCTCCAAGTAGAGACACAACGCTCAGAGTTAAGAAATGAAAAAAACAATGGGTCACTAGAGTAGTCAATGGCAATACATTAGTAGTGGCAACCATTTATACACACAATATATTGTTATACAATGGAAGTAAGGATTAACAGGCTACAAATCACAGCAGTGACAGACAGAGAACACACAATGAATGTCCCAGTGTATATGATGGATAATATAGAGCCTTATGAAGTTAGTCTCTCAGAAAAACATGTAGCTCCCTGTCCAAATGTAAACCCCAATCCACTGCCCTGAGTTGGGTAATCCACTTGACCTCTAGTTGTCTTAGCCGTTTTACCCTATCTTATCCCCTGGGGTGGTCTGGTGGCACCGCTAGACTATGGAATCTAACAGAAGGTAGCACAGCTAAGCCATGGTTTTCATTAAAGTGAACTGCTAGTGGATAGTTTTTATATGTATTCAGTAAGGCTCTGAAATGTTCCTGCAGTCTCTACTTCAAGGGGTGTATAGTGCTGCCTATGTATATTTTCTTACACACAGAGATAATACAATAAACAACAAATTTTGACTTACAATTCATAAAAGCATTAACCTGATGTTCTTGAGGTGTGTTGTAGTGAAAACACTCTTTTTATCCATGCAGAATGGAGTGGAGTGGTGTGGCTCACTGGTTAGAGGCAGCAGACCTGTAAGCAGAGAGCGGCCCGGGACCAGGGTTCAATTCCCGATGCGGCAGGGTCTTGGACCAGGGTCAACGGACTCGATAAATCTCGCCTCAGTGCCTACTCTAACCAGCGAACACACTCGGTAGCTCTGGGCATTAAGCTTGCCTCATCTCTACAACGGCACCCCACAGACGCCAGGGATGCCTGGTTTCACCCTGGAGATACCCAGAAAGGGACCATCTCCCAGGGAAAACCAGGACGGGTTCCCCAGCGGTCTACAGCGCCAGGACACTCGGGTAGAGTAACAGTGCGCTTTACAAGAATCCCACATTTACATTTACACATATTGCAATGACCACATTTGTGGAAACCATTTGGATGAGGGGGTAACCATTGTGTGCCCTGTTTTGGTCTTCTTGACTTCAAGGAAACTCGGACATAGTCTGTTGTTCAAGCTAGTACCCCTCTTGTAGGTAAAGCTTGGTTTCGATGGTTAATAACGCGATAACTAGGTGATATTATCCAGTGATAGCGGGCGTTGAAAAACTTAACGCTAAGCGCCCTTAGCGTTAATGTTCCCTGTTCCTTGTTAATATTCCCCTCGGTTTGTTGGCTGATGCTACCTCTATACTGTGCTGTTAGTTTAATTATACATTGGGGCAGCAGCTTGTACAGTGATGGGGCTGCCCAATACCAGGGAGGGCAGGGGGTGTAAGAGGCTGAGAGAGGTCACTATGTGCTGATTTTGCTTGCAGATCCCTGAACACCCGTACACCCTCTCCTTCCTGTGCAAATATTGGTGACTCATTCAAGTGTTGAACATACAGTTTTGCAGCAGAGCACATTTGGATGCCTGTTTAATGCCAGGTACTCAAAGTCTGGTTTCCTTAAATATGTATACTTCTGGGAAGGTGAATACGAGAAGAGGACTCCTTACAGACGCCTAGAAACGCTATGGCGATGGAACTTATCAAGGCTCCAGATAGCGCACGGTATTACATTTCTTGAAATCTGAATGGATTATCGATTTTCACATGGTGAACTGACAACTCATTTTTCACACGAAGCTTAAGGCTAAAAGGTTTATTATATGAGAAACTGGACAACCTCTTAAAAACTGACGAATTGGATACATATGTAGGATTGATTGACGCTAGACTTTGCTCACTACATCACGTTTTGGCCTTGAAAAAGCCCGCGGAGGGCGAAACGCGCGTCGGATGTGAAAGTGTGATAAAAGAGAAGAACCAACAATAAATGAATATTGAACATTAACAGAAAACTGTACTCGTCTAATTTGAGGATAACGGGGAGAGTGAAAAACAGTGAACTTTTGTGGCTACTTGCCAATTGGATAATAGCAACAAGAAGGGATGTGCATTGGTATTTGGATTGTAAAATGTATTTGTGTAATCATCACTCTGGTATTCTCAGGCTCAATAAACGGGGCCCTGCCGACTTCACTCTTTCAGCTGTACCTCCACTTCTCATCCAATTCTGCAGGCTTTAGTACTAGGAGTACTGTTTAAAAAAACTAAAATATCCTGAATTTGCAAAATTTCCCAGTGCTGTTTTATGATATAATGTTTGTAAATATTGTGTTATAATAACTGATGTATAGCTTGTTTTTCCTTCCTTTTCTTGCGCGGCGTGTATGATTGATTGTATGATTGTTGAACATTTTAGGTTTGAGTGAGTGATGATTGAAGTAAGCAATGTACAAAAATGTGTGAATCTTTGTTTAAAATATAATATGGTTTAAAAATTTCGAAAAAATAAATGATTAACTCAGGACTGAAAAAGTGGTCCAATGATTTCTTGTTCAATTCAGGAAGTTGGTAGGTAAGAATAGATTACCCCGAATCATTTGGCAATACTGGTGCTTGTTTTGGTTGTTTTATGAGAGGAGGCTTGTCCTTATTGCCCGTGAGCCCAGACCTAGTTTTGGTTACGGGGCTTTAGTACACGGCGCCGTGGTGGGTGGCTGTTGTTTGCAAAGTCCAGGGGTTAAAGGCATCTGAATGAGAGCGCCTTATTTTCCCAGCCCATAATACACATCTCAATTTAACGCTGATGACAAATGTATCTGCTGGGGAGATCTGAGTTATGTTTGGTGGCAGTTTTGGCTTATCCTAAACTGTGTAGAGAGTTAATGTGCCTCCTGGAAAGCACACTGGATAGCTCAGTGGATTACTGCTTTTGTAACACAGATCCTTTTGTTACATCCAGCTCATAAGTTACAATCCTAATATAGCACAGTGAGCTAGTTTAGTTTTCTTCCACTACTTTAGTTAGCATAAAGTAAAAACAAAATAAAAGTTGCTTTGGATAACCCCAGGCACATCTCCAGACCAAACACTCTTAACATTTGATAGAGCGCGACTTTGCTCCTTCATTTGTAGGGCTTCATTATAATCATGAGTATTTCGCACCTACATTTATTATTTTGTTGTATTAACATGTGACAGTAGAATGTGCACTGCAATAATACAAAAGATGGTGAGTTAGGCATATTTTCCATATAAATGTGAAGAAATTAAAGTTGCAATACATGCGTGTTTAGCTGAAAAAGATGTGCTCTGTAATGTATTGACTTAGAAACGCTCAGTAAAAGAGTTTATTTATATGTCATTTCATGAGGCCTATGTGCTATTCTCTTATGTTAGCCGGTTTATGTAGGCCTGAAATGCATTCTACCTGAAGGCTTTTGTTGGACTTGGCACATTTGGCATGTTCACCCCTAAACTTTTTGCTTTTTAATGTGACCTAATGTTAGTTGTTTTTGGCTTCTGCGCACTTTAACACTGTGTCCCGGTGTAAAGTGCGTGCGCAATCTGAGTGCGTGTGGTGAGATTGGCCTGCCTTCCCATAGGAATGCATGGGGGTTATGTGTGTCCATGGTAATTCCTGGTGTGAGAGGAGTGCAGGGGCGAGTTTGGTATGGGCGAACTCGTGAGAATAAATGCTGCGTAATGGTGTGCACAGATGTAATGTGACTAGTGGAGAAGTGCCACTTTTAGAAGTTAATTTACAACAAGGAAGCTTGTTTCCTTCCCAGTGTAAGAATTGGCTTTTGTAGTCTGGTCTGCCCTGTTCCCATGATGCACTGGGCCAGGGACAGACTAATTTGCATACAGCCAGGTTCTGAAACTGGGATGGTGCAATGAGCTAAAAAACGGTGTTGGATCTAGCCCAGATCTCTTGACTGGGTGAGAGTATTCTGCTTAATTCAGAGACTCTGTCCCTCACCACCCCTTGTTGTAAATATTTTTGTCCACCCTAAGCGTGGAAGGGTATACTCAGACATGAGTCCCTTGCTCATTGCACCATCAGGATTCAAGCAAGCCGGGCCGAAGACGGCTGTAATGCCAGAAACCGGTCCCCGGAAGCTTGTTTCCTTCCCAGTGTAAGAATTGGCTTTTGTAGTCTGGTCTGCCCTGTTCCCATGATGCACTGGGCCAGGGACAGACTAATTTGCATACAGCCAGCTTCTGAAACTGGGATGGTGTAATGAGCTAAAAAACGGTGTTGGATCTAGCCCAGATCTCTTGACTGGGTGAGAGTATTCTGCTTAATTCAGAGACTCTGTCCCTCACCACCCCTTGTTGTAAATATTTTTGTCCACCCTAAGCGTGGAAGGGTATACTCAGACATGAGTCCCTTGCTCATTGCACCATCAGGATTCAAGCAAGCCGGGCCGAAGACGGCTGTAATGCCAGAAACCGGTCCCCGGAAGCTTGTTTCCTTCCCAGTGTAAGAATTGGCTTTTGTAGTCTGGTCTGCCCTGTTCCCATGATGCACTGGGCCAGGGACAGACTAATTTGCATACAGCCAGGTTCTGAAACTGGGATGGTGCAATGAGCTAAAAAACGGTGTTGGATCTAGCCCAGATCTCTTGACTGGGTGAGAGTATTCTGCTTAATTCAGAGACTCTGTCCCTCACCACCCCTTGTTGTAAATATTTTTGTCCACCCTAAGCGTGGAAGGGTATACTCAGACATGAGTCCCTTGCTCATTGCACCATCAGGATTCAAGCAAGCCGGGCCGAAGACGGCTGTAATGCCAGAAACCGGTCCCCGGAAGCTTGTTTCCTTCCCAGTGTAAGAATTGGCTTTGGTAGTCTGGTCTGCCCTGTTCCCATGATGCACTGGGCCAGGGACAGACTAATTTGCATACAGCCAGGTTCTGAAACTGGGATGGTGCAATGAGCTAAAAAACGGTGTTGGATCTAGCCCAGATCTCTTGACTGGGTGAGAGTATTCTGCTTAATTCAGAGACTCTGTCCCTCACCACCCCTTGTTGTAAATATTTTTGTCCACCCTAAGCGTGGAAGGGTATACTCAGACATGAGTCCCTTGCTCATTGCACCATCAGGATTCAAGCAAGCCGGGCCGAAGACGGTTGTAATGCCAGAAACCGGTCCCCGGAAGCTTGTTTCCTTCCCAGTGTAAGAATTGGCTTTTGTAGTCTGGTCTGCCCTGTTCCCATGATGCACTGGGCCAGGGACAGACTAATTTGCATACAGCCAGGTTCTGAAACTGGGATGGTGCAATGAGCTAAAAAACGGTGTTGGATCTAGCCCAGATCTCTTGACTGGGTGAGAGTATTCTGCTTAATTCAGAGACTCTGTCCCTCACCACCCCTTGTTGTAAATATTTTTGTCCACCCTAAGCGTGGAAGGGTATACTCAGACATGAGTCCCTTGCTCATTGCACCATCAGGATTCAAGCAAGCCGGGCCGAAGACGGCTGTAATGCCAGAAACCGGTCCCCGGAAGCTTGTTTCCTTCCCAGTGTAAGAATTGGCTTTTGTAGTCTGGTCTGCCCTGTTCCCATGATGCACTGGGCCAGGGACAGACTAATTTGCATACAGCCAGGTTCTGAAACTGGGATGGTGCAATGAGCTAAAAAACGGTGTTGGATCTAGCCCAGATCTCTTGACTGGGTGAGAGTATTCTGCTTAATTCAGAGACTCTGTCCCTCACCACCCCTTGTTGTAAATACTTTTAGAAGTTGGCATTTCTGTGTGCAGTGAACGTGAATTGCCTGTCTGGTTTGTGAGTGACAGGGGCTGGCAGGTGTGCCTGGCTCCAGGAGACAGGATGGGTTTGCCCGTCGTGAATAGGGAGATCTGCATATAGATGGGAGGGACGAGTTGCACCTGGGACCTGAATAGGGCGGCGCCTTCCCTACACAATGCTGGTTCCACCTCCTGTGGTGCGTCTGATGTCCCTAGCCTGTCCTGTGAATAGGGAGAGGGGCTGAGCAAAATAAAGCGCTCCAGAACCAGTAGCATCTGGTTTTCCCCTTGCCCTGCACCTTTGAGACAAAGGATATGTGTGTATAAGAAGGGGCTGTGACCCCATGTAAAGGAGTTCTCTCTGCTGTTTATGATTTGAGGGGACCTTCTGCTGGGCTCCAGGAAGAACCGCCACAAGGGACTGCCTCCATGCTGGAGGGCCCTGTGTGCTGGCCTGCCTGAGCCCAGCCTTGTGCCCCCCCTGAACTTTGCCTTCATCTGGAAGAAGCGCCTTGCCCTTAATTTGCTGGGAAGAGCGCTCCCTATCTTGCCTTGGACTTTTCTCCCTGGGATCTGTCTGTGTCTGATTGGCAGCACTTCCCTTGTCCTGGGGTTGGTGCTCAAGACTTTGTTCTGGCGCTTTGAGAGCGCTTCTATTTTTTAATTGACAACGCTGATCTGCACCTCCCTGTGAGTTAATCCCCGGCGTAGGGATTCCCCCATGCTTCGTGGGAGATGGGAACCCACCCTGCGTATTTGGCGTGTATGAATGCCCCTGGCCGTTGCCCACACCACAGGTTACTTGATTTGAGGCTGGTGGCGGGTGCCCACCCCGCAGTTGCTTTTTTCTTAAAGCGGGTACCCACCCCGCACCTTGCCGCCGCCAGAAGAACCACTGCCACGGCCCAGGTCGCTTTACAAAATTCACTCTGGGCCACTATGAGCGCGACCCGGAAGACAGGCGCAGTTGCCTGGCTGGGGGCTGGCTACCCGGAAGCTATGCGGGAAGCCCAATCACAGCGCAGCCCAGGAGAAAGCCCCGGAAGTGATGCCTGCTCGAGCGGGGCTCTCGTGAGTAAGAGAGAGCCCCGCTGCCAATGGAGAAGTCAGAGCAGTGCATGCTCCATGCCAGCCACCCCCACAACCTGCAGCAAACCCTGGAGGCGGCCTGTTGGTGTGCGGGGCTCCCGTTGGCACGAGGAGAGCCCCCCAGGTCTGGCACTTGTCCCGGTTGCAGGCGTGGAGGAAGCCTACGGCAGCGCGACCGGCAGGAAGCTGGTCGACCGGGGAGAGCCCAGAGTACAACCTGAGCCGCGACAGAGCCCTGGTGAGTGAGGGGGCTCTTTGACGTATGTTGCGTGGGGCTCACCCAAGCATTGTTGGCACCTCCCCCCTGCCAGAGAGACTGGAGGTGGCGGCCCCAAACCCCGGTGAGTGGGGTTTCTCTTGGGCATTGTAGGAACCAAGGGAGGGCTCCCAGGGCACCGTAGTGCCCAGGCATTTCCCCCCCCCAGCTGCCCCACATGATCGAGGGCAGCTGCAATGTTGCGCAGCTCTGCTACAGAGGGCACAGAGAATGCCATGCTCATCTTGTGATTTCCCAGCTGCCCAACAAGTAGTGGGCAGCTGCCACGATTAGGCCTGTTCTTTTGCGTTGTTGCTTTTGGCTGCATGCGCAGCCAGCCCTGACTTTTGGGACAAAGGGCTTTTAAGCCCCATGGAAGGCCAGTTGGCCTGGGGTCACTACCTAAAGTGATTCTGGTGCAAGGTGATTGCATCCTGTGTTTCAGGTCTAATATGTTTTATGCCTTTGGCGTAATGTATGTATGCACCCTGTGTTAGACCTCTAAATGTGTTTTATGATTAGGAGGTTGTTTGGCCTAGTATAGTTTATGCTAGTAAGTTTGTTTCACTGCGTGACCTATGCCTAAGGAGATTATTATTGCTTAGTGGGTTCCTAACTTTCCCCAGTAAATACTGGTTGTGCTCTACATTTATTATTTGTTCTACATTTACAATTGGTGATTTGTGATTGTTCTAACGGTGGCCCAATTGGCCCCGTCAGGTGTATATAATCCCCTGTAAATACTGCCAAGTGCCGGTTGGCACAGTGTATATGTGTGATTATCATCTAATGTGTTTATGGTAATACAAAGGCTATTTTTATATATAACCTTGTGTGGAGTTCCTTTTTGTGGTGTGCCTAGTGTGTTGCTGCTGTGTGTGCGTGTTGCGCTTTACACATTGCCTCTGGGATAAGCCTGATTGCTTGAGCCAAGCTACCAAGGGGGTGAGCAGAGGTTATCTTTGGCATGTAACTCCCTTGCTCTGACAAGAGTGGTGGGCTCTGCCTGGCTTTGGCACAAACCTTAGCGTACAAGAGATCCCATTTCTAACAGCTCTCATACTCCAGTTAACAAGTCGAATTTCATGTGCATGTTAGATTTGTTCTTTTCTCAAGTTTCTGTTGCAGGTGGAGAAGATCGTCTTTGTTAGTTAGAATAACACTTTTGTTTTAGGAGTTAGGCTTAGGGAGGAGAGGATACATTTGTACATGGAGTGCTGATAATATGAAGCAGTGTTCCTTCTCACTGGAGAAGGCCTGGGAAGCAAGGTCATTAAGCCAGGAGGTGGGTGTATCGAAACTGAGTGGAAAATCACATATGAGGAGTTGCCCACCGGGATGCGGCGATCGGAACATGTGTAATGGGCATGTTCCATGATTTTGGTGCTGGAATTAGGGACAGTGCCCCGGGTTTGTGTTGGGAGAAGGGAGTAGATTGATGGTGAGGAAAGGAGCATCTTAGAACAAGCTCCGTAGTCTTTGGGTACTTGACCCATGCAACGTGAGTGCACTTTTTAGGAAGTCTTCATGCGCTGACACCTTTTCCTATCTTGCTTGGGAAATGCTGAGTAGCGATTTCACTTTAGTGGTAGAGTAGGGACAGACTAATGCTTTTTACTTACAAACCCCCAATGAAGTCTGATCTTGATGTGGGGGCACTTATTGCATATGTTCTTGTATTGGAGTTCATTATTCTTTATTCAGCATTTGAACTGTTGGCAAAATAAATCAGTGGATGAGATTCTATGGTATGCCAGATATTGTAGTGATGAGATAGATTCGAAGCATAGGAAATTAAAGGATAAGCTAATGCTAATCCAGATGAGAAATGCAGATAGGGTAGACCTGGTGCAGTCAAGTGGAAGAACATTGGGAAGGAAGAAGGGCACCAACCATGTAGGAGCCCAGAACCGGTCAGTTCACAGGAGTCAGGAAAGAAGGAAACCCATAGATCCCAAGACAGAAATAGATGTTGGTACCATAAAGAAAACTACTGCAGCATGTCATTTTTGTCACAAGGTGGGGCAGTGGAAGCGTGAATGTTGATTGAATCTGGCAAATCATATCCAAGATGAGATAGTGCAGGTCCCTGAAGTCTTAAACACGGAGACATGGCCCAGGTCCCTATCGTGGGGGGGGGGGTCTGAGTCCACAAGTACAGGTTCACCAGCCTTTGAGGATCCTGAAGGGGAATCGGGTGTACCAGCAGATGAAACTCTGGATGAGTTAGACCGGTTGCAATGACAATGCCTGAGGCCTCTGAGGATCCTGCAGAGGAATGACGATTCTCCAATTAGTATGCAGAGAGAATCTTCATTTCATTAGACAACAGAGGCTAACTTTATGCATATTCTTTTATTTGCTGTCCATTCATGCAGCCTTTTAAAAAACATTGAACACATCACAAAGAAATAGAATGTTCAAACAAGCAGTATAAGTATCCTGTGCATTGCATCACCTTTTTCTTTTAGCTGTGCAATCCAAGTGGTAAATCACGTATTCCTTTCTTATGCAATATGATCTAAAAAGAGAAAGCATTCTCACAGTAAGGAAGTACTGGAAAGAGTAAGAATACAGGGGAAAAAACATGAGCATTAAGCGTTATGAGTTAAAACATTAATAATTATAAACAGAATACCAAACAGTGTAAACACAACGTTAAATGCAAAGAAACCCAAATTCCTTGGGAGAGGAGGGTGGGATAATGTTAATTGTCTTTAATGAAATCGAGGTTCTCTCTGCATAATAATTGGAAAATCGTCATTTCATTACAAGACTGGAGGCTACCATTATGCATGTTTAAAGGCTACATTACTAACATGCTCTACTGGTATTAAATAAAACTTAGCGAAAGTACTAGCATTAGACCAGTCAGCCGCTTTAAGAATCTCTGGGAGGGAACACCCTGCCCAAAAAAACTTACTAGCCATAGCGCCTCTTGTTGAGTGAGCACTAAGTCTAGTGAGATCTACACTTGTTTCATTCATTATTGAGCGAATCCATCTTGCTAACGTAGCAGTTGAAACTGGTTTATGTGGTCTAACAAAATACAGGAGTATTTGATCAATGCCATCCTCTCTATGACCACGAATGTTTATGTCATACTCTTTCATGCAATTAACCACACACAGTTTTTCATAATCGTGGAAAAAGGGGTAAAATATGGATTCCAAAGTAGTCTTAGTTCTCCGCCAAATGTCAAAGTGAACGCCTTCAGGAGAATAGAACCTGCTAGAAAATTCCAGGGGATTAATTTCAGAAACCCTCCTAAAGGAGATTAAAGATTGTAAAGTAGCAAGTTTCATGGAGATTTCCTTTAGAGAAAGTAGGGTGTTGTCTTGTCGATTACATAAATGTTCAAAAATCAAATTGACATCCAAAGAGAATTATAACGTGATTTAGAGTATCTTCTTAATCTAACCCCTTTCGTTACTCTTTTAATTAAGGCATTACTACCAATAGGTAAATTATTTATCACAGCATGACCTGAAGAGATTGCGGATCTAGAACACTTTATAATTCTGTAGGAAAGACCTCAACGAGATGTGCTAAATAGCTACCAATCAGTTGAACAGGGGCTTCCACAGGATCCAGGTTCCTATCCAAGCACCAACTACACCACTTTTTCCAAATGCCCAGGTATCTTTTCCTAGTGCTTGGTGCCAATGACTCCTCCAGTGAGCTTTTAGCCTACCCTGAAAGGCCAGGATATCTATCTGAACCACTGAGATCCTCCAAGCAAGAATGTTCATTTCCCCTTCTAGAATAAGAGGATGTTCCTCTCCGTCTGAGCCCAGAAGTAGACCCAAAGATGCAGAGATAAAGTGTGGAATGTCTATTAGAGTTCCATTACCCAGGAAGACCACACCTGGGACTTCCAAAAGGGAGTTATTAGAATGATCTTGCTGAGTTATTGTCTCACTTTAGATAGCAATCTCTGTATCATGGAGAATGGGAGTAAGGCATACGCCCCCATCTTTCCCAGTCCTGTAGAAAAGCATCTACCACTAGGGCATACAGGTCTGGCCTCCAGCTGAAGTACGACTGGACCTGATAAGTTAGTCTGCTGTCAAAGAGGTCAAAACTTATTTGGCACCAATGTTTCTCTATCAGGGAAAAGACCTCTGGATGTAGCATCCAGTCTCTGAGAAGCCTCGAGTTTCCGCCTCTATCTTATCAGGAGCTTGACCTGCTCTCAAATAAGATAAGGTCGGGTCCCCACTGGACCCATGCCCCCTTAAAGTCCTGAAGGAGTGCAGAGACTCCTGACTGCCCTTATTGCTGGACATCATGAATAGGGCTATGAGAGAGGGCACTTTTCCATCTCAATGGAAGAGTGCGGTGGTCAAGCCCCTCCTAAAGAAGCCTACACTAGATCCCGAGGTGCTTAAGAATTATCGCCCCATTTCTTTGCTTGCAGCTCCAGCAAAGATGATGGAGACTCACCTAAAGCAACATCTGGCGGCTTTTCTTGACTCCTCGGGTCTCCTAGATCAATCTCAACATGGCTTCAGGAGGCATCATAGCACTGAGTCAGCCCTTACGGTCGTTCTGAATAACATCCGTATGGAGGTAGACCAGGGTCATACCACCGTCCTGGTCCTCCTGGACCTGACAGCCGCCTTTGATACCCTATCCCCTTCGGTTTTAACATCTCGCCTGAGGGAGATAGGGGTGGAAGGGGCGGCTCTGAGTCTGCTGGCCTCCTTTTTGAACCAGAGGGAACAGAGGGTTAAGCTGGGAGAGTTCCTATCTCCATCCCTACCTGTGCAATGTGGGGTCCCACAGGGGTCGGCATTAAGTCCGACCCTGTTTAACATCTACGTGACCCCGCTTGCCAGGCTGGTTAGATCTTTTGGGATGGAGGTAGTCTTGTATGCTGACGACACACAGATCTTGGTGTCCCTCTCCCATCTGGTTAACTCGTCACCGTTCAACTTCAGGAACTGTATGGAAGTAGTGTCCCAGTGGATGATCTACAATTCACTAAAGTTGAACGGTGAGAAGACTGAGATCTTGGTATTTGGCCCAAACAATAACATCTGGTCACCTGAATGGTGGCCGCCCTCGTTGGGGACCTGTCCTACTCCTACGGAGTCGGCACGAAACTTGGGAGTATTGATTGATCCCGCCCTCTCCATGACTCTGCAGCTCAACAGAACTGTCGCTACCTGCTGGGGTATTATTAAAATACTCCGAAAAATGAAACATTACCTGTCTCCTCAGGCGCGGAAGCAAGTGGTGGTTGCACTTGTCGCTTCGCGACTTGATTATTGTAACGCCTTATACACCGGCATGAATAAGAGCCTGATACAGCGTCTTCAGACTGCCCAAAATGCGGCAGCGAAATTTGTTCTGGACGCTCCCAGATTAGCGTCAGCAACGGCAGCTAGGAAGGCCTTACACTGGCTTCCTATTGAATCGAGGATCATCTTCAAAACACTCTGCCTGACCTATAGTGCACTCTCTGGTAAGGGGGTGGGGGGTGTTAAGAAACTGCTGCTACCCTATGTATCGGGCAGAGACTTACTCCCCTCCTCAAAGAACCTGCTGGTTGTACCTCGCTGCCGTAGGAATAAATGGGGCGGTAGGGCTTTTTCTTCAATTGCCCCTAGGTTATGGAATACCCTTCCTTGTGAAATTAAATCTCAGTCTTCCGTTCTGCTTTTTCGGAAAGCACTGAAAACATGGTTGTTTGCAAGGGCATACCCGCAGTTACTGTTTTCTTTTTTGTTCCTATGGGTTTTGCTGCTAGGCGCCTTGATGCCTTCGGGCTTAGTTGCGCGATACAAGATTCTTTTCATTTCATTCATTTCATTTCTAGTCTGCCCTCATGTTTGATACCCCTGGGATAAATTCTGCTGGAGAGTAATTTTGTGTTGCCAGCATAAATACCAGATTTGAGCTGCTAGATCTGAAATAGTCTTGGATTTGGCTCCCCCCAAACCTATTTATATAAGAGACAGCTGAGAAGCTGTCTAGATGAATCAGGGTGCTGTAATTCACTAACTACTCCCTGAAACTCATTAGGGCATTCAAACCTTCTAGCATCACCAGACAATTTATGTGAAGAGATTATTCATCTAGTTTCCATTTTTCCTAACCGCGTTCCCTTACCACGGTTGCATGCATCTGATTCTAGAATAAAGTCCGGCTGGTTTCCAAAGATGGCCTTCCCATTCCAAGCTTCTAGGTTCATCTTCCACCATAGAAGGTCCTCTTGTGTGTCTTGGGAAAGAGGTAGCATGTTCCAGTACAAAACACCTTTCCTTAAGCTCCAGGCCTTCAATCTCTGGAGGGCTCTGTAGTGGAGGGGACCAGGGGAGACTGCCTGAATTGATGAGGAAAGAAGACCCAGAACTCGTGCTAGGTCCCTCCGAAGGATGGAATCTTTGGATAAGACTGACCTCAGTTCCTTCTTTATCTTTAATACTTTTTTGCGTGGTAATACTAACTGTGACAGGATGGTAGTTACCTGGAAACCAAGAAATTCTAGTTCCTGAGAGGGAGACATGACAGACTTCTCTGCGTTTATAATGAATCCCACATTTTCCAAGAGACTTATAGTCCAGGATAAGTGAGTCAGTACTTCTGATTTGCTCTGTGACATAATGAGAATGTCGAACTCCTCTTTCCCTCGGAAAGCTTACCACTGGAAGGAGTGCTTTGGTGAAGCACTATGGAGATGACGAGAGGCCAAAAGGTAGACAAAGAAATTGATAAAGTGTTCCCTTCCAGAGGAAGTGGAGGTACTTCTGGCAGTCTCTGTCCATAGGTACTGTAAAGTATGCATCCTTGAGATCCAACTTTACCCGCCAGTCTTCTGCATGTAAATTATCTCTTAAAAGATGGATACCTTTCATCTTGAAGTGTCTGTAGCCCAAGAAGGTGTTTCACTCTTTGAGGTTTCTTACTGGACGCTTGCCCTTGTCTTTCTTTTCTACCAAAAATATTGAGCTTATGAAATCATTTTCTCTTGCATCTAGAGTGCCAACCCATGTAAGTCTCCTTTCTGTAACATTTGTGACACTTCTGAATCTATCAACCTTACTTGATCTAGATTCACAGACATTTCTCTGCGGATTTTATTTTGCATTGGGGTATCCTAGAAATCTATCTTGAAACCTGACACAGTTTCAAGAACCCAAGAGTCTTGTGATTTTTTTTGCCAATTGTGGGTAAAAATCCTTAGTCTCCAGACACTTTTAATGGTTTGTGAATGGTAGTCGTGCTCACCTTGGTGTCCTTGGTTAAAAGGTCTTGATCCTATGCCATGGGATATTGCACCTTTTCCTCTTTGAGGGAAGAAATTGGAGTTTTGGAGAAAACCTTTAGTGTAAGCAGAGGGGCCTCTCTGTTCTTGTAAGAAGAAGTTAGACCTGTAATTACCATGGCTGACAGTTGGTCCTCTCCTTTCAGCCCGTCCAAAAAGGGGGCGTGATTTGAATACTCTTCTCATATTAGTTTGAGCCGTACTGTAATGGTTGAAAGGTACTTCCCCAGGGATTTCACAAAGTCATCCCCCAAGAGAAGTCATTTTGCATTGCCCATATCGTCTTTGGAGGACTGATCAGCCAGTTTAGGATTCATCCTTAAGAGGACAGCTTAATTAAGTTTGAGTTTGCATTGCCTAAAAGGCATATTGCACACTGAGATCACCCTATCAGGTGGTCGAGGTTCACTGGGAGTTATTTCCCCTTGCTTATTCGTCCATATCCAAAATGCGTGTAAGCAGGCCGAATACATCCAGGAGTTTATCCTGGAATTGTTTAAGACATTTCTCAATGCCATTTCTGAGATCTTTCCCACATTTAAAAAGGAACGTAATTAATTCCGGGTCCAGGTTGGGAGTGTTACAGACGTTGTCCTCAGTGGAGGGCCTGGGACATTCATTTCTTATTAAATTGTGAGTCTCCTTGTCAAGGCTTTTTCCGACCCATTGATTGAGGTATTTTGCTATGTGGTCTATAGGCAACCAATCAGCCCTGTGAGGGTGCCTATTGGTGGTAGGATCAAGCATCTCCCCCCCAAAGGGATCTTTGATACCAGAGGAAGTAGAAGCTTGTTCTAGCTCATGATCCAGCAAATCAGTATTATCCAGGGTATCTTCTGGATCAAAGATAAACTCATCCAGTTGTGAGTCCTCTTAATCAAGGTAGGCCGTAAAGGATTTAGGTGCATTACTTCTTTTTCTTGTGCCAAGAGGTTCATTTCTTCCTAACAATCCAGCAATGGGCAACTCTTCTTTGGGCCCCTGGGAGTTGCCCTTTCGCTATTGTGCTGCAAGGAGCACCAATCTCTGTTGTAGCGCCGAGGCTACCTGAGTCAAAGGCATGGCTAGAGGCCTGTTCTATGAGCTTCCTCTTATGGGAAACCTTCCCCCGTTTACGGGCCTGTGAGGTAGAAAAAATTCTCCTTAGGGGGCTTATCCTCAACCTCATGCAGCATCCAGCACCTCTTTTACCTAAGATCTGAGTTCCGCCTCATATATTTTTTAATATTGCCCCCATATTATCTCTGTTTTGGGGGTTAATAGTATCAGAGTCCATTATAATTAAATATTAGTATTTATTATGCCCCCAAAATATTACACGTGCATTAAAAATGGATTATTGGAGTATCACGCACTTGTAAAAGTTGATTATGATGCTTTTTCCTCCCTAAGAAGGTTAAAAAGTATGGAAAATGAATTAAAATGATAAATCACCACAAGGGAGAGTCAACAAGCTAACAATATGATTAAAATCCATGAGCTCAACTGCTCTGGTGAAGCTGTACCTGTAACTGACAACTTTCAACTCGGGCGCAAACTTTTGCCACGGTAGCATCCCGCCCAGAGTGTCAAGAGAGAGGAAGGACCTGCCTTCCAGGAAGAAACACTCCGGACGAGACAAGCACAATAGAGGCTGTTGCCGGAATGCGTATTGCCTGGTTACCAGGGAGTTCTTTTGTTGCTGGGGGCCGAACCCGCCCACGCTGTGTATTTTTAAGCTTGTTGTCGGTTTTGAGAGCACACAACGAGAAATATGTTGCGATCGGGCCCCCAATAAAAATAGACCAATTTGGGACAAAAATGCTCGGCCCAGGGATTCATTTGTGGAGAAATAAATTTACTGCATATTAGTATAAAAGGAAGGCTGAAACATAATAAAGCACAATAAAATACTTGTAAACATAGGCCTAAAAGGACTTACCTGGCCCTGTTTACAAGGGAGTGCATGCTAGAAAAAAACAAATTGTGTATAAATAAGTCAGGGCTGCGAACTTTAGTTAAAACAAATAAACATCAATTTGAACAATAAAATAGTAATAGCCATACCTTAAATGAGCTAGAGAAGAAGACAATACTTGGTATTGGAAAATATATCAACTCTATAAAGATTAAGTATAATAAGATAAACTAAAAGAGTTTCAAAATTGTGAAACAGAGCTGATATACTTATCTTGATGGGCAGCTAATAAAAGAGGAAAATGATGCAGTGCACCAAATACTTATACTGCTTGTCTGAACATTCTATTACTTTGTGATGTATTCAATGTTCTTTAAAGGGCTGCATATTTGGGCAGCAAATAAAAGTACACGCATAATGGTAGCCTCTGGTCTTGTAATGAAATCGAGTGTACCAGCAGATGCCCACTATTGAACCTCTGGATGAGTTTGATTTGGATCGGTTGCAATCACTGTGGAAGACAGGACCCTTGGAGCAGTCTTAGAGGTAGATCAGAGAGGACCATATGTGAAGGCAGATATAGAACGTCATCCCATCATATTCTTGATTGATAGTGGTGCTACCCTTCTACTGTGAGGTCCACAGTAGCCCCAAACCTACCCCTCTCAGGACAATTGTTCCTATTTGTAGGAGTTGCTAATAAGAGAATGACCAAACCATTGACAGATGAAGTACCTGTGAGAATAGGAACCTTTTAGGATCTATATCAATTTGTGGTGTGCGATTCAAGTCCAGTCTGTTTGTTGGGTCGTGACCTTTTGTGCAAATTTAATTATACCATCTACTGTACAGTCAAAGGAGTGGACTTACAGATCAATGATGATGATATTGCATCCAAATTGGCGAATCAGAATCTCTGCATAGAGATGTTCCCCGTGTTGACAACCAGAGATTTGCCATATGACTTGAGGGACTCAGTCTTTCCGGTGGTGTGGGATTTCACGGGAAAAGAGATTGGACTGTTTTGAGGGGTTGGGCCACTTAAGATAAATATCAAGCCCAATGCTGAATTCCCAAGAATACCCCAGTGCAATCTGAGGCCAGAAACGGTGGTGGGAATCAAGCCAGTGATTGAGTCCATGATAGAACAGGACATTCTGAAGAAATAATGGAAATCTCATGCAATTCCCCTATAATAGGATTGCAGAAGACAAGTGGGAAGTTTAGAATCATGCAGGACCTTTGAAAGGTCAACACAATTGTAGTTCCATGTTGTCCTGTGGTACCAAATCCATCAGTGATCCTGTTTCAATCCCATGTGAGGCTGAATGGTTTACTGTGATTGATCTATGTCAGGCTTTCTTTTCGATACCCTTACACAAGGAAAGCCAATTTTTATTTGCTTTCCTTCTCGCAAACCATGTGTTAACATGGTGTCGTATCCCACAAGGGTATACTGAGAGTCCATCAATTATTAATCAGATTTTGATCCTGAGAGTCTGGTGCTGCCGCAGAGGTAAGTTCCCGTGCAGTATACGGATGACCTCCTGATTGCATCGAACACAGGGAAGGCTTGCAGGATAGATACTGTTGCACTGTTAAATCACCTGGCAGAGAATAGAGGAAAGGTGTTCCCAAGAAAACCGCACCTCTGTTTGCCTGAAGGCCAATATTTGGGTCATCGTATTGAGAAAGGCAAGAGGAAGGTGTCACCAGACCACATTGAGGTGATCATGAAAATGAATATGCCTACCACACAAAAGGAAGTCAAGAAGTTTTTAGGAATGGTTGGGTACTATCGTCAGTGGATCCCCAACTTCTCGTTGAAGGCAACATCTCTGCAGAGGTTGACTCACAAGGATGTGAGTGATCTGGTGCCATGGGATAATGACGGTTTGGTTGCTTTTTGGAGCTGAGGGAAAGCCTGTGTCACGCTCCGGCTCTAGGAATGCATGATTACAGCAAAACATTCTCTCTATTTTTTTTACAAGAGCGATGGTTGTGCACTCTCTGTAGTCACACAGACACGTGGAGGTGTCCGTAGACCAGTTGCCTAATTTTCAGCTACCTTAGATGTGGTAGCTTCAGCGTTGCCCGGATGTCTCAATTCCGTTGCTGCAACAGGTGTCAGGATTGAAAGGTGTGAGAGTACTGTGATGGGTCATCCTCTTACTGTATATGTTCCACATTCAGTCGAGCTTTTGATGATGAGAACCAAGATACAGCATTTGACAAATAACAGTCTCACACGCTATGAGCAAGTCATCCTTGCCTCAGAGAATGTGACTTCGAAGAGATGTTCTGTACTGAATCCTGCTAATTTGATACCTATTCCAAATGTTGATGATGAAGATTCTGACAGTCTTGATGTGACAGAACTTTGCACCAAACTGGGACCCCACATTGTTGATGTACCTCTACCCGAATCAGACTAAATTCTTTTTGTGGACGGTTCATGCTTAAGAGACAATAAGGGTTATTTGAGAGCAGAGCTTGCTGTTTGTACTATTTCTGGAGTTGTTGTAGCTGCTTGTTTACAGGGAGTACACTCCACACAGGTAGCTGAAATCATTGCCTTGACACGGGCATGCCTGGTCTCTGATCAAATCCGAGTCACCATCTACACTGATAGCCAATATGGGTTATGTGTGGTTCATGACTCCGGACAGCTATAGTCACAGAGGGGGTTCTTAACGTCATCAGGATCTCCCATCATAAATGTGGAATATGTGAGACAAGTGTTGGAAGCTTTGCAACGACCAAAAGAAATAGCTGTGGTTAAGTGCATTGCTCATGGAAAGGGGAAAGCCTTTTTGTCATTCTGCAATAGGTATGCCGATGAAGTTGCACATTTCTGTGCTGAACAAGGATTTATTTTTGCTGGGGAAAATACTGGAGAGAACACAGAGTTAACTGAGCTCAGCATGATGCTAGCCATAGCGGATACTTGGGATGAGCTCAAGCATCTGCAGGAAGAAATTTCAGCTCAGGAAGAAGCTGGATGGATGAAAGCAGGTTGTAAGAAAATGGATGATAGCATTTGGGTTTCGACTGATGGTCAAGTAGTGTTGCCAGATGATTTATTGATCCCTATGGCAAGGCAGATTCATGGAGCTGTTTACATTGGAAGGGGTACCATGGTGCGCGAGTTCAGACAGACATGGTTCAATCCGTGTTTTTTTTGCGTTTGCTGAAGCAGTGTGTTACAGATGTGTTACGTGTCAACAAATTAATGCTGGGAAAATGACTGGGTTGCATTAAGTCACATTGGAAGATCTGGGGATCCCTTCAACCGGATCCAGCTTGATTTTATTGAGATGCCTAGATGCAATGGATTGGGGTACATTCTAGTGGTGGTGTGTGTTTTTGAAGCATATCCAATGAGAAGGTGTGATAGTCTCACAGTGGCAACGCTGTTGCTTAGAGAGTTGATTCCACGGTTCGGATTTCCAACCTCATTGGAGTTGGATAGATGATCTCACTTTCATAGTGAGATTATGAAGCTGCTTTAAACTGCCTTACAAGTTGATCAGAGATTGCATTGTAGCTACAGACCTGAGGCATCAGGCCTCGTAGAGCAGTTCAATGGTTTGTTCATCCACGTCCCTGAAAAGGCCTGATGCTTTGCCTTTAGTGCTGTTGAGTGTGCTTAGCATCCACGATTGGAGGACAGAACTCTAGCCAAACGAGATCCTGATGTGGAGGGTGATGTGTTTGCCAACAGTGCCATCTACAACATTGATAAACATCACCGATGATTTGATCCTTGATTATTGCAAAGTACTTGCAGACGTAGTCCATTCTGTATCTCACCAAGTTGAAGATGCGATTGCCCCGACCTCGAAGGGCCTCTGCCTCGACCTGTATCCAGGCGACTGGATATTTGTTCGGAAGCACTGAGTAAGAGCAGTCTTGATGCTCGCTAGTGGTGTCCATGCCAAGTGATTCTGGTGATGAATACAGCTGTAAAGTGTGAAGGCTTACCAAACTGGATCCACGCCTCAAACACCTGCAGTTTCAGGGCCCCTGGAAGAGACAGCTTCTCTCCCAGAAGGAAATTCAGCCATGGTTGCATGACCACTGGAGAGGAAAAGCCAATCTGTGGGGGTTACTGACGAGGCTGGTCACCCACCAGAGCGAGCTGAGGGGGTTCACGTTACACAAAGCCCAGGTATTGACTCTGAGGGGGGAGGTAACATGGCGAGTGGTACAGAGTCAGACTCAGCTAGGGGAACTGGTGTGGAAGGTGATCAGGTGGAGAGAAGGAGAGCAGAGTTCACAAGAGAATCATGGCCTGTGAGACAGAAGGGACAAAACTTGAGACTGGCATCTGAAAGAGACCGTGACTCTGTCAGAAATGTATGAATCAGAGCTAAGTGACACATAACAAGGGCTCGAGGAGATAGAGAAGAGCAAGGGTGTTGTGTCAGAGGTACGCTGCCCCAGAGTGGACATATCTGATACAGATGCCAGAAGCAGTGGAGACCTGGAGACTGACGTCTTCAGGAGTGGTTAGCAGAATTCCAGAGCTGATCATTGAAATTGAACTATTAGTTCCTGGAATAGAAGCCATTGGAGTGTTGACGGTGACCGTAAAAAGACCACTGATATTGAGTGGTGTGAAAGCTTTGATTTTGCAAGATTTATCCTTTCCTACCTTTGGATATCAGCCACCAGCTCAAAAGATCGCAGCACTCCATCTTGAAATTCTATCACGTGTCATTGCTGAAATTGGCCCGGAGCTAGTAAAAGACTGTTGATTGAACTGTAAACTGTAAATAATTATTTTGCTATAAAGAAGATATTATAGGCCAGAGAGGAAGAAGAATACAATTAGGGACTTTTCGGCAGAAGAAGAAAGAGGACTAAGGAAGTCCTTTTGAACTGTGTAAATAAATGTGCAACACACTGTGCATTGGTTTCCAGGACTCCTCTGAACTGTGCATGAACTTTGTTGAACAGCAATCAGAGGAAGAGAAGGAGATTTTGAGTTGAATCCTCATGCAATGCTGAACCGAACTTAGTTAAAAAATGGAGTCTGGAAATCCGGATCATAGAGCTAAGTGTGTAAAAGGCACACATAGTAGCAGGGATAGTAATAATAGCCGTAGTTATTATAATTTCTGTAAATATTTCACATGATGCGGAAGCTGAGGGGGTGGGAATACAAGGAACATCCACACCTACTACTTCTGGTACAAAAGAGGGTACAGTAGGAGCAGATTAGGTTATGCTAGATCAAACTAGTCTCATGTTACATGTAGATTTGTCCAAGGGTGATTATATGTTGAATGCCTATGCGAAGCGGATATATAAATATGTGAATAGGATGGATGTGAGAGATTGTTATGTGTGTATTCAGTTGCCTGTGTCAGTGGAAGAGGGGAATAGTTATTACCACCTGCCCCTGATGTATGGACTTATATGTAGTTTATTGCTCAGTAAGGGTCACTATGAGTATTATGTTTCCAATTATGATGCAGTGCTTTCTGAAGTTCCAGTTTACAAGAGCCTGAATAAGTATGACTATTACAAGCAGGAAGAGAAAATCGGGAAATATTTCATACCTACTGTTACTTTAGATACAGCCTATGTTCATTGTCATAGTTTGACATGCCTACTAAGGGACATAGAAAATAACTTTATAATCAAGTAGAAGATAGACATAGACAATTAGCTTTAAGACTTACTAGTAGAATACATTTGAGTGGACCAAGGAGGAGTTAGCGTACAAGGTAAAAGGGAGCTACGGTCCAATAGCTTTAGATTTTGAACAACGAGGAAAACTTTACATTAGACAGGTACAAATTTATTATGATAAATCCTTTGTTGGACAGAGTGTGTGTGATCACATTTTCATGGTTGAAGCCACTACAAAGAAGTTCTTGCAGAAAGCAGTGCATGTGGTACCAAATGTGCATTTTGTGTGTCGGAAAATGCTTACGTGTGGTTGCCACTGACTTGGTATGGCATATGTTATGTGGGTGTCGTGTTTCCCAAATTTAACACATTGAGGATTTGGGACCACTGGAAGGTGCATTACACCATAGGAAGAAAGGAGGGGCAAGTGCAGGAGAGATTGTTAGAGATGTTTTTACAACAATGATACCAAGTTTGGGAGAGGTTCTGAAAGATATAAAGATTAGAAGGTTGTCAACTATGGCGGATAAGTTGTCAGCGAATACAGCTCAGTCTTTATTGCTTGTAGATGGAGAGATGGTGTCAATGGGAGCCATGGTGATGCAGAAGCGCCTTGCTCTAGACGTACTGTTAGGAAAAGAGGGAGGAGTCTGTAAAATGCTGAGAGTCCAACAGTGCTGCACCTATATCCAAGACCATAGTAAGGATCTGAGGAAATATATAAGTAACATCACTGAGATTCACCGTGAAGTACATGAATTGGCAACAGAGGGAGTTAAGGACAAAGTTGGGAAGGGACTTGAAAAGGTTGGGAGTTGGTTTGTCAATCTTGGAAAGGGAATCCTTGGTTACATTCTGAAGCCAATCATCATAGTGTTGGTTTGTGTGATTCTTTTGATTGGAGTGGATAGTGCCTATAAATGGCACAAGGTAGGACAGGCTGAGAGATCTCTTAGAGAGTGGGAGAGGAAGATGGAGAGACTGTGGGTCACTATGAGAATCTCAAAAGTCTAGAGAAGTTCTGAAAGGGTAACTTCTGTTTTGGTCGGTTCGCTCTACAGGGAGTCATAGTTGGTTGGGATGACATTTGTCAGCAGAGTGGAGACTGATAGAGCGCAACTGTGCTCTTTCATTTGTAGGGGTGCATATAATCATGAGTAGTTCGCACCTACATATATTCTTTTGTCGAATTAACATGCGACGCTAGAATGTGTACTGTAATAATGCAAAAAGTGATGTGCTAGGCATATTTTCCTTATAAATGTGAAGAAATTAAAGTTGCAATACATGCGTGTTTAGCTGAAAACATTAATGTGCAGAATTCTGTCAGATGCTTACACTTCTTCATATATGAGATGTGCTCATGTAACGTGTTGTCTTAGAAATGCTCAGTAAAAAAGTTCATGTATATGTACATTTTATCAGTAAAAATATGCTGTACAATACACCATTTGAATATTTTTTTTTCTTCACAATTTTTTACAGAGAGCATTCACTACACATTTTAACTGTTCAGGCATGTTCACTAAGCTTGTTTGCTTATTACATTCAGGTGTAAAATGTATGTCCTGCCACTTTTATAATCCACCATTTGCCCTTGGGTACCACATTGATGTGTGACACTAGCCTGTGGGTTGGGATGACTCCAGCTCCGCAACCAATAGAAAAAACTTTGCAGGGGTAACCATACAGACTAGTGCAGCAGTTCCTGTGTGCCCTACTGAAAACAATGCAAGAGTGCTCCTCTCTACCAAAATCCAACATTGAAGCGCCTTTCTTACCCTGTTCAGAGCTCCTTTGTTCACCCTAGAGGTATGGCCTGGGGAATCAGCAGCCTCCGTGGTGAGGTTGGCTCAATGGTTAGAGCGGCAGACCATGATGCAACGTTCTGGCCCGGAACCAGGGATCAATTCCCGCCTTAGTGGGTCTTGGGCTCAATTTCCTCGGACCTGATAATTCTCACCTCGGTGCCTATTCTAATCATGGGTCCCACTCTGCAACTCTGGGCAATAGCTTGCTTAATTTCCACAATGGCCCCAACAGCGCTGGGATGCCTGGCTTCACCTTGGGGGTGCCCAGGAGTGGGAATTTCACAGGAAAAAGCCAGGAAGGGTTCCACAGTTGTATGCGTACAGTGCCAAGACACCTCAGGGTATAAGTGCGCTATACAAGTACGAATTCATTTCATTTACTCAGATCCAGGTCTGGGGCAGTTCTCCTCCGGATTTGATTGATGACAGGCTGGCTAGTAAGGCTAGTAAGATAGAGAGGCAGATCCAAGTATTATCTACATTCGTCAGTGACAGGTTAGGCATCTTTGAAGATGTGTAAGGGGCTGGGCACAGTCCCCAAGCCATCTTGTCAGGAGAAGGCTAACTTCTCCCTATACCCAAGGCCTTTGTTGCAGCTCTGTGAGCCAATTCACAGCTAATCAAGGAGCTGTGTGGGTCCTGGCTGACAATTTGGAAGCTGCACAATTTATCCTGCCTGTGTAACCAACTTATTTTTATGTCATTCTACAAATATTATACAGTATAAACCTTTGTGACATTTCTGTCTTCATTTATCAATGTTTATGTTATCCTCTTATTATTAATATTTCTGTACATGTAATGGTTAAAAAGTTAAGTTGTAACAGGTTTTTCACACATTTATAGAACTGAATATACACTCTCACTTATGCTGAAGTGTTTCTGTCCTCCAGGAAGTCATATAAAATTAAACAAAAACACTTGTATGGAAACATTAGCATAGCAGTCCAAGCACACTTTTCCAGCTGATACAGTTTTATTAGGCAATGATATCCTTTTTTACTTACTGTGCTATAGGTATGCACAACAATCTGAGTTACAGCATGGAGTGACGGGCAAAGCAGGAATATTTCTATATTTTTCTGCATTAAAAATAAATACAGACACAAAAAAGTAACTGGTTTTGGTTTGTTCTTATGTAGTGAAGAACAGAACATTTTTAAGTTTACTTTAAACATCAAAGGAAAAGTGGAGTGTTTTACAAAGACATGAAGCATAATGCAAAGAGAAGTGCATGGAACAGTGGAACACTTAAAAAAAACATTTTATGCCCGCTGGAACAGCTCAAGTTTAATGTTATTGAAATGGAGCAGCATTGTGCATGTCGAGTCGGGTTTAAACTAGGTTGCCAAATCCAGAATGTGATGAGGATTTTGGGAAAATTATTGGGACATCAGTAAAGAGCAAACTGCACAGTTAACGTTTATG
The DNA here is from genome assembly GCF_964261635.1 of Lissotriton helveticus. Taxonomy (NCBI): domain Eukaryota; kingdom Metazoa; phylum Chordata; class Amphibia; order Caudata; family Salamandridae; genus Lissotriton; species Lissotriton helveticus. The sequence goes on from NC_136065.1 coordinate 1,469,203,505, forward strand.
TTACATTGTTGTACATGACATACACATAGGTAAAAGGCACGTACCAATATTTTCCTACAAGCATCTGTTAACAGAATTTCAACACAGCGCTGGGAGTACAAAGTTGAAAGCACATTTGCATATGGTAATATTAAAAGCAGTTTTTCCAATTGGGAGGTAGGATACGGGGTTATATTGAATAATACCATGCAATCTAAAACTGCCTACTAACGGTGGGGGGAAAAGAAACTGTGAGTGGAATGTTCTATTATCCTTATGGCAGTGTTTGCCCAGATGTGGGACCCTTGCTCACTTTGTCACTGGATTCAAGCTAGCCTGGCTGGTGATGGGTGTTACCCCGAATCCGGACCCAGGATGCTTGTTCCCGATCCAGGGAAGACCTGGCTTGGCAGTTTGGAGCAGGGCCAAGACTGATTTGCATATGGCTGCGTCTGAACCGGTGTGGCTAAGTCAGCTAAAGAACGATGATGTATTCAACCCAGATCTGTGACTGGGGGTGAGTGTCTGAAAAGTTTCAGCGCACCGTCCGTCATCTCTTTGTGCTTGCTAATATTCTTATAGGCCTTCTGCCTTGGGCTATACCAGGTGTTAAAGTCGCTCTCCCTTGTTATACACCCTCGCCTGCATCTCTAGCCTATAACTCATGTTCAGGACTTCTAACAACCAGTATAGCCATTGGTAGCGGGCTATACGGATATAGTGGCTCCCAACTTACAAGAGTATTTGTTCTCTCAGCTTGTTAAGCCTTGCTTTAATCACATGCCATGTTGTTTGTGCGATGGGAAGGGTTGACACACATGAACAGTACAATACTGAATGAGGACTAGTGCCTTTGCCTCAGGTGATGCTGTTCCCAGAAGAAACTCAACTAACATAGGTACTTCAGACTGTGAGTATTAGGGTACTTGATGGTCTCCCTGAATATTTGTTCCTGCTTTTAAGGTAACTAGCAAACATCTCCAGGGCATGTTGGGGGTCGACATGAGGCACACTTGGTCCCCAGTCACTACGAAAGGCTGGAGCCACAATAGCTGTTTGCCACAGACTGTGTCACAGGGCCAGGTAGGGAAAATGTGTTTTATCATGCCCATTCACCCCAATCAGAAATGAATTAATCTAAGTAGTTCAGTCACTTACTAGCTATTTAGCCATTGTATTTGTCATCCATTAATCAATCAATCAACCAATCAATCAATCAATCAGGGTTTGTATGGCGCTGATACTCGCCTGTGAGGGTCTCAAGGTGCTGAGGTGGATGGATGGGGGTTGCCGATCCATCTGGCTGCTGGAGGTCAGTCGACGAGCCAGGTCTTGAGATCCTTCCTGAATTGGGTCAGCAATGGGGCTTGCCTGAGGTGGAGAGTCATGGTGTTCCAGGTCTTGGCGTCAAGGTAGGAGAAGGATCTTCCTCTGGCCCTTGTCTTGCGGAACTGTGGGACGGTGGCCAGGGCCAGCTGGGTGGAGCGGAGGTGTCTGGTGGGTACGTGGAATGAGAGGCGGTAAATCAGATCGGCTGGTTCTGCATCATGGAGGGCTTTGTAGGTATGTGGGAGGAGCTTAGAAGTGATTCTTCTGTTGACAGGGAGCCAGTGCAGGTCTCTAAGGTGTTCAGTGATGTGGCTGTGGCGGGGGATGTTGAGGACCAGTCTAACTGCCGCAATTTGAACATTCTGTAGCTTCCTGAAGAGTTTCTGGGTGACACTGGCATAGAGTGATTTGGCGTAGTCGAGTCTGATGCTGATGAGTGCGTTGGTGACCATATTTCTGGATTTGGTGTGGATCCATCTGAAGGTCTTGCAAAGCAGCGGAGTGTGTGGAAGCACGATGAGGAAACGGTGTTGATCTGGTGGTTCATTGTGATCGAGGAGTCCAGTTTGATGATGAGGTTTCATCCATGGTCCATGGGTGAGGGGGTTGTTCCTAGCGCAGTGGGCCATCAGGAGTCATCCCAAGCTGAAGGGGTGGGTCCCAGAATGAACACCTCAGTCTTGTCCAAGTTGAGTTTGAGGCAGCTGCCTCTCATCCAGGCGACAATGGACTTCATTTCATTGTGGAAGTTGTTTCTGGCAGCTGTGGGTTCATTGCTGAGGAAGAAGATCAGCTGGGTGTCATCGGGGTAGGAGATGATGTTGAGTCTGTGGTTCCTTAAGATGGTTGCAAGTGGGGCCATGTAGACGTTGAAGAGAGTGGGGATCAGGGAGGAGCCCTGAGGCACTGTGCAACTGATCTCTGTGGGTTCTGCGATGAACCGTGGTAGCCTGACTCCCTGTGTTCGACCGGTGAGGAAGGAGTGCATCCAGTGAAGGGCTTTGTCGCGGATGCCGGCGTCATGTAGTTGTATAATTAGGATGCGGTGAGAGATGGTGTTGAGAGCGGCTGAGAGGTCGTCCCATCGAGGAGGGAGCTAATGTCATCTGTGGTGGAGAGGAGGGCAATCTTGGTGTTGTGGTTGCTTTGGAAGCCTGAATGGGAGATATACAGGACGTGGTTGGCTTCGATGAACTCGGAGAGTTAGCCATTGATGGCCTTTTCAATGACCTTGGCTGGGAAGGGGAGCAGGGAGATGGGTCAGAAGTTTCTGAGGGCTGTCAGGTTGGTGGATGGATTCCTCAGCAGGGTGTTGATCTTGGTGTGTTTCCAGTCCTCGGGGAAGGTAGCAGTCTCGATGGAGCAGTGGATGGTGCGGCATAGCTCGGGGTGATTGAAGTGGTGGCTCTGTGGAAGATGTGGGGCAGGAAGGGCTCTGAGAGGGCTCTGGAGTGGATGCTCTTAATGGTCTGGAGCATGTTGTCCATGGTAAGCGGGTCTTGAGTTTTGAAGCTGTCATAGATCTGCCTGATCATGTGGTGGGAAAAGATGCAGTGTTTTGTTCTTGGGAGGGTGGGACGTCTGTGGTCTCGCTTTTGGGTCTGACAAACTCATTGACGATGCTGTTGTGTGCATTGGCATTGATTCTGTCTTCAAGGGCCATTTTCATTTTAGCTTTGAGGAGGAGGTGGTTTGCGGTGACTGCGACTTTGAAGGCTGAGTGGGCTTCTGGGTTTTGTTGTTCCTTCATCTCTTCTCAAGGCATCTATCGGTGCATCTGTATTCCTGAAGGGTGAGAGCTAACCAGCTGACTTTCTTGGAGTGTTGCTTGCCAGGGTCTTATTTGAGGGGTGCCAGAGTGTCGGAACAGTTTGAGACCCATCGGTGGAGGTTTCATGCTAAGATCATGGCATCTGTGGATGTCGGCGGTGGGTAGTGCTAAGGGAGGAGGTGACCTTGTTCCAGCCTCTGCAGGGGAGACATTGGGCGTGGTGGTGTACGGTAGGCCTGGGAGTAGTTCGCAGAGTTTTGCTATGCGGAATTACAAAAAAACTCTGTGAATTGCAACGAGTGGTAGAGTACAGTACAAAATGCAGTTTGTGCTGGTATTTCGGCTGCTCGGGTAGAAATTCTACCCGAGCGGCAGCTCGTGCTCGCAAACTCACCGTTCGCAATTGTGAACTTACCGTTCACGATCGCGAGCGGGAAAAAAATTATGCTGTACATGCGAAGCAGAGTTTTCTGCACTCCCCGAGCTCCACGGAGTGTGGAGTGTCAAAAACTCTGCAAACTCTAAAAACAGAATGAAGTTCACTGCCCAGGACTAGTGTGAAGTGGGTTTGGTTAAGCACTGGTACTGATGAACTCTACAAGGAAATCGACATACGCATGGGGGCTTTCATAACGGCATTTAAAGGCAATTCGAAATTTGCAACTTAACACTTGCCTGAGAGAACTTATTTATGTTGGGTGACCAACTAAATACGGGGGCAGCTAGTTCAATCACCTATTTGATAATGTGTTACCATAAATGCTACACTTTTCTTCTTACAAGTTTGAAGTGGAAAAAGAAAGAGACATGCTCTCTGTGCACTGATGGGGGCATGAGCATAACTGAATGGCTGCATACTGGCCTAAAAGCTTCCTCCTCATTTGTAGTGGCAGACTTCTTGGTAGTGGATTGTTCTGTGGGAAGGACTTAACTTGCTTGACCCATTATGTGGGTGCAATGGTCCTCAAAACTGACCCCATAAGATGCACAGAACTTTCAAAAGTATAGCAGCATCTGAGATCTTGTTGGTCACTTGATCACACAACCACATCACAGACCTCAAATAATGTGAACTCCCAAAATACAAGCACTACCACCACAAAGTCCACCTCAAAGGAGGAGGGTCACCAGGCTCTCACAAAGAAGGATCTTCCATCCAACTGGGACGGCATGCAGGAACAACTCACCATAACTCTAGTGGAACAACATATAATCGAGAAGTAGATCCCAGTAGCAGTGAGGGACATTACACAAGAGATAAGTGCAGGGAGGGAAAGAGGCAACAGAAATGTACAGGGCATATCCTAATTACAGATACAATGGTTAACAGTAGATGAAGTGGGGGAATGGAAAAGGAAATGTGAGGACCTTGAAGACAGATCCCAGAGGCACAATATGAGAAGTGTTCCTGTATAACTTTGTTCTGTAGTCCCTTATTTACCCACATTCTAAGTAAGGATGCTCTACCAAAACTATTCATTGTGTATATGCATACTGTGGGGCCTTCCAAGGTGGAGATCTGACTGAGATCCAGAGATGGAATAGTTAAAATGGCATCTTCTGACATCGAAGACAAGATCCTGCATGTGGTACAACAAAAGGACTCCACTGAATGGGATGAGTGTGTGTACCAGTATACATTACAGGCAATGCTGGCCCACAGACGATCAATGATGGGGGTGACTCCAGAACTTAGGAACAACCAAACCCTGTCCCTTCACCCTGGTCTGCACTCTGGAGGGGAAGTCTAGGTCAATCACAATGGTGGAGGAAGGATGATGACTACTGGGCTTACCTGAAAGCAGGGAGGAACCCCACAAGCCAGGTGGCAGAGTAAAGTTTGCTCCTTTGCATCCTGGTGCACGGAGTGTTGACTGTAGTGTTGACACTAAAGTCAGCACTAAGGGGAGCGCAAATTGTGGACTGCATGTACCATGTTGCAAAGGAGCAAACTTTTCTGGGATATGATATAGTGTCCGGTCACACCCTTTCCCCTGCCTAAACCGATTTTCATGTCCTCCTCTATCATTTATCAAAGGTTTCTGTTGTTTCTTTTTGTAAAAATTGCATTCCTGCCCATTGATTACACTTCATCCACCCTGAGCCAGAGAGTGTGGCTCTAGCCAGAGAGTACAGCCCGGGTGAGGAGAGTACGGCCAAAGCCGCAGATTCTGGCCTGACTGCGGATGTAAAGATATAACTCGTAAATTGCCTCTTCGAATACCAAAAGTCTTAAAGTTAGACTTTTGACTCAGATTGCCTATGTGAATCAGGCCCATAGTAACTTGCAGACATGGGGCTCTTGGAAGTTCTTGTGGGTGAGCCATTTAAAGCAGAGAAAATTCAAATTTCTCTCTCACTGTACTTAATGTTCTCCCATACTGACCAAATATGGGGAACACCCACACTTCATACTCAAATTGTAAAGTTAGAAATTGTACTGATGTCAGACCACATGGCCATAGTGGACTTCACCCGCTGAAAGAAAATCTTGAGAACCAGAAGTTGGAAATTGATCGTACTATTCTTAAAGACTCTCCATTGTTGGATGTCTGGGATGCATTTCAGGTGGAAATACTGGCAAAGTTAATCACTACGAAATCCATTAAAAGCATGGTCCCTCATGAGAAAAAATGAGAATCTTATCTGAGCGACAAATATTTGATGCATTTTCTTAGGGAAATAGCACAAACCTGTAATCAGCTTGATGCCAACCGCTGGATCCGAGACAGCTCTTCTTTGCCTAAAAAAATGTTTTATGAAAACCTAATAAGGCAGATAAACTCCTAGTGATTCACCTATGTAGGGCAATGAATACTACACAAACACCGAATGAGAGATCCTGGAAAGGATCTTTAACTGAGACTGAGAAGGATAAACAGGCTGTTTTTCTAGAATTTTAGCGGCAATTATATGAGAGTCAGTATACCACTCCAGTGGTTGTAGGATATTTTCTATACAATGGCCAAAGGCTGGCAGCCAATGCCAGAACTATTGACTTTGATAATACTTGCTTACCTATCTGGTTTGCTAATAGATGACACTTTTAATGAGGTGCCTGGGCCTAGTTTCTGTTCATCATTGACTCTGATATGGTTTTGTTTTAGCTGTCTCCTGCCTAAAACTGGCTCCACTGCAATGTAAGGTAATGGTGAAAAGGTTCCACTGCCCCCCATCCCCCTTTATAGTTTCAAAATATTGGCATGTATGGTATTGCATTATAATTATATGTATATATAACCATTCTCCTGGTGAGTCATTGAAACATTTCTCAGAAAGCAGCACAGTCCCAAAGTTAGAGGATAATCCTGTGGTTATTGTTGATTTATTGGAAGTAATCGTGGGCTCATACAACAGACAGTAATTGCTCTAAAAAATGAATCCTGACATTTTTGCATTCATTATTTATCTACCAGCTTTTGGCTGTTTCAGAACAGCGTAATGTTAACAAACAGCCGGCATTATTATTTTTTTTAAGAAATGTGGTGACCCTCTGGGGGCCATAATAATTTAACAGAGGCTGAAGTGGGCTCACTCCTCATCCCATTAGGTATGCTGTGATATTGCTTATGTGGAAACGTGAAATAATAGTTTTTTTTACAGTCTCAGCATCTTTGGAGTTTTTTTGAGACCCTCTTTGGGTCTCAGCATTGAGAGTGAATTGTTTGTCTTGCTTTTCCACCTTGACATCATTCACACACACACTCACACCCACCCACTGTTTTATAAGTATACTTCTGGCTTCTTTAAAGGACATTTTATTTCAGAAGAAGGAATTAAAAAGATTTTAAACAGTTAATAGAGACCGTGCCTGGCTGAATGACTGCTGCATAGTTCGAGACTTGAGTAATCAAAGTCAGCTTTGATGCAGAATCTGATACTGAGACAACATCAGAGATAAATAATAATGGAGCAAGATCTGGGAGCAATTTTTCAGTCATTGGAGTTTCATTTGATGACTCATCATCCAATGATTCTAGGGAACATGGTTACAGCAGTTGTGATTTCCCTTTCCATGCACAATTAGGGAGGCAGCATGGCAGCTCTGTAATTTAGTTCAGTCCCATATTCCCCATTTCACTGCACCCACTGAATATAAAGTCAATACTCATTTTGCTTTTGTCTATTGATGATGTCCATCACTTTTTGGATGATGACTTCCTTGAGAAAATTGTGCACTAAAGAAATCTGTGTGCCAAACTGTTTCTTATCAAACATGGAAGCACTCTTGATCGTCATTCTAGGGCAGACTGGCAAACTCCCACTTCACTTGGGGAGTTCAACATATAGGAATAGTGTGCAACCAAGAGTACAGTCCTAATGGTCTTCTCACACGGTTTGAGCAACACCCAGATTTGCACTGGTCATGAGCAGAGATAGGTTTTTGATTTTGATGAAGCATGTGCTGCATTTCAAAGATTATTCTGCAGTGTTGCCCCAGAGCCATCCTGACTATGACCGGTTGTTTAAAATTCAGCCTGTTGTGTAACATTTGTCTGCCAGGTTTACATATAATTAAAAGGAATGTAGTGGTTGATGAGTTCTTGATCCTGCATAAAGGGTGACTACTGTTCAGGCAGAACTTACCCATCAAAAGAGCTTTTTATGCTGTGCAGGAGCTCTGCTGGTTATGTATACAAACTGGGAGAAAATACAGGGAGCACCTCCTCTACAAATCCTGAAGGTTGCCCTTTCATGCTAGGAATAAATGCAAAGGTTGCATGGAAGCTTGTCTAATGATCCATTTATAAAGGTCATAATCTTTATGTGCACAAACACAACAGAGCTCTCCAAAGCAAAAAATCAAGAAAAGAATAAATGTACAAAAATATAACAAACATCAACATAAAATATATATTATATTTGTTGTGTATAATAAAATTCATAAAACATAAAAGACAAAACAACACATCAAAATCACTTCAGTTCATTCCGTTTATACACTAGTGTTACCCACATACCTACCTTCTGTTAGGTGGGTTTCGTTAGAGTTGATATTGATTTGGTACTTCCTGTTAGAATTGATGGAAAAATTAAAAACTATGCTTGTTCATAGATACAGAGCAAAAGCATTACATGACAATGTCCTTGGGTCATAAAGGAGCTTTGGACAACTGCGTGTGTGATAAGCAACAGCTGAGACCTGTGTCTATGATGTAACATTTACAATTTGAGTTTTGTCAAAAGGTTAAGGATATCAGAAGTTTACTTGGACAAACCTTAAATGGTGTGAATAACATCATGTACATATTGCCAGATAGGGTCTGGATTGTGGCTTTATTATTTTCGGCAATGAACTAGGAGGTTGTTTTAGAAAGTGGTATTTAAGTACAACACCTTTATCTAATTTACATTTCTTTCTCATCTTCTCTTCTTTTTTTTTCTCTTCATTTTCCCCTTATCGTGAAGGGTAAGGTTGTTTCCTGTGTAGACTGTGCAAAAATACTGTAAAAATATTGTAAATAATATGTTATGTTATGTTATGTTATGTTATTTATTCTTTTATATAGCGCACGGCTACTCAAAAAGAGTGTCCCGGCGCTTTTATTGGAGAAGGAAGGCTGCCACACAATAACATAACACCGATAAAAGAAAGAACAGAAATACAGAACAAGTACAAACAGGAAACCGGCTACTGAGTGAACAACCAGGTTTTCAAACCTTTTCTAAAAGCAAGAAGACTAGAAGCTCCCCGGAGGGCAAGCGGCAAAGAATTCCACAACTGTGATGCCAGCAAACCAAAGGAGCGGCCTCCCAGGCGCGCTCTCTGCACACGCGGGACGACCGCCAAAAACAGAGATTCTGACCTCAAGGACCTAGTTGGTTGATAAAAGACCAGTCTCTTTTGAAGGTATTTAGCTCCCACCATGTGGAGAGCTTTGTAGGCCAGAGTCAAAGCCTTGAAGGCAATCCGTTTCCGGATGGGAAGCCAGTGCAGAGTTATCAACAGGCCAGATGCACTGGCCCGCCTGTTTAATCCAAAGATTGCTCTCGCGGCAGCGTTCTGCACCACTTGAAGCCGCTGCAGCAAGTACTCTGGAAGGCCCAGGTAAAGAATGTTGGAGTAATCCAACCTGGACCCAATCAGAGCCTGCACTGTCACTTTCCTGTGCTCCTCGGACAACAGGGGAAGGAACCTCCGCAGCATCCTGAGGATGCCGAAGCAAGTGCCCGCCACCCCAAGGATCTGGGATTTCAGTGTTAATCCTTTGTCCATCTTGACCCCCAGATTTTTAGCGACATGGGAAGAGCAGGATGGAGGAAACATATTAATCGGCCACCAGGCCTGCCAGTCTGGCTCTGTGTCACACCCGAAGAAGAGTACCTCGGACTTATCGGAATTGCACTTGAGGCTGTTCAGATGGAACCAATGAAAAACAGCCCCAAGGCAATCCCGGATACTCTCCTCCTCAAAGTCTCCTCCCCTCTGACAAGAGAAGAGGAGCTGGGTGTCATCAGCGTAAGACACGATCCGGGCGCCATACGACTCCGCCAACGCCGCCAATGGGGTCATGAAGATGTTGAAAAGGGTTGGGCTCAAAATAGAGCCCTGTGGGACCCCGACTCCCAGAGGCGGCATCACGGCGGAGTCTGGCGACGCCCAGACCGTTTGCCGGCGGCCGGCTAGGAAGGAAGAAAACCAATCGAGCACCGTCCCCCGTAGACCTATCTCAAAAAGTCTTGCGAGAAGGCCATCATGGGGGACGGTGTCGAATGCCGCCGACAAGTCCAGCATCACCAGCATGACTTTGCCCCCTGAGTCCAGAACACCTTTAATGGTTTCTGAGACCTCAAGGAGCGCAGTCTCTGTGCTTAGATGGGGACGAAAACCAGACTGGTATTGTTAAATAGTTTGGTTAGTGTTTCTATGTTACAATGATTGTTTTAGTTCGGTTTTATTTCCAAGTTTTCTTCCGTGATTACTCCATGCGGAAGTTATATATGTGTTATTAATAATTGGGTTTGTGTCTTTACAAACCTGTCCCGTTCGCTTGTTGAGGGGTCTCTATCTTATAACCTTTATGCAAGCAAATTCGATAACGCAGTCTAGCTGTTCAGCAAGCTGCAAAAAGCTGGCACTGTGGCATACAACAGAATTTGATGTTGTTGCAAAGTATTCAGTGTGATCTTGTTTGTAGGAAGTACTAGAAAATCATAGAGCACTGCATTACATTCCAACATAGTGTTTGCAGTTACATTTTCAGATAAGCAGGATGTATACGTGCTCACTATAATCCATGATGAGAGAACGTCCTTGTTTGGGCTGGGATGGCAGAAGTTCACGTGCCAACTGTATACTAGATTGCATCAAGTATGTGGATGGTTAATATATATGAATGGGTATTGCAGATATATAATGTGAGTTGTAAAACTTCCACATGGTATAAGAAGTTGTTACCTTACAGATGGTGTAAAAAGTTGTTTTCCATCAGACCACCACAGGTAGACCAATATATGTCCTTGACTACCAGTTGGCTGTAAGTGAAAGCTTTAGTGCTACAAACGCAGTAGTCTATGCTTCATCTGCTGTGGAGGGCGTTGTAAAGCTGTATGATTGGCACTTTGCCAACTGCAAACCTGCAACAAAGAGTAAAAGTTGACCATGTTGGTCTAAGCAAGGACAAATGCAGGCGAGTCTGTATTACTGCCTGCAATACCCACCTCAGCCAGGCCTATGTTTTCCAACTTGCTTAACTTTGTACTATATGAGCTGCCATACAGATAGTATGTACATTACAATGGCTGTAATGGATTCATGCCTTCCATGGACCACTACTTAACTGGGCAAGCAGCCTTTCAAATTGTTCCCTTTAGTTGGGTCAAACAATTACACTGTGGTCCTAATTATGACCTGCTTGTCACTTTCATCCTCCATCAGAAAGTGGATGTGGTTCTGTTTGTCATATGACAAGTGATTATAGTCACAGCATTGCACATAAAAGTGGATGAAAATCGACCACATTTTTATGGAATACCCTGCATGCCAAAACATAAAGCCCATGGTAGTTTTGGAAGTGATGTTAAGGGAACTTAGGAGAGCCTTCCCAGCTGTTTCAAAGATAGATTTTGTCACATAGTTCAGGTAGGCATTAGTAAAAATTCACTTGGCACATATACAATTTTAATCAGGACTTTGAAGGAGACAGAGAAATGAATAGGTAGGAAACGCTTAGCCAAGGTTTGTTTCCATTTGGCCAGGATGAAGTATGTCGCTGCATTAACTTAGAATATGTCTGGCATTTTCTTTGTAGAGGTTTGCTGGTGGTGTATTTTTATACAAGTTGATCAATGACTGGGTAGGAGACTGTGTGAATGGTGATTCAGATGGTGGCATATGAGTGTTATGGGTCCTTGAATGGGAGCTGTATTGTGATGGGACTGTTCTGCTCTGTTGTGTCAGGCCAATGGTTTGCTGTATAAAGACCATTCTGTTTGGTGTGTGACAGGCATCTGAATGGCCTGCAAAGCAGTTGGTGCCTTGACAAGGGTTTACTGCTGACCTCCTGCCGTCATGGGTTCAGTATTTTGACACTGTTATTAGTTGTTGATCTGTGAACGAAGCACTTCTTGCGGTGCTAAAATCAACTGGGATAAGTATGTACATTAGTATGAATTTGAAGGTACATCCTCATCCCAAAACCCCTGTGACAACCTCGCTACTTTCTTCTGCTGCAAGATCAAGGAGATCTACGACAGCTTCACAACCTAAGGCTCACCCACCCCACCCAAAACCACCACACCAAATGGCTCCGGCGCCCAGCAGACCTTGACCAATTGGACTATCCTCACCTCTGATGCACCCTCATTATCATGAAGAGCATCCACTCTGGAGCCTTTTAGGATCTCTGCCCTCACCACTTCTTCAGCAGATCCAGCACCAACATTGCTTCCAAACTCTGCTGAACCATCGACTGCCCTATCAAATCTGCAAGTTTTCCAGCAGACTGGAAGCACGAAGAGATCAATCTCCTGCTTAAGACACCTTCTGCCAACCTGAGGGACCAAAAGAACTACTGCACCACCCTCCTGCTCTCCTTTCCAACCAAAGTCATGGAGATAGCCATCAACGCCAAACTCTCTGAGTTCACCAAAAGAACAGTATCCTGGATTTCTCCCAATCAGGCTTCAGTAGCAACCACAGCACTGATACTGCTATCCTCACCACTACAGATGACATCCGCACCTCCTCGACCAGGGCAAGACTACAGCCCTCATCCTCCTGGACCTCTCACCCCTGCCTTTGAATAGGGGTGGGTGAAATTTGAATAATCACGTTATGCAAATGTCTGCAAAACTGTAAAAAATCTCCGCAAACACGCAGATATTCCGCGAACACGCAGAATTGCTTGTTCGCGATGCTTTCTTACTGTTCGCAATTGCTGTTTGCGTGCTCAGGGGGAAATATCTTGCGAACAAGTATTTGAGTACGCAAACAAGCAAAAAAGTTCACAAAGTCGCGAACGCAGAATTATGGGCAATTTCGCGTTCTCCGCAGAATGCGAAATTACCCAAATTCAGCAAATTCCACGAACGGGACGAAATTTACCACCCAGACCTGCCTTGGACAGCGTCTTCTACCACACACTCTGCAAAAAACTCCATTACACCGGCATCTGCGACAAAGACCTAGAATGGATCCGTTCCTTCCTCAAAGGCTGAATGCAGAGATTCAGACTTCCACTGTTCAAATCAGAACCCACAGAGATCAGCTGCGGAGTGCTTCAGGGATCCTACGTGAGCCTCTCTCTCCTCAGCATCTAGATGGCCCCGCTTGCAGCTATCGTCAGAAGCCATGGACTCAGCATTGTCTTCTACGTCAAAGATACCCAGCTGATTCTCTCCCTCACAGACGAACACACAGCCACCAAGAGCAACTTACACAGCTGTATGAAGGCAGTCATCTCCTGGATAATCGACAGCTGCCTCAAGCTCAACTCAGACAAGACCGAATTCCACATCCTGGGCTTCTACCTCTCTGCCTGGGATGGCCCTTGGTGTCCCGCAGTGCTCGCAATCCCCCCACCACGGACCAAGCACAAAACCTCGGCATCATCCTGGACTCCTCTCTCTCAGTGATCCACCAAATCTTCACCGTCTCATCCTCCTGCTTCCACATGCTCAACCTCCTTTATAAGATCTTCAAGTGAATCCCCACCAAAAAAACTGCACACCACCTGGAACGTCTCATCCTAAACTTCCCATGCCGCAACCACATCACCAGCCACTTGAGAGACCTTCATAGGGTACCTGTCAACAAGAGAAACACCTTTAAGCTTCTCACGAACACCTACAAAGCCCTCCACAATGCCAGGCCTGCATTCCTCAAACACCCTCTACACTCCCACCAGACATCTTTGCTTCGCCCAATTGACAATGGCCACCGTCCCATGGATCCGCAAGACCACAGCTGGCGGAATATCCTTCTCCTATATCGCTGCGACGACCTGGAACTCCCTGCCTCTGCACCTTAGGTAATCACCATTGCTGCCGCAATTTAGGAAGGACCTCAAGACCAGGTTCTTCAACTGAACCGCAGACCTAGCCATCTACCCCCACCCAGTTTCTTGGGACACTCACAAGTGAGTTGTCATGCTCCATTAAACCTTGATTGATTGATTGATTACAACTCTTCACATTTTGGCAAATGAAACACCCAGAGGTGTCCGGGATGGTGTAACTTGCATTGATCACACTTACCTTCAATGCCCTGCAAACTTCGAACTTTGTCTAAATGGTAAAATCATGCATTTTCCTCACATTTCTTTGACAGAATCTTCCAGGATCTGCTGGAATACACAAAATTCCTCCTACCCAGTATTTCCACACTTCTGAAAAAAATGGTATCCCGCTTGTGCGTCGCAGCCTAATGCTTACGAAACAAACTGCCCCAAAATGCAAAAAAGATACATTGGTGATAGTGGTAGCTGTAGCTTTTGAACTGGGCTCGGCAGCCACCCAGGGGAACCTACCAAACCACAATCTCTGACACTCAGAGGGAGCCTAGGGTGATATGACTTGCATGGATCTTCCAAGGCTTGTTTAACCGGATGGCCTTGCAAACTTTAGATTTTAAATAAAAACATGTATTTTTTTCATATTTGTGGGAGAGAAAACTCTGGAATCTGTAGCGATCTGCAAATTTCCTACCACCCAGCATTCCAACACTTCTCCCAATAAAAACACTACTCCACATATGTGGCTCTGCCTAGCATCTGAGACACACAAACCATGAACAAGTGATACATGGAGACATGAGCAATAGGAATTGCTGCAGTATTTTGTCCCAGCCTTAGATGCCATCCAAGGAAACATCCCAAACCCTGCAAACTTCATATGGTGCCTAAAATCACATATTTATCTCACATTTCTGTGATAAAAACTCCAGAAGTCTGCAGGGATTCAGAAACGTCCTACCTCCCAGCTTTCTCAACTTGTGTGACTGGGCCAAGTGCCTGCAACAGGAATGGATGCAATCAGGGACAATAGTAGTCCTCATGAAGGACTCATAATGTCCATGGTGTGATAAAAGCATTCATTCCTATAGATATTCCTACCTGCACTGTTTGAGATCATTCCTCATTAGATGACACTTAAATAGAAGGAGCACACATGATGATGATTGAACTACATAGATTTTGAGATAAGTTGTCGCTTTTAACTATGGTCCACAGTCACATATTAACAGTTACAGACTCTTGCTATACTCTGGCTTCGGTGTCAGTATACTCAATTGAAAAGAGAGTCAAATGATGAGGTTAAACTGTTGTGTGCCGATTTAGATACCGTATATAGGTTTCCTGACTTCTGCTCTTATATAGGCACAATTCACAGTGCCCTTATTTAGGCATAGTAATCCGATCCTTATTTAGGCATTATCCATGCTAACGAAATACAGGCATTGCCACCTACATCCGTCCATCCATGTCACAACGAGTTCTTGGAAAACCAGACTCTTAAGCCTTTAGGACTTCCCCTTGCTTGGATTATTGATTTCTCTAGGAACTCATTTATTATGCATGAACATCTATTCCTTAGGGGTTTATTCATGACATTCCTCTGTCCGACCTTTACGTCAATACTGGCATTTCTAAACACCTTCAAGGTATAAATATACCTTCACTTGCCATGGAAAGTCAAAGCTGCATACTTGTATGGCTCGCCAGGGCAAGTTCAGAAGGAAGTCGAGTCCCCGCCTGACGCACTGACCAGACGCTGTCATCCTCCCCGCAGAGAATCCAGCTCCAGTGTTTTTGACTCCCCTAGCGGGGTGTTAGAGATCGAGACCAGAAAGAGATTCCAACTTCTCTCATTCTAATGTATGGAGCAGACTAGAACCTAGAGGGACTTTTGACAAATCTTGGCAACACCAATCCTAACAATAGCTAAACTAGACTATAGAAAAACAGCCCCTACTTCTTACCTCATACTACACTTAGGTTAGGTACACTGGGGTAGAAATAGCTAGACTCACCAGACAAGTATTCACATTTTAGAATGTTATTTATGTATTTGTTTTTATGAATATATGTCATAGCTACAAACCATGCAATTACAGTATTTTATCTTACTGCTAACGCTGTACGTATTATACTTCGCATTCTGTCCTACGATTTTAGCAGTTCATATCTCTTGCACGAGTAATAGGACGGTTCAATAAACCCTTTTTTTAAAATGCCTGTCTACCTATTTCTGTGTAAACTCTGTAGAAACAAAGAATGCACAATTGACTAGGTGAAACTTATCTATTGTTTCCACGATTCTGAGATTGTTTCGATTCTAAAGCGAAACAAAGTTGTTATGTTTATGTGGTTGCCAGAAACTAATCGAGAAGTTTCTAGTGACCTCTGAGTTAGCTGTCACACACAAGTAATTACATTTAATGTACTTGATAGAGACATACTGACCTCAGTCCTATGCCAAAACTATAGTGTCTATTATTCCAATACGCAGAGCCTATCAGGGATATAGGAACTACACTACATGGTGCCCAACGGTTTGGTAAGGCACTAATTTAATGCTCGATACAGAAGTAACTCAGTCGTGCTTTTCTCAGAGACCCCTATTCATAAAACTCCAAAACACATCTGGAGTAGGTAGGGATAATATCGGCCATAACTGAGTAGGACGAAAAAACCCATGTATTAGCTGTTTGGTTTGTTCAACGTTGAAGGATACAGTGTTCCAAAATATTGTGCACCTTATCTTTGTTCCCTTGAAACTTGCTTTGCAATTTTTATTAAACAATGACCGAAAACCGCACACACACCGGAACCGGTGGAGCTGTACCCGACGAAGTCGCAGCAGGTTTTGATTACACAGGTTTTACTGAAAACAATGAAGATGCGCTAATAATAGCTCCAAATTTAAGGAGAGCCATCACTCTAAAACTAATAAAACATGGCCTAACACCATGAGGTGGTAGAGCAGTTTTTGTAATAGAGGCACATGAATCTCACCAGACAGAGGTATTCTACTCATGGATAGTATTCCCTGAATCACATCCAGTAACTAAAATGTTACACTTCTACAAAGAAGATGATCCACCTGAGGAATATATTCCTTTCGAGGATGTTGAAATTCCACTCACATACCAGGAGCATAATCACTGGTTTAAAGGCGCCCTTAAACATTACAATCACAGTACCAGGCTCAGTACACTAGGTAGACCAGAACCAACATGGCCGATTTTAGCCAGTTACACACCTCATCCTGACATCGAAGAAATGTCAAATGATGAATTACTTGCTCAACTCAAAGAGTTAATCAAAATTTATAGACAATTGGTTCAATAGCTATTTCAAAACAGACCTCTTACCAGGGGAATGAGCTAAAAATCACTCCATAGACTTTACATGCAGTCATGGGTAAAATGCCCACAAAACGTGAACAAATTCAATTCTGGGTAGCTCAAAAAATTACTGAAATAGAAGCTGTATTTCCTAATACTAGCCCTTATGAGAAACACAGAATTCTAACAATCTTTTTACCAGTGGGGATAACACCACATCTGGAAGACTGCACCACTTGGGGCACAGTCTTTGCTGCTATCTACACTAAAACACATGGTGTTCTGTCTATGGCGGTAATACCTGATGTCCTGAAACAAATTAAAAACGAATACGGGGCAGAGCCTGCTCTGAATTTAGGTGTGAAGTTACAGAAAATTTTTGACCAAGTCTCAACAATAATATTATCTAATATTAAAGGAGAAGCAGCATCAGTGGCAATCCGCCAGAAATTAAGGTAATTTTGATGTAACAGTACAACCACAAGAATTAGCCAGAATAATTGAAAAATACTAAGAATTAGGCAGAGACAGTTTGGGGAAGAACCAGTTAAACCACAACTGTCTGTAGGTTCTGAGAAGGACTCTATTAAACACAATCCTATCTCTTCTAAAATGAAGTGGGAAAATAAACAACATTCAAAAGAAAAAAGCTCTCAATCCCGAGGTAGGTATCCTCAAAAGGAGCCCTCTGAAAGGAGGTATAACCTCAGGTATAGGGAAAATCTGAGAAAACCGGCTAGGTATCAAGATACTGATACACATTCCTCTAGTACCTTTCAGATATCGTCACAGACAACAGAAAGAAAAGGACGATCAGAACTAAAAGAAGAACGGGTGAAGTCCAAAGATGATCAACACGTTCAGAAAAACAAACCAAAACCTCAATTCTCCAAGAAGAAGGTAGCAGGTCTGAAGATCAGACATGCCGAGAATTCTGAGAACACAACTCAAGAACAGAGAATGGGCTCAGAAATTTGCTGGAAGGTGCAGCAGAAGTAACAATAGCTCGCCAGAACCTGAAGGGACTTCTGGAGACAGTGTACTTGAATAAGGACATACAATTTGGGACTGTAGACACCAGGATCAGCTCTCCACATAGGGTATATGAAATAACACTCCGGATGGAGGGAGACATGCCAAGAAAAGTGAAAGAACTCTTTTGGGAGCATCTTTCAAGGGGTTATGATATATTTCTAGCAGAACAGGACTGACCACCAGAATTTGTCAGGGAGTGCCCACATGGCGAAGACATCATTATGCAAGCCTTCTCCAACCATGTTCCAGTGCATTTAAAATATGCTTATGCTAGGAAATGGCAGTGGCCCAGGCTCCAGCACTATACAAAAATCATGTAGGATGGCATTAGGATTCATCTCATCATAAGATCCAGTTAAAAAATCAACCAACTGCTCAAAGGCAGTACCCGATTAAGCAAGAAGCTAAAACACAGGTCAGGGAGATCTTAGATCAACTTGAATACCAAGGGGTGATTAAAATATGCACCTCATCAATGAACAATTCTTTGTTTCCTGCTTCCAAACCAGACAATACATATCATCTAGTTTTGGACTACAGACACCTAAACTCATGTCTTAAAAGAGTTGCAGTACAAAATGCGCACAGTACAGCTTTAATGAATAACATTGTACGTAATAAATATAAAACCACATTGGATATTTCTAACGGTTTCTTTTGTCAAAATATAGCACCTGAAAGCAGGTATCTGACAGCTTTCTCAATAATGAGGACCAAGAGTCAATTTTTTAGTCTCCCACAGGGGTTCAAGAACAGCCCCAGGTTATTTTCAGCAAGGGTAATAGAGTTACTACAAATTTATGATGACGAGGCATTGTCATATGTCAATGATATCTATCTGACAGACGATGACATGCGCAGGCACTTCAACAGGGTGAACACCATTATACTGGGCTTCGCCTCTGAGGGTTATAAATTCAATTTAAAAAAATCAAGAATTGCCCAGCTTAATGTCCTTTTTCTAGGATATGAACTATCAAGTGAATGCAAAAGCCTGGCAGCCAACTTATTAGAAAAGTGTGTGTTGCTCCAACCACCAAAAATGCTGAAGAACTTACAGTCGATTCTAGGTTTCCTGAATTTTGGAAGAACATACATTCTAAACTACGCAGAAAGGGTTAAACCTCCCTACGAATGAATCAAATCTGATTTTAAAATCACACATTGGACACAGGAACACACATATATGCTGTTTCACTTCAAGCAGAAATGTTAGCAACTAAACACTTACCAACACGCGTAAACGTACACAACTAAGTGATCCGAATCATTCCGGGTAAATGCAGATTCACCTACTTAACTTTTAAGGAAGGTCAAAAAGTACTGTGAGAAAGTGGCTCTATATATATTGAACCAAAGTAAGATACAGTGTGTATAGAGACCACAAACCGCAGAGGTATAACAGAGGTTAAAGTCAGGGCTGACCTTACTCTCAAAAGTGGTAGCTTGGTCAGCAGTAAAGCAGTACCAGAGGACAGTGTAAAGCATTTGTTGTACACACTCAGTCAGCAAAAGGTTTCACACACTCAAGGACTGAACTCCAGGCCAATTGTTTTTATATCAAAATATATAGTTGTTTTATTTTTAGAACCAACAGGTATCAACAAATACTTTTCTCAATTATGTGTGGCCTCAGGTAAGTACTTTGCAGAAAGGTACTAACTTTGTAAACACATTAAGTACAGGGGTTGCAGTAGGCAACACAATTCTAAACACAATTTAACATTGAGCTCAATGGGTTTTTCTACAAAAATGCAGTTATTTACTTTGTAGATTACTTTTGTAATTTCAGGACTGGATCCTAGATTTGGTCCTGGCATGCAAGCTTAAAACAGTTTAGTGAAAAGTTTTGGTTATTGCAATACTTTTTAAGGTGAGTACTTTGGAATTGGGTATTCGGCTGATTTTAGAGGAATATTTTAGAGTTCCAAAATTTCCAGTGAGGTTAAGGTTCTGGGCATAGACTCTGGGGTCCCCCAGGGTCAGGTAGGTACAGTTTGTACACCTCAGCGGCACAGGGGCAGCCGGGTGCAGAGGTAGTTAGGCCTAATGTTATACAGTTAGAGGCAGGGGACCTTTGGTTGGTGGCTGCTGGCTAGCAGGCCACACAGCTGTGGGAGCAAGGTCACTTGTTCAGGGCAAATGGGGAAGTAGGATAGGACACAAGTAGGATAGGCAATCAGGGGGCTGGGTGCAGGGTGCTTTTGAGCTGTCGGGTGCTCAATGTTATTTATTGGGAAAAGTAAAAAGGGAACAAAGGCAGCAGACTCTGGGACGGTGATTCTTCAGGTGCGACCACCACTTCGAGAGGTAAGTTGGAATCTTGAAGAAGAGGTAGGTACCCCAAAGGAAGGTGCAGGGGTGTCTTTGGGATTCAGGAAATCGTACCCTCTGCTGGTCGTGGTTGGGGGGTCCCTGGTTCTGAGGCTGCAGGCGTTGGTTGGTTCGCCGATGAGGGTCTTTGGGCACTGGACTTCGGGTCCCAATCACAGGGGGGATGTCCTCATGGTCTTGGATCACTCGGGCACGGCCCTGGCTCGGCAAGTACAGGGTGGGTTGGTCTGGTGCTTCCTGGCTGGCACCAGGGGTATGGGTGTAGAAGCAGAGCCTCTGCTTATGGGAGTCCCAGTGTTCAAGAGGGTCAAGGCAGGCAGGTCCTCCGGAGGTCCCAAGGTTGCTGTCCGTAAGAGTCACCAGGATTAAGCAGGAGCAGGTTCCAGTATCGACAGGCCGGTAGGGCTGGGGCCAACTCAGTGGGTGTCGTCCTATGTTAGCAGCTGCACGGCGGGTCTTCTTCTTCTTGATCTTCTTTCTTCTTTTCTTATTGGGATCTGAGCAAGGAAGGTTCAGGGAGCCCCTAAATACTGAATTAAGGGGCGTTACAGGTAGGGCAAGGGCAGGGGCCAATAGGTCCCTGTCCTGGGGTGGGTACACCACCTAGTCTGCTCCTCCCCGGTGGGAGGGAGGCAGGAGCCTTGCTGTGATTGGGCAGGGCTCCCCATCCTCAAGATGGCCAGAGCCCGGGGTCGTGCTTCACCTCACCTCTCCCACCTGAGGAGTGGAGTTGGCACAGGCTGGCATACCCCGCTTCCTGATGTACGGTTTCCCGCCATTCTTCCCGCCAGAGTGGGAGTCAGAACCGGTGGGGGCCAGTTGCTGGGTACAGCAAATGGTCTGGAGAAGCTCACAGAGGCAGCAGGCCTTTGAAACTTCCCCCTGCCCTTCCTGGGGAAGGAGACGTAGCATCTCACCCAGGATGTGCATTGTTGCAGGCCCAGGAGAGTGGGGGGCTCTCCATCCAGGGGTCCAGCAACATGTATGCTGTGTGGCAGCCTAGGTAGCCTCTCAGTCCAGACGGTAATTGCAGGTTAGGACGCTAAGATGCCCTCAGGTGCATTTTACATTAAATGTCGCACTGGCATCAGTGCGGGTTTAATGTGCTGAGAAGTATGAAACCAGACTTTTCAGTCTTCAGTGAGGCCTTCATGGTGCTGTGGAGTTCGTAATGTCGACCTTCCAGCACCATATACCCTTAATGGCAGCAGTGCACTTACAGTGCCCAGGAATGGCCCTGGGTACTGTAGGGGCACAGGGCTCATGCACCTGTGCCCACACCACTCGCATAGGGAACCCAACTAGAGGGGTGACTGAGGTATCCCAGGGCAGTGGGTCTTGTGGACATTGCACACAGGGATGTGTGCCATGTCAACTCTTTGTTTAGTTCTGTACTTAGACACTCAGCCTACAATGGCAGTGTGTGGGTGTCAGGGTACAGGACCCCTAAGGGTGGCACAATAAGTGCTGCAGCACTTAGGGGGCTTCTTTGGTCACCATGCCCTGGTTACCTAGGGTACCATTTACTAGGGGGTGGCAGGTGGCCAGGGATGCCAATTGGGTTTTAGTATCAACACAGTTTACGGAAGGAAGGAACACAGGCCCTGGGTACCTGGTTGGCAGGAGCCCAGGGCACACTCAGTCAAGCACATCAGCAGTTCAGCAAAAAGTGGGGGCATACCAATGCAAGAAAGATGGCAGTTTCTCACAAGTACCAATTGCATACAAATCACATTTGTATACACAACCAGAAATGAAATGTATATCAACAGAAAATATTCTGACAGCAGTTCAAACCGCCAAGGAAAAAGAAAGAGCCCTAGCACAGGGGAAATGCATTATGGACGTAACTCCTGTACCAGCCTTAGAGGCAGTTACAAAAGCGAGCATTCTGAATGCAAAAACCTTACATCTGAGATGGATACAATGGGTTAATTCACTTGCTGCAACTGACTTTTTTGAAAACACAAGCATTCCTGCAATACAAACATGAATGTCCTCTGCCTACTGAGATTCACCCTCTTGACCGGTGCGAATTTATAATTTATACTGACGGATCTGCACAACCCGCTACAGGGAGATTAGCAAGCTTATAGTGCAGCATGCGCGATCATTAAAGGTCATATGCGCAATGGCAAATTCAGACCAATGGTCACAAAAACGCAATCTCTAGGAAATTGTACAGCTCAGACAGCTGAAGTGCAAGCATTTAAAATGACACTTGATAATACGAATCGCAAATTCTCCACACTCATTGTGTGTGATTCCTTTTACTGTGTTCAATCTTCTAATGAATATTTACAGAATTGGCTTCAAAATGGTTTCAAAGATGCAAAAGATAGCACAATCAAGCATAAAACGCTTTGGGAACAAGTAGATCAGTTGCGAAACGGACTACAAAACACTCATCTGATAGACACGCTGAGTCATCAACGTGATGGCGTTCATGGTGAAGGGAACTCATTGGCTGATGAAGCCGCGAAGGGGGCTGTGCAACCTGCTTACGTAGCTGCAATCTCTTGTTCAAAAACAAAAATAAACAGTGAAATAATACTGGCTGTCAATGCTTCAAGCAAAGGCAGCAGTGCAGCGTTACCTAAAAAGTTTCCACTTAAATTCACGTATATAATTGATGCGAACATTCCGTTTGCTCAAATCCCTGGAGTGGGGGATGGGTAACACCAAACATGGAACATAGATTAGGACTAATCCTAGCAGCACATGAAGGTATCGCCTCTGGTCATGCAGGTGTTTCTGCCACAGTTTCATTATTAAAACTGAGATACTGGTGGACCAGCATTAGGAAACAGACCAGAAACTATGTTTTGGACTGCGAAATATGCCAAAAGATGAAAGTTTCTACTGTGAAACGTCCTGCGCAGACGCCCCTGTTAATTTCACATAAACCAATAGCTTGTGTTTACCTGGACCACTGTGGTCCCTTACAAAGGGATGGTAACTATAAATATATCATGGTCGCAGTGGATTCGAGTTCAAGGTTCCTATGGATGTGGCCTCAGCGCTTGGCTGATGCACGAACTGTTATAAAAGATTTGTGAGTCTTTATCGGCACATACGCAAAAGGCACACTACACTCTGACCAGGGCCCTGCGTTTAGCTATTGAGCTTACAAAGAAGCCATGGCCAGTTTGGGCGTAGCATTGCAGTATTCCTCTCCATTCCATCCTGAGGGAAATTCAGTTGTGGAAAGAAAAAATCGGGACATAAAGCAGTCTATAACCGCTAGAGGATTAGGTTCTGGTAATGGGTGGGTCAAACATCTTTATGGGGTCCAACGATCATTAAACAATTTGCCACGAAGTTCTCTAGGCAGTGTCACTCCATATGAGGTCCTATTTGGGACTAGAATGTTGGTAACGGACCTTGAAGTGAAAGGCACTGTGGTAGAAAATAAAGAATTTGATATCAAAGATTGTTGGCTGTTTTACAGGACTTAAATGAACTAAGATCGAAACAAAGTAACGTGTTCCTGAAGCCAACCACCACTGGGGAAAAACCAGCCATCCCAGGAAGGCCTGTCTGGATCCCAAAGCTTGGTGATCTAGTCGGAGAAAAGATCACGAACAAGAAGGAATTTATGCCTTCTTACAGGCAACCAGTACCTGTCCTGGCAATCCGCGGATCGAGAACAGTACTTTTGCAGCCCCTTGCTGGTAAAAAGGAGAAAAGATTTGTGTCTATCGACCTGATCAAACCACACTACGTGGCCGATACTAAGCAGTAAGCCAAGCGGACTCTGACAATGTAGCAGACGCACTCCTCTAGCTACAATCCAAGAGATTCAAACTGAGAGACTCATCACCTTTGAAGATTCTACAGCGTAAAATGCAGGACTAAGCAACAATTCTATGGAACTCGTTCCTCTTGAACCCCACATAACAGTTTGTCCTGAAACACCTGTCTACAACTAAGTGACAAGTGATCAATTTGTTTCAGAGATTTCATTGAATCCTGATGCAATTCCAACCATTGACAGAACTGCTTCAGGCTATTTTATTAACTTTAATACATTTTCTGAGGGTCCCAGTGAACCTGAAACGACGCCAGCAAAAATAACTTTCAAAGAACAAGCAACAGATTTTTTTCATCTCCTGAAAAAGACTTATCTGGTTTCACCATGGATTGAACTTTAAATTGTTTTGGGAATATTCTTCTTTCTACTTTGGTTAGCTCTGGTAATAACTCTGGGTATGCTGATAAATGGAAGATATATTGGAATGGACACAGCAAGTAAAAGAGTGAACTTACTTCTCCAGCCACACAAATTATCCCATCGTGAAGCAAGAGACTTGTCAGCAGTGAATATCACAACCGTTCCTATACCAGATATTATAATTTGGGACAGAACCGAATATGACATTTTTGGCCCATCGGAACTTTTGAAGATTCTACACCTATTTAAAATTTCTTTCACGTGACTTTATTATCTCTAATATCCTTTCTGACTATTGGGACTCCGAGACTGTTAATAACATGATGTCTGATCTAGAAATGTCTGCAGTATTCACAAATCATGAATATTTGGAGGGTTCATCAGACTATGAACAAATGTATTGTTATAACCAGTATGGCCATCATTTCTTGCATAAGACTGCAACACCTAGAAATGTATTTATGTAAAACTAATGGGAACATTGTCCTACACCTCCAAAGGGTAGCTCAAAAACTTTTGCAAAGAGATTTCCATATTTTTCAGGGTTCAACTTGTCAAATCCAGAAACGTTTTTCTTTAAAAATATGAACAAGACAGGAACTAAAAATATGTTAACCAACACAAAACAGATCTATTCTGCAGCCTTTATTGCCAAACTGTCTAGTCAGGGTTGTGGCTTTTAGAAAGACAACATTGAGACAAAATCTGTCTGGGGTACAAAAGATTGGCATGTGCAGGGGGTAGAAGCTTTGTTTAGAGCCTGTATCATCCACAAGCAAATTATGTTTTTGAATGACACTGTCGAAAAAAAGTTTTACCTTGGGATAGCCAAGATCAAAGACATGAACGTCCATACCTGCACCTGCAAGTAAAAGCCCTACACAGGGGGAGGTCGACGTACATACTATTTTACATCACAACAGATCAGATTCTGAATGGAAAAAAGGGTTGTTCTGGCCCACAGACACAAACAACTGTTAAGATCGATTCCTGAACAAAACACAGTGTTTCAATATCAATAGGCCAGACCCACGCTATGTTCAAAGTCAGCATCCAGGGGTAATAACAACATACAGTGTAGGGAAACTTTGCCTTGATTGGCTACGGAAAGCTACACTAGAGGATGTGAAAAAACACTTAACTTTACTTCCAGAAGGCACAGACCTTAGGGAACTCTTGCTAGGTCCAAGAAGACCACGTCAAAAACGTTTCATATATGTCGGTATCTACGCTGCTTATAATGAAATATGGAAGGTTACCCAAGCAGAAACAGAAATAATATGAGAAATTGATCGTATTAATTGAGAGAAATCTAGTAGACAATGGGTTAACAACTCTGTCGTCCAGGATATATTCATTGGACAGCATTGTATCGTCTGCCATAGACATTATGGAACAAGACTTGGTCATGTTGCAATGTGGTCAGTCTCAACTACTTTCTATCATGCTATTAGGCTGGACGCTACAAAACCTTGTGTGCAGGCTATGTGCCTTAGCATTTAATCAACACTACGTCACTGTTTTCAGAATTCAATTTCACTGATAAACAAATCAAACTGGCACAAAGGGGAGCAGACTATACGGTGCTGAGCATTGAAAAACTGGGAAAATTACTATTCACGGTGGCAGAAAAAACAGCTACTGAGTGGATAATAGATGGTAAAATTACTCTGCCTGGTACAACTTTCCATTTTCAGTATTGCCTAAAACATATACGAGCAGGCAAATATGAAAGGTTGGGTAAAGGATACATCAAGACATCATGGGATTTACCTTACACACACAGATTTTGGAGTGGGGGGCGTGAAGTGTTTCTTATCGGTACAAACTGTGAAAACGTACTAAGCGGTTCTCTGCTATGCCAGGGTATTAATTTACACAGGGCCTGTAATCGCTCCACGACAAACTTATCCTGCCACTTGCTGTATGCAAGTCTTGTTCCCCCAAAGAGAGACAGCCAGGGAGTCGCCTTTAGGGCCTTCACTAAACATCTCTTCTATACAAATTGATACTCGAAGCAGAATGAAAGCCATTCTTCAGCAACAAACAGTGCCTCTGACCTCGGTCAAAGAAACCTATGATCTACAAGTCGCAAGGACTTCAGCCGAGATACATGCCCTTTAATACAAACTGCCCTATACATTTCTCAGAAATGTTGGGTCGTATCTTAAACATGTCTGATACGAGTGGTATTGTTCATGTATTTAAGAACGTGTTTTTAGGACTGTTAGTACCTTTTCAAGCAGTCCTCAGAATAATTCCAAACTTTGTGCACTTATTGTTTGGCGGACTGTCGCTACCTTTAGCACTCGTTGCAGGGATCCTGTTTTGCTCCTACTGCTATGATATAGCAAGCAAATCACCAGCGACACCCAATGTACCGCGGAGAGAGATCTACTGGAGATGAAGTGTCGTGAGCGCATCATCCAAATTTTGGGTTTACTTCGTCTACGAGAATTAAATACCACATGGTTTCTATCATTCAGACCAATCTTGCAATATTGCATCTTATCCGTTCTACGCTACCTGCTTTGTGGTGAAGTATGCATGCTAGACATCTATCTAACACTTCCATCAGTCATGCCAATGGATACCAATACTCTGCTGGACCCGGTAACGGCCCTTGCTATGTGTTGTCCCAGCGGCTACCAATCCTGATGACGGCATTCACTGAGATCTCACAGACGCAAATTTCTGCTGCTGAGGTACAAGAGGAATCAACAGGCACATAGGTAACATCGGAATCGAACATTGGTGATGCTTTCAATGCTGAAGGTGATGGTTCTCATCTATGTGCGATTAGTCTTCTAAACGAGGTAATCCAACTTTCACCTACAGCGGAAGACAACTTTTTGTCTATAGGATTAGAAGATTTCATGTTTTCTCCATCCCCATACACTGACATTTGATTCAGCACACAGTGTGCCGGGAAGACTCTGAATTTGGCATTCATTTTTCTAAGCAAAGACTAATCTTGGAACTTTTTCTTATGATTCATTTTTTTTCCAAAGTTGCATTTTCTTTTTTTCGGGAAAAGTAATCTGCTTACAGTAGAACTATTCACAGAGAACAGAATTCTTCAAACATCCCCCCGGATCCCCAACTCCCTCCCCCTCCCCCACCCCATACCTCAAGAAACAATTAAGTACCTGTTACGGTGTAGCAGGGTCTCCACCCCCAACTCGAGGTCGATGACCCTCCACACCAATGGATCCCCATAAAACTACCCAATCCCCAAAAAACCTTCAACTAACAGCCCATTACAAGGGGACTCCTCCCCGCCAGCAGGTACCCCTCCACCCCGGTCACCCCCGAGTCACCAACAGGAACACTCAGGCGCTTCAGATACGCTACACCCCCACAGTGACGGGGCCCTGTTACACCCCAGGGCAGGGCCCAAGCCAGAGAGGGCAAAAGCAAGGTACCAACAACATGTCTCTCGAAGCTTTCAGGTGCCCGTCGTCTGCTTCTCGGCAGCTCCCGTCTCCTTCTCAGAGACCGTGCCTGACGCAGACTGTTGCCATGACCTGGACCTCCAGTTGTCTTTGCGCCGCGCTTCCCGAGCGGGCCGCGCCTGTGCCCCACCATGCGAGGAGTCTGAGTCCAACCCCGGGGGTGTGTGCACCCTCACTGGCACGATTTCATGTGTCCATATAAACACCTCCTCCGGGGAGTCAAAGAAGTGAGTGCGGGACTGGAACACGACCCTCAGACGGGCCGGATATAGCAGAGCGTACTGTATTTTCAGATCACGCAGCCGGGCCTTGGCCGCAGTAAAAGACTGCCGTTGTCGTTGTACCATACGGATATAATCTGGAAAGATCAGGATACTATGATTGTCATACAGCAATGGTTCCTTCGCTCTGGCCTGTTTTAGGATCATGTCCCTATATGGTAATTGAGGAGCCTAGCAATCACCGGCCGCGGCCGTGCCCCCACTGGTGGTTTTTATGCATTAGGGCCCTATGTGCCCGTTCAATTACAAAGCAACGAGATAAAGTGTCAGGCGGAAGCCAGCTCTCAAGCCACCGCACCAGGAAGCCCTCCATGCCGTCCTTCTCACAGTCCTCTGGCAGACCAACAAAACGAAGATTATGGCGCCTGGCGCACCCTTCCGCATCCTCCACACGAAGCGCCAGACCCTTTTGAACAGATTCAAGGCTGGTCACCTTGCGCTTAAGGATTACAATATCGCCCTCTGCCCCAGAGATGCGCGTTTCGGCCTCGGTAATGCGGGAGACCGCATTCCGCAGATCTTGGCGCAGCAGTGTAACATCCGACCCCACCGCCGCGATCTTTGTATTCAAAATGTCCCGGGACTGGGTGATGGCCGCCATAAGCGCCGCATTGTCCGGCCCAGCATCTTGAGGTCCACCGGAGGCCCCCTGCGCTTCCACTAGGCCCCGTAAATTTATCAATCGGTCCATGTTTGGGGGGCCCCCAACCACATGCGCCGCGTGTTATGGCTGCCCAGAAGTCCACCGACCAAATCCTCCGGATCGTAGCTTACAACTCCTCCCAGGAATCCACCGCGGCCTGGACTCACAACCAAAATGTCGGGCAAGGAACCCCTCCGCTGCTACTATGGCCAAGAGCGTCTCCTGTCAGGTCACTCTGATCCGAGGGCCACCCCCTCACTATTCACTGTTGGTATGAGCCCCTTCAAATCACTACTCCGCCACCAGCCACTAATATAAGCGGGGCCAAGACCACAGCAACCCGCCTCCGATGACAGCAGCCCCCTCTCCCATAGCGAGTCAGTCCAAAATAGTTCCAGGGGCCCCAGGGCCTTCCACTCCGCTATCACAGTCTCCGCGGCTCGTCCCGGCCGCCGTGCAACCAGCCCTAGGCCCCTTCATATACCACTGACAGCTGGTCTTCCCCTCACTTCGACACCAGGGGGGCGCCGCACACCTCCTCACTTCGGACGCAGCTCAGCCAACCCCACTCGGGCCGGTCCGCCACCACGTCCAGGGTCGAATGGCACCCCGAGGGAGCACTCCTGGTGCCAGCCCCCTCCTCACCACCTGGGCCAGATGTTCCGACCCCACCCGTCTACCTGGGCCCAGGGCCGGCCAGTCACCTCGAGCTCCACTCTGGCAGCGGGGGGCCCCCAATGTTGTAACTGGGGTTGCAGCGGCCCAGCGACGGCTCCCAGCTAGTGCCCACCAGGGCCAGGCCCCCAGCGCCTTCACGAACCCACTGCCCGGCCTCGCAAAAATCAAGGTCCCTGGCTGCTGGTGGTGGCGTAGGCTGCACCCCCCACTGCCGACTCCGCTGGGGTCTCAGGGCATCCAGACGTCAGGAGCCCCCCAGCGATCCGCCAGCTCCGTCCAGCTCCGTCCAGGGAGGCCCCACCTCAGGATCGATGCATGGAGGGCTGCCCCGCGCCGACGATATCGCCCCTTCTCTCGGGCTGGACTGCACCACTCCTCCCCTTCGCTGAGGCTGTGCGCCGGCCCAACCTGCAAGGGCCGCGCCAGCCAGTGTGGATCCCAGACACCTCCTGACCACACTGGGGCAAGTGCGATCCCCCTCCGATGCAGGTCCGCCGTTCGCTGTCTGTGGCCTGGGTGCCGCCACTCTCCTCTGGCCGGGGTCGCCAAACTCGAGCTCCCCGGCTGCTGATGGCCTCACAAGCCTCTCCGCTCCTGTCTGCTGCCACTCGGCCCCCGGGGCACCTAATCTGCCAGAATCTCGCTGGTGGGGATCCGCTTAACTCTGACTCAGGACGCCACCCTCGGGGTCACAGTTGGGTGGGGGAAGCGGGATAAATATGCGGATAACTGGTCGGCGGGGACGGAGCTCTACTAAGCTGCGCCCGCCATGCTGGCTTTTCAATTCTTTTGAAACACTTCCAGAGACAATATGTCACCTTGTCCATAACAATTGTTTTATGAAATGATTTAGGTTTTTTTTTCTTCTGTATTTACGAGCTATTTCATAATGATATACTCATGTTCATTAATTTAGCATTCCTTGACAACTTATGCTTAGAATGAAACATTGCTTTGATATGTGCAGCACCATTGCAACAGTTTTGATGCATTTAATTATTATTTATTTATTTTTTTTCAGTTCAAAAGATTTTTATTAGGAGCTGCAAAGAGATTCATCAGTACAGGAATTGTCGGTTCAGTACGAATAGTTACAGAGCGTTGAAACAATAATAAGTCATATGAATAGGAATACAGAAAGTCGGTACCAATAATGCAAATGAGTCCATAATACAGTGAGTCCATCACGTTACATTAAAATCCCCTTAAAATGTCCACATACATTGTATAGCCTGACCATGAAGGAGATAGGCACCACCCCGACCTGACCATGAAGGAGATAGGCACCACCCCACTATCGCAGAGGCTACATAAGATGTACATTTCCGTA
Source organism: Lissotriton helveticus (assembly GCF_964261635.1). Classification (NCBI taxonomy): domain Eukaryota; kingdom Metazoa; phylum Chordata; class Amphibia; order Caudata; family Salamandridae; genus Lissotriton; species Lissotriton helveticus. The sequence continues at coordinate 1,469,234,303 of NC_136065.1, forward strand.
ACCCAAACCTGTATTACATGTGGAAGCTGGAGACATCACTCTGTGGTTAAGAATGTACAAGGACATAGACTGGCTAACAATCAGAATGAAACATTGTGTGACGACACGCTCTAGGACCTTGTATGCAAGATTCAAGGAGGTTTGTATGCATCAAAATGAGTGTCTAGCGAGGACCAGATTTTCCTCGATGGGGGTCTCCACGGGGTGGAGGTCAAGGATATATTGTCAGCACCTCTCAAGTACGATACCCAGTTCAACCAGTGAGGAAAGGAGGCTTTGTTCGTGCTTTTCCAGTTGTTAAGTATGATTTTAACCCCAGCCGTCAGCAGCAGGTCCAGTAGGGCTTTATCGTTTTCATTGAGAGTGACGGCTTTGGCATGGTCCTTTCTGCGCCAGTGTATGTACGCCTTCAACCTGGGCGATACCTATACCAGGATGGTGATGGCCCTCTATTCGGCACCTTCGGCCAGGATTGCTATAAACGGCACCCTCTCGGAACCGTTCCGTCTCTACCAAGGCACAAGACAGGGCTGCCCTCTCTCACCAGCACTCTTTCTCTTAGCCCTTGAGCCCCTCATTACAGACATCAAACTTAACAGAGACATCGCGGGTATCTCCTTTGGGGACACGCGAGTCAAGTTAGCTGCATATGCAGACGATGCATTTAATTTTTATTTTTTATTTTAGACATGTTTTTAGCTAATTAATGTGTATATTTTAGAAATGTTTAACATGTTTAGAATTTAGTAATGTCGTTCATACGAAACTGGAGCTGGTGTTGTGTGTCGATTTAGATACCGTATATAGGTTTCCCGACTTATGCCCTTATATAGGCACAATTCACATTGCCCCTATTTAAGCATAGAAATCCAATCCTTATTAAGGAATTATCCATGCTATCCAAATACAGGCATGGCCACCTACATCCGTCAATCCACATCATAACGAGTTCTTGGAAAACCAGACTCTTAAGCCTATAAGACTTCCTGTGCCCGACTTTTACGTCAATACTGGCATTTCTAAACACCTTCAAGGTATAAATATACATTCACTTGCCATGGCAACTCACAGCTGCATACTTGCAAGGCTCGCCAGGGCAAGTTCGGAGGAAGTTGAGTCCCGTCTGACGCACTGACCAGACGCTGTCTTCCTCCTCACAGAGAATCAGCTCCAGTGTTTCTTTCTGATCGAGACCCGAAAAGAGATTCCAACTTAACTCATTCTAATGTATGGAGCAGACTAGAACCTAGAGGGACTTTTGGCAAATCTTGGCAACACCAATCCTAACTATAGCTAAACTAGACTATAGAAAAACAGCACCTACTCCTTACCTCGTACTACACTTAGGTTAGGTACACTGGGGTAGAAATAGCTAGAAGCACCAGTCGAGTATTCACATTTTAGTCTGTGTTATGTATTTATGTGTTTTTATATTATTTTTATAAATTCATGTCACAAGTACAAACCATGCTATTACAGTATTATTTTATCTTACTGCTAACGCTGTACTTATTATACTTTGCATTCTGTCTTACGATTGTAGTAGTTCATATCTCTAATAAATCAATAAATTCAATAAATCCTTTTTATTGAAACGCCGTCTACCTATTTCTGTGTAAACTCTGTAGAAACGAAGTATGCATGTTTGACTAAGTGAAACTGTTATCTATTGTTTCCATGATTCTGAGACTGTTCCGATTCTAAAGGGAAACAAAGTTGCCATGTTTATGAGGTTGTCAGAAACTAATTCCTTCTTGTTTATCTAAGACGTTTATAGTGTTCTCTGAGTTAGCTGGCACACACAAGTAATTAAGTTGAATGTACTCTATAGAGGCATACTGACCTCAGTCCTATGCCACAACTATAGCGTATATTACTCCAATGCGCAGAGTCTCTCAGAGATATTGGAACTACACCAAAAAACATACCCTGAGAGCAAAAAATATCACCTGTGCAGCTTTCACTCGCCTGACTCAGAATGGACATAAATGAGAAGCAGCACTTTTTGGCCAATGTGAAAACCTCTAAACTATAAAACAGGCTGACTAATAATTGACAAACTGTGCCACAGACAAATAAGTTGCAAGAATTCATAATACAATTGAGACAGTGAAGCAGTCACTGTGTAAGTGATCTGTATCTTGTTAAATCTTTTTGTTCAACAGGTTACCACTGGACAAAGTATTTCCTAATAAACCTGCTTTTGGCATTTCTCAGAGGTGGTGGAAACTAAGGGAACAAGAAGAATACTGGTTATATTACCTGTTTTTTTTAAATTTTGTTTTTCAAGGGAGTTTCATGTGTATCCTTGTGATTGCAACTTTGTCTTGCTATATTTAACTTTGAGGCGTGGGTGGGAGAGAGATATGAGGCGAGCAGTAACGAGAGAGAGAGAAACAAATACAAGTTCTACAGAACACGTTGGGTACCAGCGAGTCATGGGATGATAGGAAACAAGCAATAATATATGCCATGTGCACTCAGTTCAGTTCAATAGTCTTTATTCAGGTATAACAACTACGATGAAAACACAGAATTAAAAACACATTGTACATCATATAATTTTTGAAATTCAGAACCTATTAAAAAAGACTTCACACAACAAAGGGATTTCAAGCATCATTAATTATGATGTATGTATACATTTAATCAACTGTATAAAATTACTGAATTAGCACCCCTGGTGACTAGCACTCATTTAAAACTATTAACGAATTCACCAGGGCTAAAATAAGTATCCTTATGAAGCATATCTCCTTTTCAGTTTTATTGCAGACAAAATATAGTTGAGGACAGGTAAACAAATCATAGTAGTATTCAAACATTTTTAAAAATATCGACCCCTCTTAGTGTCAAGTAAACTGCTTGTGATTTAAAGCTACTATATAAGGTGCAAAAAGTATAAAATGCGCTGTCATTTGTGGTGCGAAGATATAGCATGGGCAGCCCGGAAGACATTTCAAATCAGCAGACAGAGTTAAGGGAAGCCACCACATAATGAATTGAATGTAACCTGAACCCCATGAGATGAAATCTAATTGCCCGATACACAAAAGTAATCTGAGACAAAATCCTAACTTTATGACTATCGGTATTCATAAAAGGCATTTAGTAGTAGTAAAGTTAGGAATCCTAACTTTACGACTACTAAATCCCTTCGTGAATTCCGAAATTAGTAACGTTTGGATTGTGTCTCAGTTTAGTAGTAGTAAAAGTTAGGAATTCCAACTTTACTATTACTAAATGCCTTCCGTGAATACCAAAAATAGTAAGTGTAGGAGTTTGTCTCAGATTAGTTCTGTGAATCCGCCCCATAGTTCTGTTTTTTTCACCCAGGTTAAATACTCATCCATCCCAGGAGTTGTGGAGATAGTCAAATTAGTTAAGAACTGAGGTTAAATGTCTTGAACTTGTGTTTCTAATATTTATATTTTTTATCATAAAACATATTTCCTTAACTATGGCCTCAGTTTGGGACCAAATGCTATCTGGAAAATCAAAAAGGTTAACCAGGCCCATACCATTAAAGCTTTTCTTGACATATGCCAGCCAAAGGATAGAGCATCTATTGTCCAAATTCAGACAGTCGCTCAAAATGTCACTCTAGAAACCTGCTTGTGGGGTTCACCAGATTTTAACCCAGAGTAAAAGGGGGGCCATTTTAACTTTGTGTTCCAAATAGCTCATAAACAATTCACTGTGGGAGATTAACTTGGTGTCGATGTTGGGAAGGCCAGTAACTGACAGAGGAACTTGTTTTCAAAGGCCTGCATTCTAGGTGGTATTTCATGACCCCATATGCCCGCTTCACATGTTTTTGCACCCAGACATTTAGATTTACATAACTGGACCATCTCTTTAATTGGCCATATGCACTCAAAAAGCATACAATGTCTTTATACACTACTTTTCTAGAACGTAAATGGCATCAGTGGGGATACTAGGAGACACAGAATCTGGTCCTATGGCGCAATGTGAGTATATCTATGCTACAGACAACACATGTAGCATTCCTTAACTTGACAAAATGCGTCCTAAATGGGTTGGAATGCATTGGTACACCACCATCACTTCAGCTACAAGGGATATGCTGATTTGGGTGAGCAAGCAAGTCCCTTGTGATCCAGAAAATACACTGTTAATCTGAATAGCAGACATGTGGGAGTGACTGAGAATTTATACGTCCAATGCATGCTGGAGTTAAATGTATATGTCCACAGTGCTGACACATAAGTGTTTTTTCAAACATTTAGCATGAGTAGTTGTATCCTATATTGAACACCAGATAGTGTGGATTTGAGACTTCTACTGTATATTGGAATGGCTACTACGTCTAACTTAGCAGAACATTAAAACCAAAGTTTAGCATAAAATGGCTGTGAGAAATTGGATTGTTGTTTGACTGGAGTGGTAACCCAGGTCAAGTAACAGCCACTTTGTCTGTCAGAGTGAACCACAAAAGTCACTAAATTAACCTGTGCTTAAACCTCTGGTAGCTTGGCACAAAAGCAGTCAGGTTTAACTTAAAGGCAATGTGTACATTATTTATGCTGTGCTAAAACAGTAATACAGTGAAAACACAATAGAAATATCCTACACCAATACAGAAAGATAGAATACATTTACAAACATGTATTTGACTCCAAAATGACAAAATTCCAAGCATTAGAACTGGAGTTATGGATTTTTAGATTTTGAGGTAAAAAGCTAGCACCTAAAAGACCAAAGCACCACCCAGGGAAATCTTTTCATGCAAGAATGGATAAACTATAGCAGTTGGCTACAGAAAGGGGATTAGGCCTCGTCTTCGCTTCCCTTCAGACTTAATGAAATTTCAATAAAACTTGTTCTGTGAGGTAAGGCTGCAGGTGGTGACTGAGGAGGGAGCATGATTATGTGTTCAGCAGTCCTAAGGACTGCCAAACGCATCATGGCAGTCTGACCGCCGCATTTTGAGTTGGGCAGTTGGACCTCCATGGGACCACAGCCGTCACCAGGGATCCGTGATCCCTTGTGGTCTTGCAGCAGTCTGAGAAAACTCCTAATCTGGCAGGCGGTCGGGGTTGGCAGTGTGGGAGTAAGGCACTGGTGTGGCGGGCCGCTCACACACCGCAAAACAAGTAATCTCTTTTTTGGAAGTATGAAATCTTCAGTGGAATGAGGCAGGAGGCTGTAGCCAATGAGAGAACAAAGTCTAAATGATACCCATTGGGCGATGGACTGCTGAAAATGATTCTCTACTGCAGAGAAGAACAGAGCAGGAGCTGTTGTGAAGTCAGGCTGACCAGTGAATAGATGAGCCGGTTGCTCCAGGTCTACTTGGCACCTTTAGGACAACCTGCAAGGGTTCAGGTCTGGAGGAGCACCACATGGGGGGTTTGAATTCACTCAGCCTGGGTTCAGTTGCGGGCTCAAGATCATTGGAGCCTTTTATGTCTTGAGGCTCTGATCAGGAGGCCAGCCAACTAGCTCTTGGAGTCACTGGCAGTCCTGGGTACTAGTTATGAAGCAGGGCTCAAGCAGCACTGCAAGGCCTCTGAGGGTTCAAGGCAGGTTCCAGGCAGTTTAGCGAGTTTGTGAAGTATACAGCAGGACACATCAGCAGGCAGTTCTCCGAGAAACTTTCTGCAGGTCCAGAAGGTGAACTGAAGAGCAGGTCTGAGGGTCTTTTTGTAATACCTGGTGCCTTCTTTGAAGTAGTAGAAGTTTATAGAAAATTCCCTTTGAAGTGCTTGAAGTTTCATGAATCCCCTGCCTAACTCCAAGCTGGCTGCAGGAACAATGCAGTGGTGATAAGTCCTATGTGTGAAGGCAAAGCACAGACTATCCATTTGCAAGTGCAGCTGTACCCAGCTCCTCTTCCCACCCTGCCAGTTGAAGGCCCATCCAGGAACACCTAATCTTTCAATTGTGTGACTGTCTGAGAATAATAAACAACGTACGAATTCCAACTATCCCCATTCATGTGACCTAGGACAGGCTGCAGGCACCAAATAGCTAGGGCAAGAAAATGCCAACTTTCTAAAAGTGCAAAAGAAAATATGATGGACAGAATATTGAAAATGGCAAACATTCATCCCAGTACAGAGATTTGGGTCTAAATCTATCTTTTTTTGCTCTCCATGCCATTCCAGTTTAAACCCAGCCATTAGCAAATCATTTTTGAACCTGATCCCCATTGGGACAGTTCAGCCCTAACGGCCATGCCAGGTCCTCCCTGGACAGGAAACAAGCATCCTGGGTTGATGAGGGGTTATGCCACGAAACCTGTCCCATGATGCTTATTTTCGGTCCAGGGAGGACCAGGCTTGGCAGTTTGGGCTGGCCTGTTCCCATGAGGAGCAGGGTCAAGACTGGTTTGCACATGGCTAGGTCCAAATTGGGGTGGCATGGTGAGCAAAAGAACAAGGATTAAACCCAGATCTTTGTGACTGGGCATTCCGTACATCATTTATTCCTTTTGCTTTTGTCACCCTAAGTGGGAAGATGCACAGAGGTGGGTCCAATTCTCACTGCACCAATGGATTAAAACTAGCCTGGCTGATGAGGGGTGATGCCCCGAAACCGGTCCATGGATGCTTATTTGCATTGTTCAGCATTTTCAAAGATTTAACTTTGAATCAGACTTTACCATTAAAGAGGATGTTTTATTATTAATTATCAGACACCAAACATGAAATGTTTATCTGTGCCCAATCAAATGTTAGTGCTTACTAAATGTAATAGGGCAACCTAATGTTATCCTGTAGGGCAGGTAGCCCTCACAATAGTGAAAAACAAATTTAGGAGTTTTTCCCTAACAGGACAAGTAAAGCATAAAAGTACATGTCAAACCTTTTCATTACAATGCACACTGCCCTCTGGGTTACCTTGAGCACACCTAAGGGTTACTAATTTACAATGAAAGGGTAGTTTATATTACTAAGTCAAATTTGCAGTTGTTTAAAACTGCTTTCAGGTTGCAATTGCAGGCCTGGGACATATTTTAAGAGAGAACTTAAGTGGGCGGCACAATAAATGCTGCAGGCACACTAATTGCATTTAATTTTCAAGCCCTCAATGTTAGGTATATAATTTTCTAATAGACCTATAAGTAAAATAAATATATTAAATCAGGTGTAAGCCAATTTCACCATCTTTTAGTGATGTGTAAACTAGCACTTTAGCACTGGTTACAAGTGGTAAAGTGCCCAGAGCCCTATGGTGAGGTTCTGTGATTTTCGACTTCGCTTCGTACTCGGCCGCCATTTTGTGACAGCTGCCATTTTGTGTTGCCTTCACTCAGGCAGCACGGCGAACATAGTGTTTTTGCTTTCCCAGCTGCTATGCGCCTCTTCTGTTAAAAAGTAACCCCTTGTCCTTGTTTATGAAACCGATGTCAGGATCTGGCCGAGTTTGTTAATCCATGTCTAGACTGATTGATCCCTGTCTCAGTTGACTGTTTGGGTCCCACCATTCTTCTTTTAATTTATCTTATTTGACCGGCCTTCGCCATTCTTCCCTTGTATTCTCCTATTGCACAACTATCCTTTGAAACACGTAAACACGTCCTGTCACCTGCAAATTGAATTACATTTACTAGTATTGATTAACTTGAGGGGAGGAGAGAACACGGGGACTGAAGGAAGGGCGTATTCAAGATACTCGATAGCTTGTTTTCAAACTTTTCCTATTCGTCAGTTCTGTATGTTTTGGGAGTAGACATTGTAAATATGTGTACTATAAAAGATTGTGCGCCACGGAATTAAGTGGCAGTCTTCTAAGAATATACCTTCTGTACTTCTTGGATAACTGTGCTTAGCTGCAGCTAATAAACCTGATTTTCTACACCTAACAGAATGTCTTGTGTCTCTGTCTGACAAGTCAGGTGAACCCAGAGATTACAGGCGTGCCCTGCGCCGCTCGGCCCATAAGGCCCGGTTCTCCAACTGGTGCCCAACGCGGGGCGACTTCAGTGGTAGCGGTTCAGCCCGAAGGTCGTGAGGAGCCTCGCAAGAAAATTCAGGAGGATTCGCGAACCACGTCAAGCGAACCCTGTATGTCAAAAGTGGACCGAAAGTCTTTTGCAGCTCGGCTACTCCTTTCCGACGGCTGCAGACGACTGCTGCCCTGACTGTCGCCCTGCCTTGGCCCTCTGGGGATGATTGGTATCGCGAGAAGTTAGACGGACATCTGTTGGTGTAAGAAAACACTTAGTTAAGTATTCGTGGGTAGCGCCCACTCTTTTGTTTTGTTTTTGCTATTCGACTCATGCATTAGTCGAAGCCAAGGGGTAAGTACATTTGTGCTGTGATCATTGTTGTAACCCCTTGAAGTTTGTGAACAGTCCAGTTTGTTACGAAATGCCTGGGCTTAGTAAGTTTAAGAAATTTTGCTGTTTTAATTGTACTAGGGATTCCCGGCTAGAGGACTCTTGTCCGATTCCTCCGGTTGGAACTCCCACTTATGAGCTCTATTCGAAACATGGTCTTGGTCCTAAAATTTTTAATGAAACATGGATCCGATATACGAAGAAAGATGGTGTTTTGCAGTGGCCACAAAACGGTAGCTTTGAGCCTGACATATTAGACAACTTAGAAGCAATTTTATTTAAGAGAAAAGCCCGGCCGGCAATGTTTGACTCTTTCCGCCTATGGCGTAAAGAAGCCAAACAGAAAGAAATTAAACAGGCAAAAAGAGATAAGAAAGCACAAGATAAGACGATTTTACAGGCTGCCCAGCAGCTTAGGAATGATGATACTGATAAAATGATTGAAGTCTCAGACAGACAGCATCGTATGGCAATAGATAGATGTTATCCTGTGTTGTCCACTTCCCCACAGAATAAAGATCTTGATGAAGATCCTTTAATGTCTCATTTGTTGAGATTACCTCCACCTTATGTACTAGGTGCTAATGCACCCCCATTACAACCTGTCGTCCAGCAACCTGTGGTTCAACCAGTTGTTCCGGTCCTTCCGCAATTGCCTCTCCCAGTATTTATGCCTCCTTTGCCACCGATTCCCGTTCCTGGGACTCCTATACCTCAGTCTCCATCCTCGGTTCCTCTTATAACTGTTAGCCCCTTCTACTCTGCCTAATGCCTTGTCTCCCGTTCTACTGTCAGATTCCCCTACAGCTCGAAGACGATTGGCCGATACTGTTTCTGGCCTTTTTTTCCCCTCTCTTCGGTTCTTTTAATCTAACACCTGCTATGTCTCAAAGGCAATCTCGTAGTCAATTCCCAGGGCCCGATGAGCGAAGTGTGTTGGATAATATTGCCCGCAAATGGATTATGAGTGATTCACAGTATGGCGTGCTGGATATTATGAGCACCTTTCACCAGTGGGATGCGCCCAGACAGAGATATGTTTTTAATGTTATGTGTGACACTCTTGTTAAGGGTTGGAAGGATATGGAATTGGGTTTAGCTCCTCAGGGTCTGTTGGACATCCAGGCTACATTTGATAAAGGACTTATTGTGGGTTCTGAGGTTGAAAAGGCCGTAAGAACACTGGTCACTTTCCGGTCTTTATTCTCTTCCCAGGCTTCTCTTGAACATGATCCTGCAGTTAGTCCAAAAATGAAACATTATCCTATGAGAGAAGTTCCTCCAATATGGAGAGATGCGGTACCAGCTCAGGGTGCTAATCTGGCTGTCCCTGCTCATTTCCAGCGTATATGGGTACATGTTCCCTGGAAACGATCTGAGGTCTTGGCCCTTAAACAGTCTCTACCGGACCCTCGTAAGAATCCTGCTGGGTATTATAAAGAGCTGTCCCAGACTGTTGATGTGTGCATTATGAATTTGGCCGATATTGATTTGCTGATGGGAAATGTAGTCCCACAAGCATTATGGGCTTGGATTCGTAAGGAGGACCATGATCAAGCTTTAGGTGGTGTGTGGGCTGCCATAACTGCCGCAGATGCAGCACAAGTAGGTGGTGCTAAACCCGATGCTTTGATTACAGAATTGCCCGGTAGGATCATCGCCTTAATGAAAACCATGATGCCTGCCCTACGTGTTAACTGGGATAAGTTAGCCGCGTGTAAACAGAAGAAAGATGAGAGTGTCTCCGATTTCTTTACTCGTTTCGAGGAGACGTTCATAGACCACAGTGGTCAAGATATGAGTACTGAGGGTGGACAGCGATTATTTGTGGATAAATTTGTATTTAATTTACTTCCAGAATTATCGCATAAGTTGAAAGATTCCGAGAGTTGGTGGGCCGTTTCATCGTCTGCCCAGATATTAGCTACTGCTCAATACTATGAAAATAGGGATAAGGAAGAAAAGGAGAAAATGGAGAAAATGCAGGGCTTAATTTGTGCCGGTGCTTTCCGGTGCTTAGCACCGGCACTTATTTATTAGGGCCGGGTCTATACAAGATTGCCACTGCCAACTAGCATCAACAGTGTGCGTCAAAAAATGAATAAAATCGAATGTTCCGTGTTCATTAGATCCGCACTCTGTGTCTCCCCGTGAAGAGCTGAGCCATTTCCCATTTATAAGTCCATGCCTTCATACTGTTACGGTGGATGGGGGCCTCTGATTGCCTTGGATTTGGTCATGTGTGGGTGGCTGCGACAGGCGGGGCGGCAGCGAGCGTGCGTAACCTGTTTTAAATTCCACCGCAACGCCGCCAGCCCGCCTTATCAGGAAGCACACACGCAATGGCACTATTATTTGAAGCAGGAGGAGCGTGTTGTGAAGTGTGCAGCACCAGATTCAGGTAGGGATTTCTGCAATCGGTATCTAGTTTTACTGACAGACACAACTTTTTTTTTTTATAAAACAGCAGACACATTTTGTGTGCCAGAGATGCTTTCTCCGCAGCAACGTTTAATTATGGCATCTAACTTAAAGATTTAGAGTGGCCCCGACTTTCACAGCTCGACGGTTGAGCTCTCCCAGCAGGCCCCACAGGCTGCAGACCTCGCTCTGCAACTCCCACATTGCCTGCTGTGCCCTGGAAACTTGCTCGGTTCAGGACTTCTGTCTCTGTGCGCGCACTCAGCCATCTCTGTGCACTGGCCTGGTGGGTTTCTTGTAAGTTTGTTGTTGGTTCTAGCTGCACGGAGGCATATATGTTTCATTGTTGTTCTGAATTGGTGCCCGTTTGACTGTTTTCACGCACATCAGGCAGTACGTCTATGTGTAAATGTGGCCATTTTTGTTGTTGGTCTGTGTTCATGATCTAAAAATGCCTCCAAACATCTTGCTTCTCTTCCAGCCGGGTCCTGAGAGGGCCTGGTTGTGTAATGCCAAATTACCTATGATTGGATCATCAGCTTCCCTACCCCCCTAAAAAAAAAGTCAAGCACTCATCTCCTTCAACTGGCGTTCCACTCCCAACTCAGAGTGGTGTAAAGGAAAATAACAGCCAGGAGCCTCAAACTTTACTATATGTTCGGGCCTCAGTTCAGACGAAGTCCAATAAATATTTATAAGTTACAAATATTCATTTGTCTTTGGCTGAACTAAGGCCCGCCTCTGGCGCTGGGGATGTGGGGCTGGGGTTTTACAACCCTCCTGCGCCAATCCCTGCATAAGCAGCCGTTATGCCCAGAGTCCAACTCCTGCTCCTCACCCAGGGTTATTACCCTCTGTTCCGCCCTCACACACCAGCGCCCCTTCTATGTTTCACACAGAGCGTTCCCTCCATTTCTCTCTGCCCGCCTCCCTGCATTGACGTGGTTATTAGCATCTATCGAGGGCACAGATTATAGGGTGCCTGTGCATGGCGCTAGCAAAGCTGATGTGAAGTGACGACAGGGGCCAGAGCTGGGAGCTTTGCTGAGTATCAGCAGTGCACAGAGACATCACTCTAAGAGAGGATCTGTACATTACAGGCGACAGCTGAGCATGACTGGCAAAAACGTCTGAAAGTAAAGTCACATACAGCATGCATGCAGAAATAAATGCACTAAGACAAATGCATGTACACAGGACATACATGAAAAGAAGCATAGACTCCCATGGACTCACAAACAAAATAGAGCCGTGTCTGCACACCTAGACAGCAAAGCAGGTGTAAATGGCACGTGCACCAATTCAACACACATTCAGGTACAAATTGGCAGCACATGCAGGCACACATACATTCTGCACCCATAGAAATACCGCATACCAGCGCACACACATACACAAAAAGCACCACCGACATTAGGGTGTTGTGGTGGGGGGAGAAAAAAACGGTGGGTGAAACAATTTATTTCTCGCATTGTTGAGAGGAAGGGGTAAACTGCTAGAGACAGTAGAATGAAATCAAGAAACAGACACAGATTGAAAGAGGATGCAAAGAAGAGAGAGACAGACCTAAAGAAATAGGGATGTAGATAGAGATAAAACGACAGAAAGAGATACAGGCACAAAAAGAGAAAAAACAGAGACTTGGAGATAAAGTCAATGGAAAGCAAAGAGAAAAAAGACACAGGACGCACCTGTAAACCAAAATGTCTTGCTTGGTGTGTAATGGAACTAACCTGAATGTAATTGACAACATAAGAGAGAGAATATATTGATAAATAAAGCAAGAGAGATGAAGCAAAATTGAAAGAAAGGTGAAAAGCGAGAATGAGAGAGAGAGAGAGAGAGAGAGAGAGAGAGAGAGAAAGAGAAGCGATGGATGGCTAGAGAGAACAAAAGAGATTGAGCTAAGCAGAGCCAGAATGAGAGTGTGGCAGAAAGAGAGAGGGGTATAACTAGTATGTTGAGCTAGAGAGAGAAAAAGAGGGACATAGAAATTAAGACAGATCTAAGTATGAGTACGTACACAGTTATCTCTACTATAACACTGGAACTGACTATTGAATGTTGGAATGTAAAATCTTGCCCCGCTTTGGGGTAACTTAAAATGTTGTCTGCTACAGGAATTTTTAAATATGAGAGAATCTTAATTTGCTTTGGCAAGTCATGCATTGTAGATTGCACTTAGCCCACATGAAATGACACGTAGGAGGCCTGCTTGGACAGTGAATTGGATCTTTAATTTCTGAGTTTGAGTTGCATGGTCAATATTTATGTGTCACTTTCATAGTTATTTAGACTGTGTTTCTGTTTTATACTGTTTCTGCCAATATGTAACATTGAGCCACAACTTTGGTTGATTTTGATTGCAGTGGCTCAGTTTATTTGGTAATTCACAATTCCAATCATGTGTAAAACATGGCTTGTTGAACATAGATGAGATGTACTTGCGAATTGTTGGATTGCATATTGCATTTAGGTTTTCAATTAGACCAATCTTTTGACTTCATACCAACGAAATATGAGTGTCTTCCTGATCAAGGACCACACTGCTTTTTCTCTTATCTGTCTTGTATCAAGACCCTGCTGGACTATGGGGTGAAAGAAAGCTTGAATACACAGCTACCTATGTTATATGACATCTCTCTATTAATGTAATAGCTTCACTTTCACAATTGCTTTATTAACCTTCCAGCTTTCTCAAATTTGCTTGAAAATGCACCATTTGTCCACTCTTTTTTCAAAAATGTTCTCGGAGAGAACCCCCCCGAACCCACCTTAGGTTCTTCGGCACTCTCGCGGTGCACTATGACACTCATTTTACACCTCACTACTTTCAAATGTCACCAGCCACCACTGCTCTTTTGTAATCTGTCTTGTCTGTGATACAGAACTACATTTGGAAATGCCAGTTTAGTTCTATGTTTTTTAATATTTTGAATTTTAATAAATGCACATATATTGCTCCGGGAGTGAGTAATAGTAACAAGCACAACTGGTAAATTAATTGCATTCACAGAATACTCAACTATTTATGATCCAAACCCCTTTGGCCACTGTAAGTGATAAATGGCTCATTCAAGTGTACTATATTATTTTTTTTTCGCAGGGTGGGGTAAACTCGTATCAAAACCATACTTGAGCAAGGCTCTCTTGCTGAAATTCAGATCCAGTATTACATCTGGCATTCAGCAGTGCCAGTTGGGTTTGTGGGTGGAGACAATAGAACAAGTGGGCGGGGCCGGTGGAGTAGTGGGTGAGGTCGGCAAAGTGGGTGTGGTCTCCGAAAAAAATGTGAGCACCTGCACTTCATTTTTTTACAAATTAAGCACTGAGAAAAAGACTAAAGAGTTGAAAACGAAGGTTCTTTTGCAACAAGCTTATCCCCCTCGTTCTGCTCAGCGTCAGTTGCAACAGCCTCCACAGTTTCAGAGATTGTTACAGAAACCGGCACCTTTAGTTCCGCGACCTTTGCTGGGTCCTAATCAATGATTCAGAATGGACTGGAGCTGAAACATACACAGGAAATAGACCATTAGGATCGATTGACTCTATTACACATCATATGTTACTATTTACTAAAATCTATGTCATACTATATGCTATTACTCTTTGTAGAAATGTTACTGATATTGTCGCTTTTTGTATCATATATGTACCTACCTCATAATATTGTGAAAATTCCGATAACAATGCAGGACTATAACTACCTCATGTAATGTGAAGCGCTCTGATACCCAAGGGTATTGTTCGCGCTATACAAAACTCTTAATAAATAAAATAAATAAATAAGGGCCAGATGTAGGTAAATTTTATTTTCCGACCTCTTAAATACCGAGTCATACCGACTCGGTATTTCAGAGGTCGGAAAATAAAAATACCGAGATGTAGGTAATTGCAGATGTGCAATTACCGAATCGGAAACAGTCGGTAATTTCCGATGCGGTAAATACCGACCAGTTAATGCCCATGCATTCCTATGGGCTTTGAAGCCCATAGGATTGATTGGGCATTTACCGGTCTGTATTTACCGCATCGGAAAATACCGACTGTCACAAGGGTGCAGGGGGTGTCACTTTGACACCCTCTGGCACCCCCAAAAGAGGCTCGGGTGCCATGTGGCAGGCATACCTGCCCTAAGGGCAGGTCTGCCTGTCATATGGCATAGGTGTGCATGCACACATGTGCATGCACACCAGAATCGGTATTTTACCATCAAGTATTATTTGATGGTAAAATACCGATTTTGTACTGCTTGTGGGACTCAGAAGAGTCCCACCTACATACCAATTTACCGGAATCCGTAATGTTACCGACTCGGTATTTTACATACTCGGTAAATTTACCTATCGGTAAATTTACCGAGTCTGTAAATTACAGGGACCTACATGTCAAATTGCTTTTACCGGGTGGTAACGGCCGAATTCGGCCGTTACCACCCGGTAAAAGCCTACCTACATCTGGCCCTAAATGTGCCTATTGTAAAGAGGAATGTCATTTTAAGAATAGCTGTTTTATTGCAGCGTAATGATGGACTATCAGGGCCTCGAGGCCATGGTGGTTTTCAGTCAACGCCTAGGGGTACAGGGTGAGGTACGTTGTCTCAGGGACTGCGTTCTCTTCCCCCTTAGAATTCTATGAATTATTTTGATCAGCAGAATTTTCAGTCTGCACAATGTTACAATGACGATTATTGTACTGAAAGTGAAAATCAGGATTTTCACACTAGCTAGGACAGCCATGGGCAAAGCAAGGGAGTGGTATCCGTTCCAGTGGATCAGAATGGGCCTTATGTTAATGTTGTTGCATTGGGTGTTTCAGAGCCATTTCTTTTGGATACTGGTGCAATGAGAAGTTCTATCATTCACTCCAACCTCCCTGGGGCACCTTTGTCTGGCTTAACGAATGTTTCTGTAGGATTCTCTGGCGCCCCAGTTCGCAACCCGGTTTCTTGTCCTTTGCCCATCTCCATTGGTCCTTATGATTTGGAAGCCCCGCTTCTTTTAATGACTGGTTGCGGTGATAATTTGTTGGGTTTGCATTTATTGAAACGTCTACATGCAACGTTGTATTGTTCCCCTTCTGGTGTACATCTTACTTTGGGTGATAAATTGATTTCTCCTATGTATTTGTCTAAGGATCAACTACCACTTGAATTGTGTTCACTTCCTGCTACGCTTTGGGCCACGGGTCCGAATGATGTTGGTTTGCTCAAAATTCCACCGTACGTGATTACTGTCAAACCTGATGTTCAATTGCCACATATTCCTCAGTATAAGATTTCTAACGATGGCGAAAGAGCTCTGCTGGCTAATGTTTATGATTTAGTTCAGAAGGGTGTTGTTGAAGAAACGAGAGGAAATATTTGCAATAGTCCTGTTCTGCATGTTCTTAAACGTACTGATCCTTCTAAGCCTCTTGTATACCGTTTTGTGATTGATCTTCGAGAGGTCAACAAAATTGTTGTCCCTCAGTTTCCTGTTGTCCCTGATATTACTGCTTTGCTCATAATGATACCTGCTTCGGCGGTTTGGTTTTCAGTTATTGATCTTAAAAATGCTTTCTTTAGCATTCCTATTGCTGAAGAAAGTAGGGATCTCTTTGGTTTCTATCTCGGAGGCCAAAGTTTTCGATTTCAACGCGCACCTCAAGGCTATCGTAAGAGTCCCTCCATTTACAGCCAAGCTTTGAAATCTCAGCTTGATGCTTTTTCTTTGCCTCTAGGTGCTACTCTTATTCAGTATGTACATGATTTTTTAGTAGCTGCTGACTCAGAGGATGTTTGTAAAGATGCGACTGTTTCACTTTTACGTCATTTGTCTGATTTACATCATAAGGTGTCACCTTCCAAGTTACAATATTGCCGCCAAGAGGTTACCTATTTAGGTCATCTCTTGTCGAAGGAGGGAAGGCGATTGACCCCAGAATGTATTCATGCAATCGCACAAATGTCTGTACCATCCACACAAAAGGAGGTTCGTGCCTTTTTGGGCATTACCTCTTATTGTAGACAGTGGATTCTGAATTTTTCTTTGTTGGCTAAACCTCTGTTGGCACTTGCCCTGAAAGATACACCCCAACCTCTTCCTTGGACTGACGAATGTCAGAAGAGTTTTTCTGATTTACATACTGCCTTGTGTTCTGCTCCTGTGTTGGGTACTACAGATTATAGTAAGCCTTTCACACTCTACGTGCATGAACAAGAAGGTTGTGCATTGTCAGTTTTAACGCAACAATTTGGAGACAGACAAAGGCCATGTGCCTATTTTTCGGCTACATTGGATCCCGTAGCCAAGGCATTGCCTAGTTGTCTCAGAGCGACAGCAGCAGCAGCGATCTCTATTCATCAATCTGCTGGATTGGTATTGGATCACACTCTTGTTGTTATGGTACCACATGCTGTGGATACTCTCTTGAACAGGACGAAAATGCAACATCTTACGAGTGCTCCTTTGTCTGGGTATTAGTTGACGCTTTTGGCTAGTCACATACATATCAAGAGATGTAATGTTTTAAATCCAGCAACATTGTTACCTATTCCAGATGAGAAAGATACACAAGAACAGCATGATTGTTTTCTTCGTACAGAAGAAGAAACCAAAGGCAGGATAGATTTGAAAGACACACCACTTGTGGACCCGGATGGGATCCTATGGGTGGATGGGTCTTGTTTCAAGATTCCTAATGGCGAAACGACTGCAGCTTACACTGTTACTACTTTGTATACAGTAGTAGAGACTGCACGCATTACACAAAATTCAGCACAAGCAGCTGAGTTGATTGCACTAACGAGAGCATGTGTGTTGGCAAAAGGAAAGAGAGTGACTGTTTATACCGAAAGCCAATACGCCTTCGGCGTGGCTCATAGCTTTGGTCGTTTGTGGAAGGAAAGAGGATTATTTATTTCCCATGGGACAAAAATACAGCATGGTCAGTTGGTGACTGACCTTCTTGAATCACTTGCCTTGCCTATTCAGATAGCGATTGTGAAGTGCAGTGCACATAAAAGGATCACTGATGATGTGGGTAGTGGGTATGCTTTTGCAGACGAGGTAGCGAAGGAAACAGCGAAAGATGTTAAGAGTCGTATGTACGTTGCAGGTCCTGCAAGATGGGTCAGAGAAGTAGGAATGTGTGAGGACACAGTAGAAAGTGTGAAAATGATTCAAGAAGAAGCAACTGAGAAGGAATTGAGTAAGTGGAGAGAGAGTACGGGAATGTTGGATGCGACGGTGTTGGACGGAATTGTCAGAACACCAACGTTGGCTGTTACCAGATGCCTATGTACTGCCTGTAGTTACTATGGCGCATGGCCCAGCTCATATCAGTGCGAAAGGAATATGTAAGCTTCTGGCTCCAGTATGGCAGAATGAAGGTATTCCTAAATGTGCGGAGAATGTGGTAAAGCATTGTATTGTTTGTTTGATGCATAATCCAGGAAAGGGAACCCCAACTCCGGCAGGTCATGTTGCTCCTCCTACGTATCCTTTTGAGGTATTACAAATTGATTACATTCATATGGAATGTTCCAATAACCTCAAGTATGTTCTGGTGGTGGTCTGTGCCTTTTTCAGATGGATAGAGGCCTACCCCCTAAAGGATAATACTGCCTTGTCCACGGCCAAAGTCCTCTTGAAGGAATTCTTCCCGAGGTTTGGTTTGCCGCGCATTGTTTGGAGTGACAATGGAAGTGAATTTGTGGGTCAAATTATGCAGAAGGTGTGTGCGGGTCTTGGTATTAGGCAGAAATTCCATGCGGCAAACCACCCTCAGTCAGCGGGTTTGGTAGAGTGCTATAATGGCACTCTCAAGCTCAATTTAGCAAAGATTCAGGCCAGCAAGGGCCTTGCTTGGCCCGATGCTTTACCTTTGGCACTTCTCTCTACAAGAACAACTGTACATTCTCGTTTGGGACTTAGTCCTTATGAGGTCTTTTTTGGATGCCCCGCCAATGTTTGGGGAGTCCCTTGACCTAAAAAGTATTCTGATATTCTATACCCATTGTTGGTTGATTACCTGCATGACCTCACCACTAAATTACGTATTATTCATCAACAGGTTCAAAACGCTTTGCCCGAGGCTTCCTCAGATCCATGTCATTCCATTCAACCTTGTGATTTTGTGTGTTTAAAAATCTTCCAGAGGAAAAAGAACCTGGAACCTCGTTGGCGACCGCCGCGACAAGTGCTTCTTGTGACCTGTACAGCAGTGAAGGTCGTCAGGAAGAAAAATTGGGTCCACGGCGTGCACTGTAAGAGGGTACCCTTGCCTTTACCTTACGACCAGTGAGTCCAAGAAGGCGTAGGTGACAGTGAGAGTGAAAAAGTACCCCGATTTGTACCTTTCAGTAGTGCACGCCTGGACTGGACAAGTTCTGAGAAAGAAGATGACGACGTGTTACAAGAAGCTGTACCAACACATTTGAGACTAGCCACAACGAATCCAGAGACTTTGTTTCGAGACCAAACGATACCTGGCAAGACACGGTACAACCTAAGACCTAGGTTGCCGAAAGACAATTGAACTTTGTTTTCTTTTCCTTTGGTGACATTTCCCTTTTTCACTATCCATCAAGTTGCAGGGTCACGGTAGGAGTCTTAGACTGTGACCTGAGTAGTGACATAGGTCTGCAGGACTTGCAGTGTCATAGGACGGCTAATAACCACAACTAAGTGATCTAGGAAGATTACCGTGAGCAACTCATTAGAAAATGGATAATAAAGTGGAAGGGAATGATAAGAAAGTTACAATGAAAATTAAGTATAAAAAATTATTGTTTAGTCGATGTGGCGTAGCATTGTGTATTTTAGTATGTTTATGTATGTTATTAGCTTGTGTGGGTTGGATTGTCCACACTATGCAGCAAACACCTGCTTCAACTTCTGTTTCTTTACCTCTTTCTATTACTACCTCCCCGCATCAGTTCTATACACTCCCAGATCATGAGCAAATTAGGAGAACAGAATACTTCAACAATTAGTTCATCCAGTTGTTACATCAGCATCAACTGGTAGTCAACACTACTGACTGTTGGGTTTGTGGGCTTATGCCCCATAATGCTGAGAAAGGAATGCCATATTTAGTCCTACCGTTTTCCTACGAAGGTTCTGCTTGGGCTTATTTGGCTTTGTTTTCCAATGCATATCAGAATCAACTTCGGTATCCTCCTGGTGATATATATACTGGTGGAGCAGATTATATTCATAGTACTTTGATAAAGGGAATAGTGACTATGGTTAAAATTGCTGACATTGGTAAGATTCCTGCTGATGAGAAACAAGCATATGATGGTTGGAATGTGACTCGTTATATTACTAGCCTCACTGATAAGGCTAGACAAAGAAGATCTTTACCAATCTGGACCATACCTCATAAAGGTAACTTATGTCTGCAAATAAATGGTCAGAATACTAAGAATAAACAGGAAAAGAGTGTTTGTTCCCATACATACATCTATTCCCCCTTGATTTCTTCACCGCTAGTACCATCTCAAGGTACACATTTTGTCAGTGATGATAGAGCCTATACATGGCTTCCCGCCTATTTTTCAGGAACATGTTCTGTGGCTTTTCTTCTTCCTCCTACATACACTGCTCCTTCAGGTCATAATAGAAAGAGATATGGCAGAGGGGTCATTGATTCTAAAGACACAGCTGGACAAGAGGGAGGAGACTTTATCAAAGAGTTTCTTCCTTTTTGGGGCCCAATGGCCAATAGCAGAAAAATTAGACAGCTAGTTTGTGTTGTTGAGGCCACGATAAATGTGACTTCTGGAGCATTGAGTAATCTGACAGCCGAACTTCAGGCGGACTGTCTTATGACTTTGCAAAATCGAATGGTTTTAGACATTGTCCTTGCAGATAGAGGAGAAGTCTGTAAATTGATTGGGTCTAGTTGCTGCATTTATATTCCTGATAATGCCCCTACAGTATACCAAGCCATTTCTAAGTTACACGTGATTTCCGAGTCTATTCATCAGGACACAGGAGATTGGTCTGTGATGGGATAGTTTTGGGGACTACTGTCCACGTGGGGATGGAAAGTGTTAACTTTCCTTGGAATGATTTTAGCCATCATTTTCTCTTGCTGTCTTTGTTTGCAGTGTGGTCCCGCCATCTGTGGTCTTCGTGCCACCTTGTGTGTCCCAAAGCCTGTGTCACAGAAAATAGAGAACATTAAGATGATGTTGCAGCAACAGCTCAATGACCTCATGACCATTGACATTGACTCAGACTAACTTGAGTCCTTTGTGTTTTGCCTGAGTAATGGCAAAAGGAGGGTCTGAGGTTCTGTGATTTTCGACTTTGCTTCGTATTCAGCCGCCATTTTGTGACAGCCACCATTTTGTGTTGCCTTCACTCAGGCAGCACGGCAAACATAATGTTTTTGCTTTCCCAGCTGCTATGCGCCTCTTCTGTTAAAAAGTAACCCCTTGTCCTTGTTTATGAAACCGATGTCAGGGTCTGGCCGAGTTTGTTAATCCATGTCTAGACTGATTGATCCCTGTCTCAGTTGACTGTTTGGGTCCCACCATTCTTCTTTTACTTTATCTTATTTGACTGGCCTTCGCCATTCTTCCCTTGTATTCTCCTATTACACAACTATCCTTTGAAACACGTAAATACGTCCTGCCACCTGCAAATTGAATTACATGCACTAGTATGGATTTACTTGAGGGGAGGAGAGAACACGGGGACTGAAGGAAGGGCGTATTCAAGATACTCGATAGCTTGTTTTCAAACTTTTCCTATTCGTCAGTTCTGTATGTTTTGGGAGTAGACATTGTAAATATGTGTACTGTAAAAGATTGTGTGCCACGGAATTAAGTGCCAGTCTCCTAAAAATATACCTTCTGTACTTCTTGGATAACTGTGCTTAGCTGCAGCTAATAAACCTGATTTTCTACGCCTAACAGAGTGTCTCGTGTCTCTGTCTGACAAGGCAGGTGAACCCGGAGATTACAGGCATGCCCTGCGCCGCTCGGCCCATAAGGCCCGGTTCTCCAATGGTCAGCAAAAGCAAATGTCAGCAAAAAGTTGAAGGCAAAGGCAAAAGGTGTGGGAAAGACCATCTTAGTGCTGACAGGTCTAACAATGATAATAACAGCTTGGTTTAAAAGAAAAATAGGCATTTTTCTTTCTCTGAAAGCCTGTGTAACTTTAGTAATCACAACACAGTGCTTGAACAAAGTACACAAGGTTCTCCTCCTGCTCATTTCAATTGTTGATATATGACCAGGATGGCAGGGGGACAACACATTTGCATATTTGTTGCAGACATTTTGGTGACAAAACTTGAATTCATTACTCACTTGATTACTCTTCTGGCCTATATTTCACAAATTAGAGTGTAAACACAGAGGCTGTGTAGTTAATTTGTTGTTTAATTAAAGTCATGGATAAGTCTTTGCCAAGGTTGGACTCAGCTTTTCCAGTGTTGACTTCTGTATCCTTTGTTGCAGTACAAGTATAGACTTTTTCGCTTTTAAAAATTAATATGGGTAGTAATTTACATATTTTAACAAAGGCTTTGAAGTGAAAGTATTGTCTTCATGTTTTATTGTTTCTCTTGTGTTCACTGTTTGCATTCGCGTTGGGACTATTTTCACTAATATATTATAGATGAGATTTGATTTGATGTCTCTCAAGTACCAGATATGGTAATTGTACATTGATAACTGATCGCCCGGTAATAATCGCCAGATTTGAAGATTATTACAAACAAAACAACAAAAAGTAAAGATCTATTTTGTGTTACACACACAAAAATCACTGCTAGATGAGACATACCTAACTAACTTAAAAGAGGAAGCTTGTGACAATATGAACAGGTCAATTGATATAAATTTTGCAGTAAAATTTGGTTAAGGCTCTGAGAATAGATGGTTTACTAGAGAAGTCTTTCATGACATATGTAGAACTTCCTTTTGTGTATGTGTATAAAGAAGCTACAGATAGACAGCATGAGAGAGGCCCTGATAGTGGCCCTGTTAAAATAGGGTATGGATCCAATAGACTGTGAAACATACCACCCACTGTTGATTATCAATGCGAAAAAATCAAATATTAGGAAAAATCCTAATGGTAGACTAACTAAAGTAATGATGAAGTTGGTGGAGGAAAAGAGTGCAGGGTTTATAGCAGCAGGACACGTGTTCCCACATCAGGAGAGCATTCCTTTTGTTGAAGCATCTGCGCCATGAACTCATAATGCATGTACTACTGAAGTTAGATGTGCTCAATGCATTAAATACTTGATTGCAGTGATAAACAGTTATGAGGTTGTCTGTGCCTTGTTTTGGTGGGTAACGTTGTTGCATACAGTTGAGGTTGAAAGAGCTTACATTAACACCTTGCTTTCGAACAATTAGCGGATCTGAGGGGGTTGTGCAGGGGTACTGGATCGTTCCTTTATCTTTCGGCTAGACTTAGAGCCATTGGAAAAAATAATTTGGTGCAGACACACACAGTGAGGTATTACGATAGGAAAAAAAGCAGATGTTAAATCAATGTATGCAAGCAATGTCCTGGTATTCACAAGCTATCCTGAGATCAAAAGCCCCATATACGTGACACAGTGAAAGAGGTGTGGCATTACCCAGAATATACCCCAAATATAGTGGGGCCTCATGTAAAAACATATAGGTACATATTTACAAGCTCCCTCGCACTGCTAGTGCGTCACTTTTAACATGTGGAAAAGTGACGTATCGGCACTACAAGAGGCTTGTTATTAAGCCAAAGAATTTATAAAAGTGGTTGCAAATTGTTCATCAATCTCTTGTAAATCCAATCTGTTTTTGTTTTTGTGAAATGACCTGTGCACTTATAGGTCAGTTTAAAAAATACTAGCTCACAGAGGTTGTAGAATGACCTGGCAAATTAACTTTAATTAGGCAGGTTACAGTTTAGGCAACCCCCTGTGATTGGCTGCTAATGCAGGTATGGAGACCTGCAAACGTCCATGCATTTGCATTTCCAAATGGAAACCTTTTATGTTTTTAAAGACAGACTGTGTCCTTTAAAAGTATAGGTGATGCTTTAAAATTGAATATATAAAAAGAAATTGGTAACACATTGAGAAAAACAAGTACTAAGGCTGCATTCATGATTCCCAAAGTTGAAAATGTTTGATTGATCAGGTCCCCAATAAAGAGTAATGTATGGTTTTCCATATTTTTACAGTCTGGGATTTACCGGTGAATTTTAATCAGGTAAGATTGCTCTCAAAAGCTGATGGACCAACCACTAACTATCCATGTGAAGTAGGTATAGCTCCCCGTCCCTTAGTGGTGGCAAAATATAGTTCGGAGCTCCGCATCCTGGGATTTTTGGAGCCATATATGAACCGGAGGATCAACTTAAGGGATCATCAGTGGGAGCATTTCGAAGATTTAGTTAAAGTTGAGAGCTATATTCATTTTAATGATTTGCACCCTGCCTCAAAGTAAAAGGTTTAAGGGGAACCACTTTTGGAAATCCGCTTTCATTTTTTCCATCAAACGCAGGATATAGTCAGGGATCATCTTCTGTAGGCCTCTGTTGAAGACTGTACCTAAATATTTCAGATTTTCACTTTTCCACGGAATGGGAAGGGAAAATATAGAAGCATGTGTGGTGTAGACAGTAAGTGGTTGGGCCTCACATTTGAGCAATTTATTTTATACCCGAAAATCCTGAGAATAGATCAATCAGTGTCATCAGGGAGGTGGCGAATTCAGGAGGGTGAGCTAACATGAGCAAGATGTCGTCTGCATAGTAAAATGCTTTGTGTTTGCCTTCTGACATCAGAATTCCTCTGGTTTGTTCTGTATGTTGTATGGCTTTGGCCAGGGGATCGAAGGCTAAAATGAAAAGTAGGGGGGAGGGCAGGCTTGTCTCGAGTTGCAGTGAACTGTAAAGTTGGGGGAGTTATGGCCTCCACAAGTAATCAATGTAATGGGAGCGAGGTATGTAGTTTTGACTAACCTGAGGAATGGAGGACCTATGACCATTTTTTTCCAAGGTTCTAAAAATATATATCGATTCCAAGCTGGCAAAAACCATTAAAGCATCTAATGCTAAAATAACTTGCTCATCAAGGTCATTACGCACTTGCAAGAGAATGCATAAGAAAATACTGAGAAGGTTAGTCAATGAACGTCTCTAAGACAATCTCTATTTCAGTGGGGTGTATTAACTGGGTAATTACTATTTTAAGGCGGTTGGCCAGGTGTATTAACGAGGAAATGACTATTTGAAGGCAGTTGGCCAAGACCATTGCCATCATCTTAACATCCGTGTTAATGAACGATATCGGCATGTAGTTGGAATAATCCATGGGTTCCCTTCCAGGTGTAGTGATTAGGGATATTCTACTCTGGGATATTTCCTCTCTAAAATAACCATCCTCAAGCAACTCTCAAAACATTGAAGACAGCCCTAGTTTTGTTTGCAATTTGGTGAGTTTATAAAATATTATGGGAAAAGCCATCAACCCCAGGGGCTTTATTATAGGGTATGTCATCAAAGTCATGGCAATATCCTCATTGGAGATTAGTCCTTTCAGGCTTTTTGATTGTTGCAATGTCAATGTGGAGATAGGTATGTTTTGGAAAAACTCAATTTCTGTATTGTGGTTAGAGTACAAGGATAAATAGAAAGATTGAAATTATGACAATATGTCTATCGGCTTGGTTAGTAGACTTCTTGTCTTGGCACACATGACCGCCCGGCATTATCCTAATGGACACTAGCAGATGAACTCAGGGGGCAAACACACGGCCCACCTTTTCTCCCAATTCGTAATGGCACCGATGTAAGTGAAACAGCTATGTTTGTGCTGCTGCCATTTGCCACTCATTTAATGCTGTTTTGTATTGACTTAGAGTAAGCATTGTAGTAATGCCAGGATGGGGGGTTTTAGAGTAGCAGAATTTCAATTTCTTTTTTTTTCGAAAAGAAAATCCCAAAGATGGATTTTCTTTTTGAAAATATTAACACAATGACCCCCTCACCATAAGAGTTTTCTGTCATGATGTTCGGGTCATTTGAATGTTTTCACTTTTCTCTACTGCAATGTTTTATCTGGCAGTGATAGATAGTGAAACCTGTCATATGTCTGACCGCTCTATTTAGGGGGGTGGACCAATGGGCAAATCTCTGACGGGCCTTCTGAGGTGAATGTCAGCGGCGGAGATGGAGTAATCTCTGCAGTAGACATACCCCCAACTCTAAATATGGCTGACATACCCCCAAATTTGGCGGAGAGGATATTCCGTCACAGACTCAACAGCGTGAGTGCTCTGAAAAATGATAAATTGAGACATAGGAAATCAAACAGTTTTAAATTCTTTATAGGTGAAAAAGAAGAACAATTGAAATAATTTACAAATATTGATAACATTTGAAATAACACAGTAAATATACTCAGTTTTTTTAATTATATCCAATAATTCAAGGCAAGATTTTAATACAATAAGTCAGTCATATACCAAGTTTTTAAATGAACCTCTATTGTTATTATAATGCCAACATATAGAATAATAATTGAACTTGGGCTTCAAAAGTTTCAAAGGCATCCATAAGCAGTTGTGAAGAATACACATTTTTAATTGGTAAAAGAAAACAGTTAGTTATCCAGATATATTATTTAACCATATCGGTTGCCATAGTTTGAAAGAGTAGGAGATAATTTCACATTCCAAAATTCTTAAATTGTCTGTAAATTAAAATTATTAAAAGATTATTTTCTATAGATTTTAGAAGCAACATGACCAGATCTAGGAATTTTAACAATGCCAGAGTAATTTCAGGGAAGGTTACTCTTGAGACACGAAATGACTGAAACTATGTTTTTATTCCTTTTCCGCTCAAATATTTGAGCATAGTTCAATGTCATAAATCTTTGCAATAGGAAAACCATTGAGGAATGACTTAAGTATATAGTTACATAAAGTTTCATATTTACTATATTCAGATACAGATAATCTATATTTGTTCAGGACATCTGTAAAAGTCGTCGACTTTGGATAACATCATAGCGCTAGCTCACTTTTCAGCTCAGGCGTCGAAGAAGAAAGCTTACCACTGTTTCGTTGTTTCATCAACTACAGCACAGCTTTTGAAAAAGCAGATCGCACAAGGCTATTGTGGAAACTAGACAACTGGGGAATACCATCCATATTATTGAATGCAATAAAAGAACAAGGATACATGGGTGTGGGTAAAAAACAAGCTCCCACACAGTGACCCACAAACAAATGGCTCAAACAGGGCTGTGTGTTGGTGTCCACCCTCTTCAATCTGTACACCGCCAATCTGGGGGCTACTTTGCAAGGTGCCAACTTAGTAGCTCCTTGGCTGGGAAGTGTGAGGTTGCCAGTACTACAATATGCTGATGATACAGCAATAATGGACCACTCTAATGTGGGCCTCCAAAGAGCTCTGCATGCGTTGGATTGCATCAACAAGGCAAACGCCCTGACGGTCAATCAGGGGAAGACCAAAGTAATCATCTTTGGGAGACATCATTTATAAAGGCAAGCACAATGGCTCTTGGGGGATTTACAAATCGGCACAGTGGCCTGTTATAGCTATCTTGGGGTCTGGTTCCCAGACCAGGCCAATGCAAATATTCATTTACACCTTCTGAACTTCAAGACCAAGAATGTCATACACTCGCTAAAAGAACTGAGCCAACATTTGCTAAGCCCTACAGCGGGCCCAATAGTGATGGCACTAGAAGCAAAACTGCTTCCAGACATCAGTTACGGT
The DNA here is from genome assembly GCF_964261635.1 of Lissotriton helveticus. Taxonomy (NCBI): domain Eukaryota; kingdom Metazoa; phylum Chordata; class Amphibia; order Caudata; family Salamandridae; genus Lissotriton; species Lissotriton helveticus. Next base: position 1,469,261,786 of record NC_136065.1, read on the forward strand.
CACCTGGCCTTCCCAGGACCAATAGATGCCTTCTTGAACCAAGTCCAATCTAAAGCTTATTAATCAGTGCTTCTTGTTCCCCACGCTGCCAGGAAATCAAGGCTGAGATTGAGATAAGGATCCTGAGGTCCCCAGCTGACTCCCTAAGATACCAACTGAGATATGACTTTGAGGCGGCAGAGACAGCTTGTCATGCCACTCTTGACCACTGTATCTACACTTTGAAGATAGAGGCAGTGAGCCTGTGACTTTTGGAAATCCCGCCCATGGCCTGGAAGAAAGCAGTAAACAAACAAGTCTGTGAAGCATCTTTTGCTCAAGACATCAAAGCCCTTCACTCAAGCCATAACTTAGAGCCACTAAACAAATCATACATGCCAGGGAAATCCCAAAACTACCTTAGCGAGACCCTTACACCAGAAGTCTGCAGTGAAATATTTTTTATGAGACTATTAACGCTACATTTTACTGATTTCAATCCAGCAAGGGCATGTAAGGCGGAAAATATAGAATGCAGGCTGCGCTACTTTCAGAAGGAATCCTGGCTGCACCTCCAATGCTGCTGCCCCAAACTAAATAATTTTCGCAGGCGTGTTCTTCGCCCGATTTGTATTGGCAACGGGGCAAAGACCTGCAGACAGGCCTCAGCCTTATGTTTCTCCAAATCAACGACAATGAATCTAGCAAGAATGGGGAAACGTACGCATGTAACAGAAATGTGACCCTGTTCCTGTAACGGATCTGCCAAATGATGCTGAAACAATCAGGGTGGTCCCAGACAGGCACGAAGGGGTCCCACCCAACTACTCAGAACTATCAAGTCCGAGCATTTTAATGTTCTGTATCAATGGTTTTAAGTACAAATGAAATATGAGTAATATTGGGGATCGCACTATGTGCCCAAAGTGCTGTTGATTTTACTGTAATAATTTTAGATAATTGATCAGTCAATAAAAACTAAACTGTAAAAGATAAAGCAATTCCTTTAAATGATGATCACTAAATAAAAAATTCCAGCATCAATCCAGCAGTTTCAATGTCTGATATTGTGGGCTAACTTGATTGTAGCGTTCATCCATATTTTGCTCCCTTAGAATACTTGATTTCTGTAAGAAAATAGCTCTTCTTGTAGATTAAATAACTGGAACATTTTTGCTCATGTTTATGTTATTAGATAGAGTCAAAATCGTAGGTAGTGGATCCAGGTTATCCATATTTTCTTCACTTGTGAACCACAAAAGAATATTAGTACTTTTGTTCTATTGAAACCATAAAGATCCATGTTGTATAATAATGGTAGCATGATAATAATAACAGTCTGGGAAGCCTAACCCAACATTATCTTTTAGGAGTTTTGCAGTTCACTAGAAATTAGATATAACACTTTGGGGCTAATTAGGATGTCGGTCGAAAAGTGTCCGACCCTGGTTTGACTTCCGACTGCCGTATTACAATCAATTACAATCCCAGCGGTCGGAATTGAAACCGACCAGTCAATTCGAATGACTTCCGATAGGCTGAGCCTGATGGACAGTCAGAAGTGCTGCATAATCCTGTGAGGAACGTCGTTTCCTCCGTCAGGATTATGATGCCACTTCCAAAGAGCAAATCCACGTTGGCCTTTCCGACATTGACTTGCTCTCAGAAGCATGCTTTTGGGGGCCTCTATTAGGGCCCCATTCCCCCCTGGCCCTCCGTTTGGTGGGCACCGATGGTGCCCCCGGTAAATCCCTGCACCGTTTTGGAGGCACCATGAGGTGTCTGCCACACGGTGCAGGGATTTCCACAGACTCTCATTTCTCATTGTGAGCTTGTGCTACGGCTGATTTACGGCCGCAGCACAAGCTCCCATAGAGAAATGGGAGTATGCGACCACAATATAGGCTGTCTCATTGTAATTTCGGTGTTGGGACCGACGAACATAGGTCAGTTTCTCCTGAAACCGCAAAAGTCCACTCGACATCGTAATCATGCCTTGTGTTGTTTCTTATTAAAGAAACTTGGATAAAAATAGTAACATGGATGCCTTTTAGTTTAGTAATATTATAATCAATCTAAAGTTGTAATGTAAGTTTTGTAGTGTGAGCAACATGTATGCTAAGATACTTGTTTTTATTTTGGCACCAAATAATGTTATGTTGATTAATCATATCTAATGAACAATGTATATTCAATGAAGAATTCAGTTTTATTTCAATGTAAAGTGTTAAACCTGGCATCCTTGGCGTGGTTTCCCCCTATCTTTTTGCCTCTACCTACTGTATTTTTAATGCTGTGCTGGATTTCGTTTTTGCTGGTTTAGATGCATTGGACACTCTGCCACTCCTGATCAGTGTCAGAGTGTAAGTGCTCCCTGTGTAAATGGTTATTATGATTGGATATACATAATTGGCATATTTGTGTCACCATGAAGTCTCTAGTAAAGTGTACTGGGTGTGCCAGGGCTGGTGATGACAAATGCTACTAGTGGGCCTGCAGCACTGATTGTGCCAACCACATGAGTAACCCTAAAATGGTGTCTCAGGCCTGCCACTGCAGTGCCTGTGTGCAGTCTGTGAACTGCCATGTCCTCCTGATCAGTGTCCCCACTCACCAGGCCTCACCCTTCCATTTCTGTGCACATTGATCACCCCTATGGAAGGCCCAAGGTACCCCCTTGGGCAGGGTGCAGTGTATGTGAAAGGTAGAGCATGTACTTGTGCAGGTGACATGCTCTGGTAGTGAATTACAGCCATTTTCGTTTTTCACTGCTGCAAGACTATCTTGCTTCATAGGCTAACATAGGGGATGCTGGTGACAGTGGCTACCAGCATATCTTCCCATAGGAGCGAAATAGGACATAAAAGTCTGGTATCCCTGAACTCAGAATTTAATAACACATATTTTAGGAAAGGTGTTTTTTTAACTCCTGTGTTTGAGAATAGCACTTTTAGAAAGCTGCTGTTCTCTTGTCTGACCTTTCTGTGTGCCTTCGCCTGTTTGTGTATTGACTGTCGGGTTTGAGAGTGACAGGGGCTGGGGATTCCCCAGGAGGCTGGCTGCAACAGCCCTAGGCTGAATGACTGCATTTGCAACTTGAGTGGGGGAGGAGATAGCACCTGGGCCTGAATAGGCCTGTGCCTGCCTTCCACAATGCTGGCTCCACCTCCTGTTGGGTGGCTGATGACCCTGCCCCTCACTCTGAAAGGAAAGGAGAAGCCAGGAAAACAAAGTGCTCAAGAAACACCCAGACCTGGTTCAGACCGGCCGCAGAGCCCTCCTGCACAAAGGGATCAAAGACTTTTAGGGGTATAAGTACAGGACCCCTGACAACAGAAAATTAGATCATCCTGGAATCAAGAAGGAACCTCTGCCAAGGAGAAAGCTGAATCTGAAGAAGGAAGACTGTCCTGCTGTTGCTCTGCTGGACTGACCTGCTGTTGCTTTGCTGCCAAGGAGAGGGGAAGGACTTTGCTTGGTGCTGTGTCCCCTTGCTTGAAGGAATCTCCAAGGGCCTGAGAAGAGCTGGCTCTCTGTTAAGAAATCCCAGGAACAAAAGGACTTCACCCCCCGCTTCCCTGAGCTCTGCTGAGAGAGCTCTGTCCTTCCTGGAGTGCTTTGCCGATGTGTGGCGCCTCTGGAAGTTGTACCTGTGGAGGGGAGCTGGAAATCACGCTTTTAAAGACTTTGCTACAGAAAATCTATTGCAAACCCGGCCGAGCGTGAACAATCCCGCCACTACGAAGAACAAGATCGTCGCATCGCCTGCCGCGCTGCCCAAAGACGCCGCATCCTTCGTTAGTGGGAAGATTTCCTTCACTGCAAACATCGTCGCAGAGCCTGCTGCTGCTGGGTGAAACCATTGCATCACATCGCTGCGAAAATCGTCACAGAGCCACCGCAACGAGGAGCTGCGAGAGAAAGATCGCCGCTGGACCGCGCATCGTCGCCCCAAAGATCGTCGCAACACCCGAGAATCGTCGCATTGTGCCTTTGCGGGAGAAAACTTCCTACAGAACCTACACACCGGAATCCATACAATTGGCCTTCCTCCCCATACAGACCGGATTCTTTGCAAAACACCCGCTGCTGCAGCGGGGCTGTCGCTAACGCCTCCCCAGGGTCTCAGGAGCAACGCATCGCTTGTTTTTCACCGCTACAGCTTCTGTGTTTGGAACTTTTTATCGCTAGCAAAGGTACTGTGGCTAAAACGTGACGCAACAGTGGTTAAAGTTATCGCTAACCTTAAGAACATTAAGAACTCTTTTGCAACCATATTCTAGAACTGTGTATGTTGGATTTTTGTCGTTTTGGTCTTGAGTAGTTAAGAATAAATACCTTTATTTTTCTAAACTGTTGTGGAGTCAGTTTGTGGTGCTTTCACTGTGTTACTGTGAGTGTTGGTACAAATACTTTGCACATTGCCTTTGGTTAGCCTTGACTGCTCGTGCCAAGCTACCTAGAGGGTGAGCAGGGGTTTTCTCAGAGGGTTTCCTGCTTACCCTGACTAGAAGCAATGGTCCCCATTTGGAAAGTGGTACCTACCTCTGCCAACTAGAGACCCCCAGTTCTAACATAAAGCATAATGAGACACTTTTGGATTATTAGATTAATATGACAGGCATAGAGGTAACCAGATTGAAAAAAAAAAAACATATGCAGCAAATGCAAATATTTTACCATTACTATTTTCAATTAGAATGTCTTGAAAAAAAGTGAGGAATATCTGAAAGGATTTAGGAGAGGTTCAATGGCTAAAAAGTAAAAGAAGGAGGGAAACCACACATCCTCGGCTGATGCCTCTAATGTCCAGACAAATAACCATGAATAAATATTTTGGCAGAAAGGTGTGTGTGTGTATAAATCATTAACTATAGCAATACAAAGTTACAGCACTGAAGAGCATAGAATACAAATTGCTAAATAACCTTGTCAAATGTTTTTTTTAGTTAACAAAACATGATACGCCTTTTGTTGTGAGCAGAAAATATAATTTCATCAAATCTACTTGATCAGAATTAATCAAACTATCGAGAACCTCAGATAATTTACAAGCAAGAATTTTGAAATATATTTTACAGTCTTGATTCAATGATACAATTGGTCTATAATTATAAACAAAATTGGGGTATTTGTCTTCTTTGAAATAAACTACAATAAGTGTGTTAAAGAAGGACCCTGACCTGGTAGAATTGTGAGCAAAATAATTAAAAATAAATTAGAGTTATGGGGTTAATTGGAGAGGAAATGCTGTATAGAACTCAGCTTGTATTCCATCTGGGCCAGGAGCTTTCCCAGAATTAAGGGGATTAATAGTAGAATGCATCTCAATTAGTGAAATTGGGGCGTGTTTCTATTATCATAAAACATAAAAGACATTTTGTATTTTGGGAAAAACGAAATTATTGTGTTGGGTTCTGTGACGATTGGATTATTATAAAGAATAGAGTAGTTTCTTTAAAACTCTTTTAAGATGGTATTGGAAGCAGATAATAATTGACCATACCTATTTTAAATTGACAGAATGAGACATTGGATTTCAGAGGTCCATCTCTGGGATTGGTTTCAGGAAATGACTGACTTTTTAGTGCCCTTTATTGTTACTAGGAAGGAGGGGGGGCTGGTAGCTCCTTGTAAGAAAGGCTCAAAACAAATGCTCACATGAAGGAGAGGCTTCATCTTTCAGGTACCTTCCAACTTGTTGGGGATAACACCCCTAGGGCACAATGAAGCAGGATGTGGGCAAGTAATGTACCCATACTCAAAAGGGACCTCTGTCTCCTGTTCTCCACACGCTTGGGTCTGGTGCACTTCAAAGGAAGTAAGGCCCTCAGTGTGCAAGCAGGATCACTCTGTGTGCTGTGGACAGAATGAAAAATAATTCAAAGATCCACTATGTGGAACTCAGGGCAGGGTTGCATGCTCTCTACAAGCCATGCAGGGCACTTTTTTTTAAGTCCCAATAAGCATGAATACTAAATATGTTATACAGCTGCAAAAATCAACAATAGAGGAGATGTGTGTAGAGAATGAGGAAGAGTTTTAGTAATCACATTCAGAAAGTCAGCAGGTAATTGAAGCAAAAAAGGAAATAGTGAAGTCATGGGAAAGAACGAGAAAAGAAAACTATGCTCATTTTGTTTTGATTGGTATGCAAAAAATATATATAGATAGATATATTTTAATATCTTTGTTTTGAGTTTATCAAGACAGGCAGACAACATTACAATACATCTAGACATATCGCCCACTGCCCCCACCACTATCCAACAAACATATTCAAGTGTCAAAAAAACTAAGGCCCCAGCCTGTATATTCGATATTCCACGGACAGTTACCCAGGACAGAAATAGAGTACCTGCTCCGATCTATGTATGCCTGTGGTGCTGTGGCCAATAATAAATGTGTCTACCCCCAACCCACTTCTATTGAAACACCCCTCCCCCCGCCCCCCCTAACCCAACCCCCTGGACCCACCCCAAAGCCCCGGAACCAGTGTGCCACGCCCAATAAGACAAGGAAAAAGAAAAATACCATGGATTTTCCTTCTTGCGAACCTTCCGCAGGAGTCGGAGCCTCTGTGAGTCTGAGCAGTCGCAGGTACTTATGGCAAGTCACTTCATTCAAATTCTTGCGACAGCAATGCGAGGAGCGGGCGCCATATCTCCCGGAAGGAAGCTGTTGAGGCCGTGAGGGTGGTTTGTATGCACTTCATGGCAACAACATATCACAAACTATGCAACCACCCTGTGTGCGATGGCCTGGTCTTGGAGCCCCAGAGAGATAAGATGTGATGTACAGCTGCACCCAGGGCGATGCCCATTTGTTTCCCCCAAATAGATTTAAGTGGGAAGGTGAGTGCATTAGGTAAGCCCACGAGAGTGTAGGCAGGGAATCAGGGAATCTCTGTCTCACAGTAAGTATATACATCCGTAAGGACTCCATCCCAAAACCCCTGCACCTCCCTGCACTCCCAAAGTAGGTGAGTCAAAGTGCCGGTTTCCCCACACCCCCTCCAACACTCAGAGCTGCCAGCTGGGTTAATTTGGTGCAAACGGGCCGGCGTCAGGTGCCAATAGGTGGCCACCTTGACCGCGGCTTCCCTAGTCCCAACATTCCGTGCAGTATGGTGAGCCCTGTGATAAATCTGTTGCCATTCCGTTGGTGAAAGACTACGGCCCAGTTCCTCTTCCCAACGGCGTTGTCCCGCCGACTTCTCTTGCTGTGCCGGGAGGAGCAGCATGGGGTACAATTCAGAGATCATTTTACGATTTGAGTGCTTGGAAAGGAGCCATTTCTCGAAGGTCGTGAGTTTACGGCTAACCCCGGGGCGCACATCGGGATGGATTAGCCAGTGTCAGAGCTGAAAATATTGAAATCGCCTCGGGTCTTTCATTCTGTACCAGTCTGGCAGAGCCAAACAGGGAATGAAGCCCTGAAGGTCAAAAAGGTGACCCGCAGATCTGCAAGGCAAGTCTTGCCACTGAGGGAAAGCTTGCGCATCAGTACCGGGAGGGAAGTCCGGGTTATCAAAAAGAGGAGTGAGAGGTGAGGGGAAGGACGTGAGATTTCTCCGCAAAGTGACCGAGTCCCACACCTTCAACACTGAACGAGTTATTGGAGATTTCTGTATGTACGAGGGGCGGTCAGTTGGTTTTAAAAGGGAATCTTCCACAGGGAGAGGCATGCCATGGCCCTATCCTGAAAAAGCCACCTCTTTTCGGATTCTGGTCTGCTCCATTCTACTAAATACCGGTCCTGGGCAGCTTTGTAATAAGTCACCAAGTGGGGGATCCCAAGACCACCCTCCCTCGTAGGACGGAAGGCAAGTCGCGGTGGAGCCTCGGTCGCTTCCCGCCCCAGATAAAAATTGGTATCTCAGACTGTAGTTTACGAAAGTAGTGTAGGGGAGGCATCACCGGAATCGTTTGAAAAACACAGTATTTTAGGCAATATCGACATTTTAATAGCTGCAACCCTGCCCATCACTGATAAAGGGTACGTTCTCCAGCGACGCAGAGTGGTTGTCACCTGAAGGGTGAGTGCCGTGTAGTTTCGGGTGAGCGTAGAGTGAGTGGACGGCGTTAATGTGATGCCAAGGTAGGGGATTTCACCCTGCACCCTCAAGTCCCCCATCCTCTGAAAGGTCTCTGCAGGGGCGCCCTCATGGAGGCCCAGGGGCAAAAGCATAGACTTCCTCACATTAACTTTGAATCTTGATACTCTACCAAATTCTTTAAGCTCCCCCAAAAAAGCAGGAACTGATTGCTGGGTGGAGGTGAGCGTCGCCAAGATATTGTCGGCGTATAAGCTAACTGTATGCTGGTCTCCCCCGAACTGGATGCCAGAAATTTGAGAGTTGTCCCGGATGCGTTGCGCTAAGGGTCCGATGTACAACGCAAAGAGCAATGGGGATAGAGGACACCCCTGTCTTGTGCCCCGTCGAATCTCAAAAGGTTTGTAGCACAGTTCGTGAACCCGGATCGTCGCCCTAAGTCTATCATAACTACTCGCCAACCAGGCCCGGAAGCGCTCTCCCACCCCGAAATCTGCTAGTACGTTATGTAAGAACCCCCAATCTACACGATCGAAGGCTTTCTCGGCATCGATCGAAAGCAGAGAAGCGTCTAGTCCTACAGAATGGGCCTTGTTGATTAGATGCAGAATTCTTTTGGTATTGTCACTGCTTTGTCTGTTAGGGACAAAGCCCAACTGGTTAGGCTCGATTATACCTGGTAGGAGTGGGCCCAATCTCGCTGCTAAACCCCGTGAATAATTTCAAATCCAAGTTCAAAAGGGAGATTGGCCTTTATGCCGTACGTTGGGTGGGATCCTTCCCGGGCTTAGGAAGGACAACGACTTCAGCGTCCAGCATGTCCGCCGGAATCAAAACTTGGCCTCCTAAAGGAATTGAGCAAGCGGGTCAATACAGGCACCAAAATTTGGCAAAAGGTCTTGTAAAAGCCCGCCGAGAACCCGTCGGGGCCAAGAGATTTCAGCGGTTTGAGGCGCGCTATCGCACAGATCACCTCGTCCACCCTGATGGAAGCATCCAGCGCCGCAGCCCCAGAAGCATTAGGAGCCGTGACCGCTGCACGACCAAGGTAGTCCTCTCCTGCTCCCTCTACAGTGGGGTCCCTGCTGTACAAAGAGGCGTAAAATGCCCGAAAGGCCTCCGCAATCTGTTAATCCCCTTCGACCCTCGTCCCGTCGGGGGTATGGACCGCCGCTACCCTGGAGCGCTCTGCCCGCACCCGCAACTTGCTAGCAAGGAGTCTCCCGGTCCTGTCTCCGCCTATTTAATAGGAGTGCTTGAGTCGGACAGCGGCATATTCCGGCCGGCCTAGGTCTAAACTTGCCAACTGAGCTCTGGCTGCTTTGGGTTGTCGCCACATATGCGGCCCCCGTCCTGCTGTGGACACGTTCGAGTTCCAGGAGCGCAATGAGCTCACCTCACACCACCGCTTTCAGGGTGCCCCAAAGTGTCGACAACAGAATGTCACCAGTGTCGTTAGACTAAGTAATCCGTCAAGCATTTCCGCAATTGTCGGCAAGCGTCCGTCCGCTGCAACAGAGACTCCCGTAGACGCCACTTCCGATAGTCAGCGTAATTGCATCATGGTCCGATAGTGCCGCGGGGATGATGTCCACTGATATAACCAGGGAATGGAGTTCAGATGACCCTATAAAGTGGTCCAGGCGAGTATAGGTACAGTGAACATGGGAGTACAAGGAGTACTGAGTGCTGTGGGGGTGTGCAGCACTCCAGATATCCACCAGCCCCCTATCTCGGAGCCAATTCACCCCATCCTTTGGAAAGAGCACCAGTGTCCCCCTGCCTATGCCCCGACCTGTCTCTGTCCTGGTCCATGACGATGTTGAGGTCAATAATACCCGCCTGTCTTGATACCGGAGAATATCTGAGAGGGAGTCGACAAGAAATAGTTCCTGTCCAGAGTTAGGGGCATAGATGGAACCTATAACTACGGAGGCATCCCCAACCCAAAGCCTTTATACCAGCAGCCTGCCTTTCACCTCCGCCACCTTATCCCCAACCCTCCCCTGAAAGTGCCCCAAAAATATATTTTGAATACACCCTCACTTACAGCCCTGGAACAATACCCTATTCCCCTACATCTTTCACAACTCTAGATACTATAAGTGGTACTGAAAATGGATGGTTAATTTGTTTTGGGCCTACTCTCTTCCAAAAGTCATTTTTTAAAAATAATGTAGTATCTTCATGTTGTGTTATTATTAGGGGTGGGCGTAGTGCTCCGCTCCGTCCACGGACTGTGCGTAGTGTTGCCTACTTCACGATTTGCAAAGCAGGCGTAGTAGGCAACCCTCACTGGTTGCACACCTATAGAATCGTAGGTGCATCTCCCATGGCACCAGTGTATTTGCTGAATCAGCTAACGGTTACTCTTCAAATAATTCAAATCAGTCCTTTACTTGTAAGTTGATAAAATTATATTTCACATTGTTTTAAATTGACACAATGTATTTCCATATCATCATTTGTAGCAATAATAATCCAATGCATTTCGGTGAAACCCTTCACCTTCGTCAGGGATTTTCTACAAACAAAATAAACAGTGTACATTGTAACTCGCTTTAAATCAACAATGGTTACATTTACGTCAAGTTATCACATTAGTTACATTCGCTCTTCTGCTAATATGTACTTCCTTTCACTTTTAATCTCCCTTCTTAGTTCATACTCAAATGCATTCTAGTTTCTGTGAAACTAAGACGCTAAACCGCTGCTGCTTAACTATCCGTTAACGCGGTGGTTAGGGACAGCCTAGGTATTCAAGCTACGCTGCTGCGCGATTAAAAACTCACTACCGATCTCCTCGTGCTTCCTGGCGTTCTAAGCTCACCTGGTGCTACTGCGATAGTTTCTTTCCGCTCCTGTCTGCGGGTAGGTCTATGGCGAAATGAGCTCTCGAACTCTGTGTAATAACGCTGACGCTGCGTGAATGACGCATGCGCAGTAAGGGAGTAGATCGATTTTTTTTCTCTGTTTCTTTATCTGTATCTTTATCAACTGCGGGTAGACATAAAGTCAAAAACTCATATATCTGGATTTATGCGCATGCGTCATTCACGCAGCGTCAGCGTTATTACACAGAGTTCGAGAGCTCATTTCGCCATAGACCTACCCGCAGACAGGAGCGGAAAGAAACTATCGCAGTAGCACCAGGTGAGCTTAGAACGCCAGGAAGCACGAGGAGATCGGTAGTGAGTTTTTAATCGCGCAGCAGCGTAGCTTGAATACCTAGGCTGTCCCTAACCACCGCGTTAACGGATAGTTAAGCAGCAGCGGTTTAGCGTCTTAGTTTCACAGAAACTAGAATGCATTTGAGTATGAACTAAGAAGGGAGATTAAAAGTGAAAGGAAGTACATATTAGCAGAAGAGCGAATGTAACTAATGTGATAACTTGACGTAAATGTAACCATTGTTGATTTAAAGCGAGTTACAATGTACACTGTTTATTTTGTTTGTAGAAAATCCCTGACGAAGGTGAAGGGTTTCACCGAAATGCATTGGATTATTATTGCTACAAATGATGATATGGAAATACATTGTGTCAATTTAAAACAATGTGAAATATAATTTTATCAACTTACAAGTAAAGGACTGATTTGAATTATTTGAAGAGTAACCGTTAGCTGATTCAGCAAATACACTGGTGCCATGGGAGATGCACCTACGATTCTATAGGTGTGCAACCAGTGAGCATTTATTCATACACTCCAGGAGGGGAGTGGTTCCTATGAGCACAGTATAAACATTGTTTGTACAAACAAGGCGGTGCACATACCCTATATCTATTAAGCTTGCAGCACATCCCCCCACAGGGTGGGTAGCACGCCCGACGAAATTAGCATGCAATATGAAGAGATCACGCACTCTACAGACCAACGAGCAGATACTTTTGCCTACACGGCAGAAGCAAGCGAAAAAATATATTCACTAATACAAGCTGAAACTTCGGAACCAAAAGTCACCAGAAACAAAGAACAACAAATTAAACAACTCATGTACCTCACACGGAGAGAAATTAACCAACGACTCCATGCTAATACCATGATTAAATACCATAAGGCACAACGAATCCCCAGAGGCCTCAGAATAGCCCTTAAACCATCTTTGTGCAAAAATTCTAAACCATTCACCGAAAGGTGGTTCGCTATACTAAACAAATGTAGTTTGGATTTGATTTTACTGATAATAGAGGAATTGGCAAAAATCTTAGAAGAGTTAAAAACAGAGATTGAAACAGTAACGGAAGAACTCAAAAAGGGAGCCACTGAGGAAGAACTACAAAAGATCATCGATGATATTAACACGCAATTGGCAAACCATGTACAGGAAGTCAATGAACGTAAACTAAGAAAATATAGGAGAGACACCTTAGACTATAAATTACAGGAAGTCTATACTTGGGCTGAAGTTTATGCTAAAAGGAGACAAACGAAACAGTACACCTCTCAAACAGACACATCATCCACGGACAGTGAGAGACAGGAACAAAGAAGAGCACCTTCCAAACACAAACCAACAGACAAACCAACAGACAAACCAACAACATCGGAGCCTTTTTTAGACGTAGGTCCAACAGCACCAGAAGACCCAGGAGGGGACGCAACAAGAACAAAAGAAAAGAGTCCGCCTCAAACAAGGAATACAACCATCAGGAAGGACAGGAAGAAACACCATTGACTACCCAGGATAACTTAGTTCTAAACATTTCAAACCAGAATCTCACAGAAATACAAATCAATACCTTACAACGAGGATTATCGTTCGTTCCAACCAGTCACACCAATCAATTAGAGTTGGAAGTCAGTCTTTTTAAACTTACTCGTAAGATGAGATTGAGACATTTCTTTGAAAACGTCATCACAGAACCTACCATATCTAAAGATGATGAATTAAAAGGATTGAAAACTCCAAGTACCTATATGCCTCCCATATCGCACAAGATGATTGATCTCTTTGAAAACCTATGTAAACAGGAAATCAACCAAATTAACACGCACAAGAGGACAAAAAACCCAAACATGTCCAAAAAAGAATTTGGAGCCATTGAAAGTATAGCCAACAACCCACAGATAATTTGTCAAAAAGCAGACAAGGGAGGAGCGACAGTAATTATGGAGAAAGAGTTCTATGAGGCGGCCATGCAAACCCATTTAGGAGATACGAATACCTACTTAGAAATAAGTTATGATCCTACTATGGAAATACGAAAAACACTACAGGCCATATTGGAACAAGCCACTGAAGAGGGAACGATCAATGAGAAATCCAAACAATATTTGATGCAATCCAACCCTAAAAGTCCCACCATATACTTGGTCCCCAAGATACATAAAGATCCGCAGAAACCTCCGTGCAGACCCATAGTTTCCACCAAAATGAGCATCCACGAGCCAGTGGGGAAGTTCATCGACAAATACTTGCAACCTTTAGTCATTAAAAACCTCTCGTATATAAAAGACACTACAGACTTTTTGATAAAATTACAAGCAGTCAAAATTGAACAAGATTGTATCATGGCGACAATTGATGTAAAAACATTGTATACGGCAATACCACACAGAGAAGGCCTTGACGCCATAGAGAAAGCACTACTACAAAGCACATACACACAAGACTTACAACTTTTTGTGTTGAAACTCATGGAATTTACTCTCATGAATAGTTATTTCACCTACGAGAAGCGCTGGTATATCCAGCTGAATGGAACCGCCATGGGAAATTGCGCCGCTCCGGCGTATGCAAATTTGTTTATGGGAGCGTTTGAGGAGGAACACATTTACAACGACCAGGAATGGGCAACTCATCTGTTAGCTTACATGCGATTTATAGATGATATATTCATCATATGGAAAGGGACCCAAGAATCTTTGGAACAGCAACTTAAAAGATTGGATGAAAAAAACGACAGAATTAAATTCACATGGAATATTCATAGCACCACCATTCAATACCTCGATGTGGAGATCACACTAAAAGATGGCAGTATCATGACGAACTTGTATCGGAAACCCACTGACAAGAATAACTTATTACATTTCTCCAGCCACCACCCTCCAACCTTGAAGGCACACCTCCCATATAGCCAATTTCTTAGGGTTAAACGAGTGGTCTCTGAGGATCACGTATGCCAGGATCAACTACAAAACATGGCACACAGATTTATCAACAGAAGTTATCCAGAAGACATGGTTCGCAAATCACAGGCCAGAGCCCAATCGAAAACCAGATCAGAATTACTCAAGTACAAGCCTAGCACCAAATCGCAAAGGATAACTTGTGTCAGTAAATATTCTAATGTGAGTTCCCAATTCAAAAGAATTATTTACAAAAATTGGCAAATAGTCAAGATGGAAAGCGAGTTCAATGGAATATTTGACCAGGAACCATTGTTTGCTCACTCTAGAGGCAAAAATTTAAGTGATCTGTTAAAACAACCCAAACAAACTACACCCCATCAGATATACAGAGGAACAGTACCGTGCTTAAATTGCACCAACTGCCACAACATCATTAAGGGGCCAAACATCAGTCACCCTATGAAAGGAAACAAAATACCTCTAAGGGTTAATGCAACTTGCGACACCACGAATGTGGTTTATCTCTTAAAATGTCCATGTGGAAGTGTGTACGTGGGCCATACAGAAAGAAAACTAAAAGTAAGACTGACAGAACACAAGAGCAATATAAGAACTCACTCCACGAAATCCACAATAGCCACCCATTTTGAAGAAAAACGACACAACTTGAACCAACTAAGAGCGTGCGTTTTGGAAATTGTACCAAGAAAAGAAGGAACTTTGAACAAAAAGAACCTGTTGAAACGTGAAAATCACTGGATTTATTATCTGAACAGTCTTAAGCCGAATGGTTTAAATGATCGTACAGAGTTTGTATGTTATTTATAATTTAGCATGTATATAACTGATCATATAAATTAGCATTACATGTTAGATTCATGGAGCGCGTTTATTATTTTCGATCCAAGAATTGCAAACGTAACAGGATTGATACCGCATAAATCCAGATATATGAGTTTTTGACTTTATGTCTACCCGCAGTTGATAAAGATACAGATAAAGAAACAGAGAAAAAAAAATCGATCTACTCCCTTACTGCGCATGCGTCATTCACGCAGCGTCAGCGTTATTACACAGAGTTCGAGAGCTCCTTTCGCCATAGACCTACCCGCAGACAGGAGCGGAAAGAAACTATCGCAGTAGCACCAGGTGAGCTTAGAACGCCAGGAAGCACGAGGAGATCGGTAGTGAGTTTTTAATCGCGCAGCAGCGTAGCTTGAATACCTAGGCTGTCCCTAACCACCGCGTTAACGGATAGTTAAGCAGCAGCGGTTTAGCGTCTTAGTTTCACAGAAACTAGAATGCATTTGAGTATGAACTAAGAAGGGAGATTAAAAGTGAAAGGAAGTACATATTAGCAGAAGAGCGAATGTAACTAATGTGATAACTTGACGTAAATGTAACCATTGTTGATTTAAAGCGAGTTACAATGTACACTGTTTATTTTGTTTGTAGAAAATCCCTGACGAAGGTGAAGGGTTTCACCGAAATGCATTGGATTATTATTGCTACAAATGATGATATGGAAATACATTGTGTCAATTTAAAACAATGTGAAATATAATTTTATCAACTTACAAGTAAAGGACTGATTTGAATTATTTGAAGAGTAACCGTTAGCTGATTCAGCAAATACACTGGTGCCATGGGAGATGCACCTACGATTCTATAGGTGTGCAACCAGTGAGCATTTATTCATACACTCCAGGAGGGGAGTGGTTCCTATGAGCACAGTATAAACATTGTTTGTACAAACAAGGCGGTGCACATACCCTATATCTATTAAGTAGTAGGCAACACTACACACACGCCATGGCGGAGCGAAGTTGCCTGCCACCAGCCTCCCTCCCGCCCTCTTGTAAATGCCCTCAAAATGATTTTAAACATTGTAAAATTAATTAAAAGGACTTACCTGGCATGCGGCGTCCCGGGGCTCCCTCTTCCTAGTTTCTCGCCACTTCTTCCTGACAAATGCGCATGCGCGGGCGCCCTTGCATGCGCATTTGTCAGGTAGAAGTAGTGAGAAACTAGGAAGAGGGATCCCCGGGACGCCGCATGTCAGGTAAATCGTTTTAATTAATTTTACAATGTTTAAAATCATTTGAGGGCATTTACAAGAGGGCGGCAGGGAGGCTGGCGGCGCGTAGTGCGACTACGCGAAGTGTGTGGGTGGGTGTAGGTTTAGCCCCACTTTGCCCACTACGCCCAGGGTTAGTTATTATGTTATATGTTATCTTGTTCCTAGCAGCTCAGCCAGTGTGAGTGTTCTTAGTGGAATGTTGGTGTGTGGGCCATGAGTGGAATGATTGAGTGACTTTTATGCGTGGTGACAGATGGTGGAAGGGCTAAGCAGCTGGAGGCTGCTCCTGGTAGGGCTGCTCTACTGAACATAACTACCTGCTGTACAGAATCTAAACTACTTGTAATCTACTTGAATACCCCTACTTAAACTACATCCTACCAGCATGGACTATGTTACTACATTTATTTTGGCGAGACTTGGAGACTTGCTCACGCTCTACAGTAAAAGAAGCTCAAGATAACATCTACAAATAGTCAAAATGGTGGGGAGAAGCCTCAGAACTCACAAGGAAAAGTTCGCAACAATTCTGGGTCACATGTGGCTACACAGATACCAAAGATGCCACAAAAAAACAAAGAAAAATGGAACAGCACGCCTTGCAGCCCCACCAGTATCCATTACATCAGACAGCCCCAGCCAAAGCGTGCTGTATTTTGCTCACATGGCACAACTCTAAAAAAATGTATATTCAAGGGAAGTAAGCATCATCTTTTTTGACATATTATATGCCTTCTCTTATTTGACCGCTGCGTACATTGTGATTTTCAAGGACATTTGATGTGTGTGTTATGCTGCACCTTTTTGTAGTACATTCACAGCAAGCATATCTTCAGCACAGCAAATTGACAACCTTCATTGTCATCTGGATGTGTGTGCTAGAAGGGAGATGCCTTTACTGTGTGCTTTCATGATCCTGGGCACCTGCATCTGGAAGCTATACAGAGGAGGTTTTGTCTGACACAGCTGTCTGCCCATTTGTCTTGCCTACCCAAAGCTTAGTAAAATCAGTTTTGCCCTATTTTGGATTAAGACTTGGCTCATCCTCATGTTTGGAGTGTTTTTTAATGGGGTTTCAGCGTTGGATTTGAGGAAACCCTACTTGTACCTTCTTTATATTGCTTGATGAACATTTTGCTAATGAATACATATGGGTATGGGACATCTGCCCATTTACGTAGAGAGTGCTGGACTTATGGTGAGAATTCTTGTGTTTTAAAAATCTAATTATGGAAGGCCCATTATAGGCCTTATATTAATGTAGTTGGTTTAACCATTTTATGGAAGGTTTGAAAATGGGTGCACTTGTAGTTTGTAGTGTGTGGTCTTACCGTCATTAGGATTCGCGCGCAGGCCATTACACAGCTGACACAAGACGTTCGCCTGTACCACTGCTGTTGAACACTCTAATGCACAGACACGCCTTGAGCCTCCTGGCTTGCGTCATCCAGCGTGCTTACATCTTGCGTTTGGTGCTGTCTACAATCCACAGAGGCATTGGAGCCATGAAGTCTTAGGATTGCTGTCTGCCAACCATGATTCTGGTGTGGCACGGGGGCGATATACCAAAGGCTGCAGTGTGTGTCTGTTTGCCCCAGCTCAGAGGTTGGTTCTTTTATCTCATGTGGGGACATGATCTACTGGTGAATTGGAGTCAGTCATTCTCCACTTATGGATTCTTTCAAGAGTAAACTATCGTGTAATGTGACACAGAAGTTGCATAAATCTCAGACTTGGAAAACGGAACACAGAAACAGCTGACGGTTCTTGTGCCAGACAGCTTCTAAGATATTGGTTTTTTTTTTTTTACATGCAGTAAAGTAAATGTGCAGTGTCACAGGTGGTCTGGTTGTCAGAATAAGTATGTGTTCTACATAACATAATGTAGATTATCCCAGAAGTCCTCACGTTTGCTAGCATGTAAGCATGCAACTTCACAAGTGTCATCCAAGATGTGGACGTTTGAGTCATCCTTTTCTTAAAAAGCGCATGTTGCATGGTTTCTAGGAGAGCTCATTTTTATTTTTGAGTAGCCCATTTCTATATGTTGGGAGGGTTTAACAAGCCTTACTGGCATATTTGATGTGTTTTGGTTTTTTAATTTTTTTTTTATTCATGTGTCCTTTACTTTTGGATGGGAATGGGTTTTAGTCCCATATCCTCACTTTAAGACACTGTACCCTAGACAAAATTGGGCAATTACAAGCATTGCAATATCGAGATATATATAGTTGGGGAAGATAAGAGAAGAAAAAAGATTAATATAAAGAAAAGAAAGAGACTAAAAATAATAAATTAATAAAGTAGGGGAGCGGTTCAAGCCAGAAGTAGAAGCAAAAGAGAAGTAAAACAAAGAACTAGTACCAGCGAGTCAAAAGGCATGATTGTTCAGCATGGTGAGGCAAGTTAGAGAGTTTGCAACAGACAGATGTTTCTGTAGATTGAAAATTAGACAGCAACAGGGTCAGAAGATTATAGGCTTATATAGTACATATGGGTGAGTAGTGAGATAAAGTAGATCAGGTGTTAAAGGTATAGTTTGACTTATTCAGGTTGTGCATTGTAAGGAGTGTGGAGGATTAATATTACCCCAAGATAACAAAACTGACAAGATTTCTTTCATTTGTTCTCTGACTTATGAATGTTTGTCAGAGGAAGTGAGAGAGTAGTGGTGAGCCGGGGTTGAGTGATTTAGGAGAAGTGATTAAGAGAAGTGGAAAAAGGCCAATGTGGACTTAAAGAGACTAGAAAAGGTAGAATCAACAAAAATCAAAGAATCTATAGGGGGAACAAAAGAAACAACAGATGTGATGGCAGGTGAGCTCAGTAAATACACAGATAAAAAAAAGATGAAGAAGGAAGAAACAAACGGAGAGGTAGAGGGTTTTTAGGAGAAACAACGGTCAATATATGGTGGTAAGGCTTTGAAATTAAATAAACATACGGAGGAACATAGCCTGGAGAATAGAAAATTAGACATGTGTAAGAGGCTGAGGTGTGAGAGAGAGGACTGTTTGACTGTGAATTGATGTGGATATCAAAATCACCAAGAAAGAGAACAAGAGTAAGAGTAAGAGAGCTATTTGTTTAGTAAAATATTGACACAAAGAATCAAAGTCAACCATTCCCTGTTTAAGAGTATGTCAGTCTGAAATGGCGTGCCTCAAGGGTCCGCACTCTCGCCCATGCTTTTCAACTTATTCAGAGAACCCCTCACCGAAATTCTGATTTGCTCAAACATAAAATATCACATGTACACTGATGATACCTAATTGTACTCGAAAATGTCTTCACCGGATGATATCAACATTTTTAACTCTGCTCTTCTGAAAACTTAACATCACCTTATGCTAAATACACTCAAGATGGAATTCCTCCTGATTGCTCCCCAAAATCACTCTGCCCCCATTCAAGATTGGCTCAAACAACTAACGGATCTCAACTGCGCTCCTTGTGTTGTGGACTCACCTAAATCATTAGGCATAACTCTGGATAAACACCTGAAAATGCAAGACTGCATCAGTGCAACAACCAGAGGACCAATCCCCAACTCAACACATTAAGGAAACTCAAAGTGTTCATTCGGCCTGATGACATGCAGCTAGCAGTCCAATCTCTTGTTACTTCCCGTCTAGATTATGGAATTGTGACCATTTCTGGGCTACCTAAAGTTCAACTGGCCCCCCTAAGGGCTACGCTGAACTCGGCGGCCAGGCTCATCATGGGACCAACAAAATGTGATCACATCAACCAGATCTAACTCCACTCAATTGGCTCTCTCTCGATGCAAGGGTCCGGTTCAAGATAGCCTGCCTGATGCACACAGCACTTCATTATAACACTCCAATTTACCTGGCAAAAAAACTTGAACTATCTGGTTGGAACCGGACCATAAAAAGCTCTAATACTGTAATATTAAAACCACAAAATTTCAAGAAGAAGAAAACTTACAACAGCGCCTTCTTAAGTCTTGCTCCAAGAATATGGAACGCTCTTCCTCCCAAAATCAGAACTAACCCTTCAACCGCCTCATTCAAAAAAGAAGTCAAAGTGTTGTTTCTGAAAAGCTACCTGGAACTATAGACTTGAAGTCACAAAGCAAACTTGTATTTAATGTTTACAGCAATGATCTATCTTTCAACTGTGCAATGCTTTGATTCTTTTATATAATATGATCGTCTTATGTTTGTTTAACTTCTTTTGTGGTTTGCTTATATGTACAACCCCCTGATACCCTGTCGGGTCATGTTTGCACTTTGTGAAACGTTTTTAATAAATAAAATAAATCCATCATCTGCTGTATAACCTACAGATTTTAACAACAAACTATTTGCTTCTAACTCAAGCAGATCAATAGTTACTAAAAGTGTGGCGACTTGTCCTTGTATAGTGGAACGCCCTTTGCAAAGGTGTCCTCGCCATATTTCAATTGCTTATTGCTGTATTTGGATATTAATCTGGTACTAATAAAGTGACATCCTTGTCCAGAAAGCGTTCCAAGTGTAAAAAGTTTAAAATAGCGAAGTAACACTATCACAAAAATAAACCACATTAGGCCAAATAATTTACCTTTTCTTGCCACATATTTTATGTAAACCAACCATATAATTAGATCCTCCTTCCCATGGGGCTCTGATGAAGGAAATTCTCTATGGCTGAGCCCATGGTCACTGACTACATTTGAATACATCTGTTTTCATTAGGCTGTAAACATTGCAGGGTCCAACAACAGCAGCAGCAGCAGCTGCAGGTAAGAGAGGTGAGGCGGTGGGGCCGGCTGGGGGGATTTCGAGATATGGCCACAAGGGAAAATTAAATAAAGAATTAATTCTCCCTCGTGTTCATCACTCGAAATCCCCCCCAGCCGGCTGCACCGCTCTTACCTGCAGCGGCTGTTCAACCGCCTTTAGGACCCACCATCTGGAAATCCATAACGTATAAACACATTACATCAATACGCATGCTTGCGTGTATTCTAGTCATTTGGATTGTAGCACATTCCTACACTTGATGGGGCCACAGAATGTTTAATGATCAATCGAGCCAGGCGCTACTTCACTTTATTGTGAGATTGGAGAAAGTGATTGGGCGAAATTTAGCTATAAGTGAAGAGTATTTCTATGTCGCATGAGACCCGATGGTGTAACTTTATGCAGCAGAATTTAGCCCCGCATTATGCACTAAGCAGTTTGCAAAAGGATATAGAAACCAGAACCTGAAGTCGGTGAGGTTGTTGACTCATGAGTTTAGCAAAAAACTCATCTTTATTGCCTGTCTGAATTCTATAGAGCTGTTAATAAATCTGAAACTTTTTGGGAGCTTGTTCCTAAGCTTGCACACCAAAACAGAAACTCTGCTTACTCAAATTAGTTTTTTCTAAAAAAAAAGGGTGTGTTCACAAGTAGTTCAGTTTTGTTTATGAGGTTTGTTCTGTAACTGTAAATTTGATTTACGAAAGTAAGAAGACAGATCCTGTTCAATTGATTGCCCGGGGTGCAAAGCAGAATGCTTTGTCGGAGATTTGTCTTGCTACTGTTTGCGGCTTTGAGGGCTGTGTGGTCCGATCTGCTCAAGTTTAGGAATTGTTTAGTGTTGTAGTTTCTTTGTAGCTTGTCAATTAGCATGGGAGTTTGGGAAGTCACAAGAACACATCCTGATATCGACTATATTGTAGACACATGCACAAATGCAGCTCAGACCAGCCAATGAACACATGCTGGTGGTGTCAAGGTCTGAAAAGCTAATCCCTGCTTCCTCTTTGGTGGAACATATGACACACAGAATGCCTTCTCTTGGATTGGCAATATTCAAACCTTCCAATCGTTTTACTAGACATATTTACAAATTAGTTGGGAAAGACCATAGGGGAGACCACTATAGGATAATGTACATACTTTTGACAACACTTTTGGGACGATTACAATGCGGCTTGTAAAGGCTCTGACCTGCATTCAGAGCCTTTAAAGTTGCATAGTAATGGGCCATTTGGTTTCCTTTCCGACCTCATTACGATAGAGCCGGTCGGAAAGGAAACCGGAAGGTCATTCCAGCTGGCTTCAGATGGGCTTGGAGAGCTCATCTTGTAGTGTAGTTCCTATATTCCCAATAGGCTCTGCGCATTAGAATAACATAAGCGATAGTTTAGACGTAGGACTGAGGTCGACTAGGTCTCTATTGAATATGTTAGACTTAATTATGAATGCCAGCTAGCTCAGAGGTCACTAAAAACTTTCTCGAGTAAACAAGAAGGTGTTACCCTTGCTGAATAGGCAAGAAGGGATTAGTTTCTGACAACAGCATAAACATGACAACTTTGCTCCCTCCAGAATAAGGAGTATATCTCCAGAGTCGCGGAAACAATAGATAACTATTTCACTCAGTCAATCGTGCATGCTTAGTTTCACCAGAAGTGCAGAGAAATAGAGAGACGGGCGTTTTCAATAAAATGGTTATTTATTGAGCAGTCTTCTTTCTCATGCAAGAGAAGTGGTTTGCCACAGTTGCAATACTTGTCATAAAGTAAAGTGCGTTCAGTAAAAGGAGTATTATAAAATAATACTGTAAAAGCATGGTACAGTTTCTAAGCCATACCGTGTTTAAAATAGATAAAATATATACATATATAAAATCATTGACTAAACGTACTCAACTGGTGCTTCTAAGATACGCCTACCCCGGTGTACCTAACCTAAGCCTAGTACGTGGGAAGGAGTAAATGAGCTGCAGTTTAAGTTAAGTTAGTTTTTGCCAAGAATCTGAATCAAGAATTCTCTAAGGATCTAATCAGCTCCGTACCTTGGTTATAGAATGAGGGAGGTCTTGTATCTCTTTCTCAGGACTCGATCTCCCAGCAACCCGCAAGGGTGACTGGAAACACTGGAGCTGGATTTCTCGGCAGGAAGAAAGACAGCGTCTTTCTCAGTGCGCCAATGGGAGGGTCGGCTTCCTTCGGCACTCGTTACAGCAGGGCATCGGGTAAGTAGATAGCCGATCTGCTCCAAACCACCGTGTGTTTGCTAGGGCAGCTGTTGGTATATTTATACCTGGAAGGTGCTGAGTTTGACGTAAGGTTGGACATAAGACGTCACTAAGAACTTACAGTTCTTTCAAGACTCCAGGAGTTCTTGGACAAATCAAAACAGAAGCAGGAGAAATTCCCGGGCTGCTGGAGGCTTGATTTGTTTGAAGAACGCGTTGTACTTTCTAGGAGTCTTTGGGAGTAGCCTTGCCGTATTTGGACTGCATTGGCTATGACTAAATATGGATATGATTCTTATGCATTTATAAGGATATGATTTGTTATAACCACATAAGGGCATAAATCGGGAATATTTAAATAGGGTCCTAGATACGTTCACAACACCCACTCAACGTATAATGTCCATCATTACTAAATACTAAGCAATACTAAAACATATAACGATGCATGTGTTTTCCAACCCACCCCAAAATAAAATAAATGCATTTGAAATGGTATATGGTATATACATGAAAAATGAGTATTATACTGTACGCTTTTCAAGCAATGATATCATTCCGATTATGCATATATCGTACATTGGATGATGACTGAATGAATCATGAAAATTACATTTATGAAATGGCTCTTAATACAGAAGAGAAGGTCGAGACCATTTCATCACATATTTATACAAAACTGTACATGTGCTAGAGGCTAAATCAAAATATTGTCTCTAGAGTTTCAAAACATAAATCTTGTTTTCTAAGAATAGTTCTACTTTAAGCAGAGTACCATGTGCCAAAGAAAAGTAAATATTATGGGAACGGGAAAAGAATTTCTCTTTCAGGGCAAAAATTAGTTCCAATAGTTATTTAGGAGTTCTGTTTATCAAAACTGAAGGCCGAATTCAGGTTTCAGGGAACGCTGTGTGCTTGTGTTTTCAAAAGTTTTCAAAAATGATTCTCGTTGTTAGGGGAGAACATCAACTCAGATAGGCTGGCAAGGAATTTGTCTACAACAGTAGGTGAAAGTTGTACCAAGTCTGAAAAAGTAGAAATAGTGCATATGTGAGACTCATTGCCATCATCGATGTCTGGATCAGCAATGTTCACAGAAGGTTGTACCTGTGTGCCGCTTTCATCTTGTACCTCACCACCACCTAATCGTAATGGTGAGGTCTCAATGAATGCCGTCATCAGAATAGGTAACCGCTGGGGACAACACGTTGCATGAGGCGTTACCGAACCAAGCAAAGTATTGATATCCATAGGTACTGCTGATGGTAGTGTAAGACGGACGTCCAACACGCATTCTTCTCCCCATAGCAGGCATCGTAGAACAGGTAAGATGCAATCTTGCCAGATTGGTCTGAATGAAAGAAACCAGGTAGTATTCGGATCTATTAGCTTCGCCAAGCCGAGGACCTTCGTAATCCTTTCTCGGTATCTCATCGCTAGGATCGTTTCTTCCATTGTTGCCTGGGTTTTGTCTGTGACTTGACTTGCCATATCGGAGCATAAGGAACAAAAATAAAATTCCTGCTACGAGTCCCAAGATGAGAGGCAGGCCGCCGAACACAGCGTGCACGAAATTCGGGAAGATGCTCAGGACTGCTTCAATGGGTGCTAATAGTCCCGAAAAAATTGTCTTAAATACATGTGCGATGCCAATGGTATCTGACATGTTTAAAATTTGACCTAACATTTCTGCGAAATGCACTGGGCAATTTATTGATAATAATGTATGTACCTCTGCCGCTGTCCTTGCAACTTGCAGATCATTCGTCTCTTTGGAAGAGGTTAAAGGCACAGTTGTCTGTAAAAGAATAGACTTCATTCTGCTTAAAGTATCAATTTGAATAGAGGAGATATTCAGAGAAGGCCATATTGCTGCCTCCTTGTCTGGTTTGCTGTTTGGATACAATACTTGCATACAGCAAATGACCCTGGAAGTAACGCTCAAGAGATAGGCTATTCCTGCCTGGCACCATGCCACAACAGCTGTGGTCACTTATTATAACGAAGCTGCCGTTGGAAAGCTGTCTGAAAAAAGGCTCTATCTGTGTTGCAGGGGTGCCGTGCAGGTGGCATGAAAGGTTATTTGATGAACCTTCGCAGGCTCCATGCAAGTTAATACCTTGACACGGAAGTGTACAGCTTAGTGAATTTTTACAGTTGTTACCATTAAGAAATACCTCTTTTTTCCCTTCACTATAAAATCTATGTGTATAAGGTAAATTCCAGGTTGACTTGATGTATCCTTTACCCAACCTTTCATACAGGCCTGCTGGTATATACTTTTGGCAATATTGAAACTGAAAAGTTGTTATCGGAATTGTAATTGTACCATGTATTATCCATTCAATGACAGGTCGTTCTGACATTGTTAATGGTAATTTCTCAAGTTTTTCAATGCTCAGTATCGTATAGTCTGCTCCTTTTTGTGCCAAAGAGATTTGTTTATCTGTAAGCTCAAAGATAGAAAATAATGACGTTGTGTTGATTAGACGCCATGGCACGTAGCACGTAGCCTGAATGGAGGTTTTGTAACGTCCAGCCTAGCTGTACAATAGAACGCAATTGGGACTGGCCATGTTGCAACATTAGCATATCCTGTTCTATTATATCAATAGCAGATGATACAAAGCTGTCCAGTGAATAAATTCTGGAGGACAGAGTCGTTAAACCATTGTCCACTACAGACAGTGATTTTTCCAAATGAATACCATCAATTTCTCGTATTTTGTCGCCAGTTTCAATTTGCATTTTTTTCCAAGCTTCGTTGTAAGCAGCGTATATACCGGCTTATATGAAAAGTTTTTGACGCTGTTTGCGAGGTCCCAATATGAAATCTCGCAAATCAGCACCTTCTTTAAGTAAAGTCAAGTGTTGCTTAATTTCAGGCAGTGTGGATTTCTGTAGCCATTCGAGGCATAGCTTTCCTACACTGTATGTTGTAACTGTCCCTGGATGTTGTCTCTGGGAATATCTTGGGTCTGGCCTGTTCTGTTTGAACCCCTGTGTTTTGTTCAGGAATCTATCTCGACAGTTATTAGTGTCTGTGGGCCAGATCAACCATTTTTTCCAATCAGGATTTGTTCTGTTTTGGTGTAAAATATGGGATACGTCTATCTTCACATCTGTAGTGCTATTACTATCAGGCATGGGTTTTGGAATAGACGGTTTGTTTAAGTCTGTTATCTTGGTTAGGCCAAGACAGGTTGTTTGTTGAATGGTGTCATTCAGGAACATTATCTGTTCTTGGATCATGCAGGCTCTAAATAATGATTCTAGACCTTGTTCCTGCCAATCTTTTGTACCCCAAATGGTTTTTGTTTCAATGTTGTTTTTCCAAAATTCAAAGCCAAATATAGACATTTTTTCATAACATTTTTCAGAATAAATCAATTTAGTATTTGTCAACATGTTTTTCATTCCTGCCTTATTTAACACTTTAAAATAAAAAGTTTCTGGATCTGTGTTGTTAAACCCTGAGAAGTATGGGAATTTCTCATAAAATGTTTTCGAGCTGCCTTTTGGCGGTGTTGGACAATGTTCCCATTGATTATAAGTAAAAACATTTCTAGGATTAGCAAATTTATGCAAATAGTGATGACCATAATGATTATAGCAATACATTTCTTCATAATTTGATGAACCCTGTAAATAATCATGTTCTGTAAATTTTGATGACATTTCTAAATCTGACATCATATTATTAATATTTTCAAAGTCCCAATCATCAGAGAAAGTACTAGGTGCCACAAAGTCACTTAATGAAACCTTGAACTGATGTGGATATTTCAAGAGTTCAACCGGGCCATAGATTTCGTAATCAGTTGTGTCCCATGCTACACCACCAGGTATAGGAATGGCTGTGATGTTCACTGACGATAGTTCTTTTTTCGACGTGAGAAGATCTGTGAGGCTTTAGGACCAAGTTGATGTTCTGATTTGCTGTGTCCATTGTACTATATTTTCCATCAATGAATTTTCCCAAGCTTAAAACCAAAATGAGCCAGAGTAGGAGGAAAAGTACACCTAACACAATCCATGATTCAATCCATGGTGAAATCAGATATGTTTCTTTGAGTTGATGAAAGAGTTCATTCATTTTTTCATTGAAAGTTTTAGTTGCTGGCGTTTCTTCATGTTCACTTGGATCATCAGAAAAGTCATCGAAATTGATGAAGTAGCCAGATGCAGTTCTGTCAATTGTTGGAATTGCTTCCGGATTTTCATTAATCTTTGCACTTGTGTAGTCAGAGGCTACATCATTGTAGATTGGTGTTTCTTGACGGACTGGTGTAATTTGGGTTTCAAGAGGCACAAGTACCATGGCTTTGTTGCGTAGTCCTTTTTTATTCGCTGCAGGTTTATCAAATGTGATTAGTCTCTCAGTTTGAAGCTCTTGAATTGTAGCAAGGTTTGGTCTTCTGCTACTTCTTGGGAGTCCACTGGGCCTACTACTTATTATTGGCCACATGATTGTGGTTTTACCAGGTCGATTGATACAACTCTGTTCTCCTTTTTACCAGCAAGGGGCAGTAGTACTACTGATCTTGTTCCGCTGATAGCTAAGACAGGTACTGCTTTTCTGTAAGAAGGCCCAAATTCCTTCTTCACCGTGATCTTTTCTCTGACCAGATCCCCAATCTTTGGAATCCAGACAGGTCTTGCTGGGACAGGTGGTTTTTCTTCAGTGGCTGTTGGCTTTAGCTTTTTGTTACTTAGACTTCTTCTTGTTTCATTTAAGTCCTGTAAAACAGCCAAACGATCTTTGATATCAAAGGTTTTCTGTTCCACCAGTGAAGTCTGACAATCGAGGTCATGAATGATCATTCTGGTACCAAACAAAAGTTCGTAGGGAGTGATACCTCCTATAGAATTTCTTGGCAGATTATTAAGACTACGTTGGACACTTGTTAGATGTTTGACCCACCCGTCACCCGAACCTAATGCCCTCGCTGTTATAGATTGCTTTATGTCACGTTTTTTTCTCTCCACTACCGCATTTCCCTCGGGATGGAATGGACTAGAGTACCGCAATGCAATGCCCATGCTGGCCATGGCCTCCTTGTAAGCTCGAGAGCTAAACGCAGGACCCTGGTCAGAATGTAGCATGCCAATTGCGTATGTGCCGATAAAGACTCGCAAATCTTTTATAACAGTTTTGGCGTCAGCCGAGCGCTGGGGTCACATCCAAATGAATCTCGTGCAGGAATCCACTGCGACCATGATATATTTATAGTTGCCATCCCTTTGTAAGGGACCACAGTGGTCCAGGTAAAGACATGCTAATGGTTTATCTGACATTAGATGGATCATCTGTGCTGGTCGTTTCACTGTTGATACCTTCATTTTTTGGCATATTTCACATTCTAAAACATAGTTTGTAGTTTGTTTTCTTATGTGTGGCCACCAGTATCTCTGTTTTAATAACGATATTGTGGCGGAAACACCAGCATGTGCAGAAGCGAGCCCTTCATGTGCCGCTAAAATTAGTCCTAACCTGTGTTCCATGTTTGGAATTGCTCTATCCCCCACTCCAGGGATTCGAGCAAAAGGAACATTATTCGCATCAGTTTTGTAGGAGTACTTTACTGGAAAGCCTTTCGGGAGTGTCTTACCACTGTCTTTTACTGAAGCACTGACAGCTTGTATTATCTTGCTGTCTATTTTTGTTTTTGACCGGGTAATGGCAGCTACGATAGCCGTTTGCACAGCTGTCTTTGCGGCCTCATTAGCCAAAGAATTCCCTGCAACGTGAACGCAATCACGTTGATGACTCTTTTGTAGTTCTTTCTGTAAAATAACAACTTGTTCCCAAAGCATTTTATGCTTGATTGTGCCACCTTTTGCATCTTTGAAACCGTTTTGAACCCAGTTCTGCAAGTATTCATTGTAAGACTGGACGCAATAATACGAATTGCACACTAATAGTGTGGGGAATTCGCCATCGGTATTTTCAAGCGCCATCTTGAAAGCCTGTAGTTCAGCTCGCTGAGCTGTACCATCTCCGAGCTATTGGTACCGTTTCTCCCTCATTAGAGGTCAGGTATGTAAATCCGCATCTTCCTGGGAAGACTCGGATTACAAGGTTGCGTTCATTTGCGCATGTTTGCAGTTTTGTTTTAGTTAACATATCTGTTTGCATTGATCTTAAAATTTTTGTGTGTTTCCGAGTCCAATTGATTGGTTTGAAATCAGGTTTTATTAATTCGTAGAGTGGTTTAACCCTCTCTGCGTAGTTTAGAATGTATGTTCTTCCGAAATTCAGGAAACCTAGAATTAATTGTAAGTTTTTCAGCGTTTTTGGAGCTGGGAGTACTGCACACTTCTCTAAGAAGTTGTCTGCTAGGCTTTTGACTTCACTTGATAACTCATATCCCAAAAATAGGACAGTGAGGTGGGCAATCCGTGACTTCTTAAAGTTGAATTTGTACCCTTCAGCTGCGAACCCAAGTATGATGGTGTTCACTCTTTTCAAGTGTTTCTCCAGGTCATCGTCTGTCAGATAGATGTCATCGACATAAGATAATGCCTCATCATCATACTTTTGAAGTAATTCTGTTACCCTGGCTGAAAGTAATCCTGGGCTGTTCTTGAATCCCTGTGGGAGACAACAAAATTGCCTTTGGGCCCCCATACAGGAGAAAGCGGTCAAATACCTGATTTCTGGTGCTATGTTTTGACAGAAGAAACCATTTGAAATATCTAATGTCGTTTTATATTTTTTGCGCACGATGTTATTCATTAGTGCTGCACTGTGTGAGTTTTGTACTGCAAATGTTTTACAACAAGAGTTTAGGTGTTTGTAGTCCAAAACTAGATGATATGAATCGTCTGGCTTGGAGACAGGAAACAAAGGATTGTTCATTTGTGAGGTGCATGTTTGAATCACCCCCTGGTATTCAAGTTGATCTAAGATCTCCCTGACTTGTTTTTTAGCTTCTTGTTTAACAGGATACTGCCTCTGTGCAGTAGTTGATTTTTTAACTGAATTTTATGGTGAGGAGAATCCTCATCCCATCCTACATGATTTTTATATAATGCAGGGGCTTGGGCTACTGCCCATTTTCTAGCATATGTGCATTTTTTTATGAATTGGAATGTGATTTGAGAAGGCAGGCATAATCATCTCTTCGCCATGTGGGCACTCCCTGACAAACTCCGGTGGCCAGTCTTTCTCTGCTAGAAGGATATCATAGCCTTTTGATAGGTTCTCCCAAAAGAGACCTCTTATTTTCCTAGCTTTGTCCTCTTCTATACATAATGTTATTTCGTATATTTTATGAGGCACGCTAACTCTGGTCTCTGCAGTTTCCACTTGAATGTATTCATTCGTGTCCACTGTCTCCAGAAGATTCATTAGGATCTTGCAAGCTATGGTAACTTCTGCTGCGCTGTCTAGCATTGTCTGGGCCCATTCTCCATTTTTCAGTTGTGTCCTCAGAATCCTCGGCATATTTTATTTTAATACTATCTACCTTCTTCTTCGGAAATTGTAATTTTTTACTTTGATGAGCAGGTTCCTTGTCTTTGTACTTGACATGCTCTTCTTTGTGTTCTGACCGTCCTCTTCTTTCTGATTTCTGTGAGGAAGTCTTAAAAGATCGAGAGGGACATGTATCAATATCTTGATATCTGTCAGGTTTTCTTATTTTATCCCTATCTCTAAGGTTGTATCTTTTCTCAGAGGGCTCCCGTTATGGAGACCTGCCTCCCCGTTCTGGAGATCTATCTCTCCGTTGAGGAGACCTTCCTCTGGACTTGAACTGTTTTTCTCTGGGAGTGGTTTGTTTATTACCCTCCCACTTCTTTTTTGGAGTAATGAGATTATTTTTAATAACGTTTTTTTCAGGATTTTCAATTAGTTGTGGATTCATGGTTTCCACCCAAACTATCTCTACCTAATTCTTCATAGGATTTTTCAATTATTCTGGCAAGTTCAAAAGGTTGTTCTGCTCTATCTGTTTCTTTCAATTTTTGGTGGCAGGTAGTACCGTCAAGTATTAATTGAACTAATTCTCTATATGCTTTTGTTAATTCCTGTAGCTGAATAAAAAGTTATTCACTGGACATTTTTTCAATGTCAGGATCTGGTGTATAGCTGGCTAGAACCAGCCATGTGGCTCCTGGTCTACCTAGTGGACCGAGCCTGGTAATTTGAGTTTGATGTTTTAGGGCTCCATTAAACCAGAGCTGGTGCTCTTGGTATGTTAGTGGAATTTCAACGTCCTCGAAAGGGGCGTATTCCTCTGGAGATTCCTCTACTTTGTAGTAGTGGAACTTGCGTGTCACAGCATGTGCTGCTGGAAAATGTATCCAGGAATAGAATACCTCGGTCTGCTGATATTCATGGGCCTCTACCACAAATATGACTGCACCACCTCTTGATGATACTCCATTATTTATAATTTTGTAAGTTACACTCTTTCTTACATTGACTGGGATGAGTATAGCATTCAGGTCATCTTGCCGAAGTCTTGTGTCTTCCGCTAAAAGTTTAGCTGCTATTTTATCCCTTTCTCTGTCGTCATCCGACATTTTACTGACTGAAAGTTTGCAGAGCACATTTCAAGGAAACAAAGATTAGGTGCACAATATTATGGAACACTATATCCTTCAACGTTGACTAAACCAAAAACGAATACATAGGATTCTCATCCTATTAAGTTTTGGCGGATATTAACCTTTCACCCACTCCAGACGTCTATTTGAGTTTTTACGGGAAAAAGGTGTCTGTGTGAAAAGCACGACTGAGTTACTCTAGTATCTAGCGTTAAATTATCGCCTTACCAAACGTTGGGCGCCATGTAGTGTAGTTCCTATATTCCCGATAGGCGCAGTCTGCGCATTGGAATAACAAACGATAGTTTAGACGTAGGGCTGAGGTCGACTAGGTCTCTATTGAATATGTTAGACTTAATTATGAATGCCAGCTAGCTCAGAGGTCACTAGAAACTTTCTCGAGTAAACAAGAAGGTGTTAACCTTCCTGAATAGACAAGAAGGGATTAGTTTCTGACAACCGCATAAATATGACAACTTTGCTCCCTCCAGAATAAGGAGTATATCTCCAGAGTCGCGGAAACAATTGATAACTATTTCACTCAGTCAATTGTGCATGCTTAGTTTCACCAGAAGTGCAGAGAAATAGAGAGACGGGCGTTTTCAATAAAAGTGGTTATTTATTGAGCAGTCTTCTTTCTCATGCAAGAGAAGTGAGTTGCCACAATTGCAACATTTGTCATAAAGTAAAGTGTGTACAGTAAAAGGAGTATTATGAAATAATACTGTAAAAGCATGGTACAGTTTCTAAGCCATACCATGTTTAAAATAGATAAAATATATACATATATAAAATCATTGACTAAACGTACTCAACTGGTGCTTCTAAGATACGCCTACCCCGGTGTACCTAACCTAAGCCTAGTACGTGGGAAGGAGTAAATGAGCTGCAGTTTAAGTTGAGTTAAATTTTGCCAAGAATCTGAATCAAGAATTCTCTAAGAATCTAATCAGCTCCGTACCTTGGTTATAGAATGAAGGAGGTCTTGTATCTCTTACTCATAACTCGATCTCCCAGCAACCCGCAAGGGTGACTGGAAATACTGGAGCTGGATTTCTCGGCAGGAGAAAAGACAGCGTCTTTCTCAGTGCGTCAATGGGAGGGTCGGCTTCCTTCGGCACTCGTTACATCAGGGCGTCGGGTAAGTAGATAGCCGATTTGCTCCAAACCACCGTGTGTTTGTTAGGGCAGCTGTTGGTATATTTATACCTGGAAGGTGCCGAGTTTGACGTAAGGTTGGACATAAGACGTCACTAAGAACTTACAGTTCTTTCAGGACTCCAGGAGTTTTTAGACAAATCAAAGCAGAAGCAGGGGGAATTCCCGGGCTGCTGGAGGCTTGGTTTGTTTAAAGAACGCGTTGCACTTTCTAGGAGTCTATGGGAGTAGCCTTGCCGTATTTGGACTGCATTGACTATGACTAAATATGGATATGATTCTTATGCCTTTATAAGGATATGATTTGTTATAACCACATAACGGCATACATCAGGAATATTTAAATAGGGTCCTAGATACGTTCACAACATATCTGTCAGTCAGAATCTGGCCTGTAATCTCAAGGGCAGGCCTTTCCACCCTTGAGATTACAATGAAGGTTTCCGACATGGTTTCCCTGCCGGTCTGTCTGACATGGAAACCATGTCAGAAAGCTTCTTTGGGTCCACCAGCAGTGCTACCTTGGGTGCAGGGTCTTCGGTTGCGGGCTGATGGGGCACCAATGGTGTCATCCTGCTGATCCCTGCACCCAGTGGCAGGCACCTTGAGGATGAACCCCACCTCCTGTTTCACTATTGTAGCATACATTACAGCTGGTTTACGGACAGAATAGATGCTACCTTAGTAAAATTTACAAATGCGTCCAAATAGTGTTCAGTCACATCCTAATGAGGTGGACGGGACCGCCGACCGGGTGTCAGTCGGTTCCATGACCGATGGGGTGTCATGCGCAAATGATTCAGGCAATCGTAATGACCTCATTGGTATCCTGAGAACATAATTAGAGTCCAAGAGTCCATGGTATAACAATATAGCACAGTATAGGACATGATGTTTATAACGCAAAAATAATGGGTTCATAGATACAAATAAATAACGCATCCCAGCACAGCAAGCAAATTTGTTGCGCTTTGTTCCTTAAACTGGAAGGAGTGCTGGCACACTTTATGCTCCCATGTACAAATGCAGACATTCTTGCATCATAGTGCAAGTACATCTGTGTTGCGGCCAGCATATTTATGAATGAATGGGTCCCTTCCTGCACACAAAATCTAAGCTAAGATCCAATGTTATGTATATGGGTGAGCTGCAGAATGCAGCACACACACAAAGATGAAAAACTAGGGAAAAATAAAGATATTTCTGTTTGTCACAACAGCCTCAGGTAGGTGCAAGGTGTTGACATTTAACTGTCTATAAGTCTTTGAAGATGTGATTTGTGTCAAAATATATGGATGTGTGCACAGAAAGCCCATTCACCACCCATGGAACATCTCCCTGATACAAAGTAATGCAAGACAGCATAGAGCACTACATTACACAACTTTTTCTACAAGCCAACCCAAACTGTGATTTGTGTTGTTTTTTAAATATTAGCAAAATACTTTGTGTTCGGTGTGCCTCAAAAAAACATTAATGAAAACGCTTTGTTAAATCAGGACCCTGGCGTATCATAAATGCACATATCATGAGGTCTGATTGGTCTCAACATGTAGGGCCTGATGCACACAGGTAACCTTACACTTCGATGTCATTTTACGATTGTGTGCTATTCACAAAGGGAATTACGAGTAGTATCTTTACGACTGCGGAGTTTCCGCACAATCAAAAAATACCTATCTTTTTAAGTGTGGAAACTCCGCAATTGTAAAGATACTACTCGTAAATCCTTTGTGATTAGCATACTATCGTAAACCTACACTAAATTGTAAGTTTACCTTTATGAATCGGGCCCATAGAAGTTGTGAAAGCCTTTCTTTATGCATTGTTTACATAGGCCCCTTTCGTAGATCAAAGTTTTTATCTTCGGGGAAAAGCCATACATAGACCAGAAGTTTAGCTAACATGCTGAGATGCTTCCATTAAGGATTTTCATTTACTCAATTCTTGCCTTGTTCATCTTATTTTTACGAAACCATAGTGAATTTGAACTGGTGGTAGGATTATACAGAAATCTAAAAGCATTTCTACGTAGTATCCTGTGCACCTTTCTCATTCTGCGCCATTTATTCCTCTCCCCAGGCGTACTCTTATTTATAAGCCGAGGCCTGTATTGGGCAAACCCAGTGCAAAATGGCTTTTTCAAAGTTTTGCCATTATATTTGTCGGTGCTCAACATATATTGGCATTATGGCAGCGGAAGTACAGTGGAGCAGCGACAGTACAGTATGTGGCCTACCTAACTAATGTTCCTGCGGTGCTTGCCTGGTGCTGCATCCCTGGTAAAATCGACACTGTGCTTAGTCGCTTTGGATGCCTTACTTTGCGTCAACACCAGTGCAAAACTTTAGAAAATAGCACCCTAACTTTTGCTGCTTGCTAAGCCACAGAAAGGAAGAGCAACCTATGTGCTTGCATCTACACCATGGTCAGAAAAAACTGAACTCTATAATTAAATCCTACAAATGGAGAGGCAAACAATAAAAGTAAATCTCTCATACGTGCAAGTTGCAGAAACTCCCGTCTGAAATTTGAGATGATAAAGCAATTAAAAGTGCCGTGGACATTGTTACAGTCTGACTTTCGCCGGATTGCGCTCTCTTCACTCTTTGGTTTAATTCCCATGGTTCACGATTCAGACATAGAATACGTAACAAGGTCCTTTAATTATTGTATCTTTGACACCTGTTTCTGTCTATTCACTTAAGATTTAACATGTAATGTGTTCTCTTCTCTGGGAATTAATGCTTCCAATTAGGTGTCTTACTTTTTTGCATTCCCTGACAAGAGTTCACCTCATTAAGGACTTCCACCTTGTGAAGATTATGTTTTGCATAAATGGGAGCAAAACGTCAGTCCCTTCCAACTTTAATTTGTTCACAGAACCGCTCACAGCCATCCTTGCGTTCTCATTTTGCTGCAGATTGAGGAATTATTTCGTCTGCCTGCAGTGGGAGTTCGCCACCTTTTGGTTTTGCCTCACCATGAACTGCCCAGATCCCATAGCTTTGAGTAGATTTGCTCACATTTCAATTTACGAGCTTAATTTTAAGATTTGCAAATGCATTTACAGGTGCAAATTGACAATTTATGAATCGTAAACATGAAATTCCTCTCGATAATGATGCTAATTATATATTTAAACAGAGCTCCTTCTGATCCGCGATGTTATTCTTCGCTACCAGGACAGTCTACGCTTAAATCAATGAACTTCGATTATGCAGTTCTTTCGTCTTTGAATTCTGTAAATCAGCGGTTCTTAGCCTGTTGCTTTATTTTTCTGCATGCCAACAAAGGGGAACAGATAACTGGCAATGAAGAGTACCAAGATATGCGGTGCTGCCCCAAGCCCAGACATCTTCTGTACAGGGCCTGGTGCCTGCTTTTGGCCCTCCTGTAATGTGGCAATCTTCTCTGTCCACTCCTTGAGTCCTTTCGGTGGTGTGTTTCCATCCTAATGGGGCATCGTATCATCTGCACGCTCTGATCCCTCATTCGAGCTACGTTGATGGTGCCTGTTGTTCGGCTGCCCTGTTGTCCCCTTGGGTGATGTCAGTGGCCTGCTGTACCGAGTCATTAATACATTATAGGGTGTTCCAAAACTGGGGTTTGGTTTTGAAATAATGCACCAAATCCGGTTGTGGTTACTGGATTCGTGCTACTTTACACTTTCACAAGATTTCGGAGTGGCTGCTATTTTCGAGTGATGTTGATCCACAGCATCCATCATGTAGTGGTTTTAATCATGTAGTCACTCACTTGAGGTATTGACTCCGCGATGATGAAGCACCAGCGTTGGTGAAGTCAGGCCTGCAGTGCGAGTTGGGGGGGGTGCGTCGTGAGCATCACAAGTGGTGCTGTCTGCTCTGGTGCAGGCAGCGGCCTCAGTGATGCCTTTGGAGTCAATACAGTGTGGGGGCAGCCGGCATCGGGGCTATGGTGTTATTGGGGGCGCTGTGTCGTGCACTTCATGAGCCGTGCCGACAGCTTTGTTGCATTGCTGGCCAGTGTCAGGCTTGCAACTTCCAATCAATCAATCAATCAATCAATCAATCAATCAATCAACTTGTAAAGCGCGCTACTTACCCGTGAGGGTCTCAAGGCGCTGGGTGGGAGGGGGGGTGCTGCTATTGCTCGAAGAGCCAGGTCTTGAAGAGCCTTCTGAAGGTGAGCAGGTCTTGGGTCTGCCATAGCTGGGTGGGGAGGGTGTTCCAGGTTTTGGCGGCGAGGAAGAAGAAGTATCTGAAACAGCAGCTGAAACAGCAGTTCCAGATGCAGGAAGACAGAGGGGATGAAGTATTTGTTTCGCTGAGACTTCCAAACAGGAGGCAAGCACTACTTCAAGCCCTTGCAGATCTCCTTCAAGTAGGGTACAGAGCACCCAACAAAGCCTTTGTCCTCTCCTTGGCAGAAACTGCCACTGCAGGCCAACCCGAGACAGCACACAGCAAAGGGGCGGCACCGCTCCTTCAATTTTACCAGCTCTCCTCCTTCAGCGAAGTTCCTTTTCAGTCCAGAAGAATTCTAAATTTCTGGGGCCTGGGCCCCAATATTTACATTCCATTTCTCTTTGTTCTTTGGTGGCAGAGAGGCTCTGCGCTCAGTCAAAACCAGTTCTGTCCTCTCTGGAACAGCTTCCCGGCATGAGGAGGAGACAGCATTGTGTAAGGCAGTCCAGGTCCATCCAGGTGCAAGAAAATGTCCTCCGCCTACTCTAAATACAGCCAGGTATATTCAGCCCAGCCTTGACCCATCCAGGAAAGGCAGGACACACCTCAACTCCCCAGTGGCTCACATTTCAATTTACGAGCTTAATTTTAAGATTTGCAAATGCATTTACAGGTGCAAATTGACAATTTATGAATCGTAAACATGAAATTGCTCTCGATAATGATGCTAATTATATATTTAAACAGAGCTCCTTCTGATCCGCGATGTTATTCTTCCCTACCAGGACAGTCTACGCTTAAATCAATGAACTTCGATTATGCAGTTCTTTCGTCTTTGAATTCTGTAAATCAGCGGTTCTTAGCCTGTTGCTTTATTTTTCTGCATGCCAACAAAGGGGAACAGATAACTGGCAATGAAGAGTACCAAGATATTCGGTGCTGCCCCAAGCCCAGACATCTTCTGTACAGGGCCTGGTGCCTGCTGTTGGCCCTCCTGTAATGTGGCAATCTTCTCTGTCCACTCCTTGAGTCCTTTCGGTGGTGTGTTTCCATCCTAATGGGGCATCGTATCATCTGCACGCTCTGATCCCTCATTCGAGCTACGTTGATGCTGCCTGTTGTTCGGCTGCCCTGTTGTCCCCTTGGGTGATGTCAGTGGCCTGCTGTACCGAGTCATTAATACATTATAGGGTGTTCCAAAACTGGGGTTTGGTTTTGAAATAATGCACCAAATCCGGTTGTGGTTACTGGATTCGTGCTACTTTACACTTTCACAAGATTTCGGAGTGGCTGCTATTTTCGAGTGATGTTGATCCACAGCATCCATCATGTAGTGGTTTTAATCATGTAGTCACTCACTTGAGGTATTGACTCCGCGATGATGAAGCACCAGCGTTGGTGAAGTCAGGCCTGCAGTGCGAGTTGGGGGGGTGCGTCGTGAGCATCACAAGTGGTGCGGTCTGCTCTGGTGCAGGCAGCGGCCTCAGTGATGCCTTTGGAGTCAATACATGTGGGGGCAGCCGGCATCGGGGCTGTGGTGTTATTGGGGGCGCTGTGTCGTGCACTTCATGAGCCGTGCCGACAGCTTTGTTGCATTGCTGGTCAGTGTCAGGCTTGCAACTTCCAATCAATCAATCAATCAATCAATCAATCAACTTGTAAAGCGCGCTACTTACCCGTGAGGGTCTCAAGGCGCTGGGTGGGAGGGGGGGTGCTGCTATTGCTCGAAGAGCCAGGTCTTGAAGAGCCTTCTGAAGGTGAGCAGGTCTTGGGTCTGCCATAGCTGGGTGGGGAGGGTGTTCCAGGTTTTGGCGGCGAGGAAGAAGAAGTATCTGAAACAGCAGCTGAAACAGCAGTTCCAGATGCAGGAAGACAGAGGGGATGAAGTATTTGTTTCGCTGAGACTTCCAAACAGGAGGCAAGCACTACTTCAAGCCCTTGGAGATCTCCTTCAAGTAGGGTACAGAGCACCCAACAAAGCCTTTGTCCTCTCCTTGGCAGAAACTGCCACTGCAGGCCAACCCGAGACAGCACACAGCAAAGGGGCGGCACCGCTCCTTCAATTTTACCAGCTCTCCTCCTTCAGCGAAGTTCCTTTTCAGTCCAGAAGAATTCTAAAGTTCTGGGGCCTGGGCCCCAATATTTACATTCCATTTCTCTTTGTTCTTTGGTGGCAGAGAGGCTCTGCGCTCAGTCAAAACCAGTTCTGTCCTCTCTGGAACAGCTTCCCGGCATGAGGAGGAGACAGCATTGTGTAAGGCAGTCCAGGTCCATTCAGGTGCAAGAAAATGTCCTCCGCCTACTCTAAATACAGCCAGGTATATTCAGCCCAGCCTTGACCCATCCAGGAAAGGCAGGACACACCTCAACGCCCCAGTGGCTCTCTACAGTGAATGCACATCTCCAGCCCTTGTCACTCCAAACCCAGACAGTCAATCTACAAACCAGCAGAAGCACACAGGATGGCTAAGCAAGAATAAACCCACTTTCTAAAAGTGGTATTTTTATATTCTAAGTTCAGGTATACTAAACGTCATCTTTCTAACTTGTCCCAATGGGAAATTACATCTATAAGATGTTATGGATAAATTCCCATGCTACCGTATGGAACAGATAGCCTTTTTTAAATGGTGAAAAAACGAAATGCACTTTATTTCACTATCAGGACATGCCACGCACATCCGTTCATGTCATACCTTTCATGTACACTGGACCCTGCCCATAGGGGTACCTTGAGCCTACATTAGAGGTGATTCACATTTAATAAAAGGGGAGGTTAGGGCCTAGCTAGTGCACTTGCCAGATTGACATGGCTGTAGAGACTGCATGCAGATACTGCAGTGGCAGGACTGAGACCCTTTCTAAAGGGCTGCTTGTGTGGGTGGCTCAATTAGTGCTGCAGTCCCACTAGCAGCATTTGACGTAGAGGCCCTGGGCAAACACAATGCACTGTACTAGGGACTTAGTAGTAAGACAAACAAGCCAATCTTGGAAACAGCAATCCATATTCACAATTTACAGAGGGTGCACTTACACTTTTGGCACTGATTAGCAGTGACAAAAGTGCCCAAAGCATTTAGACCAGAAAAAAAAAAAACAGCACACAGCAAAAATACAAGAGGCAGAGGCAAAAAGACAAGGGAAAACCACGCTAAGGATGCCAGGTCTGACAGGGAGTTTCATGCTTGGCGAGAGATTTGAAATGTCAAGTCAACACAATAGTGTGAACTGCACACACAGGTTCTGGAGTGGCAGACCTGAGACACGTTTGAAGTGCTAATTGTGTGGTAGCATGATCAGTGCAGCAGGCCCACTAGTAGCATTTAATTTACAAGCCCTGGACCAAGGTAGTGCACTTTAATAGGGACTTATCAGTAAATTAATTAGGTCAATTGGAACAAATGTGACCATTTTATAGGAGAGAGCACATGCACTTAGCACTGGTTAGCAGGGGTAAAGTGCTCAGAACACTAAAGTCAACAAAAACAAGGTCAGAAGAAGAGAATGAGGAAG
Source organism: Lissotriton helveticus (assembly GCF_964261635.1). Classification (NCBI taxonomy): domain Eukaryota; kingdom Metazoa; phylum Chordata; class Amphibia; order Caudata; family Salamandridae; genus Lissotriton; species Lissotriton helveticus. Next base: position 1,469,302,353 of record NC_136065.1, read on the forward strand.
GCAACATGTTTAGGAAGAGCCTTCAAACAATCCTAGACAGTGAGACAAAGGGGGACTAGTTGTGGCAGGAAAGGTCATCCTGCCAGGATGGGAGGGACAGAGTTTTTCCCTGCCCCACTTACAATTCAAAGGGGTCATCTCAGCACACTCACAAAGAGCTTGACACCTGCCCATTGTCATCCTAGACCCTTTGGAGCCTGAACAGAGGGCCACTTTAAAGGTTGGAAGCGGGTATAAAGTGTGATTCCTCAGACCAACTCTTTAGCTCACTCCTGGGCCTGTAAAGGTTCCCGGAAGGAATGCCTCGTACTTCAGATTACTGCCTTGCTGCTTGAGGCCTGCTTTGTACCTCAGAGGAATGCTCAGCTGCTACGCCGGAATGTCCTACAGCTTGATGCCTGCCTTGCTGCTTAATCCCAGGACTACCATAGTGACTCCAAGGGTCAGTTGAATGACCTCCTGTTCTGACGCTACAGGGTCAGAACAAGCTCAGAGGCCTCCCTGAAACTACCCAGCTGACCTGCTGCACTTGACCTGTCTGGTCCTGCAACTGGACCTTTCTGAGTCCTGCTGGCCTAATGCTGGATCGAGTTCCTAACCCTCGTTAAGTGCCTTCCAAGGTCCATGGCTGGCATCAGTCAAGCTGTCCCTGTGAAACAAATCATAAATCTCAAAGTTGCGCGCTCTTCATGACAGTCCCAATCTTGTTGCCTGTGACAACCGCCAATGCAAAGCTCCGTACACTTTAATCTGCACGCTGCAGTGACAGCCAGCAATGCCAGCAATACAAAATATCTGCACTTCATGCTACAGTGACCACCAGCACAAAACTCCAGCAATGACCACTCACAATGCCCAACAGGAGCTTGTGCTACAGCAATGACCAACCATGAGCCTGTGGCATGTTCTTTACGCCACAGTGACACATATCCGCAATACTCTCCTCATTCCTCATGGCCTATTCTCCTGAAAATTGAACTTTCCATGTCAGACTCTGAGAAGGTAACTTTCCAGAAGTCTTAACCTGGTTCTTGTATCTGGCCCACATTCCTTTGCAGTCGGCTTGGACTTGTGACCCGATCCCAGTCTAACACGACCAGATAACCGCAAGTGGTTCTTTGTGCGTTTGGGCGCTATACTTAACTGAAACTTGAAATTGCATAACCCCAGTTCTACTGATTGAATATTTGGCCTTATTTTATTTACTAAATTTTTGTCTATTTTTCCAAATTGGTTTGAGATTTTTATTGTGTCATATTTTCACTTTATTACTGCTTGTGTGCTGCATACAAATTTTAGGTATCAATGACAGGGGCAACCCTGAAAACCTGAACCAGGGGCAAACAATGCCAGAATTCTAACAAGGGTTCAAGATAACACAATATGTGCATCTAATTTTAATCAAAAAATCAAAAAACCTACAGAAAACTTTATAATATGAAAAATATGAAAAATTATACCAATGAAGACACAGAAAAGGAAAAAGGAAGGAGAAAAAGGAGAAAAAAAAGAGAAAACCCATGTTTACAGGTATTTATTCATGATTAAACTGTCAGTCGCCTTTAATAAATTGGCACAAACATATGGGTCACTGGCTTAGTCCAGCCCCACGGGTTATGTAGCACGCTGTCCACACGAATAATGGGAGTTTTAAGATTGAATTATTTATCATTGTTAATAAAACTTTTTCTATGAATTGTATATATTTAAACATGAGTTTTCTCTTTTTTTTTCCTTTTTCGCTTTCCTTTTTCCTTTTCTGTGTCTTCATTGGTATAATTTTCCCTATTTTTCATATTACAATGTTTTCTTTGGGTTTTTTGATTTTTTGTTTAAAATTTGATGCACGTATTGTGTTAACTTGAACCCTTGTTAGGATTCTAGCATAAAAATGGTATACCTTGCCTTTAGGTGAAGCCTGAATGCTTTTGGGCCAAGCTGCCAGAGGGTTAAGCACAGGTTCATTTAGTAACTTTTGTGGTTCCCCTGATATGGATTTGGGTTGTTGCTTGATGAAGGTTCACACACCCTTCAACCAAAAACCCAATTTCCTACTCTTATCATTTTGTGATGAGGGTAGTGTTGAGGCAGGTTCTACATAGATGGAATCTGGGAGAGAAAATAAATGCAAGCCTGTAAAGCTAAAGGGGGTTTGGGATTAAGAAATGTAGCCAAATCTCCTAAAAAGGTAAAAAGAGATACTACCAATGTGGACTTTTATTGTTGCACCAGCTCTTGACCAAACATAAGCAAAATATATTGCAACTGTGAAAAACAAAATTATATTGTGAAGGTCTGCTAAGCATGCTAATCCAGGTAGACAACAGAGACAAGCTGTCCTCCTGATATGCTTGCTCAACAGTAGCGGTCGGCAGTAGGTGTTTCTGCAGGGTGGTGACGTGGGCAGGGAGAGGGGCAGGGTGGGGGGTAGTAATGTATGGATTACGGAGTTTTACAGGTAAGTAAACATTGAAAATCGTTTTATTTATTTCAATGTTTACTTACCTGTAAAACTCCGTAATCCATACATTACTACCCCCCACCCTGCCCACGTCACCGCCCTGCAGAAACACCTACTGCCGACCGCTACTGTTACTCAATGAAATTTAAAGAAAAGCCATCATCAAATACTTTACACCTAGAACAAAGACCAGTTGGATGACTTTATATAATGACGTTAAGAACCTTGTATGAAGGTGAACAGAAATTTCTCAGCAAATAAACATGCTGTCCTTTGGAAACATGGAAAATAGCTTCTGTATGGATAGAGGCTGTTTTACACAGAGTCTCATTTGTTCTAGACAGTAGACAACATGCAGCATAATCTACACCTCTAAATATGAGAACATGAAAGGAAATTCAAAGTTCTATTCATTCACTGTAACATTGTTAGACTTGTCAGCCTTAGGATGGTCTTTGCCAACCATTTTTCCAGCTCAACTCCTCTTTTTGCTGTTTCTCGTTGTTGGCCATAGGACTCTGAGAATTTTACTACTGATGACCAGTGCTAAAGTGCATGTGTTTCTCTCCTAAACATGGTTACATTTGGCATATCCACAATTAGGATAGTTATTTTTGTCGCCCACACAAGTAGCCTTATAAACATGTCTCACGTCTGCCCCAGCAGAGCCTGTGTGGGCAGTTTTAAACTGCCATGTCAACCTAGCTAGATCAACCAGTTGTCAGGTCCAAATCTTCCCTTTTACTACATGTAATGCACCCCTAAGGTAGGCCCAAGTGAGCCCCATTGGCTGGGTGAAGTGTCTTTGGAAGATAGGACATGTAGTGGTGTTATTCATGTCCCGATAGTGAAATACAGCTATTGGTTTTTTTTTCACGATTGCAAGGACAATCTCTCCCATAGGTTAACATTGGAAATGCCCTGTAACCTTTTACAAGTGTAATATTTAAGAAAATGATCCCCTAAAATCCAGACTGAAGTAAAAGCATTCTTATGCCTCACTGGGTACTATAGGAGGTTTATCAAGGGTTATGGCATCATTGTTGCCCCCTTGACAGAGCTGACTTTTGAAGCAGACCAGAAATATGATTCGGACAGACACATGCCAAAAACATATGACTCCCTAAACCAGGCCATGTGCACAGCCCCTATGCTCAAGGCGCTGACATTTCAAGGGAATTTATTTTATAGACAGATGCCTCAGAGCATGGTATAGGGGCAGTACTTTTTATATCTTAATGAAGAGGGCCTAGACAAACCTGTAGCATTCATCTCCAGGAGATTACTTCCCAGGGAACAAAGGTGGAGTGCTATTGAGAGAGAAGCCTTTGCTGACCTTAGGACTCTGAGGACTTTACCACTGATGACCAGTGCTAAAGTGAATATGCTTCTCCCCATAAACATGATTACATTTGGTATATTCGAAACTGGGATAATACATTTATCTGTGAGTCCCTAGTCGAGTGCACTCTCTGTGTTCAGTGCCTGTAAATTATATTTTACTAGTAGTCCTGCTGCACAAATTGTTCCACCCACAAAAAGTAGCGCTTCATACATGTCTCAGGCCGGCCACTGCAGAGTCTGTGTGTGTAGTTTTACTGTCGTGTTATCTTGTTTTTTAAAACCCCTTGCAAAGCCTTAAACTCCCCTTTTATTACACAGGTCACCCCTAGGTAGTCCATAGGTCAAGGCGCTGTGTAAGGAAAAGGTGGGACATTTACTTTTATGTTTTGCATGTCCAGGTAGTGAAAAACAACTAAATGAGTTTTTCACTACTGTGAGGCCTAATCCTCTGATATATTAACAGTGGGAATTCTTTATTACACCTTTAAGCTGTAATTCCTGATTAGAAAGGAGCAGCTCTCTAATTTTTTATATATTTTGACTTGTCCAACTATACTAGTTAAGAGGATTTGTCATTACTATTTTAGAAATGCCACTTTTTAGAAAGTGAGTTTTTCTCTGCTCCGTGTGCCTGCAGCCTGTCTCCAATATATCTGGCTTAGGCGACACTTTGACTTTGTGCATTCCCTCTAAACAACCACACACAAAGGAAAGTTAGGTATGTGTGAGTGCCCTTGAGAATCTTGATGTTTATCCTGGGGAGGATGGGAAGTAGGAGCTGACACACCTGAATAGGCAGTGTCCTGTTTCCATACAAAAGTTTGTTTACCCCCCAGTAGTGAGTGTAAAGTCAGGGCTGGAAAGAAAGGGTATCTATGCCCTTCAAAGATCCTTTTTTCAAATCACTTTTACTTCAAAGGCACAGCTGGTTATTAGTACTGGATCTCTGACCAAATCAGACACTTCTGGACCTGTAAAGAACATCTGTCACAAGAACTGCTACCCTGCTAAAAGGAGTGTCACTCTGTTGGACTGTTGTTCTGGAAGAACTGCTTTTCTGCTGCCCTCTGTCCTCGCTGAGGAAGAGCTGAACTCTCACTTGATTCTAGAGTGATCTCCAGGGGCTTGTTGGCTTGCCTCCTGTTTTCTGAGACTTGCTATATGAAAGTCTCATCACCTGCTCCTGTGAGTGGTCCCATGTGCTTGCTCCAGTCAATCCAATGCATCTCCTGTCTAGGTATAGCAGAACTGATGCATCAACACTGTTGCGGGGGCAGAATCATTCTATTGCACTGGGAACCGGCTCATCAAAAGCAACACATCTCAGTCACTGCAGTGTGGGAAGATCAACGCATCCCTTCAACTGCTTGGAGAAACCTGGTGCATCATCTTCGAAACCAACTCCTCTTGGCTTGGAGCATCATCTTCTAAACTGATGCATCATTGCCCCAGTGTGAAGAAAATCGATGCATCACCTAGACTGCAGGATCGACACCAATGCATCGCTCAGCTGCCCCCTGCATCTTGCTGTTGCGAGTCTGTGATCAGGATCAAGGTACTATGTTCCGTGAATCTGCATGGCTCCTGTATCCAGCGGCACTCCATCATAGTTGGGCTGAACTGTTGACTTTGCCTCTTTCCTGTGCAACCAGATAATCCAAATTGGCGCTTAATGCTTCTAAGTGCTACACACATTTGTATTCTTTAAAAATTCATATTGGAACTTTTACTTATTGGGTATTTAAAATTTTGATCTTGTTTTATTAATAAAAATGAAATCATATCAATCTTTCTAGTCCAGTGTGGAGTCATTTTGTGGCATTTTCATTGTGTTACTGTATGCTGTGTTGCACAAATACTTTGCACATTGCCTTCTAAGTTAGGCCTGCCTGCTCAGTGCCAAGCTATCAGAGGGTGAGCACAGGATCATTTATGGTGTGAGATTAACTTACCCTGAGTAAGATTGTGGTCCCTACTTGGTCAGGATGCATACCTCCGGCAATTAGAGACCCAATGTCTAACACAAATATTTCAGAGGAGTGCCAGATGCCCTTTAGCCCACATGGCAAACATCTAAAAATCAGTGACATAAACAAATACATGCCCACATAAATGTTGGATGAAATTCACTTAGTCCAGAATGAAACACCTGATTTTCAGCAACATTTGTACTCATGGGGATTGATGGCTATCTCATGCACACTGGTTCCCAGCCAGTGCATTTTTACAAAGTTCCTGGCACTATTCGATTGGTGGTGGAAGCTGATGAGTACCCCATCTCACTCTACATCGATCAGTGGTGCAAAACCCATGTAGGATGCCATTTCTCCTACACCAAGTGGGTTCAAAGAGTCTCCTGTCACAGGATATCATTGAGCAAAGCATAAGACTAGCTCCCTCAACTTTGCCCATATTGCACCTTCCAGAGACACTAAGAACATATGCATCTGTTTGAACATGTGAATATCTAACACCACCATGAAAAGTGACTTTTAAGTCCACATATTCACGACTGGATCAGTTTCCTGAATGTAATCTGAATATCGTTCAATTTAGATGTCGATAAGGTTAACATTCAACTCATGTTTATTTCCTTCACATGGTTTCGTACAATATATCCAGGTACAAACTATGTACTGCTACCAGCACCTGCATTTTGGCATCTTTTCAACACCACACCTTCCAAAAAACAGAAGAAATGATGATGGAAACCTGAGTTACTTTGTATCCAAGAGTAAAACCCTCAGGGAACTTACAAAGCACTTATTGATTTTTACATGGACTCCTTAGTGTGAAAAGGCATTTTAGGGTGATATTTTGCTCTAGGGCATTGTGGACATGACCCTTCTTAGGGGGATTTCCCTAAAACATTTTTTCTTTTTGTCCTCCTGATTTTTTCCAACTCTCTTTCCCTGACCGTAGGACCCTGGGCACTTTTCTACTGTTCTGCAGGGTGAAAGTGTGCATGCCCTTCCTGCACATGTCTAAATAGGTTGCTTACTTGATTGGTTTAGGTCTTACACCTGTGAATGTCCTGTAAAAAGGTACACCACATACCCAGGGCAGGTACTACACTGTCTAATAGGGGGCAATATGAGGAAGCTGAACTGATTGTTCCACCCACCTGTATGCCCTGTCAAAAATGATTCATACTCCGGTTGGCTGGTCTCACTCTGTAGCCAAGCCTGAGGGGGGCATTCACTACCAGAATACTGTGGTAGGTGAGTGGGCGGGTAGGTACATCTGCATGTGGACTGCTTGGGTAGGGATTAAAGCCCATGTGGGTGTTCCCTACCTAGGGGTTTTGCTTTTCCTATGGGATACTTCCTGGGTGTGGCCCATTCTCTCATTAGGGCCTTAGCGCCTGGGGCACTTTTCCACTCTCAGTGCAGTGGGAAACTGCATATGTCCTTCCTACACACGTGAGAAGGTGGTGTCTACCAGAGGTTTCTAAAGTGCTGGTCAGGTAGGCCATGGACAACCCATATGTGCGCACTGGCATCTATTATGTTTTAAGAGCTGGGTCCAGCCTGCCAGTGTATGCTGGTATGTGCACTTCTACTGATGGTGTCTATGAATGTGTCAGCCTGCCAATGCAGGCTGGTGGTCACTCGGCACAGAGGGTGTGCTAATCATGTGTCCAGTCTGCCAGGCTGGTGTTTGCACTCGCACTAATGGTGCTCCTAAATACTTGTCTGACCTGCCAATGCATATGGGTGTGCGCTTCGCACCGATGGTGCTCCAAAATATGTGTCTGGCCTGCAAATGCAGGCTGGTGTTCACTTTTCTTTTCTTTTCTTTTCTCTAATGGTACTTTGAAATCCATGTCCAGCCTGACATTGCAGGCTGGTGTGCACTTTGCACTGATGGTGCTCCTAAATATATGTCTGGCCTGCAATTGTAGGCTGGTGTACAGTTTGTACTGATGGTGCTCTTTAACCTCTTCACTGCGGAGTGAATTCCCCTGCAGTGCTGGACATTCCAATCATTGGTGTGCACCCAGCCGTCATGAGCACACGCCCACCGTCACTCATGACGGCCGGGAGCCGTCATGAGCATTGAAGAGCTTAACACATGCCCAGCCTGCAATTACAGACTGATATGTACAATTGCGTGTTGACTCAGACTGGCCTGTTTAAGTCACTAGCCATCCTGAGACTTCTCACTTCCAACCGAGTACCCAGAGGGCTCGATTCAAGCAATAGGTGAAAGGCAGGGCAGGTACACGTGTGTCCCCTGCATAGGTAGTGAGGAATACCCATTGTATTTTTCTCTACCTTTGAGGTTTGTTCTTTCCACAGGCTAACCTGGGGAAATGGATTAAATCACTTCAGGCTGCAATAGTTTATTGCAGTGGAGCAGCTTCATGATGTTTCCTATCATTTTTTTCTTCTAGGGTTTTAAATAATGTGAACTTGACCCGAAGCTATCGGGTATCAGAGTGCTTTATACGAGCACCAGTTGCGTTACACAAGGACACATTCATTTTTGTTAGGCACAGGGATATTAAGTGGTTTGCCCAGAATCACAGGATGTTGAGCGTTGTTGCAGAGATTTGAACCTGGTTTCCTAGATTTAAGGTTGATACGCCCTAGCCGTTAGGCCACATCCTCTCATTGGATTTGCAGCAACAACCGTTGCCAGTGGTAAAGATGGCTTTGTCGTAATTCATGTAGACATACAACTACTAGAAAGTGGGAATTTCTGTGTTCTAAAACTCTTTGTATGCCTTGGTGCTTTGCTCCAGTCCATACTGGAGGTTGGGGAGCACATCTGGGCATTCTCCAGCAACTGCTATAAAACACTGGGCATGTAACCGGAATGAGAGTACTCTACTAATTTCTGGTTGGCTGGAGAGAATGTAGGAAGCATTTTTGACACCTGGCCTCTGGAACCAGATCAAGGCCCACTAAGGATAAAAATCTGCATTCCAGAGATTCATGGCAGACAGGACTGAAATTTAGGGAAGACATCTGTGGTTCAAAGGGAGAACCGTTGAACCACCCCCAACTTCAAAGGCACACTCCAGTATATCTACTGGTGCCATATTTCAGCATGGGGTTCAATTCACTTGTGGGGACGTGGGCAGGAGAACCTGGGACTATGTGGTGCACATTGCAAGAGGACTCTGTTGTGCACAAGGTGGAGTTTTGCCATTGAAAGTGACCGCATGCCCTTCCTGAATGGTGGCTGCCTGGGCCAACTAGCGGCTGCTGTGTGGCACCCTGAAGTGTGATCGACAAGGGCATATTGAGCTTGCCCCCATTCTTTTGGTGGTCTCAGGGACATCAATGATCTGCTAAGCGGGACCCACACCATCTACCTGTGACACTTAAAACACGGTACTCTCTCAAGTGCCCACATTGTATGCTGAACTCTAACTGGTAGCGTGGCGTTGACATGGAAATAAGAATCTAAGAATTGTGCCTGGAGACCAGATCACCTTGTGCAGGACCCCGATTACTTGCCTGCATCTAAGGTGTGTGGTTCCTGTATCATATGGACGTTGGCACACATAAGCATCTCATTGATGGTGATTGGATTCACCAGTTGCTGGATCCATCGTTGTTCGCTTCATTGATTGTGCCGCATCTCTCTCATGCAACATGCAGGCTGCATGCTCATTGAGTGCAGTGTCCGATAGGTTATGACCGTCGGAGGTGGGGGCATACCCGTAGTAGTGCCTCATTCTACCACGTGAGGCATTAGTGAACTTGTGCTTATGTGTGTGACTGGAACTGTTTGGTGCAACCAATATCGATGTGCATTGGATGTTGTGCCTCAGTTCCAAGGAGGTATGGAATTTGCAACTCTTCATTGTGTGTATGACCGGAGCTGTCTGGGGGGGCCAAAATCAACATGCACTATATGTTGTGCATCATTTTCAGGGAGGTACGGAATTTTCATCACTTCATTATGTGTGACCCGATCAGTCTGGTGTGACCCGTATCATGGCGCACTCAACTTTGTGCCAGGATTTCCTGGGTGTGACTCCGATGTACCTTATGGGGTGCCTCCTTCTTTCGAGAGGCCACTCCTGCTTAATTTTCCATTCATCTGCTGTTTCCTTACTTAGCCCTCAGTAATGTAGACCAACTGTCCTCTCCTCATTAGGCCTTCGCTGATGTTACTGTGTTGCCAGGTAGTAGTGCCTGGGTGGTGAGAGTGACTGACTAAGCTGTAAGGGCACTTCCAAGAATAATCTGAAGTGGGCCAAGAGACTGTGTGACCCACCCCTCTGCCTCACAGTACTGCGCTGGTGCCAGAAGGCCCTTAGTGACCCCTTTAGTGTGACTGTCTATTGCTCTCGGACCGTTTCTGCTTGACATCCTGTGGGTGAGCTTGTTGAGTGGCTGCCTAATCCTTTTTTGCAGACTGCCTGCTAATTGACCTTGCTGCTCACCCTTCTTTCCTGGGATCCTGACTAAGAGTGACTACAGCCTCATGTGGCCTAGTGCCCAGGGGGATGATGGGGTGTCTTCTATTCATGGGTGTAGGATAGTCGGGGTGAGTTGGAGGGCGGACACACGCTTGTGACCACAGGATCTGCTGTGTGTAATTAATTGACCTGCTGGGTATCAGTTGCACTGCATTAGGGTGCTGAGGGCCCTAATGTGTAAGCACGTCCATATGGACTTGTCTGATATTGGTTGCACCATGTAGCGGTGCAGAGTGAGTGTGTGTGTGTGGAAGTGACAGAGGGGGAACCACCCATAACTCACAACATTGGATGGCAGTTTGCCTGATACACTGATTTCTTGCCATGAAAGCATTACTGTTGGAAATGGCCCTTTTTGCAGGTTTATCCCCAAACTTTTTGCTTCTTCCTCCCTTGTTTTTCCTGACCGGTGGTTGTTGGCAATGGGACTCTGGGCACTTTACCACTGCTGATCAGTGGTGCTAAAGTGCATATGCTCTCTGTATAAAATTGTTATTGTGATTGGTTATCAATGATTGGCATATTTGTATTTCCAAGAAGTCAACGTTTGACATTGGTTTTCCCTTTGCGGCCTCAGGCGATGGTGCTGCTAAAAGGTGGAATAATTGTGCATATGCACATATTTCTGATATTGTTGTGACCCAGGGTTTACCCTCTAACTGTGCGGTAGTGAATCATATAAATTACTAGAGTGGGGCTGGAGTGGGCAATGTGTTGCACCTCAAAGGTGCTGGGGGTGTAAGGGGGGGGGTGATTGCTGCCGCTTGACGCACATTGCGCTCGTGTCATTTTCTTGCCTGCAAGTTACTTGTGATTATTTTAAACTTGTGTGTGTACCTGTTTTTAACTAAACTTACCTGAAATTACTTTGCTGGAGACCCCGGTCCGCCGCGGCATAGTGCCGATTGGGCGGAGGGTCGCCCTACCGGCAACACCACTTCCGGCCTCCTCCCTCACTTCCGGGGGTTAGCGCTCCAGATTGCTTGGAGCTAGGCTATATTTAGATGCCCCTGGCGGCACTCTGCAAACGGACGCGGCGATTGCTGCCGCTTGACGCACATTGCGCTCGTATCATTTTCTTGCCTGCAAGTTACTTGTGATTATTTTAAACTTGTGTGTGTACCTGTTTTTAACTAAACTTACCTGAAATTACTTTGCTGGAGACCCCGGTCCGCCGCGGCATAGTGCTGATTGAGCGGAGGGTCGCCCTACCGGCAACACCACTTCCGGCCTCCTCCCTCACTTCCGGGGGTTAGCGCTCCAGATTGCTTGGAGCTAGGCTATAATTAGATGCCCCTGGCGGCACTCTGCAAACGGACGCGGCGATAGCTGCCGCTTGACGCACATTGCGCTCGTATCATTTTCTTGCCTGCAAGTTACTTGTGATTATTTTAAACTTGTGTTGGACCTGTTTTTAACTAAACTTACCTGAAATTACTTTGCTGGAGACCCCGGTCGGCTGCGGCATAGTGCCGATTGAGCGGAGGGTCGCCCTACCGGCAACACCACTTCCGGCCTCCTCCCTCACTTCCGGGGGTTAGCGCTCCTCCCCCTTTCTCCCAGGGTGCTATTTATTATGGTGCCCAGTAGGATGCGCAGCGGACGTGCATGCGCGCCAAAGTACGCCCAAGGCAAGCCCGTCTGCGCCCGTCCGCGCCAGGCCGGGCCCAGGGGCCAGGCATAATGCTCCTTACATTACTTACACCTTGTCTGATCTTTACAACCTACAACATGAGGGTCCTATGAACCCTCTGGATAGGCAGGCTGCACTTAACTCGGGTATTTATGTTTCCAAACCTACCCGGACCAGCCGACAGATAGGATTACCTCCTGTTAGGTCACCTGGGTCCCTCACTGTCCTCCTATATCTACTGTCCCGGTCCTAGTCCCTTTGACTGTTACCTATCTTAATACACGTTCGATGGTGAAACATCAACTGGAGATCTTTCAACTACTCGACTCTGGTACTACTGACATTCTCCTTCTGTCAGAAACTTGGCTGACGGACGACTCCGCACCTGATATTCTTGCCGCAATTCCTAATGGGTACTATATACTCCATTCTAATCGCCCTCAAGGTAAAATAGGTGGGGAGTCGCAGCTATTATCCATCAAAAGCATAAATTTACCATCTTAGAAAGGGTCAGCCTTCCTGGTGTCGATAGTCTTGTACTACAATTCACTTCCCCTAAGTTTGCCTTTATTTGTGCCCTTTTTTATCGAGCCCCTGATCACATGCCCTCATTTCCTCAGCTCTTTGGAGAACTGATCTCTCAACTTGCTCTCAATCATGCCAGAATTATTGTTATTGGCGATTTTAACTACTGGCCTCTAGACCCAGGTGAAAGCAACCTATCGGTTGAATTCTCGGATCTACTGACCGGCCTAAATTTCACCCAAAATATTAATAAAGCTACTCACATCAAGGGGCATATTCTAGATCAAGCTTGGACCACTTACAATCACTCCCCCTATTATTTCTCCATGTCCCTGGTCTGACCACTCATTTATTTCCTTAGCCATCACTCAGGCCCCTTATGTCTCTCCAATTCCTGTCAATAACTTTTTAGCCCGAAATTGGACACGAGTTGACCAGAGCGAATTTCATAGTCTCTTGATCTCCTCTGCCCCTAAGGAACTGTCTTCTACCTTTGCTCTAGCTTCTAGCATTGCTAACTGTTTGGAATCAGCATGCGATAAAGTTGCTCCAATGAAAAGAATTAAAAGGAAGCGTCCCTATGACGCTCAGGGCTGGTTTTCCGAGGATTTAAAAAAGGAGAAATTAGCCTTGCGGCAGGCCGAACGCCGCTGGCGGCGCCATTACACCCATGAGGAGAAAACCATCTATACCACTCTACTAAAACACTATAAAAATTCTATCTTACAAACAAAAATTACATATTTTTCTCAAAAACGTATTAATTCCTCGTCCAAATCCAAAGATGTTTTCTCTATCGTTAAGGAGCTTACTCAACCAGACCGGGTACTTGCCAAACCGGCCCCCTCTCAGGCATTGTGTGACTCATTAAACGCTTTTTTCATTGAAATAATTGCTGTCATTAAAAATAATATTCCGCCTTCTATTCCATCTTTGGTCCCCCCTTTTACTTGCAGAAATCCACTTATGTTAGACCATATCCCCCTGATTTCTAAGTGATAGTTTTTGGCCCTCTTGAACAGAGTAAACTCTGGTTCCTCGAATGACTGCTGCCCCCCTGAGATTCTAAAAGAAGCCTTTCGAGCCTGTCCCGATCCTCCACTCTCACTACACAACAGCTCCTTGACTACAGGTATTGTTCCTGATTTTTTTAAGTGTGCCGCAGTGGTGCCCATTCTTAAAAAGCCCAATGCTGACCCCCTAGTATTGAGTAACTTCCGCCCCATTTCCCTACTCCCTTTTCTCAGTAAAATTCTGGAGGCCCATGTGACCAACTGTCTCAGTTCTTTTATTGAGTCCTTCCAATTTCTGGATCCCCATCAGGCGGGTTTTCGGCTGGGACACTCTACTGAGGCTGTTATTGTGGCTGTGATGGATGGGCTCAGGAGGGGAGCTGATAACAACATCCCCCAGGCCCTTGTGCTTCTGGATTTGTCGGCTGCTTTCGACACGGTCGATCACGCTCTTTTGATCGACCGTGTCGGCAGCGCCGGCATCCAGGGCATGGCCCTGGAGTGGATCAGATCCTTTTTATTCCATCGCTACCAGGCTGTTCACCTATCCACCTTTTAAGCCACCCCCGAGAAATTAACCTGTGGGGTCCCACAAGGGTCTGCTTTATCACCACTTCTATTTAATCTGTATATGCAACCCCTGATTCGATCCCTACATAATAACTCGGCCACCATTCTCAATTACGCTGATGACATTCAAATGGTCTTTAATCTTAATTCCTCATCCACATCCATCGCCAACTTTCAGTCTACTATGACTTTTATTGGCGAATGGATGTGCCAAAGCCAATTGAAACTGAACCCCAATAAAACAGAGCTGGTCTTAACAGGAGGCTCTCTTAATCCCTGGAACCCCAACTTTTGGCCACATTCTTGGGGCTCCGCCCCCTCCCCTGCCGACTCCGTAAAGAGCTTAGGGGTTATCATCAGCAAATATCTTTCTCTTACACCTCAGATCAAGGCAGTTACTTCGTCATGTTTTTTCCATTTACGGAGAATTCGAAAAAATTTCCAGGTTTTGACCACTGAGGCCCTTGTATTGGTCATTATGGCATTGGTCACCTCTCGCCTTGACTACGCCAACGTTCTTCACGTTGGCATCCCAGCCTACCAGCTTCGTCAATTACAACTGGTGCAGAATCAAGCGGCGAGACTTGTTTTCAGTCAACCTAAATTTCAACACGTCTCCCCCCTGATGAAAAAGCTTCATTGGCTGCCAGTGGCGAAACGTGGTATCTTTAACCGCATGCGTGCGGGCGGAATTCCACCCGTACGCGGCGATTTGCGAAAGCGCATTTTACGTGACGAGCTGGGCTCGTCATCAGCGTAGCAGGAGGCTACCTCATGACGAGCCCAGCTCGTCATCAGCGTGGAAGGGGTTAAACTTGGTTGTACTGTCTTTAAATCATTGACCGGCCATGGCCCTGCCTTCGTAACATCTAGGATTCACCGTTATGTCCCTTCTCGTAACCTCCGCTCTCTGCACCACAATCTTCTTTCTGTTCCCTCTTTTAAGCGGAAGAAACATGGCGGCCTTGGGTTCTCTTTTTTGGCACCCAAGCTTTGGAACTCTCTTCCTTATGCACTCCGGTCCACCTCCTGTTATACATTCTTCAGGAAACTATTAAAAACCCACCTGTTCCGGCAAGCGTACGATGACTGAACACCCGCACCCTGCTCTCCACCTGTGCTTATCCGTTCTATTGCGCCATGAAACCAGTGGTGTCCAAGCGCTTTATAAATAATTTTTACATTACATTACATTACAATAGGATCTTTCCAAAGTGTGCAAATTACTGAAGGTATTTGAACACAGTTGGGCCTAGTACTGCTAGTAATAATTCAAGTGTGAATTATGCCCAGAAATATATGATATTCATGTGTTGATTTTTTATATGTACTGAATACAAAGGACCTCAAGGTATTTGTGGTGAGAGCTGTGCCAATGCTTTACACGTTGCCTCTGTGGTAAGCCTGACTGCTCAGTGCTAAGCTACCCAACGGTGTGTGCATGTATACAGTGTATGTAATCAACCGGCCCAACAGGAGTGGTAGGTTCCTCCTGGCTGGGGTACTGCCTCAGCCAACCAGAAAGTGCCAGTTCCAACATTTGGTGGTAAAGCGGTGAGATAGGACTAGCATTTGCACAGCATTGCATTGTAACTAATTGCACATCACAACTTCATGTAGACAAAGGGTTCCTTGGTTTCCAAAAGGGTGCCTGAATGATAAATTGATTTCTGGATCAGTGATTGTTGTTCCCTTTAGAGCTCTATTTCTGCTCCATCCAGTTTGCGACCATGCCTGGGGTCCTACCTAAGGGGACTTGCTTGAGTTGGTTTATCTGGACATGTATATGGTGATACAACTTGAAGGGTTTTGCCAGGAGAGGGGGGTGCTTGACAGAGGAAGTGCCACAGAGGCGAATCTTCAGTAAGCCCTGCGAACATGGGCTAAGGTCCACCAAGAGTGGTTGATGAACTGTGGGGGAGATCCTGAGTGTGGGGAGGGATCAGAGCAGATACAGGGGTTTCCAAATGGGCTACCTATTTAAGGGGAAGCCCTGTCCTGCGGGATGGGGAATCTTCTTGTCCATAGGTAGCAGTGTGTTTAACAGGGGCCTTTCCTACGAGGAGCTGGAGGACAGAAGGAAAGAAATTACGCTGAAACTAGAGCTTGCCTGACAGAACAAGGAGCAGGTCCTAGCCCCTGCTATATTTGAAAAAGAGCAGGTCCTTGCCATATTGGAAGCTGAGCCAGCCCTGGCTTAAAGGAAGCTGGCCATGGAAGAGAAAAAGATGGCCCATGAGCTTAGCCTGAAAGAACTGGACATTTGAACATTACTGATAGGGTCCAATTGTATGTTATATTCTCATATTTGAGTCATGAGGCAAACACAGCGTTTTAATACCTCACTATGCATGAATGAGTGTGCTGCACACTAATTATGTTTGAAAGAACTCTGGTGCAGCGTTTTGTGTCCTGCAACCAGCCCATGTCCCAAAGATGCCATTGATTTTGGGGTTTAATCATGTTTACTATTCACTGGGGTAATAGGACCATTATATTCGTACACCTGCCCAACCCAAAAAATATTTTCATTATACCCAAACAAGCAATAATGAAGGAGTACCTTGGTTGTTTAATCTATTTTTATTGTCATCTGAAGACTGAGGCTCGAGAAATATAAAAAATGGTCCCTGGAATATGGTTGTGCCCATTTGCATGTTTAGGGACCTGGATGAGACTTGATGATGAAGCATACCACTACTAGAGTAGATGAGGGACTAACAAAGATACATTACTTTTTTTCTTTGCCAGCAGGCTGATATGTAGAGGATATACCTTTTTTCTTTTAGTAAACAAATCAGGTATTGGATGCTCTGTTTAAGGCACTGCAGAGATAATCTATTACATTAAACATGTCAGCTGGAGACATGGTTCTAGAACATCACTGATTTGACAGAACAATTGAAACTACCTTTGATATAGTTCTCACGCATGCCACCGAGTGAAGGGCATGACGGGAAAAGCAGCTTCAGAGGAACATATCCCTAAATAAGAAACACCAGGAGCAAAGTGTGGATTTCCAGACACATGAGTTATACTAGCATGATGTACTGCAAGAATTTATCTTTGCAAAATAATTCACAACTTCCATCATTTCCCTTTTCTTTCTGGTGTTCCACAGACCCCATCTTAATTACACTATACATCCTCAAAACTCTAACTTCATCTTACCTGCACACCTAAATTTGAACTTAGATGATGCCACCTGCAATCTAAATCAGGCCCTTATGGAGAACCTGGCACTCTCAACCTTAACTTAATCAATTCTTCTCCTACACAAAGAGTTGCCACTTGTTGGACCCAATTTTCTTTAACATTACAGGTCACTCATACCACTACTTTGGTCAGACCACTTTACGGTGTCTTTCTTTCTACCCTATCCCTCTCTTATACTGGCAGTAGCCGGGCCCAAAGTGATGGCTAGGAACTGTGCCAAGCTAGATATCCATGCACTCAACACATCCCTACTTAACTCCCTAACTTTGGTGGAGTAACCCACGGCTGATAACTGGCTAAGCAATTCCTTAGACACAATCTTGCCAGCAAAACTTAATCCCAGGTAGCATCCCCCTGCACCTTGGTTCAATTAAACATTATAGGATGAAAGGAAGGTGTGCAAGTGACTAGAAAGGGCCTAGAGGAAGTCATACGATAAAATCTCTACATTATAAAACATCCCTGTCTCAATACCACACACATTGTAGGAATGATTGTGCCTCTTTCTACACTAAAAAAAAGTTCTCAAAACTGCCCAAAACACTTTTCAAAGTGGTTCAAGATTTGGCGGACCCAGCAATACTGCTCCTTCACCCTCACTGTCACAAGCCCAATGTTAAGAGCTTGCTGACTTCTTTGTTAAATAGGTGACAGACAATCAACTCACTTTAGACTCAGCAGGGACTCAGCCTCTCAACCCCATCCTCTCTTCTAACTATAAAGACAAGCTACCTGCTATGGGTCAAACACCAGTAATGCTGCAGACTGCTCCCTTTGGATTCCTCTTGCTACCTTGATCTTCTGTATTTAATTAAATCAGGCTCACCTTTAGAACCAATTCCCTCAGCCATGTTTGGCATTCTAAGCCCACACCTCTCCCATCCAATGATGTTACTTCTGAACTCCTCCTTACCCAAGGGGCATTAGCCCAAAGCATGGACGCATGCTATGGTTATTCCCCTGCTAAGATAACCCACTTGGATTTGACTAACTGGTCTAATTTTAGACCCATTTCCTTGGTACTGATCTTTTAAAAAATACTGAAAAGACATGTCAAAGCTTATCTTACCTCATGTGTGGGCACAGGATGACCTTCACCCCTCACAGTCAGGCTTCAGAGTGGGGCACAGTACGGAGTCACAGAACATCTAAGACGACTCCTAGACAGGGTGGCACTGCAGCGTTGATCCTATCGGATCTCAGTGCAGCCTTCGATACTGTGTTCCAAGACACTCTTGTTGATAAACTGACTCAACGAGGTCTCCAAGGGACAGCACTCACCTGGTTTACCTCCTTCTTGGTGAACAGTACCTTTCAGGTCTTTTCAACGAAGGCTGTGTACAACCCTCACCCTTTTATCTCAGCTATCAAACCTCAGTCCCATGCTCTTTTACATCTACGTCCGCCTTTGGCATACCTAGCAGAAAGCTGTGGCCTTATGTTGTTCTCCTATGTGGATGATACAAAATTAATGTTTTCAGTGTCATCTGGGCAGGAGGTCAACTCGGAAGATCTTAATTCCTTCCTCGGCCTTGTCTTCACCTGGACGAATATCAATCAACTCTCTAAAGCTTAACGGGGACAAGACCAAGGCAATAACCCCCAGTTCTGGGGGCCCCACACTGGCAGAACAAACTTGGAGCACTTCCCAATCCTACCAATAAAGTGAAGACCTTGGCTTCTGGCTGGACTCCTCCCTGTCCATAAATCAACAAGTGGCCAAAATATCCTGTATATGCTTTGTCATCATGAAGAGGCTAAAAACGATTTTGTGAATGCTCCCGTTTTTGGCACAAAGGACAGTGATGCAAGCCATGAGCCTCTCAGGCTTGACTACGGTAACAGCTTGTACCTGGGAGAGACAAGGCCACGATTAGGCGGCTCCAAGTAGTCCAGAACACAGCAGCAAGGCTTTTATTTCGGCTTCTCAAAAACTTCTCAAACACTCCCTGAGTAAGTGCATGAGCTGCAGAAAGGCCAGAATGAAACCCCAAAGTAGGTACCACTGCTATTAGCTTCAGACCTGTGCTGACTGCAGCTCACACACCAAATTAGAGCACTTTCTAGTCAAGTGAATTTGCTTCAGACTGTGAGTTTCCAAAAGGCGTGTGCACAGCTCTGATCTGAACCAGCGCATCCATTCATAATCGGGCCTCTTGTTTCCGTCACTTCCATTCTGGACCAGTAGGCTGCTGACATGGCCCCTTGTCTCAGTTGCTTCCTTTCACCATACGCCAAGAAAGGGGGTAGAACAGTGACCAAGTCGAGACAAGGTCAAGGTGTCCGGAAACAGCAGTACAAATATGTTTTTGGTTATTTATAAGGATTGATTCTGTCTGTTCTGAATATTTGCTCTGATGACGACAATGGGAGCCGCACTTTGCTTGATATCGGCTAGCTAATGTGAAACGTTCATCTTTCGCCGTGCACTATTTAAATAATGTTCATTCTACATATGCAAAGACATTTGTTGAAAGAAGGCAATTATTTTTTGTTTGAGATTGGTATTTTCATCAGTTTTTCTTTTTTCCCTTATAAAGTTAGGAGTATTTATTGCAAACAAGTGTCGTATTGCTGAGGCATAGCATGCTATGGGGACGTGCATATATAATGATGTTCCTTCGTCCTTGATTCCATTAGGCAACAGTTATTTGGATAAGCAATCAAAATTGCTAGATAAAAGCTTTACTTTTAATGAAAGATATTTTGGATAGTTGTCAGAGCTCCAGAGACCTCAGTTGAGTCCTTAATGACAAAAATACATGTTTTGTAAAAGAGAGAAATGAAAGTGAAAGCTTGGCACATACCTAAGTTACTCTGCCTAATGGAACAGTTTCGCGAGATAAAAATATTTACAATGAGAAAAGGAGAGCTACCTATGAAGTGTGCCTCTACATCAAGGTATGCCATACATCAAGGAGTTAATCATCCTCCGTAACCGAAGTTCTGACTCACTAGCGATGCCCAAAAATGCAACTTTATTTCATATATGTCTTCCTTGGATGGGCGTAACGAAACTTGATGGGAGCAGCCCTCTCCGGACTCAATCAGGAGCTCTCTGTCCAGAGTACTGTGCTGATCGGGCCCCCTGGAGCTTGGGGGCTTCCACACCGCGGGGGCTGTGTTAAGGCCAGTTCAGTCGCGGCCGGCACGACTCGCGTTGGGTCGTGCGTGGAGGGAGGGTCAAACAGGAGGGTTAATTTAAATTTAAAAAATATATATAATTAAACTTACCTTGCCGCTGGCCAGGTTTCACGTCTTCTCTGCTCTCCTGCTCACCAGGTACAGGAAGCAGAAGCAGGCAGCCAGGCTCCCTTCCTCCCCTAAGCCAATCACAACGCTACAAGCAGTGTTGTGATTGGTCCGGATGCCACCCAGCCAGTCGCTTATGTGGAGGCCATTTTCTCCATGTAGGCTGCATTGCAGCCTGCATGGAGAAAGGCAGAGGGCAGAGGGCAGAGTGCGCATGACTCGTTTGGGCGGCCCCAGGGGGCCAACCAAACAGTCTTTGTGTACCCGGGAGAGGGCAGGAACACCACTCCTCTCCTGCCCTGCTCTCAGAGCAGACCCACCCGGCCGCAACCAAACATAAAATTGTAATAAAGGAAAGTTATTACCATTGTATGTTTCTGCTTCTAGCCTCCACTTCGTTATTCTTAATAAAGGAGCTTATATCTGTTTACTGAAATCCCATTTGGCACACGCGATTGTCAATTAAGAATGTCGTACAGTAGAAGTGATATAGGAATTAACTGGACAGGTCAATAGCTAATTAAAATGTGTACAGTCAACATGGCGGCAATTAACCCCACTGCTTGAATCTGACACTTAAATCTCACTTAAAGTACAAATGATTAACAGCCAAGATGCCCATAGCGTGAGAGTCACCTTCAGCTCGCCTAGCAGTTATCAACATGTAGGCCCACGCTCATAAAGGGAAAATGAAACTAAAAGGCTGAACAGACTGAAAGTGATGTCCATCACGTGGCCTGTTGATTAATTGCTCCTAATACCTTAATTTACAGTGGAAGAATGATGTGTATGTATTTTTTGAGGTAGTGAAACTGAAGTAATTAGTGATATTCAACCAAAATCTTAGGGGCAGATTTACAAGCCCCTCGCACTGCGAGTGCATCACTTTTTGTGAGTCACTGGCAGTGCATTTTTCTGCCCCATATTTACAAGGACAGGAAACAACCATGCATGGCTTTTCCTGTCCTTGTAAATACGGCCCCTTTACGCGCAGCACTTTGCATGAAAGGGGAGTTCCATGGGTGTTGCTGTGGGCCATTTCCAGATTTACAAGAAATCGCAGATCTGAAAATGCATCTGAATGCTACGCCTCTCCAGGGGAGGCGTAGGGAGGTGCAACGAGGAGAAATGTATTAATTTATTCTTGCTTTTTTTCCATAGAATGAGGAAATTACCTCTAATGATTGTTTATTTACAGGAAGGTGTCCCTTCCTGTACATAAACAATTCTTTAAATCAATGACGTTTTACAAGTTCCATGGTTCAGTTCAGTGTTTTATTGTACAGTTACTAAAAACCACTACAAATAGCCATCAGCAGTTATAAAAGAACAGATTATAAAAAAAGACAGTTAAAAACAGTACGATCTATCAGTTTCTTTCCCCTATGTTTTCCTGTGGGGGGCGGGATGGTCCTCTCCCTAAATAATCGTACATCATTGAGGTGATGCTTCAGTGTTCCGAGACAATTTATGTCTATAGGCCGTCCTGATGGTTAGAGGCTGACGGTGTTGAGGGGGTGGTGTCGGTGAGCGTTTGGTCTTCCAATGTTTTGAACCTGGATTCTGCCACTCCACGATATTTTACCAATCGAAGGGGTCTCAGTAAGTTCAACTGGGCTTGCAGCAGCTCTTTACAGATGGTAATGAGGTGTGTGATGGTTTCCTCGTGCATTCTGCACAGGCGGCATTTTGCTTGTTTTGGGGGGCGCAGCCACGGGGCCATGTGGTCCACTGACAGTAATACTCCCAGTCGTAGTTTTAGAAATGTTTCTTTTGTTGTTTTAGAAAAACTTGTCGACAAATACGCCTATGGAGTAAGTTTGTTATAAGTTTGTAGAGTCAGCCAGCCATGTGCTCGTTTAGCTAATGAAGCTTTGTCTTGAAGAAGGGATTCTTTCTTAACGATTTTGTTTACAGTTTTTTTCAAGCCTGCCAGGTTCCCTTGCAGTTCCCATAGCTGCCTTGCCCCTAGTTGGTTGATGGCGTCCTCCAGAAAGAGTCTTGCTGGGCTGTCATTTTTACTTTGTAGTTCTTTCCAGAGGAGTTCATTAAGGGTGTTTGCATCACCTCTGCTTATTTTATGCCAGGTCTTGAGGTATGTTCCCATGCGTGCTAGCTCTTCTTTAACCAACCCAAGTTCAAGTCGGATCTGCGCCGGAGAGGTATATTTCGGCAGACCGAACATTATCCGCATTGCTCTTGTGACTACTCCATTCAAAGTTTCAGAGTCCCTGCCTCTCATTGCTTCACTTCCGTATGTGATGGATGGGATCAGTTTTGCTTGGATCACTTGGAGCAGTGGGATGAGGTTTGGACCAGTGATCTTATTTTTGAGGTTCCTTAGAGATACTGCTATCATTAGGCCTCTCCTCTTTATTTGAAGCTTCCCCTGTCATCAATAAGTACTCCCAGGTAACAGTATTTATTTGTGGTTTCCAGTTTGTTGGTGTCCAAGTACCAACTGAATGTTGGTTCCTTCTTGCGATGATTAAGACACATGATTTTTGTTTTACTGTAATTGATACTCAGTTTGTTTGCTTTGGAGTAATCCGCGGTGATGTCGAAAAGCCGCTGAAGGCCGATCTGAGTCCGACTGATTAACACCAGGTCATCGGTGTAAAATAGGTTGGACAGCTGTATGCCCCCTAGTTTTGGGGCATGTGAGTTATTGTCGTTTAATGTAGTGGATAATTCGGCCATAAAAAGATTGAATAAAGTTGGTGCTAACACACACCCTTGTTTTACTCCGGTGTGGGTTGGTATTTTCTTGGTAAGGAAATCTCCGGAACCTAGTTTGACCTGGACCCACGTGTCGGATAAGTTGATTAAATAGAGCTACTGGTATTTTCATTCTCTTCAGTTTTTGCCACAGAAGGTTTCTATTCACACGGTCGAATGCAGCGCTATAGTCTATGAAACCCAGATACAAGGGATGTTTTCCCTCTAGCGCTGAGTCGATCAGTTGTGACAGGGCTAGGATGTTGGTGGACGTCCCCATGTTTTTCCTGAAGCCAGTTTGATTAAACGGGATTACCAAAGTTTCTTCTGCCCACAGTGTCAGTTCCTGAAGTAGGAGGCCCGCGAAGTACTTAGCCTCGTTGTCTAGTAGGGCTATTAGCTGATAGCTTCTTGGGTCTTTTTTGTCGCCTTTTTTATATATTGGTGATATTATTGACCTCCTCCATGACTGTGAGATTGTCAAAGTTTGGCGACGTTTTTCGAAGATTGGTTTAAGAGTGGTCATCCAGTATTTTGGGTCCTGTTTGAATAATATATGAGGTATTCCGTTTGGACCAGGAGCTCCTTCTCTTTTCCCTTTCGTGATCCTGTTAATTATTTGTTCGATCGTAATTAGTACTGCTTCATTAGCGGTCTGAGATTCTTGATGTGGGGACGGGTATTCTTTGATCTTTGCTTTAGCTTTGCCTGTATTTTCCCGTGTTTCGTTGGTAAGACTGAAGCGAGTGCTAAAATGGGTTAACCAGTCCCCTTCTGTCACATATGATTCAGTCCCTTGGTTTTGATCATTGATCAAGCCATTGATCTTTTGCCAGAACTGAGCACTGCGATTTGTTTTGGCGTCATATAGGAGTTTTACCCATAATGCCTCGTCGGCGTCCTTTTTTAGCTGCCATATTAGTTTCCTACGTTCACCTTTAAGCTGTCTGAGAGCTTGATGGAAAGAGGGGTCTATTTTTGCTCTTCGTAGGGTCTGATTGATCAGCTTCTTCATTGTTTTTAGCCTGCTGGTATTTCGGAAGTTGTGGTGCCTCTTCTGTGTCGTGTTCCAGGTTTTCCTAGGTCGGGTAATGTGCTCTTTTCTTTCGGCTAAGTCTCTCATTTTTTTTGTAAACGCTTCCCAACTTGTTGTAGGATTTTGTGTGGTAGATTGCGCTTCGATAAGAGAACGTTTCGCTAGCTCTAGTAAATTTTGTGGGTTGGAGACTTTGCATTTTACTCTTATTTCTGATGTAAAATCCGAACCTAAGTTGTTAGGTCTGGGAGGATTTGGTGTTGCCGAGATGATCATAGTTGTTTCCTGGGGCAAGTGGTCGCTATGATCCGTTGAGCCAATATGGAAGTCTTTGACTCTGTTGAAAAGACTACGAGAGACAAAGGTAAAGTCAATAGTGGAGCTTACTTGAGTGCTGTGGTATGTTGCTGATTGTGGTCGGTCTCCTGTGAATCTTCCGTTGAGTGCCCTAAGGCCCAGCTCCTCTAATTTGGCCAGCAGGGTCCCTGTGATTTTTGTGCTTCTGCCTCCCGCGGTGCGATCTTGATGATTAAGTTCCCAAGCGAATGGATCCTCATCATATTTAGTATCCGTGTCCGTGTAGTTGAGCATATTTAGATTAAAGTCCCCTGTGATGATTAGATTATTCGTGGACTCAGTTTTCTCTAATTTCATTAGTTGTTCCTTCAGTTGTTGTGCTCCTTTCTTTTTCTCCCTGGGGTGCAAGTATAGGTTTATTAGAATGATGTCTTCTTTTGGGTCTTTTGCGCGAAGTGTCAGCCGTAATGCTTGTATTGCATTTGGGGCAGCTATGTTATAGTCTAATTGGACTGCCTTTGATATCACTGAAAGCGCGCAATATGTGGCGAGGCCGCCTTTCTTGTGGCCAAACAGAGAGCTCTGAGTAGGCGGTAGGCGATTCAAGTTATATCCAGACAAAGCTGGAGGCGAATCGGACCAGGTTTCTTGTAAGGAAATGATGGTGAATTTTTTCAGGTAGCTGTCTAGGTCAGTGTCTGTAAACTTATCGCCTGTACCGTTGATATTCCATGCGCATATGCTTAGTATGCTGGTCGTGTTAACTGTTTTTATTTTTGTTTGTCATTGACTTATCTCTTTTGTGTTTAAAGACTTTGCGAGCCAACTCCAGTTGGGTGGGGGCCTCGTATTGTTGGCCGATGATCTGATTTCAGCCCGGTTTATGTTCTGTTGTCGCTCTGGGGTTTTGCTTCGTGCTCCTCTTAAGACAGTTCTTTTGAGAGACGGTTCCTTGTCCTCCTTTTGGTGAGTGTCATTTAGTAAGGGCTCGGGGTATCTAGTATGCGATAGGATTTGCAGTTTTATTCCCCAAGAGTCGAACTTTGCCTTTTCTTTTATTATTCTCTCTGGGAATTCACCTGTGGACCAAGTTGTTTTTGTTGATTCAACGTCTGGATGCCTCAGAGATTCAATAAATTCTACGGATTCCAAGTCTGCTGATGTAATTGTTTTGAGGCTTTCTATGGTTTTCAGTAGCCGCAGGATGTTTCCCCTGTTTAAAATGTCCATTGGGCCTCTTGAGCGATACTCAGGGTGGAATATTATTGTCATTGATGTACCATCTGATCTTCTCTCGTTTGTATGAGTGTTGACACAGGCGAAGGAGTGGGTTTCCCCTTGGGTGTGGAGTACCATAGGAGCTGCTGTTTTAAGTCGGTCGTTCATATTGTTGACTTCCCGTGGATCTAGTCCCGGGGAGATTGTCCTTGTCATTACCGTCAGCTCAGGGCTTACTGCGATTTGTTTTTCGTCTCTATTCTCCGTCGGATTTTTAATGTGGTTTGCCTTAATCGTTCGTGTTCGTTCTTGTTTATCTCTGTCAGTTGAATCTGAGGTTGTTTGTAAATTGTGCCTCTTATCAGTGTCGGTATTTTTTTCCGCTTGGGACGGGATCGGCATGACTTTCGGACTTTTGGACGGGGTACTGTTGGAAAAACAACTTTGGGGAGCCGGGTCTGTCCCGAGTTTATTCACTTGACCAGTCTTTTCACTGGTGGTACTCTGCACGAAGTGAGCTTCGTTCTTCTTTTCTGTCCTTGTTTGTGGGAGGTTAGCTGCCAGATCGTCACTGTTGCAGCCCTGGCACCATGCTATGATCCCTGTCGCTTTCCTTTGGTTTCCCCCCTTCCTTTTCTGTTTTCTTCCCACTTTTCCTAGAGGAGGGGGGCATAATGCTCCGTCTTTTTGGTTGGTTTTGCCTAGAAGCGCTGTGGCCGCAGTGGCGTTTTGCCCTTGTTCGGGGAGCTGTGTACTAATGAGTGGTGTGTCCTTCTTAATTGATTTTTCCCTTGGTGGGAGTTGGTTAGTAGGTGTCTTTGGGGGCTCATGCTTTATAGGCTGGGGAACATCTTGCTCAGGTGATGTGGTTTCATGCGATCTCTCTGGATGATTATAAGGATCATTGTTTTTAACTGCCGTCCTTATGTCGGATAGGAGGTTGTCCAGAGCTGATGGTAAAGTTACTAGTTTGTCCACTATAGTGATGCAAGAACAGTTTGGTGCTATCAGCTGCGTCTCTGCTTGCGCCCTTTTTATCAGTCCGTTCAGGTCTGCTAGCTTACCGTCTATATTGGAGACGAATATTGCCAAAGAGTTGAGGACTGAGAGTTGCAAGTCCATCTTATCAGATTGGTACTGGATAGCATTAACCGATAGTTGCATTGTCTGCAGGAGGGATGTCCAGATGTCTGCGTTATTCTTAGTTCTTTATTTTCCCGGGCTGTCGCATATGCTGCCACTTTGCTTTTCTTGCTCCAGTTCCACTGGGTAAGATGCAGCCAGAAGTTCCCATTATTCCCGAGTCAAGTACGAGCTGTCGGGGACATTTGGTCTGGGTGTTATAGGTCCTGTGCTGAGTGATGTTTTGGGCGCGGCAGGTTGGGCTGATTGAGCCCCGTGGATTGTGCCTGGTGGTTGTGGTACTTGCTCGCCGCCGTCCTTTTTCAGCTCAATTTTATTTTGTTTCAAGTGGTCACGATCAGTGATATGGGGTGGACTTTGGCCGTTTTCCCATTGCTCCTGTTTTGTTTTATCAGATGCTTGCCCGGCCTTGATTGGGTCCACCCCGTCTCCCGATTCATGCTTATTAACAGGAACAGAATTTGCTTGTTTCTCCATTGGCATTTCCCTTGTGTATTTACAGGGTGTTGATTCCTTTTGTGCCTCTTGGGGTTTGATCATTGAAAGTTTGTTCATATCAGCCCCCAGAGGACCCTCAATGGACCCCCATTTTGTTCTACAGTCTGGAGTCATTTCTGGCATCGTTTCTGGACCACCAAGAGCCTCGGTGGTTCCTGGTGATCCCTGGGTTCTCACCTGGAGTGCATGGGGCTCGCCGTTAGCATTGTCGGTCCCTTTGTTTGTTTCTCGTAGTCTTACAAGGCTTATGAGGGTTTTACGGGGACTCCCCATCAGTCCTATTGTTACGTGATTTGCGGTCGGGCTCTCCGTTGAGTCCCCCGTTAGGACCTCCTTGTTTGTGTTATTTAGGTTATCATGCACGTCGCCCCTTGCAGTTACAGTTGCTTCTGGGACGCTCCCCACATGTCTTGTTCCATCCTCCAGGTCGGATTGGCTCGCATGGGTTCCTGGGCTTTCTTCGATGGTCCGCAAAGAGGCCCGCTCTTGGGGATTTACCTGGTCCCTTTCCTCTGACCCCACTCGGTCTGATCCCTTCTCCGTGGGGGTTACTCTGTGTGTTTTGGTGGGGTTGAGCGGCGTCGGAAGGTTGGTCTTTGGTGAATGCAAATTTTGTGAACATTTTTGGTTGGACACAGAATTCATTGATGGTTTGATTTCGAGGGTTCTCTTGTACTTCCGAGCCTCCTGGACCCACTGGGCTGGAGAGCAGGGCGAGCAAGGGGGAGAACTGTGAGGGTTCTACCTCTACTTCTTTCTTCCCCCTGCCCCCTGCGCCCCCCTTATCTTCCTCACTCGTATCCATCAGATCCTTTTTGAGCTTCTTTTTTGATTGCCTTCCCTTGTTCGTGGGATTTGGGGGCGCAACGTTGTCCGTGTTGTCCCTTTGCCTCCCCGACCCCATTATGTTGCATCTTTCAGGTAGATTCATCAATGCCTCAATCTGCGATTTCAAAATTGCGATTAAAAGCGAATCACAATTTAGAAATCGCAGAACGGCATTCATGAATTTTAGCGAGAAAAAAATGCGATTCGCAAGCGTCCGCAATCGGCGATTGTGAGTCCCAAAAAATCGCGAAATAATCGCAGAATATGCCGATTCCCGTGTTGAAATTGCGATCTCGCAATTACCGAAATCGCAAATTGCGATCTCGCTAACTGCGAGATCGCAAAATCGGGAAGTCGAATCCTGAGCACAGTGATGACATCACAACGAGGAAGTAGGCAGGTTACACCCTCATTCTGCAGTGAGAGGCTGAAGTACAGGCAGCAGTGTCAGAGCTCCCCTCCAGTGTTTTCCACATGAGTACAGCAGGAGACACCACAGTGGCAAGCATGTCACAGGATGCAGCAGGAGCTTCCACCAGTGGGAGAAAGCGGAAAATTAATTTTTCTGAGCAGGAGCTCGAATACCTCGAAGAAGGAGTAGCAAAGGACCACAACAGGCTATTTGGCAGTGACTCCCGAAGGGTGCCTGAGGCCGACAAAAGGCGCATATGACTGCGCATCCGCGCCAAAGTAAATGCAGTAGGGGTGACCCAGCGCTCGGTGGACGAGCTGAAGAAGCGCTGGTACGACCTAAGAGGGCGGGCAAAGGAAAAGATTGCGGAGAGGCTGGGGGAGCATGTGGCGACATGTGGAGGGGAGCCCACTGTCCCACAGAACACACCACTGGAGGACCGCGTGGAGGAGACCATCAATCCACAGGCCTGCGTGGGTATGACCCACCTGGACTCCTCCCGACCCACCAAAGACACAAAAGGTAAGTGCCATGCGACAGCTACCCCCTGTCCCCAACAATGTCCATGACTCCAGTGCATCCCATAGCAAACCCCAATCATGCTGCCAAAGCACACCACTATAGCGCTATTGCATTGTGGGACATGTAGTCTGACCACAATTACCATCCTGTACCATTAAGCCTGACATGCCCAGTGTGAGTCAGTCCTGCAGCGAGTCAGGGAATGGTAGTCTGCATGCATGTAGCAAGCCTAACCGTGTACGGAACATGTCACTAATCAACGTCCACCTTAAATCACAGGTGGTGCTGATGTCCCCAGCACGGACAGCGAGGCCCTGGGATTGATGACAACTTGGAGGACACGGAGGGAGACTCACAACATACCCCACAGATCAGACAATCAGGGCAAGCTGCTGCGCCAGTGGTCATCCCACCACCTGCCCCTGTGGCCCCTACCACCCCTGTGCCAACAGGTGCTGCTGTGCCACCGGGTCGCACTCAACCATCAGTGGGGCCTGCAACACCAGCAGCAGGTCGCCAACCAACCCGCCGCCCTGCGGCTGTGAGGAGCCAGACTAGTGGACTGGCGAGAGAGCAACGCACCAACACCTCCAGTGCTGGCAGGGTCAGAAACGTGCGTGCAGGTGGGCTCTCCATCGAGCGCAGGAT
Organism: Lissotriton helveticus; assembly: GCF_964261635.1. Taxonomy (NCBI): domain Eukaryota; kingdom Metazoa; phylum Chordata; class Amphibia; order Caudata; family Salamandridae; genus Lissotriton; species Lissotriton helveticus. The sequence continues at coordinate 1,469,332,126 of NC_136065.1, forward strand.
GTTACATGTGCACCAAACTCAGGCCCGTCACCTGGCCGCCATCCATCTACAACTTGACAAGACCGCATGTAATGTGGATACGATGACTGCAGCTCTTGAGGCCAACACACAGGCCATGTCCAGACAGCGCGATCTCAATCTCCGCAGGCACCAACAACTGATGACCCGCCTGTCGGCGTACACGCGCTCAAACTATGTTATGGGCAACGCCACCTCCCAGCTCTCGCGACGCTCCCTGGCCATGCAGGTCCAAATGGCCCAGTGCTGCCAGGACGTTGCGACAGCCCTAGAGCATATTTCAACAGCCATGCAGGGCATGCAGGCTACCGGCCATGGCCAGGTGGGGGGGCAGACGACACCAGCGAGGCTACATCAAGCCACAGCAGCCAGTCCCTTCCACCGGTTGTAGCACCCCGCCGCAGCAGCAGGCCCTCTGCTGCCTCACGGCAGAGTCCGGAGGAGGACATTGAGAGGAGGTCAGGGGCAACTACCCGGAGACGCCACTGAACTGTTGAACATTCACATGAGGGTACATGCTGACGCCACAAGCATGCCCTACAGACATACAGACATATGACGCAATATGTCAGTCTTGTTGAAGTTAACAGAATGACCATTTTATTGTGCAGTAACATATAAAAAAATTCTATTAACTTAATCTGACTCATGTCATTATTAATGTTGTCATGCATGAGTTGAGTAATGGGTGTGGGGAGTGGGTGCACTAGAAATAGTTCATGCTGATTTGGTTGCGGCGCCTCTGTCCTTCAGCAGGATTCTCTCCGCGTGCGTGGCGCACATGTGCAGGTGGTTGATTGTCCCCTTCCGACTCACTACCAGAGATGTCTACAGGTATCCTGCGCTTGGTAGCAATGTTGTGGAGGATAGCACACACGGCCATGATGCGGCAGCAGACCTCTGGGTCGTATTTGAGGGCCCCCCCAGTCTTGTGCAGTATGCGGAATCTGCTTTTCAAAAGGCCAAATGTCCTCTCAATGCACTTTCTTGTGCGAATGTGTGCTGCATTGTAATGCCGTTGCTGTGGTGTTGCAGGGTTGAGGTATGGTGTGAGGAGGTACTCACGGAGGACTTTACCTGAAGGTGTCCTCCTTGTTGGGTGCTGCAGGAGGGGGTCTAGGTCCCGGATCAGCTTCAGGATCATTGGCCCATTTAGCCAGTACTTGGCGTAGATTTGCTCCCTGGTTTGGCCCAGTAGGGTGACCCGCTGACGGAATATCCGCTCCTGGATGAGACGTCTGTTCCGTGCTGCTCGCTGTAGCCTTCGCCGCCTGACCACCATGTAGAGTCCCGGCATTGTGAGAGTCCTCAGGCTCCAGCTGCATGTCCTTAAGTATGTTTGGTCAGGCCTGCACCTGTTTCTAATTAGGAAACGTTTTTTCAAATATATATATTTTTTCCAAACTGGTTACCACCTGGTTTGGGTTCTCCTTAAATTGCGCGTTGCAAAATGCGAATTTTGGGTTTTTTGCAATTTGCGATTTTTCATGAATAGCGATTGTGATTTATTTGCGATATCGCAGTTTCATTCGCAGAATTAGTGCTTTCTCGCTATTACAGAATTGCTAATGGGCTTCTTCAAGGATTCTGCGAATTTTATTGTGATATCGCAAAAATTGTTTTGCGAATTCGCTATTTCTGGATTCCAACTGTCTTGAATTCCATTTCTGGAAATTGCGATCGCAATTGCTTTTTCGCAGCTATTGCAATCGCAATTTAGCTTCATGAATCTGGCTGTTTATCTCCTTATCTTTGAGACCGCAGTCCGAGTCCGAGTCTCTTGTGACTCTTTTGTCTATTGAGCCTCTTTTGTTTTGATACTTAATGTCTCAGTCAACAGCCCGCAGCTTATTTCTGCCCCCCTTTTTTCTCTCCCTCTAAATTTAAATTTAGTGGAGGTTAGTTATAAATTTATAATGGCAGCGAACGGGCAGTGAGAGGCTATGGGAAAGACTGTTTCTCACCTCCTCAGTCGGGTGTGTGCAGTTCGCTTGGTTGCTGTGCCTTCAGGCATGGTCTCAAGTTCTCTGGTCTTCCACAATGCCAAACCTCCGGACCCCGGACCTCCAGAGCAGGCTCAAGTTCAGCCCCAGTCTACTCCTGCTCCCACCAGGCAAGAACAGCAGCTCAGCCTGTCTCGGCTTATCTCAATGCCGCATTGGCCGCCTCTCAATTCCTCTTTTATTTCTTTCACTTTTTATTTCTTTCACGGCTTCCCCACAGCTCCTCTTGCGGCTCTCTCTGCCTGTCACCTCTTCTTGTCTTACGCCCCGGAGGCCCCCGGAGGCCCCCCCCCTGCACCACCACTGCCGAGGTCAGCACAGGCGGTCGTGAAATCGTGCAGGGAACCGGAGATCACCTGATAGATGCCGGGCGGGTGTAACGGGACGGCTCAGGCAAGCTCAAGCAAGCTGGAGTAGCGCGAGCGACCTGGACCCGACCTGGAGCCGCTTGAACCCGCTTGAACCCGCGGCTTGCTCGCTGCTCGCCCCTGACACCCCCTGCGAGGCTGGTTCCAGGGAGGGGGAAGCGAGCGGGCGAGCGGACAGACAGGTGGGCGGGTGTGCCGGACTTCGGGTAGCGGTGAGTGCGGTCCATAGTCCGTAGTCAGGGTCCAGGTTGGTTGTCTGCAGCAACAGCAAACTCTCTCCTGCTGGCGTGTTTCGTCAGTGGACGGGTACAAGTTCCATGGGGCTAATGCAGCATACATAGAAGTTGTAAAACGTAATTTCTGATTAATTATGTACAGGACGGGAACCCTTCGTGCACATACATAATTATCCCCTTGACGCAGGCAGCCCCTTGGCAGCAGTTTGTGCACCAGTGCATGGGGAAGCACTGAAATGTGACATATTGTTGTAAATATGTTGCATTCCTGTGCATCAAAAGTAACACAGCGTGGCGCAGCAAAATGACTTGCGGCACAGTGCTGCGTTAGTTTATTGTAAATCTGCCCCTTACTGCCTATTCAAAATGATTCTTCCTATTGGCACAGATGGGTGCCAGCAGATTTTGTCATCATTAACAGGCTTCACTGCTTGTGGGAGTGAATAAGGATTACATTTAGGCCTGGGCATAGAATTCTGCTCAGCTCGCAGAGTTTGCAGAGGTTTTTGCGCTCTGCACTCCACGTGGCACATTAAGTTGGCAAGCTTGAGCGAGAAAAATCTTTCTTCAGACCACCTCCTGCAAGATTTCTCAATGCGGGCAGTCGTGGATGGCTGCTACCACTCACGTTGATAAACTTTCTGTTCTCATTGTGGAAGCTGTAGAACATCTATTCGAGTGCCAGAAAGAAGCAGCGCCCACTTGCCCTGTGCATGGTTCATTTCGAGTTGATTTTCCAGCCCAGGAAAAACACCCGGTGCTACAAATCAGCACAAACGACTCAACCTACGCTCTCCACCACTTCTGGAACTCCGCATAGTGCGGCTGAGGTTTTTGATAGCTTTGTGGAGTCCTGCATAGCGGCAATCTGCAAACTCCAACCAGGCCTAATTAAATTCAAGTCAATATGCATTATACGTGGGCAATTCATGAAATTGGCCTGACTTTCCGCATTGCCAACTTTCAGCAATGCGTGCCCTCCAGTTCAGTCCATCCCTATGGTGTTTGGCAGAAAGCCATTTCATGATTCTGCATTTAAAAAGGATACATTAGAGGTATGTTTTCTCTAAGTTTGTACTAATTTTGTGAAATAACCTTCCAAACCTTTGAAGACAACAAAGCAACTACGCGGTTTTAGGGAGACATCTGAGAACTGATTGCTCCCTAATTAGTTAGGGTGAGTGGATTCCCTGTTCATTTAACTCTACCATAACACAGCATAACATAAAATAACATTACATTTCAATATCAGAAATACACTTTGTCTTTGCGAGAAATACCTTAGCTTCCCAGAGTAACAGAGTGTATAATTTTGAACTTTTGCCAATTAACCCATTGTAATGCACGACCTCCAATTAACGTGAGATTGCAGGGAAGGAGTAAGAGGTTGGTGCCAATAAAGAAGCAAAGAATGGAAAGTTGCATATTAGAACCATCTTGTGCAGAATATTAAATTTTCTCACAAATGAGTTATATTTGGTGGTGGAGAGACTAAGGGCCAGATGTAGGTAGGGTTTTACCGGTCGGTAACGGCCGAATTCGGCCGTTACCGACCGGTAAAAGTATTTTGAGATGTAGGGGGCAGAATCGGTAAAATTACCGTTCGGTAAATTTACCGATCGGTAATTTTACCGAATCTGTAAATATACCGGTCGGTAAATTTACCGACCGGTATTTTTACAGATTCGGTAAAATTGATATGTAGGTGGGACTCTTATGCGTCCCACAAGGCCTAAGAAATCGGTATTTTACCATCAAATTCAATTTGATGGTGAAATACCGATTCAGGTGTGCATGCACATGTGTGCATGCACACCTGTGCCATATGACAGGCAGACCTGCCCTTAGGGCAGGTATGCCTGCCATATGGCCCCCGACCCTTTTTTGGGGGTGCTAGAGGGTGTCAAAGTGACACCCCCTGCACCCTTGTCAAAATCGGTATTTACCGATTCGGTAAATACCGACCGGTAATGCCCCATTCATTCCTATGGGCTTCAAAGCCCATAGGAATGAATGGAGCATTACCGGTCAGTATTTACCGATTCGGTAAATACCGATTTTTACCGAATCGGTAAAATACACATCTGGATGGACCTACATGTCCACCCTTCATATTTACCGATTCTTAATTACCGAATCGGTAAAATTCGGTAATTAAGAATCGGTAAATATTTTTTACCTACATCTGGGCCTTAGTCTCTGCAAACAAAAGATTGAGATTAAAAACATGCACAAGATCAAATAAGATGCTAGTGGTCAACTTCCTGTGGTGCATTGACTATAGTAAATCAGTGGTATTCAAAAAGAAGATCCATTGTTTTTGCATCAGTAATAATTGGTTTGAAATGGGCTGGCATTACACTCAACAACCACTCATGTAAGAGAAGAAAAGATAGACCATTTGAGATCATTACATTCAAGATAAACTATTGTTAGACCGGGCATCTTTGAGCATGGTTTCCGCTGACATTTTGCCTCTACCTCTTGTATTTTTGATGCTGTGCTGGATTTAGTTTTCTCTGGCTTACATGCTTTGGGCACTTTGCCACTGTTGACCAGTGTCAAAGTGCAAGTGCTCCCTTTGTAAATTGTGTTTACAATTGGGTCTTCCTGATTTGCATATTTGATATACTGGTAAGCCCCTAGTAAAGTGCACTAAATGTAATGGGCCTGCAGCACTGATTGTGCCACCCACATGAGTAGCCCTGAAAACGTATTTCAAGCCTGCTACTGCAGTGTCTGTGAGCAGGTGTTAACTGCCTTGTCAACCTGGCAAGTGCACCCACTTGCCAGGCCCTAACCTTCCCTTTTCTTACATGTAAGGCACCCATATGGTAGGCCCAAGGTACCCCACTGGGCAGGGTGCTGTGTACGTGAAAGGTGGACATGTACTGGTGTGTGTGACATGTCCTGATAGTGAAATACTATCATGCCGCATAGGATAGAATGGGAAATGCTTTGTAACATCTTACAAGTATAACTTCCATTGGGACAAGATAGAGAAAGAAAGTTTAGGTTCTCTGAACTCAAAATTTAATAACACATCTTTTAGTTAAGATGGTTTTAAAATTGTGTGTTTGAAAATGCCAATTTTAGAAAATAGGCATTTTCTTGTTTAAGCATTATGTTTGACTCAGCCTGTTTGTGTACTGACTGTCTGATTTTGTAGTGAAAGGGGGTGGGGATGTGCATTCACTGTAGACAGTCACGGGGGGGGGGGTTGAGGTGTAACTGGCCCTTCCTGGATGACTCATTGCTGAGCTGAATAGGCCTTGGCTGAATTTAGAGTAGTGGATAGAGATTTTCTTGCACCTGAATACGGCCTGTCTCTCTTGCTCAATGTTGTCTCCATCCCCTCTGGTCATACTGCACCAGTGAGGACAGGACTGGTTAAGACTGGGCTCGAAGACCCCTGCACTAAGAAATCATAGACATTTGGGGGAATAAGTATTAGACCTAAAAACCCAGAACTTTAGATTACTTCTGGACACAAGAGGAACCTTTTCCAAGGAGAAGAGCTGAAGAGCTGTGAGGAGGAGTATTGCCCCTTTGCTGTTTTCTGTGTGGGGTCGTCCGGCAGTTGCTGTTTCTCCCAAGGATAGGACAAAGACTGAACCTTTACTTTGAACCTTTCTTGAAGAAGATCACCATTGACCTGTGTGTGCTGGCCTCCTGTTCTGAAGTATCAGGGACACAAAGACTTCGCCCCCAGCTCCCCTGAGCTCTGATGCTGAGATCTCTGACCTCCCAGGAGGTGCCTGTTCTAGTTCTGGACCCCTGGAGGTTGGGCTTGCTGCTGAGAGCTAGAAGAAACCCAACGAACTGAAGAAATCGGCGCATTGCTCTTCTTGCAGCTGTTTTTCCGACGCAGCACCGCTGTGCGAGAAGAATCTCCATGCATCGCAGCGATGCTGCCTAAACCGACTCAGCGCCTACGCATCGAGGGATTGCAGCTGAAGTAACTGATGCAGTGCCACTCTACACTGCTGAATAAATCAGCGACATCTCCCGGATTTCCATGCAAGTTTACCCGACACATCACCCCGGACCAGAATTGTGTTGAAGCCGACGCATCACTTCCCCCTACAGACCAGATTCGACGCATCACTTCTCCTGCATGCAGCAGAACTGTCACATTGCTCCCCATGGTCTCAGTAACTGACTCATCTCTTTGTTTCTCGACGCTTCTTCTTTCTGCAGTGGTTTGGCCTTGTGAATTTTCATTCATCTAGAGGTACTTTGAGAGAAATCAGGCACCCATAGTTTTCTATGGACCAAGTTGTTTCAAACCTTTTTAAAGTCATATTCTTAGTACATGTATGTTGGATTTTTGTCATTTTGGTCTTTTTGAGTTTAGATAAAAATACTTTATTTTTCTCAACTAGTGTGGTGTTCATTTGTGGTGTTATCACTGTATTACTGTGTGTTTTGAGTACAAATAGTTTACACATTGTCTTTGGGATAAGTCTGTCTGCTCGTGTCAAGCTACCCAGGGGGTGAGCAGGGGTTATCTAAAGTGTGTTTCCCCTAACCCTGGCTAGAAGCAAGGGTCCCTATTTGGACAAAGGTACCTACCTCTGCCTACTAGAGGCCCCCCTTTCTAACAGCTAATATTTATTTCAGCCTTTCTAGGATAATGTACATCTCTTCAACTAATGGCAAATAGAGCATTGTCACTGCCATGTTCAGACTCTATACTAGTTACTAAATTAGTCTCAATTAAACTAAATGATTGACAAAGACATTATTGTGTAAAATAAAACTAACACTCAGGAAAGCTCATAGAGTTCTGTTATGGCCTGTTCTCGCTTTGCTTATGTTATATCTCCTTAAAGTGATGTAATGCCTTGGAGCCATGTGTATATCATCTTGAATGTGATAGGCGCTCTGCAGCAGGCAGAATCACTGGTGGGAGGAGCTCTGCTGGTTGTACGGTCTTTTTGGTGGATGATTTAAAGGGAACTTAAGCTAAACCTGTCACTGGGTGTTCTCTTAACACTCACGATGAGTTGGAGCATCCACCATCAAGGAACCCTGTGTATGACGTTTAATACAAGCTGCTTACCACTGTAAATGATGGAGTCAAGAGATAGCGTTTCACCTGACTTCCCTCGTTTTCCTGTGAAGTACAACCAGAAGGTGTATATGTTACACAGTGTGTTCATATCAAGGTACAGATGACTGGGCTCGGCTTGCTGTGAGCCCCTTCTTATTTGCAGTTTGTGCCTTGTGAACTGCTTTATTAATTTATTTACTTGCCATTGGTCGAGCGGCGTTGGGCAGAATTTGAATATTGGAGTATGACCAGAATTTTTTCAGCTTGAACGCAGAAGCATTCGAACATGTGTGAACAGCATAATTTTTGATTTCAAAACTTTTTTTATTGGTTGTTTCCAGTACAAGAATGTACAATAAAAAACAAAAAAGTCACTAATGGGTGCCAACAGTGTGATGGGTGATTACAATAAATAAATGAATGGAAAAATATCTACGTGGGCGATGATAATCACGGGAAACCAGAGTAAAATAAGAATTAAGACAATAGAAAAGAAAGAGGAGATAAACAGCATAACCCCAATCATATGCATCATATATGTAGTATCTACACCAGGAGAGTGGATCACAGGTAATAGAGTCTTCGACATTGCTGGATTATTGTAAAGGAGTTAAGGATGTTACAGGTCAGGTCCAGTAGTAAGAGTGTGTGATCATATGGGACTGGGGATGAGGGAGTGTGTGGGGAGTTCAAGGAGGTTTGTGTGCGCTAAAATAATTGTCAAGGGAAACCCACATTTGTCTAAGAGGAGGGCGCCACGGAGTGTTTTGGAGTGAGATGTTATCAGCACCTCTCAGATTGGTGACCTAATTTAACCAACATTTGAAAGAAGCTTTACGAGTGCCTTTCCAATTGTTCAGAATCATCTTCACAGCGGCGGTGAGAAGAAGGTCAACTAGGGCCCTGTCATTATCTGTGAGCGAGTCGGCTCTTAGAATGCCGAATACCAAGGTGGATAGATCTCTGGCGGGGGAGAAGGAGAAAACCTCTGTGTGGAATGCGAATATTTTGTCCCAGAAGTGTGTAACGCAGACACATCATAGTAAAAGGTGTTCTAGGTCCCCATCTTTCTCATTACAGTTCCAGCAAGTGTCATTGTCTCTAATATTATGTGAGAAGAGCCGCGCCGGTGTCCAGAAAGCTTTATGGAGAAGCCAAAACTTCGTCTGGGAGAGTGTTGGGCTTATTCTGTATCTCATGGTTGATTCCCAGGTTTTAGACCAATCCAAGTCTGAAATTGGTAGCGAGGAGTGAGATTCCCAGAACTGTATAAGATCTTTATTGAGATTGGATTGTTGTGGTTGTAGTAGTTTGTAAAGCTTGGAGACCGGGTGGCCCAGCTTATTGAGACTAGCTAGAAAACCCAGAAAGGAGGGAAGCTTTGTGGATAATTTTGCTTTGGAGATCGCTGTTTTAATGTTCAAAAAGTTGTAAAACTCCATCGAGTCTAGGTCATATTTGGCTTGGAGTTCTTTAAAGGAGAGGGGGTTAGAATCTTTGAACAGTTGATGCAGAACGAATTTACCCTTATTGAGCCATAGCTCAATGTGTAGTGGTTTTCCTTTGTTGAGTATTGAGTGATTGTACCATAATGACTCCCAGTCATAACGTCTTATATTATTAACTAAGAGTTTATCAATTTTCAGCAGGGCAAGTCTTGTATTTTTAAAGATGGATTTTGAACAACTGGCCGTACTCATATTAGCAGTGAGGATGGACGCTGGTGCAAGATTTCTAAAATGGGCTTTCTCTACGTTGAGCCACACAGGAGTGTAGTCAGCGTGTGGTGACAGCCAGTAAGATCCTTGTTTGGCAAGGAATGCTATCTGATATACTTTAAAATCTGCTAGGTTGACTCCTCCCAGGGATTTGTCGAGGCACAGCTTCTTTAAGCTAATCCTAGCCCTTTTCCCTTTCCATAGGAACTTAGAGAGTAGAGTATCTAGTTTATGGTGGAAGACCTGGGACAAGGTAAGAGGGAGCATTGTAATAAGCTAATTGACTAAGGGGGAGATCATCATTTTGATGGTCTCGACCCTTCCCCACCAAGTTATGAAGCGGGGAGACCAGCCAAGTTGTGATTTAATTTTATCTAGTGTGATGGATTCATTGTGATGAAGGGTTTCGAGAAGGGAGCTGTGGAATTCAATACCCAGGTATTTAATAAATCCAGTCTGCCATGTGAGACCTGAGCTTCCAAGCATGTCTCTGGTGCCATGTACATTTAGGGGTTTAACCTCTGATTTGTCCCGGTTCAGTTTATAACCAGAGTGTAAAGAGTATCTTTCAATTGTAGTAATGAGAGCTCCGATGGAGGTCTCTGGGTTCTCTGTAGCCACTAGTATATCGTCAGCGTATGCTGCTAGTTTCACCTGAGCGTCCCCGAAGTTCACTCCCACTATGTTTGTTTTATATCTGATAGGAGCGGTTCAAGTGCCAGGAGAAACAGAGCTGGTGAGAGGGGGCAGCCCTGCCTGGTGCCCTGTTGTAAATGAAATGGGTCTGATAGGGTGCCATTTATGGCTATTCCAGCGGACGAAGAGAAGTATAGGGCTATTACCCAGGTTAAAAGCTCTCTCACAATGTTCCAAGAATGACCAAGATACTCTATCGAACGCTTTTTCTGCATCCAGGGTGATGGCCACCGATGGGGATGGTGTTGTTTTTGCTTTCTCAAGGCTGTGGCACAATAGTCTTGTGTTATTGTTGGATATGCCGTGTTTTAAAAATCCCACTTGAGAATTGCTGATTAATTTAGGGAGGACGGCATTAAGTCTGCTGGCCAGGATCTTCGCATACATTTTGCAGTCCAGGTTTATGAGCGAAATAGGGCGATAGTTTTAAGTTAAAAAGGGGTCTTTACCCTCCTTCGAGATAACGATTATAGTGGCTTCACCCATTGACTCAGAGACACTGCCTAAGGTAGCAATCGAGTTAAATAATTTTAATAGCATGGGGGTGATCGACTTATCAAATGCTCTGAAGAAGCCCGTTGAAAACCTATCCGGGCCAGGGACTTTGTTGCTTTTGAGGGATTTAATAGAGGCAAAAATGTCTTTGTCCGTGATGGGGACCCTAGCGTAGAACTGTCTTTGTCAGAGAGTTTGGGAAGATTCAGAGTGTCCAGATAATTAGTACATGCGTCAGGTTCAAATGACATTTTGTTCTTGTAGAGGTCCTCATAGAAGGCCTGAAAGGAGGCTACATTTTTTTCTTGTTTGGGATGGATGTTATTAGCGGAGTCTTTAATCGATGATATGGTGAATAATTTTTGCCTGTGTTTGAGATAGGACTCAAGCACTTTCCCTGCTCTATTCCCCTCACATAGTTTCATGGCTTTGAATTTATTGATCCATACACCGGCGCGTCAGCTCGCAATAGTGTTATATTCGTATTTCTTTTTGATAATTGGTCGAGAGCCTGTTTGTTATCTAGGTCAGTTGAGTGGGTAGGTTCAAGGGCCTTGATATCTTTTTCAAGTATATCGAGTTCTGCCTTTAGTTTTTTATTAATCCTTGCTCTAATGCCAATAATCACTCCCCTTATTTTGGCTTTCAGGGCATCCCAGACGGTGGAGGTGTTTGTGTCAGGGGAATCATTCAATGCGATATAGTCCCTAATGGCGTTTTCTATTTGCCGCTTGCCCACGGAATCCAAAAGAATCTCATCATTAAAACGCCAGCGTTTTGGGGGTAGAATGGAGTGGGAGCCCACGAGTTTGATACTAATACAAGAATGGTCAGAGACCAGCTTAGGTGCTATGGCCGTTTCTTCTATGAGATGAGTGAAAGGGCTAGAAATTAAAATATAATCAATTCTGGAGTATGAATTGAGTAGAGCTGAATAGAATGTATAGTCCCTCCCATCAGGGTGTTGGAGGCACCATGAATCTTTTAGGAGGAATTTGGTGCACCGGCGTGTGAGTGACTCGTGAGAGCGAGATTGTTGGAATGTGCATTTGGATTGTCGGTCTAATAGGGGGTCCATTGGGAGATTTAAGTCACCGCCTACAATTAGGAGTTCGTCCTGTGCGATGTTCTCTATGGCTAAAGAGACTGATTCCCAGAAGTCTGGGACATCAGAGTTAGGCCCATGTATGTTTACCACATGAATGGGGTCTTCGTCTCTGATCAGGTGGGTGATTATTAGCCTTCCCTCCGTGTCATGGGTGTGTGAGGTAACTGAAAGGTTTGATTTTTTGAGATTAGGGAGATCACTCCTCTTTTCTTGTGGACAGGCGAGGAACAAAGTGTGTGGGAAATCCAGTTGAGGTTAATAAAACTTATATCCTCCTCTGAGAGCTTAGTCTCTTGACGTTCAGGGAGACTACAGTGAGATTTTCTGATAGGGAATTGGGTTTATCCATCTAGAGAGTAGTGGTCGTTGGGGGAGTAGTTGACATTGGTTTTGTAGTCGGAAGAGTGGAGAGCTGGAGTGCTGCCCTCTGTACGGCAATCGCTGAAAGGTGTGAGACTAGCTAACTGTGGAGTTTGTGGATTTTTCTTAGTATATAGACAGCTGTGGAGTGTAGGTTGGGAACTATGATTAGTGCAGGACCTGTGAGATACTACGGACAAGTTAACCTCAGCAAAATAAAGAAAACAGATAATAAAACAAAGGAAAACAACCAGTACAATATTCAACCTCAGCTCCGAACCCTCCTTCCTCCCCTCCCCCCTCCTTTATCCCCTATACCCCCTTTGTCCCTCCCCTCCCTCTCAACCCCCCCTCCCTCTCCAAAGGTTCGAACTTAGGAGCTGCAACGGCAGTACCATCTAAGGGCAGCACAGAGAAATTGGCTATAACATTAATGCTTCTGGAGAAACAAGGTTAAGGAACTACACCTAATTTAGAGCATGAAAAATTAACAATGAGCATAGGTGATAACATGGTTGTGGACCAACATACCATTAGAGCAAGAGTGGTGGCAGGAACATGGCAAACAGTGCCAATATGATGGGATTACATACTATGTGCATTACAGGGCCCATAAAGATGAGCTAACCTAACCCAAGAAACTCTAGAAAGTTGTTATGCAGTGCTATGAATTGCCCTGAATGGGCAGATAAAGGCCCATGGTCACCATGATACAAGGCTACAGTCTTTAACAGTGTACCACCAAATACTAGGGAACAGTCGTACCAATGAAAATATTGAAGACAGTTGTCGATAGTTGAAAACAGATATGGCTAAAGGAAGACACGATATATGCTGTGGAAGTGAAAAAAGCAAAGCCGGTAATCAATATGCAACAGTACCAGAGGTGGACAATGACCAGGTCATTCAGGCAATGGAAGAGTCCTGAGTTTCCGTTTTCCTCTTGTTGATAGAGTCACTTGATAGGTCGAGCCACTTGATAGGTCCATGTTCTGTATCAGAGAATCTTCCAGGTGTCGTGCAAGGTCACGAGGATCTGAATAGAAAAGTGGTCTGCCATTTTCGATAATTTTAAACTTTGATCGACCAGCAAAGGAAAATTGGATATTTTTCGCTTTCAGTTTATCCCTCAGAAGGAGTAACCCTTTCCGCACCTCAACAATTTCTTTAGAGTAATCTTGGGTGAATATTATACGCTGGCCTTCCCAGGAGACGTGATGATTTTTCCTTGCGAACTACAGAATGGATTCAACATTTTGCTATCGGAGTGGTTTACAGATCAGGGGACAAGTGCCTTTCCTCCCTTGGACATTGAACGTTGGTATTCTATGCACTCTGTCAAGTTCTAGGCCATGTTGGAATGTAATCCCCGTTATCATAGGTATCCAGGCCTCTAGGAATGCCACACATGATCCTGCATCCTTCTCTGAATTCTCTGGAACACCAAAGAAGCGAATGTTCCCTCTCCTGTTACGATCTTCCAGTTTGGCAATTTGTGATGTATTCCTATAGGTTCTGTATCGATCCCCCTATTCCTGACCCTATTCTGGTTAACGAGTTAACTAGCAGCCATCCCATGATGCAGAAACCGTTATCTGATTACGCCAGACCACGGCACAGGAGCGCGTTATCTGATTAGGTCATAACGCTTGCCATCTAATTAGGCAAGCAATATTCCTCCAGCCCCTGATAAGGCATACGGAGTTCTCAAAACAAATCAAACCTATGACAACCTGGGAAAAACCCTGCGGCCATTGTTTTGATTTCACCGAGAACTTCAGTAAAAGAATGCGCTAACGACCAGCTCGTATGACATCCTTATTGACGTATCTATGTCCATCCTTACGTCAATCTCGGCACCTTACAGGTATAAATATTACCGATATTGCCTTAAGCAAACACACGCGGTGGTGACGAGATCGGAGCAGCGAGACTTGCCGAAGCCCAGCAGAAAGCGAAGCCCACTAGCTGCCCCGCCTTCCTGACGCGCTGCCTTTCTCCTGCCGAGAAATCCAGCTCCGGCGCTTCCGAGCAGCCTTCGCAGGCAGCTTGGAATATCGAGACCTCAGACGAGAGATACTATCCCTCATCCATCCTAGACCTCAGGTACGGAACTGAATAACCCCTTGCAGAGAATTCTTGAATCAGTCACTTGGCAAAACAAACTTAACTTAAACTACTACTTTCTATCCCCGCCCACGTATTAGGCTTACGTCAGGTACACCGGGGTAGGCGTGGTTAGAAACACCAGTTGAGTACGATTAGTCAAATGTTTATATGTATGTATCTATTTTATCCATTTTAACCCACCATATGGCTTAGAAACCATATAAATGTTTTTACAGTATTATTTTATACTTCTGCTTTTATTGTATGCACTTTACTTAACCATAAGTATTGCAATAATATCGATTCATTTCTCTTGTACGAGAAGAGAAACTGATCAATAAATAACATCTTTTATTGAACACGCCCGTCTCTTCCTTTTCTCTACAATCTGGTGAAACTAAGAATGCACGTACTGACTGAGTAAAATAAGTTGTCTTTTGTTTTCACACGACTCTAGAGATACACTCTTGATTAGGGGAGAGCAAAGTTGTCATGTTCTATGGTTGTCAGAAACTAAATCCCTTCTTGTCTATCCAGGGAGGTTCAACTCCTCCTTGTCTATTCGAGAAAGTTTCTAGTGAACTCTGAGCTAGCTGGCAAACCCAAAACTTTAAGTCTAATATCGACAGTAGAAGACCTAGTTAACGTCTGGTCTAGGTCTATACTATTGGAGGTATTATTCCAATGCGCAGAGCCTATTGGGATAATAGGAACTACACTACATGGCGCCCAACGTGTTTGGATAGGCGATAAAACTAACGCAAGACTTTAGAGTAACTCAGTCGTGCTTTTTCACTCAGACCCCTTTTTCCCATAATACTCCAAAGACGTCTGGAGTGGGTGAGAGGTAAAATCCGCCAAACCTCGCAGGAGGGAACTCCTATGTCCACAAGAAACCTGATCTGCAAACAAACAGAATAACCATCCTGACAGTAAAATGCCAGACAGTGATGATGAAAGAGAGAGAGCTAGAGTAGCAGCTGAAGTAATAGCAGCTGATAATACTATGCAAGAAGCAGACCCGGATATAATACTCATCCCGGTCAACATAAGAAGATCTATAACGTTAAAACTTATAGAAAATGGACTGACACCAAGAGGTGGTACAGTCATATTCGTAATTGAGGCACACGAATATCGGCAGACAGAGGTATTCTATTCATGGATAAACTTTCCAGCAGCAAATGCTGTAACAAAGGAGTTCCACTGTTATAAAACAGAGGAACCACCGGATACCTACACTCCTTTCGAGGAAGTGGAAGTACCACTCAAATTCCAAGAGCATCTGCTCTTGTTTAATGGCGCCCTAAAACATAATAACCACATCACCAGGCTCGGTCCACTAGGTAGACCAGGAGCAACGTGGCCGGTCCTAGCCGGATACACACCACATCCAGACATCGAAAGAATGTCTGCAGCAGATGTTTTAGTACAACTAAAACAATTAATTAAAATATATAGACAACTAGTCCAATATGTAATGCGGACTTCAACCATCCAACCTGTAGTTAAAATTCCACAGCTGACCCCACATCAGGGGAACACAAATAAAATTACACCACAGAACATACAGTCCTGCCTAGGTAAAGTACCAGCTAAACGGGAACAAATACCATTCTGGTTAGCACAAAAAAATCACCCAAATAGAGGCGGTGTTTCCAGACACCACCCCTGTGGATAAACACAGGATTCTGACTATCTGTCTTCCAATGGGAATCGCACCACACGTGGAGGACTGTGACACTTGGGGTACAGTCTTTGCTTCCATTTGCACAAAAACACATGGAGTTCCATCCATGTCAGTAATACCAGATGTGCTAAAACAAATTCAAGACGAATACGGTCCAGAACCCGCTTTAACTCTTGGTATGAAATTACTAAAAGACTTCAAGCAGGTCTCGGCAATATTACTAGCCAACATAAAAGGAGAAGCAGCGAATGTGGCGATCCGCCAGAGGTTAAAAGAGACAGATATAGCAGACCAACCAGCTGAAATTGCCAGAATTATAGAAAAATCCTATGAAGAACTAGGTAGAGATAGTTTGGGTGGAATACCAGTGAAACGCCAACTAATTGAAAGTCCTGAAAAAATATTTATTAAAAATAATCTAAACAGTCAAAAGAAGAACTGGGATGAAAACAAACAATCCAATCCAAAAGAAAAGAGATTCCAGTCCAGAGGAAGGTCTCCTCGGCGGAGAGAAAGATCTCCGGATCAAGGACCCAAGTCTCCCCAAAGGGGGCCCTCTGTGAAAAAATACAACCTTAGAAATAGGGATAACATAAAGAAACCTGATAGATATCAAGATTTTGATACACGTCCCTCTCAATCTTTTCAGACTTCCTCGCAGAAATCGGAAAGAAGAGGACGATCGGAACCCAGGGAAGGGCACGTCAAGTCCAAAGACAAGGAACCTGCTCATCCAAATAAAAAATTACAGTTTCCAAAAAAGAAGGTAGCCAGTATTAAAGTATTCAACAATGCCGAGAATACTGAGGACACAGCTGAAAAACGGAGAGTGGGCTCAGACAATGCTAGACAGCGCCGCAGAAGTGAGCATAGCACGCAAAGTCCTTATGAATCATCTGGAGACAGTGGACACGAATGAATACATTCAGGTGGAAACTGCAGACACCAGAGTTAGCAAACCTCACAAAATATATGAAATAACTTTACGTATAGAAGGGGATAAGACTAGAAAAATAAGGGGCCTTTTTTGGGATAAACTCTCCAAGGGCTATGACATCCTTCTAGCTGAAAAAGATTGGCCACCAGAGTTCGTCAGGGAGTGCCCACATGGCGAAGAAATAATTATGCCTGCCTTCTCAAATCATATTCCAATTCATAAAAAATATACACTTGCAAGAAAGTGGGCAGTAGCTCAGGCTCCTGCTTTATATAAAAATCATGTAGGATGGGATGAGGACTCTCCTCCTCACAAAATCCAGTTAAAATCACAACCTACTGCACAAAGGCAGTATCCAATCAAGCAAGAAGCTAAAAAACAGGTAAAAGAAATTCTAGATCAACTAGAATACCAGGGGGTGATTGAAACTTGCACCTCACAAATGAACAACCCTTTGTTTCCTGTCTCCAAACCAGACAATTCATATTGTCTAGTTTTGGATTACAGACACCTTAACTCGTGTTGCAAAACTTTTGCAGTACAAAACTCGCATAGTGCTGCACTAATGAATAACATAGTGCGCAAAAAATATAAAACAACATTAGACATCTCTAATGGATTCTTTTGTCAAAATATAGCACCAGAGAGCAGATACTTATCAGCGTTCTCAATAAATGGCGCTCAAAAAGAATTCTGTCGGTTACCCCAGGGGTACAAGAACAGCCCAGGAGTATTCTCAGCGAGGGTAACAGAGTTACTACAAACATATGATGACGAAGCATTATCTTATGTCGATGACATATACCTAACAGATGATGACTTGGATACTCACTTGAAGAGAGTGAACACCATAATACTTGGGTTCGCAGCAGAGGGTTACAAATTCAACTTTAAAAAATCTAGAATTGCCCATCTAACAGTCCTGTTCTTAGGATATGAATTATCAAGTGAAGGCAAAAGCCTGGCTGACAATTTCCTAGAGAAATGTGCCGTACTCCAAGCACCTAGAACACTAAAAAACCTACAGTCAATTCTAGGCTTCCTAAATTTCGGAAGAACATACATTGCAAATTACGCAGAAAGGGTCAAACCCCTTTATGATCTAATAAAACCAGATTTAAAAAAATCAAATTGGACTCAAAAACACACAGAAATTCTGAGATCCTTACAAACAGATATGTTAATTAAAACAAAATTAGAAACACGTGATAACACACGCAACATTGTGATTCGAGTCATCCCAGGAAGATGCGGATTCACATACCTGACCTCGAATGAGGGAGAAAAGGTACCAATTGCATTCAAATCGCACTTGTACACTAAAGCTGAAATGAAATTTAGCCCAACGGAAAAAATTCTTACTGCAACACAGACAGCTATAGCAAAAGAACGAGCCCTTTCACAAGGTAAACGAATAATAATCGTTACACCGATACCAGCCCTAGAGGCTGTAACAAAAGCAAGCATACCGAATGCTAAAGCGCTCCATCCGAGATGGATACAATGGGCTAATTCTCTTGCTGCAACAGACGTGGCATACGAATTTGATCCTAACTTAAAAACACAAGAGTTTCTCCAATACGAATTCGAATGTCCGACGCCGACCGAAATTCTGCCTCTAGAACATTACGGCTGTATAATATATACAGACGGATCAGCACAACCCGCAGTAGGAGGTAAACAAGCTTACAGTGCTGCGTGTGCGATTGTAAAAGGTCGCTGGCACGATGGGAAATTCAAACCAGCGGTCACTAAAACACAATCTCTAGGAGATTGTACAGCTCAGCGAGCAGAACTACTAGCATTCAAGATGGCGCTTGAAAATACCGATCGAGAATTCCCCACACTCATAGTGTGTGATTCGTATTATTGCGTTCAGTCTTACAATGAATACTTACAGATCTGGCTTCAGAATGGTTTTAAGGATGCAAAAGGAGGCACAATCAAGCATAAAATGCTTTGGGAACAAGTAGTTCTTTTACAAAAGGAACTACCAAAGACTCACGTGATACATACACTGAGTCATCAACGTGATGGCGTTCACGTTGCAGGGAATTCATTAGCTGATGAGGCCGCGAAGGCAGCTGTGCAAACGGCTTCCGTAGCTGCCATCACTCGGTCAAAAACAAAAATAGACAGCGATATATTACAAGCTGTCAGCGCTACAGTAAAAGATGCGATAGAAACACTCCCGAAAGGCTTTCCAGTGAAGTACTCATACATAACTGATGCAAATAACGTTCCATTTGCTCGAATCCCTGGAGTGGGGGATAGAGTAATTCCAAACATGGAACATAGGTTAGGACTCATCATAGCGGCACACGAAGGACTTGCTTCTGTACATGCTGGCGTCTCAGCCACAGTATCGTTATTAAAACAGAGATACTGGTGGCCACAAATGAGAAGACAAACCAGGAACTATGTTCTAGAATGTGAAATATGTCAAAAAATGAAAGTATCAACAGTGAGACGACCAGCACAGACGCCCCTTCTAATCTCGGATAAACCATTAGCCTGTGTTTACCTGGACCACTGTGGTCCCTTACAAAGGGATGGTAACTATAAATATATCTTGGTCGCAGTGGATTCATGCACGAGATTCATATGGATGTGGCCCCAGCGAACGGCTGACGCCAGAACTGTTATAAAAGATTTGCGAGTCTTTATCGGCACATACGCAATTGGCATGCTGCATTCGGACCAGGGTCCTGCTTTTAGCTCTAGAGCTTATAAGGAGGCCATGGTCAGCATGGGCGTTACATTGCGGTATTCTTGTCCATTTCATCCCGAGGGAAACGGAATTGTTGAAAGAAAAAACCGTGACATAAAGCAATCTATAACAGCAAAGGTATTAGGTTCGGGAGCTGGGTGGGTCAAACATCTAATAAGTGTCCAACGTAGTCTAAACAACTTGCCAAGAAATTCTCTGAGGGGATTCAGTCCGTACGAATTACTGTTTGGAACTAGGATGCTAGTCTTAGATCTTGACAGTCAGACTTCAGTGGTAAAAGAAAAAAGCTTTGATATCAAAGATCGTTTGGCTATTTTACAGGACTTAAACGAAACAAGAAAAGACCTGAGCAACATAAAGTTGAAACAGCAGCCAACAACCACTGAAGAACCACCACCTGTCCCAGCAAGACCTGTCTGGATTCCAAAAGTCGGGGATCTAGTCAGAGAAAAGATCGCGGTAAAGAAGGAATTTGGGCCTTCTTACAGAAAAGCAGTTCCTGTCTTGTCCATCAACGGGCCAAGATCAGTTGTACTACCGCCGCTTGCTGGTAAAAAGGAGAACCGAGTTGTATCCATCGACCTGGTAAAACCACAATCATGTGGCCGATAACAAACAGTAGGCCAAGTGGACTCCAGAGAAGTAGTAGAACACCAAGGTTTGCTACAAGTACAGAGGTGCTAACTAAAAGGCTAATCACATTCGAAACGCCTACAGAACAACGACAAGGACTATGCAACAATGCAATGGAACTCACACCTCTGAAAACCCAAATAAAAACATTTAGTAGAGACACACCAACCTACAATGAAGTAACAAATGAATATGCTGAAGCTGCAAGAAACATTAATCCTGAAGCAATTGGAACGATAGACAGAACGGCATCCGGCTACTTCATCAACTTTGAAGATTCTTCTGAAGATCTAAGTGAATCAAAGACACAGCCATCAACAAAAACTTTTAAAGATAAAGCTAAGGAACTTTTGAAACAGCTGAAAGAAACCTATCTGATTTCTCCGTGGATTGAATTTTGGGTGTCCTTTGGTGTATTTATCCTGATACTTTGGCTCATCATGATACTATGTTTGGGACGCTTCATTGAGGGAAAATATGCTAAAATGGACACAGCAAGCCAGAAAATCAACTTGATCCTCAAGCCACACACGTCTTCACACGTCAAGAAAAGAGAACTTTCTTCAGTCAATTTCACAGCCAATCCTATACCGGGTGGGGTAGCATGGGACAATACTGACTATGAAATTTATGGTCCGGTAGAAATCCTCAAATATCCACACCAAATCAAGATCTCGTTGAGTGACTTGGTAAAACCAAACTCATTTGCTGATGATTGGGACTTTGAAAGTATTAATAACATGATGTCTGATCTAGTGATGTCTGCTAAATTTACCAAACATGATTATTTGCAGGGTTCATCTAATTATGATAGTATGTACTGCTACAACCACTATGGTAACCATTTTTTACATAAATCAGCACAACCTAGAAATGTTTTAAATTATAATCAATGGGAACATTGTGCAACCCCTCCAAAAGGAAGCTCAAGAACCTTTTATGACAAATATTCATACTTTTCAGGGTTCAATACAAGTAATGCTGAAACATTTTATTTCAAATTGTCAAATAAGACAGGAACAAAAACCATGCTTACAAACACAAAATTGATATATTCGGACTCATTTTTTGAACAAATGAATACATTTGGTTTTGATTATTGGGACAAAAATGTTGAAGTGAAAAGTGTTTGGGGTACAAAAGAATGGCAAGTACAAGGTATAGAATCATTGTTTAGAGCCTGCATGATCCCAGAACAAATTATATTCTTGAATGAAACTATTTAACAAACTACCTGTCTTGGATTAGCCAAAATCAAAGACTTAAATAAACCGTCTATTCCAAAACCAACAATGAACAGCAATAACTCTGCAGATGAAGAGATAGACGTAAACTATGTATTAAACCAAAACAGAACAAATCCTGATTGGAAACAATGGTTGATCTGGCCAACAGATACTAATAACTGTCAAGACAGATTCCTGAACAAAACACAGGGGTTCAAATTGACCAGGCCAGACCCTAGATATTCCCAAAGACAACACCCAGGGATAATCACCACCTACAGTGTGGGCAAACTCTGCCTTCAATGGCTAAAAACTTCCACACTGACAGAAATTAAGCAACACCTAATTTTACTTACTGATGGTGCTGACTTGCGTGATTTCATTATGGGACCACGCAAACAGCGTCAAAAACGCTTCATAGCAGCCTCTATATATGCAGCTTACAACGAGGCCTGGAAGATAACTCAAATTGAGACAGCAGAAAGTATACGGGAAATTGACCGTATTAATTTGGAAAAATCGCTTTCTGTAGTGGACAATGGGTTAATGACTCTGTCCTCCAGAATCTTTTCATTGGACAGCATTGTGTCATCAGCAATCGACATAATATCGCAAGACTTACTGTTATTACAACACGGTCAGTCTAAATTGCGTTCTATTGTACAGCTTGGCTGGACGTTACAAAATCTGCGTTCAGGCTATGTGGCTTGGCGTTTAATCAACACAACGTCACTATTCACTATCTTTAACCTTACTGATAAACAGATCAGTATGGCACAAAAGGGTGCTGATTATACAATCCTGAGCATTGAGAAACTCGAGAGATTACCATTGACAATGTCAGAACGACCTATCATTGAATGGATAATACATGGGATAATTAATATTCCGATATCTACTTTCAGGTTTCAATACTGCCAAAAATATATACAGGCTGGCATGTACGAAAAATTGGGAAAAGGGTACATTAAGACAACATGGAACTTGCCCTATTCACATGCATATGTCAGTAATAAAGGACAGAAAGTGTTTCTTAGTGGCAATAATTGTGCTATGTCACTAAGCGGTACACTTCTGTGTAATGGAATTAGTTTGCATGGAGCCTGTGAAGGGAACTCAAATAACCTTTCATGTCACCAGCTAGGCACACCTGCAACAGAGATAGAACCATTCTTTAAAAGACTCTATAACGGGAGTTACATTCTAATTGTGGATCGCAGATGTTGTAGTCTACTGCCCGAGGTTCCTTATCTCGTTAGTACGACTGCGAAGGTCATGTGCTGTGGACGCTTATTGTTCCCCAGCTCATTTACAGACAGGGAGGCAAGGGCATGGCCTCACTTGAAAATTACTTCTATTCGAGTTGATACTTTAAGCAGAATGAAAACAGTGCTTCTTCAGACGCCGACCAGGCTCACGTCATCAAAAGAAACGTATGATCTCCTAGTCGCAAGGACGACTGCAGAGATTCACTCATTGTTATCAACTAATTCCCCCATACATTTCGCAGAAATCCTGAATGAAATCTTAAATATTTCTGATACCAGTGGAGTCTCAAATGTATTTAAGACTGTATTTTCGATGGCATTAACACCATTTAAAGCCATACTGGGTATTTTTCCAGACTTCGTCCATTCGATTTTTGGAGGAGTTCCCCTCATTTTGGGACAAATTGCAGGAATCCTATTCTTAGTCCTTATATTTCGTTATGGCAAACCATGTCACAGACAAAACACCTTCGACAAGGGAAGAAACAATCCGAGCCATTGGATACCGGGACCGGATATCAAAAATCCTGGGACTAACCCGGCTTAGAGACCTGAACATGACTTGGTTTCTTTCATTTCGACCGATATGGCAAAGATGTGTTTTACCTGTATTAAGGTGCATGCTGTGCGGAGAAGAATGCGTGTTGGACACCTGTCTGACGCTACAATCGGATGCGCCAATTGATGCAGAAACATTGTTGGGTCCGGTAAAGGCTCATGCATTGTGCTGCCCTCAACGGCTGCCAATCCTGATGACGGCATTCGTGGAAACTTCACCACTACGATTGAGGGGTAGTGAAGATCAAGATGAAAGCAGCATCGATCAGGTACAACCTTCTGTCAGCATTACTAATCAAAACGTCAATGGAGACGATCATGCACATGAATGCATGGTTACATCCTTTTCCGAATTAGTGGAACTATCACAGGAAGCTGTTGACAGCTTTTTCAGCAGTCTCAACGATATGATGTTCTCGCCAGAGCAGAAATAATGACTCTTGAACAAGCTAGCCCACGGCGTTCCCGACACCTTGAATTTGGCCTTCAACTTTAATAATAAAGTAGCAAGATCGACTTTTTCTCCAGTTCACGGACAGCAATTTTTTAGCAGCCCCAAAATATTTTTGTTAAATTTTACGGGACACTTTTCTTCTGCTTAAAGTAAGAACTATTCTTAGAGAACTAATTTCTATTTTTAGAAACTTCATAGACATTAGCTGCCCGCTGGTATGTTTATAATTATTTTTGAACTGTGATGAAGTGGTCTCGAACCTTTCTTCTGTATTAAGAGCCATTTCATGTGTAATTCTCATATTCAATTACTAATAATGTATACATATGCGTGATTAATTTAGCATTATTCTACTGCTTGAGTGCATATAGTACATATGACTATTTTTTTACCCGTATGTTACATAATTTCAAAATGCATTATGTGTATTTTGGGGTGGTAAGGTATACACGATACTCTACAGTATGTTTTACTATGCCTAGATTCGTAAATATGGCCATAGTTAGCGTGGAGTGGGTGTGATGTATTCCTATAGGTTCTGTATCGATCCCCCTATTCCTGACCCTATTCTGGTTAACGAGTTAACTAGCAGCCATCCCATGATGCAGAAACCGTTATCTGATTACGCCAGACCACGGCACAGGAGCGCGTTATCTGATTAGGTCATAACGCTTGCCATCTAATTAGGCAAGCAATATTCCTCCAGCCCCTGATAAGGCATACGGAGTTCTCAAAACAAATCAAACCTATGACAACCTGGGAAAAACCCTGCGGCCATTGTTTTGATTTCACCGAGAACTTCAGTAAAAGAATGCGCTAACGACCAGCTCGTATGACATCCTTATTGACGTATCTATGTCCATCCTTACGTCAATCTCGGCACCTTACAGGTATAAATATTACCGATATTGCCTTAAGCAAACACACGCGGTGGTGACGAGATCGGAGCAGCGAGACTTGCCGAAGCCCAGCAGAAAGCGAAGCCCACTAGCTGCCTCGCCTTCCTGACGCGCTGAGAACGAGACGCTGCCTTTCTCCTGCCGAGAAATCCAGCTCCGGCGCTTCCGAGCAGCCCTCGCAGGCAGCTTGGAATATCGAGACCTCAGACGAGAGATACTATCCCTCATCCATCCTAGACCTCAGGTACGGAACTGAATAACCCCTTGCAGAGAATTCTTGAATCAGTCACTTGGCAAAACAAACTTAACTTAAACTACTACTTTCTATCCCCGCCCACGTATTAGGCTTAGGTCAGGTACACCAGGGTAGGCGTGGTTAGAAACACCAGTTGAGTACGATTAGTCAAATGTTTATATGTATGTATCTATTTTATCCATTTTAAACCACCATATGGCTTAGAAACCATATAAATGTTTTTACAGTATTATTTTATACTTCTGCTTTTATTGTATGCACTTTACTTAACCATAAGTATTGCAATAATATCGATTCATTTCTCTTGTACGAGAAGAGAGACTGATCAATAAATAACATCTTTTATTGAACACGCCCGTCTCTTCCTTTTCTCTACAATCTGGTGAAACTAAGAATGCACGTACTGACTGAGTAAAATAAGTTGTGTTTTGTTTTCACACGACTCTAGAGATACACTCTTGATTAGGGGAGAGCAAAGTTGTCATGTTCTATGGTTGTCAGAAACTAAATCCCTTCTTGTCTATCCAGGGAGGTTCAACTCCTCCTTGTCTATTCGAGAAAGTTTCTAGTGAACTCTGAGCTAGCTGGCAAACCCAAAACTTTAAGTCTAATATCGACAGTAGAAGACCTAGTTAACGTCTGGTCTAGGTCTATACTATTGGAGGTATTATTCCAATGCGCAGAGCCTATTGGGATAATAGGAACTACACTACAGGAATGCCACACATGATCCTGCATCCTTCTCTGAATTCTCTGGAACACCAAAGAAGCGAATGTTCCCTCTCCTGTTACGAACTTCCAGTTTGGCAATTTGTCTTCTGAGGTCATCTGTGGCGCACTGAAGATGCTTTATTATCTTTGATGATTGAGAGGTCCTGTCCGCCACATTGCTTAGTCGTTGTTCCGCTTTGCTGATGCTTTTATTCATAGTGCTCATGTCCGCCCTGATTGCCGCAAGCTCAAGCTGCATGGTGTCAGTGTTGCTCTTGGTAGATTTAGCTAGATCGTGAACTCCTGCAAGTTTTTTTTAGGATCATATCCATAGTGGCTGTTAGGTCCGACTTGGCTTTGATAGGGGATTCTGAAGGCGATGGTTCGGGCGCACCTTCTTAGTGTTGGTCCTGCTTTCTCTATCAGCCATTGTTTGGTCAGAATAGGGTGTTTGTAGAAACAAGTTGGTGCGGTTGCCGTCATTGGTGAGGGAACTCGCCCCAGTTCGCTTTATCTTTGTCGTGATAATCAGAGCGCAGGAAGTGGGGCCGGTCTGGCCGATTAATGATGCACAGATGGATCCCAGATGGCTTACCTGCCCAAGGGGTGACACCAGATGGCTGGAGGCAGTAGAAATTACGCAACAACAAACGTCAAGGATTGAGTGACTAAGTGGGTGAGTTTTGAGGCAGAATATTGATATTCGATCACCCACAGGCAGGTTCTAGGCAAGATCAGTGGAATCGCCACCAGTGCAGACTACATACTCGCTATACGGACATTAATGTGAAAGGAAGCCAGGCTATAGGTGGAGGGATGTAACACAGGCCAGAGCACACCATTAAAGTGTGGCTGAGAGAGGGAAATCCGCACTTCCTCTGAGCCTAGGATTAATGATTGTGTGGGATTGATAGGAGATAGTTGTGGAGTCTCCTTATAAATTCGCTACAGTCATGTCATTTTTAGGCACAGATCACAGTGGAAGCAGACGGGTGAGCTCTTTGATACCTCGCTGCAGCTGCTACATGAAAACAGGCACTGTGGAGCAGGAGCGTAGGCATGTATCTTCCACGGTTGTTGGTGATTTACTTAGCGTTAGAGTTTAGTCGATTGTCACGGGGATGTCATTGCTGAGTCTATGCACCGGGTTAGGAGAGACGTGTCCGCCTCATGCCGCCATTTTGAAAATGTTGGTAGTGGTAGCGGTAGCAATCCCTGGACTGTATATAGCCCCCCCTTCATTAGCACCAGGATCGCGGAGAAATGTATCAGTGGGCAGTTAGTCAAGGGAACGGTGGCGCTAGCATAAAACCCAGGCTGGAAAAAGACTCTTCCAGCATCCCGCCGCCATTTTGGGAGCTCCAGCGCAGATGCCCCTGGTGGATTAAGGTATGTGTAAGCCATATTAAATTTATGTCACTTTTCACAGCAGTAGGGTTTTTGGAGTGCAGGTTAGGATGTGGGTTGTGGAGTGAGCATAGCAGCGTCGCACTAATAATGTTCAATACTGCCAAAGGATGTCCGCCATGTTGAGATCAGGCAATGCAATGGAGTCGATTACATGGCTCTTGCGTTTGCTCTTGTTTTTGCTGCTAGATAATAGGGCACCCACCTTCTGTAACGCTGAGGTGGAAAGAAACAGCTCTGTTTTTCTGATTGGAGCAGGGTCAGCGGGTCCAGGAATAGGCACCGGACTCGGGCGAACTCGATCAGTGTTGCGCCGCCATCTTAAGGCTTCATCCCCGGGGATCGTGGCTCGCTGAGCACCACAACGAGTACAGCTTTCCCTGGGTGATTTAGATCGGATTTTGCGGCGCCATGCAGAGCCACCTGGCAAGATGAGGTGAAGCCAGGTAATCCGATTGCAATCGCTCAGCTCAATCTCCTGGAAGCAGCCTTAGTCGCTCCTCTGTCTGCCGAGCGACGCGTTCAGGCAGCCATTACCGCTGCCGTCCAAGCCACGCCCCGTGTGAACAGCATCATTGAGGGGCATATGAACTACATCCCTCTGCACGGACCTAGAGTAATGCTGCATGTCTGAGTGGGAGGCCAAGTGTACGATGGGAGACTCTGGGCACATGTCATAATACAAACTAGTGCACATCTGCTGACCCGAGGTCTTGTATGAAAAACTTAAGTGGGCATACTCATCAGTTTCAGTATTTCATGAACATTATTTCTCCAGAGGGTGCATGCTTTTCTCTGGTGCACAGCTGTTTTTGTTGCTTTCAAGTATTCTTTTATGAGATCCCCAAAGGAGTGTGCATGTTACATTCGGGCACCATTTATATGCTCACTTGACCTGTGTGTCATCAACTCATTGGTAATCAACCTGAAGAAGTAAGTAGGGCAACTCTTACCCTAGCATCTACTGCTACATATGACATCTGCAGTGATAGCATTATAGAACAAGAGAATTTGTGTGATCTTCTCATTGGCTGTTATCTACATGCAAGGATAATACTTTGAAGTAAGTTGCTGACAACATTATATGAGGCAAAATACATTTATTCAGGTCAAACATCAGTACCCCAACAGTTTCAGGCAAACAGACTGAAGAAAACCGCCACTCTCTGGAACACGAACAATACTATGTTCCAAGAGCGAATGTACATAGTTAAAGAAATACAACAACAAGCGGTAAGTATTGAAGCAAGACATTACTACATTGAGTTTTCCCTTTTTGATTAAACATTTGTCTAAATACAACCCAAAAAGCAAAAACGAAAAACAATAGGAAACATTTGTGACCCATAAACATTTGCTAATAAAACCCACAGAAAATTAACTACATAGAGTATTCCCTTTTTTAAAAAAAAATACGACAGAGAAAAACAACAAGGAAAGTAGGAAAAAAGAGAGAGACAGGGTGGAAGTGGGAAAGAGAGAGACATTAACATGCAGAAGAGAGAGACAGATTGAAAAAAAATGAATTACTGCTGAAAGAAGGTATTAACAGTACATGGTTGGAATTCTTCAAGCCCTGAGGCTCCTCTTTAGAGGTTCAACTGGAGCTAAATACCTTCAACATTTCCAGACCAAGCCCCACGAGACTTGTTTGGAAACATCAGGAATTGTCTTGAACTGAAACCAGAATTGAAAGATATATCAAGACCGCACTCAACAAACTGAGACATCGACTCATCATGTACAGCAACTTTGACTATTTTGGTCCACCAATTGCGAGCTTGGACCAACAGCGTTACCACACACTTTGTCAATGACCAAAGGGTCAGAATGCTTTGCATTCAAAGCACTGCACAAGTAAGGCCCACAGTTCCTTAGAGATCAGTTAACACTTTACTGCCCTTCTAGACAACTGAGATCCACGACATTGCATCAATTAGTAGTACCACGCACAAAGACAGTCTCATGGGGAGACAGACGGTTCATGGTCACTGCAGCCCGACTCTGGAACACCCTCCCATTGTCGAATAGGTCAACCCCCTCTCTCCTGTTATTTCGTAAAAAGTTAAAGACTTGGCTGTTCAATCAGTAACCCACTGTATGAACCACCTTTGGAGAGTCAAGTACTGAGTCCATAGCGCCGGGCATTTGTTCGCCCTTAACGAATGCCAAAAATAAATAAGTAAATAAATAAACAAATGCTTCAGCTCACCTTTCTTCATAAACCCAGGTGCTTTGATACATACAGAATCACCTACCCTGTAAGGGCACACTTTCGCTTTTTTCCTTGCATCACAATCCAATTTCTTTTCTGCTGAGCACATTCAACACTACATTGAAGCAATTCATTACGACAATGATGAGACATTTCATTTTTTTTAACCTACTCATGCAGCAGGCCTAAACTGCATTGCAGGCTTTCATCCTTTCAGAGCCTCGAAAGGAGATAATCCTGTGGTGGAATGCGGGTGGATCTATAAAACCACAACATGGATTGGACATCATTGTGGACATCGCATTTATTGGCCAACTCCCTCCTCACACACTCACCAAGCACCCTATTGAAACATTGCACAAGTCCATTTATTTGTGGTTGGTAAAGTGAACTGCTGAGATGCGGAACAGCGCTATCACTCAAACCTTTCTCCACCTTACCAGAGACAAATTGCACCCCATAATCTCCTCAGGTAAACTTTCATTCAAGAAAATATCTGTGAGGAAGAGAATCACAGCTTTGGAGTCTTGTTCACCCAAAAATTTCACAAAAGGCCCTTTTGAATAGTAGTCCATGAGGACTAATGCAAAGCAAAAATTGTGTTAAATGGCTACACCAAATCAATGCCTAGCTTCTTCCAAGGTCCAGAAGGACAATCAATAGGTTTCAATGGTGGAGTTGTAATTTTAAAAGATTTATCAGAAGTAGAAAACATACAACAATTCCGAAATGACTCACGCACCCTTTGTTTAGTCATCATAGACCCCAAGTGACCTTCATGCGCTTTGGATAAAATACTGCGCCTCAGCTCAGTTGGGGATATCAGTTTGTCTCCTCTCAAAAGTAAACCCTCTACAATGGTTAATTCCTTTGATGCTTTGAAAAAAGGTTGTCAAATTAAATCTAACGTTTTATCTCTAGGAAGCCCAGAAGTTATAATATCCATCACTTTTTTGATTACCTCATCATCACTCAAGATTTTTTCCACACTTCTTCAGTGAACTGACAGGATTTCTCAACTTCAAAGGCAGCAATGAAGGAACACTCATATACGCTCTCACAAGTCATCTCATCATTCTCAACAATGGGATTTCTGGACAGATAATATGCCCTCATGTTTCTCCCTCCAGAAATGTGTACAACCTCAAAATTGAATTGGAGCAATATAGTAGCAAAACTTGCAATCCTGGTGGTGCTACTCTTGCAATTAGTGCCATTAAGAATGGAAACTAAGTGTTTGTGATCCGCTTGTAAGATTAAACTTCTTCCCCAGAGATAGCACTTAAACTTTTCTATGGCCCACCAACACACCAAAAGTTCTTTCTCTATCACAGAATAGTGAACTTCAGCATCCTTTAGGACTCTCGATGCAACCTCAATAGTGCATTCCACATGGGGATCCTTCTGTGTCAGCACAGCACCAATACCAAACTTACTTGCACTGACAGTCAAACATCATCTTAGTTTTTGATCAAAAGAGTTGACTGCACTCATCCTGGCCAGCTATGTCAGAAAAAGCAGCACTGCACTCATTCCACACAAATTCCGACCTGTCTTTCAACAACAGTGAAATAACCCTCACTCTGCAAGCAAAATTCAATACGAACCAGTAATAAAATTCACAAAGACCCAAAAAAGATTTCCCCCCTGCTTTATCCACAGGGGAGGGGCATCCAGAATGGCTTCAACTAATCCAGGCTTAGGATGCACACCCTCCTCAGATACAATGTGACTCTACAGAAGGTTTAATAAATTAGCATGTTTCCCCTTTTAGCACAATTCCAGCTTTGTCAAAAGCCGTAAGCAATTGCTTCAAGATCTGATCATCGCTCGAGTGAAAAGTTACATGAATCAATACATCATCCTGAAAAACAGAGACATTAGAAATACATTTGAGCAATTCAGACATAAGTCTATGGAAGATGGAAGCTGCCAACGCCAACCCAAATGCCATGCAGCAGTCCTGGAATACCCCCATAGGGGAAACAAATGCCGTAATATGACGTGCTTCCTCTGCCAATACTACCTGATGATAGGCAGACGTTAAATCCAGTTTTGTGAAAAACCTGGCACCAGAGATTGTCAACATAATTTCACCAATCTTGGGAAGGGGATAAGAATCTACCCATATCTCTTTGTTAAGGGCTCTGAGTTCAACACACACTCGCCATTGTTCTTCTTGGACACAACCAGGGGAGAAAGCCACAAAGACTCCAAGGCTTGATCTGCAAACCCTCCAATTCATTTTCTAAAATACTGTGTACACTGAAAGGAACCCCCTCAACCTATGTTTCAACAGTACAGCATTGGCCTTAGTCTTTGTTTTGTGTTGGAAACTCACAATTTTCCAAAATTCCCCTGAAAATACCCTGGGGAAGTCATTTAACAGATGTTCAATATCATTCAAATCTCTAATCCCCAAGACCTGCTCCTTCATGCCAGGACGCAGGACCATCCCGAACAGCCCTTGGTGGAACCATCCCAAGATGTTCAACCCATTAACAGGAACATACATTTTGCCACAGATGTGTCTCTCTTTAAACATCATGGTATCTTGAAAGAAAGAAACCCTGGAGATCGATCTTTCTGCCCACATAGGAAATGGGAAATATATCAGGTGGGATCAATGACTGCCCTGGCCAGTTTTGTTGAAAAAGCTATTGAGTAATCATGTTAAGTCTGGCCTCTGAATCCGCCAAAAGATAAAGCTTTTGCCCATCTTAACATACACTTAAGGGTCGAATCACACTTCGTGCTTAACTTTGCCCATCTTGTCTTCGCCCACCACCACAACCACCTCACGTACTTCACTCAATAAATTCTCAACATTAACTTTGCAATCATCACTCACTGCTGATACTCTGGTTCCTTTGCATCTCATACTTTGACAGACCTTAGCAAAATGCCCAGATTTCCCACAAAGTCTACATTGTGCGTTTTTAGCCGGGCACCCCCGACCCCCCTTTTGTTATTGAGAATAACCACACCTGAAATATATGTTACTTTGTTTATAAAAAAAAGAGTTCTGCTGCATTGAGTTACCAGGTGACTAACATGGCGAAGAAGACGCTCTGAACAATCTCTCCTTGTCACCTTTGGAGATCGCAGCATTAACCAGATCAGTGGTTTTGTCCTCTAGTTCCCTTGCCGATTTGATTGATGTCTCTATACTCTTGGCAATCCTGATGGTTTCTGTCAAAGAAGGATTACTTAAAGAAAAGAACTTCTGCTTGATCACAAATGAGCTGCTCTGCAAAACCTTTGAATTGGCATTCCACTGCCAACTTGCGCAGAGCAGAGATGTATATATAAAGATCTTCACTTTGTTTTTGCTCTCTTTTGAAAAACTTGTGCCTCAACACCACTAAACTGGGAGCAACATCAAACCTATGAACAAGTTTCTTTACAGCTTCTTCATAGATGTCTATCTTAACCTCCCCTTCGACTTGAACATGAGGCAGATGTTTAAATGTGGATCTGCTTTTAAAACCCAAAGACATTTTTTCCTCTCTGGTCTGCATCTTGAGGCACCAATTGCGCCCATGAAGAATTTATAGACATTGTGCCACTGCCTCCATTTAAAAGGTGGATTTCCTGGTGTCTCCCAAAAAGGTGGTAGCGGATTTACTGACTGCATGGTAGTTTTATGCACAAAATACAGTGTAAAAACAAACCAAAATGCAAAAATGTGGTTTCTTGAAAAAAACAAGAAAATTAATAAAAATTCTATGGCTTGTATTAGTATGAAAAACAATGCATTTTTGTATAATTATTGGGCCAAAACACATTAAGAGTAGACCTAAAAATACTGCAACAACCACCTGAAAAGATTCCTGAAGTGTAGAGTTGAAGGAAGCTGTCTTCAAGTGCCATCGTACCACAGTTGTCCCAATTGCACAAGATGGCTACCGGTTTTACTTATAATTGCTAGACTTATTAGGCACTTTTCTTAATATTATGATGCTTAATTATTCTTCCCAATTTACTAAAATGGCAGCCGTATTTCATATGCTGTTTTCACCTGGGATTGCGCTTACGTCCTTCAGAAGCCCGTCCTCGACGCATGTGCAGATTCTCCTACCTGCGCCAGGACGAGCGCTCAGCCTCCCACAACCGACAGTCAATTGCAATTAACACGGCAGGCCGCTAAAGTCAGGAAAGCATCGCCTTACCCTCCTGAAAATCAACGCTCCTCACAGTAGCCACGAGCAGTGTGATGCGCAACACCAACACCCCGTTTGAAGCTCACTGCAGACACAGAAGTGCACGACCGGACTCCACTGTGACCGTACCATGCAGGCAATCAGCGCTCTTCACAGCTGACACCAACAATGCGTGACTCCACACCAACACCTTCCTGGGGAGTGTGCTCTACACTAGAAGCTTAGAAGCTGTGGCCAGCAGAGAAACTCACACACACAAAGCGGGTATTTGCCTTCTGTCCAAATAGTTCTTGCACGCAATGTCTACAGGTTCACTTCTCGGGATACACTAGTCCCATCCTCGTCACGACATGAAGTAAGTGGCTGACAATGTTATAGGAGGCAAAATACTTTAATTCAGGTCAAACAGCAGTACCCCCGACAGCTTCAGGCAAACAGACTGAAGCAAACCACCACTCTCTGGAACATGAGCAATACTGTGTTCCAAGGGAGAATGTACATAGTGAAAGTAATACAACAACAAGCAGTAAGCCCCCAGTACCTCAATATCAGCTGAGCTACCACTATTTTCCACTACCTTGGTTTCTAGATAGAGACTCTCCAATACCTCCGAATCCATTCGGGGAAAAATGGTAGGAGATGGGGGGAGATCGAGAAAGATGAACTTAAGAATAGTTGCTCTTCAGTCAAATGCAGAACTTGCGGGATAGCTTTAAAACACGACCGCAGTGACGGCGTTATTTTGGAGCCTGAGTTGATAACAGCTTTAGACCCTTTAGACCCTCTAGCTAACTTACAGGTATACGCCAGTTTAGCTTTAACCTCTCCGCTCAAAAACATAGAAACTTTCTTCTTAGCGGTGAGACTGACAGAGCGTGGTCTGGGGTGGAAGATTTAACTCCAATATTTGTCTCAAGCGCGATCTCACTGCTCTTTCCCCCTCTTGCCCCTCTTATCACCTACTTATACCTTCCGCCACGTTTACCTCTCTTACTCGCTAAAGCTGGAGCCTGTGCCAGTACTGCAAATGCTTTTGTCGTTTCTCTCAGTGTTAAAGGACCTGAAAGCTCCAAGCTTGCCTCACCGTGTGTACCGGGATTTCCCAAGCCGTCCAGCCCCGCCTCAACCTCCTTCTCCTTCTCACTCGGGTCTCCTCCGCTCACACATGACCCGGCATAAACGCCATGTGCACCCTGTAGGAGACTACGGATCCTTCTCCCCCTGCGGAGCTCCAGGGCGGCAAGGCTCCAATGCAACAAGCCTAATAAACCTGGCTGTGGCGTCCTCTGCAGAGTCGATGGAAAGAGAGCCTCCGTTACACGGAAGCAGGCAGGCAGACACAACCCGTCGATGTACATGGAAAAAAGCGGCGAGGGAAAACGCTACTCCAACAACCGCCGTAACAACAAACAGAAAATCCCTGCACCAGATCTACTGGGAGTATCAGCCGCTCACATCGTGTAACATCAAGGGAAAAAAAAACCTCAGCCCTCCGGCGCCATCAAAACCTCGAGCACTTCAAGCAAATTGAGATATTGGGGGCCGATGTGGATACTGTGGATATTGTGGAAGATGGGGAGTTTTCCTCTTCTGTGGGTGTGGAATCCTTACATCTACTCCCACCCCCACCCCCGCCTCCACCACTAGTGGCTTCAACTGAGGTAGCTTTGCAGGGTGAAGCTTTCCAGGACTGTGTGACTGTTCTTTCCAGTACAGATAGTGGTAGTGCTTCTTAGGCCACCTCCTTACAGTCTATGTTTTCATCTCTGTCAGTGGATATTAAAAGAGGTTTTGAGACATCAGCTGCCAACCAATCTGAAATTAGGAATTTTTGTGAGTCTCTTGATAGTGAAATCGACGGCCTTACTCCAAGAACAGAGGTACTGGAAGATAAAGTCGCTGGTCTTTCCCTGCACTTGGATCAAGCCAAAGCAGACATTGTCAAGCTTAGAAAGGAGGAACTGATGTTAGCTGAGAGGATGGAACTATTGGAAAACAACGCCCGTCGTAACAATCTTCGCATTCTCAATGTCCCTGAGGAAAGCGAGGGTTCGGACATTGAGCAGTATACCATATTGCTTTTAAAGGAGTCTGTAAAGATGAGGCGCAGGCAGGAAACGTTTGTAGAAGATTTATTGCAGGAAAGAGAGCCGTCCAGCTTGAAGGGGAGAAGAGCAGCTGCAACTGCCGCACAGGGAATCCTGGAGTGGAATACTCTGTACACGGAAACCCCACAGGTGACATCACAGGGTTCAGTGAAAAGATAACAACAAGCAGTGGACAATGCAGATCACCACACACCTCCCCCCTTTTTTTAAAAAACAAAACACAAAAAAAAACAATCCTGAAAGAAGAATAACAAGGAAAAACAAATCAGAAATAATCACGAAATCAGTTAACAATCCAGAAAATAGAATAACAAGGAAAAACAGATTAGACGTAATCACGAAATTTGTTAGGTCTAACAGTTACTCTAGAACTTTTCCTTAAACTATTCCCAACATTGACAATTTTAGGCGAAGGAGCAGTTGCACGGGAAGGATCTTTAGCAACACGAGAAGTGCTCCACCAATTGCCATTTGACAATTTGACAGCATTCTTGCGAACTTCCACAACCTGCTGAGAATCAAGAAATTTTGAGAAACCTTTTTTAACAGTGACAGGATTCTTAACTCTAACCCAATCACCTGTACGAATACTGTGAAAAGACTTCTTGCATAATTGTTCATTATTGGGCAGAGAACTTGAGGATTTTTTATTAGTACATTGCCAAACTTCTTCCAAATCACAG
Source organism: Lissotriton helveticus (assembly GCF_964261635.1). Classification (NCBI taxonomy): domain Eukaryota; kingdom Metazoa; phylum Chordata; class Amphibia; order Caudata; family Salamandridae; genus Lissotriton; species Lissotriton helveticus. The sequence goes on from NC_136065.1 coordinate 1,469,368,232, forward strand.
CCCCGGTAGAAACTTTTGGCCATCCAAAAAGGGAAAGCTTGGGAGCAAGCTTTCCTTCCTCTCATGAGTTCGAAGGGAGAAAAACCAGTGGTAACATGAGGAGAAATGCGATAAGACCATATAAGATCTTTTACAGCTTGAAAAATACAATTATTAGACCTGAAAGCAGCTTGCACACATTCAACAATGACTCTATTGAATCTCTCGGTTTTGCCGTTGCTTTGGGGATGGTAAAAAGGAGTTCTGGTGTGTTTAATACAGCAATTTTTCAAAAAAACACCCATTTCCTTGGAAATGAACTGTACTCCGTTGTCAGTGAGGATTTCTTCCGGACAACCCTCCCTCAAAAAGATTCTACTCAAGCAATCAATGACACTTTTAGAGTTGGGGACGTTGATGGGTTCAACCTCAACCCATCTAGAAAGATGATCAACAAGGACCAGGAAATATTTGGAAGTATTGGGAAGGACATGGAATGGGCCTAGAAAGTCCAGGCCAATTTTCTGCCAGGCTCTGATAGGAGGAGGAACAACAGAATCACTAACACCTTCTAAGACAAGGACCTTGTCACTAGTGTTGCAACGTGTACAAAGTTTAATAGCTTCCACAATCTGATTGTCCATTCTAGGCCACCAAAAATTCGATCTGACATTTCTCTTGGTAATAGTGGCTCCTAGATGTCCAGAATGGGCATCAGCAATTATTTTCTCCCGATAAACAGAAGGGGGAATGAATTTGTTACCTCTAACAACTCTACCATTCTCTAAAGAAAGTTCTGAATTAATTTTCCAATAGATCTGAAGTTCGGGAGAAAGAGATTTTTCTTTGGGCCACCCTTTTTGTATGAAAGAAGTTACATCTTTAAGTACAACATCATTTTCAACTGCTTTAATCCAATCATTTTCTGCAAAAGAAATAGATTCTTCGGAAATGTTGGCTACAAAGCATTCTTCAACCTCAGTTTCCCAATCATTTTCGTCAGGATCTGGAATGGGCAACCTGGACAAACAATCTGCCCGTTTGTTTTTACCGCCTGGGATATAAATAACTTTGAAGTTGAACTCCAATAATTTAGTGGAGAGTCTAGCCAAACGTGCAGTTGTACGTTTGATATTTCTGCCTGACAAAATATCGACGAGAGGTCGATGGTCGGTCTGAAGAACAAACGGTCTGCCCCATAAATAAGATTTGAATTTCTCAACACTCCAAGCGCAAGCTAGGAGCTCTTTTTCTATAACTGAATATTTCCTTTCAACAGGACGAAGGGTCCTGGAGGCAAACCCCACTGTAAATTCCTTTCCATAAGCCAATTGTGAAAGAACAGCACCTAAGCCATATTCACAAGCATCAACAGTGACCACGGTTTCTCTATTTCCATTAAAAGGCTGAAGAGCAGGGGCTTTAGTAATATGCTCTTTAATAAGCTGAAAGCCTTTTTCACACTCTTCAGACCAGCTGAAGGTAGCACCCTTTTTTAGTAGAAGTCTAAAACATTCAGTAGTTTTGGCATAGTCTCTCATGAATTTTGAGTAAAACTCACAAAGACCGAGAAAGGACAAATGTTGTTCTTTGTTCGAGGGAGGGGGAGCTTCAATAATGCTTTTGACTAAACCTGGTCTGGGTTTAATGCCACTCTCAGAAATGATATGACCAAGATATTCTACCTCTCTGGTCTTGAATACACACTTACCTTTCTGTAAGGTTACACCTCTTTGTTCTAGTATGTTAAAAACTTGGTCAATGGCTTTCTCATGTTCAGTCTCAGTTTGAGTAAAAATGAGAATGTCATCTTGGAAAACGACTACATTAGAGAGTTCCTCAAACATTTCAGACATGATTCGCTGGAAGACAGCAGCGGCAGAGGCTAGGCCAAAAGGGAGGCGACAAAATTGGAATACACCATCAGGCGTTACAAAAGCAGTTAGATGTCGTGAGAGTGGATGCAATTCAATCTGGTGGTAAGCTGCTTTGAGATCAAGTTTGGAAAACCAAGTAGATGAGCCCACCTTAGCTATTAAATCTTCAATACGGGGAAGGGGGAAACCATCGACCCAGATGGCCTCATTAAGACTGCGCAAATCCACACACATCCTAAGGTCACCGGACCTTTTCCTGGCAAGTACAATGGGAGAAAGCCATAGTGTGGATTCTACTTTCTCAATGATTCCTTGTTCACATAGTGACTTTAGATGTTTAGACAAATCATCTCTAATGCTAAGTGGGACATTTCTGAGTTTGTGTTTGATTGGAGTAATGTTATCTTTGACCTTAATAAAATGCTGAAAATTGGTGATTTTACCAAGGCGATCTTCAAAAATTTTCTCATATTTGCTTTCCCACCATTTACCATACAAAATGTTGCATACAGGAACAGGAAATGAAGGTATGGAACAAGGAGGATTACACCCTTCAATAAATACAGGATTGGGTAAGCCAGGTTTGGTGGTGATACCAAATTCAGCCTGATGTAGAAGACCAAGGACATTAATGCCTCACTTGGCAACGTAAACCTTCCCTTTAATAGATTTACCGAATATAGAGATTTCAGCCCAGAAATAACCTAAAAGATTAATTCTGCTTCCTTCAAAAGCCACAGTTAGAACATCAGGAGGGAGTAAACACTTGTCTTGCCAAAAATGAGAGTATTTGTCATGAGAAACGATAGTGATGCGAGCCCCGGTATCTACAAGTAGTTGAACATGATATTTTTCAATGATAGTATCGACTTCAGGATCAGGAACGTGAAATGTATGGCTGAGGTTGTCACTATCTTTTACCACAACTACATACTCCTGAGTAGTTACATCACATTCTGAATATTCAGTTGAATGCACTGGAGAATTTAAATCAGAGGAAGAATCATTCTCATTCATGACACATCGCACGCTGCCTCTTCTACCTCTCATGCAAACTCTTGAAAAATGACCATTTTTGCCACATTGGCTGCATTGTTGATTGGCAGCAGGACAATTTTTGAAGTTAGAAACATGGTAAGAAGAACCACATCTGAAACAAAAAGTACTTTGACTAAATTGTCTACTTAGGCATAAAAGGTCTTCTGGTACTGGTAGTTCCCATTCTTCTAAAATAACCACGTGTGTCACGAGGAATAAAGTTAGGTGTCTTGGTAGAGAAAGGCGCTTTGGTGGAGACTGCACTTGAAATAGAGGTATTGGAGAGAGAAACTTCTAATTGTTTAGAATCCTCCAAGGAAGTCTCAATACTTTTAGCTATGTCAATAGCTTTATCCAGAGAAGGATCTTTGCAAGATAATAATTTCCCTTGAATTTGTTTGCAAGAACAACGAGCAACTAGTTGATCCCTAATAAGTTGTGAGGTGAAATTATCAAATTCACATTTAGATGCAAGTATTTTCAAAGCAGTAACAAAGGTGTCAATGCTTTCTTCAGGTTTTTGAGCCCTGGTGAAAAATTTGTAACGATGTACAACCATGTTTTTAGTTTTAAGAAAATACTTGTCTAATTTGGCTATAGCTATGTCAAATTCATCTGGAGCTTCACCAGGAGGCGGAACATAAGGGGGTAAATGGTCAAAAACATTCTGGCCTTCCACGCCAAGATGATAATACATAAGATTTTTTTTTCTTTCTGCACGATATCTAAGACCATCAATTGCACCTAAATAAGCCATGAAAGATCTCAACCAGAGTTTCCATTCAAGAGGAGGGTCGCCAGGAGTCTGAAGAAATGGAGCTGGAGGAGAAACGCTTTGCATTGTGAAATCTTCTATTTTCTCTTTTTTTTTTTTATTGAAATGAAAAAAAAACAGATGTGTAGATGTTCTTTAGATGTGTACAGAAGCTGTGCACACCAGCCTGTAAACGTCACTTTAGTAAGTAAAGGCTGTGCGCGTCAGCGCGAAGATGTTGTTGTTATATATATATATATTTAGCTGTGCACATCAGCGTGACACAAAAAAAAGAATTATTTGCTGTGTGCCCAAGCTGTGCACATCAGCGTTATGAGGCTCTTTTCAGCAGAAAAAAAAATTGTGCAGGTAAATATGAATATGCACACAAGAGCTGTGTACATCAGCGTGTGAATAATAAGCTGCTGTGTGCATCAGCGAAGGTGAAGGCTTTCTAGCAGATCAGCTGTGCACGATAGGAACAAAGAAGACTTGAAAGCAGCAGATGAAGCCTTTGTGACGAATGGAAGCTTTGTGACGTGTAACAGCTGGAGGGCAGCAAGAGCGTTGTGCAGGAAGAGCGTCGTTGTGACGTGGTTGCAGACAGACAGGCAGCGTGAGCGTCTTGACGAATGAAGATCGTTATGGTAACCAGCAGGCGTGAGACGTGATGGCGTTTGATTGATGTACGTTGGGGATTCTACAAAGTCATCATTACAAAGCGCAGCTCGGAAGGAGAGGAGCAAGCGAAGGAGATACGAGTAGCGCAGAGTTGAAGGTAAAAAGAGTCTTAAATTGCGAAGGAAAAGTCTTAATAAAATGAGCTGGAGGAAACAATGTGGGTTGGCGCAGGAGAAAATTACACGCAGCTTGATTGCGCGTAGCTTAGGCTTAATTGGCAGTGGAATAGCAGTAAAAAAAATGAAAGGAAATCCTGCGGCTGTGACGGCTCTCAATGTGTACCGCAAGCAAAGTAACAGTTTGTAAAAGTACTCACAGGGATGACGATTGTAAAAGAAGAAAATGTCCTCACTTCCAGAGCGCTTTACGCGAGGGTGTTGGAGTCGAGGTTGAAAAGACAGCTGAAGAACAGCTGACCATCCTCTGTCGCCAATGTAAAGATGAGGCGCAGGCAGGAAACGTTTGTAGAAGATTTATTGCAGGAAAGAGAGCCGTCCAGCTTGAAGGGGAGAAGAGCAGGTGCAACTGCCGCACAGGGAATCCTGGAGTGGAATACTCTGTACACGGAAACCCCACAGGTGACATCACAGGGTTCAGTGAAAAGATAACAACAAGCAGTGGACAATGCAGATCACCACAGAGTCTTTACGTCTGGATCAGTCAGTCGAAGAACTAGGCATAGATATTCAACGAATTCACAGGGACCCTTTCAGGAAAAACCCACAGAGATCCAAACCAAGAAAAATCCTGGTAAAGTTTCTTACATATACACTCAAGGAGACTATTCTTAATCTGGCTCGTAAGCAGAAGTCTGTGAGTGGGAAGAGTTTTAATTTTCAGATTAGGTCAGACCTTTCTAGGACTACCCTTGATAAGCAGTGGGAGCTCGGGAGGAGGCTCAAGGCATTTAGGAAATTAGACGCTGTAGCGCAATTTATGTTCCCTGCTGCAATGAAGATTATGCATAATAATAAAATGTATAACATTAGATCCATACAAACAGCAGACGGAAAAAAAAGAAAAGAAGAGAAAAAAAAGAAAACACACAATATATGTTGGGTATCTTTAAACTGTCAGCACAATATTAATACACTATTAGGTGAAAAAGAGAATATGGTGAAAAAAAAACATATAAAGAAAAGAAGGTAATCATTGACTTGATACCAACCGTTTCTTTGTTTATTATTATGCACTAACAAATGAATGGCCTGCCGATTCTGGTGCATTATTGTTAAATAGCAAGACGGGAGCTTAGAGGGGGCACTATCTTCTGGACTTGGTCCGGATAGATAGAGCAAGTGTTTCCCAAGGGGGGGGGGTTGAAAGTTTGGGGCACAGGGTCAGGGGGAAAAATACAAAAATGTACTCATATTTGGCTTGGTTTTCTATTGTTATTGGAGAGATGTTTGTGTGTTGGTTTATTCTGGTTCAGTTTGGAAGGTCTTTCTTGTGGTTATTTGGCAATTAGGCTAATGATGGTGGGAGGACTTGCTTGCTATGAATAGCTTAAAGATTCTCTCCTGGAATATCAATTGCCTGCGCACCAGTCCTAGGAAGAACAAGATAATGCAATATTTGCGTGATTCTGATGCGCAGGTCATTGTGCTCCAGGAGACACATCTTATTGAGTCTGAGATGCTTTCTGTGGTTAAAAAGAATAGATGGATTGACCTATGTGTTTCAACAACACAATCCATGAACATGAGAGAAGTTGCGATTCTTTTTAAAAAATTTGTAAATGCACGATTAGTTTCTAAAGTAGTGGACCCAGGGGGTAGATGGGTTATTGTAGTGGTAATTATAGCGGGAGACCAAATTACTATAGTAGGACACTATGATCCTAATCAGGATGATCCTTCGGCCCTGAAGGCCATTTTTTCCCATTAACTTTCTTTCCCGGAACCTACAATTCTGGCAGGGGATTTTAATATAGTATTGGATCCTTACCTAGATAAAACCCCCAACTCCCGGCCTTTAACTCCCTCTAAAACTAGAGCTTTTTTGCTTGATAGTATGAAACAACTTGGGTATATGGATATCCGGAGAATAAGATCAGGTCAACAACAGGGCATCTCATTCCACAATTACAAATACCATCTTCAATCAAGAATCGATTTTATGCTGATTAGCCAAAAACTTGTTAGCTTAGTGAAAAGCATCTCTCACCTCCCGTTTCAGTTATCGGATCATTCAGCCATCTTTTTAGAACTGGCCGGTTTCCCTAAAGTCTCGCCGAGAAACTGGTAATTTGACTGCTCATTACTTTCAACACCAGAAGATATTGCCTTCCTTGTAACTGAAACACAACATTTTATTCGTAACAATATTGGGTCAGCCTCTTCGGGGGGTGTATGGGACTCATATAATGCCTTCCTAAGGGGTTTGATAACCATTAAAGTTACATATAGGAAGAAGGTCTATAGGGAGGCGGTTTCATCTAAGGAAGCCGAGATGGCTAGGATACAAGCTGATATTATCCTGCATTCAGCGGCACCCTCTGATATCTTACAGGAACTACAGAATAAGATGCTTACTTTAAAGGGGGATTTGGGCTCAATTTTGAATGCACGTATCCTTGAGAGATGGGAAGCTTATGAGAATGTGGTTTATTCTGCCGATGAGGATATTAGAAGTGTTTTTCGGCAATTCTTTCAAAATATATACAAATATATACCATGAAGATAAATATGTTAATACAGATCATGTGGAGGAGTGGTTGAGGGGGATTTTACTCCCTTCATTGTCGTTAGAACAGAGTGCCTCACTTGATAAGATCATCACCCAAGAAGAGGTTAGACTGGCTATTTTTAACAGTAAGAAGGGTAAAGCAGCAGGCCCGGATGGCCTTCCGTCTGAAATTTATAGAGCTCTGGAGCAGACAATTGTTCCCTTCTTTACTTCATTGTTTAATCAGATCCTCCAGGAAGGATTGCCAACCCCCCACTTCATGGAATAATGCGTCCATAACTTTGATTTTGAAACAAGGGAAACCGGCATCATGTTGTGGGTCGTATAGACCAATCTCCATTTTAAATACCGACTACAAAATCTTTGCCGCTGTCCTCACTAATAGATTGAGGGCAGTAGCAGCCGGTATCTTACATCAAGATCAGAGGGGGTTTGTGAGGGACCGTCAGCTGTATGAATTGACTTACGACTTAATAGGGCTATCGATATGGCAACTATGGATTCTCTTCCCCTGGCTGTACTTACGCTCGACGCTACTAAGGCCTTGGACATACCTGTCGGGGGTCTTGGGTAGGTTTAACATCAGGGATCGATTTCGCCGAGCAGTAAGATTACTTTACCAGAGCCCCTCAGCCTGTCTGTTGGTCAATGGAGAACTATCAGATCCTTTTAAAATCACAAGAGGAACGCGGCAGGGCTGCCCTCTCTCCCCTCTCCTATTTGATTTATATATTGAACCCTTCGCCCAACGGCTGAGGGATGCTGTTAACATCAAGCCTTTCATCTATAGGGGATGGGAGAAGAAGGTGGCCCTGTATGCGGATGATATTCTAATTTTTTCTTCCGAACTCCGTACGGCCTTTCCATCAGTAATTGCTTTGGCCCATGAGTTTGGGGAGATCTCCGGTTATGAGGTTAATGCCTCGAAAATGGAAATTATGGTTTGGAATGATCCTGAGCCTGTGGCAGGGGCTCAGGTGAGTCTTACTTTAAGTTATCTTGGTCTCAAGATCAGTAAAGACATAAACAAGATTGCTACGCTTAACTTCTCTGAGGTGGCAAAGGATTGCCGAAGACTTATGCGATCTTGGTCTTCACTCCCGTTGTCTATCTTAGGTAGAGTAAATCTAATAAAAATGTCTATATTACCTAAAATTACTTTTTTGTTTAATACTATCCCTCTTTATTTTGAACCTTTCCTTCTCTCTAAATTGCAGGGTGAAATCAGCTCTTTCATTTGGAATAAACATGTACCCAGGATCGCCTGGAAAAAGCTTAGGCGACGCAGAGAAAAGGCGGCCTAGCAGCGCCAGACCATCAGTTATATGCATGGGCATTCCAGTTCTCCCATGCTAGGATGTTATTAAAAAAGCCCACAAATCAGGGGATTGGATGTATGTTTGCAGCTTTACTTGGAGGAGAAGGTGTAGCCCAGGCGAGGTTTTTGTTTAAGTTTGGAGACCCCAAGTTTTTTGAAAAGGTGAAGCTGAAGGTTCTGCAGGGGATGGCAAAAACTTGGGCAAAACTCAGGAGTTCTATAAAATTGGGATATTTCTCAAGTAGGTCGCCACTGTGGAACTCACCTGGGAGCCCGGGCTGGCTTCTTGATAGTCTTGCGGTACCATTGAAAGAGGCAGGGTTGGAGGTCTGGGGTGATCTGTTTGTAGAAGGTACCCTGCTCCCATGGGAATATGTTAAATAGAATTGGGCCAATCCTCTCGAGGTTTAAATACCTGCAGATTGTAAGTTGGGCTCAATCACAGACTTCGACTAAGAGCAGATTTCCATTAGGAGGGGATAGTTATATAGTGGCCTTACTGTTGGATAAACCACCAGCCAGAAAGGAGATTTCAGTATGGTGTAATCTATTACTAGATGAGGTCGATGGTGAATTCCAACTGCCGGAGACGCTGTGGGGCTCCTCCATTGTTGGCCACAATTTGGAAAATCAGTGGTTTAAATCTTTTACGGTCATGTGGGAAATCGTTAAGCCAGTCTGGCTTCGTAGGAACCATATTTTCACTCTTCATAGAGCTTACTATTCAGCTCAGAGGCTATCAAAATTCTCAAAAGACTCTCCTGTGGCGTGTCCCAAGTGCAGTTCGACGGCTGCTTCGGACCTTCATATGTTTTTCGAAAGTCCCATGTTGCTTTCCTTTTGGGACGCAATAGGTGCTTCGCTTGCGACTGCTATGGGTTACCAAGCCTCGATAAATTCTTCGGTTGTAATATTTGGAATTTCAGATGAGGTCCGAGGTCCAGCTAAAGACCTTCTTTTCTATTCCATCTTGCTGGCTAGAAGGGAAATTTGTAAGAAATGGAAGGACAAGAGACCTCCTTCCTTGTTTGATTGGCGCACTTCTGTTCTGCAAACGTCGAAGTTGGATCTGACAAGGTCTGGGAATCACGACAAAAGAGGTTTTTGGCTCATTTTGAATCGGACGTAACCTCGATTTTTGACTGTGTTTTTTTTTTTCCCATGGTCCAATGATTACGCTGCTTTGGTTGTTTTTTGCCTCCTATTCTCTGTATACCTGAGTATATCAGTCCATCCTAATGACAGGTATATGACTGCAGCAATTCCATTCTTTAATGATTTCTTTTGTGCGGTGCTTCGGTTGGTAGAGATATTACTGTGAGGTGTCACGGGATAAATAACTCGGGTGTCCCTGCCAGTTTATCTGCGGCAGTATGTCTCTCCACTTGTGCTGCAATGTAGTAAACCAGAGTGGAAAATGAGGACAAAAGAAAAAAAAAAACACAAACCGTAAGTATTGAAGCAAGACATTACAACATACTTCCATTACAACTGTCCCACTGCAGCCTCTTGCCCGAGGGCGGCTGTGTGCCGGAGGGTAAGGGGCTGTGGGTAGGAGGTCAAGGAAAGGTGCAAGGACTGTCCTGGCTCACTTTCCTCTGCTTAAGTATTGCTGCAGGAGCTTCCGTGTTGATTGACCTTGCTTCTGGCTACATGTGGCCTTCCTTCTCACTACCCTGCATCTGTTATACACATCCATGTAGGGAGCATGTTAAACATACAGGCTGTACAGTGCTTGTATCAAAAATGGCGTACATTACATTTTTCAGAGCAAACGATGCAAAAGAAGGAAAGTAAAAATGCCCATGACGCACTGAATGAAAAATCGGGAAAGTATAAGTGCGCATGGCACACTGAATGTAAGAAAAGCATGTCCTGCCTACAGTAGTGTGAAACCCATTAAAGTAAATAGTGCATAAGACTGTAGAGTTGCGCTCTAGTCGCCGAGAGCTACGTAATGACTTGGGGCGCGCGGTGGCCATTTTGGGGCTCGGAGAGCGAGCGCCATTCGGGAGAAATTATCGGAGAGCACCGGACGCCCGGCGCTCTCCTGCTGATAGTGTGTACACAAATAAATACTTATCTACCTCCACAGTTGCCTCACGAGTGTTTACTCCAACCCACCTTGCCTCATTACAGTGGCGACGAGGCCGGGAGAAAAAAAAGGAAAAAAAATTAGGAAAAGACACGAAGGAAGAACCCAGCATAAAGGAAAGAAGTGGAGCACACAGAGCCCAGGTGACCAGTCACCACGAAGAGCAACAGGAGAGGAAAGGAGAAAACGAACACACAGGAATAGCAGCAGGAGAGCGTGGCAGGGTCACAGGGCCATGTAGAGTGAGCAGCAGAAGGAAACAGAAGAGAACCAGGTACAAGGGGCAGAGTGCGACAGGAGCTGGGAGCCAGGAATTGACCCCACAGCGACCCCAGTAGTTCAAGGGCTAAAGAGACTGAGGAAGGGACACCAGAGTGGGGTGGCCAATCCATGAGATAGTACCTGAACACGATTGAGGCCCTGGTGGAGTCAGTGAGGAGCGAATAAGGGGGCGCACAGGGACCCCAACCTATCCAGGCGCACGGTGAGGGCACAAGCACGCCGGGCAGCCAGAGAGGTCCAGGGGCAGAACCAGAAAGACGCGGCGAAATGAGTGCGCAAGCGTCTTCACTTACGACGCCGATCCCGTTTCTGCCCAAACCAGGAGAACCTCTACTGAAGTGGGAGGTCTGGAGGGAGTACTTCATGAACTACATAGAAGCTCTGGAAGATGAGAACGGAGAAGCTTTTCCCAGTGAGAGGAAGAGGAGGATACTCTTGCACAACTTAGGCCCGGAAGGGATTAGAGTCTTCCAGAATCTTGTGCCCACCCGCAGGCAAGCCACAGATGACAACGTGTACAGACACGCAATAGAAGATCTGAACAACCACTATCGACCAACAGTGTGCACATTCATTGATAGATACAATTTCCAGCAGAGGAAACAGGAGGCTGGCGAATCAATAGACGACTATGTTGCCGCGCTAAGAAAACTGGCGATAACGTTTAAATTCGGTGTCTTGCATGACGAATTCATAAAGGACCAGATAGTCATGCACACCACCAATAAGACTGCCCAGGACAAACTATTGGTGAATGGAGACCCCACGCTGAAGGAGGTGATCGCCATGGTGAAAAAGGCAGAACTGTCCAAAAGGTGCGCAGATGCAGCAAAAAGAGAACCTACCCTGAGGCCCATGGTGAAAAAAGTAGATGATGCGGAACCAACAGGAAGGAACAAAGCCACGGCGGCAGAAAGTAAAGGGCCAAACAGATGGACGGGGAAACCCATGCAGCAAAGAAAGCATAACAGAGAAAGCACAAACACGTGCTACCGGTGTGGAAGCCAGTCCCATGCGGCCCACGACAAATGCTGGCCGGCGTTCCGAGCGAAATGCATGTTCTGTGGCATAGTAGGACACTATGAAAAGGTATGCTGCCGCAAGATGAGAAGACCCACGGTGAATGTGGCACAAGATCCGGAGGAGGAAGAAGATAGAGAACAGGGCGAAGAAGACAACGTACTGTGTGTGGAAGGTCAGGTACTGGGCATTGATTGCAGACGCTCCCGTAAACCACAATGTGACATGGTGATTGGAGGAGTACAGATTAAAATTGTAGTGGACTCGGGCTCCCCATACACCATTGTCCAAAGGACAGTATGGAATGAGAATTTCAGACCCAGCCTAGGACCACGACTAGAACCACTGGATATAAGGCCAGTCACGTACACAGGAGAACCCATTCCGATGGTCGGTTACAGAGTCTTAACCTTCGAGTTCAAAGGGCGGAGTGCTGAGTGCAAATTGTATTTAGCAGAGAAGGGGCCGTCGGTTCTAGGGTGGATAGATCAAGGTGACTTAGGTATACAGTTGGATCCAGGAGGAGACACGCAAGTGCTAATGACAGCCCCAGAGCGTTGGCCGGACTTTGAGAAGATGAAGAGTGAATTTCCTAAAGTATTCGGCGGGAAAGTCGGCAAATTGGAAAAATTCACGCATCGGATAGACCTCAAGGAAAACTCCATGCCAGTTTTCCACAAAGTAAGGAACATACCCAAAGCGGTAAGAGAAACGGTACAGCAGGAGTTGCATAGATTGGAGGACAACGGAATCATTGAACCAATCAATTGCTCTGAGTGGCTGGCGCCCCCGGTGGTAGCCATGAAACATAATGGCAAGGTCGGTCTCTGTGTAGATCTACGAGAGCTGAATAAATGCATAGTTGTGGAAAAATTCCCGCTACCACATATCGAAGAGATGTTGGCAAATGCAAAAGGAGTAAAGTGGTTTTCCACTATTGATCTCACTTCAGCCTATCATCAAATAGCTCTGCACCCAGCGAGCCGGAAACTGACATCGTTTATAACTCCCTTTGGATGTTACCAATTCTGCCGCATGCCCTTTGGCCTCGCGGCGGCGGCGGCAGTATTCCAGAAATTGATGCACCGCCTATTTAAAGACATTGAAGGTGTGCTGTACTTCCAGGACGACATATTGGTGATGGGAAAAGACCTGAATGAATGAATGAATATTTTTTATTGTTTGGTTACTCAAAACCACTACATTAAAATCAGGGTACAAAATTACAAAAGTTAAAAAACAGAGTAGTCATCTTCTTATAAGGCAAGTCTGTGTAATTAAAATCTGAGAACTTGTGGACTGAAAAGAGTAGTGTCCAAGGTCTTGCGGGCCGGCATGTCTCAGCTAAGGCTCTAGTCATTTTAGCTCGAGAGGGCCATCAGTTTAGTGCGAGTCTGTTGAATAAATTTGCCAAATGTGGCCATCTGTTTTAATGAGTTCAATGTGTATAATTGGAGAACCGCCTCCTTTGTGGTGCGCGTCCCCAACTGTAAGATGATGGGCCTAAGATAAAGGCTGCAAGCTGTGTGCAGGGCCGGGCAGCAAAATAGGAGGTGGGCCAGAGACTCCCGTTTGTATTTGCAGAGCCTACATTCCTTGGTCACTGAACCTGCCCGTTCGGTGGTATATAGTTCTTTAAGGGGCAGGGGATGTAATCTGTAGGCTAAAATCTTGTGTAGGGCTGGGCGGCCCACTGCCTGCGTGAGATGGAGTTTAGAGTTGTACACTGTGTGCGGCAGGCTTTGGGACTCATGGAGGCCTCTTTTTGCCAGTGACTCCAAATCCGATGCGCGAGAGCAAGTGCGGACTTGTTTTTTGATTGCTATTTTGATGGCAGAATAATTCACTAGCTCAGAGCCCCAGTTCTCCACGGCTAAGTTGAGGAGGTCCTTTGCCCCCGTGAGAGTCGGTGACCAGGGGTTTCCGGGTTCCAGGAAGATGTTTTTTAGGACTGCCTTCAATGTCTTCTCGTTTGCCGTTGTTGTAAGGTAGTAGTATTTACACAGGGCAGCCATCTCTTCCAGCTTTTGTTGGTTCAGGGAAAATTCTAGTCGTACAAGAGTGTTTCTAGTACACGCAGGGAGATGGAATAGTCTCTTATATGCGCTACAGTTGATCTTTTCCAGGTCTTTGTTTAGTTTTCCGGGGAATGCTTGTTGGGCGTAGTTAAGGGCTGGCATTAGTTTTGCCTTTAGTACTCTTTGAATGGCCATTGTGGTGGGACTATGTAAGGTGGCTTGTAATTTGCAAAGGGCATAGGTGATTGATTTCCCTTTGCATTGTATTTTCCTTAGATGTGTGCCAGATAGCCCCGATTCATGGTACCAAGCGCCCAGTTAGTTGTATTGCTGCGTGCATCCCAGGATCAAGTGACCTAGCCTCCATTTGGCTAGTTTTTTTTTCGGATATTGCCCGAAGATTAAAATTTTTGATTTGGATGGGTTGGCCACCAGCCTGTTTTTATCGTTGTATGTTGCCAAGGCCATCAGCGCCTTTTGTAGGTCTATTTTGGTATGATCCAGAAGTACCAAATCATCGGCTTATTGCATAAACTGGATTTTAGTGCCCCCAATCCTTGCTGTAGCTAAAGCTGCTCCGGTCAAGGCTTGATCCATGTCTGCTGTGTATAAATTAAACAGCAGCGGTGCTAAAACGCACCCCTGCTTTTAACCTCGGTCCGTTTCGATCTTTTCTGATGCGGTGTTACTCGAGAGTTTGATTCTGACCCACGTACAATGATACAACGACTGAATTGCTTTCAGCAGGGCTGGGTTGATGTTCCAAAGTGCCAACTTCTTCCAGAGGATTGCGCGATCTACCCCTTCAAACGCTTCAGAGTAGTTGATAAAGCAAGCGAATAGGGGGGGGATTTTGCGCAACCGTGCTTGGTGGGCTAGATAAGAAAGTGCTGTTATATTGTCCACGGTTGAAGACCCAGGTCTGAATCCTGTTTAGAAGAGGGGCAAAAGTCCTTCTGTGCTTGCCCAATTTGCTAGATCCGCCAAGATGGTACTCGCGTAGGCCTTGCCCTCGATGTCCAGGAGGGCAATCATGCGCTAATTTGACGGATCTTATTGAGGCCCTTTCTTGTGTGTTGGGTGCAGAAGCGACCCTCTCCAGGAGTCTGGGACATCTCCCTGGAGTCAGCATTCAGTGTATAGGTGGGTCAGATTTTCCGACCAAAATTCTACATTCGCCTTGAACAAGGTGCCAGGGAGGCCATTAGGACCTGGTGCCCCATTTTGTCTGATTTATTTTAGGATTTTAGATACTAAGAATTTTCCAGGAACGGCCTTCATGTCAGCGATGGGGTCTGGCTCTTCTATTTCTGCGACTGTTTTCTTTAAGTGAGGTCTAATCGTGTCCTCTTTGTATAAAGCTTTAACGTGGGCGACCCAGGTATATGCATCGAGGGAGTTCTCTCTGTGATTTTTTCCTCGAGTTATGTTGTTTAAGTAGCTCCAAAACTCTTGCGATTTGCAAGGTCTCGGTAAATCAAAGCTTTTCAGCCATTGTCCCTTGCAATTTTCGAGTTTCGCAGCCCACACTTTCTTTGAATGGCTTCTTGCTGCTTCTTGAAGTAATTTTTTGTCGGGTGCTGTGCCATTTTTCCGGTATGCTTTTCGTTTTGCGCTCAGATGTTTGGCGCTTTCTTTGATTGCTGGAATAAATCCAAGTGTGGATGGTGGATGCCAGTGATATATGCTTGCTGTGTCTCCTCGAAGTAGAGATGCTAAGTTCCCGATGGTTCTATCCCATGCTTCTATTGCGCCCTTTTTATGGGTGCTCGGTGGCCAGCCTGCCCAGGCATTTATCCATGCGTTGAACTTAGTGATTGGTACCGGCCCCCATTTGATTCTTCTAGGTAGCTTTAGCAATTTGTCACAGTTTGGGGCCCCAATGCATTGTATTCTGTGCAGAATTTCTGCAGTCAGATTCAGAGTGAGTGTTAAGGCAGCATGATCGCTTTCATTTCGCTGATGCACTGTGTAATCTGACATCAAAAGTTGTAGTATGTCACTTAAAATGATGTAGTCAATCGTTGTTTGGTTGTTGTATGTAAGGTATTCAATGCGTTGCTGCCCCAAGGTGATGGCTTTGTGTGGCCATGACCCCAATATTATGTATGTTGAGGTCACCAAGAATAATACAGTCCAGTAGAGGGTATTGTAATAGCAGGGCTTCTAGCTGGTTTGTTAGCATGGGCAAGTTGTCCTTAGCTGTGGATCCATACGGATTGTGGTAAATGTTAATTACCAGAATTGAAAGTGGCCCGTTGGTTGAATAGAGGCCTTTCAGAATGCCTGCCAGGAACATATCTGGTAAGTTTTTTATTTCCGTAAATTGAAGGTTCAGCGAGTGCTTGATGTAAATGGATATCCCACCTGAAGGTCTTCCAAATATATTGGTCTTTATGGGAAAAGACCTAAAAGATCATGATAGGAAGCTAGACATGGTGCTTCGAGTCCTGGAGAGCAATGGCCTAACAGCTGAGTGGGATAAGTGCCGATTCGGAATGACCTCTGTCACATACCTGGGGCACAAGATGGGAGAACAAGGCATCACGCCCAAACGGGCCAATGTGAAGGCAATTTGTGATGCCCAGGCACCAAACAGCAAAGAAGAGGTGAGATCCTTCTTAGGGATGGCTGAATACTACAGCAAATTTGTACAACATTTTGCCACCAAGACGCACCACCTGAGGCAACTCAATAGGGACAAAACAGTGTTCACATGGACAGAGGAGACACAAAAGGAATTTAATACCCTAAAAAACGACATCAGCAAAGCAATTCCCCTATATAGATACGACCCCCAAGGGCGGTCAGTGTTGACGATGGATAACAGCGAAAAAGGACTGGGAGCAGTCCTTATGCAGGAAAGGAAAGATGGAACAATGGAGACTCTCAGCTTCGCATCAAGGTCTCTATCTCCCACAGAACAGAAATTTAGTGTAATAGAGAAGGAGATGCTGGCGGTAGTATCGGCCATGGGGAAGTTCTGCCAATTCCTATGGGGCACGAGGTTCCAACTCAAGACTGACCACAAACCCCAGGTCAAGGTCCTCACATTGAGTGGACGTGCAAGCGCCACGCCCCGCATCGCCAAGATGACGTTGAAACTGCTAGATTACAGGTACAACGTGGAAAACATCCCAGGAACAAGAAATAAGGTAGCTGACTACCTCAGTAGAGCTTCATCAATGGAAGAAGCCTCCGGCAGCACAGAAGAGGTAGCCTTAATGGAAGATCCGGAGAGAGTGATAAGTAACCAGGAGTGGACTGAAGCGTATAGAGAAGACCGGGACATCGGAGAGGTCAAAGAATGTATACTACAGGGATGGCCAGAAAAGAAACATTTACGGACGGCACTCAGGAAATTCTACGAGGTACGGGAGGAATTGTCAATAGGGGACAAAGGAATATTTTTGTACAGAGGAGACAAAGTAGTCCCACCGACAACACTGATACCCCACCTGTTAGTGGTACTACACGAGGGGCACCTGAGAATAGTAAAGACGAAGATGAGAACGAAGCAAATGTACTGGTGGCCAGGAATGGTCATCCAAGTGGAAAGACACGTAAGGGACTGCGACCAGTGTCAAAGGGCAGACAAAACCCTGACACCTCTAAGACCAGCATTTGGGAAGTTTGCCAACCCGATAAATCCATGAAAGGAGGTGTCTATAGACATTCTTGGACATATATTAGACACCTAGGGCACACCAAAATACTTGTGTGTCCTCGTCGACAGGTACTCGAAGTGGCCGGAGGTGCACATACAGAAAGAGATGGACACAGAAACAGTGCTCCGATTCCTTACATCTATCTTCCTCAGAGAAGGTATTCCCAGATCCATACTGAGTGACAACGGACCACAGTTCACCTCGGAGAAGTGGTACAAGTACATGGAGAGGAATGGCATCAAAGCCAAACACACCTCCATATACCACCCAGCCGGTAATGGTCAAGTGGAGCGGTTTAATAGGGTCATAATGGGATCCATACACACAGCCATTGCAATGGGAAAGGATTGGGAAAAGGAGGTCCAAAGTATGATGTGGGCCTACCGCATCACCCCCACGAGTACCGGTTATATCCCCTTCCAGATCTTGAGAGGGCGAGACCCCTTCACCAAAGACAACCTAGCGTGGAAGGAAAAGACAGTAACAAGCAAGTGGTCCCCAGCGGTGGTGCAGCACAATCTAGAGAAAGCCCAAAGGATATACGCTGAACATTATAACCGGAGAAGGAATGTGAAAGAAACAGCCCTTGAGAGAGGGGAATGGGTTAGAGTCAAACTGGCAGTGCTGCGGAAAAAGGGGACAGCAAATACAGCCAACCTTTGCAAGTAAATGAAGTATACGACAGAGCAGCGTTGCTCAGCGACGGAAACGTATGGTCCCAAGACCGCATGTCTAAATGTAATAAGATTCTACAATGGTCCCATGAAGAAAGTGGGAGGACATCACAAGACCTGATGCCAGCGGAGAGGGAGGAGACAACCCCTGAAAGAGAAGGGAATCCTGGAGCAGGTGGAAGCAGTGAGGAGTTTGGAGACAGTGACATCCCCATGGCAGGAGAACATCTAGGAGTGGAGAGTGAGACCCCGAGGTGAGAAGGGCCCTGCACAAAAGGGGATAAGGCGGTGAACCCAGCAGAGAACAGTTCCAGGGAAGTTCCCTCTACTCCAGTAAGGCGCACACGAGCAGGTAGAGCGGTGGTGAGGGCTACCTGATTTCGAGACTTTTTAACTAGGAGAAGAAAAATAGGTTGCTTCGTAAATAGACTGTATGTTTT
The DNA here is from genome assembly GCF_964261635.1 of Lissotriton helveticus. NCBI lineage: Eukaryota > Metazoa > Chordata > Amphibia > Caudata > Salamandridae > Lissotriton > Lissotriton helveticus. The sequence continues at coordinate 1,469,386,764 of NC_136065.1, forward strand.
CCGTTGGTATGCAAAAGGAGGAGATATGTAGAGTTGCGCTCTAGTCGCTGAGTGCTACGTAATGACGTGGCGTAAGCGTGGCCATTGTGGGGCTCGGAGCGCGAGCACCATTTGGGAGAAATTATCGGAGAGCACCGGATGCCCGGAGCTCTCCTGCTGATAGTGTGTACACAAATAAATACTTATCTACCTCCACAGTTGCCTCACGAGTGTTTACTCCAACCCACCTTGCCTCATTACAAAGAAGTACAGTGTAACATCGGAAGTAAGAGGTTTCAAGTGAAGTTAAGGCGGTAGGAAGGAGGGACTAACAAGGCAATGAATGAATCAGAAGGCAGCTTTTAAGAAGTACATGGACAAACACCAATTGAACATGTGAGTGGGGGAGTGGGCGGAGCTTCAAATGCCTAACTCAATACTACATGCCTCGCAGAGCAGTACATGCACGCTGCCCAGGCTCACCCTAAAAAAGTCACCCAGCAGGTTCTTCCGGCCTCACATGACCGCAGGCTCTGGACGCTGAAGAATGACAGAGCGATGAAACTATTAACATATGCAGTGTGAGTTGCCAATGCATTGTTATTTAAGGCGTGTGTAGAATTTTAAAGAGCATTGCTCCTTGGCAGCAGCCAATTGGCTCCAGACAGACATAGGAAGGTGTGCGGGTCGGCAGCAGATGTTGGTGGAACTCCGTGGAATCCCGCAGAGTTTTTAGAGTTTTTAAATAACACCCCAAGTCCTGCCCACTCCTACATTTTAGTCGCAGAGGTAACAAACACTCCCCATTAATCTTCCCCATCACCACATATTTGTTCTGCTTTTAACCTGCTTTAGAAGATTAATGTGAAAATGTAACTTTCAATTATATGCACACATTCTCAGCTGTACCAGGGAACAAGCTATACGTTTTAACCTTTGCATTTGAACCTGAAACTCTCCGTTTGGAGACTTTTGCATTAATTTTTATTACATTTCTGAGACAGAATGATGCTTGAAAAGATGCTAAATTGGACAACATATCAAAGAGCATACTATACTGTAAATGCTGAGCAATACAGATATAAGGATGTTTTTTTTAGCTAAGAAAAATTAAGTTGGGACGTGTCAGGGGACGGTTAAAGTTCAGTATCATACACTACAATAGGAAGTTGTAAAGCATGCAGATGATGATGTGCTTGTAAACAGGCGGAAGTAAAAATTAACCATTATGGGTTACACAAATTGGCACTGATACATTTGCCATTCCATCTGAGCAACCTGCTGCGCGTTGTTTTCTTGCTTGCAGTGCATTTTCATGCTTGCAGTGCAGTGTGTGATTCAGCATACCATATGAGCTGTTATGCCTAGAGCCAGATGTGACTTACTAATGAGCAAAAGGTCTTGACCAGACATATTATCCGACAGGACCACCTCACAGCAGTCCAGCTAGGCCTTACATTAATGTTAATGACTCCTTCCGACACCTTCCTCAGCATGTGGCTGTCAGAGTCATTGCATTGTAGAGCAGGAACCCCAGGGCTGCACTCTGAGGGTATTGGCAGAGATAGAATATTAATGAACCAAGTTTTCTTGAGCCCTTATTGTTTTTCTTGTATTCTGACCTCTCACCTACCTCTTGAGTAAGCCACGTTTTGAATCCCATGTCTGTCTGTTAGCCATGAAGTTGAATGCAAAACCTCACTAACAGGTATATTCGACGGAACCAATTGAAAGGCCGAGGATGGGCTGCTTCCACTAAATCTCAGAAAGAAATATAAGGTACAGTCTGCAGCCGTCTCATTCAGAAACACTGGTGTTGTAGTTACTGAGCAATGAATGTATACTAGATTCGAAAGTCACCCAAACGCGATATCTTATGAGCAAAAGCACCTCACCTCAAACCTCATTTTTGAGAGAGTCAGACCAAAGCCCCCCTCCCAAAAAAACAAAACGACGTTGAGATAGCTAAGTAAACATACACCATTATCATGTCTGGTAGTGAGTCAATTTTCTTCCTTGATATATACATTAAATGATTCTCTCTAAACGGCTTACACCTCTCGTCGCTAGTGAGCAAAAACTCCTCTGGTTGGTTGCACTGATTTCACTGCATTCACAATGGAGGAGTTGATGAAAATGATTGCAGCCTTGAAGACTGGCAGGCATTTTGTAGACTCCAGCAACCTTCGCCTAATCCAGGACTAATGGACTTATTAATAAATAATAATAATAAAGCCATTTCTAGAGCGCCTGGCTACACTAAGAATAGTGTGTCCCCGCGCTAGAATGCTACAATATCTCAAGAGGCAGAAGTAAGAGAGAAACTAAGCCATGGTCAGAGAGAAGAGAGAGGATTAGATGACTGGAAACAGGTGAGTTTTAAGTTTAGCGCGGAATCTGGTTTCTGAAGGTTCCATTCGGAGGTCAAGTGGTAGTTTGTTCCAAAGTTTGGGAGCCAGATGCCTGAAAGAGCGACCACCCATCCTAGCTCTGCAGGTACGGGGGAGTTTAAACAACATTGCTCCGGTCGACCCCAGATTCCGGGTGGGGCGGTGAATTGTAAGGAGCTTTTGCAAGTAGCCTGGGCCTTTGCCCTGGGCGATGCGATGCGTAAAGCATAAAGCTTTAAATTGAATGTGTTCCTTGACCGGAAGCCAGTGAAGCTTCGCTAGAGCATTCATCCCAGATGCTCTGCGAGGTAGATTAAGTACCAGGCGGGCAGCAGCGTTTTGCACGCACTGCAGTTGGTGCAGGCCTTTTTTACTTAAACCTAGGAGCAGGGCATTGCTGTAGTCAAGGTGGGGTGTGACTAAGGCGTGGACAAGTGTCTTTCTGGCGTTGATGGGGAGAAGGTCAAGGACTTTACGGAGAGTTTTTAGTATGCTGAAACACCTACCCGTAACTTTACTAACCTGGAACCTGAAAGAGAGATCCGAGTCAAGCATCACTCCAAGATTTCTGACAGAGTCCGCGGGGGAGGGAAGATTGCCCAGTTCCGCAGGCCACCACCTGTGCGACCAGGCAGAGGGGGATTTACCAACAACTAGAAGTTCAGTTTTTTCGCCGTTCAGGCGCAAACAGTTGTTATTCATCCACGTTGCCACTGATGACAGGCATTTGGAAAAGTTAATGGCATCTTCCGTGTGGTCGAGCGTGAGCTTGATCATCAATTGGGTATCGTCGGCATAGGTGACAATATCCCCCCGAAAGCTTCAACTATATGAGCTAGGGGTTCCATATAGAGGTTGAACAAGGTAGGGCTCAAGCTGGAGCCCTGTGGAACCCCATGGCTCAGCTTCCGGGGGGAGGATTTGAAAGGGGGGCAGTGCATCTGTAAACTCCTATTAGTCAGGAACGATTTTATCCAGGCATGGGCAGATCCCTCCACTCCCATATCGGAGAGGCGAGACAGCAGCGCTGTGTGCAGCACGGTGTCAAACGCTGCACTGAGGTCTAATAAAACCAATGCTGCTGTCTGTCCTTCATCCACCATCTGTCTGAGGCACCTGGCTCAGCTTTAGCACTGCATACATTTCACAAGGTATTATGTAAAATGGATACTTGGGTATTATCAGTTTCTCCAATTCATGGTGAAAACTGTATACAAGTGTCCTACAGTAACAGAGGTTATCTAACCTGCTCATATCCTCATGTATAGTGCTATGATACCTTTGGGTCTTGCCTACCTCACTTTCCCCCCCCCCCCCACTACTTTCTCGCTCCTCTCTCTCCTCCCCTAATGTATTGCTGACGGTTTGATATAATGTTTACCTGTTTGATCTTTTCCTATATATTGTTGAACCACATTGTTGCACTTCCTTTCGCCTCTCCTGCAGTCTCCTACCGCATCCGCCCTCTATATTTGTCTCTCCTTCTCTCCTCTCTCAATGTATTGAGACTGAACTATTTTGTCTGACGCCTGATGGAGCTACTTAGTTTTGCTATAGGGGAGATGGGCCGTGGATTCCCTCCTTGGTCGTCACCTACCCAGTCGGTCTTTAGACAGACTTATTTTCATCTCTCCTCTTTGTCTCATCCCTAGCTCCTATCCCCTCTCCCCCGAATTCTCTCCCTTTGCCTGCTACTCTGCCTACCCCCTGTCCTTTGTGCCCTTTGACTAAGCACTCCTTCTCCCCTTGTTGGGGAAAGATCCAATATTTATACTCTGGAGTCTCAGCGAACCCGCTGAGTGAGTCCACTGCGCCAAGGGAGCCACTCGCACTTGAGGTATGGTATGGCTCCCCTTGCCAAAGCACTCCCTCTCCTCTTTCTGGGGAAGGATCCAGTATGTAGGCCTTGGCGTCTCAGAAACCTCTCTGAGAGAGTCCACTGCGCAAAGGGAGCCTCTCACAACAGAGATAGGGTAGTGATACCACTTCCCCTGGGATCACAGTTTACTGGACTTTGGACGTTTGCCTTGACTCGTCTACCGGTTTGTGTACCCGTCACCCTTCCCCTCTTCTTCCCATGCTGTGTCTCTCACCCTACCCTCCTCTTTCCCACCTTCATTATCTGTCTACTTCCCCTGCTCCAACCCCCACTCCCCGAATCTCTCACCTTGCCTGCTTTTCCCCTTACTTATTTGTGCTTATTGTTTATCTCAACCTTACCAGTAACTATGTGGCCATGCTCTAAGAACTATGTAACCTTTGTTATGATGTAACCTGTAACTATGATCTGATGCACATGTAAAGCGCTCTAATACCTCTGGGTCTAGCCAGCGCTATATAAAACTCTTGAAAATAAAAAAAATTTAAAAAGGTAGAATCCTAGCCAGTATTAAGGTTGAGCAAGTTACCCTCTGGCTCAAGAAACTTAATCTTGATTCAAGAGATCTCATGAATCTTCATCATGTTCCCGCTATCCCCATCTCTTCCAAGACAATTCATATCTGCATCTACGAAGGCATGAATGGTAACCCAATGCAGCTCTGACAAGTTTGGTAATCATCATATTGGGTGGCGTATGGGAGCACAGTGCCGAGCCCGATCACCTAAGTGGGAGTTAGCGGAGTATTTCTTCCTCAAATATCAGAAAAAATGTAGGATTTTTCATCACTTTTTCATATGTATATTGACTAAGAACTCATAACTTTTACAAAGTGGAAGAGTAAGGCTACAGCATACATAACAAAAAGCTAAGATCTTGATAGTTATAGACATGCTTATAGAAAGGGGGAAATGGGAGTCTCGAACTGCCTCAATGTAAAATATTGCCTAATATAATATTCTCTCAAAATATGGTCTGCTAGTTTCAAACTCTGCTAATAAGCTACTAGAACACACTAGTCGGATGGAGGGATGTCAAATCACAACCTTTATCTTTAGAGGCTGCCTTGGGCCACATCATCATGGGCTGAGTCACATGTCCACCAACAACTAGCGTCAACATTCACCTTCGGTCATTCTGCACCCTTACCTGTCATGGCCAAGGGCATCATAGCCTGAGCATCCAAAACAAAGGCCAGTTGAATACATGAGCATTCTCTATTAGGGGCTGTTATTGGCTGTAAAGCGCCAGAACCCCTGCATCACACAAAACATACATATCAAAAACCAAAATAATGTTAGTGAATACTCTCACTGTCTCCATCCTATAACACAGCCACTTCACACACATTGCCACACAAGCACATGTGCTCCTCATACAACAAATCAAAACAATCTCATCAATGCACCCCTCATCACCACTCAGTAAGCACATGTACTTCCCAGCAATGTTTGCTCACCACATAGGGCAGCAAGCAAGCAATATAGAAGGTTTAGTTTCTCCTAATACCATTAATATCATTCATACCATTTTTGTTACAGAAACTTGGCTTATCTTGATCACCACACATATTACTGATGTCCTGGTCCCTCAAGATTACAACGTTGAGCATATCAGTCAGCTAATTTGGCCTTTGGAACAAGTGATGCAGTCACCCCTACAAACTTCAGGATTCGGCACATCCGTGGTGACATGGGGCTGGACTGCAGCCATTTCTGAAGGAAGGTATTAAGCGTGTCTCTGATTGGCTAACTGTGCCATTTTTTCGAACAAGCAAGAGGTGTAGAAAGAAGATAAATATTCAGTAATCTAAGACATTTGTGAGCCTCTGAATGTACAAACTGTCAGGGTAACTGAGCATAATCTGCTAGCCTATGTGATACAGCTCTGTTTACAGACAATAGTTTATTGTTTACGGTGCAAGAGCGGTGGACAGTTGTGTAATGCACACAGACTGGCATTGGTCATTTACACTACCATTGTTCAATAAAGGTGTTTTTTTTGTTTCAGAAATTCACATCTCCCGATCCCCTTAACAAATTATTTCAAGAGGCATTTTATTATAATTATTCAATAATGTTTTAATATTAAAATGGTTTGAAAGGTTTAGTGTTTGGACTCTTGAATTTAATGTTGTTTTGGTGTGCTTCAATACTTTACCCACTTGTGAGAAAGTATCTCTTTGTGTGAGATCACCCCCATTTTGTATGGGCAGGTGTTGCTGGTTTCTGAACCCTGCACACTGGGGCAGAGCAGCCCAGAATATTTCCTCTGGACCCCTATAATGTGAGAGAATCAGCTAGCTCCTAACTAGCATATTTACCCCTCCACTAAGGCCATAGCATATGGTGCAGGAAAATATACCAATGGTAGGGAAAGTTAAATGCCACCCATAAACTGCAGCATTAGTTGTGTCTGCAGTGTATGTGGTGCCATTAAACTGTGAGACCTGACTGCTGCCGCTTGGAAACCTGCAGTGTCAAAATAACAATTTTATTAGGAGAGAACCATATTTTAAACAATTAATAAGTCACCCCTACCTAGGGTTTGTAGCCTACAAGGTAGAGTGTTCTTACAGTGATAAGCTCTTGTTAGACCTGGGATCCCTGGTTGGCTGAGGTAGGTACCTTAGACCAAATTGGGACCCGCGTTCCCAAGTCAGGGAAAGGAAGGACACCTTCTGAGATAGCCCCCGCTCACTCCCTTGGTAGCTTTGCACAAGCAGCCAGGCTTATCTTCAAGACAAATGTGTAAAGTATTTGCAACCATGCTCACAGCAACCCAATGTTGACACAACAAATAAACTCCACACAAGGTTTATAAAAACAAGTATAAATTTTATACAAAAAGATATTCGATAAGACCACATGATATAAATCCAACATATGAGTATGGGTAATATTTCTCCTGGCTGGTTGATAGGCCAGCTAACCCTTGTAAATTCTAGCAATATTAATGAGCACTTTTAAAAATTCCACTGTAGTCCTAATACCATGTTATGCAGTTCATAATGCTAGAAACAGGCACTCAGCAATGGAAAAGTAATACAATGCGTAACGCAACAATCAGGCACTTTGAAATGGAAAAATAATGCAAGGTGTAACACAACAATTAAGTACTTTGCAAAGTAAAAATAATGCAATGCGTAATACAACCACCGGGTATGTCGTTATGCAGAAATAAGGCATTGTGTAATACACTAATGAGGTAGTTCATTATGCAGGAAATAATGCAATGCGTAAAACGCTAATCAGGTAGTTTGTTATGCAGAAGCAATGCAATGCGTCATACGACAATCAGGTAGTTCATTATGCAGAAATACTGCCATGCGGCATACACTAACCAGGTAGTTCATTATGCAGGAATAATGCAATGCGTAATACACTAATCAGGTAGTTTGTTATGCATAAATGATGCAATGTGTAATACGACACTCCAGCACCAATCACGGTGTGTTAGGTGGGCTCTCCGCCCCTCTTTCTGACTCGCAGTCAGCCTCTGTCAACAGTTGCCCCCAACACGGGTATGGTATAACAGAAAGTGTGGTTCAGCACTCCGGCCCGGTACTGCCACTCCCTTGGCAAGTATGGGTCGCAAATGAGAGAGAGGCCAAGAGCGTCTCCCTCCAAGCACGCACTCCGCCCCAGGCACTGACCCATATTACCAGGGGCTGCGACCTCACTCTCCTCTCCTCTTCCAGCGACTTGGGCCTCTGATGCAATCTTTGTGAAATGGCAATGGTGGGCTTGGGCTGGCGGCTCAGCTCCTCTGGGGCTGCCGGTCAGGGCAGCTACTTCTAGGAAGAACTCAGGCTGCCACAGGACACACACACACAGCGTCGCTAAGACTCCCTTAAGCTTTGGGTGCACGATCATCGGGCACTCCTCACAAAGGTCTCAGGCTGCACAAAGAACATACACACAGCATCGCTGAGACTCACGTTAACTCAGGGTGAGCGTTAAAAAGGCAATCCGCACGAAGGTCTCAGGCCACACAAAGAACACGCACACAGTGTCGCTGAGACTCAATTGCCGCCGGGTGCACGATAACAATGCAATCCTCACGAAAGTCTCATGCTGCACAAAGCACATGCACACAGCGTCAATGAGACTCAATTGGATTCTGGTGCACACGATAACAGAACAATCCTCATTAAGGGTTCAGGCTGCACAAAGCACACACACACAGCATCGCTGATCCTCGCTTGGACTCCAGGTGACCACAATAACAGGACAATCCTCACAAATGGTTCAGGCTGCAAAAAGCACACATACACAGAGTTGGCGAGACTCTCCTGGAAACATTTGTGTTCCTGACTTTCCGCAACAGGGAGCCAGCTCTCCTCTGGCCTTTAGGCTTAAGTTACTTCAGGACACAGCACAGCAAAGTCCTTTCAAGCACACAGCAAAGTCCCTTTAGCCTTTCCTTGGTTAAAACAGCAAACTGCAGGCCAGCCCCAGAACACACAGCAAGGGTCAGTCCTTTCCTTCAATCTATTCAGTTGTTTCTTCCTTGGCAAAGTTTCCTGTTGACCACAAAGTAGCTCCAGTCTTGTTCAGTCTTGATCAAGCCATTCTCCAAAGTTCAGGGGCTTCAGCTCTCATAGTTAAACCCCTCAATGGCTTTGAAGCGGCACTGACCCCTTGTTCAAACCAGTTTTGCGTGACTCCACACCAGTGACACCTTCCTTTGATAAGTGGGGGTCTGGATTCTCAATCACTCAGCAGGAGATGGGACAATTATTTTATGGCAGCAACCCAGGCCGCTTCCCCTCTAGGGGCTATTGCTCCCCCTACAATCCAGATGCAGGTCAGCTTGTTGCTGTCTCACCTCCTCCCCTGGACATTCCCCAGATCCTATTGCTTTCAAATTCAGACAGTCAATCCACAACAAGGCACAGGCACACAGAAATGTTAGAGCCCAAAGATCCAGCCACTTCTAAACGAGTGGCTTCCGAACACACAACACAAAAACCACCTTCATAAAAAAGATGTGTTATTACATTGTGAGTTCAGGAACAATAAACTTCACCTCTCCATCTTAAACCTTTGGGAAAATAGGCTGGAAAACATATTACACAGCCTTCCTATTGTACCCTGTAGGCAAGATGGTCTTTCAACAGTGAAAAACGAAATGGGGTGTCTGATGTGTATAGAACGGGGAGGGTAAGGTCTGGCAAGTGGGTGCACTTGTCAGAACCACATGGCAGATTAACAAACTGCATGCAGGCACAGCAAGAGAATGCCTGAGTTCCCTTTTTAAAGCTACTTGTGTGGGTGGCACGATTAGTGCTGCAGGCCCACTAGTAGCATTTGCATTACCAGCCCTGGCACCCATAGTGCACTTCACTAGGGACTTTACTAGTAAGGCAACCATACCAATCATGGACAACAAATTACCATTACACGTTATACAGGGAGCACTTGCACTTTGACTCTCTTTAGCAGGGTCAAAGTGTCCAAAGCATCTAAGTTGGCAATACCATGTCAGAAAAAAGGTCTAGGGTGAAAGCAAAACGTTACGGGAACTTTAGCCACAAAGGGCCAAGTGCTACAGCCCCCAAAAGCTACTTTGGCTGTGCATGGGCATAGCTTATCCTATGCAGTTAAAATATCACTCATACCACCCATTTTTGCTGAATCTGGTTTGGGATAGGTTACAGAATCTTAGTCTGCCTGATACTCCAGTAGGCTACTTAGCAGTACCCTTCCAGGAACTGGTCACTGTAAGTGTTTCTTCTTAATATGGTGTAAAAACTGCTCCCAGAGCAGAAACAATTGCTTAGGTCTTTTGTCAGGAAAATGTGGGTGTGAGGTATGAAATTCCTCTCATCTTAGGAAGAGCAGCTGGGGTGGGTTCAGGAACGTCCTTACCTTGAAGGAAACCAGAGTGAGGTCTGACCTCTTACATTTAGGTGTAAAGGAGATCTGAGTCAGAAAAGACTTTGTTCCTTGTGCCAACTGTAGCCAACTTGGCACCAACCCTGTTGCAAGGGAGCTAGCCCCAGAACACATTTGGTATGGCTGAGGAGGAGGGGACTGCTCATTTCCTTAGACCCACACCTAGTTGGAACACCTATCACCTCCAAGACCAGAATGATTCTTTCATGGTAGATGTTACCACAAAAGTGCATGTTGGGATAGTTTACAGCGAGGCAAGCAGGAAGTGCTACAAAAGAGGGAAGGTTTGAAATTAGGAACTTTTTTTCTCACTGGTTAAGGAATCTCTATGGGGTCACCACCAAGCACTGACTAGTGAATGCTACAAACATGGCACCTCCCCACAGCTCTTTAAAACACATCTGAGCCTGTGAAAGAAGAGAGGAGTACTGGGCCTGCTCCCACTAAAATCCAGGACTGAGAAATGGACTGCAAGGGTCAATTCGTGACTTCCTGTGTGCCTACAGGAAAATATCAAGCTTCAAGAGGTCTTTTGAATAGAGTGACAAGCAGACCAGTAGCAACTGGATCTGGACTGGACCCTGATGGTGTTTTTGGTTGGACTGAGTCACGGCCCGAACTGTTGTTCCTCTGGTTCTGAGAGCTGTAAATCAAACCATGAGGAACTGCTCCAGAAAGTCTAAAATGTGTGACTTAGAAAATGTTGTTCCGGAGCTACTAAAGGACATCATGCCAAATGTTTCTAACTTCTAGGAAACTTAATTTGGTAAAGCTTCTGGGCTTGTCATCCTAAAAAATGTTGAGCAACAAAAAAGAGACTAAGTGTGAAGGTAGAAATCTTGAACAGGCAGAGATGTGTAAAGCATCTGACAGATCAGAGGACTTCAGTGTGTGTGAAAGGTTCCGGTAAAATCAATATTTTCAGTCTCTGAGGGGAATCTGCAACAATTTGGTATACAGCATTTAACCTTGCCCCACTGCAGATTTCAATAAAAAAAAGACTAAGGGCCAGATGTAGGTAACTTCAATTTAGCGAGTCCTTAATAGTGATTTTTACCGAATCGCTATTAAGGACCAGCTACATGGAATGTAGGTAGGAATCGCTAAAATATTAGTGATTCCTTAACATTCCTTATTAACGAATCAGTAATTGAGATTCGTTATTAAGGAATGCCTAGCAATTCATTCCTATGGGCTCGGAGGCCCATAGGAATGAATGGGAAGATATTAACTATAAGCGATTTGGTATTACCGAATCGCTAATAGCGGGAGGTGTTTCAAAAGTGCCATGGTGTCCAAAGGACACCCTGTTGCCCCCTGAAATGTGCATGTATATGTGTCACATGGAACATTTAAAAAAGCAAAAAAGTGCTTTTTTTTTAAGGAAATCACTACTTACCACCAACACCAACTTGAAGTTGAAGGTAATTAGCAATTCCTTAAGGCTCAAGTGCACTATTTTTAGTGCTACGTACATTGCATTTAAGAAATCGGTATTTTCGATACCTTAAATGTAAGAGCAAAATAAGGAATCGCTATTTTGCGATTCCTTATTTTGCATGTAGGTATGAACTCACCTAGATTGCACTCAGCCAAATACCGGTCGGTAACGCTGAAATTCTCCGAATTTCGGTGTTACCAACCAGTATTTAGCCACCTACATCTGGTTCTGAGTGAGAAGATATCAACTTTGACTGAATGGCTTCTGCTCTGTCACCAGTGTACAGTGACTTCAAATGTGTGTCTTTTGTTTTGCTCAGTTCTTTTTGCCCTTTATTGAATTATAATGATTTTGGTGTCATTTGTCCTATTAAATGTTTTCTTGATTTTTGTAAATTAGTTCTGGCAGTTTTATTGAATCGCGAATTGACTTTTTAAATATTTTGATACTGCTAAATCTTCTCTGTTCTGTGCCATAGCTAATAGGGGTTGAGCCCAGTTTATTTACTGAACTTGTGTGTTGGGCCTGACAAGAGCTTGGGCTTTATTATTTGAGAGGAACACTCATTGTCCACAACTAATAACCCGTTTTCTTACACCACATTTCTCCGAAGAAATGCCTGTCAATTTTGACAATAGCTACAGGGGGTAATCCCACTTTTCGTCATAGAAATGTGTACTTAAATAGCAAGGAACTGAGTAACTGTGGAAATGCGTACATTGCTCACTGCAAAGTAAACAATTTAAGGTTTAACTTTGTAATGTTAGTGAGAAACACAGTAAGTTTGAGAGAGAAAAACATTAAACATAGCAATTTCACATACCCTTAATGTCCAGCACAGTTACTCCTGTGGATTGTCTTCCCTGCAAACAGTCCATTGATTTTTGTATGAAGAAATAGTAATGATGTTGATAGAATTTTTAGAGACTGTTATGGGGGTTTTGTGACTGCACTTGAAGTTGAGAATCATTGCAAATTGCAGGAGAAAACATGTGATGCATCTATTTCTAAAATTATATTTCTAACGCTGTTATTTTCTTCGAGAATGAGCCCCTTAAATGAATCGTTGTTGTTCTTCTTATCATATTGGCCAAAATTCAAGGCAGTTGCTAATTAAGAACATAGCTGGGCCCATCTTAGCTTTCAAATGTTCACTATCCTCATCAAAATTACTCTATTTCTTATTTTCTATTGGAAAGCACAGATATGCTTCATTTGCCTTAATTCAGAAAATCGTAGAATTCGTAATTGGGCATTCTGGGAACAGAGTTTGAATGCACACGCAATGCTCTCTTGTTGCCAACCTTTCACCCTCTGCCTTCCCTACAGACCTGCCCTTTGCCCGCACTTTCGGAATATTTCAAAGTGTGGTTGCCACGTAAGTTTCGATTACTATTTTCGATTTGTTTTTCTTCCTTTTTTTTTTAGAACTATCACATGTTGCCCTTTCAAACAAAACCTCATTCTCTGATGGTAAGAAAAATGTTCTGCAAAAGAGAAAATCGTAAAGGTAGCAAACCATATATCCCTTAGTGCAGTAGTTTTTGCAATTGTAGGAGTACAGCACCTCGCTCTCATATACAGCAGGTCTGTCTCTGATATCCTCTGGTTCATTTCCTGCATCGCACTGGTCCTCCTGACTAGAATAATGATTAGTGTTTTCGATTTTTTGTCTCTGAAATGTATTTTAAGGGGGGGTGAATCTATCTTTACTTTGATTTATTTTACGATCACCGAATCTTTGCCTTGAGTAGCTAGAGACATAACTATATGGTTAATCATATTTCACTGAAGGCAGCTTTTGGTATACAAGCACAAGTATTCACACTTGCAAACACTTCATATACAATTGTGCATTCTAAATACACAGAGGACGTCGTGTGATAGAAGAAAATATTACAATTTTATTTTCACCTGGCCCACTATCTTTCTTAGATTATAGAATTAACCCACGAGGTGCGTGGAAATTATTTCAGCTATTATTTCTTTTCATTGTGTTTGTTTATTTTATGTACCCAAGGGAAGTGTATAAATTCAGCACTGCTTTTTAATTGGAAGAATTGGAAGAACATCGAGTACTGGAAGAAATAATTACATAACAAGCTCGACCAAGCATAATAAAAAAGGTTCTCCACGTTGGGGAAACATGTAACATTTAAGCATAATTATTACGAGAATTAGCTCAGGTGTCCATTGCATACATACTTTAAAGTAAGCACAAATCTATATAATTAAAACTCCCCTCTCTATCAACTACAGTACATGTCAGTGACATTTGAAATCTCAGTGCGATGTTTCACTCATAATAGGGATTTGAAGGCATATTATATGATTTACCTGATCGCGTGGCAGCAGCGGTGTTTGCCGCCAAGTCCAAAAACAAAAAAGATAGCTGACACAGATAGGTAGAGAGCCCCAAAGGGCGGCGCTGCGCCGGTGCCCACCTGTGGGGAGGGTGCAGGGCAAGGGCCACATTACAAGTATATTGCAGAGAGGGAGGGCTAGGCATAGCTGCTAATTTTCTAGATTGGTCATGTGTGACATTATCAAGGTTTGAGTGTGGGTTAGGTGTGACATTCTACTCCTTATGTGTGACACTGTGAGGGAAACCCAATTGGGATTAAAACCGATGAGTAAGAGTCCCCTGTGGTGCATCATAAAACTGTAAGTAGGTCACTGGCATAAAGAAACTTGAGGGGGCCCCCCTGCAAGGTATGTGGAGGGACCCCCTCTGGACTCAATCAGGAGCTCTCCAGTCAGAGTATTGTGCTGAGGGGGACCCCCTAGAGCTTCACCCCCACCGCAGGGGCTGCGGGACCTGTGTTATGCCACTGAAGTAGGTACTACCCAATTTTTAGGTCTTGGCTAGGCAGCGCATGCGCTGTCTCGTCAAGAGATGCTGTATACAGTATAGCAGGGAAAGTTCTGCTCACTTTCCGTCTATCTTCTTGATTGGCTGAATTCGTAAATGCTGCAATCTGACTGGTTTTCGGCAACTTAGTCCCGCCTCCTAGCGGCCATGTTGTCATTTCTTTCCTTCCATAGCGATAAGCCCCTTTACTTTTAAAAGTCTTTTGTACCCCTGCTTCCCCCATTCCCTCCTGCAGTCCGTAAGCTCTCTGCTCACCACCACCCACCCACCCACTCCCGTACATGCCTTCTTGAACCTCAGCATTTTTTTTTGCAATGAAATAGGGCTCGCCTAAATACGAGTCCTATTGCATTTGTAAATACTTGTTTTCTGCTGGGATTGGCTGCATGAGTTTGCGCTATATTTTGCCTGACCTGTCCTATCCTGTCCAGAACACATGCACATACAACGTCTTTACACTTCATACATGGGTCAATTTAGGGCGGAAGGCAGAAACAGCACAACAAAGTGAAGCCGGCAGGTTCCACTCCTTCCTGCTCACATGCAGATCACCCGCCTGACTACTCTTCTTTGGTATGCCTCCATAGCTTTACATTTTTCAAAATGCAACGTTTCAGGAAAGCTGTTTGTTAAACCACATGGAGAAAACTGTTTGTTGTATGCATCTTCAGGCAATAATGTTTTATTAGCGCTTAGGCTTTGGAGCACAACTCTGGGAGCTCTGCGGGCTTAGCGACTGATGCGGTCCAGCTCAGGGAGATTTCTGTGGCTGTCACCTCTGTTCGTCTCCTATGTGCCTCGCCTTGGGGGCTGCAACTCGCCCTCCGTCCAGGACTTGGTTCCTCTCTGAGGCCGTTTTATTGGTAGCTGTGCGCGATTCCGCTTTGTGCCAGCTGATCCACTTCCTTGTACAAGTGGAAGTGTATGCCCCAGGTCATCGTCGCCCAGTACCGTCATATCAATTCTGACACAGAGTAAGGGTCAATCATTGTGCTAATCTCCTTGGCTGTTTTTATTAAATTTACTTTTGCAGCGCCTCGCCCTGTAGTCTCAGCTAGTGCTCTAGTACCTTCATTGCAGTCTGGAAAAGATGAGCTCAGTCCCTTAAAGCCGAAGTGGAGGATCGTTATCCGCGACCCATCCCCCGCAGCGTCTGATGCCAGGAGGAAAAAGCAGGCAAAGTGGGGCAGAAGAAGGGTCTGCAGCAAGGGCCATCTGGGGGCTAGGTACACAGGCAGCAGGCAGGGGACATTCAAGGTAGTGGGGGGCACTCAGTCCTGTGCCATGGGATGGAAGCTTGAAGCAGAGGAAAAGGGATTAACCTGTTGCCCTGCCTATAGTATTACTGCAGAATCAATGTTTTCTCATAGCTCCATGGTCACTGAAGAAGCCTTAAAAAAACAACTTTGCAAGCTTACACTACCCAACCCAACCTTCCGGACTTTAAAAACCAAATGGAAAGTTGTGAGACTCTCGACTTTGAACCTTCACACACATTTATAGCACACCATGATTTCTAACTCTCACTGGTCATGATTCCTCACTACCACTCTTCCACCTTCTCCAAGGTCTCCCTCTTTACTGCTCTTTTTCTCCTGCCCTCCAGCGTCGGATTGGTAACGTGGGCATTCGGGCAATGCCCGAGGGGCCGGGGTCCGAGTTCCAGCTGAGCGCTGCTTTGAGCAGCCTGGGGGCCGATTTGGGCGGTGTCTCAGTTGTTCGACTATTCCGCCAGCGGCCCAGTGGGTGTCTGAGTGGCCTTTCTGGAGGGAGATGGGCACTCATTATCTACCGTATAGCAGCAACAGGTAGAGGTGTCACCCCCTTTCTCTCGCTGGCCCTCCCATTAATGTAGGCATACTAAGTGGGGGAGGGGGCCTGAGCAGAAGTGGCCTCACTTGTTTTCAGGTGTGTTTCACTAGTGTAAACTGATGCGTGCCTTTTTATTTACCCCCCCCCCACCTTTTTATGTAAAATTACGCTGAAAGCAGTGATTTGAGGGAAGGCATTATGCAAATGTGGGACGATTTTTTTATGCGTGCCCGGGCCCATTTTTAATCCCAATCCAACCCTGCTGCCCTCTGAATACCTTTTCCCTTGCTTACTGTAAAGCCTTAGCAGTTTCCTCCAACACTCTGTACTCTATCCAGCGAGACAATAGCGTTTTGGGTGGAATTTTGTGGGAGTTTCCTTTTTTCCAGCTTTATCAAATTAGTGTAAAGTCTCGAACGCCTGCTTTTTTTCCACAGACGTGAATAACTGTTACCTGAAGACATAGACAGAGGAAAACAGAAAGAGAGATGAGAAAAGGAAATCTACACGGGGATCTCGTCGGAGACGGACAAACAGACAGAAAAAAGGGGCAAATGTTTAAACTGCATTTTAATTTTTTGCAAATTTATCTTAAACGTTCTTTATCAGCAAAACCTCCGTGGGCTTGGCAATGTTTTTTTTTTCAGTTCAAACATTTTGTAATCAAAGTCCTTTACTTTTCTGATTATGCCGAGAACATTAGGAAGCAATAATAAATATTAATTTAAGCAACTACAGAGTAAGAAAAAGTATTGAAGTGGAGGTTCTGAAATAAATACCAATTTTCTACTACAAGTGACGTCAATAGTTGTAAATTTTGAGCCTATTTTATGTTGAAATTGAATATATATCAAAACGTGCAAATAAGTAAAAGTATCGTCAAAAAACGGTTTTAAACTTAAAGTAACAGCATGTTTTCAAAACACCTGAAAAAAATCTATTTCTAGACGACTTCCCAGTTAAGCGCACAGCTGTGGGTCTTTCATAAAGTAAGAATTTTCCACTGTGGTTGTTTTCGATGTTTGAGAACGAAATAAAAATAGTTTATATAGTGCCTTCGACTGCAGTGTGACAGTTCCGAAGCCCTCTAAGCAACAAATCAAATTATTTCCCAATTTAATAGTTGATACGCAATGAATGGACAAGGGGAGGATGAAGGTCTGAGTGGGGCCCTGCAGCACAACGAATTTGTGACTGGCTGGTCACGCAACGATGCTAGCAGCAAGCCTTTAACTTGGGACCACCCTTAGCTTTAATAAAGTATTGTGTTGTAAGTATTTCTCAAACTCGGCTAATGCGAGTTCTGTTTGAGCCTGTCATGCTGCTCTGTGCTGAAGAGGCAATGGAGGCGACATTTTTACATGAGCAGAAAGGAAGGCACTACGATCACACGAGAAAAAAAAAGGCGCTGTTTTAAGCATCGCCCTGTTGAATGCGCAGCGTTTTAAAAGGACAGTTACTGCCCGGTCCTGGCTTTTTACCTTGCATGAGCAGCGCCATTCACATAACAAGCATTTGCAATGCAATCGGTCTCGCCTTTAGTATCTTATATGTACTTACCTATGCAGCACATTATTTACATTACAGCGTCTGAGTGACACTCTCGTCCCAGCAGGCCAGTGCCTTTCTAAAGCTAGTCGTAATGTGGCAATCGGACACCAATTTGGTGGCACCTGGCATAGCGGCGCCTGACATTGCCTCAGCCATTGTGCCACTATATTGACTTTGAAGTGTCCTCACTGACATTGTGTGTGTTCCTTCCGCTTACCGATAACAGAACCTGACCAATCATAGGGACACAGTTACAGTCGAAAAAACATTGTGTCTTTTATTTACTCTGTTGTTGTCAGCTGAAGACAGCCATCTCTCAAAGGCGTTTAACCATCACGAAAAGCTTCCACTTGCTTGGATTGATTTCGTCAGCTGGTCAGTGGACAGTAAACAATTGTAAAATGCCAAAGGGATGTGTTCCACACCCAATATATGAACGTGAATACATTAACTGAAGAAAAAAGAGATAGTGGCCAGAAATCTGTATTAATACAGCACACATTATCATTTTTGCAGTATTTTTAAATCTAGCATAAATTCGCCCCAAAATTTTTTGGAGCTCTGTATATGCGCACCAATTGTATTACACACAGTCACCTTTATTTTGTTTTTGTAGGCATGGGAGGATTTCGTGATTTATCCAGAATCACAGTATGGGGAGCCTGTGGTACTGCACCCTTTCCCTGCTTCGTAGACATTAGAACAGTAAATGTTGCTGTACACAATAATGTGCTGCATAGGTAAGTCCATATAAGGTCCCAAAGGCGAGACCGATTGCATTCCAAATGCTTGTTGTTCTGTTCATAGTACTTGCTTGCACTGAGGTAGAGCAATACTGCCATTGTATTGAAATCTACCTATTCTCTGCAGAGAGCAGGGACCACCCACCATCAGCCTCATACAACAGCTCTCATCATGAAAACTGTTAACCTTTCCTCGACTCTTTATCGCCAAGCCAGGATGCAGACACTGGTAGCATCTAAATGTTGACTGTCAAAGTCTTTCTCTTCCTGTGGACAAATACCATTTTAACAGTGAGTGCCTTACAAAGAACAACTGCTGGTGAGTTTACAGGAGCTCTCAGAATTGTCTGTAGTTGCAGTGCAGGAATGCGTGAAAGATTAATGATTTGTATTCATCTGACCCATGATGTGTTGCACTTGGCTCACAGTGTCACACATCAGGCATAGAATGTCACAGGTAACCACTGAGAGAATTGACTGCATATTTAGAAATTGACATATTTTAGCACATTACACATGCAATTTAGAACATATTTTAACATTAGTAAAATGCATATTTAGAAATGACTTGCAAAATATGTGACTATCTTTTAGCAGAATAAGCAAATAAAACCAAAACATATTGGAGAGTGACAAACATAGATGTGAACGATGCTATTAGAAAAGCTTCATTGAAATTGCATGTATTTTACAAATTTGCACCAAACAATACTTTAGCCTGTGCAGTGACTAGGCATTTGCTCATAGTAAAGTGTACTGTGCAACAGCCTAACATTGATGTCATTTTAGGAATGTGCTGACTTTAGTATTATGCTTATTTAGTTTCTCTCATCCCATATTAGATAATTTCCATTGAGAATAATAAACGTATTAAAACTGATTAGAATAAATGGTGATGTAGACATTATGTTGCTTAAATATTTATTTTGATATATGTTTTCACATTTGCTGACTAGCTTTTGTTTCTGTGCTGAAATTCACAAGGTGCCTCTAACTTAGGTAAGAGAGTTCTCATGGGAACCTTCCTTTATGTAACAATTGTACCAAAGGAATAAATAAATTCAGATGACAAGAGTGCAGACTGTTTGAATCAGGAGAAGATGCTTCATAGGTCTAACAACACCACCTTACGAACAGTTCTGATTGGACATCGAGTGAAGGCGTCATTACAAACCGATACATGTGTTTATAAATTATAACAATGAGTGTTCCTAACAAGTTAGAACTCACCATACCTCTATTTTTCCCTCTTATCCATCTGGCAGTCTTGCTGCTGGATTATTCTCCTTTTGCCCGAAACTCTCTTTCGCGTAGAGTTGATTCCTTTAGACCCTTTAGGGGACTTCTTTTATTAATTTCGTGATCGATGCTACTACACAGATCATTACTCTGAAAGTTGCTATTGCAGCTTAAGGAAACCCCTGAACTACTCTTTTGAGGAGTTTGCCTTTCTATTCATCGCTTTCTTCCAGCAGAGCTCTTTATGGGTTCCTATTTTGAATAGTTCCTTTAGTAAACGTATTGGGTTTCTTTATGGAACACGTCTTGATTGCTAATTTCTAACGTTTTATATTTCTGTATTTTCCAAATTTAATAAAGACACTTGAAATTCTAACCATATAAATAAATAAACCCTTTAAAACTACATTTAACCTCTCATCATTAACTCAACGTAATCCTAATATATCCACGATATTTGATTACTTCATTTTGTGGGTGTCTCTAATTCTAAACACTGTGGAAAAGGTCGATTAGACCTCTTCAGAGTCTGGAGGTTTCCCTATGGTGCTATTTGCAACTGGGTGTATTTTAAGATGTGCACCATCGAGGAGAGTGCCTTTGGGCTCCAGCCCCACACTTAAACCGTGATAATGCCACACATGACCAGTCTAGAAACTTGGCAGCCATGGTTTCTGAATAGCTTCTTGGTGCAAGTTAGCACCACACACTCATTTTATTAGAGACTCCATAGCAAGATCTTTCTGGCAATTTCAAGGCTCTCCATTCTCAAGGTAGATTTATTAACATCTATATATGTATTCACACAACATATATCGTTAGTAAACATGTGCAGTAATCTACAATTTTGCAGGATATATATTGATGTGGAAAGACAACAGACTTAAAAGCCTACCATGTAACCTGGAATTAGTACTGCCTAAATGCTATAGCAAAATGAATTAAGTTCTATACTTTTCTTAAATGTTTTGATGGCAGTGTGATATTTCTCGTCTATGAGGTGGGAGTTGGGGTTAGACTTAAATGCCTAACGGCCGATAATATGGGCTTGTAGCTATAAAACAGCACTTGCTTTTAAGAGCATGCAGTGTCCAGGTCTCAGTGGAGACTGGGATATACAGGGGTCTTACTATTCACACTGGCGCATTTGGTGCTGGGCTTGACTTCTGCTGCTCTGTGGGTCTCGAAAAATTCTCACGAATAATGATTAAATTGGGCCTTTGTATTTTTGAAAGTATTGGCATGTTTTTTTTTTTAAATCGTGATTTCTCCCTTCAGATGTCTTGGTTTTTGCTATGACTGTTGTTAAGAGGACTGCACCTTATTTGTTGTTTAATAGCAAGCAGGTACAGGAGTTACCACCACACTCTAAGAGGGTTACAGGACAACTGACCAGTATACATTCTAGAATACCTTACATCATGTGGAACCATCTTACCTGTAGTCATGGACATCAGATAGGAAGATGCCACATTTCCTTCCTTTACACAATATCTAAAATGATAACAACGAAAATATAGAACTATAATAAAAGTATAAGTGTAACACAGAACAATAAGGTAGATAATAAAGTTGATAAATGAAATGAAATCACAAATTGATAATAAAGTTGATAAATGAAATAAAATCACAAATGTATAATGGAATGATACATAAATTGTTATGCACAGGATGATGTCCCCTATCCCCTTTCCTATAATTACATAACATAACTTCTATACCTAAATGGAGCCTTAACCACCCTACCAATACAAGTAGTTTTTGTCATAACATCTGAATCAACTACAATTGGCAGATTGGAAAGAAACTGAATTAGAAGATTGTAACTCAGAAGCAGAGACTACAGCAGATAAGGAAGTGCAATCAACCTCAGATTGTTGACTCTTAGAAGAGCTACAGCTGTCAATAGAGGAAGGATGAATTACCTCATCCCACAACCAACCCATTGTGGACGAAGAATCAACTTCTCTCCCATATTGACCAGTATTCCTATATAAACACAATCTGTTATAATGCCATGTGTTCCCATCACTTAATTATGACGATTTAGAAAACGGCACAATGACTTGCATAGGTGGAGAATATTTAGTGTGTCCTTTTTTTACTTTATTGGGCAACTTTGTTGTAGTTCTATCTAGGACCCTAAATTCGATAGTCCTGATTTATGCCCTTATGTGGTTATAATGAATAATATCCTTATAAAGGCATAAGAATCATATCCATATTTAGTCATAGCCCATGCTGTCCAAATTAAGCAAGGCTTCTTCCCCAGGCTCCTAGCAAGTACAACGAGTTCTGTAAACAAACCAAACCTCCAGCAACCTGGAAATTCCCCATTGCTTTTGTTTTGATTTTGTCCTAGAACTCCTGTGAGCACTCTAAGAACGGCAAGTTCTTGGTGACATCTTCATTGACGTCTTATGTCCAACCTTACGTCAAACCTGGCACCTTTCAGGTATAAATATACCAACGTTGCCTTAAGCAAACACACAATGGTGGTTTTGGAGCAGAGCAGCTATCTACTTGCCCGAGAGCCCAGCTGATGGGAGAGCCCACGGACGCTGCCCCTCCCTTTTGACGCACTGAGAGAGACGCTGTCTTTTCTCCTGCCGAGAAATCCAGCTCCGGTGTTTCCAGATACCTTTGCGGGTTACTGGGATATCGAGTCCTGAGAGAGAGATACAAGACCTCATGCTTTCTATTAACCCAGGTACGGAGCTGACTAAAACCTTAGAGAGAATTCTTGACTCAGATTCTTGGCAAAACCAACTTAACTTAAACTGCTACTTACTTACTCCTTCCCAAGTATTAGGCTTAGGTCAGGTACACCGGGGTAGGCGTATTTAGAAGCACCAGTTGAGTACGTTAGTCAATGTATATATGTATGTATATATTTTATCTATTTTAAAGTATCTTATGGCTAAGAAACCATATCAATGCTTTTACAGTATTATTTCTTAATCCTCCTTTAACTGTACGCACTTTACTTTACTATGAGTATTGCAATTCATTTCTCTTGTATGAGAAAGATGACTGCTCAATAAATAACAACCTTTTA
This sequence comes from Lissotriton helveticus, assembly GCF_964261635.1. Classification (NCBI taxonomy): domain Eukaryota; kingdom Metazoa; phylum Chordata; class Amphibia; order Caudata; family Salamandridae; genus Lissotriton; species Lissotriton helveticus. Next base: position 1,469,409,628 of record NC_136065.1, read on the forward strand.
TTGAAAACGCCCGTCTCTCTTTTCTCTGCACTCTGGTGAAACTAAGTATGCACACTTGAGTGAAATAGCTGTCTATTGTTTTCACACGACTCTAGAGATACACTCTTATTCTGAGGGAGCAAAGTTGTCATGTTATATGGTTGTCAGAAGCTAATCCCTTCTTGTCTATCCAGGGAGGTTAAACTCCTCCTCGCTTATTCGAGAAGGTTTCTAGTGACCTCTGAGCTAGCTGGCAAAAACTTAAGTCTAATATAGTCAGTAGAGACCTAGTCGACCTCAGTCCTACGTCTATACTGCTGAATATATTATTGCAATGCGCAGAGCCTATTGGGAATATAGGAACTACACTACATGGCGCCCAACGTTTGGTAAGGCGATAAATCTAACGCAAGACGTTAGAGTAACTCAGTCGTGCTTTTTCACACAGACCCTTTTTCCCGTAAATACTCCAAAAGACGTCTGGAGTGGGTAAAAGGTTAAAATCCGTCGGAACTTAGTAGGAAGAGATTCCTATGTATAGTTTTTGGTTTAGTCAACGTTGAAGGATATAGTGTTCCAAAATATTGTGCACCTAATCTTTGTTTCGTTGAAACTTGATCTGCAACAAAAACCTTTCTGTCAGTAAAAATGTCAGAAAGTGAAAACGAAAGGGAGGCAGAAAGAATAGCAGCTCAACTCCTAGCGGATGACACAAGTCTTCGAGAAAGCGACCCGAATGTTATAATCATACCGATCAACATAAGAAAAACTATAACTCTTAAACTTATAGAAAACGGACTGACATCATGAGGTGGTATAGTCATATTCGTGATAGAGGCCCATGAATATCGGCAGACAGAGATATTCTATTCATGTATAAACTTTCCAGCAGCAAACGCTGTCACACACGAGTTCCACTATTACAAAATAGAGGAACCTCCGGAAGAGTACACCCCTTTCGAGGAGGTGGAAATCCCACTAAAAGGTGGAAATCCCACTAAATTACCAAGAGCACCTGCTCTGGTTTAATGGCGCCCTAAAACATAACAATCACATCACCAGGCTCGGTCCACTAGGTAGACCAGGAGCAACGTGGCCGGTTCTAGCCAGCTACACACCACATCCAGACATCGAAAAAATGTCAAGTGAAGAACTTTTAGTTAAAGTAAAAGAATTAACACAGGCATATAGAGAATTAGTTCAATTGGCAATGGACGATATAACTTATCTCCAGAAATTGAAAGAAACAGATATAGCAGAACAACCATTTGAACTTGCCAGAATCATAGAAAAATCCTATGAAGAACTAGGTAGAGATAGTTTGGGTGGGAAACCAGTAAAACCCCAACTAACTGAAAATCATGAAAAGATATTTATTAAAAATAATCTAAACACTCCAAAAAAGAGCTGGAATGGAATTAAACAATCCACTCCCAAAGAAAAAAGATTCCAGTCCAGAGGAAGGTCTCCTCGGCGGAGAGAAAGATCTCCGGACCAAGGAAACAAGTCTTCCCAGAGGGAGCCCTCTGAGGAAAGATACAACCTTAGAAATAGGGATAATCTAAAAGAAACCTGTTAAATATCAAGATATTGATACACGTCCCTCTCGATCTTTTCAGACTTCCTCACAGAAATCGGAAAGAAGAGGACGGTCAGAACACAGGGAAGAGCACGTCAAGTCCAAAGACAAAGAACCTGCTCATCAATGTAAAAAATTACAATTTCCAAGAAAGAAGGTAGCCAGTATTAAAATAATTAAACATACCGAGGATACTGAGGACACAACTGAAAAACGGAGAGTGGGCCCAGACAATGCTAGGCAGCGCAGCAGAAGTGACCATAGCTCGCAAGATCCTAATGAATCTTCTGGAGACAGTGGACACGAATGAATACATTCAGGTGGAAACTGCAGATACGAGGGTTAGCAAACCTCATAAAATATACGAAATAACATTACGTATAGAGGGAGATAAGACTAGGAAAGTAAGGGGTCTATTTTGGGATAACCTTTCAAAAGGCTATGACATCCTTTTAGCTGAGAAAGACTGGCCACCAGAGTTTGTCAGGGAGTGCCCTCATGGCGAAGAAATGATTATGCCTGCCTTTTCAAATCATATTCCAATGCATAGAAAATATACATATGCAAAAAAATGGGCAGTAGCCCAAGCTCCTGCATTATATAAAAATCATGTAGGATGGGATGAGGACTCTCCTCCTCACAAAATCCAGTTAAAATGCCAACCAACTGCACAAAGGCAGTACCCAATTAAGCAAGAAGTTAAACAAGCATTTACAATGCAACGGTTTCGCCTTTGACAAAGTTAGAGCTATTGGCATTGTAAATGACAACATTTTTATTTATGTGTTGGCTTTGAAAGAAGATAAATAAATGGCATTGCCATATACAATCTCTATAGCTTAATCCCTCGCAAATGCAAGACCTATTGGATTTGCACCCCCACACACAGACACACACAGAGCCCCCCCACACACACAGAGCCCCCCCACACAGAGCCCCCCATACACACACAGAGAGCTCCCCCCCACACACAGAGAGAGCCCCCCCACACACACAGAGCCCCCCCCCACACACACAGAGAGCCCCCACACACACAAAGAGAGCCCCCCACACACAGAGAGCCCCCCCACACACACAGAGCCACACACACACACAGAGCCAATCAGTGAACCCCTGAAGCCCAATGCTACTTAAATAAAGTATTTCCCTTTTATATTAACTAAAGGTCACTGATTTTGTCCCCTTAACGCAACAGTTTCTCGCGTATAAGCGTATCAGACAGCAGGAGTTACTACGGCATAATGACATCGGAAGGATGACAGGCCGAGTTGGCCTTACCTGAATTCAAAGGTGTAAGTGCAGATCACACATAAATCAGGAGCATGAGTTTACTCAATCACCCACTTTATTTAAATGACTGACAAATTGGCAGCTCTTTGCCAGCTGTCCCTCAGAGGAGGTAATTGTCATCAGCAAAAGGCTTCAGGGAAAATATCCCGTGATTTAACGTGTGGAAAATATAAGCCTTACAACCAAAACAATTCTGATAGGATCCTGCGGTGGGGGGGTGGGGTGTTCAAATCACAAAGATCTGCATTCCGAGAAACAATATTTTAAACTAGGCAAACTCTGAGAAACAAAACAGTTTAATTCAGCCATTTACCAAATGAAAATCCTATGCAAATAAGAAGCCACTGTATTCAAAAGTCTTACTGGCCATAAGAGCTCTGATGAATAAGACTCTAAAGAAAGAGTGAACCACTTCAGATTACAAAAGCTTCGTGCAATATGATTGAAGCAGTCAAAGGGCAATTTCTGGACACGCCAGCGTCTAATAGTTGAATGCAAAGATAACTCCATACATAGAAGCTATGGACCAAACTTGTCAATATAATGTCGTGAAAGGGTCCAATCAGATCTTTGACCTGTCACCCAGGAGAATTCAAAGATGGTTGATGCAAGACTACACACGACATATATGAAAAATGCATTGATAATTTGAGCTATCAATGTTTCGTCTCGTTCATCACCAGTTTCTGAACCCCCCTGAAATCCATACTTGTTCCTTTTAACAAAGATTTGATAGCAAGTAGTGCGTTTGTAATGTAAATGCGAACGAATGCTATTTATAAATGTATTGTTGGTTTGTTTACATAAACAATCCCCAATTCACCCCTTCAAAATATTTTGAAGTAAGTTAACAGACATCCGAATCCTGAGTCCAAGATGCAATGTGTTCTCTAGTGTAATATTTTGGTGACCTCTAGTCAAATAAAGAGGCTCTGAACACGAAGCTGTAGAGAATGCGGACTGTTAGTTTCCCGCAAACTTAAAATTAAGATGATAAAAAGTGAGCTTGAGACCGACAGGCACCACAGATGCCAAGTAGTTCTATCACGCATGACAGTCTTTTGCTTATCAGCAGTAGTAGCATATTGGAACGTACAGCCAATAGCTGCAACAGAAACGAAGATACGAGTCCTACTATCCAAGGTACTCGTGGATAACGCTACAGCTCTGTTTAATGGAGTCGTGCGTGACAAAAAGGGGTAACTTCGCAGAGCAAAGTAGAAAACGCACAGTGATATATTATCCTGGTAACTGCAGAAGGGAACAACTGAACATTTAAATCACCCAAGAAACATGACAAACCGCACATGCACGGTGGAACTATATAGATCACCGTAACTGATTGAAATGACATAAAGAAGCAACAACTGTTGCTACAAAGACAACAGGGCGTCAGACTCTTGGAATGTCCTGCCTGCATGCCAACCGCATCCCTCCAGTACCTGCTGCGGGCTGCCCCCGGCGGGGGCAGCTGAGCCAGCGGGTGGGATCTTCAGGTGGGACATGCTCCTGGAGCTGAGCTCCTTGCCACTTTGTGCCGGCAGCTTGGTCTCCCCTCTAAGAGTCTATGTCAGGTCTCGTGCCTTAGCTTAAGGCCCCCTCTGTCAGTGGGCGCCAGTCAGACTCGCAGTGTTCGCTTCATTCACAGTGGGACTCAGATCCAGCCACAAAAACAAACGCGCCAAACTCGCAGCGTGCACCGCGGCTGGCGACAGCTTCCAGCTCCAGAGCCGCCGCTTCCGGGCGAGACTCGCAGACAGCTGAAGGAAGGGGGGAGACGCCTCTGCAGTGCTGTCTAGCTCGTGTGGACACCCACACCCCGCTGCAAGGACTACTCTACTGATTCGTTTATATCCTCGGCCACTTCAAATAACGCTCTTTAAATTTGACAAGGTTACAGCGAGCTGCTTAAAGAGTAATAAAACAGTCTATATAAAAGTCAGAAGGGGGTTTTGTAGAATACCGTCCTTTGATTCCAGAGAGATCAATTTCAACTGATGAAATGTGCTAAGTAAAAAAACAAGTCAGGTCCCGGGCCGCCAGCCAATCACAGCGCGGCCCGGGGAATGACGTCACGGGGGTGTCCCGGGCCGGCAGATTCGGGGGCGTGTTTTTCGTGCTCTCCCCTTCCCATTGGCTGGAAGGTAAAATTCCAGCCAATGGGAAGAGGAGAGGGAGGGACTTACAAAAAAAGACACGGAAACGCCCCCGAATCGCGTTCCAACGGGGAAATAGTGATTGACAGGCAATCTCTTCCAATGGCTAGCCTCTATTTATGGGGCTAGCCAATGGAAGACAGAGGCGGGACAAAGCCCCATACTGTAGGATCATAAGATGTCGCCTGGGCGGAGACGAAACCTGAAAAGGGGCGAGTACGCACCCTAGTCTAAAGCCTAACCTAATACTCAGTGCATTCTCTGTTATGTCCAAAGCGGACACACGCATTAGCGTCCCTGTATAGCGGTCTTATAAAATTGAAAATATCCTCTTCCACTCCTAAATCTGGCATAATGGACCAAAGTTTTGAATGTGTGACAATCAAAAGCTGCCAATAAAGCCATAAATTAGAAATATAGAGCCCTATTTAGCAGGTGTATATTTCCCTATAAGAATAGGCAGATTCAAGCACAGAACTTCTGTGTCCAATTCTTTTTTAAGGCTGTTTTGTTGTTCGTAAAAATCCACTCCAGTAATCAGTGCAGCAGGATACATTCCATAATCTTCACTGTGTTGTCTAGGAGGGATATAGGCCTGTAGTTTTTTGGTTGTGATTTAGCTCTTTTTTTATAGGTCGGCATTAAAAAAATTGGTGAGCAATGGGTCTCATAAATCTTGACAATCATGAAACCGATCGAGTCACAGGACATTGTCTGGACCTGGAGCCGTGCGCTTACTAATTTCCTTCGGGGTCCTATATACCTCCTCCAGTTGAAATATCATGATTGGGAAGCTCAGAGGCTTCCCCATGGCCACCTTGAGGTGGGTCCAGCGTCATACACTGAGTGTTATATGTGCTCGAGAATTATTCTACCCACTTGGCTTCTTGAATATGGATTTCCATAGTATGTACTGATTCCCAAAAATAAGGCACATTTATAACCTCCCAAAAAGAAGCACTACCTTTTAGTTTGCTAGCTGCCTTAAATGCATCCTCCTTTATCTGTTTTTTCCTGGCTGCAAGTGCCTCCTTGCACTGTGCATGAGCATTCTTAATTAATCCCACTGCTCTAGGTTTAATAAGTAGGGCTTTATGTACATCTGTAATGCCTTGTTACAGCTAGAGTCAAACCATCCCGGAGTTTGACTCTGGGCGCAAGGCTGTTGTGCTGCAGAGACTGACTTCTCTTTTCTGTAATGCCTAGGAACGCTGTTTTGAGAAGTACGGGGTCCGTTTGCGGGTCCAGGCATATAGACACCTTAGCCTTATTATGGAGTAGAGTCGAGAAAACAATTTTTTTTCCACCTTTACCCCATTTGATAGTATACCCATTTTTGATTACCAGTTCAGGAGTGACACCTAAAGTGCGACAAGGCGTTATCATCCCTCGTAAAACTAACTTACATGCAGGTGCCGCATGGTCACTAAATCCAGAGAATTTAATCAGGAATTCCGTAACGCGGTTACTTAGGTGGGGGTAAAATTTTGTTGCAGGGTGTAAAAAAAGGGGGTGCTGGGAAAGTGAATTTGCAGTCACCTAGCAGATTTTTGCATGACAAAATATACATGTATATTTGCTGATGACAACATAGACTTCACATATGTATGCTTGGTCTACTTATGGGAATTTCTTACAGTTGTAAATCTGCATATATAGGACATGTACAGGTGGGGGCTCTTTTGTGTCCTTTTAAAATTTAGCCCCTTATTTTCATGTTGCCTCAATGGTTTTCCACAGATTCTCGATTACTCATCTTTATTTATTTAAATACTGACTTGAATCAAATCTACTAACAAAATGATGCCTCAGAGACATGGTATAGCACATTTTTTTAGGTTGTATTTTTTTCTACACTTCTATTATTAAAGCAACCAATTATGGGTCTTGCTTTCAAGCTTGTGCATGTATTTGTATACAATTAGGGAGGGCGTGGAGAAATGCAACTAGCCTCAACTGTAAAATTTTGCAAACAAGTTTTTTATACAGAGTTGCATGGGACCTAGCAAGTCTTGCATCATGTGTATACTCAATTATTCCCTTATGTATATGAATAGGTGAGTTGGCAAATATGAATTATGGGGTGTTGGGTCTTCTACTCCAATAATTATACATGGTAAAAATGCATTCATCCTCAAAATCTTTACATTAACCTTTGTGACAATTTTCCCTTATTTCAGTAATTTGGACAATTTTTTTTTTATATATACAATAAAGCACTATTTGTTTTACAGAAGGCATATGCAGTTATTTGGACAGCCTGAACAAGTTTCACCACTTTGGCAAGCAAGCCTAGGGCTTTTTCAAGGTTTAGAGAGAAAGTAAAATCTAGTGGTCATGTCAGTTGTCAGTACTCATAATCATCCATATTACGCCTGTGAGGTCAGTAGGTCTAGTTCTTAAGTTGTGTGAAGTGTCATGTTTTCAAGAAGTCAGGTGTTTTGCTGTGCCTCAAATTATAAGATCTGTCAAAATATAGCAGTGAGATAATGAGTATATACAGTCCGCCTCAATGAGGTGTGTGACCGCATTAAAACAAACTGCCCGAAGACTACAGAGGAGGACGTCCAAAACCCATGACTTTAGTTAAAGCCTATTTTGGATATTGCTAATCACTAACTAGGCAGCTACTAATATCCAAACTACCAAAAATCCACTTACAAGGCTTCCAACTGTTTTTTTTAACCATAACCATCAAGTAAACCACCTCCATGAACCTCCCCCCCGAGACAATATACACATGACCTCATTGCTACCTTTTGACAGATCTTACTCATTAGAGGCACAGCAAAAAAACTGAGTTTTATCAACTGCTAATGCCTTCTGTACAATAAACAAAAAGTGGTTTATTGTATTGAAAAATACTAAAGAATTGTCTTTTTTGTACAAATGTGCTAGAAGTGACTGACATAAGGGAAACGTGTCATACATTTGATATAAAGCTCCTTAGGGTGAATGTATTATTACTCGCCAAGTTTTTATATAGAAACCACTGTCAGTAAAAAAGCATTATCATAAAGATTTATGCATTTCTTTATCATGCTCAACCAGGAAGGAAAGGTTTTGGATTGATGAATCATATATACAAGATTGGATAGCTTATACATATGGATAAAAAATTGCCTTAGTCCTCCTTTGTAGATCATTGCTATGGTACTATAAACTGGACACCAAAGGGTTTTGGTAAACTGGATTAGGCCCATTTGTCCACTGGGCCTAATCCGGTTTACCAAAAACATGGAAACGTGTTTTACATGACCCCAAACAATATGTTCTAGGCATGGGCGACATAAGTTTCACACACATTTGAGCTCATGAGTAAACAAGAGAGTTGGTCTTGTTCCTGTTTTACTGTATCCAACTGAGAACAGTGAAATGGAATTGTAAGTGTAAATTATTCATCCACTGTAGGTTATGAGGCCAGAATCTGGCCCTTAAATTACGGTGTAACAAAATGGAATAGAGTTAATATGGTTTGACCTTCCAATATCTGGCAATTCAGATAGGGTAGCAGGGGCTGTAGGATGAATGAATAAAGGAGTGGAAAAGTCAATTTGGTCATGGCTAGGGAATCACAGGTAAAACTAATAAGAAGAGACAGGGGAGGGGAACTACTCAACATAGGGTTCACTTCACTATCAGATTATGGATGGCAAAAATAAATGAACATACTTCATGGGTCGTTCAAGATATGGAATAGTGGCTTACACTCCTTTACTCTGGTCATTACATACTATACAGGGTTGGGGAGTTAAAAGAGGGTCACACAAAGGCTCATCTTAGTTCCAATGTTAGGGGATTCTCTGTCCAAAGCATTAGATGACGTGGGGTGTTGGGTGGGAGGCAGAAGAGATGGAGGAGGCCAGATATCTGCAACGTAATAAACTCAGACGGAAACACACTTTAAGAATTCATTACAGAATTTATTGACTTCCAGGAATTAATTCATCAAACTTGTGTCACAATGGTTAGTCAAGCTGGATATACATAGTTCATTACACACAGTTTGAAGCAATGTTTTCGTTCTGTAACGGTCATTGTGCTCGATGCTCTTCTCCTCTCTTTGGGCAATAATCAAATCTGAGGGATTTGGGTTATTATGAATGTGAAGCAATGAGGTAGAACTTACAAATTCATGACGAATTCAAGTTTATTTCAAATAGCCTAAACACCCATTGCCTGCCACAGCAAGATCCATAAATTCACTTTATGTGGCACACATACTTTAGAACACAAGTTAAAGCTCTGCAAGAAGTACAGAAAATGGAAAATGAATGCATGAAAGTGAGAATTCCGTTTACAAAAGGTGATGAGACCTATATCTAAGAACAGTTCCGAGCAGGATAGTGGATTGAAAAGAACAGGAAAGAAGATACAATAGATCATAATAAAAACACCAATAATAAGGGAAATTAAATATAAAATAGAAATTGCCCAGACTAAAGTAGGTATAGCCACAAATTGTCCATTATAAAATCACATTTCAATATTTGAGCACATCAAAAACATTTTATTACAAAACAGTGCAATTTCTCACTGCATGATCAGACACTATTTCCATGCCACGTTTAATAAATTCCCAAAGATTCTCATTAAAATTATTATCTTGCTCGAAACACAGGTTGGAGGAGGTGAAATACATTTGGCTTCATTAAATCAAGTTAATTGACAATCGTTAGACCCAAAAGAATATATAGGGCTACCAGTGTATCGTATAAAGAAAAAAAAGCAGTCATACCTCAGGCAAGATTATTTAATTCCAAGTCGCTAAAAATGTACACTAAAGAGAAAAAACAAGGCCAAAAACAACAAAGGAACATATGATTGTAGTAATCAAAAGCATATTAATCTTGATGGTGGTAAATAACCAAGACAAACGTGTAACAGCATAGTGAACAAGCACAAGAGATAAGAAGAGAGGGTGAATATATACAATTTAAAAAAATTGAATCACAATATCAAAGGGTCACCGTTGAGTACAGTAAATATTTCATGGACACTCTGTAGCTAATTCAGCAACAATTCGACCCAAATGAATAATCAGCATGGTCTTCCACAGGGAAAAAGATTAGCAACCACAGGATTCCCACAAGAATGGGTGTTGTAACAGTTGCAGACATTATCTCAATTATGAATATGTATTATCCAAAAATCAGAAGACCGAGGTCAATAACTGTACAATCACGGCTATGCCAGCTCCTGTACACGCTGCAAAAAGTTGGAGGAAGTAATGGTGTTTGTGTTGTTGCAACTCTGCTCTGGAAGACCACTACACTCATTCTTGTGTGAATCAAGCCTCTAAAGAACGCCCAACGTGCATTCATAGATTATAGTGCAAATCCTTTTCTAGACACGGTCAGAATATGGTCCCCCAAGATCTGTTTTCTTATTATGTTTTGTATAACAAAAATACTACAAATCTACAATTTTATTACTAAAAACTGATCGTTGTCAAGTTTTACACTTGCTCAAGAATAAAATAAGAGGGCCAAATATCAAAAGGTTTACCTCACCGCAGCAATAGACTAGTTGTTACTTGCTTCCTGACCTTTTAATAAACTTTGATGATTCAAAAAGAAAGGAAAATGCATTTTTCATCAACATGTTGTCACTTGAAATCTGGTGTATTTCATTTCGAAAATAACTAATGGAATGGCTTTTTGTACCATGCAATTCAAAACGTCCTGCATACGTCCATGATCCCTACCATGTTTTGCTCTATTACATGAACATTTTGATTGTATTTCAGAAATCAAATGAATTGGGGTCAAATGAGTAGACCAGTACTGCAAGACTCCTGATGGCCCAGAATATTTAACTATAGTATTGAGAGACCCTGCATATGCCATATGTTAGAAATGAATTGCTAGATATTAGGATCACTTTACTAGTACGCCTATAGTCTTCTGGCACCAATATCTTAAAAGCTTCATCAACAGTCAGGAACGTTCATAGATATGGTACTGAAAATAGGAAGAGCACTATACGGTTTTTATTTACGAATGCTCTGTGCAACCTGGACCATATTTCTACAACAAATCATTAACTAATGCTCTGCACACTCTTTACATACACTCAGCCGTCTATTACACCCATACCAGGCACTGTTCTGCCCATCTGCATTCACAAACTAGACATGAGCCAGTCTCTGCACTGTATGCAGACCCTCCAACAAGCTCTTCCTTTCCCACATACCACTACATGTGTATAACCTTTTCTGTGTCAAACATTTGTAGGTCCTGCTTAAGACAGGGCGTGTGCTGTCTGTCGCTAGACCTATTAGCTTACAGCCTGCTCAGGGTTTTCCACAATATGAATTCATTGTTCCACTTATTTGCTTGCTTTTTCTTCGTCAGTTTACGCAGGCTTTCCTTTTTCTTGTGTTTGTCCCTCTCCTGGAGCATGGATGCATTACTTCTGTCCTTCCACTGTTCATTATTCAGGTGCTATTATTCTATTTTTGTTTAAGCACTCTACAAGAGTATGTACATTTTCCAGCTGTCCCTCACGTACAAATCCAGACCTCCACGTTCATCTTTCTTGCCCTCCCTCAGCTTCATTCCCGCTTCCTCTCCACTCACCTGCTCTTGTAGTTCTTGCTTCCACACCGCCCCAATATCTGTTTACATCTCCAATCCCCACTGACAACACTGTTTTCAGATTGCTCTCCCAAAGTCTCCCACCACCAGCTTGCTTCCCATCCAGCTCACCCTTTATCAACTTGCTGCTGCAGCCCCTTTTGTCCACCCTCCATTGTCAGATTGCTCCCTAAGCTCTTTCTGTACTCCTCCCTCTGTTAGCTTGCTTCCCCAGTCACATGTTGCCAACATACTTACCCTTTCCTCCAGGCCTCCGCTGTCAGCTTGCTGCCACAGGTCCTCCTGCCCACCCTCCGCTGCCATCTTGCTGCCCCTGGCCGTTCTGTTGACCCTTCATTGTCTCTTGTGTCTTCTTCCCCTACTAGTACATTTCTCTCGCCCGATCTCCTTGTGGCCCGTTCCCCAGCCACCCTTTTTTTTCCATTTGAAGGGGGAAATAAACCACATTACCGCTGCCCACATCATAGCGCTTCCCCCTCCCCCTAAAAAATATATATATAATTTTGGCATGCTGCTATACAACATGTTTAAATCATTGCCAATAGCTCCATTATTTCAAGTGCCCACTTGTTTTCATGGTTGCAGGCTGCTAATCTTTACTTCGAAGGGAGCACTGGGTTGCATGCTTGGACATCCTACATTTCCTTGCAGAGGTACTTTCCCTTGCTATGTATTTGTGGTATGCATGGGGTTGTAGCAATGTTTTTTTTCCTGCAAGGAATGGGGATGTGTTGGATCTGCTGCTCAGCCAGTGTGTCTGAGGTATAGAATGTTAGTGTGTGATGATGCTGTAGAACATTGGATGTGGGAGAGTCAGTTGAAGGATGGGTTGAGCAGCTCCTGGTGGGCTCTTAATTGCATCTCTTGAACTCAACATCTTAATAAATCATCTTGCTTAATATACATCTGGATTGATGGACTCTTCTTCTATTACAATATATTAGAGCACACCGCAGCAGACCACCTCCAATTCATTCACTGTGGCTGACCCGATTCCAGCTCAAGAACTGACAAGACCAGAATTCAGTTGCTTCCACTGCATGCCAGCAGCGCCTTCCCCTGTTGCAATCTAATCACATGGAAGAGGGGGCATGCTTTTAACTACTGCAAGTCTCTAATGCCATACCGATTCTCTAGAGGGTGGCACAGAAGTTACCAGCTGTCTTGGGCCAGGACTTCCATTCTATACGCTATATCCGTCCTTGTATTTCCAAAGCTTCACATTGTAATCCTAAAACTTCATAATTTCTGAAATGTTTCTCATTGCACAGAGGCATAAGCTTGGTTTCGCAGATATTATCGCGATGCCTTAAGTATCATACATAACCACAAATGGAACCGTCGCACATAGACGACCTGAAAACGTGCCACCTATCCCCAAATGGTCAGTTCTCAGAGCAGACCCCATGGTCACACCAACCCTCCATGCCCGCACCTTCCTGCCGGCAGTAGGACATGGCTGCTTCAGGGCTTCCAGCGGCTGTGGAACACGCGGTCCCGTTCGGCTCCCTGCTCCGACCTCCAGCCTCTCCTTCCCCGGCAACAGAAGCAGCAGCAGTACCGCTCGCGCTGCCCCATCGCACAACGTCATCCACCCGCGCCGCTTCAAGATAGAGGGGAGAAAAAATCGGTCGCCATCTTAGTCTTACCTGATTTCGTAATGTAACATTTGTATTTGTTTGGCATAGACCTGTGCTCCAAGGTTTGCAATTTCCGGACAGAAAAATTGATAATTAACACATAAAACACACAAAAACACATATTTTACATCTGTACTGTTTTTATATTTATGGATGTTTTGTAAGCTTTTTACAAATATTATTTAAAAACTATATTTTGCAAACGCTGTTATGTAATGAAGGTCATGTCCAATTCACTCCAAGTGAAAACACCGGCTCGCTATATTTCCAAAATGACCGGCATATTTAGATCACCATAATAAATGTTGCCCACCGCGCTCCCAACATTGAGTAATTTCAGCCTATTTGCGCACGTGCGCAGGTGGGTGTGTCGTGAAATATCCAAATCGTTTGTGTTCCGCAGAACACGTTCAAATGAAGTGAGTTTGATGTATGCGTTTTAAGGGGTGAGATGTGCTAGCAGAAAGCATTGTTAAAATCTAAGTGCTCGCATATCGAAAGGGCAACAAAAGCACATTTCAAGCGATTTCAATAAGGCTATACAATTGTAAATATTGAATCATATACAACTGTGCAATGAATCTGCGATTTTACTAAACAGTAAGTACACTAAAACTCTTCTTTGATTTGCAAATACAAAAGGAGATTGTTTACTAAAGATAACTATTAAACAAGTCAGGTCCCGGGCCGCGCTGTGATTGGCTGACGTCACGGGGGTGTCCCGGGCCGGCAGCCAATCACAGCGCGGCCCGGGAATGACGTCACGGGGGTGTCCCGGGCCGGCAGCCAATCGCAGCACGGCCCGGGACAAAGGGGCGGGGCTTAAAAAAGCACCAGAAACGCCCCCGAATCGCGTTTTTTATAGAGAAAGCGCGATTAACAGCCTCTGTCTCCCAATGGCTAGCCTCCATTTATGGAGCTAGCCAATGATAGACAGAGGCGGGTCATCACCCGACATAGAACTCAAGAGGTTTTGCTAGCGCATGCGTACTTCGTACGCATTGCTAGGCAAAACCTAAAAACAAGTCAGGGAGATCTTAGATCAACTTGAATACCAGGGGGTGATTGAAACATGCACCTCTCAAATGAACAATCCTTTGTTTCCTGTCTCCAAGCCAGATGATTCATATCGTCTAGTTTTGGACTACAGACACCTTAACTCATGTTGCAAGACATTTGCAGTACAAAATACACACAGTGCAGCACTAATGAATAACATTGTGCGCAAAAAATACAAAACGACATTAGATGTGATGTCATGTGATGTGAAAGGCATTTATAAAGCGCAACATACACTGTACAGTTTCTTGGCGCTGAGGCAAAAAGGACAGTAGGCAGCTTCCTGGGTAGTGCAAGGGAGATGATTGCATTGGCAGGGGGGAGAGGCAGAAGAAGAAAGAGTAAAAGGAAGAGGGGAAGGGGAGGATGTTGTTAGTTTAGATTGTATGCTGCGCGAAATAGGTGGGTCTTAAGGAGAGATCTAAAATGGGTGTAGGATGAGGCTAGCCTTATGTCCAGAGGAAGGGCGTTCCAGAGAGATGGGGCCAGGAATGAGAATCTTAGGCCTCCTCATTTCTTACACCTGACTCTAGGGACTTTGAGTAGAGCCAGGTTGGCCGAATGCAGGTTGCGGGAGGGGACATAGGGGTGAATGAGGGAGGAGATGAACGTGGGACCTAGGCCAGCAAGACATCTCTAATGGATTCTTTTGTCAAAACATTGCACCTGAAAGCAGGTATTTGACGGCTTTCTCAATAATGGGGTCACAGAAAAATTCCTGCGACTCCCAGAGGTATTCAAGAATAGCTCAGGATTATTCTCAGCAAGGGTAACAGAGTTACTACAAATGTATGATGATGAGGCATTATCTTATGTCGAAGACATCTATCTAACAGATGATGACTTGGACACTCACTTGAAAAGAGTAAACACCATAATACTTGGGTTTGCTGCTGAGGGTTACAAATTCAACTTTAAAAAGTCACGAATTGCCCATCTAACTGTCCTGTTTTTAGGATATGAATTATCAAGTGAAGGCAAAAGCCAGGCGGACAATTTCTTAGAGAAATGCGCTGTCCTCCAAACACCAAAAACGCTGAAGAACTTAAAATCAATACTAGGTTGCCTGAATTTCGGAAGAACTTACATTCTAAATTATGCAGAGAGGGTTAAACCTCTCTATGAATTAATAAAACCTGATTTTAAACCAATCAATTGGACTCAAAAACACACAGAAAGTTTGAGATCATTGCAAACAGACATGTTAGCTAAAACAAAATTGCAAACACGCGAACATACGAAACCTTGTAATCTGAGTCATCCCAGAAAGATGCGGATTCACGTACCTGACCTCTAATGAGGGAGAAACGGTACCAATAGCTTACAAATCACATTTGTACACACAAGCTGAAAAAAACATTCAGTCTTAAAGAAAAAATTGTAAATGCGGTTCAAACTGCTGTAGCAAAAAAAAGAGCCCAAGCACAAGGCAAAAGGATAACTGTTTTAACAGCAGAATCAGCCTTTGAGGCATTAACAAGCCCACGCAATTTGACTAAGGTGGCATTAGATACAAAATGGATCGAATGGGAAAATTCTCTCGCTGCAGAAAAAGTGAAATACTATTTTGACCCGAACATGAAAAAACTAAAAAATGTAACATATGAAAAATAATATCCTCCGCCAATCGAAATTCTGCCCCTACAACTTTACGCCTGTGTAATATATACAGACGGATCAGCACAACCCGCAGTTTGGGGTAAGCAAGCTTACAGTGCTGCGTGCGCAGTTGTTAAATGCCAGTGGCACGGAGGTAAATTGAGACCACTGGTAACTATGTCTCAATCTGTAAAAGACAGTTCAGCTCAACGAACTGAACTACTGGCTTTACAAATGGTGCTCGATATTGCCGATCGCGAATTCCCCACACTAATAGTGTGCGATTCGCATTACTGCATCAAATCTTACAATAATGACTTGTAGACCTGGGTTCAAAACGATTACAAAGATGACACAGGTGACACAATAAAGCATAAAAAGCTTTGGGAACAAGTAGTTCTTTTGCAGAAGGAACTACAAAAGACTCACGTGATACATACACTGAGTCATCAGCGTGATGGCTTTCACGCTGCAGGGAATTCATTGGCTGACACACAGCCAGAGCGGAAGCAACTAATCCGGCTTCCGTAGCCGCAAAAAAGCGTTCAGAAAAATACATAGACGGGGAAACAATGCTGACGGTAAAAACGTATTCAAAAGGCGACTGTGCAGCATTACCCGTGAACTATTCACTCAATTATACATACATAATATATGCAAACTCCGTTCCTTTTGCTTGAATCCCTGGAGTGGGGGATAGATTAATTCCAAACACAAACAGGAGAGTCTTATTAATAGCAGACGCACACATGGGAGAGGGTCTAGGGCATCGAGAGATCCTGACATCTCTGGAAGAATTACAATCAGAATACTGGTGGCCGGGGATGAGCCTGCATAACTACAAATTTGCAATGGGCTGTCAAAACTGCAACAGAGATCGCAGTGGCGAACCGGCTGGAGTAATGCCAGGACCCTTCTTTTAGAAAGCATAAGGCTATCTATACGTAGAAATCCAATAGGAAAAATGCGTCCCATTTATGTTTAAGACTAGATTCACTAAAATGTAGACACCAGCGCTCGGCTGACGCCAGAACTGTTATAAAAGATTTGCGAGTCCATATCGGCACATAGGCAATTGCATGCTACATTCTGACCAGGGTCCTGCTTTTAGCTCTCGAGCTTATAAGGAGGCCATGACCAGCATGGGAATTGCATTGCGGTACTCTTGTCCCTTCCATCCTGAGGGAAATGGGATTGTGGAAAGAAAAAAACGGGACATAAAGCAATCTATAACGGCAACGGTATTAGGTTCGGGTGATGGGTGGGTCCAACATTTAACAAGTGTCCAACGTGGTCTTAATAATCTGCCAAGAAATTCTCTGAAAGGTTTCAGTCCGTACGAACTATTGTTCGTGACTAGAATGCATATTCAGGACCTCAATAGTCAGACTTCAGTGGTAGAAGAAAAATGCTTTGATATCAAAGATCTTTGGCTATTTTACAGGACTTAAATGAAACAAGAAAAGACCTGAGCAACGTAAAGTTAAAACAGCAGCCAACAGCCACTGAAGATAAACCACCTGTCCCAGCAATGCCTGCCTGGATTCCAAAGATTGGGGATCTGGTCAGAGAAAAGATCGCAGTGAAGAAGGAATTTGGGCCTTCTTACAGAAAAGCAGTACCTGTCTTAGCTGTCAGCGGAACAAGATCAGTTGTACTACCGCCCCTTGCTGGTAAAAAGGAGAACCGAGTTGTATCCATCGACCTGGTAAAACCACAATCATGTGGCCAATAATAAGTAGTAGGCCCAGTGGACTCCCAAGAAGTAGCAGAGTCCCAAAACTTGCTACAATACAAGAGGTTCAAACTGAGAGACTAATCACATTTGATAAACCTGCAGTGAATAAAAAAGGACTATGCAACAATGCCATGGAACTTATGCCTCTTGAAACCCAAATTGTAACAGTTCGTCAAGAAACACCAGTCTACAACGACGTAGCCTCAGACTATGCTAATGAAACAAAAAATGCAAAAGCAACTGAAAATCTGGAAGCAATTCCAACAATTGACAGAACTGCATCTGGCTACTTCATCAATTTCGATGACTTTTCTGAAGATCCAAGCGAGCCTGAAGAAATGCCAGCAACAAAAACTTTTAAAGACAAAGTAACGGAACTCTTTCATCAACTCAAAGAAACTTATCTGATTTCTCCCTGGATTGAATTTTGGATTGTGTTAGGTGTACTTTTCCTCCTGCTTTGGCTCATCATGGTTCTTTGTTTGGGAAAATTCATTGAGGGAAAATACAGTACAATGGACACAGCAAGTCAGAACATCAACTTGGTCCTAAAGCTTCACAAGTCATCTCACATCGAGAAAAGAGAACTATCATCAGTGAATGTCACAGCCAATCCAATACCCGGTGGGGTAGCATGGGACAAAACGGATTACGAAATGTATGGCCGGGTTGAGCTATAGAAATATCCACACCAGTTCAAGGTTTCATTAAGTGACTTTGTAAAACCGAGTACATTCTCTGATGATTGGGACTTGGAAAGTATTAATGATATGATGTCAGATTTAGTAATGTCAGCAAAACTTACAGAACATGATTACTTACAGGGTTCATCAAATAATGAAGAAATGTATTGTTATAATCACTTTGCACATCACTATTTGCATAAATCTGCTCAGCCTAGAAATGTTTTTAATTATAATCAATGGGAACATTGTGCAACTCCACCGAAAGGTAGTTCAAAAACATTTTTCGGGAAATTCCCGTACTTCTCAGGATTTAACACAAGTGATGCAGAAACGTTTCATTTCAAAATGTTAAATAAGACAGGAATGAAAACAATGCTAACAAATACTAAATTGATCTGCTCGGAAACATTTTATGAAAAAATGAACACATTTGGATTTGATTTCTGGAAAAATAACATTGAAACAAAAACCATCTAGGGTACCAAAGATTGGCAGATCCAAGGTTTAGAAGCATTATTTAGAGCCTGCATGATCCCAGAAAAAATTATATTCTTGAATGATACCATTCAACAGACAACCTGTCTTGGCCTAGCCAAAATTAAAGACTTAAACAAACCGTCTATTCCAAAGCCAACACCTGACAGTAATAGCACTACAGATGTTGAGATAGATGTATCCCATATTTTAAACCAAAACAGAACACATCCTGATTGGAAAAAATGGTTGATCTGGCCCACAGACACAAATAACTGTCAAGATAGATTCCTGAACAAAACACAGGGGTTAAAAATGACCAGGCCAGACCCAAGATACTCCCAGAGACAACATCCAGGGATAGTCACAACATACAGTGTAGGGAAACTCTGCCTCGAATGGCTACAGAAATCCACACTGGCTCAAATTAAGCAACACTTGACTTTACTTAAAGACGGTGCTGACTTGCGTGATTTCATAATGGGACCACGCAAACAGCGTCAAAAACGTTTCATAGCGGCCGGTATATACGCTGCATACAACAAAGCTTGGAAAGTGATGCAAATTGAAACAGCAGAAAAAAAACGAGAAATTGATTGTATTAATTTGGAAAAATCATTTTCTGTTGTGGACAATGGGTTAATGACTCTGTCCTCCAGAATATATTCACTGGACAGTGTTTTATCCTCTGCTATTGATATAATAGAGCAGGACTTACTAATGTTACAACACGGTCAGTCCCAATTATGTTCGATTGTACAGCTTGGCTGGACGTTGCAAAATCTGCGTTCAGGCTACGTGCCCTGGCGTTTAATCAACACAACGTCATTATTCTCTATCTTTAACCTTACTGATACACAAATCAGTTTGGCACAAAAAGGATCAGACTATACGATTCTGAGCATTGAAAAACTTGAGAGATTACCATTGAAAATGTCAGAAAGACCTGTCATTGAATGGATAATACACGGAATAATCACAATTCCGATAACAACTTTCTAATTTAAATACTGCCAAGAGTATATACCAGCGGGCCAGTATGAAAGGTTGGGTAAAGGGTACATTAAGTCATCATGGATATTACCTTATACACACACATGTTACAGTGAAAAGAAACAGAATGTATTTCTTAGTGGAAAAAATTGTAAACAATCACTAAGCGGTATACTTCTGTGTCAAGGTATTAACCTGCATGGGGCCTGTGAGGGGACTTCAATAACCTTTCATGTCACCAGCACGGCACACCTGCAACACAAATAGTGCCATTCTTTAGACGACTTTCTAACGGGAGTTACATTCTAATAGTGGACCACAGCTATTGGGGCATGGTGCCAGGGAAAGCCTAACTCGTGAGCGTGAGTTCCATGGTCACTTGCTGTATGCAAGTATTGTATCCAAACAGCACTCCAGATACGGAGGCAACAATTTGGCCTTCTTTGAATATCTCTTCTATTCGAATTGATACTTTAAGCAGAATAAAGTCTGTCCTTTTACAGACAACTGTGCCCTTAACGTCATCAAAAGAAACGTATGATCTGCAAGTTCGAAGGACAACGGCAGAGATACATACCCTTTTATCAACAAATTGCCCATGCATTTCGCAGAAATGCTAAGCCAAATTCTAAATATGTCAGATACCAGTGGTATCTCACATATATTTAAGACAATTTTTTCGGGACTGTTAACACCCTTTGAAACAGTTCTGGGCATTTTTCCTAATTTTGTCCATTCTGCCTTTGGCGGCCTACCACTTCTGTTGGGACTCGTAGCAGGCATTTTATTTTTGATCCTTCTGCTCCGATATGGCAAGCCAAGTCGCAGACAAGACTGCAGCAATGATGGAAGAAACGATCCTAGCTATACACTATCAGGACCGCATAACTAAAGTCCTTGGATTAGCCCGGCTAAGAGATCTGAATATGACCTGGTTTCTTTCATTCAGACCCATCTGGCAGAATTGCATCTTACCTGTGCTTCGATGTATGCTGTGCAGAGAAGAATGCATGTTGGACGTCTGTCTTACACTACCATCAGCAGTACCAATGGATACAGATACTTTGCTAAGTCCTGTAACGGCTCATGCATCGTGTTGTCCCCAGCGGCTACCCATTCTGATGACGGCATTCGTTGAGACTTCACCACTACGATTAGGGGGTAGTGAAGTACGAGATAAGAGCAGCATCACCCAGGTACGACCTTCTGTGAGCATTGCTGATCCTGACATCGATGATAGCAATCATTCTCACGACTGTACTGTTGCGGCATTTTCAAACTTAGTCGAACTTTCACCCGAAGCCGTAGACCAATTTTTTGAGAGTCTGTATGAAATGATGTTCTCCCATGAACAGAAAGAATAACTTTTTAAGCAACAAGCACACAGCGTTCCCTGATCTCTGAATTCAGCCTTCAGCTTTGATAAACAAAAGCTACTGAAAATATTTGGAACTATTTTTTCCCCTGAAGCGAAATTTTTTTTTTTCCACTTCCAAAATATTTACCTTTTTTTGGCACATGTACTCTGCTTAAAGTAGAACTATTCTTAGAGAACAGATCTTCTATTTTTAGGAACTCTAGAGACAATATTTTACCTCAGCCTCTAGCGTATGTACAGAGTTTGTATTATTAAGTGATGGAATGGTCTCGACCTTCTCTTCTGTATTAAGAGCCATTTCATGTGTAATTTTCGCAATTCATTCAGCTGATATATATATGCATTTTTTAACTGAATGATACCACTGCTTGAAAAACGTACAGTACCATTACTCATTTTGGTGTATTACCATATACCATTTCAATATGCAACTTTATGTATTTTGGGGTGGGTTGGAAAACACATGCATCGTTATATGTTAACTATTGCTTAGTTTTAAGTAATGACGGACATTAGATCGTGGAGTGGGTGTTGTAGTTCTATCTAGGACCCTAAATTCGATAGTCCTGATTTATGCCCTTATGTGGTTATAATGAATAATATCCTTATAAAGGCATAAGAATCATATCCATATTTAGTCATAGCCCATGCTGTCCAAATTAACCAAGGCTACTTCCCCAGGCTCCTAGCAAGTACAACGAGTTCTGTAAACAAACCAAACCTCCAGCAACCTGGGAATTCCCCATTTCTTTTGTTTTGATTTCGTCCTAGAACTCCTGTGAGCACTCTAAGAACGGCCAGTTCTTGGTGACATCTTCATTGACGTCTTATGTCCAACCTTACGTCAAACACGGCACCTTTCAGGTATAAATATACCAACATTGCCTTAAGAAAACACACGGTGGTGGTTTTGGAGCAGAGCAGCTATCTACTTGCCCGAGAGCCCAGCTGATGCGAGAGCCCACGGACGCTGCCCCTCCCTTTTGACGCACTGAGAGAGACGCTGTCTTTTCTCCTGCCGAGAAATCCAGCTCCGGTGTTTCCAGATACCTTTGCGGGTTACTGGGATATCGAGTCCTGAGAGAGAGATACAAGACCTCCTGCTTTCTATTAACCCAGGTACGGAGCTGACTAAAACCTTAGAGAGAATTCTTGACTCAGATTCTTGGCAAAACCAACTTAACTTAAACTGTTACTTACTTACTCCTTCCCAAGTATTAGGCTTAGGTCAGGTACACCGGGGTAGGCGTATTTAGAAGCACCAGTTTAGTATATTAGTCAATGTATATATGTATGTATATATTTTATCTATTTTAAAGTACCTTATGGCTAAGAAACCATATCAATGCTTTTACAGTATTATTTCTTAATCCTCCTTTTACTGTACGCACTTTACTTTACTATGAGTATTGCAATTGTGGCAATTCATTTCTCTTGTATGAGAAAGAAGGCTGCTCAATAAATAACAACCTAATATTGAAAACGCCTATCTCTTTTCTCTGCACTCTGGTGAAACTAATTATGCACACTTGACTGAGTGAAATAGCTGTCTATTGTTTTCACACAACTCTAGAGATACACTCTTATTCTAAAGGAGCAAAGTTGTCATGTTATATGGTTGTCAGAAGCTAATCCCTTCTTGTCTATCCAGGGAGGTTAAACTCCTCCTCGCTTATTCGAGAAAGTTTCTAGTGACCTCTGAGCTAGCTGGCAAAAACTTAAGTCTAATATAGTCAGTAGAGACCTAGTCGACCTCAGTCCTACTTCTAGACTGCTGAATATATTATTCCAATGCGCAGAGCCTATTGGGAATATAGAAACTACACTACAACTTGACTTTGACCCAATCTCCAGATTTTAACCCAACTTCTTTAGTATTATGCAGTTTGTCGAAGTGAGATTTCCCAGAATCATGCATTTCCCTCAAATTAGACCTCACCAAGGCTGTTGACCATTTACCATGGATTTTCATTTCATTCCAAGCTATATTGTCTTTCCAAAAATGGTTCTCTTCCTAAAATTCTGAAAGGACTCTATCCAATTCCAGGAGGGGTAATCCTATACACCCACAATGTACAAAGTAGTTCTTTCTCCCAATCTTTCCCACCAGATATTGCGGCTTGCACACTTCCCATTATAACCCTGTTAAACCTTTCCACACAACCATTCCCAGAAGGATTATAAATGGGAGTACACTTTTTGCAGACACCATTCCTTTCTAGAAAGTTCATGTTTTTCTCTGATGAAAATTGAGGACCATTATCACAAAAAATGTCTTTAGGTATTCCTTCACGAATGAATACACTTTGAAGAAAATTTATAACATGTTTGGAATCAAAATAATTTGTAATATCAATTTCAGGCCACTTTGAAAATTCATCGATCATCACCAAAATGTATTTAGAGTCTCCATCTTCGTCTTCAATTGGACCTAACCAATCTATGCATAACTTTTCCCAGGGATTATTTGGAAGAGATCTCAACACAAGTGTTGGTCTTAGTGTCTTCAACGACTTGTCAGAGTTATTACAAATAACGCAATCCCTAACAAAGTTTTCAGCGTCTTTATCCAGACCAGGCCACTGTTGGACCTGGGCCTCTTGGCAGGGTCATCCCTAAACTTTTTGCCTTCCTCCAATACTCTCTCTGACCTATTTTTGTTGGTTTAATGACTCTGGGCACTTTACCACTGCTGACCAGTGCTAAAGTGCATATGCTCTCCCTGTTGTAAAGTGTACATGTGATTGATGTCCATGATTGGTTCATTGGATTTACTGTTAGTCCCCAGTAAAGTGCACCAGGAGTGCCAGGGCTTGTGAATGCCAATACTGCTAGTGGGCCTGCAGCGCTGGTTGCGCCACCCACAGAAGCAGCCTTAAAATGTGTCTGGGGTCTGCCATTGCAGGACCTGCGTGCAGTCTGGTACTGTCATGCTGGCTGGGCAAGTGCACACACCTGCCAGCCCCTAAACCTTCCCTTAACTTCATATTAGTCACCCCTATGGTAGGCCTGAGGGCAGGGTGCATTGTAAGTGTAAGGTAGGACATGCCCTGATGTGTGTGGCATGTTCTAATAGTGAATTACTGCAACATTCGTTTTTCACTATTGTAAGGCTACCAGTTCCCTTCTAGGCCAGATGGGCTGCTGGAATTATTACACTCTATAATCCCAGCAGGCTCAGGGAACATGGTAGAAATTCATGTTTAGTATGCCTGAACTCAGAATAATAAAATACTTCTTTTAGTAAAGTTTATTTTAATATCCTGGGTTTGCAAATGCTACTTTTAGAAAGTTAGCATTTGCTGGCCTAACCATTTCAGCCCGCCTCTGCTTGGATGTGGATCTGACTGTCTGGTGTGTGTGAGTGACAGGGCTGGGAGTTGACAGGTAGTGATTAGCAGGATGACCCCTTAGTGGGTGGTGGGAGTTCCCCTGAATGTTGCATCAGGCTGTGCCCCTGCCTCCACAATGCTGGCTCCGCCCTCCTGGGGAGCGACTGATGACTCAGCCTGCACCTGGCCCAGGAAGGACCGAAGCTTGTCAACAAAGTGCTCAAGCTGCCCCTGTCTTCAAAATGCCGGCTCCGCCCCCCTGGGGAGCGGCTGATGTGCCTGCCCTCACACCGCATGCAGAAGCCAGAAGTACCCACAACAAGTTCTCAGGGACTGGAGCAGTTATGCAGAGGCCCCCCTGGCTTGCTAGAACAAAAGAAACTGGGTATAAAAGAAGGAGCCCTGCTCCTTGTAAATTAGATCCTGTTTGTGCTACAGAAGAAACTCTGCCCGAAGAGAAGGACCTGGAAGGACTACAAGGAGGAGTGCTGACTCTGGCCTGTGTCTGGTGCCTTGCTGCCAAAGGAGAGGAAGAGAAAAGCCTACAAGAGACTTTTACTTTTATTTTGAACTTTGTGCCAAACTCTGCTGAGAGATCTCCAAGGGCTTGCTGTTGAACTTGCCCCCTGACCAGCGCTCCAGGAACAGTGAGCGCTACCTTCCCTGACTAAGGCATCAGCTGTGTGTGCTGCTTATCGCTGCAGCGCTGACTGAGGAAGACGAGAGCATCAAGCCCCCCTGCACACCGTGACCGTGGGTGAGCAGATCGCCACAACAACGTGAAGCCCAGCCCGCCGCTGGCCTGAACACCGTGACGGCATCTACACCTGGCCCCACGAGAGCAAAGTAACGGAGGACCCGTCCGGTCCAAGCACAGAAGTCTACTGGGCTCAAGCGCCGTAGAATCCCCCGCAAAGACGGACTGCCACCCTTTGTCCTCTCCCTTGAACAGCGTCCTGTCGTCTGCCCCGCTGAGCGGAGCACCATCGCGACCGGCACTTTGGCTGGGTACGTCCCGCACTTGGGGACCGTACTGCCACTGCGCCACACCTAGCTGCCGCCGTCAGGACCGAAGCGAACCCTGAGAAGGGGGCCTGTGAACCCATCGAGCACCGCCGCCCGCCCGGGAAGCAACGCGACGTGGGACAGCTCCCCTTGAAGCCGTCCGCTTCAGAAGCCCAAGGTACTGTGTTCTTTGTCCTCACGGTGCGAGCGTCCTGCAACCTGAGCTCGCACCGCGCTGCCTGCTTCACAGCGCGAGCCGCCTCTGAAACCGAGGCTCGCACTGCTCCTGGTCCGCGAGGCCCACGCGGGAAGCGTGAGCTTTGGCCGGCCGGGCCCGATCTCCTCTCTGAAGCGAGCGGAGACAGCGGAACGCGCATTGAGGCGCTACAAGACACTGAACCTTGCTGAACTTGGGCAGAAGGCCCAAAAGATTGCTTATTGCTAAGAAAGAACTGTGGCAACGTGAAACTAAGTAAACTGGAACCGCTATTGAGAGTTTGAAGACTGTATTTACAAGCCTGCTTGAAATTATATAAAGAACATATATTTTTACAAATACAGTTTGGTGTCATTGTGTGGTGGGTTGGTTGTGACGGTGTAATATTGCAAATGTTTAACCCTATGTGCCCCAGAAATTAGCCTAAGACTGCTTAAGCCACACTACCTAGAGGGTAAGCAGAGGTTGTCTTGAAGGTAACCCTCAGCCCTGACGGGGAAGAGAGAGTCCCTGCTCGTCGCCAGTGCTGCACTGCGCCGACTAGAGACTCCCCCTTCCTACATTGGACGCAGCGGTGAGGATAGCGGATTTACGTTTGCGGTGTCTTTACCTTAACTACTGACCATTGCACAGTGATGACAGTCCAGTAACTAAGCCACAGACTTTTTGTTGATTTATGTTTTGCGAGAAGAGATCTCCATGTGTTCTTGAAGTCATGCCTGTGTCAGTGAAAATGGAAAAGGCAGCATCCATTTCTTCTATTGACTGTGATTGGGAGAAACTAGAAAACTACACTGGGAAACAGCTCAGGAGCTTCTGCAAAAATTTGAACATTTCCATGACCGGACTCTCCAGAAGGGAGCAGTTCCAAAAGGCGCTGAGGGCCTGGGTCAAGGCAAGGAATGCCCCTGGAAAGGATTTTGAATTTGAGGATGCAGAACAGCAGCTGGAGGGACCCCTGACTCCAGAGTGGAGGGGTGCAACCTCCCCATTGGGTAGCAGTGTTTCTGGCCGAGGTCTG
The DNA here is from genome assembly GCF_964261635.1 of Lissotriton helveticus. Classification (NCBI taxonomy): domain Eukaryota; kingdom Metazoa; phylum Chordata; class Amphibia; order Caudata; family Salamandridae; genus Lissotriton; species Lissotriton helveticus. The sequence continues at coordinate 1,469,436,373 of NC_136065.1, forward strand.
TCGCCAGAGGAGCTGGCGGACAGACAGGCAACCCGAGATCATGAATTGAAGTTGGCAGAGCTGGAAATAAATGGGCAACTGGAGCTAGAATCTAGGAAGTTAGCCCTGGAAGTAATGAAAATGGAGCTTGCGCATGACTTAAGAATGAGGAAACTTGACTTGGAGCTCGAGGGGCTTGAGGCCAGGAGGGCTTCAGCCCAGCAACAAGAAATGTGTGTAGCTCAGAGATTGAGCTTTGCTGAGTTGGAGGTGGAGTCCAGCTCAGATGGTGGCAGCAACATTCAGGTATCTAGTGCAGACAGCATAGCGCGCGCACCTAGAGATATGGCACCTGACTTGGAGGGGGTTAACTTACACCAGGAGGTTCAAGGGCATGAGGTAGCTCCAGTAGTGCGCAGCGTCCCTGAAGGGAATAGGGTAGCTGGCGTAGGAGTTCATGGTCCTAGTGGTGGGAGGGATTCCCCCATGGTTGAGGTCCTGGTGGGTGAGTGTAAGGACCGCCCAGAAGAGTGTGGGTTGCGTGACAGAGACAGTTCGCTACTGTCTGGCCAGTCTCAGAAGAATGGTGTGGAGTATATGTGTGAGGCGCTGGATGGTGAGGTGAAGGATAATTTGGTTAACCCTGCTAGGGGGCTGTGTAATCCAATTGTGGGAGAGCATATTGTAAGTCCCAGTTTTCCAGAGCTATGCCAACACCTGTTTGAGAGTGAGTTCTCTGACCCCAGGGAGCTCACATTGGAGGCAGACCTTGTGGTGGATTCCAGGGGGTCTGGAGAGGCATTGGGGTGTGATCCTGTGGGGAGTGGCTCAGGTATCTTCCAGCCCAGAGTGGTGGAAGTGGCGCAGAGTAGCCCAGCTAGGTCCTGTAGTAGTGAGAGGGGTGTAGGGCCTCACATCCTGTCCTTAAGGGGAAGGAGTGAGAAGGGGTGTTGTCCCGGTAGTGCCCAACCTCAGTCTCAGAGCCTGGATGGTTCTTTAAGGGAACACCAGGTGGGGAGCCTAGGCTGTTCGGATGAGTCACCCTTTGAGGGGGATCCCCCAGTGGCTGGAGAACGTGGAGGCTCTGTAAACAGAGCTCCAATAGTTCTGGTGACTGGCAGTACCACTCCAGTTGGGAGGGTGCAGAAGTCCAAAAAGAGGGGCGAGAGGGGGAAAGAGTCCCCAGTGGAAGAACCAGTGGGTCAGGGGCCAGCCAGCAGGGCTGCGTCCCCAGTGAATGACCAGGGGGACACCACTTCTGTCCTGGGGGATCTTCCCACACTGTCAGAGGGACAGGGTTTGGGAGATCTGCGCCAGGCAGACTGTCGCACAGCACATGAGCTATGTGCCACCCTCAGGGGGGGCAGGCGTGCTCCCCGGAAAGTCCTGGTGCGCCAGGCAAGTGTTCAACTGCAGGGTTGGGTCCCTGAGTTGGAGAGCCAGGTTCAGGTGTTGTCTGACCTGGAGGGTGGGACCACTGTAATCAGTGTCCTGACCCATGTCACTTCTCGGGGTACCACTCCAGTGGGGAGTGGGCAGTACTCTGGAAGGGGGTGCAGAGGGAGGGAGTCCTTGCCTCTGACTCCGGTGCAGTTTGAGGGTTTAAACCCTAGGTTTAAGGGCCAGGTGCAGGGTGTCCCCCCTGACCTGGTGCCCCAGTTGCAGGATAGCACCCCTGAACTGGTGGGCGAATTGTGCAGGTCACCTGCCACAGGTGCCCTGACAATTCTGGAAGGGGGTACCACTCCAGGTGGGAGGGTACAGAGCCCCAAGGAGGAGGACCGGGTGTGGGAGAGGCCACCCCAGTCTTTGGTACAGCCACCAGGTACAGGCCTGAGGCTGGTGGGTCAGTGCCAGGATGACATACCTGACCTGACAGGAGGGAGAATGGACAAAGGGTGCCAAGCACCTGGGGTTACTGCCCCCCACTCTGTAAGGCCACAGAGGTTTGAGAGCCCTGAGAGGCATAAGGCCTGGGTCTCATTCCTGACTACTGTCAGTGGCCACTGTGACATTTTTCTGTCTGCCTGTTGGGACACACCTGTGAGCGAATTAAGGTTCAAGGCTGCACAGGTGGTGTCCACAGGTGTAGAGAAGGGTTTCCCATGGATGGGCTCGGTGGACCCTGAGAGTATGAACAGAGGATTTAAAGTAGGTGCAGATTGGCGTAGAACTGGAATGTGCCCCTGCTGTTGCGGGCCAGGTCCAGGTTCTATCGCCCAAAGCAGGGAAGCCCATCACAGTGGTGATTGGTCTACCCTGCGTTTTGGCTGGAAGGGGGTTGTGTTGGACCTGGGCCTCTTGGCAGGGTCATCCCTAAACTTTTTGCCTTCCTCCAATACTCTCTCTGACCTATTTTTGTTGGTTTAATGACTCTGGGCACTTTACCACTGCTGACCAGTGCTAAAGTGCATATGCTCTCCCTGTTGTAAAGTGTACATGTGATTGATGTCCATGATTGGTTCATTGGATTTACTGTTAGTCCCCAGTAAAGTGCACCAGGAGTGCCAGGGCTTGTGAATGCCAATACTGCTAGTGGGCCTGCAGCGCTGGTTGCGCCACCCACAGAAGCAGCCTTAAAATGTGTCTGGGGTCTGCCATTGCAGGACCTGCGTGCAGTCTGGTACTGTCATGCTGGCTGGGCAAGTACACACACTTGCCAGCCCCTAAACCTTCCCTTAACTTCATATTAGTCACCCCTATGGTAGGCCTGAGGGCAGGGTGCATTGTAAGTGTAAGGTAGGACATGCCCTGATGTGTGTGGCATGTTCTAATAGTGAATTACTGCCAAATTCGTTTTTCACTATTGTAAGGCTACCAGTTCCCTTCTAGGCCAGATGGGCTGCTGGAATTATTACACTCTATAATCCCAGCAGGCTCAGGGAACATGGTAGAAATTCATGTTTAGTATGCCTGAACTCAGAATAATAAAATACTTCTTTTAGTAAAGTTTATTTTAATATCCTGGGTTTGCAAATGCTACTTTTAGAAAGTTAGCATTTGCTGGCCTAACCATTTCAGCCCGCCTCTGCTTGGGTGTGGATCTGACTGTCTGGTGTGTGTGAGTGACAGGGCTGGGAGTTGACAGGTAGTGATTAGCAGGATGACCCCTTAGTGGGTGGTGGGAGTTCCCCTGAATGTTGCATCAGGCTGTGCCCCTGCCTCCACAATGCTGGCTCCGCCCTCCTGGGGAGCGACTGATGACTCAGCCTGCACCTGGCCCAGGAAGGACCGAAGCTTGTCAACAAAGTGCTCAAGCTGCCCCTGTCTTCACAATGCCGGCTCTGCCCCCCTGGGGAGCGGCTGATGTGCCTGCCCTCACACCGCATGCAGAAGGCAGAAGTACCCACAACAAGTGCTCAGGGACTGGAGCAGTTATGCAGAGCCCCCCCTGGCTTGCTAGAACAAAAGAAACTGGGTATAAAAGAAGGAGCCCTGCTCCTTGTAAATTAGATCCTGTTTGTGCTACAGTAGAAACTCTGCCCGAAGAGAAGGACCTGGAAGGACTACAAGGAGGAGTGCTGACTCTGGCCTGTGTCTGGTGCCTTGCTGCCAAAGGAGAGGAAGAGAAAAGCCTACAAGAGACTTTTACTTTTATTTTGAACTTTGTGCCAAACTCTGCTGAGAGATCTCCAAGGGCTTGCTGTTGAACTTGCCCCCTGACCAGCGCTCCAGGAACAGTGAGCGCTACCTTCCCTGACTAAGGCATCAGCTGTGTGTGCTGCTTATCGCTGCAGCGCTGACTGAGGAAGACGAGAGCATCAAGCCCCCCTGCACACCGTGACCGTGGGTGAGCAGATCGCCACAACAACGTGAAGCCCAGCCCGCCGCTGGCCTGAACACCGTGACGGCATCTACACCTGGCCCCACGAGAGCAAAGTAACGGAGGACCCGTCCGGTCCAAGCACAGAAGTCTACTGGGCTCAAGCGCCGTAGAATCCCCCGCAAAGACGGACTGCCGCCCTTTGTCCTCTCCCTCGAACAGCGTCCTGTCGTCTGCCCCGCTGAGCGGAGCACCATCGCGACCGGCACTTTGGCTGGGTACGTCCCGCACTTGGGGACCGTACTGCCACTGCGCCACACCTAGCTGCCGCCGTCAGGACCGAAGCGAACCCTGAGAAGGGGGCCTGTGAACCCATCGAGCACCGCCGCCCGCCCGGGAAGCAACGCGACGTGGGACAGCTCCCCTTGAAGCCGTCCGCTTCAGAAGCCCAAGGTACTGTGTTCTTTGTCCTCACGGTGCGAGAGTCCTGCGACCTGAGCTCGCACCGCGCTGCCTGCTTCACAGCGCGAGCCGCCTCTGAAACCGAGGCTCGCACTGCTCCTGGTCCACGAGGCCCACGCGGGAAGCGTGAGCTTTGGCCGGCCGGGCCCGATCTCCTCTCTGAAGCAAGCGGAGACAGCGGAACGCGCATTGAGGCGCTACAAGACACTGAACCTTGCTGAACTTGGGCAGAAGGCCCAAAAGATTGCTTATTGCTAAGAAAGAACTGTGGCAACGTGAAACTAAGTAAACTGGAACCGCTATTGAGAGTTTGAAGACTGTATTTACAAGCCTGCTTGAAATTATATAAAGAACATATATTTTTACAAATACAGTTTGGTGTCATTGTGTGGTGGGTTGGTTGTGACGGTGTAATATTGCAAATGTTTAACCCTATGTGCCCCAGAGATTAGCCTAAGACTGCTTAAGCCACACTACCTAGAGGGTAAGCAGAGGTTGTCTTGAAGGTAACCCTCAGCCCTGACGGGGAAGAGAGAGTCCCTGCTCGTCGCCAGTGCTGCACTGCGCCGACTAGAGACTCCCCCTTCCTACATTGGACGCAGCGGTGAGGATAGCGGATTTACGTTTGCGGTGTCTTTACCTTAAACTACTGACCATTGCACAGTGATGACAGTCCAGTAACTAAGCCACAGACTTTTTGTTGATTTATGTTTTGCGAGAAGAGATCTCCATGTGTTCTTGAAGTCATGCCTGTGTCAGTGAAAATGGAAAAGGCAGCTTCCATTTCTTCTATTGACTGTGATTGGGAGAAACTAGAAAACTACACTGGGAAACAGCTCAGGAGCTTCTGCAAAAATTTGAACATTTCCATGACCGGACTCTCCAGAAGGGAGCAGTTCCAAAAGGCGCTGAGGGCCTGGGTCAAGGCAAGGAATGCCCCTGGAAAGGATTTTGAATTTGAGGATGCAGAACAGCAGCTGGAGGGACCCCTGACTCCAGAGTGGAGGGGTGCAACCTCCCCATTGGGTAGCAGTGTTTCTGGCCGAGGTCTGTCGCCAGAGGAGCTGGCGGACAGACAGGCAACCCGAGATCGTGAATTGAAGGTGGCAGAGCTGGAAATAAATGGGCAACTGGAGCTAGAATCTAGGAAGTTAGCCCTGGAAGTAATGAAAATGGAGATTGCGCATGACTTAAGAATGAGGAAACTTGACTTGGAGCTCGAGGGGCTTGAGGCCAGGAGGGCTTCAGCCCAGCAACAAGAAATGTGTGTAGCTCAGAGATTGAGCTTTGCTGAGTTGGAGGTGGAGTCCAGCTCAGATGGTGGCAGCAACATTCAGGTATCTAGTGCAGACAGCATAGCGCGCGCACCTAGAGATATGGCACCTGACTTGGAGGGGGTTAACTTACACCAGGAGGTTCAAGGGCATGAGGTAGCTCCAGTAGTGCGCAGCGTCCCTGAAGGGAATAGGGTAGCTGGCGTAGGAGTTCATGGTCCTAGTGGTGGGAGGGATTCCCCCATGGTTGAGGTCCTGGTGGGTGAGTGTAAGGACCGCCCAGAAGAGTGTGGGTTGCGTGACAGAGACAGTTCGCTACTGTCTGGCTAGTCTCAGAAGAATGGTGTGGAGTATATGTGTGAGGCGCTGGATGGTGAGGTGAAGGATAATTTGGTTAACCCTGCTAGGGGGCTGTGTAATCCAATTGTGGGAGAGCATATTGTAAGTCCCAGTTTTCCAGAGCTATGCCAACACCTGTTTGAGAGTGAGTTCTCTGACCCCAGGGAGCTCACATTGGAGGCAGACCTTGTGGTGGATTCCAGGGGGTCTGGAGAGGCATTGGGGTGTGATCCTGTGGGGAGTGGCTCAGGTATCTTCCAGCCCAGAGTGGTGGAAGTGGCGCAGAGTAGCCCAGCTAGGTCCTGTAGTAGTGAGAGGGGTGTAGGGCCTCACGTCCTGTCCTTAAGGGGAAGGAGTGAGAAGGGGTGTTGTCCCGGTAGTGCCCAACCTCAGTCTCAGAGCCTGGATGGTTCTTTAAGGGAACACCAGGTGGGGAGCCTAGGCTGTTCGGATGAGTCACCCTTTGAGGGGGATCCCCCAGTGGCTGGAGAACGTGGAGGCTCTGTAAACAGAGCTCCAATAGTTCTGGTGACTGGCAGTACCACTCCAGTTGGGAGGGTGCAGAAGTCCAAAAAGAGGGGCGAGAGGGGGAAAGAGTCCCCAGTGGAAGAACCAGTGGGTCAGGGGCCAGCCAGCAGGGCTGCGTCCCCAGTGAATGACCAGGGGGACACCACTTCTGTCCTGGGGGATCTTCCCACACTGTCAGAGGGACAGGGTTTGGGAGATCTGCGCCAGGCAGACTGTCGCACAGCACATGAGCTATGTGCCACCCTCAGGGGGGGCAGGCGTGCTCCCCGGAAAGTCCTGGTGCGCCAGGCAAGTGTTCAACTGCAGGGTTGGGTCCCTGAGTTGGAGAGCCAGGTTCAGGTGTTGTCTGACCTGGAGGGTGGGACCACTGTAATCAGTGTCCTGACCCATGTCACTTCTCGGGGTACCACTCCAGTGGGGAGTGGGCAGTACTCTGGAAGGGGGTGCAGAGGGAGGGAGTCCTTGCCTCTGACCCCGGTGCAGTTTGAGGGTTTAAACCCTAGGTTTAAGGGCCAGGTGCAGGGTGTCCCCCCTGACCTGGTGCCCCAGTTGCAGGATAGCACCCCTGAACTGGTGGGCGAATTGTGCAGGTCACCTGCCACAGGTGCCCTGACAATTCTGGAAGGGGGTACCACTCCAGGTGGGAGGGTACAGAGCCCCAAGGAGGAGGACCGGGTGTGGGAGAGGCCACCCCAGTCTTTGGTACAGCCACCAGGTACAGGCCTGAGGCTGGTGGGTCAGTGCCAGGATGACATACCTGACCTGACAGGAGGGAGAATGGACAAAGGGTGCCAAGCACCTGGGGTTACTGCCCCCCACTCTGTAAGGCCACAGAGGTTTGAGAGCCCTGAGAGGCATAAGGCCTGGGTCTCATTTCTGACTACTGTCAGTGGCCACTGTGACATTTTTCTGTCTGCCTGTTGGGACACACCTGTGAGCGAATTAAGGTTCAAGGCTGCACAGGTGGTGTCCACAGGTGTAGAGAAGGGTTTCCCATGGATGGGCTCGGTGGACCCTGAGAGTATGAACAGAGGATTTAAAGTAGGTGCAGATTGGCGTAGAACTGGAATGTGCCCCTGCTGTTGCGGGCCAGGTCCAGGTTCTATCGCCCAAAGCAGGGAAGCCCATCACAGTGGTGATTGGTCTACCCTGCGTTTTGGCTGGAAGGGGGTTGTGTTGGACCTGGGCCTCTTGGCAGGGTCATCCCTAAACTTTTTGCCTTCCTCCAATACTCTCTCTGACCTATTTTTGTTGGTTTAATGACTCTGGGCACTTTACCACTGCTGACCAGTGCTAAAGTGCATATGCTCTCCCTGTTGTAAAGTGTACATGTGATTGATGTCCATGATTGGTTCATTGGATTTACTGTTAGTCCCCAGTAAAGTGCACCAGGAGTGCCAGGGCTTGTGAATGCCAATACTGCTAGTGGGCCTGCAGCGCTGGTTGCGCCACCCACAGAAGCAGCCTTAAAATGTGTCTGGGGTCTGCCATTGCAGGACCTGGGTGCAGTCTGGTACTGTCATGCTGGCTGGGCAAGTGCACACACTTGCCAGCCCCTAAACCTTCCCTTAACTTCATATTAGTCACCCCTATGGTAGGCCTGAGGGCAGGGTGCATTGTAAGTGTAAGGTAGGACATGCCCTGATGTGTGTGGCATGTTCTAATAGTGAATTACTGCCAAATTCGTTTTTCACTATTGTAAGGCTACCAGTTCCCTTCTAGGCCAGATGGGCTGCTGGAATTATTACACTCTATAATCCCAGCAGGCTCAGGGAACATGGTAGAAATTCATGTTTAGTATGCCTGAACTCAGAATAATAAAATACTTCTTTTAGTAAAGTTTATTTTAATATCCTGGGTTTGCAAATGCTACTTTTAGAAAGTTAGCATTTGCTGGCCTAACCATTTCAGCCCGCCTCTGCTTGGATGTGGATCTGACTGTCTGGTGTGTGTGAGTGACAGGGCTGGGAGTTGACAGGTAGTGATTAGCAGGATGACCCCTTAGTGGGTGGTGGGAGTTCCCCTGAATGTTGCATCAGGCTGTGCCCCTGCCTCCACAATGCTGGCTCCGCCCTCCTGGGGAGCGACTAATGACTCAGCCTGCACCTGGCCCAGGAAGGACCGAAGCTTGTCAACAAAGTGCTCAAGCTTCCCCTGTCTTCACAATGCCGGCTCCGCCCCCCTGGGGAGCGGCTGATGTGCCTGCCCTCACACCGCATGCAGAAGCCAGAAGTACCCACAACAAGTGCTCAGGGACTGGAGAAGTTATGCAGAGGCCCCCCTGGCTTGCTAGAACAAAAGAAACTGGGTATAAAAGAAGGAGCCCTGCTCCTTGTAAATTAGATCCTGTTTGTGCTATAGAAGAAACTCTGCCCGAAGAGAAGGACCTGGAAGGACTACAAGGAGGAGTGCTGACTCTGGCCTGTGTCTGGTGCCTTGCTGCCAAAGGAGAGGAAGAGAAAAGCCTACAAGAGACTTTTACTTTTATTTTGAACTTTGTGCCAAACTCTGCTGAGAGATCTCCAAGGGCTTCCTGTTGAACTTGCCCCCTGACCAGCGCTCCAGGAACAGTGAGCGCTACCTTCCCTGACTAAGGCATCAGCTGTGTGTGCTGCTTATCGCTGCAGCGCTGACTGAGGAAGACGAGAGCATCAAGCCCCCCTGCACACCGTGAGCGTGGGTGAGCAGATCGCCACAACAACGTGAAGCCCAGCCCGCCGCTGGCCTGAACACCGTGACGGCATCTACACCTGGCCCCACGAGAGCAAAGTAACGGAGGACCCGTCCGGTCCAAGCACAGAAGTCTACTGGGCTCAAGCGCCGTAGAATCCCCCGCAAAGACGGACTGCCGCCCTTTGTCCTCTCCCTCGAACAGCGTCCTGTCGTCTGCCCCGCTGAGCGGAGCACCATCGCGACCGGCACTTTGGCTGGGTACGTCCCGCACTTGGGGACCGTACTGCCACTGCGCCACACCTAGCTGCCGCCGTCAGGACCGAAGCGAACCCTGAGAAGGGGGCCTGTGAACCCATCGAGCACCGCCGCCCGCCCGGGAAGCAACGCGACGTGGGACAGCTCCCCTTGAAGCCGTCCGCTTCAGAAGCCCAAGGTACTGTGTTCTTTGTCCTCACGGTGCGAGCGTCCTGCGACCTGAGCTCGCACCGCGCTGCCTGCTTCACAGCGCGAGCCGCCTCTGAAACCGAGGCTCGCACTGCTCCTGGTCCGCGAGGCCCACGCGGGAAGCGTGAGCTTTGGCCGGCCGGGCCCGATCTCCTCTCTGAAGCGAGCGGAGACAGCGGAACGCGCATTGAGGCGCTACAAGACACTGAACCTTGCTGAACTTGGGCAGAAGGCCCAAAAGATTGCTTATTGCTAAGAAAGAACTGTGGCAACGTGAAACTAAGTAAACTGGAACCGCTATTGAGAGTTTGAAGACTGTATTTACAAGCCTGCTTGAAATTATATAAAGAACATATATTTTTACAAATACAGTTTGGTGTCATTGTGTGGTGGGTTGGTTGTGACGGTGTAATATTGCAAATGTTTAACCCTATGTGCCCCAGAGATTAGCCTAAGACTGCTTAAGCCACACTACCTAGAGGGTAAGCAGAGGTTGTCTTGAAGGTAACCCTCAGCCCTGACGGGGAAGAGAGAGTCCCTGCTCGTCGCCAGTGCTGCACTGCGCCGACTAGAGACTCCCCCTTCCTACAGCCACCAATATTGCATTTTCACCCTTGACTTAAGTTTCGAAATTCCTAAATGACCATCATGATTGATTTCCAAAATTCTCCTTCTCAGAGTGGAGGGTACAACAATTCTCTCACATCTGCTGGTATAACCGTTGTCATCCAAAGATAGTTCATCTTGAATTTCCCACATGGCTTTCACATCCCCTTGAAGGCTATTCTTGTTAGGCCACCCACTGGAAATATAGTTGGTAACACTAGATAAATCGGTGTGTAGCAAAAAACCATTGTTCCAATGCTCTTTGGATATAGCACACGTGTTGTCAAGGACATGCGCAATACTGAAACTCTCAATTTCCTCATGGGAGGGAATTCCTTGATGAATAGGAGACCTACTTAAATACTCAGCTACTTGATTGTTCTTCCCAGGAAGATACACCACATCATAGTTGAAGTCCAGTAGTTTCAAACTCATCTTAGCTATGCGAGGGGTGGCCTTAATAATTCCATCAGAAGTTAGAACTTTAAGTAACGGTTTATGATCAGTCCGGAGGGTGAATCGTGTTCCCCAAACAAATTGTCTAAATTTAGTCATGGCCCAAACTGTTGCAAGCATTTCTTTCTCTGTCACTGACTATTTAGCTTCGGCAGGAGAAAGCGATAGAGAAGCAAATGCTATTGTTATTTCTTTACGATCTTCATGTATCTGTGACAGAACAGCCCCTAATCCTTTCCCACTAGCATCAGTGGTGATGATGCTGTGAGCCAAATTGTCATATGCTTGAAGGGGAAAAGCATTAATAAGATCTGTCTTAATTGCTAGAAAATCATGCTCATGGTCCTCATTCCATGCAAATTCACTCTTGACTTTCAAAAGCTGTCTTAAATTGTACGTTTTAATTGCAAAATTCCTGACAAACTTCGAATAGAATTCGGTAAGACCCAAAAAGGATCTTACCTTATCTTTTGAAGATGGTGAGGGTGCTTTCTCAATAGCTTCCATCAAGTTCTTCTTGGGAGATATACCATTGCTGCTGACTTTGTGACCAAGATATGTTACAGAGTTCATTCTGAACTTACACTTTTTGAGTTCAGCAGTCAAACCTTTCTCCGTTAATTTTTCTAAAACAATTCAAAGTCTATCATCATGCTCTTTTAAATCACTATCCATAATCAATATATCATCTTGGAAGTACGTGATTCCTTTTATTCCTTTAAATAACCTATGCATCAATCGTTGAAACACGGCGGCAGCAGAAGCCAAACCGAAAGGCATTCTTATGAACCTGTAACACCTAAATGGTGTTATAAAAGCTGTCAAACTCCTGCTGTCTTCGTGTAATTCGACCTGATGGTAGGCAGAAGTCAAGTCTATTGTCGTGAACCACTTTACATTTTTCGTTTGTGACAACAATTCATCAATTTTAGGCAATGGGAATTTATCAATTATAATATTCTTATTGAGATCCCTCAAATCAATGCATAAGCGCAATCGATTATCAGGTTTGCGCGCAATCACCAAGGGGGCCAACCACTTCGCACTCTCCACTTCTAGTTTTTCAAGCTCCTTCATGACATCATCTCTAATACTCATAGGAATATTCCTAGCCTTGTGACAAACAGGGGTTGCATTTTGTTTCAGGACAATTCTGTGTGTGAAACCCTTCAGTTTCACTACCTCTCCGGTGAATACTTTTGAAAACTCTTTAGTAATATTATCAGTAAATTCTTTGTTAAAATCACTGATGAGCATAATTTGATCAGATGCCTTAGGGTTCAAAATGATACCCAATTCCCCTTGATCTATCCACCCAAGAACGGAGGGACCTTTTTCAGTCACATACAATTTTCCCATGGTAGATCTGTCTTTACATTTGAATATTTCTTCAACAAAACCTACCATAGGAATTTCTTCTCCAGTATATGTTACATGACGTATATCTGGTGGTTTAAGTTTCTTATTAATGGAGTTTGCAAATTGACTTTCCCACACAGCTCTTTGCACTATCGTATAAGGGGAACCAGAATCAGCTACAATCTGGATATCAACACCCCCAATATTGATGTCACACACTGGTTTTTTCTTCCTACCTGTGAAATTGATATTTAACACAACATTGTTAGGATTATCATAACACATCATCATCCGAAGAAGACTCATTATTACTATTACTTGCTTCTTTATCCTCAACACAATTAACTTGTTTCTTTTTGCTTTTGTTCACTCCTACAAACTTTCGAAAAATGGCCTAAAACACCACAATAAGTACTCTTCAATTTAAGAGCAGAACACCATTTCTCAAATGCATTGTGACCACTATAACCACATCTATAACATACATTTTTGTTATCCGGAATGTTTTTCAGTTTAACATTGCTTTTCCTATTGTCACTTTTGTGAAATGAACCATCATATCTCTTATTGTCTAACTTTGCTTTAGTCTGAATATTTGCCACAACATTGTTTTCCTCATTTTTCTTAAGTGCGACTTGTGCGCATCTTTTAGATATCTCGGCTTTTTTTATGATAGCAAATATCTCATTTAAAGGAGAATCCACACAAACCCATAGCTTTTCCTGAATGGCAGAATTGTTGCAATGCATTACAAGTTGATCTCTCACAAATCCATTGTGTAAGTTTTCAAATTGACAATTTACTGAAAGTTTTTTAAGTGCAGAAACATCATCTTCTACAGATTCCGACTTTAGTTGTTTCCATTGAAAGAACTCATATCTGCTGATGCCCACACACACACTGCAGGTTGATAGTATCTATTTATGTATTTATTTTATTTATAAAGCGCTAACAATCATCCAGAGTAGGATATCACGGCGCTGTAATAACTAGTTATGTGTGATGGATTGACATGGTCATGTTTAGATTAGTCTGGTTTAGGGAAGAGGAAGGTTTTCAGATGCTTCCTGAATGCCAAATGGCATTCCGTGAGTCTGAGGGTCACGGGCAGTTCGTTCCACTTGGTTGCAGCTATGTGAGAGAAGGCTCGTTCTCCCATCCTGGCTCTCTTCACCCGAGTGGGTCTTGCTCTTGCCGTGAATTGGGAGCGAAGATTTCTAGTTGGAGCATAAAACTGAATCCTGTTTTGAAGAATACATGGGCCAGTGTTGTGCAGTACTCTGTGGGTTATACACATCATTTTGAAAGTTGCTCTTTGCTTCATTGGCAGCCAATGGAGCTGACGTAGGCAGCTCTTGGCTGAGTCAAACTTCATTTTCATGCAAACGGCCTTGGCCGCTGCTTTCTGCACCATTTGAAGTTTAGTGAAAAGATATTCTGCCATGCCTATGAACAGGGAGTTTCCGTAGTCCAGCCTGCTCATCAACAGAGACTGAACCAGGATCTTTCTACACTCAAAGGGGATCCAGGGGAAGACTCTTCTAAGCATCTTTAGTACAGCGAAACTTTTGCCACATATAGTGGATACGTGGGATTTCATGGATAGAGAGGTGTCAAGCATTACTCCTAGGTTTCTTGCTGTTAGTGTCGGAGTAGGTGGAGTACCCAGAGATTCTGGCCACCAGCTGTCGTTCCACAGTTGTGTGTGTCCACCGAACAGCAATATCTCCAATTTGTCTGCATTTAATTTAAGACAATGATTGTGCATCCAGTCAGACAGTTCTGAGAGGCAATTTAGTAGCCTATCCCTGGGGTCATTCCTCTCATCCAGAATTACAGTTAGTTGGGTGTCGTCTGCATAGGAACTGATTTCGACACCCCACTTCCTGCCTATTGCTGCCAGAGAAGACACAAAAACGTGGAACAACGTTGGGCTTAGTGAGGCCCTCTGTGGGACCCCATATTTGATGTTCCGGCGTGGGGATGAAAAATTGCCCATGTGCACAGATTGCGTTCTGTCCGATAGAAAGGATTGCAGCCACCTCAGTGCTCTGTCCCTGATACCTTTAGCTGCCAAAGTTCTTAGTAGCATGTTGTGTGGTACGGTATCAAACGCTGCCGAGAGGTCCAGTAATATCAAGGCGACTGTTTTCCCCTGGTCTACCTGCATTCTGACATTATCCAGCACGGACAGGAGCGTAGTTTCCATGCTATTGTTGGCCCTGAAACCCGTTTGAGAAATATCTAGTAAGTTGTTTATTTCAAGAAAGCTGGTCAGCTGCCTATTAACCAGTTTTTCCAATACCTTAGATAAGTAGGGTAGTTGAGATATGGGTCTATAATTAGCTGGATTATTGATGTCTAAGCCTGATTTTTTTAGCAAAGGGGTGACTGTGGTGTTTTTCCAGCTGATTGGGAATTCCGCGGTTTTCAGCGAGTGGTTCAGTAGTTGGGTCACTGCTGGGCAAATTATTGGGGTAAGTTGCGAAAAGATATGGTGGGGACAGGGGTCCTGGGGGGAGCCTGATTTGATTTCTAGCATAACTTTGCCCACTTCCTCTTCCGAGAAAGGACCAAAGCTGGAACAACCATCCTGGTCCTCCGGGCCTTCAGCTCTGGGGCTGGGGAATGGCGAGTCATCGGATTGGGGGGTGGAAAATGACTAATAGATCATGTCTATTTTCTCACAGAAAAATCGTTCATTTTATCACAGCCAACTTGTGTGGGGGCCAGATTTGATGAGAGACTGGTAGGATTGCATAGCTCTTTGACTATTTTAAAAAGCTCTTTAGACGAATCTTTATTTTCTGTTATTCTGCGAGAGAAGTAATCCTTCTTTGCTCTCTTAATGGCTTTAATGTATTGTGTAAATTCTTTCTTGTATGCCAGTCTCGTCTCATGAGTTTTTGTTAGTCTCCATTTGTGTTCAAGCAGTGAGTATTTTCTTTTTGCCGCCTTCAGTTCTGGCCCATACCAGTTTTCTGAGATGGTACGCCTGGGTTTGGTGTTAAGACGAAGCACTGAACAATGTTCCAGTGCTTTCGTGATATGGTTCTGAAGCGTATCTGCATAGGAGTAGGTGAAGTGTTGCCGAAAAGTTTCAACATTAAACTTTTTCCAGCTCCTCCTTTGAGTTGCTGCTGGACATGAGTGTCTAGTATTTGTAATCGATAGGCCGATGTTGAACTCGATCATGGAATGATCTGTCCATGCCAAAGACTTTATCCCTTTAATGAGAATAGGATTTATATTAGAAAATATCAGGTCTAGAATATGTCCCGCCTTGTGGGTTGGTTGGTCGATTCTCTGAGACAGTTGTAGGATTTCCATGTTCTCTACTAACTGCTTGGCAAGGGGGGTTTTGCTGTCATCATAGTGGATGTTAAAGTCCCCTAGGAGCAGTACATTTTTTGTGTGAAGGCAAACTGGCATAACTTGCGCTAGAAACTGTGAATTAAACTCGGATGTGCAGCCTGGTGGATTATATATGATGACACCACCGAGTAGAATTTTAGTGTTAATAGACACTGAGAATGCCAAGGCTTCATGGCAGCTAGCCTGAGTAATCGTCTCTTGTCTACAAGTGAGGGAGTCTTTAAACAGCAGTGCTACCCCACCACCCTTTTTCTTCTCCCTGTTCAGGTTAAGAATTTTATAATCAACTGGGAGGGCCATAGCAATGTCTGGGGTGCTGTGGTTGTCCAGCCACATTTCAGTAATAAAAGCTAGGTCTGGTTTCTCAACGTTCAGAATATCCCAGATCTCAATTGCATGTTAAGGAAGGGATCTTGCGTTGAGATAAATACACCTCAATACCACCTCAGGGGTGGTGGACTTAGTGGGGCACTGCCAGGGATCACTCTCCCATTTGCATTTCTGACAACCAACTGGCCCCATTATATTCAGGGGTTCCAGTTGTGCACATGACGCAGGGCGTACTGTGCCCAGGATATTGAATCTCCTAAGCTCACTACTTGAGTACGTAATGGCGTTTGTTGTCATGGATGATGGATGGCTGGCAAATTGGGCAGGGGTTATGGCCCCTGGTCCCGGCCTGTCGCGGACGGGCGCAGACGGGCTTGCCTTTGGCACGCCTTTAGCGCGCCGGCGGCGCGCCCGCTGCGCCCGTCCACTGCGCCTCCGAATTAAAGGCTCCATTTTATAGTTGACGAGAGCGGGAGCACTAGACAGCTATCCCTGCTGCTCACCTAAGATGGTGCTCCCCCGGGCAGCGTCCAATCGGCTGCAGTAGGAGAGATCCGGCCAAAGTTATCAGCTATAGGGGCCCGATATTTAGCTGCCACAGTCCGTTTGTCAGAGATGGTGAACAGCTAGAGTCCGGCAGTAATTTGGGCGTGAGAGTAACAAGGATTAAAAGGTAATTCTAAACACGTATTTACTCCAGTTAAAATACGGCGATTAAAATGTCAAAACAATTACACTTTGCGAGTCCCGGCTTTCCGCCTCAGGACAAGTAAATTTACACACCACACACACAATAGTAATCAGGGGAGTGTGGGTAGGAGGCTATTTTATAGAAAGTGAGGGCGGGAGGGCGGGAGCACTAGACAGCTATCCCTGCTCCTCACCTAAGATGGCGCTCCCCCGGGCAGCGTCCAATCGGCTGCAGTAGGAGAGATCCGGCCAAAGTTATCAGCTAGAGGGGCCCGATATTTAGCTGCCACAGTCCGTTTGGCAGAGATGGTGAACAGCTAGAGTCCGGCAGTAATTTGGGCGTGAGAGTAACAAGGATTAAAAGGTCATTCTAAACACGTATTTACTCCAGTTAAAATACGGCGATTAAAATGTCAAAACAATTACACTTTGCGAGTCCCGGCTTTCTGCCTCAGGACAAGTAAATTTACACACCACACACACAATAGTAATCAGGGGAGTGTGGGTAGGAGGCTATTTTATAGAAAGCGAGGGCGGGAGGGCGGGAGCACTAGACAGCTATCCCTGCTCCTCACCTAAGATGGCGCTCCCCCGGGCAGCGTCCAATCGGCTGCAGTAGGAGAGATCCGGCCAAAGTTATCAGCTAGAGGGGCCCGATATTTAGCTGCCACAGTCCGTTTGGCAGAGATGGTGAACAGCTAGAGTCCAGCAGTAATTTGGGCGTGAGAGTGATCCAGCGGGCTATAGAAAATATATCATAAACAACGCTACCCAACTTCATAACCTATAAACAAAATTCTAAACTAAATATGGACCCATTTATAAACCTGATATATTTTGGGCCTACTGAATCAGGTGGTCAGAATAAATCTATAAACACATTATCTACAGACTATATACATATTTATACATTAGCAGAAAGAATATTGTCTTTAGAATAAAACCCAACCATTTAAACGACCACCATAGGCGACGTGATCTAGCTAATAGTAACCTACACTTCTGAATAACCAAGACCAGCTTGTTTGTCAAAGGTAAGATTTTATTTACTAAATTATGGTATATAAGTTGAAAGTTTTATAATTGAATTTTATTAGCATTAAAGCAAGCATGATTGTAAAGAATTATGAGAAAATACAATTTAAGCAAGTAAATCAAATTTAAAGTGAATATTTAAAGTTTAGCATTTCTAAAACCTATTTCCCTAACTGAGCTAAATAGATAGAAATTAAAGTAAAGTTCTTTGAGGATTCTTACATGCTCCAAGTAAAGTCCAGCAGCACTTCACCCTCATCGGAAAGTCAGAAAGCAGCAGCCAGCCCAACCCTAAGGGCATGACTTTTTATACCTTTCTACGCTAACTAAACTAGCAAAGGAAAGTTTTCAGAAATCCTCGACGTCCCATTGGCTGAGAGTGACAAGTGACATGTCACCCAATTCTCAAAAAGTTCCATAAAATCATATTTCATAGAGACCATTGTTCCTTCCACGTGAAGCCAGAAGCTTCCTCATGTTGCAACAAATGTATTAAGTCATTCTTGCAGCGTCCATAGACTTTCAATACAACTTCCGCGGATGCCAAGTTAAGGACTGACAAAATGTTCACTTTCGACCTTGGCCATGTCCGACAGAATGATGTCAGCTCATCAGTTTTTGCTTTGTGAATGCAGCTTCAATAAACGCTTTAATTCAGAATGGGCGTCTCGTGACTTTCTGCAGAATTATATGTCAGCTCTTTTTCTGCGGTTCAAATGACTAGGCCCAAAAGCAGGCAACTTATGTTTTCTAGTATAAAACAAACACAAGAAAAGTATTAATGTAAGAAATAAAGTAGATTCTGTATCCACCCCATGGTTTACTAATTAATTAACCCACCCGATTAATCAAAATGTTACCTAGCCATTGCAAACAAATAAAGCAGCGTTTATATTTACCAGTCTCCGTTTTTTCATGAGACCCATATGCACCTAGAATAGTAGAAATGACATCACACAGACAAGGAAAAGCAAAACAAGCACATGCTTCTTTTAAGTTTGCAGCAGTTAGTAATGACAAAAACGAAAACAATAAATTATTTTATTATTTTGCACGAACAAAAAGATGCAACATTTATGCACGTTTATGAGCACACATGTTAGTCCCCCCACGTGTAAAGTTTAATCTAAGTTGTATTAGCATAACATATCACAAATCATTAATATTATTATTCATGTTATGGAAATGTGACTTTGCGAGTTTAAACAAAATTTTGTTTTCTATCTCGCTCCATCAACTCCCTCATCTGGTGATTAACAAATCACCACACCAGCACTCAAAATTTTGGTAAATTAAATTTATAAGAAATCGATTCAAATTCATTTGTATCAGTAAACCTAAAAGTCTGTTTCTGCATAATCTTTGAAATTAACATGACGCTCTCTATGTAACTCCTGTAATTCGATCTCCCTTTCTTCTTCTTTTCTGAGTTTATAGATTCTTTTCTTTTCTTTCAATTGTTTCTTTCTTTTATGTAACAAACAACCTAATTTGGTCAAAATAAAAATGAATACTATTACAATCAAAGGTGCCAGAATCTTGCCAAGAATTGAACTTCCGATATTATGAAACCAGTTTTTAATTGCTTGAAACCTTTTTGAAAGTTTCCCTGTAAAATCTTCTTCTTCTAAAGGAATTATCTCTGAATGCATTTGTGTAATATTCTTAATATACATTTCAATATTCTTACTTTCATCAGGTATATATGTACAGCAATGTTGGACATGTAAAATGCCACAGACTCCTCCCTCTTTTGCTAGGAGTATGTCTAAAGCAAGACGGTCTTGAATTACCATGGATCTAATTGCAATAACTTCAACATTCACTAATTGAAATCCATCAGCAGTGTCAGTTGATAATCTATCAACTATAGTGGACAATTTTCTAATTCTCCCAGCATTTAGGGTTATACCAACAAAAGGAATTACAGCTTGAAAAATATCTCCCAGAACTTCGGTAAAAGTTTCTCTTTTGCTCTATTTACATAATTATGAATTTTAAACAATCCTTCTGAATCTCTGTCAACATGAAACACTTTAGGAAAAACAATTCCCACATAACAAGTTCCATACCAATGGTCTGGAAGGTTGTAGTAGGCTTTGTCACCACAAACAAAATAAATCCCAGGAAAGATAGGATCTTTTCCACCTTTAAATCCCCAACCTCCCATAATCTGATAAGTATCTTCACAGTTACTTGCACCTACAAAATAATTATCAAAAAGTGTATTATCTCTTCTAATGCAAAGCTTTCCACTAACTGGTTTGTCTATGTGAATTGCAATATTTTCAAGCATTTTACCATTTAATTTCTCATCCTCTTTTTGCCAGAAGGCAGTTTTAGTCTGCTTGACTAATTCATTCCTTTTATAAATTGCTCTTCTCTCCTCAACCATATTCAAGAATTTCTTTCCTTCAGCACTTAATTTACATGTTAGATTATTCTTGTAAGCATACTCATATGTGAGTTCGTTAGTAACAAGGAAATATTCTCTCATTTGTTTGGCTTTCTTATGCTTATTTAAAGCATTATCAATCTTAACGTTAGCAAAAATGTCATCATAATTTGAATAGTAATATTCTAAACGTCCAGTTTGATAAAATAAACTAGTTAATACACTACATGTTACAGCATAAGTGAGAGGAAGCATATTATATGTTACTCCCTCAGAAACAGAAGCAGGTAACTTAACACAGACATAACAGTCTTTTGCATCCATTACCTTGACATATTCACTCAAAAGCTTTGTGAATGTATTACTTGAAAAATCACCTATTGATTTATCTTGATGAATGTTAGGCTGATGATCAATAACTTTTGCAGATGCACTATGTTTAGTTTGGCTAACCAGAGCTTTGCTTGTTAAATTAACTTTGTGTAATTCTCTATTCATTTCTAAAGGGATAATCACAGCTAGAACTAACCAGAGCAGAATTAAAATGAGCAGACATACCAGAGTCATCTTACAGCATCTTTTAAAAACAGAACATCTTGAAGTGTTCTCCTTAACATAAGGCATTTTTAGGTTAGTTTTAGCCTCAAAAATAAAAATAATTTTTAAAATTTATATACACCCCCCTTTTAAAATATATTTTTCTTTTATAACCCTAAACAAGATTTCTTCGACCTTATGTCATACATAAGTTTCTTTCGACTAAAAACAGTTTTTCTTCGACCTTGTGTCAACTAACAAGATTTCTTCAGCCTTTTGCCAATTTAATATTTCTGTACTTCAATCATTGTCACTAATTTCTTGGATTTCGTTTTCTTCTTCACTACTATCATATATGTCAATAACAGGTGGAATTACTAAGTAAGTCCACTCAGGAGACTTGTATTTCTGGTTTGGTCTTATTATCCTCTTCCCTTTTCTTGATATCACTTCAATTTTTCTTCCAACTCCAACTTCTTTTCCTGGACTCTTTTGACTACTGATTTCTTCAACTTGTTCTATTGGCTTTTTGATCAGTCTGACTCTCAATCTTCCACCAGGCCAGTAGTCTGCTTTTCTCACGTACTTCTTCTTTGGTTCAGAATTATTTGATTCTGACTTCCAAGTCCTTTTCTTTCTCTTTTCACTTTCACCTTCCACGTCACTTTCTTCAGTTTCGTAGTCTGAAATTTCAATTGACTCAGGAACTTCTCTATTCGGCAATTTCACTCCTTCAGGAACTTCACTTTGTCTTCCATCACTGGTACTCGGTAATTCGTTCTCCTCCTCTTCCTCAATTACCTCTAACTTCCCAGATTTCGGATTTTTGTTCCTTACTTCAGAGTTTGTTCTCTGCCTTTCGATACTCTCCTGGTTTGAAACTTCTTTTGGTTCAGCTTCTTTGTCTTCAATAGAGACAACCGAATCTTCAGTTATCTTTCCTTTTAACAGATTCTCTTCACCTTCAGAATCTATTTCAATGATTTCTAAGTCTTTTCTTGTCAGATTTCCATTCACTGGCACAGTTTCCAGATGTCGACTTTCTTGTCGATCTTCAGAATCTGGAATTACTTCACCTTCTGTTCTGTCTTCTGCTTCAGAATCAGAATCATCTGTGGTATCACTTTCAACATCAGAACTCTCAGGAGTTGGTACTGGAATAGTATGACTAGGATGAATCCAACGTTTCAATCCTCTGCACTTTACAGCATTAGTAGTGATCAAGATTATCTGCCTAGGTTTCTGCCATCTAGGAGCTAGACAATTCCTTCTCCGATGTACTTTTGTTCTGACCCAATCGCCAGGTCTCAGATCATGAGTCAAAACCTTTTCATTTGATTGTGCTTCAGTTCCCACCTGATTAGACACAGAAGTTACCATATCAGATAACCTTTTACAGTAATCCAAAATTGCACTGTCATTTATGCTCAATAGTTTACCTACAGGTACAAAAGCTTGCCTCATAACTCTTCCCATTAAAATTTCATGAGGACTCAAACCTGTCTTTTTATCTGGTGTACTTCTTAATGACATCAAAACAAGTGGAAGTGCATCAGTCCACTTTATGCCTGTTTCAAGACACATTTTTCCAATTCTGTTTTTGATTGTTCCATTTATTTGTTCAACTACACCTGATGCCTCTGGTCTGTATGCACAGTGTATTTTCTGCTCAATGCTCAAAGCTTCACAAATTAATTTCATCAGTTTGTTATCAAAATGGCTTCCTCCATCACTCTCAATAGTGACTGGAAAACCATACCTTGGGATGATTTCTCTGAGCATTAGTTTTGCTACTGTAATTGAATCACAATGTCGTGTAGGGAAAGCCTCTACCCATCTTGAGAATAAGCATACAATTACAAGTACATATTTCAAACAGTTGTGTAAGGGCATTTCAATGAAATCTATTTGTAACCTGGTAAAGGGACCACCTTCTCGACCAATTATTCCTGTCCCCACCACTGATTTTCTGTTTGGATTCATTTGTTGGCATGACAAACACCTTTGACAAAAAGATTCAGCAATGGTTCTAAATTTGGTATTGAACCATGTTTCTCTGAAAAGTCTGACCATAGAATCTCTTCCTAGATGTGCAGGACCATGATATAATCTGGCCATGTCAGCAATCAAACAATTTGGTAAAACTACTCTGCCATCTTTGTAAACCCACACTCCATCTTCTTCACGTGGTCTACAATCTGATCTTAACCATAGGTCTTTTTCATCATCTTCTGCTTCGTTTTGTAAATCTCTAATCTCATGCCATGTTTCTACAACAGTTGTTAGCATTAATGAATTTGAATCAGTTTCCTTACTCCTCTCCCGATTGTATGAATAATTTTTCCTTGCGCAGTACTTTGCTGTTTCGTCTGCGAAGGCATTTCCCTTGGAAATATAATCAGTTCCTCTAGTGTGCGCTGCACATTTGACAATTGCAATTTCTTTTGGCAATTGTATTGCTTCAATTAATCTCCTAATGAAAACTGCATTTTTAATTGGAGATCCTGTTGATGTCATGTATCCTCTCTGTGACCAGAGTTGTCCATAATCATGTACAACTCCGTACCCATACTGACTATCAGTAATGATGGTAACTCTTATATCCTTTGATATTTCACATGCACGAATTAAAGCAATCAATTCAGCCACTTGTGCTGAACGAACTCCTTCAAGACATGATGCTTCTTCAACATCTACAACTGTACAAACTGAGTATGAAGCTTTCAAGACACCTCCTTCGGATCTTAAGCATGAGCCATCTACAAAGTAGACAAAATCCGATTCAGACAAAGGTCTGTCTTTGATGTCTTTTCTTGGTTTAGTGCAGAATTCCATGACATCTAAACATTCATGTTCTGTCTCAATGTCATCAACAATTTCAGAATCAGGCAGTAATGTAGAAGGATTCAGATTCAAACATCTTGAAATCGAAACATTATCTGCTCCCAGTATGATTTTCTCATACTTTGTCAATCTGCTACTTGTTAAATGTTGAGTCTTACCTCTTGTCAGCAATATTTCAACTGAATGAGGCACAAAAACTTTTACAGGAAATCCCATAATGATTCCTTCACTTTGTTCGAGGCTGATACTTGTAGCTGCAACTGCTTTCAAACAACCTGGTAATGCTTTTGCAATTGGATCAAGAACTGCAGAGAAGTATGCAATAGGTTTCTTTAAATTTCCATGTCTCTGAATTAACACAGATAATGCACATCCTTCTCTCTCACTGCAATACAGTTCAAAATCTTTCTCATAATTTGGCATACCTAAAGCAGGAGCTTGGCATAAGCTCTTTTTCAGGTTCTCAAAAGATTCCATCTCAGCATCATTGAGAATAATTGGATCTTTTACATCTGATTTGGTCAGTCTTTGTAGTGGTTTTGCAATTACTGAAAATCCACTTATCCATTGTCGACAGTAACCTACCATTCCCAAGAACATTCTGACCTGTCTTTGTGTTCTTGGTGGTAACATTGCCTGAATCATTTTTATTCTCTCTATTGTTACTTGTCTTTTTCCTTTTGCAATTCTGTGACCAAGATATTTTACTTCTTGTTTGCAAAACTGTAGTTTTGCTGGGGACACTTTATGTCCTTCTTCTGCAAGGCGATTTAACAGAATTATTGTATCTGTTACACAATTTTCTCTTGTCTTTGCAGCTATTAACAAATCATCAATATACTGTACCAACGTAGACCTACCTGGTAAGTCTAAATCTTCTAATGATCTTTTTAACAATTCATTAAAGATTGAAGGACTTTCTGTATAGCCCTGAGGGATTCTTGTCCATCCAAGGGTCTTACCTTGGAATCTGAAAGCAAAGATTTCATAACTGTCTGGATGTAAGGGAACAGTAAAGAATGCATTGCAAAGGTCAATGACTGTATACCATTCAGCATCATGTGGAATCTGAAATAGAATTACTGCTGGATTTGGAACCACAGGACAACATGGAACGACAATTTGATTAACTTTTCTCAAATCTTGTACGATCCTAAATGTTCCGTTAGACTTTTTAACTCCCATAATTGGTGAATTACAAGAGCTACTCTTCATTTCCTTTAATACACCTTGCTTGATTAATTTTTCAATTATAGGTGTAATACCTTCAATTGTTTCAGTTTTCATTTTATACTGTGGAGTGTTTGGAAATTCTATTCCCTGTTTCAATGTAATTTTAACTGGATCTACATTTTTCATCAGACCCATCTCATTTCCACTAAAATCCCATATTTCAGATTTCACTGTTTCTTTGAGTTCTTCAGGTAGATCTTTTTCTTCAAATGCAGGAAACAATTTTGTTTCTTCTGCTTCCATCATCATCATTGTCATTCTGTATAAACCATCTTCCTCCATTGTTTGTAACTCAACTCCATCAGGAGAACAATATATTCTGCAATTCATTTTACATAGGATGTCTCTACCTAATAGATTTACTGGACTACTATTACAAACCACAAATCTGTGTTTATCTCTGTAATTTCCAATTTCAACTGGTACTGGATCAGTTAAGTCTGTTTTAATTTGCTGATTACTTACTCCGACAACTTGGATGGTATCCCCAGAGAGAGGTAGGTTTTCAATTTCCACTGATCTAACAGTAGAACGGGTAGCACCAGTGTCCACTAGAAAAGTGATGTCTACATCATTAACTTTCCCGTTTACATAAGGACCAGACTGGTCAACCTCAAGAGTGGCTCCAACAACACACTCTTCCTCCTCTCTCGGGCACCGTCAGCAATAATCATCAGAATCACTGTCTTGACTTTCTGCTAATAAAAATTGTTGTGAAGCATTTTGCATTTGAACCCTTTGCTGCTTTTGTTGTTTCTGTGGTTTTATTACCTGTTCACTTCCCTGAAATCCCACGTTTGGATTATATTTTTGAACTCCCCCACAATTCGGAAAAGGTGGTTGTGGCAATTGGTCTTGACGATTATTCACCTGTTGTTGTTGCTGTTGCTGTAACTGTCGCTGAATATTAAATTCGTTTAACCCCTGTTGCATCTGTAGCTGTCGCTGCAGGTCAACACCATTCTGCATCTGTGGATTCAATAAGGGATTCTTTAAGTTTTTAGGAGGATGAGGACACTCGTCCCTCCAATGTCCAATTTCGCCACAATTAAAACAAGGTAATCTTTGTTTCAGCTCTTCTATCTTTGGGCTAAATTTCTTTTGGAAATTATTACCTTTAAACTTTCCTTGTATCTGGTTTGTATTTCCAGTTTGAACAAAATTAGTGTTCTTATTACCCATGCTGGCAATCTGTTGCTCAGCCACCTTTACCTGAGCCCACATGGCTTTCTCCTTCAGCTTCTTCTGTTTTACTTCTATTTCATCACTGCAATATTTTGCTTTTCTTAGAATATCATCTACAGATAGTGATTGCCATCCGACAATACTAGTTCTAATCATTTCTCCAATTTCAGGTTTTAGTCCATAAACAAATCTATAGACAAAATGACTCATGTCTTTTTCATCTAATTTTTCATAACCACTGTATTGTTTAAAGATTAACAGTAGTCTTTCATAAAAAGAATGAACTGATTCTTTTGTTTCCTGCTCTGTTCTTTCTATTTTAACCCAATCAACTTCTTTGGGTGGAATTTTGTTTTTCATCCAAACAATTACTTTTTCATAGAAATCCATTACAAGTGGATTTGGGGCACCTGTTTCCTTAATTCGTTCAGGTTCTGCTTTTGGCCAACTAATCGATATTTTGCATTCTGTCCAAAGATCAGATGGAACTACAATGTCAAAAAATCCATCTAAATCAATCCACAGAACTTTTGACACTTTGATAAATCTATCAACTTGCCTGTACCACTCAACTGGTTTTTCCCTCAATTTTGGAAAATCATTTGTAAATAACAGAATGTCCTGTCTCGACCAAGGGATATGAACATATCCTCCACCTGCAACTTCTCTCATTGGAAATTGTTTTGACAATTTATCCAATCTTTCATCTTCCTTCTTTTTCGTCCATTTTACTCTCCATTTATTCAGTTCTCCTAGCTTTTTGATATAGACAATCAAATCTTTAATGTGAATTATTCTTCCCATTGAGTTCAAACTCTCAATGTCACTTTCTGAAAAATCTAATCTGTAATGTTTTGCAAAATTCTTTTGTTTACTCACATCGATCTCAAGTTCTGCTGCTAGATCCTCTAGTTGATCATATTTATTTTTCGTTTTCCACTGAATGCTTTTGCAAATGAACAGTAGTTCATCATCCCGATAGTAATTTAAACTATCTGGACCAATTGTTCCAATTATTAATTCTTTGATATTCGCTTTTAATTTGGCCACATCAAGTTTTGGTGTGGTTACCCTGACTTCAGGACTCCCTATATCTGACATAGCACCCATTGGTGTTTTTGGAGATAAATCCTCATTAAAAGTTAAATCAGGCATTCTTGATTTAGAAGTGTTTAATTCCGTTAAATCTGAATAAAATTTTTCAGCAGCCTTTTGAATTTCTGTATTTAAAGGAATAGTTAATCCAGTTTTGTTTGTTTCTTTTTGCTCAAATACGGGTTGTACAGGACCAATTGTTACTGGAACTGTGACAGCTTCCATGCCTTTTGTCATTCTTTTTATTAATTCTTCCTTTGATCTTATATATTCATTATAATCAACATCTTCAACATTTCTTATCTCTCTTGCATAATCTTTTGGAGGTTCCCTTGCTCTTGGAGTCATTGTAAAATGTCTACCTTCATTTCGAACATTCTCGAATTTTGATCTTCTAGGAGTTTCAGTGATTTCACAATTATTTGGATAAAGTTTAGGAGCTTCACTAATTGGAGGTGCACTCGGTGAAGTTTCAGTAGAAACCACCGGAGTAGACCATGATCTAGGAGGTCTCAAAGGCTGATTAGGCTGATTCTTTCTAGTAGTTGTATATATTTCTTCCATAACTGCATCCTCAGATTCACTTTCCATAGATTTCCCTGTAGGAGAACCCATTACCATTTCATGAATTAAATACAATCCTTCACTCATGTTTCCCTGTCTCCACATTCGCAATCTATCTTCATGAGTTTCTCTTTTCCAAGATGGATTTTTAGAAGGTCTTTTAATTCCACTAGCTTCTCTTTGTAACTGATACATCTCGTCTTCCCACTCAACTAAAGCTTCAAATTGAGTTGGTCTCGGTTTTGGAACAAGAGCATTCATTTTCTCTCGTAAGTTTCTTAAAACTCTTACATTAAATGAACCATCATCAGGCCAAGCTAAAACACCGTCGTTTTTAGTATAGCGTTTCCAACTGTCGAACCATAAGACAGTATGATATCCGTATTCACCTTCCATATACGCTGCAGGTGTTTTATACTTATGAAGTAGTTTACCACCTCGCGTTTCGATTTTCTTGTCAGGTGAAAATAAATTCTTGAATTTCTGAAATAATGTTGTCTTTTTCTCAACATGTTTAAAATGATAACTCATTTTTAAAAGTTAAATTTAATTCACAAAATCGTTCGTAAAATATTTCTGGGATGTTCCGCAAAACAACCAATCCGTGCGCGAAACACACCAACAAACCAATGACAGTTGAGCTACGTCACTTTTCTGCTCAACCAATAATTTTGGAGATTTTCTGAAGGACCAATCAGCTCACTGGCCGTCAGAGACTCAAGAGCCAATCAGAATACAGCTTGTGACGTAGGTCACCCAATCCCAGCGCGGCTCTGTGACGTACACAGCAGCTGCGGTTTCTCGTTTCTCACTCCTGGCGCTTACCCCTCCTTCACAAAATCTTTTCACAGCGCCATTTTAAGGACACTTTTCAGTGTAAATTAATTTTTAACGATGACTATAAAGACAACATCTGTTCGTTTCACTATTTAGGATAGTTTACATACATTCAAGTATCCACACTTCGGAATAGACGGCGCTATTCACACTAAGGATAATATTCAATTGTCAGTAGAGTAACCTTACCCCACCCTTCTAACACGTATAATTATGAACTCGCTTTGCTCTGAACCCACCGCGAAGTGAAAGTTCTAAGAGTTCCACTTGAACATAAAATACAATTCAAACTCGCACTTTTACACGGAAAATTCCCTAATTTCAAACACACATGAAATCCGTACAGGACTCTCACCTGTTTATAGAAATCATGCACCGTTAGCAAAATAACGACGTTATCCGTACAGGGCTCTCACCTGTTTATAGATATGAAACATGTACCCGTACAGGACTCTAACCTGTTTATAGATAATCATGCACCGACGTTAATTTTACCCTTCACTCAAGCTCGGATATAACTAATACTCTCATCACAGTGAGTTTTATGGAAGGCGCTTTGTCCCTATTCTCATGCTGCTTTAATTTCTTAGAAAACCCTCACTAAACAAGATTCAGACCTAGCCCTAAAACTGTGCTGCTCGGCGACAACACTATGGTACTCGGCGATACCTTTTGTGATACTCGGCGATATCACTACAAACAGAACAGATGGCTTGCGTGACTAATTTCTCGCCACACAATCTATACCGGTATAGCTTACAGATAGCACGAAAAACGAACTTAACAAGTGTTAAAACATCGATCCTATTTCCATACCATAACGCAACCCTTAGCAACCAACATATTACCTTGGTTACCTCTTAGCAACCATCAATTTCTGCTACCAGAGAATTGATCCAGCGGGCTATAGAAAATATATCATAAACAACGCTACCCAACTTCATAACCTATAAACAAAATTCTAAACTAAATATGGACCCATTTATAAACCTGATATATTTTGGGCCTACTGAATCAGGTGGTCAGAATAAATCTATAAACACATTATCTACAGACTATATACATATTTATACATTAGCAGAAAGAATATTGTCTTTAGAATAAAACCCAACCATTTAAACGACCACCATAGGCGACGTGATCTAGCTAATAGTAACCTACACTTCTGAATAACCAAGACCAGCTTGTTTGTCAAAGGTAAGATTTTATTTACTAAATTATGGTATATAAGTTGAAAGTTTTATAATTGAATTTTATTAGCATTAAAGCAAGCATGATTGTAAAGAATTATGAGAAAATACAATTTAAGCAAGTAAATCAAATTTAAAGTGAATATTTAAAGTTTAGCATTTCTAAAACCTAATTCCCTAACTGAGCTAAATAGATAGAAATTAAAGTAAAGTTCTTTGAGGATTCTTACATGCTCCAAGTAAAGTCCAGCAGCACTTCACCCTCATCGGAAAGTCAGAAAGCAGCAGCCAGCCCAACCCTAAGGGCATGACTTTTTATACCTTTCTACGCTAACTAAACTAGCAAAGGAAAGTTTTCAGAAATCCTCGACGTCCCATTGGCTGAGAGTGACAAGTGACATGTCACCCAATTCTCAAAAAGTTCCATAAAATCATATTTCATAGAGACCATTGTTCCTTCCACGTGAAGCCAGAAGCTTCCTCATGTTGCAACAAATGTATTAAGTCATTCTTGCAGCGTCCATAGACTTTCAATACAACTTCCGCGGATGCCAAGTTAAGGACTGACAAAATGTTCACTTTCGACCTTGGCCATGTCCGACAGAATGATGTCAGCTCATCAGTTTTTGCTTTGTGAATGCAGCTTCAATAAACGCTTTAATTCAGAATGGGTGTCTCGTGACTTTCTGCAGAATTATATGTCAGCTCTTTTTCTGCGGTTCAAATGACTAGGCCCAAAAGCAGGCAACTTATGTTTTCTAGTATAAAACAAACACAAGAAAAGTATTAATGTAAGAAATAAAGTAGATTCTGTATCCACCCCATGGTTTACTAATTAATTAACCCACCCGATTAATCAAAATGTTACCTAGCCATTGCAAACAAATAAAGCAGCGTTTATATTTAACAGTCTCCGTTTTTTCATGAGACCCATATGCACCTAGAATAGTAGAAATGACATCACACAGACAAGGAAAAGCAAAACAAGCACATGCTTCTTTTAAGTTTGCAGCAGTTAGTAATGACAAAAACGAAAACAATAAATTATTTTATTATTTTGCACGAACAAAAAGATGCAACATTTATGCACGTTTATGAGCACACATGTTAGTCCCCCCACGTGTAAAGTTTAATCTAAGTTGTATTAGCATAACATATCACAAATCATTAATATTATTATTCATGTTATGGAAATGTGACTTTGCGAGTTTAAACAAAATTTTGTTTTCTATCTCGCTCCATCAAGAGTAACAAGGATTAAAAGGTCATTCTAAACACGTATTTACTCCAGTTAAAATACGGCAATTAAAATGTCAAAACAATTACACTTTGCGAGTCCCGGCTTTCCACCTCAGGACAAGTAAATTTACACACCACACACACAATAGATAATGTGTCAAGAAATACATCTGCATCGACAGAACTTGTTTTCTTTTCCATTTGCAAATAGATTCTAATGCCGTCTGGACCTAAGTTGTGTAACATCATCTTTTTTTTCCTAGATGGGGAGAACACTTCTTCATTTTCCTCTTCCAAAGCCGAAATGTAATTTAAAAAATATTCCTTCCAATCTATCCACTTAATAGTAGGTTCTCCAGGGCGTGGAAGAAAAGGAACCAAAGTGACAAGACCTGTAGATTGTGAGGCCATTGTTATAAGGTAACAAAATGGTTCTAGATACTAATAAAGTATATAAAAATATTCTGTAAAATTCTTAATTAGTGGAAACTTATTTTGAAATTCGTTCTCTCCAAATAACTGTCCAAAAATAGTACATAAATCCACTTAAATGGTGAAATAATGTTTACCTTATGCTTCAAGATTGTTTCTGGACAATATTTCACTTAGTTGCCTTGTCTGCGTTAATTTCCTTTATGTCGAGTGGTTAATTTCCTCTATGTCAAGTGGTTGCTAGGTTGCAAAGCAACAAAAAAAACTAAATGGCCACCACGTCTGGGACGACATTAGCGTGATGACGTCATGCGTTTATCCTCCGCGCACCGGGCATAACGTTCTATTGCCAGCACAAGCACACAGCAAGTCGGAACTAGCGCGAGCCCACAGCAAGTCAGAACGCGCTGCCACTTTCGATTTGCGTTGAACGATGGAACATCGATTTGGGTTGAAAGATGCACATTCAACCACAACGACGACCTGGAGGTACAGTACACAAAAAAAATTGTGAAATGTACTCACGCTCGCTGAGTAAGTTTTGAACACTGAAGATATCGGAGAATAAAAGGAATTTCTTGAGGCAATTTCTTCCGTTGTGTAAGGAACTTCACTCCTTATCACGCTTTTCTTCAGTTACTTAGCATGAGAAATTGAAATAGTAGATCCACGCCCATACCGAGCAGTGAGCTCTGCTTGCTAAAATACTGCCCAAACATGGAGTGTTCAAGATAAAAATTTCTTCCTTCTTCTTCTTTATTGTAAAAAAAATGAAGGTTGTTGAGATGAAAGCTGTAGTCCAGGGTAGTCCAACAGGTTTAAATTAATCCCACCTTGTCACCATTGTAGTGAAGAGGACTGCACCTTATTTAGTAGAAGTAAAGTTGTTTAATAGCAAGCAGGTACAGGAGTTACCACCACACTCTTACAGGACAACTGACCAGTATACATTCTAGAATCCCTTACATCATGTGGAACCATCTTACCTGTAGTCATGGACACCAGATAGGAAGATGCCACAATGACGTGCACACATAGGTAGGCAGAGGCACTTTTGGCACTCAGTGCACTATTTCTGTTAGTCTGTCGACTGGACCTGCTCAGAGGGTCAATCAGACACTGCCTGGTGACAGGGACATGTACCATCCATGATACACTTCTGCTCACTGCTGGATTTAATTTGTATAATGTTTATCAACATGACAAGCGAAAATTATTCCCTGTGCAATGTGGCAAACGGTATCTTAATTCACGATGTGTGAAAACTCACTGAATAAAAGGAAACACAACGAGGCACACTAGTATATTTTGGCGAACGTTGAATGACATCCTATCCTCAACTATTTAAAACCCCTGCAAGAGTCCTACCTACCCCTTTCTGCGCACATACCGACACTCATGAGGATGATTCCATCAAGATGGCCGACAAAGAAGGAGATCTCTCTACGAGCTCCTGAGGGAAGGGATAGCCATCAACTTAAATCCCTGTTAACCCAGCCCATTGGCCCCATCGAATGAAAGAAGCAAAGAAATATGATACTATGCAAAGATGTATAGGATAAAGGAATCATTTTAACGTTCCTCTACCTTCTCAGCATGAAGAACTCTAGATGTGACGTCCCTCGGCACCGGCCTTGCTCTGACGATCCCGGACTGTAGTGCTGAACTGGCTACATCGACCGAGTCCACCGAGATTGAGGTTGCGCCTGAGGCTGCAAGAGTGGATCAGACACCAACAGCACTTTCCTCACCGGGTGCCATCTGACATCATCTTACGACTAGAGATGCAACATCCCTTATCGCCAGCCTCCCTCTGAGGATTCCGGAACGCAATACGGAACGGGCTGCAACTGCGGAGTCCCCGGGAGCTGCAGGCGGAGACTGCTTCCCGTCTCCTCGGCTAAGAAGTGAAGCTGACACCGACGGCACTTTCCTTGCTGGGTGCCATCCGCCCTCAGACCTAACATCGAGATGGGCCACATTTGTCAGCATGTTTGAGCCCTTGTGGGGCCCCCCCGCACTCTAGGATCTCGGCCGGAGCTGTGATGCCCTACGGCCTCCTACCGCCTTGCACCGGGCCTGAGGCCCCTCACGGTGGACATCTGCACTCTGGGCCTTCGCCCGTGGTGGAGATGTTGCGGCCCCGCATCTATGACCTTTGCCTTTTCATCGGACCCGAGGCCCCCCCCGCAGTGTTCAGTGGAGAAGAGAGCCTTCACCTGCGCTGGAGACCTCACGGCCCCCGATGACACCATCCTTCTCAGTTTCCTCCGTCCTCAGCCAGCAGCCCCCACCAACAGCCGCCCCTAGTCAGGCCCAGCAAACCTAATGCCGATCACTCACAGCAATTCTTCTGATTCGGCCTCCCCAGTGACCTGCGCAGAGCCTACCGAGCCTCCCATTTCTGCGCCTGGACCCCCGAAAGTGAGGAGCTGCCCGGGGTTGTACCAGAGTATTCCAGGCTCTACTGAGACCTCTGCAGGGTACCCCGCACCCTCCAACTCAGCGCCTGGCCCCCAAAAGGAGGATTTCTCACTTGGCTAATTGTAAGTAGACGCGCACTGTAGATTTTATTTAAATGACTTAGAATCCCTCATTGGGAATATTTTGAAAAGAAAAACCATCCTCTTCAAAATCCATTAACTGCTGAGGCAAGCCATTTTAATACAAACCATTGCCCGTCCTGACTTCCCAGCTTTTAAAAATGGCCGAATTTCCTTATATCATCTCAAGAAAAAAAGAAAAAAAAGGTTACACAGTTACCCAATGATTACATATGGTGGATTTTGGCAGCCATCTTGTAACGGCTACCACCATGATCAACAGCCATCCTGTTACAGCCCCAAATGAAAACAGCAGCCATCTTCTAACAGCACTCCACTAAATTGGCAGCCATCATGCAATGGCTAACTCTCACACAAGTAGCATCAAAAACAGCACCCATTTTCTTTTTTGGCTTACAACTAGTATGGCAGCCATCTTGTAACGACTATTTCTGACTCAATCAGCAACAAAAGCAACACTCATTCTATAACTTAACTCTCTTATACTGGTATGCTGGAGAGTGGCATTCTTGACCGTCGTTGCCCACTCTAAGACCTTCCACAACAATTAGGGTCT
Organism: Lissotriton helveticus; assembly: GCF_964261635.1. Taxonomy (NCBI): domain Eukaryota; kingdom Metazoa; phylum Chordata; class Amphibia; order Caudata; family Salamandridae; genus Lissotriton; species Lissotriton helveticus. The sequence continues at coordinate 1,469,470,357 of NC_136065.1, forward strand.
TTGTTGACTTCACCATCTCCTGCTCATTTGAAATGATGAAACATGTCCGAGTTGTCGCCCTGCCTTGGTGATTGACGAGCAACACTCCGGAGAGACCTCTGCCAGTTGTCAATGAGGAGCGCTTCTTTCTGAGGCCATTTTTCAACCCCTCTGACTGACTGTATCTGAACTTACAATGTCGCTTACCCCATGCCTGAGTTCTAGATGGCCGACTCAGTGAGACCCTCAGTGAAGTTTTCGTTCCTCCCCTGGTCTTTAAACATTGATCTCCCGAGGACCTCAACCAGCCTTCGCTGTCCCTGTCCCCGCCCACCCACCTGGTCATTTTCGCTGCTTACTTCACTAGACAGCAGAGACCTAGCTACTTTTGTATGATACCCGGTGGAGCTACCTCGCGAGCTATAGGGGAGATGGACTTTGGACTCCCTCCTTTGACTATCACCTACCCAGCTGGACTTTGGGCAAACGCTCCCGCGTCACTCCTGACCTTATCTACCCCCTCTCCCTTCCCCCAACACTCACCCCTCTCCGCTCCTATTCTTTCCAGCTTCTGTCCTTTGCCCTCACCTGCCCTTTGTCCCCACCCTGTTTTTCTGTGAACCTCTTCCCTCGCCACTTGAGACCAAACTATTTTGTCTGATGCCCGATGGAGCTACCTGGTTTAGCTATAGGGGCGATGGCCGTGGATTCCCTCCTTGGTCATCACCTACCCAGTCGGTCTTTAGACAGACTTCCTTTCGTCTCTACTGTTGTCTCTTCCCTTATCCTCACTTTCTCACCTCCCCTGCCCCCCACTACTTTTCTCTCTCCTTTCTCTCCTCTCCTAATGTATTGCTGATTGTTTGATGTAATGTGTAATTGTTGATCTTTTTCTGTTATATTGCTGAACCACATTGTTGCACTTCCTTTCGTCTCTCCTGTCGTCTCCTCCCGCATCCTGCCTCTATTTATGTCTCTCCTTCTCTCCTCTCTCAATGTATTGAGACTGAACTATTTTGTCTGATGCCCGATGGAACTACCTGGTTTAGCTATAGGGGAGATGGGCCGTGGATTTCTCCTTGGTCGTCACCTACCCAGTCGGTCTTTAGACAGACTTCCCTTCATCTCTCTTTGTAGTCTCGTCCCTTATCCTCCCTTTTTCACCTCCCCTGCCCCCTCTACTACTTTTCTCTCTCCTTTCTCTCCTCTCCTAATTGTATTGCCTATTTTTTGATGTATTGTGTAATTGTTGAACTTTTTCTGTGACATTGTTGATTCTCATGTAAAGCGCTCTGATACCTTCAGGTCTAGCCAGCGCTATATAAAACTCTTTAAATAAATAAATTCATCTAGATTCAGCACACTCTACCAGAAAAAGACACATCTCAAAAGATTAATGCTTAAGAAAATGATGTGAAAGACTGCTTTTTACTTAAATCAATGACTTGCTCAGATCATTAAACTTGAAATTTGCACATATTTTCTTATTGGATGATAAGAAGACTATGGTTGATAACAATTGGATCAAAAGCTCTAGCAAGCCAGTGTGGTGAAGCACTAGATTTAACGGCTAAGGCAAGGGGCAATGCTAAAGAGCAGCAGTAAAGATGGAGAAGGGCCGGCCATCATTAAACTTTTAAACAGAAGGATGAAAAGAGTTCAGATTTTAGATTCTTCTGTGACATTCTCCTAAATGCTTCAAATTTAGATTCCATGCAGAAGTTGGCAGGGAGCACATTCCACAGCCTCTTCAGTAGGCACCCAACCCACATGAGGCCAGCTTGGATGGTATCTTAAACAAATGGATCTGAGCTGACGTGCGTATGTCTCGACTCTAATTTGCAGCCAAGCAGCTATTGAACTTGTCCACAGCCTTTGCCAAAGTCCATCCCGCTGCTTTCTACAATGAAAAAAGCAAGTTGGTGCAAATAAAATGTTAAACTGTATATCCTCTTACCTTTCTAACAGATCAAGAATGATATTGCTGCCTCCATTTATGTAAACTCCTTTCAGGACCAATGCTGGCATGTCTGATTGGTTTGATTGTGTTATTTCTCCTCTTGAAGTCCTATGCCAGCATCTTACCATAGGTCTTCAAGTCCTTCACCTTAACTTTCTACAAATAGACTAATTACACCTTCTCACCCTAAGGCTTGAACACCTGAGGGAGTCTGACTCTTTTGCACTAGACCTCTGCCTAACAGCTGTCAACTAGTGGATGCTGAGTAGCTATATTAAGCTGAACTCTTCTGATTCAGAGATCCTAATTTGTAGGGAAATGAGTAAGGGTGTATGAAATGTGTTAAATTTGTTTCAGGTAATTACAAGAAATATGGGGAAAATGAAGCATAATTGTGTGAAATGCAAATCCATCATTTAGAGCTTTATTTTAGTGTGATATGTGATACGTTTTTACACAAGGACACATTGCACAGCAAAAAATAGAATGAAAAACACAATTGCTGTGAGCAACAGCCACTCACTTTCTGGGTCTTAAGGTTATTCCTGCATGCTTGTGGTGAAATGTAATCACTAATGGTGCAATATTACATGATGTAGTGGCCCTATTTCAGGAATTTGCATCAAGCTGGTTACATGAAAGTGTGCAAATTATGCTGGTATAATTTAAATATCACCCAGGCATGGAAAGGAGGAACTACTAGTAATTTGACCAACAGAATTAGGCCCACTGCAAACAACATTGAGTGACTTAATAATGTGGAGAGTGATCATGAATTTAGCATTTTCCTTGTCTCTTTATTGAACCAAGTCATAACTAGTTATTTCTACAGGAGGGTGGACCTGCTGCTGTGGTGGCTGTTCTAAGTCTCAAAGGAGAGCTATAGAAAGGCAGCCCTGTGGGAGCACTGCAGCACGTTTCTGCACAGTGAGAAATGCATCATGTCAAGCATTTCTTACTGTACAGGAACTGGATGTGAAAACATGCACAGGAGCACATGATGTGCCCCCCTGCATGCACCTCTCTGGATATAGGCATAAAAGGGCCCTGTAAGGACCTCCTGAGTTTCCTCACTGCCACCGAAAGCCACAACATCTAATCAAGGCAGGAAGTTCAACCACATAGATATTAAAAAGTAGGGTACTCAGGGAATATCCCAGAGGGACCCCACAGGGGAGGGAGAAACATTTAGATGTAGCATTCTCCATCATAACCAACTGCTCCCTGTCGGAAAAAAGGAACTAAGTAGGTCAAGTGCTTTGCCAGTAATGCCCATCTTTTTTAGGTGATCAATGAGGGTGGCATGATCGACAGTGTTGAACGCCATTGACAAGTCAAGGAGGACAAGAGCTGCAGAGCCTCCTTTATCGAGAATGCTTCTGAGTTTGTCCGTAGTATTTATTAGGGCCGTTTCTGTACTATATTTGACCCTAAAACCGAATTGGGTGGGGTCCAATAACTGATTGTCTTGCACAAACTGAGTCAGCTGTCGATTGATGAATCGTTCCACTATCTTTGCTGTAAAAGGCAGTTTAGAGATAGGATGATAGTTAGCTGGTTTTTCAAGTTGTAAGTTTGGATTCTTGATACGAGGTAGGATGATGCATTTCCATAGTTTTGGAAAAGTTCCAACACTGAACATCCCATTAAAGATGTTGGTGAGACACAAGGACATGGGGATATGGATATTTTTGAGTATTGAAGGTGGGCAGGGATCAAGTGGTGACCCTGACCTGGTGGACTTGATTAGGTTAAGAACGTCTGTGTTAGTAACATAAGAGAATTGGCTGATTTTAGGTTGAAGATTATTAAGCGGAGAAATTAGATCAGGAGGGGAAGCCTGTAATATAGTGACGCTACCAATGGGATCTTATTTTTGGAGCTTGTAAACTGATTGAAGATTTGTTCCACTTTATCCAGAAAATAGGATGCTATCTTCTAGCAGAAGGAAGAGCTGTTATTATTGCTTTTGTTACTGATTTCAAGAGAACTGGAAAGTTTCTTTATAATTTGGAAGAGTTCCCTAGTAGAATTCTTGGATGTCTCTATTTGTTGAGTAAAATACACCGATTTTTCCTTAATAATTTTGGCCTCGTAATTAGCCATAGTCTACTTGTAGATAACTCTATCAGAGGGATTATAGTATACCCTCCATTTTCTTTCCTGTCTTCTACATTTTTGTTGTTCTAGACGAAGAGTTTCAGTGAACCAGGGTGCAGATTTTTTAGTTTTACGAGGACCCCTACTACTTTTGGGCACGGCTTTAGAAATGGCAACGTTTAATCTGAGTGTGTAGTTCTCAGTGGCCCGGATAGGATCAGTAATTTGAGTGTGATCTTCCTGAGGAAGATGTTGCTGCAGAATATAAAAAATGGTTTTGGACCAGAGATAGTGTGGTGTGGGGTTACAATCTGTTTTCCTACTTAGCTCAGGAGAGGGAATGGTTAAATTAAAGGTGATGGCTTTATGATTGGACCAAGTAAGAGGAGGACATTCTTTCACTGAGATAAGATCATTATTAAAGAAAAATTCATCTAATATGTGCCCTACACTATGGGTCGGTTGAAGTAGAAGTTGGGAGAGATTGAATGCCTCCATTATAGTCATAAATGTTTCTGTGTCTTTGTCCTCAACGGAGTCTAGATGAAAGGTAAAATTCCAGAATATTGTGAAGTTACTGTTGCAAGCCTTGACCAGAGCTGAGATGGAATGTAAGAAATCACTTTTAGAGCCTGGTGGGCCGTAGATAAGTAAGCCTTTAAAGGTATAGTTGTAAGTTAGTTCAAGACTGAAATGAAGAAAGTCACAGTCTGAGCTAGGTGAGGGCTCGGTTTTACACTTGATATTGCTTTTGTAAATTAGTCCTAAGCCACCACCTTTTTCCCCACTCTATCCACCCTTGTCAATGCATACCCTGGAGGGGTTGCCGTAAGTAAATCAGGGTTGGAGTAGTTGGTTGCCCATGATTCTGAGATGAAGAGAATATGTAATTGGTGACACTTAATAAACTCTGCAGCCTCATATGCATGTTTAACAAGGGACCGAGCATTAATCAGTGCAAAGCAAGACTCGGAAGAAGCTTGAGACTGTGTGTTTTTGTGGAAGGGATGTCTGAATTTACTCAGTGTCTCGGGACCAACTACCTGGAACCCAAAGTTGTTGCATTTAAAACTGTGGGGATCTTGACTAGGATCTAACTGTAAACAGGTGTGATCTGGTTGATTAAATGATCTTTGCCTGACCAAGAAAGCCTATTGTTTTTTTAAAGTGTGAAACGGGCAGTGTATAAGGCCCTCAGCGCAATCTTGGCGCAGACGGGCGATGATGGGCTTGCCTTAGGCACGACTTTGGCGGCCCAGCATGAGTTTTTATTGCTGGCTGGAAGTGAACTGTGCTCCTATCCCAGAACTGATTAGGGGGGAGGAGGGGCTGCTTCCCTCCACGCAAACAGCAGAGCTAAGGTGGACCGGAGAAGCAGACCTTTGCTTAGGTAAGTAGGAGAGGGACTGTTAAGAATAATAAGAGCGTTTGCACAATAAAAGCATGTGGCAAACTTACATTAAAGGCATAAAAGGTATTTAAAAGCGCATTTCAAAAGCGCTACAAAAATGCAATGCCAAACAGAACAGTTAAATAAATACAATGGGTACCGCTTACTTTACACCTGACACCACATCAAGGGTTTCACCTGTTAACTGCTGAGTGCACCAGCTGCACGTCCGGCCCAGCGTGAGTTTTTATTGCTGGTCTGGTGTGAACTGTGCTCCTACCCCAGAAGTGATCACTGTGGAGGAGGAGCTGCTTCCCGCCACGCAAACGGCAGAGCTGCGGCCAACCCGAGAAGCAGACCCGTACTTAGGTAAGGAGGTGAGGGACTATTAAGAATAATACAAGTGGGTGGATAACAAAAGAATGTGGCAAACTAACATTAAAGGGATTAAAGGTATTTAAAAGCGAATTTCTAAAAGTGCAATAAAAATGTAATGCCAAACAGAATGATTCAATAACATGGGATGTCACTTAATTCACAGCTCTCACCACATCAAGGGTTTCGCCTGTTAACTGCCGAAAGCACCCGACATACCAAGTAGGCTGCTGCCACTAAAAAAATGTAGTGCATAACTTTGCTGGGTCCTCATGAGGTTTCTGCCCCCCATAAAGAATGTTGTACTCAGGGCATTGGGGATCACAAACCCATGTGCAGGTAGGCTAACCCCCACCACCAAAAAGAGTTTTACTAGATATTGCCTGGGTCTAGTGAGCTTTCTGGCTCCTAGAAGGGTAGATTGGGGATAAACACCCCCTAATTGCTCCTTAGGAGGTATAGAAAGACTGTTGGAAGGAGAGCATAGGTATGCTGGGGGAGACAGGAAGAAAGATTGTTATGCTGAGAAAACTGGGGGGCACAGAAGTAGGTTCTTTGTGTCTCGTAGAGTAGACTTTGCGAGCCCAGTGCTTTCCCCGAGCAAGGATCCACAAAGGAAAGAGAATGCTGGAAAGGGGACAAGTTAATGTTGTCTTGTTGGAAATTGATTTATTAGTTGTCTTGCAGGCTGTGACCTACAGATTGTCCCGAGGGGAGCCGCCATGTGTCTTCATTTCTGTTCTGTGTTTCTTTGAATAAATGATCATTTGATGCTTCAAAGGTGAATGTGCTACATCAGGCGGATTATTTGTTACATGATTCCATGTAGTTGATGTGGCATGTCTTTGGCCGGGGTTGGCCCGGGGAGGGGGGTCCTGGGGGTGGTGGTGGTGGGTGTGTGGTGGCCCTCTTGGGTGTCCGGCCTGCATGATCATTGGCTCCATGGCATCTGTTTCCCTTCAGGTGTAGCTTTGACCTTGGCTCCCTTTTGTGGTGCAGGCTGTGGTGCGAATTTACACCAGGTCAGAGCAGGTGTTAGTTTACTGCTGCTAACATGCCTTATCGCATGTTTTGTGGTCGTAACCCATATTTGGCTGGTCGTTGAGAATGTTGCGGAGTGGTGTCGCGGCTTTTTGCATGGGAATGCCTACTCTGCATCTCATTAGCGATAGTTGTGGGGCGTCATCTGTGGCGATGATTTTTGGGGCTGCTATCGCAGGTAAACTGGTACTATGGGCTGTTAGCACCAGCTTGTGAATGGGTGATACATTTATTGCGACTTTGGCTGTGATAAAGTGCCGTTAATTCGGCGATAGCTCCTTGAGAATATGCCCCAGAATGTTCAGTACAGGCATTCATGATGCAAGCACCCCTAACACGTATAGTAAGTACAAAAAAATAAAGCAAATACAACAGGAAGCTTCACTCACAAAGAACACAAAATAATGACAAGCATCCAAAGTTCAAACTTCTCTCATTTACCAATCAGGTACAGAGCAGTAGGCTTACTATTCTTGGAATTCTGACAGTAGTATAAGATTCCCTCACACAGAACAGACAAAGAATAGGACTGCACTGCTGACCACCCCTTGGCTCACACAAAGAACAAGCACGGCAATGGGAGCAGTGCAAATCTCATTTACACACACAGACTGTGCACAGCACTGGAAAAAGAAGGGCATTCTTCACTTATACGGAGAAGGTACAATTCATGCATCTGTAGAGTAGGATTCTGTCATATACAAGACAGGTACTGTATAGATATCCACAGGGAAACGTTCCTTTACACATAGCAGGTACAGAAGGAAGGAACTGGTACATTCACTGCTCAGCCTTCCCTCACAATCAAATATATGTGGTTTCTATAAGTCTAGCCCTGACACAGGCTCATAAAGGACCGTTTTTTGTGCAGTTGTATAAAGTTGTTTTCAGTAAGTGGGTGAGTTATGTAAAGGACCTCCAATGTAGTTAAGCATATAGCAAAAGATATGCAGTTTGATGCAGGAGTCAGATGTAGAAGGTCCGATAAGGTTAGATAGAGATGCCAGATGCTGTTAAGCACATGGAGTCAGAAACTGTTAAGAGTTTCAGATGCGTTAAGGCCCAAAATGCTCAATATGTCACAATACTGATTTTGAAAATATCATATCATGATCTTTCACACTTACTATTCCTAACTACATATCTACTTGTGTTATTAATGGGGTATTATTGTCATGCAACATAATGCATGTAAGACAGTGTCACCTTTCGGCTGCAAAGGAGAACATTGTGTCAGAAAAAAATAGGTATAGAGTATCTTGCATTGCACTGTTGGCCGAAAGGCCTGGTCTGTTGTCAGAAAGTGTCATTCTTGGCATGGGGTCACTAGACAGGTGTGCTACTGGTGAAAGATACTGGGTGATATGCAGAAGGGTAAGATCCTACTGGAGTGAAATACTGATGTGTATGTGGACAATGATGGTGCTAAGTTCAGGAGGCGAGATTCTATCAGGTTCATGGGCGAGGGGCTTTAGGGACTGACAGGAATCCTGTTAGGAACAAGGGTGAGATCATCTTATGTACATGAATGAAATGCTCATCAGATAAGAAACATATATTAGATACAGGACCGACATCCTGTAATTTGTATGAGCTTAATCCTGTTAGCTAAAGTTTTGAGATCCTGCTGGGTACGGTATTTAAATCTTGTTTGGTTCAGGTGTGAGTGACTGTTGTTAAATATGCTGCTGGATCCGGGGTTGGTAGGGTGCAGTTAGGCACAAGAGTGAAATACTAATGGTGAGGGCCATTGGAATTTTTCAGCCATGGATGATCAAAGTGTGCATCAGGGGTTACTACATTTTGGAGCACGAAGGCAAATTGTGCAGCAAAATGTGGAACATTCAGCATTATTTCAATATTTTGACAAGCTAACACTGTCTGGAATTGGGTTATTTGTTGTTGGGAGTGAAATCCTTCTCAAGAAAAAAACAAAATCCTTGTCACCGTGAACCACAAAAAGTCTCTAAATTAACGTGATTATACCCCTCTGAGATCCTGGCACAGAGAAGTCAAGCTTAACTTAGTAGCACCATGTAAAGTATGCAGCAATTCAAACAATAATAAGGTAAAAACACAACACAAGAAGAATCCCACACCAACCAAGAAAAATAGAGAAAATGTAATAAATAAATTAAGACCAAAAAGACAAAAATCCAATCAGTAGACCTGAAGATCTACAATGTAAAAATTTTTGTGAAAATAGCGCCAAAAATCCCACAACACCACTCATGGTTATCGGGTCATGCGAGACTGGGAGAATATCAGTGGGTGACCATGATGGAGCATGGACCAAACACAGGGAACGGGTTAGTCCTGCTGAAAAGTGACCTTCTCAATCCTGCTCAAAGAGTTCCAAAAACTACAATTCAGTTCCACTGAGGCGTCACCAAGGATCCAGGGGGGGGTAGGGGACTTCCTTCAAGTGGGTCTGGGTGCCAGTTCAGGTGGTTGGGAACCTGTTGTGTCCCTAATGCTCAGAATAGGAGGATACTAGACTATCCCTTGGAGTCACTCTGGGAGTCCTGGGTTCTGATGCAGGGACGTCATTGACATTAATCTGATATTGCTCTGCATCGAGCCTGGTGAAGCTTTCTACCTTCAAACTTTATTCTGGAAGTTGGATTTCCTCATCAGGGCAAGGTTGCATGCTGCAACCGAAGAGGTTTTTTTTACACAGCTAAATCAGATTTGCTACTGCAAAGAAGAATATAGCCGGAGCTGTGGTGACATCAAGCCCCCAGCAATGTACCCTCAGCAGATCGGCAAGTAGGTTAGTCCTGGTCTCGCTACTGTTCTTGAAGCAAAACACTTTTTAAGTTTTAGGTTTAGGCAGGAGGAGTACACTTTGACACCAGTCAAGTCCATTGCCTCAGGAATAGCACTTGGGGACTCACTCCAACAGAAGCTGCCTGCAGGGTCTAGGGCAGACCCACTTGAAAATGGTTAGCTGGGATGTTCCAGGAAAATGGGCTTCCTGTAGCTTTTCTGTCCCTGTAGCTTAACAGCTGTTCTGAAAAAGGGCCCAGGGGTGCCACATTTGTGTCTGGAAATAGTCTGTGGGTGGGGTGACACCCTAAACACTAGGGAAAAAGATCCCAGGGGTAAGCCAACCCATTTTTGCAGCAATTCCACAGGGCTCTTCTCTACCTAAAACCAAGAGCGGAAAAACCTTCTTGCCTTGTGCAGAGCTCCTGTGCCCACCAGCAAGGTATGGCAGGAAATGAACACCCCCTCCACTGTAGTCACTCAAAACCTGTTTTGGGGTCACCTCCTCTTCCACTGGGCCTGTTGGCTGACTGGCTAGGGCGACAAAGGAATGGGGAAGATCCAGGTATTAGCTTCATCTACCTCTGTGTATCTTTGAAGATAATTAAGTTCCTGGGCACTGTTCAGATGGTCATTCTGACAGGGGAACAGACCACCTCTCCACACCCAAGGCCTTTGTATCAGGCAGTGAGAGCAAGATCAAACATCATCAAGGAGCTATTAAGCTACTTGATGGCAGTTGTCAGTGCATGCACAGAGGCTTCTAAAGGCTTAGGCAGGTAAATGGTGACTTTTTAAAATAACCTTTTGTAACATATGATAACAAATCACATTTTACCAACGAATTAGATTTGTAATGCATATTTAAAAAACGTTAAAGCATGAACTTTTCCTGGTACCTAGATGGAGATAACATTATTTAATTGTATAATTACCTCCCAGAGTTTCCCTGTGAAGCAGCTCACCCTGCTAAGGTGAAAATACTTTTCGGGGTCTCATCACTGTTAGCACAGATTTTACCTTAAGCCTTTCTTTGTCCTCTTTGTAAATACCATGTACACTGCCTTATAGGGCATGAAGGCCTACTTAGTGGTGACTTATTCATAACTAAAAGAAGGTTTTAGGCCTATCAAAGGGGTTATTTATTTTGACTGATCGAATTCGCAGTTTGAACCTGCACAGCCAGGTTACTAATATGTGCTGCAGTCCACCAGTGACATTTAACCTGCAGGCTCTGAGAGCAGTTTGTACTATTTTCTAGGGGCTTCAAGGTAAGTTAAATATGAAAGGTTGGAGTATAGACCATTTGGACATGTTTTGGGGTCATAGCACATGCAATATGGTCTTGTTAGCAGAGCCCCAGTGCACCGAGTCAAAACCTCTAGCAGCATCAGTCCAAAACAATAGGGGTGATTAAGCAAAAATCAGTGATTTTACTTCAGTATGCATATAGAGACTAGCTGATCAATAAGGAGGAGAAGTAGACACATGCCTCTTGCAATATTCTAATACATTTTCTGAGTCTGTTGTTGAGTATTTGGTGGATGATCATGTTGAAACAATGTGACAAGCAAGGCAGGACAACAGTGGTTTTTTCTCATTTCATGTATTACACAGAGGTTCTAATTCATGGTGATGTCTGTAGGCCATCTCTGGGTATAACATTACCAACATTTCAATTGGCTTTGTTGTTTTGATGAGCCTGTTAGTTAATTAATGGCTAGTATTTCATCATTTTTATGGAACGGTATGTGTAGGAAATCTGCACAGCTGTCTGAATGTGAGTGTGACAGAAAATGCACAAGCGCTACAGCAAAGTGACCCTGAAAACATAAGAGATTGAAGAGATCCTGGCTGACCCACGATAATGGGGTGGCCACATCACTCCAGCTCACTGGGGACATCGTTTTCAGGCCAAAAAATAATTATTCTTAGTTGTGTTAATCTAGTTAGTACAATGGAAGCAAAACAAGACCACAATGACCGTAATGTATGTACCGTAATGTATGTAGTCATCACATGAAAGTCCAGGACTGGAAGTAGTGTTTGTAATGACATGATAGGTGTTGGTCATACAGTTTGGCATACTGCCTTAAGCAGCAAGCATTTCCTCACAGAAAAGCCTGATGGAACTGTTCAACAAGTGGCCAAACAATGCCAGATGTATGACTCTTTCATTTAGCACCTCGCAGTTTGAGACTCATTGTGAGTCGCAAATTGCGAGGCGCTAAATGAAATGTACAACAGTGTTATTACACTATTTTGTGATTCCCAATGGGGTCGGAAATAGCGAGGCACATTAATATTAATTAGCCTCTTGCAATTTGTGAGCCCATTGGGAATGCCAGCACTTACAGGGATGGTGGAATGCTGGAGTCAGCAGATTACCATATCTGGACTGCTTTTTTAATAAAGCAGTTTTTTTTTTTAAATGCAACCCGTTTTCCTTAAAGGAAAATGGGATGCATTGAAAAAGGAAAAAAAGGAAACTTTACAGTTCAATTGTTTTAAGGGCAGGCAGTGGTCTCTGGGACCACTGCCTGCTCTTAAAAGGTATTTTCCCACATACTCACAGAGAGGAAGGGGTCCCCTGGGGAACCCTTCCCCTTTGCGAGTGGTTTACCGCCTACTTGAAGTAGGTAGTAAACTGTGAGTGCTTTGCGGCCGCAAATACGGCCGCAAAACATTAGTACATTAGTACATAGCATATTGACTCGCAATTAGGAATGGAAGCCCCGTCCTAATTGTGAAAGTCGCATATGCTATTTTGCGAGTCACTGACTCACAAAACAGCATTTGTACATGCTGTTACCCTGTTTGCGACCTCAAAAAAGTTTGTATATGTGGTCCTAAGTCACATTTGTTTAGAAAGGTAAAAAGTAATGTAAGTGTCACACAAAATGAAGAACATCTGATGTAGGGATGACATTGCATAGGAAAAACAAAAAAACATTTCCAATAAACAATAAAAACACAAAGATTCAATGTTAATCTATGAGATGCATTAGCCAAGGACATAGTTGCTTTTACAGGTGTCTCCTGATGGTTCATGACCACAAAGAAGTTGGTGATTAATCATGATCATAATTTTACCTTAAAAGTTAGAAATGTTTCTGGAGGTTGAAGGTCTTAAACAAGGATGGAAACTGTAGACCAGTCACATATCTTTGTAGAGAGGTCTCACTCTAGTCACTTTCTTTCCCTAAAATGCTCAGAGAATGGAAAGGTGTTAAGATGAAGCTGCCAAAGTTAGGCCTGACACATTGTCAAGTCCTCTGGAGAGTAAGGTTTTCTAAGCCCCTGCATGTGCTAAAAACACATTTTTAGACACATCTCCCATACATGCTTCCGTGACCACAGACACTTTCCAAAGTTGAAAGGTGTCTCCTCACAATTCTAGGTAAGGTGTTCATGAAAATATTAAATTCCCACTGGTCCTCTGGATTTCTTTGCTGCAACAATAGCCTCTGCTGTCCACAGAATCTTCTGTACCCCCATTCACAGGAGAGAATCGCTACCCATGGAGACAGGTATCAATGACAGGACCTATATCCCTCTTTCATCAGGATAAGCTATAGTATAGAAGCAAAATTAGCATGTGGATCTAGGGCTCGATGGGTCATAGTTGAGCCGAGGTTCAACGTGTGCTCTCTCTCTCCTTTGACCTTCACTTTAAAAGTAGACCTCATACCTCCTAGCATATTGTACACAGCACAGTCACAAGGGCCTGGTTCTGGGCTCCATATTGCCAAACAGGTTTTCTATGTTGGGAGTGTGTGGTGCGGTGGGAGGAAGAGACATGGAAGAAAAATCCTGGAAGGCCATTTCAGCAGCAGGGAGGTCCTATGACCCTAAAGTTGAGTGCAATGAATACATGCCATGCCATGCTATGTCAAAAAGTGTAAATTCTTTCTCCAGGAGGCAGACTCTGATGATGTGAGTATGAATGAGTATCGGATGATCCAGGCTTGTTATGAGAAAGTTAGAAATACAATGAATTGCGTTCAGACCTGGAGGACTCTGAAAGTAAGCGGTCTACCTATCTGCCATCTATTTTCAATTGAAGAAGGACGTTAAGGTCTTAACTCAGTCTGTCCATTAAGGTAGTCACCTAGTGATAGGCTTTGCAATCAGTTATGTATACTTTCTTTTCATAAACAACATTCTTTTGTAATATTTTCCCACTTCAAATTATGATCTAGGGCCCAACAATTTAGGCTCCATTTTATATCTTTCTCTGATCAATCCAGACCATCAAAATTCACTGCTCCAAAGGTACATCTATACTGTCCTTCCGCCTGATATATATGTTGGCTCCAGCTGTCACAACTGTGTACAGACTCCTCCGTTGATCAAAAATGTGGCTGACGGAGGAATTACAGCCTCAACTCTGCCCTACTAATTACGACGTTGGTTTCCATCGGAGTTGCCAAGGCAGTTAAACCTCCACATCTGAGCTGCCTTTGGCAACTTCTTGTACTTGACTATTCAAAATAAAACTGATGTTGCAAACAGGCTTCATACCTGCTCTGGGATATAGATGAGAACTTACTATGTCAGCTCCGTAATAGGAGGAAGGTGCACTTAAATGTGTGTTATCATAAATTCTCATTCATCGAGGCTGTACAAATATGTAACATACTTAGGTGAATGTACACAAACTTTGGTTATGGTTATGCACATTTTGTACATATTAAAGTTCAACCCAATTGTGTCTGCGGTGTCATTGTCCGTCATCATGATGGAAGTGCAGATAGATCATCAAATGTAGATCATAATGTTGCATTACAATGAATATTTTAAATTAAAATTGCTCATCCATCTGTGAGAGACCTATGCCTTTAAGTGTGTATCATATACACCTACTCCTAAAGTGTTATAATCCAATATCCAATCAGAATTATTTTAACAAAATGTACACACATATGTATTGGGTTAACCCAGGATTATTTATATTGCTCTATTTACTTTGTTGTACTTTGCTCAATCTGATGGGCCTAAACTCTCCTGTGATATGAACATACCTGTCAGATATAAGTGATATGACTCCTTTACCAATCCAATCCAATTTTAAAATAGATTGCAACACTCATTTGCCTTACACCTATTTGCAAGATCACATTGATACCTACATGTTCAGAAAAATGTAAAATAGTGTAGGCAGGGCCTGGTGTAACCTGTGTCCTTACAACACTTGTTGTGGGATGAGATACTGCTCTCAAAGAAGAAATTCTTAAATCGCAATCATTATAAACCAGACATTGTATAGCCGGTATAATATGACATTTTGTCATGTTGCCTCCAAAATCAATGGTATCCATATAACCTCCTCGCAAAGAGTGGGCCTTTTCTTCAGAGGTCTTGAAGGTGCAAAGGTGGTTTTGGAGGTAGGAGGAAGTGTAGATGGGATGGGCGTATGAAGTGTATGGAAAGTTGAGGGGATAGGAGCAGTTGCAGAGGTGGCAGATGTGCTGCGCAGCACATCCAGAACCTTCTCAGACATCACTGCTGTATGAACTGGAGAGGGAACAGAGGTCCAAAATAACAATAGAGGAAGTGCAGAGGTAATGATAGAATCACCCTCCTAACTGATCTATGTAAACAATGGGATTCTAACAATGTGTACAAGTGAGTAAACTTGACATTAGTGATGGTGGGTCTAACAAGTGAGGTATGGCCCTTTCTTGTGATGACAAGATGGGGGCACTATGTGCTTTTAAAATACCCCTCACACACTAAGAAGCCCCATAGTGTCATGCTTCATCATCGGGATCTTCCCGTCCCGCTACGGGGCGGGGCGTGCTACGACCTACGAGCTACGTGGGAGCACTAATAGTTGTGACGATAGGCTATGTGTGGTGCAGTGGAAGTGATATCAGTGAAGTGTAGGGACCTATTATTGTGATTGCAAAAAAATTAAAAATTCCCTGGCTGGTAGAAAAATAGAATTTGTTAGGTTCTCTAGCTGGGAACGTTAAAAAGGGGTTTTGTGTAGGTAGAGCAAATTGCTTGCTACCCGGTCGACATGTTTCGTAAGTAGTCCCCTACTACTTACTCATCAGGACCTCTGATGGTCCCTACAAATAAAAATAAACTCAATTTATAGTCTAAAGAATATATGCCTATAGTCCTATAACTAAGTAGCAAAAATCGGCTACCTAGTTAAGCTCCCGGGCTTGAGTGGGCCCTAGGGGAGCGATGAAAAATCTGACCTGATGTGGTCTCTGTAAAAAGAAGGGAAAAGGGGAAGGAAAAGCACATAAAATATGTAAAACAGTGTTACATTTGTCCATTCAAATGATACTCGATGTCTATTTACACAAAGATCAATTTGTCATTGCATGGCTAAGTCAGGTATACGCTTGCTTGGTTAATTGAGTGTGTATTGTGACACAAAAAATGGTTGTTTCCATCAAAATGGAAAAAATTGTGAAATTCGTCATATGGTTCATATATATTTATAGATTCTTGGCCACAGGTTCTGTGGTTCTGCATACCCCATCTCACAAAACACATGCACTCACGTCTCAATGCACACATATATATATAACAGACAAGGGAAAACAAGGGATTCGACTGCCGATAAAAATAATAGTCATGTAAGGGCTATTGAGAAAGAGGGGTTTTCAACAACCATTCATTCCCTTTCAATCGCAAGCTTTAGCGTTTTTCTTAGATATATAAGCAAACGCGATTATTAAAGTGCGGCAGAGTCAAACAGTTGTATACATACTGATTAGACACTTTTTGCGTGCCTCATGAGCTGGCAAAACGAAGGGTATTCTCCGCGGTGTATTTAAATGAGAAACCGCATTTTACAGTCACTCTCCGGAAACGGTGAGTTTTCATTACCTTGGTAAAGGGCGCGACCAGTGCGTTTTAAGACTCGTGGTCAGAGTCTATTCCTTACATAGCCGCTTCACGGAGCAATGCCTTATTCTTACCCTTGTGCCACTCCGAGGAATGGTGTGGCCGTATCTCTGCCGTCTTTTCACTGAGCGGTGGAAGTGATTAGTCATTCCTGACTTCTTGCTGGAACTACAAAGACTAGAACGCTCACCCAAGATGGCCGCCGCTGGTGGCACAGCAGTGTGAAAAAGGACTCGTTATTAGTCTTTCTACTGTTTTTATGAAAAACGATGGTGTTGTTAAAAATTGGCATTCTGATGGTGTGACCTCCACTTAAGATTATAAAATTATTTAGGAGTCAGAATCCATTGAGGGTGGTTCGCACTAACGTATCTAGTAAAAAACAGAGGTATATTCAGACAGGGTAGTTGTATTATTCAAGTATGCTCAGTATCTTTTTTGTGAGTGGTTATCATGGTGTCTAATCCATAGTACCATATGAAGGCATGGATGAGCATACGTTAGAGTTGTCCCCATGGAATATCGTCGTTCAGGCCAGTTTTGTTTGAGTTGATCCGGAAAACCCATCTCTGTTCCTTCTCTAAAAGGTGTCTTTCGTGGGCTACTGACTCAATAATTGTCCACGAAATGTCCTCAGGTTTGTGGCCGCTCTCTAGGAAGTGGGTGGTCAGCTTGGTACTGTTTTTTTTGCACCTTATTGTACTTTTGTGTTCTCCTATTCTGGTTTTGATGGCCCTGCTGGTCATGCCCACATATTCCAATTTGCAGGGACAGGTGATGAGGTATACCACTTTGGCACAGTTACAATTGGTGAAGGATTTTAAAAGCACATAGTGCCCCCATCTTGTCATCACAAGAAAGGGCCACACCTCACTTTTTAGACCCACCATCACTAATATCAAGTTTACTCACTTGTACACATTGATAGTATCCCATTGTTTACATAGATCAGTTAGGAGGGTGATTCTATCATTACCTCTACACTTCCTCTATTGTTATTTTGGAGTTACTGGCAGCGTACAGCTGCAGAAGTTAACCGAACCCTCCATCTCAAACACACCTCGTGGATCTGCACCCATTTTAAACGCCTGACAAGTGGAACTAGAAGGAAAACATTTCTTTGAAAACAATGGCCGACCTGGGCCTTGCATTCACTGAGGAAGAAATCTCTAACCTGATGGTATCTTTGGGGACTTTTGAAGGTTTAAATTCAGCTGGCCCTTCCGCCAGCAACAATGATTGGGATGAGTTAGAAGAACTTAGAAGAACCCAGATAAAGACTGCTATTCACGGTCTGCTCATGTCCGAGTATCTGAGAGTGAACACAGCTCCTTCAGGTCTAATCGTTCGAAATGAACCATTCATTTTCTTAGATGACAAAACCTTCAAAATAGACTGGTCACAGATATCTTGGCGATGTACACGAGATTGGATTGTACTTATAATAAAAACTGCCAGCAGAATAGCTTCTGAACTCAAAGTTGAAATACAAGCCATTGAGGTACGGCTAAAGAGCTATGAATCACCTACCAACCTCAAAAAAACATCTAGATGAACTAAACAAAACACTCAATGAATTTGAGACGTCCCTGAAAAACAGCAAGTATGAAAAACTAAAAAAAGTGGAGGTCACACCATCAGAATACTAATTTTTAACAACACCATCGTTTTTCATAAAAACAGTAGAAAGACTAATAACGAGTCCTTTTTCACACTGCTGTGCCACCAGCGGCGGCCATCTTGAGTGAGCGTTCTAGTCTTTGTAGTTCCAGCAAGAAGTCAGGAATGACTAATCACCTCCACCGCTCAGTGAAAAGACGGCAGAGATACGGCCACACCATTCCTCGGAGTGGCACAAGGGTAGGAATAATGCATTGCCCCGTGAAGCGGCTATGTAAGTAATAGACTCTGACCATGAGTCTTAAAACGCACTGGTTGCACACTTTAGCAAGGTAATGAAAACTCACCATTTCCGGAGAGTGACTGTAAAATGCAGTTTCTCGTTTTAGTACACCGCGGAGAATACCCTTCGTTTTGCCAGCTCATGAGGCACGCAAAAAGTGTCTAATCAGTATGTATAAAACTGTTTGACTCTGCCGCACTTTAATAATCGTGCTTGCTTATATATCTAAGAAAAACGCTAAAGCTTGCGATTGAAAGGGAATGAATGGTTGTTGAAAACCCCTTCTTCTCAATAGCCCTTACATGACTATTATTTTTATCGGCAGTCGAATCCCTTGTTTTCCCTTGTCTGGTATATATATATATGTGTGCATTGAGACGTGAGTGCATGTGTTTTGGGAGATGGGGTATGCAGAACCACAGAACCTGTGGCCAAGAATCTATAAATATATATGAACCATATGATGAATTTCACCATTTTTTCCATTTTGATGGAAACAACCATTTTTTGTGTCACAGTACACACTCAATAAACCAAGCAAGCATATACCTGACTTAGCCACGCAATGACAAATTGATATTTGTGTAAATAGACATCGAGTATCATTTGAATGGACAAATGTAACACTGTTTTACATATTTTATGTGCTTTTCTTTCCCCTTTTCCCTTCTTATTACAGAGACCACATCAGGTCAGATTTTTCATCGCTCCCCTAGGGCCCACTCAAGCCCGGGAGCTTAACTAGGTAGCTGTTTTTTGCTACTTAGTAATAGGACTATAGGCATATATTCTTTAGACAATAAATTGAGTTTATTTTTCTTTGTAGGGACCATCAGAGGTCCTGATGAGTAAGTAGTAGGGGACTACTTACGAAACATGTCGACCGGGTAGCAAGCAATTTGCTCTACCTACACAAAACCTTTTTTAACGTTCCCAGCTAGAGAACCTAATAAATTCTATTTTTCTACTAGCCAGGGAATTTTTAATTTTTTTGCAATCACAATAATAGGTCCCTACAGTTCCACTGCACCACACATAGCCTATCGTCACAACTACTAGTGCTCCCACGTAGCTCGTAGGTCGTAGCACGCCCCGCAGAGGGACGGTAAGACCCCGATGATGAAGCATGACACTAAGGGGCTTCTTAGTGTGTGAGGGGTATTTTAAAAGCACATTATGCCCCATCTTGTCATCACAAGAAAGGGCCATACCTCACTATTTAGACCCACCATCACTAATATCAAGTTTACTCACTTGTACACATTGATAGATTCCCATTGTTTACAGAGGGAACAGAGGGGCCTGGAGCAAAAGACACCCCATCTCTTTTAGAGGCTAGGTGATGGCCTACATTTTGGGGAACAGGAGGGAGGGTGCTGATTTTCTAGGTGGTGGTGGACAATTTCGTAAGTCTGTGTGATGGTGTTGGGTCCAGCACCAATTGCGGCTGGCTTGCTGTGAAGGCCTCTGAGTTAGTTGACCTTGAATCCTTCTCTCCAGCACAATCACCCTCCATGCCACTGGAGCCTTCAGTCCCAGTGTTACTGGCTTTGGACACTCAGGGACATCTCCTTCCCCCCCTTTATGGCCAATGTACCCCTTCCTTGTTCGTCAAGATGCTGAAAATTGTAAATAAAAGTTACGAGCCTACATGTACCTGATGTTCATAACATAAAACCATTTCTAAAACCATTTCTTAAGTCTCAAGCAGTGAGCTGCTGTGAATTACACAAATGTATCATGACACCATATGCAAGTCATAGAAACACATTAGAATTATACTTTAATATAACTCACATAGAGGAAGAATGCTCAGCTAGCTTATGAATTAGAGACAATTTAAGTACCTCAACACCTTCCATATGATAGAGAGGGCATCAATTAAGGTAGGCATAATAGTTGAAACCATTCAGATATAATAAATGCATTTAGCATCATCTGTAGAACCACACACATTTATGTGTAAATTTTGCATTCACCAACATTAAATATATAACGCCATTAGAGAGATTTCCACCAAAATGTATATATGACGATGTTTATATGTTCTATTTGTACACAACACATATGTAGCTTCTTATATCATAACCTACTACCATTTATGTACTCGAAAATGTAATATGATGTTGCCACCATAACATCGTTTCTTTGTTTAAAAAAAACTAAAAGACTGTTTAAATGACCCTAGCAAATCAATATTTAATTCATCATAAGATGATAATGTCATACAGCATTCAATGTCTAAATTTCATTATCCAAATGTTTGTGTCTTGTGTACTCAACAGCTGGTAAGCTTGCAAATTACTATATTGAATTCCATCACAATAAATAGGTTACTGCTTTATAGGAGTTTGACATGCTTTCATATTTACCAACATTTCCCCAGCAACAGGTGCCTTCATGTGTGAAAAGCTAAAAATGCACACCCTTCCAAACTATATGTTTCTCCTACCTTCATGCATATTTGATTACACACTAGCTCATCTAATGCCACTCTGCTGGATAATTGCTAAGTCACTTGGCATTATACATTAAGTGCTCATATACCACAAATATCATATGTCTGTAGACAGTATGACCACAGAATAGTGCTACAGAAATTAAATTAAATGAAATTAAATGAAATGTATTGGTATAGACCTCTTCCGAGTTCCACAATATGTTAAAATAGTATATTCAGATTTCCAATTCCATAGTACCATGATGTATCACGAAATACCTTATACACAAAGGAGATTATTATTCTTATTTTATCCATCTCTAAAGTAGCGGCAAAAATGCTTTAAAAAAGTTAAAAACTTTGTAACACACAAATTCATCAGGTGGGGTTTTTATAAGCTCAAGCAGATCCATAGTAAAAAAATATTATATTTTGTGCAACCCCCAACCCTAGCTAATGTGAGCTTATAATGTGATAACTGTTGACAAAATTGTTTATCCATTTCACACCTCAATCTCAAAGTAGATTTTTTCAGAAAGAACTTCAGGAGTACTGGAGACCAACTCGAAGTGCTCCAAAGCAATCTCTAAATTTCCTTTAAACGTATTTATTCCTTGATCAGCCTTAAACTTTTTTTGGCGTATAATTGCTCTCAATGTACCTTCAGGTGCATGCAGTATATTATAAGCCCACCTGACGAGGTTTGCCATAGCTCTTGTATATTCACTCAATACCCCTAATTCCAATTGGAGTGTGTGAATGGGACTGGCTTGACTTGTAGTAGTAAGTATAGGTAAGAGTTTTCCCTCCGTGAGATTAAAAAAAAAACATCAATTTATAGGAATGTATTCTAAACCATACTTTAAAATGAGGGTATTCTTTGTTTAATAAACTTCTAGGAGGGCTGAAAAATGTCGCCTCCCAGTGGATAAGTAAAACTTTTTTTAGCACTAACATGGGATACTATTTTTAATTCAGTCCATTGAAAGTGTAAAGCAGTTCCAATAGACTGGGAGAAAACTCTCCCTAGATAAATGTAAGTAGATGCTATATCTACCTGGATTCCTCCAAATTTCCAGGTAAAAGGTATAGCTTTTTTCCTGCCTATATATGGTACTATTTTTGTTTTTGAAATATTTATTCTTAACGATCCTGGAAATGAGGGGAGCAAGTAAACATCCCTGTTCAAGGCCGTTTTGCATGTTAATCTCTTGAGTTAAACCCTTATCGCCTTCCATTTGTACCTTACATCCTGTGGAGGTATGCAGCACTACTATTATTCTTAATAAGGTTATCGGAACACCTAACTTCAATAATTTTCTCCATAGGGTAAGCCTATCCACCTTGTCAAAAGCTGTAGTGAAATCCACAAATAAACTATAGACAATCTGAGCTTTACTAACTGCATATTTATAAATAATAGTTTGCAGGATAGTGATATTATCAATCACAGAGTGATTTGGAAAGAACCCTGCTTGGACCATAGAAATTAACCCCCTGGCTGTGGCCCAGCCGTTCAGATGGTCCAAAACGCTATTTTTCCTGTAGCATCAAGGAGGTTAATTTGGAGATAATTACTCAGGGAATACCGGGAACCTTTTTTCAAAAGAGGTTACACTATACTGCCCGACCATGAGCTAAGAATTTGGCCAGTTTGATAGCAGTACATAAAGAAAGGGGCCAAGAATTTACTCCATCCTTCGATGTTTTCCTTTAGGACCTTCACCGTGAACCTTTCTAGTCCCATTGCTGCTGTATCTCTCGCTTTCCTTAGATATACAGCATTTTGCTGTTCAGTAGGCGACTTTATCTGCTGATCGATCCTGCTGCAGGTTCCATCCCATAGAGATTTCCCACTATCAATAGTTTTCATACAGTTTGGATAGGTAAGCAACCTATTATTTTGAGGGACTGGAGTTCTTGTCGAGGGTATTTCATTTTCACTGGCTTCTGATATTATGGCCCAGAAGGGCTTGATGTTTTTTTGTCGCACTGCTTCTTGCCGGTCTACCCAGTATCTGTCCTTTTTTGTTCTATTTTCTTTCATGCAGAGCCTTTTTCGTCTTTTCTTCAGGGTGGAAATGTCATCCTTCCTAGCGGGAGAGAGAAGTTTGTAAATTGCAGCCTGATTAGCTTATTTAATTTCCTAGAAAGGAGGTTTACAATGAATACTTTTTTTTAAAGGGCTATTTTGAATGGGAAGAGGCTTTCTCTGCATAGTACTAGATATCAACATTTTAGTACTTTCAAAATAGGAGATTGGATTGGCTCTCTTGTTGGTTTGCTCGAGTGGCTAGCACTCAATTATCCTATTAATTTCTTTGTTAATTTTCTTCTGATTCTCAGTGCTCCAAAATATTCGGACTGGCTTTGTTTTTAATAATACCTCTCCCCTACCTAGTGATAGAGACCATGTAGAAACTGGCTGAAGACGAAGGTCTATTTCAAGAAGATTGTTGGAAATGGCCCTTTTTGCAGGGTTATCCCCAAACGTTTTGCTTCTTCCTCCCTTATTTTTACTGACCCGTGGTTGTTGGCAATAGGACTCTGGGCACTTTATCAATGCTGATCAGTGCTAAAGTGCATATGCTCTCTGTGTAAAGTGTTACTGTAATTGGTTATCCATGATTGGCATATTTGTATTACCCCGAAGTCCCTAGTAAAGTGCACTCAGTGTACCGGGGTTTGTGATTCAAATGCTACTAGTGGGCCTGCAGCACTGATTGTTTGTGCCACCCACATGAGTAGCCCTAAAATGGTGTCTCAGGCCTGCCACCGCAATGCCTGGGTGCAGTCTGTGAACTGCCATGTTCTCCTGGTCAGTGTTCCCACTGACCGTGCCTAACCCTTCCCTTTCTGTGCACATAGGTCACCCCTATGGAAGGCCCAAGGTTCCCTCTGAGCAGAGTGCTGTGTATGTGAAAGGTAGAGCATGTACTAGTGCAGGTGACATGCTCAGGTAGTGAAAGGCAGCCATTTTCGTTTTTCACTATTGTAAGGCTACCTTGCCCATAGGCTATCATGGGGAATGCTGGCTACAGTGGCTACCAGCATATCTTCCCATAGGAGCAAGGTAGGACATAAAAGTCTGGTATACCTGAACTCAGAATTTAATAACACATCTTTTAGGAAAGGTGTTTTTTAAATCATGTGTTTGAGAACAGCAATTTTAGAAAGTTGCCGTTCTCTTGTCTGACCTTCCTGTGTGCCTTGGTCTGTTTGTGAATTGACTGTCTGGTTTGTGAGGGGCAGCGGCTGGGTGGCTCCCAGAGTCTGAGTGGACCATCCTTGGGCTGAATAGCTCCATCTGTATCTAGAGTGGTGGGAGGGGGTAGCACCTGGGCCTGAATAGGGCTGTGCCTGCCTTTCACAATGCTGGCTCCACCTCCTGCTGGGCGGCTGGCGACCCTGCCTCTCTCCCTGACAGGAAAGGAGAGGCTATGAAAACAAAATGCTCAAGGAACACCCAGAACTGGTTCAGACTGGGCTCAGAGCCCTCCTGCACAAAGGGATCAAACACTTTTAAGGGTATAAGTAGAGGACACCTGACTACAGAGAATTAGATCATCCTGCAATCAAGAAGGAACCTCTGCCAAGTAGAAAGCTGGAAGACTGAAGAAGAAGGACTACCCTGCTGTGTGATGTTGGATTGACCTACAGTGTCTTTGCTGCCAAGGAGAGGGGAAGGATTTTGCTTCGTGCTGTGTCCCCTTGCTTGAAGGAATCTCCAAGGGGCTGAGAAGAGCTGGCTCCCTGTTTTGAAGTCTCAGGAACAAAAGGACTTCCCCCCAGCTTCCCTGAACTCTGCTGAGAGACTTCCGTCCTTCCTAGAGTGCTTGGGTCAGTGGTGGTGCCTCTGGAAGTTGTACCTGTGTTTGGAAGCTGGAAATCACGCTTTTAAAGAACTTTCTGCAAGTTTTGTCGCAAACCCGGCAGAGCGAGAAAATTCCCGCCGCTACGGAGGCCGAGATCGTCGCAGCGCCTGTCGCTGCTGTCCGGAGATGTTGCATCCTTCTTTAGCGGGAAGATTTCCACCGCTGCGAACATTGTCGCATAGCTTGTTGCCACTGGGTGAGATAACCGCATCACGTTGCTGCGAGAATCGTTGCAGAGCCATCGCATCGAGGAGCTGCGAGAGGAAGATCGCCGCTGGACCGCGCATTGTCGCCCCGGAGATCGGCGCAGCACCCGAGAATCATTGCATCGTGCCTTTGCGAGCATTTTTCACTACGGAACGTCCGCACCGGAATTCATACAAGTCATCGCTTCCTCCCCATACAGACCGGATTTGTTGCTAACGGCTCCTCAGAGTCTCAGGAGTAACGCATCACTTGTTTTCCACCGCACCAGCTTCTGTTTTGGAACTTTGTCGCATTCAAAGGTACTGTTGGCAAAACGTGACGCAACTGTGAACTTTTCACGCAACTGTGGATTATTTTAGTGCTAACATTAAGAACTCTTTTGCAACCATATTCTTGAACTATGTATGTTGGATTTTTGTCATTTTGGTCTTGTGTAGTTTAGATTAAATACCTTTATTTTTCTAAACTGTTGTGGAGTCAGTTTGTGGTGTTTTCACTGTGTTACTGTGAGTGGTGGTACAAATACTTTACACATTGCCTTTGATAAGCCATGACTGCTCATGCCAAGCTACCAAGGGGGTGAGCAGGGGTTATCTCAGAAGGTTTCCTCCTTACCCTGACTAGACGCAAGGGTTCCTATTTGGACAGTGGTACCTACCCCTGCCAACAAGAGACCCCCAGTTCTAACAAAGATGTATTGTGTGGTTTCTGCTTTGGACAAATTGTGTAGAGGAGCTGTGAAATTTATTGAATGAGTAGTAACTGTTGATAACATAGTCCAGTATCGATAGCCCTGTTGGACCTGTTCGTGTGTATGAACCTGGCACATCTCCGCTCTTTCTTCCATTAAAAATTATCCAGTTGAATTAATTGATTCATTCCAATATAATTTTCCCTCTTTTATTAGCCCTGAAAGGATCTGGGAAAACTGCTGCTGAGATAAAGTAGGATTCTTCAAGTTCGGAATTCCGAAATGCATACAATAAAGAATTCAAAATGTTTTCACTGAAATCACCCATTACGAGTATCTGTGCATACTCATTTGAACCTAGGGTGATATCTATTTAGTCGAATATGTTTAAGAGTATTGTATCATGTACAAATCCAGGAGGATCATAAATGTTAAATAGAAATATTAACTTAGCACAAGCATTTTTATCTAAGTGCTTTAGTTTAAGACATTGTACATTAGGGCTAGTTAGATTAATTATTTCAAAGTCCAAGCTTAGTTCTTCTGATAACAGGATACCCAAGCCTCCCTTTGCATGCCCTCATCTAGTCCTTTATACCTTGAGTATTAAAGACAAAGTAGGTTTTTGGGTCAAAATTATCGACTAAATAGGTTTCCTTTAGGGATACTATTGAAGGTTGGATACATAGCAACCGAGATATTTTATCAAGGTTTAAACCCGCTATTTTCCAAAAGGCGATATTGGTGATGTAAGCGACAATAGAGAGGACAGACTTCTTAGTAACTTTAAAATCTTCTGATGATTCAATGGATCATAAGATGTTGAAAAAAGATGGATAAACTCAAGCGTTTTAAAGGAAATTTGAAGGTCGGTCTGTGCTATTGCCACTGCACTTGTGTCTACATAACTTATAGACTGTTGCGGCCAGTGGTTGTTATTGATTGAGCCAATGTCTTTAAATTCTGGTGCCAGGGGATTTAGTTCCTGCGGGAGGTTTTGTCTAGTAAGTGGCCCTCTAATAGCTTGCTCTAGGGTATTCGTAAACAAACATATTTCTTTAATCCTGCTAATCTTTTTTTCCTTTTTCCTGACTCTAGTGGAGCTATCGAGTCCCTCAAATTTAACTTTCTGCATTTTTTTCTTCGCAAATCTTCGATTAATGGTCACTACTTTCATTCTGGTAGGGGAGTTCTTAAATGAAGTTGACTTTTCCTCTAACTCCTCATCTGGCTTCATCTCTGGTGATTGATCCTTTATACTTGGTTCTTGATGAGTTGGTTTCTTTTTAAAGTTAAAGATCGGATAACTAGGGAAGGTTTTCCCTCCGATGTCTTTTAATGCTGTTGTAAGTTGCTGTTGATTAACTGTTACTTCTTTAAATAATTTTCGTACGGAATAAACTATATCTGTCTTTTCAATTTTATTTTCATTTTTTATCATTCTCTGCTTTCCAGTAGACTTATCTACTTTAGGGTCAATAGTTGTTTTTTTCATTTAAGACTTCTATTTTCTCGCTGCCTTGAGTTTTTTTAACCTATGGCTCTTCCCTTACCCCTGTTTTGGATTATGGTCTTCCACCATGGAGACTAATTTGATGGCCCGCTAAATATTGCAACACCGTCAATTGCATTTCCAGAAGATGGTCTATATTTGCTGTAGAGTTTTCTAACAGAAGAATTGATTCAAGTATCTTTTGAAAAGTGAAAAATGCATTAGATAGGATTTCTTGTATGCAGTAGTAATCGGTATGGACAGGGGAAAGAAATGGGAAGACTGGAGAGTGGGATGTATTATCCCCTACATTAGATAGATTACTTAGAGTACTATTAAACATTTCAGAGTCTCTTTAGGACACTTAAACAAATATTGACTTATGCTCATATCCTTTTTCAGAATCCAATTGGAGCTATCTAATTGGATCTTTCAGGTTGAGATGTTTAATTGTTTTTTCTTCATTTGATTCCATCTGGGCCTTCTGTTATTTTTCCTCATTTTCTCTTTCTCCTTCTGTGCCATTTTGTTTCCCTTTTTCCTCTACTTCTATGCCGAGTGGCTTGGAGCCTTGCGGTAATGGAGGAGGAAAAACATCTGAAATTGTATGAGATATTGATAGGGCTCCAATATGTGCTGATCTCATTTTGCTTTTCCGCAACAATTGCTCTGTTTCTGATCTTTTCATAAATATTGTCTTTAATGTTTTTTAATTTCATCCTATGCATTTTTATGTGACCATATTTATTTCTCTAGTGGCACTAGTGGCACTGGTCTCTAGGGTCGAGAGCATCACAATATTTATTTACCCCCTCAGACTTCCAACAAGGCTTAAGGTTGTAAGGAAAGGGGGAGGCTAGACTACTAGCAAGCTTCAGCTAATCCTGTGGGGGCTGCTTCTGTGTATAACCGTTCACCGTACCCCACCTGTACTGCTTACGGAGGGTCCCTGCATTGTTCTCAAAGCCACCCCCAACCTCAAGGGTGTCAGGACAGCAAACACTAGGAGTATAAAATAATACTCTGCCATAAGGTGCAATCAACAATCATAAGGTCAGGCATGCAAGACCATAGTTGGCTGCATCACGTAAGTCCATAAACAGATCAAAAGTTACCTCCATCAATTGTCCTCCAGGATTTCTCCCACCAGAATCCACATAGCCACTTTCATGGGCTCCTTTGCTCTCTCCTTCAATCCTCTATTTCTCTAGGGACAACCAAAAGCCCATCTGCTCATCAGCTAGACCATGAAAGAGGCAATGTCCGAGATAATTTCACAGCTAGCCGGCAGGTGCCCAGGCTGGCAGAGCCCTGATCGGCTCGAGGATTGTTCTCCTTGCGACAGTCACTTCCTCTGACAGCTTTTCCAAGACTGACAGCATGACTGGGGTTAAGGCTGTCTCCTATCCCTTCCCCGAACCGCAGGCTGCACCATGTCCCCACTACATCATCATACCTATGCACCGGGCTGCCCCCGCGGGAGGCGGGTAACAACTCTGGAAATGCGAGGGATGTGCAGCCGGCCTATGAGGCCCCTGCAGGAGAACCTCCGCCAGCGTCCGTCTTGCCGTCACTGTTTCACCATCTCCACTGGGAGGGCTTCGGAAGCAGTGACCACACACACCGCTGTACACCCAGGTGTGAGCACCTGGGCAACACGGCCCCTGTCAGCGGTCAGGACCAGCAGGACACGAGCCTTTGCGGGTAGGGTGTGAGCTCACACAAATTGGCACACCAGCTCTTTGCCACTCAACACTTTGCCACTCAACCTGAAACTGGAACTGAGAATCCTCTGAGAACTGCCTGCACCAGAGCTAGAACAGTGCGACAGTGTAATAGTAATATCTGTGACATCAACAAACACGCCAAAACATGCTACTTTGAATGGCAATTTATCTTCATCCTTGTTAGACTTGGCATTCCTGTCGTGGTTTTCTCCCTAACTTTTTGTCTTCAGACCATCTATTTGCTGACTTTTTACTTGCTGGTTTTAGGACTCTGCACACTTTACCACTGTAAATCAGGGCTGAAGTGCTTGCGCTCTCTCCTTAAAACATGGTTGGTTGATTCCAAGTTGCACATTAAATGTTCTTGTAATTCCCTAGTAAAGTGGCACTACTTGTGCCTAGGGCCTGTAAAATAAATGCTACTTGTGGACTTGCAGCTCTGGCTGTGCCACACATTTAAGTAGCACTTTAAATAAGTCTCATGCCTGCCATGGCAGCATGTAAAAGCAGTTTTAAACTGTCATTTTGACCTGGCAAAATGAATGTTTTGTCAGGCCCAAACCTTTATTTTTAATACATATAAGTCACTGCTAGCTAGGCCCTGGACAGCCCAAAGGGCAGGGAGTGGTGTATTTATAAAGTTGGATATGTAATTATAAGGTTTGCATGTTATGGAAGTGATAAAGTCATATATTCATTTTTTGCTACTGCAAGGACTACCTCTCCCATGAATAACATTGGAGTTACCTTATTACATAAACTGTAATTTCCAAATGGGAACAGGTACCCAATTAATGTTTGGTGTCTTTGGAATTATATAGAAAAATCCCAACTTATTAACTTACGGCGCAGTCGGATTTTAAAGTACAATTTTTAAATGTCCTGTTTTATAAAGTTGGCTTTTCCTGCCTTAGCCATTTTGGGCCCGATGTACGTCGCCAATTACCGGTCGGTAACGGCCGATTTTGGCCGTTACCGACCGGTATTTGGGTTTTGCTATGTAGGGGGCTGAAAATTACAGAATCGGTATGTAGCCCAACTATAGCCCAATGACAGAATGTCCCAGAGTGTTCTAAAGAACAACTAGAACGCTAACAGTCTTACTTATGACAAAAGTATGGCACACCTGAAGTCATCTTGATTGGAATAAAGTGGTAACACTTAATACATTTAATTTGAAAAGGAACAAAATGAGGGGTTTCATTTAGCCATAGAAATGTTATATATATATATATATATATATATATATATATATATATATATATATATATATATATATATTCACTGAAAAAACCATAGGTTTCACACCAGTTATAGTTAGGAATTAGCATTTAAAAAACCTATTAAATTCACTGAAAAAACCATAGGTTTCACACCAGTTATAGTTAGGTGGAAATTTTACTCGCATAAAACCATTGAAATTCCCACGTTATAGTTAGTTGGACTCACTATAACTTGCGCGTGCAATGCGTGATGGATGAGGACAGGAGTGATGTTTGGGGCTCATGGTAGAGCCTTTGGAACTAGCAGTAATTTAAAAGTGCATCCATCCAGGATATATGGACTACATCTCCCACAAGCACAATGTGTGTTTTCATATAGGGAGATGGTAGACGTCATGCACTTTACTGCTGGCCCCTGATGAGGAAAATAAATTTCCGAAACGCGTCGGGCCTATTTCAAACACGCAACTGCCCATACCAACTAACGCTTTGGGGAAGGCGCACGCAGGCTCGGGTGCTACCTGCTACTTGGACAACCCCCATGGAGCGTAATACATTAGCGGCGGTCTGCCGCTGGGTTGCACCACCCCGAAGAAACGGGGGCCACGAGACTCGCTATCCAAGGAGTCTCGTATGTGGAGCTGCGTGATGGATGAGGACAGGAGTGATGTTTGGGGCTCATGGTAGAGCCTTTGGAACGAGCAGTTATTTGAAAGTGCATCCATCCAGGATATATGGACTACATCTCCCACAAGCACAATGTGTGTTTTCATATAGGGAGATGGTAGACGTCGTGCACTTTACTGCTGGACCCTGATGAGGAAAATAAATTTCCGAAACGCGTTGGTCCTATTTCAAACACGCAACAGCCCATACCAACTAACGCTTTGGGGAAGGCGCACGCAGGCTCGGGTGCTACCTGCTACTTGGACAACCCCCATGGAGCGTAATACATTAGCGGCGGTCTGCCGCTGGGTTTCACCACCCCGAAGAAACGGGGGCCACGAGACTCGCTATCCAAGAAGTCTCGTATGTGGAGCTGCGTGATGGATGAGGACTGGAGTGATGTTTGGAGTTCATGGTAGAGCCTTTGGAACGAGCAGTAATTTGAAAGTGCATCCATCCAGGATATATGGACTACATCTCCCACAAGCACAATGTGTGTTTTCATATAGGGAGATGGTAGACGTCATGCACTTTACTGCTGGCCCCTGATGAGGAAAATAAATTTCCGAAACGCGTCGGGCCTATTTCAAACACGCAACTGCCCATACCAACTAACGCTTTGGGGAAGGCGCACGCAGGCTCGGGTGCTACCCGCTACTTGGACAACACCATGGAGCGTAATATAAATACGAAACGCGTCTGCCAAGCGTTTCAGCAGCTTCCTTTTAATGCTTGCGCAATTTTTACTCAAATAAAGCGGCTTTTCGAATCCCCCGGAGCATGGTCACACTTTTTTCCAAGGATTGGGAGAAAGACTGGTGTGTATGTGTAGGCTGGCTAGCAGGAGCTGGCTTTTGTGACCGCCCTCTCGTTCTGGTGCTACGCGATCTTTCCTGTGAAAACTTTGGTACTTTTGTTGCAAAACAGCAAATCACGTCGCCCCCCCAGGTGCTGTTTACAGTGCGTGGGGAGAGAGGAGGCAGTACTATCTGCCTGATAAGGGGGACAGAGAAGTTCTTTGTTACCTGCTCTTCGACTGCTGCGGGATGTGGAGCGCTGACCGACGGCATGTTGGAGGCATCACCGGGTGTCTAGTGGGTCCCTTCACTATATGGGTCCCTGCAGCGAACTTCAGTATCCAGCATGCATCGGAGGTGCAGGCACAGCGCAAGGAGAATCACACACCTGTGAGGCATAGGAGAGGCGTAACCACGTGACTGGGAGTGGTCACAGCAAGATAAAAACTAACAGCAGAAGAGCCCCCTTAAGGAGAACAATCTGAAACAGGCACTGAAGAGTCCATTCTAAGGACGAAACGCGTCTGCCAAGCGTTTCAGCAGCTTCCTTTTAATGCTTGCGCAATTTTTACTCAAATAAAGCGGCTTTTCGAATCCCCCGGAGCATTGTCACACTTTTTTCCAAGGATTGGGAGAAAGACTGGTGTGTATGTGTAGGCTGGCTAGCAGGAGCTGGCTTTTGTGACCGCCCTCTCGTTCTGGTGCTACGCGATCTTTCCTGTGAAAACTTTGGTACTTTTGTTGCAAAACAGCAAATCGCGTTGCCCCCCCAGGTGCTGTTTACAGTGCGTGGGGAGAGAGGAGGCAGTACTATCTGCCTGATGAGGGGGACAGAGAAGTTCTTTGTTACCTGCTCTTCGACTGCTGCGGGCTGTGGAGCGCTGACCGACGGCATGTTGGAGGCATCACCGGGTGTCTAGTGGGTCCCTTCACTATATGGGTCCCTGCAGCGAACTTCAGTATCCAGCATGCATCGGAGGTGCAGGCACAGCGCAAGGAGAATCACACACCTGTGAGGCATAGGAGAGGCGTAACCACGTGACTGGGAGTGGTCACAGCAAGATAAAAACTAACAGCAGAAGAGCCCCCTTAAGGAGAACAATCTGAAACAGGCACCGAAGAGTCCATTCTAAGGAAACGCGTCTGCCAAGCGTTTCAGCAGCTTCCTTTTAATGCTTGCGCAATTTTTACTCAAATAAAGCGGCTTTTCGAATCCCCCGGAGCATTGTCACACTTTTTTCCAAGGATTGGGAGAAAGACTGGTGTGTATGTGTAGGCTGGCTAGCAGGAGCTAGCTTTTGTGACCGCCCTCTCGTTTTGGTGCTACGCGATCTTTCCTGTGAAAACTTTGGTACTTTTGTTGCAAAACAGCAAATTGCGTCGCCCCCCCCCCCCCCCCCAGGTGCTGTTTACAGTGCTTGGGGAGAGAGGAGGCAGTACTATCTGCCTGATAAGGGGGACAGAGAAGTTCTTTGTTACCTGCTCTTCGACTGCTGCGGGCTGTGGAGCGCTGACCGACGGCATGTTGGAGGCATCACCGGGTGTCTAGTGGGTCCCTTCACTATATGGGTCCCTGCAGCGAACTTCAGTATCCAGCATGCATCGGAGGTGCAGGCACAGCGCAAGGAGAATCACACACCTGTGAGGCATAGGAGAGGCGTAACCACGTGACTGGGAGTGGTCACAGCAAGATAAAAACTAACAGCAGAAGAGCCCCCTTAAGGAGAACAATCTGAAACAGGCACTGAAGAGTCCATTCTAAGGACGAAACGCGTCTGCCAAGCGTTTCAGCAGCTTCCTTTTAATGCTTGCGCAATTTTTACTCAAATAAAGCGGCTTTTCGAATCCCCCGGAGCATTGTCACACTTTTTTCCAAGGATTGGGAGAAAGACTGGTGTGTATGTGTAGGCTGGCTAGCAGGAGCTAGCTTTTGTGACCGCCCTCTCGTTTTGGTGCTACGCGATCTTTCCTGTGAAAACTTTGGTACTTTTGTTGCAAAACAGCAAATTGCGTCGCCCCCCCCCCCCCCAGGTGCTGTTTACAGTGCTTGGGGAGAGAGGAGGCAGTACTATCTGCCTGATAAGGGGGACAGAGAAGTTCTTTGTTACCTGCTCTTCGACTGCTGCGGGCTGTGGAGCGCTGACCGACGGCATGTTGGAGGCATCACCGGGTGTCTAGTGGGTCCCTTCACTATATGGGTCCCTGCAGCGAACTTCAGTATCCAGCATGCATCGGTGGTGCAGTCACAGCGCAATGAGACTCACACACCTGTGAGGCATAGGAGAGGCGTAACCACGTGACTGGGAGTGGTCACAGCAAGATAAAAACTAACAGCAGAAGAGCCCCCTTAAGGAGAACAATCTGAAACAGGCACTGAAGAGTCCATTCTAAGGACGAAACGCGTCTGCCAAGCGTTTCAGCAGCTTCCTTTTAATGCTTGCTCAATTTTTACTCAAATAAAGCGGCTTTTCGAATCCCCCGGAGCATGGTCACACTTTTTTTCAAGGATTGGGAGAAAGACTGGTGTGTGTGTGTAGGCTGGCTAGCAGGAGCTGGCTTTTGTGACTGCCCTCTCGTTCTGGTGCTACGCGATCTTTCCTGTGAAAACTTTGGTACTTTTGTTCAAAACAGCAAATCGCGTCGCCCCCCCAGGTGCTGTTTACAGTGCGTGGGGAGAGAGGAGGCAGTACTATCTGCCTGATAAGGGGGACAGAGAAGTTCTTTGTTACCTGCTCTTCGACTGCTGCGGGCTGTGGAGCGCTGACCGACGGCATGTTGGAGGCATCACCGGGTGTCTAGTGGGTCCCTTCACTATATGGGTCCCTGCATCGAACTTCAGTATCCAGCATGCATCGGTGGTGCAGGCACAGCGCAATGAGACTCACACACCTGTGAGGCATAACCACGCGACTCGGAGTGTTCACAGCAAGATAAAAACTAACAGCAGAAGAACCCCTTAAGGAGAGCAATCTGAAACAGGCACTGAAGAGTCCATTCTAAGGACGAAATGCGTCTGCCAAGCGTTTCAGCAGCTTCCTTCTAATGTTTGCGCAATTTTTACTCAAATAAAGCGGCTTTTCGAAACCCCGGGAGCATGGTCACACTTTTGTCCAAGGATTGGGAGAAAGACTGGTGTGTGTATATATATATATAATATATATATATATATATATATATATATATATATATATATCCAAACAAAATCCCAAGCTTTGGCTTCGACGGCAGAACACACGGGCACAGACTCCAGTAGAGATGGTATAAGAAATACTTTTTATTGCAACATCAAGTCCAAATGACGCGTTTTGGCCGCCAGACTGCAGCCTTGATCACAAGGCGCCATGCATGAAGGAGTGAGATATATAGGCACAGTAGTGTTTCTACTATGTGTACACATAGTATACAATGAGTATGAGTTTTACACCACCTTTCCAACAAGAACATTGTAAGTTACAAGCCTGATGGTGGTAAATCATATGCAAATGACTCAAATGCTGACACGTATACAGAAGAAATGAATGACAAATCATCTCATCCCAGCAATACAAATAGATTTACAGTGAGCTCCGTACCCAAATCAAAATTAAACATTGTTGATGAATGGTTTCATCTAAGTAGACCAACCCAATATAACAGTTAAATATAAACATTAATTAATCAAGAAAGCGGAATGACCATAAGCGTGTGAAGACGTAGGTCACCACTCCTGAACTACAGAGCCGGAAATCACATTGTGCTGATGTAAATATAGCTGGCAGGACGAGCGCCTGTATCCAGGATCAGAGTGAGACATCCATGATAAGCTTACAGAGCTTACAGAGATGAAATGGAGTCGGAATACGTCATAGAGTGAGTACTAAAATCAGAGTGCACAAACGTGTGATGTGAGTGTCAGCATGTCATCAAGAATATAGCCCATAAAGAGACTGCCGTGAAAGGATCGTGGTGGGTAATTAAAACCACATTAGGGCCTCAGAGCGATGTGTAAGCATCAGAGACAAATAGGAACAAGAAAGTGCTGTAGAGCTGATATATATATATATATATATATATATATATATATATATATATATATATATATATATATTCACTGAAAAAACCATAGGTTATAGACCATATATAGTTAGGAATTAGCATTTACAAAACCTTGAAAATTCACTGAAAAAACCATAGGTTATAGACCATATATAGTTAGGAATTAGCATTTACAAAACCTTGAAAATTCACTGAAAAAACCATAGGTTATAGACCATATATAGTTAGGAATTAGCATTTACAAAACCTTGAAAATTCACTGAAAAAACCATAGGTTATAGACCATATATAGTTAGGAATTAGCATTTAAAAAACCTTTTTTTACTCACACAAAACCATTGAAATTTCATATATAGTTAGTTGCACTAACTATATATCGCGCACCCGCAATCCACTGCTGATGATGTCACATATTACATCATTCATGACATGGTCAGTGACATCACTGATGACATCACTGATGACATCTCAAATGACATCACTGATGACATCATCTAGTGTCTGTGTGTTTTTGTAAAGTTTAAATATGTTTTACATATTGAAGAATGAGTGGATGTATGGAAGACTGAGTGTGTGTGTGGCTGGCTGGGAGGTGTGTGACTCTGCATATCAATGTGTACTTGTATCAGTGATTGTATAAGAGAGTAAGTATGTGTTAGTATATGTGTGAAAAGTATGGTGTTCTGTGTTTAACTGTATAGATGAGGAAATCGAAGTGTGATTGATTCTTCACAGGACTGACTAGGTGTATGAGTGCATATGATAGTGTTGTAATAATGAGTGACTGTATGTATGAGTGATTGTATGGGTGAATGAGTGAATGTGTGTGTAGACGTAGGAATCAGTGAGTGCGTATGTAGTAGCTGGTATTGGTGTGTCATGATGTCATCAGTGATGTCATTTGAGATGTCATCAGTGATGTCATTTGAGATGTCATCAGTGATGTCACTGAAGTATGGTGTTCTGTGTTTAACTGTATAGATGAGGAAATGGAAGTGTGATTGATTCTTTACAGGACTGACTAGGTGTGTGAGTAACTCCATGGATGAGTGGCAGTGTGTGAGTGTCTGCATAGGTGTATGAGTGCATATGATAGTGTTGTAATAATGAGTGACTGTATGTATGAGTGATTGTATGGGTGAATGAGTGAATGTGTGTGTAGACGTAGGAATCAGTGAGTGCGTATGTAGTAACTGGTATTGGTGTGTCATGATGTCATCAGTGATGTCATTTGAGATGTCATCAGTGATGTCATCAGTGATGTCATTTGAGATGTCATCAGTGATGTCATCAGTGATGTCACTGACCATGTCATGAATGATGTAATATGTGACATCATCAGCAGTGGATTGCGGGTGCGCGATATATAGTTAGTGCAACTAACTATATATGGAATTTCAATGGTTTTGTGTGAGTAAAAAAAGGTTTTTTAAATGCTAATTCCTAACTATATATGGTCTATAACCTATGGTTTTTTCAGTGAATTTTCAAGGTTTTGTAAATGCTAATTCCTAACTATATATGGTCTATAACCTATGGTTTTTTCAGTGAATTTTCAAGGTTTTGTAAATGCTAATTCCTAACTATATATGGTCTATAACCTATGGTTTTTTTCAGTGAATTTTCAAGGTTTTGTAAATGCTAATTCCTAACTATATATGGTCTATAACCTATGGTTTTTTCAGTGAATTTCAATGGTTTTTTAATAGCAAATATCATAAGCTGTCGAATGTCAAGTACGTGGTAAGAAAAAACATTTTCGTGTTTATGCACACTGATCTGCTTTGAATGCTGCCCCCCCCCCCCTCATTTCTATTAGGAGTACTCTCTCTTTGCAGATAGTGAAGGGTAGTTAACGCAGGCCTTTGCCCCGTTGTAATCCGTCGTGCCTGCTTCTCTCTCCATTTGATTGATTGTTATCCAAGCATTTACTGTTTTAGAATTGGTTCTCTTTGGTTCATTCTCTATTTACAAACAAGCACAGAGTCGCAATACTCTGTTTAGTCTTTGCAGATAGCGAAAAATCGTGTAAAAAAACAAAAGGAATCGAGCAAAATCAGTAGGCCACTAATGGGATCTCTTTTTGACCTCGCTAAAATAGAAACATTAGGAACAATCCCTCATGACAAATACGAAACTAGTGAGATGAACTGAACTCCACACCATGATGGCTGCAAGACAGATCGGCTCCGCCACCACCCCACCCAAAATAACGATAAACTCTATGCAAATATATACAACACACCAGCAAAGTAACAGGGTAAAACATTTTATTAAACAACTATTTACATAACTATTTTAAACTTTTTGTTGCCCGATCCGGCTAGCTCAATCGATCGAGCATGAAACTCATGCACTCTGATGATTCAAAGTTTTGAAGAGTGCTTGTAACACTGTCTGAAGCCTATTTGCACTTGCTTCATCTTCACTATTCTAAAAGTAAGTGGGGGCTGTTTGAGTACGTTACTGCATTTGTAAACAATGTGATGCGGTGCCACCCTGAACCGCTTAACGGAGGCCCCCGAGGGACGGTGTGATGGCGCGGACTCGGAGGGGGCGCTTGGCTCCGGCCCCCTCCCCAAGTCGTGTTCTCCTGGTGTGGCCTGAGATCGCCCCCGACATAGGTGGCCGGCTCCCGGGATCAAGCGGAACTTTTTGCCTTTTGGTAACTCTTCCATTCTTGACCTTGTCCCACAATCCGTTTTACCTAAAGACACGCTGTAGTGGGGCGCCCCTTTACCATTTCAGTTGCCATTCCGCCCGCTTTTGCTACACTGTGCCTCTTCCGCTATTCAGCTGTTTACCGCCCGCTCTTTCGACTACAACGTCTCGCTCACCATGTAGTTGAGTTGCTCCCTCTCTTGCGGTGCAGCGATAGGCGGCTGCCACAGGACTCTCAAAATGGCGGCCGGCTCTTCAGATTTGGGCACCACCATCTCGTGGCTCCGTCGTGGTCATTCCGCGAGCAATCATGGCAGCCGCTCCCCAC
This sequence comes from Lissotriton helveticus, assembly GCF_964261635.1. NCBI lineage: Eukaryota > Metazoa > Chordata > Amphibia > Caudata > Salamandridae > Lissotriton > Lissotriton helveticus. The sequence continues at coordinate 1,469,508,886 of NC_136065.1, forward strand.
CGGAAGCCTGCAGGAGTCGGGGGCCCCCAAGACTTTTGTACAATCCTCAAGGCTGAGGGAACGCTTTCGAGAATGGGGTCCAAGACCTAGCAGACTAGCGTCCGATTTCCAAGGTGTCCCCGGGCCATTTCAGTGGACCAGGTCCAAAAAGGAAAGAGCCTGCCGCCATTTTGAGAGTCCTGTGGCAGCCGCCTATCGCTGCACCGCAAGAGTGGGCGCAACTCAGCTGAATGGCGGATTTTGACACAGTGGACCAAAAGCGGACAGAATGGCAACTGAAACGGTAAAGGGGCGCCCCACTACAGCAGACGAGCCTCCACCTGGGAGGCCCGTTCACGCCGCCTCACCCCCCCCCCCCCGGGCGCCCCACGCCGTTATTCGGAGGGCGGCAACTTACTGGACATCACCTTGGTGCCATCGTTCTGCTGCCTTGGAACTATTCGCACAACAGACCGCTACTGATGACCCACCCCCCGCGACGCCCCACGCCGGATACCGAAAATCAGTGCGGCACCCAGGCAACATCACCTGGGTGCCGTCCAGAAATCTGGACGTTGTGCTGCGTTGGGACTATTCGCACAACCGACCGCTACTTCCTTCTTTTTCCCTAAAAATTTTTAAATGTTTTTACTGTTTTTGTTTTGTTGTATATATTTATAAGTTATTAAAGTTTTATAATCCTACTACTTTGTTGGAGTGCTATATATTTTTAATGTGACACATAATTGTAAAAACTTTGATGTACAAAGAGGCATCCCTGGAATCTTCCGCTTCAGGCTCGGTCCCCTCCCCAATCACAATACAGAATGGTTTTCAGATAGTAGGAACGCGTGTGGTGTGACGGATCTCATCGGGTGTGGGCCTTGATCTACTATAACTCCTTTGAAGAGGGGTGATTCTTTACAGCTGGGGCCATAAACTACATCTGCAGGGCTAGCTGATAGCCTGGGACCGGCCTGGACAATCGGAAACAGAGGAAGAGGAGTGTCAGAGGGTGCGGTAGTGAATAGGGCGAAAGGGAGGTGTCGGACAGGCACAGATTGTGATTCTCAGGGAAGAGCAGCGCAGATGGGGGGAGGTTTATTGCCCATGCATAAGACAGAGAGCGGGGGTGACCAGTGCCTGGGGGAGATGCTTGCGAGGGTGGGGAGCCATGCTAAGGATCGACAGCGTGCAGAGAGTGGGTCTGGTCAAGGCATCTAAAATGGCTGCCGTGCACGACAAAAGTGTGGCATTTGAAAAAAGGCAAGATGGCGCAGACAATGTTTATCAACACTTCCTGATTTCCTTCGAATCGAACGTTAACAGACGTTATCTCTACCACACTACCGGTCCCCCTGGGCTTAAACGCCGAGATGGTAGGGACTGCATCCCGTGGAGATAGGCCGAGACGTCACTCAGCAGAAAAAAAAGAAGAAAAAAAGTCTATAAACATACAATAAGTTAAAAGTCAATCATTCTTGTTTCCTTGTAGTACGCTCCTCAGGCCCGCGGGGCCCTTTTAAAACCTCCACATCAAACCTAGGGGGTCAGGGAGGATCTACTATGCCCCCTTATGGTCATTTGCCCCTTCGCTTTGGCCTCCTCTTGTCTCTCGATCCTACCGAGAGACAAGATGGCGGCCGCTACGGACTGTTTGGAATGTTTACAGACGCCGGAGAACCAATCAGCTTCGCTTCACAAAGCTCCGTAACGCGAAAAGTACGCGAACCGGAGCGCTGCCCGGTCCGCTGTTACAGATATATATCTTTTTTTGAACGTTAATTTCTCAAAATCCACTGGAGCACATATATTGACACCTAGCAAAGGCACATCGGGCTACCAGTCCCTACAATTTTGCCAAGTTTCGTGCAAATCCATTCAGCCGTTCGGGCTAAAAGTGAGGCCAACCGCCCTATGGAAATTAACATTGGAAAAACGCGTTTTGGGACCCCCCTTTTTTCTCGGCCCCCCCTTGACGAACACCCCCCCCAAATTTCCAGGGGCTGCTCAGAAACAAAATGTTCCATTTTTCTGAAAATTTCTGCCAATTCCGTCCACAAACGCCAAAGTTATTAGACATAGAATTTTCAAAAATCCCATAGAGAAAAAATCCTAACTATATATACCTACTGGCGACCGCCAGTAGGTAATATATATATATATATATATATAGTTCTCCAGGCACCACCACTTTAGTACACTTCTGCACCTGTGGATACTCTGTCATCTCTGAGTCTACCCTTTCAAGTGGTGCCAATCCAGTTCTGGACCCTTGGAAGTGGGTTTAAGGTGCTCTGCCAGCCTTTGTAGATCAAGCAGTGTTATGAGCCCCAAGGTACCCCCATATATCCCCAGGTAGCTGCATGACCTATATTCATCCTTCCTTACTCTACATAATGGTTTTGGCGCTGACCTTTTACCCAGTTATGTGCCGAATAAATGTTATGTGGTTTTCTTCGAAAACTAGCCTCATTTATTATGCATGAGGATTCTTAGTATCAAAGGGCCTGATTCACAGAACTAACTTAAGACAAAAGCCTATACTTACTACCATTTTGGTATTCACAGAAGGCTCTTACTCACTTTGGTATTCACAGAAGGCACTTGCTCATCAATTCTCATCACTCATTGCCCCGGGGAGGTGGCAGTCCTTGGGGCTGCGGGTTCCCCCGCGTGCCCCCGCAAATTAGTTGGTGAGTACCCACAGGACCTGGCCCATTCGGGGAGCCCACAATTTGTTTTTTTCTTCGGATTCGCACAGCCAGCGCCTAGGGGGTCAAGGTGTTGGTACCCTGCACCCTTTACTTGTTTTTCACCTTTTTTTTTACTATTTTATTGTGACTCAGTTACCGAGTCACAAGATGGCTGCCAACACATTTTAGTTTGGAATGTTGGCAGCCAATTACAATTGAGCTCCTGCTCAGGAGGGTTTGCGACTCCTCCTCGGTGCTCAGATATCAAAACCTTTCTTTTTTTAAATTTCTCAGGAACTACTAAATGGATTTACGCCATTTCAAAAAAAGGTGGCTTTCTGAACCAAGCGCTAACTGTTTTGCCAAATTTGGTTTAATTCCAATTAGCAGTTCGGGCTGCAGCCTTGGCTAAAGTTTCCTATGGAAATTAACATGGAGACCCCCTTTTTTCTCTGACCCTCGCTTGACGAATCATCCTGAAACTTTCTAGACAAGAGCTGACCTGAGTGAATCTTTATTTAGGAAAATTTCACGAGGATTCGTCAAACAGCACCAAAGATATTGGCAAATCAAGAAATGATTTTCCTATGGATAATAGGTCCTAACTATAACTACCTACTGGCGAACGCCAGTAGGTAATATGTTTGTATACACACATCCAAGATCAATTTTTTTGAACTATTGTAAGTATATGCTATTGTACAAAGTAATCTTATAGTTAGTTACACTTCTAGGTATGTAATATACAACTGTAAATCACATCCCATTGCATGTTCCTATTAATTGCTAACTACAACCTATAAATATGGATTTGTTCTCATGTATCACATTATAAATAGGAAATAAAATGTTTAGATATGTGTCGATAACCTATTTATTTGTATTTCTATCCCCTATTGCCTCTGTGTTCTTTACTCTCAGTCAATGTGTATCTAATCAATATAGTGTGTTGATTGAATTATGATATATTTAATGCAAATGTTGCATATGAATCATTATATTTACAACTTTTTCTGATATGTACATACAGTGTATTTATATCTGAGATGTAATGTCAGCAAACACGTTTACTGTATATGCAAGGTAACATTGTATACTCATGACATTCCAACCTTTAAGTACATTGTAAATGCAACAGTGACTGATATATTACTCTCTATTTTTTTTATGGACGGGACGTTTCAATGAGTACAACTTAGTGGAAGTGCCTAGCACTGTAAATGTGACCAAAAAGAGATTTGATTCATTTGAATACCTCAAATTCCATATTGTTCATGTTAAGTTAATTTACCTTGAAGCACATCGCCAACATTTTAAAAAGTCACATTTTAAGCCTATCTTAAAATTGCTTTTAATAGCCAGAATGTGAAAGGGAATAATGTTGTTACCTGTTGCTGGGTCGTTCCATACAGTTGTGTATATTGAGGCAGGAACTCATCAAAGAGCAGCCCAAGCTCATCTGGAGTGAAGTACTTTCTTTAGTACTTTCAGCCATGTCTCCCAAAAGGCCAGGTGAAGCAGCAAACTCTGACGAGGTCTGAACACTACTAAAGACAAGAAACAAGTGAAAAACTGTTACAGAACGCAAATGTCACTGCAACGTATACATGAGTTAACAGACGTATTCCAAAACCGTTGGATATTGCCAAATCAACTGGATCACGGTCTCCAATGGGTGTGCACTCCATTGCTGGATGTTACACCTACTAAATACAAAAGAAGGGGGGGGAGGTGGAGGGAATTTGCTAGGTTCACCCTCCTATTCTAGTGTATAAAAACAAAAATCTGAGATATCGGATAGAGAACCTAGCTGGTAGGGTAGATTAACAACAGTAATAGTAGTAATCGAGAAAGGAAAAATGTCCTTTCTTGAGTCCCCTCACTCACCGGAGTTTCCTCATGGTGACATGCATCATTATTGGGGCCATCCCAACCCGCTGCGGGTTGAGGCGTACTGCGTCTTGCGAAATACGTAGGAGCACTTAAAGTGAGGAACTATGTGTGGTGCAGTGATATGTGTAGGTGAAGTGGTGTGAATTAAAAATACCTGACTAGTGGGCGGAATTACTTTATTCTTGCTCCTAGTTGATATATTAAAAATGGGGTGGGTCTCTAGGTTTTCCTGGTTTTGCAATGAGTCAGGAGCCCTAGCAGAGTGCCAACATGTTTTGAGCTTACCCCTAAGCTCGTCTTCAAGACACCACATGGGACAGCCCTGTGTGTCCCACTCCAAAGTGCAGTGAAAAATTTAAATGAAATGCCTGTCAATGAGAATTAAATTAAACTATATACTTACGACATAAATAGAGTTCAGACGATATCTGCAAATAGAAAAAAGATGAACAGTTTAGGATGCAGCGCCCTGCCCTCTGCAGGATTTTTACTTTACTTCGTGTTATACAATAAAACAAGAGAGAGGTAGTGGTGCTGTGCCAAAAGTGCAAAGAAAACATATCCGGTTCCTACGTATTTCGCATGCCTCAACCCGCAGCGGGTTGGGATGGCCCCAATGATGAAGTATGTCACCTTGAGGACACTCCGGTGAGTGAGGGGGCTCAAGAAAGGACATTTTTCCTTTCTAGATTACTACTATTGCTGTTGGTAATCTACCCTACTCGCTAGGTTCTCTATCCGATATATCAGATTTTTGTTACACCTACTAGACATATTATTTACTTATGTCAGGACGCAGAGGTCAGAGAGTCGTCATTTGCAAAGGGACCACTTGTAAAATAATAGAATACTCTCTGGCAGCACATAAAAGTGTGGCTTATGTTGCGAACATGCTTTTAACATCGTAAATGTTGTTCATATACTGTAAAAAGTTATCTGTCAACAGTAGCAGAAGTGAACTGTGTAACATTTCATTTCAATAAGTGTACACATATTGTAATGTAATGTATACTCTGCTATAATGCTTGGGGAAATGGTAAATTAACTACTACTCCAGAAGGCAATAAAAGAAAATCAGGCATGGAGCAGACAAATGTATGAATGCTTTATCATTTTTTTTAACTGCATTTTATAATCTGTCAACGGAGGTTGAAATGTTGCCATGTACAATATAGTTATTCTCTTTATTACCACTACTGTTGATAGATAACTTTTTGATTTAAGTTGCAGAGGTGTTAGACCTGTCATCCTTAGGGTGGTCTAAACATTTTATCTGCTTACCTCCTCTTTTTGCTGTCACTTTGTTTCTGGCCTTAGGACACTTCAGTAGCACAAAAGGATCATGGGTGACTTATTTAATGGGTAAGTTACCTTACTTGTGTTTTACAGATGTAATATCTCCTGAATCTTTTTTCTGTTGTGGGTCTTTGTATTTTTCTAACATTTAAATATGTTGAAACTGCTGGCATCATTGCAATGTGTGATTCTATCAAGAGCTAATACTCCTGTGTGAGTATATACATATATGATGTGATGGTAATGGTATAACTTTAAAAAGCAAAATCTGCTAATATTGTAATAAACGAATAACAGAAATGTATAATTTTGTTAAATGTACTAAATCTGTCTTTCTTCTCAAGAACATCAGATTCTGAGATAAGCTATGAACATGTTTTAAATATGACGATTGTCTATGTAGGGATATTTCGTCAGTGCAACTGATATTCCTAGGAGTGTGCTGGCGCTGTTGCCAAAAAGGTGACAGCTGGGGAAGAAGAAAGAAACTAGGGGCTGGAAAAAAAACATGTTTAAGCTTTTTCCGAAACACAGGTGTTGCCTTGATACATCTGAGGGTCAAAGGCAGTTTGTTCCGGAGGGAAGGTCCAAAGAAAGAAAGGGCTTTGCCCCCTCACCTTGCTATCCTGATTTGCGGAATTCTGTCAAGGCAGAGATTCGCAGAGCAAAGGTTTCTCCGTGAGGCATGGACCGTAAACATGATTTTACCATGAATATTCTAAAATATTATAGGTGGAGTATCTTGCAAACTTTGACAGCATATGAACTTTATATAAGGAAACCACATTAACAAATCCAGCAAAAATATCACAACAAACAGTTTAACTGTAGTGAAAAACAAATAATCAGAGTAACACTTATTATGATTGAGGTGGGACAAGAAGGCAAAGCAAAATGTTGATTATCACTAAAATTGTTTATTTTTTTCACTATCAGACACAGAATTGACAAAGATGATGGATTACACCTTCAAGGGTCCAGCCACAATTGTTTTGAGAAAATGTCAAAAATACAAATTATTCTCTGAAGGCAAAAGTGTAGAATGAATTGTACCAACGGTTACTGTTAGATTTTCACAGGAGGAAATCACTTGCACGCACCTCTTGGTGGGTTTTGGTGCAATCCTCTCCCACTGCTCCTCATGACCGACCCTCCTCGGGGTGAGTGTTGGCTCCACAGGTGCAGGGTAATAAGGGATTACAGGTGGATCCTGGGGTTGCAGGGCATTTCTTTCTGTGAAAGAGCCTGATTGATGGTCCACTGATGTTGTGGGTGCACAGTAAGGGTTTAAGGACTGACTAAAAGTCCTGTATAAGTTCCTAAAACCATCCTGGGCCACACCAGATATGTAGCACAAAACATATATTTGCCCTCAATTCAGTCATTTTGCTCCCTGTGCAACTGCTTGATGTCAACTGTGAACTCTTTATTGTCTCTGAAGAGCTCTCCAACCTGGCCCAATTTGTTCTTAATGTCAGAAGCCTGCTTCAATGATGTTCTGCTCCATAGTTTCACTTGAACTGTGGCCATCAGTGGCCTCATTCTGCTGTCCAAATGCTGACCTACTCTTGCCCACACTACCTCGTGAGCATTGCAGAGTCGGCAACATTACACTGCAGATGATGTTGTTGGTGTTGTAGCCGCAAATATAGGTACCAGGCTCTGGGATGCGCACTGCAAATTTTGTTTGGGATGCTGGGCCACAAGGAGCAGTAACTACTACTGGCTGTTGCAGAATGGGAGACAAAACAAGGGTGGCATGACTTATAGTGCAAAGAGTAAAGCTCATCATAGTAGCCTGCCCTACATACTTGACGGACTAGGCTGCTCCTCATCTGGATCAGGACCAGCAGGATTTCCGTCCTCACTGACAGCTTCTGCTGGAGTTTGAATGGTGGCATTGTTTCAGGACCTTCTGATCTGGGAACTGGACCTACAGTATGAAATTACATGATGATTGTTATTGCATCTGTAAGCAATAGCTTAAGTTTAATGGTAAGTGTCAGCCTTTTTATATAGTGGGTTAACCAGCCATGATGGTGGGCACTCTCTGCTAGAAATCTGCTCTAGCAGTGCTAAAATCTTGCTCAATTAACTAACTGGGCCCAGCCAGTGAGGCAATTTCATATGGTAACATCCGCCATGGCTGTGTGGCTGGCAGGGTTCCTTACTCCCTGCCCACCCCCAGGTTGGTGCTACGGCCCTTGGGGGTCAATGGTGGGAGTAAAGCGGCAGCCTGTAACAGGGGCCCAGACTGAGCAACCTGAACACTGGGCCACCTGCACCATGTTTTACCTGGGGAGCAGGCGCCTGCCGGGCGGAGAGGGTCTAACACAAAAAGCGGGCCCCAGGCTGAATAGATGCTTGGATCCGGGCACAGCGACTGCTATGAAGACACAGAGCAGCTAGGCAGGTTTCCAAGGGGTGCAAAGACCATCTGGGAGCTGCCTAAAACCAGCTGGGTGAAACTAGGCCCAAAGGTGACAGGAGCCGTCGGCCCCTGCAACGTGAAATGCACTCGTTCTTGCCCACATCTCCTTGGCGGCTGGAGGAGGCACCGGGTGTTGGCAGCCCAGTGAGCTGTTCCTCTCCTGATTCATGCTCATCTCTGACTGCATTCTTTTTACAAGAAGGCAGCCCAATCTTCCCCCAAGGAACTGGGTAATGTAATCAACAGATAAAATGTTCCTGGAGGAAATTTTTATGCCTAGCTCAGTAATATATTGATGATTAAAATGAGCCAACCGCAAACTGTCAGTAAATCATGCATTATAAGAACTGTGTATTGTTGTTCACGTAGATTTACTTTTTTACATATGGAATAAATTAATATAAGAACATATCCATAATAGATAATTGCAGTACAAAAACAAATATTATATACAGCAATACATCAATATAGCAACACTGGTGCCACCACACGATCACTGTAAGCTAGTAACATACGTTCAATCTAGGAACCAGGGGAAGCATAAACTCATCATACCTATATAGGTTCATAAAACCAGTCTATGTAATTTAATCCCTTATGTTTTGACTGCTTAGAAAGGCCTAAGCACCACACAGTGTAAACAATGATGGTAAAGAGGTCAAACCGTCAGCAATGCAACTTTAACTCCAAAAACAGACTGGTCAAACATTCCTTCAATAGGGCCTTTGAAAGTGGCATATGACCTGGCACCTACCTACTATGAAACAGGCGGAGTAGAGGAGCCATATATCCTCCCTCCCTGTCATCCCCATTGGAAAACAGTGACTGGCCACATTGCGAGGCAGAGAGACTGGGAGAGGCCACAACTATGAGGGTATTTTTAATACAGGACCCTGCAGCGCCTGGGCTGTCATACACCCGGGCCCGCCTATGTATCGGAGTTTGGTGTACCTAACCAGGGGGGACATGCGAGGGGTATCTACCCCCCGGTTGTACTTAATGAACACTCATCCCAGCTGGATAAGGACTTTCGACCCACAGATTTCCTGTAGTGAGTGCGTACCCATTATTATGCCAGATTGTCAAGGTTGGTGTGGAGGGAAGCAGACCATTGCTACCTCCTGTCTAATTGCTGCGGGTACAGAGATCGTACTGCCTGCTGCACTCACATGGCTGACTGGGGCAAATTTAGAGACACTGGGGATTCCCAACAGCCCTCCATTGGCAGCTACTCTACACTACGTATCCTTGATGATAGCTGCCACTCATGGATGGTGCCAATCAGAGGCAGAGACCTGGAGCCACACCAAGTGGCCAACATGGACTGTAGGGCCTGATCGCCCATCTCCAACCAAGCAACTCAACTTTCGAGGGGCCAGGTTATTGGGGCTGCCTCAGCTTGGTAGTGAACACCACATCACCAGCTCTACCAGACCCATTCTCATCTGGGGACCCCTTGCCCCCATCCATGGACAGGTTGAGGTTGGCATCGCCAATGCAGACCTCCCAGGTGGCTGTACCACTGAGTATATTACCGGATACACTGATGACAGGCAGCACACTGGGCCCCTTAGCACCTGCAATCAATGAACTGGACACCGTTCTTTCAGCCATATAAAGTTCATGGATCACCAAGGAGAACAAACTTGGCTTCCTGGTAGATGAGTTGGACTTTCTAAGTGATGACACCCAGAAACTTGCCAATACGGTGACTGATGAAAAGAAAATATTGGCTACCCCCAGAACCATAAACTGAGGGCAACCAGTGCACCATAAACGACCTCCAGCAATGGGTGTGGACGCTTAAGGAGGGGGCGGATGATGCTGTGGGACATTCCAATAGGAGCAACGCTCAAAACCTGGCACTGCCCAAAAGAGTTGAGGACCTGGAGAAATGGTTCAGATCCTTTATCACCACATCAGACCTCACCCCATTCTTCTCTCGGGAGAGAGCTTAATGGGTCCCAGCACGCCAAACTCTGGGGGTGCCCCCACATCCAATACTTGACAAACTCCTTCATTTTAAAGACCTCAATGCAATCCTAAAAGTGTCTAGAGTGACCAGACCTTTAAAGCTTGAAGACAAAATCATCATGCTGTTTTCAAAGTACACCTAGGCAGTGCAATGGCAATGCACCTCCTTTTTAGGAGGTCAAGAAATGTTCCTGGAGCTAGGCATCCAATATTTTTTGATGTTCCCCATCCTGCTCAAAATCTTTGTGGACTGTGACTCCTTTTTTTTCTCTGACTCAAAGGATCCCAGTGACTGGGCCAACAAATGCCACAGTACAACATCTGCTGGAGCTGCTGAGGACCCCTGCCCTTCCCAGAATGGGCGAAAGTGACAAACTTGTTGCCAGCGGGGACTGTCCCCGGTGTCCCCACCAACAAAATCCCTCGCCCTGGAACAAATTATTGAGGACAGATGCAGGGCCCTTCTAACGGAGACATTTGTAGGCACGGAAGCTGGAATCTTTGACAGTGAGGGAGGCTCACACATCTCCTTAGATGAAAACTCTGGCATGACCGATAGCTCTGGGGTGAATGTATGACATTGTTCTGCATTCTGTCCATCAACTGTTGTTTTTGTATTTGTCACCCCAAGTGGGATGGGTATGCTCAGACGTGAGTCCCATGCTCTCCACACCACTGGAGTCAATCTATCCTGGCTGAAGACGGCTGATAGCCAGAAACCGGTCCTAGGATGCTTGATTCCGGTCCAGGAAAGACATGGCTTGGCAGTTCGTGCTGGACTGTTCCCATGAGGCACAGGGTCAAGGCTGATTTGCATATGGCCATGTCTGAACTTGGGTGCTGTGGAGTGCAATAAAACGATGGTTTAGGCCCAGATCTCTGTTCTGGGGTGAATGTATGACATTGTTCTGCATTCTGTCCATCAACTGTTGTTTTTGCTTATGACAGATAGCTCTAACTGGGAGTTCAAGACCCCGCCCTGGGTGACACATCAGACGGCAGACAGCCTAATATAACCTTGATGCAGGTGCTTGAGTGCAGGAAAAAGTGTAATTGTCTCCATATCTTCATCGCACCACACAATCACTTGCCAGCCCATCATCCAAAGACTGAGCCGCCAGAGACCCCCGATGTGAGGGGATGGGGTATTATCCCCACCACATCTTATTCCCACACAGCCAGACCCAACACATCAAAGATGTTAACAGCGGGGACGATTTTGAACTTTGACTTTGCCTAAACATCATAGCCACCACACCCCATTACTATGTGGTTGCTAACCATGATCAGTTTGGGCATACCGCCATTTGTGGTAAGCTCTGTGCGCTGCTGTTTCTGTTTGTTGAAATGTTCCCAAGAGTCTTCCCCCAATGATTCAGCCAGGTAGGCGGACATCACACTATCCTGAAGGTACAATGCACCAGTGGCAGGCTGCAGGAAAACTCTGGGTATACTCTGTGCTCACACCACCTTCTCCTCCCCACATACTCCTACATAGAGCAACAGTGAACGCACATAATATTTCTCTGGGTAATGCACACCACAGCTGGGGAACTGTGGCAAATAAAAAACAGTGTGGAAGGGGTTGAATATGCCACCATGTACTCAGCATATGCCCATGCTGTTTTGGATCTGCCTAGGGTTGCCTTCCAGGTTCTCAACACAATGATAGATAGAAGAGAGTGGTATGTGGTCATCGAGTGCGGGCTCAATGACTCCTGTATCCTCATAAGGAGCATCTACGCCCCAAACATCGACCAGGGGATCTTCAGGACTGTGCTATCTGGGGTACTAGCACACAGAACTCAAGTACTGTGGGGGCTGGGCAGGCACTACAACTGTGTGCTCAATACCCAACTCAACCGATCTTACCTGCCACTCCGCTTCTCCCCTCCACATCCGCACAATCGCAGAGCTTTGCATGGTAAATTCATCACTGAGCACTTGTGGATGCCTGGAGGACAAGGCACCCGATCATTGAATCTGTTTTTCCTACTCTGCACCACATGACCTGTACATGCACTATGCTATTTAAAACTGCAGGATAGACCTGTAACTTCAGTTGAGACCTGGGTAGGTCCAGAATCATACAACAATGTCTCAACTGAAGTCAATGAGGGGATACAATTTAGAAAGTAAATTAATTACTCAAAACACATTGTCCTAATTTTTTTCAATGTAATTATATTACAAAAAAAGCATAGACTTATACTTTCCAACGGTTATAAAGCAGCATCATCCATGTTTTTTAAGTTGTGTACTAGGTGCAAGGTGGACACATGCTCATGAAAAAGTATTTAAACGGCTCAAGTGAAACACAAAAAATGTAAAACAGCATTTTTGGGGGAAGATTTTGAAAAGAATATTATTCATGAACATTTTCTTTATAATGCAGTGGAAAATCATGGCATAATTAACATTGCCTATTAAGCTGATACAAGTCGATGGCACTTCAACCTTCATGACTTGAGGTCATCATCAGGACAAGGGAACACAAGGAAGTTGATTTCTGCCCAACAGGGAAGAAGATGAGAGTTACCCCTGACATTGAATAGACTTGGATTGATGCAGACAAACATGGGATACTTGTTTTACAGTACATAAAGGACCCACACACCGCCAAAACCAACCTTCACGAGGGAATGAAGGCCATCGCCAACTGGATGAGAAGCAGCCGTCTGAAGCTGAACTCGGACAAGACGGAGGTCCTCATCATTGGACCCACCCCCTCACCGACCATGCACGCAACCTAGGAGTCATCCTCAACTTCTCCCTCTCCATGTCTAAGCAGGTCAACGCCGTCTCCTCTTCCTGCAACAACACCCTCCGCATGCTCCGCAGGATCTACAAGTGGATCCCAACCGAAACAAGAAAAACTGTTACACAGGCTCTCGTCAGCAGCAGACTGGATTACGGCAACGCACTCTATGCAGGAATCCCAGCCAAACACCTACGACGACTACAACGCATCCAAAACACCTGAGAGACCTACACTGGCTCCTCGTCGACAAGAGGATCACCTTCAAGCTCCTCACCCACGCACACAAAGCACTCCACAACGCCGGACCAGCCTACCTAAACAGCAAACTCAGCTTTTACACCCCCACCTACAAGCTCCGCTGCGCCAGCCTCACACTCGCCGCTGTCCCCCGCATCCAACGAATGACCTACGGTGGCAGATCCTTCTCCTACCTCGCTGCCAACACCTGGAACGCCTCCCTACCCACATACGACAGACCCAAGACTTACACGTCTTCAGAAGACTCCTCAAGACCTGGCTCTTCGAGCAGTAGCAGCAACCCCCCTCCCCTCAGCACCTTGGGACCCTCATGGGTAAGTAGCACGCTCTACAAGTACTCTGATTGATTGATTGATTGATTGATTGAATTCCAAGGCACCTGGGGAGGAGGACAAAAACAGATGAAGGGCTAATGTTAGCCACTGCTACCATAACTTGGATGAAGCAGCATCCTTAGAAACAATCAAAGTGTGGCCATTACATTCACATGGAACAAACTGTCAGAGCGTTTACGCCAGGAGCTGGGTCAGCTCAGTTGGTTACCAGGGAGGAAGGAGGTGGTCCAAATTCTGTCCTTCAATTGGGTTAGTATGAACCCTTGGCAATGCTGTCTTTAATTACTAGCACGCATCATTATTTTCTGTCTCCATGAATTGCCACTGCTCGTATTATAAAGAGTCCTTACTATGATCAAGTAATTCTATCACATCACACGTGTAAGTCATTTTTCTGCCACGGGGACGGTTATATGTGGAAATGCTATTTCTTTGGCTTCGGCCCAGCAGCTTATTAGGGTTGCGAGAATTATATACTCTACGAATACCTAACAGTCGTCCATCTTCGTATATTTGTGAAGTTAAACAACTTGTTAAGGCTGTGAAAACACACTCTTTCTGAATGATTATCAGCCGTCCATTCCACAACAGCAGAGTATGATATATATGTCAAGGTGACCTGTTCCAATTTTGCTACAGTTTACGGTCTTAAGTCTGATGAAGGAATAAGATTTCATCTCACCATGTTTATGCCTTGATGAAGTCCTTGTGGAGGACGAAACACGTGTTGGCAATTTGCGTGCTGGGAGAATTAATTTTATGAAATTTTGAATACAAATAAAAGAAAAGATTGAAGAATCTCAAAAAAACTGGACTGGATTTGAATTTTTCTGGAACCCTTATTGATCTGAATCTAATTCTACTCGCTGTTATTTGTCCCTCGTGCTATTCTCTATGATAATTAGAGTATCCTAAACAAAGGGCTCTACATACGTTGTGCCCATATTGTTATAATCACAACCTTTAGGAGTGCTGTAACTAGAATCCCAACCCCTTATAACACGTGTAAGTCATCTGCCTGGAGTGATATGTGGGTCCTATACACAACCAGATAGTGTAACTTATTTTATATTTGATAACTACAACACATTTATTTCACATTTAAATACTGAGACATATCCTGCAAAGGGAAGAAATTACATGTAAATACTTCAGATTATTAAATACATATTAGCCCCCAGGTAACACATTGGATAAGTAACCGTTCTTAAACTAAGTATGTTTTGAAATGTGTGAACATGGATTGTTTGAAGATTGTGAAAATTAAAGAGATCTCTTATGAGTCCATGATATGGTATAATGAGAGTTTCTTATCACATAAACCAATAGTATCTATTTGAAAGCATTGTGGCAGCTGTTGTCATTGACCATTAAATGGGGTAGCAGGTGTGGTGCACTGACTGTAAAATGACTCCCTGTAGGTTATGTAGTAACTTAGCAACTTTCTTACACATAAATAGAAATGACTAATATTTTAAAAGCTAATGATGTGGACAAGTCCACACAAAGAAAATAACATGCATTGTCTTTATTTGTATGTGCAGGGGAAAAACCCTCACTCACAATGGTTAATGTTACCTCAGTATAACACTTGTATACATGAAGTTAATATACACTGCTGTTTGTATAACAATCAGGAAAGGAAATGAGGTTAATAGATTTTGAGACATTATAGTTTAGTAAGAACAGTGGCCTCTAAAAGCATTTATCAGATCAGTTTACATACATTTATGGAAAATATATAGCTTAAAAACATATGTTCGTGATTAGAATACGCAATTTCATCTAGTATATTGCAAGGAGAAAAGTTACCATTTGCCATTTGCTGCATAATACAATGTGTTTGTAGTTACCTGTCTCCGTTCCAGTTGGAAGTCCTGCAAAGCCTATAATGTGTAGCATCGCATACACTTTTTCCGCCGAGGGCAAGGGGTTCATAGGACTGGGAGAAACACTACAACCAGTCTTCTGGGGGGCTAGGTGAGCTTTGGAAACCTAGGCTCTACTCTACCCCGCAGATCATTACAGTGCTTGTGTATTTCCTCCTGCAAATGCCTGCAGTTAGATACGGCATTCACTCTTGTTTTCTGTCTTTAATGATTTATTAAAATTATATAAGTACAGACATTAGACAAAATATACAAGCTCTTCAATTTAAGCAGAATTCATGAACTAATGAAAACCAACACTCAATGTCTCAATTTAACCAAATATGAACAAAAGAAAAATCTGAATATGAAGCCAACAAAGGGTAACCATGCATAAACTGATGGAATAAAAGTATATAGCCTGAAATAAAAAACATATGTATTTTACCAAAGCAATTGCAGTTTAGATTTTCATAAAAAAGAAGAAAAGAGAGAAAGAGGGGGAAGGAGAAACCTGGGGAAGGGAGGGTGGAAGAGATAAAACCTGTATAAATCAACCGCAACAATTACGAAAAAAAACAGTATTAACCTAATAAATCCCTTTTAAGTAATAAAGGAATAGAGATAGCATATGCACGATCCAGTCTGTGATGATGGCATAATAAATTTGACCAACCACTTAAAGAAATTTTAGTGGAATCTTTCCAATTTGTGTTGATAATCTGTAGGGCTTAGGCTATGAACAAGTCTATACACTTTCCTACCATACCCTGGGATTGCCATAAAAAAGAGGAACCTCCTAAGAAAATTTGTATAATATCAATAGAAAAGGTCATGGACAAAATGTCATTCAACTTCTTCCATAAGAGCATCCAATTTTAGCCCAAATGGATTTCCATGTCTGAAGAGAGAGCTCTTGGTTAAAATCTGCTTCCCATGTAAGCTACACCTTGGTTTTAGTTCTCAAAATAGCAGGCGAGACAAAATCCTGTATACACCAGAAGCTTTCATATGAGGGGAAAATCTAAAATACGGGGTGGGGAATGGCCTACTGGTACAGGGAGAGAAGCCTGAGTAGAAGAGGAAGAAGGAGAGTCGTTAGATGGAGGTAATGTGTAGTATAAAACAAAGATATGTCATACTTTTCCTGAGTCTCAATAAAGTCCATAAGAGAGCGGTCATTGACTATATGGCCAATGGTAATAATTCCTCTGTCAATCCACTCTCTCTAAGAGAGAACTCTATTGTTTAGTTTCAGGTGTGTGTTTGACCAAATGGGAGTTTGCAAAAGAATATTCATGTGAGAGTTAGGAGAGACAATTAGAGGTTTAGCAACAGCTATGGAGTGGGAAAGGATTGAAGAGAAAAAGACCATAGGGGGTTGAGAGAGAACTGTCTTGTTAAATGAAAATGGTGCACATTGAGCCTGTTCCAGTTGACCCCAAGTAGTTAATTCTTCTTGAGGGGTTAGCGCAAAGAGGTCCAAATTTGTTTCAGCATGAAAGCAGAATAATATCTTTTAAGATTGGAAAAATTACCCCCTCCTTTTTCTTTTGATTGTTGCAGGTGAAATAATGAGATTCTAGGCTTAAAACTAATCCATAAGAATTTGGTGAGAGAGTGATTTTTTAAGGAAAGAGAGTGGGAGGGATATGGTCAACATAGATAAATAAAAAATAACTTTCTGTAGCAACATCATTTGAAGTGTTGCCAGTCTACCTCTCCAGGACAAAAATAACAGGGACCAGCCCTCTGGCAAAGCCGAGATTTTAGTAATTATTTCATTTAGATTAATTTTAATAGTTTCTTTAATGTTGTTTGTAGATAAAATATCTAAACATTTTATACTTTTTGAGTTCTATGTAAACCCTTTGTCTTTGAACATGCCTGGAAGGCAGTATTTATTTAGACGAAGGACCTCTGATTTGTCTATATTAAGTTTTTTACCCAGAAACTATGGAGTATTCCTGTAATAGTGAGAAAAATTCCTGAACAGATGTGCTTGGGTTAGTAAGGTGTAACAAAATATCAACTGCATAAGCAGTGCATTTATTGTCTATATCTTTAAATTGGAAACCTGTGAATTGTGAAGAATGGGGAATTTTTTCAAAAAAGGGTTCTAGAGACAAACAAACAATAGTGGGGATCCCCCTCTGGAGGGAAAAGTAACTGGACTGTTGACTATTGACGCAAATGGAGGTAGAAGGATCCGAATATAATAACTTAATGTATTGAGGGATATGAGGACTAAAGCCACGCCATTTAAAGCTCCAAAGATGAACTCCCACTTCACACAATCAAATGCCTTTTCTGCATCTAGCGTTATGGCTGCCACAGTGGAATGCATCTTGGAAGCCAAATGAATTATATTAAGGAAAATTCTGGAATTGTCCATGATGGAACAACCCTTTACAAACCCTGATTGATGTATATCAACTAGATCAGGGACAACTTAGTTAATACTGAGTGCCAATAGTTTAGCAAAAATCTTGCTGTCCGTGTAAATCAATGAAATAAGTCTGTAATTACTGTACTGAAAGGGATCCTTGCCTTTCTTAGGGATAAAACAAAGCATGGTTTGAGTGAAAGAACCTTTTGCCCTTCCCATGGTTAAAAAAACGGGTAATAAGAAGCAACAGCTTACTGATCAGTAGTTGTTTGAAATGTTCAAAAAAGCGCACAGGGAATCCATCAGACCCAAGAGTTTTGTCTATTGGAAGGTGAATCATAGCATTTGAAATTTCTTGCTCTGAAATTGGAGTATCCAAAGGAGATTGATCAATATTATTTTCAGGTGACTTAGGAATAGATTGAAAAAAGGCATCCATCTGGTCCTGTGAAGGAGAGGATTCAGGGGTATATAAATTGTTGTAGAAATCTGTGAAGCATTCAAGTATTTTAGAATCACTAACATGCCTAACCCCAGCAATGTCTGTTAAAGCGACAATTTTAGTCTTTTGATTTTTAATCTTAAGGGAATTAGGAAGAGATTTGCCAGCCTTATTCCGACCTCCATACATTTTAGTATTAAACTTAAGCACACTTTCACAGGTGTCGTCCCAAGACTATGTGTTGTATTTACATTTTTGCCTTAACAAGTTTAGGCAGAGTGTCTGTGTGATTTTAAGAATAGCATTCATGTTCTAAGGATTTAATTTGATCGTTAAGCAGTGTTGACTCTTTACGTCTCTTCCATTTTTTTTTGTACAACATAATTTATAAAGAATCCCCTGGCCTTTGCCTTAAAGATGTCCAAGACAAAATTCATCTGTGAGTCTGAGGGGAAGTTATCATGGAAACATTCCAGTGCAAATGATGTAAACCGTTCTGTAAATTCATTGTCCAGCAAAAGAATATTATTAAATCCCCATCTACGTGAAGAGGGTGTAGGAGTAAGGTAATCCAGGTCTACTATGACTGGGGCATAGTCTGAAATAATTAATGATTCCATCTGGACGTGTGCAAATTTGTAGAGTAGATTGTTTGAATAAAACATGATCTATTCTAGAGTGGGATCTTTGCATAGGAGAGAAAAAAGAGAACTCTAGAACATCTAGGTGAGAGTTTCTCCAAACATCTATCAGCCCTCTGGAGGCGATAGCTTTGTGAAAGGTCCTATGCATTTTGTTAGGAATAAACTTAGTTTGGGGTTTCCGTTCTATAAAGGGGTCTATAAGTTGATTACAGTCACCACCTTCTATGAGATTTTCAGATACATAAGAGGAAAGAAGAGTGGAGTGCATTCCAAAATACTAAATCTACATCATTAGGACCATAAACATTACAGAAACTGAGTATTAGTTATCTTAATCTCTAATAGAAGCCAACTACCATTGTCATCTGTAGCCTCCTTCAGCAACTAAAAACGATTTATGAAAAATATTACAACATCATTCTTAGTATTAACTGTTGGGGAACAGAAAACATTCCCGACCCATTATTTACACAATAAAGGGTCTTATTGGCATTGCCTCCAGAGTCTTTGCGACCATTGGTAGTGGAATTGGTAGAGGCCAAAGATTTAGTTGAGAGTTCAGCGTCCATATTTGTACAGTCCCCAGTGCCAACAAGATGCCCTATGTATTCCCTCAATTAACCACCAAAGCAACTGATATATTTGATGCGCAACTACTGACGAGGAGAATTAACAGAAAAAAACAGAATAAAAGGAAACTTTTAGTGAAAGTGTTGTTAGGAATCACAGCAAAAACATGCCAAAAAAGGCAGTCAGTATATTTTTTGACAGAGCCCATTGAAGTGAGTCTGTCATAGAAATATTACGAAAATCCAAAAGAGCAGTAATGTTCATAAAGAAGCAGGAAAGCTAAGAATAGAGTGACATTCCTCAGCCTCTGTACTGTTTAAACGTGCTTACCAAATTAACATTCCTGGAGCGGGGAAAATGAGCTGTGAAGCTCACAAAATGGTGGCCGGAGAAAGGAGCACACCGGGAGCGGCAAAGCAAAAGCCTTAAATAGGTACTCAGACCAGGAAAATGTCTGAAACCTAACTCGCTGCTTCCGGGAAGTTCCGACGTGTTTTTGTAGATTTAAAAAGTTGTGATATGCTGAATAGCCGTCATTCCCTTTATTCCGTTTCCTTGATATGCCGGGGGAACACTAGGGAGCGGCCATCTTGAATCACTGCTGCCCCGATCCCTCCACACTATTCACTCTTGAAACAAATCTCTTGAATGTTTCCCTTTTCTGAGCAATAGTAGTATTTTAGACAAGGGCTCCAAACAAGTGAGGATCTACCCTCATGATCCCATCCACCTTGACTGTCATTTATGTGTCTGTGAATCTGTGGTTTCTTCTGACAACCATTGTTTAAAACTAGACATCAAGGGAAAGAAGGTAAAAAACACTAACTGTAGGGTAAATGGAAATATATATATATACATAGCAAAAACAACTTAAAGTTCCCAAAAAATGCATACCTGCTGGTTGCTTATGAGAAAGGCAGATGATCATGGTATGGCACAGGGTGTGTTTTAAAGTTTGCTCTGCAAGTGTGTTTTTACTTAGCATATTATTATTAGGTGCATAACTTTAGTGTCCATCTTTAAGATGCAAGGCTATACCATGCCAAAATTGGTCCGCAACATATTTACTCTGACAGAACACCGCTGTGAGCCCGCCCCGATGAAGAACACATGTACATTTGGTGGGTGGATTACCACTGTGTCAGCGCCGATGGAGTGTTATCCATTGTCAAATAAATGATTGCCGTCTATGTGGTAGAACTGCTAGTAGGACAGATCTACCTCCGCCAAGACTGTCAGTGGTTCGCTCATTCAATATATAAAACAGTAGGGAGATACTCTGTCAAGCCGGCAGACAGATTAATACCTCCTTTGCAGCAGGGGGACAGATCAATTGCCAAGCAATAAGTCAGTCCCTTGTTAGCATAAGTTGAAACGTCATGCTAAGATATCATTTTAGTACAAAAGGGGGTGGTGATGGACGGAGCATCTGAACCAATCAAACACTCACACCCAGCCAACAGATCTGGGTTCAATCCATCACCGTTCTTTAGCCCACTCTGCCACCCCAGTTCAGACATGGCCATATGCAAATCAGTCTGACCCTGTGCCTCATGGGAACAGTCCAGCCCGAACTGCCGAGCCATGCCTTCCCTGGACCGGAAACAAGCTTCCGGGGACTGGTTTCTGGCATTTCAGCCGTCTTCAGCCCAGCTTGCTTGAATCCAGTGGCAAAGTGAGCAAGGGACTCACGTCTGAGCATACCCTGCCAACTTATGGCGAACAAAGTGGTACAAAAGGGGGTGGTGATGGACGGAGCACCTGAACAAATCAAACACTCACACCCAGTCAACAGATCTGGGTTTAATCCATCACCGTTCTTTAGCCCACTCTGCCACCCCAGTTCAGACATGGCCATATGCAAATCAGTCTGACCCTGTGCCTCATGGGAAGAGTCCAGCCCGAACTGCCAAGCCATGCCGTCCCTGGAGCGGAAACAAGCTTCAGAGGACCGGTTTCTGGCATTTCAGCCGTCTTCAGCCTGGCTTGCTTGAATCCAGTGGCAAAGTGAGCAAGGGACTCACATCTGAGCATACCCTGCCAACTTATGGCGAACAAAGTGGTACAAAAGGGGGTGGTGATGGATGGAGCATCTGAACCAATCAAACACTCTCACCCAGTCAACAGATCTGGGCTTAATTCATCACCGTTCTTTAGCCCACTCTGCCACCCCTGTTCAGACATGGCCATAAGCAAATCAGTCTGACCCTGTGCCTCATGGGAACAGTCCAGCCCGAACTGCCAAGCCATGCCTTCCCTGGACCGGAAACCAGCTTCCGAGGACCGGTTTCTGGCATTTCAGCCGTCTTCAGCCCGGCTTGCTTGAATCCAGTGGCAAAGTGAGCAAGGGACTCATGTCTGAGCATACCCTGCCAACTTATGGCGAACAAAGTGGTACAAAAGGGGGTGGTGATGGACGGAGCATCTGAACCAATCAAACACTCTCACCCAGTCAACAGATCTGGGTTTAATTCATCACCGTTCTTTAGCCCACTCTGCCACCCCTGTTCAGACATGGCCATAAGCAAATCAGTCTGACCCTGTGCCTCATGGGAAAAGTCCAGCCCGAACTGCCAAGCCATGCCTTCCCTGGACCGGAAACCAGCTTCCGAGGACCGGTTTCTGGCATTTCAGCCGTCTTCAGCCCGGCTTGCTTGAATCCAGTGGCAAAGTGAGCAAGGGACTCACGTCTGAGCATTCCCTGCCAACTTATGGCGAACAAAGTGGTACTAAAGGGGGTGGTGATGGACGGAGCATCTGAACCATCAAACACTCACATAAAGTCAACAGATCTGGGTTTAATCCATCACCGTTCTTCAGCCCACTCTGCCACCCCAGTTCAGACATGGCCATATGCAAATCAGTCTGACCCTGGGCCTCATGGGAACAGTCCTGCCCGAACTGCCAAGCCATGCCTTCCCTGGACCGGAAACCAGCTTCCGAGGACCGGTTTCTGGCATTTCAGCCGTCTTCAGCCCGGCTTGCTTGAATCCAGTGGCAAAGTGAGAAAGGGACCCACATCTGAGCATACCCTGCCAACTTATGGCGAACAAAGTGATAGAAAAGGGGGTGGTGATGGACGGAGCATCTGAACCAATCAAACACTCACACCCAGTCAACAGATCTGGGTTTAATCCATCGCCGTTCTTTAGCCCACTCTGCCACCCCAGTTCAGACATGGCCATATGCAAATCCTTCTGACCCTGTGCCTCAGGGGAACAGACCAGCCCGAACTGCCAAGCCATGCCTTCCCTGGACCGGAAACAAGCTTCCGAGAACCGGTTTCCGACATTTCAGCCGTCTTCAGCCCGGCTTGCTTGAATCCAGTGGCAAAGTGAACAAGGGACTCACATCTGAGCATACCCTGCCAACTTATGGCAAACAAAGTGGTACAAAAGGGGGTGGTGATGGACGGAGCATCTGAACCAATCAAACACTCACACCCAGTCAACAGATCTGGGTTTAATCCATCACCGTTCTTTAGCCCACTCTGCCACCCTAGTTCAGACATGGCCATATGCAAATCAGTCTGACCCTGTGCCTCACGGGAACAGTCCAGCCCGAAGTGCCAAGCCATGCCTTCCCTGGACCGGAAACAAGCTTCCGAGAACCGGTTTCTGGCATTTCAGCCGTCTTCAGCCCGGCTTGCTTGAATCCAGTGGCAAAGTGAACAAGGGACTCACGTCTGAGCATAACCATCCAACTTATGGCAAACAAAGTGATAGAAAAGGGGGTGGTGATGGACGGAGCATCTAAACCAATCAAACACTCACACCCAGTCAACAGATCTGGGTTTAATCCATCGCCGTTCTTTAGCCCACTCTGCCACCCCAGTTCAGACATGGCCATATGCAAATCCTTCTGACCCTGTGCCTCACGGGAACAGTCCAGCCCAAACTGCCAAGCCATGCCTTCCCTGGACCGGAAACAAGCTCCAGAGAACCGGGTTCCGACATTTCAGCCGTCTTCAGCCCGGCTTGCTTGAATCCAGTGGCAAAGTGAACTAGGGACTCACGTCTGAGCATACCCTACCAACTTATGGCGAACAAAGTGGTACAAAAGGGGGTGTGATGGACGGAGCATCTGAACCATCAAACACTCTCACCCAGTCAACAGATCTGGGTTTAATCCATCACCGTTCTTTAGCCCACTCTGCCACCCTAGTTCAGACATGGCCATATGCACATCAGTCGGACCCTGTGCCTCATGGGAACAATCCAGCCCGAACTGCCAAGCCATGCCTTCACTGGACCGGAAACAAGCTTCCGAGGACCGGTTTCTGGCATTTCAGCCGTCTTCAGCCCGGCTTGCTTGAATCCAGTGGCAAAGAGAGCAAGGGACTCACGTCTGAGCATACCCTGCCAACTCATGGCGAACATAGTGGTACAAAAGGGGGTGGTGATGGGCGGAGCATCTGAACCAATCAAAACACTCACACCCAGTCAACAGATCTGGGTGTGAGTGTTTGATTGGTTCAGATGCTCCGTCCATCACCACCCGCTTTTGTACCAAGATATCATTTTAGGCATCATGTACCATAAACAAAAAATTAAAATCACTGTTCTTATTGCATAGAAAATTGAGCTAGAACGTAGAGAAAGCTTAGTACTTTGAATATATATATATTGTATGGTAGGAAATTGTTGAACTTCATTTAAGCAAAAATGTAGAAGTAATCGTTTGGAGAATTCTGGATTTTGTCTGTGTGAAAAAATGATGTACTTTCGAAGTTCAAATATTGCATTTCTTCTATTTTGAGTAACTAAATGCAAAGGCATGTTAACATTCAATTACAGAGAAAATGACAACCCTCTAGAAAGGAATCAAACTATTCAACCTATTTTTTTTTTAGCCGTAAGCGTGATACATAAAGCACACATGATACTACAGTAAGTTTGCCGAACGTATTCTTGCACATAATACTAATGTAAGGAAAGTGCTGCTTTTGTTGATGCAGCTTGTAGTACCAAACTGCATACTTTTTAAATACTTTTTAAATAAGTTATTGTAAAATGGGTTATGGCATTGATTATATTTCCAATCTATTCATTAACTAAATTATGCATACATCCTCCTGAACGTATATTTCTTGCAGGGATGCGCTGTAGAGATCTGGAACCTCCTCCACACCCTCTCACCAGACATTGCCTTCTTCACAGAAACTTGTACAAACTCCACCCCGCCCCTGACATCACCACCACCATCCTGGACAGATACAAGCTCCAGAGGAAGGACCGCCCTAACCACCAAGGAGGCGGACTTGTCATTGCACACAAGAGCTCCCTTCGACTCATGACTTCCAGCTCCAGCGAAAGCTCACATCTGAGCATACCCTGCCAACTTATGGCGAACAAAGTGGTACAAAGTAGCCCACTCTGCCACCCCAGTTCAGACATGGCCATATGCAAATCAGTCTGACCCTGTGCTTAATGGGAACAGTCCAGCCCGAACTGCCAAGCCATGCCGTCCCTGGACCGGAAACAAGCTTCCGAGGACCGGTTTCTGGCATTTCAGCCGTCTTCAGCCCGGCTTGCGTGAATCCAGTGGCAAAGTGAGCAAGGGAATCACGTCTGAGCATACCCTGCCAACTTATGGCGAACAAAGTGGTAAAAAAGGGGGTGGTGTTGGACGGAGCATCTGAACCAATCAAACACTCACACCCAGTCAACAGATCTGGGTTTAATCCATCACCGTTCTTTCGCCCACTCTGCCACCCCAGTTCAGACATGGCCATATGTAAATCAGTCTGACCCTGTGCCTCATGGGAGCAGTCCAGCCCGAACTGCCAAGCCATGCCTTCCCTGGACCGGAAACCAGCTTCCGAGGACCAGTTTCTGGCATTTCAGGCGTCTTCAGCCCGGCTTGCTTGAATCCAGTGGCAAAGTGAGAAAGGGACTCAAGTCTGAGCATACCCTGCCAACTTATGGCGAACAAAGTGGTACAAAAGGGGGTGGTGATGGACGGAGCATCTGAACCAATCAAACACTCACACCCAGTCAACAGATCTGGGTTTAATCCATCACCGTTCTTTAGCCCACTCTGCCACCCTAGTTCAGACATGGCCATATGCACATCAGTCGGACCCTGTGCCTCATGGGAACAATCCAGCCCGAACTGCCAAGCCATGCCTTCCCTGGACCGGAAACAAGCTTCCGAGGACCGGTTTCTGGCATTTCAGCCGTCTTCAGCCCGGCTTGCTTGAATCCAGTGGCAAAGAGAGCAAGGGACTCACGTCTGAGCATACCCTGCCAACTTATGGCGAACAAAGTGGTACAAAAGGGGGTGGTGATGGGCGGAGCATCTGAACCAATCAAACACTCACACCCAGTCAACAGATCTGGGTGTGAGTGTTTGATTGGTTCAGATGCTCCGTCCATCACCGCCCTCTTTTGTACCAAGATATCATTTTAGGCATCATGTACCATAAACAAAAAATTAAAATCACTGTTCTTATTGCATAGAACATTGAGCTAGAACGTAGAGAAAGCTTAGTACTTTGAATATATATATATTGTATGGTATGAAATTGTTGAACTTCATTTAAGCAAAAATGTACAAGTAATCGTTTGGAGAATTCTGGATTTTGTCTGTGTGAAAAAATGATGTACTTTCGAAGTTCAAATATTGCATTTCTTCTATTTTGAGGAACTAAATGCAAAGGCATGTTAACATTCAATTACAGAGAAAATGGCAACCCTCTAGAAAGGAATCAAACTATTCAACCTAATTTTTTTTCTAGCCGTAAGCGTGATACATAAAGCACACATGATACTACAGTA
The DNA here is from genome assembly GCF_964261635.1 of Lissotriton helveticus. Lineage (NCBI taxonomy): Eukaryota > Metazoa > Chordata > Amphibia > Caudata > Salamandridae > Lissotriton > Lissotriton helveticus. Next base: position 1,469,535,201 of record NC_136065.1, read on the forward strand.
AGTTTGCCGAACGTATTCTTGCACATAATACTAATGTAAGGAAAGTGCTGCTTTTGTTTATGCAGCTTGTAGTACCAAACTGCATACTTTTTAAATACTTTTTAAATAAGTTATTGTAAAATGGGTTATGGCATTGAATATATTTCCAATCTATTCATTAACTAAATTATGCATACATCCTCCTGAACGTATATTTCTTGCAGGGACGCGCTGTAGAGATCTGGAACCTCCTCCACACCCTCTCACCAGACATTGCCTTCTTCACAGAAACTTGTACAAACTCCACCCCGCCCCTGACATCACCACCACCATCCTGGACAGATACAAGCTCCAGAGGAAGGACCGCCCTAACCACCAAGGAGGCGGACTTGTCATTGCACACAAGAGCTTTCTTCGACTCATGACCTCCAGCTCCAGCGAAAGCTCACATCTGAGCATACCCTGCCAACTTATGGCGAACAAAGTGGTACAAAGTAGCCCACTCTGCCACCCCAGTTCAGACATGGCCATATGCAAATCAGTCTGACCCTGTGCTTAATGGGAACAGTCCAGCCCGAACTGCCAAGCCATGCCGTCCCTGGACCGGAAACAAGCTTCCGAGGACCGGTTTCTGGCATTTCAGCCGTCTTCAGCCCGGCTTGCTTGAATCCAGTGGCAAAGTGAGCAAGGGACTCACGTCTGAGCATACCCTGCCAACTTATGGCGATCAAAGTGGTAAAAAAGGGGGTGGTGATGGACGGAGCATCTGAACCAATCAAACACTCACACCCAGTCAACAGATCTGGGTTTAATCCATCACCGTTCTTTAGCCCACTCTGCCACCTCAGTTTAGACATGGCCATATGCAAATCAGTCTGACCTTGTGCCTCACGAGAACAGTCCAGCCCGAACTGCCAAACCATGCCTTCCCTGGACCGGAAACAAGCTTCCAAGAACCGGTTTCTGGCATTTCAGCCGTCTTCAGCCCGGCTTGCTTGAATCCAATGGCAAAATGAGCAAGGGACTCACGTCTGAGCATACCCAGCCAACTTATGGCGAACAAAGTGGTACAAAAGGGGGTGTTGATGGACGGAGCATCTGAACCATCAAACATTCACACCCAGTCAACAGATCTGGGTTTAATCCATCACCGTTCTTTAGCCCACTCTGCCACCCCAGTTCAGACATGGCCATTTGCAAATCAGTCTGACCCTGTGCCTCATGGGAACAGTCCAGCACGAACTGCCAAGTCATGCCTTCCCTGGACCAGAAACAAGCTTCCGAAGACCGGTTTCTGGCATTTCAGCCGTCTTCAGCCCGGCTTGCTTGAATCCAGTGGCAAAGTGAGCAAGGGACTCACGTCTGAGCATACCCTGCCAACTTATGGTGAACAAAGTGGTACAAAAGGGGGTGGTGATGGGCGGAGCATCTGAACCAATCAAACACTCACACCCAGTAAACTGATCCGGGTTTAATCCATCACCGTTCTTTAGCCCACTCTGCCACCCCAGTTCAGACATGGCCATATGCAAATCAGTCTGACCCTGTGCCTCATGGGAACAGTCCTGCCCGAACTGCCAAGCCATGCCTTCCCTGGACCGGAAACCAGCTTCCGAGGACCGGTTTCTGGCATTTCAGCCGTCTTCAGCCCGGCTTGCTTGAATCCAGTGGCAAAGTGAGAAAGGGACTCACGTCTGAGCATACCCTGCCAACTTATGGCGAACAAAGAGATAGAAAAGGGGGTGGTGATGGACGGAGCTTCTGAACCAATCAAACACTCACACCCAGTCAACAGATCTCGGTTTAATCCATCACCGTTCTTTAGCCCACTCTGCCACCCCAGTTCAGACATGGCCATATGCAAATCAGTCTGACCCTGTGCCTCACGGGAACAGTCCAGCCCGAACTGCGAAGCCATGCCTTCCCTGGACCGGAAACAAGCTTCCGAGAACCGGTTTCTGACATTTCAGCCGTCTTCAGCCCGGCTTGCTTGAATTCAGTGACAAAGTGAACAAGGGACTCACGTCTGAGCATACCCTGCGAACCTATGGCGAACAAAGTGGTACAAAAGGGGGTGGTGATGGACGGAGCATCTGAACCATCAAACACTCACACCCAGTCAACAGATCTGTGTTTGATCCATCACTGTTCTTTAGCCCACTCTGCCACCCTAGTTCAGCCATGGCCATATGCAAATCAGTCTGACCCTGTGCCTCATGGGAACAGTCCAGCCCGAACTGCCAAGCCATGCCTTCCCTGGACCGGAAACAAGCTTCCGAGGACCGGTTTCTGGCATTTCAGCTGTCTTCAGCCCGGCTTGCTGGAATCCAGGGGCAAAGTGAGCAAGCGACTCACGTCTGAGCATACCCTGCCAACTTATGGCGAACAAAGTGGTACAAAAGGGGGTGGTGATGGTCGGAGCATCTGAACCAATCAAACACTCACACCCAGTCAACATATCTGGGTGTGAGAGTTTGATTGGTTCCGATGCTCCGTCCATCACCACCCCCTTTTGTACCAAAATATCATTTTAGGCATCATGTACCATAAACAAAAAATTTAAATCACTGTTCTTATTGCATAGAACATTGAGCTAGAACGTGGGAAAAGCTTAGTACTTTGATTATATATATTGTATGGTATGAAATTGTTGAACTTCATTTAAGCAAAAATTTACAAGTAATCGTTTGGAGGATTCTGGATTTTGTCTGTGTGAAAAAATGATGTACTTTCGAAGTTCAAATATTGCATTTCTTCTATTTTGAGTAACTAAATGCAAAGGCATGTTAACATTCAATTACAGAGAAAATGACAGCCCTCTAGAAAGGAATCAAACTATTCAACCTATTTTTTTTTTTTGCAGAAAGCGTGATAGATAAAGCACACATGATACTACAGTAAGTTTTCCGAACGTATTCTTGCACATAATACTAATGTAAGGAAAGTGCTGCTTTTGATGATGCAGCTTGTAGTACCGAACTGCATACTTTAAAATACTTTTTAAATAAGTTATTGTAAAATGGGTTATGGCAGTGAATATATTTCCAATCTATTCATTAACTAAATTATGCATACATCCTCCTGAACGTATATTTCTTGCACGGACGCGCTGTAGAGATCTGGAACCTCCTCCACACCCTCTCACCAGACATTGCCTTCTTCACAGAAACTTGTACAAACTCCACCCCGCCCCTGACATCACCACCACCATCCTGGACAGATACAAGCTCCAGAGGAAGGACCGCCCTAACCGCCAAGGAGGCGGACTTGCCATTGCACACAAGAGCTCCCTTCGACTCATGACCTCCAGCTCCAGCGAAAGCTCACGTCTGAGCATACCCTGCCAACTTATGGCGAACAAAGTGGTACAAAGTAGCCCACTCTGCCACCCCAGTTCAGACATGGCCATATGCAAATCAGTCTGACCCTATGCCTCATGGGAACAGTCCCGCCCGAACTGCCAAGCCATGCCGTCCCTGGACCGGTAACAAGCTTCCGAGGACCGGTTTCTGACATTTCCGCCGTCTTCAGCCCGGCTTGCTTGAATCCAGTGGCAAAGTGAGCAAGGGACTCACGTCTGAGCATACCCTGCGAACCTATGGCGAACAAAGTGGTACAAAAGGGGGTGTGATGGACGGAGCATCTGAACCATCAAACACTCACACCCAGTCAACAGATCTGTGTTTGATCCATCACCGTTCTTTAGCCCACTCTGCCACCCCAGTTCAGACATGGCCATATGCAAATCAGTCTGACCCTATGCCTCATGGGAACAGTCCCGCCCGAACTGCCAAGCCATGCCTTCCCTGGACCGGAAACAAGCTTCCGAGAACCGGTTTCTGACATTTCAGCCGTCTTCAGCCCGGCTTGCTTGAATTCAGTGGCAAAGTGAACAAGGGACTCACGTCTGAGCATACCCTGCGAACCTATGGCGAACAAAGTGGTACAAAAGGGGGTGGTGATGGACGGAGCATCTGAACCATCAAACACTCACACCCAGTCAACAGATCTGTGTTTGATCCATCACCGTTCTTTAGCCCACTCTGCCACCCTAGTTCAGCCATGGCCATATGCAAATCAGTCTGACCCTGTGCCTCATGGGAACAGTCCAGCCCGAACTGCCAAGCCATGCCTTCCCTGGACCGGAAACAAGCTTCCGAGGACCGGTTTCTGGCATTTCAGCTGTCTTCAGCCCGGCTTGCTGGAATCCAGGGGCAAAGTGAGCAAGCGACTCACGTCTGAGCATACCCTGCCAACTTATGGCGAATAAAGTGGTACAAAAGGGGGTGGTGATGGTCGGAGCATCTGAACCAATCAAACACTCACACCCAGTCAACATATCTGGGTGTGAGAGTTTGATTGGTTCCGATGCTCCGTCCATCACCACCCCCTTTTGTACCAAAATATCATTTTAGGCATCATGTACCATAAACAAAAAATTTAAATCACTGTTCTTATTGCATAGAACATTGAGCTAGAACGTGGAAAAAGCTTAGTACTTTGATTATATATATTGTATGGTATGAAATTGTTGAACTTCATTTAAGCAAAAATTTACAAGTAATCGTTTGGAGGATTCTGGATTTTGTCTGTGTGAAAAAATGATGTACTTTCGAAGTTCAAATATTGCATTTCTTCTATTTTGAGTAACTAAATGCAAAGGCATGTTAACATTCAATTACAGAGAAAATGACAGCCCTCTAGAAAGGAATCAAACTATTCAACCTATTTTTTTTTTTGCAGAAAGCGTGATAGATAAAGCACACATGATACTACAGTAAGTTTTCCGAACGTATTCTTGCACATAATACTAATGTAAGGAAAGTGCTGCTTTTGATGATGCAGCTTGTAGTACCGAACTGCATACTTTAAAATACTTTTTAAATAAGTTATTGTAAAATGGGTTATGGCAGTGAATATATTTCCAATCTATTCATTAACTAAATTATGCATACATCCTCCTGAACGTATATTTCTTGCACGGACGCGCTGTAGAGATCTGGAACCTCCTCCACACCCTTTCACCAGACATTGCCTTCTTCACAGAAACTTGTACAAACTCCACCCCGCCCCTGACATCACCACCACCATCCTGGACAGATACAAGCTCCAGAGGAAGGACCGCCCTAACCGCCAAGGAGGCGGATTTGCCATTGCACACAAGAGCTCCCTTCGACTCATGACCTCCAGCTCCAGCGAAAGCTCACGTCTGAGCATACCCTGCCAACTTATGGCGAACAAAGTGGTACAAAGTAGCCCACTCTGCCACCCCAGTTCAGACATGGCCATATGCAAATCAGTCTGACCCTATGCCTCATGGGAACAGTCCCGCCCGAACTGCCAAGCCATGCCGTCCCTGGACCGGTAACAAGCTTCCGAGGACCGGTTTCTGACATTTCCGCCGTCTTCAGCCCGGCTTGCTTGAATCCAGTGGCAAAGTGAGCAAGGGACTCACGTCTGAGCATACCCTGCGAACCTATGGCGAACAAAGTGGTACAAAAGGGGGTGTGATGGACGGAGCATCTGAACCATCAAACACTCACACCCAGTCAACAGATCTGTGTTTGATCCATCACCGTTCTTTAGCCCACTCTGCCACCCCAGTTCAGACATGGCCATATGCAAATCAGTCTGACCCTATGCCTCATGGGAACAGTCCCGCCCGAACTGCCAAGCCATGCCTTCCCTGGACCGGAAACAAGCTTCCGAGAACCGGTTTCTGACATTTCAGCCGTCTTCAGCCCGGCTTGCTTGAATTCAGTGGCAAAGTGAACAAGGGACTCACGTCTGAGCATACCCTGCGAACCTATGGCGAACAAAGTGGTACAAAAGGGGGTGGTGATGGACGGAGCATCTGAACCATCAAACACTCACACCCAGTCAACAGATCTGTGTTTGATCCATCACCGTTCTTTAGCCCACTCTGCCACCCTAGTTCAGCCATGGCCATATGCAAATCAGTCTGACCCTGTGCCTCATGGGAACAGTCCAGCCCGAACTGCCAAGCCATGCCTTCCCTGGACCGGAAACAAGCTTCCGAGGACCGGTTTCTGGCATTTCAGCTGTCTTCAGCCCGGCTTGCTGGAATCCAGGGGCAAAGTGAGCAAGCGACTCACGTCTGAGCATACCCTGCCAACTTATGGCGAATAAAGTGGTACAAAAGGGGGTGGTGATGGTCGGAGCATCTGAACCAATCAAACACTCACACCCAGTCAACATATCTGGGTGTGAGAGTTTGATTGGTTCCGATGCTCCGTCCATCACCACCCCCTTTTGTACCAAAATATCATTTTAGGCATCATGTACCATAAACAAAAAATTTAAATCACTGTTCTTATTGCATAGAACATTGAGCTAGAACGTGGAAAAAGCTTAGTACTTTGATTATATATATTGTATGGTATGAAATTGTTGAACTTCATTTAAGCAAAAATTTACAAGTAATCGTTTGGAGGATTCTGGATTTTGTCTGTGTGAAAAAATGATGTACTTTCGAAGTTCAAATATTGCATTTCTTCTATTTTGAGTAACTAAATGCAAAGGCATGTTAACATTCAATTACAGAGAAAATGACAGCCCTCTAGAAAGGAATCAAACTATTCAACCTATTTTTTTTTTTTGCAGAAAGCGTGATAGATAAAGCACACATGATACTACAGTAAGTTTTCCGAACGTATTCTTGCACATAATACTAATGTAAGGAAAGTGCTGCTTTTGATGATGCAGCTTGTAGTACCGAACTGCATACTTTAAAATACTTTTTAAATAAGTTATTGTAAAATGGGTTATGGCAGTGAATATATTTCCAATCTATTCATTAACTAAATTATGCATACATCCTCCTGAACGTATATTTCTTGCACGGACGCGCTGTAGAGATCTGGAACCTCCTCCACACCCTCTCACCAGACATTGCCTTCTTCACAGAAACTTGTACAAACTCCACCCCGCCCCTGACATCACCACCACCATCCTGGACAGATACAAGCTCCAGAGGAAGGACCGCCCTAACCGCCAAGGAGGCGGACTTGCCATTGCACACAAGAGCTCCCTTCGACTCATGACCTCCAGCTCCAGCGAAAGCTCACGTCTGAGCATACCCTGCCAACTTATGGCGAACAAAGTGATACAAAGTAGCCCACTCTGCCACCCCAGTTCAGACATGGCCATATGCAAATCAGTCTGACCCTATGCCTCATGGGAACAGTCCCGCCCGAACTGCCAAGCCATGCCGTCCCTGGACCGGTAACAAGCTTCCGAGGACCAGTTTCTGACATTTCCGCCGTCTTCAGCCCGGCTTGCTTGAATCCAGTGGCAAAGTGAGCAAGGGACTCACGTCTGAGCATACCCTGCCAACTTATGGCAAACAAAGTGGCAAAAAAGGGGGTGGTGATTGACGGAGCATCTGAACCAATCAAACACTCACACCCAGTCAACAGATCTGGGTTTAATCCATCACCGTTCTTTAGCCCACTCTGCCACCCCAGTTCAGACATGGCCATATGCAAATCAGTCTGACCCTGTGCCTCATGGGAGCAGTCCAGCCCGAACTGCCAAGCCATGCCGTCCCTGGACCGGAAACCAGCTTCCGAGGATCAGTTTCTGGCATTTCAGCCATCTTCAGCCCGGCTTGCTTGAATCCAGTGGCAAAGTGAGCAAGGGACTCACGTCTGAGCATACCCTGCCAACTTATGGCGAACAAAGTGGTAGAAAAGGGGGTGGTGATGGACGGAGCATCTGAACCAATCAAACACTCACACCCAGTCAACAGATCTGGGTTTAATCCATCACCGTTCTTTAGCCCACTCTGCCACCCCAGTTCAGACATGGCCATATGCAAATCAGTCTGACCCTGTGCCTCACGAGAACAGTCCAGCCCGAACTGCCAAGCCATGCCTTCCCTGGACCGGAAACAAGCTTCCAAGAACCGGTTTCTGGCATTTCAGCCGTCTTCAGCCCCGCTTGCTTGAATCCAATGGCAAAATGAGCAAGGGACTCACGTCTGAGCATACCCAGCCAACTTATGGCGATCAAAGTGGTACAAAAGGGGGTGGTGATGGGCGGAGCATCTGAACCAATCAAACACTCACACCCAGTCAACAGATCTGGGTGTGAGTGTTTGATTGGTTCAAATGCTCTGTCCATCACCACCCCCTTTTGTACCAAGATATCATTTTAGGCATCATGTACCATAAACAAAAAATTTAAATCACTGTTCTTATTGCATAGAACATTGAGCTAGAACGTGGAGAAAGCTTAGTACTTTGAATATATATATTGTATGGTATGAAATTGTTGAACTTCATTTAAGCAAAAATTTACAAGTAATCGTTTGGAGAATTCTGGATTTTGTCTGTGTGAAAAAATGATGTACTTTCGAAGTTCAAATATTGCATTTCTTCTATTTTGAGTAACTAAATGCAAAGGCATGTTAACATTCAATTACAGAGAAAATGACAACCCTCTAGAAAGGAATCAAACTATTCAACCTATTTTTTTTTTGCAGAAAGCGTGATACATAAAGCACACATGATACTACAGTAAGTTTTCCGAACCTATTCTTGCACATAATACTAATGTAAGAAAAGTGCTGCTTTTGTTGATGCAGCTTGTAGTACCAAACTGCATACTTTTTAAATACTTTTTAAATAAGTTATTGTAAAATGGGTTATGGCATTGAATATATTTCCAATCTATTCATTAACTAAATTATGCATACATCCTCCTGAACGTATATTTCTTGCAGGGACGCGCTGTTGAGATCTGGAACCTCCTCCACACCCTCTCACCAGACATTGCCTTCTTCACAGAAACTTGTACAAACTCCACCCCGCCCCTGACATCACCACCACCATACTGGACAGATACAAGCTCCAGAGGAAGGACCGCCCTAACCGCCAAGGAGGCGGACTTGTCATTGCACACAAGAGCTCCCTTCGACTCATGAGCTCCAGCTCCAGCGAAAGCTCACGTCTGAACATACCCTGCCAACTTTTGGCAAACAAAGTGGTAAAAAGTAGCCCACTCTGCCACCCCAGTTCAGACATGGCCATATGCAAATCAGTCTGACCCTGTGCCTCATGGGAACAGTCCAGCCCTAACTGCCAAGCCATGCCGTCCCTGGACCGGAAACAAGCTTCCGAGGACCGGTTTCTGGCATTTCAGCCGTCTTCAGTCCGGCTTGCTTGAATCCAGTGGCAAAGTGAGCAAGGGACTCACGTCTGAGCATACCCTGCCAACTTATGGCGAACAAAGTGGTAAAAAAGGGGGTGGTGATGGACGGAGCATCTGAACCAATCAAACACTCACACCCAGTCAACAGATCTGGGTTTAATCCATCACCGTTCTTTAGCCCACTCTGCCACCCCAGTTCAGACATGGCCATATGCAAATCAGTCTGACCCTGTGCCTCATGGGAGCAGTCCAGCCCGAACTGCCAAGCCATGCCTTCCCTGGACCGGAAACCAGCTTCCGAGGACCGGTTTCTGGCATTTCAGCCGTCTTCAGCCCAGCTTGCTTGAATCCAGTGGCAAAGTGAGCAAGGGACTCACGTCTGAGCATACCCCGCCAACTTATGACAAACAAAGTGGTAGAAAAGGGGGTGGTGATGGACAGAGCATCTGAACCACTCAAAACACTCACACCCAGTCAACAGATCTGGGTTTAATCCATCACCGTTCTTTCGCCCACTCTGCCACCCCAGTTCAGACATGGCCATATGTAAATCAGTCTGGCCCTGTGCCTCATGGGAGCAGTCCAGCCCGAACTGCCAAGCCATGCCTTCCCTGGACCGGAAACCAGCTTCCGAGGACCAGTTTCTGGCATTTCAGGCATCTTCAGCCCGGCTTGCTTGAATCCAGTGGCAAAGTGAAAAGGGACTCAAGTCTGAGCATACCCTGCCAACTTATGGCGAACAAAGTGGTACAAAAGGGGGTGGTGATGGACGGAGCATCTGAACCAATCAAACACTCACACCCAGTCAACAGATCTGGGTTTAATCCATCACCGTTCTTTAGCCCACTCTGCCACCCCAGTTCAGACATGGCCATATGCAAATCAGTCTGACCCTGTGCCTCATGGGAACAGTCCTGCCCGAACTGCCAAGCCATGCCTTCCCTGGACCGGAAACCAGCTTCCGAGAACCGGTTTCTGGCATTTCAGCCGTCTTCAGCCCGGCTTGCTTGAATCCAGTGGCAAAGTGAGAAAGGGACCCACATCTGAGCATACCCTGCCAACTTATGGCGAACAAAGTGATAGAAAAGGGGGTGGTGATGGACGGAGCATCTGAACCAATCAAACACTCTCACCCAATCAACAGATCTGGGTTTAATCCATCACCGTTCTTTAGCCCACTCTGCCACCCTAGTTCAGATATGGCCATATGCACATCAGTCGGACCCTTTGCCTCATGGGAACAATCCAGCCCGAACTGCCAAGCCATGCCTTCCCTGGACCGGAAACAAGCTTCCGAGGACCGGTTTCTGGCATTTCAGCCGTCTTCAGCCCGGCTTGCTTGAATCCAGTGGCAAAGAGAGCAAGGGACTCACGTCTGAGCATACCCTGCCAACTTATGGCTAACAAAGTGGTACAAAAGGGGGTGGTGATGGGCGGAGCATCTGAACCAATCAAACACTCACACCCAGTCAACAGATCTGGGTGTGAGTGTTTGATTGGTTCAGATGCTCCGTCCATCACCGCCCCCTTTTGTACCAAGATATCATTTTAGGCATCATGTACCATAAACAAAAAATTAAAATCACTGTTCTTATTGCATAGAACATTGAGCTAGAACGTAGAGAAAGCTTAGTACTTTGAATATATATATATTGTATGGTATGAAATTGTTGAACTTCATTTAAGCAAAAATGTACAAGTAATCGTTTGGAGAATTCTGGATTTTGTCTGTGTGAAAAAATGATGTACTTTCGAAGTTCAAATATTGCATTTCTTCTATTTTGAGGAACTAAATGCAAAGGCATGTTAACATTCACTTACAGAGAAAATGACAACCCTCTAGAAAGGAATCAAACTATTCAACCTATTTTATTTCTAGCCTTAAGCGTGATACATAAAGCACACATGATACTACAGTAAGTTTGCCGAACGTATTCTTGCACATAATACTAATGTAAGGAAAGTGCTGCTTTTGTTTATGCAGCTTGTAGTACCAAACTGCATACTTTTTAAATACTTTTTAAATAAGTTATTGTAAAATGGGTTATGGCATTGAATATATTTCCAATCTATTCATTAACTAAATTATGCATACATCCTCCTGAACGTATATTTCTTGCAGGGACGCGCTGTAGAGATCTGGAACCTCCTCCACACCCTCTCACCAGACATTGCCTTCTTCACAGAAACTTGTACAAACTCCACCCCGCCCCTGACATCACCACCACCATCCTGGACAGATACAAGCTCCAGAGGAAGGACCGCCCTAACCACCAAGGAGGCGGACTTGTCATTGCACACAAGAGCTTTCTTCGACTCATGACCTCCAGCTCCAGCGAAAGCTCACATCTGAGCATACCCTGCCAACTTATGGCGAACAAAGTGGTACAAAGTAGCCCACTCTGCCACCCCAGTTCAGACATGGCCATATGCAAATCAGTCTGACCCTGTGCTTAATGGGAACAGTCCAGCCCGAACTGCCAAGCCATGCCGTCCCTGGACCGGAAACAAGCTTCCGAGGACCGGTTTCTGGCATTTCAGCCGTCTTCAGCCCGGCTTGCTTGTATCCAGTGGCAAAGTGAGCAAGGGACTCACGTCTGAGCATACCCTGCCAACTTATGGCGATCAAAGTGGTAAAAAAGGGGGTGGTGATGGACGGAGCATCTGAACCAATCAAACACTCACACCCAGTCAACAGATCTGGGTTTAATCCATCACCGTTCTTTAGCCCACTCTGCCACCTCAGTTTAGACATGGCCATATGCAAATCAGTCTGACCTTGTGCCTCACGAGAACAGTCCAGCCCGAACTGCCAAACCATGCCTTCCCTGGACCGGAAACAAGCTTCCAAGAACTGGTTTCTGGCATTTCAGCCGTCTTCAGCCCGGCTTGCTTGAATCCAATGGCAAAATGAGCAAGGGACTCACGTCTGAGCATACCCAGCCAACTTATGGCGAACAAAGAGGTACAAAAGGGGGTGTTGATGGACGGAGCATCTGAACCATCAAACATTCACACCCAGTCAACAGATCTGGGTTTAATCCATCACCGTTCTTTAGCCCACTCTGCCACCCCAGTTCAGACATGGCCATTTGCAAATCAGTCTGACCCTGTGCCTCATGGGAACAGTCCAGCACGAACTGCCAAGTCATGCCTTCCCTGGACCGGAAACAAGCTTCCGAAGACCGGTTTCTGGCATTTCAGCCGTCTTCAGCCCGGCTTGCTTGAATCCAGTGGCAAAGTGAGCAAGGGACTCACGTCTGAGCATACCCTGCCAACTTATGGTGAACAAAGTGGTACAAAAGGGGGTGGTGATGGGCGGAGCATCTGAACCAATCAAACACTCACACCCAGTAAACTGATCCGGGTTTAATCCATCACCGTTCTTTAGCCCACTCTGCCACCCCAGTTCAGGCATGGCCATATGCAAATCAGTCTGACCCTGTGCCTCATGGGAACAGTCCTGCCCGAACTGCCAAGCCATGCCTTCCCTGGACCGGAAACCAGCTTCCGAGGACCGGTTTCTGGCATTTCAGCCGTCTTCAGCCCGGCTTGCTTGAATCCAGTGGCAAAGTGAGAAAGGGACTCACGTCTGAGCATACCCTGCCAACTTATGGCGAACAAAGAGATAGAAAAGGGGGTGGTGATGGACGGAGCTTCTGAACCAATCAAACACTCACACCCAGTCAACAGATCTCGGTTTAATCCATCACCGTTCTTTAGCCCACTCTGCCACCCCAGTTCAGACATGGCCATATGCAAATCAGTCTGACCCTGTGCCTCACGGGAACAGTCCAGCCCGAACTGCGAAGCCATGCCTTCCCTGGACCGGAAACAAGCTTCCGAGAACCGGTTTCTGACATTTCAGCCGTCTTCAGCCCGGCTTGCTTGAATTCAGTGGCAAAGTGAACAAGGGACTCACGTCTGAGCATACCCTGCGAACCTATGGCGAACAAAGTGGTACAAAAGGGGGTGGTGATGGACGGAGCATCTGAACCATCAAACACTCACACCCAGTCAACAGATCTGTGTTTGATCCATCACCGTTCTTTAGCCCACTCTGCCACCCTAGTTCAGCCATGGCCATATGCAAATCAGTCTGACCCTGTGCCTCATGGGAACAGTCCAGCCCGAACTGCCAAGCCATGCCTTCCCTGGACCGGAAACAAGCTTCCGAGGACCGGTTTCTGGCATTTCAGCTGTCTTCAGCCCGGCTTGCTGGAATCCAGGGGCAAAGTGAGCAAGGGACTCACGTCTGAGCATACCCTGCCAACTTATGGCGAACAAAGTGGTACAAAAGGGGGTGGTGATGGGCGGAGCATCTGAACCAATCAAACACTCACACCCAGTCAACATATCTGGGTGTGAGAGTTTGATTGGTTCCGATGCTCTGTCCATCACCACCCCCTTTTGTACCAAGATATCATTTTAGGCATCATGTACCATAAACAAAAAATTTAAATCACTGTTCTTATTGCATAGAAAATTGAGCTAGAACGTAGAGAAAGCTTAGTACTTTGAATATATATATATTGTATGGTAGGAAATTGTTGAACTTCATTTAAGCAAAAATGTAGAAGTAATCGTTTGGAGAATTCTGGATTTTGTCTGTGTGAAAAAATGATGTACTTTCGAAGTTCAAATATTGCATTTCTTCTATTTTGAGTAACTAAATGCAAAGGCATGTTAACATTCAATTACAGAGAAAATGACAACCCTCTAGAAAGGAATCAAACTATTCAACCTATTTTTTTTTTAGCCGTAAGCGTGATACATAAAGCACACATGATACTACAGTAAGTTTTCCGAACGTATTCTTGCACATAATACTAATGTAAGGAAAGTGCTGCTATTGATGATGCAGCTTGTAGTACCGAACTGCATACTTTAAAATACTTTTTAAATAAGTTATTGTAAAATGGGTTATGGCAGTGAATATATTTCCAATCTATTCATTAACTAAATTATGCATACATCCTCCTGAACGTATATTTCTTGCACGGACGCGCTGTAGAGATCTGGAACCTCCTCCACACCCTCTCACCAGACATTGCCTTCTTCACAGAAACTTGTACAAACTCCACCCCGCCCCTGACATCACCACCACCATCCTGGACAGATACAAGCTCCAGAGGAAGGACCGCCCTAACCGCCAAGGAGGCGGACTTGCCATTGCACACAAGAGCTCCCTTCGACTCATGACCTCCAGCTCCAGCGAAAGCTCACGTCTGAGCATACCCTGCCAACTTATGGCGAACAAAGTGGTACAAAGTAGCCCACTCTGCCACCCCAGTTCAGACATGGCCATATGCAAATCAGTCTGACCCTATGCCTCATGGGAACAGTCCCGCCCGAACTGCCAAGCCATGCCGTCCCTGGACCGGTAACAAGCTTCCGAGGACCGGTTTCTGACATTTCAGCCGTCTTCAGCCCGGCTTGCTTGAATCCAGTGGCAAAGTGAGCAAGGGACTCACGTCTGAGCATACCCTGCCAACTTATGGCAAACAAAGTGGCAAAAAAGGGGGTGGTGATTGACGGAGCATCTGAACCAATCAAACACTCACACCCAGTCAACAGATCTGGGTTTAATCCATCACCGTTCTTTAGCCCACTCTGCCACCCCAGTTCAGACATGGCCATATGCAAATCAGTCTGACCCTGTGCCTCACGAGAACAGTCCAGCCCGAACTGCCAAGCCATGCCTTCCCTGGACCGGAAACAAGCTTCGAAGAACCGCTTTCTGGCATTTCAGCCGTCTTCAGCCCCGCTTGCTTGAATCCAATGGCAAAATGAGCAAGGGACTCACGTCTGAGCATACCCAGCCAACTTATGGCGATCAAAGTGGTACAAAAGGGGGTGGTGATGGGCGGAGCATCTGAACCAATCAAACACTCACACCCAGTCAACAGATCTGGGTGTGAGTGTTTGATTGGTTCAGATGCTCTGTCCATCACCACCCCCTTTTGTACCAAGATATCATTTTAGGCATCATGTACCATAAACAAAAAATTTAAATCACTGTTCTTATTGCATAGAACATTGAGCTAGAACGTGGAGAAAGCTTAGTACTTTGAATATATATATTGTATGGTATGAAATTGTTGAACTTCATTTAAGCAAAAGTTTACAAGTAATCGTTTGGAGAATTCTGGATTTTGTCTGTGTGAAAAAATGATGTACTTTCGAAGTTCAAATTTTGCATTTCTTCTATTTTGAGTAACTAAATGCAAAGGCATGTTAACATTCAATTACAGAGAAAATGACAACCCTCTAGAAAGGAATCAAACTATTCAACCTATTTTTTTTTTGCAGAAAGCGTGATACATAAAGCACACATGATACTACAGTAAGTTTTCCGAACGTATTCTTGCACATAATACTAATGTAAGGAAAGTGCTGCTTTTGTTGATGCAGCTTGTAGTACCAAACTGCATACTTTTTAAATACTTTTTAAATAAGTTATTGTAAAATGGGTTATGGCATTGAATATATTTCCAATCTATTCATTAAGTAAATTATGCATACATCCTCCTGAACGTATATTTCTTGCAGGGACGCGCTGTAGAGATCTGGAACCTCCTCCACACCCTCTCACCAGACATTGCCTTCTTCACAGAAACTTGTACAAACTCCACCCCGCCCCTGACATCACCACCACCATACTGGACAGATACAAGCTCCAGAGGAAGGACCGCCCTAACCGCCAAGGAGGCGGACTTGCCATTGCACACAAGAGCTCCCTTCGACTCATGAGCTCCAGCTCCAGCGAAAGCTCACGTCTGAACATACCCTGCCAACTTTTGGCAAACAAATTGGTAAAAAGTAGCCCACTCTGCCACCCCAGTTCAGACATGGCCATATGCAAATCAGTCTGACCCTGTGCCTCATGGGAACAGTCCAGCCCTAACTGCCAAGCCATGCCGTCCCTGGACCGGAAACAAGCTTCCGAGGACCGGTTTCTGGCATTTCAGCCGTCTTCAGCCCGGCTTGCTTGAATCCAGTGGCAAAGTGAGCAAGGGACTCACGTCTGAGCATACCCTGCCAACTTATGGCGAACAAAGTGGTAAAAAAGGGGGTGGTGATGGACGGAGCATCTGAACCAATCAAACACTCACACCCAGTCAACAGATCTGGGTTTAATCCATCACCGTTCTTTAGCCCACTCTGCCACCCCAGTTCAGACATGGCCATATGCAAATCAGTCTGACCCTGTGCCTCATGGGAGCAGTCCAGCCCGAACTGCCAAGCCATGCCTTCCCTGGACCGGAAACCAGCTTCCGAGGACCGGTTTCTGGCATTTCAGCCGTCTTCAGCCCGGCTTGCTTGAATCCAGTGGCAAAGTGAGCAAGGGACTCACGTCTGAGCATACCCCGCCAACTTATGACAAACAAAGTGGTAGAAAAGGGGGTGGTGATGGACAGAGCATCTGAACCAATCAAAACACTCACACCCAGTCAACAGATCTGGGTTTAATCCATCACCGTTCTTTAGCCCACTCTACCACCCCAATTCAGACATGGCCATATGCAAATCAGTCTGACCCTGTGCCTCACGGGAACAGTCCAGCCCGAACTGCCAAGCCATGCCTTCCCTGGACCGTAAACAAGCTTCCAAGAACCGGTTTCTGGCATTTCAGCCGTCTTCAGCCTGGCTTGCTTGAATCCGATGGCAAAATGAGCAAGGGACTCACGTCTGAGCATACCCAGCCAACTTATGGCGAACAAAGTGGTACAAAAGGGGGTGTTGATGGACGGAGCATCTGAACCATCAAACACTCACACCCAGTCAACAGATCTGGGTTTATTCCATCACCGTTCTTTAGCCCACTCTGCCACCCCAGTTCAGACATGGCCATATGCAAATCAGTCTGACCCTGTGCCTCATGGGAACAGTCGAGCCCGAACTGCCAAGCCATGCCTTCCGTGGACCGGAAACAAGCTTCCGAAGACCGGTTTCTGGCATTTCAGCCGTCTTCAGCCCGGCTTGCTTGAATCCAGTGGCAAAGTGAGCAAAGGACTCACGTCTGAGCATACCCTGCCAACTTATGGCGAACAAAGTGGTACAAAAGGGGGTGATGATGGGCGGAGCATCTGAACCAATCAAACACTCACACCCAGTCAACAGATCTGGGTGTGAGTGTTTGATTGGTTCAGATGCTCCGTCCATCACCACCCCCTTTTGTACCAATGTATCATTTTAGGCACATTTACCATAAACAAAAAATTAAAATCACTGTTCTTATTGCATAGAACATTGAGCTAGAACGTGGAGAAAGCTTAGTACTTTGAATATATATATATTGTATGGTATGAAATTGTTGAACTTCATTTAAGCAAAAATTTACAAGTAATCGTTTGGAGAATTCTGGATTTTGTCTGTGTGTGATAAAATGATGTACTTTCGAAGTTCAAATATTGCCTTTCTTCTATTTTGAGTAACTAAATGCAAAGGCATGTTAACATTCAATTACAGAGAAAATGACAACCCTCTAGAAAGGAATCAAACTATTCAACCTATTTTTTTTTAGCAGAAAGCGTGATACATAAAGCACACATGATACTACAGTGAGTTTGCCGAACGTATTCTTGCACATAATACTAATGTAAGGAAAGTGCTGCTTTTGTTGATGCAGCTGGAAGTACCAAACTGCATACTTTTTAAATACTTTTTAAATAAATTATTGTAAAATGGGTTATGCCATTGAATATATTTCCAATCTATTCATTAACTAAATTATGCATACATCCTCCTCAATGTATATTTCTTGCAGGGACGCGCTGTAGAGATCTGGAACCTCCTCCACACCCTCTCACCAGACAATGCCTTCTTCACAGAAACTTGTACAAACTCCAGCCCGCCCCTGACATCACCACCACCATCCTGGACAGATACAATCTCCAGATGAAGGACTGCCCTAACCGCCAAGGAGGCGGACTTGCCATTGCACACAAGAGCTCCCTTCGACTCATGACCTCCAGCGAAAGCTCACGTCTGAGCATACCCTGCCAACTTATGGCGAACAAAGTGGTACAAAGTAGCCCACTCTGCCACCCCAGTTCAGACATGGCCATATGAAAATCAGTCTGACCCTGTGCCTCATGGGAACAGTCCAGCCCGAACTGCCAAGCCATGCCGCCCCTGGATCGGAAACAAGCTTCAGAGGACTGGTTTCCGACATTTCAGCCGTCTTCAGCCCAGCTTGCTTGAATCAAGTGGCAAAGTGAGCAAGGGACTCACGTCTGAGCATACCCTGCCAAATTATGGCAAACAAAGTGGTAGAAAAGGGGGTGGTGATGGACGGAGCATCTGAACCAATCACACACTCACACCCAGTCAACAGATCTGGGTTTAATCCATCACCGTTCTTTAGCCCACTCTGCCACCCCAGTTCACACATGGCCATATGCAAATCAGTCTGACCCTGTGCCTCACGGGAACAGTCCAGCCGGAACTGCCAAGCCATGCCTTCCCTGGACCGGAAACAAGCTTCCGAGAACTGGTTTCTGGCATTTCAGCCGTCTTCAGCCCGGCTTGCTTGAATCCAGTGGCAAAGTGAGCAAGGGACTCACGTCTGAGCATACCCTGCTAACTTATGGCGAACAAAGTGGTACAAAAGGGGGTGGTGGTGGACGGAGCATCTGCACCATCAAACACTCACACCCAGTCAACTGACCTGGGTTTAATCCATCACCGTTCTTTAGCCCACTCTGCAACCCCAGTTCAGACATGGTCATATGCAAATCAGTCTGACCCTGTGCCTCATGGGAACAGTCCAGCCCGGAAGGCATGGCTTGGCAGTTCGGGCTGGACTGTTCCCATGAGGCACAGACTGATTTGCATATGGCCATGTCTGAACTGGGGTGGCAGAGTGGGCTAAAGAACGGTGATGGATTAAACCCAGATCTGTTGATTGGGTGTGAGTGTTTGATTGGTTCAGATGCTCCGTCCATCACCACGCCCTTTTCTACCACTTTGTTCGCCATAAGTTGGCAGGGTATGCTCAGACGAGAGTCCCTTGCTCACTTTGCCACTGGATTCAAGCAAGCCGGGCTTAAGGCGGCTGAAATGCCAGAAACCGGTCCTCGGAAGCTTGTTTCCGGTCCAGGGAAGGCATGGCTTGGCAGTTCGGGCTGGACTGTTCCCATGCGGCACAGGGTCAGACTGATTTGCATATGGCCATGTCTGAACTGGGGTGGCAGAGTGGGCTAAAGAACGGTGATGGATTAAACCCAGATCTGTTGACTGGGTGTGAGTGTTTGATTGGTTCAGATGCTCCGTCCATCACCACCCCCTTTTGTACCACTTTGTTCACCATGAGTTGGCAGGGTATGCTCAGACGTGAGTCCCTTGCTCACTTTGCCACTGGATTCAAGCAAGCCGGGCTGAAGACGGCTGAAATGCCAGAAACCTGTCCTCGGAAGCTTGTTTCCGGTCCAGGGAAGGCATGGCTTGGAAGTTCGGGCTGGACTGTTCCCATGAGGCCCAGGGTCAGACTGATTTGTATATGGCCATGTCTGAACTGGGGTAGCAGAGTGGGCTAAAGAACGATGATGGATTAAACCCAGATCTGTTGACTGGGTGTGAGTGTTTGATTGGTTCAGATGCTCCGTCCATCACCACCCCCTTTTGTACCAAGATATCATTTTAGGCATCATGTACCATAAACAAAACATTAAAATCACTGTTCTTATTGCATAGAACATTGAGCTAGAACGTGGAGAAAGCTTAGTACTTTGAATATATATATTGTATGGTATGAAATTGTTGAACTTCATTTAAGCAAACATTTACAAGTAATCGTTTGGAGAATTCTGGATTTTGTCTGTGTGTGAAAAAATGATGTACTTTCGAAGTTCAAATATTGCCTTTCTTCTATTTTGAGTAACTAAATGCAAAGGCATGTTAACATTCAAATACAGAGAAAATGACAACCCTCTAGAAAGGAATCAAACTATTCAACCTATTTTTTTTTAGCAGAAAGCGTGATACATAAAGCACACATGATACTACAGTAAGTTTGCCGAACTTATTCTTGCACATAATACTAATGTAAGGAATGTGCTGCTTTTGTTGATGCAGTTTGTAGTACCAAACTGCATACTTTTTAAATAAATTATTGTAAAATGGGTTATGGCATTGAATATATTTCCAATCTATTCATTAACTAAATTATGCATACATCCTCCTCAACGTATATTTCTTGCAGGGACGCGCTGTAGAGATCTGGAACCTCCTCCACACCCTCTCACCAGACATTGCCTTCTTCACAGAAACTTGTACAAACTCCACCCCGCCCCTGACATCAGCAGCACCATCCTGGACAGATACAAGCTCCAGAGGAAGGACCGCCCTAACCGCCAAGGAGGCGGACTTGCCATTGCACACAAGAGCTCCCTTCGACTCATGACCTCCAGTCCCAGCGAAAGCCCGCCCACCACCAAACACCTCCATTTCTATATCCAGACCAGCACTAGAATTACCCTGAGAAGCACCCTTGCTACAGACCACCCGGTGCACGACCTACGTTCACCACCACCATCGCTGACCTCATTGTACCCCATGCCATCGCCTCCATGGACTACATACTCATCGAAGACCTCAACTTCCCCCTCGACAAACTCAGCGACCTCAACTCCGCCACCGTCCTGGAAAACCTTGCCAACCTTGAACTGGAACATCTCGTCACCACCCACACACACAAGGCAGGGCACACCCTCAACCCCATCTTCACAGGAGGTAACAGCATCCACTTCAGCCACACCATGCAACCCCCATGGACAGTCCACCTCTGTGTACACTTTCACGTCTTCAAGCCCACGGCGCCCAAACCTGTGCTCAGCCCACCACGAAGAAACTGGAACAATATCACTGAGAAGTGGCTCAACGCCACCTTCAATCGTGATATCCCGTTCGCCCCGACTGACTCCAACCTCGCAGCCAAAGAACTCCACAGATGGATCGCCAACTGCACAGACGAGCTTGCGCCCCTATGTAACCCCAACAGACAACACCCCAGGAAAGCCACATGGTTCACCACCAAACGCCAGGAATCCAGACGCACCTGCAGACATCTCGAGAAGAACTGGAGAAACAGAAAATCCTTGGAAGACCGTACCTCCTACAAAAACACCATGACAGACTACCACAGGCGCATCAAATCCACCAAAAGGACCTTTCTCCAGAACAAGGTCCTCGCCAATACCAGCAACTCCGAGGAACTCTTCAGCATCATCCAGGAATTTACCAAACACCCCAGTGAAACCACGAAAACACCTCTTCCCAGGACCTCTGTAACAGGCTTGGATCCTACTTCCATCTGAAGATCAAGGGCCTCTACGACAACTTCAACGACCACACACCAGACTCCAAAACCACTCTATTCTCCAGCAACATCAGCCATTCTACCATCTCCTTCTGGACCCCAGTCACCACCACAGAAACCGCAGCAACCATGAAAGGCATCCACTCAGGAGCCCCAACCGACCCCTGCCTCCGCACATCTTCCACAGATTCGCCGTCGACATCGCCCCCCAACTACTATGCACCATCAACACCACCTTCGAAACCGGCATCTTTCCCGACAACTGTAAAAGCGCAGAAGTCAGACCCCTACTCAAGAAAGCACTCAACAGATCCCAAGGACATCATTGAACTACCGAACCATCTCCCTCCCCCCTTTGCGGCCAAAGTCACAGAAAAAAAAGTCAACATCCAACTAACGAAATTCATCGAAGAAAACTCCATCCTTGACCCCTCCCAATCTGGATTCTGCAGCAGCCACAGCACAGAGACCGCTCTACTTGCCGCCACAGTTGATATCTGCACCCTCCTTGACCAAAGACATACTGCAGTCCTGATCCTACTCGACTTCTCTGCAGCCTTCTACACTGTCTCCCACCGCACACTCACCACCAGACCCCACAAAGACAGCATACAGGGATCCACTCCCGACTGGCTCCGCTCCTTTCTTGCCGAGAGAACCCAAAGAATCAGACTTTCATCCTTCCTCTTCGAACCCACGGAAATCAACTGGGGAGTACCCCAAGGATCGTCACTCAGTCCCACGCTCTTCAACATCTACACGACCCTCTTGTCATAATCATCAGACACAGTATCTTACGCCGAAGACACCCAGCTCATCCTCTCCCTCACCAAGAGCCCCATCCCCACCAGACTCAATTTCCAGGAAGGAATGAAAGACGTTGCATCCTGGATGAGCAGCAGCTGCCTAAAGCTCAACTCAGAGAAGACAGAGGTCCTTGTCCTGAGACCCTCCCCCTCGGCATAGGACAACTCCTGTTGGTGAACCCCCTCTGCAGTCCCCCACCCCCACGGACCACACCTGAAACCTCAGCATTGTTCTCGACTCATCCCTCTCCATGACCCAACACTGTTGCATCCACCTACTTAAACACCCTCCGCATCCACCGAAAGACCTTCAAATGGATCCCTCCCGAATCAAGGAAGACCGTCACCCACACACTCATAACCAGCAGACTGGACTAGGGAAATGCACTCTATGCCGGAATCAACAATTCTCTGCCTCGCAAACTCCAGACCATACAGAAGACAACAGTCAGACTCCTCCTTGGCATTCCTCGACATGAACACATCACCCAGCACCTGAGCAACTTCCACTGGCTCCCGTCGAGAAAATAGTAACCTTCAAGATACTCACCCACACATACAAATGTCTTCACAACACCGGACCCCAATACCTCAATGACAGAATCTCCTTCCACATACCCAAGAGGAACCTCCGATCTGCTGACCTCATCCTCGCTGAACCCCCAGGTATCCACAGAGCAAGAACAGGTGGAAAAACCTTCTACTACATCGTGGCCAAGACCTGGAACGAGCTGCTGATCAACATCAAATGTGCCCCCACCCTGCACGCCTTCAGGGAGACCGTCAAGACCTGGCTTTTAGAATGTCCGGAGTTGCCCCCCCACCCCCAGCACTTTGAGACCCTCATGGGTGAGTAGCACGCTTAACACTCCCCTGATTGATATTTGGCACTGACAGGCCAGAACCATTCAAATGCTTTACAGAAAGAAGATGGACAAAAGAATATTTGGTGCACATGACCAGAACAGATAACTATTGAAACCAGCTGGCACTGATTACAATTGACGTTATGGTGTTAACATGAAGACAACTCTTACCACTCATTTCTTCTTGCCTATTTCTATTGAAGTAGTTGGTACCATGCTTCCTACTATTAAATCAGCATCCACTTTGTACCCCTGCCCTCCTACTCAAATGAGCATGGTCTCTCATTGATGTCCCTTGCTTTCTGCTACCACTCCACCTCAAATTGTATTTACCTTTATCAGTTGTCCTTGATAGCCCACAGTGGTTCCACTACTTATACATACTTTGAATACTGTAGACCACAGAATTTTATGGAATCTGTGTCTTGTATCTCTTCTAAGTCTCTAGGCTAATATTCTTGAGAAATGTGTTAATCTCCAATTTACCTAACATCTGGAAGCTGCCTCTGATTTGGATCCTACACAATCTGTTTTTTCCTGACCATCCTTGTAATTGCACTGGATGACATCTTGATAAATTTCCCCAGATTACATCCAGGTGACATTGGAAGATGTTGCAAAGGTTCTAATTTTATTGGGTAATTTGGGTGCTTTACTATCTTCGACCATTCTAAACTCAGCAACATGCTCCACAGGATGAGAAATAGACTGTATGTGCTAAACATATTTTTCTTAATGACTGGGGACCGACAGATTGGTCTTCTTTTACTGCACTCTTGTGCGCCAAGGCTAGCAACGGCTTCTTACCCATTTTAATGCATACGTCACTGCACTGGCTACCTTGATAAGATCCTTGAGCTATATTTTAATTGTCTACTCAGATGATATGAAATGTATTATTCAGCCCAATTGTGCTAACATGGCCCCCAGTATCAAGTTTAAAAACTGTATAGATTCTGTGGCTGCCTGGATGTTAGAGAACACCTTAAAGCTCGCCTCTGATAATATGATTCTAGGTGTAACCTAAACCGCTTGATTGATGCCTGTAGCGCTAAATTCTAGGGCCTTTACCCATCCCTACCACCAAGATTCTTAATCTGACAATACTTCAGGAGGTGCAGCTGTAGTTATGCAATCATAATTGAAGAAATGATCAAACATATATTCATCTGTTTGTATAATTCAAGGAATTTACAATGGTACAGAATAAGGGCCATATGTATCAAGCTAATTAGCATTCGCAAAGGCCGAAATTCTGCGAACTTCGGCCTTTGCGAATGCTAATTAGCAAAATGGTATGTATGTAACAGGTTTGATGCAAAATAAGGAATCGCAAACTTTGCTATTTCCTATTTTGCGATTGCACTGAAGGAATCGCAAATTTTGCAATTCCTTAAATGCAATGTATCAAAGAAAAAATATTCAAAAAATGCCCATAAGGAATCGCAAATTACCACCCACTTCTAGTGGGTGGTAAGTTGCGAATTCTTTTAAAAAAGCTTTTTTTTTAAAAAAACAAAGGTGCCATATGACGCTCATACATGCCCTTAGGGCATGTATGTGCGCCATATGCCCCCAAACGTCATTTTCAGGGGTGCAGCAGGGTGTTCTTGAGACACCCCTGTACCCTTGAAAAAATTCCTAATTTGCGATTAGCAATTTGCTAATCGCAAATTGCCCCTTCATTCCTATGGGCCTTCCTCGCCCATAGAAATTAATGGGTAATTTGCGATTAGCAATTTGCTAATCGCAAATTAGGAAGGGTAAGGAATCGCTATAAAAAAGCGATTTTGTACATACATACCATTTTGCGAATTCTAAATAGCGAGTCCTTAAAAATCGCTATTTGGAATTCGCAAAATGGAACTATGATACATATGGCCCTAAATCTTTTTAACAACGAATTGAACAGTTACATATTTATTTATTAGAAGTCATTTCAAGTATAATTTTATTATAATCTGTGAATGTAGGATCTGGGAAGAAAACATTGAATCTCAGAAAGAATAAATGAAATACCAACAATGTACAGCTGTGTTGAAAAGTAAAATTCAAACCCCACTTAATCTCACGATGAAAGGACAAAAAGCTTGAAATGGGCAATAGTCTCAGGCCCTCTTCAGAGTCATAAAAACATTCGTAGATATACTTCGCCACATCTCCATTTTATTCACTAGGAACATTTGGCTCATGCCGACTTTCATGACTAGATGGCAATTAGGAGCATTCAAGCACATCTTCTGCTAACTCTTGTCTCCTTTGCTATCCATGGAACTACCTTTACTTTCCCTAATCTCTCGGATTATGAAAGGAGTAGAAGGAACAAAATATAATTTCTGGCATCGTGAAGGCATGGGAAGGAACAATTTATAACTTGTGGGCTCATGAAGGCAGGTAAAGGAACAAACTATCATTTCTGGAATAGCGACGGTAGAAGAAGGAACACAAAATAATCAGTCCTGATTGCTTTCTGCCGTTTCGACCCCCTGAAGTTCTGTAATCGCCCCCCCCCCCCCCACTCCTCCGGCCTTTCAGCACCAAGCATAAGACTGATGCGGGAATAATGGTATAACTGAGTTTCAGTCACATGGGATCCTTGTGAGACAACAAAGAGTGCATGAGGTCACTTTCACTGGCACTGGCATGTTGGTGAATAGACGCTCCAGATCTCATGTTCAGCAGTCAGTCTGCTGGCAGGAAAATATTAGCAAATCATCACCCATCTCCCTCTGCTGAAACCAAGCTGACAAAAGCATGTCATATTTCTGGGTCCTACTTTGATGCTCAATATCATTAGTAATAATCAGTAAGAATGTTTCAGCTGAACAAGAACCATAACTAGATGCCAACGCTTGCAGGTGGCATTTTAAACCGTAAAAAAACAAGGATGAAAATAGATCTCATAAATTCTAGATAATTTATATTAGTTGTGAACATATAATATAGATACGTTAACAACAGACATTTCTGCGAGGACACATACATTAGTTATGCCTACATTTTAATTATTTATTTTGGCATGCACTTGACCAAACAATCTACAACAAATGCGACAGTATGAAATATAATGGAACACGCCCTCTGTTTTGTTTCTTCTACTTGAGTGAGTCAATTTAAATTAAGAGAAAAGGAGATGTGTCCTCAAGAGATGCAGAATAGAAGAAAATAAATGTCGTTTTTCATGTTGTCGTGATAAAACATTGCGTGGCATTGTATTGCAAGTATGTACTTCTAACCGGAAAAGCACATTTCTCAGATTCTCGCCTGTCAGCTCCGCGCTCCTCTGCTTTAGCGTTGTGCATGTAGCTGTCCCACATCCAGCCGGTGAAAGGCTGAGTGCTCTGCTGGAAAGTGGCATCACGCCGCATCTCGGTGATCGGAGTGGCAGTTGTTTTGTTCCCATTCTTGGCTGATATTTCATTATCTAAAGTCATTGTTGAGAAAACATTAGCCTTAAACAGACTGCACGCGCACTCTCCCTGGGATCACTGACAAAATATTGTTGCTATATGAAGATGTGGGCAGAGTGAATAAACGAGCTCAAGGCTACGGAATATGTTTCAAAAACCTATGATTAGCTCGATACAGAAATAATTCTGAGGTTTTTAAGAGTTCACTGGAATTAAATCGAGAATGTCACTGCACGTACAACATTCCTTTTTCCAATGCAAGTGCATGGTTGCTTTCGGTAGTCAGAGCGGTGGGAAGGGTAGGAATAGGTGATGTTAGAAAGGAGGAATCGTATCTGTGCCGTGTTTAGAAGACAAGTCATGTTAATGCTGTTTGTGTTACTCAGAAACAGCTCTGTTCTGTCAGACCGAAATCGGTGAAATAAACGAAAGAGTGATTAGGCCGCCTGCTGGGGCTCGGGATCGCCGTTTTGGAATAGATCCCAGCAAAGCCCCTCCATCTAGCCACAGCATATTGGGAATCGAGATAAAAAATCACTAAATCTCCCATAGCGGACTTTGGTGCCCAGGGTCGTGGAGCAGGGCGATACGGCGAAGACCGCCCAGCAACAAAATGGAAGGGAAAAGCGGGGGGGCACTATTTTGGCGGGAAGGCCCACTCCAGCAGGAGCGTGGTGTGTGTGTGGCCCGAACCAGGTGACCGGACGTGTGGTCCAGGTTCCGGGGATGTGTTTCCGCCATGCCCAGTGGCTGGTAGACTGCCGTGCACCATCTGTTGTGAGCTGCAAACGTGGATGGCCAGTGTGTCGGGGGTTGCGGGTCGATGTAGGAGGGCACCATTTTGGTGATTGGGCATGCTCTGGGGTGAGGGGGGATGTGCTCTCTGTGGCCCGACCCCACATCGTCCAACGCATTGGTCTTGGGTCCACTACGAGTGCTGCCCAGCTGTGCGCAGCTGTCTGGTGTTCGGGAGACTGCAGCTGATCTTCTGCCTTGTGGTCCCGGGTCCACTGCTGGTGCTCCAATGTGCCAAGCTGACTGGTAGCAGGGAGACTACCGCGGTCGTCATGAAGGCATCAATACAGCCCCCTCCTATTTGGACATCTCCGCAGATCGTCCCACTCAGCCGGCCCTCACCCCTATCTCGACCCCTGGTCCATGTGCTGGGTTGAGCAACACAAAGGCAAACACCCTGCCGGTCCCGGGGATCCCCGCTGCTGCTTTGGAGATATTGAGGCAACCGGGACAACAATCTTGGAGGACATCTCGCAGGCATGCAATGCCCATTGGGCTCAAAAGGCTTCAGCCCCCCTTGTCGTATGTGGCAGGATGTGCTGAGAGAGCTTCCCGGGCACACACACAGCCATACCCTAATACTTCACAGGTCTTTAATAGACCATTTGCTTGTTTAATGAGGCTTTGTTCTTTTTCACCCCTTCTTAGAGCCCATGTATCTCCACTATGCCTATTGCTGGAATAATTACCCCCCCCCCCAAAAAAAAATCTTAGTCCCCCCCCCTTAAATTTGGCTCTAGTTGGGCCTCTGACTTCTGGACATCAATAGCTCGAGTATCCCTCCAGGCCCAAGATAATCGCCCGTGAGTGCAACAATGCCCTGAAGGCCTGGCTGAATGCGCACTGCAAAAAATACCAGCAGCAGCAAGATCATGCTCTGTAAATTTGTAATATATATTTGTCCAATCATAATGTCTTCAGCTTTTCTTAAAATTAAATCTCTTTTTTTTTCTTTTTTTTATGTCCTCATTCTGCCAATTCTCTTGTTGGTAATACACTATTCCAAATTGCCAGATACCAAAGCATGGGATAGGGCCATTCCATCCAAGAAAAAGCTGTTTCCTCTTCTAACCCTTTACTGGTGTGCCCGTAGCAAAGAAGAAATCAGGACCGACAGCAGCTATTTAGTTTAATCATTGGACCCCCTGGGACTTTGACTCCAATCAACCAACTTTATCCATATTTTCTCCTGACTGATAGGATCACAGGCTATGTCAAACTGACTTGCAGCTAATATATTTTTAAAACAGTCAGATAGAGGGGGGTGGGGGGGGACTCCTGATTTCCAGTACCTGCAGATATCCCGT
Organism: Lissotriton helveticus; assembly: GCF_964261635.1. Classification (NCBI taxonomy): domain Eukaryota; kingdom Metazoa; phylum Chordata; class Amphibia; order Caudata; family Salamandridae; genus Lissotriton; species Lissotriton helveticus. Next base: position 1,469,563,860 of record NC_136065.1, read on the forward strand.
CTCCCCAATAAAATTGAGTAGAAAATAAATCTTGAGATGACATTATTGGGTCAAGTAGGACAGTCCTGGCACAGTCTAAAAAATATAAGCATAGGGCTTACTGTGACTTGTAGGCCCGTTACTTCAGTCAAAAACTTGCACAGCTCGATCCAAAAGTCGATGATCCTGGGGCAAGTCATAAACAAAGGCGTATCATCTGCCAGAGGGTACATGCATCTTGGGCATGTGTACTGAGTGTAGGAATGTAGGGTCTGCTTCCTATGGTCACCCCCACTTTTTGCTGTGAATTTCTGGTTTTTCGACTTTAGTGTGGCTGTGGGCCTGCCAATCAGACCCACAGCCCAGCTGTTCTCTCTCTCAATTGATAACATGTACTTTAGGTACATACCTGATTGGGTATTGGGTCACCTCTGTGAGCCCCTGTATAGTTTACCATAGGTACCCAGGGCATAGGTGCATCCAAAGCCTACCAGGGCTGTAGCATGTATTATGTTACCCCTGGCTGGCCATCCAAACTGACACCACAGGCTGATCACTCAGCTTGGGTAAGGAGTTAGTTGACCCCTGGTGCATTGACTCAGTGTTTCCCAGCTGACTAAAGATGACTCAGACTTGAGATCCCCCCACTGGGACATCCCTGCAGCTTTCAAGGGAAAACAAAGATAATCCTTTGCACACTCAGGGGTTCCTGGTGAATCCAAGATCGGCACCTTTGAAGAATAGTACGGAACTCCAATTTTTTTTCCAATGAACACCCACGTTCTCAAGGCACCCAACAAAATCTTCAACCTCACCTTTTTTTAAACCTTCGGATCTCGGTATTTAAACAAAAACTGATCCTTTCCTTCCATCAGTCCACTCAATTTAGCCCCATAAAGTATTCTTACTGGGGACCCATCCACTTTAGTTAACAACATACGGAAGTTCTTGAAATGAAATGCATACCAATATGTCATGAGATCAGGGAGAGCCAGTCCCCCCTTCTCAAGCATCCTCCTTAACTTTTTCCAGGATACCAGTGGTCGCTTAGGGGACCAGATAAAGCGGCCTATCTTCCCCTACAATGTAGGTACCTCTCCTTTATCAAAAGGTAAGGGTATATACTTAAAAAGAAATATAATCTTAGGGAGGACAATCATTTTGATGAGGTTAACCTGCCTTATATGTTATGGGGTAGGTTTACCCACCTAACCAACAGTCTCCCAATCTCTTGCCTTGTCTTTTTCCGGTTAACACTAGGCACTTCCACTAATTTCTGCATGATTTTAATACCCAAATAGCGCATTTGCGACTTAATCCCCAGGGTTTGCCTAGGCTGATTCCATTCCATAACTTCGGTCTTTCCTCTGTTTATCTTATATCCAGCAATCTCCCCAAAAATTCTGCCTTAGCCAATAAGTTAGGAAAAGCCACCTCCGGGTTAACTGTGTAAAGTGTAAGATTGTCTGCACACAAAGCCAATTTTGCCACTGAGCCTGCAAACTTAAACAAAGTGATGGTATTGTCCATTCTAATTAAGGAATGGAATGGCTCAATATAGAGATTAAATACAGCGGGGAAAGGGGACACCACTGTCTGGTTCCCTCCGTTATATCAAACCAATCTGCTAGCTCCCCGTTGACCAATACCCTGGCTCTAGGCAAAGAGAAAGGATTTTGGACTTCTCTTACTATATCTCTCCGGAAACTCAAAGATCTTTAAAACCTACCAGAGGTAGGGCCAATGAACTTGATCAAATGCATTAGTGGCATCAACAGCTACAACTGTTACGGGTAAATTATGGGCTTCCGCCAAATCAATAACCTCAAGCATCCCGAAGGTAAACTCATTGAGCTGCATCCTGGGGATAAAACTTCTCTGATCTTGATGAATAACCTGTTTAATAATCCTGATGACCCTGGAGGCCAATATCCTTGGAAAAAACCTTATAGTCGGTGTTCAAAAGCGATATTGGCCTATAGGAGTCTACTGTCAAACGGTCTTTATTGGGTTTCAGGATCAGCGTTACCGTAGCCTCAGCGCAAGACAATGGGGCTTTTCCCCCTTCCAACAATATTATGTTAAATAGGCATTTTCAGCGCTGGTACTATAACATCAAGAAGGATGGTATATATCTCAACCAGTAGACCGTCTGGGCCAGCCACCTTTCCCCTAGCCATCGTCCTACATTAACTCGGCCATTAAGACCCTCTTTTGATGATCATTTAAACTAGGGAGTTCAATCTTCCCCAACGAGGCCTCTATGTTCTCCTTCCCTGGCGAAATTTCGTCTTTATATAACTGACCTATATACCTACGAGCTTCCATGCCTATTTTTGAGTTGGTAACTAGTAGGGCACCTGTTTCGTCATCTCTTAGACTACCTATTACATTTCTAGATTTATCTGATTTGGCTTTTCAAGCCAGAAGCAAGCCGATGTTCTCTCCTCATGCAAAATGTTGTAACTTACTGTTAGATCTGGCATCTTTGGCGTGGTTTTCCCCTATCTTTTTGCCTCTACCGCCTGTATTTTTGATGCTGTGCTGGATTTCGTTTTTGCACCAACTAGAGACCCCCAGTTCTAACACTTACTAACCCTCCATCTATCCATTAGCCTCTTATCAAGGACTCCTTGAAATTCCTTGAAATTCCTCTTGGAGCTGTTCTAACTCTTTACCCAACAAAGAGACTTTACTGGGGCCCTCCAATGATGCCTTTTGGAGCGCCTGTTCCTTATATTTAATGTTTTTGGAGAGTTGCTCCTCTTGCTGTTTCATATCTTGCCCCTTTCCCACCAATATAGAATTACCTATAGCTCTTAGATATGCTTTAAATGTTTCCCAGATGACTTGGATTTTTTCTGATCTCATATTGACTTGAAAAAAAAACCTTCATCTCTTATAATTAATACAACTCTTTCATTTAGCAGAATAGTCCTATCTAAGGTCCACCTTTTCATACCAGTATTACTGTAATGCCTAAGGGACAGAAACACAGCCAAATGATCTGAGAGGATAGCAGGAAGATGTTTAACGTCTTCAACTGCAGTTAGTACCTCCTGATCTACTACAAAAATAGCCAATACAGGATTGATGGCCATATTTTTACTATAAAAGGTGAAATCTTTTGTCTCTACCATTTTCCTACTCCAAATATCTACCAAATTTAGCTCCTGAATCATGGTCTTAACCACGGCCAATATTTTGGTGGGACCAACATACTTAACTTTGGAGGTTCTATTGATATCCTTATTTTGTACTTGTTGGATTTGGCCCTTTTGGCAGGTTCACCCCGAAACGTTTTGCTTTTGCCTTGCCTGTTTCTGTAACCTGGTGTTGGTGATTTTAGGCCTTTGCGCACTTTTTTACTGTGGTACAGTATAAAGTGCGTGAGCTCTCTGTGTATGTGTGGTGAGTGGCCTGCCCCTAATAGGAATGCAAGGGGAAAATGTGTGTCCATGGTAGTTCCTGATGTGTGGGGAGTGCAGGGTCGAGTTTAGTATGTGTGAACTCGTGTGATTAAATGCTGCACGATGATGTGCGCGGATTTATTGTGTCTGGTTAGGAAGTGCCACTTCTAGAAGTTGGCATGTCTTTGCAGTGAATGTGAATTGGCTGTCTGGCTTGTGATTGGCTGGAGCTGGCTGGTGTGCCTGGCTCCAGGAGTCAGGATGGGTCTGCCCCGGTGGTGAATGGAGGGATCGGCATGTTGATGTGAGGGAGGGATGCACCTGGGACCTGAATAGGGCTGGGCCTTCCCTACACAATGCTGGCTCCACCCCCTGTGGTGCGACTGATGACCCTAGCCTGTCCTGTGAATAGTGAGAGGGGCTGAGCACAACAAAGTGCTCAAGAACCAGTTGTAACTGGTTCTCCCCCTGCCCTGCAGCCTGAGACAAGGAATTTAGTGTATAAAAGAGGAGCTGTGACCCCATGAAATTGTTCTTGTTTCCTGACTTGAATCTAGCAGGGGCGTGCTACTGCTGGGGCCCAGGGGAAAGCTTGCCTCCCTGGGCCCTGCCCAGCCCCTGGATGGCCTGGAAGACTTCTGGGGGACCCCTCTGCCTTGTCTGGAATGAATGGGGGATTTTTCCTTGCCCCAGCATCCATTCTTTATCCTGAGAGACCTTTTACTTGCCCTAGCGCCTGGGAAGCGCTTTATTTTAAAACGTCCTGTTACTGAGGGAGCCTTCCCCTCATTGCTGCAAATTATTATTGGCAACACTGTGCAGCCCTGTGGTCTGGGGGGATTCCCCGGCGTGGGGATCCCCCCGAAATGGTCCCACTGTGGGTGCCCACCCCGCTTATTTAATTTTTTTTATTACGGGTGCCCACCCTGTTTTTAGGAGCCTTAGCGGGTGCCCACCCAGCTTCTACTTTTTGTTTGTTTAGCGAGGGTGCCCACCCCTCATTTTCTGATGGGCAAAATCACCGCCACAGCCCGTTTCAGCCGAAAACCGGAAGTCAGCCGGCCGGGCGCCTGGAGCGGGGCGGGACTTCCGCTTGCTTCTAGGAAGTCCCGCTCGCCGCCGCGCTCTGATTAGGGGAGCTCCGGAAGGAGAGTTGCCCCGGATCCACGAAGGCTCCACACACTAAATCTCGGTCCCAAGATGGGAGACCAGGTGAAGATGCGGGCGTGAGCTGCACTGCGGGGCTCCCAGGTGGAAGGGAGAGCCCTGCGATGGCGCACGGTGAGAGAGGAGCCGCACCGTGACCCCCGAGAGAGCCGGTAAGCTTAGACGGCTGTGGGGGAGATGGCATCAGCGCGGCCCCGGGTGCTCAGTGGGCCGCTCCAACGTGGTGAGACTTGTTCCCGGGGCAGAGGGGCCCGTTATTGCCCCCGTTGGGTGCCTGTTCATTTGACGATCCAAAGGGCTCCAGCGCAAGGGGGCATGTGTATTTCAAGAGCCCCTTGAGGCTCCAACGTTCCCAGAAGTGCTTCAGGGGCCCCCGTGGGGGTCCCAAGCCCCTGTGTGCCCATGCCGCCCCTGAAGGGCATTTCCTCAGCTGCTCCAGTTGGTCATACATAATGAGAGGGCCCAGAGGGGCCCCTGCTTCTCCCCGTGGTGGGAGCCCATTAAGTCCCGGGGTACATCGGTTTTCCAGAGCCAGAGGGCTCCAACGAGTGGTGCAGTTTGTGCAAGGGGCCAGTGAGGGCCCATGCCACAGTTTTGATTTCTCAGCTGCCAAGCATTAGTGGGCAGCTGCATCGTTTATGTTTTCTTTCTAGGGGACATGTGCTTTTGGATTCAGGAGTGAATCGCACTCCTTCGCCCTACTTTGGCTTCCACAGCTGCGCAGCACTTAGTGCCAGCTGCAGCATTTAGGCCCTGTTCATTGCCCTCAGCTGCCCAGCAAGTAGTGGGCAGCTGCAACGTTTAGGCTTGCGCAGATGGCGCACCCCTGACTGGCGCTGCGTTGGCAGTGCGCCCTGATATATTGTGGACACAGGGCATTTGAGCCCCTTCTTGAGATGGCCAGTTGGCCAGGGGGCTGGTTTATGACTAGGGCGCAAGGCCCTAAATGTGATTTATGTGCTTTAAATGTGGTGCTAGGAAATGTAATGCATCTAGTATGTTTTACGCACCCTGTGTTGATACTTCTAGAGATAGTTTTACCTATGGAGGTTTGTGTCAGTGAGATTGTACTTCACTGTGAGTTACACCCCTAAATGGGAGTTATACTTAGGAGTTAGGGTCTAATGTGTTTAGACTAGTGAGCAGATTGCCTACTGTATTTATACTAGTTAGGCCTAATGTGATTAATGCGTAATGTGCAATGCCTTTATGCCTCTGATGCCTCTAAATGTGTTTTCATGCTTAGGAGGTTGTTTTGCCTAGTATAGTTTATACTGGTGAGTTTATGTGTCCCTGCGTGATCTATGGCTATGGTGATTAGTATTGCGTAGTGTGTACCTACCTTGTACCAGTGGTTACTAGTTGTGGTCTATAATTGTTATTTGGTGTTACAGTTACTCTAAGTGCTATTTCTACTAAGTGCTGATCCTGACAGTGCCCCAGTGGCCCTGTCCTGTGTAAATAATCCCTTGTGCATATTGCCCGTGACAGTTGGCACAATGTATATTGTGTGATTACTATCTGATGTGTTTTGACAATACAAAAGTTATTTTTATATAACCTTGTGTGGAGTTCCTTTTGTAGTGTGCCTGGGATGTTGTTGTTGTGTGCGTGCGCAAATGCTTTAGACATTGCCTCCGGGATAAGCCTGACTGCTCGTGCCAAGCTATCAAGGGGGAGAGCAGGGGTTATCTTTGGTGTGTAACTCCCTGACTAGAGTGGTGGTTTCTGCCTGGCTTTGGCTCAAGCCTTAGCCAACCAGAAATATAACAGTACTAGATTAAAATCGCCTCCGATGATAACCGGAGCACTAGCCAGTTTTAAGCATGCTTCAAGCTTAATTAAGGCATCTGGGAGATCATCGTTCAGACCATAATAATTGGCGCAGACTATTGGCATCCCTTGTATCCTCAAGTTGGCCACCAACCATCTCCCAGAGGAGTCTGCTGGTAGCTTTCTAACTTGATGCCTCAATTACTTTGTATAATGACTGCCACCCCTCTTGTGCTGCCTCTTTTGTCCAAGCACGATACTTTCTGAACACAGATCAACTTATTAAATGTGGTACCACACTCGCCCTTTTCTAAGTGAGGTTTCTGAAGCAGAATAACACTAGCCTCGCTATTCTTAAGGAATTCCGAAACCCGAGCCAACTTCTTCCTGGATCTCATACCATTCACGTTCCAAGATATGAAATAAACCAGGTTTTTACTCATTTCTATAGTATGATTCCCCCTCCAATAAGACCACCTTAACCTATATACATACCCTACTCCCTCTCTGAAAAGAGTCAAAAGACCACTCATTTGAATCACACTAACATATGACAGAATAAGGACATTTTTTTCTCTTATGATCCCAGCACCCTGTGCACCCCACCACCCACCCACCTTTGGGAACTCTCCTTCCTATCCATAGACGAAGAAGAACATCCTTTTGGGAGCCCACGAGCCAGAGGATGGAGAATCCAAGCCAAACCAAAATACTAAGAGAAGGGGTAACTAATACTCATACATAAAATAACTCCTCTAACTCTCTATTTGTGCCTTTATCCTAAGCCTTCCATCTGTGTCAGCAGGGAGTCCACCTCTTCTGGATCTCTAATAGTGTACATTTTGTTCCGCAACATTATCCTCAGCATTGCAGGGAATTTCATATGTACCTGGGCCCCCTTACTGCGTAAGTCTTTCATTTTTGTGCCCAGCTCCCACTGCCTTGGGCTGTTCTCTTACCCATATCAAATCGAATTTTATTAACTGAGGTCTCCAAACTTCAAGAAACGATCCTTTAGGGCACATCCCAATACTAACTCCTTGACCGAGAAAGAGGGAAAATGTATCATTATCTTCCTTGGGGTTTTCCTCCCAGGGTGTAATCTAATGGGTCTCTGTGCACCCTTTGTATCTCTCTGTCCAAATCAATATCCAACCTATCCTGAATTAGACCTCCCAGCAACTTACACACAAAAACTTTGATATAGTCTTTTTCAGACTTTTCGGGAATATTCAAGAGCCGGACATTATTTTGCCTGGCTTGCAGCTCAAGCCTCTCCAAGTCCTCTTGCAACAGCTTATTTTGCTTTTTTAAACCCCACAATTTCACTGGTGTTACAGCCGTCGCCACTGACAATTACTTCACCTCACCTTCTAAGGTTGGGGTTCATTGGGCTATTCCATCTATTTTCTGTTCAAGTATTCCACATTTTTCTTGAATGTCCTTCTGATTGTATTCAGAAGTCTCAAATTTAACCAAGATATATTGTCCCAAAGTATAGAGTCAATCTGCCAGCTGGTTTTCTGAGGAGGACTTTTTCTGCGGACTATGATCCGACCCGAACTCTCACCATTACTCCGGCTATGACTGTTACCTTCAGCCCCCCGACCTGTTATGTCATTCTGAATTACTTGCCTATGGGGTATGATTTCTTCTTGGTTTTCTACCAGTGGGGAGAAATGGTTTTCTAGCTGCAGTGGCTCAACCTGGGGTGGTTTTTACAAAGCTTTACTTCCCACCCCCTCTGCGGAACCTGCAACCTTTGAAGTATGACACAAGGGAGGGATGGTTTAGGAAAAGGACAAGTCTTTCTGGATCCACAGGTCATGGTTCTCCCAGTCCCTCTGGTTGCTTTTTTAACAGGAGTTACTGCTTGAAGGTCTCTAACTGCAGGGACCTTTGTTCTTCCAACTAAACTTATCAAAAGTGATGGCTATGGTAGTACTTTCTAGACTCTCTAATGTAAAAAAGGTACCATCAATTATCTGTCTTCAGTTTCTTAAATACTTCGTGAATTAATCTCAAAATCTATTTTGTCACCAAGTAGAAAGGAAGTTAAATATGTTTATAAATGTAAAAAAAAGTAAATCAGAATTAGAAAAAGAGAAAATAAATTTTTCTTAAATAAAAAAAGATATGGTTTACTAAAATAAGTTATAGAAACCAGCTTTTTGTTTGTTGGATTTATTAAATTGTTTGGATGGTGACTAGATGAATGATGACAAAGTAGATTTTGAGATTAATTCACGAAGTATTTAAGAAACTGAAGACAGATAATTGATGGTACCTGTCTTACATTAGAGAGTCTAGAAAGTACTACCATAGGCATCACTTTTGATAAGTTTAGTTTATATTCCCAGATGCCTTAGTGGTTTAATGGGTTGCCCCTGTGATAATAGGAGCTTTGTTCTTCCAATAACACCTTTTTTGTCAGGCACAGAACGTAGGAGATACCGGTTCCTACCCGGCGGAAATTGCACCTCCCGAACAACAGCAGCAAACCCTGTACCCTTTTTCTCCCCTGTGTGAGCTTAGATTGTGAGTCCCCTACCTCTACCACTTTCCAACTCCTCATTCATTTCATTTGCATAGGAAAGGGAATCCTGGGAGGGGGGTCGTTTTCCATTCACACCCACTTTAGCTTCCCCTTTGCACTGTATCCCTGTTGCTGTGGCCAAATCTTTTCGGGGAAGCGCCGGACCAATCCTTCTTGACTTATTACCTGCTCCCGGCAAACTGAATCTGTTCCTCTCCCGTGGTACGCTGCCAAAGTTACATGCCCAGAACAGGCAGTGCAGGCTATGCCCCTCTTGAGCCCGATCCACGGCGTCACCACCCGGGAGAAACGGCACCGCCCAGCACCAACTCCTCTGAAAGGCGTGGCTGACCTCCGTAGCCGTATCTGTGCCCATATGCTGACATGGGACAAAAACTCTTGAGTTACACACTCCTATTCTTTGACACTACCTCGTAGCACGTCGTTACCTATTACCAGAAGCTTTACATCAAAGGATTCTCCGCTCCACTGCTCAGGAGCTCTAACGACCAGCATCAACCAGCTGCCATGTTCCCCGATCACGTGACCCTTAAAGTGTAATCTTGAGTGAATTTGCAACTTGTATTTATGTAACTCTAACCACTAGTATCTGTACTAGCATATGTACTCACTACCGTTCTTTGTGAGTTTAGAGTTTATTTTTAGTATCTTTTATATAACTAATGTACTTCGTAATGTAACTGGTTCTATTCTGAATCACTCTCACACCTTAGGGTAAAGATTGCGCTATATAAAAATGTATAAATAAATAAACAAGTTGCAAGCTATGACCAGCCCATTGAGTGTGAAACAGGCATTTCACATATAATTTCTTGGCTGCCGTTATATGTGCAGACTGTAAAAACAATAGAATTGAAAATATTTGTAGTGCGTGCGTCTTAGTGATTATAACTTCCAAGTGGCCTCATGTCATGATGACGTTCAGTGTGTGCTGGCTTTCTTAGCAGGACATGCACACTTTGCATACTTGAGGATTGTTTCTCTGCCTGCCACCCCCTTCTAGCCCGATTCAGCCTGCTACAAGGTTGCTCAACTAACCCACTTTAACCAGCACTTTGTTTTTCGTGCATGATGTGGCCCTACAGTAGCCTAGAGCCCTGGTTAGAAACATCTCTTTTTAGTGGTAACAGCAAGAATGAACATTTGCCATGGACAAGAGGCAAAACAGTCCCGCAATACTCCCGACTGACCGTCCTCCTAAGCAGGGCCGGTCCTAGGATTTGTGGGGCCCCGGGCAGGAGAGGAACATGGGAGGCCCCTATAATTTGCATAAGATTTAACCTGACAGGAAGTGACCTCATAGGAGGTAATATCAATTGGACATTAATTATATGGCATTGTTTGAAGCCGCTTTGCAAGAAGCAACTTACCTAGTTTTGATATAAGTAAAATGGTTAGAAATAGCTTTAAAAATCCTAATAAAATACGTACATAAGTGGAAATACATTACATGAATTTAACCTAGTTATCGTTCTCTTGAATGGGATGAATGAAATTGATATGCAAATCGGGAATTCTGGCACTAAGAGAGCTCCAAAGGAGAGGTGCAGACTTTACTAATGTGGAGAAAGAATAGTTTTAAGTGTTTCCCCAAAAATTTAAGTCACTTCATAGCTCAAGAGGGAGAGAGTCTCCGCCCAGCACAACTAGAAAGGAGAAGGCTCTGTCTCCAATCAGGGCCATCTAAATTTTAGGATGACACAGGAGTTTGGATGGCACAGAGTATAGGATTCTGGAATGAACAGTACGGAGTGCTTTTGAAAGAAAGGACCCTTTTAATGCAGTGCACAATGACAAATGGATAGTGCCTTGCAGTTGTAGGGTTTCAAATCAAAAACACAGCAGACAGCAGAAAGGTGAGAAGAAATAGCATTGCGATGTAGCAGTCTCAGATGAGGAGCCTAGCACTGTCCTGAATGATTTGAAGGGTACTGAATGCGAAAAGGCGGGAAGCCCAGTAGAGAGGGCATAATAATCTAATGAGAAGATAACTGACTGCACAACAGCTTCACTGTAGTGAGAGGGGAGAAAAGGGATGATTTTGTAATGCTTATGGATATAGTAAAAGGAAGTGGATGAAACATGGTAAATCTGTTCTGAATAAAAAAGAGACTCCACCAATGTGGGCGATTGACCCAGCTACACCAGCCACCAAAGAGAACACCATATGTTATGAGATCCTTCCAAAATAAGAACCCTTGATTTGCCACTTTAAGGTTTTAGTGAATTTGTCTTCATTCAGAAATCAACTGTTAGCATGCACGTACAAACATATTCTTGGCCAAAGACCATATTGTCACTGAGGGAAGTGATGTTTGGGTATCAAAATGCACTAGATATCAGCAATAAACCAAAGTACTGTGTGAGTAAGACTAACTGGGGATTATATAGATTGAACAGTGGAGACCCAATAAATTCCACAAGTCAGAGGTTAGAAACATAATAGAAATAGGTGGTGAGTGGATTGTTTCAGATTTCTCAAATCGGATACAGGTAAACCACACCAAGTGTAAACTTAAATTCCAGGTTGCACTAGTTAATTTATAAGCACTGGCTGGGAAACAGTGTCAAATGCGGTACTAACTTTTAGTAGTATTAAGGCTGCTCTAACTCTAAGATCAAGATTCAACCTCAAATCATCTGATACAGCACAAATGCTACGTCAAACTCCTAGAGTTGTCAGAAGCCGGCACATTGTCAATGAGTAAATTATGTTTTATGAAAGAGATTAGGAAGTTGATTTCTTTTTTCTAGGATTCAATAATCTCTTGCTGTTTCTGACCCTTCTAACTTCCACCTCTCCCCTCCGGTCTCATCCCGCCCAACCTCTAACATCATTCAATGTTCCTGGTTTCTTTCATCCATCTCTCACCAATACTTCTCTCTCCATTCTGCTTATGTTCCCTTGCTGGTTCTCTCTCTCTACCACACATCTTATCCATACACTCCCCTTCAACTCTCATCTCCTCCAGCCTCCTTACTTATTTCCTTGTTCTGCTTCATTTACATTCACCTCTCCCCTTCCATCCTCCTGAAGCATCTTACCATTGTTGATGATGACCCTTTTTAAATTCACCTTCCCCTCAATGCCCTTCTCTTTTCTCATCTTTCCCTCAGCTTTCTGTGATTGAATTGAGAAATATAAGACAACAACTGACTTACATCTAAAAGAAGCCAAGGGTATTGTTTTTTTGTCAATGGCTGTTTAGGATAAATGAGTAACAACAATAAATTATTTTACATTCACCCTGCAACTGTTTTGACCAATGAGTACCTCCTTCACACACATTTGCACAGAATACCAACTGCAACTGGAATACGGGACTGTTGCTCAGTGTGCTCTTCAGAGTGGCCATGTATTGAAAGAGCATGTATTCTGGACACCTTTTTGACCCATTGACGGGCACAGTGTGAAAGTTGAACTGCTTTCAGCCTCAACTCCAAAGCACTCAACTGTAGCCTGTTATAAACACCTGGAGGCGACTCACTACGATGTGTGCCCCATATGAGAGTAAAATGCTGTGAAATGAAATACAGAAATACACATCCTGGACATAGCTAACTCTTGGGGAATGCAAGATTAAGTAAAGCATGTGAAATATAAACAGGAACAAAATCGCTGTCATGGATTACCCTATCATGCAGTGAGACTGGGTCAGGAAATAGGCCCAGCACAAAAATAAAAGTGGCCCCCATTAGTGAATTAGTTAGCTAGAAAAGTGTCAAAATTAGGGCAGTTTTTAACTTGTAAAGATATGCTGTTTACGTTTTATGTAAGGTATGGGAGATTGCATAGATTTGATTTTGCTGCAGGCAATGTTTGTTTTAATATCATAAAAATCAACATTAAAAATATGTTCATCTGACCATAAAGCAGGCAAACAAACAGCCCAAAAAAAGTTCAAATACTGACCTGGCAGATTAGACCATTATACACTGCCTGATTGCCCTAATGTCCAACCCGGCTACTGTGTTATAAAATTATTGTGCTGATACAGGATCATTGTTTTTGTAGGTAAAGTAAAGGACATGAATATAGGGTCTGATAGAGGCCTGTTTCAAAGTCCATTTTAATTTACCACCAGGTAGAGACTCAAGTGACCTAGCACACTGAAAGCCCTAGTCCAGCCAATTTTACATTCTGATTGTGCCCCTCTTCCTGCACCTCTTGTCTGGCTGCTATCTCACACCTATCTGCTCCCCCCACCCCCTCTCACTTGATTCCGTATTTCGTACCCCTTTCATTCACTCTGTGCTCCCTTTCCCTCGTCCTGGATGAGCTGAGCGGTTTTCAGTGTGAATTGTCCTCATTCTATCTTTTGTTTCTCGCCCTGCAGGTTATCCTGCTTCTTATTCAACCAGGGGCAGGGCGCACTTCACAGATGAGGGCTCTTGAATGAACTGTCTAATCGCTGCTATCCTCATGCTGATTTAGCGATTAGGCCAAGAGAGACGGACCGGCAGGAAGATATTGATTAAATCCTTGGGCCTCCTGGGCCCCCATTGGTCTCCAAACTCTGAAGCATTTGAAAGTGCGAGGCCCCCTGGCTGCGAGGCCCTGGGCAGCTGCCCACGTTGCCCATGCCTAGTGCCAGCCCTGCTCCTAAGTTACAACACTCATCCGCTATTCAGATGTCAAAAACTCCCAAGCCCAGATGCAAGAAACCGAAGTTTCCAGGATCAAATCAAAGATTGTACACCTTTACACCTACAAAGATTGTTTCATCATTATCAAACTCCCTCAAAATTCATTCTAGGCTGATAGGATTTTGTTTCATTGAGTAAAAGAGGCCTTTTAATCAGCTAGCGGCTGAGTCTAATGCTGTCTAAGATGTCTCCCACTGTCCAACTGCCTGATCCCTCATCGTTAATCGCCATCGATGTTTTAGGTGAACTATTTGTTTTTTACTTTTACTTTCTCATTTTATTTCTTTATTGTCAGGATTGAGCACTTCCCCCTTCTGAGCATACACCATATCCATGCTGCCCAATGGTTTCTCTGCCTTTGGCTGTGACTATTGGACCCAGAAATTGAAAATAGGAGAAAGTGATATATGCATAACAACCTTGTCGCACCCACAGTATTATCTTCACAGAATTTCCCAATGTAAAGATTTCCTTTTCTTCCAGGAAAAAAGAATAACATCCATTCTTATAGGTTGTGCAAATTGAGAATCCTTACACTGAAAATTCCTTGGTCTGCCAAATGCACACCTATAACTTTAGTAATCAATGTAAGAGTGTACAAACTGGTCCTTTCCTCCTTACTTTACTGTTTATCCGCTAGCAGCACGGACACCCCCTCCGTTCTTCACACCGCGAGCTGACAATTGAAATTATGTATCTTCTGCTCAAAAACAAGAATAGAAGAACATTTTCCACTAGTAGCACGGATACCACCTCCGTTCTTCATCCCCCATGGACAGTTGAAAATATGACTCTTTTATTTTACGAGTATTAAAAGAACAGAAGCAAAGGTATTTTTCACTGTGCCTTATTTACCCCTTAGTATCGCCAGGTAATTTTATTTTGCATTGTGCCCTATAACTTTCAAAGAAGGCAACTTTATTAAGAAAAAAACAGAGGGGTATATTCACAAAAACGTGTGATAACTGCCGCAAGAGTAGCGTAACGCAACTTTCAACATCGCAGCCTATCACGGGAAAACAACTCTGTGTCAACATGGAATTCACAACACGGCGGTAGCATGCAATAGTTTACCGAATCCGCGGCCAATGCCCACGACACAACCACCTCAACGGAGATAAAAAGACATAACCCAATGTAAAAAAACCTGTGATGGGCAAAAGCGCGCTAACAAAACAGTCACAATCAGCGCAAGGCAGTAACACTCATGTGCAATGTGGGGAAAAGCACAAGAACAGCATATAGAAAATGGCACAGAACAAAATCCATCAAAAGCGGAGTGCCACGGATGCACCCTGGCCAACTGCAGAGGACAACATGTACACCACAACATCCAAGCACCGTGGAAGAACAGAACCGACAGCTACACTGCATGAAAGAGACCAGTGGTAGACAAATCAGAGCCGCAGGGGCGACCCACCCACCGTGCAGCATACACACATAAGCAGAAGTGCACCACGACATTGACAACATCCCGGTAGAAACAGCACCGGCACCACATTTGAACACATGACACAACTGGTTCAGCAAATGTGCACAACCTTGCAAATCACATCTGAAATTGCAGGGAAATGTAACATGATAATGTACAAGTACAACCTGTAACCTGCAAATATGTTTTATTCACACATGCAGTGCATTTTTGACATCTTGTGCTGTCGCATGATTGCCATGGACGATCACAATGTGACGTGCTCATGAGAAGTAAGTGTCAATAAGTGTATTCCTACAGGACATTTCTGCCACTGCTGCAGTGGGATTTGGGACACGTGCCCCATCACCACCATCAGTGGCCGGTACTGGAACTGGGATCCATGTGGCCATGGTGCGAACACAGATGTTGTGCAACACACAACATGCAATGATCAGCTTGCACACAATGTCCGGGCTGTACAGGAGCTTTCCACTTTTGCTGTCTAGGCACCTGAAACGTGACTTCCACACACCACATATGCTTTCAACTATGCCACTGGTGCGTATGTAGGCCGCATTGTACTGCCTCTGGGCGGGTGTGGCTGGGTCTCGGAGTGGTGTCATCATCCAAGGGCAGAGTGCATATCCTTGATCACCTATGACAGTGCAGGGAGAAAAGAATACCTGGTTTTAGCAGGATGTGATGGCAGGTCCACCAATCCAGTGACTCCTGTGCTGGCTGTGTGTGGGGTGAGTGTAAGCCAGCCCGCAGGGAGTGCCTGTTGCTAGCATCTACACCAACAGTCATCAGGCACTCAGAAATGCAATGTCATAACTACAAGGGGGATGACACGAGTTGCACAGGGCTAGTGGCCCCAGATGCACAGCGGGCGATATAGGCCCACCACCACAGGATGCTGACCTGCGGGAGACTGGGGTAGGGTCATTTAGGCAGAGCAGTGCCTCAAATGTGTCATGGCTGCATTCTGCATCTCCACATGTTCAGCTGGTGTGTGGCTGTGGTGCCCTTAAATGTCTGTATTGGGTGCAGGGGTAGCCCAGGATGGCCATGGAGTTGTGTGGTCGTGTCTGTTAGGTGGTCGTGTAGTTTGACATGTTGAATTTCGTTTGGTCACGTGCATCCCCACAGTTGTGCATTGTGCCCTGGAGGCTTTGGGATGTGTGGTGTGTTGATTTGGTACTTACCAATAAGCAGTCCCGTTCCATATGTGCCATCCTGGAAGCGCTGGTTGATGATAGACTGTCGTAAGATGAAGGAATCATGCACACTGCCTGGGTAGTTTGCAACAACATTGGTGAAGAGTCTCCGGAGGTCCACTATTGCCTGCACATTGAATGCGGGTGCTTTCTGTTGTGGTAGTGGTGTGCAGTATCCGCAGGGGGCACAAGTGGGACATGTGTGCAGTCGATTGCCCCCAACAAGTCCGGGAATCTGGCTATGGCGTAGAAGGTTCAAAATGCGGATGATGGTTGCCCTTTTGAACCTGTAGTGGGCAATCACTTCCTCGAGCGTTAGGTCTGTGAGAGTGGTGCGTTTTCAGTAGGTCCGCTGTCTTACACTGTGCTGCCTCTGTGGTGGTCTGTGGGAGGTTGTGGCCGGGTCCTGGGTGTGGTAGTGGTGGGTGTTGAGGCCCTATTGGGGTTCCAAGCTGCATGATGAGTAGCTCCATGGCGTCATTTGTTCTTCTGGTATGGCTGTGTGCGGGGCTCCGTTGCCTACTGCAGGTAGTCCTCCGTCTTTACACCGGCTTGAGGCAGGTGTTAAATACCTGTGGGTGCCGCAGCTTATTGCCTGTTTTTGGTTCGCTTCGTGGATCTGTCAGTTCGTTGTGAAAGTGATGGTGTTGGTTTTTTGTGTGTTTCTGCACAGGAGCACCTAATCTGCATCTCATTAGGAATAGTTGGTTGTGTCCACCGTGGTGTTAGGTTTTGGGGCTGTTATCGCGGGAATTCTGGCGATGTCTGATGTTTGCACCAGCTACTGAATGGGGTGTTAGTTCTATCTCCACTGTTGATGCGTTAAGGGGGTGATAAATCGGAGGTAAGACCTTGTGAATATGCCCCAGAGTCACTTAGCACAATGGACATCTAGATCGGCACTTCCAATTGCATGCTTGATCTGTTGAGCAGACATGACCAGCTGCCTAAACCAGGCCACTCGCTGCAATCGTGTCAGTATTCTAACGGAGGCAAGATAGAAGCAGTGTTCTTCACGGCAGCACAGTTTTTTTCTTAACTGCCGTTTTGACATTAACTGTAATTATGTCCTTGATAACTTCTATCTAAAAAGCAATCTTCACTTGCTGTAAGAGTCCGCTTCCTCAAGTGGATACTGGTAGCAATGAGTATCTAACTACGGGCACCACAGACTACACTTTTTGCTTAAATCTCTTTTTTCTTAATTCCTCAGAAGTAATATACCAAATAGGATTCCTCTTTTATACCCAAGACGTGTAAATGGAGACACGCTGGAAAGACTGTCGGATTCCCTCCCACTTACAAGGGTGAGTTTATTTTTCTTTATATTGCAAGACAGTTTCTCATATGGGCTTTACCCCCTGCAGCTAACCACCCCATGTATGATTTTCGTGTTTTCTCTCAAATAGCGCCCAGCTGGGCCCCATGTAAGTAATCTCCCTTCCTAGAACTCGTTTTGAGTCACTTTTGTAGGATGTGCTCCTCACTTATCCGACAGAGTGACATTCTAAATCCAGATAACGAAGCATGCCCCTTCTTATGCCAATTCTCAACTCTTACCATTCCTACGCTATCAAGACCAGTGATCCATTGTCTTACATTATTTGATGTCAGGTGTCCCTCATTGTAAAGTCCTGATGAGACCTACTACCCTATGAGAGGTTGAAACACTGTTGACACACTTACAAAACAAACCAATGTACTCAGCCTTCACCAGTGTCACAGGAGGCTCTGAATGATTATTGTATTTTGACTAAATAGTTGTTTTTTGTATTTTGGAAACCTTAGTGTATGTCACAAACTGTCACTTGTAAATATAGGTTCTAATTTCATTTGGGACACCTTACACCTCTCTATTTTTACATGAATTTATAAATAAAAAAGCAATGTACTCATTGAGCACTATGAGTGTTTTTCTGAGATTGTGCATCTTTTCCCCTATATATTGCCATTGTGCTCAACATATACTATCATTATAAGTATCATTGTTACTGTCTCATTTTCTCCACAGGTACTATTGTTTAGGTCGAGCATTCGATGCCTCTTGTACATACTTTAGTATATACTTATATGTGTATGTACTTTGTGGGATCTGGAGATCAGCCCTAGGACTTGTCTACTTCCGCTTAGGGACTTTATTTTCTGTTCAACTGCCTCTATTTAACTGTCTTGATAGAAAACGACCAGCAGAGGTCAGAAAGGGTCAGAAAAATACCAGAATCACTTCAGCATTCCAGATTCCAGTCCATAGAAATTGTCTTCCACGAGCACCTGTAGACAATAACATTTTTTTCAAATCTTGTATTTTCAGTGACATGACCACTGAAGGCCCTGATTTTATATTAAAAACAGAGCTTGGACAATACCATTTCCTGCTGAAAGACAATATTTCTCTCCATGTGTTCGCATACCTGGCGTGTCATGCAATTTGGTGCTTTCTTTCCTTCCATGTTAAAGAACAGTAGATGTTTCAGCACCCAGACTTATCTTCTGCATAGCTAAATACAATTAAGGTCCCAAAGGCGAGACTGATAGCATTGCAAATGCTTGTTTTTGACATATAGCTGAATGGTTTCTGCCATGCTAATATCCGAAATCGGAGAACTTTGGTCTCTGGCTTTTTCTATGATTTTTGTCTTAAGGCTTGAATTGTGCATGCATCAGCACTAAGGGCCAGATGTAGGTGTCCAAATACCGGTCGGAAACGGCCGAAAATACCGATTTTTGACCGTTTCCGACCGGTATTTGGACATTGGTATGTAGGGGCATGTAAAATTACAGAATCAGTAATTTTACCGGATCTGTAATTTTACCGATTCGGTAAAATACCGAATTGGTAAAATTACTGATTCTGTAATTTCAGATGTAGGTAGCACTGTTTTCAGTGCTACAAGGGTTCAAGAATTCTTAATTTACCACCAACTAGTAGTTGGTGGTAAATTAAGAAAACCATTTAAAAAGCATTTGTTTTGCTTTTTAAACAGTGCCATGTGGCACACATACATGCCCTAAGGGCATGTATGTGTGTCACATTGTACACAAGGCAAAAACTGGGGTGCTACAGGGTGTCAAAGTGACACCCTGTCCCCCTTGGCAATTCGGTATTTTTACAGATTCTGTAATTACAGAATCGGTATTTGCCAGTGATTCCTATGGGCTTAAAGGCCCATAGGAATCAATGGCAAATACTGATTCTGTAATTACAGAATCGGTAAATACCGACTCTTACAGATTCGGTAATTATTTTCCTACATCTGCCTCCTTCCTATTTACCAACTCTTAAATACCGATTCGGTATGAGTCGGTATTTAAGAGTCGGTAAATAGGAATTACCTACATCTGGCCCTAAGTAACTTGGTATACAATGTCTCTCCTTCAGAAGATGCTGGTTTTTGGACTTAAGTCATCCCCATTATTTCTTGGGGTTCCAAGCCTCCATATATTGCCTTCCAGTTTTGTGTGACGTTTGGGCTTGAGAAATACACTAATGTTTAGCGCCTCCCTTTCATAATTTCCATATATGTTTTCCTGCACATACTCAGGGTAGCTTCCAACTGCAGCTGAGTCTTGTCACTATAAAATAGTTACTGGGGTTTTCAGCCAGACTTCGTACAGTCAAAGGTTCTGTCATGCACATATTTCTTCTGCCAACCCCAGCATGCATCAAGGAGCAATATGTGAGCCCAATTTGGCCATTGGCTGACTTCACTATGTGTTACAGCTTACTGCCCTTTCACAAGAAGCACATCAACACACACAGTAGTTCCCTTCTTTATCAGGGAGTACTATGGGACTGCATGCTTTTTCCAGACCTATGTTTTTGTTTAGGTTGATGAGGGCCTAGGCAGCTTCTTGAACAATATAGCTTTTACAAAACCCATGACAATATAAAACAAGAATTGCCAAAGTTTGTTGGCCAATGTCAGACTCATTGGCTTTGCCATTGTTTGTTTATTCTTGTGCCACTTTTAGCTTGTGCAGAACCTTGGTCTAGAGACATACTTAGCACTTTTTGTTTTTCTCATTTCTGACTCCTTTGTTTATGTACACACCTGCTCCCAGGTTTTGCTGATTGTTCTATGTCATGCATCTTAATTAACTTCTGAATTCAAGTTTCTGACAGAAAGTCCTCTGTCAGTCTTCCCAGGGCAAACATGCTAGCCAGTTTTTCAGTTTGCAGGCCCCATGTCAGGACAAAACATTCCTCTGCATGGTAATGGACAAGCACCCCAGTCATGAGTGCCCCAACTTTACCCATGTCTGGATTCCAAATGAACATTTTTGTTCTGAATGGCAAACACGAATGATGCATGTACGCCATGACATAAGCCTGTCTCACGGATTTCAGTCTTGTTTTAACAGGAGACGCACCTAAAATGCTACCCTCATAGTGGTGGAAGTTACTGCCTTCACCATGAGTTAAGCAGCACAAGAGCGGTGCTGGTAGCATGCTGTGTAGTGATCTGTGGTAGGAAACAGGCCCTTTTTAACCTGGGTCACTAGAGTCTGGAATACAGGCTCACTAACCTTTTTAAAGTTCCGCTACTCTGTGCTTAACTCCCCCTTGGCTACATCAATTAGATGTAGAGTGCTGCGCAGTGCAGGAGTGGTAACTCTGAGCTGGATATGTGTGTCTGTGAAGGGTACACTACAGGGATTGAGCAGTGCTGTGCATTGTGCTCATGAGGAGTGTGTGTAGTAGGTGTATGTACACCAGAGACATACATTACATGAGACATGTAGTGCTGTGCAATGCACTTGAAATAAAAGCATATACAAGGTGTATGTGTGATAGTGAGAAGTAAAATACACAAAGGGTGAAATGTTCAGTACGTGCATGGGGAATGTGTGTACTAGCAAAGGGTGTGTTTGCATGTAGCACACAATGACAATCCAGAACGTATACAGTACTGAGTAGTGTGCACAGAGTGATTTTACTGAAATATGTGTGCCTAAGTTGGCACAACACATGGATGTGACAGTACTGGACAGTGTATGTGCTGTGTATGCACAGTGGCAGCTCGCATAGGGCGTGCTGTGGTGCGCTGATGCGGGGTGGGGGAGGGGAAGGGGGTAGTAAACTCAGACATGCGACGGAATAGAGGAAAGTAATTATTACTTTCCTTCATTCCGTCATATGTCCGGGTTTGCTACCCCCCACCCTTCCTCTACCCAACCCGCCACACTACCCCACAGCACACCCTATGCGAGCCGCCACTGTATATGCACCCTGAGTACATATACAGCCAGCAAAGGTACATTACATGGAAGACCCTGAGTTCCATTTTGGAAAACCCAGGCATACCTGGTGAAGACATTAGGAGTAGAGGAATGCCATCAGACAAATGTGTGTGCTGCTGCATTCCTGTAAGCTGGATGTGACACTCTGGAAAAGGAAGAGGGAAACTCCCCTTGTACCATTTAAAGGGTGCTTTTTCATTCAGTGAGCAATCAGAAAGGAAGGGGCATAGGCACATGTCAAGAAGGAGATGGGGCTGTTATCATAAAGAGTAGGGCTGGAAGCTCAGGTTTCACCATTTGATGCCGTATCACTGTGACTGATATCCATGTATGAACTCTGACATCCATGGACTTTGTTGTGGGACAGTCAGCTTCAGAGTCTCTCCTTCTGTGACAGACAGCCTTTGAAGAGAAAGAAAAGAGAAGAAAAGTGTGCACTTCAAAAGAAGCAGAACCCCAACATACATTTCAAAGACTCGGACTCTGACTCACATTTGGTATCTAGAAATTGTCTATAAGAAGAGGAGGTTGAAACCCCAAAAACTGTCATCTGCCAAGCACCCAGATGTGGTGTCTGAGGAGGGAAAGCTCGGCAAACTTTTGCCTGTGACTAAGACTGGGGGCCAAGACCTGCCAGTCTCCCTGCGTGGTGAGGGCTCATGACAAAATGGTTTCTTCATGAGCATCGGTCCTCCTGTGCTCATGAAGGAACCATTCGGTCATGAGGACAGGGGCACGAAATCCCTCTGCGGCAGACAGCAGAGGGATTTCATTTTCTCCCCCAAAGCCTCGAGAGCTGGGTAAGAGCTTCCCCAGCTTCCAAGGCCCCTTCAATCAATCAATCAATCAATCCCTCGTTTCTGTGAAATGACGATCAGCGCGCACGTCGCGCTGTCGTCATTTCACAGAAACTGAAACTAAAATGAGCCTTTAGGCTCATTTCACTTTCACTTTCTACATGCTCAGGAGGCACAAAATTCCACACACCCTGCATCTCCCAAAGACTTGCAAGAAAAATTGACTTCCTGAGTGCATCACCACATCACTGAACCCCAGCCGGGACCATTGGAATTCAATCTCCCTCCCCAGATTGGGGAGCACACGATTTACTGTGCAGGAGAGGCACCAGAGTACCTCCAATAGCTGCTGGAGCCACCGCACATGCTCAGGAAAGAGCCAGCGTACAGTTGAACAACCAAACATGAACAAGCAGTGAGAGTGCCTGCTGTTGGGGCACTTGCAGGGACATTGCAAGCCTCCTTGCTGCTTCCCTAGATTGCTGACTCTGAGTGATACTGCCACACCTGAATCTGCTAACTAATGCTACTAATTATGAGCTGGAAACGTACCTTCTCCTCTTTGCCTATGATCAGTGGAACACTGCTGTGTTATGGAGCTATCCTACGCCACTCTTTCATAACTGTGACAAAATGTCACTTTTTTGCATAGACACTGTTATTTTCTTTTTCTGAATTTTAATACATTGGGGCATTGCTGTCCGGTCTCCAGTGTATGTGTTTTGACTCCTAAAACATGTAGAAATTGGCTAATCCTTGAGCAGCTTCCTCAACTGTATTGTAAGGACATTGTACTTAGTTCAGGATTTACGCACATGGCCTAGAACATTAAAATTTCACCTGTAAACAGCAGCACTTGTTGTGCCATCTACGAGCGTTACAAAAGAAAACAAGGCTTTACAATTGTACTCTGACTGCTGAGCAAAACCTGTGGTGTGACTCTTTTTAACAGGTAGAAGCTTCCATTTTAAATATTAGTTTGTGTACCCATGTAAGCCTTGTAGGCCTCAAAGTAGGGGGCATGATATTTAAAAGTGGGACATATAGAAAATTAATGTTACCATGTCCTTACAATAACACTGCCATGAAAGCTTTTTTACTGTGGCAGGACTAGCTCTCCTGATCAGAATAAAATAAGAATACTGCATGCATCTCAGGAATGGGACCAACTAGAAAAATAATGAAACCACTATTTTATATATTTATTATAAATCCAATTCAGTGGTAAAGTTGGATGTTTAATAAACATCACGGAAAGGTAACTTTTAGAAAGGTACCCTTTATCTGCCTGAGCTGTCAGAATGCTAATTAGCATTAGTAGCTGCCAAGTCCCAACCTGTGCTCAGCTCGGGAAAATGTGAGAAATTACTCACAGAAGCACAAATAAACCTCTGAGCTCAACAGAATTTGCAAGAAGGGGACCATGGGCATTCTTTATACACAATGAGAAACTGTGTTATCCCTGTGCACTCAGCTTTTAAGGAGAATTACTTGGTAGATATGGAAACTTTATCTGGTTGGCGCTGCATTCGTCGCACGTAGTCTGACCGTGCCTTCAAATTAACAGTTTGTGGTGTGGGCAGAATCACCTACCCACTAGAATGTGCGCTCAGTAAACAATGAAACACGTTGGTTTCTTCACGAGATTCAATTTATTTACTTTCCAAATTTGAAATGTCTTCAAACATCTTTTAACTCAAATGTTGAATTCAATAGCTTGTTGCATACATAATGTCGATCTTATGGTGCAATCTTCATGATAATCATAATGCTTAAATCCACCCAATGCATTTCGGGTCAACAAACATTGAGCCTTCGTCAGGGGTCTGAAACAAGGGGTAAAACAGGACCAAATCAGTTACTCCATCGAAAATATTCAAAAAAGTAGATACATAGCTGTAGTGCCCAAAGTAAACGTGTAAGTTTGAGGTATGAACACAAGCATATTGAAACGGTCGCGGTCGCGGTGATAGAATCCCAGAGATATGGTGTAAAGTGAAACGGGTTTGATTCGAATCACAGTCCATGCAAGAGAATTGTAAGTAAGTAAATAGAATGGAACGTGAGGAAAAAAAAAAAGAAACCGAGTACCACGGCGTGCTGCATGCATAGTGCGAAGGAAAAACATAGCTCACGGCAGTGTGGAAAAACTTACATGAGGACCGGACGGTGCCGCGTCTCGGGAGTATCTGAAAGTTTAGGAAGTTGGGCAAAACGAAGGTCACGTGATCGGCATCAACTAACCAATAGGAAAGCGAATAGTCACGAAAGCCTCCACCATGTGATCTGGGTATCGAAGCTTCAAACCAGGAAGTACTGGTGTTCGCGCAACAGATAATAAAGTTGCATGAAAATGAATCAAAGATAAAGCGTGTAACAATGCAATGAATCGTGCAAAAGAAAGCAGACTTGGTGAAAAGAAAAGACATAGAGCAGTATAATGTACATTACAAATGTAAAAAATCGGTGACTTCATCATATGTGAATAGACAGTGGGGACAGAGTCTAGGTCATAAGTCAATGTATAATGTTATGATGACTAATTATAGAAAGCATGAATGTTCAATTTGGTCATTCATCCCAACTGGATGAGAAGAATTTAGTTTTTTAAATCCAATAAAACTCAGCTCTTAGTCTTTGTTTTAAAGGGTCCAAGTCCCGGCGTTGTGGGAGAGTCTCCAAAATCATAAATCTTAATTGTGCAATTTGATGACCTGCTTCTGTCCAATGGCATGCTATGGTTGATTTCATATTAGCGAGACGTATGTTGCTCTTTTGTTCGGTAATGCAAACTTTAATTTTGCGCTCCGTTTGTCCCACGTATATTTTGCCACAAGGGCATTTTATTGCATAGATACAATTGGTGGTATCGCAGGTACAGGTATGATGTAGTTCAATTTGATTACCTTTAGTTGGATGTGTGAAAGTTTTCCCTGTAATAACATTATTGCAGTGAGTGCAGTTTTTACATCTTAACATTCCTCTCCATGTCACATTCTCTTTTTTAGATGTGTTTAATAGTTCTTTCAAGTTCTTGGATCTTTGAAATGCGAATGTGATTTTTTCACTGTATAAATCCTTTAAGTCAGGTTCAGATTGGATCAATGGCCAATGATTGTTGATGATGCGTTTGATTTTGGTGGATTCCGTTGAATATTTCATGACGCATACAGTTTTCTTTCCTGGAATTTTTTCTTTCTCCTGTAATAGAGTTTCTCTAGTTAGTTTTGTGATTTTTTCAAGAGAAGTTTCCAAAATATCCTGTGGGTATCCTCTTTGTTGGTATTTTACTGTTTGTTCTTTGAATGAATCTTGTAGGTCATGATCATTGGTGGTAATCCTTTTCAATCTGATGTATTGTGACGCGGGTAAATGTTTTTTTAAAGATTGTGAGTGAAAACTTTGAAACAGCAGGCTGGCATTGTTGTCTGTCTTTTTCGTGAAAACTTTGGTACTGATTACATTGTTAACCATCATCACTTGTACATCCAAAAATGCAATAGTTTCCTTTTCAATAGTGTGTGAATTTGATGCGCTCATTATACGTGGTACCCATTATACTGGTACCCTTATCAGAGTGCGAGCCTTCAAGATTGGGCTTATTTTCTATATCATAATTTGCTAACAACTATGATTCAGTTAGTAATGAACTTTGCTGTTCAGTGACTAAGTTTGTTTTTTTAGGTATAAAATGTTGCTTACTCCTATTAAGATTTGTTTTTACTATCATGATTTCTATTACTTTAGACTGTTCCCATTGTTCATAAGGTTTAATGCACACGGAAAACACATTTACCGTATACGTCAGTACACTGTTTCACCATCCATTATATCCACCCAATGAAGGCGTTTTTTAATGACATCACTTCCGTACTTAAGCACGCCTTGACGTCACACTCCGATTTAATCCTCCGCTACTCTGTGCTTAACTCCCCCTTGGCTACATCAATTAGATGTAGAGTGCTGCGCAGTGCAGGAGTGGTAACTCTGAGCTGGATATGTGTGTCTGTGAAGGGTACACTACAGGGATTGAGCATTGCTGTGCATTGTGCTCATGAGGAGTGTGTGTAGTAGGTGTATGTACACCAGAGACATACATTACATGAGACATGTAGTGCTGTGCAATGCACTTGAAATAAAAGCATATACAAGGTGTATGTGTGATAGTGAGAAGTAAAATACACAAAGGGTGAAATGTTCAGTACGTGCATGGGGAATGTGTGTACTAGCAAAGGGTGTGTTTGCATGTAGCACACAATGACAATCCAGAACGTATACAGTACTGAGTAGTGTGCACAGAGTGATTTTACTGAAATATGTGTGCCTAAGTTGGCACAACACATGGATGTGACAGTACTGGACAGTGTATATGCTGTGTATGCACAGTGGCAGCTCGCATAGGGCGTGCTGTGGTGCGCTGAGGCGGGGTGGGGGAGGGGAAGGGGGTAGTAAACTCAGACATGCGACGGAATAGAGGAAAGTAATTATTACTTTCCTTCATTCCGTCATATGTCCGGGTTTGCTACCTCCCACCCTTCCTCTACCCAACCCGCCACACTACCCCACAGCACACCCTATGCGAGCCGCCACTGTATATGCACCCTGAGTACATACACAGCCAGCAAAGGTACATTACATGGAAGACCCTGAGTTCCATTTTGGAAAACCCAGGCATACCTGGTGAAGACATTAGGAGTAGAGGAATGCCATCAGACAAATGTGTGTGCTGCTGCATTCCTGTAAGCTGGATGTGACACTCTGGAAAAGGAAGAGGGAAACTCCCCTTGTACCATTTAAAGGGTGCTTTTTCATTCAGTGAGCAATCAGAAAGGAAGGGGCATAGACACATGTCAAGAAGGAGATGGGGCTGTTATCATAAAGAGTAGGGCTGGGAGCTCAGGTTTCACCATTTGATGCCGTATCACTGTGACTGATATCCATGTATGAACTCTGACATCCATGGACTTTGTTGTGGGACAGTCAGCTTCAGAGTCTCTCCTTCTGTGACAGACAGCCTTTGAAGAGAAAGAAAAGAGAAGAAAAGTGTGCACTTCAAAAGAAGCAGAACCCCAACATACATTTCAAAGACTCAGACTCTGACTCACATTTGGTATCTAGAAATTGTCTATAAGAAGAGGAGGTTGAAACCCCAAAAACTGTCATCTGCCAAGCACCCAGATGTGGTGTCTGAGGAGGGAAAGCTCGGCAAACTTTTGCCTGTGACTAAGACTGGGGGCCAAGACCTGCCAGTCTCCCTGCGTGGTGAGGGCTCATGACAAAATGGTTTCTTCATGAGCATCGGTCCTCCTGTGCTCATGAAGGAACCATTCGGTCATGAGGACAGGGGCACGAAATCCCTCTGCGGCAGACAGCAGAGGGATTTCATTTTCTCCCCCAAAGCCTCGAGAGCTGGGTAAGAGCTTCCCCAGCTTCCAAGGCCCCTTCAATCAATCAATCAATCAATCCCTCGTTTCTGTGAAATGACGATCAGCGTGCACGTCGCGCTGTCGTCATTTCACAGAAACTGAAACTAAAATGAGCCGTTAGGCTCATTTCACTTTCACTTTCTACATGCTCAGGAGGCACAAAATTCCACACACCCTGCATCTCCCAAAGACTTGCAAGAAAAATTGACTTCCTGAGTGCATCACCACATCACTGAACCCCAGCCGGGACCATTGGAATTCAATCTCCCTCCCCAGATTGGGGAGCACACGATTTACTGTGCAGGAGAGGCACCAGAGTACCTCCAATAGCTGCTGGAGCCACCGCACATGCTCAGGAAAGAGCCAGCGTACAGTTGAACAACCAAACATGAACAAGCAGTGAGAGTGCCTGCTGTTGGGGCACTTGCAGGGACATTGCAAGCCTCCTTGCTGCTTCCCTAGATTGCTGACTCTGAGTGATACTGCCACACCTGAATCTGCTAACTAATGCTACTAATTATGAGCTGGAAACGTACCTTCTCCTCTTTGCCTATGATCAGTGGAACACTGCTGTGTTTTGGAGCTATCCTACGCCACTCTTTCATAACTGTGACAAAATGTAACTTTTTTGCATAGACACTGTTATTTTCTTTTGCTGAATTTTATTACATTGGGGCATTGCTGTCCAGTCTCCAGTGTATGTGTTTTGACTCCTAAAACATGTAGAAATTTGCTAATCCTTGAGCAGCTTCCTCAACTGTATTGTAAGGACATTGTACTTAGTTCAGGATTTACGCACATGGCCTAGAACATTAAAATTTCACCTGTAAACAGCAGCACTTGTTGTGCCATCTACGAGCGTAACAAAAGAAAACAAGGCTTTACAATTGTACTCTGACTGCTGTGCAAAACCTGTGGTGTGACTCTTTTTAACAGGTAGAAGCTTCCATTTTAAATATTAGTTTGTGTACCCATGTAAGCCTTGTAGGCCTCAAAGTAGGGGGCATGATATTTAAAAGTGGGACATATAGAAAATTAATGTTACCATGTCCTTACAATAACACTGCCATGAAAGCTTTTTTACTGTGGCAGGACTAGCTCTCCTGATCAGAATAAAATAAGAATACTGCATGCATCTCAGGAATGGGACCAACTAGAAAAATAATGAAACCACTATTTTATATATTTATTATAAATCCAATTCAGTGGTAAAGTTGGATGTTTAATAAACATCACGGAAAGGTAACTTTTAGAAAGGTACCCTTTATCTGCCTGAGCTGTCAGAATGCTAATTAGCATTAGTAGCTGCCAAGTCCCAACCTGTGCTCAGCTCGGGGAAATGTGCGAAATTACTCACAGAAGCACAAATTATCCTCTGAGCTCAACAGAATTTGCAAGAAGGGGACCATGGGCATTCTTTATACACAATGAGAAACTGTGTTATCCCTGTGCACTCAGCTTTTAAGGAGAATTACTTGGTAGATATGGAAACTTTATCTGGTTGGCGCTGCATTCGTCGCACGTAGTCTGACCGTGCCTTCAAATTAACAGTTTGTGGTGTGGGCAGAATCACCTACCCACTAGAATGTGCGCTCAGTAAACAATGAAACACGTTGGTTTCTTCACGAGATTCAATTTATTTACTTTCCAAATTTGAAATGTCTTCCAACATCTTTTAACTCAAATGTTGAATTCAATAGCTTGTTGCATACATAATGTCGATCTTATGGTGCAATCTTCATGATAATCATAATGCTTAAATCCACCCAATGCATTTCGGGTCAACAAACATTGACCCTTCGTCAGGGGTCTGAAACAAGGGGTAAAACAGGACCAAATCAGTTACTCCATCGAAAATATTCAAAAAAGTAGATACATAGCTGTAGTGCCCAAAGTAAACGTGTAAGTTTGAGGTATGAACACAGGCATATTGAAAAGGTCGCGGTCGCGGTGATAGAATCCCAGAGATATGGTGTAAAGTGAAACGGGTTTGATTCGAATCACAGTCCATGCAAGAGAATTGTAAGTAAGTAAATAGAATGGAACGTGAGGAAAAAAAAAAAGAAACCGAGTACCACGGCGTGCTGCATGCATAGTGCGAAGGAAAAACATAGCTCACGGCAGTGTGGAAAAACTTACATGAGGACCGGACGGTGCCGCGTCTCGGGAGGATCTGAAAGTTTAGGAAGTTGGGCAAAACGAAACGTGATTTGTGACCCGAAGGTCACGTGATCGGCATCAACTAACCAATAGGAAAGCGAATAGTCACGAAAGCCTCCACCATGTGATCTGGGTATCGAAGCTTCAAACCAGGAAGTACTGGTGTTCGCGCAACGGATAATAAAGTTGCATGAAAATGAATCAAAGATAAAGCATGTAACAATGCAATGAATCGTGCAAAAGAAAGCAGACTTGGTGAAAAGAAAAGACATAGAGCAGTATAATGTACATTACAAATGTAAAAAATCGGTGACTTCATCATATGTGAATAGACAGTGGGGACAGAGTCTAGGTCATAAGTCAATGTATAATGTTATGATGACTAATTATAGAAAGCATGAATGTTCAATTCGGTCATTCATCCCAACTGGATGAGAAGAATTTAGTTTTTTAAATCCAATAAAACTCAGCTCTTAGTCTTTGTTTTAAAGGGTCCAAGTCCCGGCGTTGTGGGAGAGTTTCCAAAATCATAAATCTTAATTGTGCAATTTGATGACCTGCTTCTGTCCAATGGCATGCTATGGTTGATTTCATATTAGCGAGACGTATGTTGCTCTTATGTTCGGTAATGCAAACTTTAATTTTGCGCTCCGTTTGTCCCACGTATATTTTGCCACAAGGGCATTTTATTGCATAGATACAATTGGTGGTATCGCAGGTACAGGTATGATGTAGTTCAATTTGATTACCTTTAGTTGGATGTGTGAAAGTTTTCCCTGTAATAACATTATTGCAGTGAGTGCAGTTTTGACATCTTAACATTCCTCTCCATGTCACATTCTCTTTTTTAGATGTGTTTAATAGTTCTTTCAAGTTCTTGGATCTTTGAAATGTGAATGTGATTTTTTCACTGTATAAATCCTTTAAGTCAGGTTCAGATTGGATCAATGGCCAATGATTGTTGATGATGCGTTTGATTTTGGTGGATTCCGTAGAATATTTCATGACGCATACAGTTTTCTTTCCTGGAATTTTTTCTTTCTCCTGTAATAGAGTTTCTCTAGTTAGTTTTGTGATTTTTTCAAGAGAAGTTTCCAAAATATCCTGTGGGTATCCTCTTTGTTGGTATTTTACTGTTTGTTCTTTGAATGAATCTTGTAGGTCATGATCATTGGTGGTAATCCTTTTCAATCTGATGTATTGTGACGTGGGTAAATGTTTTTTTAAAGATTGTGGGTGAAAACTTTGAAACAGCAGGCTGGCATTCTTGTCTGTCTTTTTCGTGAAAACTTTGGTACTGATTACGTTGTTAACCATCATCACTTGTACATCCAAAAATGCAATCGTTTCCTTTTCAATAGTGTGTGAATTTGATGCGCTCATTATACGTGTTGAGTGAAATGATGATCTTCTCTAGTTGATCTTTGGAGCCCAGCCAAATTACAAAAATATTTTTACAATAGTTTGGCATTTTCTTTCCTTCTATTTTATAATCTATTTGTGTTCTTTGGAAAATCAGCTGAAAGGATTAAAATTAGGAAGCACATACATGGCTCCTGTGAGTCATAAAACCTTGGACTTATTCAAACAAATGGTTAAACAAGATTTGGCAAAACTAAATAACCAAAAAAGATCTAAGAGGAGAAACCTTACGAAGAAAGAATTTGGAATACTCAGATCAATTTCCAATAACATGTCGGAATGTCGGAATTTGTAAAGCGCACAGCTACCTCCACCGGAGGTGTCCCGGCGCTGTCCGTATACCGCTTAGGAACCCTTCCTGGCTTTCCTGGGAAATGTCCACTCCTGGGCACCCCCCGAGGTGCAGCCAGGCATCCCAGCGCTTTTGGGGCCGTTGTGGAGACTAAGCAAGCTATTGCCCAGAGTTGCAGCGTGGGACCCATGTTCAGAACAGGCACTGAGGCAAGAATATCCAGTCAGGGGAATTAATGAGCCGGAGACCCGCCGAGGCGGGAATCGAACCCTGGTCCCTGAACAGAGCTCTGCATCAAGGTCTGCCTGCTATAACCATTGAGCCAAACTAAACATGGCAGTCACCTGCCAGAAAGCGGATAAGGGGGAGCCCTAGTGATATTAAATACCACATACTATCTTGAACAGGTTAACAGCCATTTGCAGGATGAAGACATCTACATGAAACTGGATTTTAACCCTACAACTGAAATTAAAACTACCTTATCTAACATCATTCAGAAAGCAGTAGTCAGAGGCGTCATCAACGAGAAGATGAAGAAATATCTGACACAAGACAACCCGAAAAGCCAGAGTTTCTATATGGTACCAAAAATCCACAAGGTTCCTCTAAAACCTCCATGCCACCCCTTAGTGTCTACGCACGGCAGTATCCATGAACCTGTGCGGAAACTCCTAGACCTGTACTTACAGCCATGTGTACAGAAAATGAGATCATTTCTCAAAGACACCACGGATTTTCTAAATAAATTAAGAGAAGTATCATTAGTGGACAAGGAAACATTAACACTATGCTCCATTGATGTTAAATCCCTTTATACATCAATACCACATCAATTAGGCATTGAAGCAGTGGAGAAAGCCTTACTACAAACGGATTACGATGACAGCATGAAAGTGTTTCTAATGGAGCTACTTGAATTCACTTTGATGCACAGTTATTTTAAGTGGCAAAACAACTGGTTTTTACAGAAGAGCGGTACTTCCATGGGCAAATGTGCAGCACCGACTTACGCAAATATTTTTATGAATGAATATGAAGAAAAACACATTTTGAACTCATCGTTATGGAAGGATCACATCTGTCTATATCTGCGCTTCATTGATGATATTTTTATTATATGGAAGGGCACGTCAGAAACCTTAGAGGCACGGATAATCGACCTTAACACCATCAACGAATGTATACAATTCACATACGAAATACAAGAAAACACCATAAACTTTCTAGATATAGCCACAAGTAAAACTGCTACAGGTTTTGAAACCAACATTTCCATAAAATTACCAGATCGAAATAACTCATTAATGTACAATAATTTTCATCCGCAACCATTAAAACAACATCTTCCATATTCCCAACTCTTGAGAGTGAAAAGGATAGTCTCAGACAGCGTGAAATGTACAGAACAATCAATGAAAATGATACAACGTTTCCAACAAAGAGGGTATCTGGAGGAAGTACTTACACAATCTCTCAATAGAGTGAATAAAAAAAACAGAACAGAACTGTTGACCACACAGACCTTGACAAAGAAAGAAAAAATCACTTGTGTAAGCAAATACTCCACCATGAGTCATAACTGTAAAAAAATTATCAAGAGACACTGGACCCTATTGAGAATGGAACAAGATTTTAACAACATTTTTACTGAAGAGCCAAAGATGGCATACGCGAGATCCAAAAACATAGGGGAAGTCATTAAACATCCAACTAGAAGCACAGAGACAAGAACATACAATGGCACCATTCCATGTTGGAACTGTAATAACTGCCATAACATCATCAGAGGAGGATTTATCACCCACCCCATGAGAGGCCATAAAATCACATTACGTGTTGATGCCACATGTGATACATCCAACATTATATACATGCTCAAATGCCTATGTGGGAAGGCCTACATAGGGCAAACGTAACGTAAACTAAAGACACGCCTAAATGAGCATAAGAGCAACATAAGAACCAATTCCCTGAAGTCGTAGCAGCTTCCCATTTCATTGAGGCACAACATCATGTAAGCCAAATTAAAGCTTGCATATTGGAAACAATAGACAGAATGGAAGGAAAGGACAATAAAAAATCTTTACTAATGAGAGAACATTTCTGGATTTAACATTTGAACACCCTGAAGCCAAATGGGATGAACGAGAGAGTAGAATTTTCATGTTACCTTTAATGATCACCAACTGGTACCCTTATCAGAGTGCGAGCCTTCAAGATGGGGCTTATTTTCTATATCATAATTTGCTAACAACTATGATTCAGTTAGTAATGAACTTTGCTGTTCAGTGACTAAGTTTGTTTTTTTAGGTATGAAATGTTGCTTACTCCTATTAAGATTTGTTTTTACTATCATGATTTCTATTACTTTAGACTGTTCCCATTGTTCATAAGGTTTAATGCACACGGAAAACACATTTACCGTATACGTCAGTACACTGTTTCACCATCCATTATATCCACCCAATGAAGGCGTTTTTAATGACATCATTTCTGTACTTAAGCACGCCTTGACGTCACACTCCGATTTAATCCAAACAACAGACTGGAGCGAACAGGTCTGTCGCATCAGTTTCAGAGGCACGCTATCACAAATCGGTAAGCGCGTAACACAGGCATCCTAGCATGCGAACACGTACACAACTGTTCAACTTCGGACACCTAATACAGCACTGAATAAGTTAAGTTTTTAATTCTTAACCATTTTCTTAACCATGTTCTAACAACGACACTGTTTCGCTATGAAAGCAACAGTCAGATTGCCGGGATTGTTTGAACTCCGACAGCACATCACTAATCCACAACCTCGGGGCACTTTTGATTTTTTGTTTCTAATAACTTCCATAAACTGCGTTTTCTAGTAGCACTCTTCACCGCACTATTAATTTTTGCTCGAGAGACACATGTCCTTGAATATACAGCGTCTTTCAAGAAGCATGCTACAAACTCTTTCACAGCCTGGCCCAGTAACCTTATTATCGTTCACGATATCTCCAGCAACAAACCACATTACCTATTGGTGGTGGTGTCATATGAAGTGGGAAATTCCCAAATTAAAAACAACTACATCTGTTTGTTTTAGATATTCCCCGGACGAAGGCCTAGTGCCGAAATGCACAGGGATAAAGTTTAAACGTGATAACCGCTATGATGTATAATGGAATACCTTAACCTACGCATGTGAAGAAACATGAAGAAATATATGGAATGAAAATGTTTTGAAGACTAAAAAACATTTGGAACAGCAAACTTTGTCAAGCATTTTTTGTTTATTCTTGCTGTAGTTTTCAGCACTTCATAACCTGTGCCTGGAAAGACACCCCACAGGATTGGTGATATTTGGCCTGTGATGTATTTAGTGAATTTAGGAAGTACATATTTAAGGATTTTACTTTTGGGTTCCTGGGAGCTACTGCTTGCCTGTCTTATATCCTGTTGTATCTCTCTTACTTCTATTTCTGTCACATTTGGGGGATGGTCATACTTTCTTGCATGAAATACAACATCATATTTTGTAGTGGCCCTCCCATAGCATATATTAGAATAATATTGGATACATTTCCAGGTTATAGTTTCTACTGATGAACTTTCTTGTCTGTGGGTGCAGCCCATGTCATTTAGAAACTGATTTCATTTCTGCAAAGGAATATACTTTGCAGAATGTATAGAATATTTTGAAGTTTGTACATTAGTTATTTACATGTACAAATATGCAGCTACTTCTATTTTGTATATCTAAATGTATGTTCTGATTTGATGTTTCACTTGGTTTTGCAGCTTTTCCATTGTGGGTTGTAATGTAGAGCAGGTGCTTTCTTTTCTGTTGGATGAAAAAATACTTAAGTTTCATTATAAATGTTAATTTGTTGGGGGTTTGTAGGAGTTGAGGTTGTTAGGTATTTTTTAGTTTGCTATGCTGGTTTGTGAGACTTGTTATTTTCTGGCATTTTATTGCTTTTTCAAGTTTGGGGGTTTTCTGTTAGGAAGTCTATGTAAAGAGATAGAAGTCTGAGATTCTTTCATTAATTATTTGCTATTTATAATTTTTAAGTTCAATAATAATTATGTTTTAGTTTAACTATAAGTTTTACTTGGTTAGGAAGTTGTTCAACGATATATATTTCTTCTCTAACAGTCTGGTGAGAAAATCTGAATTTTCTTGTCTTGCAGTGTTTGTCATTTTTGAAGTAGTTAGTTGTTTAAATTAGCGTGTCTTTTATATGGTTGATTTAAATGTTTGTTTTTTATTGGTTAAAGTTGTTTTTAGTTGTATTTTATTGGTCGGTTTAATCTTATTTTTAATTTTTTTCATACTTTAAGTCCTATGATAAACACTAACTTAGGTATAATTTTTTATGTATGATATATAGTTAGATACATTTGAAAATACATTTCGATATATACACTTATACATATATATTAATGAATATTTAGGTTTTAGTTCAAATGTTTGCAGGTATGCTAATATGTTTTTTGGGGTTGTTTTGGTATAATTTTTGTTATGTCTTTTTTTAGATGATCGTTAAAGATTTAGTTGATGTCAAATATTTTTACTTAATTTAAATATGTGTATAAAATGTTTTGGATTCATTAGAAGTAATTATTTTTAGTAAAAGTTTGATCTTTTATATTTGTTAATGATTATTTCAATATTTTAGTGATAATAATATAAACAATATCCTGTGAATTGATATTTTTAACATGACATATATTTTTATTTAAAGCCAACAACATTTTTATATCCAATATTTTTGTTTTTGATATAGTTAAAAATAGATATTTTCAACAACGGTATTTGTGTACTCGGCATTAGTGGTTTTACTAGTCAAATTTAGAAAGCAATATTTTTGTTATTGATATTAAATTTCCGATATTTTTGTGTTTCTATATTGTATGCATAGATATTATGTCAGTGATTGTTGGACTTGACCTTTTTGGCAGGTTCACCCTGAAACTTTTTGTGTTCTCCTAGCCTTTTTCTGTAACCTAGTGTTGGTGATTTTAAGCCTCTGCACACTTAAGACTGTGGTCCAGTGTAAAGTGCGTGCGCTCTCTGTGTATGTGTGGTGAGACTAGCCTGCCCTCCCATAGGAATAGATGGGGGAGATGTGTGTCCATAGTAATTCCTGATATGAGAGGAGTGCAAGGGCAGGTTTGGTATGTGCAAACTCGTGAGAATAAATGCTGCGCAATGACATGCACAGATTTATTGTGACTGGTGGAGAAGTGCCACTTTTAGAAGTTGGCATTTCTATGTGAAGTGTGTCTGCCTGCCTGATGTAAATTGCATGTCTGTCTTGTGATTGACAGGGGCTGGCTGGTGTGGTTGGCTCCAGGAGCCAGGATGGGTCTGCCCGGTGATGAAAAGGGAGATCTGCATGTAAATGGAAGGGCGGAGTTTCACCTGGGACCTGAATAAGGCTGTTCCTGCCCTCCAAAATGCTGGCTCCACCTCCTGTGGTGCCTCTGATGTCCCTGGCCTGTCCTGTGAATAGAGAGGGAAGCTGAGCAAAACAAAGTGCTCCTGAACCAGTTGTGTCTGGTTCTCCCCTTGCCCTACAGTTGAGTACAAAGGATTTAGTGGTATAAAAGAAGGGGCAGTGTTCCTATGAGGTTGTTCTCTTTGGGATCCTGACAGAGGGGGGCTTGCTGCGGGTGGGGCCCAGGAGGGACCGCCATGGGGGCTGCCTCCCTGCTGGGGGGCCCTGTTTGCTGGCCCCTGGGACCTACATGGCCCCCTTGATGCCTCCAGGACCTTTTGCCCTTCCTTTGCCTTTGCCCGGACGAGAAGCAGCCTTCCAGTGCCCTGGGAGTGCTCTTTCTTGTAGCTTTCTCCCCCAGTAGAGGGAGAGCCTGAGGGGCTGTGCAGCACTGCAGCCCCTTTAGAAGGGAACACCAGCGTAGGGGTTCCCCCGTGATGCCGGCTTAGGCAGGTGCCCCTCCCGCTTTTTGCTGTTGATTAGGAGGAAGCCTATCCCTCATTGCCGTTTTCGCGGTGGGCCTGAATGCGGGTGCCCACCCCACCTATTTTCATGTGAATACGGGTGCCCACCCCGCATGGCCGCTGTGCTGGCTTTGTTATTTAAGTTGCGAGTACCCACCCCGCGTTTTGCCGCTGTTAAAAGGTCACCGCCGCAGCCCGATTGGAGATATGCGGCCGGGAGGAAGTCAGGCACAGTTTTGCCTGACGGCGGGCAGAACTTCCAGTTTGCAGAGGGAAGTCCTGTGCATGCCGCCGGTATAGGGGAAGTGTGTGGAGTCCAGGCGGGAGCCCACCCCGCACAAGACGGTGCCAGAAGAGAAGGAGGCAGCCTGGGGCCTCGCTGGCCCCATCCTAAAGTCCCGGTCCCAAAACGGTGTACCGGGTGAAGCTGAATGCAGGCAGCACCTGCTCCTTATCCCCTCCGGGGCTCCAGTGGTGAAGAGGGAGCCCCGGCACCTCGAGTGAAGCAGAGACCGGAGAAGGAGAAACTGACCCAGAGCGGTGAGTGAGGGCTTAAGGGGGCGGGGTGGTGCCAGTTAAGGGACAGATTCCTAGCGGTACCACCAGGTGAGCTGGCCGCTCCACCAGTGGTTATCCCACCTGTTTACCCGGGCCCAGAGGGGCCCATTCTTTCATTGTATAAGGGGCGTAGTTGGTGACAGAGCCCCCGGAGGCTCCAACGTGGGGTACAATTGCTTTTAGAGCCCAGGTGGCTCCAACTATGGCACCATTATTTTATGGCGGGCCCAGTGGGGCCCAGGCTTTTGCCTGTGAGGGGGCCTATTCGTTTTCAGGGACAGAGTGGCCCGTGGTTGCCCCAATTGTGGCATGTTTATCCTTAGAGCCCAGGTGGCTCCAACATTGGGCCTGGTTGTTTTAGAGCCATTGTGGCTCCAACGTAGGTACATTAAATCAAAGGGCACAGTAGTGCCAGGCATCATTAGATAATTACAGCTTCCCAGCAAGTAGGGAGCAGCTGCACCGTTTAGGCCACAACTATTTGGGGGACATGGGTTGTAAGCTAGGAGTGCAACGCACTCCCTGGCCCTCATCCCTTCACAGCTGCAGAGCACTTAGTGCCAGCTGCAACGTTTAGGTTTGCGCAGTGCCACAATTGGATTTTGCTGCTTTGGCAGCACGCCCTGACTTTTGCGGCAGAGGGCATTTGAGCCCCTTTTCTGAGATGGCCAGTTGGCCAGAGGGACTAGTGGGTTTGTAGGGCACCAGGCCCTAATGTGATTTATGTGCTAAAAATTATGTAGTGCTAGGAAATGTAATGCATGTAGTATGTTTACGCACCCTGTTTTATACGTCTAAACTGTGGTTTATGATTATGAGGTTGTTCTGCATATTATGGTTTATGCTAGTGAGATTATGTTTCACTGTGTGATTTACACCCCTAATGTGAGTTATACTTAGGAGGTTAGGGTCTAATGTGTTTAGACTTGTGAGATGATTGCATAATGTGTTTATGCTGGTGAGGTTGGCGCAGAATGTAATTCGCGCCTGATGTGATACTGTGCATAATGTAGTTTGTTACAGGCTTATGCTAAGTACAGTGATTACCAGTGTTTACTGGTTGTACGTTTATGATCTGTTTTACTTTTACCAAGCTCACTTTGTGATGGTTCTGACAGTGATCATGTCATGTGTATATAATCCCTTGAGAATATTGCCCGTGTCAGTTGGCACAGTGTATATTGTGTGATTACTATTCTAATGTATTATGAGAATACAAAGGCTATTTTTGATATAACCTTGTGTGGAATTCCTTTCGTAGTGTGCCTGGGATGTTGTTGCTGTGAGCGTGCGCTGATGCTTTACACATGGCCTCCAGGATAAGCCTGGCTGCTCGTGCCAAGCTACCAAGGGGGTGAGCAGGGGTTTTCTTTGGCGTGTAACTCCCTATCCGTGACTAGAGTGATGGTTTCTGCCTGGCTTTGGCGCAAGCCTTAGCCACCCAGAGATCCCATTTCTAACAGTGATGTTATGTTATATGCCTTTTATATAGCGCAAATCACCTTCAGGTCTCTAAGCGCTTCTAGAGAAAAGTGAGCAAATCACTAGGGCAGAAATGGAAAGGTAGCAACAGTGGCAGAAAGTATGCAGTTGTTAACACCTCTCTAAATAGGAATGTTTTTAAATGTTTCCTACGGTAAACAACCATTATTTAGCAACTTTTACTTTGCTATTCTTTACTTACCAACTTTTACTTCGCATAGTCCATTACTACGCATGCTTCTACTTAGCATGCCTTTACTTCGCATATGCCGTTACTTCGCATATGCCGTTACTTCGCAGGAGAAGAGTGGATCCATGGTTGAAGGTGAAGAGAGGGCCACGAGGAGAGAGAGGTAAGTGGGGCAGTGTAGTTAGGGTAGTGTTGTAGTGTATGTGTAGTGTAGGGTGTAGTGTTTTAGCATTTAGGGTAGTGTTGTAGTGTATGTGTAGTGTAGGGGTAGTGTTTTAGGGTTTAGGGTAGTGTTGTAGTGTGTGTAGTGTAGGGGGTAGAGTTTTAGGGTTTAGATTTTTAGATCTACTTGGACCATTTCCTCATTTCCCTACACTCAAATTGATTCTATCGAGGCTCTCCCCTTTTGTATCCACTTTCCGGCTAACGTTACTCTGTCAGGTCTGCTTGTCTATCGGCCCCCTAAGTCCAAGATCTCCGCGTTACCAGAATTTCTGGACTATATTCTTCAGGCTAGCTTGCGTTACGCAAATTTCACCTTACTTGGAGATCTTAATCTCCATGTGGAGGACGCTTCGGATTTGCATAGCTCCAACTTTCTTTCCACACTTCTCGACGGCGGCTTGGAACAGCGGATCCGTGGCCCCACCCACAAGGCGGGTCATACTCTCGATCTTAACTGCTTCAACTTGCCAGACTTAATAATTGGCAACTCGTACCCCGTGATTTGGTCTGACCATTTCTTTATTCCGTTTTCTTTGTGCTTATTCCATCACAAACGCCCTCGTGTTCAGGCCAAAACCCTCGGGCGCAATTGGAGCATTATCTCGCCAGGGAGTCTGGGTGCTCAGCTGGGTACCACAGCCCCGAGGGAGGCCGCCGATCTTGACTCTAGGCTGAACAATTTCAATAGTTGTATCTCCTCAGCCATTGATTCAATTGCCCCCACCAAGCCAATCAAAACCTTCCGTTCGGCCCCCTCTGCACCATGGTTCTCAGAAGAACTACGTAAATGCAAATCGGCCTGTAAACTTTTGGAAAGGCGCTGGAGACTTTCATACTCTCCCGCCAGTAAAGCAGAATATAAATTGGCACTCAAAAAGTACAGGAAAAAGATCATAGATCACAAAAGAATACATCTTGAGGATAAAATTAACAAAGCCCATGGTTCTGCCAGGGAGATCTTTCAGACGGTAAGATCATTCACTGATCCTTTGGCCTTAAACGCCAGTCCCCTGTTTCTCAATCACTCCGTAATCGTTTATCTGACTTTTTTGAGGACAAAATCATCTCCATTTATGACTCGTTCCCTAATAAAAACCACCCAGACCCCTCCAATAAGGTTACTTCTATCATTCTCCCCGATTCAGCACCGTCTAAAATCTTCTTCAACTTTGAAGAAATCCCCCTGGATCTTTCGCTGGTAGAATTATCTAAATGCAGATCGGGTTCGCCCACTGACCCATGGCCGGCAAAACAATATAAAGCCTTGGCCCCTCTCCTCAACCCCATTTTGAATAGCATTTGGAACGATTCACTCCAGACCGGCATCTTTCCAGATTCTTGGAAACATGCACGACTAGTCCCCATCCTGAAAAAAGCTAACACTGACCCTAATGAGCCGGCTAATTATTGACCTATATCTCTGTTGCCGGCAAGGTTCTGGAAAAATTAGCACAAAAACAACTAGCTAATTTTCTTGAATCCAACGGGTCTTTCCATGACACACAACATGGATTTAGACATGGCCATAGCACCGAATCAGCCCTGATTGAGATGGCCGATGCTGTTCGCTGGAAACTCGATGGAGGTTCAAAGATGGTGTTGGTGCTGCTCGACTTGTCGGCAGCATTCGACACAGTCTCCCACTCTGTCCTTTTGGATCGTCTCCACTCTAAGGGTATCCAAGGCCAGGCCTTGGGGTGGTTATCTTCTTTTCTGTCCAATAGGACTCAGGCGGTCTTCACGCCCCCCGTTCACGTCCACCAGTCGCCCGCTCAGGTGGGGAGTCCCACAGGGCTCCTCCTTGAGTCCTCTTCTTTTTAATGTTTATTTCTCCCCGCTTGCTGAGATGATCGCCCAGGCCGGAATCAAAGATACTTCGTATGCGGACAATATCCAACTTTTGTTCGCATATGATAAACTCTCCCAGTCGGCTTTTGACCCTTTAAAAGACTGCCTGCGTAAAAGATCACTTTGGATGGACAATAACTGCCTCCGTCTTAACGCAGGAAAAACCGAGGTCCTCTTTTTCCATCAGCCATCTCCCTTTGACCCCCACCTTTGGTGGCCACATGATCTGAGTACCCCCCCTTTGCCTAAACAATCCGTAAAAAACCTGGGTATTAGATGGGACCCCAACCTCTCTTTACATAACCAAGTACAGACAGTAACATCGGCTTGCTTCTCCAAAATTAGGATGGTAAACAAATTCATCAATTTCCTCCCCAATAACACCAGGAGAGCCATAGTCCAAGCGCTGATCACCTCCCACTTGGATTATGCCAATGGTTTGTACACCGGGCTGTCTGTAGGTCTATGCCACCGACTACAGACAGTTCAAAATTCAGCGGTACGTTTAGTGTGTGGCATTTCCCTAAGAGAGCGCATTTCCTTTCACCGGCGTTCTCTTCACTGGCTACCAATCCAGAAGAGAGTTGAATTCAAAGCCCTCATCTTGACTCACAGGGCTTTGAAAGGACAAGGCTCTGCCTACCTGACTTCTTGTCTGCGCCCTTACAAAAATATTAGATCTCTCCGCTCTGACACGAAAAACGTTCTCATCTCTCCCAGATTTAAGAAAACTCGCTCTGGAGGGAAAACCTTCCAGGTCTGTGCCGCCACTTACTGGAATAAACTTCCTCTTGCCATCAGGTTGATTCCTGAAGAGCCCTCCTTTCGTAAGGCACATAAAACCTTCCTTTTTTGCTGATCCCCTAAAGGAGTAAGACTTTTACACTCTCAGAAGCGCCGGGACACCCCTTTGGGGTAGCCATGCGCTATATAAGATACACTAAATAAATAAAAAATAAGGGTAGTGTTGTAGTATATGTGCAGTATATGGTAGTGTTTTAGGGTTTAGGGTAGTGTTGTAGTGTATGTGTTGTGTAGGGGGTAGTGTTTTAGGTTTTTAGGGTAGTGTTGTAGTGTATGTGTAGTGTAGGGTAATGTTTTAGGGTTTAGGGTAGTGTTGTGGTGTATGTGTAGTCTAGGGGGTAGTGTTTTAGGGTTTAGGGTAGTGTTGTAGTGTACGCGTAGTGTAGGGGTAGTGTTTTAGGGTTTAGGGTAGTGTAGTGTAGGGGGTAGTGTATTAGGGGTTAGGGTAGTTTTGTAGTGTATGTGTAGTGTAGGGGTAGTGTTTTAGGGTAGTGTTGTAGTGTATGTGTAGTGTAGGGGTAGTGTTTTAGGGTAGTGTTGTAGTGTATGTGTAGTGTAGGGGTTAGTATTTTAGGGTTCAGGTTAGTGTTGTAGTGTATGTGAAGTGTAGGGTAGTGTTTTAGGGTAGTGGTGTAGTGTAGGGTAGGGGGTAGTATGTTAGGGTTTAGGGTGGTGTTGTAGTGTATGTGTAGTGTATGGGGTAGTGTTTTAGGGTTTAGGATAGTGCTGTAGTGTATGTGTAGTGTAGGGGGTAGTGTTTTAGGGTTTAGGGTAGTGTTGTAGTGCATGTGTAGGGGTACTGTTTTAGGGTTTAGGGTAGTGTTGTAGTGTATGTGTAGTGTAGGCTAGTGTTTTAAGGTTTAGGGTAGTGGTGTAGTGTATGTGTAGTGTAGGGGGTAGTTTTTTAGGGTTCAAGGTAGTGTTGTAGTGTATGTGTAGTGTAGGAGGAAGTGTTTTAGGGTTTAGAGTAGTGCTGTAGTGTATGTGTAGTGTAGGGTAGTGTTTTAGGGTTTAGGGAAGTGTAGGGGGCGTGGAGGGTAGTGTTGGCGTGTAGGGAAAAAAAGAAAAAAAGAATCTGTATGCGCAGTAAAAACCTGTGAAGTAATGTACTGCTAAGTAATGCACTTTAATGGTTTTCAATGATTTTGCGAAGTAATGGCATGCGTAATAAAATACTGCTAAGTAAAGGCACTTGCGAAGTAAAAACTTCGTAAAAAAGCACGTTAAGTAATGGCATGCTAAGTAACATCATACATTCGTTTCCTACAGGTGACAAGAGCTGGTTCCCTGCGTAGATACTCCGGCAAATCATTCCAGGTTTGCGGGAGGAAAACAGAGAATGCTCTACCCCCTTTAGATTTAGAGATGTACCTAGGGGGAGCTACACAGCAGACCTCAGATGATCACAGAGTCCAGCCAGTAACATATTTCGCCAAGCGATCTTTTATGGACTTGGGTGCCTGACCGTAGACTGCCTTGTGGGCAATACATAAACCCTTAATCTGTGCTCTC
The DNA here is from genome assembly GCF_964261635.1 of Lissotriton helveticus. NCBI lineage: Eukaryota > Metazoa > Chordata > Amphibia > Caudata > Salamandridae > Lissotriton > Lissotriton helveticus. The sequence continues at coordinate 1,469,607,928 of NC_136065.1, forward strand.
TGTTTAATGGGAAGCCAGTGTAGTTTATATAACAGAGGGGTAGCGCATGTCTTTCTAGGAAGTCTAAAAATGAGCCTAGCCGTATCGTTCTGCACCACCTACAATCTCCTGATAAGTTCCTGGGCGAGGCCAATGTAAAGGGCCTGGAGATGACAGTGGCGGAGACAATTGACTGTAATGAAGATGTTGACAGGAGAGGAGTACGTTTCCGTAACTGCCTGAGTAGTCCAATGCAGGTTCCCACCAATGTGGTAGCCTGGAAGGTCATAGATAGTTCAGAGTCAATTTTTAACCCCAGGCTTTTTACAACCGGGACTGGTACCGGGACTGCACCTAATTCCGGAGGCCAAAAGAGATCACACCAAGGACTATTACTTGTTGGAATGACGAGCAGTTTCGTCTTGTCAGGGTTTATTTTCAATGTATTGGCCGTCATCCAGTTCACTGTGAATCTGAGCAGCTTTTGGTCGACCCCTGGGCCTGGCGGGAGTTACTATGCCGGATAAGGAGTTCAGTATCGTCTGTGTAATTAAAAACCTGTCAGTCCATGTGAGTCAAAGTTTCCACAAGAGGTTGCAGATAGATATTAAAAAGTAGTGGGGATAATGCAGAGCCCTGGGGTACACCACAGGCCAGGGAGCCCAAATGTGATGTCTGCTCACCCAGCTGAACACTCTGAGTACGGTCAGACAGAAATGACTTTAGCCATTGGTATGCTTGCCCACTGATACCCAAATTGGTGAGACGGTTCAGCAGTATGTTATGGCAGACCGTATCAAATGCCGCTGATAGATCTAATAAAATCAGGGCACTCGGCTGTTTATTGTCAGCCATAACTCTGAGCTTGTCCAGAACGGACAGCATCACTAGCTCGGTGCTATGATGAGCTCTAAAGCCCGCCTGTCTGGCTTGGAGTAGTTTGGGGTCCTCCAAGTAATTCGGGAGTGTCTTTAATACCTGCTGTTCTAACACCTTGGCCAGAAAGGGGAGCTGAGAAATCGGTCTGTAGTTCTTTAAAACCAAAGTATCTGCACCTGGTTTTTCCGACAAGGGGGTGACCCTAGCTTCTTTTAAATTTTTTGGTAGATAGCCCATATCCAGAGAGTTATTTAGTAGTTCAAGGATCTGCTTCTCAAGCCCTGGCAGGGCCATTTGAAAGATCCTCGGAGGGCAGGGGTCTGCTCGCAAGCTTGATTTGGTATGGTTTGCTAATGATGCTAAGGTGACTGAGTCAATTTTAGGGAAATTAGTAAATTGACTACTGGGGCAGGGAGGGGGGTAGGTCTGGTGGAGGGAGCTGGGGTCAATGGGGGTTTTAGCAATTTCCGAAAAGATGTCTTTGACTTTCTGAAGAAACAAATCCTGGAAGACATCACAGTCTAAAGATGCGACTGTCGATTTATTTTTGGCTCAATTCTTTCAAAATAACAAAAGTCTCTTTCAGTTTATTCTCTGCCATGACAATCCTTCCCTCATAATACTCCGCTTTCCATCCACTGCTGCTCAGTCAAACCCAGCGCATTTGGCGGAATGTTTTCTATTTTTTTTATAGGTGTTTCTTTATCTCTGAGAAAATATTTTATATTGGTCCTTCTCTCCATTGCTGACATCAAACTAGGTCTCTGAGGCATTTTTTTCTCTGAATCCGTTGTGTGCCATTCCTCTGAGAGTCCTTCAAACATCAAAGAACTGAAGTTGCATTCATAACTGGCTATATGCTGAAACTACTTCAGCAAACTTTCAGGCTGTAGTAACACGTATATTGGGGTTGAGAAATGACGACCTCAACAACAACAGCATTTCTCGGAGTCTGTGATATCTGTTAGATACTTTCTTTTGTATTTAAATGTATTTTTTGGGCCAGACCATTTGCATATATCTTCAATGCGCCTTCTTATTAACTACTTGATACATACAGGAAGAGGCGACATTATTTTGCTTTATGTACATGAAGAACATATGGTTGAAAATCTCAAACTTAAGGGATTAATAATATCAAGGATATATTTTGTGATGTTACAAAGCATAAACAAAGATAGAGTCTGTGTTTTGTTTGTGTGTGCGTACCAGCGTGTGTGTGTGCACCTGAATAGGTCTGAACATTTTTTACAATGGGGCCGGTAGATAAGTAGAGCACCTTTTATAAATGCTACCTACCTTTCTAACTTCAACATCCCAGTTGTGCCAAGTCATTTTAATTGGTTTGTTATAAGAATGAAAAACGACGGCAATTTTGAACTTAAAGCGAATTTCCCAATTCCCCATGAAATTGGTTCCCGACCAATGGAGAGCATCACTGCTCAGCATCGTAATATTCCACATGGACCGTCAGATCATGAAAGCTTTATGAGGGAGGAAACACATTTGTGAGAGGAAGGGGGAATGAACAAAGACGCATTACGGGAGGTCTGTCATTCATGACAGAGAGCCGAATATATACCATAAGGAATCACTGAGATGCATGTGCCACTGATGTATAACCGGTACTCACAGAGCATATGGACTAATATTTTTACCAGCAGTGAAACGAAGAGGATTCCTGGGTGTCTTTGATCAGTCAAAGTCCTTCCCCTGATGCCAGTGAGAATGACTATCAGGCCCATCAGGGCTGAGCACGCTGCAGCGATTGTTTGATAATTGAAAAGGCGCTTTCTTGGGGTCAAAGAAACACTCTTAAGGCAAGAGTACTTTGCTAATGCGCACGTATCCATACACGAGCTCCTAAAAAAAACACTGCAAATAAACAACGAAACCTTTGATATTTTCAAGCAGCTTGAATTGTACTGTTTCCACAATGCCAAGTCGCTTGGCATAGCCTGCAATATTATGTGCATGTAGTCAGCGAATTCAGGGGTATATTATCAACAACTAGCGATAATTTTTGTCTCTAACTTGTTTAGAGACAAAAATTATCGCCGCAGATCGGCGATTTTTATCGCAGATAAACCTTGCTATTAGCAGGGTTTATCGCAAATGCGATAAAAAACGCCCGCAATGCATGAATATCGCTGAAAAGTCAGCGATATTCATGCATTATCGAGCAAATGCTCTTAGCCATGTTATCCACCTCCCATTGGATAACATGGCTAAGAACTGCTCAGGGCAGGTGTTAGCTTTTGGAGATATTCGCACTTAGCGCAAATATCTCCAAAAGTTGGTAATAGGAGATAGCGATGTTAGCGACTGTTTCCAGTCGCTAACATCTTGGCACGCCCACTTTGCATATCATTAGTGATAAATATCACTGACATGCAAAGTGGGGTCCATGATGGTCGCTATCTCCTATTAGCTGTCGCTAACTGGTGTTAGCGACAGCTTGGTAATAGGGAGATAATTTTATCTCCGCTTTCTTGGCTTTTAAAGCCAAAAAAGCGGAGATAAAACCCCTTGATAATATACCCCTTACTTCTGTTTTTAGCGACAAAGTACGAGAGCGGAAATAACAAAGGAAAGAAGCATTGATAATATTCGTTCTTTTGAAAGTTGTTAAGGGCCTCTTAATAAGGAAATGCTGGACCACTTCAAAATTTACCTGTTACGAGGACAATTAGATGCTGGCACTGGTGAAAAGGGGGTGCAATTAGGCCAGTGTCGCTCAGTTCAGTTGCGCTCACCTCTAAAATCCACATCGAGATTCAAATGCTAAAATGTCAAAGAGCGAGGTAATGAGGATGCGGTTATTTTTCTGTTTTAAACTTTCACAATATTCGGGAGCTGTAAAGAAAGCGTCAGTGCATCCCATATCTCTCCCAAGAGGTGTTTTAAAGTTAAGGAAGGTCAGGTGCACTAGAGATACAACCGGCTGTGCCAGTGCCCTGTTATCCCTGACCACGGACACCTTGTTTTTACTAGTAAGCTAGGCACAGGCAACCCGGTCAATTGTGGGCGCTGGAGTATGGGCAGGTGAGCGTTTTGGGTATGAAGCTACTGCCAGCAAAGAGAAGGCGTGAAAAAAATGAATGAATGAATGAATGAATGAACGAACGAAGGAACAAAATGTGTAGACAGCTTCTCAGGCGTCACCAAGGCTGGATGAGCTGGGGTCTTCTGACCAGCACCTTAAGGGCTCCAGGGCCTTTGCTGCACCACTGGATAGGCGAATAAAGGCAAAGGTGGATACAAAAACAGAAGATGGTGGAAGACGGGGTGAAGAATGAGTGAATAGCAGCAGGGACTGGGGGAGAGATGATAGAGCAAGAGGATGACCAGGAAAGGGGAATAAATAAGAGGCAGAGTTAAGTGAGAAGGGTATTCTAATACAATAGAGAAGGTAAAAACAGTACAGATATCTTTCACTTATCAGAAAAAACACAGCACACTGGCTGCCGCCGAAATCGAGAGGCCAAGAACCAATTAGGCATTAAGGGCCAGATGTAGGTAGGGTTTTACCGGTCGGTAACGGCCGAATTCGGCCGTTACCGACCGGTATTTGGCATTTGATATGTAGGGGCAGGTAAACAGGGAAAATCGGTAATTTTACCGATTCGGTAAATATACCGGTCGGTAAATTTACCGACCGGTATATTTACAGAATCGGTAAAATTGATATGTAGGTGGGACTCTTCTGAGTCCCACAAGGCCTACAAAATCGGTATTTTACCATCAAATTGTATTTGATGTTAAAATACCGATTCAGGTGTGCATGCACATGTGTGCATGCACACCTGTGCCATATGACAGGCAGACCTGCCCTTAGGGCAGGTATGCCTGCCATATGGCCCCGAACCTTTTGTGGGGGTGCTAGAGGGTGTCAAAGTGACACCCCCTGCACCCTTGTCAAAATCGGTATTTACCGAATCGGTAAATACCGACCGGTAATGCCCCATTCATTCCTATGGGCTTTAAAGCCCATAGGAATGAATGGAGCATTACCGGTCGGTATTTACCGAATCGGTAAATACCGATTCTTAACGATTCGGTAACTGGAACATCTGGATGTTCCTACATACCCCCACTTCTTATTTACCGATTCTTAATTACCGAATCGGTAAAATTCGGTAATTAAGAATCGGTAAATAAGTTTTACCTACATCTGGCCCTAGGTCTCTCTACTACCCCCCTCCCCCCCCTCCGGTTGACGGCCATATGAAGGCAATGCGATAAATAGAAATGGGTGTACAGTATGCAAAGTTGGCATTAGTGGGGAGTAGGAGGAGTTTGGCCTGTGTGAGGTGTGGGCACAGCTAGGCACTGTAACAAGGCGGCACTGGAGAGCCGTCTGAGAAGGTGACACTGGCAGACAGCGTGAGCAGCTGTCAGTGGTGGTCAGTGTGGGCAGCGGGAATTGATAGGCAGTGACGAGCTGGCAAGTGTGAGAGCACACCTGTGATGAAGGCAAGAGCAAGTGCTTTCACTTTGGTTACATTTGCCAAGCACACCATTCACAGACAATGTTCAGAAAAAACTTTACCAGCCATCGTAAAACGAGTTTAAGACAGAACTACGACTGGACATCGTTTGTCCAATATATCCTTTCAAATCGTAAAAACACACAATCAGGGTGTACGAAAAGTATGAGTCTCTTGACGTATTTCCAATGGTTTTAGGGGAACTAGATAAAAGGTTGGTGTTTTATTGCCTTTGGACTCTGGCACTGGAAGTAATAAATTCTCTCTCCACCCAGCTTTGAGCCGCTTTTGCCTCACTGGCTTCAATGATAAATCATATATAACTCTGCTTGTCTGCCTTTCTGTATATCTATCAATCAAAAATCAATCACTCAAATGTTACTTTCCCAAATTTAGCTTGCTTGAACAATGTTCTATATTTGTCGATTATGATGAGTTTATGCATCCATACAAAAGTTACTATTTTGTTGTGCGCCATTTGAGATGATATGGGCTCTGTGCATTGTTAATTCACATTGCTGTAGTACTGCAAGATGCACAACACTGTACTGTTTCGCAGAGGTGATACATATGATGTGGCTTATCAAATCCCATATTATGGCTCACTGTGTTTACGTGTTTTACTTTTAGCACAACTAATAAGCACTAGCAAAGCGGAAAGTTCAGGTTATGGCAAACTGTTTTGAATGTTAGTTCTTTTCTTGCAAACGTCATAAAAAGAAATTGAAAGAAAGAAAACATGCATCTTTCTTTACATGTCTGCCATAGGTTTGCAATAAGATTTAAAATGTAATAATTCCGTATAATTTCAGTCGAATATTGGGGTTTCTTCCAAGAAGGCAGGTGTACTTAGAACTTAGGTGTATGTATGTCTTTACAAGGTTTAATGCACATCACAAGAACATAAAATTCTTACTGATGGGAAGAAAGGGTGCTATTGGCTTTGAATTGCTTACACCCGACTTCGCAATTCAAACACAAAAGGGATAACAAAAATGAAATATGAAAAATAGTGCGGACAATACATTAGCAAAGTAAAGAATTGACCTGCAGTCTTTTCATAAAATTGCACTTCTTTTTAGGTGAATGTGTACACGTGATCAGCAAACATTCCTTAATTCGCAGTGTAAGACATCCAGCGGCTGAGTGGGTTATCCTATTTGCCCATGCTGTTTGCTGGCATCTATATGGTTTAGTGGGTGGAAGCAAAATGTGAGTGACAGGTGAACAGATAAGTGAAAGCGCCTGAATACCTTATTGGGTGATTAATTGCGTTTTATAAATCCCGATTGATCGAAATAAGAGAGCTAACCAAAAGCCTGTCTATGCATGTAAATATGTATAAGAAATGTGGCTATTATTTAAAAGTGGTAAGTACCCGTTTTAAATCATTATAATAGTCCTTATCAGGGTGAATCCTTATTGTCACTTTTTTAGCCTGAACTTAACTCTCTTGTAATTAAGGCACAGAACAAAGAGGTGTAACTTAGAGGGAATGTGTAAAGTATGTACGTAGTGCTAAAACAATTGAAATGCAAAAAGAATAAAAGTAACTAAATAAGTTAGAAAAATAGAGTAAAATTTAACAAACAAATTTGCACCAACATGACACAAATCCAATAGGGGTAAAAAGAGATATGAATTTTAATTGGAAATAACACCAAGAAGCACAAAGTCTCAATGATGGACAATGGTCACTGTAAAATATGACCTAGGTACAATTTGACGATGACCACGATGGAGTGTTGGTCAGATACACTAACCACGCTAGTCCTGGTTAAAAATGTTACCTTCTGAAATTAGACCTAATCCACCACAAGAGTACACTCCTAAAGCCCTCCTGAACCTTACGTTAGACACTTTGAGACAGGCAGAGGCCAGCAAGAGAATCCACTCAAGGTCCAAGTGCCACTGGTTAGCTGGGTTGTTGCATGAAAAGGCCTCTTGTAGTCTCTGCCACTGTAGCACTAATATGAGTTCAGCCTTATGACCCTTGCAGCCCATTTTTTTGTCTTGTATGGGTTAAGTCGTTTATGGCTCTTCTCAGCTTGCAGACAGCAGCTTTAGTCACTTTCAGACCTTCATTAAATCCAAGGTTTTTATGCAGCGGGTGCCTGGTGGTGCCACATTTATGCCTAGCACGAGCTAGCAGGTGGGAATTATCCCTGATGATGCCCTAAGCAATAGGATAAAGGTTCCGAAGGCAAACCCTATACGCTTTGGCCATTTACAAGATAGAGAGAGTCTTTATCCACACTAAACGTCTCTGAGAGCTAGAGGTGTGTGGGGGAATACATACTATAGTGATCCTGGTGTATTCACACATCAAACACGAAAATCCAGTTTTTGAGGCAGTCCCTGTTCGCCCAACCAACTCAGATGCTGATGTTTGGTAAAATCAAAGAAGTGAGAACAATACAGTGTTTATGCATTCGATATCCTTTATGATTTAAATCTTTTATTAGAATTTTCAAAAAAGATAAGCAGATACAGCCGCAAATTTAAATCTTTGGAGAGACAACTTCCGGATTGCTAGCCGCACAGTATTTACTGCAATGGATGCATCACGAACCCAAAAAGAACGAAAACAAAACAACAGAGAACCTTTCGACTCGAAAACCACCCCCAACTCCCCTCTACCCATCCCCACTCACTCAATTACATGATTTGCACTATTGTGTATAGCTAGTTGTTGTCCTTACGCCTTGTGATATTCTGGCTTGGGGATCTCCATAAGACGCAAGAGCCTGGGGTCAACTCGTTGAACTCCTGTGATAGTAGTGTTACATAAGGTTCCCATACCTCCTGAAATTCCGCCCCCTTCCCTGCTAGAGACATAGTGATCTTCTCCATACCTAAGATGTGCCAAATCTTATGCAGCCAGTTTGTGTGGCCAGGGGTGATTGTTGTTCCCCAATGAGCAAGTATGGCCTGGGCCGCAGCGCCTAACGCTATACCTATCTGTCAGCCGCGAACAGATTGTACAGGGTATGTCAGAGGATTAGGAAGGCCCAGCAATCCATTGGTCAGGAATTTAGGGAGCTGTGTGTCTAGGTGCTTGTCTATATCATCGAGGACCTGGTTCCAATAATGCTGAATATGTGGGCACTCCCACAGAATGTGTGTCAGGGTCCCCTTGACCCTGCATCCCCGCCAACAACTGTCACTATGTAAGGGTTTACATTTGTTTATTCTAACCGGTGTGTAGTACCAGTGTGAGGTAATCTTAGTCAGTGTCTCCATAAGGGCCATGCTGCATGATGTGTGGAGAGCCCGATAGGATATGCCCTCACATTCTTTTGCGCTTAAGTACCGTTCCAATTTCCCCTCCCATCTTGATCGCCCTGCATGAAATGTGTGACTCTGAGTCTGGAGAAGGATTGCATATGGGTCTGAGCTGATGCCTTTATCAGATGATTTAGGAAGGACCCACCTTTCGTACTGGGTCAGATGGCGCTGCACCATAGTGTGGTTAAGGGGTGCATCATCCAATGCCTCAATTGTAGATAACAGAAGTGGTCCACTTCCGGAAGACCAAAGATATCCTGCATCTGGGAGCATGAAAGCAGGCCCTCCATGTCAAAGAAATAGCCTATAGAGCGGTATGCTGACTCTCTCAAAGCTGCAGTCTGAGGCTGTCATCCGGGCATAAAGTCCGGGTTCTCAAAGAGGGGGGACAGTGGAGACGGATAAGTGGTCAGGCCGAGTTTAGTGCTAGTGCTGTCCCAGGCTGCCAGTATTACCCAAGTTATTGGGGACACATACAGACTTCAAGGACTGTGTGCATTGGGAAGGAGCGTAATCTTCCATAGAGCTGTGCCCGCCGCCGTACTGTCCTGAAAAAGCCAGGGTTTCTCAGATTCCGGGCAGCTCAGTTCTATAAATATTTCAGCTGTGTTGCTTTAAAGTAGAGTAGTAGGTCCGGAATTCCCAGTCTGCCAGATTCTGGAGGGAGATCAATCAATCAATCAATCACTTGTAAAGCGCACTACTTACCCGTGAGGGTCTCAAGGCGCTGAGGGGAGGGGGGGTGCTGCTACTGCTGGAAGAGCCAGGTCTTGAGGAGTTTTCTGAAGGTGAGTCGGTTTTGGGTCTGTCGCAGGTGGGTAGGGAGGGTGTTCCAGGTCTTGGCGGCGAGGAAGGAGAAGGATTGGCTGCTGGAGGTTGTTCGTTGGATGCGGGGGACGGTTGCGAAGGCGAGGCTGGCGGAGCGGAACTGGCGGGTTGGGGTGTAGAAGCTGAGTCTGCTGTTCAGGTAGGCTGGTCCGGTGTTGTGGAGTGCTTTGTGTGCGTAGGTGAGGAGCTTGAAAGTGATCCTCTTGTTGAAGGGGAGCGAGTGTAGGTCTCTCAGGTGGGGGTGATGTGGCTTCGGCGAGGGATGTTGAGGATCAGTCGGGCGGAGATAACTCAGAGACCACTTCATTCGTGGCTTCCGACCCTGCCAGATGAACTGCGCTAATTCTGTCTGAGGTTTGCTGATCAAGCCCCACAGGTGAGCAAGGGGGAGGGTTTGGAAAAGGTATAGTATTTTGGGGAGGGCTGTCATCTTACAGGCTGTTATCTGTCTCAGCCAAGAAATGCTAAGGTGTTTCATCCTCCCCAGGTCGCTCCGTATTTGCCAGAAAAGTGCTCCGTAGTTGCTATCTATCGTCGCTGGTATCGAAATGGCTAAGGTGATCCCTAAGTATGAAATGGTCTTCGAGGTCCACTCCAATTGTTATTGGGATGTGAGGAGGTCCACCATACCCTGAGGAACCGAGAGGTTAAGTGCTTGAGATTTTGTTATATTGATTTTGAACCCTGACGCCACTCCAAAGGTCTTCAGTTCCTCCATGGAGGCCGGGACGGAGGTAGTCTGGCACGCTGGAGATGCCAGGACATCGTCAGCATACAGGCTAATGGAGTGTCTGTCACCGCCGAAAGGGACACCAGTAATGTTTGGGTGATCTTGGACCATCTGTGCCATAGACACAGAGCAATTAATATGGGTGAAAGTGCCCAGCCCTGACGGGTACCTCTGTGAATGGAGAAGGGGGAAGAGGTGCAGCCATTGACCTGGACTGTCACCATAGGGGCATAATAACAATTAGGAATGCAAACCCCTGCATCTGTCCCCAAACCCGAAGTGCTCCAGCACTTGACTGAGGTATGGCCAGTGGACCCGGTCAAAAGACTTCTCGACACGACCACCAGAAGCATGTATTCCCCCTGGAACCTGTACGTTTTATCAGTAATGTGCAACGCTCTCTTAGTGTTGTCGCTTGCTTGCCGTTGAGGAATGAAGCCTGCTTCATCTGGGTCTACGAGGAAGGGCAGATATTGGATCCATCCTTTAAAGGGTGTTCCAGATGTCATATGTAAACCTACCAGACATGTCAAACAGGTGGAGACACTGAAATGTCAAAGAGAGTCCTTCAGTGATTGGGCCCTGACTGGCTGGCAGGACCAATGAAACGCCCTGTCCAGGTGTCAGCTAACATTTGCCTTTGAGAGGGGAAGCCTCCTTGAAGTGTACCCCATTGTCTGATGAAAAACCCCAGACAACGTGTCAAGCATGGTGTGACATTTAAGCAGGACTTGACAGTGTAATGTCAAAGCAAACAACAGTACAGAGGCAACGCTGCTGGCAGTGTCGGACAGTGTTAGATTATGCACTGACCAAGGAGGGCAATTGCTCTGATATTGTTGGACCTGTCGGCAGCGTTCGACACGGTCTCTCATGATAGCCTGATGGATATCCTCTACGAAAAAGGAATCTATTCTAATGCACTGAGCTGGCTACGTTCATTCCTAAGCAACCGAACACAATCAGTGCATCTCGGTCAATTTCAATCTAAACCCAGCCCCATAGGCTGTGGTGTCCCGCAGGGGGCCTCACTAAGTCCCACCCTATTCAATGTCTATATTTCATCATTGGCCAACATTGGTAGGAAGTGGGGCATTGGCATCTGCTCCTACGCGGATGACACGCAACTGATGGTGGCCCTGGATGAAAACCCAGAAATTATTAAATCAAAGCTGCACAACTATCTCTCTGAGATGGCCCAATGGATGCACACACACTGTTTAAAGCTGAATGCAGGAAATTCTGAAATCCTATTGTTTTGTGGCGCCAAACGAGTGTGGGACGCTACCTGGTGGCCACCCACTCTAGGCAATGCACCAACTCCAAAACAACACGCCAAAAACCTGGGCATCATTATGGATGACGCCCTGACCATGAAGGAACATGTGCGGTCCCTCTGTGGCAAAGGTTTTGCTATTCTGAAGCTTCTGGCCAGAATTTTTCCCTGGATACCATTGGACTGCAGACGATCTGTGACGCAAGCCTTGCTAGTTAGTCTGTTGGACTATGGGAATGCACTATTTGTAGGCATGAATGAGCACCTATTTACACAATTACAGGTGCTGCAGAATGCGGCTGCAAAACTTGTCTGCAATAATGGGAAGTTTGATTCTGCCTCAATGTGTTTGAAGAAACTGCATTGGCTGCAGATGCGCCAAAGAGCAGTATTCAAACTACTTAGCCACACTCACAAAGCTCTTCACAAAACAGGCCCTAGAATACTTCAGGAGAAGATTGAATTCTATGCACAAGGAGTTTGCGGTTGCTTCAATCAGCCTTCGCCAGAACTAGGCGTATTAAGAAAGTAAGGACAGGAGGACGATCATTCTCCTATTTAGCAGCCAAGAGGTGGAATGAGCTCCCCCAAACCTACGACTCACCTCTAACTACATTCAGTTCCGACAAAAATAAAAAACACACCTATTCCCTAAATTGTAAGTCACAGCTTGCAGACTCACCGGGAAATTTGGTTCTTAGCGCCTTGATATCCCTTGGGATGAGTGATGCGCTCTACAAATAACATAAAATAAAATAAAGAGGATCCTGCCAGCCTCCTTTGCATATTCTTTCATGTGCAGATGGGTCATCTCTGTCTGTTCTGGCCAGCCTACTGTTTGCCCCTGGGAGCATTTCACATCTCACTACAGGGGTGTCATCAGTTACCAGGTGATAGTTAAAAGGCACTGAAAAGCCTTAGACGCTTTAGGCGGGCAAAAGTTAGCTTTTCTACATTGCCTTTTCTGAAATAGTTAATCACAATTCGACTTTACCATTAGATTGGATTTGTTTCAGTTAATAAACTTAATATTGCAACCCAGTGCTTTCCTATGGTACTGCTAATCCCCCCCCTATATTGAAAATAGACTTTTGGGCCTTTTCACTATAAGGACATTTATAACATTAAACATATACATGCACCCTGCTTTAGCGGGCAGTAAGGCCTACTTAGGAGGGGCTTAGTGTTAGAAATGGAGGCCTCTAGTTGGCAGTGGTAGGCACCCTGTCTAAGTAGTGACCATTCCATTTAGTCAGGATGAGTAACGTACATACCTAAGTTTGCCTGTGATCAGCCTCTGGTAGCTTTGCACATAGCAGTAAGGCTAAACTAGAAAAGGCAATGTGTAAAGCAGTGGTATAAAACCCACAATATCACAGTGAAAACACTACAAATGGACTCCACAACAGTTTAGAAAAATAAAGTATCTATATCTAAACCAAACAAGACCAAAAGAATGACAAAAATGCAACATACAAATAATCAAAATATGACTTGTAGAAGGTAAAAACAGTTCTGTCCAAAGGAAACTATGGATGCGTCATTTTTAGCACAAAGTTCCTGGTATGCATCAAAATCTCAAGCAAAAACAGCCACAGGGAAGTTGATGCGTCGGTTCCTTAAGCGCAAGGAAGGTGATGCGTTGGTGCCTTGCTCCAGGGGAGGTGAAGCATCAGTTACTTACTGTCACACAGGAGAGGTGATGCATCGGTTCATTATTGGAGAGAAGGTGAGGTGTGTGTTTCTTACTGCAGCCCCATTGTTGTTCTAGATTTAGTGCCCACGTGTGATGAAGGGAAAATCTGGAAATGCTGGAGGTGATGCTGCGACGGCGAACCAGGTGCTGCATCGATTTCTCCAGCCGCTGAACTATGATGCATCAATTCTTCTTGCCGACCAGCAGGGCCTGCGTTGAGTCAGTGCGGTGATCTTCAACATCCAAGATCAGTGCATGGAACCTGGCGTGCACCAGTTTCTCGGGCCGCTCGCAGGTGCTGCATCAATTTTTCAGCCGCACTGGGCTGGGCATTGGGAATTTCTCCCTCACAGTGGATCTGCATCGGAAAATTCAGACCCTAGGAAGGCCAAGCATTGGTAGCATTGGTAGCTTTGCACGAGCAGACAGGCTTATCTCAGAGGCAGTGTGCAAAGCATTTGTGAACACATACAGTAATACAGTGACAACACTACATATGGACACCACACAGGTTTAGAAAAAAAGGTAACCTTTACTAGACTTAACACAAGCCAAATGATAAAAATTCACAATACTGTAATCCAAACAAGTCTTTAAAATGGTAGAAATAGCTTAGTTCACTTTAGATGCAAATGTAACACTTTACTCTCACAGTACTTGGGATGCGTAACACAAAACAAACAAACAGGGTCGCAGGGACGGTGATGGATCGGTTCTTTACACTCAGGGATGTGTCGGTTCCTTGCTGCTGCGCAGGGGAGTTGATGCTCGCTTCCTTACTGTGTGGGGAGGTGATGCGTCAGTTTCTTACTGCGATCTGTTGCAATGAAACTCCAGTGCAATGCGACAAAATGGCCTCTTGGTTACGGTGCGACAACATAGATGCGATGCGTGCACGCCTGAAGGCCTTGCGTTGACTAGGTGATCTTCTGAGTCGCGACAGGCCTTGCGACACGCTTCTCCGGTGATGCAAAGCTCTTTGGCAACTCAGTGTTGCAACGACAACTGCTGCGGAGGCGACTCGTTTCTTGTCTTGAGTCACGCTGCCAGCTCCCATCAATACACAGTCTCTCAGAAGGCTCAGCACAACAGCAGGTACTTCAATTCTCAGCAAGGGAATTCAGGGGGGGGAGCTGGGAATGAAGTCTTGTATCGCTGAGACTTCAAGCAGGAGGCAAGCATAGTTCAGGCCCTTGGAGATTCTTCTTCAAGATGATGAAAGCACACTCAGTCCTTTTTTTAATTTCTTTGGCAGAGAAGCAACCACTGCAGGCTAACCCCTAAACACACAGCACAGCACAGTGTAGTCTCCTCCTTCAGCTTCTATGGTTCTTCTCCTCAGCAAAGAGTCGTCTTGATTCCCAGAAGTGATCTAAAGTTCTGGGGTCTGGGTCCCCCTTTTTATGATCATAAATCCTTTGTCTCTGAAGGCAGAGAGTGTCTGTAACTAGTTCAAACCAGTTCTGGGGGAATTCTGCCAGTGCACACCTTCTCTCTTTGTCAGTGTGGGCCAGGGGCATCAGACACTCCACAGGAGGTGGAGACAGCATTGTGAAAGGCAGGCACAGCCCTATTCAGGCCCAGGTGCTACTCCTCCCACCACTCCTCATGCAGATAGGTCTATTCAGCCTTGTGCTGACTCACCCTGTCTCCTGGAGCCACCCCAGCCCCTGTCACTCCAAACGAGACATTGAATAGACAACCTAGCAGAGGCAGGCTTGGATGGTTGTGCAAGAAAATACCTACTTTCTAAAAGTGGTATTTTCAAACACAGAATGTTAAAACCAACTTCACTCAAAGATTTATTTGATCATTCTGAGTTCAAACATACTAAACTCGAATTTCAACCTACTTCCTTGAGTCAGTTAGGATTATAAGATATTATAAATAAACTTCCCATTCTGGCCTATGGGAACAGGTAGCCTTCCAATCGTGGTACAAAAGGGGGTGGTGATTGACGGAGCATCTGAACCAATCAAACACTCACACCCAGTCAAAACATCTGGGTTTGATCCATCACCGTTCTTTAGCCCACTCTGCCACCCCAGTTCAGACATGGCTATATGCAAATCAGTCTGACCCTGTGCCTCATGGGAACAGTCCAGCCCAAACTGGCAAGCCATGCCTTCCCTGTACCGGAAACAAGCTTTCGAGGACCGGTTTCTGGCATTCCAGCCGTCTTCAGTCCGACTTGCTTTAATCCAGTGGCAAAGTGAGCAAGGGACTCACGTCTGAGGATACCCTGCCACACTTATGGCGGCCAAAGCGGTACAAAAGGGGGTGGTGATGGACGGAGCATCTGAACCAATCAAACACTCACACCCAGTCAAAATATCTGGGTTTGATCCATCACCGTTCTTTAGCCCACTCTGCCACCCCAGTTCAGACATGGCACTTGGAGATTCTTCTTCAAGATGATGAAAGCACACTCAGTCCTGTTTTTAATTTCTTTGGCAGGGAAGCAACCACGGCAGGCTAACCCCCAAACACACAGCACAGCACAGGGGTAGTCTCCTCCTTCAGCTTCTCTGGTTCTTCTCCTCAGCAAAGGGTCGTCTTGATTCCCAGAAGTGATCTAAAGTTCTGGGGTCTGGGTCCCCCTTTTTATGATCATAAATCCTTTGTCTCTGAAGGCAGAGAGTGTCTGTAACTAGTTCAAACCAGTTCTGGGGGAATTCTGCCAGTGCACACCTTCTCTCTTTGTCAGTGTGGGCCAGGGGCATCAGACACTCCACAGGAGGTGGAGCCAGCATTGTGAAAGGCAGGCACAGCCCTATTCAGGCCCAGGTGCTACTCCTCCCACCACTCCTCATGCAGATAGGTTTATTCGGCCTTGTGCTGACTCACCCTGTCTCCTGGAGCCACCCCAGCCCCTGTCACGCCAAACCAGACATTGAATAGACAACCTAGCAGAGGCAGGCTTGGATGGTTGTGCAAGAAAATATCTACTTTCTAAAAGTGGTATTTTCAAACACAGATTGTTAAAACCAACTTCACTCAAAGATTTATTTTATCATTCTGAGTTCAAACATACTAAACTCGAATTTCAACCTACTTCCTTGAGTCAGTTAGGATTATAAGATGTTATAAATAAACTTCCCATTCTGGCCTATGGGAACAGGTAGCCTTCCAATCGTGAACAATGAAATTGGTTTTAATTCACTATCAGGACCTGTCACACACATCAGGACATGTCTTACCTTTTACATACAATGCATCCTGCCCATGGGGGCACCTTGGGCCTACCTTAGAGGTGACTAACATGTATAAAAGAGAAGGTTTAAGGGCTGGCAAGTGGGTGCACTTGCCAAGTCGGACTTGGACCTTTATGCTCCCCGTCATTTTCTTTTTATGACTCGCTTCTTCTTCTACCTTTCTCCTCCGCCATTTTAGCGATCTCTGACCTCCCCCTCTGTCCCAGCGACCATTCTTTTGTCTCTCCTGTTACCTCTGACACACTCCTCACTGTCTTACTCATTACTATCTGCTTCACTCTCTCGTTTGTCTGACTTTCCTGCCCTTCTCTGTCCCTCCCTTGGTGCTGTGACTGCATCCCGCCTCCGACCCCACTTAATTGAACTCTGCTTTTCTGTATATAGAGATAACTCTAATCACTGGTATATGAAGTAGATCTTTGTACTCTCTACCATTCCTATGTGACTCTTAGAGTATATCCATTCATATCTCTTCCCTATGTATATAGAGATAACTCTAAAAACTAGTATTTGCAGTAGACCTTTGTATTCTCTACCATTCCTATGTGACTCTTAGAGTATATCCATTGGTATCCCTTCCCTATGTATATAGAGATAACTCTAATCACTAGTATATGCAGTAGACCTTTGTGCTCTCTACCATTCCTATGTGACTCTTAGAGTATATCCATTCGTATCCCTTCCCTATGTATATAGAGATAACTCTAATCACTAGTATATGCAGTAGACGATTGTACTCTCTACCATTCCTATGTGACTCTTAGAGTATATCCATTCATATCCCTTCCCTATGTATATAGAGATAATTATAATCGCCAGTCTCTTCTTTGTGTGACTTTACATCTTGTACATTTGTATTTTTTTTCTGTGTGTATCTTTTATGTAACACATGTAATCCTAAGTCCTTATGTTTTGCAACTGGTTCTTATGTAAAGCGCTCTGACACCTTCGGGTAAAGTTTGCGCTATATAAAATCGCATTAAATAAAATAAATAAATAAAATAAATAAAAAATGGCAGGCCTGAGTCATAGGTTACATGCTGCTCCGGTGGGTGGCACAACCATTGCTGCAAGCCTCCCAGCAGCATTTGATTTAGAGGCCCTAGGCACACTCTGTGCACTTTACAAGGGTCTGACAAGTAAACCAAATAAGACAATCGCGGAGCAACTAATCCATTACAATACTTTACAATAGGGAGTACTTGCACTTTGGCACTGAATAGCAGTGGCAAAGTGCCCAAAGCATCTAGACCAGCAAAAACATAGCAAAAACACAGGAGGCAACAGCAAAAATGGAAGGGAGACCCACGCCCATGGTGCCAGGTCTAACAGGGCTTGGCATGTGGGTGCACTTGCCAGGTCGACATGGCAGTTAAAAAACTGTGCACGATGCAGGTCTGAGTCATATTTGAAAGGCTACTTGTGTGGGTGGCACAATCAGTGCTGCAGGCTCACTAGTAACATTTGAGTTACAGGCCCTGGCCACAAACGGTGCACTCTACTAGGGACTTACCAGTAAATTAAATATGCCAATCATGGAGAAACAAATACAAATAAACCGGGAGCACCTGCACTTTGGCACTGATCAGCAGTGGCAATGTGCCCAGAGCACCTAAACCAACAAAAACGAAGTCCGGCACACAACCGAAAATACAGGAGGCAGAAGTAAAAAGTCAGGGGAATCCATGCCAAGGATGCCAGGTCTAACACTTATAAATATTTAAATGGAAAAGTTAGGCCTCTAAAATGGGTTATTGTTTGACATTTGAAATTGCAGTTAAAAGTAGGCTAAGTTTAATTTCAATTTGTGATTGGTATCATTTTAGAAATTTCACATAACAAAACTACAGAGATTACTGCAGTACTCCACATTGTGTAATTTTGGGGAGAAATTTAACCTGAGATGTCCCATTCGTGTAATTTTTCAACATCAGTGGAATTTCAGGTAGATTTTTTACCTGAGCGGACAGTTTGGTTAATTTTTGAGTGAGAAACTACAAATTTGACCACAAATGGCAATGTTTTGAAGGTGTTCCTTTAATGTGGGTGGTCAACAAACATTTCAGGTAGGTTTTTTTACCCAAGTTGACCGTTTGGGTAATTTGCAAAACTGCCAATCCAACTGTAAGAAGCAGTGTTTTGAATGCAAGAATAATATTTTCAAGTTGGATGTTTACCCGAACTAGCCATTTGGGTAATTGCTTCAGTGCAAGTTTCATTTTACATAATCATGCGTAATGTTTGATCGTTTTGCCGGACCTTGTGCTTTTCAGGCTCTCTCCTCCTCTCACAGGGCCACTGGCCTTGAGGCAGGTAGAAAACGGGTGCTCCATGCTCAGTGTAAGTAGACTTGACTTTCTGGGTGATGGACCCTCTCATAGTAAGAAGACTAGCATACATTGGTTCATAGCTCTAGAATTCATGGGGATCCTTCCGGTTGCACAGTGCTGTTGAGAAACTTGTGAGTCTAATGCGCTCACCTTTTTAGCCAAACTTCAGACACAAATAACATTCTTTCATTAAGTCTTTATTGCGATTTTTCATCATAAAAGACAAAAGTTGCCAAAGATAAAATAGATTTCATTCATTTATAAAATACACCATCATACTCTAAATCTAAAACTTAAACCATACCACAACAACAATAATTGATAAGTTAATATATATATAAATACATGTTAAAAAGGTTCTTAAAAAAGATTAAATATATTTCTCAGCAAAAAGGCTTAGGGGCAGATGTATCATCCGTTTTTTTTGTCGCAAACGCTGCGATTCGCAAAATAGCAGCGTTTGCGACCAAAAAAACGGGATTTGGAATGTATCATGCAAAAAGCCTCGCAATATTAAGGAATCGCAAATTTAGCGATTCCTTAATATTGCGAGGCTTTTAAGAAATGGCAAATTGCGATTTCCTATTTGAAATGTATTAAGCATTTCAGTGTTGCCATTTTTGACTAAGAATTCGCAAATTACCACCAACTTGTAGTTGGTGGTAATTAGCGAATTCTTTTCAAAATGCACTTTTTAAAAATTCTAAAGGTGCCATTTGACGCTCATACATGCCCTTAGGGCATGTATGTGCGCCATATGCGCACACATGTCAAATTCAGGGGTGCAGCAGGGTGTCCTTAAGACACCCTTGCACCCTTGAAAATATTCTCGATTAGCAAATTGCTAATCGCAAATTGAGAATAATTTCACATTCATTCCTATGGGCCTCCTGGCCCATAGAAATGAATGGGAAATTATTCCTTAATTGCGATTAGCAATTTGCAAATCGCAATTAAGGAATTTTAAGAAATCGCTAAAAAATAGCGAATTTCTACATACATACCATTTTGCACTTCTCAAATAGCGATTCCGCAAAATGGTATCTTGATACATCTGCCCCTATATCTTCTTCAGTTAATTTACAAATGTTAATCAACTTGTAAACCACACAATACATTGATATTCGAACTCGATCCGCTGCTAAAAGGTCCCATATTTCATCATTGACCAGCTACTTTGCCCCCCATTTTATTGCGTAAGGCCCACGCCCAGCTAAAGAACTTTGTTACACCAATTACGACAAGGTTTGTAGTGTCTGATTTCAGTATTCTCTTAGCAACCACTGCCGATCTTGTATCCAAAGTCAAGCATATTGGTATCAACCAAATACTCCTCGGCTGGTGATAAACAGGGCATACAAATAAAAAATAGTCAGTGCTTTCACTAAGATCATGGCAAAATACGCACTTATCGCTACTTGCAGAATTCCATTTGCTTGTGAACCACCGTAGGGGTAATGTACCCATCCTAAACTGGTGGTAGAATTTGTGGTCATGAGACTTCATAATACGATCCCAATATCCTTCCAAGAAAGTTTCAATTTTTAATTTGAGAAAATCCCTTGACAGTGACTGGCAGATGTGATAGGATAATCTCTTGGTTTTAACCCCCTCCCAGTAAGCTGCTCTAAATGACCTTTTCAATGGAAATTCTGAAACATATGCATGTTCCCATAGGTTTTTTATCCCCATATCTGCCAGCAAAGACCTTATGCAGACAACCATGGGATCTTATGTGATCGACTCAACCCCCTCACTTCTAATAAAGCCTTAGCGTACAATGAAAGTTCCGGGGTGGTCCATAAACGCCTCCAGAAGGCAAGTGGTCTGTAGCGTGCTACGTCTACAAGTGTGTGACAGCCAAGGCCAAGAAAGAGTGGTAAAAGGGGGATGGTGGTGGCAAACCTATTAACAGTCTCATAAACTTATTTTGGGCAGTTCAAAGTAAACTTGTAAACTTGTAAACTTGGAGATTTGTAGAGCGCAGTTGTTGCCCTAGGGCGTCCAAGCGCTAGGTAAGTCGTAACCCTACGGTGCACAGGGAAGGGAGACCAGAAAAGAAGAAAGCGGATTTTAACAAGCAGAAGTGAAGAGATGAGTTTTCAGTTGTTTGCGGAATATGTTCAGGTTCTGGGTGGCTCTAAGATGAAGTGGTAGGGCGTTCCAGGCCTTTGCTGCGTTGTACATGAACGTTCTTCCGCCGGTTCTGGATCTCTTTATTCTTGGAACAACTGCCAAGAGAGTCTGGCTAGAGCGGAGATTCCGCTTCGGGATGTATTGACTGATCAAATTACGGGTAATGATAGGACCCATGTTCCAGAAGGCTTGGTGGGCTGTACATAGCGCCTTGAACAGAACCCTCTGCCGGACCGGTAACCAATGGAGGGTTATTAAGCCGGACCTGACTGAGTGTCTGCGGGGGATTTTGAGTAAGAGGCGAGCAGCGCTGTTCTGAACAGTTTGCAGCCTTCGAAGGGTATATTCAGGTGCACCCAGGTAGAGTGCGTTGTTAAAATCGAGCCGGGAGTGGATGAGTCCTTGGATGGCTGCCTGTTTGGCTTCCAGGGGGAGAATAGGGAAGATTTTATTTAGTACCCTCAGAATGGAAAAACATGTGGCTGAAAGTTTAGTGGCTTGGATATTAAAGGAAAGTGAACTATCCAGCCATACCCCAAGGCTTTTGATGGTGTTATTTGGGGTTGGCGGTGGCCCTAGGCTAGGGGGCCATAGGGAGGGGGGAAATACCGGTTCTAAGGGTCCTAGGAGCATTAGCTCAGTTTTATCTCCGTTCAATTTCAGGGCTGATGACGTCATCCAGCTCCTCACTTCCTCTAGGCAATCTCTGAGCCCACCTGGCGCTGTTCGAGATGTCTCTTGCGCCAGTGAGACCACCAGCTGTGTGTCGTCCGCATATGAGATGATGTTAATTCCAAAAGGGCGTACGACACTAGCCAGCGGCCTCATGTATAGGTTGAACAGAGCCGGGCTCAGAGAGGAGCCCTGAGGAACTCCACAATTTAGGGGTCTGCTGGAGGAAGCTGAATCGCCATCAAAAACCCTGAAAGACCTGTTCCTCAAAAAGTATTCAAATCAGGTCAAGGCTCCGTCCTTAATCCCCACACTGGACAGGCGGCTCAGTAAGGTGTCATGACACACTGTGTCAAAAGCCGCGCTTAGATCAAGGAGGATCACTGCCACTGATCCTCCCTGATCCAAGATTTTCCTCGCTTCCTCATCGACCATGAGGAGGGCGGTCTCTGTCCCGTGCTTGGGACGGAAACCCGTCTGAGTGGGATCTAGTATATGGTGGTCCTCTAAATAGGCCACCAGCTGTTGGTTCACATATTTCTCCAGGACCTTGCTCAGCCAAGGGAGAAGAGAAATAGGGCGATAGTTCGCCAGATCAGACGGGTCCAGATTGGGTTTTTTAATCAGAGACCTAACAATGGCCCGTTTCCACTCGGGAGGGACAGTGCCAGAAGAGATGGAGGAGTTTAGAACCTCTCTGATGACAGGCAAGGTAGTGTGGGAAGCTGCCATTAGGATATCAGGGGGGGCAGGGTCGGACGGGGAACCTGATTTAACACCGAGAGCCAGTGATTCCAAAGTGGAAAGGTCTAGTGGAGGGAAGTGAGATAGATTGTAGGGGGTAGGGGGAAGTGGCAGGCTGGGGGGGATGTTGGGTTGAGTAGGCAGGTCGGAGTTTGGAGGAGAAAAGGATGAATAGATTTTGTTTATTTTCTGGTAGAAAAACTCGGCGATGGCATCACACTGGGTGACCGATTTCTCGACATGCACCGCTAGAGATGGATTGATTAGCTTTTTAATGATTTGAAATATCTCTTTAGGTTTGGAACTAGCATTCAGGATCTTTTCGGCGAAGTACGTTGATTGTGCTGTTTTTATTTGAGATTTGTACTCGTTTATAGTTTCACGGTACCGGATTTTGTTATCCACCGATTTATCTAAGCGCCAGCGTCTTTCCGCTCTTCTGCAGAGACGCTTTTTTTCTCTGAGGAATTGAGTGTACCACGGGGCGCTTTTTTGAGGTCTCTTCAGTACAGTCTTGCTCATTGGGAGCGTACAGTCAAGAGTTTGGGAGATCCAGTTGGTATAGGCCAGATTTGCTAAAGTGGAGATAAGTTGCTAAAACCCCAAATTTCAGCACCATATATTATGGCTGGACTAATTTTGGTTGTGTATTTCTTAACAATAGGGGCTATAGGTTTAGTTAAGGACGACCACTGCTCCTTAACCAGGGCATCGGCCAAATGGGAATGCTTTAGCGCTAGCATTTCAACTTGGGGCTTCCAACTTAATTTTTAATTAAATGTAACGCCCAGGTAGGTAAAGACATCTGTGTGCTCCAGTAAGGCGCCGTCCATATAAACACTCGCCTTAACTGGCTTGGACCTGTGGAGCACCATAAACTTTGTCTTCCCTACGTTGACCACAAGCTCATGTTCGCAGCAGAATACCTCAAACTGGGACAGTGCCAGCTGTAGCCCCTGTTTCGTTTTGGAAATAAGCAAGGTGTCATCCGCGAACATGAGCAGTGGAACTTTCAGGCCAGCTAATATTGGCACATCAGTTGGGTGATTTGCAAAGTACTGGACCACCCCATTTATGAATAAAGAGAACAGGGTGGGAGCCAGCATGCACCCCTGACGAACCCCTTTACTGACCTTAAACCTTTCTGTGGATTCACCTGGTTGGCCGCCAAACAAACCTGCCCATACGTATGTTTGTGTAGTTTAACCAAGATAGCAACCAAACAGTGAGGCATCCCCATTTTCAATAGTGGCCTCCACAGTTTCTCCCTTGGAACGAGATTGAATGCAGATTTTCAATCTACAAATGCCGCAAAAAGCAACCCCCCCCCTAAAACTACCTCCTTCCAGTAGAATAAGACAAATGTGAAGGCCTGGTCCAGAGTCCCTGTATGAGACCGAAACCCTGCCTGTAAGGGTGTTAAAATGTCCCTTTCAATTATCCATCCCTGGATCCTCCCCAGCACAAGTCTCGCCACTATCTTTTGGGCAGCGTCAATTAGACTGATAGGTCTATAATTTGCAGGTGCAGAGCGATCCCCCTTCTTATAGATAGGTATGATCTCTGCACCTGACCAGGATGCTGGGAGCGGAGCACCACTAGCTATAGCGTTTGCTAGTAGATTTAAATAGGGGACCCATAGGTCTTGATTTTGTTTAAACAGATCTGCAGGGACGCAGTCTGGCCCTGGGGCCCTACCACTTGGAACTAGTTGCAACACAGACTCCACCTCTCTGCATGAAAACTTCAATGGTTCTTTTGATAAACTAAGAAGAACAATCTCATTGCTACTAATCGATGCCCTAAAGTGAGCTTCCAAAAACGACACCCATTATTTGGGTTGGATGTGGTTGCATGGGATCTGTTGCTGTGGATTGTTCCCCCATTTGAGTAGGTGCCAAAACTGGGTCATGTTTCTCCCATTGCAAGCCTGCAACAGGTCCTTCCATCTTTCTTCATCCCACTCTCTCTTGGCTTGTCTCTGCGAGGCTTTATAGATGGCTCTGCACTGTTTAATGCCGCAGTGCGACCTTGACCTGATAGCTACCACAAGGGCCTTGTACGCCAATCTCAGGTATTATTGTACCATGAACTTAACTTAAGGGGTCGAGTCTTGTTGCAAGGGCTAATTTAAAAAAATAACTTTTTCAGACCCGAAAAGAGTTCATGTGTACACCCAATAGAATTGAAATTAACTCCTCCTGAGTCTTAAAATCAGAGAGTGACGTCAAGGAACCGAAACCAAGACCCTGATCTGTTTAATGTTACTCTCATTGTTGGCTACCCTTGCCCACTTGACCCTTCTTTGATCATTTGCAATAGTTACCGTTTCTTGAATTGTATCACCTTCCCTCTGCAAAAGACTACAAAAACTTCTATCATTAATTTTTAAAATCAGAGGGTTGTGATCCCTCTCTGGCCTCACCTGAACCTCCATATCTAAAACTGATTGCCATAGTTTCACATTGACCAGAATGTAGTCTATACGACTACCAGTTCTACCATTGTCAAATGTCTTTGCTCCCTGCCTATCAGACTGTGTCCTCCCGTTAACCGCCCTCAGGCCCCTTTCCGAACAAAGCCTCTTCAACTGTAGGGCGGCCTCGGACCATTTCCTTATGGGTTTGAGCTCCAGCTGTGGTATGCCCCATATTGCAACCACCTCTTCACTCAGTCTTCCATCTTCGTGATCTAAGGGTTCGAAGCAAGTATTAAAATCCCCGGCTATAATCAAACTACTAGTGTTTGTTTCATGAATCAGGTATCTTTCAAGAATTGTTATAACATTTCAGCTCCTACCGCCCGGTTGACCCCGCGAATAGACATTGTATATTATTAGGTCTAGCCCTTTTAGTGAACTAACCCGTATAGCCATTATATCCGGGGAATCGATAGTCATCTTCTCCACCCTTACCCCCTCGGTTTGTCTCACCCAGCAAGTCAACCCACCAACTGGCCGATCCCTCAAACCCCTGGTCGCTGCTTTAAAGAAGTTTAAGTAACATGGATGAAAAACTCCCTCCACTGCCCAAGTCTCCTGAAAAGCCCACACATCTGTAGACTCAATATATAGTGACCAATCTGTGGACATTGTTTTGATTCTAATCCTGCTACTTTCCAGGAGGCTAGGGTCAGGCATGGCTTCGAGAGGCTGGGACCTGAGATCCTATAGCTTGTCTGACTCTCCTCAACATTCCCATTAACTGGTGGCGGCTGACCTTTGCTAGGTGTTCGGACAGAAAGTTGGGAAATAGAATTAGTAGGAATGACCCGCAGATTGTTGCCCGTGTGGACACTCCTTCCGCCAACTAACTGTGTACCGCATGGGAGTACCTTCTCACTTCCCAACAAGTTACCAATGTATTTTGCCTGGTTCCCATCTACCGCTATTTTAGCCCTTCTGCCTAGAAACCATGGTATATTATTCCTCCCTCTCAGTCAGTCGTTATCTTCTAGGGTTGATAGATTGTACCAGATAATTAGCCGTGTTAAAGCCACCGTATAAGCTCTCAATTCTTTATATAGGAACATGTTCCGTGGATTATAAAAGTACCCTAGGGGGAGTATTCTAATTTCCTCGGCTACTGGGGGGTTGTGACCAGACATTTCAAAGATATATTGGACCAGGGAAAGAGACCTGAAGTTCAGAACCACACAGTCACCAGTCATAGATTTGTGTGAGTGACCTACCCAGTGAATTTGACGCACCATTTTAAATTCGTCGCACAGTTGGTGTCTAATACCTGTCTTTTTGCTCACTAAATGGAGAGCCTTGTTTTTAAGTGTCGACCAATGCTCACGGGTACCCGTGGGAAGTAGAGGCATGTTGGCTAAGTCAACCATATAGGGGGGGGCTTCAGGGGGTAGGTGGAGACTAGGTAGCATATTATTATCCCCTCCATTCCCTGAGCAGCCTGTCTCCTACTATTGCCTACGTCCCCACTTGGCAGTACCACAGGTGCATGGATACCATTGTTCAAACTGGGGGCGGGGAGGCTGGATAGACTTGTCACAGTTGTACCGTACCAAGGCTTGTTTGTGCATTTACCAAGTTTCCCGGCTGCATACTTTGTACAGCCCCTGAGGTCTTACATCGGACTGTCCCATTAGCATAGATAGAAAGTTGGGCGGTATTCCTTGGGTTACTATAGTATAGACTTTGTTCGATCTTTTCTAGCCTTTCAACCACTAAATCTAATCTCTTGGATATTGGGTCGATAAGAGCTGCTAATTGTTTACTTATTAGTGAGCAGAGTTCCTCTACATTAGGTTGAATGTTAGAACAGGTTACCTGCTTAGGTTGGGAAGTTAATGAGGTTGATACTGGATTGGGGCAGTATTAGCGACCGAGATAGTGGCACCCGACTTCCCAAAAACGTGTACCCTATTCCGTTCATTAGTGGTGACTAGTGAGTTGTGTTTAGCTAATGTTCAACCTTTCCTTTTTTTAGTTGGTTGTTCAGCCATTTGACCCCTCGTGGCTTTCTTGAACTTAGTTGTTACCATAACAGGGCACTGTATACCAGCCTGAGCTTGCGGATTACCTGTAGTGGGGGACAAAGACACTTCATGTGACAGACTAAGAGAAGTTATGTCACAGGCTGGTTCTAAGTCATTACTTGGCAAATTTTGAGGTAACTGGGCAAAGGGCAGAGAACTTCCCCAGGGAGGTAAAGGTTCCAATGAGAGCCTTCACTCAGTAGCCTGAAGCTCATGCAATAAAACAGATTCTGCACAATTTAAAAAAGAATCAAGAGTGCCCACCACCCTATCCCCAACCTTTCTTTTGCTCATATTTAAAAGGGCCTCAGAGGCAACAAATAACCAGTCAAGTTTACAAAGAAAAAACACCCTAAAAAGGGAATGTGATGCTTACAGTTCAGCACAAAAAATGTCAGTAACGTGGCCCGGCCCGGCCTCCTCTGGCCTCTGACGGCAACGGACGGGCCCACCCTTGGCCCGGGCTTCGCCCTTGGTCCGGGCACGCCTGCGCGCGTCCCGTGCTGCGGGAGGGCTGCGCGTCCTTTGAGGGCCTGTCCGTGCTTGTGGCTAGCGACCAGCAGGGCCCCCTGGGAAATGTAGACCTTGAGTTGGCTAGTAGATCTCGGCGGCCGGCTCCCTTCTCGGCGGTATGGGCAGCGGGAGTCCACAGAAGCAGAGCAGGAGGCGGTGAGTTAAATGAAGTATAGCCATTTCACTCACGGCAGCGGCAGACTGGCGTAGCGCTTCCCGCGCTGCGGGAGAGCAACGCATCCTTTGAGGGCCTCCAGTGCCCTCTGCTGATGCTTGGGGCTGGCGACCAGCAGGGGCCCCTGGGAAATGTAGTCCTTGAGTTGGCTAGTAGATCTCCGCGGCCGGCTCCCTTCTCGGCGGTATGGGCCATGGGAGTCCAAAGAAGCAGAGCAGGGGGTCGGTGAGTTAAATTAAGTATAGCCGTTTCCCTCACGGCAGCGGCAGACTGGCGTTGACACAATTAACATTTAGTGTCTGCTCCTTTAGAATATGGGTTGTGGATTCCAGCTTTGAATAAATGCTCTCTCCTATGAACTGCCTTTTTATCAAAGAAACAGTCTGCCACAGCATGGTGACTCAAATTCTAAATGACCCATAACACAGGCTTCGAGAGTAACAGAAACTCACACCTGGCTGTCAAATTCAAAGGACTAAGCCTTCCTCTCTATCAAGATTAGGGGTGGATGGTCAACTCTACTCCGCTGGTGGAGTGTACGAAGTTTTGCCACTCTGCACTCCGTTTTGGAGCATGAAGTTTAGAAAAAAAACTGCTCTGCTGCAATGTGAAGTTTACTGGCACTGCTGCCCACTCTGTGTGTCTGCCAATGCCTCTAAAGATGATATCCAGGCCTACACCAAGTGACTCGCCTCCGCCACAAAACAACTGTTCACAAAACGAAAAGGATTAGACACAAAGTCAATCAGAATGTGCTGCTCAGCGGCCTATGATTGCTAACAGGCCTGACTTAGCACACAAATCAGTGGTCTCTTTACAAGCTGCAGCTCTCAGAGCGGAGTCACAGAGCTCAGCTGACATGAGCAAGTTCAGTTGAAGAAAAGGCATGGAGTGGTTGGAGAGTGCAGTGAAAGACAGACTGGAGAGCATGCTGAAAATGAGCTGCACACTGGTGAAACCTCATGGAAGGCGCTGTCAAACCAATGAGTTCGCACCAGCTGTTTCCTCAGAGTGCCGTCAGGTGTCCATGTCACTATAACCTATGAGACTTGTGGCAAACAGGGTTGTGGAGTGAAGGCAAGTCAGAGGGGCTGCAGATCTAAGGGATTGTAGTGGTGGTGTGCCTCTCTCTGAAATGTTTGCAGTACCTCAGACTCATTACCTTGTCGGAAGTTAAAAGCACTTCCAAGTTTTGTTTATGTACCCTAAAGAGCATGCCAACATTGTACAGTATGTCCATTAGGAGATGAGGGGAGGAGGGAGCTTACAAAGAGCTGCATAGTGTTTGTCACCTTTGCATTTTCTGTCTCAAGGCGGATGGGTGGAGACTTGTTTGCCACAGGGCAGGTTCCCAGGCTCCCTCCTGCACTTGTGGGTGCCTCCAAGTGCTGCCCGTGGAAGAGCAGAGTGTTTTGTCCAGTTGCCAGACTGAGGAGTTTCTGGCGTGATTGGAGACAGACTGCTGACGGCACAGAGCACTTGGGTCACTACAGTGGCATTTCATTTCAGTGACACAGTCTGGTGGGTGTTTGAGGGTGGCCAGCAGGCATCGCGTCATGCTCAGCATTCCATCAAACTGTGCCTGCTGGTCTGGTATGGCTGTGCTCATTTTTATTTCATCACTAGATTTGCTCTCATGGCCCACTGACTAAAGCTGCTATATCCTAAGTGGTGAAATCTTTTGTGGAATATCATAACTAATGGACGTCACATACTCCACCCATTTCGGGAACTCCACACAATTTGACTGAGTTTTCTAGTCACTCTGCGGGGTTCTGTGTAGTGAAAGTCTGGAAACTCTGCCTAGGTCTAATCAAGATTTCCCATTCCACAGTGCCATCCTTAGCAGTCCCAAGCCCCACTGACGAATAACCCTTTCTTGAATCAGAGACCTTTGATATGCACAGAGTATGCTCCTCTCCCCTTACTTCAGTGTGTGCTCCTGCCCCATCCATCAGGAATGTGTGTAATAAACATATACTATAAGGGGGGTTCAGGTTCTCACCTCACCTCTCCTAGTCTTTCCAGGCCATATTTGTTTGTTTGATTCCCTTTAAGAGGGGCACATGGCACACAAGGGTTCCTTGGCCCAACCATGGAAGTTGAGGCTTTACCAAATTGGGTCATTGGTTGACTGGGGTATGAGCCCTGGTAAAGCAGCAACCGCAGTTATTGGCAGGGTTAGGAGCAACAAACCACAAGTTAACCTGTGCTCATCCCCCTGGTCACTCGGCAAAGAGCAGTCAGGCTTAACTAAGTGACAACGTGTCAAGTAATTGTGCAACACTTCCAACAGTAAATTAGGAAAAACCCCACAGAAAAAGGATCCCACACCAAGTTAGAAAAATAGAACTACAACCAAAATGATAAACCTTCAACTAGTAGAAGCAGATATATTTAATTAAAATGATTTTAAGTAAAATAGCACCAAAAGTTGTAAAGGGTCAACTGTGAATGTCTGGTTGTGCTGTATCGCGACAAAGTCACAAGTTCAGGCCGACCATTATGAAGCCCGGGCCAGATACTGGGACCCACTGAGGCCTACTGAACATAGTAGCTTAAATCCAGGTTGTGGAGCATTGCGTGTATCTGTGTTGAAGAGGCATCATGCAGCCAAATCAATGCGTCGAAGTGATGAGCGAGGCTGTGGTGAAAGGTCCTGCTGCGTTGACATCTTGGATCTCGTTGATGGGAGCTTGCGATCTGAAGTCTGGCGTTGGGGATGCCGCACGGTGTTGGGGCAATGCGTGGGTTCTGAGAAGCTGTGAGACACCGATGCGGAGTTCAACTTTGTTGTTGATGCTGCCGTTGATGAGAGATGCAAGGGCCTCCACCAGAGATGCAATATGCAGTGGCAGTTCTGAAGTCTTTCGTGTCCGGTCTAGTCCACGCAGCGGTGTGCAACTGCAAATGGTGCCATGCTTGTTGTGGTTGGAGACTAAATAGTTCTCTCAGTTATTCAAATGCTTTCAGGTCCCCGCCATCCAGTACTTGGTCCAGGTTGTGTAGTCCCACTTCTATCCACTGCATGCAGTGGAGGGCCTGACCCTCAATGCGCCGGCTATCATTTACCCATTGGGATGCCTTATCATGCAGGTGTGGGTCCACCCCAAATGTATGGTGTGCATGCTACCAGGCCCTTTGCATGGCCTGTAACACAGGGTGTGGAGGCACAACTGGAGGAGACAACTCCCATAAAGGAGGCAGAGTCACTGGCCATTAGAAACTAGTAAGCACTCTACGAGGACCCGGAGTACTGTGGAGCAGGTATGCTAGTTGCAAGAAATGGAGGGCTAGGACACAGTGTTCTACTGATGGGAGGACCAGGCCCCCAGACAAGCGCTGCACCATGAGTTTGGCTGCAGCCATGTGGTGCCATGAGAAGCCCCACACGCAGGACCGTATCTGAGAGTCGATGAGACATAAAGTAGCCGGAGGCACCATTACAGTGACCATGCCTAGCTCATATGAGAATCGAGGCATCATGACCATCCTCACTGCCTGTCCCCTGCCCCAAATAGAGAACCCCAGGTGGGACCATTTTTCGAAGGGTAGTTTCAGCTGGGCAACCATGGAAGCCTAAGTTTTCCACAAACCATTCTGTCTATTTCCCAAATGACCAGGATTTCCAGATATTTGAGGTGTGATGACTTCCAGGCGAAATGAAATCCATGAATAGGTGCTTTTGTGGTGCCGATTGAGAGCAGTAGGTCCTTACTCTTGTCCCAGTTTACTTGGTCATCAACACAAAAGGAGCAACAAGGGTAGAAACAGTCAGGCCATCCCCCACTCAACAGACCCTAAACAACAAAGGGCCTGACTTAACATGAACACCTTCAATCAGATTCAAGACACAGTGGGGGTCTCTAACAACTTTCAAATACTCCCTCACAAGAGCGACTCACTATCGCTAGTCCAAGTGTCAGTGTGTTCTGTTTATAACCAGAAAAGTCAATACAACATAGGAAGGCTCCCACCCATACAGGAAACAAAAGTGTGTGAAAGGAGAGAAAGCACCTTACGGTTGTAACATCAAGGGGGCTTGCTGGTTGATACCAGCAATTAAAAAATGTAATTAAATGGTTTCAATCAGACCATTATTAATTCTAGAATTAATAATGTTCTTATTTAAACCATCATTCTCTTTTTAATTTTAATGAAACTTTTTCATGGTTGTGAAGAGGTATCCCCATTCATTTCAGTTGCATGCTATTTTGGCATGAAGGGAGAGGGCCAGCACTTTGTCTGGCACGTCTTTTGCCACACAGAAGGTGTGGACAAGGTTGCGGAGAAGACAAAGCCCACCTGCATGTGGTTTATCAGAGGGGGGATGACCTTGCTAAGGTGCCTTACTACAGGCACCTTCATTGTGATCTATCACTGAATCAAAGATCAACCTCTTAAGTGCCAAGGAAGTCTCTCCCTTCCCTACAATGTATATCCTTCTCAGCTCACAGGAATGCAGCACTACAAAAATTTGCCTGGGGAGACTCCTCTCCTCCTCATGTCACTAGGCAGGCCTGGGCTTCCAAAAATGGAACCTAAGGTTCTCCATGCAATGTACCATTGCAGGCACACTTCCACTTATATTATACTCAGTGTAAATTCACAGTGCACTTTTGGGTACAGCACCGTTACCTCAATACATTGTACCATTAAATGTACACATGCATTCAGTAAACACTTTTAATCTGTGCGAACTGTTCAGCACTAAAATGTTCTCTTTTTAACCAAATTGTGCTATATACTAACACACACACTGTCAGCACACACACTCACATTGTTTGTGCTGCACAGCACATCACCCTTTATGTATTGTACTTCAAGCACACATACAACCAGCACATGCTCTCATTCCAAACAAAATGCACGAACTACATCTTGCATGTCATGTATTCCTCACAGTCATACATACACTCAGCACATACCTTAATCTCACATGTACTACCAAGTATTGCTCTATATTTGTCCTGTACCCTTCGCAGGCACACATAAAACAATTCAGAATCACTACTCTTTCGACATGCTGTACTACACATCTACCTGATGTAGGCCAAGGGAGAGTGGAGCAGACACCAGCAGAACTTTTAAAAAGGTGAGTGAGCCTGTAGACCTCGCACAAGTGACACATGGTAACACAGGGTAACACAGGGTAAAACGGTCTTGTTCAGTACTAATGATTACGACACAGTATACTGCCACACTGCACTTGTGCTGCTTAACTTCTGGTGAAGGTGATAATCTTCCACCAGTGTGAGTGTACTGCTTTTACACCCCTCCCAGTCCAACAAGACTGCAATCCGTGAGAAAGGCCAATGTCATGACGCACATTCATGATCTATATTCGCCTTTGATAAAAAAGAATCAGCATTAGGGATTCAGACACTTGTACAGTTGGGCACTCAGGGCAGGATTACATGTCTTTCACATGTAGAGGACTTTTGCATCCCAACAGTTTTCAAAATGGAACTCACAGATCTCCATCTTATGTACCTCACATAGGCACACTAACATCACAGAAGACACACTCATACACTGGGTTTCTGGCACTCCACACAATCTATGCAAGCCAAGGTGGAGTTAAGTACACAGCCACTAAACCTTACATGTGTGAACCAGGGGGCACCTCTCCTGTTATACTGGTAAAAAGGCCTGGTCACTACCAGCTCCCAGATATCCATACAGCCTGGGCACTTGATGTTTTTTGGACCTTATGGATAAGAAAAATGGTGTGACCTATGTAAGTGATAGCACCGTGGACTCAACAATGTGTATAGTTTTCAGAAATGTCTGGTGTGGTAGGTTACCTTGGGCACCGACAGACCCTGTGCTGAAATACTGCAGCTACCCACATCCCCAGCAAGATTGAAATTCCTAGAGCACATCTTGATGTCACCACAATTAATTTTGTGACCTTTCCTGTTACAGACCCAGTAGGGTACTGTTTTTATTTGGATATGTATGAAAATTCTGGGTGACAGGACTTTTGTTGATCCAGACTTTGTAGAAATATGAAGAAAATCTGTGATTTCTTCTAAAGTTTAATGCTTGTGGGACAGTCTCTGTAAGAAACATCATTGGCTCTGCATAAGACCTACCAGATTGGACTCCACTTAGTGCCTAATTTTCTGAATTTTCTGCAGTTGGTTGATTTTCATGGGAGGTGGCCTACCATGGCCTACCATGGACCCAAACACTGTAGCTACTATTAGCTGTGGAAAGATTGAAATTCTAAGGAAAAATCCTTATGCCAATTTGGGACCGTTTTTTGCAGGTATTAGGCCTATTTGGACAAGTAGGGTACAGCTTTTTATAGAGACAAGTGTGGAACACTCATAACCTGACTACGTAAACTACTGTTTATGCACATGTTGGAATTATGAGTTGAAAACTATTTACCAAATCAAATAATTTATTGATACATTAATACCTCATGCTTCATTAAACTTTGCCAGGTAAAACCTGCCAAAATTTAACAGGGGAAATGCGTACTGTATTTACTGCACCATATGGATTTTGGTGAGTTAAACAACAAAAATGTGCATGTTGTTCCCCTACAAACCTCTAATAGATGATATTTTTTGCACCCAATAAATAACATACCCTCTGGTATCATTTTTTATATGGTGCACTAAAGACAACCTTCACTCGTTATTAGGGCTTGAGTTATAGGACTTTTGTAGATTAACACCGCTTGAGGAAGGTTCCATCTCAGAAATATAAGGAAAATCTATTGCCAGATTGATATTTGCAGGGTATTCTTAGTAAGAAACAGTGGTGGAATCAACATAAACCACACCACTCTTGACTCACCAGGGTACCTAGCTTTAAAAAATGTCTAGGGTTGGTAAGCTATTCTTGGTTCCTACCAAAACGGTGGACAAACGCTGCAACTACATTTTTCTATTAAAAAGATTGATATTCAAAGAAAATGTCTGGATGTATTCCCTTTGCATTTTAAAGTCTTTCTTGTCACAAGTGTTCTGCCCATATCTACAAATGAGGTGCTGTTTTTGTCAGGAGAAATGTGAGAACACAGAATTGTAGAACATAAAAAAATTGTTTTATATTAAATGTCTCTTCATATTTGGCTTCCAAATGTGACACAGAGTGCAAGAAAGATCACATTTTGCAAAACACTACTCGCATCATATGATATTATATGATGTTATGAATGACCTCAAATTCAGAGTCAAATGAGTAACCACTATTATTACATTCAGAATGTTGGCTAAATTAAAACAAAATGTATAGTTTTCCATCGTACCCATTTTTCATTCCTTACATTTGCTTAGATTTT
This sequence comes from Lissotriton helveticus, assembly GCF_964261635.1. Lineage (NCBI taxonomy): Eukaryota > Metazoa > Chordata > Amphibia > Caudata > Salamandridae > Lissotriton > Lissotriton helveticus. The sequence continues at coordinate 1,469,642,679 of NC_136065.1, forward strand.
TTTACCTGATGAATTGCTACATGGTTGGTACACAATGGAAAATCACTGTAAATTGCAAGTTGGTTGATGGCTCTGATTATCACATGACGTTAAGCACCCAAGAAACACTATTTATTGCTACAACTGGAAGAGTTTCAAGGATGTAGCAGTGTATTATTTCGTTCAATCGGCCATTGGGTCAAAAAATGACAGATGAAAACATAGTCATCCATGTCTATTTTTTTCCAATTTATTTTCATTCTCTTTAATTTTAATGATTACTTTCTTTAGGAAAACCTAAGTAGTGTTCCCAAATGATTTGCTGAATTCAGAAGAATTCTGTCTATTACATGAAATGAAAAGTCATCCGGGTGCCCCATGTATTTCTTACCTTATATTGAGACTTTAAAAATTGCACAAAATGTTGTGAATTTGTTTTTTACAACTCCACCAGTTTTTGAAAGCTTGGAAGCTGGTTCTCAGCACAGCAATTCTTATGTGGATTACTTTTTTTTTTTTAAAGAAGAAACATTTTCTTGCATTGCTACTAAACCTGGGTGAAGTACTACATTAGGCTCGCGTAGTTTGCGAAGTTTGTGATACTTCACACTACACGTACTTCACGTTGCTCAGTGCAAACACGCGTAGCACAGCATAGCGGTCATTTTTTACGTTCTCGCGGTCTTCAACGTCAAGTTGGCGACCGCGAGCGGGCAAAATGACATCCCAGCAAGACTTTTTCCTCATTCGCGATCAGCAACTTCAAGTTGCCGATCGTGAGCATGGAAAATAAACCTCTTGGCGTGATTATCAACGCGGGGAGGTCAGGTTTCTCATTGTGAGTGGTCATGTATGCTCGCAACCGCTCGCGATGAGAAATTATAAGTCCGCGTTGAGATGGGTTTGCACTGATTGGACAGTGCGGACAAACATCCGGCACTGTGCAATCAGTGCAAATAGCATTTTTGCACAGTGCACTATGCAGTTCACGTAGCTACGCGTAGCTCGCATAGTGCGAAATGTGTACTTCGCGTAGCTATGCATAGCGCTACTACATGAACTACGCCCAGGGTTTATTGCTACATTTTTATCTTTTTTGTAAGTTCCCTGGAGGGGAATTAACAGCACTGGGTACCTTTAGAAATCCCCACCTACTGGGATAAAACAATACAAATTTGGTCTAGATATCGTTTATGCAGAAAAGTTATGAAGGCTTAAGCACAAACTGCCCCAAATATTTAAAAACACCCAGCAGTGAGGCAAAGGTTGGCTATGTGTTCAGTTTTGTGCTTGCCAAGAATTGCACATTTCCTCCTGTAGTGTTTGCACAAAGTGTCTAGAATTCAGTTTCATACATTAATTTTTACTCATAAGTCACTCAATGGTAGTGCTCTTGAGTATACAAAGCAACTTCACTTATCGTACTTTCAGTTGTATGCTGTGATAGTTTATTTTTCTCCACCTAAATTTGTCAGGATAAAGACTGGGTGCATATATATTCTAATACTTGAAATCAAACTGTGGAGCATTTTGCGGGATGAATTGGGATGCTTGTACTAACTTTTACCATTTAAATAAAGCACTAAAGACTGGCCTGTATGTGTGACCCATTTTACTGTATTTCTGTTCTTGATAGACTGCCTGGTTACTCAGTGGTGACCTCCTGTTAAGCTACAGGGATGCAACAAGCTATTAGAAGCTCTTTTGCGGAAGAACCCAGCTGACCAGTTCCACCTACACCAGCCCTGGACCCTGCTAATTAGTGGCTTCTGTTGTAATGATTCTTGACTCCCAAGTGCTGTTCCTGAGGTCCCCCTGAGTCCTTTGGCTGTGTCAAAATGTACTCTCCCTGACATCTTGAAAAATCTGAGGCTTAGAAACGCTTTGGCTTCAAAGCCTCCGCAGGACCAGGACCTGTCAAGTCAGTCCGACGAAGATGCGTTGTTCTGGGCCAAAGATTCAGGTTGCTCCTGCTTGGAGTTTTTCTGTTTCACCTGGATGTTGCTGATAATGTATCTGGTGTTGTGGGGCCATTTTCAGCTACAGTTTGCAGCCTTGACCCACTGGGGAAAGTGACTAGTGCCAACATAGAATACTTCACCGGGCGAGGGTTCCAAAATGATCCGGCTGGGAGAAGCCTTACTTGGTCATGAGCTCAACAACTGCACTGAGAGCTCATCCAACAGCTATCCAAACTCATGGAGACCATTTCAGACACAGTCTGTTGCCTTGTGCCACTGATGACTTTTGACTTCCTTTCCATAGATTAAATCAGAGAGTAAAACATCCGATGGGGGCGAACGTGGTTTCCTTACCTGAGTCACGTTCCGGTATGCTCAGCCTTAAATTGCACCTATTTACCAGTAAACCACAACCTTATTACCATAGTGGCGCATAAAGCTTTTGGGTGCTATTTTTGTTTTAAAATTTAAAAGAAAATATTTCCAGCTCCCGCTATTTGGTCTTTGTTGTTTTGGTGTCATTTTGTTCATTACATTATCCTCTATTTGTATGAAGTGGAGTGGGATTTTAATTGTGTTCTGTTTAAATTTTTTTGACTGTTTTGTTACTTCTTAAGTTAGGCATGTCTACTCTGCACCATATTTAACAGGGGTTGGGCTCTGATTTAAGTTACTGAAACCTTTACTGGACCTAGTACGAGTAGTGATATTATTACTTGTAGTGGACTACCAACCACCCCTACTAACAATCCATTTTCTCACAAAAAATATAAAGTGATGCACTGAATATCTTTGTATGTGTTGTGACAGCCTTTGTAATGACTTTTCAGAAATTAAAATAAAAGCATTACAAGATGGTCTACATGCAAATATATACACATTAGGAAGCCATTTGACAAAGGATACGATTGGCAAAGCCAACCAATAGGTGCCAGTGGTGAGATCTATTTGTTTGGCAATGGTTGTTCTTGTTAGATTGTTAATTTCTACCCATGTGTTTGTGTGCCACTGGTGAGATCTATTTGTTTGTCAATGGTTGTTTGTGCTAGCATGGTCATTTCTACCTATTTGTTTATCTGTTGCTGATCTTGAAGGCATGGCATGGTCTTCTCTACATGGACATGTTTTAAATTCACAACCCTAGTTGCATCACAATAACATCCACAGAGCTTGGTCTTCTATAACGAGTGGACATATCTTTGAATTTTAACTTATCATTAATTCAACACAATTTCACCCATCGGAAATATTGCAACTCTGTGATTATGTATAAATGATGAATAAAAGAGAAAATATTTTGTTGGTGCTATAACAGGTTTCTGGTTTTCTTTTGCCCAATGCTTGATTGTGTGGAATAAAGTCTCTAAAATGCTGTAAATATTTATTTAGGCTTCTATGACATAATATTTTTGTCAAAAGTATTGCAATACAAATATTTTGCAGCAAAAATATTGTGGCTAAAACATGGATTTTTCAGACATACAAAGTACAGTTCAAAGGTAAAGTGGGCAAACTATGATGGTCCTAATTAGCAACATTCCATAGGTAGGTAGGTATATTTAAAAGTTTAAAAAAATATAATCACCTTTATGTAATTTCTTCAAAAATATATGTAATATTTAAAATATGTATGTAAGCAAAAAATAATATAAAATAAACTTTGAATGTATAAAACAGGACTATATATATATATTTATATACATATATATATATAGTCCTTTTATTACATACAAAGATATATATATATATTACCTACTGGCGGTCGCCAGTAGGTATATATAGTTAGGATTTTTTCTCTATGGGATTTTTGAAAATTCTATGTCTAATAACTTTGGCGTTTGTGGACGGAATTGGCTGAAATTTTCAGGAAAATGGCACATTTTGTTTCTGAGCAGCCCCTGAAAATTTTGGGGGGGTTCGTCAAGGGGGGGCCGAGAAAAAAGGGGGTCCCAAAACGCGTTTTTCCCATGTTAATTTCCATAGTGCGGTTGGCCTCACTTTTAGCCCGAACGGCTGAATGGATTTGCACGAAACTTGGCAAAATTGTAGGGACTGGTAGCCCGATGTGCCTTTTGTAGGTCTCAATATATGTGCTCCAGTGGATTTTGAGAAATTAACGTTTAAAAAAAGATATATATCTGTAACAGCGGACCGGGCAGCGTCCCAGGACGCGTACTTTTCGCGCAACGGAGCTTTGTGAAGCGAAGCTGATTGGTTCTCCGGCATCTGTCAACATTCCAAACAGTCCGTAGCGGCCGCCATCTTGTCTCTCGGTAGGATCGAGAGACAAGAGGAGGCCAAAGCGAAGGGGCAAATGACCATAAGGGGGAATAGTAGATCCTCGCTGACCCCCTACGTTTGATGTGGAGGTTTTAAAAGGGCCCCGCAGGGCAAAAAAAAAATAAATAATAATAATCGAACGGCTGAATGGATTTGCACGAAACTTGGCAAAATTGTAGGGACTGGTAGCCCGATGTGCCTTTGCTAGGTCTCAATATATGTGCTCCAGTGGATTTTGAGAAATTAACGTTCAAAAAAAGATATATATCTGTAACAGCGCTCCGCTTCGCGTACTTTTCGCGTTACGGAGGTTTGCGAAGCTGATTGGTTTTTCGGCGTCTGTAAACATTCCAAACAGTCCGTAGCGGCCGCCATCTTGTCTCTCGGTAGGATCGAGAGACAAGAGGAGGCCAAAGCGAAGGGGCTAATGACCATAAGGGGGCATAGTAGATCGTCCCTGACCCCCTAGGTTTGATGTGGAGGCTTTGAAAGGGTCTCGCAGGGCAAAACAAATATATACCGTTTTTTTAGTTTTTTTGCGTGGAGTGCGCCCGGTTCGCGAACCGGGAAGCGTTCTGGGGAGCGTACTTTCTTGAAAATTAGTGAAAAAAGTTAGAGTAAAATAATAATTGTGAGTGATCAGATGTAGGGTAGCTCTGAGAAGAGCTTTTGGGTTTATGGTACATTTAGGTACTTATAAGTAGGTACCAATGCACAGTCTTAAATTCAGAGTGAAAACTCTGTTGCCCTCATCTGAGAAGTGAACTCCATCTCCTCTGTAGATATCTTGCATGTAGTAACGCAAGTTATTGTTGTACAGGGAGACCATTCCATGGTCTCTCATGTAAGCTGAAACAGATTTGTTTACATGCTTCCTCGATTTCTCAATTTGTGGACAAAATTGGTTCGACCACCTCCATTTCTGTCTTTGGCATATATTTGAATATACCAAGGCAGTCTGAGGAAAAAGTGCCATCAATTGCTCAAAGGTGTCCTTTAAAAGCATTTCCAGACCTACCCCAGTCAAAGTGCCCAAATCATTACCTCCACAGTGCACAATTAACAGGTCAGGTTTTGGCAAATGCATAAAGGTTTTCACCAATGGTATCAATTGGTGACATTTTAATCCTCTGTGGCCAAACCACTTCATTTCCACATCTTGTAAATTGAGGTTAGGTAAATTCCTGTTTTCAGCGTACCTTTGAGCCCAATAGATGTAACTATGTCCAACAATCCAGACAGAAAACATGGTGAGAGAAGGTTCTGCTGCAGTCAGATGAAGTGTGGCAATGAAATGGCAGTTGAAAAAATGAGAGTGTAAAATGAAAAAAACTGAGGAGTTTCTGTGTTAAGGAAGCAGTAAGAGTGATTGGTGGATTTTGATTGCTGAAAACAGAAAGTTAGTGTGCATGGATGAGTTCGTTGAAAGATGTATTTTGAGTGGCGAAGAAAACATCATTAAATGAAAGAATGCTCTGGATATGCAGGTGCACTGAGAGTTCAGAGTTCAATTGCAACATTGTTGTGTGAGAGGTCTTGCAAGAGGTGGTTGCTATGCAGAAAAAGCAGAGAGGGGGCAGAGGGGGGAAGGGTTTTGCTTTGAAAAAAAGTGAGGGAAGAGTTTTGATTGGGTGACTTGAGAGATATGTGTGAGGAATTACAGCATTTCTGTGCTTTTGATAGCTGCAGACTCTGGAGTGCATACCTTTTGCTCTGCTGAAGATAAATTGGTGTGTTTCTGAGACTGTTTTGAAACTCAAAGTATTTGCTAAGGTGAGAAAAGATTTCTTTAATTTAGATAGAAAATAGTGTGCTTTAAGGAGAAAATTATGAAGAAAGTTGTGTTTTTCAAATGTTGCTTTGTCTCAAGTGTTTCACAAATAGATTTTGTTTCTTTGAGAAATTGTAATTGGAGAAAATGTGAAGTATTAGTACTGACAGGGCTTTTATGTGCATAGGAGCTGTGGAGTGTTTTCAAATTATGACTTGTAAATCGTTTTTGAGAAAAAGCAATGGTTTTAATATTGATGAGAAGGACATAATGGTGTCTGCTTCTTTATAAGGTAATTGAGAGTCTCTGATGTTATTTTTCCCATTTCAATGTAAGAAGTTTGTCTGTGGAGCAAATTGCTTGTAAATATGCTCCCACCTGTGCATGGCAAATTTAGATTTTGAATGTTTTCGTTACATAGGCATGTTAAAGGTGACTGAAACATGCTGCAAAGGCAATCAAAAAATGCTTTTATGTGTCTTAAGGACATTTTAAGTCATTTCCCCATGTGCAGTGTTTTCAAATTATGAGTTGAAAATCGTTTTTGAGGTAAAGGAATGTTTTCAAAATTTATGTGCGCCATATGACCCCAAATTTCTGTTTCAGGGGTGCAGCAGGGTGTTCTTGAGACACCCCTGCACCGTCGGAAACATTTGTAATTTGCGATGAGGTAATTGCTAATCGCAAATTGCACCTTCATTCCTATGGGCCTCCTGCTGCATGGAAATGAATGGGTAATTTGTAATTAGCAAATAGGTCATCGCAAACTAGGAATGGTAAAGAATCGCTATTTATTCCTTAAAGTTCCCTATTTAGGAAATGCAAAAAACTTTGATGATACATATGGCGGTTTATCTCTAACAAGATAAGAAGCATAGGGATAGATTTATGATGACTGGCGCATCACCAGGGATGTGTTAGTCATTCTGTGCCGCTGTTCCGTCACCTATGGTGTGCTGCATTTACAATGCGGCGCATCATGGGGCAAAAACAGCACAGATGCGTGACGTATTTGTGCCGTAAAGTTGGCGCATTGCTGGAGTTGTATCGCAAGTGTGATGAAGCTCCAGTAAGGCTGAGGGGTGCCCCTGTCGCAGGGTTTCTGTTCTGACACAGAACTGTGGACAGAGGATTGGAACCTCGGCGAATTAGGGTGTCTCAAAACTCACCTTAGTAATCAAAACCCCTTAGCAAGCTAGGTACAGTGTCACATTGGATATAACAAACTCTCAATGTTTAGACAATCCAGAATATGAACTTATAGTACCTCAGGATACGTGGAACTCATGAACAGTCGGTCGTTATATATTTCTTAGAAACGAGAACATGGAGTTAAGAAGAACACATGTGTATTTGAAATGTTTATTTACTAATGCCGTCTTCTCAGGCGTAGTATCTTAGATTATACAAGTACACATATTATCAGTAGCAAAATTACCAGCATAGTCAATAGTACATAAAAAGCGAATGGTGACAGTATGTTAACATGCTGTAAATGAATAAGAGTTAGCAACACTTATAAGCAGCCGCGGGCCGTGGAGGGAGTTATGGTGGGGCAGGGAGGTGGGGAGGGGGAGGGGCAGGGTGGAGACCGCTCCACCCTGCCCCTCCCCCTCCCCGCATCCCTGCCCCACCGAAACTCCCTCCACGGCCCGCGGCTGCTTATATCTCACCCTCCCTAATACACATAATATATTATTTGCTAAGAAGGTCTCTTTGTGTTGGTTTAGGGCGTGCCGATACTTTAGTGTCTTAGATTTGAAGGAATCACATCAGCATACACCAGCTCTCTCTTCATGTGAACCGCATCAAGTGTTGTGTATGTGTGTTCGGCAAAGCAATATAAAACCCGCCTCATGCCCAGAATTGGGAGAAGCTGCACTTATGTTATGAGTATGAAGTCGTGGAGATCAGACCTCATAACAATTCTGTATCGTGTTGTTCTTGAAACTTCAGCACTCGCTGTACAGATATAGTTTAAGAAGTAAAGCAGATAGTAGAGCAATAACATATTATTCTCATGTAAATCACGATGAACTATTAGGTTGAAAGCTAAAGCAACAACTAAGTGTCGTGTGCAGAAGTTGCAAAAAAGGAAAAAAATGGCGTTTAAACCGGTAATGAGTCCATGCTAACTTAACACGGTGTAAAGATATCCAGGACCTAGATGACAGCTCCCCATGATCCGGAAACGAACTGAATAAGATAATAGAAGTGCCATCTCATGAGAGCAGATTGCAACTTTATATGTGGATGGTCCGCAAGGTAAAACATTAAAAACTAGGAAAATTTAATGCTAAAGAAAAATAAAACAGCCAAGTACTTTATCGAGTCTTAAGCCAATAGGCAAGCTAAATAATAAAAACTTGACAAATAAGTCAATGAATTGTCAATGAAATGCTAGTACTCAGCATATCAAACATGAAAAAGGTCTATGACATAACTGTGTATGCAAAATAAGCTGCAACAGCCTCCAATAGGAAGTCACCGTCTTCATCCGAAAAGAGTTCAGCCATCCAATTTAAAAGCGGAAAAGAACATAAGTGCTCTCCCAGCACCGGATCCTCTATCAACATCAGAGGACAGCTCGGTAGGTTTTCAAGAAAGCTCTGTTCCAAGAAAGACTGTGTTGCCGCCAGTAAATTCCAGGGACGAATTAGTCCATGCATCAATGCCACAGCCATAATCCTTTCGCCAGGACAAACCAACTCGTGAGTAATGATAGGAGTCATCAGCTGATTAAAGTCGACGTCAGGAGAAACCGGTCCGCAGAGACACAAATCAATGGCCCAATCGAAATCACAGGTCAGGCAGTGAAATACAGGCTGGACACAGGTGAAGTAGGAGAATCGAAAAGATAATCCATATGCCGTGCTTAATATCGCCAACGGCATTGTGCCATAATATTCTAGCATGCGATTGCGGAACAGTGTCAGCAGCTGCAGGGCGGGAGCTTGCACAGGAGGGACATCCATATTTAAAAATGTAAAAAAGCACAAGAGCGTCCGTGGTAATGCAAGTAAAAATGGGAATCCACGAAGCAGAGTGGAAAAAATAGAATGAAAGAAAGCAGGGATGACTCCAAAGGTTTTCTCAAATGAAGGCACGAGACCACTGGTAACAACTTTAAAAAAGTGCGCCAGGCCCTTTGTGGAGGACGCGTTAGAGATAGTCCGAACCATCTTGCTGAAATGGAAAGGCGAATCTGTATTTAAAAGGGTCTGCACCTCTGTACGGGTGTTCGCTGTGTGAAGCACGAAAGTTTCACGGGCCGAACTCAAGGCCACCTCTCTCTGAGACAAAATAGCTCTTATTCTTGCCATGCCGTTGAAATGTGCTCCCAAGGTTGGTATTTGTGGCCAGATTGAAAACTCCCTATGTTCATGTGTGGGAGGAAATAGAACATTTCTGCAGCAAATAACCCGTTCATTTACTGTTACGATAAAATGAATACTTTTAATTAACCCAGAACAATCTTCATTATTGAGCATCAAATAACTACCATTTTCCAAGAACTTGAACGTGGGGATGATAGCAGGAACTGGTGTGCCTTGCAACACGCAAGCCATATTTGGTCGGTGTTTGTTGCATGAACCGTGTAACTGTATGTGCCTACACATTAGTGAATGATCTGGCGTCTCAGTGCATTCCTCTCCATTCAGATAAAGTTCTTGATCATCTTTGAAAATCTGTATGTGTATGGAAGCGACCAGACCTCATGAAGAAAACCACTACCTAAAGGTTAATAACGACCTATTGGTATATATTTCATACAATTTGAAAACTTATATAAAGCAAAAGGCAGCGTTATTAAACCGTGGATAAGGCACGTTGCCAAAGCAGTCAACCTTTTGGATTTATACTGGAAATGTTAAAGGAAGAATTACGGAGTTGGGCCTGTAAATCTTTAATGGACAACGAGTAAAATTACTCCAACCATCATATTCCTCTAACTCCGGGATAGTAGGGGTGTTTAATTTTTTAGAAGTAGCCAATCCAAAGCATTTGGTCTGGGAAATTGTTTCATTCACAAACAACATATGATTTGGGATGAGACATGCACGGTGGAAAGCCTCAGTGCCTTGTACCTGCCAGGTTCGTGAACCCCAAACTGATGTAGATCCTGGATATTTTTACTCTGTGTTACGTTAGCATGGTCTCATTACTGGTTTAAACGCCATTTTTCCTTTTTTGTAACTTCTGCACACGACACTTAGTTGTTGCTTTAGCTTTCAGCCTACCTGCGTCAAGATCTATGCCTGCTTCAAGCAGGCGCAGGGTTTTGATGTAGCTTTGTCCTATCTGATTGTAAATGCGGCACACCGTGGGTGGCAGAGCAGCGGTGCACGTTAACTGGTGCATCCCTGGGGATGTGCTAGTTAATATAAATCTGCCCCTTTACATTTAATTATGTGCAGGGGACACAGAGTAGGTGAGGTTTATCCAAGGTTAAGAAGAGATGAGTCCTGTTCAGTGAAAAATTGGAGATAGGCTTCAGTATATTATATACTTAAGTAGTGTGTTAAGTTTTTGATGACTGTTATTAATTTACTGTTGGGTAATAGTGGTTAATAACATTTTTTATTATATTTTACCACAGATTCAACTGCAGATTATTTCAAGATTTTAGGATGCCTAGCAAAGAAAGAGTAAGAAAGGCTGCAAAACGTCAAAGACAGCAGGACCATGGAATAATGCAGCAGTCCTCTAACAAAAAGATTTGTCAAGTCACCAAGAAAGCACCGGGTAAGAGTCGAAAAACAGTCATAAGAAATATGTGTAGTAAAAAAAATATTACTACAGAAAATGTTTCAGTCCAGAAAAGGAGAAACCATTCAAATGGTAAGGAAAGGCCAATGAGAAATGTTACTGCTAGAGTAAGAGATAACTCTATGCATGAAAGTAGAAGGAAACAACAGTTTAGGGATATTCGTAAACGAATGTTCCGCAACAGGATAATTGGGAATTTGTTAAAAAATATTAAGAAAGGTCAGCAGAAAGTGGTTTTTTATAAGAGAAAAAAAATAGTTGAGAAAGTTATTGATCAGGCATTTGAAATTAAACGTAAGTTATTTATTTTGACAATCAATAGAATTAGGAAGCTAAACAAGGTAATTTATGATTTCAAAAGAAATAGTAGATGGAAGAGAATAGTTAATCGTAGTAATTTTTGTGAAGTTTTTTCTGGAGAATGGATGCATAGTTCAAGCTCTGAGGCATTTTTTAATGAGGAGAGTTATTTCCAGGATAATGATTTGGTGCATGCAGTTGACACCAGTGGTCGAGCTTATGAAGTGAAAGATGGTTGTCCAGTTGAAAAAGAAAAACTTGTGAGAACAGAGATAGAAGAGGTGTTAGGTAATGAGGTTTTAGGGAGACGTCCTAAGGGTCCTGTGTACACCTGGAAGTGTAGTAGCATTTGCAGTGTACGACAGGATTCCATCAATTTGCTTTGTGATTTTATACGGTCATTTAGTAAGAAAAGTTTGAAGCAGAAAATGAAGTTGTTGCAAGAATTAGATCCTTGCAGAGTGAGAGAAGTGATAGGTTTGCATGGTCATTCACTGGCTTGTCTTTCCAGGAGAGTATGCCAGAGTGTTTTTCATCATTTCAGGATGCTAGCAGTGCATCATAATAAAGTGAGGAAATTAGTTAGAATATTGTATTATGCTAAGAGTCCAGCAATTATGCTTAAACAATTATGCGCTGCTCTTTTGCATGGTTCTGAAATAGATGTGAAGAATATATGTGAAGAAATTGAGTTTTGTTACTTTGGAAGTAAAGAGGAGAATGTTGAAATTGACCAAGAAGAAGAGAGTAATGTGGAAGATAGTGTACAGGTTTCCAGTACAGATAATTTCCAGAGGGAAATTGCGACGTTTGAGGTGAAATCAAGTGAGAGGCCAAATTTCACTTGTGTGTGTTGTCGACGCACTTATTATAAGAATCAGACTAAGTTAGTGGATTTATATGGAAAAAGTGAAAGGGAAAATAATAGTGAATGGAAGGATTTTACAACATACTTGATGGTAGAAAATTGTTTTGATTTGGGATTGGATCAACGTGTGTGTACTTATTGTTGTAACAAATTAAATCAAAACCAGATGCCTGCTAGAGCAGTTCATAATAATCTGGAATTGGTTGAGATTCCTTCTGAATTGAAGGATTTAAATACTTATGAATCTATTTTGATTCAAAGTATCCATCCCTTTCAGGCTATTGTAAGAATAGAGCCAAAGACAGGGAAATTGCCTCCATCAGATTTACAGAGAGGATTAAAGGGAAGAGTTGTTTATTTGCCTCTAGATTTGAAGAAAAACATTAACACAATTGGAGTAGAAAAAGTGGAAGAGGAACCTCTTGTTATCTTAGTTAATGGGGTTCCGACAAAGAATAAGAAAATATGGCAAGATTTAGTAGATGTTAGGAAAGTCAAAAGGGCAACATTGTATTTGAAAAAATATAATAAATACTATAAAAATGTATATGTTGCAGAAGAGGAAGTAAGTGAGGAAGAGGATAGCAATTTGTGTGCTGGTCAAATTGAGAAAGTAGAACCCTGTACTAGTGAAGAAATATATGAACATTATAGTGTTCATCCTTTGCATTCCAAGGAAGTCATGGGGAATGCTATTGAGTTGTTTCAAATGAAACAAGCGAAAGGGAGTCCCATTAGTGTTTGGGAGGAAAGTTTGGAAGCTCGGTGTTTCCCACAGCTTTTTCCAACAGGTCAGGGAGGAAGATATGATGAGCGACCTCATCAAATTCCTGCTTCTGAATACCGGACTTTGCGATTGTATGCAGGAGATCCTAGGTTTCGACAATGCATTCCTTATTTGTTTCATCTCCTGTTTGAAAGCGATCTGTCTGGACTGTCATATGCAGTGAACCACATCTTGAAAAGTGGTATACACATGCAAAACATCTCGGCAAGTGACTTTATGGATAAAGTCAATGTCCAAGACAGTATTTTGGATTCTCACCTGATTAATCTCATGGCGTGTCAGCGTGGTACTAATGAGTACTGGTACCGTTGTCATGGTGATTTAAAATGTATGCTGAGGAACTTAGGAACTCCCACATGGTTCCTCACTTTGAGCTGTGCTGAGTATGGCTGGGAAGACTTACTTGAATTTCTACGAGAGGCAAATGCTAACGTAGAAAACATCGAATTCAAGACACCCGGAGAACTGTGCTCTTTGGATCCAGTCAATGTATGTAGGTACTTCAATCATAGATTTGAAGGTATGATGTCTTTCATCATGAATAAGAAGAATCCACCTCTTGGAGAGGTGTTGGATTTCTTCTGGAGGAAGGAGTACCAAGCAAGAGGTGCTCCTCATATACATATGTTGCTGTGGATCAAGGATGCACCTAAATTTGGAACGGATGCAGAAGACTCAGTGATGAGTTTCATAGAACAGTATTCTACGTGTGCTGTTCCAAACGCAAAGGAGAAAAAAAGCCTAAGAGAAAAAGTTCTACGTTTCCAAAGCCATCGATGTGGAAAGTACTGTCGTCGTAAATTCCGGAACAAAGACAAGTTCTACACCAAATGTCGTTTCGGCTTTCCACGACCGGTGATTTCTAAAGGAAGAGTGAACAGTTTGATGTCTTCGCTGCGACATAATGTGATGAAGAAATCACCTAAAAACACATACAATTTGAAGAGGAACGAAGAGTCTAAGTACATCAACGACTACAACCCGGTGATTTTGTCCATGTGGAATGCTAACATGGATATACAGTTTGTGGCTGATAACTGTATGGCTGTGGCTCGGTATGTGACATCTTACATCACCAAAAAAGAGAAGACAGAATTGAAGGATATGTGGGAGGACATTTCCCATGAAAAGAGCCTCAGCAAGAAGTTGTACAGTTTCAGTCTGAAGATGTTGTCGCATCGAGAAATCGGAGCTTACGAATGTTCTGACCGGTTGTCTTCAGCAAGTCTCTATGCCAAGTCCAGGAGTATCGTTTGGGCGAGTGTTGGTCTTGCTGCAACGCGTAATCGAGTTCTGAAACCTGTGCGGGAAATTGAGTATTTGGCGGAAAAGGAGCCAAACAGTACCGACATTTTGAAGAGCAACATGTTGGATACATATTATCCAAATCGAAGCAGTCATCTCGAGAATGTTTGTCTGTATGAGGTTCTGCAAAATTACATATTCAAGAGGAACATCAAAGAAGATACTGAGAAAGGAGTGTATGCTGTAATAGGAAGTGAGGGATGTCTGGTCAAGCAAAGAAAATGCCACTTGATAAACCATCGAAAATTGAGTGGCGAATCTCCTGAAAAAAAGGAGTTTTTCTATTTAGCACTTTTGCAACTTTTTAAGCCTTGGCGTGCAGAAGAGGAACAGCTTGGAGATTTCCTTTGTTACGAAGACTCATTCAATGCTGCCAAGGAGACCATAGAATGTCCTGCTTTTCCTAAATATGTAGAAATGTTGAATGTGGAAATTGAGCAGGAAGCAACGATTGCAGCCGAGATTGCCAGAGACAGTTCTCAGGACAGTCAGAGTTCTGCTTCATTGAGTCCGGATCCACTAGGAGGACCTCTTATCGAAAATGAAGCTGCCACTGCTATGAATGAAGTGGAAAGAGCCATGGCACATGCTCAGGAGGATGCGGTTAACTTAGAAGAGTTGGAAAGACAACTCAACGTTGAGCAGAGGAAAATATATGACGAACTTACCATGCAAATTGATCATGGATTACGTCATGACAAGAAAGAGTGCTCATGTACGTCGTTGAAGCCTGTCCGACTGTACGTGAGTGGAGAAGCGGGAACTGGAAAAAGTTTCCTTATTAAAGCAATTTCGTGTTATTTGCAGGAAAGGACAGAGTCATCGCTGTCTTGTGTTGTCACCGCTCCAACTGGACTGGCAGCACATAACATTAAAGGGATTACTTTACATCGTTTACTGATGCTGCCAGTGGAGCATGACAACAAATTAGAATATCACAAGCTATCTGGAGATGCTTGTTTTGAAGTTTCAAGAGTCTTGAGGAAAATGAAACTTCTTATCACTGATGAAGTAAGCATGGTTTCCAATGTCATGGTTGCCTTTGTGCATTTGAGAATGCAAGAAGTTCTCAAAACAGAGTATGAGTTGTTATTTGGTGGCAAACACATCATTGTTTTCGGAGATCTTCTGCAGCTGACACCAGTGAAAGGGCAACCTGTGTTCAAAATGCTCACGCATGAAGATACCAGGAAGTGCTTAGGGAGCATTGGCAACGTCAATATATGGTTAAACTTCAATTATGCTGAACTGCATGAAAATATGCGTCAGGCAAAGGATGAAGTTTACAAGACTATTCTACAAGATGTTAGAATTGGAAAATTGACCGAGCATGGGAAAGAAGCTTTACATGCACGATTACTGACAAATTTATATCCAGACGAAGATGTTGTGCCTGAGAATATTTTTCAGAAACTTACTGAGAAAAAATCTGGAATATGTTTGATGCCAACTCTTGCAGAATGTGCCAAATTCAACAACAAAATGTTGCATTTAGAAAAGCTAGAGATTGTGAAACTGGAAGCTATTGACAGAGTAGAGCATATGGGATCAACAATTATTTTGTCTGAGAATCTGAAAACAAAATTGGATTCATTAGAGAAGAGTATATCTAAAACTGCGGGTTTTGAAAAGACTCTGAATGTGTGCTTGAACTGCCGTATAATTTTAAGAAGGAATTTACATGTTGAAAGAGGTCTGGTAAATGGATCAATGGGTAATGTTGTTGATTTTGTGAAATACAGAAATAGAGATGGAATTGAATTTTTAAAAATTAAATTTGATGGCATTGAGGAAGTACAGCTAATTACTCGTTGTTCTGCTAGATTTTTGCTTGTAAAAGACTTATATGTTCGTCGGAAGCAGTTTCCTGTTTGCTTGGCATATGCGGTGACAATCCATAAATCGCAAGGTTTAAGTGTAGACTGTGCATTGGTGAATATTGGCAGTTCTGTGTTCAAGGAGGGTATGGCATATGTGGCATTGTCACGAGTTAGGACTTTATCGGGATTGTACTTGATTGAGTGTGATGTCACAAACATTTGTGCGGATCTAGATTGTGTTAAGGAATACAATAGGTTGAGAAGAGAGTATGCGCCACATTTGCCTCAGTATCCTTTGTTTGAGAAACGTGTGGTAGGCCGGAAACGAAGAAATGTGACCAATACTGGGGAGGTTGTAGCAAAAAGACGAAAAGTCGATGAACCTGAAATTATAAGCAGAAACAAAAAGGATTCTGTTGAAGATGTTGTTGGTTTTCAATTTGAAAACAGTTCTGGTGTCAACTGCTATGCTAATGTAGTGGTTAATGTTTTGTTTTCTCTAGAAAATGTAAAAGAAGAGATTGTGGTCAATTCTGATCAAAGATTTTGCAGTTTGTTAAATTCTGTGTTAGAGAAATGTAGCACTGATAGAACAAACATAGAAAGTGTGTCTGAAATTCGAAATCTGTTAGACAGATGTTCAGGCCAAACACAATTCTCTCAAAATAGTCAGCAAGATTGTCAGGAGTTTTTAATGTATATGCTTGATGTATTGCATGATGAAGGTGTAGATGTAGATCACCTGTTTGGGCTTTCTTATCAATGGCAGCATGACTGCGAGAACTGTAGGGTATCAAGTACTACTAGTGTAGACTCAGAAAGATTTATATATTTAACTTTGCCAGACAGTAAATCAGTCTCTTTTAATAAGCTAGTAAAAGCAGCTGATCACAACATGGAGTGTAGCCAATGTAAATCTGAAATGATGTCCACATTATTTATACGAACATATGGCCAGTATGTCATTTTAATGTTCCAACGATGTAGGCCTGATGGAACAAAATTGACAACTTTAATTAAAAATTTTGTGGCTTCACAGTTGTCAATATCAGGAAGGACTTTTGTAACTGTAGCAATTATATATCATGATGGTCCTTCAATAACATCAGGACATTATACAGCTTATTTAAAGTGTAGAAATGGCTGGTCATTCTGCAATGATTCTGTTTTAATTTTCAAAAAAAAATTGCCGTATGACCTTAAAAACTCTTACCTGGTGTTTTTAAAACCAAAATTTTAGGGAAAGAATCTCGGGATGTGCTCTGAGGAATTTCAAGAAGTTCTCATGGCTCCTACACGATTTGGCCTTGAGGATAAGTGTAGTACAGAGACATAACTTCTTACCATAACACTGGACGTCATGGAGAAATACGTGCACTTTGAATGAGTTCAGAAAAACTGTTTCTTTTTATAAGCTAATTGAAGCAGCCAATCAAAACATGGAGTAGAGGGAATGTAAGTCTGCAATGCTGTCTACTGTTTTACATTGCTTTGTGATTAAAAGTGATGTAGAGAATTAAATAATTGTACTAGTCATAAAGGTAGTGTAAGTCTGCTTCATAGTAAGCAGTATCAGTGTGATAGGAAATGTAGAACATGATTGAGCAAGAAGGGGAAGATATTACTAGTCCAGGATTGTGTAAATGATCTTCAACATTTTAATTCTGAAAGTTGCGGAAATGCGAAAAGACGGGATTGGCTTACAAGAAATCCAAGAGTTATACATGGCTCTGACACGATTTGGCCTTGTGGAATCGTGTGGTAGAGAGCGAGAAGTCATTTATTGTATGTAACATGTTTTTGAAAACGATGGAGGTTTTCTTTCAGAAAGTGGCGGGTTGAAAGTAATAACAGCACAACAGAGTGTAAGCTGTTCATAGGACATCCTTGGCCGTCATGGAAAGTAAGTTAACTTTAAGGAGTTCTGAATTCTGATTTGTAATGTTGTATGGGTTTTTTAAACACAATCATTTTGATTGTGTTTTTTTTTCCCCGCTGTTATATGATGAATACCTTCAAGTCACTGTTTTAGTGAAATTTGATACATTCTGAGAACAGCAAAAATAAACCATTTAACATGTATAATTAATTCTGTTCTGTTTGCATTTATGATGTACATGTAGAACTGTGTAGGAGGCATGGAGAAGGTGAGGCTTCTGTAAGTGTCAAAGTTGTTGCATACAGTGCTCATATTCTACGTAGTCTTTTATATTTCATTACTTTCACTGTTTCTGACTGATCTAAACATTTTTTTTTTAAAAGAACAGTAAGTATAAGGGAAGGAAACAGACAGTTATGTTAAAAGAAACACAGCTATAGGGAATAAACTAGGGATACTGTTACCCGCAATCCTCTGCTGATGATGTCACTGAGCATGTCATGAATGATGTAATATGTGACATCATCAGCAGTGGATTACGGGTAATAGTATCTCTAGTTTACTCCCCTATAGCTGTCTTTCTTTTAACATAACTGTCTGTTTCCTTCCCTTATACTTACTGTTCTTTTTTTAAAAAAAAAATTTTTGGTTCGCTTCTGGTTCGCGTACCGGGGAGCGAACTGGGAAGCGAACTAAGAGAAATGGTTGGCACAGTTGCAAATATTGTACCAATTTTTTAATAACGGGGAGGTAGTTCTGAAAAGAACTTTTTTTTAAATTGTTTTTGTTGTTTTATATTTTTTTTATTATTTTTCTGAACATTTTTTTAATTTTTTTGAATTTTTCTGAACAGTTTTATATTTTTTTTGTTTTTTTTTCGGAGGGGGCAACGAAAACGATTCATTGTAAAGGGCTCAACAGGAGCAAGAAAACAAAAAAAAAGAATTTATTGTTTGGGGAGTTTCGGACAAACATGAGCATGATTGTCAATAGCTCTGTTGATCAGAGTGATGCTACTTTCTCCGTAGCAAATGAATCCACTGCAATGTACGCAGACTTGTTTTACTTCACGAAATCTCGTTTGTATATTTGGCACCATCTCCCTGCCCTCTGGTCCCGTTACTTCCGGTACAACAGATCTTCTGGCCATAATAGGGAGATTATCTAGGTCGTCCTGTTCCTCTTCTTCCTCTTCTTGCTGAATTATAACTTTAGCAGGTGGTCCACTCTTCCTTGGATGTGGTGGAGGTGGTGGGGAAGCACCAGCTGAAGTTACTAAAGAAGCCATTGCTCACTGGTAACAAATGGTCTTTCTCTCACAATGATGAAAGTCAGAGTGAGGAAAGAAGGAGGGATTTTCACCATTTGGGAAAAAAAATAGTTCTCAACCAATGAAAAGTGTTCATTTTAGATCATATGACCTAGTCTTACATCATTAGGAAACCGAAAGTGAAATGAACCAATGAAAAGTGTTATTACCAAGTCACATGACCTGCTGTGTTTACGTTACGCGCTTTGCAGGGCCTCCCGGTTTGCTTCCAGAAACCTGTGCTTTGCGACTCGGTAAGCGTACAAGTTCGCTAACGTAGCACGTCATATGACGTATCACGCGACAACGCGAAACGTCATGCGGACGGGAGGCGTCACGATGTTGTTTTCTAACGCGGCAGTTGCGGTAAAGAAACGTTTACCGGCTCGCGGTCTATTTCGCGGCATCAAGGTCAGCTAACGGGAAGCTTCCCGATTCGCGAAGCGGGAAGGAAGAAAAAAAAATATTAAAAAAAAAAGTTATTAATAAACATATAAAATATATTTTTGGATTTAAAGAAGAATACATTTTACAGCTACAGATATTAGCTGTTAAAAAACCAATGAAATTCACTGAAAAAACCATAGGTTATAGACCATATATAGTTAGGAATTAGCATTTACAAAACCTTGAAAATTCACTGAAAAAACCATAGGTTATAGACCATATATAGTTAGGAATTAGCATTTAGAAAACCTTATTTTACTCACACAAAACCATTGAAATTCCATATATAGTTAGTTGCACTAACTATATATCGCGCACCCGCAATCCACTGCTGATGATGTCACATATTACATCATTCATGACATGGTCAGTGACATCACTGATGACATCACTGATGACATCTCAAATGACATCACTGATGACATCACTGATGACATCTCAAATGACATCACTGATGACATCATGACACACCAATACCAGTTACTACATACGCACTCACTGATTCCTACGTCTACACACACATTCACTCATTCACCCATACAATCACTCATACATACAGTCACTCATTATTACAACACTATCATATGCACTCATACACCTATGCAGACAGTCACACACTGCCACTCATCCATGGAGTTACTCACACACCAAGTCAGTCCTACCTCAGGGTATTTAGAGAGGTGTACAGGCTAAATGGTTAAATGGAATTTCAATCAAATTTGTGAAAATGGTAGGGATTGGTATGTAGTATGAGCTAATCTATATTTGGTGAAAGTGTCTCCAGTCGCTTTTCTGTAAACTACTTTCCCACCTTTTTTGATGGTGCGCTTCCCAGGGAGCGACCCGGTACGCGAACTGGCGAGCGCCCCGGTACGCGAACCTTAAGCGTTACGGGAGTCCACCATTTTGTGTTTTGGTCGAATTAAGATACAAGATGGAGGGCAAATAATGTTCAGAATGGGTAGAAGGGGGCACAGTAGACTTATCTTGACCCCCTAGGTTTTCTGAGGGTGGCTGAGGAGGCCCATATGTGCGAGAAAAAAACATTTTTTTTAAAATTTAGCGAGGTTAGCTCCCGGTTCGCGTACCGGGTAGCGTCCCAGGGAGCGTACTTTGTTGAAAATTAGTGAAAAAAGTTAGAGTAAAATAATAATTGTGAGTGATCAGATGTAGGGTAGCTCTGAGAAGAGCTTTTGGGTTTATGGTACATTTAGGTACTTATAAGTAGGTACCAATGCACAGTCTTAAATTCAGAATGAAAATTCTGTTGCCCTCATCTGAGAAGTGAACTCCATCTCCTCTGTAGATATCTTGCATGTAGTAACGCAAGTTATTGTTGTACAGGGAGCCCATTCCATGGTCTCTCATGTAAGCTGAAACAGATTTGTTTACATGCTTCCTCGACTTCTCAATTTGTGGACAAAATTGGTTTGACCACCTCCATTTCTGTCTTTGGCATATATTTGAATATACCAAGGCAGTCTGAGGAAAAAGTGCCATTAATTGCTCAAAGGTGTCCTTTAAAAGCATTTCCAGACCTACCCCAGTCAAAGTGCCCAAATCATTACCTCCACAGTGCACAATTAACAGGTCAGGTTTTGGCAAATGCATAAAGGTTTTCACCAATGGTATCAATTGGTGACATTTTAATCCTCTGTGGCCAAACCACTTAATTTCCACATCTTGTAAATTGAGGTTAGGTAAATTCCTGTTCTCAGCATACCTCTGAGCCCAATAGATGTAACTATGTCCAACAATCCAGATAGAAAACATGGTGAGAGAAGGTTCTCCTGCAGTCAGATGAAGTGTGGCAATGAAATGGCAGTTGAAAAAATAAGAGTTTAAAATGAAAAAACTGTGGAGTTTCTGTGTTAATGAAGCAGTAACAGTGATTGGTGGATTTTGATTGCTGAAAACAGAAAGTTAGGGTGCATGGATGAGTTCTTTGAAAGATGTATTTTGAGTGGTCAAGAAAAAATCATTAAATGAAAGAATTGCAACATTGTTGTGTGAACTTGCAAACACCAGAGGCCTTCAAGGAGGTGGTTGCTATGCAAAAAAAGGCAGAAAGGGCAGAGGGGGGAAGGGTTTTGATTTGAAAAAAAGTGAGGGAAGAGTTTTGATTGGGTGACATGAGAGATATGTGTGAAGAATTACAGCATTTCTGTGCTTTTGATAGCTGCAGACTCTGGAGTGCATACCTTTTGCTCTGCTGAAGACAAATTGGTGTGTTTCTGAGACTGTTTTGAAACTCAAAGTATTTGCTAAGGTGAGAAAAGATTTCTTTAATTTAGATAGAGAATAGTGTGCTTTAAGGAGACAATTATGAAGGAAAGTTGTGTTTTTCAAATGTTGCTTTGTCTCAAGTGTTTTACAAATAGATTTTGTTTCTTTGAGAAATTGTAATTGGAGAAAATGTGAAGTATTAGTACTGACAGGGTTTTTTTGTGCATAGGAGCTGTGGAGTGTTTTCAAATTATGACTTGAAAATCGTTTTTGAGGAAAAGGAATGGTTATAATATTTATGACAAGGACATAATGGTGTATGCTTCTTTATAAGGCAATTGAGTGTCTCTGATGTTATTTTTCCCATTTTAATGTAAGACCTTTCCCTGTGGAGCAAATTGCTTGTAAATATGCTCCCACCTGTGCATGGCAAATTTAGATTTTGAAAGTTTGCGTTACATAGCCATGTTAAAAGTGACACAAACATGCTGCAAAGGCAATCAAAAAACGCTTTTATGTGTCTTAAGGACATTTTAAGTCATTTCCCCATGTGCAGTGTTTTCAAATTATGATTTGAAAATCGTTTTTGGGGAAAAGGAATGGTTTTAATATTTATGACAAGGACATAATGGTGTATGCTTCTTTATAAGGCAATTGAGTGTCTCTGATGTTATTTTTCCCATTTTAATGTAAGACCTTTCCCTGTGGAGCAAATTCCTTGTAAATATGCTCCCACCTGTGCATGGCAAATTTAGATTTTGAATGTTTGTGTTACATAGCCATGTTAAAAGTGACCCAACCATGCTGGAAAGGCAATCAAAAACGCTTTCATGTGTCTTAAGGACATTTTAAGTCATTTCCCCATGTGCAGTGTTTTCAAATTATGATTTGAAAATCGTTTTTGGGGAAAAGGAATGGTTTTTAAATTTATGACAAGGACATAATGGTGTATGCTTCTTTATAAGGCATTTCAGTGTCTCTGATGTCATTTTTCCCATATTACATTAAAAGACCTTTCCCCGTGGAGCACATTCCTTGTAAATATGGTCCCACCTGTGCATGGTAAATTTAGATTTTGACTGTTTGAGTTACATAGCCATGTTAAAAGTGACCCAAAAAAGTTGCAAAGGCTTTAAAAAAACACTTTCATGTGCCTTAAGGACATTTTAAGTCATTTCCCCGTGGGCAGTGTTTTCAAATTATGACTTGAAAATCGTTTTTGAGGTAAAGGAATGTTGTTAAAATTTATGTGCGCCATATGCCCCCAAATTTCTTTTTCCAGGGGTGCAGCAGGGTGTTCTTGAGACACCCCTGCACCTTTGGAAAAATTCCTAATTTGCGATGAGCTAATTGCTAATCGCAAATTGCACCTTCATTCCTATGGGCCTCCTGGCCCATGGAAATGAATGGGTAATTTGCAATTAGCAATTTGCTCATCGCAAATTCGGAATGGTAAAGAATCGCTATTTATTCCTTAAAATTCGCTATTTAGGAAATGCAAAATAGTATGATGATACATATGGCGGTTCATCTCTAACAAGATAAGAAGCTTAGGGATACATTTATGATGACTGGCGCAATGAAGTGGACATCACTTACTTCATTGGTAGGCCTTTACATGTATTATCTCCTCTGTATTCTTCATCAAGCGTAACTTTGATCTGCAATCCTGAGTAGGCCTCACCTTAAACAAACCTCTGGATAGGCCACACCTTATCGTCATCCTGAATTAATCATTTAAAATGCTTGGGACAGATTTATGATAGGTGTATGCCTCTTTTGCGCCACTGTGGTCACTTTTCTGATGCAGCGGCGGTGCAAAAGATTTGCTATGAGGCGACAAAATTACAAATTGATGCATTTAGGCAGATGTGTCATGGTGTAAAAAAACCGTGCCACATGAAACCGATGCAGCAGTGATGCAAAAGATGCACCATGTTGCAAGACAGGCCTCACTTGGGGCCATATGTATCTGCGAATTTCGGCCTTTGCGAATGCTAATTAGACAAATGGTATGTATCAAACAAGTTTGATGCAAAATAAGGAATAGCAAAATTTGCTATTCCTTATTTTGCGATTGCACTGAAGGATTTGCAAATTTTGCGATTCCTTAAATGCAATGTATCAAACAAAAAATATGCAAAAAATGCCATTAAGGATTTGCAAATTACCACCAACTTCTAGTTGGTGGTAATTTGCGAATTCTTTTCAAAAAGCTTTTTTTCCAAAAAACAAAAGGTGCCATATGACGCCCATACATGCCCTTAGGGCATGTATGTGCGCCATATGCCCCCAAATTTCTTTTTCAGGGGGTGCAGCAGGGTGTTCTTGAGACACCCCTGCACCCTTGGAAAAATTCCTAATTTGCGATGAGCTAATTGCTAATGGCAAATTGCACCTTCATTCCTATGGGCCTCCTGGCCCATGGAAATGAATGAGTAATTTGCAATTAGCAATTTGCTCATTGCAAATTAGGAATGGTAAAGAATCGCTATTTATTCCTTAAAATTCGCTATTTAGGAAATGCAAAATAGTTTGATGATACATATGGCAGTTCATCTCTAACAAGATAAGAAGCATAGGGATAGATTTATGATGACTGGCACAATGAAGTGGACATAACTTACTTCATTGGTAGGCCTTTACATGTATTATCTCCTCTGTATTGTTCATCAAGTGTAACTTTGATCTGCAATCCTGAGTAGGCCTCACCTGAAACAAACCTCTGGATAGGCCACACCTTATCGTCATCCTGAATTAATCATTTAAAATGCTAGGGACAGATTTATGATAGGTGTATGCCTCTTTTGCGCCACTGTGCGTCACTTTTCTGATGCAGCGGCGGTGCAAAAGATTTGCTATGAGGCGACAAAATTACAAATTGATGCATTTAGGCAGATGTGTCATGGTGTAAAAAACACCGTGCCACATGAAACTGATGCAGCAGTGATGCAAAAGATGCACCATGTTGCAAGACAGGCCTCACTTGGGGCCATATGTATGAAGCTAATTAGCATTTGCAAAGGCCGAAGTTCTGTGAATTTCAGCCTTTGCGAATGCTAATTAGACAAATGGTATGTATCAAACAAGTTTGATGCAAAATAAGGAATAGCAAAATTTGCTATTCTTTATTTTGCGATTGCACTGAAGGATTTGCAAATTTTGTGATTTCTTAAATGCAATGTATCAAACAAAAAATATGCAAAAAATGCCATTAAGGATTTGCAAATTACCACCAACTTCTAGTTGGTGGTAATTTGCGAATTCTTTTCAAAAAGCTTTTTTTCCAAAAAACAAAAGGTGACATATGACGCCCATACATGCCCTTAGGGCATGTATGTGCGCCATATGCCCCCAAATTTCTTTTTCAGGGGGTGCAGCAGGGTGTTCTTGAGACACCCATGCACCCTTGGAAAAATTCCTAATTTGCGATGAGCTAATTGCTAATCGCAAATTGCACCTTCATTCCTATGGGCCTCCTGGCCCATGGAAATGAATGAGTAATTTGCAATTAGCAATTTGCTCATTGCAAATTAGGAATGGTAAAGAATCGCTATTTATTCCTTAAAATTCGCTATTTAGGAAATGCAAAATAGTTTGATGATACATATGGCAGTTCATCTCTAACAAGATAAGAAGCATAGGGATAGATTTATGATGACTGGCACAATGAAGTGGACATAACTTACTTCATTGGTAGGCCTTTACATGTATTATCTCCTCTGTATTGTTCATCAAGTGTAACTTTGATCTGCAATCCTGAGTAGGCCTCACCTTAAACAAACCTCTGGATAGGCCACACCTTATCGTCATCCTGAATTAATCATTTAAAATGCTAGGGAGAGATTTATGATAGGTGTATGCCTCTTTTGCGCCACTGTGCGTCACTTTTCTGATGCAGCGGCGGTGCAAAAGATTTGCTATGAGGCGACAAAATTACAAATTGATGCATTTAGGCAGATGTGTCATGGTGTAAAAAACACCGTGCCACATGAAACTGATGCAGCAGTGATGCAAAAGATGCACCATGTTGCAAGACAGGCCTCACTTGGGGCCATATGTATGAAGCTAATTAGCATTTGCAAAGGCCGAAGTTCTGTGAATTTCGGCCTTTGCGAATGCTAATTAGACAAATGGTATGTATCAAACAAGTTTGATGCAAAATAAGGAATAGCAAAATTTGCTATTCTTTATTTTGCGATTGCACTGAAGGATTTGCAAATTTTGTGATTTCTTAAATGCAATGTATCAAACAAAAAATATGCAAAAAATGCCATTAAGGATTTGCAAATTACCACCAACTTCTAGTTGGTGGTAATTTGCGAATTCTTTTCAAAAAGCTTTTTTTCCAAAAAACAAAAGGTGACATATGACGCCCATACATGCCCTTAGGGCATGTATGTGCGCCATATGCCCCCAAATTTCTTTTTCAGGGGTGCAGCAGGGTGTTCTTGAGACACCCATGCACCCTTGGAAAAATTCCTAATTTGCGATGAGCTAATTGCTAATCGCAAATTGCACCTTCATTCCTATGGGCCTCCTGGCCCATGGAAATGAATGAGTAATTTGCAATTAGCAATTTGCTCATTGCAAATTAGGAATGGTAAAGAATCGCTATTTATTCCTTAAAATTCGCTGTTTAGGAAATGCAAAATAGTTTGATGATACATATGGCAGTTCATCTCTAACAAGATAAGAAGCATAGGGATAGATTTAAGATGACTGGCACAATGAAGTGGACATAACTTACTTCATTGGTAGGCCTTTACATGTATTATCTCCTCTGTATTGTTCATCAAGTGTAACTTTGATCTGCAATCCTGAGTAGGCCTCACCTTAAACAAACCTCTGGATAGGCCACACCTTATCGTCATCCTGAATTAATCATTTAAAATGCTAGGGACAGATTTATGATAGGTGTATGCCTCTTTTGCGCCACTGTGCGTCACTTTTCTGATGCAGCGGCGGTGCAAAAGATTTGCTATGATGCGACAAAATTACAAATTGATGCATTTAGGCAGATGTGTCATGGTGTAAAAAAAACGTGCCACATGAAACCGATGCAGCAGTGATGCAAAAGATGCACCATGTTGCAAGACAGGCCTCACTTGGGGCCATATGTATCAAGCTAATTAGCATTCGCAAAGGCCAAAATTCTGTGAATTTCAGCCTTTGCGAATGCTAATTAGACAAATGGTATGTATCAAACAAGTTTGATGCAAAATAAGGAATAGCAAACTTTGCTATTCCTTATCTTGCGATTGCACTGAAGGATTTGCAAATTTTGCGATTCCTTAAATGCAATGTATCAAACAAAAAATATGCAAAAAATGCCATTAAGGATTTGCAAATTACCACCTACTTCTAGTTGGTGGTAATTTGCGAATTCTTTTCAAAAAGCTTTTTTTCCAAAAAACAAAAGGTGCCATATGACGCCCATACATGCCCTTAGGGCATGTATGTGCGCCATATGCCCCCAAATTTCTTTTTGAGGGGTGCAGCAGGGTGTTCTTGAGACACCCCTGCACCCTTGGAAAAATTCCTAATTTGCGATGAGCTAATTGCTAATCGCAAATTGCACCTTCATTCCTATGGGCCTCCTGGCCCATGGAAATGAATGGGTAATTTGCAATTAGCAATTTGCTCATTGCAAATTAGGAATGGTAAAGAATCGCTATTTATTCCTTAAAATTCGCTATTTAGGAAATGCAAAATAGTTTGATGATACATATGGCGTTTCATCTGTAACATGATGAGAAGCTTAGGGATACATTTATGATGACTGGCGCAATAAAGTGGACATTACTTACTTCATTGGTAGGCCTTTACATGTATTATCTCCTCTGTATTCTTCATCAAGCGTAACTTTAATCTGCAATCCTGAGTAGGCCTCACCTTAAACAAACCTCTGGATAGGCCACACCTTATCGTCATCCTGAATTAATCATTTAAAATGCTAGGGACAGATTTATGATAGGTGTATGCCTCTTTTGCGCCACTGAGCGTCACTTTTCTGATGCAGCGGCGGTGCAAAAGATTTGCTATGAGGCGACAAAATTACAAATTGATGCATTTAGGCAGATGTGTCATGGTGTAAAAAAACATGCCACATGAAACCGATGCAGCAGTGATGCAAAAGATGCACCATGTTGCAAGACAGGCCTCACTTGGGGCCATATGTTTCAAGCTAATTAGCATTCGCAAAGGTCAAAATTCTGCGAATTTCGGCCTTTGCGAATGCTAATTAGACAAATGGTATGTATCAAACAAGTTTGATGCAAAATAAGGAATAGCAAAATGTGCTATTCCTTATTTTGCGATTGCACTGAAGGATTTGCAAATTTTGCGATTCCTTAAATGCAAAGTATCAAACATAAAATATGCAAAAAATGCCATTAAGGATTTGCAAACTACCACCAACTTCTAGTTGGTGGTAATTTGCTAATTCTTTTCAAAAAGCTTTTTTTCCAAAAAACAAAAGGTGCCATATGACGCCCATACATGCCCTTAGGGCATGTATGTGCGCCATATGCCCCCAAATTTCTTTTTCAGGGGTGCAGCAGGGTGTTCTTGAGACACCCCTGCACCTTTGGAAAAATTCCTAATTTGCGATGAGCTAATTGCTAATCGCAAATTGCACCTTCATTCCTATGGGCCTCCTGGCCCATGGAAATGAATGGGTAATTTGCAATTAGCAATTTGCTCATCGCAAATTAGGAATGGTAAAGAATCGCTATTTATCCCTTAAAATTCGCTATTTAGGAAATGCTAAATAGTTTGATGATACATATGGCGGTTCATCTCTAACAAGATAAGAAGCTTAGGGATAGATTTATGATGACTGGCGCATCACCAGGGATGTGCCAGTCATCCTGCGCTGCTGTTCCGCCACCCATGGTGTGCTGCATTTACAATGCGGCGCAGCATGGGGCAAAAATGGCACAGATGCGTGACGCATCTGTGCCGTAAAGGTGGCGCATTGCTGGAGTTGTATCGCAAGTGTGATGCAGCTCCAGCAAGGCTCAGGGGTGCCCCATCTCCACAATGTTGCGTCAAGACCTATGCCTGCTTCAAGCAGGCGCAGGGTTTTGACGTAGCTTTCTCCTATCTGATTATAAATGCGGCACACCATGGGTGGCAGAGCAGCGGTGCACGTTAACTGGTGCATGCCTGGGGATGTGCCATTTAACATAAATCTGCCCCTTTACATTTAAGTATGTGCAGGGGACACAGAGTTGGTGAGGCTTATCCAAGGTTAAGAAGAGATGAGTCCTGTTCACTGAAAAATTAGACATAGGCTTCACCTGCTCAGCATCGCTGGACATGGCTAAATAATAGCTGCAAAATGTTACTCTTGTTAAACAATTTAACTATTATAATCTCTGAGATTTGTCTCTTACTCTGCAAAATCTCATTGTTGTTATCTTTCTTTAAAGATAAAGACAACATCAACATGAGCGACAATCAGCAATCAGTTGATTTTGACCTCATCATTGAACTCGTAATTGAAACATCAGTGGATGTTGATCCCTTGGATGATTTAAATCCTGAGGATGAAGAAGAACGTGATGAGGATGCAGATTTGTCCGAATTATATGACATAGGATGGGAAGCTGACGTGCTTGAGCCTATGGAACTATAAACATTTATTTTAAAAATTTATAATAAATAAAAAGTAAAAATGTAAACCGTTTAATTTAAAAATAAAGACACCTTCAAAAACAGGTTATGTGTAGTGTCTTCAATAAAATATTAAAATATGCTCATAAAATTAGATCAGATTCACATATAAAATAGCACAGGTAACATGAATATAAATTCCATTTCTTTTCTGCTATTTCTGTATTCTAAATTTGCCAAGCACTAAAAAATCTTCTATGTAAAAATGTCGAGTAGTGTTTTAAGTTTTTGATTACTGTTATTGATTTACTGTTGGGTAATAGTGGTTAATAAAATTTTTTAATATATTTTACCACAGATTCAACTGCAGATCATTTCAAGATTTCACCATGCCAACGAAAGAAAGACTGAGAAAGGCTGCAAAACGTCAAAGACAGCAGGGCAATGAAAAAAAGCAGCAGTCCTCTAATAAAAAGATTTGTCAAGTCACCAAGAAAGCACCGGGTAAGAGTACAAAAACATTCATAAGAAATATTTGTAGTAAAAAAAATATTACTACAGAAAATGTTTCAGTCCAGAAAAAGAGAAGCAATTCAAACGGAAAGGAAAGGCCAATGAAAAATGTTACTGCTAGAGCAAGAGATAACTCTGTGCATGATATTAGAAGGAAACAACAGTTTAGGGACATTCGTAAACGAATGTTCCGCAACAGGATAATTGGCAATTTGTTAAAAAATATTAAGAAAGGTCAACAGAAAGTGGTTTTTTATAAGAGAAAAAAAAAAGTTGAGAAAGTTATTGATCAGGCATTTGAAATTAAACGTAAGTTATTTATTTTGATAATCAATAGAATTAGGAAGCTACACAAGGCAATTTATGATTTCAAAAGAAATAGTAGATGGAAGAGAATAGTTAATCGTAGTAATTTTTGTGAAGTTTTTTCTGGAGAATGGATGCATAGTTCAAGCTGTGAGGCATTTTTTAATGAGGAGAGTTATTTCCAGGATAATGATTTGGTGCATGCAGTTGACACCAGTGGTCGTGCTTATGAAGTGAAAGATGGTTGTCCAGTTGAAAAAGAAAAACTTGTGACAACAGAGGCAGAAGAGGTGTTAGGTAATGAGGTTTTAGGAAGACGTGCTAAGGGTCCTGTGTACACCTGGAAGTGTAGTAGTATTTGCAGTGTGCGACAGGATTCCATCAATTTGCTTTGTGATTTTGTACGGTCATTTAATAAGAAAAGTTTGAAGCAGAAAATGAGGTTGTTGCAAGAATTAGATCCTTGCAGAGTGAGAGAAGTGACAGGTTTGCATGGTCATTCACTGGCTTGTCTTTCCAGGAGAGTATGCCAGAGTGTTTTTCATCATTTCAGGATGCAAGCAGTGCATCATAATAAAGTGAGGAAATTATTTAGAATGTTGTATTATGCTAAGAGTCCAGCAATTATGCTTAAACAATTATGCGCTGCTCTTTTGCATGGTTCTGAAATAGATGTGAAGAATATATGTGAAGAAATTGAGTTTTGTTACTTTGGAAGTAAAGAGGAGAATGTTGAAATTGACCAAGAAGAAGCGGGTAATGTGGAAGATAGTGTACAGGTTTCCAGTACAGATAATTTCCAGAGGGAAATTGCGACGTTTCAGGTCAAATCAAGTGAGAGGCCAAATTTCACTTGTGTGTGTTGTCGACGCACTTATTATAAGAATCAGACTAAGTTAGTGGATTTATATGCAAAAAGTGAAAGGGAAAATAATAGTGAATGGAAGGATTTCACAACATACTTGATGGTAGAAAATTGTTTTGATTTGGGATTGGATCAACGTGTGTGTACTTATTGTTGTTGCAAATTAAATCAAAACCAGATGCCTGCTAGAGCAGTTCATAATAATCTGGAATTGGTTGAGATTCCTTCTGAATTGAAGGATTTAAATACTTATGAATCTATTTTGATTCAAAGTATCCATCCCTTTCAGGCTATTGTAAGAATGGAGCCAAAGACAGGGAAATTGCCTCCATCAGATTTACAGAGAGGATTAAAGGGAAGAGTTGTTTATTTGCCTCTAGATTTGAAGAAAAACATTAACACAATTGGAGTAGAAAAAGTGGAAGAGGA
The DNA here is from genome assembly GCF_964261635.1 of Lissotriton helveticus. NCBI lineage: Eukaryota > Metazoa > Chordata > Amphibia > Caudata > Salamandridae > Lissotriton > Lissotriton helveticus. The sequence continues at coordinate 1,469,674,114 of NC_136065.1, forward strand.
ACCTCTGGTTATCTTAGTTAATGGGGTTCCGACAAAGAATAAGAAAATATGGCAAGATTTAGTGGATGTTAGGAAAGTTAAAAAGGCAACATTGTATTTGAAAAAAAATAATAAATACTATAAGAATGTATATGTTGCAGAAGAGGAAGTAAGTGAGGAAGAGGATAGCGATTTGTGTGCTGGTCAAATTGAGAAAGTAGAACCCTCTACTAGTGAAGAAATATATGAACATTATAGTGTTCATCCTTTGCATTCCAAGGAAGTCATGGGGAATGCTATTGAGTTGTTTCAAATGAAACAAGCCAAAGGGAGTCCCATTAGTGTTTGGGAGGAAAGTTTGGAAGCTCGGTGTTTCCCACAGCTTTTTCCAACAGGTCAGGGAGGAAGATATGATGAGCGACCTCATCAAATTCCTGCTTCTGAATACCGGACTTTGCGATTGTATGCAGGAGATGCTAGGTTTCGACAATGCATTCCTTATTTGTTTCATCTCCTGTTTGAAAGCGATCTGTCTGGACTGTCATATGCAGTGAACCACATTTTGAAAAGTGGTATACACATGCAAAACATCTCGGCAAGTGACTTTATGGATAAAGTCGATGTCCAAGACAGTATTTTGGATTCTCACCTGATTAATCTCATGGCGTGTCAGCGTGGTACTAATGAGTACTGGTACTGTTGTCATGGTGATTTAAAATGTATGCTGAGGAACTTAGGAACTCCCACATGGTTCCTCACTCTGAGCTGTGCCGAGTATGGCTGGGAAGACTTACTTGAATTTCTACGAGAGGCAAATGCTAACGTAGAAAACATCGAATTCAAGACACCCGGAGAACTGTGCTCTTTGGATCCAGTCAATGTATGTAGGTACTTCAATCATAGATTTGAAGCTATGATGTCTTTCATCATGAATAAGAAGAATCCACCTCTTGGAGAGGTGTTGGATTTCTTCTGGAGAAAGGAGTACCAAGCAAGAGGTGCTCCTCATATACATATGTTGCTGTGGATCAAGGATGCACCTAAATTTGGAACGGATCCAGAAGACTCAGTGATGAGTTTTATACAACAGTATTCTACGTGTGCTGTTCCAAACGCAAAGGAGAAGAAAAGCCTAAGAGAAAAAGTTCTGCGTGTCCAAAGCCATCGATGTGGAAAGTACTGTCGTCGTAAATTCCGAAACAAGGACAAGTTCTACACCAAATGTCGTTTCGGCTTTCCACGACCGGTGATTTCTAAAGGAAGAGTAAACAGTTTGATGTCTTTGCTGCGACATAATGTGATGAAGAAATCACCTAAAAACACATACAATTTGAAGAGGAACGAAGAGTCCAAGTACTTCAACGACTACAACCCGGTGATTTTGTCCATGTGGAATGCTAACATGGATATACAGTTTGTGGCTGATAACTGTATGGCTGTGGCTCGGTATGTGACATCTTACATCACCAAAAAAGAGAAGACAGAATTGAAGGATATGTGGGAGGACATTTCCCATGAAAAGAGCCTCAGCAAGAAGTTGTACAGTTTCAGTCTGAAGATGTTGTCGCATCGAGAAATCGGAGCGTACGAATGTTCTGACCGGTTGTCTTCAGCAAGTCTCTATGCCAAGTCCAGGAGTATCGTTTGGGCGAGTCTTGGTCTTGCTGCAACGCGTAATCGAGTTCTCAAACCTGTGCGGGAAATTGAGTATTTGGCGGAAAAGGAGCCAAACAGTACCGACATTTTGAAGACCAACATGTTGGATACATATTATCCAAATCGAAGCATTCACCTCGAGAATGTTTGTCTGTATGAGGTTCTTCAAAATTACATATTCAAGAGGAACATCAAAGAAGATACTGAGAAAGGAGTGTATGCTGTAATAGGAAGTGAGGGATGTCTGGTCAAGCAAAGAAAATGCCACTTGGTAAACCATCGAAAATTGAGTGGCGAATCTCCTGAAAAAAAGGAGTTTTTCTATTTAGCACTTTTGCAACTTTTCAAGCCTTGGCGTGCAGAAGAGGAACTGCTTGGAGATTTTCTCTGTTACGAAGACTCTTTCAATGCCGCCAAGGAGACCATAGAATGTCCTGCTTTTCCCAAATATGTAGAAATGTTGAATGCGGAAATTGAGCAGGAAGCAATGATTGCAGCCGAGATTGCCAGAGACAGTTCTCAGGACAGTCAGAGTTCTGCTTCATTGAGTCAGGATCCACTAGGAGGACCTGTTATCGAAAATGAAGCTGCCGCTGCTATGAATGAAGTGGAAAGAGCCATGGCACATGCTCAGGAGGATGCGGTTAACTTAGAAGAGTTGGAAAGACAACTCAACGTTGAGCAGAGGAAAATATATGACGAAGTTACCATGCAAATTGATCATGGATTAAGTCATGACAAGAAAGAGTGCTCATGTACGTCGTTGAAGCCTGTCCGACTGTACGTGAGTGGAGAAGCGGGAACTGGAAAAAGTTTCCTTATTAAAGCAATTTCATGTTATTTGCAGGAAAGGACAGAGTCATCGCTGTCTTGTGTTGTCACCGCTCCAACTGGACTGGCAGCACATAACATTAAAGGGATTACTTTACATCGTTTACTGATGCTGCCAGTGGAGCATGACAACAAATTACAATATCACAAGCTATCTGGAGATGCTTGTTTTGAAGTTTCAAGAATCTTGAGGAAAATGAAACTTCTTATCATTGACGAAGTAAGCATGGTTTCCAATGTCATGCTTGCCTTTGTGCATTTGAGAATGCAAGAAGTTCTCAAAACAGAGTATGAGTTGTTATTTGGTGGCAAACACATCATTGTTTTCGGAGATCTTCTGCAGCTGACACCAGTGAAAGGGCAACCTGTGTTCAAAATGCTCACGCATGAAGATACCAGGAAGTGCCTAGGCAGCATTGGCAACGTCAATATATGGTTAAACTTCAATTATGCTGAACTGCATGAAAATATGCGTCAGGCGAAGGATGAAGTTTACAAGACTATTCTACAAGATGTTAGAATTGGAAAAGTGACCGAGCATGGGAAAGAAGCTTTACATGCACGATTACTGTCAAATTTATATCCAGAACAAGATGTTGTGCCTGAGAATATTTTTCAGAAAATTACTGAGAAGAAATCTGGAATATGTTTGATGCCAACTCTTGCAGAATGTGCCAAATTCAACAACAAAATGTTGCATTTAGAAAAGCAAGAGATTGTGAAACTGGAAGCTATTGACAGAGTAGAGCATATGGGATCAACAATTATTTTGTCTGAGAATCTGAAAACAAAATTGGATTCATTAGAGAAGAGTATATCTAAAACTGCAGGTTTTGAAAAGACTCTGAATGTGTGCTTGAACTGCCGTATAATTTTAAGAAGGAATTTACATGTTGAAAGAGGTCTGGTAAATGGATCAATGGGTAATGTTGTTGATTTTGTAAAATACAGAAATAGAGATGGAATTGAATTTTTAAAAATTAAATTTGATGGCATTGAGGAAGTACAGCTAATTGGTCGTTGTTCTGGTAGATTTTTGCTTGTAAAAGACTTATATGTTCGCCGTAGGCAGTTTCCTGTTTGCTTGGCATATGCGGTGACAATCCATAAATCGCAAGGTTTAAGTGTAGACAGTGCATTGGTGAATATTGGCAGTTCTGTGTTCAAGGAGGGTATGGCATATGTGGCATTGTCACGAGTTAGAACTTTATCGGGATTGTACTTGATTGAGTGTGATGTCACAAGCATTTGTGCGGATCTAGATTGTGTTAAGGAATACAATAGGTTAAGAAGAGAGTATGCGCCACATTTGCCTCAATATCCTTTGTTTGAGAAACGTGTGGTAGGCCGGAAACGAAGAAATGTGACCAATACTGGGGAGGTTGTAGCAAAAAGACGAAAAGTCGATGAACCTGAAATTATAAGCAGAAACAAAAAGGATTCTGTTGAAGATGTTGTTGGTTTTCAATTTGAAAACAGTTCTGGTGTCAACTGCTATGCTAATGTAGTGGTTAATGTTTTGTTTTCTCTAGAAAATGTAAAAGAAGAGATTGTGGTCAATTCTGATCAAAGATTTTGCAGTTTGTTAAATTCTGTCTTAGAAAAATGTAGCACTGATAGAACAAACATAGAAAGTGTGTCTGAAATTCGAAATCTGTTAGACAGATGTTCAGGCCAAACACAATTCTCTCAAAATATTCAGCAAGATTGTCAGGAGTTTTTAATGTATATGCTTGATGTATTGCATGCTGAAGGTGTAGATGTAGATCAGCTGTTTGGGCTTTCTTATCAATGGCAACTTTGCCAGACAGTAAATCAGTCTCCTTTAATAAGCTAGTAAAAGCAGCTGATCACAACATGGAGTGTAGCCAATGTAAATCTGAAATGATGTCCACATTATTTATACGAACATATGGCCAGTATGTCATTTTAATGTTCCAACGATGTAGGCCTGATGGAACAAAATTGACAACTTTAATTAAAAATTTTGTGGCTTCGCAGTTGTCAATATCAGGAAGGACTTTTGTAACTGCAGCAATTATATATCATGACGGTCCGTCAATAACATCAGGACATTACACAGCTTATTTAAAGTCTAGAAATGGCTGGTCATTCTGCAATGATTCTGTTTTAATTTTCACAAAAAAATTGCCGTATGACCTTAAAAACTCTTACCTGGTGTTTTTAAAACCAAAATTTTAGGGAAAGAATCTCGGGATGTGCTCTGAGGAATTTCAAGAAGTTCTAATGGCTCCTATAAGATTTGGCCTTGAGGATAAGTGTAGTTCAGAGACATAACTTCTAACCATAAGACTGGACGTCATGGAGAAATAAGTGCACTTTGAATGAGTTCAGAAAAACTATTTCTTTTTATAAGCTAATTGAAGCAGCCAATCAAAACATAGAGTAGAGGGAATGTAAGTCTGCAATGCTGTCTACTGTTTTACATTGCTTTGTGATTAAAAGTGATGTAGAGAATTAAATAATTGTAGTAGTCATAGAGGTAGTGTAAGTCTGCTTCATAGTAAGCAGTATCAGTGTCATAGGAAATGTAGAACATGACTGAGGAAGAAGGGGAAGATATTACTAGTCCAGGATTGTGAAAATGATCTTCAACATTTTAATTCTGAAAGTTGCGGAAATGCCAAATGACGGGATTGGCTTACAAGAAATCCAAGAGTTATAAATGGCTCTGACAAGATTTGGCCTTGTGGAAACTTGTGGTAGAGAGCAAGAAGTCATTTATTGTATGTAACATGTTTTTCAAAACGATGGAGGTTTTCTTTCAGAAAGTGGCGGGCTGAAAGTAATAACAGCACAACAGAGTGTAAGCTGTTCATAGGACATCCTTTGACGTCATGGAAAGTAAGTTAACTTTAAGGAGTTCTGAATTCTGATTTGTTATGTTGTATGGGTTTTTTTAAACACAATCATTTTGATTGTGTTTTTTTTTCCCCGCTGTTATATGATGAATACCTTCAAGTCACTGTTTTTAGTGAAATTTGATACATTCTGAGAACAGCAAAAATAAACCATTTAACATGTATAATTAATTCTGTACTGTTTCCATTTATGATGTACATTTAGAACTGTGTAGGAGGCATGGAGAAGGAGAGGCTTCTGTAAGTGTCAAAGTTCTTGCATACAGTGCTCATATTCTACGTAGTCTTTCATATGATAGACTACATTTCCACAATGAGATACCTAAGCAAAGGAAACACAGGTCATATGATTGTGGAATGAGCAAAAAAAATTGCATGTTTTTCAATTATATTACCTGTGTTTCCTAACATTACACACCACATTGTGTAGATGAGGTTTAGGCCTGTTCCTGGAGACAGAGGAGGTCTGACATTTGTTCAAGAGTGCAGTGGACATTACTCACTTCGTTGGTAGGCCTCCACATGTATTATCTTCTCTGTATTCTTCAACAAACCTAAATTCCATCTGCAACCCTGAGTAGGACTTACCTGAAACAAATCTGTGGATAGGTTACACCTTATTGGCATCTTGAAACAATCATTTCAAAATGTTAGGGTCAGATTTATGGTGGCCGTGCGCCTCTTTTGCTCCATTGTGGGTCACTTTTGTGTAAAAGATGCACCATGTTGCAAGATAGGTTTCAGTTCATCTCCAGCAAGATACCATCAGTTTAAAATGTATATAATTAGCATTGTGTAGGGGTCATGCAGAAGCAAAAGCTTTTATAAGTGTCAAAGTTGTTGCATGCAGTGCTTCACTTCTAGGTACTGTTTAATATGCTGGACTACATCTGCACTATGAGATACCTAAGCAAAGGCAACACAGGTGATGTGATTGTGAAATGAGGAAAAGAAACTCCACATTTTTCAATTACATCACCTGTGTTTCCTAAGTTTATGAATGACATTGTGCAGATGAAGTTTAGGTCTGTCCACGGACACAGAAGAGGTCTGGCCTTTGTTCAAGAGTGAAGTGGACATGACTTACTTCATTGGTAGGCCTTCACATGTATTATGTCCTCTGTTCTCTTCAAACAACTCGAAATTTCATTTGGAACCCTGAGTAGGTCTCACCTCAAACAAACCTCTGGATAGGACACATCTTATTGGCATCCTGAAGCAATCATTTAAAATGTTAGTGTCTTGCGACACTTTTCTGAGACAACAGCAGTGCAAAAGATGCACCATGTTTTAAGATAGGCCTCACTTCATCTGCATCAAGATACTGTTAGTTTAAAATGTATATATTTAGGACTGTGTAGGGGGCCTGGAGAAGCAGAAGCTTCTGTCAGTGTCAAAGTTGTTGAAAAACTGTTTGTCCTTCAATCTTTTCCCTTGTCTTTTGTAATTTTTAAATACATGTTTTAATATTTTTCAAATGTTTGTTCTCTCTTTCACAGATTGAAAGTATAAAAACAAAAAGTGAGTAATTTAACGACAATTATAAGGTAAATGTTTTGTATTCTTTTCGTTACATTTCTATCACATTCACCTACTATTAGTTCCACAGCTTCATTTCTTTAACCCTCAGTTTCCTGCCTTTGCTACTTTCCTCATTCCTTTCTCTATTACCTACTTACTCAACTCCTTCCACTCTTTTTCTCAGTCCCTCTCTTCTCATAGTTCCTCACTCTTGTTCACTCACTCCGTCTCTATTACTCTTAGTGTCTTTGACTGATCACTCTTTCACTACTTGTTCATAATGCTTTCTCTGTGTAGTTAAAGCACACTAAGGGGCATATTATGAACACAGCCAATAAAATTATTGCTGTTTTTATTGGCAGAAAACTGGTGCAAAAGTGGTTTTAGCTGCAGTTTTCTGCTGCAAAAGCTTTTTTGGTGACATATTTCTGCCGATAAAAGCTGCAAAACTTTTATTGCCTATGTTGATGATATGGCTCTATGTTATTTACATTTCTTTGCTGTTTCAATTAATCTTTTTCTGTTATTTTTTGTTTTCTGTTTTCAATTTTTTCTCTCTGTTATTCCCCATGTTTTAATCTTATTTTGAACATTCACTCACATTCTCCAAGAAACTCTTCTTTGTTATTGTTCTACTCTCTTTTTTTCTTTCACTTCCTTATCTATTTTGTTTTTCACAATTATACCCTCTTCCGTCTTTTCTTCGGTAAATAGATCTATTAAACAGTATAGCTGTCTTTCTTTTAACATCACTCTCTGTTTACTTTCCTTATACTTACTCTTCTTTTTTTTTTTTTTTTTTTGGTTAGCTCCCGGTTCGCGAACCGGGAAGCGAACTGGGAAGCGAACTAAAAGAAATAGAGCTTGCCAGAGTGCTAAACATTCTAGCAATTTTTTTTGAAAGGGGAGGTAGTTCTGAAAAGAACTTTTTTTTAATGTTTTTGTTGTTTTATATTTTCTTTTATTTTTTGAACATTTTTTTATTTTTTTTTATTTTTTGAACAATTGTATATTTTTTTGGTTTTTTTGGGGGGGAAACAACAAAAAACAGGCATTGAAAAGGGCTCAAGAGGAGCAAAAAAAATTACTGTCTGGGGCGGTTAGGACAATTGTGATTGTTATAAGCTAGGTTGATTGAATTAATGCTCATGTTACCACATGATATCAATGCACCGCAGTGCAGACAAGTATATTTCATATGCCCAAAATTCTCCTGGATGTTTGGCACGGTTTCCCGTGCCTCTGCTGCTGTCAACGATATAAGCGATGTTGACCTGGCCACAGGAGTTGCTGTTGGGTTTTCTTCCATGTCACGTATCTCCGCCCGGCTGTAATTCAATGGATGCCACCTGTTCATGTGCCGATGCATGGTATAGTTCCCATAGCTATACTTTTTATCAGTCCCTCTTGATAATTTCTCTTTGCAAATGAGGCAGGTGACATACCTCGCATTTACTTTCTTCTGCCCTGGAGGGATTGAAAAAAACTGCCAAATGAAACTGGCTTTCCTATGGGAAACCCGGGGCACCTCTTCCAAGAACTGTGGTCCTTCTGTCTCCTCTTCCTCTATTTCTTCCTCTTCCTCCTCTGTGTTGGTGATGACCTGGGGAGGTGGTCCTCTCTTCCCATGAGGAGGTGGAGGTGGTGGTGGGGGTGCACCAGCTGAAGCAACTACTGAAGCCATTGCTCTACTATGAATAAAGGTCTTCCTCTCACAATGATGAAAGTCAGAGTGAGGAAAGAAGGAGGGTTTTCATCATTTGGGAAAAACAATAGTTCTAAACCAATGAAAAGTGTTATTTTTAGGTCACCTGACCTAGCCTTACATGATTATGAAACCAAAAGTTAAATGAACCAATGAAAAGTTTTATTAACAAGTCACATGACCTCTCACGCTTATGTTACGCGCTGCGGAACGCGCCCCGGATCGCTTCCGGGTTGCTGCGATTCGCGCCTCGGTTTGCGCTCCGGAGCACTTCCGGGTGCGCTAACGCGGCGCGTCATAAGATGCATTACGCGGCAACGCGATACGTCGCGCTTTCGCGACGCGCCGCGGATCGCTTCCGGGGAGCTGTGCTTCGCGTCTCAGTTCGCGTACCGGAGCACTTCCGGGTGCGCTAACGCGGCGCGTCATAAGACGCATTACGCGACAACGTTCAAATATATCTATTTAATCTTGCAGACACTATTTATTCCTTCTCAAAAATGTAAAAGCTATTCATTTGCCCTAAAATCGTTTTTCCAATAACATTCAAGAAACAGAGCGCCCGTCCTATGTACAAGCATTCGATTTGTAAGCATATTGTGCAGATGAGGTGAGGCTTGTCCAGGGGTGCAGAGGAGGTAAGTCCTGTCCACAGCACTGTTGGACACAGAACGTATCTCCTCTGCACCCTTGGACAGGCCTCACCTCATCTGCACAATCTGCTTACTAATCTGAGGAAACACAAGTGACATGATTGTGAAATTTGCTAATATATTTTTATAATCATGCAGATACTATCTAATCCTTGTCAATAATGTAAAACCAATTCATGTGCCCGAAATCTTTTTTTAAATAACATTTACAAATTAGAGCACAGGTCATATGTATAAGCATTACACTACTGAAATCTCACTCATTTACAAAATACAATTCCTTTATGCACCAACATTTCTTTACCAAGCATTATCAACAATGTATTAGTCTCTATTATATTGTCTTCCTGACTTACTCTATTTTTCCACCTGTCCCCTTGTAACACCCTCTCTCTGACTTATTCCTTTTACATCATGACTCTGTGTTACACTCTCTTACACTCTCTCTTTGACTTACTTTCTCTTACACCTTGTCTCTAATTTATTCCCTCTCTCTCTTTTTTACAGCAATTTGTAAGTCATACTTTCTCTTACATCCTCTTCCTGATTTACTCCATCTTACAACCTTTCTCTTTGTAACATTCTCTCCCAGACTTACTCCCTATTACACCTTTTGTCTGTTTTACACCCTCTCTCCCTCTTTATGACTTTTTTATTCTCTTCCTCTCTTTGTGTTACACCCTCTGTCTGATTTACTCCTTGTTACATCCTTTCTCTGATTTACTTCCTCTTACACCCTCTCTCAAAGTTACTATCTCTCTCTCCCTTTTACAGTCTATCTGTGTTTTAGTCTCTTTTACATCCTCTCCCGTTCTAATACCCTCTCTCTGTCTTACATCCTCTTAGATCCTTTCCCTATCTTCCACCCTGTTACATCCTTTTTTTGACTTAGTCCCTTTCTCCCTTTCTTTGACTTACTCCCTCTCCCTATTACATCCTTTCTCTGTCTTACAACATATTATACACTCTCTCTGTCTTACTCCTTCTCTATGTTTTACTCCCTCTACTTGTTTCTTTGTCTGACTCCCTCTGTCTCTTTGTGTTACTTCCTCTAGCTCTTTTTCTTTGTCTTACTCCTAGTTACATAGTTGCTGTAGTATAAACTTAGATATGTTGTAAACTAGTGTTTATATAATTTGGTTATTGTCATTGCTTTGTTGTTTGGTAATAGTGGTGTATAATGTGTTTTATTTTTTTTTGTTTACCACAGATTGAAAACAAGATTTCAATAGTAAGGAAATATGCCGTCAAGGCAGAGGAGAAGGAAAGATGCCAAGCGGAAAAAAATCAAAAACAGTAACGGAATTAAAGCAGTCGTCTACAACCAATACTTAAAAAAACAGGAAAAAAGCTCCTGGTAAGACAACTAAGTTTTTCTTTCGGAACATATGTAGATAAAAAAAAATGTTGATGAGGATCAGAATATACAGAAGGAGAGAGCAAAGTTGAAAAGGAAGGAGAGGCCCCCCAAAAATGTTACTACTGGAGCAGGAGAGAATAATATGTATAGGAATAGAAGACAAAACCAATTTAGGGACATTCGTAAACGAATGTTTCCCAATAGGGTGGTTTTAAATTTGTTAAAAAATATTTAAAAAGGTAAACAGAGAGCTGCTTTTTATAAGAAAAAGAGAAGTGTAGAGAAGATTGTTAATCAGGCTTTTGACCTTAAGAAAAAATTATTTATTTTAGTAATCAATAGAATTAGGACACTTAACAAGACAATTGATGTTTTCAAATCAAAGAGTAGATGCAAAAGAGTAAATAATCGGATACATTTTTGTAAAGTTTTTTCCTGGAGAATGGATGCATAGTTCAAGTTGTGAGCCATTTTTTAATGAGGAGAGTTACTTCCAGGAGAATGATTTGGTGCATGCAGGTTGCACCAGTGGTCGAGCATATGAGGTGAAAGACGGTTGTCCGATTGAAAAAGAGAAACTTGTGTCTAGAAATGCAGAAGAGGTGTTAACTGATGAAGTTTTAGGGAGACGTACTAAGGGTCCAGTGTACACTTGGAAGTGTAGTAGTATTTGTAGTGTGCGACAGGAATCAATCGATTTGCTTCGTAATTTCTTACGTCCATATAGCAAGAAAAGTCTAAAACAGAAAATGAAGATGTTGCAAGACTTAGATCCTTGCAGAGTGAGAGAAAACACAAGTTTGAAAGGGCATTCACTTGCTTGTCTTTCTAGAAAAGTATGTCAGATTGTTTTTCATCATTTTAGGATGTTAGCAGTGCATCATAACAAAATGAGGAAATTAGTGAGAATGTTGTATTATGCAAAAAGTCCAGCACTTAAGCTTAAACAGTTAAACAGTGCTCTTTTGCATGGAACTGAATTAGATGTGAAGAAGATTTGTGAAGATATTGAGATTTGTTACTTTGGTGAAAAAGAGGACAGTATAGAAATTGACACAGTAATATAAGGTATTGTGGAAGACAATGTACACATTTCAAGTACAGAAAAGTTTGACCAGGACATCACCAAGTTTAAGGTGAAATCAAGTGAAAGGCCTAATTTTACTTGTGTGTGTTGTCGACGAACTCATTATAAAATTCAGACTAGGTTAGTTGATTTATATGCAGAAAGAGAAATGGAAAATAATACTGAATGGAAGAATTTAGCAACTTTTTTGATGGTGGAGAATTCTTTTGATTTGAGTTCTGATCAGCGTATTTGTAAATATTGTTATAATAAATTAAATGAAAACAGAATGCCTGCTAGAGCTGTTCACAATAATCTTGAGTTGGTAGACATTCCTCCTGAATTGATGGATTTAAATACATATGAATCTATTCTGATTCAATGTGTCCATCCTTTTCAGGCTATTGTTCGCATGGAGCCTAAGATAGGGAAATTGCCTCCTTCTGATTTACAGGGAGGATTAAAGGGAAGAGTTGTTTATTTGCCTCTAGATTTCAAGACAAATATTGATACAATTGGTGTAGAGAAAGTGGAAGAGGAACCTCTGGTTGTTCTAGTTAATGGGGTTCCGACAAATAGTAAGAAAATCTGGCAAGATTTAGTGGATGTTAGGAAAGTCAAAAAGGCAACTTTGTATTTGGTCAAAAACAATGAGTACTACAAAGATGTATGTGTTGGAGCTGACGAAACAGCTGCAGAAGAAGACAGTGATTGTTCAGCCGGCCAAATTGAAAAAGTTGATGCGTCTAGAAGTGAAGAAATATATGAACAATATACTGTTCATCCTTTGCATTCCAAAGAAGTAATGGGGAATGCAATTGACTTGTTTCAAATGAAAGCAGCAAAAGGAAGTCCCATTTGTGTATGGGAAGAAAGTTTGGAAGCTTGTTGTTTTCCACAGCTATTTCCAACAGGTCGAGGTGGACGATATGACGATCGACCACTTCAAATTCCAGCATCTGAATACCGGACTTTAAGATTATATGCTGAAGATCCAAGGTTTCATCAATGCATCCCATATTTGTTTCATCTACTGTATGAAAGTGACTTGTCTGGGCTTTCTTATGCAGTAAACCATATACTGAAAAGTGGAGTACATCTGAAAAATGGATCGGCGAGAGACTTTATGGAGAAAGTCAATCTGCAAGACAATATTTTGGAATCTCATCTAATCAATCTCATGGCATGTCAGCGTGGTACAAACGAGTATTGGTACCGTCGTCATGGAGAATTGAAATGTATGCTAAGAAACTTAGGAACTTAGGAACTTAGGAACTCCTACATGGTTCCTCACTCTTAGCTGTGCTGAGTATGCATGGGACGACTTACTTCAATTTCTACGAGAGGCAAATGCAAACATTCAAAATATAGAATTCAAAACACCTGGAGAACTGTGTTCTTTAGATCCAGTGAATGTATGCAGATATTTCAATCATTTGAAGCTATGATGTCTTTCATTACCAACAAAAAAAATCCTCCCCTTGGAGAGGTTTTGGATTTCTTTTGGAGAAAGGAGTATCAAGCGAGAGGTGCTCCTCACAGACATATGTTGTTATGGATTAAAGATGCACCCAAATTTGGAACAGATTCGGATGACCCAGTGATGAGTTTCATTGAAGAGTATTCAACATGTGCTGTTCCGAAAACTACAGAAGAAAACAGTTTAAGGCAACAAGTTTTACACTTTCAATCACATCGTTGTGGAAAGTACTGCTGTAGAAAATTCAGAAACAAGGACAAGTTCTACACAAAATGTCGTTTCGCATTTCCACGACCAGTGATTTGTAAAGGAGGAGTAAATAATTTGATGTCTTCTCTGCGACATACTGTTACGAGGAAATCACTAAAAAATACATACAATTTAAAAAGAAACGAAGAGTCCAAGTACATCAACGACTACAACCCAGTGATTTTGTCCATGTGGAATGCTAACATGGATATTCAGCTCGTTGCTGACAACTCTATTGCTGTGGCTCGATATGTGACATCTTTCATCACAAAAAAGAAAAGACAGAACTGAAGGAAATGTGGGAGAACATTTCACATGAAAAGAGTATAAGTAAAAAATTATACAGTTTCAGTTTGAAGATGTTGTCGCATCGAGAAATTGGAGCAAATGAATGTTCTGATCGGTTATCATCAGCAAGTCTCTACGCCAAGTCTAGAACAATTATTTGGGTGAGTCTAGGTCTTGCTGCAACACGAAACCGAGTTTTGAAATCTGTACAAGAAATTGAGTATTTGGCGGAGGAAGAACCAAACTGTACAGATATTTTGAAGACAAACATGTTGGATACATACTATCCAAATAGAAGTAGTCATCTTGAGAACAGTTGTTTGTATGAAGTTCTGCAAAACTATATTTATAAGAGGACCATCAGAGAAGATATCAATAATGGAATATATGCTATCATTGGGTGTGAAGGATGTCTAGTGAAGCAGAGAAATCATCGAAAATTGAGTTGCGAAAATCCAGAGAAAAGGGAATTTTACTATTTAGCTCTTTTGCAACTCTTTAAGCCATGGCGTACAGAAGAGGAACTACTTGGTGATTTTCTCTGTTACGAAGATTCTTTTAATGCAACCAAGGATACCATAGAATGTCCTGATTTTCCAAATTATCTGCAAATGTTGAACGAAGAAATAGAGCAAGAAGCCACAATTGCTGTAGAGATTGCTAGAGACAGTTCTCAAGACAGTCAGAGTTCTGCTTCATTGAGTCAGTATCCACTAGGAGGACCAATTACCAAAATGAAGCTGCCACTGCCATGGATGATGTGGAAAGAGCCATGGAACAAGCTCATGATGATGTAGTTAACTTAGAAGATTTGGTGAAACAACTAAACCTTGAGCAGAAACAGATATATGACGAAGTCACAGAACAGGTTGAACATGGATTCAGTCATGAGAAAAAAGAGTGCTCGTGTACATCATTTAAGCCTGTGCGACTGTACATGAGTGGAGAAGGGGGAACTGGAAAAAGTTTTCTGATTAAAGCAATTGCAACTTATCTGCAGAAAAGGACTGAATCACCGCTGTCTTGTGTTGTTACCGCTCCAACTGGGCTGGCAGCACATAACATTAAAGGGATTACTTTACATCGTTTACTGATGCTACCAGTTGAGCATGATAACAAATTACAATACCACAAGCTATCTGGAGATGCTTGTTCTGAAGTTTCCAGAGTCCTGAAGAAAATGAAACTTCTTATCATTGATGAGGTAAGCATGGTCTCAAATCTAATGCTTGCTTTTGTGCATTTGAGAATGCAAGAAATTCTTAGAACAGACTATGATGTCTTATTCGGAGGAAAACACATTATTGTTTTTGGAGATCTACTGCAGTTGACTCCAGTGAAAGGACAACCAGTGTTTAAAATGCTCATGCATGAAGATACCAGGAAGTGCCTAGGAAGCATTGGAAACGTTAATATATGGTTAAATTTCAAATATGCAGAACTGCTTCAAAATATGCGACAGGCAAAGGATGAAGATTATAAAAATATTCTACAAGATGTAAGAATCGGAAAAGTAAGTGAGCATGGGAAAGAAGCATTACATGCATGATTAATTTCAAATTTGTATCCAAATGAAAACATTCTTCCAGAGAATATTTTTAAGAAAATTACTGAGAACAAATCTGGGATATGTTTGATGCCAATTCTGCAAGAATGTTCCATCTTCAACCACAAAATGTTAAAGTTAGAAAATGAAGAGATTGTGAAACTGGAAGCTATAGATAAAATAGAGCATATGGGAGCAACAATTATTTTGTCTGAAAATTTGAAATCAAAATTGGATTCATTAGAGAAGAGTATATCTAAAACTGCTGGTTTTGAAAAGACTCTGAATGTGTGTTTAAATTGTCGTATCATTTTGAGAAGGAATTTAAATGTTGAAAGAGGTCTGGTAAATGGAGCAATGGGTCATGTTGTTGATTTTGTGAATTACAAAAATAGAGATGGAATTGAAATTTTAAAAATTAAATTTGATGGCATTGACGAAATAGAACAAATTTGTCGTTGTTCAGCTAGATTTTTGCTTGTGAAAGACTTATATGTTCGCCGAAAACAGTTTCCTGTTTGTTTGGCATATGCGGTGACAATTCATAGATCTCAAGGTTTAAGTGTAGATAGTGCTTTGGTGAACATTGGAAGTTCTGTGTTTAAAGAGAGTATGGCATATGTGGCATTATCACGAGTCAGAAGTTTATCAGGATTGTATTTGATTGAGTGTGATGAAACAAAGATTTGTGCTGATCTAGATTGTGTTAAAGAATACAATAGGTTAAGAAGAGAGTATGCTCCACATTTGCCTCAATATCCTCTGTTTGAAAAACGTGTGGTAGGCCGAAAAAGAAGAAATGAAAATAATTGCAGTGAGGTAGTAGCAAAAAGACAAAAAGTAGATGAAAATGTAATTGTAAGCAGAAAGAAAAAGGATTCTGTTGAAGATGTTGTTGGATTTTTAGAAAGAGGATACCCCAACAGACTTGTACGAGAGCCATTCAAACGAGCTAGATTTTATGACAGGGACTCGCTACTCCGTCCAAAACGTTCAAATGACAATTCAAAACAACTTGTATGTGTCACTAAACTCTCCACTCTGAACAACCAAGTCAGACAGATCATTAATGCCAATTGGCATATATTGAACAGCGACCAACAAGATCAGAACAAACTCAAAAAAACTATTTGCACACAGGCGGAATAAAAACATCAAAGATCTTATTGTCATTCACGGTTTGACAGAAAAACACTGTACATACAAAAAACTATTGATGGGCACACACCCATCGTGGGCACCTATAAATGCCTACATTCCCAATGTAAGGCATGCATAGGTGCAATTGAAGGAGAGTCCCTGATACACAATGGGTATGTCATCCAATCCAACATTATGTGTAACTGTAAAACCAGCAACGTGATTTTTATTTTATTTAAATAAGAGTAGGCATCATGAGATTTAGACTGCACCTCACTCTCCGTCTTGTTTATTGTTCTCTTTATCCCTCCCCAGTGCCCTTTGCTGAAATACATAGCCATAAATCATGGGGTAGACAAGCCACTGTCCTCTATCCCGAGGTAGGTAAGAATCGCCTGCCGCTTGTAGATGAGATTTTCTGTACACATAGAAGCTATTTTAAATCTTTGGGCATCTTAATAATATACCCCTGATACGGTCACCCATTTGGGCTATTCATGTATGATTCTTTTTCCAGTGCCTACAGTGACCATCAGTCCGTTAGAAAACAGAACTTTGCCTCTTAACATATGAAGTCTTCTTAATCAGAATCAGACGACATCTTGTCAGTTGGAGGTAACGGTCCATCGTCTCTTTCATTAATCCTTCAAGCAGTTCACTTTCTTCATCCCCTCACTTATATTAATTTCATTCTGCAGAGGCAGGACTATTTCACAGCTTCCTTGCACATACTGTTTTCTGGGAGTCTGCATTTACTCTGACCCACGTATCCAGTAATATCTTCCAGGTATTCACCCCTGATTATCTTTTCAGTTATTCACATTTACTTCTCCAGATAAGTCATCCCCCCACCTATCACGGAATGTTGTTTTTATTCACTAATTATCTGCATATATCAATAGAGTTTCAGCTAGGTTGTAACCATATGACCAGATTAATTACTCCGCCCCAGTTAGGTTTCAACAATATGACTACATCAGTTCTCATTCCTTAATATCAGATATCCCTTGTATTCCCAATTAGAGGTTTCCCTTTCAGCTCAATTTTTGTTTATATAAATAGACCATTCATTCCTCCTTTTCAGTCTTTTGCCGAATTCCACACTGATATCCCGGCAAGGTTGGACTTATCATCTACAACAGATTTGATATTAATAAATCTAGTTCATCCCTCTAAGTTTGTTATTGTTCCTTCCCTGAATCTACTGTATAGCACGGGTGATCTTTTTCTATGGTATTTTAAAGGCTTTTCAGGGGATGTGATCCTCATCTCACTTAGATGTATTATGATCACTTCTGGTGATGGTATATACTATCTTTCCCATTCAGCATCTTTTCTGATACACATCTTAGTTTGGCGACTTTGAGTAAACCGTTTTTTACATCCACTAATAAATTATGGCTCAGTGCAAAATTACATGTATATATATCACTAATATGAATGCATTGATGAGTAATAGTCCTGTGTATATATATCTTTCCAATAGGACATACTTTTTGTGGCCCTCCTGATGAAGGCACACATTGTGCCGAAACGCGCGTTGATAACTTTCATCACCCAGCCACACCATATCATTTTGATGCTATTCTGTCTGTTTTCCATATATGCTGTTATTACACATGTATATTTTTTTGTGAATAACCACTCACCTATCGTTACTCATGGTGATTACATTGTATCAAATGTATTATACATCAATGTGGTTAAATACATATATTGTGTGTTTTATATTATGTGCTCATTTTTAAGGGAACATTTTCAATAAAAGAATTGTAATGTTTTAAATATTTGTCCACACTGAGCTTGGGTTATCCCCCATTTATCTAGTTATGTTACGATTAATGTAAATTGCATTCCAGTAACTGCCTAGGAATTTTTCCACATTGCAGTATTACCCTGTCCTAGGAGTTCCACAAAACTTTACAGGGGGTCCTTGATACTTTCATGCAGGTATAGCATGCCATATCTTTGTCCCAAATTCCTGAGGGTAACCTTGACTCCTGGAAACCTCCAGCTGGCCTCCTGGACCATGATGGTGTAATCTGGATATAGGGAGAGTGTTGTTCCTTGCCAGTGCAGCAAGCCCTTCTCTCGTGCCTGATGATATGCCGTATCCCTGTTCCTGAAGTTAAGCAGATGGGCAATATTGGTGCGGGGAGGACAGCAGAGGTTTGGGCAGGGCCCCAGTGAGCGATGGGCTCCCTACACCAAGATCGCCAGGAAGAAGGCCTCACTACCAAAGAGGTCTGTGTGGAGTTGTTCAACAAAACCGCAGAGACGACCCATGTTGGAGAATTTGGGCACTCCAATTTATACGAATATTGTTGCGTTTGCTCCTAGATTCCAAATCTTTATTTTTCTTCGCGACAGTCTTTAAAAGTTTTTAAATTTGTTCCAGACATTTGATTGTTTATGCTGCGCCATCTTCGAGGTCCGATACTCTGCCCTTCACAGTGTCAAATCGGCCATCATGTTTGTCTTGCTGTGCTCCTATATCATCCAGGCATTTTTCTAGTGCATCAAATAGAGTGTCCAGTGCTTTAAATCCAGCATGTAGTTCTGCCAAAATGGGGTCAGGCCTTTGTTGCACAGCTAATTCAGAGTTTGGGTTGTCCCCCCCCGTCTGCTTGCCCCAATCCGGTGGGCGCAATCTGTTTTTTTAATGTTAACTTACATTGCTTCGATGGGCGGAGCTATTCGAAGCGTCTGCATTCCTCCGGGCAGCAGTGTGCTTTGTTGATGTGGGGAAGGGTACATCTTCCCAGGCACGCTCATGACTGTGGCCTCTGTGCCCAGGCAGCTGCTGTGTAAGGCACCTCCGGGAGCCTCTGGATTGCCTAAAGTTCACAGTTGCGTGTCGCTTAGTTTCGGTCACTTCTGCAGTTATTTTGGCGGTCGTAGATGAGGATATAATAAAATCACATGCTTTATGTTGGAGGCCTCCGGCGGAGCTCCGGGACAGCATGGCCATTTTGGTCTACGTCCTGGGCATGCCCCCAGTGGCAACAAAGTTTATCTGCGAGCAGCAGTTGTTAAGTGTACTGTCATATAGTGGCCTGAGGGAGAAGGATGCAGCATTTAAATGTGGTGGTTTGGTGAAGCATTATAATAAAGAAGATCAGATGTGGCCAGGTTAAACCCAAGCCATAAAGTTGCACTCTTATTGCTTGAAGTCCAGTTATAAAGGCGCAGTATGTTTCTTTAATATCACGCCATTGGAAGGAAGGTGGTGCTAGATCATCGCTTTTCATAACAAGCTCAATAAGTGAATCACATGTTCCTGACATGACTCGTAATAACATTTTTCACTTGTAAGTCTTAGATGCTATTGCATGAGAGACATAAGTATTGAACCATTTATTATTACCATTAATTTGGGTTTTTAATTTTATGCAACATAGGTTTGTCCATAAACCAGTTGTTAAATCTACTTTGTAATTTTCAACATGTTAATGACTGATGTACCCTCTTTGACTAAGCGTTATGCTTCCTCATATTACCTTAAAACAGGCTCCTCTACATTGTCATTTCTTAGCACTGCATGTTATTATGACACTGACTCGTGTTATACTTTAGACCTATGCACAACTCCTGTCATTTCTTTATCCACCAAAAATAATAATTTCAAGTCAAACAGCACTTAAAGAAAAGAATGCCAAACCACGACCTGCTTGTTTGAATATATTGACCCTTTTAGTAACCTGGAGGTACAGTTAAACAGTTATAACAAATTGTTGAGCAGGTAAACCTTTTCAAAACAGTAACCAATGGGGGATATTTCCAACACAATGTCGGAGAGTTGTGTTACTCCAAAATTGGTAACACCAAGTTCTGGCATTTTTAAAATGCTGGGGTGAACCATATTTACAAAAATACTGTGCACCCCGTCTTTCCCCTGGCACTGGTGCTAATAAAGTAGCCTAGCACCAGCGCAGGCACCATTGCGCCATGTTGCAAGGATGCCTGCACTGCAAGGTGTTCCTTCCTGAACAAAAACAATCTTAAAAGACGATTTGCTTTTTCCAATGTGCTGCAAAATGCAGCACTCTGGCAAGAGCAAAATACGAGGAGAAATTAGAAATTTCTATTTGTATCGTCAGTCTAAGACCAGTTATTCACTGGTCTTAGTTTGTGGCACTGCACCAGCCTTGTACATATTGGGTAGCGTCAAAAAGCAATGGGTGTTTTCGGCGGAACATCCACTCAAACACTCATTACACGCCTCTTTCACGTTAAGTGAAGTGCAAAAAGGGGCCTTATTAGCAAGGTGTTGTTTCAAAGCCGCTTTGTAAATAAGAAGAAGGAGATATCGCCACCAGAGTGTCACTAAAAGAAAATGTTCTGGTGGTGATATCCCCTTGCACGTATGACCCAATGTTCCTGAAAGTGGTTGCTTTTTCTCACAAAATGCCATAACCTAACAGCAGAAGAGAACATTGCATATCTCCAAGTTATATTGAACCACATGAGAGGGGACAGAATTATGTCATAAAGGCAAAATACACCATGGATCGCAAAACAGAAACAATTATTTAGCAATACAAAAAAAAGAAAAAGGAAGGGATTGAGAACTGTTTAAGGGGGTGCAAAGGTTACTTAGATTTCCAAGAAAGAAGAGAGGGTAAAGCAATCTACTTGTCCTAAAAAAATGCACCAAAAGCTATGATTTTAATGTGTATTTTTAATGTAAGTTGATGAAAATTAGAGTTACACAGCACCGTGAATACCAGGCTTTGCTCTTTGACAGTTTCCACTGCGCCACAGCACTGTGAAATGTAATGGTCTTGAGTTTCGGTATGCAACAATTATGTGCAGACATTTAGTCTGAATAAAAATATTTAATTAGGTTAATGCATGAGTTTGTATATCCTCATTGTGTATGCACGGTACTGCGAATTGGACCTGAGGTCAGGATTGCAGCAGCGCTTTGCTACAGCCCACGCGCGCTCTCTCAGCGCTACTCTGGATTTTAATCATCCCGTTTTTTATTTTCTTTAACTTTACTTTTTTATTCCCCTGGTTTTAATCTCAGGGTCTCTGGCCACTCACCCGCACTCTAATTGTTTGGATACCCACCGCTGTTTAGCGGGTCCGGTTCCGGGGAGGCAGAGGGCGGGGAGCGCCATCTTGTAGTGGTGTGTTTCTCTGAGCGCCATCTTTGAGCGTCCTCACGCTCGTGGACTGGGGGAGCTGCCTATTTAAGGCGGAGCCGCCTTAGTATCAGCCTGGCGAATTGGACCTGAGGTCAGGATTGCAGCAGCGCTTTGCTACAGCCCACGCGCGCTCTCTCAGCGCTACTCTGGATTTTAATCATCCCGTTTTTTATTTTCTTTAACTTTACTTTTTTATTCCCCTGGTTTTAATCTCAGGGTCTCTGGCCACTCACCCGCACTCTAATTGTTTGGATACCCACCGCTGTTTAGCGGGTCCGGTTCCGGGGAGGCAGAGGGCGGGGAGCGCCATCTTGTAGTGGTGTGTTTCTCTGAGCGCCATCTTTGAGCGTCCTCACGCTCGTGGACTGGGGGAGCTGCCTATTTAAGGCGGAGCCGCCTTAGTATCAGCCTGGCGAATTGGACCTGAGGTCAGGATTGCAGCAGCGCTTTGCTACAGCCCACGCGCGCTCTCTCAGCGCTACTCTGGATTTTAATCATCCCGTTTTTTATTTTCTTTAACTTTACTTTTTTATTCCCCTGGTTTTAATCTCAGGGTCTCTGGCCACTCACCCGCACTCTAATTGTTTGGATACCCACCGCTGTTTAGCGGGTCCGGTTCCGGGGAGGCAGAGGGCGGGGAGCGCCATCTTGTAGTGGTGTGTTTCTCTGAGCGCCATCTTTGAGCGTCCTCACGCTCGTGGACTGGGGGAGCTGCCTATTTAAGGCGGAGCCGCCTTAGTATCAGCCTGGCGAATTGGACCTGAGGTCAGGATTGCAGCAGCGCTTTGCTACAGCCCACGCGCGCTCTCTCAGCGCTACTCTGGATTTTAATCATCCCGTTTTTTATTTTCTTTAACTTTACTTTTTTATTCCCCTGGTTTTAATCTCAGGGTCTCTGGCCACTCACCCGCACTCTAATTGTTTGGATACCCACCGCTGTTTAGCGGGTCCGGTTCCGGGGAGGCAGAGGGCGGGGAGCGCCATCTTGTAGTGGTGTGTTTCTCTGAGCGCCATCTTTGAGCGTCCTCACGCTCGTGGACTGGGGGAGCTGCCTATTTAAGGCGGAGCCGCCTTAGTATCAGCCTGGCGAATTGGACCTGAGGTCAGGATTGCAGCAGCGCTTTGCTACAGCCCACGCGCGCTCTCTCAGCGCTACTCTGGATTTTAATCATCCCGTTTTTTATTTTCTTTAACTTTACTTTTTTATTCCCCTGGTTTTAATCTCAGGGTCTCTGGCCACTCACCCGCACTCTAATTGTTTGGATACCCACCGCTGTTTAGCGGGTCCGGTTCCGGGGAGGCAGAGGGCGGGGAGCGCCATCTTGTAGTGGTGTGTTTCTCTGAGCGCCATCTTTGAGCGTCCTCACGCTCGTGGACTGGGGGAGCTGCCTATTTAAGGCGGAGCCGCCTTAGTATCAGCCTGGCGAATTGGACCTGAGGTCAGGATTGCAGCAGCGCTTTGCTACAGCCCACGCGCGCTCTCTCAGCGCTACTCTGGATTTTAATCATCCCGTTTTTTATTTTCTTTAACTTTACTTTTTTATTCCCCTGGTTTTAATCTCAGGGTCTCTGGCCACTCACCCGCACTCTAATTGTTTGGATACCCACCGCTGTTTAGCGGGTCCGGTTCCGGGGAGGCAGAGGGCGGGGAGCGCCATCTTGTAGTGGTGTGTTTCTCTGAGCGCCATCTTTGAGCGTCCTCACGCTCGTGGACTGGGGGAGCTGCCTATTTAAGGCGGAGCCGCCTTAGTATCAGCCTGGCGAATTGGACCTGAGGTCAGGATTGCAGCAGCGCTTTGCTACAGCCCACGCGCGCTCTCTCAGCGCTACTCTGGATTTTAATCATCCCGTTTTTTATTTTCTTTAACTTTACTTTTTTATTCCCCTGGTTTTAATCTCAGGGTCTCTGGCCACTCACCCGCACTCTAATTGTTTGGATACCCACCGCTGTTTAGCGGGTCCGGTTCCGGGGAGGCAGAGGGCGGGGAGCGCCATCTTGTAGTGGTGTGTTTCTCTGAGCGCCATCTTTGAGCGTCCTCACGCTCGTGGACTGGGGGAGCTGCCTATTTAAGGCGGAGCCGCCTTAGTATCAGCCTGGCGAATTGGACCTGAGGTCAGGATTGCAGCAGCGCTTTGCTACAGCCCACGCGCGCTCTCTCAGCGCTACTCTGGATTTTAATCATCCCGTTTTTTATTTTCTTTAACTTTACTTTTTTATTCCCCTGGTTTTAATCTCAGGGTCTCTGGCCACTCACCCGCACTCTAATTGTTTGGATACCCACCGCTGTTTAGCGGGTCCGGTTCCGGGGAGGCAGAGGGCGGGGAGCGCCATCTTGTAGTGGTGTGTTTCTCTGAGCGCCATCTTTGAGCGTCCTCACGCTCGTGGACTGGGGGAGCTGCCTATTTAAGGCGGAGCCGCCTTAGTATCAGCCTGGCGAATTGGACCTGAGGTCAGGATTGCAGCAGCGCTTTGCTACAGCCCACGCGCGCTCTCTCAGCGCTACTCTGGATTTTAATCATCCCGTTTTTTATTTTCTTTAACTTTACTTTTTTATTCCCCTGGTTTTAATCTCAGGGTCTCTGGCCACTCACCCGCACTCTAATTGTTTGGATACCCACCGCTGTTTAGCGGGTCCGGTTCCGGGGAGGCAGAGGGCGGGGAGCGCCATCTTGTAGTGGTGTGTTTCTCTGAGCGCCATCTTTGAGCGTCCTCACGCTCGTGGACTGGGGGAGCTGCCTATTTAAGGCGGAGCCGCCTTAGTATCAGCCTGGCGAATTGGACCTGAGGTCAGGATTGCAGCAGCGCTTTGCTACAGCCCACGCGCGCTCTCTCAGCGCTACTCTGGATTTTAATCATCCCGTTTTTTATTTTCTTTAACTTTACTTTTTTATTCCCCTGGTTTTAATCTCAGGGTCTCTGGCCACTCACCCGCACTCTAATTGTTTGGATACCCACCGCTGTTTAGCGGGTCCGGTTCCGGGGAGGCAGAGGGCGGGGAGCGCCATCTTGTAGTGGTGTGTTTCTCTGAGCGCCATCTTTGAGCGTCCTCACGCTCGTGGACTGGGGGAGCTGCCTATTTAAGGCGGAGCCGCCTTAGTATCAGCCTGGCGAATTGGACCTGAGGTCAGGATTGCAGCAGCGCTTTGCTACAGCCCACGCGCGCTCTCTCAGCGCTACTCTGGATTTTAATCATCCCGTTTTTTATTTTCTTTAACTTTACTTTTTTATTCCCCTGGTTTTAATCTCAGGGTCTCTGGCCACTCACCCGCACTCTAATTGTTTGGATACCCACCGCTGTTTAGCGGGTCCGGTTCCGGGGAGGCAGAGGGCGGGGAGCGCCATCTTGTAGTGGTGTGTTTCTCTGAGCGCCATCTTTGAGCGTCCTCACGCTCGTGGACTGGGGGAGCTGCCTATTTAAGGCGGAGCCGCCTTAGTATCAGCCTGGCGAATTGGACCTGAGGTCAGGATTGCAGCAGCGCTTTGCTACAGCCCACGCGCGCTCTCTCAGCGCTACTCTGGATTTTAATCATCCCGTTTTTTATTTTCTTTAACTTTACTTTTTTATTCCCCTGGTTTTAATCTCAGGGTCTCTGGCCACTCACCCGCACTCTAATTGTTTGGATACCCACCGCTGTTTAGCGGGTCCGGTTCCGGGGAGGCAGAGGGCGGGGAGCGCCATCTTGTAGTGGTGTGTTTCTCTGAGCGCCATCTTTGAGCGTCCTCACGCTCGTGGACTGGGGGAGCTGCCTATTTAAGGCGGAGCCGCCTTAGTATCAGCCTGGCGAATTGGACCTGAGGTCAGGATTGCAGCAGCGCTTTGCTACAGCCCACGCGCGCTCTCTCAGCGCTACTCTGGATTTTAATCATCCCGTTTTTTATTTTCTTTAACTTTACTTTTTTATTCCCCTGGTTTTAATCTCAGGGTCTCTGGCCACTCACCCGCACTCTAATTGTTTGGATACCCACCGCTGTTTAGCGGGTCCGGTTCCGGGGAGGCAGAGGGCGGGGAGCGCCATCTTGTAGTGGTGTGTTTCTCTGAGCGCCATCTTTGAGCGTCCTCACGCTCGTGGACTGGGGGAGCTGCCTATTTAAGGCGGAGCCGCCTTAGTATCAGCCTGGCGAATTGGACCTGAGGTCAGGATTGCAGCAGCGCTTTGCTACAGCCCACGCGCGCTCTCTCAGCGCTACTCTGGATTTTAATCATCCCGTTTTTTATTTTCTTTAACTTTACTTTTTTATTCCCCTGGTTTTAATCTCAGGGTCTCTGGCCACTCACCCGCACTCTAATTGTTTGGATACCCACCGCTGTTTAGCGGGTCCGGTTCCGGGGAGGCAGAGGGCGGGGAGCGCCATCTTGTAGTGGTGTGTTTCTCTGAGCGCCATCTTTGAGCGTCCTCACGCTCGTGGACTGGGGGAGCTGCCTATTTAAGGCGGAGCCGCCTTAGTATCAGCCTGGCGAATTGGACCTGAGGTCAGGATTGCAGCAGCGCTTTGCTACAGCCCACGCGCGCTCTCTCAGCGCTACTCTGGATTTTAATCATCCCGTTTTTTATTTTCTTTAACTTTACTTTTTTATTCCCCTGGTTTTAATCTCAGGGTCTCTGGCCACTCACCCGCACTCTAATTGTTTGGATACCCACCGCTGTTTAGCGGGTCCGGTTCCGGGGAGGCAGAGGGCGGGGAGCGCCATCTTGTAGTGGTGTGTTTCTCTGAGCGCCATCTTTGAGCGTCCTCACGCTCGTGGACTGGGGGAGCTGCCTATTTAAGGCGGAGCCGCCTTAGTATCAGCCTGGCGAATTGGACCTGAGGTCAGGATTGCAGCAGCGCTTTGCTACAGCCCACGCGCGCTCTCTCAGCGCTACTCTGGATTTTAATCATCCCGTTTTTTATTTTCTTTAACTTTACTTTTTTATTCCCCTGGTTTTAATCTCAGGGTCTCTGGCCACTCACCCGCACTCTAATTGTTTGGATACCCACCGCTGTTTAGCGGGTCCGGTTCCGGGGAGGCAGAGGGCGGGGAGCGCCATCTTGTAGTGGTGTGTTTCTCTGAGCGCCATCTTTGAGCGTCCTCACGCTCGTGGACTGGGGGAGCTGCCTATTTAAGGCGGAGCCGCCTTAGTATCAGCCTGGCGAATTGGACCTGAGGTCAGGATTGCAGCAGCGCTTTGCTACAGCCCACGCGCGCTCTCTCAGCGCTACTCTGGATTTTAATCATCCCGTTTTTTATTTTCTTTAACTTTACTTTTTTATTCCCCTGGTTTTAATCTCAGGGTCTCTGGCCACTCACCCGCACTCTAATTGTTTGGATACCCACCGCTGTTTAGCGGGTCCGGTTCCGGGGAGGCAGAGGGCGGGGAGCGCCATCTTGTAGTGGTGTGTTTCTCTGAGCGCCATCTTTGAGCGTCCTCACGCTCGTGGACTGGGGGAGCTGCCTATTTAAGGCGGAGCCGCCTTAGTATCAGCCTGGCGAATTGGACCTGAGGTCAGGATTGCAGCAGCGCTTTGCTACAGCCCACGCGCGCTCTCTCAGCGCTACTCTGGATTTTAATCATCCCGTTTTTTATTTTCTTTAACTTTACTTTTTTATTCCCCTGGTTTTAATCTCAGGGTCTCTGGCCACTCACCCGCACTCTAATTGTTTGGATACCCACCGCTGTTTAGCGGGTCCGGTTCCGGGGAGGCAGAGGGCGGGGAGCGCCATCTTGTAGTGGTGTGTTTCTCTGAGCGCCATCTTTGAGCGTCCTCACGCTCGTGGACTGGGGGAGCTGCCTATTTAAGGCGGAGCCGCCTTAGTATCAGCCTGGCGAATTGGACCTGAGGTCAGGATTGCAGCAGCGCTTTGCTACAGCCCACGCGCGCTCTCTCAGCGCTACTCTGGATTTTAATCATCCCGTTTTTTATTTTCTTTAACTTTACTTTTTTATTCCCCTGGTTTTAATCTCAGGGTCTCTGGCCACTCACCCGCACTCTAATTGTTTGGATACCCACCGCTGTTTAGCGGGTCCGGTTCCGGGGAGGCAGAGGGCGGGGAGCGCCATCTTGTAGTGGTGTGTTTCTCTGAGCGCCATCTTTGAGCGTCCTCACGCTCGTGGACTGGGGGAGCTGCCTATTTAAGGCGGAGCCGCCTTAGTATCAGCCTGGCGAATTGGACCTGAGGTCAGGATTGCAGCAGCGCTTTGCTACAGCCCACGCGCGCTCTCTCAGCGCTACTCTGGATTTTAATCATCCCGTTTTTTATTTTCTTTAACTTTACTTTTTTATTCCCCTGGTTTTAATCTCAGGGTCTCTGGCCACTCACCCGCACTTTAATTGTTTGGATACCCACCGCTGTTTAGCGGGTCCGGTTCCGGGGAGGCAGAGGGCGGGGAGCGCCATCTTGTAGTGGTGTGTTTCTCTGAGCGCCATCTTTGAGCGTCCTCACGCTCGTGGACTGGGGGAGCTGCCTATTTAAGGCGGAGCCGCCTTAGTATCAGCCTGGCGAATTGGACCTGAGGTCAGGATTGCAGCAGCGCTTTGCTACAGCCCACGCGCGCTCTCTCAGCGCTACTCTGGATTTTAATCATCCCGTTTTTTATTTTCTTTAACTTTACTTTTTTATTCCCCTGGTTTTAATCTCAGGGTCTCTGGCCACTCACCCGCACTCTAATTGTTTGGATACCCACCGCTGTTTAGCGGGTCCGGTTCCGGGGAGGCAGAGGGCGGGGAGCGCCATCTTGTAGTGGTGTGTTTCTCTGAGCGCCATCTTTGAGCGTCCTCACGCTCGTGGACTGGGGGAGCTGCCTATTTAAGGCGGAGCCGCCTTAGTATCAGCCTGGCGAATTGGACCTGAGGTCAGGATTGCAGCAGCGCTTTGCTACAGCCCACGCGCGCTCTCTCAGCGCTACTCTGGATTTTAATCATCCCGTTTTTTATTTTCTTTAACTTTACTTTTTTATTCCCCTGGTTTTAATCTCAGGGTCTCTGGCCACTCACCCGCACTCTAATTGTTTGGATACCCACCGCTGTTTAGCGGGTCCGGTTCCGGGGAGGCAGAGGGCGGGGAGCGCCATCTTGTAGTGGTGTGTTTCTCTGAGCGCCATCTTTGAGCGTCCTCACGCTCGTGGACTGGGGGAGCTGCCTATTTAAAGCTCGCCTGATGGCGCGCAGCGGTGACGCGCAGCGGGCGTGCCTTCTCTGTGCCTGAGTCGTGCCAGAGTCCTGCCCGTCTGCGCTCGTCAGCGTCTCGGAGGGCGGCGAGGCGGCGTGGTAGGCTTTTTAGCTGTTCGGTGTTTTTAGATATTGTGAGTTATGTTATGTTATTCAGCTAGCGAGTTATCTGCACTCAGGCATTCTGCGCCTGCATGCCATCATGTCTTCCCGGGCGGTCGGTCGCTGAGGAAGGGCTGTTCGGGGTGTGGTTGGAATCTTTTCCCTAAGGAGGATGGTGCTGCCGGATGTAACTCACCCCAGTACCCCTGTTATCTGCTCAACACCAGATCACTCAGCAAGCATTCCACAGACATCTGGAATTTGCTAACAGACTCTAAAATCATGTGTCTGTTTCTCACCGAGACATGGCTGAGTGATAGCTCCGCCCCCGATGTTGCCGCTGCTATCCCTCCAAATTATACCATCTTTAGGAGAGATAGAGATAACGGCAGAGGTGGTGGAGTAGCGATTATAGTGGATAACAGCATCCCCTGCCGGACTTTCGCGGTGGAGACCATTGCTGGCTGCGAGGCCCTTGGTTTCACCCTTAATTTGTCCCCGTGCCAAACCTGTTCTGGGATCATTATCTACAGGGCTCCTGGTCCGCTGGGCACCTTCTTCGATGACCTGCAGGCCGCTCTTTCTGTGCCGTGTCTCAGATCTGAGCACTGTATCCTTCTGGGAGATTTTAATCTACACATGGATAAACCCTTAGACGCTGATACCATCAAGCTTTCTGACATGGTGTGTCCATTTGGGATGACCCCTTATGTGGTCAGTCCTACGCATGTTAAAGGCCATGTGTTGGATCAGATCTTTTCCACCAGGACTATAGAGGCATCTTCTCCTATTCCAGTCCTGTGGACCGACCATTATCTGATCAGATTCTGCATTTTAGCTACAGTCTCATCTGGTTCTAGAGGGGTGACTGACGCAACAAGACGGTCCCGACCTTTCCACCGAGTCACGGCGGACATGCTAGCCGACGCTCTTGTTCGTTATCCCTGTCAGCTTACAGGTTTCCTGGAACAAGACCTGGAACTGTTTCAGAAATGGTTGTCCATGAGATTGGAGGAGCTCGCCCCAGGCAAGCCGAGTAAGGCTGCGGGTCAACAGATATCGGCCCCTTGGTTTACCCCACTCTTGGCCTCAATGCGTCAAGACTGTAAGAGGGCAGAGAGGGCTTGGAGACGAAGATATGATCCCGAAGATAAGAGCAAATATAAGGAGCTTATCTATGTCTATCATAAGCACATCTTTGAGGCAAAAAAGGTGTACTTAGAGCGTAGAATTGATGCCGCCGAATGCATGAGCAAGGAAATTTTTAAAGTTGTACGGGAATTTGTGTCACCTGTATCCGGCACACCTACTCATGCTCATAGCGCAGTCTGGATCAGCCAACTTGGTGAATTTTTTACCAATAAAATTAAACTTATTCAGGGCTCTTTTCCGGCACCTTCTCCTCTGGCTGACCCCCCAGTATCTGGGCTTTCTGCTGCAGAGGCGGCGGGTCCTCTGCTCTGGATTTTTCCGTCTATCTCCCATGCTTCCTCTTTGAATCTGCTCTCTCGGCTCAAATCGGGCTCGCCGCTTGACCCCTGCCCTGCCAAGTGCTTGGGGAAAATTGCACCGGCAGTCAACACTCTGATCAATCCTATGCTCAATGCCTCCCTGTCTTCCGGAGAGGTACCTGATTCTTGGAAGCATGCCCTTATCCTCCCGCTGCTGAAGAAACCATCTTTAGACCCTCTTGCACATGCGAACTATAGACCAATCTCCCTCCTCCCCTCGCTGGCTAAAGTGATCGAGAAGCACGTGCACCTCTCTATTTCCACCTTTATAGAGAGTAACAACATTCTGCACGACTCTCAGTCGGGCTTCCGTGCTAATTTTAGCACGGAGACGGCTCTTCTTGAGATCACTGATGCTATTCGCGAGATATTGGATGGAGGGGGAAAAGCCATCTTGGTCATGCTGGACTTGTCGGCGGCTTTCGACACCGTGCCCCACGCCGGTCTCCTTTTAAGACTCTGGGAGATAGGCTTTCGTGGGACGGTGTTGGATTGGTTTAAGTCGTTCCTGACCAACCGCCGGCAAGTGGTCTGGGCACCGCCGTTCTCCGCCGAAATGCCGCCGCTCGAGGTGGGGGTTCCTCAGGGGTCCATCCTGAGCCCCACCCTTTTTAATATCTATATGGCCCCTCTTGCGGCGGTGGCGGAGTCTTTTGGTGCCCAGATCATCTCCTACGCGGATGATACGCAGCTTCTTTTTTCATGTGGCAAGGGGGAGGATTTCGACGGCGGGCGGATTCGGGAATGTCTGGAAGCCGTTTTTGAGTGGTTTCAGGGACATAGTCTGAAGTGCAACTCAGACAAATCCGAGTTGCTCTTCTTCGGCTGCTCTCCCGACCCGGCCTGGAAGTCATGGTGGCCGTGTGATATGTCCCCTCCTTCCACGGTTGCAGTAAAGGCGAAGAATCTTGGCTTCGTGTGCGATGTCGACCTTTCCCTGAGACCTCAGATCATTGGGCTGACGGGGAAATGTTTCGGCATCCTCAGGATGCTACGAAAATTTCTCCCTTTGCTGTCCTTTCATCACAAAAGAATAACGGTGCAGGCCTTGATAGGATCACGCCTCGATTACGTGAACGCGCTTTATTTGGGCCTTCCTAAATATTTGATGGCCCGTCTGCAGGTGGTGCAGAACTCGGCGGCCAGAGCTATCTTTGGACTTCCCCGGAGGGCGCGGGCCTCGGAGCTTTTGGAGCAACTCCATTGGCTTCCGATGGCCAAGAGAGTCACGTTTAAAACCTTGACTCTGGCTTTTAAGGCGCTCCATGGAATTGGTCCTCACTATCTCCGTAAGCGGATAGCCTTCTATGTCCCCAAAAGAGCTCTCAGGTCTGCCTTCGAGGCCAAAGCGGTGGTTCCTTCCATTAGGCGCTCTCGAATTGGAGGTCGCTCTTTTCGGTACCTTGCGCCTCGGTGCTGGAACGATCTCCCTCGATTCTTAAGACTGACGACCAATCTGTTAGCCTTTAGAAAGGAGTTAAAGACCTGGCTTTTCACTCTGTAATCTGTGTCTTTTCTGGATCACTGTTATGCTGTACCTAACCTTGTTTCACTCTTCGCCAAAGCGCCGGGACACTCCTCCGAGTAGCCGTGCGCTATAGAAGAGCTAATTTAACATAACATAACATAACATAACATATTGTCAGAGTTATGTCTAGACAATTCTGTGAAGGAGAATGGTGAATGTGCACTGTCGATTTTGGAAAGACAAGTAGAACAACAAGGTGTCCTTGAGAGAAATACTCCGCCGCTGTTGCATGGTATTTTATTTGGTGGATCAAAATATCAACAATCTTAAGACTGTATTTATAAATGCACATAATATAACAAAACTTTTTAAAGAATATGTGATATCTAGTTCTTCCTGAACATGGAATTCTGTGTTAGTTGTTCAGGATTCCATGTGGAATGCGTGTTATATGTGGTAGTTGGTGCGGGACCTTTGTCCCTCCATCAGCTTGCCATTTGGGTTCCTTAATAAACTTGGAATTTCACTACCTGTGGCTGTGTGGTGGTGATTTGCAACATTATTTGTGGATATGAGGCAAGCAAGCTTCTCACGCGAACCCACTGGTATTTGTTTACGAATTATACGACGGCTGTCACCGTTTTTTGTCAGAGGACCTCCTTTGACGCATATTTCTACAAGGAATCGCCTTGTATCAGTCCTGGTCACACTGGTAATCTGTACTGGATTTATCACTTCAATTAATAGGAACCAGTTGGTAATTAATGAGCCATTAACAGGTTTTTGTGGTCCATATGCACTTAGAGAAGATAGTTTATTTATCGTGACATGTCTCCACCAATGGTGGAATGAGTTTGCGCGACACAGTAGTGGAATGCTTCTGAGGTCTTTCCTCTGGAGTAACCACAGTATGACTGAATGATGTCAGGGACATGCCAAGGAAACATAGGAAAGTTTAGCCCAACCAGTTTTTGCTCAGCAGCTGCTTGACATGTTTGTGTGGTGCATAAGTTACTGTTCGAGTTCTGTTGTGGCAACACCCACTAGGTTTTCATTAAATACGGTTCATATTTATGGCATATTTGAAATAAAGAGTGCAGGGAATTTATTGCATTTTTTCTTATGAAGTGTTTTTTTATATCTGAATACATGACAAATTACAACGGTAACAACTACCCGATAATCTCGTATTTTTTTCATATAGCCTGATTTTATTGTGTGCACATCTTTGCGGCAGTGGAGCACACACCTATTGGGTATGGAAATTGACTATTTGATATATACAAATACATAGTAACTTGTGAATTCACTAGTTGCAGTTAAAGAGTGTGTGCGTTAATACAAGGGGTGATGTGCACACCATTGAAGATTGAGTCTTTCTGATATTTATTCAAAAGCATGTATCATTGAGTACATGATTATTGATATTATTAGTATTAATATTTTTTCTTTCAAAGGTATAAGTTTATTAGTAACAGTCTGAATAATCTAGTAGAATTTCCAATTCTAATATAACTATGCAGTCTGTGAATCTACCTCCTCATTTCCACAAACCCCAGGTGACCCACTTGTTCAGTGGAAAAAATTATTTCTGGTCTGTCGGCTATTTGGTCACATTGTTTTTGCACTGAGAGGGCTTTGAAGGAAACGCTATCCTTAAACATATACCTGATTTAGATGTGTAACAGGGTGAAGAAGTAGATGAGTATAAGTGAATTGTAAGGAAGTTACAGACTAGGTTTGACGTTCAACCAAATGTAGTCGCATTCAGGCACAAATGTTTTAGAATAATTCAAAATTCTGGTGAACGGGTCACATCACTGCATTGAGGAGATTGGTCTCTGACTGTGAGTTTGAGAACTTTGTGGAACAGTTGGTCAAAGATTAATTCATCAGTCACCACAGTGATAAAACTAGTCAACAAAAAATGGTAAACATCACTTACAACGAAACTTTTACAACGCACTACCATTACAACGCGGTCATTACAACGCAAACTATTACAGCGCATTGCGCTGGGGGTCGCTCTAGGATAGGGAATAGGTTAATTTACTATCCAATAACCTTCCCTAGTGTTCACGGGGACTGGAGTTGGAATAGTAAATTAAACTATTCACTATCCAACACCCAAAAGCGCTATGCGTTGTAATGGTATGCAATGTAAAAACCGCGTTGTAAAGGCAGGCGTTGTAATAGCCTGCGTTGTAACGTCATACATCCACAAAAAATTATCTCCATGGGAAATCCATCATGAGAAGTGACCATTAAAACTGCCAAGAGTATAGAAACCTCTCAAGTGTCTTCAAGGGAATTAGATTGCAAATGTCCTGACGATGTTGCTGACGTTAAAAGCAACTTTCAAAAAGGTTCAAAAGATAGCAAAGGCATGTTTTTCTGTGGTTATTGCACACAGCAAAGTTGGAAACAATATCCTGCAAATAATGCCACTTGCAGGCTATGTAATTAACGTGAACATTTTGTCAAGGTGTGTCAGGGTTGCAAAATAGGTTTTCGGCAAACTGTCAGGTATGTCGTGGATGATACATTACAAAAGGATGAGGAAAATATTGAGAGGAATTTAAGAGATATGGTTCTGGTATGTGATAAATATGGGTGATCCAAATGAATGGGTTGATCCATATGATGTGAAAGTTGGTGATAATAATTTGCTGGCGAACTCTGGTGCACCGATCACCATGATAACACAATAATTTTATGATAAAACATGGCCAACCAGATGCCCTTTCCCTCCATATCGTACAGCTCTGTCTTTTGAAGGGAGCAGAAACAATTTATCTGGGTACATTGAAGATATTCAGGAATCCAAGGACCGGAGGACAGAGCGTAATGTATATACTGCTCACAAAGGGTTGAACAGCCAGCAAGTGGTTTCACCAAAGGTTATTTGGCATGATCCTCAGGCTGGGAGCAAAACAGCAGGTACTGGCTGTCAGAGAGAATGTGGAGTTAGAAACAATAATGAACTAATATCCTCCTGTATTTTCTGGGAAATTAGTAAAAATCTAACATTTTAAACACACAATTAAAGTAAAAGAAGGGACAGGGCCTGTCAAGCACAAATTGAGTAATGTTCATATTAGCATATAAGAGGATCTAGAAAAAGAATTGGAAACATTATACAAGAGGTGTATAATTGAGTCAATTGACTCTTCTTTATAACTTTCACCACTAGTGATAGACCGCAAACTCTATGGGGAACTAAGGGTGTCCATTGATCTCCACTGTTTTAACAAGGAGATTTGGGTCGAATAACAGCCTTTACCTAACAGTAGTGAATTATTGGCTGGGTTGAAAGAAGCAAAATGGTTCATGAAGCTAGAGTTAGTGTCGGTGTAACATCAACTAAAGTTGCACCTGAGTCATGTCATTTTATGGCATTTGTGTTCCCATTTGGAACCTATCAATATTGCTAAATGCCTTTCGGTTTAGCCTCAGCAGCATCCGTATTCCAGAAAATAATGTCTAACGGTATTTAAGGATTATCTATCTTTCAAGAGGAGGTATTGATTTATGCATCAGACAAAGAATTTCATGATAACAATCTTGGATGAGGGGAGTAGGGGGGGCGCTAGCGAGCCCGAAGCAAGATGGCCGCACCTTAGTGCAGCTCTGCTGGTCGGGGCAATTATCCCACAATAATCCTACTACTGACGTGCCATCTGCGCCTCTAAGGGCAGGCTTTGTGTACCTCATATCACTGGCAGCCTGTTGATTGAATTCTGAGCTTTGGACGTGTTTACTTGGAGGAGCGCCGGCATCTGAGGAGCTGAGGCCTGACCGTGTGGTGGCTGGCTGTCCGGCTGTGACGGGAGGTTGAGGCGGTAATCTACTCCTGCCGGTCTGCTGGGCTCCCCTGCGGCTCTTCTTGCTGTCCGTGCTGCCGCCGCTGGTGGGGTGCCATCGCTGCCTGCTGGCGCCCGGTGACCAGGGCTGTTCGGCTTTTGCGGAGGACTGTGGCCGGCGGCGGCGGTGAGCACGAGGTCAGCGCCGGGTGCCCGCTCCCTACGCGAGGTCTGGTGTGAAGGTAGGCCGCGGAGTGGGGCCTGGAGGGGCCGCGTAGGCTGGGGTGCATCCTCGTCACTGAGGAACTGTCGTGGCGTGTCGGCAGGAGCGGCGGAGGCCGTGACACGCTGCGGGACATCATGTGACGCCTGGGACCTTCACCCTGCTGGACAGCGCTGCTGCGGACATTTTGCTGGATCCCGGCGTGGGAGCATGCCGCCATTTTGTCCCTGCCGTCACGGGTCATTGCCTGCCTGATAGTCTCACAAGGCTGGGAAGGACATTGAGCTGGAGTTCTACACACAGCCTATTCTCTTGCCCCACTGAAGTTGCGTGTCTGGAGGTGTGCTGTGAAGGAGCTGGATCTGCCACATCTACTGGCTTTGGGATAGCACACGAAGGGCTGTGAGTATTGCGAGGAGAATGGTGAGCTGGTGAGGAGAGCTTGTTTCCTTTGATGGTGCCCGGACTTTGAATGGTGGTAGCACGGTGGTCGGCCTTCCTAGCCGCAGCGCTGTGTGTGCGATACCTGCAGCCTCCATCTGCCTTGGAGGTACTTTGTGGAGTTTGGAGGCCTGCCTTGACATCTGATGACTATCTGCAGGACTTGTGCTGTGGATATCTTTTTTTTTTGGTGCTAACTGCTTTCTGTCTGTGCCTGAAGGGTGCTCTCTGGGTGGAGGCCCTTGCTGGGCTAGAGTGCTGCACTGGTGGGTTTTGCGATCGGCTGACATGGGGAAAACGGACCGGCAGCTGCAATCCAAGTTGTCTTTTGACACAAAGAGGCAGAAGAAATCCACGGCCCCGGCGGAATCGGATGCTGAACAGGACATGGAGGCTAGCGACTGCAGCAAGCTGGAGGGCATGATGCTGGCTATGCAACAGAGTTTGAGAACAATTGACGGGAAAATCGATAATGTGAACCTTCGCATGGACACAATGGCGTCCAAGTTGGATAAGCGTGGTGCTTGATTGACGGAGGCGGAGCAGCTTATATCGACGGCGGAGGACAGGGTTGAGGCGGTCTCCACTTCGTGTGCCCAGATGGATAAGCTGTTTGCCGTGATACAAGCCAAGAATGAGGACTTGGAAGCCAGATTGCGCCTCAATAATCTGCACATCACGGGGGTGGCGGAGATGACCAATGTGGGAAAGATGGAGCTGTACGTGGAGGAGATGCTTACGTCCATGTATGGGGCGGACACTTCTCTGCGCTTATGAGCGCACTGCGGCCTGTCCCGGGAGCTCCTCCTCGGCCCTTTATCGCCCGCCGCCATAATTATCGGGACAGGGACACAGTTCTTCAGCTGGCGCGTGAGGTGGGTAAGACACAGTATCAAGGGATGGAGATTAAGATTTATCCTGATTTTACTGCAGCTGTGCAGCAGGCCCGGATGGATTATCAGCTGGTAAAGAAAAGGCTTCAAGCGGTGCATATCCAATATGCAATGCTTTACCCAGCGAAGTTGCGAATTCAGCATGGAAGCAAGCCGCGGTTATTCTCTACGCCTAAGGATACCCTACAGTTTGTTAAACAGTTGGAACGTCAGGAGAAGGCTAGGGACGCGGGAACTGATGCGGACGGTGAAGATTGAGGACTTTCTGGTATGCTGGTTTATCATTTATTTTTTTCTAATCTCAATGTCTTGTGTCTTAGAGACTGTTGATTTTTGCATGCTCCCGCATCACCCTTTTCCTCCTATGATCATGCTCTGGTGCCCTGCACTGCGGGGATGTTCGTTTATTGTTGGAGTATTGCTACCTTTGAGTGGCCAGGGTGCATGAGAGGCTATGTCACTGCTTTTTCTTTAACTGTGCAATCTTGTGCGTTGCTTGCTTAGTTCTGGTGTGTGTGACAATGCAGTATTATGTAAAGGCTGAGCTCGATATTTGTTTTTTTGCTGCACCTCGTGTTCTTGGTTTATGGGAGCCTTGTTCATTGTTTGGGGTGTGGCAGTGGGAACGGTCTTTCTAGTGGGTTGTCCGGATTCATTACAATGCACATGTATATGCCTGCTCTTGTGAGGGGTGGGGTGCGTTGTTAGATTTGAGCCCTGACCGCCCCTCTCTCCTTTGTTGGAGGGGTTCAATGGGCCGCTGGTGTCCCTCAAGTGGGAGCACCCCAAGATGTTATGTAGTGGGGATATGAGGGGTATGTGTGATTGTGCCCTTCGGTGGGAGGGTGGGATTTGGGTTTTTGCTTTTATGTTTGTGGGTTTGTGCTGTTCTGATGGGATTGGGAGTCTGAGGGGATCCGGGTGGGTTCGGGCTGTCATTGGCATGGTTCTGATGCTGGGGTGGGTGGGGGGTGGCTACTGTTGGGGTGTTTTTTTGTGCATCTGTCTCGAGTGGAGTGTACCTATTTTATCTCATCTGTCTGGTAGTGCAGAGTTTGCTGTTCTGCTTTATGTGCTGTCTCCTTATTGTGTTTAATGAAGGGGGCTGGGAAGATCACTTGGATCACCTGGAATGTCAGGGGGTTAAATAACCGTAAGAAAACGAGGCAGGTGCTGGCGTATTTAAATCGGCACAATGTTCAAATAGCATTTCTTCAGGAAATGCATCTTAATCAGCGTGCAGTATCTGCTGTGGCGATAAAAGGGGCGGGGGCGTGTTTTGCCTCTACATATTCCTCGTATGAGTGTAACTTTGAGGAGCTTGATGCTGCTGGCAGGCATAACATTGTGCAGGGGCGGCTATGTGATACTCTCATCATGATGGTGTTTATTTATGGTCAGAATATAAATGACCTTGAGTTTTTTAAAGTGTAATGGAACAAAGTCTATAGTTTGCCGCAGTCTGCCAAAATTTGTGGGGGGGATTTTAATGTGGTATTAAATCAAGGGTTGGATAGGAGTGGGGGTGCCTGTGTATCTGAGAAAAAAGCAGTACAGGCTGTACATGACGGCATGCGGGATTTGGGACTGCTGGATGTTTGAAGAGCACGACATTCTGGGCTAAAGGAAGGCACATGTTATACACATGCACATAACACATGGTCACGTTTGGATTATTGGCTTGTGACGATGGATGTCAGTGCAAGGGTGTCCTGTGTGCAGCATTTACCCCGCACCCTGTCGGACCATGCCCCTGTGTTGCTGGTTTTGCAGGTACCCACGTATGTTCCGGCACCGTTCCAATGGAAACTGCAGCCCTCAGCTTTATTGGATCCGGTGTTTCAAGAGAGCATCCGTGAAGCTATTGAAAAATACTTTGCTGACAATCTGGGCTCTGTCCAGAGTATGTGCATGGTGTGGGAGTCCTTCAAGGTCACCATTAGGGGTGCATGTATTAGTCTATGTGCTAGAGTGCTTAAATCTCTCCGCTGCTCTATGCGCAGGATAGAGCAGGCTCTGGCAAAGCTAAAGAGAGAGTATGAGGAAACTCATGATAGTGCGACTCTGGCTGCTATCCGTACGGGTGTCACTGAATATAATGACTTAGCAGACCAGGAGGTGCGACATTTGTCCAGGCGCTCCAGGGGTTGGTATTATGGTGAGGGTGGCAGGCCGGGGTGGGCGTTGGCAGATAGACTTTTGGAACCTTGGGTGAGGTACTGTACAGTACAGGGCATTGCAGAGGGTGATACCGTCCATACCGACTCCGCTGGTATATTGGCATAATTTGTTCAGTATTATACTGACATGTATGGGGATAGGCGAACTGCGGGTGAGGAGGAAATCGCGGAACACTTGAACGATGTGGCGTTGGTATGGTTATCTAAAGGGCAGCAAGATTTTCTGATGCAACCGATCATGGCTGCAGAAATTACAGACGCCACCTCCTCTTTGCCTAATGGAAAAGCGGCAGGCACTGATGGGATACTGCCAGAGTTTTACAAGAAGTATATTGATATCCTATTACCTCATTTAACTGCTATGCATGATGAGGCGTTTGAGAAACAGTGGCTGCCAGCCTCGCTTCGCGAAGCATTAATAGTTGCATTGTTAAAGCCTGGGAAACCACCGGATAGGTGTGAGTCCTATAGGCCGCTCTCCCTTATGAATAACGATGTGATGATTTTGGCGAAGGTTTTGGCTACCCGGATGCGCTTATCGGTCATGGTGTTTCCTGACCAGTCGGGGTTTATTCCCAACCGTTCAACAGCGCATAATTTGATGACATTATTTGCAGTTCTGCATTTGTTAAAACCAGATTTGCCAGCAGTGGCAGTCCGCCAAGGCATTTGATTCCATTGCATGGACATATATGTTTGCTGTGCTGCACTGTATGGGGGTCCCCTTATTCTTCACTAGCTGGATAAAGCTGCTTTATACTGAGCCTGTGGCCCGTGTGCGTATAAATGGCCATACGTCAGAGTTGTTTGCAATTAAGAGGGGAACATGACAAGGCTGTCCGTTGTCACCCTTGATTTTTGCAGTTGTGTTGGAGCACTCGCGTGTGTGTTACGCCAGCGGCATGCTGGATCTGCTTTGGGATTCTACCAGCGTCCTTTGGTGGCATCCATGTATGCTGATGACATGGTTTTGTATGTAAGGGAGCCGGAGGCGCATCTCGGGCCAGTCATCCAAGAGTATGTCCGTTTTGAGTGGTTCTCTGGATTGTCTATTAATATTAATGTCGGTCATAGTTGCACTTACGGAATGTACTAAACATTTGTGTTGGACTATCCCCTGGAATGGGCTGAGGATCCTGTAAAGTATCTTGGGGTTTGGATCCATAGGGATCCCCGTGTTGTTATTCGGGCCAATTTTGGAACGGCAATTTCAAAGTTGGAGGATCAGGTGGCCCGTTGGATCCGTTTGCCACTCACATTTGCAGATAGAGTAGCAATAATTAAAATGATAGTGCTGCCCAAGTTTTTATATTTATTTTCTAATGTTCCTATTCCTTTATTGCAGGATTTGTTCACTACCTTACGCTCCTTGCTGATCACTCTGGTTTGGGGGGGCAAGAAGCCCCGTATTGGCTGGGACACTTTGACGAAGCCATATACATTGGGTGGGTTTGCAGTACCGGACCTGCAATTGTATTATCTTTGTGCTCAGGCACAGTTTGCATATTATTGGCAGCATGCACCGCCCTTTATGCCGCATGTGGCTGTGGAGGAAGGGGCGGTTCACCCCTTACCTTTAATAGCAATGATTGTGAATCCACAATCGGTGTTTGAGCGTGATGAGGGGGACACCGTTCGATGCACGGCTAGGGTGTGGCATGTGTTGGGCCGGCGGGTGGGGCGCCTTCCTCTGTATGCCTCGG
Source organism: Lissotriton helveticus (assembly GCF_964261635.1). Lineage (NCBI taxonomy): Eukaryota > Metazoa > Chordata > Amphibia > Caudata > Salamandridae > Lissotriton > Lissotriton helveticus. The sequence continues at coordinate 1,469,715,094 of NC_136065.1, forward strand.
CGATGCTTCTGCTCCATAATGCGGAGCTGTCTGTGATGGGGAAGACCGGTGCCCTGAAGGTGCTGCAGGCAGCGGGAGTGCAAACTATGGGGGATGTCTTTCCAGGGGGGACATTTCTTTCTTTCCGGGACTTTCTGCGCGATGGGGTGAATGTGGCAATGTCTACATTTATTTATGCTCGGCTCCGATCTGCTCTTCGCAGTTTATATTCCTGCTTTCCTACGGAACCCTTGGAGTTGGGGGCTTTGCAGCTACTTTACACTACACAGACCCAGGCGAAATTTGTGTCCCGATTGTATCATGCTTCGCAGCTGGATGAGGGTGCTGCACAGGTTACCTCTAAAGCCAAGTGGGATGCATGCCTTCCACAGCCGCTAATGGATGAGGAATGGGAGGAGTGTTATCGAATGACTGGGAGTTTTGAGATTAATGGGAATTTTAAATTACTTCATTACAAGTATATGCATCAGATGTATTATACGCCTGTCCAACTACACAGATATGGGCTGCAGGACTCCTCGTGCTGCAAGCGTTGTGGTATGCCTGATGCCGACTTTATACATTTAGCCTGGGAGTGCTCTAAAGTGGCTGATTTCTGGTTTGGAGTGGTCACTACGTTAACTGCAATGATGGGAGTGACGCTTCAAAGAGATGTGAAAATGTGTCTATTGAGCAATGCCTCTGAGCTGCCAGCAGGGGTCCGCAAATTGGTGGTGTTGACTTTGCAATTATCTAAGCGGAGAGTGGCAATAACTTGGGATGGTAAGCCTGCCCCTCTGTTGAAACATTGGTTGCATGACATTGCTTATTGCCGTGATCAACTCCTGTGTTACGCAGAAGAGCTGCCGAGTGCATCGAGGCCTCGGGACGTGTGGGGGCCATACACCACCTATATGCTGGCATGCTCTACGGAGGACTGAACATTGTGCTGGAAACTTGCTGCTAGAACAGCGTAGTTTGCACTTCCTGACTCCTTTTTCCTTCTTGTCGGTATTTTACTTGGTTTCCTTATGCACACTATTCCCTGTATGTATTTTCCTTTGGAGCCTACGGGCATGAATGAGATAACTATTGTATGTCTATTGATCAGATGCACTGTTTGTTTTATGGTTTGAAAATCATAAATAAAATTTTTAAAAAAATTGATGCATAAATCACTACATCCTCTTGAAAGATAGATTTTGTGGTACTCACGAGGGACACATGTGTTTTTAAAGAATAAGACTGATTAATTGGACCATCTCATTTCTACCCAAGAAATTGAACCAAAAATCAGTATTGTTATGATTATCGTGCAAAAGAACCCTCAGCAAGAAATAGCTGGACTTGAGTAATTTCTCAGAATGTGTGAGTTTTAATTATGGTTTATACAAAATGTTGCTACAAACTCACATCCTCTCTCTCACATGTTGATTTGGGGGGTAGCATTTGAGTGGGATACTAAATGCCAGTGAGTGTTTGAATGAATAAAGGAACCATTGGTTGAATAAGTTACTTAGCAGACCATTACTATGCATTACTTTAGTGCAATGTTTTTACATCACAAAAACCATTACTTTGCAATATTATAGTGCACATGCTTTTACTACACAAATACATTTACAAAATAAAACTATGCTCCTTCTCCGCTGCATTTAATACGAATTATTTGCAGCCAAAATACTAACATCACCGAGATAGGGAAAATATGAAATGGAGAACGACAAAAGAAAAACAAGTATACATCGTAAAATGATTAAATAAACCGATAACAATATGGAGGAAAAAACGAGTGGCAAGATATTTAAAGCAAAAACGATGTGAGAGATAAACTGCTGAAATCAAATAAACCTTTTAAGGAATTTCATCACATTCATACAAAAACTAGACACATTTTGTTGTGATGAACCTTTCACCTCTATTGAGACTCTTTTTTTCTCAGTTAGCACTGAGTAGAGTTACAGTGCTAATACTCTTAAGGCCAAAACGTCACATTTACCGCACTTTTTACCCTCCTTCCCCCCCTGACATTATCCTACACTGCACACACACAACACAAACACAACAGCACTACACCACAGCACTGCCATAATCCCTAAATTACTATCTTCTGCACGACCCTCCACCTTCCCCCACTCCTGTCCCTACATTCTTACACTACCCTTTACGACCCAGATACAACCCTAAACACCACATCACTACACCACAGCACTACCCTAAACTCTAAATTGCTACCTCCTGCACGACCCTCCCCCTTCCCCCAGTCCTGCCCGTACATTCTTACACTACCCGTCACGACTCCGACACTACTCTAAACAGCAATACACTACTCTACACTACACAACACAATCCTAAAAGTTGAACTCGGACAAGACGGAGGTCTTCATCCTCGGATCCACCCCTTCGGTCTGCATTGACTCCTGGTGGCTGACCGCACTGGTAACCACCCCAACAACCACCGGCCACTCACGCACCCTAGGGGTCATCCTCGACTCCACCCTCTCCATGACTAAACAGGTCAACGCTGTCTCCTCCTCCTGCTTCAACACCCTCTGCATGCTCCGCAGGATCTACAAATGGATCCCCACTGAAACGAGAAGAACGGTCACCCAGGCTCTTGTCAGCAGCAGGTTGGACTACGGAAACGCCCTCTACGCAGGAGCCTCGGCCAAACTCCAGAGATGGCTCTAACGCATCCTGGCTCCTGGTCAACAAGAGGATAACCTTCAAGCTCCTCACCCATGCACACAAGGCACTCCACAACACCGGACAAATGTACCTCAACAGACGACTCAGCTTCTACACCCCCACCTGCCACTTCCGCTCCGCCAACCTCGCCCTCACCACAGTCCCCTGCTTCTAAAGAGCAACCTCCGGCGGCAGACCGTTCTCCCACCTCGCTGCCAAGACCTGGAACACCCTCCCCATCCACCTACGGCAGATTCAAGACCTGCTGACCTTCAGAAAACTCCTCAAGACCTGTTTTTTTGAGGAGTAGCAACATTCCCCACCCCAGCATCTTGAGACCCTCACGGGTGAGTAGTGCGCTTTACAAATGATATGATTGATTGATTGATTGAAAAGTCTACCCCCTTCAACACCCAAAAAACCACACATTCCCACTTACCTGTTTTTCCTCGTGGTCCCTCTCTTCACCTTCAAGTGTGGTTCCTCTCTTCTTATGCTTCCTGTCATCAGATTTGCGTTATACGGAAGCGCCTCAAAATATAAATTTGGTACTCCAGTAGGGTGGTCAAATATAAAGTCATCAGTGTCTGAAGGATGTAAGGTAGTGGATATGAATGTCAAGGAGTTAGGTTCTGCGTCAAACGCAAGACAGAGTGGGAAGATTTACAATAAACGAACGCAGCACGGTGCAGCAGGTAATTTTGCTTCACCGTGGTGTGTTAGTTTGGAAAGCACAGCGATGCAACATATTTACAACAATGTGTTGCATCTCTGTGCTTCTCCCTGCAAAGGCACATAAACTGCTGCCATGTGCCAACGTAGGCACCCTTACACCCTGGTGCAAGAATACCTGCGTCGTGCGGAGATTGGCTTCCCTTCCTGCACAAAAACAATCTGAAATTTCAAGTTATATGTTTGCTGCATTAGTTGAAACACAGCATTATTTTAATGATTGTTTATGTGCAGGAAGGGAAACCTTACTGAGCAAAAACAATCATTAGAGATGATTTCCTCCTTCAATGTGTGCTGGAGAACATAGCACGCATAGAAACAGGAAACGAAAACAAGGAGAAATGAATACATTTCTCCTGGTTGCACCTCCCCATGCCTCCCCTGGGGAGGTATAGCATTCATACGCATTTCCAGATTAACGATTCCTTGTAAATCTGGAAAAGTGTTTTGTTCTATGGGTGTTGCGTGTGAACACCCACAGCAACACCCATGGTACGTCCCTTTCACGCAAAATGCTGCGTGTCAAGTGGCCATATTTGCAAGGATAGGAAAAGCCATGAAGGCACACTTTTCCTGTCGTTGTGATTATGGGGCAGTGTATTGCGCCGCCAGTGTGACACAAAAAGTGACGTACTGCCAGCACAAGGGGCTTGTAAATCTGCCCCAGTGGGTAGTTGAGAGCGCTGCCCCATAGATAAAGAATGTAAATCTGAAATTTCTTTATAATCATATGTTTGAGTAATACTATTTGGTTCTGTATTTTTTTAGTTATTTTAGGCACTATGAGTATGTGTAAGCCATATGATACCTAGTGCTTTTGTTGTTCAGGATTCCATACTGAACATGTGTTTTGAATGCAGCAGTTGGGCCGGGCCTGTGTTGCAGCTTGCCATTTATTCTCCTGAATAGACACAGAATATCATTCACCTGTGGTCCTGTAATGGTGCTACACAACAGAATAGCTTTGAAAAAGTATGGATCTTGTTAATTCTGCTAATGTGCCTTTTCTGTGCAGCTTTAAACCGAACTACTCAAGACCAGGCATGGCTCGTCCATTTGGGCGGAAGGGCCCTGCCCTGCTCCCTTTTCCCCCCGTAGGAACAGTGTCTGTCAGGCTGAACAAAAGTCTGCCTGACAGACACTGTTCACTTTCAGTTTAAGAATTTAAGGGGCTCCTCTTTGTTTCTATTGGTTTTGAGCACAGCCAGACAGGCTGAAGAGGTCTTTGACTTTCTTGAAAGCTTACAGCTTCTTTGTAAACTATAGCATAACTTCACCCACTACAGAATGGACAATTTTAAAAAGTTTCTCGGAAAATCAATTTAATAAACGTATAAATCGCAATCCGGGGGTAGGAGTCACCGATACTTCTAACCAATCCAATCATGAACAGCTTCCTAAACTTTACAACCTAAAGAAAAAATTAATTCGCACTGAACTGCACTCAGAGTTCCTTATAGGATATCTCAAAGCCGAGGTAATACCCATCGTTCTTCAAATTAGAAATGAGCCAGGTCTGTTTATAGAACATAAAACGTTTTTAGAGACCTTGTCTCACATAGCAAATCGGTGTAGCCGAGATTGGCTAATCCTCATTATTGAGACGGCTCAGGAAGTGATAATCATGGAAAAGAAAGCCATCGAAGAATTGGAAAGTAAAATTAAGGATACCCCAGTAATAGATGAGATTAAAAAGAAATTGGACGAAATGAAATTAGAAACTGAAGGCTATAGAGAATATTTGGTTAACAAAAAAATTAATAAGTTAAGAAAAGATGTAGAGAAATTTAGTGCTGAAGTTACATATCCCTATTTAGGGAACGATTATTACGAACGGAAAAAGGATCAGAGATGGGAGAAACCCAACTACCAGAAACCAATCTACTCAAGGGGTGGCCAAAAACGGATTACTTTTTCTGACACTTCCTGCTCCAGCAGTGATGAGGAAGTTCATCAACGTAAGTAAGGGCGTAAAATCCGTTCCGTTCGCGGAATTTGCGAATTTTCTGCAATTTCGCGGTCCGCGAATCTTGCGAAATTGCTGAGAAATCCGCGAAATCGCGCGCGGGACGGATTTTCAAAAACGGAAGTACATGAAGCACTTACAGGGTTACAGTAGGTGCCCAAGTTTAAGCTAATTTCTTTGTAACCATTTACAAAATGGTTACAAAGAAATTAACTTCAACTTGGGCACCTGCTGTAACCCTGTAAGTGCTTCCTGAGCGGCGCCTCCAGAGTTGTTGCCTACTTGCAACTATTCTCTGACCCTGCTCTGACCCTCGAAGCAGGGTCAGAGAATAGTTACAAGTATGGCACAATACTCCAGGCTGTCACAAAAATTAAACCACAACAGGATTCACTTACAGATAAGGAAGCAGGTGCCGGACTTGAAGCTCAAATTCAGTAACACATTAATCAGCCCCCGGTTGAGGCTGGGCAGGTGTGCTTTCTCCCCATAATCTAAAGTGGTGAACCAGAGGGTGCTGTGATGAACCAGAAGGTGCAGTTGTGAACCAGAGGGTGACAGTGGTGAACCAGAGGGTGCTTGTGGTGAACCAGAGGGTGGCAGTGGTGAACTAGAGGGTGCTGTGATGAACGAGAGGGTGGCAGTGGTGAACCAGAGGGTGGCAGTGATGAACCAGAGGGTGGCAGTGATGAACCAGAGGGTGGCAGGGGTGAACCAGAGGGTGCTGTGATGAACTAGAGGGTGGCAGTGGTGATCCAGAGGGTGTCAGTGGTGATCCAGAGGGTGGCAGTGGCAAACCAGAGGGTGGCAGTGATGAACCAGAGGGTGGCAGTGATGATCTAGAGGGTGGCAGTGGTGAACCAGAGGGTGGCAGTGGTGAACCAGAGGGTGGCAGTGATGAACCAGAGGGTGGCAGTGATGAACCAGAGGGTGGCAGTGATGATCCAGAGGATGGCAGTGGCGAACCAGAGGGTGGCAGTGATGAACCAGAGGGTGGCAGTGATGAACCAGAGGGTGGCAGTGGTGAACCAGAGGGTACCAGTGATGAACCAGAGGGTGACAGTGATGAACCAGAGGGTGGCAGTGGTGAACCAGTGGGTGGAAGTGATGAAACAGAGGGTGACAGTGATGAACCAGAGGGTGGCAGTGGTAAACCAGAGGGTGCCAGGGATGAACCAGAGGTTGGCAGTGGTGAACCAGAGGGTGGCAGTGATGAACCAGAGGGTGACAGTGATGAACCAGAGGGTGGCAGTGATGAACCAGAGGGTGGCAGTGGTGAACCAGAGGGTGCTGTGATGAACCAGAGGGTGGCAGTGATGAACCTAAGGGTGACAGTGATAAGCCAGAGCGTGGCAGTGGTGAACCAGAGGGGGGCAGTGGTGAACCAGAGGGTGCTGTGATGAACCAGAGGGTGGCAGTGATGAACCAGAGGGTGACAGTGATGTACCAGAGGGTGACAGTGGTGAACCAGAGGGTGGCAGTGGTGAACCAGAGGGTGGCAATGATGAACCAGAGGGTGGCAGTGGTGAACCAGAGGGTGGCAGTATTGAACCAGAGGGTGGCAGTGATGAACCAGAGGGTGGCGCTGCTAAACTGCCCGGGAGCCCTGTGGGTTTTGAGCCCCCGCGCTGCTGAGCTGCCCAGGGGTTGTGATCCCACGCGCTACTGAACTGCCCCGGGGCCCAGTGGGTGTGAGCCTCCGTGCTGCTGAACTGCCCCGGAGCCCTCTCAGTGTTAAAATCATTCGTGCTCAATTGCCTGGGAGCCCTCTGGGTGTGAGCACATATTGTGCTAAGTGCCCTCCTACTCCCAGTACATATATACCCGTACCGCACAGCACCATTATGCTCTTGCACCATGAAGTCTGGTGCCTGGATGCTCCTAATCTGTGTCGGTGGTACCACCGTCTGGTGCAGTCAAAATGTAAAGTCATAACTTGCTACACAGCACCAATAAACACGTGTCCCCCCTGGCACCGGTATGTGCATGTACCAGGCGTGAAGCACCCACATGCCACTGCACCCTACTGCCCAGCACCAGCATATGCCTGTACGGGGCAGTTTAGTATGAGATGGGACATTGTCCAGCAGCAGCAGCTGCAGACTCATTTATTACCAAAGACATAATCAGTGCTGTGCTGTCTGTGGACTTAGGTTTCTTTCTGCTCTGGTACCTAACGCGGGGACACACTAGGTCAGTGTAACCAGGCGCTCTACAAACTCCCGTAACATAACAACATAACATAACATAACATGCGCCTGAATTCACTGATCAGGATCAGAATGGCTTCGTACCAACACGCACAGCAGAGCTATCTTGGACATCCAAAGGATTCTGGGGTCCTGTGCCAAACTTATTTTTGCATCCATGAGTTTCCCGAGCGCAATCCCCGTGTAGCTCCTGTGACCAGGAGACTGATTTCTCCTCAACTGCTGCTCTGCTCGGTCTCTGACCCTTTATAAACAAGATGCATGTGAACTCGCATAGAAACCCCGCCCGTTTGGCCCCATCCACCACACACTAGCGGTATGAAACGTCTTCCCGCCCATCCCCACTATAATGGCCAGCTCACTCAAGGGACCTCTGCGCCTTTTGGTGCGCTGGCAAAGTTACAGGCGCACGTGGTCGCATAGTTGTGCACATGGCACAAAAATCTGCGAGTTTGCGGGAAAGTTTGCGAACTCGCAGACTTATTTTGCAATTTCGCACGAATTTGCAGACCGCGAATTCGCAAATTTTGCCCATACTTACTCTGAACCAAGAGGTAGGGTGGCTTTCAACCAAGAACCAGATTCTTTTTTAGGGCAGCGCCACAAGCGACGCCAGGGGAATTTCAGGAACCCCAACAGGGGAGAACCAGTAAGGAACTATTACTCCCAAGAGTACTTAAAGACCAGGAAGCGCCGTTACTGGCGATAGATAAAATTCCCATTATTAATCTTTCCTTTAAAACACTTAGTAAAGTAGAAAAGGAGGTTTTAAACCGAGGCTTCAGCTTTGCACCTACATCAGCTCCCAATCAATTTGAGTTTGAAAAATATCTCAAACTGTTTTTTAGAAAGATCAGGCTAAAAGACTTCTTTACAGACAGAGAGTGCCTCCCGAACACGAATGTCACAGGATTTAGGGGCAAATCATCGTTTACCCCGTCTCTGGGACAAGTGAGCAACAATATAGAAACTTCTGAAAGAATAGTAAAAATAGAGGTAAAAAATCTCTTTAGCCAACCTCACTATCTTACCAACAACTTTTCGTTAGAACATAGATCTGCACTTAAAACACTGAAAGATGATGTTAAAATTGTCATCAAACCCACCAACAAAGGCGGCGGGGTCGTGATCTTTGACCATGATAACTATGATTGCAAAATGTTGAATCCCCTTGGGGTGAGAGAACATTAACTACAAGTGTCGCAGTCTAGGGATGTCCAACTGCAATGAGAGGTAGGTGAACTGTTAGAAGTAGCCATACATGAAGAATGGATCTATGAAGAGGAATACAAATTTCTGAGCAACCCAGAGCCCATTACCCCGGCAATATATGGGTTACCCAAGATCCATAAAAGTACCATTGACCCCCCTATGAGGCCCATAGTCAGCAGCATTGGTTCTATTCTAGAACCCCTCAGCAAATATGCCGACTTTCTTTTAAAACCTATTGTGGCAAAACAAAGATCATATTTGAGGGATTCTGCTCATGCCGTTGCTACGTTTGAAGGTCTGGGCTTCAATGGGGTGACCCAATTATTGGTCACCCTGGACATTGAAGCCCTATACACTAATATACCCCAAGATGATACCATCAGAACCATTGGGACAATTTTAGAAACAGAAGATCTCGGAGGGGGCAATATTGACTTCATTACGAGCTGTGTTACAATGGTTCGAAAAAACAACTTTTTCCTGTATAAAAAGGGATTTTTACCACCAAATTAAGGGGACCAGCATGGGCGCAACTTCCGCCCCAAGTCTGGCCTTTCTTTATGTGAGCCAATTTGAGCAGGTCCACATTTTTAACGACATGGCCCCGTTTTATGAGAACATCAGTCACTGGCACCGCTTCATAGACAATATCATCTTCATATGGAGCGAGACCAGTGGCCAGCTACAAGATTTTATAACCTGGCTTAACATGGGAGATCTTAATCTCAGATTTACGTCACAGTGGAGTAACTTACATATTAATTGTTTTGGTATTTGCATAAAGGATAAGGAAAAGACACTGGCAGTAGAATTGTACAGGAAACCTACCGATAAATATACCTTTCTTCATTATAAAAGTCACCACCCTAAAGCACAGAGAGACAACTTCCCCTTTGGGGAATTTCTGCGATTGCGCAGAAATTGCACCACCATTGAAGTGTTTTGTATACATGCTGATGAACTGAAGAAAAAGCTAGGTGATAGGGGTTACCCTAAAAAGCTTATAAGAAATTCATTCAAGAGAGCACAGTTTTATAATAGGGAAGCCATGCTTGATTTGAACAAACACAAAAATAGGAACAACAATACAGAGAAGATAGTTTGTTAGTAAATTCTCAGCAGTTAGCAACCAAGTTAAAAATATAATCAATAGGAACTGGAAAATCATTAACAGCAACAGAGAGAGGCAAATAGAGAAACCCCTGTTTGCATTTAAACGTAATACCAACCTCCGTAATTCATTGGTTCATACGTTTAGAGATACTGAAGAGAACTTCAAACCACGTTGTTTCAGACTAAAGCAATAGGAAATAATAAGTGTGGCTCCTGCACGATCTGTGAACAGTGTAGGGTAGATAAAACTATCTCCTTTAGGGGCATGACCTTTTCCTCCAAAGATTAAACAAACTGTAGGACTAAAAATTTAATGTATCTCTTAGTCTGCCCATGTGGCCTCGGCTGAGAAACAGGCTGACAGAGCATAAATCTGCAATACAGACTCAAAAAGTAAAAGCTCAGTTGACTGAACATTTTATCCAAAATAACCACAAATATGAGGACTTTTGGTGGTTTATATTGGAGAAAATCAAGTTCAATAGAAGAGGAGTAAATATAGACAAACTCAGGAAAATGAGAGAACAGTGGTATATATGTAAACTGATCACTGTCAATAAGGATCTTAATTCCAAAAAAGATTGAATGTCATTAATTAATTAAACAGATTCAATAAGAAGATACAGTCGGCCAGTTTAATGGTTGTATGCAGTGAAAAACCTTATGAAAGGAAATTTTTCTTTATATTAAACTCTCTGTCTCTGCCACTCTGCCTATCTAATTCAACCCTTCTTTCTTTCTTTGCTTTTATAGCCATTAATATAGTGTTAAGGGTAATGAGAGATTTTATTAAATAGGTGCGTTAATCAATCTGAAACTACAATTGATTTTTAATTTGTACGCAATCCACGATTTCCAGATTAATATGAGGTTAAACTGGAATACATTACATGTTGCCTTGGATACAATCACGTCAGTTTGGATACGTTTTCATTTTTATTTGTAGTAGCTTATCAATCTTTTGGAAAATCAAATTCAATTTCAGATTGTGCGGGATGCACAACTTTTCTATTGGTATGGTGTCCTCATAGATTACACGGTATGTTGATTTTAATGTGCACATTAGAGCTGCAATAGTTGAAATAGTTGAGGTCTTTAGGCTGCGAGGGTAGATATCAGATTATTATCACACTGTAAGTAGATATCCCCGACGAGGTTCCGAAATGGCGCCCGCCTTCGACGGGCGGCCCATAGAGTCGTAGTCTGACTTGACTAAGAAGTATTGAAGTGGTCTAACCCAGCAGAGATCAAGTACTCTGTGGTGGACCGAGCAATGCCTAAACAGGTGAGGGCACTTTTAATTAGGAGCGGCAGTATAAATACTACATAGATTTGAGTCTGTTCACTTTTACTTGGACCGTCACGACGAGACTCTACCGTGATGACCGCCTCATACAAGTAAGTTCTGTAGGGCTAGCGCGGCTTTTGGGTTGTTATGCCTGTAATACAGGATGCACCCGCACCATTAGAACGATTATATAACAGCTCGTGAAATTGGCTTGGGGTTCTCTTTTGACACCAACTATGTTTTTGTATAATACCCCAAAATATATAGCAATGCGATATGTTTACTACTTGCACCATAAAGGGTTGACTGCTATAAAGAACGTTTATACTTTTCGAGCGTATAATATCTATGCCTTATAAGATTTTGATGCACGGATTTATAGCATTGACTCACTCGTTAACCATTATATTTTTTTCAGACCCTAAATGCAAACAGGGGGCGAGGAGCCAAGTTCATCAAGGGAAAACAACTTCCAGTAAAAAGAAGCTTTCTTTAAATTCTATTTCAAGACAAATCTTGTATAGAGTCGTGGCCCGAGAATCTATCAAATGAAATTATTCCATAATATAAAGAGTACTGGAACGACTCTTGTGTGTGTTTTAGACTTATCGGCTACGGGAAAAAGCTATAAGATTAACGGGCAGCAACAGGACGCCTGTAGCTTGTACTGTCTCCATTTCTAGAGTCAGGTGAGATTAGAGGAGGGCGGAATTTGCGTAATCACGTTACGCAAATCTCTGTGAAACGGTAAAAATGTCAGCGAACAGGCAAAAATTCCGCGAACATGCGGAATTGCTTGTTTGCGATGCATTTTTACTGTTCACAATCTCTGTTTGCGTGCTTGGGGGGAAATATCTCGCGAATACGCAAAACATTTCGCAAAGTCACGGAACGCAGAATTTTGGGCAATTTCACGTTCTCCGCGGAACGCCAAATTACCCAAATTCCGCAAATTCCGTGAGCGGAACGGAATTTACCGCCCAGACCTAGGTGAGATGTACTTTCTCTCATTCCCCCCTTTATGCCTTAAGTCACTCATGTATCTAACTCGGAGGGTTTTATAACATGGCATTACTATGTTTCCACAGAAATATTTTAAGAAACAAATCAGCGAATATAAAGTGAATAAACTATCTCTTTTTTTTATATTTATAGCTTTTAATTCAACAATCAGTCGTACATTGAGCAAAATACATAGCAAAGTTGCTTAGAAACCAAAGTACACATAAAATCAATACATTTCATCAGGAGCACGTAATGCAGCATGCGATAAGCAAATCAATTTAAATCCATTTAGAAATCGGATCCCATATTTTTAATCCCTGCTTTTTTCTTTTTACCTCCTTGGATCTATACATAGCTATTTCTAATTGATACATAGAAAGCAGTTTGAGCTGCCAATGATGAAAAATTGGGGGGTCAATATCAATCCATCGAGAAGTAATACACCAACGGAGAACTGACATGCAGATAAACAAGAAGGCTTCTTTAGCAGTAGACCTAGTTCCAAGATGATCCGTTTGGAGACCCAAAATAACCATTTCAAGAGTTAGTTTAACAACAATTCCAATACTATTATTTATAAAAAATTCAATATCTGCAATAAAACAAGAAAGTTTCTCACATTTAAAGAACATATGTTTAGAATCAGCCCCACTCTCATCGCATCGATTACATTTATCTTCATTGCTGAGTTTCCACTTCGCTATTTTAGCAGGGGAATAATAAAGATAAAAAATTGACATATAGTGCTGACTTTGTAGCGAGCCATTGAAAAGCATCTTAATCGATAGTTCAATAGATCTTCCCAAATCAACATTATCGATTTCAAACTTCCTTTGCCATTTGCTCTCTACTGAAGACAGATCGTCTTCAAGTTGATTAGTAACGGTTTGATAAACTACTCCTATTTTTTTTGCTTTCCTACTGGTTTCTAAAATAATATTTTGGCTCATACAACTAGTGAGAAGACCTTTAGATTCTAAAAAACTCCGTATCTGAAGATATTTAAAGAAGTCATTCTTAGGTAATTTATATTTGATTTGGAGGTCCGAGAAAGGGGAGAGTTGTGTATCTTCACATAAGTGTCCCAATAACTGGATTCCAGACAAATACCATCTTTTTATAATTTGATCATGAAAAATCAAGGTAACATATGATTATTAGAAACTGGAGAGTAGTAATTAATTTCACCCAAGCAACCAATTTTTTTCCTTATTTGACGCCAAATTATGAACACTGATAAAAGAATTTTGAATTTGTTTTTTTTATAATAGCTAGGTTCAATGATTTTTACTAAGCATTGGGACACTTCTTCGCCTAACAATAATTCATAAACTGATGGAAAAACTGGTTCTTCAGTGATAGTATCTGGGAAAAGTAGTATACCCATGTATCTTAATGATATAACCGAAAATTAGGGACCCCCCTGCCTCCCTTTGTTCTCGGTAAAAAACACAATTTTAAGGCTCGCCTGGTTCGATGATAACTCCAAAGGAACCTGGATATCATTCTGTCAATTTTATTGAAATAGAATGACGAAAATAAAAGAGGTATTGTTCAAAGTAAATATAAAAATGTTGGAAAAATTAACATTTTAATGATATTGACATGCCCATAAAGGGAAAAATGTAAATTATTTAGCCTTTCTAAAAGTGTATTGGATGATTTTAACACGGACTCAATATTGAGACGTACAATATCATCAATCTTAGAAGATATAGTTATCCCAAGATATTGAGCTTCGGAGACAAAGACCAATTCATTAGGTCGCCCCCATTTGGAGTGAATCAGTTGAGTTTTTGCTACATTTAATTTGTAACCCGATAGTAATCCAAATTCTTCGGCTAACAAAACTATTTTGGGAAGTGCTCGCCTAATATCTATAGTTGTAATAGCGATATCGTCTGCATAGGTGAATACTTTAAAATGATTTCTTCCTATCTTTACGTGAATAATATCAGTTTCGATAGATAATTTACGGAGATAAGGTTCTAGGTATAATGCGAACAACAGAGGGGAACAGGGACAACCTTGCCTTGTCCCCCTCGTTATTGAAAAACCAGCAGAAAGAGAATCTGTTATTCTGATAGCAGCTTTGGGATGAAAATAAAGAGCCTTAACTGCATTAATATATACCTTAGGGAATCCCATCCAAGCCAAAACCGACCATAAAAGATCCCAGGCGACCCTGTCGAACGCTTTTTCCGCGTCCAACAGGGCCACCGCAACTGGGGATTCCAAGGCCTGTACCCAATCCAGCAATGCTACTATTTTTTTAACATGATCCGTAGTGTCTCTTTTTAAAATAAAACCATGTTGTCTGATACACAAGAGACGGCATAAATGCATTTAATCTATTAGCGAGAATTTTTGAGAAAGTTTTGCTGTCGGCTGTTATAAGAGAGATAGGTCGATATGATCCTAGCTCTTCACTACTTTTTACATTTCTTCTTAAAAATGACTATTGTCGTGAGTGACCATGAATCTGGTGGATTACCCGCAAAGGCTGACTGAAATATCTTAATCAACTCTGACTTTAGGACCCCTCTGAAAACTCGATAAAATTCAAGAGGGACAGAGTCCGGTCCCATTGCTTTACCGGCAGCTAATCCCATAATGGCTATTTCAATTTCCTCCCAGGTGACTTGGGCACTGAGTAGCTCTTTTTGTTCTGCCAACAATTCAGTTTTATTTATGTCTTCAAGATATTGCTTTATGCCCAGATCAGATACATTATCAGGTTGGTGATATAATACTTTATAGAACTCATTGAATGCTGCCAATATGTCTCCTTTAGAGGTTTTCAATTCCCGTTAAGATCTTGGACTTTAAAAATTTCATTTGCCATTGCATTTTGGCGTAGCCTTTGTGCCAGCACTTTCCCTGTTTGTTCACTCAGTTCATAGCTTTCTGTCCGGTATTGAATATACTGCGATGCAACCTGATCAACAATATGAGAATAAACTAAGCTACGTTTTATAGATAGATCAAGTTGAGATTCCTCTATATGTTTATTCATTTTAATATTTTCAGCTAATAGTATTTCTGCCTGTAGAACCATGTCATAATCTTTTTTAAATTTACTGCGTTTATTCTTCAATTGAAAATTCGAGTATTTTAGAGTCTCTCCTCTTATTATAGATTTAAATGTATCCCAGACAATTGGGACTGATGCCGTCTCATTGTTAATCTGAAAAAACTCGTGAATGACACTAGTCATACAATAATAAATTCCTCTGAAACGACCAAGACGATTTACTACCCGACCCAGCTGATGGTAAGCTAAGATTTAAACAGATAGGGCTGTGATCTGATAATAATTTAGGGAAAATTTCTAGTCTTATTTTACCAAAGAAAAACTGAGATCAAAAGAAATAATCAAGGCGGCCAAATTTCCTATGTGGGGCAGAAAAAAACTAAAACTAGGATCCTGCGCATGAAGGATATGCCAGGCATCTAAGAGACCATTATCTAGTACCAAGGTCCTCAACGCCTTAAAAGTCCGTGGTTTAAGTCCTGTGTATCTCTCATTTTGTATAATATTAAAGCTGGCTTCAATGTGAATATTTAAATCACCACAAAAAAATTATTGGAAAATTACACAGTCCGAGCTCCCGATTTAAGAAATTAAACAACTCAGAGTCATCCAGGTTGGGACCATACACAGAGTAGATCACAATCCTATTCTGAAATAATACAAGTTCAGCCGAGACCCATCTACCCCACTTATCAGCTGAAGTTTTAAGAGAAATACCTAAATTCCTCCGCATAAGTATAGCAACCCCTTGTGTAATACCTGTCTGTTTAGAGCAGATTAGTAAATCTAGACCCAGATTCTTTAAAAGCCCCTTTTTTCCCCAGGCGACATGCATTTCCTGAAGACAGAGAATGTCTATTTGCAGCAAGTGTATCATTTTGGCCAACATCCCTCTCTTTTTAGCATTGTTAAGGCCATTGACATTAAATGTACATATTCTAACTTCCCTACCCATTTAGAAAGATGAAAAAAATAGAAATTACAAAACCGGAATATATCGAAGATATCCAGGCATACCATATTTCACTCGATGTTTTTTTATTTCCTATAGACCTCCTTACTTCGCCATAATTAGAACCTTTAATCATACCATCCAAACTGGGATGCACATCCAAATTATATTTCATTATATCCAAATCTTGCTCAACTCCGACTGTTGTTGTTTTACACCCCCACCACCACCCCCACACCCCGTCACCAACCTCCCATCCACCCCTCCCCCCACCCACCTTATGAGGCACAGGGACAGCCAGTCCCTGGGAACACCGAGCCTCTACCCCCCGCTCCCAAACGACCTGAATAAGGTAAATTAACATTTATCTTTACCCAGCCTTATAGCCACCTTATAACAGTTTGATTACCAAGTGACAGATTTTGCGTTTCACCTAAAGTTATACATTTCTTAGGTCTATTCATAATGAGGCTAAATACTCTTTAGCAACAATTTCGGAAAGAAAAAAATCTCGTTTGGCCTTTTACTATGACTTTAAGTTTAGCTGGGTTCTGTAAATAGGCAGTGGCGCCTTTTTCTTGAAATCCAGGTATCAATTGCCCTGGATGCCAACGCTTGGATACAGTTGCCTGGCAGAAGTCAGGTCTAACAAAAAACACTACAGCCTTTAGCAGAGCGTTTTTTATCCGGTCTAGCAAGATCGAAAACATCTTCTCTGGCCAAAAAATGTGTAAACCTGACCAAAATGGCTCTCGGATACTCTCCCTCTTTTTGGTTTGATTTAATAGAAAAGGGGAAGCGATGAGCACGCTCAATAACAACAGACCAGTCCCAAGATGTGAGTTCTGGGAATGCGGCAGAGAAAAGTTCACATACAAATTTACGAACATCTGATCCACCTAGATTTTCTGGAACCCCTAAAACACGTAAATTATTTCTCCGAGATTGATTTTGAAGCTCGGTGAGCTTGAAACTGACATAGTCCTGTTGTGCTTTAACTAGAGAGAGTTGATTTTTCTGAGCAGCAACTTCATCTTCAAAGGTGGATATTCTAGTTTCAGCCTCTAAAACCCTTGCTGACATATCAGTACATATTTTGGTAACGCGACGAACAGCTTTCTTTACCTTTTGGCACGTAGCTTGAGCGCGTGCAATCTCAATTTTTGTATCAGACCTGTGTGCCAGCATTGTTTGGTATATCATAGATAAAGTCACCTCAGGGCAGGAACTAGAGTCCAAAGCCTCCGAGAGTGTTTGTTCATTTGAAGAGCCGGGTTGTGGAGACGCATGTAAGCAAGCACGGCCATCCAGGCCATTGGATTTATTCCTTGATACGGGTGAGTTCCTGACCCGGTGCCCCAGCCTCTTCTTCAAGGCTGCTATCCTCAGCAGGATAATCAGCCCAGTCCTTGTCTAAGCTCTCATCAGAGGTAAGATCGGACATGGAAAAAAACTTTTCATTAGCCTCCTGTATAGTGTCTTGATTAAAAGCTACATTGGATTCAAGAGTAGGATGAAGAGATTCCCCAGACCCGACAGTTCCAGCACCTCCATCAAACACTGCAGGCACTACAAGTCCCATAATGCCATTCGATGATATTCCAGATTCTCGCCCGGATTCTGATTCCGTAACTCGGGCAGACTCAAATTCTGGCTGCAGAGTGATTTCGGTACTAATTTCAACATCCCCAGACTCTCCAATAGCTCGAACAAAACCTTCCTGACTTATACTAGATACATTGTTATCATTATTGTCAATTTCGGTCTGAGCGGAGTGCCCTGGGTTTAGCTCTGGGTTTGGCTGTATGATAGCAGCTGAGGTTATTGACAAACGTTGAACCGAAGCATTTTTTACTGCTTGTTTTTCGAATAACGCAGGTACAGTTTGTGCGAGATTCTTATTTAGGGGCTCCCCCCTTTTTAGTTACTGAAACAGTTGCAGACTCACCAGGTTTGGGGGCACTCCGCACCAAGTTAGCGGCTTCCAGTTCCTCGGCCCCAGCGCCGTTAATTGCCGTTTGTTTTAGTTTGCCGCTCCGGGTGTTGAGTGGCTTCACCTGAGAGCTAGCGTTTTTCGGTGGCATGGTGGTTGAGTAGAAGAGAACGTCTGACAATGAGTGTCTGTGCCACCGAAGTAAGAAACACCACACCTGGTGTGAGTGTTGGGAAGGCTGAACGAGGAAGAGCTGCATCCAAGGAGAACAGAAAACGCTACGCCGAAGACGTCAGGGGTGTCGAGAAGCTCTTAATCAGCAGCCAACAAAAACTTAGTAAGATGCCATCAAGTTCATCAACCGGTAAGAGCGTAATACTGAGAAAATGTTATATCATTGCACGAATAGTCCGTTTTTTCACCACGCCGTTTCCTTCTTCAAGTCGGGAGCAGAGGAGCTGACGGCTCACACCGCTAACCTAGCGGCCGCCATCTCAATCTCTTGTACTAACTTGATCAATATTGGGCCAATAAGTAGTTCTAGCTTGAGAAGGTGAGCTACATTATTCTTTCTCCCCATCCTCTTATCAAATATGCCTGTATTAAAGTAGAAATTTGAATGATACACGGGATCACCTGGATAATTGAGTAAATGAAGTGTGAGAGGCCTTTGATAATTAGGAAATGCCTTAGGATAATAGACTGCGACAGGTGTGAGTGAGAAAGGTGTATAATACAACTCTTTAGCACAATAGTGACTTGTTGATGTTTTGTTTAAACTTTGATGAATTTAGAACAATTTACCTTCATTATTGTAATTATCATGGTTTTTAATGTGGAATCCATATGTGTTCCAATAAAAAATGTGCTTAGCGGAGCTATAACTGGGAGAATCGATATGATGTTAACAAAAACAGTGGAGTCTTATTAAATGTACTAGTATTTACTTTAGGGCATGTACATTGCATTTAGTATGTTGACTTTATAGTTTTGTTTGGTTACGACTGAGTTAATTGGGTTTTGTTTCCTTTTATAGAGACACTGGAAATATTAAAATTTCTGCATCAGATACAATCGTAGAATTTCAAGAGAGTATGAATTGTCTTGTCCTGAGAAATATGGTGAAATAATTTTAACCTATCGAAAAGCGTCAACGTCCATTTTAATACATAATCTGTAAAAAGGCAGAGTACTGGGTACCAGATTTACGCCACAACTACTGCTGTAACACAGATATGTAACACACAAGGGGCATATTGAATTTGCCTGTGTCATGTACTCTCTTTTCTCATTGTTTCTATGTATTTTTATTTGAATGTAATGTTCATTCATTTGTGATTGTATACTAGAGCTGATGTGTATATCCTTGATGTGAAACTATGATATACGGTATTTATTAGGTACAGGGTTTCTCCCTGGTTTTAATTCGCACTTTTTATCTTCTGTTTTTCAATCAATAAATAGATTTATATTTTTGTAACCTTGATGGTTAATGATTTTTTTGTGTGAGACGTATGGTACATTTTTCTCAAGTGTATATGTGATCATGTATGAATGGTCAGTTAATACGAACTAGATTGTAAGACATAGATGAATGGTCAATGAAAAGTTGTTATAAAATCCAAAGGATACTTCCTTTTTCTACTGGATAGTGCCCTAATCCTTTTTAAGGGGCTCCTCTTTGTTTCTATCACTTTCAGTTTAAGCAGCCAGGAGACACACATGCGCATTTAGTGCTGGCTCCTGGCTGCCTGAACTCAACTTTGCTGGGCTGAGAAAATCACTTCTCCGTTGGGCGTGACTTTCTCAGCTCTGCAAAGGTCCCTGAGGCCCTCCCCTCAGTGACGAGGGATAACGTCACTGATTGGCTTGAACCTGGGTGCTTCTGTTTTAAGCCCTGAAGCGCCCAGGGTGAGGTGTCAATCAGTGACACTTCATCACAGAGTGGGGTGGGGTCAGTAGTCTCACTGACCCCATCCCACTCTGTGATGACGATCGGACTGTGGCCTTTGCTCATTGGCTGACCTTAGGTCAGCCAATGAGGGATGGCAGCAGTCCCAAGCCTCCTGGAACTTCTGAGGCAGAGCAGAGCTGGCTGAAGATAAGTGTGATGTATTTTCTTTTTACATTGATTGGTGCGTGCATGCGTGCATGCATGTATGAATGTTTGGGAAAGAGTGTTGTGAATGAGTGTGGCCTGGTTGTGAGTGTTATGTGTATGTGAGCATGTGTGTGTGTGTGTCCGCCCCCCCTCCCCAAACTTTCGAACCGCCACTGCTCAAGACCAGTTATGAAAAGTGGAACTACCCTCAAAAGGAGTCTTGCATTGGAATAATCTATTTCCAAGACTGTGCTAAGGCACTTAGGGGTAATAAAGAGGCATGGAACTAGAGACCTACGAAACAGGACCTGGCTGTTCTGCATCTACGGGCTGATTGGAAAATAAGTCTACAGCCTGCCAGTGTCATAGTCTGTTAAATTGCGCTGCTCACACTGATTTATTTAAGAGCTGGCAGTTTGTCCCACACTATAAATCAGCGCGAACAGCACTACGTGTCACACCAGTGAGTGCTGCTGCTTTCTGCCACTCGAGTAGATATTTTACTCTTGAGGTAGCTTCCTCAATGTGAGCGGCAGATTTCTGAATGCAAGGGGTCATGACCTGCTTCATTGAGAAACCTCACCTAATTTTTTCTCACAAGCATTAACAACTTAACGTTGGTGAGTTGATCAAGGGAAAAAGCTATGCTCCACATCACTTTGCAGAATTTCTGGAACTTAGCGCAGAGTGGGCAAAATTCTGTGAACTCTACCGGTGGAGCATAATTCTTGGCCCAACCCTAGTAGTGACCAAAATGCCCTAAATTTTGGATAGCGTTCAAGTAAAGCTACGCTAAGCTCAAAAAAGGTAAACTGGCAAGACGGTAGCTTGCTGCTGTCTTTCTTTTTTTAGCGTAACATAAGGTTTAGAAACCTTTAGAAAACACCTTTGAAGTCCACTGTTAAACATGGCATCCTTGGTGTGGTCTTCCCCCAAACATTTCGGGGCAGATTTACAATCTCCTTGTGTCACTTTTGCGCCACAGTTGCTTCACTTTTGTGACGCAGCAGCAGTATAAAAGTTGCTGCTCATTTCCAATGTGACGCATCTAGGGAGATGCGTCATGTTGTAAAGCCCTGGGTCACCTTATACCTGCGTCTAATATAATGTATGTGGGGTGGGCGTTCCCAAGCAAAAAGTCATGTAGAACTGACACAGTGAAATTTACAACATTTCACTGTGTCACTCTACCCCTTCTCTGCGTAAAAATCCCTACGCCTCCTCAGACCAGGCGTAAGGAATGACGCGGGGCTTTTTAAATGGGACTCACCTCTCTGTTGTGACACATTGCTGGAGCTGCGTCACTTTCATGTCCAACTCCAGAAATACGTCACTTTTGGGTCAACAGATGCATCAGAATATCTGACCCATCTGACAATCCTTGCACCATGGTGCGCCATATTTTAAATGCGGCATATCCATGGTGATGCAAGGGTTTTTGCATGGTGGCCAGGGAAAGTGACGCATCTCTACAGATGTGTCACTTTCTTGTAAACCTGCCCTTCAGTCTTCGACCCTCCTGTTTTCTTGAAGTTTATTTTTGTTGGTATTAGGACTCTGTGCACTTTAGCACCGTTGTTAAAGTGTTTGTACTCTCTCTGTAAAACATAGCACATTGTAATACACTTGATTGACATATTTCATTTACTTATAAGTCCCATGTATATGGTATCTATGTATGACAATACTTCCAAGACCACCATCAATGGGCAGAGGCTGGAGGCTCTGAGGGACACAGAAGCCAGTATGACTACAGAAAGGTATCATCTGTTGTCCTCAGAGCAGGTAATTCCTAATGTACTCCACCAGGTTATGGTGGCACACAACTGTGAGGGTCAATACCCAGTGGCTCTGGTTTCCTTTGAGTAGAGGGTGTCTCAGGTGCCTTGAAAGTAGCTATGAGTCCTGCCATGCCTGTAGATTGTCTGCTTGGTAATGACTTAGAGCACACCGTCTGGAAGGAAGTGGAATTGAGAACCCACCTGGCAATGTTAGTCTTTACTGAGTAGGTGTGCCTTACCCCAAGGTCTACCACAGCCTAAGGAGGTAGTTAAGGAGGCCTGTGGCCTGAAAAAATGGCCCAGGTTGCTGCTAAGAGGATAAAGGGGAAGAGGTGTGGGAAACCTGGTTCTGAAACTACCATGGTCTGGGAAGAGGCTGAATCTAAGATTGACACCCCAGACCCTACAGGGGAGGACATTGTTGCCCTAGGGCACTTACCAGAGCTGTCTGTTAGGCAAGCAGAGGTAAGGCCAACCAGGGAGAAATTTTGCAAGGCTCAGAAGGACTGCCCTAAATGTAAGGACCTCTGGTGACAGGCTAAGGCCCCAGCAGCTGGTAATTCCTCTGGAAATCACCTAACATACTGGAGAAATACCACTTGTTTAGTGAGCCTAAGGTTTCTGAGCCTGGGGAAACCCATGTGTTGGATCCACCCCCATCCCCCAAGTGCTACACAGCCTTCCTACTGGGTCTAGCTCAAGACATTCCCCTAGCAGGACATCTGGGGCGGGAAATACCTTTACCAGGTTTGTCACTCATTTTTATTGTCCCCAAATGAAGACTGCCCTTGGTGAGAAGTTCCACCTGGTCTTGGTAAACCATGCCACTTAATACCCAGAGACATACCCTTGAGGACTGTGACTGCACCTGATGGGGATTTTTACCCAGGTAGGGTTCCCAAAAGAACTATCGTCTGACATGAGTACAATGTTCATGTAAGCCTACATGAAGTCAATGTTGGATGAGTTTGAAGTAACTGATAAGTTCTCCAAATCCTATCACCCTCAGAATATTTGATGTGTTGAAAAGTTCAACAAGAAGCCATAATTGAGGGCCACTCTGGGCCCTTGAGGCAGAAGTGGGAAGTCCTCTTTCCATGCCTTCTCTTTGCCTACTGGGAGGTGTCACAAAAAGGAGCTGGGTTTATTCATTTTGAAGTCTTTTAATGCCACCCTGTTAGGGCACCTCTCAGACTTGTAAAGAAGGGGCGGGAGAAAGCTCCCAAGAAGCCCCCACTGGAATGTAGTCAGTTACATGATGCATCCAAGCACTTAGATGGGGTACTTCTGGAAGAAGGTCACTGAACCTGAAAGCCAGCCAGTAGGTGATAGTGCTCTGGCATGACCAAAAGTCACTCTGGCCAAGTTTATGCGTGGCCCAAAAATGTCAGTAATGGACCCAGTGGAGCCCAGAGCCCTGTACGACCACTAGTCTGGGCCTTATAAGGTGAACAAGAGAAAGGGGAAGGCCACCTACATGGTGGACCATGAGACCCCAGGCACCCCTTAAGATCCATCCCTCTTAACCACCTCAAACCCCAAGGTCACTCTGCTCCTAGTAACAGATAATGGGGTGTAAGAGGAGACAGAACCTCTCCCTGGCCTCCTGACCAACATAGGGCATGTTGCCTCTTGTTGGTGCAGGTTGACTCTTTATTCTCCTTGACCCCTGGGCTCAGTCATTTGTTTACCCATGACATTGACAATGGGGACACCATACCTCTAAAGAACACAATGTACAGGTTGTCTGACAAGGTGAATGAGAGCCAGCATCAAGGATGTAGTTTCCAAGATTGGAATTGGGGGTGATTGAGCACTCTAATAACTCTTGGTCCAGCAGAATGGTGCTAGAACCCAAATGCACCCTACCAGGCAACACTTTGGAATTTAGATTCTGTGTGGACTAAACAGGCTCAACTCAGTTACAAAGACTGATGCTCATTGCAGCTCTCGAGCAGAGGAAATCATAGGTAGGTTGGAAGATACCAAGTTCTAAGTTATTTTGATTTAACATCAGGGTACTGGCCGATTGTACTTACTTAGGGGGTTAAGGAGAGGTCTGCATTCTGCACCCAAGAGGGCCACTTCTAGTTTAACTTAATATGTATGTGTATGTGAGATTGTAAAAAAAAGATCTAAAATGTATAAATTGGTTTATGACTGGGATTATGAGTGCTTTTATATATGTAATACTGGGAGAGCAAGACATAGTTTGTGTCAGGTGCACAGTAAGTGTCTGTAAAATTAGTTCACAATGTGCTGCCATGGAGCTTTATATTCCCTTGTGCTGTTTTACTCCATTTTGTAAATGGTAGATAAAAACACTATAGTCTGATCGTTAACTGATATGTAATAGTGTATTTGAAGATGTTAAAGTTGTATATGTGTATTAATGCTCTACTGAGAACAGGTTTTTTTTCTTAGCAATCTTGGACTTTTAGTCCTATTTATTCCATTGTAAAAGAGGACAAGAACTAGCAGAAATGAAACAGGACAAAATGCACTGTAGGTGCGTATGAATCATAAACTTGTGAAACTTCCGACCTATGTATAAGATATTGTTTAGCATAGTTCTTTCGAAATTATAAGGCAGGTTTGCTTAGATGGTGAGATTTGTTCTTTAACCTTGTACTAAGTCAAACATGTAGTATGAGGCTGCTAGGCATAATTAAAAATGCACTGTTTAAACAAGGGTAAGGTTTACTAGTGCAGACTGCTCCTGTGAAGTCTCACTGCCAAATTGACTTTGCATGTAACATGTCGTTGTGAAGTGCTGAGAGCTTATTTTACAACAGATAACTGAACTGTGAGGTATTCTGTAGATGCCTTAAAGCATGATCTTCTGTGCTTAAAACAGTGACAGTAATTGTTTGGAGTTTCAGTCACTTAGTCATGCATATAACTGACCATAGCTAAGGTAGGCTGTAGCAAGGCAATAGCACAGGGAGCTATTTGTTTAAAAGTTAGGCCATGTACACTGCAGTTTCAGTGAGCTATATGCACTCCTAGAGGCCCATGTACTCAATCTTACATCCACTCGACAACCCAGACTAGAATCTGACACACCTAAGTAGAAAAGCAGACAGGCATTAAAACACCAAGTGAGATAATAAGAAAAGTACCTAAACATTCACTCACACAGACAGGCAGAACTGATTTGTGTCTAGTGCCAAAAGCGGCAGGTGCAGACACAGTTAAATAACCTAATACTCAGTAACACACCTAGGAGGCAATCCATGCAGCCCCTTACAGACACATTTAGAGAAGCATACATGTGACTAAGAGAGGTAGTGATTTATTAAGAAACTTACATACATATGCAGTCATAGCCTCAGATAGGCAATGAGTCTCTCATTCTGATATCTGCTAAAGAACTAACACATTCAAGTCTGCCACATAGAGAAGTCTCGGCATGCAGTTTTACTGCTAGGGCTGTCCTGGCATTTAAAACTCCTACACAAGGTGAATACTTCTCTTGTACCACATATAACTAACCACCAAGGTAGGCTGGAGCTAGGCAATGGGGCAGAATGCAATGTGCTTGGAAGCCTCTTCACTCTTCAAATAGGTAATACATCATTCTTGGAACAGAGAACCACCTCTCCTATTAATGAATCTAGAGTATTCAAGGGTGATGGTTTAAAAAGACTTTTTAAAGAAAATATCTATCAATTCTCTGTATTGAAAATATTATTCTTTTAAAGTATTTACATTAAGGTCTACCCATGCATGCCAAGATCTCTAAGCGAGGGCTTAACAGTGGCACTGGTTTGATGTACATTTACCAGAGCTAAGAGGGCTATGCAACCCCCCTTTTTTTGTACCAAGCTGCTCAATCGTGTTTTTCACACTATCTTTCCCTTTTTTGTACACCAATAGTCAAAAGAGAATCTTGAATGTTGTCTAAATAATTAACTGATTTTTTCAGCAAAGCAAGAATGCACAACAAAATCCTTTAAAAACAATTAAGATATTCGGAGTATTGAACATAAGTTCTGGGCAAATTACAAGATGAAAGTATAAGCAACTCTAGGTCTGTGATGGCATGTGTATGGTGCTAAAAGAGATTTTTCATTAAGGGTGCATTTACAGGAAAAGACGGGTGTTCCCCGGTGAACGTTTGAATAACTACAACCTTTGTGAGCAACGTGCTAGGGGGAACACATTTTCACAATAGGTTAACCTGGGGCATGGGGTGAGAGGCGGAGATGGTTAATAGCCTCAGGGCTGTCCCTTTCCATCCGTGCCTTTCAAACGGCAACTCAGTGTGAGCAAACACAGTTTTCGTCCAGAGTAGCCCTTCGTCACCCGGGAATCGACTTGTTGTTTTCATCTCGCCCCTCCTTTGTTTTTGCAGTCGTAGTGAGTAACGATGCAGTGTCCGAATCCGTCACGAGACAAGACCACAGGTGCCGCGTGTTTAGGTTCCTGAACTTGAGGTGTTGTTAACTCAGCCCTAAGCAGCTTCCTGGATACTATTTACGGAGCTGAGAACTGAGGAGAAATCGGAGGGGTGCGTTCTTACCGAGGAAACAAAATTACCTCTGGTGCTCGTGAGCCAACTGCCTCGCGACCCCATTCTACTCCTGCTTGCCCCCTGTCGAGGCTGGGCAGGAGTGCTTTCTCCCCATATCTACCGTCGGAGATTAGCTGTGATGCTTGATGGAGGCCTTTGCATCCTTGACTTTCACAAGCACAATCCCTGTGTAGTTCATGTGACCATGAGGTTCTTTCTCCTCATCTGCTGCTCTGATCAGTCTCTGACCTTTTATAAACACAAGAGGCATGTGAACTTGCATAGAAGCCCTGCCTGTTTGGCCCCGCCACACACACTAGCATTGTGCACCGTCTTCCCACCCTTTACCCACTATGATGGGCAGCTCACTCAAGGGACCCTGGTGCCCTTTGGCGCGTTGGCAAAGTTAACCACACATGGTCACTAGCAACAACTCTTCTGGCCCTTTACGCAGCTGTAGTGTAGGAAAAGCACTATACATTTACCCAACGATGTAGCACTTACTGATTAGCCAGTAGAAAGTACACCAGTTGAGTAGAGGTATCACACAAAACAGTGGCGTCTTCTTGGATGAATGTGCAGGGCAGGATTCATTCTGGCACGAGCTTCTGTCACAAAAATTAAACCTCAACAGGAAGCACTTACAGGTATAAATAAAGCAGGTGACCGAGTTTAAGCTCAAATTCAGTAACTCATTAATCAGCCCACAAAAATCGTGAGATTTGTCAAGGCTGGGCAGGTGTGCTTTCTCCCCAGATCTACCATCAAAAATTAGCTTTGATGCTTGATGGAGGCATTTGCAACCTTGACTTTCACAAGCACTATCACAGTGTAGTTCCTGTGACCAGGAGCTTCTTTCTCCTCATCTGCTGCTCTGATCGGTCTCTGACCTTTTATAAACACAAGAGAGGCATGTGAACTTGCAAAGAAACCCCACCCCGAGATCTCTGCGAACACGTGAAATTCCACGTGTTCGTGGAGATTTTTTGCAGTTTCGTCGAATTTTGCGAAAAGCAATTTTGCTGAATCCGCCCACCCCTACGATTTATGGCCACCATCAAAAAGACAGTCCAACAAGATGAGTTAACTCACCGTGATATTCAACCAGCACTAAATGAAGTACTGCGGGCATACAGGACCATGCCACATGGCACCACAAACCAATGTCCTGCCACTCTGATGCTCAGCCGGATCCCTCGCACCCGGATACCAACTACAGATGCTGTCACGCAGTCCAGATCACAACGTCAGACCACAAAACATTGGTCAAATTTGATCGGACCAAGAAGGCGAAAATGAAGGAATATGCAGACCACTGCAGACATGCCAAGACATCTGATATCCGAGAAGGAGACTGGGAACTAGTGAGATGAGAAAGGAAATCCAAGGCAGATAGCGGTTACCATTATCACCCGCTACAAGTAACAAGAAGGAATGGAACCATGATCACTGTTGAGTCTGGAAACAAAACAACGACCAGAAACGTGTCGCATTTCAAAAGATGCAACCCGACAGCCTACACGAGGACTGTGAAGCCTGACTGTTACACAGACATGTCAAGTCAAGAAGAAAACAATCACGAAGAACCCATACAGATATCGGAGACCCATGATCTAAGAAGAGAACATCCTCACTGTCAATTACGTCCCAGCCGACCGCAACGGAATACTCAAAGGCCCGTCCGACTCATTGAAGAACTCTGAAAGAGACATTGAACATTCAAAATACAAAGGTGGGAGATGTCACATTGTTATGCCTGTCTTCCGATTGTCCCAGAGTCAGGCATAGCTAGAGGGAGGAAAGGGAGGAGCCGCGTGGAGGAAGAGGCAGTCAGAAACGATGGAGAGCGGAAACAGGAATAAAGAATCTAGCAGGATCCCGCAATCTGTCTCGGCATGTAATTATTTCTCCTGGGGGGATTAAACAACAGTCTCTCAATGGTCTTCACTAACCACGTCCCTGCACTGGCCATCACGACACTTCAAATGGAACTTGCATTTTCAGGTGATCACACTGAAACTGAACCAACTGCATACAATGAAATCCTTTCTAGTGTGCTCCCCTGCTGCTTGCTGAACCACATATACCTCTCCTGGGGGAAACTCAGTCAATTCCAATGCTTTATGTAGGAACTGAAGGTATATCCTTGGTCCAAACAGAGCAACAAAATCAGCCTCTTCAGTAAAGCCCTGCCGAGGAGCACCACCTGGAGCACAAGCTGCACCAGACCTAGTCAGGCTGCCTCTATGCTAAATCCTAAACCCTTTATCCCAGCTCTAACACCTGAGATTCACAGCTACAAAAGGGCTACCAAAGGGCAGAATGCCCAAAGAGCACCATTCAGGTACCGGAACTCCAGAGATAAAATTCGAAGGTTCGGATGGCCTTGCCACACACTGTCTCTAAACTCTTCTTGTTCTTCAAATGCTCTCCAATTGCTGGACAGTGGGACAGATTTGGGTGGTGGACCAGAATCGGAAATGTGGCTAGGAGCTTGGTGGTGCGTGGTCAAGATGCAAGGTCCACTGGCATGCCACGCTGGAAACTGCCGCAACACTTAAAAATAAGGCAGGTGCAGAGTACCCGGTGCTTGTCTCATACTCTCAGGCTCTCACGGTGATCTCTCTAGCTCTCAGCCCTCCGGCTTCCCATATGGAACAGATAGACGGGCGGAGCTGCAGCAGAGAAACCACCAGGCCACAGAGTGTCAAGGTCAAGCCGCAAGAGGCTGGGGAAGAATCCACAAAGCAACAAGTAGCTGGCTCACTCACTCGGTCATACTCGCACTCACTCCCTGCTCTCTCTCTTGGCTCTTTTCCTCGCTCCCTGTTCTGCTTTTCCAGGAAGTCACTACTGCGTGACTCAGATAATACCTGTGCCTTGCCAGCTCCACAGTAAATTTTTAGTTTAAGGTGATGTAATATGCCTAATTTAATTCAAACCATATTCCCTTTCGTAATGCAAAAATAAGTTCTTCCTGTGGTATCTTGTTTCGTGACTCGGTTTCCTTACGTTGTCAATAATTCTAATTTCAAATCTTTATTGCTACTCAAATTTCAAATTTCAAAGCTTTCTTCGACAGCAGTCCTAAAAGCATTACATAACATTACAACCTACAATGAATAAATACTACATTTTTTGTTTAAAATCCTCATATTAAAATCTTATTAAACTAAGCTGTCCTGTTCAATTTAAAACAATTCATGAACATCAATTAAAACAATTCAGTTTAACAAAATAAAATGTACCCATACAAAATTCAATGACAATAATTCATTAAGCATCTGCGAAACGCTGAATGTCGCGGGCACATATTGTCCATGCCCACCATAAAAATGTTGCAACTGCAACAGCAATGGACGGTGTGCAGTCTGTTTCAAGTATTCTTAGCGCCTCCATGCCTCTACGTGTACCCAGATTTAAACACGCAGGTTTTAACCACCTACGACGAGGATTTGCGTACAAGGGACATACAAACATCAAATGGGAAATGTTCTCGAGCATGGTTTTGCAAGGATGGCATTTGTCACCTTTAGTTGAAGACCATTTGTTAGTAAATATATTTAGAGGGAGGGTCCCAATTCTAAATTGGAAATACAATTTCCTATCGAATGGCCGTTCGATAATATCCCAAAACGGCTCATAGGATGGTAAAGGCTTGATATCTAGAAAACGTTCAGCCTAGTAGTTGAACCATTTCTATAACCAAGCAACCAGATCATGTCCCAATATTTTTTTCAAAGTTACCTTTGATGGGAACCCTGTATCATTGGGTCTATTCCATAAATGCCCTAAATCCAATTTAGTTAACAAACCCCTTAATTCCTTCAGCCAGGGAATACAATGAAAACGATCTGCCCCAATAACATCTCGTAGGGCAGTGGCGTAATGTGACAATTCAGGGGTCGTCATTACCCTCCTCCAATATAGCAATGGTGGCAGCCGTGCCAAATCCTCTATTTTCTTTCTCCCCAGATCATAGGCTATTGGAATGGTTGGGGTACTTTGGGGAACCCCAATTAAGCTACGCAGAAACCTGTTCTCCACCAGTGTTAGTTGCTTTAAATTTGAGAATCCCCAAAGTTCGGACCCGTACAAGGAGGCACTCACTGCTTTCATATTATAAATTTCAAGGGCGGGACTAATTAATTTTGTCATTGACACTTTGTGCTTATTTAATATTGCGCCCGCATTTGGATGACATTTCAAACCTGCCATATCAGTATGATTTTTCCATCCCATATTGCTCTGAAGTAAAATTCCAAGGTATGTGAAAGCCTCAACCTGTTCTAGGGGTGTTCCATTAAAATTGATTTTCCCTTTGAAGGTATTTCGCTGGTTGAGGCACATAAACTTAGTTTTGGAGGTGTTTAATTCAAGGCCGCGCATTTGGCAAAACTCGCCAAAAGCGTTGACTGCCTTCTGTAGCCCACTTGGAGTTCGAGAAACTAACAGCGTGTCGTCCGCAAACATGAGAACTGGAATGCGTGTGCCTGCCAAGACAGGAGCATCGGTGGGGGACTGGCTCAGGTGGTCTACTATGCCATTGATGTAAATAGAAAACAGAGTGGGTGCCAAGACGCACCCCTGCCGAACACCACGCTCGATAGGGAATGAGTCAGTCACCTCACCCAGAGCCCCCCACCTAATTCTAGCGTAATTGTTCTCATGCAAACGGACGATCAACGTTAACAGTTCGGGGCTCACCCCCGCATCAGCAAGTACCCTCCAAAGTTTGTTACGAGGAACCAAGTCGAATGCTGATTTTAAATCAACAAAAACAGCGTAAAGGGTCCCCTTAGTTAGGGTCACATTCCTCCAATAAAGAGCAATAAAAAAGAAAACTTGATCAATTGAGCTCGTGCACGGACGAAGCCAGCTTGGTATGGCGACAAAATTTTGTTTTCTTCTGCCCAGGATTGCAGTTTGTTTTGCACTAACCGTCCTATCACTTTTTGTACAGAATCTATAAGACTGATAGGTCTGTAGTTGCCTGGTAGAGCTTTGTCCCCCTTTTTATACACCGGGATTATTTCCGCACCCAGCCCAGAACCGGGTATGGGTGCCCCCATGGCCACTGAATTTGCTAGCCATTCAAGATACTGTCCCCAGGTTGCCCGATCACTCAAGAATATATCAGCGGGTATCCCATCAGCATGTTATTAGACAGCCAATGTAGGGCTTTGCTCATCAGCGAGGGTGTAGATTCTAACTGGCCAGCTTTCACAGGGGGTACATTAGTCAGGACAAGGACAAGGGGAGAGGCTTCTACAACCAATTCAACTGGGCCTTTCTCTAAACATGGTGCTATAGGTCTAGGTGGGAGATTTTCTATTGCAGGCACTTGGTCGTCTATTCTTGCATGGTGGGGAGTAGGTGGGGGAATCGCTGTTGTCCCACCGCCCCCCCCATACTTCCTTGGGGGGGTACTACTGAGGAAGCTCTATTTACAATTAATTTTGAGATGTTACCCACCTCCTCCACTGTTTTATTTTGGAGCCCCCCTAGTCTGTTGACCTCAGCAGTTAGCCTATCTATTTTGGCAATCAGTGGTTTAGTAATGGACTTGATCTTGGAGTCGATCATCCTAGCTAATTTATTAATAAGCTCGTCTTCCAACATCATATTCCCCTCGTGAGCCCCGTTCCCTTCGTCTATAGCCTTTCTTTTGGTAGGAGAAGCTATCTTTTTCCTGCTCAAACGTAACCCACCCCTCTTAGTCTGGCTAAGTCTACACGCTCTCACTGCTCTACGCGCAGGCGCAGCCACTGGGGATGGGGATTTATCTGCTATTATTTCTGAGTCATCCTCAGAGTCATTCTCTAGGTGCACAACAGGGGATGCATTTTCAGTCATAATTTCACTAGCAGGAGTGGCTATATCCAGCACAACAGGGCTAATATCCATCGTTGGAGGTGCTGAATTATGGGGTTCTTGTGGAAGACTCTGCGAACTGCTGGGAGGAGAAACACTTAACCCCAGCGACATCCTTCGCTTACTATTGATGTTATTCACGACCTGAACTAAATAGTTGTCCATGGTATTTGACACTGAGGGGGTCTTTTGCTTCGACATGATATCTACTCCTTAACTAACCATACAATTTCTGTGTACACAAGACTTAGATGAGATTAATATAAGAAACCAAAAATTGCAATACCAAGTAAGTGGATAACACTCTAGGTCCACAATGGTAAACAAGAGAGAAGAAAGATATAAAAAAAAAGAAAGAAAATTAATAGTCTCACAGAGTTTGAACACAGATCGTCATGGAATGAATGTCAGGCAGAGATCCAGGGCCAGTCCAGTCGCGGCCGGTCTCGGACTGTCTAAGACTGTCCGCCCTTTGTCCGGGCTTCATCCGGGCGTCCCGCTCGCGTTCCGTGGCGCGGGGTGAGCGCGCAATTTGAAGCGCCTCCGGTGTTGGGCGATGACGTGGGGCTCCGCTATGCCCCTTGGGAATTGGAGTTTTCCCGCTTCCTCCACTCGGCGGCCAGGTGTGTCTTAACGGCGGCGGGAGGGCCGGAGGGCACTATCCAGGCGTTTCCTTGAGCGTCCCACTGGAAGAGCAAGCTGTCCCCTCGCAGACTCAAGCAGGAGCAATTCAGGTAGGGAAGATCTATTGCTACTCATAACCAATTGTAAAATACACAATACCAACTTTTGTCAACTTACAAAAGCACAATTTCCCACAGGATGATACAAACAGGTCATAATGCTGTATGCCTGTATGATTGAAGCACTCCTTTAAACTAAACTGAACACCATTGTCCCTATGAATTGACAAGAGTAGACTTTCTCCGCAAACTATTTTTAAAAAAATTCGAAAATACAATTATACTCTTCTTATTCCTCCACTTTTACTTCAATCCACTTTGAAACCAATGCACAAGCAAAATCACGTACTGGCTCATACCATTGTCCACGGTCACGGGTCCCATGAAATCCATAGCTAGCTGCTCCCACGGTATTAAATAACATTCATAGGGCAATAGTGATGCTCATAAAGGTTTTTAGGCCTCATCAGCTCTTTCGCAAGGTATACATTTTCTTATTGTCTTTCTGTTTCAAGGTCAATCCCGAGGCACCAGTACAAATCTTTAGTTCTTTTATTTGTCCTTCTGTTTCAAGTGACCTTGAAGGCTCTTTCGCCTCTGAAAGCTAAAAAAACTTCAACTCTTATTTAACTTATCTCTAACTACCCAGAATGCATGCATATCATGCTAGTTAACATTATCACTTCTCCAATCACCCTTCACTGGTCTCTATTTCATCACGATCATTTGCAATGAGCCATTCGTCTTCTTTCAAGGCATTGCAAATTTTCCTGCACCTCCAATACATAAGCAGTATGTTAGAAATTACTGTCTTTTGAGTGGTATTCCCCAATAGTTTTGCCTTCGTTTGCTGAACCAGTTTTTGGCGGCTGTAGGACTCTGATCACTTTACTCCTTCTAATAAGTGGTAAACTGCTTGTCTTCTACTTTTAAAGATGGTAAAATCTGAAAAATTCTAATTGGCACATTTAATTTACACAACTATGTGGTCTACCTCCTCTCAGGTCCTGCAAATGAAAGCTATTAATTGTTCTAAAACTGCCATTTCAACCAGACAAAACTAACCTTTTGTCAGGCCTAAACCTTTATTTATAATGCTTACAGCATCAATAAGATAAACCCTAAATGCCCATTAAGCAGGTTGTATGACAGTTAAATGGTAGCAAATGAATAATTAATGTTTTGCGTGCCATGTCAGTGGAAAACCTCCAAAGCTATTTTCTCAATGTAGCAAGGCTGGTTCTCCCATTGGAAAATACTGGATTACACTATATCAACCTCTCATGCTTAATTTGATTTTGGGAACAGCTGGAAAAATAGATAAAGGACTAGTTTCAGTAGCAATTTAAAATCCTGCATAATGGTCAAGCTGGATTTCATATTACAGTTTTGAAAATGACGTTTTCTAGAAAGTTGTAATTTTCCTGCCTAAAGCCAAAAAGGGCTGTTATGCCAGTGTCTAGTCACCTGACTGCTGATGGTGGTGAGATGTGGATTGCATCCAGACAATGGAAAAGGGGCTTGGATGTGGAGAGGTGTTTTCCGCTCTTGAATAGGATGACATGGGGGCCTGTGCCTAGCTCTTTCCTTCACTTCAAATGATTGCTACACTTTCACCAGCTGATATAGCTCACACCTAGGCCTGCCTCCCTTTTGTCTTTCTGATCGGCTGCCCCAAAACCTTTTTGGAGTGACCACAATGGAGGGCTTGCCTATTATCATAACCATGCTTCTGGGTGGGTACAGGGAGCTCTGAAAGGTTGTGCTATGTTGCACTTTGGTAGAGAGGAGCACAGTAGGGTAACTTACAGTAAAACACACAGGATGTGCTGCAGAAGTGGGTAGGATTACAAGTGGGACCTTTTACTCCATCGGCTACGGAGTGTCCCCTATACACAGGCTGGCACTGAACATAAATATGACACCCCTAGTACCATCCTAAGAACACTACTGTAGCTGTGAAGTTCAGAAGTAAGATTGCCCTTCTGTCTGAAACCTGAAGGAAGGCTGGACCTGCTTGCCCTGAACCCAAAGCCCCAGAAGTGACTCCAAGGGTCATTTAGATGACCTCCTGTTTGAGCTACAGGGACACACCAAAGGCCCTTTATCTGGCAAGCACCAACTAGACTTGCCCTGCATGCTGCTGATGGGCTATGCTGGAGTAAGTCCTAACACCCAAGTGGTGCCCACAGGTCCTCACTCTTTGGCTGTTGTTACAGTCTATTCTTCCTGTCCCCACAGTGGAAGAAGTGGGACTTAAAAACCGTTTGCCAACTTTATGTCTGTAGTACCATCAGAGCTCAGGGCCAAAAGCTGTAGCTGTCGATATTGAACGGCCAATCAGCCTCAGCTTGCTGTGACGTAAAGATCATAAGGCCTGACTCTATCTTGAGCAGGCTGAGGTTCCATTTTCTCTATTTTTGCAGAATCACTACTCTAGGCTCACCTAGTGTAGCACATAGAAGTACATTTTTTGGTGTTAAGTTTTAGATAAAATTTTAACTATGGTATAGGTGTTCATCTTATTCTTGTTGTTCACAACATTAATGTGTGCTTTTATTATGGCATTCTGTGTGATTATTTTAGATGTGGTAAGCAACACTTTAAAGACTGGTGAAATCAAACACTTTTTAGTTAAAGCACCTTTTTCTTAGTGCAGTTTGTGTGTATCTTATAGTGAAGAGAATCAAGTAAGTTTGTTTCCAATCAACAAAACATTGATTGATTTGTTTTACTCAATCACAGGCTGTGGGGTGGCAGAACCTCCTATTAACTCTGTAGCTTGTCACTCAGTCACTGCTGGCAGTTAGAGTGGAAGCTGAGGCTGCTGTTCTACATCGACTGGGTGAGCGGTGGCCAGTGGAACCACAGGCAGGTCTACATGGTGGCAAAAGCTCAACATTGAGCTCTTCGTGCTCCTCAACATTGCCCTGGAGAAGGGCCACCTCAAGTGAGCCAAGTAGCAGGGCTAAGAGTGCCAGACAGTGCAGCAGATCATCAGCCACCTGCAGAACAACAAGGGCAATCTGCCGCCTCAGGTACGGTTCTTGCCACCTGTCTGCATAGCTCACTGCATCCGCCTGGCGCGGGCCTCGTCCGGCCCGGTCTCCATGCCAACGTATCCTCCATCGGACCACATCCCACAGTTAACTGACACCCTGACGTTTGCCCCATCAGATTTTCTGTACCGTAACCTCATAGCTCATGTAATCCAGGCTTCCAAGTATGCTCCTATCCTGCCTCTGCTCCCTGGTGTATGATCTGTTTACCGGCCCTCGTAACTTTATTTTCAAACATGGTCGCTTTTGCGGAACCATTACCATAGTTGGTGAATGGCAAAAAGTACATGGAGGTCTACTCCACCCACAAGCGGACCTCAGTGGAATGCCACAGAGTTTTTAGGTAACTCCGCGGAATTCAACAGAGTGAAACTCTCCAAGCTCTGCCCAGTCCTAATATATGTATTACAACTTTTCAATAAACTTGACTTAGGTCCTGATTTACAGATTGGCAGAGAAGGTACTCCGTGACAACGGCAACAGAGTGCCCTCTCCAACAAACTGGAGGCCCACCCACCTTATTTAGAGTCAGGCAGTCCTCCTGTCAGTGGAGACTACTCAATCTCCGCTACTGACATACAACTCTGAGGGCCCAACATAGTAACGGACATTGAAGGTTTTGCCTTTGGTTTGCCTGCTCCATTCAGAGTGGGCAGACAAATAGCAACTTTTCATTGTACATCACTGCAAGGTAAAGCGCGGTAGTAAGGTGCAGTGAAAAGTGCAAAATGTCCCACACAGCATGGGAGAACACTCAAATGATGAGGGGGTCATTGTTGTTTTTACTTTCAAAAACAAAATCCCACTTTGGGATCTTGTTTTGAAAAAAAAAATGTTGGAAGCTTGACATAAACTTTCAATGTATTTACAGGAACTGCTCTGACCGTTGATGTTTTTCTAATTCGGTAGCATGGATGTTATGCTAAGAGTGAGTTGCTACGTGAACTTAAATATGGAAATGAAGTAAAGGCGCCAGTGTACAAAATGCCCGATAGATTCCAAAGAACGCATGCTGTAAAGAAAACCTTCGCCCCTCAAGCAAGAGCCCCTAAGTCAACTAACAATACGTTCAACTGTGCCTGTACACTGAATAAATTGTATATTTATGAGCAAACCTTCTAATGAACCCTATTCCCACCGGTGATACTTAATAACACGACTGAAACCATTCCTCAAATGTGCTCCCACATCGTGTTGACGATGCCTAATCTAAAACATGACCAAATGTTACTTTACGACATTCTGTACTGGTGTCGTGAATGAATTATTCTTAAGTTGGGTTTGTGAAAGCGCACCACCCATTTGGGTTCAAGTATTTGATCCACAGATTCCTAAAAACGTCCTCCGTCTAATGCTGTACACTGTGCTGTCTCCTCTGCCGGCATTGCCCCCTCATCTCTACATCTCCAAATACCCATACAGTATGTTAGAATTGGCAGGCATTTCCAGTTGTCTAGCTGTAAAATTGGGGCATTTGGTTTTTTCAATAAGGTATGGAGAGTGATGACGCCCCTATTCCAGTCGCACAGCGTAGAATTTGTGAATACTCACAATGACTATATATATAAATGATGTAATCCGTATTCAATCATTTTATTCCAATTTGTCCAATGTTTTTTACATTTCTTTCTCCGTTCACATGTAAGGCTTTGTGCATTCCTATAGCTTCTAATGCTGAAGATATGCCTATCCAGGCATTGTTCTAAAGCACGTGTTTTTTTGCCAATGGACGTGGAAAGCGAAAAGGTAGTGCCTACTGCTCTGGTGTAGGGGATTATCTTGCTTTAGTGCACACATCATTGAACTCCAGGCTAAGGTAAGAAAATGAGCTCGCCATATCCAATTTTTTCCCATCTATCCTAAGTGGTGGATTTTCGTATTTCTAGGGCTGCATACCATTTTGGATGTTTTATGGAAGTTGGGGCCACATGCATCAAACTTTTGGATTTCGATTCCTAAATTGTGATTTTTAAGAAATCGCAATTTAGGAATCGCAATTCCTTATGCATGTAGAAATCGTAAAAAAAATTAAAATTCCTACACATTTCTTATTTACCACTTGCAAATTGTGAATTGCAAATAAGGAGAGGTCCATAGGAATCAATGGGAATTGAATGCACAATTTGCAAGTACCAAATAGATACTCTCAAATTGGACATGCAATTTCAGGGGTGCAAGGGTGCCAAAAGGACACCCTGATGCACCCCTGAACGTGCAATTAAAAACATGTTGCACCACACATGCCCCAAGGGTATGTTTGTGTGCAACATAGAACTTTGAAAAATGCACTTTTGTGCCTTTTTTGGAAGTTATCGCAAATTACCATCAACTTTAAGCTGATGGTAATTTGCATTTCTAAAAAGCAAAATCTCCAATTTGCGATTCCCTTAATGCAATTGCAATTTAAGTAATTGCAAATTTTGTGATTACTCAAATAGTGATTTTTGCATTTGGGATGATGCATCGCAAATGGAAAA
The DNA here is from genome assembly GCF_964261635.1 of Lissotriton helveticus. Lineage (NCBI taxonomy): Eukaryota > Metazoa > Chordata > Amphibia > Caudata > Salamandridae > Lissotriton > Lissotriton helveticus. The sequence continues at coordinate 1,469,753,697 of NC_136065.1, forward strand.
ATTGTGGTCGCAAAGAGGCAGATTCTCTAAGTCTGCCCCTTTGCGACCACAAAAAACAATGATGCATGTGCCCCTTAGTCTCCAATTTCTGATCTCTCATAAATGATACAAAACTAGAAATTAAAATCTTGAGACCGTTGGCCGTTCTGGCAAGTAAAATAGCTTTGTCCGCCTATACTAACACAGGCACAGCCTTCTGATCTACATAAGGAACACCCACCCCAGCAGATTTTAGTGTTCTATCTAGAACATTAAAATAGGGTAGGAAAAGGATCCAGGTGCTGACGCACCCCTGGCACACCCCTCGTTTAACTTTAAAAGGTTGGGTAAACTCACCAGATACTGAAGGGTCATAATGTAAGAGTCTTTAAAAAGAGACCAATCAGGGGTGTGGCCAACTGCTGTCGGGAATGGCTGTGCGGTAGCCAAGCTCTGCTGCGCCACTCCCGAAAAATCAGTCAAAACTCATTCGCCCCAGTCAGATGTTCTTCCTTAAGGGGCTAACGTAGTTAGCAATAACTATCCTAGCAGCGGATGAAGTTTGAGCGGGCTCATGAGAGGCTGGACGTGACTTCCAGGGTCGAACGCTCCACCCGTTGAGACTGCACCGAAGGATGGAGATGCTCAATGGCGGGTGGCCTTCACGCAACGCCGCAGCTGCGGCCTAGACGTGACCGGACCCGAAAGTGAGAATTGGCGGCATTCAAATTCCGGGAGGCTGCGTACAAAGAGGGCATCTAGCTGTATAAACCAGCCTAGGGAATTGCCTCGGATGGTGAGTGGATCTCCGGCGCTACTCGAGGCCGACTAACACCACAGCCTGCATTGTGACAGGGGCTCCCACGCCGAGGCGCGCCTCACCAGGACAATTTGTCCAGCAGCGATCCCTCCCCTGCCTGGTCCTTTGGTGTAACGGGCGGTCCTGAGGGGCGATGGTGGTGCTCCAAACCCTTTTTGAACTGACGGATGGGACTGGTAGACGGACATAACTGACCTGCGCAAGGAGAAACCCGTTGGGCACTCCAGAGTATGTTCTGCCCCCTCCTGGGTCTTAATAAAGACTCGTAGGGCCGCTGAGGCCGCTTAATGATACATCTTGACGTGCCGCCCTAACTGATAACTGATCTGGGGGCCATACCGCTTAGAGGCTCCCCCCAGATCTGATAAGAGACTAATCCATCTGCTTCTGGGCGCAAGGCTCCACATAAAATCCCTCAACAAGACAGAGTGGTGGGTGTCTCGGACCCCAGGGCCCTGGGGGTACTCCAGTGGGGGCAGCGCAGACTAGGGAGTTGGGGTGCTACCTGCCAAAACCGACAGGCCGGGTGGAGGATTTCACTGTAGGCAGCGGTGATCAACGGGTGTGACAGGGGCCCCTTCCCTGCAGCCCCCCTGCTGAAGGAGACATGGCGATGGGCCGCAGTGGATGAACAGCAACGCAGGCCAAACTAGATAAATTTGCATGGCAGAAACAACAAGAGGAGGATCGGGGTACTGCCGTGGCCCAGGGTGAGAGAGCCAAAACAACAAACAAAGACCTCCTTGCAGCAATCACCACGGTGCGCACCTCACTCGAAACCCGAATCGACACAGTTGCCACGGAGGTGGCCCTGATTAGGGAGGCCATGAGGAAGATGGCAGATTGTGTAAGTACAGTTGAAAGCGCTATTTCAGGACTTGTGTCAGACACCAACCTCCTTAAGAAACAAGTTACCGAATTGCTCACTTCTAATGAAGTAATGGCTCAACAACTGGACGATTACGAAGGCAGGATGAGGTGGAATAACATTCGTATTATTGGCGTCCCTGAGTGGGCGGAGAGGCAAACAGCTGACCTGTTCGTCGAGTAGCTAATATTAAATCATCTCCAGTCGAGAGGCCTCTCTAAGTGTTTTTCCATTGAACGCCTGCATCGTGTACCTGGGGGTAGGCCAAAGTCTGGTGCTCCCCAACACTCCTAGCCTGAGTATTCAATTTTCGTGATCCTGAGGTGATCCTTCAGACTGCGCGAGCGGCCCCCGCTAATATTTGAAAACAGCCGGATAATCTTCTTTCCTGAAGGGTCCAGAAACAACGTTGTAGTTTCCTGGAAGTGAAACGGGCCCTCAGAGACCAGGAGATCAAATACACCATGTTGTTACCAGCAAAACTCTGAGTAGAATCAGATGGCAAACTGTGGTTTTTCACAAGGCCGGAGGAGGCCTGGGACTTTCTTAACGGCTGGCGTACGGTTGGCAAGAAACCACTTAAACATCCTTCTGTAGCAGATGGCCATGCGACTGGCGCCAACCGAGGTGCTCCTGTCCACAATCTGATTCGGACTCTCAGGGTGACCACGAACACTGTTCTAAGACACTGGACAGATGGGTATCCTTTGATTTCTCATGCTCACCTGGGTGTGACTGCAATCTCAATTGCCTTATGTTTCACTTGTGCTTTGCTTTCAGGCTCTTAATGTGTTCGTTATTTTGATCTATAGGTTTTGAAGTATACGTATGATTACTGCTTTACATTTGATAAGTGTGCTCTTGCAACACTGAATTATGTTGTGTCCTTTGTGCCTAGTGGCCTGGGCGGATACTGGGTATTGCGCATGGGGAGCCACGGGAGTGGGGTTGCTCACGTTCCCAGAGTTGATAAGGGTGGGCGACAGGCGCTCTGCAAGTTGGGGGGGTGGGTGGTTTTAGACTCGCTATGCAGGGAGGCAGGGTGGAGGGGGGATCCAGTTTGGGTGGGCGGGCTTGTTAAACATTTGTTTTGTATTTTGCATTGGTGCGCTGTAACCTTGATTATTCTGGTACCGTGTATGGTCCTCAACTCTTCTGTATTTTCCGATATTTATTGTGTGCTCTTTGGCAGATCGCTATGTGGGGGGACAATTGGTTCCCTTCATGGATGTGCCAATCCAAAGTCATGTTTTTTCTATTTCTAGGGTCTGATGGTGCCTGGTACAGGACTTAGAGTGTCCACCTGGAATGTCAATGGTCTGGGGGACAAGATCAAGAGAGGTATTGTCTTGCACTATGTTAATAAACAAGATCTTTATCTTGTACTACTCCAGGAGACACATTTGATTGGAAACTCTTGCATGGCCCTAAACAGAAAGGGATATCGCATGGTGGTGCACTCAGGATTCACATCTGGTTCCAGGGAAGTCGGGGGTTCTTCTCCAAAAAGGTTGCCCATATATTATTCACAACACCTGGACTGACACAATGGGCAGATTCTCCGCTGTCACAGGCGCCTGGGAGGGACGTACCCTGAATATAGTCCCTGTTTATGCCCCCCCAGGATTGCAGCAACTGACACTACAAGACGTAGGGACATTGTTAATGGGAATGCCTGTGAGGATGTTGATATTGGGGGTAAGACTTTAATTTGACGATGGATGGGTCACGAGACAGACTTCCACCCCGAGTAGACCCACCTCAGGCTCGCAACTCCAGGAATTTGCCAATGCCATGGGGGTGGTTGATATTTGGAGGTGGCTGAATCCTTTACGTACACAATACACATTTTAATCGGGTGTACATGGAAGCCAATTTCGAATTGACTACATGTTTACGCAGGCTCACAATATACATGCTTTTACTGACTCCCACTGCCTGGCGCGGAGAATCTCGGATCACTCCCCTCTGTTAACAACTTTTGGCATGCAATGAGCCAGGCGCCCTGGCTCAATAATGATACAGCCGTGGGCGCTTAAGATTCCTCACATTAAGAAGGCTCTCCTGCAAGACACTGAATACTATTTTGTGGAAAAAATGTGGTCAGTGTCCTTGGCTGTGACGCTTTAGGGGCGTTCGGCGCGGTAATAACGGGCAGGGCACTGTCATTAATGGTGGGGCATAGGACCAAGCACATCTGGAGGGAGGTTGAAATGGAAGCAGATATATTGGCCATGGAGGTGGCCATCTTGCAAGTCCCTGATCCCACGGTTCAGCACAATCACAAAATTAACCAACATGATTATAGACAACTCCTGCTGTAGGAGGCTACAGCGCGTTACCTATCCTCCCAACATTATATCTATGAACAGGCCGAGCGTACGGGCAAACTCCTAGCATGGCTGGAACGTAAGGAGCAGGCAGCGCGGTGGGTCCATGCGATAACTGGCCCTGAGGGTACACTCCTCACAGATCCTCAGGAAATTGTGGATGCCTATGCATTTTATTTCAGAGAGGTATATAGGAGCCGGGAGGCCTCCCAGGCCCCACTGTCGACTGATCTCCTTGCCACCGTTAATGTGGTGCGCATTCCCCTACATGATAGGGACGCCTTATAGGTGGACATTAATGAGGTGGAAATTCAAAAAGCCATATTGGTGGTCCACACCGGCAAGGCGATGGGTCCAAACGGTCTTCCCATCGAACTCTTCAAGCCCGGGTCTTCTAAAGTAGCACCCCATCTATTGGGCCTGTACAAGGAATGCTATCAGTTGGGATTTCTCCCTGCTGAAATCCGCAATGCTGCTATAGTGGTCATCCACACGCCTAATAAGCCTGCAGAAGAGTGCAAATCATACTGCCCTATCTCCCGTCTCACAGTTGAAGCTAAAATCCTTGCCAAGCTCCTGGCCAACCGACTCCTGCCTTATATCACTGAGCTAGTTTACCCAGACCAATCCGGCTTTATGCCCGGAAGAAATATGGCCAGGAATTTACGCTGGGTTCATGGGGCACTGGGTAGACTTCATACCATTGAGAAGGAAGCAATCCTGTTGTCCCTTGATGCTACCATGGTATTTGCTACCATCGAATGGGACTTTCTCTTTGCTGTGTTGAGTCGAATGGGGTTCGGACCCAAGCTGATTGGATGGATTAGGCTACTATATACACAACTCACTGCATACGTCACCGTAAATAATCATTGATCTGTCACCTTTCCCCTCTGACAGGGCACGCAACAGGGTTGCCCGCTATCCCCGCCTCTCTTCACCTTGGAATTGGAGCCACTGGCCGTTTGGATCAAGGGGGACCCAGGCATACAGGGATTTAAATGGACAAATGATCATGAGGATCGCATTTTGTTATATGCAGATGATATCCTGCTAAATCTGACTTCTCTAGCACGTACATTGTGGAGGGTCCTCCATATCTTCCACATATTCGGTGCTCACTCCGGATATCGGATAAACTGGTCCAAATCCCAGATGTATGTATTGTGGGATGAGCCCCCATCCAACCCGTGGGGCTATGAGTTTCCTGGTTGCAACCCAAGGCTTTCATTATCCGGGCGTTTTTTCCACTACTAATGTCAATATTTACTTCGAACGGAACCTGCAGGAACCCCTCCAACATCTAAAACCAGACGCCCGACATTGGCGATCTCTCCCTCTCATTCTCCCTGGACTTGCACCCCTATTTAATATGCTTGCGATCTCGCGCTTCCTATATGCGCTCCAAAATACCCTCTACCCGATCCCAGACTCCTATTTCTCCTAAATTGACAGTGTGGTACGCGGATTACTTTAGGAAGACCACCCACCGCGCATTGCTATGAGTAAACTCACCATGGGATGGTATGACCGGCGTATAGGGTTGCCAGATATACGACTCTATTACCAGGCATCCCAGCTGATGGTAGTTAATAGTTGGGTGTTTGATCCACATGACCACCCCAATTTCCGCACTGATCGCTGGCTCATGGGACAGGGTGGCTATAACAGGGTGTTGTATACCAACCCACGGAAACTAAACCTGACGGGTCCCACAGTCCGTACGCTTGAAGAGTGGCACAGAGTCACGAGAACACTGGGGTGGTAGAATCGTTTAACTAAAGCAACTCCACTCTGGGAACCCCACATATTGGGTCGACTCAGCAAATGCCCCGGTTTTAATAAATGGGACACTATGGGGATTTCTACAGTGGGGGACATGTGGGTGAAAGGGAAACTGGTCATGTTTGCCGACCTCCAGAATAAGTATCAACTTGCCCCTTTGGAGATCTTTCGATATCTCCAAATTAGTCATGCTATTTCAACTGCTGTACCAAGGGTAACCCCTCTCAACGACTCTTCCCTGTTAGAGGTCCAGATGTTATGAGATCCAATGGACCACAGGGCTATCTTCCTCCACTATAAAAAATTGGTAAAAAACCGTGTAGACCCGATGCAGAAATTACGCAGGAGCTGGGAGGCTGACCTGGGGGACATAGACGATGAAGACTGGAGAGATGCCCTAGTCTCTTCCAGGGAAGTAGCAATCTCCATGTGCCTCCACCTTATCCTGCTTAAAATCCTTCACAGGGTGTACTTTGATGCTAAACTACTGTTTCGACTAGATCGACAACCTGATCCGCTCTGTCTCCGAGAATACAACCAAATTGGCACCTTCATACACATACTTCGGGAATGCCCACGCATACAGAACTATTGGGAGAGGGTGACACGCCAAATGACTAGGACATGTGACAAACCCCTGAGACCCTCGCCCAAACTCTGCCTTTTCAACATATGGGAGGCTACTGACCTCTCCCAGGCGGAGAAGGCGTGGGCTGCAACGGGTTGGGCTATCGCAAAGCGCAACATAGCACAGAAATGGGGGGTGGTCGTGAGACCCGTGGTAAAAGATTGGGCACAGGACATGAATTGAGCAATGATAGCGGAAAAAACTGTATTCAAGGGACGGGGGTGCCCCAAGAAATGAGATCATAAATGGGGTAAGTGGAACAAATACAGGGGGGACATCTGCGTGTCCCCTTCAGTTGAATTGAGTCGTGAAAGACAAAAGATGATGGCCCACCCCATGCGAAGCTGGGTCCTCCCCACCAACGATTTAGCACAGAGTTGTCTGTGTGGCCTTAACACTACAATGTATCATGGTATGTAATGTATTTGCCTGGAGTAATAGGGCGCAGATTGTTGGGGGCCTTCCAGATACAGTGAACTGAGGTATTTTCATCCAAATGTATGGAAGGTGATGATGAAAATGTTCTGGTTTTCCTTTCACTGGACCTATCAATATGATTGTACAATGCTATGCACCGATGCACTTTTCTTGAAAATAAACATAGTTTAAAAAAAATAAACTATAGGCCTGTAACATAGAAAAGAGACATAGGGGCATATGTAGTTAGGCGTTTGCGAATCGCAAATGCATAAATGCTGCAAATTTATGCATTTGCGAGTCGCAATAGTGTGAAATTCTATGTAGGTAAAAAATCTGCCATGCAAAATTGCTAATTGCAAATTTTGCGATTAGCAATTTAGCGAGTATAGAATTCTGCGAATATTCATGCGAATATTTTCGCAATTTCCAATGTAGGTAAAAATCGCAAATAGCGAATTTCAAAAAATTGCAAATTAGCACCTCGCAAATACCACCAACTCAGGCCAGGTGGTAACCAGGTGCAACCTATATAAAGTGGCCCATGATGCATCAGTGGTTTCTCACAATGGCTGGGCTCTACGTAATAGCCAGGAGGCTGCGAATCCGAGAGGCAGAACAGAGAAGGAGAATAAAGGAGAGGATCTACAGGACACGCATCACCCTCTTCCAACGCACTGAGGAGGACATCCATTTAAACTACAGGCTGCATCCAGACAGTATTCTTGAACTGATAGAGGAGTGACACCCATGCTTGAGCACCCACCCCACATACAGAGCTCACACCATCCCCACACACACATACAGGTATGGTGCTCACTGCACCTCCTAGCTTCAGGGACTTTCTAGGGGGTAATTTCCGCAGTGGGAGGCGTGTCCCAGAGCATTCTTTCACGTTTCTTCCATGCGTTCCTTAATGCTATGATGCACAGAATGCATAACCACATAAAATTCCCAGACACACGGCAGGAACTTGACCAAACCAAACAGGATTTTTATCAAATTGCCCAATTTCCCCACGTAATTGGCTGTGTAGATGGAACACATATTGCACTGTCCCCTCACACAATCAGTATCTTTTCAGAAACAGAAAATCACACCATTCACTTAACATCCAGTCAGTCTGTAATGCAAAAATCTCATCACCGATATCGTATCTAAATTCACAGGGAGCACTCGTGATTTCTTCATTTTCAGACACTGTGCTTTACATCGTAGATTTACAAATGGTGATTTCGGAGAGGGATACCTGCTAGGTAAATACATGGCACACACAACCAGTAGTAAGATATGTTACAATTGTCAACATCTCACTAAAGTCATCCATTGTTCTTCCATGCAGGAGACAGTGCATATGCTGTGCGTGAATACATTCTCACACCCTACCTGACTCCAACCACTGCTGCGGAGCGGAAATACAACACTGCCCACAGAGCCACAAGAACCACCATAGAGAGAACTTTTGGAATCTTGAAAAGCTGTTTCGGCTGCTGCCTCCACAAGAGTGGAGGCACCCTACAGTACCGCCCTGAGACATGTTGCAAGATAGTGGTGGCCTGCGCTATGCTACACAATATTGCCATCAAGAAGGGCACCCCAGTGGATCTGACTGACTCTGACACATCCGATGAGGAGGAACCAGCCCCCCAAGGGAGGCGTGCAGGAGGAGCTGGGGCAGCTGCTGGGCGCATGCGACGTGATGACATCACACAAAACTACTTCTAGGTAAGAGAATACACCACAATGCTTAATGTTGTTAATCAGAAAAAAATGTACTTCCTTAAATGCAGGATATGTAATGTCACACAATGTGACTGTAAGTCAGAAAATTGCACGTGTTCATGTCCACACAGTGCCAATATGTCATTAACGTAAGTCCTCATGGGATGTGTTACTTGACAACATTCCATTGTGCATGCTTCTCCTTCACCTACGGCGTGAACGCCCTGATGCAACACCGTCAGCCTGGTCTGTATTTTCGGTGTTGTGCTCAACACCTCTTCCCTGATGGCCACTCCTACGCCTTCCTGCTGGTATTGGTGGTGTTTCTGCTTGATTGCTCATCATGTCAATGCTACCTGGCATAACAATGCCTCCAGTTACAGCACCACGCAGCTGATCAAGTGAATGTGTCACCTGCACCAGGCTCCTGGCAACATCCTGACAGCAGTGTGTCATTGCATTTTGCATGCTCACTGTTCTTCTGCAAAGCATGGCTATGGCTGTAGATTGTCGGCTCACAGCCCTGGCAAATTGGTCTAGACGTGTTGTTAGGCGCCGTTGCTCCCTGTGCTGGGCCTGGCTAGAAACTCTAGCTTCATTTAAATGTGCCTCTTTTGATGTTGCAATTTGTCTGATGCCAACTCTCATCTCAGACATGTGCCTATTGTGTTGTGCCTGCTGACGTTGAATTGACGCTTTGCCTTTACTTTGCAGGCGCTACACTTGTAACATTTGGCCCTCCCGCCCAGCAAAAACAGACTCAGAACCCGTGGTGGCACTGCAGGTGTTGTTCCGTGCCCTCTGTCTGGCTCCACTGCCAGTCATGTTGGAAATGGTTGTTTGCGATGTGCCCTGAGCTGCGCTAGGTGATACATCAGCCTGTGGCTCATCTTCAGCATCTGTGGATCCTGATTGCATTTGGATTAATGCAGGTACAGTTTTGCACCTATTGTTGGTACAGAAGTTGTGTCACGTGTGGCACCCTGACTCTCCTGCCCTGCCTGGTCCTCTACTGAAGTTGACTCTCCCACTGGTGCAACAGTGTCCTGTGTTGTTGGTCTATCTGTAAAAAAAAATCACACATGAGTTGTGGGTAATTTTTGTTTTCTTTTGTTATATAAAGATTTATGATAGCACTATTTACATGCCTGCTTGTCTATTTTGTGTTCTTTACATTTTGACTTTGGACCTGTTCCCTACATAACCTTTGTATGTGTATCTGCCCCTATGTACATGACATATGACTACATTTCCCAAAATGCTTCACTGGTATTACTAAAAACATGGACCGGATTCCTATTCATGCATGCATGTTTTGGAGTTTGGGTGGAATGGCAATGCATTGTGTGTTTTTGGCATGCATCTTACCTTCAGTTGTGTCTCTGGCTTCAGAGCTGTCCAGGTCAGCCACGCCCATCACTGCCTCTGGCATTAGGGTTGTCTCCACCAACTCCTCCATGGGCGTCGGCTCAGGTGTAGTGGAGCTCCCACCTCCAGTTGCTTTGGCTTCTGCCAATCTTGTGGCCACCCTCTCCTTGGACCTTTGCCTCATGTCATACCACCGCTTCCGGAGGACATCGGTGGTTGGATGGGTAACGCCAATCGCATTGTCTTTTTCCTGGATTTCTCCCCACATTTTCCTCTTCCTGGCTTCAGGCACATGAAGTGAGGCTTTTCCAAAAAGAAAATCATGGTGCCTCACCACCTCCTCTGTTAAAACCTCCAACTCCATTTCAGAAAATGTCTGCTTCCTTTTTCTGAATTGTTCTTCTGCCTGCTTCTCTCCACCTTCCTTTTCTGCAGCCTGTGAATCCATTTTGCACTGTTTGAGCTAAGAGCCAAATCCACACACCCTCCACTCTGTCTCTCAGCCAGGAACTGACTCTGGGACAGGTGCAGGCAATTAGGTGCAGCATGTAGACTCACACTTCCTGGTTGTGATGTCATCATTCTGCACCTGAATTGCTCTTTCACGTTTTTGCGATTCCTTATTAGCGAATTAGCTAATAAGGAATCGCTATTTCAGAAATCGCAAAAATAAATCTGCAAATTTTTGGGAATCGTAAAAAAAGAGCGCTTTTTTACCTACATCCGATTGTGCGATTCGGAAATGGCGATTCACGAAAAATTGCAATTTCTGAATCGCAAAATCTGAATTACCTACATATGCCCCATGGTTCTTAACTTGACATTATCCATGATGCCATGAATGAATAAGAAAATATATTCATAGGGAGGCTTTTTTTTCACATTAACAAACATTGTTCAATATGGAGAAAAAAAAAGAGACTAATCCGAAATCGACGCCCATGCTCTCTAAAATGGGCCACAACTTAGATCTACAGATGCAATCAAGGGCGCTTGATAATAACTCCATGAACCCCAAATGGGTGAAAGCACCCTTGGCATATTTCCGTTTGGCCACAAAAAGGTGGAGATTAAGACACTGTTTGATTGTCCCAAGACGTTTCTCAACTCATACTGTTTGGGGGAGGATATTATTTTTGTCTCGCCAAACAAGAAGGCAATCCAATACAACACTTCCAATGATTTTGGACATGGAGTCCTGAAGGGATATTGGGCGATAACAGCTTGGATCATGCGCATTTCCTTTTTTAAAGATATGAACAATTGTTGAAGTGCGCCAGGATGGAAGCACACCCGTACAACAAACAGAATTAAATACGCAGGTGAGCACAGGGGTCCAAAACCATGGGTCCTCCCATAATGGATCAAGGGGAACACCGTCGGGGCCTGGAGCCTTCTTACAACAACTATTAAGGATGGCTTTAAGCACCTCTTCCTCCCTAAATTGGAGTTTGGCAAAGGAAGAACTAGTCATCTGCACTCATTCTACAGACCCCTTAGCAGATGAATACATCTCTGAAAAGTGCACCAGCCAGGCCTCCGCTGTAATGTGGATGGTCACTTTGTCAATGGAAATTGATGGAGATTAAACTGACCGCACTGACTTTCAAAACGCTTGAGTATCTTTAAGTTGACAGGCACCAACTATTGTCTCCCATGTCTCCTCCTTAATAGCCAGCTTCCTTTTCTTTGGTGCCAAGGCATAAACCTTTCTGCTGGCTGCTATTACACACTGAGCATGTGTCGTGTTGTGGTGTGCCAATAATAAATCTCATGATGCAATTTTTGGGCTTTTGGATCGCTTTTACAACCAACAGTTTTTGCCATGTTTATTCACATATATTGGCTGATTTGTAAATTTTAAACCTTCCCTTATTAATTCTCATTTTCGTCATTTTCAGAGTGGCATGCTTTTTTTATTGGCCTAGAAAATATCATTTTAACACCCATCAAAAATGTGTCTTGCTAGTGCTTTGAAGAAGTGGAGGATTGCATGTCGACCATCCATCTCAGAGCCTTTTTGATGAAAAGAAAACCTAATTATGGAGCATTAAATACGAGGATCTACAAAAGAGACGAAGTAGTCGGTGGTGATGAGTGGTATCCAAATCGCTGACGACTGAGTTAATACCAGCTGCTTCCTTGTGCAAGGCAGCTAACGCGTACATGGTGATTATGTGACTGTAGCTGCTTTGTTGGGGATATGCAATTATCAATGTTTTGCAAATGGTCACTCAACATATTTTCTATTGGGAAGAGCCAGAAACTACGTCGGTGGTGTGAGAGCGCTACATACAGCAAATAAACAGAATAGAATATGCAAGCATATTGTTATATATTGGTAACCAGTGACATTAATACAAGGGAAGAAGGCATGCTTATTAAATAATGTGGTGCACCAGAGTAACCTTCATCGCTCAGTTTAACTCATCGCACCTGCATATACCTATTTCCTGCCTGTAATTTCTAAGTAATTTTTCATCCTGCCCAGTGCTTCTCTCGTTCCAGCATTCACATGATTTGTTTCTAACAAATGGAGCTTAAAGGTGTATACATGTTACAGGGAGAATATGTAACAATATTTATTAATCTTTCCTTTTGAGTCTCAGTCTGGTAAGGCAGATTTGCAGTTCAAGTACTGTAAGAAATTGGGTTGTTGGTGAAGGGGAGTGTCAGCCCTTCTCAAGCAACAGCCCCGATTCGTGTTGGGGTAAACCACAAAAGTCATTAAGTTAACCTGTGCTTAACCCTCAGGTAGCTTGGCACAAAAGGTATATCTTAGGGGCAATGAGTAAAACAATCATGCAGAACGCAAACAATAATGAAGTGAAAACCCAACATAAGAAAAATTCCACATTAATTTAGAAAAATAGAGTGAAATTTAATTAAGTCTTTGACTTCAAATTGATAAAAATTTAATCAGTAGAGCCAGAGTTATGAAAGTTTAAAGTTTTAAGCGCAAGCGCCAACCATGGACATTTAGCTGAGCAAAAACATGGCAAAGTTAAAAGTTATGGCCGACTGCGTTAGAGTGGGCTTGGAATCAAGAAGTGGGACAAGCTTGATTTTGGCTTACTTTGGACTAATAAGAAACGTCAAAGAAATATATATGAGAAGGAAAAGGCCGGTGGGGCGAGTCAGTGGTGGTGTCGAGGAGGAGGCGTCATGGTTAGGGAGCAACCAAAATACGTTGGTGTGATGATTTCTTTGTTCGGACTCCAGAGGGACGAAGCTGAAGGCTGTACTGGAGGAGGCCAGATACCCTTCCGGGTAGGAGCTACTGATGAGGATTTGCTTCTGTGGTGAGGAACTTAGCCGGAGTTACTGGGAAGTTAGGTCAACTGGCGATGCACCTTTGGCAGATTAGCAAGTAAGTAGGTCTCATTCTCCTGTCGTTTCTCAGAGCACTTTTTGGAATAAATATTATTACCACCCAAGTTTTGCATTTTGGCTAGTTGGACACATATAGTACCAATTCCAAGGGATCTAGTCTGAGAAGCACCACTTAGAGGGTCAGCACTAACTACTGGCTGGGTCAAGGTGAACTTTGATAGTTGCTGGAGCTTTTTGAGTGCCTGTTGCTCTGAGTAGGAGGCCAGCAAACTAGTTCTTGGAGTCACTCTACTGGTCCTGGGTTCAATCAGAAAAGCAATTCGCATGCAGAAGGGCAGTCCTCTGAAGGCACAGGGCAGGCTTCAGGCAGCAGGACAGTCTAGTTGAAGCAGCAGGCCAGTCCTCTGAAGTACACAGCAGGCTAAAGGCACTGGGAAGTCCTATGAGAGTCCACCGTAGGTCAAGACGTAAACTGAAGAGTGGTTCTGAGGGTTCTATTCTTATACCTGTTTCCACATTTGAAGTTTGCCACCCACAGATGGCTGATTAATTTCTGGGGTCGCAAAAGGCTATTGTGAAGTCCTTTGTGTGCGTTGAGGCATCACCTTTGAAATTTAGGTGGGAGTGTGCACCATTCCCTAACCGGTTCCTGTCAGGATGCCCTATCCTACCAATACTTAAGCTCTCTGTGTGTTACCATCTGGGAGGAATAAACAAACACCAACTACACTTACAGGTGCCAAATGTTTAGGACAAGAAAATGACAACCTTCTCAAAGTTACTTTATCAGAATGATTACCTAAAATTATGATTAAAAATGTTTTTTAATTAGGTTTCTCCTATGACACAAAACATGACATCTCTATACATTATTAAAGGTTCAGGTAAGGAAAGCGCCTAAAAGCACAAATCGCCACTTACGGTTATCTGGTCATACGAGAGTGGGTGAAAATTACAACAGCGTTCTAACGGTGATTGAGCGCAGGTTGTATACAGGTACCAGATTAGTCCATCAGAAGGATTAACCTTCTAAGTTCAGCCTGAAGAGCTCTATTCATGGCGGAAGGGGCTGCAAGGAGCAGGGAGAGTGTTGCAGATGGTCCTTGATGTAGCGCAAAGAGGAGACTGGGTGACATGGACAGTCATTGTTGAAACACAAATATCCTGTCTGGTGCCGGAGCGCCAGTCCACAGCTTCACATTGATGGTCACTGCGAACTGTCGAAGTTGTAGCGGGAAGCGCAGATCTTGAGCCGCCTGGTGTTTTTGGAGGTCAGTGTTGTATGAAGAGTCGGGTTCACTAGAGCTTCATGTTGGCAGGAAGCTCAAATGGAAAGATCTTGGCAAGAACAGGCCCAATCACAAAAAGCCCCAAACTTCAGGACTTCACCTTTTCTTTGGCCAGGACCTGAGGGGTACCTCCGGGGTTCAGGAACTCACTCCAACAAGAGCTAGCAGGGTTCAAGCAGGTCAAGGCAGCAGGTCACGGTAGCAGTTTCAGGCAGCAGGTCAACTGGGCAGTTGCAGGGAGCCTATGGAGCGGGTTATGTCCCTGAAACTCGAAACAGAAAGTTAGTCAGCCCACCCCTGGAGTCAGTTCAGCCTAGGGCAAATGGTGCAGGTCCAGTCGTGTTTCTCAGCAAGCAGGGCAGCAGACAACAGAGGAGTAGAGTAGCAGGGCATGGGCATGGCACTTCTTATGGCAGCAAAGCAGCACAACAGTCCTTCTTCTGTAGCATCTACAGGTCCAAGAGTGTACTGAAGAGT
The DNA here is from genome assembly GCF_964261635.1 of Lissotriton helveticus. Taxonomy (NCBI): domain Eukaryota; kingdom Metazoa; phylum Chordata; class Amphibia; order Caudata; family Salamandridae; genus Lissotriton; species Lissotriton helveticus. The sequence continues at coordinate 1,469,768,713 of NC_136065.1, forward strand.
TGTGTCTGAGAGTCCTATTTTTACATTTGATGCACAGTTTGAAGTATGCGTTGTCTCTTTAGGATTTCATTTGAAGCCTGTAAAGTTTTCTGCCTCAACTGTCCTGGCCCCAAGCTGGCTGCATGAACAATGAAGTGGTGACAAGTCTCTTGTGTGATGTCAGGGCACAGTGTATTCAGTTGCAAATGGGGCTGTGTCCAGCTCGTTCACCCATCCTGCCAGTTGGTGGCCTAACCAGTTACTCTTAACCCCTCTATTGTCTAACTGTCCGGGAGGAATAAACAAAGTCCAACCTCCAACTACATCCATTCATGTGACCCAGGAATAGAAGGCAGGCATGCAATAGTGAGGACAAGAAAATACCAACATTCTAAAAGTGGATTTTTCAAGAATTGTGATTTAATATACAACTTTACCATTAAAAAAGTCTTTAAATTACAATTCTCTAGACACCAACATCAATATTCCTACCTGGTCCCAACTGAATGTTGTCACATAATAAATGTAATAAGATAACTTAAGGTTATCTTAGGGGAGAGTTAGGCCTTGCAGTATTGAAAAACAAATGTAAGAGTTTTTTTCCTACATGAGCATATTATAGTTAACAGTACAAGTCCAACCTATGGGCTAGTCAAAGCCTACCTTAGTGGTGACTTATATGTATTTAAGAGTAAGGTTTGGGCCTGACAAATTATTTATTTTGCAAGGTTGAATGGCAATGTACACTGTACACACAGGCTGAAATTGTATGCCTAAGACAATTAAGTAGATGTTACAATCATGTTTGCGTGTCGACTAGTAACATTGAATTTATAGACCTGTTGTACATGCAGTGCCAATTTACTTGGGACATACAAGTAAATTGAATGTGCAAATTGAATGTAAGCCAATTTTATCATGTTTAAAGCAGAGAGCACACACACTTCAGCCCTGGTTAGCAGTGGAAAAGGGCACAAACTCTTAAGGCAAACAAAAGCAAGATCAGCAAAAATGGAGGAGTGAGGCAAAAGGTTTGGGGGAAAACCACCCTAAGGCTGACTGCTCTAACACGTGTCCCACAGCTTAAAGTGGGAAGCACTACCCAAGCTCTTGGAAATTCCCATCACTAAGGCAGAAGAACCTGGAGACACCCTCAGCATTGGCTAGATCTGACCAAGGATAGTGTTCCACAATAAAGTCCATTCTCTGTAAGGAGATGGACCACCGTGAAAGCTTAAGGTTCCCACCCTCATTTTATTGAGCCATCTAAGGGATTTGTGGTCTGTCTGAATCTGGAAGTAATTCCCAAAAGGTCTGGTATCAGCTTCTTCAGTGCTCAGACCTCAGCAAAGGCCTCCCTCTTAATAGTACTCCACCTCTGTTCCCGTAAAATAAACCTACTGGTTGTTCAAGGCCTTCCTCATTTAATTGTGCTCTATGACATTACCATTAACAAACCTCCCGTAATAACTAATGAGACCCAGTAAGGCCCTCCTATCAGTGTGTTTTTTGCGGGGATACCAGGCCAAGATAGTCTCAATGTTGGTCTGTAGGGATTGTACCTTGCCCCAACCACCATGTGGCCCTAATACACCAGCCCTACCCTATTTGACACTTACTGACCTTGATAATCAGGTCCGCCTTAAACTAAAAATCTCTCCACTGCCACCAGTTGTGGAAATTGAGTTACTAGTTGAGGGGGGTGAAATGCTACTCAAACGGCAACCACCTTTTCAGTCAGGGTGAGACAAAAATTCACCCCAAAAGGAAGGTTTGGGCCTGGGAAAAGATTTATTTTGCCTGGTCAAATTGGCAGTTTAAATTTGCACACAGCCTGCAATTGCAGGCCTAAGATATGTTTAAAAGGCTACTTAACTGTGAGGCTCCATCAGAGCTTCAGGTCCACTAGTAGCCTTTAAATTAGAGGCTGTGGGTACCTGTAGTACCACTTTACTAGGGACCTATAAGTAAATTAAGTGTGCCAATTGGGTGTAAGTAAAACTCACCATGGGTCTTAAGGCAAACGAAAACACGATGAGTAAAAATGGAAGAGTGAGGCAAAACATTTGGGGTAAGACCACCTTAACCCCTCTGACGCTCATGATGAGCTCGGCTCGTCATGAGCAACGGTTCTCATGTGATCATGGTGAGCTGAGCTCGTCCTGACCATTAGAACGCTCAGGTGCGGGGCTAATTCCCCTGCTGTGCTGGGCGTTCTAACAAACGGGCGTGGTCATGACGAGCTCAGCTCATCATGAGCACACGAGAAACGTGGCTCATGACGAGCTGAGCTCTTCATGAGCACTGGGGCGCTGTGCGCACCCCCCCCCCAGCACAGCGGGGGAATCGGACCCGCAGCCAAGGGGTTAAGACAGACAGGTGTAACAGTATATCACTTAACTATGGATTTACAAGTAAATTAAATATGCCAGTCAGGTGTTAGCCAATTTTACCATATGTTAGTTAGTGAGCACTTTAGCACTGATTAGCAGTGTTAAACTCCAAACAATTGTATGGCAACCATCAACGAGTTCACCAAAACAGGACGGGAGAAGGCACACATTTATGGGGAAAGTTCACCCCAAGACTGACAGGTCTAACAAGTACCCATTAGAGAAATGTGTGTGCGACTGAAGATCATAGGTACAAGTTCTAGCACAGCAGACTGCATCAGCCATCCTTATAAGAACAATTGGTAAATGAAGCAGGTCATAATATTTTTGATTATTTTAAGCCCAAGAGGCAATTCAGTTTTTTGGAGTTGTTACATCATTATTTACTTATACTACTTTTCTTATTGCTTTTTTGATGTACTTGCTTTACTGGAGTTTTCTACGAGATAGTTGCGTGCACTTTAAAAGAGTTGGACAGTGGGGATTACGAATTTCCACGTTTCACTGCCAGTGATAACTGCCTCAACCTCATTGAATTAAGCTTTCTGGTTTGGAGACTGAGAAATTATGTTGGTCTATTATATGGGAGATAAGTTTAAGAGCAGGTTTCCCACACGTGACCTCTGAGTTGACACACTAGGCCGTCGATTGTCCATGTGTAGTGAATCCATGTGGGATTTACTTACAGTCCTAGCACACCCAACAGACTTTGGGCCAGATGCATGACCATTCTATTTTGCGGGTCACAAATTGGGATTTCTTGTGACTCGCAACTTGCAACTTGCCAAACAGAATGCACTAATTTGTCTCACACAAATTTAGCTATTCCCAATGGGATTGCAAATGACCTGCTTCATAAATATTCATGAGGTAGGTTGCAGTTTGCAACCCATTGGGAATGGGCTACAATCAAAGTGATGGTGGCCTGCTGGGGACAGCAGACCGCCATGTCTGTGTTTGCTTTTTAAATAAAGCAACTTTTTATTTTCAAATGCAGCCCATTTTCCTAAAAGGAAAACAGGATGCATTAAAAAGAAAAAAATGTAAAGTTTTCTTTCATATTTTAAGGGCAAGCCTGCTCTTAAAAAATATTTTTGCATACATTCACACAGGGGAATGGGTCCCATGGGGACCCCTTCCCATTTGCGACTGGCTTACCACCTGCTTGAAGAAGGTGGTAAACTGCAATTGTTTTGCAACCGCATTTGTAGTTGCAAAACAATCATACATCATATATTAGGAAGGGACGCCCTTGGCATGCCCCTTCCTAATAGCAACTCATAAAACATATTTTGCGAATCGGTAATTGGTTACTGACATGCAAAATAGGGTTTGTTAATGCTACAACCCATTTTAGTGGGCCCAAAAGGCCAGATCTTCAGTTTGGACCGCAAAAAACTGTTGTACACCTGGCCCTAAGGGTCTCCTTATGCATTTGGCGGTGTGGCAGCAGGACCCCATTCCATTACCCTGCTGCCACACTGCCAAAACCTTGCTGAAACCCTCCGCTGTATTCTGAGTAGAATCCGGGCCCATGTTAATGCTGTGCTAAAGCTCATATGTGAGCCTTAGCAAGGCACTGCAATGGGAACTCCATTGCCGTTCCTGCACGGGATGGACTGTAAAGTCCATGCCATGCAGGAACTGGGGGTGCATGCATACAGGGGGGCACACTATGTGTCCCCCAGTATGCATCCTCTGCCGCAGAGGCAACAATGGATCCTATAGGACTCCCTTAGTTTCCACACTGCCTCACTTTTCATCACATGCTCGCTGCCATAAAACCGGTGGTAGTAAGAATACTCATAATATGCTTGGTGGTGCCAACAATTAAACACTTTTTTTAAAATTCATAAATGTGATCCTTCGCTGTACACAGTTTCTCAATGGTTTGCAAAAACAATTGCAGTTGTAAACTATTGAGACACTAACTGCTGATTCAGTATTTGGAAAGGATACCCACAACATGTCCCTTCCAAATACTAAATTGGTATCCATGCCTATTCCTAATTTATCAGTTTTTCACACTTAACTGACTGCTAAAGTTGGATTTGTACATAGGAAAAGCTATTTTGTGGTCACAAACGTTCCCATTTTTCAACTTGGAGCCTTTGCAGCTGTACAATAGTAAGTTCATCTGCCTCTTAATTCTTTCCAATCAAACATTTAAACAAATGCCAATACTGATACCAATTCACCATCTCACATCAAGATCACACAAAACACTTGATATGCCCATATATTTTATTTTTTCATTTGTTAATTTGTATCATATAATTTCCGAAATTACCAAGATGCATTATTCATCTGTTAGAACATCAATTTATCATAAACCATTCCGCAACATCGAGACACAAAAACACTATTGCGTTAAATGACATTCATTACAACAAAACAAAAAGTCAAACACCACTTTAGACAGTACATCAATATGAATGACCTAGTACAGAAATCTTGATAGCTCCTGTTCTGTGATTTCTAAAGGCAATCCATTATGTTGTCAAACAAAGAACACAACAACGCCCTTTGAGCTGGCATTACAACACGCTGCTTATATATTCTTTTAACAAGGGCAATGCCAAACTGTGTACCAATTGGGCTTATTATACACCATCCCTGTTATAACTTATATTAATTCACAACATGAGCCTCCATGGTAGATGCTTGCGTAGAACACCTGTATGGAAAAACAACAGTCGACACATTTCAAACCCGATTATGTGTTTTACAGGGTTCTCCTCAGGACTCAGAACACACAATGATTGAAAGAATAATAAAAACACTTATATTAACAAACGTCTTCAAACTTGTTCACAACATGCCTCTCATACACAATCCACACCATATTTACCTCCTATATCAAAATTTGTCTCTCCTGGTTAATTATTCCTTTCAACTTAGAAGTAGCCCCAGGGGCGTCACACAGGCCCCCGTAGCGCGCACGATGCGGGGGACTCCCAAGCTCCAGGGAGCCACCTCAGCACAGTACTTTGGTCAGAAAGCTCCTGATTGAGCTCAGAGGGGGCCCCTCTGCATACCTTGCAGGGGAGCCCCCTCAAGTTTTGTTATGCCATTGAGTAGCCCCAGCTTCACAACATACTACGACACGATCAATACAAAAAAAGAAAATATAATGTCCATTTCCTATTCCTATTGTTAAAATCAACTTACCGACTGAACACGTAAACACTCACTTGTAATGGGAAAGTCCTTCCAATCCCATGGGAGCCAAAAAATGCTTCCTGAAAACGTGTATAAATTCACTACAGTTCAGGAAAAGAAACGATCACTCAGCAACTTGCCAGCTCGCTGAGGTGCGAAACTGTATCATTTAAACAAGATCGACATGCGGTGTGGTTTACACAGAAACTTGGAGGCCCGATTTTCACATACCTTCTACTAGAAGGAACACCAGATGGGGCTTTTGATCTCTGCGCTGTAAGTTTTTTGCAGCGTGTTATGTTTCTTTAAAGGAACACTGAAATATATATCCCAACATGGTAACTAAAGTGCAGAAACATGTGAAAAAGGGGGGACCCACTCTGACACAATTTGAACGCTTACATATGTACTCCCTGGATGTGAGTTGACACTTGAAATCTTGGGAGTTGTAGTTCAAATATATGAACTATTATTATGTGGACTCGTAATACCATGACTATATAATACACCTCTCAAAGGATCATGATGTTCAAGCTACTTAAAAGGGGGGCTATTAAGTACTCAAATATTTTTTGATTGGGTAGAGAGTCATAGTAAATTGACAAATTCCTATGTGAAACTCCTAAGAGTAGCCTAAATACATCTTTATAAATTGTGCAGCTCTGTAATTTCATTTAAACCATCAACAGCACCGTTGAATTTCACTAGTAGCAGTGCCTCTCTCTGGGTCAATCTTCTCTCCAGGTCCCCTCCCCGGGTGTCCGGTTCAATTGCTTATATTACAGTCCACCGTAACTCACTCTCTGCATGGTTCAGATTGACCCAATGGCTCACCAATGGGGCAGAAGGTACCTTTTTCAGAATTCTGGATTTATGTTGGGTCATTAGTTGCCGTACTTCCTGAGGTTTTTCCCCAATATACAGCTTTGGGCATGGGCACAGTTTCCCCTAAACTACATTTTTTGTCTTGTAGTTTGAAAAAGACAAGTGTTTCCAATTGATGTTTTATGTGAAAACAAAGGGCATATTCACATGGGCTAATCGCCACGTTAGTGGCACTTTTCTTCCGCTAATGCCGCAATACTTTTTATCGCCCTATTACCAAGCTGCCGCTAACAGCCATTAGCCAAAGTTTTTAGGCAAAAACATCCATTATGAAGATCACTACTTCTGTTAGCGATAATTATATGCAGGGGAGTCGTTTCCGTGCAAAAACGCCCTCAAACAAAACTACTGCATATGCACAAGGGGATACTTGAACTTCTGAAGACCAAAAAAACTGGTTCTAACTGCAGTTAGAGCCAGTTACTTAAGATCAAAAAATAGCTGGTCTTAAAAATGGGGATAACGCTTAGGGTCACAACACAGCATGTTTTGGTGCTGGACAGCGCTGCAAGCAATGTTACAGCTCTGCCCTGCAACAAAACTGCAGTGCAGGAATGCGCACCATCAATAAGATAATGCATATTCCTGGGCCCTAGTCATGAAAAGTGTTGCAGGGCTGCAAAGAGACCACGTTGCAACACTTCTCACTACGCCTTTCTCGTGACTGCATGGATGCGCTGTATTCACTGGACAGCGCTCCATGATATAATTTCAGAAATCCAGATGTATCTGTCTGTGCTAAAGTCACGCATTACTGCAGTCGTGTCATTACCATGATGCAACTCCACCAATGCATGGGGCCAGCCTATCCTTGTGGCACTGTGTCACCCTCACGCCTGCCATCAGGCAGGCGAAAGGTACTGACACAGTGCTGTTCATCAGGGGTGCACAAATGTCAACCCCTATGGAGATCCATTGGTGGTGGTTGCGCGCTGCAGTGTCATAGGGGCAGATATATCAAGCGTTTATTTTGTCGTAAACGCAGCGAATCGCAAAATAGCAGCGTTTGCGACAAAAATAACGGGAAATGCAATGTATGAAAAAAATCGCATTGCAAAATTAATGAATGGCAAAATTTGCGATTCCTTAATTTTGCGCTACCTTTTAAGGAATCGCAAAAAGCGATTCCTTAAATGGTATGTAAGAAACAAGAAAGTTTTGCGATTTCACACTAAGAAATCGCAAATTACCACCAACTTGTAGGTGGTGGTAATTTGCGAATTCTTTTACAAATGCACTTTTTGCAATTTGTAAAGGTGCCATGTGATGCCCTTAGGGCATGTATGTACGCCATATGCGCACCCATGTCAATTTCAGGGGGTGCAGCAGGGTGTCCTTAAGACATTATTAGCAAATTGCGAATCACAAATTGAGAATAATTTCACATTCATTCCTATGGGCCTCCTGGCCCATAGAAATGAATGGGAAATTATTCCTTAATTGCGGTTAGCAATTTGCTAATTGCAATTAAGGAATTTTAAGAAATCGCTAAAAAAAAGCGAATTTCTACATACATACCATTTTGCAATTCTCAAATAGCGATTCTCAAAAAATCGCTATTTGAGAATCGCAAAAGGGTATCTTGATACATCTGGCCCTAAGTTTGGAAGCCCTGGTGGAGTGTTGTTGCGGAGGGAGTGGACGAGACATTCTTAGGTGGCCTTGATCCAGCTGCGAGGGGTGGTGATGATGGGGGTGGCGTCATGTGGGCAAGGTGAAGTAGTGATGTTACCAATGATGGTCCAAGCTGGATAGTCTGATGTTGTGGCTGTAGTTGATGTTCCCTCTGTTGGAGGTGACGTGCTCAACCTTGTGTCCTGCTATGTGGCTTGTTGGGGTGACTTGCTGCTTGCATCTGATGTAGGGGACCACCTGTCCTGGTCACTGGGTTTGTCCAGGTGGAACTTTAGTTCACTGAGTAGGATGTTGTCGGTGGATGGGAGGCCCAGGGGTGCAATGAGGTCTACGATGGTATTGGAGAATGGGGGGCTATGGCCCGAGTGGCCTGCACATGACGGTCCGGAGCAGAGGCTGGTCCTAGCAGGCGAGCTGGCGTCCAGGGTTGATGGCGAGGAGGGTGCTGGCATCGTAGATGTGGATTATCCAAAAGTACAGCTCCTTGGTGGAGAGCACGGCCCAGTGGCAGACAGACGCAAATGCCATAGCCTATGGGTTGCCTTTGGTCCAGGAGATAACCATTACAATGCAGGCAGTACATCGTCAACAAGACAACTCAACAACGCAGGTGCCTTTATATCGCATTTGATTACAACACATTGTGAGGTCAGTAAAGGGGTAATTTCAAGTTTTTTGGTTGGGTAAGGGTTTCGGATGTAAAATATGAAAATTGGGGTGTGTGTTGGGATAAAATATGGAATTTGGGGTGTGTTGTGTGTTGTGGGATAAAATATGGAATTTGGGGTATATTATTAAAATTGGGGTGTTCATTTGGGGTAAAATATGGATTTTGGGGGTGTATTGGGGTATAATATTGAAATTGGGGTGTGCATGTGGGTAAAATGTGATTTTTGGGTGTGCTATGGGGGCTCAAAAAGGAATTCCAGTGTTCATGGTTGGGTATGGGGTGCAAAGGTTAGTTTTGGGTTCCACTCACTGATATGGGAATAGTGATATTGATGTCTCCACTATGCAACACCTACTCTACTGTTGCAATGTGCCTAGTAATAGTATGCATGGGAATGGTATGCGATTTTATGGCATGCGTCATAATCACGTATGTGCCTTTGGCACACGGATGGTATGCCCGCTGTGCATGGGCGCACAGCAGCCACCATTAAGAAGTGCTGGGAGGGCTGGACAGCTGTGAGGTGGTAAACGCTGGAAAGAAATCTGGATGGGGTATGGACATGGGGATGTGTGTGTGAGTGGGTGTGGTAAAAAGTTTAATGAAGGAAGTCTTACCTCAAAGCCGAATCCCGTGTCTTCATTTCTCCTGCTCTCCTGCGTCTGCTTCCAGGAACAGGAAGTAGGCAGCCAGGCTCCCTCCCTTGAGCCAATCACAATGGTGCAATGTGGCAGTGGGATTGGTATTTGGCAATAAGACAAGGCATGCAACAAGAGGCTGGAGGGGTGGGCATGTTCTCCATGCAGGTTCTAATGCAACCTGCATTACGAATAGGGAAGTGCGCATCAATACTTTGGGCGGCCTGAGTGGGCCGACCAAACAGTCATTGCACACTTGAGTGGGCATTCCAATCTGCCCATGCCTTGCCCTGTGCTTGGAGCAGTCCTACCCACCCTCCCACTCACAAGGGAAACATAGCACAGTTACATCAGTAAGTTATCATCATGTGATGATTGTTACTCCTCTGCACTGCTTGGAAGCAGTGGGGCGATGCTCTTACATCATAGCAGATGAGCCGACACTGGGGGTGCGTTATCTATGTGTGCTAGATCTGGGGGACTTGACCCCCAGGCATCCTGTGCTACGTGTCCCACCTTCTCTTTACCTGGACATTGACACTGTGGAGCAATCCACTGCATTCTCTCCAAATCTGTGACTTAGCCAGCAGGAGCCTCAGCCAGGAGAGATTTCACAAGCCTGGGTACAGCAGTCGCCGCCAAGTCCACAGGTGAACCTCCTGATGCAATTGATGCAGCAGTGCCCCCTTAGGCGTGAAGTTGCAGCGCTCACGCCACACAAGTTTGGCGCAGCTCGGGGGCCTCACCTTCCACAGCATCCGGCCGGCCCAACATCATCTGGCCTGTGATACAGAGAGGTGGCACCCACTGTTGATAATCCCCTTCGTGCACCCCAGTATAGTGGTGGATCATAGTATGCGATGCAGACCTCCCTATGTTAGGGCGCAGGAGCACCTCTACTATTGACAGCTCCAGGGTGCGCAAGGAGGTCTTCTCACACAGGTCAGCAACGTGTCTCCATGCGACCTGCCAGACTTTACCACTAGATACGGGTGATTGTCGTGCATCAATGTCTACTGCCCCGGCATATCGACTCCACAGCTTGTCCAGCGGGGCATCGAGGCTCCAGACGAAGGTCCAGCGAGGCATCCAGGCACCAGGCATAGGTCCAGCGAGGCATCAAGGCTCCCATCCTGGTCATCCTGGATGTTGGCTGGCTTAGATTACTACATTTCTATGGCGACGAGAATGGGATTGTCTCAAGTGAATGGACTTTACAAGCACCACTCGGGCTCTACAGATTGTTCTGGCTTCACAAGCGTTTCTCAAGATAAAAGCAACTCAAGCGTGCAGTATTCTGTGTCATGTGTCTACATCAACAAGCCTTCAAGTACAGTAACTCACTACATATTTGCCATTCTGCATTTTGACACATCTACTAGAATTATGTCTTTCATCAAAGAATTGTGAGCTGGAGGGTCTACGTTCACTTCTACCACATGTTAGTAAACCAGCCACATCTGTTCTCAAACCACTTTTAACAAAGTGGATACTGTTGTGATCCTGAGTAATTCCTTAACCTGGATCGGAGTTTGCAACATACAGCACCTGTTGATTTTCTAATAGACTTTGAAAGTGAAGGATCAGAGTCTACACAATGGTTTATGTTCTCCTTGGCGTCCATGAGATGTTTTTTTATCTTTGCTGGAGCAGTGATACCTACATCTATGACCTACACAGATCTAACCCTTCAAATTCACAAGCGCACAGTCAATGTTGGTAATTTCAACGTTTGTACTTCAATTGATTTCACTCTGGTGAAGGCTGTTTGGTTAAGGATCGCATCCAAGTCATCTGCCTCACATGTGCTTTTATGGGTTTGTGGAGGTATGTCCATTTTGTGTTTTGTTTAGTCCCTTACATCACCTGGGCATTTGCAGTTCAACCGCTTTTATGGCATTGTTTTTAAAGTTGTCGCAAGACTAACAGTGCACGCGTATTTATACCTCCATTATCAGTTGCATATTAGTCTCTCTGGCACCCTTTTGTCCGCCATTGTATGCTGCTGTAGGATGTCTTGGTGCATGGTCATGCCTTCTACCATCCGGCAAGACGTCTTGTGTGTGCCGCTATCTTGAGAATACAAAAATCACGTTATTTCCATATCCTCAAGATGGCGGCATGCATAGGACAGAAGGCATGACCGTGCACCAAGACATCTTGTAACATCATACAATAGCGGACTAGAAGAGACGTAACAATGGTGTAATGGAGACAGATGCGCACTGTTCAAGAAGGTAAGAACGCATGTGCACTGCTAGTCTTGCGGCAACTACAAAAAAATATATAGAAGTAGCCGTTGAACTGCCAAGTGTCCAGGCAAAGCAAGGGAAAAAACTTAAGACAAAATTTGTTTTACGTCCAAAAGTCTGCAGAAGTACATGTGAAATGGATGACCTGGAAGTGAATGTTTACCAATCGGCATTCACTAGACCTGCTTTATATAATGCACAAACATTGCATACACAGTCGGTTTTATTCAGGCCCTAGTGTAGGGATCACCGCCCAGGGAAGTAGACAGACTTGGTGCAAGTCAACGTCCATGTAAAATGCCATTTGTGCAGCGTCTGTGCAAATTGAGACCACATGTAGGATGTCAAAATGAAGAGGCTTGCCTTTAAATAAGGTGCAGCACTAAACGTTGTGGACAAAAAGGATTAAAAACAATACACTTGGGATGGAAGGTTGGCCACTAAGAATGTCAATGTGTGCAGCATTGATAAAACAGAGTTAGCAAAGCAAATGAAGAGGCAATCATCCTAGAAGGCATAGCACTTAAAGATGTGGGCATTGAGGTTGAATACAGCGCGCTAGGATTGTTTTGATCCTGAGAGGGGCTTGAAGACAGAACAATTCATAGAGTAGCACTGTTCTTGAGCAGAGCTCATGAAGTCCATTCACTGTGATAGGTTTGTGTGAGGTGGGATATGGCACATGCACGTTGGGTGCGACCGGTGAGAGGGTCACTGGTGGTGCTCAGGGTGCCTGAGTCCTTGTTCAAATCGTAGTTTGTAGTTTCTTGTTGCCTCTTGAAAAATCTTGACTTTTTTTACTTTAAATTCTTTTGTTGAACACGTAGAACGAGAATACTTTTCCAGATAGTTGCCATACAAATGTAGTAATCAAGTCCAGACAGAGAGATGTGATTCAATAAGATTTATTGTAAATATGTAGATAAGCCCACCAGGAGCAGCCAGCAAGCTGCTCAGCCCCAGCACAACTGTGGCTTTTCTTGACAGACACTCCACATTCCGTAATACATCATCAGACTGTAACATTCTACTGACTGGGCATGTGGTGGAAAATGGCATACACAAGCATGAACCTCTGAATTTCTGATACTTTCTCTTTTTTGAGCGCAAATCAGGGATTTGTGAAAGATGCATCTAGATTTTCGAACAAATGCCAATTGTGATTGATAACCTTTTCAGTTGGTTGATCTTCGAGCAAAATGTTGTGACACATACAAGACGATCTACTTTCTGTTTTTCTCTATTATGTAACAGTTCTTCTTGTGGTGTTCACCACGCCCTCTTCATGAAATGGTTTAGGAGGCTTTTAGGACAGCGTTGTGCTTTTAATTTTAAGTAACTCAGCGCCTTGAGACTCTCGCTGGTGAGTAGTGCGCTTTATAAACCCATGATTGATTGATTGAATTACTTCCAGCATAAATGCAATTCCTGTGGATTGTTGCCCGAATTGTAGCCTCCGATTATCATATCGAAGCACCGAACATAGAGTAGCCTGCGTACTGCGGGGCATATTATCAAACCCCTTATTGCCGCATCATCGGCACATTTCTGCCAATAACGCGGCGATATTTGCATCGCCCTATTATCAAGGCAGTGTTAAGTCAATTAACGTGGCTTAAAGCCACGTTAATTGACCTAACGCTGCCTTGGTAATAGGGCCCCTTTCACGATAAACTCATCGTGAAAGGGGACGTGCAGTGGGTGTTGCGGTGGGCGTTCCACCGCAACACCCATTCACTTTGATGCTGCCACCTATTATCAAGAGAGGCGATAATATGTGGCAGCGCTAAATTTAAGTACAGGGAAGACCTGTTCTTAAGGTGGCGTAACAAGGAGAAATGTTTCATTTCTCCTCGTTTTTGCTTTTTCCATGTGTGCTGCCTTGTGCAACACACATGGAAAAAGCAAAATGCCAAGGTTTATGTATGTACAGTAAGGTGTCCCTTCCTGTACATAAACAAACCTCTTTTTCAAAATGCCAATTTGTAACTTACATGTGTGCTGCATGAAGCAGCACACATGTAAGTTACAAAATGGCATTGAAGCTTTGTTTATGTGCAGGAAGGAACACCTTCCTGTACATAAACAAACCTTCCCTACCTGCGCTGGCGTTAAGTTGTAAAACTTATTGCTTTTGCTCTATGGAACTCAGAATCACACTGAGCATGAACGAGCTAACATGAGATAATTATAAACGTATCATCATCATCATCCCATCAGAAATGCAATATTTACTCTGCCACAGTATTGGCAAAATAATTAAATCCTTAAAGAAAAAGAAATAGACTCAGATCAGCCGATAAGCAAAAGCAAATGGACTGCGCTAAGAGATGCAGTAGTCTCTAATAACACTAGGAACTTGTAAAAATAGTAAAGAATCTACTCCATTACCTACCAGCAGTACTACTTGGGCGCAGTATTTAACCCCTTCGCTGCTAGGCCTTTTCCCCTCCTGTGCTAAGGCTTTTTTTGGCGTTTTGGAGTAGTGCGCGCTTAGGCCCTTGTAACGTTTTGACCACATAAGGTATCCACGCCAAATTTGTGTCCTTTTCTTCCAACATCATGTGGATTCTAAAGGCGTCCAGGGTTTGTGGATTCCCTTGGAGGGGTCCCAGAAATTAACCAAAATATAGTGTTTTTTTTGTTTTTTTCAGAAAAATGGGAAAAACGGGCGGCAAATGAAAGCCTCTGGATTTTTCCCTGAAAATGTTATCAAAAAAGGGTTTGTGGGGCTGAAATCTCCATTTTCTCAGCTTTTAGGGAATGAGAGTCTTTTGTCAGAGAACCGAAACTTTTCTCTCAGTTTTGGCTTTTTTCTGGGACATAGCCTATTTTTGCTATTTTTAGAGCTTTTCACCTCCTTCCAGTTAATGGTAGAAATGAGTTTGAAAGCAATAATGGATCCTGGAAAGCTTTACATTTTCGAAAAGTAGACACAATTATTAATTCAGAAAGGGGTCATTTGTCTAAATCCATGAAGGTTTCGTTATAGAAACTAACAGTTAGATATTGGAATAATTGAAAATTTGTTGAAAAAAACAGCCTTTTGTCTCAACGTTTTCACCTATAACTTTTTCTAATTTTGACAGCTCTTGGAAAGCTATATACCGTTACATCCGTCAGTCCTTCCTGGTTGTGGGGATATATAGGACTTGTAGTTTCACTAAGAACCCGACGAACCCAGATCCAAAAACTGAGCAGCAACTTGCAATGGTATTTTTTCATTTACTGGGTATATAGCACTTTGTCTTGGAAAATGTATACATGGAATAATCTGTATGAAAGACACCTATGTATTTCTGAATTGGGTACAAATTATAGAGTTCAGAAACAGTATATAATTGCACATTTTCAAAATTGGGAATACTCATACTAGCATGAGAATTATTGGTTATTTTTCAAAAAGATTTTTTTTTACACAATGTCTTTTATTGAAAGGGAGAAATGCATGAAAGCTCAATTGGTAATAACAGTTGATTTACAAATCTCAATTACCCCAGGTGTCCCGATAAAAACGGTACCTCACTTGTGTGGGTCGGCCTTGTGCCTGCGACAGGAAACGGCGCAAAATGCAACGTGGTCACACCTGAATTTTGCAGTTACAAATTGACCCTTTTTTGGCAAAGTGCCTACCTGTAGTTTTTGCACCCTAGCTCTGCCGGCACCTAGGGAAACCTAGCAAACCTATACATTTTTGAAAAGTAGACACCCAGGGAAATTCAGGATGGGGTGACTCGACTGCCTATCACCAAATTTTGTTACCCAGAATCCCTTGCAAAGCTAAGAATTTGACAAACAAAAACACATTTTCCTCACATTTCTGTGGTGGAAAGTTCTGGAATCTGCGTGGATCAACAAATTTCCACCCACCCTTCGTTGCCCCAGGTCTCCCGATAAAAACAGTACCTCACTTGCGTGGGTAGGCATAGTGGCTGCGACACGAAACAGCACAAAACGCAACATGGTCGCACCTCAATTTCCCAGTGAAATCTAGCACGTTTTGGACAAAAAGACTACCTTTTGTTTTTGCGCCGTAGCTCTGCCAGCACCTAGGGAAACCTAGCACACCTATACATTTTTGAAAACTAGACACCCAGGGGAATTCTGGATGGGGTGACTCGTCTGCCTACCCCCAGGTTTTGTTACCCAGAATCCCTTGCAAACCTAAAAATTTGACAAAAAAAACACATTTTCCTCACATTTCTGTGGTGGAAAGTTCTGGAATCTGCGTGGATCAACAAATTTCCACCCACCCAGCGTGCCCCCAGGTCTCCCCAAAAAAATGGTACCTCACTTGCGTGGGTAGGCATAGTGGCTGCGACATGAAACAGCACAAAACGCAGCATGGTCGCACCTCAATTTCCCAGTGAAATCTAGCACGTTTTGGACAAAAAGACTACCTTTTGTTTTTGCGCCGTAGCTCTGCCAGCACCTAGGGAAACCTAGCAAACCTATACATTTTTTAAAACTAGACACCCCGGGGAATTCAGGATGGGGTGACTCGTCTGCCTACCCCGAGGTTTTGTTACCCAGAATCCCTTGCAAACCTGAATATTTGACAAAAAAACACATTTTCCTCACATTTATGTGGTGGAAAGTTCTGGAATCTGCGTGGATCAACAAATTTCCACCCACCCAGCGTGCCCCCAGGTCTCCTGAAAAAAATGGTACCTCACTTGCGTGGTTAGGCATAGTGGCTGCGACATGAAACAGCGCAAAACGCAACATGGTCGCACCTCAATTTCACAGTGAAATCTAGCACTTTTTGGACAAAAAGACTACCTTTTGTTTTTGCGCCGTAGCTCTGCCAGCACCTGGGGAAACCAAGCAAACCTATACATTTTTGAGAACTAGACACCCAGGGGAATTTAGGATGGGGTGACTCGTCTGCCTACCCCCAGGTTTTGTTACCCAGAATCCCTTGCAAACCTAAAAATTTGACCAAAAAAACACATTTTCCTCACATTTCTGTGGTGGAAAGTTCTGGAATCTGCGTGGATCAACAAATTTCCACCCACCCAGTGTGCCCCTAGGTCTTCCGTTAAAAATGGTACCTCACTTGCGTGGGTAGGCATAGTGGCTGCGACATGAAACAGCGCAAAACGCAACATGGTCGCACCTTCATTTCCCAGTGAAATCTAGCACGTTTTGGACAAAAAGACTACCTTTTGTTTTTGCGCCGTAGCTCTGCCAGCACCTAGGGAAACCTAGCAAACCTATACATTTTTGAAAACTAGACACCCAGGGAAATTCAGGATGGGGAGACTCGTCTGCCTACCCCCAGGTTTTGTTACCCAGAGTCCCTTGCAAACCTAAACATTTGACAAAAAAAACACATTTTCCTCACATTTCTGTGGTGGAAAGTTCTGGAATCTGCTTGGATCAACAAATTTCCACCCACCCAGCGTTCCCCCAGGTCTCCCAAAAAAAATGGTACCTCACTTGTGTGGGTAGGCATAGTGGCTGCGACATGAAACAGCGCAAAACGCAACATGGTCGCACCTCAATTTCCCATTGAAATCTAGCACGTTTTGGACAAAAAAACTACCTTTTGTTTTTGCGCCGTAGCTCTGCCAGCACCTAGGGAAACCTAGCAAACCTATACATTTTTGAAAACTAGACACCCAGGGGAATTCAGGATGGGGTGACTCGTCTGCCTACCCCAGGTTTTGTTACCCAGAGTCCCTTGCAAACCTAAAACTTTGACAAAAAAAACACATTTTCCTCACATTTCTGTGGTGGAAAGTTCTGGAATCTGCGTGGATCAACAAATTTCCACCCACCCAGCGTACCCCTAGGTCTTCCGTTAAAAATGGTACCTCACTTGCGTGGGTAGGCATAGTGGCTGCGACATGAAACAGCGCAAAATGCAACATGGTCGCACCTCAATTTCCCAGTAAAATCTTGCACTTTTCGGACAAAAAAAACTACCTTTTGTTTTTGCGCCGTAGCTCTGCCAGCACCTAGGGAAACCTAGCAAACCTATACATTTTTGAAAACTAGACACCCAGGGGAATTCAGGATGGGGTGACTCGTCTGCCTACCCCCAGGTTTTGTTACCCAGAATCCCTTGCAAACCTAAAAATTTGACCAAAAAAACACATTTTCCTCACATTTCTGTGGTGGAAAGTTCTGGAATCTGCGTGGATCAACAAATTTCCACCTACCCAGCGTTCCCCCAGGTCTCCCGAAAACAATGGTACCTCACTTGCGTGGGTAGGCATAGTGGCTGCGACATGAAACAGCGCAAAACGCAACATGGTCGCACCTTCATTTCCCAGTGATATCTAGCACGTTTTGGACAAAAAGACTACCTTTTGTTTTTGCGCCGTAGCTCTGCCAGCACCTAGGGAAACCTAGCAAACCTATACATTTTTAAAAACTAGACACCCAGGGAAATTCAGGATGGGGAGACTCGTCTGCCTACCCCCAGGTTTTGTTACCCAGAGTCCCTTGCAAACCTAAAAATTTGACCAAAAAAACACATTTTCCTCACATTTCTGTGGTGGAAAGTTCTGGAATCTGCGTGGATCAACAAATTTCCACCTACCCAGCGTTCCCCCAGGTCTCCCGAAAACAATGGTACCTCACTTGCGTGGGTCGGCATAGTGGCTGCGACATGAATCAGCGCAAAACGCAACATGGTCGCACCTCAATTTCCCAGTGAAATCTAGCACGTTTTGTACAAAAAAACTACCTTATGTTTTTGCGCCGTAGCTCTGCCAGCACCTAGGGAAACCTAGCAAACCTATACATTTCTGAAAACTAGACACCCAGGGGAATTCAGGATGGGGTGACTCGTCTGCCTACCCCCAGGTTTTGTTACCCAGAGTCCCTTGCAAACCTAAACATTTGACAAAAAAAACACATTTTCCTCACATTTCTGTGGTGGAAAGTTCTGGAATCTGCTTGGATCAACAAATTTCTACCCACCCAGCGTTCCCCCAGGTCTCCCAAAAAAAATGGTACCTCACTTGTGTGGGTAGGCATAGTGGCTGCGACATGAAACAGCGCAAAACGCAACATGGTCGCACCTCAATTTCCCATTGAAATCTAGCACGTTTTGGACAAAAAGACTACCTTTTGTTTTTGCGCCGTAGCTCTGCCAGCACCTAGGGAAACCTAGCAAACCTATACATTTTTGAAAACTAGACACCCAGGGGAATTCAGGATGGGGTGACTCGTCTGCCTACCCCAGGTTTTGTTACCCAGAGTCCCTTGCAAACCTAAAACTTTGACAAAAAAAACACATTTTCCTCACATTTCTGTGGTGGAAAGTTCTGGAATCTGCGTGGATCAACAAATTTCCACCCACCCAGCGTTCCCCTAGGTCTCCTGAAAAAAATGGTACCTCACTTGCGTGGATAGACATAGTGGCTGCAACAGGAAATGGATCAAATCGTACGGTGGTGAATTTACAACACCCTATTGCAAAACTACCTTGATTTTGGGGGGGGGGGCATCTGAGTTTGTGGCCCGGGGCTGGGTGGTATTCTTTGCAAAGTAGCAAACCCAAACAGTTCTGAAAACTAGACACCCGGGGGAGTCCAGGGAGGTATGGCATGCGTGGGTCCCCCAATGTCTTCCTACCCAGAACTCCTTGCAAACCTTAAAATTAGGTAAAGATAGCACTTTTCCAAACTTTTTGGCGTGGGATCGCCGTGCCGGCAAAAATGTCCTACCACCCAGCGTTCCCCTTGTTCTCCCGAGTAAAAGGATACCTCACTTGTGTGGGTGCCCCAAAGCAGAACACGCCAAAAATGAATTTTGAAACAAGTAGTATTTAGTAGTATTTAAGTTTTACAAATTAAGCCCCCAGCCTGAGTCACATGCCTTGGGCCCACCCACACAAGTGAGGTATCATTTTACTCGGGAGAACAAGGGAAACGCTGGGTGGTAGGATATTTGTGCCAGCAGCGAGATCCCACCCAAAAAAGAACGGAAAAGTGGGTATTTTGACCAAAATGTAAGGTTTGCAGGGGTTTCTGGGTAGGAAAACATTGGGGGACCCACGCATGCCATACCTCCCTGGACTCCCCCGGGTGTCTAGTTCTCAGAACTGTTTGGGTTTGGTAGTTTCCAAAGATGCCTGCCAAGCCCCGGGCTAAAAGCTCAGGTGACCCCCTCAAAAAATAAGATTGTTTGGCTAAAGATAATTTTTTGGTCTCCACATTAAGAATTGGGCCTTTTGCTAAAGCAGCCACTATGCCTACCCACGCAAGTGAGGTACCATTTTTATCAGGAGACCTTGGGGAACCCTGGGTGGGAGGTAATTTGTGTGAGTCCAGTGATGCCACGCTTTCCCACACTAAAACATGTGAAAAAACTGATTTTGTTTCCAGCTACAAATGAGGTTTGCAAAGGATTCTGGGTAAAGGAACGTTGGAGGATCCACGTAAGCCGTACCTCCTTGGAAGCCCCCGGGTGTCTACTTTTCATAAATGTGTGGGTTTGGTAGGTTTCCCTAGATGGCTGTCTCGCACGGGGCCAAAAACCCAGGTAACCCTTCTTGCAAAAGCTGGTGGACATGACATTGTCACCATTGTCAAATTCACCAGCTTTTGCAAGAGGGGTTACCTGGGTTTCTGGCCCCGTGCGAGGCAGCCATCTATGGAAACCTAGCAAACCCACACATTTCTGAAAAGTAGACACCCGGGGGCTTCCAAGGAGGTATGGCTTGCGTGGATCCTCCAACGTTCCTTTACCCAGAATCCCTTGCAAACCTCAATTTTAGCAGAAAAAATCAATTTTTTCACACGTTTTAGTATGGGAAAGCGTGGCATCACTGGGCTCACACAAATTACCTCCCACCCAGCGTTCCCCCAGGTCTCCCGATAAAAACGGTACCTCACTTGCGTGGGTAGCCATAGTGGCTGCAACAGGAAAAGGTCCAAATCGTACGGTGGTGAATTTAAAATACCCTGAAGCAATATAACTTTGATTTTTGGGGGGGGGCACCTGAGTTTTTGGCCCGGGGCTGGGTGGTATTCTTTTGAAAGTAGCAAACCCAAACAGTTCTGAAAACTAGACACCCGGGAGAGTCCAGGGAGGTATGGCATGCGTGGGTCCCCCAATGTTTTCCTACCCAGAACTCCTTGCAAACCTTAAAATTAGGTAAAAATAGCACTTTTCCAAACTTTTTGGCGTGGGATCGCCGTGCCGGCAAAAATGTCCTACCACCCAGCGTTCCCCTTGTTCTCCCGAGTAAAATGATACCACACCTTAACAGAGTTACTCAAAAGTCAAACATTCAAGCACGGCTATCTATTCCTCAAAGACACACACATACAGGTTGGATTTGGCACGAGGGCGAGTGATGGTTCAGTACATAAAATTTTATTAACAAGATATTTAAAAAAAATGAAATGCTCTGTCAATAAATAAATGCATAAAAACCGAACCAGTGACTTTCAACTCGTGAGCTGTAAAGCCACGACAAGGCACCAACCGTTTTACAGGCCATTCACGCACATTTCATACCTGATACAAACCAGACCATTGACACCATCTGAATGGAAAAGCAACACATAACAACAATCACAATAAGGGACAAGGTACACCCTACTGCAGAAAGAGAAAAAAAACAATCATTACTGCACACCCATCTAATCCGCAAGCACACACACATACTGGTTGGATTTGGCACGAGGGTGAGTGATGATTCAGTACATAGAATTGTATATGCAAGTAATTTCACAAAAATGAAATACACTGCGTATAATTGAAAGTATGATAAACTGAACCACTGACTCACAGCTCCTGAGCTGTAAAGCCACGTCAAGGCACCAACCTCTTTACAGGCCATTAATACACCTTTTGTAGGCGTGACACATACAAAACATTCACACCGCCAGCCGCGGACCCATCACATTTCAACACTCACACCAGCAAACAGCGCATTTCAAGGGCCCATCACTTTCACACGCCCACATTTCTGACACTGCAGCTACACAAAATGATGGACTGTGTGGAGTGTCACTCAACTAGCAGTGTGAGTAGTGACCAACAGAAAGTAACTACTCACACACCGCCTGCCGAGCGCCAGTCCACCCACACCACCATCCAAGCACCAGAGCATGCACACCACCAGCCAAACACCACTCAGTGCACACCGACAGCCAAGTACCACTCCACACACACCACCAGCCAAGCATCACTCCACACACACCACCAGCCAAGCGCCACTCCACAAACACAACACCAGCCAAGCACCACTCCGTGCACAGACAGCCAAGTACCACTCCACGCACACCATCCAGCCAAGCGCCACTCCACACACACCGCCAGCCAAGCGCCACTCCACGCACACCACCATCCAAGCACCAGACCATGCACACCGCCAGCCAAACACCACTCAGCGCACACCGACAGCCAAGTACCACTCCACACACACCACCAGCCAAGCATCACTCCACGCACACCGCAAGCCAAGCGCCACTCCACACACACCGCAAGCCAAACACCACTC
The DNA here is from genome assembly GCF_964261635.1 of Lissotriton helveticus. Classification (NCBI taxonomy): domain Eukaryota; kingdom Metazoa; phylum Chordata; class Amphibia; order Caudata; family Salamandridae; genus Lissotriton; species Lissotriton helveticus. Next base: position 1,469,790,795 of record NC_136065.1, read on the forward strand.
CGTGCACAGACAGCCAAGTACCACTCCACGCACACCACCAGCCAAGCGCCCCTCCACACACACCACCAGCCAAGCGCCACTCCACAAACACAACACCAGCCAAGCACCACTCCGTACACAGACAGCCAAGTACCACTCCACGCACACCATCCAGCAAAGCGCCACTCCACACACACCGCCAGCCAAGCACCACTCCGTGCACAGACAGCCAAGTACCACTCCATGCACACCACCAGCCAAGCGCCCCTCCACACACACCACCAGCCAAGCGCCACTCCACAAACACAACACCAGCCAAGCACCACTCCACAAACACAACACCAGCCAAGCACCACTCCGTGCACAGACAGCCAAGTACCACTCCACGCACACCACCAGCCAAGCACCACTCCACACACACGACCAGCCAAGCGCCACTCAACAAACACCACCAGCAAAGCGCAACTCCACACACACCGCCAGCCAAGCACCACTCCACGAACACCACCAGCCAAAGACAAATCCAAACACAACACCAGGCAAGCGCAAGAGCATGCACACCGCCAACCAAACACCAGACCACGCACACCGCCAGTCAAGCACCAGTGGGCAGACACCGCCAGACAAGCACCAGTCCACAGACACCGGCAGCCAAGCGCCAAACCATGCACACAGTCAGACAATGGACACTACACGCAAACCAACATCATACTTTAGTTTTTTTTTTAAATAAAAGAGAAACAAAAACAAATTGCAAATTGATACAAATCTACTAACTCGACAACTAAATCTAAAATACTACACAAATACAAACTTTGAAACTGAACAATAAGTTTTACAGAATAAAGACCAACCAGTTCACTTTACCACTCATTGATACTCCCAAAAATTATTTTGCATGTGGTACAATCTAAAACAAGCAGGTACACACAGCCCGGGGTTTGAAGGGCAGTCGGGGCAGTACATGCGAACCTCCTTCCGCACACCTCTTCGCCAACAGACTCCACATCTCCAACTGGGAAAGTCTTTTGAGGTTGTAGGAGGAATTGTATCAGGAAAGTGGCGATCTTTCAATCTGGCAACATCCTCCACCACTCCAACTCTAGGAACACTTGCCTGTTCCACTAAAACAAGGCTGCCTATTACAGACTCCTGAAACTTTACAAAAGTCATCTTTGACTGGGGACAAGATTTCTGGAACACAACAAAAGCATTAAAGGTTGCCAAGTGGAAAAGATGGATAGCCAACTTCTTGTACCAAATGTAAGCCTTACGAAGAGCAGCATACGGTTCCAACCTCAGGTCTACTCTGTCAACACCACCCATGTACTTATTGTAGTGCAGTATGCACACAGGTTTGTGCACTTCTGCAACCTGACCCCAAACAGTCACCGGTTCAGTGCTTTCATCATGTATTGTAGTCAACATGTAGACATCTCTCCTGTCTGAAAACTTCACAGCTAGAAGCTCCTCCCAACGCAATGCACTGCACTGTCCCCGAGCAAGCTTTCGACAAACAAGTTCTTTTGGGAAACCTTTACGGTTTGAGCGGATTGTGCCACAAGCAACAGTGTCCTCTTTGGCCAATTCCCTGAACAAACGCACACCAGTGTAGAAGTTATCGACATACAAATGATGGCCTTTGTTAAACAATCCACGACCAAGTTCCCACACAATTTTCTCAGTCACTCCAAAAGTCGACGGACAACCAGGGGGGTTAATCCTGGATTCCTTACCAGTGTGCACCCTGAAATTAGAGACATATCCAGTCTCACTGTCACACAGCATATACAGTTTGATTCCATAGCGTGCCCTCTTACTAGGAATGTATTGCCGAAATACCAAGCGGCCCTTGAACAACAGCAAAGACTCATCCACTGCAATTTCTTTCCCAGGATAAAAGATCTCAGAAAATCGATCAACCAATTGATCAATGACAGGCCGAATCTTGAAAAGACGGTCACAATCAGGGTGATCTCGTGGCAAAGCAAGACTATTGTCAACAAAATGCATCATCCGCAGCAGAAGCAAATACCTATCACGACTCATGACTGCCGGAAATATAGCTGTTGCCATCAAGGGACTAGTAGACCAATATGAAGCCATTGATGGTTTCCTAAGCAAGCCCATCAAAAAAGTTAAACCCAAAAACTTTTTCATCTCCTCCAAATTTGTGGGAGTCCACCGGGTAGCTCTAGCGTGGGGCTTAAGGCTGGCACTGTTCACCCTCAAAAAAATTTCAGCATACAAATTAGTCTGCTCTACAATCTCAAAAAGCCAAAAACACATCATCCATAAACAACTTGAAAAAATCAATAGGCAAAAAGTTTTCAGTGTTCACCCTACACCCTGGAACACCAGTAAATTCAGGCAATGCCGGCTGCACCAAGCCTGGTGCAACCCAGAGGTCAGAACTTTTATCGTCAAGTCTTGCAGCCGCAGGCTGCCGCCCAGCTGCCTCTTGTCTCACTACACCAACTGGAAGTCTAGCAGCCCCAGGCTGCAGCCCAGATGTCTCTTGCCGCACTATTGGCACAGCAATGTCCTCCGCAACCACAGGCACAGCAATGTCCTCCCCAACCACAAGCACAGCAATGTCCTCCCCAACCACAGGCACATCATCCACACCAAAAGTAGCTTCATCAGCACTCAAAGTGTCTTCATCATCAGATAAAGCCATGTGTAGAGAAAACTCACTACCTGAGTCTTCACCTCCCACCTCTGGCTCAGAATCAGAGTCAGACTCTGGACCATGGTCAGAGGAAGAATCAAAAAGCATTCCAACAACTTGCTGAGCAGTAATCCGGCGGCTAGCCATTATCCTTACAAATAAAGGAGTCTGCACAAACAACTCAACGACCCCAACACTGCGCAAAGTAAGATAAAAAAATGTAAGACTTTTTCACAAAAAACTATATTTAGAAAAAATATACAATTCACTTACAAGACACAACTACACTCACCAGCACCTACTCTGCAAAGACACAGCAAATAGGCAACGATATCCCACTAGAAAGAAGAAAAAAATCTTACATCTACAGAAGGACACATCAAAAACAAATGCAAAACATGTTTTACAATCACAACAAACAGAAACCAAACATACTCGTATTACCACACACTTTGCAAACTAAACAATTAAATTACAATTGAACAAAAAAAGGTCTCTTACCAAACACATGCAACTACAGAAACAGCAGAACAACAGCACCACCAGTAACGGAACCGCACACTGCAACAATCTAAAGAGAAAAAAAAACAATGCACATTAGAAGAAACAAAAACAGCACACATTACAACAGGCTATGTCACAGGGTATGTCACAAATGGGGTGTGTGTCCCCAAGGGGGGAAGATTATAAATCATTATAAACGTGGGCCCCCTGGAAGCAACCCTACAGAGGGCAGAGAGGCCAAATAAAGACACGGCAGAACCTACTGAAAACAAATGGGCCCAAGGAAGCAACCCTTGGCCAAGGGGTCGCTCCCTATAAAAAACAAAAACCTGGAGTATAGTGGGCTTTTCTATCCCCCCCTGGGACCAGAAACTGTAAAAAAAACAGCCACTCCGCCCCCAGGGGGGGGCAGAATAGTCTACAATATTTATAATGCCCCCTGGAAGCGACCCTTGCCCAAGGGGTCGCTTCCTTTATAAATATACTAAAATCCCTGGTGTCTAGTGGCCCAAAAAACGGCTGATCTGCCCCCAGGGGGGGCAGACAAGTCTAAAAAAAATTATGGGCCACTAGGAAGCGACCCTTCCCCAAGGGGTCGCTTCCTTTACAATTATAAACAACTCCCTGGTGTCTAGTGGGCTTTTCTGCCCCCCCTGGGTCCAGATCACGCGCTAACATGGGCGATCTGCCCCCAGGGGGGGCAGAACAGTCTACACTACATTTTTATGGCCCTGGAAGCGATCCTTGCCCAAGGGGTCGCTTCCTTTACTAATAAAAACACAATCCCTGGTGTCTAGTGGGCTTTCCTGCCCCCCCTGGGTCCAGATTCCCGAATAAAACAGCCGATCTGCCCCCAGGGGGGGCAGAAAAGTCTAAAAAAATAATAAATGCCCCAGGAAGCGACCCTTTCCCAAGGGGTCGCTTCCTTTTATCAAAAAAATATAATCCCTGGTGTCTAGTGGGCTTTTCTGCCCCCCCTGGGTCGAGATCGCTCGCTAAAACGAGCGATCTCGACCCAGGGGGGCAGAAAAGTCTGACCAGCAATATTATGGCCCTAGGAAGCGACCCTTGCCCAAGGGGTCGCTTCCTTTTCAACAAAAAAAATCCCTGGTGTCTAGTGGGGCATTACTGGTGCAGGATCGCGACGCTGTGCGCGATCCTGAACCAGGAATGCCCTGCATTGGGACATCAGGGGAGAGGAAACAGTGTTTCCTCCCCCCTGATGCCTCAAGGCACCGAGTAATGGCCCCCCCACCCCACCCGAAAGCAGGAAACAGACCTACCTGCTCAACGCGCTGGAAGCCATTTGCACTTCCTGATGACGTTGGCGTGCGCGACAGCGTGCTGACGTCACCAGGAAGTGAGGGGGGGGGCGGGGGGAGCAGCGCGAAGTCTTCCGCTGCCACCCCCACTACTGCCACCACGATCGGAGCCCCAGGGGGCGAGCGACAGCGCTCCCCCCGAGGGCTGTACTGATGACGGAGCGGTTCCGTCATCAGCACAGCCCAACCGATGCTGATGACGGAACCGCTCCGTCATCAGCATCGAAGGGGTTAAATGAACCGTAGGAATCCAATGACAACACCACCGATGCAGTTGTCTTGTTGAATGCCTATAAGGGCAAATATAAATGTGAATGCCCCCCCCCCCCACACGCACACAGCTGGCTGAAATCTAGTTATTCGAGTGTAATGGGACCATCTGATCACAGTTAGAAAATAGAGGCCTCGCGCTGGTCCACTTTTCTTGCCACAGTCTTCACATTTTGCTATGAGCCGGGTGTAGTCGTGTAGTCACCCCTTCCTGGAAAGCTAATATTATTGTACTTCTCCATGAAAAAGGTGACAGAGCCCCCCCTCTCCCACAGAGGCTATCATCAAAAATAGCGTATAGATGTCACAGGGAAGATTTTTGATAAAAGTTTATTGGACCACTTGCAAAGATGGGTGGTTGATATGGATATCTTTCCTGGGAAACAAGTAGGTTTTGGGCGTCACTGTGCTTACCTGGATAATATTTCAGTTATCCAGGCTATCACGGAAAAGTATGTAAAGATAAGAGGTCATATCATTTATGGGGCGTTTATTTACTTCTCAACCACTTTTGACTGTGTCTCTAGACCCACCCTGTGAAAGAAACTCTCTACATTAGGAATTCCCTGTTCTCTACTCTACTTACCAGTGGCCTTGCATTCCATAACACGGTGTCAAGTACTTTTGGGGAAAAACATCAAGGCCTCTCACGTGAGATAATAACAAATAATGAGTTGAAATAAGGTTGCCTCTTAATGCCCTTGTTGTTCATGTGTAAAACTTTCCCAAAGTGATGTCTTCAAACAGGGGTGATCTCCTCCGGGTAGGTAGTGAGGATATAAAATGGCTCCTGTATGCAGATAATATTGTAATATTATATTTCATCATCATCATAAAAAAAAACTTTATTTCGGTTAACATAACCTCAAAAAGTACAATCATAAGAGACAATAAAGCATTTGAGAGTTGTAATAATAAAAAAGGAATGTGCATCTTATGGTTTTATCATAAAAAAGTACAGCGGGTGAAATTTGTCTATGTCAATCTGTTGGACTCCATAGTAGGGGTGTGCAAATATGTTAAATAAATAATTAAATTACCTAAAAACATTTACATTATAAAAGTACAAAAACAGGATGATCTTTACTCTAATATTCCTCAGGCGTGGAACCCGTAGGTTGAAATTTCCTACGCCGGGATTTAGGGTCAGTAGCACTCATACATTTTTCTGATATATTTACAACCTTATTAAATATAGCAGAGTCATGTAATATGATTAGTGACCTGGAACAGTAAAAGAAAGCACTGATGCCACATAGAATACAGAAACCCTGCAACAGAGTACACTATTGGAATACTAGTGTCATGCTTCAATATCCTAAGGGCCTCAGAGCAACATCTCGTGCATAGGTTCTTGCAGATCTGGACCAACCAGCGTTTCCTTGCCTTTTGGTACGCGGGGAAAATAAATAAGACACGGGGATGGTCTCCTCACTAGATTCGCACACAGGACAATTTACATTTTGCGCATCCCCCCATTTATGGGTGAAATATCTTAGGGGGATGGTCCCGTATCTGAACTGGAGATATAACTTCCTCGCCGCAGTCGGTCTTATTTCATCTAGGATTGGTTTGAAACTGTACCTGTCTTTGGTTTCAAGGAAAACTGCAGTTAGTCGTCCAATTCGGGAGCAGCTCTGAAGTTGGGCTATTTTAAACTCGTCAAAGTTGCTTTCAATACTTTCCTTGGAAGACTGGGACCATTGATGTCAGGCTGGTGCCACAATTCATCCAATCCGAGTCGCAACAGCCACTGTTTAATATAAGAGAGCCACGGGATTCTCGCAGCCCCTCTCAGCTACATTATTTCCCTTACTTCCTTTCTATATGATGATAAATCTGGAGTGACCCATAATCTACGCCAGTAGAGTAGGGGTTTCAGAGCTATTATGTCTGTGATAGCTAAGAGACCTAGGTCTAAACGTTATTGAATAAGTGGAGTGCTCTTTGGGAGATTTGCTAACTGTCTCAGGAAGCTGTTCTCTACCAGGATAAGATTTGCATGATTTGCATGACCCTAGAGCTCCGCTCCATATAAAGCCCCACCTCGTGCTTGTACTTTGTAGATGGCAGGACTCAATGTTTTCTAACTAGATTTACAAAAGACCTTCATGATGCCTCCAGAAGATTGTGTAAGTTTGAAGGCTGATTTTTTAACCTGGGCCCCCCATTCCATTGTTTCTGATATTGTGATCCCTAGGTAATCAAATTAAGTCACTCTTTCTAGGGGTTTCCCTGCTAGTGTGGGGTTTGATCTTGTGCTTTTTGGGGCAGTTGAACGCCATAAATTTAGTTTTCTGCAGATTTATTTCTAATCCCCTATGTCTGCAGAAAAGTTCGAATTTATCAAGCACCCTCTGGATCCCAATGGGGGATTTGGACACCAGCAGGGTGTCATCCGCAAACATCGTTGCAGATATTGGACGGGAGGCTAGTTTCGGTGCATCAAGGTCTTTTCCTGTTGCTGAGACCAGTATTTTATAAAGGCACTCAATTTATCTTGGTCGCGCCAAAAATCCGTCCATCTTACTCTTTGTCTACAATTTGATATGGATAGCCTAGAGTCGATGGGATTTTCTTTTGGGTGGTCACTCCCATGACTAAAACCCTTTAGCTCCAGCACCAGCACATTGGGATCGCTGTCATACCTGTGAATGACCCTAAAGTCTAGAACCCTCCCCCAAGATTTGAAGTCGATTAAGATATAGTCTAATAGGGAACCTCGATCATTTCGAAAAAAAGTATAGCTATTGGAGGTTTCAGATGTGGTTCTGCCATTACAGGCTCTAAGAGAATATTAAAGTGTGAAGCAATTCATTTGGATCACCAGGGGAGACCATTTTTTTACTGGTGGAAAACTGGTCTCCGGGATAATCCAATAACTGTTCTCTTCAGATAAACCCTCCTTGCTTAGGCCCACCAATAGTTCATACTGGCAGTTAAAATCCCCGCCCAAGATTATTATATACTGGCCATTATTGGTGGCTAGGAAATTGGATAATTCCTCCATGGTTGGTGACTCTTTAGCTACAACTGTGGGTCTTGAATATACATTGATAAGAGCCACATAAATATTTGGTGAGAAATGTAATAAAACACCTAGAATGTCATTTGTCCCTGTTTTAATTTGCTCAGCTCGGCATCCTAGGTGCGCACCCACCCACGTAGTAAGGCCCCCCTGAAGGTCTCCCTCTACCTTCAGTGGATGCTGGGATGCTAAAGGTGGCAAAGCCTAACCTAGATGAAACCCCTCTATCCCATGTTTCCTGGAACATGCAGATGTCGAAATCATCGATGAAGGAACCCCAAGTGGGGTCCTCCACCTTGTTTTACAACCCCGCTACATTCCAACACATGATGCTTAATTTAGACGGGTTAGTAGGCTTCGGTGTTCGGGATTCAGTTGTAGGTGATGGCAATGTTACCTTTATGGTGTCAGAATCCACCATGGAACTGGATCCAGATGAAATTACTATTGAGGTATTGGCTTGCCTAACAAGTTCTGCTTCATTTTGGGGGCAGGCAGGGGAGCCGCTCATGCTCCCTCTGTCATGTTCCCCTCTGTGATCAGAACATGGATCTAATCTTTCCCCCTCCCTGTTAATTTCTTTTACCACTGGGCCCGATCGTCTTGTAGTAGTGGGTGGCTCATCCCCTTGTCAATCTACTGCTACCAGGCAGCTATATCTATTTGCGGTGGATATAGAATATGTGGGCTTTCCCTACCAGTACAGATCTGTTTGAGGTGGCCCAAAGGTTTTATAGTCATTACTTCTTTGTTGATATTATATTTGATTCCAAAGGTTCTACAAAAAAGGTTGAATCTCCTTAAAACTCTTGCTGAAGATATTTTTTCAAAAATAAATATATCTACATTTTTAAATACCAATATTTTAGAGGCAAACGCCAACTAAAGAAAACAAAGTACTTGTGGTACCCCTGGATGGAAATTCTTGAGTTGGGCCTATGTAAGCCTAAGGAAGGTTTTTTGCTCCAATCTATCTAGAACCATATGGCACACTTACACAAGCAATAGGCCATACAAATTGGCACTTATCTGTCTTAATTTAGCTATATTGTTTAAAAATCCGCCGTCCCTGTTATATGCGGCACAGGTCTTGCCAATGGATAACTGGTTTTTATGGACTCCATGGAGGGTAAAATGCTACGGAGAATATGTAATTTAAAAAATGTAGCTTCCACTGCTGCTCTCTAGTTAGATCTGTTAAAAAAATGTAATCCACATTTGTAAAGCGCAAACTACTCACCCTTACCGGTCTCAATGAGCTGGGGGCCGTCGTGAGAATTAAGTGAGCTATTGCCCATAATCACCTGGTGCTGAGCTGAGCTGCCACCGGAGCCGGGAATTAAACCGGAACCCTGTGCTCCGAAGTCAGCTGCCTTGGGTGCTGCACCACACCTCTTGAGATGTAGGGCTTGTAAGAAATTTTGCGCTGGGTCTGGCAGCAGTTTTTTACATTGAGGCCTTAGTTTGATTCGATCTGATGCCAATTCCCTATGGAAGATACTCTGGAGGGAATTTTTATTGAGCAAAGGCAGGACAGTATTTTTAAGAGGAATTTTGTTTGTGGCCCTAGATTATTTCAAACTAAAGTTAGAAACATTTCAATCCATGTCCATGTCAGAGCTGAAGCTTCTTCCTAAAAGCTAATGTCTAGTATTGAGAATGAGAATATATATGGACTCCTGTCACACAAATGGTAGATATTATATAGTACCTGCTTCCTGTAATATAAAGCAAATGCAACCGTATCTGAGATGGAACACAGAGCATAAGGTTCGACATTTGATGCTCCTTGTTATACTTAATATGTTACCATTAAGGAATATCACAGGAGCTTGAAAAGGAATTGGTAGACAGAAGACAACATGCAACTTTTGCACGATTTTGATCAGGAGATCTTTGTTTGCCCCCCTCGGTATGCACAGTGTGTAAAAATGTAAAGTCACAGTTTACCCACAACAGTATTCGTACTGTAAATAATACATGCACACTTTTATATAATCCAGAAAATAAAATTATCTGTTATACGATTTTTACGTTTTTGTAGTTTTTTTCAAACTATATTGAGGTTGTTTGAATTCTGTTATTTATGGAATTATTTTAATAACATCATTATGCTTTAAGTTGGTTAGCATTGAACAATATTCCTGTTTTCGTTGCAAGGCGCAGGGGTTGGATGTAAGTGCATGTATGAATTATTGATTATTATAATAACTTGGCTATGTACTTTGCAATTTTAAAAGCGTTTGTCATCTTTGAAACAATTTTTTTTTTTAGAATATTGCTTATTTTTATGTGTTGATGCAAAGAGGGTTGGATTCGAGAGATAGGAATTCCTTAGATTTTGTCCCTATTTGTAGATTTTCCATGATACTATGTAGACCTATTACTTTTTCTACATTGATGGATGATCCAATGTTTTGTGGTGATTTCTTAAAGGGTGCTAAGAAAATAGAGGAGTTACAAAATAAATTTTTACACCAATGCATTTCCATAGACTTTGCCCATGGTCATAGCGGCCTAAAGTCCAGTCTGAGTTTTATTAAATTTGTCAGGTATATACACTATAGTGTATAGATGATCCTTTTTGGTACTTTCAGTGAGTTGTGTTAGCAGTTGTTAAGCTACAAGCCATAACCAAGAGTGGTCTAAAACATAAAGTACTATTGCGGTATTCCACAAATTTAAATATATATAAAATACATTTTACTTACCTTTACACAGATATATACATTTATTCAACCATTTCTATGCACAGTAGGACACTATGGGTCAGATGTACGGTGTCTGCATTTTGCGACTCGCAAATTGCGTCGCTTAGCGACTCGCAATGTGTGAGTCGCAAAATGGAATGTACAACAGTGTCACAGACACTATTAGCTATTCCCAATGGGGTTGAAAACTGCATGCTTCATCAATATTCATGAGGCAAGCGCAATTTGTGACCTCATTGGGAATGGCTAGCACTCCTAGGGATGGTGGCCTGCTGAGGTCAGCAGACCACCATGTCTGGGACTGCTTTTTACATAAAGCAGTTTAAAAAAAAATGCATATCGCTTTCCTTAAAAAAAAAAAAAAACAGGATGCATTTAAAAAATAAAAATTTTACTTTTCAGTTTCATTTTTAAAGGGCAGGCAGTGGTCCCATTCACAAAGGGTAAGAGGTCCCCTGGAGTCCCCTTCCCATTTGCGAATGGTTTACAACCTACTTGAAGTAGGTGGTAAACTGAGTGTTTTGCGACCACAAATGCAGTTGCAAAACAATTGTGCATACCATTTAGACTCACTATTAGCAAGTGACGCCCTTGGCACGGCCCTTCCTAATAGAGAGTCACAAGTGCTCTTTTGAAAGTCTGAGAACTTGCAAAATAGCGTTTGTACATACCACCACTGTTTTTGAGGTGGCAAAAGGGTTGAATACCCTTTTGCGACAGCAAAAAATGGTTGTACATCTGGCCCTATATTTGCACTTAAATACCAGGATACAGCCATAAAGAATATGTCTGGCTTTTAATTTTGTATGGGCAGTCATTACCCTATCATATACTGGTTTGTCATTGGCATCTACAGCAGTACGCTGCCAAATAACCATGGTATACAGTGGTCCCATATATCATTCAAAATAAGAAACTTATACTTTTCTGTAAATTAATATTCTTTGATAGTCACAAAGGCCTTTAAAAGGTACTATCTTTACAACTGGGGTGTCTGCAAAAAGATACAACTGTCCTATCTTTTTATGTGCAAAGACTCTGCAGTCTTAAAGTTAGTACTCGTAAAATACCTTTGTGAATAGCAAACAATTGTAAATGTACACATAATTGCAAATTCACATTTGTGAATGGTGCTACATATCTTTAAAAGACCACAAACAATTTAGATCTACTACAAAAAAAGGACACTATATTTTCGTTCAACATTTTCAAACTATGTCTCTAGAAACAATACTTTATGACACAACATGCCACTCCACTATACGATACGCCACTTTACTTTATAACATGTCATTCCACTTAACCACACCCCACTTCACTCTATGATAGTCCAGTTTACTCTATGACACTCCAAGCCACTTAATTCTATGACACAGCACTCCACTGTACAACACAACACTTCAGTCTACCACACCCCACTCCACTCAATGCAATGCCATTCCCCTCTATGACACTCCATGCCACTCCACTCCAATCAACAACACGCCAACGCACTATATGACGTGCCACTTTACTCAATGCCACTTCACTGTTCACTATTCAACTCTATGCAACTCCACTCCACTCTAGGCCACGCCACACTATTCCCCTCTACACCACTCAATTCTACACCACACTATGGCACTCCTCCCTGCATCATTCCACTATATGGTACTCTAGTGTGCACTATTCCGTTGTACCCCACTCCACTCTACATCACTCCACTGTGCACTATTCCAGTCTTCTACGCCACTCCACTCCACACCGCTATACTATTCGCTACTACAGTCTATGCTATTCCCCTCTAGTCCACTCAACTGTATGCCACTTCACTCAACTCTTTTCCATCCTATGCTACCCACTCTAAGCCACTCCACTATACTATATTCCACTTTAAACCACTCCATTATATGTTATTTCACTTTACAACACTCCACTCCACTGTATGCCACTGTACTGTACACAATTCTACTGAGTGCCACCTAACTCTAGTTCATTTTATGCCATTCCACTCCATGCCACTCGACTCTACGCCACTGTACTGTATGCTATTCCATTGCATGCCACTCCACTCTGTGCTGTCCCACTCTATGCCACTCAACTGTCCATCACTATATGTTACTCCACTCTACACTATTGCACTCTATGCCCCTTCACTCAACACCACTCCACTCTACACTAGTCCATTCTATGCCACTGCCTTGTATGCTATTCCACTCTATGCCTCTCAACTGTACACCACAGTATTGTACGCCAGTCTAATGTCCACCATTATATGAGGCCTGGGCGGAAGTCCGTGAAGTACCAAAAAAACTGTGCAGTGATATGGCGCACTTTATTTGGTCATGCCATTCATGTTGATTTACAGCGCCAGATGTTTGTCCTGCTCCGTAAAATCAGCTTAAATGGCATCATGCGCTGCACAAGATGGCGCTACTTCTTTTCTGCTGATCCAGTAGATTTTCTACTCAAGCGGCAGCTTTCTTAATGCGAACTGAGGGTTTCTCAATGCGACCATCCGCGAATGCCCTTGTTGAGAAATCTGACCACCAACGGTGAAAAATCTTGTCTGGAGGTGGATTTTCCTCACTCGTACTTGCCAACTTGACGTTTGCGAGCACGAGCAAGGAAAAACTCTGCTACGCGCAGCTGAGTTTTTCAGAACTCCGTTTGCTCTGTGGAAAACTGAAAACTCTGCACACTCTGCAAATGGAGGAGAGTTCACCACACAAGCCTCCACTATATCTTACTCCACTCAACGCCACTCCATTCTAGACTACTCTACGCTGCTGCACTGTACCTAATTCCACTCTATGCCACACTGCTGTATGCCACAGTACTGTATGCCAATCCACTGTATGTCACTCCACTCTATGCCACTCCACTCTGCACTATTCCACTTTACGCCACTCCTGGCTATGTTATATCACTATGCACCACTTAATTGTATGCAAGTCTATGCCCCTCCACTCCACACTATTCCACTCCATGGGACTATAGGGCCATCACTTCACTATATTCTAATCTACGCCACCCCACTTTACACTACTTGAATGTACGCCACTCGACTCCACACAACTCCAATATGTATGTTCTATGTTCTATGCTATTCCACTCTATGCCACTTGACTCTCTGCCACTCTATACCACTACACTGAACGTTATTCACTCTTCACAACTCCACTGTATGCCAGTGTACTCGACACCATTCCACTCTGTGCCACTCCACTCTACCACACTCGACCTGGTTGCTGTGAAATCCCAGCCTACAACACTTTCACGGACATCTTTTGAAGTGTCTTTCCGTGATTTCCATCAGTGTATGTAATCTAGGTGGGATAGTGTATGCATATGATATGAGGATGTAAGTGTACTGTTGTGTGCGAGGTCAGAATGGTTGTGTTATTATACATGTATCATTCCTGAAATGTAATAATATACCAATATAATTGCTATATGTAATATTAAGTGGAATTATTGTATATTGGCACTAATGAAGATTTTAAACATGTTTCTATATTTTTGTACACTCAGTAAAATTAAAAAACAAAAAATAAGATTAATTCAAAAAATACAATAAAGAGATAAATAATAGGATGAGTGTATGTATGATATGTTAAACTTGAATAATGGGCAGCTCCATAGAGCTCTAGCGGGCCTACAGAAAGAAATATAGGTCATGTGGGAGTTTGAGTTACTCTGTTTTTGTCACTCCACTCTATGTCCCTCCAATTTGTGCTATTCCACTTTATGATACTTACTTATATGTTATAGCACCATACACCACTTAACTGTATCCCACTCGATGCCCCTCCAGTCTACGCTATTCCACACCATAGCACTATTGTGTCCGTCACTCCACTATATTCTAATCTACGCCACCCCACTTTATAGTAGAGAAAGAAATCCTTATGCGGGACCACTATTAGTGCAAGGAAAAGTTCCCATAGGCTTTAGTATGCCTGGGATTCCAACACGCCAGGTCCACGGGTCTACTGTTGGTCTCATCGTGTGAGAAGCAGGATTACTGTGATGTCCACGATTATCACACATAGCCAGATACATCTTTGAAGCCATCGCGCCTAGGAGGTCAAATAATCATGTCCGTTCTCTGAATACAATACGGACTTGAGTGATATTACCATCGTGACGGTCACATTTTTACCTCTGGAGTCGAATCGGTATATTTCAGCACATATCAAAGGATTGAGTGATGTCACTATCGTGACGGGCACATTTTCACCTCTGGAGTCGAATCGGTATATCCCAGCACTCATCAAAGGATTCAGATTTCTCATTGAGGATCGACTGCTTGTGCATATGAACCAGTGAAAACTTATTGAAAACGCATTGATAACCTTTAGGCTTCGTACAGAATGGTGTATTATTAACAATAGGCCCTAATGAAGTTCTCTGATGGAGAACGAAATGCGTTGGTTGGAAAGTAAAGTGTTTTTTTCGGATATTGAATATGAAATAAAGAAACTTCATCAAACTTACCTTGTAATCTTTGAACGTCTTATCTTCGCGCACTCCCACACAATTGTATTTTGAAGGATCTGGAACACAGTGGCACCAATAGACGGTTGATGCCAGGGCTGTTTGCGTGGGAAACTTGACTTCAAAACTGGCACGAGGTACAGATTTTCGTAGTCAACCGTCCTCTCTGTATGTTTTGGTTACTGACTCATTACGGTATTCACAGAATTTAGGAGTCCTAACTTTAGGACTCCTGAATGCCTTCTGTGAATACCAAAAGTCTTAAAATTAGGATTTTCTCAGTTTAGTAGTAGTAAAGTTAGGACTCCTAACTTTAGGACTCCTAAATGCCTTCTTTGAATACAGAACGTCTTAAAATTAGGATTTTTCTCAGTTTGGTAGTAGTAAAGTTAGGACTCCTAACTTTAGGACTCCTAACTGCCTTCTGTGAATACCGAAATTCTTAAAATTGGGATTTTTCTCAGTTTAGTAGTAGTAACATTAGGACTCCTAACTTTATGACTCCGAAGATTATACTACTTGAAATCTCCTGCATTATGTCTAAATAAAATTAGTACAGCTCTTTTGCATGGTTTAGTATTGGATGTAAAATAAGTTTGTGATGATATAGAGTTAAGTTTCTTTGCTAGTCAAGAGGAGTGTACAGAAAATAGGAGTTTGATAAGTGTATGTGTTGAAGAAGAGATGGAAGATAGTACTGATGTGAAGTTTGAAAAAGAAATACCAAAGTTTAAAGTAGTTTCTAGTGAAAATCCCAACTATGTTTGTATTGTGCTCGACGTACTCATTATAAAATTCAAACTAGGAATGTAGGTGTGTTTTTAAAAAGTGAAAAGGAAAACAATGATTAATATAAGGAATTTGCAGCTTATCTGTTTGTGGATGTTTGTTTTGAGGTACGTACTGTACAATCTATTTGTAAATATTTTTATAATAAATTAGAAGAAAACAAAATGCCAGCTAGAGCTGTCCATAATGACTTAGAATTACTTGATATACCTCCTAAACTTACAGATTTAAATACATATGAGGCCATCCTTATACAATCTGTGCACCCTTTTCAGGCTATAATTCGTATGCATCCTAAAACAGGTAAGCTGCCTCCAACAGATCTCCAAAGAGGTTTAAAAGGAAGAGTTGTGCATTTACCTTCAGATTTTAAGAAAAATGTTGAAACTGTTGGTGTAGAAAGAGAGGCTACTCAACCTGTAGTCATTCTTGTTAATGGTATACCCACAAAGAGTCAGAAAATATGGAAAGAGTTAGTACATGCCACGAAAGTCCAAAAGGCTACCTTATAGCTGGTGCAAAACAATATTTACTATAAAATTGTAAATGAAGAAGAAAAAGAGATGACTTTATAAGATGAAACACATATTTCAAGTGGACAAATAGAAAAAGTGGACAATTCAAGGAAATAAGAAATTCATGAACATTATACTATACACCCTCTACATCCATGAGTGTGTGGGAAACAAGTTTAGAAGCTTGTTGTTTTCCACAGCTGTTCCCTACTGGAAAATGTGGATATGAAGAAGGACCAGTTCATATTCTAGCAACAGAATACCATACTTTACAACTGTACTTAGAAGAACCAAGATTACCTCAGTGTATTCCATAAATGTTTCATCTTTTGTTCCATACACCTACACTGCGTTCAGCAGAGCTCACAATTAAAATTAAGACATGATTTATTTATTACAAAGAGAATTGTACTCTATGTCCTCGAACTTTGTCAAGAGAAGTGACTAAACAAATTCCTCGATGTCTGTGCTGACTACTGTTTTTGATGTACACTACCGATAGCAAGGCTCACAATTCGCATCTAGTCGTGATTGCAGATAACGCAGTCCAGTAGGCAACAGGCATTGCTTCTAGTGTGGCTCGCCCACACCACACATCATCGCTGGCTGTGCAGACGCTAAATGCTTCTGATGCCCCTATCTCAGTGCAGCACAACTCATGGACCCTTTATGATACAATATTTTGTGTATAATTTCATATCTGCTGCCCTACCTCAGTGTACCACAAGTCATGAACCCTTTACGATAGAATCTTTTCTGTATTATTTCACATCTGGTGCCCGTACCTTAGTGCAGCACAAATCATTGACCCTTTATGATTGAATCTCTGTGTCTGATTCAATGATTACTGTTGTACTTGTTGCCAGCACCAACCATTCCCGGAGGGTTAACTTACAATCACCCCACACGCCTCCACCACAGACGTCACTGGACATGTGACCCTGGTAATAAAAAGGAGTCAAGTGCGTGTGCCTGACCCAGTTCCACTATCTATCTGTGTCTGTGTGTTCATTATGTATGCAACATGCTTCCCCTGGGCCCTACCACATTACATAGTGCTCTGGACAGCGTATGCAACAATCTTACCTTTGACAGTGGGGGACAACTTTAGTTATGTAACTTTGTCTCAGTCATTGTACAAGTACGTACATAGAGACCAACCGCTATATGTATCAACAAACCATTTTGCATTTCCTAAATAGCGAATTTTAAGGAATCGCTATTTAGGAAATGCAAAACGGTATGTATGTACAAAATCGCTTTCCAATAGCGATTCCTTAGCATTCCTAATTTGAGATTAGCAAATTGCTAATCGCAAATTACCCCTTCATTTCCATGGGCCAGGAGGCCCATAGGAATGAAAGTGCAATTTGCAATTAGCAATTTGCTGATCGCAAATTAGGGATTTTCCAAGGGTGCAGGGGTGTCTCAAGAACACCCTGCTGCACCCCTGAAAAAGACATTTGGGGGCATATGGCGCACATACATGCCCTAAGGGCATGTATGGGCGTCATATGGCACCTTTGGTTTTTTTCAAAAAAGCTTTTTATTAAGAATTCGCAAATTACCACCAACTAGAAGTTGGTGGTAATTTGCTAATCCTTAATGGCATTTTTTCCATAATATTTGTTTGATACATTGCATTTAAGGAATCGCAAAATTTGCAATTCCTTAAGTGCAATCGCAAAATAAGGATTAGCAAATTTTGCTAATCCTTATTTTGCATCAAACTTGTTTGATACATTCCATTTGTCTATTTAGCATTCGCAAAGGCCGAAATTCGCAGAATTTCGGCCTTTGCGAATGCTAAATAGCTTGATACATATAGCGGTTGATCATTAGAGTACTCCAAGGAGATTGTATAGTGAATTTATAAGTGCGTGGGGATTGGCAGAGTGATTGTATAAGTACATATGTTGGCGCAGCCTAACTCCGACAACAAGCTTGTCTCTAATTGGCTGCCCTCCATGTGCCAAAAACTGAAACTTC
Organism: Lissotriton helveticus; assembly: GCF_964261635.1. Taxonomy (NCBI): domain Eukaryota; kingdom Metazoa; phylum Chordata; class Amphibia; order Caudata; family Salamandridae; genus Lissotriton; species Lissotriton helveticus. The sequence continues at coordinate 1,469,809,052 of NC_136065.1, forward strand.
AACTTTCCATATCTCTCTATTACTACAGCTGCAACACTCCACTGCCATTCATATCCACACAGATGTCTCATGTCCACCATCTTTCTTGTGTGGAACTATGGATGAATGTACGGTCAGTGATTCCCAGTACCTTCCATGGTGGCCATGTTGTGCGTCTTGGCACACAGAGTAACACTTTGGCTCTTGCAACCCTGGTGATGGCAGTACTACAGCACGGACACCCAGTTGAGTCTTCATAGAGCTCATGTCGAAGCTAAGCTCATAGCTCCGCAGTCATTCTCCACAGCCTCACGCTGGACTGGCATACGCCAGGCCAGCCCACTCCGCTTACGCCTACAGAGAAGGACAACAACGCTACATGGCCCAAATTTTCATTGTAGTGATCTGCTGGTCACAGGTCTAGTTGTTAGTTTGGCACACAGTGTTGCCAAATTTTGTTAAGCATTCTCTAGCCCTAAGCCAAGCAAAAAGTAGCCCAATATTGCTACTTTAAGGAATAAGGCACAGGACAGCGTCAATCAGACGCTAAATGCATTGGAATTGATGTTGCAGCAGGCTGCCAAGTAAATCTTTGTCTATTAAAGTGCTTTAACATACTACTTTGCTGGTGCTCTGTATATATATTTATGATCTGGCAACTAGCACAAACCAACATTTTACCACACAACCGGAAAAAATATAGCCCAATTGTATGTGATCTAGCCCAATCTGGCAACACTGATGCCAAAGCCACTACCTCACGGCTGGTATACACCCACACCACACTCGTCCAGCACTGGCCTTCACAGGAGGACACATGCCCCTACTAATAAAAAAGACCAGACGCACTTGCTCTACGCTATTTTAGAGTTGCTCGCACTGCATGCACCGTGGCCGGCACAGTTACACCGCCACGGTGATGGCCTGTCCCTGTGGTCCGGACACCTCATGTTTTGTGTGCTCGGCTGCACTGTAGGCCTGAGCCCAACAGGAAGGGCCAAACCAACACGTACCTGGCCTCACTTGTCACTGAGTTAGTAGCACCGCAAGCACTGAGCGGTGTACAACCTGCGATGATGATAGGTGCACTGGTATGTCCTCTGCCATGGCGATATCAAGACTCAGTACAAATGTGGGACCTGTTAGCTTGCAGAACGGAGCTGCATGATGTGGAGGGTGCCCTCTCCATGAAAAGGGGAGCAGTGAGGCCTGGGTGCACAGCATCGGGGTGATTCCTCTGGGCAGCTGGATTGGATGGGGTACAGCAGCCTGGATGCAGAAAGACGCACAGCGATTTAGGAGTATGCAGTCGTATATACTCTGCCATTACTAATTCTGTACTATCTTTCAGATGTGGGAGCTTGAGAGTGATACTAGGTCCCGGCATGTGGTTGGAGACTGAACGGTAGCGTAAAGGTGAGCAGTGATGGTTTTGAACACAGTGTGGGCACGCAGTGTCCCTCCTTGTTAGAAATGGGATTTCTGGTTGGCTGAGACTTGCGCCAAAGCCAGGCAGAAACCACCACTCTAGTTAGGGCAAAGAAGTTACACTCCAAAGATAACCCCTGCTCACCCCCTCAGCAACGTGACACGAGCAGCAAGGCTGATCCCGGAGGCAATGTAAGTCAAGTATTGGCGCACGCACCCATCAACAACATCCCAGGCCCCCCACAAAAGGAACTCCACACAAGGTTATATATAAAAATAGCCTTTGTATTACGATAAACATATTAGATAAAAATCACACAGGTACACTGTTCCAACTGGCACTGGGCAGTATTTACAGGGGATTATATATACAGGACAGGGCCACGTGGGTCACTGCCAGAAATAGCACTTGGTAGAAATTAGCACTTAGAACATGGGATAATTGTAGTAGAAAATAATAAGTGTAGAACACAACCAGTAACCACTGGTAGAAGGTAAGTACACCCTACGCAATCCTTACCACCTTAGGCAAATATCACGCAGGGGACCATTAACTCACTAGCATAACTATACTAGGTAAAACAACCTCCTAAGCATAAAGACACCTTTAGAGGTATAGGAAAAAAAGGTTATATCTTTTATGCATAAATCACATTAGGCAGGTACTCATATTTGCGCCAACAATCACATAACTGACCCCAGGCCAACGTGGCCTCTCAGGGGCTCACAGGCCAAATGTTCAGAATATCTGGGCTGGCTGCGCAGGCAGCCAAAGAAGAATGCACCACAGGCCTAAACGATGCAGCTGCCCACTAAGTGATGGGCAGCTGGAGAATACAGCCTGGCACCAGCGTGCCTCCTGGCTCTCCTATGGGGCTCTCAAATAAGCAATAGGGCCCAAAATAACGTGGGAGCCTCGTGGGCTCTGAACAACTGTGCCCTCAGATCAACGTGGGAGCCTCGGGGGCTCTAGACCATCAATAAATGTGCCACTTGTGGGGGCCTCGAGGGCTCTGTAATAAAATGTGCCACGAATCACATGGAGCCACGGGACTCTGAATTGTCAGGAAATGCCCCCAAATCATGTGGGAGTCCCTCTCTGGGGACTCGGAAAAACAATGACCCCTTGGAACCTCGTGGGCTCGAAACACCAATGCCTCAAGTCACGTTGGAGCCTTTCAGGCTCTATATACAAAATGCCCCTTCGTCGTGGGAGTCTCGCTCTGGGGACTCAGAGAACAATGTCCCCTAGATGCAGTAAGTACGAGCTGGAGGGGGCGGGCACCGGCCTTGTGCAAGATCGCCAAATGTAGGCTCCTGCCCCACCTAACTCACCGGAGCTCGGGCTGGGAACTACTCTTTGTCTCCGCACTTCCCACCTGCCCACCGGGGCTCTCCCTCGCTCCCGGGGAGCCCCCGGGGTGAAATGCTCGCTTCTCCCTTGCGGTGCAGGAGCACAGGGTAGGCTCCCGTCTGCTTCCTGCTTACTGGTCGGGGCAGCCAATGGCAGCGCGGTTCGCTATTGTCGAGCCCCTGCGTTGCTAGGGGATGCCCAACGCTGCGGCCAATCCCAGCGCGGCAATCCCGACGTCAGCAACGGGGGGTGGCCCTCACAAAGCTCCCGGGCTGCTGGTGGTGAACTCGGTAAAGATGAGGGGTAGGCTCCCTCAAGAGGCACACAATTGCGGGGTAGGCGCCCGCTAAATTGAAATATAAAGAGGGGTAGGCATCCGCTTGGGGGATAAAACGGCAGATAAGTGGGGTGGGCACCCACGCCGTAAATCAGCAAAAGGGGGATCCCCACGCCGGGGAATGTCTCGAGAAAGTTGATTGCAGTTCCGGGCTGCAGTTGAAACACAGCGCTCCCCTGAAGGACAAATCAGGCGCTGCCCAGGCGCTTTAGAAAAACAAAGTCACCATTCCAGCAAAAGTCCTTAGGAAGGCACAGGGGGCAAAGGCTGGGCCCAGGGGCCAGCTCACAGGGCCCTCCAGGCAGCGAGGCAGTCCCCAGTGGCGGTTCCTCCTGGCATCCAGCAACAGCAGACCACCCTCAAGTTAGGATCAGGAAAGAGAACATTTTACATGGGGTCACAGCTCCTTTTTATACACATAAATCCTTTGTCTCAGGCTGCAGGGTTACGGGAAAACCCGAAGCAGCTGGGTTTGGAGCACTCTGTAGTGCTCAGCCCCTCTCCCCATTCACAGGAGAGGCTAGGGCCATCAGACGCACCACAGGGGGCGGAGCCAGCATTGTGTAGGGAAAGCCCAGGCCTATTCAGGTCCCAGGTGCACTCCTCCCTCACATCAACATGCAGATCTCTCCATTCACCACTGGGGCAGATCCATCCTGACTCCTGGAGCCAGGCACACCAGCCAGCTCCAGCCAATCACAAGCCAGACAGGGAATTCATCTTTACTACACAGTCATGCCAACTTCTAGAAGTGGCACTTCCTCACCAGACACATTAAATCTGCACACATCATCTCACAGCATTTAATCACACGAGTCTGCACATACTAAACTCGACCCTGCACTCCACACGCATCAGGAACTACCATGGTTATACACATTCCCCATGCTTTCCTATCGGAGGCAGGTCAATCTTGCAACATGCACTTAGAGTGCGCACGCACTTTACACTGGGACACAGTGGTAAAGTGCGCAGAAGCTAAAAACAACCAACACCAGGTCACATATAACAGCAAAAAGTTCAGGGGTGAACCTGCCAAAAGGGCCAAGTCCAACACTTCTCATGTCGTCCTTTCTCTCCTTCACACTCTTTCTCCCTCCCTCTTCCTCTTACACTGTTTGTCTCTTTCTCTCTCTCTTCCTCTCTCTCACTCTTCTTCTTTCTCACACTCTTTTCCTCTTTCTCTCTCTTCCTCTCTCTCTCGCTGTTTCTCTCTCTCTTCATCTTTCTCCCTCTTTCTCTCTGTCTTCCTCTCACTTTCTTTCTTTTCTCTCTCCCTCTCACTTTCACTGTTTTTTTTTTTCTCTCCTGCTCACTATTTCTTTCTCTCGCTCTCTCTTTCTTCCTCTCTCTTTTGATGGATGCATGATGCACATTCTTATCTTGCTTTTTATCTAACATGCTGTGATTCACAAATCAACTCCCCCCAACACCACCAGATCTGAACGCGCGTAGAATCTGTGATGATGCGTGGCCATCTTCAATGCCTAAAAAAAGTTGCTTCGGCACGTGTGGACCCTCTTACACACACACCAGTGGTGGAAGGTGAGCAGAGAGATTTCTTTCTGCAGCAGCGGGCAGTCACCTCTGACCAGTGGGAGTGGATGGGGTGCAGCAGCCTGATTGCGCATTGGTGAAACAGAGAATTAAGCGTGTGCCGTTGTATGTGCTCTGCAATTACTAATTTTATACTATCATTCAGATCACTAAACTTGAGGGTGCACTATGCCCCGGCAAATGGTTGGAGACACACTGGTGGCACAAAGGTGAGCTGCAAAGATTTTTTCCAGTGTCAACACTCCCTCTCTATCTCTTCCTTTCTCTCTCTCACACTTTCTCTCTTTCTCTGTCTCTTCCTCTCTCTCTCATTCCTTTTCTCTTTTCCTCTCTCTTACTCTTTCTCTCTCTTTCCCTCTCTCTCACTCTTTCTCTCTCTCTCTTCCTCTCTCTCTTTATCTCTCTCTTTCCCTCTCTCTCACACTGTTTCTCTCTTTCTCTCTTCCTTGAATCTTACTCTTTCTCACTTTCTCTCTCACTTTCTCTCTTTGTCTTCCTCTCTCTCACTCTTTCTGTCTTCTTCTCTCACTCTTTCTCTCTCTCTCTCTACCTCTCTCACTATTTCTCTCTCTCTTCCTCTCTCTCACCCTGTTTCTCTCTTTCTCTCGTCAATGCATATCACTCTTTCTCTCTTTCACTGTCTTCCTCTCTCTCTCTCACTCTTTCTTTCTTTCTCCCTCTCTCTCACTCTTTCTTTCTTGCTCTTTCTCCTTTGCTGGACGCATGACGCACTATCTTATCTTTCTTTTTGTCTTGCAGGCTGTGATTCACAAATGGTTCGGAGATGACACGCCATGGCTGTACATAGTTTTATTTGTTGTTGTTTTGTTTTAATAAAATGTTTAATATGTAAATCCATACATGACTAAGATTCTTATTTGTCCAACCTCACAAGCATCTTCATATTAATGGTTTGCAGCGAGACACTTGTGGGCTCAAGAAGGTTGTTGGGGGTATGCTGGTGATGTGGGAAGAGGGTTCGTTACCTGTTATTGTGGGAGACGCTGCGTGAAGGGCTATCTCTCGCAGACAGGGCTCCGGTGTGTTTTCAGAAATGGCTCGGACAGAGACCAGCTGATGGACTGAATCACAAAATTGCTTTTCAATGCTCATATAGTGTGACTTATGAACAGTTCGCACCGAGGCTCGCAGAGGGACAACTGCGGCTCATGGGCTTGACTCAGAGAGGCAGCACTGCGGGCCATCTGCTCCCAAAGGAACAGAAGCGTAGTAGCTTGCAGACGAAGAGGCACAGCAGTGTACTAGCTCACAAAGGTAGAGATCTGCATGCAGATGGACTGGCTTCAAAAAGGCGTAGCTGTGAAGTGATGATGTTGGGCAGAGGAAGCATGAAAGGGTTATCTTCCTACTGGTGTCCTGGAGTGTTGTGCTGCCTGGCGTTCACCTGTTTCTCCTTTATTGTTGATAAATCTTAAACCAAAACTGCGTCCATATCATCATTACACAGAGCTCCGGTATATTAAATTGCCCCAGGACCTTTCTTTTACATTTTCACTCGATGCGAGGCACAAGATGGCTGTTAACACTTCCTGCTTTGAAGAGAAATATAAAACCCCGGAAGCCCGCCCAAAAAACAAAAAACCCTGGTGGGGTTTCACCCCCTTTCACTCATTTTCACTGTTTGCCAAGCTGCTTGCCTCCCGCCTCCTCCCACTCATGCCACTTATCGACCTTCCTGACCAATCCGGCTACATTCCCAGCCGTGCCACCTCTCACAACCTTCGGACTATCTTCTCTATTCTGCATTAAATCAGTGCCACCAAGGTTTTCAACACCTTGAGTGGCTTTTCCTGTTCTATCTTCACCCCCGTCTGGGGTTCAGTCAAATCTTTATTCGAAATGTGCTGCTATAATAGACACTTCCCACCACCAACCTCCTTATCAATGGTCAGATCTACGAGACCGTTTCTGTCAGGCGTGGCACCCAACAGGGCTGCCCGCTCTCCCACATGCTCTTTGCTGTCGCTAAGGAGCCCCTTGTGGCTTGCCTTCGACAGCATCACACTAAGAGAGGTATTGGCTTTGTGGTGCAAGCTTTACTAGTTTCCATGTATGCGGACGATATCACACTTTACGTTCATCACCCGCAGGAGAACCTCAATCCTTTGGTTCGAGAGGTGCAACACTTTGGGGGCTATTTCGGTATCCAGGTTAACTGGAATAAATCTGTGTTGTTCCCTCTCACGGATGCCATGGTCCCCTTTGATTCTGATTACCCCTTTGTGTGGGCCTCAGAGCTAACTAGATACCTAGGTATTTGGTTGACTTGGGATGTTGATTACCTCTGGAGGGCCAACTTCTGTCATGCTCTGGACTAGTTTGAGTCCAAGATCCCCCTTTGTATTTGACTTCCGTTGTCCATGGCTGGGCGCATATCAATCGCAAAGATGGTGGTGCTCCCAAAATTTGTATATCTTTTTGTCAACATCCCCATCCCTCTCATGGCTCACTTCTTTCGCAGGGTCCACTTGTTGCTCATCTCTCTGGTTTGGGCAGTACGACAACCCTGGGTTGCCTACAACATTATAACCATTCCAATGTCGCTTGGTGGGCTGGGAGCACTGGATTTTAAGCTTTATGCTCTCAGCGCTCAGGCCAGTTTTCTACATTTCTGGGTCCACCCTACCCCGTACCAGCCTTACGTAGAGATGGAGGAAGACCTGGCAACTCTATGGCCGCTTTAGACCGCACGCTTCGCCCTTGCAAAGCTCCTGCGCACTGAAGTCGACACGGCCGAGACCTTGAGATGGGCCTGGGATGGTATCCGTTCATTCCCCAGCTCGGATTTGCTCTCGGCGAATACCATGCCAATTGCCTACCACCCCACTTTCCCCTCGCTCCAATCGCCGGGGATAGTTAAACGCGGTGCTCGCCTCGGCCTACTCATGATTTCGGATTTGTACCCTGGGGATACCTTTTTCTCATTCGCTCCTAGCGCTGGCTCCATGGACACTCTGTTATTCTACCAGCTCCGGGAGACCTGCAGGAAGCTGCACCCTACCTTTACTAAGCCCCCCCATTGTTGGCCCCCCTTGACATGCTCTACGCCTCATCCTCTCCAAAGAAACTGGTCACCAGGATCTATGCTTACACGCTGGAGGCGTCCTCCATTTCCACCGACCGGCGCGTATTGCGTGTAGCGAGGACCTGGGAATCGAGATCTCCCAAGCGGATTGGGTTTATTGTTGCACTTAGATCAAGCGTCTTTCCTCCAACTACCGTTTGCATCTAATACATTTCAAATATATACACAGATTATATCGCACTCCCACCTAGCTTCACAGATTAGGCCTTGTGGCCAGTGACAAAAGCCTCCGCTGCTCCGCGCCTGCGGCCGATTTTGCACATCTGGCCTGGTTATGCCCATGAGTTTTGGCGTATTGGCAGGATGTCTATGCAATCCCCTCCTCACCATTGCAGGCCGAACCCACAATCTGCCTCTTGGGCTTTGTTAAATTCTGCCCTGACGCCACACACCGCTTGACGGCCATGCTGCTTGTTCTGGCTAGGCGCAGGGTCTCCATGTGCTGGGGCTGCAGGCCCGCGCCCAGGGTGCCGCTCTGGCTGGAAGACGCTTCTCGCTGCCACACCCTCCTATCTGAGTTCTGGGATCTCCTGCCAGCTAAAACCCATCCTCTAGAGTTATGGGGCCCTCTAGTCCCCTATCTCGCAAGCCGCATCTCTCAGCAATCAGAGACCTCTCCCATGCTCCCTACCGGCTCACCCCCACGGCGGCTGCCGGTGCTGGTCCATAATCTGGTTTCCCCTGGTCCACGACCTATGGCCCTCATTACTCACCTTACCCATATATGGTGTTTTCCCCTGGGTGTCTGATTTTTCCATCTTTAATTGAGCTTCTGACAATTCTTCTGGGCATCGCCTCTTTAATCGCATCAACATGTTTTCCTTCTCCCGCTGTACTGCAATGTATTGATGCACATTATTTGCTTGTTTCTGTGCATTTATGGTGATTAAGCAACTGTACTGTGCACATTATCTGAAATAAAGATTTTTTTCAAATTTAAAAAAAAACAACAAAAAAAAACGTTTGTTGAACATTTTTCTGCCAAAACTTGAGGGAATTGTTAAAGAAAAAGAAAATGTTTGTGTGGTCTTCAGCGTGCCAGGAAAAACCTGACAACCTCAAGAAAGACATTAGTTCTGCAGAGGTTTTGGCACCTTTCAATCCATTGAGGGAATGCATTATTACTGTTGATGCGAGCAATGATGGTTTGGGTGCAGCACTGTCTCAGAAAAGCAATACTGGAAAAGAAGTCACTTTTGTTTGGCATCAAGGTCGTTGAGAGAGAATGAAAAAATATATTCTGTGATTGAAAAGGAGTTGTTGGCGTGTTGTTGGGTGGTGGAGAGATTTAAATGTTTCATTTGGGGGATAAGGTTTGTTTTACAGACAGATCATAAGCCGACTGTAACTTGTAAGTGGTACTGTCATCAGAGATCACACTCCGAGAATGTCAAGATTGAGTGCCAAGTTGTTGCAATATGACCTGAAAATAAAATACATTCCGGGTGGGAAAAATGTCAGGGCAGACACTTTATCTTGTTTTCCTATAACCGTTGATGTGAACATTGACGATTATGATGAGGATTGAGATGAGTGTTTAATAGCCGCCGTGGATGTTTGTCAAGGACAGACGTTCAGTGAGGATGAATGGAAGTTGAACATGGAAGCAGATGGAGATCTGATGATAGTGAAGAAATATATAATTGACGGATGGCTAAGAGAAATAACGTTACCTGTGAAGTTGAAAGTGTATGCCAAAATTGCAGAAGAACTTCATGTCCAAAAGAATAGAGTGTTGAGGAGAGGAGACAGGTTTGTTCCTCCCTTCAGGCTGAGACAAAAGATTATTGAAAATGACCATGAGGGGCATTTAGGACAGACGATATCAATGAGGAAGATTACACAGGATTACTGGTGGCCAGCAATGGACACTGACATAATTAGCAAAATAGAAATGTGTGTCATCTGTGCCAACAGCGACAAGGGTATCAAGCTTACAACTCTTTCTCTCCAACCTTGTGCCTTACCTTAAGGTCCGTGGTCTAAGATTGCTGTAGATTTCATAGGACCATTCAATATCTTACCACGCAGGTTCAAGTTTGCACTGGTCATTGTTGATTGTTACAGCAAGTGGTGGGAAGTGGAATTTATGGAGGAACCCAACACTGCTATTGGTTTTTGGTCCCTCAAGAAACTGTTTCTTAGAGAAGGATTTCCCAAGGAAATAGAGTCGGTCAACGGGGTCCATTTTGTTTCAAAAGAAATTAGAGAATATCAGGAGAAAAATGTCATTGATCATAAACGTATTGCTTTGTACCATCGGCAAGCAAATGGTTTAGTGGAAAAAATCAATCTCACATTGATTGATTGCATCCAATGGTCTGTTCAGAATGTAGTTGCTGTGCACGAAGCTGTTGAGTGCATTTTGTGGTCCCATCATACGACTCCCAATGCTGTGACTGGGAAAATTCGGTTTGAATTGATGAGGGGGCGGGTACCCACGTTGTGTCCTGCATGGTTGAGGAGTTATCAGTCGAAAACGGAGGAAGGGTGTACTGTGGACAAAATATAGGCCCTAAAGTAGAGTTGTACCAGAGCAGGATGAAAAGTACTGACAACAGACACAGAGTTGCAAAATAAATTACATGCATCAGTGTGGGGGATTGGATACGGATCAAGGTTCCCACTCATGTTTTGAAAGGGAAGCCAAAGTTCAAGGATCCTGTACGGGTAGATGCCATGTCCAAGAATGCTGTTAGGGTCAATGGTCATGAATGGTGGAATAAAAGCAGGGTGCACAAAGTGGAGGTCATGGATAAGCAGTGTGTTTGTGATGGTCAAAGCTAAATTTCTGACAAAGAGGGATGCTGAAAAGTTGTCATGTGATGACCTGAATGGTTTGTGCACTTCTGATGTTCACATGCAAAAAGTTGTGGATAAAGATTGGGGGAGGGGAGAGGGGTTGGCCTAACGGCTAAGGCGCTCGACCTCGGACCTGGGGATCTGGGTTCGAGTCTCGGTAACGACGCCAAAAACCTCCTGTGATTCTGGGCAAATCACTTAATCTCCCCGTGCCTAAAAAAATGAAAGTGTGTCCTCATGTAACGTAACTGGTGCTATGTAAAGCGCTCTGATACCTGATTCGGTTCGGGTCTAGTTCGCGCTATATTAAACTCTGCAAAAAAAAAAAAAAAAGAAGTTTTCCTTGTGGGACATCACAGAAGGAAGTGGTCTGTCAGCAGAACAATTAGATTTCATGATGTATAAGGATTTCAATTATTGTTTATTTTTTGATGTATTGTAGTCTCGCATTTGAGATCGTATTTCCTAGTTTTGTTTATTGGGTGAAATTTGTTTGCCTTTGTTTATTTAATATGTTTGTGAAAGGAGGTAACTATGTTGTGATGTGATGCATTCTGCATTCCAAGTTGCCCACTCCTGGAATGTGGAATGCAGAAGGATGAAGCATGTAACGTTCTCTTGGTGGCTATTGCTGCTGGGAAGCTGAAGAGTGTTGAGCAAATAAATTAACCTCTAACTACCACTGGACCACACTACTTGTCTTTGCTTCACTACAAAATGTCTAACTTTACTAGTAGTAAAGTTAGACTTTAGGTCTAAACTTAGACTTCAGGTCTAAACTTAAACTTTTGGTCCAAGTTTACCTTTGTGAATCAGGCCCATTTTATGTATTATTGTTATAGATATTTTTGGCACTATTTTTACAATTCAATTTCTTTTGCCTCCGATATTTTGTCATAAAATGGCCATCATAATTGGAATTCCCCAGACTCGCAATGGAGACTTCCACACATAAGAGTTAGGGATAGGATAGGTGGAGATCTCAAGCCAGAGATTTGAGAATAGTATTTGTAAGCATGTAAAGTAGTACTACTGGACTTTTACCTTTCATACTCGAATAACAGCTTTATGATGAGGCCTCAAGAGTTTTCAGGTGTCCTTTAATGCAGGGACAAATCATTACTGATGCAGTGAAGGTCAATGCGTGGACTGCTGTCCATTTCCTCCACTCGCTACTCCCTACGTCATCTGCTGCATTATGAGAATTCGTCTCTACCTGGCAAAGTTTAGGAATTATAATTCCACCAAATCCCCTCACCAACCGAAGCCCCAATCCCTCCCCATGTCCATAGCTAGCTGTTGGACTGTTCAACTCCTCTTATACAAGATATCCTGTCTTACTGCATAGAAGGTTCTGTGGCCATAATTCAGCCCAATTGTTAGCTGTGGATCAAACAGACTGACTGCACTGAAGTAGGGAAACAAACTTCACCCATGTTTGTGGAATTAAGATTCCCTAATTCATCCTACTTTGTGGGAGAAGGGAAAATCTTGTTATGCCCTTCTCCCTCCAGCCACACAATTCATGAGTACATGTGATGAGACACTGATGATAATATCCACTTAGAGGGCAGGAGAGCGACGAGCCAGGAACCGCGAGAGACCAGATACTACCAGGGCGCGGTTGAGCCACGCGTGTCTGCAGGCAAGAGCCGTTTTCCCGAACATGGCTGAGCCGCGGGTGTTTGCCGGTAGGAGCCACGGAAGATCCCCTGGACGCGGCTGCAGGCAAGAGCGGCGGGAAATTTACCGGATGCGGTGGAGCCGCGGGTGCTTACTGGAGAGGTAGGAGCTGCGGGAGTCCGCCTGGGCGCAGGTGTGATTGGCTGAGCCACGGGTGCTTGCGGGCATGGCGGAAGCCACAAAAGACTTCCTGGGTTGAGCCACAAGTATCTGCAAGCACGGCGGGAGCCGCAGGAGACTTCCCAAACGTTTCTGAGGCCGCACAATACCGCACCCCGAGCACCCTGAGAGCGGGGTATCTGAGATCCGCCTGTACCCATGAAAACCGGTGCAGTAATATATCTCGCACTCCACACCCTTCTTTTCGCTGTCCTGCTCTGCGCAGATCTTTGTGGCGACCCTCGAGGCTCCTGACGGCAGCAAGGGCGGAGGCGGAGGTGGTGGTGGAAGTGCCGGGCTTCGAGCACTCAAGCACAGCACTGCAGTGTCTTGAGCACCAGCGTTTGCCTGCCAGTCCCAGCCAGTTCCTAAGCCCTTCAAACAACCCCAGACACATTTCTCTACTGAAGCTGCAAGCAGCAGCAGTAAGTTGCAGTGAGGCAAGGCGGAGGCAGAAGAGGTGTGCAATCGATTATAGCTGCCGCGCCCGAAAACAGAAGTGCAGTAGACACCTGGAGAGAGGCAGGAAAGGGTCCAAGTGAGATCGCCATCAGATACGGAAGGGAAAGAAGACCTTTTACAAGGCCACCGTCCAACCGAAAAAGGAATGAAGCGGTTGCAAGCCAAGCAACCCCAGAAAAAGACAACCCAAGAGTAAATAGTACCAAGGACAGTAATAACACCATTTCAGGAAAAAGTAACCTCAATGACACAAAGAAACGCCAAAATGAAAGCCCGACAACAGGCAAAGGACAAAGTCCAACACCGACAACAAAGCAAAGTAGCGCAAACGAGCCAAAATACACACCTAGAAGTGACTAAAGGAACAATGCCCACAATCTAATTAACATAGAAGGTAAGCCACCAAGGACAATAAAAAATTACTATCAACCAAAAATCTACACGAAATTTACCTTCTTAAAAGATCCAGGTAAAGCAATCTATTCAACCAACAACTCCATAACTGGCCTACAATCCCCATTGCGCCCCGTTGGCGCAAACAGCTCTTTGCCTCAAACATCAAATCTTACAGTTGCAGAAATACATATGTTCCAAATTCAAATGGAGACCTTGGCCCATACAAGAAGCACAACAGGGGCTGGAGCACAATGGGGGAAAGTAGCTAAAAGTCCAGAACCAACAAAGGGAGACACCAGCCAAACTACTCCATCAACAGGCGCAGGCGATCAGGAAATAAACTCAGGGGAGGCAGCCCGCAAGATGGATAAACCAAATAAACTGGACTCAGAACCAGAAGGGCTCCCTTTTCATCATAGTCCCAACACCACAAGAGGCCAGCTATCACTCACCTATACCCCCCGTCCAACCAGCATGCACTGGACAAAAAGGACCAAGAGACCACACCACCTTATGCACATAATAACCACCTACACACGGAACTGACAACCCAAGGCGACACTCCGGTAGCTGAGAAGCAGCAATGAAAATCGACCCTGCAAACTTCTCCCCACACTCGGCACATGGGGATTTGTGTTCTTTAGATAGCGACATGACCTTCTTGGCATCACAAGAATGGGATGACTTACATATAGATTCATCAATCCCAAATTCTGCGATTCCTAAATTGCGAGAATTAGCGAATCGCAATTCAGAAATCGTAGAATGGGATTCAAGAAAAATAGCGATTAAAAAAAGCGAATCGAAATCGGCCTCAATCGCCGATTGCGAGTTTCCAAAAATCGCATAAAATTCGGAGAATCGGCCGATATCCTTGTTGAAATTGCGATCTCGCAATTACCGAATTCGCAAAAACAGGAAGTCGCATTTTGAGCACAGTGATGACATCACAACCAGAAAGTAGGCAGGTTCCACCCTCATTCAGCATAGTGAGCCTGAAGTGGAAGCAGCATTGCTCAGAGCTCCACTCCAGAGTACCTCCAGCTGAAAACCAGGAGACACCCCACTGCAGAACATGTCACAGGAAGCTGCAGGGGAAACTTCCTCAGGAAGGAAAAGGAAAATACAATTTTCGGAACAATAACTTGAGTATCTCCTAGAGGGAGTGTGCAAGGACCACCACCGCCTCTTTGGGAAGGACTCAAGAAGGGTGCCTGAGGCCGACGAAAGGAGGATTTGGGTGCGCATACGAGTGAAAGTTAATTCTGTGGGAGTGACCCAGCGCTCTGTGGATGAGTTTAAAAAACGGTGGTACGACTTCAGAGGGCGGGCCAAGGAGAGGATCGCAGAGAGGCTGGGTGAGCGTGTCGCAACAGGAGGAGGAGAGCCCACTGTCCCACCCAACACCCGACTTGAGGACCAAGTAGAGGACACCCTGAATACACAGGCATGCGTGGGGGTAACCCAGCTGGAATCCTCCCGACCCACCCAAGATTCACAAGGTAAGTGCCATGCGACTGCGACCCTGTCCCCTAACAATGGCGGTGACCCCAGATCATCCCATTAGAAAGCCCAGTCATGCAGTCAATGCACACCACAAAAGCCCTATTGCATTGTGGGACATGTAGTCTGACCACAATTACCATCTAGCCCCATACAGCCAGACCTGTTCAGTGCAAGTCAATCCTGCAGCAAGTCAGGGAATGGTAGCCTGCATGCATGTAGCAACTCTCAATGTGTAATATACATGTCATTAATCAACGTCCACTTTACATCACAGGTGGCGCTGAAGTACCCAGTACAGATAGTGACGCTCTACAAATTGAAGATATTACTGAGGACACCGAGGGAGAGGTCCATCCATCCCCACAACCAGGACCATCAGGGCAAGCTGCCGCCCCAGCGCTAGTACCACCACCTGCCCCTGTGGACAGTGCCACCTCAGCGCCAACGGGCGCACCACAACCACAGCGCGTGACTCACACGCCAGTGGGGCTGACAACAACAGCTGCAGCACGACAACAAACCTGCCGCACTGCCGCTGTGAGGAGCCAGTCCAGCGGACTGGTGAGGGAGCCGCGCAATACCACACCATGCGCTGGCAGGGGGGTGAATGTGCGGGGACCTGGGCTCTCTATCGAGCGCTGTATGCTCCACGTCCACCAGACACAAGCCCCTCACCTCGCTGCAATACATCTACAGCTTAACAAGACCGCTAGGAATATTGGGCTGATGTCAGACAGGATGAAGAGGATGACCACTGTAGTGGAGGCCAACACCCAGACCATGTAAAGCCAGCGGGAGGTCAACCGGCACAGACACCGGCAGCTGCTGACCCGCCTGTCTGCGTACAAGTGGTCAAATTATATAATAGGGAATGCCACCTCCCAGCTCTCACGACGCTCCTTGGCCATGCAAGTGCAAATGGTCCAGTGCTTCCAGGACGTCGCAAGGGCACTGGAGCAAGTGACCACTGCAGTAAAGGGTATGCAGGCAACTGGCCATGGCCAGGCGGGTGGGGAGGATGACACTAGTGAGGCTAATTCTAGCCACAGCAGCCAGTCCGTGCCACTGGTGATAGCACCCCGCCGCAGCGCCAGGCCCTCTGCTGCCTCACGCGCAAATCCGGAGGAAGAGCAGGAAAGAAGATTGGGAGCGTCCGCCCAGAGCGCCATTGAACATTTGTAAATTACCATGAAGGGCCATGCTGCTGAGACAAGCATGCCCTCCTCATATACATGGGACATATGAATCAATATGGCTCACATTTTACTGTGTGAGGAATTCCCACTTTATTGTGCAACGAACGATAAAAAATATTCTGTTCAAGTTAATCTGACTCATGTCATTATTGTTATTGTCATGCATGAGTGAAGTGTTGGGTGAGGGGAGTGGGTGCACTAGAAACAGTTAATAGTGATATGGTTGTGGCGCCTGTGTCCTTCTGCAGGATTCTCCCCGTGTGCATGACGCACATGTGCAGGTGGTCGGTTGTCCCCTTCCGACTCACTGCCAGAGATCTCTACTGGTATCCTGCGCTTGGTAGCAATGGTGTGGAGGATTGCACAGACGGCCACGATGCGGCAGCAGACCTCTGGCTCGTACTTGATGGCCCCACCAGTCTTGTGAAGTGTGCGGAATCTGCTCTTCAAAAGGCCAAACGTCCTCTCAATGCAATTTATTGTGCGTATGTGTGCAGCATTGAAATGCTGTTGCTGTGGTGTTGCAGGGTTGAGGTAATGGGTGAGGAGGTACTCACGGAGACCGTAGGTGCTGTCACCTAAATGAAAGGACCAGAGGGTGAGTGCCTGTTTTGCGAGCTACATGATCACAGTGTACTATTTGGGGGCATGTGTACTTGCCTAGTAGGTGTCCTTTGCCAAAGTCTCCCCTGGCCAGTCGTGTGTGAATGCCGCTGTGCCGGAATATGAAGGAGTCATGTGTGCTCCCCGGGTATTGTGCCACTATGTCCGTGATGAAAGTCTTAGCGTTGCACACCATCTGGATATTGAGGTAGTGGTAGGACTTGCGGTTGCGGTACATGTATTCCGCTTGTGCTGGTGGGCAGATGTGGATGTGGGTACAGTCAATGCATCCAATTAAATGTGGGAATTGCGCAACGTTGTAGAAATATAGCTTGGTCTCATTCAAGTCCTGTTGGGTGGTCGGGAATGAGATGTAGTGGTGTAGCCAGGTCAGCATAGCCTCCAGGAAACTCCTTAGGCAGCGGGACATGGTGCTCTGGGAGATCCCCCCTCCAACAGCGACTATCCCCTGGAAGCTTCCAGAGGCCAGTAGGTGCAGGCAGCACAAGACCTGGACATGGGTGGGCACGGCATTGGTCCTCCTTGTTGGGTGCTGCATCAGGTGGTCCAGGGCCTGGATCAGCTTGATGATCATTGGCCTATTCAGGCAGTACTTAGAGTAAATTTGCTCCGCAGTTTTGCCCAGCAGGGTGACCCGCAGGCGGAATATTCGCTCCTGGATCCTGCGTCTGTACCGTGCTGCAGCCTGGAGCCTTCGCCGCCTGACCACCATGTAGATTCCTGGCATTGTGAGAGTCCTCATGCCTCTACTGTGTTTCCTTAAGTGTGTTTGTTCAGGACTGCACCTGTGGCTCGTTAGTATTTATTTATGTATTTATTTATTTTACTTAATGTTTACCACCTGCTTTTGGTTCTCCTTAAATTGTGCCTCGCAAATAGCGAGTTTCAGCTTTTTCGCAAATTGCGAGTTGTCATGAATAGCGTTTGCAATTATTTTGCGAAATCGCAAAACAAATTGCAGAATCCATGGATTCTCGCTATTTCCGAATTGATATAGGGGTTCATCCTAGATTCTGCGATTTATTTTGCGATTTCCCAAAAACTTTTTGGCGAATTCGCAATTCCAGTCTTTTTGACATGATGAATTGTTTTTCTGTTAATTGCGATCGCAATAGCTAATTCGCAGCTATTGCGATCGCAATTTTGCTTCATGAATCTGGCTGTTAGTGGCATCGTATAATGTTAAACCATCCATAAACAGCATCAGAGAAGAGTGCTCCAACCAGTCATCTGAGGGGTCCAGAGGCCACAGAAACCTTTTGGGCAACCCTACTTAACACAATTAGGCTGTCATCAACAGCATTACAGTACCAATCTGAAAAATTAGACCTACAGCTGACTGTCCTGCAAACGCTAGCAGAAGCCACCATGGGGATAGAAAGAAAGTTCGCAGACCTTAACGGCCTCATAAAAAGAGGACAAAGGGCAGCAACATTATCTCAAATAGAAAGAGTAGACTGCATCTGCTCTCCGATAATCGACAAATTATCCACATTACCTACGATGTTGGGAAACATCCTGGGTGATTTAAAATTAAATATAACAATGCTTCCCACAATAGAGGCTAGGCCCGGCAGACCAACCCTCTGCAAAAGACCACTAGGAACCTTCAACGACAACCACGCAGTTATCAAGCAAGGGGACCAACCACCAAAATACCAAAACTCCATTAGAAGAGTCCCCTCAGAACATCTCAATCAAAGAAAGGGTTGATCCAGAGAGCCCAACGAATGCGCGTACAAGCGTAAACAAAAAAGAAAGGGCAGGAACAGAAAGACAGCAGGTGCAGACTGTACTAATGAGAACCAGCAAATAACCACACTATGGGGCAAGGAGCAGTCAGGAGCTACTAAAAACTATATGGAAGGCACAAAGCCATCACCTCAACACAAAAACTCATTAGAAGCTAAGACTTCAAACATAGTAGAGACAACCACACCGATATCCTTAAAAGAGAAAATAAGCAAACATACAGAGCAGAAGCCCCTTGGCCAAGCTGATAACAAACTACCTAGCAACCTATCCGAAGTGGTTAACGAAAGACAAAGAAAGAATTGTTCACTCGTAGGCAATCCACCAGTACTAATAACTCAATCTGCTACGAAGGCCGCAGTGCAGGCCTCTGTGGAGTCTGTCAAAACCATCATAGAGGTCACAACCATCGACCCCTCTAAAAAAAGCGCCAGCTACAGTACAGACGCTGTTACTCACGAATCAATGACGAAGGCCAGCAAACTAAGCACCACTAAATCAGCCAGTGCCCAGGCAATAGAGCATTCTCATGGAGTCAGTACAGTAAGCTGTCCCACAACAAACAAAATCCAACCCCCACATGGGGCCAATCAACACGAGTTAAACAAACACCTGCAAACATTGCCCCCTGGTAAAACAGAGACAGACATTATCCTCTTTATTCCAGAATTTAAATCTAGAGGAAGAGTGGATACCCTAAACAGGGGTAACATCCTAAGGCTTATCCACTCAATCGAAAAATTTAAAAACATTAACACAACAGATTTGCTCGCAATCGAATTTCATCCCTCCCCAGACTTACTAGGTCACGAAACAACAAAGACCACATGGAAAACAAATGACCAAGCAAACTTAATCCTGGGGGAAACACTCAGATTTTTCCAGTGGGGAATAAAGCTCGAAGCAGGAAAAAGGCCAGCCTACCCCACTCCACTCCTAGAAGAAAGAAAGAAAGAACGCCCTTAAATAGCTAAATCAATACTTAAAGGAGCACGTAGTTACTAACCAGGACCTGATAGCAACTCACCACACCTACAATACTTAATAATTCAGCAACCTGAGTCAAATAGGACAATAATACGGCGGACGATAACCGCAGAAGACACCAATTGACAAAGAGCACCAGCCCTGACCCACATGACAGCTGGAACACCTAAAATTAAAATATGCATCTGGAACATCAACGGTCTCTCTGACAAACTGGAGGACCCAGAAACATCAAACTACTTAAAATCATTTGATTTGATCTTACTCCAGGAAACCTGGGAAGAGAACGAAATACCCCTGCAAGGTTACACAACTCAAACACATCCAGCAATCAGAGGCTCCTCCTATGGCCACAGCTCAGGCGGCCTGGTGTCACTCGCCTCAATACCAACCATCGGAACAATGGAAGAAATTAGCGTAAAAATCACTTCCCCTAGTAAGATTCAGGCACTAGCTATAACAATCATAAATAATCAGGTTACTCAACCACTATACCTCATAAACACATACATAGACCCGAAGCACAGACAAACATGGGCAAGAGAACTCGTCAGCGAACTGGCAAGACTCATGGAGGAAAGGGAAATGGAGAACATACTCGTGCAGGTGATTTTAACCTTCACCTCTTTGGAGAGAAACCAGATGACGAAATGACACAGGCAATGGACATCGCATAGGGAATACCAAACCAATCCAGTGCCTTTCCAAACAAACAAACAAAATGCTCAAATCAACTATTGAAAACCTCGAGCAGCTAAACCTGAGAGTAATTAATGGACGATTCGCAGAGGACACACCACCAGCACCAACATATTTCTCCTCAACTACTTCTTCTCACCTCGACTTCACCCTTGCGTCACTACCACTGTTTGAAACAATTAGCTCATTCAAGGTAGGAGAGAACGGCCGAAGTGACCATGTGCCTCTTGAAGTTAAACTAGGCATGTCCAGCGGGAACGAAGTAGAAGCAAGGAGAATCATCGAAACAGAGTATACTACCAACTACAGACGAATAAGGTGCAAAACTGACGAAGCTGTAGAACTAACAACCAGTGCAAAAACTATCATGCACCAGATAACCACCTCAAATAAAAACCCATTAGAGGCCTGGGAAGAGCTCGTAAGGGAACTTGGAGCAACTGAGCAAAAAACTCAAAAAGGGAACACACCGTGGAACATACTCGGAAAGGTAACAACATCAGAGATAAAAACCCTAAAACGGAAAATAAACCAGACTCCTAGGCAGCTCCGCAAACAACCAAACAATGAAGCTCCACAAAAGGAGCTGCACACCCTAAAGGCTCAGCTAAAGAAGAAGCCCTGGGAAAGGAAAAGGCAACTGAACGACGAACTCTGGGTAAAAATTCTACACGACTCGAAACAGAAGAACAGCTCCAGAATCTGGAAATCAATCCACAACCTCCAATGGCCAGGTCACAAAGGCATCAACTCTAACATATCTGAACCCGATTGGGCGCATTATTTATCAACTCACTTTAATGCTGAAAACCCAGAGGGGTACTCGCCCAGAGGCGGAACCCGGATAATTGGACCACATCCGAGCTTCAATAAAACTGGCAAACATAAACAGGAAGCTAATAACGACTACATCATAAAATTACCCCTGCATAACATCGCAAATCTGGACGAGGAAGCAACAACAAGACTCACACCAATTGCAAACAGAGACGAAAAAACACATTCAGCAATAGCCGCTACGATCAGGACACAAATCTCAAAAGGCATACTCGAGGGTGCCCCCGGGCCCAATGGTATCCCGCCAATAATACACAAGCAAAACGCCAACTTTTAGAGCAACACTCTGGTGCCAGTCTTCCAGGAAATTAGGGAAACAGCAACAAGTTCAACAACTTGGAGAGGCTCTACAATAAGCCCGATCTACAAACAGGGTGATAGGAGCAACCCAAGTAGCTATCGACTTATCGCCCTAATCGACACGGAGGCAAAGTACTACGCGGGCCTTATCCTGGAGGAACTAACATCCTGGGCAACCTTAAATCACATCATACCAGCCAACCAAACCGGATTCCGCAGTGGCCAGGGCACAACAACCAACATCATGGCGCTATCTCTTCTGACAGATGCGGCAAAATCTACCAAGAGCTCAATATTTCTATGCTTCATAGATTTTAGTGCCGCGTTCGACCACGTAGATCGGAGTAAACTTTGGCAGAAGCTGGAAAAATGGGGGATCCCCTGGCCACTTCTACAGCAGCTGATGATGCTACACACCAACACATGGGTCAAGATCAAACTGGGCTCTGGTACGCACCTCTCAAGGCAAATCAACACCACCAAAGGCTTGTAACAAGGCTGCCTCCTAGCCCCTATGCTGTTCAACCTCTTTCTCGCAGATCTCCCCGGAGAACTGGAGAAAACCAAATCACATGCTCCGCGACTGGGCGACACCTCACTCTCATACCTCTTATATGCTGACGACCTGGTCCTCATCAGTCGGTCCCCAATCGGACTTTAACATCTTCTGGACACCACCAAAACATTTTCCACAAACAATGCACTGAAGATCAACTTAAATAAAACAAAAATCATGACAATGAACTACAACAAAACAAGGAAACTCGCATGGTTTCTGGATGGACAGAGGTTAGACCAGGTAGCCACTTACAAATACTTAGGTGTACTTATAGACAGTAGAGGCTCGTTCAAACACCAACTAAAGGCTATCAGTCGGAAGGGCACGACATTCTAGCTATCGATAAAGCCCTTGAAGAAAGCTCTCCCTGACCGTTCACTGGACCCCCTTCTGTAGGTGATTAGAGCGCGCTTACAGCCCATGCTCACATATGGTAGCGAATCCATGCAAGGAAAAGATGCCACAACATTACACGACGCCATCAATCGAGCATACAGGGCAATTGTCCACCTACCCTTTTACACCTTGCCTGCTCAAATCCGCCTCGAATTTGGCTTACAGAAACAAACAGTGGAGAGAAGAGGTGCATATATAAAAAGCTGGCGAAAAATCAGAGACGCCGACTGAAGTACTTAAAAGAATCACTGGAGACCTTGGGGCTAACAAACCTCTGGGAGTCTCCGACAGACATCAACACCTTCAAAAAAGTGGTAACGAAAGTAACCAAGATGATATCATCCACAGAGGACAAAGAAACCCTGGCCAAGAGGGCTCATGGATGGGCAGTACTGAAAGACTACAACACCCTGAAGCCGCAAGAATATCTAAAAATGGGCCTCACACAGACGACTAAAAACAAGTTTTTAAACCTTTGCCTCGGCATCATACCTATACTACCCCACTTGGCACCTTGGAAAACGGAATGCTCAGCAAACCATTGCCGACTCTACGCATCAGGAAAGGAGGAACTAATACACATCATTTGTATCTGCACAAACCTCATGGACATTAGGCGCTCTCTACTACGGGTATTATGGAACCAAAAGGGCATAACTAGTTGTAGGCAGGCTGTGATGCTGTGTTTTAACCCTGAAGAGACTCAGTTAAATTGCAGACTAACAAAATTCTTTGAGACAGTGGCGAGAAGACTCACGAAACAGCCACATGGCTTACCTAAAGCAGCTGCCAAACCACTGCTATGTTAGCCCACTCGGAGCACCTTGCCCCTTCTATTTTTACGTTTTTTACCAAAATGAAATTGAGACTTTTTATCATTTTATAGAGCGTTGCCACCCTCTTTTCTTATATTTTAATTGTAAATAAGGCTCCTCCTATAAATGTAAGTTTTCACATTGTGAGTTTTTATTAACTGTTCAATAAACATATCTAAATCTAAGTCATTTAGAGTCAATGTACAACATACTGGTTATTATTATTATTATTATTATTATTACTAAAATTATTATTACTATCATCATTGTAAATCGAATACCTGATGAAGTGTCAAGCCATCCCTATGATAATAGGAACTGTTCTAGGTGAAAAGCAAATTACATTTAATTGATTGTATCTAGGCTGAGTCCTTGAGCAAAGGCCATCAGACCCAGAAAATGTAAAAAAAAATCTACTATTTTCAAACAATGCTTGGGGCTTCCCCATAGTAAGACTGTATTCCATTAACACCTTCGCCTCATGTTGCTTAAATGGAGTAAGCTGGAGACCACATGAGAATATTGCAGCGATCCTACAATTTCACTTTAGGAATATCATTGATCCTTGTGTACACTTCACCCAAGACGTTAATTCCTATTCAAGACAAGGAAGCCATCCTCGAATTAAACCTATCATTCGTCTCGCAAATAAGCGGTGCAGCGCAGCCAAGAACAGGCTCGTCATATCCGACATGGAAACTTCCCTCTCCTTATATCTCATGGTTAAACGTCCCTCAAGTTTACCATGGCTCTTTCACGCATTGACTACTGCACAGAAGCCTATAGAAATGTCCATGCCAAGACAATGAGAACCCAACACTCTGCTGCTCACCTGATCTTCGACCTTAGAAGAACTGATCGCACTTTCCTCTTCTGAAATTGCTCCTCGGCCTGCCCATCAGGCAGAGGGTTGAATTCAAACCCCTCTCTCTTTTCGACAAGAACCTGCACACTGAAGCATGGAGCCCTGCGTTACTAAGCGAAGCTGCTGCTTTCATGACACCCGCCATGTGCCTGAAATATCCTCCCAGCGACACTCTTCCATGCCAACGCCTGTGTCTTGCTGCGGACTTCGGACAGCAAACACCCACAGAATCACCACTTCCTGCTGCTTTTGGGCTGGACATCACTTAAAAATTATACTTGCCATCCTTACTCATTCTATTCTACTACATTCCTGCAGCATGAGTTCCCTGAAACAACAATCTGGCTGCAGTAGCGCTATACAAAAGGTATAAGTAGTCGAATCTTCTCAGAAAACGTGATGCGTTGTCATGAAATCACGTCGAGAGTGTCCCACCAACTCTTTTTCTTTTGTTTCTTAAAATATGTTTGAGGCGCATGGCATGATGAGGGGCTGACACTGAAGCTGGGCTGCGAACGCAAGGGCTTCAACCTCATGAAGATAAAAATATAGGATTTCAGTTTCTCATGCTCTCAGTCTAACACCTTTTCCGCCCAAGGGCTCCGCTGAGAATATATTGGACTTTAATAGATTAGAAGCATTCTATGTTCATTGATTTATCCAGTGAAAAATAATTAAAGCTACTTCTTAAATCAGCCCACTGACAGAGTTTGAAGTCTCACGCTATCCGAGCCGGGATTCCCAACAACAGCCAGAGGTAGGTGGTTATGTTTCGGACACCGTTCTCCTCTACGCCGCCCGGATTTAGTAGTCTGTCCACGGCGAACAGAAGGGTAAGAAAAGAAATTGTTTAAAAAAAAAAAAAGAGATCACGACGGTGAGAATTCTCGCGGGAAGACGGCCCTCTCTAGTTTCTGTGTCTACACGTCTCGGCGCTTCATTTACTTTCTAGAGGTGTCAGCTCTTCCTGCGGTGGAAATGAGCTGCCTTCCCCAAGGAGTGAGATCTCAGTGCAGGATCTCATCCCCGCTATGAGGAAAATGAAAATGAACTTGCTATAAATAAACTGCCATATCCTGCGCACGTCACCCGCTGGGACTATTGACAAGGCCGCCTCCTTCGCAAGATAATGGCAAATGGAATCAAAATCACCGTGCTGGCAGCGCCTGCCCGGATTGTTAAAGCTGCCAGTGTGTTTAGCACCTCCTTGGTGGCTCCGAGGTGTGCTACTTTCAAAGCGTACTGTGCGTGGCGCTGCGAGGAATGTTCTTCGATATAACCTCCTCGCTGTCCAGAACATCTGCAGCAGTACCGCATCTCTGTACACAATACTTTCACTGTCAGACATTGGCAAAGGAAGAACAGGAATAGCGCTAAGACACCTGTCAGTTTTAAATGGATAAAGTAAGGAACACGTTAAAGTATCATTACTTTTTTCTCTAAACTTTGATAACGTTGCATTTACTGTTCAATGCATAGGATCACACAGCTAATCACAAAAGGGAGGCTTCATTTGCAGGAAGGTGGTTCTGCTTCATGGAGACGTTAAAATACCATTCCAAGTTCAGCAGTGTCCTTATTATTCTAACAAATGGATGCTGTGGACATTACAAAGAGTACATACAGCATGAACGTGCAATATGACAAAAATCCTCACCACCTCTCCTAACTTTACTGAATCCTCTCTTCCTTCTGCCACCTAGATCCCTAGAAAACTATGTTCCAGTAGACTGGTCCTAGGCTACGTTACAACTAAGCATGGGCGTAAAATCCGTTCCGCTCGCGGAATTCGCGGATTTTCGGCAAATTCGCAATCCGCGAACTCTCGCGAATTTGCCAAAAATTAGCAAATTCGCGCGGAGCGGATTTTTTTGCTTGGGGTCGCGCTTGGCAAATACAATATTGCGGCGCGCGGCGTTCACTTACCGTCATTCAGCGTTTAAAGAGTTGTTTTTCTCCATGTTTGCTTGTGCTGCGCCATTTTGGATCTTGCTGCGGGATCCCGCGGGAGTTTGTCAACCGCGATTACGTCATCGCGGCTTGCCACCTTGCACAGCGAGAGTTTGTCAACACGAGTACGTCATGAAGGCCTGTGATCACGCATCGCGGGAGTAAAAACTTGCGAACACGTAGATGCTGCGGGCAGCGACAATCTCGCGTTTGCGAAATTGCAAAATTTGCAATTCTGCACAAGAAATCCACCAGCAGGCAGCATAAACCTTCTGAAAATGATGAATTTTATCAGAATAACTCCTCAGGTTGACATTTGCCTGCACTTTTTTTGCAAGGAGTCCATTTTGGGGGGGTGGGAGGAAGGAAGTGCCCCACAGTCTCCAACTTCCTGTTCCTGTCCAGCAGGCTCCTCCCAGTGCTTTGTTCATGTCCTGGTCACTTTGATTTGGATCTTGACCTGGAAGGATTACTTTTTGTGGATGCTGCTGGATATTTGGATTTGAGGCCTTTTTGACTTTCTTTGGATCACTTTTGGATTAGAAATTTAACAAGTAAGTTGATGTTGTTTGTTTGGGGCATTACAGTTGCTGCAACTACAATTTTGGAACTTTTTCAGAACATTAAATAAAATATATTGTGGGTAGCCACAGTATCCAGTAGGACCAGGGTTAGTTATGGGTGCATGATGCAACTGTTTTGTTGAATTTCAACATCATTTAGGGCATGGATGACATTGGATTGTGGTGATTTTTGTGTGTTTTTCGATTTTTTGGCTGTTCTTGGGGCCTTTTGCCCAGGGGTACTCAGTGGTGCATGGACTGAGTCTTTCTGTGGGGTCTCTTGAATGTAAACATCATGGAGGGCATGGATGGCATTGGATTGTGGTGATTTTTGTGTGTTTTTCGATTTTTTGGGGTGTTGATGGGGCATGGCCATGTGGGTGGGGGCAATTTTGAGGACTGGTACAGGCAGGGGTCAAGGGGCCATTTTGAATCCAGGCAGAGTGCTTTGTGCCATAGGCCTGCATCCAATGTGCCTTGCTTTCATCCATTATGCCCAGGGGTACTCAGTGGTGCATGGGCCTAGTCTTTTTGTGGGGTCTCTTTAATGTAAACATGATTGAGGGCATGGATGGCATTGGATTGTGGTGATTTTTATGTGTTTTTCGATTTTTGGGCTGTTGTTGGGGCATTTTGCCCAGGGGTACTCAGTGGTGCATGGGCCTAGTCTTTCTGTGGGGTGTCTTGAATGTAAACATCATGGAGGGCATAGATGGCATTGGATTGTGGTGATTTTTGTGTGTTTTTCGATTTTTTGGGGTGTTGATGGGGCATGGCCATGTGGGTGGGGGCCATTTTGAGGACTGGTACAGGCAGGGGTCAAGGGGCCATTTTGAATCCTGGTAGTGTGCTTTGTGCCATAGGCCTGCATCCAATGTGCCTTGCTTTCATCCATTATGCCCAGGGGTACTCAGTGGTGCATGGGCCTAGTCTTTCTGTGGGGTCTCTTTAATGTAAACATCATTGAGGGCATGGGTGGCATTGGATTGTGGTGATTTTTATGTGTTTTTCGATTTTTGGGCTGTTGTTGGGGCCTGTTGCCCAGGGGTACTCAGTGGTGCATGGGCCTAGTCTTTCTGTGGGGTGTCTTGAATGTATACATCATTGAGGGCATGGATGGCATTGGAGTTTGGTGATTTTTATGTGTTTTTCGATTTTTGGGCTGTTGTTGGGGCCTTTTGCCCAGGGGTACTCAGTGGTGTATGGGCCTAGTCTTTCTGTGGGGTTTCTTGAATGTAAACATCATTGAGGGCATGGATGGCATTGGATTGTGGTGATTTTTGTGTGTTTTTTTAATTTTTGGGGGTGTTGATGGGGCATGGCCATGTGGGTGGGGGCCATTTTGAGGCCTGGTCCAGGCAGGGCTTGGCCATGTGGGTGGGGGTCTAGGGGCCATTTTGAAGCCAGGCAGTGTGCTTTGTTGTGTCTCATAGGCCTGCACCCAGTCTGCCATGCTTTCCTCCATTATGCCCAGGGGTTCTCTGTCAGTGGTGCATTTTATTGGTCTTTCCATTTTGGGGGGTGGGTATAATAAAAATGCTTACTTGCAAACTATTAATTGAAGCGCTACATATGCAACATTTATTTAACTGATGTTCCTCTGGCTTAGTTTGCTTTTAGGTGCAGAAAGACGAATCATCAGCCTCATCGTTCCTCATCAGTGCCAGGAAGAAGTCCTGCTGCGGAGTGTGCAGCACAACGTCACGTGTGGCCACAGACAACTCTGCAAATTGTGTAACTGCGGCCTGCTGTTCTGACATCTGGAGAAGATGGCCCCAAAAAAAGTTGCCCGTAGCTCCTCTAGAAAGAAAGTTGCCAGTAAGGAGCAGAAGAAGCAAGTGGCGCCACTTACCAAGGAGACTGGTGTGACGACCGCCACATTTTTTGGGGAAAAAAAGTACGCCTACAGCAGCGGGGTCTGCTGGGGACCAAGCTGGGAGCAGCACCTCCGCTCCATTCGGCTCAGTGCCACCACCACCACGCCAACTTAGGTCCAAGCCCTTGAGTGGTGCAGAGGTAGCCGGTATAGTTGTTCAATCACCATCGACCAGTGATGTTGGCTCATCGCAAGAAAGTAACAGCATCCTTCAATCAACACAGGTTGTTGTAACTCATCTGACGAGTGTTCAACAACCACAGCCGCAACAACAACCACATGTGCAAGTACATGTGCAAGTACAAGCCCAAGTACATGTGGAAGGAGAGGCGGCGCAAGGAGAGGCGCAAGCAGAGGTGCATGGAGCAGCACAAGTGCCGACAATAGTTGTTCCTCCCGAAGTAGAGAGATGTTCAACAAACTCTGCAAGACAAAACATATATTAAGTATAACATCAGCAGGAATGAGAAAGCTGCACTTCAATCACTTGCTCGAAATAACGAGGTTATCATAAAGCCAGCCGACAAAGGTGGGGCCATTGTGGTCCAAGATACATCTAAATATGAACAAGAGATTCTACGAGAATTAAATGATGGTGTTAGCTATCACGAACTAAGAGCGGATCCATCGAAATCATTGGCTTTGGAGATTTTGGAAGTAACTCAGCAAGGACGTAACCAAGGGTTCCTCTCTGAGAATGAATATCAGTATCTCAACCAAAAAAAAAATCCTAGGCTGGCCACTATTTATACGATTCCAAAAATACACAAGAGCATGGTTGACCCCCTGGGACGTCCCATCGTCTCGGGCTGTGGCTCCATGCTCGAACCACTTGGAGAATACATTGATTTCTTTCTGAAACCGCTCGCAGAATCCACACAAACATATCTTCGGGACACTATGCACACCATAAACATTGTTGAGAATGTACCCTTTGATCCACAACATCAAATACTGGCTACATGTGATGTTGTGTCATTGTACACCTCTATCCCTCAGGAGGAAGCTTTAGTTGTGATTACAAGATGTCTTCAACAGCGACCTGCACCAGTGACAGTGCCAACTGAGTTTATCATCGCTTTGCTAAGGATAGCCATGACAAAAAATTTCTTCATGTTCAAAAACAAATTCTTCCTTCAAATTAAGGGAGTAGCTATGGGCGCCCCATTCGCTCCAGATGTAGCAATTGTATATATGTCAGCCTTCGAAGATAACAACATCCTCAACAACGTCAACCCATTCAGAGACCAGTTGGGCCTCTGGATGAGGTATATTGACGACATCCTGCTGATCTGGAACGGTGACGCAGATCAATTAACTTCCTTTTTCTCATGGCTCAATCAGCAATCCCTACATTTGAAATTCACAATTCAGTCGGACAACCACACTATGAACTTCCTTGACATTACTGTCTATGAAGACTCAGGCGTTCTACGTACTACACTGTTTCGGAAGGAGGCAGAAAGAAATTCATTGTTGCAATACAATAGTCCAAAAAACAACAATGGGAGAGGTAGGGAGAGTCAAGACGGCTTCTCTCAATCCCCGGTTCAATGTAGATAAACAAAAAGAGAGAGGCCAGATCAATCTCAAATAATGCCACAAGATTGGAGCGAGATAACTGGGGATCACACACTCACTTAGGGTGAAAAGGAAAGCCCTCACACACCGACCTAGTCAGTGTCATGCTTCATCATCGGGCCCCACCAAAGAGGCCGAGTGCCTCTTTGGTGTGCTACAACGCCAGAAAGACTGCGGAGCTGGTTGTGTGAAGGAGGACGTGCTGTGAGGGTGAGCTAAATTAAAAGTGTCTAAATGAGTATCAAAAAATTTTTTTTTATTAAATGATCCCTAAGACACGATTTAACAGGTATTATGTGTCTGAATTTAGTTGCCAAGGATTAGGAATGGTAAAATTCAGATAAATACAGTGAATAAATTCGTCAGTCAACATGTTTCTGCCATTTTGCAGGCTTAAATTTGCCAAGGCATTCTTCAGGACTAAACCCCGGCGGTATGGACTCTCTAATCGTCCACCCTAACCAAGGGACGTGAAAGTGAAAAAAAGTGGGTGAAAAAAGTGCATAAAAAGGGGGAGAGCAAATGCTCAATCCCAAAAAAACTCCAAATTCGGGAGTATTTCTGCACCTGTAAAGTGAAAGTACACATACAAACACAAACACAAACATACAATAATTAATAAATGCCATTGCGTTTGGTTGTAGTGCTCCTTAAAGTGTGGCAAAACTCACGTGCCCAAAGTAACAGGTAGGTTTAACACCATCCACATAACCCTAATGGGATGATATCGGTAACTCTGGGACGTGAGGTGATAAGGTGTTTTAAAATACACTTAATTGGAACAAAAACAAGTTAAAAGCACACTCTATATACTCCTTCTGAAGGGATCAATTGACCAAAGGGTCGGTGACCCCCTAGTTTGGTAATAACATACGTAATTCTCACTTTAAAATATGGCGCTACTTGCACCATGGGTCTCGGGAGGGGGGTTGGAGCGAAAT
This sequence comes from Lissotriton helveticus, assembly GCF_964261635.1. Lineage (NCBI taxonomy): Eukaryota > Metazoa > Chordata > Amphibia > Caudata > Salamandridae > Lissotriton > Lissotriton helveticus. The sequence goes on from NC_136065.1 coordinate 1,469,839,762, forward strand.
TGGCACATCCTATAAATGAAAGAAGAAGTATTAGCCATTCGGTCCCGAAAAACGGGCAGTACTTAGCTCTGTATCCAGGCCGATCTGCGTTCAGCAGCACTCACGCCCTCGTTGCTCGCAGCCCGCTTAGACACCTAGGAACTCCCTCGTGACCGGACCCTGTCGATGGAGAGCGGGGCCGGTGAGTGAGTATAAGAGCGAGGGCGCAGGGCGTTGCGTTCTTCCTGGTGGGCGTGCCCGACCAGGAAGAGGCCAGGAGCGCGCCCACCCTCCGTTGCAACGAGGCCTGACACGCACCAGACTGGGAAAGGCGTCGCGTCCTTCCTGGTGGGCGTGTCACACGAAAGAGAGGCCTGGAATGCGCCCGCCCCCCATCTGTATAGGAGGCTTGGAACGCACCGGACCGGGTCGGTGTGAGAGAATGAAAACACCGTATTTCATGGGCAGTACTGAGTTGGAATACCGGTGCTAGATGATCAAGTAACAATAAGAAATTAGCAATGCTGTATATAGCCAATGTTATTAGAGAGAGGGCGACTGATGAGGTCAGTAGATAGCGCCCTAGTTGTGCACTCCAGCACCCATAGAATTAGTATGATGAGATACTGTACACAGTGTGGGGAGCAGGAAAAGGAGAGAGACATACTGCCAAAAAGCAACACATAGCACAGAACAGGCAATTAGCTTAGAATTGTCCTTTTTAAGACAAAATGCAGAAAATGCAGGGTGATGGGTCAGATAGTAATATTGATACTCAGGATAATACAGTGTTCCATGGGATATCATCGTTAAGGCCGGTGGTATGGGTCCCCAAGCGATACACCCAGCGTTGTTCTTTCTCAAAGAGTCTGCTTGTGATATTGGTGGTCCCTTGGAGTGCTTCAATTACAGTCCACCTCATATCATTGGGTGTGTGATTGCTGTCTAGGAAATGACGGCTCAGCTTGGTGGTTAGTTTTTTACACCTTATGTTGCTTCGGTGTTCGCATATACGTTGTTTTACCCTGCGGGTAGTCATGCCAATGTAGCGAAGCTGGCAAGTGCAGGTGATCATATACACGACATTGGTAGTGTTGCAGTTAGTGTGTTCTCTCTGTACCCAGACCTTCCCTGGTTCCAATGCTAAGGTTTTAGTTGCTTCTGTCAGGTGGCAAACCGCGCAATCCGAACATGGGTAGTGACCTATAATTTTTGGTAGGCCCCACGCTGCGGTTATAGATGGCGCATTACTGATAGGTTTCTCTTTCGGCCTGGTGTGGACTAGTGCATCTTTTAAGCTTCGACCTTTTTTGAAAGAAAACAGTGGTTTCTCCCAGTTTTCTTTACAGGATGTGATGATTTTCCAGTGTTTGTTAATTGTCTTTTTCATCACATTGGACAAACTGTTGTAAGTTGTTACACACGTCAGTGGGATTGAATCCGGGTTCTTATCTTTTTCAGCCAGGAGTACCTCTCTAGGCTGGTTTCTGGCTCTTTTTAGGCCCTTATTCAGAATTGGAGCTGGGTAACCCCTGTCTTTCAATTTTTCGGTAAGAATGGTTGACTGTTCCTTGAAATCAGAAAGGGCACTACAGTTTCTTCTAAGTCTCAAATATTGCCCATAGAGGAGATTCTCTTTAAGGGGGCGAGGGTGAAAACTTCTGAAGTCAAGAAGATTGTTTTTAGCTGTGGGCTTATGGTGGGTCTTGGTCGTAAGCCCAGTACCAACAGCAGAGATGACCACATCAAGGAAGACAATGTCTGTTTTGCTAGTGTTGTGTGTGAATCTCAGGTTATGATCTAGCGTGTTAATCCAGGTCAGGAATGTGTTCAGTTTACCATCACTACCTGTCCAGAGAAGCAGAATGTCATCAATATAACGTTTCCAAAGAAGCATGTGAGTTGAAAACGATGCAGTGGGGGGTAGAATGAATTTGGCCTCAAAATCCGCAACGTATAACCCTGCCACGCTGGGAGCAAAGACACTACCCATCGAGGTCCCTGAGCATTGGAGGTACAGCCTGTCTTTGAAAGAGAAAAAATTCTCTTTGAGGGCTATGGTGGCACATTCAATGATGAAGGTTTTAGGTGTCTGATAGTTCCATTCAATGGAATCTAGAGATTTCCTCAGGACATTGATGGTATCGTCCTGAGGAATACTCGTGTAAAGGCTTTCTACATCGAGGGTCACTAAGGTAACTGAATTCTCAGTGAACGTTATTCCTGATAAAAGTTGTAAGAGGCTCTTCGTGTCTTTGAGGTACGTGGGAGTGGATTGTACCAGAGGTTTCAAGAAATAGTCACAAAATTGTGACAGGGGCTCCAGGAGTGAACCGATCCCTGACACGATGGGGCGTCCTGGTGGCGGCAATCGATTCTTGTGCATCTTGGGCAGGGTGTAAAAGTATGGGATCACCTTGCTGGGATTGTTTAGGAAGTCAGCTTCGTTTTTAGACAGATGTTCGCATTCCTCAGCATGGCGGACCAGGTTTGTGATCCTTCTGGTGAGGTCTGCTGTAGGATCAATAGTAAGTGGGGTGTAGTTTCTGGTGTCCCCCAGCAGGTCATTACAGGTTTTTTCGTAGTCAACGGTATTCTGGATAACTATCCCTCCGCCCTTGTCTGCCGGCTTTATGGTTATAGAGGTATCATTCTGTAATGTCCGTAGCGCTAGATGTTCGGCTGTGCTAAAGTTACCAAAGGTCCTAGGAGTTTGATGTATCTCCAGATCCTTGGATACGGCCTGCTCAAAAGCGGTGATAGCTGCCGGGACAGTGTGGTTAGGAGGGGTGAAAGTGGAACTTAGTCTGAGTCCCGTGTCTCCTTTCCTGGCAGCCTCGTTTGGGTCTGTCTTACCTTCAAAAAATGCCTTGAGTTTAAGTTTTCGAAAAAAGCTCGCAAGTTCACAATGTAGTTTGAATTTGTCCGGCCTAGCCAACGGGACAAAACCTAAGCCTTTCTCCAGTACTTGGGTTTCAGTGGTTGTAAGGGACCTATCAGATAAATTCGTCACCAGACTCAAATCCCGCTCGTTCCTGGCTGTTGGTTGCTGCGGGTGTGATTCGCTACTGGATCTTCCTCTTCCCAGGTCACTCTGTTGTTGCCTCTTCTTTTGCCTCTGCCCCTCCGGCCGTTCTCTAAAAAAGGCTGTCGATATTGATTCTGGAATTGTGCAGGGGGCATAAAGCCAGGGTTCCATCCCATGAATGGGAATTGTGGCTGTTGGAATGCATAAGGGTTCGGACCCATTCCCATTTGGGGGGGGGGAGGATACCATTGGCGCTGATTGTCCTGGTTCCCTTGTCTACCCCTGTTATTCCTATTGCCGCGGTTACCTCTTCTCTTTGTCTGCTTGAATGAGTTATTGCTAGACCCACTGCTATTTGAAGAGTCCTCATCCGTATAATCGGATTTACTCTCATTTCGTGCTTGAGGGGTAAAGGTAGCCGCAGAATAAGGGTACACTTTCTCAAAGTCAAACTTCTTCTGATCTTTTTGAAGTTTGGTGACTTTAGACTGCATGAGGTTATCTTTGTATTCAGTTAGGTCTTTGTTAATTTCATCCAGCCGTTTTTTATACCCTGTAATTGTAGCTTTGAAGTGAGACTCGGTTTCCCTGATCTCTACCATCAAAGCTTCAGAGAGTCTCAGGGCTGTCTTAATTATCAGGACCAGCCAGTCACGCGTGCAATGCCACGCGATCATTGCCCAGTCCTTTCTGAAGGCTGCATCGTTTAGAAAGATACGGGGGGCATTCGTGACCAGCAGGCCTTTAGGTGCAGAATTTGAGACAAGGTACTGTTTGAGAATGGTGCCATGAAGTATTGTACGTATGTGCTCTCTTTTCTTTTCGGTAAGGTTTTCCCACTCTGTAGTGTTTGCTATTGCTTGTGATATATGCGGATCTGCAAAAACTGTGGGATCCGTCATCAGAGCCTCTATTTCAGATTCAGAGAATGTAAGGCCAAAGTTCGCCATTGTGAGATAGTAATAGAGGGGAGTAAGAGTGTGTGGCTAAAACAAACAATAGTAGATTGCTATATTGTTTGGAATAAAACAAAGCTCTCACAGCTGTGCGCTGCTATGATACAAAAAACAACAATGGGAGAGGTAGGGAGAGTCAAGACGGCTTCTCTCAATCCCCGGTTCAATGTAGATAAACAAAAAGAGAGAGGCCAGATCAATCTCAAATAATGCCACAAGATTGGAGCGAGATAACTGGGGATCACACACTCACTTAGGGTGAAAAGGAAAGCCCTCACACACCGACCTAGTCAGTGTCATGGAGTATCTGGAGATACATCAAACTCCTAGGACCTTTGGTAACTTTAGCACAGCCGAACATCTAGCGCTACGGACATTACAGAATGATACCTCTATAACCATAAAGCCGGCAGACAAGGGCGGAGGGATAGTTATCCAGAATACCGTTGACTACGAAAACACCTGTAATGACCTGCTGGGGGACACCAGAAACTACACCCCACTTACTATTGATCCTACAGCAGACCTCACCAGAAGGATCACAAACCTGGTCCGCCATGCTGAGGAATGCGAACATCTGTCTAAAAACGAAGCTGACTTCCTAAACAATCCCAGCAAGGTGATCCCATACTTTTACACCCTGCCCAAGATGCACAAGAATCGATTGCCGCCACCAGGACGCCCCATCGTGTCAGGGATCGGTTCACTCCTGGAGCCCCTGTCACAATTTTGTGACTATTTCTTGAAACCTCTGGTACAATCCACTCCCACGTACCTCAAAGACACGAAGAGCCTCTTACAACTTTTATCAGGAATAACGTTCACTGAGAATTCAGTTACCTTAGTGACCCTCGATGTAGAAAGCCTTTACACGAGTATTCCTCAGGACGATACCATCAATGTCCTGAGGAAATCTCTAGATTCCATTGAATGGAACTATCAGACACCTAAAACCTTCATCATTGAATGTGCCACCATAGCCCTCAAAGAGAATTTTTTCTCTTTCAAAGACAGGCTGTACCTCCAATGCTCAGGGACCTCGATGGGTAGTGTCTTTGCTCCCAGCGTGGCAGGGTTATACGTTGCGGATTTTGAGGCCAAATTCATTCTACCCCCCACTGCATCGTTTTCAACTCACATGCTTCTTTGGAAGCGTTATATTGATGACATTCTGCTTCTCTGGACAGGTAGTGATGGTGAACTGAACACATTCCTGACCTGGATTAACACGCTAGATCATAACCTGAGATTCACACACAACACTAGCAAAACAGACATTGTCTTCCTTGATGTGGTCATCTCTGCTGTTGGTACTGGGCTTACGACCAAGACCCACCATAAGCCCACAGCTAAAAACAATCTTCTTGACTTCAGAAGTTTTCACCCTCGCCCCCTTAAAGAGAATCTCCCCTATGGGCAATATTTGAGACTTAGAAGAAACTGTAGTGCCCTTTCTGATTTCAAGGAACAGTCAACCATTCTTACCGAAAAATTGAAAGACAGGGGTTACCCAGCTCCAATTCTGAATAAGGGCCTAAAAAGAGCCAGAAACCAGCCTAGAGAGGTACTCCTGGCTGAAAAAGATAAGAACCCGGATTCAATCCCACTGACGTGTGTAACAACTTACAACAGTTTGTCCAATGTGATGAAAAAGACAATTAACAAACACTGGAAAATCATCACATCCTGTAAAGAAAACTGGGAGAAACCACTGTTTTCTTTCAAAAAAGGTCGAAGCTTAAAAGATGCACTAGTCCACACCAGGCCGAAAGAGAAACCTATCAGTAATGCGCCATCTATAACCGCAGCGTGGGGCCTACCAAAAATTATAGGTCACTACCCATGTTCGGATTGCGCGGTTTGCCACCTGACAGAAGCAACTAAAACCTTAGCATTGGAACCAGGGAAGGTCTGGGTACAGAGAGAACACACTAACTGCAACACTACCAATGTCGTGTATATGATCACCTGCACTTGCCAGCTTCGCTACATTGGCATGACTACCCGCAGGGTAAAACAACGTATATGCGAACACCGAAGCAACATAAGGTGTAAAAAACTAACCACCAAGCTGAGCCGTCATTTCCTAGACAGCAATCACACACCCAATGATATGAGGTGGACTGTAATTGAAGCACTCCAAGGGACCACCAATATCACAAGCAGACTCTTTGAGAAAGAACAACGCTGGGTGTATCGCTTGGGGACCCATACCACCGGCCTTAACGATGATATCCCATGGAACACTGTATTATCCTGAGTATCAATATTACTATCTGACCCATCACCCTGCATTTTCTGCATTTTGTCTTAAAAAGGACAATTCTAAGCTAATTGCCTGTTCTGTGCTATGTGTTGCTTTTTGGCAGTATGTCTCTCTCCTTTTCCTGCTCCCCACACTGTGTACAGTATCTCATCATACTAATTCTATGGGTGCTGGAGTGCACAACTAGGGCGCTATCTACTGACCTCATCAGTCGCCCTCTCTCTAATAACATTGGCTATATACAGCATTGCTAATTTCTTATTGTTACTTGATCATCTAGCACCGGTATTCCAACTCAGTACTGCCCATGAAATACGGTGTTTTCATTCTCTCACACCGACCCGGTCCGGTGCGTTCCAAGCCTCCTATACAGATGGGGGGCGGGCGCATTCCAGGCCTCTCTTTCGTGTGACACGCCCACCAGGAAGGACGCGACGCCTTTCCCAGTCTGGTGCGTGTCAGGCCTCGTTGCAACGGAGGGTGGGCGCGCTCCTGGCCTCTTCCTGGTCGGGCACGCCCACCAGGAAGAACGCAACGCCCTGCGCCCTCGCTCTTATACTCACTCACCGGCCCCGCTCTCCATCGACGGGGTCCGGTCACGAGGGAGTTCCTAGGTGTCTAAGCGGGCTGCGAGCAACGAGGGCGTGAGTGCTGCTGAACGCAGATCGGCCTGGATACAGAGCTAAGTACTGCCCGTTTTTCGGGACCGAATGGCTAATACTTCTTCTTTCATTTATAGGATGTGCCAATTTCGCTCCAACCCCCCTCCCGAGACCCATGGTGCAAGTAGCGCCATATTTTAAAGTGAGAATTACGTATGTTATTACCAAACTAGGGGGTCACCGACCCTTTGGTCAATTGATCCCTTCAGAAGGAGTATATAGAGTGTGCTTTTAACTTGTTTTTGTTCCAATTAAGTGTATTTTAAAACACCTTATCACCTCACGTCCCAGAGTTACCGATATCATCCCATTAGGGTTATGTGGATGGTGTTAAACCTACCTGTTACTTTGGGCACGTGAGTTTTGCCACACTTTAAGGAGCACTACAACCAAACGCAATGGCATTTATTAATTATTGTATGTTTGTGTTTGTGTTTGTATGTGTACTTTCACTTTACAGGTGCAGAAATACTCCCGAATTTGGAGTTTTTTTGGGATTGAGCATTTGCTCTCCCCCTTTTTATGCACTTTTTTCACCCACTTTTTTTCACTTTCACGTCCCTTGGTTAGGGTGGACGATTAGAGAGTCCATACCGCCGGGGTTTAGTCCTGAAGAATGCCTTGGCAAATTTAAGCCTGCAAAATGGCAGAAACATGTTGACTGACGAATTTATTCACTGTATTTATCTGAATTTTACCATTCCTAATCCTTGGCAACTAAATTCAGACACATAATACCTGTTAAATCGTGTCTTAGGGATCATTTAATAAAAAATTTTTTTTTGATACTCATTTAGACACTTTTAATTTAACTCACCCTCACAGCACGTCCTCCTTCACACAACCAGCTCCGCAGTCTTTCTGGCGTTGTAGCACACCAAAGAGGCACTCGGCCTCTTTGGTGGGGCCCGATGATGAAGCATGACACTGACTAGGTCGGTGTGTGAGGGCTTTCCTTTTCACCCTAAGTGAGTGTGTGATCCCCAGTTATCTCGCTCCAATCTTGTGGCATTATTTGAGATTGATCTGGCCTCTCTCTTTTTGTTTATCTGCAATACAATAGTCACCACCGTTGAGGCTTGCGTGACAACTTGCCGTTTGGTCATTTCCTCCGTATCCGTAGGAACTGTTCCAATAAAGAACACTATTTTGCAGAATCGGACGACTTGTCCAATCGACTCCAACAACGTGGCTATCCCAGACGACTGGTCAAAAGAGCAAGGAAACGTGCATGGTTCTTCCCCCGAGAGCACTTACATACGCCAAAGGATAGATCTGATCAACAACAAGATAGAGTTGTGTGCGTGACCACCTTCTCTACTAAAAGCAATAAAATCAAGCGCATTGTGAACCAACACTGGGGGTTGGTTTCAGACGACATTAACCAAAAGGATATCCCTCTACACGCCTTCAAGAAAGCAAAGAGTGTTAAGGACTACGTGGTACGATCCCTTTTACCATCCTTAGAGGAACCAACCATAACTTCTTTGTGGAATCTCCCGCCGGTCATCGGCCATTTCAGGTGTGGACATTGCAAGGCCTGTAACACTACAATACAAACCAAAGAGTTCGAATTCAACCATCGGAAAGTCGTGCTTAAATCCCATAGTAACTGTAACACCTCCAATATAATATATGCGATAACATGCCCATGCAATTTGATCTATATTGGACAGATGCAACAAAAGGTGAAGGCCCGCATCCTCCAACATATGAGCCGCATCAGATGCGAAGTACCAGGCGCACCACTCGTCGATCACTTCAAAGCGAGTTCACACCACCCTGATAGCCTCAAGTGGATTGTGCTAGAGAAAGCATGCCTTGGACCCCGTGGAGGCGACATCTCCAGTATTTTGAATACCCGTGAACTGAAATGGATGCTATTTTTTGATTCAATTCAGAATGGCCTAAATGAACATGATACTTTATTTTCCCAATTAGCTACTCTACCCTGACTTAGTTAACTGGTCTGCATGGGGCAACAGCGTTGAGATCTGTTTAATCATACTGTATGATGTTTTAATTGGGCTCTTGTGGTTCTCAATGGGCACTACGATAAGCGTATCGCACAATGGTGTGTAGAACAATGGACCCCGTTTATGATAGGGTTACAATGCCAATATGCTGTGCATAGAGACCCCCAGTCTGTGTGGTCTTTACCATCATGTGATAGGTACACCACGTGATACGGGCAATTGTAGGCACCAAGGTATTCCAATTTCATATACCCTACAATCCCGATGGTACATGTCCACTTCTAGAAAATTACACTACCTTAACTGTTTCGTGTTTTTTGTGGTCTTTACCATCATGCGATAGGTACACCACTGATTATTGAGGTGAATCAATTTGATCAATCGATCTCACCTTCTCTGCGTTATGTGTATATGTTAATTTTTGGGAACATGGTCTGGTAATTAGCCTGAAAACCACACTACGTCTAGGTTGTATATTTCATTTGAAATAATGACACCATTCGTTATGCCGATTGCTCCAAACTATTCCTCTATACCAAATACACCACCTAGTCTGTCTACCACTTCTACTCCCAACACTGAGGCCTGTGTCCCGGTTGCCTGAGTAACTATTCTGACTCTCTGTCTGCCCGCCATTGCTATCTGCGAGCGGTTCCAGAGCAACAATTTACTCTGCCTCCGGTGAGTGTGCGGCGCTCCCGCCATGCCGGTGTATCTAACCCACCCTCTTTGATCAGCACGTCTGACTGATGTTGTAATTCCTCCCCAGACTCTGCATTTGTGCCGTGTTCTTGGTGGCCCACACCAGCGGGGACCCACGTAGTGTAAATCTACATACGGGTAAGCGTTTCCTTTACCCCTATGTTTCAATAGTTAGCCACGACATCTAGCGCTCACACATTGACACGCCGCCTGTATGTTCTGTTTCTGTTTCTCTAGGCGTCCCGGCCACAACAAGTCAGTCGGACATAACGTGATTGATAAATTTTTTCGTAAGTTATTATTCTCTTTCACGTATGATGATTTACGATGTATTTCTCAATCCAAATAAGATCGTTTTATGACGCCATGTCCATTTTTCCGCTTTCTAGACTTGTGGGCCGTACTGCATCTATATATCATGTAAGTGCCAATCTAGTTAACACTGTAATTATAGGTGTAACACAAGGGCCTTCTATATTCCTCAGTATTGAATACGCTCTTATCCCTAGGATTTGAAGTCCAGACATCTCCCGAGCTGTCCTACCCGGGTGTCCATTAAACTGACGACGAGCAACAACCAATCTGGTATGCTTTGTCACGGAATGTGTGCTTTAAAGTAGGATTTACTGTGATTTATTTCTATATTGAAGCAGATTTAATTAATGATCGATATGTGTTAAATATGTCTCCCGCCCCCGTCCTGTCCTGATGAAGACCCCACAGCAAGGGTACTACTAATCCTGCAATTTGAGATGGTCGAAACGTCGACATCTGTCCTTAGTTCTTCAGCTTCACCCCACGACGGATACACATTGTTGTTTATGTGGAGTATGAAATGAATCAAATTATGTATTGAACTGTTTGTCCAGCTTTGTTCAAATTGAAATTGACATATCAAACGTGGTTACACCAGTTGGGTGTATTTTACAGTCATTTTTCCCGATTTCACACCATCCTCACTTCGTCACTCCCTCCTCCCTCTCTTTGGGGCACTGTACAGTCTATAAAGGCTCATTCAATGTTTTGGTATTGAATACGCACTTACATTGTAAATAAATACATTGTAAGCTCATTTCTCATTTATTGGTTTTTTAATTGTATCTATGTTTATGAATTGAATGTCCGCTACTGGGACCCCTTTCCTCTTAATACCTCCCGAAGTAGGGGCACATCAGGAAATCGACATTCAAGCCGAGGTATCATATGAGGAAGCCACTCCTCCTGATGATTCATTGTCTTCCAAATCCCTAGCAAGGAAAAGATCAAGGATGGTGTCTACATCTTCTTCAAGCCCCCTTCCTTCTGATGATATGGATGACAATTGGGAACCAACAGGCCTGTCTGAGAGTGAGGCACACCATGATCTGACAAAGGTAGCTAAGCGTAAAAGGAAGGTCCCCGAAAGTCTCATAGTTATGGAGTGTGATGATGACGCTGAACAAGACGTGGCGTATACTCCTGCTGATGAAGACTCTCACGACGATGACGCAGTCATCATAGACGTCACTCCAGCCTCAGCAGGCATGCAGCAAACAGACATTTATACCCTATCACTAAATGCTGCTGAGCGTGATGTTGGCGACGTTTCAATGGGACCACCACCAATGCAGTTAACTAGTACACCACCACCTACAGCTTCCATAGTTTTTCGCCAGAAGGGACCTCCATCCACCTAGACCTCCATTTCCTCAATTAGTGGTGCTGTAAGTGCACAACGTACAAAATTTTGGCAACACACATCCTCCACTTCATCTGGCATTAGCAGAATTCCCAGTATCGTCTCCTCCGCCCCCCACAGACATTTGAAGTCTGCAGTTTGGGACTTCTTTAGTGTTAGCCCAACAAGGGAAAACATGGCCATTTGTACCATTTGTAAGGTTTGAGTTAGTCGTGGTAAGCTTGGTACCAACTATGGTACCGGAGGCCAGAGAGGTCATCTTGAAAGACAGCACACTGTCAAATGGCATGCGCACCTAAGGGAGATCAAGGCAGGCCGAATTGCAAGTCAACAAATTGTATCATTTGATGTTTCATCTGCTGATGACGAGGAGGAAGAAGCATCAAACATTTCTTCATTTACACCCAGTACCCCTGTCAGCAACACACCCCCTGCAAGATATATGAGCCAAACTAAGAGTGTGGGAGAGAGTGAGACACCAATGCGAAAAAGTTCATCATCACTGAGCGTAACTGGGTCGAAAAAGTCATCATCATCCCATAAAATGGCCCAGCCCACCATTAGAAGCATGTTGTTTTCAGATGCGCCATTTGAACGCAACCACCCAACGGCGCGTCTGTATAACACTAAGCTGGCTAAAATGCTAGCGCTGGACCTTCTCCCTTTTTCTTTTGTGGAAGGGGTGGGTTTTCTTGAAATGGTGGCAACGCTCTGCCCTAAATGGAGGGTTCCTAGCCAGTTCTATTTTGCCAGAGTTGCGGTTCCAGCACTACATGAAGATATGCTGGAGGTGATTGGGGCAGCTTTTCAGAAGAGTGCTGTTCACACTATACATCTGACAACAGACATGTGGACCAGTTGCGCAGCCACTGATTACATGTGCATCACTGCACACTGGGTCTCTTTTTCAGGGGTTAAAGCAAAGCTAAGCGCAGGTGTTGACACGGACAAAGTTTTTAAAGCTGCTCGGAAACATGCAACAATAGCCATGTTTGCCATGGAGAAAACTCATACAGGAGAAAACATTTTGCATGAGTTTAACACAAAGGTCTTTGAATGGCTGTCCCCAAGAAAACGCATGATTGGTTATGTTTCCACGGATAATGGCGCAAATGTAGTTAAGGCCATGGATAAGGGTAACTATTTCAGAGTGCTGTGTCTGGCGCACTGTATAAACCTGATTGTTAAAAAATTCTTGAGTGAAGAAAGTCCAGTCTCCGAGTTACTGACCACCTGCCGAAGAATGTGCACACATTTCAACCATTCTTTTAAGGCCCGGAAGCAGCTGAGGTGCCTGCAACATGAATGTAAAGTGCCAGTGAAAGCACTCATCCCGGAGGTGGCAACACGTTGGAACTCAACCGTCTACATGCTTGAGCGTCTGTATGAGCAGTATGCGGTAGTCGATCAGTATTTCTTTAAACTGGGTACACCTATGATAGACATGAGGATACAGGTGGAGCAATGGGAGCTAGTTAAAAGCCTGACAGACATGCTTCGTCCTTTTGAGGTCTTCACCGTGCAGTCAGCAGGGAGGACTATAATTTGGGAAAAGCTATCCCATTGTCGCGCATGCTAGAGGACAAACTGAAGGCGGTGTCTTCTACGTTTGAAAAAGATGGAAAGGAAGAAGCATTTGAGTTGGCGGAGAAGGTATTACAGCGTTTACTTTACGATGATCGTCTTCAAATGATCCACACAGAACAGCATTACATTTCTGCTACTATTCTGGATCCATGGTACAAAAAGGCAGTGGCAGGCAGAGTATTCTTTCCTTTTGATGACGCAGATGTTACAAAGTACAAACATTGGCTAGCTTTGTCAGCCACTCGGTTTGAAAAAGAACGGCAGGAAATTGAAGGAAAAGACAGTACATCAGCAGGCCATCCGCATCCAAAAAAATCCACTTCTGCATCTGTGGCAGAAGTGAGTGATTCCTCGCAGCCGTTAACGACACCAGCAACCGTATCATCTGCACCAGACACAACAGTAATATTGTGTGAAGAAGAGGATTGGCTAACTCAGCTTGTGTTTGCTTCTCAAATGGTCCCAGAAAAAAGTAAGCAAAGTGGAGGAACCCTGGAGAACCTTGAGTCGATGGTGCAGGCCTATCTGAATGACTCAACAGAGGTCCATGTTCCTCATGACCCATTGGTGTATTGGCATGGGAAAAGAGGTGGCCAGAGATCACCAACCTGGCTATAAATTACTTGTCTTGCCCACTCACAAGTGTGTCTTTTGAACGTGTTTTCAGTGCTGCTAGTGGCATTGTAACTTACAAAAGGACCCGCCTCCCGCCCAAAAATGTGGAGAGGTTAACAATGATCAAGATGAATCAGCACATCATACCACCAGATTACAAAATACGAGAATGCACGCAGGAAGAAGACGAGGAGGACACCAACTTAGATGAGGGAAGTTCTTCCCTGTTAACTGACCTACTCCCGTCTGAATTAGCAGAGTTTGAGGACGAGCTCTTCTTCCCTGACACAGAGCCCTGAAAATGAGTCAATTAATCACTAACTTTCTTTTTTGTCCTTATTCACTTTTATTCCTGTGTGTCTGTCTTTCTTTGTTTTGCAAAATCTATATAAAAAAAACTGTAATCACCTAATCACAAAAACAAGCCCATCAGCAGAACTGTCTTCACTTATTTGCTTATTGATTTGAAGGTGCCGCAGTCTGCATTCCTCAGGTTCACAAGTTCACAAGAACATGCTCCTCTATTCTCCTCCTCCAGACTCCTATTTCCCTCAAAGCAGATGGCTGGATTGCGCACAATGAAGAAAGACTCTGCACTTGTGGGGGTGTTCTACTTCTTTGCGGGTGAGTTGAAGGGTCTGGGGCATTGCTGTGAATGTCTAATACCGGTTAAAAGTGGTTTGGACAAAATCGGAGGTGAAAATTATTTTGCGTTTTTGCTGACTTGCTTGTCTTTGAGGTGCTGTTTGGGGGGGTTCCGGGTGTTTGTGGGTGGGTTTTGGGGTCTGGGAGCACTGCTGGCACAGTCTAATGTTGATTGCATTTGTTTTTCAGGAAATCCATGGTGGAAAAGGGGAGTTAGGGCCTAGCTGCACAGCGTATTTGGACAGAATTGAAGGTAGTAGGCCCATTTTTGCTTTTGGCTTGTTTGGGGGTGTTCTGCTTTTTTGCGGGTAGCTGCAGGGGTCTGGGGCCATTGCTGGGATTGTCTAATACCGGATAAAAGTGGTTTGGACAAAATCAGAGGTGAAAATTCTTTTGCGTTTATGCTGACTTGCTTGTCTTTGAGGTGCTGTTTGGGGGGTTCCGGGTGTTTGTGGGTGGGTTTTGGGGTCTGGGAGCACTGCTGGGTATGGATACTTTTGATTGCAAGAGGTTTGAAGAAAATCCATGGTGGCAAAGGGGAGTTAGGGCCTAGCTGCAGAGCGCGCGCGGAGTGATTTTGGAAATTTGCCTGAAAATTTCCAAGTCCCCATTTTTGTAATTTTGCTTTTTGGCTGTTTGGCGGTCTTCTACTTCTTTCCGCCTGGGTTGACGGGTCTGGGGCCATTGCTGGGAATGTCTAATACCGGATAAAAGTGGTTTGGACAAAATCAGAGGTGAACATTTTTTTGCGTTTTTGCTGACTTGCTTGTCTTTGAGGTGCTATTTGGGGGGGTTCTGGGTGTTTGTGGGTGGGTTTTGGGGTCTGGGAGCACTGCTGGCTCAGTCTAATGTTGATTGCATTTGTTTTTCAGGAAATCCATGGTGGAAAAGGGGAGTTGGGGCCTAGCTGCAGAGCGCATTTGGACTGAATTCAAGGTAGGCCCAAAGTTTTTTAAGTGTGGCTTTTCCCGGGTTTTGCCTTTTGGCTAGTTGGCGAGGTTAAACTTGTTTTCGCCCGGGTTGACAGTTCTGGGGCCATTGCTGGGAAGGTCTAATACCCGAAAGAAAGTGTTTTGGAGACAATCCCTGGGGAAAAAGTTTTTGCATTTTCTGAGATTTCGCTCACTCTACCGTTTTCAGGGGGCTGTTTGTGGGGGTTCCTGATGTTTGTGGGGGGCTTTGCGAGTCTTGGAGCAATGCTGGGTATGGATACTTTTGCTTGCTTACAAGTGGTTTGAATACAATCCATGGTGGGTAAGGGGGGATTTGGGCCTGCTTTACTTTCAAAGTACGTTTTCTCACCTTTTTCTACTAGGCCTAGTTTTTGGAGATCTGATTGGGGGTCTTCTACATTTTTGCGACTGGGTTTAGTAAGGGTCTGGGAGCACTGCTGGGAAGGTCAAATTTTGTTCTAAAACACAGTTTACAGTACACCTAGCTTGAGGGGAAAGATCCGCTAAATTAATTCGCCCATACTTATTTATCCTTCAAAAGGAGACTCAGACAGAGTAGGCACTTTTAAAAATATTGTACTGTCTATTAGGAAACTCAAAGTGTGACTTTTTGCACTACACAGCGTACATACCTTATATTTATTTGTCAGTGGTGTTCTAATATCACTTCCTGTTTTTCCATCAATAATTACAGGCCGGGTTTCAGTCTGTGCAATGGGGAAAAAAGGATGAAGTCAGGCTTCACATTAGCGAGCCGCAATTCAGCATCCGCCAGGCAGGCAGTGGACAGGGTGTCTTCTGGTCACCAACATTGATGGACGGAGCGTCAGATGGAATGGAGGAGTCCCGCTAATAGGAGGAATGGTTGGATGCATGCAACTTACCAAATTCAACAGGACAACTACAACAACATACAGATACAGTATCTGTTCTTTTCTAATTATCTTTTAAGTAATGTTATTGCTGTGAACTTCTATGAGTGTGACTCTGCATTTCTTTGATCTCTGCTTCTAAATTTATCCCTACAGCCATTCTATAGGTTTTACTTCTGCTATGTATTAAACCTAATTTAATGTAAGAAGTGTTTCTCTGAGTGCAGAGATAGGCAAGTGAAAACGCATAATTATTACTGCAGCCCTGTACTGTCGCATTCTTTCATTCACGGTTGTCGAAAGTACTACTTACTTTTCAGTAACCATGCATGCAGTAGTGCATGCACTTCCTTTATGTCACTTAAAAGTTTTATGGATAGCTTTGTACCCAAAGATTTGTTTATCTTCAATTATTGTTTGTCCATGCTATGCTTTTTTTTATTCTCTCAACAAAACTTTCCCAAAAACCACCATTCCCATCCATTTTCCAAACCCTAACCCTCTTCCCCCAGGCTGTGTGGTTTTGATTCATGTGTGACTAAATGACAGCAATAATTCCACACACTTGCTGGGGAGGATAAGGTCATAGCAACAGGCTGGTGAAGGAATCCGAGGATATATTCTTACTCAGCTTGACACTGAGTCACTATTGGCAAATGAAAGCAGATTTTCATGTGCGCCATCAACTTGATTGGTCATCAAGAACATCCTCCTCCTAGACATGGCCAATTATTACGCTGCTGTGTCTTTCACCTTCAGTACTATTTCTTGTAGTAGTAGCCAATGTCAAAGAAATTCAACGCAAGTACTAGTTATACTTTCAATACTTTACCATTTGTTCGGCTACATTGTGGCACTGTTCTAGTGTACTGTCACCTGCTATATTCTCTATCATACCGTTCTAATGCTATGGTAAGGACAAACAAGGTTTCATTTTCTTTTTTTTCAGATGCTGCAACTGCCACTGTGTAACACCACAAGTACCACTGCAATGATGACATTTCATCCGCCCAGGATTGCCAACCTTAATCGCCATTTCCCGTGCAGCCAGCCCTGTGCCTAGCCCTATTTCCAAACACAAATTACAGGTAAGATAAGCATTTGGGGGAGGTAGTAAAATGGAGTATTAGGAGAGACGAGAGACGGACGGTCCTAGGACTATTGAATTCACTTACTCTGTGACAGGCACTTAGTTTTGAAAACATTTGGGCCATTACTAGTACTTACACAACTTGAATCAAGATGCCACTTAAGTTTCAGGAAAACAAACTTACTGCTAAACCCCCACCCACCAGCCTCAAAAGCAGTAAAAAACATGTATGCTAAGATAAAGTTTAAAGTATATTTATATATCCCTAACATAAATAATCTCCCGCAAGACCCAACCCACCCCCCTCCCGAACCCCAACGAATGTCCGTGAAAACTAAGTCCAAGAAAGTAGAAAACCCAACTCCCAATTCCCCCCCCCCCCAGAAGTCTTTAAAAAAGGGGCAAGGGACAGTCTCCTCCTACTGCTGGCTGCTGTTGACTTTTCGGGCCAGGTCGGCATGCTCCTTGCGGAGGGTCTCGAGCAGGGTTTTGATGTCGAGGAGCTCCTGCTCGAGGTAGGACACCCTAAGTAAAAGACGGTGCACGCGTGCCTTGCACCTGCTGTGGGGGGCAGCTGATTTCTTTGCTGCTCGGCGGTGGCGGGTGGCTGCGGGACCCCGGCTCCGTACCGCTGGAGACCTGCTGCGCTGACTGGCTGACCCAGGGAGCGCAGAGGAGGATGCAGGTGTGGCCGTGGATATTGTCGACGTACTCTGCGTGCCCCCCTCCTTCTGGGCCACCAGCCGCCGATATTCGGCGACAGTGGCCTCCAGCCTCCGTTGCCGGGCCCTTTTAGCCAGCTCCTTCCGTGTTGGTTTGGAAGGAGCATCTATATGAAGAAAGAAAGACATACAGCCTGATTCATCAAGCCGAAATTGGCTCGCAAAGGGCCAGATTCTCAGAATCTAGCCCTTTGCGAGCGCTATTTTTGCATTTGGGATTCATCATCCCAAATGCAAAAATCGGTAATAGCGATTTCGCTATTTTGCGAGGAATTACATTTAAGGAATCTCTATTTGAGATTCCTAAATGCAATTCATCATCCATTTAAAAATTGCGAATTCTCAATTTCGGCCCGCTATTTACCGCAAGGTCAAACCTCGTGGTAAATAGCGAAAACTTTGAAAAATGCTTTTAAAAGCATTTTTCTAAGTTGCATGTTGCACACACACATGTCCAAACGACATGTGTGTGCGCAACACCTGTTTCAATTTGCATTTAAGGGGTGCTACAGGGTGTCCTTTGGACACCCCTGGCACCCTTTAAATCGCTATCTTATTTGCGATTAGCTAATTGCTAATCGCAAATAAGGAATACTCCCCATTCATTCCTATGGGCCTTTTGGCCCATAGGAATGAATGGGGAGTTATTCCTTATTTGCGATTAGCAATTTGCTAATCACAAATAAGGAATGTGTAGGAATCGCATTTCTTTATGCAATTCCTACATGAATCCCGTTTTGCAAGTCCTTTTTAGCGATTCGTTATGAATCGCTATTAGGGGCTCGCAAAACGGGAGATTGATGAATCAGGCTGATAGTCTGTAACCAATGCTCTTTAAGATTAACACAAAATGATTCAGCAGAAAGTTGTGTCACAGTAGAACTAGCAACTTGCAAGCGCAGTACATAACTATTGTGGCCAGTATCTATCTAACCTCCCACTTCTTCATCCTTGCTCTAACATTAGTGGGAGTTTAAGGAATCAATTCTACGAGCACTATGGACTCACTCCATTAGAGTCAACTATGACAGTACACCAGTCTTCTTCTTCTTCTTCTCTCTTGTTTAGCAAAATTGGTACGTTAACTTCTGCAAGCCGGCATAATGACAGCGCAGTCAACTTGCACCCGAGAAAAACAGATGCCCGCCATGATGAGTAAGACAGACTTGCGTTACTGTGCCAGTCCAGTACATGCAGGTGGTGATGCTCTTACTTTTCTATTACGGGTGGCACTGAGAATACTCTGTTACAAGGGCTACTGCTTAATTAATTTAACTTTCACCCTGCAGTGCCAATGAATACTAGAAAAGGAAAATGAAGAAGATAAATAATCTGATTATCTATCACTACACATGGTATGTATTTGCTTACATATGGGATGACTTTAGGTGCTTTCCTTTTATTGAGTGAACAGTGATACATCCACACATGAATGACCGAGTTCTACTAAACTTATTAACAGAGGTAGTGACTGGCCATCGTAATAGCCGGATATATGCTGTGCTTGCAATACAAACTACTGCTACTATTCATGGTACTATTTGTTCAAAATGACAACTTCTTTTCCTTACCTCTCCTACACTGGGACGGACGTGCAGGTTAGGTGTTACATGCTCTTCAAAATAACACTTAGTTCATCCAGTGACCGTCTACTCTCTCTAGATACACATATGCTATCTAAGAGTCAGATAGTACCATGATCCAGGCATCCATCCATTCAAACTATATGTCAATCATTTCTCTTCATGTCTCTCATCTGGACAAACCTTACGTTTTCTCACGGGAAAACAACCTTTTCATTTTATTTGGGAAACCGCAAGCCATACATCCGTGCTTGACTTGCATTTGAATTTCAACCAAAGCATACACTGCGCACACATACAGTTTCTGTTTCACCCACCCAGGCTGTTCTCCTTCCACTCACCCTTGCTTCCCAGCCACCTCGGGCACCAATCAAACACGTATCATTCTTCTTTGTCAGTCATCATTACTTTTAACTTGGTCGTCCTTCCACACTTACTTACACCCTTCTTTCGCTTTTCGTTCATCGCATCCATCAAGTTCATCTCAGATCTGATTTGGATTCTCGAAAAAAAATTCACCGCTGAGTTGAAGTAAATTTAGAGGAGGCTACTACCTGGTTGATAAAAACTTTGTTCTAAATTTGAAAGTCTTCTTAACAGTATAGTAACTTAACTGTAGAACATATTTACTACACCCGTGCAGAGACCACACTATGCAATCTGCAATCTCAATAAGTAAGGAATATAAGAGCTTACCACTGCCCGCCACTACCGTGGCAACCCGCACAGCAGTTTCGTCCGGCACTTGCACCGCCTCCTCCACAGAAGTGTCCTCCTCCACCTCCGCGCTGGGCCCAGCACCAGATGTTCCACCTACAAAGTACATTTAAGAATATTAGATGTCATAGACATACACCACTCACTAGTATTTTGTCTAGGAATGAAGAAATGTGAATACAGAAACCAATCTAATAATTTGTGACTGTCTACTCTAAAGTAAAAATTTCCATTTTTCCAGGGAAGGGTGTTGTCTTGCTGCACTTTTTGGCACAACTGATGAATGCTTGCTTTTTAACACGCACCATTTTTCTCATAACAGACAGAAGCTTCACTTCTAAGAACAAATCATCATCTCTAGGACGGAGTGACCAACGATTCAGCACCAAAAAGAAAAATTAAAGTTCAAACCAGGTGAGGGCTCGGCTCGCCCACAATAAATGTGTGAAATAAATCACTAAGCACTTTTCCATTTTTAATCAACCGTTTATGTTTTATGACAAGCTTGATTTTAATAAATATTTTTACTTTTAATAAAGCTTTAAAACTTAAATAGACTCTGTGGTTTTTGGTCAAGAGTGAATCAGCAAAAGGTTTTGCAATTTGCAAGCATGAGTCCGTGCCTCTGACACTTCTGGACTCTGACTCCGTACTCTTGTCCTGCGTTGGATAATCATCATTGGGGATCAATCATCGATGAATTCGGGAGCTAAATGACTCTGCCACACTATCTAGTCAGTAAGGAGATTGGGGGTTCCTCAAAGTCTGATATCACTGAGGTATGTGGAAAGTCTACCTGCACCTATTATAATTGATAAACAATGCACTATTTAGTGTCCATAGTTCTGTTTGTGCAGATTTGTCCCTGCAACAGGTTTATTGTTGGTAATTGTCAAAGCATAAACATTTAGAAGACTTGAAAAGACATTATGGACAATCCCAGAGGACTGCACACAGTGCATAGAGCTATTGCTGACTGGAATTGGAGTTTCGTTTAACAACTTTTGCCAAAGTGTACAATCTTAGTTAGCTACACAGACAGACTAATAACTAAGAATAATCTAGTAATACCACAGGGAGTCATAGTAGAGGCAGGATAAGAATTTAGATACAGTCTACAAGAAGATCAACGACGATTTAGAAAAAATCGAATGAGGACTGCTAGGAAAAAATAGGTACTCTATATTAAAATAAAAACTTACCGGGGCCAGCAAAGGAGCCCTCGCCTGACCGATCCTGGCCTTGAACAGCAGCAGCAGCCGATAACCCCTCCTCATCTGTCCTCTTGCCCCTGGGGGGAGCTGATGTACAACATGAAAGAAAGAAAGACCCGAAAACATGGATGATTGTTGTTAACCAAATCAAACATTTCAAAAGAACAATAACAAAATATTTTGGCGAAATAGCAAATAGACAACTATTCCACGGGATATATTGACCTATCTCATGTGGTCTACCACGATATTAGTATTGCTTGATTTGCGGACCATCGACTTGGAAAGTTATGCAACTCACTAAACAAACTACTAAAAAGGTTCGCCTAGGACTGGCAGGCAGCAGTCCGCAGCACGCGAAGTGACAGACAAACTCCATCGTGATTGCAGATCAGCGACAACACTAAAACGTATCCTACTACATTAACCAGTCATTAAAATACTCAAACTATCAATCCACCACCACTATTTTTTCTTATTGCCAGGTGTACAAAGGAAGGACTGGACTTGAGTCTGTAGGGGCAGATTTACAAGCCCCTTGTGGCTCTTTTGCTCCATTGTTGCGTGACTTTTGTGACACAGCGGCAGAACAAAAGAGGCGCCATGGTGTGGCGTATATTAACAATGTGACGCATATGGGAGATGCATCACGTTGTAAAGCCCTGCGCCATCAGGGGGCGTTCCGGTGCAAGGGAGGACGTTCCTGCACAGGAACGCATCCTAAAAGTGGCTGAGGGAAATCTACAAGATTTCAATCAGTCACTTTTAGGACAATGATGCGTGACTCAAACCCTTCAAGCAGACGTACGGCTTGATGCAGCATTGGGGAGAAAGGGCACCCCAGAGCATTGCTGGAGCTGCGCCATCGTTGCGATGCAACTCCAGCAATGCGCCACCTTTACGGCACAGATGCGTAACGCTTCGGTGACGTTTTGGGTCCATGGTGCGCCGCATTGTAAATACGGCGCACCATGGGTGGTGGTGGCGTGGCGCACAATTACTGGCGCATCCCTGCTACTTTGCAGGGATGCGCCGGTAATTGAAAATATGACCCTTAGTGTCTAGCATTACGCAGTTCTTTAAACTACACTCATACATAATTTCTCAGGCCAATGAAATGAACACAAATTCGAAAACAAATAAGCATAGTAGCAACGCTACTGAGAAGGAGAGCAGAGCACCTGAAATGCACAGAAGATTTTGAAATATAATTTACCTACAATGTAATCGGCAGCATTATTGCTCTTGGTAAAAAACAAAAATATGCAATATAATAACACACAGAGCAGGAGAAAACAGAGTAGTGATGAAATACCTACTACTACTCACCAAGCCCGGGGA
Organism: Lissotriton helveticus; assembly: GCF_964261635.1. Taxonomy (NCBI): domain Eukaryota; kingdom Metazoa; phylum Chordata; class Amphibia; order Caudata; family Salamandridae; genus Lissotriton; species Lissotriton helveticus. Next base: position 1,469,862,348 of record NC_136065.1, read on the forward strand.
TCTCGATGCCGAGCAGGTCAAGCAAGTCACGTTCCCGGTCCAGGAGATCCATCCAACGGTGGGTGGCCTGGTTGTAGGTGTGCCGGACCCGAGAGTGTTGATACATGGCCCGGCACACCTTCTCCCACCGCTTCCGGCGCTCCCAGAGCCCGTAGCCGCTTGCGATCTTGCTGCCTGCCATGATGGTCCTGGGGAGGCGGCGCTGGACATAAAACACTAGTGCGGCCACCTCCTCCGCGCTAAAAATCTCCCGTGGCATCACTAGCTCCCCCCTCAAACGCCCGCACGGGAGCCGGGCACGGGGTGCGGGACCCTTCCCCTTCCCGGGCTGCTTCCCGGCTCCCTTTACCATGGCCTGGGCAGAAAGGAAGGTAAATAATAAAGAAGAAATAGAATAGGGAAGAAGAAAAGGAAAGAGTTTAAAAAAGTAGTTTAAAATTAACCAAAGGTAGCAGAAAACACAAAAATATAGAGCTAGAAAAATAGAGGGATAGATAATAAGTAAAATAGGTAAAAAAATACTTCAAACAAGCAAAGGATGGCAGAGATTAACAGAGGATACAGAAAGCGTGCCCAGAACCATAGCAATGAATGAAAAACAAGATGGCCGCGCCCGTTCACGACCGCGTGGGTAAGTTCGCGCGAGATTTCCCTCGCGATCACACGCGAACTTGTACGAGCGAACGGCACACTTTGCGAGATTACACAGAGCGCCCGGAAACAGAAATACGTCACGCAAACAAGATGGCCGCGCCCATGTACGACCGCTAGGGTAACTTTGCAAAGTTGCGCTACAAGTGGTCTGCGAAAATGCAAAAAATCACGCAAACTAACTCGCCGCAAAAAAAAATCGTATATTCGCACGAATTCGCGGCTTCAGAATTCGATCTCGCGCAAATTGCGCGAAATTGCAGAAAAACGATTTTAGCAAAACTGAAAGCACTCAGCAGGTGCAAAAGTTCAATCTTATCATTAGTAACCATTCCCTGTAGTGCTTCATGAGGGGCCCCTCCAGAGTTCAGTTGCCTACTTGCAACTATTTTATGACCCTGCTCTGACCCTCACAGCAGGCTCAGAGAATAGCTGCAAGTATGCCACAAATGTCCTGTTAAAAAAAATTACACTGCAACAGAAAGCAATTACAGATAAGGAAGCAGGTGCCAGACTGGAAGTTCAAATTCAGTGACACATTAATCAGCCCCTAATTCATTCATGTCAGTTGAGGCAGGGCAGGTGTGCTAACGAATTTTACAAAACTGAAAGCACTTAGCAGGTGCAAAAGTTCAAGCTCATCATTAATGAGGAAGCACTTACAGCTAAGGAAGCAGGTGCCAGCTCAAATTCAGTGACACATTCATCAGCCCCAAATTAATTCATGTCAGTTGAGGCAGGGCAGGCGTGCTTTTCCCCCCATAATCTACAGTGATGAACCAGAGGGTGGCATGGGTGAGCCAGAGGGTGAAACAGAATGTGGCATTGGTGAAACAGAGGGTGCTGTGATGAACCAGATGTAGAAACAACATGGTCGCGACCGTTGCTACCTGACAAGTAAGTTTGCGTTTGCGAACTGGTAAAAAACCCTTGCAAAATGGCAGAAACACTTGCGAACACAAAAAGAAAAATCTGCAAAATTCGCGAATTTTGCGGATTGCGAATCCGTAAATACGCAATTTCGCGGATTGCGAATTTGCAAAATTCGCCCATACTTAGTTACAACTGGCCTACCAAAGGAGGATGCTCCAGGGGGCACCTTTAGAAGGTGGTCAGGATTATACAAGGTGTGGCATGGAGAAACCACATTCTCAGTCTCTAAGAGTACCAAATACCACTGAAACAGATAGGTCAGCTGTCAGGCTTTCCTCTCCTGGGAGAGCAGTTGCAGGGGTCACCAAGCACTTAGAAAGTGGGGATCCAAGGTGATGCCTATTAAACAGAGGAGCCTAACCGCCGCACTGTGCCCACTCCAGAGTGCATGCAACATTCCCCCACTGTATTCCTTAGAACGAATAAGCCGACATGCAATTGTGTCTTGTAGTTATCATTTGTTGGCCGCAGTTTTATTAGGAATATATGTATACACTTAGCATAATTTGCATGCCCTGGTCGTGAATCATCATTGGAGAACTGTGATATTTGCGTCATAAATCATATGCCTTTTGTCATACATCATATCTGTCATAAATCATATGTACATCGCCAAACAGCAAATTAGACTGACAGTTCGTTGGTTAGCTCATTTGCAGGCTAGTCTTGTTTCTTGTCCCTTCTGGTTCGTTTCTTTGTTTGGTTGGATTTACGCGAGGGATAGCTTCTTGTCTAGAGTTAGGCCAGAACTCGCTACTAAGTTAGACTCTTTTGTGCCCTGCCATCCAGCGGGGGCTGATCTGCAAGTGCCGTCTCCGTTTGCTACCCCCTGTAGGTAGGTCAACTCACTCAGCCGTGAGGCATTCCAAAGTGAGTGGTCCTACACACTGCCCCTAGGCCAACGCACCCAGCCGTGAGGCATCCCAAGGTGAGTGGCCCCATTCCGGCACACCGCCCTCTGGTGTGCCTCCATACTAACCATTGTCCCCTTAGCTCTCCACCAACGTCTTGCCTGCTTCCCAGCACTGCCACATTGCTGATCCTAAGGTGTGGGTGGGTGGGACAAAAATACTTGTAGCATCGCTGCTGCTCCCCGCTCTACGAAGATAGGAGCTTATCTGGGAGAGCATCGCTTATATCCCCCCTGATACTTTCCCGCCTTGCTGGTAGGTTCCCTCATTGGGGCTTTGTATCCCACTTGGGCCCCCATTGGCCAGAGGGTGGCGCCTTTCTAGCAGTCAGCACAGGGGGGGGGGGGGGCACTGGTGTTTCTCCCACTTCTGTGCACCTAAGCACTCCAAAAAACATATTTTTCTGGGGCTCGGTGTCGGTTATGGCGTCGGCCCTCGTGGCCCCCTTTGGGTGCAGCCTCTTCAAGAAACTGAGTATGTGATAGTCCGTTGGCATCACTAGGTCTCCTTGACTCTTTAGAGGCAGAGTCAGAGAGAGGTGGTGCATTGTCAGTCTAGGTATAACATGATCATCACAATAAAAATATCCACCAAGAGTTGTGGGCACACAATACTTTGGTAAAATCTCTGTGATACTGAAATATGTACATTGTATTCATGATGATTCACATAGGGGAAGAACAGAAAATACAATTTACAATAACTAATTGTTGTATTGTAAGTCTCCTTGCAGAAGTTTCTACTGCACTCCTCTAGGGACCCGTACCCTCCTTACGCACCAACCTGTATTGTGACGTGTCAGCTGGCGTTCTAGAATGCCAGCTGATTGAGTGTCAGTTGAAGAAGATCTGTTGGGGAGTCGACACGCTGTGTGTCACTGCGCTGTCCTTCCATTTCTGGTGTGCTGTTTCCCTTAGAAGAATAAACGTTCACAACTAAAACATACATGTGCGTAATTCTTAATTAGAATGGCGACAATTACAGCATACCAACGAACCAGGACGTATTGAGGCAGTACCTTCACTGTCCTACAAGCAGTTTTCAACGTTCTCCGGAGGTGCCGGTGTACTTGTGTTTGATCGGCAGCTGAGCGGTTGTTCCTGATTGACCGCTCAAGCTCTTTCATGAGGTAACGTTTGCCTTCGGCATAGTGCTCCCTCAGCAACAACTTTGTTACGCATCCTGTGTTTCATTCCGGCACATTCCTCTGGAGACGACTTACATCGGTTAAGTGTGCAAAGAGCTTTGTCATTGCCGCGCAAGGTGCATTCCAAGTTATCCTTGTGCTGGCGGCAGCTACCTCTTCAGTTTCTTGTGGAACGTCCAGTACGCCTAACGCTATCTAGTGGTGACGTCATTGAAACGCACACACATCTAACTGCAAGAGTAACTTCGTCAGTCCGCCTTCTTTAATGATTTTTTTTCTTCTCCCAACGCATTGTATTTACAGATACATGTACGGCGTCTCTTCACCACACTTCTTGGCTGTGCAGTATATCTTTCCCAATCCTCATTATAAACATTAATATGTTATGTTATGTTAAAATTAATTTCAAAAGCGCGCTTTCACCAAACGGTTTCTTGGCGCTATGTTCAGAGTGGTAGCAATACCAGATAGTGAGTGGACATCAATTGTAAGCGTGGGAGAAAAGCCAGGTTTTGATTAGTTTCCTAAATTGAGTATAGGAGTCCGTCATGCGCAAATAGAGAGTGAGGGCATTTCAAAATTGGGGGGCCAGGGCCGTGTGTCTAAGGCCACCATGTTTCTTCCGTTTAAAAGAATGGGAGACCAGCAAGTTCCTATTAGAGGAATGTAGATCACAAGAGGGAAGATACCGCTGAATGTTTAGATCACTGACGGCAGGACCGCGTCCTGACAGGGCTTTGTGGATGGTGCAGCCCAGCTTAAACAGACAGAGTTGGGGTATGGGGAGCCAAAAAAGGCTTTTCAACAGTGATTTCACATGGGAGTGCTTTGGCTGACCAAGAATGAGTCTGGCTGCCTGGTTCTGGACCCGTTGCAAGCGATGTCATTGGTATGCAGGTATACCGACGTACAGGGAATTGCCGTAGTGAATACGCAAAATGACCAGGGTGAGAACCACTTGGGTCAGGGCTTTGGTGGAGAGAAATCTGTTGATTTTTTGGATTCTTCCTAGATGGAAAAAGCATGCTGAGACCACTGGGCTGACCTGAGCCTTCATGGTAAGATCATTGCTGATCAAAATTCACAGACTTTTTACTGACGGGGCCGGTACTGGGGAGCTCCCTAAAGATAGGGGCCAAAAGCTGGAATTCCATGGGTTATCCAAGCCACCAGTAAGAATCAACTCTGTTTTATCTGGGTTTAGTTTAAGTTAATTAGCATTCATCCAATCACTAATGAAGTTCATTATGGATTGAAAGTTTGTGATATATGAAGCTGATGGATCGATGTTAAAGTTCAGCTGGAGGTCGTCAGCATAGTTGAACACAACAACCGTTCTCTCTACATACTGCCACCTACCAATCCTGAGAGAAAAGGTGGATTCTCGTCAAGGCTGATTCTAAGGTATGTTTGTTCTTTTATTTTCTTTACCGTTTATCCACAATTTATTGGCAGGGTAGAAAGACACGATTATGCATTGCATCTGGTGGGGGCTATCATCTAACTGATATTTGTGTATTCACACCCATGTACTATTATTCGTGATATCCAGTAGCTGGCTAAAATGTATTTTACCGTTCAATCACATACCCACTACGGCTTCAGGTAATGTGTATAATTTATCACCACCACAAGCATTGGAACCCGTATTAAAATTGGTGGTATTGTGTGAATATTTCACTAATTACATTTCTACATTCGATGAGGAGGAGGAAGACTTAAGCCCTGAGAAGAAAATGAAAATGTTACTGCATTGCTTGGGAGCTGGTGGGCTCAAAGTATATAATCACTTACAGAAAAAATCTGTTCCACTGATAAGGGGGACGTATACATGAATGCATTGGAGGAATTAGATAATTATTACAAACCCAATAATATATAAATTCTACCACCGGAAACAAGTCAAGGAAAAGTCTATAGAGGATTATGCTGCAGTTCTTAAGAATTTGGCTCTTACATGTCATTTTGGGGAGCTACATGACGAACTGATAAGCGATCATATTGTTATGTGCTCAGCCAATCCTGCCATCCAGGACTCGCTCCGAGCCAAAGGTGAAAAACCCCTCCAAGAAGTGATCGACATTGTGAAAAGGGCTGAGTCAACTGGTAGATGTTCCAAAGCGGTACTGTCGGGAACAACAGTAAAGCATGACAAACTGTGAATTGTTGCAAAAATAAGAGGAGGGAAATCATGCCCTCAGTCGTCGTTTAACTATAAGAATAAAAATGTGTTTGAGACTGATCACCAAAACAGCTTTAAAAGTTCCTCATAAAGGAAGAGCTACAGATGTGGTAGCACTAAACATTTTGCCAATGACAAAAGGTGGCCTGCACGCTCACAAAAGTGTACCAAGTGTTGCACAGTAGGTAATTTCATGGTTTGCCAATAAAAACCTAACCATAGAGTCAAGTTAATGGTGCAGAGTGAGGAGTATGAATCTGAGTCTTCAAATGACTCTGACTATAATATATGTGTACCTAATGTGGATGATGCGCAAGTACTTAACATAGATACTGGAGACAAGAAAAAAAAGAAACTCATGTGCAATATGACTATTGGTGGTGTTATCATAGTATTTGTAACCGATTCAGGATCACCATATAATATTGTTTAAATAAAGAGGTGTGAGACAAACAACGTATGCATACTTTGGGTCACATATTACCCCAACCTGATGTTTCTCTTAAAGCATTCACAGGCGAACCAATTTAAATGTTGGGTTACAGAAAATTGAAATTTGTTTTTAAAAACAGACAAACCATAAGCACATTGTATGTTTCTACTACTGGTCCTTCAGTATTTGGTTGGAGGGATCAAGGCAAGTTAGACCTTACCCTAAATCACAATAGCCCTGAACCTGTTTAATTGATGCAGGCAGAGGATCATTTAGGATTAGTCATGTCCAAAGAATTCCCCAAGGGTTTTTGCTGAAGCATTGGGAAGCTAAAGGGGTTTAAACATAGAATACAACTCAAATCAAATGCAAAGCCTTGCATACACAAGGTGTGAAATATTCCCTGCACATTAAAGAAGAAGTTAGATTACAATCAGAAGCTTTCCACAAAGCAGGGGTCATAGAACCCACTGAGTCCTCCGAGTTGGTTGAGCCATTGGTCGTAGCAAGGAAGGCCATTGGAAAGTTGAGACTATGCTTCGACTTACGCGACCTCAATCAGAGCATTCAGGTGGACCAGCATCCTCTACCAAAGATCAATCAGAAGTCGTCACATACAAAAGACATGCGGTAGTTCTCTACCATTGACCTATCATCAGGTATCTCTACATGCAGACAGCAGAAACTTAAAAACCTTTATATCACCTTTCCGTTGTTATAGATTTAAACGAGTTCCTTTTGGTTTAGCGTCTGCAGCTGCAATGTTCCAAAGACTTCTGCACATGATATTTAAGGGCTTCAAGAACCTGCTCATCTTTCAGGATGACATTTCGGTTATGGTTAGAAGCAAAGATGAGCACTACTGAAATTTGTGTAAAGTATTGTGCAAATGACAGGAAAAAGGTTTGACAGCTGAATATAATAAATGTAAATTTGCAAAAAAAACAAGTGACATATTTAGGCCATGAAATCACACAAGAGGTAATCAAAACAAAGAAAGAATTGTTGGGGTCCATAAGAGATGTTCCTGTCCCTAAGAATAGAGAAGTGCCTAGATGCATCAAACAGAATTGCATTCGCAAACGGTGCGAATCGCTTTTTTCGGCCGTTTGCGAATGCAATAGACTAATTTGGAATGCATCATGCATTTCGCAATTTTAGGAATCGCAACCATGTTGCGATTTCTAAAATTGCGATTGCATTTAAGAAATCGCAATTAGAGATTTCTTAACTGCAATGCATGATTATTTTTAAATTGCGAATTCGCAGTTTGGAAGGGGTAAAATAGCATGAAATTGAACTTCATGCTAATTTACCTAAAACTATCAAATATGCACAAATTGCATTTTTGGAAGTTTAAATTTACACACAAACATGCCCATGGGGCATGTGTGTGTGTAAATTGCATTTAAAGTTACATTTCAGGGGTGCAGGGAGGGGTTCTTTGGACCCCCCCTGCACCCTTGAAATTGCATTTACATTTTGCGAATCGCAATTTGAAATTCGCAAAATGTGATTGCCTTCCCATTGATTCCTATGGGCCTTTTGGCCCATAGGAATCAATGGGAAGGCTTTTCCTTAATTGCGATTCGCAATTTGTGAATCGCAATTAAGGAAAAATACCGATTCCCAAAAATAATTGCGAATTATTCATGCATTGCTGTTTGCGATTTCTAAATTGCGATTCCTTAATTTTCGCAATTTAGGAATCGCAAACGGCAACAATGATGCATCTACCGAAAGAAGTGCTATCATTCTTGTTGTTGTTGGAATTCTATTCCAAGTTTGTGAAGAATTTTTCCACCAAAACATATGATGTCAGACAGCAGTTAAAATTTAAGAATACATTTGAATAGAGTGCCAAAAATATTTTGTCTTTCCTAAAGAGGGTTTTTGTAATGCCCCCTGCCTTATAAGGTTTCATTCCCAATTGACCTAGTATTGTCACTACTGCTGCTAGTGGAAGAAGTATAGGCGCTGTGCTCACCAAGAAGCACATGTTAGGTAGTGAGGACACTATCGCTTTTGCCTCGCACTCTTTAACTCCTACTGAGGAGAAATATTCCGTAATTGAGCGCGAGGCTCTTGCGTGTGAGTGGGGTCTGGAGCACTTCCACCAATTTGTTTGGGGAAAGAAAGTCTTATTGCATAATGATGATAACCCCTCACTAAGGTATTAACCACTAAGAGGCTGTATGCTGCCTCACCTGGACTGGCTTGCATGTCAGTGAGACTGTTGGATTTCAATTATGATGTGCAATATTAACTTGGTACTAAGAATGTTGTTGCTGACTTTCTTAATCGGTTGCCCCTCCCCTTGAGTGAACGTGTAGAAGACATGGGAGAGGAGTTTTGAGTTGCTAATATCATTGAAGAATTCCCTGGTGTTTCAAAGGATGAGTGGATGAAGGCACACGATTTGGACGTTATGTTGCAAGATTTAGGCAAAATTACACTTGTTGGAAGGCCTGTGAAGAAAGATATACGTAAGGAACTTAGAACCTTTTGGGAATTGAGACATGAGTTGTCATTAGAAGGGGGTCTAGTTTTAAGACAAGGAAAAGTGGTACTGACTAAAGCCATAAGGAGTAGAAGCTTAGAAATTAGCCACAAGGGGCACTTAGGAATCAATAAAACCAAATACAAAGTTAAGCTCTGGTATAAGTGGCCCAAGAGGATTAGCCAGGCTGCCTTGATTAGGTGATAAGTGGCCTGGCCAGGCAGATGCTGTCTGATGGAGAGAGCTCTGTGGGGTACAGGTATGCCAGAGCAGGCGGGTTGGGCCATAAAGCATCAGCTACAAAGGAAGAACAGGTCAAACAGGCCCACCATCTCTCCCTGCCAGATTGGAGGCTTAAGGAAGGAATTCACAGATGTGAGGGAGGGAGTTTATAGAAATAAGTCATACTCTGAGTTTGGTTTAGTAGGCTCTTCCTGGTCTGCTAACATTTCAGCCATGATGCATTTTGAGGTAATAGTGTTTTCTGAGACAAGACTATGCCACACTTTGTAGGAAGTTGTCTTGTTTTGAGGTGTTGCTCTGCACCTCTTTGGACAGGGTGCCTCCCTCCTTATCACTAGGGAACACTGGCTAAATATGTGAGCGGTGTAGAGCCTCTCAGTTCTGCTGCCTGAAACTACAAGTCCTGCTGGACTCATGCTCTGCACCCAATATCCTGCCTGGTGAACACTGCGCCTGCTGCACTATCTGGGACTACTGCTCTGTGGACTTTGCATTGTTTCAAGAAGGAGGAAAGAGTAGACTCCCTGAAGCTACAGGTTATTAGAGCTTAACTGACCCTTCTCCAGCCAGAGTACCCCTCCTGGAGTGTGTCCAGTGGAGTTTAACCATGTGCATTCTGGGAAATGAAGTCCGGGCCTGCCAAGGACCATCTTGGAGATTCCATACCCTTGGATTTGTTTTTGTGACACGTGGAGCTCACCAGGAGACCATCTAAAATGACCTCCAAAAATTTGGGAAAGTTTTGGAAACTTTTTGAAAAAAGCTCCAGGAGGTGAACAACCCGAAGGCGAGAGCCAAGCCAGCCACCATCAACCACGACCCAGCCTGAATTCTGCGTTCATCCCGCTGAAGAGCTCTGGTGGTCCGATTTTTAGAGTTTGACCTGCAGCTCTGCATAAGTCATGCCGGTGAACTCTCACCTAATCCAGACAAGTGAAGAGAAACCAAGGCTCTTGGCAGAAAAAGCTCCAGAAAACGTTCTAAGTACGAAGGTAAAGTTTTGACAGAGGCTTACCACGTGGGGTATTCAAGTAGGTCTCCATCGCTGTCGGCCTTAAGCTTTGACTTTTTCTGAGTCAAGAACGGCCAGATGTCCAGAAGTGGCACTATTAGTTTCTAAGCACTAGAAAGTGTTTATTTTTTTTAATTCTTATCTCTGGTGCCCCACATTGTATTTTCATGGGTTTGGTATCATGTTAAAGAACAAAATATTACCTATGTTTATACATTGGTGTGGGATTTGTATTGTTTGTTATGTCTTACTTATTTACTATATTGGTGTTTTTAAATGCTTTACGTGCCTGTCTCCTAAGTTAAGCCTTATTGCTGGGAGTCAGCTACCAAAGGTTGAGCAAGAGACTAATTTATAGAGACCCTATTTAGCACCCAGTACTGTGTTGGTGGCCTTTCTGCTGGTGTTAGCTGCATAGCCACCTCTCTGTATATCCCACCTTCCAACATCAGCACATTTTCTAATAGTATTACTTCATTATTTTGTACTTTTTCCACTAGTTAACACTGTCTGGGCATTGGGTGCACCTCATTAGTACCTGCTTAATACCTAAATATCACAATAAGCAACAAAAAGGTGACCAGTCAGCCTTTGTAAAAGGCCTTCTACTGTGTGGTAATATATTCTGTTGTGTTTTTAGTAACTTTAGAATCCTTTTAGTTGGAAACAGTGTTTTGTTCAAATCTGCAGATTATGCACCAGCACATGGATTATGTGGTAAATGTGGCAAAACCAACCCCACTGAAGCGAGAAGAACAGTCACCCAGGCCCTTGTCAGCAGCCGGTTGGACTATGGAAACGCCCTCTAAGCAGGAGCCTCGAACAAACTCCTGAGACGGCTCCAACAAATCCAGAACGCCTCTGCACGCCTGATCCTCGACATCCCTCACCGCAGCCACATCACACCCCATCTGAGAGACCTGCACTGGCTCCCGGTCAACAAGAGGATAACCTTCAAGCTCCTCACCCACGCACACAAGGCACTCCACAACACCGGACCAACGTACCTCAACAGATGACTCAGCTTTCACACCCCCACCCGCCAGCTCCGCTCCGCCGACCTTTCCCTCGCTACAGTCCCCCGCTTCCAAAGAGCAACCCCAGGCGGCAGATTGTTCTCCCACCTCGCCGCCAAGACCTGGAACACCCTCCCCATCCACCTGCGGCAGACCCAAGACCTGTTGACCTTCAGAAAACTCCTCCAAACCTGGCTTTTCGAGCAGTAGCAGCATTCCCCACCCCAGCTCCTTGAGACCCTCACGGTGAGTAGTGAGCTTTACAAATGATATGATTGAAATCTATAACTATGTGAAAATCACTGCAGCTGCAAAAATAGCATAATCCCAGTGGCCCTCTATGTGATTTTTAGAATATTGTTATTGCTATGTGCACGTGATATGCCAATGTTTTACTTTTAGGGCTCTAATTGTAACGGAATAAAGTTATTATGTATACATGCAAGTCACGGGAAGCCAGTGACATTAGTATTAATATAAATATGCTGCTCCCGCCTCCCCTATACCACACGTTGTACTGTAGAGAACTCCTCTAATGCATTCATATATGCATTTCCAATAGTCATTTACATCTGTGATTTTTCACTTACTGATATACATTTGTCTATAAAAACCTCTCTAATGACATCAGTTAAAGTAAATAAATGATATTTCTACTTACGAAAAAGGTACCGTACTTGAGCATGGTGTACTCATTTACTCTCGGAAGACAATTATCTACAAAGCATTGATCTGTGGTGCTAAACCTGTAAGAAAGACGATATATACATCAACAGCTGAATTGCACAATGCTTAATCAGGAAATTTTGACAGAAAACCTGACTTCCTCATGGTGTGATCCTACGAAGATATATTTAGTTCAGTGTACCACATTGTACTTAACTTTGCAATTTAAGAGCACTCTGAAGTAATTCAGCACAGAATGTCTGATATAAACATTATATTGTTTTTGCTTGTACAACAAAAATAATTACCAGATATAAAGTGCCCATGGCTCACTTGTCTGTTCGTTGATAGATGGCATTCTCATTAGTGGACTGAGGGAATGAGGTATTTTTTTTTTACAAATCTTTTTATTAAATTTAAGCAGGTAGGTAACACAACATAGTTATACAGTTACTTGTAGACATGATCCTTTTTCTTTTCACAAAGTCCGATGTCATTCACTTTTTTTTTATACATGACATCTTAAGGTTACTTCCACTATACTGTTTCTGCTTTTTCAGTCCGGGGCAACTGTGCCACAGGTGAGTGGATCTGATTCCCCCAAGGGGGGGAGTTCAGGGGTATCCTCTATATGCATTCCATTTATCTGAAATTTTCCCCAATTTTTTGGGACATCCCCTCCCCACATATACTGCTTTTTCTGCCACCATACACCAATCCATGTAGCGTTTTCATTCTCGTAGGGTCGGCATTTCACTCGCTCCCCATCTGTGGATGATGTTACGCTTCGCTACCATCAGACTCAGGGTGACCCAGATCCACTCTGGCTGCCCCAGGTCAGAGTCCTCCCACACATTCAGTAACACCATTTTGGGGTAGGTGTTAATTCTATTCCCAATTATTTCTGTTATAGAAGCAACCGCGGCTTCCCAATATGTTTGGATTCTTTGACACTCCCACAGAATATTAAAGAATGACCCCACCTCCCCACAGCCTCTATAACAGAGGTTGTCTATTTTTGTGCCCATTTTATGTAGTGTATTGCAGGAAATGTATGCCCTATGAAGGATCTTGAGTTGGATCAATCTAAAACGGGACCGTGTGGCCACCTCTTTAGGGGATTCCAGGATTTCTGGCCAGTCATCTTCCTGTAAGTCCCTCATGTCTTGTCCCCAGCATTCTCTCACATTAGTACCCGTCTCGGACATGTTGTTAATAAGTTTTTGTAACGTCAATTATATGGCTTTGCGAGTGAGGTGCTCTTCAAGGAGTCTACACTCCAACAGTGAGGAGTTAGGTATTGACTTACCAAAGGGAACTACTGTTCTTATGGCGTGTCGAATCTGGAGGTACTGGAAGAATTCAGTGGGGGTGAATTTATACAACTGTTGCAATTGTTCAAAGGATTTCATGTCTACCCCCATGTGCAGGCCACCCAACCTCGAAATCCTGATTAAGTCCCACTTATCAAATCCTGTTATCGGCCCCATTGTGCCCAATTTCTGAGAATCCCATTGGGGTGTTTATTTTGTGATTTTGTCTTTTCACCCCAGTTTAGCTAATGTTGATTGCCAGACTAGTACTGTTAGTGCTGGGGGGCCTTTCCCCGGGGAATGCCCTGGGTTTGTATATAGCGCCTTGTGATAAACTCTCAGCTGGAGATTTAGGCGGTCCATTCTGTAGGCAGGTTCCGAGGGCGGCTGATGAACCCATTGTTTTATTGTTACTAGCTGCCCTATAATAGGACTGTATATTTGGCAGTGCAATTGCCCCATCATACCAACTACAAGTCAGTTTGTTGAGGGCAATTCTGGGGATCCACCGTCTCACAGACCGTTCAAACTGCTCCAACTATTGAGTTAAAATATGACTCGGGTACCGGGAAGGTAGTATTTTGTAGCATTAAGAGAAATCTCGGCAGTGCCATCATTTTGAATATTCTCACTAGAAGAGGGCAACCCAATAATCCCCAAGGAACTGGGTAACATAAGTTTAATAGAAAAATGTGCCTTGAGGAATTATTTCATATCATTACTCATTTTACATCAAGTCATATATATGTACATTGATTGAAAGGAACATAAGAAACGTGGTATCTTTTGTTAGGCTTTATATCATACCTGGAACAAATATATTTCATCAATTGTTACAAAAATTAATACAAAGACTAGGCAACACAAAAAACACTACCATATTCAGTACATTTTCAGTAGTGCATTACACCGTTGGTACAGTATGTATTAGGCATATATATACATAAAGTGCTGCTGAGACATCAGTCAGCTTAGTCCATCAGTACATTTAACAAATCCTGTTGCTGGTGATTGTAAACCAAAACGGTGTATAGGCGTCGACGTTTCGGTCTTTATCGTACAACTCACACCAAGACCATCCTCAGGACTAAATGTTGCTCAAGATATCTACAAAAATATACAATATATACACAATCAGTATAGGTACAACCTACTCCTTATGTCCAATATAATCGATTGTCTGCCAACATTAAACTAACCGTCACCACACCCAGTGTGACAAAATATACTCAATCAGGCCCCATCCGGGTGTCCAATACTCACTGAAGAGATAAAAACCTCCCAATTCCTCAAGATCAAATTCAGGCTTCTCAATAAAGTCCAATCAAGTTCAAACGTACTCCTAAATAGGTACAGAATCACAGTATAACCAATCACTACGCCCTTAAACCTGCTCATGGCTATCCATATGATACCAACATGTTATCGGGGGCTTACCTCCACACTGTATGATAAGGTAGTACAGATTAAACGGGTATAAGTCCGCTACATAATTCCTTGAGCATACCGTCTTACCTACAAAACAAAAACAAGGGGGTCTGGGAGGAGAACATGGCGGCCGCTGGTTAGGGCGGTCCGTGCATCGGAGACAGACCTCTCCCCTGCCCGTGAAGCGGCGGTTATGCGAGTGACCAGACGCTGCTCATTTCTTTACCGGCAATAGAAACTATCCATTTACCGGCAATAGCCGTGAAGAAAGCCAAGGTCCCTGTGCTGTTCCTGTGAGGCTTGGAGGTCGTAGGTCGGCTGGGTGACACGGCGGTGCTCGATTCAGTGCTTTACTCTCGACACTGGCGTCTTCCATACGACCTGATCGGCCCCGTTTACTTTGAGAGGCTGTGGTGTGCGGAGCTCTGCCGGCGGGTCGGATGTGCGCAATCTCAGCCTCAGCCTCGCCACCTCCCCTGCTCCCTGGTGGTTTGAAGCAGCCGTGGAGCTTCGGCGCGGCCGCACTGCGGCAGCCCGCGGTCTCCTTAGAGGCTGTCTGGGCAGAGCAGAGGAGCAAACGGCCAGGAAGGCAGTAATTCATCCGTTTTTTACAGAGCAGCCAACATTGGAGCCGGAAGAAAGCAGAGACGATAGCTCCATAGCGCCTCACGGAGCCACAGCCACAGCAGCAGCTTCTGTCAGTAAGGAGGGGGCACAAGGAGGGAAAGGGGGAAAGGTCATAAAACACGCTGCCCAATTTAATGCAACCCCTGGCAAGAGAGCCAAAGGCAGGAGAAGGGGGAGAGGAGGGAAAGGGGGTAAAGGTATTTCTACTATCTCCTACATAAAAAAATCTGCAGAAGGAAAAATAGTGCTTACTGACAATTCACTAGATAAATATCCAGTGACTGTCTACGGGGCGGAGGCAGAGGGAGAAGCGAATGTAAGCATTGAGGAGGGTCCTGCAGAGGTCTCTCAGGAAACTGCAATTAGAATTGGGGGGTCAAAATCCCCACGCACACCGCAGCCTCTTCAAACCCTATCTATCAATAGTAGCAGTACAAGATCTAACACCCAGGTTAGGGGTAGCAGAAAAACTAAAAGGGGGTTTAAAAGCCCTGTACGGGTTACACCCTCGCTCCGCTCCTTTTTCAAGGTTCTTCCGCAAGTGCTAGACATCCATCAAAGTGTTGGGATGGCTAGCGGGTCAGGAGGAAATAGCACAGAAAGTGTAAAACCCTCTAAAGTCGGTGAAGAGGACGGGGGGGAGCCGCGGCCCAGGCGGACCAACTAACTGAAGCAGGGGGTAGCGGAAACCCAGACCCGGTCAGTGATACAGCTATAACACCGAGTGCCCGTTCCCTGGGAGAGCCCTGTGGGGACGATCGCCTAGAGTTACTTCTATCTGCAATAAGGGAGGAGATTAAATGTGGGTTTAAAGAATCCAAGAACAACCAGAATGACATCAGGGCAGCTTGTGAGACCCTCGAAAAAAAAGTGGACGGTCTTTTTGAGAGAACTGAAGGCCTGGAATGCACAGTGGGGGAGTTAAAAGCTAACCTTGAGTCAGCAGAGAACAAGATTCAGGGTCTCAGGAGGGATGGGGACGCAATGAAGGAGAGAGTCGAGTCCTTGGAGAATTATTCTAGGAGAAATAATCTTCGACTCCTGAAGGTTCCGGAAGGGAAAGAGGGAAGCGACATAAAAGCCTATGTTGTGTCTACTCTGAAGATCGCCTTGAACTTGGAAGAAACTACAGAAGATCTGGAAAAAGACATACAAAGGATCCATAGAGACCCCTTTCGCCTTAAACCTGGGAGAGAGAAACCTAGAAAAATTCTAGTGAACTTTTTAACCTACAGTCTTAAAGAAAAAATTCTGAATCTTGCACTAAAAGCGAAATCACTAAAGGCACAAGACTTCTCCTTCGAAGTTCGATCGGACCTGTCCAAAACAACATTAGAAAGACAGTGGGAATTAGGTCAGAGGATGGAGGGGTTTAGGGCCCTGGGTGCAACGGTGCAGATGAGGTTCCCCGCCTTTTATTAGGGTGATGTTCAATAATAAAATGCACAATGTCCGTTCCCCTCTCGAGGCAGATGAATTATTAGCCTCTATCAGGGATTATGGACGGTTAGACCCTAGATCCTAGATTCCAGGTAATCTCTAGGGGCCCTCAGTACAACTTCTGCGCTATTTTTTCTGTCTTTTTTGTGACATCTACAAGGTAAATCCCCGCATGGTATAGATAGTTGCTATTATCATCTTGTATACATTAATCCTAACTAGTAGGGACTCTTTCGGATCAAATAGTAGTTGCACCCTCTGTAAGTGTAAGTGTAAGTGTATAAAAAAAGATACACACACATATATATGTACAGTCAAAAAAAAAATATATATATAAAAGGAAAAAAAAAATAAGGGAAGCATAAGGAAATAACAATCATTTTAATAAGACATAAATAAATAAATAAAAAAAAAAACCAAGGGAAAACTAATCCAAATAAAAAAGTTTAAGTATATTTGCGTCCACTGCCGGTACCTTTTGCGTACAATTATGTCAGCATGGCCTCTCCAGCTCTCAATGAGCATATACTATCGGTAATCTACACAAGCACTTTTTTACACTAGACAAATAGGGCAGGGGTTGAGGGTCTGTCAGACGACGCAAATCTGGCTATTCATCCAGCCAGGGAAAGTAAGGGGGGGTTCTCCAAGGGAGGGGGGGGAGGGGGAAAAGCAAAAAATAGTCCTCATATGTTCGTCCCTGCTCCATTAGACTTGAAAACCTGTCTTCCCAAAAGTTTCGCAATGCCTTTTGAAATGAAGAGTCCTTTAGGCATTACAGGTGACCGAGTGAGATGGTATAGGAAGAAGCCATGACTGGATTACAATTTTTAACCTGGAATGTTAATGGCCTGCGTGTGAGGGGGAGGAGGCATAGAATTATACAATATCTGAGAGACGCCCCCGCACAGGTCATCATCATCCAGAAGACCCATTTACTTAAACTTGAGGTGAAGGAAATGCTCAAAAAACTTAAGTGGGTAGACTCGTTTCTATGCACAGACCACAAGACCAACACACGTGGGATCCTCATTATCTTTAAAAAACAAGCAAAAGCTCAAATTATAGACACCCAGGAAGATTTCAGTGGGAGATGGCTCATAGCCAAAATATTGTTAGGTGGTAGACCTTTTACCTTGGTAGGGTACTATGGTCCAAATATAGATGACCCTGTATACCTGAATAAAATCCAATGCCACCTGATCACCTCCCAGGATCCGGTGATATGGGTAGGAGATTTCAATTTGGTTCTAAATCCATCCTTGGACAAGTCCCCTAACTCTAGAGCAGTGACTCACTCAAACTCTAGGCAGACCCTGTTAGCAATCATGACAACCTTAGGGCTGGCAGATGTATGGAGGGAGAGAGCTGGTAACATCTTGGGGGTTTCTTTCCGGAACCTCAAATACAATCACAAATCCAGGATAGATTATGCCCTTTTTAGCTACAGTCTTAAAGATTCTGTCAAGGACCTACTTTACCTGCCATCACACCTGTCAGACCACTCTGCTATTTGTTTCACTCTAACCCTTTCCCAGCAGTCAAGACACCCTTCTTGGTCGTTTGACCGGTCAATTCTTCTAGAAGAGGAAGAATCTGGCTTTTTCATCATGCAGACCACCTCGTTTTTGGAACAAAATTTAACCTCTGTGAAGATTGCAATAGTATGGGACACATTAAAAGCCTATTTAAGGGGATGCATAACTAACCGAGCCTCCTATAGAGCAAAAAAATATAGAGAAGCAATTGCAAACATCGAGCAAGAGTTAGCAACTATAGATCACAAAAGTGGTTCCAACGCCCCATCCAAGGTAGATCAAAAGAGGTGGGAGGAGCTAAAAATAGACCTAGAAAACTTACTCCAAAGCAGAGTGACTAAGAGGTGGGAAGCTAGCAAGCTTCAACACTTCGAATACGGAGAGGCGGCTGGCAAGGTGTTGGCCTGGAAAATTAAATCTGACCAAGCCAAAAAATACATCAGGGAAATAAAGATGGGGGGGGAAGCGACTGCTAGAACTTCAATCTCAGGAATCGGAAGTGCCTTCCATAAATTCTTTAGGGATATCTACAAGGAGGAGATTACTGAGGATATATTGGCCCAGGAGAATTGGTTAGGCAAGACTGAATTACCCTCTTTTTCACCAGAGCAAAGGGACAGCCTAGACCAAGAAATCTCAGAACTAGAAGTCGGTAATGCCATCAATAGACTAAAACGAGGGAAGGCGGCGGGACCAGACGGTCTACCAGGGGAGCTTTACCGCGTTCTTGGCCCTGCTATCATTCCAACCTTAAGGAACCTCTTTAATGATATCTTCATTGAAGGCGCAGTCCCTCCTGAGTCGTGGAGGGAGGCGACCATAGTCCTAATACCTAAACCAGGAAAGGATCCGTCTGATTGTGGGTCATATCGACCGATCTCGCTCCTCAATGACGACTATAAAATCTTTGCTGCAATTCTTTCAAAGCGGCTGGGGGGCGAGATCGGGTCGATAATACACGACGACCAGAAGGGATTCATACAAGGGCGTCAGCTGGCCGATCTTACCTATGATCTGATTGGCACAATTGACATCGCCTCAACCTTCTCTCTCCCTCTGGGTGTCCTGACTTTAGATGCCACCAAAGCTTTCGACCGTATCAACTGGGCTTATCTGGCAGCTGTCATGAGAAAGTTTAGGTTTGGGGAAAGGTTTTCTCGAGCTATTAGCCTCCTGTATAGGGATCCAAAAGCCAGGCTCATGATCAACGGCGTCTGCACCGAACCTTTTGAGATCAAGAGAGGCACTAGGCAGGGCT
The DNA here is from genome assembly GCF_964261635.1 of Lissotriton helveticus. Classification (NCBI taxonomy): domain Eukaryota; kingdom Metazoa; phylum Chordata; class Amphibia; order Caudata; family Salamandridae; genus Lissotriton; species Lissotriton helveticus. Next base: position 1,469,881,646 of record NC_136065.1, read on the forward strand.
GCCCGCTCTCCCCGCTTCTTTTTAATGCTTACATAGAACCCTTCGTGCAGGTTCTTAGAGAAGAGCCCAATATTCTACCATTTGAATTTGGAGGGTGGGGGAAGCGGGTCGGACTTTATGCCGACGACATCCTTGTCTACACAACTAACCCTGTAGAAGCATTCCCCATTGTGGTAAAAAGGGCAAAGGAATTCGGGCGGATTTCCGGATACGAAATTAATGAGGGAAAAACAGATATCATGACATGGAATTTAGACAACGTAAATCTCTCAGTGTCCTCTTCCATGCGCTACTTGGGCATAAAGATCACCCAGGATATTAGTAAATTAGCCCAGACTAATTTAGACCTGGTCTTTCGAGAATGTAGGGCACTACTAAAATCTTGGTCCTTTCTCCCCTTAACGCTTTTTGGGAGGACAAGTCTGATAAAAATGTCCATCCTCCCAAAATATACGTTTATTTTTAATTCCATCCCCTTAACCTTCGATAAAAAGCAGCTTCAAAAATGCCAGCAAGAAATCAATTCCTTCATTTGGAAGTACAAAACAACTAGACTGGCATGGAAGAAACTTAGGAGGAGGAGGGAAAAGGGAGGGTTAGCATTGCCAGATCTCCAATACTACGCCTGGGCTTTTCAACTGACCCATTCAAGGATGTTATTAAAAGTTCCATCAGACTCCTCAAATGGGAGAATGTTCAAAGCCATGCTGGTTGGGGCCAACCTGCCACTTGATGGGTTCATGTTCAAATTTGGTGACCAGAGATTTTTTTAAAAAGTAAGACTAAAGACTCTACTATCCTTGGTAAAGGCCTGGGTGCAAATAAAAAAAATCCTAGGTCTAGCTTATTTTTCAAATTTCGCCCCGATATGGGACTCCCCAGGGCTCCCACCATGCTTGAATGACAGTCTTGCAGTCCCTATCAAGGAAGCAGAGTTTTACAGATGGGGCGAACTTCTTGCAGGAGGAAAGTTGGTGGAGTGGGAAAACTTATATGGAAAGGCTGATCCCGGTTTAACTAGATTCAAATACTTGCAACTCGTCAGCTGGGCCCGGGAACTTTCTAGAAAAAATGTCCCAATTGGGAAAAACTGCCTCCTAGAAAAAGAACTGGTAGAGAAACAAGGAGGTAGAAAGGAGGTAGCACTATGGTACTGGACACTACTAGAGGAGGTGGACGGGGAATTTTCTCTTTGTGAGGAGACATGGGGTCAAGACATGAGTGTACAGGATGATCTTTGGACCAGATCCTTTTCCCTCCTTTATAAAACGGTAAAACCAGCGTGGCTGAGGCAAAACCACCTGTTCACTGTTCATCATGCCTATTTCTCGCCACTAAGGCTCTCCAAATTCCTTCCAGGAAAGTGCTGTAACAAATGCCTCCTACCCGCAGCATCTGATATACACATGTTCTTGGAGTGCCCACATTTATTGGATTTCTGGGATAAAATTAAGGTTACCTTGGATTCAATCCTTAAAACATCAATAGCCATCACCCTGCCCTTAATAATTTTTGGGCTGGACGACTCGGTATCTGGACCAGCTAAGAGCTTCCTATTCTACGCAATCTTGCTTGCAAGAAGACAGATTTGTAAATGCTGGGTTGACTCCAAGGCTCCGTCCCATGCTGGCTGGTTAATGTCACTATATGACACATCTAAAGTGGACATGGCCAGAACATGCAGTAAACGTAATCTTACATTTTGGAATCTGTTGGTGCAATGGCGATAACATCGATCATTTGAACAGCCCGGGTTTTTTTTTTTTTTTTTTTTTTCCCGGGTCCGATGATTATGCCCAAATACTCCATGGATACGGTGGTGGTAGGGCGCGACATCTCGACAACCACCCCAGCCCAGCAGGCAAACAGGCGCCTAAGATGGAGCAATCAAAAATTCCTTGTAAAACATCTTCCGCCAATCTGGTACATTTGTCCTAATCTAGGTCATGCGAAGGGCCCAGTCGGTTCCCTAAAGGACACTCATGGTGGTTGGTGCTTACAGTTCTCCTGTTGGAGCAAGGGATGGCAAATGAGGGAAAAAAAAAAAAGTTAAAAAAAAAAAACCCAAGGGGTCCACTATCAGGTACCTGTACAACCGAATCCAGGTTATTCAAAACCTCTCTACTACTAATGTATGCTCAGTATAGGTACTCACTCGTATGCTCCGCTCACGACGGGAAACAATCCTCGTCTTTCTCAGTCCGCGTCTGCAGTCAACAGCTGCGTGAGGGTGATAGACATGCTCGCGCGAGGTTCACGCATGCGCATAAGATAGTCAACAAGGACGAACCGGCAGTGGCCATATTGGAAAGGTAAACGTGATAATCGTGTACCCCACTTGCGAGTAGAAGCGGTGCAATTAAGGAATATACATAAGCCAGATTCCTTGCACATGAGTAAATATAATTGTCAATAATCACACAAATGTCACATAAATAAATATTTTAACTCTCTCTGGTATCTCTTTTAAAGCCTCGTTCTGAAGCCAGTATGTGTATGGGACACTAATCGGCTAATTACAAAAGGCATTCCCCCTCTAAAGGGATCCAGTCAAAGAATACCACAATATTTACAATTTACATTACAAATTCACCATATCCAGAATCCTCATCAAACACATTATTGTATAAAACAATCACAGGGTCGCTAAACTATGAAAATCCACATATTGATTTAATCCATATTCCACCGACCCACTGGTCCATATCCATTTGTTTTCTTTTAGTGTTAGTAGACGATCTACATTGGTCCTCCTTTTAGAACCCTTAACAACCTCTAGTACAAACCATTTCATGTCTTTCGGACCATGTGATTTGTGGATGAAGTGTTCCACTAGAGGTGCTGTCAGTACCTTGCATCTAATTCGTGATTGGTGCTGTGCTATTCTCTTTTTCACTTCCTGTGTGGTCTTTCCAATGTATGTCAAACTACAGGGACATTGAATACAGTAAATGACGTTTTTCGTCAGACAGTTAGAATGATGTTTCAGCACCACTTGTTTCCCATTAAGAACACAAGATTTTGTCACCGTGGTAGTATCACAAGCTGCACACTGTCCACATGGGTAGTGCCCCACGACCGGTGCCAGTCCCCATTGACTCTGTATGGTGTTAACACATGGTTCCCTGTAGGTTTTCACCAAATGATCCCGGAGGTTCCTAGCTCTCTTAAAAGCAAAACGAGGGAAACTTAACTGTGGTTCTACTTTCTGTATCAAATGCCAATTCCTTGATATGATCTCTTTAATTTGGTTGGACTCCGTTCCAAAGGTAGTGACACAGGCAATAGTGTTTTCGGCCTTTTCCTTTATCTTATTCTCATCTGAAAGTGCTGTCCGATCGTAGTACCATGCACGTTTAAGAGCCCGTTTCACTAGTCTATAGGGGTATTGTCTGGCACTTAATTTCAATTGGAGGATTTTAGCCTCTCTGAAGTAATCCTCCCTTTTGGTGCAATTACGTTTGATTCTCAAAAATTGGCCAAAAGGGAGGTTGTCGCGTAGATTCCTGGGGTGGTGGCTGGAATATTTCAACAAAGTATTGCGAGATGTGGGTTTCGTGTATAAATTTACCACTAGATTGCCATTATCATTCATGATTTTCAGGTCCAAAAAGTTTATAGAGTGGTTACTATGCTCAATAGTGAATTGATACACATAAAAAGGTACCTAAGGTACATAGATGATATCTGTTTGATTTGGGAGGGTTCAGAGGATCATCTACTGTCATTTCATGCATGGCTAAACGAGCAAAATAACAATCTACAATTCACTATTGAGCATAGTAACCACTCTATAAACTTTTTGGACCTGAAAATCATGAATGATAATGGCAATCTAGTGGTAAATTTATACACGAAACCCACATCTCGCAATACTTTGTTGAAATATTCCAGCCACCACCCCAGGAATCTATGCGATAACCTCCCTTTTGGCCAATTTTTGAGAATCAAACGTAATTGCACCAAAAGGGAGGATTACTTCAGAGAGGCTAAAATCCTCCAATTTAAATTAAGTGCCAGACAATACCCCTGTAGACTAGTAAAACGGGCTCTTAAACGTGCATGGTACTACGATCGGACAGCACTTTTAGATGAGAATAAGGTAAAGGACAAGGCCGAAAACACTATTGCCTGTGTCACTACCTTTGGAACGGAGTCCAACCAAATTAAAAAGATCATATCAAGGAACTGGCATTTGATACAGAAAGTAGAACCACAGTTAAGTTTCCCTCGTTTTGCATTTAAGAGAGCTAGGAACCTCCGGGATCATTTGGTGAAAACCTACAGGGAACCATGTGTTAACACCATACAGAGTCAATGGGGACTGGCACCGGTCATGGGGCACTACCCATGTGGACAGTCTGCAGCTTGTGATACTACCACGGTGACAGAATCTTGTGTTCTTATGGGAAACAAGTGGTGCTGAAACATCATTCTAACTGTCTGACGAAAAACGTCATTTACTGTATTCAATGTCCCTGTAGTTTGACATACATTGGAAAGACCACACAGGAAGTGAAAAAGAGAATAGCACAGCACCAATCACGAATTAGATGCAAGGTACTGACAGCACCTCTAGTGGAACACTTCATCCACAAATCACATGGTCCGAAAGACATGAAATGGTTTGTACTAGAGGTTGTTAAGGGTTCTAAAAGGAGGACCAATGTAGATCGTCTGCTAACATTAAAAGAAAACAAATGGATATGGACCAGTGGGTCGGTGGAATATGGATTAAATCAATACGTGGAATGGCATAGTTTAGCGACCCTGTGATTGTTTCATACAATAATGTGTTTGATGAGGATTCTGGATATGGTGAATTTGTAATGTAAATTGTAAATATTGTGGTATTCTTTGACTGGTTCCCTTTAGAGGGGGAACGCCTTCTGTAATTAGCCGATTAGTGTCCCATACACATACTGGCTTCAGAACGAGGCTTTAAAAGAGATACCAGAGAGAGTTAAAATATGTATTTATGTGACATTTGTGTGATTATTGACAATTATATTTACTCATGTACAAGGAATCTGGCTTATGTATATTCCTTAATTGCACCGCTTCTACTCGCAAGTGGGGTACACGATTATCACGTTTACCTTTCCAATATGGCCACTGCCGGTTCGTCCTTGTTGACTATCTTATGCGCATGCGTGAACCTCGCGCGAGCATGTCTATCACCCTCACGCAGCTGTTGACTGCAGACGCGGACTGAGAAAGACGAAGATTGTTTCCCGTCGTGAGCGGAGCATACGAGTGAGTACCTATACTGAGCATACATTAGTAGTAGAGAGGTTTTGAATAACCTGGATTCGGTTGTACAGGTACCTGATAGTGGACCCCCTTTATTTAAATTCTTATATCGCGCAGGAATCAATCCCGTAAGGGTATCTCCGCGCTTTGCTCGTCAGGGCCAGAGTGTCACAGTTAGCAGGTATGGTCGGGGATATTTACGGTTGAAATGCCTCACGAAAGAGTAATGTTTTTAGAGACTTTCTGAAAGACATGTGATTGGTAGTTAGTCTCAGCTCTTTCCGCCCTTGTTTTTGTTTTGTAGGTAAGACGGTATGCTCAAGGAATTATGTAGCGGACTTATACCCGTTTAATCTGTACTACCTTACCATACAGTGTGGAGGTAAGCCCCCGATTACATGTTGGTATCATATGGATAGCCATGAGCAGGTTTAAGGGCGTAGTGATTGGTTATACTGTGATTCTGTACCTATTTAGGAGTACGTTTGAACTTGATTGGACTTTATTGAGAAGCCTGAATTTGATCTTGAGGACTTGGGAGGTTTTTATCTCTTCAGTGAGTATTGGACACCCGGATGGGGCCTGATTGAGTATATTTTGTCACACTGGGTGTGGTGACGGTTAGTTTAATGTTGGCAGACAATTGATTATATTGGACATAAGGAGTAGGTTGTACCTATACTGATTGTGTACATATTGTATATTTTTGTAGATATCTTGTGCAACATTTAGTCCTGAGGATAGTCTTGGTGTGAGTTGTACGATAAAGACCAAAACGTCGACGCCTATACACCGTTTTGGTTTACAATCACCAGCAACACGATTTGTTAAATGAACTGATGGACTAAGCTGACTGATGTCTCAGCAGCACTTTATGTATATATATGCCTAATACATACTGTACCAACGGTGTAATGCACTACTGAAAATGTACTGAATATGGTAGTGTTTTTTGTGTTGCCTAGTCTTTGTATTACTTTTTGTAACAATTGATGAAATATATTTGTTCCAGTTATGATATAAAGCCTAACAAAAGATACCACGTTTCTTATGTTCCTTTCAATCAATGTACATATATATGACTTGATGTAAAATGAGTAATGATATGAAATAATTCCTCAAGGCACATTTTTCTATTAAAATCATTTTGAATATGGCCATTCTGCCCAGAAGGGAAAGGGGGACGGCCCGCCTGTGCTGGATGTCCTTTTGGAGTCTAGATAAGGGGCTCAATAGATTTTGGGCATAAAATCGAGCCGGGTCTGTAGTAACAAAAATCCCTAGATATGGAGAACTAACCGACACCACATGGGCCTTACACTCCGGTGGGATAGAGGGCTGTTGGCCACTGATCACAAACACCATGGATTTGGACCAATTGATTACATACCCCAAATATTTGCTAAAAGGGCTAAAGATATTCTATATCCTGGCGATAGAGGAGCGGGCAGAGGCCACATACAACAGGATATCATCCCTGTTCAGCAAAACTCTATCCTCCCAATCCTCAGTCCATCGGATGCCTCGTATTATGGGACTCCCCCCGAATCCACATTGCCACTGGTTCCAGTATCAGCGCAAATATCAGGTCGGGAGCAACCCTGCCTCGTGCCCCTTCTAAGAGGGAAGTTGCCAGTTTTCTCCCATTGACCACCACCTGAGCCATGGGTCTCTCATACAGGAGTCCGATCCAGGACAAGAAGTACGGGCCAAATCCCATGCAGCTCAGCGTTGCAAACATATATGGCCACTCTATTGTGTCAGAAACAAAACATGGGTCAAGGGAAAGAATTGCTGTATCTTCCCAGATTGTGTGGGCCCTTCCCAAAATTCCATGCCGGCGTCTGATGTTCATCGCGGCGCAGCGACCCGGAATAAAGCCCGACTGATCCGGATGGACAAAATTTGGTAGCAGCGGGAGCAGCCTTAGAGCAAAAAATGTTGTTAAAATTTTTACTTCAACATTAAGGAGGGATATGTGTCGGTAGGAGGTGTAATCATCCCGGGGCTTACCATCGTTATGTATCACTGCAATGGTACCCAACCATTTGGTCAGCCGGGAGCCCATTTTTGTTCTACTTTCCTCGAACATTGACAGGAGACGTGATACCACTGTAGATGCAGTGAGCTTGTAAAGTTCTATTGGGGTGCCATTTGGACCCCCTGCTTTACCTGAGCTCAGAGCGAGAAGATCTGTGTTACTTCTTCTTACTTAATTTCAGTTTCTAATAGTTGTTTTTCTTCAGTCATTATTACTGGGAGCGGAATATGTGTTAAGAACTCTAGGGAGGTTTGCCATCGACTCTGCAGCATGAATCCGAGAATAATAGTCTGCGAAGGCCACAACAATCTCCCCTGGGTCTTGTAGGACCACTCCAGTTTTTAGATGCGAAGCTAAAGAAGTTAGGTGGTCAATTCACAAACAACTCCCATGCACCCCTGAGTGGAAAGTATATTCCTGATTATTAGGGTTTAGTGCCCTCCAGATATCTATGAGGCCCATAGCCTCTAGAAACAGCACCCGACATGTAAGTGTGTTCTCAAAGCGCCCTGACTGGTAAGCAGTCCAAATGTTTACAGCCTCTCATGTTAAAGTCACCCCTATGAACAGACGTCCTGCCCAGAGTTCTAACATCAGGGACCCCAGGTCCTCAAAGATGGATTCTTTCAGGGTTAGAAGGACATAAATTGAGAGCACATTCACAACCTCTCCCGCCCAGGTCCCATTGAGTCCTGCATATCTTTCGGATCGATCCGACCATGCTTTCCCAATCACCAGGGGGTGGTTTTTCTTTAACTCCTTCCATGCTCATGACGAGCTCAGCTCGTCATGAGGCACACTGGAGCTGTGCTAATGATGAGCTGACCTTGTCATGAACAATGGGAAATCAGGGAATGCAGCACAGGAGGAAAATATCTTTAGCAGCCAAGGTGTTAAAAGAATTCCTGTACCCCAGGATCCCGATGTGTACCCTGCATGTACCTTCATTTCATAACCTCCCTGATTGAGGGCGCCACAAGTGTTCCCCAGCAGGTATGTCTCCAGCAGCAACACTATGTCCGGCACATGCCTTTTTATGTATTGCCAAACTATACCTCTTTTGATTTTATTTCCCAGCCATTTACATTCCAGGTCATTAACATACAATCCACAGGTGATTGCCCCATCATGTATAAGTTGGTAATATTGTAACTTGGATGTACGCTTTATCATTGTCGGAGCTTTGCTTTCCACAGCCCCTACAAAGGTGTTCAAATAAGCTGCTAAGCTTAGATCATGCAAAACAACTGTCACTGCTTGTTCTGTTGAACATGAAAAAACCATAGCCAACAATCAATTAACAGTTTTAAGTCCTCTATTTCCTACCCCCTGGTTACCGTCCACCCTTCCACCCTACCAGATGGAACCCCAATTGTCCACCCCCCAACTCAGCAAAGAACCTGTCGACCCCCCCAACATAACTGACTTAGGGAACCTTAGCCTACCAGCTGACTCTCCCCTCCCCTTACCCCCTGCTTTGTTGGATTTTCCCCCATGCACAAGGGACCATCCCCCTACGAACCATACACAAGATTCTTTACCCTGTTATATGTTTACTGGTCCCCAAGCCTATATGCAGGTCTGCCACCTGTCATGGGCGCCGACAAAAGTTCTGGGACACAGATGTTGTCGCTCTCTCTCAGTTCTACTTCTCATACAACTCCCCCCACCAACCCCACCCAATTCGCTATACCATATGCCTCACTTCTGTCTGTTCATTCATCCTTTCCAACCTGTACGTTCTCTGTTGCTGAGGCCTACTTTACATTCACCATTCTCCTATATCTCTCATGCTGAGTCTTTGTCCAAGGGGCGTCCACCATCCTCCAGCCATCGAGCCACTCCCACACAGCCTCTGGGGTGGTTAAAAACCAGGCCTTCCCTTCTGAATGCACCCAGAGACGTGCCAGAAACAACATGGTGTATTTCACACCCTTGTCTCTCAGTGCTTTTTTCGCAGTCATAATGCTCCACCTGGCCTTTAAGCATGATATCAGGAAAAAAGACAAATTTGGGAGTTGTCAAGCAGCGCTGGTGGGGCTATACGAGCGGTTTGAAGGATTGCGTCTCGGTTTTTATAGTTAAACAGACATGCAGTCATGCTTCGGGGTGGCAGCCTCGGCCTGGGGAGTCTACCTGGTACCCGGTGGGCCCTCTCCACAGAGAAAACCATGGAAAGCCCTTGTTGCTAGCGCTGTTGCTGGATAAGAATGTTAACAAATAGATCAGGTGTTTGTCCTTCTGCTTGCTACGGGACTCAAAGAATGCAGACATTATTGTGCCGTGATGTCCCTTCTTGGTCTTCCAGTCTAGCTTCCAGGGTCGAGCTGAGGGCTTGGATTTCTTTCATTTGGACCTTAAGTGCTGTGGAGTCCTGCACTAGTGACTTAGTAGTATTTTCCAGCTCTTGTACTATCGCACCCATTTGCATAGGTCTGCTTGGATCAATGACATTTCTGTCAAAACAGAGTCCAATCAAGAACTTAAATGGGCCCCCTCACCCCGAGTGTTCAGAATCTGCTCACCAGTCTGGGGGGCTTTAATTTGCTAGATCCCCCGCTTCTGCCACTATACAGAGGACTGCAGCCCTCCGGGGCCGCTCCTCGTCCTCAATCTGATCAGTGTATCTCCCGGCCTGTACCTGCTTTTCTTTTTGTCAATTCCTGCTGCTTTTTTTCTGGGGCCCTTCCTGCGTCTGCTGCACTCCTCTTTTGTGCCAAGGGTGCTGAAGTGCACACCACCACGGAGCCACGCGGAGTGCCCCCACAGATTTAATTCTTTTCCAGCCACGTGCTGGCGTCAGCATCTAGCGCCTCTCTCTACTCGAGGCTGGTGCTTAGTGCGAAAGTCTGAGCCACTCTTCCACAGCCCCAACTGGGCTCGCGAGAAACTGCCCTTCAGCGCTCTCCACTCCTGTGCTAGCTCTCCGCAGCTTTTGGATGTCGTATTTTGCCAGTGAGGGCCCAATTAATGCCAGATTTCTAGGGGTATTGAGAGGTTGGGGTTTGGAGCCACTTCAGGCAGCGGCCATCTTCCGTCGCTGGCAGGCCACGCCCAGGAATGAGGTATTCTTGAATGTTTCTAATTTTTTAGAAGGAAAAAGTTCATTTTAAAGATATTTCACTTAATATTGTAATACTATGAAGTGGACTAAATAGGGGTGGGGTAACTTGCTTAAATTGCTACAGATTCATTATGCAAAATTACAGAAAAATTACATGAGATTGTTAGGAATTACATGAGGAGCATAATGTGGTGCAGTTATATGTGGTGCAGTTAGATTATGTGTGTGTGAGTTAGAAGAATTTGTCTTATGTAGTTTGTTTATAAACCATGTTGGTATTTATGGGCTTAACCTTCTGTATGCAGCAATTATAAGCTCAATCTCCATTGTACAATTAGATGTTCTGAATTAGAATGCCAAGTTCTTTATCAAAGCGAGATGATGGACCAAGCGCTGAAACTTTTCAGACACTCACCCCCAGACACAGATCTTGGTTGAATCCATCATCGGCCTTTGGATCACTTTGCCACCTCAGTTCAGACCCAGCTATATGCAAATGAGTCTTAACCCTATTATGCCTCATGGGAACAGTCGAGCCTGAACTGCCAAGCCAGGTCTTCCCTGAACCAAAAACAAGCATCCTGGGATCAGTTTCGGGGTAACACCCCTCATCAACCAGACTAGCTTGAATCCAGTGGAAGGTGAGCAAGAAACCCACATATGAGCATACCCTGCCAACTTAGGGCGAACAAAGCAAACACAAGGAGATGGATGTAGCGCTGAAACTTTTCATACACTCACCCCCAGTCACTGATCTGGGTTGAATGCATAATCGTTCTTTAGCTCACTTCGCCACCTCAGTTCAGACCCAGCATGGGAACAGTCCAGCCCGAACTGCCAAGCCAGGTCTTCCCTGACTTCAATGACTCTGGGCTTGATTACCAGTACCATGGTCTTGGGACCGATTTACCGTTGTAGGCGGTTCAAACACCACCTCCTCGGCGGTCTAAGCACCCCATTATGGGGTGCGCAGTCGAACCCCCACAAGACTGCTGCCAGTACCAGGAACCTCTGGCGGTTCAGAGAGCTGTCGGGGAGGTCGGCTCTCGGAACCGCCAGAGGTACCGTCGGACAGGGCGCTGCCTCCTATAGCCTGAGCCGTGGACAGGTGAGGCGAGATCTTATCTTCTTATAAGACAGACATTATCTTGTTAAGAGGAAACGTTACCACAGATAAAGATGTTGTATCGTTTTTATCTCTTTATACATGTGTTTTTTGTTAAAGCAATATAGTTTGCTTTGTATATACACATTGTATTCACTTGCAGAAGCAATATCATTGGTCCTGACAAAGGTATAGGATGACTAATGCGTATTGCTGAAACATGTTAACCTTGTTTATCTGGACAGTTATCTATTCCTCATTGTCTGGTTGAAATGTTTTTAACTTTGGTTAGTAGGAAGCATGAATAAATACTTTTGCTTCTTATTAATCAATTTTGTCTCACACACTCACTTGTCACTGCACTGCAAACCAAGATTCCCACATAATTCATTATTCACATTGAGAGGTCTAAGTAGTGGTTACTTACAGAAGATCATTTTCACTAGCATTTCTTCATGAACATTTCTCTCTGAGTGTCACAAATGTGAATTTCAGGCAGAGACCCAGATGATGAAATATGTCACCATTTGGTGACTGATGGGAATCCATTTGTTATAAAGAATTATTTGTTTTTTAATTCTTGTGAAATGAGAGAAATCCATTTGTTTTGGCTCCAATTGTGTTACTATGCTTCAGACCGGTAGATATTTGTGTGATTAAATAATTAAAATCTCATCTATGCCTAGCACGAAGTTGAATCGCTCATTAATAGTAAATATAATGTTTACCTTTCAAGAGTATTTTCATATTTTTACATGATTTATGGGGAATTTTCAAACCTCACCTCATGCTCCGTTTTTAGAGTGAAGGTAAAGCCCCTGACTGTGGTCTGAATAGAATCTCATGATGTAGTATTGTTTTACAACCCTCATTTATGTAGCTTAAGTTTATCTCCTGATGGATAACTGTACTGTCTAATTCTATAGCCTGGGGGAGTGGATAACCTCTGAGGGTACTTGGATTAGGAGATGATAAAATAGTTCTTGATGAGGGTTTGTGCATGGTAGAATCATGCATTCTGGCAGTGATCACCCTAAGATTTTTCTCACACCATTGGTCCAAAGTGACATTGAGTGTCAGCAGCACACAACAAATATGGCTGTAGCATTCACCACTGAGACTCCACTGCCAGTGGAGGGCCCCTCACATCCATGATGAGACTTTAGCACATTTATTTTCATGAATCCTTCAGAGGGGGGCCCAACCACTCCATACCATATTGAAGAGGACATCTGCATTACATCTTGCAAGATGATTAAGAGCCTGCATTCTGAGGACGTGCTGGAGCCGTCCATCAATGCAGCACTTTAGTGCAGAGGAGGACTCCAGTACATTCTGGCCCAGAGGCAGGAAACACCAGAGCAATTTTCTTTTACAATTTTCAGCTTAGGCTGCCGAGGGAGCGCTCTTGTAAAGACCAAGATTGTGTTTTCATCTCTGTAATGATGATTGGCACGCATGGCATGCTGCCATCATTACAGGGATAGGGACATGGGTGCTAAGGGCCATCTCACAGCTCCTGACACTGATTTACATGGGTGAGGTATTATTGGAAAGGAGAGAATCTTCCCTTTCCTATAGTATCTCTCTCTCTTGTATCCCTGCTTGGGGACCACTTAAGGAGGGGATTCGCAAACAAAGATTAATTCCCTAGGTGCCAGGAAGTAGCTTTGAGGGGTCAGGGGGAGCTCCTCCTGGCAATGGGCTAGTGTTTTATCTGTCCCCCATGGCCAAAAGTCTTTCAGCCCCCCCAACAGATTGGAGGTAATAGCCTCTGTAGTTGTACAGGCTTTGCGATCACCTAAAGTACTGAAGGGTTCATAATGCTAAAGGGGGAGATAGTCATAAAAGGCACTTACATTTGTGAGTAATTTACAGTATTAGTTTTCTATCTGAGTTTGTAATTACTTTACTACTTTGGACCATTCAAAAAATTACAAGTTAAAAGATATTACTGAAAAAAGGAGCTGTGTTAAGTCTAGCGCCACACATGGCCAAATACTGATATTGAAAGCCCTCTGACAGAAAATATTGGTGGCATGGACTTAAAATCGCCAACCATAGGAAATACTGGTAACTTGAATGTAATTATTTAAATTAGATAAAAATCTAATTTAATGTTAAAATGCCTTACTTATAACATGATTAGTTATTTTGACATATTTAAATAACCTTTTCAAATTTAAAAAGAAATATAAAGTTAATTTTTTAAAAATATAATAAAATTAGTTAAAAGTCACTTGTAATCATTATAAGTATATTAAAAAAATACATAGTTTACCTCCTTTTAATTTTTGAAACAAAAGTTTTAATTAAACTTAATATATGAAATTAGTTTATTTTTTAATTCTAAATTCAGTTAGCAGTGCTGTAGAATTTTTTCTTTTGTTCTTCATTTAGAATAAACATATAACTTCAATTTACTTTAATATTTAACATAAAATATTGTAACTATTTTTTTCCAAGTTTAATACATTTTTAGGACTTTTCCTATACTTTACTACTTGGAGACCTTCTTCCTGATTGTGGAGTCTCCCAATGTTGAAGGACAGAAGAAAGTGAAAAGGTTTACTAAACTTGGGCAATATTAGTAAAGATTTTGGTGTGTTAAATAATAATATTGATTAATCTAGTTTATTTATTTTAAATGTAGATCAAAAGAAAAGTGCAACATAATTAATATCTTATGTTAATATGAAATGCACAAAATTAAATATATTAAATTAAAATATTTTTTCTGAAGTTTAAATTTACATTTCACCTAAAGTAAAAAATTATATTTATTACTATGTCATAATAATTTTAAAAAGTAATGAATAGAATTCATCAAAATTAATGTATATATACACACACACATTTGTAATTAAAAACTGGTATTAAAATATGTTGAAATAAAATAAAATAAAATTTCAGTTGTTTTTATAATCTTAAATTAAAATGATTTACTATTTTAAATACTTTAACTTAATTTAGTTTAATATTGTTTCCTATTTTAAGTCCAAACCTCAATCATGTTCTACAGAAAGGTGTTGCAGTACCGTTAAGTAGCTATGTCTGGTGTTGGACTTAGTCCATCTCTGAGCTGGAATACATATATAACTGTTTGGGTCATGTGTAACAGTGTTAACTATAGATGTGCAGTTTGTGAAAAAAAATGAGCGTACTCTTTTCTGTGTGTGTGCATGTCCCTTCCTATATGCCTTCCGTGGCCCTTCATTAACCTCTCCCATTTCTTCCCCAAACCTCTGCTGTTTAGTCACAAATATTCCCCATTTTCCAGCCACTAACTCATGCCTCTCCAACATTTACTACTAAAACTTATACCTACATGTGCAGAGACTCCAAATTTGGCACAAAGAAATCAGCCCAAAAAATCATAAGACCTTCACACTTAGGGGATCATTAGGATGGCGAATAGCAATACATGCGGCGGTCCCACATACCAAATCAGGATGCGATCATCACCATGGCAGTCGCATTTTGCTTTTCACATTGATGCTTTGGTGCACCTATTTAAGTTTAAAATGACTTCAGTAGCACAATATGGATCACATGGGGGTAGGTAGGCAAGAAGGCCCAGAGTTAGGGTGCTGGACTGAAACACCAGATACCCAGGTGTGTGATACAATAAATTCAAAAGAAGATTTTTAAAGAGAATAACACTGAACATGTAATAAAATATAAATCAAACATTAGCATCAACACGTGTGATTGAAATCTCACTCCAGATTGGGTCTTGGTTTAATTAAAGATACAAAGGCAAATATGATGATGTCTTGACTTGCTACTTTTTTAAAGCAGCCACAAATCATAAAACACTACACTTACCAGCAAACTCTGAGGCATACATTACAGGTTGAGTGGAAGTGAAACCACCTCTTATGAGCATAGTCTATAGACAGCACTCACCAGGAAGTAATAGCCTCTTTTCCTAGTGTGAAGATACATTAAACTCCATGAATGAAATGGTAGAGAATCATCATAAGAAACCCAACTTAAATCTTATCTAAAGGAGACTGGTCTAGGACTACCCTGAAACTTTGAGTCTTGTGATTAATATATGTCCTGTTGAGATGAAGCCTTGGAAATAACCATTGAAGCAACTGAAATTGAAAGAATCAAGAACATTTGAAGTATAGAACATTTTCTAGAAGAGAAACAACTCATCTGACAAGCTATAGACAGTGGAGGAATAATATTTGCATCCCTTTATTTATTAAAATCAGGAATTTCCCTCAATATTCTGGTTAAGAAATTCTGCATTTTATTGAAGACTGGTTTCTCATGTTAAGCTTTTTTCAATCTCATTTTCTACTACTAATTAGGCCAGAGCCTCTGGTTTGTCATTAAAATGACCTGCATGTTAATACCCTGGACCAATCAGCAGATCCAAGAATGTCCCCTAAACTTTCTTCAGCCAAAAAGACTCTGGAGCAAAGGTTTTTTTAGAAAGAAAAACAAATGGGTAGAGAAAGTACTTAATTCAGTAGTCTTTAGTTCAAGCAATTTATGACCACTACACATAATTTTGGATGTGAAAGTATACTTAACACTAGTAAAGGCAAACATCATGGGGTCGATTCCGATTCGGGAAAAACCGCTCCGAATAGCCGTTCGGAGCATTTTTCCCGTACGAATCGTACCCTGCAACATCCCCCGTACGTACGACGAAGTACGATTCGTACCAGGAGCAGGACTCCGTACGAATCATACAGAGACCGTACGAATAAAATCGCCGTATGATTCTCCCTCGGAACCCGCTGTATGCGACATCCGTATGGTTCGCGGCTGCTTTTTCCGACCCAGCAAGTACAATTCGTGTTGGGTATGCATCGTATGACCCTTTTTCAATGGGAGCTGAAAACAGCAGTAAAAGAAGAGTTCACCTCGAAACAGGTACGGAACGCCCCCCCCCGGTGTACGGTGCGTACCCCCCATGATCGCAGGGGTACGGTGCGTACCCCTGCGATCATGGGGTGTATGCACCGTACCTCGCGATCACGGGGTGTAGAGACCGTATCTCATGTTTGCAGGGTGTATGGTGCGTAAACCCTGCGATCGCAGAGGTACGGTGCGTAGACCCTATGATCGCAGGGGTACGCACCATACCGCGCTATTATGGGGTGTACAGACTGTACGTTGTGTATGTGAGTGTGTGTTTTTCCGTATGAATCGCCCTTACCTGACGTGGACCGTACGAATCGCGTCCTCATACCCCGTTCCAGATCGTACTCGTCGGGCCGTACGGCATGTTTACGATTCGTACGGAGAGGGCTCCGGATACAAATCGTACAGACGTTTTTTTTCCAGAATCGTAATAGACCCCTATGTGTCTGGTAACAGAAAAGAAAAACAATAAAGGAAAATATTGTTTTGTAGAAGCACATGAGGCCGTATTACAAATACAATGCACTTTCCTTGTTTGTGCCAGGGTGCACTTTTCAAAAGGTGCGTCCTGTAAAAAAAGGAAAGTGCACCGTATTACAATGAATGTGCCACCGCCAGGGCAGCTGTGAACTCACACTGTTTAAAAACTGCCATGTTGCGCTGTGCAGCACTGGCAGCCGCCACAGCTAAGAGCTGTGAGCGGGGAGTGGGCGGGGGAGGGAGGGTAGCGGAACTCTACATAAGATAGGATAAGATAATGTAAAATAAAAAAGAAATAAAACTACTTAACTTGCGCTCTCAGCATTGCCGAGTCTGCAATGCTGTGAGCTCACAGTAATTGGTTTTATATCTTTTTTATTTTATTTCAATTTTACCTGTCGTATGTCGAGTTCCCCAACCCCCACCCTGCCCCAAGGCCCCTATGCTCTTACCTGTGGAGGATGCCATTGCTGTGCAGGCAACCCAACTGCACTGTTAAGGGGGATTAGAGCTCCCCTTTCAGGTGGGTGCAATGACTGACTGCACCCACCTGCAGGGGTAAGTCTGAGGTTTCAATGGTAACCCCGTTTCTACCCCTCGCAGAGGGCTGCCTTTAGGAGGTGCACTGAAAGTTTTTGTGGTGAACTTTCAGTGTGCCTCTTAAAGGCACGTTTGCCTTTGCGCTCACGTCAGTAATATGGCACAGGGGCAGAGGCAAAATGATTACCTTATTCTCATGGGGCTACAGACACACGCAAATGAGGGAATGCCCTCTCACGATACCGCTAGGGCAAAATGAGCACCAGGGCTATCTTTATTACAGAAGGGGATGGACAATCATCTATAGCCCCTTCAGTAATACCATTGTGCCCCACACGCGCCTTAAAGAAGGCGTACATGCCAGTTGCTCCCCGAGCACAATTATTTGAGACTCTTTTGTTGCAGGGTTTCTGTACTCACACAGAACTGTGCACAGAGGAGTGGAACCTCGGCAAATTAGGGTGTCCCAAAACTTACCTTAGCAACCAACTCACCCCTTACCGAGCTAGCTACAGTGTCTCATTGGACATATCAAACTCCCAATGTTTAGACAAACCAGAACATGAACTTACAGTACCTCAGGGTACGTGGGACTCATGAACACTCTTTCGTTATATTATCATTACAAACCAGAACATGGAGTAAAGAAGACACATGTGCATTTGAAATGTTTATTTACTAATGCCGTCTTCTCAGGCGCAGTATCTTAGATAATACAAGTATACTTATTATCAGTATCAAAATTATCAGCATAGTTACTAAGACATAAAAAGCGAATGGTGACAGCATGTTAACATGCTGTAATGAATAAGAGTTAACAACACTTATATCTCACCCTCCCTAACACATATATTATATTATTAGCTAAGAAGGTCTCTTTGGGTTGTTTTAGGGCGGGCCCATACCTTAGTGTCCTAGCATGAAGGAATCACATCAGCATACACCAGCTCTCTCTGCATGTGCACCGCATCAAGTGTGTTAACAATTCTCGTGCAAAGCAATATCAATCCCGCCTCAAGCCCAAGTTGGCAAAGGCTGCACTTGTGTTATGACTATGAAGGCGTGGAGATCAGACCTCATAACAATTCCATATCGTGTTGCTCCTGAAACTTCAGCACTCTCCGTGCAGACATGGTTTATTAAACAAAACTGATATCAGAGCAATAACATATTATTCTCACATACACCACGGCAAACCACTAGGTTGAAAGCTAAGTCAACAATTAAGGGTCGTGTGCAGAAGTTGCAAGTAAGGAAAAATGGCGTTTAAATCTCAAATGTACCTATGCTAACTTAACACGATATAAGGATATATAGGAGCTATACAACACCCCCCCATGATCCGAGAACGGACTAAATAAGATAACAGAAGTGCCATCACATGAGAGCAGAATCCAATTATAAACGAGCATGAATAAAAATTCAATTATAAAAACTAATGCTAAAAAATAGCCCACAAGTATAATGTGGCTCAAGCCAATAGGCAAGCAAAAATAAAATGTCTTGACCAAAAGTCAATAAAATCAAGGAAATGCTATCAATCAGCATGTCAATTTGAGGCAGTGTCTATGATAAGACTGTATATGAAAAGTAAGCTGCAACAGCCTCCAGGAGGAAGTCACTGTCCTCATCCGAAAACAGTTCAGCCATCCAATTTAAAAGATGAAAGGAACATACGTGATCTTCCAGCACCGGATCCTCTATAACCATCAGAGGACAGCTCGGTGGGTTTTCAAGAAAACTTTGTTCCAAGAAATTTTGCGCTGCCGACAACACATCCCAGGAACCCATTAGTCCATGTGCCACCGCCAAGGCCATAATCCTTTCGTCAGAACAAACCAACTCGTGAGCAATGATAGGACTCATCAGTTGATCAAAATCGACGTCAGAAGATATTGGTCCGCAGAGACACAAATCAATGGCCCAAAGGAAATCACAGGTCAGGCAGCGAAATACAGGCTGGACACAGGTGAAATAGGAGAACCGAAAAGATAATCCAAACGCCGTGCTTAGAGTCGCCAACGGCAGTGTGCCATAATAATCAAGCATGCGGTTGCGAAACCGCGTCAGTAGCAGCTGTGCGTGGTCTTGCACAGGAAGGGCATCCATATTTAAAAAGGCAGAAAACCACCAATGCGCCAGCCGCTAATGCAAGTAAAAACGGGAACCCTCCAAATAAGGACGAAAAAATAGAATGGAAGAAGGCAGGGATGACTCCAAAAATCTTCTCAAAGGAAGTCACGAGACCACCGCTAACAACTTTAAAAAAATGTGCTAGGCCCGTTGTGGAGGATGCGTTAAAGATAGAACGGACCATGGCTCCGAAATGCAAAGGCAAATCAGTGTTTAAAAGAGCCTGAACCTCCGTACGGGTGTTAGCAATGTGAAGCACGAAAGTTTCACGGGCCGAGCTCAAGGCCACCTCTTTCTGGGACAATAGAGCTCTTATTCTAGCCATGCCGCTGAATTCTGCTCCCAAGGTCGGTATCTGTGGCCAAATGGAAGACACCCTATGTTCACGTGTGGGAGGATAAAGAACATTTCTGCAGCAAATAACTCGCTCACTTACTGTTACTATGAAAGCTATACCTTTAATTAAACCACAACAGTTTTCATTATTGAGCATTAAATAACTACCATTCTCTAACAATTTAAACGTGGGGATGATAGCAGGAACTGGCGTGCCCTGTAAAACGCAAGCCATATTCGGTCGGTCCTTGTTACATGAACCGTGTAACTGTATGTGTCTGCACATTAAAGAATGATCTGGCGTCTCAGTACACTCATCCCCTGTTAGATAAACTTCTTGTTCATCCTTGAAACATCTGTATGTGTATGGGAGTGACCAGACCTCATGAAGAAAACCGCTACCTAAGGGTTCAAAACGACCTATTGGCACATATTTCATACAATTTGAAAACTTATATAAAGCAAAAGGCAGCGTTATTAAACCGTGGATAAGCCACGTAGCAGCAGTGGCTTCTGCCACAGAAAAAGGTAAAGATTCCAACCTTTCAATATGTAGCATAGAAAAGGAAGCATCACGCATTGAAAGCAAGCGTTGTTTGTCTGTCAAATTAAACGGTGCAAATAAAGAGGAAACGTTCATGTATCCCCAGGGAACTTTACCCATTTTCAGAGTCTGAAGTGTCCATGCAAACTGCATGATTGAACGTAATTGATTTTGACCATGGTATAATACAGACACTTCATCATGCACAATATCAACAACAGACAACACAATATTATCTAATGTGTAAATTCTAGAGGAAAGCACGTTAATGCTATTGTCAACAACTGCAAGCACTTTCTCAAGATTCGCCTGATCAATAGCCCTAAGGCGTGAAGCAGCCTCAATCTGTGAGAGTTTCCAAATTTCATTGTAAACCCCATATAACCACCTTTTCGACCTGCCACTAGCTGGGCCTTTAATGAAATCATTCAAATCCACGTCTGCATTCAGTTTGGAAAGGTGATACTTAACCGCAGGTAAAGTTGAATGTTTCAGCCAAGCTTGACACAACTTGCCCACAGAGTAAGAGGTGACAGTATGACTCAAATCAAACCGGGGATCAGATCTAACAGTCTTAAAACCGTCAGTTATATTTAAAAACCTTTTTTGGCAAGAATCAGCACTACGGTGCCAAAGCAGCCAACCCTTGGGATTCATACTGGAAATGTTAAAGGAGGAATTAAGAAGCAGAGCCTGTATATCTTTAATGGACAATTGAGTAAAATTACTCCAATCCTCATATTCCTCCAACTCCGGGAAAGACGGGGTGTTTAACCTTTTAGATGTAGCCAATCCAAAGCATGTGGTCTGGGAAATGGTTTCATTTAAAAACAACATATGATTCGGGATGAGACATGCACGGTGCAAAGCCTCAGTGCCTCGTACCTGCCAGGCCCTTGAACCCCAAACCGATTTAAGGTCTATTGTTTCCTTCCATAACTCATAGCCCCCAGTAACTAATTGATCTAGGAAGGCCCTCGAATACAACAATTTTGTATCGGTAAGTCTAACCTTGGACAGTGGCTGTTTGTGAAATTTAAAATAAAAGGACTCAGGATTGGACTGGTTAAAGTCAGTGAAATAAGTATACTTTTTAAGAAACGTTTCTGAACTCCCTTGTGTAGGTGCCGGGCAATGTTCCCACTGTGTAAAATTAACAGCATCCCTTCGGGAAGATGTCTTGTGTAAGAAGTGATTGCCATAATGTTGGTAACAGAACAATTCACCATAATTAGCAGATTCTAAATATAAATCCTCAGCATCAAAAGCAGCATAGTACTTCAAATCAGAAAACAAACTTTCCACAGCATTAACATCCCAATCATCAGAACGAATGTTTTGTTTCACCACATCCCCCATATTCACTCTAAGCACATTAGGAACATTAACGACTTCCGTTGGGCCATGAATCTGAAAACGAACTGCATCCCACGCGATTCCATCCAGAACAGGCCATGCTGTGATGTTAACCAAAGTCAAGTCTCTTTTTAATCTGTGTGTAGAATGTGAAGAGGAAAGTGGGGCCAAAGTTCCATTTAAATGAGTAATGCAAGTTCTCTCCTCGACATAGTGTCCATTCATAATCCGAAAAAAATAAAACACAAAACCAATTGACATAAAAAGGTAAACCGAAAAAAGGACCAGCCAAATGTATATCCAAGGAGGTATCAAAAAATGTTTTTTAAACAGGCTAGCATATACCGCAATTTGAGAGGTTTTTTTCGAGGCAAGGGAAGCAGAGTCAAATGAAAATCTGGATTCCGTGGCTAAACGAGCTTGCAGGTCAGGCATGGACAAATCAGTGGGGTATGTATAGTCTGTCTCATCAATGTTAGTTCCGGGTAAATTATTTAATAATGGACTGGAAACAGCAGGTAATTCGATGGCCACTTCAGGTTCAATATTAGAGGCAGTGGGCATAATTGAATTTCTCACAATGGAAGGACAGGAAACAGCTGGTGTCATGCTAAGAAGAATCGGCCACTCTGTGTATCTTGACATTGTCAATAGAAATAAACCTGTTTTCCTTACGACCTGGAAGTGGTGGTAATATGACTGTTCTTGTGCCCTTCACTCCAAGCACTGGGACCGGAGCTCGATAGGAGGGACCAAACTCTTTCTTGTTGTCGATCTTCTCTCGAACCAGTTCTCCAACTTGGGGTAGCCAGCCAACTACCGGGATCTGCAACGCATCATCCGATGTGGAGGGCAAATGTTCCTTTGCAAGACTGTCTCTGGTCTTTTGTAGATTCTGTAAAACATTGCAATGTTCATCTGCGTCAAAGGAAGTGGCGCGAACCACAGAGTCTAGACCGTCAAGGTCAGGGACGTACATCTTGATGCCAAAGAGCATTTCGTATGGGGTCCGCCCACCCAGAGACCTTCTAGGGAGATTATTAAGAGCACGCTGCACGCCATAGAGGTGAGCCAGCCAGTTTCTGCCAGTGCCTATAACTCGGGCTGTCAAAGATTGCTTTAAATCACGGTTCATTCGTTCAACTACACTATTACCCTCAGGTCTGTAGGGTGACGAAAACTTGACTTGGACCCCCATCGAAGTCATGGCATCCTTATACGCCTTAGAGGCGAAAGCCGGACCCTGATCCGAATGGAAGGTACCACAGGCAAAAATCCCTATAAAGATACGCAAATCTCTAATGACAGTCCGTGAATCAGCGCTGCGATGTGGCCATACCCACACAAAGCGTGTGCATGAGTCAACTGCTACTAAGATGTACTTATACGCAGTATCAGATGAAAAAGGAACGCAGTGATCTAAATAAACACAGCCTAGCGGTTTATTAGAAATGTACAACTGAGTCTGAGGCGGACGCGTAGCAGTTGAAGGTTTAATCTGCTGGCATATGTCACAAAGAAGGACATAATCACGCGTCTGTTTGTACAGTCCCCGCCACCAGAAACGTAGTTGTAATTGAGTTACAGTGGCCGAGACGCCCGCATGCGCAGACGCCACACCTTCATGAGCCGCTGTAATCAAGTCTGCTCTGCGATCCGAGTTGGGAATCAGCCGTTCCCCAACATCAGGAATTGTCACAAAAGGAACCTTTTCGGGACTTAAGTGGTATTTATACTTCGAAGGGAATCCCGCAGGATGTTTACTTCCCTTCTCAGGTGCAGCAATCGCTGCCAAGATGTCGCTATCAATCTTGGTTTTAGACCTAGTAACTGCTGCAACTAAGTATGTAGATACTGCTGATTTCGCCGCTTCATCAGCAAGCGAGTTGCCAACAGCGTGAACTCCTACGCGCTGATGACCGAGAGTATGAATCACATAAACGAGTGGCAACATAGCCTTAAGCTCTGCCACTCAAACCCAGATCATTTTATGTTTTATTGTGCTACCCTTGGAATCAAGAAAATCATTTTGAATCCAAAAGAACAAGTTTTCATTGTAAGACTGGACACAGTAGTAAGAATCACTTACAATTAGAGTAGTAATGATGAAGCAAAGCTTCGCATATTTTGCGGTTTGCCGAAATCAAGAACCTCGTTTATGTGTAATAAGGTAACAAAAATGTATGTTTTACTAACATTTATTTTGTTTAAGCAAAGTTCCCGAAGCTTGCCTATGTGTATTTCTAATGAATTAATCCGTGTCCCTAAAAATGGCCGCCGCTTGTATTTTAGTTACTGCGCATGCGTCAGCCACACTCACGTGTCCTGACGGGTCTGCAGAAGTGGAGGGAAAGTTATGCGCATGCGTAATCCATAGCTGTGCTTATCATGTGGTACTGCTCGTGCCACTGCTCTTGTGTCCGTATCAATGTAGCTAACATTTAGATGCAATAAGTTTATTTCTTGATGATGAGTTAAAAGTACAAACCCTGTGATGTGTTTTCATAATGACATTATTATGTATTAATTTGTTTTCGCTTACTTTTCATGTACCGCGGGAAATGGGGGTCTGAGTGAGAGGAGAGCCATATTGGAGGTCCCTTCTGCGCCTGTGCGACATTCGGCAGCACGAGGGACCTTGGCTGATGGAACATAGCCAGTTGGCAGTGATGGGCGAGATGCTCCTGAGAAAGTCACCTCTGCCCTGCGAGAACAGCGAATGTGGCTCCTTATATGATACATTGTAATATTGCGCTACTGTTTGCCGTGTAACTTCTCATGGGAACCCCAAACCTGCTAGGCGGTACCCAAATATGTTAATGAAGGCTTCAAATCGTGTATTGTGATTGGTGTGTTACCCAAACCCTACCTTAGGACCAATCGAAATTGAGGGATTCTGACACTTTGCAACATTGGGGGGTGGTACACTGTCCCCAAACTGTATATCTACCCTGGGTTCACCTAGTGAACCGTCCGACTTGTCTGGTTTAGCTGACCTGTCACTGACCCAACGCACTCAATAGGTGACTGAAGATACAGAGCGCTGCGGAGCACTCTGTCCGAATTTGACCATAGACTAAGGTTCTACTGAACCTTAAAGTGCTGGCAAGCACTTAGCTGGGAGTTCGCTGACCCAATCGGGGTCTTGATCGATAGCTGCAGAGCGGGTGGAGCGCAGGCGTTGCTTCCGAACTGTGGGTTCCGGTCCTGTCCTGAAGAGGGTCCTGTCCTGAGGGTTTGCTGTCCTGTCCTGAGGGTATCCTGTCCTATCCTGGGTGTCCATTCTGCACCTGCTGTCCTTTGAGGGGTATCCTTCCTTGAGGGTTTCCTGTTCTTAACTGACCCGTGGCCAGGGTTTGGTTTCCACACCTTCCTAGGTAAATATTGCTCTGAACCTCTTGAAATTCTTGTACCTTCTGAATTTCTAACTTTTGCTTTAATAAAGTTCAACATTGCATATGTTATATTTTCCATGCCTTTTCCGCAACTATTGAAAGTCATTTATATTTTTCCATAAAGTTTATTCCTATGTCTTCTCATTTGTTAGAAATTATATTTTGCATAGCAGTGTGTCATTTCCTGATATGGTCTAGAACTTCGTTGCCTAGGTTGTTCAAAGACCCCTTCACCTTAAGTGAAGCGTGTTATTCATTATAAACTCTCCTATAGTCACTCACACTTAGGTATCCCTGTTTAGATAATACTGACTTGTATAGTATCTTTTCTCGTTACATTTTATTTAGTACCTTGATGATTACTCTGTCATTATTTCTTCATGCTTATGTGATTTACGTTATCTTGGTTATTGATTGCCTTATTTTACTGTACCTCATGCAAGAAATTATTGAACTTTAGATAAACATTTTAAAACTTCCAGTTGTCCGTGGTCATTTAAATAGTATTTGAATGTTATTGTTTGGGTTTGTATTTTGCTGCCTTTCTTTTACAGCTAGCTCCCTGATTCATTGTGGTCATTAGGCACCCGCATCGGTGGATGGTAAGTCGGGTGCACCGAAATTTGGTAGCAGGGAACACACACACACCAACTTGATAGAGCTCGTGAAGTCACCTGATCGATGTATATGGTGATTTGAAAAGTATATGGGCCCTGAAGCCGGAAACGGCGAAAACTGTTGGTCGGGTGGCCTCGCGCGCTCTATCAGTTTTCTGGTAGCTAGAGGATGGTTAGGGACTAGTTGAGAGTAAGGCAGGGATTAGTTGGACTAGTTAAGTCGGAAGCTGCTATTATATTAATGCTGCTATAAGAGCGGCTGTTCTGAGGGAACTGATCACTCTCTTGTGAATACGCTGCTGAAACTCATGAATTTTTGTATTGTTATTATTCTTGTTCTTATATTGTTATATGTACTAATTCATGCATTTGTAAATCGAATTGTTAAGTGTTGTCCGAACTCCCCGGGGAATTGAAAGGGCAAGTGGTGAATAGAATCCATTGTCCTGAGGTCACAGGTTCGAGGAAAGTTAGGTGCAGGTTAGGATAACCGGGAAGCACTAACTAGGGTTTTCTGAATACATGTGTGAATAAATGACAGTAACGGGGTTCATTGGCAAAATTCCCATAGTGGCGTAACCTAGTAAGGGTCACATCGGAAGAGTAGCAGGTTCCTCGGAGCTAGCGTGAAAGCAGAGGGGTCCGCTGAGAAACCTTAAACTCGGAATATATCCCGGAAAGAAGTGGATGAGTTTAGGGGAATAACAGGTTCACCGATGCTAGAGTGAAGGGTAGGCGGAAGAGATCTGCCCGCAGCGCGTGAAAAGTAAATGGAAGTAGTTTACTTGCAGTAAAAGAATTCTTTCTCTGTCTAGACACTTGAGCACTGTGGCGAATGTGTATTTGTTGTAAAATAACCAAGCACTGAGCACTTTAAAAGAAAGAAAGTTTCCGTTACCTTGTGAAGGGAGGGAGTCAGTCGCGAAGCGTCTCTGACGTCACTCTGTGCCGCGCTGGGATTGGTAGAAGCAGCGGGCGGGTAGCGGAGCTGAAATTGTAAAGGAGGGGTGAGCGCCGGAGTGTGGGAACTGTCTCACGAAGGGGCCGCGCACCCATTGGCGGAGCTTATTTTGTGTCGCGCACCCATTGGTTGCACGAATTTTCTGAAGCGCGTTCTGATTGGAGGTAGTTTGTAAACAAAGTTAGCGCAGAAGTCGTATGTGGCACTCGCGGACTACAGAGACTCGACCTGATCCAAGGCATCTAGGGTTTGAAAGGGATCAGTGGAAGGCTAATAGATACGATATTATGTACGGAACCAAGAGAAAAATGTCCCTTGTAAGTAAGGTGAAAAATTATTTTAAAACGGACAAACCGATTAAATCTAGAGAAGGTGTTCTTGTCCCAGCACCCAATACTCCCGCCTCATTCATGATGTTTGACCGAGGGTACAATACCTGTGTGTGGCTGGAGAATTGGGTGAAGTACACAAAAGATGACGGAGTATTGGCTTTTCCGTTAGATGGTACTTTCAATGGTAGGATCTTATTTAATTTAAGAACCCGAATGAATGAACTGCATCCCAGACCGAGACTAACGCAGTATGAGGCATTAGAGGAATGGGAGATTGAGGCTTTTGAAAGAGAAAGACCCCGAATGGACAAGGGTTTGACCAAGTGGTACCCCAGGCAGAAACAGGAATCCAGGGATAAAAGGATGAAACAGTGGAGGCAGAGCATGATTGTTGAGGGTCTGTTTCCCATGATGCCTGCATGTCATAACATTGGAGCGGGTGAGAAAAGTACTGAAAAATGTAAGCATTGGGGGGCCCTGGGGGATTCAGATGATGAACTAATAGATGACATCTGTACCAGAAGTCCGCCACCTTACAATGAGGGAACCCGACCTTCCAGTGTAGGAGATGTTCCCCGACGCCACTTCCTAAAAGAAGAAGACAGGTCCCTGGGACTGGGAGGGGGTGGTCAAGTATTGCCCTATCCTGAAAAACCCGAACTGACGGAAACAAGGGATATATATCCCAAAGTGCCCGCAAGTCAGGAAGAAAAATATTCACGTACGAAAACCTTTTTTCCCAGACCCTTGTATGAAAGCGAAGAGAAACCCTCGAATTCAGGACTGCCTTTTGTTCAACCTCCATATGGGGAAGAGCGCAGGTCCTTTAATACTGGAACTTTATTCCCGAAACCAAATTATGGGGGAGGACCAAGTGAAACGCATCCTACTGCCCCGAGTTTTACTCCTCCATTGACCCCCCAGATATTACATGACACAACTCTAAGAAGGGTACTAGTGGAAAAGGAGCAAGAGGCTCTAGCTAGACAAAGAACAGAAATAATTCAGAAAATTTCTCAGTTAAATACCAGTCCTGAGGCATTGACTATTCCAGTAACTATT
Organism: Lissotriton helveticus; assembly: GCF_964261635.1. Lineage (NCBI taxonomy): Eukaryota > Metazoa > Chordata > Amphibia > Caudata > Salamandridae > Lissotriton > Lissotriton helveticus. Next base: position 1,469,909,752 of record NC_136065.1, read on the forward strand.
GGACCGGTGGTCCCGTTATATGGAAATGGTCAGGGAAATCCGATTACTCCAGTTATGACCCCAGTCATGGCAACCCCGAGACAGGAACCGATCATTATAGATGATCAGTCCAGTGAGTGCGAGTCTGAAGTTGCGTTTTTGGAATTGCCAAACAAACAGACTGGAAAGGGAACACAGCAGAGGTATAACCCTTTTAATACAAAAGAAATTAAATTAGAGACAGCAACAGGTACTAGGAATGTCTCTCTGGTAACTCCGGATGAAATTGAGAGTTGGAGTCGTGAATTAGAGAAGCAGACTCCGCAAACAAAGCCTTTAGATCTCTACAAGCTGAGGGTCGAAATAGAAGAATTAATGGCAGGAAATGTGGGGTTGGATCGATTGAATACCTACTCTGAAGAAGAATTGTCGTTCATATGTAAAAGCTTTACAAGGAACACCAGAGTGCTCCATGAAAAACTGACCGAAACAGCAGTTAGTATGGGGGTAGATATCTCAAAATCCAAGCCCTTACAGAAACCGTACAGAGCAGACTTCTCAGACAAAGATATAGAACACCTGAATGTGGCAGGGAAGAAGTTGCAGATTAAAGAATTAATGGGGGTACTGCAGAAATGGGGAGATGTGGAAAAATGGAGAAGCAGGTGGGCGAAAAAGAGGGAAGAGGTTCGCTCCCGACAAGTGACTCCCGAGTTTGCTTTAAGAGAGGTAGAAAAACCTGAGCAGTTATGCCCCATGCGCGAAGTTCCAGGGGGAAAATATGTGCATGTCCCCTGGTCTAGGCAGGATATTGTGTCCTTCACGAACGATTTTCCAAAATTACGAGAGAAACCAGTTGACTGGTACAGGCAGGTGGAGAGGTTCGTGAAGGTACAGAAATGTCTGTGGAAAGACCTGGATGGGTTTTTCGACATTGTGGTTCCGGTAGATTTATGGACCCAGTGTAAAATAGCCATAGATTGGCCCAGTGAAGAGTATCCCAGAAACAAGGAAACTGGAGAGCCATCAAAGGATGTCATGCGAAAGTATGAGCAGGTAATTCAGCATTTGAAAGAAAAGGTGCCCGCAAAGGAAACTGATTGGACAAAAATAGATAGAACAACACAGGAAAGGGACGAGACAGTGCACTCCTTCTATGAGAGGTTATTGCAGGTATTTAAAACATACAGTGGTATTGACAACATCGACCTGAAGGATATGACGCACTTTATTTACAGGTTTGTAAATGGTTTAAGACCTGAAATTTGTCAGTGGATAAAAGATAATAAAATCTGTTGGCATACTAAGAAAATGGATGAGGTCCTGCGGTACGCTAAGTACTGCGAGGACGAGATGGCAGAAAAGAAAAAGGCCCTTAAGGAGAAGGTTATGTGGGCTCAGGTGAAGCTCGCAGAACAACAGGAAAAACAATTGAGTAACATGGTTAAAAATGCTGAGAACAAAGGTCCTGGGGGAGGGGGTGGAGGAAAGCCCCGGCCCAAATTTAGCAGGGAAGAGGCTATGAAAAAATTTCCCTGCCATCAGTGCGGCGAAATTGGACACTGGCGAAACGAGTGTCCCCAATTAGTCGATGTTAATGAGAAAACTCCTGATTTAACTCCACAGACGCAGAAAGAAAGACCAAGAAAGACTCAACCCCAGGTAAAAACAGTTCAGGTGCCTCGAGCACCCAAGCAGGTATACAGGGGAAGACAGGCAGAAAATGAAGAGATAGAGGTTTGGGAAAGCGGGGAGAACAGAAATACAGCAACTTCGCAGTATCTGCTGAATGATACCTTCCTTTGTAATGATCAGGACTGACGGGGCCTGAGAGGGGAGGACGAGGAGTGCGTACTTGGCGCTTCCTTGCCGGTAGACCAGTCTGGACCATATATTGAAGGAAAGGTTGACGGAAATGATGTCACCTTTCTGTTGGACACTGGCGCTACCCGTTCTACTGTAAGAACAGTGGACGTTCCAAACCTACCCCTCTCGGGAGAAAATATCCAAGTAGTGGGTGTATCTAATCAATTGATTAGTACTCCTGTTACCGAACCAATGGAGATTTCAATTGGAAATTTTAAACAGATGCATAGATTTGTCGTCTGTGACACCAGTCCAGTGAATCTACTGGGTCGTGATTTGCTGTGCAAAATGAACTGTACCATCTTTTGCACACCAAAGGGTGTTGAAATACAGACCCCAGATGAAGACGGCATTTATAAATTATTGTTGCTTAGACCTGACTCAGAAATTAAAAGATTGACCCTGCAGGACTTGCCCCAAGAACTCCAGGAAGCCGTAAAGCCAGAAGTGTGGGATTTCACTGGAAAAGATGTGGGTTTGATGAAAGATGTGGACCCCATACAGATAGCCATCAAGGACAATGCAGTATATCCTAACACTAGGCCCTACCGAATGAATGCTGAAGTGAAAGCAGGTGTCACTCTGGAAATACAAAAATTATTGGAAGGAGACATCATACAGGAAGTGATGAGCAGCCCATGCAACTCACCGATTATGGGCATCAAAAAGCCTAGTGGCAAGTATAGGGTAGTGCAGGACCTGAGAAAGGTTAACAAAATTGTAGTTCCTTGCTGCCCTATTGTCCCAAACCCTGCAGTGATATTATACCAGATTCCTTGGGATGCTGAATGGTTCACAGTGATTGATTTGTGTCATGCATTCTTTTCGATACCCCTGCACCCCGACAGCAAATTTCTTTTCTCATTTGCTTTTGAGGGTCACGTGTATTGTTGGAACAGGGTCCCTCAGGGGTATACAGAGAGCCCCTCTATCTTTAATCAGATCCTGAAAAAATGTCTAGAGACTTTGATCTTACCTGGGAACTCTGTGTTAGTGCAGTACATAGACGACCTTCTAGTGGCGTCTAAAAGTCACCGGGACTGTGTGGTTGACACCATTGCCCTCCTAAATCATCTGTGTGAGAAAGGGCATAAAGTAGCCCCTGACAAACTACAGTTCTGTGCGAAATCTGTAAAATATCTGGGACACCAAATAGAAAAGGGTGTCAGAAAAGTCACATCAGAAAGAGTGAGAATAATTCAAAAAATGCAGTTGCCCCGTACTCAAAAAGATGTCAGAATGTTCCTGGGTGTATTAGGGTACTGCAGGCAGTGGATTCTGGGATTTGCAGCCTTAGCCAGGCCCTTGATAAAAATGACCACGAGAGGAATGCCAGATGTTGTACAGTGGGACGATGAAAGTCTAATGGCTTTCACAAGATTGAAGAACTGTCTGTGTACCGCCCCTGCGTTGGGAATGCCAGATTATTCCAAAGAATTTGCCCTTTTCTGTGACACTCGCGATAATTGCGCATTGTCTGTCCTGACTCAAGAACATGGCACGACCAGAAGGCCTGTGGCTTATTTCTCTGCCACACTGGACCCAGTAGCTGCTGGGTTACCAGGCTGTCTGAAAGCAGTAGCTGCTACCTGTGCAAGTTTGGAACAGAGTGAGTCCATTGTCATGGGACATCCTGTGACCGTGTATGTTTCACATGGAGTGGTAATTCTATTGACCAGAACTAAAACACAGTATCTCACCCCTAGTCGGCTGACTAAATACGAGAGGATTCTTGTGGGTGCAGCAAATGTAAGCATTGTTAGGTGCGGTATTTTACACCCTGCCACCTTACTCCCTGACCCCTTGGAAATAGAAGGTGGGGATGATGATGAACATGATTGTATTGACCTGACAGAGTTCAGTACTAAGCCACGCCCAGACATAAAAGAAGTACCATTGCCTGAGCATGATAAAGAACTATTTGTGGATGGTTCCTGTCTAAGACATGAATTAGGAGGCTTGAGTGCTGCTTATGCAGTAGTGTCTTTCACAAAAATTGAACAAGCAGGTTACCTATATAACATCAAGTCTGCACAAGTAGCCGAATTGATAGCCATGATAAAGGCTTGCAAAATTGGGAAGGACTTACGCATAACAGTGTATACTGACAGTCAGTACTGTTATGGCGTTGTGCATGACTTTGGCCAATTATGGCTACAGAGGGAATTCATGACTTCCTCAGGTACTCCCATTCGGAATGCAAAGGTTGTTCATGACCTTTTAGAGGCCATCCAGTTGCCCAAAGAACTGGCAGTGGTAAAATGTACTGCTCATCAAAGGAGCATGGACAGAGTATCACTGGGGAACGATTATGCTGATCGAGTGGCTCAATGGTGTGCCAAAGATCGGTATATTGTAAATCCAAAACGAGGGGGGCCAGGAACCAGCTGCCAGCTTCAGGTGTTTGAGGAAGTGCCTACATGGGATGAGGTGAGAGAGTGGCAGGAGTCGGCTCCTTGGCAAGAAAGAGAGAAATGGAAGGAGGATGGGTGTAGACCGAGACGTGTGGATGGTGTGATTTTGGGCCCAACTGGTATGCCTGTGTTACCCCGACACTTGCTTGGCACAATGGCAAGATTAATACATGAAGGATCACACATTGGTAGGGATGCCATGATTCTGGTATTTCAACAGACTTGGTACAGTAAAAAGTTCAGGAAGGTAGCAGAGTCCCTCTGCCAGAGGTGCCTGTCATGTCAACAGATGAACCCAGGCAAGAGGACAATGGTTGAACTGAGCAAGATTGGGAGATCAGGGGGTCCCTTTATAAGGATACAGGTTGATTTTATCACCATGCCCCGTTGTGAAGGGAAACGATATGTCCTTGTCATTGTTTGCGTATTTTCAAAATGGGTAGAAGCTTACCCTACTCCTCAAAGTGACGCACTGACAGTAGCGAAGTGTTTACTAAAAGAACTGATACCTAGGTTCGGAATACCATGCATTATTGAATCAGATAAGGGTGGACATTTCCAGAATGACATACTGGCTGAACTCTGTAAGGCCTTCGGAATAAGGCAGAAACTCCATTGTGCATACCACCCAGAGGCTTCTGGAATAGTGGAACAAGTGAATGGAACTATCAAAAACAGACTAGCAAAGCTGACAGATGCTACTGGCATGACCTGGGTGAAGGCCCTGCCCCTGGTCCTGATGGGACTAAGAAGTGTTCCAGACCGCAAGACAGGCCTAAGTCCCCATGAAATCATTATGGGAAGAGTGATGAGACAAGCATGGGTGCCAGGAAGCAAACTGTTGAGTATTACTGATGATTTGGTGCTTGAATACTGCAGAAGATTGGGTGACCAAGTGCGTTCTATCTCTCGCCAGATTGGAGACGACGGCATCCTCAATCCAACGACTCCTCTCCACAGCTTGGTTCCAGGAGATTGGGTCAAAATAAAGAAGCACACTCGATCAAGCTGTCTGGCACCAAGGTGGGGAAAGAAACGCCAAGTAATCCTGGTGACAACCACTGCAGTGAAGGTTGCAGGGGTTCCTCAGTGGATCCACGCTGGACACACCCAGAAGGTATTGCCAGACAAAGGATTTGAAGAAGAAGGGCAACCAGCAGAGGACCCTGAAGGAGCCAGACCAGAAGCAACTGACAACGAGCAGCCCAGCACCAGTCAGGTTGCAGGAACAGCAGACGTTGGCCCAGGAGTAGTTGACTACGAACTGCCAAGAATCCAGCCTGCTGAAGAGGTCCAGGAAACTGAGCCAGGAGTAGCTGAAGACGAGCTGCCAAGCATATGGCCAGAAGAATGGATACCGATGATTGATCTGACTGAAGATCCTATCAGAACAAGAGAACGACTTAGTGAAGGTAGAGAGTGGACTAGTCAGGAAAAGCAAGGCACAGGCGAAGAACCTCAGCCGCTTGAGATTCAAATCAAAACTGAGGAAGGAGAAGGTCAGACAGGGACAGAGCAGGTATTCGATACACCACCGCGAACACCTGATGCAGATAAGGGAGAGACTAGAAACAGAGTGATAGTTCGAGCAGAAGAAAATCAAGAGATCGAAGTGCTTGAACAGGATCAGAAAGGGTTAGAAGAACGGGTTCAGGAAACAGAAACAGAAATAAAGACAATTGAAAGCCAAAAACAAAATATTCCTGAACAAGGCCAGATTAGCAACCAGGCAGAAGAATTTGATGCTAGCCCTGGAACTAGCCAGATAAGGGAAGTAGGAGAAGAAAGTGGAGAAGAATTACCACAAGATAGAGAAAACAAGAAAATAAGAAAAGAAAGTGAAGTCCAAGTACCGACTAAGAGACTAAAGAAAAGAAACAACCTTGAGCCTAGGTTTGTAAAAAGATTGAGACTTAGGATAAAGACAGTGGAAGAAAAACGTGCAGAGGCAAGAAGAAGTGCTCGAATAGCAGAGCAAGAAGAAGACTCTTCCAAAAGAAGGAGTGAGCGAATAAAAAGACAAAACAAAAAGTACAAGTCTCCTGAATGGACACTGGTTTTGGAAGAACTTGAAGATCTTGATATAACTGACGTGAGCGACGGAGAACCTGTCCCAGAGTACTCAGCTGAAGAGGAAGACGAACCACCGTGAATTTGCACAAAGTAAGCTAGTTGTGTAAAAAGCTAAAAAGAGGGGTGTGAACACTCCTTCTGAGCTAAAATGTCTGATTCAACAGTGAATGGTAGACCTAGTTGCAGCCGTTTTAAGACGTGTTGCAAGGTGTGTATATGTAGTGTAGTAGTACTGATAGTTATTTGGATAGGATTAACAATTTTCATTCCCTTTGCTGTAAGTAAAGATACTAACATTGTCCCTACTGAAACTGTAAATACTGACAGTGAGGAGTTGACAACACAGAGTGTAGAAAGACATGAAAGAGCTTTGAGACAAACAAAACAGAACTTAGAAGCATCAGATGAGGGAGGACTACATTATCATGGAGTTAAGAACAAGACACACTTAAACGTTTTCGCAAACTTATTAATACACTATGTAGAGACTATGGAAATTGAAGATTGCTATGTCTGCATGAAGCTACCTACTTCGGTGGCTGAAGGCGTGACATACCATCATCTGCCATTGACATATGGAATTTCCTGTAGCATTTTAGCTAGTTTATTTTACAAAAGGGGACCGTTACAGTATTATTACTCTAACAATGACGTGATCTTTTCTGAACTTCCTATACGTGGGAACTTGAATCCTGTACATACCAAAACTGACACCATAAGATATATGGGAGACTACTTTCTGACTATAGGTAACATTAACATAGCAGACGCACACAGAGATAACTTGACTTGTTCTTTGCGTGAGCAGGAAAAGATGTTCCTGAACATGGCAGAGAAAAGGAGAATTAAAATTCAGAAGAAGGCTAATGACGAAAGTCAGAAAAAGCCAAAGTGGGCAGAGAACATGGAAGGCACCTCATCTGGTGGAGCGGGTCCTGCTCTGTTGCTGGATTTTGAAAAGAAAGGCAAGCTATGTCTTCACCGCGAGAAGACTAGCTATTATAATAATGTTTTCATTGGTTCCAGTGAATGCGAACATAATTACAAGGTAATTGGAGGTTGGGGTTTCAAAAATGGGTCAGAGCCTGTGTTTCCTGGAATTTATTATATTTGTGGGGACAAGGCTTATTTCAAATTGCCGGATCACTGGTATGGAAGCTGCTACTTTGGCATTGTTTTCCCGAAAATATACCATGTGAATGGAAAAGCTGGAAGCAATGAAGATACTAATGGCTTAGTGCGTAGTAAAAGAGAGAGTATAGGTGAAATTATGGGTAGTATTTTCAGTGCACTGATACCTGGAGTGGGAGTGGTTCTGAACACTCACAGAATTTGCAAATTGTCTACTATAGTAGATGTGCTGTCTACTGAAACAGCTCATGGATTTCTGCTGGTCAATACCGAAATGGTTGCGATCAGATCAATGGTTTTACAAAATCGACTTGCTCTTGACACCTTATTAGCGAAAGAGGGCGGAGTCTGCCGGATGTTGAAGGCGCAACATTGTTGCACTTATATTCCGGATAAAAGTGTACAGATCAAAAGATATGTGAAAAACATTACTAATTTGGCAAAGGAACTCAAACCACTCGAGGTTGATAGTGCCTGGAAGAGACTGGTAGATGGTCTCTCAAATGTAGGTCATTGGCTTGCTAGCATAGGTAAAAGCTTATTATTCAAAATTCTGATGCCAATTGGTATTATAGGTCTTATTATACTTTCCATTTTCTTATGCTGTAAATACCGCAAGCGCACCAAAAAGCACGAGGTAAATGCAAGAGGAGTGAAACGAAGTGTGGATGAGATTGAATTAGAGGAAGTGAATGATCAGATATACAAAAAGGTGAAGACTTCTCACCCTGCTAAAACTGAAAGAGAAAAGTTAGAACGATTGCTGGAAGAAATAGAACTTTATAAAGTGTGAAAGAAAGTTGGCATCTGGTTCCATTATAATTTGTGATGATAGTAGATATCATCAAAGAGGGGATTGATGAAGCAAAGCTTCGCATATTTTGCGGTTTGCCGAAATCAAGAACCTCGTTTATGTGTAATAAGGTAACAAAAATGTATGTTTTACTAACATTTATTTTGTTTAAGCAAAGTTCCCGAAGCTTGCCTATGTGTATTTCTAATGAATTAATCCGTGTCCCTAAAAATGGCCGCCGCTTGTATTTTAGTTACTGCGCATGCGTCAGCCACACTCACGTGTCCTGACGCGTCTGCAGAAGTGGAGGGAAAGTTATGCGCATGCGTAATCCATAGCTGTGCTTATCATGTGGTACTGCTCGTGCCACTGCTCTTGTGTCCGTATCAATGTAGCTAACATTTAGATGCAATAAGTTTATTTCTTGATGATGAGTTAAAAGTACAAACCCTGTGATGTGTTTTCATAATGACATTATTATGTATTAATTTGTTTTCGCTTACTTTTCATGTACCGCGGGAAATGGGGGTCTGAGTGAGAGGAGAGCCATATTGGAGGTCCCTTCTGCGCCTGTGCGACATTCGGCAGCACGAGGGACCTTGGCTGATGGAACATAGCCAGTTGGCAGTGATGGGCGAGATGCTCCTGAGAAAGTCACCTCTGCCCTGCGAGAACAGCGAATGTGGCTCCTTATATGATACATTGTAATATTGCGCTACTGTTTGCCGTGTAACTTCTCATGGGAACCCCAAACCTGCTAGGCGGTACCCAAATATGTTAATGAAGGCTTCAAATCGTGTATTGTGATTGGTGTGTTACCCAAACCCTACCTTAGGACCAATCGAAATTGAGGGATTCTGACACTTTGCAACATTGGGGGGTGGTACACTGTCCCCAAACTGTATATCTACCCTGGGTTCACCTAGTGAACCGTCCGACTTGTCTGGTTTAGCTGACCTGTCACTGACCCAACGCACTCAATAGGTGACTGAAGATACAGAGCGCTGCGGAGCACTCTGTCCGAATTTGACCATAGACTAAGGTTCTACTGAACCTTAAAGTGCTGGCAAGCACTTAGCTGGGAGTTCGCTGACCCAATCGGGGTCTTGATCGATAGCTGCAGAGCGGGTGGAGCGCAGGCGTTGCTTCCGAACTGTGGGTTCCGGTCCTGTCCTGAAGAGGGTCCTGTCCTGAGGGTTTGCTGTCCTGTCCTGAGGGTATCCTGTCCTATCCTGGGTGTCCATTCTGCACCTGCTGTCCTTTGAGGGGTATCCTTCCTTGAGGGTTTCCTGTTCTTAACTGACCCGTGGCCAGGGTTTGGTTTCCACACCTTCCTAGGTAAATATTGCTCTGAACCTCTTGAAATTCTTGCACCTTCTGAATTTCTAACTTTTGCTTTAATAAAGTTCAACATTGCATATGTTATATTTTCCATGCCTTTTCCGCAACTATTGAAAGTCATTTATATTTTTCCATAAAGTTTATTCCTATGTCTTCTCATTTGTTAGAAATTATATTTTGCATAGCAGTGTGTCATTTCCTGATATGGTCTAGAACTTCGTTGCCTAGGTTGTTCAAAGACCCCTTCACCTTAAGTGAAGCGTGTTATTCATTATAAACTCTCCTATAGTCACTCACACTTAGGTATCCCTGTTTAGATAATACTGACTTGTATAGTATCTTTTCTCGTTACATTTTATTTAGTACCTTGATGATTACTCTGTCATTATTTCTTCATGCTTATGTGATTTACGTTATCTTGGTTATTGATTGCCTTATTTTACTGTACCTCATGCAAGAAATTATTGAACTTTAGATAAACATTTTAAAACTTCCAGTTGTCCGTGGTCATTTAAATAGTATTTGAATGTTATTGTTTGGGTTTGTATTTTGCTGCCTTTCTTTTACAGCTAGCTCCCTGATTCATTGTGGTCATTAGGCACCCGCATCGGTGGATGGTAAGTCGGGTGCACCGAAATTTGGTAGCAGGGAACACACACACACCAACTTGATAGAGCTCGTGAAGTCACCTGATCGATGTATATGGTGATTTGAAAAGTATATGGGCCCTGAAGCCGGAAACGGCGAAAACTGTTGGTCGGGTGGCCTCGCGCGCTCTATCAGTAACACTTGGATCTGCGTACTCCAAAGCTAGTAAGAGAGCACGAAGCTCCGCCAATTGTGCGGTGCAATCGCCCAGGGGCAACGTGTGCACTTCCCTGGAAACGAACTCATCATTCAACATAGCACCGACCACAATGGCGCATGCGGAAACGTAGGCATGTTTAGAGCCATGCGCAACCTGCGCCGACCCATCAGTGTAAATGATGCAATGGAAGTCCTCCAAAGGTCGCATAGCCAGAGGAGCAGGATGAACGAATTCATACTGCAAGTACTCTTGCGACCGTAAGGAGGCGTCAAAAATAAACATGACATCCGTGGATGACAATGACGCAGCCCACTGAATCCACCGAGGGTGCAAAGCTTTCGAATTCGGTACACTGGCTTTCGTGACTGCCTCCAAGTGAGGACAGGGTGTTACCACCAGCATGCGTTTCCCTTGAGACAGTGCTCGTTCTTTTAGAATTGCCATCTGTACAGCAGTTAAAACCTTTTCCACTGTGGGAAACCGCATCTCAGCCGAAGTGTACAAGTGTGACTTGTAAGCAATAGGTACTGTGTCACCTTCATTAAAAGTGAGGTATGTGAAACCCACCGTCCCAGGAATTATTCTTATTACCAGGTTGGTGTGGTTATCACGAGTCAGTAAATATTTAGAAGCGAGCAGATCAGCCTGCAACGATTGCAAAATGGCTGAATGCTCAGGCAGCCAGCATGATTTTGAGAAAGTTGGTTGTATCAAAGCATACAAAGGCTTGATACGCTGGGCATATTCCGGAATGTAAGTCCTGCCGAAATTCAAAAAGCCCAGTAAAGATTGTAATTTTTTCAGTGTTGTTGGAGCGCGCAATTGTGCGCACTTCTCTAAGAAGTGAGGAGCCAAACCTCTACCTTCATTATTGAGCTCATAGCCCAAAAACAACACTGTGTGTTCAGCAATGTGCGACTTTGCAAAGTTAAATTTGTAACCCATGTCAGCGAAGTTGCAAATAACAGAATTTACACGACACAGATGCTCCCAAATATCGTCGTCTGTGAGATATATGTCATCCACATACGAAAAAGCATCAGGGTCGAGTGCCTCCAGAATAGAGACAATTCGAGCGGTAAATATACCAGGACTATTCTTGTAGCCCATTGGAAGACGCCGGAATTGCTTTTGGACTCCAGCGCTCGTAAAACTGGTCCATTGGGAGCTAAAGCTGTCCAATCTGTGGGCATAAAAACCATTGGATATGTCAAGCGTTGTCTTGAAACGCTTACGCACGAGACTATCCACTAGGGCAGAGCCGTGGGTATTCTGTACAGCACAGTTACGGCAATGCGAGTTTAAATGCCGGTAATCCAAAACCAAACGATATGATCCGTCAGGTTTGTTCACAGTAAAAAGGGGATTATTCATCGGTGACACACACGTTTCAATAACTCCCTGATATTCCAATTGTTCAAGGATTTCCGCGACGGAAGATTTTGCTTCACGCCGAATGGGATAATGAGGTTGAGGCTGCGGCTGAGACCGCAACGGAATTTCGTGGCAAGGCGACAATCTATCCCAACCACATTGGTTACGGTACAGAGCCGGCGCGAGAGCCCGAGCCCACTCTTCTGCAAAATGCTGCGCAATGCTTTCGAGACAGTGTTCGCGAAACTGGGTAGGATCACCTCCTCCCCTCGCGGCGCCGCGAGCACAAAAGGTGGGGGCCAGTCAGCCTCCGAAAGTAAAATATCATATGTAGAAGACAGATTCTCCCAAAATACACCTTTAACGGTACGCTGTATGTCACCTTCAATTAACAGGACAATTTCATATAGTCTTTCAGGGGGAGCAAGTCTCGTATCCGCTGTTTCTATCACAACGTAGACATCAGTCGCTGTCACCCTCAGTAGTGGACGCAGCGCCTCTCTGACTATGGTTATCTCCGCCGCGCTGTCCAGCAAGGTCAGAGCCCACGTCAGATCCCGAAGCCGCGTTCTCACTATCTGTGGCATAACGATGCGCTGGTAAGGCTGCGACTTTCTTTTTCGCAAACTGCGGACGCCTAGGCGTAGAATCCTCCTGCTTCACTGCGCCGTCCGTCTGGCGGGACTGACCACGTCCTTGTTGGCCACCACGTCCACGTCCACCCCCTCCTCCTCCACCGGTCTTCGGGGCCGATGTGTCCTGAAAGGAACGAGGAGAGCGTTGATCAGAACCCTGAAAACGATCAGGTGATTTAATCATCGCGCGATCGCGCAAATCATAAACTTTTTCAGTCGGCGCAGGTGCTTGTACTGCAGGAAAAGTATCCTGAGTCTGTGTATTCTTCCTCCCCTGTGTCTGTTTCTTAGGCCAATTTTGTTTTTTAGACTTGGGCTGGACATCTGTCACTGCAGATTGTCCTTGAGGTTGTTTTTGTCCTTCACTGGAAAATATTTCAGACCTCTACTTGTGCGGCCAATTGTCTTATAAGCGGCCACCACAATCTTTGCTAACTGGCGGGGTTTGTCGGCATCGGGCAGAGCAGCCAAAGCATTCGACACCTGAAAGTTAACTGCATCTCCTTTAACATTGGCGAGAATGAGATCACTTACAATCTCAAAAGAACCACACAGGCGCATACCCAATTCAACCGCTGCCTCTGGACCGTGATCATTCTGAACACGTCTAATGATTTCAGGCAGGGCAGTCATAGACGGGGTGCCGAAGCACCTTGTATAAACTGCCGCAAATGTTTTCCCCCAGCTTTCACAGTCAGCAAGTTCAGGAGTAATATCCTTCGGTAGAGTAATCGTTAACATTCTATGTTTATCAGCAGGAGTAGAATTCGGAAAAACCGCCTCCAGTTGATCAAACTTCTCTGCTAGCCAGAATGGGAAGTCATCGTTGTCAACTGGACGCGCACCAAAAACCGAATTAACCATCACTGGATTGAGACGCATTCCGCCTCGTTCCATGGGAGCGGCCGCACCCCCCTGGGGACCACCAGGAAGATGTCGACCGATGTATTGCACTAAGGCACGAATCACGGAAATGGAAACAACATGTAGCCTGCGTATTTCCGCTAGGGTACAAGCCCCGTGATTCGGGTGCGGGGTAAAGCCACCCAACGCAGGCCAATTTGTACCTGGAATTGAGAGTGGACCTAACCTCGCAGCGGACAAAGAGTGGGGGAGGGCGCCATCAAACCAAACTCGATGCTGCCAATGATCAATAGGTATTTCCAATGCCCTGTACGGCGTATAAACAGCCGGGACATCCGAGGCAGTGTAGGAGTGGAACAAACCAGAATTAGCATCCACAGCCGGAAACGTAACCCAAGAGTAAAACAACTCGTAAGGAAACGCCGGATCCGCACTCACCACGAAAATCACAGCCATCCCATCTACTGGGACCTGGTACGTCTGAAGATGGTTGCGTACCGCTACGCGACTATGCTGCGCAATAGCCACCGCCGCCATGACAACACCGGAAACAAGAAAACACAAAGAATACTTTGTAGCACAACTGGGTAGTAATTCAAAGAAACCGTTTAAGAAAGAATCAAGCTTGAAGAAAGACCTATTTCAAAAAATAGGTAGGTTTCACCGACACCCCGTTTTCCGGAAACGGATGTGAAGGGGTTAAGGCATGAACGATAAACTACTCGAGTGTCATGATATAAGACCACCGAAACCGTTGGGCGCCATGTTGCAGGGTTTCTGTACTCACACAGAACTGTGCACAGAGGAGTGGAACCTCGGCAAATTAGGGTGTCCCAAAACTTACCTTAGCAACCAACTCACCCCTTACCGAGCTAGCTACAGTGTCTCATTGGACATATCAAACTCCCAATGTTTAGACAAACCAGAACATGAACTTACAGTACCTCAGGGTACGTGGGACTCATGAACACTCTTTCGTTATATTATCATTACAAACCAGAACATGGAGTAAAGAAGACACATGTGCATTTGAAATGTTTATTTACTAATGCCGTCTTCTCAGGCGCAGTATCTTAGATAATACAAGTATACTTATTATCAGTATCAAAATTATCAGCATAGTTACTAAGACATAAAAAGCGAATGGTGACAGCATGTTAACATGCTGTAATGAATAAGAGTTAACAACACTTATATCTCACCCTCCCTAACACATATATTATATTATTAGCTAAGAAGGTCTCTTTGGGTTGTTTTAGGGCGGGCCCATACCTTAGTGTCCTAGCATGAAGGAATCACATCAGCATACACCAGCTCTCTCTGCATGTGCACCGCATCAAGTGTGTTAACAATTCTCGTGCAAAGCAATATCAATCCCGCCTCAAGCCCAAGTTGGCAAAGGCTGCACTTGTGTTATGACTATGAAGGCGTGGAGATCAGACCTCATAACAATTCCATATCGTGTTGCTCCTGAAACTTCAGCACTCTCCGTGCAGACATGGTTTATTAAACAAAACTGATATCAGAGCAATAACATATTATTCTCACATACACCACGGCAAACCACTAGGTTGAAAGCTAAGTCAACAATTAAGGGTCGTGTGCAGAAGTTGCAAGAAAGGAAAAATAGCGTTTAAATCTCAAATGTACCTATGCTAACTTAACACGATATAAGGATATATAGGAGCTATACAACACTTTTAGGAGAAAACCAAGCAAATTAGTGAGGTTAGTTATTCGATGATAGTAATTGAGTTTAGATGATGGAATATCTGATACCACCAGCAATTTAGAAACTAAACATGTTGCCCTATGAGTTATTTCGAAAGTTCTAGGGCTAGCGAATAGCTAATCTATGTCCATTATTACTACTGAAAAGCTTCCCTTGAGATGACAAAGATGCAAGGAAATTCAGAACTCAATGGACATTTGGAAAAATTACAGAGTGATTGCCTTCCGCACACAAACTACTCCAGAATTGGCAAGCTCCCTTTGTAAGTCTAAATGGTGCATAGGGCCCAGGAAGATTTGATGAGGCTAGCAGCTAAAGGAAAATGCCCATCAATGCTCAAGAATACTAGAAAGTTTTAAAAACATCTGCTGCAGATTAGCAGATAAGATAATATTGTGACTCTATTTGTGGGGATGTTCGAGGAGGCGAGAGTGAAGTGGAAGCAATATAGGAATATCTATGCCAATTTTGAAGGGAGGTCAAAACTAGGCCTGAGCCATCCAGAATAGGGAAATTTGATTGAGTAAGACCTTCTATTTAAGAATGTAAGCCAGGCACCTAGGAATCATGGCCAAAGAAGGAAAAGCATAATAGTGAATAATCTTGCAAGAACATGTCTATGGCAAGAGGATACAGTAAAAGTGGGACAATTGTGAGTCCAAGCATGAGATAACGATCTATTGGCCTGAGACCCCAGTGATGATTCAGTCTTAAAAATAGTAGTGGATGAAGTCATTTATCATGAAGGTACCTGGAGTGCCAATCTACAACCACGTGAATGCTAGGAAGACATTCTTCCTTACCTGAATTGTTTTGATAGGAATAGAACACCTAACATGCCTTTGCCAACCCTGTCAAGTATTTAGCTATGATGTATTGGCTTGTGAAATTGTGTCTATCCTCAAAATTGCAGTGAAATGTGCCTTATTTTGGTGAAATTGAACGGCAGAAATCCTGTAAAATATCTAAACAACTGGTATGCACTAACAGTCTATGTATCAATTGTCACCCATTTGAGTATTGAACACTCCAAGAACCTCATCTTCACAGACTTGCATGTGACTAAGATGTGGTGATCTGATGAAGATGGTACACATTTTTAAGTAACTAAATGGGCTAGCCACCGTGCCATTTCATCTCATGTATCTGTGTTTAAGAGTAGGCCTAGATTTAATTAAAAGTATACCTGCATAATTCACACAACTTCATGAATTTTGTCTAGTGCTTGTGACTGAAATTCCTCAAATTACACCACTTGGTATATGTACACACTGTTCGTGTTGAATGGTGCAATTCACTGTCAATGATGATGAAAATTTACTGTGAGTGCATAGGAACAATAGAACATGAACGAAGGTTGTTAGTGGTGCTCTTCTTTAAATGCATCACCACACCCGACATTGATGCAAAAGTATAGGGCGAAATGATTTACCTTTCATCTAATTACACATATTTTTGTGTACATTTTACATAATTTTGTGTAACTACATGAACATAAATTAAGCAAATTTGGCACACCCCTATTAAGAATACTTTGTCCCTTTACAGAGACCCTTCCAGAAATGTCTGATCTTGAGACATTAGCATGCATGATAATGAAGAGTTCTTGGAAATACGGATAGCATAGACAATGCCATTATCCCCTCCATCTTGACCTATTGTTTGTAACTGAAATTAGAGTAACCTCCTGTGTTTAAGGAAAATTGGACAGAGGTAAGAATCTTTACAGTCTAGCTTCCCCAACCATTCTCCTGGAAAAAGGAGCAACCCTGAGATGAGCAATGACCTCCATTTTCAGTTGAGTGTCCCTTTTGTACTTTCCTTTTCCATATTATGGTCACAAAAAATCTAAGGATGTAGTGAAGACTCTTCTATGGCTCCCTTGGAAGGAGGGTTTCCTTCATTCTGTATGATCTCTAGTTTTTCAACACATAAAGGAAACGGCCTTATAGAAAACCGTGAAATAAAGGAGAGAAAAGCTTTATGAAATACCCAGTGCGGTTTGAAGAACCTGGTGATTCTCTGAAATTGCTTGCTACATTTGAGGAAATACATATTTTTCAACCAAATAACACAGGGAAAATAATGGGATGCTGACCTTGAGAAAAAGCTCTAAATTACCCTCTGCTGTAGGGAAACATTGACCTATTCTCCTACGAGGAAAGAAGGAGGGTCATTGATATTACTGCACCTGGCTACCATATGAATACTGTTGTAACTAGTTACTGAAGTGGTAGTTGTTAGCGCAGAGTTCCTGCACCTTCTTGTTTCACCAAAACAGGTTTCCCAAACACCCCCTTCAGATAGTACTCTGCTTTATGTTGTAATGAAAAGCCTTGACCTATTTCCTACTACTTTGTAAACTGGGTTCCCAGAAAGGAAACCCTGAGTTGCTGGTCTAGTCTCTGAGCTTTCATGTTCACACAATTTTCTATCACTGTTAGGTTACAGGCTTTGGGTGTTCTCCCTGGAATGGAAAGAAGCATCCTAGTACCGGTTTTGGGGTTTCACCCCTCATCAGCCAGGATAGCTTGATTCCAGTGCCACAGTGAGACTAGGACCCATGTCTGGGCATACCCGGCACAATTAATACAAGGAAGCAAAAAACACACAATTGATGGATGGAATGCAGAATAAATCAAAACATTCACACCCAGTCAAGAGATCTGGGTTAAATCCATCATTATTTTGCTCACCATGCCACCCCAGTTTAGACTTGGCCATATGCAAATCAATCTTAACCCTGTGCCTCATGGGAACAGACAAACCCGACTTGCCTAGCCAGGTCCTCTTTGGACCAGAAACAAGCATCCTAGAACCGGTTTCGGGGATTCACCCCTCATCAGCCAGGATAGCTTGATTCCATTGGAACAGTGAGCCCAGGACCCTCGCCTTGGCATACCTGGCACACTTAGGGCGAGGAAGCTAAAGACAAACAATTGATGGACAGAATGCAGAACCAATCAAAACATTCCCCCCCAGTCAAGAGATCTGGGTGAAATCCATCTTTCTTTTGCTCACTATGCCATCCCAGTTTTGACAAGGCCATGTGCAAGACAGTCTTGATCGTGTACCTTATGGAAACAGTCCTGCCTGAACTGCCAAGCCAGGTCCTCCCTGGACTGGAAACAAGCTTCCTAGGACAGGTTTCAGGTTTTCATCCCTCATCAGCCAGGACAGCTTAATTCTAGTGGCACAGTGAGCCCAGGACCCACATCTGGGCATACCCTGCACACCTAGGGCAATAAAGGAAAAGACACACAGTTGTTGGACGGAATGCAGTACAAACCAAAACATTCCCCCCCAGGTCAAGAGATCTGGGATACATCCATCATTCTATTGCTCACCAGGCTACCCCAGTTTAGACCTGGCCATATGCAAATCAGTCTTGACCCTGTGCCTCATGGGAACTGTTCAGCCTGGCCCGCATACCAGGTACTCCCTGGACCGGAAACAAGCATCCTAGGATCGTTTTTTGGGTTTCACTCTTCATCAGCCAGGATAGCTTGAGACTAGTGGCACAGTGAGCCCAGGGCCCAAGTCTGGGCATACCTGGCGCACTTTGGGTGAGGAAACAAAAGACATTCAATTAATGGACGGAATGCAGAACAAATCAAATCATTCACCCCCAGTTAAGAGATCTGGGTTAAATCCATGATTCTTTTCCTCATTATGCCACCCCAGTTTAGACCTGGCCATATGCAAATCAGTCTTGACCCTGTGCCTCGGGCAGCAGTCCAACCTGACATGACAAGCCAGGTCCTCCCTGGACTGGAAACTGCACCCTAGGATCGGTTTTGGGGTTTCACCCATCATCAGCCAGGATAGCTTGAGTGTAGAGGCACGGTGAGCCCAGGACAAACATCTGGGCTTACCTGGCGCACTTAGAGCGAGGAAGCAAAAGACAGACAATTAATTGATGGAATTCAGAACCAATCAAAACAATTACCCCTAGTCAAGAGTTCTGGGTTAAATGCATCTTTCTTTTGATCACAATGCCACCCCAGTTTAGACATGGCTATGTGCGAATCAGTCTTGACCCATGGGAACAGTCCAGCCCGAACTGCCAACCCAGGACCGGAAACAAGCTTCCTAGGACTGGATTCAGTCTTTCACTCCTCATCAGCCAGGACAGCATGATTCTAGTGGCACAGTGAATCCAGGACCCACGTCTATGCATACCTTGCACACTTGGGGTGATAAAGGAAAAGACACCCAGTTGTTGGATAGAATGCAGAATAAATGAAAACATTCCCCCCCAGTCAAGAGATCTGGGTTAAATCCATGTTTCTTTTGCACATCGTGCCACCCCAGTTTAGACTTGGCCATATGCAAATTAGTCTTGACCCTGTGCCTCATGGGAACTATCCAGCCTGAACTGCCAATCCAGGTCCTCCCTGGACTGGAAACAAGCTTCCTAGGAGTTGTTTCAGGGTTGCACCCCTCTTCAGCAGGATAGCTTGATTCTAGTGGCACAGTGTGCCCAGGACCCACATCTGGGCATACCCTGCGCATGTAGGGGGATAAAGGAAAAGACACACAGTTGTTGAACGGAATGCAGAACAAATCAAAACATTCACCCCCAGTGAAGAGATCTGGCTTAAATCCTTCATTATTTTGCTCACCATGCCACCCCAGTTTAGACATAGGCCATATGCATTTCAATCTTGACCATGTGCCTCATAGGAACAGTCCAACCCTATCTGCCAAGCCAGGTCCTCCCTGGAACTGAAGCAAGCATCCTAGGTCCAGGTGTGAGGTTTCACCCCTCATTAACCAGGATAGCTTGATTCCATTGGAAAAGTGAGCCCGGGACCCACATCTGGGCATACCTGGCACACTTAGGGCGAGGAAGGAAAAGATACACAATTAATGGATGGAATGCAGAACAAATCAAAACATTCAGCCCCAGTCAAGAGAACTGGGTTCTATCCATCATTCTGTTGCTCACCATGCCACCCCAGTTTAGACCTGGGAATATGCAAAGAAGTCTCGACTATGTGCCTCATGGGAACAGTCCAGCAGGAACTACCTAGCCAGGTCCTCCCTGGACCAGGAACAAGCATCTTAGGACCAGTTTTGGTGTTTCACCCCTCATCAGCCAGGATAGCTCGATTCTAGTGGCACAATGAGCCCAGGACCCACATCTGGGCATACCCATCACACTTAGGGCGAGGAAGCAAAAGACACACAATTGATGGACAGAATGCAGAACAAATCAAAACATTCACCCCCAGTCAAGAGATCTGGGTTAAATTCATCATTCTTTTGCTCACCATGCCACCCCCGTTTAGACATGGCCATATGCAAAGAAGTCTTGACTCTGTGCCTCATGGGAACAGTCCAGCCGGAACTACCTAGCCAGGTCCTCCCATGGACCAGGAACAAGCATCCTAGGACCAGTTTTGGTGTTTCCCCCCCTCATCAGCCAGGATAGCTTGATTCTAGTGGCACAGTGAGCCCAGGACCCACATCTGGGCATTCCCAGCACACTTAGGGTGAGGAGGCAAAAGACACACAATTGATGGACAGAATGCAGAACAAATCAAAACATTCACCCCCAGTCAAGAGATCTGGGTTACATTCATCATTCTTTTGCTCACCATGCCACCCCAGTTTAGACATGGCCATATGCAAATCAGTCTTGACCCTGTGCCTCTTGGGATTAGTCCAGCCCGAACTGCCAAGCCAGGTCCTCCCTGGACTGGAAACAAGCATCCTAAGACCGGTTTCTAGGTTTTACCCCTCATCAGCCAGGATAGCTTGATTCCAGTGGGACAGTGAGCCTGGGACCCACGTCTGGGCATACCTGGCACACTTAGGGCGAGGAAACAAAAGACACACAATTGATGGACAGAATGAAGAACACATCAAAACATTCACCTCAGTCAAGAGATCTGGGTTAAATCCATAATTCTTTTGCTCACCATGGCACCCCAGTTTAGACGTTACCATATGCAAATCAGTCTTGACCCTGTGCCTCATGGGAACAGTCCAGCCTGGCGCAAGGCTGCTAACTTTAGCGTCAGAGCAGAAAGAGATGCAGTGATACACCATATTTTTGTAAATATAGTGCATTCTTGCATTTCAGAAGTGGCACAGTGCAGCGGTAAGCCAAGGAGGCCAAAGCCACACTCCATCACTTAATTGTAAAAATGTCCTACTGGCTTGATGCTGAGTGCCCCAGTTTGGATGTGATGAAAAATGCACTCAATAAAATCCTATACTTTTGTGTTCAGTATTTCCTGGGTGAAAAAATGATCACCTATTCACAGTTAAAACCTAAATAATTTGGTGATTATGGGATTCCTGCACTACAATCTGTATATCGGAGTTTTTGCCAGACATTAATAGCAGGTGATTATCGGTAGGTTTGACTTTGTAAAATGTATTAATTGTACGCAGGGTCTTTACCCCACCTAGTCATTCCCAGGTGCAAGCAGTTCATACAATTCCTAATTCTGGTCAAGGTCCAGCAAGGATTTGTACAGGGATGAGGATTTTTCAGGCAACTCCTAATTGAAGCAAATGTCTAAATAGCCAGGACCACGTTAAATAGTATTTTAACGAGAAAACCTGTGTATATTTCTGAATGCACTGGTAGGATGTCACTGAAATTATTCTCCCTGAGAAGCCCGTGAATCAGCGAGCAACAGGCAGATAGGTAGTTCTCCGGTGATTTACAGACGCACCTGGACTCCTAACTGCTGTTAGCAAACTGTGAATTATGGCGTAGAACTGTAGTATTTCCAATAACCCTCTACTTCATTATGGCCGAGTGCATTCCACGTTGTCGACATTTTAATTTCTGCCTTGATTACGCTCTTGAAGCATCGGCACATCTGCTGCTAACGTCTTTGCAACTCATTTGCAATTATGTGTGAGAGCAAAGCAAGGAGAGATAGTTTATGAACTGCTACTGCTGCTTGAAAATGTGGAGTTTTTTTCGTTCATGGCTCTGGCTGTATTCGTCTTGCCGACGTCTGAGCGTTATACAGAAGAAAGGGGCGACATATAAGTGCATTACCTGTTGGGAGACTTTGGAGTGGCCTGTACCAAAGGCACTCTGCAATCAGCCTGTCACATATTAGAATATTTGTTAGATATACCAACTGAGCTTCACATGCAAAACAGGATTATAAATGAGCTTCCAGTGAAAAAGCAATATTCAAGGGAAAAGGCACGCTCAGAGGCCGAGATTCAATTATAAATGAAGCTGCTGCCTGGCAAACGCACTTGAATTACAATTGCTTGATGGCGTATAGAAAAAAAAAACGTTCTCTTGTAAATCGCATTTAAAGTGGTGACTTTTACTCCGGCCGTACATTCATTTGATGCTGTGCTTAGCTTTGTCAGAAAAGGGCTTGGTTTAGTTCTGGGACTATTGGATCCTGATTTAGGATAGCACCTGTGAACATGATCTTCTGCTCTGCAACATTACAGTTTCTTGTGGGAATGTTAGATGAAATTTATGTCAAAAGAAATAATTATTGATGGATCGATCCCTATATGGGTTCAGATGACTCTCACATCAAAAGACTTAGCGGCATGTTTACAAGGGCATTGCACCAGTGTAGCGTCACTTTTTGCGAGGCTGCAGTGGCGCTGTTCCCTGTTCCATATTTACAAGGTAGCATTAAGACATGCAAAGTGACTCTTTCTGTGGCTTAATGGTGCCTTGTCTAACGCCAACAGCACCCACCTCAAGTGCATCCTGCTCAACACCCGCTCCGTCCACAGACACGCCATCGAACTCTGGAACCTTCTAGACGCCACAGCCCCTGACGTTGCCTTCCTCATGGAGACCTGGATGAACGCCTCTTCAGCTCCCGACATCGCCATCGCTATCCCAGAGGGCTACAAGATCGTCCGGAGGGACCGAAACGCCAACCAGATGGGAGGAGGCATCGCCATCATCCACAGGAACACCATCCGTCTCACGACCAGCACCGACAACACCCTGACCAGCGCCGAACACCTGCATTTCCAGATCCACACCAACCCGAACACCACCCTTCAGAGGCACCCTGATCTACCGACCCCCCGGACCACGCACCCAATTCAGCGAGGACATCGCCGACTTCGTCAGCCCGCATGCCCTCCCCTCCGCCGACTACATCCTCCTGGGAGACCTCAACTTCCATCTGGAGAACAACAACGACCACAACACCAGCACCCTGCTCGACAACCTCGCCAACCTGGGACTGAAGCAACTGGTGTCCACCCCCACCCACCTCGCCGGACACACACTCGACGCAGTCTTCGCTTCCAGCACAGACATCGACTTCAGCCACGCCACAGAGCTTCAATGGACGGACCACAGATGCGTCCACTTCACCTTCAAGAGAACGACGACCCACCACCACCAGCAACAGGCCGCCCGCAGAAGCTGGAGCAAGATCACAGCAGACCAACTCGCCACCTCCCTGAGCCAGCACCCTCCTGCCAGCACAGCGGACCCCAGCCAGGCCGCTGACAACCTCACAAAGTGGATCAGCAACTGCGCGGATGAACTCGCCCCACTGAGGACCCCGCCTAGCAGACCCGGCAGCAAGAAGGCTCCATGGTTCACCGACGAACTCAAGAGCTCCAAGAAGAACTGCCGAGCCCTCGAGAAAGTCTGGAGAAGGGAACCGACACCGGACAACAGGACCTCCTTCAAGCTGGCCACCCGGAAACACCACCAGCTGATCCGCGCCGCCAAGAAAACAGCATTCAAGGACAGGTTGGACAACAACGCACACAACTGCAAGGAACTCTTCAACATCGTGAAAGAGCTTTCCAACCCCAGCGCAGGAAACAACGACATCACCCCATCGCAAGACCTCTGCAACTCCCTGGCTTCATACTTCCACAACAAGATCGCGGACATACACAACAGCTTCAACAACCAACCAACGCACACCATGACCGAACAACCACCCCCCACCACCACCCTCCACGCCTGGACCCCGATCAGCACCGAAGATACCATCCGCACGATGAACTCCATCCACTCCGGATCACCGACCGACCCCTGCCCGCACCACGTCTTCAACAAGGCCGACGCTGTCATCGCACCCCACCTGCGAGACATCATCAACACATCCTTCGACACCACCATCTTCCCTGAGAGCTGGAAACACGCCGAACTCAGCGCTCTACTCAAGAAACCAACAGCGGACCCCACCGACCTCAAGAACTACTGCCCCATCTCACTCCTCCCGTTTCCAGCCAAAGTCATCGAGAAGACCGTCAACAAGCAGATGGCCGCCTTCCTCGAGACGAACGGATCCCTCGACCCCTCACAGTCCGGCTTCCGAGCCAATCACAGCACCGAGACCGCCCTCATCGCCGCCACCGATGACATCCGCGCCCTGATGGACAATGGAGAAACAGCGGCCCTCATCCTCCTAGACCTCTCCGCGGCATTCGACACGGTCTGCCACCGCACCCTAGTACGGCGCCTCAGCAACATCGGAATCCAGGACAAGGCGCTGGAATGGATCATCTCCTTCCTCGACGGAAGAACACAGAGAGTCCGCCTACCACCGTACAAGTCAGAGGCCTCCGAAGTCATCTGTGGCGTCCCTCAAGGATCATCTCTGAGCCCCACCCTCTTCAACGTCTACATGAGCCCCCTCGCGGCCATCGTACGCAAACACAACCTCAGCATAATCTCCTACGCCGACGACACCCAGCTGATCCTCTCCCTGACCAACGACCCCACCGCCGCCAGAGCCAACCTGCACGAAGGGATGAAAGAGGTAGCCGAGTGGATGACGACCAGCCGCCTGAAACTGAACTCGGACAAGACGGAAGTCCTCATCCTGGGCCCCTCACCCTCCGCCTGGGACGACTCCTGGTGGCCTCCCGCCCTGGGCACCGCACCCAAACCGACAGACCATGCACGCAACCTGGGCTTCATCCTGGACTCCTCCCTCTCCATGACCAGGCAAGTCAACAACGTCTCCTCGGCGTGCTTCAACATCCTACGCATGCTACGGAAGATCTTCTGGTGGATCCCCACCGAGACCAGGAAGATCGTCACCCAGGCCCTCGTCACCAGCCGACTGGACTACGGCAACGCCCTCTACGCCGGTACCACCGCCAAGCTCCAGAAGAGACTCCAGCGGATCCAGAACGCCTCAGCCAGACTCATCCTCGACATCCCACGAACCAATCACATCTCCGGACATCTGAGAGACCTTCACTGGCTCCCCGTCAACAAAAGAATCACCTTCCGCCTCCTCACCCACGCACACAAAGCCCTACACGACCAAGGCCCGAGCTACCTCAACAGCCGAGTCAACTTCTACGCTCCCAAACGCCACCTCCGATCAGCCAACCACGCCCTCGCCGCCGTCCCCCGCATCCGAAGAGCGACTACAGGAGGAAGGTCCTTCTCCTACCTGGCTGCCAAGACCTGGAACTCCCTGCCGACCGACCTGCGCCTGACCCAAGACCACCTCTCCTTCAGGAAGAAGCTGAAGACCTGGCTGTTCGAGCAGTAGCGGCACCCCCCCCCCCCCCCCCCCCCCCCCCAGCGCCTTGAGACCCTACGGGTATGTAGCGCGCTTTACAAGTGTCATTGATTGATTGATTGATTGTAAATATCATTCCATTTGACAGTGCATTTGTTTTCTGCATTAAAGGGGCGTGCAATGGGTGTTGCTTTTTGACACAGCTCCAGCTTTACAAGGATCTGTAAATATGAGGCAGTGCCAAAAAGTTACACCTCCCCAGGGGAGGCTTAGGAGTGGCACAATGAAGAGAATTGTATTTCTCCTCGTTTTTTGCTCTGTCTATGAGTCCTACTTTCTGCAGCACAAATAGAAGAAACAAAACACCATTGATGATTGTTTTTGTGCATGAAGGAGTCCATTCCTGCACAACAAGAGTCATCCCCGCAACGCAGGCAACCTGCACCATGGTGCAAGTGTGCCGGCACTGGATCGAAGCTGCTTTTTGTGCACCAGCACAGGAATGAGTACAGGAATGCATCATATTGTTGTAAATACGGCGCATTCCTGTACTTATGTAGCTTGATGCAGTAAAATAACTTGCCGCACCACACTGTGCCCTTTTCCTGTAAATATGTCCCTTATGGCCCCAAGTACCAGGCCCCTGCGCCACTGGAGCATCCCTTTTTGTGATGCTTCGGTGGCGCTGTGGCCTGCTCCATATTTACAAGGCAGTGGTAATCCACTTTGCATGGCTTAAAGCGACCTTGTAAATATTGTTTCCTGTAATGCTGTTTTCTACATTAAAGGGGCGTGTAATGGGTGTTGCTGTGGGCGTTCCCAGAAGCAACCATGACTTTTTTACACTGCCAAAAACTTACAAGAAATTTTTAATTTGAGGCAGCGTCAACATCCTCTGCCTCCCCAGGGGAGGTGTAAGGATGGCGCAACAGGGAGAAATACTTTTATTTTTCCTCATTTTTTGATCTTTCTATGTATGCTCCATTTTGCAGCACACATAGATGGAGCAAAACACCATTAATGATTTTTTTTGTGCAGTAAGATGTCTGTTCCAACTATCATCCCAGCACGTATTCTTGTAAATATGGCATATTCCTGCACTTAGACAATGACGCAGATCGGCGCAGCAACATTTCCTGCAGCACCGAGCTGCGCTATTTTCTTGTAAATATGCCCCTTACGGGCATTCAGTTCAATGATAGAATGTTGACCCCCAAAATATGCCCAAACACAAATATCGATGTCAAAAATATCTACATGCTATATTTATAATGGTAAGTACAAAAATAACCCCCAAAAATGTATGTAAAAAATATAGTTGTACAAAATATAGATTTTAATATATGTATAAAAATGATATGAAATATATTAAATACTAAAATTAACTCAACAAAATACGTTAAGTTTAATATACATTTTAACACATATAACAAATAAATGAAATTAAAAAAATATGTATATAAAATGTAATATATATATTTACTTTAAAACGATTAATAAACTGTTCATTTCAATGTATTTTATTATTGTATATATGAACATTTACAAATATATATATATATATATATTTTTTTTTTTTGCCTCTCAACTTCACAGCTGTTGCAGTCTGAGGGGGCCCGAGGAGGTGCGTTGAACATGGGCGGCGTAGAAACGAGTCAAGCCATCTCTGCCTGCGATAATCACTGGAACTGATTTGGTGGCCCCCCATATCACTGACCCAGATTCATGAACATAATGCACTCTGGGGGTTGTAGTTTGCTTAATGGTTTGCAAGCACCAACAGGTGAACGGAGTTCCAATTAATGGACTATTCACATGGTGGGTGCTGGGCGCTGAGGAAGGCAACACGAGCCGAAATGCATTCGCCGCCACCTACCTGCAAAACTAAAGAATAAAGTGACTTTGAAGATTTCCCCCCTGGCCTCCGCTCTTTTCTTTCGAGGGAAGTGGTTTTGCGATGTTTCCTGCATGATGCCAGAAGCGCAGTACGGATGGCCCTGCAACTTAAGAAGACCCGGACAGAACTGGTACTACATTGCTTCGCAGTGTTTCATTTTCTTGGGGGATCAAGAGATCCGGTGCTTTGAACTTGGGCGGAGTTCCAACGGGGAGGAGCCCAGTGACGTCATCACTACTTCAGGGGCAGAATTAATGGACTATTCACATGACTCTGGTGGGTGCAGGGCGCTGAGGGAAGCAACACGAGACGAAATGCATTCGCCGCCACCTACCTGCAAAACTCATTAATAAAGTGCCTTTGAAGATTTCCCCTCTGGCCTCCACTCTTTTCTTTCGAGGGAAGTGGTTTTGCGATGTTTCCTGCGCGATGCCAGAAGCGCAGTACGGATGGCCCTGCAACTTAAGAAGACCCGGACAGAACTCGTACTACATTGCTTCGCAGTGTTTCATTTTCTTGGGGGATCAAGAGATCCGGTGTCCGCCGTCAAGATTGAGGGACATTTGGGGTGAGAGGTATTTTACCTCCGTCAGGGTGCTGTGCATTGTATGGCTGCCCCGCACACTTTGCCTCTCATGGCTGTTGCAGTCCGAGGGGGCCCGAGGAGGTGCTTTGAACTTGGGCGGCGTAGAAACGAGTCAAGCCATCTCTGCCTGCGATAATCACTGGAACCGATTGGTGTGCCCCCCATATCACCGACCCAGATTCATGAACATAATGCACTCTGGGGGTTGTAGTTTGCCTAATGGTTTGCAAGCACCAACAGGTGAACGGAGTTCCAACGGGGAGGAGCCCAGTGACATCATCCCTACTTCATGGGCAGAATTAATGGACTATTCACATGACTCTGGTGGGTGCAGGGTACTGAGGAAGGCAACACAAGCCGAAATGCATTCGCCGCCACCTACCTGCAAAACTCATGAATAAAGTGCCTTTGAAGATTTCCCCTCTGGCCTCCGCTCTTTTCTTTCGAGGGAAGTGGTTTTGCAATACATTTATATATACATATACATACACCAATAACATAAAATCTAATTAAAAACCATTATATTATAAATTAAAACATTAAACTATTTAAAAGCCTTTAAACTAAAATTTTCCTCTTCAGTTAGTGCACTAGTAGGTACATTGTTGGATAGTGGAGGGGTAAACATTACAATTCCCACTCCAGTGAGTGCAACAGTAGGGAACATGTTGGGTAGCTGAGGGGTAAAAATGACTATTCCCACTCCAGTGAGTGCAACAATAGGGAAAGTGTTGTATAGCGGAGGGGTAAAAATTACTATTCCCACTCCAATGAGTGCAACAGGATGGAAAGTGTTGGATAGCGGAGGGGTAAAAATTACTATTCCCACTCCAGTAAGTGCAACTGTAGGGAAAGTGTTAGATAGCGGAGGGGTAGAAAATTCTATTCCCACTCCACTTAATGCAACACTAAGGAAAGTGTGGAGTATCGGAGGGGTAAAAAATACTATTCGCACTCCAGTTAGTACAACAATAGTGAAAGTGTTGGATAGCGGACAGGTAAAAATGAATATTCAGTTCAAAATAAAAAACAATATATATATATATATATATAAGCAACACAACATATTTAAAAAAATAAAAATGAAAAATATATTAAAATATTTTAAAAATCTTAAAAATTGAAACACGTATTGATGTTAAATACTTATGACAAATACCTAGAAATATTATATTAAATACATTTTAAAATAATTTACAAACAAATAACTATTTTTTATTTGAAATTATTTATAAACAAAAACATTAATCATTACATGAATGTAATCTTTTTTTATTTCGTACTCTATACCACCGCACAAATAACAAGACACATCTAAATTTGAAAAAATTGGACCTCCATAATTAACATAATTAACTATCAATTAAAGAAATATTATTAATTAAAACACAAATGAAACAGATAAAAATTAATTTGCTTCCCAAACTGCACCCCTATAAAACCAAAACTCACACACAAAAAAATGAACAATTACGCGAATTAATCGTCAATTGATGAATTAATATTAATTAATTAAACATACATTACTTGTCACCCTCTACCCCTATAAACCCCACAACCCACTCCTAAAAATCAACACACAGTTTCCATATTTACTTTTAAAATAATAAATTAATACTAATTAACAACCACTTAATAATTAATTAAAAACAAGTTACTTTCCACCCATTACCACTATAAACCCCACAACTCACATCTAAAATTATTTACACAATTGCCATATTTAAATTGTAATTAATTAATTAGCATTAATTATCAAATAATTATTAATTAAATACAAATAAATTACTTCCCACCCTTTACCCCTATAAACCCAAAAACCCGCTCCTAAAATAATGACATAATTAACATACTGAATTACCAATGAATTAATTGATTATATTTAACAACCAATTCATAATTACTTAATATAAATTACTTGCTACAATTAGCACTATAAAATCTAAATTAAATACATATTAATGCATTTAAAAAATCATTAATTTATGATAAATAAATTACTACCCACCCTTTACCCCTATAAACTCCACAACCCGCTCCTAAAAATTAACACCATTACCATAATTAATTACCACTTACTTAACATTAATCACCAACCAATTAATAATTAATTAATAATAAATTACTTCCCACAATTTACTCTATAAAACCTAAATTAAATAAATATTACTAAATAACAAATAATCATTAGTTTATTATAATTAAATTACTTCCCAACCTATTCCCCTATTAACCCACAACCTGCTACTTAACTAAAAAACACAAAATTTATTAAAATAAAATGGGTAACTCCTAAAAATGTAGCACATATATTAAAATACAATCCAATACTTATTCAAAAGAATTGATCACATATATTTAAAATACATACATATATATATATATATATATATATATATATATATATATATATATATATATATATATATATATATATATATATATATATATATATATATATATATATATATATATATATAAATATATATATTACCTACTGGCGGTCTAGAGAAGGTAGTTATAGTTAGGATCTACTTTCCATAGGAAATCCGCAACATTCTATTGGGAATAACTTTGGCGCCGGTTGTTGAATCTTCGCGAATTTCACAAAGAAGATGGCCCGCTCCGCTCCTTCCCTCAAAGTCTTGGTAAGATTCGTCAAGCGGGGGCCAAAAAAAAAAATAGGGGGGTACCAAAACGTGTTTTCCCCATGTTAATTTTCACAGGACGATTAGACACGGCTACAGCCCGAAGGGCTGAACGGAATTACAAGAAATTTGGCAAAATGGTAGAGTCTGATTCGCAGATCGCCCTTTTGTTTAAATGGTGTAAATCCCTCGAGTAGTTGTTGAGAAAATCAAATGTGAATAAATGTATATAGTTGGGCTGAGCCTAACCACACATCTCATCGTGAGATCTGATTGGCTGTCTGCACTTCATCCAAGAAGTGTTGGCACCCATCTTGGGACCTATATACATGATAGCACCTCATTAAAAAGCATTGCAGTTTGTTGATGGTACCATACTCATTTTAGGAATTGTGGTGTGTTCTAAGGTGATTTTACGATGTGAAAAAGCCTTCTGCTGGAATCATGTTTGAAAGAAAACTATTATCTCATGCTTTTCCCACAGTGGTTTGGAAGGGGATCTATAAGCTAAACTGAAAGCATATTTTCTGTAAATTCACATTATCTTTCTCAGTCATGTGAGAATGAAGTCTGACATTCTCAGTAAAACATGTACATCCAACAAGGACAGAGACTGTCAGTTGATTCCTTTGTGTTCTACTGCAGCTTCCCAGAGTGTTCTAAAGAACAACTAGAGCGCTAACACTCCTACTTATTACAAAGGTATGGCACACCTGAAGCCATCTTGATTGGAATAAAGTGGTAACTCTTAAAACATTTAATGTAAAAAGGAACAAAATGAAGGGGTATTTTTTGCCATAGAAAGTATGATTAGTGCTGCAGAAAGAAAAATTAGGGCACATGCAGTCTCTCGAGATGGCTACCACAGACAAAAGAGCCCAAATGTAGCCCAAATATCACCCAGTTGTAGCCCAAGTATAGCCTAATTACAGAATGTCCCAGAGTGTTTTAAAGAACAACTAGAGCGCTAACAGTCTTACTTATGACAAAAGTATGGCACACCAGAAGCCATCTTGATCGGAATGAAGAGGTAAGTCTGAAAGCATTTAATTTAAAAAGGAACAAAATGAGGGGGTTCATTTTGCCATAGAACGTATGATTAGTGCTTCAGAAAGAAAAATGAGGGCACATTTTGAGTGACTTCTCAAATCCTCTTCTATTTCATTAAAAAATTCTGACATGCAGACTGAAACATGCACTTTCAATACCGGCAGCAGACTTCCCTGGTGAGCAGTAGCTTTACTAAAGTGATCTAATAAGCAACCAGCGTGCTAACATTCTGAATTTATGGCAAATGTGTGTCACATCTGAATGCCTTCTTGATGGAATCAAAGTAGAACACTGAAAGTATTTCCTACTGAGGAGACTGTAGTAAATGAGGAAATTAGGAAACTTCATAACAAATAAGTCTCCCAAGATGGCCACCAGAGACAAAAGAGCCCAAATGTAGCACAAATATCCCCCAGATGTAGCCCAAGTATAGCCCAATGACAGGATGTCCCAGAGTGTTCTAATGAACAACTAGAGCGGCCTCCCGATCTGGTCTTTCTGGTGCGGGGGACCACAGCGTAGGAAAGCTGGGCTGATCGTAGGGTCCTTTGGGGTGCGTGGAATTTGAGTCGGCTGTTCAGGTATGCTGGTCCGGTGCCGTGGAGGGCCTTGTGTGCGTGGGTGAGCATCTTAAAGGTGATTCTCGCCTCGACGGGGAGCCAGTGGAGTGTGCGCAGGTGCTGGGAGATGTGGCAGTGTTTTGGCAGGTTGAGGACCAGTCTTGCGGCGGCGTTCTGGATGTTCTGTAGCTTGCGGATGAGGTTTTTGTTTATTCCGGCATAGAGTGCGTTGCCGTAGTCGAGTCTGCTGGTGACCAGGGCGTGAGTGACTGTCTTTCGGTGTTCGAGGGGGATCCATTTGAAGGTCTTACGAAGGAGGCGGAGGGTGTGGAAGCAGGAAGATGAGACAGAGTTGATCTGGCGGTCCATTTTGAGCTCGGAGTCCAGGATGATTCCCAGGTTGCGTGCGTGGTCTGTGGGGGTTGGCGGGTTTCCGAGGGCGGTGGGCCACCAGGTGTCACTCCAGGCGTCGGGGTTTGGGCCCATGATGAGTACTTCTGTTTTGTTGGTGTTTAGTTGTAGGCAAGTCATCTTGATTGGAATAAAGTGGTAACACTTAAAACATTTAGGGGCCGATTCTGATCCTGGATTTTTATTTTCCATACAAATGGGATTTGTATTTTTTTCCATACAAATTGTAAAAGTCCCTTCTAACCCGTGTAGTACGATTCGTACGGGAAAAATACATACAGATCGGCCCGATCCTTACAAATCGGATCGGTAAAAGCTGTACAACCCGGACTTGTAAAAAAGACCATACAATTTGTAAAAAGGCTGTCCAACCCGTCAAGTACGATTCGTACCGGGTTGTCAGCATACGATTTGTATGGAAAATGGCCTGTATACGGGGAATGACTTGTACCGGGCAACGAAGCGAACCCCTATACGCCTTTTACCCTGGTATGACTCGTTCTGGGGGTACCACTCATACCGGGGTGCGGGTCGTATAGGGGTATGAGGCGTACAGGGGTCCCCCCACATGCGAGGCGTGTGTATGGTGCGTACCCCAACATCGCGCATGTATGCAAAGTACGTACGTGATTTTGGGGTACTGGTCGTGTACGCACCGTAGAAGAACCGTACCCCAAAATTGCGCGTGTACGCATCGTATCCCAAAATTGCGTACGTACGCACCGTACCCCAAAATCGTGTACGTACGCAGCGTACCCCAAAATCACGTTTTTAGGGTACGGTGCGTACGTACACGATTTTGGGGTACACTGCGTACGTACGCCATTTTGGGGTACGGTGTGTACATACACGATTTTGGGGTACAGCGCAAACGTACGCGATTTTGGGGTACGGTGCGTACATACGCGATTTTGGGGTACGGCGCATACGTACGCGATTTTGGGGTACGGTGCGTACATACACGATTTTGGGGTACGGTGCGTACGTACGTGATTTTGGGGTACGGTGCGTACATACACGATTTTGGGGTACGGTGCGTACGTACGCGATTTTGGGGTACGGTGCGCACGTACGCGATTTTGGGGTACGGTGCGTACATACGCGATTTTGGGTTACGGTGCATGTACGGTGCGTACACGACCAGTACCCCTTCATCGCGTATGTACGCACCGTACCCCACTTTCCGTGCCATCCGTACGCACCGTACATATGCACCGTACCCCTGTATTCATGGGGTGTACGACGCGTACATGAGGGGGTCTGTCTAGTACTGTTTTCGGGGTGTACAAGGTTTTTCCGGCACTTTTTGGCTCTTGTAAAAAAAGAGCTGTATGGAGTGCCGTTTGTACGAATCGTACTTGTCGGGTTGTAAACTGCTGCCGGGAATACATAGGAACGTTGTGTACAGAGCAATCCGAATCGGAATTGCTTGTATATACGAGTTGTATGGTCTTTTTTACAATTTGTATGGAGTGCGTCTATTTGTACGGATCGTACTTCCTAGGTTGTAGAGGCCTCCTTACAAGTACGAGTTGTATGGGGAAAAACGCTCCATACCACGATTTGTACAGCGTTTTTCCAGGATCGGAATCGGCCCCTTAATGTGCAAAGGAACAAAATGAGGGGGCTCATTTTGCCATAGAAATTATGATTAGTGCTGAAGAAAGAAAAATTAGGGCACATTTTGACTTCTCAAATGCTATGCTATTTCATTAAAAAAATTCTGAAACATGCACTTTGAATACCAGCAGCGGACTTCCCTGGTGAGAAGTAGCTTTACTACAGTGATCTAATGAGCAACTAGAGAGCTAACATTCAGAATTTATGGCAAATGTGTGACACATCTGAATGCCTTCTTGATGGAACCGAGGTAAACAAGCATTGAAAATGCAATAGATCTCGTCCTCGTTTAAGTTAAAGCCATTCTGTTTGTAATGAGGTGGCTTTTTAGCTTTGCTTTTATTAGTATTTTTCAAACTTTCATGTAAATAACATGCATATGTATGCATATATGTATATGTATGCATGCATTTATATTTGTATTTATATAGATATGCAGATTATATATGTTTATATATGTATATATATAAATATATATACACATACATATATATAAATGCATATGCATATATATGTGTATATGTGTGCGTGTAGAGAGAGGTAGAGAGGTAGAGGTGTAGAGGTAGAGGTGTAGAGGTAGAGAGGTAGAGGTAGAGGTAGAGAGGTAGAGGTAGAGAGGTAGAGACTAGTAGAGAGAGAAGTAGAGAGAAGTAGAGAGAGGTAGAGAGTAGAGGGTGAGTAATAGAGAGTAGAGAGTGAGTAGTAGAGAGTATTAGAGAGTAAAATAGAGTAGCAGAGAGTGAGTAGTAGAGAGTAGTAGAGTGAATAGTAGAGTGAGTATTAGAGAGTAGTAGAGAGTGAGTAGTAGAGAGTAGTAAAGAGTGAGTAGTAGAGAGTAGTAGAGAGTGAGTAGTAGAGAGTGAGAAGTAGAGAGGGAGTAGTAGAGAGGGAGTAGGAGAGAGTGAGTAGCAGAGAGAGAGAGAATAGTAGAGAGTAGTAGAGAGTGAATAGTAGACTGAGTAGTAGAGAGTAGTAGAGAGAGAGAGAGTAGTAGAGAGTGAGAAGTAGAGAGTAGTTGAGAGTGAGTAGTAGAGAGTGAGTAGTAGAGTGAGTAGTAGAGAGCGAGTAGTAGAGAGTAGTAGAGAGAGAGCAGTAGAGAGTGAGTAGTAGAAAGTAGTAGAGAGTGAGAAGTAGAGAGTGAGTAGTAGAGAGTAGTAGAGAGTGAGTAGTAAAGAGTGAGTAGTAGAGAGAGAGTAGTAGAGAGTGAGTAGTAGAGAGTAGTAGAGAGTGAGTAGTAGAGAGTAGTAGATAGTGAGTAGTAGGGAGTGAGTAGTAGAGAGAGAGTAGTAGAGAGTAGTAGAGAATTAGTAGTAGAGAGTGAGTATTAGAGAGTAGTGGAGTAGTAGAGAGTGAGTAGTAGAGAGTAGTGAAGAATATTCCAAAGTTTGGCACAGCACCACTTGCACAACAAGTCCAATCAAATCATATCACTTAGAGTCCTTATTGAAGCACTGAATCTTGGTGTATATTCAAATGCTTTTATTTTCCTTAAGTTTATGCACCACAGCCAGCCGACGCGTTTCGTTCTGTACAACAAAACTTCTTCAGGGCGCTCTTATTTCCTTCAAGTTATGTCGGTATTCTGTTGTCATATAACTAGATATTTCTTCCAAATGTTAGACGAGTCGTAAGTACATTCTTATTCAAAGTGACTAGGTATCAATTTTACCCACACAATTCAGGCAGACTTGAGTAATTTATAGCATCCTCAAAGTCAGCCTTTCAAAAATTCCAAAGTATAGGACATGATAATCCAAATCCAAATGTTTCTCAATAAAAGTCATTTTCAATCGTTTGGAATATCGGCGTTTGGGCAGATATGACCCATGGACACGGTTAATGACTTTTCTTGAGAAACATTTGGATTTGGATTATCATGTCCTATACTTTGGAATTTTTTAAAAACTGACTTTGAGGATGCTATAAATTACTCAAGTCCATGGATGCTGATGGGAACGCCCCCAGCAACACCCATTGCACGCCCCTTTACCGCAGGACACTGCGTTAAAGGGACTGATATTTATCAGGCAGGCTTACGCCACAAAAAGTGGCTCAGTCCTGCCTGATAAATATCACTCAGTCTTCTGCGCCACCGGAACATCACAAAAAGTGACGTTCCGGAGGCACAAGGGGCTCGTAAATAGGGCCCCATAGGTTTCACACTCGTTATAGTTAGGAATTAGCATTTAAAAAACCTTTGAAATTCACTAATAGAAACATAGGTTTCACACCAGTTATAGTTAGCTGGACATTTTACTCATACAAAACCATTGAAATTCTCCCGTTATAGTTAGTTGTACTCACTATAACACACGCGCCCGCAATCCACTGCTGATGATGTCACATATTACATCATTCATGACATGGTCAGTGACATCACTGATGACTTCACTGATGACATCTCAAATGACATCACTGATGACATCACTGATGACATCATCCAGTGAATGTGGTTTGCTTTGATATTTGAATATGTATTATAAATACACTACTTTACATTGAAGAATGAGTGGATATATAAATATAAATGTGTGGATGGTGGATTTAGTAACAGTGTCATTGATTGTTTCCTTGACTAATTCGTAGAGTCTCACTATATATACTGTGTAGTTACTAAACTGTGTGAAAGTCTTTATTGCTTTGTCTTAATTGCTATGTGAAAGACTATATTTGTTATTGGTTTCTTAACTGAGTATTTGTATGGGTAAATGAATGTCTATGTGGTTTGGTGGGGGGGTGTGTGACTGCCAAAAAATGTGTGAATAGTTCATTCATTAGGTAAATGAGGTTAAGACTACATGTTATAACAGTTGTTTCAGTGAGTGTATATGTTTATGGGTGTGGTGGTGATGAAATATTTCTCTCAATGGTACATCTCCATTAAACTTGAAAAAAAGGCAGTGTATGTGACAGTTATATCTAATTAAGTGTGCCTAAGACTTAGTGATTGTATGAGTCACAATATGGATAACTGTATACTTGTAATAGTGATTTTATAACACACTTAGTGTGAGGTACTATCTATATAAATAGATGAAGTAGTGTTGTATAAGTGTGTAGGTGAGTAAATGTAAATATCATCAATTGTTTTCATAAGTCAGAAGGATGTCTTTATAAGTGAATACAATGTGTGCTGGTGTGTAATGTTGAAATAGGCGTATAAATATATTTGATAGTGTTCTGTTGATTATTCACTGCATATAACACTGAATCTATAGGTAAGTGTTTAGATGTGTGTATAGTTCTATAAAATAACTGAGCATGCACAACATGGCAGGCACCCCGCAGTGCCTGCCACGTTTTGCATGAAAGTGCACAACATGCCTTCCTGGCATTGTGGCGGGCGATGCTGAGTGCACGCCCACCACAATGTCAGGAA
This sequence comes from Lissotriton helveticus, assembly GCF_964261635.1. Classification (NCBI taxonomy): domain Eukaryota; kingdom Metazoa; phylum Chordata; class Amphibia; order Caudata; family Salamandridae; genus Lissotriton; species Lissotriton helveticus. The sequence goes on from NC_136065.1 coordinate 1,469,947,376, forward strand.
TGCAGGATGCGCCCGACACTGTGGCGAGCGCATCCTAAAGGCCCCCATGGGACCCCCGCCCTTATGGCGGGAGGGCCAATTTCACAATAGGATGGCGGGCGGACAAAGTCCGCCCGCCATCCTAATGACTCCCTAAGTTTTTACATTTTCAGTGAATATGTCTTCACTGGTGGGGCAACTACAATAAAGTGCTTTTGTGTGTTAGGACTTAATGAATTTCCCTCTTTTATTGGAATTGTCAAAGTAGGTGCTCATTGCACATTGTCCTTGGCAGCCCGTCAGGGGAAGAACCTGGAGCCTAAATGAGTTACAAAGGTGCCTACTAGTATGAGGACAGGCAGAGAGTGTTTGAAAACCTTCCCTGGACATTCCCATGTCATGGTGTGGGAGGAGGATAACTTTGAGGAAGGTCCTACAAGGAAAGATATTTCTATCCTACAGGAGGATTATCTGAGGCATAGTTCTACATGGTGTAGAAGGAGTGGTCAAGTTTGGATGGCCTATGGCAGAAGGTCAAGGTCCATGCAAATGGTTACACCTCTGGTTATCTCCACATTTTTGGGGAGAATGATGGTCACTTTACTCAAGCTGAGGTCCCTAAGTCTAAGTCAAGTGGAGTGTTGGTAGTCCCTCAGTGCTATTTGGCCTTTCTACTTCAATTGATTATGACAGTTTAAGGTGTATGCGTAAAAGGTTCTTAGCTATATCATGGGGCTTAGGTTTCTGGAGGGAGTAAGCTCTCTGTGAAGACTTCAGTACAAGGTCAACACTGTGTGTAGTATGGGCATGGCCACCTAGTGGGGCATCGGTATTTGGAGGCGAAAGGTGTGCATAGTATGGCGTTAGCCACTTAATGGGATTTGGGTCTCTAAATGATGAAGCGTCTCTGTGAATACTTCCGTACAAGGCAGAGGATGTGAGTAATAGGGGCATGCACACAGAAAATGGTTTGGATGTCTGGAGGGAGTGGGCTCTCCATAAGGACTTCAGTACAAGGTGTGGAGTGTATGTAATAGGGGTTGGTAACTAAATGGGGTTTGTCGTCTTTAGGATTTAGGCATCAGGAGGACATAGGCTCTCTCTATAAGGGCTTAATCCGAAGGTGAAGGCTAGTCATAGTACTTTCTTGGCTGCCTCATAGGCCCTGAATTCTAGAGGGGGTGAACTCTTTATGATAACCTGTGCATACAGCTAATGGGGCCTAGCTGTCTGTAGAGAGTGAGTTGTCTGTGAAGACGTATGTACAAGGTGAAGGCTGTGCATAGAAGGGACTTGGAAAAGTAATGGGGATTGAGTATCAGGAGGGAGTCCCTGCACTCATGTGCACAGGGCGAAGGCTGTGTTCTAAAAAGGCTTGTCCACCTAATGGGGCTTGAATCATTAGAGGGAGAGATTTCTCTGTGAAGAGCTCTTCATACGGCGAAGGCTATGTACAGTAAATACTTGGTCACCTAATGGAACTTAGGTCTCTGGAGGGAGTAGACTCTCCATTAAGACATACATTGTTTTTGTTGAAGTGTGATGTATAAATAGGTTGTCTTTTGGAGCATAATTGCGCTGGCCATGAATAGTTTCAATGTAGAATAATAAACAGTGGTATGAAAATTATCAACAAGTATATTGCAGGTGTCAAAAATGTATTTACTTATTGGTAGAAAAATCCCTCTTTTTGTAAAGTCACTCCCATTTATTTCCAGACTGATTCTGCTCTTTCTTTTGGTTTTGTGCACTGGATGACTGCTAACCAGGCCCCAGTGCATGTGCTCTGAACCCTAAAACATGTACACATGTGCTAGACTCCTGATTGGCATATTTAACTTGCCTATGCGTCCCTAATATATGGTAACAAAATGTGTCTAGGGCCTGTATGTTAAATGTCACTAGTGACCTACAGCACATGTTGTGTCACCACCGAAGTGACACTGCAAAACATGTCTTCAGGCCTGCCCCTGCAGGCAGGATAGACAGTTTGAAAAGTGCCAATTTTACTTGGCAAAATAAACATTTTGCCAGGCTAAACCATCCTTTGTGATATTTGTAAGCTGGCCCTACATGCCAGTAGGGCAGAGTTCTACATGACCTGACTGAAAAAATCTCTAAAGTCAATTTTACTGTGGTAAGGCTGGCTCTCCCATAGGAAACATTGAGCTACAGCATAACACCTTATAATTCTTAACTTCAGTTTTAGAATAACTAGACAAGCGATTCATGGACTTATTTCAATTGTAATCTAAAATCCAGTTTAATGGTTATGTAGGATTTTAGATTTCCATTTTAGGAATTACACTTTTAGAAACCTGTAATTGTTCTGGCTGAGCCAAATGTGCTTTTCTACCAGTGTCTAGTGTTACCTGACTGCTTATGACTCCCCTGTGGTGAAATGTGTATTTCTCCCAGATAGTTGACAAAGGACTTGAGTATGGGGAGATGTTTTTCTCCCTGACAGGATGGCCATCTGCGCATTGTCAGAATGGTATTTAACTTAACTACAGGTGTCTACCCTGTAACAGACAGCTATAACTCACACCTGGGTCTGTGTCCTCTATTGTCCTGTTCATAAAACCTAGTGGTAGAGGCACAGAGACTAACAGGGAGGGTTTTCCCATTATTATAGCCAAACTGGATGGGCACAGGGAGCTCTGCACAAGGGAAAAAGGTACTGCCATGTTGGTTTTAAGACAAGCGGGACACTCTGGGATAGTTTAAGGCAAAACTCATACAGAACACTGCAACAGTGGGTAGGATCACACAGGAAATTGTACCCAATTGGTTAGGGAGAGGTCCAAAGTTTTCCCCACCGATAAACTGATACTTAGCATAAATGGAGCACACCTAGTACCCTCTTCATAACACGTTGGACTTGTGGAAAACAGAAGAAGAGCCTCACCTGCTGTTAGGACCCCCAAAGTCTGGAGCTGCTCCTACTTGTACCCAGGACTTAGAAGTTGGTTGACCTGTTAGCCTACTGGGACACAAAAGCTGCATGACCCCTGCTGCTCAATTCCAACTGAACTTGCGCTGGACTCTGTTGCTTGGCTACTCCTGGAGTGAGTACTACACCCAGAATGATGTCTCTAAGGTTCTGGGGCTCTTAGAAAAGTGCTCTGCTCCTGCCTAAGCCTAAAAGCAGGGACTTGGAAACTCTTTCGAGGATTTTCGCCTGGAGAAATGTCAGAAGAAAAGGACAAATGGCCAACCCAGTACGATAAAGGTGTGTTGCAATTGGGCCAAAGATGTAGATTGCTGCCGCTTGCTGCAGCACCAAATCATTTCAGCAGGACATTGCAGACATGGTACCCGGCCCTGTGGAACCTCATTCAGATACAACTTACAGCCTTGCCCTTCTTGAGCAATCTGAACTTCAAAAAGGTGACTAAGATCATAGGTAGAAATCTTTACTAGGTGAAAGCAACCTTCTAGCCACTTTAATTATTCAACTGATCTATTTACAGTCAGTCAAACATGCACATATTTCTCTGAGGTAAGCATCAACATGTTACAACTTTCTTCCTCACTCTCATTTGATATCGAGTTGAACAAACTGTTTGATGATGATTTAGATGACAATCTGTTCATTCACTGTCAATTTGCCTGAATTGAAATTGCTGCTTGGTCTGGTTGGGGTGCATCAAATGTTGCCTCTGGAATTTTCTGGCGGCCATTTTGTCTTTGCGCCATGATGCACTTACTTTTTTACTTCTCTTGAAAAAAAAAATGGTTTGCTTTTCCACAGCCTTTACAGATCAATATGGGGATATTTACCTTTAGGTGGAAACATAACTTATTTTTCTATCTAGAGATCACTTTGTGTCCTTCAGTCTTTTGCTTTGGCTTACTTTTTCTACTGAAGACTACTTCACTATGGGCACCACCAGTCTCAATGTCAGTGGCTTGTCATTCAGCTCACTCCTCAGCTCTGGCATCCATCAAAACTCACTCCAGAATAAGAGTTTTTCTTAGCATTCATTTTTCTGCATGAATCTGACAAGCATCCATGCGTAACTCTAAGTTGCATAGCTTCTGCATCATTAAATTAATGACAGTGTGTGATGAGCGTATCAAGTCTTTCCATAAATTCATCAACAGTTTCACCAACTCTTTGGTGTTCTTGACTGAAAATGTATCCTTTGTAATCCACATTTGGTACTGGATTAAATTTGAGATTAAGCATTTGTTTAATCTGACAATATGTAATTTCTTTGTCAGATCACTTCATTCTGAATAATGTAAAATGTTATCTTGTGTGGCCAGCAGTACCTTTATGTAGAGCTGAGCAGCAAGTACTTGTGCATCAATGTGTAGATTCTGTGCAGTGCTTTTGTTATCTTCACTTGCTTTAGAGCATCTGGAGATGCAGTTTGACTCCACATGCATGAAACGTTGATTCTGTTCTTCGACAGCGACACATGCAGTAAACGTGCAGTTTTGTTGGACGAAGGCAAACTCTCCGGGAGAGCACGGTCATTCTTCAGGTTATTTGTCCCATATCTTGTCACCATTTGCAGTGTCTTCCGAGCCTGGGTATCCACCAATGACTCCTCTACACACAGAGTTTAGTAGTACGTCTTTATTCTGCTGCATGTATCTGTGAACTCATCATTCTAAAACCAGCTTTCATAGTATTGCACTCTGACATCTATGTCACAGCTCTACAGAGGACACACTGGGGAACACGTGCTAGACCTAGTGTCCTTGGTGTGGTTCCCCTAACATTTTGCCTTCAGCCCTGCTGATTTTGCTGGTCTTAATATTCTGCACATCTTTACCACTGCTACCAAGTTGTGCTGCCCAGTCCTGGACCCCTGAAAGTGGGGCTAACAGGGCTGCTGTAACAGAATTAATGCATCACTGTCGATGCAGAACGTAGAATCTATGCATTGCCTTTGACACAGACCTTGAAAGTATTGCATCTTGACCAAAATGGGCCATCACTGCTGTTGTTAGGATCGACTCAGGTACATTGACCCCACTGCAGATGCATCTTCGTAAGTTGTACGGAACTAATGCATCGCCTCCCCTCTGTGGACCATCGTAGAGGCCTCACCTTGCCTGCACTCAGCATCTCCTTCAACATCGGCGCAACACGAACCAAGGCACTTTTTTAGTGGGCCAGTAGCCGGACCACAATCCATCGCGGTCAGCCTACATTTTGTCGTCATCCTGGTCCAGAATGACAGACTTCCCCAGTTAGCTCTTTTTGCTTTTAAGCACTATTTTACAGGTTAATCTTAAAATTCAATAATGATGATTATACTTTATTTTTCGAACCAGGTGTGGTATATTTTTGTCTGTTGTTTTCACTGTTTAACAGTTTCAAGTGTTGCACAAATACTTTACACACAGCCTCTTACGTTAAGCCTGACTGCTCTGTGCCAAACTACCAAGAGTTTAGCACAGGTGAAATTTTGGTAAGTTTGTGAATTACCCTGTTTAGGACTGTGGTTCCTGCTTGGACAGGGTGAATACCTCTGCCAACCAGGTACCCAATTTCTAACAAGGGCATTACAACAAAATGAAGAAAAAAAATGTGCAAGCATTCCCATCCTTGTCTTTATCCTTTAAATTTATTCTATGGGGAGGGTTGCATTCCCACTTGGGAACTGCCTATGCACTCCAAAAACTCAACATTTCCAATGAACCAAGGTAATTCTCAGAACCACTGAATCCGAAGGCCCCGCCTCAATGTTGCAAACTGTTCATACATGCACTGTGGCAAAGTACTGAATACGGTTAAATCACATTTTGACATAAATCTCGTATGCCTTTCAATGTTGCAAAAGCCACACAGGAATCAGGCAAATCGGACAAAAAAATCTGATAATTTGAATTCTTTTAAAATACCTTTATTTATATTTGGTAAGCTTTTCTCAGGTATTTGTCACTGTCGTGCAGAGGAAGGATTGCATTCTGAATTTTCATTTATCTTGATAATCAGTGTTGTATCGTGACTTGTGTGGGCACCTGTGGTCAGAGTCGACCTAAGGCCTTGCGCGGAGGCTGGACGCGCAGCAGCAAGGCACTCACACCGACACTGGATCTGTGCTCGGAAGTGACGTGCTCGAGCACAACGTCCTTCTTTTATTGACGGTGCAGGCCATGCCTGGCCTGCGGATGTAGGGATGCGTGTGCGTGTGTAAGCTAGACCGCTTACAGTCATTACATCCCTATCCAACTATGCAATTTGTTTTCTTTTAAATCAATGAAATTAAAGTCATTCTTATAATACTTCACATCAAAATGCCTGGGTACTTGCATGTCCCTTGTTGACCGATTCAGGGTCTCAGCAGGCAGGCATAGTCTCTTAATTTCTGGCTCGGTGGTGGGTTGGGTCTCAGGTTGTATCTTCGGGCGCTTCCCCAGCCGCCCTCATCATTCTGATGAGTGTCTCTGATTGCAGCCGCCGATGTTTGGGATAATGCTGTGGATTCCTGATCTTCCACTTGGCATTCTGGGGGGTTTGTATCTTCTCCTCCAGAAGTCGCCACCCCACTTGACTGGTTTTCTTCTTCTGCCATCTCCGATCGTTGTCTACACTCCGGCTGGAGGGCTTTGAACCACAAAGTGTTTCGTGATACCTTTTCTCCTCCCTTTTGGGCTGTGACCATGGTGCCTTTTGTTGCCGTCACGGTCCACGTGCCCAGCTCGTAGCGGGTTTGGAACTTCCCCCCGGACGTCTGTTCCTGATGATCACTCGAGTCCCCGGGCTTAGGTCTCTTGGAGTGGCCCTCCTCTGCATGCTGATGCGCTGATTCCCTTGCCGTCTACGTGCCTGGGCTTCTTCTGTGTCAACCAGGTGTGGTGTCCACCCCGGGGCTGTGGGGAGGAGGTCTCTCCGGGGTCCTTGGAACATGAGGGTCCATGGGCTCCTTTGGGTTATGCAGTGGGGAGTGCCCCGATATTCTCGCAGGAACTCGTGCAATCGTTGTTCGGGATCGGCATGTTCCACTAAGGCGATTCGGAATACTTTGTTGAGGGTCCGCATAAACTTCTCCACGTCCCCGTTCGCCTGGGGCCATTGAGGTGTGATGCGGCGATGCTGAATTCCTCTTGTTGTGAGAAATGTGGCGAATTCAGCCCCCTGGAACGGTGGCCCGTTGTCGCTCCGTATTTCCACTGGGTAGCCGAACATGGAGAAAATCCTTTCCAGCGCCGGTCCTACGTGTGTGAAAGCAGTGGAGGCTACTCTCTCCACTATTGGGTACTTGGAGTATGAGTCGATGACTACTAGCGTGTGTCCTTCCCCGGGGAAACTTCCAAAGTCTATGCTCACTTTGATCCAGCGAGATGTACAGGCGTCTTCCGTGATTATTGGCACAGGTCTCTCCGGGTCGCTCGTCAGTTGGCAACTCATGCAATTCCTCACGTATTCTTCTACCCTGATTTCCAGATCCGGGAACCATACCTTCTCCCTCATGCGTGCCTTCATCCTAGTCGTACCTTGGTGCCCTCCATGGGCGAGTTGTACCGCCCGGTGTCTTAGGCTTTGTGGTATGACCAGCCGTGTTCCTCTTAGCAACACTCCGTCGTCCGTGGCACTCAGCTCGTGTCGTATTCGCCAGAATTTCGTGAGCGATTCTTTGTCTTCCGCGGCCCAGGAAGTGGGTGGACGCAGGTAGTCAGCCCATGATCCATCTTGGACGGCCTGAAGTGACCTCCGGTACGTGTTGTCGGTGGCTGCTGCTTCCTTGATGTCTTCGATGGTCATGCTGTTCGGGCATGATGTGATGGCCACCCACTGAGCATACTCCTCACAGTCGTCGTCCGCTGGTTCAGGATCTTGTTGTGAGGGATGGCGTGACAAGTAGTCCGCAGGATTTTTGGCCCCTGGGCGGTAGGTGAGCTCCATCTCGTATGATTGTAATTGGATCACCCACCATTCAATGCGAGGTGGCGGATGAGGGGTGGTTCCCTTGAAGAGGGGTACTAGTGGTTGATGGTCAGTGACCATTACGAACGGGTGACTTCGTAGGCATAAATGAAAGTGGCTGCAGGCCCACTTGATAGCGAGGGCTTCCCGCTCAATCTGGGTGTACCTCGTCTCAGTCGGGGTTAAGGCCTTACTGGCAAACGCTAATGCCGTCCACTGGCCCGGTTCATGTTCTTAGGTCAGGACCGCACCGAGCTCCACCGGGCTGGCATCGACGATCACCTCCGTGCGTTTCGTGGGGTCAAAGTAGGAGAGTGTGGCTTTCTCCAGGAGTGCATCCTTGATCCCTTGGAATGCTTCGTCTTCTCGCGAGCCCCACTGCCATGGGGCGTCGGTCTTGGTCAGTGCTCGTAGCGGCTCACTCCTGGTGGCCAGGCCCGGTATGAATCGGCCAAAATAAGTGGCCATACCGAGGAAGCTTCTCACTTCTGTCGGGGATTTCGGCGCTAAAGCGTCCTTGATGGCCTTCGATTTCCTCGGGTCAATTTGGATGCCATCCTGGTTGAAGACATAACCAAAGAATTCTATTGAGGGCTGAAAGAACTGACATTTCTCTTTATGGAGGGTTGCTCCGTGGGTGCTCAGTCTCTTCAGAACATCCCTCAGGTGCTTGTAGTGTTCCGAGGCAGTGGCAGAGTGTATCAGGATGTCGTCGCTGACATTTATGACTCCCGGCAATCCCGAGAGAAGTTCTCGGATGGTGTTTTGGAATACCTCCGCCGCCGAGGAGATGCCGAAGTTCAGCCGTTTGTAGCGTCGGAGCCCCATGTGGGTGCTAAAGGTGGTGATGAAGCGACTTTCCTCCGCTAGGGGCAGCTGATGGTATCCGGCATTTAGGTCTATCTTTGAAAACCACTTCGACCCGTTTACGTCAGCGACGATGTCATCCATGGTAGGGGTCAAATGTCTCTCCCTTCGGATCGCGGCATTGGGAAGCCGCATGTCGATGCATAATCTTATTGCGCCCGGCTGCTTGGGTTTCTCTACGATGACCATGGGTGACACCCATGGGGTGGGCCCTGTGACTTTCTCGATGACGCCCAGTGATTCTAATTTCTCCAGTTCCTTCTACACCAACGGGCGTAGGTGGAAGGGTATCCGGCGGTGGCGCAATGCAGTGGGGGTGATCGATCTGTCAATATGCAGTTTGACGGGTTCACATTTGATGCAGCCCAAGCCTTTGAATAGTTCGGGGAAACGTGCCACTAGCTCATCTACTTGATGTGCTCGTATGCGGTTTGCAAAAGCTATGAGTTTCAAGTCCTCTGCTGTGTGGCTGCTTATCAATGTGTCAGCCTCCCGGTTGATGATGTGGATCGTTGCCATCACTTGTGATTCATCGGCCTGGATGGGTATCGTGATTTTTCCTTTGAGGGGTAGCGGTGTGTCCGCTCCATAGGCGAAGATCCTCGTCTTGGATGGTATTACCTCAGGCCGTGGGCGTAGTTTGTTGAATTGTTGCAGGCCCATCACATTTACCGTGGCACCCGTATCGATTATGGCCTTGACCTCGTTTCCCGCCATCTGTACGATGCATGTGGACTGTGGCCGTCGTCGTTGTTTAAGCTCTCGTGCAAATGAGACGATGTATGCCTCCTCATCCTCCGACTCCGAGTCGTCATACACGGTGGGTAGGAGTTTCTCTGCCCTTGCTGGTGGTGGGTCGTTTAGTGACAGTTGGCGGACAGCTTTTGTGGGCATCTGTGACTTTCTGAATGTTTTTGGTGTGTTTCTCTTGCGACACACTGATGCAAAATGGTTCGGTATTCCAAAATTTGCGCATGTTTTCCCTTGGGCCGGGCAGTCCTTGGCCGCGTGGGGTTCATGCCCACAGTATCCACATCGTGCTCGAGTTGGGTCCCTTCGGTATTCCTTTTGCGCTGGTCCACGTGGTTGGGACCGTACTGCATCCGCCCGTTCCACTTTGATATTTTCTATCTTGGTTTATGGCTTATGTAGAGCCTGTTCCATGGCGGTGGATCTGACCCTTGAGAGTTCGTGGGATCGAGCGTGTATTAGGATATCTTCCAGTGATATGCCCGGTTTCCGTAGAATCGCCCCTCTCAATGTCTTGTCTCGACATCCCTGAATTATCTGCCTTCTTATGGCTTTCGGTTGGTCTTCGTCAGTAGAGCTGGCCAGCTCCCTGACACGGGCATGGAATTGGTCCATCGTCTCGCCTTCCCTTTGACGTGCTTGCCCCAACTTGAAGACCTCGAAGTTCACATTCAGTTGGGGGTCAAAATGGCCATTCAGAGCGGCGACTGGCCCCGTATTGGGCAGGTGCTTGAACAGTCTAAATATTTCATCGCCTGCGTAGTGCAGCAAGAGTGACCGCTTCACTGCATTGTCTGTCTCTCTAGTCACCACAAAGTAGTTCTCCAACCTTTCAAGCCATATTTTCCATCTTGGGGAGGCTGTAGGTGGGTCGGTCGCTTCACTGAATGGCGGTAGCACCCCTGTGGCCGCATGCTGAAATGGGATGTTGATGATTGGCGCAGGCGCCTCTTCGTCCCCCATGGTGACGGTGTATCGGGGTGGTGTCTGTGGGTTCCTTCTGGCTCTGTTCCCCTCCTGCGCAGGCTCCCCAATGCTACGTGGTCGCTGTGCGGCTCACCTCTGTATCTTCGCGAGGATCGTAGACCTCAGGGACGCCACGTGGTGTTCACGCCGTAGGCCGTGTTCCCCTCTCGGTGACGTCGGTCTTCAGGCAGCGTGCGGACGCCGCGCGCTGGCCCGGAGGCTGTCCCACCCCTTGAGGCAGGTAGAGGGTGCTCCGGGGTGCGGTAGGTACACCCCCCAGCGAGTTCCACAGCTCACCCTCAATGCAGGAGCCTCCAGCAGGGTGAATTCCTATCTCACACGCAATGCGTGAGCAACGGCAGGGTGCAGCGTCGTTCCGCGTCTCACGCGAGATGCGTGGGAAATGGCAGGGTGTTGCCGAATTTGGGCCGGCTTGGCGCGCTCCGGCGCCGCTGCCTCCGCTGAGCCTCGTGGGTACAGTCGCGACCCTGGATTGAGGGCGGAGGACAGGCATGCAGGGCCCACAGTTGCAGGAAGTGCCGATCGGGACATACGCGGTAGGCACCGCGGGATGGAGCAGGACGCTCCGACGAGGCACAGGTGTGCAAGCGAGGGTTGGGCCCCCTCGTCGCCAATGTTGTATCGGGACTTGTGTGGGCACCTGTGGTCAGAGTCGACCTAAGGCCTTGCGCGGAGGCTGGACGAGCAGCAAGGCACTCACACCGACACTGGATCTGTGCTCGGAAGTGACGTGCTCGAGCGCAACGTCCTTCTTTTATTGACGCCGCAGGCCACGCCTGGCCTGCGTATGTAGGGATGCGTGTGCGTGTGTAAGCTAGACCGCTTACAGTCATTACAATCAGCAGAGCAGTCAGACTATATTTCATAGGATCAAACTGTCAGTTTTAATACACAGTTAACAAGCTAGTCTGTGGATCTTGGCATATTTAAAAGATAAATGTTTGGCCTCCACATGTAGAGAATGCAGTGCTTTGAACAGCAGAAAAGTTTAGCTGGATAAGATTAAATCCATTTATTTAGGTTTTAGTAAAAACAATCCCTGCTATAATATCTACCAGAAAACTCTTTAAATGTTAAAGCTTTCCAATATGGGTTCGTTGTAGAGCTACAGAATATTTCTACCTTCCATTGACTAAGGGCCTGTTTAAGATTTCGGCAGATGGGTTACTCAGTCACAGCAGTGACAGATATCCCGTCCGGCGAAATATAAATCTCATAATGTCCTATAGGATATATATTTCGGCTGACAGGATATCCGTAATCATTGTGATGGAGTAATCCATCTGCCAAAATTTAAATCAGGCCCAAAAAGTGCATTTGAAAAACACAATTATACGTCATAATTGCATTGCGTTGCATCTTTATTTTACAGGATATAAAATTATAACTCTTCCTATTTTTGTATGCACTAAAATGTTGCAGCAATGGGGGAAAACCATGTAGAAAACATTGACTGCACAACAGAAGCTAAAGCAGCCAGCACCATACCTGCCACTGCTACCAGCCCAGATGCATTAAACAGGCATAATATCACACGGGCGATAGTTTTCTCTGTTACCAATATAGGTGCCTTTGTGACCATGACAGTTACTACCACTGCCCAGGTAGTGGCTACAAATGTTGTTCATGGACAACCTTTCCATTACCCTGAAGTGGGATAGTTCTAATAAAATGCATACCCCTATTTCTTTCAATGGAGAACCTGAGTGATATCCAAGCAGCCCAGTAGGTCACAACTGTCATTGCACCTGTTACACTACAGCAAGTGGCAACAGGAACAGTCGAATCTGGCATAGTAGAAGAGCAGCATGGATGTAGGGCAGACATATCTCCTATGTACCTACTAGGAGAAGGGAATGGTAAGCTTCCTGCATGACCTGACAGGTGTCCAGGACATCCTAAGTGGGAAGTGCATGTTATTGCATCACTATCGGCAGAATAGGTTGATGGGACATCTCTCTACTTGAGAACAGGCTCGGTTCACTGACACAATATCGACCCCTAAAATATCGTCTTACAAACTTTTGAGACACTAATATCGCAAACAAAAATATCAACTACATTTACATACCATTAAAAATACAAAAATTTAGATAAATAAAATCGTTGTAAAAAAATCTATATAACTAATATCTAATGCAAACATATCGCAAACAAAATATCATAAAAATTAAATAAACATGGAATTTAAGAGAAATTTCAAAATTCACAATATCTAAACATGAAATACACACATTAAAATATATATATAGAAACCTACTAAAACATACCACATATAAAATAATATCAATTAAATTAATTAAAACATCGATAATACTTAATTCAAATTTATATTTATAAAATATGCATTTTTTACAAATAAACAAAAAACCTTTATATGTATTGAATATAAATGAAAAACTATTTAATAAAAAACATTGATTACCATTAAAAAATCACTAAACATATTAAATGCAAATAACACATTTTTAAACATATAGAAAAAGTGCATTACTAAACATATATACATTTAGGGGCTGATTATGAGGTCAGGCGGAGTTTCCTCTGCCCAACATCATCTCAGTCATGGGACTCACCGACACGTGGTCGGGGGTCCTGACCAGCCCATTAGGATGCAACCGAACACTGTTCGGACACATTCCTACATTTTACTACGGAGCATGAATTCCAGCCTTAAACCGTCTGGAATGCATGCTTCTATTGTAAAATGGGATGTGCAGTTCATCCCTGCCTTAACATAAGAATGGGACCCCCTCTATTTTTACTGCAATGGTCAGGGAAAGAGAGGAACAGCAAAACACTAACAAAAAATATTCCCTCTTGACCTCTATAATCCTAGCGATATACCTCCAACACTTTTACTTTTACAATTTAATACATATGGGCAAACAACATTTTTTTTTTTTTTTTTGAGTTTATAGTTTTTTTATTTTTTTCTTTCACTTTAGTTATATTTCTTAGTACAAACATTTCTCATTTGTCAATTTATCATATCAATTTATATATTTCCAAAAACACATAATATAAAACACATAATTCTACAATACAATCAATAAAAGGCCATTCCATGCAGAGAAAACAATATATGAAAAAATGAACATTCTCACAACTACATCCACCACATTCTTATCATACATACTCCATTCATTCTTGATTCTGCGTCTGAGGGATCGCAGATAGAAGTGCGATTTGATACGCAAGGTCGACGCGTTTCGGCAGTCTAAAACCGCCTTCCTCAGGACCTTTCTTGCAGAATACTCATGTATTCACAAACGATATTTTATAGACCCTGCATGGTTGGGTATCTTCAATGTTATCAGTGGAATATTTTCCAACTTCAAGCACAGACTTCGGGGCTTTATTTTATAGAGCTTCCAACTATACCAGGTATTGACTCTTCCACTGGTTATAATTGTGACAGATTGTTGTGTTCATTTATTTATTTAAAGACCTGATGTTGATCTTCCATCCAAAAACGCCTGACCCTTAAATCTTGAGGCGACTCTTTTCAATGATTACATATGCGAGGGGTTGTTGTATTCCTTTGTTTAGAGACCGGTATACATCTTATTTATAGCTGATTTAAATTCCTCCCGCAATAACGTCTTTGGCCAACATCAGGTCTTTAAATAAATAAATGAACACAACAATCTGTCACAATTATAACCAGTGGAAGAGTCAATACCTGGTATAGTTGGAAGCTCTATAAAAATAAAGCCCCGAAGTCTGTGCTTGAAGTTGGAAAATATTCCACTGATAACATTGAAGATACCCAACCATGCAGGGTCTATAAAATATCGTTTGTGAATACATGAGTATTCTGCAAGAAAGGTCCTGAGGAAGGCGGTTTTAGACTGCCGAAACGCGTCGACCTTGCGTATCAAATCGCACTTCTATCTGCGATCCCTCAGACGCAGAATCAAGAATGAATGGAGTATGTATGATAAGAATGTGGTGGATGTAGTTGTGAGAATGTTCATTTTTTCATATATTGTTTTCTCTGCATGGAATGGCCTTTTATTGATTGTATTGTAGAATTATGTGTTTTATATTATGTGTTTTTGGAAATATATAAATTGATATGATAAATTGACAAATGAGAAATTTTTGTACTAAGAAATATAACTAAAGTGAAAGAAAAAAATAAAAAAACTATAAACTCAAAAAAAAAATGTTGTTTGCCCATATGTATTAAAGTGTAAAAGTAAAAGTGTTGGAGGTATATCGCTAGGATTATACAGTTCATCCCTGCCCCCTGAGGCAGGCACCTCAAGATGCCTGGCACGGGGTGCAGGGATCAACGTGAACCCTCGGCCTCTAACTGGCTGCCATGCACCCAAGGGGGCCCTGCTGGTGCCTGCCAAATGTGAGCTCCGTGCTTGATTGAAAACACTAGAAGCAGCGACTGGAAGGCTCCTCGGACCCAGTAAGTGCCCCCTCTGTTAACTGTACCAACCCAACTGTACACAGGCATTGTTCCCCATCATAACCCTGTGTAACATTGATCCCTCAATTCAATTACAGGCTCCAATCTACAAACATAGGAACCGATGTGTGTCCTATCCTAAGAGCCATTGGATGGCCAGACGTGATGTATGTTTTTATTTGTTAGATCAATCCTAGTGTATCATTGACCATTGTCACTAGTGCACTGCACTCATTCTAATTGTATTACTTATAGGCGCTCCTGTCCTTTCCGTGTCCTGGAGAAGACCCCAGCATGAGGTTCCCAATAACCCTTACTACAGGGGTCGAAACGTAGACCAGATCACATCATCCCTCTAAACATAGGAGAGATCTTTAGAAATATTTGAATCCTATGTGAAAGAGTTTTACGGAACTTCTTTAATCTAAACTAGACTGTAAAGGCTGCACCAGTTATCACTGTGATTGTTTTAAGGTCACAACACCTTTACCCAGTCCCCACCTGTATCCCATCACACCCATCCCATCTAACTACCTCCTTTCTCTTTATCACCATGAGCGCGTTGATACTTTATTATGTAAATACTATGTGACGACTCTTGACAATTACAAGCTATCCACATGAGGAAATTACCAATGAATTGATTTCTATCCTTGTTTTCTCAATTTATTTGATTCAATGAAGTAATTGATATGCTTGTATATACGGCTGTTTGATTCTATCTTTTCCTGATATTTTTTTTAATACTAAAGTACCCTATTGAACTACGTGCCAAAATAAAATATGCACTGTAACCACGGACTGATTATAATTTGGGCTAAAAAATGTATATTTGGGACATTTTATGTTTTCTAAAAGCAATAGACTCTGACCACTGCTTTTGTACCTGTCTAATTGACCCAGGCCAGATAGTTTTTAGGGTTTACCCCGTTAAAACTTATAACTAATCTGCAAAACAAAATATCCTAACAAATAAAACTAATAAATGTTTTCTGACTTTTTTCCTCTTTCCTACAGCCTTTACCAACTGCAAATAATCAAACTGCTTTAAATTAACAGAAATAGCCTTCTATTTTTTTTGTTTACATTTGTTTATTGAATTTTAAGCTTTTCATAGATTTAGACAGGCAACATTGGCAGACAGACATATATTGACGGGTGATAAAAACATTTACAAAGCAGATGTTATCATATAATATTACATAGACAGTTTTTTGTTTATGCAAAGTGTTTTTGAGTGCCATGTATAACAGGGTATTAATATAATCAAATGACACATAAGGGTAAAGCCCCATTGATTCAACATCATAGGAGAACAGCATATGCCAGCTGCAGCTAATGCTGCCCTCCCCAACACACCCCTCCCCCACAACTGCACCTTAATCACACACTGAGATTGTATGACGCCAACCATTGCTGTTTGAATGATCATGTTTTAACTTGGATATGTATTATGAGGTGCACAGTGTTTAGGGCCTTGCAGATTTCCTGGGCTGAAACCCCCTTTTCATAATGTCTAATTCACTCTGTAACAGTGGTTTGCTCATGCAGCTCATCTATCCCTGACGGGGTATCCTGTGTTTCCGAATTCTCCTGCCAGGAGCTGCGGAAGTCTGTTAGTGTCGCATCACATGCTGCTGCCAAAGGCAAATGCAAAAACAACAGTTGATGGACAGAATGCAGAACAATGTCATACATTCACCTCAGTACAGAGATCTGGGGCTAAATCCATCGTTTTTTTGCACTCCACACCAACCCAGTTCAGACATGGCCATATGCAAATCAGCCTTGACCCTGTGCCTCATAGGAACAGTCCAGCCCGAACCGCCAAGCCATGTCTTTCCTGGACCGGAATCTAGCATCCTAGGACCGGTTTCTGGCCATCAGCCGTCTTCAGCCAGGATAGCTTGACTCCAGTGCAGTGGTGTGGAGAGCATGGGACTCACGTCTGAGCAGACCCATCTCACTCGGGGAGACAAATGCAAAAACAACAGTTGATGGACAGAATGCAGAACAATGTCATACAGTCACCCCAGTACAGGGATCTGGGCCCAAGCCCATCGTTTTTTTGCACTCCATACCACACCAGTTCAGACATGGCCATATGCAAATCAGCCTTGACCCTGTGCCTCATAGGAACAGTCCAGCCCGAGCTGCCAAGCCATGTCTTTCCTGGACCGGAATCAAGCATCCTAGGACCGGTTTCTGGCTATCAGCCGTCTTCAGCCAGGATTTTTTGGGGCAAAAGGCAAAGCACGCAATTCTATAGTGTCTTTGCGACGGAGTGCCACGCTTTCGGCCCGGGTCCAGCATATTGAGGATTGGAGCCAGGCTTTCATAGCCGGGGGTTCAGGGGACTTCCAGCACCTGGTAATTAGTTGCTTAGCTACGATGAGTCCTAGGTCTATGAAACGGGTTGTTACTTTATATGTTTTAAGCCTCTGATAGAGACCCAAAAGGCATACCTCCCCGGTCCACCCTACACTGGGCTAATAGCAATGTGAGTGTTTGCCTATAAGAGACTAATGCAGTACAGGCCCACAGCATATGTAGAAGGTCACCTACCCACTAGCCCACATCTGGGGCATTGGATGTCATCACAACTAAGGAATTGATTAACCTTAGCTGGTGTCACGTAGGCTCTGCGTGTTATGAATTATTGAATGAGAAGAAATCTGGCATTTCGAGGAATATGCGTGGGTCCTTCTAGAATAGCCTCCAATTCGTGTTCGGTGCTAGGCCGCTGTATATCTGTGTTGCAGTGGGCCCTAAGTGATACCAGAGGAAGTTTTGCATGTGTCTGTAGTGATTCTGCTATCCATCTGGTGAGTTGTCACCCCTTGCCCAGTACATGCATATATTGAATTGTCAAGTGCATCATTGGCTCTTGCGTTATGTCGCCCCACAATGTCTGCAGCATCCGTGTCAGCACAGCGTGAAGTAGGAATTGGGCACGCAGCAGGCCATATTCTTTCACAAGCATATCAAGTTGCAGTAGCTGCTTATCATTATACTGGTCCCCTAGGGTTTGGATTCCCCACTCTTCTCACAAGCAGAGCTCTGCCACAGAGATTGCTCAATGCTGTCTTGGTGTATCAAGCAGGAGCAGGGAGAGCTTGTGCGGGGTGAGAGTTTTTGTGATTCTTAGGCTACGATGGAAACAAGTATAGGCCACTCACGCCAACAGCTGAGTAGGTGCCGCACCTGACCTTCCAGAGTGAAATAGTGTTATTATCTGGGGATGGGTGCAGCATTTTTGACGTTTAGCAGTGTCTGCGAGGTGGAGATCACTGATCCACCGTGCCACCCACTGCAGCTGTGTCGCCAAATGGTAATGCTCCACATTGGGCACGGCTAGGCCTCCTCGGCTAGTTGGTAGGTTTGGTTTGGCTGTGCTACCCTGCTATGTCTGCAGTGCCACATAAATTGCTATATATCATGTTTCATCATACAGAAAACCGCTAGCTTGACATATAGGGGTAAGTTGGTGAAGTGGTAAAGTAGTCTTGGGAGCACCACAATTTTCAGGAGAGCAATTCGGCCCATAATGGTCAGTGGAAAGCCAGAATTTCATCTGCAACCTGACTGCTGCCATAGCGTGTATGAGGTTTCCCTCAAAGAGTCCTTCGGCTCTCGGTAGATTCGAAGTTCAAGGTATTGGAATGCTGCCTGCTGCCAATGTACACTGTGTTGTTGATCAACATCATTGGGTCAGGAGTTGACTCAGTGAAGGAGTATAGGCATCACTTTCCCCAACTTATTCAAAGTCCTGATAGGGAGTTGAACTCTGACAGCACTCTTTCCATTGTTTCACTTGGCTTCCTGATATCCTGGGGATATATTAACAGGTCATCTGCCTGCAGGGAGACTGCATGTGTGCAATCTCCCAGGGGGATGCCCCAGTTTTCTTTTGTCTTACACAGAGACTCGGCCAGCGGCTCAATGGCCACCGAAAACAATAGCGGGAGAGCGGATAGCCCTGCTGTGAGCTGCGCTCGATTGGGATTGACTGAGGTATATATGGGCCTATCTTGACTCTGGCAGTCAGCTGAGTATATAGCAGTTTCACCAGACTTAGAAAGTTGGCACCCAGGCCATATTTGCTTAATGCAGCAAGTAGGAAATCCCACTCCAGCGTATAGAATGCTTTCTCTAGGTCAAGCACTAGGCAGCCCGAGTACGTCCAACACTCCCTCAAGTAGTGAGCTACTCTGAAGAAGCTTCTCAGGTTCAGAAATGTACAATGGGCAAGTAGAAACCCGTTTTGATCTGTATGCACTAGGGAGGCAATATTGGGGCCAGCCGGATTGCCAGTATTTTGGCTAGTATCTTGTAGTCCGTATTTAATAATGCTAATGGATGATGCAAGTCTATCAGTTCTGTAGTCCTGTCTGGATTAGGCAGAGAAACAAGCAAGGATTCGCAAAATGTTTCCGGTAATACAGATGCTTCCTGTGAGCTGCGGTATAATGAGAGTAGTTGCGGTGAAAAAGCTGATTGATACGCCTTGTAGTATTCGGCTGGTAGCCCGTCAGTACCTCAACCTACATTGGAATGATGAAAACAACACTCTGATCCAAACTTCTTCTAAATAATAATCTTATCCAACACTGCACAGAGCAAATGCATAATAGAGGCTCAATCCTGGGTGCCATTATAGCTCAGGAAGGCACAGTTACTATCTACCTCATCCTCCCTGTCGACTGGTCAGACCACCACATCATTCTATCTCACATTAACCATCTGACCCCCTGCCTTCCCCATCCACAGGATGCCCTTAATTGGGCGAGAAATCTAAGGCAGATTTCCCTTGCTGACCTGGAAGAAAGGGTAAAAACACTACTCCCCCCAACTCGAGTGACCTATCTGCAACTGAGCTCACTACACACCACAATACAACAATGACAACCATACTAGACCAAATAGCCACCTTGAAGCAAAAAAGAGTCAGGAAAAACCCAGCGAGAGCCTGGTTCAATACAGACGAAAACTCTGAAAGAAGACATCTCAGAGCTGCAGAAAGACTCTGGCAGAACAAACTGTCTTCAACCCACCTTGACCAACTCAAATCAGAACACAGGAAATACAAAAAACATATCATGAATGAAAAATCTGCCTTTTTCCGTAGTGCACTAGACAATGCCAAAAATCATCCTAACAACTTTTCAATCTCATCAAACAACAAACATCCCAATCTCCTACATCAACCTTACAAGCCTCCAAAAAAACTATGTGACATCTTTGATAATTTCTTTCTTGAAAAAATCACCAAGATCGCTCGCTTCCTTGGTGACCACCTCCTGTCAACCAACGACAACCCTCCTCCCAGGAATGAAGGAAACAACCCCCCTCAGCACCCTCCGTACACCTGGAAGATATTCAACCCCATCTCCGAAGCAGACATCACGGAAATGATTATCAGGTCCAAACCTTCCTCACACATAGCTGACCCTATTTCTGTCCAACTGGCTAAAAAGCTGAACTTTAACCTAGCCCCTCTCTTGGCCAAGATCATAAACAGCTCCCTGAGTACTGGAATCATGCCAGACTGTCTAAAAATCGACCAAGTCACACCATTACTTAAAAAAATGGGCTCAGGCCCAACCAACCCCAACAACTTCAGGCCGGTCTCCAATCTCCCTCTCCTAACCAAAATCCTGGAAAGGTGTGTTCTCCTGCAACATTATCAACACATTGACAGTAACATCCTTCTAGATGCTCACCAATCAGGCTTCAGAAAAGGTTGCAGCACAGAGACAGCTATCCTGAAC
The DNA here is from genome assembly GCF_964261635.1 of Lissotriton helveticus. Lineage (NCBI taxonomy): Eukaryota > Metazoa > Chordata > Amphibia > Caudata > Salamandridae > Lissotriton > Lissotriton helveticus. Next base: position 1,469,968,044 of record NC_136065.1, read on the forward strand.
ATCATAGAAGATCTCTACAAATCTCTTGATGCTGACCGTGGCTGCCTACTCATACTCTTTGACCTATCGACAGCCTTTGATATGGTTGACCACAATCTGCTCATAAATGTACTCCGAGAAAGAAATGGTGCAGACAAGGTGGTCCTACAATGGTTCACCTCCTTCCTTCAGAACCACTCCCAAAGAATAAAAATTAACAACTTCACTTCTGACCTTCACCCCATAACCAGGGGAGTCCTACAAGGATCAGTTCTCTCCCCATCACGGTTTAACATCTACATGAAGCACCTCACCTCCATAATCAAAAAACCAACATCCTCTTCCACCTCTATGCCGATGATACTCAGATCTACCTAGAAACATCCTCAAATTGGAGACATACAAAAATTAAAGAACACTCTACGAGAAGTCCAATACTGGCTATCCCACACCACCTTAAGCTCAACCAAGACAAAACGGAAATCATTTTATATCCAACAAGGGGCAGACCCCCTTACTCACAGAATGGCTAAAATCCATTGATGTTCCTAATTGCAAGCTTACCATGGCTGACTCTGTAAAATCCCTGGGAATCACTCTGGACCCAAGCCTAAACATGGACAAAAGCATCAAGACCTCAGCAAAGAGCACATTCTTGAACCTAAAATTACTCAACAAAATAAAACCCTTCATCCCCACCAATGACCTTGAACTGGCCACTCAATCCTTGGTTCTGTCCAGATTGGACTTCGGGAAGTCAACTCTCACGTCCACGACAAAATCTCACTTAGCTCAATTCCGAGTAACCCTAAATGCAGCTACCAGCATGATCACAGGAGCAAAGAAATACAATCACATCTCTCCCTCTCTAAGAGAACTAAAATGGCTTACAATCTAAATGCGTGCCTGTCTCACACATAAAGCTCTTCACACCGGAAAACCGGCCTACCTGGCTTCCAAACTCAGAAAGGCAGGACAAACAAGGAACCTCAGGAGCACCAACACCCTTCTTCTCATTCCACCGAAAGCTTACAAACAAAAAACCCTGTCTCGCTCCTTCTCGGGATATGCACCCAAAATCTAGAACTCCATACCAGTCCACATCAGGACTAATTCCTCCTTCGTAAACTTCAAAAGCCAGCTCAAAGTCCTCTTCCTCAACCGATCTCAGCTGAAGGGAGAGATGTCTCATAATGTGATAGAGCCCCTCCACCAAAGGAATCCTGCCAACCACAGAACCTAGACATTTTAATAGACATTTTAATATTAAGGCCTTCCATCGCCTGCTCTTTCTTGTTTGACTCGTCCACAAGACTGCCGGAACAAGATTCAACACAAGACAATGCTGTTTATTGAAATACTGTATAACTGATTGCTTCAATACCTCCAGGTCAGCCTAGCGATATATAAAACTCTTAAATAAACATCCCCTTGCAGTTGTAGTGTGTGTGGGTTATGGTCCGAATGTGTACGGCAAAGGAAGTCCATATTTGGTGTAGTCTGCCATAAGCGTTGCATTCCCCAGAAAATGATCTATGAGGACATGCAATCTATGCGAATGTAAATACTCAGAATAAAGGTATATCTGCAGGTTCAGGGTTCTCTTCATGTCTACCAGACCACAGTGCCACATACACTCTCCTAGTATCCTGGCATTGGATGTGGCAGTGGTTTGCTGTAATGGTGGGAAGGATCTGTCCAAATTGGTGTCCAGCACCGCATTGAAGTCACCCCCTAACAACCGGGGATATCGCACCAACGTGACAATATCTCGGATAGTGTGCACCAGAAGGCTCCCTGTTCCGTTTTGGAGGCATATATGGTACCCAGTACTATTTGTCTCCCATTCAGTTGTTCTTTCGTCAGTACGAAGCAACCATATATATCTGCTTCTGTTACCTTGAGTATATATTGGGTCCCTGGCTGGACCCATATCAAAGCTCTTCTGGCATATGAGGAGTAGCCTGTGGCAAGTATTTGACCATTCCATCTGTGCTGCAATCTGCGGATCTCCGGCTGTGCAATGTGTGACTCCTGCAATAGTACTATATGGGCTGCATGTCTCTTGAGGTATGCATACACTTCCATACACGTCCTACTGACATGCTGGCTTCTGCATTCCTCTAACATTCTAAGTAACTATGTTGGTGGTTGGCATATGTCAGTTGTATAGGATAATAGTGCATGCATGGAGTATGGCGCCTCGAGGGTGGACAGCATCTATGGTTTTGTGCGCTAGATGCTTACTGCATCAGCGCTGTTCGCAGTTGCATAAGGGTGGCGCACAATGTACCTAGCAGGGGAGCAAACAATACAACTTTGTAGCTGGGGTTAAGCAGAGGGACATCGTGTGTTTGCCCAAACAATAAACAGTGCCATGTGGCAATGTACGGCTGTTCGAGCTCAGCTACTATTTGAGGGGGGAGCGGGTTGAGCCTACAGGCGATGGGCTAATTGAGCAATGACTCTGTGGCTGCTATATGTCTCATTACATATATGTTGTTTTCAACTTCCGGATGCTGATCTGCAGTCAAAACCTCAGGAAGTGACGTTTGAAGGGCAATATGGCTGACACTGGGTTGCGGTGAGCAGTCGCACACATCCCCTCTCCTGCCTTAAACCGTAGAAATATGACCTGGTGATGCTGAATACCCTTAAATGGCCCCTGAATGGTCACTGAATGCTGGCTACAGGTTGTTAGGCTCGATTGGAATGAGGAGTTACGAGCTCGTTATAAACCATTTTGTGAGGAGCTTCTTGGGCACACACTGGCTCAAGAGAAGAGCTATAGCCCTTATGAGCGCGTTCGGACCCAAGAAGAAGCAACAATCACAACCGGCTAAAATGCCTGCACGGACGGCGAGGCAGGAAAAGGAAAAGCAGGCGGCTCCGATGTTGGTAGAGGCTGAGGGGAAAGAAGACATGAATGGCCCCGCAAGAAACCTCGGTGCAATCCAGAAGACGGGAGGCTCGTCAGGAAAGAAGAAAACTGATACAAAGGGAAAAGTGAACTCTAACGAACAGGACAGCCCTGCAGCACTCCGGAGCGCGACAGCAAGTAAAGTGGGAAGAACAGTCGAGAGACCAAAGGGCAAGGAATCTGCATTACAGCAACCTACCTTAACAGAGGCTTTTTCTCCCAAGTCGTTATCACAGCACAACGGGGGCACTGGAGGCGGCAGAGTCAGCGGAGATAGCGGCAACAGCGGAGCCGGCAAAGATTCCCGAAAGAACGTCCTCGAGGACGCTGAGAACGCAAAGGCCGAGGTTGCTAGGCAACGCTGCAGACTCGACCCAGAGAACGATCCTGTCTCAGTCGCGGAGGCGTCTGATGCAGAACAGGCTGTACAGGCGGATTGCAGGAAGGACAATGCTACAGACACGGTGAGCAGCGGAGGCAAAAACGGAGGGGGCTCCGGCCTCTCTGAAATTGGAAATGCTGACATGATGGGAGCCATAATGTTGCTAGAGGAAGAGATGAGAACTGCACAGGGGGGGGGGAAATCTGCAATACGTGGGGCAGCAGCCTTAGTCTTGCAAGTAGAGATGGTGTGGGGGAAGGCGCGGTTCAGGAAATAATAGAAAAAGGTGAAGGTGGGTCTGCTGAAGGGGACTGCTTTTACTCCCTCAATGAGGATTCTGAGTCAGACCAAACTAGCGTGGGGAGCTCAGAGGCGACCTCCGGTTCAGAGTCCAGCACAGATAAAGACACTATTCAAAAGAAGAAATCGTTAAAATTAAGCAGGCAGCTTTCTGGGGCAATAGAGGGGGCCCCAAGACGCCTAGCTTGGGACTATTCTGCAACCTCACAGTCATATCAGGAGGAGGATGGTAACATCATGGAAATACCTCATGGGGGCTCAGCGCAACAGGTTCCTGTGGACCTTTTATTTAATACCCTTAAACAAGTGCAAACGGAGGCCAGGGCTGAAAGCCGGAGAGCAAGGCAAGCCTCTAAAAAAATTCAGATCACAATGAGGAAAATGAACAAACTGTATGATGGAATGGTAGAAAGGGTAACTGAAGTTGAAGAATGAACAGGCAAGTTAGAGGATGACGTCGGAAGTTGGCAGACCTTCATGACAGATCAGGAAAAACTCTCAGAAGACTTCCAGTGGAAATTGGAAGATTTTGAAAATCGCCAGCGACGGAATAACATCAGACTGTTGGGTGTGGCAGAGGGGATTGAAGGGCAGGACATGAGTCGTTTTGTGGTGAACTTGCTGAAGGGGGCTTTTCATGAGTCTGAGTGGCAGTGGGAGAAGGAGGTGCAATGGGCACATAGGTTTCCCTTTACAGTGAAGCAGGGGGTGAGAAAGGATGGTCAGGGCTCTTTTCCCAGCGCGATTTTAGTGAATGTGGGGAATTTCTTGTTAAGGGAGGAAATTATTGCCAAAGCTAGACCAGCTAGCAAGAGATCGTTTGAGGGTACCACCTTCTTCGCCTGGCCTGATTTTTGCCACGTAACGGTGGAGAGAAGGTGGAGGCTTAGGCAGATGATCGCACCGTTTCAGGCACTAGGCTCAGAAGCGTACCTCCTTTTCCCTGCTAAGTTAAAAGTGATAACAAAGGGGAAAACAAGAATGTTTAACTCAGAGATTAAAGCTCAGCAGTTTCTGGAAGAACTCAAAAGTAAGAAAGGAGGTTAATATATTTCACATGTTGTATTGAAAATTGGATTGAAAGTGGTGTCTATTATAATTTTCTGACACATTGCTCAGGTCAGGGGGCATCCCAGCATCCAGATTTGTAGGCTGAGGGGGGATGCGATTGACGCAATCCATAAGCGGCCACACATAGGTCATTTTTGACCTATTTGCCAGTAATGGGGGGAGGGTGGGGCTGGGAGGGGAGGGTAGGGTAAGGGTGGTTAGGGGGGCAAGAGGGGGGGCAAGAGAGGGGGCAAGAGGGGGGAAGGCACAAAATGTTGGTATTTATGGTTTGATTCAGCACATTGTCACAGAGTGGAGGCTTAGAGATATACGGTACATAAAAGTAGTTTTTTTTTTTCATAAGTTTACTGATGTATTTTGATGACCTGTAAAATCGACTCAATTAATGTCTGTGGGCTCAATGAGGTTAATAAGAGACTGAGAGTGGCGGCATTGTTAAGATCCTTACATTTGGACCTGATATGTCTACAAAAGACCCATATAGAAGGAACAAGGTCATACTTATTGGAACAGCTGGGGTTTACAGTTTTAGCAAATACTAGGCAGGGGACAAAAACGAGAGGAGTTGCACTACTGGGCAGAAACAGAGATGTAGTAGTAAGAAGAAAGAAGGAGGACCAATGGGGTAGATGGGTGATTCTTGAAATTTGTTTTAAAGGGGAAACTCTAACTTTGGTTACAATATACGGCTCCACGGAGGATGATCCGGATGTCTTTTCAATTTTTGGATGTAGAACTGGCTCAAAGGCCGGAGTCTATTGTATGCTGTGGGGAACTTAATATTCATGATCCGGATAGCTCTTTTATGCTGTTAGGAGGAAAATATGGGGGGAGGAAAAAGAAAGTGTATAGAGCGCTTGTAGATATGGTGTTTCACAACTCTCTGGTAGACCCCTGGATTAAGATACATCCACATCTAGATGGCAGCACGTTTTTTTCAGCTCCACACAAAACTCTGGTCAGGTTGGATTACTTCTTAATCTCTAATTCTCTGATTCGGGGTTTGCAGATAGAGAAGCAACCCCGGATAGTGTCAGAGCATAGCCCTTTGATATTGACCTTGAGATTGGGCCAGGTACAAAGAAGCAGTACGCAGTGGACATTTGAAAGAGCCTTATTAAAAGACCCAACTTATACGGAATATATGGAGTAGTGCATTACATTTTTTTGGGAGATTAATAGAGGGACTGCACCCCCGGGGATGGTGTGGGACGCCTTTAAGGCTCGGATACGGGGAGAGACTTTGAGCTTCGTTTTAGCAAGGCAGAAGAAAAAGAGAGTAAAGATGGAGGAAGTAAGGCAGAATTTGATAAAAGTGGAAGAAGAATTGGCCTCAGCTATACTACAGAATCGCTCTTTAGAAATACATCTTCTTAGAATCATAGCGCTTAAAGCGGAAGCTATAGAAGGTATCGCCAAGAAAGCAGCAAATAACTCCCTGACTAAGAAAGAAAGAAAATGCGTACGAATTGAGCGAAAGGGTAGGGCATATCCTGGCTGTACGTACTAGGCAGAGATTAGCTACATCTGATATTAAAGAGATTAAGGACTCACAGGGTAATTTGGTTGGGGAGGCTGATTTAGTTAGGGAAGTATTTAGGAACTACTATACAGATTTGTATACTCCCGAAGAAGTGAGGAGTACTGAGGACATAGCAAGCTATCTTAGGGAAATCCTTCCCCCAACTTTGTCTGATGAGGAAAGCGAAGTTTTAGAAGCCCCATTACAGCTGGACGAACTCATTGTTGCTTTGAGTAGCTTACCCTCGGGGAAGGCAGCAGGGCCGAATCAGATTTCCGTAGAGTTTTATAAAGTATTTAAAGGAACATTGCTGGTTGATATGTTTAACATCATGGTTCAGGCACAAAGGGGGGGTTCGACCCCGGAGTCATGGGGCGGGGCTTATATTATTGTAATTCTGAAAAAGGGGAAGACTCCTACAGTCCCGGGGTCATACAGGCCGATTACATTGATGAATGCCGATGTAAAACTCTTTTCTAAAAGAGACTGTCGGGGATCATTGTGAATTTGGTAAGCCCTGCACAACACGGATTTATACCTGGTAAAGGGACAACATAACATATCAGGACGGTGGTTACAATGTTTGATGCGGCAAGTGTCCTGGGAGACCCCATGGCAGCGCTCTTTTTAGATGCAGAAAAGGCGTTCGACAGGGTCTCCTGGGACTACTTATGGCAGACTCTGAGGTGGTGTGGTATTGGAGAAGGCTTTATATAGGCCTTACAGGCTTTATATAACGAACCTACCGCCAAGATTAGAGTTAACAGGGGGCACTCGGCAGTAGTTAAGATCGGAAGGGGGACGAGGCAAGGGTACCCTTCATCCCCAATGCTGTTTGCATTGTATCTAGAGCCACTCCTCCGTTGGTTTGAATTTAATTCTCATATTTCTCCTATGAGGGTGAATGGCTGCACGGTTAAAGCACTAGCCTACGCCGATGACGTGGCCATATTGACTCCAGATCAGTTATTGGCTATTAGGGAGGTAGAAGCTTAGGCTGAGCTGTTTGGCCAGGTTTCCGGATATAGTCTCAATAGATCCAAGACGCAGATTGTAGAGAATGCGTACTCCAGCTGTAATGATGTAAGGGTGGTTAATTCAGCAGAATATCTGGGGGTGGCAATTTCAGCAGACTTGGATATGGTTGTAGAGAATAATATCTCCCCACTAATTTCTAGGGCAAAGGCTGATTTGGAAAGATTGAATAATTTACATTTGTCCCTGGTGGGCACTACTAATGTTATTAAAATGCTGATCCTGCCCAAGTTTCTCTAACTTTTTACATCTATTCCACTATTTTTTTAAACCAAATGGTTTACTTCATTAGAGATTATATGGAATAGATGTATTTGGGCGCAGGGTAAGACCCGGAGGGCCTATAGGTTTATGTCCTTATCTAGAGAGAGAGGGGGGTGGGGGGTACCGGATTTTAGACTGTATTATTTCGCTGCTGCTATACAGTATATGCAGGGCCTGATAGGAGGGGGTGGCAGTGAGCAAAACGTGACAACTATGTCTACGGAAGTGTATGCAGCAGTTCTAGGAGAAGAGGCAGAAAATTGTTTCTTAAACTGTACTGAGTATGGATATTATAAGAGGACCAGATTCAAAACGCTTAATGCAGCAATCAGGATTTGGAATGCCTTTCTAGAAAAATCAGGATTGGGAAGATATACTAGATATACCAGGTTGTATAAGAATAGATCCTTCCCTGCGGCAGTCTTTGCTGACTCAACAATGGCTCGATGGGTTGAAAAGGGGATAGCACAGATTGGTGATTTGAGGGATTCAGAAGGGATAGCACAGTTTTCCGATCCTATAGTTAAATATGGCATTGATAGAAGGGATTTTTTTAAATATCTGCAGGTTAGGAGTTTCCTGAGCAACAAACAAGGAGGGCCCGCAGGATATGACAGTAACGAAATTATGGAAAATGCTTGGGAAAGGGGAGAATCAACGACATTGATAAGCATAGCAATAAGTGGGTCGAGAAGCTGGGTGGAGCACCAGAAAGGTTTCGGGAGTCACTAGAATTGGGTCGCACTGTTTTGTGCTCAGCTCCCCTTCAATCCCAGCATTATAAAACCTTGTATTCATTATATTTCATCCCAGCGAGAATAGCAAAGTGGGGAGGTACCTCTGGTATCAACTGTCCACGTTGCAACTCTTGTGAGGCAGATATCGTACATATCTTTGCCACTTGCCCTCAACTGCATACTTTGATTAAAAATATAGAAGGTTTTTTAGATAGGTCATTAGATATTCAAATAACTTTAACCCCTCCTTGGTTACTGTTGGGGGTAGGCCCAGATGGGTGAAACATACAGAGAGAATTTATTTTTATGGCCACCGCAGTATATAGATTAACTATAGCCAGGGCATGGCTTGATAGAAACCCACCGGTTATGCAAAATTGGCTGGCTAACTTGTTAGCCGCTTTTAATCTGGAGAAACCTATATATGCTCGGAAAGGTATGAGGGGTAAGATGCGAGGACTAAAAATCTGGGAGCCCATAGCTAGCTGGAAAGACGCTCTGGGCTCGCACTAAAGTGTGTTCACATATGATTGTCGCTAATAGTATATAGTTTTGTTGTTTGTTTATGTCTTCCTCTTACCCTCACCTTTTCTTTATCCTTCTTCCTTGTTTTTTCTCTCTTGGCTTTGAGTTTGGTTATTTCTCGAATTTAAGAGGCATTTTTGGAGGGAATTTGTACTGTATATATATATAAAGATATTTTGTAGTGCTTGAAATGACATGAAATGCCTAAATGTACAATGTGCATAAATTGGGGGAAAAATAAAAAGATATAATAAAAAAACACATATATGTTGTTTTCATATTTACATAATTGATATATGTGTCTGTCTTTACTAATGTTTGTGTTTTAGGAGCGGATAATTATTTTACACACCGTGACTTCATTTCCTACCACTAAGTATACACACGTATGGTAGGTCTATTGCTTTTGCATGGTATGTATTTTGTATCTCTTTTCTTCACAGTTGCAGTAGTGTTACAATAGGTCCTGAAGAAAACCTTTTTAGGCTGAAACATGTCGACCAACTAACTCATCTATGGATGGTAATATTTGGTTTCATCCATCCACACTCTGCTTTTAACCTTGTCAACATGGTGACCGCCAGAATAAAAATTAGTCACTAGGCACCATGCTAGTCAATTTTAAATCAACACTTTCTATTTAGTACACATTTCTTTGAGCACTGCAACTTTTTCATCTCCCACAGCTCATGATACACTGCTGTCTGGCTTTCCATCACTGGTGGATCCAATACTAGAGTTTCCCCACACTCTCTCATGGTGAGGTACCTACTGGATACCAGTTTGTATTCTAAAATCCCAGATGATGATGTTCCGCCAATGGGTGGGCTGATGTGTTTATTTTTCTTACTTTTCCTATTTCTTGTTCTTCCTCCTTTTTCACACTTTTAGTTTATACATACACTCATCTAATAGAAAACAGACATTTTCTAGCCACTTTAGACCGATAGCACCCCTTTGTGTTTTTTACTAGTTAGATTAGGGTAGGGTGCATACAGGTCTTTAATCTTTTTTCCCCTCAGACCCTCTATTCACTGTTGTTTTTTGTAATTGTAGTGCAGCTTCGGCTACGAGTCTCTATTTTTAGGTGACCTCAAATAAGGATTGCCGTTAGCTCTCCCCTGGTGATTCCGGGTAGTTGCCAGGATGGCGGAATTTGCAGGCCTGGCTTTCGATGACGATACCTTACAGTCAATTCTTGATGAGAATCCGAGCATGCTGGATTCTATACCCACTACTGGTTCGGTGCCTATGGGAGATTGGGACAACATTCTCAATTTGAAGGAAAGCCACACACGCACCATCATACATGGGCAAATCATGGCAGAGTACCTTCATGGGAAATGCTCACCCACTGGTCTCATAGTGACCAATGCCCCAAGACTATTTCTCACAGATAAAACCTTAAAGATTGGGCATTAATCACGTGGCGATGTACCCACGATTGGCTCATCCTTATTATTACAACTGCAAAGAAAGTGTCAGATGCTATTCTGGTTGAGATACAGGTATTAGAGGGCCAAAATAAAACCACCCTGACTGATAGACAGTTCAAAAAACAACTGGACGAGGCAAACAAAACCAATAAAGAATACAAGGATTCTATATTTTTTGCAAAAATAGAAAAATTCAAGAGAGATCTGGATACATTTTCTTTTGAAAAAATCTATCCGTATACTAGTGATAGTTATACACCTCCTGATTTCACCAAAAAAGGAAAAAGGTATGGATCTAACTATTCCACATCCTCTTCAGATACTGATTCCAACGGATCAGATCCAGGCACCAGTGGTACAACACAATGGAGAGGCAGAGGCCAATACAATCGGCCCAATCGCAGAAGGTCAGGACAAATTATTTCCAACCAAGTCCATGGTGGCCCCCCAGCACCATGGGGATATCCACAATTTCCACATCCCATGGCACAATATCATCCGCAACCCCAATTTTTTGATGGCCAGGCTTTTTTAGGGCAGGGCCGTGGCCGAAACCGGGACAGACAGAGGGGACAGCCCACAGTACAGTGGGAAGACCAGCAGGAACTTCTAAACATCCGCAGCCGGCGGGGTCAACAATAGTCATCCCAGGTAGTAAGGATGACTTAGTAGTCAATCTGAGTTCACACATTATAACTCCCACTGAGCACCAAGTTCTTAATAAAGGACTTGGTTTTGTTCCCACTTATAGTGGTGATGCCTTCCAGCTACGAACTGAAATTGAAATTTTTTTCAGGAAAGTGCGATTGCACTTCTTCTTTTCTGATCACATTGAAGATCAGGAACAAAAAGATGTCAATACTGGTCTCAAGAGGAAATCCACCTTCACTCCGTTACTCCAGCAGGTACCCCTAATGGTTGGTGCCTTTGAAAAGGCAGTGACTCATGAGCTCTCTGAATCTATCTAATCAGGCCACCTTTCAGAACCTATCCAAAGCTGAAAGAAAGGCAATGGACACGCTGTCTAGAAACACCCTTATCACTATCAAACCGGCCGATAAAGGGGGAGCGGTAGTGATTCTTGATACCACCTCCTATCGAGCGGAATGTTTAAGACAGTTAGGTGACTCCAATTCTTACACCTTACTGACTGTCAAAGCCCTGACTTACCAAACTTCTTTTGTAGGACTTGCGCAGGAACAGAATGATGCTTAATTCCCAACTCCACCTTCCAATCAACCAGAGACAGAATTATATCATGACTCTAATTAATCAGACAGGGGGAAGGGGGAAATTGGATAAAATAACAAAAGAGAAACAGAAGAGACTGGTCCGGACTCTCAGGTCTTCAGTAGGGTTCTTCAATCAGCTTTCAATCAGCCTTTCGAAGACTCCTAGGAAAACTAAACACATGCACAGAGTTGTTAATTACACCTCCCTACTGCTCTAAACTTCCTTAATATAAACTCGCCACTAAACATACCCCAAGTCCTACGTTGACCTGCCTCTCTTCTTTATTTGTGTTTTGAAGTGAATCTCCTGGGTGTAGTAACTGCTTGCTTCTTTAACCTGTAAAGATATCAAATTCTTAACACTGTAATTCTTCCCTGTATCTAGTCTTACTTAAGGTTTGCCTTTTGACCTACCCAGTTCTTGTTGAACTACGCCTTATGTCGCCTTCTTGTTAATTCAAGTAGCTGCGAACTTCTTTTCACCTCAAAAATGTTGAGTTGTATGCTGTCTTCCTTTGATAATGTCTAAACTTCTGTTACTGTTATTTCTTTTTACAGGACTTCACTACTGTCTTCAGAAGATAAGGTTTCAGGAATGCCCAGATAAGTCAAGATTTATACAAGAATTAATTCCTTCAGTGTACGTTTATCTTAACAGTCTTTTTCTCTTGTTTACTCAGAAATGTCGTGGTTCTGCTTACACCTTTAGTTTTAAATCAATTGGTATGCAGCGTTTATCAAATTTCAATCAGAAAATCTCTAGCTATAGTGCACTTAGCTTATTTCTTCTTCTTGACCGCTCTCTGTGTAGATTTGTGTCAAGCATCAACACCACAGCCCTTCGCTCGACAATGCTGACAGGCTTAAACGGACTCAGAAACGGACTTCCAAACGCGTTGCTCAGCTCGTAGCTTATCCGCTTCTCCTTTGATACTCTGGACACGTCAGAAAATCACCTTACAAAGAAACAAGCGCAAGCGCTTGAATAACGACTTTCTCCGTCGAAGATCTTGGTGAAGTGCGCACTTCCCTAGTAGCGCGAGCGTCACCAAGAGTTCTCACCGGAGCTGACTGATCAACTAGACCGCCGACTCCAGCTGCCTAGCGGCCATCTTGAGGTTCCGCGAGTGCCACAAACGGGACCAGGACAGGTCACTCTTCCTACTTTCCAGCCGGTAAGGAATCGTTTCGTGGCATGAACGTTTGAACTCAGATTCTGTTACTGTTGGGATCCTGACACTGACTGAAGATCCTACTAACATATTAACGGCAGAAATCAAGAATTTAGTGGAGGAAGCAAGTGCGGAGGGCTGGATTACACCACAAGAAGCCTCATTTTTGGTTACCACCCATCCAGTGACCCCGTATTTCTATGCCCTACCTAAAATTCATAAACCCACTAGACCACCACCTGGACGACCTATCATTTCAGGCATTGGTCCTTGTTGGAGCCTCTCTCCACCTTTGTTGATTTCTTCCTGAGACCCTTGGTGTGTGCTATGCCCACCTACCTCCAAGATACAAAGGACATTCTGCGGTTACTGCCCGAAGTCGATTTCAACATCGATACTGACATAATGGTCAGTTTCGATGTTGAATCATTATATACGTGTATCCCTCAGGAGGAGACTCTGTTGACAGTAAGAGATTTACTGGAAACCCAAAATCTTGAAAGTATTACCCCCGTTAGCTTTATTATGGAGCTAGCCAGGATAGCCATTGTGGTATATAAATAAATAATACCGGATCTATTTTTGAATGAATGAATGAATAACAGATAGCTCAATAAAATAAGAGTCAAGATTCGAGGTAGTAGGAGTTTCTGCAGGTTTATTACAGCATAAGGACAGGATCAGGACAACCTGCATAGAACAGAGGTGACAGGGCCCAGCAGGACAACTGGGGCCCAGCAGCTGCCGGGGCTTGATCTGGGATGAGCGCGCTAACTTTTAATAACAATACATGGACTTATATACATAGCGCAAACACATAGCATTACATTGCAGTAGGCGTAACAGTGGGTGGAGCAGAAGGCGTGACGCGTAGCAGTCGCGAGAGATAACAGTAAAAGTAGGTGTAACTGGGAGTATACATAGACATGTGATGCAAACGTAACAGAATATGTCATGAATGGGCGGAAACATAGGAGGGGGCTACCTAAGGAGCCGGGACCTCTAACCTAATGGTGCGCGAAAACTGGCAATGACGTATTACTAGGAGAAGCTGGGGGCTATGAACTCTGTGCTAGGAGCAGAGACTAGAGTCTGGAGGGTCGGAGCGACATGTACCTAAACCCTATCTGGTATCTGATGTTTAGGGAACATGTTGATATAAACTAGAAGTCATGAGGGGAAAAGCTAACTTGACTCTAAGACTGGACCATGCATTATTCTACATGTAGTGCGTGATGAAGAATACTGAATGACCATTAAATACAGTATTTCTCTAACATGGAGACGAGAAGGCTAGACAATGACGGAAACTATTGATGCAGTTCAGTAGCTTAGGAATGCAAAGAAGGAGGACTGAACTGATAACTGGAATCATAACATACTTTTGGCAGACTCAGAGGCAGAGCCAAGCTGCACCGGGCACTGCGAGGCAGGAAGTAAGTGAAGGGTCGAGGATACAGGTGGGGGCTGTATCGCTCCTCAGCGAGGCTTTCAGGAGACAGGAGCTGAATCTGACGTCCGGGCCCTTTTGAGGCCTAGAAACGGGGACTTTATAATGGAATAACGTGCACACTAAGAAACGTGGCAACATAACTTTACATAGGCCTGATATTCGTAGTATTCACGAGGACTGGAAACTAGCATACTAGAGGTGGACACAACTGGAATTGCGTCATTAATCGGACATGGGGAATAACATATGCATATTAGTCATGCACACATAACATATGATGGATGAGGCGTAGGGACACAGAACATGGCAAAATTTACTTTTCCACATTCCCTCCTTGTCACTACGTTTCCATCAGGAAACATCAATTTTCATGATACCATCTATCATTTCATACAGTACCATTTGCTCGTCTCGAATTGTCTTGGAACGGGATTTAGAACGGGGCTTGGGACTAGGAATACAAGAGGTAGCACACATGCTGCAAATCGCAGGGCCACATTGTATACAGAGGCAGCAGCTAAATATGATCGCTACTGCAATACCTAAAAAGGACAGGACGTTCCATCCCCATACGGAAATTATATTCCAGAACCAACCTGACCATGTCCAGGTGCCTGGATCTTGATGTAACAGATGGGCAATTTTATGGAGTCTGGTTATAGCTGAATAAACAGACGGCGCGTTATTTGGAATGAAAATACAGCAACTAGATCCGATGACTCTACAGGCCCCGCCCCTATCGGCCAGTATGACGTCAAGGACGAGACGATTTTGCAAAACGACAAATCTCATAGCAGATTGTTCTTCGGTTAGGTTACCTAGAGCAGAGGCAGTCTCATTTACTACAGCTTCAAGGGTTCTTGTTAACCTACGGATCAGTTTACTATTCTGGACAGGTCCTACAAAGAAGAAGAAACCTTTATTGAAATCTGTATACTGTTCTAGAGTAGTTTCAGTATAATCGACAATTGGGGACTCCCTTCTATGTCTAATGTGTACTAGATGTGTGTTTCTGTGATAATCAGATGGGGCTAGGAAAACAGGTGGCAGTAGGAAAGCAATGTAACAGGTTCCCTCCCAATCGAGGGGCAGACGGACATAGGCAGTTTGACCACAAATAAAATAGGAATGACGTGAAGCTTTGAAAATAGATTTCCTACTGTCACTATACTGGATAACAGTAGTACATTCACTATGTCCTACATGTACAGAACCATAATTACGGACACATAATTCACCTTTGACTGGTAGTACTGAAATAGCAGGTAAGTCTGGAGTAGTATCAGACTGAACATTCAGGACCATGAAATTCGACGAATAATTACCTAAATTATATACTTCATTTTCTAGATCTAAACCTGTTCTGTGGGGGAAACCTTGCTTGTCTGGAAAACATGTACTGTTAAGAAAAGACATATCTGTCGAGGATAACGTTAACGTGGACCATGCTCCACACGAACCATTATGTGAGAATGGATAAGGAAAGAGTGGCAGAACTCCCTTCGAGGTCTGGAAAGGGGGGAGTCGACCACACACCCAACAATTAGTGGCATTGCTGGTCTGGTGTGAATAATGTAACATGCGGACAAATGTGTTGTTGCGCATAGCAAGGCGGTAAGAATATTCGTGAGGAGGCAGATCACTAAACGTGTGCTCTACTGTAGCATTAGCAGACATATTAGTATGAGGAACTGGAAAATACAGATAGAATGCATAGCTGGTGCAGGAAATCAAAATGCTGATGAATAATACGAAACTCAGAAAAACGATACATTGAATTGAACTTCGACTAACTCTCTCACTATGGGGGTCTATTTTATACATGTCAGAAACAGTCTAACCGTTTCACCTAGGGGAGGACTTATACAATCAAACTGACTGACTTATTTTACTAGACCTGAGCTTTAACTTATACTCCTGCTGCGGAGTTTTCTCTAACAAGGGAGGGGTTGTAATAATGTCTTTTGCGGGACAGTCCTTTAAAACAATGTTTTGGCAGTCTTTAGAATCTTGGGAATCCTTGGAAATGTTTTTAGAAACAGATTTTAGTCCTTTAAAAAATTTAACATGAGACAGGTGGATCCATCCTTTTCTGCCTTCCAACTTCATGGCTGTACGGGTGGTGAGGAGGACCTGACGGGGCTCCTTCCATCGGGGCTCCAGCGGACTTGATCTGTCAAAATTTCGGACCATCACTAGGGAACCTGGAACGATTTCATGCGGTGCCACCTCGGTATTGTCTGGAAAGGCGGCAGCAACCTGTGAACGACATGAGTTGAGGGCAGACATCAAGGAAGCTAGGTAATCTGTCAGCATATTACATGAAACATCGGTAATACTTCGGGGTCTAGGAGTACCCCACATGTTAGGGGGGCGGCCGAATACGACCTCATACGGGGACAGACCTGATCTGGAATGTGCGACCATGCGCATATAAAACAAAGCGACTGGCAGAGCTACTAACCAGTCCACACCTTTTTCTTTACAGACTTTTGCAATGCGGATTTTCAGGGTCTGATTATGTCTCTCGACTAGACCGGCTGCTTCAGGATGGCGTACACAATGGAACTTCCACTGGTACCCTAACAAAAGGGAAACGTGCTTCATCAGTTCAGATGAGAATGGCTGACCGTTATCAGAATATACGACTCTAGGGAGTCCATATCTAGGGAAAAATTCACGAACCAACTGCTTGGCAGTGGTCGCGGCTGTGTAATCTGGGACTGGATATGCTTCTGTCCACCTGGACAAAGCGCATACAACTACAAGGACATACTTGAAACCTCGACATCGCTCCATCTGAATATAATCCATCTGGAGGACCTCAAAAGGGTGGTCAGGGGGCTGGAAACCACCTTGTTCCACCGGGACACTTTTACCTGGATTAAACTGACAACATATCATACAGGTACGGACTTTCTGCTTGGCTGCAGCTCGTAAATGCTTATTGAACCAAATGTTCTGGATACTATCTAACATAGCTTTTTCTCCTAAATGTGCTGGACTATGTGCGGTATTGATAATGACTTGAACCATAGAATCGGGGAGAAACCATGTGGCTCTACCCTTCGTTAACCATCCTTGATCTGTCTGGACCCCTCCTTGTTCAGACCATTTCTTGATTTCATCGGGGGTAGCATGTAACTGTATATCTATGACGTCTTGTGTAGGGTCCTTAACTGTCATGCATGTAATCGGATCTGGAGTATGTGTCAGGTTAACTGGAATGTCTGGAGTCTGTGCTGTAAGCTTGGCTGTGCGGTCTGCTAGATCATTACCTTGGGAAATAATGTCAGTAACTTTCGTATGTGCTTTGCATTTCATGATGGCAATGGATGTCGGTAAATGTATGGCATCTAACAGGGCTTGAATAAGGAGACCATGCTGAATCTTGGTTCCATGAGAAGTCATGAAACCTCTCTCCTGCCAGAGCACTCCGAAGTCGTGTACAACTCCAAATGCGTAACGTGAATCTGTGTAAACATTAACTTTCAGGTTCTTGGCATGTATACAGGCTTGTGTCAGAGCGACTAGCTCTGCTGCTTGAGCGGACAGGGTATCAATACGGTGTGTTTCAATAACTTCGGTGTCAGTAGTCACTGCATACGCGGCGACTAGTTCTCCTGTACTAGTTCTCATACATGAACCATCCACATAAAGTGTCAGGTCAGGATCTGGTAACGGAATGTCTGTCAGGTCTTGTCTTGGCTTTGTCGTAATATTAACTACTTCCACACAGTCATGTGGGTCAGAATTTGAACTAACTGATGGTAACAGTGTAGCAGGATTTAAAACGTTGCAGCGTCTAATTTCTATGTGTGGCTGGAACAGTGTCAATTCATAACCTGTTAAACGTGCAATTGTCAAGTGCTGAGTTTGTGTTCGGTTTAAAAGAACTTCCACGGAATGTGGGACTTGTACTGTCAGGGAATGTCCTAAAACTATGGAATCACTTTGTCTGATAGCTAGTGCTGTGGCTGCAACTGACTTGAGGCACACAGGCAACGCCTGGGCGACTGGATCTAATGTGCTAGAAAAATAAGCACAGGGCTTGTATTGTCCTGCTTGATCTTGTGTGAGAACAGATAATGCTGTACCTTCGCGTTCAGTAACGAAAAGTGTAAAAGGCTTACTGTAGTTCGGTGTAGCTAGAACTGGAGCTTGACATAGGGCTTTCTTTAACTCGTTGAAACTAAGTGTATGGTCAGATGTCCAAGGGAGGACAGTCGATACGGCTGCCTCCTGTGTCGTTAACTGTATCAGTGGCTTGGCTAGAAATGCATACTGGGGAATCCATTGTCTACAATAAGAAGTAAGGCCGATAAAGGCACGTACCTCCTTCTGGGTTCTGGGCTGGGGAAGACTCGCTATTAACTGGATACGGTCGGGTGTCAACTGCCTACCCCTCTTGGACAGCAAGTGTCCTAAGTATACCACTTGCTGGACACAGAATTGAAGCTTCGAAGGTGACACCTTGTGCCCCATCTCGGCTAGGAAATACAAAACTGTCAGTGACGCTCGCTCGCAGTCACGTTCAGAACGGGCTGTGATCAGTAGATCATCGACATACTGGAGCAGGGCAGTGTCAGTTGGCATGTGAATGTTGTCTAGTTGTCTCTTAAGTGCTTGACTGTAAATACTAGGACTTTCTGTGAAACCTTGAGGAGCGCGTGTAAACATATAGCTCCTTCCATTTAAACAAAATCCGAAAAGAAACTGGCTGTCTGGATGAATAGGAACACTAAAAAATGCATTCTTGAGGTCGATAACAGTGAAGAACATGGCTTCGGAATCAATAGCAGTTAACAGGGAAGAAATGTCTGGAACAACTGGGTACTGAGGAATAATACATTTATTAAGCTCTCGTAAATCAATCACTAATCGATATACTGGGGGTGCATTTGGATCAGTACGTTTCATGACTGGAATGATCGGAGAATTGCATACATTGGAGTCAGTTTCTACAACTACTCCTTGAGCCATGAGCTCGTCAATAATTTTGGATAAGGCTGCTACAGCCTCAGGTGGCAATCTGTACTGTCTGATTCGGGGTAACACTACACCTGGTTTGAGAGTCACACGATGGGGTGTGATTTGCATATAACCTACATCAGTTGGACCTTGCGCCCATAAGTGCTGTGGAACATTAGACAATCTTGAATCAAAATCTCGTAATACATAGTGACCCTTAAAGTCACGTAGGAACAGACGTATTCCCTCTGGGGAACAGCAAATAACTGCACCTAACTCTTTCAGTGTCTTAATGCCTAACAGATTTTCTGGACATGACTTAGTAAGTAACAGATCAGTAGTGCGGGACAATGGACCTACTTCTAGAGTAACTGGTTTTGATATCTCGTTAACGATGGGTTTTCCTGAAAATCCAAGGGAAACATTTCTTGAGCCTGAGAGCGGAGCCCCTGGAACTTCGGCATGACTAATTGTGGTCCTACTTGCCCCTGTATCGATCAAAAACTTTCTGTCTTTCCCTAATACTTGACTGTGAACATAGGGACCTTCTTGATCTACAGGTATCTCGATGAGAGGCAAGCCTACCTCCCTCTCTAGGCTGTTTCATGAATATGGCTGGTACTCTGGATACTCAGACTGTGCATACTGGTACATCTGCGATGTAACGTGCTGTGTTGCAGCAATGGGCTGCGGTGCGGGAACTGTCTGTTGTGCATTCTGTGACTGAGGAATCTGTGAAACTTGTTCTTGTCTAGGCGGACGTGGTCTTTCTTTAGTCTTACCAGTAGCTATGTTGTGTTTCAGAACTGCACACTCGTTTATAAAATGACCTGGTTGTTTACAATAATTGCAGTTCCCTTTAACGGGAGCTGCAGGATGACTGGCTTGATTCGGACCCCTCTTCTGACTGTCTTGAGGAACAGATTGTGCAACTAGCACTTTCATTTTCGTGTCTTTCATACGTTTTCTTTCGTGTTCTTGCTCTTCCCTGATTCTATTCTGGTGATACTGGAGCATCTGGAGCATCTGGGACGGGGTATTAGCTTGCCAGGTGCTTTCGACTTTCAAAACTCGGTTTTTAATTTGTGGACTTGAATTCTCGACTAATTTAGTAACGAAAAGGTGAGGGTATGACTCACTACTTGTCTTGAGACCACTGTTGATACTGAAACATTTTTCAAATCTAGAATAAAAATCACTAATATCTTCATCTTGTTTCTGTTTACAGGCTGAGATTGCATCCCAGTCTTCTTTTCTCGTTGTCAATAATCTAGGTAAAACTTGAATCAATAATTCTGGTAATTCTTTACATTTATCTCCAAGACCGGTACCTGGTACTCGTGCCTTGTCTTCAGCTTCTAGAACTGCCCAATCGATCTTTTTCTCTCCCACCTCCCATTCTTTTTCCTTTAGCTTTTCATACACCCCTGCGGGTAGCAGGACTTTTAACATTTTAATGATATCTGGGTAAGTGTATTCTCCCATACGGAGCATGTCTTTTAATTCTCTATGGAACCCTGCTGGATCTTTGTCATGACAGGGAATTAATTTTTTCATTTCAAGAAGTTCCATCTTTGAAATCGGAGTGTATACAAACACTCGTTGCATTTCGCCACCCGTCCCTCTGACTGGGTGGACTTCTCGTAACGGATTCTGTCTGTCTATGTAAAATGATTTACTTTCTGGGGGTGAGACATGAACAAAATGCGGGTTCAAAAACGTTCTATATTTGTGGCGCTGTTCTAGAATGACACTAATTAAATCGGTACCTAGACCTCTCCATCTATACTGGAGTAACTCGTTCAGGATATCATGCAACGGACCTGGATCAGAATGTTGACCCTCATACAGAGTAATGAGGTGCTGGATCATATACATACCCACCAGTCGTTGCTCGGCTGGGGGCAGTTTCAGAAACATTTGTGCCACTATTTCGTCTGGAAAAGTGGTAGAATCAGTAATCCATCGGACTGCTGATCGGGCTAGTTCTTGTTCATGCATGGTACTTAACTCACTATAACCGATTCGTGATTTCAGAATGTGATCGGTAGCTTGAAATACTTGTTCTAGAGAACCTTGTTCTGGTGCTGGATGATGAAAAATAGACTTGTGTTCTAGACGTAAATGGCGATCTGGAAATCTAGATTTTCCTACATACGCTATTCTGGCGGAATTCTCGTCTTCCTCTTCAGGATCAGAGATACTTTCTTTCCCGCTTACTTGTGCTGCTTTACGCTGTTCGTGTAACCTTATTATTTCTTTACGAATTTTCTTGTACATACTCTCCATGGCACCGACGGTCTTGTGCTTACCCTCGGCTATATTATCACTCCACCTTGTCAGGATTCTCATTTCGGCGGAATCTTTAGACGGGTAATCTTGTTCTCTTATTAGACAATTGATCAGGAACTTTAATATCATGAGCTGGATCTCGGCTTTCCTTTGAGACATAATCTCGCCAATACTTTCTGGATCATCCCCTGTACGGATGAAACGATATATTCTGTCTAGATCTTCTTTCATATTCGGTAAGGTGACTAGATACTCGGTCACTCTCCTTACACGTAAGGAATATAAAACCATATTATATTCGCCTGGAACTGGATCATAGACACATTCGTTAAGGGTTTGCCTGATTTCTGTAACAGACTGATGTTTGGGCGTGCGCTGTAACGCTTGAGCATGTAATTCGAGTAATGTTAAACGCTTGTGTGGCGGAGGGGTTTGAGGAAGACCTCCTCCTGCGGCCCCTAGACTAGAATCGTCGACTGACATTCTTCGTCCTGGCAGGGTCGGTAATTGTAACGTGGGCTGGACTTGTATGGCGGGCTGGACCGGGGGAGCTGTTAAGGGCACCCCGGTGTCTGAAGGAGCAGGAAGTGCCTGATTTACAGGGACTGGCGGAGCGCGAACAGGATTTGCATATTCGGGGACTGTGTCGTCCAGATAGGACGAAATAAAAATATCAGCTGCGGTCGGTTTGTGACGTAGCTTGGTCGGAACTAATGGTGGCGGGAAATTACTGGATGCCTCTGGGGTCGCTTTTGGCAAACCTTCGGCAAGGAGAGGATACATACCCTTAATGAGGGCATGCCTCTGTCTGTCTGACTGTTCGGTTTTGACTTGTTCACCTATCTCGATTAATTCTCTTTCTTGGGCTCGTTCTTGGGATTCTCTACTTAACTCTGACTTTCTGACTTCCTTTTCAGTTCTTCTATGAGCTTCTTTATGCCATAACTCGATGGCATCTTTCTGTGACTGTCTGGCTTTCTTTTTCCATAATGCTTCTTCTACTCTCATGATACATTCGGCATCCCATGTACCCGATACGGGCCATCTATACTTTTCTTCTAACTGTTTGGTATACTCTACCCATAAATCTAGATACATTATGGCACTTATGCCATATTTCTGATACATAAAATGACCTGGACTGTCCCTGGGCGGGACAGGAACTGCTTCTTCTAATAAACCCTTTCTAGTTTTTAACTGACGTAACTTGGAAAAGAGCGGCATGACTGAACTGTAATCTGGACACAATACAATACACAATGAAAACACAAAATCACGTCGCACTCATACCACAACAGTAAAATACATAAAGAACATTATAAATAACAGTTCGAACAGAATATTACCTGAAATACTGAGAACAGAAATACAAGAATTTTCTCGAGAACGGAACAGACTAGAGTTACTGGATGCACTGCTGTAACAGTACGGAACATACCGGTCCCATAAAGGGACGCATCAAGACCCGTATCCACCTAGGTGAACACTTCGTTTGTGAGTCTGGGCACCACCAACCCACGGACCAGGAGTCAATTTAGATTGGTCCTGTCTAGATACTACCCCAGCAATGGTACTCACCGGGCAGCACGGAACGGAAGGCCTCGGACGGGACTGGACTGCTACGACGACGGACTTCGGACTTCGGACTTCAGTTACGGGTGGGCCTCCGGATACCTCGGACCTTGGACTCTTGGCTTGGGCTCTGGTCGGGACTCGCCGCGTTCCTCCACCGTCTCGTTTGGATGCTGGACCGCCTCCTCCGTCTCCTCCGTGGGCCTGAGGGATACTTGAAGCAGAAATATCTGCACGTGGCCGGTATGGTTCCGTCACGGCTGCAGAGGGTCAGGGGGTCGGCGTGGCTTCACCGACGCGTGGGGAAAGGGCAAGTCCCTATTCGGGCGCCATTATGTGGTATATAAATAAATAATACCGGATCTATTTTTGAATGAATGAATGAATAACGATAGCTCAATAAAATAAGAGTCAAGATTCGAGGTAGTAGGAGTTTCTGCAGGTTTATTACAGCATAAGGACAGGATCAGGACAACCTGCATAGAACAGAGGTGACAGGGCCCAGCAGGACAACTGGGGCCCAGCAGCTGCCGGGGCTTGATCTGGGATGAGCGCGCTAACTTTTAATAACAATACATGGACTTATATACATAGCGCAAACACATAGCATTACATTGCAGTAGGCGTAACAGTGGGTGGAGCAGAAGGCGTGACGCGTAGCAGTCGCGAGAGATAACAGTAAAAGTAGGTGTAACTGGGAGTATACATAGACATGTGATGCAAACGTAACAGAATATGTCATGAATGGGCGGAAACATAGGAGGGGGCTACCTAAGGAGCCGGGACCTCTAACCTAATGGTGCGCGAAAACTGGCAATGACGTATTACTAGGAGAAGCTGGGGGCTATGAACTCTGTGCTAGGAGCAGAGACTAGAGTCTGGAGGGTCGGAGCGACATGTACCTAAACCCTATCTGGTATCTGATGTTTAGGGAACATGTTGATATAAACTAGAAGTCATGAGGGGAAAAGCTAACTTGACTCTAAGACTGGACCATGCATTATTCTACATGTAGTGCGTGATGAAGAATACTGAATGACCATTAAATACAGTATTTCTCTAACATGGAGACGAGAAGGCTAGACAATGACGGAAACTATTGATGCAGTTCAGTAGCTTAGGAATGCAAAGAAGGAGGACTGAACTGATAACTGGAATCATAACATACTTTTGGCAGACTCAGAGGCAGAGCCAAGCTGCACCGGGCACTGCGAGACAGGAAGTAAGTGAAGGGTCGAGGATACAGGTGGGGGCTGTATCGCTCCTCAGCGAGGCTTTCAGGAGACAGGAGCTGAATCTGACGTCCGGGCCCTTTTGAGGCCTAGAAACGGGGACTTTATAATGGAATAACGTGCACACTAAGAAACGTGGCAACATAACTTTACATAGGCCTGATATTCGTAGTATTCACGAGGACTGGAAACTAGCATACTAGAGGTGGACACAACTGGAATTGCGTCATTAATCGGACATGGGGAATAACATATGCATATTGGTCATGCACACATAACATATGATGGATGAGGCGTAGGGACACAGAACATGGCAAAATTTACTTTTCCACACCATGACGGAAAACTTTTTTCAATTCGAGGACTCACTATACCTTCAAACATCAGGTGCCTCAATGGGGAGCGTCTTCGCCCCCAGTCTGGCGAATCTTTACGTCCATCACTTTTAGACACAGTCTGTACTTGACCGCAACAATCCGTTTTTCACACAAACGATATTGTGGAAAAGATATATAGATGACGTCCTGGTAGTGTGGCGTGGGGATGTTATATCTATACTCGCATTCCAGACCTGGCTCAACGCCCAGAATCAATTTCTCAAATTCATCCTTGAGTACAGCAAGATAGAGCTTCCTTTCTTGGATTTACTCATCTTTCCGAAAGATGGCCACCTGGCCAGCAGACTGTACCGCAAACCTATGTCAAGGAACTCCTTGCTTCAATTCCATAGCCACCATCCACGCTCTTTGCGAGAGAATTTGCCCTTCGGGCAGTTTCTCAGGGTGCGTAGAAGATCTATCTAGGGACTTGAGCAATAAACTGAGAAAACGGAACTATCCGAATTCTCTTATACGCAAGGCAAGAAAGAGGGCCTCTGACAACCACCGCGAGGCCTTACTTGCCCCACCAATTGCGAAACCTCCTTTGAAGAATCTGACTTTTGTAACTACTTTTAGTACAGCTTTCACACAAGTACAGAAAATATCCGGAAAAATTGGCGGATTTTGAACACTGCTGGAGTGACTATCCCCTGCCCTTTGTTCGCCTTCAAGAGGAGCCAAATTCTGCGTGATGGTCTGGTACATACCAGGCCTTGCTCCTTCCCACAGGATTCTATTACCACTTTGTGGAATTTACCATCAGTTCAGGGCCATTATCCCTGCGGGGATTGCTCTGTGTGTCCCCAAACTGAGAAGACTTTAACTGTGGACATTGGTACAGCACGCCCTTGGATTCTGAACTATCACACTAATTGTAATAGCGAAAAGGTGATTTACATGATATCGAGTCCTTGTCCCCTTCGCTATATAGCAATGACCACGAGAAAAGTAAAGCTAAGGATACTGGAACACAAAAGCACTATTAGGCGAAATCGACAGGCAACACGCTTGACAAATCATTTCCTCACCATGAAGCACAATGTTGAGGATTTGAAGTGGGTAGTACTCGAAAAACCTTTTATTCCCCAGCATGTTAGTGATGTTTCTCACTATTTGTTTGTGAAGGAACAAAAGTGGATTTTTAAACTTAATTGTGTCACTGGAGGGCTAAACGATGAGATCCCGTGGGTCCAGATCTGATGATTATTACTGACAAGTCTAGTATATCTCATGGCTGTCATAAAATTTCTGTAAAACTTCTGTAGTTGTGAGTAGATCTGATGATTATTACTGACAAGTCTAGTATATCTCATGGCTGTCATAAAATTTCTGTTATTTTCTGAAGTTGTGAGTACCCAGCCTTCATAGATTGACAAAAAATGTTTTACTCACACTAGAAACACACACAGTCCTTCTACGAATGTTTTTACCTTCTATGAGCTTTGCTGTCCATTAACAAAATAAGGAGATGACGATTTTTTCCTCTCCCAATGATCTCTAATGGCAACTATCAACATCTCATTGGGCCATTGTCTGAATACTTCTTCTCAACTGGCCATCCATTTTAACCAATAGCCAGCCTTAGCACTTGTAACACTGCTCACGATCCATATTGGCAGTTCCCTTTATCGTTTGTCATATTCTAAGATGGCCTTTCATTTTAACATCGTTTTTATTCATAATGATTGTTTTCGTACTTTTGATTGTTAAACTTTGCAATTATGAAAACAAAATAAAACTATAGAAACATAACCTTGGGCGCCCGTCTTGGCTCTCATTGGATGACGGGGCTAATACTCTATCCCCATTGGCCAGCGCTATAACCAATAGCGAGTGCTTACACACGCTGTTAACCTATTAGAGGTTGCTTTTCTATTGAGGGACTCCTCGCGAGCAACGGCTTGTTTTCGGTCCATGTATCCATGTACCAATACCAGTTACTACATACGCACTCACTGATTCCTACGTCTACACACACATTCACTCATTCACCCATACAATCACTCATACATACAGTCATTCATTATTACAACACTATCATATGCACTCGTACACCTATGCAGACACTCACACACTGCCACTCATCCATGGAGTTACTCACACACCTAGTCAGTCCTGTAAAGAATCAATCACACTTCCATTTCCTCATCTATACAGTTAAACACAGAACACCATTCTTCAGTGACATCACTGATGACATCACTGATGACATCTCAAATGACATCACTGATGACATCTCAAATGACATCACTGATGACATCATGACACACCAATACCAGTTACTTCATACGCACTCACTGATTCCTACGTCTACACACACATTCACTCATTCACCCATACAATCACTCATACATACAGTCACTCATTATTACAACACTATCATATGCACTCATACACCTAGTCAGTCCTGTGAAGAATCAATCACACTTCGATTTCCTCATCTATACAGTTAAACACAGAACACCATACTTTTCACACATATACTAACACATACTTACTCTCTTATACAATCACTGATACAAGTACACATTGATATGCACAGAGTCACACACCTCCCAGCCAGCCACACACACACTCAGTCTTCCATACATCCACTCATTCTTCAATATGTAAAACATATTTAAACTTTACAAAAACAGACAGACACTAGATAATGTCATCAGTGATGTCATTTGAGATGTCATCAGTGATGTCATCAGTGATGTCATTTGAGATGTCATCAGTGATGTCATCAGTGATGTCACTGACCATGTCATGAATGATGTAATATGTGACATCATCAGCAGTGGATTGCGGGTGCGCGATATATAGTTAGTGCAACTAACTATATATGGAATTTCATTGGTTTTATGTCAATAAAATGTCCAGCTAACTATATATGGTCTCTAACTTATGGTTTTTTCAGTGAATTTTCAAGGTTTTGTAAATGCAAATTCCTAACTATATATGGTCTATAACCTAGGGTTTTTTCAGTGAATATATATATATATTACCTACTGGCGGTCGCCAGTAGGTAGGTATAGTTAGGACCTAGTTTCCATAGGGAATCCGCAACGTTCTATTGGGAATAACTTTGGCTCTGGTGGATGAATGTTTGCGAATTTCTCAAAGAAGATGGCTAGGTCCGCTGCGCTCATTCTGTGAAAGTTTTGGGGGGATTGGTGAAGTGGGGGCTGAGATAAAAGGGGGGTCCCAAAACGTGTTTTTGCCATGTTATTCTCCATAGAACGTTTAGACACGGCTACAGCTCGAACGGCTGAATGGATCTATAAGAAATTTGGTAGAAAGGTAGAGTGTGGGTCGCAGATCAAGCTTTTGTTTAAATGGTGTAAATCCGTTCAGTAGTTGCTGAGAAAATTAAAGTTGAAATCAGTTATATATCTATAGGCGCGCATGGGTGTGCGCACCTATGCGGGTGTGCGCGAGCGGCATTGTGATTTGCTGTTTAACGTCTGTCAACATTCGATTCGGAGGAAATCAGGAAGTGTTGTCCGCCATTTCGTTAGTGCGAGTGAATATATAATACAGAACAAAGGGTTAGTACATGGAAAGGGGAGAAGGTAGAGATTGTCTGGCCAGGTAGGTTTTCTAAGGGGGTACAGTATGGACCCTGAACGCGAAAAGACCATTTTTTTTTGGGAGAAAACATTTACGGGGTGCATGTATTCGGTCGCGCACCCCTATTTACAAGACTGTGAAAAACTATAGTGGTGAGAATGGAAAGGGAGCAGGGTGGAGAGTGTTTGATTTCGTAGGTTTCTTGAGGGGTTTATTAAGGATGACGAAAGTCTAAAAGTAGCTTTTTTTCGCAAATAAGTTACGAGGTGCGCGCACTCGGTCGCGCACGGCGATCAAAAAACATAAAGAAAGATGGAGATAAATTACAAGTTTGAGTGTTTAGATCTAAGGTGGCTCTTAAAAGAGCCCTTGTGTTAATTGAGTTTTTGCTGAACTTATAAGTAAATTCCGATGCAGAGTCTCATGTTACAGAGGAAAATTCTATTTCCCTCATCCGTGAAATGAACACCATCTCTCCGATAGATGCCTTCCATGTTGAAACGTAGGTTGTTGTTGTATATAGAACCCATGTTATATTCTCTGAGGAAAGCAGAAACAGATGTATTTACATGTTTCCTTGCTTTCTCAATCTGTGGACAACGTTCATTGGACCAATTCCATTTTTGTCCTTGGCATATATTTGAATACACCAAGACAGTTTGAGGAAAAATTGACATCAATTGACGAAATGTGTCTTTTAGAAGCATTTCTAGACCTACACCTGTTAATGTGCCTAGATCATTCCCACCACAGTGCACAATTATCAGGTTAGGTTCAGGCAGATGCGTAAAAGTTTTCACCAATGGTATCAATTGGTGACATCTTAATCCTCTTTGGCCAATCCACGTAATCTGCACATTTGGTAAATCAAGGTTAGAAATTCGTCTGTTTGCAGCATATTTTTCACTCCAGTGAATATAACTGTGTCCTACAAGCCAAACCTTCATTTTCAAGGTAGATGCAGTAGTACTCCGATGGGTTCTGGAAGTGGAATGGCAAGTAGATGGTGAAAGTCACGATAAAAAAAGTGTGTGAGGATTGGTGTTAATGAAAAACTGAACATGATTGGTTAATTCATACACTTCAAGATTGAAGACTACGCTGTATGTTATAGTTTTATTACAAACAAATCTTCTATTGGTCGTGGAAAAAAAAGAAATGTAAAATAAGAGTGGATAGGCAGGTGTGTTTGGAGGGAAATTATCCTTTTTGCTTGGATTTAGAAAGTTGAGATATGAACTTTTGACCTGTGCCTTCAGCCAGGTGCAGATTGAGCTGTTACCATGGTAACAGCCAGAGAAGGCAGAGGGTGAAGGGTGACCGTTATGTGACTTTGAAAATATTGAAAGGATAACCAACTGAAATGTTAATTTGAATATGAAATTGTGCGGGAACAAATATGATTGGTTGAAGAGACATATATGAGTGTGTATTGACAGAAAATCTATGCCAATATTTTTTAGTTGCAGTGATAGAAGTATTATTGAGAGCTCCGTCAAACGGCTATCGTTTTACAACTATCATTGTTCTACATCTGATAAAGCATTGGTAAAGGTGAGTGTATAACTGTTTGTTTTGTGATGTACCGTTAAATGTGGTTTGATCACTATATTTGATTATGTGAGTTACCGTGTCTAAGGAAGCACATTTTTGACTTTGATACAGTTTGATATGTTTTGAAGTAATGTTCCATTTTATTACATCAATGTTTTGGAACATTATTTCTTTGTAATTATTAGTTTAAAATTACGATTAATTAATTTGATTAAGGATAGTGGAGTTCAGTCATGTTTTTAAGTTATGAGCTAATGTTAGGTCTATGAATTAAATGTTACTTAGAGACGGATCTGCAATGAAATTTGGGGGGGACGATAAAAAATGATTTTTTGTAGGGGGACATGAACGTGTAATCAGTAGATAGAGTAAAGGTGGAGGGGCTGTTACAATGGGTAAAACAAGTGCAAGGCCTAATTAATATTGAAATGGTTCTTTATAGAGATGTGAAACGTTCAGGTGCGGCTCTGTGTGTATTTGGGATGTGTGTTATCTTGGGCTTCCACAGCAGACGTCAGAGGGGGGGAGTGGCTGAAGTACTGTTAAGTTAATGGGGGTTGTGCGCCGTTTCTTCACTTTCTTTCAAGTCTGAATTATAGTTTTGAATGTATTTGTGGAAAACTGAATAAATAGAAAATAAAATGTAATGAAATAGACAGAAGTTAATAAACATTTGGGAGCGTTTGCACATAATTTGTAAAGTTGGTTACAGATTAAAAAAAAGGAATTGGTAGAGTACAGATAATGCAGGTAGAGAGAAAAATAGTTGATTAAATGTGATATTGTCGAAAAAAAGTGGTAATGCTTTAGGTATTTAAAACTTTAAGTTTGAGGAAAGAATTACAGTGTGGTTTGCGGCCGAGCAATGCAGTGGTGGGGGTGGGGTGAGAAGGAGAGGTGTCCCAGTACAATCAAATGAAAAATTGTGACCATGAGGTTGTAGACAGGTTCGTGGAGTATATGC
Organism: Lissotriton helveticus; assembly: GCF_964261635.1. NCBI lineage: Eukaryota > Metazoa > Chordata > Amphibia > Caudata > Salamandridae > Lissotriton > Lissotriton helveticus. Next base: position 1,469,998,595 of record NC_136065.1, read on the forward strand.
CTTTTATAAATTGATGTAGAAGAGCAAATATATATAGAGGTTTCTGTGTACCACAGTGTGACTCCATTTTCATCTCACTCCTGCTTTCTATATTAGTTGCTTTGTGTTATGTTAGTGTGTGTATGTGTGTGTGTGTGCGTTCAGTCTGAGCTAAGGAAGTTTGTTCTGCAGGCAGACACAGTTGTTATAGTCGAGATGAAAGGGTGATAAGTATTGAAATAGGATATAGCGTGTGCTCTGTGGAAGCGAGGGAGCAGTGATTAATACTCTGAGTGAAGCAGAACTGCGGCGGAGTTTTGTTACAGTAATAAATAATTTTTTTGCCAGAGGTACGATTGATGCTATGGTTCACAACTCGTAAAGAAAGGGTTGACTGACCGTCGCAGGCCAGCGGGTTGAAGTATGAAAAATTCAGGTTGACATAAGAAAACATGAATTGAGTGCAGCTGAGATTACGTGAAACACATAAATACAGTTTTAGTATAAATTATTTCAGTTGTGAATATGGGTTAAAAGAGGGAACGTATATATTTCAAATTTTTATTCAATGATGCAGTGTTTTGAGAGAAAGTTTTTTATTTAATACAAGTAAACATAATCTAAAGAAAATAGTGGGTATAGTTACTAGTTCATAGAACACAAATGATGGAAATGTAGTATGAAGCAAAATGAATAATGTTTAAAAAACATTGTACAGCCCCGCAATGAAATATAATTAATTATATTGCATGCAAGAAGGTGTGTTTTGATTTTAAGTTCAGTAATCATATATGAAAATAGTAATGGTTAAACATCACTTCATTAACAGTTAGTTTTCAGCATACGAAGCAGTAACAAGCTTGTTGTATGGTATTGTGAAAGGAAATGAAAAAGGCGCCAAAAGGGAGAATTTGGTTTGAGGTGCATGTATGTTATGTGCAGGGACATTCGAAAATCAGTACTCAGAACAACTATTGTATTGATATAATTTTTTGAAAGGTTTCAGTACACAATGTCTCATACAGGTTGATAAGCAAGGGTAATATCAGGGTAATCATAAACTTTTTAGTTATGAATCAAAAATCTTTCAATAGGCATAAATTAAAAGCAGCACATGTGTGTAAGGCGGAAATAAGGAGTAGAAAGGGAGAATGGTGATAAACCATATAAAATCATATAAAAAGTAATTGTAACTATACACATTTCTCAGGGCACATTTAACCATATTTTACGCAGCCTTGGTTCGAGAATATTTTAAATCAATTCAATTCAAAAATCTTTATTTCGTTGCTTTTGCAACATAAAAGATATACAGTAATACAATGATAAAAAACATTATACAAAAAACATGTAATCAATGCTACGCGTCATCTCTTTAGGACAGTCTATTATAGTTTGAAGTTATCACAAGTTAATAAATAATTTAAAATACAGTATTACAGAATTTAAAAAAGCAATAAATGAAATTTATAACAGCCAAGGCATAAGATTTAAAATTAGCAAGAAGGACTTAATCCGTGGTTTGATCAAATACACATAGTATACTGTTTTAAAATGGGAGGGACAGTTTCACTCTAAGAAAGTATACAGCCAGAAGAAATCTACTAATTCCAAACTCAATTACTTGACTGGTATACATTTTTAAGATTCTACCGGCTTCATTGTGGGATCTAAAGCCAATGATGCGACACAGAGGCGCTATCCATTTTTTCCTGGCTTTACCGTAACTGGGGCAAAAAAACAGTATATGTAAAATGTCTTCCCTCATATTATTAGAACATAAAGTGCAGTAGTCACTATTAGTCTTCCCCCAGCTTTTCGCTGTTACCTTGGTTCTCAGTGTTCCGTATCTATATTTTAAGTACAGGAGTTTGGCCAATGGCGGCTGGACCTCGTCAAAAAATGATTCAAAACAAGCCACGTTTTTGACCATTAAAAATTTTTCGGTCAAAGGACCATGTGTTTTAACATACACGGAGTCATGGCTCACGTAAGACCAGAAAGACAATTTACTATTTTCTCGGAGGCCGTAGTTAAAAACTCCGGCTCGCTCCAAAAATGGGTTAAACCTAGCTTGGATAACCAAACTCTTACGTTTTTAAACCAATAAATTTGGTTACCACAGTGTGCTTGATATTTAGATCTAAAAATAAAGGTACCAATGGAGTATTAATGGGAACTTTTAGTAATCCCCTAATAAACTTGTTCTCCAGTATTCCAAAGGTATCCCTACATACTGGTCCCCATAATTCAGCTCCATACAGAACAGCAGATTGAACCTTGTACCTAAAGATCTCTAATGCTGGGGTAACTGCCTTGTTCACACATTTATCATATCTTTTTAATATTGGAAGACAGTTTTGTTTAAACACTATTTTTGATTTTTCTAGCTGTGGTCTCCATCCCATTGACGAGTCTATTAGTACCCCTAAATATGTAAAGCTCTGTTCATAGTCGAGCTTGTGACCATTCAACGTTAAAAAAATTTAAAAACTTTTGTGCGGGTTTAAAGCCATGTATTTGTTTTTTTTTATATTAATTTCTAACCCTTTTGAAGTACAATATTGCTGGAACCTATCTAGTAAAATCTGAAGGCCCCGTGGCGTTTGTGATATGAGAATCGTGTCGTCCGCGAAGAGGAGGGACGGTACACGTTCCCCTCCCAATCGAGGCGAATCATTATCACAATTCTCCATATAATCCGGAATATCATTAACAAATAGGGAAAAAAGTGTGGGAGCCAGTACGCATCCCTGGCGTACTCCTCTTTTTATTGGGATTGGGTCTGTAAGTTCCCCATTTGGGCCCCACCTAACCTTAGCATAGTTCTCCTGGTGTAGGCCCATCACCAGTTTTAGGAGTTCCCCAGGGAGTCCCTGCCTTTTCAAGGATTTCCAAAGTAAGTCACGGGGTATCAGGTCAAATGCTGCTCGTAAGTCCACAAAGGTCACATACAAGTGGCCTCTGCGGATAATAACATATTTCCAATACAAGCAGCATAGCCTTAATACCTGGTCTATTGTCCCAGTTATTTCCCTAAACCCCGCCTGATATTTTGATAAAACTTATTCTTCGTCTAACCACGTATTTATACGATTTAAGATATGCCTGGCATATATCTTTTGGGTTATATCTAAAAGACTGATGGGGGGATAGTTTGCTGGATCGCCTCTATCCCCCTTTTTAAAAATAGTGATAATTTCTGCTCCTTCCCAGGTATCTGGGATATGATCACCAGCCGCAATAGCATTGAATAAATGATTTAAATATGGAGCCCAGACATCAGTGTTATGCAAAAACAGATCGCCTGGGACTTTATCAAGACCGGGTGCCTTCCCTTGTTTAATTGAAGCAAGTGCTTGTTCCGTTTCATGTAGGTCAAAGACTACCAATGGGTATGAATTCACCGGCTGCATTAGGGTCGGTTCTCCCAGTGAAGTCACGTCAGTGATTTTAGCTGCATACAACTATTTTAAATCAGATAAGATAACATATGGTAGTGATTTGTTGAAATTAGAGCATCATGAAATGTTTTGAACAAAATCGAGGAGGTGTGGAAAAAAAATTAACTCCACATAACTTAAAAAATTCACACCAGCAGGAAATTACAATGTCCAATGTTAGTAAAGCCAATAGGTCAGTTTATATAAAATATAATATTAAAAAAAAATAAGAAAAATTAGGAAGGGAAAAAACAGTCAAGATGTCAATGGTTTGCAGAACAGCTATCCTTCCATTGAATAGGCAAAGTAAGTGGCAACTGCTTCTAAAAGAAAGTCATTGTTATCATCCGAAAACAAGTCAGCCATCCAATTGAAATAGGGAAATGAACATACATGGTCATTAATCACCGGAGCCTCTAGTAGCATCAGAGGAGAACTCGGTGAATTTTCAATGTAGCTGTGTGCCAAGAAATCTTGCGCCACTGCGAATATATTCCAATGACCCAGAACTCCATGTATCGCTGCTAAGGCCATAATCCCTCCGTCGGAACAAAGTTGTTCATGATCAAGTAACGGATTCATGAGATGATTGTAATTCACTTCAGGAGGTACTGAGTTGCAGAGACATAAGTCCAGGGCCCACATGAAATCACAGCTCAGGCAATGAAATACAGGCTGCACACAGGTGAAATAGGTAAATCGAAAAGATAATCCATATGATGCACTCAAAGTCGCGAGTGGCAGAATGCCATACTGGTCAAGCATCCTGTGGCGAAATAGTTCTAAGTGTTCCAGCTCGTTTCCGAAGGCAAGACGGACTTCCATTTTGTAATAACGAAAATAGGAATACAAAGGTTGCAGCTGCTGGTAATAGATGAGGATGTCCAGAAACATAGATCAGAGAGTATGGAGTGAGAGTAGCAGAATGCCTTTAAATGATTTGATGCAAAAAAAGCACCAAACCATTGGTTAGTAGTTGCAAAAAAAATAGTGCAGCTGGGAAGTGGAGGAGCGTTAAAGATTATGAGAGTCACCTTCGAAAATTGTAAAGGAAGGTCACTATTTAATAAGATATGCAGTTTTGTGTGAATATTAGCTAAGTGAATGAGATATGTTTGTGAACAGATGCTCGGGTAGCTTGATTTTGGGACAATAAGGCTGTTGTTCAAGTCTTGGGATGGAACTTTGAGTTCAAGGCCGTATTTTGCGGCCAGATGCAAACATGAAGGTTCCCATGCGTGGGTGGGGGAAGTTCATTTTTACAGAGAAACATTTGCAGAGTGACTATTTCAGACTAAATCTTGTCGTTTATTAAAAAGTCATCGTTATTAACATTGCTTGAAAATAAATAATTACTGCTGAGTGTTATGGTAAAATTAGGCATTATAGGAGATACCGGTGTACCTTTGAAGACACATGCAACATTACAGCGCTTCATGTTAAACAAGTTATGCAATTGGTAGTGCCTGGATGTGAACGATTATGTGCGGCATTGATATTTTTGACACTGTGGGCCTCATTTATGAAAATTTTGCAGCATAGATGCGTTACTTTTTCCTATGTTAAAAGTGACACACCGGCGGCGCAAGGGCTTCATAAATAAGGCTCTGTGTACTTATGAATAGTGGAGAAGTGACGCAATGAAATGATGTTAGGTGAGTGTAGTGTAGTTACGGAACGGAAAACCTTTAAAGAGAGTTACATTTAGTATGGAATAGTTTTTATTTTTTTCACAAACTAACGTATGAGAATATTGTTACAGTGTTAGCGGAACTGTTAGTTGAAGTTTGATAAAGATTAGTGAAATAAGTAAATTATGGTGTATTTAATATGTGCAGCTAATAATCTGTGAGAAAAGGTAATAGTCCACAGTCTTGTAAATAGGGGTGCGCGATCCAATGCGCGCACCACGTAACTTTTTACCGAGAAAAAAAAAAGTTTCATTCACGTTCAGGGTCTATACTGGACTTCCTGAGAAAACGTACTGGGTTACATATTCTGTACCTTTTGTCCTTTTCATGTTCTAACCCTTTGATCAGTACAATATATTCACTCACAGTTACAAAATGGCGGCCAATACTTTCTGATTTGCAATGATTCTAATGTTAACAGATGTTAAACAGCAAATGAGAATTCTATAAACTGTATATTTTTGTAATTTTAAATAATAGGCAAAATAAGTAAACTTAAAGATCTGAAACGATCTTCAGGTGTCGTCTGCATTTCCAGCATTACATTTTACTTATAAAGCATGTGAATCACAGTCTTGTAAATAGGGTTGCGCGATCGAGTGCGCGCACCCCGTAACTTTTTTCAGAAAAAAAAAATGTTGTTCTGGCGTTCAGGGTCTATAGTGCACTCCCTGAGAAAACGTACTCGCTTAGATAATCTGTACCTTTTTCTCTTTCCATGTTCTCACCGTTTGTTCGGTAGAATATATGCAGTCGTATTAACAAAATGGCGGCAACACTTCCTAATTTCCTCCGAATGGAATGTTAAGAGACGTTCAGCAGCTAATTATAATAAATGGTATAAAAAACGGCTGCAATGCATGCATATTGTTAAAAAGTTAGCGATATTCAGTGATCCAATGCGCGCACCACGTAACTTTTTACGGAGAAAAAAAAAGTTTCATTCACGTTCAGGGTCTATACTGGACTTCCTGAGAAAATGTACTGGGTTACATAATCTGTACCTTTTGTCCTTTTCATGTTCTAACCCTTTGATCAGTACAATATATTCACTCGCAGTTACAAAATGGCGGCCAATACTTTCTGATTTGCACTGATTCTAATGTTAACAGATGTTAAACAGCAAATGAGAATTCTATAAACTGTATATTTTTTGTAATTTTAAATAATAGGCAAAATAAGTAAACTTAAAGATCTGAAACGATCTTCAGGTGTCGTCTGCATTTCCAGCATTACATTTTACTTATAAAGCATGTGAATCACAGTCTTGTAAATAGGGTTGTGCGATCGAGTGCGCGCACCTCGTAACTTTTTTCAGAAAAAAAAAATGTTGTTCTGGCGTTCAGGGTCTATAGTGCACTCCCTGAGAAAACGTACTCGCTGAGATAATCTGTACCTTTTTCTCTTTCCATGTTCTCACCGTTTGTTCGGTAGAATATATGCAGTCGTATTAACAAAATGGCGGCAACACTTCCTTATTTCCTCCGAATGGAATGTTGAGAGACGTTCAGCAGCTAATTATAATAAATGGTATAAAAAACGGCTGCAATGCATGCATATTGTTAAAAAGTTAGCGATATTCAGCGATCCAATGCGCGCACCACGTAACTTTTTACGGAGAAAAAAAAAGTTTCATTCACGTTCAGGGTCTATACTGGACTTTCTGAGAAAACGTACTGGGTTACATAATCTGTACCTTTTGTCCTTTTCATGTTCTAACCCTTTTATCAGTACAATATATTCACTCGCAGTTACAAAATGGCGGCCAATACTTTCTGATTTGCACTGATTCTAATGTTAACAGATGTTAAACAGCAAATGAGAATTCTATAAACTGTATAATTTTTAGAAATATTAAATAATAGGCAAAATAAGTAAACTTAAAGATCTGAAACGATCTTCAAGTGTCGTCTGCATTTCCAGCATTAAATTTTACTTATAAAGCATGTGAATCACAGTCTTGTAAATAGGGTTGCGCGATCGAGTGCGCGCACCCCGTAACTTTTTTCAGAAAAAAAAAATGTTGTTCTGGCGTTCAGGGTCTATAGTGCACTCCCTGAGAAAATGTACTCGCTTAGATAATCTGTACCTTTTTCTCTTTCCATGTTCTCACCGTTTGTTCGGTAGAATATATGCAGTCGTATTAACAAAATGGCGGCAACACTTCCTTATTTCCTCCGAATGGAATGTTGAGAGACGTTCAGCAGCTAATTATAATAAATGGTATAAAAAACGGCTGCAATGCATGCATATTGTTAAAAAGTTAGCGATATTCATGCTATACCGAGCTAATGGTCTTAGCTATGTTATCTAGGTCCCATTGGATAACATGACTAAAAACTGCTCAGGGCAGATGTTAGCTTTTGGAGATATTCACGCTTAGCGCGAATATCTTCAAAATTGGTAATAGGCGATAGTGATGTCAGTGACTGTTTCCAGTTGCTATCATCTTGCCACGCCCACTTTAGGATATCATTAGTGATAATTATTACTGACATGCAAAGTGGCGCACTAGATGGTTGCTATCTGCTACTAGCTGTTGCTAACTGGTGTTGGCAACAGCTACGTAATAGGGAAATAATTTTATCTTCGCTTTGTTGGCACTTGAAGGCAAAAAAGTGGAGATAAAGTCCCTTGATAATATGCCCAATTTGGGGGAATTCAGAAAGTGTTGAGCGCTATTATGTTAAAAAACTCCCTGCACATAATGTATATGTATTTACGTAAAAAATATAGAAAGTGCATATCAAAAATATTGCATGTAGTATCCTGGTAATGTATGGTAGATTTTATTGTATATAATGATTGACTTAAAAAAAATTGTAGGGGTAAAAATGTGGTTCACAAAGACATCTTGGGCCTCGTTTATGAAGGCCTTGCGCCGCTGGTGCGTCACTTTTAACATGGGAAAAAGTGACGCACCGGTGGCGCAAGGATTTCATAAATAAGGCCCCTTAAACTTAGGCTTTACGATATATATTGGATAGAAAATTAGGGAATGTATATGGTAGGCATGATATTTGGTAAAATGGGTGTATGTTGTGTAATACATATGTGTCAATTATGTTAACTAAAATTCAGTTGTGTATTTTTTTTAAAGAGTGTTTGGTGCTGAAAAGCAACAACCAGAGGTTGAACGTGAGAGTATAGAAACAGAAAACCTTTTTTACAGGTGAGTTGATAAATTTAAAATGATAACTTATTTTGAAAAAGATTATCATAATATGCATGTTTTTTTTTTAATTAACACTGCTTCTCTTATACATGAGGGTTTTAATTTGTACTTTCAACATGTCTGAACATGCTTGTAGTACATATGTATTTTGAAATACGGTTTTATTGTTAATTGTTACAATCTTTTGATGGGCCGGTTTCATGTGTTATTTTGAATACAGTTTGGGTTCATCTATTCTTTGACTGTAAGAGTTTGCTGTTTACCTTGGTTAATTTTTGCTAAGTCATCATTATCTTTCAACTTTATGCTGTATCATTTGTGTACAGTAATTTTTGAGAAATTATAGAGGTATATTATGACATGGCTGTTGGCGTGATGGACATTTCGGATGCATTTTTGTAACAGTACTATGTATTTGCATTCTATTATATGCATTTGCACAGGTGTATTATGATGAGGTCAGTCGGACGCCATCGAGGGAGTAATGGTAGGGCAGGGAGGGAGGGAGGGGGAGGTGTAGGGTAGAGAGATCTAAAATATGGTATATAGATAAATGTAGGAAAGTATATATTTTAATTAATAAAAATTGTTTTACAGTGTACACAGCATCGCATTTTGGAATGTAGTGCACACTGTAAAATTCATTTAAATAATTAAATGATGTATTTACTTCAAATTATCTGTATCCTGGTTTTTAGGTCCCTCCAGCAAAGATCTTCCCCTCCTCGTCTCCCTATCGCACCATAATTGCCTCCACGAGTTGCGGCTCATTGTGGTTTTATATGACTATGATGAAATGTTTTACATTAGATGAAATTTACATGATGAGTATGCTGTTAAAAGTAAAAGCAACTGCCTCTATGGGAAGTAGCAATCGGTTTAGTGAATGTTTAATTGGTATGTTGTGAGTTATTCCTTCAGTTTGCATAGAGTTTGAATCACAGTTTATAGTGGTGAAGTTAGAAAATAGATCTCTACAATAAAATTAGAAAGTGTATAAATAGTTCTACAGCACGAAATGCAGAAAGCAAATTTCACAGTGAAATGTGTTTTTATAGCACAATTTTAATTAAAAAAATTAAATAGGAAACTGTTAATGTCTAGGATGAAAGTATCTGTTTTTTAGAAAAATAAAGAGGAAGGTCTTATAATAATGAATGTAGTTAATGTCTTTAATAGTATGATAGTGTATGTAGTTAAAAGATTACTCAAGGTAATCATTTGTTAACTAATAATAAAAAATATATAAATTAGTCTTTATATTTTTTTAAAAGGAGAAAGAAGATAGAAAATTAATAAAAACATGGAAGATTACTGTGAAAATGAGAATATCAATTTTGAAATGGCAAAAGAAGTCCTAGAAGAATTAATTAAAGGAGTATTTGAGGATGAAATTTCAACTGAAAATGAGAACTTTTTGGACAGCACTTTTGATAGTGCATACTTAGAGATGGTGGAAGAAGAGAATTTGGAAGAGCAAAATAGTAATGAAATATCAGATGAAATTATGCTAAATGTGATTCTGGAATATGAATTATTAAATGAATAAAATTATTTTTGATTAAATAAAAAACTATTTTGAAACTATTATTGGTGTACCGTTAATCAGTATTCTCTTTTTTAAGAATGACAGTAAAAGTTTTGATAAGGTGGATAAAAGATTAAAGTTATAAAAATGAAAAGCATTAGGAACATCGACAATGCTTGAAAGTTAGAATAGTACTTATATGTCTCAAAAATTAGATTCATAGAATACATGTGTAAGGATAACATAGATATGGAGTGTCACAAATTTAGAAACAATATTCACTATAGGATTTCCTACTCTGACCAGAGACTGTTTCTTTGTCTTTATTCAAGTTATAAAATCAAGCATTGGTTATAATTTGTATAGGGGTCTATAATATTTTTTAACTTTTTTCCAAACAGGTTATCATTAATATCAGAAACATCAATCAGTATGCCGACGAGAAATGAAAAAAGAAAGCTGTATAAAAAGACATACCATTTGAAGAGAAAAGAGGGACCAGATTTACGTAATCAACAAAGGACGGAGAAAAACAAGAGTGCTCCTGGTAAGAGCAGTAAGGAATTTTTAAAAAAATTGTGTCAGAGGAAAAGTCAATTGGATAATGTTGCAAAGGAAAAACAGTTTTCAGGAACTACAAGGAGAAATGGACGAAAAAAGAAAATTGTGTTGGAAAAGAGTGGTGAGGAAAATATGTACAGTAAAAGACGTACAAATCAGTTTGCGGAAACAAGGAAACGTATGTTTCATAAGAGAGTTGTTATGAATTTATTACAAGAGGAAAAAGTTTCAAAAAGGAAATCTGCTTTTTATAAGAAAAAAATATATATAGAGGAAGTTGTGGATGATGCGTTTGAGACGAAAAAAAATTGTTTATTTTAGTGCTTAAAAGAATAAATACACTAAATAAGGTAATCAGAGTTTTAAAAGCTAAGAGTAAATGGAAGAGACACATAAATAGAACTAATTTTTGTAAAATCTTTTCTGGTAAATGGATGCATACTTCAAATTCAGAGCCATTTTTTAATGAAGAGAGTTACTTTCAAAGTAACGATTTGTTGCATGCAGTTGACACCAGTGGTCGAGCGTATGAAGTGAAGGATGGCTGTCCTATTGAGAAAGAGAAAATTGAGGTCAGAAATACAGAAGGGGAAATAGGTGGAGAAGTTTTACAGGGACGTGTTCATGCTCCTGTTTATAGTTGGAATTGTAGCAGTATTTGCAGTGTGCGACAGGATTCAATTGATTTCTTTCGCAATTTCTCACGTAAGTACACTAAGGAAAGTTTTTTAAAAAAATTGTACTGTTGCAAGAATTAGATCGTTGCAGAGTGAGAGAAAAAGTGGGTTTGCAAGGACATTCTTTGGCTTGTCTTTCAAAAAAAATATGCCAAAGTGTCTTTCATCACTTTAGGATGTTAGCGGTGCATCATACCAAAATGAGAAAATTAGTCAGAAATATGTATTATGCAAAAAGTCCAGCACTTAAACTTAAAGAGTTAAATAGTGCTCTTTTGCATGGGTGTGTATTAGATGTGAAGAGTATTTGTGCAGAAATTGAGGTAAGTTATTTTGGTCGAGATGAAGAGAATGTAGAAACTGATATAGTTAGAGAAGGAAATGTGTTAGAAAATGTTGGACACTTTAATACTGAAGAATTTGAACAGAAAATAACAAAATTTAAGGTCATTGCAGATGAAAAACCAAATTTAACTTGTGTGTGTTGTCGACGCATTCATTACAAAAGTCAAACTAGGTTAGTTGATTTATATTTAAAAAGTGAAGATGAAGATAATACTCAGTGGAGAGAGTTTGCGACTTATTTGCTGGTAGAAAACTATTTTGATTTGGGTTTTGAACAACGTATTTGTAAATATTGTTATAATAAATTGAATGAAAATAAAATGCCTGCTAGAGCTGTTCATAATAATCTTGAGTTGATAAATATTCCATCGGAACTGAAGAATTTAAATACTTATGAGACTATTTTGATTCAATGTGTACATCCTTTTCAGGCTATTGTTCGTATGGAGCCTAAGACTGGGAAATTAAATCCTACAGATTTACAAAGAGGATTAAAGGGTAGAGTTGTATATTTGCCACTTGATTAAAAAAAAAATATAAAGACAATTGGTATTGAAAATGTAGAAGAGGAACCTCTTGTTATTCTAGGTAATGGTGTACCTACAAAGAGTAAGAAAATCTGGCAAGATTTAGTGGATGTTAGGAAAGTGAAGAAGGCAACGTTGTATTTAGTTAAAAATAATAAATACTATAAAAATGTGTATGTAGAACAAGAAGATGTAAGTGATGAAGAGAATAATGATTTCTCTATTGGACAAATTGAAAAAGTTGACATGTCCAGAAGTGAAGAAATTTATGAACATTACAGTGTTCATCCACTGCATTCCAAAGAAGCAATGGGGAATGCAATTGAGTTATTTCAGATGAAAAAAGCAGAAGGAAGTCCTATTAGTGTGTGGGAAAAAAGTTTGGAAGGTCGTTGTTTCCCACACTTATTCCCAACAGGTGAAGGTGCGCGATATGATGATAGACCTATGCAGATTCCTGCTTCTGAGTACTGGACTACAAGGTTATATGCAGAAGATCCCAGATTTCGTCAATGTATTCCATATTTGTTTCATCTTCTCTATGAGAGTGACTTATCTGGTCTTTCTTATGCAGTAAACCATGTCTTAAAAAGTGGAGTGCATCTGCATAATGTTTCAGCAAAGGATTTCATGGATAAAGTGCAACCGAAAGATAGTGTTTTGGATTCTCATCTAATTAATTTAATGGCATGTCAGCGTGGTACTAATGAATATTGGTACCGTTGTCATGGAGATTTAAAATGCATGCTACGAAACTTGGGAGCACCAACATGGTTTGTAACTCTAAGCTGTGCAGAGTACGCCTGGGAAGATTTACTTGAATATCTTCGAGAGGCGAACGTAAATATTGAAAATATAAACTACAAGACACCAGGAGAATTGTGTTCGTTGGATCCGGATAATGTTTGCCGATATTTTAATCATCGATTTGAAGCAATGATGTCGTTTCTTACAAACAAGAAGAATCCACCGCTTGGTGAAGTTTTGGATTTCTTCTGGAGAAAAGAGTATCAAGATAGAGGTGCTCCACATATTCATATGTTACTATGGATCAAGGATGCTCCCAAATTTGGAAAAGACTCAGATGAAACTGTACTGTCTTTTATTGAGGAATATCCCACTTGTGACATACCTAACAGTACAAGTGATAAAGACTTAAGAGGAAAAGTGTTACGGTTTCAAAGACATCGTTGTGGGAAATATTGTCTGCGAAAATTCAAAACAAAGGATAAGTTCTATACAAAATGTCGTTTTGGATTTGCACGACCAGTGCTTTCAAAAGGAAGAGTGAATAATTTGATGTCATCTTTGCGACATAACATCACTAGAAGATCACCCGAAAATACTTATAATTTAAGAAGAGGAGAAGAGTCCAAATATATAAATGACTACAATCCTGTCATTTTGTCCATGTGGAATGCTAACATGGATATACAATATGTTGCGGACAACTCTATTGCTGTGGCTCGATATGTAACGTCTTACATCACAAAATCTGAAAAGACGGAACTGAAGGAGATGTGGGAAGATATTTCTCATGAAAAGAGCCTAAGCAAGAAATTGTATACATACAGTTTGAAGATGTTATCACATCGAGAAATTGGAGCATATGAATTCTGTGATCGATTATCATCAGCAAGTCTTTATGCGAAATCTCGAAGTATCCTGTGGGTGAGTTTAGGTCTAGCAGGAACACGAAACCGTGTTTTGAAAACTGTGCAAGAAATTGAATATTTAGCACAGAAAGAACCAAACAGTACAGACATTTTTAAAACAAATATGTTGGATACATACTATCCAAATAGAAGTACTCTGCTATAAAATATTTGTCTGTATGAAGTTCTTGAAAAATACACTTTTAAAAGGAATGTTAGAGAGAATGTTGAAAAAGGTATGTACGCTGTAATTGGACAGGAAGGATGTCTGGTGAAACAAACAAAAGGACATTTGATTAATCACCGAAAACTGAGTTGCGAAAATCCAGACAAAAGAGAATTTTACTATTTAGCTCTTTTGCAACTCTTTAAACCATGGCGTACCGAAGAGGAACTACTTGGAGAGTTTATAAGTTATGAAGATTCTTTTAACGCATCTAAAAGTAGTATAGAATGTCCAGCTTTTAGTAATTATCTGAAAATGTTGAACGACGAAATAGAGCAAGAAGCAACAATTGCAGCGGAGATTGCTAGAGAAAGTTCACAAGATACACAAAGTTCAGCATCGTTGAGTCAGGATCCACTGGGAGAACCAATTATCCGAAATGAAGCAGCCACTGCCATGGATGAGGTTGAAAGAGCAATGGAGCAAGCTCAAGAGGATATAATAAACTTAGAAGAATTGGAGAAGGAATTTAATCTTGAGCAAAGACAAATATATGTGGAAGTGACAGAGCACATTGAGCATGGTTTTCGTCATGAGAAAAAAGAATGCTCATGTATGTCATTTCAACCTATTCAACTATATGTAAGTGGAGAAGCTGGTACAGGGAAAAGTTTTCTTATAAAAGGAATGACTGCATACCTACAGCAAAAAACTCAGTCACCATTGTCTTGTGTTGTGACAGCTCCAACTGGATTGGCAGCACATAATATTAAAGGTATTACTTTACATCGTTTATTTATGCTGCCAGTTGAACATGAAAACAAATTACAATATCACAAGCTATCTGGAGATGCTTGTTATGAAGTTTCAAGAGTTCTTAAAGAAATTAAACTTCCTATTATTGATGAGGTAAGCATGGTATCCAATTTAATGCTTGCTTTTGTACATTTAAGAATGCAGCAGATACTTAAAACTGACTATGATGTTTTATTTGGAGGGAAACATGTCATAGTTTTTGGAGATCTACTGCAACTAACTCCTGTAAAAGGACAATCTGTATTTGAAACTGTGACACATGAAGACACCAGAAAGTGCCTTGGCAGTATTGGAAATTTAAATATATGGTCACATTTCAAATATACTGAAATGATTCAAAATATGCGACATGCAAAGGATACTAAATATGGAGAGATTCTTCAAGATATAAGGTTTGGAAGACTAACTGAAGATGCAAAAGAAGCTCTACAACTCGATTAATATGTAAGTTGTTTCCCAATGAAGATAATGTACCTGAGAAAATATATAGTAAAGAGGTAAAAGATAAGTCAGTTATATGCTTGATGCCAACTCTAAAAGAATGCTCAGTTTTCAATGAGAAAATGTTGAAGTTGGAAAATCAAGAAATTAAGAAACTGGAAGCAAAAGATAAAATAGAGTATGAAGGAAGTACTATTGTTTTGTCTTATAAATTAAAGTTAAAATTGGATAGTCTACAGACATCTATATCTAAAACTGCTGGTTTAGAGAAGAATCTGTATGTATGTTTAAATTGTCGGATTATTTTACGGAGAAATTTACTTGTAGAAAGAGGTCTGGTGAATGGAGCAATGGGTAATGTTGTTAGTTTTGTAAATTACCCAAATAGAGATGAGATTGAATTTTTACGAATAAAATTTGATGAAATACAGGAAGTTCAACTAATCAGTCGCTGCTCAAGTCGTTTTTTACTTGTAAAAGACTTGTATGTCCGTCGGAAACAATTTCCAATTTGTTTGGCATATGCAGTGACTAGTCACAAATCGCAAGGTTTAAGTGTAGATTGTGCTTCGGTAAATATTGGAAATAGTGTATTCAAAGAGGGTATGGGATATGTTGCTTTATCACGAGTTAGAACTTTATCTGGGCTTTATCTAATTGATTTTTATGAGACAAAGATCAGTGCATATTTAAAATGTGTATAGGAGTATAATAGGTTAAGAAGAGAATACGCTCCACATTTACCTCAATATCCTTTAATTAAAAAGAGTATAGTTGGTCAGAAAAGGAGAAATGAGAAACAATGTAGTGAAGTATTAGAGAAACGAAGAAAAAAATATGAGACTGTCATTGATAAGAGTCAGAAAAACGTTAGTTCTACAGAGATTATTGGATTTAAATTTGAAAATAGGTCTGGTGTCAACTGCTATGCAAATGTAGTGGTTAATGTGGTTTTTTTTCTAAAAAGGTTACAGGAACAGATTAGAGAAAACCAAGAGCAAACATTTTGTTGTTCTTTAAATTCTGTGTTTGAAAAATGTACTAGTGGTAATAGTGAAGTAGCAAGTGTTTCAGAAGTAAGGAATGTTTTAGACATATGTGCAGAACTAAATCAATTTTCTCAGAATATTCAGCAAGATTGTCAGGAATTTATGTATATGCTTACAGTTTTGGAAGAAGAAGGTGTAGGTATTGATAGTCTATTTGGCCTTTCTTATAAATGGGAACATATTTGCGATAATTGCTCTTTTACAAGTAGTACTGACATACACACAGAAAGATTTATATATTTAACATTACCAGATTGTAAAACAGTGTCCTTTAATAAACTAGTTAAAGATGCATATCAGAACATGGTCTGTTCTCAATATATTTCAGAAATGTTATCTACCTTATTTATCCATAGATATGGACAGTATGTTATTTTAATGCTTCAACGATGCAGAGCTGATGGAAGTAAATTGTCAACTTTAATTAAAAATCATGTGGCTTCTCAAATATCTATTTCTAGAAGAACATTTGTAACTGTAGCAATTATTTTTCATGAAGGGTCATCTATATCATCAGGACATTACATAGCTTATTTGAAGAGTCCAACTGGTTGGACGCTGTGCAATGATAGTCAATTAAGTTTTAAGAAACGTTTGCCTTCTGAGTTAAGAAATTCTTATTTGATATTTTTGCAACCAAAATTTCAGTGAAATTACTTGGTCGAGTCATACTGTAAAGATATGAAAATGTGTTCTTTAGTAATATGATGTGATTAAGGGTGTTCAAATATGGAAATGAGACTATTATGTGCCAAAGTGATAGCATCAGGTAAGGTTTCCTTAATGTTTCTGGTACAGGACATGTTGGAATTAACTTATACTATTTGGCAACACGGAAAACAATGAGATATGGAAATGTTGACTTACGATAAATGTTTTTAGAGTACACTTACTTGGAAGTTTGTGGAGAGGTAGTCAAAAAAAATGAATTAACTCATACCATTTGGCCTTGCGGAAATGTATGAGATATCTAAATGTGGAATACAGATAAATGTTTCTAGAACATACTTACTCGCGAGTTTGTTGAGAGGTACTCAAAAAAATAAGGACTTATCTCATAGTATTTGGCCATGTGGAAAAAAATGAGATATAAAAATGTTGATTTGAGATAAATGTTTTAAGAACATAGTTGCACGGTTATTTGTGGAGCGGTATTTAAAAGTAACTGGTATACTTTAGTTAGTTTATATTTGTGGAATATGTGGTGTGCTTACTCAAGAAATTGCGAATTAGAGAAAAACATTTAAGACAGGTTTTTTTCTAGGTATTTATAGTATGTATAGAGATCTTTTATGGTGTTTTTAAATACAATCATTTTGATTGTGTTTTTTTTTTCCCCGCTGTTACATGATGATTACTATTGAAATCACTGTTTATAGTGAAAATCAATTTATCTGAAGACAGCAAAAATAAACCAGTAAATATGTTGTTTAAGATATTTTGTTATATTGGATTTAGAAGTATGTATTATAACAGATTTCTTTATTGTCTTCCACAGATATTATATTTTTAAGGTAAGAACAACTAATCATATCTGAAAGTTTCGTGTACCTATCTCTTACTCTAATTTTCTTCATCCTCTTCCTTTGATAATGGTGTTTAGATATGGTTATTTTCTTTAACTCATGCTTTTACTTTTACATCTTTTTTGTTAGTATTCTATTCAGTCTTTCTTAGTCTTCAGTTTCTTACTTACGTTGCTTTACAGAGAGTTACCTTCATTGATCTTTTATTGGCTTTGTTTCCTGAATCTTAATTTGTTTGTCTTACTGTACCTTACAATTTGTTCCCTTACCCTGCTTTCGTTATTTATGAACAATTTCCAATCTGAAATCTATAGTTTAGTTTTCTCACCCTACTTTATTTTTGTTTATATGTCTCTCTTATACTCCATGTCTGTTAGTATTTTATTTATCTTCTGTTACTCTACCTTTTTGACTCTTTTTCTCTTAGTGTTGGTTCTTTATTTTATCTATCTCTTTAAGATATTTAGGTACTCTTAGTCTGTTTATTTCAGAGACTATTTGTTTTGTGTATTATCACTGATCATACTCTCATTTTGGCTGTCACTTTAGTTTCCTTTAGACTGTCATTGTTTGAGTGCTTTTATTTCTTTCAAAATATTCTGTATTGTTCTCTTTCTGTCCCTCAGTCTTCTTTTCTTTCACTTTCTGCTTCAATCACTTCTACTTTGTTTTGTTTAATGAAATAACACTATAACCATATTTTTACTTTTCTTTCACAGATACCATGTTTTTTAAATGTTTCAATATTTTCTTTATTACTATTTCTTAGGTAAGTATAAATAATAAAAATACTTTTTACACCCTGTGTTATTTCTTTGAGTATCATGGTCATATTAGTGTTGTGTTTTATATAAGCATTTCCATGGAGGATTGGCTGCACGGTCACAAGGAGCGTCTAAAAAATTAATTTAAGAAATCAACAACATTTCAGTCAGTCAGTTCACTAATGCGGATGTGTGAAAATATTGCAGGTAAATGATATGTGTTACAGAACTTTTCAGGAAATTATCAAAGGCATTTTATTCTGCATTTTTGATCTTAAAAGGCAAGATAGTGCAGATAAAATTGTCTTATTAGTATGTAGCTGATGCTAACAGCAGTTAGTGACATCTAATGATAGATAATGAGTATATTGGGATTTGCTTTGTTTGTCTGTGAAATTTAATATAATTGACATAGAAAGTTAACATTGCAAGATGTAAGTGACTGCAAACAGTTGCTAACGTTACTATCTGTTTTTACCCACGTTGGAACATATTTGTGCTATATTTGAAAATGATCAAAATCAAATAGTTGCCCCTGAGCAAAAAAAGTGGTCCACATTCAAGAGGCGTGGTCCATATTTAATGGGTGTGGTCCATATTCAAGGGGCGTGCCCTTTCATGAAACATCATTTGCACATACAAAGCATGAAAGTGGGAGGACACTGTTCTTCTATAGGACACAGGGCCAAGGTGCTAATGGGAACATGCTGAGCAACTAAAAAAAATAGCAAGGCCCCTTTCTGACACAAAATTATTTTAGCCGTTCAGCACAGGAGCACCTGAAAAGCAGAATAGCCGCTGCTATTACTAACCTACTTAGTCCTTCCCAGGCCTTCAGCTTAGGAGCACTTGAAGAGAGGTAAGGCCCCTGCAATTAGGTAATTAATCAGTCCTACAGGCCTCGGGAAAATGTCCTAGCAGGGGACCACAAAACACAGCCCGGTAGGCAGGGGGAGGTTGAGGTGAAGCTGGTGCATGGGAAGTGCCATCCCAGTGTGTTCTGGCAGATTAAGTCTTTACCATTTACTGTAGTATTATCCTTGTACTTGTGTATGGTACTCTTTTGTTACTTGCACACTTCAGTTTTTGTTGGTATCACACTGTATGCTACCTTTTACTTTTGTTTACTTTAGATACTTGCTGCATGGGCTGCATGGGCCCCAGGGGGGCTGAGGTGAAAATGGCTCAAAGGCTTGAGAAACACCTAGCCCCCAGGGAGGTCGATTCTTGGAAACAATCATCCCTCCCCAGCCCAGTCTTAGCTTTATTGCTTGGTAGGGCAGGGGTGTTCAGCCGCACAGAGAGGCTGCTTTTATTTTCGCTGTCTGTCTCCGTGTACTCTGTGGGTCGGCTTTTTTTTTCTCCCCTTTCCAAGTGCACTCTGTGTGGACTGGGGCAGGGGAGAAAAAAACGGCCCACAGAGGGCACTGAGGCACTGGCCTTTCGGGCCATGCCCGAATGTCCGCCTTGGTAATCCGCCCCTGACTTTCAGCATTGTTTTAAAAAAGGAAGGAGTGTTTTCAAAGGAGGTGTTGGATGCTATTGTGTAGGCAGATTAAAGCACCTAAACTACAAATATGCGTGTAGTATAGTTTGGTGCTCGACTGGAGGTATGTTGTTTGTCTTACTGCATGCAGATATGTAGTTTAGCAAATACCTTCACACAAATAACAAGCAAACACTATTGCCTTTGAGATTAGGTCCTACTTCCTTTATGTACATAAGCAGTAACCATGGTATTGTTGAATATGTTAATAAAAAGAGTGCTGTTTAAGATTTATGAGATAATGAAAGAACGTTATTCTGATTTCATAATTTTCTTTTACAGACTTTTTTAAAGAAACTGTTTCATAATAAGCCTTGATGGTAGTTTTACTTTTTTTATCTAAAACAATGTCTTCTGTTTATTGAGGCAGAAAGCTCCTTTGAGAATTCCAATGCGTGGGACGGGTGCTCCTGCTGCAGTATAATTCAAGGCCGTTTCAGGATGGACTGTCAGCATTATCACATGGGAGGAGCGCGCAGCTTTCTGAGATGGATACAGTTACACATAACAGAGTAGTGACGTCTGTGGAATTTACAGACGGTTAGGCATCCTAGTGTGCGCCGTGCTTTTGGCACCTCATCACGGCGGACTGGGGAGCCGCGGTGCACAGTTTGGGAATCACTAGTTTTAGAATTAAACTTTGATAATTGTATCACTCCTAAGCGTTAAAATTCTCCGCTGGTCTAAGAAATTTTTGGGGAAGTAAGCCAACATAGTGATAATTTTTGCTAGTTGTATACGGTAAGTAGATTGCTAAAGGCAAAAAACTGGACATAACATGAAAATAGAAGAAGGACTATGATTTCACTTCTAGTCATGAGAGTGCATGTTAGCAGAGAATTACAAAAGAGGCAGTCTTAACGTAATTTGAATACATATGTGATAGTACCCCTGTAACAGTCTGCGGCACTTAATATTGCCGCGTGAAAACAAGCGTTGCTTTTATGCACTAATGTGTGCTTTGTAAATACGAGACGGGGTTGATTTAGTTTTATTTTCCACACCTCCACGTTAACACTGCCAAACGCTTCATCACAGCTGCCCGTGGCACTCGAACGATAAACAAGTTTATTTAAACTGTTTTCCTAACAGGAGCCGTGTACGAGATAGTATTTTCGCCTTTAAACAGGTTTTGCTTGTAGTTTAACATACCCCTACTATGCATGTCATTAACTGTCTGTGCGGCACAAATGCAAAGTGCTTTTACCGCAGGCGGTGTTATCACGTTCTCATAAAGATGTTGAAGAATATTTACAAAGATTCAAAAGAGTTTAACGCTGCCTTGAACGGCAGGAAGTTGCCGATATAGGGGCGAAAACGGCGTCCATAATATGCTTCATAAATTGCAGTCGAATGTCATGTTAGATATAAAGGCATATAACATACGTTTTATTTTGAATTTTGAAAAACATAGGGGCATATTATAATGGACAGTCGATACATTTTCGCCGCTTTTATCGACAGGAAATTGGCGATAAAGCGGCGATAATGGGTTTCATAATTTGCCCTATGGAAATCCTATCAAAGCCCATGTAAGATGCGAAAACATGTAATATGGGCTACGCTAGGAATTTCATACAGCATATTATCAAGTCCATTATCGCCGGTTTATTGTCAGTTTCCTGTCGATAGAAGCGGCGATATTGTATCGTCCATCCTTGATATTATGGCTCATATTATGAAGGCGATTATCGGCGCTTTTTTAACAGCGTTATGCCGATTAAAGCGAAGTGAAATTATCACGTCTTCATAATATGTCCCAAGTTTTGCCGCATTCTTTAATTATTGTTCCTAAAATGCGGCAATAATTTAGCTTATGAATAGAGCTCTTTTTGGTACAATGAGGTAGTTCTGAAAAGAACTGTTTTTTTTTTTTTTTTGAAAAAGTTTTTCATTCTTTAAAATTTGTGAAACAGGAACCACATTTTTGAACTGTAAAACAGGAACATTTGAAGTTGTAAAAAAATTAGATGCATTCGAACATTTTATGCTGATTAAATCTTCTTTCAATAAGAATGACGCTTTGCTCCCGTACACAATTGATCCATTGCACTTGTTGCATTTTATATGCACTTTCTTTAAAAATGGTTTCAACTCCATCTGTTCAGTCGATGGAGATGTAGGTCGTCTGGTCGATGAAGTACTGGCCTGAGATGGTGGCAGTTCTGTGGCCAGAGCTCTTGTCGCTGCCTGTGCATATTGAACAGGGTGGACTTGGGTCATATGCCTCTTCATAGTATGAATTGAAAAATAATATTTTTTGGTTGGATTTCCTCTGGAAAGTACGGAGCCACAAATTGTGCACGTTGCTTTCGGAGCATTTACTTTTTTTTGACCTTTTGGAAAGGTAAAAAATTGCCAAATAAAAGATTCCTTTTTTTTTTTAAAGGAAGAAAACCATTTCCTTCAGATTCCGAAGAAGAATTGCCTGCGGCCGCCATTTCAGCAAAGTGTGCGGAAATATGAAAAAGGTTGTTCTCCCTTCAGCGCCAAATAGATAGTGAGGGAAGTTGGTGGTTTCTGGAAAATTGCGGAATAGAAACTACTATGAACCAATAGGAAGTGTTCTTTTCAAGTCACATTATTTGACGTGCGCGTATTAGGACGTATACGCGGTGACGGAATCCGGACACGTACGTGAATTAGAAGTATCGGTCTAATTTAATGAAGTTTTAAAATGTGAAAAGGAGGAAAGGTATATATTCTCAAATATTAAATAACTTCATATGGGGGTCACAAGAACAATGCCGATAAAGTATCAAACTTTTTTTATTGTTTCAAAACACCGGGGTGCGCGCACTCTGTCGCGCACCTCGGTACGTTTTTTAACATCTGACAAGTCTGTAAACGGTGAAATGAACGTAAGGTAAAGACTTTGTAAAGCTTTTCAGACTTGCAAGGAGTTCCTAAGCAATTCTGACAGTGAAGAAAACTTTGTAATACTATGAAAGCATTTCTCGAAAATCTATAATAAAACTATAGAATACATTAAAAAATATTTTATATTTCGCAATTAATAAAAGCTAAGAAATATAATGAAAAAATATAACTTATATTAAGGAGTAGCCTTTAAAAAACCTATGAAATTCACTGAAAAAACCATAGGTTTTACACACGTTATAGTTAGGAAGTAGCATTTAAAAAACCTATGAAATTCACTGAAAAAACCATAGGTTTTACATACGTTATAGTTAGGAAGTAGCATTTAAAAAACCTATGAAATTCACCGAAAAAACCATAGGTTTTACACCAGTTATAGTTAGTTGGAAGTTTTACTCGCATAAAACCATTGAAATTCCCACGTTATAGTTAGTTGGACTCACTATAACTTGCGCGTGCAATGCACTGCTGATGACGTCACATATTACATCACTCATGACATGGTCAGTGACATCACTCATGACATCACTGATGACACCATCCTTGTGATACAGTGACAAACCTCCTTTCACTGTAATGTAACCCTTAAAACATATATTCAAAAATAGAAACTAAAATTTTCAAAAAAATGGAGATACCCATACCAGTTACAACAACCAATTCAATAATTCCACCATCTATATACACATCCACTCATTGACCAACAGTTCTATATAGACACTCATACATATACTCACTCATTATATGTAGTGATACACCTATATATCCTGTTACACACCGACAGTCATCCAAAAGATACTCTCACACATACTCACACATGCAAATAAACTATTGAACATCTATTTATTTGCATATACAGCTATACAAACACTACCACCTTACTTCTAAGGAAACTTACACATACTTACTCTCTTAAACAATCACTTATAGAAACACATACTAATTTAAATAGGAACTCTTACAATCTCACTCTCATATATACTCACTTATATACAATAATATTCACATATACTAGATTTAAACGTATGTAGTTACTGATAAAGAAACTAGTGAGACACTCATTCACTCAGTAACATACACATATACACAGTCATCCACCCATACAGTCCTGCACATATGGTGTCTTCAAAACACATACAAAGAGAGACTCAGTCATTCATGCATCTATGTGCTAAGTAATACCCCCACCAAACCATACAAACACTTATACTGATACTAAGAAAAACATCTAATAACCCATATACATACACATGTAGCTACTCACCAACCCATGCAGCCACTTATACACAAAGTGAAACACTAATACATATATTTAAATATTTAAACATTACTCACTAATATTTATTTTTCAAAAAGACACACATTCACTGGATGATGTCATCAGTGATGTCATTTGAGATGTCATCAGTGATGTCATGAGTGATGTCACTGACCATGTCATGAGTGATGTAATATGTGACGTCATCAGCAGTGCATTGCACGCGCAAGTTATAGTGAGTCCAACTAACTATAACGTTGGAATTTCAATGGTTTTATGCGAGTAAAACTTCCAGCTAACAATAACTGGTGTAAAACCTATGTTTTTTTCGGTGAAAATATATATATATATATATATATATATATACATATATATACATATATATATATATATATATATATTTTTTTTTTTTTTTTGTCACTAAAAAACAAAGGTTAAGTAACGTTATATTTAGGTGATATTTTTTGTTAAACTTCATGTTTTAATGTTTTAAACTAAAAGAAACACAGATATTCACCAGTTATAGTTATCTCAATTAACTATAACGTGTGCCCTAAGGTAACTGTAACTTATGCCCCTGCCATGCACTGTTTTCTCGGTACAAAAGGGGGTGGTGATGGACGGAGCATCTGAATCAATCAAACACTCACACCCAGTCAAAAGATCTGGGTTTAATCCATCACCGTTCTTTAGCCCACTCTGCCACCCCAGTTCAGACATGGCTATATGCAAATCAGTCTGACCCTGTGCCTCATGGGAACAGTCCAGCCCGAACTGCACTGTTTTCTCATCAATAATTTCATTGCAAATCTTGCTGTGATATTATCAATGATATCATAGAAGATGTCATGAGCATTGTAATATTTGGAGTAACTAGCAGTTGAGGATGTGAGTTATAGCTAACTTAGAGCACGAGCTATATTTACTTGAGTTAACTATAACTGTCAAATTTCCTTGTTTTTTTTAGTTTACAACGTTAAATTGTTCCTGAATATTTCACCTAACTATAACATTGCTTTTTTTCAGTGAATTTCCATGTTTTTTTACATATAATAATATTTTATTACCATACGTAAAGCCAAACTCCTGTCACGCACGACCTTTGGCCGTACACAGCAGGGGGATGTTGCAGGGCTTGGCCTGCCCAAACCCTCCACAGGCAGCCAACCTCCTATTTCTGTTGCACCCTCCAGGTTGGTGCAATATGTGTTCTTTTTCCCTTTTCCTATCAGTGCAGTCAGAGAAAGAGAACACAAGTCTGTTCCCAGCTGGCTGGAGCATTTTTAAACCTCCAACTGTCTTTCAGTGACATTGTGATGACGATAAGGGTTTTGCCTTATTTGAAAGGCACCCTTTCATGCTGTACTCAGCGAGGAACGGGAGGAGAATGGGTGTTTCTTTGGGTGTTCCACTGCAACACCCATTGATTATGACGCTTCCCTTATTTATAAGGGTAACATAAATAGGAGCAGGAAAATTAAGACCAGGGAAAACCTGGTCTTACCCTAGCGCAACTAGGAGAAATGCTTCATTTCTCCTACTTTTTGTTGTTTGCATGCGCGCTGCCTTGTGCAGCACACATAGAAACAGCCAATTGCCATTGATTGTGTATGTGCAGGAAGGAATGACATTTTGGAACTTCTATGTGTGCTTCATTATGCAGCACACATAAAAGTTTCAGAATGCCATGAATTATTGTTTATTTGCAGGAAGGGAGAACTTCCTGCACATAAACAATCATTACCCCCTATGCAGACACCCGTGACTATGGTACAAGGGTGCCTGCATTGGTGTTAGGCACCTGTACTCAGAGCTAGGGGAAATGCAGTGGTGTGGTGCATTTTTGGGAATATGGTGCATCCCTGCATTTTCAGAATGGAGAAGAGAGGCGTTGGCAATGTTTGCTTAATGCCAGGCTTCTCTATTCTGTAATAAATAGGCCCCTAAGTATTTGCTCCCATTTGGCAGGAGATTTCAAAATGCTCTCACCACTCTGGATCAAAAACATGTTGCTTCCCCTGCTAGTGCAGGCAGGGAAACTACTGTGTCCTGGAGGTATGTTCGCCAGGGACATTAAAGGCTCAGTCCCCTTTATAATTAAAGTGATGTCACTGGGGGGATGGGGAGAACCTCCTCCGGCCCAATTATATTTTTTTTAAAGAGGAAAGGGGCCATTTACAGCCTCGGGGACCATCAATTCCCATGGGGTGGCCCTTGCAGATCAAAGGAGGGGGGTTCAAAGCCCTCCACCGGGAGCTGGCTCCTGCTCATTCCTGAGGCACCCACCCTTGGGAGATAGCTGTTTGATTTTACTTGGCAGGAGCTGATAGATTCCACCAAGAAAAAGTAAACACTCTGCTTCCAGCAAGCGGGAGCTGCAAAAGTGCTTCCACTTTCTGGAAGCAGAATTTTCATCTCTTTCATCTCTTTCCCTGCACTGCCTATGACCTCACACATTACATAACTCATGACATGGTCAGTGTTATACATATATACCATGGTGTGAGTGTGTGTGTGAGTGGCTGTATGGGATCATATATAGGTATGTGAGTAGCTGTGTGGGTGAGTGAGTAGCTGTGTGAGGCAGTGTATGGGTGGGTTACTCAGGGTGTAAATGACTGTATGGGTGAGTGAGTGGGTGTCTGATGTATGAGTGAATGACTGGATGTGTAAGTGAAGTGACTGGATGTGTAAGTGGCTGTATGGGTGAACAAGTGGCTGTCTGAGTGGCTTCTTTGTTAAGTGAGTTGGTGTATGAGTGACTATATTATAGAGGGTCTATGTGAATAGATGTACGGGTGAATAAGCAGATGTGTAAGTGCTTGTACGGATGTGTGATTGGGTATTTATTTTGTTGTGTTGGTGTCTTAGTGCTTGTGTGAGTGAGTGACTGGCTGTGTTGAGAGGCTGTATCGGTGAGTGAGTGTGTGTGTGCATGGCTGTATAGGTGAATACATGTGTATATGAGTGACTGTATGGGTAAGTATGTGGCTATGTGAGTGGCTGCATGGGTAAGTGACTGGTTGTATGAGTAACTATATAGATATACAAATGAATGAGTGGTTGTGTGAGTATTTGTAAAGAGCTGTGAATGGGATTGTGAGTTGTTGTGCGGGTGTATGAGTAGGTGTATAAGAAGATATATAGGGGTGTGAGTGGGTGTCTGAGTGCTTCTCAGGCTGATGCATTAGTGGAGTGCTTCAGAGGTTGATGCATTAGTGATTTCATCAGTGATGTCATTTGCGATGTCATCAGTGATGTCACTGACATGTCATGAGTGATGTAATATGTGAGGTCATAAGCAGTACATTGCAGGGGCATAAGTCAGAGTTAGCTGAGCTAACTACAACTTCAAAATTATACTGACTTTAAAGGAGTGGAACCAGAGCCTAGCTATAACATCCCTGTTGGAATTGACCCTTTCTGCAGGGTCCTCCCCAAAGGTTTTGCCTTTTGCCTCCTATTTTCCTGACCCTGTTTTCATTGGCTATAGGATTTTAGGCACTTTCCACTGCTGATCAGTTCTAAAGTAGATAAGCTCTCTGTATCAATTGTGATATGATTGGTTATCCACGATTGGCATATTTGAATTACTGGTAAGTCCCTAGTAACTTGCATGATGTGTGCCAGGGCATTTAAATCAAATGCCATTAGTTGAAATATACGATGTTTTCTTGACTGGTGGTAATAGAAGCCATGAAATTGATACATTAACTTTTAACTTGCTATTTATAGTATGGCAACTGTACCATGATGTTTTTATGTTTCTATATTGCGTAAACTCTTAATGTATTTAAGATTACTCTTGCTGTATTAATTTGATGTGTTTTATGGGCTGTGCCCGAAATAAATGATTACTACTAGTACTGCATTTTAGTCTCTTTCATAAATATTTAACATTACACTTGTTGGTATGAGCCCCTGATGAAAGGCACAGCTGAAATGCATTGGGCACTTCATTACGTGCACCACGGAGTCAGAATTGAAAAGGTGTAATGTGAAGATAACATTGATTCACATCTTTGAATTATTTAAACTTTATTGAGTTGAGTGTAGATTACAGACACTTTCCATTGATTGAGGAGAATGCTTATTTTCGTTTTCTTACTTTAGCATTATTTGTGCTACTGGCTGTTTGTTTTTATATTCAGTGTCTGGTGTTTGAGTGACAGGAGCTGGGGATGTGCTTTCACTCCAGAAAGTCATTAGTGTGGTTTAGGTGTGCCCTGCCTTGCCTGGGTGACACAATGCTGGGCTGAATAGACCTGGTCTGCATTTAGATTGGTGGGAGGAGTTTCACTTGCACATGAATAGGTTGTGTCTCCTTTTTCACAATGCTGTTTCCACCCCCTATGGTCTTGCTGGACCCGGGAGTACAAGACTGGTTTGGACTGGGTTCGGAGACCCTTGCAACAATGAGAACAATGACAAAATGGAGAATAAGTATTAGACCTAAAACTCCAGGACTATAGATTACTTCGAGGACCCTGCCAAGAAGAAGTGTGGAAGAACTGTGTGAGGAGGGCTGCTTTTTCTGTGTGAGGGGTGGAGTTGGCCTCCAGTTGCTACTTCTGTCTGTGGTGGAGGAAAGGATGGACTATTTTTGCCCTGCTGTGGTATCCTCCTTGTGAAGGGGCTCTCCAATGGCTTGTGTGTGCTTGCCTCTTGTTGGAAGCCTCATGGAAATCAAAGACTTCATAAATAGATCCTTACCATAAACCAGCCTGGAAGGAAAGTATCAGAGTTGTATGAGGAGCGCTACCCCTGATATGTGTGGAGTGGAATGGCCTTCAGTTGCTGCCCCTGTTGGAGCAGGAAAAGGACTGGGCTTTACTTCTACCTTACTTTTTCGGAAAAAGGGTGAAAAGCATGTAAGGAGCATTTTATTTTTGCAAAGTGCATGTGGAGTGCTTTATTTTCACCTCCAGTGGAGGAAGTACTTCAAGAATTACCCAGCTCAAGTTAAGCATTTCTATTCTTTCTTTTGGAGAAAGTGATTAGTGAACTTTTTCACCCTCTACCCTGAAGCACTCCAATTTCACCTTGAAATGGTGACGGTTGCACTGTGGGAGCCTTAATGTGGCCCCGCTGGTTGCGGCAGCAATGAGGGAGTCACAGAGGTAGCTAGCCCCGCCATGTTGGGGAAGCTGTGCTTCGAGGAAGAAAGGCACAGACAATGTCATTCCAGAAGTCCGTGCTGCAGCAACCACCTTGCAGGCCTAGGAGGGAGCTCAGCCCTGCCTTGCCTGCCCCAGAGCAGAACAACACATTTGGACGAGAGAAAGGTTCCTCGTGCCTCCAGCAGCCAAGAAGGTGTGCCGTGAGGTAGCAGTCAGTCCCGACCCGGGACAAAGGGATAACACCTGAGGTCATGGTGATTCCCTCCCCCCCTGGGAAATTATTGTGGTGTTCTTCCTGCTGTCAGCCGAGCTTTAGGAAATGCTCCACGGAGGTCCAGCTTGGCCCTCTGTTTGTTCCAATGATGCAATCCCCTCTCTGGTCTCTCTACCCAGGTGGGCAGGTGGGGTTGAGGATTGGGCACAAGAGACCTCCTACGTGTTTGGCTCCCCAGCCGCAGCACCAAGTGATCGTGGGCAGCTGACGATTTGTACACCTTTGGGGGCTTTGCTTGCTCCTGTGGACATTGCGGGGCAAGTCCAGGAGGGGCCCCTGCTGTATTTGGTCACCGTGTCCGTGGCACATGCCTCTGGGCAGCTGCCTCCCACTGTGGGGTGGCTGTTTGCTCAGATGATCTGATCTGTGTTTCAGCAGCCTATCTTAGCACATTTGTTTTAAATCCTGAGGTCAGGATCTATGTCATGTTTTGCCTTAGTGCTATATGGTGATTCCAGTGTTTCCCTGTGTGTAACCAGGTGGCATGCCTCTTGTGTATGCCCTGATGTTGTGCTAGAAGTTGGAATATGCACTGTGGTGACAAGCCAATGTGACTTTCTTCACGGGGGATTGAAAATGTACATTGATGGTGTTTTGCACAATTGCTTCCCAATGGTTCAGTAACCGCTGAAACTTATAAGTATTAACCAAGTGCCCTAACTTATATGTTTATGACGATTGCCTATGGCAACATGATATGATATATATACAGGCATGCATGACGATTGCCTAGTTAAGACATTGATTTATACTTTATTACAAAAGTGATTTGATGATCTATGTGACTTCATGTGACGTGCCTAGTGGCACAGTGATTTATGTGATTGTGGTCTAAGGTGCTTTACATACTACAAAGTGATTTATGGTCTATGTTACTTATATGTAATACATGGATATTTTTATATAACCTTGTGTGTAGTCTCTTTGTTGTGGTATGCCTATTGTGTCAGTGGTGTGTGTGTGTGTGTTGCGCAAACTCTTTACACACTGCCTCTGGGATAAGCCTGAATACTCTGCTGAGCTACCAAGGGGGTGAGCAGGGGTTATCTTGGACGTGTAGCTCCGTTACCCTTACTAGAGTGGTGGCTTCTGCCTGGCTTAGGTGCATACCCTCGCCAACCAGAAACCCCCTTTCGAACAGTCCCGGTAAGTTTTATTTTTTTCTGTGAATTTCAAGGGTTTTTTTAAATGTTGTTTCTTAAATGTAATGTCCCTGTAACCTCTGTTCTTATAATTAATTTCCCTAATGTTTTTTTAATTGTATTCCCTAAATGTAACCACTAACCTTTGACAGTGAGTAAGTGCATGAGTGTCTGTATACGTCTGTGAGTGGGTGTATGAGTCTTTTGCTCCGTTTTGCATTTCTGCTGGTTTTCTGCTCTTTGTTTTCCCTTTCTGCTCATTTTTATGTCTCTGTTTTCAATTTCCTGCTCATTTTTCTGACCTCTAGTTTGTCCTTTTCTGTACGTTTGTGACCTTTATTCTGCCCCTTTCTGCTCATTTCTGACCTTTATTTTACCTCTTTCTTCAAGTTGCTCATCTTTATTTTTCCTTTTTCTGCTAGCTTTTCAATTTATTTGCCTCTTGCTGCTAATTTCTGACATTTATGTTGCCTCTTGCTGCTCGTTTCTGACCTTTATTCTGCCTCTTTCTTTTTGTTTCTTACCTTTATTTAGCCTCTTTCTGCTCGTTGCTGAACTTTATTTTGGCCCTTACTCCTCGTTTCTCACCTTTACTTTGTCTCTTGCTGCTGGTTTCTGACCGCTATTTCTTTATCTTGCCTCTTTCTGCTCGTGGCTGATCATTATTTTGCCTCTTTCTGCTTGTTTCACACCTTTTTTTGCCTCTTTCTATTAGTTGCTGACCTTTATTTTGCCTCTCTCTGCTCATTTCACACCTTTATTTCCCCTCTTTCTGCTAGTTGCAGTTCTTTATTCTGCCTCTTTATGTCATTGCTGACCTTTATTTTGTCTCTTTCTGCTTGTCTCTCATCATTTTTTTCCTTTTTATGCTCGGACTCACCTTTGTTTTGCCTCTTGCTCCTTGTTTATGACCTTTATTATGCCTCTTTCTGCTCCTTTCTGACCTTTATATAGCCTATTTCTGCTTATTGCTGACCTTTATTCTGCTTCCTTCTGCCTGTTGCTGATCTTTATTTTGCCTCTTTCTGCTCATTTCTCACCTTTATTATGCATCTAGCTGCTCGTTTCTGACCTTTATTCTACCTCTTTCTGCTCCCTTATGACCTTTATTTTGCCTCTTTCTACTTGTTTCTCACCTTTATTTTGTCTACTTCTGCTCGTTTCTCACCTACATTCTGCTTTTTTTCCTCATTTAACACCATTATGTTGCCTCTTTCTGCCCGTTGCTGACCTTTATTCTGCCTCTTTCTGCTCATTTCTGATCACTATTTTGCCTCTTTCTGCTCGTTGTCACCTTCATTCTGTCTCTTTTCCCTAATTTCTGACCTTTATTTTGCCTCTTTTGCCTCAAGGCTCCTCACAGTCCCAGCTGGCTCCCTGACTCCTACAGGAGCCGGAATTGCTGCTGCAAAGAGGAAGCTGCTAGAATGGCAGCTCCCTCTGTGCAGGAGCAATATTTTAATCTCTTCATCTTATGTCTCCAGGCATGAACAGAGATAAAACCCCATCTTCCAGTGGATGGGAGCACTTTGACAGCTCCCACCTGCTGGAACAAAAGTATTTGATTTAGCTTGCCGGGAGCTATAAGCTTCTGCCAAGCTAAAGAAAAGAGCTCTGTACTGGATATGGGCACCTGGACATAGTAGGAGCTGGCCTTGGAAGGTGGTGTGCCCCAGAGACATGTATGGCTCCAGGGTGAGAGCCACGTCGCCCCTCTCCTTCCATTTGCCTGGTCCATCCTGGGGAGATGGTGGTCCTCGGGTCCAAGAAGGGCCCGGGAGGGGGCTGTGTAGCCCCCCTCCTTCTTATTAAACAACCCCCCTGGGGTGGTGGTGATCTCCAGGGTGCAGGGGTTCATGTAGCCCCCACAACATATTCTCATAAGCCCTAGAAAGGTGGTGGTCCCCTAGGCCTGAGGGGTTTGCATGACCAGCACCATTTTTACAGGTAAATCCCTGAGAGGTGGTGGTGCCCTGGGCAGTAAGCGTAACCACCAATTAAAATTGGCACTAGCCCCGGGGGGATGGTGTTCTCGAGGGCATTATGAAGCCCTTGGAGGGAGTCCCCATGCGACCAAACTCTGCATGGCCCACCCGGGGCTGCTAGTAGAAACATGCGCCGGAGCCCAAGCTTTTTTTTTTTACAAATTGCCATGGATGCACAGCTTAAAGTGCTTTTTGGCACTGTCATGGTCACAGGGGGACTCAGGACCACAGTTAGAGGATCAGGGTATTCCTACTCTGCACCTTTTCTATTTTTAAATGTTTTTTGTGGAACCGAAGATGGCTGCCAGCACTTTCTGTATGAAATGTTCAAAGCCAATCAGATTTTAACACAAGGACTGTCCAATGCTCTGAGGATCAGTGTCCATATAGAGCCAATATTATTTGTAATATCTCAAAATCTATGGGACAGCTTCACGCCAAATAACATCAATCACTCTTTATGGACCAATAGCTAGCTTTCTGCCAAATTTGGTATAATTCCTTCCAGAAGTTCGGGCTGTATTTGTGTTACAAATCTATTTGGGAATTAATGTAAAAAAAATACGTTTTTAACCCCCCTTTTTCTCTGCCCCTACTTGATGGATCGCCCCGAAACTTC
The DNA here is from genome assembly GCF_964261635.1 of Lissotriton helveticus. NCBI lineage: Eukaryota > Metazoa > Chordata > Amphibia > Caudata > Salamandridae > Lissotriton > Lissotriton helveticus. Next base: position 1,470,031,762 of record NC_136065.1, read on the forward strand.
CACGCACAACAAAATACAGTGGGGCACTTTTTGCGGAAAATTTCAAGAAGAGGTTTCGAATGGCACCAAAAAAACAGGGAAGTAAAAAAAAACAATTTGCTTTGTAAGCATGGTCCTAACTATAACAATCTACTAGCACAGCAACTGCAAGCAGGCAATTTTACACATACAAAACCATAGAAATGTAGCAGTTTTGGCGGTCTTAAAGGGGTATTAGGCCCGTTTTCGACCGCAAAAAATGTGTGGCCAAAGTACCAACCCAAAATAGGGTTAGTGACTCGCTATTAGGAAGGAGCATGCCAAGGGCGTCCCTTACTAATAGCGAGTCCTGAACCCATGTATGAATGTTTTGTAACCACTATTTTGGTCGCAAAACACTTGCAGTTTACCACCCTTCTCAGAAGGGCGGTAAGGCACTCACAAATGGGAAGAGGTCCCCAGGGGACCCCTTACCCTTTGGGAATGCATGCACAAATATTTTTTAAGAGTGATCTCAGGGACCACTGCCTGCCCTTAAAATATGAAACTGAAAAGTTGCATTTTTATTTTTTTAAATGCATCCTGTTTTCCTTTAAGGAAAATGGGTTGCATTTTTTTTTAAACTGCTTTATTGACAAAGCAGTCCCAGACTTGGTGGTCTGCTAACCCCAGCAGGCCAACATCCCTGGAAGTGTTAGCCATTCCCAAGGGGGTTGCAAATTGCGACAGCCTCATTAATATTCATGAGGTATGCAATTTGTGATCCCATTGGGAATTGCAAACAGGCTTTCAGACACTGTTGTCCATAGCATTTTGCGACTCACAAATTGTTGTAGTGTTGTTCCTATATTCCCAATAGGCTCTGCGCATTGGAATAATATATCCTATAGATGTGACGTAGGACTTGTGACTACTAGGTCTCTATCGAATATATTAGACTTAATTGTGAGTGCCAGCTAGCTCAGAGGTTCCTAGAAACTTTCTCGAGTTCACAAGAAGGGGTTCGTTTCTGACAACCGCATAAACATGACAACTTTCTTTCCCCAAGATAAAACTGATCTTCAGAGTCGTGAAACAATAGATATATATTTTATTCAGTCATTCGTGCATGCTTCATTTTACCAGAGGGGCAGAGAAATAGAGAGATGGGCGTTTTCAATAAAAGAGTACTTATTGAACAGTCTTCTTTCTCATGCAAATGAAATAAACTGCTACAATCGCGATACTGGCTGTAAAGTATAATGCTTACAGCAAGAAGAGTATTATAAAATAATACTGTAAAAGCATGGTATGGTTTCCAAGCCATAAAATACATACATAAATAAATAAAGACTAAAAAGTACTCAGCGCATGGGACCCCCTTACCTTATCCCTTTTATACGACATCATCAGAAGTATTAAATCGGGTTCCCCTCTTGACCCCATCCCTCCCCAATTTCTGTTAACCCTTAACCCCCCTCTCTCAAAATCATCCTGGAGCTACTAAATATGTCACTCAGGGAGGCAAAGGTCCCCAGTAATTGGAAGCACGCAATGATTGTACCCCTGTTAAAAAAGGCCAATGCTGACCCTAATGACCCCTCCAATTTTCGTCCAATTTCCCTTCTCCCAGTATTTTCCAAAATATTGGAAAAACATGTCCTTAAACAACTCACCAGTTTTATTGAATCTAACAACATTTTGCATCATTCTCAGTCTGGCTTTCGTTCCGGTTTTTCTACTGAAACCACTCTTTTGGGAGTCTCTGAAACCGTTCGTCATCTGGTTGACAGAGGGGAGACCGTTGCACTTATTCTACTTGATTTAAGTGCCGCGTTTGACACGGTCTCCCACCCCATTCTGGTCAGCACTCGCAAAACCATAGGCATTTCTCATTCTGCCCTCAATTGGCTTACCAGTTTTCTGTATGACCGGACGTTCCAAGTTTTTTCGGCCACATCTACCTCAAAAATTCACAAATCAATACACAGAGTTTCTCAGACTTCCATTCTTGGCTCCCTTCTCTTCAATTTGTATGTCAGACCCTTGGCGACCATTGCGGAGCAAGCGGGGCTCTCCATATTTTCATATGCAGATGACACTCAGATCATCTTCTCACTTTCCACCAGTCATCATGTCACTACATCTGCCCTTTGTTCTGGACTTAGCAACATCGCCTCCTGGATGCACAACAACAAGCTAAAATTAAATGGAGGAAAAACAGAACTTCTTCTGTTTGGCAATAACACCGCCTTATGAGGGTCCTCCCATTGACCTGTCCAAATGGGTACCCCTCCCAATCCCTCCAAAACAGCCCGCAATTTGGGCATCATTTTCGATAACCAATTGTCCATGAGGCAACATGCTGTTAAAGTCTCTTCCACCTGCACAGTCATCCTTAAATGGCTGAGGAAAATTGCCTGGATGCTCCCGCTAGACACCCAGAAAACCGTAGTCCAGGCGCTTATTACTTCTCGCCTGGACTATGGTAATATCCTTCTTCTGGGGGCTAGCAAAGAGGTAATTCGTAAATTACAGACTGTCCAGAACATGGCAGCGCGTCTGTTATGTAATTTATCCTTTCAATCCTCCACCTCCCCCTCTTTGCGTAGCCTTCATTGGCTCCGCATTGAGAGTCACTCTAAATTTAAGGCGCTCTGTTTCACACATAGAATCATCTGGACTAAGATCTGAGTAATTGTTTGAGCTAACCAGAATGGAATTTGTTCCCTTTTTGTGGGTAATTTATCAATGACTGATTGTATAGTCTGTGGTGAAATTTTGTTTGTGTTCCCTTGATGAAGGGTGTGCTGTGGAATTCTGATAGTCGGTTGGACTGTTAGAGTCCACATGACATATTGAACCAATTGTCTATGTATTTTGATTAATTGTTTTAGCTGAGCTAACAATTCTATATCTGTCATTCTTTCAATGTCAGGATCTGGTGTATAGCTGGCTAGCACAGGCCATGTCGCACCTGGTCTACCTAGTGGACCGAGCCTGGTAATGTGATTTTGATGTTGTAGGGCACCTTTAAACCAGAGCTGATGCTTTTGGTAAGTTAGTGGAATTTCAATGTCCTCAAAAGGAACGTATTCCGCTAGAGGTTCCTCTATCTAGTAGAGGTGGAAAACATGTGTTGTTGGATTTGCTTCTGGGAAGATAATCCATGAGTAGAATACCCCTGTCTGCCAATATTCATGTGCCTCTTTGACAAATATAACCCTACCACCTCTTGGTGATAGGCCATTTCCTATAAGCTTTATAGCTATTGTTTTCTGTACATTTTCCGGGATGATTATAGCATCCGCATCGGTTTCTTGGAAACCTGTAATGTTTAAACTCGGGTTGGTTTGCATTTACTGCAGCTCCACCGGTTCTTGTAGGTCTACCGTTCTCGGTATCAGTATCCGACATTTTGTTGAAAGTTTTGCAGAGCAAGTTTCAAGGAGACAAAGATAAGGTACACAATATTTTTGAACACTGTATCCTTTAACGTTGAACAAAACAAAAAACTAATTCATTGGATTTTTCGTCCTATTCAGTTATGGCAGATTTTATCCTTTAACCCACTCCAGACATCTACTGGAGTATTTTACAGGAAAAAGGAGTCTCTGTGAAAAGTACGACTGAGTTACTCTATTATCTTGCGTTAAATTAGTGCCTTACCAAACATTGGGAGCCATGTAGTGTAGTTCCTATATTACCAATAGGCTCCGCGCATTGGAATAATATATTCTATAGATGTGACGTAGGACTTATGTCTACTTGGTCTTTATGGAATATATTAGACCTAATTGTGAGTGCTACCTAGCTCAGAGGTCACTAGAAACTTTCTCGAGTTCACAAAAAGGGATTCGTTTCTGACAACCTCATAAACACGACAACTTTGTTTCCCCAAGATAAAACTGAACTTCAGAGTCGTGGAAACAATAGATAGATATTTTACTCAGTCATTCATGCATGCTTCATTTCACCAGAGGTGCAGAGAAATAGAGAGACGGGCGTTTTCAATAAAAGGGTATTTATTGAACAGTCTTCTTTCTCATGCAAAAGAAATGAACTGCTACAATCACAATACTGGCTGTAAAGTATAATGCGTACAGCAAGAAGTGTATTATAAATTAATACTGTGAAAGCATGGTATGGTTTCTAAGCCATAAAATACATACATAAATAAATAAAGACTAAAAAGTGTTCAACTGGTGCTTCTAAAATACGCCTGCCCCGATATACCTAACCTAAGTCTAGTACGAGGGAAGAAGTAGGTGTGGTGTAGAATAAGTTTAGTATTCTTTTGGCAAGAATCTATCCAAGATTTCTCTTAGGGTCTAATCAGCTCTGTACCTTGGTTTAGAATGAAGGAGGTCAGTCTCAGGACTCGATTTCCCAATACCCCGCAAGGGAGCTTGGAAACACTGGAGCTGGATTTCTTGGCAAAAGAAAAGACAGCGTCTCTCTCAGTGCGTCTGCTGGGGGGTCAGCTTCCTTCGGCACTTGCAGTAGCGAGCTGCGTCGGGCAAGTAGATAGTCGAACTGCTCCAAACCACCGTGTGCTTTCTTGGGCAAGTGTGGGCACATTTATACCTTGAAGGTGCCGAGTTTGACGTAAAGGTGGACATAATAACGTCATCAAACAATCTCAGTTCTTTGAAAACTCCATGAGTTCTTGGACAAATCAATATTCAAGCAAGGGGAAGTGTGGATTTTCGGAACTAGTGGAAGTAGTGTTACCGTATTTGGACTGCATGAGCTATGTCTAAATATGGTTATGATTTTTATGCCTATATAAGGACAGGGTGATTTATACCTATATAAGGGCATGAATCGGGAAAATTACACTAGGGTCCTAAAATGCTATACAACATTGAGAATTGCAATTTGTCGCAATTTGCGAATCATAGATGGTATGGTCGTATTTATCTGGCCCTAAGGGTCGTATGAATGAAATTACGATTTTATGATTCCCAAATAGTGAATCAGTAGGTATCACTATTTGGGTATGGCAAAACGGAATGTAAGTAAACTGTGATTTCCTAATAGTGATTCCTATGGATTTGCATTTGCTATTAGCAAATCTCTATTTAGGAAATTGCTGTTTAGGAAATGTTATAATAGCCATTTCCTAATACGAAATAGCAAAATAGGAAACCAAGCTCTCTGGATGCAGAATGATGATGTCAGAGAAGGACGTTTATAAATTAAGGAAGTGTTCACAACCCAGATCCTACACTGGAAGTTAGGAGTGCCCCTGCAACACCACTGCCACTTAATTACTCCATCCCACAAGCAGACCAAGGCCACATAGGATGAGAGCAAGGTTCAGGGTCCAGAAAGTGTAATGTTAAGTCCCCTGAGAAGCAGCTAGAGCTTCTGACAAAGGAATGTGTTGCCAATTCGAATCAGTTGTTTGGAGCCAAAAGAGCTGGATCTGGACCAGCATACTAGAGAGTGTGAACTCCCCAGAAGTCACCCATGTTACCATTCCTGTGATCCGCAAAAGGTGGTGTGACCTGAGGTCTCATATGAAGGAGAAGGTGGCCAGCAGGATGCAGAGGGATTTGGAACAGACCGAGGACCACCAAAACACCTCTTCTATTCCCATGAAGACACTGATAGAGGGGACACTGGAACCAGAGAGTATGGTGGTAGTAGGTGACATTGGCACCTCCAATCTATCAGGTGCATCCAAGGTATGTCATCTTCCCTTTACTTACCTATCAAAACAGAATGTTAGTAAATCAATATATATCATACAGCACACATTGATTAACTACATGGAGAGGTTTGCCACACCCTGGCAATGCATTATGGGAATTGTAGTGCATATGTCTGCTTGCTCAACTGTGTGATGATGACTATCCCAAACATATCTCTACAACATTAACAAGTCGCAAACACATGAAATAAAGTTAAACAATATCGTGGACATATTTTAGCAATTTATTTACACTAACTATTTACATGCATTTACAGAGATCACAAACTGAACTACCAAAGGGTCTACTGTCACTGATATGGTCTTGCATGTCCAGCACAACCAACCCGGCCATCTGTCATCCAACTCCTACTGGCCGGATAGCAATTATCTCACTTCTACCAGAGTTTGTGGACAGTGATTTGGGTCAATCACAGAGCAGGAACAACACACCATCGGAGGTCAGGACACACAGACAGTGCAGAGGCCAAAGATCAGCAGTTCATACTGATAACATGTCAGACAACATGTTGTATAGTGCTCCTTTGTATGGTGAATTGGAGAGGTCCAGTATCTCTGTACAGTGTGCAGACAAAATAGATATGGGCAGTTGGTTGTGCAAATGTTGGCAGCCCTGGAAAACACCTGTACACACAACATCATTTCCCCCAATATCCTGCCCCCACCTGAGAGCAAAGAGGGTTCTAGCATCAGTGCAACATCCATTCTGCAGGCATACAATACAGGCGTTCATGCAGACACACTTCTGGGACTGAAATGTCACCAGTCCCATGGCCCAATATTGCTGATAGCACCCACACCCAGAGGCCGGAAAATGTGAAGCACTCCACACTCAGAGGAATGAGTTACCTTTGTTTTATTTCCCTTTAGTTACTTTTTTAATATGCAAAGCTACATTCACAATGATACACTTAATCCTTGCATGTTACAAGGTTGTTGCTACCTGAATAAAAGGTTAAGTCTCGGTTATGCACCAAGCATGAGCACCATGTGTGATGTCTCATGAGTTGATAATCTAATTTCTCTTACCTCATAAATAGTTGTTGGTGAACTCTGTACATCGAGCATGTCCCTCTGCTGCATGTGTGCCAACCTACTGCTCCTGTAGTGGTGGTTACTTTTCATCAGAGTCAGTATCTGGTGCCATGTGGTTATCATGCAGACCCTTACCCGTTGCAAGATTGTGCAGTACAGACCCAGCGGTGATTATCTTGCAGCGTGTATCTGATCTGTACAATAGTGCCGCACCTGGTTTGTGGAGGCAGCAGGAACAGGACTTCAAGATCCCAAAATTCTGATCAATGATGGAGTGCCTTGTCCTGTGTGCCCAATTGTATTCCCTTTCATTTTTTGCCCTTGGAGTCAGGTGCAGTGTGAGTACCCAGGGCCTTGAGACGTATGAACCTTTACCTTAAGAGCATGAGACGCAAAACCATTAGGCTATACCAGACAAACTGTGCCTACCACTGTATTTATTGATTCTGCGATTCGCTTACCACGTAGGAAACCATTGTCAAGATCATTCTGTGTCTGTCAGTTGTGAATTTTACTGTGGCAGAACATGAATGAGTTGTGAGTGCTACCTGAGAATCTGGCCACAAGGTCAGTTATGATACAGCAAGCATCACACACTAAATGCACATTGATTGAGTGTGAGCTTTTCCGTGTTCCTGTAGATGTATTCAGTTGCAGAGGGGGGACCTGCAGCAATGTGTGTGCTATCTACACAGACACTGACATTGGGCAACAGTGCTACCCTGTAGAACATGCGTTTGATTTGCTGCAATGATTGAGGTGTATTGGGGAATGAGATATTTCGGTTGATCTTGCTCACCATAATTACAAGGAACCAGTGAAAGAACGTTAAGAAGGCACTTTGTGCCACTGTTCTGACACCGTGGTAACTGCCCGATGCTAAAAGTTGAGGTGTAGGCAACACAATACCTGCAAATGTGGTGGTATTGTGTAGGAGCCTGTAACTGAGGTCGTCACTTGGCTATTAAATCAGGTATTACCTGGCTAATCAATCTGTACCTATCAATAATCTCCTTCTTTGTACAAACAGGCTGGCCTTCACCCTTAATATCCTCTCCTGTCTACTCTGCCTTCTCTGCCTCACCGTCAAAATACTTATCCTCCTCGCCAAAACATACAGGGTTGCAATTCTGAAAGGGCCTGATGCATTTTGGGTGCCTTTTTATAGCTTGCACCTGGTTACCACTTGATCTGATTCAGTGGTAATTACATTTCCTAACTGGTCATTTTACTGCAAGTCGCAATTAGGAAATGCTATGTACATGCTGTTACCAATTTGTAAATAGAAAATCCTTTTTGCTAGTTCGTATTTAGCATATTGCAAAATGTGATTTCTACTGGTTAGAAATTACTTTTTGCGATGCCACAGATTTTTTTTATACATACCAAAAGGCAACGTTGCATTACTTAACGGCTCGAACTAGTGACTTTAACTGAAATGCACAATTCTTTCATACATATGGGTCTATAACTTGTGCCCTAAGGTAACTGTAACTCACGCCCCCGCCATGCACATTTTTCTCATCAATAATTTTATAGCAAATGTCAGTTACTTACAATAACTCTAACCATAACTGCTGAATTTCTATGGTTTTGTGTGTGAACAATCTGAACCTAACTATAACGTCCCTGTAAACTCTTTTTTGTGTGTGAATTTCTAAGGCTTTGTTAAATTCGAATTCCTAACTATAGCATCCCGGTAAACGTTGTTTTTTCAGTGGTCACAGACTAAACAGAACAAGACAAACACCTTGGTTTCATATATGTGGGCTCTTTTTTGGGAGTAATGTATGTCTGGGCAAGCAGTTGAGTAGAAAGAATTCAACCAGTTACAGAGCCATTTTAATCAAACACCAGTTTTTTGTTTTTCTTACATGAAATGCCTTCTAGCCTTTGATGATGCATAATGAGGAGGGGGGGGGGTTTCGGCTCTTGCTGTTGAGATGTTAAGGAGTAATATGCCGTAATCATTTCTGGACTACAAGCACACAAAGCCAGTATTAAGTCCAAAGCATGTTTTATTTTTTCATCCATGCTGTTACATGGCTGTCTTTGAAGAACTTTATGGTGCAGAAAAATCTGTTCCAGGGGATGTGTGCACTATTTTACTCGAACAATAAAGTCTCTTCAATTTTTTCAATCTTTAAATGATGTTTTGAGGCTGTTTTTCTTATATATCAAGTTGTTTTTATTGTTTCTTCATTTTCAAAAACAAAATCTTTTTTCATAATCCCTAGATATCATTGTTTGTAAATTACTCCATTAGTTAGTTTTCATGAGCCCAATGCATTTTGGGTCAAATTGTAGACCCTTCATCAGGGGTCTGTAAGGAAAGTACAAGAAACTAAATGAGCTAGTCGTAGCAAAAATAAGTTCATAACCCAAACCAATAGATGTTGTATATATTTAAAGAGTCTTCATTCGCTCAAATTATCACGTGAACTTTTCAACCGATACCCGAGATCCACCGGCAGCATTTTCAGAGTAGTAAGTTTCTTGCTTTATATTTTTATAATCTACCTCATATTCTCAACATACATTTAGGGGTCGATTCCGATTCGGGAAAAACCACTTCAAATAGCCCTACGGAGCGTTTTTCCCATACGAATCATACCCTGCAACGTCTCCCGTACGTACGACGAAGTACGATTCGTACCAGGAGCTGGACTCCGTACGAATTGTACAAAGACCGTATGAATCAAACCCTCGTACGAATCTCCCTCGGTACCCGCTGTATGTGACATCCGTACGGTTCGCGACTGGTTTCCCCGACCCAGCAAGTACGATTTGTCTTGGGTACGCACCGTACGACGCTTTTTATACGGGAGCCAAAAACATCAAGAGAAGCAGAGTTCGCCTCGAAACAGGTACGGAACGCCCCCCCTGGTACGGTGCGTACACCCAATGATCGCAGGGGTACGGTGCGTACCCCTGCAATCATGGGGTGTACGCACCATACCCTGCAATCATGGGGTGTACGCACCGTACCCCATGTTCGCTGGGAGTACGGTGCGTACACCCTGCGATCGAGGGGTATGGTCCCTACACACCATGATCGCAGGTGTATGCACCATACCCCTGCGATCATGGGGTGTACGCAGCGTACGGTGTATATGTGATTGTGTGCTTTTTCCTACAAATCGGCCTTACCTGACGTGGACCATACGAATCGCGTCCTCATACCCTGGTCCGGATCGTACTCGTCGGGTTGTACGGCATGTTTACGATTCGTACGGAGAGGGCTCCGGATACGAATCGTACGGACATTTTTTTCCAGGATCGGAATCGACCCCTTAGTGTCAGCAGTCTCTTAGCTTTCTCGTACTTTTTTTGCCCCCATTGACAAAGTTATTTCTTAGAGCGAACCAGCACCTGGTACCACTTTATTAGTAACCTGCGAACAGACCTATCCGTTACTCACACGAGTTTACGATACCCGGATATCTCACTGTTATAACAGGATACTAAGGAAAAAACGCATATTACCTCACACCATTTTTTACCAAAAACCAATAGTCATAGCTACGACCCAACACAATATTAATATGTACTCGTATACGTTAATATCGAATTTGTATGTAATGTGTTTACTCATTGTGTTTATTTAAAAGAAAGCGTTTTCCAGATCATGTATATTATGAACTTATTTTTGCTAAGACTAGCTAATTTAGTTTCTTGTACTTTCCTTACAGACCCCTGATGAATGGTCTACAATTTCACCCGAAATGCATTGGGTTCATGAAAACTAACTAATGGAGAAATTTACAAACAATGGTATCTAAGGATTATGAAAAAAGATTTTGATTTTGAAAATGAAGAAACAATAAAAAAAACTTGATATATAAGAAAAACAGCCTCAACACATCATTTCAGGATTGAAAAAATTGAAGAAACTTTATTGTTCGAGTAAAATAGTGCACACTTCCCCTGGAACAGATTCTTCTGCACCATACAGTTTATATAATATAAAAGTACTTCCAGACAGAGTACTTGGATGGAGTAGCACACCTTGAAAAAGATTCCAGTTTAAATAATTTGGTTCATGAACAAAAAAGAGTGCACAGAAGAACACAAACTCTGTCTTTGAAGAACCTCTTAATTTTAGAAACAACAATCACAGGCACAATCAATATCTTAATCGGGAATCTTTGATTTTCCTCCGCCTATATTTAACAGGACAACTCTAAAGGAAATGTCAACTCAACTCATGCACTGTCAAGCCTGCCTTCAGCTAAAAGGTGCATGCCCTAGAATACAGGTAGTGATTTTTATGGCTTTGGGCTAAGTCCCGCAAATCTGTGGCCCACACGATTTGATATAGTAGGCATGGAATATTAATTACCCAATAAAAGGTATTTGGTCTAAAGTCTAATGAACGGAATTTAAAAAATGAAAGCCCTGGAACTTTTGCACTTTTTTCTTAACAATAGCATAGGAGCGAATTGCTGTGTAAGGACTTGTATTTCTTCCTTCTTCAAATTTGTTTTAATGACCATTCTACCACTTAGAATCACAGGCCTGTAATGTATCATGAAAAGGACAGTTCCTGTCTTTTGAAAGCCAGGCTGACTGGCCTCTGAAATTCTGAATCGCAGAAGAATTCATACGTGTAAATTGACTGGATTCAGACTGGAGACTCTTCATTTGTTTAAGCCAGACCCATCTTTGTTTTCTTTGCTTAGAACGGAGGGGGTCAGCATTACTTTAATTTTGTGGTCCAGGCTTACTGCCATAATACAGCAAAACTCCTCTTAAAAGGATAGACAAAACTATACGGCAAGTCAAAGATGTGGTGAGCTCAAGATAAGTGATGTTATTTATTTATTTAATTTTACCTATCCCGTTGAATGTCGACTTCCCCTTGCCACCCCCACACAGACACTCAGACACCCAACCATGCAGGTACTCAGACAACCAATCAATCACCTATACAGCCACTCACATACCCACTCACCAACTTCTACAGCCACTTCAACACCATCTTACAGACTGATACAAACAATGCCAAAACCTAGTCACTCACCATAACTTCACTGAGACACCTAATCACTCAGTTATAAGTCAGTCACTGAATCATTTATACAGGCACAAATGCTCCCACTGATTCATCAATACACCTTGGTATAAATATATATTTAATGCTCAAACATTTTATAAACACTCAAAGTCACAGGATGATGCCATCAGTGATGTCATCAGTGATGTCACTGGTCATATCATGAGTGATGTAATATGTGTGGTCATAAGCAGTGCATTGCGAGGGCGCAAGTTATAGGTAGCTCAGACGACATTAACTGCTGACTTTCACTGTTTTTGTGCAAGTAAAATGTCAGCCTAAATATAACATACCTGTAACCTTTGTTTTTTCAGTAAATATATATATATATATATGTATATATATATATATATATATATATATATATATATATATATATATATATATATATATATATATATAATCAAGCAGTCCTGGTTCCGTTCAATGGTGGCGGAACCAAAAGGTCAAGACCTCGAAAGCCACACGCCCAGCAAGCAGCAATAGCCTCAAAATAATCAGCAATCCAGGAATGGATAACAGGGAAGACGATTTATTGAATAAAGGTGACGCGTTTCACTCTACACGATATATGTTCACTAAAAAAACATAGGTTTTAGGGGTTTTATAGTTAGATGGACATTTCACTTGTACAAAACCATTGATATTCCTCCGTTATAGTTAGTTGTACTAACTATAACTCAAACGCCCACAATCCACTGCTGATGATGTCACATATTACATCATTCATGACATGGTCAGTGACATCACTGATGACTTTTCAAATGACATCACTGATGACATCATCCAGTGAATGTGGTTGGGTTCGATATTTAAATAAGTATTATATATATAGATATAGCAATCTGCATTGAAGACTGAGTGGATTTATAAGTGTCTGGATGGAGGATTTAGTAGCACTGTGATTGACTGTCTAAGTGACTAATTTAAAGTATCCCACTAAATATATGGGACAGTGATTAAACTGTGTGACAATCTGTATCACTCTGTCTCTTGTTGTGTAAACTACTACGTAAGTTGGTTACTAGCTGTGTGAAAGTCTATATTAGTTATTAATTAGTTAAGTAAGTATTTGCATGGGATAGTGAATGTCTGTGTGGGTGGGTGGGAGGTGTGTGACTGTCCAAAGATGTGTAAATAGTTGATTTAGTAGGTATATGAGGTTAAGACTGTATGCGTGAACAGTTGTTTGGGTGAGTGAATCTCTTTATGGGTGTGGTGATGAGAACATTTATTTCTCAATAATACATGTCTAACAAAGTAGAAATATAAAAGGTAGTGTATGTGACAGTTGTATATAAATAGGTATGCATAAGACTCAGTGATTGTATGAGTGACTGTATCGAAAGCTGTATACTTGTAATAGTTATTTTATAACACACTATGGGGTCGATTCCGATCCGGTAAAAAGAGCTCCAAATTGCCGTTCGGAGCGTTTTTCCCCATAGGAATCGTACCTGTACGAATCAGCAAGTACGATCCCAACCAAAAGCGTCACTCGGTACGCCTCGTAAAAAATGCCGTACAAATCGAAAGTCCATAGGATTTGCTGTCGGATGACGCTCCACACTACGTCCGAACGTAAATAGAGCGCGTCTTCCGAACCAGGAAGTACGATCCGTGTTGAACACACTCCATACGGCTCTTTTGCTACGAGAGCTCAAAACTACCGTAAAACCAGAGTCCGGCACGAACCGCACCCCGGTACGCGACAAGCCAGACATGAACGCCATCGTCCGTGTCATCCCAATCCTGTACGGCCACCACCTCATACATAGAAACCGACAACGGCACAGACGGTGAGTACAACGAAGTCCAACATACCTGTACGTGGTGCCACACGCGCACATCTCCATTGCACGACTGTAATGTCTGGGTACGTTCCGCCACACACTCCCGCATATCACCAGTGTAATACGGAGACGTGCCGCACCTACGTCATCGACCTCGGAGTACGGTACCTCACCGCACATCACCAGTGTAATACGGAGACATGCCGCACCTACGTCACCGACCTCGGGGTACGGTACGCCACCGCACATCACCAGTGTCATACGGAGACGTGCCGCACCTACGTCATCGACCTCGGGGTACGGTACGTCACCGCACATCACCAGTGTAATACGGAGACGTGCCGCACCTACGTCATCGATCTCGGGGTACGGTACGCCACCGCACATCACCAGTGTAATACGGAGACGTGCCGCACCTACGTCATCGACCTCGGAGTACGGTACGTCACCGCACATCACCAGTGTAATACAGAGACGTGCCGCACCTACGTCATCAACCTCAGAGTACGGTACATCACAGCACATCACCAGTGTAATACGGAGACGTGCCGCACTTACGTCATTGACCTCATGGTACGGTACGTCACCGCACATCACCAGTGTAATACGGAGACGTGCCACACCTACGTCATCAACCTCGTCCTACGGTACGTCACCGCACATCACCAGTGTAATACGGAGACATGCCGCACCTACATCATTGACCTCGGGGTACGGTACGCCACCGCACATCACCTGTGTAATACGGAGACGTGTCGCACCTACGTCACGGACCTCGGGGTACGGTACGCCACCGCACATCACCAGTGTAATACGGAGACGTGCCGCACCTATGTCATCGACCTCGGGGTACGGTACATCACCGCACATCACCTGGGTAACAGTGAGACGTGTGGGACATACGTCTGCTATGTCAGTGTAAGTGTAAGAGGTGTGTATAAAACACACCCAGCACTGCCCAGCAGCATAGGGTGTGTGTGGCTAAGACCCCCACCAGTGTCCAGCATTAGGGTGCGTGTGTGGCTAAGACCCCCAGCAGTGCCCAGCAGTGCCCAGCATTATAGTGTGTGTGTGGCTAAGACCCCCTGCAGTGCCCACCAGTGCCCAGCATTAGAGGGTATGTGTGGCTAAGACCCCCACCAGTGCCCACCAGTGCCCAGCATTAGAGGGTGTGTGTGGCTAAGACCCCACCAGTGCCCAGCATTAGAGGGTGTGTGTGGCTAAGACCCACACCAGTGCCCAGCAGTGCCCAGCATTAGAGTGTGTGTGTGGCTAAGACCCCCACCAGTGCCCAGCATTACAGTGTGTGTGTGGCTAAGAGAGCCCACCAGTGCCCAGCATTACAGTGTGTGTGTGGGTAAGACCCCCACCAGTGCCCAGCATTAGAGTGTGTGTGTGGCTAAGACCCCCATCCATGCCCAGCAATACAGTGTGTGTGTGGCTAAGACCCCCACCAGTGCCCAGCATTAGAGTGTGTGTGTGGCTAAGACTCCCAGCAGTGCCCAGCAGTGCCCAGCATTTGAGGGTGTGTGTGGCTAAGACCCCCACCAGTGCCCAGCATTACAGTGTGTGTGTGGCTAAGACCCCCACCAGTGCCCAGCATTACAGTGTGTGTGTGGCTAAGACCCCCACCAGTGCCCACCAGTGCCCAGCATTAGAGTGTGTGTGTGGCTAAGACCCCCAGCAGTGCCCAGCAGTGCCCAGCATTATAGTGTGTGTGTGGCTAAGACCCCCACCAGTGCCGACCAGTGCCCAGCATTAGAGTGTGTGTGGCTAAGACCCCCACCAGTGCCCTGCATTGGAGGGTGTGCGTGGCTAAGACCCCCACCAGTGCCCAGCAGTGCCCAGCATTACAGTGTGTGTGAGGCTAAGACCCCCACCAGTGCCCAGCAGTGCCCAGCAGTTAAAGCAAAAACATACCATTGTTAACCTCATTACCATCAGGAAATAGACACATGTCACAATACCCAAATTTGAACATCACATCAGCTCCTAGGCACACAGCAGTCACAGATATTATCAGACAAACTAAAGTACAGAAAGGGAAAAAAATAGTTTTATTCAGCTGGTTCAAAATTGAAAACGCAAATAAGAGTCCTTTCTCACAGAAGGCCAATGGCCAGTCCAAACAAGTCAGAAAAACAGTTTGTGCCTTCATGGATGTTCTCACACCCAAACTTGCCTGCACATGGAGTTCAATCCGCAGTGGAAACTTTGGGGGCATCATCTGTGGAATCCTCCGGCACCGCATGGACAGGAGAGGGAAGGACAGGTGGAGTGGGTGCAGGTGTTGTGGATTCATCCACACTGGCCGGTGCATCGCAGAAAGTAGCAAGATAAACTTGGCTGCACACTTCAGCCAGTTCGGAAAAACTACCACCTGAACCCGGGGACACATTGGGGGTGGAGGTAGAGGGCTGTGAGTCTGTTGTCCTGGGTCTGTGGATGCGTGTGTGTGGTGTGTCCCCTCTCCCTGTGGGTGTGCCTGCATCCCCTTGAGAATGGGTGCGTGGAGATTTGAGCTTTTTCTGCCGTGTGGGTGTGCTGGGTGTATCTGTTGTTGTGTCTGACCTGTGGCGTCTGCGTGTATGTTGGGTAGGTATGGGAGAGGCTGAGGTGGATGGGTCTGAAGGATGGGGGGGACAGATGCTGCTGGGTGTACAGAGCTGCCGTCAATGTTGACTCTATGGCAGCCACACTCCGACGTAGATCAGACATGGCAGATGACATGCTCTCCATGAACGACAACAACTGTGTAATGAGTCGTGTATGTCCATGGAGGACAGTCAACATGGATGTCTGACCTACCACAATCTGCCGGAGTAGGTCCACAGACTCAGCACTGAGGGCAGCAGGGGACACAGGGGCAGGTGCTGCGGTGCCGGTAACAAAGGAGACACGGGGGCTAGCACGGACCCTAGGGACCCTAACAACTGGGAGGGTGGAGATGGTACTGGAGGAGGAGAGGCCAGCAAAAGATGAAGAAGAGACCATTGCTGCATATTCCCCCTCCTCCTGAGAGTCTGATTCCGAGCCGTCCGCATGGTAGAATGTGTCAGTCACATGGGGTCCGGCCTGCAGACTCTCATCACCCTCCGTGCCACTGCCTCCTTCTGACTCCTCAAAGCAGGTGGCACTGTCGCTGGGTCCCTCTGCCTGGTCCGCGCCTGTGTCTCCTCCAGATTCTGGTGATGATGCTGTTGGCAAGGAGAATAAGAAAAACATATCAGTCACCTGTACACATCAGACATATCAGCTACAAATCATTTGGTCACATTTCTAAACATGTCATGCATCATGAGTCACATGCCACTGAACTCTGCACAATGCCAAGCCTAGTCTTGGCCAATTGTAAGAGACACAACGCTCAATGTATAGTAGGATACAAGTAACAGGCAAGGGAAAAACTTGTATGAGAGACACAATGATGAGCCACTGCCTGACAACAGGATAGCTGATGATGAATCATAGTTCATTTTCTCACCCTGCCACCCAAATCCAGACCTGGTCATGTTAGATTCGCTTTGACCTTGTGCCACATGGGAAAAGTCCTGCCTGAACTGCCATGTGATGCCATCCTGGGACCTGAACCAAGTGTTCCATCACCTCACACTGGCATCACAGCTGTCTACACCCAAAGTCACATTGTGTGGCTGGCCATCAATATTATTTACAAACAACATGCAACATAGTTTGAGAATATGCACACACGCACTGCCCAGTGTGAGTATGCACAAGCCAAAATTAGTGCACATGTACAGTGTGCACCTGTAGCTAACACATGACAATTAGAAAGTGTACCATGGACAAAGGCCACTGAGGCTGACTCGTGCAGAAAACACATGTTGATACTCAAGATCAGTGCCAAAATATGAAGAAGGGCAGACACAGTGCACATGTGGTGCTACATGTAAGGTACCAACAGGTTTCACAGACCCCCCTCCGATACAAAAGGGGATGATGGACGGAGCATGTGAACAAATCAAACACTCACCCCCAGTCAACTGATCTGGGTTTAATCCATCACCATTCTTTAGTTCACTCAGCCACCCCAGTTCAGACATGGCTATATGCAAATCAGTCTGACCCTGTGCCCCATGGGAACAGTCCAGCCCGAACTGCCAAGCCATGTCTTCCCTGGACCGGAAACAAGCATCCTGGGACCGGTTTCGGATTCATAATCCTCATCAGCCAGGCTATCTTGAATCCAGTGGCCAAGTGAACAAGGGACTCGCGTCTGAGCATACCCTGCCACACTTAGGGTGAACAAAGCGATACAAAAGGGGATGATGGACGGAGCATGTGAACAAATCAAACACTCACCCCCAGTCAACTGATCTGGGTTTAATCCATCACCATTCTTTAGTTCACTCAGCCACCCCAGTTCAGACATGGATATATGCAAATCAGTCTGACCCTGTGCCCCATGGGAACAGTCCTGCCCGAACTGCCAAGCCATGTCTTCCCTGGACCGGAAACAAGCATCCTGGGACCGGTTTCGGATTCATAATCCTCATCAGTCAGGCTATCTTGAATCCATGGTCAGTGACATCACTGATGACTTTTCAAATGACATCACTGATGACATCATCCAGTGAATGTGATTGGGTTCGATATTTAAATAAGTATTACATTACCTACTGGCGGTCGCCAGTAGGTATATATAGTTAGGATTTTTTCCCTATGGGATTTTTGAAAATTCTATGTCTAATAACTTTGGCGTTTGTGGACGGAATTGGCTGAAATTTTCAGGAAAATGGCACATTTTGTTTCTGAGCAGCCCTTGAAAATTTGGGGGGGGGTTCGTCAAGGGGGGGGCCGAGAAAAAAAGGGGGTCCCAAAACGTGTTTTTAACATTGAGTTTTCCATAGAGCGGTTGGCCTCACTTTTAGCCCGAACGGCTGAATGGATTTGCACGAAACTTGGCAAAATTGTAGGGACTGGTAGCCCGATGTGCCTTTTGTAGGTCTCAATATATGTGCTTCAGTGGATTTTGAGAAATTAACGTTCAAAAAAAGATATATATCTGTAACAGCGGACCGGGCAGCGCTCCAGTTCGCGTACTTTTCGCGCAACGGAGCTTTGTGAAGCGAAGCTGATTGGTTCTCCGGCGTCTGTAAACATTCCAAACAGTCCGTAGCGGCCGCCATCTTGTCTCTCGGTAGGATCGAGAGACAAGAGGAGTCCAAAGCGAAGGGGCAAATGACCATAAGGGGGCCTAGTAGATCCTCGCTGACCCCCTAGGTTTGATGTGGAGGTTTTAAAAGGGCCCCGCGGGGCAAAAAAAATAAATAATAATAATAATCGAACGGCTGAATGGATTTGCACGAAACTTGGTAAAATATTAGGGACTGGTAGCCCGATGTGCCTTTGCTAGGTCTCAATATATGTGCTCCAGTGGATTTTGAGAAATTAAAGTTCAAAAAAAGATATATATCTGTAACAGCGCTCCGCTTCGCGTAACGGAGGTTTGCGAAGCTGATTGGTTCTCCGGCGTCTGTAAACATTCCAAACAGTCCGTAGCGGCCGCCATCTTGTCTCTCGGTAGGATCGAGAGACAAGAGGAGGCCAAAGCGAAGGGGCAAATGACCATAAGGGGGCATAGTAGATCCTCCTTGACCTCTTAGGTTTGATGTGGAGGTTTTAAAAGGGCCCCGCGAGGCAAAAAAAAAAATAATAATAATAATCGAACGGCTGAATGGATTTGCACGAAACTTGGCAAAATTGTAGGGACTGGTAGTCCGATGTGCCTTTGCTAGGTCTCAATATATGTGCTCCAGTGGATTTTGAGAAATTAACGTTCAAAAAAAGATATATATCTGTAACAGCGCTCCGCTTCGCGGAGATAAAATTATATCTGTATTACCTAGCTGTTGCTAACACCAGTTAGCGACGGCTAGTAGGAGATAGCGACCATCTTGGGCCCCACTTTGCATGTGAGTGATATTTATCACTAATGACATGCAAAGTGGGCATGCCAAGATGTTAGCGACTGGAAACAGTCGCTAACATCGCTATCTCCTATTATCAACTTTTGGAAATATTCGCGATAAGCGCGAATATCTCCAAAAGCTAGCACCTGCCCTGAGCAGTTCTAAGGCATGTTATCCAATGGGAGGTGGATAACATGGCTAAGAGCATTAGCTCGGTAATGCATGAATATCGCTGAGTTTTCAGCGATATTAATGCATTGCGGTCGTTTTTTATCGTATTTGCGATAAACCTTGATAATAGCAAGGTTTATCTGCGATAATTTCTGACGATGCTTAGCGGTAAAAAAATCGTTGCTAAGCATCGTTAGGGATAAATATCGCTTAACTTTGGTAATATGCCCCAACGTCTGTTAACGTTCGATTCGAAGGAAATCAGGAAGTGTTGAAAAACATTGTCTGCGCCATCTTGCCTTTTTTCAAATGCCACACTTTTGTCGTGCACGGCAGTCATTTTAGATGCCTTGACCAGACCCACTCTGTGCACGCTGTCGATCCTTAGCATGACTCCCCACCCTCGCAAGCATCTCCCCCAGGCAGTGGTCACCCCCGCTCTCTGTCTTATGCATGGGTAATAAACCACCCCCCATCTGCGCTGCTCTTCCCTGAGAATCACACCCTGTGCCCGCCCGACACCTCCCTTTCGCCCTATTCACTACCGCACCCTCTGACACTCCTTTTCCTCTGTGTCCGATTGTCCAGGCCGGTCCTAGGGTATCAGCTAGCCCTGCAGATGTAGTTTATGGCCCCAGCTGTAAAGAATCACCCCTCTTCAAAGGAGTTATAGTAGATCAAGGCCCACACTCGATGAGATCCGTCACAGCAGACGCGTTCCTATTATCTGAAAACCATCCTGTATTGTGATTGGGGAGGGGACCGAGCCTGAAGCGGAAGATTCCAGGGATGACTCTTTGTACATCAAAGTTTTTACAATTATGTGTCACATTAAAAATATATAGCACTCCAACAAAGTAGTAAGATTATAAAACTTTAATAACTTATAAATATATACAAGAAAACAAAAACAGTAATAACATATAAACATTTTTAGGGAAAAACAACGAAGTAGCGGTCGGCTGTGCGAATAGTCCCAACGCAGCACAACGTCCAGATTTCTGGCGTGGGGCGTCGCGGGGGGTGGGTCATCAGTAGCAAACTGTTGTGCGAATAGTTCCAAGGCAGCAGAACGATGGCACCAAGGTGATGTCCAGTAAGTTGCCGCACTGGTTTTGGTATCCTACAATGCTGCTCCGAATAACGGCGTGGGGCGCCCCGGGGGAGGCGGCGTGAACGGGCCTCTCCAGGTGGAGTGTCATCTGTTGTAGTGGGGCGCCCCTTTACCGTTTCAGTTGCCATTCCGTCCGTTTTTGGTCCACTGTGTCAAAAGCCGCAATTCAGCTGAGTTGCGCCCACTCTTGCGGTGCAGCGATAGGCGGCTGTCACAGGACTCTCAAAATGGCGGCAGGCTGTTTCCTTTTTGGGCCTGGTCCACTGAAATGGCCCTGGGACACCTTGGAAATCGGACGCTTGTCTGCTAGGTCTTGGACCCCATTCTCGAAAGCGTCCCCTCCGCCTTGAGGATTTATCAAAAGTTTTGGGGGCCCCCGACTCCTGTAGGCTTCTGGTGGGGAGCGGTTGCCATGATTGCTCGCGGAATGACCACGACGGAGCTACGAGATGGTGGTGCTCTCATGCTGAAGCCAGCTTCAGTCTGAAACATCCCGAAACAAGGTGGGGCTTTCATCGTTTGGGAAAAAAAAAAAGTTTTCATCCAATGAAAAGTGTTGTTTTTAGGTCATATGATCAAGCCTTCCATCATTAGGAAACCAAAAGTAAAATGAACCAATGAAAAGTTTTATAAACAAGTCACATGACCTGTTATGCGGCATAGGGTATAAAATGCGGAGAAAATACGTTGGCACGTGAGGCGGCGTCAGTAGCGGACCGATGTGCGAATAGGCCGAAGGCAATACAACGCGCCAAGATCCGGATGGCACCGAGGTGGTGTCCAGCAAGTTGCAGCACTGGTGTGGCCATCCTACAATGCAGAAAGTCGGCGTGGGGCGCCCCGTTGGCCTGTGAGTTTGCGTCAGTAGCGGACCGATGTGCGAATAGGCCGAAGGCAGCACAACGCGCCAAGATCCGGATGGCACGGAGGTGGTGTCTAGTAAGTTGCCGCACTGGTGTGGCCATCCTACAATGTTGAAAGTCGGCGTGGGGCGCCCCGTTGGCCTGTGAGATGGCGGCAGTAGCGGACCGATGTGCGAATGGGGCCAAAGGCAGCGCAACAATATTTTCGGAATAGAAGACACCACAAGGCGCTGAGATGCCAAGATCCGGATGGCACCGAGGTGGTGTCTAGCAAGTTGTGGCACTGGTGTGGCCATCCTACAATGGTAAAAGTCGGCGTGGGGCGCCCTGTTGGCCTGTGAGATGGTGTCAGTAGCGGACTGATGTGCGAATGGGGCCAAAGGCAGCGCAACAATATTTTCTGACTGACACCACAAGGCGCTGAGATGCCAAGATCCGGATGGCACCGAGGTGATGTCTAAGTTGCGGACCGATGTGCGAATGGGGTCAAAGGCAGCGCAACAATATTTTCTGTATGGAAGATACCACTAGGCGTTGAGATGCCAAGATCCGGATGGCACCGAGGTGATGTCTAGCAAGTTGCTGTACTGGTGTGGTCATCCTACAATGCTGAAAGTCGGCGTGGGGCGCCCCATTAGCCTGTGAGATGGCGTCAGTAGCGGACCGATGTGCGAATAGGCCGAAGGCAGCACAACGCGCCAAGATCCGGATGTCACCGTGGTGGTTTCATAGTTGAGAGGCACTTCATCTGCAGTGGGGCGCCGAGATCCGGATGGCACCGAGGTGATGTCTAGCAAGTTGCTGTACTGGTGTGGTCATCCTACAATGCTGAAAGTCGGCGTGGGGCGCCCCATTAGCCTGTGAGATGGCGTCAGTAGCGGACCGATGTGCAAATGGGGCCAAAGGCAGCGCAACAATATTTTCTGAAGAGAAGACACCAAAAGGCGCTGAGATTCCAAGATCCGGATGGCACCGAGGTGGTGTCTAGCAAGCTATGCAGTTGAGTTGTGTGCGCACTTGCGGCGAATAGGTCGAAGGCAGCATAACAATGTTTTCTGAATAGAAGACACCACAAGGCGTTGAGATTCGGTTACCACCGAGGTGATGTCTAGCAAGTTGCCGCACTGGTGTGGCCATCCTACAATACTGCTCCGAATAACGGCGTGGGGTGCCCGAAGGGGGGGGGAGGCGGCGTGAACGGGCCTTCCTAGGTGGGGGCTCGTCTGCTGTAGTGGGGCGCCCCTTTACCGTTTCAGTTGCCATTCAGCTGAATTTCGGCTGCTCTTGATGCTACAGCGACAGGCGGCTGCAACAGGACTCTCAAAATGGCGGCCTGTTCTTTGGATTTGGGCCTGGTCCACTAAAATGGCCCTGGGACACCTTAGAACTCGTACGCTCGATTTTTTTTTTCCTTTCCTGTACATGCAAAAAAAGGTAAATGCCCGGTACGTTACACGCTTCATCTGCCACGATGAACTCTCCAGAGGAACCGAAAAAAAATATAGTTATGGTAACTATACCATGCATCGTCATATGGAGAGGTGGCACCAATTAATTATAGTGCTGCATAAAAGAGAGATTTGGAGGAGAACCCTTGACCTGCTAGTACATTCATCAAAGAAGTGGCACTGACAGCATCAGAGGCAAGGGAAACGGTCCCAAATATTTAGAAGAACTTTGGAAAGATTAAAATGACATGTTTAGATTGTGGCAAATTAATTTCATGTGGACAGATGAGTGTTACTCTAATAAATACAGCATATGAACATCATCATAGTCGATGGTTGGTAGAGACATTTTGACTATATCCTGGACCTGCCCGTCCTCGCCCAAAATGGCGCCGGAATAAATGGGACTCGTAACTCCTTGTTGTGTACTGGTTGCAGAACCTTGAAATCACAAGATACGTATGCAGTTTTGAAGCACATGGCGGGCGGGGACGAGAATTGATTGAGTATTTCGACATCCCTATTGATATTAAGTTCTGATGTGTTATTGATTACTGTACTATTGAAAGTTCGAATTAACGTCACGCATGGTACTTGCCCGCAAATGTATATCTAGATAATTTTATTGTAACTGGCCCTGTCGTATTTTAATTATAAAATGTACGTCCACCGATTCCGTAACTGTTAGACACCTTAGTTCTTGCAACCTAATGGCCCGCCCGTTACGTTCCTCTACAGGGTAAATGTCTACTCATCATATACGATTACAGTTTGCTCCGTGGCCGGCCCACATGGTTATAGGCTCGTATTTGTATAATGAAATTTTCACAATAAAGGTTTTTAAAAGAAAACATGGTAGTAGTATATACATTGGTAAAGTTTTTAATAATAGTCACTGTTTTAGAATCAGTAAAAGGCAAGTGAAATAAAGCAGACCAATTACATGAAGGGTAAAAGGTATAATTCGAAGGAACGCAGTAAAGATAAATGGTCAAGGGCTGTTGTGTTTTCTACTCCTGCAACATAAAGTGATCGATAAGAATCTCATATTCAGGCGTATCGGCGACTAAGACAGCAGGTCGACCCTCTTTTGCTCAACGGCTCCGTCATGGGACGAAGAAACGCTCTTTTTCTCGAAAAAAGAATATATTTTACTTGCAGGACAGTTGTAAATTTTCCGGGAAAGTACATTAGCCTGGAACATTATAACATATATTTAAGAAAAAATAATGTTCGGAAGTAATAAAAAGCGTAATTTTTAGGTCATATGACCAAGCCTTTCATCATTAGAATAAGAAAAGTAAAATGAACCAATGAAAAGTTTTATTAACAAGTCACATGACTTGTTATGCTTACGTTACGCGCTGCGCGCCCCGGATGACTTCCGGATGCGCTAACGCGGCGCGTCATATGACGCATTACGCGACAACGCAGGTCCAGAATAGAGTCAAAATGTCTCCACCAACCAGCGGTTGGAACACAACCCCTTTCAGCAGGCTAAATAGTTCTGTTAAATGACAACAGAAGGGACAGGCAACAAGAAACATCAGTCAAAGATGGGAGGGCTAGTTCTTCTCTACCGGGTTACATTGGGGAGCTACCGGAACTGATCGAATTGGTAGTCTACAGTGTTTCTGGATATTCAGACTGAAGCTGGGGTTAGCATGAGAGCAGCACCATTTCGTAGCTCCGTCGTGGCCATTCCGCAACCAATCATGGCAGACGCTCTTTATCGTTATTTTGGGCGGGGTGGGTGGCGGAGCCAAGCTGTTTTGCAGCCATCATTGTGTGGAGTTCAGTTCATCTCACTAGTTTTGTATTTGTCATGAGGGGTTGTTCCTAATGTTTCTATTTTAGCGAGGTCAAAAAGACATCCCATTAGTGGCCTACTGATTTTGCTCGATTCCTTTTCTTTTTTTTACACGATTTTTCGTTATCTGCGAAGACTAAACAGAGTATTGCGACTCTGTGTTTGTTTGTAAATAGAGAATGAACCAAAGAGAACCAATTCTAAAACAGTAAATACTTGGATAACAATCAATCAAATGGAGAGAGAAGCAGGCACGACGTATTACAACGGGGGCAAAGGCCTGCGTTAACTACCCTTCACTATGTGCAAAGAGAGAGTACTCCTAATAGAAATGAGGGGGGGGGCATCATTCAAAGCAGATCAGTGTGCATAAACACGAAAATGTTTTCACTTACCACGTACTTGACATTCGACAGCTTATGATATTTGCTATTAAAAAACCATTGAAATTCACTGAAAAAACCATAGGTTATAGACCATATATAGTTAGGAATTAGCATTTACAAAACCTTGAAAATTCACTGAAAAAACCATAGGTTATAGACCATATATAGTTAGGAATTAGCATTTAAAAAACCTTATTTTACTCACACAAAACCATTGAAATTCCATATATAGTTAGTTGCACTAACTATATATCGCGCACCCGCAATCCACTGCTGATGATGTCACATATTACATCATTCATGACATGGTCAGTGACATCACTGATGACATCACTGATGACATCTCAAATAACATCACTGATGACATCACTGATGACATCATCCAGTGACTGTGTGTTTCTGTAAAGTTTAAATATGTTTTACATATTGAAGAATGAGTAGATGTATAAGTGTCTGGACGAAGGATTTAGTAGGTGCATGACTGAATGTATGAGTGAGTGATTAAATGTGTCTCACTGAGTGCATGGGTTAGTGACTAAACTGTCTTAATTTGTGCATCATTATGTCTGTTGTTCTGTAAACTGCTGCATGTGTTGATCAGTAGCTATATGATTAACTATATGGGTTATTGATTGATTGTCCAAGTATTTGTATGGGAGACTGAGTGTGTGTGTGGCTGGCTGGGAGGTGTGTGACTCTCTGCAGATCAATGTGTACTTGTATCAATGATTGTATAGGAAAGTAAGTATGTGTTAGTATATGTTTGAAAATGTAAGGTGCTCTATGTTTAACTGTATAGACAAGAAAATGGAAGTGTGATTGATTCTTTACAGGACTGACTAGGTGTGTGAGTAACTCCATGGATGAGTGGCAGAGTGTGAGTGTCTGTATAGGTGTATGAGTGCATATGATAGTGTTGTAAAGATGAGTGATTGTATGTATGAATGATTGTATGGGTGAATGAGTGAATGTGTGTGTAGACGTAGGAATCAGTGAGTGCGTATGTAGTAAATAGTATTGGTGTGTCAATGGTTTCAAAAATTATACTCTGTATTTAACACTGGGTGAAACAGAGGTTATATTAAAATGTGAGGAGATGCATTGCATTGTCACATGAATGATATCATCAGTGATGTGGTCATTGATGTCAAATGAGATGTCATCAGTGATGTCATCAGTGATGTCATTTGAGATGTCATCAGTGATGTCATCAGTGATGTCACTGACCATGTCATGAATGATGTAATATGTGACATCATCAGCAGTGGATTGCGGGTGCGCGATATATAGTTAGTGCAACTAACTATATATGGAATTTCAATGGTTTTGTGTGAGTAAAATAAGGTTTTTTAAATGCTAATTCCTAACTATATATGGTCTATAACCTATGGTTTTTTCAGTGAATTTTCAAGGTTTTGTAAATGCTAATTCCTAACTATATATGGTCTATAACCTATGGTTTTTTCAGTGAATATATATATAGATAGATATAGCAATCTGCATTGAAGACTGAGTAGATTTATAAGTGTCTGGATGGAGGATTTAGTAGCACTGTGATTGACTGTCTAAGTGACTAATTTAAGTATCCCACTAAATATATGGGATAGTGATTAAACTGTGTGACTATCTGTATCACTCTGTCTCTTGTTGTGTAAACTACTACGTAAGTTGGTTACTAGCTATGTCAAAGTATATATTAGTTATTAATTAGTTAAGTAAGTATTTGCTGTCAAGTTGTCACCCACTAGGAACCACGCTGCAGGAGCAACGATATTCCCAACCCTCTACCCCACACAGACTGCAGTGTGCCAGATATTACACACAACCAACTACAGTCTGAGCCCGGGGAGAGGGAAGGGTAAAAAGAAACAATGGGGAAGAAATGACTTCGATGGCCCCAGGTAATCTCCAGCTCCCTTCAGTCTCGACTTCTACAACAAACTGACTTCCCACACTGCAGAGGGGAGAAAAGAAACAGGACACAGATCAACAAACAAAACAGCCTACAGATATGTCTTTTCTCTTTGCGCATGAGATACCTGCATAATACAACACCCCTCTTCGCTTTCTTACCCTTCTTAGGGATTCAGTAGTCCAAGATGTGAGACCTTCACAAAGGGGAACTGATATAAGCTGGAATGACTTGAGACCTCCGAAAGTGAAAATACCACGTGAATTGCCTTCTTCTGGAATGAGGGGAAAAAAGTCCGTAGACTAGAAAAAAAAACAATACAATCCAAGCGTGGTACGTTTTAGACACCCAATACCCGAAAACCCAAAACTGTGGCCACAAAAAGAGAAAAACAAACACCGACTATCAGCCGTTCCGAGAAAGCATCTAAAAAATACACAAGGATGCGGATAGGAAACACAACGCCCGGATGTAGCGTCTCCGACGTGTATCTTCAGTCTTCAGTCTGCACGCAGCCGCGCACAGACTCTAATAATTCCAAAAGCAGGTCCAAGTTCTGCTCACAATATCCAAGCTTCCGAAATAATCCCAGTTAAATGTCACAATAACACATCCATGGTGCAGCGCAAAACTAAGCCTCGCTTTGCTTACTCAAAAGCATCCGAATTCTAGCATAACACCCACACGGCAGGAAATCCAACGCTGAGATGACGAAGGGAAATAACAAAAGGACAACGTGACCGTTTAGAAACCAAGCAAGGAATACCCAGCCAGGCTCCATTAAATAACGTCACAGGGAAAGAACAGGGAGAGGGGCGTGACCATCTACATGCACATAGAGAGAGGACTGGAAAAACACAGAAAGAATATAATGCACTGGGAGTCTAAGCTACCTAATTCCCAACATTTGCATGGGATAGTGAATGTCTGTGTGGGTGGGTGGGAGGTGTGTGACTGTCCAAAGATGTGTAAATAGTTGATTTAGTAGGTATATGAGGTTAAGACTGTATGTGTAAACAGTTGTTTGGGTGAGTGAATCTCTTTATGGGTGTGGTGATGAGTAAATATATTTCTCAATGATACATGTCTAACAAAGTAGAAATATAAAAGATAGTGTATGTGACATTTGTATATAAATAGGTATGCATAAGACTCAGTGATTGTATGAGTGACTATATCGAAAGCTGTATACTTGTAATAGTGATTTTATAACACACTATGGGGTCGATTCCGATCCGGTAAAAAGCGCTCCAAATTGGCGTTCGAAAAGTTTTTCCCCATACGAATCGTACCTGTACGAATCAGCAAGTACGATCCCAACCAAAAGCGTCACTCCGTACGCCTCGTAAAAAACGCCGTACAAATCGAAAGTCCATACGATTTGCTGTCGGATGACGCTGCACGCTACGTCCGAACGTAAATAGAGCGCGTCTTCCGAACCAGGAAATACGATCCGTGTTGAACACACTCCGTACGGCTCTTTTGCTACGAGAGCTCAAAACTACAGTAAAACCAGAGTCCGGCACGAACCGCACCCCGGTACGCGACAAGCCAGACATGAACGCCATCGTCCGTGTCATCCCAATCCTGTACGGCCACCACCTCGTACATAGAAACCGACGACAGCACAGACGATGAGTACAACGAAGTCCAACATACCTGTACGTGGTGCCACACGCGCACATCTCCATTGCACGACTGTAATGTCTGGGTACGTTGCGCCACACACTCCCGCATATCACCAGTGTAATACGGAGACGTGCCGCACCTACGTCATCGACCTCGGAGTATGGTATGTCACCGCACATCACCAGCGTAATTCGGAGACGTGCCGCACCTAGGTCACCGACCTCGGGGTACGGTACGCCACCGCACATCACCAGTGTCATACGGAGACGTGCCGCACCTACGTCATCGACCTCGGGGTATGGTACGTCACCGCACATCACCAGTGTAATACGGAGACGTGCCGCACCTACGTCATCGACCTCGGGGTACGGTACGCCACCGCACATCACCAGTGTAATACGGAGACGTGCCGCACCTACGTCGTCGACCTCGGAGTACGGTACGTCACCGCACATCACCAATGTAATACAGAGACATGCCACACCTACGTCATCAACCTCAGAGTACGGTACATCACAGCACATCACCAGTGTAATACGGAGACGTGCCGCACCTACGTCATCGACCTCGTGGTACGGTACGTCACTGCACATCACCAGTGTAATACGGAGACGTGCCGCACCTAAGTCATCGACCTCGTGGTACGGTACGTCACCGCACATCACCAGTGTAATACGGAGACATGCCGCACCTACGTCATCGACCTCAGGGTACGGTACGCCACCGCACATCACCAGTGTAATACGGAGACGTGCCGCACCTATGTCATCGACCTCGGGGTACGGTACGTCACCGCACATCACCTGGGTAACAGTGAGACGTGTGGGACATACGTCTGCTATGTCAGTGTAAGTGTAAGAGGTGTGTAGAAAGCGCACCCAGCACTGCCCAGCAGCATAGGGTGTGTGTGGCTAAGATCCCCACCAGTGCCCAGCATTAGAGTGTGTGTGTGGCTAAGACCCCCAGCAGTGCCCAGCAGTGCCCAGCATTATAGTGTGTGTGTGGCTAAGACCCCCTGCAGTGCCCACCAGTGCCCAGCATTAGAGTGTGTGTGTGGCTAAGACCCCCACCAGTGCCCAGCATTAGAGGGTGTGTGTGGTTAAGACCCCCACCAGTGCCCAGCAGTGCCCAGCATTACAGTGTGTGTGTGTGGCTAAGACCCCCACCAGTGCCCAGCAGTGCCCAGCATTAGAGGGTGTGTGTGGCTAAGACCCCCACCAGTGCCCAGCAGTGCCCAGCATTACAGTGTGTGTGTGGCTAAGACCCCCAGCAGATCCCACCAGTGCCCAGCATTAGAGGGTCTGTGTGGCTAGGACCCCCACCCGTGCCCACCAGTGCCCAGCATTAGAGGGTGTGTGTGGCTAAGACCCCCACCAGTGCCCAGCATTAGAGGGTGTGTGTGGCTAAGACCCCCTGCAGTGCCCACCAGTGCCCAGCATTAGAGTGTGTGTGTGGCTAAGACCCCCACCAGTGCCCAGCATTAGAGGGTGTGTGTGGTTAAGACCCCCACCAGTGCCCAGCAGTGCCCAGCATTACAGTGTGTGTGTGTGGCTAAGACCCCCACCAGTGCCCAGCAGTGCCCAGCATTAGAGGGTGTGTGTGGCTAAGACCCCCACCAGTGCCCAGCAGTGCCCAGCATTACAGTGTGTGTGTGGCTAAGACCCCCAGCAGATCCCACCAGTGCCCAGCATTAGAGGGTGTGTGTGGCTAAGACCCCCACCCGAGCCCACCAGTGCCCAGCATTAGAGGGTGTGTGTGGCTAAGACCCCCACCAGTGCCCAGCATTAGAGGGTGTGTGTGGCTAAGACCCCCACCAGTGCCCAGCAGTGCCCAGCATTAG
This sequence comes from Lissotriton helveticus, assembly GCF_964261635.1. Taxonomy (NCBI): domain Eukaryota; kingdom Metazoa; phylum Chordata; class Amphibia; order Caudata; family Salamandridae; genus Lissotriton; species Lissotriton helveticus. The sequence goes on from NC_136065.1 coordinate 1,470,062,429, forward strand.
AGTGTGTGTGTGGCTAAGACCCCACCAGTGCCCAGCATTACAGTGTGTGTGTGGCTAAGACCCCCATCAGTGCCCAGCATTACAGTGTGTGTGTGGGTAAGACCCCCACCAGTGCCCAGCATTAGAGTGTGTGTGTGGCTAAGACCCCCAGCAGTGCCCAGCATTAGAGGGTGTGTGTGGCTAAGACCCCCACCAGTGCCCAGCATTACAGTGTGTGTGTGGCTAAGACCCCCACCAGTGCCCACCAGTGCCCAGCATTAGAGTGTGTGTGTGGCTAAGAACCCCAGCAGTGCCTAACAGTGTCCAGCATTATAGTGTGTGTGTGGCTAAGACCCCCACCAGTGCCGACCAGTGCCCAGCATTAAAGTCTGTGTGTGGCTAAGACCCCCACCAGTGCCCAGCATTAGAGGGTGTGTGTGGCTAAGACCCCCACCAGTGCCCAGCAGTGCCCAGCATTACAGTGTGTGTGTGGCTAAGACCCCCACCAGTGCCCAGCAGTGCCCAGCAGTGCCCAGCAGTTAAAGCAAAAACATACCATTGTTAACCTCATTACCATCAGGAAATAGACACATGTCACAATACCCAAATTTGAACATCACACCAGCTCCCAGGCACACAGCAGTCACATACATTATCAGACAAACTAAAGTACAGAAAGGGAAAAAAATAGCTTTATTCAGCTGGTTCAAAATTGAAAACGCAAATAAGAGTCCTTTCTCACAGAAGGCCAATGGCCAGTCCAAACAAGTCAGAAAAACAGTTTGTGCCTTCATGGATGTTCTCACACCCAAACTTGCCTGCACATGGAGTTCAATACGCAGTGGAAACTTTGGGAGCATCATCTGTGGAATCCTCCGGCACCGCATGGACAGGAGAGGGAAGGATAGGTGGAGTGGGTGCAGGTTTTGTGGATTCATCCACACTGGTCGGTGCATCGCAGAAAGAAGCAAGATAAACTTGGCTGCACACTTCAGCCAGTTCGGAAAAACTACCACCTGAACCCAGGGACACATTGGGGGTGGAGGTAGAGGGCTGTGAGTCTGTTGTCCTGGGTCTGTGGATGCGTGTGTGAGGTGTGTCCCCTCTCCCTGTGGGTGCGCCTACATCCCCTTGAGATTGGGTGCGTGGAGATTTGAGCTTTTTCTGCCGTGTGGGTGTGCTGGGTGTATCTGTTGTTGTGTCCGACCTGTGGCGTCTGCGTGTATGTTGGGTAGGTATGGGAGAGGCTGAGGTGGATGGGTCTGAAGGATGGGGGGGACAGATGCTGCTGGGTGTACAGAGCTGCCGTCAATGTTGACTCTATGGCAGCCACACTCTGACGTAGATCAGACATGGCAGATGACATGCTCTCCATGAACGACAACAACTGTGTAATGAGTCGTGTATGTCCATGGAGGACAGTCAACATGGATGTCTGACCTACCACAATCTGCCGGAGTAGGTCCACAGACTCAGCACTGAGGGCAGCAGGGGACACAGGGGCTGGTGCTGCGGTGCCGGGAACAAAGGAGACACGGGGGCAAGCATGGACCCTAGGGACCCTAACAACTGGGAGGGTGGAGATGGTACTGGAGGAGGAGAGGCCAGCCAAAGATGAAGAAGAGACCATTGCTGTATATTCCCCCTCCTCCTGAGAGTCTTATTCTGAGCCGTCCGCATGGTAGAATGTGTCAGTCACATGGAGTCCGGCCTGCAGACTCTCATCACCCTCCGTGCCACTGCCTCCCTCTGACTCCTCAAAGCAGGTGGCCCTGTCGCTCGGTCCCTCTGCCTGGTCCGCGCCTGTGTCTCCTCCAGATTCTGGTGATGATGCTGTTGGCAAGGAGAATAAGAAAAACATATCAGTCACCTGTACACATCAGACATATCAGCTACAAATCATTTGGTCACATTTCTAAACATGTCATGCATCATGAGTCACATGCCACTGAACTCTGCACAATGCCAAGCCTAGTCTTGGCCAATTGTAAGAGACACAATGCTCAATGTATAGTAGGATACAAGTAACAGGCAAGAGAAAAACTTGTTTGAGAGACACAATGATGAGCCACTGCCTGACAACAGGATAGCTGATGATGAATCATAGTTCATTTGCTCACCCTGCCACCCAAATCCAGACCTGGTCATGTTAGATTCGCTTTGACCTTGTGCCACATGGGAAAAGTCCTGCCTGAACTGCCATGTGATGCCATCCTGGGACCTGAACCAAGTGTTCCATCACCTCACACTGGCATCACAGCTGTCTACACCCAAAGTCACATTGTGTGGCTGGCCATCAATATTATTTACAAACAACATGCAACATATTTTGAGAATATGCACACACGCACTGCCCAGTGTGAGTATGCACAAGCCAAAATTAGTGCACATGTACAGTGTGCACCTGTAGCTAACACATGACAATTAGAAAGTGAACCATGGACAAAGGCCACTGAGGCTGACTCGTGCAGAAAACACATGTTGATACTCAAGATCAGTGCCAAAATATGAAGAATAGCAGACACAGTGCACATGTGGTGCTACATGTAAGGTACCAACAGGTGTCACAGACCCCCCTCCAACATGATGATGTGCAAAGGAATGCATACTAAGACATTGCACCATAGGAGTACAAGTGAAAAACAATCATTAGCCAAAGCGCTGGTCAAATGTGGAGATGGGCAAGGAATGTAAAGAAGCATCTGCTGAAACTCGGCCATTCTTATGCCAATGCATAAAGTGCCTGTCTGACCACACCACTCCAACTATGGGAGTGTTACCATGCCTCGGAGCACTGCAGGTAGCATGTGACACACATGACAACAAACAGACATGTACCTACCCCCTTCTTGCTGCTGTCCCTCCGACAACTGCCTATGGAGGTCTGGGAAAACCACTTCCAGGACCCGGAGCATGTGGGGGGTGAGGTGGCGGGTGCCGCCATGCCGGCGTGGAGCTTCCAGCTTCAGCTGTACTCTGGCGATGCGGCGGGTCCAGCACCGGATGTCCTGCCACCTCTTCTTGATGTTTCTGAGCCTCCTGCGAGGCCCCCCCCTCACTCCTGACAGCCCTGGCGATGGCCACCCAGATTTCACACTTCTCATAGGCAGATACCTGTCACAAATGTAAACTTAAAGAACATCAGTACACCTGGTCCATGTTCCAAAAACACACATATGTGTACAAAATACTTGAGGACAACAGGGCATCGGATGCTCCGCACATTTGCATCATTGTCTAGGAGTATGCGGCCTGTGAGCAAACAGAACTGCACTACATGCCATTTAAAGGCTACAGATGACATAAGGGGTGCAAACCACTCTTTGAGCATGGCACTCACTGAGCAATATATGCTACATCTGGGTGCACCGCAGCACGTGACATGCTGTCACACACCCCACTACAACAAAGAACCCTCTTCACCCAACACTGTACACCCTGGCACTCACTCAAAACAACATAGCATCTATCCACTATACATACACAGTGGCTATAGTGTCACACACACAACAGGTGCACACTCCAAGGTAGTGCACACATCACTCACCTGCTCCTCTGGTCTCCCATACAGCTTGCTGTAGTTAGGCAGGCGGGCATCCAGCAGGGCATTGTTCTCACCATCACTGAATGCAGGTGCCCTCTCCATGCTCAGCTAATCAGGGTCCAGAGGATACAGAGGCAGCAGCTGTGTTTTCCACTCCAATGTTGTGCAGGCAAGTGCCCTCCCACAGCCACATGCTGCCTTATATTTGTGCTGCAGAGGGTCTGTGAGTCCAATGAGTAGTGTGTGATAGGCCACCATAGTCTGCATCCTATGTTTCATCCAATCCCGTCACACATAAGGCCATGACACACATATGCATGGTTTGAAAACTGAGCCAGAGCTGAAGAACAACTTTTGCAACATTGTATTTTTAGGCCAACTGAATTTTCTAGAACACCTGTAGGAGGCTCAAAGCTCTCTGTATCCATGACAACCTGGCTGCATTCTGATCATTACACTGTTCCCCTAGATGTTCCCTATGTATTTATTTGATTACCCACACAAGGACGGTGCGATTGCCGTTGCAATTGCAACCCATTCAATGGTGAAACAAGGCGTACACACGCACGTACCATTGGGGTACGCTGTGGTCGCGTATGGGTACAAAGCAATAGGGAAACGAGGCGTACACATGCACGTACCATTGGGGTACGCTGTGGTCGCGTATGGGTACAATGCAATAGGGAAACGAGGCGTACACACGCACGTACCATTGGGGTATGCTGGTGTCGCGTATGGGTACAATGCAATAGGGAAACGAGGCGTACACACGCACGTACCATTGGGGTACGCTGTGGTCGCGTATGGCTACAATGCAATAGGGAAACGAGGCGTACACATGCACGTACCATTGGGGTACGCTGTGGTCGCGTATGGCTACAATGCAATAGGGAAACGAGGCGTACACACGCACGTACCATTGGGGTAGGTTGTGGTCGCGTATGGGTATAATGCAATAGGGAAACGAGGCGTACACACGCACGTACCATTGGGGTACGCTGTGGTCGCATACGGCTACAATGCAATCGGGAAACGAGGCCTACACACACATGTACCATTGGGGTACGCTGTGGTCGCGTATGGCTACAATGCAATAGGGAAACGAGGCGTACACACGCATGTACCATTGGGGTACACTGTGGTCGCGTATGGGTACAATGCAATAGGGAAACAAGTCGTACAAACGCACGTACCATTGGGGTACGTCGTGGTCGCGTATGGGTACAATGCAATAGGGAAACAAGGCCTACACACGCATGTACCATTGGGGTACGCTGTGGTCGCGTATGGCTACAATGCAATAGGGAAACGAGGCCTACACACGCACGTACCATTGGGGTACGCTGTGGTCGTGTATGGGTACAATGCAATAGGGAAACGAGGCCTACACACGCACGTACCATTGGGGTACGCTGTGGTCGCGTATGGGTACAATGCAATAGGGAAACGAGGCGTACACACGCACGTACCATTGGGGTATGCTGTGGTCTCGTATGGCTACAATGCAATAGGGAAACGAGGCCTACACACGCACGTACCATTGGGGTACGCTGTGGTCGCGTATGGCTACAATGCAATAGGGAAACGAGGCGTACACACGCACGTACCATTGGGGTACGCTGTGGTCGCGTATGGCTACAATGCAATAGGGAAACGAGGCCTACACACGCACGTACCATTGGGGTACAGTGCGTCAGACATGCTCAAGTGAACGCTTGTGTAGGCTGCGTTCCTGACCTCCTTCATGTCACCATTGGGAGAGTGACCGCAGGAAATCACATTGCAGGGATGTAGTTTAGACCCATGTTGATGATGTGGATGCATACATCAGCATGGCATCCTTACATCAGCAGGCCCCAGGTGTGACAGACATTGAAGAAGCACAGGGACTGTGACCTTGTGGCTCAGTTGATGTGTGAAGAGCTGTTGAGACATGTCATTAATCACTGTGCACATGTGTATCACATACATTCAACACTTTGCACCTGAGTAACGTCTGCAACATATTTTGATGCACATCAACACTGGAATGGCACACCAGCAGCAACATGCCCACTGTCACAGATGTCGAATTGACGCACAGCATGACCCTGTGTGACCACGTCATATGTGTGCCATGTGTGACATTGTGCATGCTGTTTGCATATCAAAGAAACAGGTCAGTATTATATTCCTCACCTTAGAATATCCCCAAGTGTCAGACTGGATCTGCCAATTTTGGCTTAGCAGTACCCTTGTGTGTCGGTAGGCATCATGTGCGGCTCCGCATGTGTCATTGGCGTTGTGTGCGCCGTGATGACGTTGTTTGAGTACTCATACGTTGCCTCCGCGTTCTCACGTCAGGTCCTCTTTTTTCACAAAAGCAGCGCAGTTCCCGTATAAGTGTAACCTCACTCATTTGGTTTCAAATCATAGTACGATCACTTCTGATCATTTAACTTGGATTGTCCAACTCAGGACGGTGCCAATAGGGATGGCCGTTTCCAAGCCTGTGACGATTGCGACCGACTGATGTTGGTGACTGACCCACACCGTCGGTGTCTCCACTGTTTCGACGTCAAGCACGGCAACAAGAGCAGCTCTGACTGCCGGGCCCAGACATATGAAGCTAGGTGGGAGTGGTCCCGCCAGCGGCTCGGACTCCAGCAGTTGGCCCAGCACCGCAATAGCTCATGGTCTGTGCGTAGGTAGAGTGCCCGGGCGTGGGGTTAGAACCATCAGAGCCCCGGGATTTGACATCACTCCTCCAGGGCAAAGTCGTCATGTAACCACAAGAAGTCAAAGAGACGTCATCGCACTTCATACTCACCACAATGCACGTGCAATGCTGCACGGGATTTGGGTGACACTGCCCACACGGCTCCGTCAGATTTGCAGCCGTCGTAGCCTGCACCACGACCTCCGGTCCCTGGTCAGCATGCGACGCAGGAGGAGTTAGTGCGCTTCCTCATGGCCATGATGTCCCTCACTCCACCGACGGGCTACGCCGCGGCTTAGGGCCCAGCTAACCCGTCCGGTGGCACAAGCGGGTCTGGTGCTTTGGCCCCGATGCCGTCTCTTGCTTTGGCTCTGACGCTGGCGGCGCCTTCGTCCCGGAACCGCTGGGCCACCCTGGATCCGATTGGTGATCCTGGTCCTCGCTGGTTCACCTCACGACCTCACCGGCAACAGTCCCCCAGATGTCACCCTCGGCGCTGTCCTCGGGTGGTGATGTCCCCGATAGCACACACTATACGGCTCCGGCGTGGGAACGCCACGGCACAACGCCGCTTTTAATGCTGCATGGGGAGTTTAACTTCAACGAGCCGGACACATCTTTTGACAACCCTGATTATCAGGGAATGGGTGATAAGGAGTATTGGGAGGCTTCTGAAGACCCACTGACACGTGAGTGTCAGTCCCAAGACGACTGGACAGGTGGACTGGGGGATGCGAGTGGTCTAGACACCGCGCCAGACACTGGTAATGTCTCTAATCCAACCGTGTCTTTCGAGGAGCGGGCAACGTACAGTGTTGTGTTTACGTGGGCGGCCAAAGCCTTGCCCCTTCATCTCCCCGTTGCGCCTGTGAGGACCAATCTCCTCACTGAGGTCCTTAAACTGCAGTCAAGCTCGGCTGACCCTCTGCAGCCGTTTCATGAGGCATTGACTGATGCTATTTTGGCCACTATGTCCAGGCCCGCTGCTGGTTTGGCTGTAGATAGGCACGTTTCCAGACGCCCACACCCCTCCCAGGACGACCCATGTTTCCTGTCCTCCCACCCCACCCCAAAGAGCATGGGCATCCAGGCCTCCAAATCACAGACCGCATTCCCGTTTGCTCCGCTGGACAGGGTATCCAAGAGGTATGAGCAGTACGGAAAGATGGTATCATCCTCCCTGAGTCTGGGACTGAGGTCTTCCAACATCACATGCCTCTTTGTCCGCTGCACACACTCTCTGTGGGACACGGTTGTGGAACTGCTGCCAGAGTGCACATTGTAGGTACGGGCAATACTTGGCCAAGCCCTTGTAGAATGCCGATCTGCGGCACGGTATTCGATCCCGTGTGGGCAGGATAGCACTGACTCACTGGGCTGAGCGATGGCATCCACGGAGGCAATTTGTTGCAAAGCCTGGTATGTATTCCAAGTTAGGACTATGCTACTAACTACTGTTCCTTACAGATATTTCGTTACAAAAGGTAAGTAACTTGTTCATACTGTTCAATATATCTGCTGTAGGAGCATCTATGATGTGTCCTTGCCGTGATGACAGGGTTTCACATGTACGCACACCATGCCACTTGTGAAAATGAACCGCTCATATGTGTGATGGCATCACAGACCATTTGTCACAAATCAAACATTTCTGCTGTCTGATGATGTCCATGTAATAGTTTTGGAAATATCACACCGCAATAGGAATATGTCAGATCTGTGCAAATGATGGCACATGTGATGTTGGTGTGTGCATTGCTGTCAGGATGTGCAGACAAACTCCTAATGCAATTCACGTGACGTGTGTCACTGACGTGATACATTGTCATGCTCACTCAGACCTTCCCATCAGATCATTTGTATGCATGTCATATCCATTCCACAGACCACAGGTCTTTTACTTTACACGGAGGAGTGGCTGGCAGCTGGCACATGTTTCCTCAGTGTGTATCCCACGCCACACTCAAAATTGTCTAGATTTGTTGAAGCAGTGTTGCTTGTGCCATGTACATTGTTATTGTCTTAGTCTGACAGTTGTACACATTTTCTACTAAATATGGTTTGCAGGGCACCCCCTCTGGAAAGGCCGTTGCCAGACTTGGAAGCCATGAGGGAACGTAATTGCATACGGCGTTACCGCTTTGGCATACAGTTGATCAAGGACCTGACGGACAGGCTGGAACATCACCTGCAACTACGACACAGGTATCCAACTGCGCTAACACCCAAGGTAAAGGTGATGGCTGCCCTACATTTCTTTGCACAGGTACGTTCCAATTTACCATAGCTGATGTGGGAGGGATGTCTCAATGTTTAGCCGGGTATTGAGCGATGTATTGGCAGCTATGTTGCTGCACATAGATGAATTCATTACTTTCCCTACTCCAGAACAGTTGACACATGTCAAGGGGGAATTGTATGCCCTGGGACACATGCCACATGTAATTGGTGCAATTGATGGTACACATGTTACTCTAGTGCCACCACAGGCTCAGGAGCAAGCGTACCGCGACAGGAAACACTACCACTAGATAAATGCCCTGGTGGTGTGTCTTGCCAACTTGCTTATCTCACATGTTTGTGCACATTTTCCAGGATCGTGCCACAAAGCATTCATCATGAGGCGTAGCAGGGTACCACAGATGATGCTACAGCTGCACAACCATCGTGCATGTCTTGTTGCTGGGTAAACTCTGTCAGCCATGTATGTCAGTATGTCAAAACTTCATGGACTGCATCATATTACACACTCATTTCCATCATGTTAATTTGCAGGAGACGCAGGATATCCAAACATGCCGTGGCTAATGACTCCGCTATGGAACACCAGGACAGCTGCAGACCAGCGGTACAACAATGCTCATGGGAAGACCAGGGGGGTAATCGAGCGAACATTTGGACTCCTGAAGAGCCGGTTCAGGTGCCTGGACAAGACAGGCGGAGCCCTCCAATACACCCCACTCAAGGTGTGTGACATCTTCACCGTGTGCTGCATGCTACACAACATGGCAGTGGAGAAGGCCGTGCCACTCTACCTTGATCCTGATGAGCTGGAACGTCCGCCCGTTAAGGATGAAGGCCTTGCCCAGGATGCCAGTGACGAGGAGGATGAAGATGATATCTGGAGTCACCTCATCCGCAACTTCTCTTCATAATGGTGAGTCATAGGTGCATTTTGGTAAAACATGTACTATAGAGTTGCATGGGTAGCATGCTGGGTATGCAACTGACTGTATGCAATGTCACTTGGATGTTTGTTGTGCAGTGTCACACAAATGCAGATGTAATGCAACACACATACGTGCTATATGTGTACTTGGAATGTACAGGTGTACTACAACATCAGGCTATTCAACAGGACAATGTCAGAATGACATTATACGGAACTTGACCCCTTGTGTGCCTCTCATAAACAGCTCGCCCTGCCTGTTGTCCGTTGGTGTCATCGTGATCAGCCTGCTATTGCTCATTATGATTGCAACGTCAGCCAAATCAACGGAGCATGAATGGACATGTGGAAAAGTCAATTTGGGTAAGGACTCATATGAGGCTGTTTAGCGTTGGTATGGTTTCAATTGTGTGGTACATGTTCATGCGCATGTTGTTAGACCATGCATACATGCAACAACATCATGTTTCTTATTACATGTAGGCCCACTCCCATGACAGGATAGTCACCCCATCTGACAGTCATCTGTTGTAGTTTTAGACTCTGGTGAATGCATCAATGTGTGTAGACATTGATACTGCAACATTGCATGTACCATGGTTTGACATTGTGTTAGAGGTCACAACCATGGACTCTGTGGGGGATTGCAGCCTCACTGTGTGCATTAGAAAGTGTCTGGTTCCTCACCTCAACCTTGTGGGCCAGTCCAGTTTGTTTACCAAAAAACCATGTTGTGTAGGTGTGGCCCAGTGTATGTTCCACATGTTAAGACAACTGTCCTGTGATTCTGTTCGCATGGATGTATTGCCCCTTGTTGCAGTATGTCATGTCACTGACATGTTGTTACCTCAGTGCAGGTTGAGAATACTGCTACGCCAGCCTTCACAGTGAGTAGAAGTTCCGTTTTAATTCACATGATGCCATGTATGTTTAGCATTAGACATAACAATGGTGGGATGATGCATATGTGTATTATTGTGTTGCACCAGTGGAGTGCGGTCATTCACATGATTCTCTTGTCCCGTGCAGCATTTCTGAGCAAATGTAGGGTTCATTATGTGGCTTGGATCAACATCACTTGCTGTTGAGTTATTTTCAACCTGCTTGTCATGTTTAGCATAGTGATGCAAAGTTGATAGAGCAAATGACTAGCTACAGAATGCCTTCATTGCATGAAGGTCATTAGCTTCCTCATCATACGTGATTCTTACAGCTGTTGTGGGTGATGTCAAGTTTGCCTACATGGCCCTTACGGGTACACATTAACAAATACAGATATTACACTTTGCGTAAGTAGCATTGCCATATATTTTAATTTGTTTGTAGGGTCCACATCATCAGACACTGTGAACTATTTTTTGTACGCATAGATCTCAATGCATAGTAGCTGACTTGTGAGCGTTACACTAGACTCAAATAGATGACAGACTGTCCTAGGTTTTATGTGTCCATGTTACAGCAACGGATCTCATGTGATAGCATAATGAGTGATCTCAAAGTGGCTACAGTCGTTACACTTCACAGGTGTGACTGATACAGTGTATCTCTTGAGGTATTTGTAGTGTCAGTGACATGAGAAAGTACTCCTAATGGTTATTTGCCTCTGTTTCAGGTCTCCCTCACTGCAGTTCCCATCCTCTCCTTCCCTCGCGTGATCACCCTTTTGTGTCTGTCATTTGTACTCAGACCAAAGGGCTATTTGGAGGTGGAACCCTTTGAGCATCACACCACTCTGATGAAGAAAGATACGGCCAGTCCCTGGCAGGCTTGTAGCGAATCATTCTGCTGAATTACAGGTGACATCATTCATAGACTTTTTTTGTCTTCTTGCCAAAGCCAATGACCATGTATGTTTGATAATGCTCCATGGGCTCACAAGGTAAATCATCATGTTGTGCATGACGTGTGATTTCAACTGAATATTGTGCCTCCTTGATGTCAACGCACATGTCCTTCTAATGTGCATGTATACTATATGGCATGAAGTAAGCTTATTCTTGGTATGTGTTTACATGTACAGTGACTACATGCATGGTGTTGGTTAAGGCTAAAGTACTATATTGTGTGTGAGGTAGATGGCTGTGTAGCTGCTGTTTAGCTTGGAACACACTAGCTGTAGTCTACACCTGCTGATGCTGTGTGTCCTGTGCCCCACTTGTCCCTAAGGGGCCTGATACTGTGACCGTGATCTTTGGTGATTACTGTGCCATTTTATTTGCAGTGACCCTGAGTGAAGCAGACACTCCTGCATTCACATACACATGTCACTTTGTGACTTGCCAATGCCCTTGTGGTATGTGCTTTTTTGGCAAGTTGTCACACCCCTCCTGCCGTCATGTCTTCACTCATTCCTGCTGCTGCATACACAGCCACAATGCAGCGCACACTATCCAGGACCACACACGCCTACAGGATACCCCTCCTTCTATCCATTTCTAGAGCATGCTCCAGCCACCCTACACACAGAGAACACCAGACAATCATCCTCCTGGTATCACGATGCCTCAAACTCACCCATTACAGCTTCTATGCCTGTGTGTACAACACATACTGACAGGACTATGCTGAGCCACATGACAGTGTGTCTACGTACCACCAGGTCACCTGCCTTGTACAGCACCCACACACCTTCCATAGGCACAATATTGTACAGTGTTACCTTGTCAACTCCACAGCAGCAAAAATCGGCTTCCTTACAGTCACGTGGCAGTACACGACCTGGTCACACCACTTCAACATAGCCGTCACAGTCAGTCAAGTAGCCACAGGGGACACACACCATGACCACGTCTCTTGGGTGTAGTGTGATTTGGCCGTTCTGGTGTAGATAATTGTCAGACGTGGCTAGTTGTTCTGGATGCGTTCCACCCATCACAGGAGTTTAGTACTTGTAGCTCCATAGGGGGAAGTCACGTAATCATGCGAGCTTGGGTAGAGTGCTACAGCCCATTGCCCAAAGTCCGTCCTGCCACCCTTGTCCTGTGCGCCATTCATCACATACACAGTACAGCAGCATGCTGATGATAGTTCACATACCTGAGGACACAGATGTAGGTACTCCCTATGTGGACAACTAGTTTTTTCACACTGATCTATACACCTCAAAGTGACTCTCCTGTGCCTGTCTGTAATTGCAGTTTTGTGATCCAAACCCCCTCCAGGATTTACTATCCCTCACAGGTGTGTGTTTCCATCCATGTATCTAGTTGTTAGGAATTTGTGACCTAAGTGTGTCCTCACCCGGACTCAGATCCAAGTGTGTGGATGGCTGCAGTTTGTTGAATACCCTTGCATTTCATACATGTACACACACATATTCTTTTATACTGTGGGTACAAGATAACTCACCAAATGCGTATGATGTTTAGAATATTTATTGGGTGATCTTGTGGAGGAAATGTGAATAGGTGCTGTACAGAAAGGGAATCCAAAGTTCACTGCTGGAGATGAGATGCCTTACAGTTTGAGTCAACAGAGTCCAGGCCAGAGTGCTTGGCATCATTGGGCAAACTGTGACCAGCAAGTCCATGTGGGAGAGTCTCATAGGTGATGCTGTTGTACCCAAGGGCAATATGCCAGGTCAGGTGTCCTGGGAGTTGTGCATGGCCCACTGCCTCTCAACGTCTTAGCCGTGGACGACCCTTCTTCCTTGGGGGACCCTCACGTGCAGGCATGACGATGCATGGGACGCTACGTCAGACAGTTCCTCTTCCTCCTCCTCCTCCCTGGTGTTGCACTTTGCCTTGATGTAGCTGGCCTGGTGACACAGGGAGGGTGCTGCATGTTGGCAGCAATCTGACGTAGTGATTGGCTCATTTCCCGGTGTACCGTCAAGAGCTCAGCCAGACTTGCCTCCACCCGTCCATAATGTTGGTCTTGCCTGGCATTTTGCTCAGCCTGCTGTTTTTTCACCTGGTTGAGGGCCTCCGCTAGCTGGCTTACCTCCCTAGTATGCCTCCAGGATGTTAGTCAGTTCAGGCATACCGGGCCCTGCAGCTGACTGGCCAGAATCTCGCCTCCGCCTTGCGCCACTCCCACCACCCTGACCCACACGAGCACGGCCTGCGCTTGTGGGCACATCCGATCGACGGGCCCCACGAGTGCTGGCACGGTGGATGTTGTCTGCCACCTCAGGGGTGCCCGACAAAGGGTGTCCCTCATTTTCAGACAGGCTCTCTGGTGGATCATGGGCAGGGCTCTGACCTGTCTGCTGGGATGTGGTGGGAATGGTTCCGGTGGTTGGCACAGATGTCGCTGGTACAGTTGCTGCAGGGGTTTGGGATCCAGAGGAGCCAGGTTGGTTGGGGTCATCCACTGTGCGTTGAGTGGCGTCGCTGTCAGTGGGGTCAGGGTCCTGCTGAGCCTGGGACTGGGATCCTTCTCCCCCCTGGTTGGGGGGGTCTCCACATGTTGCCCTGTGTGTGGGAGAGACAGACACTGTTAATGCACTATCAAGTGACATATTAATTAGTTAGCCATTATCAGCATCACAGTTCCACAAGCTTTACATTGTTGTCATTGTTCAGTTGTGTATGTAGTGGTAGTAAATTGACATGTACTCTGGGGTATTTTCCTTCTTCCATTCTCTTGACAATGACTGACACAGCCATTGCGGTGTCTTGTCTTGCCGGCACAACACATATGCAGCAGTGCTCTAGTTCACGCAACATTCAGGATACAGTATAAATCCTTATGCCAGCGTCAAGCATGCACAGAGTTTAGATGCAGCATGTTCATGTAAGAGACGGAGCATTTTTTATTTGGATAAATTCTTCTACTTTGGATAGGTGTTGCTGTTCCGTGATGGCCAACCAATGCCAACACCCCAGCACCTGTACACCCACTTCTAGATCATGGCTTTAGAATATGGCACTTCTCCAAGACGCATCACGTTGTCAATACCCATGTCCATGTTGGTACTTAAGTGCATCCACAACATTCATGAGATGGGGCACGTGCATTGTGTGAGAGGCACAATGGACTGGAGCATCTGCAATGTTCATGTTAAAGTTGTATGCGTATTCATATGAGTGGGTGTTTAGTTGTGGTACATGACAATTGGGACAGCGTTGCACTCCATTGCCTGTCCCAAGGGGATGAGTTTCTGTAAGGGGAGTGTATGACAGGCCATGCTAGTAGTTTGAGTGTGATTTGCAAGCGTCCATCCTTCGTGATTTGGCTGTCCCCTCATGTAGCATGCTGGCATAATTGTGGTTGTGGGTTCCTGCACAGGATGTGTGACCTTGTCCTGGTGTTTGTGTATGCAATGATCACAGGAGGGACTTGTGCTGCCTACACCTGGGCCCATTGTGTACTACATAGCTTTCCAAATTGTGTGTCCTGACACAGTACAGTGTTGCCTGCAAATGGTGGGTGTGTCGCAGGCACTTAGTACATGACTGCTGGTAATAAGGAGAGATCCCTAGACACTCTGCTCTATGGTCTTTATAAGGCCTGTGCAGTGCTCGGGTGCAATTGTGTGTGTGCCAAGGGAGCTGGGGTGAGGTGACAGAGGGAGGAACACTGAGGGATGGATACAGAGGGAGGGAGAGAGACAGAGGGAGAGGGAGACAGAGGGAGAGGGAGACAGAGGGAGAGAGAGACAGAGGGATAGGGAGACAGGGATGGAGGGAGTCAGAGGGAGGGAGGGAGACAGAGGCAGAGGGAGACAGGGATGGAGGGAGACAGAGGGAGGGAGGGAGACAGAGGGGGGAGACAGAGGGAGGGAGACAGAGGGACAGGGAGACAGGGATGGAGGGAGACAGAGGGAGGGAGACAGAGGGAGGGAATCAGAGGGAGGGAGACAGAGGGAGAGGGAGACAGGGATGGAGGGAGGGAGTCAGAGGGAGGGAGGGAGACAGAGGGAGGGAGACAGAGGGAGAGGGAGACAGGGATGGAGGGAGACAGAGGGAGGGAGACAGAGGGAGGGAGACAGAGGGAGACGGAGACAGGGATGGAGGGAGGGAGTCAGAGGGAGGGAGGGAGACAGAGGGAGGGAGACAGAGGGAGAGGGAGACAGGGATGGAGGGAGACAGAGGGAGGGAGACAGAGGGAGGGAGACAGAGGGAGGGAGACAGCGGGAGGGAGATAGAGGGAGAGGGAGACAGAGGGAGAGGGAGACAGGGATGGAGGGAGTCAGAGGGAGGGAGGGAGACAGAGGGAGGGAGACAGAGGGAGAGGGAGACAGGGATGGAGGGAAACAGAGGGAGGGAGGGAGACAGAGGGAGGGAGACAGAGGGAGAGGGATACAGGGATGGAGGGAGTCAGAGGGAGGGAGGGAGACAGAGGGAGGGAGACAGAGGGAGGGAGACAGAGGGAGGGAGACAGAGGGAGAGGGAGACAGGGATGGAGGGAGTCAGAGGGAGGGAGGGAGACAGAGGGAGGGAGACAGAGGGAGAGGGAGACAGGGATGGAGGGAGACAGAGGGAGGGAGGGAGACAGAGGGAGGGAGACAGAGGGAGGGAGCCAGAGGGAGGAGGGCAACAGAGGGATGGAGACAGGTTGTTTGTGCTCGCTCGCTTGCTACACTGCCTTACTGTGTCACAAAATGATGCATCTCCGAAAGGTGTGTCAGCAACATGAAATTGTTTATAAGCTGTGGTCTACTATCTTGTGTGATATTTCCCTATCCCTGTGCATTGGGCATGGTGCTTGGGTGTGTCCCTGGGACATATGGGATGGGAGCAGCCTCCTACCCTACACCTTCCACCCTTTGTGCCTCCCCCTTGCAACTACCCCCATTCTGTTGTGTACTGCTGGGACTCATGGCCACCCACCCCATGCTGCTGGGCACTGTTGTAAGTCCACCCATGTAACATGTGTTTTTTGTACACTCACCAGACTCAACGGCTCCTTCAATTCCGTGTACTCCCACCGGTGGCAGCAGGGCCATGACTTTCTCCTCCCAGGGCTGGTATACAGGAGGTCTGCGGGGACCACCACCTCCAGTGTAGTGTGCATTGGCGTAGTCCTGGTCCATTTTCTTCTTCAATAACTCTTAATTGTGTTACGTCTGGCACTCTAGTTTGATCTGTTCACCAACATTTCACCATTCATTTGTGTGCTACTCTCTCCTTTAGTGCTTTGTCTAAGGGCACTGTTTCTTCAATGGACAACAATGGAGTAAATGGGAGTCCCATTTGCAGGTGGAGGTGTGCACAAAATTAACAAGACCTCAGTGGTCTATTGCTGATTCTTTCATCGTTTATATCATAAAGAATCTCGATTACTTCCAATTTTGATTAACTCATCTTTATTTATTCGTTTTCTTAATTTTCAAAAAATCCTTTTGAATTCATTCATTCAAAGCAGTTTGCTGGTCAGACATTTAACTCCTACCCAATGCATTTCGGGTCAAGGATGACCCTTCTTCGGGGGTCTCGCTCCCGCAGCACACCTCCACCTGCAAATGGGACTCCCATTTACTCCATTGTTGTCCATTTTCTTCTTCACCATCCTCCGCAGATCATACCACCTGGCCTGGCATTCCTGCCTGGTGCGCCTGATGGGTGCAACAGCATTGACCTTGTCAGCGATCCTCTCCCACATGCGTGTTTTTTCAGCCATGCTGGTCTGTCTGACCAATGTGCCAAACAGCTGTGGCTCGACTCTGATGACTTCATCTGTAAGTATCTCATTCTCCGGGTTAGTGAACTTTGGATTCTTGGGTGTGGTCATGGTGTGGGGTGTATGTGATTGAGAGGGTGATGGTGTGTATGGATGAGGGTGTGTGGGTCTGATTGTGAAGGGGTGGTGTGGGTGTTGATGAGATAGGGTGTATGTGTGAAGGTGTGTGGCTGCAATTGTTGGTGAGATGTCTGTGCCTTCGCAAGAATGGGTATGTTGCAAAGGATGATGGGTTGTATGTGTGGACCCTTTTATTGGTCAATTTGTGGGTGTGGCTTAATTTGAATTGGTGGTGTGTGTGTTATATGGGGTGGGTGTTAGTGTTGACCTCTGTTTGCCTGTTTGCCTGTGACCAGGACATTGTTTCTCAATGGTGTGTACACAGAAGACATGTTCAGTGTTGTTGTGCGACTCGTTAGCAAAGTCCTTGTGCTGGTTTAGGTGTTGGAGTTATGTGTGCGTGTCGTACTTGTGCGTGCGGTTGACTTGTATGGGCCGTTGGCGGGTGGGTGGGTTCGCATGGGCTTGATGGGGGTGTGTGCGTGTCGTACTTGTGCATGCGGTTGACTTATATGGGCCGTTGGCGGGTGGGGGGGTTCGCCTGGGCTTGATGGGGGTGTGTGTCGCCTGGGCTTGATGGGGGTGTGTGTGTGTTGTACTTGTGCGTGCGGATGACTTGTATGGGCCGTTGGTGGGTGGGGGGGGTTCGTGTGGGCTTGATGGGGGGTGTGCGTGTCATACTTGTGCGTGCGGGTGAGTTGTACGGGCCGTTGGCCGGGGGGTACGCGTGGGCTTGATGTGGGGTGTGCGTGTCGTACTTGTGCGTGCGGGTGAGTTGTACGGGTCGTTGGCGGGTGGGGGGTTCACGTGGGCTTGATGGGGGTGTGTGCGTGTTGTACTTGTGCGTGCAGTTGACTTGTACGGGCCGTTGGCGGGTGGGGGGTTTCGCGTGGGCTTGATGGGGGTGGGTGCGTGTCGTACTTGTGCGTGCGGTTGACTTGTACGGGCCGTTGGCGGGTGGGGGGTTCGCGTGGGCTTGATGGGGGGTGTGCGTGTCGTACTTGTGCGTGCGGGTGAGTTGCACGGGCTGTTGGCGTGTGGGGGGGTTCGTGTAGACTTGATGGGGGGTGTGCGTGTCGTACTTGTGCGTGCGGGTGAGTTGTACGGGCCGTTGGCGGGTGGGGGGGTTTGCGTGGGCTTGATGGGGGGGTGTGCGTGTCGTACTCGTGCGTCCAGTTGACTTGTACGGGCCGTTGGCAGGTTGGGGGGTTCGCGTGGGCTTGATGGGAGTGTGTGCGTGTCGTACGTGTGTGTGCAGTTGACTTGTACGGGCCGTTGGCGAGTGGGGGGGTTCGCGTGGGCTTGGTGGGGGTGTGTGCGTGTCGTACTTGTGCGTGCGGTTGACTTGTACGGGCCGTTGGAGGGTGGGGGGGTTCGCGTGGGCTTGATGGGGGGCGTGCGTGTCGTACTTGTGCGTGCAGGTGAGTTGTACGGGCTGTTGGTGGGTGGGGGGTTCGCGTGGGCTTGATGGGGGGGTGTGCATGTCGTACTTGTGCGTGCGGGTGAGTTGTATGGGCCGTTGGCGGGTGGGGGGGTTCACGTGGGCTTGATGGGGGGTGTGCGTGTCGTACTTGTGCATGCGGGTGAGTTGTACGGGCCGTTGGCGGGTGGGGGGGTTCGCGTGGGCTTGATGGGGGGGTGTGCATGTCGTACTTGTGCGTGTGGGTGAGTTGTACGGGCCGTTGGTGGGTGGGGGGGTCCGCGTGGGCTTGATGGGGGGGGTGCGTGTCGTACTTGTGCATGCGGCTGAGTTGTACGGGCCGTTTGCGGGTGGGGGGTTCACGTGGGCTTGATGGGGGTGTGCATGTCGTACTTGTGCGTGCAGGTGAGTTGTACGGGCTGTTGGCGGGTGGGGGGTTCGCGTAGGCTTGATGGTGGGGTGTGCGTGTCATACTTGTGTGTGCGGTTGACTTGTACAGGCCGTTGGCGGGTGGGGGGGTTTGCGTGGGCTTGATGGGGGGGTGTGCGTGTCGTACTTGCGGTGAGGTTGACTTGTACGGGCCGTTGGCGGGTGGGGGGGTTTGCGTGGGCTTGATGGGGGGTGTGCGTGTCGTACTTGTGCGTGCGGGTGAGTTGTACGGGCCGTTGGCAGGTGGGGGGGTTCGCGTAGGCTTGATCGAGGGGTACACATGTGGTATGTGTTGATGCCGCTTGATGTGAGGCGAATAATCCCGTATGAATCATTTTTCATGCGCGAATAGTTTGGGCCGTACGAATCGCGGACAGGCTTTTCGTACAGGATCGTACTAGTGTGTTTGTAGGGCATGTTTACAAATCGTACGGTAGGATTCCCGATCCTTATTCATACGGGTCATCGACTATGGTTCGTACGGTTCGCTGATATTCGTACGGAAATGGATCGGAATTCGCAGGTCGGACGGTAGTTTCCCATTCGTACGGATTCGGCTACGAATACGATTCGTACGGCGGATTATTTTACCGGATCGGAATCGACGCCCATCTATGAATTACTATCTATGTGAATAAATAACGTGGTGTTTGCATAAGTGTGTAGCTTAGTAAATGTAAGTATAATCAATTGTTTGCATAAGTGAGAAGGATGACTACATAAGTGAATAGGATGTGTGCTGGCGTGTAATGTCGATGTAGGTGTATAAGTATATTTAATAGTGTTCTATTGATCTTTGTTAGTATGTACGAGTGAATCTACAGGTAAGTGTTTAGATGTGTGTGTAGATGTAGGAATGACTGAGTATGTTTTTAGAAACTTGTATAGGTGTGTTAATGGTTTCAAATATGGCACTCCATATTTTATAATGATTGTTGAAAGGTTATACTAGTGTCTGATGAGATGTCATAGATTGTCACGTGGATGATGTCATCAGTGATGTCATCCGTGATGTCATTTGAGATGTCATCAGTGATGTCATCAGTGATGTCACTGACCATGTCATAAATTATGTAATATGTGACAACATTAGCAGTGGATTGCGGACGCGAGAGTTATAGTTCATACAACTAACTATAACCGAGGAGTTTTTATGGTTTTGTATGAGTGAAATGTCCAGCTAACTATAATACCCCTAAAACCTATGTTTTTTTAGTGAATTTCTATGTTTTTTTAAATGCTAATTCCTAACTATAACATGTCTCAAACCTATGTTTTTTTCAGTGAATTTCAAAGGTTTTGTAAATGCCAATTTTTAAATGTATCAATTGTTATATTTATTTTTTATACTGATTTACTACATTTTTTTAAACTATTTAATTTTAGATATTTAATTTCTCAAATTAAATTACATATTTTTAATATAAATTGAAAAAAAATGTTTTAAAAAAAATATTGAACAACCAAAGGTGATGATGTCTTCCCTGGACTGGAATCAAGCTTGATGAGGGTTATGAACCTGAAACCGGTCCTGGGAAGCTTGATTCCGGTCCAGGGAAGACATGGCTTGGCAGTTCGGGCTGGACTGTTCCCATGAGGCACAGGGTCAGACTGATTTGCATATGGCCATGTCTGAACTGGGGTGGCGGAATGAGCTAAAGAACGGTGATGGATTAAACCCAGATCAGTTGACTGGGGGTGAGTGTTTGTATTGTCAACGCTCCGTCCATCATCACCTTTGGTTTTTCTTTGTTCGCCCTAAGTTGGCAGGGTATGCTCAGACGTGAGTCCCTTGCTCACTTTGCCACTGGAG
The DNA here is from genome assembly GCF_964261635.1 of Lissotriton helveticus. Lineage (NCBI taxonomy): Eukaryota > Metazoa > Chordata > Amphibia > Caudata > Salamandridae > Lissotriton > Lissotriton helveticus. The sequence goes on from NC_136065.1 coordinate 1,470,083,167, forward strand.
TCATGCAAGCCTGGCTGAAGACGGCTGTAATGCCAGAAACCGGCCATGGGAAGCTTGATTCCGGTCCATGGAAGTCATGACTTGGTAGTTCGGGCTGGACTGTTCCCATGAGGCACAGGGTCAGACTGATTTGCATATGGCCATGTCTGAACTGGGGTGGCGGAGTGAGCTAAAGAACGGTGATGGATTAAACCCAGATCAGTTGACTGGGGGTGAGTGTTTGTTTTGTCAACGCTCCATCTATCATCACCTTTGGTTTTTCTTTAAAAAAAATATTGAAATTCTAATATTGTTTTTCTTTATTTTATAATTTTTTAATATATTTATATATATTTTATATAGCAGGCAATGGTATCCTATGGAAGTAAATTCAAGTTACTGGTAATTACGGTTAGAATTACTTTTCAGGATCAGAACTGGGCTCAAAGATGCAGCACTGAGGTCTCTCCTGATGACAGGTGAGTAAATTGGAGTTTGTAGTTCGGCTAATTGGCATCCCCGTCACCAAATTTTTAGTCTCAGTTAAGTCCAGAATCTCTAATCGGTCCGCATGATGTTGGTCTGGCATTCTGCGCTAGAAATATTCTTCTATATTGCAAAAACACTTCAAAACATAAACATCAGAGAAAATCAAATAAAAATAGAAAGATGACTTTGAAGTTTATGTTCCGATCAAATGCCAGGTCTAGGAAAACGAGCTGCGAGTCCTATGTAAAGTGGGAAATTAATGCAGAAACAACATTAATATTTTTTGTTCCTGAGGCAAGTTATTCTCAGCACAGCATAAGAAGTTATAAATCCTTACTTTCGAAAAACTAGATTTATCTACACTATCTTGAGTGATGAAATCGGTTGGTACGCATAATCCCTGTTTCAATAAAAAATGGCTACACACACAAAAATGAGTGAAACATTTCTCTGAAATCTTCACTTAGCGCGTCACGTGTTAGACTATTGACACAAATAGCAAGAGTCCTGGTGGACCTTTGACTGATGAATTATACAGAAAAAGTCAATAACACTATCTCATTATAGCAATTTACCTGGAACATAATCAGAAATAGTGAAAGTACAATTAGTTATGAGAACTAAATGTTCAGTCCTTTAAATAAATAAGTGCTAACTGGCACCGAATGTCCATCTAGGCCCACAAAATCTGACTCCAACACAAGTACGTTCCGGGAATGTGCAACACACAAGTAACTCTTCATGTCACCTAACTGTACCACACATGTACAAAGCAGCTGACCTCCATCCACATACCAAACTAGACTATGGAAATAAAGATCATTACTTTTCTGTAGATCTTCATCCCGTCACATTTTACAAAGCTAGGTTTCCCTTACTCAGCAGACAGGATTTACCTATTGTAAAATCAAAAACATATTTTATCACCAATCCCTTATCACTAACTCTTACCACTCCTCGTAGCCACGTGGGAATCTCTTCACAGCTTCAAGTTTCACCATAAGTTGATGGTGGTTTGTGACCTTTGAGCTTCCTTTGGAGTATTAAATAACTGTCAACGGTTTGTGCAGCCCATGACCCCTCGGTCATTTTTTCAGCTGCCTGTAGTTGGTATATTTCTGCTTTTGCACATCATCACTTTGCAAGGAATGAGATGAGGAAGAATGATGAGGAAGTAATGCTCTCATTGCCTGCTTCTTCATAATCATGACAACCACCCCACCTGCTCTTTTGAGTTGATCACAGGGGCAACATGCTAGTTTATTGTTCAGGATGTTTGGTTAGGGTTGCCCAATTGTCAGCTCCCATGATTAAGAGGAACTCGAGAAACAGACCAGGGGGCTTATTTACAAGCCCTGTGTGCCACTGGCACAACACTTTCAGTGGCGCACAGGGCTTAGCCATATCTACCAGGCATCGTAAATTCACCCTGCGTGACTTTTTATGGCCTTGTAGATTTGGAGTGAGGCTCAAGTCGCTGTGTTGCCTCACACTGCGTCTGGGAGGTGTGTCATGCGGGTTGCAATACTACAGTGTGCCAACGCACACCACAGCAAGGAACTCTTCACCATCGTCAAGGAGTTTGCCAGGCACAACAGCGAGATCACAGATGTTCCCCCTCCCAAGAGCTCTACGACAAATTTGCCACCTTCTTTCACCACAAGATCAGGATAATTTAGACCTGGCTACTATGCTTTCTACCATCGCACACAACCAAGACACACCCCAACAGACCGTGCTCTGCTGGACTCCGCTTACAACAGAGGACATGCTCAAGACCATGAAGAGCATCCATTCAGGAGCCCCAATGGATCCCTGCCTGCACCACATCTTTATTTGATCAGCCGCTGCCATTACCCCCTAGCTTTGCCGCACCATCAACTACTGCATCAAAACAACCATCTTCCCTGATGACTGGAAACACCCCGAGATCAACCCCCTGCTGAACAAGCCATCCTCAGACCCAACAGACCTCAAGAACTTCAGACCCATCTCACTACTCCCCTTCCCAGCCAAGGTCATTGAAAAGGCCATCAACGCCAAACTGTCCAAGTTCATCTAAGTGAATCACGTACTGGACACCTCCCAATCCAACTTCTGAAGCAACCACTGTGCAGAGAACGGACTCCTCGCCGCCACCAATGACATCCCCTCCTTCCTTGACCAGGGCAAGACCGCAGCCTTTATCCTACTAGACCTCTTGGCAGCCTTTGACTCCATCTCCCACCACACCCTAATCATGAGACTCCATGATGCTGGCATCCGAGACAAGGCTCTGGACTGGATCCAATCTGTACTTAACGGCCAGACCCAGTGAGTCAGACTACCACTGTTCCTCTCAGAACCCACAGAGATCAGCTGTGGAGTGCACCAGGGTTTGTCCCTGAGCCCCACCCTCTTCAACGTATACATGGCCCCCCTTGCTGCCATCGTCAGAAGCCACAGACTCAACATGGTCTCATACGCCGACTACAGCCAGCTGATCCTCTCCCTCACAATTGAACCCACAAAAGCCAGAACCATCTTCCACAGTGGAATAAAGGTCATTGCTACCTTGATGAAAGACAGCTGCCTCAAGCTCAACTCGGACAACCGAAGTAATCATCCTGAGAACCATCCCTTCAGCTTGGGACGACTCTGGGTGGCCAGATGGTCTGGGATCTCTCCCCACCCTGGCGGACCAAGCATGCAACCTCTGCATCATACTAGACTCATCGCTCACCATGAACTGCCAAATCAACGCAGTTTCCTTAGCCTGCTTCCACACACTCTGCCTGCTTTGAAAGGCATTCTAATGGATCCCCAAAGAATTTCAAAGACAGCCATCCATGCACTCATCACCCGCAGACTCGACTACGGCAATGCACTTCATGCCGGTGCCACTCAGAAACAGCTCAAGAAAGTATAGAAAGTCCAAAACACCGCAGCCAAGTAGGTACTCAACATCCCCTGCCGCAGCCACATCACGCAACAACTCTGACACCTCTGGCTCCCAGTCAACAGGAGAATCACTTTCAAGCTCCTCACTCATGCCTACAAAGCTCTACATGACGAAGAACCAGCATACCTGAACCATGCCTCACCTTCCACATACCTGCCAGACACCTCTGACCCTCCCAACTCGCCCTTGCCTCTGTCCCCAGGACACACAAGACATGAATCAGAGGAAGGTTGTTCTGCTACTCTGCAGCCAAGACCTGGAGCACCCTGCCCCTCCACCGCAGGCTATCCAAGTCGCTGACCCAATTCAGGAAGGACCTCTAGACCTTGCTCTTTGAATGATCCTCCACCCACTCTGACCAGCAGTCCTCTCCCCCAGTGCCTAGAGACCCTCACCTGTGAGTAGCCATGCTATACAAATCCCTGATTGTTTAACTGATTGATTGATTGACTGATCATACAGGACATTTGGTAAGGGTGCCCCAATTGCCAACTCCCATGAGTAAGAGAAACTCGAGATACAGACCAGGAGGCTTATTTACAAGCCCTCTACGCCACCAGAACGCCATGCTTAGGCATATCAACATGGCCATGTAAAGCCACCCTAAGTGGCTTTTCATGGCCTTGTAGCTATGTAGTGAGGCAATACAGCGCAAGTCACTCCATTTCTTCACACTGCGTCAGGGAGGAGTGCCACGGGTGTTACAGTAGGTGTTCCCACGGAGCGCCCATAAGTTTTGACACATTCCCAGATAAGTTTTACAAGATGGTGTGAATCTGGGAATGTGTTAAAACCATGCACCTCCCTAGGGATGCTGTTACGTGTAGAAATAACATTATGTCTCCTTTTTTTTTCCTCTTTCCATGTGCTCCGCACTGTAGCTCACATGGAAAAGGGTAAATGACCCGATTATTGTTTTTGTGCAGGAAGGTGTCACTTCCTGCACAAAAACAATCATGTCAACATCACAGACAACCTTGCACCATGGTGCAGGTTTGCCTGCGTTGGTGCTAATTGTGCGCCGGCTGAAAGGACAGGAATGCATGGTATCTTGTAAATATGATGCATTTCGGCCCTTTAGAATTGGAGTAGGGCTACGTAGCAGAATGACGTGTGGAGCTTCCCCTTCACCAATTCCTTGTAAATAAGCCACCAGGTGTAAAAACATTTTTTTAGAGTTACTATGGTAAAATACAATTTGTATGAGACAACCGTGCTTTTGTAAGAACTGTGACGGTGACGTTTGAACTTTGAGTAATTAGTATTTCAAAGCACAACCGAGTAATTTGGCACTTTTATCTAGAGTTGGGCTGCCCATTCGTTCTGTAAATTTGGAGACCTAGGAGGGCTGAGTCAATATTTAGCAATACATAGATTACGTCCCACACTGCCTTTGCTTGGCCAAAACATCTACAAAAGCACCCAGTGTGTGTCCCCACTAGACAAATTAAAGTTATCATAGGCCAGCATTTGCCTTCAGCATTTGCACAACAAAGAAAGGAAATGCTGATGACGACTTCCGTTGCTGTGGTGAGTTTAGACACTCCAGCCGAGAGGCATAGCGACATAAAAGATTCATTCAGAAGACTGCCGTGCCCTGTACCACTCTTTACAAGCCTGAGTTCGGAGAAAGAAAGATGTGTTCAGGCTGTCTGTCTGTTGAGGCTCACTTTAAAGAAAAAACGCCTTTTGTGTGCGCCATGCACGATACGATCAAATGAAAATATCCGACTGTGTCCTTGGCTGATACCAGCAAACTTTAGAACCGCTTTGTCAGGCAGTAGAATAGCAAAGAGCACCTTCTGGGCTTGTCGCATGCTTGTATATATACTGAAACAGCGACGTGCCCTACCTTTGAAAATGTATTTTTAAAAGTAAAGCGACATTTAGGAAATGCATGATCGAGCAAAGCCACACGCAGTGCTTCGAGATACGTGGATAACGCTCTTTCTTTTTTCTGTACTGTATTCCTTTCTAGTCTCTATGCACAAAAGGACGCCGAAAGGGATTCTCTTGCGATCAGATTTACTAGGAGGGAAATATCATAGGAAAAACGATGTAGTGCGCTCACTGAAACAATAGATTTTATTTGTGCCTTTCGAGGTGGCAGCGAACTAAAAGTGTGGGCTACCGAACTATGCAGTTTTAGGGAAAGGTGCCTGTACTTTATTCTCTGATTATAGAAATGGCAGAGAGCAGCGCCTAATAAAACACTTGAGATTATGCACAGAGGCGCCACGGGCTTTCAAATGCAAAGAGAGCGAAGTGTACTCCCTCTCAAGTGCAGGCAGCCACCATTCCCAATTCAAAACTATGCCTAAGTAGTCTCCGGCAGGTCATGCGTGTCTGATACATTCACGAACCTTCCATAGGCGTGTAACGGGGAACGTTTTTCTATGCATTTATAATGCATGGCGGTGCTACCACCTAAAAGGATTTTAATAACATGCTATTCTACTATCATCACAGACGGATTGAAAGGGATTAGTCAACATGCCATCGCAGGCTGTCGGTTTAGAGAAGAACGGCCACCTGGGGGTGGGGGGATCGGGGGTTGGGGAGATACTTCCAAGGTAATCTCTTGTGGGACAATGTTTGAAGCAGCACAGAAATGAACACAGGGATGAACTGAATACATTAGTTTCTTCTTTCTCAAAATACTTCCTTCCTGTACAGCTCTACATAAATGTTCAGTGAGAACACTATTTTAAAATCATTAATAACATCAGTTTTTTTCAGCCGAATTTGAATAGGATGGTCCTCAAATAGGTTCCTATTAGGAGTTCTCCCTATTTTGATGTGGGGTTACTGGAGGCCAAAATCACTGATCCCTGCAGCAAATAAATGAATTATAAATGATGACCCTTTCAATGAGGAATAACATGCGGACCCCAGAATGCCAGGTATATTTCCACCAGCTTTTGTCCATTCCGGGGAATGTGACAGGTCTCACTCTGAAACACTTTACCAGCTGTTTGCGGAAAGGGGTAAATGGGTGCCTGCATTAGATTTGACCCATGATCTGGGCCCGAAGTAGAGGGGACTGCTCAGGGCAGCTTTTACTGCCCTCCTCCATGATGCAGGAAGAGGGCAGCAGGGCTTGGCTTGGCACAGGAGCCATGACACACAACAATAGGCCTGTCACCCAAGACACTCTTAGAAAAATACTAATATGGCATGGATAATGGTGATACCAATAAGCTTTATGTATTATCACCGCCCCTCAATCTTTCTGGTAATTCAAATCCAGCCAGGTGTCAAACATTAATGCGGTACAACCACGGTAAACGGACAATCTGTCGTGATACCACCACCCACCGGGCACTACTTGTGGAAAAAGTGTGGAGAAGAGAGTGAGCCCCTCACGGAAGAACCGCCAATCGGGTTATCTGACTCACAATTGCCAGTCTACCCAATTATCATCATTGGTGACTCACTCTCATAACAGTGGGAAAAGGGAACAGAAAAAAACTAACAACATGTAACAGTGTTTTTTCGATATCAGCCCCACAATCTGCTGATAGTTCCTATCAAAACAAGACAACGTATTGCCCTTGCTGTACTTTTGTGCACAATTAACACAAACCAAAAAACCAAAGAACCCCCAGTGAGAAAGAAAAGTGAATATCACACAATTAAAACAGAAGAGTTCACTGGCCACTCAAGATTTATTCTGGGCTGTGAAACCTTCTGACATAAAAATGACTCACACCATATGTACTCTCAGGTGGGTCATAGTGCCAACATGTTTCGTGGTTGTACCGCATTAATGTTTGACACCTGGCTGGATTTGAATTACCAGAAAGATTGAGGGGCGGTGATAATACATAAAGCTTATTGGTATCACCATTATCCATGCCATATTAGTATTTTTCTAAGAGTGTCTTGGGTGACAGGCCTATTGTTGTGTGTCATGGTTTGAGTGGGGGGCGGCCTGTGCCCTTTTCTTACCCCTGAGACTCCTTTTGTTTGGACTTGGCACAGGAGCCGCCAGCTGTATCAGCAGATCTTGTGTCGGTCGTGGAGTCTCGGCCCAGGATTACTCTGTCTGGTAGGTATCCATGGGCCCAGTAATTTCTGGCAGGGGAGATGCTAGGAAACCTGCTATTGTCTGGAGTGGTATGGATACCATTCTGGGAAGAATAGGCCGCAGAAGGAAAAATATAGTCAATTGTACAGCCAAAACCTAAAACAATAATAGTATCCAGATAGGCACAAGGAGTGCTATTTAAACGGCATGTGTACAGCAATTATCTGGAAGGGAATTCGGAGTCCACGTACCATATTATTAGTATGTTAAAAAGCTCAATATAGCTGCAAAAACTAAAATTTCCCACTTAATTGATTTAATATTCTAACTCCATCTGAGAAAATACAGTTGGGTAATTCAGTGTTCTGAGAAAATACAAAGGCAAGCACTTGATAGTTCGCTATCGTAAATGTATTCATGATATGTTTGTTAGTAGATATTAAATGCATGTTGAGATTATTGCTGCATATATTTGATATAAACATCCATGTTTAGGATATTTCAGGGTTGTCGTTATGAGTGGATACCAATGGAGCACAACTCCAAGTCGCTGAAGAAGGTATCCTCACTATAGTACACCCCATCACAGATTATTATTCTGCTACTTTAAAATGATTCAACACAAGATTTAGGGGAGATCTCAATAGGTTGTCAAAGGAAGAGCTCGAAGAAGCTGAACCTTTCTCTGTCCTTGGCAAGTTGCTGTTGGCAATCAGAAGTGATTTAGTTTATCCCAGCATAATCCCATGTCATTACCAGCATTTTGTCTTACGGGAGTGACATGTAATGGCACATCACATAGATGAGATTTCATTTGGATAAAAATCCTATCTCGGTGGACACAACAACATAAATTAACAAAATGCGAGCACTGTGTTTTTATTGCTACACACCAATAATCAATGTGACAATTCATTTTGAGCTGAATTTTTCCCTCAATAGACAATTGAGGTAACACTCAGTGCGGAATGCACGTTTTTAAGTCGCCTATTCGAGAACTATTGTAATTTCTTATTTTAGGTTAAAGCCATCCCCCAGCTCTTGATTTGTTTGTTTCAGTGCCCCTCAAAAATCCTTGCTTGCCAATGGTCAATCCTGCCTCTTTTTCCTTCCTTTCTGTCTTCCGTTCCTCCCATGCAGCAGGGGCTAAGTACTATCTCATCACACTACAGTTCTTTGTCTGTTCTCTGGGGGACTACTTTATTTATTTGTTTCCTGCTCTGTTTCTGTTTGTCTGTGTGTAGTTTGGGCACCATGGCTGATTACATTTAAATATAGGTTTACTCACTCCCACCTCCTCCTAATTTACAGTTTGATTGGGGGTACTTTTTTCACCATGCCTCCCTCTTCATGGTTATATTTTTTAGGCTTTTAAGCAATTTTTGCTTTCTGACCATCAGTTGGTCTTTTTTTCAGGATGATGTTAGTTTGGGTTTGGCCTTTGATTTATGGAGGATTGGGCTTTTTTTATGGTAGAAGAGCAGAACAAACCTTGGCAGTGGAAAAAGCTGTCAGTGAATGTCCAACTTTTTGCTTAGGCAGTGCATGTTTAGGACTTGTTTTAGGACTTGCGCCCTCAGGTATGCAACATCATTAATTGAGAGACATAGAGTGAGACAGTTTAATGTTTGAAAATTATTGAAAGATGGTTGAACTGTGCAATTTGTTGGCTTTTTCTTTAAGATGTCCTCAATTGTAAAACAATTATATAGCTACCTTTAAAATGAGAAGTATTTCGTATCCTTAACCGTTTAATATGCTGTTAAGGGTGTGTAGTTTGCCCTGATGGCCTGTTGCCTTTGGAAATGCATGTTTCTCACCACATTCCAAGGTGGCTGTCGCGCTGCACTTTGCTATGCGGGAAACTACGCGGCCTCTGACCTTCTTCTATGACAGTGCCAAAACATAGTGGGGATTCCCGCCAAGACTGAGTTTGAGCCGTATTGATTTGCGCTGTTGTGGCTTCATCTGTTAAGCTTCTTTATTATGGTAAAGTTTGCTGCTCTGTACAAAAGTCTGGATTCCATGCGAAACACTCTACTCAGATCAGTGAGCAACTATGTTTTATTTTTCAGGAATGAGACGGATTGGTGTCTCTTCTGGCCCCATTTATCAGTCGGCAGATAAAAATCAATTGTCTCTAGCGTTTCTTTGGTCTGTTCCTGCCTACATCATTAGCTTATGGGAGAAGCACACTCTTTCACAACACATAACACCATTGCCAAACTAAGCACGTGGTTTCAAGTAGGGGTGGGCAGAATTTGCGTATTCGCGCTATGCAAAGCTCCGTAAAGCTGTAAAAAATCTCATCAAGCATGCAAAAGTTCAGCGAACATGCCTAATTGCTTGTTCCACCCGTTCGGGATGCTTTTTTTCCTGTTCGCGAATGCTGTTTGCGTGCTCGGGGGGAAATATATTGTGAACGCGCATTTTGAGAGCGCGAACAAGCAAACAATTCCCTGAAGTCGCGGATTGCAGAATTTTTGACAATTCCGCATTCTCCACAGAACACTGAATTACCCAACTGCAGCAAATTCAGAGACCTGAACGGAATTTACCACCAAGGCTTAACGATTATTGTAAAGGCAGCCAGCAATGCCATAATGGAGGTAGAGCTGAAATTCACAAAGGCTATAGCATGGCTATGGAGGGGAAAGGAATTTAGATAAACACTCAAAGGTCTAACATCTGCCTCATCTAATGGTCACAGGCTTACAAGCATTTTAACCATCACTATGTGAGACGTTTATACCCTGCCCATGTACTCCATCAATATATTTATTTCTGTTTTACAAAAAATACTCCCAATGATCAAATACAAATTGCAAGAATGCCATGGACACGCCAACTTGATGCCTGGCCTTATCTGGAAACTGACAGACAATTCACATGAACCCACAACTGACCACATGGTGTCTCTTTGAAGTGGACTTACAACGTGCTAAACAATGTATATTTTAACAATCAAATAAACAAGTTGCATGAATCTCAGCTACAATTGGCTTAAAGATAGAGAGAAAGTGATGACAAACGATGATGCCTTCAGTTGGTAATCCACATCTCTTAAGTTCTGAACGCAGTTTGCGGAGCAAAGGAATAGGAAACTTGGAATACACTTGCACAGGCTGTGGGCACAACATTTTGTTTGTATTTAATTTTAAATTCGAAGTGTTGATACGTACAAAGCAAATATTTTCATCAGACTCCCGAAGTGTAACCAGTCAATGCACCTGAAAAAACACCCAGCAATTTGTCATACAAGAATATATTACAATCTAAAACATCGTGACTATCAAATCCCTGTGGTAAAGAAAATCCTGCAATATCCGACTAGGGTATCATTGCGCTTTTCGCTTCCACTGCATCGTATGCATGTCTTGTAGATCAGAATCAACTTGTTTTAAAACAGAACATTTCCAAAACATGGCACACTCTTGGCAGTGATTTGTTTGTTCTTAAATAATATGTAAACATCACCCTACTGTTGCCTTACCCTTTGTTTAGTGCCTACTGTGTCTTGGAAAGCAAGTTCACAAAAGACAAAAGTGCACCATTGTGTTAATTTACAATGAGGGTAATCTTGCAAATGCACACACAATCCTAAACAGGCCTGTCTGAGTTACAGCTGTAAAATGTATGTGTGTGTTTCAGAACATTGTAAGAGTCATTCTCGCCTAAGCATACCTCTGCACATATTAACAGTAGAATTTTGTAGGAGGTACCATTGATCTAATTTATTTTCCACCTCCCTACCCTCCTAACCTATTTTCCATTTTCTGTTTCTCCAGCACCATGAGGTCACAGCGCTATGCAAATATGATCACTCCACTGCAAACAAAAACAAAATAAAAAACAATGTCATTTGCAACACCAATAGGTGTAACCTTCACAAATGCGACACCGATTGCATTGCAAATGCTTGTTCAATCATTTGTTATTTTACAGCGGAAGCATAATGGAGAGTAAGGCTACTGTAGATACAGTATTGAAGGGATCTGTAGCGGGTAAAAGCAAGGTCAGTCAAGTTAAGAATCATACAGCTAGGAGCAGCTTTAAGTGAAGCCCACTGCATGACTGCGTAATGTCGAAGTGCGAGGCGAAAGCAATTGAAACTCGTTTATCCACTGTGAATGAAGAAGCTCAAATAATAATGAAAGGGGGACGCCACCACACCATCTTGAGCTCAACTCTGCAGTTATGCACAGCACGATCACAGGCCCACATTCAATTACTCTATTGATTGCCAGCCATCCAGCTCTTCTACTTCTTTGATACTATTCGATTTTCCGATTGGTGAAGGTTCTCAGGACCTACTCTTTTGACAGTACTGCAGCTCTTAAATGCCCAGCGGGCTGAAGTGCAACAACAGCAGACAGTAGCACAGCATTATTATGCACAATTTAGAGCTACAATGCTGAAATTCAGCGACCAATAGCAGAGGTCACCAGTAAAGTAACTGCTTTGATTACAGAGGTGGTAGAATTGCAGCAGCAGGTGGCAGATGCACAGGAGGTTGGATCAGCTACTGTTTAATCAGTATGGGACCATGGTGACCAGTTAGCTCTGGTGTAGTTTAAAATCAAAGATCTTGAAAATCGACAGAGGAGGAATACTTTGCGAGTGATTGGTTTTCCTGAAGGGAAGGAGGATTACCATAGACAGCAGAGGTGGCTCGCACAGGTAAGAGCAGTGTGGCAGCGCTGAAGGGTAGGGGGAGGTGGAAGTCAATAGACAGGATAAGTAATACTAAATAAAAAATAAAAAAACACTTACTTTGCAATCGCCGCTTTGCAGCACGCTAAACAACACCATGGTTTTATCCCTGGTAAGTATACCACCAGTCATATTACCAGCACAATTGCTGCTTTAGATGATGCAGAGGGGATGGGTATAAAGCTTGCTATGATTTAATTGGACGCTGAGAAGGCTTTTGATCAAGTAGCCTGGGAATGCCTCTGGAAATTAATGGGGATTATGGGGCTTGGTGACCGATTTGGCAATTAGGTACAGTCGTTGTATAACAACCCCTGTGCTAGGTTGTTATCTGCCAGTATATCGTCACCAGTCTTTAAAATTGAGTGGGGTACTTGACAGAGGTGACCGGCTTTCTCCTCTATTGTTTGCGTTTTATATAGAACCATTTTTGCAGTCACTATAAAACAATACTGGGATTCGACCTATGATCTCACGAAATTGCGAAATGAAGGTTTGGGCCTTTGCTGATTATTTGAAAGTCATCCTGTGGGCCCTGTGGTCCCCCATTTATTTTGCTGACTGGCACTGGTGGTAACTGACTCTGATTGTACCTGGGCTATGCCTAACCAGGGCCAGTGCTACGATGAAAACACAGTGAAACACAGTGAAAACACACAAATTCATAAGGGTACACTAAAGATTAGGGTTATGCATAACCTACCCTGCAAGTTCCTAGTACATAATAGTTCAGGGGGATTAAAACTACCTTCAAGTCCCTAGTACATAATAGGGAATGGTAGTTTAGAGGCCAGCAGCCTTTTTCATACTTGCATCTGTGCACTGCTGAGAGCCTGAGGTCATCTTAAAAAAAGCACGTTTGTTTTCTCTGTGTTCATTGCTTTTAAATGTAAATGTTGCCCAAACTGAAATTTGGTGGTAGGGGCACCTAAAAAGTGATAAATTGCAACCTTCTAGCATATTAGGTACCCCAAGGGTCTACCTTAGGCGTCTCAGTGGTGGAGGTCATGTAAATATAAGGAGGACCCTCATAAAAGAGGTTTTATATGCCCTGGGGATAGGTAAATGGCACATTTCACTTCCCTATTGTAGTAAAGTGCCTCCCATAATTGACTGTGGTGCTATGAGCACTGTGGAGTGAGAATCTACACTATTTGTGCATATTCAACCCCTAAGGTCTCTCTTAGGTGGGGGATCCTGTAACTATAAGCAGGGCCTTTATAAATGATTCTTTTGTATTCCCTTGTGATGGAGAAATTGTACACTTCGTTTTCCCCATTGCAGATACTTAGCCCCAAAGGATAACATGGCAATAGTTTAATAATGGTATGGGTAGGGGGGCGCACAGTGGGTTATGTTGGTGTTGTTGATTTTTTTTGGATGGTTGGGTGCTACATACAGGTGGCGTGGCCATCCGGCATGCGTCTATGATACACGTGGTTAATGTGCCACCACACAATTTGGTGACATCCCTGTGTCTTGTGCACACCTTCGGTGCTCGAGAAAACAAGCTTCCACAATGTTGGACGTTTCCAAAATTTATTCACATTTCATCATTAGCTTCATGATTTTTTGATGTGAGTTAATTGTACTTCTTTAGCGTATTACACATTCTCCAAATGGCTCCAATGCATTTCGGGTAATGTACCCTTCATCGGGGAGCTCCTGTGAACAACATTAAAAGATATAGCTCAGGAGGTATTCGTCTTGTAAGTGCAATTACCGTAACATGCAGGTGGGGCTGGTGGGGTAGGTGACCGACTTCTGCTAAGGCGTGAATGGGGTCAAAAAACGTGAATTTCATGGTGCTCGTCGTGTTTACACAGAAAGTGATGGCAAGTTCGTAACTAAACTTAACTAGGTGCTCGGTTGTGCGATTACATGTCTAGATGAGATGAAAAACTAGGAGGGTATACATTGTTGGCACTCGCGTGGGAGGCATCTATGGGAAGTTGATATAACCGAACGGTGGTGCTAGTTAGCGAGTCGGCTTTTTATTGCGCATTAAGCGCCTATAGCTCAATAATCCGGTTAACAGCGCAACACTTACTCGTGGTTAATGTGCTCCGCGTCCCAAGCGGTGTCTGCTTCGGCGTTTCTCCTCCCGGGAACCAGGAAGTGAGTGAGTGACTACGAAAGATAGAGTGATAGATATAGAGAAGGGACTGGGGTGACGGCCATATTGAGTGAGTAACTTATAACGACGAAAGACGTGATTTATGGTGCATGAGAGGGGGGCCTAAGATCAACAGCTGGAAATATACGTAAATAAGGTAGGATGACATGAGAGATCAAAATAGGTTAAATAGGACAAAATAGGTTAAAAAAATATACAAAAATACATCAACTGGACGAATGAACAGTTGCACTTCAGGAAAATCAGTAGGCGACATGCGGCACCATATACGGGTGCTTTATAAGTAGCATGAAAATTCCAAACGTTCGTTCAGTCCCATGGGCTTCATAGACTGTAATCTAAAAATCCATGCCATTTCTCTCCTTAAGAGTTCTTTGTTATTGTCTCTGCCTTCAACCCTTTTTACGATTTCAAGTATCAAAAATTTGAGTTGTGAGACATTGTGTCTGGATTCTGTAAAATGCGCTGCCATATTGGATCTTGGATTTCGTGTTCTTATGTTGGACTTATGCTCGTTAATACGAGTTTTTATTTTCCTTTCCGTTTTTCCAATGTATATCATGCCGCATGGGCATTTGATCAGGTATATGACGTTTTGTGTGTCACACGTTGCGGTAACTCTCAGTTTGATTTCGTGCCCTTTCATGGGATGGTTTATGGAAGTGCCCTTAATGATGCAATTGCAATTGCCTCAATTCATACAGGGTTGAGTGCCTTTATAGTTGCTTTCAGTGGGTTGGTTTTTGTTCAAGATTTCTTTGATGTTCGCATTGCGCGTATATGCGAAAATGGGAGGATTTGCGAAAGTAGTGCCAAAGTCTTGTTCTGCGTTGAGAATCGTCCAGTGTCTTAAAAAGATTTTTTTGTATGCTACGCTCAGGGTGGAGAACTTAGATACAAGGACCATTCTGTCTTCATGTTTTTTAGGGGTTCTTGTTAGCACTTTTTCTCTGGTGGCTGATCGAGCTCTTTCTTTTGCCTTTTGTATTATCCCTTCAGGGTAACCTCTTTCTTGAAACCTTCTACCCATTTCGTTCAAACCTGTTTCAACTTGTAACTGGTTCGAGATGATTCTTTTTACCCGCAACATTTGGGATATTGGTAGGTGCTGTTTCAGTGATCCTTGGTGGAAACTAGTATATAAAATGTGTTGTTTCTGTCAGTGGGTTTTCGGAACAGATCCGTTTCAATGCCTGTTTCTGTAATGGTGACTCTTACATCAAGGAAGGTTATTGTCTTGTGGTTGATTTCCCACGTGAATTGTATCCTTTCGTTTGAGGAATTTAGTGTTGTTAGTGATTGTGTTAGGGTTTTTTCCGAGTTTTTCCAGATAATAAAAACGTCGTCAATGTACCTGGCATACATTAATATGTTGCCCATCCAGGCTGGATTGTCGTAGATGTGTTCCTCTTCGAAGAGTTTCATGTAAATATTGGCATAGGTCGGTGCGGCGCAATTGCCCATCGCGGTCCCGGACAGTTGGAGGTACCAGTTGTCTTCTTGTCGAAAATAGCTGTGATAGAGCGTGAAAATCATTAGTTCCATCAGGAATGTCTGCATCCCTGTTTCTATGTCACTCTCAAGGATGGCTTTCTCAATAGCTTCTATTCCTCCTTGGTGGGGGATTGAAGTGTAGAGGGATCTGTATGATTTGCGCCAATTGCAATTGCATCATTAAAAGCACTTCCATAAACCATCCCATGAAAGGGCACGAAATCAAACTGAGAGTTACCGCAACGTGTGACACACAAAACGTCATATACCTGATCAAATGCCCATGCGGCATGAAATACATTGGAAAAACGGAAAGGAAAATAAAAACTCGTATTAACGAGCATAAGTCCAACATAAGAACACGAAATCCAAGATCCAATGTGGCAGCGCATTTTACAGAATCCAGACACAATGTCTCACAACTCAAATTTTTGATACTTGAAATCGTAAAAAGGGTTGAAGGCAGAGACAATAACAAAGAACTCTTAAGGAGAGAAATGGCATGGATTTTTAGATTACAGTCTATGAAGCCCATGGGACTGAACGATCGTTTGGAATTTTCATGCTACTTATAAAGCACCCGTATATGGTGCCGCATGTCGCCTACTGATTTTCCTGAAGTGCAACTGTTCATTCGTCCAGTTGATGTATTTGTGTTTTATTTAACCTATTTTGTCCTATTTAACCTATTTTGATCTCTCATGTCGTCCTACCTTATTTACGTATATTTCCAGCTGTTGATTTTAGGCCCCCCTCTCATGCACCATAAATCACGCCTTTCGTCGTTATAATTTACTCACTCAATATGGCCGTCACCCCACTCCCTTCTCTATATCTATCACTCTATCTTTCGTAGTCACTCACTCACTTCCTGGTTCCCGGGAGGAGAAACGCCGAAGCAGACACCGCTTGGGACGCGGAGCACATTAACCACGAGTAAGTGTTGCGCTGTTAACCGGATTATTGAGCTATAGGCGCTTAATGCGCAATAAAAAGCCGACTCGCTAACTAGCACCACCGTTCGGTTATATCAACTTCCCATAGATGCCTCCCACGCGAGTGCCAACAATGTATACCCTCCTAGTTTTTCATCTCATCTAGGCACGTAATCGCACAAACGAGCACCTAGTTAAGTTTAGTTACGAACTTGCCATCACTTTCTGTGTAAACACGACGAGCACCATGAAATTCGCATTTTTTGACCCCATTCACGCCTTAGCAGAAGTCGGTCACTTACCCTACCAGCCCCACCTGCATGTTACGGTAATTGCACTTACAAGACGAATACCTCCTGAGCTATATCTTTTAATGTTGTTCACAGGAGCTCCCTGATGAAGGGTACATTACCCGAAGTGCATTGGAGCATTTGGAGAATGTGTAATACGCTAAAGAAGTACAATTAACTCACATCAAAAAATCATGAAGCTAATGATGAAATGTGAATACATTTTGGAAACGTCCAACATTGTGGAAGCTTGTTTTCTCGAGCACAGAAGGTGTGCACAAGACACAGGGATGTCACCAAATTGTGTGGTGGCAAATTAACCACGAATAGTTTAATAAGGCCTAACTATTGCTGAGAATTAAAAAAAATGTAATTCAAGGACATTGGAGAACAGTATTGATACATCCAACAATATGCTGTTGTTGAATTTATCCTACAATATAGAGAAAATACGTCATACGCTTTTCCTGTCTGTAAGCCAAAATCCAGCCTTCCTGTGGTCTCCCCTGCTTGGTCAGAGTTAACAGGATTAGCCAGGCTGCTTTGATGAAGTGATACGTGGCTCACCCGGAGAGAGGCTATCTGCTATGGGGAGCTCAGCTCTACAGCAGTGCCAGATAAGGGGGGAGGGGTTGTAAACCATAAGCTTCAAAGGAGCAATAGGTCAGGCAGCGAATGCTAGGTCTGTCTATCCCCAGGCCCTCTCACCTAGCCAGATGGCAGGCTTAAGGCAGGAATTTGCAGAAGGTAGGGTAAGGAGAGCTATTGAAATGAGCTGTACAGGAGGTTGATTTAACTAGTTCTCCCCTGCTGAGATTTCACCATAATGAATTTTGGAGAAATACTGCTTTCTGGGAGAAGATCATGCCACACTTTGGAGGAAGTGATCATGCTTTGAGGTGTTGTCCTGCACCTCATTCAGATTGGGTGCACTCCTGCTTGACCACAGAGAACACTGAATAAATATGTAAGAGAAGCAGAGCCTATCAGATCTGCTGCTTGAAACTAATAGAAAAAGAAGGCTCTGCATTCTGGCCGAGTGCAACTGCTGTATTATCTGCAACTACAGGCCTTTGGGTGTATCGTGCTTCAAGAGTAATAAAGACTGGACTCACTGCAAGCTACAGGTTAACAAAGCTCTCCTGGACAATCACCACCAAGAATCCCCTGATTGGAGAACATCCAGTGGAGTTGTAAGGGTTTTGTCCAGGTGCATTGTGGAAATTGTGGTCCCAACATTTTAAGGACCATCTTGGAGAATCCAGAACCTTGGATTGTGTTTTGGACATTTTGGACCCTCAAGAGGGACTTCAGGAAAAAGTTCCAGAAGTTTGGAGCAACTTTGGAAAAAAGCTCAATGGGGACATACTCAAACATGATAGCCAAGCAGGTTACCTTCAACTGTGAGCAGACCTGCACTGCTGGTTCATCCGGCTGGAAAGCTCAAGAGGTCTGACTTACAGAGTTTAAATGGGAGCTCCCTAAAGAGCATGCTGGCAAACCCTCACCCAATCCGGACAGGTGAAGAATAACGAGTCTGAAGGTAAAATCCTGAAAGAAGCCTGCGGCGAGGGGCATCTGAGCAGGGCTCCATTGCGGTTGGCCTGAAAGTTTGACTTTGCCCTGATCAAGTGTGACCAGATATCCCAAGGTGACTCTACAGGTTTTTAAGTGCTGTGTGGTACAAAATCATAAAAAACAATCATATCTCTGTTTCCCTACTTTGTATTTTTGACTTTTCGGTGTCATTATATAGATACAAATATTTCCTATTTTTATAAATTGTGAGATTTTTACTGTTAGTTGTATCTTATTTATTTACTGCATTGGTATTTTTAAATGCTTTACATACCTGTCTCCTAAGTCAAGCCTACCTGTTCGTCGGAAAGATGCCCAGGGTTGAGCATGGGAATAATTTATTGAGACCTGTACTGAGCATTTGACTTTGTTAATGGCCTTAATGCCAGTGGTAGATACACATTTACCACTACTTATATCCCACTTTCCAACACTGACAATGTGGCAATCACAAACTGCTATGAACAGTATAGTAAAGTAGGCTGAAAAAATTGGGATGGTACCTGGCTACAACTTGAATATCACTAAGACGCAACTATTGCTAAATCACTAACTGTCATCCTCAATGCTGGGAACAGTGCATACAGCTATATATTTGGGACTTAAACTAAGCGCAAAGATTGATAAAAAACTAAACTATGAGCCACCACTTCCGTTGGTTGTTTTAAAACTGCGGTCTTGGAGCAGATTCCCCGATAGTATAATAGGTCATGGCAACATTATAGAAACAAATGTTATTCCTAAATTTTTGTATGTTTTTTGTTCCAAACAAGTAGGGGTTTAGAATGCTTTTTTAAGAAGCTAGAAGGTGTTTTAAGCAGTTTTCTTTGGGGTACAGACATGCAAGGCACTCTATAAGTCTTTTAAAGTTACCTTATCAGCAAGGGGGGTTACAGTTAACAGATTTTAAATTATATTTTTGGGCAGCATTTGAAAGTCACTTGCGCAATCTGCTTGCTCCAGCTACTTTGGGATCATTTGTTTTTGAGTTCTATATAAATAGCACTAGGGCCTGAGAACAGGCTCTTTTTCCACAAGATCACAGAGCCCAATTATTACAAGCTAGTTAGGTTCCAGGTATTTTTGGGTTGTGGTAACTATCTGGTGGGAAATATGTGCCATGCACTCTATAAAACTGATCCATGAGAACACTCCGTTGTTGGATAACCCGGATTTTTGTGAGGGTGTTCCACGATCATGCCTGTAAAGCATGGCACATGCTAGACATCTCAACAGTTGGGCAGTTGATTAGTATTAACGTCTTTTGCACCTTCACTAAGCTACAAACTGAGTTAAATCTCTCGCACCACTTTTTAAAATGTATACAGTTGAGGGACTAAATCCATACAGAAGGCAAGCAACTATTCAAATTGGAAGCACCCAGTACCTTGACAACTGTCTTTAAAACCAGTCAGCACTCATGGATTAGCACCATTTATCAAGGGCTAAGTGAGCATATGAGTTATAATAGTACCAGCCTGGCTTCTAAATGGAGCAAAGAGCTCTCTCAGGAGGTGCTTCCATTGTAAATACATCAGGCTTTAGACACTGTGAAGGGAGCTGTATGCTCAGTCAAATTAAAATTACAGCAATTTAAGACTGTTTGCATGTTCTCTTACACACTATAAAAACTCATGCGATGGGGTGCAAACCTGTAGCCAGACAAAACTAGGTGCTCTAAGTGCGGATGTCTAGCAGCAGATATTCTGCACATGCTGTATGCACGTTCTTGTCTGAAGACATTCTGGGAGAAAGTTTGTAAACTAGCTACTGCAAGTGTGGGATTTTATCTTCAGTTAACTCCTACTGAAATAATGATTGGTTATAGAATGGAGTTTGAAATTGGGTTAAGACGTTTACTGTCTATACTTATAGTCTCAGCCAGACTTTGTATTGCCAGTTTGTGGGTTTCAGCAATCTCTCCGTGGGCTGCAGAATGGTGGTTAACCATTCGACAAATATATGACACTGAAGAGGCATTGCCTAGAGTAAGGGGTGTCTGATCGCTTTTTAGGTTTGATAGAATTTGGGCACAGTTCAATTGGGATCTGTAGTTTAAGGCCGAGGAATGTTTACCGGCTTATGTAGATTGGATGCATGCATTGTCTTTCTTCTAATTTTTATGCTGTTAAGTTCTTTGCTATGCCCCCTGTATGACCTGTAGTATGTCTTTCACGCACCCGCTCATCCGTTGAATCACTCAGTGTTGTATATAGACAAGGCTATTTTTTGTTCTCCCATTAGATTGTCAATGGGGGTTTGTGTACTGATTAACTCTGACTTATTAAATAATGAATATAAAAGATACAGTATCAACTTCTTCTTCCTGAAGATCCTGTTCTTTGTTGATCACAAGGTCAGTTTGCAACTAGTTTCTGAAGGGGAAAGAATTGTTTGCCTGCAATCTCTGCTGTGTGACCCACCCTTGGAATTTCTGATATTTGGAAGGAACATGAAGTACAAAGCAGCAATTTGCAAAATGTTTGATGCTTGCATAAGGAAATGAACCACTTTTTATTTCCTTTTTAGGACTTTTTTTCCTTTTGGTTATTTGTTGCTGGACATGCCTATGTAGCATTAAGGTATATGAGTGAAAGGGCAAGTAGATACCTGAGTTATATATATATTTCCTCATTTTCCTCATGCTTTGTCCTGATCTGTGGATATACTGCAGTGGTGTACTGCTTGAGGTCCAGTCTGCTGAAAGGCCTTAATGTTATTTTTAATAAATTATTTATATTGTCACTGCTGTTGTGCTAGAGAATATTAGATACCAAAGCGGATGTTGGATGGAGCGTTTGAGCAAATCATACACTCACCCCCAGTCAACTGATCTGGGTTTAATCCATCATCATTCTTTAGCTCACTCCACCACCCCAGTTCAGACATGGCCAAGTGCAAATCAGCCTGACCCTGTGCCTTATGGGAACAGTCCAGCCCAAACGGCCATGCCATGTCTTCCCTGGACCGAAAACAAGCATCCTGGGACCGGTTTTGGGTTCATAACCCTCACCAGCCAGGCTATCTTGAATCCAGTGGCAAAGTGAGCAAGGGACCCCTGTCTGGGCATATCCTGCTAACTTATGGCGAGCAAAGCAACACCAAAGTGGATGATAGACTGAGTGTTTGAGCAAATCAAACACTCAACCCCAGTCAACTGATCTGAGTTTAAGCCATCATAATTGTTTAGCTCACTACACCACACCAGGTCAGACATGGCAAGATGCAAATCAGTCTGACCCTGTGCCTCATGGGAACAGTCCAGCCCGAACTGCCAACCATGTCTGCCCTGGACCTGAGACAAGCTTCCTGGGACCGGTTTCTGGTTCATAACCCTCATCAACCAGGCTATCTTGAATTCAGTGGCAAAGTGAGCAAGGGACCCACGTCTGGCCATACCCTGCCAACTTAGGGCAAACAAAGCGATACCAAAGGGGATGATGGACGGAGCATTTGAGCAAATCAAACACTCACCCCCAGCCAACTGATCTGGGTTGTATCCATCATCATTATTAAGCTCACTCCACCACCCATGTATGGTTCATACATGACCATATGCAAATAAGTCTGACCCTGTGCCTCATGGGAACAGTCTATCCCGAATTGCCAAGCCATGTCTTCCCTGGACTGGAAAGATGCATCCTGGAACCGGTTTCTGGTTCATAACCCTCATCAGCCAGGCTATCTTGAATCTAGTGGCAGAGTGAGCAAGGGACCCACGTCTGGGCATACCCTGCCAACTTAAGGCGAACAAAGTGATACCAAAGGGGATGATGGACGGAGCGTTTGAGCAAATCAAACACTCACCCCCAGTCAACTAATCTGGATTAATCCATCATCATTCTTTTGCTCACTCCACCACCCCAGTTCAGACATGGCAATATGCTAATCAGTCTGACCCTGTGCCTCATGGGAACAGTACAGCCCAAACTGCCAAGCCATGTCTTGCCTGGACCGGAAACAATGATTCAGAAAAGGGGGTGGTGATGAACAGAGTGCCTGAATTAAGCAGACCACTCTTACCCAGTCCAAAGATCAGGGCTTGATCCATCACTGTTTTTTAGCTCACTGCACCATCCCAGCTCAGAACTTGGCTATATGCAAATTAGTCTGTTCCTGTCCCAGAGCATGATGGGAACAGGGCAAACCAAACTACCAAGCCAATTCTTGTACTGGGAAGGAAACAAGCTTCCGGGGACCGGTTTCTGCCATTTCAGGTGTCGTCGACCCGGCTTGCTTAAATCCTGATGGTGCAATGAGCAAGGGACTCACATCTGAGTATACCCTTCCACGCTTATGGTGGACAAAATGATTCAGAAAAGGGGGTGGTGATGAACAGAGTGCCTGAATTAGGCAGACCACTCTTACCCAGTCCAAAGATCAGGGCTTGATCCATCACCGTTTTTTAGCTCACTGCACCATCCCAGCTCAGAACTTGGCTATATGCAAATTAGTCTGTTCCTGTCCCAGAGCATGATGGGAACAGGGCAAACCAAACTACCAAGCCAATTCTTGTACTGGGAAGGAAACAAGCTTCCGGGGACCGGTTTCTGCCATTTCAGGTGTCGTCGACCCGGCTTGCTTGAATCCTGATGGTGCAATGAGCAAGGGACTCACATCTGAGTATACCCTTCCACGCTTATGGTGGACAAAATGATTCAGAAAAGGAGGTGGTGATGAACAGAGTGCCTGAATTAAGCAGACCACTCTTACCCAGTCCAAAAATCAGGGCTTGATCCATCACCGTTTTTTAGCTCACTGCACCATCCCAGCTCAGAACTTGGCTATATGCAAATTAGTCTGTTCCTGTCCCAGAGCATGATGGGAACAGGGCAAACCAAACTACCAAGCCAATTCTTGTACTGGGAAGGAAACAAGCTTCCGGGGACCGGTTTCTGCCATTTCAGGCGTCATCGGCCCGGCTTGCTTGAATCCTGATGGTGCAATGAGCAAGGGACTCACATCTGAGTATACCCTTCCCAGCTTATGGTGGACAAAATGATTCAGAAAAGGGGGTGGTGATGAACAGAGTGCCTGAATTAAGCAGATCAAGCCCTGATCTTTGGACTGGGTAAGAGTGGTCTGCTTAATTCAGACACTCTGTTCATCACCACCCCCTTTTCTGAATCGTTTTTGGCCACTATAGGTGTGGCAGGGTATATTCAGACATGAGTCCCTTGCTCACTGCTCCATCAGGATTCAAGCAAGCCGGGCCGACGAGGCTGAAATGCCAGAAACCGGTCCCCGGTAGCTTGTCTCCTTTCTGGTGAAGAATTGGCTTGGTAGTTTGGTCTGCCCTGTTCCCATGATGCACTGGGCCAGGGACAGACTAATTTGCATATAGCCTGGTTCTGAGCTGGGATGGGGCAGTGAGCTAAATAACGGTGATGGATCAAGCCCTGATCTTTGGACTGGGTAAGAGTGGTCTGCTTAATTCAGACACTCTGTTCCGCACCACCCCCTTTTCTGAATCGTTTTTGGCCACTATAGGTGTGGCAGGGTATACTCAGACATGAGTCCCTTGCTCACTGCTCCATCAGGATTCAAGCAAGCCGGGCCGACGAGGCTGAAATGCCAGAAACCGGTCCCCGGTAGCTTGTCTCCTTTCTGGTGAAGAATTGGCTTGGTAGTTTGGTCTGCCCTGTTCCCATGATGCACTGGGCCAGGGACAGACTAATTTGCATATAGCCAGGTTCTGAGCTGGGATGGGGCAGTGAGCTAAATAACGGTGATGGATCAAGCCTTGATCTTTGGACTGGGTAAGAGTGGTCTGCTTAATTCAGACACTCTGTTCATCACCACCCCCTTTTCTGAATCGTTTGTGGCCACTATAGGTATGGCAGGGTATACTCAGACATGAGTCCCTTGCTCACTGCTCCATCAGGATTCAAGCAAGCCGGGCCGACGAGGCTGAAATGCCAGAAACCGGTCCCCGGTAGCTTGTCTCCTTTCTGGTGAAGAATTGGCTTGGTAGTTTGGTCTGCCCTGTTCCCATGATGCACTGGGCCAGGGACAGACTAATTTGCATATAGCCAGGTTCTGAGCTGGGATGGGGCAGTGAGCTAAATAACGGTGATGGATCAAGCCCTGATCTTTGGACTGGGTAAGAGTGGTCTGCTTAATTCAGACACTCTGTTCATCACCACCCCCTTTTCTGAATCGTTTTTAGCCACTATAGGTGTGGCAGGGTATACTCAGACATGAGTCCCTTGCTCACTGCTCCATCAGGATTCAAGCAAGCCGGGCCGACGAGGCTGAAATGCCAGAAACCGGTCCCCGGTAGCTTGTCTCCTTTCTGGTGAAGAATTGGCTTGGTAGTTTGGTCTGCCCTGTTCCCATGATGCACTGGGCCAGGGACAGACTAATTTGCATATAGCCAGGTTCTGAGCTGGGATGGGGCAGTGAGCTAAATAACGGTGATGGATCAAGCCCTGATCTTTGGACTGGGTAAGAGTGGTCTGCTTAATTCAGACACTCTGTTCATCACCACCCCCTTTTCTGAATCGTTTTTGGCCACTATAGGTGTGGCAGGGTATACTCAGACATGAGTCCCTTGCTCACTGCTCCATCAGGATTCAAGCAAGCCGGGCCGACGAGGCTGAAATGCCAGAAACCGGTCCCCGGTAGCTTGTCTCCTTTCTGGTGAAGAATTGGCTTGGTAGTTTGGTCTGCCCTGTTCCCATGATGCACTGGGCCAGGGACAGACTAATTTGCATATAGCCAGGTTCTGAGCTGGGATGGGGAAGTGAGCTAAATAACGGTGATGGATCAAGCCCTGATCTGTGGACTGGGTAAGAGTGGTCTGCTTAATTCAG
Source organism: Lissotriton helveticus (assembly GCF_964261635.1). Lineage (NCBI taxonomy): Eukaryota > Metazoa > Chordata > Amphibia > Caudata > Salamandridae > Lissotriton > Lissotriton helveticus. The sequence goes on from NC_136065.1 coordinate 1,470,108,568, forward strand.
ACACTCTGTTCATCACCACCCCCTTTTCTGAATCGTTTTTGGCCACTATAGGTGTGGCAGGGTATACTCAGACATGAGTCCCTTGCTCACTGCTCCATCAGGATTCAAACAAGCCGGGCCGACGAGGCTGAAATGCCAGAAACCGGTCCCCGGTAGCTTGTCTCCTTTCTGGTGAAGAATTGGCTTGGTAGTTTGGTCTGCCCTGTTCCCATGATGCACTGGGCCAGGGACAGACTAATTTGCATATAGCCAGGTTCTGAGCTGGGATGGGGCAGTGAGCTAAATAACGGTGATGGATCAAGCCCTGATCTTTGGACTGGGTAAGAGTGGTCTGCTTAATTCAGACACTCTGTTCATCACCACCTCCTTTTCTGAATCGTTTTTGGCCACTATAGGTGTGGCAGGGTATACTCAGACATGAGTCCCTTGCTCACTGCTCCATCAGGATTCAAGCAAGCCGGGCCGACGAGGCTGAAATGCCAGAAACCGGTCCCCGGTAGCTTGTCTCCTTTCTGGTGAAGAATTGGCTTGGTAGTTTGGTCTGCCCTGTTCCCATGATGCACTGGGCCAGGGACAGACTAATTTGCATATAGCCAGGTTCTGAGCTGGGATGGGGCAGTGAGCTAAATAACGGTGATGGATCAAGCCTTGATCTTTGGACTGGGTAAGAGTGGTCTGCTTAATTCAGACACTCCGTTCATCACCACCCCCTTTTCTGAATCGTTTTTGGCCACTATAGGTGTGGCAGGGTATACTCAGACATGAGTCCCTTGCTCACTGCTCCATCAGGATTCAAGCAAGCCGGGCCGACGAGGCTGAAATGCCAGAAACCGGTCCCCGGTAGCTTGTCTCCTTTCTGGTGAAGAATTGGCTTGGTAGTTTGGTCTGCCCTGTTCCCATGATGCACTGGGCCAGGGACAGACTAATTTGCATATAGCCAGGTTCTGAGCTGGGATGGGGCAGTGAGCTAAATAACAGTGATGGATCAAGCCCTGATCTTTGGACTGGGTAAGAGTGGTCTGCTTAATTCAGACACTCTGTTCATCACCACCCCCTTTTCTGAATCGTTTTTGGCCACTATAGGTGTGGCAGGGTATACTCAGACATGAGTCCCTTGCTCACTGCTCCATCAGGATTCAAGCAAGCCGGGCCGACGAGGCTGAAATGCCAGAAACCGGTCCCCGGTAGCTTGTCTCCTTTCTGGTGAAGAATTGGCTTGGTAGTTTGGTCTGCCCTGTTCCCATGATGCACTGGGCCAGGGACAGACTAATTTGCATATAGCCAGGTTCTGAGCTGGGATGGGGCAGTGAGCTAAATAACGGTGATGGATCAAGCCCTGATCTTTGGACTGGGTAAGAGTGGTCTGTTTAATTCAGACACTCTGTTCATCACCACCTCCTTTTCTGAATCGTTTTTGGCCACTATAGGTGTGGCAGGGTATACTCAGACATGAGTCCCTTGCTCACTGCTCCATCAGGATTCAAGCAAGCCGGGCCGACGAGGCTGAAATGCCAGAAACCGGTCCCCGGTAGCTTGTCTCCTTTCTGGTGAAGAATTGGCTTGGTAGTTTGGTCTGCCCTGTTCCCATGATGCACTGGGCCAGGGACAGACTAATTTGCATATAGCCAGGTTCTGAGCTGGGATGGGGCAGTGATCTAAATAACGGTGATGGATCAAGCCCTGATCTTTGGACTGGGTAAGAGTGGTCTGCTTAATTCAGACACTCTGTTCATCACCACCCCCTTTTCTGAATCGTTTTTGGCCACTATAGGTGTGGCAGGGTATACTCAGACTTGAGTCCCTTGCTCACTGCTCCATCAGGATTCAAACAAGCTGGGCCGACGAGGCTGAAATGCCAGAAACCGGTCCCCGGTAGCTTGTCTCCTTTCTGGTGAAGAATTGGCTTGGTAGTTTGGTCTGCCCTGTTCCCATGATGCACTGGGCCAGGGACAGACTAATTTGCATATAGCCAGGTTCTGAGCTGGGATGGGGCAGTGAGCTAAATAACGGTGATGGATCAAGCCCTGATCTTTGGACTGGGTAAGAGTGGTCTGCTTAATTCAGACACTCTGTTCATCACCATCCCCTTTTCTGAATCGTTTTTGGCCACTTTAGATGTGGCAGGGTATACTCAGACATGAGTCCCTTGCTCACTGCTCCATCAGGATTCAAGCAAGCCGGGCCGACAAGGCTGAAATGCCAGAAACCGGTCCCCGGTAGCTTGTCTCCTTTCTGGTGAAGAATTGGCTTGGTAGTTTGGTCTGCCCTGTTCCCATGATGCACTGGGCCAGGGAAAGACTAATTTGCATATAGCCAGGTTCTGAGCTGGGATGGGGCAGTGAGCTAAATAACGGTTATAGATCAAGCCCTGATCTGTGGACTGGGTAAGAGTGGTCTGCTTAATTCAGACACTCTGTTCATCACCACCCCCTTTTCTGAATCGTTTTTGGCCACTATAGGTGTGGCAGGGTATACTCAGACATGAGTCCCTTGCTCATTGCTCCATCAGGATTCAAGCAAGCCGGGCCGACGAGGCTGAAATGCCAGAAACCGGTCCCCGGTAGCTTGTCTCCTTTCTGGTGAAGAATTGGCTTGGTAGTTTGGTCTGCCCTGTTCCCATGATGCACTGGGCCAGGGACAGACTAATTTGCATATAGCCAGGTTCTGAGCTGGGATGGGGCAGTGAGCTAAATAACGGTGATGGATCAAGCCCTGATCTTTGGACTGGGTAAGAGTGGTCTGCTTAATTCAGACACTCTGTTCATCACCACCCCCTTTTCTGAATCATTTTTGGCCACTATAGGTGTGGCAGGGTATACTCAGACATGAGTCCCTTGCTCACTGCTCCATCAGGATTCAAGCAAGCCGGGCCGACGAGGCTGAAATGCCAGAAACCGGTCCCCGGTAGCTTGTCTCCTTTCTGGTGAAGAATTGGCTTGGTAGTTTGGTCTGCCCTGTTCCCATGATGCACTGGGCCAGGGACAGACTAATTTGCATATAGCCAGGTTCTGAGCTGGGATGGGGCAGTGAGCTAAATAACGGTGATGGATCAAGCCCTGATCTTTGGACTGGGTAAGAGTGGTCTGCTTAATTCAGACACTCTGTTCATCACCACCCCCTTTTCTGAATCGTTTTTGGCCACTATAGGTGTGGCAGGGTATACTCAGACATGAGTCCCTTGCTCACTGCTCCATCCGGATTCAAGCAAGCCGGGCCGACGAGGCTGAAATGCCAGAAACCGGTCCCCGGTAGCTTGTCTCCTTTCTGGTGAAGAATTGGCTTGGTAGTTTGGTCTGCCCTGTTCCCATGATGCACTGGGCCAGGGACAGACTAATTTGCATATAGCCAGGTTCTGAGCTGGGATGGGGCAGTGAGCTAAATAACGGTGATGGATCAAGCCCTGATCTTTGGACTGGGTAAGAGTGGTCTGCTTAATTCAGACACTCTGTTCATCACCACCCCCTTTTCTGAATCGTTTTTGGCCACTATAGGTGTGGCAGGGTATACTCAGACATGAGTCCCTTGCTCACTGCTCCATCAGGATTCAAGCAAGCCGGGCCGACGAGGCTGAAATGCCAGAAACCGGTCCCCGGTAGCTTGTCTCCTTTCTGGTGAAGAATTGGCTTGGTAGTTTGGTCTGCCCTGTTCCCATGATGCACTGGGCCAGGGACAGACTAATTTGCATATAGCCAGGTTCTGAGATGGGATGGGGCAGTGAGCTAAATAACGGTGATGGATCAAGCCCTGATTTTTGGACTGGGTAAGAGTGGTCTGCTTAATTCAGACACTCTGTTCATCACCACCTCCTTTTCTGAATCGTTTTTGGCCACTATAGGTGTGGCAGGGTATACTCAGACATGAGTCCCTTGCTCACTGCTCCATCAGGATTCAAGCAAGCCGGGCCGACGAGGCTGAAATGCCAGAAACCGGTTCCCGGTAGCTTGTCTCCTTTCTGGTGAAGAATTGGCTTGGTAGTTTGGTCTGCCCTGTTCCCATGATGCACTGGGCCAGGGACAGACTAATTTGCATATAGCCAGGTTCTGAGCTGGGATGGGGCAGTGAGCTAAATAACGGTGATGGATCAAGCCCTGATCTTTGGACTGGGTAAGAGTGGTCTGCTTAATTCAGACACTCTGTTCATCACCACCCCCTTTTCTGAATCGTTTTTGGCCACTATAGGTGTGGCAGGGTATACTCAGACATGAGTCCCTTGCTCACTGCTCCATCAGGATTCAAGCAAGCCGGGCCGACGAGGCTGAAATGCCAGAAACCGGTCCCCGGTAGCTTGTCTCCTTTCTGGTGAAGAATTGGCTTGGTAGTTTGGTCTGCCCTGTTCCCATGATGCACTGGGCCAGGGACAGACTAATTTGCATATAGCCAGGTTCTGAGCTGGGATGGGGCAGTGAGCTAAATATCGGTGATGGATCAAGCCCTGATCTTTGGACTGGGTAAGAGTGGTGTGCTTAATTCAGACACTCTGTTCATCACCACCCCCTTTTCTGAATCATTTTTGGCCACTATAGGTGTGGCAGGGTATACTCAGACTTGAGTCCCTTGCTCACTGCTCCATCAGGATTCAAACAAGCCGGGCCGACGAGGCTGAAATGCCAGAAACCGGTCCCCGGTAGCTTGTCTCCTTTCTGGTGAAGAATTGGCTTGGTAGTTTGGTCTGCCCTGTTCCCATGATGCACTGGGACAGGGACAGACTAATTTGCATATAGCCAGGTTCTGAGCTGGGATGGGGCAGTGAGCTAAATAACGGTGATGGATCAAGCCCTGATCTTTGGACTGGGTAAGAGTGGTCTGCTTAATTCAGACACTCTGTTCATCACCACCCCCTTTTCTGAATCGTTTTTGGCCACTATAGGTGTGGCAGGGTATACTCAGACATGAGTCCCTTGCTCACTGCTCCATCAGGATTCAAGCAAGCCGGGCCGACGAGGCTGAAATGCCAGAAACCGGTCCCCGGTAGCTTGTCTCCTTTCTGGTGAAGAATTGGCTTGGTAGTTTGGTCTGCCCTGTTCCCATGATGCACTGGGCCAGGGACAGACTAATTTGCATATAGCCAGGTTCTGAGCTGGGATGGGGCAGTGAGCTAAATAACGGTGATGGATCAAGCCCTGATCTGTGGACTGGGTAAGAGTGGTCTGCTTAATTCAGACACTCTGTTCATCACCACCCCCTTTTCTGAATCGTTTTTGGCCACTATAGGTGTGGCAGGGTATACTCAGACATGAGTCCCTTGCTCACTGCTCCATCAGGATTCAAGCAAGCCGGGCCGATGAGGCTGAAATACCAGAAACCGGTCCCCGGTAGCTTGTCTCCTTTCTGGTGAAGAATTGGCTTGGTAGTTTGGGCTGCCCTGTTCCCATGATGCACTGGGCCAGGGACAGACTAATTTGCATATAGCCAGGTTCTGAGCTGGGATGGGGCAGTGAGCTAAATAACGGTGATGGATCAAGCCCTGATCTTTGGACTGGGTAAGAGTGGTCTACTTAATTCAGACACTCTGTTCATCACCACCCCCTTTTCTGAATCGTTTTTGGCCACTATAGGTGTGGCAGGGTATACTCAGACATGAGTCCCTTGCTCACTGCTCCATCAGGATTCAAGCAAGCCGGGCCGACGAGGCTGAAATGCCAGAAACCGGTCCCCGGTAGCTTGTCTCCTTTCTGGTGAAGAATTGGCTTGGTAGTTTGGTCTGCCCTGTTCCCATGATGCACTGGGCCAGGGACAGACTAATTTGCATATAGCCAGGTTCTGAGCTGGGATGGGGCAGTGATCTAAATAACGGTGATGGATCAAGCCCTGATCTTTGGACTGGGTAAGAGTGGTCTGCTTAATTCAGACACTCTGTTTATCACCACCCCCTTTTCTGAATCGATTTTGGCCACTATAGGTGTGGCAGGGTATACTCAGACATGAGTCCCTTGCTCACTGCTCCATCAGGATTCAAGCAAGCCGGGCCGACGAGGCTGAAATGCCAGAAACCGGTCCCCGGTAGCTTGTCTCCTTTCTGGTGAAGAATTGGCTTGGTAGTTTGGTCTGCCCTGTTCCCATGATGCACTGGGCCAGGGACAGACTAATTTGCATATAGCCAGGTTCTGAGCTGGGATGGGGCAGTGAGCTAAATAACGGTGATGGATCAAGCCCTGATCTGTGGACTGGGTAAGAGTGGTCTGCTTAATTCAGACACTCTGTTCATCACCACCCCCTTTTCTGAATCGTTTTTGGCCACTATAGGTGTGGCAGGGTATACTCAGACATGAGTCCCTTGCTCACTGCTCCATCAGGATTCAAGCAAGCCGGGCCGATGAGGCTGAAATGCCAGAAACCGGTCCCCGGTAGCTTGTCTCCTTTCTGGTGAAGAATTGGCTTGGTAGTTTGGGCTGCCCTGTTCCCATGATGCACTGGGCCAGGGACAGACTAATTTGCATATAGCCAGGTTCTGAGCTGGGATGGGGCAGTGAGCTAAATAACGGTGATGGATCAAGCCCTGATCTTTGGACTGGGTAAGAGGGTCTGCTTAATTCAGACACTCTGTTCATCACCACCCCCTTTTCTGAATCGTTTTTGGCCACTATAGGTGTGGCAGGATATACTCATACATGAGTCCCTTGCTCACTGCTCCATCAGGATTCAAGCAAGCCGGGCCGACGAGGCTGAAATGCCAGAAACCGGTCCCCGGTAGCTTGTCTCCTTTCTGGTGAAGAATTGGCTTGGTAGTTTGGTCTGCCCTGTTCCCATGATGCACTGGGCCAGGGACAGACTAATTTGCATATAGCCAGGTTCTGAGCTGGGATGGGGCAGTGATCTAAATAACGGTGATGGATCAAGCCCTGATCTTTGGACTGGGTAAGAGTGGTCTGCTTAATTCAGACACTCTGTTTATCACCACCACCTTTTCTGAATCGTTTTTGGCCACTATAGGTGTGGCAGGGTATACTCAGACATGAGTCCCTTGCTCACTGCTCCATCAGGATTCAAGCAAGCCGGGCCGACGAGGCTGAAATGCCAGAAACCGGTCCCCGGTAGCTTGTCTCCTTTCTGGTGAAGAATTGGCTTGGTAGTTTGGTCTGCCCTGTTCCCATGATGCACTGGGCCAGGGACAGACTAATTTGCATATAGCCAGGTTCTGAGCTGGGATGGGGCAGTGAGCTAAATAACGGTGATGGATCAAGCCCTGATCTTTGGACTGGGTAAGAGTGGTCTGCTTAATTCAGACACTCTGTTCATCACCACCCCCTTTTCTGAATCGTTTTTGGCCACTATAGGTGTGGCAGGGTATACTCAGACATGAGTCCCTTGCTCACTGCTCCATCAGGATTCAAGCAAGCCGGGCCGACGAGGCTGAAATGCCAGAAACCGGTCCCCGGTAGCTTGTCTCCTTTCTGGTGAAGTATTGGCTTGGTAGTTTGGTCTGCCCTGTTCCCATGATGCACTGGGCCAGGGACAGACTAATTTGCATATAGCCAGGTTCTGAGCTGGGATGGGGCAGTGAGCTAAATAACGGTGATGGATCAAGCCCTGATCTTTGGACTGGGTAAGAGTGGTCTGCTTAATTCAGACACTCTGTTCATCACTACCCCCTTTTCTGAATCGTTTTTGGCCACTATAGGTGTGGCAGGGTATACTCAGACATGAGTCCCTTGCTCACTGCTCCATCAGGATTCAAGCAAGCCGGGCCGACGAGGCTGAAATGCCAGAAACCGGTCCCCGGTAGCTTGTCTCCTTTCTGGTGAAGAATTGGCTTGGTAGTTTGGTCTGCCCTCTTCCCATGATGCACTGGGCCAGGGACAGACTAATTTGCATATAGCCAGGTTCTGAGCTGGGATGGGGCAGTGAGCTAAATAACGGTGATGGATCAAGCCCTGATCTTTGGACTGGGTAAGAGTGGTCTGCTTAATTCAGACACTCTGTTCATCACCACCCCCTTTTCTGAATCGTTTTTGGCCACTATAGGTGTGGCAGGGTATACTCAGACATGAGTCCCTTGCTCACTGCTCCATCAGGATTCAAGCAAGCCGGGCCGACGAGGCTGAAATGCCAGAAACCGGTCCCCGGTAGCTTGTCTCCTTTCTGGTGAAGAATTGGCTTGGTAGTTTGGTCTGCCCTGTTCCCATGATGCACTGGGCCAGGGACAGACTAATTTGCATATAGCCAGGTTCTGAGATGGGATGGGGCAGTGAGCTAAATAACGGTGATGGATCAAGCCCTGATTTTTGGACTGGGTAAGAGTGGTCTGCTTAATTCAGACACTCTGTTCATCACCACCTCCTTTTCTGAATCGTTTTTGGCCACTATAGGTGTGGCAGGGTATACTCAGACATGAGTCCCTTGCTCACTGCTCCATCAGGATTCAAGCAAGCCGGGCCGACGAGGCTGAAATGCCAGAAACCGGTCCCCGGTAGCTTGTCTCCTTTCTGGTGAAGAATTGGCTTGGTAGTTTGGTCTGCCCTGTTCCCATGATGCACTGGGCCAGGGACAGACTAATTTGCATATAGCCAGTTTCTGAGCTGGGATGGGGCAGTGAGCTAAATAACGGTGATGGATCAAGCCCTGATCTTTGGACTGGGTAAGAGTGGTCTGCTTAATTCAGACACTCTGTTCATCACCACCCCCTTTTCTGAATCGTTTTTGGCCACTATAGGTGTGGCAGGGTATACTCAGACATGAGTCCCTTACTCACTGCTCCATCAGGATTCAAGCAAGCCGGGCCGACGAGGCTGAAATGCCAGAAACCGGTCCCCGGTAGCTTGTCTCCTTTCTGGTGAAGAATTGGCTTGGTAGTTTGGTCTGCCCTGTTCCCATGATGCACTGGGCCAGGGACAGACTAATTTGCATATAGCCAGGTTCTGAGCTGGGATGGGGCAGTGAGCTAAATAACGGTGATGGATCAAGCCCTGATCTTTGGACTGGGTAAGAGTGGTCTGCTTAATTCAGACACTCTGTTCATCACCACCCCCTTTTCTGAATCATTTTTGGCCACTATAGGTGTGGCAGGGTATACTCAGACTTGAGTCCCTTGCTCACTGCTCCATCAGGATTCAAACAAGCCGGGCCGACGAGGCTGAAATGCCAGAAACCGGTCCCCGGTAGCTTGTCTCCTTTCTGGTGAAGAATTGGCTTGGTAGTTTGGTCTGCCCTGTTCCCATGATGCACTGGGACAGGGACAGACTAATTTGCATATAGCCAGGTTCTGAGCTGGGATGGGGCAGTGAGCTAAATAACGGTGATGGATCAAGCCCTGATCTTTGGACTGGGTAAGAGTGGTCTGCTTAATTCAGACACTCTGTTCATCACCACCCCCTTTTCTGAATCGTTTTTGGCCACTATAGGTGTGGCAGGGTATACTCAGACATGAGTCCCTTGCTCACTGCTCCATCAGGATTCAAGCAAGCCGGGCCGACGAGGCTGAAATGCCAGAAACCGGTCCCCGGTAGCTTGTCTCCTTTCTGGTGAAGAATTGGCTTGGTAGTTTGGTCTGCCCTGTTCCCATGATGCACTGGGCCAGGGACAGACTAATTTGCATATAGCCAGGTTCTGAGCTGGGATGGGGCAGTGAGCTAAATAACGGTGATGGATCAAGCCCTGATCTGTGGACTGGGTAAGAGTGGTCTGCTTAATTCAGACACTCTGTTCATCACCACCCCCTTTTCTGAATCGTTTTTGGCCACTATAGGTGTGGCAGGGTATACTCAGACATGAGTCGCTTGCTCACTGCTCCATCAGGATTCAAGCAAGCCGGGCCGATGAGGCTGAAATACCAGAAACCGGTCCCCGGTAGCTTGTCTCCTTTCTGGTGAAGAATTGGCTTGGTAGTTTGGGCTGCCCTGTTCCCATGATGCACTGGGCCAGGGACAGACTAATTTGCATATAGCCAGGTTCTGAGCTGGGATGGGGCAGTGAGCTAAATAACGGTGATGGATCAAGCCCTGATCTGTGGACTGGGTAAGAGTGGTCTGCTTAATTCAGACACTCTGTTCATCACCACCCCCTTTTCTGAATCGTTTTTGGCCACTATAGGTGTGGCAGGGTATACTCAGACATGAGTCCCTTGCTCACTGCTCCATCAGGATTCAAGCAAGCCGGGCCGATGAGGCTGAAATACCAGAAACCGGTCCCCGGTAGCTTGTCTCCTTTCTGGTGAAGAATTGGCTTGGTAGTTTGGGCTGCCCTGTTCCCATGATGCACTGGGCCAGGGACAGACTAATTTGCATATAGCCAGGTTCTGAGCTGGGATGGGGCAGTGAGCTAAATAACGGTGATGGATCAAGCCCTGATCTTTGGACTGGGTAAGAGTGGTCTGCTTAATTCAGACACTCTGTTCATCACCACCCCCTTTTCTGAATCGTTTTTGGCCACTATAGGTGTGGCAGGGTATACTCAGACATGAGTCCCTTGCTCACTGCTCCATCAGGATTCAAGCAAGCCGGGCCGACGAGGCTGAAATGCCAGAAACCGGTCCCCGGTAGCTTGTCTCCTTTCTGGTGAAGAATTGGCTTGGTAGTTTGGTCTGCCCTGTTCCCATGATGCACTGGGCCAGGGACAGACTAATTTGCATATAGCCAGGTTCTGAGCTGGGATGGGGCAGTGATCTAAATAACGGTGATGGATCAAGCCCTGATCTTTGGACTGGGTAAGAGTGGTCTGCTTAATTCAGACACTCTGTTTATCACCACCCCCTTTTCTGAATCGTTTTTGGCCACTATAGGTGTGGCAGGGTATACTCAGACATGAGTCCCTTGCTCACTGCTCCATCAGGATTCAAGCAAGCCGGGCCGACGAGGCTGAAATGCCAGAAACCGGTCCCCGGTAGCTTGTCTCCTTTCTGGTGAAGAATTGGCTTGGTAGTTTGGTCTGCCCTGTTCCCATGATGCACTGGGCCAGGGACAGACTAATTTGCATATAGCCAGGTTCTGAGCTGGGATGGGGCAGTGAGCTAAATAACGGTGATGGATCAAGCCCTGATCTGTGGACTGGGTAAGAGTGGTCTGCTTAATTCAGACACTCTGTTCATCACCACCCCCTTTTCTGAATCGTTTTTGGCCACTATAGGTGTGGCAGGGTATACTCAGACATGAGTCCCTTGCTCACTGCTCCATCAGGATTCAAGCAAGCCGGGCCGATGAGGCTGAAATGCCAGAAACCGGTCCCCGGTAGCTTGTCTCCTTTCTGGTGAAGAATTGGCTTGGTAGTTTGGTCTGCCCTGTTCCCATGATGCACTGGGCCAGGGACAGACTAATTTGCATATAGCCAGGTTCTGAGCTGGGATGGGGCAGTGATCTAAATAACGGTGATGGATCAAGCCCTGATCTTTGGACTGGGTAAGAGTGGTCTGCTTAATTCAGACACTCTGTTTATCACCACCCCCTTTTCTGAATCGTTTTTGGCCACTATAGGTGTGGCAGGGTATACTCAGACATGAGTCCCTTGCTCACTGCTCCATCAGGATTCAAGCAAGCCGGGCCGACGAGGCTGAAATGCCAGAAACCGGTCCCCGGTAGCTTGTCTCCTTTCTGGTGAAGAATTGGCTTGGTAGTTTGGTCTGCCCTGTTCCCATGATGCACTGGGCCAGGGACAGACTAATTTGCATATAGCCAGGTTCTGAGCTGGGATGGGGCAGTAAGCTAAATAACGGTGATGGATCAAGCCCTGATCTTTGGACTGGGTAAGAGTGGTCTGCTTAATTCAGACACTCTGTTCATCACCACCCCCTTTTCTGAATCGTTTTTGGCCACTATAGGTGTGGCAGGGTATACTCAGACATGAGTCCCTTGCTCACTGCTCCATCAGGATTCAAGCAAGCCGGGCCGACGAGGCTGAAATGCCAGAAACCGGTCCCCGGTAGCTTGTCTCCTTTCTGGTGAAGTATTGGCTTGGTAGTTTGGTCTGCCCTGTTCCCATGATGCACTGGGCCAGGGACAGACTAATTTGCATATAGCCAGGTTCTGAGCTGGGATGGGGCAGTGAGCTAAATAACGGTGATGGATCAAGCCCTGATCTTTGGACTGGGTAAGAGTGGTCTGCTTAATTCAGACACTCTGTTCATCACTACCCCCTTTTCTGAATCGTTTTTGGCCACTATAGGTGTGGCAGGGTATACTCAGACATGAGTCCCTTGCTCACTGCTCCATCAGGATTCAAGCAAGCCGGGCCGACGAGGCTGAAATGCCAGAAACCGGTCCCCGGTAGCTTGTCTCCTTTCTGGTGAAGAATTGGCTTGGTAGTTTGGTCTGCCCTGTTCCCATGATGCACTGGGCCAGGGACAGACTAATTTGCATATAGCCAGGTTCTGAGCTGGGATGGGGCAGTGAGCTAAATACCGGTGATGGATCAAGCCCTGATCTTTGGACTGGGTAAGAGTGGTCTGCTTAATCCAGACACTCTGTTCATCACCACCCCCTTTTCTGAATCGTGGACCGGAAACAAGCATCCTGGGACCGGTTTCAGATTCATAACCCTCAGAAGCCAGGCTATCTTGAATCCAGTGGCAAAGTGAGCAAGGGACCCACGTCTGGGCATACCCTGCCAACTTAGAGCGAACAAAGCGAACCAAACAGGACGATGGACGGAGCGTTTGAGCAAATCAAACACTCACCTCCAGTCAAGTGTTCTGGGTTTAATCCATCATCATTATTTAGCCCACTCCACCACCCCAGTTCAGACATGGTCATATTCAAATAAGTCTGACCCTGTGCCTCATGGGAACAGTCCAACCCAAACAGCCAAGCCATGTCTTTCCTGAACCGGAAACATGCATCCTGGGACCGGTTTCAGGTTCATAACCCTCATCAGCCAGGCTATCTTGAATCCAGTGGCAAAACTTGTCACTGGATTCAAGCTAGCCTGGCTGATGACGGCTCTCCAAGGGACTTTTTAGTCTGAATGAGAACCATGTTGCAGACTGCACATTTTTCCACAGTCCAGCGCATTGCAGGAAGCCATGTGTACATTTTCATAGCAGGTCGAATTGGCCCATATGAATAACCACTGTTCAGTCTTTCCATTCTACAACAGACATGTGGACTGGCTGCCAAGTTTCAGAATGTATGTGTCTTACTTCACACTTGTTCGTCTTACGGGCGTTTAGCAAAATCTAGCCACTGGCGCCACTACTACTGATGCTTCTCTAAGTAACTTGTGGTTTGCAACAGTTGCAATGTTCTCTGTAGAGAAAGTGCATATTGCTATCAACACTGTTGAAGAATTTAATACAAAAGTCCAAATGACTCAGCATTGTAGTTGTTTCCACTGAATATGGCAGCAATATTGTCAAAGCCATGGCAGATGAAGGATACATCAAGGCAATCTTTGTAGCTCATTGTACCAACCTACTTGATAGTAGGACCTGCTAAAAAAAGTAGTCCTCAATATTATGGTGACCTGCTGCAGGATTTGCACACAATTTAACCACGGCTTCAAAGCCTGGAAATAGTTGAGGACCATTCAGCATGCTGGCAGATTCCGTAAAGCTCTCTAAGTGGAGGCCCCAGCACATCATAACTATAAATGCTTGTGTGCTAACTACTAAAGCCATCGCATGGGGGTTGATAAATTATGGCTGATAAAGTCACTAATTCAAACGCTAGTGCTGTTTGAGATTGCCAGCAAGGAGGATTTGTCATAAGCCAAGCCATCTCAGTGTTTCACTAGCCATAGACCCAATCACGTAAGATGGAAGAATCACATATCAGTGCCAATGAAAAGTCACTGTGTTGGTAAGCAGCTTCATCCTTGTCTACAAACAAATCTCAGGCTGCAACAAGATATTGACCTCTGGCTTTGGCTCACAATAAAATATATAGAATGTCTTGCAGCCAGTTTATCCTCTGAGTGACTTAACACAATCAGAAGGATCAGTCTGTCTACTAACAATGTGGAGAGAGTGATGATAATCAAAATGATCAAATATTTCAATCCCAAAATTATCAGGATTCAAAAGACATAACAGTTGATGAAGGTATCTTCTTATATTTCTCCAATGGGGAGTGTGATCACCTTCCAGGCAATGTCCGTGAAAATAAAGATGAATTCCACATTCTGGACTAAAAAGTCTAATTATTACACTGGTAACACACCCTAGGAGTCTGCTGTAGAAAATGAAAAAAAGAAAACAATGAAAACAGAAAAATTACTTTTATTTACATATTTGCTGTCCCAAGGAATGTAAATACATTTAGGTGGCCCAGTGTGCAAGGGACAGATAGATAATCAGGTCAGTTCAGATCAGAAATCATTTTATATTGTTAAAGCAATAACCATAATTCAGAAAACAACAGAAATAATGAGCATAACGCAATTAATAAAATCACATACGATCATCATTACATTTAAAAGGTATAGCTTCAGCTAAGAAATGGCACATGGTGCTGCATACCAATGGATTATCAAGTTTTCATCAACATTGAACAGCTGTTCAAGGTTTATTAAAACAAGGTCATCCCAACAATGTTATGTTATGTTAAAGGGTATTTGTAAAGCGCACAGCTATTCAGAAAGAGTGTCCCGGCGCTAATGTACGTCGGAGCTTGACTGATGCTGTCCCTGAAGAGGAAAAAACCTTAATAGTGATGCTGGAACAGCCAGGTTTTTAGCAGCTTCCTAAAGGTAAGTAGATCCAACACCTGTCTAAGTGTGACCGACAGGAGGTTCCAGATTCGGGCAACCTGAAGTTGGAAAGAGCGGCCTCTAGTACGGGTGCAAGAAACCTTAGGGACAAACACCTGATGGCGTGACGAAGACCTCAAGTGTCTGCAGGGAACATATTATGTGTCTCTCCTTCTAGGATAGTGTGTGCCCGTACCTTGTAAAGCCTTAAAAGCCAAAAACAATGCTTTAAAGCAGATTCTTTTTTGGATGGGAAGCCCATGCAAAGCCTTTAGGTGAGGTGAGATATGAGCTCTCGGTCCATGCATGAGGACCACTCTGGCAGCCTGATTCTGGACCACTTATAGTCTGTTCAGTAAGTACTCCGGGAGGCCAAGGTATATGACATTTACATAGTCCAACCTCGAGACAATGAGGGGTTGGACCATGGTCCTCCTGTGGGTGAGAGTCAGGAGGAGGAGAAATTTCTAGAGCATCCACAGGAGACTGACTGGATTTAGGCTTTCATGGACAGGGTATTATCCAACTCAAAACCCAGGTTCTTGACCGTGTTAATTGAGGCGAGGGGAGGTGACATGTCTGATGGCCACCATTGTTTCCACTCGCCCTGAGATGGAGAGCCGAATAAAATTATCTCCAATTTCTTTGGGTGACATTTAAGTTGATTCTCTCTGGGCCATGTGAAATCCCCAGTCAGGCATTAATTGATCTTCTCCCCTACAAAGCCCCCGTCCTTATCACATGTAAACAGAAGCTGTGTGTCGTCAGCATAGGAGATTATTGTCACACAGCAAGCCTCTGCCGCGGGAGCTAGGGGGGACATGTAGAGGTTCAAAAGTGTCAGGCTCAAAATAGTACACTGAGGGACTCCCACCTTCATGGGGTGAATGGGAGTGACGAAAGGAGGAGAACAGACATCTTGGTATCTATCCTCCAAAAAGGTGGAGAACCACTTGAGGACCGTGCCACCCAGGCCGCACTCCTGTAATCTATGCAGGAGTTGGTCATGTGGCACGGTATCAAAGGCCACGGAGAGGTCCAGAAACATCAACACTGCTTTACCTCCTTTATCCAGCTTCCCCTTAATGGACTCAGAAATTTCAAACAGAGCTGTCTCTGTGCTGAAATTAGATTTAAAACTGGACTGGCTCTGATGGAAAAGTTTATTGTTTCCACGTAATCGGTAATGACTAAGTTTACATATTTCTCTAGGGCTTTAGAAAAAAATGGGAGAAGTGAGATAGGCCTATAATTGGAAGCCACCAAAGGGTCAGCAGAAGGCTTTTTTAGCAGGGGTAGAATGTTAGCATGTTTCCATCTGCATGGCACCAGGACAGTACTCAGCGAGGTGTTAAGGACAATATTAGCAGCTGGGTTAATAACCTCAGCCACTGAGGCCATGACTTTTCTGGGTAGGGGTCCGTGGGGGAGCCTGACTAGAGGCCTTTCATAATCTCCAAGGAAGTCTCCATTAGACGAAGGGGAAACTGTGTTAAAGATGGATCCCCCGCTGGAGCTCGGGGTGTTAGAGATTCTGTGCTCCATCCCTCAACCGATAGGGTCTCCGCGAAGGAGTCTTGGATAGTTTTGATCTTACCATGGAAGAATGAGGCAAGTTGGCTTGTTCTTTCCATAGTAGGAGTATAAGGCTTGGCAACTGCATTCAGGCTGCTTTCATTACTGGATGACTCAATTTTGGAGGAGAAACATTTTCTTTTTGCATCATAGATTTTATTATGATGGACTTTTAAGGCTTGTTTATAGATTTCTAAGTCTTCTGAGTTGAACATATTAAGCCATGCTCTTTCCAGACATTTGCAGGTGCTTTTGCTCTGCCTAAGAGCTTCCTTGAACCATGGGGCAGAAATTCTGACTTGGAAGATCAGGTGGCGTAGGATCGTTGCTGCAGTCAGTTCCCCAAGCAGATAGCATCCCTCTACGTATTGCCACTGAATGAAAGCGGGTGATGGACTAGCACTTCGATCAGGTCTGCCAGAGTAAATAGATGGAAGGGTCTTGAGGTAGTTGCTCTTTGCTTCCCTAGCGATTGAGGGCCTCTTACCAACCTATACACCTTGAAACCTATCAGGTAATGATCTGACCGTACTAAAGCTGAAGGGTCTCAATTTGGACATCTGCATTAGAAACAATCTGATCGAGGGTGTGACCCTTATCACAGGTGGGGTGTCAAACATAAGGGGACAGATTGAAGATGGCAAAGGACTCGGTTAGTGAGATGATGTCTTGCTCTGATGGTTTGTCCATATGAATATAGAAGACTCCCAGTACCAGTCCCAGTATCAGGAATTGCTTATACTTGAGGACTAAAGGTGAGATTAACTCATTGATGGAATTGGGACTAGGTACTTGACATGAATAGATTCAAAAAATGTAAAAAAAGAAAAGAAATGCATTGGTCTATGTATGGCATTCAGATTGCCATGTACGGGCCAAAGGAAATATACATCATAATCACTACTTGAGTGCCTGAGTAGGCACCGTCCCTATTCTAGGATTACAGTCCAACCGCTGCCTCAACTGGCTCCCTGAGCCCATCGGAAAAGCCACCGGATCATAATCAGGTGTTCGGATTGCTTCTATGGATGGTGGTGGGACTGTCACCAATGGGCTGTTAGTGGCGGTCCAACCACCATCATGATGAGGCCCTTCGTCTTAAGTACAGTAATAAATGGGAACACATTGAGTATTTGTTAACTTTGTAACTTTCTCTATTCCATTTCCTTTTTCAAGCTGGACTTCTGTTTTCACTGAAGGGTCAAGGATGTCTAAAACATGTCCTGTATTACTAGCTCAGAAAGGAAGTATCTTACATATTTAAACCAAAGAATTTTGAATAATCAATTACCTTCAAACAGTCCCAAATAATTTCCTAATATAATGCAGATGCCGGATTAACCCAGACGAAATTCTAGAATAATAAAGTATCAGAGCGTAGACAGTCTTCTCAGTATATAATCCCCAATTCACTCTGACAAGCAAAAGTTGAAGTGCCTTGATCAAGACCAAATAGATACATACAATTATTATTTTAATCATAAACCCAAAGCTTATTATCCTGCAACTTAGAATGTTGTTTTTCGTATCAGATTTCAGCACAGAGGGAGATGCAGCAGCCTCAGAGGGGTAATTTTTGACAGATGAAAGAAGAGGGTCCAGCTCATCATCTTCTGCCCACAGACAGGCATGACCTTGGCCCAGACTTCGCCCAAACACATCCTGCATGCTTCCTGCACTGTGGGAGAAATTAGCGCTTTAAGTAGCACAATGATCAGGGATAGGTCTCCTTTCTTCTCCCTCATCTGGCCAAGGGATTCTGGTCAATGTAGTCACCAAGCACCAACAGTTTACAAAACATGCACACCTCATGCTGTGGGAGAGATTGACTCTATAAGTAGCATGATGATAATGAGAGTGGCCTCCTTTCTTTTCTCTCCTCTGCCCAAGGGACTTTGGCTAATGTAGCCCACAAGCAGTGAAAGTCTACTAACAAATGAGAGCAAAGCAGTTTTTTTGTTAAAGACGCTTTATTGAAGAGATTTGTCAAACAGTACAGAGTAAAATGATATACATCTGCTCAGGCAGCATTTAAAAAAAATATATAGGACAGTGAAACATTATACTTAAAGAGGATTGTAATTTTGGCCTCATTACGATGTCGGTCGGAAACCATTCCAACCGACTCCTTGACGGAATTATTTCTAACTGACTCAGGTTCGAGGAGTCAGACGAACCAAATACACTGTTTCCGAACCCCAACGGTGGGACTCCCATTGACTTTGACGGGAGCCTGTTTTGCGACTGACAAATAGGTTCCCATTGAAAAAGTGGTGGTTGCTGAAAACCTTGCACCTTGTGGCGGGAAACCCACGGTGCCGCCACTCTGTGCATGGTCATAAAGAGGGGTTCCATGGGTACACACATGGGTCCCAAAAAGAGGTGCCTGCTACAGGCCCCCAAAAGCAGTTTTCTGTCAACCAATTTGTTTCGGACAGACCAATTCAGAAAGGTTGTCCGAATCCGACATCATAATACGTCGGTCGGTAACGCGTACCTGTACGATTCGGCTCCAACCAAGTCTCTGACTGCTGGTCGGGACCTAGTTCAAAAGAGCGAATAGTTACCTTTCCATTGTAATCATTCTGTCTGTTAATGTTCCTGAGTCGTTTAGAAACATGGGTTCCGACACAGGTGAAAAAACATGAATCCCATTCAGAGTCTTTACAACCGATATAGTGATCAGCTTCTTAGTGTACACTGGCATAGGAAACATAATAATTAGAGTCAATAAAACAAAACGAATATAGAACAGTTGCATTTTTTTATTTAAAGAGTAAACAAGAAAAAGAGAAGGAAAAAAAGAAGAATATAAATTGCAAGGTTAAAATAACATAGTTAGCAATCATCTCATTGATACATAAAACCAAACAAAATAGTGGCTACCTCATGGGGGATCTGAAGCGGTGCACACAGATCTAGAAAGGGCAAAAGTTCTGGATAGATATGAAGTGAGAGGTAGCCAGGGCAGGTGTCTTTTCATTATTAAGAGTAATGTAGTAGCATGGGCTCTGTCTAACCTGTGACAGTGACATAGTAAATTCCACCAAGCAATGAAAATGATTTTGGAAGTGTCTTTCCAATTGAATGTGATAATTTGTAAAACCGGGGCTATTGTCAAATCAGTGAATTCCCCAATTGTCTTTTGAGAATTCCATAGAGGGGATACACTACCCAAGAAAAGATGAACAATGTTAAATGTATTACTGTAGACAGTATGTTATTAATCTCATTCTAAATTAGTAACCAGAAACTCTGAACTCGGGGACAATAACAAAAATATGCAAAAAAATCACAATTTTCTTGGACACAAGACCATCGTTTAGTGTCAGTAATAAGGTTAAACTGCTGTACACGAGTGAGAGTATAGTATAACCTATTGTAAAAATAAAATGGAGTTTTAGTATTGGCGGCAGAACGGGAAGTAGTGTGTATCTTAGCCCAAATTGTTTCGAAAGTATATAGAGAGAATTCTTGATTGAATTCCAATTCCTAATGTAATTCAATTTCAAATTTAGGTCTGTTTTTAGGCAACAGACATAAAAGCTTGTATACAATGGATGCCTTCACCTTTGAGCAAAAATCAATGGGAGAAGTGAGAGGCATTGGAAGGGCTGATAAGGAGGAGGACTGTGAAAGATGCTGAAAAATGGTGGGCCTAATACAGTTATATTAAACCGCATAAAAGGATAAAACAGCGTATTTAAATTGGATGTCCCTAGATTTTAACACAGAATCATTTGAAATTATTTGGCCAAATACTATTATTCCTTTATCAATACATTCCTTCCAATAAAGGACCTGATTATTTAATGTAATGTGCTTATTGTACCATATCAGGGTTTGTAAAAAGCTCTCTAGTAGAGAATTCAACTTAAGAAGTAAAGGTGTGACAGCGGAGAAGGTGTGTAGAAGTAAGGGTGAAAGAGAGTCCTAGGAACTTGAGAGATGTGGGCTGTCTGAATAACTGAATAAGTTGCAGTACGAACCTGTTTCAGTTGGCTCCATATTGTACATTCATCCAAAAAAGGAACTGAAGAAAAGGTCCAAATTTGTTTGAGAGAATATGCTGAGTGGTATCGTCTGAGATCGGGAAAGTTAACCCCTCCATTATTCCTAGCCTGTTGAATCCTTTATAAAGATATTCCTGATTTGAGTGACAGAGTGGGAAATTAATAGAACTAGTTTTGGAAGTAGGTAATGTGCAACATGAGAGTAAAATTGAACAGAAAAAACACCAGAAGCTTTATCTTTGGTAAGTTGAAGAACAGCATTTTTGAGGCCATCTTAGTAATATCAGCTTACAGAAGCACCCGCCGTCAATTTTAGAGATGTGGAATGTGCCCTCCAGATAGGCGGTCCCATCCCGATTGGCGGTGCGGGACTGCTGCACATATGGCAGCCGGCCCCAGCACCGCTAGAATTGCGGGCCGACTGAAGTCTGCCCATCATCCTAATGGGCCCTCAAGTGAGTAAGAAGTGAAGTATACTAATGTAATAAACAAGATTATAAAGGTATGAGTAAAAGCTAAGATAAAGGCACGATTAGTAAATGTAAAAAGGAAGGAGAGAGTAGAATGAAAGAAATGAGATAGAGAGGGAACATGGAACATAAGGGATTAAAAAAAAACTTCCTGATGTATAGAAAAGTGAAAGGTTGACAAAAAGTCAGAGGACTTCCGTCATAATCGTTGAAAAGAATGGAAAACAGGAAGGATACCAGTTGAGAGCAGGGGGCCAAGACAAGGGTGTCGATTCCGATCCGGTAAAAAGCGCTCCGAATTGCAGTTCGGAGCGTTTTTCCCCATACGAATCGCACCCGTAGGCGTCCCCGTACGATTCAGCAAGTACGATCACAAATTAATGCGTCACTCCGTACGACTCGTAAAAAACACCGTACAAATCGAAAATCCATACGAATTGCAGTCGGCTGACGCACCACGCAGCGTCCGTACGTAAATAGACCGCGCCTTCCGACCCAGGAAGTACGATCCGTGTCGAACACACACCGTACGGCTCTTTTGCTACGAGAGCTCTAAACTACCGTAAACCCACACTCCGGCAAACCCGGCACCCGGTACACGACAAACAAGACATGAACGCCATCGTCCGTGTCATCCCTATCCTGTACGCCCACCACCTCGTATTTAGAAACCGACGACGGTGCAGAAGGTGAGTACAACGAACTCCAACATACCTGTACGTGTTGCCACACGGGCACATCTCCATTGCACGACTGTCATGTCTGGGTACGTTGCACCACACACTCCCGCACATCACTAGTGTAATACGGATAGAGGCCGCACCAACGTCATTGACCACGGGGTACGTTACGTCACCGCACAACACCAGTGTAATACGGAGATGTCCCGCACCTACGTCATCGACCACGGGGTACGGAACGTCACCGCACATCACTAGTGTAATACGGAGACGTACCGCACCTACGTCATCGACTTCGGGGTACGGTACGTCACCGCACTCTACCAGTGTTATACGTGCCACATGTACGTCATCCAGCTCGGGGTACGGTACGTCACCGCACAACACCAGTGTAATACGGAGACGTCCCACACCTACGTCATCGACCACGGGGTACGGATACGGAACGTCACCGCACATCACTAGTGTAATACGGAGACGTACCGCACCTACGTCATCGACTTCGGGGTACGGTACGTCACCGCACTCCACCAGTGTTATACGTGCCGCATGTACGTCATCCAGCTCGGGGTACGGTACGTCACCGCACAACACAAGTGTAATACGGAGACGTCCCGCACCTACGTCATCGACCACGGGGTACGGAACGTCACCGCACATCACTAGTGTAATACGGAGACGTACCGCACCTACGTCATCGACCACGGGGTACGGAACGTCACCGCACATCACTAGTGTAATATGGAGACGTACCGCACCTACGTCATCGACTTCGGGGTACGGTACGTCACCGCACTCCACCAGTGTTATACGTGCCGCATGTACGTCATCCAGCTCGATGTACGTCATCCAGCTCACCGCACAACACCAGTGCAATAGACGTGTGGGACATACGTCTGCTAAGTAATTGTATGTGTAAGTATCAGAGTGTGTGTCTGAGAACCCCCCCTGCCCACCTGTGCCCAGCATCAGAGTGCCCACCACTGCCCAGCATCAGAGTGCCCACCACTGCCCAGCATCAGAGTGCCCAGCATCAGAGTGCCCACCACTGCCCAGCATCAGAGTGCCCAGCATCAGAGTGCCCACCACTGCCCTGCATCAGAGTGCCCAGCATCAGAGTGCCCACCACTGCCCAGCATCAGAGTCCCCACCACTGCCCAGCATCAGAGTGCCCACCACTGGCCAGCATCAGAGTGCCCACCACTTCCCACCACTGCCCAGCATCAGAGTCCCCACCACTGCCCAGCATCAGAGTGCCCACCACTGGCCAGCATCAGAGTGCCCACCACTTCCCACCACTGCCCAGCATCAGAGTGCCCACCACTGCCCTGCATCAGAGTGCCCAGCATCAGAGTGCCCACCACTGCCCAGCATCAGAGTCCCCACCACTGCCCAGCATCAGAGTGCCCACCACTGGCCAGCATCAGAGTGCACACCACTTCCCACCACTGCCCAGCATCAGAGTCCCCACCACTGCCCAGCATCAGAGTCCCCACCACTGCCCAGCATCAGAGTGCCCAGCATCAGAGTGCCCAGCATCAGAGTGCCCACCACTGCCCAGCATCAGAGTGCCCAGCATCAGAGTGCCCACCACTGCCCAGCATCAGAGTGCCCAGCATCAGAGTGCCCACCACTGCCCAGCATCAGAGTGCCCACCACTGCCCAGCATCAGAGTGCCCAGCATCAGAGTGCCCACCACTGCCCAGCATCAGAGTGCCCAGCATCAGAGTGCCCACCACTGCCCAGCATCAGAGTGCCCAGCATCAGAGTGCCCACCACTGCCCAGCATCAGAGTCCCCACCACTGCCCAGCATCAGAGTGCCCAGCATCAGAGTGCCCACCACTGCCCAGCATCAGAGTGCCCAGCATCAGAGTCCCCACCACTGCCCAGCATCAGAGTCCCCACCACTGCCCAGCATCAGAGTGCCCAGCATCAGAGTGCCCACCACTGCCCAGCATCAGAGTGCCCAGCATCAGAGTGCCCACCACTGCCCAGCATCAGAGTCCCCACCACTGCCCAGCATCAGAGTGCCCAGCATCAGAGTGCCCACCACTGCCCAGCTCGTACATCATAAACATACCATTGTCAACCTCATTACCCTCAGGAGATAGAAACATTTTAGTAGACCTAAATGTGAACATCACACCAGCTCCCAGGCACCCAGCAGTCACAGACATCATCACACAAACTACAAATCTGAAAAGCAAAAATTAGCTTTATTCAGCGGAATCACAAAAGAAAAGCAAATGAGAGTCCTCGCTCATTAAAGGCCAATGGCCAGTCCAATACAGTCTCTGCAATAGTTTGTGCCTCCATGGGTGTCATCTCACCCAAACCTGCCTGCACATGGCGTTTAATCAGCTGTGCTGACTACGGGGGCACCATCTGTGGAATCCTCCGGCACCGCATGGACAGGAGAGGGAAGGACAGGTGGAGTGGGTGCAGGTGTAGTGGATTCATCCACACTGGTTGGGGCATCGCCGAAAGTAGATTCAAAAACCTGGCTGCACACCTCAGCCAGGGCGGAAAAACTACCACCTGAACCCGGGGACACATTGGGGGTGGAGGTACAGGGCTGTGAGTCAGTCCTACTGGGTGTGTGGATGCGTGTGTGAGGTGTCTCCTCTCTCCCTGTGGGTGTGCCTACTTGCCCTTGATACTGTGTGCGTGGAGTTTTGAGCTTCTTATGCTGTGTGTGTGCGCTGGGTGTGTCTGACCTGTGGCGTGTGCGTGTATGCTGTGTAGGTATGTGAGAGGCAGAGGTGGATGGCTCTGAAGGAGGGGGGGGGGACAGATGCTGCTGGGTGTAGAGAGGTGCCGTCAGTGTTGATTCAATGGCAGCCACACTCCGACGCAGATCAGACATGGCTGATGACATGCCCTCCATGAACGACACCACCTGTGTCATCAGTTGTGTATGTCCATGGAGGACAGACAGCATGGATGCCTGACCTACTGCAATCTGCCGGAGTAGGTCCACTGTCTCAGCACTGAGGGCAGCAGGGGACACAGGGGCAGGGGCTGCGGTGCCGGGAACAAAGGAGACACGGGGCTAGCACGGACCCTAGGCACACCAAGGAGTGGGAGGTTGGAGATGGGACTGGAGGAGGGGAGGGCAGCCAAAGATGTATGAGTGACCATTGCTGCATATTCCCCCCCCTCCTGAGAGTCTGTCTCGGATTCGTCGGCATGGTACGATGTGTCAGTCACATGTCGTCCGGCCTGCAGACTCTCCTCCCACTCTGTGCCACTGCCTCCCTCTGACACCTCAAAGCAGGTGGCACTGTCGGTGTGTCCCTCCGCTTGGTCCGCGCCTCTGTCTCCTCCAGATTCAGATGATGATGCTGTGAGCAAGGAGAAGAATGAAAACATATCAGTCACCTGTACACATCAGACATATCAGCTGCAAATCATTTGGCCTCATTCCTCAACATGGCATGCATCATGAGTCATATGACACATAACTCTTCATAATGACAATTCTACTTGTGGAGAAATGTCAGAGACACAAAGCTCAATGTAAGGTAGGAGACAAGGTATAGGCAAGGAAAATACTTGTATGAGAGACACAATCATGATCCACTGCCTGACAACAGGATAGCTGATGATGCATAACAGTTCATTAGCCAACCCTGCCACCCAAATCAAGACCTGGTCATGTTTGATTCGCTTTGACTCTGTGCCACATTAGAAAAGTCCTGGGCGAACTGCCATGTGATGCCATCCTGGGACCTGAAACAAGTCTTCCATCACCTCACACTGCCATCACCGCTGTGTACATCCAAAGTCACATTGTGTGGCAAACCATCAATACTATGTACAAAGAACATGCCACAGATGTTGAGAATATGCACACACGCACTGCCCAGTGTGAGTATGCAGAAGCCCAAAATATAGCACATGTACATTGTGCACCTGTAGCTAACACAAGATAATTAGAAAGTGTACCATGGACAAAGGCCACTGAGGCTGACTTGTGCATAAAACACTTGTTGAGACTCAAGAACAGTACCACAATATGAAGAAGGGCAGACATAGTGCACATGTGGTGCTACATTTAAGGTACGAACAGGTATCACATACCCCCCTACAACATGATGATGTGCAAAGGAAGATGCAATGTGAGACACTGCACCATAGGAGTACATGTCAAAAACAAGCATTAGCCAAAGCAAACCTCTACTGTGGAGTAGGGCAAGGCATGTAAAGAAGCAGCTGCTGACAGAGGGACAATCGAATTCCAATGCATGAACTGCCTGTCTGACCACACCACTCAAACTATGGGAGTGTGACCATGCCTTAGAGCTCTTCAGGTACCATTTCTCACACACATGACTACAAACAGACATGTAACTACCCCCTTCGTGCTGCTGTCCCTCCTGCAACTGCCTATGGAGGTCTGGGAACACCACTTCCAGGACCCGGAGCATGTTGGGGGTGAGTTGGCGGCTGCCGCCATGCCGGCGTGGAGCTTCCAGCTTCAGCTGGACTCGGGCGATGCAGCGGCTCCAGCACCGGATGTCCTGCCACCTCTTCTTTATGTTTCGAAGCCTCCTGCGAGGCCCCCCCTCTCTCCGGACAGCCCTGGCGATGTCCACCCAGATTTCACCCTTCTCATAGGCAGATACCTGTCACAAATGTAAAGTTACAGAACATCAGTATACCTGGTGCATGTTCCCAAGACACCCATATGTGCACAAAATACATGAGGACAACAGGGCAACGTATGGCACACACATTAGCATCATTGTCCAGGAGTATGTGGCATGTGTGCTAACACAACTGCTTTGCATGACATAGAAAATCTACAGATTACATGAGGGCTGTAAAACACTCTTTGAGCATGACACTCACTGAACAAGATATGCTATATCTGGGTGCAATGCAGCACGTGACATGCTGTCACACACCACACTACAACAAATAACTCTCTTCTAACAACACTGTGCACCCTGGCACTCACTCACAACAACATGGCATCTATCCACTATAACTACACAGTGGCTATGATGTCACACACACAACAGGTGCACACTCCAAGGTATTGCACACATCACTCACCTGATCCTCTGGTCTCCCATACAGCTTGCTGAAGTTTGGCAGGAGGGCATCCAGCAGGGCCTTGTTCTCACCATCAGTGAATGCAGGTGCCCTCTCCATGTTCAGCTAATCAGGGTCCAGAGGATTCAGAGACAGCAGCTGTGGTTAGCACACCAATGTTGTGCAGGCAAGTGCCCTCCCACAGCCACATGCTGCCTTATATCTGTGCTGCAGAGGGTCTGTGAGTCCAAGGAGTAGTGTGTGATAGGCCACCATAATTTGCATCCTATGTTCCATCCAATCACATCACACCTAAGCCCATGACACACATATGCATGGTTTGAAAATAGAGCCAGAGCTGAACAACAACTTTCGCAACATTGTATACTTTTTTCCAAACTGATTCTTCCAGGACACCTGTAGGAGTTTAAAAAAACTCCGTATCCATGACAACCTGGTTGCATTTTGAACAGTACACTGTTCCCCTAGTTGTTCCCTATGCATATTTTAAAATCCACACACAAGTACGGTGACATTGCCATTGCCAATGCTACACATTGAATGGTGTAACGATACGTACACACGCACGTACCATTGGGGTACGCTTAGCTCGCGTAGAGCCTAAAGGCGATAGGGAAACGATGCGTACACAGGCACGTACCATTGGGGTACGCTTAGCTCGCGTAGAGCCTAAAGGCGATAGGGAAACGATGCGTACACAGGCACGTACCATTGGGGTAGCTTAGCTCGCGTAGAGCCTAAAGGCGATAGGGAAACGATGCTTACACACGCACGTACCATTGGGGTACGCTTAGCTCGCGTAGAGCCTAAAGGCGATAGGGAAACGATGCGTACACAGGCACGTACCATTGGGGTACGCTTAGGTCGCGTAGAGCCTAAAGGCGATAGGGAAACGATGCGTACACAGGCACGTACCATTGGGGTACGCTTAGGTCGCGTAGAGCCTAAAGGCGATAGGGAAACGATGTGTACACAGGCACGTACCATTGGGGTACGCTTAGCTCGCGTAGAGCCTAAAGGCGATAGGGAAACAATGCTTACACGCGCACGTACCATTGGGGTACGCTTAGCTTGCGTAGAGCCTAAAGGCGATAGGGAAACGATGCGTACACAGGCACGTACCATTGGGGTACGCTTAGCTCGCGTAGAGCCTAAAGGCGATAGGGAAACGATGCGTACACACGCACGTACCATTGGGGTACGCTTAGCTCGCGTAGAGCCTAAAGGCGATAGGGAAACGATGCGTACACACGCACGTACCATTGGGGTACGCTTAGCTCGCGTAGAGCCTAAAGGCGATAGGGAAACGATGCGTACACACGCACGTACCATTGGGGTACATTGTGTCAGACATGGTCAAGTGAACGATTGTGTAGGCTGCGTCCCTGTCCACCTTCATGTCACCATTGGGAGAGTCACACCAGGAAATCACACAGCAGGGATGTAGTCTACTCTCATGTCAACCATGTGGATGCATACATCAGCATGGCACACATACATCAGTATGTGCCAGGTTTGGCAGACATTGAAGAAGCACAGGGATTGTGACCCTGTACCTCAGTTGATGTGTGAATAGCTTGCACAACATGTCATCATTCATGATGCACATGTGCATCACATGCATTCAACAATTTCAACACGATTAACGTCTGCAACATGTAGCGAGGCACATGAACACTCGAATGGGCCACAATTCAGTACAGGGAACTGGCACATGATGACAGGAACATGCCCACTGTCACAGAGGTGTCATAGCCGCACAGCATGACCCTGTGTGACCACATCATGTGTGTGCCATGTGCTACATTGTGCATGCTGTTAGCATATGCCATGAACAGGTCAGTAAAGTATTACTCACCTCAGAATATCCCCACATGTCATCCTGGACATGGCAATTTCCGTAATACCGTACACTTGTGTGTTGGTGTGTAAATCCTCTGGCTCTGCAAGTATCCTTGGCGTTGTGTGTGCCCTGATGACGTTATCTGAGTAGTCATATGTCACCTCTGCGTCCTCACGTCAGGTCCTCTGTTTGTTTCTCAACACCAACGCAGGTCCGGTCTAAGTTAAAGCTTACACATTTTGTACCCTAAATCATTGTACTAACACTTCAGAACATTTACCTTTTATTGTCATACTCAAGACCATGCCAATAGGGATGTCACTTACAAAGCCTGTGAGGAATGAAAACGCCTCATGTTGGTGAGTGACCCTCACCGTCTGTGTCTCCACGGTTTTCACGTCAGGCACAACAACAAGAGCTGCTCCAATTGCGGGGACCTGACATATGAATCCAGGTGTGATATGTCCCACAAGCCACTCAGACTCCAGCAGTTGGCACAGCACCACAATAGCTCATGGTTGGGATGTAGGACCAGTGCATGTGTGTGGGTGTGGAAACATGTGAGCCCCTTATTAGTACATCATTCCCCAGGGCAAACTCGTCAGGTAAACAAAAAAAGTCAGAGATGTGTAATTGCATTAACAAATAACCACGATGCAAGTGCAATGCTGCATGGGATTAGGGTGACGGCGACCACACGGCTCCATCAGAATAGCAGCCATCGTAGCCAGCACCACGACCCACGGTCCCAGCCCTGCATGTGACACAGGAGGAGTAAGTGCACTTCCTCATGTCCATGATGTCCCTCACCCCGCCCACTGACTCCGCATCAGCTTCTGGCCCACCGTACCCGTCAGGGGGCAGTTGCGCCTCTGTTGATATGCCCCTGACGCCATCCCTCGCTGAGTGACGGACGCAGGCGGTGCATACGTCCCAGAACCGCTGTGACAGACATGATCGGAATGTTCATCCTGGTCCCCGCTGGTTCAACTCACAACCTCACAGCCAGATCTCCCCCAGGTGTCAGCCATGGCGCCATTCTAGGGTGGTGCTGGCCCCGATACCACACACTGTACGGCTCCGCCGTGGTAACTGTGTGGCAGAACACCGCTCTTAATGCTGCATGGGAATGTAAACATCAATGAGCTGGCCACACCTCATTACAATTGGCGCTAATGAGTATTGGGAGGGTCAAGAAGACCCACTGGCACGTGAGTGTCAGTCCCAAGACCACAGGACAGGTGGACTGGGGGATGCGAGTGTTGTGGACACCTAGCCAGACACAGGTGATGTCTCAACTCAAAAGATGTATTTGGATGATTGGGCAACGTTCAGTGTAGTGTTTATGTGGGCGGTTGGAACCATGGCCCTTCATCTCCCTGTTGCTGCGGTGAGGACCAACTTGTCACTCAGGTCCTTCAACTACACTAACGCTACGCTGAGCCTCTGCAGGCCTATCTTGATGAGAGTACTGTATGTATATTGGCA
The DNA here is from genome assembly GCF_964261635.1 of Lissotriton helveticus. Taxonomy (NCBI): domain Eukaryota; kingdom Metazoa; phylum Chordata; class Amphibia; order Caudata; family Salamandridae; genus Lissotriton; species Lissotriton helveticus. Next base: position 1,470,138,309 of record NC_136065.1, read on the forward strand.
AGCATGTACAGCCATGCAGCATGTTTGTCTGTACATAGGCACGTTGTCAGACCCCCACTGCCCTACCCGGACTGACCATGTTCCCTGTCCTACCACCCCATCCCAGGAAGCATCTGCATGCAGCCCTCAAAACCACAGAACACATTCCCGTTAGCTACGCTGTAGAGGGTATCCAAGAGGTACAGGCACTACGCAAAGATGTCATCATCCTCCCTGACTCTGGGAGTGATGTTTAGCTACTTGACATGCATCTTTGCCTGCTACCCACACTCCCTGTGGGATATGTTTGTGTAACAGCTGCCAGTGTATGCGTTGTAGGTACGGCCAAAACGTGGCCACGCCCTTGTCGGATGCAAATCTACAACACTGGTTCCGGTGTGGCCTGGATAGCCACCACTCACTGGTCAGATCGATGCCACCCAGGGAGGCTAATTAGTCCTAAGCTATGTATGTATTGAAATGTGACACTTTGCTACTGCCTACTGTTCCTTACAGATATTGGTTTACAAAAGGTAAGTAACTAGTCCTTGAAAGTACTGTGCATCTGCTGTAGGAGCATCTATGTTGTGTCCTTGCTGTGATGGCAGGGTGACTAATGTACACACACCATGCCACGTGTGTTAATGACCCGTTCACATGTGTGATGGCATCACAGACCATCAGTGACAAATGTAATTATCATGCTGTATGATGATGGTCATGTCATTGTCACTGAAAGTACACACCGAGACATAACTAAGGCTGAACAGTGCAAATGATTGCACATGTGGTGTGTGTGTGTATTGCAGTCTGCCCTCTGGGTGTGCAGACAACCTCCTACTGACATTGACATGACGTGTCTCACTGACATGATACATTGTCATGGTCACTAAGACCTTTACATCTGATCGTTTGTATGCATGTCACATCCATTCCACACACTACAGGTATTTTCCTTCGCCACGGAGGAGTGTGTGGGAGCTGGCATCTGTGTGTATCCCACGCCACACTCCAAATTGTCTACATTATTTGAAGCAGTGTTGCTTGTGCCATGTACATTGTTATAGTCTTAGTCAGACAGTTGTAGACATTTCCTTAAAATTGTGTCTTGCAGGGCACCCCCTCTGGAAAGGCCGTTGCCTGACTTGGAAGCCATGAGGGAGCGCAACTGCATCCGTCGATATCGCTTCGGCCGACAGTTGATCAAGGACCTGACGGGCAGGCTTGAGGCTCACCTACAACTACGCCACAGGTATCCAAGTGCACTGACACCCAAGGTTAAGGTGATGGCAGCCTTCCATTTCTTTGCCACAGGTACCTTCCAATTTACCATAGCTGATGTGGGAGGGATGTCTCAGACCATGTTTAGCCGGGTATTGGGTGATGTTTTGGGAGCAATGTTGCTCCACCTTGATGAATTCATTACATTCCCTACTCCAGAAGAGTTGACAGATGTCAAGGGGGAATTCTATGGCCTGGGCCGTATGCCACATGTAATTGGTGCAATTGATGGTACACATGTTACTCTTGTCCCACCACAGGCTCAGGAGCAAGCGTATCGCAACAGGAAACACTACCACTCGATAAATGCCCTGGTGGTGTGTCTTGCCAACATGATTATCTCACATGTTTGTGCACGTTATCCAGGATCGTGCCACGATGCTTTCATCATGAGGCATAGCAGGGTACCACAGATGATGCTGCAGCTGCACAACCACCGGGCATGTCTAGTTGGTGAGTATACACTGTGAGCTCTGTATGTCAGTATGTCACAACTTCATGATCTGCATCATATGATTCACTCTTGTACATGATGTCAAATTGCAGGAGACGCTGGATATCCAAACATGCCGTGGCTAATGACTCCGCTACGCAACCCCAGGACAGCTGCAGACCAGCGTTACAACAATGCTCATGTGAAGACCAGGCAGGTGATCGAACGGACCTTTGGACTCCTGAAGAGCCGCTTCAGGTGCCTGGACAAGACAGGCGGAGCCCTCCAATACAGCCCACGCAAGGTGTGTGACATCTTCACCGTGTGCTGCATGCTACACAACATGGCAGTGGAGAAGGCTGTGCCACTCTACCTGGATCCTGATGAGCTGGAACATCCGCCCGTTGAGGATGAAGGCCTTGGCCAGGATGCCAGTGACGAGGAGGGTGAAGATGATATCCGCGGTCACCTCATCCGCAACTTCTTTTCATGATGGTGAGTCCTTTCATCTTTTAAGTAAAAGATGGACTATAGAGTAGCATGGGTAGCATGCTGTGTATGCAACAGACTGTAAGCAAGATCACTTGGATGTGTGTTGTGCTGTGTCACATGTTCAGTTGTAATGCTACACACATACGTGCTATGTGTGCACTTGGAATGTACAGGTGTCATACTACATCTGGCTATTCAACAGACATTGACAAAATGACATTATACCGAACTCTACCCCTTGTGTGCCACTCTCATCCACAGCTCGCCCTGCCTGTTGTCCGTTGGGGTACATCGTGGTCATCCTGCTACTGCTCATTATGATTGCAATGTCAGCCACATCAACGGAGCATGCTTGAACATGTGGAGAAGTCAATTTGGGTAAGGACTCATATGAGGCTGTTTAGCGTTGGTATGTGTAGAAATGTGTGGTACATGTTCATGTGCATGTGGTGTCATCTTGCATACATGCTACTCCATTATGTACCTCATGACATGTATGGCCACTCCCATGACAGGATAGTCACCCCTTCTGCATAACATAACATAACATAACATAACATAACATAACATTCTGTCATCTGTTGTACTTTGATACTCTGGTGAATGCATCAATGTGTGTAGACATTGCCACAGCAACATTGCACATACCATGGCATGACATTGTGTCAGAGGTCACAACCACGGACTCTGTGGGGGATTGCAGCCTCACTGTGTGCATTAGAATGTGACTGGATCCTCACCTCCAGCTTGTGGGTCAGTCCAGTGTGATTACCATGAAACCATGTGGTGTTGGTGTTGCCCAGTGTATGTTCCACATCTTAAGACAACTGTCCTGTGAATCAGTTAACATGGATGCATTGCCCCTTGCAGCAGTATATCATGTCACTGTCATGTTGTTACCTCAGTGCAGGTTGAGAATACTGCTACGCCAGCCTTCACAGTGAGTAGCCGTGATGTTTAGATGCACATGATGCCATGTATGTTTAGCATGACAAAGTAAAAAGTGTGAAAGATGCATATGTGAATTTCTGTGTAGCACCAGTGGAGTGCGGTCATTCACATGAATCTCTGGTCGCCGGCACCATTACTGTGCTATGGTAGGGTCTGATTATGTAGCTTGGATGGACATCACTTGCACTTAATATTTATTGTACATGCATATCATGTTTAGCATTGTGATGCATACTTGACACACCAAAAGACTGGCTACAGAGTGCCTTCATTGCATGTCGATCATTAGCTTCCTCATCATATGTGATACTAACAGCTGTAGTGGATTTGCTCAAGTTAGCCTACAGGGCCCTTATGGCTAACCAATATCACATACAGACTTTAGAGTTAGCGGTAGTTGGATTTCCATATGTTTCCATTTGTTACTGAGGTCCACCTCATCTGTGCCTGGGAATGTGTTTATACTACATAGATCTTTTTGCATGGGTGCTCACTTGTGAGCGTTACACATGACTCTAATGGATGACAGACTGTCCCAGTTTTTATGTGTCTGTGTCACAGCATCGTATCTGATGTGATGGCATGATTAATCATCATTATTTGTCACCAGACAGTACACTTCACAGGTGTGACTGGTACAGTGTAGCTAATGAGGTTTTTGAAGTGTCTGTGACATGAGAATGTTGTCCTAATGCTTAATTGCCTCTGTTTCAGGTCTCCCTCCCAGCAGTTCCCATCCTCTCCTTCCCTCGCCTGATCACCCTTTTGTGTCTGTTGTTTGTACTCAGACCAATGGGCTATTTGGAGGTGGAACCCTTAGAGCATCACACCAGTCTGATGAAGAAAGGTACGGCCAGTCGTTGACAGCCTTGTAGGTATTCGTAAAGCGGCATTACAGGTGACATCATGATTAGTGTAAATTGGACTTATTGACAATGCACATGTATGATTGTGAAAGCTCCATGGGCTCACAATGTAGATTATCATGTTGTGCATGACGTCTGACTCCTACAGAATATAGTGCCTGCTTGTGGCTCAACACACATGTCCGTCTAATGTGCACATATACTATTTTGAACGTAGTTACCTCATGCTTGTTAGGTGTGTAACTGTATATTGACCACACGCATGGGGTGGGTGAAGGCTAGAATACTATGTTGTGTGTGAGGTACATGTCTTTGTTGGTGCAGTTTTCCTTTGAACATACTAGCTCTTGTATACACCTGCAGATGCTGTGTGTCTTGTGCCCCACTTGACCGTAAGGGCCCTGATCCACTGACTGTGATGTGTGGTGATTACTGTGCCATTTAGTTGTCAGTGATCCTGAGTGAGGCAGACACTCCTGCCTTTACATCCACATGTCACTTTGTGCATTGCGGGTGCCCTTGTGTTATGTGTTTGTTTAGCAATTAGTCACACCCCTCCTGCCGTCATGTATTCACTCATTGCTGCAGCTGCATACACAGCCAACATGCAGCGCACACTATCCAGGAACACAGACACCTACAGGATGACCCTCCTTCCATCAAATTAATAGCGCATGCTCCGGCCACCCTACACACAGACAACACCAGACATTCACCCTCGTGCTATAAAAATGCTTAGTACTCAGCCATAGCTGCTGCTATGCGTGTGTGTGCAACACATACTGGCACGACTAAGCAGATTCACATGACATTGGGTCTACGTACCACCAGGTCATGTGGCATGTCCAACACACACACACCTTACATAGGCACAATATTGTACAGTGTTAGCTTGTCAACACCACTAGATCAGAAAACTGTTAGCTTACAGTCACGTGCCAGAACACAACATGCTCACACCACTTCAACATTGCTGTCACAGTCAGTCAAGTTGGCACATGGGACACACACCATGACCCTGTCTCTTGGGTGTGGTGTGACTTGGCCGTTCCGGGGTTGGTATTTGTCTGATGTGTGTCGTTTTTCTGTATGCGTTGCTCCCATTACAGTAGTATAGTACTTGTAGCTCCATAGGGGTAGGTCACCTAATCAGGTGTGCTTGTCTAGAGTGCTCCAGCCCATTGCCCACAGTCTGTCCTGCCACCGTAATCCTGTGCGGCATTAATCACATACACAGTAATGCATCATGCTGATGGTAGCTCACATACCTGAGGACACAGTTGTAGGTACTCCCTACATGGACTACTACTTTTGTGACACTGACATGTACTCCTCAAAGTGACTCTCCTGGGCCTGCCTGTGCTAGCAGTATTGGGATTCAATCCCCCCTCCAGCATTGACTGTCCCACACAGGTGTGTCTTACCATCCATGTATGTAGTTTGTGGAAATTTCTGACCAATGTGTGTCCTCACTCAGATTCTGATCCAAGTGTGTGGATGACTGCTGTTTGTTGTATACCTTGCATTTATGACATTTGCTGACACATATACATGTATGCTGTTTCAAAGATTACTCACCAAATGCGTATGAGGTTTACATTATTTATTGGGTGCTCTAGTGCATGAAACGTGAATAGGTGCTGTACAGAAAGGGGGGGAATCCAAAATTCACTGCTGGAGATGAGATGCCTTACTGTTTCAGTCAACAGAGTCCAGCCCACAGTGCCTGACATCATTGGGCAGACTGGGACCAGCAAGTCCATGTGGGAGAGTCTCATAGGGGATGCTGTTGCACCCAGGGGCTATATGCCAGGTCCAGTGTCCTGGGAGAAGTCCATGGGCCAAAGGCCCTCAACGTCTTCGGCGTGGACGACCCACCTTCCTTGGGGGACCCTCATGTGCAGGCATGGACGGTGCATGGGATGCTACATCAGAGGGTTCCTCCTCCTCCCTCTCCTCCCTCCCTGTGGCTGGTGTTGCACTTTGCCGTGATGTTGCTGGCCTTGTGACACAGGGAGGGGGCTGCATGTTGGCAGCCATCTGACGTAGCACATGGACAATGTCCCTATGCACCATCAAGAGCTGAGCCTGGTGTGCCTCCACCCGTCCATAATGCAGGTCTTGCCTGGCTATTTGCTCTGCCTGCTGTTCTTTGAGCTGGTTGAGGGTCTCCGCAAGCTGGCTTACCTCACTGGTGTCCCGCCGGTATGCCTCAAGGATGTTACCGAGTTCAGCCATACCGGTCCCTGCAGCTGACTGGCCAGATTCTCGCCTCCGCCTTGCGCCACTCCCACCACCCTGACCCACATGAGCATGGCCTGCGCTTGTGGGCACATCCGATCGACGGGCCCCCCGAGTGCTGGGAGGGTGGAGGTTGTCACCAACCTCAGGGGCGCCCGACAAAGGGTGTCCCTCATTTTCAGACTGGCTCTCTTGTGAATCATGGGCAGGGCTCTGACCTGTCTGCTGGGATGTGGTGGGAATAGGTCCGGTGGTTGGCAGAGATGTAGCTGGTACAGTTGCTGCATGGGGTTTGGGATCCAGAGGAGCCAGGTTGGTTGGGGTCATCCACAGTGCATTGAGGGACGGCGCTGGCGGTGAGGTCTGGGTCCTGCTGAGCCTGGGACTGGGATCCTTGGCCCCCCTGGCTGGGGGGGGAGATCCGCACGTTGCCCTGTGTGTGGGAGAGAGAGACACTGTTAAGGCAATATCAAGTGACATGTGGTTTGGTTATCCATTATCAGCATCACTGTTCCACAAGCTATACATTGTTGACATTGTACAGTTGTGTATTTAGTGGTAGAAAAAACAATAGTACGATGGGGTATATACATTCTTCCAATCTCTTGACAATGACTGACACAGCCATTGCTGTGTCTTGTGTTGCCGGCACCACACGTGTAAAGCATTTGTAAGTTTCACGCAACATCCTGGATACGGTGAAAATTCTTATGTGTGCGTCAAGCATGCACAGAGTTTAGATGCAGCATGTTGATGTAAGAGACAGAGCATCATTATTTAGCATGTCAGCTACTACTTTGGATGTCTTTTGCTGTTCCATGCTGGCCAAACAATGCCAACACCGCTGGACCTGTACACCCACTTGTAGATCATGGCTTTAGAACTTGGCCCTACTCTGAGACGCATCACCTTGTCAATACCCATGTCCATGTTGGTACTTATGTACATCCACAAAGGTAATGAGATGGGGCACAAGCTTTTTTAGAGGGGCACAATGGACTGGAGCTTCTGTTATGTGCATGTAAGAGTTGTATGCATATTCATATGAGTACGTGTTTTGTTGTGGTACATGGCAATTGGGACAGTGTTGCAATACAACGCCTGTCCCCCGGGGATGAGTTTCTGTAAGGGGTGTGTACAACAGGCCATGCTATTACTTTGTTTGAGAATTGCAAGCGTCCATTGTTCATGATTTGGCTGTCCCCTCATGTGGCATGCTGCCATTATGTTGGATTTGTGTTGGTGCACAGGATGTGTGACCTTGTCCTGATGTTTGTGTTAGCAATGAGCACAGGAGGGACTTGTGCTGCCTACACCTGTGCCCATTGTGTACTATAGAGCTTTCTGAGATGTGTGTCCTGACACAGTACAGTGTTGACAGCAAATGGTGGGTGTCTTACAGGTACATAGCAGATGTTTGCTGGTACTTGTGAGACATCCCTTAACATTCAGCTCTATGGTGTTTGTGAGGCCTGTGCAGTGCTTGTGTGCAACTGTGTGTGTGCCCCAGGGATGTGCGTTGAGGTGACCGAGGCACAAACACTGACTGATGGAGACAGAGGGAGAGGGAGACAGAGGGAGACAGAGGGAGAGGGAGACAGAGGGAGAGGGCGACAGAGGGAGAGGGAGACAGAGGGAGAGGGCGACAGAGGGAGAGGGCGACAGAGGGAGAGGGCGACAGAGGGAGAGGGAGACAGAGGGAGACAGAGGGAGAGGGTGACAGAGGGAGAGGGAGACAGAGGGAGAGGGCGACAGAGGGAGAGGGAGACAGAGGGAGACAGAGGGAGAGGGAGACAGAGGGAGAGGGCGACAGAGGGAGAGGGAGACAGAGGGAGACAGAGGGAGAGGGAGACAGAGGGAGACAGAGGGAGAGGGAGACAGAGGGAGAGGGCGACAGAGGGAGAGGGAGACAGAGGGAGAGGGAGACAGAGGGAGAGGGCGACAGAGGGAGAGGGAGACAGAGGGAGAGGGAGACAGAGGGAGAGGGAGACAGAGGGAGACAGAGGGAGAGGGAGACAGAGGGAGAGGGCGACAGAGGGAGAGGGAGACAGAGGGAGACGGAGGGAGAGGGAGACAGAGGGAGAGGGCGACAGAGGGAGAGGGAGACAGAGGGAGACAGAGGGAGAGGGAGACAGAGGGAGAGGGCGACAAAGGGAGAGGGCGACAGAGGGAGAGGGCGACAGAGGGAGAGGGAGACAGAGGGAGAGGGCGACAGAGGGAGAGGGCGACAGAGGGAGAGGGCGACAGAGGGAGAGGGAGACAGAGGGCAACAGAGGGAGAGGGAGACAGAGGGAGAGGGCGACAGAGGGAGAGGGCGACAGAGGGAGAGGGCGACAGAGGGAGAGGGAGACAGAGGGAGACAGAGGGAGAGGGAGACAGAGGGAGAGGGCGACAGAGGGAGAGGGAGACAGAGGGAGACAGAGGGAGAGGGAGACAGAGGGAGAGGGCGACAGAGGGAGAGGGCGACAGAGGGAGAGGGAGAGGGCGACAGAGGGAGACAGAGACAGAGGGCGAGACAGGGATGGCGACAGGTAGATTGTGCTTGCTCTCTTGCTACACTGCCTTACTTTGTCACAAAATGATGCATCTCTGTAAGGTGTGTCAGCAATTAGTAAATATTTAGAAGCTGTGGTCTAGTATCTTGTGTGATCTTTACCTATCCCTGTGCATTGGTCATTATGCTTGTGTGTGTCCCTGGGACATATGGCATGAGAGCACCCTCTTACCCTACACATTGCACCCTATGTGCCTCCCCCTTGCAACTACCACCATTTGGTTGTGTACTGCTTGGAGTCATGGCCACCCACCCCATGCTGCTGGGCACTGTTGTTAGTCTACCCATGTAACTTGTGTTTTTTGTACACTCACCAGACTCAATGGCTCCTTCTATTCCATGTACTCCCACCGCTGGCAGTAGGACCATGACCTTCTCCTCCCAGGGCTGGTATACAGGAGGTCTGCGGGGACCACCGCCTCCAGTGTGGTGTGCATTGGCGTAATCCTGTGCCATCTTTTTCTTCACCATCCTCCGCAGATCGTACCACCTGGACTGGCAATCATCCCTGGTGCGTCTGATGGGTGCAACAGCATTGACCCGGTCTACAATCCTCTCCCACAGGCGTGTTCTTTCTGCCAGGCTGGTCTGTCTGACCAATGCGCCAAACAGCTGCGGCTCGACTCTGATGACTTCATCAGTAAGTATCTCCATCTCCGGGTTAGTGAATTTTGGATTCTTGGGTGTGGTCATGGTGTGAGGTGTATGTGATTGAGGGTGTGATGGTGTGTATGGATGAGGGTGTGTGTTTGTGATTGTGAAGGAGGTGGTGTTGGTGTAGATGTGATAGGGTGTATGTGTGAAGGTATGTGGCTGCAATTGTTGGTGTGCTCTCTGTTTCCTCGCAAGAATGGGTATGTTGCAAAGGATGATGGGTTGTATGTGTGGTCCCTTTTATTGGTCAAATGGTGGGTGTGGCTTAATTTGAATTGTTGGGGTGGGTGTTATATGGGGTGGGTGTTGGTGTTGTCCTCTGTTTGGCTGCTTGGCTGTGACCAGGACATTGATTGTCAAAGGTGTGTACACAGGAGACATGTTCAGTGTGGTAGTGCGACTCGTTAGCAAGGTCCTTGTGGTCGTTTTGGTGTTGGCGTTATGTGTGCGTGTTGTACTTGTGCGTGCGAGTGAGTAGTACGGACCGTTGGCGGGTGGGGGTGTTCGCGTAGGCTTGTTGGGGGGGGGGTGTGCGTGTCGTACTTGTGCGTGCGAGTGAGCGGTATGGGCCGTTGGCGGGTGGGGGTGTTCGCGTAGGCTTGTTGGGGGGGTGTGCGTGTCGTACTTGTACGTGCGAGTGAGCGGTACGGGCCGTTGGCGGGTGGGGGTGTTCGCGTAGGCTTGTTGGGGGGTGTGCGTGTCGTACTTGTGCGTGCGAGTGAGTAGTACGGACCGTTGGCGGGTGGGGTTGTTCGCGTAGGCTTGGCCGAGGGGTGTGCGTGTCGTACTTGTGTGTGCGAGTGAGTAGTACGGACCGTTGGCGGGTGGGGGTGTTCGCGTAGGCTTGGCCGAGGGGTGTGCGTGTCGTACTTGTGCGTGCGAGTGAGTAGTACGGACCGTTGGCGGGTGGGGGTGTTCGCGTAGGCTTGTTGGGGGGGTATGCGTGTCGTACTTGTGCGTGCGAGTGAGTAGTACGGACCGTTGGCGGATGGGGGTGTTCGCGTAGGCTTGTTGGGGGGGTGTGCGTGTCGTACTTGTGCGTGCGAGTGAGTAGTACGGACCGTTGGCGGGTGGGGGTGTTCGCGTAGGCTTGTTGGGGGCGTGTGCGTGTCGTACTTGTGCGTGCGAGTGAGTAGTACGGACCGTTGGCGGGTGGGGGTGTTCGCGTAGGCTTGTTGGGGGGGTGTGCGTGTCGTACTTGTGCATGCGAGTGAGTAGTACGGACCGTTGGCGGGTGGGGGTGTTCGCGTAGGCTTGTTGGGGGGGTGTGCGTGTCGTACTTGTGCGTGTGAGTGAGTAGTACGGACCGTTGGCGGGTGGGGGTGTTCGCGTAGGCTTGTTGGGGGGGTGTGCGTGTAGTACTTGTGCGTGCGAGTGAGCGGTACGGGCCGTTGGCGGGTGGGGGTGTTCGCGTAGGCTTGTTGGGGGGGGTGTGCGTGTCGTACTTGTGCGTGCGAGTGAGTAGTACGGACCATTGGCGGGTGGGGGTGTTCGCGTAGGCTTGTTGGGGGGGTGTGCATGTCGTACTTGTGCGTGCGAGGGAGCGGTACGGGCCGTTGGCGGGTGGGGGTGTTCGCGTAGGCTTGTTGGGGGGGTGTACGTGTCGTACTTGTGCGTGCGAGTGAGTAGTACGGACCGTTGGCGGGTGGGGGTGTTCGCGTAGGCTTGGCCGAGGGGTGTGCGTGTCGTACTTGTGCGTGCGAGTGAGCGGTACGGGCCGTTGGCGGGTGGGGGTGTTCGCGTAGGCTTGGCCGAGGGGTGTGCGTGTAGTATGTATTGGTGGAGCTTGCAGTGAGGCGAATGTCCCGTACGAATCAATGTTGAAGCGTGAATACTTTGGCCCGTACGTATCTCGCTCAGGCATTTCGTTCCGAATCGGAATAGTGAGTTTGTACGGACTGATTACGAATCGTACGGTGGTCTGCCCGAGGCTTATTCGTACGGGTAAACGAATGTCATTCGTACGGATCGTAGCAAATCGTACGGAAATCAACGGTAACGGATCGGAATTCGCTGGTCGGACGGTAGTTTCCCATTCGTACGGAATCGGCTACGAATACGATTCGTACGCCGGATTATTTTACCGGATCGGAATCGACCCCAAGGTGTCCAGCCTGAAGGGAAGACCATGAGGATGGTAATAAGGCAGAATATTGAGGGTAAAAAATTCAACCTACCATAATGTTAAGTTAAAATATTGTGGCATGGAAATATCGAGTGAAAGAATATCGTTGTGAAGAATATCGATTTGAAGGTAAGTAATATCAATTTTAAAAATATAGAAGTTATCGATATTCTTTGCAAAAATATAGTTGTGTAAAATATCCATATTTCAAATAGTGTTATACATTTCAGTATATATTTTAAATGTATGTGTGTAGTTTTTTGTATGAGTATTGTTTGTTTGTAATATATGTGTCATAGTTTTAGCAGTTATTTATTTTATTTTAATAAACTTTGGTGTTTTTTTAGTTCTGTAGCGGTTTGCAGGTTTAGAGAGGAATAGGGTAGGAAGTAATTTAATTATAATAAATTAATGACTATATTTGATTTATTAATATTCATTCAATTTAGATTTTATAATGTTAATTGTGTTTTTAATTGTTTTTGGGAAATTTTAGGTGCAGGTTGTGGAATTTATGGGGTAAAGGGTGGGAAGTAATTTATTTTAATCAATTAATAATTAGTTGTTAATTAACATTAATGAATTAATTGATCATTTATTATGGTAAGTGTGTAATTATTTGAAGTTTGGGTTGTTGGGTTTATAGGGGTAATGGGTAGGAAGTTATCTATGTTTAATTAATAATCAGTTGATCATTACCTTAATTAATTGATATTTAATTAGAGTAATTGTTTATTTTGTTTATGTGTGTTTTACTTTTTCATGGTTAAAGGGTGGAAGTAAATACATTTTACTTACTTTATAATTAGTTGTTCAATACTATTAGCTTTTTTAATGAAAATAAGTTTTAATTGTGTAATTCATTTTTTTAGTTTAATTTTAGCTGTGGGTTGTGCGGGTTTAGGGGTAAAGTGTGGGATGTTAATTCATTATTATGAGTTTTAATTTGTTTTTTAATTAATAATATTATTTTAATTGGTAATTAATTATGTTAGTTATGGAAGTAAATTTTTTTAAATTTAGATGTGGGCTTTGAATTGTGTGGTGTTTAAGGGAAGGAAATAGAAAACTAAATGTATGTAATAATGTTTTGTTTCAAAATATTTTCTAATGAAAAATATTTCTTTGTTAGAAAATTATTTTTGTTTATTTATTATATTTGTAGTAATTTGTCATATGTATTTATCATTATAATATGTTTTATTTGTATTAATTTTTAATATGAAATATATTTGTATTTACATTTTTATCATATTTATATATTTTTATTTATTTTGTTTTTGTAAATATTTTTGGTTGTTAATATTTTGTTTGTTGTTAATATGGAACTGACTGGACTGGGAATATTAATTGTTACCCCTCCACAATCCATCACTTTCCCTACTGTTTCACTTATTGGAGTGGCAATAATATTTTTACCCCTCTGCTATCCAACACTTTCCATATTGTTGCACTCATTGAAATGGGGTTAGTAATTTTTACCCCTCCACTATACAACACTTTCCCTACTGTTGCACTGACTGGAGTGGGAAAAATATATTGTATTCCTCGGCGATCCAACAGTTTCCCTACTATTACACTGACTAGAGTGGGAATAGTATATTTTATTCCTCCGCTATCCAATACTTTCCGGACTTTTGTACTCACTGGAGTGGGGATAGTAATTTTTACCCCTTCGATATCCAACACTTTCCCTACTCTTCCACTTATTGGAGTGGAAATAGTAATTTTTACCCCTCCGCCATCCAACATTTTCCATACTGTTGCACACATTGGAGTGGGAATGTCGTGTTTTGGCAGCTCCTGAGTTAGCGTTTAGCACAGCTACACGGTCTTTTCTGTTAACTTGACCAAAACGAACGGGGGCCATTTTGAATCCCTCTGACTTCCGTTTCAATAAACATGCTGCCTCGTGGTCAGTGTGCCCTTTCGTCCCTTCTCGATACCCATGGTCACTAGTTTGCTCGGCAACAGGCTATTTTTAGTACTGGTCAAGCGCACATGCGCATTTCGCACCAATTGGTCACTCTTCAGGAATGTTCACGCTAACTGACCAGTGCTGTTGAAACTCCTCCCACATGTTGGCTGTGTTCCAAAAATGACCTTATATGTACCTAAAATGTGTAACTTGTAACCGCCTATCTTTTTATTGCTATTAAACTATATAAAAGAGGTCGCGCACCGATGTTCGGTGTGCTACTTCTTACATTACCGAAGGGTGCTGTAGGAATGTATCACCACCCCATGGGGTCTTAATAAAATTGTCTTTTACCTTTTCCAGTGTCCGTGCCAACTTCTATACTAAGGTGTTCGAGAGTTTAGCAGAGTATGTAGGCCTGATTTGAACCCAACACCACAATTGGCGACCACGAAGGGACTCATCGGCGACTCGGAGGCCCGAAGGAGAGGTCGTGACGAAGGTTAGGAAACTCGCCATGGACGCGATCGCTGCCATTGAGTGACCCGAGTCTCGGCACCCACGGTGTGTTTTCCCTTCCTTCCGATCTGACCTTCCAGGTGGCGCCGGTCCTCGACTGAGATTCTGATCTTGGATTGTCGTGATGTGCCGTTTTGGCTGATTCGACCACAGAACTTGGCAGTTGGACTTTGGACGTTTGAAAAGAACATTGGTAAGCTTTTGAGTGGTGAGGTAGTCTACTGACACTTACTGTGTTTTTTGAAACTTTGAATTTTGAATTTGAATCTGTTAGCTAACGTTTTGAATCTTTGAATTTTGAATTTGAATATGTGAAGTGCACCTCACATAGGCAGGCATGTAGGGATATTTCTCTGATTTATTTGATTTGAATAGTGCACCGTATTAGGTGTCATTTTGTAGTATCGCGGTTTCGTGGTACTTTTTGAAACATGCCTGTTTTTAGCACACTCCGTAGGATGTGCTGTTCTGAAAATGGTACCAATTATCGATTGAGTGAAAAACAGCCGGCTCCCCCAGAGGGGACTCCAAATCGTGAAATGTATGTTAAATACCGTATTCCACCTATAATGTATAGTACATTATGGCATAAGTATACTAAGACTGATCGTGAATTACAGTGGCCACTATATGGGTCGTTTGACCTTCGAAAGGTACAATATGTAGAGCAGTGCTTGTTTCAGCGAAGGTCTAGACAAGATATGTTTGATTGTGTGCGTACGTGGGAGAAAGAGGTGCGTGAACGAGCGAAGCGTGAGGAAGCCTTGGCGGAGAAAGTGCAGCGGAAGGCTGCACATGACAAAGCTTTACAGCTACAGGAGAAGGAATTACAGGAAAAGAAAGAGAGGGAGAGACGAGAACGTAATCTACAGGTTAATGGTCAATTCCCTATCAGGCGTCCTCTCTATCCAGTCCTTACTAATGAAACAGATGATTTTTCATTACTAGATCGTTGTCCGCCTCCGTACGTCGCACCTACGGCTCCGAACGAGGACTCGGACGAGGATAGTGATCGAACACAGCGTACCAGGTTATATACGGAACGAGCTACGGAATTGCGCTCGATTGCGCGAAAGCTAAATAGTAATGCTGTTACTGTTTCTGATGTTACTAAACAAATGGAACAGTGGTCTGATAAGGAACGACTGTATTTTTTAGATCATTTTGGAGATGAAGTTGTTGAGCGATATAGAAAATATTCTCTCGAGTTAGAACCTAAGGAGATATCTAAGGCTCGTGAGAATTTTCGTAAAGGTCTTTTTGTTCTTTCAGATGCGGACGATTTCTTCAAGCGTTTGCTTGAACTGCGTAGTGAGACGACACGGCTACGGGAGTTGGAAAAATCGAAGAATTCGTCTACGTCCGGAGCGATGGGGATATCCAAAGAATGCCCTATCTTTGAAACAGATAAGATCGCTGCGATTAATGTTAGACCTATGCGAGAAGCTGCGCCTTTATATGTCCCTCATAAAGGGGATGGCACAGATGATGATAAAAGCTCCAAAGACGCGAAAGGGTATTTTGTATATAATTGGGTTTATACGCCTTGGAATAGAGCAGATGTTATGGCGCTTAAGAATGCGTTACCTGATCCCCGTAAAAACCCTGCGGCTTTTTATGAAAATGTTGAAAGTGCAATTTCTTCATGTATTATGACGTTAGTTGATATTGATCTATTTTTCGGGTTGATATTGCCCCCTGATATGTGGAGAGTAATTCGTAGGTTTGATGACCAGACGACTCTCGGGGCCACTTGGAAAGATATTGTTCAGGCTGATTTAGATAGAGAACCAGCATGTAAACCGTGTAAATTAATATTAGATCTTCCAGGTGCCATACTAACAAAATTAAAGACTCTTGCTCCCGCTAAAAAGATTGATTGGACTATATTAGCCTCGTGTAAGCAGAAAGCGGATGAATCAGTTTCTGATTTTTTCTCTCGCTTCGAGGAAGCGTTCCATGATTACAGTGGTCAATTATTGACAGAAGATACTGGCAGGCATCTATTCGTTGATAAGTATGTAGCTAATCTCCTACCGGAGATTGCGAAACGATTAAAAGCGAGTGAAAGTTCATGGACCACAGCAACCCCTGCTTCTTTATTGACTATGGCTCAATATTATGAAAGACAGGAATTAGAGGCGAAAGAAAGTAGTGATAAGAAGGCGAAGGATTTGAAGACGAAGGTAATGTTAGCTCAGGTTCAGGCTACGAGAGGGAACAATAGAGGAGGGCGAGGATCATACAGTAATGCTCCTCCCCCTCGTTCTGACATTTCTGTGAATCAATGTGCATACTGCAAACAGTTTGGGCATTGGATTGCAGACTGTCCGGTGTTTCGAGAGCAGCGTAATTTGAGGGGACGAGGAAGTGGGAGATCTAGGAATTATTATGGGGGGTCAAGAGGAGGTTATGGCACGAATGATCGAGGAGGTTCTGGCACGAATGATCGTGGAGGATATGGAGCAAGGGGTCGTGGTCAGTCAGATTATAATACGTTTGATAATCGCAATCAATATCAGATAAATGAGGGTGGTCCTGCTGAACTACAGGATGAGCATTACGCATAGGATTGCGTAGGATGGGGTGTGGAATCGGTTGAGGTACCAGTTGATCAGAGGGGTCCATACATAGAAGCACATGTTTTGGGTTCTACTGACCAATTTCTGGTCGATACAGGAGCTACTCGTAGCGCTTTGTCCAAATACTTGGTTCCAAGGGCTCCCCTGTCTGGCGAGGTAATTACAGCAATAGGGTTCGATGGAACACCTACTTCTAGCCCACTGTCTCAACCAGTTGCATTTCATGTTGATAAATTTGCTGCCCCTTGTCCCTTTTTGTTGTCCCCAAATACACCCGATAATATTATTGGACTCGATATGTTAAAACACTTTCGAGCTACTATTCGCTGTGCCCCAGAAGGAGTGCGAGTTGTGTTGAATGAGAATTACCCGGAATTAGAGCGAGTGTGTTTTGTCCATGAATCTGAAGTTCTGGCCTCCTTACCGAAAACGTTGTGGGCCACTTCCGATACGGATGTAGGGCAGATGCTAATCCCTCCAGTACGTATTACTGTAAAGGAGGGAGTATCTCTGCCACGTGTCCCGCAATATAAGATTTCTAGAGAAGGTGAACTTGCTTTAATACACATTGTAAATGATTTGATTTCGGCAGGAGTAGTCGAGGAAGTTCCTTACAATGTTTGCAATAGTCCAATTTTACCGATTCTTAAAAGAGATACAGATGCCAAGGTTTACCGTTTCATTATTGATTTGAGGGAAATAAACAAGATAGTAGTGCCTCAGTACCCGGTGGTGTCTGACATCACCACGTTGCTTACGTTGGTCCCATCGACGGCGACTACTTTTACAGTCATTGATTTGAAGAACGCCTTCTTTTCGATCCCTGTACATCCTGACAGTCGATATCTATTCGGCTTTACATTAAATAATAAATCGTACAGATTCTGTCGAATTCCTCAAGGCTATACTGAAAGTCCTAGCATTTATAGTCAAGCATTAAAAAGACAGCTTGATTCTTTTGACTTACAAGAGGGAGTGGTTCTCATTCAATATGTAGACGATATTTTACTAGCTGCAGACACGCCAGAACAATGTGAGAAGAGTACCTTTTCTTTGCTTTCCTTCCTGGCCAAACATAATCATAAAGTTTCGAAGAAAAAGCTGCAATATTGTAGACCAAAGGTGACCTACCTCGGTCATCTTTTGTCTAAGGAGGGCCGTGCATTGACACCAGATCGAATTCAAGCAATCCTAGATACTCCAGTCCCTCGCACTCAGAAGGATGTTCGCGCCTTTATAGGTTTGACGTCTTTTTGTAGGCAATGGATATTGGGTTTTTCACATACCGTTAAACCATTGTTGGCATTGTTGTCTAAAGATACACCGATTCCCATTGAATGGACGGATGAATGTCAGAATGCTTTTGAGCAATTGAGACAAGCTCTTTGTTCTGCACCAGTGTTGGGTACACCTGATTACACGAAGATCTTTACATTATATGTACACGAGAAGGATGGGTGCGCATTGTCAATGTTAGTGCAGACACACGGAGACAAACAGAGGCCTTGTGCATACTTCTCGGCGGTACTCGACCCTGTGGCTCGAGGATTGCCTGGATGTTTTCGAGCAGTTGCAGCAACAGCAGTTGCGATACGACAAAGTGAGGGAATAGTTTTGTCGCATAAATTGTTGGTGCTAGTTCCTCATGCGGTAGATGTGTTACTGAATCAAACGAAAACACAGTATCTAACCAGTGCCCGTCTGACAGGATATGAGCTAACGTTGTTGGCGCCGCACATCACACTAAAACGATGTGCAGCACTAAATCCTGCTACTTTATTGCCGGATCCTGTTGCTGAGACCCAGAAGGAAGAACAACATGATTGTGTTTTTCTGACTGAGGAACAGACAAAGGGTCGTATTGATTTACAGGATACGCCATTTCCAGATGTAGATGGGGAACTGTGGGTTGATGGGTCATGTGTGAGGCTACCAGATGGTACGACTTCCGCAGCTTATGCGATCACGACACTTAAGACTGTGGTAGAAGCAGCACGGGTACCCCAAAAATCAGCTCAAGCGGCTGAGTTGATAGCCTTAACGAAGGCATGTGAGTTAAGTGCTGGACTATGTGTGAACATTTACACGGATAGTCGTTACGCTTTTGGAGTAGTGCATGATTTTGGCCTACTTTGGAAGGAACGAGGATTCCTGACTTCACACGGAGTACACATCATGCATGGAGAATTGGTGCGCGATCTCCTGAATGCACTGTTGTGCCCAAAGAAAGTTGCAATAGTCAAGTGCAGTGCACATAAAAAGGTGACGGACAAAATAGGACAGGGCAATGCTTTTGCAGATCGCATTGCAAGAGAGACCGCTATGCTACAAAATAATTTCCCCATGTATGTGGTGAAGTCACAAGCTGAGCGGTGGCATGATGCTAGAGAAGAAATACTCGATATACAGAAGTCAGCATCAGAGGCAGAACTTGTGAAATGGGCCACCGAGGGAGTATTGGATGATGAGGGTTGCTGGCGTAGTAAAGATATGGAGAGATGGAAACTACCCACGGCCTATTTACAAACAATGGTGCAAATGACACATGGACTGGCACACATTGGAGCTCTCGCAATTACTAAATTGCTTACACGAGTTTGGGAAAATGCTGATATTGCTAGCACGGCTAAGAGAGTAGTGCAGACCTGTCTGATATGTTTGCAGCACAATCCTGGACAAGGGACTCATACTCCTAAAGGAGGGTTTGTTCCACCTACTGCACCATTCGAAGTACTACAAATGGATTACATCCAGCTGGAACGCTGTAATAATCTCAAGTATGTTCTAGTAGTGGTGTGTGCCTTCAGCAAATGGATTGAGGCTTACCCTACGAAAGACAATACAGCGTTGACAACAGCTAAGGTGTTACTGAAGGAGTACTTCCCGCGCTACGGTGTTTGTAAACTTATGTGGAGTGATAATGGCCCTCATTTCATTGGAAAAGTAGTGGAATATGTCCTGAAAGGATTGGGAATCAAACAACGATTCCATGCTGTCTTTCATCCGCAATCAGCAGGTTTAGTAGAACGATACAATGCAACTCTGAAGCTGAAGCTAGCAAAGATAGTGGCATCTACATCTCTGAAATGGCCGGACGCTTTGCCTTTGGCATTGCTGTCCATTCGATCAGTGCCACATTCTCGATCTGGCCTCACACCCTACGAAGTGGTGTTTGGAAGGCCTATGAATATTTGGGGGGTTCCAAAGCCTCGTCTGATACATGATATGCCTTGTATAATGATGAACGATTATCTGGCACGATTAACAAATGATTTGCTTTCTATTCATCAACAGGTTCGAGAGGCGCTCCCTGATAACTCCGCTGGTGAGGCTCACGATCTCCGTCCTGGGGACCACGTGATGGTCAAAATATTTGAGCGATCCAGCAGTTTGGAACCAAGATGGCATGGTCCTGAGCAAGTGCTGCTGGCCACGCGAACTGCTGTGAGAGTCACCAACAAGAAGCGGTGGATTCATTCAACGCACTGCCGACGTGTCTCTCCGGATCTGGTGAGCCCTGCGGTGCTATCCGACTACAGAAAGATTTTGGATACAGAAAAGAGCCCAGCTGTCACGCCTGATGAATTGGAGGGAGCCTTCCCGGACCACGTTGTTTCTGATAAAGTGAAATATAATCTACGCCCCAGGAAATAAGATTCTTTTGTGTTCTTTTTGAAACTGGTTGGTAACCGCTCTGAGGTTTGTGAAACGGAAGCCGGGAATATCAAGGGGGGGGGATCAGTTCTGCCCAGAGTAGCGACACCCGTCTTGAATCCCGGAGAACAAATCAGCGGCAGCCTCGGTTCAGAACCATTGTTTTTTTCCCGCTTAGTGTAGTTTTCTTGAAGAGTATTGTTTTGTGAACTATGGCATCTCCTTCGACACGAAAAGGGAGAATTCTTGGTGCTGTTTTTTTTGTCTCGACCGTAGTGGTGATCGCAGTATTAGCTTGGACTATAGAACTGTTGTTTCCTGTACGAGAACATTTACTGCCCACCACTCCGAGTCCATCTGAACATTTTCATTTTACTCTGCCTTTCCACGAAGAAAGACATAGGCAGACTTATTTGAACAACAGTTTTATTAAGATTTTGCATCATACTCATAACATGACCAATACGTCCAATTGTTGGGTATGTGGAATGTTGCCCGGACATCAGAAGAAGGGAGGAACACCACTCATTCCTCTCCCGTTTTCTCATAATGGTTCTTGTCATGCTTGGTACACTCTTCTTTTTACTTTGCGATGGCCAACGAAAGGTGGATTACTTTTTCGGTTGAATAAAATATGCTATAACGATAAAGATGGCTATCCACACGCTGAAGGAACTAAATTTGAATGGGAAGAATATCGTCCGGACAATGTTTCTACACCTCGTGTGTATACGAATCAAAGATTTATAAATGTTACGAACATGCATATAATAACCGTCATCGATACAAAAGCAGATTTGTGTATTAGAAATAAAGGTACAATCCCCGTAGGTCGCAGTGAATGTAATATTACACTTACCTTTGATACACCAACTGGAATTGCATTTGTAGCTTCGCATAACACATATTTCGTTTGTGGAAATAAGGGATACCATCGTCTACCATTGGGATGGTTGGGAACGTGTTATATGCAAAAAACAACAAGTGATGGACTGAATGTGGATCAATGTCACACACTCCCCCAGTCAAAAGATCTGGGCCCAAATCCATCGTTTTTTTGCACTCCACACCACCCTGGGTCAGATAATGGCTTTATGCAAATCAGCTCTGACCCTGTTGCCCCATGGGAACAGTCCAGTCCGAACTACAACAGCCATATCTTTCCCAGACCGGAATCAAGCATCCGAGGACCGGACCGGTTTCGAGGTAACACCTCTCTTCAGCCCGGCTAGCTTGACTCCAAGTGGTGTGGAGTGCCTGGGACCCACGTCTGGGCATCCCCAGCGCACTTAGGGCGGCAATTGCAAAAAACAACAAGTGATGGACTGAATGTGGATCAATGTCACACACTCCCCCAGTCAAAAGATCTGGGCCCAAATCCATCGTTTTTTTGCACTCCACACCACCCTGGGTCAGATAATGGCTTCATGCAAATCAGCTCTGACCCTGTTGCCCCATGGGAACAGTCCAGTCCGAACTACAACAGCCATATCTTTCCCAGACCGGAATCAAGCATCCGAGGACCGGACCGGTTTCGAGGTAACACCTCTCTTCAGCCCGGCTAGCTTGACTCCAAGTGGTGTGGAGTGCCTGGGACCCACGTCTGGGCATCCCCAGCGCACTTAGGGCGGCAATTGCAAAAAACAACAAGTGATGGACTGAATGTGGATCAATGTCACACACTCCCCCAGTCAAAAGATCTGGGCCCAAATCCATCGTTTTTTTGCACTCCACACCACCCTGGGTCAGATAATGGCTTTATGCAAATCAGCTCTGACCCTGTTGCCCCATGGGAACAGTCCAGTCCGAACTACAACAGCCATATCTTTCCCAGACCGGAATCAAGCATCCGAGGACCGGACCGGTTTCGAGGTAACACCTCTCTTCAGCCCGGCTAGCTTGACTCCAAGTGGTGTGGAGTGCCTGGGACCCACGTCTGGGCATCCCCAGCGCACTTAGGGCGGCAATTGCAAAAAACAACAAGTGATGGACTGAATGTGGATCAATGTCACACACTCCCCCAGTCAAAAGATCTGGGCCCAAATCCATCGTTTTTTTGCACTCCACACCACCCTGGGTCAGATAATGGCTTTATGCAAATCAGCTCTGACCCTGTTGCCCCATGGGAACAGTCCAGTCCGAACTACAACAGCCATATCTTTCCCAGACCGGAATCAAGCATCCGAGGACCGGACCGGTTTCGAGGTAACACCTCTCTTCAGCCCGGCTAGCTTGACTCCAAGTGGTGTGGAGTGCCTGGGACCCACGTCTGGGCATCCCCAGCGCACTTAGGGCGGCAATTGCAAAAAACAACAAGTGATGGACTGAATGTGGATCAATGTCACACACTCCCCCAGTCAAAAGATCTGGGCCCAAATCCATCGTTTTTTTGCACTCCACACCACCCTGGGTCAGATAATGGCTTTATGCAAATCAGCTCTGACCCTGTTGCCCCATGGGAACAGTCCAGTCCGAACTACAACAGCCATATCTTTCCCAGACCGGAATCAAGCATCCGAGGACCGGACCGGTTTCGAGGTAACACCTCTCTTCAGCCCGGCTAGCTTGACTCCAAGTGGTGTGGAGTGCCTGGGACCCACGTCTGGGCATCCCCAGCGCACTTAGGGCGGCAATTGCAAAAAACAACAAGTGATGGACTGAATGTGGATCAATGTCACACACTCCCCCAGTCAAAAGATCTGGGCCCAAATCCATCGTTTTTTTGCACTCCACACCACCCTGGGTCAGATAATGGCTTTATGCAAATCAGCTCTGACCCTGTTGCCCCATGGGAACAGTCCAGTCCGAACTACAACAGCCATATCTTTCCCAGACCGGAATCAAGCATCCGAGGACCGGACCGGTTTCGAGGTAACACCTCTCTTCAGCCCGGCTAGCTTGACTCCAAGTGGTGTGGAGTGCCTGGGACCCACGTCTGGGCATCCCCAGCGCACTTAGGGCGGCAATTGCAAAAAACAACAAGTGATGGACTGAATGTGGATCAATGTCACACACTCCCCCAGTCAAAAGATCTGGGCCCAAATCCATCGTTTTTTTGCACTCCACACCACCCTGGGTCAGATAATGGCTTTATGCAAATCAGCTCTGACCCTGTTGCCCCATGGGAACAGTCCAGTCCGAACTACAACAGCCATATCTTTCCCAGACCGGAATCAAGCATCCGAGGACCGGACCGGTTTCGAGGTAACACCTCTCTTCAGCCCGGCTAGCTTGACTCCAAGTGGTGTGGAGTGCCTGGGACCCACGTCTGGGCATCCCCAGCGCACTTAGGGCGGCAATTGCAAAAAACAACAAGTGATGGACTGAATGTGGATCAATGTCACACACTCCCCCAGTCAAAAGATCTGGGCCCAAATCCATCGTTTTTTTGCACTCCACACCACCCTGGGTCAGATAATGGCTTTATGCAAATCAGCTCTGACCCTGTTGCCCCATGGGAACAGTCCAGTCCGAACTACAACAGCCATATCTTTCCCAGACCGGAATCAAGCATCCGAGGACCGGACCGGTTTCGAGGTAACACCTCTCTTCAGCCCGGCTAGCTTGACTCCAAGTGGTGTGGAGTGCCTGGGACCCACGTCTGGGCATCCCCAGCGCACTTAGGGCGGCAATTGCAAAAAACAACAAGTGATGGACTGAATGTGGATCAATGTCACACACTCCCCCAGTCAAAAGATCTGGGCCCAAATCCATCGTTTTTTTGCACTCCACACCACCCTGGGTCAGATAATGGCTTTATGCAAATCAGCTCTGACCCTGTTGCCCCATGGGAACAGTCCAGTCTGAACTACAACAGCCATATCTTTCCCAGACCGGAATCAAGCATCCGAGGACCGGACCGGTTTCGAGATAACACCTCTCTTCAGCCCGGCTAGCTTGACTCCAAGTGGTGTGGAGTGCCTGGGACCCACGTCTGGGCATCCCCAGCGCACTTAGGGCGGCAATTGCAAAAAACAACAAGTGATGGACTGAATGTGGATCAATGTCACACACTCCCCCAGTCAAAAGATCTGGGCCCAAATCCATCGTTTTTTTGCACTCCACACCACCCTGGGTCAGATAATGGCTTTATGCAAATCAGCTTTGACCCTGTTGCCCCATGGGAACAGTCCAGTCCGAACTACAACAGCCATATCTTTCCCAGACCGGAATCAAGCATCCGAGGACCGGACCGGTTTCGAGGTAACACCTCTCTTCAGCCCGGCTAGCTTGACTCCAAAACCGGTCCGGTCCTCGGATGCTTGATTCCGGTCTGGGAAAGATATGGCTGTTGTAGTTCGGACTGGACTGTTCCCATGGGGCAACAGGGTCAGAGCTGATTTGCATAAAGCCATTATCTGACCCAGGGTGGTGTGGAGTGCAAAAAAACGATGGATTTGGGCCCAGATCTTTTGACTGGGGGAGTGTGTGACATTGATCCACATTCAGTCCATCACTTGTTGTTTTTAGCAATTGCCGCCCTAAGTGCGCTGGGGATGCCCAGACGTGGGTCCCAGGCACTCCCCACCACTTGGAGTCAAGCTAGCCGGGCTGAAGAGAGGTGTTACCTTGAAACCGGTCCGGTCCTCGGATGCTTGATTCCGGTCTGGGAAAGATATGGCTGTTGTAGTTCGGACTGGACTGTTCCCATGGGGCAACAGGGTCAGAGCTGATTTGCATAAAGCCATTATCTGACCCAGGGTGGTGTGGAGTGCAAAAAAACGATGGATTTGGGCCCAGATCTTGTGACTGGGGGAGTGTGTGACATTGATCCACATTCAGTCCATCACTTGTTGTTTTTAGCAATTGCCGCCCTAAGTGCGCTGGGGATGCCCAGACGTGGGTCCCAGGCACTCCCCACCACTTGGAGTCAAGCTAGCCGGGCTGAAGAGAGGTGTTACCTCGAAACCGGTCCGGTCCTCGGATGCTTGATTCCGGTCTGGGAAAGATATGGCTGTTGTAGTTCGGACTGGACTGTTCCCATGGGGCAACAGGGTCAGAGCTGATTTGCATAAAGCCATTATCTGACCCAGGGTGGTGTGGAGTGCAAAAAAACGATGGATTTGGGCCCAGATCTTTTGACTGGGGGAGTGTGTGACATTGATCCACATTCAGTCCATCACTTGTTGTTTTTAGCAATTGCCGCCCTAAGTGCGCTGGGGATGCCCAGACGTGGGTCCCAGGCACTCCCCACCACTTGGAGTCAAGCTAGCCGGGCTGAAGAGAGGTGTTACCTCGAAACCGGTCCGGTCCTCGGATGCTTGATTCCGGTCTGGGAAAGATATGGCTGTTGTAGTTCGGACTGGACTGTTCCCATGGGGCAACAGGGTCAGAGCTGATTTGCATAAAGCCATTATCTGACCCAGGGTGGTGTGGAGTGCAAAAAAACGATGGATTTGGGCCCAGATCTTTTGACTGGGGGAGTGTGTGACATTGATCCACATTCAGTCCATCACTTGTTGTTTTTAGCAATTGCCGCCCTAAGTGCGCTGGGGATGCCCAGACGTGGGTCCCAGGCACTCCCCACCACTTGGAGTCAAGCTAGCCGGGCTGAAGAGAGGTGTTACCTCGAAACCGGTCCGGTCCTCGGATGCTTGATTCCGGTCTGGGAAAGATATGGCTGTTGTAGTTCGGACTGGACTGTTCCCATGGGGCAACAGGGTCAGAGCTGATTTGCATAAAGCCATTATCTGACCCAGGGTGGTGTGGAGTGCAAAAAAACGATGGATTTGGGCCCAGATCTTTTGACTGGGGGAGTGTGTGACATTGATCCACATTCAGTCCATCACTTGTTGTTTTTAGCAATTGCCGCCCTAAGTGCGCTGGGGATGCCCAGACGTGGGTCCCAGGCACTCCCCACCACTTGGAGTCAAGCTAGCCGGGCTGAAGAGAGGTGTTACCTCGAAACCGGTCCGGTCCTCGGATGCTTGATTCCGGTCTGGGAAAGATATGGCTGTTGTAGTTCGGACTGGACTGTTCCCATGGGGCAACAGGGTCAGAGCTGATTTGCATAAAGCCATTATCTGACCCAGGGTGGTGTGGAGTGCAAAAAAACGATGGATTTGGGCCCAGATCTTTTGACTGGGGGAGTGTGTGACATTGATCCACATTCAGTCCATCACTTGTTGTTTTTAGCAATTGCCGCCCTAAGTGCGCTGGGGATGCCCAGACGTGGGTCCCAGGCACTCCCCACCACTTGGAGTCAAGCTAGCCGGGCTGAAGAGAGGTGTTACCTCGAAACCGGTCCGGTCCTCGGATGCTTGATTCCGGTCTGGGAAAGATATGGCTGTTGTAGTTCGGACTGGACTGTTCCCATGGGGCAACAGGGTCAGAGCTGATTTGCATAAAGCCATTATCTGACCCAGGGTGGTGTGGAGTGCAAAAAAACGATGGATTTGGGCCCAGATCTTTTGACTGGGGGAGTGTGTGACATTGATCCACATTCAGTCCATCACTTGTTGTTTTTAGCAATTGCCGCCCTAAGTGCGCTGGGGATGCCCAGACGTGGGTCCCAGGCACTCCCCACCACTTGGAGTCAAGCTAGCCGGGCTGAAGAGAGGTGTTACCTCGAAACCGGTCCGGTCCTCGGATGCTTGATTCCGGTCTGGGAAAGATATGGCTGTTGTAGTTCGGACTGGACTGTTCCCATGGGGCAACAGGGTCAGAGCTGATTTGCATAAAGCCATTATCTGACCCAGGGTGGTGTGGAGTGCAAAAAAACGATGGATTTGGGCCCAGATCTTTTGACTGGGGGAGTGTGTGACATTGATCCACATTCAGTCCATCACTTGTTGTTTTTAGCAATTGGGAACGTGTTATATAGCATTTGTATTACCACCTGTGTTTATTGCTCCTCCCATGTATCACAATGATTATGTTTTGTACCATGATTTCATATTGAATAGAGCGAAACGATCAATAGACCTTGATGAAATAGACCAGACTGATACCACTTTGCAACAATATGTAGATTTCAATTTGGGGTTATTTTCATTCGTAGGAGCTGCATTAAATAGTAGAAAGATAAGGCGGCTTACACGTGTGGTGGAAGCCGTTGCCAACGAAACTGCTTCTGCTTTAGGGAATATTACTGAGGAATTGCAAATTACCAGAATTGTAGCGCTCCAGAATAGAATGGTTCTAGATGTGATACTAGCTGATAGAGGTGGAGCATGCCGCGTCATCGGAAGTAGTTGTTGCGTGTACGTACCAGATAACTCACCTTCTGTATATGATTCGATTACAAAATTACACAAGATAGCTGCTGAGATCCACCCAGAGAATGGAACATGGACCTTTTCTGGTTGGTTCTGGACCCTGCTTAGTACTTGGGGCTGGAAATTGCTAACGATTCTCTGTGTTTTTATTGGAGTACTATTTTTCCTTTGTCTATGTATTCAATGTGGCCCTACATTATGTTCTATATGTATCACAGCCTGCATTCCGTCCAAACGAACTATTGTCAAGCAAGAGAAACTGAGCAATGATGAAGTATTAAAAATTATGGCTATTAACATTGAGGATGAACGTTCTGACTATGTCCACTATGAGGTAGCTTTTGCTAAACGCTAAAAGGGCCGTCTGTCGTGTTTTGGCAGCTCCTGAGTTAGCGTTTAGCACAGCTACACGGTCTTTTCTGTTAACTTGACCAAAACGAACGGGGGCCATTTTGAATCCCTCTGACTTCCGTTTCAATAAACATGCTGCCTCGTGGTCAGTGTGCCCTTTCGTCCCTTCTCGATACCCATGGTCACTAGTTTGCTCGGCAACAGGCTATTTTTAGTACTGGTCAAGCGCACATGCGCATTTCGCACCAATTGGTCACTCTTCAGGAATGTTCACGCTAACTGACCAGTGCTGTTGAAACTCCTCCCACATGTTGGCTGTGTTCCAAAAATGACCTTATATGTACCTAAAATGTGTAACTTGTAACCGCCTATCTTTTTATTGCTATTAAACTATATAAAAGAGGTCGCGCACCGATGTTCGGTGTGCTACTTCTTACATTACCGAAGGGTGCTGTAGGAATGTATCACCACCCCATGGGGTCTTAATAAAATTGTCTTTTACCTTTTCCAGTGTCCGTGCCAACTTCTATACTAAGGTGTTCGAGAGTTTAGCAGAGTATGTAGGCCTGATTTGAACCCAACACCACAGGAATAGTAATTTTTACCTCTCAACTATCCAGCACTTTCCATAATGTTGCACTGACTGGAGTGGGAATATTAAACTGTGATCCTCCATTATCCAACACTTTCCCTACTGTTGCACTCACTCTACTGGTAATAGTAATGTGTATCCCTCTGTTATCCAACACTTTCCCTACTGTTGCACTCAGTCTAGTGGTAATAGTAATGTGTGTCCCTCTGCTATCCAACACTTTCTCTACTGTTGCACTGACTGGAGTTGGAATAGTAAATTTGTAACCTTCCGCTATTCAACGCTTTCCTGACTGTTGCACTCACTGGAGTGGGAATAGTAATTTTCACACCTCTGCTATCCAACACTTATATATATATATATATATATATATATATATATATATATATATATATATATATATACACACACATATATATATATATATATATATATATATACATATATCTTTTTTTCACTGAAAATAACATAGGTTTCAGGGATGTTATAGTTAGCTGGATATTTCACTCATACAAAACCATTGAAATTCCTCTGTTATAGTTACTTGTACTAACTGTAACTAGTGATATCATTAGTGATGTCATTTGAGATGTCATCAGTGATATCAGTGATGTCACTGACCGTGTCATGAATGATGTAATATGTGACAGCATCACCAGTGGATTGCGGGTGCGAGAGTTAGAGTTAGTACAGCTAACTATAACACCCCTGAAACCTATGGTTTGTCTTTCATTAAATTCTGTGCATTGTAGCATATATTGAAAGAGAAAAAAGGAGGAAAAGTGAAAAACATTCTCCCTGTTGTGCCTTGCTACACCAATTGGAGGATGGTGCAGCATTCACACACATGTCCAGATTCATGATTTTTGGAGATGTTCAAGGTGTGTTCTGTGCAAACACGCACAGAAACACTTATAAAACGCCTTTTCAATGCAAAGTGGAGTGTATGATGAGATTATATTTACATGGAAAAAAAAAGGTATACAGAGTGCCTTTTCCTCTCCTTGTAAATATGAAAGAGAATTAATAGCTAGACCAATTCTTATTGTAGTAGTACATTTCTCTACTGCTAATAGAGAACAAGATACATTTATAAGTACTTAAGCTTTAAGAAACTTATAGGACATGTTTATATATTACTGAAGGGAACAGATGGGGCCTAATGTGACATGTGCAAAAATACTCAGTAATGTACTTTAAGTAAAATAGTTTTATTTCTTATAATTCTGAAATTACCAGGCCCTACAAGTCCACCCTATCTCTCTATTGTATACCATACCATGTGTCCTGCAAACAGGTGCTCTGAATCTGTGTCCTATTTGATACCTGTCCACAATGGAATTTTCTGGCACAAATCTACTCCATCCATCTTCGCTTTTTTAACAGTATGGAAATCCACACCATTTTGCATTTTAAGACTTACTTAAACTTACCTCAGCAATAATACATCTAAAAAATGCTACACATTTTATTCACTTGTTTTTTGTAATGTAAATTGTGGTACACTGCTTATTTTAGAATTAGGATCTATGAAAAAAGAGACAAAAATAGTTATAACGTAATTATATATTTTTAACAACACAGCATAATTTAAACATTTTACAAAGTAATTACTTTGCCTTTTTTGCTGTTCTCAGAATATATTTAATTTCACTAGAAACAGTGACTTCAATCTTACTCATCACATAACAGCGGGCAAAAAAAAAAACAATAAATGAGATTCCATCCTGAAAAATATACCATGTAATACAATTCACACATATATAAAATCCTTACTGCTAAGAACATTTTATAACTTTAATTTATAAACACTGTAAATGTTGTCACTTAAAACTATACACGGAGATAAAGTGCAAGAAAAAGTCCATAATTCAAACAGATACCTTTCCATGAGGCCAAATGGTATTTTTGCACTCCTTTTATGTAAATTATCCAATGGTAATCCTATTAAATCATAATAATAAATTCCTCAGAGGCTGAATTACCTTACTAAAACTTTGGCTTTAAAAACATTAGGTAGGAATTTGGTAATTCGTAGGGCAAACGTTGTTTGAAAACCAACTCAGCATCATTACAAAGTGTCCAGCCTTTGCCACTTTTTAGATAGGCAGTGTAATGTCCAGATGTTGTTGAAGGAGCATCATGGAAAATTATTGCTACTGTTACAAAAGTCTTTCCTGATATTGAAAGTTGAGTAGCTATAAAATGTTTTATTAAAGTGTCCAATTTTCTTCCATCAGCTGTACAACGTTACATCATTAAAATTATATATTGTCCATATCTTTGTAAAAATAATGTTGATAACATTTCTGATTTGCATTGGCTACACTCCATGTTTTGATTTGTACCTTTAACTAATTTATTGAAAGACTCTGATTTACAGCCCGGTAATGTCAAATATAAAAATCTTTCAGTATCTACATTAGTGCTACATGTATACATACAATTTTCACAATGATGTTCCCATTTATAACAAAGGCCCAAAATATTTTCTATTTCTACACCTTCATTTTCCAATACAGTAAGCATATACATTAGAAATTCCTGAGCATCTTGTTGGATATTTTGCATAAATAGTGTAGAACCAGAACATACATTCAAAACATACGAACATCAGAAACACTTTGTATTTTACTTGTATCCGTTCAGAAAACAACAAGAAACAACATCTTTTTTCCTGATTCTCAATAATTTGCTGTTGCAAACCTTAAAGAAAGAAAACAACATTGACCACTGCATTAGCATAGCTGTTGACAACTGAACTATTTCATACTGATAACCAATCTCTCCAACAGTGTCCTTTTTCTTTTTGCTTGCAATGACAACTTTATCTTGTTTTCTTCCCTTGTCTGCATCTTCATTACAGATATTCTCATACCTTCTTTTCGACCTACTACACACTTTTCAAATACAGGATATTGGCCTAAATTGGGAGCATATGTTCTGCTTAACCTATTATACTCCTTTACACAGTTTGCATCTGCAGTAACCTTTGTGTCATCAAAATCAATCAAAAACAAACCAGATAATATTCTGACATGCAACAAAGCAAAATATGCCATACCCTCGTTAAACACAGTATTTCCATTGTTCACCAAAGCACTGTCAACACTTAAACCTTGAGATTTATGAATAGTCACTGCATATGCCAGAGAAACTGAAAACTGTTTTCTAGGGACATAGAAATCTTTAACAAGCACAAAACTAAATGAACAACGACCAATTTGTTTAACTTCTTCAATCTGATCAAATTAAATTTTTAAGAGTTCAATACCATCTTTAATCTGTTAATTAACAAATTCCACAACTTTACCCATTGTTCCATTAACTAAACCTTTTTCTACGTCCAAATTACACCTTAAAATGACTAAACAGTTTCTACATGCATATCGATTCTTTTTTAAACCAGCAGTTTTAGATTTCGATTTTTCGAAAGAATCCAATTTTGACTTCAATTTTTCTTTCAAAATAATAGTGATTCCTTCATGCTCTATTTTATCGATGGCTTCCATTTTTATTATTTCTTCATTTTCCCGTTTCAAAATTTTTTCATTGAATATGGAACACTTCTGCAGTGTTTGCATTAAACATATTACAGATTTGTTTTCTGCAATTTTCATGTATATTTTCTCAGGAACTACATTTTCATTTGGAAACAAATTGGAAAGTAATCGACCCTGCAAATCTTCTCTGCCATGTTCTGTCAGTAGTCCAATTCTTATATCTTGGACAATAGTTCCATAATCAATATAATTTGCCTGCCGCATATTTGTAATGAGTTCCTTGTATTCAAAATATGACCAAATGTTCACGTTTTCAACACTACCCAGAGACTTTCTGGTGTCTTCATGCGCAAGTGTTTTAAATACTGGTTGTCCTTTTACAGGTGTAAGTTGCAGTAGATCTCTGAAAATTATCACGTGTTTTTCTCCAAATAACACGTTGTATTCTGTTTTAAGAATTTGCTGCATTCTTAAATGCACAATAGCAAACATTAAGTTTGGGACCATGCTTACCTCATCAATAATGAGAAGTTTCATTTTCTTCAGAACTCTTGAAACTTCACAACAAGCTACTCCATATAGCTTGTGGTATTCCAATTTGTTTTCATGCACCACAGGTAGCATTAGTAAACCATGTAACGTAATTCCTTTAATGTTGTATGCTGCCAACCCAGTTGGAGCAGTGACAACACAATACAAATGTGACTTTATTGTTTTCTGTAGATAACTTGTAATTACTTTAATTAAGAAACTTTTTCCTGTTCCAGCTTGTCCACTCACATACATTCGGATAGGTTGAAATGATGTGCATGGATACTTATTCTTTTCATGAAGTAATCCATGGTCAATCTGTTGTCTCACTTGCTGATATATTTGTTTCTGTTCAACTTTTAGTTCTTCTTCCAAGTTTGCTAAGTTCGTTACATCTTCTTGAGCTTGATGCATTGCTGTTTCCACCTCATTTATGGCGATTGCTGCTTCATTTTCAACAATTGGTTGCCCTAATGGATCTTGACTCAGCGCAGCAGAACTTTGACTGTCTTCAGAACTATCTATAGCAATCTCAGCTGCAATTGTAGCATCTTGATGAATTTCATCATTCAACATTTTCACACAATTTGCAAAAGCACTGCATTTTATGCTATCTTTGTAAGCTTTAAAGAAATCTTTATAGCTCTGGAAATCTCCAAGTAATTCCAGTTCTGAACGCCATGGTTTGAACAGTTGCAAAAAGGCTACATAATAAAATTCCCTTTTATCAGCAGTGACGCAACTCAGCTTCCTGTGATTAATCACATTTTCTTTTGTTTGTTTCACCAAACATCCTTCGGAACCAATGACTCCATATTTTCAATCATTGCTGTTCTCTGTAGTATTCCGTTTAAAAGTGTAGTTTTGCAGCACTTCATAGAGACACATGTTCTCAAGATGTTGACATCTGTTTGGGTAATATGTGTCCAACATATTCATTTTCAAAATATATGTACTTTCTAATTCTTTTTCTGCTAAATATTCAATTTCTTAAACAGATTTCAGTACCCAATTTCGCATTGCTGCAAGACCTAGACTCACAGATGATAACCGATCTGAACATTCATATGCTCCGATTTCTCGATGCGATAACATCTTCAAACTGAAACTGTATAATTTCTTACTTAGGGTCTTTTCGTGAGAAATCTCTTCCCACTTTTCCTTAAATTCCATCTTTTCTGATTTTGTAATATCGGACATTACATATTGAGCAACAGCAATGGAATTGTCCACAATGTACTGAATATCCATGTTAGCATTCCACATGGACAGAATAACTGGGTTGTAGTCATTTATGTATTTTGACTCTTCATTTCTTCTCGACTTGTTGGTATTTTTTGGAGACTTTCTTGTGATGTTATGTCGCAAAGATGACATAAAACTGTTCACTTTTTCTTTGGATATTACAGGACGTGGAAATGCAAAATTACATTTGGTGTAGAACTTATCCTTAGATTTGTACTTTCGTCGAGAGTATTTTCCTCATAGGTGGCTTTGGAATCGTAAGACTTGTTCTCTTAAGTTGTTTTCTTCTGTGCTTATGGGTATAGCACATGTGGCATATTGTTCAATAAAAGGCAAAACAGTATCATCCACATCTATTCTAAATTTTGGGGCGTCCTTGATCCATAACAGCATATGTATATGAGGAGCACCTCTTGCTTGATACTCCTTTCTCCAAAAGAAATCCACAACTTCTCCAAGAGGAGGATTCTTTTTATTACAGATAAAATACATCATAGCTTCAAATCTATTATTGAAATACCTGCATACATTAACAGGATCCAAAGAGCACAATTCCCCAGGTGTCTTGTATTCACTATTTTTTGTATTGGAATTTGCCTCTCGAAGAAATTCAAGTAAATCATCCCAAGCGCACTCAGCACAGCTTAGGGTAAGGAACTATGTAGGAGTTCCTAAGTAGAATACATTTCACTTCTCCATGACAACGGTACCAATAT
Source organism: Lissotriton helveticus (assembly GCF_964261635.1). Classification (NCBI taxonomy): domain Eukaryota; kingdom Metazoa; phylum Chordata; class Amphibia; order Caudata; family Salamandridae; genus Lissotriton; species Lissotriton helveticus. The sequence continues at coordinate 1,470,172,713 of NC_136065.1, forward strand.
TCATTAGTCCCATGCTGACATACCATCAGAATAATGAGCTGAGATTCTAAATGATCATCTCTCTGGTGTACTTTATCCATAAAATCTTTTGCAGATACATTTTGCAGATGTTTTCCAGTTTTTAAAATATGATTGACTGCATATGAAAGTCCAGACAAGTCACTTTCAAACAAAAGATGAAATATATAAGTCATACAGTCGAAATCTTGGATCTTCTGCATATAATCTTGTTGTCCGATATTCAGATGCAGGAATCTGCACAGGACCCTCATCATATCGTCCACCTTTTCCTGTTGGGAACAACTGCGGAAAACAACGAGCTTCCAAGCTCTTTTCCCATACACTCCTGGGACTTCCTTATGCTTTTTTCATTTGGGACAACTCAATAGTATTCCCCATCACCTCTTTTGAATAAAGTGGATGCACACTGTAATGCTCATAGATTTCTTCACATCTTAACATATCCAAATTTTCAATTTATCCACTTGACGTTTCAGTATCTTCTGCTAAAAGTATTTCTTCTTCTCCCATGTAAACATTTTTATAATATGTATTGTTTTTTATCAAATACAAAGTTGCCTTCTGTACTTTGCTAACATCCACTAACTTCTGCCAGATTTTCTTATTCTTAGTCGGCACACCATTAACAAGAATAACTAGTGGTTCACTTTCTACACTCTGTATACCAATAGTTTCAATATTTTTCTTTAAATCTAACGGTAAATATACAACTTAGCCTTTTATTCCTCTTTGCAAATCTGAAGGAGGCAATTTACCTCTTTTAGGCTCCATATGAACAATAGCCTGAAATGGGTACACACACAATGGGAATAGATTTATTGGTGATTAAATCTATAAATTCTGGAGGAATAGCAACTAACTCTAAATTAGCTCTAGGGGGCATTTTATTCTCATCTAATTTGTTATAACAATATTTGCAAATACGCTGATCAGAACCCAAATCAAAACAATTCTCTACCAACAAATAAGTTGCGAATTCCTTCCACTTATCTTTATTTTATTATTCGCTTTTTAAATACAGATCAACACTCCTAGTATGATTTTTATAGTGAGTTCGCAACAACAAATACAAGAACAATTTGGCCTTTCACCTGAAATCAACTTAAACTTTGTAATTTCACCTTCAAAATGTTCTGTACAACTATGTTCAACATTCTCTCCAACATTTTCTTCTATTAATATCTGAGTTTCTTCACTCTCTTGTTCAGGACCAAAGTAACAGAACTCAATGTCATCACAACCTTCTTCACATCTGATACTGACCCATGCAAAGAGCATTGTTCAACTCATTTAACTTTGGTGCTGGACTTTTTGCATAACATAATCTTCTGACTAACTTCTGCATTTGAGTATGATATACTGCCAACATCCTGAAATGGTGAAAAACACTTTGACATACTTTCCTAGAAAGACAAGCCAGAGAATGACCTTGCAAATCAGTAATTTTCCTCACTCTGCAAGGGTCAAATCCTTGCAACAGCTTAATCTTTTGTTTAACATTTTTTTTTGTATATTCTCGGAAAAAATTACGTAAAATATCAATAGATTCCTGCCGTACACTACAAATACTACTGCAATCCCAAGTGAACAATGGGGCTTTAGGACGTCTGCCTAGAACTTCATCAGCTATCACTTCTTCTGCATTTCTGGAAACCACTTTCTCTTTCTCAATTGGACAAACATTTCTAACCTCATAAGCTAGACCACGGTATCAACTGCATACAACAAATCATTGGTCTGAAAATTACTCTCTTCATTATAGAAAGGCTCAGAACTTGAACTGTATATCCACTCCCATAAAAAGAATTAAAAACATTAGTTCTGTTAGTTACACTTTTCCTCTTTCTTTTGACCTTCATTAAATGGATGAATGTATCTAGTGATCGAATTCTGTTTAATACTAAAATGAATAGTTTTCTTTTTACTTCAAAAGCCTTTTCAACAATGGATTCAATATGCTTCTTTTTTATAAAATAGTGCTCTCTTTTTATATTTCTATGTATCTTTCAGTAAATGATGTACTACTCTGTTGTAAAATATTTTCTTTCAAATCTCTTTGTCTTCTTTTACCATACATCTTTTCCTATGACTGTCCATTTGCTTTTTTTTCTTTCCTATTACTTTCAGAATTTTTTCTAGTTGAAACATTCTTAGTCGTTTCAGTATTCTGTACATTCTGTCTGGCACTATAAAATGTTTTGAGAAATTGCTTTGTGATCTTACCAGAAGATTTTACAAGGCACTTGCGCCACGTTTACGTCGCCGTTGCGTCACGCAACGGCGGCGTAAACGTGGCGCATCCCTACGACCCATTTACAACGTGACGCATCTAGGCAAATGTGCGACGCTGCTACGTCAATTGGAGCAGGCGTAAGGACTGACACAGCACGTTAAGTATAGGGCACACCCGAGCATTGCTGGAGTCGCGTCGCGCTTGCGACGCGACTTTAGTGATGCGCCGCCCTTACGTCACGAGATGCATCACGCATCTGCCTACCCTTGCGCCACGGCGCGCCGCATTGTAAATGCGGCGCATCCGCCGTGACGCAAGGGTAGTTTTGCGTGACGCATTTGTTCTGGCGCATCCCTGCTGATTTGCAGAGATGCGCCAGAACTCATAAATATGCCCCTAAGAGAGGCAGATTTACAAGGCACTTGCGCCACATTTACGCCGCCGTTGCGTCATGCAATGGCGGTGTAAACGTGGCGCATCCCTACAACCCATTTACAACATGATGCATCTAGGCAGATGCGTCACGTTGTAAAGCCCTGCGCCATATGTGGGCGTTCTGGCGCAGGGAGGACGTTCCGGGGCAGGTGCGCTTCGCAAAAGTGCCTGCGTGAAATCTCACGCAGGCACTTGTGCGACGCTGCTACGTCAATTCCTCACCCCTGCTTGAAGCAGGCGTAAGGACTGACGCAACACGTTAAGAATAGGGCACACCCGAGCATTGCTGGAGTTGCGTCGCGCTTGCGACACGACTCCTGCGATGCGCCGCCCTTACGTCACGAAATGCGTCACGCATCTGCCTACCCTTGCGCCACGGCGCACTGCATTCTAAATGCGGCGCATCCGCCGTGACGCAAGGGTAGTTTTGCGTGACCCATTTGTTCTGGCGCATCCCTGCTGATTTGCAGAGATGCGCCAGAACTCATAAATATGCCCCTGAACTTTTAGCCATATTATATTGGACATTCAATACTTGTGCTTGAGTTTTCTTCAAGTAACTCTCCTTTTTATGTTTTTTTCTTTGCCTTAAAATTATGATAAACAGTATATGTAAAAAATATTCAATAAATAAATATAGATTAATAACTTTATGAATTAAACTTTTCTATTACTATACAAACAAATTTCATATAAATTCTGACTAAGAAATTGTAGGCTTGAAGCACAAGTGTGAAGGTGGTTACACCACTACATGCATAATTCATAACACTTTGAAACACTCCATGCCCTAAGGCCTGGCTCAGTGCATGAGTACATGCTTACTGACTGAATGATCACTGTACTATAAGGAGAGGTACTGGGTGAATTCATATTTGGTTGAGTTTTACTTCAGGGAATAGATTACTACATGGTACTGAAAGAATCACTATGGGATTGCAACAGCAGTCACACTGTGTTTGCTAGAGTGTATGGATAGTGAGTGGGGAATTGTAGGCCTGAAACACTAGTGTGAAGGTGGTTAAAACAATATATACATAATGCATAGCAATTTGAAACACTCCATGCCCTAAAGCCTGGCTCACTGCATGAGTACATACTTCCTGACTGAGTGATTACAGTACTATAAGGAGAGACACTGGGTGAATTTTTAATTGGTTGACGTTTACTTTAGTGAATGGATTACTAATTTATACTGAAAGAGTCACTATGGGATTGCAACAGCAGTCACATTGTGTTTGCTGGAGTGTATGGATAGTGAGATGGGAATTGTAAGCCTGAAGCACAAGCATGAAGGTGGTTACTCCGATACATGCATAGTGCATAGCAGTTTGAAGCACACCATGCCTTAAAATCTGGCTCACTGCTGGAGTACATGCTTACTGACTGAATGATTACTGTACTATAAGGAGAGACACTAGGTACATTCTTAATTGGCTGAGTTTTACTTTAGTGAATTGATTACTGCATGGAACTGAAAGAGTCACTATGGGATTGGAATAGCAGTCACACTATGTTTGCTAGAGTATATGGATAGTGACTGGGGAATTCGAGACCTGAAGTACACGTTTGTAGGTCGTTACAGTGCTACATACATGATGCATAGCGCTTTGAAACACTCCATGCCCTAAAGCCAGGCTCATTGCTTGAGTACATGCTTACTGACTGAATGATTACAGTACTATACAAGAGACACTGGGTCAATTCTTTATTGGTTGACTTTTACTTTAGTGAATGAATTACTACATGGTACTGAAAGAGCCACTGTGAATTACAACGGCAGTTACCATGTGTTTGCTTGACTGAATGGATATTTAGCGGGGAATTGTAGGCCTGACACACACGTGTGAAGGTGATTACACAACTACATGCATAATGCATAACACTTTGATGCACTCCATGCCCTAAACCCTGGCTCACTTCCTGACTACATGCTTACTGACTGAATGATTACAGTACTATAAGGAGAGACTCTGGTTGAATTCTTAATTGGTTGAATCGTACTTTAGTGAATAGATTACTACTACATGGCACTGAAAGAGTCACTATGGAATTGCAACAACAGTTACACTGTGTCTGCTGGAGTGTATGGATAGTGAGTGGGAAATTGTAGGCCTGAAAATCCAGTGTGAAGGTGGTTTCAACACTACATACATAATGCATAGTACTTTAAAAACGCTCCATGCCCTAAAGCCTGGCTCACTGCATGAGTACATACTTCCTGACTGAATGATTACAGTACTATAAGGAGAGACACTGGGTGAATTCTTAATTGGTTGACTTTTACTTTAGTGAATAGATTACTGCATTGTACTGAAAGAGTCACTATGGGATTGCAACAGCAGTCACACTGTGTTTGCTGGAGTGTATGGAGTGTATGGATACTGAGAGGGTATTTGTAGGCCTGAAGCACAAGTATGAAGGTGGTTATACCACTACATGCATAGTGCATATCACTTTGAAGCACTCCATGCCCTAAAGCCAGGCTCACTGCATGAGAACATGTTTACTGACTGAATAACTACAGTACTCCAAGGAGAGACACAGGATTAATTCATATTTGGTTGACTTTTACTTCAGTGAATGGATTACTACATGGTACTGAAGAGTCACTATGGGATTGGAACAGCAGTAACACTATGTTTGATAGAGTGTATGGATAGTGACTGGGGAATTGTAGGCCTGAAGTACAAGTGTGAAGGTGGTTACAGTGCTACATATATAATACATAGCACTTTGAAGCACTCCATGCCCTAATGCCTGGCTCACTGCATGAGTACATACTTACTGACTGAATGATTTCAGTACTATAAGGCGAAACACTGGGAGAATCCTTAATTGGTTGACTTTTACTTTAGTGAATGGATTACTCCATGGTTCTGAAAGAGTCACTATGGATTGCAACAGCAGTTACAATGTGTTTGCTTGACTGTATGGATATTAAGTGGGGAATTGTAGGCCTGACACACAAGTGTGAAGGTGATTACACCACTACATGCATAATACATAACACTTTGATGCACTCCATGCCCTAAACCCTGGCTCACTGCATGACTACAGGCTTACTGACTGAATGATTACAGTACTATAAGGAGAGACTCTGGGTGAATTCTTAATTGGTTGAATCTTACTTTAATGAATGGATTACTACATGGTACTGAAAGAGTCATTATGCGATTGCATCAGCAGTCACACTGTGTTTGCTTGAGTGTATGGATAGTGAGTCAGGAATTGTAGGCCTGAAGTACAAGTGTGAAGGTGGTTACAGTGCTACATACATAATGCATAGCACTTTGAAGCACTCCATGCCCTAAAGCCTGGCTCACTGCATGACGACATGCTTACTGACTGAATGATTACAGTACTATAAGGAGAGACACTGGGTGAATTCATATTTGGTTGACTTTTACTTCAGTGAAAAGATTACTACCTGGTACTGAAGGAGTCCCTATGGGATTGGAACAGCAGTCACACTATGTTTGCTAGAGTGTATGGATAGTGACTGGGGAATTGGTGGTCTGAAGTACAAGTTTGTAGGTGGGGACAGTGCTACATACATGATGCATAGCACTTTGAAACACTCCATTCCCTAAAGCCAGGCTCATTGCTTGAGTACATGCTTAATGGCTGAATGATTACAGTACTCTAAGAGAGACACTGGGTCAATTCTTTATTGGTTGACTTTTACTTTAGTGAATGAATTACTACATGGTACTAAAAAAGTCACTATGTAATTGCAACAACAGTTACACTGTGTCTGCTGGAGTGTATGGATAGTGAGTGGGAAATTGTAGGCCTGAAGCACAAGTGCGAAACTGGTCACACCACTACATACATAATGCATAGCACTTTGAAGCACACCATGCCCTAAAGCCTGGCTCACTGCATGAGTACATGCTTACTGACTGAATGATTACTGTACTATAAGGAGAGATACTAGGTAAATTCTTAATTAGTTGAGTTTTAGTTTAGTGACTAGATTACTACATTGTACTGAAAGAATCACTATGGAAGGGCAACAGCAGTTACACTGTGTCTGCTGGAGTGTATGGATAGTGAGTGGGAAATTGTAGGCCTGAAAATCAAGTGTGAAGGTGGTTACAATACTACATAAATAATGCATAGCACTTTGAATCACTCCATGCCCTAAAACCTGGCTCACTGCATGAGTACATACTTCCTGACTGAATGATTACAGTACTATAAGGAGAGATACTGGGTGAATTCTTAATTGGTTGACTTTTACTTTAGTGAATAGATTACTACATTGTACTGAAATAGTCACTATGTGATTGCAATAGCAGTCACACTGTGTTTGCTGGAGTGTATGGATAGTGATTGGGGAATTATAGGTCGTAAGCACAAGTGTGAAACTGGTTACACCACTACATGCATAGTGTATAGCAGTTTGAAGCACTCCATGCCCTAAAGCCTTGTTCATTGCATGAGTAGATGATTACTGACTGAATGATTACAGTGCTAAATGGGGAGACACTGGGTCAATTCTTAATTGGTTGACTTTTACTTTAGTGAATCATTTACTACACGGTACTAAAAGAGTCACTATGGGATTGCAACCACAGTCACACTGTGTTTGTTGGAGTGTATGGACAGTGAGAGGGGGATTGTAGGCCTGAAGCACACGTGTGAAGGTGGTTACATCACTACATGCATAGTGCATAGCAGTTTGCAGCACACCATGCCCTAAAGTCTGGCTCACTGCAAGAGTACATGCTTACTGACTGAATGATTACAATACTCTAAGGAGAGACACTAGGTAAATTCTTACTTGGTTGAGTTTTACTTTAGTGAATGGATTACCATATGGTACTGAAAGAGTCACTATGGGATTGCGACAGCAGTAACAATGTGTTTGCTGGAGTGTATGGATAGTGAGTGGGGAACTGTAGGCCTAAAGCACAAGAGTGAAGGTGGTTACACCACTACATGCATACTGCATAACACTTTGAAACACTCCATGCCCTAAAGCCTGGCTCACTGCATGAGTGCATGCTTACTGACTGAATGATTACAGTACTATTAGGATAGACACTGGGTGAATTCTTAATTTATTGACTTGTACTTTAGTGACTGGATTAATACATGGTACTGAAAGAGTCACTATAGGATTGCAACAGGAGTCACACTGTGTTTGCTGGAATGTATTGATACTGAGAGGGGAATTGTAGGCCTGAAGCAATAGTCTGAAGGTGGTTAAACCACTACATGCATAGTACGTAGCACTTTGAAACACTCCATGCCCTAAAGCCAGGCTCCCTGCATGAGTACATGCTTAGTGACTGAATAATTACAGTACTATAAGGAGAGAAACTGGGTCAATTCTTATTTGGTTGACTTTTACTTTAGTGAATTAATTACTACATGGAACTGAAAGAGTCACTATGGTATTGCCACAGCTGTTACACTGTGTTTGCTTGACTGTATGGATATTAAGTGGGGAATTTTAGGCCTGACACACAAGTGTGAATGTGATTATGATGGAGCGAGTTTCAGAAATGCATTCATTTCAGCTCGTGAAGTTACACTTCCATAAATAATTAATAATATTAATAATGATGTGTGTTGTGTGTTTATTAATTCAACCTAGATTAAAGTTGCATACATGAACACGCGGGAATAACATTATGTGCTTTATGTTGCAGCAAGTATGTTTTTGAAAAATAATTAACTAACCTTGTTTGTTTGTCTAATTGTCTTATTAATTGCGGCTATTTAATTAATGGCATGTGCTTATTTTATGTATGCTTTTGTCTACGTGGTGTCTCTTATTTTATACAGGTATGCGGAGAATCCTGCTGGACTAAATGAAGAATGGTAGATATAAATGCTGCTTTATTTGTTTGCTTCTGCTAGAATATATGGACTAAATGGGTTAATCATTAGCGATGATGGGTGGGTAACAGAACAAATTTCATTTCTTGCATTAATTATTCCTTAATGTTTGTTTATATACTAGTTACCGTGAAAGCATTTTTTGAGGGCCTAGTGCATTCGTGATTGAGAGAAAATTCTGCTCGGAGAAAAGCAAGAGTCCAAATGTGGTTGCATCCCCTGCCAAAAATTATTAACGCGATGAAAAATGAAACGTGATGACCTGACTGTTCTTTAGTCAAGCAAGGCCAAGGCCAGGAACCGGCAGAGGAGAATGACAAGCTGAGGAAGCTATGAACTCTGTTAAAATAATGTTGCAAACTGGAGGAAGCCTCGCAATTCTAAAAGTAAAGGACCATGGACTCTAAAAAGAGACGGAACTAAAGTTCAGAAGACGAAATGACATGATGGCATGTCACTTGACAGCCAGCCAATCAGGCTTTGAGTTGAGCAGAAAAATATAAGTTTTCATAGATTATTTTAGCGTAGAAAGGTATAAAAACTCTTCCCCCGAGGAAAAGGCTGCTGCTTCTTGCTGACCTTTAGATGGTAGTGTCGTGCTGTTGGACTTCTCTTGGAGCACGTAAGAGACTTTTTAGGCCCTAAAGATTTTACCCTTTATCCTTTTATATAGTAAGAGTAGTCAGAAACTTAGAATTTTAATAATGCCAAACTACTATTTTCTATTTGAATATTGTTTTTGAAATTTACTTAAAACTGTCATTACCATTTGCAAAGACTTTAATAAAAATGCTTTAATAAAAGATTTTAACGCACTTTTCTAAATATTAGTTAAATAAACATTCTTTAAAAATCAAGCTGGTCTTGTTTTTTCATGAGTTTAGGTTACTAATAGCAGATTTTATCGCCACAGTGGCTTAATTAATCATAGGGTTTGTTAAAAGTATAATGAATTCGTTTTACTGCAGTTGTATATAAATGTATATATTTTGTGAATAGGTTAATTAGGTCACATGATTCAGTTGGTCAAAATATATCATGTTAGTTTATGGGCTTGTGAATAATTTTTAGTGAGTATTGTGAAGTTGGGTAGCGTTGCTTATGATATATTTCCTATAGGCCGCTGGATCAATTTCCTGGTAGCAGAGGATGGTTGCTATGGTAACCAACATGTTATATGGTAGTTACATAGGATCGATGTCTAATATATGTTAAGTTCGTTCACTTTTGTCACGTGTAGTCGAAAGGGTTTTTCCTGCAGTGTGAAAAATCCTAGTTGTACCGGTACAGAGTAGTGTGACAAGAGTCAAGTTACACAGTGCATTTGATCTGTTTCAGAATAGTGGTATTAAATTTTATCACAAGTGTTGTGGTCGTACAACATGTATTAGGGATTTAGGTATGCCAGATTGAATGTATGTATAGTGAGGATTTTCTATGAAATTTTAGCTTTAAGTATAGGGACAGAGAGCCCATTCTAAAACTTACTGTGAAAAGAGTAATAGAATATATTCGAGCTTTTTTGAAGGGTAGGATAACATCGTTTATTTTGCTAACGATTCAGGATTTCTATGGCTGGTTAAAGTCCTGTCAGGATTTTCGCGTGCATGTAGTTAGGGTATTTTTCCGTTTGAAAGTGCGTAGATGATTCTGTAATTCCGTTCGAGTGAAACTTTGATTTGCTACTTTATGTACATTCAGAAGGAAACGAGTTTGTTATTACTAGCTTGAAGGGTAGAGTAAAAATGTACTTTATCGACAATTGTATATTCTGTGAGAATAGCGTCGTCTATTCCACACAAAAGAATTCTTGTATGTTTGTAAATTCTGTCAATTTATTTTAGAGAAACAGACAAATGGTTTGTTCTTTCTGTCATTATTAATTGAGTTTTCATTGAAAAAGTATTCTTAAAATGGCGCCGTAAAAAGTTTTTGTGAAGGAGGAGTAAGCACTGGGAGTGAGACGCGAGAAACCGCAGCGGCTGTGTACGTCACACGTCCGCGCTGTGATTGGGCATCATACGTCACAGCTAGTACTTTGATTGGTTCACGTGATTTAGACGAGCTAGACACTGATTGGCTTTTGTGGAAAGCTCCGTTGTTACTGGTTGAACAAGGCGGTGACATTGCTCAAACCTCATTGGTCTGTTAGTGTGTTTCGCGCACGGATTGGCTAGTTTAGCCGAACATACAGGAAGTGTTTACGAACATTTCAATTACGCGGATTTGATTTAAAAATGAGTTATTTCTACAAAAAGGTAGAGAAAAAGCCTACATTATTTCAAAGATTTAAAATTTTTATTTTACCCGATAAGAAAATTGAAACGCGAGGTGGAAAATTACTTCATAAATACAAAACACCTGCAGCGTATATGGAAGGTGAAAATGGTTATCACACCTGCCTATGGTTTGATATTTGGAAAAATTACACTAAAGATGACGGAGTTTTAGCTTGGCCAGAAAATGGTTCCTTTAATATGAGGATTTTGAGAAACTTAAGAGAAAGAATGACAGCTCTTGTTCCAAAGCCTAGACCAACACAATTTGAAGCATTAGTTGAATGGGAGGATGAAATGTTTCAACTTCAGAAGGAAGCAAACGGCTTAATTAGACCTCCTAAAACATCGATTTAAAAACGAGAAACGCATGACGATAGGATGCGTATATGGAGACAGGCAGATATGTGTGAAGGTCTTTATATAATAAGAGAAATGGTTTCTGGAATACCAGGTGAAAAGAGTATTCAAAAGAAAAATAATGCTGTTGTAGAAAGTGAATCAGAAGATGCAGTTTTAGAAGAAATTTATAGTATAAATAAAAAGCAGACCCCACTAAAACCAGCTTGTTCATGGTCTACTCCGATGGTTTCTCCAGAGACCACACCGAGTGCACCTCCTTTAAATGAAGAATTACCCAGATTGTACCCGAATAATTCTGAATCTTTTGAAACTCCTTCTAGTGTCTATGATGAGAGTAGAAATTTTTCTGAAACCCCAATGAGAAGAGAAGCTCCTAGAAATTCAATGGGAACTGGGAGAGATGAGGAAGTTGCAAATACATCAGAATATTTACGATCGAAAGAGGAATTAATTCGACATTTATCAAAGGGTATGGAAGCGGTGACAGTTCCAGTAACGATTGGTCCTGTACAGCCTGTTTTTGATAAAGGAGAAATTAAACAACCAGGTTTAACAATTCCTTTAAATGCAGAAATTCAAAAAGTAGCTGAAAATTTTTATTCGGAATTAACTGAAATACATCGTGAGAAAACAAAAATGCCTGATTTAACTTTTAATCAAGGTTCATTAAACAGAACACCAATGGGTGCAGAGTCAGATACTGAATCATCAGAGAAAACAGAGTCCATTTCTAAACTTGATGTGGCAAAACTAAAAGAGCTGATTGTGTACATCAAAAGGTTAGGTGATCTGAGTAAATGGAGAGTGAAATGGACCAAAAAGAAGGAAGACGAAAGGTTAGAAAAACTATCTAGACAACTTCCAATGAGGGAAATCGCTGGTGGTGGATATGTTCATGTCCCATGGTCAAGACAGGATATTCTGCTTTTCACTAATGATTTTCCTAGGCTGAGGGAAAAGCCTGTGGAATGGTATCGGCAGGTGGATAGATTTATCAAAGTTTCAAAAATTCTGTGGATTGATCTGGATGGATTTTTTGACATAGTTGTCCCATCAGATCTTTGGACAGAATGTAAAATTGCTGTAAGTTGGCCAAAAGTGGAACCGGAGCGAATTAAAGAAACAGGTGCTCCAGCATCTGAGGTCATGGATCTATATGACAAAGTGATTTACTGGTTGAAAAAGAAAATTGCCCCTAAGGAAGTTGATTGGGTAAAAATAGACAGAACGAATCAAGAACCAAAAGAGTCAGTTCATTCATTTTATGAAAGGTTACTACTGGTTTTTAAACAGTACAGTGGCTACGAAAAATTATATGAAAAATATATGAGCCATTTTATTTACAGATTTGTTGATGGTCTTAAACCAGAAATTGGAGAAATGATCAGAAATAATATTGTCGGATGGCAGTCAAATTCAGTTGATGATATTTTGAGAAAGGCAAAATATTGCAGTGATGAACTGGAAGTAAAACAAAAGAAATTAAAAGAGAAAGCAATGTGGGCTCAGGTAAAAGTAGCAGAACATCAAATTGCAAGTCTTGAGAATAAAAATATAAATTTTGTTCAGAATCAAAACCAGAATCAAGTTCAGGGAAAATGTAAAAATAATTTTAATAAGCCAAAATTTAATGTCAACATTGAGGAGTTAAAACAGAAATTACCTTGCTTTAATTGCGGCGAAATTGCACACTGGAAGCGCGAGTGTAAAAACCTGCCCAGAAATTTTAAAAATACAACGTTAAATCCACAGATGCAGAATGATGTTAATCTGCAGCAACAACTACAGCAACAGTTGAACAACTTGAGTCTTCAGCAACAGCTACAGCGACAGTTAGTACATCAGCAGAGTCAGATTCCACAGCCTCCTCTTCCAAACTGCGGGGGTGGTCAGAGGTATAACCAAAGTATAGGATTCAGCGGAGGTGAACAGGTAATAAGAGCTCAAAGACCGAATGTAAAATGCATAAGGACCATTTTTGATAACAGGAAAACAAGGAAGTGATTATGATGACTATTTCTGACGGTGCCCGAGAGAGGAGGAAGAGTGTGTAATTGGAGCCACTCTTGAGGTTGACCAGTCTAGTCCATATGTAAATGGAAAGGTGAATGATGTAGAAATCACTTTTCTTGTGGACACTGGTGCTACCCGTTCTACTGTTAGATCAGTGAAAATTGAAAACCTACCTCTCTCTGGGGATTCGATCCAAGTAGTCGGTGTAAGTAATCACCAAATTAAAACAGATCTGACAGAACCTGTGAAAGTGGGAATTGGCAATTTTAAAGACAAACACAGATTTGTAGTTTGCAATAGTAGTCCAGTAAACTTGTTGGGGAGAGATATATTGTGCAAGATGAATTGCAAAATATATTGCTCACCAGAAGGAATTGAATTACAAACAATGGAGGAAGATGGGCTGTACAAATTAACTATGTTAATGGTTGAAGCAGAAGAAGCAGGACTATTTCCTGTATTTGATAAAGAAAATTTACCTGAAGAATTAAAAGAGACAGTTAAAACTGACATTTGGGATTTTACAGGAAATGAAATGGTTCTAATGAAACATGTGGATCCTCAGTACAAAATGAAAACTGAAACAATTGAGGGTGTCATTCCTGTGATTGAAAAATTGATTAAGCAAGGTGTTTTAAAAGAAATTAAGAGCAGTCCTTGTAACTCACCGATTATGGGGATCAAAAAGTCAAATGGAACGTACCGAATTGTTCAGGATTTGAGAAAGATTAACCAAATTGTTGTCCCTTGTTGTACAGTTGTTCCAAACCCTGCAGTCATTTTTTACCAAATTCCACATGATGCAGAATGGTATACTGTCATTGATCTTTGTAATGCGTTCTTTACTGTTCCATTGCATCCAGAGAGCCAGGAAATCTTTGCGTTTAGATTCCAGAGTAGAACCCTCGCATGGTGTAGAATTTCTCAAGGGTATACAGAGAGTCCTTCTATTTTTAATGAGCTGTTAAAGAAATCTTTGGAGGATCTAGATTTACCAGGTCGATCAACTTTGGTACAGTATATTGACGACCTTCTATTGGCAGCAAAAACGAGAGAAAAATGTGTTACAGATACAATTACTCTTTTAATCATTAGGCAGACGAGGGACATAAAGTGTCTCCTGCAAAATTGCAGTTTTGCAAACAAGAAGTAAAATATCTTGGCCATAGAATTGCGAAAGGAATCAGACAGGTTACATTTGAGAGAATTAAAATGATTCAGGGAATGCAACCCCCAAAAACACAAAGACAAGTCAGAATGTTTCTGGGAATGGTTAGTTACTGTCGTCAATGGATTAGTGGATTTTCTGTAATTGCGAAACCACTGCAGAGATTGACAAAATCAGACATAAAAGATCCAATTATCCTTACTGAAACTGAGTTGGAAGCTTTTGAAAAGTTAAAAAGAAGCTTGTGTGAAGCTTCAGCTTTGGGCATGCCAGACTACGAGAAAGATTTTGAGCTGTATTGCAGTGAAAGGGAAGGATGTGCATTGTCTGTGTTAATACAGAGACATGGAAATCTGAGAAAACCTATTGCCTATTTCTCAGCAGTACTTGATCCAGTTGTAAAAGCATTACCAGGTTGCTTAAAAGCAGTTGCAGCAACTAGTGTGAGCCTTGAACAGAGTGGGGGAATTATAATGGGATTTCCTGTAAAAGTCTATGTTCCCCATTCAATTGAGATTCTCCTTACAAGAAGCAAAACACAGCATCCAACAAGCAATAGACTCACTAAGTATGAGAAAATTATTCTGGGATCAGATAATGTTTCAATAGCAAGATGTGTGAATCTAAATCCTTCCACATTGTTACCTAATGGTACTATAACTGAAATTGGAAATTAAATTGATGCAGATCATGAATGCTTGGATGTTCTAGAATACTGTACCAAGCCAAGGCAAGACATTAAAGATGTACCTTTGCCTATTTCAGATCATGTATACTTTGTAGATGGTTCTTGTCTGAGATCAGAAGGAGGTGTTTTAAGAGCAGCTTACTCAGTCTGCACAGTTGCAGATGTTGTGGAAGCATCATGTCTTGAAGGAATTCGTTCAGCACAAGTAGCTGAATTAATTGCTTTAATTCGTGCATGTGAAATAGCGAAGGACTTGAGAATAACGATAATAACTGATAGCCAATATGGGTATGGAGTTGTGCATGATTATGGACAGCTTTGGTCTCAAAGAGGCTACATGACATCAGCAGGTTCACCAATCAGAAATGCAAAATGTATCAAAAGATTGATTGATGGCATACAGTTGCCAAAGGAAATTGCAGTAGTAAAATGTGCTGCTCATCAAAAAGGTGAAGATTTTATCACCAAAGGAAATGCTTATGCAGATGAAATTGCTAAGTATTGTGCAAGAAACAACTTTGCACTTAATCGGGAAAAGGTCAATGAACATGCTTCGAATTCATGAATGCTAACATCAGTAGTTGAGACATGGCAGGAAGTCAAGGATTTACAAGATGAAGCTGATGATGAGGAGAAAGACACAGGGTTAAAAGCAGAATGTAGACAACGAGATGAGGATGGAGTTTGGACTTATAAAGATGGCAGGATAGTTTTACCAAATTGTATGATTGCTGATATGGCCAGAATGTACCATGGTCCTTGTCATATTGGAAGAGATTCAATGATTAGACTTTTCAAAGAAACTTGGTTTAATACCAAATTTAGAAAGATTGCAGAATCTCTCTGTCAGAGAGTGGAGAAGTGTGGCTCACTGGTTAGAGGAGGCAGACCCTGAAGCAGAGGTCAGACCCGGGACCAGGGTTCAATTCCCGACACGGCAGGGTCTTGAGCCCAAATATCCACAGACTCGATAATTCTCGTTTCGGTGCCTACTCGAATCACGGGTTCACACTCTGCAGCTCTGGGCATTAGCCTGCTTAATCTCCACTACGGCCTCCCCGCGGCGGGATGCCTGGCTTTCACCTTGGGGAAGCCAGGACGGGTTCCCAAGGCAAGCGCCGAGATGCCTACGGGTAATCGAGCGCTATATAAGAAAGCATAATAATAATAATAATAATAAAATGTTTGACTTGCCAACAAATGAACCCAAATAGAAAGACGGTTGTGGGAAAGGGAACCATAGGACGGGAGGGTGGTCCTTTCACCAGGTTGCAGATGGATTTCATTGAAATGCCCAAACACAACAGGCTACAATATGTTTTGGTAATTGTCTGTTTGTTTTCAAGATGGGTAGAAGCATTCCCCACACGTCACAGTGATTCAATTACTGTAGCAAAGTTACTTTTGAGAGAAATTATACCAAGATACGGATTCCCTGTGACTATTGAGAGTGATAGAGGAGGACATTTTGATAACAGACTGTTAAAATTAATTTGTGAAGCCTTACACATTGAGCAGAAGTTGTACTGTGCATACAGACCAGAGGCATCTGGAGTTGTAGAGCAAATAAATGGAACAATCAAAAACAGAATAGGAAAAATGTGTCTAGCTACAGGTATAAAGTGGACAAATGCTCTTCCACTTGTTTTGATGACCCTAAGAAGTACACCAGATAAAAAGACAGGTTTAAGTCCACATGATATACTCATGGGCAGAGTCATGAGACAAGCATTTATACCAGTGGGAAAACTGTTGAGCATAAATGACAGTGCAATTTTAGAATACTGTAAGAAGTTATCTGACGTCGTGACTTCTGTGTCTAATCAGGTGGGAACTGAAGTACAGTCAAGAGACAAAGTGCAAACACATGATTTGAGACCTGGAGATTGGGTGAGAACAAAAGTTCACCGAAGAAGGAACTGTCTAGTGCCGAGGTGGCAGGACCCGAGACAGGTGATACTAGTGACAACAAATGCAGTAAAGTGTCGCGGAATAAAAAGGTGGATTCATCCTAGTCATACTATTGCTATACCTACACCTGAAAACTCTGATGAAGAAAGTGATACAACGGATGATTCAGATTCTGAAGATGAAGGTGAAGAAAATCCAGATTTTGAAGATCGACAAGAAAGTCGACATCTGGAGAATACATCTGTAAATGGGGATTTGACGGAAAAAGATTTAGAAGTCATTGTTGTGGACTCTGAGGATGATGAAGATCTGCTTGAAAAAGAAATAGTAGAAGAATCTGGAAAAGAAGCTGAAGAAGCAAAAGAATCGGATCAGATTGTGATTCAGGACAAGGAGAGTATTGAAAAGCAAAAAAAAAGCCCTGAAAGCAGGAACAAGAAATCTGAAGCTGGGAAGTTGAATGTAATTGAAGAAGAAGACGAATTACCGAGTACCATTGAGGGAAGTAAAGTTCCTAACGGAGTGAAACTGCCGAGTAAAGAAGTAGCTGAGTCAAGAATTGAAATTTCTGACAGTGACTCTGGAGAAAGTGATGAAGATTATCAAATAAGCAGATTGAGAAAGAAATTTTGGAGAAACGAATTGAATGTGACTGAGCCAAAGAAGAAAATTCTAAGAAAAGGTGATATTTGGCCAGGTGAAAATGGAGGGCTAAGATATAGATTGATAAACAAATCAAAAGAACAAGTGAATGAGATTACTAGTCAGGGGGACCCTGAAAAGAAAGCAGAGGTGGGAAAGAAAATAGAAGTTGTCTCTAGAAAAACAAAGAGAATTTTGAAACCAAATCAAAAATATAAGTCTCCGGAATGGGCTTATATAATTATCCCACCTGTAGTTGAGATACATAGTAGCAGTCAGGAAGAAATTGAGGACTACAGTGACAATGATTGAAGTACTAATTTGTTAAAATTTAGGTTTCTATTTTTGGCATAAGGCTGAAGAAATTGTGTTAGGTGACACAAGGTCGAAGAAATTGTGTTTAGCTGGAGAATAATTTGTAATTCGAAGAAAAGTTGTTAAAAAAAAATATATATATTTTAAAAAGGGGAGTGTTTAAAATTTTTGAATTTTAGGTCTTACATTTAGACATATTTTAAAATGTTGTTTTCTTTTTTGTGACAAGGCTAGTAAAAATGCCTTTAGTTCTGAAACGTAGTACCTCGAAATGTTCCATTTTAAAAAATTGCTGCAAGATGACTCTGATGTGTGTGCTCATATTAATTCTGCTCTGGTTAGTTTTAGCTGTCATCTTTCCTTTCGGGATCGATAAGGAAATGTACAAGGTCAATATGACAAGCAAAGCTTCAGTTAGTCATGACAAACATAGTGTAACAGTCAAAGCTAACAAGGTTATTGATCACAGACCAGAGGCTCATCAAGAAAGGTCTGTTAGTGATTTTTCTAGCAATACCTTTTCAAGACATTTAGGTGAATATGTTAAGGTTATGGGTGTCAAAGATTGTTACATCTGCGTAAAGTTGCCTGCTTCTGTTTCTGAGGGAGTAACATACAATATGCTTCCTCTTACTTATGGCATGACTTGCAGTGTGTTAGCTAGCTTATTTGATCAGACTAGTCGTTTGGAGTATTATTATTCCAATTATGATGAGATTTTTGCTAAACTAAAAATTGAAAAGGCTTTAAATAAACATAAACAAGCTAAACAGATGAGGGAATTCTTTTTAGTTACTAATGAACTTACTTATGAGCATGCTTACAGAAATAATTTAACCTGCAAATTGAGAGCTGAAGAAAAGTCTTTCCTGAATCTTCTTGAGGAAAGAAGAGCAATTTATAAAAGAAATGAAATGGTTAAACAGACCAAATCCAAGTTTTGGCAGAAGGAGGATGAAAAGTTTAATGGCAAATCTTTTGATAATGTTGCAATTCACATAGACAAACCAATTAGTGGCAAGCTTTGTATTAGAAGAGATAACACACTTTTTGATAACTATTTTGTGGGAGCTAGCAATTGTGAAGATCATGGGGGGTTGGGGATTCAAAGGTGGAAAAGACCCAATTTTTCCTGGAATTTATTTTGTTTGCGAAGACAAAGCCTATTATAACCTCCCAGACCATTGGTATGGGACATGTTTTGTTGGTCTTGTGTTTCCAAAGATTGTTCATGTTGACAGAAATGCAGAAGGTTCATTTGAAATCTATAATCATGTAAACAGATACAAAAGAGAAAGTTTCTCAGAAATTTTGGGAGACATTTTTGAGGCAGTGATACCTTTACCCTGAATGCAGGTAGAATCAGAAAATTGTCCACAATAGTTGACAGATTGTCAACTGACACAGCTGGTGGTTTCCAATTAGTGGATACTGAGGTTATTGCAATTAGATCGATGGTGATGCAAAACCGTCTTGCCCTTGACATACTTCTAGCAAAAGAGGGAGGAGTCTGTGGCATTTTACATGTCCAGCATTGCTGTACATATATCCCAGACGAAAGTAGAAACATTGAAATGTACATTAGGAACATCACAGAGATGCATTCGGAAATAGTTCCATTAGAAGAAGATGATTTTTCAGAACGTCTTTCCAAAAGATTTCAGGCTAATAAAACCTGGTTTCAAGAAATTGGAGGTTCAGTTCTTGGCAAGATTCTAACACGTTTGTTTGTAATAATTTTTGTGATAGTTTTGATTAAGATCAGTTGCATGTTGCACAAGAGAAAGAGGTACATGAAAGAAAAGAGAAGAATTTCATTCATTCATTGTTATCTTTATTTCGGTAATTTATCACCATAAAAGAAATTAGTATCCATTTCATATTTGTAAAAACAATAAAACATTAAAACATTTCAAGATACGTCAGAGACCATAGGAATGTTCAATAATACAGGGTATCACATTTTACTGCGTAAAAATCAATGACCAGCTTTGAGGCACTGACTTCTCAGAAACCACTTTGCACCTAGATATTTAGCCACTGTAAAGACAATGTGATCCGACAAGTCTGTTTTCAGCACTCTAAACGCGGCCAGACACTCTGCAAACCCCAAATTCCTGCATATAGGGACAATCCATTTCTTGCGGGTCGCGTTATAGGCCGGACAGAAGAAAATAATGTGGAGCTCAGATTCATTAGCCGCTCTGCAAGCCGGGCATAAGCTGACTGCTGATTCGCTCCACTTACTAGTTAGAGCTCGAAGTGGAAGGGTCCCATGCCTCCATTGCAAATAGAGTTTCCTAAGTAAGGCAGGATATAATTTGTCCAAGGCTGGTTCGAAGCTGTAAATATCCTTGATGCGTAAAAATGATTCTGTGAGTGTCCCAAGGTTTTGCCGACGACAGAGTGCCGCTATTTTGCAGTTGTAGTAAACCTTTGCCAGTCTCTTTTTTGGAATTAAAGATCAAGCGGATGAAAGGATCAGACCAGAGTGACGATAGGCCTAGACCCTCCAACTCAGTTTTAATATATTTAAGCCATTTCATTTTCCCTGCATTGGGCATGGCAAGCACCTCCTGAAGCCCCTGCCTATAGCTAATCAGTTCGGGGAATGCCCACAGCCTACGCCAATAGACCAAGGGGCGCAGTGCCAGTTCCTCACCAAGGGGTCGCAACCCCAGATCTAGCCTTAATGGGACAAGGGGCGTACTGGGCGGGAGTGCTACCACCCGCCTAATGAACTTGTTCTCCTCTCTAACCAGGTCTGGGGAAGCTACATGACCCCAGAGCTCACAACCATACATGGCAGCCCCCCTTGCCTGTGCCCTATAGATCTGGAGGGGTGGGCCAACGGGTTTGACTGGTGACCTGTTTTTTCCCATAAGCTTCATGACCCCTCCCGAGTACTGGACCAATTTGAGTAGTGCTTTCTCTTGGTGTGTTCTCCAGGACATATTTTCATTTAACATGACTCCAAGATACTCAAAGGTCCGCACCCTTTCGAGTCTACTTTGCCCGATGCTGGGGCTAGATCGTAGTTTTGATGGGGGGTTAAAAACCATATATTTGGTCTTTAAGGTGTTGATTTCTAAACCGTGTTCCCCACAGAACTCCACAAAGCCGTTAAAAACGCGCTGGATCCCCATTGGGGACTTTGAAAGCAGCAGGGTGTCGTCAGCGAACATAATCGCCGGCACCCTGCTGCCTGCCAACTTGGGAGCGTCAGAATTGACAACCCCATTCAGGTGGGAGATTACCCCATTGACATAGAGGCAGAACAGGGTCGGTGCGAGCACACAACCCTGCCTTACCCCCCTGTCAACGGGGAACCGGTTCGACAGTGCCCCCTCCTTGCCACACCTCACCTGAGCAAAGTTGGCAGTATGGAGACGAATAATCATCTCCAACAAGCCCTTAGGGACCCCCAATTTGGCCAGGACCTTCCAGAGCTTTCCACGGGGAACCAGGTCGAAGGCCGCCCTCAGGTCCACGAATACAGTGTAGAGGCTGCCACCCTCCAGCTGTACCGTTTTCCAAAAGATGAGGGCGAGCCGAAAGACCTGGTCTGTGGTGGAGACCTTCCTTCTGAACCCCGCCTGGAATGGACTCAGAATATCATATTCCAGCATCCATTCCGACAAGCGATCCAGAAGTAACCTGGTGAAGAGCTTCTGGGAAACGTCTATCAGGCTTATTGGCCTGTAATTGGCTGGGAGCAGAGGCGAGCCCCTCTTAAATATAGGGACTATCTCTGCCCCCAGCCAAGTTGGGGGGACCGACATGCCGCTCAAAATTGCATTGAACAGCACCCTCAAATACGGGGCCCAGATCTTGATTTCGTGCCTGTAGAGGTCGCCTGGGAGCTTGTCCAAGCCTGGCGCCTTTCCAGCAGCGAGGCCCAAAATTGCCACAGTGATTTCTTCCAGAGTAAACCCATCCATCGGGGATGTACTTTCAGGGGGTTCGACCATTGCTGGTTCGGGAAGGTTTCCCAATTGATCTAGATGAGGCGCGCTATACAAAGTTTTAAAGTGATCCTCCCACACAGCAGAAGCAATATTTGCATCTACTGCCGCTATAGGTTCAGCTGAGCCATGCCTGACGATATGCCAGAATTTCTGGGCATCTCGAAGTGCAAGTGCAAGGGCAGCCGACATTTCAGACCAGTTGTCATGGTCCCATTCTATTTTGGCATTGCGGAGTATAGACTTATAGGCCAGCCGCTTTTCCCTAATCTTACTAGGGGTTTCCCGGGTTTTGAGAGACTCCAGTAGGTCGGCCTTTGCTCTCCTGCAGGAAGCATTGAACCATGAGGCTCTTCTCCCCTTGGCCTTTTTCGTCCTGGCCACAGGGTTCAGTACTTCCGCTAGGTTAGAACAAAGCTCAGAGTGAATATCCCCGAGCACGGAGAGATTATCAGGGGAGGGAAACTGAGGCATGAGATCCCCAACTTTTTCAAGCACAGGGACAACAGCCGCATATAGCCTTTTGGGGTTCTCCACTAGTCTTGGCCATCTAATCCTACGTCTATTGCTAGTAGCAACTAGACCAACAGGGAATGCTAAATTTTCTTCTGTGATACCCGTGGGCATTCCTTGGACAGCGAACCTCAGTGACAATGCGTTGTGGTCACTGTCAGTCCTTGTGACTATCGTGAAGACCCTCACTTTGGCCCAATCGTTCGTTGTGACCAGGATATAATCTATCCGTGACTCATGCCCTGGTCTATTACAAGCCCTCAATGAATGGGATAGAGTAAGAGATGTTATTTGAGTGGCTAGGGGTGACCATGATTTTACTGGTGGGCCCAGCAAAATGGGTATCTACCACAGGTCGTCCTCTTCGCTAATGACCCCTTCCAAATAATCCGGGAGGGGCTCGTACTGAATGTTAAAATCCCTGCCAATTATGAGTGATGGACAGAGGGTGGCAGAATCGAGGAACAAAGCTAAGTCTTCAATTGTCCCCGAAGTGCCTGTTGACCCAACCGGTCTAGAGTATAGATTTATTAATGCTACACTCGCACCAGATGCCCACTCCAGGACAACACACTGAAGGTCTGGTGAGTTAGTTTCGAGATTTCTCGCCCTACATCCTAGGTGGGAAGCTACCCAAATCAGCAAGCCACCAGATGGTCGGCCCTTCCCACCCCAATTTTGCCGCGATCGCAAAGGAAGCGTACCCTGTGCGGGACTGTTGTTCTATAGCCCACGTTTCTTGGAACAGACATATGTCATATTCCTCAATAAATTCCACCCACTCTGAGGAATCTAGTTTGTTGGCCAACCCGGCAACATTCCAGGAAAGTATCGAAACTGCGCCGGAAGCCCCCGCCTTATCAATAGTATTAGAACCCAGGGAACACCTGCTTGTCCTGCACTGGCTGTACTTGGGACAGGACAGTCCCTCGGTTGCCAGCGAACGTGTTGCATACGGCGCCTCTGGAAGGGGGTTATCCTTGTTATTTGGGGCAGCTAGACCTGAGTTGGTAATATAATCTTTTGTGGGCTCAATGAGTATGCCCCCCACACAATGTTCAACAGCATCCCCCTCCGTGTACCTAGTCTCACCCGGGATTTGGTTACATTCTCCACTGAGAAACTGTGATGGTGGTAAGACAGAACGAGGTAAAGAGTAAAGCAGGGAGCAGTGTGGATCTGCCATGGACAATGTATCAGTGACCCTGTGTGAAAGTGGTGGAGCAGAGCGCGGTGAAGGGTAAGACAAAGAACAGTGTGAGTCTACCAAGGACGGTATATTGATGACCCTGTGGAAAGTCAATCCACATCCTCAAGACATCCAAATCTGTTACAGGTTGGTACACCCTTCCACCCCCCATATGTGTCTTGCCGGAAGTTGGGTAGCCCACCCTGTGCACAGTTTCTCACCGGAATCCTATTCCAGTTTCCCCCCGTATTAGAGTGAAAGGACGGGGGATAAAAATAAGTTAGTGGTCTAGTTGCTATGGGCGAATTTGCTCCATGATTGCTCCATGAATGAATAAAGTGTGCAGTATTGGGGTCTTCAAAAGAGACGATAACACAATCACCTGTGATAGACTTGTGCGAGGTGCCTATCCAGGGGACCCGTCGCACCATAAGAATTTTGCTTCTCAGGTGATTGGGTAATGGCCTATTTACATTGAGCCAGTGGATTACCTTGGGGTAGAATGATAAGTGTTACGATCTTTAGCCTTCGGGATTGCCATGGCTTTCGGACCTGGTGCAGACAGAGCCGGCAACTCATTCGCGCTTTCCGCTACTCTATTGAGAGAAGTGTTTGTGGTGACCTTATGGCGAGGTTTCGGAATGGGTTTGACCACCGGAGCTACTGATGAAATAGCAGCAGGTACTGGAGGAATAAGAGTCGCAACAGGTGGGCTAGATGGTTTATTGGGAGGTATGGACAGGGTAGCTAGATTTAAAATACTTTTTTCTGTCTCGAGTAGCTGGGTTTCTATTCGAGAGAGTCTAACTTCCAGGGGGATTAGGAGTTTTTTTTAACGTTTCCCACACAATCGTTAGAAATTCCACGTCCTTTCCTTCAATCGTGCAAAGTGGTACCCCACCATTCTCACCTTCTATTACAAGATTCTCATTTTCCCCCACCGATTTAGCTGGACTAAAATCTGTTACTGAGGGGCAACTATTTGCCATGGGAATGAATGAGTGGAGTGGCTGAGCTAGTACTTGGGATGGTAGCTGAGCCTTTGCAACCTTAGCCTTTTTCCTAGAGTAGGCATTGTTGTTGTAACGCTTTCGTTTATGAATGGAACCCTTTGGGGGGGTAGGGGAAATCCTCCCACTCATAACCTTACGCTTAACAGTTGGTTGCATCTCCAAGGGGGCCCCCTCAACCCCTGCCCCTCCACCCAATGATGAACTAATGATGGTGGGGGATGCACGTGGGGACCCCACCTCCAATGCTGGGGCAGGAAGGGGTACGACTGATGAATGGTGGATAACTGCCTGCGTTATGATAGGAGCTAGGCCCTTTGGGCGATCCGGTGTTTTGGTAAGGGCATGGTGACCTAGAGAGGATTTTTTAGCCGTGCCCAACTCCTGGGGTATCCTTCTAGCCGCATCAAGTTCAATGGAGACCCTATGCTGCATTTTACTGATCTCCATATCTATGGCGGTATTGGTTCTGGTGATAAAGTCATTGAGTGTTCCATCTTTCAAATTCCCTTTGGCTGCCCTGCTTCTGTACTCACGTGTGGACATAGCACCTTATCTTCGGCAAGCACAGCTAGCAGGTGAGTTTGCAGTGACAGTGACAGGAATGGGGCCAAAGGGTATAGCCCGGCCCGGACTCTGCCGTACTCGAACGGCCTCAAACGGCCCGCTCTTTGCCCGGTCTTCGCCCCGGTCTTCGCCCCGCGCGCGTCCCGCGTCGCGGTGGAGATTGCGTCAATAATGTACGTGGAGGCGGGGGGTGTGGCCGCCGGGAGAAGAGGCACCAGCTGCGCTGACTGAGGAATGCTGGGCCTCGCAGTCCCCCGGTCGGTTCCCTTCTGAAGACTCCCCGCAGACCTCAACCCACAACGGCTTCCAGCTGGGAGCGATGGCAGGTTCCGCCGAATGCAGAACACGCTCACACCAGCAGAGCACTTCAAGGGGAGACAGGGTTTTCACCAGGGCGGCAGGGCGACAGTGCAATTCAATGTCAGCAGCAACAGCACTCCGTGAGCGGCAGAAGAATTTACAAAATCAGAAAGAATCAAGAGAGAGAGATAGAGCTGGAGGAGTTTCGTAGAGCTCAATATGATAGTTGTAAAGACACAGCTGAAACAAGTCTTTAGAAATACTAACACAGTGAAATCAAATCATGTTCATTCTAGATAAAATTTGTTACATTTTGGGTGGGGTGTGGTGATTTGGAAATCACCAGATGAGGGAGTTGATGGAACGAGTTTCAGAAATGCATTCATTTCAGCTCGTGAAGTTACACTTCCATAAATAATTAATAATATTAATAATGATGTGTGTTGTGTGTTTATTAATTCAACCTAGATTAAAGTTGCATACATGAACACGCGGGAATAACATTATGTGCTTCATGTTGCAGCAAGTATGTTTTTGAAAAATAATTAACTAACCTTGTTTTTTTGTTTAATTGTCTTATTAATTGCGGCTATTTAATTAATGGCATGTGCTTATTTTATGTATGCTTTTGTCTACGTGGTGTCTCTTATTTTATACAGGTATGCGGAGAATCCTGCTGGACTAAATGAAGAATGGTAGATATAAATACTGCTTTATTTGTTTGCTTTTGCTAGATAATATAGACTAAATGGGTTAATCATTAGCAATGATGGGTGGGTAACAGAACGTATTTCATTTCTTGCATTAATTATTCCTTTATGTTTGTTTATATACTAGTTAACGTGAAAGCATTTTTTGAGGCCTAGTGCATTCGTGATTGAGAGAAAATTCTGCTCGGAGAAAAGCAAGAGTCCAAATGTGGTCGCATCCCCTGCCAAAAATTATTAACGCGATGAAAAATGAAACGTGATGACCTGACTGTTCTTTAGTCAAGCAAGGCCAAGGCCAGGAACCGGCAGAGGAGTATGACAAGCTGAGGAAGCTATGAACTCTGTTAAACTAATGTTGCAAACTGGAGGAAGCCTCGCAATTCTGAAAGTAAAGGACAATGGACTCTAAGAAAAAGACGGAACTAAAGTTCAGAAGACGAAATGACACGATGGCATGTCACTTGACAGCCAATCAGGCTTTGAGTTGAGCAGAAAAATATAAGTTTTCATAGATTAGTTTAGCGTAGAAAGGTATAAAAACTCTTCCCCCGAGGAAAAGGCTGCTGCTTCTTGCTGACCTTTAGATGGAAGTGTCGTGCTGTTGGACTTCTCTTGGAACACGTAAGAGACTTTTTAGGCCCTAAAGATTTTACCCTTTATCCTTTTATATAGTAAGAGTAGTCAGGAACTTAGAATTTTAATAATGCCAAACTACTATTTTCTATTTGAATATTGTTTTTGAAATTTACTTAAAACTGTCATTACCATTTGCAAAGACTTGCTTTAATAAAAGATTTTAACGCACTTTTCTAAATATTAGTTAAATAAACATTCTTTAAAAATCAAGCTGGTCTTGTTTTTTCATGAGTTTAGGTTACTAATAGCAGATTTTATCGCCACAGTGGCTTAATTATCCATAGGGTTTGTTAAAGTATAATGAATTCGTTTTACTGCAGTTGTATATAAATGTATATATTTTGTGAATAGGTTAATTAGGTCACATGATTCAGTTGGTCAAAATATATCATGTTAGTTTATGGGCTTGTGAATAATTTTTAGTGAGTATTGTGAAGTTGGGTAGCGTCGCTTATGATATATTTCCTATAGGCCGCTGGATCAATTACACCACTACATGCATAATGTATAACACTTTAAAGCACTCCATGCCCTAAAGCCTGGCTCACTGCATGAGAAAATGCTTACTGACTAAATAACTATAGTACTATAAGGAGAAACACTGGGTGAATTCATATTTGGTTGACTTTTACTTTAGTGAATGGATTACTACATGGTACTGAAATAGTCACTATTTGATTGCAATTGCAGTTTCACTTTGTTTGCTGGAGTGTATGGATAGTGATTGGGGAATTGTAGGCCTAAAGCAAAAGTGTAAAGGTGGTTACACCACTACATGCATAATGCATAACACTTTGAAACACTCCATGCCCTAAAGCCTGGCTCACTGCATGAGTACATGCTTACTGACTGAATGATTACAGTACTATAATGAGAAACACTGGGTGTGTTCTTAATTGGTTGACTTTTACTTTAGTTACTGGATTACTACATGGTACTGAAAGAGTCACTATGGGATTGCAACAGCAGTCACACTGTGTTTGCTGGAGTGTATTCATAGTGAGAGGGGAATGATAGGCCTGAGGCACAAGTGTGAAACTGGTTACACCACCACATGCATAGTGCATAGCAGATTGAAGCACTCCATGCCCAAATGTCTGTCTCACTGCATGAGTACAAGCTTACTGACTGAATGATTACAGTACTATAAGGAGAGTCACAGGGTCAATTTTTAATTGGTTGACTTTTACTTTAGTGAATAAATTACTACATGGTACTGAAAGAGTCACTATGGAATTGCAACAGCAGTTACACTGTGTTTGCTTGACTGCATGGATATTACGTGAGGAATTGTAAGCCTGACACATTTGTGTGAAGGTGATTACACCACAACATGCATAATGCATAACACTTTGAAGCATTCCATGTCCCAAAGCCTGGCTCACTGCATGACTACATGCTTACTGACTGAATGATTACAGTACTATGAGGAGAGACACTGGGTGAATTCTTAATTGATTGACTTTTACTTTAGTGAATGGATTACGACATGGTACTGAAAGAGTCACCATAGGATTGCAACAGCAGCCACACTGTGTTTTCTGGAGTGTATGGATACTGAGAGGGGAATTGTAGGCCTGAAGCACAAGTGTGAAGGTGGTTACACAACTAGATGCATAGTGCATAGTAGTTTGAAGTACTCCATGCCCTAAAGCCTGGATCATTGCATTAGTACATGCTTTCTGACAGAATGATTACAGTACTATAAGGAGAGACACTGGGTCAATTCTGAATTGATTGACTTTTACTTTAGTGAATGATATACTA
This sequence comes from Lissotriton helveticus, assembly GCF_964261635.1. Lineage (NCBI taxonomy): Eukaryota > Metazoa > Chordata > Amphibia > Caudata > Salamandridae > Lissotriton > Lissotriton helveticus. The sequence goes on from NC_136065.1 coordinate 1,470,201,288, forward strand.
CATGGTACTAAAGAGTCAATATGGGATTGCAACAGCAGTCACACTATGTTTACTGGAGTGTATGGATAGTGAGAGGGGAATTGTAGGCCTGAAGCACAAGTGTGAAGGTGGTCACACCACTACATGCATAGTGCATAGCAGAGTGAAGCACACCATGCCCTTATTGCATGAGTACATGCTTACTGACTGAATGATCACAGTACTATAAGGAGAGACACTGGGTCAATTCTTAATTGGTTGACTATTACTTTAGTAAATGGATTACTACATGGTACTGAAAGAGTCACTATGGGATTGCAACAGCAGTCACACTGTGTTTGCTGGAGTGTATGGATAGTGATTGGGGTATTGTAGGCCTGAAGCACACGTGTGAAACTCGTTACACCACTACATGCATAGTGCCTAACAGTTTGAAGCACTCCATGCCCTAAAGCCTAGCTCATTGCATTAGTACATGCTTACTGACAGAATGATTACAGTACTATAAGGAGAGACAGTGGGTCAATCAATTCTTAATTGGTCGACTTTTACTTTAGTGAATGATTAACTGCATGATACTAAAACAGTCGCTATGGGATTGCAACAACTGTCACACAGTGTTTGCTAGAGTGTATGGATAGTGAGAGGGGAATTGTAGGCCTGAAGCACAAGTGTGAAGGTGGTTACACCACTACATGCATAATGCATACCACTTTGAACACTCCATGCCCCAAAGCCTGGCTCACTGCATGACCACATGCTTACTGACTGAATGATTACAGTACTATAAGGAGAGACACTGGGTGAATTCTTAATCGATTGACTTTTATTTTAGTGAATGGATTACGACATGGTACTGAAAGACTCACCATAGGATTGCAACAGCAGTCACAATGTGTTTGCTGGAGTGTATGGATACTGAGAGGGGAATTGTAGGCCTGAAGCACAAGTGTGAAGGTGGTTACACCCCTACATGCATAGTGCATAGCAGATTGAAGCACGCCATGCCCTAAAGGCTGGTTCACTGCATGAGTACATGCTTACTAACTGAATGATTACAGTACTATAAGGAGAGACACTAGGTAAATTCTTAATTGGTTCAGTTTTACTTTAGTGAATGGATTACTACAAGGTACTGAAAGAGTCACTATGGGATTGCAACAGCAGTCACAATGTGTTTGCGGGAGTGTATAGATAGTGAATAGAGAATTGTAGGCCTAAAGCACAAGTGTAAAGGTGGTTACAACACTACATACATAATGCATTGCACTTTGAAGCACTCCATGCCCTAAAGCATGTCTCACTGCATGTTAGGTTATGTTATTTGCACTTATAGAGCGCGTGATTACCCTTGGGTGTCCTGGCGCTAAGTACTGTATACCTGACGAAGCAGAGAGAAAATCTCACTGCGAGAAGAGCCATGTCTTCAGGCCCTTCCTAAATGACAAAAGATCCGAAGCAGTCTTAAGAAGGAAGGGCAACTCATTCCACGCTCTTGTGGCACAAAGAGTGAAGCTCCTGCCCCCCCAATTAAATTTTTTTGACATAGGAACTTGCACTCGATTGGCACTGGTGGATCGTTATCCTCTGCCCGGAACATACAAGCGGAACTTTTGCTTAAGATACTCTGGACCGATTCCATTAATGGCTTAAAAAACAATACAACGTGCTTTAAAGTAGGCCCTTTGTTTTATAAGAAGCCAATGTAATTTCTTAAGTTCTCCTCTCACAGAAACAAATTTGGGTGTTCCTGACAGTAGCCTGGCCGCTGCGTTTTCGACCAGTTGAAGCCTATACATATGTTGTTTTTGTATGTTCAGGTATAGGCTATTACAATAGTCCAAACGCGATGTTACAAGGGCCATGACTACTGTTTTGAGATTGCTCACAGTCAGGAAGATCTTAATTTTCCTTATGATTCTAAGAATCATAAAACAAGCTGAGGTCACCATGCTTACTTGATCACCCATGGTGAGTTTGTTGTCTACTAATACCCCTAGGATTTTAGCCTTTCTGACGGGTACAGGACAATCACCCACCGGCCAATAACATTAGTACCACACTACCTCCTCCATCTATGGCCTCCCTAATTTCCTCGGTGGATTTCAGCAGAGCCAGCTCAGTGCTGTGATCTGCTCTGAATCCATATTGCGATGGATCCCGAGAATTAGGGCGATGGAGAAAGGCACTGAGCTGGATGTTCATCACTTTTCCCAGGATTTTAGCAGGAAAAGGGAGCCGTGAGATTGGCCTATAACTGTTGGGTTCTTTAGGATCCAGATTCTGTTTCTTCAAAAGTGGAAGAACAGATTCTTGCTTCCAGATTTTTGGGAATATGCCTGATACAAAAATAGCATTTAACAAGGGGGTCAATGCCATACCTATCACTTCAGGTATAGGTTGAATGACCCAGGCAGGACAGGGATCACTCGGAGCTCCCGAGCGAATCGAGGTCAAGACCTTAGTTGCCTCGGATGCCTCCAATGGTATACATTGATTAAATACCAATGAGGAATCATTACTCCCTGATCCATTCATATTCAAGTTGGACTGTGCCGTTTTATTAGCTTCAGTGAAGGAAGAAAATATCATTTCAACATTGTGTTTAAAAAAGTCTTCAGTTTTTTCTCAAAATAATGGGTTACTATAGCTCCTTGGAGCGGTAGGAGTAGATTGTTTTTTTACAATGTTAAAAAGTTCCTTTGAATTGGACTTGGCCAGGGCTATTTTATTTGAAAAAAACTTCTTTTTTGCTTCCACTAACAGCTGTTTATACATAGTGATGCAGTATTTATATCTTTCCTTGTCTGCTTCACTATAATTTTTTCGCCATGCCATTTCTAACAATTTTCAACCCAGTTTTTAAGCTCTGAGTTCTTCCGAGTACAAGGGGGCTGACGGTAGAGCTCGTTTGGGAGTCCACTGTTTCCTGGGGGCTAGCTGATTGCAAGATGTGGCTAGCCATTGATTATAGGTTACAGCGGCATTTTCAACTCCCATAGAAGGGGATTGCATTGAGCAACTAAGAGAATTTCCAAGTTTATTAATATCCAGTTTTCCCCAGGTTCTGGTCACAATCTCCTGGGATGATTTAATATTAACTGGTTGGTTCCCCTGGCCACTCAATTCAAACTGAATAGCACAGTGGTCCGACCATGGAATAGAAAGGATGGAAGTAAAAACAAGGTCCTGGTTATTCGAGTATATACGATCAAGGGTATGTCCTTTTTCATGCATAGAGGCCTTCACCAACTGTAAAAGGCCACCGGCCCCCATAATTTGCTCAAGTTGATTAGTATCGGAGTCTACATGATTTTCTAAATGAAAGTTAAAATCACCCATGACTGTGTAAGAGTCTAAACATAGTCCTTCTTCAAGTAAAAAGCCTACTGTCTTCAGGAAACCCTTTTTAGGACCGGTATACTAATGAACCTTTGAAGGTCCTCTGATTGATAGAATGGATGTTAAAAGCTAATGCTTCGCAGGTCGTATTGGAGACAGGAAAAAAGTTAGGTTCCAGAGATTCATGATAAATAACAGCCAGCCCACCCCCTTTGTTATGTGGCCTGTCAAAAGTGTAACAATGAAAACCAGGAGGGGTAGCCTTAACAAGATCTGGTCCTGAAGCACTGTCTGTCCAGGATTCAGTAATAAATGCCAGTTTTATCTCTAATTCTTCTAACAGTAAGGCACATTCAATACTGTGCTTCGTTAGAGATCTAGCATTAAATAATATACATTTTAATGCGGCTGGACTGGGTGCAACCATCTTAGAATCAATCACCACTCTAGGACCAAGTGCTGGTAAATTAAGAACATGGGGAAGTTTCTGCCTACAGCTACCGCAGGAAGGACTCTGTATGCCCCATAGAGAATCAGATGGACCGCGTAACCTACCCCTCGCTGGATTGAGTTTGTGTAGCTCCTCGCTCATATATTTTATACATTTTGAGGTGTAATGGCCCGGGGGACTGTCCCTGTGCCCTGCCAGCGCGCGGACGGGCGCAGATGGGCTTGCCTTTGGTGCGCCAGCGGCACCCCGCTGAGCACGTCCGCTGCGCGTCCGTGTCAACATGCGGGTTGAATAGCCACGCTTCAAACAACTAGACCACTGACCTGCTTCTAAGCGGTTCGGCGGTTCGATCCCAGCTCCCTCCTCCAAAGTCACCAAGCAGTACAATATTAAAAACGATGTGAGGAGAGATTTTAAAAGGCAATGAACAAACTTAAAATCAAAGTAAGGTCAGGAACTGAGTAGGGGTCCCACCTGGCGAGCATTCAACACAGCTTCGTCAGGAACAAGTGCTGCGCGTCCGTGTCAGTGTGCGGGCTAAATAGCCACGCTTCCAACAACTAGACCGCTGACCTGCTGCTGAGCAGGTCAGCGGTTCGATCCCAGCTCCCGCCTCCAAAGTCACCAAGCAGTACAATATTAAAAACAATGTGAGGCGAGATTTTAAAAGGCAATGAACAAACTTAAAATCAAAGCATGAGTACATACACATACGACACTCAGCTAGCGGTTACGATCAGCGGGGATGCGGACCGGGATGCCCCCAGGTTTCAGAGTGGACTCAGGGCGGTGGCAAGCTGGATGAAGAACAACTGTCTCCAGCTCAACGCTAAGAAAACAGAGATCATGATCGTCGGTAGGAGGGCGGAACTGTGGGGAGACAGGTGGTGGCCTGCTGAACTGGGGCCGGTCCCCTGCCCGGTCACTGAACTAAAGAACTTGGGAGTATGGATGGACCCTGCTCTCAGTTTTGTGGGCCATTCAAAGAAAATCGCGGCCTGCTGTTTTGGCATCTTGCGGTCGTTGCGTCCCATTCTGAAGTTCTTTGACCATCGTACCAGGCAGCTGATAGTCCAGGCTACTGTGTTATCTCGCCTGGACTATGCAAGCTCTCTTCTAGCAGGGACCAATGTGGCTGAAATCACCCGCCTCCAACGCGTGCAGAATGCTGCGGCGAGAGCCATTGGTGGCTTACCCCGAACGAGTTCCGTTTCTGGCACACTGAGATCACTGCACTGGCTGCCTATTAAGGCAAGAATTCAGTTTAATGTGCTGTGTCTGGCGTTCAAGATTTTGAGGGGAGGGGGTCCGCAAATCCTTGCGGATCTTTTGTCCTGGTATGTTCCTACCCGTTCTTTGAGATCTGGGGGCCAAGCTCTTGCCGTGATCCCTCGATACAGGCTGTGTCGGGTTGGTGGTCGATCCTTCCGGGTCAGAGCAGCTGAGCTTTGGAACTCCCTCCCAGTTGAACTGCGGTTATTAGACGATCTGTTAGCTTTTCGCAAAGCTTTAAAAACCTTTCTCTTTTAATAAACCTCCTTGTTTTTTCTGTTGTGTTCCCTGTAGGTGTTGCATATTTCCTGCCATGCGCCAGGACACCCCTTAGCTGGGGCAGCTGTGCGCAATACAAATATGTGTAACATAACATAACATAACATAACATAACATACTTACTGACTGAATGATTACAGTACTATAAGGAGAAACACCTGGTGAATATTAATTGGTTGACTTTTACTTTAGTAAATGGATTACTACATGGTACTGAAAGAGTCACTATGGGATTGCAACAGCAGTCACACTGTGTTTGCTGGAGTGTATGGTTAGTCATTTGGGGGATTATAGGCCTGAAGCACAAGTGTGAAACTGGTTACACCACTACATGCATAGTGCATAGCAGTTTGAAGCACTCCATGCCCTAAAGCCTAGCTCATTGCATGAGTACATGCTTACTGACAGAATGATTACAGTACTATAAGGAGAGACACTGGGTGACTCTTAATTGGTTAACTTTTACTTTAGTGAATGGAATTCTACATGGTACTGAAAGAGTCACTATGGGATTGCAATAGCAGTCACACTGTGTTTGCTAGAATGTATGGATAGTGAGTGGGGAATTGTAGGCCTGAAACACAAGTGTAAAGGTGGTTAGACAACTACAAGCACAGTGCATAGAAGTTTCAAGCACTACGTGCCCTAAAGCCTGGTTCACTGCAAGAGTACATGTACTTATGTGTCTGCAAACACATCAACCAACCAAATCATTATCTCTCAATTTTCCGAAATGATCACAGACTCAAAGTGTGATTCTAGACAAATAACAGTATCCCTTGGACTTCACTGAAAGGTTTACTACATGCTGCTGAAAGAGTCACTATGGGATTGTAAGAGCAGTCATCGAAAAAAAAAGAAAAAAGAAATTGAGGGAATGAATGTTAATACTCGGATTAAAAAGAGAGTAGCCTATAGAAATGCTTTATTAGGAAAAATGAGTTTATATGAAATGTATGGAAAGAGGAATGTTTACATAAACATGTGATGTACTGTAGTATCTGGACTCCCATGTAATGCCTTCCCTCTCTGTGGAATACTCATGTGATGCAATCCTCATGTGATGTCACTTCACAGAATGTTGGGAGTCAGATAGCCACAGTTGGCTGGGCTGAGCAGCATGCTGGCTGCTCCTGGTGGGGTCTCTCTGTGTCCTTGTTCCTATCTACTTATCATCTTGTAACCATCCTGAAATAAACCATCTTTAAACTACATGATCATTTGGGGACTTGATCATTCGACGTACTTAAACAGTGAAAATGAAAGCACCTGTTAACTGAAAATTGTGAGTTAAAAGTCGGAGGAGCACTAAATTGATCCCATCGAGTGTTAAATTACCGAAAAGTATATAAACCACACCCGTGGATGATTAGTTTAATTTCAGCGAATCAATACGGGTGAAGAAACTACAAGCAAGGTAATGATTCTGTTGTGTTTCTATCTAGGACCCTAATTCGATATTCCCGATTTATGCCCTTATATGGCTATAATAAATAATACCCTTATAGAGGCATAAGAATCATATCCATATTTATTAATAGCCCATGCAGTCCAAATACGGCAGGCTACTCCCCTAGACTCCTAGAAAGTACAACGCGTTCTTTAAACAAACCAAGCCTCCAGCAGCCAGGGAAATCCCCCTGCTCTTGTTTTGATTTGCACAAGAACTCCTAGAGTCAGAAAGAACTGTTAGTTCTTGGTGACGTCTTATGTCCAACCTTACGTCAAACCCGGCACCTTTCAGGTATAAATATACCAACGTTGCCGTAAGCAAACACACGGTGGTTTGGAGCAGAGCGGCCATCTACTTGCCCGGAAGCCCAGCTGATGCGAGAGCCGAAGGAAGCCGCCCCTCCCTTTTGACGCACTGAGAGAGACGCTGTCTTTTTCTCCAGCCGAGAAAATCCAGCTCTGGTGTTTCCAGTCACCCTTGCGGGTTGCTGGGATATCGAGTCCTGAGAGAGAGACACAAGACCTCCTTCATTCTAAGAACCAAGGTACGGAGCTGACTAAACCCGTAAGAGAATTCTTGATTCAGATCCTTGGCAAATAACCCAACTTAACTTAAACTGCAACTTGCTTACTCCTTCCCACGTATTAGGCTCAGGTCAGGTACACCGGGGTAGGTGTAGATTAGAAGCACCAGTTGAGTACGTTAGTCAATGTTTTTATGTATGTATATATTTTATCCATTTTAAAGTGTCATATGGCTAAGAAACCATATCAATGCTTTTACAGTATTATTTCATAATACTCCTTTTACTGTACGCACTTTAATTCATGATAAGTATTGCAATTGTGGCAATTCATTTCTCTTGCATGAGAAAGAAGACTGCTCAATAAATAACACCTTTTATTGAAAACACCCGTCTCTCGATTTCTCTGCACTCTGGTGAAACTAAGTACGCACGATTAACTGAGTGAAATAGTTGTCTATTGATTTCACACGACTCTAGAGATACACTCTTTATTCTGAGGGAGCAAAGTTGTCATGTTATATTGTTGTCAGAAGCTAATCCCTTCTTGTCTATCCAGGGAAGTTAAACTCCTCCTTGTTTACTCGAGAAAGTTTCTAGTGACCTCTGAGCTAGCTGGCAAAACTACTTAAGTCTAATATAGTCAGTTGAGACCTAGTCGACCTCAGTCCTACGTCTACCCTACCGTTTATATTATTTCAATGCGCAGAGCCTCTTTGCAATATAGGAACTACACTACATGGCGTCCAATGTTTAGTAAAGCAATAATCTAACGCAAAACATTAGAGTAACTCAGTCGTGCTTTTTCACACAGACCCTTTCCCCGTAAATACTCCAAAAGACGTCTGAAGTGGGTAAAAGTTAATATCCACCGGAAATTAGTAGGAAGAGATTCCTATGTATTAGTTTTTGGTTTAGTCAACGTTGAAGGATGCAGTGTTCCAAAATATTGTGCACCTAATCTTTGTTTCCTTGAAACTTGATCTGCAACAAAACTTTCCTTCAGCAAAATGGTGGAAAGTGAAGACAAAAGATAGAGAGCTAGAACAGCAGCTCAATAAAACATGCCGAGGATACTGTGGACACAACTGAAAAACGGAGAGTAGGCCCAGACAATGCTAGACAGCGCAGCAGAAGTGACCATAGCTCCCAAGATCTTGATGAATTTTCTGGAGACAGTGGACCTGAATGAATACATTCAAGTGGAAACTGCAGACACCAGAGTTAGCAAACCCCATAAGCTATACGAAATAACATTACGTATAGAGCGGGACAAGACTAGGAATGTAAGGGGTCTCTTTTGGGATAACCTTTCGAAAGGCTATGACATCCTGTTAGCTGAGAAAGACTGGCCACCAGAGTTTGTCAGGGAGTGCCCTCATGGTGAAGAAATGATTATGCCTGCCTTCTCAAATCACATACCAATTCATAAAAAATACACATTAGCAAGAAAATGGGCAGTAGCCCAAGCTCCTGCATTATATAAAAATCATGTAGGATGGGATGAGGATTCTCCTCACCATAAAATCCAGTTAAAAAATCAACCCACTGCACAAAGGCAGTACCCAGTTAAACAAGAAGCTAAAAAGCAAGTCAGGGAGATCTTAGATCAACTTGAATATCAGGGGGTGATTGAAACATGCACCTCACAAATGAACAATCCTTTGTTTCCTGTCTCCAAGCCAGACGATTCATATCGTCTAGTTTTGGACTACAGACACCTTAACTCCTGCTGCAAAACATTTGCAGTACAAAACTCACACATTGCAGCACTAATGAATAACATTGTGCGCAAAAATTGTAAAACAACATTAGATATCTCGAATGGATTTTTTTGTCAAACATAGCACCTGAAAGCAGGTATTTGACCGCTTTCTCAATAAAAGGGTCGCAAAAACACTTCTGTCGACTCCCACATGGATTCAAGAATAGGCCAGGATTATTCTCAGCAAGAGTAACAGAGTTACTACAAATATATGATGATGAGTCATTATCGTATGTCGATGACATCTATCTCACAGATGATGACCTGGAGACACACTTGAAAAGAGTGAACACCATAATTCTTGGGTTTGCAGCTGAGGGTTACAAATTCAACTTTAAAAAGTCACGAATTGCCCACCTAACAGTCCTATTTTTAGGATATGAATTATCAAGTGAAGGCAAAAGCCTAGCAGACAACTTCTTACAGAGGTGTGCTTTACTGCAAGCACCTAAAACGCTGAAGAACTTACAATCAATACTAGGTTTCCTGAATTTCGGAAGAACATACATTCTAAATTATGCAGAGAGGGTTAAACCTCTCTATGAATTAATAAATCCTGATTTCAAACCAATAAATTGGACTCAGAAACACACAGAAATTTTAGGATCATTGCAAACAGACATGTTAGCTAAAACTAAATTGCAAACTCGCGAAAACGTATGCAACCTTGTAATCCGAGTCATCCCAGGAAGATGCGGATTCACGTACCTAACCTCTAATGAGGGAGAAACGGTACAAATAGCTTACAAATCACACTTGCACACACAAGCTGAAATGAAATTCAGTTCTACTGAAAAAATTCTAACTGCGGTTCAGACTGCTGTAGCAAAAGAAAGAGCCCTTGCACAAGGTAAATGAATAATAATCGTTACACCAATACCTGCACTAGAAGCAGTGACAAAGGCAACCATTCCAAATGCTAAAGCACTACATCCGAGATGGATACAATGGGTTAATTCCCTTGCTGCAACAGACGTAGTATACAAATTTGATCCTAATTTAAAAACACAAGAATTTCTCCAATATGAATATGAATGTCCTCTGCCGACCGAAATCCTGCCTCTGGAACATTACGGCTGTATAATATATACAGACGGATCAGCACAGCCCGCAGCTGGGGGTAAACAAGCTTACAGTGCTGCGTGCGCGATTGTTAAAGGTCGTTGGCACAAAGGAAAATTTAGACCACTGGTCACTAAAACTCAATCTCTAGGAGATTGTGCAGCTCAGTGAGCTGAACTACTAGGATTTAAGATGGCGCTTGAAAATACCGATCGCAAATTCCCCACACTAATAGTGTACGATTCATATTATTGCGTCCAGTCTTTTAATAAATACTTGCAGAACTGGGTTCAAAACGGCTTCAAAGATGCAAAAGGTGGCACAATCAAGCATAAAACGCTTTGGGAACAAGTAGTTCTTTTACAGAAATAACTACGAAAGACATACACTGAGTCATCAACGTGATGGCGTTCACGTTACGGGGAATTAATTGGCTGATGAGGCCGCGAAGGCAGCTGTGCAAACGGCTTCCATAGCTGCCATCACCCGGTCAAAAACAAAAATAGACAGCAAAATAATGCAGGCTGTCATTGCTTCAGTAAAAGATGATAGAAAAACACTCCCGAAAGGCTTTCCAGTAAAGTACTCATACATAACTGATGCGAATAATGTTCCTTTTGCTCGAATCCCTGGAGTGGGGGATAGGGCAATTCCAAACATGGAACACAGATAAGGACTAATTTTAGCGGCACACGAAGGGCTCGCTTCTGCACACACTGGTGTTTCAGCCACAATATCGTTATTAAAACAGAGATATTGGTGGCCGCGCATGAGAAAACAAACTAGGAACTATGTTCTGGAATGTGAAATATGCCAAAGAATGAAAGTATCAACACCAGCACAGATGCCCTTTCTAATCTCAGATAAACCATTAGCGTGTGTTTACCTGGACCACTGTGGTCCCTTACAAAGGGATGGCAACTATAAATATATCATGGTCGCAGTGGATTCCTGCACGAGATTTATTTGGATGTGGCCCCAGCGCTCGGCTGATGCCAGAACTGTTATAAAAGATTTGCGAGTCTATATCGGCACATACGCAATTGGCATGCTACATTCAGACCAGGGTCCTGCGTTTAGCTTTCGAGCTTACAAAGAGGCGATGACCAGAATGGGCATTGCATTGCAGTACTCTTCTCCAGTCCATCCTGAGGGAAATGCGGTAGTGGAAAGAAAAAAACGGGACATAAAGCAATCTATAACGGCGAGGGTATTAGGTACGGGTGATGGGTGGGTTAAACATTTAACAAGTGTCCAACATAGTCTTAACAATCTGCCAAGAAATTCTCTAAAAGGTCTCACTCCCTACGAACTATTGTTCGGTACTAGAATGCATATCCAGGACTTAGATAGTCACACTTCAGTGGTAGTAGAAAAAGCCTTTGATATCAAAGATCGTTTGGCTGTTTTACAGGACTTAAATAAAACAAGAAGAAGTCTGAGTAATATAAAGCTAAAGCCAACAGCCACTGAAGAAAAACCACCTGTCCCAGCAAGACCTGTCTGGATTCCAAAGATTGGGGATCTGGTCAGAGAAAAGATCGCGGTAAAGAAGGAATTTGGGCCTTCTTACAGAAAAGCAGTACCTGTCTTAGCTGTCAGCGGAACAAGATCAGTAGTACTACCGCCCCTTGCTGGTAAAAAGGAGAACGAGTTGTATCCATCGACCTGGTAAAACCACAATCATGTGGCCAATAATACGTAGTAGGCCCAGTGGACTCCCAAGAAATAGCAGAAGACCAAATCTTGCTACAATCCAAGAGGTTCAAACTGAGAGACTAATCACATTTCATAAACCTGCAGTGAATAATAAAGGACTATGCAACAAAGCCATGGAACTTGTGCCTCTTGAAACCCAAATTGCAACAGTTTGTCAAGAAACACCTGTCTACAATGATGTAGCATCGGACTATACTAATGTCTCAAAGAGAGATCCAAAGACTAAAGAAAATCCGGAAGTGATTCCAACAATTGACAGAACTGCATCTGACTACTTCATCAATTTCGATGACTTTTCTGATGATCCAAGTGAACATGAAGAAACGCCAGCAACAATTCACCATGGATTGAATTTTGGACTGTGTTAGGTATACTTTTCCTCCTGCTTTGGCTCATCATGGTTCTATGTGTGGGAAAATTCATTGATGTAACATATAGTACAATGGACACAGCAAGTCAGAACATCAACTTGGTCCTAAAGCCTCACACATCCTCGAATCTCAATAAAAGAAAACTGTCATCAGTGAACATCACAGCTAATCCAATACCCGGTGGGGCAGCATGGGACAAAACGGATTATGAAATTTATGGCCCGATTGAGCTCTTGAAATATCCACACCAGTTTAAGGTTTCCTTAAGTGACTTTGTGAAACCAAGTAGTTTTTCTGATGATTGGGACTTTGAAAATATTAATAATATGATGTCATATTTAGTAATGTCAGCTAAATTCACAGAACATGATTATTTACAGGGTTCATCAAATTATGAAGAAATGTACTGTTATAATCACTATGGTCATCACTATTTGCATCACTATTTGCATAAAACTGCTCAACCTAGAATTTTTTTTAATTATAACCAATGGGAACATTGTGCAACACCGCCTAAAGGCAGCTCGAAAACATTGTATGAGAAATTCCCATACTTCTCAGGGTTTAACACAAGTGATGCAGAAACGTTTTATTTTAAAATGTTAAATAAGACAGGAACGAAAACAATGTTGACAAATACTAAATTGATTTATTCTGAAACATTTTATGAAAAAATGACTACATTTGGTTTTAAATTCTGGAAAAACAACATTGAAACAAAAACCATCTAGGGTACAAAAGAATGGAAGGTCCAAGGTTTAGAAGCATTATTTAGAGCCTGCATGATCCCAACAATTAATATTCCTGAATGACACCATTCAGCAAACAACTTGTCTTGGTCTAGCCAAGATAAAATACTTAAATAAACCGTCTATTCCGAAGCCCATACCTGATAGTAATAGCACTACAGATGTGGAGATAGACGTATCCAATATTTTACACCAAAACAGAACAAATTTTGATTGGAAAAAATGGTTGATCTGGCCCACAGACACAAATAACTGTCAAGATAGATTCCTGAACAAAACACAGGGGTTTAAACAGACCAGGCCAGACCCTAGATACTCCCAGAGACAACATCCAGGGATAGTTACAACATACAGTGTGGGGAAACTATGCCTCGAATGGCTACAGAAATCCACACTGGCTGAAATTAAGCAACACTTGACTTTACTTAAAGACGGTGCTGACTTGCGCGATTTCATACTGGGACCACGCAAACAGCATCAAAAACGTTTCATATAAGCCGGTATATACGCTGCTTACAACGAGGCTTGGAAAGTAACACAAATTGAAACAGCTGAAAAAAAATACGAGAAATTGATCGTATTAATTTGGAAAAATCACTTTCTGTAGTTGACAATGGGTTAACGACTCTGTCCTCCAGAATATATTCACTGGACAGCATTGTATCATCTGCTATTGATATAATAGAGCAGGACTTACTAATGTTACAACATGGTCAGTCCCAAGTACGTTCTATTGTACAGCTTGGCTGGACGTTTCAAAATCTGCGTACAGGCAACGTGCCATGGCGTTTAATTAACACAACGCCATTATTTTCTATCTTTAACCTTACTGGTAAACAAATCAGTTTGGCACAAAAAGGAGCAGACTATACGATTCTGAACATTGAAAAACTTGAGAGATTACCATTGACAATGTCAGAAAGACCTGTCATTGAATGGATAATACAAGGAACGATTACAATCCCAATAACAACTTTCCAGTTTAAGTATTGCCAAAAATATATACCAGCAGGCCTGTATGAATGGTTGGGTAAAGGATACATCAAGTCAACATGGAAATTACCTTATACACACAAATGTTATAGTGAAGGGAAAAAAGAGGTATTTTTTAGTGGTAATAATTGTAAAAAATCATTAGGTGGTACACTTCTGTGTCAAGGTATTAACTTGCTTGGAGCCTGCGAAGGGTCTTCAAATAACCTTTCATGTCACCTGCACGGCACTGCTGCAACACAGATAGAGCCATTCTTTAGACAGCTTTCCAACAGCAGCTACGTTCTAATAAGTGACCCCAGCTGTTGTGGCACGATGCCAGGAAAGGCCTATCTCGTGAGCGTTAGTTCAATGGTCACTTGCTGTATGCAAGTATTGTATCCAAACAGCAATCCAGACATGGAGGCGGCAATATGGCCTTCTTTGAATATCTCTTCTATTCGAATTGATACTTTAAGCAGAATAAAATCCATTCTTTTACAGACAAGTGTGCCTTTAACCTCGTCCAAAGAGACGTATGATCTGCAAGTTGCAAGGACAGCAGCAGAGATACATTCCCTATTATCAACAAATTGCCCCGTGCATTTCGTAGAAATGTTAGGTCAAATTTAAACATGTCTGATACCAGCGGCATCGCACATGTATTTAAGACAATTTTTTCGGGACTGTTAGCACCCTTTGAAACAGTCTGGGCATTATCCCGAATTTTGTGCATTCGTTATTTGGCGGTCTGCCTCTCCTTTTGGGACTCGTAGCAGGAATTTTATTTTTGATCCTTCTGCTCCTATATGGCAAACCAAGCCACAGACAGAACTCCAGCTACAAGGGAAGAAACGATCTTAGCAATACGCTACCGAGATCGCATCACTAAAGTGCTCTTATTTGCCCGGCTAAGAGATCTAAGTACAACTTGGTTTCATTCATTCAGACCTATCTGGCAAGATTGCAACTTACCTGTGCTTCGATGTCTGCTATGCGGAGAAGAATGCGTGTTGGACGTCTGTCTTACACTACCATCAGCAGTACCAATGGATATCGATACTTTGCTAGGTCCGGTACCGACTCATGCATTGTGTTGTCCCCAGCGGCTACCTATTCCAATGACGGCATTAGTTGAGACTTCACCACTACGAGTAGGTGGCAGTGAAGTACGAGAAGAAAGCAGCACCAAACAGGTACAACCTTCTGTGAGCATTGCTGATCCTGATATCGATGATAGCAATCATTCTCACATATGCACAATTGCAGCATTGTTGTAGACCAATTTTTTGCAAGCCTGTCTGAAATGATGTTCTCCCCTGAACAAAAAGAATAACTTTTAAAACAATGAGCACACAGCGTTCCCTGAACTCTGAATTCGGCCTTCAGTTTTTGATAAACACAGCTACTGAAAACAATTGGAACTATTTTTTCCCCTGAAAGCGAAATTATTTTTTTTCACTTCCAAAATATTTACCCTTTTTCTGGCACAAAGTACTCTGCTTAAAGTTGAACTATTCTTAGAGAACAGAGCTTCTATTTTAGGAACTCTAGAGACAATATTTTACCTCAGCCTGTAGCACATGTACAGCATTTGTATAAATATGTGATGGAATGGTCTCGACCTTCTTTTCTGTATTATGAGCCATTTCATGTGTAATTTTCGCAATTCATTCAGCTGATATATATGCATTTAACTGAATGATGACACTGCTTAAAAAGCGTACAGTACCAATACTCATTTTCGTGTATTTACCATATACCATTTCAAATGCGAATTTGTTTGGGGTGGGTTGGAAAACACACATGCATCGTTATGTTTATTATTGCTTAGTTTTTAGTAATGATGGACATTAATTCGTGGAGTGGGTGTTGTGTTTCTATCTAGGACCCTAATTCGATATTCCCGATTTATACCCTTATATGGCTATAATAAATAATACCCTTATAGAGGCATAAGAATCATATCCATATTTAGTAATAACCCATGCAGTCCAAATACGGAAAGGCTACTCCCCTAGACTCCTATAAAGTACAACACGTTCTTTAAACAAACCAAGCCTCCAGCAGCCCGGGAAATCCCCCTGCTCTTGTTTTGATTTGCACAAAAACTCCTAGAGTCAGAAAGAACTGTTAGTTCTTGGTGACGTCTTGTGTCCAACCTTACGTCAAACCCGGCACCTTTCAGGTATAAATATACCAACGTTGCCGTAAGCAAACACACGGTGGTTTGGAGCAGAGCGGCCATCTACTTGCCCGGAAGCCCAGCTGATGTGAGAGCCGAAGGAAGCCGCCCCTCCCTTTTGACGCACTGAGAGAGACGCTGTCTTTTTCTCCAGCCGAGAAAATCCCGCTCCGGTGTTTCCAGTCACCCTTGCGGGTTGCTGGGATATCGAGTCCTGAGAGAGAGATACAAGAGCTCCTTCATTCTAAGAACCAAGGTACGGAGCTGACTAAACCCTTAAGAGAATTCTTGATTCAGATCCTTGGCAAATAACCCAACTTAACTTAAACTGCAACTTACTTACTCCTTCCCACGTATTAGGCTTAGGTCAGGTACACCGGGGTAGGCGTAGATTAGAAGCACCAGTTGAGTCAATGTTTTTATGTATGTATATATTTTATCCATTTTAAAGTATCATATGGCTAAGAAACCATATCAATGCTTTTACAGTATTATTTCATAATACTCCTTTTACTGTACGCACTTTACTTCATGATAAGTATTGCAATTGTGGCAATTCATTTCTCTTGCATGAGAAAGAAGACTGCTCAATAAATAACACCTTTTATTGAAAACACCCGTCTCTCTATTTCTCTGCACTCTGGTGAAACTAAGTACGCATGATTGACTGAGTGAAATAGTTGTCTGTTGTCTGTGGAGACGTGTGGCTCAGGGGTTAGAGGCAGCAGACCCGGAAGCTGAGATCAGTCCTGGACCAGGGTTCAATTCCCCGCCTCGGCGGGTCTTGGGCTAAAAATTCCACAGACTCGATAGTTCTCGCCCCGGTGCCTCCTCGACTCACGGGTTCACACTCTGCGACTCCCGGCAATAGCTTGCTTAATCTCCACAACGGCCCCTCACGGCGGGATGCCTGACTTTCACCTTGTGGATACCCTGCTATCTCACAGGGGAATACCAGGAAGGGTTCCCTAAGCAAGCGCCGGGAAACCCATTGCGGGTAGCTGTGCGCTATATCAGCTCAACTACATTTACATTTTCACACAACTCTAGAGATACACTCTTTATTCTGAGGGAGCAAAGTTGTCATGTTATATGGTTGTCAGAAGCGAATCCCTTCTTGTCTATCCAGGGAAGTTAAACTCCTCCTTCTTTACTCGAGAACGTGTCTAGTGACCTCTGAGCTAGCTGGCAAAACTAATTAAGTCTAATATAGTCAGTAGAGACCTAGTCGACCTCAGTCCTACGTCTACACTGCTGTTTATATTATTCCAATGCGCAGAGCATATTGGCAATATAGGAACTACACTACAATTCGGGGCTGCGGAAGCATCTTGATAATATCTTCCATTTCGTCAGAGTGAACATATTGTTGATACATATTTAAAAATACATAAAACATTATTTCCCCTCCAGAGGAGTTGGATGAATTTTGACGGAGGAAGGAAAGACTATCGAATAAAGTTAAATTATACAAATGGGTATATGTTTGATATTTTTAAAAAAGAAAGCAAAAATATTTAAATGATTATAGAATATAGTATGTTTAAGTTTAAATGGAATATAATAACAAGTTGATGAAAGAACCATTACAAGAAATATAGGTTAATTAAGGAAATACTACGTGCAAGTAAATGATTACGAGCGATGGTATCATCTTGATTTTATTTCTCATTTCCACTGAGGGATCATATTGTTAATGTATAATTTAATTTGCATTCAACTTTATGATCCTTCAGGTGGAATTGGATGACATTTTTTTTTAGTATGCCAGTATTTCTTAATGATTTAAAAATGTAGTATAAATAAACTATCAATGCAAAAAGGAAATACTTTTGAATAAAGGAGAATACTCTTTATCTTCTACAGTGAAAATGGGTTAAAAGTATTTATATTGAGTAGTGCTTTTACCAATTTTCACTCGTGAAGAACAGGAGGATTATCTTCGCAAGCACTTGTTTAAAAAAAAAATATTATAATTGTGTCTTCAAATGTTAATGTTAAGGTTTATGCTTTCAATTTTAAAAAATGATTGTAAAATGTAATAATGACATAAAATGTACATAAAAAAAGAAAGATGAAATAGTGAGGGAGTGTTTGTCGCAGCACTTCTATTCTACTTTATCTGAAAGTAAAAAAAGCACTAACATTAAAATAAAGATGATGGGGCAACACTTATATAATGTAAACATAAGGAATGAATGCTTATGATAAAATAAAAAAAATGTAGTCCAACGCGTGATACAAATGAATGAAAAAAAGATTTTGCGTTTCACCCATGTGATGAATTTAAAAGATTCAATAAAAATATTTTGAAAACGTGTGCATTTTTCTTTCAAGGATGCTATGATACATTTTATGAAAGGAGACAGTACTCCACGCTAAAGGACAAAAGTCAGCACATTTATGATAGAATACAAAATAGAATACTATTTTTAAATACCTTCACAGTCAACAAACTTGTAAGCAAAGTGGACAGTTAAAAACTCTCTACCACAACTAGTTTTTGAAACGCATTGTAAAATAAAATGCGTTACAAAATGGGCTACGTATATGATGAGAGTATCTTGACGTCACATATAAAAAACAAGCCAATCAACATTAGGATCAGGGAGGTAGAGTTAAGCACACAACAGGCAATCAAATGTTTTTGAAAATCTGTGCAAGGGAAGGGATTGGTCGGTAATACGTCTTCTTACAATGCTTCACAAGCAATGAAAAAGATGTATAGAAAGTTTCTGTTTTTAACATACGAGTAAATCAGATGACCTTGCAAGTACGCGCAGGAGAAGGGAATTCTTGCTTGCAATAAATAGCAACAATAAAAAAAGAGTAGTTTAAAATAACGCTTTGTAATAAAACACGCATGTTTGATTAAATACACTTTCTGAGGGGAAGTATAATCAACAATCTTTAAAAAATGATCGGGGATATTATCACGCACGGCGTTAACATTATCGCTGCATTAGCGATCAATCACGTGACTCACGTTTCACCACTATCTGCCGCTCCTTACTTCACTTGCAAAGTTAAAAAGAACATGTGTGACATTTGCATAATAAGTGTAGTGCGATGCCAATTAGTGAGGATGATTTGCTTTTGCAAGACCCCAAAAGGCTTCTTCCAGAATAAGTACGCACTTATCTGCAAGACCCCATTTAATGATTATCTAGGCTCTCAAAGCTAAACACGGTCGGAAATCATCTCTCGACACTTTCCGTTCATCCAGGTTGACCGTGAAAGTGCGTGTCTACTTGTCCTTTAACTCCTTTCTTTTTCATAGTAATTGTTATTTATACACTATCCAGCAAATACACCACAGATGCAACCCCCTAGATTTGGAACAGTAATTTTAGTTATACAGTCTCCAGCACTTACACAAAAGATGCACCAGCCTTGGAGTTGATATAGTAATTTTTACTCATACACTATCCTGCACATACTCTACAGATGCACCACCTTGGAGTTGGAATCTTTTTTTTTACTGATACACTATCCAACACATACCCTACAGATGCACCCCCTGGAGTTAGAATAGTAATTGTCACCCCTACACTAACATGCACTTACCCTACAGATGCACACCCCTGGAGTTAGAATAGTAATTGTTACCCCCACACTAACCTACACTTACCCTACAGATGCACCCCCATGGAATTAGAATAGTAATTGTTACCCCTACACTAACCTGTACTTACCATACAGATGCACCCTCATGGAGATAGAATAGTAATTGGTACCCCTACAGTATCCTGCACTTAGCCTGCAGATGCACCCTCCTGGAGTACTTACGTGTCTGCAAACACATCAGTGGTACAAAAGGGGGTGGTGATGGACGGAGCATCGGAACCAATCAAACACTCACACCCAGTCAACAGATCTGGGTTTAATCCATCACCGTTCTTTAGCCCACTCTGCCATCCCAGTTCAGACATGGACATATGCAAATCAGTCGGACCCTGTGCCTCATGGCAACAGTCCAGCCCGAACTGCCAAGCCATGCCTTCCCTGGACCGGAAACAAGCTTCCGAGGACCGGTTTCTGGCATTTCAGCCATCTTCAGCCCGACTTGCTTGAATCCAGTGTTATGAACACGGGGTTTACCCAAAGAAGTCACTGGGACCTGGGTGAGTTAATGATACAAACAAAGTGGTCCCAGAACAAAGAAGGACAATATAGAACAATAACAATCAATTATAAACTGGATTCAATAGAAATTAGCAGCATTGTTTTTAATCACAACAAGCAGAGGCAGTCAAGTGCAAGTAATTCATAAAGACATGGATATGTAAACACAATTAGTGCCCCTAGAGGAAGGGAAGGGTCAGGGTAGTGATGGAAAAGTGTGGTAGAGCTGGACAAGTGACAAATTAATAGTCAATTTGGCCTTAACACATAAATGGCATATGACCAACGGTTCACAAACAAATCAAGGCAATCTCATGCTTCAATGGAAAAAGCAAAAATGGCAAATAATGGCAGAAGCTGAGGAAAGGAGAGGTGTGTCGACATTTCGACCCAAAATCATTGCAGGTACTGACTATGACCTTGCTAGAGGGTCTTCATCAGGACGGTGAAGAACCAGGTGGGGCAAACAATCTGGACAGAAAATAATAAATTAATCAATTATGGTCATAACGATCCATATGTGTCTTATAAGTAATTGTAATAGGTTGAAGGGGTGGTTACCAATAGGTCGTGTGGGGTCCGACTGTGGTAAAGACAAAGTTGCTCAGAAGGCGTGGAACATCAGAGGAAGGGAACTGCAGTAAAACAAGGAAAAGAGAGGCCAAATCTGACAGTTATCAAGAATAGCCTGGGTATCCACTGATTATGTGCATTCAATAAAGGAAAATGACTCACATTTATAAAACCAATAGATGACTGGGGTATGGAGCGTCTGTATGACGGAAGCAGATCAGTCCTGTACAAGAGAGATATAACAAACGCAACCCCGGCAAGTGTGGTAGGAAAAATTATGATGTCAAGGAGAAGCCACGTAAAAAAGGGGGAAACTCACAGATGGAACGCGTGGTTTTCAAAGTCAAACGACACCGCCAGCCAGTTGTAGATCTGGGGAGTCAAAAACGATCAATTACCCAGAGTGTTAGCATGGTAATGATAAAGCATGCAGAGTGGGTACATATCGTTATAAAAAGTACCTGTTAGGGACAGTATTATTACTGGGTATTTACGGAGTCCGCAGCGTGGGTACGGATCCTGAAAGACATCAAGGAAGAGACCCGTTATTGGCCGAACTGTTCCTCAGATATAGACAGAGCAACCAAACGGTAATTTTGTCCTATCTAGATCGAGGCTAGGCATACCTGAATTAAAAGTCTCGGAAGATCTCGATGGGGTTCAGGAGAATGGCGCAGTGAAAGTGATCTGCCGAATTAGTCCAGATCCTGAAAGGCACGGAAAGCCAGTATTAGCCAGTGTGTGTCTCAAATGCAAGCGATGTAACTGCATGTTAATGTTCAATTTTCGGCAACCGGGCTGCACATACCTCGATTTGTAGCCTTGTGGAGTCTCAAAAGGGGGGTCAGAGTGGGTCGCCTTCGCGGTCCAAAAGGGGTAACCTGCCGGGGAGGTTCAGTTCCGCTGTTATGACTCAGTAGGTCACATGACCGCCAGATTACAGACAGAGAAAAAAGACTCAGCCTTCATAGTATTGGAGTTCTTTATGGAAAAAAGATTTCTATGTGCTGCGTCCTTAAAAAATTGTAAGGGCACCAAAAATTAAATAAATCAGCTAACGTGGCATACCAAGAGACCGTGGTTTTAGAAATTTATATTATAACGCGATAAAGTGAAATATGCCGGCGGTGTCAGTAGTACACTCGAGCATATCACATGCCCCTAAATTCTAAAGTCATGGCGCAATGACTGCAATAGATTGTCAAAAGCAGCATAGCGGGTTGGTCATAAATGCCGATATGGTTACTAGAAGACGCCCCAGATCAAGTAAATGCTTGGCCCTAAGGGGTAGTTCAGGCCAGGACACATACATTTATAGTGTAATATGACTCAAGAGATGTAGGTAATGCTTCAGCACAAAGAAAAATAAAGGGCAACGGTTGGTGACCGGGGGTATCAATATATATACACCAGCAGTCCTACAGTATATATCGGCGTACCAATCACACAGGATGGTAAAAGCCAAATAACTAGGTGGTTGAATGGGATATCCATGCATAAAGAACACTCCTGATTATAAACACATAGCAACAATGTTCATTACAGTATACAATGTATTAAATGTCCATTCATGATAGGGTGTACAAATCAAGCAATTAGTTTAGATTAGCAATTTGTACAAATGTACTTTCATTTTCATTGAGCCCAACTCTTACGGAGTCAAAAAAGAACATCCATTTTGATTCTCGGATATTCAAAATATTTGCAATACTCCCACCTCTAGGGCCCAATGTGATTTTTTCAGAATGACCCACTTAAACCCGTCTGGTGGATGTTGTGCAGTTTTGAAATGGTCAACCAATGGGGCTCCAGCTACTTCGCACCTGATTCTACTAGAATGTTGTAAGATTCTAATTTTTGCTTTTTGCTGGGTTTGCCCTATATAGATTAAGTCACAAACACAGATGATAGCATAAATTACATTAGAGGAATTGCAGTTGGTGTGTGACTTCAAGGGTGTCCTATGATGTTTATATTCAAAAACCTTGATCTGGATGGAGTTACAGCATGCTTTACACTGCGTACATCTGTGATGGCCAGTCACAGGTGGGAGATTCCAAAGAGAAAGGACAGTATTGGGTTCCACAGATGGTAGAAAGGATCTGACAACATAGTCCCTAATGCGTTTGGCCTTTTTGAAGGCATGCAAAGGTGGTGTAACCTTTCTAATGTCATCTGAGACAATGGTCCAATGTTTGTTAATGATCTTCTTAACTCTATTACTCTCAGTTGAAAATGTGGTAACACACACCATTCTGTCCTCCTGTTGTGTTGCTTTTTGTTTAGGTTGTAAGAGGCACTATCTGGGGTTGTACCAGGCTCGTTTTTTGGCTCTTTCGATGAGTCGCCTTGGGTAGCCCCTTTGTATCAGTCTGTTCATGAGATCCTCCGATTGTTCCATGTAGTGATGTTTTTCAGTACAATTCCTGCGAAGACGCAGGAATTGGCCAAAGGGCAGATTGTCTCTTAAAGCTCTGGGATGGTGGCTGCTGTATTGCAGGAGAGAGTTGCGTTCTGTTGGCTTCCAAAATAGTGTTGTTTGTAAAAGACCGTTATTATCGTAGATGGTAAGATCCAGAAAGTCAACCTGTTTAACATCAGACTTAAAAGTGAATTTGATATCTGCAGACTGCATATCTAACCATGTATGGAAGGCAGATAGTTGGGTTTGGTCGCCATTCCATATTAACAGGATATCATCTATGTAACGGACCCATAGGCCCAGATGGTTGTGGAAGGGGTTCTGATTATTCAAGATGATATCTTCTTCGAATGCTGCCATAAAGAGTATGGCCAAGTCCGGGGCAAATGTAGCCCCCATCGCCACACCTTTTGTTTGTAGGTAAAAATGATTCTGGAACATAAATTTTGTTTTCATCATTGCCAATCTCAGTAATGATAAAATAAAATTTGTCGGTACCGCCACAGGGGCAATTCTCCGGTCCAAAATGCGAGCCATTGTTGTCAAGGCTTCCTCTTGTGGGATGCTAGTGTATAATGAAATAATGTCACGAATGACAAGGATCCGTTTATTAGCATCAAAGGGGAGGCCATCCACGATGGTTATAGTGTGCATTGTATCGCGTAGGTATGTTTTTGTGGCCTCCGCTAGGGGTTTCAGGAAAAAGTCCCTGAAACAATGGGTCGACCTGGTGGTTCTTCAAGATCTTTGTGTATCTTGGGTAAAGTATATATGGTTGGTAGTCTCGGATTCTGTTGGTTAAGGTAATTGAGTTCTTGCTCAGTCAAGAAACCCTTGTCTAATCCTTCTTTTGTCAGCTTCAGGATCTCAAGGGCCAATGACATGGAGGGATCTGTGTTGAGCTGTCTGTAACTGATACTATCATCCAGTTGTTTGTAGATCTCAGTTTTATATTTGGACACATCCTGGATCACGATGGCACCCCCTTTGTCCGAGGGTTTGATTATTATTTCACGGTTCTTCCCAAGAGAGTGAAGGGCCATCTTTTCACTCTTGCTGATGTTGAAATTGCTGTAGTGTCGCTTGTTCAAAATTTGATTGACATCCCGCAGTACCACAGACTCATATGTGAGAATTCTATGAGACATGGCACCCGACGGGGGAACAAAGGTGGAAGGAATCCTCAGGACTGATCTGCTTCCATCATACAGATGCTCCATACCCCAGTCATCTATTGGTTTTATAAATGTGAGTCATTTTCCTTTATTGAATGCACATAATCAATGGATACCCAGGCTATTCTGGATACCTGTCAGATTTGGCCTCTCTTTTCCTTGTTTTACTGCAGTTCCCTTCCTCTGATGTTCCACACCTTCTGAGCAACTTTGTCTTTACCACAATCGGACCCCACACGACCTATTGGTAACCACCCCTTCAACCTATTACAATTACTTATAAGACACATATGGATCGTTATGACCATAATTGATTAATTTATTATTTTCTGTCCAGATTGTTTGCCCCACCTGGTTCTCCACCGTCCTGATGAAGACCCTCTAGCAAGGTCGTAGTCAGTACCTGCAACGATTTAGGGTCAAAACGTCGACACACCTCCCCTTTCCTCAGCTTCTGCCATTATTCGCCATTTTTGCTTTTTCCATTGAAGCATGAGATTGCCTTGATTTGTTTATGAACCGTGCCATTTTTATGTATTAAGGCCAAATTGACTATTAATTTGTCACTTGTCCAGCTCTCCCTCACTTTTCCATCACTACCCTGACCCTTCCCTTCCTCTAGGGGCACTAATTGTGTTTAAATATCCATGTATTTTTTGAATTACTTGCAATTGACTGCCTCTGCTCGTTGTGATTAAAAACAATGCTGCTAATTTCTATTGAATTCAGTTTATAATTGATTGCTATTGTTCTATATTGTCCTTCTTTTTTCTGGGACCACTGTGCTTGAATCCAGTGGCAAAGTAGGCAAGGGACTCACGTCTGAGCATACCCTGCCAACTTATGGCGAACAAAGTGATACCATGATACATGTGAATAAATCTGTCTCTACCTTTCTCCAGTACTATAGAACGGGGTCCATTTACCACAACAATCTGCATTTCCATGTGCATGGCATCTATAGGAGAGATGGTGTACATTATACTATGAGGGTAACAGAGTCTTCCTCTTGAACTTTAGACTCTGCATAGCTACTTACTTGTAGGTACCAACATCTCTCAATAAACACAAGGGCTCTTTTTAGAGCCACCTAAGAACTAAACACAAAAGCTTCATGTATATCTAATTTTTTTTTTTAGATATACAGGATTGAAGAGGAATTAATTCCCCAACCTAAAACGTGCCACTGGGTGTGCTTGCACTACGAATCCTGATTTACTCACCTGTTCTCAGGAGAGACCTCAGTGCTGCATCTTTCAGCCCACTACTGATCCTGAAAAAGTAATTGTAACCGTACTTACCAGTAACTTGAATTTCCTTCCATACGCTAACATTGACTGGTTTCACTTGGAAATTCTTTTAAGTGTGTAATTTTGCAACTTTAATTTATTCCTCTAAAATCAGCCGAACTACGAATTCCGATTTACTCACCTGTTATCAGGTGAGACAAGAGTGCTGCATCTTTTAGCCCAGTACTGATCCTGAAAAGTAATTCTGACCGTACTTACCAGTAACTTGAATTTCCTTCCATAGGATATCATTGCCTGCTTTTTGATGAAAAAGTTTCTGTGTCGATTTTTGAAACTTACAAATATTCCTCTAAAATCAGCCAGACTACGAATCCTGATTTACTCACCTGTTATCAGGAGAGACCTCAGTGCTGAATCTTTGAGCCCAGTACTGATCCTGAAAAGTAATTCTAACCATACTTACCAGTAACTTGAATTTCCCTCCATAGGATATCATTGCCTGCTATATAAAATATATATGAATATATTTTAAAACATATTTAAAAAAAACTATATTAGAATTTCAATATTTTTTAAAATATATATTTTTTTAATTTTAAATAAAAAAATGTAATGTAATTCAAAAAATAAAATATCTAAAAATAAATAGTTTAAAAAAGTAGTAAATCAGTATCAAAAAATAAATATAACAATACATTTAAAAATTGTCATTTACAAAACCTTTGAAATTCACGGAAAAACCATAGGTTTCAGACATGTTATAGTTAGGAATTAGCATTTAAAATAGTTAGCTTGACATTTCACTTGTACAAAACCATTGAAAATCCTGCGTTATAGTTAGTTGTACTAACTATAACTCGCGCGCCTGCAATCCACTGCTGAAGATGCCACATATTACATCATTCATGACATGGTCAGTGACATCACTGATGACATCTCAAATAACATCACTGATGACATCATCCACGTGATAATCTGATACATCTCATCATAACCTAGTATAACCATTCAACACTCATTATAAAATATGGACTACCATATTTGAAACCATTGACACACCAATACAAGTTTCTAAAAACCCACTCAGTGATACCTACATTTACGCACACATCTTAACACTTACCTATAGATTCACTAATACATGCTAACAACGATCAATAGAACACTATTAAATATACTTATACACCTACATCAACATTACACACCAGCACACATCCTATTTACTTATGCAGTCATACTACTCACTTATGCAAACAATTGATCATACTTACATTTACTAAGCTACAGACTTATACAAACACCACTTTATTTAATCATATGGATAGTAACTCATACTTAGTGTGTTATAAAATCACTATTACAAGTATACAGTTTTTGATACAGTCACTCATACAATCACTGAGTCTTATGTATACTTAATTATATACAACAACTGTCACATACACTGCCTTTTATATTTCTACTATGTTGGACCTGTATCATTGAGAAATATATTTACTCATCACCACACCCATAAAGAGATTCACTCACCCAAACAACTGTTTCCACATACAGTCTTAACCTCATATACCTACTAAATCAACTATTTACACATCTTTGGACAGTCACACACCTCCCATCCAACCACACACACATTCACTATCCCATACAAATACTCACTTAACTAATTGATAACTAATATAGACTTTCACATAGCTAGTAACCAACTTATGTAGTAGTTTACACAGTAAGAGATAGAGTGATACAGATATTCACACAGTTTAATCACTATCCCATAAATTTAGTGAGACATTTTAAATTAGTCACTTAGACAGTCAATCACAGTGCTGCTAAACCCTCCATCCAGACACTTATGTTATGTTATGTTATGTTATTTATTCTTTTGTATAGCGCAACGGTTACTCAAAAAGAGTGTCCCGGCGCTTTAGGTAAGGAGAATTAATTCAGAGTAACATAACACAGTTAAAAAAAAGTAGGAAGCAAACAGACAAAAAAAGAGGGACTGCTAGGGAACCTACTGGGTAAACAGCCAAGTTTTGAGACCTCTTCTAAAATCAAGGAGAGTAGTAGCCCCCCGAAGTGGGAGCGGAAGCGAATTCCACATCTGTGGAGCCAACAGACTGAAAGATCGGCCGCCCAGGCAAGCTCTCTTAACACGAGGGACAGCCGCCAAAAGTAGAGATTCAGACCTCAGCGAGCGAGCCGGGTGGTAAAAGGCCAGCCTCTTTTGGAGATGTTTTGCTCCCACGGCATGGAGCGCCTTATAGGCCAAAGTCATAGCCTTAAAGGCGATCCGTTTGCGGATGGGTAGCCAGTGCAGCGTCACCAATAGCCCGGTGACGCTGGTGCGTCTATTTAGACCAAAAATGGCCCTGGCCGCCGCATTCTGCGCAACTTGAAGCCGCTGCAACAGGTACTCTGGTAGGCCCAGGTAAAGAATGTTGGCATAATCCAACCTGGAGCCTATCAGAGCCTGCACAGTCAGCCTCCTGTGCTCCTCTGACAAGAGAGGCAAAAACCTCCGCAACATTTTTAAAAGGCCGAAGCAGGTGCCGGTCACCCCCAGGATCTGGGCTTTCATCGTCAGCCCCTTGTCCATCTTAACCCCCAGGTTTTTAGCCATGGGGGAAGAACCGGACGGAGGGAACATGTCGATGGGCCACCAGGCCTGCCAGCTAGGCTCCGTATCGCACCCGAAGAAGAGTACCTCAGATTCGTCGGAATTGCACTTGAGGCTGTTCAGTTGGAACCATGTGAACACCGCCCCAAGGCAATTCCGGATACTCTCCCCGTCAAAGTCAGCCCCTCTCTCACAAGAGAAGAGGAGCTGGGTGTCGTCGGCATACGACACGATCCGGGCACCAAATGACTCCGCCACCGCCGCCAAAGGGGTCATAAAGATGTTAAAAAGGGTCGGGCTCAATATAGAGCCCTGAGGGACCCCGACTCCCAAAGGCGGCATCACAGCGGTGTCAGGTGATGTCCAGACCGTTTGCCGGCGGCCGGCTAGAAAAGACGAAAACCATCTGAGCACCGTCCCCCGAAGACCAATCTCAAAGAGTCTTGCGAGCAGGCCATCATGGGGGACGGTGTCAAAAGCCGCCGACAAATCCAACAACACCAGCATGACTTTGCCCCCGGTATCCAGCACCCCTTTGATGGTTTCAGAAACCTCAAGGAGTGCGGTCTCGGTGCTACGATTTGAACGGAAGCCCGACTGGGAGTCATGTATACATCCACTCAGTCTTCAATGAAGATTGCTATATATATAATACTTATTTGAATATCGAACCAAACCACAATCACTGGATGATGTCATCAGTGATGTCATTAGTGATGTCATTTGAGATGTCATCAGTGATTTCATCAGTGATGTCACTGACCATGCAATGAATGATGTAATATGTGACATCATCAGCAGTGGATTGCGGGCACGCGAGTTATAGTTAGTATAACTAACTATAGCGGAGGAATTCCAATGGTTTTGTACGAGGGAAATGTCCAGCTGACTATAACACCCCTAAAACCTATGTTTTTTTCAGTGAATTTTTAAGGTTTTTTAAATGCTAATTCCTAACTATAACATGTCTGAAACCTATGTTTTTTTCAGTAAATATAAATATTTATAATAATTATTATGTATGCGTGTTTAATTTTTTTCAATTAAGTTTATTTGTTATATTTGTTAAAATGTATGTCAAATCTCTTTTTATAATTTGTTATTTTTAAATATATTTATTATTTTATTTTATATATAAAAAAATCGTTTTTTGTGCGCAACTATATTTTTTATATATATATATATATTCCAATAGTTTTGTACTTACCTGTTTAAGTAAATGGAGTCAATATTTTTGCATTCTACATTTTTACCTCAACATTTTTTCATCTATATTTTTTAGGTCAATATTCTGTCAATGAACCATGAGGAAAATAAACAAGATACAGAAAAAGTCAAGAACAGTGACTTGCTGCAGAACTAAGACAAGAAATAATATAACATATCCAAAAACACATGGAGGAAGAAGCCCATGCCATGCATTCAAGGAACTAAAAACTGGCCTCAAGTCCAAAAACTCTTTTCGCCTCGCATCAGTAACCTTGGGCACATCCTGTATGGAACAAAATGTTTCGCCCCAACCAGAGCATCTACTTACATTGTTTGGCCATCACCAGACTTCCATAAGATCAGAATATTGTAAAAACAAAGCAATGATATCTCTAGGTCTATTAGAAGAGGCAGAAGGAGTAGGACTAATCCTATAGGCTCTGTGAATGTTCAACTCTGCCGAATATTTCAACCCAACAACTTTGGGGCTGTGCATCTTAAGAAATTGAATGATATCCTGACCTTCTGAACCTTCCAGATTCTCCAAATCTTCACCCAGTCTTTTAAGCTGTATTACCTCCTTAGTTAAGTGAGAAACCTTGGCAGTGACATCTTGAGCGTCGCTAACCCTTTTTCCACCTCAGTAAGTCTTGATTCCAGAACGAACCACTTATCTTCAATGCGCTGCAAGGTCACACTTGTCTCTAGCATGAATGGTTTCATATTTTTAACTCCTCCATGATATCTTCCAGAGTAAAGGGTAATTAGATTTTGTCGTCAAAAAAGGATCTTTCTTTACTCTTTTAGTTGTGCCACCCTATTACGCCTTATGAGCCATAGCGTTTGAAACAGAAGAAACCATAGACTTAGAGAAGTGCGCAGTAGCTATCGGCAAATTCAGTGGTGAAGTTCCCCACAGCGAGGATTAATAGGTCACATAACAAGATAAGACCAGCAAGGAATTATCCGTAAATGATGATGAGGCAATCAAAACTTCACGGCAGGTAGGAAGATGAGCTATCTCTTAGAGTAAAAATGGGTAGCCACCTATGCCATTTAGAAAAAAATAGAATTTTATAAGTAAAAACTCATGTCATTATATTTATGGAGGCAGACTAAGGACCACTCAAAATGGTAAATATATTCCCGGACAGGACAGCAACGGCAGACAAAGCTCATGAAAAAAAAACAATTTAATTTTTAAAAGGTTACCATGCCCCTCCCTGTCATTTCTGAAGTCTATTTATGCCTCCAACACATAAAAGCATGCCAGAACCGCACAACCGTAAACAATAAGTCCTCAACTCCCGAGGGGGAAAGCTAGTGGACAGCCGTCTTGTTTGCTGCCGGCACAAGCTGCACAGGGCAAAGCAGTTTTGGCCTGAAGAATAAATAGTGAAAAATACATTTAATTCATCTTAGGCGTAGCCATAAACTTTGCAATAGACAACAGTCACTAAGTCTACAATGGTAACATCAATTAAAATAAGAGATCTCCTTTGGCTACCCTTTCACAATCTTTCCTATTCTCAGCTGTTACTAAAGGTTGATAGGACTACATTGCTTATGTGTGTGGCTTCCACGGAAGGGAAACACATCAATACATCACTAGTTTGGAACAGGTGGCTTGCATTATTTAATCAATGCCTAAAATAATTAATTTAACAGATGCGAGATGTTTAGGTAAAGTTGCATGTTTAATATTTGTGTGATGATTCAAGGTGCAATGATCATTGTGTTTCTGGAAGTGTTACTAGATTTACCTTTTATTAATTCCACACCAGGATCTCTTGTTTCTTTGCCGGCATCTCAGTTTACCTTGACTCTAATTCTAACATTACTATCCTTTTTTTGTATACCAGGTTGGTGTTTTTAGAAGAAAACACGATCTGCAAGAGATCCACCCATAGAGACTGGTAAGAGGTGGTTTATTTAGAATAATTCTAACTAGTTTCTGCAGTGACAATACAACTGTCATATTCGTTCAATGACAGAGTGGCTGAATGTTGTGTTCAGCTCTCTCTCAGCTCGTTCTTAATTCCCCCTACTGCTGATTGAATGTCTAACTCCTTCTCCCCCATTTGTGAGATCTATTGTGGTGTAATCTATTTCCTTTATTAACAGTTATCCGACTCCACTGGACGGATGTGGTTTGTGGTTTTGCCAATGCTAAACCTTACCTTAACAGGAAGCAGTTACAGAAGTATTGAACAGACAGCCACACTATCCCCAAGCCATGCCCATGACTTGCAAGACCCAAGTTTTTAATGTAATATTCAGTTGTGGTTAAGGCTAGTTCAAGTCTAGTTTTGCATATAATCTAAGCCACACAGATAATCAAGTTGCTGAAGAAACCTGTATCTGATTCCTTTAATGTATGTGGGTATGCACATTGCCCTGCTGTAATTTCAGTTACAACAGTGTAACCTCATGTAATTTCTGTAATTCCTGTAATTTCGTGTTATATCAAATTCCCCAAATACTTCTATTATGCCACGTCATGTAATTGTGTTCTGTTCATGGCAAAAAGTTAGCACTTGTGCATGCGAACACGCAAGCAACCAAAGTGTGAGTGGCTGCTGTTGGCAGTGGTTATGTTTTTTGCACTAGTTTTTAATAGAGAAATGTGTTCCCAATCCAAAATGGACACAAGGACTAATTTCACGCTAAAATGTAGCACTAAATGATGGTTTTTAATTTATTCTAATTACACTTCATTTTTCCAAAATGTTGCATAATTGCACAAAACAAATTGTGCGAATTGTGCACTTCTGCCAAGTACTAAGTACATAATCCATTGTTTATCTCTAACATAAAGACTATTGTCTATTTGAAAGACTTATGTAGGCCTCTAATATGTGTTTACCACTGACTCTCTCTTCTTTTCTTGCTTTGGAATCCTTTTTGCTGGTTAACCTGCTCCATACATAATAACAAACCTTGTTCCATGCCACAAAGAGGACAAATGGGATTGGTCAAATTGGACTGAATGGGGAGGGAAACTAGAGATGGTTTTCTTTTCTTTCATGGAGTCGTTTTTGCTGGTGAGCCTGCTTTACTCACAAAAAGAAACCTTGTTTCCTGTGGCCTAGTCAGACTGCACTGAATGGGGAGCAGGGAGGCAGGCAGGGAGGCAGGCGAATTGGAGTCTGTAGTGCACACACACTTCAGAATGGCATTCACAGGCTTTGCATTTCATGTGTTTTCATGCTATTTTTTAGCACACAAATTTGCCCAAACGTCCCTTTTGGACACAAAGTACCCGAATGGCTTTTCAAGTAAAAACGCATAATTCAGCATATTTTTTGGGCATTTCATGCAATTTCTGCAAAGGAGATAGTGCAAGTTTTGATGAAACCTAATATTGAGGTATCCTATTCTCTCCCCAGATGGACTTAATTTAGCAATACACTTAGGCTGGGACCATGTTTCATTGTAAGCATAGCTCTTGCAAGTATATTAACCGTTTACTTACAAATATTGGGATCGTAATGCTTTTGAGATGCACATCCACTAAATATGTTATTGTATGTTCTATAACCAACTTGTAAGCTAACTACAAGAGTTAATTGTAGACCATTACAAAGGGTAGTTATATTAAAAAGCCACTCAATAACAGAAAGGATATCCCCCTTCGTTTATAGTGTTTCCTGCTTGCTTGAGTGTTAAAATATGGTGCATTCTGTTTTTCCCAGCAGATGCGTAACTGTGCTGTAATGTCTAACAATGGTAACTCTGCCAGCTCAGACAGTCTCTGTGGTTCAGAAGTGTCATGGTACGCACCTATACACCTGCTCAGAACTGTCATGACACAGTATGATGGCCCTTTTTGTCCTACCTGAGACTTTCTCAGTGCACCCAAGTACACAGGTGAACTAAAGGATACCCCAGGGGGAAAGGGGAAGTGGGAAGAGAAACACCGGTGGTGCAGTTTAGAAGATTCTGAAATGTTTCTCATTGCAACTTGCACAAAACACTCCGCAGATTACAGGTTCTGAAGCAGTAAAATAGGCACAAAGATAATGTAACCACTAAAATAGTAAACTTGCATTATTTTTCTGTAACAATGGCATAACATAAATGCGTATCTGTCAGATTATCTCTAATAGCTCAGCAATGGTTTCACTGTCGCCTAGCACCACAATAGTAAGCATCCTGGAAAAAACACAACAAAATGTAATTTTGTGATAATGTTTAGATGCCTCTTTCTCTATGTTTATAATGTAAGCATATATTAAAATTATCCAATTGGAATGTGGATAATCAAGACTAACCCTGCCATTCCATATATTTATATGACTCCTAAAATCCATAAGCATGCTACCATTCCACCAATGCATCCAATCGTTTCAAAAATCAATTCGATACATGAGCCCATTGGGAAGTTCATTGACAAACACTTACAAACGATTGTTCGGAACATGCCTACCTATATCAAAGATACCACTCACCTAAACATCTTAGAAGAACACAAAGAGAGTTTCAAAGAAGATGTAATCATTGGCACCATAGACGTAAAGTCTTTATACAGATCGATACCCCACAATTTAGGGTTAACAGCAGTGGAAAAGTCTTTGTTAGAAAGTGAAAAAGATGAAGATTTAAAAGTATTTTTAATGGAATTACTTCATGTTACATTATTTCACAGTTATTTTCAGTGGGATAATCAGTTTTTTGTACAATCATCTGAAACATCAATGGGAAATTGTGCAGCACCATCCTACACCAATATTTTTATGTATCATTTCGAAAAGAACCACTTTTAGCAAAATTTGGAATGGAATCAAATTCTCATCTTTTATAAAAGATATATTGATGACATGTTTGTACTTTGGAGAGGATCAGAAACTACCTTAAACACAGCTATTGAGAATTTGAATAAAATCAATGAGAGAATTGTTTTCGCATCAACCATCAATAAATATTGATTATCATTTTTGGCTGTGATGATTACCAACAGTAATGGCATTCTGGAAACTAGTGTATTTTACAAACCAACAGACAGAAATAACATGTTACATTATCAGAGCTTCCACCAACCATCTATAAAAAAACATTTACCGTTTTCCCAACTTTTTCGAATTAAGAGAATTGCATCTTCACCAGCAATTTATGATGAACACAAAAATATCCTTAAAGAAAAGTTTACACAGAGAGGATATCCGGAATCCATTTTAAACCAAGCCATTGAGAGAGTTCCAAACATGGAAAGAAATCAACTATTGAGTACACAACATAATAGTGACGAACCCAGGGCAGTCTTTGTTTCCAAATTTTCAACAAGGAGTCACAGAATTAAGAAGGTTATACTAAAACACTGGCCACTTCTGGTGCTTGAGGAAGACTTCAAAGGCATTTTTTCAATGAATCTCAGATTTGCATACGAACGCACAAGTAACATAGAAACTCCAACTACCACAGGCAATCGAGGTACACTTCCATGCCACAATTGTAGCAATTGCAATGCGATAATTAAAGGAAGCGAAATTTCACACCCAACCAAAGGAACATCCATAAAATTGAGAGTCACAGGTACATGTTGTGAGAAGTTAGCCTGGTATATGATGCTCACTAGTTCTAGTGATCACCTTGTACCATGCCAAGCAACCCTTATGATGATTGGTTGTAAGTCAACCTTATAGACCAGTTATCCTAGTAGCGTGGACAAAGCAGTCTTAGGCTAAACTCTGTAAAGGCATGTGAAGCAAGCTGTTTTACCATACACAATCCCCTTGAATACCAAATGAAAGGACACCACACAGATATATATTGGTAATATATATATTTATTTACTACAAATATCCCCCATACTCTTTATGAGCACAGGAGCAAATGCGTTAAAACAAAATACAGTTTAAATATACAAAAGTTGCACAATATGTATGAGCCCTAGGGGCCACTTAAACCATATACTAAAATAGTGGTATAAGAACCACCAATAAGAAAGGAAATAGGCCTAGGGCCTGGGGAATCGCTGGAGCTGTTCGGGACTAACAGTGAAGAAGTCGGGAAAGGCCCACGGGACTCGGGTGCAGCGCTTAAAGCACACACATGCAACAATGCAATGTCAATGGTGCGTAAAAGTTATAAAGTTACTGTTTAAGGAACATTCCGACTGACCTAGAAGGACAAAACTTTAGACCTAGACACTAGAGGTGTATACCAGTGTAGGAACACCGGCGTTGCTGAGTTACCTCACCCACAGGAAGCGGGTGCACAGGTGCAAAGTAGTGTCGGGTTTCGTCACTCAGGTCGATGGTGCCTGAAGATGAAGATGCTGCAGGCGGGTCGTCGAGGAGAGTTCCGGTGGATCCAAGGGTGGATCTGAAGAGGTGAAGACCTGAAAGCAGAGGGGACAATGTTCAAAGTCACTAGCCAGTTACTACCATGGAACCAGGATGGAACCAGGCGATGTCGGGTGCAAACAGGTGAAGAGGTGTAGCTTGTCTCCGCAGCCATGTAGACACGAAGAGGTCGAGGACGTCTAGGCGTCGATCACGAGCTGTCCCCCAAAGGCTCTAGCGGATGGTGGTGTCGGCAACTTGATTGGAGCAAACAGACCTTGGCTAATGCAAGCCACGCAGGAAGGGAAGAAAGCTTATTTCTCGGACCAGCAAGGTCAGAGGGGCTGCTCCTTTTTACAGGAGCGAGGGCCAGTCTGGAGCAACCAGACCAGCAGTTTAGATCATAGATTTCGTCACTAAGATGGCCACTAGCCACATGGCAAGTGGCTGGGATGGCGCATCAAGTGGCAAAGTGCAAAAGGGCCCCACGCAGATCGTGGAGATGCTGGGGGGCTGATCTTCGGTGCAAATGCTGCTCGGTGGTGGGGCTTCTAAAACCCCAAAGCACAGCGGTGAGGGAGCCTTGGGTGCTGCGCAATCAGCTTCTTGATGGTCTTTCAAGATGTCCGGTCCCACGTCTCTCGATGCCTCCACGGGTCTCTTCTTTTCAGGGACTGTGGATCGGGCTGTGAGATGTCTGAGAATCTAGGTCTTGTCAGGCTCTGGGCTCGGGCTCCGGCGGGAGGCGGCGGCAAAGCAGACGTTGAGTTGCTGGTTGGTGCCTGTATTCACAGGGGGGTCACTCCTTGGCCACAAGGGAGATTCTCTTCAGTCTTCTGTGAAGCAGAATGTCGAAGTCCAGTTTTCTTCTTAGTTTCAAGTCGAGTTCAGGATGATCTGAAGTCTTGGGACACAGCTCCTACTCTTATTCCAAATCTAGGGGCCGGATTACCTGCTTGGTCCCTCCTCTGGGTGGGACCAGGAAGGGGTGTGGCTACACCCCCTTTCCTTTGTCCGTCTCCGCGCCAAGACTGGGGCTGGGAAGCCCCAGCACCGGTTTGGACTGGCTTATGCACAGGGACACCTTGTGTGCCCCAGGCGGTAAACAGTCATAATATCGATTCCAAAATATAGAATGGACATAATATCGAAGTAAAAATATAGAATGGACAAAATATCGAATGGACACAATATAGTGGTTAAAAATATCGAATTTAAGGTAAGTAATATCGATTTTCAAAATATAGAAGTCAAAATATCGAAGTATACAATATAGGCATTAAATATATCGATTTTTTAATAATATACATTTTTTTTTAAGTGTTTTGTATGTTAGTATATGTGTGAAAAGTGTATATTAATTTTTGTAATGTATGTTTAATGTATTTTAAGTAATGAATTTTATGTTATTTAATTTTTGCGTAATTTAATTCTGTAGCGGGTTGTGGGTTTATAGTGGAATAGGGTGGGAAGTAATTTAATTATATTAAATTAAATATTAATTTTTAGCAATTATTATTAATTTTTAATAAAATTTTGCTTTCTAGTTCTGTGGCGGGTTGTGGGTTTATAGGGGAATAGGGTGGGAAGTAATTTAATTGTAATTAATTAAATATTTTTATTTATTTATTGGTATTCATTTTGAATTTATTGTTATGTTTTAATTGGTAATTAATTTGTATTAATTGGCAATTAATTTGTATTAATTGATTAATTGTTAATTATGTTAATTTTCTAAATGTATTTTCTGTAGCCGGTTGTGGGTTTATAGGGGAATAGGGTGGGAAGTAATTTAATTGTAATTAAGTAAATAATAGTTTTCATTTATTGGTATTGATTTTAAATTTATTGCTAATTAATTTTTAATTGGTAATTAATTTCTATTTATTGGCAATTCATTTTTATTAATTGGTAATTATTTTGTATTAATTACATATTTGATAATTATGATAATTGTATTAATGTATTTTCTGTAGTGGGATGTGGGTTTATAGGGGAATAGGGTGGGAAGTAATGTAATTGTAATTAATTTTGTAATTAATTTTGTGTATTGATAATTAATTTACTGTTAATTTTAATTGGTATTAATTTTTATTATTAATTCGTTTTTGTTATTGAAAATTAATTAGTTGTTAAATAATTATAAATAGGTTATTAATTTATAATAACTAATATGTAGTTGTATTTCTAATTAATTATTACATAATATTAAATTGGTTATTAATTTCAATTAATGTTTTATTGGTATTGATATTTAATTTATTTTTATTAATATATTAAATCATTACTTTCCCTACTGTTAAACTCACTGGAGTCTGAATAGTAATTTTCTCCCTACCGCTATCCAACGCTTTCTCTACTGTTGCACTCTCTGGAGTGGGAATAGTAATTTTTACCCCTACGCTATCCAAAGCTTTCCCTACTGTTGTACTCTCTGGAGTGGAAATAGTAATTTTTACCCTTCCAATATCCAACGATTTCCCTACTGTTGCACTCTCTGGAGTGGGAATAGTAATTTTTACCCCTACGCTATCCAACGCTTTCCCTACTGTTGCACTCTCTGGACTGGGAATAGTAATTTTTACCCTTATGCTATCCAACGCTTTCCCTACTGTTGCACTCACTGGAGTGGGAATAGTATTTTTTACCCCTACGCTATCCAACACTTTCCCTACTGTTGCACTCTCTTTAGTGGGAATAGTAATGTTCACACTCCCGCTATCCAATGCTTTCCCTACTGTTGCACTCTCTGGAGTGAGAATAGTATTTTTTACCCCTACGCTATCCAACACTTTCCCTACTGTTGCACTCTCTGGAGTGGGAATAGTAATTTTTACCCCTACGCTATCCAATGCTTTCCCTACTGTTGTACTCTCTGGAGTGGAAATAGTAATTTTTACCCTTCCAATATCCAACGATTTCCCTACTGTTGCACTCTCTGGAGTGGGAATAGTAATTTTTACCCCTACGCTATCCAACGCTTTCCCTACTGTTGCACTCTCTGGACTGGGAATAGTAATTTTTACCCTTATGCTATCCAACGCTTTCCCTACTGTTGCACTCACTGGAGTGGGAATAGTATTTTTTACCCCTACGCTATCCAACACTTTCCCTACTGTTGCACTCTCTTTAGTGGGAATAGTAATGTTTACCCCTACGCTATCCAACGATTTCCCTACTGTTGCACTCACTGGAGTGGGAATAGTATTTTTTACCCTCCCGCTATCCAACGCTTTCCCTACTGTTGCACTCTCTGGAGTGGGAATAGTAATTTTTACCCTTACGCTATCCAACGCTTTCCCTACTGTTGCACTCACTGGAGTGGGAATAGTATTTTTTACCCCTACGCTATCCAACACTTTCCCTACTGTTGCACTCTCTGGAGTGGGAATAGTAATTTTTACCCCTACGCTATCCAAAGCTTTCCCTACTGTTGCACTCACTGGAGTGGGAATAGTATCTTTTTATCCCTACTCTATCCAATGCTTTCCCTACTGTTGCACTCACTGGAGTGGTAATACTAAATGTTACCCTCCTGCTATCCTATGGTAAAATATTGTACATTTTTTTATTAATAACTTAAATTAATTATATCTTAATTTTAAGGTTATTTGAGTATTTTTAAGTATGTTTTAGTTAATTATATTTATTATTTCATTAATTTTAAATTACTTTTAAGACATTTAAAAAAATTCGATATTTTGACTGACTATATTTTTTACAGACTTTATTTTGGATTCGATATTTTTGTACTTACCTGTTTGTAGAGAGGAATTCGATATTTTGGCATTCTATATTTTGGTGACTATATTTTGGTAAGTCTATATTTTGTCATTCTATATTATGTCAGTGATCCCCCCAGGCATGTCTCGTTCTCTTCAGCCCTGTCCTACCCAATACACAAAATCCTGTCTGGGGTGGTGCTAGCACCTCCCAAGGCAGGAAACCCTTTTTCCAAGCCTCCGTCGCTGGAAGGACTCCCAGCAGCAGGAGGTCAGACTTGTGTCTTTGGTGGCAGCATCCATTTTGTGATGCTGAGGCTCATGTTTAACTTTACCCGGGTTTCAGGTTATGTACATGTCGTGTCCCTCTAGAAGGGTGAAATGCTACCCCCGTCACCAGAACTGGCGTGGGGGTAGTATTCCAATTCGTATGACACCTTACTCAACATGTTTTGATAAAGCCAAACCAAAGATAGTATTTAACCGCGAGGTTCATAATGCACTTAATAGTATATGGTATGGCAGTATCATGGAACAGCTAAAGGACGTGGTTCCGAAAGCTACAGACAGGCTCAGCTCATGCTAGAGCACCATCTCACATATTCCCAAGCACTCTGCCTCCAGGATTGATGAGGCCTTCCATAGGAGTGGCTGATAGGAACATATGCGTCCATTTTAAGTTAGATATAGATATACTATACCTAAGTAAGAGGTGATTACACCAACTTACCCCAGCTGAGTCCAGGGGTGGCATAATACATGCTGAAGCCCCAGGTAGGCCTTAGAAACACCTATGCCCTGGGTACCTGGGGTACACTGTTACAGGGGCCAATAAGGCTAACCTGTTCCAATTCGTGATGCACCTGGTGTGCATTGGCATTAATGTAGAGAGAGAACAGCAGGCTGTGGGTCTGATTAGCAGGCCCACAGCCACATTAAGTCATAAACCAGTGAAGCAAAAAGCAAAAATTTGGGGTGACCATAGGATAGCAGACCCGACTCTCCTACACATGTGACAGCAGCAATTTAATATATATGTTGAAATGTCCGTGTGGACTTGTTTATGTGGGAAAAACTACAAGAAAATTTAAGACACGCATACATGAACATAAGAGTAATATAAGACTCAAAAACATCAAGTCTTCAGTCGCCGTACATTTCAATAAAAAAAATCACAGTCCGAGCCAGTTACGATTTTGTATACTCGAAAAAGTGCCACTATAGCATGGAAGAGACAATAACCAGCAATTATTTATCTGCATTACAACCGAAAGGACTAAATGACCGGTTAGAACTTAGTTGTTTTTTAGAGAATCATATAGTGGATATATAGCAACAGGTAGATTCTTCACACATGTAAATGTGATTACACTGATGAGTTCCTAAAAGAATGTATAATAACAACTGTGATTACACTGATGGGTTTATAATGTAATGAAGTGTTTCATATTCGAATGAACAACAACATCAGAAGAGAATGAACCGTTTTACATGTATATTTTCTTGTGGTTAATATGTGCCTTTACACGCATCATTTCACATTTCAAATGTATATTTACTAGTAGGATGCGCCTTTACATGCATGATTTTACTCAGGAATACATAATGCGTGTTGTTTTTCAGCATTCGTTTTTCACTTTTCGTCACTTATTTATAGACAGCAATAGCGCTATTTTTTACCGTTTTATTCATCTTATTTTATTTTATCCTTTAATTCATTTCACGTCATGCTACTATTCTATTTTCACAACTATATTTAGCAACCGAGAAACGAACAACCGTGTTTATCTCGTTGTAAGCATAGAAGTATTTTTACATTGTCCATTGACATGTAGGGTCACGTGACCAGAATAGGAAAAGCGCAGCGTTTTAAAACGCTGTGAGATTTAAGCACAGGCGTAATTTAAAAATCTTGAAATCGAACGCTGATCAGTGATAGATGGCTGTACACACTGAAAAATCATCGCGTAGCTTTTCTTAACTTATTTTTTCTTTCCAAACAGAAACCTGGTGATTTGTATACTTTGAACTTCCTTTACCTTGCATGTAGCTGGTTAGATTGTTTGCGTGATATACTCACATTCACTTAAACTTTTTGTGCATCACAAAATAAAAGCACCGGTCAGGCACATTTCCCTAAATATCGGGTCACACGTATGTTTGTTAACTCAACTACAGTTTCTGATGAATTAGTGCACCCTATACCACTATATACCACTATATATCAATATACAGGACAATTGCCATCGCATGCATTAAGTTGTTGAAGAAAGATTAATTTGGACAGTTTTTTGTGTTCGCCTTTTATAAATGTGACATGACTAATGTTTGAGCATGTGGTTAAAGGAAGTACATTTTATATGCTTTCAAAAACTAAGTCCCCTGAAGATGAAGAAGGGCTTCAGCCTGAAATGCATTGGGCAGAAATAATTGAAAATTCAAAATTAAGTGCTAAATGAAATACTATGAAATCAATAGTATACATGTGATGTAAAAATATAAAACACAGCTAACTGAAATTTTGTCGGAGAACTT
Organism: Lissotriton helveticus; assembly: GCF_964261635.1. Taxonomy (NCBI): domain Eukaryota; kingdom Metazoa; phylum Chordata; class Amphibia; order Caudata; family Salamandridae; genus Lissotriton; species Lissotriton helveticus. Next base: position 1,470,243,325 of record NC_136065.1, read on the forward strand.
TATTGAAAATTGCCCATTGGAGACGTTATTCCTAAGGGAAATAACGTGTGTTTTCATATAATGTAAGCTTGAAATGTAAACCAACCTTTGTAAAACTAGAGTGGCAACAGGGACTGACAAAAACGTACAATTGTAATGTGATTTCATACAATAGTATCATAAAGAGTCAATCCTTGACAAAAAAAGTTTCACAAATAAATCCATAGATAAAACAAGATAAAGAAAGAAAATTCCAGCAGCTTGCTTCTGAACTAATTTTATTTCTAAAAAGCATACATTTCCTACGAACTATGTTCAGAAGGTTACCCCAAGTGTTCTGTACACATAAATCTCTCAGTATTAAAAAATAATTAAATAGTTTCACTTCGCAAGAAAAATGATCATCATAGACTGACACAGCTTCAGGATTTTCAGACGTTTTTGGGAAGCAATGAATGCCATCACCATACTGCCTAAAGGTCTGGCAGCAGCCCTAGGGACAGATTATGTATTACATCTTCATGTCAGAAAAAACTGTGGTTTTGGTTTTAGAGGAGGGTCATACTGGCCGATACTATACCTTCAGGCTACTCTAGTTATAGTTTAGACCATTCAAATAAAAGATGTCGAAGTCTTGCTATTGTCTGTAAAAGCCACATTAGTGCCACTATTTCTCCTGTTTCTCAGAACACTGACTATGAAGCTCTAGCTTTTAAAATCAGACTAAATGTCAGAATCACTTTTAGTGGCCTCCTTATTTATTTGTAAAAAACAACAAGAGAGTAAGGGTTTTTCCACGTTGTGGAGGGGAGGTACTCCTGGTCCCCTAGACCTAGATATTTATGAACAAAAAGAGGAGTATCACCATTAAAATGCTCCGTTGGTACACCAGTGGATCAACAATAACCATGCAGAACAAGATTTATGTTGGACTGTCATCCACAAATTGGAAGCTGATCCACGGGGGGTGATTTGGAAAGGTGATTATCACAATGGGAAGCACTACTAATCGTTAAATTTGATACTGCCATTGATGGTTTGAATGAGCTATCGGAAATTTACAACCTTGGATAAGCAATTATAAATGATCGATATCAGTTGGTGAAAAAACCAACCGTTTTTGAGCCTATCGTTGGGACAATTGCCACTGCTGTCGTTGTTTAGTTTTTAAATGTTCCAAAAACACACGTTCTGCCAATTCTTGTTTCAACACATAAATAATTTATGAGGAATAATTGCAGTTTTATCTTTTCAACGAAAATTATACTTTTTGGATGCAGAAGCTCAAAAAATCAATATCAACCTGTGCGCAAAATCTAAAAACACAAAATCCTAAATACATACCACTTGTAGCGAATGCTAAAAGCACCAAACTACGTCTCCTAGAAATCCAAGCGCATTCAACCACATTTCCCAGAATTCCTAGCACGCGGGACACAAACCGGAAGCTCCGAGGGATAAAAAATACAACAACAATCAGACGGGAATCTAACCCGACTCCATTACTAATGAGGAAGCCACCCGTAGCGGTCTCGGAAATATATAGAAGTAAGTGGAATGGGGATTCGTAAAAAGGGTTGGCGCGAGGACAGGAAAAAGACCCACTGTGACTGCATCAGTATCAAAATATCTCATGTTAATTGGTTTAGGCTCGAACTTAATATCACCAGAATTTTGCTTTAAACGCGTCCCTTTAGGGAGAGCTAACCGCATTTTTTTGGCACTAGCGAGACATGGAATATATTTTTTTTTAAAAACGAATTTTTCACAAACGTTGCTAAAAGGGCACTGTGGAGTTTGTGATTGTATTGCTTGGATAAAAACGCGTTTGCATGAGAGCGGTAATGGGAGAGTTTACCGTTGGTTGCAGCCTGTTTTTAAGAATAAGGCATTATTTCAATTACATAGGAATTCGGCAGTCATGAAACCCGTGACTGTGTACTTTTGGAAACATGAATGCACGATTTTGCATTAATGAGCACCGTTTTTGATATTGTCTCAGGTCAAAAATTGCCCCATCTGACAGAAAGAATAACCAACAGAGAATTGGAAAGAGGTAATTTTTGGAAAGATCTTTCTACATTTGAAGCAACCTAGATGACAGGCGGAGTCTCATGTATAATTTATTTCTATGTTTCAGAGACAGCACACGAAAGCATGGATGGCTATCCATGCCCTTTAACATAGAGATCCAAGTAAGTGGATAAGAAGGCACCCCTGATAGCAGCATGTTTAGGGTTCATATAAATAGTGACGGTTATTTATTTCTCTTTTTTTCCTTTCCTTGGTTGATTGTGGCACAGAAAAGACTAATTGGAGACAGTAACTAATCCGGATAATGAGATCAGCTAATCTCATGATGAAAAGGTAACTAGGTGACCTTTGGAAGTGTGAAGAGGAAGTGTTTTTATTTTTAGAATATAGGTATTATAATATCATATTTTGGTCTTTCAGATATTTGGTCCTGATGAGAACCCCCTAACTGTGGGGGTTCGAAACGCGTCGACCACGTATTTTTCAACAATAAGTGCAGCGATAAGGAAAAAGCCCTTGTATCTCGCTACAATGGTGCAATACGCTAGTTTGTGTACTGAGATTCAGTCTTGATGAGAAGAGGGTTAGTAGAATAACAGACACTGTTGTTTCTAAGAATTCCATTTAGCGAATTATGAATAAAAATTTTTACGTATCATATATGTCATGTTTGTTTTTTGTACATTGAATCTTTTTGTTTTTCATGTCGTGAAGCTAATTGTGTTGTTTTTGTATAAATGTGTAAAAAAGGGTGTGCGTTGTAAATATGAAATGTGTACAGCATACTAAGTATTTTTGATAAAAATTGTTTGAAGTATTTGAAAGAATAAAAAAGGAAAAAGAAGTGAATTCCTTGTGTCACATTGAATCAGGGATGTGCACCACTTAGAGAATAGGGAAGGAAATTAGTGACAGTATTGGCAGTTCTAAGGGTTTTTGTAGTCTTCAAAGCGGCCTTCGACTGTGTCCCCAGGGACCTGCTATGGCAAAAACTAAAATCATGGCTCATCTTCTTCAAGCTATAATCGAACTCCATACAAAAACATAGATAAGAATTAAGCTGGGTGATGGCTCCCATGTCCCTAGGAAAATTCGTACTGAAACTGGCGTCAAACAAGGTTGTGTATTGGCCCCACTTCTTTTTAATTTGTTCATATCTGACCTTTACCCAGTACTCAACAGCGTAAACTGCCATCCCTCTCAATGATGCACTGGGCCAGGGACAGACTAATTTGCATACAGCCAGGTTCTGAAACTGGGATGGTGCAATGAGCTAAAAAACGGTGTTGGATCTAGCCCTGATCTCTTGACTGGGTGAGAGTACTCTGCTTAATTCAGAGACTCTGTCCATCACCACCCCTTGTTGTAAATAATTTTGTCCACCCTAACCGTGGAAGGGTATACTCAAGATGTGAGTCCCTTGCTCATTGCACCATCAGGATTCAAGCAAGCCGGGCCGAAGACGGCTGAAATGCCAGAAACCGGTCCCCGGAAGCTTGTTTCCTTCCCAGTGTAAGAATTGGCTTTTGTAGTCTGGTCTGCCCTGTTCCCATGATGCACTGGGCCAGGGACAGACTAATTTGCATACAGCCAGGTTCTGAAACTGGGATGGTGCAATGAGCTAAAAAGCGGTGTTGGATCTAGCCCTGATCTCTTGACTGGGTGAGAGTACTCTGCTTAATTCAGAGACTCTGTCCATCACCACCCCTTGTTGTAAATAATTTTGTCCACCCTAAGCGTGGAAGGGTATACTCAGATGTGAGTGCCTTGCTCATTGCACCATCAGGATTCAAGCAAGCCGGGCCGAAGACGGCTGAAATGCCAGAAACCGGTCCCCGGAAGCTTGTTTCCTTCCCAGTGTAAGAATTGGCTTTTGTAGTCTGGTCTGCCCTGTTCCCATGATGCACTGGGCCAGGGACAGACTAATTTGCATACAGCCAGGTTCTGAAACTGGGATGGTGCAATGAGCTAAAAAACGGTGTTGGATCTAGCCCTGATCTCTTGACTGGGTGAGAGTACTCTGCTTAATTCAGAGACTCTGTCCATCACCACCCCTTGTTGTAAATAATTTTGTCCACCCTAAGCGTGGAAGGGTATACTCAGATGTGAGTCCCTTGCTCATTGCACCATCAGGATTCAAGCAAGCCGGGCCGAAGACGGCTGAAATGCCACAAACCGGTCCCCGGAAGCTTGTTTCCTTCCCAGTGTAAGAATTAGCTTTTGTAGTCTGGTCTGCCCTGTTCCCATGATGCACTGGGCCAGGGACAGACTAATTTGCATACAGCCAGGTTCTGAAACTGGGATGGTGCAATGAGCTAAAAAACAGTGTTGGATCTAGACCTGATCTCTTGACTGGGTGAGAGTACTCTGCTTAATTCAGAGACTCTGTCCATCACCACCCCTTGTTGTAAATAATCCCTCTCAATTAGACGGGATCCGCATCACCAACCTGCTGTATGCCGATGACTTGGTGATGTTAAGCCCCACAAAAGTGAGCCTCCAGAGGCAACTGGATAAACTGCAACCTTACACAAAAAGAAATTGTCTTTAATTGAACCTGCCAATAACCAAAACAATATATTTTGGAAAGCAAAAAAAGTCAACAGAAAGGTGGCACTTCAATTACACAAAGCTTGAATCAACCCCCAGTTACAAATGCTTGTGCATTTTCTTCGAACCAAGAGGTACCTTTACCAAGCATAAAGAAACATTGAAAAACAAAGCCTTGTCATTAGAAGTGGCCGATGCAAAATTGGCAAAACAGTTACTAGGTCCCAGCCTAACTCCCATGCTGCAAGTGATGAAGGCTAAGGTAATTAAACTCCTTGAGGTATGGGCATGAGATCACTAAGGGCAGAGCCAACATATTAATTAACAAACTAACAACCAAAAATGTTAAAAGAGCTTTTCTGTTGTCAAGATCTGCCTCGCCAGCCCAAGGTAGACTTGAACTGGGACTACAAGACCACCATGGAGTGGAGGCAGGAGCATTTATTAAACTATGTCATACAATGCGCCATGCCCAGGAGAGTTCCTTGGCGGTCTGACTATGGCAGGAAATACAGAAAAACCTACCAGCCATAAGCATGGGCAACGTCTGGACTGCAGTTTACAGTTACTAAGAGTAAAAGACCTCTGGGAAACAAAGCCTCCCCACCAAGTGTTAACGACTACCATTAAAAAAACTGTCAGATTGTGGTACTTTCATTCGGACATGGCAACACTGTCAAAGAGGAAACACGCTTGGGCACTGAGGATGGATGACTGTCCCTTTCTGAGGAACCTTCCTGAATGGCGCCGGCCAGGTAGCAGGACCGAGTGTAGTTACTATTCTGAAATAATGGAACACATCGTCTGGGCATGCCCTACATTGCTCATGGCCAGACGGTCATTGCAGCGAGGACAATGTATCATGTTGGGAGTTCGATCTTGCCGCCAGGCAATAATGGCCACTCCTAACCCTGTCAACACCAAACTAAACATTGGGCTTACGAAATTCATCCATAAAGCGTCAAAACTACTGGAAGCCATATCCACATCTAAACACTCCCCATCCTAATATTGCAGTCAAGTTAACAGACTCAATAATCAAATCCAGAACATCAGAAAGCCAGAACGATGCCTTCCAATAGGACATTATTGGCCCATAATGGTTCACCGAATTTTAGGTCATTTTAAATCCACAGTTTTTAACATTTATTACTGTCATTTTGTTGTTCGATTTAGCTATGTTTTAAATTGTAAATGGTTTGCTAAACCAATCAATAAAGAGTTAATACTACTCTCCCAATATTTGTGGAATCTAGAAGGGATATTAGGTGACAGTATTTGACGTCATGCACATTTCCTTTATTAAAAATAGGGACAATTATTGATGTGCCCCATGACCTGGGCATGCCCAAGCTACTGACAGTGTTAAATACAGAAGTAAGAACAGGAGCCCAAAACCTTGGGTCCTCACTAAACAAATCAAGGGGGACCCCATCCGGTCCCGGAGCCTTCTTACACCTGCTATCAACAATCACTTTGAGGACCTCTTCCTCACTGATCTGAAGGTTTGGACACAGTGGGATGAGTGCTTGAGTGCATCGTTGGCCCTACTGTCAATAGAATACACCCCAGAAAAGTGCACCAGCCCGGCCTCAGCCGAGATATGGACTGTTACTTTATCTTGTTATATTAAAACAGACCGCATAGTTTTCCAAAAGGCCTGTGGGTCTTTTAGTTGGCAAGTGCTAACAATAGATTCCCATTTCTCCTCCTTCATGGCCAATTTCCTTCTCTTTACTGGTTGCTGGTTAATTATTATTATTATAAGTCAATTATTATTAGTTTTTCAATTGAGAAGTAATTAAGTGAATTGAATAGTTAAGATTTTTTTAAGTTATATATTTGTGTGGGTTTAGGTTTGGGTTTAGGTTTGTGGCTGTAAAGGATGGGAAGTTAATTAAATATAATTAACTTATTATTAGTTAATTATTCTTAATTGTTCAATTGATAATAGTGTAAATAGTGTAATTTTCATCATCTTTAGTATATATTTTAAATATGGGTTGTTGGGTTAATTGGGCACAGGGTGGGAAGTTATTTAAGAAATAATGTATTCATAAATAATTATTCATTTGTTATGAATTATTTAATTGACAATTATGTAAATTGTGAACATATCATATGTGTTATGTTATATTTTAGGTGTTTAGTTTGTAGAGGCATAGGTTGGGAAGTTATTTAAGTGATAATAAATGTAAAATATGAATTCATTGTTTTAAAATGGTGCTATGTATTAGATATATGTTAATTGTGTTTTGAATTGCATTTAGTTTGTTGCTTGTTATGATTGTGAGAATACAGTGTGGCATTTTAATTAATTAGTAGCATTTTGTTTAATTTATTATAATTATCATGCATTGCTTGAAATATATAATTTGTTTATTTTTGTTAATGTTAATAGAGTTGTTAAAATATGTTATTTGTTTGAAGTTAACTACTCTCTCCTTACCGTTGCACAGACTGGAGTGGTAATAGTAAATGTTACCCCTCCGCAATCCAACACTTTCACCTACTGTCCCACTGACTAGAGTGGCAATAGTACTTTTTACCCCTCCTGAGTCCAATCTTTTCCCAGCTTTTTCACAGACTGATTTGATAGTTTATATTAGGCTCGGTGGTGAACTTCGTTTTGTTAGCGGAGTTTGCAGAGTTTTCTGCACTCCGCACTCCACGGAGCTTACAGAGTGCAGAAAACTCCGCTTTGCGATGTGTGGCGAAGTTTTTTCCCTGCTAGCGATTGCGAGCGGTAAATTTGCGATCGCGAACAGTAAGTTGTGAGAATTGCTACCCAAGCGGCAGAAATACTAGCACAAACTGCAGTTTGCACTGTACTCCGCCACTCTCGGAACTTCACAGTGTTTTCTGTAACTTTACGGAGTTCTGCGAGGCAAACCTCAGCAAACTATGCCCAAGCCTAGTTCATATAGCGCTTCAATTCCCGGGGCTTCTTGGTACTACTTACAGACTAGGGGGCCAATTGCGATCTCGGTTCGGAGTTCGGAGGCTTTCCAACCGAGATTATCAGTTTCACTTCTGACCTCCTAATTACAATTTAGGAGGTCAGAAGTGAAACCGGACAGTCATTCCGGCTGGATTCTGACAGACTCAAGGATACTGCTGGCCAGTTGGAGACCAGTCCATAATACACATGGACAGCATTTTCTTTTTATATATATTTTTTATTTTAACAGTAAGACAAGAGTAGGCATTACAGATATCAGGTGTCAAACGGTAAAAAGCAGAACAGGGTCAAGAGGGGGAGATTTACATACAACAACCATCATAAGGAACACATGGCCTATTGCGATGACGCACATGGAAAAAGAAAAATACACAGTCTATTATACGATCCAAAACAATCCCACCCACCCGACCCCACCTATAATGATACAGGATAATTAAAACCAGTGTAGACACCCGGACAAGAAAGGATCCGTAAAGAATAAACAGCTCACATCTCGTAAAAAGGAAAAAGGAAAGACAAAAGGGCCATAGAACAAAACAAAGGCAAAATAAAAAAACCCTCCCCTAACCCCCCACCCTGCACCCCTGCAATGGCTACGGCCTAACCCCACTAGCAGCGTGCCTGTCGCCCAAGAACTACCCTAAAAGAAGGGAAAGAGAGAAGAAGTGGAGGAGGAGAAAGCAAACACACTCCCGGTCTCCCGTACCCCCCGCCAACAGCGATCACCCCCCGAACGTAATAAAGCCAACAATCAGCAAAATATACAAACGAGTCGGGGGAGTATAGTCATGAACCACCCAACTCCCGTCACAATATAGGCACAACCCCGAAATTTCTGAAAGCTATTATATCAGATCTGAGCGATCAAGTTCAGCCCTGGCCAGTACGATTTTTCAGAAGAGTCTTCTTCCCTCGGGCAGCCATCTTGATAGAAAAGGCAAAGCGTTCATAAAAGTTCATGGCAGTGCAGTCGGATCGCATACAGGATAAAAGTTCACGAATCAAACGAGGAAATGTGTCCAAAAACAGCGAGTAGCTCAAAAAGTCACTGAAGAACTTGTTACCACACAGAAGAGCGTCTATGGATGTGTCAGGCGACAGCTGAATCGAGCAGGAGACGCTGGCGATAAGCAAGGGCTGGATTGTTGTTGATTGGGGACCGCCAAGGCTCAGTAAATCCGGGATCTGCACAGGGACCTCGATTCCAGACGTTCGGTGCACCGCTGGTACAACAGCCAGCGGGAAACTCAACAACGAGTCATCCTCCGGTTCCAGGATACCGTCCACTTTCACGATCAGTGTCCGGAACACAGCGATAGTGTGCGAATGGAGCGCCCCAATGGCGGCCATAATGGCCTGCAGCGATGGCGTGACTTCCATCCGCTCCATCCCCTCTCAGTAGGCGACAGAGCTGGACTTGAACCCCGGAGGCCGGCTACTCCGGGGTAACAGGCCACGCAAATCAGATGTTGAACAATGGGCGCTCTTCGTCTAACAGAAAACACCGTCGCCGCCAGCGAGGGCCCCAGCCCGTCGACCCCGGGAGGTCAGCAAGGTCTCCAGGCACCGGACCCCCACCACGGCAGCCGGTGGAACACGCTGGTGTGTCCTCGATGTAGATCATGCACAGGATTGTCACTGAAAATCATCAATTCACGGCACACTTCGAGAGACCGGGCTCAGTCCAGGTCTCACGGCCGGTGTTGATCAATTTGAAACCGGATAGGCTAGAAATCGAGGCCCCGGCTTCCACACGTCGTTAGGCCGAGAATGGAGACACGGCGTATCTTCGTCAGCCGATGAGGTAGAGAACTCGGGATTGCACCTTTAGAATCAGAAAAACTTCATGAACAAGGGAATCGGGTGTGAGGTCAGGATAAAAGACAGGATATTCGAGCTGCTGGCGAGGTCGGCGGAGCCGGGAGCTTACGCGGCCATCTTGGTTGCTAGCGTAGCTCCTCCCCCATGGACAGCATTTTTTACGCCAACCGGATTATGGTGCTTGGTTTACTGCAGGCTTTCGATGCCAGGCTTTCCGACTTGGAAAGCCTGTAAGAAAGTGAGCTTGGGGGCCCCTAGCAGCCCCTCCTTCTGTTTGCGGCCTCCGGTTGAGGGCCGAGGGGGCACCTACGCCATCATGTGGCAGTCAACCTGAGGTGCCTTCCACATGGTGCATGGATGAACACAACATCCCATTTCCCTATGGAAGTTTGTGCTATGGGTGGTTTACGGCTGTAGCACATGCTCCCATAGGGAAATGAGAGTACATGACTGCACCATGTGTAATGTAATTTAGCTGTCGGGACCGGCGACCCGAGGTTGGTCCATCACGTTTCTGCGTTGGTGTCGGGCAGACGCAAGTCCGCCGAACATTGTAGTAAGTCCCTTAATCGAAAATGTTAAGCTCCACACTGTAGCTAGTTGTTAAAAACGCCAGATTTTTTTGTGATTTCCGGTAGGACAGGAGGTTTGAACATTCACTGAGCTCCAAAGGAAGAGAGTTCCAAAGTTTGACTAGTGTGAGAGCTGTATCCTTTATTCCAAGTTAAAAGAGCATTTAGTTAGGATGTCATCACAAAAGGTGTTGAAAGCTGCAAACAAATCCAGTAAAATCAGGGCAGCCCTACCTCCTTTGTCCAATCACAATCACAATTCTTCTGAGGCTTCCACTAAGGCAGTCTCAGTGCTATGAGCAGCACAGACGCCTTACTGGGTAGGGTCTATAAGGCTAATGCAGTTTATGAAAGAGGCTAGTTCTTAATGTAGAACTCTTTCTAGTACATTTGAGGATAAAGGGACCCTGGCAATGGGATTTAACATACTCAGCTCTGCTGAGTTAAGATTGTGTTTTTATATGAGAGGAAAAATAAAAAAAAACTTCCAGTCAGCCAGAAAAAGTCTAGTGTTAATAATTCTATTGAGAATGCTCATAAGGTTAACACTTATCGTTTTGCGGCTGAGTGGAATATCTTTGGAGACAGGTGTTGGTTGGTGACCCGAACATAGTTAGTTTTAGTAGCTTTAAGACTTGATCTGAATCTATCAAGGAGAGGGATTTCAATATTTTTGATAATTCTAGGGTAGCATTTAATACCCTAGAGTCCAGAGGTCTCTCATGATAACTATTTATGGTGATTGTGTTAAAGATGTCTTCAACTTTGTCCTGAAAAAATGTTTGGCAGAGAGTTGCAGAGCTTCTGTCTACGGTGATGCTCTTTGGGGTCGGGTACTTTAGCTTTACTTTTAACTGTGCGGATTAATTCTCTCCATATATTTTTAGATTGTAAAAAAAATGCATGATGTATCTTTGCTTTTTTCTTTCAATAATCATTTTGTGTAATTGGCTATATATTTAGCGTAGTCATTTTTGTCTAAAGGACCATACTTGAAACTCCATCATCGTTCCTTCTTATGACAGAACAGTTTTTTCAAAAACAATTAATGTGTCCGTCTGTAACAGAACTGGTGCTATGTAAAATGCTCTGATACCCGCTACTTTCGGGTCAGGTTCGCACTATATAAACCTCCATAAAATAAAAAATGAATAAAATTAAAATAGCATGGTTCTAAGGGGGCTTTTTGTGTTTTAAGGGCGCTAATAGTTCTACTGCAGCGCTAATCCATGAGGAATAGTCATGCACTGCTTGATTGATCTCAGTATTGATCAGTCTCAATGTGTTAGCAAGGGATACTCGGAGTCCAGAGGGTCTATTTTAATCCAAGCCTGACTGTTTGTGACTGATATTGGGGCTGGGTTTTGAGTGCAGAATTGTAACTTTAAACATTACTGATCTGTTTTCTGACTGTAGTACTCATAGCATTCTTCAGACTTCCAATAGAGTGTTGTTAGTAAAAATACCATCAAGTGTGTGGCCCACTGAATGAATAGGATTTCTTACCCTTTGTTCTACCCCACATTTTTCCATAATGTCAATTAGGGAGGTATTGTCACCATTGTGCCATACCTCTAGATGGAAATTAAAGTCTCCTAAAATGGTAGAGTTGGAAGACTCAGTGCTGGCTTCAATAAAAGGGCTTGTGCTTTCTTAAAAGTAGCTTGACCATGGTGCAAGATATATTAGCGGCCCTTGACAGTATAGCATTTGTTAAGTTTGATTTGAAACATGAGTATTTCTGATTCACATATTCTGTCAACCCCTTGAAACGGGCAGAATATCTCTGTAAATAATCGCCACATCCGCCCCTTTTTCCTATCATGTCTACTTCAAAAATGGTATAGCTGGTAGGTAGCGCTTGAACAAGCTCCAGTTCAGACGTTATATCCACCCAAGTCTCTGTAATGAATACTAGGTCTAAATTATGTGACTCTGCGTACTCCGCAGACTCAGGTTTGTGCTTTATTATTGAGTGTGTATTAATCAGCATGCAGCTAAAGGAGAGAGAGGGATTGGATTGAGACAATACCATGTGATGGATGGTCTTAATATTAGAAACGGGAACATTTTGTAGTGAAAGCTTACAGGCGACACAGAGTGCAGGACCACACTGTTGGTCAAAGATAATACAATTACTATTTCCTACCTGAGACACTGGAGTGGGAATAGTAAATTGTACCCTTCCTAAGTCCAATGCTTCTCCTACTGTTGCACTGACTGGAGTAGGAATAGTAATTATTACCCCTTCAAAGTCCAACACTTTCTCCACTGTTGCACCGACTTTAGTGGGAATAGTACATTTTATTCAATGGTTGGATCGTGTACAGCTTGTATTTTACTACTTTTTCATGTTGCATTCCCATTGGAACTTCATATCCCAACATGCATCACGTCTGCATTATTTGGTACATTTTGTCCCTTCCCCATGCATTTCAGCTCATAAGACATACATTATGAACTATTAGGGCTAATCTGAAAAAAAGGACCTTTAAAGTGTTTGTCATATGCAATTTTTTGTATTTCAGTCATAACCACCTTTTGAACGTACTTTTCCATGTGCTAGCCACAGTTTTACGAGTGTTAACTAGCATCTATAACTCAGGACGATTTAGTTTTATAATAGAGCAAACTGCAATGTCCCGGGGTTAGGCACCCTGGGACATTACAGGAACTGGCTCTGGGGGGTGGTGATCCTCAGAGCCATCTTTGGTTCCAGGAGGTAGGCCGCCCAGTCCCCTTCCTTTTTTTAGAATTTTATCCCAGGGAGGTTGGGGTATCCGGAACTGCAGGGTGCCATGCAGCTCCCAAGTAACGAAAGTTAAAGCCAGAGGGAGGTGGTGGCACGCCCCCTCCACAGTTCTGTTGCAAAGCCCTGGGAAGTTGCAGTGCCAGTATTGGGAGGAGGTCCAAGAGGCACCCCATTTTTTAAAATTCTTTTTATTAAACCAAAAGAAAGACCCAACAAAAACAATAAAATACACTGGGTTGCAGCCGAGCTGAAAATATGCACCTTGACATCCACTTCACAATAAAATACAGCACAAAATAAATACAGTGGAATTAGGGATCCTCCAACACGACAGGCACCCCATTTATTAAACAAACAAACCCCTGGGAGGTGGTGGTCCACTGGTGCATGGGGTGCTAAGCAATCCCGCCTGCATAATACAATCAAAACCCTGGGAAGGTGGTGGTCCACGGGTTCAATTGAACATTAGGAGGGGATGGCCATGCACCCCTCCTTTCTTTTTAACATGCCCCTTGAGTTTTGCCCACCCTGATGCCTAGGAGCCCCCACTTCTTTTTATATTTTGCTGCAGATTCGGGGATCCACCCGCAAATTCACAACTAAATTTGCTTTTAAACACCAGCAGGGTCCCTGTGGTACCCACCCCCCATATCAGGGCAGTCAGGGTATCCCTACCTGGTCCCCTTTTCTTTATTTCTTAATTTTGTGGGACTTAGCTTTAAGCTGAGTCCCAACATGGGTGCAATACTTCCTGGTTGAAGTGTTGTCCGCCAATAACATTTTTGTATGATCCGCAACTCCATTGCAAAGGCTCACGTCCTTAGATATTTATATTTTTTAAAGCTAAAAATCTCAAAAACTACTCTGTATATATATATTCCTTTATTAACTGAAACAAACAAAGGTCAAGGTAACGTTATAGTTAAAAGTAAACCACTGAAATTCACCAGTTAAAGTTATCACAAGCAACTATAACTCATGTTCTAAGGCAACTATAACCCGCCCCTCAGCCATGTACAATGTTAATATCAATGATGTCTAAAAAGATGTCATGAGTGATGTAACATATATGGTAATTAACAGTGCATGGCTAGGGCGCAAATTATATTTTCTGAATTGTTGTGCTATGTATGATTGTTTTGTGTCTGAATTAGGGTTGAAAAACTTGAATTTTTTACCAGCACATCAAGATTGGTGGCAACCATTCATAAATGGGAACAGGTCCCCACTGGACTCCTTCCTCTTTGTGAAAGTTGAAACTATTTTTTTTAGATGAGGTGGTGGCCCAAGAGACTGGTCCCAACAGGCCACGATTCCTGTGATGGCTGTAATTTCCAATGGGTTGCAAATTGCTACCTACCACAATAATATTCATAAAGTAGGTCTCTTTGCGATCCCATTAGGGATCATTATTTACAACTGTTGCAAATTGGGTTCTGCCCACCCACACCTAGAAATGTTTGCTTTTTTATCAACTGGATTTGGACTTTTTACTGCGGGTGAGTCTCACTACTGGTATTTCCCCCAAGGTAATTACTTTGCAAATGGACTGTGCATGTTTACCACCAATGTCCATCTAACATAAGGCTGCTGTAATGCAAGGGTAAGGGGCACTTGGCTGGTTACACATGAGCATACGTATGTGTACAGGTGTGCAGGCTGCATGTGGGAGACCACTGTTGTGCACAGCCTGGTAACAGCACACAGGGAATGTATGTTGTTATTCCGCATTTTTTTCCCCCACAGGAAATCACAACGCGGTTGTTACAACGACCGCGTTGTGATTCTGCATTCCATTACTCCGCTAGTCGGAACAACGACTATTAAACCCTTTTCCGACGGGTCAACTCGTTGACCGGGCGGAAAAGCGGCGGACGGTCTTTCCACCTGCTGCGGTCTCCCCTGCCATAGTAATATGGCGGGGGAAATGTGTGGCAGGCGGGGTCGGATTACAGGCGGATCGCCACTGCAATGCAGGCGTTGGCGATCCGCCCATGATCCTAATGGGCCCCATAGTGTTATGTATGTTATGTTTCATCTGCCAATGTATATTTGTAAATTACTGTGTAGCATTTAGTAGTGTGTGCATAATACATGTACTTCTCCTTTTTCTAAAGAAAAAGTACTGACTGGACAATTATCTTCAATTTCAATTTCAATTTCAATTTCAAAAGTGCTTTATTCGAGTGTTACTCATAAAAGCAGACATACAAACACATAATAAAAAACAATTAAATTACAGAGGTCATATTTGACATAAGCACATATCACAGTAAAAAACAATCATAATTCAGCAGAATTTGCATAATCACAGGTGTAAAGTTCATTACTGTTAAGAATCAGGTTAAAAACAGATACAATATCAATGCTAAAAATCAATACAATTACAATCCGAAATGACACATAAAGTGAGCCAATACAGAGAATAGATAATCTAGCAGTCTCTGATCAACTAGGCAGAGAGTAGTTACTCTACTAGCAATCTCTGCCTAATTACCCACGCCCACCCCAGGTACTTTGCAGTCGCAATTATAATCCAGGTCAAAGAAGTAGATCTAACAATACGCAAAGCTACCATACTACTTTTAGTACCCAAGTTCCTACACATAGGTGCCAACCAAACTCGCCTTGGAGCGGAATATACATGGCAAGAAAACAAAAAATGACCAAGGGTTTCATTTCCTTCCCCACAAACTGGGCAAGTAGCTGGTCCTCCTTCTCTCCACTTAGATGTTAAATTGCGGACAGGGAGAGAGCCAGCCCTTAGTTGAAAAAACAGTTTCCTATCCATGGGTTTCGATATGTAATCCCAATACATTTCATATATAGGGAACAGTTTAACCTCGAGAAAGGTGGTAGTCATGGACCCGTTGTTAATACTGAGCAAACTCTTATTTGCAACCCGTTCCCAAAATATATTTTTTAGGATTGACTTAGAGGGGAATGATGACCCAGCTGGATCAGACCATAGTTCCTTCAGTCCTAGTTCACATAATGCTAATTTTAGTGATTTAAACCATCTAATTTTATTACAACGATCCGCTTTAATGACATCAACAAACCCATCCGCGTAGTGGGAGAGCTCAGGTGTAGTCCAAAGCCTACGCCAATATAAGATCGGTCGTAGTTTACCCATTTTCTAGATTTCTCTCCTGCCAAGTTCGTATCTCAGAGGCAAAAGCGGGCTGCTCTGTGGGGTGCCTGTAAGTTTCCTTAGAAAGTTGTTCTCAGATGTTTGGAGCTCCTGCAGGTTTTCTTGCCCCCACAACTCAGCCCCATACAATGCTGACCCAATTGCTTTTGCCTCATATATAATCAAGGGTGGTTTAATCGGTTTGGTCAGCGATTTCCTATGCTCCTTTATGATGGTACCAGCTAGTTGCTTATGTCTTAATAGTGCAATATTTAGATGTTGGTTCCATCTATTATCATTGGAGATAAGGATCCCCAGATATGTGAAGGATTTTACAACTTCTAGGTTGCGTCCACTCATGGTAATTTTGGATTTAAAATTTCTATGAGGATTAAAAACCATGAGTTTTGTCTTGGAAGCATTCACCTCCAGACCGTGATCGCCACAAAACTTATCAAATATTGCCAATGCCTTTTGCAGACCGCTTGGGGATTTAGATAAAATTAAGGTGTCATCGGCAAACATTAAAATAGGAACTTTTACACCTGCGAGAGAGGGAGCATCCACTACCTGTGATTGCATGCGGGGGACAATGCCATTAATAAAAAGGGTAAACAATGTTGGTGCCATTGAGCATCCTTGTCGAACCCCGCGCTCAACAGGAAATTCGACAGTATCATTTCCGTACCCACCCCATTGAATTTTGGCATAAGTACCTTCATGCAATCTCATGATCAAGGTCAGCAAGGCCCCTGGAACCCCCAGAGCCGCAAGCACTTCCCACAATTTTGCCCGTGGTACCAGGTCGAATGCAGCCCGCAGATCAACAAATGCTGCATAGAGACTGCCACCACCCAGCACCACGGTCCTCCACTGGATCAGTTGAAAACGAAAGACCTGGTCCACAGTGCTAGTTGCCCTGCGGAACCCAGCCTGGAAAGGAGATAAAATATTGTGGTCCACCGCCCAATCAAGCAAACTGTTTATAATCACTCGCCCCACAATTTTTTGAACAGTATCAATTACGCTGATTGGGCGGTAATTACAAGGTTGGGCACGATCACCCTTTTTAGGTCTCGGCAACGAGAACTATTGTCGCCTAGTAAGCTAGCAAGGGACTACAGAGAGGTGGACGAGCCGACCAGGGTCTGTGGACGCGCACAAAGGCAGGCAGGCAGGCAGGCAGGCAGGCAGGCAGGCAGGCACGCGCCAGACACACACACAGACAGACACACGCACGCACGCATGCATGCATGCACACACACACACACACACACACACACACACACACTCTCTCTCTGCCCCCCCCCCACTCACCGGGCTCTTTCCCTCCACATCGGGTCAGTCACGGCAGAAGGCAGACTCTGTGTCTTCTCCGGCGATCTTCAGCTGATGTGCACGCTCACGCTGCCTCTCGTGCGCGCCCACCACGCTGTTTCGCGCCCGTTGATCCTCAGCTTGTTTACAATAGCGATTGTTTCTTCCGCTAGCACTCCGTGGCATCTCAGACGCACAGCAGGTAGCATTAGCACCTCTTGTTTTAAAATGCGTTTGTTTATCTAGGACGGACACGTTTACTGGTTGCTTGTTTAAAGCATAGTGTACCGAGCATCATTCGCGGGCCATGCTTGATTTTATCATCAGCAGTGCCTTGTGAAATGTTATTATGCACACTGGCCAGCCGTTGGAGAGGAGACCGGTCAGCAGAGACGGGCCTGTCAGCAGTGTGAGAACAGTACATCGGGCACTCAAAGACCGCCGAGGTCACCTTCGCCTGTGGAAGGTACCGCCTCTTTGGCTAAAACATTTTCTCTACCTTTCCGTGAGGGCAGGCAAACAAAACAAGCAGATAAACAGGTCCAACTGCCTGCGCCGGTACTTTTCTGTCACTCAGACGCCCTTTTTGAAGCGGACTAGTGACGTCAGAGGGTAACCGCGGCACCGTCGCTACGTCACCCCCCCGAACACTTTTAAAATCGTAAAGGAATTCTGGGGACCACCACCGCTGTAGACGGCGCCCAAAAAAATGTGTATGAAAAAAGATGGAGGGCGGGTTTAGGGCGTCACGTGACTGCACTGCTGCCGCCTGCGTCAGGCTGCCTGCGAGCGAGAGCTGGAGAAACGGCTGGGCATCAGTGGTGCTGCGAAACGTGGTACATACAGGCTGCTGGATACCTGTGTTCAAAGGCAAAAGAAAAACGTGGTAGCGGGACACCCAAGAGTCCCGGGAGCCAATGCTAGGAGGACGTGAACCCAGAGGGAGCACGCGCGAGGTAAGACGCGGCTGTGCACTCACGGTGCGTGCTGGATCACTCCAACGTGGTATGTGCGGAAACCCTTCAGCCCTTTTGTGACTGGAGCGCTGCCGGCTTCAAGGGGGTGGGGGAAGGACTTCTCCCGTTTTTGTCTGCAGCCTGTTTCGGAGCCTACTCGTTCCTGTAGAGGGCTTGGATCCATATATTTTTATTTCATTTATTTTTATTTATTTAGTGCATTTTTATAAAGCGCGGACATTACCCGAAGGTTTCAGAGCGCTGTACAATAGAGCTAGTTACGTTACAAGAGAAAAGTGGTACAAAATAGAACATTGCAAAGACAAAAAAAAAATGAATGAAGGATACACAAACACAACACTTAAGAATACCCATTAGTAATACTTGTAGTCCCATTTTCTATTGACATAATAGGCATTTTATTGTCTTGAAGCAAAATAAAGTAAAAACATGTTAACTTAGTTCTCACATAAATCATTTTTCCTAACAGATGTGGTCGCATCGAGACATAAAGTCCACCTTAATCTTGCTTTCTCTCTCGTGACTTTTGATGAGACGAAGTGTTCATTTTTAAACCTACAACTGCTAGTTGTTTGTGTCAATTTCTGGTTTCTTAATCATTTGTGATTTGGCGTTTCCACGTATACAGAGGCAGGACCGATTGAGATAATTAAATCTGTCAGATTTTCAAGCCAAAAGTCGCTGTCTTTAATTTCATAAATGTGCTCAAACTAGCCTCGCGAAAATCAATCATCTGCCTACTTTTTTAGGTCTCGGCAACGAGAACTATTGTCGCCTAGTAAGCTAGCAAGGGACTACAGAGAGGTGGACGAGCCGACCAGGGTCTGTGGACGCGCACAAAGGCAGGCAGGCAGGCAGGCATTCGCCAGACACACACACAGACAGACAGACACACGCACGCACGCATGCATGCATGCACACACACACACACACACTCTCTCTCTCTCTCTCTGCCGCCCCCCCCCCCACTCACCGGGCTCTTTCCCTCCGCATCGGGTCAGTCACGGCAGAAGGCAGACTCGTGTCTTCTCCGGCGATCTTCAGCTGATGTGCACGCCCACGCTGCGTCGTGCGCGCCCACCACGCTGTATCGCGCCCGTTGATCCTCAGCTTGTTTACAATAGCGATCGTTTCTTCCGCTAGCACTCCGTGGCATCTCAGACGCACAGCAGGTAGCATTAGCACCTCTTGTTTTAAAATGCGTTTGTTTATCTAGGACGGACACGTTTACTGGTTGCTTGTTTTTTTACCCTCCTCCTGCTTTAATTCAGCCGCTTCAAAGCCGAGCCAGTGACAGTCTGGTGTCTGGCAGCAGCGAGGATTGGATGCAGCAGGCAAGCCGGGGCTGGATACTTTCTTGGTTGTTTGGTTTTGTTTCCTCTGCTGGGAGTTTGGCGAGCAGTGAGCACGTTAGGGATTGTTTCTGCAGCAGGAGTAGCCCCAGAGAGGTAAGCGGCGCCCGCCTGCCTTCTCTGCACACACTAACTGAGACAGCGCCTGCACTGCCTTTTACTCCCTTCCAGGATGGTTGGGAATCATCTCTCCTGATCTTTTACAAGCACCAGTATATCTTCTTTCAGAGGCGTGTGGCGAAGCACCTCTCGATCCACATAGGCTTCAACTTGGCATCCAAATGTCTATATGTACATATATATTCCGCACACTTCTTGTTTTGATGTCTATTCCAATGAAGATTCCTCAATTCATTATGGAGCTGTGTAGCAATAAATATAAATGTCCATGCAAGAGTGTTAAGCTTGTATAATGATTTGTGAATTAAGATGTTTTACTACAGCTGTGCTTACTGCAATGATCCGCGATGTCAGTGCAGGTCTGCGCTGTACTATGTACCCAGACTGCATATGCATATATGCAGCATTTTTGTGCATATGCTGTAAACGTGTGGTCAATGTTTAATGCAGTAGTTGCATACATTCTGTATTTTCGCAATGTGTATGCTGCATGAAGTAGCAGATGTTATTTGCAGCAGTGTCTGCATACCATGTTATTTGTCTGATGCTGCGTGCACTGACTGGACGCTTCTTCAGGTCAGTGAGTATTTTCCTGATCTGAGGTTGAGTGCTCGCTGTGGGTTTACTAGTCAGCTGTTGCATTCCATTTTAGCGTTTGAGATTGTGTAGTGGTTTTGCATTTGCTCTTTACGAAGATCTGACATGCAGTCGGTACTTTTTTGAAAGAGCACGCCGAAAATGCCTCTAAATATCAGATATTCAATCTAATAAAATATTGGTTTATTGACACATCTAAAAGCATACCCATATTTCTATGTTTACACCATGCGTTCTATAAGCAGTCTGTTATTGCAATCGGCTGTTGTATGCGTTGGGTATGATGAAGAGGATGCTATTTATTTATTGTAAATTGGATAATTCTTCACTTAGTTACTGCACGCTGCTGAATGTATAGGTGCTCCCAGTCAGATGTTATGCATTTTATTTTTTTGTTTCAGATGTTCCATGCACTGGGCGATTTTATTTCTATTTTGAATGCTATTTTCTTTTCTGGTCGTGCATTTATTTTGTGCTGTGGGCGTTTTCTAGCGCGAGCAATGCTTGCACTGGCTGTGGTTAGAGCGGACATGGCATGCATTTCTAGTGTGAGTAGTGAGTAGTGAGTGCAGAGTAGTGAGTGCAGAGTGAGTGTGCATAGTGAGTGTGCAGAGTGCAGAGTGCGAGTGCAAAGTGCAGAGTGTGAAGTGTGTGTGTGTGTAGGATGAGCAGTGTGTGAGCGTGCAGGGTTTACAGTCTGTGAGCGTGTAGGGTGAGCAGTCTGTGAGCGTGTAGGGTGAGCAGTGTGTGAGCGTGCAGGGTGAACAATGTGTGAGCGTGCAGGGTGAACAATGTGTGAGCGTGCAGGGTGAACAGTTTGTGAGTGTGCAAGGTGAACAGTTTGTGAGTGTGCAGGGTGAACAGTTTGTGAGTGTGCATGCTGAACAATTCCAATCCAAACCACATTACACACCACATGCATACACTCCATAATACATGGCTAAAAGACATTGCCATTTACAATGCCATTAGCTCTAACTCAAATAAATCCGAGACCTATTGCATTTCCAATGCTTGTTATATACAGGGATGATTACAGCACCCCGCCATGATACCGGGATTTCTGCACCCTTGGCAATGTTATTTATTAGTAGATAAATGTATTTACTCCACCTTCCAGTATCATTTAAAAAACATCCGCTGGGACCCCATCAATGCCAGGAGCTCGGCCACTATGTACAGTTTTAAGGGCAGACAATACTTCGCTCTGTGCGAAGATGTTGTCTTCAGCAAACAAATAGGTAGGGCAATTACTATTTACAGACTGATCCCCAGTAGAATACTGTTCACTGAAGAATTTGACCCAAGCGTCATGTGGGACATTGTTATTAATTGCTTCTTCAGTCCTTTCGTGACCCCATTTGACAATGTGCCAAAATAATCTAGAGTGTTTACGATCACTTGCACATTTCAGCTTGTTCCAATGGGCTTCGTCCCAATCTCTTTTCGCCTTAGCAATACAGTTTTTATAGTGCTTCCTAGCAAATCGAATCTCCCCCAAATTATTGTTCTTAATTGCGGCTCCCAAGTTGGTTCGCGCCACCTTGCAATCATGATTATACCACTTAGCAGCTCTATAAGCACATACCCTCTTTCTATTTACGGGTTTTAGAAAATAACATTTCATTTCATTAAAGAGAGTCACATGTGCTTTGGTTGTATCGTCATGGCCCAAAGAGATCCCAGCCACGCACTCCAAGGCCTCGATAGCCTTGTCAGTTGCAGCTCCTATTTTTTCTAGGACCTGCTGATCTGTCCTGACACCAGACCACCTCAACCTGCGCATGTCATTTGTTGGTATAATCAACGGTGGTAAAAGATCATCACGGGGGATAGTTATAATGACTTCAGACAGCCACCATTTGTGAGAAACACATAAAGGGTTATGGTCGCTCTCTATCCTTTCTGTTACTACCATATCACCAACAGATGACCATATAGACATGCTACAGATGACATAATCAATGCGGCTTTTGTTTCTCCCATTATTGAAAGTCATGGCTGGAACTCTATCTGACTTAGTACGACCATTCAGAGCTCTTAGCCCGTGTTCAAGGCACATTGCATTTATACCTAATATATCCGCAGTCCAGCGAGTTACTGGAGTACTATCTAATGTGGGAATATCCCATTGCTTGTCTTCTTCTTCACCCAGTAAGGCCTCACCAGTGATCAGAGGTTCAAACGTACGATTTAAGTCGCCTGCAATTATTATATTCTTCCTTACCGAATGTATCTCTAGAAGATTATACAGGCTCAAGAGAACCTCAGATTTTCCTGTATTACCTCCTCTAACATATATGTTATAAATGTCAATGGAGATGGGTAGATCACTCGTGAGTCTAATAAGCTGGATATCTTTTTGGTCGAGCACCACACTTTTTACTACAACCTTTAGGGACTGCCTGACCCATATAGTGAGGCCCCCCATCGGGCGCCCTTTTGGGCCCTTGATGGCTGGAACGTAAAAATTTAAGTACCCCAAAGCAAAAACAGGGTCACAGGCCCAAGTCTCTTGAAAAATGCAAATATCGTACTTGCTTATAAATCCAAACCAGTCTACACAATCCAACTTGGAACATAGCCCAGCCACATTCCAAGACAATAAATTCCCCGTGTCGATTTCCATGACAGAATTAGGAGTAGAAACAAACCCATTCAACACCGTATCAACAATGACATTGCAGTTTACATTTTCTTTAGTTGGACCAACTGTGACCTCAGAAAGGGCCCTCTTAGATCGAGCTTCAACTAGATAACCGGTCTCCCCAGTGGTACATGCATCACAGGAAATTTGCAACATAGAATTGTGGTTAAATGGTTGTCAGTCACAGGCATCCAGGTTTGAGAGAGCAGAGAATCTATTTTGCAAGCCCAAACCCCACTCAGTAGAGCCAACATCCATCCTGCCTCTTTTAGTCACAGCGTTCCATTTTGTTCTTAAAATACTGGAATTCGGTCCACTTCCCTTCCTTGGGTAGAAAAAATCCAAAGTCAGTGGAACAATTGAAGTTGCTCTTCGCTGTGGAGGTAAGATGTTGGGCAAGATGTTTGGCAATACCCCAGGGTCTGAAAAATGGAGAACAGCACACTCCCCCTTAAACTTTTTGACCCTGTCATCGATCCACTGAACCCTTCTTGCATTTACAAGCTCTTCAGAGAGTTGCTGCTTTCCCCATGGAGAAATTACCATGTTGTTAGTGAGCCACGATAAGGATTTATGTATTAAAGATGATGTTGATTCATGTTCTCCTTGAGCTAGTGGGGGAACATTTGCAAGGACGAGAACCAAAGGGGAGGCTTCAACTACAAGCTCAAAAGTCCCTTTACCAGTGTTAGAGTCACCAGAAATGGGAACGGGGGGTATAACATCTGAGGCACCACCTAAGGAATTAATCTGAGCAGCCATTGATGTATTTGGCGCAGGGATAGGGATAAATCCACTTTTTTCTACCGAGGCTGTTTTACTCACTAATGGCTCTATCCTAGAATGAACGACTTCAGGGAGTTTTCCTACCTCCACCAGAGTTTTTGCTACTAAACCTTCCAATCGACTAACCTCAGAGGTTAGCTTGTCTATTTTACTGACCAGAGGTTTAACTATACCTTTGAGTTTTGTATCCATCATAGTCAATAGTTTATTAAATTGAGCATTAGAAAGAGTAACATAAGCCTCGCTGGTCAAATCGTCCTCCTCATCCTCTAGTGATTTCCTTGGTGGGGATGCAACTTTATTTCTAGCTGACCTTAGACCCACCCGTTTTGACGTAACCTTTGTTTTATCCCCTGTGATTCTCGGGGCTGGGACAGGGGCTGCAATGGGGATTGGGGACTCATTGTTAGTGGATATCACAGTCACAACTTCACTGTCACTATTATCTTCAGTGCTAGCAACAATGCCACTAGGCTGGATGATAATTGTATCGTGGAGAGAATCATGTATTTCACCAGATGGGCTGCTAAATTGTTGTGCAAAAGGATCCTCAGACTCTATATCGATGAAGGGAGATTGGTTAGATGAGTCTTGTCCCAATGAGGATCTCCTGTCGCTGTTTATTCTTGCCACAACTTGGACAAGATAATTATCTATGGTGTTATTAGCAGGAATTTGCTTTTTCGCAGGCATAGTTCAAATGGACAATACACTCAGTGCGAGATAGTTTCTCATAAAACACAACAGTTATAATAGATACCCTGAGCAATGTCGTCCAAAATGGGCAGTATGCTGCAACAGATCGTAAAAATTTTCGGGCAGGGTCCCCGGCCCAACCCAACCTGGACCAACCTCGGACGGCCTCAGACGGCCCGCCCTTTGTCCGGGCTTCTTCCGGCGCATCCCGCGCGCCTCCTTGCGGGACGAAGGCTCTGCCGCGGCTTTAAGCGCCTCCTGGCGCGCTCGTTTCAGGCGACGACGTCGCAATCCCCAAAGGCTGCTGGGAGTTGTGTACCGGCCGGCGGAGCCAAGCCCGGCCGGTCGGTTGCTGATTTGTAGATGGCGGAGCCAAGCCCGGCCTCAATCCAGAGAAGACAGGGAGCGCTGGCAACACTGCAGGTAGGAAGAATGGAAAGACAGGGGACTCAGCCCCTGCCGCGGCTTTAAGCGCCTCCTGGCGCGCTCGTTTCAGGCGACGACGTCGCAATCCCCAAAGGCTGCTGGGAGTTGTGTACCGGCCGGCGGAGCCAAGCCCGGCCGGTCGGTTGCTGATTTGTAGATGGCGGAGCCAAGCCCGGCCTCAATCCAGAGAAGACAGGGAGCGCTGGCAACACTCGTGCAGTCCTCTCGAGCGCCTCTCCTCAGCCAGGCATTTGGAATACTCTCTGTGCGTTTGTAATCTCCTTCCTTCAGACCCTCTGCCTCTATTGTCTGTGCACTCGCGAAATGCATCTGCGGACAATTATCTATTGAATGTCATTATTGTGTGCCAGTGACTGGTGATCACTAGCTCACACAAACAAATATATGTTGTTACTTAGCATACCGTTACTCTGCACGCTTTCTTGCACAGTTTTTGCTTTGCAATTACCATTACTGCGCATGATTTTTGTGCGCATGCTTTTACTTCGCAAATGTATACAAATGTCTTAAAAATACATTTACTTCGCTGTTAATTACTACGCATACCAGTACAACGCGTACTTTAGAATCTCAAACGCAAGCCTTACCTACCATCTCCTGACATAAGAACTGAAATATCCGACTCTATCAGAGAACCTCAAACATCCGTCTCTATCAGTGTACTGTTTTTAAACTCCTTGACAGACTAACATTCAATAGGAAGATCTTTCTGGTGTCACTTTCCAATCCCGCTTATCGCTGCTTTTGATATGGTGTGAAATCTAAAATGCGCAAGTGGATGTACCAT
Organism: Lissotriton helveticus; assembly: GCF_964261635.1. Lineage (NCBI taxonomy): Eukaryota > Metazoa > Chordata > Amphibia > Caudata > Salamandridae > Lissotriton > Lissotriton helveticus. Next base: position 1,470,268,857 of record NC_136065.1, read on the forward strand.
AAATTAACGTCATCGAAATGCACATGCAGAATTTGTTTTTTACTCTTGCTTCATGAGTGCGACAAAGCATGCTACTATTTAACTGTGAGACAACTTTTAAACATACATTTTTTTAAATAGTGTTTTACAAAATCTATTTAAATTTACATAAGCAATTTGAGGTAACAGAGAGAACCAAATATAAGTTAGATAACTAGTTCAGCTTAAAAATTTATACGTATTGTGCAGCTCCAGCTGCAAAATGTAAATCACTTTCTAACGCGAAAATGAACATTGTCCCTTACTCGAAAATATCTTTCAAAAGTCACGTCTACAGGCATTCACTTTCTATCGTACATCTCTAACGTTTTTTTTTCATTTTCAAATATGCTTCCTTTCTTTTTGACACAAATCTAACTATCCTTGATCTACTCTCCTTCTATTCTCTGCTACATCATCTATTTATTTTAACTTTTAAATCAACTTACCTATAGATCGTTCTTCCAAACTGCTCGTCCATTATGCCTCGATCCTGCAAATAACGTTTTTACGTTTTTGCGTCCAAGTTCATCAAAATTATAAACATAGATAAAGGACAATTTTCACAATTCAAATACGTTAATGCGTACAGAATTTCGTATTCAATTAAAATATTAAATACCAACATTTTATTTCTTACCTGTGACTTCATTATGCGTAGTATTAGCATGCGTAGTTAAAGCATGCTAAGTAATGGTATCTGCAAACTAAAATATGCATAGTAACGGTAATTCAAAGTATTGACCACGTAGTAAAGGTTGAATACCCTCTCAACCTCCCTGTGTAGTTCTTGGACTGCTCTCCTTCGCTACCCTGTGAGAGTAAAGTGCTTCAGGGGGGGTTTCCATTTGTGGATCTATTACTTTTTATAGCCACACAACCAATAGCCCAATTTCATCTACAACCTGCACAGTTTTGTACACTTGGAATTGCGATTGGGAAAGAATCACAGTTTAGGAAATCAAAAACCCTAAATTGCATTCTTGACCGGATAATTGTGTTCTTGACCGGATAGACACCTTAATCAATGAGTGTGAGGTAATTCTAGAGGGTAATCAGACTGCGTCCAGTACCTCTGGCGATTTAGCTGATAGACCCCTCCAAAGTCCTAGGCCAAACTGCCCCCCAGTTATACTGACGATGTTCCAAAAACAACTCCCAAAGAGAGTTCCCACAGAACCAAAAAAGCAAGCACCAATTCCTAAGGACACTCTCCACTCTCCCTCTGCCTCCATTGTTAGCACTGGTTCAAGTACCCTTTATTTTGAACCCGTTATCCATTGTACAAATAGAATTTTAGCCCTCCTAGACCTCAGTGATAATTGCAATGATAATGAGCCTGTGCCATCATCCGCTGATCTGGCGTGCAACACCATGATGACTAGCATAGAAAACAAACTAGAACCCTTGGATACTTACCTTATTCTAAACACACTTAGAGCAGAGATTGGTACAATGAAAATCATGATAGAGGGTCTCAACACCTTAGTAAAAACGCTATTAAAGGCAGACCTGTCTTGCATGCAGCTTGACCCCCTTGTATATAGTTTTCATCCACACCCCACTCATAATGATCCATCCTCACAAGAACCAGCATTTCCTAGTAAAGGACACATTTCGCAGGGTCCTATCTCACACCATCTGGCCACTCCTGCCACTTCCATCCACAAGCAAGGCACAAAAGATTTGCAAGTTGGGAAAAAGATTAGTTTTGACATCCCCATAAAAGATAAGCTTAAGAGGCAAGCAGCCCCACAGTATCCTGTAAACAGCCACAGGGCAGCACAACCATGGCAAGTCAAATCTCCTATACACGGAAGCTGAGATAAGCCAAATTTGTTAGTTGCCCTAGCTATTACTAGCTTGTTGCAACCTAAAAATATCCTCATGACCAATGTCCCAAAAATCAACACTAAGCATGTCTATGAGAACAAAGACTCTTTGATAAACAAGGTGACCTACTGGATTAGTCATATCTGGGGCTGTCGGCCAGTGATCAGAGATGAAATTCTTAGAGCACAGAGGTGTTCCTCTCCAACCAATCACCTGGATCATACTGAGATCACTTTAAGGGGAACTGAAGTGGCGGAAAACCTCCTTGCTCTAGAATTCCGTACCTGTGCCCCTGACAGGTCTCCCAATCAATTTAGGCATCTTCCAATATAAGAACAAGGAAGGACACTAGCTTCACAGCCACCACCATCTTTGACAGGCAGCTCTTCCTTGGAGGCCAATGACTGAATACAGGACATGGCCTCCCACTGTTCAAATTCACCCAGTATAGCACACTGCTCCAACCATATAGCTAGCTCTCTTACTATTCCCACTCCTCCTAACTTCCCAATTTGCATTAGAGGTAGTTCCCAATGCCGGGCCAGCCCATGTAGTCCTTCCGCTTTTACATGTGAAGAGCATACAACTGTCAAACAAGTGCATCTAGCTTTGCAAACACTACCTTATATGCCGATCTATACTAACATTCCTACGGTTGGAGCACAGCGTCTGGTATTACAGGCCCTCAGCAATTGAAGAGTGTGTCATGGAATGTGGCGGGTTTAACCAGTAAAATATCACTGCCTTATTGAACCCAACCAGTGAAACGCTTTGATGTATGCATTTTTCAGGTGACATGGAGACTGGTCCCTTTACATAAAGTTGGCTATACCTGTTTCCATTCACCTGCAATTTCGACAGGAAGACTGTGCCCATCTGGGCATTTGATTGTTTGGATAAGGATCGCCCTTGATTGTCGAATCATTTCCCAATCAAGCTCAAGCCCTGAAATCACATGGCTAAGAATTAGGGGACCTAGGGGCGGACCCACAGTTGAACTCTTTAATGTCTACGTGAGAGGAACGAAGGGAGGTAGACCCTTAGCTACCCTGACAGCATTAGACCAATGCCTAGCTAATTGCTCACCTTACACAAGAGTGATAGTTGCAGGGGACTTTAATTGTACCTTCGTACCCCTGGCACTGGAAGACCTAAGGGGATTAGAAGAACAAGACAGCAGGTGGGCAAGCACCCAACTTTACCTCCCCTTAGTCAAAAGATGGACACAACAGGTACTCCAACTTATTGCCATCACTATGGAGTATGGGCTAAGGGCAGCCAATGGCAGGTCCTTATCTGACAGGCAAGGTGCTAACACCTAGAATAGAGCCAGCAGCCTATCCCGGATCATTTTACATTCTCCTTGATGTAAAGCTATGGGGTAATATGATCGATATGTCAGTGGGCGCGACTACAGAGAGTGACCACAATCTAATCTTTGAAGCCCTTGTGGGAGCCACACAATCACCAGTCGAAAAAAAAACTTCCGATAGCTACTAGGGACACAGTTCCATCAAACTGTAAAACGTTTTTGAAATGGAAAAAGGTATTCTTAAGTGAAGCAAAGATTGCAGGCATCAAATATGAGCTAAGCACAGGTACGCCCAAACTGCAAGCCGATGTCCTAAGCAGAACAAGACAAGCGGATGTGCACAAGAACCACATGTACACTACCAGCCAAATAAACACATATTTTCAAGTCCCAGATCAGAATAAAAAACCCAGGCATATTACCAAGGATACATATTCATGGTATAATAAAGATTGTAGAGAAAAAAGACTGCTCCTGGCCAAAGCCATCAAAGAGAAAGATCAGGCCCTTATAAAATCGACCAGAAAATCCTAGAAAGTAAATCAGCGCGAGGCACAGTTGAAATGGGATAAGTCGCGCTGGAAACAACTCAAGGACACATGCTCTGCCAAATAAATCACCTTGTTTTGGAATTTGGTCACCTGGGGAAGCAAGGCCGGTGCACGCCCACCCCTAAATGATATTACTAGCCAGATCTGGTATGAGCACTTTAAAGGGCTTTACTCATCAGCAGAGGCTAGTAAAATAGGGGAGTTAGACGCACCAAATGGACCCAGTACACAAGAGGAGTACTTTACCTTGCAGGAGGCAGAAGCTGCAATAAATAAAATTGTCCCATCAAAAGCAGCCGGCCCGATCATGGTCCAAGGAAGAAGAAACCAGGACCAGGACAATGGACCAAGTGTTCAGACTCCTCCTCATCTATTGGATGGTAGTGGTGCTAGGCAATGGCCTTCTCTTTCCCGCTGTCATTGATTTGAAGACTGCCTTTGACCTGGTTCCCAGAAACAATCTATGGACGACGCTTGGTGAAATGGGTATCCCCCCTTTCATCCTAAAAATTTTAGTTTGGCTCCATGAGGGAACTTCTGCCAAAGTGAGTTGGGGGGAGCAGGGACAACTAACAGGGTACATCCCTGTCAACAGAGGACTTCAGCAGGGCTGTGTTCTGGCTCCAACCCTGTTCTCCCTTTATGTGAATTGGGAAGTTGGTTTTCTCCTAGAGGAGCCTGCAGACTCACCCACATAGGGGGCAACAAGATACCGACCCTGTTGTTCACAGATGACACCTTGTTGATAGCAAAGACTCCAGTTGGACTACAACACCTTATTGATAGATTTCATACCTTCTGCGTCAACCGGCTTGACAACCAAATGTGTGGCCTTTAACTGCCACAGGTCATAAAAGAATGGCACTTTGTTGGGAGGGGTGCCCCTTGAAAAGGTGTACGCCTTTGATTACCTTGGTATAAGATTAATGACAAAATGACCCCACTTAGCAAAGATGCTGATGGCACACAAGCGCATGGTCGGAGTAATTGGGAAGAAACACCACCTTTCACACACTAGGCCTATAGCTTCCGGCCTCCAAGTATACGACACAAAAGCAGTTCGCTCAGCTCTTTACGGAGCAGAGGTCTGGGGCTTTGACAGACTCGAAGAGCTTAGCCGATCAGAACATACCTTTCTAAATGACCTGGTCATGGCACCTAGATATGTTCCCCTCACTCCTCTACTGTTGGATATGGGCAGGCGGTCAATAGCTGACGTAGCTAGGCTAAGCCCTGTACTTTTTTGGGCCCGCATTAGGTGGACTCCCGAGCCTCTTTCCTATGCCAAAGCCCTTACCGAGATCATCCGCCTTGATACTGGCTGCAAAATAGGCTGGATTGCTGCCATTAAAAAAAAACGTGACAGACATAGGCCATCGAACCTGTTGGGTCAGCAAGGAACCCCAAGGAGAGAAGAACTTCCAACCCTGACGTGGGCAAATTAACAGCAGAATTTCTTTCCCACAAACAAATAAGACACCTTGAGCCCTTCCTTGATACAATCAGTTACCACAAGATAGAATGTTGTATATACATTTTAGGTTTGGAACACTTCCCGTTTGTGAGGCGACAACAAAGTGGGCCACCAACAATGGAAAAAATTGTCCATGTTGTATGACCCTTATAGAGAGCATTGCCCATCTAATGTTTGCCTACCCGGCATATAAAACAGCATGGGCCAAATGGCTGAAACCACTTTGTCAGCAATTGGGCACACAGGACCACCACACAGCACTACGCATTCTCAGATCTGATTCTAGGCTGTTCTTTGCATGCTGTGTAGCAAAGTTCTTGGGACAAGCATGGCTCATAAGGGGGAAAGTCATTGCAAAATCGGCATAATTTTAATTGAAACTAGAATAGGTACAAATCCATGTTTTAACATAAAAACTATTTGCATTCTCTTGCACAAGCACTTTATTTATCAACCCTCCGCTATTATGTTAGGGAAATTTTGATAACACTTTAGCAAACTGGTCCCTCACTTATATTGACGACGAATTGATTGTTTTTATACTTTCCGAACTGTAGATACATATTTAATAAATTGAAATGTGCAGCTGTCAATGTTACCACGTTTTTAATACTTTGAAGATGATGTATGCTTTATCGAATTTAGGGCTTAAATGACAATTTTTCTGAATCAATTGCTTATGTAATTTGGAAATGCTGTATATATGCACAGTTAATTGTAAAGGAAAAAAATTATTTTTAACATAGCTTTTATGACATTTCTGTAGAATAAAGCTTATATTTATCTCTCAAAACGGTCAATTCTGTACATGTGGCCCCTAGATACTAGGGCCCACATGCATCAAGCATTTTTGCAGTCGCAGACGGTGCGATTCCTTAAAATCGGCCGTTTGCGAATGCACAAGTGCTTGTTGGGATGCATCATGCCATTTTAGAAGTCGCATCTTTTTTACGATTTCTAAAATTGCGTTAGCATTTAAGAAATCGCAATTGTGCGATTTCTTAAATGCTATGCATCATTAAAGAAAAATATGCGTTTATTTAAATTGGAAGTGCAATTTACCACGAAGTTCAACTTCGTGGTAAATTGCGAAATTGATTCAAAATGCATTTTTTAAACTGTAAAGTTACACACACACATGTCCTTAGGACATGTGTGTATGTAACTTATGCTGAAAAGTACATTTCAGGGGTGCATGGGGGGGTCCTTTGGACCCCCCCCTGCACCCATGAAATTTTCTAAGTGCCACTCGCAATTTCCATTGACTCCTATGGGCCTTTTGGCCCATAGGAATCAATGGGAATTGCGAAAATTAAGTTAAGAAATCGGTATTTCTTTGGGATTCGGTAAAAAATGCGATTTTTACCGAATCCCACAAGAATACCGAAAATATTGATGCATATCATTTTGCATTTCTTAATTTGCGATTCCTTATTTTTCGCAAATTAAGAAATGCAAAAAGACACAATGATGCATGTGGGCCTAGAACTCCCCATGATGGTACCCACTTCATCTCTACACTGCATCGCCCTCTCAATGAATTATTTTGTCAATAAAAAGTTGTTTACTTTACGTACATGTTCAGCCACTTTACCAATTTCAGCCTTTCCTGAACATTGGATAACATTATTCATAATATTTTTTAGCTGATTGCTCCATTATCCGCATATGCAATACATTTATTTTAGGCCTTTTTTATAGATATAGTCTTTCTTCAACTTCGATTTCTCCTAATTTAGCTTGTTTATATTTTATATTATCAATTGAAATTGAAAAAAGAATATTGTGAGGAGCCATTCAGTTAATCTAATGCTCTATTGTTTTTAGCGATACTTGCTCGCATGTGCCCTGTGAACTGCATTCCGTCAGCATGCTTTTGAGTATGTCCTGGTCCCTTTTTCCACCTTACCACGCTTTGTTTCTATACTATTTGTTGCCCCACATTGACATGTTATCAGTGAAAATAGCCTATCGCCCAAAAAAGCATGATCATTGTGCCACATAAATATGAGCCCCTTTCACTTTTGCACTTACATATTTTTAACACACTGTCTCCTTTAGTTTTATTCTAAGTTTAGCGACTTTACGTTCCCGTCAAGTATTTATACATGAGAAATATAAGTGCTCACATATATCAATATTTTTAATGGGTAAGAATAACCTTTCGGATACAGAATTTTAATTAAGAAACGTATTACAGTAATATTTTTCTATCATTTTATTCAGCTTTAACTGTATCTACTGTGCATCAGTTCTTTTCTATCGTCTTGAGATCTTTAGCAATGTTTTCTGACTAGTTTAAACATTTCATTTGTCGTCATTGTAGTGTTAATAGAGCATTCAGTCCTAATAAGGAACCTTTAAATTACTCAAATAATGTCAAAATGCCATTACAAAAGTGAGCAACGTATTGGCCGCCAGTGCATTCATTACATTATTTGGAATTCCAAAGCCCTATTTGCTGCCTATTATCTCTGCGGCACTTGCATGGCTTGCGGCATGCACTCTGTTCACTTGTTTGTCACTTGCTTAACTGTATGATCCCCCATGAGGACTGCACAGTTCTGGAATAAATGAATTTACAATTTTTGTTTACTTTGGGATCATGCTTATTCATTATTTAATTTAGGTTTTGGATAAGTCCCTTGTGACTCGATGTATAGCATATGTAATTTTTCAGAGGTGTAATTTGGCACAATGTGATCCTCGGGGGGAGCAGAGAGAAGCGGTCTCCCCCCGCGGATTTTCGCCCGGGTGGACAGACCCGGTGCGATGACGTGCGTTAGTGCAGGGCAGCGCGCGCGTAGATTGCGGCGTAGGCGTTAGTTAGGTGACGGGCGCCATTTTAGGTTCCGGTTTCAAGGAGGCAGGGGCTTTTTAGCGAGGTAGTCAGGCAAGAAAAATATAAGTTTGGCAAAAAATTTAATTTCACAACAGCAGCTTACCGCCTGAAACATGGTGACACAGGAGGATCTTCAAGAGGCGCTCCGCGTCATAGCGGCGGCGGGCCGGAGCGATTTGCTGGCGGCTGGTGCTGACGGAGTGACAGCGCCCCCGGCCAGGCCCCCGAGGAGACAAGCGTCGTCCGGTGTGAGGAGAGCCGTCGATGCATGCAGGCAGCCGGCGGTAGCAAGAACAGGTGCGCGGAGAGCGCGCTCTGCCAGGGGGGCTCGCCAGCCTGTGGGGCATTCACGACATTTGGCCATGCTGAGGGGCCAGTCTTCACGCTCCCTCTCCCCGTCTGCATTGCGAGGGGCTGGAGGTCCTGTCAGGCGGCCGGGTGAGTTGGTCACGCCCCCTGGGAGCAGGGAGGAGTTGCTGGTGGGTGGCCCGGGCACTTTATGTATGGCTGTGGGCAGGGACATGCATGCCAGGTCCGCTTTATTTCGACAGGTGCGGCCCAGGCCACTGCCCCTATTTAGTGTGCCACATGTTTCAGTCAGCAATGCAGTACAAGGGGCTGATAAGGGTGCGCCCCCTGGCTCGTCAAATAATGCGCAGGAGCTGCATGGACAGCCTTTAGTCGATTATTCCAGTGGGAGTGATGAGGACTCAGGGGCCATGACAATTAGCGCTGAGCCTCCCAGGGACCTGAGGGGTGTATGGAAGGCAGGTGCGAGACCCAGGGATTTCGTTAGTGGGGAGGCTGCAGGGTCCTTCAGCATACTGGCAAATACCTCTACAGCGCCTACAGATGTTCATTTGACTCGGGAGGGGCAGCAGTCTCAGCATTTAGAGGAGAGCTCTCTGGACAGGGATGCGGGACGGCCAGTACCTTATCAGGAGAACTTTATTCATTACATGTATGACCATGGGTTAGAGCATACAAGATTCAACAGGGAGTTCATTTTCCCAGCTGCGCGACAGCCTACAAGAGGTTTTGTGTATGAGGAGCATGTTTTGGGGGACACTTTAGAAGGACAATGGGTGTGGGTTGAGCACTCCTCCCCCCAAGATACGCAAAGACATACTAAGAGAGCAAGGCCTTCTAATGGCACGACATCACAGGCGGAGGAGGCAGTTAGTGCATCAGACAATACAGCAGGGGAGAGGTTTCCGATTAGGGCTCAGTCAAGAAAGAAGGGGGCGGATGGCATGGACTCTGCGACGGACAGGGCGGCCACTGACCAAAGTGGTTTTACCGTGGAGTTTGTTACGGATTCACAAGAGGCGGACAGGTCTTTTGAGCGAGGGCCTGTTTTTGATTGGGCAACTTATGACGGGGGAGTGGGTGACGGAGAATGTCCGGGAGGAAGCCAGCAAACGTCTACTTCTCAAGCTATGGCGGCTGGGGATCTGCTTTTCATGCACGACTCGGAGGATCAGTATGTGGGCGAGCCTCTAGCGGGCTTGCGCAAGAAACGTACAGAGTCTTCTGTAGGCATAGAGAGGGGCAGGGGGGCAACAAAATCTGTTCCATCATTTCAGGTTCAAGATACCGAGGCGAACTCTGATCTGCAGAAGGAGAATCTCGAGCGGATATCTCATGAAGAATTGAGACGTCATGAAGAACAGCTTCCAAAGGGTAAGCCGCGTTGGTGGGGGGCTTGGGATGTTGTACCACAGGTTGTTGATAATCAGGTAAAAGACAGCAGTTTTTCGACACATAGTCAACTGGCAGCTTCAAAGACAGGTGAGAAGGTTGGTAAGACAGTCCAAAGTTTTACTCAAGACACAGCAATAGATAGGCCACCCGTTCCCGGAAGGTTACCGTACATGGGTGTTTCGATGCCTCTAGGTACACATTTGTCACAAAAAACAAAGCATAAGATATGGCAACATGAGTACGTAGATGTTTTCCGCTTGTTACATAGAGAGGTGCAAGCAAGAGAAGGGTCCAGGGAGGAGGAGATAGAATTGGCAAGACGCCCCAGAGTGCCCAGATCGATAGAAAATTGGTCATCTGCTTTTTTAAATTTTTTATAGCATTTATTGTGAAAAATATCCTGAGAGGGCAGTGTCGCTTTTCAAATACATGGATGTGGTGCGTAAGGCGCACATGCATTTTGGTGGGTTTTCTTGGCTGAACTACGACGAGGAGTTCAGGGCCAGGATGAGTATGGATCCGGCAAAACCATGGGGGGACATAGATACAGAATTGTGGTTACAATGGATGTCCTCCTCTCAGCTTACAGAGACCACTCATACAGCTAGTGGCTTACCGGTAGCGTACCGGCCCTTTCCAGGGCGCGCCGCCCAGGGAGGGGCGGGGTCGGTCACAAGGGGACACCCAAGCGGCATGGGCTCCTGTTGGAATTACAACAGAGGTTATTGTAACAGGCCGTACTGCAGATTCAAACATGAATGTTCCCAGTGCGGAGGCAGACACATGCTCTTTCAGTGCCTTACACCAGCAGCAGACTCAGCCGAAATTACAACACAACCACAAGGACAGGCACCTAGAGGCAGGGGAACTCCACTCCCTCCTATACCAAAAGGCTTTTACCCCAATTAAGTGGGAATTGTTTGTCCCTTGGCTAGACAGGTACCCGGACAGTGAGGCGTCTGCCAAGTTGTATTGGGGGTTTAGGGATGGATTCCGGATTGGTTATCAGGGCCCCAGAGTCAGGCGCTGGGCAGAGAATTTAAGGTCGGCAAAGGAATTTCCAGAAGTGGTGGGCAAGAAGCTGGAGGAGGAAGTTCGGCTAGGCAGAGTAGCTGGTCCTTTTGTGGAAATGCCGTTTGTTAACTTCATGGTGTCACCGCTAGGGGTCATTCCCAAGAAGGTTTCAGGTGAATTCAGCATGATCCAACACCTTTCCTGGCCTGAGGGTAGATCAATCAATGATTTCATTGCGGAAGAGGACTCTGCGGTCTCTTACACTACTGTGGATGAGGCTTTAAAAATGGTGCACAGTTTGGGAGCTCAAGCGGAGCTAGCCAAGTGCGACATTCAATCTGCGTTTCGCTTGATCCCTATCCACCCCACAGATTTCGAGCTTTTAGGTATGCAATTACACGGATATTTTTATTTTGACAAAGTCTTACCAATGGGGTGTGCGGTATCTTGTGCCCTTTTTGAGTTATTCAGTTCATTTTTTCAGTGGGTTTTTCAACAAGGTTGTAAGGAAGGCAAGGTGTGTCATTACCTTGATGACTTTCTTTTCATGGGTTCAGCACAGTCCATGCATTGTGCGAGAGCGTTACACAATTTCCAGCACATGGCTGAAACATTTGGGGTACCTTTAGCAAAGGACAAGACAGAGGGCCCAAGCACACGGATTACGTTTCTTGGCATAGAAATAGATACTGTGGAAATGATAGCACGGCTTCCCAAACAGAAATTAGAGGAGATTCAAACATGCATTCAAGAGGCACTTCAGGTAGAAAAATTACAACTGAGGCAAGTGCAAAAGCTATTAGGATATTTGAATTTTGCTTGCCGAGTGATAAGGGCAGGCAGGACTTTTTGCATAGAATACGGCTCACCAGAAATATAAAGGAGGATTTGAGAATCTGGTTGTTATTTCTGGAGGATTTCAATGGAGTGTCATTGTTTTTCATTGAAGAAGGAATGAAATGGCAGGTGCCAATGTTTTCGGATGCGTCAGGTTTGCATGGATTTGGCATTTTTTGGGATGGGCGCTGGTGCGCAGAACGGTGGCCAGAGGAATGGATTTCACAAGGTCGCAGCATAGCATTTTTAGAGCTTTTTCCCCTGTTGGTAGCCTTGCAGATATGGGGCCAGGAGCTTAGTAACAGAACGATCCTTTTCCAGGTAGACAACATGTCAGTAGTTCACTTAATAAATAGGCAGAAAGCTAGAGATAGGAGAGTTCTAGGTCTTTTGAGGGCTTTCATGTTATTGAGTCTGCGTCTGAACATTGTTTTTCGGGCAGCACACATTCCAGGCATCACTAACTCAATCGCTGATGCACTCTCTCGTTCCCAGTGGGACAGATTTCGAAGGCTGGCGCCGGGAGCGGCAGTCAAGAAAACACCGGTGCCTTCCAACGTCTGGGCATTAGGGGACTGAGGATACTACAGCTGGTGGAGAATTCATTAGCGGCATCCACACAACAGAGTTATAAGTTGGCATGGAAGGAATTTCTAAGTTATGTCAACACTCTCGACATCGTCAAAAGCAGAGAGAGGTGTATTCCACTTATACTTGACTTTGTTTTAGTATTAATTGATAAAGGTTTGGCACATAACACAATAGCAGGAAAACTGGCGGGGATTTCATTCTATGGTCAAATGTTTTGGGGTATGGACCCAAATAACAATGTATTGGTAAAAAGAGTTTTAAAAGGTCTGCAGAGGGTACAGAGTACCAGCTCACACAAAAGAGCACCAATCACCTTTGATTTATTACAGCAATTGTTACTTTCGTTACCTAAATCTTGTTACAATGTTCATGAGACTAGGCTGTTTAGATTAGTTATGATATGGCTCTTTTTCGGAGCTTTTAGAGTTTCAGAACTGTTAGGTTTTAAAAATGACTACGGACTCTGTGACACAGATGTTTGCTTGGAGGGTGAGGTGTTAAAAATATGGTTACAAAAATCAAAAACAGATCAGATGGGACAAGGAGTGTGGATACACTTAAAGGTGACCCAAATACAAGGTTGTTGTCCAGTTCAAGAATGGAGGGATTTTCAGTTTTTCACAGGTTTCTTGGGAGGTCCGATTTTTGTACATGAGTCAGGGGACAAGCTTTCCAGCCACCAACTGCTGGTGGTCATGAGACGCACGCTTTTATTATTGGGTTTAAATCCAATGAACTATGCAACGCACTCATTTCGTATAGGTGCAGCATCTGAAGCGGCTTCTCTGGGGCTGGGCTGGAATGTGATAAAGAGGATAGGAAGGTGGAGTTTCAAGTGTTGTGCGCGTTACGTGAAGAAATAAAAAAAATAATAATAAATTCGTCCCAAGGGATGTCAGAACAAGTCATTGTTTGTAGCATTATTGTTATATTTGAGTTTTTAATAGGTTGTTTTCTCTCATACAGGTGACATTCGGGGTCTGAGTCCGGCCAAAAAACAGATTTGGATTGTAGGACACTCTTTTGTGAAGTGGGCCGCGATCTTTGCTGATCATCAAATTTATGGAAGGAACTTGGGTATCCCCGGCGCTGGACATGAACTTTACTGGTGCGGTAAAGGGGGCATGCGCTGGGAGAATTTGTTCCCTCTATTGGCAAAGATCAGGTATGACAGAGGTGGCCCAGATACGCTAATCCTTCATCTAGGTGAGAATGACCTGGTGGCATTATCGGGTTTAAGTTTAATTAAAGCTATGCAACTTGATTTGGCCGTGATATCCAACAATTGGTTGGGTACCAGTTTAGTGTGGACTGAATTTGTCTTTAGACAACAGTGGAGGAATGCAAGGAGCAATATCGCCATGGAAAAAGCCCGGAAAAAGTTAAACAGGGCTATGAAAATTTTCTGTGTGGGTTTGGGGATCCAGACAATTGCGCATAACAGCATCACTGGTAAGGAAGGTCATTTGTTCAGGGAGGACGGGGTCCATCTCACGCAATTGGGGATGGCTTATTACATTCTTGAAATACGAGACATGCTATCAAAAATTCTGAAAGTGGATTTGTGTGTTTCTTCCAGAAGGGAGGAATAAAAATAAATAAATAAATAACTTATAAAAAAAAAAAAAAAAAAAAAGACGGTCAAAGTTATGAAGGTTAACAGTATACAACTCAAATTATGGAAAAATGGTTTTGGTCCTTTTTCGGGTGGGGTCAGGAAAAATCCAGGGTTTTTCCTGGGTGGCGGAATAGGGGGAGGTCAAGATCTAGAGCGGACTTGACCGTCCTTCATGAGAGAGGGTGGGGGGAGGTACAGTATGGGGGAAAAGGAAAGAAAAGATGGAAAGTGAAAGATTTTGGAAACATGGGGGAAAAATGCACGAAAAGGAAGTTATATTTGGTTTTGGAACAATACAGTTATAAACAAAACAAATGCAGAAATAAAGGTTATGGTTTTGGTACAATATGCAAATTTTAATGGTTTTGATGATGAATGGAAAATTCAACTGTTGAAGGTTTTGTGGATATTGATGATATTGCCTGATCTAACAAATAAAAGTGGCCTTTTATGCTTCCAGTGATGTCTGTCTCATTGCAGTGGGTCTGGGTTATCTTGGGCGATGTGATCCTCGGGGGGAGCAGAGAGAAGCGGTCTCCCCCCGCGGATTTTCGCCCGGGTGGACAGACCCGGTGCGATGACGTGCGTTAGTGCAGGGCAGCGCGCGCGTAGATTGCGGCGTAGGCGTTAGTTAGGTGACGGGCGCCATTTTAGGTTCCGGTTTCAAGGAGGCAGGGGCTTTTTGGCGAGGCCCGCCCACCCACCCCTTTGCATTGCAGTAAAAAAAAAAAAATATAAAAATAATAATAATTTGTTTATGTTCATTTATAAATGTTGTATGACAAAACAGAGATGTTAATACTGTAAGATGCCACAGTTGGTCAGGCAATTGTTATATCATTTAGCTGGAAGTGGCGGAATAGGGGGAGGTCAAGATCTAGAGCGGACTTGACCGTCCTTCATGAGAGAGGGTGGGGGGAGGTACAGTATGGGGGAAAAGGAAAAAAAAGATGGAAAGTGAAAGATTTTGGAAACATGGGGGAAAAATGCACGAAAAGGAAGTTATATTTGGTTTTGGAACAATACAGTTATAAACAAAACAAATGCAGAAATAAAGGTTATGGTTTTGGTACAATATGCAAATTTTAATGGTTTTGATGATAAATGGAAAATTCAACTGTTGAAGGTTTTGTGGATATTGATGATATTGCCTGATCTAACAAATAAAAGTGGCCTTTTATGCTTCCAGTGATGTCTGTCTCATTGCAGTGGGTCTGGGTTATCTTGGGCGACGAGTAACTCTTGTATTTAATATAAGTAACCAGGAGCAGGTGCTTTACTCTTTCTGCTTACCTGAGGTTAATTCGCCTAAGCTCGTTCTATGTAGAAAAACGTATTCTGTCTAGTAATTTTAGATATGACATGAGTGCATGTAAAAAAAGAGTCTTATGTGGGTTCTTCTTTTCCTCTATCTGCATCATTAATTCCTTTGATAGACATCTATCAGCAATAATGGAAGAGTACTTGGGTGGCATAGCAAAACACACAAATGCCCATTTTCAAGGAGCAACAAAAACTCCAGCCTCATCAGCATTTACGTTTCTTTTCTTTCCATCTCAATTTAAAAGGCTAGGAATAAAGGTCTACAGGCCTGTGAGGGACAGAAGAACTCCATCGCTGCATTCACTGATATGATTTTTTTTAAAGTTATGACTTAGCCATATGGAAACAGTGGCTTCTTTCGAAAAGAAGAGTTGGCAATCAGTGAACGCATGGGGAAGCATGCAGTGATGCTCTGGGTTGTTGTCAGCTTCACACTGATGCTCACAGCTGACATTGCTGGAATGAAGCTGTCCAGTGAATAATTTTAAAAACAATATGGACATAATTACGAGGACCACCGTACACGTGGTGGCTGTCTGATTGCCCCTATCGCATCGGGCCTTCCACCCGATTACAATGTGCCAAACACCAAAGCTGCATTGTCTTAATTACACCTCATGCATCTATAATCCAACACCACGCACTCCATGCCATTTTAACTCAATCTAGTAGGTGGTTTCCACCCCTACGTTCTCCCTGTTTTTCTATCATGTCCGCCCCTACTTTTTTTTTACCTTTTTTGTGTTTTTCTATCCCTCAATCTGGTTCGGAGACTGTTGAGGTAAATGAGTGCTGGTCTCCAAAAATAAATGCTGGTGAGTCCCGCCCATAACTACTGCCTCGTTTAAGTATTGCAGCTGTCTAAACTATTTGCTTTGACAGATCTGTATTCCATCAATGGTTAAGATCCACAATTGTTGTTTCAAGCCCATGATACATACCATGGCATCTACGAAGGAGGAGTAGAACGCTACTCTCACACCCCTCCATTTTCTGAATCAACAGTCATACTGTGCATTTTATGAATCAAAATACAATTGTAAATCTTAAAACACTCTCCAACATTTGATAAAAATAGTCTGTTTTAACATCACATGCTAAAATTGCAACCCCTGGATAAATATATTAAGTAATCATTTCCAAAGCATTTAGAAGGAAACATTAAAAACAAAACTCTCATTTTTCTATGAAGTATATATTTGTTTGTGACCCGTGGCACCTGGCCTTTTCCTAGTCAATGCTGTCATTCAATCTCTGCAACTTCCGTCAAACATGGATGGCTTTGCAGTAAAAAAGGTACATTTCAACCTATTTGCAAGCACCAATCTCTGAGCAGACAGGCTCTCCTACCCAATGTGCAAAGAGGTGAACTGTGCACATTTACATCACATGGAAACATACATTTTGCCCTTTGGCTTGAGTTTAGATACAACTACTGAAACCCCTAGAAATGAATGTCCTCAGACGAGAGATCCTCAAAGGTCAAAACTTATTTCCCAGAAATGTCTGATTTGTTTCTTATACACAAATATCCCCAAGCTCAGCTCAATTAGATTAGTCTTCTAACATATTAGAACATTGAGACAAGATCATGTTCAAATGACATATTTAGATATTGGTAATTACTGTGGTGACAATGTCATACAATATACATTCAGAAAATATTAAAGTAGATGGAAATATTTAGCATACAGGCACTGGTTCATGGGTACGATAGAAACATGATTTACAGCACGTTGATCAGAAACATGTTTTACCGTACATTCAATCATTACCAATGTGAACTTGCTGGTTAGCTGATTAAACTTGTGAATCGAGATTTTGTGGTCACATGCTACTGGATAGACAATTTCTATAACCAGCAGTCAAAATGCTGCAATATTTTATGATTCGTGTTAAACTTAAATTGTGCTGATGATATGATGGATAATATTTCTTTTTAAAACGTCTTATTGTGTGTGTATTTTTTTAGTGTGTTATTGTTGTACTGCATTCAAATAGACAGTAACATGATGCTATGATATAATAATAAACGTTTATTGTTATCTTCTCGCTTTACATCTCTAGTCCTGAGTAGTGTAACATGTTTTTATATACTAGTTTCCTTGTAACATAAAATGTTATTACTAATTCCAATATTCTATTTCTGATTTGTGTCTTTTTCTATTGAATCTTTAGGTGCAGTTAGATTCTCATTCTCCCCTGTTTTTTAAAGATATTTCTTGTAATTTTGTACTATTTCTTTTTGGTGGTTCATTCATTTAGAATGGTGAGATGTGTCTTGGTTTTTAAGCAAACCTGACAAGACAGATCATGCAACAAATGCTCTTCTGTCCACAAGCTTTAACCAGAGGGACACAGTAAAGCTCCACAAAGTCTTCAGTTAGTCAACCTCACGTAGGAGTTCTTCCCTTAGATTATGAAGGTATTTCTAGAACTCAGCCTGATGACAGAGAGCTTCAGAGTGGAGCAGAAAATGTGTCCTACAGAAGCCTTGTTTTTTTAGACTAACTTCTGTTTACAGGTAAGTCAAGTAAGGTAGCCAGAGGCTCACTTTCCTTCAGGTTCAGAACTAGCTTCTCAGTAGCACTTTTCTCATTTCAGGGACAACGCTGACCAGCAGAACTCTTGATTAGTTCATAAACCTACCAGCTGGTTGCATACTTTTTCTAACCACCAACTAGACTTGGCAAGCATGGTAAACTTACTTGATGATGGAAAGTCCATTTGGTCCTGAAGAATGCAACGTTACCTCCACGGAGGGCATTACAGCTGAAACATGTCGACCAGTTATAGACTATGACAGGTTGAATCCTCCTGCCATAGTCTACACTCTTTGAATGTCTCATTAAAGCTTGTCCTGCCATACCAGGTATTTAGTTTTATCTCACTTTCACTCTCTTTTTACACTCCCTCCACACTCTGCTCATATGCAGGTTTCAGTATAGCTCATTACAATACTGCAAAAACATCCCTGAGCTCCTCCCTCTCAGAGAGGGGGTTGTAGCCTGCACTGCAACTATATTCGCAGTGCGAGGATGTACCCAAAGATGAAGCATGCCCCCCACGGGTAGGTGAGGGATACCATCCTTTAAAACGGGATTTCCCCTCACTCCCTCCTTCAATCATTCCAAGCCATAAAAGCAGTCCTTCAAGGGCAGAATTAGCAACTCCACCCTAAACATGGTAATGTAATAGCAGACAACATTCTTTATTCAGCTGCAAGCCCTTGAATCACACCCTGGAACAACATACTCCGAAGCTTAGAGACTCTACCCGTAGATTCATTCTGAGCAATGTCTAGGCACCACAACACAACAGCTACTTTGTTAAGATCGGGGAAGGTATTTTGTTGCTTCTACAGGTCTGCTCTGGACAATGTCTCTAGTCAAAGGTAACCTCTGTCAAGGAAGAACCACAATCACCCCTTTCAATCCCTGAAACAGCACTATTGTTCCTGCTCAATGCCATCGATATCCTTCATGACTACCAGTCTTGATTCTAATCACACTGCAGCAGGGAGACAATGACTTTACAAATAATAATAAACCCTCAGTGTGAGCCTATGTAGTATTGATTTCAAGTATGTCCTTAGTACCCTATTTTAAAGGGGTCACAAATCCTCATCATTGCTTCCTATTAATAAGATTAAGACTAAACTCACTGTATTGGGTTGTGGCCGTATCCATGTTTCGGAATGCAGTTGCAAATCCTTCTCAGAAGAAGATACTATGCATTATGCAATGTTTTGTGAATATTATAGTTCTCTGCAAAAACAATATATTTTACCTTTACTGAGGGGGAAAAAATACGCAAGTGATGCCTGCCTTAATTTTTTCACAGATACTGTCTTGATAATGTATATATTTTAATGTGAGTAGTTTTTTAAATAGGGCATTGAGAATCAGACAAGAACAAGACCAATAGCCGTAATGCCTGGAGGTACAATGGCAATTCTGGATGTTCTTTTTGTTGATCTTTAATTTATAATTCTTATCACTGTTATTTATTTGAGTATTTTTAAGTGGTAAGCTAACCAAAGATTTTACAACTGTAATTTGATATGAACCAATGTCTTAATTTTGATTGTTTGCATCTTTTTTAGTTTTAAGTGACTGAATAAAGAGCATTTGATTGAATGATTGATTGACTTTATAAATGACTTTTTATCTTCCCATCGGGTCACTGGCTACTTCACATATTGCAAAAACTCCCTAAATAACTGCTATTCTTAAGGTAACAATTGCCCATCTAAACTAGATTAGAAAGCCTAATATTTTTAGCAAAAAATCTTTTAGCCTTTCCTGTGCATTTATGCTCTACTGTATGAACGTACAGCCTCTCCATTTTAAAAAACAAATAATAAAGAATAACTTGCAATCACATGACTTTTCTGTCTGCATGTCTCAACACCACTCTCAATATCCATCTGCACTCCTTTCATATCTCCTCCATCATTTTTTTCTCCTCTCATAGACAGATTGCTACCATGATAATTTTACCTCTCTATCTACATGCTCCCTTCCTTTAAACAGATTGCTAGTATGATACTTGTATTATCAGTATTTCAACTTGCTAAGGCGAGATACTGATTTGCGTCACTTCTTGTATTATTTGCTATTGTTCAACCTTTATCATTTGAAATGTATGTGGTTGTCAAGTATATATATATATATATATATATATATATATATATATATATATATATATATATATATATATAGTCTATATAGAACCTGGACAGGCATTTGGTGTGAATAAAAATTGTAATAAATAAATAGACAAGCAAATCATATACAATTTCCTCTAGACCACACCAATCATGACCCCACCATCTGCTATTGCTGGAATGTATTGATCATCTCATCCTAATTCACACCTTAAAGTCTTGAATGGGTATCACTGGCAACATCCATCATGGGTTTTCCTCCCACCAGCTCAATCAAGATTTTTTCTTTCATATGGGTACGTTTAGGTCTCAGAGGATTCCTATCAAATGTAAAGTATTCTAGGGTTTTACCCTGCCTTGTTCTCTCCACCCAATCTCTACCAGGACCTCTTGTGACTCCACACATGATCAATTCTTTCAAATCCACTTGTACCTTCATTACACTCAGCTGCACTTGAAAGCTTCCTTCATTCAGACATCCGAAGCCTTACACACTGACAGCACCTCATCCAGATCCGAATGTCCAGCATCAAGACAAAATTCCTACAATTCAACAAGAGCTATGAGCAACAAATAGTCTAGCTCTGGCTCAATGACATTGTCGTGGACAAATCTGAACCATAAGGTTCACCCAATGCCAAGTCACTAGGATTACGCTTGGACACCAACCTCACCTAAAAGGAACAGCACAAAGAAAACCAGGAGGCTTGGTACCAGTGCTTTTTACTGAAGAAACACAACAAAGTCCTACCAAAAATAACTTTAAAGCTGCTGTTCAGTCCATTGATAACCTGAAAACTAGATGGTAGAACCACCATGCTCCATCACCTTCTATATTCTTCATTTGCATCACTTAAATGCACCCCAAATCCATCATCATGCCTCTGCAGAAATATGGCTGTGGTGTTCCACCAACATATCAGGTCAAGAATATAGTGAGTCACAAATATCACGGCCAACATTTCTTTATAAAAATAGAAACAAGGAAACACTTAAAGCCAGAAGAGGGACCTAGGTCAGTAGTATTTTTAAGTGACAACTGTTCCTTTAAAGTGGAAAATAAATACAAATGTAGCCAAATTATCACAATCAAGATTGGCTATGATTGTGTCTTAATCAACAGTATCAAGAGATTTATTCACAAATAATGAAAAAACACAATAAAATATACAGAATGAGTGAGCTAGACATGACAAGGTAATAGGAAATCAGCCGATTTCCATACCACAGGCAAGTGACTTAAAAATGACCTTTTAGAACAAAAAGGTACATAGATTGATTGACTAAGTAAACATTTAAAAACACAAATAAAAGTAAATAAGTGAGACACGATACAAAAAAAATCCAACACCAATTTATGTAAATAGCAAATATCCTTATGAATACAATTATACCAAAATGAAAAATATTAAAAATGAAGGGAACCAGAGATGGAATTTAAAACAATTCAATGTAAAAAAAGTGTTTTCTAACCTGAATCTCAGGCCGAGTCAGGGCAGCTTGACTCCCGATGACGGGTCGGTCAACTTATGGAGGTTTTTACCAAAAATTCTCCAAATGATCTTAAACTTTTGGATCTTCTTCCAGAAGTTCCTTTCCTGGTCTTGAAGTGTCCACAAAACCAGACAAGGTTCCATGAGCTCTAAGTTTCTCCTTGGAGAGTTGGGACTACAGTTCCCAGAATGCACCTGGACAAATCCTTAAAATTCCACTGGACGCCACTGGTCAACTGGGATTTTTTTGGTCGAGTTCTTGCGGGTTACTTCTTGAAGCTCTTTTGTACCTGTTGCTTTCAGGGGGTCTACTCATCAAACTTTCAAAGCAAGACAAAGTCCTTTTGTGGTGAAGCCCAAGGTGTGCAGCAGGTGCAGTTATTAAGAGTGCATCCTTCTTGGTGCAGACCAGGTGTTCTTGCGGGTTACTTCTTGAAGCTCTTTTGTACCTGTTGCTTTCAGGGGGTCTACTCATCAAACTTTCAAAGCAAGACAAAGTCCTTTTGTGGTGAAGCCCAAGGTGTGCAGCAGGTGCAGTTATTAAGAGTGCATCCTTCTTGGTGCAGACCAGGTGTTCAGCGGGGCAGTCCTTCTTCTTCTTGATGTTTCCAGGCAGGTATCTGAGTTGCTGGGCAGCTCTCGCACATTTTCCCATGTTTCTGGCCTGACAAGAAAGGGGGCACCCCTTACCAACAGAGTGTGACACCCTCTGTGATACCACTTTCTCTGAAGAATGGCATAATTCTATCCCAGAAAGCACTGTTCACAAAAATCAAAAACAGATAAAATCTCTCAGATGTGGCTAACGTTACCTAACACCCCTGTTCCAGTCCGTCTGCTTATTCAATAATAGGAGGTCCTCTCTGGCTGGGGTTGCAGGAAGTGGGGATAGGTCTGTTTCCTGTCTTCACTGTCTTTTTCAGTTTGGCTAACCAGCCCCCTTCCTGTCCTGGCATCTGCTGCAGCAGATCTCCTACCACCAGACATCTCCTTCGTCTCAGTTGAGGTCACTTCCCACCTCATGAAGGCACTTGGCTCATCCTATCAAAGGCTGGTGAGTTGCTGGATTTATTGCAACTATTATTTTCATACTTTGAAGTATTATTTTAGCTCACTCCTATCAAAAATAGACTTTATTCATTTTAAATAAAGCCTTCCCATGTTAGCTTATGGAGCTAATATATTAATATGGAAAAAATAGAATTGGTAGTTTTTTCCTCACCATCTGCTTATTTTAACATGGTACCCTACCTTTGGGGCACCTAGAGCAGATGTTAGATGTAACATATATTAAAAACTAAGGTAGTTTAAGACTTTGAAGGTACCGTTATCTCCAAAGTTGAATTTTGACATAGTTTTATTTTAAAAGTAGCCTGCAAGGCACGGTTGGCTTTTAAAATGAAATCAGGCACCACATCAGTGCACATTAAGGGGCCTCTCAACTAACATGCCCTACCATAGACCAGGGACTTACGGGTAGGTTGTCAGTACCAATTTTAATTACACCTAATTATCATATACATTTTAAACAGGCAATGGCCCCGGGCCTGGTTAGAAGAGCCCAGGGCACAATCAGAGTCAGTAACCGCCAGACTCAGTCAAAAATGGGTGTGACCTGGGGAAAAGGGACAACTTTCTCACAAACACAAGATATACAGTTTTGACTTGAATATAAAATAGCCCAACCATTAGACACCGTGTTTATACTGCACTATTTCCATGTTCCTCTGGATAACTTCCTTCATTTGGGTAGCCATATACTGGTGTTTCAGTATGTTTAACATAATGTTTGAATTAAGCTTTTTAATACATTTCGATTAATTATTTTTTATGAAATAACAATGCTATATTGCGTAGGCACAATACAAGTTAAATATGTTTTTTGCTGAGATACATTGTTCTTCAATTTCTCATTTCCCTTCTCTGCTAATATACAAACAATGGGCAGTTATAATTCGGCTTACGATCCAGTCCCGTCCACAAAATAAATATTATTACTATTGGCCAATTGGGATCCTAATTTATATATTTTACTAACCCTATCTATGGTTAGCTACACCCGACAGTAACAGCTTAGGTGCAAACATTCCATTCAGTAAAATATAGTTTATTATGAAACCCAAGTGATCTAACAGACTCATTGCCATCATCAAAATCATTTCCAATGATTATCCAGACATTATCAATGTATCATCTAGAAATACTTTTAACCATACTCCAGCAGACAGTGCCCCCCACCCTCAAAGATGATATGCACCTATCGTAAGACATGCTTGCAGGTCAGAGTGAACTACCCTGCGGCATACTGCACACAAGATGTAATGTTATGGTAATAAAATTTGTACAGGGCACAAATACCCTCGGGTGTTTTGGCGCCTCGGATTGATCTGCGCTCGCTGTGACAGAGAAGGTGTGTGGTGCGGTAGCCAGTGATCACTCACCTCGGCTTAGCAGTGGCTGACCAGGACATCGAGATGGGAGCGCGTACCTCCGAGATAAGACACTTGCAACCAGACGGACTACGGTAGCCCGATAGTGAAGTTCGATTCGGCAGCAGAGTGAGCTTGCGGCCGCAGCATGAGACACAGCGGGAACTGTAACTGCAGGCGGACAACCATGACATCAAACGGCCTAATGGAGGCCGGAGCTCCTTCCTTCCCTGCGCTGCGGTAAATACAAGGGAGTGGGAAGTCATTTTTTTAACGCTGCCGGGGATCTCAACACACTGTATGCAGGGGCTGTGTGAATCACGCTTTATGGCGGCTGTCCAGTGACAGGGGAAACAGCTGGATGCAGCATTGAAGTGCATTGCGTAATGTAAAGAACTGCCAAGTAAGGTAGGGGTGACTCTGCATACGCGACAAAGCTTTCTTGGGGACCTGCATGAATAGTTCCACTTGGGTTGCATAAACATTAGTGTGTGGGAAGCCTGCGAGGAATAGGAGGCAGATGGTCATCAACAGTGCACTTTACAGAGGAGTGAGGGAAGTGGCCGCACTGCAGACAGATACTGAATTGAGCCAGAGTGGTTGTGCTGAGCTCTGTTACTTGAAGTCTGGATGGAGCTGTGACCCTCAAAGGATGCCCATACTGCAAATGAGAGGGGTGGGAGTCCATGGAGACGGGCCAAACAAATACCTCCTTACGAGAGGGCATCCTCTCGAGAGCCAATTTGCTCGGGCACAGAGAGCGAGCCTGGCCCCGGATGTTATGGAATCCGTTACCCCAACTGTTCTGTGGGCTCATTGCTTTTGACCTTTGGGGGCCCGCCTGATGTTTTTACGTTTCCCATTGCCAGTAGGCCTGTTTTTGACTGTTTTCCAGCTTCTAGCTCAACTCCCCTCCCCCACTACACACGCGAAGTTGACGCAGATGGCTGGCTGAACCTAACATCGCTGCCGGTATCTTCAGACTTTAAGCATTACACTCAGGCAATCCTATCAGCGCACGCTGCAGGCCCCATCCCGATGCTTATAACATGGATAGCAGCAGAGAGACTTCTCCGAGTACCACCCCCCCGTCATATCAATCTGGCCAGGGGACTTTTTTTACCGAGCCGGATTCTTCCCTACAGAACCCTCTAATGACAGTGCTTAAACTCAAGATGATGTCTGGATTTCATTCAGACCATTGTTTTTCAAACCCCACCCCTGCCTGCGCTACTCTGACATTCTCTGAGTACACCTGATCACTATCCTGACAGCGGAGTTTGAGCACTATGTCTGACGCCCGGTGGAGCTGCTTGGTTCAGCAATTAAGGAGATCGGACCTGGTTCATCCCCTCGGCTGTCACCTATCCAGCCGGACACTCAGAACAGTTTCTCCCTGTCTCCCTGTTTCTCCCATCCCTCCCCCTCCTATAATGAATTCCTTCTATAGAACTATGACATTACCCCTTGGACGGAATCCATAATTGTTCAGACTTATCGCGGAGCTAGAGTAACCATTGGCTGATGCCCGGTGGAGCTATCATATGTAGCTAAAGAGGACCTTGACTCTGGTTCAATCCCTTGGCCGGCACCTACCGAGCTGGATATCAGACATTGTTTTCTTCCTCAGCTCCCCGTTATGTTCCCTTCCCTCCCTCCCACGGTCTTGTTTTTCTATGTTTATTGAATGCACTAGCAACGGATTTAAGTGTAATGTAACTGATGTAACGCTGTAAAACATCTTAATCCTCATGTGAAGCTCTCTGATACCCACGGGTGTAGCAAGTGCTATATAAAACTCAAATAAATAAATGAAATTTCTCCTTCAAATAAGCAGCTACCGCTCTCAATACCTTGGGAAACACCATGGAATGGATGAAAGACCAAAAGGTAGCTAATGATACTGATATAATTGTTTCCTCTAGGTGAATTGCAAATATGCCTGCATCCTGAACTATATCAGAATTGAAAAATAAGCATCCTTTGGTTCTGATTTCACCGAGTCGTTTTCCAAAAGCATTTCTCAAAAGAAGGATTCCCTCCATCTTGAAATGTCTGTAAACCAAAAATGTGTTAAAATCCCTTAGATTTATGACTGGTCTCCACCCCTTGTTTTTCTTTTTCATTAAGAGAAGTGTGCTTACATAATGCTTAAATTCTCCCCTACTGCCAGTATTGCACCCTCAAGATTAATGATTCTATTTCTGAATACACCACCTTCTCTTGCTCCTTTGTAATATTTAACTCTCTTGGTTCCCAATTGATGGGGTAACTTTACAAAATCAATTTTGAAACTCTGAACGGCTTTTAACCTTTTCCATCTGACGTCATGGTGGGCATGTGCGGAGGACAGCCGGGGGCTGTCCAATCTGAGGACGTGTCAGATTCGGCTGCACCCGGGTGAAATGTCCGCCACGGCGAAGTTGTTAATACCCATTGATCTTGTGTTATTGTCTTCCATTCCATCACAAAATGTCTCAGTCAACCAACTAATTTCCTTGGGAAAAACAAAAAGTAGTCATTGCATTCGCCTTAATGACTTGAAAAGGTTTAACCTCGGCCTCTCTTCCTGATTTTTTCTCAGCGCAGATAGAAACTTGAAGAGGCTTGGAAGCCCCTTCCATATTTTCTTTTTTGATAGGAATACTTAGACCCTTGAAATGTTTGGCCAGCAGAAAGTCCCCTTCTTTCGACCCTTCCAAAAACATCTCATACAAACATTCTACGCAAATTGAATGGAGCTTCGTCCCAAGCTGTGAATGTTGACAAATACTTTCCTATACTCTTAAACAGCTCTTCACCCAAAAGTAATCCTTTTGTATTTTCAGTTCCTTCTCTCACTGCAAAATCACCCAATTTTGAGTTTAACTTCACAAGAATTATTTTCCTTCCTTTTGACCATATTCCTCCATTTGCTTTAGCTAAAATCACCACTGCTCTTTGACTCCAACTCTGAAGCTACTCTGTATCAATTGAAGTTTACTTAAAAAATGCCTTCTCTGACATATCCAAATTCTGTACCAGAGGACCTATGACATCTAATAATTTGTCTTCTCACTACTTTAGTGATCATTCAAGCCTTTTGTGAGGATCTCTTCCCAACAGGGAACAAACATTTAATCATCCCAAGATCAAAATTTTAGCTACAATATACTTTGTCTCTATGGCT
This sequence comes from Lissotriton helveticus, assembly GCF_964261635.1. Classification (NCBI taxonomy): domain Eukaryota; kingdom Metazoa; phylum Chordata; class Amphibia; order Caudata; family Salamandridae; genus Lissotriton; species Lissotriton helveticus. Next base: position 1,470,295,734 of record NC_136065.1, read on the forward strand.
TTTTAGTCCATTCCTTCTTAAACTTGCTAACCTCCTTCATGGGCCACCATTCATCACTCCTCGGATGGTGAATACCATAGGAGAAAACATCTCTTCCCCTAATGGGTCTTAAAACACCTCCTTTGAACATGAACCTCCAAAGTTCTACAAATCATTATCTAAATCATCATCTTGATTTAAATAAAAAACTGCCATAATCCAAATCTTTATTGTTATCTGATCTAGACCCATTGCCCAATTCCATTCTATTGTAATCCTCTTCCATTTTATCCTTTGTGCCACTAAGGACACCTGTTCCATGCATGCCGCTAATGACACCTCTCTTTTTGGCCGACCCCTCAATATGCCTAGTTTTTGCTTTCTCTTACTGCTTACCTCTTTAAACACCTCTTTCTCTGATAAGGCCAAAAATTCATCTCCATACACCAAGTCTTTTCTTTTCTTTGACAAATCATGCCAATAGGCTCTTTTACATGAGACTTAATTTCCTGTTAGATTATCTTTTTATGCTTTCCTGACTCAGCCTTACCTCAGAAATACTAACGCTACTCGCCTGATCCAAAGCCATACTTCTCCTATAAACTTGTCCTCAAAAAACTCCCTAATATTTAATAATATAGTCTTACTCCAAAAATGGTCCCATGCTCCACTCTTCCAACCATATTGTGCCTCTATCACTGTTGTTATTTTCAAAATTACATTATGAGGATTTTCCCCAAAACTTGTATCTTACTTTACCTCATTTAGACCATTTCAAAATGTTGGTAAATTAATGCAAAACTTTGCGCATAATTTAACATTTATGAGAGGTTCTTCATAACTAATTAGAAGAGATGGTTTGTGGATGCAGGAGCGCAACAAGACAAGGATGAGGTAAGTTTGGCTTCCATAACATGTTCTCACCCCTGTAGGAGCGTGTGCACCCCCATCTCACTACAGACTCCACACCACCAGCTCAGGCACGTCCTTGCCCGCAGAGCTGATCGGAGCCCTCGCCTTAGTGTGAGCTCACAACGTCTGACTGCCTTGGCAAACAGACCTCCTATGATCTACTCTCCTTTTGGTTTTATGAGTGTTATCACTGAGATTTATGGTTGGCAGAGGTCTGCCCCATGCCCAATCAGGAACCACCAATCTAGTCAGGGTAAGCTGGATACACACTAAAAGAGAACCTGTTCTCACCCTCTTGCAGCTTGGCATAGAGAAGTCAGGCTTATCTAAATAGGTAATGAAAACACCACAGAAATATTCCACACAGGGTTAGATAATATTTTTATGAGTAAAATAAGACCTACATGACAAAAATCTAACAGGTAATATAAAAATTATGACTTTTTGAAGATTAAATCAAAATGTAGTGCTTAGAAGCAAATAGCACTTGGGGTTGCTTGAGGTCTTGCTGGTCCAGGGCAAATCCACAGTTCCCCCATGACCACGAAGGAGGGAAAGGGGCTACAGGAAATGGATGGAGTACGAGTCAACAGCAAAGACTCGATGCATCGGTTCCGATCTGAACAGGCGATGACGGCATCAGCAGCAACCCCCTTTACAATGTGGGTGCTGCATCATTGTCAAGCCACGCTGTCCATCATCGTCGAGCCTCACAGGCCGTTGAAGTGATGTTGCCGAAAGATTCCAGCATTGGCATCAAAGGACAATGGGTTGGTTCTAATCGGCGCAAAGTCGTCACTAAGTAGATTTTGATGGTTCCGAACAGCCAAAATCCCCTTTTAAGGGTCCAGGACTCGATTGGCACCACTTGACAAGGCAGGTCCCACAGATGGCAGAACCCAGGTCCTGTTACAGGGTTGAAGGAAATCTTTGATGGCCCTGAGTCTTCAAAACAGGAGGCAAGCCAGCCAGCACTTGGACTTACTCTGTGACAAAGTGAGATGGGTTCAGTACTTGTCCTTAGAAGGGCGGAGATCAGCAGGCAGCAGGGCAGCACAGAAATAGCAGTTATTTCAGAGCAGCAGTCAATCAGAGTGACAATCCTTGTAGCACAGCAGTCTTTACTTCTGGCAGAGTTCTTCACAGGACCAGTAGTGTACAGTGTTGGTACGGTCTAAGCCCCAGTACTTATACCTAGTTGTGCCTTTGAAGTGGGGGTGACATCAAAGCAGGTCATTGAAGTGCACAGGTCCCCCTTTTTTCCCTGCCCTGACTCCAATCAGTAGGGTGCAATCCAAGAATTGTGTGGGAAACAGGACGCAGCCTATTCAGGTGTAACAGTCTGCTCCCCCGTCTCTTCCTGCCCAGAAAGAATTCTCAGAATGCAGATGAACGCAGATGGGTTCTCTGTCACACCCGCCCAACCTGTGTTCGTTCCTGTCTAGAGGTAATGCACCAAGTGTAGCTGTCACCCACCCCAGAAGTGTATTGGAGACAGACTGCAAGGTGCACAGAGCAGTAAGACCAGAAAAAAGTGCAATTTCTAAAATAGTAGTGTAAAATCCAACTTTCCCAGTAAAGAAGATTTATCATTACCATACCAAACATATAAAACATGATGCAGATACTCATTTCCAATCAAGTACAGCCTAAATGTTATTCAAGAAATTTTGCATGTTAGACTCAAAGTGGTGAAAAAGGAATTTAGCTGCTTGTCATTATTGGAAAGGCAACTCTTACCAGTACATGTCCTATCATGTACTTACACTGCTCCCTGCCCTTAGGGCTAGCTAGGGCCTACCTTAGGGGTGACTTATGTGAAATAAAAGGGAAGTTTTGGCTTGGCAAGGGGGTTTAAATGTCAGGTCAACATGGCAGTGTAAACTTCACACACAGGCCCTGCAATGGTAGGCCTGAGAAAGGTTTGAAAGGCTATGAGTCTGGGTGGCACAAACAGTGATCCACTAGTAGCATTTTATTTTCAAGTCCTAGGTATATGGTATACCACTTTACAAGGGGCTTACAAGTAAGGTAGATATGTCAGTTGAGTATACACCTAGGTTACCATGTTTAGGGGAGAACTACATGTACTTTAGCACTGCTCAGTAGTGGTAAAGTGCTCAGAGTCTTCAGGCCTAAAAACGATTAAAAACAATTAGGAGGTCAGTGAACAAAACGTTTGGGGGAAGACCACCCTAAGGTTGACAGGTCTAACAAGAAGCAACTCTCTGCGTCAATTAAAACAAGCCTACAAACAAATGCTGATGTGCATACTCTTTCTGCCTAAATAATTTCCAGTAAAATATTCACACTTACCAAAAAACACACACACTCTGCAGCTTCCAAAAATTAGAAGCGCAAATACAAACTTTAATTATCAACAACATCACTACAAACAAAAACCATAAGATATTAAACGCACTGTCTCTCATGGTACTTATATTTCTTGAAGCAGCATTTAAAGGAGTACAGACATTCTATGCAGGAGATATTTATAGCATGTCTACAGTGTTTTCGTTCTAGGTTTTATTTATTAAGCTCTTTACATGTGCTACTCGGAGTGGCATTAAAAAATGTTATGCATAATTGTAGCCTCCGGTCTTGTAATGAAACTAATGTGGCTCCTTGTAGACAAAATCTTGGTGTGAAATGGGTGATGAGATTTGCTGATCTATGAAGCAACTCAATTTAGAAAGCAAAGTTTGCACTTATCTTTAAGACCTGTAACATAGCATAAGAACATGGTAACATAGCATAAGAAAGGCAGGGAAGATACTGGTGGACATCTGAGGGCCATGTAACTCACAATATCTCCACACTGCTTCCTTTTTTGTGTAAGTCAATTTTCTCTGCTTGTGCAGAACAATAAACGCAATAGGTCTGGAGTTGGCTTTCCACCTTTTAGCTTTGTCAAAGTTTTTTCTTTTGTCATGTGTTTTGGAAAATGTTCTTGTGTCAGATGAGTGTTATACCTGCTGCTAAGCCAGTGAGACAATATCTCCATACTCATTCCTTTTTTGTGTAAGTCAATTTTCTCTGCTTGTGCAGAACAACAAACACAATAGGTCTGGAGTTGGCTTTCCACCTTTTAGCTTTGTGGGAAAGTGTTTTCTTTCGTCATGTGTTTTGGAAAATGTTATTGTATCAGGTGAGTGTTATACCTGCTGCTCAGGCCAGTGAGACTGGGGTGTGGAATGTTGTTGTGTGGTGATGGTGTGGAATGTTGGATGAGTGAGATGTTAATCACTCTACCTCAGAGTTGTGTTGGAGTGCTCCCTGGGAAACCGGACAAACCCCTAGACTATGAATATGCTAGTCAAAGTTATGGCAACATTCATACTTCGATTTGAATGGGTTATGAGTGGGATAAAAAAAGAGAATCTTATGGATGGTGTGCTTTAGATTATGTATATGGGTAGGGTGTATGGTGTATGGGGAAAGAGTGTTTTTTGTGTTCTAAGGTCTTCGAATTGACAATGAGGTTTTGTGCCCTATCTTCTTGTTTAGGTTTTTGTAGATTGGGGTGTGACTGTGTTCTGTGTTAGGGCTAGTTTTGTGGCAGTGGATACATATCTTTCTTATTTTAGTTAGCTGTGGAGTGTATAGATGTCTGTAAACACTCACTATACCGAGATTTAGTTGAGCGCATCAGAGGTTGATCTTGTGTGTTTCTGGGGACTAGTGCTTTAGATATAGATTCTACTTGGGTGTTAGTTCTTTAAGAGTGTTTGTGGTTGAGGTTTTGCTCCACCCTTACTATAGGTTAGGGTATAGTGCAGTGTATAATCCAAATTACTTGAGATTTTAGTGGTGTTCCACCCTTACTTTGGTTTAGGGTGAAGGACAGTGCGTAAGCCAAATTGCTGATGTTTGAAGTGTGGAGTTTTTGTTCAACCCTTCCTACGGGTTAAGGGTGAAGGGCAGGGTTCAGCCAAACAACTGGTATTTGTAGATTGGTGTTTTTGTTCCAACCTTCCTGTGGGGTGAGGGTGAAGGGCAGGGTTTATGCCAAATGACTTGTGGTTGAGTTTTGTTGTTCCACCCTACCTACGGGGTATGGGTGTGGGGCAGGGTTTAAGCCAAATGACTTGTGCTTGAAGTTTGTTGTTCCACTCTATCTACAGTGTAAGAGTGAGGGGAAGAGTTTAAGCCATATTACATGTGATTGAAGCGTTGTTCCAGCCATACTTTGGTTTAGGGGGAAGAGCAGTGGATATCCCAAGGTGTCCCACCCATCCTGATGTTTTTTCTTTCGCTAAGGACGGTTCTCTACAATGGCTCCTGTGGTTTGTGCCGTGTGGACTGTCTTTTATGTCAGCCCGAACAGCTGGCATGTTTGTGGCATTAGGGGTTTGGTAGAGGATTTTTGGTGTGGCAGAGTGTATGTTTGTTTTCTGTTTAGATAGGGAGAAAATGAGTGTATTCTTATTATATGTTTGTCTTTATTTTCTTTATTTGCTGTGGTAACATGCATGGTCCTTTGCAGTTAATGTGTTAGGACATGTTGCTTACGCAATTATGCATCATGTGTGCAATGTTTTCCACCTATTATTTCTATGTACCTTTATTGCATCTCATTGCTATAGTGTAAACATGCATGCTAGAGTTTCTAATGTTATTCTTTGTAAAGAAGCGAGATTATTATTATTATTAAATTAGTTTTGTAACGCGCGCAGCAACCCAAAAAGGGTTTCCCGGCGCTTAGCACACAAATTTCTAGAAAAGGAGCAGTCAAGAACCATTTGCCACTAAAAGAGACAAGTTTTAAGATTTCTTTGAAAGCTGAAGTAGGACGGGTCATTCTTCAAGGACACCGGAAGAGAATTCCAGATTTTGGGGCCAAGACAAGAAAAGGAGCAGCCTCCCTTTCTTGTAAGTTTAAATCTGGGAATCACGAAGTCTCCGTGGGCTGTAGAGCGCAGGGGACGAGAAGGAATGTAAGGCTTGATGAGCTCTTGCAGATACGCTGGTGCTACACCTTGTTTGATTTTAAAGATGTAACACAGGGTTTTAAATTTAAATCTTTGATCAATTCGAAGCCAGTGAAGGTCACGTAAATACGGCAAGGTGAAAGCCTGTCTAGGAACTTGACAAAGAAGGTGTACTGCAGAGTTCTGAACTACCTGTAGCTTTCTCAGTACCGTTTGGCAGCTACCGAGATAGAGAACATTGCTATAATCGAGGCGAGATGTGATGAGTGCCTGGACTACCGTGCTTTGGGTTGAGGCAGGAAGCATCGCCACCTGTTGTCTCATAGAGAGACTATCATCAATAATGATGCCCTGGTTACAGACGTGGGTGACAGGTAGGGGAAAGGATCCATTTCCTGAGGCCAATGGTGAGGGCCCCATAGGTCCTTGTGCTTGGCCAGGATAGGGACCTCAGTCTTATCCCCATTTAACTTTAAAAAGTTAAGGCGCATCCACTCTGTCACTTGCCGTAGGCCGCACTGAAGGGCAGATGTCGTAGCTTCTTTAGTGGTGGAAAGCGAAACGACAATCTGCGTATCATCCGCATACGAATCTAGGGAAATACCCGCCTCTTCCACAATCTCTGCCAGAGGTCTGACATAGATGTTGAAGAACAGGGGGTTTAAAATGGATCCCTGTGGGATTCCATGTACTGATACGCAGATCTTGGATGATGCTTTAGCAGAAAAGACTTGAAAAAAGCGACCATCAAGGAATGAAGCAAACCAGGATAGGGCAGTGCCATCCAGCCCAAGAGACCTAAGTGCGTTAAGCAAGATGTTATGCGACACAGTGTCGAATGCGGCACTCAAATCTAATAGAATGAGTGCCACAGTTTCCCCTTGATCTAAATGCTGACGCAGTTTCTCAGTAACCCCAAGCAGAACGGTTTCAGTTGAAAAGTTGGCTCTGAACCCAGATTGCGAATAATGAAGAAAGCCAACTTTATCTATGTGTTGTGTCAGGTGAGTATTGATATGTTTCTCCAAAATTTTGGAGAAAGCCGGAAGCAGAGATATAGGTCTAAAGTTAGATAGTACATAAGTATCTGCTCCAGCCTTTTTCAACAAAGGGATGACCATGGCTCGCTTCCACCCGGGGGAGTACCAAGGCCTCTCGCATAGAGGTGTTAAGAAGATCGATAAGGATGCCTTTAGATGTGGCAGAGAGCTGACAAAGTATGTTAATAGGCAAAGGATCAAGAGGAGGCCCAGATTTAATACTGTTTAAACGATTTTCGAAAGAGCCTCTTCAAATGGGTACCAGGAAGAAATCTTGGCTATCTGGTCAGAATTACTGTGATATGTAGGGTCAAATGCAGAAGCCATACTACACAAGGAAGGGGAAGGAGCAGAGAGTGACTTGTAAATAAGTTCAACCTTCTGAATAAAGAAGTCAGCAATGTTGTTACATTGATTTTCATCAAGGACAGGAGGAAGAGGGATGGTATGAGAGCCAGCTAACTTCTTCACTACCAAAAATAGAGCCCGAGGACGATTAGATGCCTTAATTATTGTGTTAGCAACGTAAAGAATGCGTGCCTCTTTACACGCTGAATGATAACTTTTAAGAGCAGCTTTGTAAGCATCTTTACAAGTTAAAAAGTACTATCTCCTCCATCTTCTTTCTAGTGCTTTACATTTAGACTTAATAACTTTAAGATCGTTTGTAAACCATGGGGCAGGGGGGTGATGAGTAAAGCTGCGTTTGGGTACAGGGGGCAGACAGATGTCAATGGCATTAGTTAGCTAGTCCAAGACAGCAGTATTTAATGAAAGCAAAGGTAAAGTGATATCAGGTATGCTAGTAGACAGAATAGAATTAAAAGACTCCATATTCAACTTGCCCCAAGATCTGAGACTACCTGAGCTAGTAGGAGGGGTCACTACCCTAGATGTGGAAGGCTGCAGGTTTAATGGAATTATAAAATGGTCGGACCAGTCTAAGGTTCTAACCTGGCCTGTCCTCAACATGGTGCATCACGCCTTACGCCTGCTTCAAGCAGCCGCAAGGTTTTGACGCAGTGGCGTCGGAAAAGTGACTGAGTGAAATCTTGTAGATTTCACTCAGGCACTTTTACGAGGTGTTCCTGCGACGGAATGCTCCCCCTGTGCTGGAACTCCCACATGAACCCTGACGCAAGTTTCATGTGGTGCAAGGATTTACAATGTAACACATCTCCCTAAATGCATCACTTTGTAAATAGGGCGCAACGTGGAGCATGGTTTAGGCTGCCGTTGCGTCACAGAAGTGACGCAACAGTGGTGTAAATGTGCTGCATGCGGTTCGAAAATCTGCCCAGATGTTTCTACCACTTGACACCACAAGGTGTATTTCCATTCTTCAAAGCTGGAATCCTCGGACCATGTGTTTGATTTCACAAAAACCTGACTTTGGAAATGCACAATATGCAATGCCCCCTCCTTTCTAACCAGTGCAGAACACATCCACTCAGAAGGTGAGAAGAATCCCTCTCAAGCATGAAACCTCCATCTTTGGATGGTTACTAGTACATACTTTTTCGAAGTTGGTCACAATGGACATTGGAGCTGGGAGTGCTGTGGAACCTGCTGATGCGGAGATCTTTTATCACAGCAGATAGTGGGCGCTTGGAATATTGTGGGCCTAATGGACCACTTAAAGGGTAGATGCACGTTCTCAATGCTCAGTATCTAAACATTTTGCAGTGATTTTTTACGCTGATGATTGTTTACATCCTCTTTAGGTTAAACAATTACGGTTCAAAGAATGTTCAAAGAAATGAATGAAATGGAAGTAGGAATCACTTTAAAGATTAATATACATTTTAATGGTACACATTGTGAAATACTGTGCAAATAGTTGAACATTAAATTTGCTTATTAACTTCCATTTAGCTTAAATACACGTACCTAGGCTTGTCCTTCCTCTATCAGGATTGTCTTTTTGACAGGCGGTATTTTTTATAAGTTTTGGCGACATTGTTTTCAAAATTCACAAAAGATATTTAGTGGCATAAATTTGTAGAAAGGTAGACATTTGTGCATCAATAAGAACTTATTTTACAATGCGCTAATATATGTAGATGTATGCTTGTTAGGGAAAAGGAACATGCAGGATAATTTTGATATTATAACCAAAAAAGGTTAAAAAAATATTTTGCATGTCTTTAATCAAAATGTACAGCAGCCATTTATTCCATCCAAGACCTCTTCCTACTGGTCCTCTAGGAGACATACCGGCATCGGAAATTGTTAGATGAAATACAGTTGAGCGTCTTTGACTGCCTTAGGTCACTATTTTAATTGGCTGCTATTTTTTTCCTTATTAAAGTGTGTCCCAGATACTTGTGAGTCTGCAGTTTGCTCGAGATTCTGTACCACGAAAAATGATTGGTATTAAAATTGGTCTTGCATTCAAATGGCGCATTTTCCATCCCATAATGAATTAGAGAAAATTAGGATGCTCCTTTTATGTTTATTATTGGGGCATGCTATGAGTTATCAAGAAACGCGCTGTGATGCATTCTCATGCTTTCGAAATGGAAAAAAGTCAATTACTAAAAATCTAATATAAATGAATGTAAAACAGCTGGGGTCCATTGTATTTAAAAGCACAGAACGAGTGATACATGCCTTAAAGTTCTCTCAGATCAGTTAACACTATAAACACCCAGATTATTAAAAACATGGCGGTGAAACCATTTGCAATTTAAGTAACAGAAATTAAATACAACTTGGCAGGCTAGTTGAGAGTAATCTGGAACACAGGTCATATCATTCCACAGGATAGTAAAAATATACCCCTTTCATCAGCAGTGTACTTTTGTGAGCTTTTAGGTCTGTGTAAGCATTTACATATCCTTACTGGATGAAGGGCGTTAAAATTATGAACCGTAGGTTCTGGATCATGAAGCTCAAACTTCACTGGTGGAGAAGGTGCCAGCATTTACAAGTGTTCCTTGAGGTCATACATGCCTAATGTGTCTGCAAAGTAAAGAGGGGTGTAGAAGGTGAGTAATGAGGGCCCCCGGGCAGCTTCGGGCACCTAGTATGGCCCTGGGACAGGTCGGCAATTCCAATTGGCTGGCGCTTTCAGCACAAGCCTCAGGGTCTAGAATTCTTTGTGGCGCACTGGCCGCTACGTGAAGCAAGTTAGGGAATCAAAAATGTGTCTCTCTGTCAAGAAAGTTTCATATTGTTTAACATAGCGCGTGTTTTCATCTAATAATGGAAGCAGCTGCTTCTGTGTTAGAAGCGCTACGCACCTTAAGTGAGCCCGGGCGGGAGGACCTCATTGTACCTGGTGTGCTGTCCGAGGCATGGGTGGAAATGGAGCAGCGAAGGAGGCCGGCGGCAGGTGGGGTATCGGCAGCTGTCACTGCCTGCTTATTGAGCGAAAGCACCCCAGTACCTTCTGTCAGCATAACTCACTCGCTGACTGGCGCCTCACCGGCTTCCATGCAGCAGTTTCCTCTGTCTCCACCTGCTTCCACGTTATCTGGCAGGGGAAAAAGTAGGAGGGGCAAGCAGCGCGCGCACACGGCCCCCTTTTCTGCCATAAATAACAAAACAAACAAGAAAAGTGGTGTTCCTCTGAAAAAAGAAGTGTTAGCTCACAAAACTGAGGAAAATACCCCACCTATTCGTCAAATGCAGCAAAAAGAAGCCTTGTTTTACAAGACCCACAGGTTTTGGTTGTGAAGAAAAAGTTTTGTATATTTGGTAAAAAGCATTTTGAAACTATCGAATTGTCAGATAAAATGTAATCGTCAGAGGCTTGTATCTTATAATTTCCAGTGAAAAAGGCGACTCCATATTACTGGCAAAGAAAACGTGAAGCTACATGTGTATCTCCTCAAAAAAGCAAGCATGAGATGTATCATTTTTCCATGACTTCAGATGTAGGTTAGAACAGTGACTTATTATTGGACATTCATGACAAGAATTTTGTTAGTCAGGCTGAACATTCCAGGGAACACAAACAGGATAGACAATGGGAGTGGATACCACAGGAGATAAACAATGAGCACAGGCTATTAAACCTGGCAGAAATCAATGATATTATGGCTGCAAATTCAAGTGTTTTGCAATGCAACATGGGCGAAATACCGTCAGGCACGAGAAGGGGTGCTAATGAATGTCTGGTCACGTGTCTAGCGTCCTGCAACATAAGAGGCAGCGTGGAGGGGGATTTTCAAACAAAATTCCCCACGTCGTTGGATACAAAAAGAGTTTCTAAATGCAAAAAAGCTATAAACTGGAAAGCATATGACGTATAGGAGATGGGGAACAGCCAAGTGGTAGTATGAGGGGTGGTAGTGTAGGGAATAGCGGGGTGGTAGGCATGCATTTCCCAGATGATGCAAATGAATCATTGGAAGAAGGTGAAATTATGGATGAAAGTGTGATATTGAAAGGTTTTCAAGAATCTATAAGGGGAAAGGGGGGATGTACTAAAAATTTCTCTAGACTTTATTTTCCACAGGACAGAGAAAACTAAAACAATCAGGGCAGACTCAGTTCAAGACATCAAAAAAGGGATTGAAGAAAAGAGTTGATACTGAAGACCACATTTCTACAAACCCAGGTGAGACTCACACATAGTTTGGTCAAAAACATTTGAGGGGAGAAAAAAGATAGCGAACACCCTAAGGTCACAAGGCAGGATAATGGCAGTCAGGTAGAAAAAGAAGTTGAGTTGGCAGATGACAATGTTAAAGTTTCAGGAGTTTAGAGCCAGATTAGTTCTTATGCAGGAAAAACAGTGGGGGAAGTGGACAATGAACTCTGGGTTCAGTGGGTGTACCCTCAAAGGCCTCCACCATCCATGCATATGGCTAGCAGCTTAGCGGTTCCTTATCGGCCCTTTCAGGCCCACCCTGGTGGGGGGGTGGGGCTTGTAACAGACCGCAAACAATTGTATCCGGGGCCTGCTGGAATTTCAAAAAAGGATACTGTGCAAGAAATCCTTGAAAATACAAGCACGAGTGCTCAAAGTTTGGGGGAAAACATGCAGTTATGGAGAGCAATCAAATTGGGGGGGTGGCGGTTTTCCAAACACAGGAAGAAGTCTTGCTTTCCAGCCTGGACATAAGGGCCTTTAATCCAGTCAAGGTGGATAAATTATGTAAATGGTTACAATTCTATCTGAACACACAAGAACCAACAGTATTAGAATGGGGCTTCAGAGAAGGATTCAAATTAGGTTACCAAGGGCCCATGTGTCATAGGTTTGCACAAAACTTAAAGTCGGCAAACAAATTTCCACACATAGCGGCTGATTATGATTGCGGTTTTCCTGCATCCTCCGGGCCGGCGGAACCACTGCGGAGCCTCGAAAGATCCACCGCCATATTAGGTTGGCTGGTGGGTCTGGCATTCCGTCCGCAGTTTTCCGCCGCGGTCGCCTTCCGACCGCGGCGGAAAAGCTCTAGCATGACTGGCGGTGTGTATCAGACACCACCATCCATATTAGGATGGTGTGACTGACATGCTTTTCCGCAGCGGCTTTTCCGCCGTGGAAAAGCATATGGACTTTCACTTGGGGGAAGGGTGGTGGGGGGTGCACAAGGGGGGGTTCCTATGGTAGCCCCCTGCATTTGCGTGCACAAAGCAGCAGGCACTGCACGGTGCCTGCCGCTTTGTGCATGCAAATGCGATGCATGCATATTTAACCTTGCGGCGTGTGCAGCTTGAAGCTGCACCTGCCACAATGTTAACGATAGAGCATGTGACCGCCACCCTGGCGGTCACATCCTAATATGCTCGGAGGAAACGCCGCAGCCCTTGCGGACGTTCCCTCCTCCTCAGGGGTCGCGGACAGACTCAAGTCCGTCCGCGATCATAATCGGCACCATAGTTAGGATAAAACTGCTGACATAAGTGAAAGAGGGGAGGATGGCAGGCCCCTTTGATTTCGGGCCATTAGACAATCTCATTCTCTCCCCCATAGGTGTAGTTCCTAAGAAAACAGAAGGGGACTACAGGATAATCCAACATCTCTCATGGCCTCAAGATCTTTCCGTTAATGACTTTATCACAAGGGAAGACTCTATGGTCCAATTTGCTTCTGTAGATTAAGTATTGACAATGATAAGAAACACAGGGGAGAACTCTGAATTGGCTAAATGTGACATCAAGTCAGCCTTCAGGCTTCTGTCAGTACACCCCTCAGATTTTTCGTTACTTGGCATTTTATTTAAGGAAAAAAAAATTGTGGACAAAACCCTGCCTATGGGCTGTGTGATATCATGCAGGCTGCTTGAATCTTTCAGCTAATTCCTACATTGGTGTTTCATTTTTCGCCCAGGGCACAATGGGGTTACACATTATCTAGACGAGGTTTTATTCATGTGAAAGGCTCTGAAGGATTTTAAGGAATTTGCTCAGGGCATGGGTGTTCCTTTGGCAGAGGACAACACAAAGGGCCCCAGCTGTTGTCTAACTTATCTGGCCATTGAAATAGACACTAAGAGTATGCAAGCTAGACTCCCTGAGAAGAATATATTGGAAATAACCAGATTATTGGCATATGCTTGTTAAGCAGACAAACTGACATTGCGGGAAGTCCAAGGTTTTTTAGGTCACCTCAATTTTGCCTACAAGGTCATAAGGGCAGACAGAACCTTTTGCAGGCGTCTGGGCTTTTCCATGTCTGGTATTATGATACCACACCATAGAATCAGAATAACTGCTAACATGCGGGCAGATTTTAAAGTATGGTTATGGTTCCTAAAAGAATTGAACGGTGTCACACTCTGGTCACTAGAAGAGGATTTCGTCAAATGCAACTGTTCTCTGACGCTTCTGGTCCCAATGGTTTTGGAATTTTTGGAGAAGAGAAGTGGTGTGCAGAAAGATGGCCTACCCGGTGGGTTGCTAAGAAGAAAACCACAGCTTTCTTTGAATATTACCCATTGATAGTGGCTTTAACTGTTTGGGGAACAGAGCTGGCAAATAGAACAGTGCTTTTTAACGTAGATAACAGGACTGTAGTAGATCTAGTGAACAGTCAGAAAGCCAAGACCAGACAGCTGTTAAAGTTACTGCAAATATTCATGCTAGACTGTTTAAAGTTGAACATAATATTCAAAATTAAACATATTGCAGGGGTTGATAATAACATTGCAGATGCTCTATCTCACTTTCAGTGGGAGAGATTCCATGGTTTGGCACCCGAAGTGGATCTACGGAAGACTCCGATACCCAGCTGGATATAGGATTTGGCAAAATTAATGCTCATCAATTCATCGAAAACTCATTAGCACAGAGTATCAAACTGGCATACAGAAGAGCTTGGCTGGAGTTTTTAGATTCAGGTGCATTGCATAGAGTTCATGATAACAGAGGGTTGCGTCAGAGCAGAGAAGATATAGTTAAGCTCATTATACTTAACATAGACAGGAACATTTCTTCTACAACAATAGCTGGGAAGCTAGTTGGAATATCTTTCTACGGCAAGTTCTTTTGGGGATACGAGCCATCGGCGGGGGAAATGGGCAGGAGGATCCTGCAGGGTTTGGCAAAAACAAAAAAGAGAGGGCTATACAAAAGAGAGACTTTATCTTTAAAATTATTGTATAAGATAACAATCAGTTTATATGACATTTGTTTTTCTATGTTTGAATACCAATTGTTCAAGTTATGCATGATTTGCTTTTTTTTTGGTGCTTTTAGGATATCTGAATTGCTGGACACTGCTGTGAACAAGGATCTCAAAACACAAAATGTATCTCTGATTCATTCAGATATAGACATTTTTCTTGAACGCTCAAACACTGACCAAACAGGGAAAGGTTCAAGAGTAATTTTACAAAACATTGGTGGTCCTTTATGCCCCAAACAAGCATGGTTAGATTTTCTAGCAATAGGAGGTGCATGTTCAAATGTTTTTCGTCATTTGTACTGATCTCAGATAAAAGCCACCCAGTTCCTAGCAGTCTTGCGGAAATCTTTAAAGAAGCTTGGGAAGAATCCTGTCAATTTTGGTACACATTCTTTCTGCATTGGGGCGGCTTCAAAAGCTGCTAGATGTGGATTTTCCATTAGTGACGTTAAGAAATTAGGACGCTGGTCCTCAGATTGTTGCCTGCATTATATTAGAGATTTGGAATACAAAGATTAGAAGTAGAGATATTAATTGTTTTTTCTTTGCAGGACTGATGGCAAGTTTATCAATGTCTCAGCGGCAAGTTTGGATAATTGGACACTCATTCGTCAAATGGGCAGCAAAACAGGCAGAAAAAAAACATTTTGGGAAGAATTTAGGTTTAAGTTCCGAAGATGTGTCTGTGTCTTGGTGGGGAAAAGTGGCATGAAGTGGGGCCAATTTCTGCCCCTATTGAGTGAGCTGTCTTTTAAGAACAAACCCGAAATTGTTTTGATCCATCTAGGGGAGAATGATCCAGTTCAGTTATCGGGGATTGGGCTAAAATTAGAGATTAAAACAGATTTGGAACATTTTTTCAAAGACCTGATCCAAAACTCAGCATGTTCTGACAGCTCTGATGCCCCCCTGAATTTGGAGGGGGGCAGAGAGATTTACAACAGTGGAAAAAGCCAAAAGGAACGTGAATAGAGAACTGCAGTGGTTTTGTTCTAATAACAGAATGTATTGGCTAGTTCACAATGAAATCTCAAAAGAAGATTACCAGTTTTTTAGACATGATGGGGTTCATGTGTCCTTTATTAACAATTAAATTCATATTCTAAACATAAAGGGCACTGACACTTCGGGGCGCCACTAGCCTACTTGCTTTTAGGAAGGGTCTAAAGACCTGGTTGTTTACTTTATAGGCTTAGTTTCCTTCTTTTTACTGAACTCCCCTTTTTTGTTTTACTGCTGTGTTATGTTATCTCATCGTAGGTCTCGCTGCTAAAGCGCCGGGATACTCTTTTTGAGTCGCCGCGCGCTATATAAAAATAAATATAACATAACATAACATAACATGATTTCAAAAATCCTTGAAATATAAACATGATGTTGAAATATTGCTGTTTAAGTGACAGCTTAACATTTTTCGTTTTCAATTGCACCATATATATTATGCAATTCTTTTTTATATTTAAATACGTTTCTTCACTACTCCTCTGTCCCCCTCCCCCCATCCCCCTCTCTTATATTAGATTATGGTGTCAGTTTAAATTGCTCCCAGCATGTATATGCCGCCACGCATAACAAGGGACACACTTTAGATCAAGTGTGGTCACAAAACCTAGACATTACACAATTTGCAATCTCCCCTTGCACTTGGTCAGATCACTGCTTAATAACCTTCTTGATCTCCAACATTGTTGCAGCTCCTACCGCCAGGCCAAGCAATATGAAAGCGAGAAATTGGAGTCAAGCATGTATTGAGTCATTCCAAACCATCTTAGTTAATACACCCCCCCCCCGCTCCAAGCCAGCTCCCTCTCTACTCAATCTAAAAATCTTACTGCCTGGCTCGAATCGGCCAGCGACAAAGTCGCACCTTTGAAAAACATCAAAACAAGAAGGACACACGATGCCCAAAAATGGTTCCCGCCCACCTTAAAATAACTTAAACTGTCTCAGACAAGCTGAGCGAAAATGGAGAAGGCACTATGAGCCTGAACTCAAATTAACTTATCTGTCTCTTCTTAGAGAATACAAAACTTCTATTCTCTCATGTAAAATCAAGTATTTCTCATTGAAAATCTTGAACTCTGTCAACAAAACAAGAGAGATTTTCTCAATTGTTGATGAACTGGCTGGCCCTGTGAGAGTCTCGGCACAACCAGTGCATTACCGACAGTTATGCGACTCCTTAAATCATTATTTTTTTGAAAACATTATTTCAATAAAAGCCAGTATTCCAGTGTCAAACATTTTTACCGCACCTTCTTTACCTCGCCAAAACCTAGCTGTACTTAATCATTTTCCCCTTTTTACCACAGAATCCTTTTTTAAACTGATGAACAAAGTTAAGTCAGGCTCTCCTCTTGACTGTGGCCCTCCCCACATCTAACGCGAAGCTTTCAGTGCCTGTCCTGAGCCCCCTATATCTCTTCTCAATTCTTCAATCAGCAGCGGTACTGTCCCCGATTCTTTTAAAAATGCGGAGATTCTCGCCATATTAAAGAAACCCGCCGCCAACTCCCAAGTGATGAGCGACTACTGCCCGATATCCCTTCTGCCCTACCTGAGTAAGATTCTGGAGGCACATGTGGCTGGCTGTATGAGCTCCTTCGTTGAGGAGTCACTCCATCTGGACCCCCATCAGGCGGGTTTCAGGCCTGCTCACTCGACCGAGGCAGTCATTCCCCGACAGTCATGGACGAATTACGAACTGGAGCAGACCTTGACTCCCCTTAGGCCCTGATCCTTCTCGACCTGTCAACTGCATTTGACACGGTCGACCACAACATCCTGATCGACCGTGTCCATAGCGCAGGCGTAGGGGGACAGGCACTGAAGTGGATACATTCCTTTCTGACGGATAGATATCAATCCGTCCGATTAGGCAACTTTTGTTCAAAAAAAGGAAAACTTTCATGCGGAGTCCCACAGGGCTCCTCTTTATCCCCCCTTTTATTTAACCTGTACATGCAGCACCTGGTTATCGCACTAAAGGAAATGGATGTCCTGGTGTTTAACTATGCAGATGATCTGCAACTAATTTTCAATATTCAACCCACAAGTTTATCAGAATCCAATCTGCAGTCTATCATGACTTACATTAGCAATTGGATGAATTTGACCCAACTAAAACTGAATCCCGACAAAATGGAGCTGATCTTGACAGGTGGTACTCTAAACCCATGGAACGCCAACTTTTGGCCTTCCTCTCTGAATCTGTCGCCTGTATCAGCAGCTACGGTAAAACACCTGGGGATTATGATAAGCAATGACTTATCAATGAAATCCCAGATCAGCTCGGTGGTGTCGGTTTGCTTTCTCATGTTAGGAAAAATAAAGAAAATAAAAAGATTCCTCTCTACAGAAGCATTAAGCCTGGTTGTCCTGGCGCTTATCATCTCGCGACTGGATTATGCTAACTCACTTTATGTTGGAATCCAGCATATCAAGTACAACGCTTACAATTAATCCAGAACCACGCGGCCAGGTTAATTTTTCAACTCCCGGCCCGTCAGCATGTAAAGCCACTGCTCAAACAACTTCATTGGCTCCCAGTGAGCCAACGCAGTGTCTTTAAGTTAGGCTGCATTGTACACAAGGCGCTGTCCGAAGAAAGCTCTAAGTTTATCTCCAACAAGATTAGGAAATACATCCCTTCTCGCACCCTCCGATCTTCTAGTCAACACCTTCTGACCATTCCTAGATTTAAGCGCATTAAACACGGCGGGATCCGGTTCTCCACACTGGCTCCCCAAATCTGGAAATCTTTCCCCCTCTCAATACGGACCACTGACATCCATCTTCAGTTTAGGAAACAGCTAAAAACATGGCTATTCTTTCAAGCGTTTTCTATCTAAGCCACCAATCCACATAGAGCCCCGTCCTTCGCGGCGCCAAGAAACCTACCCAGTGAACGTTGCGCTATATAAGCATTTTAACATAACTCAACATAACATAAGATATGGTGGTAGTTTCCTTTGATATTTAATGGTGTCTTTGTTATAACCGGTTTGGCGACAGTGTTCAGTTGTGCTTACAGTTTAACAACGGTTAACAAATGAATAACGTTTTTTCACCTGTTTGGCGACAGTGGTGCTATGTGTTTACATGAGCTGATAACAAACGTCCAGAGCATATAGTGATGTTTTAGCAAAACGGGGGGGGGAATGGAAATTCCGGAGTTAGGGTTTTACCTGGTGTCAGAGTTGGAGGAGATCAAGACAGGCAGGAAGGATTGGGCACATTAGGAATAGCTTCGGACTGGGGGAAGCAAGGGAGCACGGTTGGAAGCAAGAGGTAGGCAGGATATGTAGATAGGGTTTTGGGTATAAGGATTAGGCCAAACAATGTTGGGTTATAGTTGTTTTGGGGTATATTGTTTAGGGGCAGGGGTGTTAGTGGGGGATATGTTTTGAAATATGATCTATATATTAAGATATGTGTGGAATTGCCTACCTGTCCAATAAAGCTGCGTTTTACCCCAAATGTGGGTCTTGGACGTGCTTATTGCCCGATGAGGGCTCATGGGGGTGGCAATCACAGATTGTCCAGCCCCTAGCAGCTTAGTATGGCCCAGGGACAGGTCGGCAATTCCAATTGGCTGGTACTTTCAGTGCGAGCCTCAAGGTCTAGAATTCTCTGTGGCGCACTGGCTGCTACGTGAGGCAAGGTAGGGAATCAACAATGTGGGTATTGTTCCCCCTTTTTTCATGTTAGGCATTCTTACCCAAACTTTTTTCATTTGGTGGTTGTCAATTGGACAGATGGCAGAATTGGGGGATCAAGAAAGGCAAGAAGGGTTGGGGGTATTAGGAATATCTTCGGACAGGGGGAAGCAAGGGAGCGAGGTTGGAGGCAAGAGGTAGGCAGGATATGTAGATAGGGGTTTGGGTAGGAGGATTAGGCCGAAAAATGTTGGGTAATAGTTGCTTTGGGGTATATAGTTTAGGGGCGGAGGGTGTTAGTTGGGGATATGTTTTGAAATATGATCTGTAGATTAAAATATGTGTGGAATTGCCGATCTGTCCAATAAAGCGGCCTTTTACCCCAAATTTGGGTCTTGGACGTACTTATTGTGTGAAGGTACATCTTGACAGACAATGTGGGCCGCCAGGCTGGCGTAATAATTTTTGTTGCTTTTTTTGCCAGATATTTTTTGCTGCACTTGAAGACATTTTCTTTCACCAGTAGATCAGAGTCACTTGTCTCAGTTGAATATGACTCCGATAGGGCTTGCCTAAGCTCATGGTGAGCATGGTTGTAGACCGTAAAAGGTGCTGATGAAAGACAAAGATTTGTTTTCCTTTTTAGGATTGGCTACTGAATTATTTAGTTGTCTATTCTGCCTTGTACTATAATGTTGTTGTTTATTTTTAAACTTTGGGTTAGCTCCTTTCAGCCATTGTGTTTCTTGTGTTTTTCATTGTTTGCCAATGATTGGGCTCTCTCTTAGGGCCCTGTCATTTTGTTGATTATTTTTCCCATTGTCCCAGATTTGGAGTTAGGGCATCACGTTTTCCTTTTTTTGACTGGAGCTAGTGTGTGCTCTTGTGTGTATTTTCTTTGCTACCATGGGGCCCCTGCATCCCTCTGGGTCTTATGCGCTTCTGGATTTCAGAGTTAACAAATTAAACAAGATTCCTAGCATATGATGTTTCAGAAACCTACAGAAAGGTCACCGACAGCAGGCAAAGCACCTAATTGTCCATATAAATGGGGTATGAAACTAGCTTTACAGCGTCTGGTGTGCTGTTCATTCCATTATGAAGTTCCTCTCACATATTTGATCCAGGAAGTCAATAATTTATTTGTGAATCCAAAATGTTCACATGTTTTGAGCAATCAGCAGTCACATAATGGTATTTTTGGAAGGACAAGGTTTAAAACCTACTATATAACCACAAGAAAATACAATTCCATAAGCTGGCTGATATCCGATTTTAAAACATTGTTTTAATTTAGGAGCGTCAGATCTCTCCAATTAACATTTGGTAGTAGATGTCCCAGTTTCTGGAAAAAATCTCTCTCCTTCACTATTTTTCACTTCCTTTTACTTCATGTTGATGGTCAAACATGATCACTGGCAGGCAGGTCTATTCTTGCACATCCTGGTATCTGTTAATTGTCAATACAATAGTATATTTGTCCACTGGGCCCAATTAGCACGTATATCACTAATACTCATCAGTTCCTGAGCCCTTGGTTGGTATCAGAATGCACTCCTCTGGACACAAAGGAGGAATCCTGAAAGTTTGGGCTTTTCACAACCATGATTCAGTCTATTCCATTTGAGATCTTGCCATCCAGGGAAACGGCCCATGCGATGGTCCGGTGAACCCAACTCTTTTTGCTATGGTGACTGTCAGAGATGACAGGCAACACAAGATCTTCACTTCATGCTACAGCCCGTTGTGACCACCAGCACGAAGCTCCAGCATCAAATGTACACAATGCCTAACCAGATCTTCACGCTACAGAGATGAACCCCCATGATGCCCAACCTTCTCTTGGCTCTATAGCAACAACTACCTGCAACGCTCTTCCTGCTCCTTGCGGCCTCCTCCGAGAAGGAAACACTTTCAGTAGGACTAACCAGGTCCCTGTATCTGCCCGCACTCAATCGTGGTTGGCCTGAACTTGTGACTTACACCCCATCTTGCACATCCAGACAACCATGAGTAGCACTTGACAGGCACCTCAAGGTGACTGCCAAGGGGTACAGGGAGCAAAAGGAGGCTATGCGCCCAAGGGGACCCTGCTGGGGCCCCTTAAAGGCGAATTCCAACAGCCTTTATGGGTCGAGAGACCGGCACAGAAAGGCTGCCAAAACCCAACATCGTAATACCACAGACGGAAATAGCTGCCCTTGGGATTACTGGCAGCATTGTGACTGGCAAGTGGGGTCTACGAGCCCATCAGAAGCCAATTGGAATAACCATTAGGATTTCTTTCAAACCGCCTCCAACTTAATGGGGCAGTCAGAAAGGAATCCGACCGGCATATTAGAATGTGGTTGGAAAGGCTCCGACCGACAGTCAGAGCTGTTTCCAACCGCATCGTAATCAGGCCCATAGTATGTAACGTGCTTATTACATGTAGTGCAAAAAGAACAATTGATGGACAGAATGCCGACCAATGTCATACATTCACCAAGTACAGAGATCTGGGCCTAAATCCATTGGTTTTTTTCCCACCATGCCATTCCAGTTTGGACCCAGCCATATGCAAATCAGTCTTGACCCGTTGCCCAATGGGAACAGACCAAGCCCAGAACTGCCAGGCCAGGTTCTCCCTGGACTGGAAACAAGCATCTTTGGACGGGTTTCGGGCTTTCACCACTCATCAACCAGGGTAGCTTGAACACAGGACCCACGTCTGGGCATTTACATATAGTGAGCATAGCATTGAGCAACTAAATGGGTTTGAAAATTACAGCAAGAAAACAAAAAGAAAAATGCTACATAAAATATAACAGCATGTACTGAAACCCAACAATACTGCAAACGAGCAATGCAAATATCAACACGACAAATGAAAAAACATAAAATACGAAAGTGGCAATTTTGAAAAAAACCCATTGTGGAAGGCATCCTGAAAAAATAAAAACTTAAACATATAACCTACACTTGAAATTATAACCTACACTTGAAATAAGGAAGACCGACATTGTGTCTGCAAACTGTACATACCATCACACCACAAACAGTCTGCATCTCTTTTGCAGTGTAAAGCGTTGCATTAATTGTTTTAGCCCTGAAAATTAGTTTCTTGGGAACAGCCCTGACACAAACTGTACTGTTGTTATGAGCCTCATTGTGCATATACTTTAGCCCTACGTATTGTTTAAGTGTTCATTTTGCTATTTCTAGAGTGAAAAGCTGTGGTGAGAGCTAGCAAAAATGTTGAAAGAGGAATGTGTTACATTATTAACTTTCACGAAATGAGATTTGAAGGCATTTTATAATTTACTTGTGATAAAAAAGTGCACTGAGTGAGGGTGTGGAATTTTTCAGGAGAAAGGAATAATATGTTACTGGTGCATTATATATAAATATGTGACAGTGGGTCAAAAATGTAAAAACAGTTTTGAAAATATACTGATCTATCACTGTTATCAATTCTTGACCAGTATTTAACTATTTTGTCTTTTTGTTAGGAGGAAAATAGAAACTTGTCTCTGAGGAAATACATATCCACTTATATAAACAGCAAAGAAGAGCCTTGTTAAGAGAGGAAGGATTATTGTGCTGTTCAGAAATAATTACCTCTTCAGGCACAGCCTATTGAGGTTTGAAGGATGTGGAGATGCCTGAACAGTTGAGTAGTTCAGCAGCATGAGCTAACTCTGGACAATCTAGGCTTTGTGAACTGTACATATGGATAGGCTCCTTTCCTGAGACATTATTACCACCTAGCCTGCCATGACACAGCATGAATCTAAAGATTCATTACAGGCTAAAGTGGGAAAAAAGTGCTACCAAGAACAAAATCCAACAGAAAAATAAAGTGTAAATGGCAACCCTGGGCGTAGTGTGCGGAGCGGGGCTCTGCGGAGCTACGCGAAGTGGGCACAGAACTACGCCCACCCGCGCACTCCGCGTAGCCACACTACGCGCCGCCCGCCTCCCTCCCGCCCTCCCTAAATACTTAAATAAAAGGATAGAAAGCTTTTAAAAACACTTACCTTGTCTGCCGGGTCCCCGGGGCTCCCTCTCGCCGTCCCGCGATTCGCGCCGCCACCGATTCAGATACTAATGCGCATGCGCGGGCGCCCGCGCATTTCTCATGAGAAATGCGCATGCGCGGCCGCCCGCGCATGCACATTAGTATCCGAAATGGCGGCGCGAATCCCGGGACGGCGAGAGGGAGCCCCGGGGACGCAGCGGAAAAGGTAAGTGTTTTTAAAAGCTTTCTATCCTTTTATTTAAGTATTTAGGGAGGGTGGGAGGGAGGCGGGTGGCGGCCGGCTACGCACCGTCTGCGGAGCGCGCGTAGTGCCGCCTGGCTACGCCCGCTACGCAAAATGCGTAGGAGGCGGCACTACGTGCACTCCGTGCACGGAGCGTAGCTGGCCGCCCACCCTTAGTAAATGGTGGGCTGTTTATGAGTGTCAATGCACATGTAATGTATCTTAAAGTTGTTTTTGTTATAGTTGTTTATATAGTTTGTTTATGTAGTTCTTGTACTTTTGCATTATTATTGAATTGTTTTGTTGTAATAAAAAAATTAAAGTTACTTTGTATTAGTTTCTTTAATACTTATTATAACTTTCAAGTTTATTTTACTATTGCAATCTTCAGTAAAACTGGCAGTTCCATGTTCAGTGACTATGAATATGTTACTACATGTATATGTATGTCAATGGTACTAAGAACATCTTTTATCCTACAGAGACTCGGCAATTATTTTGTAATGCAGGTATGTTTAGTTGTGATGCAACAATGAAGTGTTGCATGTTGTAGTATAAGGAAGAGTGATAGAAGAGGGAGGTCCTGGTACAGATGGAAGTGCTTGTGTATACTCTAATGCAAATTGTTATTGGCTGCTGTGCACACCCCATTATGCATTGGTTTGGCCATCGGGAGGCATATGCAATAGAGGTAAATAGGATTCCACAATAAAATATGGACACGCATTGTTCAAGACACAGGTCTGAAAAGAGAGAACCCCTTACTTTATACTCTACTATGGATATTCATCAATATGAAGAGAGGTATATGTAACAACAACGCACCCGAAAGTGGATCCCTACAATCGGCAGCACCTGAATTACTATCCCTCAATTATTCTGATGTCATCTATACTCATGAGGATATGTGTGCACACTGTATCACATCCACTGTTACAATGTTATTCCTAACGGAAATCAACAATTTTAAACAAAAGCACAGGAGCACCATTTCTCAATATACAGGGAAAGCAAATATACAATCTATTCCCAAACAGCAGTGTACTTCCAAAGTTTCATTTGTTCAAATATTCAAAAGGTTTTATAAAAACAAGGTCATAAGCATCACTTGTTGAAAGTGGCACAGCCGACGCGTTTTGTCCTTGAAGTGGACTTCTTCAGGGCTGTATATGCCAAACACATAAATATACATATAAATACACATAACTAGACATAAATACAAAACACATATACTCATTGTATACAAACACATAAAAAGATTATTGAAAACAATTAAGGACTCTTTTTATAGTCCAAGAAAAACATCCAAAACATATGTGTTATGCACTTAAGCAAAGAACTGCTAAAGACAGACTTCTTATAGTATAATGAAGTATGAATCAATTTTCCAAACCTAAAATCATTGTTGACATTTAAACATCTCAAGGAGCCTATTGGGCCTATATACATATTAGTCAGTAATATGACATGAAAGAGAGGAGAGAAGAGTGGAAGATGGAAGTTGGAGATAAAACAGGCAGCCAATAGAAAGGTTTTTTTAGCGTAATCATGGTAATACCATATACCTCATGAGGGTGAACGTACCCCACAACAGGATTATTTAATGAAAAAACAAATACCATTATGAAAGTATGCTCGCTTAAGATGCTTGTGAGTGCAAAGGAGCAAACACTCACTGTGCAGCTGGATCTCATGTGGAGAGCATCACGGTTCTCGTGAGTGTCTCATGAGACTCATCCACTAGAAAAAAAGGGTAACATAGTACAAACAACAAACATAATTAAAGTATAGTGTAGCTCCGAACATTTTTGCATTTTAAAAAGAGTGTACAACAAAAAACAGGGAAAAAAACATCTTCAACACAAAGTGGAGAGAAAGCTGAAAACAAGAATGTTTTCAAAAATTACTGTTCAGATGAGCCCTGTGTGTCTCAGAGGAAAGAAATATCTGTTTATATAGACAGCAAAAAAGTGCTTTGTTCAAATAAGCAGGCTTGTTGTCTGCATGATTGTTGAGTACCTGGACAGACGCAGTGTCACCAGGTTAAAAAGATGTGGATACCACTGAGGAGTTATCAAGCTCAGCAGCACAGGCTACCTCAGCTCAAGCAAGGAGTTGAGGGTGCAAACCCCTAAATGTCACTACATTCCAGTGGTAATCATGCTATATTGCATTTTCCTGCTGCTCTTGCTGAACTCTTTTTTGCATATTTTACAAATGGCATATTTAGTGGATACTTTTTTTCTCACCAGGCCTCATTTTAAAGAATTGCCACACAAAGGACTCCTTTGGCCCAATTAGGATGGTGGGCGGGTTTTCCCCGCCGGGCCGGTGGTTGTCAGCGCTGTCCTGGCAGGGGCAATCCGCCTCCATCCCTGTAGGTAAGACCCCTGCCATAGTACAATGGCTGGGGGGTCCACGGTGGGAGGACGGACAGACCGTCTGCTGCTTTTCCGCCCAGTTGACATGTCGACTGGGTAGAAAAGGGTTCAATATGGTGGCGGTGTCTGAAAGACACCGCCAGCCATATTAGAATGTGCATTTCGGAATGCCTTTCCGTGGCTGCATTGCTGCCACGGAAAGGCATGCGGAGTCTGCTTGGGGGGCCTCTTGAGGGCCTCCATGGACTCTGGGGGTTGGCGGGTGCACTAAGGTACCCCCCTACCTTTCAAAGAACAACGTGGCAGGCACCACGCGGGGTCTGTCAAGTTGTACTGTGAAAGGCACAACATGCATTTTTAGCATTGCGGCAGACGGTGCTTTCAGCAACGCCCGCCGCAATGTTAAAAACACGGGATGTGCCCTCCAGTGTGGTGGGTGCATCATAATGGGGTGTGGGGGACTGCCGCTAGCATTTTAGGGTGGTCCCATTCCCCACTGGTATGGCGGGCGGACAAAGTCCGTCCGCCATACTAATGTGCCCCTTTGTGTGGCTGAGGTCGTTGAGTTGGAGGAACAGCACTAGGCTGGTCATCTGAATCTGAGGATTACAATCTGGTGAGATGTCAGAGGGCTAGCTAAAAACATCTAACCACAATAAAACGCAATAGGGAAATGAAGCAACAAGGAAGAAAGTCACACAAGATTGTAAAAACAGAGAACTTTCTTTATATCTGAAATACAACAATACATCATCTGTTTTTCTACTTTAAACAACTCTTCTCATGTTTTCCTTTCTTCAATATTACAAAAAATATAGTATCATAATTTTTAATCTAAATGTACGATTTCGAAAGTGGATTCCTAAAGACAGTACAGCCCCCTTATAGTCCACATAGGAAATTGTATGTTTCACTCTCATGATTGTCTAGCGAGCCCTGTACGTTTGTAAACAGAATAATTAATACAATATACATACATTATTGACTCAAGTATTCAATTATAACTTACCACATGAAAAAGAACTCGGTACAATAGATTAGAATAATATGTATAACTCTATGTTCTCATGAATCTCCCTCAAACCACCAGCGAGCCTCCTTCGAGAGAGATCACGCACCTTAAAATGGATGCACATAGTGAAAAACAATAGTTTACAGTATAAGAAAAACTGATCAAGGTTTTTTCTGAAATATAAATAAGAAGTTTATGAAGAAAAAGTTGGGAAGACTATGAAAACTATGCTGGGAACATTATTTAATATGTGAGTTACAGAACCTAAGAAAAGTAACATTCTCAGTGCAAATATTGTTGGAATAGTCAATTTCTATCAATACATATTCAATGAAAAAAACGAATGTTTAGGTAACATTGTAGTTAGGTGAATTTCTCAGGGACAACGTTAGCATTTTGAACAAAAAACCACCCACACCAATTCACCAGTTATAGTTAGCAGCACTAACTAAAATGTGCGCCCCTGCCATGCACAGCTTATGACATCACTTGTGACATGTTCTATAACATAATTTATGACTTCAGTGAGGACATCTCAAGTGACATCATTGAAGATATCACTAATGACATCATCAAATGAATGTGCTAATTTCTTTTTCAGTTTACATAGTAATGCGTACCTACCATAGAGGTATAAAACATGTTGCATTCAACAGTAGCTATATGTACAAGTGAGTTGACTGTATTCATTTTACTCCATACAACATGTTGGGTATATGTTAGGTACTCGTGATTGCCAATATGTAGTTATAGTTAGGACCTAGTTTCCATAGACAGAGTGTTTTATGTGTTGCTAATAACTTTAGCACCATTTGATTAATCTTCCCAAACTTTACAAAGCTAGTTTGCAACTCACTGTAGCTGCTGTCTGGAAGGGTTTGGCGTGATTCGTCAAGCGGGGGGCGAGAAAAAAGGGGTGTCCCAAACATTTTTTCCCCATGTAATTTTCCATAGAGATTTTAAACACAACTATAGCCTGACCCGCCACACAGAATTACACTAAATTTGGCAGCAAGCTAGATCTTAGTCTAGAAAGAGTGCTTTTTGGAATTTGGTGTAAATCTGTTCAGTATTTTGGAATTATTGAAGAAAAAGGTTCATTCTAGGTCTAGAGACGTTGATACACGGAGCATCCATGCACCACTAACAGTGCCATGAATAGCTGACTACATCCTGAAAGGAAAGTTGTGGCTGTCATTTTGTGTATTGGAACTCGGTCCCATGGGAGAAAAATAAAAGTTACAATTTATAGAAGGGGTTTGGGTACAGGCACCCAGACCCCATGAGACTTATAGAGGGGTCGGTGAGGGATTCCTCATGGGCAAGATATTGCCCCAAAAATTATTTTTGGGGGAGCGCAAGGTTCCACAGATTCAGCATGGGGGTCAGTGTGGCCCCCATTGTGAATATGTGATGGATCCATTGATCCAGTGCTCAATTAACAAAAAATACACCCACTCAAAGCCCCTTACAAACACTCACACATCCATACATTCGGTCACACACCTGTACAGACACTCACACAGCCACTTAGAGACCTAGAGAACCACTCACAGACCCACACAGGTACTCACACAGCCTTATACACACCCATCCAGCCACTTACACACCCATTCATAGAACAACACAGCCACTTATGTACCCACTCATACACTCATACAGCAAAAACAACTGACAAACCCATTAACATACCCATACTGCCTCTATCACTCCCAGGAAACCACTTAAACACCCATTTCACAACCATACAGTTTTTCACACACCCAGTCATACATCCATACAGCCACTCATGCATCTATTCACACACCCATACAGTCACTGAGACATCCATTCAGAGACTCAGAGAACCACTCACATACCCAATCACAAACCCACATAACCAGTCACACATACACTCATGTATACACCGACACAACCACTCACACACTTGTACAGCCACTGACATACCTATTCACAGACCCACAAAAACACATACACCCACTCACATACCCATCATACACTCAGACACCTACTTACAAACCCACACAACTACTCACAAATCCACTCAGACACCTGGATAGTCACTCACACACCCTGTCAGAGACCTGGAAACCACTCACATGCACATTTACATGCTCATGCAGCAACTCACACACCCACTTATAAACTCAGAGAAGCAATCGCACATCCACTCAGAGACCCCAACACACACCCACACATCTACTTACAGATTCACTCACCTATGTACACACTAATACAACCAGTTACACATACTATTACAGACCCACGTAGCCAGTCACACACACACTCACATACCTACCACACACTCAAACACCCACTTACTCAACCACAAAACCATTCACACACCCATACAGACCATCACACACTCAGTCAGAGACTAATACATTCACTAACACACCCACTGACATACTTACCGCACACTCACACACCTAGTTATACACCCACGTAACTACTCAAACACCCACACACACACCCATACAGCCACTTCTACAGCTATTTACAGAACCACACAGCCATTTAACCTCCCACTCACAGACTCACAGAACCATTGACACAAAAACACAACCACTCTCACGCCCACACAGCCAGTTACACACCTTCTCATACACCCATACGGACACCTAAACATCCACACAATTAGTTATAAAGCTCCTCAAACACCCACACACAGGCAGTGATACAGTTATAAAAATTATAATAAGATATGTTTTTATTAAATGTGTTTGTTGTTTGTATTGAATGTTTGCTTTTGGTTAGCAAACCTAAGTCCCTGTCAATGCCACTCTTTCTAGCTCCATCTGGCCCAAAACACAAAACCATAGCCCAGAATCCAGTCAGAACATTTTAGAGACAAGCTGGAGTAGCATATGAAATGGCTGCAGTAGAATGAGGTAGTTAAAAAATGAAAGGCAGTTAAAATTGAGGACAGTAAGTAAATATAAAAGAACATATTTGATCCAATGGTGGAGATGTATAGGGCACTAAAATTGGGTAGTGACTTCAAGAAAAACAGTGACTAACTCAGTGATTAGCTTTGGAAAAATAAACAAAAGTTATGTTGTTTGGGATGTGCTTTAAATTTCAGTCAACTATACCTGCTACAGTTTATTTGAAGGTAGTATGCTGGTGAGCGAAAGTATTAGGAACATTTGTCCTACTAGTAGTCAGAGGCTATTGAAAATATGGTTATAATGGAAAATTACCCAAAAAAATGTGTGGGGGAGGAAGGGAACAAAATAGACTGCAGTGTGACACAGAAAAGTAGACTGGTGTACATAAGTTGCTCAGTCGGCAGTACATGTCTAGTAATTGACAATATCGGTGGATGTACCCTTTAAGTATTTCTTCCCCGTATCTTTTGACAGTTTCCTGTTGCATATGTTAAAATGCACAATTTTTGTAACTACTTTCTTTTCTCCAGATAGGATGGAGAGGTGCTTCCATATGTCAGAGGCTTTTTTGGAGGTGGGAAGTCATCACCCGCTTCGTCTTGTTCTTCCCCTTTTCTCTTTCTTCTACTGAAGATATTTTGATGTTGAAATGGTCTTCTTTTGCAGGAAATCCCCAAAAATTATGGAGCTGTGCTTCTGAGTCTCTCTCCAGAGAGATTTGAAACCAAAAAAACTGATTTAGGGTGTGGTTTGCAATGTGCATGGGTGCGACTTACTGTATCCAATGAGAAGTTGAAGTTTGGGTGTATTCCTGACATCATGGCGGATCCATGGTGGCATTGCAGTAGATATGCGAACTTGCCAAACTCGTAAAATGCATTTGTATGTTTTGAAAAACAAATAGTCTTTCAAATATTAGTGTATAGATATGCTTTCTCTGATGCCAATATTAAAATGTATGGGGCCTGTATAAGATATTTCTATATTTTTTAACGTTTTATCGAATTTGCGGATCCGCAGTGATTTTGTCAAAGGAATTAGTAACGATAGAATCCTTGCATGGGCTCCTTTCTTGAATTATTTGTGGCAAATCTGTAGGTCCATAAAATAGCTAAAAAAAGAAAAAAGGTTTGTGAATTGAGCTTAAAGAAAGACTAAATATGTTACCTTCCCTTGATTTTTTTATTGTTATTTTTAAACTGTCTAATAACAATACACTGTGACTAAATTGTATTTATAAACTTGAAAAATTGTGATTACTAAATTTAACTTATAGGTGAAAGTGTAGTGCAATTTATAATAAAAACTGAAATTCACTAAAACATCGAAAGTTACAGGGATGTAATAGTTAGGAAATAGCCTTAAAGAACCTTAGAAATTCACTTGAAAAAACAAAGGAACTTTATAGTTAGGCTTAGCTTTTACATGCACAAAACCATACAAAATTCAGCAGTTTTAATTACCTGAGCTAATTATAACTTACATCCCTGCAATGCACTAATTACAACCTCCCATATTGCATCACTCATGACACGGTCAGTGGAATCACGAATGTCATCACTGGTGATATCTCAAATGACATCACTTATGACACGACTGATTACATCATCCAGCAAAGTAAACTTCAATATACTTCGTAAAATAGCATTTAATTGTTTTGAAAACTAAGAAGAAGACACAGGTGAGAGGCGTACAGCACAGACCTTACTGTAACGTTATCAACCACTACACTCACTTGTCACCTAAAAGATTGTTCTCAGGGGATAGTCCTGCCTCTTCTGAACCAATACTCTAAACACGAATGACCAAAGAATAACATCTAATCATATAGGCTAATCTATTGCAAAGGACCATTAGTGAACTTGGAAATAAGTGTGAATGTCTGATTTACACAAACCACTACAACATTCAGCCAGTAGAGAGGTCTTATCGAACAGGCCACTGTGTCACAAACCAATAGTAATTATAATTTTTCGTGGAGAAAGGTGTCATCGACGTCGATTCATCAAAATGCCATGGGTAGCAGAAGTGACATTACATGCCATGTGACGCACTCAGATGTCACAGGAAAAGACATCACACAAACATTTACCTGGTGACATCACAGGAGGTGAACACAGGAAGTGACATTACCTGCTCTTTGGACCCCCATGAAATCAAAGGAAGCGACATAGCATGGTCACAGGAAGTGATGCACCCAAGTTTTTGTTACATCACATACAGAGACTGAAAAATCTTCACAGATACAAAAGACGTACTCCATAAACAGAAAAACTACAAATCCTGTTCCCGGGGTGCAATCAATTAGTAGCATAGCCAGTGTGTCATTTGCAGTGCTTGAAATGGAAAAATAGAAGTGCAAGTTCCAGTGCTTAATTTGTAAAATAATAAGTGGGGGGCCCAACATTTCAATGAAAAGCCAGCAGCTAGTGCTATAGTATGTTGATGTGCTGAATATAAGGTCTGCCTAGTCTTGATTCCACCTCTCTGCCCTCTTTAATTCACTGCCAGACACTCCCTGCCCTGTTATCTCACTCTTGCATGCTCTTGTTTACCCCTGCTTTCTCTCACTGTCACATTCTCTTCCTGTTTCTTCCCTGCTGATGTGAATTGCAGTCTCTTGTTCTGGGTCAAAGTCTGATGAAGAAAAAAATAGCTGGTTGCCAGAAATGAGTGCTAGTGGGCCCCACCTGCAACCACTGGATCAAATTCAGCACTGGCAGTGCAGGAACCATATGCCAGAGGGCCTGCTTCTTTCCCAGAAATGCCATTACTCTCCAATTAAAAATATCTCACCTCTGCTGAGAGTGCAAGTACTCTCCATCTCAAAGGAACACAACAGCACTGATCCATTTAAAGCACCATTCATGCTCACTAGTGCAAGAGAGGAAAGGCTCTCCCGCTGCTGTTTGAATGGTGGAAAATACAGTAATAATCGGGGTTAAGTGAGCCTAGCTTCCATTGGTGCAGCAGGTGCAGTGGCACTAGGGTCAAAATGCCTGAGAGGCCAGTGAACCCTGATTATTGCTGTATTTTACATTTAAACAGCAGCGGGAGTGGGCAAGTAGTCCTCAGGCTTGGAGAGGAGGCAAGTATTACACAGGCTTCAGGCAGGTAGGCACAGGCGCAGTCACTGGTCAGCAAGGAACTGACCAGTGAACAAAAAAGAGACCCCTGCTGCCTCATTTAATTCAATAGCACCAACAAGGAGACCAGATTTCTCTCCACCTAGGGTGCTACCTTAACGAAGGCTGATTCTGATTAGCAGTATGTGTTTGCTGTGTGATTGATGAGTGTGTGGGTAACGCCAAGAGCGGTAGACTTTGAAGCTGGGAGACTGGGTTTGCGTCTCAATGGGAGACTCAATAGCCTGAGATTCTGGGCCAATCACATAATCTCCCTGTGCCTCAAAAAAGGATGTGTTAATCTGTAATGCAGCTGGTGATCACGTAAAGTGCTCTGATACCTAGAGTCGAGTTTCTGCTATATAAAACTGCCCAAAAATGGGTATTAATATAAAAAACATAGCCCACACATATACTATATGCGCGATGAAGAACCTTGCCAATTACCACCACCATATGAAGTCAATTACCAGAGGCCTTGTTCAACCACCTGAGCACAGAACTTATTTAGTAGTTTGCAAAATCTTCATTAACCAGATATGGAGGCACTTAGCATAGTTTACAGAACCACCAACTTGTTGGACAACATTCAAACAACACCGAGACACAACACCTTGCATCAGCACCAACAGGCATACCTTTAAACCAACTGTAGAACAAGCTTCACCATGAGGCTTTCCAACCCATTTAGCTGTTTTCTCCAGACTTATCTTTAAAAATGAACATAGCATTTAAATGTTACTCTCTACAGTTTGGGAAAATGTGAAGGGCTGCCGCAACATGCTATTGACAACGTGCATTTTTGGGTAGGAAAAAAGCTTTCAGTGAATAATGCTTCTATACATTCTAATGTGTGCATCAAACAATGGAGTGAGTGTGCTTATTCATATCCATTACAATGCATTTGTTTGAGACCCATAAAGCCTCAATAGTGAAATATCTCCTCAAATTTTGGAAATTAAAGCTGGAATTTCCCTGAATATAATGCACTGAAACACACTCCAATTCGACCTTTGGAAAACTGCTTTCTAACAGAGCATTTTGCATATCATATAACGGGAAAACATGGAGGACCTATGTAAATAGAGAGCTTCAGAGGGCCGGCAGTAACTTGGTCAGCATTGGTCACTCACTGGAGTAAAATAAAAAAAAGCCGGCAACTTGCCAGTGGCCCGCCCCCGCCCTGCAGCACTCTGCAAATGCGATGAGGTCCTCTTGTGTTATGAAGCAGTGCGCCAGAGCTGTGTTTGCAGAGTGGTGTAGAAACAGCTTGGGCTGTTGGGCTTGTCTCACAAAATCCTGTTGCTTACAAAATATATAAATTTGGATTATAACTGTTACCCGTGAGTGTGTGTGGATCCTTTCTGGAAAGAATACCTTGGATAAATAAAAACAAACGGCTGGGCTCTACCGTCTCCACTTTTTGCACCATCAGAGAGCGCCGTTAAGTGTCAGCAATTGAGCCACAGCGTGGCGATATATATATCACCAGTAAGTAGTTATTGTTAGGACCTAGTTTCCATAGGAAAAGCGTGTTTTTGTTTTCCCAATAACTTTGGTGCTGGTTGATGAATCAAAACGAGTGATCAGCTCCGGGCAGCTCCTGTCATGAAAGTTTCGGGGTGATTCGCCAAGCAGGGGCCGAGAAAAAAGGGGGGGTCCCAAAATGTGTTTTCCCCATGTAATTTTCCATAGGAAATTTTAGATGCAGCTACAGCCCGAACTGCTGAACGGAATTACACCAAATTTGGCAAAAAGGTAGCCCTTGGTTCAGAAAGTGTCCTGTTTGTTAAATGGTGTAAATCTGTTCAGTAGTTGCTGAAAAATTCAAAAAATAAAAGTCTGAAAATCAATATCTCATAGGAAACTTTATCCAAGGCTACAGCCTGAACTGCTGAACAGAATTACACCTAATTTGGCAAAAACATAGTGCTTGGTTTAGGAAGTGACCTTTTTTTAAATGATGTAAATCCATTCAGTAGTTGCTGAGAAATTCAAAAAATAAAAGTTTTGATATCTAGAGCAGCGGTTGCTTCACAAACCCTCCTGAGCATGAGCTTCATTATGATTTACTGCCAACACTCCAAATGAGGAAGTGATAGCAGCCATCTTGTGAAACAGTGAAAAAAAGGTGAAAAAATAGGAAAAGGGGGCAGGATAGAAACATCCTGACCCCCTAGGCCTGCTCAGGGGGTCCCACCCCCAGGGCCAAAAAAAGCATTTAAAAAAAATAATTTTGGCAGAATGCGTGCAGGGGTCGTGAATTCCGCTGAAATTATTTTAAAAAATGAAGTGTGGGCTTCTGCGCTTCATTTACATGAGACCCCTGGGTGGGCCAGGTCCCGGGGGCATTGTCCAATTTATACTTTATAAATGCTGGGCCCCTGCAACCCCGGGGTAAGTTAATGATATTGAAGAGGGCATGCAAACCTCCCACAGCCCTGGGGACCTCTACTCCCTGGGTCTTGTTTTTTAATGTGTGAGGGGCCTCCAAGGCCCCACAGATCCGGGGACTTCTACCCCTGGGGCTTTTTGTAAATATTCACGGGGCACAGGGCCCCCGTTGCCTCGGGGACCACCACAAGCAAGGGCTCTTAAAAAAAATCAGACCTGGGGGGGGCTTGAGCCCCCCAAACACCCTTGGGGCTGCCACCTCCCCAGGGCACTAAAATGCAAATGCAATGGGCCATTATTGACCTTCAAGCCCCAAGGACCGACACCTCCCCAGGGCTTTAAACACATTGGTAGGGGGGGGCCCTCCTCGAGCCCTTGATGGCCCTGGGACTGCCACCCCCAGGGCCGGCTCCTGCGGTGTCCCGGGGGGCCCACCCCCGGGACACTGCTGTTTGCTATGGCAGGGTGGGAGCATGGCTCATGCCTTGTCATAGAAAACAATGTTTTGGATTTTTGAAGCAAGAGCAGGTTTCCTGCTCTCGCTTCCAAAATCCAAAGCAGATTACTTTTCCACAAGGGGAGTTGCATGTCAGCAGCTCTCCATGTGGAAAGGCAATGCCGGCTCCCGCAGGAGGCGGGGAGCCAGTGAGACCATGGGGCCATTGGGGCTCCCCACACGATCCCCAACAATGAGGCCAGGTCCCGGGGGATGGGGGCCTCAGGGCCCAAAATGGCCGGTGAGGGGGTTCGTAGTCCCCGGGGCGAAAGTAAATTAATGACAGTGGATGGATTTAAAAAAAAAATAGGGAGTCGCGACCCTACCACGGCGCTCAGCGCGGCCCCCTTGTGTGAATGCGGGGTATGTGGATCCCAGCATGGACCCCTAGTGTGAACACGATGGGTGCACAGATCTAAGTTGCGCTGGCTGCGTGACTCCATGCAAAAACAATTAAGATTTTTTTTATATAAACATAGGTTATATGTTGGGTTATTGGGTGGCTCTAAAAGGAGCCCTTGTGTTTATTATGAGTTTCTTGCAGCTACATGTAAGTGCGGATGCTGAGCTTTAGGTTGTTGAGAAACACTCGGTTCCCTTCATCAGTGAAGTGTACTCCATCACTCCTGTAGATGCCCTCCATATGGAAACATAGATTGTTGTTAGATATGGAGCCCATTCTATGATCTCTGAGGTAAGTAGAAACAGCTTTATTAAAATGTTTTCCAGTGTTCTCAATCTGACATTGATTGTACCACTTCCATTTCTGTCTTTGGCATATGTTAGAGTATACAAAGGCAGTTTGGGGGAAAAGCAACATCAATTCTGCAAAGGTGTCCTTTATTATCTGTGGAGAAGCGTGGCTCAATGGTTAGAGCGGCAGACCCTGATGCAGAGGTCTGGTCCGGGACCAGGGTTCAATTCCCGTCTCGGCGGTTATTGGACTCAATTTCCCCAGACCTGATAATGCTCGCCTCGGTGCCTAGTCTAATCATGGGTCCCGCTCTGTGACTCTAGGCAATAGCTTGCTT
The DNA here is from genome assembly GCF_964261635.1 of Lissotriton helveticus. Taxonomy (NCBI): domain Eukaryota; kingdom Metazoa; phylum Chordata; class Amphibia; order Caudata; family Salamandridae; genus Lissotriton; species Lissotriton helveticus. Next base: position 1,470,332,413 of record NC_136065.1, read on the forward strand.
AATCTCCACAACGGCCCCAACAGCGCTTGGATGCCTGGCTTCACCTTGGGGGTGCCCAGTAGTGGACATTTCACAGGAAAGCCAGGATGGGTTCCACAGCAGTATGAATACACCGCTACGAGACCTCTGGGTAGAAGTGCGCTATATAAATACAAACACATTTACATTTACATTTAGCAATTCCAGAACAACCCCAGTCAATGTGCAAAGGCCATTGCCACCATTGCACAATCATGAGGTCAGGGGGTTGGAGATGCAAAAAGGATTTTACCACAGGCATCAATAAGTGCCACTTACTGGTTTCACCTTGCAGTGTCTTGTGATTTATATTGCCTGTGTGTAAAAGAAAATTCTGTCTGAGTGTGTGAGATTTTTCATTCAATGGATTTATTTGCTAGGTTAGTTATATATTTTTGAGGTTTATTTAAAAAAGATTTGACATTATTCTAAAACTGTGTTGTTTGAAATATAATATTAAATCTAGAGATGTCTATTGGAATTATTTTCATTGTACTTGAAGTTTGTTTAAAAAACTGTCTGTACAGTAATATTTATATGTTTAGGTCTGTTCAAAGGTATAGCTGAATGATTCCTCATATTTTTAGATACTTGGTTGAAGATGCAGTACAAATGTGTATTTTGAAAGATGTTCGTATAAGGTGTAGTTTATTAGGCTTTATTTGTTCTTCTCTCTACAAAGGTATAGTTTATTGATACTGCATAAGTATAGATAGTTTGGCAAAATGCAGCACAACTGTGGTGTTTGAAAGATGATCATGGAAGGTGTAAATAATTAAGTTTCTGTTATTAGTGTGTACAGAAGATAAAGTTAAATGATGCCATGTGTTTTAAGATAGAATGCTGAAATAAGGTGTTGTTAATTATGATTCTTGTTGTAGTCTGAGCAAAGGTATAGTTGAATGATGCCACATAATTTAAGATACAATAGTGACGATGCATAATAAACGTGTGGTTTAAGAAATGCTCATAAAAGGTGTTGTTAATTAGTATTCTTTCTTAAGTCTGTTGAGAGGTATAGTTTAATGATGTCACATATTTCTAGATTTAATGGTGAAGACGTGGCTCAAAAGTAAACCAACACATATTATTCTTTCTGGTATGTTGTACTCCTCTATTTAACTAGATAGTAAGTAATGACTCATGTGTGTGTTCAGATTGCATTTATATAGTTGTATGTATATTTACTGAATTATTGAGAGGTGACTGACTGATTACAGGAGTGCAAAGGTAGTGAATATGTGATTTTATAAGTACATGAGAAATGATTTACTAATTCAATGCAATGACTCATGCTGTGATAAAATCTTCAGAGCACTACACATGCAGTCCAGCAATCCTCCTGCCACTCCCTGAGGACTCTTTTAATCAGTCTGCCATGTTCTTATCTAATCACTGTGCCAAAACACAAGCACTTCTAAATTCATCATGCACTATCCTTGCAACACTCTAATCATCCAGTCGCTACCCATGTACTCATGGAATGACCCAGGCACTAAGACATGCAATTCTCCAATCCTTTGAGTGCTACCTATACAGTTTACTAATCTCCCTGTAACTACCTATGCACTCCTCCAATTACTCAGCCAGTCCCATATCCTTATGCAATCACTCTACCACAATCTAAGCATTAATAAATTCATCATGCACTCTCCTAGCTGCACTCTAAGGCTTCTGTCGCTATCCATGTGCTCTTGCACTGACCCAGGCACTACCACACATCACATGTACACTATCCATGCAGTCCTGTACCCAACTAATGATTCATCCAACCCACATGTGAAGAATTCTCTACCTTCTTCAATCTTAAGACTGAGAACATCAAGAAATATCTCCTCAATGATCTAATCTCTCACTTTTGTCCTCACACCAAAACCTCCCCTCCACCCACGAATGCAGCACTACATACACCCTCAAATTATGTTTTAAAAAACAACACAGTTTGGTCATCCTTTAACACCAACTCTGAAGACGCTATAGGCAAGTTTCTCAATACCCTGAAGCCTGCCAATCACCTCACTGACCCTCTACCCGCAAATGCGGTTAAAGAACTTTCCCCATTGCTGCTCCCTCTCTGGACCAAAATCATCAACAGTGCTCTCTTACAAGGCTGCATCCCTGACTCCCTTAAGGTGGCGCAGGTCTCTCCCATCCTTAAGAGACCCACAGCTGACCCTACGGACCTAAACAACTACCGTCCTATCTCCAATATTCCCACGCTGGCCAAACTTCTGGAAAAATGTCTTCAACACCAATTAACAAAACATATTGATCGCTTCAACCTCCTCAACAAACAACATCCGGCTTCCGAGCAGATCACAGCACGGAATCAGCCATGACACGCATCATTGATGATGCCCTTCAAATACTGGATCAAAACTGCTCATGCCTTTTTATCCTTCTAGACCTCTCATCAGCCTTCGATACAGTTAAACACAAGAACTTGATAAATTTGTTGAACCATAGAATGGACCTATCTGGATCAGTACTTAACTGGTTTACCTCTTTTCTGCAAAACTGGACCCAAAAATTCATGGTCAACAACACCCTCTCTAAACCCGTTCCAGTTACGCTAGGAGTTGCACAAGGATCCTCGCTATCACCAACACTTTTTTACTTATTCATGGAACCACTCACCGATCTGCTGCAAGCGTCCAATGTTCAATTCCACATGTACGCTGATGATACCCAACTCGACCTTAAGATCAACACTCTTGAAGACATCAACCTGCCTAATACTACCCTAAAGTTCACCCAAACGTGGCTGGCTGAGAATCACCTCAAATCGAATGCCTCAAAAACAGAATTTCTCCTAATTGCCCCACCTGCCAAAGTCCCCATAATGCATGATTTGATCAAACACCTTACCGCATTCAACGTCCTACCAACTATTGTAGACTCAGCGAAATCATTGGGTATAACACTTGAATGCAACCTCAATATACAGAAACACATTAGTAACGCAACGAAGGGAGTAAACTTTCAGATTAACACACTAAGGAAACTGAAACCCTTCTAAACCGGCTAATGACTTCAAGATGGCGGTTCAAGCTCTAGTTCTATCTCGGTTGGACTATGGAAGTTTTATCGCTCTGGGGCCTCCCCACAGCTACAACAGCTCCCCTAAGAGCATCTACTCATGCGGCAGCGAGACTCATCACTGGCTCAAAAAGAAGGGCCCACATCTCCCCTGACCTTAAATCTCTATACTGGCTACCATTCGAAGCCAGAATTCTGAAAATAGCGTGCATTTCTCATAAGGCCATACACTACAAGGCACCCAGCTATCTCATACAGAAACTTACAATATCCGGCGGGATAACATCCACAAGAAGTGTGGAAAACCTCATACTGAAACCACAAAGATTCAACAGGAAAAAAACATACAAATGCTCCTTCTCTGGAATGGCGCCCAGGATTTGGAATGCTCTTCCCCCAGAAATAAGGCTGAACCCCTCCACTGCAGCTTTCAAACAGGAAGTAAAAGGCATTCTTATGGCAAAATTCTCTTAAACACAGACCTATGATTCCACAAGAACATACGTACAGGGTATCATACTAGTCTATCTAATCAACCTATTTTTCATTACCATGTCGCTAAGCTCGCTCTTAACTGGCACCTTATTGCTCTGCTTTCTGTTGTTCTCAATGATGTTATTTTTATTTGACCTACTTACCTTTCATTGTATTACCTTCACCTTTCAGGTAATTTCCTATTGTCTTTGTGCTATGTTTGCTCTATGGTCTTATGTACACTTCACTGACCTATCCTGTATGTATGTTATCATTATCCCCATGTACTGTAAAGCGCTCGGATACCCGTAAGGGTCTTGTCCGCGCTCTATAAAACTCTAAAAATAAAATAAATAAATAAATGAAATATATTCGTGAAATTACCCAAGCCCTAACTCATGCACTTCTACAATCCTTTAAGTGCTACCTATACAGTTTAGTAATATCCCTCTTACTAGCTATGGTCTCCTCCAATTACCTAACCAGTCCCATGTCCTTATCCAATAACTCTGCCAAAACCTAAGTACTTATAAATTCACCATGCACTCTCCATGTTGTCATGCAATGACCCAGGCACTAACACGTGCAGTGCTACAATGACATGTGCACTATCCATTCAGTCCTGTAACCACTTACACACTATTGATTCACTTCTCCAATTACCCAGGTAATACCCATGCAGTACAGCAATCCCACTGTCACTCTCAATACACTCCTCCAATCACCGAGCCAGTACCATGTACTAATCCAGTCTCTCCGCCAAAACACAAGCACTTACAAATTCACCATGCACTCTCCTTGCAGTACCCTAATCATCAGTCAGTACTCATGTATTCATGCAATTCCCTGGCACTGACGCATGTACTTCTACAATCCTTTGAGTGCTACCTATACAGCTTACTAATCTCCCTGTTACTACCTATACACTCTTCCAATTACTTAGCCAATACCATGTCCTTTTTCAACCACTCTGCCACAATCCAAGCATTCAGAAATTCACTGTGCACTCTCTTTACAGCACTTTAAGTATCCTGTCGCTATCCATGTACTCATGCCATGACCCAGGCACTATCACATGCAGTGCTACAATCACATGTAGTCCTGTAACCAACTATTGATTCACTCCACCAATTACCCAGGTAGTACCCATGCAGTACAGCAATCACACTGTCACTCCCTGTGCACTCCTCCAATCCCCCAGCCACTACCATGTACTAAGTCAATACCTCCGCCAAAACACAAGCAGTTAGAAATTCACCATGCACTATCCTTGAAGAACTCTAATCATCCAGTCAGTACCCATGTACTCATGCAATTACCTAGGCACTAACCCAGGCACTTCTACAATCCTTCAAGTGCTACCTATACAGTTTAGTGATCTCCCTGTTACTAGCTATGCACTCCTCCGATTACTCAGCCAGTCCCATGTCCTTATCCAATCACTCTGCCTAAACCTAAGTACTTATAAATTCACCATGCACTCTCCATACACTACTCTAAGTGTCCTGTTGCTGTCCATGTACTCATGCAATGACCCAGACACTTACAGATGCAGTGTACAATCACATATCCACTGTCCATGCAGTCCTGTAACCACCTACACACTACTGATTCGCTCCTTCAAATATCCAGGGAGTACCCATGCAGTCCAGCAATCACACTGTCACTCTGAATGCACTCCTCCAATCACCGAGCCAGTACCATGTAGTAATACAATCACTCTGCCACAACACAAGCACTTATACATTCACCATGCACTCTCCTTGCAGTACTCTAATCATCCAGTCAGTACCCTGTACTCATTCAATTACCCAGGCACTAACTCATGCACTTCTACAATCCTTTGAGTGCTACCTATACAGTTTAGTAATGTCCCTAGTTTACCTATGCACTCCTCCAAGTACTTAGACAGTCCCATGTCCTTATCCAATCACTCTGCAACAATCCAAGCATTCATAAATTCACCATGCACTCTCCTAGCAGCACTGTAAGTGTCCTGTCGCTATCCATGTACTCATGGAATGACCCAGGCACTAATAAAAGCAGTGCTACAATCACATGTGCACTATCCTTGCAGTCCTGTAATCACCTACACACTACTCATTCACTCATACAATTATCCAGTTCGTACCAGTGTACTGCAGTAAATGCATTGTGATTTCAAAACAAAGCTTTCAAATGGTTTTTATGTAGAACATGCTTGTTTATTAATAGAAAGGTATATTTTATAGATTCATATTAATAAGTTTTCTTTCTCATTTTGTTTTTTTAACAGATATTCTTCATCATTGTTAAAAAGACTTATCATGACTAAAAAATACATTAAAGAGGAAACGACAAAAGAAAGAGTATTATATAAAGAAAAGACAAGAGCAGGAATTTGATGAACTACAACATGTGGGAAAAAAGAAAAAAACTTGTGGTGAGAGAACAAAATAATGTATTAAAAGACTTTCAAGGGCTAGAAACAGTTTGCACAATGTAGAAAGTAGAAAGAACACCTCAACAACAAAGAAGAATAAAAAGAAAAAAGGAGAAATGAATGGTAAATTATGTTTTCAAAAACACAATCTATGGTAAAAGGAGAAAGAATCATTTTGATGAAATAAGGAAAATAATGTTTCACAATAGAGTAAACAGATGCCAAGAAATATAAAAAACATCAGAATTTTATAAAAAGAAGAAACAGATTGAAACTATTGTTGAAAAGGCTTTTACATTGAAAAGGAAATTATTCATTTTAGTCCTAAAAATAATTCGATCATTGGATAAACCAATACATTTTATGAAGGCCAAAAGTAATATTAGAGAGTAAGTAAAATAACTAACTTTTCTGATATTTTTTGGGGTGAATGGAAACACAGTTCAAGTTCAGAGTCTTTTTTTAATGAAGAGAGCTCTTCTCAAACTAATACATTAGTAGACGCAGTTGAAACCAGTGGTCGTGCCTATGAAGTGAAAAACGGTTGTCCAATTGAAAAAGAAACAATGGTTCGTAGAAATGTTGAGGAAGTAATAGTTGATGAAGTTCTAGGGAGAGGTAGTAAAGCCCCAGTGTATACTTGAGATTGTAGTAATATTTGTAGTATACAAGAGGAGTCTATTGATATTTTATGAACTTTCTTACAAACGTAACAAAAGCGTTAAACAAAAGATTAAGCTGCTGCAAGGACTAGGGGGCATATTACCAAGAAGTGTGTTAGTAAACGCACAACGCACATCCCCATATCGCCGGCTATCGCCGGATTTCATCGCCTTTTTAGCGCGCAATTATCAATGCGCATTATGTAGGCGAATTGAAATCCTGCAATAGTCGGCGATATGGCACATTAGCGCATGAAAACAAACGTTGTTTTCACGCGCTAATGTGTTCCTTGATAATATGGGGGGGTGGATTCAGCTTTATGATCCACTCCCCCATGTTATCAATGCCCTAACACGTGGTCAGAGCAGGCATTGGGAGACCTGCGATAAACAAGTTTATCGCAGGTCTCCCTCTCCCAACGCCTGCCTAAGTAATAGAGTGTTCCCACCTCCAACCACATTTTACATGTGGTTGGACGTGGGAACGCCCACTTTGCATGTCATTAGCGATGTTTATCGCCGACATGCAAAGTGGGATTGCGCCAGGCTTTAAAATGCCCTTGATAATAGGGCTTAGGCAGTATTGCCGCTTTCTCGGCACAATTCGCCTAAAAAACAGCGATACTTGCCCTTGGTAATATGCCCCTAAATCCTTGCAAAGTGAGAAAAAATATTGGTTTGCAAGGTCATTCTCTGGCTTGTCTTTCTAGAAAAGTGTGTCAAAGTGTTTTTCATCATTTCAGAATGTTAAAAGTACATCACTCTCAAACATGGAAGATAGTCAGAAGATTGTATTAGGCAAAAAGTCCAGCAATAACTTTAAGTGACTTAAACAGTGCTCTTTCGCATGGGTCAGTATAAAATGTAAAACAAAATGTGATGAAATAGGGTTTCGTTACTTTGGTCCTGAAGTAGCGTGTAGACAAAGTGAGACATTGATAGAAGTAGGTGTTGAAGATAGGGTGGAACATAGTAGTACTGAGAAGTTTGAAGAAGAAATTACGAATTTGAAGGTAATTTGTTGTGAAAGACCAAATAATGTTTGTATTTGTTGTCGACAAATTCACTATAAAAATCAGACTAGGAATGTTGATCTGTATTTAAAAAGAGAAAATGAAAACAATGATAAGTGGAAGGAATTTGCAACATATTTGTTGATAGATTGCTTTGATTTGGGTACTGATCAACATATTTGTAAATATTGTTATAACAAATTAGAGGACAACAAAATGCCAGCTAGAGCTGTATATAATAACCTAGAGTTGGTAGCCATTCCTCCAGAACTGGTAGATTTAAACACGTATGAGTCTATTCTGATTCAATCGGTGCACCCGTTTCGGCTATTGTTCATATGGAGCCTAAAACAGGTAAGTTGCTTCCCACAGATTTACAGAGAGGATTAAAAGGAAGAATTGTATATTTACATTTAGATTTAAAGATAAATATTGAAACTATTGGTGTAGAGAAAGAGGAAACTGAACTGGTAGTTATTCTGGTTAATGGTGTTCCTACGAAGAGTCAGATAATATGGCAAGAATTAGTAGATGTCAGCAAAGTGCAAAAAGCAACGTTATATTGCATAAAAACACTAATTACTGCACAAATGTGTATGTGGAAGAAGAAGAAATATAACGGTATTGTTACGGTTTAGGTGGGATTCTGACTTAGAGGCGTGAAGTCATAATCCCACAGATGATAGCGAATTGTCAAGTGGCCACATTGTAAAAGTGAACATGTCCAAAAGTGAAGAAATTTATGAACATTATAGTGTACATCCTTTACATTCCAAATAAAGTGATGCTAAATTCTATTGAAATATTCCAAATAAAGAAAGCGAAGGGGTCTCCCTTGAGTGTTTGAGAAAAAAGTTTGGAAGCTCGTTGTTTTCCACAGCTCTTCCCCACTGGAAAAGGTGGACGATATGACGAAAGACCAGTACAGATTCCGGCATCAGAATATCGGACAACTAGATTGTACTCAGAAGATCCAAGATTTGGCATTATATCCCATATATATGTCATCTTTTATTTGAAAGTGACTTGTCTGGACTTTCATATCCAGTCAACCAACAGGAGTTCATCTTCAAAATGTTTCTGCAAAGGATCTTGTGAGAAGTTGGCCTTGCATGTGCTATCCACTATTCTAGTGGGCACCTTGCACCAGTCCAAACGACCCTAATTGATGGTAGGTTAAAGACAACCTTTATTGAAAGCTATCCTAGTGGTAGCTATGGAGAGCAGCCTTCAGGCTCAGTCTTGGAGGAATGTAAGGCAGCTTGTTTTACCTGTCTATAATCTTGTGACTGACCAAATGAAAGGAGAACCACACCAGGTATATATATATATAAAATATATGTATTTATTCTAAACACATCCCACTAGTCTCTTTATGAGGCTAGAGGCAAAGGTACATGCAGTAAACTTAATAGCACACAGTAAGTTAGCACAATATACTTTGAGCCATAGGGGCCTACTAAACCATATATTAAGAAAGTGGCATAAGAACCACAACTTGACTAGACACAAGGCCTAGAGCCTGTAAAATTCCTGGGACCACAAGGAACCACCCAAGGTAGTGACACAGGGGACTCACGGGGGACGTGTGCAGTGTGAGAGCACAGCCACGAATCACTGTTAGATTCTATGGGGAAACTCGTGGTTGGAAATGTGAAGATAAAGGACACTTAGAGGAGGACTTTGAGCAAACCCCTGTGGACTTAAGGGGTTCTAGGGAAAATGCCCACAGGAGTACTGGAGTTACCTCACCCAGGGAAGCCGGGTGCATAGGTGTATTTTTGTGTCGGGAATCGTCATTGTTTCGAATGCCGAACTTCTGCACAGTGCTGCTGTTGTCGAAGAGGAAAGCGTCTGGTGTGAACCAAGCATTGATCAACTGAGAGAAAAAGAACCTGAAAGCAGAGGGAACAGAGTCTGGGTCACTTGCCAGTGACCAGGGGCACGATAGTCGGCTGCCCACCGATGTCGGGTGATTTCAGGTGAAAGAGGTGAAGCTTGACTCTTCAGCCATGAGGACCAGGAGGTGTCAATGACAAGCAGGATCTGCATTCGAGTTGTCCCACGAAGGATGTCGAGTGCTGCAGTGTCGGTGCCCGGATTGGACCCAACAAGCCTTGGCAAGAGCAACCCACACAATCAAAGAAATGCTTCAGTGCCGGTCAGCAAAGTCTGAGGGACTCACCACATGGTGGGGAGTCAGGGCACATCTGGAGTAACCAGGAAAGCCCAAGGAACATTAGAGTTGCCTTCACAGGGACCCACCAGTCGAAGGACCAGGGATCGCAAAGGAGCCTCAAGCGGTAATACAAGAAGCGGCCTCACAGAACACTCATGGAGTGTAGGCCCACAATCTTCAGTGGAAATGGTGCTCGGGGCTTGGGCTACACGTAACCTAAAGCACAACTTCAAGAGACATCGAGAAGTTAATACACTAGCAAATGTGTACGGTGTCCAAGAGTTCCGGTTCCATGTCACTCTTGAGGGCTGCGGGTCTCAGCTTTGCTGGGGACTTGGATCGGCCTCTGCGAAGTCTGGAAATCCTCTTTCTGATCAGCAATTACTTCGAAGTCTGGCAGGAGCTTTGGAGATGCAGACTGGCAAATGCTTCATTGGTGCCTTCCAAGCAGGGGAGTCACTCCTTGACCCCAAGAGAGATTCTTCCATCCTCTAGTCTTAAGTAGAGCATTGAAGTTCCAGGATTCAGTTTTAGACAGTTTCGTCCAGGTTTAATCTAAAGTCCTGTTGCCAGGGGTTCCTTACTTATACTAAAGAAAGGGGTTGGATATACTCTGGTGACCCACCTATGGGAGGGTCTAGAAAGAGTGGTGGCTACAGCCATTTCCTTTGTCCAGTTTCACACCAGAGCATGGTCTGGTAGCCCCTGCAACTGGTTTGAACTGGGCTCTGCACAGGGACACCAAATGTGCCCCCAGTGCAGACTTCAAAAAACTTTCAGAGTGCACCCACCCAGCCCCAAAACACTAATCAATCAATCAATCAATCATTGTATTTCTAAAGCACGCTACATACCCGTGAGAGTCTCGAGTCGCTGGGGGGGGGAGAGGGGGCCGCTACTGGTCGAAGAGCCAGGTCTTGAGGAGTCTTCTGAAGGCCAGCAGGTCCTGAGTCTGTCGTAGGCTGGTGGGGAGGGCGTTCCAGGTCTTGGCGGCGAGGTAGGAGAATGATATGCCGCCAGCGGTCATCTTCCGGATGCGGGGGACTGTGGCGAGGGCAAGGTTGGCTGAGCGGAGGCTTCGGGTGGGGATGCTGAAGCCGAGCCAGTTGTTGAGGTATGTAGGTCCGGTGTTGTGTAGTGCTTTGTGCGCGTGGATGAGGAGCTTGAAGGTGATCCTCTTGTTGACAGGGAGCCAGTGCAGGCTTCTCAGGTGGGGTGTGATGTGGCTGCATCAGGGGACATTGAGGATCAGTCGTGCCGAGGTGTTCTGGATTCGTTGCAGTAGTCTCAGGAGCTTGGTTATTGTTAACGAGTAGAGGGAGTTCCCGTAGTCGAGTCTGCTGGTGACAAGGGCCTGGGAGACGGGTTTTCCTCATGTCGAGAGGGATCCATTTGAAGATCCTGCGGAGCATTCAGAGGGTGTTGAAGCAGGAAGCGGAGACGGCGTTGACTTGCATGGTCATGGAGAGGGTGAAGTCGAGGATGACCCCCAGGTTGCGAGCATGGTCTGTGGGTTTAGGGGCTGTGCCTAGCGATGTGGGCCAACAGGTGTCGTCCCAGGCTGATGGTTTGGGTCCGAGGATGAGGACATCCGTCTTATCTGAATTCAGCTTCAGTCTGCTGTCCTTCATCCAGTCGGCTATGGCCTTCATTCCTCTGTGGAGGTTGGCTTTGGCGGTCTTCGGTGAGGGATGTGATCAGCTGGGTGTCGTCGGCGTAGGAGATGATGTTGAGGTTGTGTTGTCATGCGACGTGGGCGAGCGGTGCCATGTAGATGTTGAACAGCGTTGGGCTGAGTGAGGATCCCTGTCGGACGCTGCAGATGATCTCTGTGGTTTTTGAGCGGAAGGGTGGGAGGCGGACGCTCTGGGTTCTGCCGGAGAGGAAGGAAGTGGTCCAGGCCAGGGCCTTCTCTTGGATTCCGGCGCCATGAAGGCGTGCTGATAAGGTGCGGTGGCAGACTGTGTCAAAGGCTGCTGATAGGTCCAGGAGGATGAAGGCGGCTGTTTCTCCTTTGTCCATCAGGATCCTGATGTCGTCAGTGGCGGCGATGAGGGCGGTCTCGGTGCTGTGATTTCTGCGGAAACCGGATTGGGAAGGGTCCAGGATGTAGTTGTCTTCGAGGTAACGGGTTAGCTGTTTGTTGACGATCTTCTCTGTCACTTTTGCCGGGAACGGGAGAAGGGAGATGGGCCGAACGTTCTTGAGGTCCTTGGGGTCTGCCTTGGGCTTCTTCAGAAGGGTGTTGATCTCGGCGTGCTTCCAGCTTTCCGGGAAGGTTGCTGTATCGAAGGAACTGTTGATTTCTTTCCGGAGGCGGGGCGTGTAGGAGAGTAGGGTCTGCTATCCTATGGTCACCCCAAATTTTTGCTTTTTGCTTCACTGGTTTATGACTTAATGTGGCTGTGGGCCTGCCAATCAGACCCACAGCCTGCTGTTCTCTCTCTAAATTAATGCCAATGCACTCTAGGTGCATTACGAATTGGAACTGGTTCACCTTATAGGCCCCTTTAACAGTGTACCCAGGGTACCCAGGGCATAGGTGTTTCCAAGGCCTACCAGGGGCTGCAGCACGTATTGTGCCACCGCCGGCCTGGCCTCCATATTTGACACAACTGGCTGATCACTCAGCTGGGGTAAGTCGGTGTAATCACACCTTACTTAGGTATAGAATGTCTATATCCAACTTAAAATGGACACATATGTTCCTATCAGCCACTCCTATGGAACGCCTCATCAATCCTGGAGGCAGAGTGCTTGGAAATATGTGAGATGGTGCTCTGGCATGAGCTGAGCCTGTCTGCAGCTTTCGGAACCACGTCCTTTAGCTGTTCCATGATACTGCCATACCATATACTCTTAAGTGCATTATGAACCTCGCGGTTAAATGCTATCTTTGGTTTGGCTTTATCAAAACATGTCAAGTAAGGTGTCATACGAATTGGAATACTACCCCCTCGCCAGTTCTGGCGATGGGGGTAGCATTCCACCCTTCTAGAGGGACCCGACATGTACATATCCTGAACCCCGGTTAAAATTAAACTAGAGCCTCAGCATCACAAAATGGATGCTGCCACCACAGACACAAGTCTGACCTCCTGCTGCTGGGAGTCCTTCCAGCGAGGGAGGCTTGGACAAAGGGTTTCCTGCCTTGGGAGGTGCTAGCACCACCCCAGACAGGATTTTGTGTATTGGGTAGGACAGGGCTGAATAGAATGAGACATGCCTGGGGCACACAAGGTGTCCCTGTGCATATGCCAGTTCAAACCGGTGCTGGGGCTCTCCAGCCCCAGTCTTGGCGCGAAGCTGGACAAAGGGAAGGGGGTGTAACCACCCCCCTTCCTGGTCCCACCCAGAGGAGGGACCTAGCAGGTAATCCGGCCCCTAGATTTGGAATAAGAGTAGGAGCTGTGTCCCAAGACTTCAGATCATCCTGAACTCGACTTGAAACTAAGAAGAAAACTGGACTTTGACATTCTGCTGCACAGAAGACTGAAGAGAATCTCCCTTGTGGCCAAGGAGTGACCACCCTGTGAACACAGGCACCAACCAGCAACTCGACATCTGCTTTGCCGCCGCCTCCCGCCGGAGCCCGAGCCCAGAGCCCAACAAGACCTGGATTCCCAGACATCTCACCGCCCGATCCACAGTCCCTGAGAAGAAGAGACCCGTGGAGGCATCGAGAGACGTGGGACCGGCCATCTTGAAAAACCCCAGAGAAGCTGACTGTGCAGCACCGAGGCTCCCTCGACGCTATGCTTTGGGGTTTGAGAAGCCCCACCACCAAGCAGCATCTGCACCGAAGATCAGCCCCCCAGCATCTCCACGATCTGCGTGGGGCCCTTTTGCACTTTGCCACTCAACGCATCATCCCGGTCGATTGCCACGCGGCTAGTGGCCATCTTGGCGACGAAATCCACAATCTAAACCACTGGTCTGGTTGCTCCAGACTGGCCCTCACTCCTGTAAAAAGGAGCAGTACCTCTGACCTCGCTGGTCCGAGAATTAAGCTTTCTTCACTTCCTGCGTGGCTTGCATTAGCCAAGGCTGTTTGCTCCAATCAAGTTGCCAACACCGCCATCAGCTAGAGCCTTTGTGGGACAGCTCGTGATCGACTCCTTGACATCCTAGACCTCTTCGTGTCCATGTGGCTGCGGAGACAAGCTGCACCTCATCGCCTGTTTGCACCCGACATTGCCTAGTTCCTTCCTGTTTCCTCGCCGGTCACTGGCTAGTGACTTCTGAACATTGTGCCCTCTCCTTTCAGGTCTTCACATCTTCGATCCACCCTTGGATCACACAGGACACTTCTCGCCTGGACGCCTGCAGCATCTTCATCCTCAGGCACCATCAGACTGCGTGACGAAACCCAACACACTTTGGCACCTATGCACCTGCTTCCTGTGGGTGAGGTAACTTACTAACGCCGGTCTTCTTACACTGGTACACACCTCTAGTGCCTAACTCTAAAGTTTGGTAGTCCTAGTCCAGTCGGAAGACTCCTTTTGCAGTAACTTTGTAACTTTTACGCACCATTGACATTGCATTGGTGCATGCGTGCACTTTAAGCACTGCACCCGAGTCCCGCGGGCCTTTCCCGACTTCTTCACTGTTAGTCCCGAACAGCTCCAGCGATTCCCCAGGCCCTAGGCCTATTTCCTTTCCAATTGGTGGTTCTTATACCACTATTTTAGTATATGGTTTAAGTGGCCCCTAGGGCTCATCCATATTGTGCAAACTTTTGTGTATTTAAACTGTGTTTTGTTTTAATGCATTTTGCTTCTGTGCTCATAAAGAGTATAGGGGATTTGTAGTAAATAAATATATATATATTTTCAATATATATCTGTGTGGTGTCCTTTCATTTGGTATTCAAGGGGATTGTGTATGGTAAAACAGCTTGCTGCACATAGCTCCTGAGGCGGAAGCCGGGAGCGAGATCTTTTAAAAAAACTTGATTGTCACTGTGTTATTTACTTGATTTTAACTCACTCTCTGCTCTTGGTACTAGTATCGTGCAGCGGATCTAGCGCTGACGCGACACACAAAAACAATCACTCCTGCCGCCTTTCCGGCATGCCCGCAGGCCACGCCCCTTTTTTGGAGGCCACGCCCCCCGACTAGCTCTACATATAGTCGCTGAATACGAGTGCCTTCTCTGTACTGCACATAGCTCCTGAGGCGGAAGCCGGGAGCGAGATCTTTTTAAAAAACTTGATTGTCACTGTTATTTACTTGATTTTAACTCACCCTCTGCTCTTGGTACTAGTATCGCGCAGCGGATCTAGCGCTGACGCGACACACCAAAACAATCACTCCTGCCGCCTTTCCGGCACGCCCGCAGGCCACGCCCCTTTTTTGGGAGGCCACGCCCCCGACTAGCTCTACTTATAGTCGCTGAATACGAGCGCCTCTCTGTACTGCACATAGCTCCTGAGGCGGAAGCCGGGAGCGAGATCTTTTAAAAAACTTGATTGTCACTGTGTTATTTACACCAAACAATCACTCCTGCCGCCTTTCCGGCACGCCCGCAGGTCACGCCCCTTTTTTGGAGGCCACGCCCCTTGACTGCCACCCCACCTATCTATAAATGATGTGCGTATCCCGGACGCGCAGCGGACGAGCGCAGCGGGCGCGACGTTTGCGCGCCGAAGGCGCGCCTAAGGCAAGCCCGTCTGCGCCCGTCATCGCCAAGACATCGCCTCTCGCCTGTCCCCCTGGCCAAGATCCATGGGACCTCCATCAATATGATAGAGAATTCCTTATAGCCCTGAAGCCCGGACGGAAATGTGAGGTGACATCAGGCAACCTTGGCCGCACATGCCTTCAATGTAAGTCTTGCCACTTTACCACATCTAGCCCTCGTCACCCTAGGCAGAGGCGAGGCTTGCCCAAACCTACCCATCTCATCGTCCTCTAACTCATCGTTAGGTCTGTCAATAAACATCACCTAGAGGTTTACACCCTCCTACTTGATGAGAATCCTGACATTCTCTTCCTATGCGAAACTTGGCTACGCGACAATTTGCTCACTATACCTAACCTCACGCTACCAGAGAACTACCTAATGATGACCCTAAATAGAGAGGCGAGAGGTGGAAGTATCGCAGTCATCTACAAAAGGCAATACACTTGCTCCTTCACCAAGGAAGAAATTTCGGGATGTGAAAGTGCCTGTTTCAAAATTACAACCAGCCCTCACTTTACCCTGTCAGGCCTCTACATCTATCGTCTGCCCGGACCTGCCTCTAAATTCATCGAAGCCCTCCTTGAGGTGGCAAACTCCTTAGTGATGAAATCAGCCAACTTCACTATACTAGGCGACCTCAATCTTCATTTTGATCTGTCTCATGACCCCACTATCAAAAACCTCCTGGCCGACTTTGCTGCCTTACAACTCAACTCTATAATCCAAGCCCCCACGCACTCGGCTGGACATATCCTCGATCCTGTTTTCACCAACATCCCGGAGGTTAAGACAGATGTGCCCAAACCTATGGGATGGACAGACCACTATCTTATTAAAATGACTATGTCAGTTAAAGAAACATTGAACAAAACTGAGCCAACCCGCCGCCTAAAGAGACCTTGGCACAAACTTTCTACCAGTTACCTACATGTCACCCTAGGAGAATTCCATCGTGAGGCAAACCACAACATCAATAAGACCTATGACGCCTTTCACAAATGCATTACCAGAGGACTAGATGTCCTTATCCCAGCCAAATGGACCAAAGGGCGCAGCTATCCCCCCAACCCAAGGTACAACGAAACCCTAAAATCCATGCGAAAAGACTGCAAAAAAGCCAAGCGTATCTGGAGAAGGGAATACAATAATGGGGACAAAGTTCTCTACCTATCCAAACAAAAACTTTACCACAAAGCTATCCGCGCTGCACGCGCCTCCTTCTACGCAGAAGAAATTAACTCGAGCTCGAATCCTGCTAAAGTTATTTTTAAACTGGTACAAGAACTGCAGAGCAGCAGATCCCCCTCCTCCAGCATTTCCTCCGCGCAGCAATGTGAGGACCTTGCCACATTCTTTGTTGAGAAAGTAGAAAGAATATACAAATCATTCCCACAACACTCCCCCAATCCAACCAACCCTACCAATCCCATTACCAACGGCACCACCATGACGCACATTCCAGAAATCTCATATGAAGACCTCACTAAACTATGTAGGAAAGTTAAATCCGGCTCCTCAGCAGACCCCATGAGACCTACCCAATTTATGGAATCTCTCAAATTTTTTCTGCCTTCCCTGGCCTCCATACTGAATCTCTCCTTTTCATCAGCTAGCGTCCCGACAGCCTGGAAACAAGCTTGGGTCTTCCCCATTATCAAGAAGCCCACCCTAGATCCCTCCAAACCGGAAAATTTCCGACCTATCTCACTGCTCCCATGGCTGTCCAAACTTGCAGAGGCCCATGCTAACAACGTCCTGTCCCTACACATGAACCAAAACAACATCCTGGACCCATCCCAAAACGGGTTCAGACCGGGCCACAGCACAGAGTCTGCTCTCCTGGCTACGACTGAACACCTCCGGACGATCCTCGATGCCGGTCAGAGTGCTGCGCTGATTCTACTAGACCTCAGCGCAGCCTTTGACACGGTATCGCATAGCATCCTACTCAATCGTCTGGAGACTGTAGGGATCTCCGGTCTTGCCCTGGAATGGTTCCGTTCTTTCCTGAAAGACAGATCCTTCCGGGTGTCTGCTCCCCCATTTCTATCTAAACCCCATTCCATAAGACAGGGAGTCCCGCAGGGCTCTGCACTGAGCCCATCCCTTTTTAATCTTTACGTGCAGCCACTTGCGGTAGTGGCTAAAGAGTGGGACCTAACGCTGGTGTCTTACGCTGATGACACGCAGCTGGCCATCACTCTCATGGAAGGCCCTTCCATCTCGGCCTCAAGATTTAGGGATGGCCTTGCTGCAGTAGCCCAATGGATGACAGACAACTGCCTGCAGCTTAATGCAGGCAAGACGGAGGTGCTGCTCCTCGGAAAGAACACCAGTTACTGGAATGAGCACTGGTGGCCCTCGTCTCTAGGCACCATCCCACCTCCTAAACCCCTGGTCAAAAACCTAGGAGTCTGGATGGACTCCTCACTCAGCTATCAGACCAACACAGAAAAAGTGGCAGCTACCTGTGTCAGCCTGTTGAGGAGTCTTAGCCCTATACTTGGCTTCTTTGACGCTAAGGTTCGTCAACTCATTGTCCAAGCCACAATTCTCTCCCGCCTGGACTACGCCAATGTTCTTCTTCTTGGCGCTAACAAAGGAGAGATAGCGCGACTGCAACGCGTGCAGAACTGTGCGGCAAGAGCCCTGGTTGGTCTTTCCCACAGTTGCTCGGCTAGAGCCACTATCCGCAAGCTGCACTGGTTACCTATCGACTCCAGAATCCAGTTTAAGACCCTCATTATGAGATTCAAAATCTTTAAACTCGGACGCCCAGAACTGTTGCGACCTCTCCTTACACCGTATGTACCGCGGCGCAACCTGCGCTCCTCAGGACAGTATCTACTAAGCGTACCCCGCACAAAGCTCTGCCGCACCGGCGGTCGCTCCTTTAGGGTTCTGGGAGCCAAGCTTTGGAATGCTCTGCCACTGAACATCCGTTCCTTGGAAAACTTGTCTACCTTCCGGAAGGCCATCAAGACCCACCTGTTCCCCTCTCCATAAGGCCACCTCTATTCCCACTCTTCCCTTCATCAGTAGCTTGTCTGTGGTTCCTTAGCGCCGGGACGCCTCTTTGCTGGGGCAGCTGTTTGCGCTTTACCAAACTATATAACATAACATAACATAACATGCCTTTACAGAGTTTAGCCTAAGACTGCTTTGTCCACGCTACTAGGATAGCTGGTCTATAAGGTTGACTTACAACCAATCAACATAAGGGTTGCTTGGCATGCTACAAGGTGATCACTAGAACTAGTGAGCATCATATACCAGGAAAACCTCTCACAGGGCGCGATGGTTGTGCTGGCTTTGTTGAAGACGTGGTGAGGGCAGGGGTCAGATGGGGATCCGGAGTGGATGGAGCTCATGGTTTTGATGGTGTCTTCGTCGCTGACGTTGGACCAGGCGGTCAGGAGACTTGGTGCGGGTGGTGGTCGCAGGGGTCGCGGACTCGGTGGTGGGTGCGGAGTTGACGGAGTTGAATTGTGGTGAAAGAAGGTGGCCATGGAGTCGCACAGGTCCTGTGATGGTGGGATGTCGTTGGTGTTGGTGCTGGGGTTGGCGAGTTCTTTCACGATGCTGAAGAGCTCTTTGGTGTTGTGTGCATTGTTGTCTAGGCGGTACTTGAAGGCGGTCCTTTTGGCGATCCTGATGAGTTGATGGTGTAAGCGGGTGGTTCTCTTGTGGGCTGTGTGGCTGTCTGGTGTTCGGTCGTGGAGCCATTTCTTTTCCAGCTTCCGACAGGTGCTCTTGGAGATCCGGAGGTCTTTGGTGAACCAGGCGGCTTTCTTGTTGGTGTGGTTGGTTGTGGAGGTCTTGAGAGGGGCGAGGGTGTTGGTGCAGTCATTGATCCACTGTTTGAGGTTGGTTGCTGCGGTTCGGGGTTGGTGGGGTCGGCTGGTGGTCTCAGGGAGAGGGTGGTAGTCAGTTGGTCCTTGGTGACTAATGACAGTCTGGGAGGTGGTTACACCTCCGGTTGACAGGAAACCTATTGTCCAGGTTTCCCCTGCCAGAGTTTCAGTCAGCAGCAGGAGGCCAGACTCATATCTATGGCTGCAGCATCCATTTTATGATGCCAGGGTTCTTTTAAACTATTACCGGGTAGACCAGTGTGTACATGTTTCTCCCTCCAGAAGGGTGGAATTCTACCCCCGCCACCAGGACTGGCGTGGGTTGGATTCCAAAGTGTTTGACACCAAACACGACATGTTTCCATGCAGCCATTCCACAGTTAGCATTTACTACGAGGTTATAATGCACTTAAGAGTATATGGTCTGGCTCTATCACTGAACAGCCCCAGAGAATATATTCCATAGGCTGCAGAGGGGCTCTGCTCATGCATGGGCACCCTCTCACACAAAACCAAGCACACTACCTTCAGGATTGATAAGGCCTGCCGTAGGGGTGACTGATAGGTTTGTATGTGCATTGATTTAAGGTAGATATAGGTAACCTATATCTTAGTAAGGGGTGCATGCACCATCTTACCCAGGCTGCAGTAGCAGTCCTGTGGTGTCATTTTGGAAGGCTTCCCGGGGGCGGCATAACACATGCTGCAGCCCCTGGTAGGCCTCAGGGGTACCTATGCCCTCAGTACTTGGTGTATCATATAATAGGTACTCACAAAGGTACCCCAGTAACCAAACCAGAGTGAACCTATAGTACATGAAATCAAGTTTGAGAGGAAAGCAGATAGGCTGGGGCCCTGAATAGCAGGATCCCATCCAAAATAAGTTAAAAAAAACATAAAAACACCTGGAATAAAGTGGGGGCAACCATGTAGTCAGATTCCACCTTCCTACAGATCTGATGGACAAAGTACACGAGAGAGATGATCATTTAGAATCTCAATTGATTAATTTGATGGCGTGGCAGCGTGGTACTAATGAGTATTGGTATTGTCATCATGAAAAACTTAAATCCATGTTAAGAAACCTAGGAACTCCTACGTGGTTTGTTACACTAAGCTGAGCTGAATACGCATGGGACGATTTACTTGAATTTCTTCGAGAAGCAAATTCAAATATTAAAAACATTGAATTCAGGACACCTGGAGAACTGAGTTCCTTGGATCCTGTAAATGTATGCAGATATTTCATTAATAGTATCAAGCTATGATGTATTTTATCTGCATTAAAAACAATCCTCCTCTTGGAGAAGTTCTTGGTTTCTTTTGGAGAAAGGAGTATCAAGCTAGAAGTGCTCCTCATATATATATGCTTTTATGGATCAAGGATGTACCCAAATTTAGAACTGATTCGGATGAGACTGTTTTATCTTTTATTGAAGACGATGTTACATGTGCTGTACCAAAAACAGGAGAAGAAAACACCTTAAGGCAACAAGTGTTACAGTTTCAAATTTATCAATGCGGCAAATACTGTTGACGGAAATACAAGTCAAAGGAAAAGTTTTATACCAAATGTCGTTTTGGATTTCCACATCCAGTAATATCCAAGGGAAGAGTGAACAGTTTCATGTCAGCAGTGAGACATACCATCACTAGAAAATCTTGCAAAAAATGGTTTACAATTTAAAAAGAAGAGAACAATCAAAGGATATTAATGATTATAATCCGTGTATTTTGTAGATGTGGAATGCTAATATGGATATCCAGTATGTTGCGGATAATTCCTTTGCTGTTGCTTGGTATGTAACGTCATACATAACAAAATCAGGAAAGACATAGTTGAAAGAAATGTGGGAAGAAATTTCCCATGAGAAGAGTCTTAGTAAGAAATTTTACAGCTTTAGATTGAAGATGCTTTCCCTTCGAGAAACTGGATCCTACGAATGTTTGGATTGGTTGTCCTCTGCTAGTTTATATTCCAAGTCAAGGGAAATATTTTGGGTTACTCTAGGTCTTGCTGCAACACGAAATTTGAGTACTTAAATCTATACAAGAAATCAAATATTTAGCATTAAATGAACCGGAAAGCACAGATATTGTAAAACAAAAATGTTGGATACGTACTATCCAAAGAGAAGTCCTCATCTTGAAAACATATGTCTCTATGAAGTGCTGCAATATTAGAGTTTTAAGAGAAATATTAAAAAGAACATAAATAAAGAAAAATATGCAGTGATTGGTTCAGAAGGATGTTTGGTGAAACATAGTAAAACAAATCTGATTAATCACAGGAAACTGAGTTGCGATACTCCTGATTAAAGAGAATTTTACAATTTACCACTTCTGCAACTCTTCAAGGCTTGGCGTACGGAACTGGAATTACTTTGAGATTTTCAGTGCTGTGAAGATTCTTTTTAATGCATTTAAAGATAGCGTTGAATGCACAGTTTTCCCAAATTATCTCAAAATGTTGAATGAAGAAATTGTTCAAGGAACTACTATTGCAGCTGAGCTTTCTAGAGACAGTTCTAGGTCTGCTCCTCTGAGTCATGATGCACTAGGACAACCCATTCTTGAAAATTAACCAGCAATCGCCATGAGTGAAGTGGAAACAGCAATGCATCAAGCTCAACATGATATTATGGACTTAGGAAACTTGAAAGAATAACTAAATATTAAACAGAAAGAAATATATCAGCAAGTGAGACAACAGATCGACCATGGTTTTCTTCAAGAAAAAATAATGCACATGTACATCATTTCGACCTATCCGAATGTACGTCAGTGGTCAAGGTGGTACAGGAAAAGTTTCTTAATTAAAGTTTTGACCAGTTTTCTACAGAAAACCACTTTTATCTTGTGTTGTAACCGCTCCAACTGGGTTAGCAGCACACAACATTAAAGGAATTACATTACATCGCTTACTAATGCTACCTGTTAAACATGAATACAAATTGAAATATCACAAGCTATCTGGAGATACTTTTTATGAAGTTTCAAGAGTACTAAAGAAAACATGTGATACTTTTTGGTGATCTACTGCAACTTACTCGTATAAAAGGGCAACTAGTATTTAAAACAGTTGTGCAAGAAGACACCAGAAAGTGTTTGGGAAGTATTGGAAATATGAACATTTGGTCATATTTTGAGTAGAAAGAACCTCTTAAATATATGCAACAGGCAAGTGATGAAGACTATGGAAGTATTCTTCAATACAGAAGAATTGGTGTCTTGGCAGAACAAGGTAAAGAAGCTTTGCAAAGTCGGCTACTTACAAACTTGTTTCCAAATGAAGATGTTGCTCCGGAAACAATATACAAAAAAATCGGAGAAAATAAATCTATAATCTGCCTAATGACAACACTGCAAGAGTGTTCTACATTCAATGAAGAACTTTTAAAGCTTGAAAAAACAACAAATAATAAAAATGGAAACCATTGATAAAATGAGAAAAGAATTTATATGGATGGGAAAACTGTCAGGTAATTTTACGGCATCATTTGGATGTGGAAAAATGTTTAGCAAATGGAGCAAATAAAAAACTTGTTGATTTTGTTAATTATCAAAATAGAGATGAATCAAATTTCTAAAGACCAAATTTGATCAGATTGAAGAAGTAAAACAGATTGGAGGTTGTTCTGTTCATTTTTTGTTTGTTAAAGATTTGTATTTTTGTAGAAAACAGTATCCTCTTTCTTTAGCATATGCAGTGACCATTCATAAATCTCAAGGTTTAAGAGTAGAAAGCGCTTTGGTAAATATTGGAAATACCGTGTTTAAAGAGAGAATGGCTATGTTGCATTGTCCCGAGTCAGAACTTTATCTGAATTCTATTTGATTGATTTTGATGAGAGAAAGATTAGTGCAGACGCAAATTGTGTTAGAGTGTATAATCGGTTAAGAAGACTGTATGCTCCAAATGTTGGTGCATATCCTGTTGATGAAAAGCATGTACTAGGTAAAAAAAGAAAATATGAGAATCTCTATAGTGAAGTTGGAAAGAAGAAAACAAATCAAGAAAATGTTGAGATTCCAAAGGAAAAGAAAAAGGACATGGTTGAAGAGATTGTAGGATGTCAGTTAGAAAATAGTTCAGGTATCAACTGCAAAGCCAATGTAGTGGTGAATGTTGCTTATTTTTCTAGAAATCTCCAACAGGATATTACGGAGAATCGTGAAAAAGGGTTTTGCTCCTTGTTGCATTAAATTTTTGAAAAATTCAGAACTGATAAAACTAAAATCCAAAGTGTTTCCGTGATCCAGAATTTTCTGGATATATGTTCTGGTTTGTCACAATTTACAGAGAATGTACAGCAAGATGGAATTTCTTATGTTTATGCTTGCAGTATTGGAAGATGAAGGAATACAAATTGAAAATCTCTTTGGACTTAGTTATAGATGGAAACATGAATGTGAAAATTGTACATGTACTTATAGCACTAACATAGACATTGAAAGATTCACATATTTGGCAATAACATATTGTAAAACAGTGTCTTTTAACAAATTAGTTAAATCAGCTAACCTTAATATGGAGTGCAGTCACTGCAAATCAGAAATGTTATCAACATTATATATAGAAACATTTGGACAATATATTATTTTAATGATACAACTTTGTAGAGCAGATTGAAGAAAATTGGAAGCTTTGATTAACATTTTTGTAGCAAGTCAACTAACAATATCAGGAAGAACTTTCATAGCAGTAGCAATTATTTTACACGATGGACCTTCTACATCATCTGGACACTACACTGTCTATTTTAAGTGCAATAAAGGATGGACACATTGGACACTTTTGGACACATTGGACACATTTGGTTTTCAAATATTGGTTGCCTAATGAATTACCAAATTCAAACCTATACGGAAGATATGAAGAAATGCTGATTCAATTATCATTTCCGTTCTTTGATATTGTATTTAGAAAATTGTCTTAGAAAGAAGCATTTCATATATATTTGTATTATATGCAATGTTATTGAGGATGTTTATTTTAGGAAATGTGAACACATAGTTGACTTTGTTGTAAATATTTTGGACACAGATTTATTTATTTTTAATAATCGTATTGATTGTATTTTTTTGCCCGTTGTTGCATGATGAGCAATATTGAAATCACTGTCTATGGTGAAATTCAATCGATTCTGAGTACAGCAAAAAAAGGCAAACTGAATATCTTATACAATGGTAAAATTATCTTGTGTAGTTTAAACTATATTTTTATGTTACAACTGTTTTTTTCTTCTCTTTTACAGACCAAAATTCTAAAGTTTGAATGTTTTTAAAATTGAAATTATAAAAAGCAACTGCAGAAATTATTTCAAAGACTTTCATATGTACTATTGTGAAGGTAAAATTAAGAAACTCAAACACTATCCATGCACTACTACATTCACCTCTGCACTATCCATACAGTACTTTAACCACCTAGACACTGCTCATTCACATCTTAAATTCACCAGGTACTACTCATGCAGTCCGGCAATCACCCTATCCTTCTGGATGCACTCCTCGAGTCACCCAGCCAGTGCCATGTACTAATCTAATCCCTCTACCAATACCCAAGCACTTATAAATGCACTCAGGCACTCTCCTTGCAGTACTGCAATCATCCAGTCAGTACCCATGTACTCATGCAATGACCCAGTTACTAACACATGCACTGCTGCAATCCTTTGAGGACTACTTATGCAGTCCAGTAATCTCCCTGGTACTACGTATGCACTCGTCCAATCACCCAGGCATTCCTATGTCCTTAACCAATCACTGCACCAAAACCGAAACACTTATAAATTCACCATGCACTCTCCACACACTACTCTAATCATGCAGTCACTACTCATGTACTCATTGGATGATCCAGGCACTAACACATGCACTGGTACAATCTTTGTGTACTACTCATGCAGTCCTCTACCTACACACTTCTTATTTGGTCCTTTAATTCCCCTGATACTACCATGCAGATCAGCAATTACCGTGTGCACTCCTCCAGTCACGCAGCCAGTACCATGTACTAATCCAAACACTCTGTCGATGCCCAAACACTTATAAATTGACTACACACTCTTCTTGCACTACTCTCATCATCCACTCTGTAACCATGTACTCATGCAATGACCAAGTCACAAACACAAGCATTGCTGCAATCCCCTATGCACAACCCATGCAGTCCTTTAACCACTTACATATTTCTCATTTACTCCTCCAATTCCCCAGGTAGTACCCACACAGTCCAACAATCACCCTGTCTCTCCCCATGCACTTCTCCAGTCACTCAGCCACTACCTTGTACTAATCCAATCATTCTGCCAATATCCAAGCACTTATAAATTCTCCATGCACTCACCTTGCAGTACTTTAATCTTCCTTTCAGTACACATGTACTCATGCAATTACCCAGGCACTAACTCTTGCACTTCTACAATCCTTTAAATGATTACCCAGGCACTAACTCTTGCACTTTTACATTCCTTTGAGTGCTACCTATACAATTTAGAAATCTCCCTTTTACTACCTATGCACTCCTCCAATTACGCAGCCACTCCTATGTCCTTATCCAATCACTCTGCCAAAAGCCACACCCTTATAAATTCACCATGCACTCTCCTTGCAGCACTCTAAGTATCCTGTTGCTATCCCTGTACTCATGCCATGACCCAGGCATTTACAAAGGCAGTGCTACAATCACATGTGCACTATCCATGCAGTCCTGTAACCACCTACACACTACTGATTCACTGCTCCAATTATACAGGTAGTACCCATGCAGTCCAGCAATCACACTGTGACTCTCAATGCACTCCTCCAATCACCATGTACTAATCCAATCACTCTGCCAAAACACAAAAACTTATAAATTCTCCATGCACTCTCCTTGCAGGCCTCTAAGTATCCAGTCACAATCTATTCACTCATGCAATGACCCAGAAACTAACATATGCAATGCTACAATCACATGTGCACTATCCATGCGGTCCTCTAACTTCCTATACAAAACTGATTCACTCCTCCAATTACCCAGGTAGTACCCATGCAGTCCAGCAATCACACTGTCACTCCCTGTGCATTCCTCCAATCACCCAGACAGTCTCATGTCCTTATCTAATTATTCCAGCAAAACACATGCACTTATAATTTCACCATGCACTCTCCTTGCAGTACTCTAATCATCCAGTCAGTGCCCATGTACTCATGCAATTACCCAGACACTAACTCATGCACTTCTACAATCCTTCGACTGCTACCTATGCAGTTTAGTAATCGCCCTGTTACTACCTATGCACTCCCCCAATTACCCAGGCAGTCCCATGTCCTTATCCAATCACTCTGCCAAAACCCAAACACTTATAAATTCTTCATGCACTCTCCTTGCAGCACTCTAAACATCCAGTCACTATCCATGTACTGATGCAATGACCCAGGCACTAACACATGCAGTGCTACAATCACATGTGCACTATCCATGCAGGCCTCTGACCACCTACACACTACTAATTCACTCCTCCAAATACCCAGGTAGTACCCATGCAGTCCAACAATCACACTGTCACTCCCTGTGCATTCCTTCAATCGCCCAGACAGTCCCATGTCCTTATCTAATTATTCCGGCAAAACACAAGCATTTATACATTTACCATGCGCTCTCCTTGCAGTACTCAAATCATCCAGTCAGTACCCATGTACTCATGCAATTACCTAGACACTAACTCATGCACTTCTACAATCCTTTGACTGCTACCTATACAGTTTAGTAATCTCCCTGTTACGACCTATGCACTCCTCAATCACCCAGCCAGTACCATGTACTAGTCCAATCACTCTGCAATACCCAAGCACTTATAAATTCACCATGCACTCACATTGCAGTACTCTAATCATCCAGTCATTACCCATGTATTCATGCAATTACCCTTGCACTTATTCATGCGCTTCTACATTCCCTTGACTGCTATCCATATAGTTTAGTAATCTCCTCGTGCCTACTAATGCGCTCCTCCAGTTACCCAGCCAGTCCCTTTTCCCTACCCAATTACTCTTCCAAAACCAAAGTATTTATAAATTCATCGTGCACTGTCCTTGCAGCACTCTAATTATCCACTCAGTACCCATGTATTCATACAATGATCCAGACACTAACACATGCAGACCTAAATTACCTGTGCATTACTCATGCAGTCCAGCCATCTCCCCGTCACTACCCATGCACTCTTAGAATCAATCATGCTCTACATATGTACTCAATCAATCACCTAGAGATTAGCATGCCGTTACTTCTCTTTTTAATCAAATAAGCTAGAAGAAGACAGTTTTTTCTACTTTTTGATTTTTGTTTGTGTTTTTTTTTTTTAAATTGTGAATTTTTTGGGTGTTTTTTGAAAAATGAAAAAACAAACTGACAAAAGTTTAAACTTTTGGAATTATATTGTCATTCCAACAGAAAAAAAAAATTGCAGCAATGTTTTTTTGCTGCTGAATGCACAGTCTCAACTGAATACTCCCCACAACATAAAATGGCATAGCATTTTATACAATGCTGTATGAGCGTCGCAAACTATATTGGTTTATGCTTTCTGCTCCATTACATTCAATGGAAAGACGGACACTTCAAATTGGCCGCCAATGGTGTTTATGTTTTTCACGGGGTAATGTCCTCACAATGTAATTGACATGCTTTTAAAAATGGTGGAGTGCATGATGGCTACGAGCGTGAGCAAGCCGTAAAGGTGAAACGTGTCGTTTTCTTCACTTGCCGAATACATTTTCACTGCAAGTAACCTGGGTGTCCGAGTGCTTTCCTGCATATCTGAGGAGATTTGTGGCACTGATATATATATATATATATATATATATATATATATATATATATATATATATATATATATATATATATGCAAAGAACTCCAAGCAACACCACTTCCGGGTCAGACCAAAGTCCGGTCGGCGAGGTAACAGAGGAGACGGACCACCAGATGCGCTTCACAGGTTGTTTATTGCAAGGCTGTCGGTAGCAGAGGGCACTACGCGTTTCGGGCTTGAAAAGCCCTTGTTCACATGCAAGTGAGCCAGTTTATATTTTTTACTTTTATAATGCAGTGCACACCCAATCAACCCGCCCAGTCACGTGATGTCACAGTGTTATAAACATAAAAAACATACTACTCCTACCTATCAGAGTCCAGTGCAAAAAACGGCATTTGTAAAATTCATAATCCACAATTATTGTTTGTATAAATCAACAATTATTATTTAGTTAAAATACTGTAAACCTAATTCTGGGATAAATCCTTTTTACATAAACCGTACAATTACACACAGAATAGTGACTGGGATCCTAGGCTGATCCATAAGTGCAAATATATACAGATTAGACTGGTTCCAAGCCTGCGTCAAGTGGAGAATATTAAAGTGCATGAGGGAATGAGGGGAAAACGGGAATAAAAGTGCTAAACCAACATATTGCAAAGTACCCTGTGTATTCAATGCATGAATGCAATTTTACCAGTTAGAGATAGGACGCTGTCCTTCTACATATCTCTTTAAAAAAACTGTACAAACATTTGATACTCTTCTAAAACTACAATATGTAAAATTCCTTATAGCTAAAAACACCCAGTGTAAAAAAGTGCTAAAATGTTAAGTAAAAAATTAGATAAAAAGTGTTTCCTAGATTTTAAATAACAATCAGTTTATATTTACAAGATAGGAGAAGGTAAGGAGCTAAGTCTACTAATGGCCAAATGGCCAACAAGGAACTTGACTGACCATGCACCTATCTCTTAGGTCAAAAGCTACCTCTGTTCACCTAGGATCATATGTTTTAACCTACTAGATAACAGGGAACCTGACTACCTAGAGGGATTAATTCCTAGATTAATAAGAGCGCTATAAGCTCAATGTTCAAACCGGCAAAAAATATCACAAAAAATGGCGAAGGTCCTCTGTGATGTTAAGACCATTCAGCCATTTGCAGTCATATTCAAGAATCATCCGTGACTCTAGTTGTCGAAGTTTGAGCTCACGATTGCCCCCTCACCTTGGTTTGGGGACTGCGGCCACCACATAATATGTTAGGCAATTGATATCTTTATTGTGTGAGCTCAAAAAATGGCGTGCCACCGGATATGCCGGATCAGAATGCAAAATAGCCCGAATATGCTGCAAGATTCTGACATGTACCGGCTGTTTAGTGCTGCCTACATAATTGAGGCCACAGGTACAAGTCAGAACATATACTGCATATTCCGTTTTGCAAATATGTTGGCCTTTAATTGGGATCTCAATATCATTGAAGGGGGTTTTATAGTGTGTCTTATTAATTCCGAAATTACATGCTCTACAAGTAGAGCATTTCCGGAATCCCTCCTTGATTAACCAATTAGGTTTGAGTTTGAGCTCAGGACTACTCTGGTCGAGCACAGCACCCATACTCAGTGCTCGACGAAAGGTGACCAGAGGTTTGTCAGGAAGCATACTTCCTAGTACATTGTCAGTTAGTACAGTGGGCCAATGGTGATTGATTATTTGCCTTATCTTATTTTGTTGGCTACTGTAATCAGTGATAAATCTGGGGCATTCCTGTTTCGTGATGTCTAATGTCTCATCAGGCAATTCAATATTCTCAGGAGCTAGACTTAAAAGACTAGCACGTGTTCTGCCCTGGGATTTCGCTAGCGCTAAGTTGAACATTTTTTCTGAATACCCTCCGGCTTTCATGCGGCTACGTAAGTCATTGACACAAGTCTCAAAGTCAGTAGCAACACTGCATATTCTTTTCAACCTGAGAATTTCTCCATATGGAATACTTTGAATCGTATGCCTAGGGTGTAAACTGGAGGCATAAAGGGTAGTGTTACCCGCAGTACTTTTACGATGAAGTGTTGTCTGAACCCTGTCATGGTCATCAATATACACAGTGACATCCAAAAATTCAGCTTGTTTGGTACTAATTTTAGACGTGAATTTAAGATTGTATGGATTGTCATTAATTGCATCAATAAAAGCACAGGCTTCTGTTTCATCACCTTGCCAAACCATGAAAACATCATCAATATAGCGAAGGTATCGGACAACTTTTTCTCGCATCCACACTTGATGCGTGACATTGAGGACCCGCTCCTCCCACCAGCCAACGTGCAAGCATGCATAGCTGGGGGAGAAGCAGGCCCCCATTGCCACGCCCCTCAGTTACCTCCAAATTTCTTTGCCAAACAAAAAATAGTTGTTGTATAAACACCATTCAATCAGGCCCAGTATCATTTTGTTATGTTCATAAAAGTCAATCGGCCGATGGCCCAGAAAATGGCTAACTGCATTCATTCCGTCAGTGTGTGAAATACTGGTATAAAGCTGTTCGACATCCAAGGTAATAAGCAGCATATCATTTTGCCATTCTAGATCCTCTATTTTCGCCAAAAAATCTCCAGTATCACGTACATAACTTGGTAAGCCGGTTACCCATTGTTTTAGGAAAAAGTCCACATACTGGCCTAACTTTTCTCCACAGCTGTTTATCGCGGAGATGATTGGCCTACCCGGCACCGGTGACTGTCCTTTATGTACTTTCGGAATTAGATAAAGAACTGGCATAGTGGGATGTTCATTAAGCATACATTTGTACTCCTCCTCCGAGATTAGGCCTTCTCTAAGATGTTTTCGCAGGAGTTTGCTTAAGTTTTCATTGGCCTTGGTATATTCCTTGTTTGTGGATTTCTTATAACAAGCTACTTCCGATAGTTGTCTTTGGGCTTCCAGAATGTACGCTGCTTTTGGCCAAATAACAATGTTACCACCTTTATCTGCCATTTTAATTACGATGTCTGGATTGTTCTTTAATTTCTTCATCAATGTAAAATATTGCGCCTGTTTTACATCATATTTTTTTCTGCTTTTTTCATTGTTGATGTTACTTGTTTTATGCAGTTTTTTCATTTCCGTGATGACACAATCCTGAAACACATCAACTGCATCGCGAGTCATGATAGGCACAAACTCAGATTTCCTCTTGAAAGGGGTGATACCCGCTCCTGATTTAGATACATTGATTCTTTCGAGTCGGTTTTGTGTGCTAACCACTCCACTTTCATTGATTGTCCCAGTATTGTCTTCATCCGCTAGATCATGGATAGCCAGAAGTACTGACGCGTCTGAAACTGACAATGATTGTCCCGTGTCAGTGTTATCCAAAATAGCAGAGTTATTGGTGCCGGCGGTTGCTTTGAGGCGTTGTAAGGCGAAGAATTTGCGTAGCTTTAATTTGCGGATGTAACAATAAACATCCACCCTGGTAGAAGCATACTTGAAGTTTTGGGCAGGACAGTAGTTCAAACCTAAGGCGAGAAGTTGTTGCTCCGCTTTAGAAAGAACCACATCGGATAAGTTGATAATTGATCTATCCATTATTGTTTCTTTTTCCTCCACTGTTGGTTGTTTTTATGTTTCTTTGCTCCTTTGTTTGCGTCTCCTCCGCCTTTCCCGACGTTTTTGATTGCGGCGGGATCTATTGCCGCCTTTTGGCGTGGTCGCAGTGTGCGTAGTCTTTCTGCCACTAAAAAACCCAATTCCTCATCAATATCCAAAACGGGCACATTTTGATTAACGGCATTAAGATCCGTGCTGGAACCGCTTGACCCACTGTAGCTTGACATTGTGTCAGTACTGGCGCCAGCTGAGGCTTCGTCACAGGCTTCATTTTCAATCGCTGTGTGTTGTGCATTGGGTGTGGATTTTAACGCGCCACTGAATTGTTGTCTCTTTGTTGCGTTATATTTCCGTGCGAAGGTAAATATTTGGCCGTTAGCATAATCTGCAGCGTCTCGGGCAAACTTGCTGATTTTCCTCGCCTTTATTTTCTCAGCATGCTTTTTTAGGCGATCATTCATTCCTTCTTTCAATTTTTTGACCCCTTCCACTTCACCCAATGCATTTATTTCTTCCTCCAGCTGAGCAATGATTATCAGAATAGCATCTCTGTCAATAGCAGCATATTTGATGAGAATGCGAACTGAATTCATAGAAGCTGCAAGATTGTTTTGACCCCATTCCTTTAGCATTAATGGGTTGGGATTTTCAAAGCTTGGGGCCAACATAAATCTTAGCCCTCGTGGCACCCTGTTAACTTCTGCATACTTGGAAAGAGAAAAGTGTTCCCACCATTTCGTTATTTCAAGACGTTTTTGTTTTTCCAATGCTTTAAATAGTGTCTTTATATCTGATTTATCTTGTGACTCCGCACTTGCTGCTGGTGCACTAGTACTGTCGCTAGGCGTCATCACTTGTTTAAACAGAAACTCCACCTCCTCCTCCCTCGCACGGAACTGCTCCGCAGACATCACCTCTGCTTAGCCCGACTTGTGTGTGTTGCAAATTACACCACTTAGTATCTAATTGGTTCAAGTGGTGTTTTGGTTATGCGCTATTCCCCGAAGTAGGGAAATCTTTCCACCTTCGCTCTGCCCAAGATTAATACTCACTGCGTGTACCGCTGTCACTCTTCCGGCAGAGCCTTCCGAATCCGCCGTTGAATGCCCGGGTTGCACAGCTTGTTTGAGATTGTCTGCTTGCAGGTCGCGTAAGGGGGCCGCCACAATTAATTCCTTCCAGGACAACTTTTGATAAACAATGGCTTGAAAGTGGCGCCACAGTCAGGAAAGAGGGTCCGGAACGAAAGCAAGCCAGCTTCCGTAATTATGCAAAGAACTCCAAACAACACCACTTCCGGGTCAGACCAAAGTCCGGTCGGCGAGGTAACAGAGGAGACGGACCACCAGATGCGCTTCACAGGTTGTTTATTGCAAGGTTGTCGGTAGCAGAGGGCACTACGCGTTTCGGGCTTGAAAAGCCCTTGTTCACATGCAAGTGAGCCAGTTTATATTTTTTACTTTTATAATGCAGTGCACACCCAATCAACCCGCCCAGTCACGTGATGTCACAGTGTTATAAACATAAAAAACATACTACTCCTATCTATCGGAGTCCAGTGCAAAAAACGGCATTTGTAAAATTCATAATCCACAATTATTGTTTGTATAAATCAACAATTATTATTTAGTTAAAATACTGTAAACCTAATTCTGGGATAAATCCTTTTTACATAAACCGTACAATTACACACAGAATAGTGACTGGGATCCTAGGCTGATCCATAAGTGCAAATATATACTGATTAGACTGGTTCCAAGCCTGCGTCAAGTGGAGAATATTAAAGTGCATGAGGGAATGAGGGGAAAACGGGAATAAAAGTGCTAAACCAACATATTGCAAAGTACCCTGTAACACGACAAATATCGATGATAATATTAAAACCGTCATGTTTTGCGCAATCTTGCCGTGGATCGGCAATGGCAACCAATACAGGTTGTCTAAACATCTTCCAAATTGTTAGTACAGTTCCAATTAGATCATTATCAATGTGCCTGCATGCATTAAATAAACATTCTTTTATAAACTAAACCCAGAGCTAATCAAATGAATTTTTCATATAGATTTTTCATTTTAGTCATCAGATTTACATTAAATATACTCAATGTTTCAATAATGCATCAATGCAAAATATTTCATACAAGAAAAATCAAGAAATTCATGAAGAATAAACCCAAGAGTTTGATTAATAAGCCAATTCCCTAGAGATTGTTGTATATAGTTAGGACTTTTTCTCTATGGGATTTCTGAAAATTCTATGTCGAATATCTTTGGCGTTTGAGGACGGAATTGGCTGAAATTTTCAGGAAAATGGAACATTTTGTTTCTGAGCAGCCCCTGAAAATTTGGGGGGGTTTCGTCAAGGGGGGGCCGAGAAAAAAGGGGGGTCCCAAAACGCATTTTTCCCATGCAATTTTCCATAGGGCGGTTGGACTCACTTTTAGCTCGAACGGCTGAATGGATTTCCACGAAACTTGGCAAAATTGTAGATATTGTTTGCCCGATGTGCCTTTGCTAGGTCTCAATATATGTGCTCCAGTGGATTTTGATAAATTAACGTTAAAATAAATATATATATCTGTAACAGCGCTCCGGTTAGGCCCCGGTTCGCGTACCTGATGCGTAACCGAACTTCGCAAAGTGAAGCTGATTGGCTCTCTGGTGTCTGTCAACATTCTAAACAGTCCGGAGCGGCCGCCATCTTGTCTCTCGGTAGGATCGAGAGACAAGAGGTGAAGAAATACGAAGGGGGAAATTAATGAAAGGGGGCAAGGTAGACCCCTCCTGACCCCCTAGGATTGATGAGGGGGCAAAAAATTAAAATAAAAAAATTCAGTTTTTTCGCGGTAAAGGCGCTACCCGGTACGCGAACTGGGTAGCTAAACGGTAGCGTAACGGGAGTCCGCCATCTTGTGTTTCGGTCAAATTTAATCACAAGATGGAGGAAAAACAATGTGGGAAATGGGTAAAAGGGGGCACGGGAGATGTATCCTGACCCCCTAGGTTTTCTAAGGGTGGCTGAGGAGGCTCATATATGTCGAAAAAGAAAAAAAAATTTTTAATTTTTCGCGAGGTTAGCTGCCGGTACGCGAACCGGGTAGTGAACCGGGAAGCGAACAAAAGTGAAAATTTTTGAAAAAAGGTACATTTGACATTTTTAAAGAGTAATCATAGTTAAGGTAGCTCTGAAAAGAGCTTTTGGGTTCTGTGTAAGTTCTAGGTACTTATAAGTAGGTACCAATACATAGTCTTAAATTCAGGATGAAAATTCTGTTCCCCTCATCTGAGAAGTGAACTCCATCTCCTCTGTAGATATCTTGCATGAAGTAACGCAAGTTATTGTTGTAGATGGAGCCCATTCCATGGTCTCTCATGTAAGCTGAAACAGACTTATTTACATGCTTCCTCGATTTCTCAATTTGTGGACAAAATTGGTTGGACCACCTCCATTTCTGTCTTTGGCATATATTTGAATATACCAAGGCAGTTTGAGGAAAAAGTGCCATCAATTGCTCAAAGGTGTCCTTTAAAAGCATTTCCAGACCTACCCCAGTCAAAGTGCCAAAGTCATTTCCTCCACAGTGCACAATTAACAGGTCAGGTTTTGGCAAATGCAAAAAGGTTTTCACCAATGGTATCAATTGGTGACATCTTAATCCTCTGTGACCAATCCAGTTGATTTCCACATTTTGTAAATTGAGGTTGTGTAAATTTCTGTTATCAGCATACCTTTGAGCCCAGTGGATGTAACCATGTCCAACAATCCAGACAGAAAACATGGTGAGAGGAGGTTCTGCTGCAGTCAGATGAAGTGTGGGAATGAAATGGCAGTTGAAACAGTAGGAGTTTGTAATGAAAAAAACTGTGGAGTTTTTGTGCTAATGATTCAGTAGCAGTGATTGGTGGATTTTGATTGCTGAAAACAGAAAGTTAGGGTGCATGGATGAGTTCTTTGAAAGATGTAATTTGAATGGTCAAGAAAAAATCATTGTATGAAAGATTGCACTGGATACGCAGGTGTACTGAGAGTTCAGAGTTCAATTGAAACATTGTTGTGCGAACTTGTAAACATGACAGGTCTTTCAGGAGGTGGTTGCTATGGAAAAAAGGCAGAAAGGGCAAAGGGGGGAAGGGTGTTGATTTGAAAAAAGTGAGGGAAGAGTTTTGATTGGGTGACATGAGAGATATGTGTGATGAATTACAGCATTTCTGTGCCTTTGTTGGTTGCAGCCTCTGGAGTGCATACCCTTTGCTCTGCTAAAGAAAAATTGTTGTGTGTCTGAGACTGTTTTGAAACTCAAAAAGTATTTGCTAAGGTGAGAAAAGATTCATTTAATTTAGATAGAGAATAGTATGCTTTAGGGAGAAAATTATGAAGAAAGTTGTGTATTTAAAATGTTGCTTTGTGTCAAGTGTTTTACAAATAGATTTAGTTTCTTTGAGTTTCATAGCCATGTTAAAAGTGACGCAAAAGTGGTGCAAGGGCCTTAAAAAACGCTTTCATGTGTGTTAGGGCATTTTAAGTCACTTCCCCATGAATCTGGGTGAATAATTTGCTTACTTGATGTGTTTAAAAACGTTTCTAGAAGTCAATTAGGTTTCTTGATATGTGCTGCTAGAGTTTCATAGCCAGCATGGGTCATATTTAGAAGGACTTTGAGCCACTTTCAACTTATTTTCCCTATGTTAAAGGTGACGCTAAAGTGATGAAAGGGCCTTGTAAATACACTCTCATGTTTGAGACACTTTCATGTTATTTTCCCTATGTTAAAAGTGACGCAAAAGTGGTGCAAGGGCCTTGTAAAATATGCCCTCATGTGTGTTAGAGCATTTTAAGTCACTTCACCATGAATCTGGGTGAATAATTTGCTTACTTGATGTGTTTAAGAACGTTTCTTGAAATCATTTAGGTTACTTGATATGTACTGATAGAGTTTCATAGTCAGCATGGACCATATTTACAAGGCCTTTGAGCCACGTTCACGTTATTTTGCCCACGTTAAAAGTGACTTTAAAGGTGGTGCAAGGTCCTTGTAAATACGCCCTCATGAGTGCTTTGCAAATTTAAGTCATTTCCCCGTGGTGCAAGGTCCTTGTAAATACGCCCCCATGTGTGCTTGGCAAATTTAAGTACTGACAGGGTGTGCTTGTACATATGAGCTGTGTTGTGTTTTCAAATTATGACCAGAAAATCTTTTTTTTAAAAAATAAATGCTTTTTACATTTATGAGAAGGTCAAAATGGTGTCTGCTTCTTTAAATAAATATTTCACTTTCCACCATGAATATGGGAGAATAATTTCCTTTTTTGCCGGTTTAAAAACACGTTTCTGGAAGTCATTAAGGTTTCACAATATGTTCTGCAAGAGTTTCATAGTCAACATGGGGAAAAATTTACAAAGCTTATGAGCCACATTCACGTCATTTTCCCCATTTTAAAAGTGACTTTAAAGGTGGTGCAAGGTCCTTGTAAATAAGCCCTCATGAGTGCTTGGTAAATTTAAGTCATTTCTCCGTGGTGCAAGGCGCTTGTAAATACGCCTGCATATGTGCTTGGCAAATTTAAGTACTGACAGGGTGTACTTGTACATAGGAGTTGTGCTGTGTTTTCAAATTATGACATGAAAATGGTTCATAAAGAAAAGGAATGGTTTTTACATTTATGACAATGACTGAAAGGTGTCTGCTTCTTTAAATACATATATCACTTCTCACCATCAATCTGGGAGAATAATTTACTTGTTTGTCAGTTAAAAAATTGTTACTTTAAGACATTTAGGTTTCACAATATGTACTGCTAGAGTTTCATAGTCACTATGATGATAATGATATACATTTAGAACTGTGTAGGAGGCATGGAGAAACTGAGGCTTCTGTAAGTGTCAAGGGAGGTGAGTAATGTACATTGCTCTGTTGCATACAGTCCTCATCTTCTGCGTACTCTTGGATATGCTAGACTACATCTGCACAATGAGATACCTAAGCTGAGGAAATACAGGTGATGTGATTGTGAAATGAGCAAAAATATTTGCACGTTTTTCAATTATATCACCTGTGTTTCCTAACATTACAAATCACATTGTGCAGATGAGGTTTAGGCCTGTCCAGGAAGACAGAGGAGGTCTGGCCTTTGTTCAAGAGTGCAGTGGACATGACTCACTTCGTTGGTAGGCCTGCACATGTATTATCTCCTCTGTACTCTTCAACAAGCTTAAATTTCATCTGCAACCCTGAGTAGACCTCACCTCAAACAAACCTCTGGATAGGCCACACCTTATTGGCATCCTGAATCAATCATTTAAAATGTATGGGGCAGATTTATGATGGCCGTGCGCCTCTTTTGCGCCACTGTTGCGTCACTTTTGTGACGCAGCAGCGGTGCAAAAGATGCACCATGTTGCAAGATAGGCTTCACTTCATCTGCAACAAGATACCGTCAGTTTAAACTGTATACATTTAGGACTGTGTAGGGGGCATGGAGAAGCTGAGGCTTCTGTAAATGTCAAATTTGTTGCATACAGTGCTCACCTTCTGCGTACTCTTTGATATGCTAGACTACATCTGCACAATGAGATACCTAAGCAAACGAAACACAGGTAATGTGATTGTGAGATGAGCAAAAAAATTTGCACGTTTTTCAATTACATCACCTGTGTTTCCTAACATTACGAATCACATTGTGCAGATGAGGTTTAGGCCTGTCCAGGGAGACAGAGGAGGTCTGGCCTTTGTTCAAGAGTGCAGTGGACATGACTCACTTCGTTGGTAGGTCTGCACATGTATTATCTCCTCTGTACTCTTCAACAAGCCTAAATTTAATCTGCAACCCTGAGTAGGCCTCACCTCAAACAAACCTCTGAATAGGCCACACCTTATCGGCATTCTGAACCAATCATTTAAAATGTTAGGGGCAGATTTATGATGGCCGTGCGCCTCTTTTGCGCCGCCGTTGCGTCACTTTTGTGACGCAGCGGCGGTGCAAAAGATGCACCATGTTGCAAGATAGGCCTCACTTCATCTGCAACAAGATACCGTCAGCTTAAAATGTATATATTTAGGACTGTGTAGGGGGCATGGAGAAGCTGAGGCTTCTGTAAGTGTCAAAGTTGTTGCATACAGTGCTCAGCTTCTGCGCACTCTTTGATATGCTAGACTACATCTGCACAATGAGATACCTAAGCAAAGGAAACACAGGTGATGTGATTGTGAAATGAGCAAAGAAATGTGCACGTTTTTCAATTACATCACCTGTGTTTCCTAACATTATGAATCACATTGTGCAGATGAGGTTTAGGCCTGTCCAGGGAGACAGAGGAGGTCTGGCATTTGTTCAAGAGTGCAGTGGACATGACTCACTTCATTGGTAGGCCTGCACATGTATTATGTCCTCTGTACTCTTCAACAAGCCTAAATTTCATCTGCAACCCTGAGTAGGCCTCACCTCAAACAAACCTGTGGATAGGCCACACCTTATCAGCATCCTGAACCAATCGTTTAAAATGTTAGGGGCAGATTTATGATGGCAGTGCGCCTCTTTTGCGCCGCCGTTGCGTCACTTTTGTGACGCAGCAGCGGCGCAAAAGATGCGCTATGTTGCGACATATTTACAACTTGATGCATCTAGGCAGATGCGTCACGCTGTAAAGTCCTGCGCCACATGAAACCTGCGTCAGGTTTCATGTGGGCGTTTTGTTGCAGGGTGGGCGTTCACTTGCATGAAAGCCCTGTAAAACTAACACAGTGAAATTTACAAGATTTCACTGAGTCAGCTTTATGGCATTGCTGAATCAAATCCTTACGCCTGTTTGAAACAGGCATAAGGAGTGATGCACCATGCAATGTGTGGCTTGCCACTGTGCATTGCAGTAGTCATGTCGCGCTTGCGACGTGATTCCTGCAATGCGCCGCTTTTGCGGTACAGATGCGTGACGCATCTGTGCTGTTTTTGCCCCATGGTGCTCCGCATTGTAAATTCGGCACACCATGGGTGGCAGAGCAGCGGCGCACGTTAACTGGTGCATCCCTGGGGATGCGTCAGTTAACATAAATCTGCCCCTTTACATTTAAGTATGAGCAGGGGACACAGAGTCGGTGAGGCTTATCCAAGGTTAAGAAGAGATGAGTCCTGTTCACTGAAAACTTGGACATAGGCCTCACCTCCTCAGCATCGCTGGACATGGCTAAATAATATCTGCAAAATGTTACTCTTGTTAAACAATTTTACTAATATAGTCTCTGAGATTTGTCTCTTACTCTGCAACATCTCATTGTTGTTCTCTTTCCTTAAAGATAACGACAACATCAACCATGTGTGATAATGAGCAATCTGTTGATCTCGATCTTATCATTGAACTTGTCATTGAAACGTCAGTGGAAGTAGATCCCTTGGATGATTTATATCCTGTGGATGATGAAGAATATGATGAGGATGCCGATTTGTCAGAATTGTATGACATAGGGTGGGAAGCTGACCTGCTCGAGCCTATTGAACTATAAAGACTTTTAAAAATAAATGTAAGTTCCTGGAAATGAAAAGTAACCATGTTAACCGTTTTATTTAAAATTAAATACAACTTCAAAAACAGCTTGTGTGAAGTGTCTTTAATAAAATAGTGAAATATGCTAATAAAATTAGTTCAGATTCACATATAAAAGAGCACAGGTCAAATGTAGAAGCATTCCATTTCTTTGCTACTATTTGTGAGTTTTAAATTTGTCAATGCACTAAAAATTATTGTATGTAGAATTGACAACTAGTGTGTTAATTTTTTGACGACTGTTATTGATTTACTGTTTGGTAATAGTGGTTAATACCTTTTTTAAAAAATATTTACCACAGATTCAACTGAAGATCTTTTGAAAAATTCAAAAATGCCCTCAAGGCAAAGAAAAAGAAAAGAAGCAAAGCGACTTACACCCCACCTTGGTAAACCTTTGCAGCAGTCCTCTACAATAAAAACTTGTCAAGTCACCAGAAAAACTCCGGGTAAGACAACAAAATCTTTTTTAAGAAACATTTGCAGACGAAAAAGTATCACTACAGAACATGTTTTAGTCCAGAAGAAGAGAGCCAATTTAAATGGGAAGGAAAGGCCACTCAAAAATGTTACTGCTAGAGCAGGAGATAACTCTGTGCATGGTAGTAGAAGGAAAAATCTGTTTAGGGACATTCGTAGACGAATGTTCCGCAACAGGATAATTGGCAATTTGTTAAAAAATATTAAGAAAGGTCAACAGAAAGTGGCTTTTTATAAGAGAAAGAAAAATGTAGAGAAAATTATTGATCAGGCTTTCGAAATTAAGCGAAAGTTATTTATTTTGATAATCAATAGAATTAGGAAACTAAGCAAGGCAATTTATGATTTCAAATCAAATAGTAGATGGAAGAGAACAGTTAATCGTAGTAATTTTTGTGAAGTTTTTTCTGGAGAATGGATGCATAGTTCAAGTTGTGAGGCATTTTTTAATGAGAAGAGTTATTTTCAGGATAATGATTTGGTGCATGCAGTTGACACCAGTGGTCGAGCATATGAGGTGAAAGATGGTTGTCCGGTTGAAAAAGAAAAACTTGTGTCAACAGAGGCAGAAGAGGTGTTAGGTGATGAAGTTTTAGGGAGACGTGCTAAGGGTCCAGTGTACACCTGGAAGTGTAGTAGTATTTGCAGTGTGAGACAGGATTCTATCAATTTGCTTTGTGATTTTGTACGGACATTTAATAAGAAAAGTTTAAAACAGAAAATGAAGTTGTTGCAGGAATTAGATCCATGCAGAGTGAGAGAAGTGACAGGTTTGCATGGTCATTCACTGGCTTGTCTTTCCAGGAGAGTATGCCAGAGTGTTTTTCATCATTTCAGGATGCTAGCAGTCCATCATAATAAAGTGAGGAAATTAGTGAGAATGTTGTATTTTGCTAAGAGTCCAGCAATTAAGCTTAAACAATTAAGCAGTGCTCTTTTGCATGGTTCTGATGTAGATGTGAAGAATATTTGTGAAGAAATTGAGTTTTGTTACTTTGCAAGTAAAGAGGAGAATGTTGAAATTGACCCAGAAGAAGAAGGTAATGTGGAAGAGAGTGTACAGGTTTCCAGTACAGATAATTTTCAGAAGGAAATTGCCACGTTTCAGGTGAAATCAAGTGAGAGGCCTAATTTCACTTGTGTGTGTTGTCGACGCACTTACTATAAGAATCAGACTAAGTTAGTGGATTTATATGCAAAAAGTGAAAGGGAAAATAATAGTGAATGGAAGGATTTCGCAACATACTTGATGGTAGAAAATTGTTTTGATTTGGGATCGGATCAACGTGTGTGTACTTATTGTTGTAACAAATTAAATCAAAACCGGATGCCTGCTAGAGCGGTTCATAATAATCTGGAATTGGTTGACATTCCTTCTGAATTGAAGGATTTAAATACTTATGAATCTATTTTGATTCAAAGTGTCCATCCCTTTCAGGCTATTGTCCGAATGGAGCCAAAGACAGGGAAATTGCCTCCATCAGATTTACAGAGAGGATTAAAGGGAAGAGTTGTTTATTTGCCTCTAGATTTGAAGAAAAACATTAATACAATTGGAGTAGAGAAAGTGGAAGAGGAACCTCTGGTTATCTTAGTTAATGGGGTTCCGACAAAGAGTAAGAAAATCTGGCAAGATTTAGTGGATGTTAGGAAAGTTAAAAAGGCAACATTGTATTTGATGAAAAACAATCAGTACTACAAGAATGTATGTGTTGCAGAAGAGGAAGTAAGTGAAGAAGAGGACAGCAATTTGTGTGCTGGACAAATTGAGAAAGTAGAAGCCTCTAAAAATGAAGAAATATATGAACATTATAGTGTTCATCCTTTGCATTCCAAGGAAGTCATGGGGAATGCTATTGAGTTGTTTCAAATGAAACAAGCCAAAGGGAGTCCCATAGTGTTTGGGAGGAAAGTTTGGAAGCTCAGTGTTTCCCACAGCTATTTCCAACAGGTCAAGGAGGAAGATATGATAAGCGACCTGATCGAATTCCTGCTTTTGAATACCGGACTTTACGATTGTATGCAGAAGATCCTAGGTTTCGTCAATGCATTCCCTATTTGTTTCATCTACTGTTTGAAAGTGATCTGTCTGGACTGTCATATGCAGTGAACCACATCTTGAAAAGTGGTGTACAGATGCAAAATATCTCGGCAAGGGACTTTATGGATAAAGTCAATGTGCAAGACAGTATTTTGTATTCTCACCTGATTAATCTCTTGGCATGTCAGCATGGTACTAATGAGTACTGTACCGTCGTCATGGTGATTTAAAATGTATGCTGAGGAACTTAGGAACTCCCACATGGTTCCTCACTCTCAGCTGTGCCGAGTATGGCTGGGAAGACTTACTTGAATTTCTACGAGAGGCAAATGGAAACATTGAAAATATCGAATTCAAGACACCTGGAGAACTGTGCTCTTTGGATCCAGTGAATGTATGCAGGTACTTCAATCATAGATTTGAAGCTATGGTGTCTTTCATCATGAACAAGAAAAATCCACCTCTTGGAGAGGTGTTTGGATTTCTTCTGGAGAAAGGAGTATCAAGCAAGAGGTGCTCCTCATATACATATGCTGCTATGGATCAAAGATGCACCCAAATTTGGAACAGATCCGGATGACTTAGTGATGAGTTTCATAGAAGAGTATTCTACATGTGCTGTTCGAAAGACAAAGGAAGACAAAAGCCTAAGAGAACAAGTTTTACGCTTTCAAAGCCATCGTTGTGGAAAGTACTGTCGTCGTAAATTCAGAAACAAGGACAAGTTCTACACAAAATGTCGTTTCGCCTTTCCACGACCGGGGATTTCTAAAGGAAGAGTGAACAGTTTGATGTCTTTGCTGCGACATAATGTGAGGAGGAAATCACCCAAAAATACATACAATTTGAAAAGAAACGAAGAGTCCAAGTACATCATCGACTACAACCCAGTGATTTTGTCCATGTGGAATGCTAACATGGATATACAGTTTGTGGCTGATAACCGTATGGCTGTGGCTCGGTATGTGACATCTTACATCACAAAAAAAGAAAAGACAGAATTGAAGGATATGTGGGAGGACATTTCCCATGAAAAGAGCCTCAGTAAGAAGTTGCACAGTTTCAGTCTGAAGATGTTGTCGCATCGAGAAATCGGAGCTTACGAATGTTCTGACCGGTTATCTTCAGCAAGTCTCTATGCCAAATCTAGGAGTATCATTTGGGCGAGTCTTCGTCTTGCTGCAACGCGTAATCGAGTTCTGAAACCTGTACGGGAAATTGAGTATTTGGCGGAAAAGGAGCCAAACAGTACAGATATTTTGAAGACCAACATGTTGGATACATATTATCCAAATAGAAGCAGTCACCTCGAGAATGTTTGTCTGTATGAGGTTCTGCAAAATTACATATTCAAGAGGAACATCAAAGAAGATATTGATAAAGGAGTGTATGCTGTAA
The DNA here is from genome assembly GCF_964261635.1 of Lissotriton helveticus. Classification (NCBI taxonomy): domain Eukaryota; kingdom Metazoa; phylum Chordata; class Amphibia; order Caudata; family Salamandridae; genus Lissotriton; species Lissotriton helveticus. Next base: position 1,470,376,641 of record NC_136065.1, read on the forward strand.
TTGGAAGTGAGGGATGTCTGGTCAAGCAAAGAAAATGCCAATTGGTAAATCATCGAAAATTGAGTGGCGAATCTCCTGAAAGAAAAGAGTTTTTCTATTTAGCTCTTTTGCAACTTTTCAAGCCTTAGCGTGCAGAAGAGGAACTGCTTGGAGATATCCTCTGTTACGAAGACTCTTTCAATGCAGCCAAGGAGACCATAGAATGTCCTGTTTTTCCAAAATATCTAGAAATGTTGAATGCGGAAATCAAGCAGGAAGCAACAATTGCAGCCGAGATTGCTAGAGACAGTTCTCAGGACAGTCAGAGTTCTGTTTCATTGAGTCAGGATCCACTAGGAGGACCCGTTATTGAAAATGAAGCTGCCACTGCCATGATTGAAGTGAAAAGAGCCATGGAACATGCTCAGGAGGATGCGGTTAACTTAGAAGATTTGGAAAGACAACTCAACGTTGAGCAGAGGAAAATATATGACGAAGTTACCAACCAAATTGATCATGGATTAAGTCATGAGAAGAAAGAGTGCTCATGTACATCGTTCAAGCCTGTCCGACTGTACGTGAGTGGAGAAGCAGGAACTGAAAAAAGTTTCCTCATTAAAGCAATTTCATGTTATTTGCAGAAAAGAACTGAGTCATCGCTGTCTTGTGTTGTCACCGCTCCAACTGGACTGGCAGCACATAACATTAAAGGTATTACTTTGCATCGTCTACTGATGCTGCCAGTGGAGCATGATTACAAATTACAATACCACAAATTATCTGGAGATGCTTGTTGTGAAGTTTCAAGAGTCTTGAGGAAAATGAAACTTCTTATCATTTAAGAAGTGAGCATGGTTTCCAATGTCATGCTTGCCTTTGTGCATTTGAGAATGCAAGAAGTTCTTAAAACAGAGTATGATGTGTTATTTGGTGGCAAACACATCATTGTTTTCGGTGATCTTCTGCAGCTGACACCAGTGAAAGGACAACCAGTGTTTAAACTACTTACACATGAAGATACCAGGAAGTGCCTAGGGAGCATTGGCAACGTTAATATATGGTTAAACTTCAATTATGCTGAACTGCGTGAAAATATGCGTCAAGCGAAGGATGAAGATTATAAGAATATTCTACAAGATGTTAGAATCGGAAAAGTGACCAAGCATGGAAAAGAAGCTTTACATGCACGATTACTGTCAAATTTTTATCCAGAAGAAGACGTTCTGCCAGAGAATATTTTTCGGAAAATTAGTGAGAAGAAATCTGGAATATGTTTGATGCCAACTCTTGCAGAATGTGCCATCTTCAAACAACAAAATGTTGAATTTAGAAAACCAAGAGATTGTGAAACTGGAAGCTATTGACAGAATAGAGCATATGGGAGCAACAATTATTTTGTCTGAGAATTTGAAATCTAAATTGGATTCATTAGAGAAGACTATATCTATAACTGCTGGTTTTGAAAAGACTCTGAATGTGTGCTTAAATTGCCATATCATTTTGAGAAGGAATTTACATGTTGAAAGAGGTCTGGTAAATGGATCAATGGGTAATGTTGTTGATTTTGAGAAATACAGAAATAGAGATGAAATTGAATTTTTAAAAATTAAATTTGATGGCATTGACGAAGTACAGCTAATTGGTCGTTCCTCTGCTAGGTTTTTGCTTGTAAAAGACTTATATGTTCGCCGTAAGCAGTTTCCTGTTTGCTTGGCATATGCGGTGACAATCCATAAATCGCAAGGTTTAAGTGTAGACAGTGCATTGGTGAAAATTGGCAGTTCTGTGTTCAAGGAGGGTATGGCATATGTGGCATTGTCACGAGTCAGAACTTTATCGGGATTGTACTTGATTGAGTGTGATGTCACAAACATTTGTGCGGATCTAGATTGTGTTAAGGAATACAATAGGTTAAGAAGAGAGTATGTGCCACATTTGCCTCAATATCTTTGTTTGAGAAACGTGTGGTAGGCCGGAATCGAAGAAATGTGACCAATAGTAGGGAGGTTGTAGCAAAAAGACGAAAAGTCGATGAACCCGAAATTATAAGCAGAAAGAAAATGGATTCTGTTGAAGATGTTGTTGGTTTTCAATGGTTTTTGACATCGCCGGTCCACGTGGAGTTCCTTTTTGACCCCGCACGCAGTGCATACACCCGATTTTTGGGGTCTTTGTTTGGAAACTAACAGATACGGTTCCTTGGTGTATAGAAAAGCACATGAAGTCTCTTGCTATGATATACACGCATTCTTGTATATAACTGGAGTGAAGTGTAAAAAATGGACCTAGCTCTCTAGTACGTGCGACATCGTCTGTCTATCAACTTGGTATTATCACAGAGATTCTTTCAAACCTAAATAGAGGGACTGATTACAGTGAAAACTATCCTACCGGTGGCATAGTGGTCTGTTACCACCGTCTAGAAAATAAACAAAAGCCTTGCTCTTTTATTGTCACCTGGGGTCCCTTGGGTTGCTGACTATCTGGGAAAAGGTCCTGAGGAAGGTGGCCTAGTGCCGCCGAAACGCGCGTCGACTACCAGAGTGCGGGGTCTCATACTTAGTATTGAGACCGACCTAGTGGCAGGGGGCTCCCTGCTCACTAGTACCCAGATCCCTTTTTTCTTATGTAGTGCATGTGTATATCATGTTAGTATGTATGAGTGTGGATGTTGTTATTGGGTGAGAACCTTCAGGGGCATATGAATTGTTATATATATATATTTCTCTTTTCTTGATTAGTTTTTTGTCATGATATGTTACAAAAATATCGTTTTCTTGTTTGTATGAATTATGAAAAAAAAATTCTGATATATTGATTTTGTGATTAAATGTCTTTTTGGTACTTTTACATAATGAATATGAAAATATTTCCTTGAGAGCAATGCTAATATTTAAAAAAATAAAAATAAATGTCACATATTTTTGAAACTATTGAAAAACATGGTTGTTGTGCATTTATCACTGTCAACATGAAGAATATGATATACACATACTATAAATAATTGTGGCCGTTGAGGGAACATCTTTCTTATTGTTGGTTTTCAATTTGAAAATAGTTCTGGTGTCAACTGCTATGCTAATGTAGTGGTTAATGTTGTCTTTTCTCTAGAAACTTTAAAAGAACAGATTGTGATCAATTCGGATCAAAGTTTTTGCTGTTTATTGTATTCTGTGTTAGAGAAATGTAGCACTGATAGAACAAAACTAGAAAGTGTGTCTGAAATTCGAAATCTGTTAGACAAATGTTCAGGTCAAACGCAATTCTCTCAAAATATTCAGCAAGATTGTCAGGAGTTTTTAATGTATATGCTTGATGTATTGCAAGATGAAGGTGTAGATGTAGATCATCTGTTTGGCCTTTCTTATCAATGGCAGCATGACTGCGAGAACTGTAGGGTATCAAGTACTACTAGTGTAGACTCAGAAAGATTTTTATATTTAACTTTGCCAGACAGTAAATCAGTGTCCTTTAATAAGCTAGTAAAAGCAGCCGATCACAACATGGAGTGTAGCCAATGTAAGTCTGCAATGCTGTCCACATTATTTACATGAAATTATGGCCAGTATGTCATTTTAATGTTCCAACGATGTAGACCTGATGGAACGAAATTGACAACTTTAATTAAAAAGTTTGTGGCCTCGCAGTTGTCAATATCAGGAAGGACTTTTGTAACTGCAGCAATTATATATCATGACGGTCCTTCAACAACATCAGGACATTACACAGCTTATTTGAAGTCTAGAAACGGCTGGTCATTCTGCAATGATTCTGTTTTAACTTTTTTTTTTAAATTGCCTTTTGACCTTAAAAATTCTTACCTGGTGTTTTACAACCAACATTTTAGGGAAGGAATCTCGGGATTTGCTCTGAGGAATTTCAAGAGGTTCTAATGGCTCCTACACTATTTGGCCTTGAGGAGTGTAGTACAGAGTGAAAAGGTATTTTTGAGTTTTAAGTAGTTCCTGAAAAAAAAGATGGTTTTCTTACAGAAAGTGGTGGGCACGGATTAGTTAAAGGACAACAGAGTATTTCCCAAAGCAAACGGTGTTCTTACCATAACACTTGACATCATGGAAAAATAACTGCACTTTGAATGAGTTCAGAAAAACTGTTTCTTTTAATAAGCTAATTCAAGCAGCCAATCAAAACATGGAGTAGAGGTAATGTAAGTCTGCAATGCTGTCCACATTATTTGTACAAACTCTTGGTTATAATGTCATTTTAAAATTCCAACTATATAAACCTGATGAAAGTAAGTTTTCAACTTTAATTACAAATGTTGTGGCTACACAGTCGTTGATTTTAGGAAGAACATTTGTAACTGCAGCTATTATATGACATGATGGTCTTTTGACAACATCCGCTTATTACACAGCTTATTTAAAATGTAATAAAAGCTGGTGTTTCGGAAATGATTCCCATTTGACTATGAAACAATGTTGCCTTTTGACTTAGAATATTCTTACTTTGTGTTTTCAGAAGAGAGAATTTAGGGTAGGTAACTGGCCTATAATGATTCTAGGAGTTGATATAATTTTATGTACTGTTTTAAATTGCTTTGTGATTAACAGTGATCAAGAGAATTAAATAATTGTAGTAGTCATAGAGGTAGTGTAAGTGTGCCTCATAGTAAGCAGTATCAGTGTCATAGGAAATGTGGAACATGAGTGAGCAAGAACGGTGAGATATTACTAGTACAGGATTGTGAAAGTGATCTTGAACGTTTTCTTTCTGAAAGTTGTGGAAAAAGAAAATGACGGGATTTGCTTAGAAGAATTCCAAGAGTTATAAATGGCTCTTACACTATTTGGCCTTGAGGAGAAGTGCGGTAGAGAGCGAGAAGTCATTTATTGTATGTAACATATTTGTCAAAACGATGGAGCTTTTCTTTCAGAAAGTGGCGGGCAGAAAATATTAACAGCACAACAGAGTATAAGCTGTTCATAGGACACCCTTCGACGTCACGGAAAGTAAGTTACTTTTGAGGAGTTCTGATTTCTGATTGGTTATGTTATATGTTTTTTTTTTTTCATAACCGTAATGTTATATGGGTTTTTTAAACACAATCATTTTGATTGTGTTTTTTTCCCCGCTGTTATATGATGAATACCTTCAACTCACTGTTTTTAGTGAAATTTGATATATTCTGAGAACAGCAAAAATAAACCATTTAACATGTATAATTAATTCTGTACTTTGTATAGTGAATTTTAATTTGTACTCATCTTGTCTCATGCTCACTCGTCTTTTACTACCTTCTATCAATCCTCTTTACATACTCACATTGCCTTTTGTTTTATTCTCTTTCACCCTTGTTCTCTAACTCCACTTATCTTTCAACCTGTGTGTCCTTATTCCAACTCTGCTTTTTTCTTTTCTCCCTTGCACCATTTTCCAGCTTTTAGAACCTCTGCTTCGCTTGTCTTTTCCATCTTTCCTCCCTTTGTTTTCTAAATTAAATATTTTTGGGTTCTCCTTTTTTGGTGCAATCAGTTAGTATAACTCACCCTCACTCATTTATCTTTCTTTGTTGCCTCACTCAGTCTGTATCTGACACTCTTTCCTTCACTTCCTCTGTCTCCTCTCTCCCTCACTCTCTTTTCCTTATTCACCCTTTCCTTATATAGTTTACCTTACTCACTTTCTTTTAGTAGCTTACACAACTTCAATTTAGTTTTCTCTTCTATCCTTCTTTTCTGTCACTGAAAGTATCTTCCTTTTTTTTCTCTTAGTAATTTACTCAATTACAATTTCTTTTTGTCTCTGACTGTCTATCACCGTTTGTTTCTCTTTTTTTCTGCATGTTTATCTCTAACTTTATTTCTTTGTAAAATTGGATGATTTTCAATCTTTTCCCTTGTCTTTTCTAATTTTTAAATACATGTTTTAATATTTTTCAAATTTTTGTTCTTTCTTTCACAGATTGTTACTTCTTCTTTTCTGCTTTCTGTTTTTCCTCTCTGTTATTCCACATTTTTTAACCTTAGTCACTGTCATACATCTTGTTTTATTGCTATTTACTTTCGCTCACTGTTTTCTTAACACTTTCTCTCAGGGTTGTTCTTTTAGTCTGGTTCTATCCCTACCTCTCATTCCACATTCTTTACTGTTTTTCTTCTTAATTTGAACATTCACTCACATTCTCCAAGAAACTCTTGTTTATTATTCTTCTACTCTCCTTTTTTTCTTTCACTTCCTTATGTATTTTGTGTTTCTCAATTATACCCTCTTACATCTTTTCTTTGGTAAATAGATCTATTAAACAGTATCTCTGTGTTACTCCCTTTAGCTGTCTTTCTTTTAACATTACTCTCTGTTTCCTTCCCTTATACTCACTCTTCCTTTTTTTAAAAAAGATATTTTTTTGTTTCGCTGCCGGTTTGCGTACCGGCGCGCGAACCGGGAAGCGAATCAAAAGAAATAGAGGTTGCCAGAGTGCTAAACATTCTAGCAATTTTTTATAAATGGGAGGTAGTTCTGAAAACAACTTTTTTTAAATTGTTTTTGTTGTTTTATATTTTGTTTTATTTTTCTGAACAATTTTTTTACTTTTTTTGTATTTTGTGAACGGTTTTATATTTTTTTTGTTTTTTTGGGGGGGGGAATGAAAATCATTCAGTATAAAGGGCTCAACAGGAGCAACAAAAAAAAGGATAATTTACTTTCTGGGGCGTTTTGGACATTTATGATTTTCAATAGCTGTGTTGATTAAATTTATGCTACTCTCCCTGTAGCAAATTAATTTGCCGCAAAAAATGCAGACTTGCTTCACGAGCCCGAACTTCATCTGAATGTTTGGGACTGTCTCCCTCGCCTCTAGTCCCGTCACTGCCTGTTCGATTGATGTACTTGCCACAGGAGGGGGGTTTTCCTGCAGGTCACGTACCTGCGCAGCACTATAATTTATAGGGTGCCACCTCTCCATGTGCCGATGCATGGTGTAATTCCCGAAGCTGTACTTCTTATCAGTCCCTCTGGACAGAGCTTTGTCACAGATGAGACATGTGACGTAGCGGGCATTTACTTTTTTTGGCCCCGGGGAAATGTATAGAATTGCCAGATATAGCTATCCTTCACATGGGACCTCCTTGGCTCTTCAGGCAAAAACTGTCTCCTCCCTTGCTCCTCTTCCTCTTCTTCCTCTTCTTCCTCCTCTTGATTAAGGATCACCTGAGGAGGTGGTCCTTCCTTCCTAGGAGGTGGTGGTAGTGGTGGGGGTGCACCAGCTGAATATGCCAATCTCTGAGGGCATTTTGGAGTGGGAAGAATACAGGTTTTTGAGAAATGACAACCCTACCCTTCCTGTGCTGTACCTATTACCCAAAGTCCACAAAAGCATGGACCACCCACCGGGCAGACCCATTGTGTCTTCCCGTGGGAGTGTGGCCGAACATGTTTCGAAATATGTGGACCACTATCTCAGAGATTGGGTGCAGGGTCTTACCAGCTATGTTAGGGACACCAAGGACTTTTTGTCTAAATTGTCCAAGCTCACCTGGGATGAGAATTATTTACTCATCACCATGGATGTCCAAGCACTATACACCATCATTGACCACAAACAAGGTTTGGACGCTTGCCAACATTTCCTTGATGAACGTCCTTTACGTTTCCGGGAGCATAGCAAAATGCTCCTCCAAATGATGGAATTCTGCCTAAAAAACAATTTCTTTCTTTTTGACGGGGCTATCTACAAACAAGAGATTGGCACCGCGATGGGTTCATGCTTTGCCCCAAGCTTTGCCAATCTCTTTATGGGATTCTGGGAGCAGACCATCTTCATGGACCCATCTTTGACTGAACATATCAGCCATGTCATCACCTGGTGGAGGTATATCGACGACCTCTTCCTGGTTTGGAATGGCACAGAAGATGAGGCTTCTTGCTTTATTGATATCTTGAACAACAATAGATACAATATTAGACTTACCAGCAACATCAGTAGGGTAATGGCAGAGTACTTGGATGTCAGGATTGAGATCCATGATAACAATATCACGACTTCTCTTTTCAGAAAGGCCACTGCTGGCAACAGTATTCTTCATGCCCTCAGCAGCCACCCGGAACCTCTGAAATGGAGCATTCCCTACGGTGAACTGCTGAGGGCGAAAAGAAACTGTAACACGGAAAGTAGCTATCAACTAGCTGCTTCCGAAATGATGGAACGCTTCAAACTCAGGCATTATCCGGCCTGGGTTTTGAAGAAAGCCAGAATGAAAGCTGACTCTGTTCCACGCATTGATACCTTACGCGATGAACCTGTTGAAGATATGTCCTATGATGATAACAACACCCGACTTATCCTGACATACAATAGGGAGTCGAGGAATATCCGCAAAATTGTAGCCAAGAACTGGAACATCTTGAAAAGTGATGCCACCATTGGCCATCTTATTGCTGATAAACCTAGCATTACCTACAGGAAAGGCAGAAACATCAGGGATATTTGTGTCCACAGTGACATCTCGGTGTACCCCAATAGCCATGATCTTGGCTTGAAAGGGTTCTTTCCATGTAGCCATTGCAAGGCCTGCAGATATAGCCCTACTGTTAAGAAAGCTACTTATAATGGGGTAAGCAAAGAAATCAACCAATTCCTCACGTGTCATACCATGTTTGTTGTCTATGTCATCATATGTCCTTGTGGACTGTGGTACATTGGCAGTACCACCGCATTTGCCAAAAAACGCATTCTTGAACATTATCGTGCCATCATTCACAAGGATGCCAAGCACCCTGTGGCCAGGCATTTCAGCGAACACCATTTCTCTAATCCCTCACTGATGAAAATTTTCATCCTAGAACAGGTGAACACTAACCCCAGGGGTGGCAACAGACTTCTCAAACTGAGACAGAAGGAGTCTAAATACATCATATTCTTCCATACTAAGTCCCCCGCAGGGTTAAATTACGACAAAGAACTTGCTGTACATCTGAAAGATGACTATACCTAGCTCTGCTGCTCTCTTCCGTTCAGTATATGTACTGTTTTTGCATAGTTTTAAAATTTACTCTGCATTCTCCATGTTGTTGAACTTGTTTGATTATACGTGCACATGATGTGTCATGATTGTTAATGTTGTTTTCTCTTTTTTCTAGAGCACTTTGGGAACCTAGCCCTTCACAGCACTTTGCACAGGGCGTGTTGTAATTCTTGTTCCTGTCTACACTTTAAGACCACGCCCACTTGGGCATCACTGAACACATTTTGGACTATTTACGGGTTTTGGGCATGCCAGGCTGACCTGATCTTCACTGTGGCTGTCGTGCAAGTATTTTACGTTCATTGGCATCCCATTAGGGTTATTTATTTTCTTATGCCTTATGAAATTATTTTGCATTCTTCCATGGTTGCTGCACTCATTTGCCCCGGTCGTCTATTTGAGCATGAATTTGGTTGACACACTATCCGGCGTTTTCCTTTAAGAAACAGAGACAGCACATGCACTTCTCTCTGCTTCCCCGGGGGGTCACGTGCGGCAACTGACTATGACGCTCCACTGCGGCGCCTTGCCTTTTTCATTGCACTTGCACTATTACGTGACCGCCTGCTATTTGTGGTAGTTACTTTGATAATTCTTGTGTCTGGTTTTATTTTGAACTGTACTTAGGCGCGCTGTGTGAACACTTCAATTTATTGTATATTTGCAATTTTGATATGAACTTGTATTTAGATATGACATCAATATCTTGTGCTTTGTTGCCTTATACTTTCATTTCTTATATTGTACGTTAAGGTTTACAGGTCGTATGTAGCTCTCACTTGTAACTTGTGATCTACTCAACATGTCTGCCCTTCCCGCAGTCCCCTTTCTATTACTGTTAATTCACGTTATTTAAACTTTGTGCACACGATGTTCACTTGCGTGATCAAGGCTTGTGAGAAGCCGAAACATGTAGCGAGTGATTAAACACCCTTGGACTTTCCTGGCTGACTTATTTTTTGGCTGCTTCTGAGAGTGTGGATTTGTGGTGATTCTGACTTTGATTCGACTTCCGGCTTGCTCGACCGGAGTGCACACCACCTCCCTCGGGGCCTCCGGCAACCCGCAGAGCACTTTCTTGGAACATATATATATATATATATATATATATACACACACAAATATATATACATATATATATCTGTGTCATATCTATATAATATATATTTGAAGCGGTTGTGCGGCTTTTCAAAGCATGCTTTTACACCGCATGCCGTTACAACACAGTTTTTTCAACGCAAGTCGTTACCACGACTTGCGTTGGAGGGGTGCGGACTTAGGAATTTTTTTATTTACTATTCTAACATCAGCCTACGTACAGTAGGGAAGGTGTTGGATAGTAACTGAAAAAATTCCTTGTCCTGCAGCGCCCTCCAGCGCAAGTCGTGGTAACGACTTGCGTTTTAAAAAACGCGGTGTAACGGCACGCGGAGTAACAGCCGCGTCGTAAAGGCTGTTCCCCATTTGAAGCTGAAATTGACAGATTCCTTCTTCTCTGGAAGAACACGAGCCAGGATGTAACTGTTCACATCAGGACCTCATCTGCAGAGTCCCACCGGGATTATTGCTCAGCCCCTCACTTCACAACATATTCATGACTACTCTGGTCAACGTCATCAGATTGCACAGAATTAACTACACCGATGACAACCAGCTCATTTTTTCCCCCTCATAGATATTGTGGCCAATTGGATGAAAGAGAACTGCCTCAATCTCAACACCAACAAAAAAGAAGTTTTGATCTTTGGGAATAAGAGCTCACCATGAGACTCCACCTAGTGGCCTGCTGATCTTGGACCCACCTCAGCCCACCATGCTAGGAACCTTGGCCTCATCCTGGACCCCAACCTCCCTAAGAAGTCCCAGGACAATGCCTCCTCATTCTTCTACATCCTCTGCATGTTACATAAACTCTTCAAGTACCTCCCACTGTACATAAGCTGAACCTTCACGAAGATTGGCCTATATGGCAATGTAGTCTATGCTGTCATCCCAACCTATCTCCTTCTCAGACTTCAAACCCTCCAAAATGCCGCTGCCAGACTCGACCTCCCATGGCTAACCCACACCATAGTGCTACTTAGAAAGCTGCAGTGGCTCCCCTTCCAGAAGTGCTACTAGTTCAAGCTTCTCACAGACACACACACACACACACACACTAAAATCGCTATATAACATGGGACTCTCATACTTCAACCATGTCACTTCCATCAACCCACCAGACAACTTCAAACAGCACCACTCACAAACATACCCGGGCATCAACAGAACAGGAGCTTGATGATTCTCCTATCAAGCCACCAAATTCCTGGAACAACCTCCCCCAACTCATCAGGGCCTCGTCCTCATTTCTTGTGAAATACACAAGAAGCTTTAGACCTAACTATTCAAATAAGACTTCTAGTAGGACCACTTAGACTGCCTCTACTCAGGGTCAGCCTCCCCATACACCTACACTCACTTACTCAGAGCCAGGATATCCTCATAGGTGACAAGCAGCGCTCTACAAATCCACTTTCCTTCTCATTGAATTACATAAAAAATAAAATAATTTACATAATAATCAATTTAACAAATTAAAAATACAAATATATATTTATGAACAATGAATAATATTTTTAAACATTATTTTTATTAGGCAACACAACAAAGAACACATCAATGCAGCTAATCAATAACATATAAGCAGGTACAATGTGTGTACAGATTACTCTCAATATGTTATTCCAGAAATTATTCTTCATCCTAGCATACCCCTTAATGTCCAATGGGCCTTGTATCACTACTTCACTTTGTTGTAGCTCCACTGTGGGAGACGGGCATATTTCACCCCTGTGTATATTCCAAGAAGCCCATTTACGATCCCATTTTTTGGGGTAGCCTCTGTGTTTAACTGTATAGGTGAGTAAATGGGAGTGTGATTGATTCTTTATATCGTTCTCCGCAATCATGGCTCTGTCCATTTCTACAACCCAGTCTCTGATAGTTGGCATGTCACCCACACCCCACTTTTTTGCAATATTTCGCTTTGTGAGGGCCCAACCCTCTGAAACCCTTGATTTCTCAGTCTGGTTGAGATCCGTTGCCTCCCAAATGTTTAGTAAGCATAGTTTCGGAGTAGCCGTCATTTTTTTCCCTCTCCTGTCTCCATTTGTTCCGTGACTACTTTCCAAAATGTTTGGGCAACTGGACACACCCAGACTGTGTGAAAGAAAGTTCCCTCCTAGTGGCACTGTCTGAGGCAATAAGGGTCGGCCCTCCTGCCCATCTTGACCAAAAATCCTGCAGCGACCTTAAAGCTATGGATGATTTTGAGTTAGACAAGCCGCAGTCTCATAGGAATGGCTATTTCCCTGGGCGAGGTGAGAGCGTCTCACCAGTCATTGTCTTCCAGTGCACCTAGATCCGCCTCCCAGCGTGGCTGCAAGCACGCTAAAAGATCAGGTTGATTATTGATCAATTTTCTATATGTTAGAGATATGGCCTTCTTAGTCATGGGGTCAAGTATTAGCCTATCTTCGAGCAGGGAAACCTGAGTAATTGGACCACCCCCTGGTATCACTGTTTTGAGAGCATGACTGATCTGCAGATATCTAAATGTTTTGGTTTGTGCAAGGTCATATTCCTTCTGTAGGTCTGTGAATGTTGCCATTCCGTTGGAGTTCAGCATTTCTTCCAACGTTGATATGCCAATCAAGTCCCACTTATTGAACCTGGGGCAAGCACTCAGCCGGCCCAACCGCTCGGTGTCCCAGAGAAGAGTTGCATGTGTGATTTTGTTGTGCCAGCCCAATTTTTTATTAACCACGTGCCAGATTTCAATTGTGCTTGCTGTCAGTCCGATAAGGCCTAATTACCTTGGGTTCATGTAGAGTACTTTGTGATACCCTCCTTGTCCAATAAGACCCCAGTCTGTGGAGACATTTGGGCTCCCCAGATCACTGTGAGCCCAGAGGTTGACCACCACGAGTTGAGATGCCCAATAGTATGATCTAAGGTCAGGTAATGTGATTCCCCATCACACTATCCCGCTGTTAATTTCTGCATCGCAATACGCGGCGCCTCTCCACCCCACAGCAAGGTGCAGTCAGCGCTATCGATGGTTGAAAAGTAGTTATAGGGGACCCTGTAGGAAGTGTTGTGCAAGACATAAAGAAAGCGGGCAGCGCTAACATTTTAAAGAGGGCTGCACATCCCAAGAGAGACAATGGAAGGGAGGGTCAATGTTTTACATCTGTGCGAAAGCTCGTCAAGGCTCTTTGCAGGTTTGTTTCATAGAAGCAGGTTGGGTCCATTGTTATATAAATTCCTAGGTAACAGAAGCCCTCAAGTGCTACAGGGATTTCATACACCCTTGGTATGCGCTGCTGCGGGCCATGCAGTGGGTATAATTTTGACTTAGACCAATTTATTGTATACCCTGAGTGATTGCCAAATATGTGAAAGATGTGAAGAACACAATGGAGGGTAATGCCGGAGAGGCCATGTATAACAGAGTATCATCTGCATAGAGCAAAATTCTGTCTTCATGATTCTTGGTCCATTTGAGTCCCTGGATCAGAGGGTCAACCCTCACCCAAATCTCTGAGGGTGCTAATACTAAAGCAAATATTAGGGGCAACAGGGGCACCCTTGTTGAGTTCCCCTGCCCAGCTGAAATTGCTTTGATGTGTGCCGGTTCACCACCACCTGGGCTGTCGGGCTGGCATACAGTATCTTAATCCAGTTCATGAAATTGGGCCCGAAGCCCATTCTTTCGAGGACAGCAAACATATACTTCCATTCAATAGTATTGAAGGCCATTTTGGCATTAAGAGACAACAGGGCCGCACCTTCCCTGATCGTGTGTTCCCTACCCAGCACCCTGTGCAGGTGTCATAGATTCAAGGCAATGTTCCGGCCGGGCAGGAAGCCCGACTGGTCCGGGTGTATCAGCCTGGTGATCAATGGGATGAGTCTATTAGCCAGTAATTTTGCAAGTATCTTGGCTTCAGCCATGAGGAGAGAGATAGGTATGTTTGCCTTACAGTCATTAGTTGTTTAGCCTGTTTGTGGATTACCACAATTGAGGCTAAGCCAGCTGCTTCTGGTAACAGTCCTTTCTCATAAGTTTCTAAATACATCTTGCAGAGGTAGGGAGTTAATTTGGAAGCAATTGACCTTAAAAACTCAATTGGGAGCACGTTAGGTCCCATGGCCTTGCCCAAGCGAATGTCATGTATAGCAAGTTGTTTTTCTTCTTCTGTGGGTTCCTCCTCAAGAGAGTCTCTCTTCTCCGAGGACAGGCAAGTGATATTGATGATGGGGAGAAGTTCCCATGCTGCAATTGGCGAGACCGGCACTGCTGACGTATATACTGATTCAAAATAAGTGGTGAATGTTTCTGCGATAGCCTGGGGGGTCGGTGATATCTTCCCCCACAGGCCCTTGTAATTGGTGCACCCATCTCAGTGCCTGTTCACTTTTTTCCAGCCATGCTAATAGCTTGTTCATTGATCTTGTGATAGATTGACTTTTGTTTTGCCTTGGACACCTTCAAAAGGAATGTCTATAATCCAGTGTCTTGGCTGCCACTAAATGCTGGGCAGCCTTGTCGGGTGATTGTGCCAAGGCGTTATACCCTTAGGTTTTCTACTTCAAGTTGGTCAATACGTTTCATTAATTCCTTCTTGTGTCCTACCATCAAGGCCAGTACTCTTCCTTTTATGACTGCCCCAAATGCACCCCATAGGATTTGGGCAGATGTCACTGAGCTAACATTTCCTTTAAAGTATAGGTCATTATCTTTGGTTAAGGGAACCTTGAGATGAGGTATTTTGAATGCCCATGGATTTATAGCCAGGGTTGTGTACCTGGATTGAGGACTCACTGTCATTGTAGTCAGAATAGGGGAGTGATCCGAAATTCCACTAGCTAGGATGCAGACCTCACTAAATTGAGACAGGCCCTCAGTGCGAGTGAGTATGAAGTTGATTCACGATTGACTGTTGTGTGCCCCGGAATGGAAGGTGAATTGTGTGGTTGTGTGCTTAAGTTGACCCCAAATATCCACCAAGCTGAGAGCTGAGAGTAATTCAGCCAGTTTAGACCGGGAAAAAGGTTCTCTACGGGGGTAGCCAGTCGAGTAAATCGTCTATGGTAAGGTTAATGTCTCCTCCTATCACTAACGTGGCTATTGGGAGGTGAAAGATAAATTTACTACGGTCTTGTAATTTATCCGCGAGCCCATTTACCTTCCACGAAAGGAACTTAAATTCTGCACATGGTCCAATTAATGTGTATGTTGGTGTAGGTCATGTTTAGTGGTAATGGAATGCCGGTCACCCAGAAATAACAATAGCATTTCGATTTGCGAGCGCCCCCGTTGTGTGCTAGCCTACAGATTCGATTCACACTGTTGTGTGAAAACGTACAGAGTAAACACTCCCCATGTATTGTAATGAGGCCGCTGAATACCAAGGAATGCGAATCTAGCTCCAATATTGCCCCACGGGTACCTTCACATTGATGCGCTAAACTAAAACTACTAACTAAGCTACTATCCCCCCACCTGGAACTCCCTCCACCCCCCTCCCTGTCTCCCTGCATGACGGAATCCAATGACCCACTTACCCAACAGTGCAGAGTGCCTGTCGCCCTCCTGACCCTGAAGTGGAGGAAACGTGTGCACAACCCGCCCTTCCCATCCCCTCCCCAGATACTCATGACTTAAGCTACAGGAATCAATGTATACAGTGAAATATACTCATCGCAATCCAGGACAGCATTCCTCAGTCTTTGGTGCAATTCACTCAATTTCCACCTATGGCCGGGCCATACTAACAACCAGTATATGGATAATTCCATGTTGATCTCGCAGCCCGCCTTGCATCCCCAAAGGTGATGCAGCATGTTTTAAAAGTTGGATTGACTTTCCACCATTCCAGTCTACCTTCCAACTTCCAGGGTGATCTCTAGAACCTCCCGTCATGTGTTATTCTTAATTAATTTAAAAAAACTTCTCCCCTATCCCGCTACAAACCCAACAACCTGCAAACAATCTGCCATAAACTAATATATAATTTAAATATATTCCCAAATCAAAAATAAAATGGGGTAACGTGTATTGAAAAAACATTACCCACACCTATCCTTAAAATAAGAATAGCATTAAAAAAACACAGCAAAATAATTAAAAAATGATATTTTATGCAATTATATTACAAAATGAAACAATGCATCAAAAATGAAACTGTTATCTTAAAAATTCTGTTCCAGATGTCAATTGATATTTTGGGAAATATATGAAGGTCACATGCTGATCCAAGAGTGTTATTTGGAAGGTGGCCAGTGTAGCGTTTCTCCATTCTGATGTGGGTCGGGGGTCGGGATTGCACAGGATGCCTCTGAGAAGAGAAATTGATCAAGAAGAGACACAGTAGCAAGGTTTTGAGGGATGACACACTGTTGGTTGAGTGATTGGCAAGGTAATGAATGAGTTTTGGATAACCGGTGGCATGGTGTCAACAAAGTAGGGAGGTCTGGTGGGATAAAGCTCCGAACTGGAGGATTTAACTTTACTTATATTGACAAGGTTGTCTTTAACTGGAAACCTTCTCCATTAAACTAAGACTAAATTTAAATAGGTGTGCAAAGTTGTGTTTGGATCATAGCTTGCCGCACTTCTGCATAATAATAGTGAGTTTTTAACCAATATTTACGGACCAGTTCAGAAATGTGAGGGAAAGACATCACTTGAGAGCCTTCCTTCCCGTACCCTCTAGTGTGAGCCCTGAACACACAAATTTGGACTACTGTCCAAAATTCACACAAGGCGAGCAAGCAGATACTGCCTGGCCTGTGTGTTGTTGAATTAATGTTCCTGGGGCCAAAAGCAACTTTCTCTCCTCACGTTCGATGACTGCATCATTCGATGCAATTCCTCAAAACTAGCCCACCATTTCCCCAGCACTGCCATACGTGATCACCACACACCTATTTGTGATCTAGAGAGTGCTTCCTTTTCATTTACATTTTCTGAACAAGGAAGTAAAAACTGGGAAGTTCCCAGAGAAAAACATTGAAAGGATATCTACTGGCATAATCATAGGAATTACAACAAATTTCTTGTAATACTCATAGTTGAAATAAATCCGCTTTTCTTTAATTACGCGTGAATATCAATAACTTTGCATAGCCATAATGTTGAATTTATTGAAAGTAATTTAAATGCTCAAATCATTTTGAGATGTTTATAATCCATTATTCACAACAGTATGGCCTTAAAATGTATTCCTTTTTACAAAAGATGGATAAGTGAAAACTTGATTTCCTAACACACTGGACATCACGAGTAAACCCAAATTACAATCCACAGGACAAGGTATATATATTGTGTTTGGCATTCAACAGTCAGCCAGTGAAATATTCCATCTGCTATACAACGGGCGTGCTAAGTTAATGGGCTGATATTTACAGCACACATTAACTAAGGCAAGGGAAAGGTCTGTAGCAAGAAAGCAGACAAAGGGATGGAAAGTAAAGGGACTGGGAAGGAGTGAAGAAGGAAGTAACTCAAGCTAAAGTTTCTAAACAGTACAATATTTCTAGATATACATATCCAAAATGTCTTCAAGGTACTGTTAACACGCAGTTTCCATATGAGTTAGGCATAAAGCAATAGGATAGAATATTTTGCTTGACTGCAGATTTCATGAACTCTTGGCACAGGGGCAGATCACAGAAACGTTAAGAAAACTGCCCAATTACATCTATTTGGTATACACTTTGAAGTCTTTTTCAACCCTAAATATTTGAACATCTGCAAATAATCACAGCAGAAAACCTACAGGTCTGGATTTACAACATTTTTGGGACTTGGACCCTGAGCCAGAAGTCTACTATACAAGTGCAGTATACAATTCAATTCAAAAGTGCTTTATTCGAGTGTATACTCATAAAAGCAAACATACACAAAATATTGACAGTATTAAAATAGAATTAAATTTACGATCAGACACATTTACAAAGCACTACTAAATACATACAGTACATTTGGTTAGAACGAAATCTCGCAGTATTTACAAAAAGTTTTAAAAGAATTCATAAGAGGTTTGATTTCTACATTAAAAAGTATATACAATTTAAAGAGCGAGCGGTGTCAATTTCATTGAAACATATTTTACATATAGAGAATAGTCAAATAACTAGCAGTCTCTGAATATCTATCTAGTTCATTATTATTCTAAAAACTAAAGGAGATTTTATAAAAACAAATTTTACAAGCAGAGAATAGTTAAATAACTAGCAGTCTCTGCATGTTCACCCAGAGAATAGTTAATTGACCAGCAGTCTCTGACGGATCGCCCATGCCCACCCAGTATATTTAGCTGTCGCTATTAATATCCATGTTAATGGGCTTGAGCATATAATGCGCAGAGCAACAGAACTGCAGGTTGTACCAAGGTTCCTACACATAGGAGCTAACCAAGCGCGTCTAGGGACACAGTATGCTTTACAAGAGAACAAAAAATGTCCAAGAGTTTCCTTCCCCGTTCCACAGGCTGGGCAGATGTCACTCCCCCCTGTGCCCCATTTGGCTGTCAAAGATCTTATAGGGAGGGCTCCAGCTCTCAGTTGGAATAGGAGCTTCCTGTCACCCGGGTTTGAAACAATATCCCAGTATGACTCCGAAACCGGGTGCAGTTTTACCTCAAGGAATCCAGCGGACATAGACCCATTACTCAAATTACTCATACTCTTATTAGCAACATGTTCCCAGAATATAATTTTTAAGGCAGACTTGGTAGGGAATGATGCACCTGTTGGATCTAGCCATATAGAACTTAACCCAAGCTCGAACAATATTGCCTTCAGGGAATTGAGCCAACTAATTCTATGAAAACAGTCCGCCTTTATGACATCAATAAAACCTTCGGCATAATGCGCAAGCTCGGGGGTAGTCCATAGTCGTCGCCAATATAGGATTGGACGTAGTCTGGCTAGATCCTTGATTTGCTTCCTACCAAGCTCATATCTTAAAGGCAGGAGAGTAGTGCTTTTTGGGGTACCAGTAAGTAATCTTAAGAATTTATTCTCCGACCCCTGTAGAGAATTCAGATTTTCAAAGCCCCATATCTCCGCACCATAAAGTGCCGACCCTATAGCCTTCGCTTCATAAACCAATAAAGCTGGCTTAACAGGTTTGGTCAAAGATTTCCTATGTTCCATATTAATGGCACCTGACAATTGCTTATGTCGCAAAGTGGCAGTATTTATATGCTGGCTCCATCTATTATTATCTGTGATGAGAATTCCTAGGTATGTGAATGAGTTTACTACCTCAAGAGGCCACCCACTCATGATGATGTTAGACTTACAGCTACGATGTGGTTTAAAAGCCATGAGTTTGGTTTTGGTGGCGTTCACCTCTAACCCATGCTCCCCACAGAAATTCTCAAAAATACACAGAGTACGCTGCAAACCACTAGGCGTTTTCGACATGATAAGCATGTCGTCCGCAAACATTAATATAGGGATTTTTAACCCTGAGAGAGATGGAGCGTCTACAGGAGCTGTTACCATACGGGGGACAACGCCGTTTATGTACAGAGTGAACAAGGTTGGAGCCATTGAACACCCCTGTCGAACCCCCCTTTCAACTGGAAATTCATCTGTGACCATGTCATGCCCTCCCCACTGTATTTTGGCAAAAGTGAGCTTGTGTAATCGCATTACCAAAGTCAGTAATTCCTGAGGGACCCCCAAACTCTGTAGAACTTGCCACAGTTTTGCCCGTGGGACAAGGTCGAAGGCAGCCCTCAAATCAACAAATGCTGCATAAAGGCTGCCTCCTCCCAGCACCACAGTCTTCCACTGAAGCAGTTGGAAACGGAACACTTGGTCAACCGTGCTGGTTGCCTTTCGAAATCCTGCTTGGTACGGCGATAGGATGTTGTTGTCCTCTGCCCAATCTAGGAGCCTATTTACCACCACCCGGCGGACAATTTTTTGTACAGTGTCGATAAGGCTTATTGGCCTATAATTACCCGGCTGTGCACGGTCTCCCTTTTTAAACACAGGGATAATCACAGCTCCTCTCCAAGAGGCTGGGACCTCAGCACCCTTTGCAATAAAATTGATGAGTAAATAGATATATTTACACCACCGCTTCTTATCATTTAAAAAGATATCTGCAGGAACGCCATCTGATCCAGGTGCGCGTCCTCTGTTCACAGCATTTATTGCAATCAAAATCTCTTTATCGTTAAAAAGATTACCGTAAGAAAAAACATAGTAATACTGTCCTCCTCTCTAATCTGTGTATTAAGAGCGTACTGCGAGCTAAAAAATTTTACCCAAGCTTCCTGAGGTACGTTATTATTAGGGGATTCCTCTACTCTCTCGCTACCCCATTTAACGATATTCCAGAACGCTCTGGAATCTTTTCTATCACTTGCTTTCTTCAACTTACACCAGTGTAGCTCATCCCAGGCTCTTTTAGCTTTCACTATGCAGGCTTTATAATTCTTTCTGGCTAGACAAGTGCTTTCGGCCACCCTCCTTTTAAGTGCCTGCCCTAGAGCCAGACGTGCAGCCCTACATTCGGCATTATACCATTTAGCATCTTTACTAGCTCTAGCCCCATTTCGCCTAACAGGTTACAGGAAATGTTTTTTAATCTTGGCGAACAGAGTATCATGATTATTAACCACTTCCTTCAGGCCAGAGGGGGAAACACTAATTGTTTCCAAAGCAGCTATGGCTTGGTCAGTTTCGTAATTAATATTATCAATAGCCTGTTGATTGGTCACAACACTGGCCCATTTAAGCCTACGCATGTTATTTTCTGGGATGAGCGAGGGCGGAGCAAGAGTGTTTAAACAAGTAGGATTTGTCCCAACGGCCCACCATTTGTGCTCCACACATAAAGGATTGTGATTGCTCTCAGGTCTCATAACGACCTCCATATCACGGACAGATGACCACAGCAATAAGCTGCAAATAACATAATCTATCCTACTTTTATGTCTTCCGTTGTCAAAGGTCATGGAGCCTTTTCTATCCAAAGCTGTACGTCCATTCAAAGCTCTCAGACCTTTTTCTAAGCACAGTGCATTCAGATCTATAATTTCCTCAGTCCAACGAGTAACTGGCTTCAGATCTAACGCAGGAATGCCCCATTGGGAGTCCTCTTCTGCTGCAATGGAGACCTCACTTAAGACCAGGGGCTCAAACGTCCTATTAAAATCACCTGCTATTACCACCTTGTTATCAGGTGAAAATGTATCAAGGAGGTTACCCAATACGATTAAAACATCAGATCTAACACCCTTAACATTCCGAGCGTATATGTTATATATATCTAGTGACCCTGTTACATCATTGGTTACCCTGATTAACTGAATGTCACTATGACCAGTCTCAATATTTGTTATTTTAAGTTTGAGGGTTTGTCGGACCCAGATTGTAAGACCTCCCATCGGTCTCCCTTTCGGGCCCTTTACTGCTGGCATAAAAAAATGTAAATATCCTAGCGCAAATACAGGTTTACATGCCCAAGTCTCTTGAAACATACATACATCATATAAATTAACAAAGCCAAGCCAGTCACCACAATCTAGTTTGGAGCATAGCCCAGTCAATTTCCAAGAGATTAGATTCCCCACCCCGGTCGGACAATCAAGTTGAACATCAGGAGTTAAAATCAAAGGAGAGGGCACTCCCCCCACAGGTATCGCTAAACTTGTCTGCGCTAAAGTGCTTATAGGATTCAAATGGGCAACCTCATTACTTTTGTGGACATTCCGGGAGCATATTCTATGAGCTTTTACAGCAAATGATACTGAACATTTACCCCCTTGAAGTCAATCACAGTCATTCAAGTTGGAGAGGGCTGAGAACCTATTCTCAAGATTTATTCCCCACTCAGAGGAGTTAGTAGCATACTTCCCCTTTGCAGAAACCACATTCCATTTTGTTCTTAATGTATACCGATTAGAAACCCCCCCTTTCCGATAGTAGAAAAAGTCTAGGGTAAGAGGGATAATATCAGCGGACCTTCGCTGTGGAGGTAGAAGATTGGGCAAGATGTTAATTAGCACCTCAGGGTGTAAAAAATTCAGAACAACACAGTCACCCCTGAATCTTTTTGGGCTGCTACCTATCCACTCCACCCTCCTAGCCATAACTAGTTCGTCTGCCAGTTGTTTCTTACCCCAGGGGGTTATTACCATATTGTTGATTAGCCAGTATAAGGCTTTAGACCGCAATGAAGATGTAGTTTCATCCTGTCCTGGATCCAGTTTAGGTACGTTAGCTAGAACAAGGACTAAGGGGGAAGCCTCAACTATAAGCTCAACCGAGCCTTTCGCATGATCCTGGTCTGGAAGCACAACAGGAGGGACAACTACCCCTTGTACACCCTCCCCTACCACTACCTGTGAAACCTGTGAAACCACAGGATGATTAGACAAGGGGAATGCTCCTCCCTCACCCTCACCCTCAGAGCTTGATGTTCCATTCTTCAACTCAATCTTATTTATCATTTCTTCAGGCAGTTTTTCTACTTCCTCCAAAGTTTTGCTCAAAAGGCCCCCTAATCATTTAACTTCATTAGTGAGCTTATCTATCTTCCCCACCAACGGCTTTACAATTCCCTGGATCTTGGTGTCTATCAAAGCCAGCAACTTCCTAAACTGCTCATTGGTTAAAGACACACCGACTTCATCAAGTAACCCTTCTTCCTCCACCACAGTGTTACTTGGTGGGGAGGCAGGCTTCTTGCGACATGAGCGAAGCCCTCCCCGCTTTTGCTGACCCTTTTTTGCTCCTCTGGTAGTGCGTGGCGCAGGTACTGGGGTAGGGGCTTTTACCTCTTGGGGGTGTAAATCAGCCTCATTTTCACTATCACTAACCTCAAGTGCACAATTAGTCTGGTCCAGGAGAGCATTGTCATCAAAATCAAGTATTACAACCGGGCAACTACTATTAACTATGTTCGGGGATTGAACAGAGTCAGGTACTGAGAGAATTGATGTAGGAGACTTGGGAGAAGCACCCAGCCCAAGTGAGGATCTCCTCTCACTATTAATTTTAGCAACTACCTGCACTAAGTAGTTGTCCATAGTGTTTTTTACCGGGGACAGTTTTTTACTAGGCATAGCACACCAATAAGACAAAAAACAGAACCCCCCCGAAAACACAGTGTAAATACGCTAGAAGTGTGTACCTCAGTTTCACAAATCGGAATAGACACAATGCATGTAAAGTCAATGCCTGATAATGTCCAGAATCCTCCTCGAACAATGGAACAGTCTCACCTGAAAACCTGAGCAGGGTAACTGGCCCAGTCCAGTCTCTGCCTGTCTCGGACTGTCTTAGACTGTCCGCCCTTAGTCCGGGCTTCGTCCGGCACGTCCCGCGCGCATCCTCGCGGGACGATGGCTCTGCCTGTGTTTTAAGCGCCTCCTGGCGCGCTCGTTGCAGGCGTCGTCGCTGACCCCAAAGGCTGCTGGGGGTTGTGGTCCGGCCGGCGGAGCCAAGCCCGGCCGGTCGGTTGCTGTGCAAGAATGGCGGAGCCAAGCCCGGCCGTAGATCAGGGAGGACAAGAAGCTCAGGCGAGACAGCAAGTGTGAAGAAAAGAAAGTGCAGTATACTATAGAAGATCGGTGCACCTCTATTTCCACATCTGTAGTCATCAACTATATCACCTCCTTTTCCTCGTATAGGAATTGTTTTCACTTTTGATGAGTTGTGATAAAGTCTGTACCATGCAACATTATAAGGACTGATAATGTTCCACAAACAACACATTCTGGAAAGCAATAGTTGTAGCATTTGTGAGCAGAACAAACTCCATGGAAGAAAACTGCCAGGTAACCCAGTCTAGAAGAAAAGCATGTCGGAAAAAAACCCTAAAGAAAGTATGCCTACATGATACAAAACTTAACTCACACAGATATGTGGTCAAAGTAATCTCCACCAGAAATAAAATGCTTAAACATCAACATGAAGATCTTAAAGTACACAGATTTAACAGACTGAAAAGGGCAATCTTTAAATATTTTCAAAACTAAAAGAATTTACCAACTAGGAACCACGACTTACCAGATGGTATTCCAAATAGACACCCCCTCAAATCTGCAACAAACTCAACAATCTGCATCTGTAATTACTCCCTAAGTCTTCCTGAAAGCCCCCACTGGACCTTGGTGTTGGAAATTTAAGGCACACTGAAAATCATACTGCAGAAAGGAAGAAACCTGAACAATCTTAGCCCTTAAGTTACCCAACCTTATAGAATCGCAGCACATCCTAACAGAAACTCAATGGTGAGAAAAAGATTTAAAACTAGGACTCAATTTACAATCGGCTTTGAAGAGCCATTACCAAGAATCCTGATGTAGGCATTGAAACACTGGAAGTTAAGGCACCATGGGTAGCAGCATTTATGGGTTCCTCACAGTTGAAATCAGGAGAGAATACCAGAATAAAGAGATCTGTTGTAGAAAATTGAGCTGTCCAAAGCAGCAACCACAATCCCTGACAGAGTGGAGCACAAAAAGTCACTAAATTAACTGGTGGTTAACCCTTTGGTAGTTTGGTACAAAAACAATCAGGCTTAACTTAGTGGCAATATATAAGGTTTTTATTTAGCACACAAACAGTTATAAAGTGAAATCACAACAGAAGAAAAATTCCACACCAATCTAGAAAAATAGAGAAACATTTAGTAAAATATTTGACACCAAACAACAAAAATCCAATCAGTAAAACTGGAGATATGAATTTAAAAAAAAATGTTTTTAAACTAGTGCCTAAAATCAGGACTGGGCGCAGGATTGCATAGTTTTGCTAAACGGAACTCTGCGTAGTTACAAAAAAACTCTGCGAAGTTCCGCAAGTGGCGGAGTGCAGTGTGTACTGCAGTTTGTGCTTGTATTCCTGCTGCTCGGGTAGAAATTCTACCCGAGTGGCAGCTTGTGTTCGCGATCTTACTGCTCGCGATCGCGAGCAGGGAAAAAACCCCGCTGCACATCGCAAAGCAGAGTTTTTTGCACTCCGCAAGTACCGCGGAGTGCAGAAAACTCCACAAACTCAGAAAAAGGAGCAAAGTTCACCGCCTAGGCCTACCTAAAAGATCAAAACACCAACTGTGTGCAACTAGTCGTGTAGCACTGGGAAAAAGTATATACTTATGGCCGACCTCAATGGAGAGCTGTTCAGATACACAAGGTGGATTGGGCCCAGTCTTGACTTACCTATGGACTTAGAAGAAATCTTGAGGAAAAACGTTTGAGGTGATAAGATTCAGTGGGACAAGTCAGCAGACAATGTGAGAAGAGGAGATATCATCATCAGGAAGCCTATGTATGAAGCTTCTGGGAAGATTTCTTTGTCACTCTTTTGAAAGTCAAATATTTCCAGTAGGATAAAACTGCAGGCTGTAGCTGGAGAAGGCTCCACAACACCGGCTAACCCTTCTGCGAGGAGCTGCTAACCCGAATTTGCTGCTTTGGAGAAGAATGTTGCAAAAGCTACAGCAAAGTCAGACCAACCAGTGATGAACCTTGAACAGATCAGTGAGCAGGCAGGTCATGTTCTCCACTCGGTTCTCAGTGCACTTTTTGGCTGCAGATTTTCAAAGTCCCAAGTTTAGAGTTTGAGCTGTTTAGCACCATTTCATAGGTCCAGGACTGGGTGGGCACCACTTGGATTGTAGGACTTACTTATGGCAGAATACCAATGCGGGGTTCAAGTTATTGGAGCCTTTTTGTCCTTGTAGTTAAGAAAAGGAGGCCAGCACACTAGCCCTAGGAGACACTCAGGTAGGCCATGATTCAAGGAGGAAATCAGGCTTCAAGCAACAGGGTAGTCCTCTGAAGTAAGACAGGCCTCAAGCAACAGGACAGTCCTCTGAAGTGTCCTCCACAGACCCAGGAGTCTACTGAAGATCAGCAACCCAGATATGCTGCGATACTTTCAATCTTTCTCAAAATTAGTGTCAAGGAAACCTGGGCACCAGAACTAATCTCAATTTGGGGATTCTCTCACGTCCTCATTCCATTTAATAGAGATGCAAAATTTGGACAATGGAAATGTGGCCGGGTGTATACTTATCAACAGCACTCACAATGAGTTACACTGCTCCAACAATTGACCATGTCAGATTTCAGACAATACATCAAATCCTTACAATCATGGGGAAAGATAAGTGTTTCATGCTGATAAATATCTATATACCCCAAACACAAGGGGATGATGGACAGAGTGCTGAAACATTTCAAACACTCAACCCCAGTCACACATCTGAGTTGAATCCATCATCATTCTTTAGCTCACTTTGCCACCCCAGTTCAGACACAGCTATATGCAAATCTGTCTTGACCCTGTACATCTATATATACTGCCAATGCAAAAAGATCACATAGAGCTGTAAAAAAACGAATTAATCACATTGCCGATCTTGAAGGTGACAAACCACAAATTCCACTAATAGCGACAGGTGAATTCAACATGACACTAATAGGCCACACTCTTAAAAGTGAAGTTATTGAGGCCCATGAAGAAGAGTGGGATATCCCTAGGCAAACCCAGCTAAGCTCAGTAAAGAAGGTTCAAATGGGTACATCTCTGGTCAGGAAAGTGGAGCATCTTGGCTGCGAGTTCTTAATGGGCGCATTAATGGAGCTATCCCTCCAGCTTTTTCATTCCACTACCTATGTGGGAGCTCATTAATCGACCACACCGCGGTGTCTCTGCCCCTATTACACCTAGTTCTTTCATACAAAAAGGGCTCAAGACCGGAAAGTGACCACTTACCTCAGAAACTGGTACTGGCAATGTCACCAACAGAGAATCAGCCATGAGTAGACTTAGCTGGAACCATATATTCAATTAACCTAAAAAGAATTGGGTGGAATGCGAACTCAATCAAAAGACTGGAACATGAAGCAAAATGCCACCTGTAATAATTGCAGCAATTCAAAGGCTCACCCACGGACAAATGTGTTGAATTTACTATCACACATACAGAACAGTTTGCCACCAAAATTAACTGGACACACCCTTTCATCTAGCCATATCTTATACAGGTCGGCTAAGCTCAAACATCTAAGGCAGAATATCAATAAGGCTTTGAGAGCAGTCCAACACATTCCATCCATCAAACAAACTAAATAGTGCCACGCTGAAAGGAGTAAAACAGAACTTCAGGCATGCAATATGGGCACTTAAAAGAGAAAACATCGACACCTTCTGCGAAAAACTTATTTGGGATCTCAAGCACAACAACACGAGAAACTTCTGGCACACAGTGAAAAATTCCACCCATGGAAAGCTAGGCTAAAACGTACCGGAATGTGACTGGGCTGTTCATTTATCAGCCCATTTTAACTCTCAAGCTAACTTAATTCGAAACTGGCATGAGAACGGAACAGATAACACAGGTCCGGGCCGCAGACTGGTGCTGAATTGGGGCTGAGGCAGAAACCACTAAAATCAAGTCTGAAGAAGTGCAGCGAAAGATAACTAAGGGGCGGTAAACCGGAGATGCAGGGCCAAACGGGATCCCCCAAACAGTCTATAAAACCAACCCAGCTAAATGGGCAGAAGCAATGTGTCACTTTTTAATTACAACTTAAATGGGGGATCTATCCCACCCTCCTGGAGAGGTTCTATCATCTCATATATCTTTAAAGGAGGAAATAAACTCGACCCAGGAAACTATAGGCTAATAGCCCTGTTGTACAATGAGGCTAAATATTACACTGGAGTCCTACTTGAGCATCTCAGGGACTGGGCAGACTCAAACTCGGTTAGTCTCCACAATCAAACAGGGTTCACCAGGAACACAGGGACTATAACAAACATAATGGCCCTCTTGCTTATAGTCAACCACTATAGAGCCTCAAAGTTCCCCCTTTACCTAAGTTACATTGACTTTCTGGCTGCTTTTGATTGAGTGGACCAGAATAGGCTATGGGAAAAATTGAAGACCTGGCAAATTCTACCTTACCTCCTGAGAGCGATAGAAACCCTATATACCAACACTTGGGTAGGATCAAACTGGGGAACGGAGACAATCTTTCAAAGGCCATCCCAACAACCATAAACAAACTTTTTTTTAAAAATGCTATTTTTTCACTTTCATGCATGCTGTGAAGCAGCACGCATGAAAGTGACAGGATGACATTTCTAGGATTGTTTATGTGCAGGAAGGGACACATTCCTACACATAAACAATCCTCCTCTGCACACAGACACCCTTGCACTCTGTTGCAAGGGTGCCTATGTATGCACAAAGTTGCTAAACTTAGCGCCATCACAGGAGGAAACGCAAGGCTGCACCACATTCTTGTAAATATGGTGCAGCCTTGCGTTTCAGAAGTGGAGGAGAGAGGCATTAAGCCGGATGGCTAACGCCTCTCTCCTCCACTTCCTTGTACATATCCCCCTTAGTGTCTGCTCCTGTCGACTGGCCATCATCACATCTTTGAACCCACAAATATGGTGCTTAACAATTGGTTCACCAAGAGCAGCAAAAAAGTTTCGCCGGTCAGAGGACCAACTTGTTGACACCTGTAATCCTGCACTGGGCACTTCCTAACTAGCATTTCGACAAGAGGACAACCGGTACAGACCACTGCCCCCACAGCTAATACATTTGACAGTCATTTCCTAGCTGTTCCCTTAGAGGCTTGCATTCTCTGTGCCCTCAAAGTTCCTTCTATGTTTGTATTTTTTTCCTATTCATAAAATATTTAGGCAAAGCCAGGTGAATGACTAGTAGGATTTTTGTAAACGGTCATTTGTCCTCCCTCATCAGTAATCATATTGAAACTCAATTGTTTATTATTGTCCACCAAATGAAAAAGGTTTGCTGTAAGTCAATGCTGCCCCAAATCATGCATACCACAAGTAGTATGCGCATTGAAATCGATGATATTTAAGTGGGATCCCTCATTTTATTTATTTATTGATATATATTTCCCTTTTTAACTGAGGGTGTAAAACAATGCACTGACGATTTTTATTAATCACACAATTAAGTATTTACTTCCTTAAAAATATGAAACGCTTGTGCAGTCTACCACAGCCTTCTATGGCTATGTTTGCAAGTATGGGGTATCCTATCTTCCATAGAGAACAGGCGATTCTTTGCTAAGGGAAATATTAAAGTTTTCTACCTAAAAAAGACGCATATATGACTGTTTTCATAGCATAACTTGAAAGAAGTCCGCAACTTTTCCAATGGAAAGGCACTCTGTTCATTTAAGAGGAAGAGGTAAAGTTAGATAACATCGAATCCCCAAAAATGTAATTAATGCTATGTGCATGAAATTTCATAAAAGGTAGGCAATTCAATTTTAAATAAGTGTTGTGATGTACCAGCCAGAAGGTGTGGTCTAGCAATATATCGTTCAGTTTCAAGTTCATCTAATAAGTCACACCCATTTTGGTATTTTTCTAGTACAGTTATTTGCCGTTGCCAGGTTTAAAGGTGAATAATATTGGACAATGTGAAATAAAACATACACTAATGTATTGCTTCGCGGTACCACAGAATGTGTACTGTTTGCCATTTGATTTCAACATTTCGTGACCTAAATGATATATTTATGTGTGGCATATAGACACTTCACAGTAGTGGATATTTTTAAGCCAACATTTTCAGATAAGACTTCCCCCACAGAGTCTACGGATGCCGGAAGTCAAGAAGATCAGGTAATTCTTGGAGAAAAAGAAATCTTGTGTTGCGCTCTATCCTCTTAATAGATGGAGGGTTGGTCCCCGAGGTATCTAGCAAGCAGAAAAAGCCCCATGCAATATAGATCTGATGTTTCTCATTTTGGAAAGAGAGATACTGTCTGGGGATGCTCACCTCCAATTCTGTCTAGGACACTTTGAACTCCTTCCCCTCGTTTCCGTGCGGTGTGGTAGCTAGAAGGCTTCAAGATCTGTCCCTTAATAAAAATGTTAAAATATATAAATTAATCATAGGACATGTTCTGAACCAAAGTGAACAAGAGTCTCACAGGTATTTATTTAGGGGGTGTAGGTCAGAAATATGGCAATAAGAGATGCTCATTAGGTCGCTTAGTATCAAAGTGCAGTATTCATAGGGCATTTTTAGATATTTTAAATTTGAATACTAACGATCGTCTTCACATATACCAGATTGCCAGTACGTCTTTATCACTCGTAGCAATTAGGCACTTGTCCCTTTCGGGGTATATGGGCTATACTCAACTCTTAAGGATGCTGCATAGTGGTACCGACCAATTACTTATGCAAGACCAAGAAAACAGTGATGAAGGGATATTTTTTTCTTCCCAATATATGAATGTCGAGCTCCCCCACTGGATGCCAGATAGCAGTGATGCCACAATATGGGAGGCTAGTACACCTGCCACTGGTGTCATAAAGCGACCTGCATCTATGAACGCACACACTTTGTCTCTGTACCTTATCCTCATTTCTTGTAATATTTAAGTCGCGGCAAGAGTGGAGATTAGAGGCATATTGGGGAAAGCAGAGTTTTATGTGAACAGGCAGCTAACATTCTTCAACATCTATTTTCAATCCTTTCCTTCTTTATGAAACAGATGTATGCTAAGCTGTGTGTGATAATTGTTTCCTCCACTCTCGTTTAAAGAAAAGTTTTTTTTTTAGATAATGCTAAAAGTTGTAACTATCCTGTGAAAAATTGCATTTTTAATGTCGCAATGTGCAGTTTGTAAGTTGAATGGGTCTGTCATGAAGGGTTTAGTATTCAACCTCCCCCCCCCCCCACGCGCAGAAGAATATCACATGCCTCAAACCAATTATGATGCATGGGGCAGTAACTATTGACCTTTTGTTGACACAATAACTGTAACATAACAATAAAAACATGAAAATCGATTTCTAAAAATCATTATGTTTAATCATTCTGCCTAGATTGTTTAGTAGACTCATGAGAACAAATCAGAAGTTGTCATTAAGCTAAATATGTAATACATTAGGGAGCCTCCTCCATGCACCAGCTTTGCTTTCTGCACTGTAATGAATGTGAGATACAGCAGGCATTTCGGAAATAATGCTTCCAGTAATCAACTAAACGAAAACATAAGGCATATGTTATTGTTAATAATGAGTTATAAAGAAAAGGCGTGTGATGTTTTATAAGGGAATTATAAGAGCTTTGCACATGTTTAAAAAATGTTTATTACGATGTCATCCGGAGTTGCCTTTGACAGACACCATATCGGTCTCGGGACCAACAGACCTCCGGTCGGCGGTTCCGACCACCTGATTATGGTACCCTAGAGACCACCTCGACCAACAGTAGGCTTCGGAGGAAAGTAGGTCCTGCCAGGGGCCCCCAAAGTCACTTTCAGACATCCTTTCTATGTTGGACAGGCCGTTAAAAAAAGGCTGTGAGAAACAGACATCGTAATCCCAACGGCGTAAACGCTGTCCTTAGGGGATTACGGTGTAGTTCTGACTGGCAAGAAGACTCCAAGAGCCGGTCAGAACCGAGTTGGAATGACCGGCCTGTTAACATGCTGACCGCCAACATTGTAATTGGGCGGTCAGACCACAAACCGACTGTGTCAGTCGGAAAGCCTCCTACCACGGTCAGAAAGCTTTCATCTAGCAGTCAGAGGCTTTCCGACTGCCAACGTAATCACCTCATTGTGTTCAGGTGATTGTGATTTATACAGGTTTCATGACTATGAGTGTGACCAAGGAAACTAGGCTAAGCATTGCTAGTCCCTTGGTTAGTGCTGACCCCCCCATGACTTTGCCAATGTGAATGATCACTATTTTAAAGCATTAAGGGCCAGATGTACGACCGCTTTTGCATGCGCAAACAGGTTTGAAAACCCATTTGCGCATGCAAAAACAGCATAGGGCGTTCCCTTCCTAATAGCGACCAAAAGCCCATGTATAAATGTTTTGCATCCGCAATTGTGGGCAAATTACTACCCTCTTCAAAAGGGTGGTAATACACTAGCAAAAGGGATGGGGTCCCCAGGGGACCCCATCCCCATTCCAAAAGTAGGGTAAAATATTTTTTAAGTGCAGGCAGTGGTCCCGGGACCACTACCTGCCCTTAAAAAATGAAACAAAAATGTTTCATTTTAGTTTTTTTTAAATGCGTCCCATTTTTCTTTAGGGGGCTTCCATTTCCAATGGGGTCGCAAATTGCAAGAGGCTCATTAATATTCATGAGCCTCTCGATTTGCGACCCCATTGGGAATCGCAAACAGAGTCCCCAGTATACCCAGTCCGGGTTTCGCTCAAATATGAGCACGGAAACGGCATTGCTGGAGATTACTGAATCCATTAAGGAGGTTCTGGACAACGATGGGAAGGCGATGCTGGTTCTGCTAGAGTTGTCGGCGGCTTTTGATACTGTCCCTCACAACCATTTCCTTTTAAGACTCCAGGAGATTGGTTTGAGAGGGACGGTATTTAGTTGGTTTGAGTCTTTTCTATCTGACAACCAACAATCAATCTGGGCCCCTCCACTTCCAGCCCCTATTCCATCTTTGGAGGTACAAGTCCCTCAGGAATCAATTTTAAGTCCTACTCTCTTTAATATATATATATGTCCCCCTTGGCTGCTTTGGTGGAGTCTTTCGGAGCCCTGATAGTGTCTTATGCTGATGACACGCAGCTGCTTTTTACCTGCGATAAGAATACTGACTTTAACGGCGTTAACATCAAGAGCTGCCTTGAGACGTTTTTTTCATGGTTCCAATTGAACCAATTAAAATGCAATTCTGACAAATCTGAGGTTCTCAGATATCAATTGGAAATCCTGGTGGCCGGCTGATATGTTTCCTCCCTCAGCTGCGACCCCCGTGGCGATAAATCTGGGTGTAAAAGTGGACAATGGATTGACTCTTAAAACCCCAGATTCTTGATGTAGTGGGACAATGCTTTGGCCTCTTAAAAATCCTCAGGACATTTCTTCCCTTCTGTCGAATGTCCATAGGTGGATCACAGTTCAGGCCTTGATTGGATCACGATTGGATTATGCTAACATACTCTTGGCCTCCCGGAGTATGTCCTTGCGTGCCTTCAATCTGTCCAAAACTCGGCCGCAAGAGCAATTGTTGGCCTTAGTCGTAGGTCCAACACCTCGTCTCTTCTAAATACGCTCCACTGGCTACCGGTGTGCAAACGTATTCTTTTTAAAACTCTTACTATGGCATTCAAATCTCTTCACGGCACTGGTGCGTTCTACTTAAGGAAAAGAGTACATTTCTACCATCCTTCCAGAGCCCTACGGTTATCCTCCCAAGTGTTGGCTATTGTCCCAAGAATCAAACGAGCCCGCATTGGAGGACGCTCCTACAGACTTTTGGCACCTCAACTGTGGAATAAGCTGCCTCTGTCCATCAGGAAGCTAGACAGTCTGCTCTCTTTTAGGAAAGAGCTTAAGACATGGCTGTTTGGACGGTAGCCTTCTGCGTTCTTCTTGGTTTTGGTCCTGCAGATCTCATAGCGCCAG
This sequence comes from Lissotriton helveticus, assembly GCF_964261635.1. Classification (NCBI taxonomy): domain Eukaryota; kingdom Metazoa; phylum Chordata; class Amphibia; order Caudata; family Salamandridae; genus Lissotriton; species Lissotriton helveticus. The sequence goes on from NC_136065.1 coordinate 1,470,410,094, forward strand.
GACACTCTGCCCGAGTAGCTGAGCGCTTTACAAGACAACCACTAACATAACATAACATAACTGTTGTACAATCAAAATAGCGCAAAAAACTCGCAATTTACGAGGTGCTATTTTGCGTGTCATACATCTGGCCCCAATACCTTTAGGGCCAGATGTACGAACCCCCAATTAACAAGTCACAAATTGCATTACATTTGCTACTCTCAATTTGCGACTCACTAATTGGGATGCACAACAGTGTCTGAGACATTGTTTGCGATTCCCAAGGGGGTCACAAATTGCATGCCTCATTTATATTAAGGAGGTTGTCACAATTTGCTACCCCATTGGGAATGGGTGGCACTCCCAAGGATGGTGGCCTACTGGGGTCAGCAGACTTCCATGTTTGGGACTGTTTTTAAAAAAGAAGTTTTTAATTTAAATGCAGCCCATTTTCCTTAAAGTAAAACGGGATGCATTTAAAATATAAAAATTACAGTTTTCAGTTTCATTTTTTAACGGCAGGCAAAACATTCTTACATAGGTCAAGGAGTCGCTATTAGGAAGGAACGCCCTTGGAATGCCCCTTCCTAATTGCGAGACAGTAATCCTATTTTGTGAGTCTCAAACCTATTAAATAGGATTAGTACATGGGCCACAGGTTTTTTGCAGGCACAATTGGTCTAGAAACCTTTGTACATCTGGCCCCAAATCTCTATAAATTTTAGTCAAGGAGTTTTTGGCCTGCAAGTGATAACTGTTTTGTAGCATGCGGGGCCTTAAATACGTTAGCATATCATAAGTCACCAAATATCCTATAAATTCACTTCCTGAAATGTCATCAGACTGAATCTTTGATGTCACTTCCTGTGATGCCATTGGAGTTATATGGTGTGTGGAAGTTTGGAGATTTGATCAGTTTCAAGTGTCAAGCACAGATGGAACATTTGGATACAGTATGAAATTACCTAAGACGAACACAATCAGGAAGCACCCATGAAGACTCCAAAGATGATTTAAAGACAAACTAATAAGTATTTTTTCCCTAAATAGCTTGCATCAATATATTTACTAGTATCCGTGTGGCCGATCTTGCACTTGTCCCACTTCCCTTTCACTCTCCATTGTTAGGGTAGCTCCTCCACTCAGATTTCCCTTAGCAATGATCCTCCAACTCAATCTCCCATGCCATGAGTATTTTGACTTTTATGCCCACTCCCAATGCACAATGCTCTGTACCACTTTCCCCCTCCCTTTTCCTCTCTTCGACCTGTGCCCATAGTCATCTGACAGTATCTCACATCTCGCCATACAAACTGTGTTTAGGAATTGGATAAACCTTCAGATTGCTGCCATCATTTTCATATATTTGAAAAGCAAAATGTTTGTCAGTAATGGTATAATTTTCATTGTTTCTGTCAATGTTTTTACATGTCATTGTGGAGGAACTCATTGTGATTGACAATGAGAAATTACCTAAATGGCAGACGATCACACCATGTGAGGAGGGGACCACTGTGAGTAAATGTTGAAAAGGGCAATAAGACAGGTATGCTTATACTTTCGCTAACCTGGATTAAGCTTTTGAACCCTACAATTTTTCTTAATTCTTAGGTTGCTTGTCACCATTCACTGGTTTCCCTTTACCCATACTTCATCTTGCAAACCATTAGAATGCTGTTACTGCTCCTCTTGTCCAGCTTGCCCATGCTTACACACTTCACCAGTATTTTCCTTTATTCAGGATGCTCGCATAGCATTTCATTTAACATTTTACTTTCAGTGCCTTTGTCTATTCCATTGCTAGCGCCTCACAGTCTCTATATTTTCTCCTTCCTGGCAAGTTTTTCTGACGTTTGACCACCCTTTACACCTATGCACAAGTAAAGGGGGGATGTAGTGGGTAGGGTTAATGCAGATTGGCATAGTGGCCATCTTCAAGCAGTGGCCAGGATTGTGCTGTCTCCTGTTTCCACAAGAGAGTACTGGGATGGTTAGATGCAGAGCAGGAACTTGGACTCGCACAGCCGGGGCCATATTCTAGTGGTTTACATAAGCAGGCCTGTTAGATAGAACAAGTGTCGTGTCATCTCTGCTAGTGGGTATGGTCATCTAAATATCACATGAGAAAACAAACAAGCATTAGCAATGCAATAGGTCTCGCATTAGGAAAGTTTGAGCTATTGGTCTTGTAAATGACAATTTATTTTATTTATGTGTTGGTTTTGAAAATAGCTAAATTAATAGCTTTGTCATTTACAATGCCAATAGTTATAACTTTCGCAAATGTGACACCTATAGCATTTGTAATGCAACATGTTTTGTATTTACGTGACTTAGATGTATTGATTTTACAAATTACAATGGCTTTTATTTTTTTTAAATAATTAATACTTAAATAAAAGTGATTGTAATTTATAATGGCAATAGCTTAAACTTTTGTAAATAACTTTTGTGAAGATTATGTTCAGTATATTTTATTGTGACGAAAATCCAAGAACAGAAATGAAATATTAACATCTTTTTGTGACATTTGTAATGAAGCTTGAAACATTGAGAGAACATATTTGAACCAGTTGTTGTTGGATGGTTGCAGAGATCGATGCTGTGGTGGCGCTGAGCGATGCAGGGGTGGTGATGTAGTGATGCTGTGGTGGTGCTGTAGTGATGCTGTGGTGGTGCTGACTGATGCTGTGGTGGTGCGGACTGATGCTGTGGTGGTGCGGACTGATGCTGTGGTGGTGCAGACTGATGCTGTGGTGGGCAGACTGATGCTGTGGTGGTGCGGACTGATGCTGTGGTGGTGCGGACTGATGCTGTGGTGGTGCGGACTGATGCTGTGGTGGTGCTGACTGATGCTGGGGTCCAAGTGTGGGATCACAAACAGTGAGAGCAAGCTTGATCCAACCAAAGAAGCGTAGTGCCGTTCAAGCCTGGAATATGAAGCCCATACAGGGCCACCACAAATGTGGAGAATGCATTGTCTGCAACTAGACAATTGAAGGACGAACGTCCACTGAAAAATAAACGTTCTGATTCGAATGAGCCCTGGCAGTGATATCAAAAATATACCTGCACTTAGGTCAAGTCCGGTTATACATTTGAAGCCAGCCGGTCGAATTAGACTCCCAAAAACTTAGCAAGATGTTAATTAATACTAACCCTGGGCGAAGCACTACGCTACGCTCGCGGAGTTTGCGAAGTTTTCGCAACTTCGCACTACGCGAGCTGCACGTAGCACAGTGCGAACATGCGTAGTGCAGCGTAGCGTAGTGCAGCGGTCATTTTTTGCTTGTTCGCGGTCCTGAACGTCATGTTCGCGACCGCGAGCAAGCAAAATGACATCCCGGCGAGATTCTCAACGCGAGGAGGTCAGGTTTCTCATTGTGAGTGGTTGCGCATGCTCGCGACCGCTCTCAATGAGAAACTACCTGTTCGCGTTGAGAAAGCTGCCGCTCGAGTAATAATCTACTCGAGCAGCAGAAAATTACAGCTCGCACTGTGCAAGATGCCGTTTTCAATGCTTGCACAGTGCCGGATGCTTGTCCGCACTGTGCAATCATTGAAAACGCATCTTGCACAGTGTGAACATGCTACTACGCAGCTCGCGTAGTGCTACGTGAAGTTCGCGTAGTGTGAAGTGCACTTCGCGTAGCTTCGCGTAGCGCTACTACGCGAACTACGCCCAGGGTTAATTAATACAAGACTTGACGTTTCCCTCGTTATGCGCTTGTAAACTGACAATATGTCACGGACTTTCTATTAAAGACTCCAGCTGCCAGTGTATTTGCTTTTCACTCCGCAGCGCTTGTGAAACCATGTATGTATCCAGATGAGACGACACGAAGTACTGAAAGGTTCCGGTCTAACAAATGCATGCCGATCACGAAGCAAATCTTTGGCCTGCATTCTTTTTCCTAAGCACATTTCAGGCTTTTAGATAAGAGAAATAACGTCTACACAAAGCTCCTCTTTCGTTTTATTTTTAGATTCAAACAAGTGGCTCAATCCCAATAATGAGTTGCGTTCTTGGTACTTCCGGCCTATCGCAGACATAACTCCAGGTCTTCCCCCAGTGACAATGTTTTTTATCCTTCTTAATTCATTAAGCAATACTCCCTAACCCAATCAGTTCATGTAAATGTCAACTGGCCAGTCCTCGTGTACTACATTTGGTTGCTGTTGTATAGTGTTTCTTGTTGAGATGCGCTATTTCTGACAAAACATGCTGCCTCCTAATTTACAAATCTTTATTTTACTCTCATATGTCAAAGGTTTAAACCATGTTCCTGAATAATGTACTTTTGCTGAGATTTAGGTGCATGCCCACTTCAAGAAGCAGTATTTTCCAGGCCTGGCACTCTTTACAACGTTACTACCCTAGTTGAGGAATAAGACTGTTGTCAAATTCCTTCTGCCCTCGGAGTACCGTTTTGAGACCCTATACATGGGGCATGTGATCTACGTTGTACATCATTTTTACTGCACATTTCTAGACCTTGTCAGTTTTACTCAATTACCAAACGCAGCATAACACAGGCAAAGCAATGGGGTAACCACTTCCTTCTTCACTAGTTGAAGTCTCTCCCTGATGTATTCCACCCCACATCACAGGCCTTCAGATATGAATCCTCGTGCTTTCTGAACACTAACGCACATGCTCCCTCTATAAAATGCAATAGTATTTCTTCATGCCTATCCATTTGTGTGTCAAATATACACCACCTTACAAAAAACAACAGACGACCATGAAGTACACCAAATTGACCGGAAACAAAAATTGGATTTCTCAGCTTCCTTTCAAGGTCGATATTAACAACAGCAGTTTAAATGCCTGAACCTATCTATCTATGCTATCTATTTACAACCGCCCAAACACTGAGTTGACAGTTCAACGGCAGCATAAATCTGTGAGGATGCAAGCCCAGAGGAAACATCAACAGAACCGTGTTTGCCTGCTATCAAATCACCGATTAACCCTCCTCTCCCCCGAGCATTAACCCTGAAAGGCGGGCCCGGGTAGGTGGGTACCTCCATGGAAACCTCAAGAAGATTCTGGACAAAACAGCACAAACAATAAGGCGCAGGCAGGTGAGAATAATGATGCTAATCAATAAAAGCACTGCAAAATGACCCTCTTCCTGCGGCAGTGAGCTTTCTTTGCCGTTTTAGCAGCAGCCATTCGAGCTCAGAAGTGTTACTACCACCGAACTCATGTGCTCCTAGAGGGGAAAGCTTACCCACTCCCCGTAAAATATGGACAGGCCGGTTTAGCTGTGCATGAGGCACAGGACAGGAAGAACAATGAACTGCTGAGCCCAGTGCTGTGCACCCTAAAATCCCTCGGACGGGCCCCCAGGAGTGGCGTTGGGGTGTACAAGTTGTCCCGGAGCAGGCACTGATCTCAGGCCGAAAACGATGGGCAGCGAAGTAAATACAGAGAAGGTTCAGGAGAAAGAAAAAAAAAAGCAAACTAATCCCCCCGGCCCTCACTTACCACATGCCGTCTACCTCCGGCCACAGAAACGCTGGAGCACGCACATCGCAAGTCGGCCTGGAGCTGATAACACCTCATTCCTATCCTTCAAACTCAATATCCGTTAGACAGAACCAAAACAAAATAATTTGCTTCTACACCATGTACCATCTACCCACCTCCCCACCTGGCACCACAGCGCAGCACCACCTCTGTGAATACTTCAATGACCTCATTACCTCCAGGATAACCGAATAATCCACCAATATATTTCTAGGTGACTTTAAAATCCCCTGTAATAATAACAGGGGCACTCACTCAATAAAATTAAAAGACATCTGTGAAACTAATCTCACAGCCGATCCAAATACAAGGGACAAACCTTAGAATGTATACTTCCCCCCAAAAGCATTACTAAACTAGATCATTCAAGCTTAATTAGTCGGGCCACCTTGTTCAAGCATTTCACATCACTCCACCAATTCCTTACAACGCGGGTCAATTAAAACCACCCGCAGTCATCAGATGACCATTAAAATATATCTATTTACAGCAACTCTTTGAGGAGCTGAAAACACATCTACATCCTCATAACAAGCATTCCTCCGATGAAGTCCTTCCAAATTACTAATCACAAGCCACATTTAAAAACTATAAACAAACTTGAACCCTAATCTCTAAATCCATCAAAGAAAAATCTTCCATGTCCTAATATCACAAATAACTGTACACCAGAAAAAGAACAACTATAGGACTGAAAATATCTGGAATAAACTCTATTGACCAGACTCTCTTAAATCCATAGAAAACTAAAAGAAAACAGTTATTGACCTAGTCCTTCAGACAAGGGCTATATTATTGAATAATCAGATAAGTGAGCCCAACAACTGCCCTAGGATGCTCTTCCATATTAAATGGAATTTTAAAAGCCTCCATAATTCCAGACACCCAATACATTTTAAGTAGAGCCATTCTAAAATGGTCACCATTTAATAAAATAGTCTTGGACTCCTTTTTACATATCATAACTTAGTCCCATTCAAGGCATATTATTAAAATCTTGTACCTTGTTTTTTCTTAATCATCATCACTCTTCTTTCTATAAAGGCTTTTGCCCACCATTCTCTAAGCCTCTACAGAAAAAGCCAACCATGACAGTAGGAATTTGTTTGAACAGTACTACTTGTTACCCAGACCAGATAGTTGAGCATCTGTTGCATCAAGTTCATTAGGGACATTTTGTACAGTGTCCATAGTGTGCATCTGTCAGGGACTGTCCAGGACTTGATCAAGGACTGGGTAGAAAACGTACTGTGCACAGAAAGAGTAGTGCATCGCAGCCCAGGATAACACAAGGAGTCAGAGGAGAAAAAGGGATCCAAAACAGAAACCTGTACAAGATGGCAAAGACTCAGAAAGGAAGGGCACTCACAAGGCAATTTAGCATTCAGACTAACTATACCCAGGACAGACGTGCAAGCCATAAATATATAATACAACATTAAAAATAAAAGGAATGTGGGGTAAAGCACTCAGTAAGACTGAAGCTCAGTAAGTTCCTCATCCATAATTGCTGTTACAGATACTGACTGAAAATACCCACATATAGGATATGTATGCAAAGGCAGGGTCCGTGGAGCTAAATACCTATGGTGATGTTATAAATGTAACTTAAAGACAATACTCACAGTGAACAAGACACACCACCTAGGTAGTCAGCTGTGCCCACGGATCCTGGTGATCAAACAGGAACACGCAAGACAGTAACAGCAAGGGGGTAGAACTAAACACAAGCACAATAGACAAGGAAATAGCAAGGAGTGGTGCTTAACAGGAAAGGAAGGAAATCACAGGGCACACTTGGCAGAAAGGTGGTAACAAACATACAAGTTAACAGAAGCACGACAGCAGAATTGAAAGTCAGCAGTGCAGGTTAAGGAATCAAGAAAACAAAGTAGCATAGAAGTTAGTGCTGGGGCAGGAACAATAATTGAGCTAAGGCTCAGGAGTCAAGGTAGAACTGCAGGTAGAGCTGGTTCAGGAACAGGGAATTACTAAAGCTTCAGGAGTCAAGGTAGCACTGACTGCAGTGCTAGTTCATGAACAGGGAATTACTAAAGCTTCAGGAGTCAAAGTAGTACTGCAGGCAGTACTGGTTCAAGGAAACAGGAAATAGCTACAGCTCAGGAAATAGGATTCCTGGTACAAAAACCTTGTTAGAGCTACACTTGTCATCCCACCCAGGTTTCACACAGGTGTCTAGTTAAAAAAAATGTACAAGTTTGTTAGGTTTCCCAAGGTGCCAGCTGAGATAGAGCCTAAAATCAAGAGCAATGCACTTTGCACAAAATATCAGCTTTGAGTAGGAAAATATGACGTATCCAAGTTATGTTTATGGCCATTTCCTGTAAAGGGCACTATGCCTACCCACATGAGTGAGGTACCATTTTTATCAGGAGACTTAGGGAAATGCTGGGTGGGAGGAAGTTTGTGGCTCCCAACAGATTCCAAAACATTCCTTCACAAAAATGTGAGGAAAATACAAATTCTTTAAGTCAAACTTTGAGGTTTGCAATGGATTCTGTGTAAAAAAAAACCTGGGTAGAGCCACGCAAGTCACCCCAACCTTGGTTTCCCTCAAGTGTTTAGTTTTAAAAAAAATTGCTCATTTTCTATGTTTCCCTAGCTGAGCTAGAGCCCAAAAACACAGCTACCCACTTTACATAAAAAGGGTCAATTTTCAGTGAGAAAATGTAATGGTTGGTTGCCTGTAGCGGGCACCAGGTCAACCCACACAAGTGAGGTACCAGTTTTTATCAGGAGAGTTGGGAGAATGTTGGGTGGATGAAATGTTGTGACTGCCCACAGATTCCAGAAATTTGCATCACCGAAATGTGAGGAAAATGTTTGTTTTTTAGTCAAAGTTTGAGGTTTACAAGTGACTCTGGGTTAAAAAAAAAGTTGGGGGTCGCTCTAGTCACCCCACCCTGACTTCCCCATGTATCTAGTTTCATAAAGGAACATGTTTGAAATCGTCAGCCTTGAATGGGAAAATGTGATGTATTCATGTTGCATTTTGGGCCATTTTCTGTTGTAGGCACTATGCCTACCCACACCAGTAAGGTACCATTTGTAATGGGAGACTTGGGAGAGTGCTGGGTGGAATGATGTTTGTGTCTCCCTGCAGAGTCCAGGACTTGTATCACAGACATGTGAGGACAATGTGTTTTTAGTCCCTGTTTGAGGTTTGCAAGGGTCTCTGGGTAATACAGACCTGGCTAGAGTCATGCAAGTCACCTCACCATGGATTTCCCAAGGTGTCTAATCTTCAAAAATGTTCACTTTTTCTAGATTGCCCTATGTGTCAGTTGAACTAGGGCCCAAAATCCACAGCTAGCTACTTTGCAAAAAAAAAAATAGGGTCAGCTTTGAGACAAAAAATGTGATTTTTCCATGTTCTGTTTTGGGCAGTTTCCTGTTGCAGGCACCCGGCCTACCCACACAAATGAGGTACTATTTTTATTCTGAGACTTGGGGAATGATGGGTGGAAGGAAATGTGTGGCTCGTTACAGATTCCAGATCTTTCCATTACAGAAATGTGAGGAAAATTTGTTTTTTTTAGTCAATGGTGGGAGCCTTGTAGGTAGCCCCACCCTTTGTTTCCTGAGATGTCTAGTTTTAAAAAATGTGCAAGTTTGCTAGGTTTCCCTAGGTGCCGGCTGAGCTAGGGCATAAAATTTACAGCTACTCACATTGAAAAAAAGGGTCAATTTTCACTGGAAAAATGTGGTGCGTCCCTCATGTGTTTTGGACCTTTTCCTCTTGCAGGTAGTAGGTTTACCCATACAAGTAGGATACCATTTTTAGCAGAAGACATATGGGAGCACAGAATAGTAGCCGATTTATTATTGTCAATTTGATTTCACTGCATTTGTGCATTCCATATTTAATTCAGATGACATTTTTAAAAATACCCCAAATCATATGCTAGTACGAGTACCCACAAATTCAGAGACGTGCAACTAACCAACGCTCTAAACTTCATATGTTGTGCCCATTTCAGAAATATATAGGTTTCCTTGTTAGCCATTTTCCACTCAACATATGAATTGCTCTATACTAGGCACACAATGAAAAACAATTCTACAGTGCAGGTCCGTTGTTGGCTCTGGGTACCTTAGGTTCTTGGAAGACCTACAAACCCTATATATCTCCTCACCCACAAGCTGTGGCAACCGTTAATTTTAGGAGGGAAAGGGGTGGGCAGGACACACATGCACACATACACAAGCACTCTCACACCCATGTATTCACACACATGCACACACTCAACACTCATTACCAAATATCCTAACATAAATGCATGCATGCACCAAACATACGTTTTTAAAATATCACACTTACCTACAGCTCTGCCTTGGAGGTCCCAGGAGGGTTGGGACTGCTGTCTTCCCTCATTGGCTGGCCTATGGTCAGCCAATTAGGGAAGGCAGCAGCCCCAACCTCATCACAGAGTGGGATGCGGTCAGTGAGACTGTTGACCCCCCATTCTGTGATGAAGTGTCACTGATTGACACTTGACCCTGGGCACTTCATGGTTTAAAACTGAAGCATCCAGGTGCAAGGCAATGAGTGGTACTACCCCTTGTCACCGAGGGGGTGGGCCTCAAGGACCTTTGCTGAGTTGAGGAGGTTATACCTACTGGAGCTGTGACATCCTCAGCCCAGCAAAGTTTAGCTCAGGCAGCCAGGAATCAGCTCAGGCAGCTAGAAAGCTACACATTTAGTGCATGTCTAGCTCCTGGGTGCCTGACCTGAAAATGCAGAGTGTCTTTCAGGCCGACCTTGGCTCAGCCTCACAGACACTGTTCTTGCGGGGCAAAAGGTAATGGTGCATTGTCTCTCAGCTCTAATGGGCCAGCTGTGGCTACCCAGAAGGGTCTAGTAGGCGGAAAGGTATAATGCTTTTGTAAATCGGTCAAACATTTATAGCTAAAAACATCATAGGCCAATATTTCTAACTTATTTTCAACATTTCTTTCCTTTAACAGTTAGTTTCTTTGGGAAGCCTGTGAGGAATCTACACATATCACTCCTTGCTGAAATTGGAAATGTGTCCACTTTTCAGAAATGTATGACTTTCCTGGATCACCCAAGGGCTTCGCACTGGTTTCTACCACAAACTGGAGGTGGGCTGAACGCATGAAAAATAGGAAAAATGAGCTACCTCTTCTGAAAAGTGCCAAAACTGTGGTAAACATGTGTTTTAATTCAGCTCTGCATGTTCCTGAAAGCTGCAAAGAGGGTCAGTGTAGCACAGTAAACCATTCTTTGATGTATTTTTAGGCATTAAAAAACTGTCTTCGGAGCACTTTTTTCCTATTTTTCCCCAAAAACGAAAAATTAAGCAATATTGTGCCTATTTCCACTGATCCCTCTAGAGGAATCCACATACCCTGGGTTCAGTTCGAATCCCCAGGATGTTGGAAAAAAAGATGCAAATTAGCATGGATACCTTATGTGGGAAATATGTTATGGAGCTCTAAGCACAAACTACCCCAAATAGACAAAAAAGGACTCAGCACCGGGGGCTAAATGAATTTAAGAGGTTTTTACTATCAGGACATGTAAAAGTTAAAAGTACATTTTCAACTTTTTAAATGTACTGCAGCCTACTTTATGGGCTGTATTAAAAAGGAATGTTTGGGCTTGGCAAAAGTGCTCCAGGCCAACTAGTATCATTTATTTTTCAGGCCCAGGGCACATCTAGCACCATTTTACTAGGGACTTGCAGGTCAGGTAATTATGCCAATTGGCTTTAAGCCGGTTCTACTATGTTGAAATTAGAGAGCACAAGCAAATAGCAATGGTTGGCAGTGATAAAGTGATAGAGTCCTCAAGGCCAACAAAATGGGTTCAGAAAACAGGAGGGTGAAGGCAAAAGATTTCGGGATGACACCCCGTAGTGTTTGTACTCATAGTTTTAATTCCACCCTTCTCATTATGTTCAGACTCATGAATGCTGGACAGGCATGGACATCTTCTTGGTTCAATATAGGTATAGGATAACTGGCTTAGGGCCTGATTTAGATCTTGACAGACAGGTTGCTCCATCACAATGGTGATGGATATTCCTTCCGCTGAAAAATAAATCCCATTATATCCTATGGGATTTATATTTCGGCTAATGGGATATCCGTCACCGTTCTGACGGAGTAACCAGTCCACCATGATCTAATTAGTCTTCTGCTAGCCCTTCACATTTCATTCAGAGCCAGCACAATCGATTCATTGTTTCAATTTCATTCCACAGACAATAAGATCTCCTAAAATGTTTTTTAGCTTCTAGGAACCTTACAGTGGAACTCACTTAGACTCTGATACCCTGGCCCTTGACATCATGCTTTAAAGCAACTTTAAAATTACATATTTTACTACTTGACAGTAAAGAGTAACTATTAACATTCAATGACCTACTATTTACTCTTTAAGTGGTGTTTATCCGAGGTATCTTTTTGTCTTCGCTGTAAATCCCTCCCTCTTCACATTTATGCCTTACACCACTGTGGTTTAAGCCAACTGACCAATCTATTATGCTATGTATGGTTAAGTATAACTCCAAACGTTGATTTAGCTCTAAGTATTGATGAAGGCGCAGCTTGCTATTTGCATAGAATTTTACATGGGCGATGACAACATATTCTCTTCTACTGTATGCATCATAATGGAGCTGTGATGGACTAAGCAGCCACTATCCTTATGTCTCGCAGGGAAATAAGGAGTGACAGTGTTGTTTAGGATTAGATTCATTACAGGTGAGGAACATGGAAGATAACAATGAAATAGGCAACAATTTGAGAATGAGCGAATTAGTGAAGAGAAAGGATACCTCCACTTATGCATGACTTGGTATCGTTCAAAAGGGAGAGAAGATATACATGTCTTGACTTGGCGAGCTGGTGCTTTAAGATAAGAGGGAAGAAGGGGGCAAGAGAGATGTGTTCAGTCGAAGATCCCAAAGACTTCAGAAACTTAAAGGAGGAGTCGAAGAGTGAATGAATGCACTCTTGCGAAAGCATGCAAGTAGTTTATAATATACCAGAATTGCCGCCGCTTCTTTGCTGGGAGAACGAAAAGGGCCCTGATGGAGGTCATTGTGTCTACAAGTCGAAAATAATTCCTTTAGATGATCACTATATACTATGTTGTTCTCCATATCGATGCAATATAGGTTATGATAACGTTCACTAATGCTTTGCTTGAAAGGCAACGAAAGTGCCAGAATTAATTCACAATCATTGTAATGAGAACAAAACAACACTGTATGTCATCAAAGAAGGAATATAAGAAAGAAATTTAATTGAATTGTCTTCGCAAAGGCTTACCATCTGTAGGAAGTAATGAAGTGCAAAATAACAGCTGTACACTGGCAAGGTAATGCCAATAAGATGTATCAAAAGACTGTCAGGAATGAGCCATATTATAGTATGTAAATTACTACACCACTTTAAAATGATGTCCTTGATCTTAATGTTAATCTGTATTGTCAATTAACTCAAATGGGACACTGCAGTCACATACAAATTATACATGCCGTGGGACTCCCTCCTGCAAACATTTCTCCATCTACTTCAGTTTTAGAGGCAGAAATCCTAAAAATTAATGTATTATTGGAATATTTACATCATATAATAGCACACAAATCTCACATCTGTGTATCATTCTAAAAATGCATTCGTTTCCCTTCACACAACAAACGGAGGGGCTCGTTTATGAGCCCTCACCACACTTTTGTTCCACTGGTGCAACTTATTTTGTGAGGCATGGGCGGCATAAAAAAAGCGTCATGTTGCCCCCTATTTACAAAGTGACACATCTAGGCAGATGCGTCACTTTGTAGACCCCTGCGCTACATTATACCTGCATCAGATCTAATATACGCAGGGTGGGTGTTCCCCCGCATCCAAGACTCGTAGAAGTGGTGCAGTAAAATCTATCAGATTTCACTGCGCCACTTCTAGGATTCTACTGCATCAATATCTTAAACCTACTTCAAAGCAGGCATAAGACTGACGCAGGACACTTCACATGGGGCTAGCCCCATGTAAAAGGGCACATTGATGGAGTTGCATCTGCTGTTAGACAGATCCCAGGAAAGCATAAGTTTTGCACCGACAGATACGTCTGTCATTCCTTGCTACATGATGCCTGATACAGTAATTATGACGTATCCATCATGCCACAACCAGGGCACACTGAGAGGTGACACATCGCTGCAATGCATCACTTCTCATAAATAAGTCCCAGAGTATGTTGAGGTTGGTTTCTTTAACTGGAGAGTGCAGCAAATATTTTAAGTATTTATTGTGTCACCAACAATTGGTGACTCCAAGTGGAAGAAAATCTGTTGGCGGATTGGAAAATCAGCAGGAAATTGTCAAAGAGCGACTCACTTTTGAACATATTAACGGGTGTTGGACTTGGCCCTTTTTGCAGGGTCATCCCTGAACTTTTTGCCTTCCTCCCGTATTTCGTCTGACCTGTTTTTGTTGGTTTTATGACTCTGGGCACTTTACCACTGCTGATCAGTGATAAAGTGCATATGCTCTCCCTATTATAAATTGATGTATGGATTAGTGATTCCATGATTGGCTGATTTGTTTACTGGTCAGACCCTAGTACAGTGCACTGAGTGTGCCCAGGGCTTGTAAACCAAATGATGCTAGTGGGCTTGCAGCACTGGTTGTGCCACCCAAAGAAGCAGCTTGTAAAAGTGTGTCTCAGGTCTGCCATTGCAGAGCCTGCGTGCAGTCTGGTACTGTCATGCTGACTGGGCAAGTGCACCCACTTGCCAGTCCCTAAACCTTCCCTTTGCTTCATATTAGACAACCCTATGGTAGGCCCAAGGGCAGGGTACCTTGTAAGTATAAGGCAGGACAAGCCCTGATGTATGTGGCATGTCCTAATAGTGAATTACAGTCATTTTCATTTTTCACTATTGCAAGGCTACCTATTCCCCATAGGCCAGAATGGGCAGGTTGATTATTACATCTTATAATCTTAACTGACTCAGGGAACTAGGTAGAAATTTGAGTTTAGTATACATGAACTCGGAATGATAAAATGCATCTTTTAGTGAAGTTGGTTTTAACATTCTGTGTTTGAAAATATCACTTTTAGAAAGTAGGCATTTTCTTGTCTAACTATCCAAACCTGCCTCTGCTGGGTTGTGTATTCCTTGTCTGGAGTTTGAGTGACAGGGGCTGAGGGAATCCAGGAGACAGGGTGAATCAGCCCAGTGCTGAATAGAGAGATCTGCATCTAGATGGGTGGGAGGAGTTGCACCTGGGACCTAAACAGGGCTGTTTCTGCCTTCCACAATGCCGCCTCTACCCCCTGTGGTGCGTCTGATGCTCCTGGCCTACACTGTGAAAGGAAAGAAGGAGTCTTGTCAACAAAGTGCTCCAGGAGTGACCAGAACTGTAGAACAAAGAGAAACTGTGTTTAAAAGAGGGGACCCAAACCCCAGAGAATTAGATCACTTTGGACAACAAGAAGAAACCTTTGCTGAGGAGTGGAACCAGAGAGACTGAGGAGAGACTATCCCTAAGCTGAAGTGCTGCTTGGGGGATTGGTTGGTCTGCAGTGGTTGCCTGAGTGCCAAACAAAGGAGAGAGGAACTTTGTGTACTTTGTTTCAAATTGTAAGGATCTCAAAGGGCTTGAGAAAAGAGCTTGCCTACTGCTGAAGTCTCAGGGACAACAGACTTC
Organism: Lissotriton helveticus; assembly: GCF_964261635.1. Lineage (NCBI taxonomy): Eukaryota > Metazoa > Chordata > Amphibia > Caudata > Salamandridae > Lissotriton > Lissotriton helveticus. The sequence continues at coordinate 1,470,425,320 of NC_136065.1, forward strand.
ACCCACCAGCTCCCCAAGAGTTCTTTGAGAGTGCCTGTAATTGTGCTGGACTTTCTGAGGAACTGCGTGTCATAAGGAGCTGGAAGTGTGACTCAAGAACAGGAAGAGTATCGCAGAACTGCTGCTGTGGCTTCACAACACAAAGCGCCTCGCATCGCTGGAGAAGAAGATCGACGTCGCAGCAGGCGGCGCCTCATTACCGGCAAGCGGGTCTCAGAAGAATCGTGAGTCATCGCAGGTCCACTGAGGTACCTCGCATCGCCAGAAGAAGAGGATCGACGTTGCAGCAGAAGCTGCCGCTTCACTAGGAAGCGTGCCGCAGGGCCTGTTGTGGCTCATTGCCGGAGAAGAAGATCGACGTTGCAACAGACGCCGCCGCATCTCCAAGATGTGTGTTGCAGGGCCTGTTGCAGCCCATTGGAGAAGAGGATTGACGTCGCCACAGACGCCGCCACATCACCGGGAAGAGTGTTGCAGGGCCTGTCACGGGTCGCATTGTTGTGGAAGCAACTCGCATCCCCAGGGGAGAGGATCGATGTCACAGCAGATGCCGCTGCATCACTGGGAAGCGTGTCGCAGGGCCTGTCGCGGCTGACATCGTGTAAAGCAACTTGCATCGCCAGAGAAGAGGATCAACGTCGCAGCAGACGCCGCCGCATCACCAGGAAGCATGTCGCATCAAGAAGAAAGTGCCATCTTTGTTTCTTTGCACCAGATCTTCAACGCATCACCGTGCTTGCATGTAAGAGACTACCGCATCACCTTTCCTGCAACACTTTCGTTGCCCTGCTTGTGGCATCTTAAGGTACATTGACTCAAAGTGTTGCATTTTAAGATCTAAAGCGAACTAAGCTAATTCTACCATTTTGAGTACAGTATTGTGGATTTTTGTTGTTTGTGGTCTTGTGTTAAATCTCTATAAAATATACTTTTTTTATATACAGCTTGTGCTGGCACCCTTTTGGCAGCCTAGCACCAACCCAGATGCCTTGCACGATGGTACAAGGGTGCTTTTGTTGAATGCAGGATTGTTTTTGTGCAGGAAGGGGCACCTTCCTGCACAAAAACAACCCTGTGAGGCTTTTTCCTCTTTCTATATGTGCTGCAGAATGCAACATAGAAAGAAGAGAACATGAGGAGAAATTAAGATATTTCTCCTTGTTATGCCTCTCCTGGTGAGGCGTATCTTTGTGGTAAATTCTCAGGTTTACCTGTTCTTGTAACTCTGGGAATGCGTCAAAATGCATAAATTGTGCATGGCAACACCAGTGCACATCCATGGAAATGCCTGCCTGGTCCAGAGTAATGCAACGCAGCGATTTCTGCTGTGTTAGATTACTTTAGATGTATGAGCCACGCAGGCCCATGCAAGGTGGCCGTGTGTGGTTTCATAAAGCTAATTTCTTTTGCAACTCTCTTGCACCATTTTGCATGGTGCAAGAGCAACACAAAGGGGCTCATAAATATGTCCCTAGGTAAGAGATTCCACATTATTCTGGGCAAACCACAACACACGTGTGGATGCTGTCTGATTGTGCATGTTGGGATGGAAAATTCTCTGCATAGTTTAAGAAGTGTACCCTTGCCCTGAGTGCTCAGCTGTCTTATCTGGATACCTAATAATGATTCAGTCAAAGCCAAATACAGATCTTGTATGTGCATCATGACAAAGGTCAGTCTCACAGATAGAAGTCTTTGTGGATCGGAGGACTGCCCAAAGCGCTACATTCACCAAAAGTTATTTAGCACGAGAGTGGTGGTGGCTGCATACCACAAAGTGATAAGTAGAAATGAACAGGTAATTTTTACCCTGTGTCACTGAAGTGAGGCCTGAGGCCTGCAACTGTGTCCCTAACTAACCCTTGGCCTTCGTCAGATAACCGTGGAGTGCTGCACAGTGCAGGAGTAGTGACTCTGCGATGGATGGATGTGAGCCTAGGAAATGTACAGTATAGGGGATAAAGCATTAATTTGCAGTATATGTGTGGTTTGTGTATGTACTGAGTATATGTATGCCTGCATTACATTACATGAGAGGTGTAGTACTGCGCAGTCCATGCACAATGGAAGCATGTGCTATGTGTATGTATGCTTGTGTGAAGTATAATTCATGAAGGGTGTAGTGTTGCGCACCACTCACATGATGAGTGTCTGTGCTGAAATTGTGGTTGTTTTAAAATAGCACACCCTGGTGCCATCCAAAAGAGCTACAGTACTGAACAGTGTGTGAAGACTGAATGTGTCTAACTTATGCATGTGTGCCTGTAGTGGCACAATGCATGGAGATACCAGCACTGGAGAGTAAGTGTGCTGTGATTGTACACTGAATGCAAGTTTGCCTGCAATGGTACATTACATGGAGGACCCTGGATTCCATTTTGGGAAACCCAGACCTGCCTATTGAACACCTGAGTAGTAGAGCAACCCCTCACATACAGATTTGCATATTACTGCATTACAGTGAGCTTGGTAGGACACACACAGGAGGAATGGAGGCAAAGACTCCAGCTTTACACTTCAAAATGGTGTTCTGTAATTCAGTGATACATACAAAGAAAGGGGGCCTGGACACCACAGAGAATCAGAAGGAGTAGGGCTGAGAGCCCAGAATTAACACCTTCAATGCTATAGGGTATTTTTCTCCTGTGCTGAAAGCTCCAGATTTGCCTTGTTCATGACAAGGTCAGCTCGTCATAAGCACAGCTCCAGTGGTACTGCATGACGAGCTGACCTTGTCATTAGCATGGAAGCGGTTAAACCTTTAATAAACATATCACGATGGCTAACATCCAGGTGTGAACTATTTTCACTCCCTAAGGTGTTTTGTGAGTTTATTAACTTTGGAGTATTTCCTGCCATGACAGACTTTGAAGAGGAAAGAAGAAAATGAAAAATGTACACTTTAAAAAGAAGCAGAACACCCACATAAAACTTCATAGTTCATGACCCAAAAACAAATTTGGTGTCTAGAAAAGAACTATAAGAAGGGGAGGTTAAGACCTGTGACCAGGATGGGAGAATGAGGAGACAGGGCATAGTAGTCTCCATGCAGGATGAGGGCAATTCACCCATGGAAACCAAGAGTGATCACCCTGGAGAATGGGTCACCAGCACCTTCCTGCTTGCCAAGGCCAGTGTCTCCTGTGAGGAAGAGGAGAGCGTTGGAGGGAGAAAGTGCCAGTGGGGAGCCCTACTGAGAAGACTCTCTGAGAGAGGTGTGAGGGGATGGCTATGCAATGATCGGGTCATTACCCCATGCAGAAGCGATCCTGTGACCCTCATGTGCCAGGAAAGGGCTGCTGTTCAGAAAGTGGAAGCGTCAAGACTTGTTACTGCCTTAATCGCTGACCCAGGGTGCCAGGAGGGGCTGCCGTGGTGAGTGTGAGTGTTCCAGATTAGTCTGCTGTACAACTGGGAATATCACAGAAACCATATATGCCAGCATGGGCTGCCCACAATGCCAGAAGTTAGGGTCAAGACCTGCACCTGACTGACTCTGCCATGGATCATAAAGGACATCGGCTGCCTTACTGTGCTCCGGTCTCGCGCTGGACGATTGAATCATAGTCCCCTGTGGGGGGGAAGAGTGACATACCTCATCTTCATGGAAAAAGCTGGGAGGTGTGAGAGCCTACACCCGCAGAGTGCTGGTGCATGAACTCTAGGCTGCCTGACCTCGCCGAACAGGATCCAGACTTGTGAACACCTTCCCCGTTGAACGCTTCCATATTGCCAGAGTGTGTAAGACTAAAAATGGGCCTGTGGGCCCCGGGGCACTCGCTGCTAATGGTGCTGTGGTACATAGACACTTTTGACTAGTTCTTAAAGAGTCAAAGTCAAAGGGGGAAATCTTGGATAATATTACCATGCTGAAACTAATAGAGGAGAAATACACGCTATATCGCAGATCAAATGTCTACATGGCCTTCATAGATTTTGCTACGGCCTTTGATAAGGTTGATCAGCCGCTCCTTTGAAGGAAACTACAAAATATGGGTTTGCCTACTCCCCTACTGTCTCTAACCATTGCATTACATTCTCAAACCTGGTGTCGTGTTTGAATGGGAGGAAACCAAGGATTAACATCTGTAATTCCAATAGAAAATGGCCTGAAACAAGGTTGTATATTAGCCCCTCTACTATTTTCATTATATATAGCAGATTTACCTGACTGTCTCTCTCAGCAAGAGGGCGATGCCCCAAAGATAGGTAGCCATCCTTTCGCCTGTCTCCTTTATGCAGATGATATAGTTGTGGTGGATCTTACTCCTATAGGACTAAATAAAAAGTTGTCATCATTGCAGAATTATACGGCGGTTCATTTCCTAAAGATCAATGTTTCCAAAAGTAAAATTCTAATCTTGAAAAGTGACAGAAGCAGAAAATCATGTAAATTTAATTGGCACATTGGTCTTGAAAAGTTAGAGGTGGTTGATTCATATGTATATCTAGGGAAAATAAGCACGAGCAATACGAAGAATAAATCCTATATCGAACATAGCACCAGTAAACCTATGTCTCACACTAATGGTCTGTGCATGTTTTATAGCACAATGGGAATAAGGCATTTTTTACATCTATTGACGGTGCTGAAAGCAAAAATTCCACCGACCTTACTATATGCTATTGAATCAATCCCTGTAAAGGAGTGGAGTTTTTTTAGAGAAGATAGAAGGCTAGATTTTACATAAATTGTGTAATTTTAATACGTTAGTTCCTACAGCTGCTTTTAGAATGGAATTTGGACTAAAAAGCACCTATATTCAAGGTATTTCTAGAGTTTTACATTGGGGATACCAGTTAAAAAATAGTGAATTTTATTCCCTAAGAGGTTTCATGTGTAAGGATATTTTCGGTGGTATGGGGGGGAAATACTCTTTAGGTCGAGATTTCTTCTTGGCTTTAAACATTTTCTGTGTTCAGGAAGAATCTGTGATCTCACTCTCTCTATCAGAATTTAAATTCTTCGGAAAAAGACTCAAGTGGGAGGATAAGCTTTAATAGAGATATTGAGTTGTGTAATACTAAAGAGAGATTAAAGTTAATAGCAAGGACTACTTCCCCGAAACTGCCTCAGAAATATTTAACCATGGAACAAGACAATGGTTCTCCTTATTTAGTTAGATTCAATCTCCTACCACTAAATAATTTAACAGCATCCTGGTCCCAGAATTCAAAAAATTGAAAAAAATGCAATTTTTGTGACCTGAATATCCAGAACTTGGAACATGTTTTGTTTGTTTGTCCAGCACTGACCTTTTATCGTCATTACTGGCTTAGGCCAATGTTTTTACAAAATGGTGTTAAGGACGTAGCTTCAGCTCGCAACTTTCTTCTTAATCCCAAAAATGAAGCTGTGTGTTTAAAATTGTTTAATTTTTTTAAGGAATTTATGTACATATTTTAACTGTATATTTTCCAAGTGGGATTTAATTTCTGATCAGCAGACCCCCTTTTTAGTCATTTTATCCTCTCTTGATTACGAATGTATTTTGCACTATTTGGCCCTCATTTTAAAAGCTGTTGTTTATTTAATTTTTTATCTCAAATAGTAAACCTGCACATGGTTAGGCTGCTTTTATTTGTTATTTGCACAGCTCAGGATATGCCCTATTCTCTCATTGTTTGCTGCTAATTCCAAACTTTGCTTCATGAAAGAGCATAAATCGTTGTCTCGGTTGCTTTCTAATTGCTATTTGCACAGCTCTGGATATGCCTTGTTTCCTCATTGTTGGCTGCTAAATTCCAAACTTTTATCCCTTGAAACTGTTATATGTTGACATTTTTTTACTGTTTTGTTTCCATTGTATTACCACATTGTTTTATTGCACTTTATGTATTAAGTAGTGTGTCATTTTTAAGTGGACCTCATCTGAGTCCCAAAACTTTAATAAACTGAATTGAATTGAATACTGCCGGAAACATTCTTGAGCTCAATGAGGAATTCTAGATCTGATTCAGTGGGGTATTAATACTGGGTGCCAGGAGTTTAAAAAACTGAGCAGGGCAAGGAACACCGGGTGAGCCTGATTTGCAAGTTAAGAGTTTTTGCAGTGAAGCACCAAGAGAGAGAGGGCGGAAAGTGGTCATTATAACATTGCTGACCGGTGCGGTTGTAGGCTCTGGGGTGGACTTTGGGGGGGAAAGGAGGTGTAAATAGTGTGGATTTTTTCTTGTAAAAAGTCAGACAGTCCTGAACACAGAGGTGTGGTAGGGAACACTGTGATGGCAGTGGCGGAAGTCTTGGTGAACTCTTGAACAATTTTAAAGAGAGTTCTAGCTGAATTCCCTGCTAGTTGGAGAAACAATCACTCTTGAGGTGTGCTTGAGTTTCTGAAAAATTTTCAAGGCTTCTTTATATGCCATCTTCACCTCCGGGTCATCGGATACTCTCCAGGAGTGTTCCAATTTTTTGTAGTGGCTTTTCTCAGCACAAAGCTCAGGGGAGAACTATGGGGCTGAAAGTCTCTGCCTAGAGGAAAAGACAAGTATGAGAGGGACAAAAATGTGTAGCGCTGAAGAGAGCCAGCTGTTGAAGATTGCTGAATCTGAGACTGGGTTGCCTGACAATTGGAGGGGAGAAGTAGCGAGTACTGGTGTCATGCTATTTATAGTGATGTTGTGCCACAGCATTTTAGTTTCTTGGATTTGATGAGGTCTGGTAATGCCTGAGTTCCATATCAGGCTGAATGATACAAGATAGTGATCCGACCAGGTGATAGGTAAGATGTCAGATTAGGATGGTTAGAAAAAATAAGGTCTAATGTGTGGCCGGCAGAATGCCTGGGGCCATTAATCTTCAATTTGTATGTGTAAGCAGCAAATATCTTAAGAACAACCCAAGTAATAGAGACAAAAGGCCACAACACACAAGCTGTTGATCACCTATTGCTGCAGGAACATGTTCTGGAGGAGCATCCCATATGAACTGGCACCAAATGATGTCATTCTTACACCTTGCACCTTTTACCTCCAGAGTGCACATTGGCATGCATGAAGGATACACCACTCTGGGGGCCCACACACGGTTCTGACTCCCCATTCAGCATCCTATCTATCTCTGGCACAATCTCCTGGTGGGGCCCTTTGCACATTCATGCACCATACAGACCCACATGCTTACATAGCCTGCATTGTCAGTTCTAACACCTAACTATTAATGACCTGAGAGGAGTATCACTCTTTATCTGCAGCAAATGTGTATTAATTTTAACACACGCCCATGTATAACTCAATTCCCTCACGCTTGCGTAACACAACATTGCACGCCCACATATTCCCCGGCTTTGGCCTTGACCAGTGTCTTCTTACTCTGCACTCGCTACATAAATCGCATGATGTTTCCACACCTCTGGGCTGTAGCACCTTCCGGCGCTGTCTATCTTGCTCAGCAATAAACGTTACACCTCAAACTTTAATACAGCATTACTTTACGGCACAATTTACATTGTCTTTTTATATTTTTCCATTCAGTGCCATGGAACTGGACTGGGTCCTTTATTTAGATGGGACAGTGTGATTCAGCTGAGAGACCTGTGAAGCCAACAGAAGCGACCCACTGGTGTTCTCTTTTTTTGGACGAGTGGTTCCTCTGTGGGCCTGTGTCCCTCTGCCTTGGTGGACTGCTTGTGCATTGATAAGCCTGTTTGTACATGGGGGTCAGGCGGGTCTGGAACAGCTGATTAATTTGGTTGTAATAACTGCTACTAACATGGTTTCTGCACACAAATGCCAAGCCAGGTTACAGAAAGATCTTGGCACAGAGAAGGAGCGGCACCTCATCAGCAGTGGCCTCAGAGTGATGATGCAGTAGGTGATAATGACTAGGCCCACCTCCGGACATGCTGTTGTCAACAGAACAGACATGACCAAATTCCTGCCGCTATCACAGACACAAAACAAGATCTGTGTACCAGAGTCGATGCAGTAGTGATTGAATTGGGGCTCTTATGAAGGGACCATCTGAAGCTGGTGGATCATGTCACACACTCAGAACATGAAATAACAGAGCTTTTTCCATCCTTGATGGAGCTGAAGGATCAAGTTTGTTCCCTCACTGTTAGACCTGGCGCCATTGGCGTGGGTCTCCCTTCCATTTTTTGCTGTTGCCTCATATGTTTTTGGTGGTTATAGATGCTTTGGGCACCCTGCCACTGCTATTCAATGCCACAGTGCAAGTGCTCCCTATGGTAAATTGATGTATGGATTAGTGACTCCATGACTGAATGATTTGGTCAGACCCTAGTACAGTGCCCAGGGCTTGTAAATCAAATGTTGCTGGTGGGCCTGCAGCACTGATTGTGCCACCCACAGAAGAAGCCTGTAAAGTGTGTCTCAGGTCTGCCATTGCAGAGCCTGTGTACAGTCTGGAACTACCACATAGACTGTCAAGTGCACCCACTTGCCAGCCCCTAAACCTTCCCGTTTCAACATATTACTCACCCCTGTGGTAGGCCCAAGGGCAGGGTGAATTATAGGCAAAAGGTAGGACATGCCCTGATGTGTGCGACATGTCCTAATAGTGAATTACATCCATTTTAATTTTTCACTATTGCAAGGCTACCTGTACCCATAGGCCAGAATGGGCAGTTTGATTATAACATCTTGTAATCCTAACTGACTCAGGGAACTAGGTAGAGATTCAAGTTTAGTATGCCTGAACTCAGAATGATAAAATACATATTTTAGTGAAGTTGGTTGAAAGATTCTGTTTTTGAAAATACCACTTTTAGAAGTAGGTATTTTCTTGCCTAACTAATCGAGCCTGCCTCTGCTAGGTTGTGTATTCCTAGTCTGGAGCTTGAGTGACAGGGGCTGGGTGATTCCAGGAGACAGGGTGAGTCAGCACAGGGCTGAGTAGACCCATCTGCATGTAGAATGGTGGGAGGGGAGCACCTGGGACCTGAATAGTGCTGTGCCTGCCTTCCACAAAGCTGGCTCCACCTCCTGTGGTGCGTCTGATGTCCCTGGCCTACACTGTCAAAGGAAGAGAAGGAGTCCTGTAAACAAAGTGCTCCAGGACTTCACAGAACTGGTTTGGACTAGGCTCAGACACTCTCTGCCTTCTGAGACAAAGGATTTTGGTGTATAAAAGAGAGGACCCAGACCCCAGAACTTTAGATCACTTCAGGGAAACAAGAAGAACCTTTGCTGAGGAGAGGAACCAGAGAGAAACTGAAGGAAGAGACTTTCCCTACGCTGAGTGCTGTTAGGGGATTCGCCTGCAGTGGTTGCCTGACTGCCAAAGAAAGGAGAAAGGACTTTGTGCAACTTTCATCATCTTGTAGAAGATCTCAAAAGGCTTGGAAATTGAGCTTGCCTCCTGTTGAAGTCTCAGGGAGAAAATACTTCACCAACCAGCTACCCTGAATTCCCTTGCTGGGAATTTGAAGTGCCTGCTGTTGTGTTGGACTTCCTGAGAGACTGCGTGTTACTGGGAGTCGGACGAGCGACTCACGGATCAGAAGCGTGTCGCTGGGAGCTGGAAGTGCGACTTAAGGAAAAGAAGCGTGTCACTGCCACAGCCGCTGTCATCGCATTGAAGAAATAGAAACCTTCTAAGGGGTCCACTGATACACCTGGTCCTTTAAACCAACAAAGAAGAAATTGTCATGGAAGCTGTAATATAAAAACAATGCATTTATTAACCTCATATGAGGGAGACTGCGTCAGACGGTAACCTCGGGCCACTGTAGGCGCCAGTCTAAGGAGTACGGAGAACAGGGGCCTTACATATGCATAGGTTACATAGTCATCAAAAAAAAAAAACAGGGGGAGGTCCTGGCACATACAAGCATGGTTATTGACTAATATGGGATTACAAAATTTGCTTGCTCAACAAAGTGGGAGGGGAGACTAAACTAAACACATCAGTAAGAATAGCCTGACAGTTCTATACTAGGAGCAGGTGCATTCTACTAGCTAGGCCTTTCTGAGCATGTGCAAGGCTCTGGAAGAGGGAGAAAACACATGGCGAGCACATGGCTAACTAAAATGCCTACCAAGAACACAATGGCTTTCAGCTCATGCTAACAGCAGCCATTTCTGCAATCTTTAACAGCATCACTCAGTAAGGGTGTTGCTGCTGCCACTGTCACCATCACATCACTGAGAGCACCACGCATCATTAGAGAAGAGTGTCGCCGTTGCAGCAGACACCGTCGCATAACCGGAGAAGCGCGTTGCAGGGCCTGTCGCGGCTCAGAAGATTCAAAGAGTCGCCGTCGGGCGTGCACGCATCACCTCTTCGTTGTCGCATAGAGAAGACGCCATTTTTTTTGCATTGCATCGGATCGTCACCGCATCGTGGCACTGGCGGTCGCATCGCCAGAGAAGCACAGTAAGAAAGGGGCGCACCACCTCCCCTCTGGTAAGGAACCAATGCATCACCATCCCCTGCGCAGCAGTAGGGAACTAACACATCACTTCCCCCAGAGTAAGGAACCGAAGCATCCCCATTCTTGCGTGTAAGGAACCGACGCATCACCTTCCCTGCAACACTTTTGTTTGTATAGCGTTACGCATCCTAAAGGCACATTGAACGTAAAGTGTCTCTTTTACCATCTAAAGTGAACTAAGCTATTTCTACCATTCTAAAGTACAGTATTGTGGATTTTTGTCGTTTGTGGTCTTTTAAAAAGCCTATATAAACAATACTTATTTTTGATATACAACCTGTCTGGTGTCCATCTGTAGTGCTGTCTTTATATTACTGTATCTGTTCACGAATGCTTAACACACTGCCTCTGAGATAAGCCTGTCTGCACGTGCCAAGCTACCAAAGGGGTGAGCAGGGGTTGTTTCAGAAGTGTAACCCCTAACCCTGACTAGACACAACGGTCTCTATTTGGTCATATGTACCTACCTCGGCCAACTCAAGACCCCTAAATCTAACACTCACCAAGAAAGTTCATGCCTCGGAGCTCGCACAGAGGAGTCAGTAGGGTGCTCACACCAGAACAACTTTCGTATAGAGGAACTTCCTGCGGTGGCTGAAGGTAATGACCCTCTGCAGGACTATGAGACCTAGCTGGCACAGCAGGGCAGTTGTCCTTTCACTTTCTGATCAAGTGTGCCCATTGTTTTCAAGCATCTCAGCCAAACCTGTGGTGCCCTGTTTTCTGAATTATACGGATAAGGACACCTTGTTACGTGCGAGGGAGGGAAGGAGGTCACACCACTCTACTAAGAAAATGCAAGGGTGTTTATTTTCTCTGACTACCAGGGCCGGACTGGCTACCAGGCAGTTGTGTGTGCTGCCGAGCTAGGGGCTAATTTCTCTGTGGTGGGGGCTTATTTCGTTGATGGGGACCTGCGTGTGCAAAACTAAATTTGTATTGCTTTTTTTATTTCAAATCGCACACGCAGGTCCCCATCAACGAAATTAGCCCCCAGCATGGCAGCACACACAACTGCCCGGTAGCCAGTCCGGCCCTGCTGACTACACAATGCCCATACAGCACAGAAGGGCTTCTTTTTTGGGAGTCGGACAGGCTGGCCTCTGCTATTCCCTTCTATTCCTATCTAGATTCAAAGTAATGGTCTAGAACACAAGTTGCTCTTTCACAGAACCAGGATATGCTTGGGTCTGGGTTGAGCAACCCCGATATGAGCCCTCTTCCCCGTCCTCACCTGCCCATAGACAATGCTTGCCTCGGCCCTGGCACTGCATGAATTGGAGGTCTTGCTGTGCTGGTGGCATTGTACTTCATTGAGCTCCCACCCCAGAACAGGGTAATGAGGAGCAGGCCCAGCATTTACCGACGGCTGGTACCTTGTGGGTGGTCATAGGTCACTCTCTATTCATGCTTCAGAAGGTGGCATCTCTGAAGTTGAATCCTCTCGTTCCACAGACAGTGTGAACTTCATAGTCCTACAAGTTGGGATGCCACAAACAGTGAAATAGATCCTGTGAGAATTGTAGTGTGAATGCTGCCCAATCCACCCTGGAGTGCTCCTTCATGGGCAATTTCTGAATCAAGAGATATTAGTTGAGCTGTACTGGGTTTCCTCAGGTGGTCTATGGTTTGCCGCAATTAGCAGTCCATAATTGGCAAGGCCTGAGGAAGTACTGGCATTAACCCTTGTCTGGCTCCTGGAGGGAGTTAGTGTGCACCAGTACACACTCTGGAGCATCCCATTCATGGGGATTTTCTTTCATTTTTTGAGCGATCAGGTGTTTTGAGGTTGCCCGTGGTAGGGAATTATGGGTTTTGTTGTCACTGTTTGCTGATCCATGCAACATAATAATCTGTTCCTTTCCACACAATCTATTTCCTGCACCTGCCTATGTTATCGCACCTCAGCAGCCAGCAGTTATCACAAGGCCCTACACTTTTACTACAATGTTTCCATGTCTAGAATTAACATAATTACATTGAATGTCTGTGGTATGGGTACTGCACGGAAGAGGCATGCAATCCACAATATCTAAGAAGGATGGGCACGCAGATCACTTTATTACAGGAGGCTCATGTGGTGGGAGGGAAGGATTCTAACCTGCAGAAGTGCTGGCAAGGACAATGTTTTTGTACCGCATATTCTGGTTTGGCTAAGGGTGCATTGGTTTGGGTTTGTCTGAGCATCACCTTTCTTTCCTGAGCACAGAGATTGACCCAGCGGGGACCTTATACATTAGTTTAGGGCCAACTAGATTGCTGGGGAGTCCTCTTGGGAGTATATGTGCCCGCAATGTGGTGCAACCACTCTTTCTGTCACATCTCTCCATGGTCCTTACAAAGTGGACCCTAATACCATAGATATTTCGTAGGGACTTTAATTCCATGGTTGACCCCTTTCTGGACCAATCACACCTACTGGTCCCCACCTCCCCTGTGATAACACCTTACTCAATGACTACAACACTGGTCTTTGCTGAACTACTGGAGATCACTTCACCCTGATTCTAGGGACTTTTCCTATTATTCTCCCCCCCCCATGACTTACATGTCGGACTATACAGGGTACTCTGTGACCCAGCTACCAGGCATATGGCAACAGGAGAGGGATATTTGGGAAGAAGTTTTGCAGCTCACAACCCCTTGCTGTTACAGTTGAAGTAGAGGGAGCCATGCCTGCCGGTCCCTACCTGGCGGTTGCAGCCTACAGTGTTGGAGAATCAGGATTTTGGTATGAAGCTGAGGATTCTCTCTTCCACTATATGTCTGCTAACTAGGGTAAATCCACGTCACCATCAGTAGACTGGGCAGCAACGAAAGCTCTTCTCAGAGGTCATTGCATTTGTAGAGTTGTTGGGTTGAGGGCTGACCTGCCAAAGGAGCTGATGGAGCTTGAGTTGTTCTTAAGTACACTAGAAGCTGTTCCTGAGAGGACCATGCATAGCAGGGAACATTATTTGAGTCATTAGACAGAGACACTCAGCTCACTGAGCAATTGGGCACTCTGGATTTCTATGCATACTTAGCAACAATGCTTGCAGAAGAGGATAAATTGGGAAATTTATTAGCTTGGCTCATGCGTGGTGCCGCTCCAACCTCCTTGATCACAATGGTTTGGCACTCCCAGGGGCAATTAGCCACCAATCAGGTAGATATTCATGAGGACACTCTTTTCTTGCATCTGTAACCCTTACGGTAGTGACACCATTGGAGAGGGAAAAAATGAATGCACCGCTCACACTGCAGGGGATAAAGGGAGCCATACGGGGAACTGCGATCAAAAAGATCATTGAATTTTATAAGGCATATGAACACCAGCTTGTTTCCAAGCTGCTTAAGCTATACCACACCACCCAAACAGAAGGCTGACTACCACCCATGTTGCGGTAATCCCTATCAATGTCTCTTCCTAAGCTGGATAAGGACTGGTTAGAGCGTGCCTCTTACTGTCCATTATCTATTTTTGGTTCTGATTGTAAATTTCTGAGCAAGATATTAGTGTGACGGCTGTATGAGCATCTCCCACATCTGATGCATCCAGACCAGAATTGCTTTGTCCTTTGTCGGTCCACCACCTTGAAAATACGACACCTGCATAGGGTGATGGAGCCTTCTTCAGGCCTATAGCCATGTCCTACGTGCATGGTGCTAAACTTGTATATGTGTTTTCAACCCTAACTGCTTTTGCATTACAGGGCATCTGAAGAACCTGACGTGCCTCTTATACATTGAGCCTATTGCATGGATGTAAATTGGTAATGTATTTGCCTGCCTTTTGCAGTAAGCAGGGGACACAACAAGGTTGCCCGCTGCCCCTATTGCTTTTTGTTTTAGTGATGGAGCCTCTGGCCCAGGAACTCCAGAAGCACAGCCGGGGTTGGGGTGTCCCGTTAAATGGCCCATGTTGTCTTGCTATATGCGGACTGTGTTTTAATCTAAAACAGATATCCAGGAGGGTATAGTAAAGATACAGGCCATACTGCAGGACTTGAGCACTGCCTCTGGGCTCGGGGTGAACTGGGCAAAAACTTGTGTATTTCTGCTAAATCCAGCTTGCCCCCCACAGATTTTCCTAGTTGATTCTTATCTGTTGCGAAGAGAATCTTGCACTTTTGGTGTCTGGGGATTCATATATATCATGAAACAAGATTCTTATTAGACTGTAATCTTACCAGGGCTATAGCATCCATGCATCACCAAATTGCCTTCTGGAGCACTGTACCACTTACAGTTCAGGGTAGAGTGTTACTGTCAAAGATGGTGATGCTCCCTCATCTGCTCTATTACTTCCATATCCTCCCATCCATATCCCTCCATCCACATTTCACATGTTACATTTGGTGCTGGGGTGTTTAATTTGGAATAAAAGTAGGTGATGTGTGGCACTTGGTAAACTGCAACTGCCTGTAGAAAAAAGGAGTTGGGAGCCTCAAACTTTGAACACTATTATCCGACAGCACTGCTACAGTGACTTGCATATTGGTTGGTGTGTGACTTACCGAGAAGCTGGGTCTTCGTGTTTACTGCCCATGCAGAGAGACTGATCCAACAGGCCTTACTACCATGAGCCCGACTCCCGCAGAATGCTAATGGCCTAGTCAGGATAGCATATGAAAGTTTTAATCAAAGCCTGCACCTCATGCCGTGCATTCCCAGATACTCACCTGAGATTCCTCTGAGTTTGATCACTTCATTTAGTGACGAGCTGGACAGGGCAGCCGAAGTTTGAACAAATGGTGTACTGTTCAAAGTTGATCACTCCAGCCCTGTGACAGGCCTTAAGAGTAGCATGACCTGTTGGCAGGCCTTTTACTGGCATATGAATGGTTCCGTGCTGTGTTGGGGGGTTTGCGGGACATGATGACACAGAGCCTGACCAATATTCTCTGCTATACACATTTTATATAATAGGAAGTGGCTGAAGACTCATTACATGGTTTGTACCTGAATTAGCGTAAACCACATGTGACCCATTGGCAGCGATCTGCAGATGCTGGGAAGGTGATGCCAGAAGGGAACTAATACAGAAAGAATGGGACAAGGCACTGCTATACCCCAGGAAGGTGTCAAGGAATGCTAAGTTCCAAAACATCAACACAATATCCTCCATAGGCATATCTTACCAGTTGTCCCTTCGTCAAATGTTTGGGTCTTCCTCTACTTGTCACAGATGTCAACAACCAGGCACTGACTTAATGCATATGTTCTGGAGTTGACCAGTGGCTGTGACACTACAGGAGGGAGTTTTTCCTGCTTTGGTGGAGCCCTCGATCTCCATACGTGCCCTGCAGCTAAGGTGACATTCCTGAGAAGGGATCTGGTGTATAAGCCAGCCCACAGTGCCTGGAAATATTCACGGAGTGAGCCTTTGGGAGACATGTGCCATCCTCTTTCAACAGAGATGGGGGCGCACTCGAGCGCACTGGAGTGGCCCACAGCAAGGGACTGAGGTGTACCGCCACCTACAGAGGACCGGATAATACAAAAATTGGAATTTGTAGCTACTCCTTCGGATGGTGGTGCCATGAGGAGCAGGCAGAGGGTCAGCAAGACTGGTTGGTGAGCAGAGGAAAGTACGTGAATGTACTTGGAATATGGTTGAGAGAGAGATAAAATTGAAAATATTTGGTGAAGGTTAATTGCCCTACCTTGACCTATTGTGAGCTGTGTAGGGTGGCTTTTTGAAAAAGCTGGACTTATACCCAGAAATGCAGGCTGCAGACATCCATCAAGCCAGGGTGGGCAAGTTAAAAGAAAGGAAAGATATTGCGCTAGGGAAAGCTAAAGTATGTAAGGGACAAACTACCCATGCTAAGACATCCAGAATCCTAGAAGAGGGAAAAGCGTCAGAAGGATCTAAAACACCTTATGAAGAACCTACTAATACCTGATCCTAAATCACGGGGGAAACAAGCAGGAGATGAAAGTCTGACACTACAGGATGTGAAGGCGTCCTACGTCTGCCAGCAGGAGATGCTAAATATAAGCGGACTGTCACTTGAGGCAAGATTGTCCTTGTCGCCCCGCCTCTTCACCAACCATGAGCTACGTAACTCAGAATGGGAAGGAGAGTATAGAAAGCGAGCCTAGGAGCATGAGGTCAACAAACACAGAAGTAGTTCAATTGGAGACAAACAAAAGTATGGATTCGCTACCAGTTATAGGTATTGAACAGACAGAAGGTTCAATATCTAACCTGGAGATGACGGCTACCTCAAGTGCCTCAATGCTGGAAGTAATGCTGATCTTTCAAAAATCCCTGCAAGGTCTATTGGAAGTATCCTGGTGTGTGCACCTTCGAGGGTACAATGTTAGGTTTGTTCAAACAATCAAAAGCTGTTAAAGACACTCTCAGATTCATTGATTTAGCCATGCTGATTGCGCTCAGACTCATAGCCATGTACTGGAAAGCCCAGACACTGCAAAGTACAACAAATTGGTGTACAGCAAAGATTAAGTGGGGGCGGTTGGAGACTGCGGCACTCAGGCGGGAGGAAGCTTGTGGGTTGCGTAAATGTGCCTTAGTGGCTGATTCAGAGGTCCTGTTAGCAGAATTACAAACCTACAGCAAAAGCCTGGCTACTTCACCCTGATGGGCAAGCTTCTAAATCAATGCCACTCCTTCAGGCTTAGGATAACATGCATTTTTACCCTGTGCCCACCACTTTCCATACTAGTTGGCATGTATATCCATAATGTCGATCTTTCTATGTGTTGCTGCTCATTGTTTTTTTCCCATACCTGCGCTTATGCATTCTTACCACCACACTTTGATACTTTGGTGAGAGCACATGGTGGTAACTGCTGACACCACAGCTGTATAGCTGTTTTTTGTCAGAGGTAATAATGCTTATCTGGACTAGAAGGAACTACCACTGATATTTGTTTATATATTGACAGGACTGTTCTTGCCGTATCTTCGTCTGTTCTGTTTTTTCTTGCATGTTACTGTAACGTACCAAGCCCCTTGCCGATTACTGTATAATGTACTATAAACCTCGACTATTAAAATTTCAAATATATGACACATGAGGCAGCTTCTCCTTGCCAATCAGGAATAACAGCTTAAAAGTGCATTAAGGAATTTCCAATGCTAGCCTAAGAGCAGAGTAACGAAAAATGAATTTGGGGTTTGTCACTACCAGGACATGCAAAACGTAACAGTATATGTCTAACTTTTTACTTATACAGCACTCTGCCCTTATGGCAACCTAGGGTCTACCTTAGGCATTACTCATTAGTAATAAACTGGTAGTTTAAGGCTTTGGCAAGTGGTTTTAAATGCCAAGTCGGTATCAGTAAACTTCACACATAGGCCTAGCAATGGAAGGCCTGAAACAAGTTTGAAAGATACATGTGTGGATGGCACAATCAGGGCGGAAGGCCTGCTAGCAGCATTTAGTTTAGAGACCTTTGGTATATGGTATACCACTTTACAAGGGACTTACAAGTAAACTAAATATGTCAATTGGGTATACATCAATGTCACAATGTGTAGGGGAGAAGAACATGTAGTTTACCAATGAGAAGAAGTGGTTAGGTGTTCGTAGTCATAAGGCCATCAAATAGATACAGCCAAAAGTGGAGGTATGAAGGTAAAAGATTTGGGGAAGACCATGCTAAGGATGACAGGTCTAACAGGGGTTGTACACTCAGTAATGGTCTATCTATTCTTCTGAAGTGCAAACCTGTCATAGGGTCAGCCATAAGAAGCTGAGCAGCATTAGTACTGACGTGATAGAAATGTTATTCTGTCTCTGGGTCTTTAACTTGAGCAGACTTTAAAGTCTTTTTCTGGCCTCACGGTAATATCACAAATAAGATTGCCATGTCAACTTTGCAGCTATTTCCAGAGATGTGGTGTAGCCGAGCAGCTGTATAGGGCCAGTGATAAAATGCTGACATTCCCATCTAGACTGGCTTGTATGGAATTTATAAATAGACAATTACATTTTAAATATCCAGACTGAAGTAGCAGGGCACAGCTGATATGTCAGGAGGCTTGCACTATTCAAAACCTCAAAAATCTGAGTATCTTATTTACTTTTATGTATGTATTATATTTGCCTTCTCAGTGATATCTGGTTCAGGGATTCCCAGGGCAATCAGAAGTTAGTGCTTTTGAACTGTAACAATGTTGGCTCTAGTGTCCTGGGACCTGGGGCCTCTCTACCATGGACCGTCGAACCATAGACCCAGTACCAATTTTAGTATTTGATTTGAAATAGGGAGGGAAAGCAGAACAATGCCGTCTCAGGCAGGTGTTATGGGCTAGAAACACAAAACTCAGAGACACACAATAACACCCAATACATCAATGTACAACCAGTGATTTTCTTTAAAAAGGCAAAGTACTTTACTGCATACAGTACCAAGTAGGAAGCACACAATCATAAATGTATGCAAAATTACAGTTGGAACAACAGCTTCAAACCCTCCTTTGGGGAATCTTAAGAATAGCAGGGTGTACATCAGCTACCTTGAAGACTCTTCACAGGCAGTAACTCAACCTGTTAGCTTTGTCTGTTACTGTTATCTGTGAAAATCCATGGGAGAATGTTTATAACTGTAGGCCTTAATGTGATGAGTAAGGAGAAGAATTAGATTAAATAAATGATATAGTTTACACTAGACATTAACAAAAAATGCTTAATAGAATGAAAGATAGGAACATTTACCTTTTCCTAAACATGTAAAATAAATGAGTAAAATAAAAATATTTTTGCAGAAAGCACTCATTTCTATTGTACTTGCATTACTAAGCCACAGTAGGCCTCTTCCATCTTCTATATTTAAGTTAATGTTCTTCTTTAAGAAATAAGTGCTTGTAAGAAATGTTGTACTATGTAATATTATTTGACAAATGATTTAGACTTGACTTGATTAAACGTGTGCTCTCGGTAGAAAGTGCTGACTTTAAAATTGATTTTTTCTTTTACTAAGCTAAGTGCTCATCGTATATAGTCAGTTTTATAGCTGCAAAATGTGCACACTGCCGACTGCTGAATAGTATATTAAAACACTAATGCTTACATGCAAATGTGGATCTCATGAATTAATATAAAAGGGTACAACTAGAGAGTTTCTGCCTTTAGAATACTTCATTGTTACACAGTGGAATACTGAATAGCAAATAGATTAGACTACAGGGTTCTCATGGGAACTCAGAGTGGAGCTAACGCACATGAATGTTTAGCAACTAAGTTGACAGTTGGAGATATCACCTTACTGACTCTGTACGTTTACCATGGGAATGAAGGAAGAAGCAGCAGACCATCGGATTACCTTTCCTGATTTGCTTAAGATGGTATAACACCAGCATGGATTGGTACATACGTTTTTGTGTTTTATAATATATGTGTTCCTGGTTAGAATTAAGGCAGTGCTTACCATACTGGTCCAGATCATTCTTCTGTGACCATCCCTTGAACTTAGCACTTGTGCCCTATTCACTGTGGGCTACTGCTGAGAGTGAATTCTTTCCTCAACTACTTTTTGGGTGTCTAGTTTCTTTAACGATTATGTCTACTGCTGTGACTAATTTCTCTGCTTAACTTTGAACAGTTACTACTGTGACTATTTGCTGAGGCTAAATTGAGAGAAGAGGCTTAGATGAGTTTCTGGAACTACTCTTCATGAGGAGTACAACTTCAATCTGATTCCATTTCAATGCTCTTGTAAATCTTGCTCTTTTCCAAAATGACTATTTATGGGTTCCGGTAGGTCAGAATACGCATAGAGTAGAATCGGAATTTCCTTTATGGAACACGCTGTAATTCACTTGACTGGAGTAGTGTGGCTCACTGGTTAGAGGCTGCAGGGCTGAGAGCAGAAGTCAGCCCGGGACCAGGGTTCAATTCCCGACGCGGCAGGGTCGTGGACCTTGGTCAGCGGACTCGATAATTCTCGCTTCGGTGCTTACTCTAATCAGGGGTTCCACTCGGCAACTCTGGGCATTAGCTTGCCTAATCTCCACAACGGCCCCACCAATTCCGGGGATGCCTGGCTCCACCTTGGGGACTCCCAGCAAGGGACCATCCCACAGGGAAAGCCAGGACGGGTTCCCCAGAGTTATACAGCGCCGGGACGCCCCGTTGCTGGGGCAGCTGTGCGCTTTACAAGTATACTACATTTACATTTACTGACTCTAACCATGATTTTTTGATATTTCTGAAATCTGATTTACTAATTTGATTAAAGAGGCTACAATCATATACTAAACTCTGATTGATAAATAAAGGTTTTCAAACAAATCGAAAACAATCATCATTGACTGATGTAAATGACTAAATTGATGATGTTTACTAAGATGTTTTCAATTAAATCTCCTTTCCGATACGATGGGAAAGATCTATTGCAGAGAAGATTTTGGTGTGGAGCTGGAGACCCCTGTTGATTGATTGATTGAGTGATTTATTGCACAGTTACTTAAAAACAGTGCAATCATTATAAATATAGATATGTTGTTGTAAAGAGAGATTTGTATATAAAAAAAGTACATTTTACTCATAAATATTCCATTTAAAAAATCTCAGTAAAGATCTGCCAGAAGATTCAATATATGCAGTATTACTCAAAATGCTTCATCGATAAAATCTTAGTAAAAATGTGCAGGTTGGATACTAAAATCAAATAATGTCTCTGATTTATCAGTCCATGTCTTTTGTTATTGATCGGTCTCCAACAATGCTGCTATGGCTTTCATAAATTTCATGAAGCGAACAACAAATTTTACAGAATCCCCTCTCAGGCATGCCTCTCCCTCTCCCTCTCCTTGGCAGGACTAAATGTTTTGAATGCGCCAAATCGGTTGAAGCCAAAATTTTCTTAGCGGGTTCAATGCCCTACAGATGCAGAGCAAACTGATCAATGATTCCTCTCCTTTGGTTCAAAAGCGACATTGACTGTCCTTCTCTTTGAGGTTCCTCCGCCCATATTAAATATGCCTTCAGTGGAATCAGACCAAAGCACAAACCCATTGACTGGCATTTCATTGTCAAGTTAAGGGGTGAGGAGATATAGGATGGCACTGATTGTGCACCGTGTTCTGCCTATATTATCTTCATTTGTTTTGTCAGTAGCTTAGTCACCACAGGGGGAGGCAATCTACTTGCCCCTATTGATTGTGCTTCCAGTGACTCCACAGCATGTATTAAAAACTTGTGCCAATTTGTTGCTGGATTACTTATTAATGACCAGTTATAGCTTTTTAGTGTGCGCGTATGGGCCTGCCTTGCTTTCAAGCAGTACGCTACAAATCTAGCTTTTAATATCCACTGTTGTGATGTTAACCTGAATTCTAGGTGGATTTGGGAATGTGAGGTACAATGTGGCAATAGGAATACTCTATGACAACAAGATGATCATGCTCTGTGCAGCCAAGTTGCCTTCTATCTCTGAAAGCCATCGCCCCATAGTCCACTGTGAGGGGAAATTTGCAGCCTACAACCTTGAGGAGGGGGGATAAGTCACTTGTGCTCATTGACTTTTTCACCTTGCTACAAAGTCCCTTCTAGAGAGCTTGCTACCCCCTCCTGGGCGGTAATATGTGCAGCTTAACAACTCCAATGATCTGGCCAGACACTGAGGAATGTATATGTGGTCACTACTTCTATGGCTTTTCCTTCAATAAAGCAGGACCCTCTACTTGCTCATTGCTGGTAAATTATCATCACAATTTTTTTCCCAATGTTAACTTTCAAACAGTTCACCCTGCAGTAAGCAGCCAGCTTTGCGAAGAGCCTCTGCAGTCTCACCGGTAAGCGTGGGCGTAAAATCCGTTTCGCGGGCGAATTTGCAGATTTTTGATGATTTCGCGATCCGCGAATCGCGTGAAATTACCCAATAATTCGCAAATTCGCAAGTTACGAATTATTTTGCTTGGTCACGCTTAAAAAATACAATATCGCGCGCGCAGCGTTGACTCTGAGCCTGCCGAGTTGTTTTCTCCCGGTTTTGCGTGTGCTGTGCCATTTTCGATCTTGCTGCGTGATCGCGCGAGAGTTTTTCGAACGCAATTACGTCATCGCGGCTTGCCATCTTGCACGGCGAGAGTTTGACAATGCGAGTACGTCATAAATGCCCGCGACGGCGCGCAGCTGACTTCCGGCGGGAGGTTTGAACAGCTCGAGTTCCCGAAATAGCAAAATTTCAATTCTGCACAGGAAATCCACTGCAGGAAGCATAAACCTTGTGAAAATGATGATTTTGATCAGAATAACTCCTCAGATTGACATTTGGCTGCACTTTTTGGCGCAGGAGTCCATTTTTTGGGGTGGGGTGGGAGGAAGGAAGTGCCTCAGAGTCTCCAACTTCCTGTTCCTGTCCAGCAGGCTCCTCCCAGTGCTTTGTCCATGTACTGGCCACTTTTCATTTGGCTGTTGCGCTGGAAGGATTACTTTTTCTTGCTGCTGGTGGATTTTTGTATTTGAGGACTTTTTGGACTTTGGAGTTTGGATCACTTTTGGACTTGAGATTTTACAAGTAAGTTGGTGTTGT
Organism: Lissotriton helveticus; assembly: GCF_964261635.1. NCBI lineage: Eukaryota > Metazoa > Chordata > Amphibia > Caudata > Salamandridae > Lissotriton > Lissotriton helveticus. The sequence continues at coordinate 1,470,448,215 of NC_136065.1, forward strand.
TTATTTGGGGCATTGCAGTTGAGGCAACTCCAGTTCTAAAACTTTTTTCACAACTTTAACAAAATATATATTGTGGTGGTAGCTAGCCAGAGTATCCAGTAGGCCCAGGGTTAGTCATGGGTGCATGATACAACTGTTTCTCTGATTCTTTTTTAACTTAATTCTCATTTATGTCATGGAATTTTAGCTCACTGTTATATGTTTTTTATTTTTTTATTTTCGGGTGCCTGTAAAGCCTCACTAGCCAGTAGGCCCAGGGGTAGTGAGTGGTGCATGGGGCTAGTCTTTCTGTGGGGTGTCTTGAATTTAAACATCATTGAGGGCATGGATGGCATGGGATTGTGGTGATTTTTATGTGTTTTTCGATTTTTTGGGGTGTTGTTGGGGACTGAGCATGTCAGTGGGGGCCATTTTGAGTGCTGGTACAGGCAAGGCCTGGCCATGTGCTGGGGGCAAGGGGTCATTTTGAAGGCAGGCAGTGTTCTCAGGCCTGCACCCATTTTGCCTAGCTTTCATCCATTATGCCCAGGGGTAGTGAGTGGTGCATGGGCCTAGTCTTTCTGTGGGGTGTCTTGAATTTAAACATTATTGAGGGCATAGATGGCATGGGATTGTGGTGATTTTTTATGCGTTTTTCGATTTTTTTGGGGTGTTGTTGGGGACTGGGCATGTCGGTGGGGGGCATTTTGAGTGCTGGTACAGGCAGGGCCTGTCCATGTGCTGGGGGGCAAGGGGCCATTTTGAAGGCAGGCAGTGTTCTCAGGCCTGCACCCATTTTGCCTAGCTTTCATCCATTATGCCCAGGGGTAGTGAGTGGTGCATGGGCCTAGTCTTTCTGTGGGGTGTCTTGAATTTAAACATCATTGAGGGCATGGATGGCATGGGATTGTGGTGATTTTTATGTGTTTTCGATTTTTTGGGGTGTTGTTGGGGACTGGGCATGTGGGTGGGGGCCATTTTGAGTGCTGGTACAGGCAGGGCCTGCCATGTGCTGGGGGGCAAGGGACCATTTTGAAGGCAGGCAGTGTTCTCAGGCCTGCACCCATTTTGCCTAGCTTTCATCCATTATGCCCTGGGGTAGTGAATGGTGCATGGGCCTAGTCTTTCTGTGGGGTGTCTTGAATTTAAACATCATTGAGGGCATGGATGCATGGGATTGTGGAGATTTTTATGTGTTTTTCGATTTTTTGGGGTGTTGTTTGGGACTGGGCATGTGGGTGGGGGCCATTTTGAGTGCTGGTTAAGGCAGGGCCTGGCCATGTGCTGGGGGGCAAGGGACCATTTTGAAGGCAGGCAGTGTTCTCAGGCCTGCACCCATTTTGCCTAGCTTTCATCCATTATGCCCTGGGGTAGTGAATGGTGCATGGGCCTAGTCTTTCTGTGGGGTGTCTTGAATTTAAACATCATTGAGGGCATGGATGCATGGGATTGTGGAGATTTGTATGTGTTTTTCGATTTGATGGGGTGTTGTTTGGGACTGGGCATGTGGGTGGGGGCCATTTTGAGTGCTGGTACAGGCAGGGCCTGGCCATGTGCTGGGGGGCAAGGGACCATTTTGAAGGCAGGCCGTGTTCTCAGGCCTGCACCCATTTTGCCTAGCTTTCATCCATTATGCCCTGGGGTAGTGAATGGTGCATGGGCCTAGTCTTTCTGTGGGGTGTCTTGAATTTAAACATCATTGAGGGCATGGATGCATGGGATTGTGGAGATTTTTATGTGTTTTTCGATTTTTGGGGGTGCTGTTGGGGACTGGGCATGTGGTTGAGGGTCATTTTGAGTGCTGGTACAGGCAGGGCTTGGCCATGTGCTGGGGGGCAAGGGGCCATTTTGAAGGCAGGCAGTGTTCTCAGGCCTGCACCCATTTTGCCTATCTTTCATCCATTATGCCCAGGGGTAGTGCGTGGTGCATGGGCCTATTCTTTCTGTGGGGTGTCTTGAATTTAAACATTATTGAGGGCATGGATGGCATGGGATTGTGGAGATTTTTATGTGTTTTTCGATTTTTTGGGGTGTTGTTGGGGACTGGGCATGTCGGTGGGGGCCATTTTGAGTGCTGGTACAGGCAGGGCCTGGCCATGTGGTGGGGGGCAAGGGGCCATTTTGAAGGCAGGCAGTGTTCTCAGGCCTGCACCCATTTTGCCTAGCTTTCATCCATTATGCCCAGGGGTAGTGAGTGGTGCATGGGCCTAGTCTTTCTGTGGGGTGTCTTGAATTTAAACATCATTGAGGGCATGGATGGCATGGGATTGTGGTGATTTTGATGTGTTTTTCGTTTTTTGGGGGTGTTGTTGGGGACTGGGCATGTGGGTGGGGGCCATTTTGAGTGCTGGTACAGGCAGGGCCTGACCATGTGCTGGGGGGCAAGGGGATATTTTAAAGGCAGGCAGTGTTCTCAGGCCTGCACCCATTTTACCTAGATGTCATCCATTATGCCCTGGGGTAGTGAGTGGTGCATGGGCCTAGTTTTTCTGTGGGGTGTCTTGAATTTAAACATCATTGAGGGCATGGATGCATGGGATTGTGGAGATTTGTATGTGTTTTTCGATTTGATTGGGTGTTGTTTGGGACTGGGCATGTGGGTGGGGGCCATTTTGAGTGCTGGTACAGGCAGGGCCTGGCCATGTGCTGGGGGGCAAGGGACCATTTTGAAGGCAGGCAGTGTTCTCAGGCCTGCACCCATTTTGCCTAGCTTTCATCCATTATGCCCTGGGGTAGTGAATGGTGCATGGGCCTAGTCTTTCTGTGGGGTGTCTTGAATTGAAACATCATTGAGGGCATGGATGCATGGGATTGTGGAGATTTGTATGTGTTTTTCGATTTTTGGGGGTGCTGTTGGGGACTGGGCATGTGGTTGAGGGTCATTTTGAGTGCTGGTACAGGCAGGGCTTGGCCATGTGCTGGGGGGCAAGGGGCCATTTTGAAGGCAGGCAGTGTTCTCAGGCCTGCACCCATTTTGCCTAGCTTTCATCCATTATGCCCAGGGGTAGTGAGTGGTGCATGGGCCTATTCTTTCTGTGGGGTGTCTTGAATTTAAACATTATTGAGGGCATGGATGGCATGGGATTGTGGAGATTTTTATGTGTTTTTCGATTTTTTGGGGTGTTGTTGGGGACTGGGCATGTCGGTGGGGGCCATTTTGAGTGCTGGTACAGGCAGGGCCTGGCCATGTGGTGGGGGGCAAGGGGCCATTTTGAAGGCAGGCAGTGTTCTCAGGCCTGCACCCATTTTGCCTAGCTTTCATCCATTATGCCCAGGGGTAGTGAGTGGTGCATGGGCCTAGTCTTTCTGTGGGGTGTCTTGAATTTAAACATCATTGAGGGCATGGATGGCATGGGATTGTGGTGATTTTGATGTGTTTTTCGTTTTTTGGGGGTGTTGTTGGGGACTGGGCATGTGGGTGGGGGCCATTTTAAGTGCTGGTACAGGCAGGGCCTGACCATGTGCTGGGGGGCAAGGGGATATTTTAAAGGCAGGTAGTGTTCTCAGGCCTGCACCCATTTTACCTAGATGTCATCCATTATGCCCAGGGGTAGTGAGTGGTGCATGGGCCTAGTCTTTCTGTGGGGTGTCTTGAATTTAAACATCATTGAGGGCATGGATGGCATGGGATTGTGGTGATTTTTATGTGTTTTTCGATTTTTTGGGGTGTTGTTGGGGACTGGGCATGTCAGTGGGGGCCATTTTGAGTGCTGGTACAGGCAGGGCCTGGCCATGTGGTGGGGGGCAAGGGGCCATTTTGAAGGCAGGCAGTGTTCTCAGGCCTGCACCCATTTTGCCTAGCTTTCATCCATTATGCCCAGGGGTAGTGAGTGGTACATGGGCCTAGTCTTTCTGTGGGGTGTCTTGAATTTAAACATCATTGAGGGCATGGATGGCATGGAATTGTGGTGATTTTTATGTGTTTTTCGATTTTTGGGGGTGTTGTTGAGGACTGGGCATGTGGGTGGGGGCCATTTTGAGTGCTGGTACAGGCAGGGCCTGGCCATGTGCTGGGCGGCAAGGGGATATTTTAAAGGCAGGTAGTGTTCTCAGGCCTGCACCCATTTTGCCTAGATTTCATCCATTATGCCCAGGGGTAGTGAGTGGTGCATGGGCCTAGTCTTTCTGTGGGGTGTCTTGAATTTAAACATCATTGAGGGCATGGATGGAATGGGATTGTGGTGATTTCTATGTGTTTTTCGATTTTTGGGGGTGTTGTTGGGGACTGGGCATGTGGGTGGGGGCCATTTTGAGTGCTGGTAGAGGCAGGGCCTGGCCATGTGCTGGGGGGCAAGGGGATATTTTAAAGGCAGATAGTGTTCTCAGGCCTGCACCCATTTTGCCTAGATTTCATCCATTATGCCCAGAGGTAGTGTGTGGTGCATGGGCCTAGTCTTTCTGTGGGGTGTCTTGAATTTAAACATTATTGAGGGTATGGATGGCATGGGATTGTGGTGATTTTTATGTGTTTTTCGATTTTTTGGGGTGTTGTTGGGGACTGGGCATGTGGGTGGGGGCCATTTTGAGTGCTGGTACAGGCAGGGCCTGGCCATGTGCTGGGGGGCAAGGGACCATTTTGAAGGCAGGCAGTGTTCTCAGGCCTGTACCCATTTTGCCTAGCTTTCATCCATTATGCCCTGGGGTAGTGAATGGTGCATGGGCCTAGTCTTTCTGTGGGGTGTCTTGAATTTAAACATCATTGAGGGCATGGATGCATGGGATTGTGGAGATTTTTTATGTGTTTTTTGATTTTTTGGGTTGTTGTTGGGGACTGGGCATGTGGGTGGGGGCCATTTTGAGTGCTGGTACAGGCAGGGCCTGACCATGTGCTGGGGGGCAAGGGGATATTTTAAAGGCAGGCAGTGTTCTCAGGCCTGCACCCATTTTACCTAGATGTCATCCATTATGCCCTGGGGTAGTGAGTGGTGCATGGGCCTAGTTTTTCTGTGGGGTGTCTTGAATTTAAACATCATTGAGGGCATGGATGCATGGGATTGTGGAGATTTTTATGTGTTTTTCGATTTTTGGGGGTGCTGTTGGGGACTGGGCATGTGGTTGAGGGTCATTTTGAGTGCTGGTACAGGCAGGGCTTGGCCATGTGCTGGGGGGCAAGGGGCCATTTTGAAGGCAGGCAGTGTTCTCAGGCCTGCACCCATTTTGCCTAGCTTTCATCCATTATGCCCAGGGGTAGTGAGTGGTGCATGGGCCTATTCTTTCTGTGGGGTGTCTTGAATTTAAACATTATTGAGGGCATGGATGGCATGGGATTGTGGAGATTTTTATGTGTTTTTCGATTTTTTGGGGTGTTGTTGGGGACTGGGCATGTCGGTGGGGGCCATTTTGAGTGCTGGTACAGGCAGGGCCTGGCCATGTGGTGGGGGGCAAGGGGCCATTTTGAAGGCAGGCAGTGTTCTCAGGCCTGCACCCATTTTGCCTAGCTTTCATCCATTATGCCCAGGGGTAGTGAGTGGTGCATGGGCCTAGTCTTTCTGTGGGGTGTCTTGAATTTAAACATCATTGAGGGCATGAATGGCATGGGATTGTGGTGATTTTGATGTGTTTTTCGTTTTTTGGGGGTGTTGTTGGGGACTGGGCATGTGGGTGGGGGCCATTTTGAGTGCTGGTACAGGCAGGGCCTGACCATGTGCTGGGGGGCAAGGGGATATTTTAAAGGCAGGTAGTGTTCTCAGGCCTGCACCCATTTTACCTAGATGTCATCCATTATGCCCAGGGGTAGTGAGTGGTGCATGGGCCTAGTCTTTCTGTGGGGTGTCTTGAATTTAAACATCATTGAGGGCATGCATGGCATGGGATTGTGGTGATTTTTATGTGTTTTTCGATTTTTGGGGGTTTTGTTGGGGACTGGGCATGTCAGTGGGGGCCATTTTGAGTGCTGGTACAGGCAGGGCCTGGCCATGTGGTGGGGGGCAAGGGGCCATTTTGAAGGCAGGCAGTGTTCTCAGGCCTGCACCCATTTTGCCTAGCTTTCATCCATTATGCCCAGGGGTAGTGAGTGGTACATGGGCCTAGTCTTTCTGTGGGGTGTCTTGAATTTAAACATCATTGAGGGCATGGATGGCATGGAATTGTGGTGATTTTTATGTGTTTTTCGATTTTTGGGGGTGTTGTTGAGGACTGGGCATGTGGGTGGGGGCCATTTTGAGTGCTGGTACAGGCAGGGCCTGGCCATGTGCTGGGCGGCAAGGGGATATTTTAAAGGCAGGTAGTGTTCTCAGGCCTGCACCCATTTTGCCTAGATTTCATCCATTATGCCCAGGGGTAGTGAGTGGTGCATGGGCCTAGTCTTTCTGTGGGGTGTCTTGAATTTAAACATCATTGAGGGCATGGATGGAATGGGATTGTGGTGATTTCTATGTGTTTTTCGATTTTTGGGGGTGTTGTTGGGGACTGGGCATGTGGGTGGGGGCCATTTTGAGTGCTGGTAGAGGCAGGGCCTGGCCATGTGCTGGGGGGCAAGGGGATATTTTAAAGGCAGATAGTGTTCTCAGGCCTGCACCCATTTTGCCTAGATTTCATCCATTATGCCCAGAGGTAGTGTGTGGTGCATGGGCCTAGTCTTTCTGTGGGGTGTCTTGAATTTAAACATTATTGAGGGTATGGATGGCATGGGATTGTGGTGATTTTTATGTGTTTTTCGATTTTTTGGGGTGTTGTTGGGGACTGGGCATGTGGGTGGGGGCCATTTTGAGTGCTGGTACAGGCAGGGCCTGGCCATGTGCTGGGGGGCAAGGGACCATTTTGAAGGCAGGCAGTGTTCTCAGGCCTGCACCCATTTTGCCTAGCTTTCATCGATTATGCCCTGGGGTAGTGAATGGTGCATGGGCCTAGTCTTTCTGTGGGGTGTCTTGAATTTAAACATCATTGAGGGCATGGATGCATGGGATTGTGTAGATTTTTATGAGTTTTTTGATTTTTGGGGGTGTTGTTGGGGACTGGGCATGTGGTTGGGGTCATTTTGAGTGCTGGTACAGGCAGGGCCTGGCCATGTGCTGGGGGGCAACGGGCCATTTTGAAGGCAGGCAGTGTTCTCAGGCCTGCACCCATTTTGCCTAGCTTTCATCCATTATGCCCTGGGGTAGTGAATGGTGCATGGGCCTAGTCTTTCTGTGGGGTGTCTTGAATTTAAACATCATTGAGGGCATGGATGCATGGGATTGTGGAGATTTTTATGTGTTTTTCGATTTTTGGGTGTGTTGTTGGGGACTGGGCATGTGGTTGGGGGTCATTTTGAGTGCTGGTACAGGCAGGACTTGGCCATGTGCTGGGGGCAAGGGGCCATTTTGAAGGCAGGCAGTGTTCTCAGGCCTGCACCCATTTTGCCTAGCTTTCATCCATTATGCCCAGGGGTAGTGAGTGGTGCATGGGCCTAGTCTTTCTGTGGGGTGTCTTGAATTTAAACATTATTGAGGGCATGGATGGCATGGGATTGTGGTGATTTTTATGTGTTTTTCAATTTTTTGGGGTGTTGTTGGGGACTGGGCATGTCGGTGGGGGCCATTTTGAGTGCTGGTACAGGCAGGGCCTGGCCATGTGGTGGGGGGCAAGGGGCCATTTTGAAGGCAGGCAGTGTTCTCAGGCCTGCACCCATTTTGCCTAGCTTTCATCCATTATGCCCAGGGGTAGTGAGTGGTGCATGGACCTAGACTTTCTGTGGGGTGTCTTCAATTTAAACATCATTGAGGGCATGGATGGCATGGGATTTTGGTGATTTTTATGTGTTTTTCGATTTTTGGGGGTGTTGTTGGGGACTGGGCATGTGGGTGGGGGCCATTTTGAGTGCTGGTACAGGCAGGGCCTGGCCATGTGCTGGGGGCAAGGGGATATTTTAAAGGCAGGTAGTGTTCTCAGGCCTGCACCCATTTTGCCTAGATTTCATCCATTATGCCCAGGGGTAGTGAGTGGTGCATGGGCCTAGTCTTTCTGTGGGGTGTCTTGAATTTAAACATCATTGAGGGCATGGATGCATGGGATTGTGGAGATTTTTATGTGTTTTTCGATTTTTGGGGGTGTTGTTGGGGACTGGGCATGTGGTTGGGGGTCATTTTGAGTGCTGGTACAGGCAGGGCTTGGCCATGTGCTGGGGGGCAAGGGGCCATTTTGAAGGCAGGCAGTGTTCTCAGGCTTGCACCCATTTTGCCTAGCTTCCATCCATCCATTATGCCCAGGGGTAGTGAGTGGTGCATGGGCCTAGTCTTTCTGTGGGGTGTCTTGAATTTAAACATCATTGAGGGCATGGATGGCATGGAATTGTGGTGATTTTTATGTGTTTTTCGATTTTTGGGGGTGTTGTTGAGGACTGGGCATGTGGGTGGGGGCCATTTTGAGTGCTGGTACAGGCAGGGCCTGGCCATGTGCTGGGCGGCAAGGGGATATTTTAAAGGCAGGCAGTGTTCTCAGGCTTGCACCCATTTTGCCTAGCTTTCATCCATTATGCCCAGGGGTAGTGAGTGGTACATGGGCCTAGTCTTTCTGTGGGGTGTCTTGAATTTAAACATCATTGAGGGCATGGATGGCATGGAATTGTGGTGATTTTTATGTGTTTGTTCGATTTTTGGGGGTGTTGTTGAGGACTGGGCATGTGGGTGGGGGCCATTTTGAGTGCTGGTACAGGCAGGGCCTGGCCATGTGCTGGGCGGCAAGGGGATATTTTAAAGGCAGGTAGTGTTCTCAGGCCTGCACCCATTTTGCCTAGATTTCATCCATTATGCCCAGGGGTAGTGAGTGGTGCATGGGCCTAGTCTTTCTGTGGGGTGTCTTGAATTTAAACATCATTGAGGGCATGGATGGAATGGGATTGTGGTGATTTCTATGTGTTTTTCGATTTTTGGGGGTGTTGTTGGGGACTGTGCATGTGGGTGGGGGCCATTTTGAGTGCTGGTGGAGGCAGGGCCTGGCCATGTGCTGGGGGGCAAGGGGATATTTTAAAGGCAGATAGTGTTCTCAGGCCTGCACCCATTTTGCCTAGATTTCATCCATTATGCCCAGGGGTAGTGAGTGGTGCATGGGCCTAGTCTTTCTGTGGGGTGTCTTGAATTTAAACATTATTGAGGGTATGGATGGCATGGGATTGTGGTGATTTTTATGTGTTTTTCGATTTTTTGGGGTGTTGTTGGGGACTGGGCATGTGGGTGGGGGCCATTTTGAGTGCTGGTACAGGCAGGACTTGGCCATGTGCTGGGGGCAAGGGGCCATTTTGAAGGCAGGCAGTGTTCTCAGGCCTGCACCCATTTTGCCTAGCTTTCATCCATTATGCCCAGGGGTAGTGAGTGGTGCATGGGCCTAGTCTTTCTGTGGGGTGTCTTGAATTTAAACATTATTGAGGGCATGGATGGCATGGGATTGTGGTGATTTTTATGTGTTTTTCAATTTTTTGGGGTGTTGTTGTGGACTGGGCATGTCGGTGGGGGCCATTTTGAGTGCTGGTACAGGCAGGGCCTGGCCATGTGGTGGGGGGCAAGGGGCCATTTTGAAGGCAGGCAGTGTTCTCAGGCCTGCACCCATTTTGCCTAGCTTTCATCCATTATGCCCAGGGGTAGTGAGTGGTGCATGGACCTAGACTTTCTGTGGGGTGTCTTCAATTTAAACATCATTGAGGGCATGGATGGCATGGGATTTTGGTGATTTTTATGTGTTTTTCGATTTTTGGGGGTGTTGTTGGGGACTGGGCATGTGGGTGGGGGCCATTTTGAGTGCTGGTACAGGCAGGGCCTGGCCATGTGCTGGGGGCAAGGGGATATTTTAAAGGCAGGTAGTGTTCTCAGGCCTGCACCCATTTTGCCTAGATTTCATCCATTATGCCCAGGGGTAGTGAGTGGTGCATGGGCCTAGTCTTTCTGTGGGGTGTCTTGAATTTAAACATCATTGAGGGCATGGATGCATGGGATTGTGGAGATTTTTATGTGTTTTTCGATTTTTGGGGGTGTTGTTGGGGACTGGGCATGTGGTTGGGGGTCATTTTGAGTGCTGGTACAGGCAGGGCTTGGCCATGTGCTGGGGGGCAAGGGGCCATTTTGAAGGCAGGCAGTGTTCTCAGGCTTGCACCCATTTTGCCTAGCTTCCATCCATCCATTATGCCCAGGGGTAGTGAGTGGTGCATGGGCCTAGTCTTTCTGTGGGGTGTCTTGAATTTAAACATCATTGAGGGCATGGATGGCATGGAATTGTGGTGATTTTTATGTGTTTTTCGATTTTTGGGGGTGTTGTTGAGGACTGGGCATGTGGGTGGGGGCCATTTTGAGTGCTGGTACAGGCAGGGCCTGGCCATGTGCTGGGCGGCAAGGGGATATTTTAAAGGCAGGCAGTGTTCTCAGGCTTGCACCCATTTTGCCTAGCTTTCATCCATTATGCCCAGGGGTAGTGAGTGGTACATGGGCCTAGTCTTTCTGTGGGGTGTCTTGAATTTAAACATCATTGAGGGCATGGATGGCATGGAATTGTGGTGATTTTTATGTGTTTGTTCGATTTTTGGGGGTGTTGTTGAGGACTGGGCATGTGGGTGGGGGCCATTTTGAGTGCTGGTACAGGCAGGGCCTGGCCATGTGCTGGGCGGCAAGGGGATATTTTAAAGGCAGGTAGTGTTCTCAGGCCTGCACCCATTTTGCCTAGATTTCATCCATTATGCCCAGGGGTAGTGAGTGGTGCATGGGCCTAGTCTTTCTGTGGGGTGTCTTGAATTTAAACATCATTGAGGGCATGGATGGAATGGGATTGTGGTGATTTCTATGTGTTTTTCGATTTTTGGGGGTGTTGTTGGGGACTGGGCATGTGGGTGGGGGCCATTTTGAGTGCTGGTGGAGGCAGGGCCTGGCCATGTGCTGGGGGGCAAGGGGATATTTTAAAGGCAGATAGTGTTCTCAGGCCTGCACCCATTTTGCCTAGCTTTCATCCATTATGCCCTGGGGTAGTGAATGGTGCATGGGCCTAGTCTTTCTGTGGGGTGTCTTGAATTTAAACATCATTGAGGGCATGGATGCATGGGATTGTGGAGATTTTTATGTGTTTTTTGATTTTTTGGGTTGTTGTTGGGGACTGGGCATGTGGGTGGGGGCCATTTTGAGTGCTGGTACAGGCAGGGCCTGGCCATGTGCTGGGGGGCAAGGGACCATTTTGAAGGCAGGCAGTGTTCTCAGGCCTGCACCCATTTTGCCTAGCTTTCATCGATTATGCCCTGGGGTAGTGAATGGTGCATGGGCCTAGTCTTTCTGTGGGGTGTCTTGAATTTAAACATCATTGAGGGCATGGATGCATGGGATTGTGGAGATTTTTATGAGTTTTTCGATTTTTGGGGGTGTTGTTGGGGATTGGGCATGTGGTTGGGGGTCATTTTGAGTGCTGGTACAGGCAGGGCTTGGCCATGTGCTGGGGGCAAGGGGCCATTTTGAAGGCAGGCAGTGTTCTCAGGCCTGCACCCATTTTGCCTAGCTTTCATCCATTATGCCCAGGGGTAGTGAGTGGTGCATGGGCCTAGTCTTTCTGTGGGGTGTCTTGAATTTAAACATTATTGAGGGCATGGATGGCATGGGATTGTGGTGATTTTTATGTGTTTTTCAATTTTTTGGGGTGTTGTTGGGGACTGGGCATGTCGGTGGGGGCCATTTTGAGTGCTGGTACAGGCAGGGCCTGGCCATGTGGTGGGGGGCAAGGGGCCATTTTGAAGGCAGGCAGTGTTCTCAGGCCTGCACCCATTTTGCCTAGCTTTCATCCATTATGCCCAGGGGTAGTGAGTGGTGCATGGACCTAGTCTTTCTGTGGGGTGTCTTGAATTTAAACATCATTGAGGGCATGGATGGCATGGGATTGTGGTGATTTTTATGTGTTTTTCGATTTTTGGGGGTGTTGTTGGGGACTGGGCATGTGGGTGGGGGCCATTTTGAGTGCTGGTCCAGGCAGGGCCTGGCCATGTGCTGGGGGCAAGGGAATATTTTAAAGGCAGGTAGTGTTCTCAGGCCTGCACCCATTTTGCCTAGATTTCATCCATTATGCCATGGGGTAGTGAGTGGTGCATGGGCCTAGTCTTTCTGTGGGGTGTCTTGAATTTAAACATCATTGAGGGCATGGATGCATGGGATTGTGGAGATTTTTATGTGTTTTTCGATTTTTGGGGGTGTTGTTGGGGACTGGGCATGTGGTTGGGGGTCATTTTGAGTGCTGGTACAGGCAGGGCTTGGCCATGTGCTGGGGGGCAAGGGGCCATTTTGAAGGCAGGCAGTGTTCTCAGGCTTGCACCCATTTTGCCTAGCTTCCATCCATTATGCCCAGGGGTAGTGAGTGGTACATGGGCCTAGTCTTTCTGTGGGGTGTCTTAAATTTAAACATCATTGAGGGCATGGATGGCAAGGGATTGTGGTGATTTGTATGTGTTTTTCGATTTTTGGAGGTGTTGTTGGGGACTGGGCATGTGGGTGGGGACCATATTGAGTGCTGGTACAGGCAGGGCATGGCCATGTGCTGGGGGGCATGGGGCCATTTTGAAGGCAGGCAGTGTTCTCAGTCCTGCACCCATTTTGCCTAGCTTTCATCCATTATGCCCAGGGGTACTCAGTGGTGCATGGGCCTAGTCTTTCTGTGGGGTGTCTTGAATTTAAACATCATTGAGGGCATGGATGGCATGGAATTGTGGTGATTTTTATGTGTTTTTCGATTTTTGGGGGTGTTGTTGAGGACTGGGCATGTGGGTGGGGGCCATTTTGAGTGCTGGTACAGGCAGGGCCTGGCCATGTGCTGGGCGGCAAGGGGATATTTTAAAGGCAGGCAGTGTTCTCAGGCTTGCACCCATTTTGCCTAGCTTTCATCCATTATGCCCAGGGGTAGTGAGTGGTACATGGGCCTAGTCTTTCTGTGGGGTGTCTTGAATTTAAACATCATTGAGGGCATGGATGGCATGGAATTGTGGTGATTTTTATGTGTTTGTTCGATTTTTGGGGGTGTTGTTGAGGACTGGGCATGTGGGTGGGGGTCATTTTGAGTGCTGGTACAGGCAGGGCTTGGCCATGTGCTGGGGGCAAGGGGCCATTTTGAAGGCAGGCAGTGTTCTCAGGCCTGCACCCATTTTGCCTAGCTTTCATCCATTATGCCCAGGGGTAGTGAGTGGTGCATGGGCCTAGTCTTTCTGTGGGGTGTCTTGAATTTAAACATTATTGAGGGCATGGATGGCATGGGATTGTGGTGATTTTTATGTGTTTTTCAATTTTTTGGGGTGTTGTTGGGGACTGGGCATGTCGGTGGGGGCCATTTTGAGTGCTGGTACAGGCAGGGCCTGGCCATGTGGTGGGGGGCAAGGGGCCATTTTGAAGGCAGGCAGTGTTCTCAGGCCTGCACCCATTTTGCCTAGCTTTCATCCATTATGCCCAGGGGTAGTGAGTGGTGCATGGACCTAGTCTTTCTGTGGGGTGTCTTGAATTTAAACATCATTGAGGGCATGGATGGCATGGGATTGTGGTGATTTTTATGTGTTTTTCGATTTTTGGGGGTGTTGTTGGGGACTGGGCATGTGGGTGGGGGCCATTTTGAGTGCTGGTCCAGGCAGGGCCTGGCCATGTGCTGGGGGCAAGGGAATATTTTAAAGGCAGGTAGTGTTCTCAGGCCTGCACCCATTTTGCCTAGATTTCATCCATTATGCCATGGGGTAGTGAGTGGTGCATGGGCCTAGTCTTTCTGTGGGGTGTCTTGAATTTAAACATCATTGAGGGCATGGATGCATGGGATTGTGGAGATTTTTATGTGTTTTTCGATTTTTGGGGGTGTTGTTGGGGACTGGGCATGTGGTTGGGGGTCATTTTGAGTGCTGGTACAGGCAGGGCTTGGCCATGTGCTGGGGGGCAAGGGGCCATTTTGAAGGCAGGCAGTGTTCTCAGGCTTGCACCCATTTTGCCTAGCTTCCATCCATTATGCCCAGGGGTAGTGAGTGGTACATGGGCCTAGTCTTTCTGTGGGGTGTCTTAAATTTAAACATCATTGAGGGCATGGATGGCAAGGGATTGTGGTGATTTGTATGTGTTTTTCGATTTTTGGAGGTGTTGTTGGGGACTGGGCATGTGGGTGGGGACCATATTGAGTGCTGGTACAGGCAGGGCATGGCCATGTGCTGGGGGGCATGGGGCCATTTTGAAGGCAGGCAGTGTTCTCAGTCCTGCACCCATTTTGCCTAGCTTTCATCCATTATGCCCAGGGGTACTCAGTGGTGCATGGGCCTAGTCTTTCTGTGGGGTGTCTTGAATTTAAACATCATTGAGGGCATGAATGGCATAGGATTGTGGTGATTTTTATGTGTTTTTCGATTTTTGGAGGTGCTGTTGGGGACTGGGCATGTGGTTTGGGGCCATTTTGAGTGCTGGTACAGGCAGGGCCTGGCCATGTGCTGGGGGGCAAGGGGCCATTTTGTAGGCAGGCAGTGTTTTCAGGGCTGCACCCATTTTACCTAGCTTTCATCCATTATGCCCAGGGGTAGTGAGTGGTGCATGGGCCTAGTCTTTCTGTGGGGTGTCTTGAATTTAAACATCATTGAGGGCATGGATGGCATGGGATTTTGGTGATTTTTATGTGTTTTTCGATTTTTAGGGGTGTTGTTGGGGATTGGGGATGTGGGTGGGGGCCATTTTGAGTGCTGGGACAGGCAGGGCCTGGCCATGTGCTGGGGGGCTAGGGGCCATTTTGAAGGCAGGCAGAGTTCTCAGGCCTGCACCCATTTTGCCTAGCTTTCATCCATTATGCCCAGGGGTACTCAGTGGTGCATGGGCCTAGTCTTTCTGTGGGGTGTCTTGAATTTAAACATCATTGAGGGCATGGATGGCATGGGATTGTGGTGATTTTTATTTGTTTTTCGATTTCTGGGGTGTTGTTGGGGACTGGGCATGTGGGTGGGGGCCAATTTTTAGTGCTGGTACAGGCAGGGCCTGGCCATGTGCTAGGGGCAAGGGGTAATTTTGAAGGCAGGCAATTTTCTCAGGCCTGCACCCATTTTGCCTAGCTTTCATCCATTATGCCCAGGGGTACTCAATGGTGCATGGGCCTAGTCTTTCTGTGGGGTGTCTTGAATTTAAACATCATTAAGGGCATGGATGGCATGGGATTGTGGTGATTTTTATGTGTTTTTCAGCTTTTTGGGGTGTATAACGGATGTTCCTCTGTCTTCCATTGCTTTTAGGTGCACAAGAGAACCACCAGTGCCAGGAAGAAGTCCTGCAGCGGTGTGTGCAGCCCAAGGTCACGCGACATCACGTGTGGCCATAGACAAGAAAACTCTGCAACTCATGCAACTGCGGCCTGCTGTTCTGACATCTGAAGAAGATGGGCCCAAAGAAAGGTGGCCGTAGTGCCTCAACGAAGAAAGTTGCCAGTGCCACTGCCAGTAAGAAGGAGCAGAAGAAGCAAGTGGCACCACCTACCAAGGAGACCGGTGTGCCCACCGACACCTTTTTGGGGAAAAAAAACTACGCCTGCAGCAGCGGCAATGTCCGCCGGGGACCAAGCTGGAAGCAGCACCTCCGTCTCATTGGGGTCAGTGCCACCACGCCAAGTTAGGTCCAAGACCATGAGTGCTGCTGCGGCAGCCACTTTGGTTGTTCAATCACCATCAACCAGTGATGTTGGCTCATCACAAGAAAGTACCATCCAATCAACGCCGGGTGTAACTCAGCTGGCAAGTGTTCAACAATCACAGCCGCAATGACAACCACAAGTGCAACTAGTACAAGCGCAAGAACATGGGCAAGGAGAGGCGCAAGTACATGGGCAAGGAGAGGCACAAGTACATGGGCAAGGAGAGGCGCAAGTACATGGGCAAAGAGAGGCGCAAGTACATGGGCAAGGAGAGGCGCAAGTACATGGGCAAGGAGAGGCGCAAGTACATGCACAAGGAGAGGCACAAGTAGAGGTGCATAGAGAGGTGCCACTAGAGGTTCATGGAGCGGCACAACTGCCTACAGCGCGTGTTCCTCCAGAAGTAGGGGCACAACAGGAAATTGATATTCAAGTGGAAGAATCATCCGAGGAAGCCACTCCTCCTGAGGATGATCCATTGTCTTCTAGATTCCCAGCAAGAAAAAGGTTAAGGAGGGCTGCTACTACTACAAGTTCTTCTTCAAGCCCCCTTCATTCTGATGTCCTTGATCTTGATTGGAACCCACCAATGCAGTCTGACAGTGAGGCATGCCATGAGCCAACAAAGGTAGCTAAGCCTAAAAGGAAGGTTCCCGCAAGGCTTTGACTTATGGTTGCTGACGATGAACAATAAGTGGTGCCTTTTGCTGCTGATGAAGAGTCTGACGATGACCCAGTCATCACAGACGTCACTCCAGCCACAGCGGGCATGCAGCAGACAAACATTTTAACCCTAGCCCGTATGGCTGCTGAGCGGGATGTGGTCGGCGTGGCACTGGTACCACCACCAACGCAGTCAACTACAACACCAACACGACCTCCAGCTGCCATATTTTCTAGTCAGAAGGGTCGGCAGGGACCTTCCTCCAGCTTGACTTCCATTACCTCAAGTAGTGGGGCTGTAAGTGAACATCAGAAACAAATTCAGCCACGCCCATCCTCCACTTCATCTGGCATTGAAAGTCAAAGTAGCGCCTCCACCAGACAACTCCAGTCCCCAGTTTGGGACTTCTTTACTGTTAGCAAAAAGGCAGAAAACATGGTTGTTTGTTCGATTTGTAAAGTATCAGTTAGTCGTGGTAAGCTTGGTACCAACTATGGTACCGGAGGCCAGAGAGGTCATCTCAAACAACACTACCCTATCCAGTGGTTGTAGCACCTAAGTGACATCGAGGAAGCCAAAACAAAAACAAATCCAAATGTATCCCTTGAAATTGCATATGATGATGATGACGAGAGGCTGATCGTGCAGGGGGGAAGTGAAGAAGCGACAGACATTTTTTCTAGTACACCCAGTACCCCTGGCAGCAGCACTGCAGTGGTAGCGCCCACAGCCTCTACCCCTGCAACATGTATGAGGCACACTAAGAGTCTGGGACAGACACCAATGCAAAAAACTAAATCAATGAGCTTAACTGGTTTAAAGTCTGCATCATCATCATCATCATCATCATCATCATCACGTAAAACGGTCCAGCGCACCATTAGCAGCATGTTTTGGTCGGATGCGCCATTTGAACGCAACCACCCAACGGTGCGTCTGTATAACGCAAAGCTGGCTAAAATGCTAGCGCTGGACCTTCTCCCTTTCTCTTTCGTGGAAGGGGTGGGTTTTCGTGAATTGATGGCAACAGTCTGCCCTAAATGGAAGGTTCCTAGCCGATCCTATTTTGAAAGGGTTGCTGTTCCAGCACTACATCAAGATTGGCGCAGCTATTCTGAAGAGTGCTGTTCACACTATCCACATGACAACAGCCATGTGGACCAGTCACCAAGCCTTTGATTACATGTGCATCACTGCACACTGGGTCTCTTTTGCAGGGGCCGAAAAACAGTTAAAACACAAAGATGTTGACACGGAGGAAGTTTTTCAAGCTACTCGCAAACATGCAACAGTAGGCATGTTTGCCATGGAGAAATCTCACACTGCACCTAACCTTTTGGAGGAGTTTAACAGGAAGGTCAATGAATGGCTGCATCCAAGAAACCGCACAGTTGGTTATGTTTCCACGGATAATGACAGTAATATAGTTAAGGCCATGGACAACGGTGGCTATTTCAGAGTGCCGTGTTTGGCGCACAGTATTAACATCGTGGTGCAAGCCTTCTTGAAAACAGAAGAGCCAGTCGTCAAAGTACTGACCATCTGCCGAAAAATCTGCACACACATTTCAACCATTGTCTTTTAAGGCCCGGAAGCAGCTGAGGAGCCTTCAATATGAACATAAACTGCCAGTCAAAGGACTAATCCAGGAGGTGGCAACACGTTGGAACTCAACCTTTTACATGCTCGAGCATCTGTCTGAGCAGTGGGAGCTAATACATGAGTTTGTCTTTAAACTGGGTTCTACTCGCAAAGACTTGATGCTAGAGTTGGAGGAATGGAAGCTAATTGCATGCCTGACAGACATGCTTCGTCCTTTTGAGCTCTTCACCCGTGAAGTCAGCAGGGAGGACTGTTCTTTGAGCAAAGCTATCCCATTGTTGCGCATGAGAAGCATATGGTTTGGCGGAGAAGTTATTATGGCGCCTACTTGACAATGAAAGGCTTAAAAAGATACATACTGAACAACATTACATTTGTGCCACTATTCTTGATCCACGTTACAAAAAGGCACTGCCCACCAATACTTTAATTCCTTTTTCGGAAGCAGATGTTTCAAAGTACAAACATTGGCTAGCTGTGTCAGCCACTCGGTTTGAAAAAGACCGGCAGAACCTTCAAGGAGGCAGCACAAGTACAACTGAATCAGCAGGCCATCCGGCGTCAAGTTCCACTTCTCAATCCGTGGCCGAAGGGAGTCACTTTCCCTCACAGATGTTAACAACACCAGCAACCATATCATCATCCTCACCTGCACCAGGCCGCAAACAAATATTGTTGGAAGGGGATTGGCTAACTCAGCAAGGGTTTGCTCGGTCCACTGATGAAAAGGTCGCAGATGGTACGCAAAGTGGATCAACCCTGGAGAACCTTGAGTCAGTGGTGCAGGCCTATCTGGATGACCCAACAGAGGTCTGTCATAATGAGAACCCATTGGGATATTGGTATACGAAAAGCTCAAAATGGCGACTGATCACCAACCTGGCTCTAAATTATTTGTCTTGCCCACTCGCAAGCGTGTCTTCTGAACGTGTTTTCAGTGCTGCTGGTGCCATTGTTACTTCAAAAAGGACCCGCTTTTTGCCCAAAAATGTGGAGAGGTTAACAATAATCAAGATGAATCAGCACTTCATACCACCCGATTACAAAATACGTGAATGCACGCAGGAAGAAGAGGACACCGACTTAGGTGACGACGACGGAAGTTCTTCTCGGTCACCAGACCTACTCCCGTCTCAATTCATAGACTTGGAGGACGAGCTCTGCTTCCCTGACACCGAGGACTGAAAATTACTTCCTTTTTTTCCGTACTTATTCACTTTTATTCCTGTGTGTCTTTCTTTGTTTTGCTACTTTTACCACAACAAATCTCTAATCACCTAATCACAAAAGGTCCATCATCAGCACTGTCTTCATCTTATTTTCCTTATTGATTTGAAGGTGCCGCAGTCTGCATTCAGATGTTGACAAGTTCACAACTCAAACATGCTCCTCTATTCTCCTCCAGACTCCCCCTATCCATTTCCCTCAAGGCAGATGGATGGATTATGGAGAAAAAAACAAACTTTGTCTTCGTAGACGAGTCCCCTCAAGTGGGACTGAAATAACTGACTGACTACATGCTTGCTGATTGTTGACAGACCTACTTCTGAAATTTACAGGAGAGGCTGCCCTGTGGGCCCTCACTTTCCAAAGAAGATGCGGACATAAAGTAGAACAGGTAATGAATAATGTGAAGATGGAATGCAGTGGACAGCAATGGCTGTCTGTCTCTGTTGAAACCAATTGCTGTTTGTTTTTTGTGAACAGTGCAATTTGCCATGTTTTCAATATACCAGTATTGCAGGTTTTTGGGTTTATTTGGGGGTGTTCTAGATTTGCAGTGCTGGGTCGGGGGGTCTGGGAGCACTACTGGCACAGTCTAATGTTGATTGCATTTGTTTTTCAGGACATCCATGGTGGAAAAGGGGAGTTAGGGCCTAGCTGCACAGCGCATTTGGACTGAATTCCAGGTTGACCCGAAATTTGCTAAGTCTCACTTTTTAAGGTTTTGCTTTTTGGCTGTTTGGGGGTCTTCTACTTGTTTCGCCTGGGTTGACGGGTCTGGGGGCATTGCTGGGAAGGTCTAATACCGGATAAAAGTGTTTTGGATAAATTACATGGTGAAAATGTTTTTCACTTTTTAGCGTTTTCGCTCACTTTCATGTTTTTGGGGGCCTGTTTGGGGGGTTCCTGGTGTTTGGGAGTGGGTTTTGGGGTCTTTGAGCAACGCTGGGTATGGATACTTTTGATTGCAAGAGGTTTGAAGCAAATCCATGGTGGCAAAGGGGAGTTAGGGCTTAGCTGCAGAGCGTGCGCGGAGGGATTTTGGAAATTTGCCTGAAAATGTCTAAGTCCTCATTTTTGTATATTAGCTTTTTGCCTGTTTGGGAGTCTTCTACTTGTTTCTGCCTGTGTTGACGGGTCTGGGGGCATTGCTGGGAAGGTCTAATACCGGATAAAAGTGTTTTGGAGAAAATCGGAGTTGAAAATTGTTTTGCGTTTTTGCTCACTTGATTGTCTTTGGGGTGCTGTTTGGGGGGTTCCTGGTGTTTGGGGGTGGGTTTTGGGGTCTGGGAGCACTTCTGGCACAGTCTAATTTTTATTGCATTTGTTTTTCAGGAAATCCATGGAGAACGGGAGTTATGGCCTAGCTGCACAGCTCGCTTGGAGTGATTTTGGAATGAGGCCTAAATATTTCTAAGTGTAAGCTTTTCCGGTTTTGCTTTTTGCCTGTTTAGAGTTCGTCTACTTGTTTCCGCCTGGGTTGACAGGTCTGGGGGCATTGCTGGGAAGGTCTAATACCGGATAAAAGTGTTTTGGATAAAATACATGGTGAAAAAGTTTTTCACTTTTTAGCGTTTTCGCTCACTTTCATGTTTTCGGGCCTATTTGGGGGGGTTCCTGGTGTTTGGGGGTGGGTTTTGGGGCCTTGGAGCAACGCTGGGTATGGATACTTTTGATTGCAAGAGGTTTGAATAAAATCCATAGTGGCAAAGGGGAGTTAGGGCCTAGCTGCAGAGCGCACGCAGAGTGATTTTGGAAATTTCCCCATTTTTGTATATTTGCTTTTTGCCTGTTTGGGGGTCTTCTACTTGTTTCCGCCTGGGTTGACGGGTCTGGGGACATTGCTGTGAAGGTCTAATACCGGATAAAAGTGTTTTGGAGAAAATCGGAGTTGAAAAAGTTTTTGCGTTTTTGCTCACTTGCTTGTCTTTGGGGTGCTGTTTGGGGGGGTTCCTGGTGTTTGGGGGTGAGGTTTGGGGTCTGGGAGCACTGCTGGCACAGTCTAATTTTGATTGCATTTGTTTTTCAGGAAATCCATGGTGGAAAACGGGAGTTATGGCCTAGCTGCACAACGCGTTTGGACAAAATTGAAAGAAGACCGATTCTAAGTATGAGATTTTCCATTTTTGCTTTTTGCCTGTTTGGGGGTGTTTTCCTTTTTTTGCGGGTGGGTTGGCGGGTCTTGGGGCATTGCTGGTTAGGTCTAATACCGGATAAAAGTGGTTTGGAGAAAATCCATGCTGAAAAGCGTTTTGGCACTTTTTTTTAACTTAGGGCTCGTTAGGGTTAGCACTGGCAGCAGTATTGCATGTGTTTGAGAGTGTTCTAGGGTCTTAGAGCACTCGTGGGAATGTGTAATTTTGGTTGCAAGTGGTTTGAAGAAAATCCATGGTGGGAAAGGGGGGATTTGGCCTAGTTAAAGAAAGCGTTTGCCAATATTCTTAACTTAGGGCTTGTTAGGGTTAGCAGTATTGTATTGCATGTGTTTGGGCGGGGTTCTAGATTTTTACGACTGGGTGGGGTCTTGGAACACTTGTTGGAATGTCTAATTTTGATTGCAAGTGGTTTGAAGAAAATCCATGGTGGAAAAGGGGGGTTTTGGCCATACTTTCTGAGTGCGTTTTGGCATGATTTGAAATTAGGCCTCTGCGAGGTAGCAGCAGTATTCTGCACGTTTTTGGGAGGGTAATGTGGCGTGTTCTAGATTTTGGGGATTGTCATCTCTGAAAGTAACAGTATAATTTTTGCACTACACAGCGTGCCTTATATATTTTTTTCTCCGAGGCGTCTTTAACACTTACTGTTGTGTTTTTCCATCATCAATTACAGGCAGGCTTTTACCCTGTGCCATCGATGTACTACTCAGGCTTACAATTAGCGATCCGCAAATCCGCATCAGGCAGGCAGTGGACAGTCAGTGTGTCTGGTCACCAAGATTGATTGACAGAGCATCCGATGGAATGAAGGAGTACCGCGAATAGGAGGAATGGCTGGATGCATCAACTTCACAAATTCAACGGGACAACTACAAAAAACAGTAACAGTATCCAAAATTCTCCTTATCTTTTAAATGATATTCTTGTGAACTTGAACTTACTTCTACGAGTGTGACTCTGTGCGTTTGTTTGATCTATGCTTCAAATGTATCCCTCCAGCTATTTGATACGTCTTTGCTATGTTTAATACTAATTTAATGCTCTAAGTGTTTATTCTCTGAGGGCAGAGAGGCAAGTGAAATTGCGTAATGGTGGCTGCAGCCCTGTACTGCCAACTTGTTCCTTCGTAGTTACTAGTAAGTTTCAGTAAGTAGTAGTACTACTTTTCAGTAAGCTAATCATCCTTTTAGTAAACAACTTCCTTTATGTCCCTTTAAAGGTTTATTAATATCTTCAAATCCAAAGATTTGTTTCTCTTCATTTGTTGTTTGACTGTCCATGCTTTGGTTTTTTTCCTCTCTACCAAACTTTCCCAAAAACCCCCATTCCCATCCAATTTTCAAACCCTAACCCTCTTCCCCCGGGCTGTGTGGTATTTCATTGAGGTGTGACTTACAACCACAATAAATTCCACACACTTGCTGGGGAGGATAAGGGCAAAGCAACCAGAAGTTCATGTGCGCCATCGTGGATTGATAATAAGAACATCCTCCTCCTACACAACGTGAACAATCTAATGCTTAATGCTTACCTTACGTTGGCACTGCTTAGGCTACAAATTAGGGCACTGTTCTGTACCGTACTATCTATTGTACTGTTTCTAATGCTACGCTCAGGCCACTCAATGTTTAATTTACTCTTTTTTTCATATGGTGATACTGCAAGTGTGTACCACTACTGCTACCAGCACAACAATGATATTGCATCCGTCGAGGATTCTAGTCAACAACCAACCTTAATCACCATTTGCAATGCAGCCAGCCCTGGGGCTACCCCGATTCTCAAACACGAATCACAGGTAAGATAAGCATTTTGGAGAGGTAGAATAATGGGCTAGGACTGGGAGGAGAGGAGAGATTGCCAGTACTACTAGTAAAGTACAAGTAGGGCTACTGAATTCACTAACTCGGTTACTGGCACTTGGGTACATTTCAGGACTAGATGTTTCATTCATGCTGGTAAGTTGGAAGAAACCAAACGTCCAGTAACCACCACCCACCCCCACACAAAATAATATTAAAGCGTATACTATATTTTGGTATGAAAAATAATTATTAAGAAATATATTGAGGTAGTCAAAAAATGAAATAAATTAACCCAACTCACCCCCCTACCTAACCCCAACCAATGTCCAAAAGTCCAAAAGTCCCCTTTCCCAAATACCCAATTCCCACCCCCCAACAGTCTTTAAAAAAGGGGCAAGGGACAGTCACTTCCTCCGGTGGCGTAGTTTTGTAAGCTGTTGCTTCATGCGGAGGTCCCGGAGCTGGCGCTGATGTTTTTCGGCCAACCGCTCCAGGTAGTCCACTCTTTTGCGTAGTCGGCGCACATGAACGATCCAGGATCTGGGGGGGGGGGGGCGCTGATGTTGTTGCTACTGTGCGGCGGCGGCGGGAAGATGTCGGGCCACGGCTCCGTTTGGCTGGAGGCTTCTGGCTGGTGGACCCAGGGGCAGTGGAGGAGGATGTAGATGTTGATGTCTCCTCATGCTCCCGAGCCCACAACCGCCGATACTCGACACAATTGCCTCCAGCTTACGGGCCCTGGCCCGGACAGCCTTCTCCTTACGGGTGAGCTTTTTGGGAGTAGCATCTATGAAGAAAGAAAGAAAAATACTGTAGCCAATAGTCTTTAACATAAAGTCAAAATAATTCAACGGAAGGTTGACACTCAGTAACACCAGCAAGTAGCAAACACAGTATAACAATTTGGCATGTATCTTTCTGCCGTCTTTGTAAGCCTGTGACACTGTGAGTTTCAGGAATTCCACTAGCAGCACCATAGGTGGACTCACTACTACATACATAGTCAGAGAGTACTAAAAAAAGGCCTTTTTTTACTTTTTTTCTCCTTGTTTTGCAAAAGAAATTACTGGTACGTGAACTTGTGGTAGCCGCCATAATGGCAGCTCACTCAGCTTTCACCCAAGAAATACAGACACAGGCCATGATGATTCAGACTCGCAGTACTTTAAGCAGTACATGCAGGTGGGGATAGGAATGTCTTACTTTTCGATAGGGGTGGCACAGCCACTGGCCATACTTCATCCACTCAGCGTCTGCTCTACTACATCATACACCTCTGCTATCGATGAGGAGGATAAAGAAGATAACATCCAGGCTTCCAAAGTACGTCTATGATTCTTCTAAATGTCTCAAATGTACCAAAATGTCTTTTTGTCAACAACCAACTAACACCCTTTTAATTATATTTTGGAAACCGCCGTTTTCTTTCTTATGTTGAATTGCATTCAACAAAACCATTCTTTACAGTCATAAATAAATATTAAGACTCGCTCGTCCTTCGTTTCACCCTTCTTTAACTTTTCGTTCTTCACATCCCTAAACTACATCTGATATGACTTGGCTTCACAATAAAAATTTGCCAGCTGATTTGAAGTGAAATAGAGGGGCCATTGGTTACCAGAGAAGTACCGCCGCTAATGCTATTACAAGTCAAGGTTAACTGTCTTCTCCGTGATAGCCCAATAAGTAGTTCTAAATTAGTAAATGTTTTTGACAGTACAGTGTACTTATACTAGTGTACTGTGTACTACTGTACAGTACATCATACACTCCTTTACGAGACTACTGACATTTTTTTTAATAAGTAAGGAGTATAATAACTTACCACCATCCACCGCCGCTGATTCTTCCCCACCAGCTCCTCCTGTTGGCGCCGCCGCATCCAGAGTGGACCCCTCCGCACTGCTGTCCCCGGCACTGGTGGTCATCTGTGCCGCATCAGATGTTGTGACGTCTAGGAAAAACATGTCATATTTTCAGATGCCATACACAACCCCCTATTTTGTCTCGTAATGGAAGAAAATGTTACATAACACATTTTTTATTACTGGGATTGAAAAAAAAGTAACGGTTTTGGGGAGGGTGTTATCCTTTTATATGCTTATTCCATTAAATGCTACACTTCTTCTTATGACAACTGATGAATGCTTGCTTTACGTGCACCATTTTTCTCATTACAGAAAGAAGATTCCATTGCCCTTCTGCCAGACGATTCACATCTACTACTGAGTCATCACCAGTAGTACTTTAAGTACTTTAAAGAAGGTGGGGGCTCACGCACAGTTATTCTAATAATGTCCTGTGTCTGTTAACTATTATTAAGTTTGAGTCATTCTAATTTCATTCATGGGAATGTTGTTTAAACTTTAACGTCATCTTCATCCATCAGAATACTACGCTATTAAAAATAAAGAAATAATGTTTTCATTTCTTGATTGAAAATAAAACTTTAAAACTAACAAACACTGTGTGGTTTTTGTTCACGAGTGAGTGAGCGGAAAGGTTTGAACTACTGCACTTGGCAATCATGTTTCAGTGAACCAGATAGGCTGGGACTCGGAGGTAGTCTTCTTCTGTTCTTCTGGGTCGTAAAATCATTGGTCAGACATTCTAGATAGTCGGTCAGGGGAATGGGGGTTCAAATTCTGTTCGGACTGAGGTATGTCAAAAGTCGAACTGCACCTATCATCAACAATGTCCTATTTATCTTGTTCATACTTCTTTGTGTACAGAATAGTCCCTGAAACACTAGCGGTATGGGATGTGCTCCTCTCAAATCAAAAAGGCAACGGCCAACTTTTACTTGGTGTAAACAATGACATTTTGTTGTTGGAAATTGTCAAAGCACTTACATTAAGAAGACTGGACTAGACAGCAAGGGCAACCCAGAGGACTGCACTCAGTGCCTAGAGCTATTGCTGTACCAGAGGTTTGTTTCACACCGTTTGCCTAATGGGCAAGCTTAGCTACCTACACAGACCGACTCATAATTGTAAATAGTAGTAGCACAGAGAGTGATGGTAGAGGCAGGATAAGAATGTAGAAAGTAGTCTACATTAGAAGAAGATCAAAGACTATTTTGTAAAACATAGAATTATTAGGAACCAGTTTGTAATGAATAGGAGCTGTAAAAGTTAGGGAAGTATAAGTATTAATATAACAATAGTACAACTTACTGGGGCCAGCAGAAGAGCCTGCAAGAGACTGAGCCTCTCCACCTTCTGCCACCCGAGTCTCTGTCGCCGCCGCCGCCTTGCCCCTGGGAGGTCCTGGTGATCATGAAATAATGAAACACAACATGGATGATTGTTTTTTGGAAAATATTTGATTTCTTTGTACTCAATCTAAAATTATGACGGGGAATCAAATTAACATCAATTGCATCTGATCTGGTCAACTTAGGAGGATAGTAGTACAGTATTGCAGGATTCGCAGACCATCTAATAGGAAAGTTATGTAATTCAACAACAAAAAGGTTCTACTACGACTGCCATCACTCAGCAGCACGAGACGTCGCGTGGCAGACACAGTCCGTCATCATGATTGCAGACCACTAACAAATGTCCTATAACTAGTAATAAATAATATACTCAACGTATCAATCCACCACTATCTCTTCAAAGTGGCAGCAGCAGGAGTACAAAGAAGGACTAGACTTGAGTCTACTGTCTCTAGCATTACGCAGTAATGCTCTCAAATGACTAAAAAGTTGCAAACAAGTAAGCATAGTAGCAACGCCAATAACCAGGCGAACACCTGCAATGACAGAAGCTATTTAAACATTAATTTACCTGCATTGTAATTGAATCAGCAGCATTCGTACTCTTCAGGAAAAAAATAGATTAGCAATATAACAGAGCAGAAGGAAAAAAAGTAGTTATTAAATAGCTACTTACCAAGGCCAGTAATCTCCACACCGAGCAGGTCGAGCATGTCATGCTCCCGGTCCAAGATGTCACTCCACCGGTGCGTCACTTGCTGGTAGGTGCGCCGGACCCCAGACTCCTTATACATGCGCCGGCACACCTTCTCCCACAGCTGGCGAAGCTCCGGGAGGCCGTAACCGGAAGCAATCTGCCCACCTGCTGCCACGGTTTTAGGGAGGTGGACTTGTACAAACACCATCAAGACGGCCACCTCCACCGCGGAGAAGATCTCCCTGGCCTGGACTTCCTCGCCCCTCAAACGCTTGCAAGGGAGCCGGGTACGTGGTGCTGGGCCCTTCCCTTTGCCCTTGTCGCCTCCCTTAGCCATGGTCCTGGGCACAAGAAGAAGGAAAGAAGAATAGGTGTGAAAAAAATAAGAGAGAGAGCGAAAGAAATAAAGTAGGTAATAAAGTAACAAAAAGTTTAAAAAAAACACAAAATATAGATGTAGGAAATTGAAGAGAGGCATAATAAGCAAAAAAGACAAAAAAAGTTCAGAAAAACATAGGATTACGAAGATGTGAGATGGATAGAAAGGTAGCATGCCCAAAACCATAGCAGTGAATGAAAAACAAGATGGCCGTGCCCGTAGAGGACTGCGTGGGTAAGTTTGCGCAATATTTTCCCCGCGAGCACGCAAAAATGGCCATGAACACGTAATCACGCGCCGCATACGACGTGAGCATGCAAAAAGCACCCGGAAACGGAAATACGTCACGCAAACAAGATGGCTACGCCCATACACGACCGCATGGGCCACCTCGGGGTCGGTACGCTGCAAGCGGTCCGCGAATAAGCAAAAAAACGCGCGAACACGCAAAAAAAAGGAAATCCGCAAATTCGCACAAATTTGCGGATTGCAAGTTCGATTTCGCACGGATTCGCGCCCCGCGAATCTCGCGAAATGGCAGAAAAACGAATTTTGGAAAACTGAAAGCACTTAGCAGGTGCAAAAGTTCAAGCTCATTTGTAACCATTCCCTGTAGTGTTTCCTGAGGGGCACCTCCAGAGTTCAGTTGCCTACTTGCAACTATTCTCTGACCCTGCTCTGACCCTCAAAGCAGGGTCAGAGAATAGTTACAAGTATGGCACAATGCCCCTGTAAAAAAAATTAAACTGCAACAGGAAGCACTTACAGCTAAGGAAGCAGGTGCCAGACTTGAAGCTCAAATTCAGTGACACATTAACCAGCCCCAAATTAATTTATCTCAGTTGGACAGGTGTGCTTTCCCCCCATAATCTACAGTGGTGAACCAGAGGGTGGCAGGGATGAACCGGAGGGTGGCAGGGATGAACCAGAGGGTGGCACTGGTGAACCAGAGGGTGGCAGGGATGAACCAGAGGGTGGCAGGGATGAACCGGAGGGTGGCACTGGTGAACCAGAGGGTGCTGTGATGAACCAGAGGGTGGCAGTGCTGAACCAGAGGGTGGCAGTGATGAACCAGAGGGTGAAAGGGATGAACCAGAGGGTGGCAGGGATGAACCAGAGGATGCTGTGATGAACCAGAGGGTGGCAGTAATGAACCGGAAGGTGGCAGTGATGATCCAGAAGGGGGTAGTGGCGAACCAGAGGGTGGCAGTCTTGAACCAGAGGGTGGCAGTGATCAACCAGAGGGTGGCAGTGATGAACCAGAGGGTGGCACTGGTGAACCAGAGGGTGGCATTGCAGAACCAGAGGGTGGCAGAGATGAACCAGAGGGTGGCAGGGATAAACCAGCGGGTGGCAGTGCTGAACCAGAGGGTGGCACTGGTGAACCAGAGGGTGCTGTGATGAACCAGAGGTTGGCAGTGCTGAACCAGAGGCTAGCACTGGTGAATCAGAGGGTGCTGTGATGAACCAGAGGGTGGCAGGGATGAACCAGAGGGTGGCACTGGTGAACCAGAGGGTTCTGTGATGAACCAGAGGGTGGCAGTGAAGAACCAGAGGGTGGCACTGGTGAACCAGAGGGTGCTGTGATGAACCAGAGGGTGGCAGTGATGAACCAGAGGGTGGCAGGGATGAACCAGAGGGTGCTGTGATGAACCAGAGGGTGGCACTGGTGAACCAGAGGGTGCTGTGATGAACCAGAGGGTGGCAGTGCTGAACCAGAGGGTGGCAGGGATGAACCAGAGGGTTGCAGGGATGAACCAGAGGGTGCTGTGATGAACCAGAGGGTGGCAGTGAAGAACCAGAGGGTGGCACTGGTGAACCAGAGGGTGCTGTGATGAACCAGAGTGTGGCAGTGATGAACCAGAGGGTGGCACTGGTGGACCATAGGGTGCTGTGATGAACCAGAGGGTGGCAGTGATGAACCAGAGGGGGACAGCGATGATCCAGAGGGGGGCAGTGGCAAACCAGAGGGTGGCAGTGATGAAACATAGGGTGACAGTGGTGAACCAGAGGGTGCTGTGATGAACCAGAAGGTGGCAGTGGTGAGTGCTGAACCAGAGGGTGGGACCAGAGGGTGGGAGCAGGGGTGAACCAGAGGGTGCTGTGATGAACCAGAGGGTGGCAGTGGTGAGTGCTGAACCTGAGGGTGTCAGTGGTGAACCAGAGGGTGTCAGTGGTGAACCAGAGGGTGCTGTGATGAACCAGAGGGTGGCAGTGGTGAACCAGAGCGTGGCAGTGGTGAACCAGAGGGTGGCAATGATGAGCCAAAGGGTGCAGCGGTGAGTGCTGAACCAGAGGGTGGCAGCAGGGGTGAACGAGAGGGCGCTGTGATGAACCAGAGGGTGGCAGTGGTGAGTGCTGAACCTGAGGGTGGCAGGGGTGAACCATAGGGTGGCAGTGATGAACCAGAGGGTGACAGTGGTGAACCAGAGGGTGGCAGTGATGAACCAGAGGGTGGCACTGGTGATCCAGAGAGTGCTTTGATGAACCAGAGGGTGGCAGTAATGAGCCAGATGGTGGCAGTGATGATCCTGAGGGTGGCAGTGGTGGACCAGAGGGTGGCAGTAATGAACCATAGGGTGGCAGTGATGAACCAGAGGTTGGCAGTAGTGAGTGATGAACCTGAGGGTGGCAGGGGTGAACCAGAGGGTGCTGTGATGAACCAGAGGGTGCTGTGATGAACCAGAGGGTGGCAGTGGTGAACCAGAGGGTGGCAGTGGTGAACCAGAGGGTGCTGTGATGAACCAGAGGGTGGCAGTGGTGAACCAGAGGGTGGCAGTGGTGAACCAGAGGGTGGCAGTGATGAACCAGAGGGGGGCAGTGATGAACCAGAGGGGGACAGTGAGGATCCAGAGGGTGGCAGTGGTGAACCAGAGGGTGCTGTGATGAACCGGAGGGTGGCAGTGGTGAGTGCTGAAACAGAGGTTGGCGGCAGGGGTGAACCAGAGGGCGCTGTGATGAACCAGAGGGTGGCAGTGGCGAGTGCTGAACCTGAGGGTGGCAGGGGTGAACCAGAGGGTGGTAGTGATGAAGCAGAGGGTGGCAGTGGTGAACCAGAGGGTGGCAGTGATGAACCAGAGGGTGGCACTGGTGAACCAGAGGGTGCTGTGATGAACCAAAGGGTGGCAGTAATGAACCAGAGGGTGGCAGTGATGATCCTGAGGGTGGCAGTGGCGAACCAGAGGGTGGCAGTAATGAACCAGAGGGTGGCAGTGATGAACCAGAGGGTGGCAGTGGTGAACCAGAGGGTGCTGTGCCCATACACGACCGCATGGGTAACTTCGCCATGCAAGCGGCTCGCGAACACGAACAAAGCCCCGCGAACACGCAAAAAGCCCCGCGAACACGCAAAACACCAAAAATTTGCAATTTCGCACACATTCGCGAATTATGCGGATTGCGAATTCGCACAATTTCGCGAATCGCGATTTCGCTGATTTCGCCCATACCTACTCACTGGTGTTTGGTCTAACAGTACTGTGTCATCTGCGCACTGTAGGTATTGGATTTTCACTCCTGCAAATTTGAGGGTAAAAGCCCTCTCACACGGTAGATGCCCAGGGAGATCTGCCAAGTATAAATTGAACAACAAAGGTGCCAGGACGCGCATTTGTTTCAATCTTTTATTTTTTTCAAATTTTCCTGTAGTGACTCTTCCGAAGCTGACTCTTATTTTACCTTTGTGTCCGAATAGAGGTTGATGATGCCTTTTAATAAAGTATGAGGGATACCCCAGTTATTACATTTTTCCCATAGCTTTGGGAGTGCTACACTATCAAACACAGTAACACTTTATTTTAAGTTACGGGTTGAACTGATTAAATTAAAATGTTTCAGGGCCAGCAGTGGTAAATCAGCAACACCTCGATCTACTGTCTATATAAATTTACAGCTTGGAGCTGAGGTTCACAGAGGAAATGTATGGATGCAGAAGGGATTTCATAGTTTCTCTATGTATTTTTTTTTATTGCCTGAGGTCATGTGAACACTGTGGCCTCCCAATGTATCTTATGTACATAAAATAAAAATTTCTATTCGCATTTCAATATAAATTTCCATGTTAACATTCTTACATTCTTGGGTATATGGTTTATCAAAAAGTAAACGTGAATTTCGTGCATGTCAGTGGTTTGTGAAGATGTTGACGGGTGATGGGTGAAGTTTGTTCTGATTGGCTGTGCTTTTGAGCTGTTGATTTGTTGTGTTTGCTGAGTTGTGTTGACATTATCTTTGTTTTTTGCATTTTACTTTTGTATTGTGTATTAAGTGTGGTGGTGTTCTAGTGTGTCATTGCCATTTTATTGTGTGCTGTTTTTGTGTTGCTCTTCTGTTATTGTCTATTTGTTCTATGGTGATAAGTAATAATATTGTATTGTCGTTGTTATTCTGTTGCCTTGCTATTGTGATGTTATGATGGTTTTGGTTGCTTTTTTGACAATTTATTGTGTTGTAGAATTGTTCAGAGTGTTATTTGTTTGTATTGTACTGTGGGACACTTATTTCATTGTACATTCTTGTACTGTGTTATGGTAGTGTTTCTTTTTGTTTTTTGTAATACTGGGGTATTTTCTATTTGTGTTGTTGTTCATTGTGTGGTGTTTCACAATTGATTCAAAATTATGTGGTTTTAATATGTTGATATTTGCAGGATTGTGTTCTTATGTTGGTTTGGTGTTGCTGTTGTTGCTCTTTTTGTCTGTTGAGTGTTTTTTATTTTAATTTTATTCGGAACAACAAGAAAAAGAACAGCAAAGCAGTAAATACAATAAGGCCAATTTATCATAGTAATTGTAAAGGAAGAAGAATATATAAAGGTTATAACTATCAAGCTGTATGTAAAGACAAAATATATGTACTATATAAACAATAAAGGAAAGGAATATGGGGAGAACAATATATAATTTTCTATATTATTAAAATAAGAACATGAATAATAAATGATTCACATTGTAAGCATAACAATCAGGAAAAGCTAAACAAATAAAGAAAAAACTTGGTAGAAATATAAATGTACAATATCTACCAATCATCTGGAAAAAAAGACAAAGGGTGAGGTTAAGTTGGTTTCCATACATCATCTGAGTAAGTAAAAACTTTAACGCAGAAGAGGCAGATAAAGTTACCTGATGGTAGTATGCGGGGTAGCAAAGTTTTTGGGTAGCGCTTGGCAGACTCGTTTAAGGCTGCTAAAAGCGACCCCTCCTTAAAAAATTCTGGCTGTGGACTGATAAAGGTTTAAAACTTATATAAGATTTTCAATGAGATTTTCCATGTGTTTTATTGTATATATATATTTTTTATCTGTCCTTTAAATGGTCTATCTATGCTTGTATGTTCAATGGATTGATGAAATTTTAATTATGATTGTATAGGGATGTACAGACTTTTATAATAAAATGTTTTTATCGAATAAAGTACATTCAAATCAAATAAAGTTAAGTATGTGGTAATGGAAGTCATAAGATATCTTTTTTAAGTGCTAGAGATATGGGAGAGACATTATTAGTGCCTAATCTATGTAGGAAACATACAGCGTTCTACCAGGATCTAAAAGTTACTTTAACAGCTTGTTTCAAATTTGAAGTCATTAAACGAAAAACAACCGCTAACAACAGATCTAGTAACTTAAATGTCGGTGGTGACTTTGGCCATTGGGGTGGCATAGTGCCTAGAAATGTATTGATTACTTAAAATTTGATGGTGACTGTGGCCATTGTGGATCTGTGAGAGTGTCGGATGTGATTATTCCCATTGGCCACAAAGTTGTCCATGTAGTAACACAGTGCACAACTATTGACTGGCACGCAGGCACCAGAAAAATCCATATGTTCATACATTTCATGTACAAATTATGTGCATAATGAGCTATTTATTATCATTGTTACTTCTGTAGAGGGGTCTTTCCCATATCTGCAATGGACATCTCTAATCTCTCTGACCAGGTGGCAAGGAAACATGTTTGGAGCTTAACAAAGAAAATATGCACAACCGTACCCTGTGAAAAGCATAATGGTTTTGTACGATCGAGACACAGCTAAGACATCTTCATAGTTTCAAATTGAACGAAGAATAAAGAAATACATTTATTTCTAGGAGGGGCCAACATTTTATTTTATGATTTTAAAGAGTATACTTCTTCCAGATTAAATGACAATAGTTCTCAAAAACTGTGATGCTACACACGACTAACTAAGCAGGACCTACCAAATGTGTAAACCAAAAATGTTGATTGAAGTGTATAAAAATCATGTCTTTGAAGGTAGTAAAATTGTATATAATGACACCAGCAAGATTTAGGCAATGACTATTGCGCATACAATTACTGGTGAAAGTGCCTTATTAATTGGATTAAAATGGTACATGCATATTGTGATAATTTCAGATCATCATACCTCGAATTGGTGTCTGGTATTCAAAGTGCAATTATTATTGTCTCTAAAAAAACATTTTGTTTTCAATTTTAGTCTAAACCCCAAGGCATTGGACAGATGTTGAAAATTCTCTCTTACTTTCTGGTGCTGCCAGCTTTGCAAAACCATAATTTGAGAGAGAAACACACGCAGAATTAAGAGCCTGGCCGATGCTTCTCTAAATCATATTATTGACTAATATTTATCTGTTGCATTCCCTGGGTCATCATTTCGATTTACGTGTTCAGTTATTATTCATTGAACATTTCTTTGGGGCTCTTGCAGTTTGAACAGCTGTTTCACAACAGCTGTCTGTGCTCATAACTTCAGCAATATATGAGGAACAATATCTCGTTTTCCATGGTCACTGGTCACATTATTGACTGGAGTAAACTAATCTCGCTCCACTTTTTATTAATTAATTCATTTAACTGTTTTTACAAACTGACAGCCACTTCGAAGTGCTAATAAGTAGTACAGATTGGTAGCTTTCTTCAAATATCCCATTGCAAGAGATGGATGAATTAGTTTTGGAATTTGGGTAGCAACTTTCCAGTTCTATCTTCTCATTTGTTTTCTAGGTCCACCTGCACCACTCTCATTTAATCCATAGCCAGTTTTAGGTTTAACCTGGGCTGCTCATGCACTGCTTTGCGAGCCATGCCACATTGGAGTACGGACTTCAATCCTCACTAGCGCCAGCACTGAAATCACTGTCACTGAAACATCTTCATGCCATGGTGCCTTCCAGTGCAGAATACTATGCACAGACTCACTTTAAACATGTTCCCACTTTGTATGTGTGCTGTAAAGTGCAGCACGAATGCATAGTTGGAAAAGGAAGGAGAAATGAAAGAATTTCCCCTTTCTTTGCAGATACTTGAAAAGGGCGCAGTTTTCGCACGCTAAACCCAATATACTTTATTTTGTAAATTGAGTTTAGCCTGAGAAACTTTGGGTGATTGCATAGGAACACTCATGCCCCATTCTTGGTACAACCCATGGTGTAGAGAAATGAGCGCTGCTCCGCATTACTTTTCCATCATTGCCAGCGCTAAACAAGTAAATTGGGAAAAAAGATTTAGCACCGATTTGTGTCACTTTTGTGATGCAAACATAGTGAAAATTTTAGTAAATCACCCCATTGTTTATTCACCTAAAATAGGTGTGTAAACCAAAATTTGGCAGTCATTTTCTCTAAACTCATGTGGTCCCTTGCCTAAGCCTTGCATTTTTCTGTGGCCTATAAAATCATTAAATTTCATAGCATTGCGGCAGGGCTCGGAGGTTGATTGCACAGGACTTTTACTAAGTGGGTATTGCAATTGAGGTGCTGAACTTGTGGTCAACCGCAGTCAGGAGGATCTTTGTACAATTCATAGTATTATGAAGTAGAAGTGGGTGAGCCACTATTAGCTTGCACCAGATGTACTGCTGTGGCTCAGCTTGAAGTCTTCCAAAACAAGATGAGCTTTCTTGATACTTTTGACTGCCATGCTCAAACCTCTTGTGGCAAGAAATACAAAGCATTAACCTTTTGATGCAAAAAGTGAGAAACAGTGAGAGCAATCAATTAGCTGAATTACAGAATGTGAAATAAAAAAACCAGATAATTCCCAGTTTCTAACCTTGACCAATTTGCATGATCCTAGGCAAATATCTTATTTCACAATGCTTCATTTTTCATGATCCCACTTGTGAACACCCTAAAATATATGCGTTCAGCAATACAAATCAAAAGCTCTGGAGTAGTTGATATATTAGTGGTAAGGTTGCTATAAGTATAATAGGTTACATATGTGTTGCACAGATTTGAAATTCCCATCTCTGCAACGCACTCGGCTCATGCTATATTAGGTTAGCAGTGTGTGGCTAAATAGATGCCATTTGTATTCACATTATGCAACCCACTGAGTTATCCCCGTAATGTGCAGGCTTCAGTTAGCGAGTGTGCCTCCATTTTGTATTTTGCATTTTAGCCTGTGGTATTTATGTATGTATTTTTATATATGTCATAGCTACAGACCATGCTATTGCAGTATTATTTTATAGTACTGCTAACACTGTACGTATTATACTTCGCATTCTGTCTTACGATTGTAGCAGTTCATATCTCTTGCATGAGAAATAAGACTGTTCAATAAACCCTTTTTTTAAACACCCATCTCTCTATTTCTATGCAACTCTGTAGAAATGAAGCATGCATGATTGACTGAGTGAAACTATATTGTTTTATTTCCACGACTCTGAAGATATTGTTTCGACTCTAAAGGAAACAAAGCTATCATGTTTATACAGTTGTCATAAACTAATCCCTTCTTGTTCATTCGAGAAGTTTCTAGTGACCTCTGAGTTAGCTGGCACACACAAGTAGTTTAGTTTAATGTACTCTATAGAGACATATTGACCTCAGTCCTATGTCAAATCTATAGTGTAAGGCACTAATTTAATGCTAAATACTGAAGTAACTCAGTCATAATTTTCTCAAAGACCCCTACTCTACTCATAATACTCCATAAGACATCTGGAGTGGGTTGGGATAATATCCGCCATAGCTGAGTAGGACGAAAAATCCTATGTATTAGCTTTTTTGGTTTGTTCAACATTGAAGGATACAGTGTTCCAAAACATTGTGCACCTTATCTTTGTTCCCTTGAAACTTGCGCTGCATTATTAATTAAACAATGTCTACTAACAGCAATAACACCAAAACCGGTGGAGCTGAAGGCGACCACGCCGTACCAGCCTTTAACTGAACAGGTTTTACTGAAATTGTTGAGAATGCTATAATCATTCCTCCAAATCTAAGGAGAACCATCACTCTAAAACTTATAAAACATGGCCTAACATCAAGAGGTGGTAGGGCAGTTTTTGTGATAGAGGCACATGAATATCAAAAGACAGACGTAATCTACTCATGGATAGTATTCCCAGAATTAAA
The DNA here is from genome assembly GCF_964261635.1 of Lissotriton helveticus. Lineage (NCBI taxonomy): Eukaryota > Metazoa > Chordata > Amphibia > Caudata > Salamandridae > Lissotriton > Lissotriton helveticus. The sequence goes on from NC_136065.1 coordinate 1,470,484,850, forward strand.
TCCAGGAACACATTTGTTTCACTTCTACAAAGAATATGATCAACCAGTAGAATGTATTCCTTTCGATGATATTGAAATTCCACTCACATACCAAGAGCATGAGCTCTAGTTTAAAGGCGCCCTAAAACATTTAAATCACATTACCAGGCTCATACACTAGGTAGACCAGGAGCAACATGGTCAGTTTTAGCCGGCTATACACCACATCCTGACACTGATGACATGTCAGACGTAGAATTACTCACTCAACTCAGAGTTAATCAACATTTATAGACAATTGGTTCAATATGTCACCGGACTCTCATAGTCCAACCTCAAATAGTTATTCCACAACAAACCTCTCACCAGGGAAATACACTAAAAATTACACCACAGACTTTGCACGCAGTCATTTGTAAATTACCCCTCAAAACGTGAACAAATTCCATTCTGGATAGCTCAAACAATTACTCAAATCGAAGCAGTATTTCCTAATACTAGCCCTCATGAGAAACACAGAATTTTAACAATCTGTTTACCAATGGGGATCACACCACATCTAGAAGACTCGACCACTTGGGATTATACGAAAAATAATGTAGGATGGGATGAGGATTCACTGCACCACAAAATCCAGTTAAAAAATCAACAAACTGCACAAAGGTAGTACCCAGTTAAGCAAGAAGCTAAAAAACAGGTCAGGGAGATTTTAGATCAACATGAATACCAAAGGGTGATTGAAACATGCACCTCATCAATGAACAATCCTTTATTTCCTGTCTCCAAACCAGACAATACATATTGTCTAGTTTTGAATTACAGACACTTAAACTCTTGTTGCAAAACATTTGCAGTGCAGAATGCACACAGTACAGCATTAATGAATACCATTGGCGTAAAAAATATAAAACAGCATTAGATATTTCAAATGGTTTCTCTTGTCAAAACATTGCAGCTAAAAGTAGGTATTTGACCGCTTTTTTAATAATGGGGACACAGCATCACTTCTTTCGTCTCCCAAAAGGATTCAAGAGTAGTCCGGGGTTATTCTCAGCAAGAGTAACAGAGTTATAGCAAACTTATGATGACGAGGCATTGTCATATGTCGATGATATCTATCTGACAGGCGATTACCTAAATAGGCACTTGAACAGGGTGAACACCATTATACTTGGCTTTGCCGCTGAGGGGTATAAATTCAATTTTACAAAATCAAGAATTGCCCATCTCAACGTTATTTTTCTAGTTTATGAACTATCAAGTGAAGGCAAAAGCCTGGCAGACAACTTTTTAGAGAAGTGTACTCTGCTCCAACCCCCCAAAACGCTGAAAAACTTACAGTCGATTCTAGTTTTCCTGAGTTTTGGAAGAACTTACATTCTAAACTACGCAGAAAGGGTAAAACCTTTCTACAAATTAATCAAACCTAATTTTAAAACAATAAATTAGACTAAAGAACACACAGAAATGTTGTGATCTCTTCAAACAGACATGTTAGTAGCTAAACACTTACAAACACACGTAAACGTACGCAACTTAGTGATCCGAATCATTCCCGGTCACTGCGGATTCACCTACTTAACTTTTAACGAGGGTGAAAAAGTACCAATTGCATACAAACCACATTTGTACACACAAGCAGAAATGAAATTCACTTCGACAGAAAAAATTCTGCCAGCAGTTCAAACCACTGTAGCAAAAGAGAGAGCCCTAGCCCAGGGGAAACGCATAAGGGTCGTAACTCCTGTACCAGTCTTAGAGGCAGGGACTAAAGCGAGCATTCTGAATGCTAAAGCTTTACATCCGAGATGGATACAATGGGCTAATTCTCTTGCAGCAACTGATGTTGAATATGTTTTTGATCCTTACTTAAAAACACAAGCATTCCTGCAATACAAACAAGAATGTCCTCTGTCTACTGAAATTCTACCTCTAGATCAGTATGAATGTATAATTTATACTGACGGATCTGCACAACCCGCTCCGGAGACTAAGCAAGCTTATATTGCAGCATGCGCGATCGTTAAACGTCATATGCGCGTTGGCAAATTCAGACCTATGGTCAGAAAAACACAATATTTAGGAGATTGTACAGCTCAGTGACCTGAACTACAAGCATTCATCATGGCACTTGAAAATACGGATCGCAAATTCCCCTCACTCATAGTGTGCGATTCCTTGCACGGTGTACAATCTTACAATGATAAGTTACGGAATTGGCTTCACAACAGTTTCAAAGATGCAAAAAGTGACACAATCAAGCATAAAATGCTTTGGGAACAAGTAGTTCAGTGCAAAACGGACTACAAAACACTCACGTGATACACCCATTGAATTATCAACGTGATGCTGTTCACATTGAAGGGAATTCATTGACTGATAAAGCCACGAAAGGGGCTGTGCAAAAGGCTTCCGTAGCTGCAATCAATCAGCCAAAAACGAAAATAGAGAGTGAAATAATACTATCTGTCAATGCTACAAGCAAAGGCAGTGGTGTAGCGTTACCTATAAAGTTTCCACTCAAATACTTGTATATAACTGATACAAACAAATTTCCATTTGCTTGAATCACTGGAGTGGGGGATAGAGTACTCCCAAACATGGAACATAGATTAGGACTAATCCTAGCAGCACATGAAGGGCTCGCCTCTGCTCATGCAGGTGTTTCCGCCGATCTAAAAAGCAAGGAAGACGCTGTCACACTGCTAGCGTGAAGGGCTATAGTCAGTGCTGAAATTGTACTTATTTTTAAAACCTCACTTATTTTTTAATTATAAGCTCACCTGATTGCCGCTTCCCCGGTCCACAGCCGACTTTAGGTCAGATTGCTGCTGAGGGAAGACGGACTCGCCGAATACACCGAAAGTGACTAGACTTCTGGTTCACACACGAGACAAGTTAGCAGTCTAGCTTTCCTGGGCTGAAGTATTTAAGGGGCAATTTCCTGTTCTATTGCTTGATCTAAAAAGCAAGGAAGACACTGTCACGCTGCTAGCGCGAAGGGCTATAGTTAGTGCTGAAATTGTACTTATTTTTAAAACCTCACTTATTTTTTAATTATAAGCTCACCTGATTGCTGCTACCCTGGTCCACCGCCGATTTTAGGTCGTATTGCTGTGGAGGGAAGACGGACTCGCCGAATACACCGAAAGTGACTAGACTTCGGATTCACACACGAGACAAGTTAGCAGTCTAGCTTTCCTGGTCTGAAGTATTTAAGGGGCAGTTTCCTGTTCTCCTGCTTGATCTAAAAAGCAAGGAAGACGCTGTCACGCTGCTAGCACGACCGGCTATAGTCAGTGCTGAAATTGTACTTACTTTTAAAACCTCACTTATTTTTGTGTTATAAGCTCACCTGATTGCCGCTTCCCTGGTCCACCGCCGACTTTAGGTCGGATTGCTGTGGAGGGAAGACGGACTCGCCAAATACACCAAAAGTGACTAGACTTCCGGTTTACACACGAGACAAGTTAGCAGTCTAGCTTTCCTGGGCTGAAGTATTTAAAGGGCAATTTCTGTTCTCCTGCTTGATCTAAAAAGCAAGACAAGACAAGACAAGACAAGTCAGATGGTCCCTGCGATAAAAGGCATGTCCCTTCAAGCGTGCAGCGGACTCGCGCAGCGGGCGTGCCGGAGATGCGCCGAAGGCGCACCAAGGGTAAGCCCTTTCTGCGCCCGTCTGCGCCAGTACGTCGCCTCTCGCCACAAATGCTGGCCACGGCGTGCTGGCAGGACATGCCTATGCCAGGGACATCCTCCTGGATATTAATAAATTAGGTACCCGATGTGACCAGACCACACTACATCCTCTGGAAGGTCCCTTTCAGTGTGGATGTGGTCGGTTCTCTTTACTGAAACCAATGGCACCTACGCCCCCAAAAGTCATCTGTCATCAACAACGGCTGACTATCCTCCAGCTGAATGTAAGATCTTTAGCTAAACACTATGCCGAAGTACATGATCTCATTGAGGACAACAAACCGGACATCCTGTTCCTCACCGAGACATGGATACAGGACGACATGACCACAGTCCCTAATTTGGCCATACCATCTGGCTACTCCGTGCATACTGTAAATAGGCCAACGAGGGGCGATGGTATAGCTGTGTTTGTCAACACTTGCTACCCCTGCCTCTTCACCAAAATTTATATTATAGGATGCAAATCTGCTCACTTCAGCATTCAGATAAACCCGCATTTGAATCTTTCTGGACTTTTGGTGTACATGCCCCCCGGACAAGATGGTGGCTTTATAACTGCTTTCCTGGAAGCAGTGGGTTCATTGGCAGTAGGTACTGCAAATTTTTGTATTTTTGGTGACTTGAATCCCCACTTCGATCTTACCTCCGACAAAAAGATGAATTACCTTCTTGCAGATTTAGCAGCATTTCAACTGCACCAACTAGTCTCGAGTCCCACCCACAGAGGAGGCCATTTGTTAGATCCCATCTTCTCTATCATGGAAATGGTGGTAGTAGATGCCCCTATTCCGGTTCCTTGGTCCGGCCATATGTTGGTTGGTATGTCGCTACCTCTAAAAGAAACATCAGTCGTGTTGACCGGTCGCCCAGTATACAAGCGCCCCTGGCGGAAACTACGCCTAGATGATTTCCATGCCCTGCTCAGATATGATCCTCTCGACCTCGGCGATGATACAGAGATAGGGTATGAAATGTTCTGTGCCTGGCTAACGCGGGCTTTGGATGCCTTAATCCCGGCCAGTAGGTCCAAAGGTCGCTCCCTAGAGTCTAATCCATGCTATAATGATTCCCTAATGACCCTAAGGAAATCCTGTAAAAAATCCGAAAGGAAATGGAGGAAACAACTATCATAGAGCTGTCTGTAAGACAAGAGCTGCTTACTATGCCGAGGAGATCAGGCTTAGCTCCAATTCCTCAAAATCTATTTTTAAAATCTTGAAGGACCTCAGTACAAAAAAGGCATCGACACAGGCTATGGCCTCTGAAATGCACTGCAAAGAATCGGCTTCCTTCTTCATAGAGAAAGTATGCACAATATATAGATCCTTTAAATCTATTCCTCTGCCTATCCTTCTGAGCTCTGAGTCAATCCCTCTTAGTTCTGAGCCAACCACTAAACTTATGATGATTCCTGAAATCTCTCATGAGGTGTTTATTAAACTATGTAAAAAAATGAAGTCTGGCTCTCCTGCCGACCCTCTAAAACCCACCCAATTTAGGGAAGCATCCGCGCTTGTACTTGAACCTCTCTGAGAGATTATTAACTCTTCCTTTGAATCAGCTGTGATACCAGCTAGATGGAAACAGGCTTGGGTATCACCCATTATTAAAAAACCTACGTTAGACCCCACCAAACCTGAGAATCCTAGGCCGATCTCCTTGCTCCCTTGGCCGGCCAAGGTGGCAGAAGCCCATGTTAATAGTATTCTCACTAGCTTTCTTCAATCTAATAATATTCTGGATGCCTCACAGCATGGCTTCTGAGCCGGTCACAACACCGAGACGGCACTCTTAAGCATGACAGAACACCTGCGGACCATTTTAGACTCAGGTCAAACGGCGGCACTGATCCTTTTGGATCTGAGTGCCGCCTTTGACATGGTCTCGCATGCGATCCTGCTGCATCGTCTGGAAGAAGCGGCGGTTGGAGGATGTGCTCTGGAGTGGTTCAGAGCCTTCCTAACTGGAAGATCCCTTCAGGTTTCCACTCCCCCGTACCTCTCCAAGGAACAAATTATCGAGCAGGGAGTTCCTCAGGGCTAGGCGCTCAGCCCTACATTATTCAATCTTTACGTACAGCCACTGGCTGCGGTCACTAAGCTATGGGAGCTTTCAATGGTCTCATATGATGATGACACGCAGCTAGTGGTGGCCCTCACAGAGGACGCCGTTCTTAGTGCAACTAGATGTAAGAGTGGCTTCACGGCCGTGGCTAACTAGATGACGCTTAACTATCTGCAGCTTAATGCCAGCACGACAGAGGTTCTATGTGTCTGGTTGGGAAGAAAAATGGTGGCCCAATACCCTGGGGAACCTCCCCGACCCGGTAAACAATCTTAGGGTCTGGATAGACTCCTCTCTTAGCTTTAGCACTCATACCAAGAAAACGGCAGCCACACGTTTTGGGATCCTACGGAATCTCAAACCTATTTTAAAATGTTTCGATCTTCCCACCCACCAGCTCATAGTGCAATCCACTATTCTCTCCCTCTTAGACTATGCTAGCTCCTTGTTGTTAGGAGCAAACCAGGCAGAGATTAGAAGAATGCAGCGGGTGCAAAATGCGGCAGCAAGAATCTTGGTAGGCCTCCCTCGCTTTCGTTCGGTGGCGAGTATCCTGAGTAAACTCCACTGGCTGCCGTGGCGAATCGGATCCAATTTAAGGCTCTTTGTTTATCGTTCAAAATCCTAAAACTTGAGACTCCACCTATGATCTGTTCGTTACTTACTCCTTATGTTCCCCCACGAGCTTTGCTGTTGGAAGGCCAGAACCTGGTAGCTGTCCCTCGTGTGAAACGCTCTAGGATGGGCAGACGTTCCTTCCGATACATTGCTGCTAAATTATGGAACGCCTTGCCATCCCGGGTACGTGGACTAAACGGTCTGCTGACATTCAGGAAAGCCATTATGACTTACCTTTTTCCCCTAGCTTAGATCTTAGAGCTTGTTATGTTAGGGCCTGCTATGTTGTAAAGTTGCAATCGCCCTCCTTGTTGTTTTAGCAAGCGCCGGGACACCCCTTAGCTGGGGCAGCTGAGCGCTATATAAAAACTCAGTAACATACCATAACAGTATCATTATTAAAGCAGAGGTACTGGTGGCCAGGCATTAGGAAACAGACCCAGAACTATGTTTTGGACTGTGAAATATGCCAAAAGTCTCTACTGTGAAATGTCCTGCACAGATGCCCCTGTTAATCTCAGATAAACCACTGCGGTCCCTTACAAAGGGATCGTAACTATAAATATATAATGGTCGCAGTAGATTCACGTTTTAAGTTCCTTTGGATGTGGCCTCAGCGCTTGGCTGTCGCTCAAACTTTGCGAGTCTTTATCTGCACAAACACAATAGGCACGCTACATTCTGACCAGGGTCCTGCATTTAGCTCTCGAGCTTACAAAGAAGCCATGGCCAGTTTGGGTGTTGAATTGCGATACTCTTCTCCATTCCATCCTGAGGGATATTCTGTTGTGGATAGAAAAAACCGGGACATAAAGCAGTCTATAACAGCTAGGCTATTAGGTTTGGGTGAGGGGTGGGTCCAACATCTCATTGTGGTTCAAAGTGCGCTTAACAACTTGCCAAGAAGTTCTCTAGGGGGTGTCACTCCATATGAGGTCCTATTTGGGGCAAGAATGTTGGTTACGGACCTTGATTGTCATGGAACAGTGGTGGAAAATAAGAAATTTGATATCAAAGATCGTTTGGCTGTTTTACAGGACTTAAATGAACTAAGAACGAAACAAAGCAACCTGTTCTTGAATCCAACCACCACTGGGGAAAAACCAACCATCCCAGCAAGGCCTGTCTGAATCCCAAAGCTTGGGAATCTAGTCAGAGAAAAGATCGCAGACAAGAAGGAATTTGGGCCTTCTTACGGACAACCAGTACCTGTCCTAGCAATCCACGGAACAAGAACAGTCATACTGCCGCCCCTTGCTGGTAAAAAGGAGAATAGATTTGTGTCCATCGACCTGATCAAACTACACTATGTGGCTGATACCAAGCAGTAGGCCAAGTGGACTTCGCCAATGTAGCAGACGCACTCCTCTAGCTAAAATCCAAGAGGTTCAAACTGAGAGACTCATCACCATTGAAGAATCTGCAATGAGAAAAGAAGGACTAAGCAACAAAGCTCTGGAACTTGTACCTCTTGAGCCCCAAATAACAGTTTGTCCAGATTGTCCAGTTACTTCTACAACGAAGTAACAAGTGATCAAGTGGTTCCAGCAATTTCAATAAATCTGTATGCAATTCCAACCATTGACAGAACTGCCTCTGGCTATTTCATTAACTTTGATACGTTTTCTGAGGATCCCAGAGAACCTGAAACAACGTCAGCAAAAAGAACTTTCAAAGAACAAGAAACAGACTTTTTTCGTCACCTGGAAAAGACATCTGGATTCACCATGGATTGAACTTTGGATTGTGTTGGGAATATTTTTTCTTCTGCTTTGGTAAGCTCTGGTAATAACACTGGGTATGCTAATAAATGGTGATATGTAAAATGGACACAGCAAGTAAACAAGTGAACTTACTTCTGAAGCCACACAAATCATCCCATCGTGAACAAAGAGACTTGTCAGCAGTGAACATCACAACCGTTCCTATACAAGATTGTATAGTTTGGGACAAAACTGAATATGACATTTTTGGCCCATCGGATCTTTTGAAGATTCTACGATTACTCAAGATTTCATTAAGTGACTTTATTACCTCTAGTACCTTTTCTTATGATTGGGACTTCTAGACTGTTAATAATATGATGTCTGATCTAGAGATGTCCGCAGTATTTACCAATCATGAATATTTAGAAGGTTCATCAGACTATGAACAAATGTATTGTTATAACCATTATGGTCATCATTTCTTGCACAATTCTAAAATACCTAGAAATGTATATATGTATAACCAATGGGAACACTGTCCTACACATCCAAAGGGTAGCTCAAAAACTTTTGCAATGAAGTTTCCATATTTTTCAGGGTTCAATTTATCAAATTCTGAATCATTTTACTTTGAAAATTTGAACAAATTTGTTAGAAAACTCTCAAAATCATGTACCCTGATGGGCGAAAGAGTCACTGAGATGGAGGCCAGGGTTGTGACTAATGAGAAAGAAACTATGTTGAATGCTGAACGCACTAAACTTCAAGATGCCGAGCTTGTAGATATCAAGTGGAAGTTGGAGGAGTTTGAAAACCGCCAACGTCGGAAGAATCTCCGTATTTTAGGCGTCCCGGAGAAATTTGAGGGGGGTGATACCCGAGCCTTCGTGGTTAAACTGCTAGAAGAGTCCCTGCCCTCCATCAAAGATTGGAACTTGAACGCAGAGGTTCAACGAGCCCACCGGATACCATTCAATATCCCTACGAAACCGGGCATATATCCCAGAGCTATTTTGGTTTATTTTGGGAATTTTTTGGTAAGACAATTTGTTGCCGATAACGCTAGGCCTGACAAAAAAGTGCAGTATAATGATTTTGCATATTTTTTAGGACCGGACTTTTGCCACGTCACTGTGGAAAGACGTTGGCGGCTTCGCTCTTTGATTAAGCCATTTCAAGACAAAGGCGCACAAGCATATCTCAATAATCCTGCAAAGTAAAAAATTGTACATGGCGGCCTTACAAAATTTTTTCAATCTGAAATCAAAGCAAAGGCTTACCTAGATCAGATTTCTTAAAAAGTTCCAGAATGCGAATGAAAATTTTTTTTGTTCTTCTGTGTAGATATGCAGTAAGTGTAAGGGAAAGGGGGGGGAAAAAACCAGCTTGTTCATTATAATTTAACCAATAGCTTAATACATCCTTAGATGACGTTTCATATGTGTTAATATCTGCATCTCTACCGGGGTTTTTCACTTATAGCAGATCACCGATATTGTATATATATTGTATAAACGATCCATTACTATCCTTCTCTCTTCTCTCAATCCTTCTTTCTTTTCCTTGGTAATTCTATGAGTCAAATATCTTTTAAGCGGTAGATTAGATACTATGCTGTGACTGCATCACCCAGACTCTGTGTGAGTCTGATTGCCCACTGAATGGGGGGGGGGAGGGTCCAGGGGAAGGGTGGTGGGGTTGCTCAGGGGGGGCATGGGAGGGTCACTTAGGGGGGGGAAACACAAAAAAATAAAAGAACCAGGTTTTTCAGCTAAAGAAATATGTAAAAGGGTACCAAATAGAACAGTAACAGATTTAGATAATTGTTCTATAATAAAGTTTTATATTCTTGAGGCGATGCTACAACCATTCCCTATAAACAATGTGTAGATTAAATATCCAAACTTGGAATGTCGGAGGGTTATTAACAGGGGATAAGTGCAAACGCTTGGCTGAGCTACTTAAACTAACTCCAGTAGATGTACTATGCCTCCAAGAAACCCACGTACCATGGATTAAAAAATCGTTGTTAAATATGAATGGATACAATCTATTAGCTGTCTCTACACAATCCTCGAATATAAGGGGGGTAGCAATACTTGTGAAAAATAATCTTGGACTAAGTGTACGACACCTTTCAGATCCCCATGGCAGATGGGCTATTGCTAAACTCGCTTCTGGTATACCCATTTGCACGGTATATGGTTCAAATCAAGACTATCCCACAATCTTTGAAGAATTAGAGATCGAATTGCCTACTTGGCAGGGCCCGCTAGTTTTGTGTGGCGATTTTAATATTTCATTAATACCACCTTTATCTAATATTTCCTCCAAAACAAAATACCGAGGACGTAAACCCAGAGTATACAAAGCTGTTAGGAGGCTTACAGCTAACCTTGGCCTAACTGATATGTGGGTACACAACAATCCATGTGATCAAGGATTTACCTACTTCTCTCATCCGCATCAAAAACAAGTTCAAATCGATTACATATTTGCTACTGGAGAGCTCACTTCACAATCAGATATAAAAAAAATTCCAAGAATAATTTCAGACCACAATGCATTAATTCTTGCAGTTACAATCACTCCTCTGTCCACTCAACAACGATCTTGGTCATTTGACAGGAAATTACTTTCCAATAATGAATTCATTTTACACATTAAAAAATGGACAGAAGAGTTTTTTAATATAAACCGTTTCAGCGCGTCTAGAAACGTAGTTTGGGATTCATACAAATCTGCCTTAAGAGGAGAGATTTCCAGTTTTCAATATGCCGTTCGAACCAAAACTAGAAATTTCTATGAAATAAAATTGTCTGAACTGACTAAAGCTGAATTAGAGCACACCTCTTTGATTGAACAGGGCAAAGATTCCAATAATCAATGGCTTCGAGTTGCGGTTTTAAAAGCCGAACTTAACACTGAACTAAGCCAAAAAGCCGCTCAAACTTATAGAGCCTATAGAAAGAAGGTTTACGAAAGTGGGGAAAAAATAGGCAAACAATTGGCATTACGAACACGTAAAAAAAATGTTTCTAAGAATATCACCACTATTGTAGATGGTGGACGGACCTACGTCCAACCGACAGACATTATCCAACAATTCAAACGATATTATCAAAATTTGTACTCTGAAGAAGTGACTAAATCGGAAGAAGATATTGATACCTTCTTGGCTGGCTTTCTTAGTAATTCGGTAGCCACCAGCTTACTAGATAACGAGGTGAGAGAAGAACTTGAAGCCGAGATCACATTGGATGAAGTTGTTGTAGCCCTATCACTTTTATTTTCTGGTAAAGCAGCAGGCCCTGACAAATTGCCAATTGAAATTTAGAAAACCCTTAGTCCCCAACTAAGCCCACTATTATTGGATTTATTTTTGGGTGTTCATTACAACGGCATTCCCCCATGTTCTTGGGATGAGGCTAGTATTATAGTTTTTCCTAAGAAGGGAAAACCACCCGAGCAGTTGACGTCGTATCGCCCCATTTCATTGATAAATTCGGACTCCAAATTATATGCCAAAGTGATGGCTCTCAGACTCAGCGGGATCATTGGGCACCTGGTCTCTCTGTGGCAGCATGGCTTCGTTCCAGGTAAAGGGACCACCGACCATATTCGCCGGGCTATTGCCCTAATTGATGCCATGTCTGTCGCGGGAGGCCAGATGTCCATGATCCTCCTTGACGCTGAGAAAGCCTTTGATCGTGTTTCATGGAACTTCTTGTGGGTTGCCATGGCACGTCTTAATTCTGGCCCTAAATTTCTTAAATCTATAAAATCCATGTATCATCAACCCAAAGCAAGAATTTCACTACTAAGTTTGGAACCCGGTCCTATTAACATTACAAGAGGCACAAGACAAGGGTGTCCCTGCTCACCTTTACTTTTTGCCCTTTATATTAACCCTCTCATCCTAAAACTGTTAGAAAATAATAATATCAAGCCAATCCTATGTAATCAATATGAAACGAAAGTTTTGGCATACGCTGATGACATCGCAGTATTAACAACTCACCCGATAGAAGCGTTGCACGAATTTGAACAGCTCTCCCTGCAATATGGCAACTGCTCGGGTTATTCTCTGAATAGGGGAAAAACCATTGTATTGTACACAGACAACACTGTATGCTTAGATATAAGAAGAGCAAAAACTGCTACGTATCTTGGTGTGATCTTATCTACTAATACCAAGACACTAGTTAAAACAACTTTGATCCACTTATAGATAAGATCAAGACAGATCTGGATAGGGTAAACGGTTTATATCTTTCTATTATTGGAAGGGTGAACTATTTGAAAATGAATATATTACCGAGATGCCTATATCTTTTTCGATCTATCCCTCTAATAGTAGATCCTATTATAATTATGTTAATTAACAAGCTCATTTCTAAATTTGTTTGGCAGTATGGGAAAATTAGACGGTCATTGTCTTACTTATCTATTCCGTTCAATAGAGGTGGGCTTACTGCACCGAATATTATTTTGTATCATTGGGCAGCTTTTTTAAAACATTTAAAACCAATGATTCTAGAATTACCGTCTATCTCTGGTACTATTAACACCACAATCCCTACAATTTATGAATTGGTACTTGGGCAAGAAGCCTATGGTCTTTTATTAAGAAAAACAGAAAATACTCACTATAAACACTTTAAGGGCGAAATCAATAAAAGTGCCTGCCTAATTTGGAATCAGGTCCTTAAACATATGAAGATTGGCAAAATTAACCGGTACACACCCCTACTCCAATCCACTATTACTTCCGGTCTTGATTTTGATCATACGGCTAAGAGATGGCAAAGATTGGGCTTAAGAACAGTTAGATATGTTTGGTTAAATGGCCCTCATACTACATTCCAAGCTCTAAAAACAAAATTTGGTCTTCCTGAAGGGGACTTTCTCAAATTCGCCCAACTTCATGCAAAATTAAAAGCTAAAAGAGACTCAATCTGTCTCCAGAAGAACGACCTAATCGAAGCATGCATTATTTCAAAAACTAGGATAGGAACATGTTATGATAGTCTGCTAACAAATATTAATGACGATATTGAGAAAACAGAAACTAAATGGGCGGTAAATTTAAATAACCCCGATATTGATATAGATAAAATACTTGACATGAACATTAATTTGTTTATGGCTAGCAATTTAAGGGCACAACTGTATAAAACCATATATGATTTATATTTTACCCCGGCTAAACTATTTGCGTGGGGTAAAAGGGAGACTGATCTATGCCCACGCTGTTCACAAGGCCCAGCGACATTAACTCACATGTTTAGTAGCTGCCCCAAACTTCTTCTCATAAAAAATATGATTGCTTCATTATGGGAGAAAGTTTTCCATCATAAACTTCCCGAATCTAACACCCTGTATGCTTTGGGGTACGCTAGCTCGCTTAACTTAACTAAATCAGAACAAAGATTAGTATTTATAGGTACAGCTGTACTGAGACTAATTTTATCGGCTCGCTGGAAGGATAATCTTCCTCCTAGCTTTCAAATGTGGTTAGCTCGTTTTCTTGCTGTTTCTAAGTATGAATCTGCAATATTTGCCACCAGGGGATTTAAAACAAAACTTTGTGGTGAAGAACTTTGGCGCCCAATCTCTATCTGGAAAGAAGGTTTATTTCCTAGTGGAATTGGTTGAATTTATTGAGACTTCGTTTAGTCATGCTATTGTTTATGTAATCCCCGTTAACACATTTTCTCTTCTGGTCTTTGACTTCGTGTTTAATTTTTGCACATTTTTTTTTTTTTTTTGTTATTCGTTATTTCATCTCCTTTTATTTTATTACTGAGCTCAAATGTATGTACTCTATTCAATGTTTTTATGTTAAATGTATTATCTTATGCTGATACTGGTTCTTGAAAAAAAAAACAGTAAATAAAAAAAAATTAAATTTTTTTTTAAAAAGTTAAAAAAAATAAAAAAGAAAATTTGAACAAAACCGGAATGAAAAGTATGTTAACCAATACGAAAAAGATTTATTCTGCAGCCTTTAATACCCAACTGTCTAGACAGGGTTTTGACTTTTAGAAAGACAACATTGAGACAAAAACTGTCTGGGGTACAAAAGATTGGCAAGTGCAGGGGGTAGAAGCTTTGTTTAGAGCCTGTATCATCCCTGAGCAAATGATGTTTTTGAATGACACTGACCAACAAACATCTTGCCTTGGGTTAGCCAAGATCAAGGACATGAACACGCTGACCATACATATACCTGCAAGTAACTGCACTTTACGGGGGAGGTCGAAGTACATAATATTTTGCATCACATCAGACCAGATCGAGATTGGAACAAATGGTTGCTCTGGCCCATAGACACAAACAACTGTCAAGATCTATTCCTGAACAAAACTTAGGGTTTCAAAACCAATAGGCCAGACCCAAGATATGTTCAACGATAGCATCCTGGGGTAATAACAACATATAGTGTAGGGAAGCTATGCCTTGATTGGCTGCAGAAAGCTACACTACAGGATGTAAAACAACACTTATCTTAAAGATGGCGCAGACCATAGGGAATTTTTGCTAGGACCAAGAAAACCGTGTCTAAAGCATTTCATATATGCCGGTATATATGCTGCATATAATGAATTATCAAAGATTACCCAAGCAGAGACTGCAGAACGAATACAAGTTATCGTATTAATTTAGAGAAATCTCTCTCTGTAGTAGACAATGGGTTAACAACTCTGTCGTCCAGGATATATTCATTGGACAGCATTGTGTCCTCTGCCATAGACATCATGGAACAGGACTTGGTCATGTTGCAACATGGTCAGCCTCAATTATGTTCTATCATGCTATTAGGCTGGATGCTACAAAACCTGCTTTCAGGCTATGTGCTTGGGCGTTTATCAATACTACGTCACTGTTTTCAGAATTTAATCTGACTGATAAACAGATCAAACTGGCACAAAGGGGAGCAGACTATACATTGTTGAGCATTGAATAACTGGAAAAATTACCATACACAGTGGCAGAGAAACTAGCTACTGAGTGGATAATACATGGTAAAATCACTCTGCCTGTTACAATTTTCCATTTTCAGTATTGCCTACAACACATTGCCACTGGATTCAAGCAAGCCTGGCTGAAGACGGCTGAAATGCCAGAAAGCGGTCCTAGGAAGCCTGTTTCCTGTCCAGGGAAGGCATGGCTTGGCAGTTCGGGCTGGACTGTTCCCATGAGGCACAGGGTCAGACTGATTTGCATATGGCCATGTCTGAACTGGGATGGCAGAGTGGGCTAAAGAACGGTGATGGATTAAACCCAGATCTGTTGACTGGGTGTGAGTGTTTCATTGGTTCAGATGCCCCATCCATCACCACCCCCTTTTGTACCGCTTAAAACACATATCAGCAGGCAAATATGAAAGGTTGGGTAAAGAATACATCAAGACATCCTGGGATTTACCATACACACATAAATGTTGGAGTGGGGGACGTGAAGTGTTTCTTAGCGGTACTAAGTGTGAAAACGCACTAAGCGGTTCTCTCCTTTGTCAGGGTATTAATTTACACGGGCCTGAGATGGTTCATCTAACAACTTATCCTGTCACCTGCAAGGGTCACCAGTTGCAGTGATTGATCCAATTGTTGGACAACTTTCAAATGGAAGTTATCTCATGTTGAACGATCACAGCTGCTGTGGCATGTTGCCAGGTATCCCATATCTAGTGACTGTTATGTCCAGGGTCACTTGATGTATGCAAGTATTGTTTCCACAAAACAAGACAGCCAGGGAGTTGCCTTACGGCCTTCACTGAACATCTCTTCTATACAAATTGATACTCTAAGCAGAATGAAAGCCATTCTTTTGCAAAAAACTGTGCCACTGACCTCGGCCAAAGAAACCTATGATCTACAAGTCGCAAGGACTTCTGCCGAGATACATCCCCTTTTAAATACAAACTGCCCAATTCATTTCTAAGAAATGTTAGGTCGTATCTTAAACATGTCTGATATGAGCAGTATTGTACATGTATTTAAGACTGTGTGTTCTGGACTGTTAGCACCTTTTCAAGCAGTCCTCGGAATCATTCCAAATTTCGTGCTCTCTGTGTTTGGCAGACTGCCCTTACTTTTGGGACTCGTTGCAGGGATACTATTTTTGCTCCTACTGCTACACTATGGCAAGACAAATCACCAGCGGCACCCAATTCACAGTGGAGAGAGCTCTGCTGGAGATGAAATGTCATGAGCGCATCTCGTCTACGAGAATTAAATACCGCATGGTTTCTGTCATTCAGACCAATCTGGCAACCTGTTATATACTGCCTGCTTTGCGGTGAAGAATGTGTGCTTGACATCTGTCTAACACTCTCATCAGTCATGCCTACGGAGGTCGATGCTGGACCCTGTAACGGCCAATGCTTTTTGTTGTCCCAAGCGGCTACCAATTCTGATGATAGCATTCATTGAGATCTCACAGACGCAAATTGCAATTTCTGAGGTACGAGAGGAAACAACAGGCGCGCAGGTAACATCCAATACAAACAGTCACCTACTGTCGAAGGGGGGTCGCAGACTAACATCTAAATACATAGCTGCTTTTACTACTATGCCTGTTCTGAAGACCAAACACGATGTACGTGCGTTCATTAGGCTAACATCGTATTGTCGGCACTAGATCCCTAACTATTCCCTATTAACAAAACGCCTTTTTTACCTGACCATCAAAGATGTGCATGAACCTCTGCCTTGGACACCAGCATGCCAACAAGCTTTTGAGCAATGAAAGGTTGCGGTTTACTCTGCTTCTGTGCTTGGTACTCCTGATTACCGGAAGCCTTTTTGTGCTCTTCGTGCATGAGGCAGATGGATATGAGCTGACCTTGTTTGCTCCGCACATTACTATAAAATGATATGCCACTTTGAACTCTGTAACGTTACCATCCCTCCCTTTGTAGGAAAATGCCAATGATGTCCATGATTGTTTATTTTGGACTGAGGAAGAAATGAAAGGATGGGTTAACCTGGCTTATGTTCCCTTATTTGACCCCCAAGGGGTACTATATGTTGATGGCTCTTGTTTCAAACTACCAGATGGCACCACCACTGCAGCCTATGCAATCACAACATTACACACTGTAGTTGAGACATCCCATATCCCACACCAATCGGCCCAAGCTGCAGAGCTGGTTGGCCTCCTCAGGGCTTTTGAGTTGAGTGAGGGACTGGTTGTTAATATCTACACCGACAGCCAGTACTCCTTTGCAATGGCCCATAATTTTAGGCACCTCTGGGTGGACAGAGGGTTCTTGACTTCGCACAGACTGTGAATACAGAAAGGCCCATTGATACATAGATTGTTGTCCACATTGACACTTCCAGATAAGTCAGCAATAGCTAAATGTAACGCTCATTAAGCCATTACAGATGATGTTGGGAGGGGAAATGCATTTGCAGACCAGACAGCTAAGGAGACAACTCAATCAAAGATTAAAAAGATGTTTGTGGCAGGACCCACTAGGTGGTTCAAAGACAATGGAATGTTCGAGAACACATTGGAAAATTTCAGGGAAATTCAGGGTGAGGTGACGCTAGATGAATTGGCAATGTGGGAGGAGAGAACAGGTCATTTGGATGAGGATGGGTGTTAGACTGACTTGTCTGGGAAACAGTGATTGTTGCTGCCCAATTCATATGTTCTCCCTATTGTTACCATGGCTCATGACCCAGCGCATATCAGTGCCAAGGGAATATACAAGCTACTGGACCCAGTATGGCAGAATGATAATATCCCTAAGGTAGCCACACACCTAGTGAAGCGTTGTATCATTTGTTTCAAGCATAATCCTGGGAAAGGTTTTTCTTTACCCGCTGCTAACTTTGCACCACCTTACTTTCCTTTCTAGGTTCCCAAGATGGATTTCATCAAAATGGAACGAGTTAACAACTTGAAATATGTGCTAGTAATGATTTGCGCATACAGTAAATGGATTGAGGCTTACCCCACTAAAGAGAATACAGCTATGGCGACAGCAAAGGAGCTTTTAAAAGAGTTCTTTCTGCGCAATGCATTGCCATGCATGATTTGGAGTGACAACGGAAGTCACTTCAATTCAAAAGTAATTGAATTGGTGTGCACAGATTCACATATTAAGCATAACTTTCATGCAGCAAATCACCCACAGTCAGCAGGTCTGGTTGAGAAGTACAATGGTACTCTCAAACTGAAATTAGCAAAGATTCAAGAAACCACAGGATTGTGATGGCCAGATGCGTTGCCCTTGACTTTGTTATCTATCGGAGTGAAAGTGCATCCTAGAACAGGGTGGTCCCCATATGAGATGGTCTTCGGATGCCCTGCTAATGTCTGGGGTGCCCCAAGACCCAAGGGCTTTTCCGAGATAGAGTACTCCCTGCTTGTAGACTATCTGTATGAGTTGTCTATAGATCTCCGTCCTCTGCACCAACAGATACAGGCCACGCTGCAACCAGTACCAGAGGGGCCCAGGCACCGAATACTGCCCGGCGACTTTGCGCTTATCCTGAGACCTGTGGAAGATGATGCAACAGTTTTGCTGCACACTGGAGAAGTGATGAGTCGAACCCGGTCAGTAGGGGGAAGTGATATGTTGATTCTTCATGAACGAACCTGTTCATGGGCAGGTTTGAGGAGGAGTGGATCTGGGGCCCTGGTGGTACACAGTGGAGTGAATCCATCATATACTGGGGTCGTTACATTGACGACTGTCTACTCATTTGGGCTGGAGATATGAACAGTTTAAAACAATTTTGTGAATACCTAAACTCTAATATGATGGGAATACACCTCACATACTCCATAAGCAGGACTCAGATTGAATTCCCAGATCTGATATTATTCATTGAGGATAACAAAATACAGAGTAAACTATATAGAAAACCAACCTCAAGCAATGCCATATTACATGCTGGTAGTTCACATCCTAAACATCAGATCCAATCCATTCCCTATGGAGAACTGACACGAGCACGTAGGAATTGCAGCAATGACAGAGACTTCTCAGAATGCAAAACAAATATGAGAACTAGATTTAGAGCCAGAGGGTATGATGCAGACACTATTAAGAAGGCAGAACACAGAATTAACAGTATACCCAGAGATGCTACACTACGACATAAACAGAATGCCAATAGTAACAACAGTAAAATTAGACTCATTACCAACTATGACGATGCAGCAATAACACTGAGAAACAGCATGAAAAAACATTGGTGGTTACTAAACAATGATAAATCTTTGAACAATCATATCACCAAACATCCCCTTATCACTTACAGGAAAGGGAAAAATATTAGATCCTGGGTAAGTCCCACCTATCCATCACCACCCAAGACCACACCAGATTGGCTAACACAGAACAGTGTAGGCGTTCACAAATGTGGTATGTGTAAATTATGTCCCATGGCTATGAACAAAACTAAAACCTTTCATAATTACATGGGAAGAGAATTCAAAATTAGACAAATGCTAAATTGTAACAGCTGCTTTGTTGTATATATGATAACCTGTAAATGCGGAAGTTTTTATATTGGCAGTACAAAAAGAGCTTTAAAAGACAGGATATTTGAACATATAAGAGCGATTCGACATCATGATGTGAGATACAATACCGCCACACATGTTAATGAATGTCCTAGTCAAGGCAGGAACAAAACAATTGGATTTTGTGCCATTGATCAGGTCAGAAATGATCCCAGAGGGGGTAATAGAGAACTGTCTCTAAGACGTAGAGAAGCATCTTGGATACTTACAATGCGGGCGGTGGAATACGGGATGAACGCAGACCAAGAATTACACTATTTCCTGGGAGATTAGGATGGTTTCTCAATAATACTACCGCAAAATGCATATCTGTATATTATATATATGACTGTTGCAGGATAATAGACAAACAATCATAATGTAGCGCTAATGTGCCCTCTAGCCTATAACAGTAATTATACAATGAACACACTCATAAACAATTAGGTCTATGCCGCACCTATTATGTACTGATATTCTGTATTCTTGTATTGAATTTTCAGATACAACTTATATTCTGGTTTATGAACAAATCTGTTTTCTCGTATTGAATTCCCAGATATAATTTATATTCTGGTCTATGAATGACTTTCTTTCTGCATATTACATGTATCTATCTTGCCCCACACTTCGGTGCCTGACAGTACCGGTGACGATAGTTTCCTGAATTCAAATACGGATACACCTTATCAACATTATTTTATTTTCACACCCTAAGAAATCCCTCAATTATTGAGTTTATAGACATCTTAGACATATTAGAACAATAGTATCTCGAGGAACAAATGTGATATAGGTTATCGATAATGATATATACATCGACAGCTCTGGCGACTATTGCGGGACATCACATCTGTTACCAACCTAAAATGGCGGATGTAGAACGCCACCGTGCTTATATGTAGGCATTCTAGCAACTTTTGCAGGAAGGCCAGATCAATTTAAATAGACTTCCGGGTTAGGAGACGCGGTTCATCCAAAATACGGAGAGACCGGCTCCACGCGTAGCAGAAGAAATCCTGGCACTTCATGATACGAAGGTAGGACATTATAGCAAAATAACTCATAAATATAGCGAGAATGGACTTTTGTCCACATATACGGAATATTAATATATTTCCGTATTTGTTTTGTTTCTTTTCCCCTCCTCGTACTAACCACAGCTGGGGTTACGATATCGCAACCAACGTGACGAATATCTATAATTGATCTTACCAATAGTTTGATCCCGACGAGTTGTGTCGTCCACAATTTTGGCTACATACTTAATTGCCACCGTGAAGGTAAGCGACCTAGAGATATATAACATAGGAATAATAACGAACCCCAATTTGGGTACAGTACATTAGATTAATTTAATTGTGTTACTATTGGAAAGTTTATCTACTGGATAAGTAACTTAGCTCATCAGCTATGTCCATAAAATCCACAATTGTATGGGTAATATGCATCTATACATATTTTCCCACAGCTTGATCAAGAGAACAGACCCAAGTTCCCTAAAAGACATTATCAACCCAGCCGTGTGAGGCTGGATCGGAATTATAACCAGACAGAAGGTACGTCTCTGGGCCGGCTTAGTTAATTCGCATGGATGATCACAATATCCTTTTTGGTGATCTCATGAATCTTATTTCTTACGAAATTCGTGGGCATTTTATTTATCTGGATTTGAATATCAGGTAAGCCTGAGCAAATCAGCTCAGTCTTTATAACCTCTTGAGCACTAATATTAGTAATAATTGGTTAAACCAATGTAGGACTCACTGCACAAATATATAGACAATGATTCTCACATGGGTTTATGAATGAAATATAGTTGGTGAGGCACAATACCGGCATGATGCCGGGAATCTGGTGCTACCGGAATACTGTTTGGATTTCACGAGATGTGGGGCGTTCTATTTGCCTCCTGGGGAGGTAACCTTTCTTCCTCTCATTTGGTGTCCCATCTTTCCCTTCCCTTTTGAGAAATATATACTAAAATTCGTTGATAATAAGAAAATATTTCACCTCAAAATAATATGCGGATTCAGCACATGTAAAGAATAATCCCACTTGCATGACAATTTTGTCAATTACGTATTAATTTTATGCAAAATACTTATAATGCCCGATGTACGGCGGGACTACAATTTTTGTCTGTATTATTTTTTCCCAGCCCTGATGAAGTCATGGGTACCTGCCCATTTGACGAAACACATGTTGGCTGGACTTGGAGAAAGCCTTGTGGATTAAATGAACTATATATTTACTTTAATCTGATTTGACTTTGTGGATTAACTTGTACGATTGTGTTACTGTGAAATATTCTGAGTTGGTGTGATAGGTTTCAGAGAAACATTTGGATCTACGGATCATTGGTGGGCCAGGATGATGACCCATACCTAGGCACCCAACAATTAAGATAGTGAGATCAACAAATACGAACATTGCCGATATTTGGTAAAGCGCCACAACCATCCAGGAATAACATCCTCTCTGTGTTCTCTTCATGAACGCAGCTGATGCGTCAGAAACTTTTCACACAGGTACGATGCGTGGAAATCTTGCATGTGTCAGTAATCGTTGCGGTGGTGGCAAGCTGTGCTTCATCGGTTTTCTTCAGCCACGTCCCTCGATGCATCAATTCTTGCAGCAGCGACAGGTGCTGCGTCGATTTTGTAACAGCGTGGCGATGCATGGAAATTCTTCTTATGATGTGGTGATACGTCAGGTAAACAGCCGCAAGAAGAGTGATGCGTCAATTTTGTAGTTATTCAATCCAGCTCCTTAACAGCAGTAACAATCTCTAGAGGTCCAATATTGGCGCAGTCACCTCCTTGCAGGTCAGAACTCACAACAGCAGAGTACAGGGGAGTCTGGGGTGAAGTTTTCTTGTCCCTGAGACTTCAGAACAGCAGGCTAGCACACACAGGCCCTTGGAAATCTCCTTAAAGCAGGAGACACAGCAGACAGCAAAGTCCTTCTCCTTTCCTTGGCAGAAACAGCAACTGACCATGTCATGAGTGATGTAATATGTGATGTATTCAGCAGTGCATTGCGGGGGCGCGAGTTATAGTTAGCTCAACTAAGTATAACAGCAGAATTTCTCTGGTTTTGTAAGAGTGAAATGTCAGCCTAACTATAACGTCCCTGAAACCTGTGATTTTTTCAGTGAATTTCAAAGGGTTTTCAAATGCTACCTTCTAACTATAACGTCCCTGAAACCTTTGTTTTTTTCTGTGACTTTCTAAGGTTTTTTAAATTGTAGATCTTAAGTATAACATTATTTTAACCTTACGTGTGTTTTATCGAATTCCTTGTATTTAAAAATGATTGGAAGTATATTTTTGAACTTTTCCTCTTCAAATTATATAGTTTCTCTAAAATCTTCTTCAACAATTAAAATCACTCTTTTAAAATATGTATATCATACACTACTAAAAATATATTCTGTTATTTATATGTACAACTTAGTTATATTTTCTTGAAATAATGCTTTTAATACTGTGAACATTGTTTCATTGTATTGTTATGCTTTCTTAAAAAAAAAAAAAATGATTACAAAGGAGTTGCGCACCCTACGCAAAGGAGTCGCGCTGGAGTCGGTACTTGGGCGTAATTTCTGGGTGATTGCTGGGGTGAGACTACACACATGGCAATGCAGCACGATATGTGACCTTGTCGGACCCTTTCACCTGATCACTGTCAGCAGAGCAGGCAGTCGGTGCAGTCCGGTGGCAGAGCACTATGCAGACCTCATGGGATGTGAGTTGAGTCCCCTCACAATGGACATGTGCCAAACATCACATCACTCGTCCAGCAAGGCAAGGTGGGCTGAGACCATTGCCATCCATAATGATTTTGTTTACATTTTTGCCTCCCAATGTCTTGCACCTCGACATGTTCCCATGCTGCGTGTAAGTGTCTTAAGCATGTCCCTGCATGTTGCTTAGTCTGTACTGACACGCACATGCCAATAAAGTCTACACAACTTCATTGACAAATCGTGTGCCAGAATGAACATTGTCCCTAAACAGGGAAGGACTGACTGACACATGTACAATGGGAGCGGGTCCCTTTTGACAGCTCCAACTCTGTGAGACAAACATTGTGTTTGGGATTGCTGCTGGCAGGCCTGTGCACTTATGTCTCTTCAGCAATGTGAGTATGGTGTCCAACCTCAGACCATGTGGAGCAATGCTATGAATCTAACCAGAATGTGTCCACACAGATGTGTGTGAGTAGGTATGCAAAGTGAAGTTCTGTTGTCACATGTGATGTAGGGCACCACTTCTGGCCTGCTACCAATTTGGTCATTCCGACACACAGCCCTATTCAATACATGGATGTGTGCCTACTTAAAGGGTTGCGAGATTTTTGTTAATGTGCAATGAGGCCACAGCTAGTACTAACCTTCACAGTCACCAAACTGGCCGTGTGGCTCAGGGTTAAACATGTGCATTGATTTCAATTACCAGGGTGTACCTTCTTGTGCAATCATTGTCCCTACACCCATCAATACTTTCATACTTGAGTGAACAAAGTCATGACACATCTGTGTGATTTCAAATGTTCTATTCACATTCTGGTGAATGCCGGAGCTGGAGCAGTACATGGCCATGCCAAGCCCACATTACATGGAATCCCAGTGGTGGACCAACCAGAGTCCTTTGGGGATTGAAAAGTGATTTGGAAGTGGGAGAGTGCAGTCTGCAGCAGGATTGCTTTGTAATTGTCAACCAGCGAAGATATGGCAGTCCATGTCAGAGTTCAGGAGAATGCAGCAGAGTGTCCCCGGGGTCAGTGGAAGGTGTTGTCCCAGGGCATGATGCATAGTGCAGAACCAGGCTGGGACAGGCTATATGGCAGTGATGGATGCTACTACCTCATTCCTCACACAGTAATTACCATTCACATCTTAGTCCTCTGATACTTCTTCTGTGTCCGGTGTGTCCAGTATTTGTGGTGAGGTAATGGCTGCATCACTGTGTGCCACTGACACATCAGGGTATGCAGGTGATAGGGCTGCATCACTGTGTGCTGCTGACACATCAGGGGTCAGAAATGTGTGTCGGAGTTCAATGTGCAGTTATCTGGGACCGGCTCAGTGCCAGCAATGGCAAGATGATGAACTGCAAGGCATAGAAAATCCTAGCTACATCTCGCTGGTGTTCTGCCATGGCAGCCATACTTCCAGCCTGCATCTGCTCCATGGTCTCAGTTGTCCTGTGCATCTGTGCCAACTCTGTGCTGTCATCGCTGATGCATGTCTGACTAGACAGTTATTGTATCCAAGTAATGGCCCCAGCGATGTCAGCCAAGGATTGTCGTTGGGCATGGTGCAGACAGTGTGTGTCCATTAGGGACTGTAAGTGGTCCCTGATGGGACTCAGACACCCATGTATGGAATCGAGTTCATCTGCCACAAGCTTGAAACCTACCCGCCGCTGATCAGCCAAGTCCACCTGGCAACCCAACACATGGCTTTGAAATTCCATGTGTTGTTCGTGGGGGTCCTTGGAGACAGCCGTGGTGGTGTGTGTGTCCTGTTGTGTGGTCTGTGCAGGTAGTGGGGTCACCTCGAGGCAGCTGGGCTGCCCTGCTCCTGGGGGTGGGGTGCGGAGGCTGTCCATTATCCATTGGAGGGTGTCTGGACATATTTGCAGGTGGTCCGCTTCATCATCACTGATGGGATTTGTGGTCTGCTCTGCAGTAAGTGTTGTTTGTCCCTCTGCAATGTTAAGGGGAGATGCGGGTTAACAGAGTTTCCCATCTATGTTGCTGCTTTGCAGATGTTTACATACAGTCTGCATGGCAATGCACATTGTGACTATTTTGGTGGAGCTGGCTATTTGATGGCAGACTGCGGGATTTTCGACTACATGATGGATGTGTGATAGTGCCCGTACATTGTCATCACACAGTGTCAGGCAATGCCAGATGTGAGTGGCCAGTTACTAAGCACAAGCGGAACCTGTTGCATCCTCTGTCCTGTGGTGTAGGTGTTGCACTTTGTACCACATTGCTGTTATTGCGGTTATTGCTGATGTTCTGTGATTGCTATGTGTGTGTGCTGCATTGTGGGGGAGTCGCCCTTGCAGCTCTGATTTCGTGAACCCTTATCCCTTTGAGGCGGTGTTCCTTTAGTTTTTGTGCTTTTCGGGGGCTAAAATGTTTGTGACTTGGGTCATTTGTGCTCTTGGACCGTTTTTGTGGCCTTGTGCATTGTTTGTCTGCTGTGTGTGGTGGATGGCATGGGTTGTGGGTGCATGTAGATATGTAAGATTGTGACCTGCTCCTTTATGGATGTGATGCACACTGGGCCACCTCCATGCCGATTTGTGCACCATGTCATGTATTTTGGTTGCTGCCATGCTATCTGTCCGGCAGTGTCACTTGCATAGTCAGTGTGGCTCACACAGCAGCTGCTTTTCTGGATTCATCAAATGTGCATGGATAGGTTGTGTCATTGGTGATTTGGAGGGGGCCCATCTGTGCACATGGTGGATGGGGGCCTACTTGGTGTTTATATGTGTGCTGCAGTGTGCCAAAGGTATCAGGGACATGTCCCACAGTCAGTGTGTGTGTGCAGCATGGTACACATTATTGTGCATGTGTGCCATTGTGCCCATCTCCCCTCATCCGCCCAGTTCCTGGTCGTTACTAACCCTGCTGCTGTTGGGTCAGGTTATATCGAGCTGTGTCCAAAACCCCAACTCCTGCCACCAACTCCACAGTGACTGTGGCCACCATTTCCTCCAGCTCATCCAGCTCTTCCTGTGGCACAGGCCTCCCACCTCCAGTCGCCGTTGCTGCTTTCCTGTTTGCGGCAAGTTTCTGTTTGATCTGGTTTAGCACATCATACCAGCTCCTTTTCACCTCCTCCATTGACTACCTCGACACTACGACTGCATTGACGCTGGTGACGATGGTCTGCCATATTTCCCTTTGGGTTGCCAGTGCAACAGTGGAGGTGATGAACAGTTGTCGATAGTGTTCTATCACCTCCGTGACGATGACCTGGTCTTCCAGCTGACTGAACCCTGTCTTCCTCTTCCTCTTCTCCTTGCCCTACCCGGAACACGGGGTTCCATGCTGGTCCTCCGTGGGGCTTCGCTTGTCCTCTCCCCTCGGTCTGGGTGCATCCATGGTGCTACACAGTTTGAATTGGTTGTTTCTTCGCTTTTAAAGTGCATTTTCCCGCATGACGCATGGGAATTGCAGGCCTGTCGCTGGTTTCGCAGATTCTGGTATCGCGCTTTGCGGCATCGCAACTTTTTGGCAGTTCGTGTTTTGCTTTTTTTGTTTGTCACACTGATTTTTACGCAGTCATTTGGCGCATTATCCTGCTACTATCGCCGGGTTGGGAATTGGATGTTAAGACGGTGTCATTTTCTCATGCTAGACTGTGATATGCAAATTTGCAATAAAATACATTTGCGATGGTTAACACACGTTCTTGAGAATATGCCCCCAATTTTTATATCTTGAAGAATATTTCCATAGTGTTCATCACTTGCTTGTCGCTTATTCAATATGAGACCAAATGTTCACATTTCCAATGCTCCCCAAAGATTTCCTAGTGTCTTGATGGACAAGCGTTTTAAAAACCAGTTGCACTTTCACAGGAGTAAGTAGTAGTAGATCGCCGAATACAATTACATGTTTTTCTCAAAACAGATCATCATAATCTGTTTTTAAAATCTCTTGCATTCGTAAATGTACAAAGGAAACACTAAGTTTGAGACCATGCTCACCTCATCAGTGATTAAAAGTTTCATTTTCGGGGGGGCGTGGCCGAACGGCAATGAAGATGGCCGCACTCTAACGAGGCTCCCGTGAGGTAATCCCCACGGCCCCGTAAATACGTCATGATCCTTGGCCCTGACTGTCTTGGAGGCCAGTATTAGAAGCAGCCAGGGCTCCGGTTTCCGTGGACCCCCCCGCGGACCCTCCCATTGATGTGTGCACGCCGCGGTGCTCATCGGCAGCTTGCGGCCTGCCCCGGCATGCTCCGTGCTGGGGACATCATCAGACGCCGGCCTCGCGTGATCCTGAGGCCGGCAGAGGTGGAGCGGGCCCAGCGGCGTGCGCCAGGGGACCAGCCGGTCTGGAAGAGTGCGGCAGAGCCTGGGGCAGCCCAGGGGGCACCGGAGGCAGCGAGCCCCCCCTTGGGAGGCGGCACAGAGAGGAATCCCTGGGGCTGCGCAAGGTGGCGCAGGGGGTGTGGATGACGCAGGAGTTGGCGGTGGATTCGGACTCGGCGGCGATACCCCCTGGTCATCGGGGGGGAGGCCACCTAGATACACTCCCTGATGCCCTCTGGGGCGACGACGGTGGTTGTTGGCTGCTGGATGGACTAAGAGGCGACGCGGAGAGCGGCAGGGGGCCTGCACCGGGGTGTGCGCCGGCATCTGCCGACTGGGCCGCCAGGGCGACGAGGACTGGGCTGGAGTGGGTGAGATCCTCTGGTGCACCGCGGGGGAACCTCTGACAACCCTGGCAGGGAGTGTTGGACTCCGGAGAACAGCCGGCCCTGGGCTGCCTGTGCAGGCGGAGGATTTGGAGGGGGCGCCCCGCGTCCACGGCTGGTGATGTGAGGTCCTTTGACGGAGGCCCCAGCGGGTTTTGCCCGCCTGGAGAGTGGGTCAGAGGATGTCCGAATGAGGTCGCACACTGCTCGTCCCATCAGCGTGTGACCCCGGAGCATGATGGTCGATGTGGTCGGTATCAGCGGGTGCGCTTCTACCCAAGTCTTGAGTCTTGAGGGTGTTCACTGGTGTGCTTGCCATCCCGGGACACGTGTTTCACGTTCATTAACGCTCATCAGCAGGGATTAGGCGTGTGCACGGGGTTGCTGCGTGGGCTGCCGAAAATATTCGTAGGTCCAGATACCTCTTAAGGCGCGCAGGTGCATTGTCTTGAGGTCGTCACCTCCACCGGCTCAAGGGAGCCTGTATAAATAGTATGTCCGAATGAGGTCGCACACTGCTCGTCCCATCAGCGTGTGACCCCGGAGCATGATGGTTGATGTGGTCGGTATCAGTGGGTGCGCTTCGACCCAAGTCTTGAGTCTTGAGGGTGTTCACTGGTGTGCTTGCCATCCCTGGACACGTGTTTCACGTTCATTAACGCTCATCAGCAGGGATTAGGCGTGTGCACGGGGTTGCTGCGTGGGCTGCCGAAAATATTCGTAGGTCCAGATACCTCTTAAGGCGCGCAGGTGCGTTGTCTCGAGGTCGTCACCTCCACCGGCTCAAGGGAGCCTGTATAAAAGTGGGTCAGAGGAGCATCAGCCGCGGAGGCGGAGGAGCAGTGGACCGAAAGACTGCTAGTGGACCACTGACTTGACACGCGTGGGGCCACCAGGGGACGCAGAGCTGCTGATTGCAGTTGGGGGTGCCGTTGTGCCCCCGTGGGTGCTTTCCCCTCCCCCCTCCGCCAGGGGCAAACGTCTCACTGGACGCAGCCATGAAACCCAAGAACTCCACGAACACCCAGGCCAACACTATGGACAACTACACGGCAGCCGCCAATGGTGGGGGGGACGTGCAGGCCGGGGCTCAGGCGGGCGCACCAGAGCCATCCGTTGCATCAATTATGCAGGCTATACAGTCGCTAGGGACCACGCTGGAATCAAAAATAGACAAAGTGTCCATTGAAATGACATTGCTGAGGGCGGACCTAAACAAAACATCAGATAAGGCTACCCAGAACGTTGCGGACATTGCGGAACTCCGAACTACCACTAAGCAAATGCAACAACAGGTGCAACGCCTTACACAGCAGCAGAGGGTGGTGATGGACAGGCTCGAGGACCAGGAAGGGCAGGCCCGCCGGAACAACATATGCGTGGTAGGGATACCGGAGAAGATGGAGGGACCCATCATGGATCTGTTTCTCGAGGACCTCATCCTCAAGCACCTACAGCCCAAACGCCTTTCGAAATTCTTCGCAATCGAGCGGGCCCAAAGAGCACCGGTCCCCCTGCCGCGTCTTGGTGCCCCACTGCGGACCATAATCGCACGGATCTTTAACTATAGGGACCACAACGGCTCGCCAGCGGGGAGATTTGAGGCTGTACAATGCCACCATCAGGCTCTTTCCGGACTTCACGATGAAGGTGCAGAGAGAGCGTAGATCCTTTGATGGAGTCAAAAAGGTGCTTTGTGAGAAGAGCATCAAGTACATGATGTTTTTTCCGGCGAAACGTAAGCTTCCCAGTGGCGGGGAATCCTTCTTCTTCACCTCTCCAGAGGAGGTCAATTCATGGCTGGAGGAGCACGAGGATGCAGCTGGCCCTGGCTCAGAAGGAGGCTGGAGAGATACGGCGCCTCAGTCTCCGACATCTTCGGTTGGCTCTCCGGGGAGGGGGCAGCAGCAGCTGGAATCTCCATTACCTGCCAGCAGGAATCGGCCGCGGAGCCTGTCGGCCTCGCCGGATATGGGGTGAAGGAGCCCAGACTGGACTGAAGTGGAGCCGTCTGCTGGAATTCACGTGACGTATGTTGTCTCCTTCATGTCCGCTGGGACTGGGTATCGGAGCTGACGGTGGATATTTTTTTGGGGGGGGGGCCCAAGTGGGACAACCTCCCGAGAAGTTATGCTATTGAGATCATACTGGACAGGAAGTAGCAATTGCCGGACTATGAAGTTGGGCCGAGGGGGGCCCTCAAGTTGCGGGACTACATAGAGGTACTTATCCCCTTGTTTATCGTTTTAAGGGCTACAGGCGCTCTGCTCGTTGGGGGATGTCCGGCCCTGTTGGCTGGAGTAGCAGGGTAGCACGGAGGGGAATTAGTTCCATAGGTAGGGGGGCGATGGGTTTGTCGCTGTTTTGTTTCTTGAGTTCCTTTTATGATGCATTTGTTTTGGCTCCTTAGGCACTATTGGTGGGAAGGCGGGATGGGGGGAGGGGAAGGAACGGGCTTGTCTCCCTGTTTGATCGTATCAGTAATCTATCATGTCCATGTCACACGCTAGCCACATCAAAGTACTGTCCTGGAATGTTAACGGCCTGCAGAATAAGATAAAACGGACCATGGTACTCCTGTATCTCCATAGGCATACACCGGACATTGTCCTCCTGCAGGAAACACACTTGCTGGGGAACCACTGTAAGGCCCTTAATAGATTTGGCTACACACTACGAGCGCATGCAGGGTTCACCACAGGCTCAAGGGGGGTGAGGATACTCATTAGAAATTCCATGCCCTTAGTAATTGGGAGAAAATGGCTAGACCCAACGGGGCGCTATGTGGCGCTGACAGCCCAATGGGAGGGTAAGACTCCGCGATTACATGGCACCACCCTCCCAGATGTCAGTAAATTGTTGTTGGATACGACACCGGGGATTCTGATCCTAGGGGGGGACATGAAAGCAGAAATGGAGAGGGACCTCGATAGGTCGTAGACTCGGTCTGCAGGGGGAGGGACCTGTCACCTCCGGGACTTCGTGCGAGCTATGGGGCTGGTGGATCTTTGGAGGGCACATAACCCCCTGGTACGTCACTTCACACATGTATCTGCGGCTCATGGGTAAGAGTCTCAGATTGACTATATATTCACGCAGGTGGGCAGCATGGGACAGTTCCAGGGCGGGCGTCATGGAGCCAGGGGGATATCTGACCACTCCCCAGTAGAAGTGCACCTCCGGGGCCCGGTCCGAGACTCGACTAACCCCCCCAGACTTGACACGTTCTTATTCAAGGACCAAGAGTTCCAGGATGCATTCAGGGAGCGGGTTGACCATTATTTCGCCGACAACGTTGGCTCTGTCAGCT
Organism: Lissotriton helveticus; assembly: GCF_964261635.1. Lineage (NCBI taxonomy): Eukaryota > Metazoa > Chordata > Amphibia > Caudata > Salamandridae > Lissotriton > Lissotriton helveticus. The sequence goes on from NC_136065.1 coordinate 1,470,516,216, forward strand.
CACATGGTATAGTATGGGAGACGTACAAGACCGTGGCCAGAGACTTTGAGCAGGCGGAGGTAGGGCGACGCCGTAAAGATAGAATGGCACAGGTTGAGTGATTGGAGCGCAACCTGCAGGCACTGGGAAACGCGGGAAAGGGATCTCCTGAGCAAGATCTGGATAGGAGGCATAGGCAGCGGCACCTGGAGAAGGAAATTAGAGATGTCCTTACAGACCAGGCGAGATCCCATGCCTTGGCAGTCCAGAGGCGAGTGTATGATTTGGGAGATAAGGCCAACAGGATGATCCCCTGGCTGGAGAACAGGGACCGGGACCGGAACTGGGTCCCGAGAATTGTACGGTCTGATGGATCTCAGCACACCACCGGTCGAGAAATAGCGGCGGAATTCGTGGACTATTACGAATCGATTTATAGATCGCACACTGCCAAGCAAGAGCAGGAATGCTGGGTCTTCCTGGCTCCCCTCCGGCTCCCTGTGTTAGAACAAGCAGATATAGACATCCTTCGGTCGCCCATCACAGTTCAGGAAGTGGAGCACGCCATGGGGGATCTGCAGAGGGAGAAGGCGCCGGGCCCCAACGGGTTTCCGGCGGAGGCATTTGGGTGTGTATCAGGACGGCTAGCACCCCACATTCTGAGTATGTTTCAGGAGGCTAAACAACGGGGAATCTTGCCAAAGGATCTGCAGTCGGCAACGATCGGTCATACATAAGGCCGGCAAACCACAAGAGCGGTGCAGTTCTTATAGGCCCATCTCCCTACTTAACTTCGAAACAAAGGTACTGGGTAAAATACTGGCCCCAAGTGAGGTTCCGTGAGAATCGTTATGATGTTGTGGACATGATCGAATATGGGCAAGTTTGGTATCTATGAACCGTAAATGACGAGTTTAGTAAGTGTACGCGTTTTCGCTACACTACTTGACAGGGTTCGCCTTATTTACGCGTTTCTTCATCTGAACCCTCGGGTTCCATTTTAGATACGGCATCCATTTTGTTTCTTGCCCTCACGTAGTTAGCTAGCAGGCAATTGTCCGCGTCATGACCCTTAGTTCCCAAGCCTTACGGAAGACGCATATTCCTTTCATGCGTCTTTTATGACCAGGGGAATGACATTGCAAAGTCAGATGGCTCCGCTTGAGGGTAATCTTGCCGTGCCGGTCTATTGTTTCAGTCGTGCATGTGCTAGGATCGAATCCTTTAATCCTGTGATCATGCTTCCGATATTACCCTCACACTCTTTTCTCTACTGTTGTCTGTCTTCCTTGCAGCTGTTCTTGTCTCTTTCTCTTGTTCGTTTACAACTAGAGTAGAATGTGCCTAACGGTGAGAAGATGTGCTTTTACAGTTGGGAACCGGCAATGTTACTGTAATTATGTTCCGGGTTTCAAGAAGTCCTTTTGAAGTTTATTGTGGGAACTGAGTTGTAACCTTTTGTTCGTATGTTGTGCAATGACTAAAATGTGTATAAAAGGAGCGATCCACATTTGCAATTTGAAGCAGACTCCCAGAACCTACACTCTGTTGTACTTCTTGTGACTTTTGCCTCCCTGCAGTAATAAACGCTGATCTTTGGCGCCGAAGGAAGTGTCCCGTGTCTCTGTCATTTGTGCGCTGAACAGGTATCCCACGAAGGTTTCAGGTGTTGTTCCCTGGCACCGCTGGACCTTAGAAATAGTCCAGTCCTTCAGTTGGCGCCCAACGTGGGGCGACATCAGCGGTACCGGTCCAAAGCCTGACGATTGTGAGGAACTTTGTGTGAAATCTCCGAGGGAAGGTGCACCCCGCTTCATCGATCCTGTTGTCGAAATAAGTGGTCCGAAGATTTTTCCCGCGAAGCTTCCCGCCTCCTGACGGCTGCGACGGACCGATGCCCTGACTGTCGACCTGTTCTGGTGCCTGGCGTAGTCCTTTGTACGGCGAGACGATAAACGGGCCTTCCTGGTGACGCCATTGTACTCTCAGTTAAGTATTTGTGGGTCGCTCCCAGTATCCTTGGTTGTTGTTGAAGCTTAGTTGTTTGCATGGTTCCATTGCATTTGTGGTGCTTAGTTGTTGGTTCTTAGTTGTTATTTGACAGTTGCAATTGCCAAAAACCGAGGGTTTTGTCTTTCACGAAGATTTAGCGCTTCGATAACCCTTGAAGTTTGATACTTGGTTAGTGAGCAAGATGCCTAGCCGCAGTGGTTTCTTTGGTTTCTTTAAATGTTATAACACTGATTCCCGGTTGGAGGACTCGTGTCCGATACCTCCAGTTGGAACTCCAATTTATGAGCTCTATAGTCGACATGGTGTAGGCCCTATTATATATAATGAATATTGGGTTCGTTATACAAAAAACGATGGTGACCTTAGTTGGCCACCGCATGGAAGTTTTGAAATTACGATTTTAGATAATCTTGAAGCTAAATTGTTTAAAAAGAAAGCTAGGCCTGCTATGTTTGATTCTTTTCGGTTATGACGTAAAGAGGCCAAGCAGAAAGAAATCAAACAGCTTAAGAAAAATAAAAAAGAAGGTATCATTACGATGATGCAAGGTGCAGAACAGTACCAGCGAGATAAAGCAGAAAAAGAAATAGAAGTTTCTACTAGACTGCATCACTTGAGGATAGACAAATGTTACCCGGTTTTATCAACCAGTCTTGATAAGAAAGAAGAGGACTCGAAGGAGGATCCTCTGTTAGCGTATTTGATGAAATCGCCACCTCCTTATGCACAGGGTGCTGCAGCCCCTGTAGTTCCTCCTGTAGTTCCTCCTGTAGTTCCTCCTGTCGTTCCAGCGGCTGCTGGTCAGCCTGTTGTTGGTCCTGCGATTGTCCCACCACCTGCTCCTATTCCTACTGCTCCTTTGCCTGTACCTCCTCAGTCCATTGTTTCTGTTACCTCTACTGTCCCGGCTACCTCTGCTGTCCCTACGTTCACTTCTAATGTTGTTGCTCCTGTTCTTCTTTCTCCTTCTGTTTGTAATCGTATCCCTAATACTGTTGCTACTCTTTACTCCCCACTTTCTGGATCGTTATTTCGATCCGATGTCTTTGAAACTCCTCAGAGACGAAGTCAAATCCCTGGTGGAAGGGAGAGTGCCACGTTGGTAACTATGGCGCGTAGATGGATAAGACACCCTGCTAACTACCCTCCGCGCATGGTTTTTGATACATTCTGTCAGTTTAATGAGCCCACTCAGAGATTCGTATTTGAAGAAATGTGTAACTTTTTGAGAGAAGAATGGTATAATGATGATTTAGATAATGTACCGCCCGATATGACTGAACTTCAGAGTCAATTTTCGAACGGTATGATTGTAGGTGGAGATGTACGACGTGCATTAGAGCGATTGTTAGCTTTTAGATCCACAGTGCCTTCTCGTGTGTCATTTGATGATGACACCGATAATACGAAAACGAACTCTGGTCAGTATCCTATGAGAGAGGTTCCGCCAGTATGGATGCCAGGTGATGCTAATGCTAATCCTGTGATTCTTCCATACTTCCAAAGAGTTTGGATACACCTCCCATGGAAGCGATCAGAAGTTTTGCAGGTGAAACAATCCTTGCCTGATCCACGCAAGAATCCGGCAGGTTATTATAAGGAGTTATCCCAACTGGTGGATGCTTCTATTATGAACCTTGCTGACATCGACATGCTGTTTGGAAATATCGTACCACAACCGATTTGGGCAAAAATTCGCCAAGAGAATCATTTAGTTGAGTTAGGTGGTGACTGGGCTACACTAGTAGCGGCTGATGGATGACAAATTGGTGGGGCTAAGCCCGAGCAGTTAATTTTGGATCTACCCCAGAAAATCATTACACTTATGAAAACACTCATGCCAGCGATGAAGGTGAATTGGGATAAATTATCGGCTTGCAAGCAAAAGAAAGACAAGTGTCTCCGATTTCTTTACTAGATTCGAGGAAGCATTTGTCGATCATAGTGGTCAGGACATGAGCACCGAAGGAGGCCAACGGTTATTTGTTGATAAGTTTGTGTTAAATTTGTTGCCTGAGCGATGCAACAAATTGAAGAATTCGGAAAGTGCATGGGCTGTTTCAACCACTGCACAGATATTAGCGACGGCTCAATATTATGAGAATAGGGAAAAGGAAGAAAGTGATCGTTCAGACAAGAAAACGAAGGAGCTCAAAACAAAGGTTTTGTTGCAGCAGGCATATCCTCCACGTTCAAATCAAAATGATTTACAACAGCAGTATCGACCACGAGCCCAGTCCACTAGGATGCAGTCACGCTCTGACTCCTCTGACTTTAGATCTACGCTTGGGTATAATCAGTGTGCATATTGTAGGAGAGAGGGCCATATAAAATTTGATTGTCCCGCTTTACGTGATCGTTATAATAATGTTTCGGTTCGGGGAGGTCGTGGTGGTCCTCAACAGGCCTATCGAGGTAGAGGTCGAGGTTTCGTTCAAAATCATGAGCACTCTACTGTTTCATCGGACGCGAATAATTGTTTCGACCAGCGAAATGCGAGGTCCGATAAATCTGCACAGTACCATGTGGACGATTATTATGTTGAGCATGAGATTGTTGCAGACGACCGTTACTAGGACAGCCATCGACAAAGAGAGGGAGTAGTGTCAGTTCCGGTTGATCAGAGAGGGCCTTACGTTGCGGTTGCCACATCTGGCGTAGTTGAGCCTTTTCTGTTGGACACTGGTGCAGCAAAAAGTTCCATCATGCATTCAAAACTCCCTGGCGCACCTTTGTCTGGCTTAACGAATGTTTCCATTGGATTCTCTGGTGCCCCTGTTAGCAATCCTGTCTCTAGCCCTTTGTCCCTTGCGATTGGTCCTCGTGAGCTGGAGACTCCATTGATTTTATCCACTGTGTGTGGTGAGAATCTTTTGGGTCTGGATTTGTTAAAACGGTTATATGCGACTTTGTATTGCTCTCCTGAAGGAGTGGAGCTTACGTTAGGTCAGAGGGTTATCTCTCCTATGTACCTATCAATGGATAAGTTCCCACCGGAATTGAGTTCTCTTCCTGCGTCCTTATGGGCAACAGGTCCCAATGATGTGGGCCTGTTAAACATTCCACCCTATGTGGTCCAGTTGAAAACGAATGTTCGATTACCACGTATACCTCAGTATCGTATCTCTCTTGATGGTGAGCGAGCGCTATTAGCGATCATTTATGACCTCATCGAAAAAGATGTCATTGAAGAAACTCGGGGAAATGTGTGTAATAGTCCTGTGTTACCCATTTTGAAACGAACCGATACAACTAAACCTCCTGTGTATCGTTTTGTAATTGATTTAAGAGAGGCTAATAAAATAGTGATCCCACAGTTTCCTGTGGTGCCTGACATCACAGCCTTGTTGACCCTGATTCCAGCTTCTGCCTCCTGGTTCACGGTATCGACCTGAAGAATGCTTTCTTTAGTATTCCGATCGCTGAGGAAAGCAGAGATCTATTCGGATTTTCATTAGGAGGTCGAAGTTTTAGGTTTAAACGCGCACCTCAAGGCTATTGTGAGAGTCCATCGATCTACAGCCAAGCCCTTAAAAGTCAACTTGATGCATTCGTGTTACCGACGGGTGCGGCTTTGATTCAATACGTTGACGACTTGTTGGTGGCAGCCGATACTGAGATTATTTGCAGATCTGCTACAGTATCATTGTTGCAACATCTATGTGCCCTACATCACAAGGTGTCACCTTCTAAGTTGCAATATTGTTGTCAAGAAGTAACCTATTTGGGTCACTTATTGTCAAAAGAGGGGAGAAGGTTGACCCCAGAACGAATTGCAGCGATTGCTCGAATGACTGTACCAAAAACTCAGAGAGATGTACGTGCCTTTCTAGGTATTACGTCATACTGCAGACAATGGATTCCAAATTTTTCATTGTTAGCTAAACCATTATTAGCCCTCACGTGTAAGGATGTTCCAACTCCTTTACCATGGACTGAAGAGTGTCAGAAAAGTTTTTCTGAATTACGTGATGCGTTGTGTTCGGCTCCTGTGCTAGGCACTCCTGATTACAGTAAGCCATTTACACTATACGTTCACGAGAGGGATGGTTGTGCGTCCATGTGCATATTTTTCCTCGACATTAGACCCAGTAGCTAGAGCATTGCCAAGTTGTTTAAGAGCAACAGCGGCAGCTGCGGTGTCCATTCGACAGTCCGCAGGTCTGGTCATGGATAATGTGCTTACGGTGATGGTTCCGCATGCAGTTGACACTCTCTTGAATCGAACAAAAACTCAACACTTGACGAGTGCAAGGTTGTCTGGGTATGAGTTAACCCTTTTGGCGAGTCATATACGGATAAAACGTTGCAATGTGTTGAACCCTGCAACATTGTTGCCGATCAGCATGGAATCAGGTGATACAGTACCACATGATTGCTATTTAAGAACTGAAGAAGAGACGAAGGGTCGTATTGACCTGAAAAACACTCCATTGGTAGATCCCGATGGTACTTTGTATGTTGATGGTTCATGCTTTAAGTTGCCGAATGGTGATGTAACAACTGCATATGCTGTAGTGACGTTGAGTACGGTTGTGGAATCTGCGAGATTGAGTCAGAATTCGGCTCAAGCGGCCGAATTGATTGCGTTGACAAGAGCGTGTGTGTTGTCTAGAGGCAAGCGGGTGAATGTGTTTACCGATAGCCAGTATGCATTTGATGTAGCGCATAGTTTTGGTCGATTGTGGAGAGAAGAGGATTTTTCACGTCGCATGGCACAAAGATTCAGCATGGACAGCTTGTGAATGACCTTTTGGATGCACTTACATTGCCTAAGCAGGTGGCCATAATTAAATGTAGTGCGCATCGGAAAGTGACAGATGATGTGGGCCGTGGTAATGCGTTTGCGGATGAGACTGCTAAAGAAACAGCCAGAGATCTGACAAATCGAATGTATGTTACGAGCTCAGTGAGATGGCCAGCGGAGACTAGCATGTGTGAAGACACAATTGAGAGTGTGAAGGAAATACAGAACGAGGCCACTAAGATGGAAAAGACTAAGTGGAAAGAAAGCACGGGAAAGTTAGACGGGAATGGATGTTGGGTTGACTTGTCAGAAAAACAGAGATGGATGTTACCGGATGCATATGTGCTTGCTGTTGTTACAATGGCCCACGGCACAGCACATATTAGCACGAAAGGCATATGCAAGTTGTTGTCTCCTGTATGGAAGAATGATGGGATTACTAAATGTGCGGAGAGAGTGGTTAAGAACTGTATGGTATGTTTGATGTATAATCCTGGTAAGGGCACCCCCACTCCACCTGGTCACTTTGCCCCCCCTACATGTCCCTTTGAAGTTATCCAATTGGATTTCATCCATATGGAGAGATGCAATAATCTGAAATATGTTCTAGTTGTGGTTTGTGCGTTCTCCAGATGGATTGAGGCCTACCCTCTTAAGGATAATACTGCCCTGTCAACAGCAAAAATCCTGCTCAAGGAATATTTCCCTAGGTATGGAATGCCACGGATTGTATGGTCAGATAACGGAAGTGAGTTTGTGGGAAGTGTGATGAAGAGTGTGTGTCGTGGCCTAGGCATAGTCCAAAAATTTCATAGCGCTAATCATCCTCAGTCGGCAGGTTTGGTGGAAGGATATAATGGCACCCTGAAACTGAAACTTGCCAAAATCCAGGCAACGACTGGTTTATCGTGGCCGGATGCTTTGCCTTTAGCTCTCTTATCGACCAGGGCAACCGTGCACTCTCGAGTAGGGCTTAGCCCATATGAGATTGTGTTCGGCCGTCCTGCGAATATTTGGGGAGTTCTGAGGCCTAAGGAGTTTAATAGAATTGAATATCCAATGTTGATTGACTATCTTTATGATCTGACTGCTAAATTGAGTTTGATTCATCAACAGGTCTTTGAAGCTTTACCGGCACAAACTGAGGGACCTGGTCATCGGCTCCAACCAGGTGACTGGGTGCTTACCCGAAACTTTGGACGAAAACGCAATCTCGAGCCAAGGTTCGTGGGACCCCACCAGGTGTTACTGGCAACAAGGACGGCGGTTCGACTGGAAGGCAGAAAGCATTGGGTGCATGCCACCCACACCAAGAAAGTTCCGTTTCCTTTGCCAGCAGATGCATGGATCAAGAAAGGAATCGCCTCGACAGAGACCAGTACGGTCCCGGGTTTTATACCATTTAGTGATGCTCAGCTTATAGAGACCGATGTAGTGCAATCAGACATCCCTGTTGAATCAACCGAAACTTTACCTACGTCATCACTAGTGGAGAGTTCAAGTCCTGGATTATTACCTGAGCAATCGAACACTGCTTTGCCATCTGAACCGTTGTTTGAAGAACAGACTCGACCCGGGAGATGTCGATATTTTCTTCGACCACGCAATAAGGACAAATAAATTCCTTTTATTATTTTTGATTTTACATTACCCCCTCACATTTGCCTTGAATATTGTGGACATTTTATATTGTGTGTACCCTTTTCTTTTCGGGCAGCTAAGAGACTTATATTAAATTGAATGCTCAATTCATTTAAAACCTATCATCTGGGTTGGCCGTAGGGCCGTGCGGGTACTTCCTTCTGTTTAGCAGGTTATTGACACTAGGTCGATTTCTTTTGTCGATTTCTGGGAACTCCTGGGTATTGATAATCGCTACTCAGAACGAAGTGCGTCAAGAACGCCACGGACGGTTTTTAGAGGATGGACTTTACTATGCTGTCGAAAAGAGAGGAAATGTCGGCACAAAGATCTAAATTGCATAAGGTGTTTCGCACAAAATGTTTTTTGTTTCAGGTTTCTATATTATTTCTAACTGTTTCTATGCTATTGGTGGGTGGAGTGTACTTTGGGAGTCAGTTACTATTGGATACCATTTCACCTACCTCTCCTCCTCATGATCTAAATTTTGTTCCCACTATTTCTCCACATTCTTTCCATCTCCTGCCCCAACATGAACAAGTCAGACGTGCGGAATTTATGAATAATACCTTTGTTCAACTCCTGCATCAGCATCTGTCGTGTATTTCTATAGGTTCTGAATCGATCCCCCTATTCCTGACCCTATTCTGGTTAAACTACCTAGCTAGTTAATTAACAGTCAGCCCATGAGGCAAGAAATCCCCCATGATGCAGATACCATTATCTGACGCAGTCACACTACGGCACAGGAACGTGTTATCTGATTAGGTCATAACGCTTGAGATCTAATTAGACAAGCGACATTCCTCCAGCCCCTGATAAGGCATACGACGTTCTCATAACAAATCAAACCTATGACAACCTGGATAATCCGTGCGGCCATTGTTTTGATTTCACAGAGAACTTTAGTAAAGAATGTGCTAACGAGCAAGTCGTATGACATCTTTATTGACGTACCTATGTCCATCCTTACGTCAATCCCGGCACCTTTAAGGTATAAATATTGCCGACCTTGCCCTATGCAAAACACACGCGTGGTGACAAGACGGAGCAGCCATACTTGCCGAAGCCGAGAGCAGAAGCAGACCCCGCAGGCAGCAGCCCCGCCTTCCTGACGCGCTGAGAGAAGCGCTGCTATCTCAAGCCGAGAGACCCAGCACCGGCGCTTCTGGGCAGCCCTCGCAGGCAGCCTGGAATATCGAGAGCAGAGAAAGAGATACCATTCCTCATTCATCCTAAATTCCAGGTACAGAACTGACTAACCCCTCCTAGAGAATTCTTTAGTTATTCACTTGGCAAAAACAAACTTAACTTAAACTGTAACTTTCTATTCCCGCCCACGCATTAGACTTAGGTCAGGTACACGGGGTAGGCGTATTTAGAAACACCAGTTGAGTACGTTTAGTCAAATGTATATGTGTATGTAAATATATTTTAATTATTTTAAAGCATCATATGGCTCAGAAACCATATCAATGTTTTTACAGTATTATTTTATACTATTGCTTTTAATGTATGCACTTTACTTAACTATAAGTATTGCAATAATATCGATCCATTTCTCTTGTACGAGAAAAGAGACTGATTAATAAATAACATCTTTTATTGAACACGCCCGTCTCTTCCTTTTATCTACATTCTGATGAGACTAAGAATGCACGTACTGACTGAGTAAAATAATTGCCTTGTGCTCACACGACTCTCGAGATTGACTCTTGATTAGGGGAGAGCAAAGTTGTCATGTTCTATGGTTGTCAGAAACTAAATCCCTTCTTGTCTAATCAGGGGAGTTAATCCTTCCTTGAACATTCGAGAAAGTTTCTAGCGAACTCTGAGCTTAGCTGGCAAACCCAAAAATTAAGTCTAGTATCGACAGTAGTAGACCTAGTTAACGTCTGGCCTAGGCCTTTACTGTGGTAGGTACTATTCCAATGCGCAGAGCCTATTGGGAAAATAGGAGCTACACTACATGGCGCCCAACGCGTTTGGAAAGGGCGATAAAACTAACGTAAGACATTTAGAGTAACTCAGTCGTGCTTTCTCACTCAGACCCCTTTTCCCAAATACTCCAAAGACGTCTGGAGTGGGTGAAAGGTTATTATATCCTCCAAAACCTCGCAGGAGGGAACTCCTATGTATGGTTCTTGGTCTAGTCAACGTTGAAGGATAAAACAGTTCCAAAATATTGTGCATCTAATCTCTGTTTCCATAAAGAAACCTGATCTGCAAATAAACATAATACCATCCTGTCAGCAAAATGGACAGCGATGAAGAACGAGAGGTTACTAGATTAGCTACTGAAATAGCAGATGCTGATGCTACCATGCAAACAGCAGACCCGGATATAATACTCATCCAGGTCGCCAAAAGGAGATCTATAACCTTAAAACTTATAGAAAATGGACTGACACCTAGAGGTGGCACAGTCATATTCGTAATCGAGGCACACGAATATCGGCAGACAGAGGTATACTATACATGGATACATTTTCCAGCAGCTAATACTGTAACAAAGTACTTCCACTATTACAAAGTAGAGGAACCTCCTAATGAGTACACTCCTTTCGAGGAGGTGGAAGTACCACTCAAATTCCAAGAGCATTTGCTCTTATTTGATGGCGCCCTAATACATAACAATCACATTACAAGGCTCGGTCCTTTAGGAAGACCAGGAGCAACGTGGCCGGTCCTAGCCGGATACACACCACATCCAGACATCGAAAGAATGCCTGCAGCAGAGCTGTTAATACAGCTAAAACAACTACTAAAAATTCACAGACAATTAGTTCAGTATGTAATGCGGACTTCAACAATTCAGCCAGCGATTAAACTTCCACAGCTGACCCCTCACCAGGGGAACACAAATAAAATTAAACCACAGAACATCCAATCCTGCCTAGGTAAAGTCCCAGCAAAACGGGAACAAATACCATTCTGGTTGGCACAGAAAATTACCCAAATAGAGGCGGTGTTTCCTGACACCACCCCATTAGAAAAACACAGGATTCTGACTATATGTCTCCCAATGGGAATCGCACCACACATTGAGGACTGTGACACTTGGGGTACAGTCTTTGTTTCCATCTACACAAAAACGCACGGTGTTCCATCCATTTCGGTGATACCAGATGTGCTAAAACAAATTCAAGATGAATACGGTCCAGAACCTGCTTTAACTCTTGGTATGAAATTACTAAAAGACTTCAAGCAGGTCTCGGCTATATTACTAGCCAACATAAAGGGTGAAGCAGCAAACGTGGCGATCCGCCAGAGGTTAAAAGAGACAGATATAGCAGACCAACCAGCTGAAATTGCCAGAATCATAGAAAAATCCTATGAAGAACTAGGCAGAGATAGTCTAGGTGGAATACCAGTAAAACCGCAACTGACTACAAGTCCAGAAAAAATGTTTTTTAATAATAATAATAATTCACCAAAAAAGAACTGGGATGGGAACAAACAATCCAATCCTAAAGAAAAGAAATTCCAGTCCAGAGGAAGGTCTCCTAGGCGAAGAGAGAAATCTCCAAACCCGAGACAAAGGTCACCCCAGAGTGAACCCTCTGGGAATAGATATAACCTTAGAAATAGGGATAATATTAAAAAACCTGATAGATATCAAGACATTGATACACGTCCCTCTCAATCTTTTCAGAATTCCTCGCAGAAATCGGAAAGAAGAGGACGATCAGAAGAGCACGCCAAGTCCAAAGACAAGGAACCTGCTCAACTGAAAAAGAAATTACAATTTCCAAAAAAGAAGGTAGCCAGTATCAAGGTAGTTAACAATGCCGAGAATACTGAGGACACAACTGAAAAACGGAGAGTGGGCTCAGACAATGCTAGACAGCGCAGCAGAGGTGAGCATAGCTCGCAAAGTCCTTATGAATCATCTGGAGACAGTGGACACGAATGAATACCTTCAAGTGGAAACTGCAGATACCAGAGTTAGCAAGCCCCACAAAATATACGAGATAACATTACGTATAGAGGGAGATAAGACTAGGAAAATAAGGGGACTATTTTGGGATAACCTCTCAAAGGGTTATGACATCCTTTTAGCTGAAAAAGACTGGCCACCAGAGTTTGTCAGGGAGTGCCCTCATGGCGAAGAAGTAATTATGCCTGCCTTCTCGAATCAAATCCCGATTCATAAAAAATACACACTTGCTAGAAAGTGGGCAGTGGCCTTAGCACCTGCTTTATACAAAAATCATGTAGGATGGGATGAGGATTCTCCTCCTCACAAAATCCAGTTAAAATCACAACCTACTGCACAAAGGCAGTACCCAGTTAAGCAAGAAGCTAAAAAACAAGTAAATGAAATACTAGATCAGCTAGAATACCAGGGGGTGATTGAAACTTGCACCTCACAAATGAACAATCCTTTGTTTCCGGTCTCCAAACCAGACAATTCATACCGTCTAGTTTTGGATTACCGACACCTTAACACATGTTGCAAAACTTTTGCAGTGCAAAATTCACACAGTGCTGCACTAATGAATAACATAGTGCGCAAAAAATACAAAACTACCTTGGACATCTCCAACGGATTCTTTTGTCAAAACATAGCACCAGAGAGCAGATATTTAACAGCTTTCTCAGTAAATGGCACTCAAAAACAATTCTGTCGGTTAGCCCAGGGGTACAAGAATAGCCCGGGGGTATTCTCAGCGAGAGTAACAGAATTACTACAACAATATGATGATGAAGCATTATCTTATGTCGATGACATTTACTTAACAGATGATGACTTGGAGACTCACTTGAAAAGAGTGAACACCATAATACTTGGTTTCGCTGCAGAGGGTTACAAATTCAACTTCAAAAAGTCCAGAATTGCCCATCTGACGGTCCTATTCTTAGGATATGAGTTATCAAGTGAAGGCAAAAGCCTGGCAGACAATTTCCTAGAGAAATGTGCCGTAATCCAAGCTCCTAAAACACTAAAAAACCTACAGTCAATTCTAGGCTTCCTAAATTTCGGAAGAACTTACATTGCAAATTACGCAGAAAGGGTCAAACCCCTTTATGATCTAATTAAGCCAGACTTTAAAAGATCCAGTTGGACTCAAACACACACAGAAATTTTGAGATCCTTACAAACAGACATGCTAATTAAAACAAAATTAGAAACCCGTGATAATACACGCAACCTTGTGATCTGAGTCATCCCAGGGAGATGCGGATTCACATACCTGACCTCTAATGAGGGAGAAAAGGTACCAATTGCATTCAGATCACACTTGTACACAAAAGCTGAACAGAGATTCAGCAACAAAGGAAAAATTGTTCAAGCAGTTCAAACCGCAATAGCTAGAGAAAAAGACATAGCTGACGGTAGACATATCACAGTCAGAACAGCTGAATCAGCCTTTGAGGCATTAACAACACCGTGTAATTTACCAACAACAACATTGGATCCAGAATGGTTACAATGGGTAAATTCAATCACAACGGACAAAGTATACTACTTCTTTGATCCAGAACTAGAAGAATTAAAAAATCTAAAATATGAAAAAACGTATCCTCTGCCAATCGACATTCTGCCTCTACGACATTACGCCTGTGTAATCTATACAGACGGACATGCTCAACCCTCCGTTTGGGGAGAACATGCATACAATCCCACATGTGAGATCACAAAAGAAGTGTGGCGCGGAGGTAAACTAAGACCTCTATTAACAAAATCACACTCAGTAGAAACTAATTCAGAACTGCAAACTGAAATAATAGCTTTGAAAATGGCGCTAGATAATGCGGATCGCAAATTCCCGACACTTATAGTGTCAGATTCATATTTCTGCGTCAAAGCATATAACAAGGATTTGCAGACATGGATTCAGAACGGTTACAAAGATGACACAGATGCACCAATAAAGCAGAGACTTCTCTGGGAACAAGTAGCTCTTTTGAAGAAAGAACTACCAAAGACTCACGTGACTCACTCACTGAGTCATCAACGTGATGGCGTTCACGTTGTGAGGAATTCATTGGCTGAGACAGCCGCAGCGGCAGCCACTAAATCAGCTCCCGTAGATCGAAAAAAGCGTACATTAAAATACATTGACGGTGAAACATTACTGGCGGTGAAAACGTCATCAAAAGGCGACTGCTCAGCGTTACCGATCAACTATCCACTCAATTATACATACATAATCGATGCAAACTCCGTCCCTTTTGCTCGAATCCCTGGAGTGGGGGATAGAGTGATTCCAAACATGGACAGGAGAAGCTTGTTAATCGCAGACGCACATATGGGTGAGGGTCTTGAACACCTCAAACTAAAAGATTCTCTGGAAGATTTACAATCACGGTACTGGTGGCCAGGCATGAGCCTCCATCTTACCATCTTTGTAAAAAACTGCCCAAACTGCAACAGAAATCGTAGTGGGGAGAGAAAAAATAAAATACGGTGGAATCTGACTGCAGATAACATCACCACTAAAAAGAATGGCTTGCGATTAACATATACAGGCTAGTTCCCACTTATAATGTAGATCCACAGCACTCAGCTGACGTCCGGACTGTTATACAAGATTTGCGAGTCTAAATGGCATATACGCTAAGAGCATGCTACGTTCGACCATTTTTTTCTTTTTCTCAGGCAATCCAGCCTGGGGGGGGAAAGAATGGCCAAATGAGCACAGCCCAGCGGGAATCTTCTCACTTCCTTCCTGAGGGTATGGGATGGTGTAAAGAAAAAACCAAGACAGAAAGCAATCTATAATAGAAAGGATATTAGGTTCGGGAGCTGGGTGGGTCAAACATCTAATAAGTGTCCAACGTAGTCTAAATAACTTGCCAAGAAATTCTCTGAAGGGATTCAGTCCGTACGAATTATTATTCGGAACTAGGATGTTGATCTCTGACCTTGATAGTCAGACTTCAGTGGTAATAGAAAAAAGCTTTGATGTCAAAGACCGTTTGGCTATTTTGCAGGACTTAAACAAAACAAGAAAAGACCTGAGCAACATACAGTTGAAACAACAGCCAACAACCACTGAAGAATCACCACCTGTCCCAGCAAGACCTGTCTGGATTCCAAAAGTCGGGGATCTAGTCAGGGAGAAGATCGCGGTAAAGAAGGAATTTGGGCCTTCTTACAGAAAAGCAGTTCCTGTCTTGTCTGTCAACGGGACAAGATCAGTTGTACTACCGCCACTTGCTGGAAAAAAGGAGAACCGAGTTGTATCCATCGACCTGGTAAAACCACAACATGTGGCCGATAACAAACAGTAGGCCAAGTGGACTCCCAATAAGTAGCAGAACACCAAGGTTTGCTACCAGTACAGAGGTCCTAACAAAGAGGCTCATCACATTCGAAACGCCTACAGAAGAACAACAAGGACTATGCAACAATGCAATAGAACTTAGACCTCTGAAAACCCAAATAAAGACATTTAGCAGAGACACACCAATCTATACTGAAGTCCCAAGTGAAAATGCAAGAAACAAAAATCCTGAACCAATTGGAACAATTGACAGAACTGCATCCGGTTACTTCATCAACTTCGATGATTCCTCTGAAGGTTTCAGCGAACAAAAGACACAGCCATCATCAAAATCCTTTAAAGACAAAGCGAAGGAACTTTTGAAACAACTAAAAGAAACATATCTGATTTCTCCATGGATTGAATTTTGGGTGGGTTTTGGTGCATTTATCCTCATACTTTGGCTCATCATGGTATTTACTTTGGGACGCTTCATTGAGGGAAAATATGCTAAAATGGACACAGCAAGTCAGAACATCAACTTGGTCCTCAAACCACACACATCTTCACACGTCGAGAAAAGAGAACTTTCTTCAGAACTTTCTTCAGCCAACTTCACAGCAATTCCAATACCTGGTGGGGTAGCCTGGGACAACACTGACTATGAAATTTATGGTCCGGTCGAGATCCTGAAATATCCACACCAAATTAAGATCTCTTTGAGTGACTTTGCAAAACCAAACTCATTTGCTGATGATTGGGACTTTGAAAGTATAAACAATATGATGTCTGACTTAGTAATGTCTGCTAAATTTACAAAACATGATTATTTGCAAGGTTCTACAAATTATGATAGTATGTATTGCTATAACCACTATGGTAACCATTTCTTGCATAAATCTGCACAACCTAGAAATGTTTTAAATTATAATCAATGGGAACATTGTGCTACACCTCCAAAAGGGAGCTCTAGAACCGTTTATGACAAATATTCATACTTTCAAGGTTTTAACACTAGTAATGCTGAAACATTTTATTATAAATTGTCAAACAAGACAGGGACCAAAACCATGATAACCAACACAAAATTGATTTATTCTGATTCATTCTTTGAAAAAATGAATACTTTTGGATTCGATTATTGGGACAAAAATGTTGATTTGAAAAGTGTTTGGGGTACAAAAGAATGGCAAGTACAGGGTATAGAAGCTTTGTTTAGAGCCTGCATGATCCCAGAACAAATGATATTTTTAAATGACACTGTTCAACAAACCACCTGTCTTGGCTTAGCCAAAATCAAAGATTTAAATAACCCGTCTATTCCAAAGCCAACAATGTTTAGCAATAACTCTGATACAGATGAAGAAATAGACATAAACCATATACTTAACCAAAACAGAACACATCCTGATTGGAAACAATGGTTGATCTGGCCCACAGATACAAATAACTGTCAAGATAGATTCCTGAATAAAACACAGGGTTTCAAAATGACCAGGCCAGACCCTAGATATCCCCAAAGACATCACCCGGGGATAATAACAACCTACAGTGTGGGCAAATTATGCCTTCAATGGCTACAGTCTTCCACACTGCCTGAAATTAAGCAACACCTAACTTTACTTACTGATGGTGCTGACTTGCGTGATTTCATAATGGGACCACGCAAACAGCGTCAAAAGCGTTTCATAGCAGCCTCTGTATATGCAGCATACAATGAGGCCTGGAAGGTTACTCAAATTGAAACAGCAGAGAGAATACGTGAAATTGATCGTATTAATTTGGAAAAATCACTCTCTGTAGTGGACAATGGGTTAATGACTCTGTCCTCCAGAATTTTTTCATTGGACAGCATTGTGTCTTCAGCAATCGATATATTATCGCAAGACTTACTGTTATTACAACATGGTCAGTCACAATTGCGTTCTATTGTACAGCTTGGCTGGACGTTACAAAATCTGCGTTCTGGCTATGTGCCTTGGCGTTTAATCAACACAACGTCACTATTCCAAATCTTTAACCTTACTGATAGACAAATCGGTATGGCGCAGAAGGGTGCTGATTATACAATCTTGAGCATTGAAAAACTAGAAAGATTACCGTTGACAATGTCAGAACGACCTGTCAGTGAATGGATAATCCACGGAATCATAAATATTCCAATCTCAACCTTCAGGTTTCAATACTGCCAAAAATATATACAGGCTGGCATGTACGAGAAATTGGGAAAGGGGTACCTTAAAACAACTTGGAACCTGCCCTATTCACATGCATGTGTCAGTAACAAAGGACAGAAAGTGTTTCTTAGTGGCAACAATTGTGCTATGTCACTAAGCGGCACACTTCTGTGTAACGGTATTAGTTTGCACGGAGCCTGTGAAGGGAATTCATACAACCTTTCATGTCACCAGCAAGGCGCACCTGCAACTGAAATAGAACCATTCTTTCAAAGACTCTATAATGGGAGTTACATTCTTATTGTAGACCGCAGATGTTGTAGTCTTATGCCCTGGACTCCTTATCTCGTCACTACGACGGCGACGGTCAAGTGCTGTGGACGTTCTTTATTCCCCAGCTCCTTTCCAGACAGGGAGGCAAGGGCATGGCCCGGTTTGAAAATTACTTCTATTCGAATAGACACTTTAAGCAGAATGAAAACAGTGCTTCTTCAGACGCCTACAAGGCTCACGTCATCTAAAGAAACGTATGATCTACAAGTCGCAAGGACGACTGCAGAGATACATACATTATTATCAACTAATTCCCCCGTACATTTCGCGGAAATCCTGAGCGAAATCTTAAATATTTCTGATACCACTGGGGTCTCAAAGGTATTTAAGACAGTATTTTCGATGGCATTAACACCATTCAAAGCCATACTGGGTATTTTTCCAGATTTCGTCCATTCGATTTTTGGCGGACTTCCCTTGATCCTGGGACTAATTGCAGGAATCCTATTCCTAGTCCTTATTTTTCGTTATGGCAACCCATGTCACAGAACAAACTCTCGCGACAATGGAAGATACGATCCTAGCCATTGGATACCGGGACCGGATATCAAAAATCCTGGGACTCTCCCGGCTTAGAGACCTGAACATGACTTGGTTTCTATCATTTCGACCAATGTGGCAAAGGTGTGTTTTACCTGTACTAAGGTGTCTGCTATGCGGAGAAGAATGCGTGTTAGACACCTGTCTGACGCTACAATCGGATGCGCCGGTGGATGCAGATACACTGCTGGTTCCTACCAAGGTTCACGCTTTGTGCTGCCCTCAAAGGCTGCCAATTCTGATGACGGCATTCCTGGAATCTTCACCACTGCGATTGAAGGGTAGTGAAGTTCAAGATGAAAGCAGCATCGAACAGGTACGACCTTCTGTCAGCAATGCAAATCAGAATGTCAATGCAGACAATCATGCGCATGAATGCATGGTTACCCCTATTTCCGACTTAGTGGAACTTTCCCATGAAGCTGTTGACAGTTTTTTCGAAAGCCTGAATGATATGATGTTCTCTCCGGAACAGAAATAGAGACTTTTGAGTAAACTCGCACACGGCGTTCCCTGAATCCGGCCTTCAACTTTCAAAATAAAGTCACATGAACAATTACAATCCAGTTCACGGACAGCAATTTTTTCAGAAAGCCCCTTAAAATATTTTTCTATATATTTTTTTCCGGGACACTGATCTTCTGCTTAAAGTAAGAAACTATTCCTAGAGAACTAAGATTTCTATTTTTTAGATACTTTATAGACTTTATATAGACTTTAGCTGCCCGCTGGTATGTTCACAATGTATTTTATGTGATATAATGGTTTCGACTTTTTTTCTGTATAGCCATATTAAGAGCCATTTCATGTGTATTTCTCATATACCAACAAGCAATAATGCATAACAATGCGTGTTTACTTTTGCATTTAATTCATAGCTTAAGTGCATACAATATATATGACTGCAATTTTTCAGTATATTTGAAAATTTCAAAATGCATTTATGTATTTTGGGGTGGTAAGGTATACACTATACTCTATAGTATGTTGTACTATGTTATACTATGCATAGATTAGTAGATATGACCATAGTTAGCGTGGAGTGGGTGTCGTGTATTTCTATAGGTTCTGAATCGATCCCCCTATTCCTGACCCTATTCTGGTTAAACTACCTAGCTAGTTAATTAACAGTCAGCCCATGAGGCAAGAAATCCCCCATGATGCAGATACCGTTATCTGACGCAGTCACACTACGGCACAGGAACGTGTTATCTGATTAGGTCATAACGCTTGAGATCTAATTAGACAAGCGACATTCCTCCAGCCCCTGATAAGGCATACGACGTTCTCATAACAAATCAAACCTATGACAACCTGGATAATCCGTGCGGCCATTGTTTTGATTTCACAGAGAACTTTAGTAAAGAATGTGCTAACGAGCAAGTCGTATGACATCTTTATTGACGTACCTATGTCCATCCTTACGTCAATCCCGGCACCTTTAAGGTATAAATATTGCCGACCTTGCCCTATGCAAAACACACGCGTGGTGACAAGACGGAGCAGCCATACTTGCCGAAGCCGAGAGCAGAAGCAGACCCCGTAGGCAGCAGCCCCGCCTTCCTGACGCGCTGAGAGAAGCGCTGCTATCTCAAGCCGAGAGACCCAGCACCGGCGCTTCTGGGCAGCCCTCGCAGGCAGCCTGGAATATCGAGAGCAGAGAAAGAGATACCATTCCTCATTCATCCTAAATTCCAGGTACAGAACTGAATAACCCCTCCTAGAGAATTCTTTAGTTATTCACTTGGCAAAAACAAACTTAACTTAAACTGTAACTTTCTATTCCCGCCCACGCATTAGACTTAGGTCAGGTACACGGGGTAGGCGTATTTAGAAACACCAGTTGAGTACGTTTAGTCAAATGTATATGTGTATGTAAATATATTTTAATTATTTTAAAGCATCATATGGCTCAGAAACCATATCAATGTTTTTACAGTATTATTTTATACTATTGCTTTTAATGTATGCACTTTACTTAACTATAAGTATTGCAATAATATCGATCCATTTCTCTTGTACGAGAAAAGAGACTGATCAATAAATAACATCTTTTATTGAACACGCCCGTCTCTTCCTTTTCTCTACATTCTGATGAGACTAAGAATGCACGTACTGACTGAGTAAAATAATTGCCTTGTGCTCACACGACTCTCGAGATTGACTCTTGATTAGGGGAGAGCAAAGTTGTCATGTTCTATGGTTGTCAGAAACTAAATCCCTTCTTGTCTAATCAGGGGAGTTAATCCTTCCTTGAACATTCGAGAAAGTTTCTAGCGAACTCTGAGCTTAGCTGGCAAACCCAAAAATTAAGTCTAGTATCGACAGTAGTAGACCTAGTTAACGTCTGGCCTAGGCCTTTACTGCGGTAGGTACTATTCCAATGCGCAGAGCCTATTGGGAAAATAGGAGCTACACTACACATCAGTTGGTGATGAATACTACCAACTGTTGGGTGTGTGGGTTAATGCCACATACCATGGATAAGGGTATTCCGTATTTGGTTCTTCCTTATAGCTCCCAAGGGTCGGCTCGGGCATTCCAAACAATGTTCCATAGTGCACTAGATTCCTACCCCCATCGAGAACCACGCTCAGTAAACCTTGGTCCTGGTCCGTACCACAAGTCTTTGGCGATAGCTATTGCTGATTTAGATAGAGACATTTTTGATGCATCGCTCATCCCAGAGGAGGAGGTGCGAGCATATAAGGATCTGAGTGAGATTGAGTATAGTATATCAGTGGGAGATAGACAGCTTAAGAGCTTGTCTCCGATTTGGATCGTACCTCACCTTGGTCACTTCTGTCTGCAAGGTCTTGGTCAAAATCCGAGAGCTCAGTTTGGGAAGAGTGCTTGTACTGAGACGTATGTCTTACCGATGCTCTCTTCCCCTGTCTTTCTGACTGCCAAGGGTACCTACTTTGTGTGTTATGACCGCGCATATACATGGTTGCCCCATGACTTCTCGGGCACATGTTATATCGCGAATCTTTTACCTCCGACCTTTACCGTTGCCTCAGACTATCACAAGACTAGAGTTGTGAGAGGCGTTATTAGTAGAGAGGATACTGCTGGTCAAGAGGCAGGAGACTTCTTTAAGGGTTTTCTACCGTTTTGGGGTCCTATGGTTAATAGTAGGAACTTGAGACAGCTGACTCGTGTGGTTGAATCGACTGCTAATATCACTGCAAGCGCCCTTGGTAACCTGACAGCAGAGCTTCAAGCGGATAGACTAATGACGCTACAGAACCGTATGGTTCTAGACGTTGTACTAGCGGATAGAGGTGGTGTGTGTAAGGTCATCCATTCGAGTTGTTGCATTTTTATACCTGATAATGCTCCAACTGTCTATCAAGCCGTCTCAAAGTTGCATAAAATCTCGGAGTCCATACACGTGGACGAGGGAGATTGGACGCTTCTAGGATGGTTTTGGGGCCTGATGTCGACCTGGGGTTGGAAGATTCTGATGATTGTAGGGATTGTTGTGATGTTTCTGTTCACGTGTTGTCTTTGTGTGCAGTGTGGTCCTGCCTTATGTGGCCTTTGTGCTACTACGTGTATAAGAAGGCCATCTGTTACCAAAGAGGCATTGATGGATAGGATAATGTTCCAGCAACACCTGAATGATCTAATGAATATTGAAATCGATTCTGATTTCGACTAGTGCTTGCCTACATGAGGGCAAAAGGAGTGTCTGAGGTTCCGTGAGAATCGTTATGATGTTGTGGACATGATCGAATATGGGCAAGTTTGGTATCTATGAACCGTAAATGACGAGTTTAGTAAGTGTACGCGTTTTCGCTACACTACTTGACAGGGTTCGCCTTATTTACGCGTTTCTTCATCTGAACCCTCGGGTTCCATTTTAGATACGGCATCCATTTTGTTTCTTGCCCTCACGTAGTTAGCTAGCAGGCAATTGTCCGCGTCATGACCCTTAGTTCCCAAGCCTTACGGAAGACGCATATTCCTTTCATGCGTCTTTTATGACCAGGGGAATGACATTGCAAAGGCAGATGGCTCCACTCGAGGGTAATCTTGCCGTGCCGGTCTATTGTTTCAGTCGTGCATGTGCTAGGATCGAATCCTTTGATCCTGTGATCATGCTTCCGATATTACCCTCACACTCTTTTCTCTACTGTTGTCTGTCTTCCTTGCAGCTGTTCTTGTCTCTTTCTCTTGTTCGTTTACAACTAGAGTGGAATGTGCCTAACGGTGAGAAGATGTGCTTTTACAGTTGGGAACCGGCAATGTTACTGTAATTATGTTCCGGGTTTCAAGAAGTCCTTTTGAAGTTTATTGTGGGAACTGAGTTGTAACCTTTTGTTCGTATGTTGTGCAATGACTAAAATGTGTATAAAAGGAGCGATCCACATTTGCAATTTGAAGCAGACTCTCAGAACCTACACTCTGTTGTACTTCTTGTGACTTTTGCCTCCCTGCAGTAATAAACGCTGATCTTTGACGCCGAAGGAAGTGTCCCGTGTCTCTGTCATTTGTGCGCTGAACAGGTATCCCACGAAGGTTTCAGGTGTTGTTCCCTGGCACCGCTGAACCTTAGAAATAGTCCAGTCCTTCACAAGACTGGGGGCAGTGGTCCAGTCCTTGGTTCACCCTGACCAGTCTGGCTTCATGCCCCACAGGAACACACGGCTCAACCTACAACGGTTATTCGGGGTCCTGCAGGGGGTGTCTGAGAGGCCTGGGGTGCCGGCGGCGCTGCTGTCTCTTGACGCCCAAATGGCGTTTGACAATATTGAGTGGCAATACCTCAATGCAGTCCTGGAAAAACTGGGCTTTGGCGAAAACTTTCGGGCTTGGTTGCGACTACTCTGTACCGAACCGCTCGCTAGAGTCTGGGTGAATGGAGTGCTGTCCAGGGAATTCCGCCTGAGCCGGGGCACGCGCTAGGGTTGCCCCCTTTCACCCACCCTGTTCACCCTGGTGCTGAAGCCTCTAGCACACTGGATACGTGCAGACCCCTTGATTTGGGGTGTCGACTTGGGAGGAGGCTGGGAGGAGCGTATTTCATTATACGCGGACGACATCCTTCTTTATCCATCCCGAGATTGATGCCGATTGCAAGCGAGTTAGGTATGTACTCAGGCTACCGTATAAATTAGGGTAAATCCTTAGGTCATGTGCTGGCAGGGCCATAGCCATTGGCAGCCTGTGAGGGCCCGGCCTGGAAAGAAACCTTCAAGTATTTAGGAATCTGGATCACGCGGACCGACTCGGAGTTCTTGTGCCTGAATGTGTCAACCCAGCTAGACCAACTCCGAGGCGATGTGGAACATTGGAGGTCTCCACCGCTTTCTTTAATGGGACGTGCTGTCTTATTCAAAATGATAACCCTCCCCCGCCTACTCTACGCGTTACAAAGTGCACCCTTCCTGACCCTGACCAGGTTTTTAGGATGATCGAATCGGAGCTGCGCTCCCTGCTTTGGGGCGGTGGGTGTCCCAGAATAGCCCTTAAGACGTTGCAGAGGGGGGTCATACAAGGGGGGTCTGGCGGTGATGGACGTTCGTCTATACTATTGGGCGACGCAACTAGTTAATGTGAACGGGTGGGTGTTTGCCCCATTGGATGAACCAGCCTACAGAGTAGAAAGATTAGCATTTGGGAGTGCCACGTATTTGGGTGCCCTCTATACCAGGGGCAGGCTCGGCCGGCCTCTGCCTCCCCAAATGGCGGCAGTGTTTGGGGTGTGGAAACGAGCAACTAGATTACTGGGATGGGACGCCAAGCTCACGCAACAGACTCCTTTGTGGGCTGGGACCTTCCTGCCGGCAGTGGCGAGACTACAGGATCTGAGCCGTTGGAGCCTCATAGGGATTGATGTGCTGGGGGATGTCTGGAAGCGGGGAGAGATGGTGGGATTTGCAGCATTACAGGCAGAGTATCAGATGGGTAATGGGGAGTTCCTGCACTATCAGCAGCTTAAGTTTGCCCTACAAAGACACCTGACCCCGGGGGTGGAGTTGCCGGAATATGCCCCACTGGAGGGTAGATTGCTTTTAGACCCCATGATTGACAAAGCGATCTCCCTCACATACAGAAAACTTGTTAGTAATGTCCCGGACATCTTAGGACCCCTGCGGGAAAAGTGGGAGTCAGACCTGGGACTGTTGGAGGATGACGACTGGGGGGAGGCGCTTCAGTGCCCCCGAGAGGTGGCGATTCAGGCCTTGTTTAGGCTCGTCCAGCTGCGTATCCTGCATAGATCATATACCTCGCGAACCACGCAACACCTGATAGACTCCCTCTTTTGCTTATGAAGGTGTGGGGAGGAGGGGACCTTCTTCCACATACTGTGGGACTGTGCTAAGATTAGGGCGTACTGGTCCAGACTGATAGACATCATGGCGGAAGTGGTGGGAGCGGAGGTTCCGCTTGAGGCCAGATGGCATGTACTGGGCGTTACTACTGACATCACCTGGAAGAAATGGGACATAGTCTGGCTGGCCCTAGCTAGTATGGTAGGCAAGAGAAATATCGCAAGATTGTGGGGTAGTGATCTGTCACCCACGGTGGAGGAATGGGAATGAGATCTGGACTGGTGTCAGCGGGCTGAAAAGGTGATTTACAAAAGTCAAGGATGCCCAAAGAAATGGGAAAAGATATGGGCGGCTTGGAGGCGGTATAGAGGGGAATGGATGGACTCCCAGCCGACTGTAGGGCCACCATGAGTGAAAAGTAGTGTAAGACTTGCTGGCTCTGGCCTGTGTCCGTCAGAGCAAGCAACTGTGATGCCTGCCCCTGGGTAGGTTCTGGGGGTTGGGACTGCATTAAGGAGGGGTGCTGCAGAATTCCGGTGGGAGGGAGGGGGCAAGAGGGGGATGGTGCTCACCATGTGTAGGAATTGATGGGTCTCTGTTTGGTGGGAGGGTCAATCGAGGGTGGGGGGCTTCGCCTGTGCAGTGTGCCTGTGGGTGATTATGTTTATGATTGTCAATGAATTCCCGTTGGTAAGCTGATGTGCTATGTTCTGGAGCCGGTTACTTCAATAAAAAGAATACAAAAAAAAGTCATTTTCTTCAGTACTTTTGAAACTTCATAACAAGCTTTTCCAGATAGCTTGTAATATTCCAATTTATTTCCATGTTCAACTGGTAACATGAGTAATCGATGTAAAGTAATCCCTTTAATGTTGTATGCTGCTAATCCAGTTGGAGCTGTTACAACACAAGCTACATGTGATTCAGTAGTTTTGTGTAGATAGCTGATGAAAACTTTAATTAAAAAACTTTTTTCTATTGCAGCTTGAGCACTGATGTACATTTGAATAGGTTTAAATGATGTGCATTGGCATTCTTTTTTTTCATGCAGCAAACCATGCTGTATCTGTTGTGTCACTTGCTTATATATTTCTTTTTGTTCTATATATAGAGCCCTAATACGATGGCGGGCCAAATGTCCCTGGTTCTCCCCCGCCAAAATATTATGGTGGGGGCAGAGCGGCAGACGGAAAGACCGTCTGCCGCTTTTCCGCCAGTCGAATTGTCGACCGGGCGGAAAAGGGGCACATCATGGTGGCACCATCCATATTATGATGATGGCGGAAATTGGACTTTCCATGGCTGCGTGGCCGCCATGGAAAGGCTGGTCATTGTAGTTGTTGTAGGCCAGTTGTGGGCCCCCAGGGTGTTGGGGGGTGCACATGGGGGTACTCATTGCAATGCCCTACGTGGCAGGCACATGTGGTGCCTGCCATGTTGTGCATGGCAATGCTGTGCATACTCCTTTTACATTACGAGTGGGTCTGCAGCCGGCAGATCCACCTGCAATGTAAAAGGGCCAGGTTGAACACGCCAGTGTGATGGGAGCATCCTAATTTGAATGGAGGGATCGTCGCAACATCGGCAGTCGGTCCCATGCTCCGATGCGGTTTGTCCGTTCGCCATCGTAATAGGTCCCTTAGTTCTTCTTCCAAGTTTCCCAACTCTATAATATCCTGTTGTGCTTGTTGCATTGCTATTTCTATTTCATTCATGGCTATTGCTGCTTCATTTTTAATAATTGGTTGTCCTAGTGGATCTCTACTTAATGGAGCAGAACTTTGAATATCTTGTGAACTGTCTTTGGCAATTTCAGCTGCAATAGTAGTTTATTGTTCAATCTCTTCATTTAACATGTGTAGATCTGTAGGGAAAATTGTGCATTGAATGCTATCTTTATATGCATTAACAGAATCTTCATAGCAGTCAAAATCTCCAAATAATTCCTTTTTTCTATGCCAAGGCTTGAAGAGTTGTAGAAGTGCTATATAGAAAATGTATGATTTTATCTCGATTTCACAACTGAGTTTTCTGTAGTTAATAAGATTTCCTTTGGCATGTTTTACCAAACATCCATCACATCCAATTACATCATATTTTTCTACATTTATATTTTCTGTAAGTTTCTCGTAAAGCCATACTGTTGCACTACTTCATAGAGACATAGGTTTTCTAGATGTGGACTCCTTTTGGGATAGTACTTATCCAACATATTAGTTTTAACAACACGTGTACTTTCTGGTTCATTCAATTCTAAGTATTCAATTTCTTGTAGAGATTTCAATACTAGAGGTGCAGAAAGAAGCAACAGAGGTGCAGAAAGAGGCAAGAGAGGTGCAGAGACAGGGAATCGGAGTACCGAAAGGAAAAAAAGGAGTGCAGAAAGAAGCAAGAGATGTACAGAAAGAAGCAGCAGAGGTGCAATAAGAAGCAAGAGGGGTGCAGATACAGGGAATCAGAGTGCAGAAAGAGAGAAAAGGAGTTCAGAAAGAAGCAAGAGAAGTGCAAAAAGAAGCAACATAGGTACAAAAAGAAGCAAGAGGGTTGTAGAAAGAAGCAACAGAGGTGCAAAAAGAGGTAACAGAAGTACAGAAATAGGCGAGGAGAAGAGGTGCAAATAAAGGGAACGGGGTGCAGCAAGAGGCATGAGGGATGCAGAAAGAGGGAAGACGGGTGCAGAAAGAAGCAAGAGAAGTGCAGAAAGAATCAACAGAGGTGCAATTAGAAGCAAGAGGGGTGCTGATACAGTGAATCGGAGTGCAGAAAGAGAGACAAGGAGTGCAGAAAGAAGCAAGAGAAGTGCAGAAAGAATCAACAGAGTCACAGTTAGATGCAAGAGGGGTGCAGACACAGGGAATCGGAGTGCAGAAAGAGAGACAAGGAGTGCAGAAAGAAGCAAGACAAGTGCAGAAAGAAGCAACAGAGGTGCAAAAAAAGCAAGAGGGGTGCAGAAAGAAGCAACAGAGATACAGAAAGAGGTAAGTGAAGTACAGAAAGAGGCACAAGAGGTCGAGAAATAGCCAGGAGAGGAGGTGCAGAAAGAAGGAACAGGTGTGCAGAAAGAGGCAAGAGAGGTGCAGAAACAGGGAATCGGAGTGCAGAAAGAGAGAAAAGGAGTACAGGAAGAAGCAAGAGAAGTGCAAAAGAACAGAGTTGCAGAAAGAGGTAAGAGAAGTACAGAAAGAGGCAAGAGAGGTGTGGAAATAGCCAGGAGAGGAGGTGCAGAAAGAGGGAACAGGGGTGCAGAAAGAGGCAAGAGGAGTCCATAAAGAGGGAAGACTGGTGCAAAAAAAGCAAGAAAAGTACACAAAGAAACAACAGAAATGGAGGAAGAGGCAAGAGAATTGCAGAAAGAGGCAACTGAGGTGTAGAAAGACAGAAGAGGGGTACAGAAAGAGGCAACAGAAGTACAAAAAGAGGGAAGACAGGTATAAAAAGAACCAAGATGAGTGCAGAAAGAAACAAGTGAGGCGCAGAAAGAGGTAACAGAGGTGCAGAAAGTGCAAGGAAGGTACAGAAACAAGCAAGAGAAGTGCAGAAAGAGGCAAGAAAGATGCTTAAAGAGGGAAGAGAGGTAGTTTCTCCTTAACTGTATGACTGCATGGTAGAACATGAGTAAAAGGATAAATGTAAAAGTAATGGTAGGGTCATTGGATGAGTGCATATGTAGTGCCTAACAAAATGGATCACTCAATGGCTGCTGCCCTAGTCAATACTTCAGTGCTAGAGTAGTGCCTGGATAATTGAATGAGTGCAGCAATACTGCCTCGGTGATTACATCAGTACATGAAAAATACCTGAGAGAAACTATGAGTACAAGCTAAAAGCATGGTTTATTGTATGAGTGTATGGATAGAGCTAGAGATAATGCATGAGTGCATGCAAACTGTCTGTGCAATTCTTTCACTGCAGAGGTACATCTGGATAAATGTATGAGACATGCCTCTCAGATGTTATGTTATGTTATGTTAATAACTTTTATTAGGCGCACAGCTGCCCCAGCGAAGGGGCTACCACAACACAACAGATCAGTACTGGAAGGACAGGGGATCAGTCAGTAGTGACAAACAGATGAGTTTTTATGGCGCGTCTGAAGAGAGTCAGGCTATTCAAGGCACGGATATGGACAGGAAGGGAGTTCCACAATCCTGCCGCCAGGACTCAAAACGAACGGCCACCCATCCTACTCAGCCTAAACCT
Source organism: Lissotriton helveticus (assembly GCF_964261635.1). Lineage (NCBI taxonomy): Eukaryota > Metazoa > Chordata > Amphibia > Caudata > Salamandridae > Lissotriton > Lissotriton helveticus. The sequence continues at coordinate 1,470,545,341 of NC_136065.1, forward strand.
GGTCTTAGTTGCCAGGTATAAAGATTCCGACCGAAGGGCCCGTGGGGGAACATAGGGGGAGACAAGGCCCACAAGGGCAGGAGGAGAAGACAGTTTCAAGATCTTAAATGTTAGACAGAGAGCCTTGAATTTGATTCTCTGTCTAACCGGCAGCCAGTGTAAAGAAGTCAGGACAGCAGAAACAGAGCAACGTCTCGGGAGGCCGACAATGGCCCTCGCTGCGGCATTCTGCACCCTTTGCAGCCGAGTGGCCTCCGCCTGATTCACTCCTAACAACAGTGCACTCCCATAGTACAGCCGAGAAAGAATGGAGGCTTGGACCACCAGTTGCCGAGTAGGGGGGTCGAAGAACTTGAGGACTGGTCTCAGTCCTCGCAGAATACCATAACAGGTAGCTGCAATCTTCTTTGTATGGCTGGTAAAAGATAGTGTAGGATCCAGCCAGACCCCCAAGTTCTTAACTTCGGCAGCTGGGATGGGAGTTACCCCTAATTCAGGCGGCCACCACTGATCTCCCCAGAGTTCCGCTTGCTTCCCTAAAATCAGGACTTCGGTCTTTTTGGCATTAAGCTGTAAACAGTTAATGCGCATCCAGTTAGCCACGGCTATCAGTCCTGCACGGAATCTGGGAGCAGTCACCTCAGGGTCCCCACTGAGTGTCACCGCCAGCTGCGTGTCGTCGGCATACGATGTCATGGTTAAGCCACTCTGTCTAACGACTGCAGCCAGCGGTTTCACATAAAGATTAAACAGAGTGGGGCTCAACGCAGAGCCCTGAGGGACTCCCAGTCCCAAAGAATGAAAAGAGGACTGACCAGGTGGAATGGCCACTTTAAAAGACCGGTCCGAAAGGAAGGAGCGAAACCATTGGAGAGCCATCCCCTCAATTCCCACCTCCTCCAGACGCCGCATCAAAATGTCATGAGACACCGTGTCAAACGCGGCGCTCAGGTCTAACAAAAGGAGCGCCGCAGTCTGCCCCACATCCAGCACCGAACGCAAATGCTCGGTCATGAAGAGCAGAGCGGTTTCGGTGCTGTGTTGTGCACGGAAACCATTCTGACTCTCATCTAGGATATTATTACGTGAGAGATGGGCAGACAAGATGGAATTCACATGTGCCTCCGTGACCTTGGCAGTCCAGGGCAGGAGGGAGATGGGGCGATAATTCTCAGGAAGCAAAGGATCAAGATTAGGCTTTTTCAAGATAGGACTGACCACTGCTTGCTTCCAAGGGGAAGGAACCACGCCCTCAGTGAGTGAGAGATTAATCAATTCCAATATAGGCTCACGACAGAGGGGCGGGAGAAGAGTAAATAGCTCTGGCTTCAACGGATCTAAGGGGGAGCCAGATTTGATTTTGAGGCTAAGAGTGTCAAAAACCTCGGCAGACATAGCAGGCAGGGAGGAAAGAGTTTCGTGGACTGTGGCCATCACATCACTAGACTCAGCCCCGGGCATAGATGATATAAATCCTCTGTAGATTATCTGCACCTTCTCCACGAAAAAGGATGCCAAACTTTCGCAGTGAGAATCTGTGCAGATTTCTTGCGAGGACGCCCGTTTTCCCATCAGGTCTTTGAGAACCTTGAAGATTAATTTAGATGGGTTGGGGCTGCTGAGAAATTCAGAGGCATAGTGAGCAGCCCGAGTTTGGCAAATTGCCCTATGGTAGATCTTAAGCTGGGCAAAATATACCGATTTTAGGGTAGCATCAAAGGATTTCCTCCAAGCCCTCTCCGCTTGTCGGCATGTTCTCTTGAGCTCGGCAAGAGTATCATTATACCATGGGCTGCGCATTTTAGCGTGACATTTCGACCAGCGCAGTGGTATAAGAGAGTCAAGGGCGGTTAGGACCCAGTTGCAAAACTGTTCATATCCCTGTTCCACATTCGACAAATTGCCCAAGGGCTGCACCTCCAAGATTTTAACAAACTCCTCCAGTTTAAGCTTACGCCAATTTCTTTTAAGGATCAGTCTATCCACAGATTTAAATTGTGGGTCGACTGAAGGGAGTGACACTTTAACCAACAGATGATCAGTCCAACCTACCACCATCGGGTCAGATACCCTAGCCCGGACCAGAGTGGGAAAAAAGGGGTCGAGAATATGACCTCCTATATGGGTGGGAGAGGTGACTAGTTGTTTCAGTTGCATGGCTTCAAGGTCAGCTAGAAAAGAACTGATAGGTAAGGATGACAGCTGGTCAAGATGTATGTTCAGGTCACCAACGATGTTAAAGTTAGCACAGCGCGGCGCCAACGAGCTAACCATATTAGCAAGAGCGGCCTTGAAGACAGTGTCATTCCCTGTGAGAGTGGCTGTATGAGTAAGTGACTGTGTGACTGAGTGTTTGGGTGAGTGAGTAGGTATGTGAATAGCTCTATGGGTGACTGACGGTATTTGAGATAGCATCAGTATTATGGTAATGCTTGCATAAGTGTATCAGTTGAGTCTTAGTGAATACATGAATGCATACGTACTTGCTGAGTAAATGTTTGAATGGAATAGTAGTGTCTAGGTGATTATATGAATATATAGTTAATGTCTAAATGATTAAAACTGTATATAAGTAGTGCCTCCTTGATTGAATAACTGAATAAGAATGCCTCAGTGAAATCATGAGTCAAAGAGAGATATGAGCCTCTTTTCATCCCTGATGCACCTACTCACACCATAACATAACCTACCATACACCCACTCCTAATTTCAAACTACTGTTCTTGAAACGACTGGCACGCCAAAACCAGTATGTACATATCCACTCCTTGATTCATATGTCTACGTACACATCCACTCACTCATCCATATAGGCACACATACAGCCTGTCACTCACCAATACAGCCACATATTCACCATTACAGCCACTCAAATACCGTCAGTCACCCATAGAGCTATTCACATACCTACTCACTCACCCAAACACTCAGTCACACAGTCACTTACTCATACAGCCACTCTCACAATCTCCCACTCACATATACATTCACTTATATACTCTAACACTCACAAATTGTGCCTTTCATATATGCAGTTACTCACCCATATACACAATCACTCGCCCATACAGTCCCTCACAGATGCATTCATGAACCCATATACCCAGGGATTCATCCACTTATACATCCATGCAGGGATTTACACACACCCTCAACCACCCACACAAACACTCACCCACCCATACAGGTACTCAGATAACTAATCAATAGCCCATATAGACACTCATGTATCTACTCACCAACCCATGCAGCCACTTGCACACCTACTGACAAACTGATACACAATCACACAGATAAGTCACTCATACATTCACTAAGGCACATTTAATCACTCACTTATCCAGTCAGTAATTCGCCCCTAAATTATCCAAACAGACACTCATACACCAACTCATTCTTACATATATATATTTTTTTAACAAAGCCGAGGTTAGGCTGAAACGCGTTGGTTCGAGTTGTTGCTGAATAAACCAAGCTGAATATCACCCAAGTCTGGAGTGCCACATCCTTGGTGTAAAATTGTTTATTTGGGCCACGATCCGGCCTCTATGCAGAGCACCAGTAGCAGAGCGCAATCAAGGTCTGAAGGGTCACATTGTGTATGAGATATGTATATATATGTAAAAATTTTAGAAACACTCACAGTCACTGGATGATGTCATCAGTGATGTCATTTGAGATATCATCAGTGATGTCAACTAGTGATATCACTAACCATGTCATGAGTGATGTAATATGTGATGTCATCAGCAGTGCAATGTGGGGACGCAGGTTACAGTGAGCTCAGGTAGCAATACACATATACCAACTGCCGTCTACACTTAGCCACATGACCCACTGTAAAGGCTGCAGCCACCAAATGGTTTGGACAGAACAAGCCAAGTTTCCAAAGTATATATGCAGTTGTCTTCCCTCGGGAGATCAGCACTCTGTTAGACCTGGCATCCTTGGCGTGGTTTCCCCAGAGTTTTTGCCTCTACCTCCTGTATTTGTGATGCTGTACTGGATATCGTATTTGCAGGCTTAGATGCTTAGATGCTTTGGGATTTGCCACTGCTGATCAGTGTCAAAATGCAAGTGCTCCTTGTGTAAATTGTTATTATGATTGGTGCTCCTGGATTGGCATATTTAATTACTAGTAGGTCCCTAGTAAAGTGCACTAAGTGTGCCAGAGCTGGTAAATCAAATGCTACTAGTGGACCTGCAGCACTGATTGTACCACCCTCCTGAGTAGCCCTGAAAAGATGTCTCAGGCCTGCCACTGCAGTGCCGGTGCGTGGTTTGTTAACTGCCATGTCAACCTAGCAAGTGCACCCTCTTGCCAGGCCCTTGCCTTCCTTTTTCTTACATGTTAGTCATCACTTATGCAAGCCCAAGGTACCCTTTTGGGCAGGGTGCAGTGTATGTGAAAGATAGGACATGCCATGGTGTGTATGGCATGCCCTGATAGTGAAATACTGCCAATTTTGTTTTTTAGGTTGAGCTATTTATAGCTCTGAACTATTGCAGGGGAAACAACACTCTTGAACAAGCGGATTCCTCCCAATTCATGTTGTCGACTGAAGCGTGACGCTTCGCCAGGCGCGCCCTTGGCCTCACATCCCATCCCCATATGCTCGTTTGCCCCCCAAGCTGCTCCCCCGACCGCGCCATGAGACTTCAAAGCAATGCGCTGCTCTGAAGTGATTGTTTTTCACGGGTCTGCCACATGCCAGCCGGACACCCATGCTCGTTCCCTCCCACTCCCTCGCTCCCCCGCCCACCTACCCCCATCCAAAGTTCTCGTGATGACTGTTCCACCATTCTAAACCTCTTATAAAATATTTTAACAAACTACTACTCCGTACTTGTTTGCAAACATTTCACTACAACTTTAGGGTCCATTACGTACATAGTATCACTATTCACTAAACTTGCGTTATTTGTTTGCAGCTGCTGTCCTCTTATTAAGCCACTTTGCTATCTCCCCCATCACACTACAAGTTCGTATCTCTTTCCTACCTTTATTAGGCGTCTCATTTCATTATAGTTTCGTATCCAACTACTGTGCATTTCACACAATCCTTTTACCAGCATTGTGTGCGCTTTTTTTGCTAACGTTCGTTTTTAATCAACCTTGTATGTCTGCTCACGGCCGAGCCGCACTTCTACAATTCCTCATGTTACCTCATCGTTTTATGACGCATGCGAGCTTAATCTGCAGCCATAATGAACTCATCATACATTTTATCTGTAAATGTATGTTCTCGTGTCACCAGAGTGCATAAACATTCATTCTTGCGAATTGTTATTTGCAAAATGTCATTTGCAGTTTACTTTACGTAGTACTCATTCACATTCCTCATGGGCTCCGCTTAACTGCGCATCAATTCAGGCTTGGGCTACATTATGTGCGGGACTTTTATTAACTACAATCAACCTTTTATGCCTCCTCACGGCCAAGCCGCACTTCAAAGGCAGTTCGATTTACCTCACCGGACAACGCTGGGCTCCCCCGCTGTGTCCATTAACTTACCTAGTCAAGCATGAACAGCATTTAGCGGATGTCCCCCGAACGTAGCATGTGCACGTTTCTGGCCTCAAAGCTGGTACTTAACCTGAACACGCACAGTGTTCCGTTTGCGAGCCTGCTTGGTGGTGTATCTGAATCTGTAGGGTGGATTTTGTTATTTATTTTGGTTTGTATTGCATTAATCTTGCTGCTCTATGGTGGTAGAAATTCTGGTGTTGCACCCCTCAATGCCACAGCACCACTCAATGCCACAGCACCCCTCAATGCCACAACACCACTCAACGCCACAGCACCACTCAGCGCACAGCATCCCTCAATGCCACAGCATCACTCAACGCCACAGCACCACTCAGCGCACAGCATCCCTCAACGCCACAGCATCACTCAACGCCACAGCATTACTCAACGCCACAGCATCACTCAACACCACATCACCACTCAACGCCACAGCACCACTCAATGCCACTCAACGCCACAGTACTACTCAATGCCACAGCACCACTCAACACCACATCACCACTCAACGCCACAGCACCACTCAACGCCACAGCATCACTCAACGCCACAGCATCTCTCAATGCCACAGCATTACTGAGCACCACTCAACGCGACAGCACTACTCAACGCAACAGCACCACTCAACACCACAGCACCACTCAACGCCACAGCACCACTCAACGCCAAAGCATCACTCAATACCACAGCACCACTTAACACCACAGCACCACTCAACACCACAGCACCCCTGAATGCCACAGCACCACTAAATGCCACAGCACCCCTCAACGCCACAGCACCCCTCAATGCCTCAGCACCCCCCAATGCCACAGCACCCCTCAACACCATAGCAACACTCAATGCCACAGCACCACTCAGCGCACAGCATCCCTCAATGCCACAGCATCACTCAACGTCACAGCATCACTCAACGTAACAGCATTACTCAACACCACAGCATCACTCAATGCCACAGCATCACTCAACGCCACAGCATCACTCAGCACCACTCAACGCCACAGCACCACTGAATGCCACAGCACCACTCAACGCCACAGAATCACTCAGCGCCACAGAATCACTCAGTACCACTGAATGCCACAGCACCCCTCAACACCACAGCACCCCTCAATGCTACAGCACCACTCAATGCCACAGCACCCCTCAGCGCACAGCATCCCTCAATGCCACAGCATCACTCAACGTCACAGCATCACTCAACGTCACAGAATCACTCAACGTCACAGCATTACTTAACGTCACTGCTGTTCTTGGATTTTCATCACATTAAAATACAATGAACATAATCTTCCCAAAATGTATTTACTAAAATTTAAGCTATTGCCATTATAAATTACAATAACTTTTATTTAAGTATTAATTATTAAAAAAAATAAAAGCCATTGTTATTTGTACATCTAAGTCATGTAAATACAACACATATTGCATTACAAATGCTATAGGTGTCAAGTTTGCGAAAGTTAAAAATATTGGCATTGTAAATGACAAAGCTATTAATTATGCTATTTTAAAAACCAACGCATGAATAGAATATTTGTCATTTACAATACCAAAAGATCAAACTTTCCTAATGCGAGACCTATTGCATTGCAAATGCTTGTTTACTATTGCAAGGGTACCTTCTCCCATAGGATTGAATGGGGAGTTTGGTTCTAAAATCGTATAAACATAAATACCCCTGGGAACAAGGTAGGAAAATAAAGTTTGGTATGCCTGAACTCAGAATAATAAACTGCATCTTTTAGTCAGGCGGATTTTTACATTCTGTATTTGAAAATACCACTTTTAGAAATTAGGTATTTTCTTGATTAGCCATCCAGTGTGCTTCTGCTAGGATGTGTATTGACTGTCTGGCTTTGGAGTGACAGGGGCTGGGGATGTGCAGTGGCTCCAGAGAGTCTGGATGAGTCAGGGCTGGGCTGAAAAGACCTGGGCTGCATTAAGAGTGGGGGAGGAGATTTCATTTCACCTGAATAGGCCTGGCCTGCCTTCCACAATGCTGCCTCCACCTTCTGCCAGGAAGGTGCACCAGAGAGGACAGAACTGGTTTTGACTGAGCACAGGGCTTCTCTGCCACCAGAAAACAGAGCATTTTGCTGTATAAATATTGGGGGCCGGACCCCAGAACCTTAGATCATTCCTGGAAGTCACGAGGACCCTTTGCAAAGGAGAAGAGCGGGAGTGTTTGAGGAGAAGCACTACCCCTGTGCTGTATGCTGTGAAGTTTTGGGCTGTAGTTGCTGTTTCTGCCAAGGAAAGAAGAAGGACTTTGCGGTGTGCTGTGGCCTCTGCTTGAAGGGCCTGTATTTGCTGGTCTCCTGTTCTGAAGTCTCAGGGACACATAAAGTTCACCCCTGCTCCCCTGAACTCAGCTGCTGTGAGTTCTGACCTGCCAAGAGGTGCCTGTCTTAGTTCTGGACTTCTGAAGGTTGTTGCTGCTGTTTGGGAGCTGGAAGAAAGAAGAAACTTGAAGAACTGCAAAAATCGATGCATCGCTCTTCTTGCCGCTGTTTTTCAAATTCATCTCCACTGCCAGAGAAGAATTTGCATGCATCTGCATGCCGCTGGAAAAACCGATGCAGCACCTATCGCCGCTGCAAGAATTGACACATCAAGTGATTATGGCTAAAGAAAACCAATGCAGTGCCACTCGATGCTGCCGCTTCGATCACCAATGCATCCCAGATTTCCATGCAGCGCACCTGTGCAACAAGTTTTCCTGATGCATCACCTGCAGACCGGAACCATCCTGATGAATCAACATATCACTACCTATACAGGCTGGATTCGACGTTACCCTTCCTCTGTGTGCAGCAGGACTGTCACATTGCATACCCAAGGTCTCAGGAGTTGACGCATCTCTTTGTTTCTGACTCTGTGGCTGTTTGGCCTTGAGAATTTTGATGCAACTACAGGTACGTGTGTCAGTTTTGGACCTCTGAACGTTGTTGCTGCGGTTTGGGAGCTGGAAGAAAGAAGAAACTTGAAGAACTGCAAAAATCAACGCATCGCTCTTCTTGCGGCTGTTTTTATGACACATCTCCACGGCACAAGAAGAATTTCCACACATTGCTGTGCCGCTGAGAAAACCAACACAGTGCTGCTCGACGCCACCACTTCGATCTCCGATGCATCCTGGATTTTCACACATAACACTTGTGTGGCATGTTTCCCGACCTACCCCCTGCGGACCAGAACGGTCATGAGCAATCGACACATCACTCCCCATACAAACTAGATTTGAAGCAACCCTTCCTCTGTGTGCAGCAGGACTGTCGCATCGCCTTCCCAAGGTCTCAGGTGTTGCGCAGATATTTGTCTCTGACTCTGCAGCTGTTTGGCCTTGTGAATTTTGGCGCAACTACAGGTACTTTGTGTAAAAGTCACGCATCCATAGATTTCTGTAGTACAAGTTCTTAAAACCTTTTGAAAGCCATATACTTTTTAACTGTGTATGTTGGATTTTAGTTGCTTTGTTCTTGTTAAGTTTAAATAAAAATATTTAATTTTTCTAATCTGGTGTGGTGTCCATTTGTGGTGTTTTCACTGTGTTACTCTGAGTGTTGGTACAAATACTTCACTCATTGACTTTGGGATAAGCCTTTCTCCTTGTACCAAACTACCAAGGGGGTGAGCAGGGATTATCTAAAGTGTGTTTCCCTCTTACCTTGGAGAGAAGCAAGAGACCCTCTATGGACAAAGGTACCTACCTCTGCCCGCTACAGACACCCATTTCTAATGCACCCAATATTGACAATACTGATATTAACAGAATAATTGCACTTAACATTTCCTTGAATATTACGATGTGGCTGATTGAGGCCCAATTTTTATGCGTTTACCTATGGATGTTCACGGATTGTTGATTCTGCTACCCAACTGACAACAGAGTTCCTGATACAAATTAACTGAGTCACGCCTGGATAAGTGCTAACTAATTATATGTTATGTATATAGTACATGTACTTAGGCATAACTCTCAGTTGTCCTGATGATGATCCTGCATCATTAATAGATCAAAACGGTGTCAACCTTAAACCACAATGGGCCCGATTCACAAAGTTAAAGTGAGATGAATGTCTAACATTATGACTTTCAGTATTCACAAAGAGCATTAACTACTCGTAAATGCCCTTTCTGAATACTGAAAGTTGAACTTTACAAAGCTAGGTATTAACAAAGGACCTTTACAAGTAGTAATGCCCTTTTTCAATAATGAAAGTTGCAAAGTTAGACTTTTGTCTCGCTTTACCTTTCTGACCCTTCAATTATGTATACATAATTTTAGTGTGCAGCAGTGTTCTGTTCTATGAATCATGACCTTTTTGTGACCATTGTGATGGTCACATAATTTTCTTTGCCTGTTTCTCTCTATGTTTTTAACACTTTTTTTATTGAGTGGATTACAACATTGTTACAATTGATGGAATGCAATAATTAAAAAAACTGAAACCGAACTATCATCAAACAAAAGTGTCCTATAGCAATCAATAAATGGCATAAAAAAAGAAGAAAATTAATAAAAGTGTGAATACGAAAAGGTGCTAAGAGCCTGGCAGAGAGTTCAATATAAATACATCAGTAAAGAGGATAAAAAATCATCATAAGTTCCAGGAAAAGTAGCATCTTAAAATTAGATCATGCTTAAGTCTAATAGAATTACAATTCATAATAGTTCAAAAATATGTTTCCATTTAAAAAAAGAAGAATTATGCATTATACAAAAGATTAGAGACATTGGAAAATCCTAATGTAGAACATGACCAGATCACGTTAAATCTGCGTAAGGCCCCTATATATTTAGCATATGCTTCTTCCCAAATATATGTCCTAGCCATTTTCTCATACCAATGAAGAATTGAACATATCTTATCAGATTTCCACTTCTGAAGAATTAACAACCTGGTTACTACTATAGTTATGGATAGAAATATTGCTGGTACTTTGTCAATGATGAGCCTCCACTGAACAACCAAATGGAACCAATTTGAGAGAAGGGATAATGTAAACTGATAATGATACCAATTGATTAATCATTTGAAAAACATCAGACAAAAATTGTTGTAAATAGCGACAATTGAAAAAAATCTGGTTCTAAGACCCTATCTCTCCGGCACCTAAAGCAATACTCTGAAAAAGTGGGAACATCTTGTAAAGTCTTTTCGGCAAAATGTAGGTCAGCCATCGTGACCAAAAAGACATTCTTTCATAATTAGCAGATGCAGCGCTCTATGCCCAACTTCACATCATGTCTGCCACTCTTTATTGCTGAGACTACATCCAGTTTTCTTAACTATTTTGGAGAGAAATTTACCAACCTCTTCCTGCTCACTCTGCTGGGATAAACAAGAATACCAATTACCAACTGCAGTTAAGCCATGATCATATAATTTAAAGTCCTTCATGCTGAAATATTAGCAAATTTGATCTTAAAAAACTGGTTATTTGATTAAAGCTAAAAGAAGGGGTCCAAATCCTAGGGTCCAATTGATGAGTCAATGACTCACAAGTAATCAAGTTTGATACATTATAAAAAAAAAAACAGTCATTCAAACCCCATCTTCTTCCATAGTTCCAGGAACCCTTGGGACAACCTGGCGATAGGAATTTTGTGTGATGTAAAAAATAATTGCATTTGATAAGCTAAATCTAACATTATCTTATATCTAGATTATTTTAGCGATTTCGGAATGCGAAGAAAGGCAAGTAATTTAATTGCACTCTCAGCCAACATTGTAATTATCATAACATTTTCAAATGTAGAAGATGTCATTGGGAGCTGCACAAACATATCGAGCAAGGCTGCATGATAATAAAGTTCACAATTTGGGTGGAATAGCTCCCCCCTGAGTTGAGTCTAATTGTAATATTGCTAATGAAATTCTGGGTTGTTTATTTGCCCAAAAGAAATTCCTAACTATCTTATCTAAATCCCTAAAAAAGCATTTATGTATTTTAATAGGAAGATTAATAAACAAGAATACAAATAATGGTAGAATGGACATGTTAACCATAGATACACGTCCAATTAGTGTTAAGGGAAGAAGAGACCAGGTGTCCAATAACCTCTTGGCTTTTTTAAATGAACTTCCATAATTTAGCATGAATAATTGATCATTCTGGTTGGTCATGAATAACCCTAGATATCTAATCAATTTAGTAGCCATCTGTTGGGGGGAAATGGAAGCAATACTGTCAGAGCATTAAACAACAGAACCTATACCCACTTATTCATGTAAAAGCTAATATTTAATCAAATGCATTTTGAATATTTAGTGAATCTGCTAATACATAAAGAATAATATAATTTGCAAATAATTAGATTTTTGGCATTGCATCTAAAGATGGCACTCTTTGGGAATTATTACTTACTTTTATTGACCGAGTCTCTATAAAAAACTAAAATGAAGAGGGGACATGGGGCACCCCTGCCACATTCCACTTCTGAAGAATTAACAACCTGGTTACTACTATAGTTATGGATAGAAATATTGCTGGTACTTTGTCAATGATGAGCCTCCACTGAACAACCAAATTGAACCAATTTGAGAGAAGGGATAATGTAAACTGATAATGATACCAATTGATTTTTCATTTGAAAAACATCAGACAAAAATTGTTGTAAATTGCGACAATTGAAAAAAATCTGGTTCTAAGACCCTATCTCTCCGGCACCTAAAGCAATACTCTGAAAAAGTGGGAACATCTTGTAAAGTCTTTTCGGCAAAATGTAGGTCAGCCATCGTGACCAAAAAGACATTCTTTCATAATTAGAAGAATGCAGCGCTCTATGCCCAACTTCACATTATGTCTGCCACTCTTTATTGCTGAGACTACATCCAGTTTTCTTAACTAGTTTGGAGAGAAATTTACCAACCTCTTCCTGCTCACTCTGCTGGGATAAACAAGAATACCAATTACCAACTGCAGTTAAGCCATGATCATATAATGTAAAGTCCTTCATGCTGAAATATTAGCAATTTTGATCTTAAAAAACTGGTTATTTGATTAAAGCTAAAAGAAGGGGTCCAAATCCTAGGGTCCAACTGATGAGTCAATGACTCACAAGTAATCAAGTTTGATACATTATAAAAAAAAAAACCAGTCATTCAAACCCCATCTCCTTCCATAGTTCTAGGAACCCTTGGGACAACCTGGCGAAAGGAATTTTGTGTGATGTAAAAAATAATTGCATTTGATAAGCTAAATCTAACATTATCTTATATCTAGATTATTTTAGCGATTTCGGAATGCGAAGAAAGGCAAGTAATTTAATTGCACTCTCAGCCAACATTGTAATTATCATAAAATTTTCAAATGTAGAAGATGTCATTGGGAGCTGCACAAACATATCGAGCAAGGCTGCATGATAATAAAGTTCACAATTTGGGTGGAATAGCTCCCCCCTGAGTTGAGTCTAATTGTAATATTGCTAATGAAATTCTGGGTTGTTTATTTGTCCAAAAGAAATTCCTAACTATCTTATCTAAATCCCTAAAAAAGCATTTATGTATTTTGATAGGAAGATTAATAAACAAGAATACAAATAATGGTAGAATGGACATTTTAACCATAGATACACGTCCAATTAGTGTTAGGGGAAGAAGAGACCAGGTGTCCAATAACCTCTTGGCTTTTTTGAATGAACTTCCATAATTTAGCATGAATAATTGATCATTCTGGTTGGTCATGAATAACCCTAGATATCTAATCAATTTAGTAGCCATCTGTTGGAGGGGAAATGGAAGCTATACTGTCAGAGCATTAAACAACAGAACCTATACCCACTTATTCATGTAAAAGCTAATATTTCATCAAATGCATTTTGAATATTTAGTGAATCTGCTAATACATAAAGAATATATAATTTGCAAATAATTAGATTTTTGGCATTGCATCTAAAGATGGCACTCTTTGGGAATTATTACTTACTTTTATTGACCGAGTCTCTATAAAAAACTAAAATGAAGAGGGGACATGGGGCACCCCTGCCACATTCCACATCTAATCTTTACCAGCCCCACTTCTTCTTTATTTATCACAATGCTAGCCTCTGAACCTGCATAAAGCTCTCTGAACCTGCATAAAGCTCTCCTAACATTTTTACTAGCTAAATGGGGGAGACCACATTTTTGTAATATAAAAAGACAAAGCCTGCCAGTCAACAGGGTCAAATGCTTTTTCTGCATCAAGCATTAGGATCGCTGCCTTGGACATGTTAACTGACAGGAAGTGAATTGCTTGTGCTAAAAAAGTAGGTATTTGAGGCCATAGATCTTTGAGGTATAAATCTGTCTGATCTGCATTGACCACCTGTTGTGCACAAGGGGCCATTCTTACAGCCCTTTATAGTCTACATTTAATAGACTGATGAGGCGATATGCAATAGGATCCTTGGGGCCTTATATTTGTTGAGAGAGCATACCACCACCGCTTCTTTAAAGTGTTTTGATATGGTCTCACCATTTTTTATCAGATTAAAAAGTTTAGTAAGAAAAGTCAGAAGGAGAGGCTCAAAGGTCTTGAATACTTCAACGGGGATACCGTCATTGCCCGTGGCTTTCGCATTAGCCATGGTTTTTAGTGCATTCTTGACTTCAATTTATGTAGTAGGCTTAATGAGGGAATAACTCAAACTCTTTGAAATAGTGGGTAATTTTAGAGGTTCAAAATATTGCATGAATGATTCAAAGTCTATAGTCTGTGCTTCCTGATATATAATTTTAAAATGCTGCAGATAAACCTTGGCAATTTCATCCTTTGAATTTTGTACTATAGCTGTTTCTGAATTTCTAATCTGAGTCACTACATTTTCACTGCGATGGACTTCAGTAGCCCAAGCCAGAGAGCACCCCATGTGTTGGCTTTCCTCATAGAGTTTTAGTTTATAATTCTTACTCCCCTTGATTTCTTCTAGGCTGAAAAGTTGCCTCAGAATGTCTTTGGCTGTTGCTAGGTCTAGCAAAGCAGTAGTATTTTGGAGTGCTGACCTGGCTTTATTTAACTTATCTCTCGCTCTTTCAACTGCTATCTGCAGTGACAACAACACTTGAGCTCATTGCTTAATCAGGCTCTATAGGCTATTACCTGGCATCTAAAAGCTGCCTTAAAAGCCTCCCAAACAAAATATACAGGGGCAGAGTTCTCATTAATTTAAAAAAAATTCTTATAAAAAGCTGCGTTTCTTTAATCCAGATCTTCAAGAAGAGAGTTTTTGCTATACCAATTCTTAGTACTTTGCATCCCAGGTATATTTAATTTAACTATTTTTGAAATAGCTGAATGAACAGAAAAAGATTCGGAAATAATCTCTGACTCCCTTCTAGACAGCAAGCTATCGATTAAGAAAAAAAATCTATTTGAGGGACTGACTTGTACATGGAAGAATAACAGGTATAATGAGACTGACCTGAATGGGCATAGCGCCAAGGATAGAGAAGGGTGATTTCCTGTTTTATCCTATTACTCAATGTAGTTGTTTGGGCTTCAGTTGCTTGGGTAAATGACCATTACAATGCAGGCATTACATCGCAAGGCCTTTAAAATACAACTTTTACAACGCAAGTGCCTTTAAATTGCATGCCATTACAACGCATGTCATTACGACGCATACCATCACAACGCATTATAAGGTTCATAATGGAGATTTTTAAGTTTTAAAGTAGGTATAGGTTTTAGGGTAGTTGGGAATAGCAATTTTTACCCCTTCGGTATCCAACACTTTCCCTACTGTTGCACTCACTGGAGCGGCAATAGTCGTTTTTACCCCTACGCTATCCAACACATTCCGTACTGTTGCACTCACTGGAGGGGAAATAGCAAATTTTACCCCAACGCTGTCAAACACTTACCCTACTGTTGCACTAAAAGTATTATGCGTCATAATGGTATGTGTTGTAATAGAACTGCAATGTAAAAGCATGCGTTGTAATTGTTTGCATTGTAACGTGATATATTGGTTTCTTCTTAACTGAATTTGAGGTGTGTAGCTGAATGTCCCGAATATAATTAAAATCCCCGCCCCAAATTATAGAACCCTCTAAGGGAAGTCATCAATCATAAAGTTGCTGCAAACCTCAGTATTATCGCATATGGGGCTATAATTGTTCATGAGATTGAGCAATACACCCCAAAGCTTAAGTTTCAGCAAGATCCATTGCCTTTGAGAATCTCGACTAACTTGTTGTACTTCACAATTACAATTGTTACAAAAAATATGA
This sequence comes from Lissotriton helveticus, assembly GCF_964261635.1. NCBI lineage: Eukaryota > Metazoa > Chordata > Amphibia > Caudata > Salamandridae > Lissotriton > Lissotriton helveticus. Next base: position 1,470,561,091 of record NC_136065.1, read on the forward strand.
CGACCCGGGGGGTGGAGCTAACTCGCGTCCAAAGATGACCGCTTGAGCCTGGTGCTCCGCTGCATCATTTGACTATCCTACACTATCCTGCAGTATTGACTTGCTACTACACATCACATTGCCGGGGGTGATTTCGGAAGCTGAGCGCGCGTGGTGGAGCTGTTTTACTTTAGAATCCGCCGCGCACAGCCTCAGTTACAGGGTAGGGAAGAGGAGCGCATGGTAGGCAGAGTCGTCCGAGCTAAAGTGCTGGAGCAAGCCGAGTGACATCACCTGACGTGCGGCGGACCCTCGGGCCACGCGGTGCACGGCGCTGAATTCTGTGTGGCGGTGGAATTGAGCCCAAGAGTTGCACCCCTTCATAGGCCGGGACACGTTGAATCCCAGAAAAATGGCAAACCAGCGGGGCTTCACTGAGCCGCCGGGACCGGAGTCGAGGTACCCCAGCTTGAGCCTCGGTAAGGAACGCACTGCGGCGGATCGATAGCCAGGAGGAGCCTGCCTCGCTCAGACAAACACTGTGGACGCCTAGTTTCTGCCTGCGCTGAACGGCTGGGAGACCCGTTATGCTGGGCGCGCCAGGACCGGGACAGAGTTAGTGGCAGCGAGCAGTCACTTTGGGAAGCCGCCATCAACAAACAGGTACAAAAGGGGGTGGTGATGGACGGAGCATCTGAACCAATCAAACACTCACATCCAGTCAAAAGATCTGGGTTTGATCCCTCACCGTTCTTTAGCCCACTCTGCCACCCCACTTCAGACATGGCTATATGCAAATCAGTCTGACCCTGTGCCTCATGGGAACAGTCCAGCCCGAACTGCCAAGCCATGCCTTCCCTGGACCGGAAACAAGCTTCCGAGGACCGGTTTCTGGCATTCCAGCCGTCTTCAGCCCGGCTTGCTTGAATCCAGTGGCAACGTGAGCAAGGGACTCATGTCTGAGCATACCCTGCAACACATATGGCGGCCAAAGCAGTACAAAAGGGGGTGGTGATGGACGGAGCATCTGAACCAATCAAACACTCACACCCAGTCAAAATATCTGGGTTTGATCAATCACCGTTCTTTAGCCCACTCTGCCACCCCAGTTCAGACATGGCTATATGCAAATCAGTCTGACACTGTGCCTCATGGGAACAGTCCAGCCTGAACTGCCAAGCCATGCCTTCCCTGGACCAGAAACAAGCTTCAGAGGACCGGTTTCTGGCATTCCAGCCGTCTTTAGCCCGGCTTGCTTGAATCCAGTGGCAAAGTGAGCAAGGGACTCATGTCTGAGCATACCCTGCCACACTTATGGCGGCCAAAGCGGTACAAAAGGTACTTGTTTCCGGTCCAGAAAAGGCATGGCTTGGCAGTTCGGGTTGGACTGTTCCCATGAGGCACAGGGTCATACTGATTTGCATATAGCCATGTCTGAACTGGGATGGCAGAGTGGGCTAAAGAACGGTGATGGATCAAACCCAGATCTTTTGACTGGGTGTGAGTGTGTGATTGGTTCAGATGCTCCGTCCAAGCAAAGCAGGTAGTGCTCCGGGGACCGATGGCTTGACCGTAGCTTTCTACAAAACTTTTTGGGATCTGCTGCTCCCTCACCTTGCTGCTCTGTTTGAGGAGATGTGTATTACGGGCACTCTCCCCCGTCTATGAGGGAGGCCCTACTGGTTGCCATCCCTAAGCCGGGTAGGCCCCCAGATGAATGCGTTTGTTCCGCCCCCTCACCCTACTCAATGTAGATACAAACATTTTCACCAAAGTATTGGCTACCAGGGATGTATGACGTTACAACGCATACTTTTACAACACCTACCTTTACAACGCGGTTTTTACCACGCATACCATTACAACGCATAGTGCTTTGGGGTGCTGGATAGTGAATAGTTTAATTTACTATTCCAACTCCAGTCCCCGTGGATAGTAGGGAAGGTTATTGGATAGTAAATTAACCTATTCCCTATCCTAGAGCGCCCCCAGAGCAATGCATTGTAATAGTTTGCGTTGTAAAAGTTGCGTTGTAATGGTAGGTCATTGTAAAAGTTTCGTTGTAAAGGTTACATACCGGCTACCAGACTTGCTCCTATGTCTCACATCCTAGTCACACCAGAACAGGCGGGATTTATACCGTCTAGAAACCTAACTTATAATATACGCACAGTATTTGCCATGATGCAGCACGTTTGACAGGAGAATAAAGCATTCGCTGTTTTCCTGGATATGAAAAAAGCATTTGATTCGTTGGAGTGGGGGTTTCTGAGGCAAGTGCTGACGAGAAGGGAATTAGGGCGGTCTTTTTACAGTTGTTAGGGATCTTATATTATAAGCCTACGGCCCGTGTACGCATTGATGACCTGGTCACAGACTCCTTTTCCATTTCCAGAGGTACCCGGCAGGGCTGCCCCCTGTCACCGCTGCTATACGCCCAGGTAGCGGAACCTTGGGCTTGTGCCATGCGGGAATATCATGGAAATGAGGGTATTGGATTCCCTACATACAAGATAATCGTGTCGACCTACGCAGATGATACGCTGCTGTATGTGCGAGACCCGGAAAACAACCTGTCCTCAATCATTAGGGAGGTAGTACACTTCGGGACACTATCGTGGCTGAAGGTCAATTGGGCAAAGTCGCTTGTGTTCCCACTCATCCCGGCCACCACAGAATTCGCTATGGAATATCCTCTGCAATGGACTGTTGACCCGGTTCGATATTTAGGCATCAGGCTCCACATGGACTCAGAGATAGTATTCAGAGAAAACTATGGCATGGCCATTGCCAAACTGGAGGATGACGTGAAGCTATGGTGTCGTCTACCATTGTCACTAATGGGACGAATTTCGATCATGAAGATGGTGGTCCTGCCTCGGCTGCTATTTCTATTTAGGAACATACCCATAGTGCTTCCGCGCTCTTTTTTCCACAGGCTTAGACAGTCCATGTTAAAACTGACTTGGGCTGGCAAGCAGCCGAGGGTGCAATGGTGCGTCATCATGCTTCTGTACCACTTGGGTGGTCTGGGTGCGCTGGATTTCGAATTGTACTACAGGGCGGCACAGGGTGCTCAGCTCCACGTCTGGATACATAGGGAGGCGGACATCCTTTTCCTTCATATGGAGAGATTGTTTGCGGAACCGACCTCTTTGCCAGCAATGATATTTGAGCCACTGTATCGTAGGACGGGTACTTTAGATTCCTTACACTCTATTAGACATGCTTGGCACTGTCTACTGCAGAATCAGGCCGGTGCTTTGCTGAATTCCCCAGTAATGATAATTGAGTTGTTGAGATGGCTGGAACCATGTACCGAATGGGGTGTGGTACAGGCGCTGCGTGCAATGAATATTGAGGTAGCAGGGGATCTCTTTCTGGACGGGACGGGCCGGACATTAGAGCAGATTTTGGGGCCTAAGGATGGAGGCACCCTCTTGAGTAAATTTTAATTTCACAGGTTACGCGAGGCCCGTAGGGTCCTGGTTGGTGATGATATGGAAGAACCCCCGGAAGTTCGGGAACTAACGCACATTATTAGGACTAAGTCCCCCTGCAAGATGATCTCTTCTCTTTACAAGATCGCCATGTCACATAGGGAGCATAAATATACGGCGGCCAGGCTGGCATGGCTGGCATGGCAACGGGACCCGAATATTCAATTGGAGGACTCTAAGTGGTACTACTGTTGTATGAATACCAGGAAAATATCACTCCATGGCAAGCACAGGCTTGTCCACTTCCAGTTCCTTAATAGGACCTACTACACCCCTGAGAGGCTATGTAGATATGGCTTGCGTGAAGAAGATGCTGCAGCAGTGGTCCTGTGACATGATCTATTGCTCTACAAAGTCTGAAAATTATAGTGAGCTGCTCCCGCCTAGGAGCCGCCCAAAGAACTTCTGGGGATTATATAATACGTACATGCTTAGTGTTACGAGTGAGCAGGTGGACGAGTCAGTTGATACACATGAGGGGGGTGCTGCTGAAGCTGGCGAGACTTCTTGAGAAGCCCGATGTTTACCACGTCTGGCTCTTTGCTGCATTGCATGGAATGACACTGGTGAACGTGATGTTATATGAGTGCTATGTAAAGAGGAAATGCTGTGTGTAGGTGATGATATAAGCTGAGGGTAGATAGCTCAGGTGTACGCTGGGACTACATGACACTGTGTGGTACACTTGAACGCCAAATCTGGGGGACTCGTGACTAAAAGCCTGTTGGATTGACTCTGATATTTGCTGTCTGACGCCGCCTGCCCGGACTGGGTTGTTGGCATACCGGCTGTGTATGACGTTTGGTAAACGCACAATGTGAATTATAAGAAGGAAAATGTGTGGCATTGTACCATGACATGCTGTTGTTTTCTGTCACAATAAAATTTGTATAAGTAAAAAAAATATATATATGACGACCCCTCAAACAGACATATTTGCCGAAGCAAAATAAGCATTTTGGGTGAATTTGACATAAAATGCATTTCCTCAATAAACAAGAACTGAGGAAAAAGAAAATAACCAGCTCAACATAGAGTCTGCTTTTCTATGATGCAATAGCCCATTCGCATTGCATGAAATTGTTTTACTACACTGCATTTGTTATGAAATTGTGTTCTTTCTTAGCCCCAACAGACCAAACAATAAATCATTGAAAACAAAAAAAATCAATATGGATAAAAAACAGCAAAAAGTGGTTTTGATCCACTTGCTTTTCTTTGCAACACCAACCTAGTCACCATCCAACCCACCCTACCCACCACGTAGCAGAAATCCTCCTTGCATCCCGCCGTGCAGAACCCCCAACTGAATGGATTTTTATTTATTTATGTATTTATTTATTTATGGGTTTGTGTAGCGCCTGCATCATCCCCTGAGGGACATCTCTGCTCTTTGGACTGTGCTGCTCAGAGGGCTGACGAGTAATGTTAAAATAGGGTGGTCTTAAGAAGTGTCCTGATGCGCAAATAGTCAGGGCATTGTCTCAGGTGGATGGGAAGCTGGTTCCAGTAGAGGGGAGCAAGGTAAGAAAAGGATGTCCCGCCTTGTCTTGTTTTCCTGACCCTCGGGACTAATGGAAGCGATTTTTTTCCTGACCTAAGGGTCCTAGTAAGAGCATAATGCTTGAGTTTCCTAGAGATGTAAAGAGGGCAGTTGTTATGCAAGGCCTTATGGACAATACAGCAGATTTTAAATTTGACACACTTGTGGATAGAAAGCCACTGGAGCTGTTGATTTAGGGGAAGGAAAGCAGTTTTGAACGAGGCATTCATGACGAGGCGCACAGTGGTGTTCTGGACCACCTGCAGCCTGCTGAGTGAACTGATGGATGCTATTGAATTGCATTCTAAACCTGTCAAGACCTCCTCCCCCTAACCTACTTACCGCTCCCTAATGTGCACAGCCACAGAAATCTTCAAATCATACAGATATCTTTAGCTTTTGATTAACTTTAAGAAAGTCTGTGCTCCCGAACTAATGGTAAAAATCTTGAATTGACCTTTCCAATGAACCTTTAGCTTAGTGGATTGGACTACAGACGCCTGGGCACCCATTGACCTAAATTCATAGGCTAGTTCTTGAAAGACCTTTCTACATCTTGCTGAGGCCACTGAAAGATCAGAAAAATCCTTCAAGGAAGCATTTTGGAGCACCGTAAATGTTTTCTGCTGCATAGCTCTGGAGAGTACTTGTCCTTCATCCAGAAATCAGAGAATTTAACCTACATATTTTGTGGATATTTGGCCCCTGGTGACTGATGGAAAGGAACTCTATGTGCGTGCATGATTGTCAAATCCTCTGGGGCCAATGGTAGAATATTATCTTTAATCAGTATGTTAATAAGTTGTGGAGCAGACTGTGATTCAGTTCCTTCAAGGATTCCTGTGAATCCAAGATTGGAGAGTCTGGAATGATTTTCCATCATTTCTAATTTCATCTCCAATACCGCAATTTTCGGAAACTCAGATGAAATCTGAGATTGAATAAGGGCCAACTTTTCTTTGATTTCAGAGATTCTTGGCTTGGTTTCCTGTTTTTGTTTTGGATGTACCAACAAGGTTTCCTTCATCTTAGTAAGCCTTTGGTTTATCATCTCTGTATCCAAAACTTGTTGAACCTGTAAATCATGAATCTCAGCCAGGATTGTATTGAGCACCACTTTGAAGGACTCTGGTAATTGATCCTGTGGGATGTTGGCATTTTAAAGCAGTATTCTTATGGGTAGACTTTAGGCTCAATAGTAGTGGCCACTTGGGAAGCAGAATTGTGCATTAGAGACAATTCTTCTAAAATCTGCAAGGCAGGGGCAGCACAAGTGTTTGGCCCCTCTACCTCTTTTCGACAGTTGCCCCTGCAGTTGTCAATGGCAATGTCGAAGCATCTGATGCCATACAACTTGTGTACTTACTTGGTGCTTGTCCTATACTAGCATCAGCATGGCCCTTTACATGTGAAGTCTTTAGCCCACTTTTTGAAATAGGGGAATAGTTTTGGCTTTTTGAGAGGGACCCATCTCTTCACACTTTTCGTGCTACACACTTGCTTTTGGCTGAGCTGGAGGAGAAGATGTGCTTTTATGCCACTGGGAATTGAGAAAGACATGTGCGTCTTCTGCTTCTCCCTTCATAATGCATGTCTTATATAAAAATGGACCACAAGCTGCGTCCTCGCCCTGACCTTCAGTTTTTTGTCCATGATTCAGTAGGAAAACAGCATAGCCTGCAGGAATCTCCATCTGTTAGGCACGCCATCCAGCAACTCAGCTTTGTGAGGATTTCTTGTGCTGTTTTGGAGGAATTGGAAAGGCACGCTTAGGGCAAAGTTGTTGTATGGCAGTAGGGTGCATATGATGTAAATAAAAGAAGAACACCTAAGCTGCAGCATTGCTTGATACATACAGAGACCCCCTTAGGCAGCAGCCGAACAGAACTACATACCTTAAGGCGGTCTCCTTGCCTGCTCCTGCGAGCCAATTTGGGCACAGCTGCTCTGGAAGCTTGAGATAAAGCCCCAGTGAATGGCATAGCAGTCTCACCACCATGACCTGCATAAACAGGAAACCTAAAACCCCCAGTGAAGAAATGAGCACTAACAAGGAGCTTGTTTGGCTGATCCATCAGCTCTTCTGTACCGCCATTGCTGCAGGAGCCCAGCATGTGATGACAAACGTCTGATGGAAGAGGGGACAGGGCTAAGAAGCTGGTGTCGCAGGCAGCAGCAATAGAGAATCGGGAAGCTGCTGCCCCAACCCTCCAATGCTTGAGGTGCTGTGTTTTTAACACTTGTTGAGGATTAACCTTGTGGGGTTGATCTCCTATATTTTACTGAAAACATTTTAAATAAAAAAGATTGTTATACACCAAATTTTCTAAAATCATGGATATAATTTTTTTCTCCAGTGTACTGGTTTTCAATCGATTACTTAGGAACCTTTGTTTTTCAAAAATTACTATCAAAAAGTGGCATTTTCAGAATTGTGAATTAAAATCGATTTCACCATTAAAGAAGGTTTTAAATAACAATTCTTTAGAAAACATACTCAACATTCCTATCTATTCCAAATTGAAAGTTATCATTTATGAAGTGTAGTAAGGTAACCCAATGTTATCTTATTGGAAAGGCAGGCCTTGCAGTAGTGAAAAACTCATTTAAAAGTTTTTTTACTAACAGAATATGTAAAGGTTAAAAGTATGTATCCACATTTTTTAATGCACTGCACCTTGCCCTATAGACTGTTGTGGGCTACCCCTGGGGTGACCTATACATATTCAAATGGAAGGTTTAGTCCTCACAAAAGGTTTATTTTTGCCATGTTTAAATAGCAGTATATTGTTCTATAGAACATCCACCCAGAGCACTTCATTATCATTGTATGGATTAGACAAAGTACCTTAAATGCAATATTTAAAATATATATATATATATATATATATGTATATATATATATGAAATTCACTGAAAAAACCATAGGTTTGACACCAGTTATAGTTAGCTGGAAATTTTACTGATATAAAACCAATGAAATTCCACGTTATAGTTAGTTGGACTCACTATAACTTGCGCGTGTAATGCACTGCTGATGACGTCACATATTACATCACTCATGACATCACTGATAACACCATCCAGTGAATGTGTGTCTTTCTGAAAAATAAATATGTGTTACATATGTATATATTATTGAATATCTTAGTGAATACATATATTACTGAGTAATGCTTAAATATTTAAATATATGTATTAGTGTTTCACTTTGTGTATAAGTGGCTGCATGGGTTGATGAGTAAATACATGTGTATGTATATAGGTTATTAGATGTTTTTCTTAGTATCAGTATGAGTGTTTGCATGCTTTGGTGGGAGTATTACTTAGTACATAGATGCAAGAATGACTGAGTCTCTGTTTGTATGTGTTTTGAAGACAGCATATGTGCAGGACTGTATGGGTGGATTAGTGTGCATATGTCTGTGTTAGTGAGTGAATGACTGTCTTATTAGTGTCTTTATCAGTAACTACATATGTTTTAATGTAGTATATGTGAATATTGATGTATATAAGTGACTATATGTGAGAGTGAGGTATTGTAAGAGTTCCTGTTTAAATTAGTATGTGTTTCTATAAGTGATTTCTAAGAGAGTAAGTATGTGTAAGTTTCCTTAGAAGTAAAGTGGTAGTGTGTGTATAGCTGTTTATGCAAATAAATGGATGTTCAATAGTTTATTTGCATGTGTGAGTATGTGTGTGAATAACTTTTGGATGACTGTCGGTGTGTAACAGGATGTGTAGGTGTATCACTACATATGATTAGTGAATATATGTATGAGTGACTATATAGAACTGTTGGTGAATTAGTGCATGTGTATATAGATGGTGGAATTATTGAATTGGTTGTTGTAACTGGTATGAGTATCTCCATTTTTTTAAACATTTTAGTTTCTATTTTTGAATATGCGTTTCAAAGGTTAGATTACAGTGAAAGGAGGTCTGTCACTGTGTCACAAGGATGGTTTTATCAGTGATGTCATGAGTGATGTAATATGTGATGTCATCAGCAGTGCATTACACGCGCAAGTTATAGTGAGTCCAACTAACTATAACGTGGAATTTCATTGGTTTTATATCAGTAAAATTTCCAGCTAACTATAACTGGTGTCAAACCTATGGTTTTTTCAGTGAATTTCATAGGTTTTGTAAATGCTACTTCCTAACTATAACGTGTGTAAAACCTATGGTTTTTTCAGTGAATTTCATTGGTTTTTAAAATGCTAATTCAAAAATATCTTGTGTATACAACCTATACTTTTGTCCATAAAGTTCTGGCAATATTTTTTTCGGAAACAAGCCGTTTTCTTCACTGTTCAAGTTGCATAGAGACTCCTTGTAAAGCGATACAGAATTAGAAAGTCTGTACCTTGCCTTTTTTTCAACGCATTAAAATTTGTCTGTAAATAAAAATAGCCTTTCTAAACTTTCGTGCGCGACCCGGTGTGTGCACTCTCGGCAACAGTTCTCAATAAAATGGATAGCGCATTTCCAGGCTTTTGTGCGCGACCGTGTGCGCACACCCACCTATATATTTCGTGAAAACTTTGCAATCTGAACTTATTGAATTTCTTCATAGACCCATCAAAGAACTTATAATACGTCAAACAGACTAAACCTAGGCTTCTTTTTTAATATTATGAAAATTTTCATTAAATGGAGCCGAATGTCTTTTTAAACTTTCGTGTGTGACCGAATGTACACACCTTGGTATTTTAAAAAAATATATAAAAGGTTTTATACTTTAACAATTGTATGCTTGAATCGAGCTCAAAAGATATAATAAATCCGAATATGTTTGAATTTACTTCTTTTCACGTTTTGAAACTTCGCTGAATTAGACCGCTACTTCCAAATGACGTACGTGACTAGATACTATCACCGCGTACACGTCCTGAGATGCGCATGTGAAGTCATGTGACTTGAAAACAACACTTCCAATTGGTTCTTAGTAGTTTCTATTCTGCAATTTACACGGAGGACTCCACCCACTTCCCTCACTATCTTTTGTACTCTCAAAAGAGAACAACGTTCAACACCCTTCGGAAGACTTTGCTGAAATGGCTGCCGCCCCGCATTCATCTTCCGAATCTGAAGGAAATGAGCGACTACCTTTAAAAAGAAAAAAGGAATCTTTTATTTGGAAATTTTTTACTTTTCCTGAAGAATTAAAGAAATTAAATGCGCCAAAAGTTCCCTGCATGATATGCAATTTGGTTCTCTCAAGAGGAAATCCAAGAAAAAAATATTCCTTTTCCATACATACCATGATGCGGCATGTCAAACAAGTGCACCCTGTGGAATTTGCAAAGGCATCGACAAGAGCCCTGGCCACGCTATTACCATCAGAGGTGGCCAGCACATCTTCTGCTGGACGACCTGTATCTCCATCGAGTGCTGTGATGGACTTGAGACCATATCTTGCAAAGGTGCACATGAAATGCAACGAGTGTGGAGAAATTCTTCTGTACGGAGAGCAGAGCCTCATTCTTACTAAACTAAAAATTGAGAGTCATAAATGCCCCGAGAAAAGATAAATTTCTTCATTTCATTTAAAAAACAACATAACAGTTGTTTTAAAATAAAAATAAAAAAGTTATTTTCAGAACTAACTCATTGTACCAAAAACAGCTCCAGGAGCATATTATATAGGGCGTTTATCTCCCCGTTTTTGGCTTTCGATCGTGCGCGACCGTGTGCGCGCACCCGCCCATATATTCCGGGAAAACTTTGCGATTGTAACTTATTAAATTTCTTCATAGACCCATCATAGAACTTGTACTACTCAGAAGATATATTCAATCCGGATGTGTTTAGATTTACTCCTTTTCACGTTTTGAAACTTCCCTGAAGTAGACCGCTACTTCCAACCAGATACTATCACCGCGTACACGTCCTGAGACGCGCATGTGAAGTCATGTGACTTGAAAACAACACTTCCAATTGGTTCCTAGTAGTTTCTATGCTGCGTCAATACCTACGCCTGCTTCAAACACATGCACAGTTTTGAAACAGCATGGGCCTGAAAGTCACTGAGTGAAATATCATACATTACAGTCAGCCACTTTCAAGACGCATTCCTTCAGAGGAACACTTACCGTTTATTAGAGGTAGATCGTCCGACTCCACCGGAGGACACCCCTAATAAAAAAGACATATATATAAAATGCGGACTAGCCGCTGTATCGTACTAGCAAACTTTAACTTAAAAATCGTTAGAGAAAACAAAAGGAATCGAACAAAATCAGTAGGCCACTGATAGGATCTCTTTTTGACCTTGCTAAAATAGAAACATTAGGAACAACCCCTAATGAGAAATATGAAACTAGTGAGAGAAACCGAGCTCGACGCCATCTTGCCCCCTTTTAGGCCCCATCACGAACATAGATAGCCCCACATAGCAAAACGTGATCTTATCGCCTGCCCAACTTCAGATCTGACCCCCCCCTTTTGCTCTCATGTCCTGTCGGAATGTCCGGCTGTAGATTACAATCACATGTTACATTTGGGAGGGGAAACGACATCAGAGCGACAAATATTAGAAATATACCACACGACAGCAAAATAACAGGTTAAAACGTTTTTATTCTTGAACAAAAATATATTAAAACAACTATGGAGAACCATTACGCGAATAGTCCGGAGGCGACACCACGCGCCAAGGCCTGTCCCCAGGATGAACCAAGGGATCCATTCCTGGGGCCGTGGCAAAGAGCAGCCGGCCGCCATCGGCCGGAGAAGGCATGGGCCCGACCCGAGATGTAGTTGTCTTCCCATTCCCTTCCTCTTTCGGCGCCTTGCAGGCCACGAGGGGGGGATGTCTTGCATATGCCTCCGACCCCCCCCCTCTCTTCATCGCCTGGTCCGGCCATAACAAATGTCAGCAAGACGCCGTGGGGTGCACTGGGAGGGAGAGGCGGCGCGGACGATCCTCTTTCGGCGCCTTGCAGGCCACGAGGGGGGGATGTCTTGCATATGCCTCCGACCCCCTCCCTCTCTTCATCGCCTGGTCCGGCCATAACAAATGTCAGCAAGACGCCGTGGGGTGCACTGGGAGGGAGAGGCGGCGCGGACGAGCCTCTCCCGCCTCCCCAGGTGGAGGCCCCTCAGCTGCACCCCCAACGCTCCACGCACCCGTCAAAGGACTCGTCCACTCTTGCGGTGCAGCGACGCTCCACACACCTGTCAAAGGACTCGTCCACTCTTGCGGTGCAGCGACGCTCCATGCACCCGGCAAAGGACTCGTCCACTGTGGCGGTGCAACGATGCTTCGCCCGACAGGCTTGAGTCCATCAGCTCCTGCAACCCAGTGACTGCCGGTGGTTGCAGATCTTTCCTTTCAAAATGCTGCCAACAATATTTTCTGAATGGCGTAGCCACGAGACGTTGGCGCTCTCATGCTGACGCCAGCCTCAGTTTGAATGACCAACAATCCGGGGCGCGGCGCGGAGCGCGTAACGTAAGCATAACAGGTCATATGACTTGTTAATAAAGCTTTTCATTGGTTTAGAAATATTTTTATGAGCATATTTGACTATTTTATTAAAAACACTACACATAACCTGTTTTTCAAGTTATGTTTAATTTTAAATGAAACGGTTTACATTTTCACTTTTTATTTCCAGTACATTTTAAAAATAAATGTTTATAGTTCCATATGCTGAAGCACGTCAGCTTCCCACCCTATGTCATACAATTCTGACAAATCTGCATCCTCATCATGTTCTTCATCATCCTCAGGATTTAATTCATCTAAGGGATCCACTTCCACTGACGTTTCAATGACAAGTTCAACGATAAGATCGAGATCAACGGATTCCTTATTATCACTCATGGTTAATGTTGTCGTTATCTTTAAAGAAAGAGAACAACAATGAGATGTTGCAGAGTAAGAGACAAATCTCAGAGACTATAATAGTACATTTTTTTAACAAGAGTAACATTTTGCAGCTAATATTTAGCCATGTCCAGCGATGCTGAGGAGGTGAGTCCTATGTCCAAGTTTTCAGTGAACAGGACTCATCTCTTTTTAACCTTGGATAAGCCTCACCAAAACTGTGTCCCCTGATCATACTTAAATGTAAAGGGGCAGAATTATGTTAACTGGCGCATCCCCAGAGATGCACCAGTTAATGTGCACCGCTGCTCTGCCACCCATGGTGTGCCGCATTTACAATGTGGAGCACCATTGAGCAAAAACAACACAGATGCGTCACGCACCTGTGCCGCAAAAGCAGCACATTGCAGGAATCACGTCGTAAGCGCGACATGTCTACTGCAATGCACAGGAGCAAGCCACACATTGCATGGTGCATCACTCCTTATGCCTGTTTCAAACAGGCGTAAGTATTTGATTCAGGAATGCTATAAAGCTGACTCAGTGAAATCTTCTAAATTTCACTGTGTTAGTTTTACAGGGCTTTCATGCAAATGAATGCCCACCTGCAACAAAACGCCTATTAGAAACCTGACGCAGGTTTCATGTGGTGTAGAAAATGAAAATGTATATGTACATAAACGGCGTTCATTTGTGTTCACCCTCACCACTGTTGGAGTTAAAGCGAAAGTCACGGCACAGTGGCCCCGCCATCTTGCCCCCTTTTAGGCCCCATCACGAACATAGATAGCCCCACATAGCAAAACGTGATCTTATCGCCTGCCCAACTTCAGATCTGACCCCCCCCCTTTTGCTCTCATGTCCTGTCGGAATGTCCGGCTGTAGATTACAATCACATGTTACATTTGGGAGGGGAAACGACATCAGAGCGACAAATATTAGAAATATACCACACGACAGCAAAATAACAGGATAAAACGTTTTTATTCTTGAACAAAAATATATTAAAACAACTATTTACATGACAAACGGCCGCAGCAACAAACCCACAATGCATTTCGCCGTCTACTTGACGCCGTCCCTGTCCCTCCTTCCCCAAAGTAGCAATGTTGGGCTACTTTTGGGCTGCTTTCTAGTAGGGTTTTTGAGCGTCAGAAAGTATACAAAAGCCGTCGGCAACGGCCTGTGGTGGAGAACCATTACGTGAATAGTCCGGAGGCGACACCACTCGCCAAGGCCTGTCCCCAGGATGAACCAAGGGATCCGTTCCTGGGGCCATGGCAAAGAGCGGCCGGCCGCCATCGGCCAGAGAAGGCATGGGCCCTACCCGAGATGTAGTTGTCTTCCCCTTCTCTTCTTTTTTCAGTGCCTTGCAGGCCACGAGGGGGGAATGTCTTGCATATGCCTCCGACCCCCCCCTCTTCATCGCCTGGTCCGGCCATAACAAATGTCAGCAAGACGCCGTGGGGTGCACTGGGAGGGAGAGGCGGCGTGGACGAGCCTCTCCCGCCTCCCCCGGTGGAGGCCCCTCAGCTGCACCCCCAACGATCCACGCACCCGGCAAAGGGTTCGTCCACTGTGGCGATATAGGGACGCTCCACGAGCCCAGGAAAGGGTTCGCATACTGTGGCGGTATAGGGACGCTCCACGAGCCCAGCAAAGGACTCTCCCACTGTTGCGGTACAGCGACGCTCCACTCACCCAGCAGGGTCTCGTCCACTGTGGCGGTGCAACGATGCTTCGCCCGACAGGCTTGAGTCCATCTGCTCCTGCAACCCAGTGACTGCCGGTGGTTGCAGATCTCCTAAAAATGGCGGTCGACTTTGCAGGAATGGGCCTGGCGTGAAAAGTTGGCCTGGTCGCCTGTTAACCAGAAAATGGGCCCCTGTCTTTCCTTTCAAAATGCTGCCAACAATATTATATCAGACTCTGCATCGGTACTTACTTATAAATGCAGAAACAACTCAATTAACACAAGGGCTCTTTTCAGAGCCACCTTATATCAAAGTACTCAAACTTCTGATTTATCTCCATTTTCACACTTTTGTAAATAGTTGTGCGCGCCCGAGTGCGCGCACCCCGCAACTTTTTTCGGAAAAAAAATATATATATTTTCGCGTTTAAGGTCCTTACTGCACACCCTGAGAAAACCTACGCAGCAAAACAATCTCTACCTTCACCCCTTTCCATGTTCCAATGCTTTGAACCGAGAATATATTTACTCGCGCGCACCCCGCAACTTTTTTCAAAAAAAATAAATATATATATTTTCGCATTTAAGGTCCTTACTGCACACCCTGAGAAAACATACGCAGCAAAACAATCTCTACCTTCTCCCCTTTCCATGTTCCAACGCTTTGAAATGACAATATATTTACTCGCAGTGACAAAATGGCGGTCAACCCTTCCTGATTTCCTTCGAATCGAACGTTAACAGACGTCACGCAGCGGAAAAAAAAAACGCGCGCGCAGCCGCTTGAGTGCGCACACCCGTCCGCGCTTATAGATATATAATTGACTTTAACTTTAATTTTCTCAACAACTACTGAACGGATTTACACCATTCCACAAAAAGCGTAATCTGCGAGCCGGACTCTACAGTTTTGCCAAATTTCTTATAAATCCATTCAGCCGTTCGACCTGTAGCCGTGTCTAAACGTCCTATGGAAAATAACATGGAGAAAACACGTTTTGGGACCCCCCTTTTATCTCAGCCCCCACTTCACCAATCCCACCCAAATTTTCAGGGAAGGAGCGCAGCGGACCGAGCCATCTTCTTTGAGAAATTCGCAAAGATTCATCCACCAGGGCCAAAGTTAATCCAAATAGAATGTTGACGATTTCCTATGGAAACTAGGTCCTAACTATAACTACCTACTGGCGACCGCCAGTAGGTAATATATATATATATATATATATATATATATATATATATATATATATATATATATATATATATATATATATGTGTGTGTGTGTGTATAAATATATATATATATATATATATATTACCTACTGGCGGTCGCCAGTAGGTATATATAGTTAGGATTTTTTTGAATAGGGATTTCTGAAAATTCTATGTTGAATAACTTTGGCGTTGATGGACAGAATTGGCTGAAATTTTCAGGAAAATGGCACATCTTGTTTTTGAGCGTCCCCTGAAAGGTTGGGGGCGTTTCGTCAAGCGGGGGCCGAGAAAAAAGGGGGGTCCCAAAACGTGTTTTTAACATTGAGATTTCCATAGGGCGGTTGGACTCACTTTTAGCTCGAACGGCTGAATGGATTTCTATGAAACTTGGCAAAATTGTAGAGACTGTTTGCCCGATGTGTATTTATTTCAAAGGGTGACCATGAGGCCTATCCATGTCAATTAGCTGTTTTATTCATTTGCAATTGACGAAGGCAAAAAGTCAAAATTTAAGCTCCACACTAGGATGATTATACTTTTTACTCAAAGTTTATTTTCATAAAAGGGCATATTTAGGAATTCATTTTAAATACACATTCAATTTTACACTGTGGTGCTCTGGTACAGGTATATATACACTAACTAACAATTCCGTGTTACGGTTTCTATCACAGAATCACCACTTTAAGATATGCACTCAATATTTAAAATACACCAATACAGTAAATCAATAAAAAACATTTTTTTCACATTAAAAGCAGTCCAAAAGTCGACGCGTTTCGGTGCGTTTGTTATGCTTGATGCACCTTCATCAGGACAAAATAAATTAAAAGCAGGTATACTTCTTCTTTTTAAGATTAGAAGAAAAGACGTCCTTCAAGTAATGTTTTGGACGTTTTATTCTTGATTTATCTGGTAGCATGGGTATTGTCACGATAATATTAACTGGAGGTCATACTGAAAGACGCCACTGGGATATGACACCATCTATAGTGCACCATTGATAATGTGCAACAAATCAATTATATAAATCTCTGAGGGCCGTGAACTGACTACGAACGTGCTACCAGATAAATCAAGAATAAAACGTCCAAAACATTACTTGAAGGACGTCTTTTCTTCTAATCTTAAAAAGAAGAAGTATACCTGCTTTTAATTTATTTTGTCCTGATGAAGGTGCATCAAGCATAACAAACGCACCGAAACGCGTCGACTTTTGGACTGCTTTTAATGTGAAAAAAATGTTTTTTATTGATTTACTGTATTGGTGTATTTTAAATATTGAGTGCATATCTTAAAGTGGTGATTCTGTGATAGAAACCGTAACACGGAATTGTTAGTTAGTGTATATATACCTGTACCAGAGCACCACAGTGTAAAATTGAATGTGTATTTAAAATGAATTCCTAAATATGCCCTTTTATGAAAATAAACTTTGAGTAAAAAGTATAATCATCCTAGTGTGGAGCTTAAATTTTGACTTTTTGCCTTCGTCAATTGCAAATGAATAAAACAGCTAATTGACATGGATAGGCCTCATGGTCACCCTTTGAAATAAGTACACAGAAAGGAATCTTTTCTTTGAATACAAATTGTTAACCCAGTCCTTTCTGGTCCCTGGGAAACTCTCTTTTTTTGAGAATTGTTTGCCCGATGTGCCTTTGCTAGGTCTCAAGATATGTGCTCCAGTGGATTTTGAGAAATTAACGTTAAAAAAAATATATATATCTGTGACAGCGTCCCGGTTAGTGCCCCGGTTCGCGTACCTGACGCGTAACGGAACTTTGCGAGGAGAAGCGGATTGGCTCTCCGGTGACTGTCAACATTCTAAACAGTCCGGTGAGGCCGCCATCTTGTCTCTCGGTAGGATCGAGAGACAAGAGGTGGAAATAAACGAAGGGGGAAATTAATAAAAGGGGGCAAGGTAGACCCCTCCTGACCCCATAGAATTGATGTGGGGCCTATTGAAGGGCCCCGCGGGGCAAAAAAATTAAAAAAAAAAATGTTTTCGATTTTTCGCGGTGGAAGCGCTACCCGGTACGTGAACCGGGTAGCTTACCGGTAGCGTAACGGGAGTCCGCCATCTTGCGTTAAGGTCTAATTTGGACACAAGATGGATGCTAAACAATGCTGGGATTGTGTAAAAGGGGGCAAGGGAGACATATCCTGACCCCCTAGGTTTTGTGAGGGTGGATGAGGAGACCCATATATGTCCCAAAAAAAATCGTGAAAATTAGTAAAAAAAAAGTTACATTTAAAATTTATTTAGAGTGATCATAGTTAGGGTAGCTCTGAAAAGAGCTTTTGGGTCTGTGGTAGATTTAGGTACTTATAAGTAGGTACCAATACATAGTCTTAAATTCAGGATGGAAATTATGTTATGGAAAGTGAAATGAACCAATAAAAAGTTTTATTAACAAGTCACATGACTTGTTACGCTTACGTTACGCGTCCCGCTACGCACCCGGAGCGCTTCTGGAGTGCTGCGCTTCGCGCCTCGGTTCGCGCTCCGGAGCACTTCCGGGTGCGCTAACGCGGCACGTCATAAGACGCATTACGTGGCAACGCGATACGTCGCGCTTACGCGACGCGTCACGATGTTGTTTTCTAACGCGGCAGTTGCGCTAACGGAACGTTTACCGGTTCGCGGACCGGGTCGCGGCACCAAATTGAGCTAACGGGAAGCTACCCGGTGCGCGGACCGGTAGGGAAACAAAAAAAAATTAGAATACATTTTACAGCTTTTGATATTTGCTATTAAAAAACATTGAAATTCACTGAAAAAACCATAGGTTATAGACCATATATAGTTAGGAATTAGCATTTACAAAACCTTGAAAATTCACTGAAAAAACCATAGGTTATACACCATATATAGTTAGGAATTAGCATTTACAAAACCTTATTTTACTCACACAAAACCATTGAAATTCGCATATATAGTTAGTTGCACTAACTATATATCGCGCACCCGCAATCCACTGCTGATCATGTCACATATTACATCATTCATGACATGGTCAGTGACATCACTGATGACATCACTGATGACATCTCAAATGACATCACTGATGACATCACTGATGACATCTCAAATGACATCACTGATGACATCACTGATGACATCACATTTGACATTACTGATCACATCACTGATGACATCATTCATGTGATAATACGATGAACCTCTTCAGACTCTAATATAACCTTAGATACACTCAGTGTAAACAGACACTCACAGACTGTCACTCATCCATGAAGTTACTCACACACCTAGTCAGTCATGCAAAGAATCAATCACACCTCCATTTCCTCAACTATACAGTTATACACACCTTACTTATTCAAACATATACTAACACATATTTACTCTCTTATACAATTCCTGATACAAGTTCACAATGATCCATACAGCCACTCACACATTCACTGGCTCTTATGCACAGTTATTTATATATGTCAACTCTCACATGTACTGTGTTTTACATATGTACTTACTTTGACATGTAGCACTGAGATATCCATTCACTCACCAATACACTCATGCACACAGTCAACCGCCCACACAGCTGTTTCCACATGCACTTTTGAACCCATACATCTAGTGAATCAACTGCTCACACATCTATGCACACAGTCATACACCTCCCAGCCACCCACACACACACTCAGTCTCCCATACAAATACTTGGGCAACCAATCAATAACCCATATAGTTACTCATATAGCTACTGATCAACACATGCAGCAGTTTACAGAACAACAGACATAATGATGCACAAATTAAGACAGTTTAGTCACTAACCCATGCACTCAGTGAGACACATTTAATCACTCACTCATACAGTCAGTCATGCACCTACTAAATCCTTCATCCAGACACTTATACATCCACTCATTCTTCAATATGTAAGACATGTTTTAACTTTACAGAAACATACAGTCACTGGATGTTGTCATCAGTGATGTCATCAGTGATGTCATTTGAGATGTCATCAGTGATGTCATCAGTGATGTCACTGACCATGTCATGAATGATGTAATATGTGACATGATCAGCAGTGGGTGCGCGATATATAGTTAGTGCAACTAACTATATATGCGAATTTCAATGGTTTTGTGTGAGTAAAATAAGGTTTTGTAAATGCTAATTCCTAACTATATATGGTGTATAACCTATGGTTTTTTCAGTGAACATATATATATATATATATATATATATATATATATATATATATATATATATATATATATATATATATATATATATATTCTCTGAAAAAACCATAGGTTATATACCATATATAGTTAGGAATTAGCATTTGCAAAACCTTGAAAATTCACTGAAAAAACCATAGGTTATAGACCATATATAGTTAGGAATTAGCATTTAAAAAACCTTATTTTACTCACACAAAACCATTGAAATTCCATATATAGTTAGTTGCACTAACTATATATCGCGCACCCGCAATCCACTGCTGATCATGTCACATATTACATCATTCATGACATGGTCAGTGACATCACTGATGACATCACTGATGACATCTCAAATGACATCACTGATGACATCACTGATGACAACATCCAGTGACTGTATGTTTCTGTAAAGTTAAAATATGTCTTACATATTGAAGAATGAGTGGATGTATAAGTGTCTGGATGAAGGATTTAGTAGGTGCGTGACTGACTGTATGAGTGAGTGATTAAATATGTCTCACTGAATGCATGGGTAAGTGACTAAACTGTCTCAATTTGTGCATCATTATGTCTGTTGTGATGTAAACTGCTGCATGTGTTGATCATTAGCTATACGAGAGGCTTTATGTGTTATTGATTGGTTGCCCAAGTATTTGTATGGGAGATTGAGTTTGTGTAGGGGTGGCTGGGAGGTGTGTGACTCTGTGCATAGATGTGTGAGCAGTTGATTCACTAGGTGTATGAGTTCAAGAGTGCATGTGGAAACAGCTACATGGGCAGTTGACTGTGTGCATGAGTGTATTGATGAGTGAATGGATATCTCAATGCTACATGTCATAGTAAGTACATATGTAAAACACAGTACATGTGAGAGTTGGCATATATAAATAACTGTGCATGAGAGCCACTGAATGTGTGAGTGGTTGTATGGATCATTGTGAACTTGTATCAGGGATTGTATAAGAGAGTAAATATGTGTTAGTATATGTTTGAATAAGTAAGGTGTGTATAACTGTATAGTTGAAGAAATGGAGGTGAGATTGTTTCTTTGCATGACTGACTAGGTGTGTGAGTAACTCCATGGATGAGTGACAGTGTGTGAGTGTCTGTATACACTGAGTGTATCTAAGGTTATATTAGAGTCTGAAGAGGTTTATCGTATTAGCACAAGAATGATGTCAAATGAGATGTCATCATTGATGTCATCAGTGATGTCATTTGAGATGTCATCAGTGATGTCATCAGTGATGTCACTGACCATGTCATGAATGATGTAATATGTGACATGATCAGCAGTGGATTGCGGGTGCGCGATATATAGTTAGTGCAACTAACTATATATGGAATTTCAATGGTTTTGTGTGAGTAAAATAAGGTTTTTTAAATGCTAATTCCTAACTATATATGGTCTATAACCTATGGTTTTTTCAGTGAATTTTCAAGGTTTTGTAAATGCTAATTCCTAACTATATATGGTCTATAACCTATGGTTTTTTCAGTGAATTTCAATGGTTTTTTAATAGCAAATATCATAAACTGTCGAATGTCAAGTACGTGGTAAGTAAAAACATTTTCGTGTTTATGCACACTGATCTGCTTTGAATGCTTCCCCCCACCCCTCATTTCTATTAGGAGTACTCTCTCTTTGCAGATAGTGAAGGGTAGTTAACGCAGGCCTTTGCCCCCGTTGTAATCCGTCGTGCCTGCTTCTCTCTCCATTTGATTGATTGTTCTCTTTGGTTCATTCTCTATTTACAAACAAGCACAGAGTCGCAATACTCTGTTTAGTCTTTGCAGATAGCGAAAAATCGTGTAAAAAAACAAAAGGAATCGAGCAAAATCAGTAGGCCACTAATGGGATCTCTTTTTGACCTCGCTAAAATAGAAACATTAGGAACAACCTGTTGAAAATAGCAATGTGTATGTACATAAGCGGCGTTCATTTGTGTTCACAGTACCCCTTGTTGATTGTTTGAATCGAGCATTGAACTGTTCGAAGTTGGTTCTCTTAAGGATCTTCTCTGCCTGCAAACGAGGAAGAATAGGAATATTCTCTCTCCCTTTGCAGATAGTGAAGGGTAGGTAACGCAAGCCTTTAACACGTCGTACCTATTTCATTCCTCATTGATTGATTGATTGTCCGAACATTGACTGTTTGAGAATTAGTTCTTTTTGGAGGTATTCCCTGTTTGCAAATAAACGTAGGAAAATCTTTGCAAGTAGTGAAAGGGTACGTAATGCGGACCTTTCTCCCCCGTTGTAATCTGTCATGCCTATCTACTCCCCACTGATTGATGCACCTGTTTCACCCGGACCATTTATTAGAGATAGGTCATCTGGCCCGACCAGAGAGCACCCCTAGTGAAAAGGACATATGCAATAATAACGAAGTGATCACTGTATCCTGTTAACAGAAACTTTAGCATGAAACAACCTGGAAAGAAAAGAATAGGAAAACGAAAATCAGTAGGCCACTGATGAACTTTTTATTAAATAACAAACGAAGAAACGATAACAATACGTAATGATAAAACCTATTATTGTCCTAGAAACAAGAAACGTTAGAAGTAAGCCCGTAATAAGAAACCTGAAAACATCGCCCCTCACTGCCCCAAAACGTGTCTGTCCCACCGCCTGCCACGGCCAAATAACGGCAAACTGGGAAAGATAGAAGTCAGCAGACATCCGCCCCATTCTAGAAACTTCCAAAGGGCAACAGGTTTTCGGCTCCGCCCAGCCGGAAGCAACACATATAAGGCGGGTCCTGCTGCCACGCCTCGGCCAGGAGATCATCACGTAGGGTGTAGCCGGAGGAGAGGCCGAGGCCAGCGGGACCCGGCCAGGGGGATTGACAACACTGGAGAGTTTCAGGGGGGGGAATGTCCGTGTCCTCGACCCTCCCCTCTCTCTCCCAGTCCGGCCGCGGTGGCCCTTGAGAGTTGCAGGATGTCCCTCCACACTCTCTCCCGGTCCGGCCACCAACGGCCGGGGGCTGGGGCCGACGGGATCCGGCTGCAGCCGATGAGCCAAGGAACCCGTTCATGAGGCCAGAGCAAAGGGCGTCCGGCCGCCATCCACCGGAGGTCCGGCCCGAAGACGGACTGGACATTTCTTCTTTCTTCTATAATTGCTGCAACAACCCTGGGGGGGGGATGTCTTGCACATGCCTCCGACCCCCCCCCCCCCTCGTCCTCATCGCCTGGTCCGGCCATAACAAATGTCAAGCGAGACGCCGTGGGGTGCACTGGGAGGGAGAGACGGTGCGAACAGGCCTCTCCCGCCTCCCCAGGTGGAGGCTTCCCAGCTGCACCCTCAGTGCTCCAGGCGCCCGGAAAAGGATCCGGCTGCAGCCGATGAGCCAAGGAACCCGTTCATGGGGCCAGAGCAAAGGGCGTCCGGCCGCCATCCACCGGAGGTGCGGCCCAAAGACGGACGGGACATTTCTTCTTTCTTTTATAATGGCTGCGACAACACTGGGGGGGGATGTCTTGCACATGCCTCCGACCCCCCCCTCATCCTCATCGCCTGGTCCGGCCATAACAAATGTCAAGCGAGACGCCGTGGGGTGCACTGGGAGGGAGAGACGCTGCGAACAGGCCTCTCCCGCCTCCCCAGGTGGAGGCTTCCCAGCTGCACCCTCAGCGCTCCAGGCGCCCGGAAAAGGGTTCTTCCACTGTGGCAATGCTGCAATGTCTCGCCCGGCAGGGTGGAGCCCGTCCGCTCATTTGACCCCGCGATCGCCAGTAGCTACCGAACTCTCAAAATGGCGGTCGACCTGGCAAGAGCGGGCCCAGCATAAAGAAATGGCCCGGTCACTGGTTGACTCCACCACCGTAGTCCTCCACGACCTTGAAGATTCTAGAGGAGCCGCGGGAGTCTCCGACCCCCGCAGACACCCCCGATGGGGAATGACTGCCATGATCGCCCGTGGAGTGACGAAACTGTATCCGCGGGACGTCGGCGCTCCCATGCTGCCGCCAGCCTCAGTTTGAATGACTAGAATCCTGCAGACCTCAGTTCCGGTGAAAGCACAGTGTGACCCGGTAGGAAAAATTGTTGCACCCCCTCCCCTTTTTGACTGATAGTTCAAACCACCGATCCTTTCCTTTGCCCTTTTACCGGAACTTTGGACTGCCTCCCCCTCTTTTACATTTTCTAGAGAAAACAAAACATTAACCACTACATTAGCATAGCAGTTGACACCAGAACTGTTTTCAAATTGAAAACCAACAACATCTTCAACAGAATCCTTTTTGTTTCTGCTGTGACCCTGCTACAGCACAGGCATTGTCCCCAGCAGTAATTCTGCAATGCCGGTAAGTATAGCTGTGGTGCCTACTGGACTCACTCACCCCCGCGGCGCCCCACGCCGTTATTTGCTGGGCGGCAACTTACTAGACATCACCTTCGTGACATCCAGATTTCAGCGCTTTCTGCTGCCTTGGAACTATTCGCACAACAGACCGCTACTGACAATCCACCCCCCGGGACGCCCCACGCCGGATACCCAAATCAGTGCGGCACCCAGGCAACATCTTCTGAATTTTCATAATTTGAAAGAACTAGTAACATGTCCTCATCAGGAATTTCCTCATGAAAAGTCTGCAATGATGATTCTTGTAACTCTATGGTCTCCAAACATTCGATAAATTCGCCATCAAGAGATTGATCAAAAAAATCATTCAAGTCATCTCCTCCTTGTGAGAATATTTCATTATTGGTGCGGTCAATTTCAATAAATGTATTGGATAATTCAAAAGAAATTGCCACGGTCTCTTCATTGTTTAAATGTTTTTACTGTTTTTGTTTTGTTGTATATATTTATAAGTTATTAAAGTTTTATAATCCTACTACTTTGTTGGAGTGCTATATATTTTTAATATGACACATAATTGTAAAAACTTTGATGTACAAAGAGTCATCCCTGGAATCTTCCGCTTCAGGCTCGGTCCCCTCCCCAATCACAATACAGGATGGTTTTCAGATAGTAGGAACACGTGTGGTGTGACGGATCTCATCGGGTGTGGGCCTTGATCTACTATAACTCCTTTGAAGAGGGGTGATTCTTTACAGCTGGGGCCATAAACTACATCTGCAGGGCTAGCTGATAGCCTGGACAATCGGACACAGAGGAAGAGGAGTGTCAGAGGGTGCGGTAGTGAATAGGGCGAAAGGGAGGTGTCGGGCGGGCACAGAGTGTGATTCTCAGGGAAGAGCAGCGCAGATGGGGGGAGGTTTATTGCCCATGCATAAGACAGAGAGCGGGGGTGACCAGTGCCTGGGGAAGATGCTTGCGAGGGTGGGGAGCCATGCTACGAATCGACAGCGTGCAGAGAGTGGGTCTGGTCAAGGAATCTAAAATGGCTGCCGTGCACGACAAAAGTGTGGCATTTCAAAAAAGGCAAGATGGCGCAGACAATGTTTTTCAACACTTCCTCATTTCCTTCGAATCGAACGTTAACAGACGTTGGTGCATATTACCAAAGTGAAGCGATATTTATCGCTAACGATGCTTAGCAACGAATTTTTTACCGCTAAGCATCGTCAGAAATTATCGAAGATAAAACTTGCTATTATCAAGGTTTATCGCAAATGCGATAAAAAACGGCCGCAATGCATGAATATCGCTAAAAAGTCAGCGATATTCATGCATTACCGAGCTAATGCTCTTAGCCATGTTATCCACCTCCCATTGGATAACATGGCTAAGAACTGCTCAGGGCAGGTGTTAGTTTTTGGAGATATTCGCGCTTAGCGCGAATATCTCCAAAAGTTGGTAATAGGAGATAGATATCTTGCATGTTGTAATGCAAGTTATTGTGGTATATGGAACTCATACCATAATCTCTCAGGAAAGCAGAAACTGATCCTTTTGGGACCGCCTGAGAAGGCCTAGGAGGTGAGGGGTACTCTACTTTGCCCCCTTTTCACGTTCCGAACTATTTTTTTTTACTCTCTTCTGTAATTACACAAAATGGCAGCGATAAGATGCATCAGAGACAGACAGTGAGAGAAAGGAGGCCGGAGATGAAGAAGAGATGTCAAATACACATTGGAGATAATATAGTGGGAGAAGGGAAGTAAATATGAGTAAACTTACCATGTAACATAAAAATGTTGCACTCTATACTATAAGTCTCATTTTATACTACAATCACTTCGCTACAACCTCATAAATTAAAAATAAAAATGAATAATGTCTCAAACAATTTTTGATTTCTAAATATAAATTTATTCTTCTGAATTTTCAAAATTTGAAAGAACTAGTAACATGTCCTCATCAGGAATTTCCTCTTCAATCATCTCATCTGGAATCTCCTCATGAAAAGTCTGCAATGATGATTCTTGTAACTCTATGGTCTCCAAACATTCGATAAATTCGCCATCAACAGATTGATCAAAAAAATCATTCAAGTCATCTCCTCCTTGTGACAATATTTCATTATTGGTGCTCTCAATTTCAATAAATGTAGTGGATAATTCAAAAGAAATTGCCACGGTCTCTTCATTGTGAGACATTTTATTTTGAAATTGCTTGCTGTAAATTGCAGAAAAAAATAATCACTTTCATTTATCGTTTTTAGTAATACATAATATAAAACTAACTTTATCAAGTATTTAGTATAACAGAAGGACTGTAAATAAATAACAGAAAACATTTTTCAAATTATCTTCAAGTGTACAACATAGTTCCCCTTACAAATTAACAACTCACCTTTTTAAAAGTAGGAGAAGTGTTAGTACTGTGTAAATCAAACACCAGCAATTGACCACCAAAAATTCCTCACAAATGTACCTCAGACAGTAGTATCACAAAATGGCTGTGGTTTCCTCTCATTTTAGATATATACATAACCAATTAACTTTCATCACACACAAATACAAAACCAAAGTAACATTTTAATTGGTTCTAAATTTCAACACTTTCAAATGTGTTTTCCCCATGCAATTTTCCATAGGACATTTAGATACGTCTACAGCCTGAATGGCTGAACGGAATTACACCAAACTTGGCAAAATGGTACATCAAACCTAAGAGGTCAGGGAGGATCTACTATGCCCCCTTATGGTCATTTGCCCCTTCGCTTTGGCCTCCTCTTGTCTCTCGATCCTACCGAGAGACAAGATGGCGGCCGCTACGGACTGTTTGGAATGTTTACAGACGCCGGAGAACCAATCAGCTTCGCAAAGCTCCGTAACGCGAAAAGTACGCGAAGCGGAGCGCTGTTACAGATATATATCTTTTTTTGAACGTTAATTTCTCAAAATCCACTGGAGCACATATATTGAGACCTAGCAAAGGCACATCGGGCTTCCAGTCCCTACAATTTTGCCAAGTTTCGTGCAAATCCATTCAGCCGTTCGATTATGATTATTTTATTATTTTTTTGCCCCGCGGGGCCCTTTTAAAACCTCCACAACAAACCTAGGGGGTCAGGGAGGATCTACTATGCCCCCTTATGGTCATTTGCCCCTTCGCTTTGGCCTCCTCTTGTCTCTCGATCCTACCGAGAGACAAGATGGCGGCCGCTACGGACTGTTTGGAATGTTTACAGACGCCGGAGAACCAATCAGCTTCGCTTCACAAAGCTCCGTAACGCGAAAAGTACGCGAACTGGAGCGCTGCCTGGTCCGCTGTTACAGATATATATCTTTTTTTGAACGTTAATTTCTCAAAATCCACTGGAGCACATATATTGAGACCTAGCAAAGGCACATCGGGCTACCAGTCCCTACAATTTTGCCAAGTTTCGTGCATATCCATTCAGCCGTTCGGGCTAAAAGTGAGGCCAACCGCCCTATAGAAAACTCAATGTTAAAAATACATTTTGGGACCCCCCTTTTTTCTCGGCCCCCCCTTGACAAACCCCCCCCAAATTTTCAGGGGCTGCTCAGAAACAAAATGTTCCATTTTCCTGAAAATTTCAGCCAATTCCGTCCACAAACGCCAAAGTTATTAGACATAGAATTTTCAAATATCCCATAGAGAAAAAATCCTAACTATATATACCTACTGGCGACCGCCAGTAGGTAATATATATATATATATATATATATATAAATATATTTTATCCACATTCCGAAAATTTGCAGCTAGAAAGGGACAAAGAAAACAATAGGAGTTCCCAGCCTCTCTACAAGATGTCCTTTTCTGTTTACGTCTTTAGACATGAGAACAATAGAATGGTGCTTAAATGGGCATGATCTCTGTGCATCCTCTGGTAAGCTGCAAGGCTCCCAGATCAAAGAAAAACCCACCACGAAACATTTAACGTTCTCCTTTACAGAGTCTTGCCACGGTGAGTGCCCAGCCACCACACAGCCTCAGTGTTAGTAACAAACATTCCAATCCAGTGATGCAGTAATCAATGTGCTACACTTGACTTTCCAAGCACGCTCCCACCCTAATGCTGAACCAGTGAACAGGATAGAAATCATCAACTGGCCATCTGCTGACCGCTAAGGCAGCGTGAGCACAGCACACGGCCGGCATATGCTTACCTCTTTTCAGGCCTTTAAACAGCCAAATGATTACATTACTCGCCATCTGGCATGGGAGAACACATTTCACATGCAAAGTAAACGCATCCTTAATCCTCACTATGTCTGTTTATAGACACAAAAGGTAAGCTCAATATTATGAAGTGCTTACTCGAGTATCTGTATTCTAAGAGTTAAATCGTTACACACAAGTAGGTTCATGTTGTTGCTAGGGTTGCTAAATTACCATAAACGTGGCACTTGCACGTGGATCCAATTGAAACAAACACAGGTACACTGAGTGGGTTGGTAAATAGGTAGACAAGGAGAACAAGAAAGCGGGTGTATATGCAGTCGTGGCGGTTTGGGTGATATTTCTAGTGAACAAATAGCAGCTGCATTTTAACAAACAGTGCTTGATTTACTATATTCTCACACAGCGCAGCAGCCGCAAATGCTACACTGTGCTGAGTGAGAAGGAGAGAGCAGCAAAGCACCACATTTACAGAAACGTCACTCTCCTCACCTCTCCCAAACGTTGGCACAGAAATGAGCAGCTGTGCGCCACAGACACACCTTTTCTTCATAGTGCCAGGGTGTCTCCGTGAGTCTAGCATAGTTTTTTTACTGGAAGCATTCCCTTCCAGTACAAAATACTATGCCTAAACGAACTTAAATCATTTTCACACTTTGTAGATGTCCTGTATAGTGCAGTACACATGCAACTTTGGAAAAGAAAGGAGAAATAAAAGCATTTCTCCTTCATATTGCCCATCTGAAATGGGCGCTATTTCATTTACTCTAAATCTTATCTACTTTTTTTTAGCAAATAGGGCTTAGAATCAGGAAATTTGGGTGGTTGCATGGGAAAGCCCATATACCACCCATGGTATTCCCCCTTGGCGCTAAGTAATACAAAGCAGCGCTATGCACTGTTTACATTACTTTCAAGATGGAAAGTAAACAGGTAAAAAAAATTAGGATTGTTTTGAGTCACTTTTGTGACGCAAACACAGTGTTAACCATTAGTAAATAGAGCCATACACCTGTAATTTTGTGGACCTGCTGGATTATATATAATGTTATAATGTAACATTGTACGTTTTCTCTTTTTTGCTAACACAATTGGCCAAAAGAGAAATTCACACCTTTTGATATGGCCATTTAAATTAACATTCCATTCATTAGGTTTCATTACACTAATGTTGTGTGATTTCCTTATATAACAATACTATGACACTGACTTCATTAACAAGCAATGGCAAATATGATGAAGCACATTTAGCATTTTGTTCTAATTCACCTAGTTACTGCGTGTATAAAGTAATGTCTATTCTTTCACTTGCACATTCATTGCATAGCAGACGCACCACAGAAATCATGCTACACTCTGGTAAAGACCTAGTAAAAGACTCTTTCAGGCGTACACTACAGAAGCCCTTGAGTGACTAACTGGCCACTGTAGAACAGGACATTTCTTATGAGCAGAAACCTAGTTCATGGCTTCCAGGCAGCAGTGCTTCAGAGAACATAAAATAGAAAAAGACATTCCACTGGCATTCATCGGGTAGGCAAGTGTATCCATACGTGCTTTATGTGTCAATTGCAACATCACATTTTAATGTTTTGAATTTTTATACATGATATGTGAAGTTAGTTGTGTACCCATATTATGGTAACTAGTGCCAGGAGTTGCCAAATGAAATGATGGTGTATGGGCTACTATGAAACAACTTTGCCAGGAGACTTGTGGGATCAGTTTGTCCATACTGCAATAAACAAAATCACCTAGTGTGTTGGTAAAAATAACTGGTGCTTTTAAAATCATAAGCACAACGAGCAATGCTTCTATAACCAGAAAAACATCGGGAACCCTGATTGAAATGTAAAAAGCCTGTACTTACATATGTTAGATATGGAATGAGAGCTTCATCTCACATCGGCTGTAGTGTTTTTCAGTCAACATCGTGCACATTATTTTCTGGCCCTTTTTATGAAAGGCATTTGATAAAGTGCTGACATTACTGGGGAAGTCACACAGGCAATACTCTACGAAACCTACAGCGTGCATGTTTCTATAAAACTGAAACATGCGCCGCACTGTATCTGTTTACTGCATGTGACCTAGCATCTGTGATCACGCCTGTCACATGCAGTGCGTCCAATCCGAACCCTCGCTGATTGACACACTGCTTTGGGAAGCCCAGGATGCAACCTGAAGAGGCCAAGTGCAATCAGTCAGTGAGGGCGGGGTTCATCAAGGGAGAGGAGAGCCACTATGCTCTGGCAGGCCGCAGAATCAAGAGCTTAAATCAGACAAGTCCTGAAAACCCGACATGCGCTGTAAGTACATTAGCCTGTGCGGACTTTGACTGCATGACCCACGCGCAGAGTGAGGATCAGAAGGTATGCTAATTATTGAGCAAGCACCGCTCACTGCAGGTAGGATTCATGTATTTAAACAAAATTTAAGAGGCAAGAAATACAGGGACGTAGCCCCCACGCCCTTTAAAAGAAACAGCCCCTGAATACTTCGCAAGATGTGAAATGATACATCAAACATCCACTATCAAGAGGTGAGCAAAATATATTCCTGTGTTCAGAGCCAAATCCGAGTGGGAACACTAGGTCATGCAAATACATGCACAGGCTTTGATATCGACTATCTAGTTGGGGGTACATCTATGGGCAGTAGATCTGTACCAATCCTAGACTGTTGTCATGTCCACAACTTTAAAAACAAAATGTATTCATAATTAATTCAACCCATACTTAGATAATGAAATCCTGTGATTTTTTTTGTATTAACAATGTTTTATTGATTTTGTGGGGAAGTGAGGATGAAGTTAAGGGTTTCCTTCTATTGCCAGGAATGAGAAAGTGCCTCTTTGTGTGTCGTCATCCCCATTTTGTTGTGGACAAAGGCTCTTTGCACTGGAACACTGCTGTCCAGTCCCTTTGCATGCTACGCAGACTCTTCAGATTGATCCCAACTAACTCCAGAAAGACTGCCATTCAAGCCCTTGTCACAAGCAGCCTCGACAACGGCAACACCCTCTATGGCGGCATCTCCACCCAGCTCCTCAGAAGACTCCAGACCATACAGAATGCTGCAGCCAGACTCATCCTGGACCTCCCCAAATGAACCTGCATCGCCTCCCACCTGGGAGGCCTCTATTGGCTCCCCATCCAGGAGGGATTCCAGTTTAAGATCCTCAAGCATGCCTACCCACTCTCCATCAACCATCGACTGAACTTCCACAAGCCTTTTAAGCACCTGAACTCCTCTTCATTCACTCTCGCACACACCCCCTGCATCCATCGCAGTGGCGGCCGCTCCTTCTCCGACATTGCAGCCAAGTCCTGGAACGATCTTCCTCTCCAGCTCTGTACGGTCCCCTCACTGACAGACTTCAGAAAGAGACTCAAGACTGAGAGAGCGCAAACTGACCTAAATGTATGAGTGCATCACACTTACCTGTAGTAAGCATAAAATCATGAGGAGAAATGCCATGAGTGCTAATAGTATCTGAAATTATATTCTGAATGTATAGCTAATGTAGAGATTTAAGTAGAAGTGGAACTAATACAGAAATGTGTGACACTATATGATTTTATTAGATGTGATTATTCCTGAATTCATGTCGTGTAGCTGCTAAAATGTAAGATGGCATGTGGTAAAACGCAGAATGTGGTAGGCCTCAGGGCCAAAGCTAGAAAGTGTTTCTTTTCACGACATAGATTGAAATAATGTTTTGGCCATTGCATTAATGGGCCATGATTTATAGATGTGTTTACTGAATAATAGAATAAGAGTATTAACATGCTTTAATTAATGAAGAAGTTGAATGCTATAATCATTATGAGAAATGCTGTGGGCCTGAATTATTTTAAACATTGATTTATACGTACATGTCTGGGCTGAGAAATGTTGCAAGCCTTTTTGGAAGTCTATGAGAGTTGGGTTCTTGGCTGCAGATATCTGTCTGCAAAGGAAAAGGGGGGATCCAATTATAAATGAATGAATAGAGGTCTGTTCAGTAGACGGCCCAGACATGGAGGAGGGTTTCGGAATGTTTAAGGGGTATCAGCGGGCCGGAGAAGAGTCTGAGAAGCAAGGTCAACTCCAACGTACGAGGCCCAATACAAAGCAGCATGGAAAAAGCCAGAAGCTACACCACGTGAGAGGCGTCTCACGAGGGGCGTCTCAAATGTTGTTGACTGTTTTGTATTAGGGACAGCACCCCTGGGTGGAGTTAGAGCAGATACCTGAGGACCCTTTAGAGAGCGGATGGGTAGGCAGAGAGGGGTCATGACTGGAGAACTATAGGTTTTCACCAAGAGACTTAGAGTGAGTGACTTCCCTTGGGGGTCATTCACTGCTGACACCTTCGTTAGGTTGGGATTTGGTTAAGTAGGGATACCATCTAGAGCAGGGTAGGGACAGCCTAACCTGTGTGTTTTCCTCCAACTTAAATGAAGGAGAGATATGCGTCAATGCTGATAGCTTTATTATTCTTAGAACTTGTGTTAGTGATTTCCGTTGCCCGTCTGAGGGCTTTCAGAGAGCACATGTATGTAGTTGGACCTGTGTATCTCGTGAATCTCATTCTGAGATGCCTGTATTTGCAGCTTATCATATCTTTACAATAAACTTTTGAAAGCTAGAAGTTGTTTGTGATCTTTGGGAGCAGAGTCCTTTATTGGGTGAACTAACTTGCAGAGAGGTGCACTTTCTTCCTCAAAGACAGGCAATAAAGGTTCAGTCGACCAGATCGAGGTTTGGATCAATAGTGATAAGGTATCGATCAAATCTCGCCCTTCCAGTTGGTAGCTATAGAGGATGGTTGCCTTCTTGAGGACGGTGACCTAGGCCAGGTTAGCTTACCCCAAGGCCCCTAGAAATCGATGATCGGAAGAACCGCCCGCCGAAGAAGATCCGGATGACGTGAGACAGAAAAAGCAGCAGTATCGGTCGAGAGTGAGTATAAAGGGTCATGCGTGTTAGATTGCGGTGTTTTTGTATTGTATCTATGTTGTAATGTCTGGCGGAGTTGAATGTCTGTAGAGTGACTGTGGAACAGGTTGTGAGCGCGCGCAACCGGTGGAAATCTTAAGTTCAAGGAGAGCTTAAGTGGTTCGGGTGTATCGGACACCCAGAGTAATTGTCAAATAGTGTGAAGGGGGTCATGAGGTACCATTGATCACCCGAAAGACCGAGATAGGGGGAACGTAAGAGTGAGTGCGTGAGTAACGGACGCTGGTCGGAGGTTACTGTGTGTGTAAGCAACCTATCAGAGAGACGATAGACATTTCGTCAGTTGTGTTGACAATTACATATAGACTGTGGACGTACAGTCGAGGGAAGTGACCGCTTGGTCGGAAGTAGTCATTTTTCGGTGTATGAATGGGACGCATGCATGACCGGGAGACGAGTTGAGAAAGGAGGGGTGCTGCTGCGAAGCGGAGAAAAGTGACGTCAGGTAGTGTCGCGCAGTGATTGGCTGACCGAAGAAAGACCGCGCCGTGATAGGCCAGCTAGAAAAGACGTCAGAAAGTGTCGCGACGTGATTGGCTGACCGGAGAAAGACCGCGCCGCGATAGGCCAAGCTAGCAAAGCCGCGACAGGATTGGTGGATTGTCATCAGGAAGTAAACAGAGTAGCGAGGCTGGATATTGTGCGCATAATTATGAAGTGTTTTAAATGGCTGAGAGCGGTGTTTAAAAAAGAGAAGCGGGGATCGTATGAGGGGGAAGAAGCCCCGCCGGAGGGTACGCCAGCTCGTTACATGGCAGTGAATGTTGGGCTGCATACGATCCTTTGGATATCAGAGTGGAGTAAGATTACTGAAGGAAATGAGGAACTGACGTTCCCGAAGTACGGGACGTTCAGATTAGAGGTGTTACATCGATTAAAATCAGTCATGACCTCAATGAGACCCTTGCCTAGACCGACCCAGTTTGAAGCCCTTGATGCATGGATTAGGGCAGCGCATGAAAAGAATATGAACAGACGACAAGAAAGGGTGAAACGATCGGTAAGGGCAGTGCAGGATGCCAGGTGGGATGCGGATGCTAAAAGATGGAGAGTGCATAACATGGAAGTAAATAAATTGTACCCAGTGTTAGAGGTGCCCGGTAATAAAAGCCCCTTAGAAGAAGATGATGAGAGCGAAACAGAGGACAGCCTGATAAACAGATTATTGACAGACAGACCACCCCCGTATAATAGAGCAGGGGGAGAGGTCGAGCATACTGAAGGAGAAAAGGGGGGCAATGCAGGAGAGCATAGACCGCTTCCCAGTTCAGAGTGGGATCCTGAGGCAAAGAAAGAGCTGTCCCAGCCTAGTCAGGTGCAACAGGTAGTCGGGAGGTTTGTGGTACAAAGAGCGCCGGAAACGGAGTGCGCCACATCCTACAGATTACCAGATGCACTACAGGTACCTGTTACCATAGGTCCTATAATATCGATATATGACCAAGAAAGAGCAAGAGGGGAAGAACGGGTACGGAAGGACAGAGAAAGAGCAGAGAAGGCAAGGAGGAACGATACGATCAATTCCCCAAGTCAGATGCCGATACCGAGAGAGTGGAGCACCCCGATGCACACAGCAGGGGACCCAGGAGGGGATCCTGGGGGCCCTAGATGGCCAGTGGATCTGAGGGGATCTGGACGAAAATCCTTTCAAGAGCTAAACGAGTACATGAAGAAGTGGGATGAGGCAGTGGAGGCTCACAAGAGCATCATAGCTGCAGAAGCTGAAAGGGAAAGTCAGGACAGCAGAGCTCGGACTCACTGCGGGGCTGGGGAGAGCAGCCCGGAGTGGGACTGTAGAGAGAGGGATAGTAGGGGAGTCACCCATTGGGCCCGGAGTGGGAATAGAACAGATCTGGAAAACGGGGGCCCCGGGAGTGGAGGGGTGGCGTGCCCAATACTCAGTGAAGGGGAGAGGAGAGCGCAAGAGTACAGAAACAGCTTTAAGTGTCCACACTGTGTGCCCGGCAATAGAGAACAGAATGGGAGTTGTGAGAGGTCGCACCATAGTCCCTGTGATGACGGAAATGAGCGCAGCCCAGGGAATATGGGGAACCAGGAAGGATCGTATCGGATACTGAGCGATACTAGGCAAAGGGAGAGTAGCGACCAGAGGGAAAATAACAGAGAGGCGTACGGTGAAAGGAGAGAAGCAGAAGAGAGTGGGCAGAGTAAGAGTGGGGGTAACAGGCCCGTGTTCCATCACCTTCCAAGATCGGATGGCCGAGCATGGGACCTGGAGAGATGGGAGCAAGGGAGAGTACTCATTAACTCTCCCGAGCCCAAACGTAGAGCTCGAAGTTGGGATGGTAGGGAGACCAGTGAGCCCCCTTCGAAAGACATATTGCGAGCTGAGATAAAAGCTAAGAGACTCGATGTCGCCAGCTTAAGGTCAGACCTGGATGACATGATAGATGGTACCCTGCCTTTAGAAAGAATGGAAATGTATGAGCAGGATGAAATACTGTATATGGCAAAGGATATCACTCGAAAGGCGAGAGCAATCCATGAGAAGTTAGTCGAACTAGCAGGCAAATATATGGTGGATCTGTCAAGAACCAAAGCATTACAGGGTAACCACAGGCTACATTACACAGATCGAGACCTAGATGAGAGGAGAACGATTGGGCTGAAAACGCATATAAGGGAACTGATCACTGGAATAAGGACATGGAGGGCACTAGATAAGTGGGAAGAAAGGTGGTCCAAGAAAGGGACCGGTAGGAGAAGCACGCTTGGGACGACACCAGGAAGGCTGCAGGGAATAGAAGCATACCCTTTGCGTGAAGTCGCCAATGGGAACTATGTGCATGTCCCTTGGAGTAGGGGAGATTTAGCTGCTTTTACCACCTCCTTCCCCAAATTGCGGGAAAATCCGGTGGAGTGGTACAAGCAAGTTGAGAGATTTGTAAAAATCTCAAAGGTCCTATGGATAGATCTGAACACGCTGTTCGACATTGTAGTACCAGGAGATCTGTGGACAGCATGCAAGGTTAGCGCTGAGTGGCCCACAACGGAGCCAGAGAGAGATGCTAAGACTAATGGGCCGTCCGAGATTGTGATGGCAAAATTCGAGAGAGTGATGAATTGGCTGAAAGAGAAAGTGCCAATGCAAGACATAGATTGGGTCAGAATAGACCGAACCAGACAGGAACCCAAAGAGACCGTCCACGAATATTACGAGAGATTACTGAAGGCGTTTAAACAGTATAGCGGCCTGGATGTAATGGATCCAAAAGACATAGGGCAATTCGTGTCCAAGTTCGTCCTGGGACTGAGACCGGATATTAGTTTAATGATTCAGCAACACTCGATTTGTTGGCAAAGTAAACCCCTAGACGAAATACTGAGGTATGCCAGGTACTGCTGTGATGAGATAGACTCCAAGGCTAAGAAACTAAAAGAAAAGTTGATGGTGGTACAGATGCAGGCAGCAGGAAAGGGGGGACAGCAGCAACAGCAGCAAGGAACAGGTACAGGAGGAAAGAAGCAGTACAGTCAGAACAAGGGCAATGAGGAGAGTTCCACCTTTAGACCCAGATTAGACATAGCTGCCTTGAAGAAAACGACAAGGTGCCACCAGTGTAACGAGGTGGGGCATTGGAAACGCGAGTGTCCCTACAATGTAGAGATAGGAGAACAAGAAGAAGAGGAGGAAGAGGTCCAGAGAGCGCCTACGAAAGGGGTGACGCCATACCAAGGAAAGGTGCTCAAAGGGGGGGGGGCTCCTCCCCGAGCCCAGTTCCCGCAACCTCCTCGAGTAGGGACCATGGGTAAGACCTATAGACAGATGCCCCTGTTTGTAGAAGGAGAAGAGTGCTATTATGTGGACCCATTAACCGGACAGAGAGTGGAAAGAGAAGACTGCACCCTCGGGGCAGCCTTGGAAGTGGATCAGAGGGGACCCTATGTTGAAGCAGAAGTAGCAGGGTGCCCCACGACATTTCTGGTGGACACAGGAGCCACTAGGTCCACGATCAGATCAGCTGCAGTTCCAGACCTGCCCATGTCTGGAGAGACCGTACAAGTGGTAGGGGTCGCAAACAGGAGAATAACCAGCCAATTGACAGAACCGGTACAGGTGAAAATAGGGAAGTACAGCGATGAGCACCAGTTTGTGGTTTGCGATTCAAGTCCTGTGTGTCTGCTAGGAAGAGACCTGTTGTGTAAATTGAATTGTACTATATACTGTACACCTCAGGGAGTGGAGGTATTGACCAATGATGATGATGCAGACTTCAAAGTTGCAAACTCAAGAATATGCGTGGAGCTGTACCCTACTTTAACAGTAGATGAGCTCCCCTGGGACTTGAGAGAGACAGTGGCACCAGAAGTATGGGATTTCACTGGGGAAGAGATAGGATTGGTCAAAGGGGTGGACCCAGTGAAAATTGTAGTGAAACCGCATGCTGAGTTCCCAAGAACACCCCAATATAAATTGACTCCAGAAACGATTGCAGGCATAAAGCCCGTGATCGAGTCCATGATTAAACAGGGAATACTGAAAGAAATCGTGGGTAGTCCATGCAACTCCCCGATTATGGGTCTGCAGAAACCAAATGGGAAATTTCGGATAGTACAGGACCTTCGAAAGATTAATAACATAGTCGTTTCATGTTGTCCAGTGGTACCGAATCCATCAGTGATACTGTTTCAGATTCCATTCCAAGCTGAGTGGTTCACTGTGATTGATCTTTGTCAGGCTTTCTTTTCGATCCCTCTGGATGAAGAAAGCCATTTTCTTTTCGCATTTAAGCTGGAAAATCGCGTCCTAACATGGTGTCGTATCCCTCAGGGGTATACAGAGAGCCCATCGATCTTTAACCAGCTTTTGAAGAAAAATCTTGAAAGTCTAGTGCTGCCCCAGAAGTCAGTTCTGGTCCAGTACATAGACGACCTCCTTGTGGCGTCAGAAACAGAAGAAGCTTGCAGGGAGGACTCCATTGCTTTGTTAAATCACCTAGCTGCCAATGGGCACAAGGTGTCCCCGGGAAAGTTGCAGTACTGTCTGACAGAGGTGCAGTACTTGGGACACAGAATAGAGAAAGGCAAACGAAAGGTGTCACCAGACAGGATAGAGGCGATCATGAAAATGAATGCGCCTAAGACACAGAGAGAGGTCAGGATGTTCCTAGGGATGGTGGGTTATTGCCGACAGTGGATCGCGAACTTTTCACTGAAAGCAAAGCCCTTGCAAAAACTGACGCACAAGGAGGTGAGCGATCCGGTACCATGGGACAAAGACTGTTTGATGGCATTCCTACAGCTGCGAGAGGACCTGTGTCGTGCTCCGGCATTGGGAATGCCTGATTACAATAAACCATTTTTTCTTTACTGTTGTGAGAGAGAAGGTTGCGCGTTGTCTGTGTTAGTCCAAATCCATGGGAATGCCCGTAGACCAGTTGCTTATTTCTCGGCTACTTTAGACCCAGTAGCCGCAGCGTTGCCCGGATGTCTCAAATCCGTTGCTGCAACGGGTGTCAGCATTGAGAGATGTGAAAATATCGTCATGGGGCACCCGTTAGAGGTGTGCGTGCCCCATTCTGTTGAACTGTTGATGACCAGGACCAAAACACAGCATCTGACCAACAGCAGGCTCACGCGCTATGAGCAAGTTATTCTTGCTGCAGAGAATGTGACCCTCAAGAGATGCTCTGTTTTGAACCCTGCCACCTTGATGCCACTCCCAAATGATATCGAGGATGATGATGAATGTACAGACCATGACTGCCTCGATGTGACTGAACTATGCACCAAACCCAGACCCGACATCGTAGATGAGCCACTGACTGACCCAGATGAAATTTTCTTTGTCGATG
Organism: Lissotriton helveticus; assembly: GCF_964261635.1. Lineage (NCBI taxonomy): Eukaryota > Metazoa > Chordata > Amphibia > Caudata > Salamandridae > Lissotriton > Lissotriton helveticus. Next base: position 1,470,600,396 of record NC_136065.1, read on the forward strand.
GCTCATGTGTAAGAGACGAAGTTGGGCAGTTGAGAGCAGCTTATGCTGTTTGTACAATTACTGGAGTTGTGGAAGCTGGGTGCCTGGAAGGAGTACACTCCGCTCAGGTAGCCGAGATTATTGCCTTGACACGTGCTTGCTTGGCAAGCAATCAAATTCGAGTCACCATATACACCGACAGCCAATAAGGTTATGGGGTGGTTCATGATTACGGGCAGTTATGGTCTCAAAGAGGGTTCATGACCTCTTCAGGCTCTCCCATTCGCAATGGAGAGTTTGTGCGCCTGTTGTTAGAGGCGTTGCAATGCCCAGCAGGTATCGCAGTTGTAAAGTGCACCGCACATACCAGAAATGAGGACTTCGTTTCGAAAGGCAATAGATATGCTGATGAAGTTGCGCGGTATTGCGCAGAACAAGGGTACTCTTTCACAGAGGTGGAAGTGGGTGGAATAAATGTAAGAACTGAATTAGCCATGATATTGGAAACTGTTGATACTTGGGATGAACTGTCAAACATGCAAGAAAATGCTCCTGATTTTGAAAAAGAAACATGGGAAAAGGCAGGATGTGTAATGGGTGAGTCCCATTTTTGGGTCTCAGCAGACGGCAGAGCAGTGTTGCCCAATGAGATGGTGAGTCCAATGGCCAGACTCATACATGGTCCCGTACACTTAGGGAGAGATGCTATGCTGAGAGTGTTTAGACAGACTTGGTACAATCCTAAGTTTCGAATAGCAGCAGAAGCAGTGTGTCAGCGTTGTGTGACCTGTCAGCAGCTGAATGTAGGGAAAAGAACACCAGTTGCACTGAGTCACATAGGAAGGTCTGGAGGTCCATTCAATCGAATGCAGATAGATTTCATTGAAATGCCGAGATGCAACCGCCTCCGCTATGTCCTGGTGGTTGTTTGTGTGTTCTCCAGATGGGTTGAGGCATACCCTACACGTAGGTGCGACACCCTCACAGTGGCCAAGTTACTGCTTAGGGAACTCATTCCGCGCTTCGGGGTGCCGGCCTCTTTGGAATCAGATAGGGGAACGCATTTCAATAGCGAGCTTGTGAAGATGATTTGTGCAGCTCTAAATATCGATCAGAAGTTGCATTGTAGTTACCGACCAGAAGCCTCAGGAATTGTGGAGCAGATCAATGGCACGATCAAAGCCCGAATTGCCAAAGTGTGCTCCTCAACGACCCTGAGTTGGCCTGACGCCCTGCCATTGGTTCTCATGAGCCTTCGTAGTACCCCAGACAGAAGAACGGGGTTGTCACCCCATGAGGTGTTAATGGGGAGAGCAATGAGGCTGCCATCTGTCCCAACTACTGCACTGTTAAATATCACAGATGATATGATCCTGGACTATTGTAAGGGGCTGTCTGACGCCATTCGTTCTGTGTCCCTTCAGGTGCAGGCTGCCGAGGTTCCATCGTGCCAGGGCCCGTGCCATGACCTGTATCCTGGGGACTGGGTCCTGGTGAAAAAACATGTGAGAAGAAGCTGCTTGGATGTTCGTTGGCGTGGGCCCTTCCAGATCATCTTGATTGCGAATACGGCTGTGAAGGTGGGAGGCCTGCCCAATTGGATCCACGCGTCACATACGCGAAGGGTTCCAGCACCTCGGGAAGAAACAGCTCCTCTCTCGGATAGACGTCCAGCAGAGGACCGAGAAGCCATAGAGGGGGCTAGCCAAGCTGAAGAGGTGCCAGCGGAAGCAGGGAACGAGTCTGACCAAGCTGAGGACGGTCAGTACAACAGCGAAACAGACGACGCTACAGAAGGAGAAAGTAGCTGGGAGTACGAGTCAGACACTGACAAGTCTGACAGAGAGCGAGAACAGACAAGAAGGAGAAGGAGTAGAAGGGCACGTGGAGAAGCTAATTGGCCGCAAAGAAGGAGTTCTAGCCTGAGGTCAACTCCAGAGGTAACCCTTCCTCCGATATCAGAAGACTCAGACCCGGAAGAAGGTGCTCAGGGCGCTGAAGCACCGGACCGAAGAAGGTCGAGAAGAGTGCGTGTGCCTAACAGAAGATACTCCACTCCTGAGTGGACATATCTGGCGACAAATGTCTGTGAAACAGGAGACAGGGAGGATTCGAGCGGTGGTGGTGTCCAGTTCTGAGCCCATCGTCACCGTGGAAATACGACTGTTGGTACCCGGAGTCGAACAAGAAGGGTCACTAACATTCATGCTCCCCAGACCTCCCCGCCTCAGCAAGTTAAAACACATGTTTCTTTCAGAATTGCAATTCCCCGACTTTGGTACAACGATAACAGCACATGAAGAGCACAATCTTCGTTTGGAAATACTGAACTTTGCTATCGAAGCTGCAGGCACAGGCTTGATAGTAGACTGTTAAAGGACTTTGTAAATAAAGTGAACAGAAAAAAGAAGATTACCTAGCGCCCAGGAAGCCGAGAATTTTAGGGAACTTCCCTTGAGTTGATGGAGAAGGGCTAGGGTTGTCTTTATTGAACTGTTAAAGGACTTTTGCGAAAAAGGTTGTCAGCTTCCAGTTGTGTGGATTCTAAAGACAAAAAGGAAAAAAAGAGACTGTAAAGGAACGAGAGGAAAATAACTTTTTGCTAAGATAAGAGAGAGCCATATTGTCTGACGAAATGGAGGCCGGCACCCAGAACCGCAGAGCTAAATGTATAATAGGTACACTAATAGTAGGAGTGATAATATTAATAGCTTTAGTGGTAACAATTTCTTATGTAAAGGGACATGAGGAAGAGGCGAAGGTAACTGATGTGAAATCTGTAGAAACGCTTACACCCACTGTTGCTGGTGAGAAAAGGGAAAACATTCAAGAGAAAGCGTTATTAGCTGCAGAAGCCCGCAGGTTACACGTAGATGAGTCCCAAGGAGACTTTAGGTCAAATGCTTATGCTAAACTCTTATATGAATACGTGGATGCCATGGAGGTTAAGGACTGTTACGTCTGCATGCAGTTGCCGGCGTCTGTAGATGAAGGCATTAGATACCATCACCTCCCGCTGACATATGGCATTACATGTAGCTTATTGCTTAGTATATTTTATGAGAGAGATAGTTTTGAATACTATTTCTCCAACTATGATTCAGTGTTGCCAGAAGTCCCAAATTATAAGCAGATGAACAAATGGGACTACTGGAAGAGTGAAGACAGATTGGCCAAATTCTTCATTCCTTGGATTACCTTAGATACTTCACATGCCCGTAGAAATAACCTGACATGCAAGGTGTCAGAAGTCGAGAAGAAGTTCATAGGGCAGGTGGATGATCGTTACAGGAGACAAAAGATTTTGAAAAAATCAGGACAATGGAAAACAGATTGGACCGAGGAAGAGAAGGCACACAAGAGAAAGGGTAGTAGTGGTCCAATAGCTTTAGATAAGACGCAGAGAGGAAAGCTATGTCTTCACCGAGCCAAAACGTATTATGAAAATGTATACGTGGGAGAAGTCGACTGTGAACATGCTTTCAATATAGAGTACTATACTAAGGATTTCCTGAAGGGAATGCAAGTGATTCCAAATGTGTATTTTGTATGTGGAAGAAATGCTTACGTGCGACTACCTGACAACTGGTATGGATCATGTTACCTAGCAATTGTCTTCCCCAAAATATATCATGCACAAGACTTAGTGATCATCGAGGGCAAGACATCATCAAGGGGAAAGAGAGATGTAGGAGATGCAGAAATGGTTGGAGATGTCTTTGGAGCTATGTTCCCTCTTTTGGGAGTAATCCTTAATGATGTTAAAATTAGACGACTGGCAACAGTTGTCGACAGGTTGTCTGCCAGCACTGCTCAGTCCTTAATGCTGGTAGAAGGAGAGATGCAATCGATAAGGGCTATGGTTCTTCAGAACCGTCTTGCGTTAGATGTCCTACTAGCAAAAGAGGGCGGAGTCTGTAAGGCTTTGAAGGTCCAGGAATGTTGTACTTACATTCCAGACAATTCAAAGCCCCTTGAGAAAGTTATTAGGAACATAACTAATATTCACAAGGAGATCGAAGACTTGAGTAGAGAAAATGTCTGGGAAAAGGTGGGCCACGGAATGAGTGAAGTTGGAGGGTGGATTTCCACCATAGGCAAAAGCTTTGTGTGGTATATACTAAAACCTATCATCATAATATTGATCTGTGGGATTATATTGTGGGGATTGGTGAGGGTATTCAAATGGTACAGAGCAAGAAGGTCAGAAAGGGCCCAAAGAGAACAGCTGCAGAGATTGGCTGCCATACAAGATAATCAGTACAGGAGTCTGAGGGCTCTGGAAGCGCAGAGACAAATTATGCCAGCAATAACTGCAGTTTAAATGTTAGTGATGACCCCGAGAGGTCATCAAAGGGGGGAACTGAGAGAGCGCAAACTGACCTAAATGTATGAGTGCATCACACTTACCTGTAGTAAGCATAAAATCATGAGGAGAAATGCCATGAGTGCTAATAGTATCTGAAATTATATTCTGAATGTATAGCTAATGTAGAGATTTAAGTAGAAGTGGAACTAATACAGAAATGTGTGACACTATATGATTTTATTAGATGTGATTATTCCTGAATTCATGTCGTGTAGCTGCTAAAATGTAAGATGGCATGTGGTAAAACGCAGAATGTGGTAGGCCTCAGGGCCAAAGCTAGAAAGTGTTTCTTTTCACGACATAGATTGAAATAATGTTTTGGCCATTGCATTAATGGGCCATGATTTATAGATGTGTTTACTGAATAATAGAATAAGAGTATTAACATGCTTTAATTAATGAAGAAGTTGAATGCTATAATCATTATGAGAAATGCTGTGGGCCTGAATTATTTTAAACATTGATTTATACGTACATGTCTGGGCTGAGAAATGTTGCAAGCCTTTTTGGAAGTCTATGAGAGTTGGGTTCTTGGCTGCAGATATCTGTCTGCAAAGGAAAAGGGGGGATCCAATTATAAATGAATGAATAGAGGTCTGTTCAGTAGACGGCCCAGACATGGAGGAGGGTTTCGGAATGTTTAAGGGGTATCAGCGGGCCGGAGAAGAGTCTGAGAAGCAAGGTCAACTCCAACGTACGAGGCCCAATACAAAGCAGCATGGAAAAAGCCAGAAGCTACACCACGTGAGAGGCGTCTCACGAGGGGCGTCTCAAATGTTGTTGACTGTTTTGTATTAGGGACAGCACCCCTGGGTGGAGTTAGAGCAGATACCTGAGGACCCTTTAGAGAGCGGATGGGTAGGCAGAGAGGGGTCATGACTGGAGAACTATAGGTTTTCACCAAGAGACTTAGAGTGAGTGACTTCCCTTGGGGGTCATTCACTGCTGACACCTTCGTTAGGTTGGGATTTGGTTAAGTAGGGATACCATCTAGAGCAGGGTAGGGACAGCCTAACCTGTGTGTTTTCCTCCAACTTAAATGAAGGAGAGATATGCGTCAATGCTGATAGCTTTATTATTCTTAGAACTTGTGTTAGTGATTTCCGTTGCCCGTCTGAGGGCTTTCAGAGAGCACATGTATGTAGTTGGACCTGTGTATCTCGTGAATCTCATTCTGAGATGCCTGTATTTGCAGCTTATCATATCTTTACAATAAACTTTTGAAAGCTAGAAGTTGTTTGTGATCTTTGGGAGCAGAGTCCTTTATTGGGTGAACTAACTTGCAGAGAGGTGCACTTTCTTCCTCAAAGACAGGCAATAAAGGTTCAGTCGACCAGATCGAGGTTTGGATCAATAGTGATAAGGTATCGATCAAATCTCGCCCTTCCAAGACCTAGCTCTTTAACGTAGACACAGCACCCAGAAACCCCTAGGGTTAACTGTGCTGTGCTAGACAAATACCGTTTGATTGAGTGTATGTACTCTGATCCCTAAAAACATATTTACCTTCTTAGTAAGATCACAGTATATGGTGCAGGACATACATCAGTGGCAAAGAACAGACGCTTTCCTTGCTCCCTGTGGCCCTCTCCAACGTGAACAGGACTCTTGGCATAAAACTTGGCAAGGTAATTCTTCAGCAGAACTAATCTTGGACTGCATTAGACCCAAACTTCATTGTGGTTGGCCTGAATTTTTTGATTTTGATGCAGTCATGGACAGGACCAGATATCCCCAGTTGGTGCTTTATGCTTTTAGGCGCTATAGTACAGTTTGTTCTTTAAAAATTCAGAACTCCGGTTCTATAGATTGTATTTTTGTTGTTTTGATCTATTTTTCTAACATGGTGTGGGAACTTTTTGTATGGTGGTTACACAGTTTTACTGTTTGCAGTGTTGCCAAAAACCTGACACATTGCCTCTAAGTTGAACCTGACTACTGTGTGCCATGTTACCAGCAGGTTGAGCAGAGGTGCAGAGGTTAATTTGGTAATAGCACATGCCTTATCCTGACTAAAATTGTGATTGCTGCTCATGTGTGAATGTATGAAATATGTCATTTTGATCTTCACTGAAGAGTAGATAGACCAGAGGTGAAGAGGTTAAATGTTGTAAAAAAGAGGTGAAAAAGGCAATTGCAATGAAATGGGGGGCAGCAGACCGACCACTGACACTTGGATGCGTGGTAGAAATGGACAAATGTATGATCGCTGAAAACGATGTCTATAAATCCAGGGGTTATCCTAAAAAGTGGGACAAAAAGTAGGGAGGGTGGAATGCATATAGAGGAGATTTATGTATCTCACCAACAGTAGAAATAGAAATGACAAAAAAGAGGGACCGTGGGCATGTAATGATGGACTGAAACACTGTGCATGTTAACTGTTGACATATTGATGTCTTATTTGTAACAAACAATGTAAAAATGTACTTTTGAATGCGACAAGTTTACAATCTATAAAAAATGTTAATATAAAAAAAGGTTGTAAAGAAGAAACAGTGATTGTAATGTCAACATTTTGGTCTCAAGTTACGTGAATCTGTGAGACCATCCCCAAAATTAATGTGGCCGGAAGACCTCAAAGGAACAGTATGTAAATATCAAAGAATGTAAAACATATCTGTCAGGTGGAGAAGTGTGGCTCACTGGTTAGAGGAGGCAGACCCTGAAGCAGAGGTCAGACCCGGGACCAGGGTTCAATTCCCGATGCGGCAGGGTATTGAGCCCAAATATCCATGGACTCGACAATTCTTGTTTCGGTGCCTACTCCAATCATGGGTTCACACTCTGCAGCTCTGGGCATTAGCCTGCTTAGTCTCCACTATAGCCCACCCACGGCGGGATGCCTGGCTTCCACCTTGGGGATGCCCATTACGGGTATCTCACAGGGAAAAAAGCCAGGACGGGTTCCCAAGGCAAGCGCCGAGATGCCTGCGGGTAATCGAGCGCTATATAAGAACGCATAATAATAATAATAATTATATCCCTGTATAAGGAAATAAGACCCTCTTTCTGACATACCTGAAACTCACATACATTGTGTTGAAAGGTGACCATAAATAATAGGTGGATAGATTATGTGAAGATATTCAAAATGAGAAAATGTAGATTTCAACCCTTGAATTAGAATTATTACAGAATGCATAATAAGAGTTGAGCAAAGGCCACAGTGATATTCCATCAGGTTGTGAATCCAGAGAGCCCTGGGGCATGAACAATATAAGCATGCAACCTATCAAACAGTAGAGAATAAATATTTGAGAATTTAAAAGTGGCTTGTGTCAATTCATGATTCACGATTAGTGCTATAAAGTTCTTTTTCATATAGGTCGTGTGGTTTTGCCAATGTATGGGAAAGCACAGGGGCACTCCATGCAGTAAATCACATTTGACGTGTTGCAATTGGAAAAGTGGCTGATGGTAAAGTTAAGAGCATTGAGAGTAAAGATTTTCTGCACATTGCTAGTACCAACCAGTGCAATTCCTACATCCATAATGATCAACAATGGGATGTAGGTTTGAAACTTTGCTGAAGAAATGATTTGGGTGGTTCCCTGAGCTTTGACTAATCAGTCTCTTAAGTTAGAGATTTAGATGTAAAAAGAGAGTCATGATTAAGTAGATGCCAATGTTTACAGAATATCGTTTTGATTTTGTTTGAAAGAGTCCCAAATATGGGCATAATAACAAGCCTAGGCTCCTTGGGTGCATTTCTGATCTGTAAGAGGGACTTCCTGTTGTTGTACCATGCAAGTTTCAATGATTTTTGTCAGCAATCTGTAGATATCCACGTGATTTGAGTTTGCTGAGGAGTTTCTGTGCTTCTGAAAGGTAGTCTACTTTTTTAGTGCAATAGTGTCGCAATCTTAAAAATTTCTCGACGGAAAGGTTGTCTTTAATCGCCTGGGAATGGTGACTGTCATATTTGAGAAGAGTATTTCTGGCTGAAGGTTTTGTGTATAAAGTTGTATATAGTCATTTTCCACTTCAATGATAAGATCAAAAAAATTTAAACTGGCAGGATTACATTTCTGAGTGAAGCGAAGATTTGAGTGAAGGATATTGAGTTAGTGATGGCAATGAGTGAAGGAGTATCTCCATGCCAGATCATCAGCACATCATCAATATAATGCTTGTTGATTTGGATAAGAAAGGATTTTTATGGAGTTGATGAATCTTGTTAAAAGATCTGAGACATAAAAATTAGCTATGTTGGGAGTGAAAACTGCTCACATAGCCACACCTCTGTTCTGCTCATAGAAGTGTCCTTAAAAATGGTTGAAACTTGATGAGGACAAGTTCCTTAGTTCTAGTAGATCACTCAAAAGTTGTATTACTTCTGCTTGGGTTATATTGGGATATACATTTCTATCTCCGTAGTACCAGAAAGTTATGATGTGGATCAAAAAGCAAACCCTGTTAATGACTATAGTGGTGTTATAAATTAAGGATGGATGAAGGATAGATCATTTGTGGTAAATGTTTTCATGAAAAAATCTCCATATTGTGCTAACAGTTTTAAAATGGAATTGCAACCAGAAACCTGTGCAATCATGTATTTCATAGCACCATTCATGGATCAGATGCAGAACAGGACATGCACCCTTGGTTGAACACTTTTTGAAATCTAATCACTCCAATAAGATATAAAATTGTGGTTTATAGATGTGATTGAACCCACTATCAGGTCCCATAATGTTGACCATCTACTTTCCATTCGTGAAAAGAGAAATTGTACAATGTCAAGAGAAGTTTAAACCTCTCAGTAGAATGGCAATCATTACCAACAAAGTAATGATTGCATTTCTCACTGCATTTTAGACTATGGGCCTGATTTAGATCTTGGCAGGTCTCCTATTTTTCATCTGTTGCAGAGTTTACAAGTAATCCGTTGAGCTAAATGATTCCCGCCTGCCGTATTTAGATGTGTGTTGGCTTATCCTCTGTCTGCGTTGTCAGAGTGTTTTCCGTTGTCTCAGCGGCTCACCACTATCGCAGTGGGGGACTGCTCGGCTGGCTAACATTACCCCATTGCTATCAGGATGGTGGGATTGTGCTGAGCCTATTCAGATTTCAAATTTGTACTGGGGTTGTCCTACATTGTATTATTCCTGTGGATTTTGGATGAATGCTAGCATCGCTCACCTAATGTGTTTTGACTAACTGTTTTCGCCTGCATGCCACTCTATAAAACACACTCAATTTCAGACCACAATCCTTTACCATTTCACTGCAGCCGAACATTGTACATTGGCACTTTGTCCAAGAAATTAAGTTTGTTTTGCTTCCTCTGTTTCTGGTTCATTTTTTTTTTCAATCTTGTGGTTAATTAAATTCAATTCATTTTATTTGTCACAATAGCAGGAAGGAGAAATCCATGTTAAACTAAGGGAGAATGGTCAGTCATGGTGAATGAAATTATTTCAGTAGAGCCACACATTTTTTGGATCCCAAGTACAAAATCTAAGGCAAATGTGGGCCGGAATAAATGCTGTAGCAAACAACCTGTGCACACAGGAGGAAATAAGGAAGAGCTGGAATTATCTGCAGGGAAGAATGCATTCTCTAGCATCTAAGCATAACCTGGACGTCCAGAGGACTTGTGATGGTTCTCCTAGCCTCCCCTTACAACTTTATCCTAAGGAGGAAAATGTCTTGCAGATCCTACTTCCTGAAGGCTTGGCAGGTATCCCTGGTGGAGAGGAGCCTGTAAGTTATTCTTTTTGAATGTGTCACCAGACTTAAATGTCCATTTTGCTTTCATTTAGCTGTTGATAATGTGTTTTACATCTTTTCTAAACACATATACCCATATATAAATGAACTCTTCTCATTTAGTTTTGGAAATTTGTAGCATTATTGTTGTTTTTCTCATCTTACTAATTGCAAATATGTGTTGTCAATATGTGTATTTTTCTTCATATTAGATTTTTTGTTTTTCCCTTGTTTCTTTATTTGAATGTTGTTTGTTGTGCTTAAGATTACAGGTTTAAATCTCAATTAAATTACATGTGATGTAACAGTGCTTGTAAGTGTTTTTTTTTCCTAATATTATATTTAATATATTTCTAAATGTCGGTTTATTGTCACTGCATATATTTTAGTAGGTATAATCAACTTACATTTTTGCAAATGTTTAAATGAAATGACTATAACTACCATGATGCCTTGTTTTTGTTTTGTGAAAATATTATTGCTGTGTTATTTTGGTCATTCTTATTTCTTTCATATTTTCACCTATGTAAAAGTGTTATGTATTTATCAATCTCTAGTTTATGCTATGTTTTAAAATTTAATTTTTTGGATAATTGTATATGTGTTTCATGATCTTGTTATTTTATTGAATTGATGTTGTTTCACAAATGTATGTCAACTTAAAAATGTCAATGTATGTTATGTTGTATGCTGAATTGCATCATTCTGATAATAATGTTCTTTTAAGTTGTTTATTTTTCAGACTTTTACCCTGTTAGGACTTGGAAGGGTGTATCTCACATTTCTCCTCTCTTCTGTTTTGTGTTGAATGTTTGTTAAATTTTATGCATATTTCTGAATTTTGTTTTCAATTTCAGGACATCCTTTTGCCTGCTTTTTAGAAGTATTTTTGTTTGTGATTTAAATTGTTCTTGTACTTTATTCTAATGCTACTGAAAAGTATATTCATTATATTAATTAATTTTTGTATTCACTTTGCTTCATTTTGTTGCTACAAACTCATTTGATCTAACATCTAGATGTTTAAAATAATGTTCATTTTATTTTATAATAGGTCCAACACTCAGGGTATGTGGACAACTACAATACCACTGACAATACCTCCACTTCAGACAAGAACAAGCATTCAGAGAGGAAATAATTCCTGCAAGTCCAGATGATGAAGAGCAGGCTGGTCTGTCTGGCCTGCCTGGCAGACTGCTACAGTGAGTCTCACTCGGCCCACACCTACACCTCCCACCCTAGTTGTTACCACACCTCAGCTTCTGGATACTGCCACTTCCTGTGTCCAAAGGAACATCACCCCAATCTTGCGCCCTCTGTCCTGGCTGCTGTTGATCCACCACCACCACCTCCCCCTACTCAGCCAGGGTCCAGTGGGATGGGACATACTGGGTCAAGGGCACAGGGTAGTGGGGGTAGGGGTCATGGGACGGAATCTGTGGGCCCACAAAGAGAGAACACTGAGTTCATTGTCATCCAGACCACCATCGAACAAGTCTTGGGACCCCTCAATCAGTCTCAAGACACGGTGGGTCAGGTCTTTACTGAGCTGCGGGGGATGAAGCAGGTGCTCAGGGAGCACAATGTGCAGAGGGACAATCTAAACTCCGATTTGGGCTCCCTGACTGGGGTGCTGCATGATTGTTTTACCCATATGGACAGGGCTTTTCCGGCAATATCTTCCCTTTTCTGTCATCCAACAACATCTGGGCCTAATACATCTACCCCAGCCCCAGAAAGAGAGGGTCTGCCACAAGAAGAAACATGTACACCCACCTCAGTTCCTACAACTGTGTATCCATTAGGCACCCTCAGGAGGGGACGTTCATTTGGTTCAGCAGGAAAGGATGGCAAGACCTCCACCAGCAAGAGACATGGAACATAGTTTCCTTCAGTGTGTTACTACCATTCACTCTGTGGACAATTTATTTATTTGGCTTATTTATAAAGTGCATAGTCACCAAACAGGTATCCCGGTCCTGTGGTACTCAATAGTGGGAGAGAGAGGAGGTACCATACAATGTGATATTACTCAGCCGTATAGTACTGGGTTAAAACATCCTTAAACACACTCTAGCTGTTTTTAAAAAGTCAAGTTTTAAGCCCTTTTCTAAACTGTAAAAGGTCCGAAGAGAGTCTCGAGGAAACTGGAAGATCATTCCATAGTCGAGCTGCTTCAGTCGTGAATGCTCATCCCCTTAGTCTATTCTTTCAAAACCTGGCCGTCTTGGCTGTGGAGGAATGTAAGCTCCTGTTAAGGGCACACCATTTTAGTCTCTTCTCCATGGGGATCGGTCCAGTGTCATGGAGGGATTTAAAATCAATGCAAAGGGACTTAAACATTATTCTTTGTGTTAATGGTAGCCAATGTAAATCGTCCAGAGACCGTGATACAGAGATTTTTTTTTTCAAGGACAATTTAGCTGCCACTGCTTGAACTCTGTGGAATCGCTTGATTAGGTAGTTTGGGGTTTCTAGCAGTAGGGCATTGCAATAGCCCAGTCTGCTTAGAATTACAATTCATAGCATCAGTGCTCCAAAAGATATGGGAAGCACTGGGAGAATCTTCTTAAGGGTTAGCAAGTCCCTGCTGTCTTGTTGACAGGAGCTTCTGAACTAAGCTTCCTGTAAAGAATTACCCCCAAGTTTTTGATCACCTCCGAGGGTACTAAGAACTTTTCGTAAAATGCTGGCCAGAAATTATGTGTGAGAGGGATTGGAACCTTAGATGCTGAACAACACAGGATCTCTGTCATTCATTAAAATGTAATGAACTGGTTTTAAGCCAGACAATAATCCAATTCTTGCAATCATGGAATGTGTCCAAAGACATTGAATGGTCTCCTTCCAGTGATAACATTAATTGTGTGTCATCGTTGTAAATAACCACATTAACTTTATATGATTTGATAAGTGAGATCAGTGGAGTGATATAAATATTGAACAGCAAGGGACTGATTGATGACCCTTGCAAAACACCATGTCTAATGGCCCTAAATTCTGAGTAAAAAGGAGGAAGGGACACAGCCTGCTTATCTGCTTGCATTCTGAGCTCATCTATTACAGTAAGCAGAGCGGTTTCAGTACCGTAACCTAGTCAAAACCCAAATTGCTCTTTCTCCAAAATCTGGTTAGCTTCCAGATAGTTAGAGAGTGTTTTACTAACAAAGTGTTCCAATATTTTCACAGGATATGGTAGAGAAGATATTGGCCTGTAGTTACTCAGTAACATAGGATCTAAAGGCATCTTTTTTAAAAGTGGAATAGCTATTGCTCTTTTCCAGGCTGCTGGAACCATCCAGCTATTCAACGATTGTCAACAAATTTGACATAACTGTGGGAAAAGTTTGTCTGCCAGTTCTTTCCAGACCCTTTGAGGTAAAGAGTTCCTGAAGAGACCCAGATAACTCATTCAAGGCCAATTCTCTGAAATTATCCTCTGTTAAAAAGCACAACATGTCCTAAAACAAAGGTTTGCTTTAAATGTTTGCTGTCAAGAGGAGAATGTGTAGGTCAGATGTCACCTTGAGGAACACAGTTATTAAAAAGGGCCTGGTTCAAAGTAGCGGTCTCAACCCCATCAATTAATTTGGTAATTTTCTCCTCAAAGAATACTTCTAAGTTATTGCAAAGATCTAGGATGCAGGAGCAGAACTGTTAAGACATTCCAGTTTCAACAGTTCCCGCATTATTTTAAATAAACTTCTAGCGCTGTTGGATGTAGCCAAGATAGCACTAGCATGGTATTCCACTTCAGCTCTTGAGATCTCTGTCCTGTATTTGTCAAATGCAAAAACAACAATTGATGGACAGAATGCAGAGCAATGTCATACATTCACCCCAGTACAGAGATCTGGGCCTAAATCCATTCTTTTTCGCTCACCATACCATTCCAGATTAAACCCAGCCATATGCAAGTAAGTCTTGACTCTGTGCCCAATGGGAGCAGTCCAGCCTGAACTGCCAGGCCAGGTCCTCCCTGGACTGGAAACAAACATCCTAGGATCGGTTTCGGGGTTTCACCCCTCATCAGCCAGGATAGCTTGAGTCCAGTGGCATGGAAAGCACAGGACCTATGTCTGGGTATACTCATCCCACTCGGGTAACAAATGCAAAAACAACAATTGATGCACAGAATGCAGAACAAGGTAAATCATTCACCCCAGTACACTTTGGTCTGGACTGTTCCCATTAGTTACAGGGTCAAGACTGATTTGAATAAGGCTGTATCTAAACTGGGGTGGTATGGTGAGCCAAAGAAAGATTAATTTAAACCAGATCTCTTGACTGGGGGTGAATGTATGATTTATTTAGCATTCCGTCCATCATATGTTTGCATTGCTCTTTTCACTGTAAATGGGATGGGTATGCCCAGACATGGTTCCCTTGCTCACTGTACCACTGTATTCAAGCTAGCCTGGCTGATGAAGGGTAATACCCAGAAACCTGTCCCAGGATGCCTATTTCCGGTCCAGGGAGGACCAGGCTTGGCAGTTCGGTCTGTACTGTTCCCATGAGACACAGATTCCAGACTGATTAGCATATAGCTGAGTCTAAACTGGGGTGGCATGGAGAGCAAATGAACAATGGATTTAACCCAGATCACTTGACTTGGGGTGAATGTATGATACATTTAGCATTCTGTCCTTTATTTGTTTGAGTAGTTCTTTCCATCCTAAGTGGAATGGGTATGGACAAGCGTGGGTCCCTTGCTCACTGTGCCATTGGATTCAAGCTAGCCTGTCTGATGAAAGGTAATACCCAGAAACGGGTCACAGGATGCTTGTTTCCAGTCCAGGGAGAACCTGGCTTGGCAGTTCGGCTTGCACTGCTCCCATGAGGCACAGGGTCAACACAGATTTGCTTATGTCTGGGTCTAAACTGGGGTGGCATGGTGAGCAAAAGAACTATGGATTTAACCCAGATCTCTTGACTGGGGGTGAATGTATAATGTATTCAGCATTCTGTCCATCAATTGTTTGCATAGCACTTTTCACCCTAAGTGGGATGGGCATGCCCCATCATGGGTCCCTTGCTCACTATGCCTCTGGATTCAAACTAGGCTAGCTGATAAAGGGTAATAAAGAAATTGGTCCTAGGATGCTTGTTTCCGGTCCAGGGAGGACCTGGCTTCGCAGTTCGTTCTGGACTGTTCCCATGAGGCACAGGGTCAAGACTGATTTGCATATGGCTCAGTCTAAACTGGGGTGACATGGTGAGCAAAAGAACTATGGATTTAAACCAGATCTCTTGACTGGGGGGAATATTTAATTTATTCAGCATTCTGTCCTTTATTTATTTGCGTAGCACTTTTCACCCTAAGTGGGATGGGTAAGCCCAGACGTGGGTCCCTTGCTCATTCTGCCACTGGATTCAAGCTAGTCTGGCTGATGAATGGTAATATCCAGAAACCGTTCACAGGATGCTTGTTTCTGTTCAAGGGAGGACCTGGCTTGGCAGTACAGTCTGAACTGTTCCCATGAGGCATAGGGTCAAGACTGATTTGCATATGACTGGGTCAAAACTGGGGTGGCATGGTAAGGAAAAGAACAATGGATTGAACCCAGATCTCTTGACTGGGGGTGAATGTATGATTTATTCTGCATTCTGTCCTTTATTTGTTTGCGTAGTACTTTAAACCCTAAGTGGGATGGGTATGCCCAGAAGTTGGTTCCTTTCTCACTGTGCCACTTGATTCAAGCTTGCCTGGCTGATGAAGGATAATACCAAGAAACCGGTCCCAGGATGCTTTTTTCCAGTCCAGGGAGGACCTTGCTTGGCAGTTCAGTCTGGATGGAGATGAATGTAGGATTTATTCAGCATTCCATCCATTATTTGTTTATGTAGCACTTTTCATCCTAAGTGGGATGGGTATGCCCTGACGTGGGTCCTTTAATCACTCTGCCACTGGATTCAAGCTAGTCTGGTTGATGAACGGTAATACCCAGAAACTGGTCACAGGATGCTTGTTTCCAGTCCAGGGAGGACCTGGCTTGACAGTACAGTCTGGACTAGGCACAGGGTCAAGACTGATTTGCAAATGGCTGGGTCTAAACTGGGGTGGAGTGGTGAGCAAAAGAACAATTGATTTAAACCAAATCTTGTGACAGTGGGTGAATGTATGATTTATTCAGGATTCTGTCCTTCATTTTTTAGCGTAGCACTTTTCACCCTAAGTGGGATCAGTATGCCTAGACGGGGGTCCTTTGCTCACTGTGCCTCTGGATTCAGTCTAGCTTGGCTGATGAAGCTTAACACCCAGAACCCGGTCCCATGATGCTTGTTTCCAGTCCAGGGAGGACCTGGCTTGGCAGTACTGTCTAAACTGTTCCCACGAGGCATAGGGTCAAGACTAATTTGCATATGGCTCAGTCTAAACTGGGGTGGCATGGTGAGTAAAACAACAATGGATTTAACCCAGATCTCTTGACTAGGGGTGAATGTATGATTTATTCTGCATTCTGTCTTTTATTTGTTTCCGTAGTACTTTTAACCCTAAGTGAAATGGGAATGCCCAGTCATGGGTCTCCTGCTCATTTTGCCACTTGATTCAAGCTAATCTGGCTGATGAACGGTAATACCCAGAAACAGGTCACAGGATGCTTGTTTCCGGTCCAGGGAGTACCTGGCTTTGCAGTTCAGTCTGGACTGTTCCCATGAGGCACAGTGTCAAGGCTGATTTGCATATGGCTGGGTCTAAACTGGGGTAGTATGGTGAGCAAAGGAACAATGGATTTAAAACAGCTCTCTTAACTGGGGGTGAATGTATTATTTATTTAGCACTCCATCCATCATTTGTTTGCATAGCACTTCTCACCCTAAGTGGGGTGGGTATGCCCAGACGTTGGATCCTTGCTCACTGTGCCACTTGATTCAAGCTTCCCTGGCTGATGAAGGATAATACCCAGAAACCGGTCCCAGGATGCTTGTTTCCGGTCCAGGGAGGACCTTGCTTGACAGTTCAGTCTGGACGGGGGTGAATGTATGATGTATTTAGCATTCCATCCATTACTTGTTTGCGTGGCACTTTTCACCCTAAGTGCGATGGGTATGCCCTGACATGGGTCCTTTACTCAGTCTTCCACTGGATTCAAGCTAGTCTGGTTGATGAATGGTAAAACTCAGAAACCGGTCACAGGATGCTTGTTTCCAGTCCAGGGAGGACCTGGCTTGGCCGTATGGTCTGAACTGTTCCCATGAGGCACAGAGTCAAATCTCATTTGCATAGGGCTGGGTCTAAACTGGGGTTGTATGGTGATCAAAAGAACAATGAATGTTACCCAGATCTCGTGACTGGGGGTGTATGATTTATTCAGCATTCTGTCCTTCATTTGTTTGCGTAGCACTTTTCACCCTATGTGGGATGGGTATGCCTAGACGTGGGTCCTTCACTCACTGTGCCACTGGATTCAGTCTAGCCTGGCTGATGAAGGTTAACACCCAAAAACCGGTCCCAGGATGCTTGTTTCCAGGCCAGGGAGTACCTGGCTTGGCAGTTCGGCCTGGACTGTTCCCATAAGGCACAGGGTCAACACTGATTTGCACATGGCTAGGTCTAAACTGGGGTGGCATGGTGAGCAAAACAACAATGGATTTAACCCTGAGCTCTTGACTAGGGGTGAATGTATGATTTATTCCACATTCTGTCTTTTATTTGTTTCCGTAGTACTTTTAACCCTAAGTGAAATGGGAATGCCCAGTCATGGGTCTCCTGCTTTTTCTGCCACTGGATTCAAGCTAATCTGGCTGATGAACGGTAATACCCAGAAACCGGTCACAGGATGCTTGTTTCCGGTCAAGAGAGTACCTGGCTTTGCGGTTCAGTCTGGACTGTTCCCATGAGGCACAGTGTCAAGACTGATTTGCATATGGCTGGGTCTAAACTGGGGTAGCATGGTGAGCAAAAGAACAATGGATTTAAAACAGCTCTCTTAACTGGGGGTGAATGTATGATTTATTCAGCACTCTGTCCATCATTTGTTTGCATAGCACTTTTCACCCTAAGTGGGATGGGTATGCCCAGACGTTGGTTCCTTGCTCACTGTGCCACTTGATTCAAGCTTCCCTGGCTGATGAAGG
Source organism: Lissotriton helveticus (assembly GCF_964261635.1). Lineage (NCBI taxonomy): Eukaryota > Metazoa > Chordata > Amphibia > Caudata > Salamandridae > Lissotriton > Lissotriton helveticus. Next base: position 1,470,618,541 of record NC_136065.1, read on the forward strand.
ATAATACCCAGAAACCGGTCCTAGGACGCTTGTTTCCAGTCCAGGGAGTACCTGCTTGTTTCCGGTCCAGGGAGGACCTTGCTTGGCAGTTCAGTCTGGACGGGGGTGAATGTATGATGTAGTCAGCATTCCATCCATTATTTGTTTGCGTGGCACTTTTCACCCCATGCCCTGACATGGGTCCTTTACTCACTTTTCCACTGGATTCAAGCTAGTCTGGTTGATGAACGGTAATACCCAGAAACCAGTCACAGGATGCTTGTTTCCAGTCCAGGGAGGACCTGGCTTGGCAGTATGGTCTGGACTGTTCCCATGAGACACAGGGTCAAATCTGATTTGCATATTGCTGGGTCTAAACTGGGGTGGCATGGTGTTCAAAAGAATAATGAATTTTACCCAGATCTCGTGACTGGGGGTGAATGTATGATTTATTCAGCACTCTGTCCTTCATTTGTTTGCATAGCACTTTTCACCCTAAGTGGGATGGGTATGCCTAGACGTGGGTCCTTTACTCACTGTGCCACTGGATTCAGTCTAGCCTGGCTGATGAAGGTTAACACCCAGAAACCGGTCCCAGGATGCTTGTTTCCAGTTCAGGGAGTACCTGGCTTGGCAGTTCGGCCTGGACTGTTCCCATGAGGCACAGCGTCAACACTGATTTGCGTATGGCAGGGTCTAAACTGGGGTGGCATGGTGAGCAAAAGAACAATGGATGTAACCACGATCTCCTGACTCGGGGTGAATGTATGATTTATTCAGCATTCCGTCCATCATTTGTTTGTCTAGTACTTTACTCCCCAAGTGGGATGGGTATGCCCAGACGTGTGGCTCTTGCTCACTCTGCCACTGGATTCAAGCTATCCGAGCTCGGCGGCGCAGGGTAGGTGCATCAGCGAGGACACGGGCAGCATGAGCCAAACCTGAAGGTTCTACCCCGTTGTACCTAACCTGCCGAACGCCCATGTGGCATATCTTCCATGACCTTTAGGCATAGGATAATACCACAGAGGTAACCAACCCCCACACGAAAGGTGGTATACACATGACAGTAGCATGTTGTTGAATTAATGTATTTTCTTTATCTTCTACACCTGATAGGTCCTGATGAATCGCGGGTAATAGCCCTACGCGAGAAACATGTTGACCAATTCCCCTCCTAATCTCATCTTGGGCCAATACACCTAATTGGTTGGCACCTAGCGAGTTAGCTTCACGCTTTTAACTGTAGTGGGAGACCCCGAGAATAAAATAGTTTCCGGTATTCCCCCAACATTTTAATCACCCCCTAGGCTACTTGCTTCATTACCCACACACCCGCACTTCACCATAAGGCTGTTGGATTTAAAAGATCTCCGCTAAAGAGCCCCTCATTGAGGTGAGCCCGTTGGGGATTGCACCGCCTCACCAACGAGGAGCAAACGCCGATGATGAAGCATGACACCCATATGGGTGTGTGAGGCAAATACATCCAACAAAATGGATGCCCAAAGGTGTTACATCTACACCCTCGGTCACGCCAGATATACACTGTCCTTTCTCTAGGAACGTTTCAGCAATCCAGTTTTGCTTACCTATGCTTGTCCAGGGCACTAGCTGATATCGGACCTTCCACTTTTCCAAGTGGTAAAGAGTGCCTTCATGATCAATTGATCACCCTCCCTTCTTTGAGAATTACTGGATTCAAGCTATCATGGCTGATGAAGGGTAGTACCCAGACACCGATCCCTGGATGCTTGTTTCCAGTCCAGGGAGTACCTGCTTGTTTCCGGTCCAGGGAGGACCTTGCTTGGCAGTTCAGTCTGGACGGGGGTGAATGTATGATGTAGTCAGCATTCCATCCATTATTTGTTTGCGTGGCACTTTTCACCCTATGCCCTGACATGGGTCCTTTACTCACTTTTCCACTGGATTCAAGCTAGTCTGGTTGATGAACGGTAATACCCAGAAACCAGTCACAGGATGCTTGTTTCCAGTCCAGGGAGGACCTGGCTTGGCAGTATGGTCTGGACTGTTCCCTTGAGGCACAGGGTCAAATCTGATTTGCATATTGCTGGGTCTAAACTGGGGTGGCATGGTGATCAAAAGAATAATGAATTTTACCCAGATCTCGTGACTGGGGGTGAATGTATGATTTATTCAGCACTCTGTCCTTCATTTGTTTGCATAGCACTTTTCACCCTAAGTGGGATGGGTATGCCTAGATGTGGGTCCTTTACTCACTGTGCCACTGGATTCAGTCTAGCCTGGCTGATGAAGGTTAACACCCAGAAACCGGTCCCAGGATGCTTGTTTCCAGTTCAGGGAGTACCTGGCTTGGCAGTTCGGCCTGGACTGTTCCCATGAGGCACAGCGTCAACACTGATTTGCGTATGGCAGGGTCTAAACTGGGGTGGCATGGTGAGCAAAAGAACATTGGATGTAACCACGATCTCCTGAATCGGGGTGAATGTATGATTTATTCAGCATTCCGTCCATCATTTGTTTGTCTAGTACTTTACTCCCCAAGTGGGATGGGTATGCCCAGACGTGTGGCTCTTGCTCACTCTGCCACTGGATTCAAGCTATCATGGCTGATGAAGGGTAGTACCCAGACACCGGTCCCAGGATGCTTGTTTCCGGTCCAAGGAGGACCTTGTTTGGCAGTTCGATCCGGACTGTTCACAAGAAGCACAGGGTCAAGACTGATTTGCGTATGGAAGCGTCTAAACTGAGTTGGCATCGTGAGCAAAAGAACAATGGATTAAACCCATATCTCTTGACTGGGGGTGTATGTATGATTTATTCAGCAGTCCGACCATCATTTGTTTGCGTAGCACTTTTCACCCTAAGTGTGATGGGTATGCCAGAAGTGGGTCCCTTGCTCACTGTGCCACTGGATTCAAGCTAGCCTGGCTGATGGAGGGTAATACCCAGAAACCGGCCCCAGGACTCTTGTTTCTGGTCCAGGGAGGGCCTGGCTTGGCAGTTCGGTCTGGACTGTTCCCATGAGGCACAGGGTCAAGCCTGATTTGTATATGGCTGGGTCTATATTGGGGTGGCATGGTAAGCAAAAGAATGATGGATTTAACCCAGATCTCTTTACTGGGTGTGAATGTATGAGTTATTCAGCATTCCGTCCATCATTTGTTTGCGTAGCACATAGTATTTGTCTAAGGCATCTTTTAAAATAAGTTAGTCCTCTTTTTTACAGAGCTTATGACATTTATTCTCTATGGTTATACAGATCATTTTTAGCCCTCTAAGCTGAGCACTGTACCATGAGCTGAAGGTCTCTGAAGAATTCTTATTCCTTTAATAGGGACAATCTGTTCAAGAGTGACTCTAATACTATTTTCAAATGCTAGATAGTTTTCTTCCACTGACCTTTTAGCATCATTAGAAGGATAAATATTAAAAAAGGGGTTTGTCCCTAGGCAAACTGAGGAGTTTGTTCCATGCTCTGCCACAGAATTTAACATCGGGAAGTGTTTTTCGCAAAACTGGATATTAATTTGTAAATAGAAATAACCAGAAAGTGATCTGTACAATACATGGGAAATATATTTCCTGTGGAGTCAAGTTTTGGGTGGAAAATATAAGAATTAGGATGTGTTCATTCTGGTGGGTCGGTCTATCACTAGCTGTTGCAATCCTAAATTTTTCCATGAGCTGGGAAGGTCCTTTAGAGATGCTCTTGGTTCACCCCCCGGCCATAAGTTTAAAATCATCCCAGATGATAAACTTAGAATGAGCCAGGGACATGTTGCCGAAGATGTCAATAAAAGATTGCAGGTAGGGGCTTGAGGGACCTGGATGGCTATAACAAAGAATGCCTTGGTCTAAGTGGCCCTTGCTGTCTTTAATGGAAAATTCCAAAAGCTCATGGGCCTCAATTTTATCTGAGCTAGGTGGGGCAAAGTCTCATTCCTCTTTAAAAATGTGCACCCCCTCTTCTCAGCCCAGGGTTTATGGCAGGCAGGCTAGTCCTAATTTGACATCTGAGTCAAAGGAAGTCCAAGTTTCCGTTAAAAACAGAGCATTCAATTAATTAGTTTTAATATAAAATGTATTTCAGTAAAGTGTATCACAAGTGATCTGACATTAAGAAAACCACACTTAAGATGTCTATTTGATACATCTTCCCTACTCCCAGGAATCAGTATATTAATATTACCTGACAAATTTGTAGTTGTCACTTCAGGGGCTAGTTTGCGTAGTTTGAGCTGCTTGATCAGCTTATCTCGAGTATAGTTCAGATGTCCTATGTTCTGTGGATCAAGATTGGCAGTGTGGCTGGCGCTGTATGTGACCAGTGTGCGGACAGTCACAGATGGGCTTGCTGTTGGCATTCAGGAGGCACGCCAGAGGCTCAACCGCTGCACGCATCAAAGAATACATCGGCCATAAGTAGTGAAAGTTTGCTCCTGAAACAGCACACTAGAGCGCTACTAAAATGGCAGCCATTCAGTGACTCCCTCTAGCAGGTGGGAGTACACCAAACTGACCAATCGTCTCACATTTAAGAACGTTTTTAAACCTAAAAATACCCCCAACTTCTAAAACCAATTAAAATTAGAAATGACAATTCAAAAGATTGCAGCAGCAGTTTGTTATAGCAGCAGTTTTGCACTTAGTGTTAGCAGTTTTAACCAGGTTCAAATGCAGCGTCTAACACACTGTTCCCTCATAATACTTGCACGTCCGTGCCAGCATCAGCCATAAATAGTGAACGTTTGCTCTTGAAGTGGCACACTAGAGTGCTAACCGAAATGGTGACCATTTTGTGGCCTGCTCTAAAAGGAGGAAGTATACCACACTATTTTCAGGGCACATCTACCTTTTTGATGCCAGTTGTATTTTGCACAAATGATTTCGAACAATTTTGGATCTTTAATATTATTTTAATTTACCATGATTGACTTATTATGTTTTTCTTTTGGTTTTTGTATTCATCCTGTTTTAGTTGATTTGGTTTTGTTGAATAAAAAATTCAAAGGCTGGTGTTCTATTTCTTTTCTCAATTTGTTTACTTTCTTTTTATTCCCTCATACATTTAAAAAATGTTAATTAGAAAAGATGTTTATTCATAAATAAATTCATAGAAAAGATGTTTATTCATAAATAAATTCCATGTAGGTAATATTTTGACATTTATAAAAAATTAAAAAAAGAACAAAAAACAAATAAAAAAAGTAGAATTTGATTTAATTGAAATAAATAAATGTTTTCCTAATACATTAGAACCCATGCATAATCTAAAAACTTAACACTATATATTTATTTACAGTTAAAGACCTTGTCACAGTGAATGAACTGAAAAATAATTTAAAAAATCTGACAAAATTGGAAAACTCTTTTTGATTTATGTCTTCAGTTGAAGCCAGATCTTCTGCCTCACAATAGAAAACCCACATCAATAACACCAATAGTGAAAATAATGGCAGTGCTCCTTTAAGTGGCCACAGTATCATTCCAGTTTACTGTTGCAGTATCTTTGGAATGTCACAACTAACTTTAAGTGGTGTGTTACAAAAAGGTCTTTCTTCAGTGATGAGACACATCAACAGCTTCACACAGTTAATGCAAGATTTGGAACAGAGTCACAAAGTGTTGTCCTGTGACCCAATTGTTCTTATGTTTTTATTTACAACTAGTTAAAGAGAGAATGATCTAATTTGTGAGTAATACAATTTAATTTGACAAACTTTGCTTAAACAGTATTTTTCATTTACAATTAATTGATTATTAGGAATGTTTATGATGCAAATATATATTGTTACTTACTTTTACAGCAGAAAATACATGCAATTTAGAAAAAATGCATAGTTGTACAATCCAAACATTAGAACAAGTTGGAATTTTAATGGATATTGAAATTGTGGCGCAAGCATTCATCATGGTGATGGACATTTACACCTTAAAATAATTATATTTTCATTTTTAAGAGTTAATACAGGTGTTTTTTATTTAAACTTAATATTTGTAAAAATATACACATATACATTACACCTTTGAAAACGAAATAATGGTATTTAATAAAATACAGGAAATTAATGTTACATTAATCAATGTAAAAATGATATCAGCTCTAATCTCATGAAAACAGAGAACAACTTAATGAGACAGTTACTGGGGTTTCCTCGTAGCACTCCCCTAGTTCCCCTCCGTATGGACCTGGGCATGAGGCCCATTGATGAAGAGATTGCCCTCAGGCCCATTACATTCGGGTGTAGGGTAAGGGTGACACCGGAATTGTCCTGCTACAGAGCCGAGCTCAGGGAGATCCTCTTTATCTCAACTATTAAGCAAATTCCATGGCTTTCCCACATAAGGGATCTCTCTGCTAGGCTAGGTAGGCATGAACTCTGGAAAACGCCCGAGTCATCGTGCCCATTAATATCGAGGCTAGACCTAGTGCGGCACTACAGGCAATTAAACCTATCGTCCCTCCAGGAAAGTACTACTGGCAGTCGGATGACAGCAGAGTTCCTCCAAGTAAAGGTTGTATGTAGAAAAGAATCCTTCCTGGATGTGATTTACCCCCCTCTAGCCAGGAAATTGTATATGCAATTTAGACTGGGGAACCTTCCACTAATGAGTTTTACCAGCAGATGGCCCACAGAAAACAAGGAAGATTGTCCTGCGTGCAACTGCAGGGTAGAGTCTGAAATCCACGTATTGTTTTTCTGCCCTGCACACCACCTGCCACGCAAACTCTGGTTAATTCAAATATGTAGAAACCTAGGGTTTAGGTGCTGCCTAGAGGCCTATCAACTACTAAAATATGATACCCACCCCCCAATCGTATTTGCTGTATCACGCTTTTTAAATAGCATGTGGCACAGGCGGAGGTGTTTTCTAAAGTGACTTGTGGGTTGTACCATGAAATGTTATTTTAATAGGCCATATGTTGGTTTAGCTAACAGGGAACTTCGTCCCAGTTTGCTTCTTCATTTACTGTTTTTTACTCCGATAATTTTAGCTTGTAATTAACTGGACAAGTGTTTTAACTGATTTTAAAATAATAGAATGATACTATTTTATATTTGTAATGATTGTAGATACATGATTGTGAGTGCATTCACTTTTTATCTTTCTTAATTCTGGTTGTGAATTTTGTAATGAGTTACTTTTATGGTCCTAGTGGCCGAAATAAAGTTACTGACTGACTGACAATTGCTGAGTCACCCTGTGCCAGTAATGGAGAATAGTTCGGCACTTGCATAGGAGCCGCTGTGAGGAGGGTATGGGCCAGATCCCGCTCTGTTGGAATTAAGAATATTTTGTTTGTAGACTCTGCAAAACTCCTCCTCTTCTGATGGGTTTTTAAAAATGTGGTCCCTGCCGTCAACTTCGACCTTCAGCCTCGTAGGGTATAACATGCCATATTTTATGCCTAAGTTTCTCAGGGTAGCTTTGACACCATTGAATTTATGCTGTGCGCCCTGTACCATGGCCGTGAAGTCTGGGTAAAAGGATAATTTTGCCAGTCGATGTCACCTTTCTCTCGGGCCAGGCGGCGACTGCGTACTTCCGGGTCTTCAGCAGGCTGCCATGGTGCGGACCTGTGGCCCCCTCCCCTAGCCTGTTAATGCTAAGAAACAGTTACTGCAGGACCAGGTAATCTAGGATCAAAATCAGACCCTGTCTGTTTTTAATTCCAATCATTCTTCCTATTACTTGTCAATACAGTTATTCTTCTGGTTTTCTGAACTTTTTGTCATCAAACTGTACACTATACACTTTGAACTTCTGTGTACTCGGTTTAGTTGCACAATTTTGTTACATAATTCAGTGACTTGGTGGATATATTAAATTAATCTGCTGACCATTAATGTTCTTTTTGTCAAAATAATTGTGCTTCTACACACTTGTGCATCATATTATTGTGCTATTGTGCTTGTTCAATATATTTGATACCCTGTTATGTGTTGTCCTTATGTTTTGTATTTGTGTTTAAAATGTAATTTACTGTTGTATACATTTGTCATATTGTGTCATACTATGTATGTTTGCTTTCGCATTTTTACAATTATGCCATTAACATGCATATTCTTTCATTGTAATTTAAATATTGAATCCATGTGAGTAATGTTCTCTTCCCTTGGTCTATCCATTACACTGGGGTCTATTACAGCATCCTCTCAGGCAGCACAAATGTGCCATTCTTTAAGCGGCAACATCTTCTTTCCCTCCCTACGATTGCGACAGTTTATATATACCTTACAGCTAGTACCTAATGATCATATCAGCTATCTCATAACTTCCTTTAAAGTTTACCCCACCATTTCAGTAAGACCACCAAACTCAGCGGCTTCATGTCTTTAATTTCTAACCTTTATTTTGTATTCCTTAGACTTACAGCCCTTGCTCAGTTACCATAACAGCTACCTCATGGCTGCATTCACATACTTCCTGAATATTTATTATCCTATCATGACCACCAAATTCAGCAGCATAATATCTTTTTACCTTCAATTATTTTCATATAGGCCACCTCCCATCCCACCAAAAACATTCACTGTATGAGAGGAGAAGTTGCTTGTCATACTGCATCCAGAGAGTCTCACAGGAATAGCTGGGGGAGTGCAGGCTGGTAAGGACAAACACATGTAAACCATCACACTGCCATGTACTGTCTTGCACAAAAAAACAGCTACACCTCCTAGGCCCAAGTACATTCATATGCACCACAATACCCAACACAGGTACCAGAGTTGTAACATACACTTAATCTAACCACCCCAATGGTACCCTGCAACATTCACAAGGTTGCATGTGTACAGGCAGCCAGCACAACAACTCCCACCAGGCTGCCTTGTCTCACCCCTGAGCAGGATGGAGCACTCCCTCCCACCCAGATGCATATGTCAAACATTGCGTTGTTCATTTCAAACTAACTGGGGGTAGCCATTTTCAAGGGTGTTCTGTTCGTGGGTGGGAGGTCTGCACTACCAATCCCACAATGCCCCTTGTCCCCCAGCTCAGCAAGATGGAGCATACCTCACCCACCATGAAGCATGTGGCAGCCATTGTATTGTTCACCTCCACCTAAAAGGTAGGTAGCCATCTTCACAGGGAGGGGTGTGTGTGAGGCCAGCACAACAACTCCCAACAGTCCCCTTTGACCCACCTCTGAGCAGGATGGAGCACTCCCTCCCAACCAGATGCATGTGTCAGACATTGCACTGTTCACTTCAAACTAACAGGTAGGTAGCCATTTTCAAAGATTGTTTTGTTTATGGGTGGGAGGCCAGCACTACCAATCCCATAATGCCCCCTTGTCCCCCAGCTCAGCAAGAAGGAGCACACCCAACCATCCATGAAGCATGTGGCAGCCATTGTATTGTTCACCTCCAACTAACAGGTAGGTAGCCATTTTCACAGGGAGGGCCTGTGTGTGTGTGTGTGAGGCCAGCACAACAACTCCCGACAGTCCCTCTTGACCCACCTCTGAGCAGGATGGAGCACTCCCTCTCATCCAAATGCATGTGTCAGACATTGCGTTGTTCACTTTAAACTGACAGGTAGGTAGCCATTTTCAAAGGTTGTTCTATTTGTGGGTGGGAGGCCTGCACTGCCAATACTACAATGTCCCCTTGTCTCAGCAAGATGGAGCACACCCCACCCACCATGAAGCATGTGGCAGCCATTGTATCATTCACCTCCACCTAACAGATAGGTAGCCATCTTATGCTCCCTTGTCTCACCCCTGAGCAGGATGGAGCCCTCCACCACACACAGAGAGAGATGTGTCACAAATTCGACCCAAATGTGACAACAGAACAGGTAAGTAGACAGTGCATGCACCCAGCAATTCTTCGCAAAAAGCATGGTGCCATATGACAACACCAGCCCTCTTATCCCACACAAATTCACACAGATCCAAAATCCACATACAGTGTGCAGACAGCTAAGCAAATGAAACTTTCACAGCAACCAAAGTGTGACTCACTAATTCACATGTCGAAGAAAGTCTGTGCACAATCATGCACAGCAGTGAATGCTATGTGTATGTGCCATGGGGGCAGAGCATCAAGGACCATATGAAAATAAAGCAAGCATGGTCTGTAGTACAAATTGAGATTTTCAAATGACATGACAAAGCTATGCATGAGATAACAATGGCAAGTCCATGGCCAGATGTAACGTCTGCCAGGCAGAGTAATCAACAAAGATGCCTCACATAAATTTGTTGTTCCGCTAGTCGTTAGGTGACATGTACTTGAAATCACAAAATATGCACGTGGCGCATGGTATGTATTGACATGTCACACCATGGACAAGTAATGCATGTACCTCCACATCATGTCATGATGCACAGTAGTGTGCAGTCACACAATGTGAGAACACCAACATCTACGCAGGTCCCTGCTGTAACGGCCTGTGCGGCCTCTAACAGCACCACCACTGCTGCCTGCAACACTCTCCGTGCCCCAGAGGATGACCACTCTACCACACTAACTGTGGAGGTCAGGGAGAGGAGGCGGGTTCCTACAGTGGTGAGGCAACTGGTCCGTGACAGCAAGGGGTAGTCGATGCCAACAGGACACTGGGACCGAAGCCCTGGACAACATCAAGAGTGTCCTTGGGCCCTATGAACGGGACCAGGGATGAACGTTCCAGGCTGAGGAAGATTCACATGAGCTCCGCCTGCTGCTGAGGTCCATCAACACCCGCTTGGGCCAAATTGTGAACCTCTTGGGTCAGCTAGTGGTGGTACCGAGGGACAGGCCAGCGCTACTACCAACACCTCCACCTGTCTCTGGTGGCCTGCAGGATGACAGTTCACCATCCTCCCCTGCGGCCACAGAGAGGGAGAGTCCTCAGACCCCACTGGCCCACAACAGAGGCACTCCTGCCAAACAATCACGGGTCCATCCCAAAAAACCCAGGAAGGATCCCCTGGCAAAGCACCTGCTAAAAGCCAGTCACGGAGCCAGCCATGATGGCAACCCTCTTCACTATTGCATTGACTTTTTGGACTGTCCTTCCCCACACTGCCTTGTGAAAGGCATCCATCTTTTGGACTGGGTCACCACATCAATGTGAAGTAGTGGTTGATGAGCTGTTGACGCAGGTCGACACCTTCCTCCTCCACACTATCCTTGTCACTGGACATGGATTGGTTTGGAGGCAGGGGCCTTGGCTGCTCATCACCATCCAGGAGCAGAGGGATCTCCTTGCGCAAGGCCAGGTTGTAGAGCATGCATCATGCAACTACAATCTGACACACCTTCTTGAGCGAGTACATCAGTGCACCTCCGGTCTTGTCCAGGCAACAGAAACATGACTTCAGGAGACTGAAAGTACGCTCCACCACACTACGTGTCCTCCCATGGGCATCATTGTAGCGGACATCACTTGGGGTCCTGGGATTCAGCAGTGGGCCAAGGATGGTTGGGATATGCTGAATCATCTAGGTGTGAGGTACACAGATCAACTGTGGCAGAGGACAGCATGTCACACACACAGCACGCTACTGGACTCTTCATAAAAATCTCCCTTCATAGCCGCCAATTCATGCCTCCTGGGGAAAGGATATATCTGTCCTTGTAGATCGTAATAGCGGACATGACATCATGTAGCACCATGCTGAACATAGGTTGCGACATTCCACCTGCGCTTGACACCGTGTACTGGAAAGATCCTAAAGCAAAACAATGCAGGGCCGCCATCTCCTTAGATGTTGGTGTGAAATCACCCGGATATGTCCTGCGTGGCTGCATGTGGGGCTTCAACATAGCACATAGGTCTTGTAGGGTTGCTTGATCCAGACAGAATTTCTGTATGACCTACTCATCCCCCATGTCTGCCAGCACTGTGAAGGGACGATGCACATTTGTCCTCCTCCTAGGTGAGATTAAAGCAGACAATAGTCAATGCAATCCACCAGGAGATGTATCCAACATCTTACATTTTGACAGACACAACGCAAACAATGACCAGCATCACAGTTCACCTTACGGCACACCTTACATGTAGGGACACCCTTAGGTACACCATCCGTACACCTGCCCACTTTTCACACAGCTAGTACCTCATAAACAATATCCGACTATGTGAATACACAAAGGGATATGGCCACATCTTGCATGGGCAGCCCTGAGAGTAGTACCAACTACATATGTGTGAAACTGCCACACTACTGTCTCCTACCTAGCTGCTGTACCTGCCACACCTTCTTGTGTAAGTCAAACCGTGCACACATCAACAACATAATGAGGCCAGTCTGTGCGTATACAAAAAGTCTGTGCATGAGCCATGACAAGTGGACAGTCAAATATATACAATGGCTAGTCGGACATTCATCACTGTGAGTTGCTCTGCCCTTTCACACATTAACATGTGTACCCATTGTAGAGTCCATCACAACACTGATCTGTGTACATGCCCAGCAATATCACTAGTGACATGTGAGGGAGTTCATGCCAATGTTTAAAATCATATACACAAACATGGCATGTGTAGTCAGAGGTGGGGTAAATTTTACATTATAGGTTACGACGGGGTTAACAAACACGCCTAGTTGCGCTCTGTTCACGTGGTGTGGTACACCTTCCCAAAAATTTCAAAATATTACACTACATAATTTGCCATGAGACAATTGCTTGTTTTAATACATTATTCTCTTTGTTATCTTTCTACGTGCATTTTTCAGTCAATATTCATTAAATCATATTAACACTTGCATCGTGTGATTATACATTATTACAAATTTAACCATGTACAATATACATTTCAGTAAGCCAGTTTCAATGTGCTACCCAATGCATTTCGGTACTCAAAGGTACCTTCCTCAGGGGCCAGGCTGTGTGATTAATTCTCTGCGTATAAGGGCATGTTTCTTTACTGAGTGGAATTTCAAAAAACTGAGTGGCTGCCGGAATAATTCTGTTTCCTTTAACTTGCACTGTCAGATCTTAACGGGACGTCACTGATTTTTATGACGCGGTAGACACGTCAGTAAGGTAAAAGTCGAGGTGTAATGGCGCCGATATCGGAAGAAGCTGAGGCAACATCAGTATTGTACAAGCGGGCAGGACATCCAGTTAAGATCTTATTAGTCGCAGCACCGTTTGTTTTAACTTGACAAAAGAGATTAACCCGGAGTGCTCCGCACACAAACCTATTTTTGTAAATTTTACATTGGCATTGTGTGCACAATCATGTGCCATTAATCATGTGGCCACTGTGCACTGTTGAGAACTGCCCATTGACCATTGACACAGCATGAAGGGTCCACAGGTGCTGTCAAATTACTTCGCCTCCCAAATCACGGTCAATCTTAGCAATGTATGGCACACATATCGTGGAAGCTACCGCCTGGCCCCAGCGGTGTGTCACTGCCAATGCCAAAGCCACACTTGCGTAAGTGATAGGCATATACCAATGGTCAGATGGCGGTTGGCATGCTGCACCACACAAATCACAGTCATTTTTAGCAATGTGTGGCACCCGTATCACTGTAGCTACCGCCTGACCCCTGCGGTGTGTCACTGCCAATGCCAAAACCACACTTGTGGTAGTGATAAGTGAGTCACCGCCATGGTCCATGCCCTACAGCCAATGGGAACAGCAATAGCTGTAGACTAATGCGATTCAGAAAATTGCGATAGGCGTGCTCCGCCACCGCTGTACAGGTCATTGGATGCATTTGAAAAAGGCTGACCTGGAACAGCAATTGCAGCCGCTTAGAACCACTGGAACTGCCCGAAGGGGTTATATATGTGTGGGAGAGAGCCTCACATTTCCACAGCTTCCAGAACCTGCTGCCTGACACCCCTCACCACCACCTGCTGCTACTGCTGCTCCTGTCTCCAGAGCCTGATGCCTGCACCCCTCACTACCACCTGCTGCTGCTGCTCCTGTCTCCAGAGCCTGCTGCCTGACACCCCTCACCACCACCTGATGCTGCTCCTGTCTCGAGAGCCTGCTGCCTGACAACCCTCACCACCACCTGCTGCTGCTACTGCTCCTGTCTCCAGAGCATGCTGCCTGACAACCCTCACCACCATCTGCTGCTGCTGCTGCTCTTGTCTCCTGGAACCAGTGATGTCGAGGACTGAGAAGATCCGTGCCTCACCATTCACCACAGAGGATCTGGAAGTCATGGTGGACGAGGTGCTCACACAGTATGGGAGGCTATATGGTGCTCCAAATGTCGTGGTAAATGTTTCAGTGGAAGTGAGAGTGCAGCGAGTGCACACATGACATTGCTCTGCTGCACTATGTGGATGTGAGTGTGGGGTTGTGTCATGCACTCCCTAGCATGCTGTCTCCAGGGGAAAGGGGCTTGTAGCCTATTTCACACATTTCCGTGCCTGCACATCAGAATGGGAGGGACATGTTTTGTTTCTTCAGCCATACAGTAACGCAACCAGATGGTAAGCCAGGAATCAGAGCAGAAATTGCCTGTGTGAATGGATGCGTGGGTCCCTGATGTTCTTCACAGGCTCATCTGTGGCATTAGCAAGGGTTCACGTCCAGAGGGTACTGATGGAATTGTGACTGAGTAAAAATTTGCATCATGTATAGGTGAGCACTATGCTCAGGATTTTGATACCAGAGGATGACACTCTTGGAGGTAAATCCCCTATGACACAGCAGATTGTAGTACTTTGGTGCACAGCACCTTCCATTTCCCCCAGCATGTGCACTGACTCGCATGTGCAGGCACTGTTTGCGCTATTAATTTCTACCTTCATGTGACATTTCTGATGCCCCACGTTGGACCTCAGTGGGAGCCCACTTGGCCTGCAGAGTTATTGCCCAATCTGACAAGGACACATCACTGAATGTACATAGTGAAACATGTGTTGTTTGCTAGACTATCCATCCAAGAGCCTTCTCGGCCCTGTAGATTGCACACGACTGGCCTTGTGAGAGGGTGTGAGTTTGTATAGTCATGTCCCTCAATGTGACCTCCAAGACACAGTGAGCCATTTACAGGGCAAGGACAATGATGGCTGCACAGTTTTGGGCACAGTGAGTCTGTCCATACACATGAATACCAATGTGATGCATGTTTTGCTCACCCACAAACTGGATAGTAGATGTGGGCAGTGTACACATTGCTTTCTGTGCTGGCATCCTGCATGTGTATGAGATTGGCAGGTACTGTGTCCACCCTCCTACCTGCATGCATTTTCCTATTATCCTTCCATGCTAATTTACTATGTGAGATGCTGTATTGTCTCTGCTAGACATATCTGTGAAGTAGTACTGAGTTATTATCATGCTCATGTACTGATAGATAGTGGTACATAGTGGTGACCAGCACCTTGAGGGGGACAGGAGTCTGCTTGAGGAATCACAGCTATAGACACCAACCTCAACGCCATGTGACGCCAGCTGTGACGCATCTATGTTGGCGGGCACAGGGAGTGGGGATTCTGCCTTCTCTTCCACCACACAGCGTCCTGTGCCCACCTTCCCACCTACTTCCACTAGAGCTGCCTGTGTTCACACCAGTAAGAAGGGAAGAGTGTCCTCCACCCCAGGCAACACTGCCCCTGCCCCTGTCTCCCCTGCTGCCATCAGTGTTGAGGCTGTGGACCTTTTGCGCCAGCTATGTATCGGTCAGATAACTCTCCTCAATGCCTTCCTAGACCACAACAAAAAGTTGGCACAGGTAATTGCCTTCATGGAGGGCATTCATTCAGACATGGGTGAGCTACACCGAACTGTCCAGTCTTTGTCCTCCGCAGTGATGGCAGCCTTTCAACTGTCACAATCTCAGGGTCCAACTCCAGTCCCTTCGGCCACCCCCCTGCCAATGGCTACATCTGACGATACTGACCACACACCACAGGCCTAAGGCTCAAGATACAGCACACGCAGCATTCAACAACAGCAGCCCAAGTGGTCCCGAGATCAGACACCATCCCCCCAGAAAACCAAAGCCACCCCAGAGCGCAAAGGCAAAAGCCCTTCAGGCGACACTCAGGGGCATAAAGCCAAGAAGCAGGGCTCAGGCTCAAATGCCTCAGAGGCATCCCCTGCCAAGGACTCTCCTGTCCCAAAAGCATCTCGCAAAGACAAACAGACAGTTGCTGTGCCCGCTGAGAAGCTGGTGCCGGCTAAGAGTCCACATAAAAAGAGCTCCAAGGCAGATTCACCAACAACCTCAACTCCCATCCACAACCCTGTGAAGCAGGGAGAGGAGGGCACTGTAGGGGGTACACCTGGTAAACAGGGGATGGAGGGGCAAAGGCAAGACCAAGCCAAGTGCCCTGTTGGATTCAGAATGTCCCCAGAGTGAGGGCCACCGGCTGCACCTGATGCAGCTTTGGTGGTGAGTGTGCCTGTTGTGTCTGCCCCATCTCCCACTCCTACAAAGATTGTAAAGCCATTCCAAATCCCACCCACACTATATCTCAGGGAAGCATGACTCACCCTCCACGTCCCACCAAACCACCCAGTCCAAGCAGCCCTCCGGCTTCCAAAGGCACTGATACCTCTACCTCAGCTGTGCCTCTCTCGCCCGGCCCAGTCCTCCATCTGGCCCGACACTCAGCCACCAACCAGTCTGACTGGCAGCCAAGTCTGAGCCAAAGTTTCCTTCACACACCTGTCTCTCCCACTACGGTGCCTGGACTGCCCATTTTCATCCCCCTAACTGTGTTGCTGACCATGGCAGGGTACAGTCTCACCACTTCCCTGTGCAGGACCTCATGTACTTACTCTGCACCTTGGACTGGTCACTGACCTTGATGTTCACTGTTATTTGCCCATTCCCTGTGCAGAATCTCATGTGCCAACTCTGCACCTTGGACTGGCCACTGGCCTTGTGTTCACTGCTGTTTGCCCCTTCCCTGTGCAGGATCTCATGTACCAACTCTGCACTTTGGACTGGCCACTGGTCTTGTGCTCACTGTTGTTTGCCCCTTCCCTTTGCAGAATCTCATGTACCAACTCTGCACCTTGGATTGGCCACTGGCCTTGTATTCACTGCTGTTTGCCTCTTCCCTGTGCAGCTTCTCATGTACTTAATTTGCACCTTGGACTGGCCACTGGCCTTGTGTTCACTGTTGTTTGCCCCATCCCTGTGTAGGATCTCAGGTACCGACTCTGCACCTTGGACTGGCCACCGGACTTGTGTTCACTGATGTTTGCCCCTTCCCTGTGCGGCTTCTCATGTACTTACTCTGCACCTTGGACTGGCCACTGGCCTAGAGTTCACTGCTGTTTGCTCCTTCCCTGTGCAGGATCTCATCTACCTCACTGTACCTTGTACTGGCCACTGGCCTTGATGTTCACTGCTGGTTGCCCCTTCCCTGTGCAGGATCTCATGTACCATCTCTGCACCTTGGACTGGCCACTGGCCTTGTGTTCACTGTTGCTTGCCCCTTCCCTGTGCAGCTTCTCATGTACTTACTCTGCACCTTGGATTGGCCACTGGCCTTGTGTTCACTGCTGTTTGCCCCTTCCCTGTGCAGCTTCTTATGTACTTACTTTGCACCTTGGACTGACCACTGGCCTTGTGTTCACTGCTGTTTGCCCCTTCCCTGTGCCGGTTCTTATGTACCAACTCTTCACCTTGGACTGGCCACTGGCCTTGAGTTAACTGCTGTTTGTTCCTTCCCTGTGCAGGATCTCATGTACCTCACTTTACCTTGTACTGGCCACTGGCCTTGATGTTCACTTCTGTTTGGTCTTCCCTGTGCAGGATCACATGTACCTACTCTGAACCTTGTACTGGCCACTGGCTTTGATGTTCTCTGCTGTTTGCCCCTTCCCTGTGCAGGATCTCATGTACCTCACTGTACCTTGTACTGACCACTGTCCTTGGTGTTTGCCCATTGCCTGTGCAGGGTCTCATGTTACTTACTGCACATTGTACTGGCCACTGGCCTTGTTCTTGACTACTTCTGGTGCCTATCTGTGTAATGTGTGAACAAAGACAGTTACTCCTATTGTCTGCTTTGTCAGTGTCATTGCTAAATAAACGGTTTTCTTTGTGGATATGGTTTAATGAGACACATGCACTGTACGCCACTTCAACATTGCCAATGGCTTGTTCTACTTTTTCAGGATTTTGCAGAGGTGACAGGCACTTCAGTTCATATTGACTCTGAGGCTTGTGGGTGCAGTGATGGTTGTTTGTGATGAACTACTGTTGTGATAATCCTTCTTTGGTCTGGTTGGATAAATTGTAGACACGTCATGTTTGGATGCACTGCCAGCACAAAGTGTGAATCTATCCTCAGGATTGCAGGCAGGCTGGTCAGGGCCATTGTGTCTGTGTGCTCCTTCTTGATGTGTCAATAGCGGTGTTGGTGTATGGTCATCTTTTGATGGCCAGTCATCCTAGTCACATGTGTAACTTTGAATGTGTGCACTTGGGTGGTCAAGAAGAGTGTAGTGTAAAGGGGCGACTTTGCCAGTTGTGTTGATGTGTGTGTGCCCCTTCAACGGCAACTGCACACATGTGTCACTCAGGAGTTGAGTGCCTGTAAGTTTGATTAGTCAGCCCTGTGCTTGTGGTTGTGTGCACATGTGGGAGTTGTAGGTTGTGCAGTGTACAGTGTGGTGGTGTGTCCTTGCACTTCTTGGGGATGCCTACTTGTTGTTGGTGGCAATTGTGAGTTTGTAGAGTGTGTGACTGGCAAGTCAGTTTTGTGTATTGTTGATCTGCCATGTACCTTGATACTGTTTGTGCTCACTGTGCAGACCTCCTCAGCCACACAGACATTGTGGGTGTGTTCTCGCCTGTATTGCTGACACTTGATGCTTTTTTGGCTCCAATATGGCATGTGGCTTGTGGAGTCATAACATCCACTATATGTGCTTCAGATGCCTACCCATTGTGAGTGTGCACTCCAACTATTTGTGACACTTTACTCTCATGTCAGCTGTCCCCTTGGTTTGCCAGTCTGTGTGCCTCCCCACCACTTTATTTGTTACACTTTGCTTTGTGGTGCTGATCTGTGCACAGGACTTATGTGCCACCAGAACTGTTTCCCAATTGGTTCTAAGTGATGTTCTTGTCCTGTTTTGCAGTCATGGTTGCTCATATGCAGTTCAACTGTGTGTGCTTCACAGTCCTCTGGTCAGGTTGTTTTTACCTGGGTGTCCCAGACTTGTGCATCTGTGGGTGATGGTTGAGCGGTATGTGTGTTTGCTGTGCTACTACTTACCTTGCTGCATGTGATGTTGTGTATTCCTGTTCTGTCTGGGCTCCCATTGCCTTTCCCCAGTTTTACTGCACAGGTATGTGCTTGTTGTGTATGTTGTAGGTGAGTTTTGTGTTTGGCTGTTATTATTGTGTCAGCATTGGTCAGGCATCCCTGAGTGTGGGTGTGATGTGTGTAGATGCCCCCCAGGGAGTGTGATTGTTTTTTAGTGTATTGACTGGACATTCTTGGCACCATTCTGTGTGTTTGACAGTTTGACACTGGTGTTGAGTGCTGCAGGTGTGAGGTTGTTGGGGGTATCTGTGAAGGATCCAACTGGTCTTTGACAGTCATGGTGTGTTACAATGGGCCCTGTGTGTTGTGCTGCTGATATACACCTGTCCAGTAGTTGGATACAGATGTGTGGTTGTACACTGTTTGACTGCAGAGACTTCCTTTCATCCCTGTGCCTATGCATGGGTTGTCTTGCTGTCTCCCTGTATTGTTGCACAGAGGTGTTGTTATATGTTCCTTCTCTTGCATGTGATATACACCTGCTTAGTGGCTGGCTCCTTGGGTCTTCCATTTGTGTCCACCTCACTTTAGCTTTCCCATTTCTTGTCCTTCCTTGCTGCTGACATCTGGTCTGTGTAAGTGTCAGTGTGTCAGTGTGGGGTGTTTCTAGTTATGTGATTGTTTCTATTCATTGTGAGTGTTAATTTTGTAATTGTACTCAGTTTGTTTGCTGTGAGTGTAGTGTGGGTGTGGTGTGGGGTTGCCCTGACCCTGATTGTATGTGCTGTGTGTTCCTGTGCGGTAATTGCAAACACAACAGTGATGGACAGAATGTGGATCAATGTCACACATTCACCCCAGTCCAAAGATCTGGGCCCAAATCCATCGTTTTTCCACTCCACACCACCCTGGGTTAGACAATGGCGATATGCAAATCAGCGCTGACCCTGTACCCCATGGGAACAGTCCAGTCCGAACTACAAAAGCCATGTCCTTCCCAGAACGGAATCAAGCATCCGAGGACCGGCCCGGTTTCGAGGTAACACCTCTCATCAGCCCGGCTAGCTTGACTCCAGTGGTGTGGAGTGCCTGGGACTCACGTCTGAGCATCCCCAGTACACTTAGAGCGGTAATTGCAAACACAACAGTGATGGACAGAATGTGGATCAATGTCACACATTCACCCCAGTCCAAAGATCTGGGCCCAAATCCATCGTTTTTCCACTCCACACCACCCTGGGTTAGACAATGGCGATATGCAAATCAGCGCTGACCCTGTGCCCCATGGGAACAGTCCAGTCCGAACTACAAAAGCCATGTCCTTCCCAGAACGGAATCAAGCATCCGAGGACCGGCCCGGTTTCGAGGTAACACCTCTCATCAGCCCGGCTAGCTTGACTCCAGTGGTGTGGAGTGCCTGGGACTCACGTCTGAGCATCCCCAGTACACTTAGAGCGGTAATTGCAAACACAACAGTGATGGACAGAATGTGGATCAATGTCACACATTCACCCCAGTCCAAAGATCTGGGCCCAAATCCATCGTTTTTCCACTCCACACCACCCTGGGTTAGACAATGGCGATATGCAAATCAGCGCTGACCCTGTGCCCCATGGGAACAGTCCAGTCCGAACTACAAAAGCCATGTCCTTCCCAGAACGGAATCAAGCATCCGAGGACCGGCCCGGTTTCGAGGTAACACCTCTCATCAGCCCGGCTAGCTTGACTCCAGTGGTGTGGAGTGCCTGGGACTCACGTCTGATTCCGTTCTGGGAAGGACATGGCTTTTGTAGTTCGGACTGGACTGTTCCCATGGGGCACAGGGTCAGCGCTGATTTGCATATCACCATTGTCTAACCCAGGGTGGTGTGGAGTGGAAAAACGATGGATTTGGGCCCAGATCTTTGGACTGGGGTGAATGTGTGACATTGATCCACATTCTGTCCATCACTGTTGTGTTTGCAATTACCGCTCTGTGTGTTCCTGTGCAGCACCGCCTGCTATGTCTGTCCCCAAGGTTGTTTGGTATGTGGTGATGGGTGTGGGTCCACCTGGCTGGTTGTTGTGCATGGGGGTGCACAAGAGGGGCACATAGCATGTCCCTTAATGGGGGGCCTCGTGTGCTGAGGGTGGAGGGGTGTCCCTGTGATCTTTGTGTGCTGCCCATGCCTGGCGCAGGCCCTGCCTTCTACATTGTTGGCATTTTTTCCACGTCTTCACCGCTGTGGTGAAGTGACCCGGGACATTGCATTGATACTGCGATTTATGGGTGACATGGATGCGGAGGGGTGGTTTGGTGACAGGTAGAAAAAAGGGGAGCCAGCAGCCAACCTGCCTACTGGGCTCAGGTGCGCACAACTTAAAATGATATACTATCCTTCAATTATGAAACCATAGCATTAAATCCTTTACTCTTAAGGAATATTTACTCTTTTGAAATAAAAACAATTTGACCATGGAATTTCAAACCACGGGAATTGTTCCCATTATTTAAAAAAGAAACATATACATTCAAATGCGATACTGTTATTGTAACAGTCAAATAAAAATAACAATCCTAAATCAATGTCAATACATCCAGAAATTAACAAGTGTTGATGACATAAACCCAATGCATTTCGGGACTATTGTCCCTGCTTCAGGGAATCATAGATGTATGAAAGATCAAAAATGTTCAATAGGGAGGGTCAAGCTGACCCACTGAAAAAACACGGGCTTCTAAATATTTGGCGATGGTGACATAATGTAATAATCTCCGTGATGCACAAATACTCCGCAGTCTTCATGATGCACAAATACATACTAATATGTCGGGCGTGAGGACCGCTGCTCGCGTGCAGAAAATTGCATTTTCCACCAGCACCGCGGTGGTGCCTCCGCCCGCCATCATATTGGGCCCCTAAGTCTTATGCTAGCCTTTTGCTCCCTCAGTTTTTCCACTCACTATCACTGGATACTGGTATTGATGCATAATCAGCATGCATCTTGATGTAAGCCTCTTTTAGATTCTCCAATCTCTAACCTCTATTGTTTGAATCATTGCATGCTTGCTTTGGTCATGACCCAGGGCCCACTGGATTCACAACCCAATAGAATAGCACTGTTCCTTTATGCAATACTTAATAAGCAATTTGTAATATTTCTAGCGCAAGGTTGCATTCTACATTTGGCAATTCTGATTATCTACACATCATCTTGCCCCCTTTTACGTATGTTCACCTTCTAACACCATCTATATAAGTTTCATGAATGTAAGGCAGAGGTTCTCTTATCTCCTTATACTGGTGTATAATTACTGACTGATATGGTTTATGCTGTTTGATATTTAAATACAGTTCCTTTGGGGTGTTTTATTATAACTACTCCCAAATCAATGTTGGCCTGAGGATGGTCTTGTGGAGTCACTTCACTTGAGACCAAAACGTCGATGATACGTCCACCTCTCCTTCTTTATAACCTTTTGATCTTCATCTAAAGACTACATACTCTTTATTGATGGTCAATATTATGTAACCATGAGAATGGACATTTCATATATTGACACATGTTCCTTTGTAATTTCCATATGTACAGTGATGATACAGTGCTGATGTAATTTCAGAGCTTGTTTGTTTTGTACCCCTTTATTCTTATATACTTTTAAATAGACTAGTTTTCAACCAAAACACTACATACTCTTGTTTTCTTTTTTATTTTATTGTTTTTCTCATGGAAAAGATATCCAATTTCAAATTAACTATATTGGCTTCAGCTTCAGGATTGCCCCATTGGAGAATTTTGAGCTACATAAAAAAGGCCAAAATGGAAAGTAGAAAAGTTTCCACCTTATCTGAGGACTTCAGAAGCCATGAAATCTGAATTGTTCTGCACAGAGCATTTCTATCAAAACCAATGGATTCAGTCGGAACTTGTCCAGTGACTATCTGTCTTTGAAAAGACTTCAGCAGAAACAGTCTGATACCTTGCCGTAAGATTTCGATATGACAAAGTCAGAAGATTAAATCTTTCACTGGTACAAACCTGCTGATGTATCTGACCTCTTCTCCTTTGCAGTCAGCATGAAATTACATCTAGGTTCTGGTCAACAATGGACAGTGACCATTGACTGATGCTTTACTTTTTCTTGGTGCTTGTTGCCTTACCATTTGAAAAATTCATATCTTATATTTCCCTTATTACCTTTTGTTGTTTTTGTGTTATTTTATTTATTATATTCTACCTACGGTTTAAAGTTGGGCAGTGGGGTTTTTCTTCTGTTATGTTTTGACTTCTTAATTGTTTTGTTACTGCTAAATACTTTACACATTTCCCTAAGTTACATCTGTCTGCTCTGTGACATAGCTGTCAGTGGGTTGGGGCCATGTTTAAATATGTGAAACTTTGTTTTGTCTAGATTAGTTTGAGGCCTTATTCCTTGTGGTAGTCTCACAGTCACCCATGAGGTTAAACACGGCCATTTACCACTTGTTCTGAGCTAAAGAAACTTAAGAGCAGGGACTTCTGTTCGGTGGATTGGAGGAATGGGTAGTGGTGGGAAGCATAGTGGAAAGAAAATCAAGAAGTGTGCTCATAAAAGGATGATTGCTTGCTCCCCCATGCCTGAAAAGGAGGCTCTGTAGAGCCAAGGAACGAGAATTGGCTGATGTTGGAACCAAAGCTTAAAACATTTTTACGGGGTGGTTTTTCCTGGGAAAACCAGGTGTGAAAATGCCGGTCCATTCATGATCGGGGTAAGTGAAATTACATATGGGCATTCAACTCTGCTTGATTAGTAATGAGGACCAAAGTATAAGGTAATGGTCAAAAGATGTGTGAGGTGGAATGAAACCTAGGCAGTCTTGGTATTCTGCGTCCTCAGCTTTCGACGTAGCTGACAGGCTTGCCTATAAGAACAAAAGTGGGTCCTTGCATTTAATCTTTTACAATTTAACAATTAATTATGGGGTAGTTAATTCCCATGAAACAAGCAGCTAACATGGTCATCTGGCTGCAAGCCCAGAACTCACCAGTTCAAGAGTATGGTGCATGGCAATAATGGTGAAGAAAATAACCTAAAGGATTGTGCAGCCTCCGCCAACAAAAGATAGCTGAGTGGACTGTGAACAAACTCTGCTAGGGCTGGCGCTAGTAGTTTGTGGCAAAAGGGAAAAATGGCTTGGGTAAAGTGGAACAGAACATTTCGTAAAAGTAGCAGACATTGGTTCAAATATTGTATTTTTAATTAAATCCTATTTAAAGTTTCGTAAATATAGTAAGCAAGAATTCACATTGCTTACTAGAAGAAGAACGAGTTTCGGTCTATTATTCAAAATGTCACCACATCCACATCCCATTCCTCCCTTAAGATGTTATTGTGCTGCATTACACTTACACAGCTAACCGCCGCAAGCCATCACTTCTCCAGAGATGTGATGGGAATGCAATAGCCATAATGAACATACAGATTTCGAGGCAGTTAGATCAATACCTGTAGTGTTCACCCAGCGAAGAGTGTTGAGCATTAAGATTGGTCAGAAAAATATCGAGCCCGGAGTAATACATCACTGTCTTCATTAGTTCAGCTCTATTAGTACAAAAATGTCAGCCTGCTGTACGGGAAAAAACACATGTTCTACTGTTATGTATTTTTCATAAGCATCACATCACTTCCAATATCTGTTAATGGGCAGTCAATAAGAAAATGAGCCATGAAAAGTGTCTCAAAAAGAGAGTTTCAGTGCTGTAGACGAAGTACCTCTATTCGCTGCATTTTTAGTACTGAGTGCTTTCAGTAAGAAAAAGTAAAAAGAAAATATAAAGTAGCCACATTCAGAAGTGTACTGCAATTGGCATTAGTGGGAATTTGAACTTTTTAAACACATAGGCTCAGATTAAAATTGAGGTCATGCAATGTAGGAAAGCAACCATAATTGCTGCACTGGGTGGTTGAACTGGAGAGAGCACAACGGTGCAATATCTATCTCCATGTGCTGCGCAATTTGTACAACCTTGCGCTAAGGCAGGCACCCTTTCGTGATAGTGCAAGGATGCCTGATTTGTGTTCAGAATACTTTTTGAACAGGAAGGCACCCCTTCCAGTACTAAAACTATCCTTTGAGGCTATTTCCTCTATTCTTGTGTGCTGCAGAATGCAACAAACAGGCAAAGAAGAAAAGACGAGGGGAAATAAAAGTATTTGTCCTTGTTACTGAAACCTCAGTAGGGCTCAGGATTTTGGCACTAATCCATGTGTGCAAGTATTTGTAGATATACATTTGCATCAAAACCTATGGGTAGAAGCATGGGAATGTCTACGCACCACTCATGGAAAACCTCCCTGGTACGAAGTAATGCAAGGCAGCAGAAGCGGCTCATGCAGGTAAGAGCGGTGATGTGGTGGGTCCGGGTTGGGGGGATTCGACAGACGAGCATGAGGGGAAATTAAATAAATAATTAATTTTCCCTCTTCGTCGTCTATCGAAATATCTAAATTACAAATGTGAACATTGTACAGTTTTGAGAATTTCGTATTATGCTTCATATACAACATTTTCCAAAATATGAAATTACACCACATTCTGTAATTATGCAGTTTTTTTTGTTTTTTTTTGGGTGGGGTTATATAGCATGAACTAGACCCGAAGGTAGCAGAGCACTTTACATGAGCACCAGTTGCTTTACAGACGGGTACATTTTCTTTTGTTGGTGGTAATATGTTACAGCGAGAACATGGTAACAATGTGCACTTCCAGAACGCCAGCAGCTGATGTTAACAGCCCTTGTGTTTTTCCATGCTACCTTTTTAGCATGAAAGACGTTCTTGCATTAAAAATTTATGAAAGAATGCATTTTCCACTAAAATATAGCACTAATTCAGAGATTTTCATTTTGTGTAATTACACATATTTTCACATCATTTTCTTGAAATGTTACATAATTACAGAAAAGCAAATTAAGCATATACTAGAACTGGGATTCCTGGTTGACTGAAGTATGCATCCAGGCCAGCAGGAGCCACCACTTTATTCAGGGTAAGCTAGATACACACTAAAAGATAGGATGGGCTCAATTCTGGTAGTTTGGCAAGGAGCAAACTAAAGAGGCAATGTGTAAAGTATTTGTACAATATACACATACACAGTAACACCATAAATACACCACAAAAGGACTCCACACATGTTTAGAAAAATAGATTATTGTTTTCTGAACAATCAAAACCAACATGACTAAAATCCAATGTGTAGAAGTTGAGATATTGAATTTCAAAAGAATAAGCAAAAAATATTACTTTGAAGCAAATAGCTCTTTAGGATTTACATGGAATCGCTAGACCAAGTCTCAGATCAGGCCTAACGCGATGGAGCACCAGTCTGCTACACGGCCCAAGCAGGCCCCGGTGAACAAAGTACATTTCCTGGTTGCAATAGCGAGATGCGTCATGAGATGCGTTGATGAGTGTTCCGCAAGTCAAGGATGTCTCAATTTTCTCCACATGCTGATGGCAATGTGTCAGTTCCGTAGACAGGTATAGGAATGGAGAGGGGTGGAGTGATGCACCGGGTTTCTCCACGTAGTAGAGGGGATGCGTTGATCTCTCCAAGCTACAGTGGTGGCAATAATCTTTTCCGATGCGTCAATCTTGGGTGTTGGTTCTGATGCTATGTGCCTATTTTAGTCCTGCTACCGGGTCAATAAGCCAATTCTGCTATATGTGGACCGGAGATGCTTCAAAGTCCGTAGTGCAAGCATCTGGGTCACTTCCATTGAGACAGGTACAGGAGAATGGGTAGATACTTTGATATACCTGAGTCTCAAGCAAAAGGAGGCTCCCCCAAAAAGCCCTTGGAGAACACTTGGAATGTAGGAAGAGTCCAGATCGCCTTCAGAAAAGTCACAGAGCAGCAGTCTGCAAGGAAACATGCAGAAAGGGAGGCCTTCCAGATCAGTCCAGTTGAGTCCTTCAAGCAGCTCAGCAGTTCTTCTGGCAGAGCTTCAGTTACAAGCCCAGTAATATCTGATTTTAGGGGGTCTGAGACCCAGAACTTACATACTTTGATGTAGGGGTGCCTTCAAAGCAGCTCCTTGAAGTACACAGATCTTCCTTTCAATCAAGCCCTGTCTGTCAGGCTATTTATGGTGGGTAAATCAGCCCTTTGTGTGGGAACAGGACATTACCTATTCAGTGAAGTATTAGCCCCTCCCTTCCATCCTGCCAATGGAAAGATATCAGAATACAGATGTATGTAGATGGGTACTCAGACACACCTATCCTTCCTGTGTTTGTGATTGTCTAGAGGGAATGCAACAAATGTAGCTATTACACCCCCAGATGTCTATTGGAGACGGGTAGCAAGGCATACAAAGCAGGATGTATGGAGAAATGTCCACCTTCCTATAATTGTGATAGGTTCTCCCCACACACTTTGTTATAATCAATTAACTAACTGATCTAACTTCATTTAGTGCTGCTCCATACGTTGCACTTTGTCAGAGTGCCATACATCATGGGTAATACTGATCTTGTTAGGAAACTCCTCCCCTGAAGAATGTGCGCACTTGTTACTAGAAACGGTATCTGTTCTTTATCGATACTCCAAACAATATTAGAAACATTTTAAGCTGACTTGGCGTTAATCAAATCTTCTTCATTTTTAGAAGTAATCACATTATCCGAGTTTATACCAATCCGTGAACATCACATGAAATTCTCAATCCATGAATTTAATCAACCCAATGCACTTCGGGTCACTCCATTGACCATTACTCAGTGGGGTGTAATAGTAGGGTAAGTGTTGGATAGTGTAGGGGTAACAATTACTATTCTAACTCCGGGGGGGTGTAATAGTAGGCTAAGTGTTGGATAGTGTAGGGGTAAAAATTACTATTCTAACTCCAGGGGGGTGTAATAGTAGGGTAAGTGTTGGATAGTGAAGGGGTAAAAAGTACTATTCTAACTCCAGGGGGGTGTAATAGTAGGGTAAGTGTTAGATAGTGTAGGGGTTTAAATTACTATTCTAAAATAAATGTAATTAAAAAATTACAAATTAATTAAAAAAATTAAATTATAATTTTTTTTAATGTATTAAAAACGTTATAATTATTTTAAATACATTAATTTATAAAACTAAAAAAATACAAACTAAAATTAAATACTTACCTAATTAAAAAAAATTGTAATAAAAAAATATTAAATGTATTTAAAATGTTATAATTATTTAAAATAAATTAATTTATAAAACTAAAAAAATACATACTAAAATTAAATACTTACCTTACCTATACTTATGTTGTAATGGCATGCGTTGTAAAAGCACCTACGTTGTAATGCCATGCGTTGTAATGGAATGCTTTGTAATGGCACCTGCGGGGTAAAAGTTGCGTTGTGATGGTACTTTGTCGTAAAAGTTGCGTTGTAAAGGTCGTTCCCCTCCTCGGGGGTCTATAAAAAATGATAAACAAGAAGCTAATTAATCAAAAGAATATCTATGTGCATTAATATTTTACACGTATTTCTTTTATGGTCAATCAGTCAAAAACCTACTCATTTTGATATCCTACTACCACATTATGTCTAAACATGTCACCCAACATTATCATGTCATTGAATACTTGTATTTAGGTTTAAATGATTTTAGCTTTTTATAGCATATTACAAACCTATGTGAGATTGTGTTCACCTCACTTTAGTAATGCAAACATTTTTTCAGCAAGATCGTTTAGACCAGCACCGATAGGTTGCTCTTTTTTTCTTTAACCGTAACTTCATACATTATCCCTTCATCACTAGGACACTCATGGATTGAGAATTTCATGTGATGTTCACTGATTGATATAAACTGGAAAAATTTGATTACTTCTGAAAATAAAGAAGATTTGATTAACGCCAAGTCGACTTACAATTGTTTCTAATGTTGTTTAGAGTATCAATAAGGAACAGATATCGTTCCTAGTAACACGTGTGCACATTCTTTAGGGAAGGAGTTTCCCAACCAGATCAGTATCCCTTTCTAATATTGTCACAAAAAGATGGAGTGGACCTCCTCCCCACTCTGGATGCACTGCATTTATTAGTTGCATATAACAACATATCACAAAGTTCTTTGTTTCTCATTTGTATTTTTTTTTCTTTTTCCTCCAACGTAATCCAGCTTTTCATAATATTCATAATTTTCACATGTCACAAGAGAAACGCTCATGTCTTCACTCAGCTCTTGAAGTTCCAGAAATGCCCATCTGGGCCTTATCCTGAACCACGACTGTGTACATGAAGTTAATCCACGATCATTGTTCTTAAGTTACCCAATGCATTTCAGGCCCATTCTTTGGCCCTTCGTCAGGGATTTTCTACAGATAAAAAACACATCAATTAGATTCCGTATTTTACCCCAATGTCACCTGTTTACTAATTTACATGATAGTTCACTCTTTAGACGTTTTCCAGAAATCAACGTTCTATCCCACTAACAATTGTTGCCCAACACTACTGTATCCTGGATGCCCATAGTAACCACCCTTCTTCTGTTTTTACTACCCATCGGATCCCATCTGCAACTCATGACCATACCCCTTCCACATCAGTATACAAGCTGTTTTTTCTCCAAATATATCTAAAATCCCTCAAAACAGTACAACTCTTCCAGTCCATACCTTCAAAGCCATCCGTAAAATCTGCTTATAAAAATGAACACTCGTAAAAAATACAGAGTATGGGCATGCAATTTGCTACATTCATAGGAATGTTTTGGGATACCTCCCTCAAACTCATGCTAAAGTTTTCATGCTAAAGTTTTCATTGGAGGTGGATGCAACTTCTTTCAATTGAATTACATTTTTTCTAACCTCAATCTCCATTGCAGAGGCAGAGTGGTTATGATCTGTGGTCCTTTCAACAGTGTCACCAAGCAGATCTGCTCTGCCTGTGCAATGGGATGAGTAATACTGCACATACCGACAAAGACTCCTTGGCTCAGTTAATCTCACCTTATTTTAAAGGTAGCCACCGTACTTTAGGAGACAATTTCTTCTTTGGGATTTAATAGAGCTGGCTTGTCTTCCTGATGTCATCTTGTGTAGGTCTGTAAAACGAGGAAGAAAAAAAGCTTTTGTGTTATCGTTTTTTTAATGAACATGCTTTGTACTATTATCCTGAAAAGAAAATGTTTCCATTATTTCTTATCCGCTTAGTGACATTCTCAAAAATCTATTTTTAATTCTATTGCTGTAGTCTGCTTTTAAAAAATGTGACTTTTTTACTTTGATTTAAAGTTGAGACCTGTAAAAAGAAAGACACTTTTTGTTTTCAAAGCTGAATTCTGGGCAAATTTTACCGAAGTTTCTTTGTCTGAGTGGTGTACTTTTGGTAGGTGATGGTGTTTCTCTGCTGGTTTTCGTAAGATGAATTATTCCAGGGGATTGTTGGTTTGGTCTGTAAGGAGAAGATCACATTAAGAGGAGTGTTAAGTTTGGATGTTTTCTAAAGTACAATTATATTGTTAGCAATGTACCAGGGGAATGGAAAGTTGTCCAGCCATGGTTAATTTCACACTTTTTAAGGATCTTAAAAGTCATTTATACATTTTCTGCTTTTTCAAAGAAGGCCTAAGAGAATTGTGCATTTTTTTAATGTAGCTTGTTGGAAATAATTTGTTAGCTTTGTTTGTAAAATGGATTTTTAGGAAACAAATTCCTTTGAAGATCTCTCCATTTTTTTGAAGTTCTGTAGCAGATGGATTTGACTTCAGATGATCTTTCATTTGTAACTTCAACAAATTTGGTGAAATTGCAAACTCCATAATAAAAAAAAAATAGTAGTCTATTTTTCTGCAAAATATAATGCATTACAAAATGTATCATTCTCCATCCAGCACCTGCCTAACACAAGCACAGGGTGGAGAAGGAATAGTAATTTTCCCCCAGTACTGACCAACATCCTTCAATGAGGCAAGTAACCTGCCGAGTTGAATTAGTAATTTTGTCCCCCAGCACTGACAAGCATCATCCCTGAGGCATACACCCGATGGAACAGAAATAATAATCTTTACCCCATCACTGACCAGCACCTTCCCTAAGGCAAGCACTGGGTGGAGTTGGATTAGTAATTCTGTCCCCCACCAATGACCAGCAACTTCTTTGAGGTAAGCACCCGGTGGAGTTGAAATAATAATTTTGCCACACCCCTGACCAGCATCTTCCCTGAGGCAAGCAACCTGTGGAGTTTAATTAGTAATTTTGCCCCCCCAGCACTGACCAGCACCATCCCTGAAGCATATATCCAGCAGAGCAAGAATAGTAGTGTTGCCCCATCACTGACCAGCACTTTCCCTGAGGGAAACACCCGGTGGAGTTAGATTAGTAAATGTGCCCCCCACCACTACCCAGCTCCTTCCCTGAGACAAGCACTTGGTGGAGTTAGAATAGTGATTTTTCACTTAACCTCTCGCAGCACTTTGCCTGAGGCAATCACCCAGATGAGTTTGAGTAGTGTCCCCACCCAGTACTGACCAGCACCTGCTCTGAGGCAACCACCCAGTGGAGTTAGAATAGTACTATACTATACTAGAATACTGACCAGCACCTTCTATGTGGTAAAGCATTTTTTTACATTTTTAAGTGGTTTATTCAAAACAAAAATAGTTTAGCATAACATTACAGCGGTTTGTCTTCTGACATTGTATTCAAATTTGAATGTTGTATATTTCTCCAAAATCTGTGACAGTATTATAAAAATAATATACATTTTAAGTTTGGGAATTATTTCCATTCCAATTAAATGTCTTTTTTGTTAGTGTTTCACTTACTTGAGTCAATAGAGGGCAGTGTTTGAAATCAAACTGTCAGTTGTCTCCTTAACTCATGCAGCGTGTGGTCAACAGGGAAGTGAGTGTTCCCCTGAGCACAAAATGGTGCTCTGCTGAATTTATATGTTTTTTAGGAGTTATTGAAATTTTAGATGAAAATATGTTTTTGGAATGGACTTTTCCGCCTGATTCAGATATGTAGTGTGTAAAATGTGGGTTTTTATGTTCCTTGGCTGTACAGCTACAGTTGAAATAGAGAAAGGACACCAGATTCATTTGCATTGGAATGCACATTCTCATGTTGCCATTGACTGTACAGTGTATCTAATAAAATAGTCAAAACATGTACTCCTAATGATTTACATATGGAAAAGATTTGCAATTTTTACATTTGCGATATATCAATATTTTTCCTATTTATTTATTTTTCCAGTATTTTTTTCAGAAGCATTTAAAGCTGCTTAATATTGGTTCAGCAGTACTCTGACAGATAATTGGTATGTTTAAAAAAATAATAATTCACTTACCTGATCGCTGCTGCTCTCCTCCACCTCTCCCACATAGTCCCTCCACTCCGGCCATGTCGTCCTTCAACTCCAGTCACTAGAAAGAAGGCCCCAAGCTTTCCAGACCTAATTGCAATGCTGAAATGTGACATTCTGATTGGTCTGAGGGCCATGGTTTGCAGATAGGGAATGAGAGCCTGGGCATGTTCTCTACCCAGACTGTAATGCAGCCTGGGTGGAGAACATACAAAGTGCGCATGACAGTTTGCCAGGCCAAGACGGATGGCCAAACCATCATGCGCACTTTAGAGTGCAGCAACCATTCCTCTGCCCTCGTCAGAGCAGCCCGGCCTCATCTGAACCTGGTGGATACTAAAGATAAAATTATAATAAAACATGGTCGGAGATGCAGTGCGAAGAATCAGGCTGACAGACCTTTATGCTGATTTCCAGTGTGACCGATGAGTTCTCGGTACGAACGGGCCCGTTCACAGGTCTGAAGAGCTAAGACGTTTGATTTCAGCACCTGTGAGCCACACTAAGGGTACAGTATTTGAGAGGCACCACTTGGTCCAAGGGCTGATGAAGGATGTTGGGGAGGCTTTTATATCCCTGGGGCTTAGATTAGGAGTCCATCAAACTAGCCCTTGGAGTCACTTTGGTGTCCTGGGTTCAAGATGAAGTTGCAGGTCCAGTTCTTCCTCCGTAGGCAGGGCAGCAGTTCCTTTAGAGCAGCAGTCCAGTAGAGTGGCAGTCTTTGTAGACCTGACGGCGTTCTGCTTTCGAAGTACTGTCGAAGCTTTCGTCAGGGCTACATTTTGTATATCCATGCTCTCTCACACACACATACTATGCACATTTGTGAGGCCTAACGAAGGCCCAAGACCCAATCGGGTTCTTGGAGTGGGCCAAAACATGTTGGCAAGAAGGGTATATTGCAACAATTATATTCAATAGAACCCTAAAAATTCATGATTTTATTTATACTCCAGGTACCCTCAAAATAAAGAATTTTGGGGGGTATAACTAGAGGTATTTTTAACTAATCACTCTTCTGGATCCCTGCATGTTCTGCTTGACTTTATGTAAAAACTCCCATTCCATATATGGTTGAGTCCGCCCAGGTGGTACCATCTTACCGGGTTGTGAAGAGGCGCCGATGAGGAAGCATGTCATAAGTGAGTGAGGCATCTATTCCAATATCTCTGGATATCCTAACATCGTTGGATGCTGCAGAGGTGAATAGCAACTTCCTGAAAAGGAGGGAATATTTTTTCCTCTCCGTTTAGTATTCTAATCAATCAGTGGCTCGTATGTGAGAGAGAGAGAGAGAGACCTTGTAGTAGCACAGATGCCCTACCTTCTTGGTCCTGGATCCAGGCTAAATACAGAAGGTATGCAGCTCTTTGTGTGGAAACAGAACACAGCCTATGTAAGTGGGGCTGGGCCCAGCTCCTCCCATCCATCCTACCATTGATGACCCATCTAGTCGCAGCTAAGCTCACTATTGTGTGTGGCTGTCTAGTAGGAATACTTAAAGCCCAACTTTCAGCTAAACCCAGTCATGGGATTCAAAGACAGGTTACATGCACCAAGGGGCTAAGGCAAGAAAAGGCTTACTTTCTAAAAGTGGCATTTTCAGAAGTGCAATTCTAATTCTGGATTTACCATAAATTCTCCATAATTTAGGATTATCAGTAGTGATTCTAGAGACACCAAACATGAACTGATTATCCATTCCCATTTGGAAATCACACTTACAAAAGCTAGTAAGGCAACTCCAGTGTTATCATATGCGAGAGATAGTCCTTGAAGTAGTGAAAACAAATGTACCAGGTTTTCACTACCAGGACATGTAAAACACCAAAAGTACACGTTCTACTTTTTAAATACATTACACCCTGCCCCCTGGGCTGTCCGGGGTCAACCTAGGGGTGATGTATATGCATTAAAAAGGAAGGTTTGGGAGTGGAAAAGGGTATACTTTACCAGGTTTAAATTGTAGTTTAGGCTGCACACACAGGCTCTGCAATGGCAGGTCTGAGACATGTTAAAAGTGCTACTTAAGTTTGTGGTGCAACAAGTGCTGCAGGCCCACTAGTAACATTTAATTTACAGGTCCTGGGCACATGTAGCACCACTTTCCTGGGGACTGAGAAGTAAACTAAATATGCCAACTGGGTATATGCCAATGTTACCATCTTTTAACGGAATGAGCACAAGCAGCTTAGCTCTGGTTAGCAGTGGTAAAGTGCATAGGCCAGAAAAATGTAAGTTAGCAAAGACAGGATGTCTGAAGGCAAAAGGTTAGGGTAATACCACGCCAAGGATGGCAGGTCTAACACATGTCCCTTCAAGCTGAAAGTGTGAAGAAGAACTACCCAACACTTTGGGAGTTGTGTTCAGTAAGGGAGATGAAGCTTAAGATGCCATCAGTATCATCGTGGTCTCATCCAGAATAGTTCCACTGTAAAGTTCCTTTTCATGGACGAAGATGGACCACCTTAACAGTTTGGGATTCTCACCTTTCATATGCAGTAACCATCTGAAGGGGTTCTGCTGTGTGCCTAAACCCGGAAGTGAGCACCAAGTTGGTTTAGTCTCAGCTTCTTCAGTACCCAGGCCACTGCAAATGCTTTCCTCTCTATTAAACTCCATATCTGTTCTCACAGAGGTAACTACCAATTAAGGCTACAAGTTGATACTGGCTCTCTTTGTTTAGCCGTGAGAGCACATCTCCTATGACACACTCTAGGGCATCTGTTTGTATAATGAATTCTTTGGAGATGTCAGGGGCCTTGGGCACAGGTGCAGATGGTTTGGAGTTTAGCTTGGAGTTGCTGCACCTTACCTCCTCCCACTTGATGACCCATGTAGACCACTGAACACTGCCCCATCTGGCCCTTACTGGCCTTGATAGTCAAGCCTGCCCTCTGCAGAGTCTAAAGCACTTCTCTGAGGTGGACCAAACAGTCCTTAGACCTATAACTGAACACCGTAATATCATCTAGATAGGAGGCCCTGACGTTCTCCTACCCAGCCAGAACTTGGTTGACCAATTCTTTAGAGATGTCAGGGGTCTTGAGCACAGGTGCACATGGTTTGGAGTTTAGCCTGGAGTTGCTGCACCTTACCTCCTCCCACTTGATGACCCACGTAGACCACTGAACACTGCCCCATCTGGCCCTTACTGGCCTTGATAGTCAAGCCTGCCCTCTGCAGAGTCTAAAGCACTTCTCTGAGGTGGACCAAACAGCCCTTAGACCTATAACTGAACACCGCAATATCGTCTAGATAGGAGGCCCTGACGTTCTCCTACCCAGCCAGAACTTGGTTGACCAACCACTGGAAGGTGGCAGAGGCATTCATCCAACCAAAGGGCATAAATCTTAACTGAAAGTGCCTTTTTGGGTAAAAGAATGCAGACCTCTCTTTGGCCCCTCAGTCAAGGCAATCCACCAGTACCCTGATGATAAGTCAAACGTGCTGAGAAACTTGGCAGTTTCCAACCAATCTATTCAATCATCAGCTCTGGGGATGGAGTGTGCATCAGGTTTGGTGACCGCGTTCATCTCCTGTTATTCCACACAGAACCTACGTTCAGAGATGTCACCTGGAGGTGTAGTCTTGTGAAAAAACACCACTGGGCTGAACCAAGGGCTGTTTGAGGCCTCAATAACTCCTAGCTCCAACATCTTGGAGACCTCCTCCTTAATTATGCCTGTCACCTTGGCAGACAACTGGTAGATTTTACTTATCATCTGTGTACTGTCCTCAGTGTCAATATGATGGGGGTACCATGGAGTGCGCCCCGGGATAAGGGAGGATAAAGAGGCAAACTGCCCCAAAAACTGGTGGCAGTCTCTCTGTTGGTCTAGGGTCAGTGTAGGGAAGAGGTTGACACCCTCCACTGACCCATATTCTACTTTGAAAGAATGAATGTTGGGGAGAGACTGGCCCTCACCTCTTCCACCCCATCATCCATGAAGGGCAGCATGGTTAACTCAGACCTGTCAAAGTGGGGTTTGTGGCGATTGATTTGCAAAACCCTTGAAGGGTTCCGGGGAGTTTTGAGGTCCACAAGGTAGGTGACCTTACTCTTGCACTTTTCATCTTAGAGGGCCCAGACCAACTGTATTGTGAGACTCAGGGCTTCATATTTTTTGGCAAAGCTGAAACTTGACCTGAGTGGCCTTCTGGTCATACCACTGTTTCATGAGCTCTTGGCTGGCTTCTGGATCCACCTTGGCTTGGTTCCAGAAGTGCTTCATCTGGGTCCGGACTGCTAGAAACCCAGATGGGATCTTCTTCCCACCTCTCATTGATCAGACTGAGAGGTCCTTTCACAGGGTGTCCATACAGGAGCTCAAAGGGTCTGAAGACAGCCCCCTTCTGAGGGACTTCCCGGTATGCAAACAACAGACATGACAAGAGGACGCCCCACTTCCACCTCAAGGGCTCTGACAGGCCCATGATCATGCCTTTAAGAGTCTTGCTGGCCCTTTATTTGGCCCATTAGCTTGAAGGTGGTAAGGAGTGAAGAACTTGTCAGTTTCCTCACATTACTTCCACATGGTTTTCATGTACACCAACATGAAGTTGTTACCATGGACTGACACCACCTGCTTTGAGAACCCCACACTGGTAAAGATCCTCATCAGTGCATATCAGAGGGATAGCCTCCGGGTACTGGATGGCATGGTCCACCGAGACCAGGATTAAACCTGTTGCCCATGACGGTCTTGGGGTCCAGAGGACAAACAATGTTGATGCCTACATTTTCAAAGGGAATATTGAAAGAACAGTGGTTCAAGTGTGGCCTAAAAGGTCCAAAAGCAAGAGGGGTGGCCCAAAGAAGGGCACTCATTTTTTTAAATGGGGGAGAAATCAATTCCGTAGTGAGCAGAGGACAGAGTCTGAGGAGGGTCGGGTAGGTCAAATAGATGAGAGGTATTTATTGACACAAAATCATTGTAGAGTGCTCACATAATAAAAAAGCGCGATGTGAAATAGTGAGAGTGGATTTTAAAAAGACATTGCATTGATAACAATACATTAGAATTCCGTTAAGGATTTTTACTAAATATGAGGAATTCATGTTGTGGGGTGGCCGACGGCGTTTCCGAAAAAGAAATCTACTGCTGACTTGCAAATACTGCTCACTACGAGCCCTTGGCACGTTACCCTGTAAATACCGTAGTGCCATTTTGAGGCACTAAGAGGGCACCTGGTGAGATTTTTCCAGTACAGGTGGTTGTGAACCTTTGTAATGAGAAAGCTCATGCTCAAGTAGAAAATCTACTGGAGCAGTGGCAAAACCAACTTTAGTGCTCCATGTGGTGCTATTCACCCTGATTTTTCAGCATGGAACAAGCTCCTGGTGCTAAAAATCAGTGTGAGAAACACAATGTGCTGATTTCTGCTTGTTGGCGGAACTCCACAGAATCTCAGATTGTTCATTAGGCCTGAGTGTATTTTTTCTACCTGGAACTCAGAGAAGTGACCAAGAAAACTCTGCCACAGTGCGGGGAGTTCCTCAAGCAGTGGAATGCATTATATTGCGTTCTTCATGCTGATTTTTAGCGCTGGGTGAAAATCAGTGCGAACGGCACCATGTGCAGTGCGAAAAGGCACTGCTCAAGTAAATGTGGGTCATCTTCCGCAACACAAATGGAAGGTTTCTCAACGCAGGCGGTTGCTAGCATCCGTGACCACCCTCTTTGAGAAATCTCACTGGGGGATGGTCTAGCTTTGGAATTTCCTCACTCAAGCTCGCCAACTTAACATTGGCAAGCTTGAGGGAGCAAAACACTCTGCTCCACTTTGTGAAGCACAGTTTTATTTTGGAGCTCTGCATGCTGCCCAGGCCTTCTTTTCATGTCACACCATGACATTATGCAGAGTGAAGAACTGTGAGTTATGCCCACCCCTACATACAACACAATAAGCATTCCCCTTTCAAATTTCCAATCACTGTGTTGTATCTGAAACAAAGAATGTCTCAGAAATTATTCAGAAATATGGTTCTCTAACCATACTTCAGAAGAGTATCTAGGCTTATTTCCTAGGCTGTAAAATGTCATGAATACAAACAAGCCAAAGCACAGTACTTTGCCTTCATGCAAGTACATTGTTTCTACCACAATCAACCATAAGGAGTGCATCGATTTTTATATTTTGCTGGAAGGTTAGCCAGACTTGTATTACTTCCTTTAAAAATATCAGACTCTTCTGGCAATTCCAAAATGTATGTGTCCTATTTGCTCACCATAACTACTGCAAAGGCTGGACATTCAATCCAAGCCCATACATTTTTCTGGCATCCAGAAAATTCTGAAAGAGTCATCTACTTCATCCAACTGTTTTTTACAACCCTCAAAATGTTTTGGAATGTTGCACTTCCTAACGTAACTCAAATTAGTATTTCGTAAGTCATTTCCCCACACCTTGTCAGAGTACTATTATTTATTTATCAATATCTTCATCTAAACATAGCTTTGGAAAATTCTGATGCATGTAATGTAATATCCCAGTGAATGTAGCTACTGTAGCCAAGTGTAAAGAAAAGTAACATTTGTCTTCCTCTATTGGAGAATGTTTTAAAATGAATCTCTGCATACTTCTCACGAAATGCATCCATAGAGGTTTATCAAGATTATTAGTTTCTGATATGACAAGCAGTGTGTGACCAATTGGACTTTCTTTTGTATTCAAGCTCCCTTGATCTGGTGGGGCTGACGAGCCCGAGTTACACACCTGCGTACCACGAGTGGTACCAGACCTGAGGATATTTTTTGGCCGCCTACACAGCACCCCTACATATATGCCTATTCCCTGCTGATGAGAGGTAACAACCGCGAAACACGTGTCCAGGGATGGCCAAAGCGACAGTGATTTTTTGCTCAAGACCCTGGCAGAGGCGCACCCGCTGATGCTTACTTCATGTTCCACAATGCTTTGGGGCAACACGCTGATAGGACAAGCAGTGTGCGACCAATTGGACTTTCTTAGTTTCAGACCAGATAAGCTTCCAAATTAGAACTTGAGGTTAGAAGGATTGAACAAACAAAGGCAGCAGTAATGAATGACTAGCTTTTTGACAATATCAGTATCCTGCTTCAAACCCACAATAATGATTAAGCAAGCTTATTCACCCAATTTGAATGAGAATTATATGTCTACATGTAGCCTGATTAAAACATTCAAATCAGATAGAAAATGTGTTTTCTCAATTATGTTTTTACAATACACAGTGAGATGAGATTTAATATTTTCCATCTGTGTAGGTTTCTCACAATTATTTTTTAGAAAGTAATCTAATGTCTTCATGCCTTTTAGCAATCAAATATGCTGCAAATTGGGAGTTTTTCTGTTTTACCAATGGCTCAGCGTAAAATTATTTTACCAAACTCAGACCTGCTCGTTCCTAAGAGAGGTTTTAACTTTGAGCGCTAAATGCTTTCAAATCTGCACGCCTGTTGGTTAAGGTTTTTATTACCTATCCAATAAACCACTAATAATAATGTCTCTGCAAGCTATAAGGTTTTAAGAATCCACTTCCACAACTATGCAATGTAGGCTTGATTGATTGTCTTGGAATTCTATTAAAGTTCTCTTTTATGAAAATGTGTCACTGGATAAGGTAAATCCATATGTTACACCCTTCCTGAAGAGGGGCAATCCATAATGGTATATGTTTTGAGCGGGTTATGGTGACCAACGGCACTAAGTCAGGTGGAGCAGAGGAAAACAATTTCAGATGAAACTGAAGAATAAATGGTGCTTTGGTGTGCTACACCTTTTATGACTCCTATCAACAAGGCCAACATTTAAGTGTTACCAGCGGTTACATTTACAACTTCATGCACTCTTTTTGGCACCCTGAACTTCATACTTGTACTCTATTCTTGTGTTGTCTGGTTCAGAGATTGCATGATCAGAAAGCAAGCTGATCTATCATAATCCCATGCCCACTTTCTGATGTTCTCACACACAGTTCCTTCCTTATTTGTTGCAGAGGTGCAAAAGGATATACCATGATGTAGCGGATTCCCTGTCACTGGTGAATGAGAATGAAAGATGTCTCAAAGGAGCTTCAGTCAAATACGTCTTTATTCCTCAGCATACATTCACATACTGTGCACTATCTCATACTCAACATTAACCACACCCTAACACCTCCATGCATAACACATGTTTCATCTCCAGAGTACGCCCAGAAGCACAATAGTCCTAGATGCATAACATCAATTTGTTAAATAAAAAGTAGCAGATATTACTAAAATTACATTTCCTCAATTAGGCGATGAGGGACTTGCACTTGTCTGCCGGCTAGTGTGATCCGAGTTGAATGAGGTCCACCATGATTGGGCAACAGCGACATAAGCTCAGGTCCTTGAGCCGGACATGCTGGCGGGGTCACCTCACACATGGTTTCAGAACTCAACTAGTGTTGCAGTAGCTTTTTAAATGTGATGTGTACTGAATGATGGATAGTCCAGGACGATGTGCTGTCACTATATGTCCCTTGCACGCTATAACCTGTAATGGATCAGCGGCAAAAGGAGTGTCTGTTTTCCAGTCATCTCTGCTTAACCAGTACTCAGACTCCTTTGTCAAAGGCTATCTCTAGGGCATGGTAACGCTGATCTGCATACATATATTTTCCAAGTTGAATCGGTGTCTTGAGCCTTGTAATCGTTCACTGATTGATCTGGAGTCCATTGGGGTAGTTTTGTTCTGATGGTTCTCCTAAATAGCAAGGTGGCTGGGCTCTCACCAGTTGTGGAGTAAGAGATTGAGCGATAGGCCTAGAGAACCTGCTGCAAGGCTTAACCTTTATCATTTCGTTGAATGGCCCTCTTGAGGGTGCCCATGCATTGTTCAATTGCACTATTGACCTAGAGCAAGAGGGGTGTACTCTTTTAGTTCTTGGCATTGAGTCAAACAAGAAATTCTTTGAACTCTTTGCTGTTAAAGGGTGGTCCGTTATCAGATGTGAGGGTGTCAGGGATGCCCCACGTTTCAAAGATGTCATCAAGTCCTTCAATGAATTTGTCATGGGTTTTTGAAGATAAGTCTTTCACCAAAGGAAAATGTGAATACTTGGGGGGCGCTAGAGGGCGCACAAGCAGACTGGCCGCACTACTGTGAGGCTCCTGCAGCCTGGATCAATAATCCTTCGATTATCCTTGTAGCTGACTCCTTTCCTGTCCTGAACTCTCCTGAGGGGAAAAACATACAGCTCTGCAGCCGCGGTGAACATTTGGAAGCTCTGCGCCTTGTCCCGGCCGACTTAGAAGAGACGGAGCGTTGACCGAGACCTGGGCTGGAGCTGAGCGGAGCAGTCGGCTGGGGCTGAGACTCGGCGCGAGGTCACGGCGCACCACGAGGCGTGCGGGCCTCTTGAAGGTTTGGCGCCAGGGCGGACCCCTACTCTCGTTGCGGTGATCTGACCGCAAGAACAGTGCCGGGTATACCAGCTGCCCGCCTATCTGATCCCTGTGCTGCGCCTGGAGAATCGTCAACAGCGGACCCGAGGTGAGGAGTGGTGACTCGGGTCTACGGGCGGGAGACTTCCCTCCCGGTGCACTGATCGCCGAGCCGACCTGGGCCGGAGTGTGGTGGAGGCTGGGAGGAGGGGGTGCGGCGCCCCCCCCCCCCGCGAAGACGATCGGACAGCTCTGGCAGCCCGCGCGTGACTCTGATGAGCGCTGACAGCTGAATGCGAGGTGTGCTGGCGGCCCGGCTGCTATAGGCGCCAGGAGCGGCGTACTACTGTGATCCACAAACATCGCTGTTGCCTTTTAGGTCTTTGTGCTGCTCGGCAACACTTGAGGAAGATGTGCATCTGCTAGGGGAGCTTCATAGCGCGAGATAACCTACGCTCTCCCCGTTAAAGACTCACTCATACCATTTGACAGGCACCAGCTTCAGCTGCACTACATGGGGAGCCGGTGATTCTCAAGACATAGCGATTTGCCCTGGGCCTGTTAGACACCACATGAGAGGGCGCTAGCACTGTGCAATCAGGCTGATTGGGTTGATGACATTGGCTGTATTATCATTGATAGCTGTTCGTGAGTAACTCGGCAGCGCTGATCCTGACGTCCCTGGTTGCGCTAATGGTTACATGCACAAGGGCCCGCGCTCCCACGGCGTTGCTACACATTTAAGACGCTCCTGGTGGTACTACTTGGTATCCTATCGTACGGTTGGAGGCACCGGGTACTAATCTGACGAGGACAGGGCGGCATCACCTTCCCCCCGGCTCTGTGGTGCGACGGCACGCCCAACTTGTACCGCGTTGCGCACCACTTTCAAATATAAACACCACCCTGCGCTCAGTCGTGTGCATGTCGGCGAGTTCCCTCCCTATCCGTGAGGGACGGGAAAAGCGGCCATCTGCTACCGCCGTGAGCCCCTACAAGCGACCTACGATGGGTAAATACGATAGCAGACAGCCAAAGCTGACCTTTGAGGCCACCAGCGGCAAGAAGGGATTGCATAGTGCGCCAGATATGGACAACTCCCAGAGCCCGCCAACGGCTGTGATGAATCTTGGACCCTCCTCGCCAGACCTGCAGCAAATGATGCAGGAGATGAGACAGGGGTTTGCCACAATAGTGGATAAGGTCGACCGGATGTCGTCTAGAATGGACGCCATTGTACAGAAAATTGACGTCCACGAGGAGCGGATCACGGAAACAGAACGACGCATATCCGAAAATGATGACACGACTGCCTCCCATACTGCGCAACTGGTGAACAACGTCCTTCGGCTCATTGCAGCGAAGAATGAGGAGTTGGAAGCACGCAGCCGGAGGAACAACATTCGCGTGGTAGGTGTGCCAGAATCCACCAATTCAGGGCGTATGGAGACCTATGTGGAAGAGATCCTGCTTGCTGCAGTCGGCCCTGAGGCGTTTTCTACGCAGTTCATCGTCGAACGGGCACACCGCTCATTAGGACCGCAACCCAAACCTGGAGCCCCGCCACGGCCCATCATAGCAAGGCTCCTCAATTATCGTGACCGTGACACTGCGTTGCGAGCAGCCCGTGCAAACCAAAAACTGACATGTGATGGTGTTAGCTTTTCCGTTTATCCTGATTTCACGCCTGTGGTGCAGGAACAACGGCGGAAATTCTTGGAAGTGAAGAAAAAACTTCGCGCACTGCAGATCGACTATGCGTTGCTATATCCAGCGAAACTGAGAGTAACCCACCAAGCTAAGCAGCACTTCTTTATGAACCCGCAACAAGTGGAAGACTTTCTGAAAACTCTGAGACGGGCTAGGCCAGACCACAGGAATGGCGGCGATGAGAATAATGAT
Organism: Lissotriton helveticus; assembly: GCF_964261635.1. NCBI lineage: Eukaryota > Metazoa > Chordata > Amphibia > Caudata > Salamandridae > Lissotriton > Lissotriton helveticus. The sequence goes on from NC_136065.1 coordinate 1,470,662,268, forward strand.
GACGGACGTTCCCAGCCTGAAGAACTGTAATTACCTGCCCTCACCGATACAGCGAGATGATGGAATATTGACATTACCTATGCGGGCTGTTGGGATTGTGGTTCGAGGGCACGCTTCACTGCTGTACGAGAATACCAAGGACGGGTATTGGACTGTTGGTGGTAATGTATTCCAGGCACCCCCCTTCCCTTGATGGTGTCCAATCAGGGCGGTACAGGACGAAGGGCACGGTGAAGGGGGGGATTTGGGCAAACTCTAGATGACCCCTGTAGGGTATACCCCAATGGACATGTGGATTACTTTCCTTATGTTGGGATGTTTGATTGTTACTGAGGGTGGGGGAGGGGTTGGGGTTTCTGGCAAGTTGGGGATGCTTCAGTGGGAGGGTCGGGGTGGAGGGTGGGAAGTGGATCCTGGCACGTTGGGGATGCTTCAGTGGGAGAGGGTTGGAGTAAGAGGTCTTAAGCTCTCTGAATTGCTTCATACTAATGCCAATGTGCCTGCCAGCTATAGGAGGGGCACGCAAGACTTGGATGGTGCCGCCTGTCTAGACTTGGTGACAGGGATGTGGGGGGAATGGGGCTTAACTATTACTATAGCTCCGGGCATTGGGAAGTGGAGTACTTATTTGAGAACTACCAGGTTGAGGGTGGGGGGGTTTGATTTACTGCACTGTATAGGATAGATAATATTGCGCTATTTGACAAAATGGTTATTGAGACTGTTACTGTTTGCACGTTGGGGATATATGCAACGGGGGAGAGGAGGAATGGATTGTTTAAAATAGATGTTATAGAATTGGGCAAAGCGCATACCAAAGAGCTACTATTGACTGATCCAGCAGGCTTGCATGATGGGGACGGACGAGGAGGCCTCCTCGCAGTGCATGTAGTACACACAATCACTTTCTTACGACATGGCATTCGTGGGTGTAGTAGGGCACGACGTAAGCTGTGCTCCTGCGCTACTGAAAGACTAATGCATATATTAAGCAAGGACGTCAGAGAGAACTGGTTGGGGAGACTTTCACTGATATACTGCTACATCTTCTGTTACCTGCTTCACTATGGGAGACACTGACCTAAACATACTTACATGGAATGTCAGAGGCCTGGGAGACCCAAGGAAAAGGAGACAAATTCTCTCTTATCTGGACCGACATGCAATACACATAGCCTTTCTCCAAGAAACTCATTTTAAAGCACAGGCTGTCCCCACTTTTGCCAGTAGATGGGCGCTGTACACTGCCTTCTCCTCATATTCGTCATATTCTAGGGGTACTGCGATATTAGTGAAAAAAACTACGCCCTTTATTATGATGGGCACTAAAATAGATGACCAGGGCAGGTATTGTCTGATGTGGGGTAGACTAGGGCATATGGCAGTCACCCTGATAAGCTGCTACGGCCCCAACATAGATGACCCGCAGTTCTTCACAGACCTCATAGCGACCTTAATAAGCACAGGTCCACAGCACGTCATCTGGGGTGGAGACTTCAACACTGCACTTGATCCCACCACAGACAGGTCTCACCCGGCTCCACACCATTATACTAAAGCCCGTATAACGCTGCTAGAGACATTAGAGGATCATAGGCTGATTGACACCTGGAGACATCTCCATGCTGACATGCGGGAAGGTACACACTTCACGGCACAGGCTAGATCTTGGGCGAGACTTGACTATGTCTTTATATCCCCACAATTTCACGCGGCACTTGTACGCGCGCAGCACCTCCCAAGAACATATTCTGACCATGCGCCTGTACACATTACATTGAGGGCTGCGGACCTTGGCCCCCCCCTGACGAGCTGGCGTATACAGACCAAGATGTTGCTGGATACTCCATTTCAGGAAGAACTTAGGGAGGACTGTTTAGATTTTTTCAAGCGCAACAAGGACTCGGTGAAAGATGTGGAAACTATCTGGGATGCATTCAAGGTGACTTTAAGGGTAATTTGCATTTCTAAAGGGTCAGGTATACTGAAGAGTATATTGGCGCGACTAGGGAAACTTGAAAACGATCTTAAAACGCTTGAGACATCGCTGGCTGACGCTCCTGATGACGCCACACTCTCGCGTATTCGTGAAACTGTGACGGAATACACTGACGAAGCCGCTAGAGAGGCTAAATTTAGGGGTAAACATTGGATTGCTCGTCGCTATGGCGAGGGCGAAAGACCGGGAAAGGCACTAGCCGCAACAATAAGATTAACGCGTCCCCCTAATATTGTATTAGAACTTGAAGGCTTGGATGGTGAAATGTATAGAGATACCGCACAAATACTTAACGCGTTTGTGGCGCACCATACCAAATTATATACGTCGACTAGGGCTGGTGACCTGAACCTGCAGGAATACCTGGAGGATGTGTCCCTGGGCTGGCTTAGCGATGCGCAAAGAGCGTTTCTGAGCTCCCCTTTTGAGTTGGATGAGGTACGGGAGGCTATTATGCACATGCAATCAGGCAAGGCTACAGGCCTGGATGGGATAACAATTGAATTCTACAAGACCTATATTGACTTTATGGCGCCTGTCCTGAGGGAGGTCTATGAAGATGCCCTAGAGGTAGGCCACCTGCCCCCTTCTATGCGCATGGCCCTCATTACATCACTCTTGAATTCCGGGAAGGCGGCGACCAACTGTGACTCTTACCGACCCCTCTCATTGCTTAATTGCGATGTGAAAATCCTTGCAAAATTAATTGCTACCCGTATTAATCTGCTTCTCCCCAATCTGATCTACCCGACCAGGCAGGGTTTGTGCCTGGTAGGGCGACGTCCCATAACTTGTGCACCTTCTTCTCGATATTAAACACAGTGCATGACGACCACCGATGGCTGCCGTCTTCCTAGATGCCACGAAGGCTTTTGACTCCCTCGAATGGGACTATGTATTTCAAGTACTGGAGCGCATGGGGTTTCCGATCATTTTTATCTCATGGATCAGACTATTATACACAACTCCGTTGGCCAAAGTGCTGATAAATGGTAGGCTTTCACCTGCATTCCCCATTTCTAGAGGCACCAGACAGGGTTGCCCCCTGTCACCCCTGTTGTTCGCTATAGTTATGGAACCACTTGCGGCTAAATTGAGACAACATCATAAAGACAAAGCATTGAGGTGTTTTCAGAGGCAAATATTGATATCTATGTACGCTGACGATATCACTTTGTATATCCGTGACCCCAGCGACAATCTAAATCCGATTCTTAGAGAATTTATCAGCTTCGGCAGGCTCTCAGGGATCCAGATCAACTGGAACAAATCTTGTATTTTTCCCCTCACGGCGTCCACTGAGCGGTTTGGGCTAGACTACCCCCTCTCCTGGTGTGACGGCGACTTTAAATATTTAGGCATACAAGTAGAAAGAGACAGGGATGAGCTAATGAGGGCCAATTACGGCAAGGTGCTGACCCGTATTACGGATTGCATTGCCCGATGGATCACGCTACCCCTCTCCATGGCGGGAAGGGCATCTTTGATTAAAATGGTAATACTACTGCAGTTATTATATCTTTTCTTGAACATTCCATTCTTTCCAGGCAGGTTTTTCTTCCAGCAACTGCGCTCGGAACTCATTAGACTAGTATGGGGTGGGAAATCGCCACGACTCAAATGGGATGTTCTAACTAGACCATACAATCAAGGCGGGTTTGGCGTTCCCGATTTTGAGCTGTACTTTCAGGCGGCTCAGGCGCATTATGCCTATTTCTGGATACGACAACCTAGATACATGCCCCAACTAGCGGCTGAGCATTGGGTGGCACACCCGATTCCCATAGAAGGCGCTTTATATATCCCAGTACAGGGAAGGGATAAGACGTCCACGACGGTGTTGAGTACGGTGACCGCATGGAACCGACTGACGACTAAATTAGGGAGTAGCATGTTATATGCACCTCTCTTGCCCCTCGTTTACCATCCAAGCATGCCATAGTTACAGGAAGCAGGCTTTCAGAAGCTACTCCGCTCTATCCACGTTACGACATGGGGTGATTTGTACCATGATGGCACATTCCAATCTATGGAACACCTCTTCGAAAACATACAGCCTACCCCCCTTGACGTTTTTTTGTACATCAGGCTCCGACAAGGTATAAAATCACTCACACCTGACTTCCCACAGGAACCCCTGGAGGTAGCACCGTTACAATGCATCCTCCAAGACGAAATGCCGGCCAAGTTGGTCTCTAAAATTTACCGATCGGTCCACTCGTTAATTGACACCCCGACTCTAGCTGCCAGGGCGAAATGGGACCTGGAATTGTTAGTCCCGCTAACGGACAAACAGTGGGAATTTTGCCTACAACAGACGGAGCGCATCTCCTCCAGTAGCAGATTTAGAATGATACACTACAAATACATCCACAGGCTCTACTACACCCCAGCTCGGATGTACAAGTATCAACTTCGTGACGATGACAGGTGCGATAGATGTCGCGCCCCCGGAGCAGATTTTCTCCACCTTGCATGGGCGTGCAATGAGGTGCAGCGATACTGGTGCCAAGTCTTTGCAGCGCTGTCTACAATGATTAACACGGAGGTTGAGCCCTCCCCTCTCCTTGCCCTCCTGGGGTGCGTGGAACCCATACAAGCTACACACCGCAAATTTGCTGCGCTCGCCTTCCTGATTGCTAAAAGAAGAGTTGCATGTAGATGGGGCAGGGGCAGAGCCCCGAAATTCAAGGACTGGTTGAGAGACCTTACCATTTGTCAGGAACAACTTAACACATACTCTGAACTCCTACCGATAGCATCACGGCCCACAGATATCTGGGCTCCATTACATTGCTATTTACTAGGGGGTGATAGTGCCACTGCCGATGGGACGGCCACATAGATACATGCTAGCGGCTCCCTCGTGACATGCTAGAAAACATATAGAAGTACTCACAACCTTCAAGGTGCGGCTGTACAGACAATGCACATTAGCTGTTTTCCCCCCCTGTAGGGGCTAGGCTGCAGGACCATGGCAGTGTTACGTAACATTCATTAGATGGAGGGCACCCCTAGGTATAGACTGGCTTCTGACAGGTTCTATAGGAGCCTACATGAAAGACACATGGTGATATTATGGCACATATGGTTGCATTACAGTTGCCTGTCTCTCTGCGCCCACTGTTTTCTTGATTGTGATATGCTGAAAGTATTTGCGCTGCGATTGCCTGCTTTTCTATATTAACTGACTTGATGATGACTGAAATGTGTACACGTTGATGCACCTACGGTTTTCTTGATGTATGTATGCTTAAAATCTCAAAATAAAGGTTTAAAAAAAAATATGTGAATACTTGTGTATGACTATCATGAGATAATGTCCATTTCCTAAAAGCCCAAAAAAGTCAACTGTAAACCTCTCCAAAGCATAGACATGAAGGTCAGATATTGTCACTGCTTGCTGTATCACCTTGGGAGACAAACAATGCAAATTTGGGACGCCTTCAGTTCCTTCCCAACTTGCTCATCTAGGCAAGACAACCACACTCAAACTCTTAAGGTCCTCATGGTGGCAATAATACCACAGTGTCCTTCATAGATTAGCTCAATGACCAGCTGTCGTAGATTTCCAGGTATGACCATTCTAGAGCCTCACAGGACTACACCTCTTGTGATTGCTGACTCATCCTGTATGTTTTTGAACTTTCAGAATTCAATATCATTGGCAAGGGGCAGTGTTTCTCCCCCATGATTGCATGGTAATAAGTTCTTTGACTATGGTCAGGTCTTTATCTGCATGGGTCGCAGAACTAACTTGTTCCAATACTGGTGTGCTGAATCTCACAATAAACTTGAGATAGGCTTCAGCTGTCTTGCAAGTCAAACTGTGATGATGGAGTGTCACTTGTGAAAAGTAATCTGCTGGGTTTTGATCCTTCCCGGGTTTACGCATGTTCTCATGGTCTACTCTTGCAATCTAAACCCCCACCTCTCAATGCAGGAGAGCATTTTAGCATTCGGGTCTCTAAAGATTTAAGCAATGCCTGGTGATCTGTGATGATGGTGAATCATTTTCCATAGAGGAGTACATGAAAATGTTTGCCGGCCCACACCTTAGTCAGATCATCCTCCTCAGAATAGGCACATACTTTGTAGACAGGCTTCAACTGACACTGGCCGGGATGTGTCTCTGAGCATTTGAATGACCATTGTGTTGAGCAAGGATTGCCCCTAAAACATCTCTGGGTCGCATCTACCATTATTTCGGTATGTAACTTGGGATCAAAGTTAGGGGCGGGTGACAAATTCTATTCCGCCTGCAGAGCTTACTGTCTTTTGCCCACTCCATGTAGAACATGGAGCTCCAAAATGCTCCTTCCGGCTTGCCAACGTTAAGATAGCATTTGCCAGACCACCACCAGGCAAGATTTCTCAATGCGGGCAGCCACGGCAGATCACTCCTGCTCGCATTGAGAAACCTGCCACTAGCGTTGAGAAAGCTGCTGCTCAAGTAGCACATCTACTCTAGCAGCAGAAAGAAGCAGCTCCCTCTTGCACTGTGCATGGTGCGTTATAGCACAGTACAAACTTCTGGCACAAAAAATCAGCGCAAGCAACACACTTACCGTACTCCGCCACTTGCAGAACTGCACGGAGCACAGTGGAGTTTTTCAGTGCTTTACAGAGATACACATATCAGAAGTCTGTGCACTCCACTCAGGCCTAGTCAAAGTAGGCCATTTCAGTTGCATTCTTAATTGTATGTATGGTGACTTTACAACTATGGTTGCATTCACGAGACCACTGAAACAGTACATTTTGCTTTATTAAGTCATTCAATGGGGCATTCATTGTAGCAAAGTTGGGAATGTATCTTGAGCAATAGCTGCCCATGCATAGAAAGGATCTCAGCATGGTAACTTCTTGGGAGGTGGGAGAGCAAGTAGATCACAGTGCAAACAAACCTCTGTCGTGCTATGTGGAGCTCTGCAAGCAGCAGAGTGCGTTAGATAAATGCCACTCACAGTGATTTTCAGTGCCAGGTGCTTGTCCGCACTGTGAAATCATCGCAAATGGCACCATGCACAGCACAAGCAGGAGCTGCTTCCTTTCTGCAGCTTGAGTAGATTTTTACTCGAGCTTCAGCTTTCGCTATGTGAACAGATGGTTTCTCAACGCGAGCGGTCGGGAGCATACACTACCACTCGCAATGAGAAATCTGACCACCTGCATTGAGAAATCTTGCCAGAAGGTTGATTTTCCATGCTCGTGCTCACCAACTTGACATTGACAAACGTGAGCGAGGAAAAAAACTCTGCTCCGCAAAGCGAAGTTCTTCAGAACTCCATGAGCTCCGCGTAACGCGGATTGTGGAAAACTCTGCAGTGGAGTGGAGTTCATCGCCCAGACTTACCTAATACCAGTATGTCATCACTGTAATTAAAAGCATGAATAAAAGGTTGGATTACTTGGGAATAATGTTTTGAAATATCTCCACAACAGAAGATACTCGGTCTTGTATATCTGACATCCAACATGAATTGAAAAGGCAGTAATGTATCTGCAGCTCTCCTTCTGCTCTAGTTGATGGTATGCTTTTTTCAAGTCAAGATGGGAAAACACGTTGGCTCCATTGAATTGCATAATCATGTCAGTGATGTGTGGACCAGGGTGTCTCTCCATCTCTCTCAATGGCTTTGTTTGCCTGGTGCCTGTCAATGCAAATATGCACTGCTCCGAAACTGTCCTCTTCTAATACTACTAATATGGACGAAACCCATGGCATCGGGCCTGTTGAACATCCAATGAGGTCATGCTTTGAAAGCACTTCCAACTCATTCTTGTTAGAACTGGGTTCTCTAGTTAACAGATGTAGGTACCAATGTCCAAATAAGGACCTTTGATTCTATTCAGGGTAAGAAGAATACAGTCTTTAGATAACCCCTGCTCACCTCCTTGGTAGCTTGGCACGAGCAGTCAGGCTTATCAAAGGCAATGTGCAAAGTATTTGTACCAACATTCACAGTAACACAGTGAAACACCACAAACTGACTCCACAACAGTTTAGAAAAATAAAGGTATTTAATCTAAACTACACAAGACCAAAATAACAAAAATTCAACATACACAGTTCAAGAATATGGTTTCAAATGAGTTCTTAAGGTTACGTTAAAATAATCTAAAGTTGCGTCACGTTTTAGCCAACAGTACCTTTAGATGCAATAAAAGATAAAAGTTCCAAGTGAAAGCTGCAGTGTTGGAAAGCAAGCGATGCGTCACTCCTGAGACCCTGGGGAGTCGATGCGACAACCCAGCTGGATGCAGCGGGCGTGTTGCGGTGACTCTGGTCTGTATGGGGAGGGATGCGATACCTTGTGTGGATTCCAGTGCGCAGGTTTCAGTGTAAGCGGCTCGCAAAGGTACGATGCGATGATCTTCAGGACGGCGATGATCTCAGGTGCGGCGGCGATGCACAGCGCAGCATCGATCGTCTACTCTCGCGGCCAACAATGCGATGGCTCTGTGATGACTCTCGCAGCGTCGTGATGCGGTCCGCAAGCAAGCGGTGCGACAATGTCACTCAGTGATGACAGGCTCTGCGGCGATGTTCGCAGTGATTGTACTTAACCCGCACTGGAGCGATGCATTCTGTAAGCAAAGGATCCGTCGGTTCTTATAGCGGCAACAGGCGCTGCAACGATCTCGATCTTCGCCGCAGCAGGAATTTCCTCACACTGACGGGGATGTGCTCCGCAAGCGAGCAATGCGTTAAACTTTGCAGAAAGTCTCTAGTATCTTGATTTTCAACTTCCCAAGCACAGGTATAATGTCCAGAGGCACCACAACTGGCCCAAGCACTCTGGAAAGGACATACCTCTCTCAGTAGAGGTCAGGGAAGCTGGGGGTGAAGTCTTTTTGTTCCTGTCACTTCTTAACAGGGAGCCAGCTCTTCTCGGCCCTTGGAGATTCCTTCAAGTAAGGGGACACAGCACAAAGCAAAGTCCTCCCCCTCTCCTTGGCAGCAAAGCAACTGCAGGTCACTCCACAAGCACACAGCAGGACAGTCTTCCTTCTACAGTCTTCCAGATTTCTCCTTGGCAGAGGTTTCTTCTTGATTCCAGGATGATCTAATTTTTTGTAATCTGGGGTCCTATACTTATACCCCTAAAAGTCTTTGTTCCCCTTGTGCAGGAGGGCTCTGAGCCGCCCGGTCTAAACCAGTTCTGGGTGTTCCTTGAGAACTTTATTTTGCTGGCCTCTCCTTTCCTTTCAGAGAGAGGGGCAGGTTCGTCAGCCGCCCAGCAGGAGGTGGAGCCAGCATTGTGGAAGGCAGGCACAGCCCTATTGAGGCCCAGGTGCTATCCCCTCCCACCACTCTGGATGCAGATGGAGCTATTCAGCTTAGGGATGGCCCACTCAGCCTCTGGGAGCCATCCAGCCCCTGTCACTAACAAATCAGACAGTCAATTCACAAACAGGCCAAGGCACACCAAAAGGTCAGACAAGCAACTTTCTAAAAGTGCTGTTCACAAACATAGGATTTAGAAACCATCTTTCCTAAAAGATGTGTTATTAAATTCTGAGTTCAGGGATACCAGACTTTTATGTCCTATCTTGCTCATATGGGAAGATATGCAGGTCGCCACTGTAGCCAGCATTCCCCATTATAGCCTATGGGCAAGATAGACTTACAATAGTGAAAAACGAAAATGGCTGTAATTCACTACCAGAGCATGTCACTTGCACTAGTACATGCTCTACCTCTCACATACACTGCACACTGCCCAGGGGGTACCTTGGGCCTTCCATAGGGGTGACCGATGTGTACAGAAAAGAATGGCAGTTCACAGACTGCACAGAGGCACTGCGGTGGCAGGCCCGAGACACCATTTTAGGGCTACTCATGTGGGTGGCCCAATCAGTGCTGCAGGCCCACTAGTAGCATTTATATCAGCAGCCTTGGCACACTTAGTGCACTTTACTAGGGACTTCTTGGTGATACAAATATGCCAATCACGGATAACCAATTACAATATCAATTTACACAGGGAGCACTTGCAATTTGACACTGATCAGCAGTGGCAAAGTGCCCAACGCATCTAAACCAGCAAAAACGAAATCCAGTACAACATAAAAAAATACAGGAGGTAGAGGCAAACAGACAGGTGAAACCGCCCCAAAGATGCCAGGTCTAACAATTCTCTATAGCTTCTCGTAAATGGAAAGCAACTCTACAGTGTTGTGAGCCAAAGGGTGAATGCCTTCATTGATGTGAAGCTGTACTTTTATTTACTCGAGGTTTCCCAGGCCATGAAACAATGGTGCAAACGGGCCCGGGATCTCAGACTGAGCACAGAGGTTGTAGTTGAGGGACGTCAAATTCATGTCAACAGCAATAGCAAAACTGAGCAAGTCGGCACTCAACAAAGTAAAACATGAATGGTGGCTCCTACTGATGCCTTTTTGTGTATCATTGTTGCTGTGAATGATCCTTGGCTTTAAAATGTCTCAGAAGTGGCTCAAGTATATATCTTCATGCCTGATGGAGTAAGGTGAGGCGCAGAGGATAGGCTGTTAAATTTTTTTACTGGTATGATATTTATCAATGCAGCACTGCCTATGATATTAGTTATGAGGTGAACATTTACTTTAAATGTGATTTTGGGACAGGGTCCAAGTGATGTTTGTTGCTTTATTTGATAAGCTGTCTTTGAGCTGTTATTTACTTACAGGCAGCTAACCCCACATATGCATGTCGTTCTTTGGCAAGTAACAGTAGCACACACCTATCTTATTCGCTGATACTCTAAAGTGACGTTGAAGATCCTTTATATGATGAGCTTGAGGACAATTGATTGCCTGGTTTCTACTTGTTTGGAGCTGAAGTTGCTTTTTCATGTTGTGGGCATGGCAAGAGTGTTTCTGAATGCTCTTGTATCCATCTTTTCTTTCCATTGTGATGCACTTGATTTTTCTTCGGCTCGGCTCGGCTTCACAGTTATGAAATTATTTTTTTCCCACAACCTTTGCTGACCTCTCAAATGGCTGGATATTCACCTTGATGGAGAAACAAAAATCCTCCTCGGAGGCATAGCTTTGATTTCTTTAAAGTCAATGACTTGTGTGTATCTTGTGTTTGCTTGTGCTTGCTTGTGCTTGCTTTTTCACAGCCAATGCTGATTCATTGTGGGCTGTTCCTGCTTCTATTTCAGAAGATTGTCGGTCTGCTCATTCTTCTGCTCTTGCAGCCATCAGCATTTTCTCCAAGCTGTGGGTTTCTCTCATCATGCACCTTCTAAAGGAATTTGTAAGGCAGCCATCAATGACTCTGAGGCGAATGGCTTCTTCTTCGGTAACATCACAGAATTTGCCATGTTAATGAGGGTATCAAATCTTTCAACAACATTTTCCATTGTTTCACCAAACTGTTGTCATGCTTGGTGGAAGATATACCTTTTGTAGTCAACATTCGGCATTGGGTAGAACTTGACCTCCACGCTTTTTTTACTTTCTGGTATGATTTTGCATCAGTCTGTGAAACTTTCTTTAGCTTTTCTTTCACTCCATCACTTGCAAGTTTTTTTAAAGTATCTGATGATCTTCTTCTTATCTTCTTCATCTAGTGTACATATGAAGTCATGACATTTTTTGATCCATGCAGCCCACCTGGCACCAATGTTCAGCTTCTTAAAAGTGTCAAAGGGCGGTGGTGGTTTCATGAACATGGCTGCATTGTATTTTGAACTTTCTTTTTTGCGATTGAGAGCACGTGCTGGTCAAAAAGCTTTCACAGTTCCCCCATGGTATCTGCAACTTCTGCAAACACAACCCTTCTGCTTAAACTTGGGTCACCACACCCGATCGTAGGATGCTTTGCTTGTCTTTAACAGTAAGTAAATTCTCTGTTTCTTGCACCTTGTTGTTGCTGCCATTATCTTTTTGCTTCATTTGAGTGATTGCTCCTTATTCAGGGCATAGCACAAGATTTCTATTGACTGCTTCACCGGCGGCTTTGCCCGGTGTTTCAAGAGTGTGCCCCTGTAGGGCTTTCCTTTTCTTCTTTGCCCATTGCAAACCCTCTGGGAGAGCAGCCTTGTTTTGTTTTGGGGCACATATCCCCTACTCTTCAGCAGATCTAGCATCTTCCCAACCCTGAAGTATGTGAATTAAATATGCCACACAGGAGCTGCAGTCAAATACTTCTTAATTCCTCAGATACTCACACACTGCTCATTAACTCGTACTCACCATTAACCACAGCCTAACACCTACCTACATGTCAAGTTTCCTCTTTAGAGTCTGCCCAAAACCACAAGGGTCCTAGAGTGCATAAGATAATTATGCTACACATGAGATGGACATTCTCCTCACTTTGGTGTGTCAACTAGGCCTTGGATGAGGAAGATGCACAGCATTATGCATATGCATAATGTTGCCGCCGCCATGATGAGGAGACTGTGCAGTACACAATGTAGACCACCTCAGTGAGTCTTTAACTTAGTGGTACACAACTGCAGCCAAGGTAGTAAAGGTATGATAAATGGGCCACATCAAGAGCCATAGATACACATATAATTCTAGAGGTGGTTGCAATGCTTCTGATCCATTACGGCCCACTTGCATTGATTTGCAAAGGCATTTGATACCTCACTCTCATCAATTTTAAAAGCAAAAATTACTTTTGCATGTATTATTTATCAGCACTGCCTTTTGCACTGATCAGTTTAGCCAAGAACCAATTGGGGGGGAGGGGGGGAGAGATCACTCGGGTTAATCAACAGAAAATCTGGACGTCATTTCAAACATTATTGCTCATGTTTGAAAGGCAAAGAAGTATGTATGATTTTGAAAAAATCCAAACTGACAACGAAAATGTTCAGAATAAAACAAATGTGGTTGATGGTCTTCTTTTAATTTGCTTGAGATATAGTCCCGTAGTTCTTCTAATAGGATTTTTTAATTAAGTCTTAATTTACAGTTAATTGAAACAGATTTTAAACTTTTTCAATGATTCAATAAAAGCCGAAGGATACATAGCTTTCAGAACTCTCATTAAATGAATGGTATGGACATATGTTTAGGACCTGCACATGTGAGTCATAACCTTATATGTAAGACTGACTATGCATAATATGAAAATGCATAGGTTTATACAATTGGTCCTGTTGGGCCACCAAAATGTAAACACTTCTAATTTTACAATAACAAAACATTTCCCTCTACAGCATTCCTCTTCCTCACCATAAGAGTGACATTATAAAAACTGAAAGTGCTTGGGGTTTCATCAACACATACACTACTAACATTTACATGTAAGTTTAAACATTCTATTAGGTATCAGAAAGACATTGCTGGGGGCGTGGCTATGGTGCCGTGCAAGATGGCCGCCTATCGTGCTTGCTCCGCCACACCGGGACACCCGCTGTCATCTAGTCGCGTTGTTACGGCAACACGAAACACCGAAATGTCTCCTGATTGAACCGGAGTATCTCCTGGCCTGAGTAAGCGCTTTTTGGTGCCTGCAGCGCAACTTTTCCTGTCAATACTGGCGCCGCAGACCTTGTCTTCGTCGCGACCGCCATTTTAAATGTGCTTTTTCTAATGCGTTGCCCCAGCGCTTCTGAACTACATGTCGCCCTCTTTTCCTTACTGCCTCATTTTAACAGACTTTCACCTGCCTCATGTCCCATGAATATGAGCATTCTGGAATATTTTTCTAAGTTGATACATGCTGAAGTATAACCCCTGCTGGCTACAGTGTCTCAATCCAGGGCTTCTCAATGTGCAGGGGGTCTTTCTTTGTTTTTCATCATATGTGCTGAGAGAGACTAACATTTACAAGTTGGTGATACCACCCTGTTAAGCCATTCTGCGTCAGGATAATGACTGTGGCTAATTTTTGCTGTGTGTCCACTTTGGTTTTGTGAGGAGCTTCTTCAAGTTCAAGTTCAAAAGACCTTTATTCGAATTTCTTAAAATCCATAAAAGTACCGATCATAACAACAAACCATTTTGATATATGTACATGCGAATAATAAAAACAATGTTATACAGAAAAATATTTCACTATATCATGATATTGGGTTCCATACATCGACAATACAATACATTTCATATCATTATATAATATTTACATTGTAACACATTTAAGACTGATTACTATAGTCAGGGATTTTCCATCGGTTTGCGTGCTCGTGTGGCCGATCTTAGAAAAGTGCTGGTGCGAAAAGTTAGTTCAACAGTATCCAAAGCAACCAACATACTATATGATTCTTTGAGTGTCAGTGGTCTAAGTTTTTTAAAATAGGGAGTTAAAAACCATTTGATAAATTTAAGATAAAATTTGCAAAAGAATAAAAAGTGCAAATCATCCTGTGTACTCACACCATCACAGGGACATGGACTGAAATCAGCACTGTGACAATACCCCAAAGGAAAAGATAACAGAAATTTTACAGTACCTGCCCTTAGGCGAAACAATAATGATCGCTCCCAGCTAGTCATGGGGAGGGAGAGATAGGGCGGCAAAGTTTGGCTACACAATTCGTTTCCTATATATGTCGTAACAGTTGATTTCTGTGATTCACTTATTAGCCGTTCATTGTTATAAAGTGCATACAGTGCATTTTTTACCTCAACTTTATCCTTTGGTTCAATTGTCATGGGATCGGTGAACAAAGTACCTCTGTCAACTTCATTAAGTGATTTAAAAACTTCTGAGAGCCATGGAATTTCCATTCCATGGTCACAATTCAAACAGTCCTTTATAATATTTTGTGTAAGAGAAGCAGCATCATTCCTCCAGATTCTAATCCAGAAAAGTGCTGGTCTTGCTCTAATAAAATCACTTATATAATGAAGGTTTAATTCACTGTGACAAATAAAATTAGATGAGGAGATCGGTGCGCCCAACACTTTTCTGCAAAAGCGATTTTCCTACCTTTGAATACAAAGGCTGGTTCCTGATCCCCGTACCTCCGCTCCATACGTGGCAACAGGTGAGCACTGTAATTTAAAAATCTTTAAAATAGCCTTAGTGGCACCAATTTTCTTTGGGCGAGGGAGGCTCAAAACAGAATTGTTGGCTTTCGAGAACTTGCTCGTGGCGTGGGCCATATGCCCACTCCACGAGCCGTTCGCAGCGAAAACCAACCCTAAATAGGGGAATTTAGGAACAGATTCTAGTTTATCTGTACCTAACTGTATAGTGTTGAGTTTCCTTTTGCCTGGGCCACAGGACACGATAAAAGATTTTTTTAAATTTACCCTCAGATCCAGACCCTCCATAAAATTAACAAAACTATGTACAAGCAGACGAAGAGCATTGGGAGTGCGGGCCATAAGCACCGCATCGTCTGCGTATAAAAGCACTGGGAGTGGTTTCCCTAAAATTACTGGGACATCTGTAGTGACTTTTTTCAGACAATTGGATAAACAGTTAATATAAATGATGAACAGCAGGGGTGCTAAAACGCACCCCTGTCTCACCCCCCTCCCTAAATCAATGGCTCCTGAGACCTCTCCACCCATCCCAATACGTACCCGTGCTTTCAGGTCAGTATGGAGATAGGCTAGGAAACTTACAAGAGTATCGTCAAGGCCATTGATTGAGAGAATGGACCAAAGTTTCGATCTATTCACAAGATCGAAAGCGGATGAAAGATCCATAAACGCAAGATAGGTGGGGGAGGAGCGGGCAACGCTATATTTGTCAATTATCAGTTTTAAATTTAAACATTGCTCCACTGTTCCTACCCCACTCCGGAACCCCATCTGACAAGGGTCTAAAAAGTCTGTGTCAACTGCCCATTCCAGTACTCTGTGATAAATTATACGACCCAACACTTTTAAGGTGTTGTCCAAAAGGGAGATAGGGCGATAGTTCGCAGGATCTGACCTATCTCCCTTTTTATAGATTGGAACAATAATGCTAGTTGCCCATGTGGTCGGCAAGTCTGTTTTTGGAAGACTATTAAAAATGTTAAGAAGTATTGGTGTCCACAAGTCAGCGTTATGTTTAATAATATCAATGGGAAGACCGTCGGGTCCGGGCGCCTTATTTCCCAGACTCTCTTTAATAGCTGTTTTAACTTCATGATCTAGAATTTGTAAACCAGCTGATTGTCCTAGAGTGGGGAGAGGATACTCCTCTGAAGGGGCTGCATAAATTCAAGAAAAATGGGTCTCCTATGCTGCACTTGTTATATTACAACTGATTTGAGTAAGCTTCTTTCCCATTTCCCTTATTTTTCTGACAGCGGACCAAAATGGGCCACTGCCGCCCAAATTTGCACTAATTACCAAAGAGTCCCACTGTTCAAATTCGCCTTTCGTTCGGATATTTTAGCTTTATAGTTTTTCCTGGCAAATTGAACGGTTACTTTACACCTAGGTTTGGCAAAAAGTGCCTTTCTTAATTCTCTGTTTGCCAAGGAGCAAGATGAATCGAACCACCTTGGCTCTTTGCCTTTCTTGGGTAATGGAACTGACAGAAGAGTTTTGATGGTTGAACACAATACTTCAAAATCAGCAATTAATTTTTCATGATTGCCACTTGGAAACAAACAAGAATCAATCAAATGTGAATGTAACGTTTGTACACTGTCTAAAATAGCCCCACAATCGACTCCCCTCCATTTTAGCCAAAGATCGTCAATTGACGGCTTAATGTCCCTTGCACCATTTAGATTCATAAAAATAGGACTTTGTGCAAAATTCAAGATTACAACCAATGGATTATGATCACTAAAAGATGTTTGTACCACAGAAGTTGTTACTATACAATCTGTTAACAGTGGTGACGTGAATACATAATCAATAGTAGAGCTACTATCCCTACCAATGAACGTCGGGGCATAAGGGGAGTTAGGGTTATACCCTATTCTCAAAGCGTCAGCAAGGTCAAATTCGGATAATATTTTGGACAGTTCCGAACCCCTGCGTTCCGCTGGATCAGAATAGGTCAGGTTATCAGATCCAACACTCTCTGTTAATTTCGCATTAAAATCGCCCCCTATTAGTATACCTGACTTAGTGTCTGCTAATACGGAACATTCCAATTTACTTAAAACCTTTGATAATGCAAAAATATTCTTGTTCGGTACATGATAAAAATCATTATTATAAAAATTAATTAAATAAACTGTGGTCTTTGACTTTAACTTATATTCAAGAATTTGAATATTGGAGTTGTCAGGATTGTCACTCTGCAGGTCTCTAATTGTGCCACCTGCAAGAATCTTAATCCCGATGAATAGGCCACCCACTGCTCGGCCAAAACTAGGTTTAGGTGATGTTAAACTAAAACAGTGATAGCCCTCTATGTACAAATTCCCAACAGCCCATGTTTCTTGGAACATAAGAATGTCCACATCATTAATTATCTCAATCCATGCGGAGTCCAATAACTTAGATTCCAGTCCTGCAACATTCCAGCTTAAAATTGATAGACCGTGAGTGCTACAACATTTGCCTGGTCTGCCCTCAGTACTCCCCGCTTCCTCATGAATCGTGTTAGCAACAGCAGGGAAAATACTGTTAGCGGGCATAATTTCCACAATTTCCACAGGACCAATCAGATCCTGACAGTCTACAGCTAATGTTGGATGTTCCTCTTGTGTACTGACTGTAGCTTGGCTATGAGTATTACTATTAGCCATTGTGTCCAGTCAGTCCTGCTCATCTAGATTAGAAAAATATTAAAACCGATTATGAGTAGGAAGGTTAAATGTTGACCTGGCTTCAGTTATCGGTGTGAACTGATGGAGGTCAGGGACAGGGTAAGACCTATCTCTATAATTGTATTGGTGCATAGTTGAGAATTGGGAGTAATGCGAGGGATGGGAAAAGGGTACTGACATTGGGATCTCATTCAGCCAATTGCGGCCATTCAAGTGACCAAAATCCTGATTTTGGGAAAAAAGCGGTGATTTAATCCTTGCACCAAAATTCAGTTCTTAATAGGAAGTGATGGGGTGATTCACCATAGCTTGTTTTGGGGGTATCAAGTGTCTATAAAAATAGCCTAATGGAAGGAGTGTGGTATTGAATTCCCATGGTGAGGGTAATGGGGCACTTGCTAGTGTTTTCTCTGCCCATTGGGGATTCTTAAAATGTATTGTAACGCAATCACCCTCAAACTTTCTCCTGAGTGAGCCTATCCAGCCCACTCTCTGGGTATTGATGATCTCCCTTGCACTTTCTATAGGAAAATTGCAATTTGCAATTAGCCAATGTAAAGTTTTATTTTTAAGGAATGTAGGAGTTTCCTCTTGATCCTTCCTTAATTTAGTGACGTTAACTAGGACAAGCACGTAAGCCCCGCATTCTGGTGGAAGGTTAATACGGGAAGGAGCTTGTCTAGTTGTTTTTTGTGGCGGTTGGACCATGGGGGAACTGCTTGCGGGTTTCAGAGATTGGCCCACCATAGGCCCATTCAATTGTTTGGAGTTATGATCCTTCCTTATAACTGAGGCTACATTATTAGAATTAGCTGTAACTGGCTAGCAGTTGTCCCTTTAAGTGGGACTAATGGCGGTTTAGGTGCAGAGTTTTTATTTGTATTTGTAGTTGGTGCTTGTATGATGTTAGGTTCAGTACCTACTGTTTGAATAGAAGTAGGTTTAGTTGCACTATTTGCAGTATTTACTTTGGTTAGACTCTTAATGGGGATACTTAATTCAGCTATTTGCTTTTCTATCCGGGTGAGTCTACTTTCAATGGGGGACAAATAGATACTAAGAAGCTCGCCCAATTTTGCCAACATACAGTCGTTTGCCGTTTCAGTGT
This sequence comes from Lissotriton helveticus, assembly GCF_964261635.1. Lineage (NCBI taxonomy): Eukaryota > Metazoa > Chordata > Amphibia > Caudata > Salamandridae > Lissotriton > Lissotriton helveticus. The sequence goes on from NC_136065.1 coordinate 1,470,680,998, forward strand.
TGTCATTAATTTTACCATCCTTAACTGATGTCCCACCCTGCTGCTCCTCCTCTCATACATCATCCTCATCATCCTCAGTAGTCTCCTTTGTCCTGCTCATATTTTGATTGGAGTTGGAGTTTACATCTTTCCCAGTTTTCCTTTGGGGCAAGACATGTTTTCTGACCTTTGAGAACCGAGGCTTGGGTGCATATTGTTTTTGTTTTTGAATGGCACCCTCACATCTATCCCTTAATTGCCTCGTATTGTCTGCTATCATAACTTCAGGGGTAGGGTTAATAAGCCAGTCTGGGGTTTTCTCCAAATCCATACTAATATCTGTATCAGAGTCTATCAGGGGAATTGAGGCAGATAAGTTTACTTCATTTGGGATGGTGTGAATATCAGCACATGCATATATTAGAGGTCTAATATTGATAGGCATAGCCTGGGTAGGTGTGGTAGCAGAAGCTATAAGACCAAGGGATGAACGTTTAGCATGGGCCAGATCTTGTGAGACCCTACGTTCTAAAAGAGAGATACCCTGGTTTATAGCATCATTGGCCCTAATTATAAAATTATCAATAGGGCCAGTTACTGAACCACCCCCAGCAGCTGCTGTTCTACTGCGGCTCCCCCTTGGAGACATATTAATAAATGCAGGTAATATTCTAGACCTAACACAAAGTGGGATCTAGTATAAGATCTGTTAGGCACTTCAATAAACAAACAGACATGTGAGGCAGAATATCAGTAGCCACACGAACTACAAACAAAGCAAAGCTGATAACCAAATGTCGGTATGTTTGTGCTCCCGACGCAGGTATAAAACAGTAGGTCAATAATCCTCAGTGCAGCTGTGCATCTGCCCGGGCACAATGTCAGGAAGTAATAGAGTACCTTGGAGTAGAAATGTTAAAGGGCTGCACCCATCCCGTCCTACTTCGGCCTCTGAGGGCCACAGAGGGCCCGCCCTTTGCCCGGGCTTAGCCCGGCGCGCCCCGCGCGCTCCCGCGACGCGGGAGGGGCAGCTGGAATTTAAGCGCCTCCGTGCGCGGGAATCCGGGGAGGAAGGCGGCGTCCCAAGGGATCCTGGGTAGTGTAGTTCCCGCTCGGCGGCCGCGTTTGCCTGCGGCCGCGGGGAACCACACAACACAAGCCTGCAGCCGGTGAGTAAACAGAAATGCCCCCAAAGGTTCGCTGGTGAGCCCCGCTCCACCGGAGGGGCAGCTGGAATTTAAGCGCCTCCGTGCGCGGGAATCCTGGGAGGAAGGCGGCGTCCCAAGGGATCCTGGGTAGTGTAGTTCCCGCTCGGCGGCCGCGTTTGCCTGCGGCCGCGGGGAACCACACATCACAAGCCTGCAGCCGGTGAGTAAACAGAAATGCCCCCAAAGGTTCGCTGGTGAGCCCCTGAGGAGCTTCTTAAATATCCATGCACCTGTATTCTATTATAGAGCCCAGCTCATTCATTTCATTGCCTTTGCAATATTGAATTAGGATTTGCGCTATAGGTTATTGCTCTTGTAGCAGATTTTTCATGTTCAAGTTGCGTAATCCTAAATTAGTTTTTGTTCCTGCCAAGAACATTTCTGTGACAACTTCTTCCTCATCTCCAGACTCTTCCTCCATGATCTCCCAAATGGCTGGTGCTCCTCCCAATCGCTCCTCCTCAACACAGCCTGTTTCAAGCAAGTCTTCTCCTCCTACAACTTCTACTAATCGCTTGAAGCATGATCCTCCCTCTCCAGATAAGTCGTCTCCTTCCATCTCTATGAAGCTACATTTGGAAGAGATTCGCGCCTTACGGCCATTCGTAGAAGAGACTAATAACAAAATGCAACCATGGAGAGCAGGGTTGCATCTGTGGAGCAACAAGTTTCAGTTCTACAAGACAATCCACAACGCATTACTTCCCTGGAAAAGTCGGTCCTTGCTCTTCAACAGCATACAGAAGATTTAGAAAACAGGAACAGAATGAAAAACCTACGTATTTATGGCCTGCCGGAAACTTTGGAAGGTGACGATCCTGTGACGTTTTTTACGTCTTTTCTTCCAAAACTTCTAGACATATTGCCCTCCACCTCTCTCAGTATTCAAAGAGCTTACCGCCTTGGTCCTCATTCAACCACTTCAACCAAGCCAAGAGGTTTTTTTTTTTTAGTAAAAACAAAGTTTATTTAGACAATTGTCTATAAATCATACACAAGCCAAGAGTTGTCATTATCCTTTTTTTGAGGTTCACAGATCTTCTATCGGTCATCTCTGCAGCCAGAGCCAAGCGTAAGTTATCTTGGTTGGGTCGAAGAGTGTTTCTTTCTCAGGATGTCTCCAATGTGACAGCGGCAAGAAGAAAATAGTTTCTGAATCTGCGAGCCCCTTTACGTGCTTTGGGAGCTCGTTATGGTTTATTCCATCCATGTATTTTGAAAGTCACTCATCAAAACTGTACATGGACGTTTCTGGATCCTGGAGAACTTAAGAACTTCATTCATATGCATTCTAATGGTGACAAGGAGACTTCCAGTGGCTGATTGAGTGTTCAAATGTGTTCTTATATCTTACTGTACTTCTACTGATGTTCGATAATCTGGTTTATCTTTTGTTCATTGTTTATGTGTTTAATAAGCTTTAGCTTAATCTTTTTCACTGTTTTACTCTTGTCTAGTATTTATTCTTCTTTGCGATTACAGATTTTCTTGGTTTTTGTATGTTTGTTACTTTGTTGAATGATGTCTAATGCATTTCCCAATTGTTAATTACTTTATTTTGTCTTCTTCTAGGTTCATAGATGTATTTCGAATCATCTTAAGTGGTTTCCTTCCCTCATTTCCATCCTGGTGTGGTCTCGACTTCCACTTCTCAGGCAATCCGACTTGTTGAGTGTCGACCTTGCCCTAGTGTCCTTTTGTATATTCCCTTCAGGTATGTTCTTTTCAGTTGTCCCCTTGGATTTGTACTGTCTCTTCTTCCTTCTTCTTCCTCTCTTCCTTCCCTTTCTCTCCCTTTCTTTCCCTTTATCTTCTGCCTTCACCCAGTTTCTTTCTGCTTCTGTTCTTCTTTATCCCTTTTTTATCTATTTTTATATATGTACATTTTCCTTTCCTTTTCCCTGTCCTTCTCATTAAAGGTATTTGTTATACTTATTTCTCTCTTCTTCTTTTTTCGGAGGTGTTTTTACATAAGAATATTCTTGTTCCTTTTGTTACTATTCATGTTATGTTATTTATACATTCAAAGTTGTTTCATGGATTGTGAATGGTTTTAATATTCCCATTAAGCGACAGAGAGTTCTTTCCCATTTAGCCTCTTGTAACCCCGATATCGTCCTTTTACAGGAGACTCACCTTAATGATAAAAAATGTATCATCATCCCTTAAATTAAAAAGAAATTGGGCGGGTAGCGTTTTATTTCCTTCCTCGAACAATAAAAAGAATGGTGTTGCCATTTTATGTCATAAAAAATTAAAGTGTAAAGTTTTGTTGCAGGAGAATGATGCTGATGGTAGATGGACACTCAAAACGTTGCTTTATTAATACCATTTCTCTAACTGTTTTTAATGTTTATGGTCCTACACAACCTGATGATTGTTTTTGGCCTCTGATTACCAACAAATGCATTCTACATAAGGATGATTTCTTTATTTTCGGTGGTGTAACCAGATTGTCGATCCATTTCTTGATCGTAAATCCACAGTCCGCTTTATACCCCACAAATGTCACAAACAATTTCTTAACACTATTTCCCAATCACACTTTGTTGACTCTTGGCGACTCTCTCATCCTGATTCTTTGAATTATTCTTTTTTGTCTCCCCCTCATTCTTCTTTTTCTCGGCTTCACTAAATTTTTCTTTCTCTCTTTCTCAACCTCTATCTCAAAATGTACTGTCTTCTTCCATGTAGTCCATTGTGATTTTGGATCATGCCCCTATTGTCACAGTTCTTGACTTACTCCCACCGCATCCCAAACCCTCTAGCTGGCGCTTTAATAGTATACCTCTTACTGACCCACTCTTGTCCTCCTCTTTTAACTATTTTATTAAAGACTTTTTTCTAATTAATAATGATACTAGTACCCCTCCTCATATCCTTAGGGATTCCTTTAAAGCTACCGCAAGAGGATTCAGTATTGACTTTTTTTCTAGGAAAAAGAAACAATTCCTCCAGAAGCAGAAATCATCCCTAGCACACATAACATCTTTGGAACATAAATTCTATACTTCCTCAGACAAATCTATGTCACCAGTCCTTTTGAAGCAAAATTAGAATTTAATAAATTTACTACTGATAATGCATCCTCAATTCTTCTACTTAGTAGTGCTCGTTATTATGAAGGACGCAACAAATCAGGAACACTTTTAGCTAATTATCTTAAATCTCGCAAAGAGCGTACTCTTATAGAATCTATTTACTCTTCTACTAATATTCTCCTTCATAAAGATGAAGAAATACTTAACCAATTTCAATCATTTTATCAACAACTCTAAAGCCCTGAAAACCCTCCTACTTCTCTTATTCAGAAATACTTTGAGACACTTCCTAAATCTCCTAACCCTCTTCTCAATTTTCCGGACCTTGAGCATGACCTTTCATTACATGAGCTCTCCGTGGCTTTAACATCCCTTTCTAAAGGTAAAACACCCGGCCCTGATGGTTTCCCTGTTGAATTTTATTTACATTTTTCCAACCCTTTGCTACCCAAACTTTGAACACTCTTTCAATCATTTTATTCGTCTGGTACGGCGGAAGGCACTTTTCAAGATGCTACCATTTATTTGCCTTATCGCGAAAGATGGCCGTGATCCCAAATTTTGTAAAAACTATAGTCCGATTTCTTTAGTTACTGTAGATTATAATATATTTGCTAAATTACTTGCTTTGCGTTTAGATCCCTTTATGCCCCATCTCATAGGTAAAGAGCAATGTGGTTTTGTTAAGGGCAGACTCACTTCTGATTACTCTCGTCTCTTTCTTAATGTCTTAAATAAAGCCCCATCTCTTTCGTTTACTTTGGCCGCTATCTCTGTTGATGCAGAAAAGGCCTTTGACAGGGTTGACTAGTCTTTTTTCCTTACGCTGGCACAGTTTTAGTCCCAATTTTATATCCCTTATATCTCTGTTGTACTCTGCCCCCAAGGCCTCAGTACTTGTTAATGGTCGGCTTTCTTCCTCTTTTATTCTTCAGAGAGGTGGTCACCAAGGCTGTCCTTTGTCTCCGCTTCTTTTTTTCCTAGCCCTTGAGCCATTGTTGTCCTCCATTCGTAGTAATACCTCTATTTCTGGCTTTCCCTATGGTGTCGACCAATTAAAGCTCTCTGCTTATGCGGATGATATTCTCTTGTTCATCTCTGAATCCAGAAATCTCTGTCCCCCCTTTATTGTCCGAATTCGACTCATTCTCTCTAGTCTCAGGATACAAATTAATGTGGATAAAACTGAAATCCTTCCTCTCACCAAAACTTGTCTTACACATCTTTTCTCATCTACTGGCTTTGCCTGGAATAGTTCAAAGATTAAATATCTAGGTATTTGGTTCTCTAACTCTATTTCCTCCTCAATCAAATTAAATATGTCAGCAGTGTTATCCCGAACTGATCATTCGTTCGTCACTTGGAATCCTCTTTTTCTTTCCTGGTGGGGTCGTCTGGATACAATGAAGATGATCATAGCTCCTATTTTAATCTATATTTTTTCTATGTTACCAGTTCATATTCCTGCCTTTTATTTTAAGCGTATTGATTCTTCTATTTCGAAATTTCTCTGGAAACATAAAAAGTCTAGAATTTCTCTCGCAGCTCTCCGTAAACCCAAATCTAATGGTGGATTTAACTTTCCAGACTTTCGTCTCTACCATCAGTCCTTCTCTTTACGTCAAGCTTCGAAATGGCTTTCATCAGATTCTTCACCTTTTACTCCTCTTTGGCTTCCTATTGAACAAGCATTATTAACACCCTTTTCCTTTGCTGAAGTGATACGCTTCGCTGCCAAGACCATCTATACCTCTTTTCCTTTATTCAAACATTCCTCTTCTCTTTTAAGACCCCTGGTTTGCTCTAATATCATCACACGTGAATCCTTTTTAAACTCTCCCATTTGCTACAATTCGCTTATCCTTCTTAATAATAGACCCATCTTTTGGAACACTTGGAGGTTAAGGGGTGTCATATGGGTTAATCAACTATTTGATGGGCTCTTACCTTGCTCTTTTCCCCAATTTCAAATTTTATTCCATTGTCCCCGATCTTTTTTGCAAAAATGTACTAGTCTCATGGCAATAATTCTCGACCGTTATTATTCTCTTCCCTCTTCAACTTCGTTAATGTCTCCATCTCCCCTTCTTAAAATACTCCATACTTTTCCTAAAGCTTCTCTTATTTATACATTTTTCTCCTCTCCTAATCCAGAACGTCCTAAAACTAAATTGCAGGTTTCCTGGGAAGCGGATTTTGAGTGTAGCTGGTCTGTTGCTCTCTGGGACAAACTTTGGTTCAAATCCTTAAAAATTTCTCGTTCTGCTTCTCTTACTCAATCTTTATTTTATTTCTATCATAGACTTTATCTCTCTCCGCTCTCCTTGTCTCGTTTCAGTCTCTCTGCTGACTCTAAATGTTGGACTTGTGACTCTCCTAATGCTGATCTTCTTCCTATGTTCTTTTTCTGTCCTTTTGTTTCTACTTTCTGGGAGAAAGTTTGGCTATATCTTTCCCGTATTTTTACTCTCTCTGTTCCCTACTCAAACTCTCTTCTCTTTCTAGGTAGCCTTTCTGATTCTTTAAACCTCCCTGCACATACCCATGTCTCTTTCATCTCATGCTTGCTCTTGCATTCCAACACATCTCATCCAACTGGAAATCCCTTACGAACATCTCCATACAAGGTTGGTGGAATACTTTATGTCACTTTCACCGGCTTGATGTTGCCTTTGCTTCTTCCTGCAAACCCATACGCAATACTGATCTTTACTGGTTACCTCTCACTACATACTTGGCTAAGCTTGCTCTGAAAAGACCTACACATATCTGTTCAGATCATTTTAAACCTCCTTAAAGATTTCAACTCTCTCCTTCCTCTATTTTTTATATGTCTCTTATGTTGTATCAACTTTTATATTGATCACTTTGTATTAGTTATTTATACTATTTGATTATATGTCGTAATCATCTATCGTATTGATTTATGCTTGTCATGTTATTTTCTTCCCCTTCCCCCTTCCTTCTTTCCCATCTTTTTCCCTTTTTCCTCCCTTGATCTTTAAAAACCCCCATAAAATGCTTTTTCTGGTCTTAAACATTGATATTAGTATTGTTAATGTTTTATACTAATATGTTTGAACATATTTTCTGTTTTTGCTGATGTCTCTCTGCATTTATAACTTTTCAATAAAACATCTTTTTGAGCAATAATATGTCACGGGTACCTCTGTTGCTTCGGCAATTCTTTTGAATGCAGAACCGGAAAAACAATCCTGGCTCAAGTCTAAAGTGCGAATAGAAACATATCTCACAGTGATGTCCATCGTCTTTCAGCCTATGTTTCTCCCACAGCACGCTCAGTGACACTGTAGAGCTATACCAAGATATCTAAAGGGTCAGATAATACTAACGCATTCAAAAGTAGATGTAACATCTGCACCTTCCGTGAAGAAGCGCAGCCATATTCAGTATACCCTCACCCTTCCCCTCTCACACACCAATGGAGCAAAGATCCTCTTCACATGTTTTATCTACAACTAATTCTGAACCTGTACATTAATGCAACTGGAAGCCAGTGTAATCTCTTTCTAAAGAACTACAATTTGGATGTTGATTAAATAATTGTTTCAGAAATATACGGGAGAGACCAGGCCCCTGGCTCTACTGTTCCTACCGCTACTTCTGATATGATATTAAAGATGAGATGAAATCTCTTCCTCTTCCACGCATCTCTTTGTAATTTTTCTTCACTAGCTCTTCAGCACCAACTCTAAGGAGTTAAGACCCCCTTTACTACTGGAGTGCAATATACCTTTTTGACCTGTTTAATCGTTCTATTTCAAACCCTCACTCTGGTATTGGACTGGTCTCTGCAGATCTAATGTGTGATGGTTACCCTTAATAGCACGGTATAGACAGCAACATGTTCACTTGGGTTACAAGTGATAGGATGAAGCTTGAACCGGGAGTAGAGACAGGGCTGGCTTTAGGGCTGGTGGCGCCCAATGGACAATCACTTTTGCACCCCCACCTCCCATGAGTACCTCCTTAGATGCTCTCTCTACCACCTGCAAAAGTGCCCTTCATCTCTCTTATCATAAGATATTGCTAAACACACCGCCCCCTGAGGTCACAGCGCCCTCCTCCACAGGTCAGCGCCCAGGGCAGCCACACCAGTTGCACTGCCCTAAAGCCGGCCCTGAGTAGAGATCATGTTAGGCAGGGCTCCTTGTCCAACCTATGCTAAAACTTCTCCCGGCCTCTTTTCAGTTACTTTGGAGGTGTCCTTAGGGGATCCTACATAGACCAAGGGATATCTTGCATACTCAATGCTTCTGTGGCTAGAAAAATACCTGTTCCACATTTATAAATATTTACATGTCCTTTTTTCATATGAATTCATATTCCTATTATCCCTTCAAGAAATTACTCATAGGGTTAGTTCCAAATCTTGCTTTAAACCTTTCTCATGCAGCTCAAACAGAAAGCGTTGATTTCAAGACATCCTTGATACAGCAATTTGCAAGTGTTGGACTTGGCCCTTTTGGCAGGATCACCCCTGAACTTTTTGCCTTTAATAATGACATGATGTTAGTTGATTTCTGGTCTCTGCACACTTTAGCACTGTGGCCCAGTGTACAGTGCGTGCACTCTCTGAGTGTGTGTGTGGTGAGATTTGCCTACCCTCCCATAGGAATGCATGGGGAATATGCGTGTCCATGGTAGTTCCTAATGTGTGGGGAGTGCAGGGTCAAGTTGGTTAAATGCTGTGCGACGGTGTGCGCAGATTTAATGTGTCTAGTGGGAAAGTGCCACTTTTAGAAGTTGGCATGTCTGTGCAGTGAACGTGAATTGACTGTCTGGCTTGTGATTGGCTCGTGTGCTTGGCTCCAGTAGTCAGGATGGGTCTGCCCGGTGGTGAATAGGGAGATATGCAAGTAGATGGGAGGGAGGAGTTGCACCTGGTACCTGAATAGGACTGTGCCTTCCCTCCACAATGCTGGCTCCAACCCCTGTGGTGCGTCTGATATCCCTAGCCTGTGAATGGGGAGAGGGGCTGAGCACAACAAAGTGCTCCAGAACCAGTTGCATCTGGTTCGCCCCTTGCCTGCACCTTTGGAGACAAAGGATTTTGTGTATAAAAGAAGGGGCTGTGACCCCATGAAAATGATCTTGTTCTGTACTCGAATCTACCAGGGGCGTGCAGCTGCTGGGGCCCAGGGGAAGGCTGAGACCTGCCCAGCTCCTGGATGCCTGGAGCATTTTCCTTACTGGGAGCTGTTTTGCTCCATCCTTGATGCCCCAGGACTTCTTGAACCATTTCCTCTTGATGCTGATTTTGCCAAGGCTTGTTACAGTCTTCCCAGCCCCTGGATGCCCTGGATGCCTTGTGGACTTTTCTTTCAACTTGTACAAAGATCTTCAAGGGCTTGGAAGAGAGCTTGCCCCCTGACCGAAGTCCCAGGACCAGTGGACTTCACCAACCTTTGTGAATTGCTGCTAGAAACAAGTGGCTACAGAGGAAGAAAGCTGTGACAGACTCTCACAACCGGCCCGGTGTCCTGTATGCACCGCATCAAGCAACGTCCGCCTCGAACAACGCAAGCTCTGTGCTCACCGACTTCAACCTGATGCCGCCACCGAGCCGTAGCCTGCACCGCGACTGGTAGACACCGCGACATGCAACGCCTCGCTACACCGAATTGAACTGGTCTGACAGACGCGATCACTGCTGCTAACTTCGAGTCCTGGGACCACACCAGAGTTGGGCACTGCCTTGCGCGCTTCGTGACGCACTGCCCGATTTGCACCGCTGTCCCGACTGATCGATGCCAGCTCCCGAACTCCGGCTCGTTCGCCACACTGCAAGCTGCAAGCACCGTCTAACCCTCCAACGCAAGCCTTGGATCCACTGACTCTGTCAACGGGCTGCTGTCTGCACCACATCGAGGGACAACGCGTCCTCCAACGCTTCCTTTCTGCACCGCAACGTTCACCGGAACTGGCTCGCACATCCGTGCCAGCCGCCCCAAGTAAAACGTACTGTGACTGTGTCTGTCGACATTTGAGTGGGCCCGTACTTACGCGGTCTGCTGGATTTGCTAGACCCTGTTATTTTCAACAACGCTGTAGCACGCCCAGGCTACCGACTCACACAGAACCTTGGTTTAGGCCTCAAGTTCATTGTTCTCAGCTGCCCAGCAAGTAGTGGGCATCTGCAATGTTTAGGCTTTGCGCAGTGGCACAACCTTGACCTTTGCTGCTTAGGCAGCAGCCCTGACTTTATGGACATAGGGCATTTGAGCCCCCTTTTTAGATGGCCAGTTAGCCAGGGGGAGTTTTACTGTTATAGGGCACCAGGCCCTAAAGTGATTAATGTGCTAATGCTTTTGGGTGCTAGGAAATTGTGTATAGTATGTTTTGCGCACCCTGTTTCATACCTCTAGATATGGGATATTGTGCCTGTTATGATTTATATTTCAGGTTGATGCTGAGTATAGTGTCTGCCAGTGATTACTGGCTGTGTTCTTAGTTAATCTACATTCTGTTACTATTTCTTTACCAAGTTCACTCTGTGATTATTCTGACAGTGATCCAGGTGGCCCTGTCAGGTGTACATATTCCCTTGTAAATATTACCTGTACCAGTTTGCACGGTGTACATTATGTGTTTACTATCTGATGTGGTTTGAGAATACAAAGGCTATTTTAGATATAACCTTGTGTGGAGCCCCTTTTGTGGGGGGCCTTCGATGTTGTTTCTGGTGGCTGCATTCGCAAATGTTTTACACATTGCCTCCGGGATAAGCCTTACTGCTCATGCCAAATTGCAAAGGGGGTGAGCAGGGGCTATCTTTGGAGTGTAAGTCCCTTGTCCTAACTAGAATGGTGGTCTCTGCCTGGCTTTGGCGCAAGCCTCAGCCAACCAGAAATCCCATTTCTAACACTGGAAACCAGTGGAAGGGATTTGGACTTGTGTTTGCGCAGTACCACAGCGACAACTGGCTTCACTACAAAACTCTGCATTTTAGATAGTCACATGGAGAAAGGGATTATTGTTTCTAAGTTGATTCTAAATGTAATTTCTTTGGAAATGTGATTCTTGTGCACTGTGAGTTGGGTGTCCTGCCAAGGACAGAAACCAGAGAATCAGGAGGAGAGACTGCCCTTGAGCCATTGCGCTGGTTCTTGGGTTGGCCTACAGTGGGGACTACATTGGTATGGTGTCATTAGCTCGGGAGGGTAGATTATCCCCTAAGTGCAGTGTGAGTTTTCTGGATTCACCAGTAAGGGTGGGATCCAGTGGGAGCAGCTAAAGTGTGTCCAGTGCATGTATTTCCTGTCCCGTTCCTAGAGTGTGGTACCTGGTGCTCAGTAAGAGGGGTGCAGGTTGAGATTCAGGGACAGTAGATACTGTCTCACCGGTCTGAGGGGGTGTGTGTGGATGAATGGTGTGTTGCACTGGACGAGTGTGTGTGAGTTCTCTGAAATAAGGAGCTTGCTGAATACTTGGGTGTGAGTTCTCTGAAATAAGGAGCTTGCTGAATACTTTGGTGCGAGTTCTATGAAATAAGGAGCTTGCTGAATACTTTGGTGTGAGTTCTCTGGAATAAGGAGCTTGCTGAATGCTTTGGTGTGAGTTCTCTGAAATAAGAAGCTTGCATCAGGGAGTGATTCCAAAACGAGTGGCTGAGGTGTCCTCCAGCCCAGAGTGGTGGAGGAGGTTCAGAGTAGCCAAGCTAGGTCCCAGTACAGGGGTCCACATCCTGTCTCTGAGGAGAAGGAGTGGGTGGGACTGCGTGTCTCCATGTGCCTGAAACCCTGTCTCAGGACCTGGATGGTTTCTTTAGGGAACACCAGGTGTGGAGCCTAGGCTGTACTTGTAGACCATTTGAGGAGGATCTCCCAGTGTTTAGAGAACGTGGAACATCTGAAAGCAGGGTTCCAGTAGTTCTGGTGTCTGGCGGTACCGCTCCAGTTGGGGGGGGTGCAGAAGTCCAGATGGAGGGGTGAAAGGGGGAAAGGTTCTCCAGTGGAAGAACCAGTGGGTCAGGGGCCAGCCTGAAGGGCTGAGCCACCAGTGAGTGACCATGGTGACACCACTTCTGTCCTGAGAGACAGGCAGACTGTCACACGACACATTAGTTACGTGTCACCCTCATGAAGTCCTGGTGCACCAGGCATCTGACCAAAGGGTACGTCCCTCGGTTGGGGAGCCAGTATCCGATGGTTCCAGATCTGAACGTAGGGGCAACTGTAAGCAGTCGTCCTTGAAATTAGTTATGTGTCACACTCGTGAAGTCCTGGTGCGCTAGGCATCTGGAAAAAGGGAGTCGTCCTTAGGTTGGGGAGCCAGGTTCAGGTGTTTGCCTGTCCTGGACGGGAGGGCAACTGTAATCAGTGTCCCTGCCGGTTTTGCCTTCTAGGGGTACCCCTGTGAACACAGGTGGGGCTCATCTTAAGTGAAGAGACCCTGTGTTTCCCAGCAGGGGTGGTACAGGCCTAGCAGGGATCTTTAGGGTCCTTGGCTGAGTGTTGTAGTACTATTCTGAGAGCAGGTGGGGCCTACCGTAGGTGGAGGGACCCTGTTCTCTCGTGGGAGGGTTCAGCACTCTGGAATGGGGTGTAGAGGGAGGGAGTACCTCGCCTCTGTCCCCTGTGCATCCAGTGATTTTGGATCCTAGGTGGTAGACCAGTTGAGGGCGAGAGGTCCTAAACTGGTGGAAGAGTTGTGTTCTGGAGGGTGCTTATCCTGGGAGAGTGCGCAACCCCAGAAGTAGAGGTAAGGTGGGGCACTCTTGCCCGTGACCTCTGGTCAGCCTGAGGGTGCGGTCCCTAGGTTGAAGGATCAGTGGTAGTTTGGAACAACGCTGAGAAGGGGAGTGGAGAATGGCTATTGTATGCCAAGGGGTTACTACCCCCCCCACTCTGTGGATTGGCAAGGACCAGTGGTATCTGGGTGGCCTAGGGCCTGGTCCTAGCCATGGACAACTAAGGAGTACCAGTGGAATAGCCTAGTTGGGCCTGAACTTTTTTTTGTGTGTTTGTTTTGTGGAAGAACGTGGCGTAGAACCGGATGGTGTCCCTGCAGTGCGGGCCCGCGTCCGTGTTCTATCGCACTAAGCAGGGTAGCCCATCACAGTGGTGATTGGTCTGCCCTGCGTTTTGGTTAGAATGGGGTTGTGTTGGACTTGGCACTTTTGGCAGGTTCACCCCTGAACTTTTTGCCTTTAATAATGACATGATGTTAGTTGATTTCCAGTCACTGCGCAGTTTAGCACTGTGGCCCAGTGTAAAGTGTGTGCACTCTCTGAGTGTGTGTGGTCAGATTGGCCTACCCTGCCATAGGAATGCATAGGGAATATGTGTGCCCATGGTAGTTCCTGATGTGTGGGGAGTGCAGGGTCGAGTTTGGTATGTGCAAACTCGTGAGGTTAAATGCTGCATGACGGTGTGCGCAGATTTAATGGTCTAGTGTAAAAGTGCCACTTTTAGAAGTTGGCATGTTTGTGCAGTGAATGTGAATTGACTGTCTGGCTTGTGATTGGCTGGTGTGCTTGGCGCCAGGAGTCAGGATAAGTCTGCCCGGTGGTGAATGGGGAGATCTGCATGGAGAAGGGAGGGAGGAGTTGCACCTAGAGCCTGAATAGGGCTGTGCCTTCCCTCCACAATGCTGGGTCCGCCCCCTGTGGTGGGTCTGATGTAAGCATGGGCTGAAAATTTGTTCCACTCGCAGAATTTGTGAAATTTTTGCAATTTTGCAATCCGCAATTCGCGCGAAATTACCAAACAATTCGCAATTGGCGAGTTGGCCAATTTTTTTGCTTGTTCGCTCTTCAAAAATACAATCTCGCTCGTGCGGCGTTGACTTACTGTGATTCTGAGTTCGCAGAGTTGTTTTCCTCCCGGTTTACGTGTGCTGCGCCATTTTGGATCTGGCTGCGTGATTGCGCGAGAATTTTCGACCGTGAGTATGTCATGGAGTCCCGCCATCTTGCACTGCGAGACTTTGAGATCGCGAATACATCATAAGGGCCCGCGATCACATATCGCGAGAGTAAACAATCTCTAATACGTAGATGCGAAGTGCAGCTGACGTCCGGCGGGAGATCTGAACAGCTCGCTTTCCCGAACTCGCAAAAATTGCAACTCTGCACAAGAAATCTATTGCAGGCGGCATAAACCTTCTGAAAATGATGATTTGGATCCGAATAACTCCTCAGACTGACATTTGGCTGCACTTTTTTGTGCAAGGAGTCCATTTTTGGGGGGAGTGGGAGGAAGGAAGTGCCCCAGAGTCTCCAACTTCCTGTTCCTGGCCAGCAGGTTCCTCCCAGTGCTTTGCCACAGAGAAGGGGGACCCCACATCAGTAAAAGGCAGGTAGACGGAGAAGACAAAATTCAGGCACAGAGAAGGTACCTGCCCTGTAGGATCTGTAACTAGCCTCAAAGATGTCCGAACATACTTAACATTAAACTCTGAACCACATAGGAACCTCTCAGACAAGAGTAATCACAAATGTATAAAAAAAGCATTTTTATTAAAAATTTCATTTTTCTCTCATTTGCCTTTTAGTGATATACAAAAGTTCATAATCAATAGACTAAATTAGTTAAACATATAGGTACATTACTAACCCATTCGGCTACTACTCAAGGCCCACACTCCACGTGACACAGACATACCAGCATACACACCACTCAACTCACAAATCATACAACACTTTGCAAAGGTGTCAAACATTCGGGATGAATATGGGGACAGTTAGCATAATATCCCAGATGGTTCAGATGGTTCCCAATAGGAACAGACGCCAACGCGTGTTTCAGTGTCTCGCCCCCGCGGGGCTATACCTTCATTAGAGAATATCCTATGCGAGGTTAAGATCAACATATATACATGATAATAATATCTACAACAAGAGACATCCAGAGAGTACAACTTCGTCAGGCCGGAAGATAAAAAAAGAGATCATTTAAGCAAGAAACCAAGGCAGATATACCCAGGGTGCTCAGTAAAGGGAAAGAGAACTCGTAGCGTGGATCTTAATAAAGTGAACAGTGCTGTAAAAAACAAAGAAACAATTTCACATAGGCATATCAACAGGCAGATGCTAGTGAATTAGCTGCCAATCAGGATGTCCACACCAAAGTGTACATGATACTCAAGTGACACAACAGGCCAGTTTACATAAATACCTTTCACATGCGATGTGGCCAGATGGAAAATCTCATGAAATAAAAGGCCACAATGGCAGGCAGTCACTACGCTCCACAGTTAGGGAAAGATGGGCGTTGCCACTTAGCTATGGAGGAAAAAGAAAAAGTGTCTTGAAAAAGAAATAAAGAGATGTAATAAGGGGATAGCCTATATAGGTTGGAGGGAGGCCAATGTTCAGGGCAGAGAAAACCTACCAGAGCGCTTTCCGATGACAATAAATTCTTTTACATCCAACCTCCAAAGGGCAGAAGGAAATCGTCCACTAATTTGATAAGTAGATTCCTGCAGATGGGGGTGGAAAATACCAGCATATAATTACAATAAGGGAAACAGATTCCTAAGAATTCTAGCGCAGGACTTAAAGTGAGGGAAAGACAGATGCGCCATTTCAGAAACCCGGGAAAGTTAAGTGGGTGATGCAGATGGTCAGCCATCGGATGCGGGCGCTGTCACAAAGGAATTCAGGTAGCTAACCAGCTAGCGAGGAGCAAAACCCACAATGGCAAAAAATATGGGACAGGGAGCCATCGGGAGAGAACCACATAAGGGTCCCGGGGAAGTTTATGGCCCCCCGTACGAAGGATAAGCAGGAGGCGGGGAGCCATTTCGAGCAGCGCCAAAGCCCACATTAAAGCGCCGGGAAACAGCAGGGCTCTTCCGAAAAGGTGGCAAAATTCACACGGAGGAGCTAACGGAGGCTCTAGCAGCAGTAAGCCCGTGGGTCCGTATGACAAAGCCCGGGTCAGGAAAGGAAGTAATAGGGGGCAGCATGAAAAATATCAGTGAAGCTTACCTTGTAGGACTCTCCCGATGGCCGATAGTCAGGGGTTCAAGGTGTCAGCGAAAGATAGGACCGCAGCTGCCGCCTAACAGTATATGTTAGCAGAGTAGGTGGTCCTATATTTAACGGGCAAGCGAGAATGGTCTCAAATCCGATGGGACTAGAAACGGCAAACATGAAAGAAGGACCATAGTAGATAACATGGTCATGGTTGATACGGGCGCGGCCATCTTTAAAGGGAGTGCCGGATAAATAAGACCTCAGTAAGTAAATCCGAGAGGAAGAAACATTTATATACACGGACTCAAGAATGGACTGAATGACCGTATACATAATATAAAGAGGCAATGTTAAACAGAGGTCGATGGAAAAAATATACCGGCATAAGGTAAAAATAATAAAGAAAAATATAAAGAAAAATAGGGAAAAATAAGGTCAAGGCTAGGAAACGGGGGTTATAATAGGTCACAATAAACTGCCAGAAGGGGAACAGAGGGCAAAGCGGGGCAAAATGTCTCAGTTAGCGCATTGGCCCATGGGCATTCCTCATTCAGCCCATTCTGTACGCTATTGAGGTAAAAGATCCAAAAAACCTCTCGTTTTTTCCTAAGCGATACGGGATCAGTACCCGCCGGGACCTGAATTTTTTCAAGAATGGACCAGCTTAGTTCTTTTTCTGTATGGCCATGGGCTAGCCAGTGACCAACAATAGGGGCACCTCCTTTTCCTGTTCTGATGTTCGACTTGTGTTCCCCGATGCGAAGCCGGACCTCCCTCCCTGTCTCGCCCACATAGGGGAGATTACAGGGGCAAATGATGATGTAGATCAGATTGGAGGAGCGACAATTCGTCATTTTAGTCAAGCTAATGGAGCGAGCAGGAGTGAAGATGGTGGTTCCTGTGATGGCATGAGGGCATGCTTGACAATTGCCGCGACGATGGTTGCCCAAAACAGGATTAGTGCCAAGAATCGAGCTTAGGGACAAGGAGACTGGTTCCGATATCCTACCCCTCACAAGATGGTTTTTCAAGTTTTTGTTCCTCCTAAACGCGAAAATCGGTTTAGGGAAAAAGTCCTGCTCCTGGTTAAGGTTAAGAAGAAACCAGCTTGAGTTGATGGCCTGTCGGAGCTTATTGTTCAAGTTAGAATGTTTAGTAATACAGACAATCTTTTCCACCGTATCCTTGTCCCTGTGTTCAAACATGGATTCACGGTTGTAGTATCTAGCGTGTTTGAATGAGTCCCTAACCAGCCGTAAGGATAGCCACGTTGCATGAGCTTTTCTTCCCAGTGCTTTGTCAATGTCCTATGACTTTTCAGTTCGATCTGGAGCTGGTAGGATTACTCTTTGTGGCTGCTGTTCGATATTTGTATTTGAGGACTTTTTGTTTGGATCACTTTTGGATTTGAGATTTTACAAGTAAGTTGGTGTTGTTTGTTTGGGGCATTGCAGTTGCTGCAACTACAATTTCTAAACTTTTCCCAACTTTAAAAAAAATGTATTGTGGGTAGCCACAGTATCCAGTAAGCCCAGGGTTAGTCATGGGGGCATGATGCAAATGTTTCTGTGAGTTTTGTTGAACTTAAATATCATTTACGGCATGGATGGCATGTAATTGAATAGCTCACTGTTATATGTGGACGTTTTTGTTTTATTTTGGGGTGCGTGTTAAAGCCACACTAGCCAGTAGGCCCAGGGGTAGTCAGTGGTGCATGGACCAAGTCTTTCTGTGGGGTCTCTTGGATGTAAACATAAACATAATTTAGGGCATAAATATAATTGTGGGTGTTATTGGGGCGTGGTCCAGGGCCTGGCCATGTGTGTGGGGGCCATTTTGAGGCCTGGCCCAGGGATTGGCCATGTGGGTGGGGATCTAGGGGCCATTTTGAATTCAGGCAGTGTGCTTTGTGCCATAGGCCTGCACCCAGTCTGCCTTGCTTTCATCCATTATGCCATGGGGTACTCAGTGGTGCATGGACCACGTCTTTCTGTGGGGTCTCTTGAATTTAAAGAAACATCATTTAGGGCATGGATGGCATTGGATTGAGTTGATTTTTGTGTGTATTTAGATTTTTTGGTGTTCCTTTTGGCCTAGCCTTCTTGTAGTTGTTGTTGGCCTAGCCGTGTGGGTGGGGGGGGCATATTGAGGCCAGGCAATTTTTGCCATAGGCCGGCAAGCTTGCGGGCCAGTAGGCCTAGGGTTATGAATGGGTGCATGAAACAACTCTCTCTGTGTGGTCTCTCTTCTATTAATTTAAACATCCATTTTTGATTAGAATTGCAATTTTTATTTTGGGTCTTTCCGTTTTTGGGTGTGTTGTGTTAATAATAATAAATGCCTAGTAGCAATAGTATTAATTAAAGCATGACATAAGCAACATTTATTTCACTGATGTTCCTCTGGCTTCTTTGCTTGTAGGTGCACAAAGACTGAGAACCAGGAATCATCCTCATCATCATCACTTGTTGTAGTGCTAGGAAGAAGTCCTGCTGCGGTGTGTGCACAACGTTACGTGACGTCACGTGTGGCCACAGACAACTCTGCAACTCTTGCAACTGCATTCTGCTGTTCTGACATTTGAAGAAGATGGGCCCAAAGAAAGGTAGCCGTAGCTCCTCTAAAAAGATAGTTGCCAGTGCCACTGCCAGTAAGAAGGAGCAGAAGAAGCAAGTCACTTACCAAGGAGACTGGTGTGCCGACCGCCACATTTTTTGGGCAAAAAAAAACTACGCCTGCAGCAGCGGTGTCCTCCGGGGACCAAGTTGGAGGCAGCACCTCCGCCTCATTGGTCTCAGTGCCACCATGCCAAGTTAGGCCCAAGTCCATGAGTGCCGCAGAGGCAGCCACTTTTTAATTGTTCTTTCACCATCGACCAGTGATGTTAGCGTTGACTCATCGCAAAGTAGCATCCAATCAACGCAGGGTGTAACTCATTTGACAAGTGTTCAACCACAGCTGCAACGACAACCACAGGTGCAACAAGGAGAGGCACAAGGATAGGCGCAAGGAGAGGCGCAAGGAGAGGCGCAAGGAGAGGCACAAGGAGAGCCACAACTGCCCACAATACTTGTTCCTCCAGAAGTAGCGGCACATCAGGATATTGAGATTCATGCGGAGGTATCAGCCGAGCAAGCCACTCCTGATGATCCATTGTATTCCAGATCCCCAGCAAGGAAAAGGAGGGCCAGTACAACTTCTTCTTCAAGCCCCCTTCCTTCTGATGATCTAGATCTTGATTGGCACCCACCAATTCAGTCTGAGAGGGTCATGAGCCGACAAAGCTAGGGAAAAGGAAGGTTCCCGCAAGTCTTTCAGTTATGGGTGATGAAGAAGAAGAAGTAAAAGTGGTGTATTCTGCTGCTGATGAAGAGTCTGACGATGACGAGCCAGTCATCACAGTCGTCACTCCAGCCCCAGTGGGCATGCAGCAGACAGACATTTTTACCCTTTCTCGAAATGCTGTGCGGGATGTGGGCGGCGTGGCACTGGTACCACCACCAACACAGGCAACTACCACACCAACATGACCTACAGCTTCTATATTTTCTCGTCGGAAGGGCCGGCAGGGACCTCCATCCATCTCGACCTCCATTACCTCAAGTAGTGCCACGCCTATCCTCCACTTCATCTGGCATTGAAAGTGGCACCTCCACCACTACCAGAAATCTCAACTCCCCAGTTTGGGACTTATTTAGTATTAGCAAAAAGGCAGAAAACCAAATTATTTGTTCGATTTGTAAACAAGTAGTTAGTCGGGGTAAGCTGGGTACCAACTATGGTACTGGAGGCCAGAGAGGTCATCTCCAAAAACACCACAGCATCCAGTGGGAGGTGCACCTAAGTGACATCCGGAAAGCCAAAAGTACAAGTCCAAATGTACCCATTGATATTGCATCTGATGACGAGGAGCTGATCGTTCAGCGGGAGGTGAAGAAGCGAGAGACATTTTTTCTGGCACACACTGTAGCACTGGCAGCAGCACTGCAGTGGTAGCACCCACACCCTCTACCCCAGCAACATCTAGGTTGCTCAGTAAGAGTGTGGTAGAGATACCAATCCGAAAAAGTACATCAATGAGCCTAACTGGTTTGAAGAAATCTGGATCATCATCACATATGAAAACGGTCCAGACCACCATTAAAAGCATGGTTTGGTCAGAGGCGCCATTGGAAAGCAACCACCGAACGGCACATCTGTATAATGCAAAGCTGGCTAAAATGTTAGCGCTGGACCTTCTCCCTTTTTCTTTCGTAGAAGGGGTGGGTTTTCTAGAATTTGTGGCAACAGTCTGCCCTAAATGGAAGGTTCCTAGCCGGTCCTATTTTGCCAGAGTTGCGGTTCCAGCACTACATCAAAATGTGCAGAGCGTGATTGGGGCAGCTTTGCAAAAGAGTGCTGTTCACACTATCCACCTGACAACAGACATGTGGACCAGTTGCCAAGCCGTTGATTACATGTGCATCACTGCACACAGGTCTCTTTTGCGGGGATTAGAGAGAAAATAGCTGCAGGTGTTGACAGTGTCACAATTTTTCAAGCTACTCGGAAACATGCAACAGTAGCCATGTTTACCATGGAGAAATCTCATACTGCAGTAAACATTTTGGAGGAGTTTAACAGTAAGGTCTTTGAATGGCTGCAGCCAAGAAGGCGCTTGATTGGTTATGTTTCCACGGATAATGGCAGTAATATAGTTAAGGCCATGGCTGATGGTGGCTATTTCAGAGTGCCGTGTTTGGCGCACAGCATTAAAATTATTGTTCAAGATTTCTTGAAAAAAGAAAACACAGTCAGCAAGTTACTGACCACCTGCCAAAGAATCTGCACACATTTCAGCCATTCTTTTAAGGCCCAGAAGCAGCTGAGGATCATTCAACGTGACCGTAGAGTGCCAGTCAGAGGACTCATCCAGGAGGTGGCAACATGTTTGAACTCAACCTTCTACATGCTTGAGCGTCTGTTTGAGCAGTACTTGGTAATCAATGAGTATGTCTTTCACGCACGGGGTGCTTCTATGAAAGACATGAGGCTAGAGGTGGAGGAATGGGACCTAGTTAAAAGCCTGACAGACATGCTTTGTCCTTTTGAGGCCTTCACGGGTGAAGTCAGCAGGGAGGACTGTACTTTGGGCAAAGCTATCCCATTGTTGCGCATGCTAGAGCACCAACTGAAGGCGGTGTCTTCAACGTTCCGAGTTGATGCTGAAAAACAAGACGCATATCAGTTGGCGGAGAGCTTATTAAGCCGCCTAGTTTATAATGCAAGGCTTAAAGCAATACATTCAGAACAACATTACATTTGTGCCACTATTCTGGATCCACGGTACAAAAAGGCGCTGGCCAGCAATACATTCCTTCCTTTTTCTGAAGCAGATGTTTCCAAGTACAAACATTGGCTAGCTCTGTCAGCCACTCGGTTCGAAAAAGAGCGGCAGGAAATTGAAGGAACCACCACAAGTAGTACTGAAGCAGCAGGCCATCCGGCATCAAGGTCCACTTCTGTGGCCGAAGGCAGTCACTTTCTCTCAGAGCCGTTTCCGACATCAGCAACCCGTATCATCACTTGCACCAGGCCCAGCCATAATATTGTCGGAAGCGGATTGGATAACTCATCAAGGGTTTGCTTGTTCCAGTGTTGATGCAGAGGCAACAGATGGTACGCAAAGTGGAGCACCCCTGGAGGACCTTGAGTGGATGGTGCAGGCCTATCTGGATGACCCAACAGAGGTCTTCTTTGATCAGAACCCTTTCGTGTATGGGAAAAGGCCTCAATGGCCACTGATCACCAAGCTGGCTATAAATTATTTGGCTTGCCCACTCGCAAGTGTGTCTTCTGAACGTGTTTTCAGTGCTGCTGGTGCCATTGTAACTTCAAAAAGGATCTGCCTCTCGACCAAAAATGTGGAGAGGTTAACAATAATCAAGATGAATCAGCACTTCATACCACCAGATTACAAAATACGTGAATCCACGCAGGAAGAAGAGGACACCGGTGACGGAAGTTCTTCTCTGTTAGTTGACCTACTCCCGGTTCAATTCACAGAGTTTGAGGACGAGCTCTACTTCCCTGACACCTAGGCTTGAAATACTTTCTTTTTTTTTCCCGTCCTTATTCACTTTTATTTCTGTGTGTCTTTCTTTGTTTCGCAACTTTTAGCACAACAAAACTGTAATCACAACAAATCCATCAGCAGCACTGTCTTCGTCTTATTTCCATATTGAGAGTGCCGCTGTCTGCATTGCTGAAGTTCACAACCACCCAACTCAGTCATGCTCCTCTATCCTCCTCCTCCAGACTCCCCCTATCCATTTCCCTCAAGTCAGATGGCCGGATTGCGCATAATCAAGAAACTGTCGCTTCGTAGACGAGTCCCCTCAAAAGAAGTGGGACTGGAATGACTTACTATGCTGACTGGTACTTCTGAAATTGACATGAGAGGCTGCCCTCTGGCCCTTCACTTAACCCCTTCGATGCTGATGATGGAGCGGTTCTGTCATCAGCATCGGTTGGGCTGTGCTGATGACGGAACCGCTCCCCTGGGGCATCGATCGTGCTCATTTTTGGAGGGGTGGCAGCGGAAGACTTTCTGCTGCCACCCCCTGGCCCCCCCACGCTTCCTGGTGACATCAGCGCGCACCGACGTCATCAGGAAGCGCTGGACGCGCTGGAATCCATTTCATTCCAGCGCGTCCAGCACAGAGGTTGGTGTTTGCTTCTCTGGTGGGGCGGGGGGGGGGGGGGGGCTTTTTCGGTGCCTTGAGGCATCGGGGGCGGAAACTGTGTTTCCTCTCCCCTGATGTCCCAATGCAGGGCATTCCTGGTGCACGATCGTGCACAGCGTCGCGATCGTTCACCAGGAATGCCCCACTAGACACCAGGGATTGTGTGTGTGTGTGTTTATTTGTGCAGGAACACCCCCTTGGGCAAGGGTCGCTTTCTTTTGGGGCCAAATGAATCTTCAGACTTTTCTGCCCCCCCTGGGGCTGATCGGCCGTTTTTTTGGCCCATCTGCCCCCAGGGGTGGCAGAAAAGCCCACTAAACACCAGGGATTTGTTTATAATTGGGGAAGGGTCGCTTCCTAGTGGCCCATAATTTTTTTTAGACTTGTCCGCCCCCATCAGCTGTTTTTTGGGCCGCGTCTGGTCCCAGGGGCGGCAGAAAAGCCCACTAGACACCAGGGATTGAATTATATTTATAAAGGAAGCGACCCCTTGGGCAAGGGTCGCTTCCAGGGGGCATTATAAATATTGTAGACTGTTCCGCCCCCCCTGGGGGCAGATCACCTGTTTTTTTTACTGTTTCTGGACCCAGGGGGGGATAGAAAAGCCCACTAGACTCCAGGGTTTTGATTTTTTTATAGTGAGCGACCCCTTGGCCAAGGGTTGCTTCCTTGGGCCCACTTGTTTTCAAAAGTATGTTCTGCCGTGTCTTTATTTGGCCTCTCTGCCCTCCGTAGGGTTGCTTCCAGGGGGCCCACGTTTATAATGATTTAAATTCTGCCCCCCTTGGGGACAGACACCCCATTTGTGACATACCCTGTGACATAGCCTGTTGTAATGTGTGTTGTTTTTGTTTCTTCTAATGTGTATTGTGTTTTTTTCTCTTTAGATTGTTGCAGTGTGCGGTTCCGTTACTGGTGGTTCTGTTGTTCTGCTGTTTCTGTAGTTGCATGTGTTTGGTAAGAGACCTGTTTTTTGTTCAATTGTAATGTAATTGTTTATTTTGCAAACTGTGTAGTAATACAAGTATGTTTGGTTTCTGTTTTTTGTGATTGTAAAACATGTTTTGCATTTGTTTTTGATGTGACCTTCTGTAGATGTAAGTTTTTTTTCTTGTTTCTAGTGGGATATCGTTGCCTATTTGCTGTGTCTTTGCAGAGTAGGTGCTGGTAAGTGTAGTTGTCTCTTGTAAGTGAATTGTATATTTTTTCTAAATATAGATATTTGTGATAAAGGCTTACATTTTTTATCTTACTTTGCACAGTGTTGGGGTTGTTGAGTTGTTTGTGGAGACTCCTTTATTTGTAAGGATAATGGCTAGCCGCCTGATTACTGCTCAGCAAGTTGTTGGAATGCTTTTTGATTCTTCCTCTGACCATGGTCCAGAGACTGACTCTGATTCTGAGCCAGAGGTGGGAGGTGAAGATTCAGGTAGTGAATTTTCTCTACACATGGCTTCATCTGATGATGAAGACACTCTGAGTGCTGATGTAGCTACTTTTGGTGTGGATGATGTGCCTGGGGTTGTGGAGAACATTGCTGTGCCTGTGGTTGCGGAGGACATTGCTGTGCCAATAGTGCGGCAAGAGACATCTGGGCTGCAGCCTGGGGCTGCTAGACTTACTGTTAGTGAGACAAGAGGCAGCTGGGCGGCAGCCTGCGACTGCAAGACTTGATGTTGAAAGTTCCGACCTCTGTGTTGCACCAGGCATGGTGCAGCCGGCATTGCCTGAATATACTGGTGTTCCAGGGTGTATGGTGAACACTGAAAACTTTTTGCCTATTGATTTTTTCAAGTTGTTTATGGATGATGTGGTTTTGGCAGAGATTGTAGAGCGGACTAATTTGTATGCTGAACATTTTTTGAGGGTGAACAGTGCCAGCCTTAAGCCCCACGCTAGAGCTACCCGGTGGACTCCCACAAATTTGGAGGAGATGAAAAAGTTTTTGGGTTTAACTTTTTTGATGGGCTTGCTTAGGAAACCATCAATGGCTTCATATTGGTCTACTAGTCCCTTGATGGCAACAGCTATATTTCCGGCAGTCATGAGTCATGATAGGTATTTGCTTCTGCTTCGGATGATGCATTTTGTTGACAATAGTCTTGCTTTGCCATGAGATCACCCTGATTGTGACCGTCTTCTCGAGATTCGGCCTGTCATTGATCATTTTGTTGATAGATTTCCTGAGATCTTTTAACCTGGGAAAGAAATTGCAGTGGATGAATCTTTGCTGTTGTTCGAGGGCCGCTTGGTATTTTGGCAATACATTCCTAGTAAGAGGGCACGCTATGGAATCAAACTGTATATGCTGTGTGACAGTGAGACTGGATATGTCTCTAATTTCAGGGTGTACACTGGTAAGGAATCCAGGATTAACCTTCCTGGTTGTCCGTCCACTTTTGGAGTGACTGAGAAAATTGTGTGGGAACTTGGTCGTGGATTTTTTAACAAACGCCATCATTTGTATGTTGATAACTTTTACACTGGTGTGCGGTTGTTCAGGGAATTGGCCAAAGTGGACACTGTTGCTTGTGGCACAATCCGCTCAAACCGTAAAGGTTTCCCAAAAGAACTTGTTTGTCGAAAGCTTGCTCGGGGACAGTGCAGTGCATTGCGTTGTGAGGAGCTTCTAGCTGTGAAGTTTTCAGACAGGAGAGATGTCTACATGTTGACTACAATACATGATGAAAGCACTGAACCGGTGACTGTTTGGGGTCAGGTTGCAGAAGTGTGAAAACCTGTGTGCATAATGGACTATAATAGGCACATGGGTGGTGTTGACAGAGTAGATCAGAGGTTGGAACCATATGCTGCTCTTCGTAAGGCTTACATTTGGTACAAGAAGTTGGCTATCCATCTTGTCCACTTGGCAACCTTTAATGCTTTTGTTGTGTTCCAGAAATCTTGTCCCCAGTCAAAGATGACTTTTGTAAAGTTTCAGGAGTCTGTAATAGGCAGCCTTGTTTTAGTGGAACAGGCAAGTGTTCCTAGAGTTGGAGTGGTGGAGGATGTTGCCAGATTGAAAGATCGCCACTTTCCTGATACAATTCCTCCTACAACCTCAAAAGACTTTCCCAGTGGAGATGTAGAGTCTGTTGGCGAAGAGGTTTGCGGAAGGAGGTTCGTATGTACTGCCCCGACTGCCCTTCAAACCCCGGGCTGTGTGTACCTGCTTGTTTTAGATTGTACGACACGCAAAATAATTTTTGGGAGTATCAATGAGTGGTAAAGTGAACTGGTTGGTCTTATTGTTCAGTTTCAAAGTTTGCATTTGTGTAGTCTTTTTAAATTTAGTTGCTGAGTTGGTAGATTTGTATCAATTTGTTTTTGTTTTTCTTTTATTTTAAAAAAACTAATGTATGATGTTGGTTTGCGGGTAGTGTCCATTGTCTGACGGTGGCGCTTGGCTGCCGGTGTCTGTGGACTGGTGCTTGTCTGGCGGTGTCTGTGGACTGGTGCTTGGATGGCAGTGTGCGTGGTCTTGCGCTTGCCTGGTGTTGTGTTTGTATTTGTCCTTGGCTGGTGGTGTGCATGGAGTGGCGCTTGGCTGGTGGTGTGTGTGGAGTGGCGCTTGGCTGGTGGTGTGCATGTAGTGATGCTTGGCTGGTGGTGTGTGTGGAGTGGTACTTGGCTGTCGGTGTGCGCTGAGTGGTGTTTGTCTGGCGGTGTGCATGGTCTGGTGCTTGGATGGTGTTGTGCGTAGAGTGGCGCTTGGCTGGCGGTTAGTGTGGAGTGGCGCTTGGCTTGCGGTGTGCGTGGAGTGGTGCTTGGCTGATGGTGTGTGTGGAGTGGTAATTGGCTGTCGGTGTGCGCTGAGTGGTGTTTGGCTGGTGGTGTGCATGGTCTGGTGCTTGGATGGTGGTGTGTATGGAGTAGCCCTTGGCTGGTGGTGTGCGTGGAGCGGTACTTGGCTGTCTGTGCATGGAGTGGTGCTTGGCTGGCGGTGTGTGTGGAGTGGCGCTTTGCTGGATGGTGTGCGTGGAGTGGTACTTGGCTGTCTGTGCACGGAGTGGTGCTTGGCTGGTGTTGTGTTTGTGGAGTGGCGCTTGGCTGGTGGTGTGTGTGGAGTGGCGCTTGGCTGGTGGTGTGCGTGGAGTGGTACTTGGCTGTCTGTGCACGGAGTGGTGTTTGGCTGGTGGTGTGTATGGAGTGGCGCTTGGCTTGCGGTGTGCGTGGAGTGATGCTTGGCTGGTGGTGTGTATGGAGTGGTACTTGGCTGTCGGTGTGCGCTGAGTGGTGTTTGGCTGGCGGTGTGCATGGTCTGGTGCTTGGATGGTGGTGTGGGTGGACTGGCGCTCGGCTGGCTGTGTGTGAGTAGTTACTTTCTGTTGGTCACTACACACACTGCTAGTTGAGTGACACTCCACGCAGTCCATCATTTTGTGTAGTTGCAATGTCAGAAATGTGGGCGTGTGAAAGTGATGGGCCCTTGAATGGCGCTGTCTGCTGGTGTGAGTGTTGAAATGTGATGGGTCCGCGGCTGGCGGTGTGAATGTTTTGTATGTGTCACATGTACGAAAGGTGTATGAATGGCCTGTAAAGAGGTTGGTGCCTTGACGTGGCTTTACAGCTCACGAGCTGTGAGTCAGTGGTTCAGTTTATCATACTTTCAATTATACGCAGTGTATTTCATTTTTGTGAAATTACTTGCGAATACAATTGTATGTACTGAATCATCACTCACCCTCGTGCCAAATCCAACCAGTATGTGTGTGTGCTTGCGGATTAGATGGCTGTGCAGTAATATTTATCTTTTATCTCTTTCTGAAGTAGGGTGTAGCTTGTCCCTTATTGTGATTGTTGTAATGTGTTGCTTTTCCTTCCGGATGGTGTCAATGGTCTGGTTTGTATCAGGTATGAAAGGTGTGTGAATGGCCTGTAAAACGGTTGGTGCCTTGTCGTGGCTTTAGAGCTCACGAGTTGCGAGTCACTGGTTCGGTTTTTATGCATTTATTTATTGACAGAGCATTTCATTTTTTTGAAATATCTTGTTAATAAAATTTTATGTACTGAACCATCACTCGCCCTCGTGCCAAATCCAACCTGTATGTGTGTGTCTTTGAGGAATATATAGCCGTGCTTGAATTTTTGACTTTTGAGTAACTCTGTTAAGGTGTACATTATAGCCATAATTAACTTACTAAAATTAGATTTTATTGTTAAACCATAGGAGTATATGGTCATGTCTTTCTGGTGAATTCTATTGTTGTTTTTTATTCACAATCTCCTGCAAACTTGAAATTGTCTGTCACAATTTCAATGCAAGATTGTCCCAAGAGTCGCACGCTCTCAAATTGAAAACTTAATTTATTCAAAACAATTTGGTTTTGCAAGGGGTTCCCATGAGTTTTTGGCACGGGGCTTGGCGGGCATCTTTGGAAACTACCAAACCCAAACAGTTCTGAAAACTAGACACCGAGGGGGTCCAGGGAGGTATGGCATGCGTGGGTCCCCCAATGTTTTCCTACCCAGAAATTCCTGCAAACCTTAAATTTAGGTTTAAAAAAAACACTTTTCCATACATTTTTAGGTGGGATCTCCCTGCCGGCAAAAATGTCCTACCACCCAGCGTTCCCCTTGTTCTCCCGAGTAAAATGATACCTCACTTGTGTGGGTGGGCCAAAGGCCTGTGACTAAGGTGGGGTGCTTAATTTGTCAAACTTAAATACTACATTTTTTAAAAATTCATTTTTAGCCTGTTCTGCTTTGGGGCACCCACACAAGTGAGGTATCATTTTACTCAGGAGAACAAGGGAAACGCTGGGTGGTAGGACATTTTTGCCGGCATGGAGATCCCACGCAAAAAAGTTTGAAAAAGTGATATTTTTACCTAATTTTAAGGTTTGCAAGGAATTCTGGGTAGGAAAACATTGGGGGACCCACGCATGCCATACCTCCCTGGACTCCCCCGGGTGTTTAGTTTTCAGAACTGTTTGGGTTTGGTAGTTTCCAAAGATGGCCACCGAGCCCCAGGCCAAAAACTCAGGTGCCCCCCCCAAAAATCAAGGTAAATTTGCTATAGGGTATTTTAAATTCACCACCGTACGATTTGGACCTTTTCCTGTTGCAGCCACTATGCCTACCCACGCAAGTGAGGTACCATTTTTATCGGGAGACCTTGGGGAACGCTGGGTGGGAGGAAATTGGTGTGAGCCCAGTAATGCCACGCTTTCCCACACAAAAATGTGTGAAAAATCTGATTTTTTTGAGCTATAATCGAGATTTGCAAGGGATTCTGGGTAAAGGGACGTTGGAGGATCCACGCAAGCCATACCTCCTTGGAAGCCCCCGGGTGTCTACTTTTCAGAAATGTGTGGGTTTGGTAGGTTTCCCTAGATGGCCGTCTAGCACGGGGCCAAAAACCCAGGTAATCCTTCTTGAAAAAGCTGGTGGTTTTGACATTGTCACCATTGTCAAAACCTCCAGCTTTTGCAAGAGGGGTTACCAGGGTTTTTGGCCCCGTGCTAGACGGCTATCTAGGGAAACCTAACAAACCCACACATTTCTGAAAAGTAGACACCCGGGGGCTTCCAAGGAGGTATGGCTTGCGTGGATCCTCTAACGTTCCTTTACCCAGAATCCCTTGCAAACCTCAATTTTAGCTGAAAAAATCAGTTTTTACACACTTTTTTGTGTGGGAAAGCGTGGCATCACTGGGCTCACAAAAATTACCTCCCACCCAGCGTTCCCCCAGGTCTTCCGATAAAAATGGTACCTCACTTGCGTGGGTAGGCATAGTGGCTGCAACAGGAATAGGCCCAATTCGTACGGTGGAGACTTAAAAATTACCTTTAGTAAAACTATCCTATTTTTTGAGGGGTTCACCTGAGCTTTTGGCCCGGGGCTTGGCGGGCAACTTTGGAAACTACTAAACCCAAACAGTTCTGAAAACTAGACACCCGGGGGAGTCCAGGGAGGTATGGCATGCGTGGGTCCCCCAATGTTTTCCCACCCAGAAATCCCTGCAAACCTTACATTTAGGTTAAAAAAACCACTTTTCCATACATTTTTGGGTGGGATCTCCCTGCCGGCACAAATGTCCTACCACCCAGCGTTCCCCTTGTTCTCCCGAGTAAAATGATACCTCACTTGTGTGGGTGGGACAAAGGCCTGTGACTAAGGTGGGGTGCTTAATTTGTCAAACTTAAATACTACATTTTTTTAAAATTCATTTTTAGTCTATTCTGCTTTGGGGCACCCACACAAGTGAGGTATCATTTTACTCGGGAGAACAAGGGGAACGCTGGGTGGTAGGAAATTTTTGCCGGCACGGAGATCCCATGCAAAAAAGTTCGGAAAAGTGATATTTTTACCTAATTTTAGGGTTTGCAAGGAATTCTGGGTAGGAAAACATTGGGGGACCCACGCATGCCATACCTCCCTGGACTCCCCAGGGTGTCTAGTTTTCAGAACTGTTTGGGTTTGGTAGTTTTCAAAGATGGCCGCCGATCCCCGGGCCAAAAACTCAGGTGGCCCCCCAAAAATCAAGGTAGTTTTGCTATAGGGTATTTTAAATTCACCACCGTACGATTTGGACCTTTTCCTATTGCAGCCACTATGCCTACCCATGCACGTGAGGTACCATTTTTTTTAGGAGACCTGGGGAAACGCTGGGTGGGTGGAAATTTGTTGATCCACGCAGATTCCGGAACTTTCCAGCACAGAAACGTGAGGAAAATGCGTTTTTTTCACAATTGTTTTAGCTTTGCAAGGGATTCTGGGTAACAGAACCTGGTGGTAGGCAGTCGAGTCACCCCATCCTGAATTCCCCTGGGTATCTACTTTTCAAAAATGTATAGGTTTACTAGGTTTCCATAGGTGCCGGCAGAGCTAGGGTTCAAAAACAAAAGGTAGTCTCTTTGTCCAAAAAGGGCACCATTTCACTGGGAAATTGAGGTGCGACCACGTTGCGTTTTGCGCTGTTTCCTGCCTCAGGCACTAGGCAGACCCAGGCAAGCGAGGTACCATTTTTTCAGGAGACCCGGGGAAACGCTGGGTAGGTGGGGATTTGTTGATCCACGCAGATTCCAGAACTTTCCACCACAGAAATGTGAGGAAAATGCGTTTTTTTATAAAATTTCTTAGCTTTGCAAAGGGATTCTGGGTAACAGAACCTGGTGGTAGGCAGTCAAGTCACCCCATCCTGAATTTCCCTGGGTGTCTACTTTTCAAAGATGTATAGGTTTGCTAGGTTTCCCTAGGTGCCGGCAGAGCTAGCGTTCAAAAACAAAAGGTAGTCTCTTTGCCCAAAAAGGGCATGATTTCACTGGGAAATTGAGGTGCGACCACGTTGTGTTTTGCGTTGTTTCCTATCGCAGGCACTAGGCAGACCCAGGCAAGTGAGGTACCATTTTTTTTCGGGAGTCCCGGGGAAACGCTGGGTGGGTGGAAATTTGTTGATCCACGCAGATTCCAGAACTTTCCACCACAGAAATATGAGGAAAATACGTTTTTTTTGTCAATTTCTTAGATTTGCAAGGGATTCTGGTTGACAGCACCTGGTGGTAGGCAGTCGAGCTACCCCATCCTAAAGTCCCCTGGGTGTCTAGTTTTTAAAAATTTATAGGTTTGCTAGGTTTCCCTAGGTGCTGGCAGAGCTAGGGTTCAAAAACAAAAGGTAGTCTCTTTGCCCAAAAAGGGCAGGATTTCACTGCGAAATTGAGGTGCGACCACGTTGCGTTTTGCGCTGTTTCCTGTCGCAGGCACTAGGCAGACACAGGCAAGTGAGGTACCATTTTTTTCGGGAGACCCGGGGGAACGCTGGGTGCGTAGAAATTTGTTGATCCACGCAGATTCCAGAACTTTCCACCACAGAAAAGTGAGGAAAATGCGTTTTTTTTGTCAATTTCTTTGCTTTGCAAGGGATTCTGGGTAACCGAACCTGGTGGTAGGCAGTCGAGTCACCCCATCCTGAATTCCCCTGGTTGTCTACTTTTCACAAATGTATAGGTTTGATAGGTTTCCCTAGGTGCCGGCAGAGCTAGGGTTCAAAAACAAAAGGTAGTCTCTTTATCCAAAAAGGGCACGATTTCACTAGGAAATTGAGGTTTGACCATGTTGCGTTTTGCGCTGTTTCCTGTCGCAGGCACTAGGCAGACCCAGGCAAGTGAGGTACCATTTCTTTCCGGAGACCCGGGGGAACACTGGGTGTGTGGAAATTTGTTGATCCACGCAGATTCCGGAACTTTCCAGCACAGAAACGTGAGGAAAATGCATGTTTTTCACAATTGTTTTAGCTTTGCAAGGGATTCTGGGTAACAGAACCTGGTGGTAGGCAGTCGAGTCACCCCATCCTGAATTCCCCGGGGTGTCTACTTTTCAAAAATGTATAGGTTTGCTACGTTTCCCTAGGTGCCGGCAGAGCTAGGGTTAAAAAACAAAAGGTAGTCTCTTTGTCCAAAAAGGGCACGATTTCACTGGGAAATTGAGGTGTGACCACGTTGCGTTTTGCGCTGTTTTCTGCCTCAGGCACTAGGCAGACCCAGGCAAGTGAGGTGCCATTTTTTCTGGAGACCCGGGGAAACGCTGGGTAGGTGGGAATTTGTTGATCCACGCAGATTCCAGAACTTTCCACCACAGAAATGTGAGGAAAATGCGTTTTTTTTAAAATTTCTTAGCTTTGCAAAGGGATTCTGGGTAACAGAACCTGGTGGTAGGCAGTCGAGTCACCCCATCCTGAATTTCCCTGGGTGTCTACTTTTCAAAAATGTATAGGTTTGCTAGGTTTCCCTAGGTGCCGGCAGAGCTAGCGTTCAAAAACAAAAGGTAGTCTCTTTGCCCAAAAAGGGCACGATTTCACTGGGAAATTGAGGTGCGACCACGTTGTGTTTTGCGCTGTTTTCTATCGCAGGCACTAGGCAGACCCAGGCAAGTGAGGTACCATTTTTTTCGGGAGACCTGGGGGAACGCTGGGTGCGTGGAAATTTGTTGATCCACGCAGATTCCAGAACTTTCCACCACAGAAATATGAGGAAAATGCGTTTTTTTGTCAATTTCTTAGATTTGCAAGGGATTCTGGTTGACAGAACCTGGTGGTAGGCAGTCGAGCCACCCCATCCTAAAGCCCCTGGGTGTCTAGTTTTTAAAAATTTATAGGTTTGCTAGGTTTCCCTAGGTGCTGGCAGAGCTAGGGTTCAAAAACAAAAGGTAGTCTCTTTGTCTAAAAAGGGCACGATTTCACAGGGAAATTGAGGTGCGACCACGTTGCGTTTTGCGCTGTTTCCTGTCGCAGGCACTAGGCAGACCCAGGCAAGTGAGGTACCATTTTTTTGGGGAGACCCGGGGAAACACTGGGTGGGTGGAAATTTGTTGATCCACGCAGATTCCAGAACTTTCCACCACAGTAATGTGAGGAAAATGCGTTTTTTTGTCAATTTCTTAGCTTTGCAAGGGATTCTGGGTAACAGAAACTGGTGGTAGGCAGTCGAGTCACCCCATCCTGAATTTCCCTGGGTGTCTACTTTTCAAAAATGTATAGGTTTGCTAGGTTTCCCTAGGTGCCGGCAGAGTTAGGGTTTTAAAAGAAAAGGTAGTCTCTTTTCCCAAAAAGGGCAGGATTTCACTGGGAAATTGAGGTGCGACCACGTTGCGTTTTGCGCTGTTTCCTGTCGCAGGCACTAGGCAGACCCAGGCAAGTGAGGTACCATTTTTTTCGGGAGACCCGGGGGAACGCTGGGTGTGTGGAAATTTGTTGATCCGCGCAGATTCCAGAACTTTCCACCACAGAAATGTGAGGAAAATGCGTCTTTTTTTGTCAATTTCTTAGCTTTGCAAGGGATTCTGGGTAACAGAACCTGGTGGTAGGCAGTCGAGTCTCCCCATCCTGAATTTCCCTGGGTGTCTACTTTTAAAAAATGTACAGGTTTGCTAGGTTTCCCTAGGTGCCGGCAGAGCTAGGGTTCAAAAACAAAAGGTAGTCTCTTTGCTTAAAAAGGGCAGGATTTCACTGCGAAATTGAGGTGCGACCACGTTGCATTTTGTGCTGTTTCCTGTCGCAGGCACTAGGCAGACACAGGCAAGTGAGGTACCATTATTTTTAGGAGACCCGGGGGAACGCTGGGTGGGTGGAAATTTGTTGATCCACGCAGATTCCAGAACTTTCCACCACAGAAATGTGAGGAAAATGCGTTTTTTGTCAATTTCTTTGCTTTGCAAGGGATTCTGGGTAACAGAACCTGGTGGTAGGCAGTTGAGTCACCCCATCCTGAATTCCCCTGGTTGTCTACTGTTCACAAATGTATAGGTTTGATAGGTTTCCCTAGGTGCCGGCAGAGCTAGGGTTCAAAAACAAAAGGTAGTCTCTTTATCCAAAAAGGGCACGATTTCACTAGGAAATTGAGGTGTGACCATGTTGCGTTTTGCGCTGTTTCCTGTCGCAGGCACTAGGCAGACCCAGGCAAGTGAGGTACCATTTCTTTCCGGAGACCCGGGGGAACACTGGGTGGGTGGAAATTTGTTGATCCACGCAGATTCCAGAACTTTCCACCACAGAAATGTAAGGAAAATGTGCTTTTTTTGTCAATTTCTTAGCTTTGCAAAGTATTCTGGGTAACAGAACCTGGTGGTAGGCAGTCGAGTCACCCCATCCTGAATTCCCCTGGTTGTCTACTTTTCAAAAATGTATAGGTTTGCTAGGTTTCCCTAGGTGCCGGCGGAGCCAGGGTTAAAAAACAAAAGGTAGTCTCTTTCCCCAAAAAGGGCACGATTTCACGGCGAAATTGAGGTGCGACCACGTAGCGTTTTGCGCTGTTTCCTGATGCAGGCACTAGGCAGACCCAGGCAAGTGAGGTTCCATTTTTTTGGGGAGACCCGGGGGAACGCTGGGTTGGTGGAAATTTGTTGATCTACGCAGATTTCAGAACTTTCCACCACAGAAATGTGAAAAAAATGTGTTTTTTTGTCAATTTCTTAGATTTGCAAGGGATTCTGGGTAGGAGAACCTGGTGGTAGGCAGTCGAGTCACCCCATCCTGAATTCCCCTTGGTGTCTATTTTTAAAAAATGTATAGGTTTGCTAGGTTTCCCTTGGTGCCGGCAGAGCTAGGGTGCAAAAACTACAGCTAGGCACTTTGCCATAAAAGGGTCAATTTGTAACTGCAAAATTGATGTGTGACCACGTTGCATTTTGCGCTGTTTCCTGTCGCAGGCACAAGGCCGACCCACACAAGTGAGGTACCATTTTTATCGGGAGACTTAGGGTAATTCAAATTTGTGAATCAACTGGTATTACCAATTGAGTTTTCATGCATTTCTCCCTTCCCAATGAAACACATTGTGTAAAAAAAAAATCTTTTTAAAAAATGACCAATAATTCTCATGCTAGTATGAGTATTCCCAATTTTGAAAATATGCAATTATATACTGTTTCTAAACTCTATAATTTCTACCCAATTCAGAAATACATAGGTGGATTTCATACAGATTTTTCCATGTATACATTTTCCAAGACAAAATGCTCTATACCCAGTAAATAAAAAAATACCATTGCAAGTTGCTGCTCAGTTTTTGGATCTGGGTTCGTCGGGTTCTTGGTGAAACTACAAGTCCTATATATCCCCACAACCAGGAAGGACTATCGGATGTAAAGGTATATTGCTTTCCAAGAGCTGTCAAAATTACAAAAAGTTATAGGTGAAAACGTTGAGATAAAAGGCTGTTTTTTTCAACAAATTTTCAATTATTCCAATATTTAACTGTTAGTTTCTATAAAGAAACCGTCATGGATTTAGACAAATGACCCCTTTCTGAATTAAAAAGTTTGTCTACTTTTCGAAAATGTATAGCTTTCCAGGATCCATTATTGCTTTCAAACTAATTTCTACCATTAACTGGAAGGAGGTGGAAAGCTCTAAAAATAGCAAAAATAGGCCTTGTCCCAGAAAAATGCCAAAACTGTGTGAAAAATGTTGGTTCTCTGACAAAATACTGTCATTTCCTAAAAGCTGAGAAAATGGAGATTTCAGCCCCACAAACCCTTTTTTGATAACATTTTCAGGGAAAAATCCAGAGGCTTTCATTTGTAGCCCGTTTTTCCAATTTTTCTGAAAAAACAAACATTTCACTATATTTTGGTTCATTTCTGGGACCCCTCCAAGGGAATCCACAAACCCTGGGCACCTTTAGAATCCACATGATGTTGGAAGAAAAGGACGCAAATTTGGCGTGGATACCTTATGTGGTCAAAAAGTTACAGGGGCCTAAGCGCGCACTACCCCAAATCACCAAAAAAAGGCTTAGCACAGGAGGGGGAAAGGCCTAACAGCAAAGGGATTAAGATTAAGATGCTGACAAAAAGTGGAACAGATAATGAATGATGAAATGGCATCCAGTGGACAACACTGGCTGTCTGGTTCTGATGAAAGCCATTGCTGTTTGTTTGCTGTGCATGAAATGAATCCTATGTGTTCTTTTATTATTTAATCTTTTACACACTAAATGTAACTCAAGTCTACTCTGTTTACCTTCTTTAATACAAATTGTACTTCTACTGCAGGGGCCACTATGTTGCATTTTTTAATATGGAAAATGTCCTTGGACTCACTGTGTGTAGACTGTGACTGCATGAACAACATTGAGCTTGCCAACACCATGAAGATGATAGTCATGATGACCAAAGTTACATAATATCTTCACAGTCACTCACTGGGATGGATGGATCATCATCGTCGATTTACGGAAGAACTATGGCCATTTTGTGAGTGGCAAACAGGTAAACAAGTCAACAACAACCACATCACAACTACATGTCTGTCTAGTCATGGTATGGAGTGGTCGAGCCAGTGTAGTGTTATGCCAGAGACCAGACAACAGTTCATGTAAAATTGCGGCTATGTGGCTTTCTGTATAAAATGAGATCTGCTTTGTCTGTCTGTGTCAAAGAGGTATGCTACATGGAGGTTGGTTCACTCAGTGGTGCCTGCCTTGACCGTCTGCATGGCCCTGGCCTGCTGTGTGATAATTATTATTATGGAAACCGAGACTCAGAGTAGGCACTTTAGAAATGATGCTTGTATGTAATACTGTCGTCTCTGAAAGTGAAAGTGTTATTTTTGCTCTACACACCATACCTTATATTTTTCCTCTGGGGTGTTTTCATATCCCTTTCTGTTTTTCCATCGACGATTACAGGCCGGCACTTACCCTGTGCGATGGGAAAAACATTAACTCAGGCTTACCATAGCAATCCGCATTTCCGCATCCGCCAGGCAGGCAGTGGACATTGTGGTCACCACGATTGATCGACGGAGTGCCCGATGGAATGGAGGAGTACCGCGAATAAGAGGAACGGCTGGATGCATGCAACTTCCAAATTTCACCAAGACAACTACAACATACAGTTACAGTATCCACTTAACTTGTTCTTATCTTTTAAATATTATTATTGTTGTGAACGTCTATGAGTGCTCTCTGCTTCAAATTCATCCCTACAGCTATTTGATAAGTTTCTTTGCTATTTTTAAAATTAATGTAATGTACTACTAAGTGTTTATTCTCTCTGAGGGTAGATAGGCAAATGAAATTGCGTAATTACTGCAGCCCTGTACTGTTTAATTGTTTAGTACTAGTTAGTAAGTTGTAGTAAGTACTACTTTTCAGTAACCTAACTATCCATTTAGCAAACAACTTCATGCATGCACTTCCTGTATGTCCCTTAAAAGATTTGTGGATATCTTCGTATCCAAAGATTTGTTTTTCTTCATTTGTTGTTTGTCCTTGCGTACTGTGTTTTTTTTTCTCTCTCCCAAAAATGTTCCCAAAAACCCCCATTTCCCATTCATTTTTCAAACCCTAACCCTTTTCCCCGGGTTGTGTGGTTTTTATTGAGGTGTGACTAAATGACACCAATAATTCCACACGCTTGCTGGGAAGGATAAGGTCAAAAGCAACAGAAAATCAATTTCAAGGCAGGTCAAGGAATCTGAGGATATATTCTTATTCTGCTTGACACACACCCATGAGTATTTGCAAATCAATTCAGAATTTCATGTCCGCCATCGAGTGGATTCATCATCAACAGCATCCGCCTACACGTGACTAAAGCTTACGCTGCTGTGTCCTTCAGTACTAGTTCTTATAGTAGCCATAATCCACGCAACTAGTAGTTAACTTTTGATTGAATACTTTAGCATTGCTTAGACTACAATTTATGGCACTGTTCATGTCTATTATACTATCGTACTGTTCTGATGCTCCTCTCAGGCCACTCAATCTCTCATTTCCATTTTTTTTATATATTTTGCTACTGTCAGTGTTAACCACTACTGCTACCACCACAACGATGCCATTTCATCCGTCCAGGATTCCATAGCCAACCTTAATCGCCATTTGCCATGCAGCCAGCCCTGTGCCTAGCCCTATACTCAAACACGAATCACAGGTAAGATAAGAATTTTGGGGGAGGAAGAATAATGGAGTAGGAGGAGAGGAGAGACTGACGGTAGTACTAGTAAAGTAGTAGGACAATTGAATTCACTAACTCTGGCAGTGGCACTTTTGTACAAAGTTGGGCGATTACTTAGACAATTTGAATAAACCAGCCAGTTAAGTTTCAGGAAATCAAACGTACAGTTAACCCCCCCCCCCTTCCTCCCCCACAAAACAGTAAAAACACTTATGCTATGTTTAAGTGGAAAATAAATAATTATTTAGACCCTAACAAAAAAAAACTATCCCACAAGACCCGACCCACCCTCCACCCTAACCCCAACCAATGTCCATGAAATAAATGTCCCCAAAAGTTCAAAAACCCGAACGCCTAATTTCCCCCCCCCAAAAAAAGTCTTTAAAAAAGGGCCAAGGCACAGTCTCTACTTTGGCCAGCGGTGTCCTGTGGCCAGGTGGTCCCGCAGCCCTTTCCGGAGGGCCTTCAGCAGGACTTTCTGCCTCTCCACTTCCTGCTCAAGGTAGCCCACTCGCAGGGTTAGGCGGTGCACACGCGCCTTGCAGGTACTGTGGGGGACAGCTGTTGGTTGCGCTGCTCGGCGGCGGCGGGTGGCTGCCTGACCACGGCGCCGTACCGCTGGAGGATTGTGCTGGCTGGATCATCCAGGGGCAGTGGAGGAGGAGGCAGCTGTTGTTGTTGACTCCTTCTTCTCCTGAGCCACCAGCCACCGATATTCGGCGACAATTGCCTCCAGCTTCCGGCGCCTGGCCCGGATAGCCAACTCCTTCCCCGATGGTTTACAAGGAGTATCTATATGAAGAAAGAAAAAAATACTGCAACCAATACTCTTTAAGATTAACACAAAATAATTCAACAGAGCGTTGTGTTACAGTTACACTCGCAACTTGCAAGCACAGTACATAATATTTGTGGCATGTATCTATCTAACCTCCCACTTCGTCGGCCTCTGCTCTAACATTAGTGGGAGTTTCAGGAATTCTACTAGTACTATGGACTTACTACATTAGACTCAGACAGTTCACCAGTCTTCTTCTTCTCTCTTGTTTAGCGAAATTAGTACGTAAAATTGTGGAAGCCGGCATAATGCCAACGAGGTCAGCTTGCACCCAAGAAAATCGGACGCAAGCCATGATGACGCAGACTTGCGTTACTGTTACCAGTACATGCAGGTGGGGAAGCTCTTACTTTTCTAATACGGGTGGCACTGGCTATACTCTGTTACAACAAGGGCTACTGCACAATTAATTTAACTTTCACCCTGCCCTGCCCCTGACTACTACAAAAGGAAAATGAAGAAGATAATATGATCATATATCCCTTCACATGATATTTGCTTATATAAGGGATGACTTTAGGTGCTTTGTTTTTATTGATTGAGTGAACACCGATAGGCCACACATGAATGACAGAGTTGAAAAAAAACTATTAACATAGGTAGTGAGTGGTCCCCGTAATCGCCGGAGGAAGGCACTTGTGACTTGACTTGATAATGTGAACTATACAATATAGATACAAAATATATGCTGTGCTTGCAAACTACTGTTAGTCAAGGGAGTATTCTGAAAAATTACAACTTCTACTTTCCTCGGCTTTGCTACTCTGGCACGGACTTGCGGTGTTAAATGCTCTTCAAACTAACACTCTTCATCCAGTGACCGTCTACTCTGTCTACTCTACATACACCTATGCTATCTATGAGGAAGATACCATCCAGGCATTCATCCATTCAAAGTAAATGTAAATCATTCTTCTTAATGCCTCAACTGGACAAACCTTACTTTTTCTCACTGACAAACACCCTTTTCATTTTATTTTTGTAAACCACCACCCATGCATCCGTGTTTGACTTGTATTTGAATTTGACCCAAAGGATATATATTGCGCATACACACAGTTTCTGTTTCACCCACCCAGGCAGTCCTCTTTTCTTTCTCCTTCCACCCATCCTTGCTTGTATCAGATTCCTACCAGCCACTTCTGCCTGCATTCAAAAACACGTATCTTTCTTTTCCAGTCATTAATTTAACTCACTCGTCCTTCCTCCTTCCTTACACCCTTCTTTCCCTTTTCATTCATCCCATCCATCAA
The DNA here is from genome assembly GCF_964261635.1 of Lissotriton helveticus. Lineage (NCBI taxonomy): Eukaryota > Metazoa > Chordata > Amphibia > Caudata > Salamandridae > Lissotriton > Lissotriton helveticus. The sequence continues at coordinate 1,470,721,385 of NC_136065.1, forward strand.
GTTCATCTCTGATCTGACTTGGCTTCTCGATAAAACTTTCACAGCTAAGTTGAAGTCAAATTTAGAGGAGGCCATTGGTTACTCGTCATCTCCCGCCGCTAATGCTATTGCTAATGCGAACTCAAGGGTGACTGTCTTCTCCCTGGTTGGGAAAAACTTAGTTCTAAATTTGTAAGTCTTCTTAACAGTAAAGTGCACTTGTACTGTACAACATACACCCCTGCAGCGAGCCTACTCTGCAATCTCAATAAGTAAGGAATATAATAGCTTACCACTGCCCGCCACTACCGAGGCATCCCCCACAGCACGTCCTGCTTGCACTGGTGGCACCCCATCCGCCCCTGGAGTGACCATCTCCGTGCTGGCCCCGGCACTGGTGGTTGTCTGTGCCGATGGTGTTCCGCCTAGAAAAAACATTTCATATTTTTAAATGCCATATACACCACTCCCTATTTTGTCTAGGAATAAAAAAAATGTTACTGCATAAACAAATTTAATTATTTGTGGCTCTCTAGTCTAAACTAAAAATTCCCCTTTCGGAAGGGGAGGGTGTTTTTATTTATGCTTAGCCATAACATGCTAAACTTTTTTGCACAACTGATGAATGCTTGCTTTTTAACGCACACCATTTTTCTCATAACAGACAGAAGATTCAATCTACGAACAAGAGCAATATACACTCATCATCATCACCACCAGTACTTTAAGTTCCAACAAGGTGAGGGGTCTCCCACAAATAATATGTAAATCAGCCACTGTTCAGTTTTCATGAGTTTACCGTTTCTCTTCTATGAAGTTGATTTTAACCCCTTCGAGCGGGCCCGTCATCAGCGTCGGTTGGGCTGTGCTGATGACGGAACCGCTCAGTCATCGGCACAGCCCTCGGGGGAGCGCTGGCGCTCCTCCCCTGTGATTCCGATCTTTGTGTTTGGTACAGGGGTGGCAGCGGAAGAGTTTCCGCTGCCACCCCTGGGCCCCCCCCCACGCTTCCTGGTGACATCAGCACGCACACAGCACGCCGACATCATCAGGAAGCGCTGGACGCTCTTGAAGCCATTTGTTTCCAGCGCGTCCAAGGAGCCAGGAGGGTGTTTGCTCTCCGGTGGGGCGCCGGGCCGTTTCTCAGTGCCATGAGGCATCAGGGGGGAGGAAACAGTGTTTCCTCTCCCCTGATGTCCCAATGTAGGGCATTCCTGGTGCAGGATCGCACACAGCGTCGCAACCTGCACCAGAAATGCCCCCACTAGACACCAGGGATGTGTTTTGTTGTGAATAGGAAGCGACCCCTTGGGCAAGGGTCGCTTCCTGGGGGCCAATTTAAATTTCAGACTTTTCTGCCCCCTCTGGGGGCAGATCGGGCTTATTTTTCCTGAATCTGGACCCAGGGGGGTAGAAAAGCCCACTAGAGACCAAGGGTTGCTTCAAAGGGGCTAAATAATTATTTTAGACTTTTCTGCCTGGCAGATCGGCCATTTTTTGGGCCGAATCTGGACCCAGGGGGGGTAGAAAAGCCCACTAGACACCACGGATTGTTTTTTTTTTATAAATGAAGCGACCCCTTGGGCAAGGGTCGCTTCCTGGGGGATAAATATTTATTTTAGACTTTTCTGCCCCCTCTGGGGGCAGATCGGCCATTTTGTTTCCGATTCTGGACCCAGGGGGTAGAAAGGCCCACTAGACACCAGGGATTGTTTTTTTTTTGTATAGGAAGTGACCCCTTGGGCAAGTATCATTTCCAGGGGGCTAAATAATTATTTTAGACTTTTCAGATCGGACGTTTTTTGGGCCGAATCTGGACCCAGGGGGGGTAGAAAAGCCCACTAGACACCAGGGATTGTTTTTTTTTTATAAAGGAAGCGACCCCTTGGGCAAGGGTTGCTTCCAGGGGGCAATATAAATATTCTAGACTTTTCTGCACCCCCTGGGGGCAGATCGGCTGTTTTTTTACCGATTCTGGACCCAGGGGGGTAGAAAAGCCCACTAGACACCAGGGATTGGTTTTTTTTGGGAAACATCACTTACAACGCAACTTTTACCACGCAATGCTTTTACATCGCAACTTTTACAACGCAAACCATTACAACGCATTGCGCTGGGGGGCGCTCTAGGATAGGGAATAGATTTAATTTACTATCCAACATCTTCCCTACTATCCACGGGGACTGGAGTTGGAATAGTAAATTAAATAATTCACTATCCAGCGCCCCAAAGCACTATGCGTTCTAAAGGCATGCGTTGTAAAACTTGCGATGTAAAAGCATGCGTGGTAAAAGCATGCGTTGTAATGTCATACATCCTTTTTTTTTGTATAGGAAGGGACCACTTGGCCAAGGTTTGCTTCCTTGGGCCCATATTTTTTCAAAAATATATTCTGACCCCTCTGGGGGCAGATTAGTGTCTTAATTTGGACTTTCTTCCCTCTGGACTGAGCAAAAAAAAACACTACACACCAGGGAAATCTTTAGTTTTTTTTAATGGAAGCGACCCCTTGGGCAAGGGTTGCTTCCAGGGGGCCCAAATTTAAAAAGATTTATATTCTGCCCCCCATGGGGACAGACACCCATTTGTGAAATACCCTGTGACATAGCCTGTTGTAATGTGTATTGTTTTTTTTTCTTCTAAAGTGTATTGTTTCATTTTCTCTTTAGACTGTTGCAGTGAGCGGTTCCATTACTGGTGGTTCTACTGTTTGTGTAGTTGCATATGTTTGGTAAGAGACCTTTTTGTACAATTTTAATGTAAATGGGTTTTTTGGAAAGTGTGTAATAATACGAGTATGTTTGGTTTCTGTTATTTTGTGATTGTAAAACATGTTTTGCATTTGTGCTTGATGTGTACATTGTTTTCTGTAGATGTAAGTTTTTTTTCTTCTTTTTAGTGGGATATCGTTGCCTATTTGCTGTGTCTTTGCAGAGTAGGTGCTGGTGAGTGTAGCTGTCTCTTGTAAGTGAATTGTATATTTTTTCAGTATAAAGATCTTTGTGATAAAGGCTTACATTTTTTTACTTACTTTGTACATTGTTGGTTGTAGAGTTGTTGTGCAGTCTCCTTTTTTAGTAAGGATAATGGCTAGCCGCCGGATTACTGCTCAGCAAGTTGTTGGAATGCTTTTTGAATCTTCCTCTGACCATGGTTCAGAGAGTTTTCTCTACACATGGCTTCATCTGATGATGAAGATACTCTGATTGCTGATGAAGCTACTTTTGGTGTGGATGAAGTGCCTGCGGTTGCGGAGGACATTGCTGTGCCGATAGTGCAGCGGATGTATGTCATCACAACGCATGCTTTTACTATGCATGCCTTTACAACACAGGTTTTACAACGCAAGTCGTTCAACGACTTGCGTTGTGGGGAGCTGGATAGTGGAATGGTTTAATTTACTATTCCAACTCCAGTCCCCGTGGATAGTAGGGAAGGTGTTGGATAGTAAATTAAACTATTCCCTATCCTACAGCGCCCTCCAGCGCAAGTCGTTGTAATGACTTGCGTTGTAAATCCTGCAGCAAGAGGCATCTGGGCTGCAGCTTGGGGCTGCTAGACTTCCAGTTGGTGTAGTGAGACAAGAGGCAGCTGGGCGTCAGCCTGAGGCTGCAAGACTTCTCGTTAAAAGTTCTGACCTCTGGGTTGCCCCAGGCATGGTACAGCCGGCATTGCCGGAATTTACTGGTGTTCCAGGGTGTAGGGTGAACACTGAAAACTTTTTGCCAATTGATTTTTTCAAGTTGTTTATGGATGATGTGGTTTTGGCAGAGATTATAGAGCAGACTAATTTGTATGCAGGACAGTTTTTGAGGGAGAACAGTGCCAGCCTTAAGCCCCACGCTAGAGCTACCGGTGGACTCCCACAAATTTGGGGGAGATGAAAAACTTTTTGTGTTTAACTTTTTTGATGGGCTTGCTTAGGAAACCATCAATGGCTTCATATTGGTCTACTAGTCCCTTGCTGGCAACAGCTATATTTCCGGCAGTCATGAGATGTGATAGGTATTTGCTTCTGCTTCGGATGATGCATTTTGTTGATAATGGTTTAGCTTTGCCACGAGATCACCCTGATTGTCACTGTCTTTTCAAGATTCGGCCTGTCATTGATCATTTTGTTGATCGATTTGCTGAGATCTTTGCTCCTGGGAAAGAAATTGCAGTGGATGAGTCTTTAGTGTTGTTCAAGGGCCGCTTGGTATTTAGGCAATACATTCCTAGTAAGAGGGCACGCTATGGAATTAAGCTGTATATGCTGTGTGACAGTCGGACTGGATATGTCTCTAATTTCAGGGTGTACACCAGTAAGGAATCCAGGAATAACCCCCCTGGTTGTCCATCCACTTTTGGAGTGACTGAGAAAATTGTATGGGAACTTGGTAGAGGATTTTTTAACAAAGGCCATCATTTATATGTAGATAACTTCTACACTGGTGTGCGGTTGTTCAGGGAATTGGCCAAAGTGGACACTGTTGCTTGTGGCACAATCCGCTCTAACCGTAAAGGTTTCCCAAAAGAACTTCTTTGTCAAAAGCTTGCTCGGGGACAGTGCAGTGCATTGCGTTGTGAGGAGCTTCTAGCTGTGAAGTTTTCAGACAGGAGAGATGTCTACATGTTGACTTCCATACATGATGAATGCACTGAACTGGTGACTGTTTTGTTGCAGAAGTGCGCAAACCTGTGTGCATTTTAGACTATAATAGGCACATGGATGGTGTTGACAGAGTAGATCAGAGGTTGGAACCGTATGCTGCTCTTCGTAAGGCTTACATTTGGTACAAGAAGTTGGCTATCCATCTTTTTCACTTGGCAACCTTTAATGCTTTTGTTGTATTGCAGCAATCTTGTCCTCAGTCAAAGATGACTTTTGTAAAGTTTCAGGAGTCTGTAACAGGCAGCCTTGTTTTAGTGGAACAGGCAAGTGTTCCTAGAGTTAGAGTGGTGGAGGATGTTGCCAGATTGAAAGATCGCCCCTTTCCTGATCAAATTCCTCCTACACCCTCAAAAGACTTTCCCAGTCGGAGATGTAGAGTCTGTTGGCGAAGAGGTTTGTGGAAGGAGGTTCGTATGTACTGCCCCGACTGTCCTTCTAACCCTGGGCTGTGTGTACCTGCTTGTTTTAGAATGTACCACACGCAAAATAATTTTTGGGAGCATCCATGAGTGGTAAAGTGAACTGCTTGGTCTCTAGTCTTTAAAACTTTTTCTTCAGTTTCAAAGTTTGCATTTGTGTAGTGTATTTAGTTTTAGTTGTTGTGTTAGTAGATTTGTATCAATTTGCAATTTGTTTTTGTTTTTTATTTATATTGAAAAAAAACGAAAGTATGATGTTGGTTTGCGTGTAGTGTTGATTGTCTGACGGTGTGCATGGTCTGGCGCTTGGCTGGCGGTGTCTGTGGACTGGTGCTTGGCTGGCGGTGTCTGTGGACTGGTGCTTGGCTGGCAGTGTGTGCGGACTGGTGCTTGGCTGGCGGTGTGCGTGGTCTGGTGCTTCGTTGGCGGTTTGCGTGGTCTTGCACTTGCCTGGTGGTGTGTTGGGATCGGTGCTTGGCTGGTGGTGTGCCTGGGCTGGTGCGTGGCTGGCGGTGTGTGTGGAGTGGCACTTGCCTGGTGGTGTGTGTGTGGACTGGTGCTTGGCTGGTGGTATGCGTGGTCTGGTGTTTGGTTGGCGGTGTGCGTGGTCAGGTGTTTGGTTGGCGGTTTGTGTGGTCTTGCGCTTGCCTGGTGGTGTGTTTGGACTGGTGCTTGGCTGGTGGTGTGAGTGGTCTGGTGTTTGGTTGGCGGTGTGCGTGGTCTTGCGCTTGCCTGGTGGTGTGTTTGGATTGGTGCTCTGCTGGTGGTGTGCCTGGACTGGTGCTTGGCTGGCGGTGTGTGTGGAGTGGTGCTTGGCTGGCGGTGTGCGTGGTTTTGTGCTTGACTGGCGGTGTGTGTGGTCTGGTGCTTGGCTGGTGGTGTGCGTGGACTGGTACTCGGCTGCCGGTATGTGGGAAGTGACTTAATGCTAGTTACTACACACAGTGCTAGCTGAGCACCACTCCATGCAATCATGAGTTTGTGTAGTTGCTGTGTCAGGAATGTGGTCGTGTGAAAGTGATGGGCCCTTGATTGGCGTTGTCTGCGGGTGGAAGTGTAGTAATGTGATGGGTCCGCGGCTGGCGGTGTGAATATTTTGTATGTGTCCCATGTATGAAAGGTGTATGAATGGCCTGTAAAGAGGTTGGTGCCTTGTCGTGACTTAAAGCTCACGCGGGATCATCGCTGTATTCAGGAGCTAAATAATGGCTCAGATCAGACTCACTAGCTAGTCAGTAAGGAGATCGGGGGTTCAACTTCTGTTATGACTAAGGTATGTGGAAAGTCTAACTGTGCCTATTATCACCAATGCACTATTTCTTGTCCATAGTTCTGTATGTGCAGAATAGTCCCTGCAACAGTAGTAGTGTGTCCTCCTATCCAATCAAAAAGTAAACTAGTATCTTATTCTTGGTGGCCATTGACATTTTATTGTTGGGAATTGTCAAAGCATAAACATTAAGAAGACTTCAATAGACATTATGGACAATCCAGAGGACTGCACTCAGTGCCTAGAGCTATTGCTGAATAGGAGTTTTTTTTAACACTTTTTGCCAACTGTGCAAGCTTAGCTAGCTACACAGACAGACTAATAATAATAAATAATAGTAGCACAGAGAGTCATAGTAGAGCAGGATAAGAATTTGTAAACAGTCTACAAGAATATCAAAGACGATTTCGGAAAAAATAGAATTATGATGAACGTTTGGAATAAATAGGTACTGTAAAAGTTAGGGAATTATAATTATTAATATTAACAGGAAAACTTACTGGGGCCAGCAGAAGAGCCCTTGTTGGTATGATCCTGGCCTTCCTGCTCAGCTGGCGCCGCTACCTCTGTCCTCTTGCCCCTGGGGGATGCTGATGTACTTGAAAGAAAGACACAAACATGGATGATTGTTGTCAACGAAAACAAACATTTCAAAAAAACAATAAAAATGTATTTCTGGGAAATCTACAACAATTGCACTAAATTTATTGACCTATCTGATGTGGTCTACTAGGATATTAGTATTGCTGGATTCGCGGACCGTCTACTTGGAAAGTTATGTAATTCACTAAACCACTGGACAGAGGCATGGCAACGAGCTCCGGGGTATGGGTGTATCATCTTGTACAATTCCCGGGACCCTCCCGCCCACCGCAGGCAAAGCCTCGATAATTAACGACTCACCTGATCTCAAGCCGCTCAGTGGGTGCTCCGGAACGGCGCTCTGGATCCTCCGCTGACACCACTGATCCCCTCCTTGCTACCTCCTCAGGAGAAGGGATTGATCAGCCGGCTGACTCCTTAGGAGTAGGTCTGAGACTCTTATGCTCACAAATCAGCCCCCGAAACTCAAGTCACCCCCAAACAACAGCCATGCTAACTGCTGCGGGAAGCCGAAAGTGAAAGCAGAAGATATTGACAACTTGAGATTCCAGCAATGAGAGACTAAGGTCCTGCTGGATGCTGCCTGACCCAAAATGGCGGCTGACTAGCCCCGTCAATCCTCCAGAATTGTGCCATTCTCTCTCCTTCAGCCCTCAACTGCCTCAGTCTCCTTTAATCCCAGTAAGCAGATTATTGCCTGTTATCCTGCCTTAGAACCTTGAAACTGGCACTCTTCAACAGGAGACTCAGGGCTCGCTAGTGCGCTGCCTGGCTTAAAAATGGCGACCTCCAACCTACTTAACCTCCAATTTACCAAGTAACTTCGTCCTCCGAGGATCTGTCCCATCCTCGCTCTCACCATCCCTCCTGACAATTCTGGGTTCTCCAGAAGCCCTGAACCTCCAGGCAAAAGTCCTGACCTCGCAACAAACATTGATGACTCCCTGCCTGTCTTCTAAATGGCGGCGCCCTCCTCTCACTAACCTCCTACCCGTCGAGTTTTTACACCTAGCTCCTAACATACTTCTTTCAAAGCGCCTATCTCTATCCTAGCATGCCCTTGCTGTCCACCAGCCCCGATTGGCTGACACTGTGGCCGCTGTTCCTACCGGTCATAGCAACACAAGACTTCTGGCGTAATTCTCACCCGGCGTCTTAACCTCAATTATGGCACCTGTGAAGAAACAGACCTGCTTTTTGAATGCCTCGCAGCAGATCCATGGGAACTTTTACTGAACTACCTACCCCCTACCCCTCCCCGCTCTACTCCTCTCCTCTTTCCTGCTACTAACCTTTGCCCTCACCTGTCCTTGCCCTAGTCCCCACCCTGTTTACGTGTGAATTTCCTGGGTCATTTGAGAGCTATCTATATTGTCTGATGCCCAATGGAGCTACCTGGTTTAGCTATAGGGGAGACAGGTCGGGGGTTCCCTCCTTGGACGTCACCTACCCAGTCGGTCTTTAGCCAAACTTCCTTTCGTCTCTCCTGTCGTCTCCTCTCTCTTCCTCCCTCTATTTATGTCTCTCCATCACCCCTCTCTCAATGTACTGAGACTGAACTATTTTGTCTGATGCCCAATGGTGCTACCTGGTTTAGCTATAGAGGAGATGGGTCGTGGATTCCCCTCCTTGGTCATCACCTACCCAGTCGGTCTATAGACAGACTTCTTTCCATCTCTCCGTATTGTCTTTTCCCTTACCCTTTCTCACCTCCCCTGCCCCTCCATTACCTTTCTCTCAACTTCCTCTCCTCTAAATGTATTGCCTATTTTTTTGGGGGGGGGGGGGATTTATTGTGTAATTGTAGAACTTTTTCTGTTACATCATTGTTCTATCTGTTATATTGTTGATTCTCTTGTAAAGCGCTCTGATACCTCCGGGTCTAGCCAGCGCTATATAAAACTCTTTAAATAAATAAAATAAATAAACAAATACAAAAAGGTTCTACTAGGACTGGCAGCGCTCAGCAGCATGCGAAGTGACATGCACAGTCCGTCATGATCGCAGACCACTAAAAAATGTTCTACTAAATAACAAGTCATAATATACTCAACCTATCAATCCACCACCACTATCTCTTCTTAGTGGCAGGAGTACAAATGAAGGACTGGACTTGAGTCTCTAGTCTCTAGCATTATGCAGTTCTGTAAAGTACACTCATACATAATCACTCAAGACAAATGAGCACAAAATTGAAAACAAGTAATCATAGAAGCACCGCCACTGAGCAGGCGAGCACCTGCAATCACAGAAGCTTTTGAAACATAATTTACCTGCAATGTAATCAGCAGTATTCTTGCTCTTCGGAAAAAATATATATTTGCAATATAACACAGAGCAGAAGAAAATAAAGTAGTTATTAAATAGCTACTAGTACTCACCAAGCCCAGGGATCTCAACGCCAAGCAGGTCGAGCAGGTCTTGTTCCCGGTCCAGTATGCCGGACCAACGGTGCGTCACCTGGTTGTAGGTGCACCGGACCCCTGACTCCTGATACATGGCCCGGCACACCTTACCCCATAGCTGGCGACGCTCCCGCAGGCCATACCCAGTACCGTGCCTGCCACCTGCTGCGATGGTCTTGGGGAGGTGGCGCTGCACAAAGAAGACAAGTGCAGCCACTTCCACCTCGCTGAAGCTCTCCTTGGGACTTACAGATGCCCCCCTTAAACACCCGCAAGGGAGCCGGCTGCGAGGTGCAGGACTCTTCCCCTTGGAGTTCTTGCCGGCTCACTTTGCCATGGTCCTGGGTTAAAGAAAAAATAGGAAAGAATAGGGAAAAAGTAGATAAAAGAAAAGAGAGAGAGAGAGAGAGAGAGACTTACAAAAAAGTAGTTATTAAAGCAACGAAAAGTAGAAAAAAACACAAAATATTGATGTAGAAAAATAGAGTGATAGATAATGAGTAAAAAAGAATAAAAAAAGTTCAAACAAACAAAGGATTACAGAGATTAAAGCAGGATAGGAAAGGCATGCCCACAACCATAGCAATGAATAAAAAACAAGATGGCCGCACCCATTGTGACCACATGAGTAAGTTTGCGCGATATTTTCCTTGCAAGCCCGCAAAAACGGACGCGAACACGTAGTAACATCTAACATGCGACCCGGAACAGGAAATGCGCAACGTGAGCATGCAACTCACGACCGGAAACGGAAATACGCAATGCAAACAGTTAAAAACAAGATGGCCATGCCCATATGCCACCGCATGGGCAACTTCGCAATAGCCGCGATGAAAAAAATCTCGCAAAAATAAAAAATCTGCAATCTCGCGAAAGTTTGCGTATTTTGCGAACCGCGAGTATGCTTTCCCATGAATTCGCATACCGCAAATTCACAAAATTCTCCCATACTAAGTCTGATGTACCTAGCCTGTCCTGTGAATGGGGAGAGGGGCTGAGCACAACAAAGTGCTCCAAAACCAGCTGCATCTGGTTCACCCCTTGCCTGCACCTTTGGAGACAAAGGATTTTTATGTATAAAAGAAGGGGCTGTGACCCCATGAAATTGTTCTTGTTCTGTACTCAAATCTAATAGGGGCGTGCTGCTGCTGGGGCCCAGGGGAAGGCTTGCCTTCCTGGGCCCTGCCCAGCCCATGGATGCCTGGAGGATTTTCCTTACTGGGAGTTGTTTTGCTCCATCATTGATGCCCCAGGACTTCTTGAACCTTTTCCTCTTGATGCTGATTTTGCCAAGGCTTGTTACAGCCTGCCCAGCCCCTGGATACCCTGGATGCCTTGTGGACTTTTCTTTCAACTTGTACAAATATCTCTAAGGGCTTGGAAGAGAGCTTGCCCCCTGACCGAAGTCCCAGGACCAGTGGACTTCACCAACCTTTGTAAATTTCTGCTGGAAACAAGTGGCTACAGAGGCAGGGAGCTGTGAACGACTCTCATGACCGGCCCGGTGTCCTGTAGGAACTGCATCAAGCAACTTCCGCCTCAAACAACGCAAGCTCTGCGCTCACTGACTCCGCCCTGACACCGTCACCGAGCTGTAGCCCGCACCGCGACTGGTAAGACACCGCAACGTGCAACGCCTCGCTACACCCAATCGAACTGGTCTGACCGACGCAGTCACTGCTGCTGACTTCCAGTCCTGTGACCTCACCGGAGTTGAGCACCGCCTCGCACGCTTCGCGATGCACTGCCTGACTCGCACCGCTGTCCGACTGATCGACGCCAGCTCCTGAACTCCGGCTCGTTCGCCGCACCGCAAACTGCAAGCACCACATCGAAGCACTGTCTCGCCCTGCAACGCAAGCCTTGAATCCACCGACTCTGTCAACGGTCCGCTGCCTGAGCTGCATCAAGGGACAACGCGTCCTGCAACACTTCCTTTCTGCACCGCGACGATCACCGGAACCAAGTAAAAGGTACTGTGACTGAGTCTGTCGACATTTGAGTGGGCCTGTACCGACGCGGTCCGCTGGATTTGCTAGACTCTGTTATTTTCAACAATGCTGAAGCCCGCCCGGGCTACCTTCTCCCACAGAACCTTGGTTTAGGCCTCCAGTTCATTGTTCTCAGCTGCCCAGCAAGTAGTGGGCAACTGCAACGTTTAGGCTTTGCGCAGTGGCGCAACCTTGACCTTTGATGCTTAGGCAGCAGCCCTGACTTTATGGACATAGGGCATTTGAGCCCCCTTTTTAGATGGCCAGTTGGCCAGGGGGATGTTTACTGTTATAGGGCGTCAGGCCCTAAAGTGATTTATGTGCTAATGCTTTTGGGTGCTAGGAAATGTATTGTGTATAGTATGTTTGCGCACCCTGTTTGATACCTCTAGATATAGTTTATGCATAGGAGGTTGTTTTACCTGTTTAGGTTTTTGTTAGGGAGATTATACTTCTCTGTGTAACTTACGCCCCTACTGTAATTCTTACTTAGGTGGTTAGAGTCTAATGTATTTAGACTTGTGGGATATTGTGCCTGTTATGATTTATATTTCAGGTTGACGCTGTGTATAGTGTCTGCCAGTGATTACTGACTGTGTTCTAAGTTCTATTCTGTTACTATTTCTTTACCAAGTTCACTCTGTGATGATTCTGACAGTGGTCCAGGTGGCCCTGTCAGGTGTACATAATCCCTTGTAAATATTGCCCCGTTCAAGTTGGCACAGTGTACATAATGTGTTTACTATCTGATGTGGTTTGAGAATACAAAGGCTATTTTTGATATAACCTTGGGTGGAGTTCCTTTTGTGGGGGGCCTTCAATGCTGTTTCTGGTGGGTGCGTGCGCAAATGCTTTACGCATTGCCTCCGGGATAAGCCTTACTGCTTGTGCCACGTTGCCAAGGGGGTGAGCAGGGGTTATCTTTGGAGTGTCACTCCCTTCCCCTAACTAGAGTGGTGGTCTCTGCCTGGCTCTGGCACAAGCCTCAGCCAACCAGCGATCCCATTTCTAACAGCAAGCAACTTCATCTACAACAGCGGGTCAAACTCAGATACTTGAGGGCCATAACTGTGAGGATTTCAGGCAGTCGCGTCACTAGTGGGATGCAGGGGGTGCGGACCGCACCAGGTGACACCATCACACTGTGTGACACTGTGACAGTGACACCAAAATGCTAAATATTACTGTCTGTCTAAGATTCTATGTCTCTCTGCTATGAGATTATTGTCCAATTAAATTTTATCTATAATACGACTTCGGCATCTGGACGTCGACGACGTTCGAAACGTCACTCACATGACGTGGCCGCTCCCTGACTGGCCGTTTTTCATCAGCCCAGTAGCCCACTGCCCACACCCACCACTACACATGCTTAAAATGTAAGCACTGTCACTGCTGTTTCTTCGTCCATCATCACCAGCAGGTAAGTAGGTGCCGGGGGGGGGGGGGGGGGGGGGGGCACCTGGTGGGTAAAAATCATGCTGCCGAAAAACAAGTGAACAAGACCATGTAGGAGCCGGGGATGTAACACACGCCCGCTTCAGGGACGGCTCCTATTCATGACAAGGCTAATGAATATCTGGGAGAAATAAGCGACTCAGTGGTCCCGCTTTATGTTCTCCACTGGGCAGGGAAGCACGACCCTCCCAGGGCAGTCATGTCTAGGGGATAGGGTCCGGGTGGGGGCCCGGAGGGGGATGCTGCAGTGTTCCGCAGTGCTCAGCAGCTGCCGCCGCTCCTTAGCTCTCTCCGCCAGGCTTCCTCTGTCTGCTCTCCGCCCGCCCTCTCCTTGCCGAGCTAGGTTCCCCCTGCCCGCTGCTGGAGACTCCCCTCCTGCTGAATTAGACCCTTCATAGTGAATGAGTCCACCCCATGCATGCGCACTTCAAGCGGCCGAGGGTCCCAAGGGCTGGCAAGCCTCCTCCCCTCTTTAGAGTATACAAGCTGTAACCTGCCCCTGAATGACCACCGTCACATTCACCCACGAGCTTTCAATACCCCCAATATACTTTACATTAATTACCGATACATTTACACGTCAGGGCTTTTCTCCGCACCTGTGTAAACATGACCACATACATACAAACTTACAATTCACCTTTGCCCTGCATCACTACTTCTTTATTGGTACATTAGCACTATACGAGGGATCACGTCACCCTGGATGAACCCACATGCCTTGATTGATGGCATTGCAGTAACCTGGGTCCATCATTTTGATAACGCCACGGACCAAAACAACAACTGGCTGATGGGTTGTGTCTGTTTCTCTTTCCGTTTTTACATTTTGTGAAAGCGCAAACCGTACCCAGGGCACCGAGGCGCTGTACAAACAGGTTTATCAGATTGTTGCATGTACATCAAACCCGCTCGCTTTACAAATCATGAACGCCAGGTGCTTTAGTACAAGTGGCGGAATTAATGCAAACGATCTGTCAGCTCGACTAGGAAGCAAATAAAATGACAATGCAACAGTAGACGATATACAACTGTACAATACAATGTAGCTCAACCCAGCGTTAGCCACTGTTTCCTGGAAGGAGGGGGAGGGCATAGCGACATGAGCAAGAGGAGAGAATGTCACCCAAACCACACAAAACCTGCAAGTGTATATATCTTTTTGAATAGATCTGTGGATTGTTCAAGGTTACCGGGTTCGCAGACAGAGGCGTTATCTCCAACTGTCATCCTTCTGAGGTCGATAACATGGCTTTCATTGACTTTCGTAATAACAAATCACTTTGTTTTACACACTAGTCAAGGTGTGGGAATAGTTATTTCTGGTATCTTTGACTTGCGAGGAGGATATGTGCCTGGGTCGTTGAGGGGTCCCTGCCTGAGCCAAAGATTGATGTGGAGGGGTGTGCCTCCTCAAGGAGTTTCAGAAGAAGTTACAGAAGCTCCGGTGTTCAATGAAGGTGGCCCCCCTAATGCCAGAGTTTGGAGCTGAGGATCCTACCTGGTGCAGGGGTTCTTGAGGAAGATTCTATCCGTGCCAGGGGTTCTCGTGTGTCTGAGGCGGGCAAATGATAGGTAAGGGAGGGCCCTGTATGTGCCAGAGGGTGACTGAAAAATGTCTAACATTGCCGGAGGTTAGCAAAGACATTTATGCGTGCCAGGGGCTGGTGAGGAGAACCCATTGCCTGAGGGTTGGACTAGTCCGATCTGTGCCAGGGGCTAGTATATAGAGTGAACACTGTTGCGGACTCGGCGGAGGTCCATCATGGATTCATGGGGTAAGTTGTGAGGGGTGACACCATGAGTTATCCGCACTGGGTGACACCAACCCAAGTAACACCGCTGATTTCAGGATCACTGCTAACTATTTAAGTTATTCTGATTGAGAATAATTGTTTCTACTTTAATTTCAAACGGATATCATGAAGCTCTGGCCCTCATGGACTGGAATGAGGTCCTGTTACTAACTTCTCTTCAGGGCCACACTGGCCATATTTAAACATTGGCATTTCCTTAAGTGGGATGCTGGCCAAGGGATTGCTTTCACAACAGTTTGGGCTGATTATCTGTCATGGATACAGCTACTTTGAAGAATATTGGACACCCATTGCGAAACAGCACTTTACTATATTACCCCAGTTCTCGTCCCCATCCCTTATGGTATAACAAGCAGCCTGTCACAACCATGACTAAAACTCAATGTACTGAAAGAAATGCAGCTGTGGTACAAATAAACCAGGTCCCGATTGTACCATTATCTTTCCTTGCCCATAAATGCAAGCTAACCTTTGATGTAGCCCCACATGGCCCTGAGAATGTGTGTCACCCTCATATCAGAGACGAATTGAGAGGTCAATTGCACTATCAGCAGACGAAGCAGGAGACAGATTACCTGAAATAAAAATGTAAAAGGAGAGACCAGAAAATAATGAAACAGAAGAACATTATTTTTTTAACAGAGCAGAAACACTTTGATCATTTAATTAGGAAATATTCTAGTAGCCGGTTTTTGCTAGTGGCATAAATAACGGATCGAAGATTTACAACCTGACAAAGCGCTTCGGTAGAATCAAATATTCTATTCTCCAATGCTAAGAGCAATATGTGACATTATTTGACAATGTCTTAAAAAATCGGAATCCTGGTAAGCAGAAATATACAAATCAAGAAATAACTATTCTGAGGGAGAAATTATAAATTGCAATTTAATCACATAATCACTTCACTGTAACACTCTCAAGCAAGTTAATTTCTTCTCTTGCCTCGTTTCACCTACTCAGCTGGATGAATCTTAATGAATAAATCCCTATGAATATTTAAAACAATTTTGATCATTTTTAATTTCTCTGGAACCTTTTAAATGAATAAGTCATTTCTTTCACATCGGCATTATTCACTTCTCAGAGATACGAATCAAAACGGCTCTGTCGGATATGATGGGAATAGTAACCACGAGGTTATGTTTTAAATGACAAAAACATTATCTGCCAGTCAGTTTTACAGGTCTGTTTTTTGAAGAATATAAAAGTTATCTAGATATACAAATGTAAAGAAAAGTTTGTTGGTTAGTCTTCTCATCTGTACACCTACCCGGGACTAAATAGGAATGCAGTCTTGAATTCATACCCTTAATATCACACTTTTGATGCACTCGTCCTAACAACGTTTCATGCCCATCAGAGGGGCATATTCTCAAGAACGTGTGATAACCATTGCAAAAGTAACAACGCAACTCTCAAAATCGCAGTCTATCGTGGGAAAAATCACGCTGTGTTAACTAAGTATTCACAACACTGCGGTACCATGCGATAGTCACCAGACAACACATCAAATGGCCGTGTTAAAATCAACACCACACCGCAAATATGCAAAACACAAACGCAAAAAAAGCTTTGATGAGGCCAATCGCGATATACAAGGGGGGGCCAATAGGCCCCCACGCAAGCATGGCGGGGCCCGGTCCCTCCCACAACCCGTCCCCTTCGGGGCCGCGTTCCTCGCCCCCTCGCCCCGGAAGTACTGGTGTGCTTCCGGGGCGAGGGGGCGGGGTCGCGGCGGCGAAGGGGTTAAGAGCCTGGGGAGCGCGGGAAGCGGCCTCTTTGTGCCCGCGCTCCCCGGGCTCGCTCCTCGCCTCACCGTGGGGCCGTTTAATTTTCTTTTCTTTATTTCAGGTTTCAGGTTCCTGTGTCGCCGGAGGACTTCGGAGCTTCCAGGAGCCCAGACCGCCGCGTGGATCGGAGCTTTCCGAATTGGTCGCTGCGGAGGAATCGGAACCAGCTGGACCTGGCGTGCGACCAATACAGTGGAGGGGCTTGTCGGCGGAGAAGGCAACTCTCCTGGAGGAAGAGCTGCGTCGGTCGGCGGCGGTGCGAGCGGCTGCCTCCACCCAACTCTCCCCCTTTATTGATGGTGAGCGTGCGCCTAGTTGGCGCGTAATTTATGTCGCATTGTAAGACTTACATAGAAGATATAAATCTACAAGTCAAAACAGCAACACTCCCGTTGAGCTCAATTTATGTTGCCTTTGTCTATCCGAAGACATTGTAATAAGCCGCTCTGCTGCCCTGCGTTTCCATTTCATTGACCACGAGGGATGTATTAGCCTCATTGTTTGAGTTTCTGTAGTCTCGGTAATTATTTAACTAGCCAGCAGTGCCGATAAAAAGGCTGCCCTTAAATGTGGGTCACCCTCGCACGATAGCATCTCGGGTCAGGTTCCCTGGGCTTTGTTCCTGCTCTGGGCTTCAGTTTTTGTATCCTTTCATCTGAGCTTCTTTGCGAGGTTATTGTTCCCACGAACAGGTTAGGCAGTGCAATGTGGGAGAGCAAACACTCAGTCTGTCTTCCAGTCGTATGCTGGTTGGTGGTTGTTTCACATCAAAGGCCCCATTTTCTGCAGTACCAGATGCAAAATGTGAGTGGAGTGAGGTCGATGGTTTGAAAAGTGTTCAATGTACTAAACATTTTTTAAATATGCCTCACAGACTGCTTTCTCAGAAATGTAATCACTTTGATCCAGGCTGCAGAAAGAATGTCGACCCGAACAAAAGGATGGGGGGGTGGGAGTTAGAGTCTTATACGCGGGTCTTCATAAGGACAGAGTGAAAACTGAGTGGGGAGCAACCTGAGTTCCAGTTACCGTCAATGTAAGAATTAACTGATCATTAACTTACATCAAGTCGTTAGCTCGGTCATTAGATCACTGTGCTCATAACCCTCTGTTCATGGGTTCGATTCTCCTTATAACATATAATTAATATATCCCTGGCAATGAAGGGGACTACCTTTGGTGCAGGTGTGCCACCTTTTCAAATACCAAAATACACCCACAGTGTATTTTCTAGTGACTGGAGTGGGCTGGGCCATTGCCCTAAGTTGTAGTGAACGGAAGGGCGAAGTGAATGGCACCTAAATAGACCAATGGAAAATGAGGGATGGCTAAATGCTCATGTGAGTAAGTTTTGGCTAACACCAGACGTAAAAAAAAATGGACAATTGCATTCTTAAAGTGGTCACCATACACACGTAGGTGGGGCTTTTTAAATAACATCATCATTCATTTTACCTATCTATTAGTAGTGACATTCAAAAATGTTAAGCAGTAGGGGGAAATGTGTGGATATATTTCGAGTGTACGCCATTGGCCCTGTCAATGGCAACATGTCACAGTGCTGCACATGGAGCCCAAGAGATTCACTTAGTCCTGCTCCAATTAATGAAAGTCCTACAGCAGATTCACGTCATGGTGTAATTTTATTTGTGTAATTTTAAAAATGTTATATGCACGTCGAGGTTGCTAATTACTTATCTTAGGCAGCAAACAGCCATTGACAAAGCCAATGGTCCAGGTATGCTACAGGTAATATATAGTTGGGGGAAATGATGGAAAAATTACAAGTGGGCGGCACATTAGGCTAGTCCACAGTTTTGGTCCTTTACTTGTCATGGTGTCCCCAGGGCTTCAAATGTAAGCTCTTCAAACTGTTAGACAAACCATGGTTGCTATGTACTTATCTTAGGCAGCAAACAGCCACTGACAAAGCCAATAGCCCAGTCTTACAGGTAAGATACTTGTAATAGTAATAATTGTGGTAATGACAGAAAAGACTACAAGTGGGTGGCTAGACCACAGTTTTGGTTTTGTGCTGTACCTGTGGTTGAAGAACAGCGCCATATAAAAATGCATAAGTAAATATTAGTCACTTTGGTAAACGATCCCTGGTATTTAATGATGCCACTGCACTTATAATTCTTGAAAACCGAATTGTCGCGGGAAGGGCCCGGTGCGCCGCACAAACATCATGTTCATGCGCTGGCTGAACTGTCAGGCAGAGGTGAGCTAACATGCAGTTGCTTTAGCAATAGGTTCATGCTCTCAATGGGGCAACAGGTGCAGTGACACAGGGGCCCAAAGTTATAGGAACCCCGCTAAACATCTAATATTGCTATATTTTGCTACTGACCAGCCAGTTACAAGTACTGGTAGCTTGCAGACAACAGCACATGAGTTGAAGGGTTCAGTGGCGCCCAATCAGAAGTTCTCAGAATTCCTCTAGACAGTTCATTTTGCTATTATATAGGTAGTGGTGGATAGCCAACGAAAGCTGAGAAAAATGATAGGCTCAACTCCTTTCTGTATAAAGAACCACAGTGGAATAATATTTGATGCTAGAAGTGACGTGATCAGTCCAGTTCAATTTCGAATGCCCAAATGCTACTGGGGATAGCAATAAGGCAGTGGGACTTTTAAGTAGAATAGTGTGGGTAGGTACAGTACTATCCCACATCCTATCACACCTGTTTACAAGCAAGTTGGTTCAGTAAATAGTTGGCCAGGGTGAGCACCTGCTACTGGGGATAGCAATAAGGCAGTGGGGCTTTTAGCTCACAAGTTAATCAAAAGGATGGTTCAGGGCCACAAATAATTGCCCGCTGAAATTGGGAGATCTTTATCTCTTTCTTTAAATGAAGAATGTCCAATGTAGGCCCAGGAGGGCGGTATCCATGACAGATTTGCAGGATAATCAACACGCTTTAAAATGTGTTATATTGAGAGGCACTGTATCTAAATGCATTTAATATGTTGATACTAATCTCAGAGATGCTGCCCATTGCATACCTACATTTCGGCAAGAACACTGTAAACGACCATGTGTCAGTTTGGTTGAGTGCAAGGAGCTTGAAAAGCTGCCCACATGGGGTTAAACGCTGTGACATTAGGATGACAATTACTGTGCCCTTGTTTTTCCTTTCTGACTCAGCGACAAGACAGTCGTGCTTGCTATTTAGTTAGTAAATAGACAATCTAACCATAATTGCTGACACTTTTGAATTACTGTCTTTGGGGTCTGCTGAGGTGATAGAACAAACCGTGGATCCATTCACGGATAGGGTATACCCCTTTTCTTGGGGTCCTCCTGGTGAGTAACGCACATCTAAGGGTAGGGCTTGACGAGGCTGTGAAAGACAGTTTCTCAGGTCCCACATTTCCTTTGCAAGCCAAAGCAGAAATCCAAACAAGGGACTTATTGCATTATGAAGGTAATCAGCATCTGAGGTGCTGTTCACTACTTTAGGGGGACATTGCACCAGCCCAAACGACCCTTCATTGATGGTAGGTTAAAGTCAACCTTATTAGACAAGCTATCCTAGTGGTAGCTGTGGGGGAGCAACCTTCAGCCTAAGTCTTGAAGGAATATAGAGCAGCTCGTTTTACCAGCCTATAATATCAGGAATGAGTAAGTGAAAAGAGAACAGGTGTATAACAAATATATCTATTTGTTCTAAACACACCCCTCTAGCTCCTTTACGAGGCTATATATCGGGAATATTGACAATACCAGTTCTGGTTCTGGATCAGCCAGGAAATTGCCATTCCATAGTAGACCTGTTAGTTTCAGGTAATTTCCTCAGAGGACGTAGAGCACGCAAAAAACTCACTAGAGTAGAGTGGATCTAAAGAGGAGGGTCGTGACCATGCCTAAATCCCATCTCTGATACTGCGGGTGCTCTTATATGGGCAGGTGGGTCAGACAGATTTGCAGATGAACAAGGCTGAACTGGGGGAGGCAGAATGGGTTGATGAACGGTAACACATTAAACCCTGATCTGTTGAAACTAATGTTGCATCATGATTTACAATAGGTGGCGGTGTACTATCAATTGATTGGACAATCATGGGTGGCAACGGGGGGGCCACCTGCTACTTGCAACTTGTTAGGGAAACGATGCTCAGTCTGGGATCATGAGAATAATACTTATAGGTTATGGTTGCCCCTTAGTTGTATTACGCGTTACCACTGTCAGCCACGATCCAAGCCAACAGTCAGGCGCAAGGGGTTCGATACTTAGAACACGTATATCTCATCAAGTTGTGATTGGGTGGGTGCCAATACAAACGGACTGTCCCTTTTTAACTGTTATCCTAATCATCGTTAAGGAGTCATGAGGGCGTTATGGTATGCACTGGGGACTCCATGCTTTGTGGCAATACACTACACACTGGGTAGTATTTGTTAATGAAGGCCATTTTTTCAGGGTACTCTTCATAACACTGATACAGTCACGCTACAGGGGACACAAACTCAGGCTATGCTCCACACTTAGTCGGAAGTGTTTAGGAGTAGGCATCTGACGCTAATCGTATCTCAAACGTGGCAAGGGATGGCAATGTAAGACTAGCACATGTACTGCAGTTATCGCCAGAAACACTAATGGTTTGTGTTTATCTTTTCCATTTATGTGTGGCCGGGTCCATGGTGGATATCTGGAGTGCTCCGCATCACAAAGCTGCTACAGGTGGACAGCCCATGGGATGCTGACGTCAGGTAGAGGATGGCAAACAACAACGCAAGTGTGATGGTCGAGCGATTAAAAAACGCAGGAGGTGCCAACACAGAGTTGATTGTTTCGGTGTGTAAGCCCTGATATGGGGCTGGCGGCAGTAACGTAGCAGGATGTGGCTTCACAAAAAATTGCAGTATTTGCCGTCACAGGAAAATGTATACCTTCAGTAACGGCGCCTGTGCACGCAGGGCCACCAGTGTCAGATATGCATAGATCACCAATTGGTAAGTGACAACGGTAGAGATGGGACAGTACACAAGGGTATGCAGTCCTAGCCTCGGCAACCCCAGGAAGGATAGGCCTATGCAGCGCCTCGTTTCCCCGGTTCAGGAAGTGGGGACTTCCATGGTAAAAGTAGTATCAGGCACTTAACACTTTCCAGGCGTAATGGCTGGGTGTGGATGGTTAGCAGACTGTACAGTATACCAGTGGGAAGGGTAGAATGTAGTACCAGGTTTCCCCCGGTCATAGCATCTGCAGGGAGCCTCGAGAGGCGTGCCCCCCACACCCTCAGTCATGTTAGGGCATGGGGTAACGGTGATAGGACACAGACGGCACCATAGGGGGGGCTCGGTTTCCCCCAGGCTGAACGTAAGAGGAGTGGGGGGGCTAGGCGAGTGCAAGGAGTCACTCGGTGAAGAATCACTCGATAAAGAGGATCAACACTTGGTTTGAGAAACTATGTCATACACATTAAGCGCAGAATATCCCACAGGGGGTCATCGCAGGACCAAGTAGACTAACAGTCGGTGGATCAATCACAGGGTGGGGGTTCCGGTAGACAGTTGGGGATGCCCTAGGGATAGGGAATTAAATAGCAGGGGTAGAGGGTTTTTGGATTAGGAAGTTATGACCTTTCAGTGTAGGCGGTTTGGGGGGGGGCCAGATAGTCGGTTAACTACCTGGCCTGTGGCGGTAAGGTCATTAATCGGTGAGCAGCATTTTAAGGTCCTTACGGGGGGGGCGGACCCATTCACGAAAGGGGCCGCCCGCGGGAGGGGCCATTTGGTCTCTCTCAGAACTTCAGGGGCAGGAGATGGTCTCCATTAATTTAAAGGGTGCGGGGGAGGGAGTTTACGCTTTCCTCAGGCTGGTAGCCACCCCTCACAACACTATGACGTCATTAAGGTGCGCGAGTGTCTGGGCCCTCCTGTTATGGTTAAATGGAGTTCGGGGAGCGCACGTGGGTGTAACGTGCCCTGGGTTGCGCATGCGCATCTTCAACGCGAGAGCGCAGCTGTAAAAGGATCTGACACCGGTTGGCGACCTTGCCCTAGGCCTTTATTAAAGTTATTAAAAAGTTATTAAGTATTGGAAATATTAGAATGCAGTTTAATTTTCAGGATGATTAGATTACGTTAGGAGACACGCTGTATTAGCTATTTGTTAAGGTTAGCCCATCATACCATGTCGAAACGGATGTCAATCTAATATTCTGAAAAGTGTGCATTTTAATAATTATCAGAAATGTTTATTTGATTAAAATTTTTGATTTGTTTTTATATTTTAATAAATACGGCCGGGGGGGGGCCCCGTACCCCCCCCTTGACTTCCAAAGACCCCCATGTGTTGACTGGTTGAGTTGGGTAATTCAGTCAGTGTTCAAGGGGGGAGGTGGCCGGCAGTCCAAGACCATGATACAAGGGGGGGCCAATAGGCCCCCACGCAAGCATGGCGGGGCCCGGTCCCTCCCACAACCCGTCCCCTTCGGGGCCGCGTTCCTCGCCCCCTCGCCCCGGAAGTACTGGTGTGCTTCCGGGGCGAGGGGGCGGGGTCGCGGCGGCGAAGGGGTTAAGAGCCTGGGGAGCGCGGGAAGCGGCCTCTTTGTGCCCGCGCTCCCCGGGCTCGCTCCTCGCCTCACCGTGGGGCCGTTTAATTTTCCCCACCCTCCATCCCTTATTTAGCAGACCTTGGGGCTTGGCAAAATGGTGAGTATCAGGGTTTTGTCAATGTGCCGGAACATAGATGTAAGGGGGACTTGATCCAGTAGGCCTGGAATTTCCTGTGTACTGGAAGGAAGTACAGAATTTAAACGTTGGTGCAGTGCCGTGATTTTAACCAATTCTTTCCTTAGGCCCCTTTTTTCCCGCTTACAGGAGTAATTATATATGTGATGTTATGCTTTGCTGTGTGTTAACAATTTTATCCTTAGGCCTTTTTTCCTTTTAGAATAGCATTGTCGTATTTATTATGTGTGTCTGGCGGTAAGGTCATTAATCGGTGAGCAGCATTTTAAGGTCCTTACGGGGGGGGCGGACCCATTCACGAAAGGGGCCGCCCGCGGGAGGGGCCATTTGGTCTCTCTCAGAACTTCAGGGGCAGGAGATGGTCTCCATTAATTTAAAGGGTGCGGGGGAGGGAGTTTACGCTTTCCTCAGGCTGGTAGCCACCCCTCACAACACTATGACGTCATTAAGGTGCGCGAGTGTCTGGGCCCTCCTGTTATGGTTAAATGGAGTTCGGGGAGCGCACGTGGGTGTAACGTGCCCTGGGTTGCGCATGCGCATCTTCAACGCGAGAGCGCAGCTGTAAAAGGATCTGACACCGGTTGGCGACCTTGCCCTAGGCCTTTATTAAAGTTATTAAAAAGTTATTAAGTATTGGAAATATTAGAATGCAGTTTAATTTTCAGGATGATTAGATTACGTTAGGAGACACGCTGTATTAGCTATTTGTTAAGGTTAGCCCATCATACCATGTCGAAACGGATGTCAATCTAATATTCTGAAAAGTGTGCATTTTAATAATTATCAGAAATGTTTATTTGATTAAAATTTTTGATTTGTTTTTATATTTTAATAAATACGGCCAGGGGGGGGGCCCCGTACCCCCCCTTGACTTCCAAAGACCCCCATGTGTTGACTGGTTGAGTTGGGTAATTCAGTCAGTGTTCAAGGGGGGAGGTGGCCGGCAGTCCAAGACCATGACAAAAATCAGCAAAAACGAGCAACAGGCCTGCAATTCACAGGTGTCAGGTGGGAAAAATCACCATAAAAGTAAAAAAAAAAAAAAAAACGACAAACAAATGGCAAACAACAGCGAAACACAATGGATGTTGCTGGAGCAAGTACGGAGGAGAACCAAAACCCCACAAGCCCCGCGGAGGACCAGCCCGGGACCTCGGGGTCAGCGAAGGCCAAGGAGGAGAAGAGTAGGAAAAAGCGGTTCAGTCCGTAGGAAAACAGGATCCTGATAACGGAGGTGGTAGAACACAATCAACAACTGTTTTAACCTCCACTGTATCATTGGCAACAAAAAATGGACTATGGCAGTCCATCGTGGACAAGGTGAATGCAGTGGGAGTGCTGGAGAGGACAATGGAAGATGTCAAGAGGCGCTGGAATGATGTCAAGCGCAAAACCAAGCTGAAACTCACCAACAAGCGGAAGGCAGCAATGCAGACTGGAGGTGGGAGTCCTGCGCCACAGGAGGAGCTGGACGATATGGAGGAAATGAAGTCCGCAGTCATCAGTGGGGAGACAATGGCAGGAGTTGGGGGACCAGACACTGCTCAGCATGACTGGACACAACAGCACCAGGGTGAGTAATGACCAGGGACTGGGGGACAGGGGGAGATGGGCACAATGGCACACATACACAATTGAGCTGAGCTCATCCGTGGACAAACCATGCCCCAGACCCCAACTCCCACCAAGATACCAATGTACCCAAGTACGCAACATCTCAGCATTGTATTAGTACAGAAGTCAAAGGCACATCGCATGAAATAGAGAAGGGGCAGCAAAATCAGAGCTGCAGGGATGACTCCCCCAAAATGCAGCACACACATAACATGCAGAGCACATCAACACTGACAACTATGTGGTACAAACCTCAAAACACCTACAACATAACACAGGACTCAACTGGTGCTGCATGGGTGTAGACACTGGCCAATCACATTTGGCATTGCAGGGAAATATGAGTTGATAATGTACAAGTACAAACACACACGTCTGTTGTCAAAATGTCCACTGTCCCCATCAACTAGGCAGCTCCTCCCAAACAGCCACAATGTACACAGTCATGCAGTCTGTATGTAAACATATACAATGCGTCAACATTCATGTGAGCACATTGTTAACCCCTTGACCGCAGCAAAGATTTCGCCGCGGTGTGGGTGATTTATGCCGTGGGCGTGATTCGGACGGCCCCCGGCTGTCCTCCGCACACTTCCACCGTGACGTCGGACGGCCGGCTAAATTCCATCTCCCCTTCACATTGCAGAGGGAGAATCAACACCTCCTTCAGAGCAGCCCGACCCACTCTTCTCTGATGATAAAGAGGACCACCACAGCTTCGACTCTGATGCCCTCCAAGAGTTTATTGACAGCCACTTCCAGGAGCAGGACAGCCCAGCTGCAATGAAGAGACCCCACCCCCTTCACAGACCACACAGCAGGCGACACCCACCACCAAGGCTGCCTCCCAGGATCCCCACGAAGAACACATGGCCTTCCAGTGCCATATGTTGGGGTGCCAAGTGCAGCTGGCTGAACAGGTGCAGGTGGGCTTCGACGGCATGACAGACAAATTAGATGCCATACGTTGGTGTCTGAGTCCCATCAGGGACCACCCACATTCTGATCCATGCTCTCCAATGAACCATGGCTGACATAGCTAGAACCCTGACTCAGAAAATCAAACAACTGTCCAGTCAGAGTGGCTCTAGCGATGTCACACAGGACTTGGGAAACATGTAGAGGTTAATGGAGACCATGGAGCCGGCGAATGTGGAAAGAGCGGCTCCCACGGCTGCACACCAGCGAGTGATAGCTGGGTTCCTGAATGACCTCAAAATATCCTCATGGCATTGCTGCCACAAGGCATGGTGCTGATGCATGCTGCTGCTACCACTACATCCACATCTCAGCCCCTGAAGTGTCAGTGCCACACAGTGCTGTAGACAGAACACCACCACACACATGTGAGGCACATGAAACAGAAGAGGACAAAGATGCAGATGATTCTGCCTCTGTGGTCCTAAGGATATAGTAGCATTCCTCTCTGCCATATGGCCTGTTTCATTTTGGTTCTGCCCTCTGCCTCAGCACCTTCCACTGTCCCCCGATGCACCCTGCGACACTCACCTTGGACCTCGACGTGGACTGCCATATTCTGTTTGATTGCCAATGACACAGCAATCAGACTGCCGACTGAACTCTTCCCCTTCCTTTGGATTTGTCATTCCCTGAAGGACTCTGACTGGCCCCCCACGGGTCATATGGGGTTTGTACGGCCCTGTACTGCTCTGGCTGCAACACTCCACTGAATGTGCATTAAACATTCCTAATCACACAGATGTGTAATGTCTTTGGTCTTTCAAGTGTGGAAGTATGGATGAATGTGGGGTCAGTGAATTCCTCTTACGTCCATGTGGCTCATGTTATTGGACTTGGGTCACAGGGTGACATATTGCCGAATGTGATCTGGGTCGCAACAACACAACAACAGGGACACACTCATTAGTTACTTCCTTGTCCAGCAATGTACAGAACCATGCCTAGATCCCTAGGGTCATTCTTCACACCCTTACTCTGGACTGGCATATGCCAGGCCAGCACACTATGCTTAATCACACAGGGGACGACGACAACGCTACATGTGCCAGGAATTCCGTGTAGTGATCTTCTGACCACAGGACTAGTTGTCAGCATTCCACAGCCACTTACTCATGGCTGGTTTTCACTCACACCACACCCATCCAACACATGCGTTACAGGACATGTGACCCTGCCAATAAAAAGGGCCAGGCACATGTGCTCAATGTAATTTCCAACCGCTCTCTGGGTGGATCTGTATGGTGTTCATGTAGGCATTGGGGCCCAGGTTCCTGCAACATCACATTCCGCCGGCCCGGAGGTAACATGATGGTGTCCGCACCACGATACGCAATCATACAGGGTCCATGACTTGCTGGGCACTGACTTGGTGGCACCGGATACACTGTGGCCGGCACAGGCACACCACCAGGGGATGGTGACTTTCGGTGCACTAAGGTAGGGGCACCTTAAGTACTGAGCGGGTGTGCATCCTGCGATGATGCCCCATCCCAGCGGTCCGGACTGCTCAGGATTTGTGTGCCCTGCAGGACCACAGTGTAGGCCAGAGCCAGCGGGCCGTGGGGGCCTACCGCTATGTGGTGTCACCTCCTGGATCACAGAGTTAGTGGCACCTCAAAGGCTGAGCGGGTGTGCAGCGTGTGATGATGCCTGGTGCACTGGTACGTTCTCTGCAATGGCAAAATTAAAACCCAGCATCAAATGTGACACCTGGTGGCCTGCGGTGTGTGGCTGCATGATGTGGAGGGTGCCATGTCAGCGGGCCCCGGGCTTGTGGTTTGCACTGGCACATGGTGGGCCCTCATTGCTACACGCAGGAGGCAGAAGGTGAGCAGTGAGACCTGGGTGCGCAGGGGGTGGGCATGCACCACTGGGTGGCAGAAGGGGTGGGGTGCATCTGCCACGGTGTGCAGGGGCAGACAAGCACCACTGGGTGGTGGGAAGGGCTGGGGTGCATCTGCCTGGTTGCGCAGAGGCAGGCATGCACTGCTGGGCGGCAGAAGGGGCTGGGCTGCATCTGCCTGGGTGCGCAGGGGCGGGTATGCACTGCTGGGCAGTGGGAGGGGCTGGGGTGCATCTGCCTGGGTGCGCAGGGGCGGACAGGCGATGATGTCATGTGCAATTGTATGTACTTTGCCATTCATGTAGCTGTTCTCTGTTTCAGATGTGAGACCTGGTGAACTGCGCTACATACTAGCACGTGGTGGGAGACAAACCGGGTCAGCAGGTGAGCAGTGTGGCCTGGGTGTGCAGTGTCAGCACTCTCTCTCCCTGTCCATCTCTTCTGTTACCTGTGTCTCTCTCCCCCTCTCTGTACGTCTATCTCTCTCTCCCTCTCTCTGTCTATCTATCTCCCCCTCTCTGTCCATCTATCTCTCTCTACCCCTCTCTCTCCGTCTTTCTCTTTCCCCCTCTCTGTCCGTCTATCTCTCTCTCCCCCTCTCTGTCCGTCTTCCTCTCGCTCCACCTCTCTGTCCTTCTATCTCTCTCTCCCCTTCTCTGTCCGTCTTTGCCTCGCTGCACCTCTCTGTCTGTCTATCTCTCTCTCCCCCTCTCTGGCCGTCTTTCTCTCGCTCCCTCTCTTTCTCTCTCTCTGTATCTCTCTCTCTCCTTCGCTCTTTCTCTCTGTCCTTTGATGTACTCAAGACACACCTTCTCATCATGATTTTTGTCTTGCAAGCTGTGACCTACGGATTGTCACGCGGGGAGCCGTCACGTATCTTCATTTCTGTTCTGTGTTTATTTTGACTACATTTCATTTGTTAATTCGAAGGTGTAAGTGTGATGCTCATTTTTGTGATGACATATGCATGTCACCAAATGTGATTGTGTGACATCAGGTGGATTATTTGGTGCATGATTCTGTGTAGTTGATGTGGCATGTCTTTGACCGGGAGAGGTGCTCGGGGAGGGGGGTCCTAGGAGTTTTGGCGGTGGGTGTTGTGGCCCTGTTGGGCTCCCAGCTGCATGATCAGTGGCCCCATAGCATCTGTTGTGACTGTGGTCTGGGCTCCCTTTCGTGGTGCAGGCTGGGGTCCGACTTTACACCAGGTCAGAGCAGGTGTTAATATCCTGCTGCTAACTCGCCTTATCGCATGTTTTGTGGTCATATCACCGATCTGGCTGGTCGTTGAGAGTGTTGCGGAGTGTGGTTGTCGCTGCTTTTTGCACGAAAAGGCCTACTCATGTAGCGATAGTTGCGGGGTCATCTGTGGCGATGTTTTTTGCGATGTTTTTTGCGGCTGCTATTGCAGGTAAACTGGCACTGTTAGCACCAGCTTGTGAATGGGGTGATAATTTGTTCACAACTTTGGCTGTCATAAAGTGCCAATAACTCGGCAATAACTCCTTTAGAATATGTCCCAAAATATTTTGCCTATACATCATGTACTAGGGGGCATGGTCTGTGGGCCGCGGAACATGGTGGCGATCGGTTGAGCTCCGTTGGGCTCGGAGTTCCTTCTTCATCGCCGCCTCTCCCATTCACTTTGGTTCGACTGCTCATCACCATAATGTCCTCGATCAGAGCTGCCTTTTGAGCTACTGTGGTTTTTTTATGCTGCAGTGGTTAGTTTGTCTCCTCAGATGCGAGCAGCCACCATTTTATAATCCTGGCGCTCACACCTTATGGTTCTGTGCTGAGGAATAAAGGTGTTTTTAACAATTAAACGTCGAGCATTGGTTTTTTTCAGTAATGCTTACTCTGGCATTTTCTTTATTTAAATGTTTTCTTTTATTTCTTTAAATGCCATTTAAAATGCTTCTCTACTGCAGTCTCACATCCTTTTCTACATATACATTGCTACTTTTCTCTCATGATGGGTTGTTGAGTATTTTTAGGGGCTCTCTTCACTTTGGAAATCTCATATTGTGCTCAAATTTGCTACATATTTTCTCTTCACTTTTTTCCACATCTGTATGCCTTTTCGTGCTGTTCATACACCATATTGGCGGGCTCAGACAGTCAGAAAAACTTGCACATCACCCTCTTCATTACTCTACAATGACCAGTGAAATTTTATCTTATACTAAGCCTTTTTCTTCTGGTACTAAAACAGACCTGGAAGGAGGGGCGACAGCTCGCACTGTCCCGACAGTTTGGTCTTCTGGGGGTACCAACTCGGGTGGGAGGGTGCAAAGCCCCAGGAGGTAGTACAGGGGGAGGGGTGCCTTGCCCCTGACTCCTTTCCCTTCTAAGGGTACAGACCCTAGACTGGGAGACCTGTTGCAGGATAGCACCCCTGAACTGGTGGGAAAAATGTGCTGGAAACTTGCCACAGATGCCCTGTCACTTCTAGAGTCTGGGGGTATGTCTCTCCACAGTGGAGGATACCAGACCCCAAACAGGAATACAGGGGAAATCCCACAGGGTCTCCTGTCCAGCCTCAGGGTACAGACCCTGAACTCCCTTTCCTGGTGGGAGGGAAAGAGGACAACGGGTGCAAAGCACCTGGGACTACATCCCCCCACTCTCAAAAACTGCACAGGTGAGAGAGCCCTGAGTAGCTGAGGCCTTGCTCTCGTCGCTGACAGCTGTCAATGGCTACTGTGATTTGCTTTCCTAGTTGACAGAGTTGCCCCGGGGGTAGACGGGGTTCACTCCTAAGGAGTGGACTGGGCCATACCACTGTGTTGGCCATGGTTGTACTGTCTGCCGACGGAGAGACATCTGTGAGCAATGTAATTTTAGGTGCTGCACAGATGGGATCAACAGGTGTGGAGAAGGATTCCCCATGCGTTAGCTTAGTGTGCCCTGAGAGTATGGACATAGGGATACAAATGGGTTCAAGAATGCATAGAACTGGAAAGTGCCCCTGTTGTTGCAGAACAGGGTCCATGTTCTATCACCCTAATCAGGAAAGTCCATCAAGCTATTGATTGGTCTACCCTGGGTTTAGGCTGGTGGGGGGTTGTGTTGGACCTGACACTTTTTGAAGGTTTATCCCCAAACTGCCTTTTCCTTCCCATTTCTTTGACCTGCCCGGGCACTTTAACAATGCTGATTAGTGCTAAAAGGCATTTGCTCTCTGTTTAAATTATTATTCGAATTGGTAATCCATGATTGGCATATTTCATTTACTACTAAGACCCCAGTAAAATGCACTGTGTATACCCAGAGCCGTTAAATCAAATGATACTAATGTGAACGATGGATTTAACCCAGCACTTTTTACCCTAAGTGAAATGGGTATGCCCAGACGTGGGTCCCTTGCTCACTCTGCCACTGGATTCAAGCTAGCCTGGCTGTTGAAGGGTAATACCCAAAACCCAGTCCCAGGATGTTTGTTTCCGGTCCAGGGTGGACCTGGTTTGGCAGTTCGGTCTGGCCTGCTCCCATGAGGCACAAGGTCAAGACTGATTTGCATATGGCTGGGTCTAAACTGGGGTAGCATGGTGAGCAAACAAATAATGGATTGAACCCTGATCTCCTGACTGGAGGTGAATGTATGGTATATTCAGCATTCCATCCATCATTTGTTTGCATAGCACTTTTCACCCTAAGTGGGATGGTTATGCGTAGACGTGGGTACCTTGCTCACTGTGCCTCTGGATTCAAGCTAACCTGGCTGATGAAGTGCAATATCCAGAAACCGGTCCCAGAATGCTTGTTTCTGGCCCAGGGAGAACCTGGCTTGGCAGTTCAATCTGGACTGTTCCCATGAGGCACATGGTAAAGACTGATTTGAGTATGGCTGGGTCTTAACTGGGGTGGCATGGTAAGCAAAAGAACGAGGAATTTAACCAAGATCTCTTGACTGGGTGTGAATGTATGATATATTCAGCATTCCGTCCATCATTTGTTTCATAGCACTTTCACCCTTAGTGGAATAGGTATGCCCAGACATGGGTCCCTTGCTCACTGTGCCACTGTATTCAAGCTAGCCTGGCTGATGAAGGATAATACCCAGAAACCGGTTCCAGGATGCTTGTTTCCGGTCCATGGAGTATCTGACTTGGCAGTTCCCATGAGGTAAAGTGTCAAGACCGAT
This sequence comes from Lissotriton helveticus, assembly GCF_964261635.1. Classification (NCBI taxonomy): domain Eukaryota; kingdom Metazoa; phylum Chordata; class Amphibia; order Caudata; family Salamandridae; genus Lissotriton; species Lissotriton helveticus. The sequence continues at coordinate 1,470,753,062 of NC_136065.1, forward strand.
TTGCATATGGCTGGGTCTAAACTGGGGTGACATAGTGAGGAAAAGAACAATGGATTTAACCCAGATCTCTTGACTGGGGGTGAATGTATGATATTTTCAGCATTCCGTCCATAATTTGTTTGCGTAGCACTTTTCACCATAAGTGGGATAAGTATGCACAGACGTGTGGCCCATTGCTCACTGTGCCACTGGATTCAAGCTAGCCTGGCTGATGAAGGGTAATACCCAAAAACTGGTCCCAGGATGCTCGTTTCCGGTCCAGGGAGGACCTGGTTTTGCAGTTCGTTCCGGACTGTTCCTATTAGGCACATGTTCAAGACTGATTTGCATATGGCTGTGTCTAAATTGGGGTGGCATGGTGAGCAAAAGAACAATGGATTTAACCCAGATCTCTTGACTAAGGGTGATTATATGTTATATTCAGCATTTCGTCCATCATTTGGTTGCGTAGAACTTTTCACCCTAAGTGGAATGGGTATGCCCAGACGTGGGTCCCTTGCTCCTTGTGCCACTGAATTCAAGCTAGCCTGGCTGATGAAGGGTAATAGCCTGAAACCGGTCCCCGGATGCTTGTTTCCATGTCCAGGGAGTACCTGGCTTGGCGGTTCGGTCTGGACTGTTCCCATGAGGCACAGGGTCATGACTGATTTGCATATGTCTGGATCTAAACTGGGGTGGTATGATGAGCAAAAGTATGATGGATTTAACCCAAATCTCTTGACCAGGGGTGAATGTATGATATACTCAGCATTCCGTCCATCATTTGTTTGCGTTGCTCTTTTCACACTAAATGTGATGGGTATGCCCAGACGTGGGTCCCTTGCTCACTTTGCCACTGTATTCAAGCTAGCCTGGCTGATGAAGGGTAATACCCAGAAACCGGTCCCAGGATGCTTGCTTCTGGTCCAAGGAGTATCTGGCTTGGCAGTTTGGTCTGGACTGTTTCCATGAGGCAAAGGGTCAAGACTGATTTGCTTATGGCTGAGTCTAAACTGGGGTGGCATTGTCAGCCAAAGAACGATGGATTTAACCCAGATCTCTTGACTAAGGGTGAACGTGTAATATATTCACCATTCCGTCCATCATTTGTTTGCGTAGCACTTTTCACCCCAAGTGGGATGGGTATGCCCAGACGTGGTACCTTGCTCACTGTGCCACTGGCTTCAAGCTAGCCTGGCTGATGTGGGTAATAGCCTGAAACCGGTCCCAGGATGCTTGTTTCCAGTCCAGGGAGGTACTGGCTTGGCGGTTCGGGACTGTTCCCATGAGGCACATGGTCAAGACTGATTTGCCTATGGCTGGGTCTAAACTGGGGTGCATGGTGAGCAAAGAAACAATGAATTCAACCCAGATCTCTTGACTGAGGGTCAATATATTATATATTCAACATTCCATCCATCATTTGTTTGCATAGCACTTTCACCCTAAGTGAAATAGGAATGCCCAGAACTGGGTCCCTTGCTCACTGTGCCATTGGATTCAAGGTAGCCTGGCTGATGAAGATTAATATCCTGAACTCAGAAGGCTTGTTTCCTGTCCAAGGCGGACCCAGCTTGGCAGTTGCGTCTGAACTGTTCCCATGAGGCACAGGGTCAAGACTGATTTGCATATGGCTGGGTCTAAAGTTGGATGGTATGGTGAGCAAACGAATAATGGATTTAACCCTGATCTCTTGACTGGGGTGAATGTATGGTATATTCAGCATTCCATCCATCATTTTTTTGCATTTCACCTTTCACCCTCAGGGGGAAGAGTAGGCCCAGACGTGGGTACCTTGCTCCATGTGCCACTGGATTCAAGCTAGCCCGGCTGATGACGTGTAATATCCAGAAACTGGTTAAAGGATGCTTGTTTCTGGTTCAGGGAGGACCTGGCTTGGCAGTTCGGTCTGGACTGTTCCCATGAGGCACATGGTCAAGACTGATTTGAGAATGGCTGGATCTAAACCGGGGTGGCATGGTGAGCAAAAGAACAAGATCTCTTGACTGGGGATGAATGTATGATATATTCAGCAGTCTGTCTATTGATCCAGCGGCCTATAGAAAATATATCATAAACAACGCTACCCAACTTCATAACCTATAAACAAATTTCTATACTAAATATGGACCCATTTATAAACCTGACATATTTTGGGCCTACTGAATCAGGTGGTCAGATTAAATCTATATACACATTATCTACAAACTATATACAATTTTATACATCTGCGGAAAGAATATTGTCATTAGAATAAAACCTAACCATTTAAACGACCACCATTGGCGACGTGATCTAGCTAATAGTAACCTACACTCCTGAATAACCAAGACCAGCTTGTTTGTCAAAAGTAAGATTTTATTTACTAAATTATGGTATATAAGTTGATAGTTTTATAAATGGATTTTATTAACATTGAAGCAAGCATGATTGTAAAGAAACGTAAGAAAAATACAATTTAAGCAAGTGAATCAAAATTAAAGTGAATATTTAAAGTTTAGCATTTCTAAAACCTAAGTCCCTAACTAAGCTAAATAGATAGAAATTAAAGTAAAATTCTTTGAGGATTCTTACGTGCTCCACGCAAAGTCCGACAGCACTTCACCCTCATCGGAAAGTCAGAAAGCAGCAGCCAGCCCATCCCTAGGGGCATGACTTTTTATACCTTTCTACGCTAACTAAACTACGCAAAGGAAAGTTTTCAGAAATCTTCGACGTCCCATTGGCTGAGAGTGACAAGTGACATGTCACCCACATTTCAAAAGTTTCATTAGGTCACTTTTCTTAAGGACCATTGTCTTTTCTGCATGCAACCAGGAGCTTCCTAGGTTTGCTACAAATGTCTCATTGCTTCCAATTGACTTCCGCGGATGCCAAGTTAAGGGCTGACAAAATGTTCTTTTTCGACCTTGGCCATGTCCGACAGAATGATGATAGCACGTCAGTTTTTGCTTAGTGAACGCAGCTTTTGACGAACATTTTATTTCAGAATGGGCGTCTCGTGACTTTTGCAGAAGTAAAATTCAGCATTTTGTAGCTCGAGCAGACTAGGCCCAAAAGCAGGCAACTTATGCTTTCTAGTATAAAACAAACACAAGAAAAGTATTAATGTAAGAAATAATGTAGATTCTGTATCCACCCCAAGATTTACTAATTAATTAACCCACCCGATTAATCAAATGTTACCTAGCCAATGCAAACAAATAAAGCAGCGTTTATATCTACCAGTCTTCGTTAATCCATGAGACTTATATGCACCTAGAATAGTAGAAATGACATCACACAGACAAGGAAAAGCAAAACAAGCACATGCTTCTTTTAAGTTTGCAGCAGTTAGTAATGACAAAAACGAAAACAATAAATTATTTTATTATTTTGCACGAACAAAAAGATGCAACAATTATGCACGTTTATGAGCACACATGTTAGTCCCCCCATGTGTAAAGTTTAATCTAAGTTGTATTAGCACGACAAATCACAAATCATTAATATTATTATTCATGTTATGGAAATGTGACTTCACGAGTTTAAACAAAATTTTGTTTTCTATCTCGCTCCATCAACTCCCTCATCTGGTGATTAACAAATCACCACACCAGCACTCAAAATTTTGGTAATTTAAATTTTTAAGAAATCGATTCAAATTCATTTGTATCAGTAAACCTAAAAGTCTGTTTCTGCATAATCTTTGGAATTAGCATAACGCTCTCTATGTAACTCCTGTAATTCGATCTCCCTTTCTTCTTCTTTTCTAAGTTTATAGATTCTTTTCTTTTCTTTCAACTGTTTCTTTCTTTTATGTAACAAACAACCTATTTTGGTCAAAATAAAAATGAATACTATTATAATCAAAGGTGCCAGAATCTTGCCAAGAATTGAACTTCCAATATCGTGAAACCAGTTTTTAATTGCTTGGAACCTTTTTGAAAGTTTTCCTGTAAAATCTTCTTCTTCTAAAGGAATTATCTCTGAATGCATTTGTGTAATATTCTTAATGTACATTTCAATATTCTTACTTTCGTCAGGTATATATGTACAACAATGTTGTACATGTAAAATGCCACAGACTCCTCCCTCTTCCTCAATTACCCCCAACTTCCAGATTTCGGATTTCTGTTCCTTACTTCAGAGTTTGTTCTCTGCCTTTCGATACTCTCCTGGTCTGAAACTTCTTTTTGTTCTGCTTCTTTGTCTTTAATAGAGACAACCGAATCCTCAGTTATCTTTCCTTTTAACAGATTCTCTTCACCTTCAGAATCTATTTCAATGATTTCTAAGTCTTTTCTTGTTAAATTTCCATTCACTGGCACAATTTCCAGATGTCGACTTTCTTGTCGATCTTCAGAATCTGGAATTATTTCACCTTCTGTTTCGCCTTCTGCTTCAGAATCAGAATCATCTGTGGTATCACTTTCAACATCAGAACTCTCAGGAGTTGGTACTGGAATAGTATGACTAGGATGAATCCAGCGTTTCAATCCTTTGCACTTTACAGCATTAGTAGTGATCAAAATTATCTGCCTAGGTTTCTGCCATCTAGGAGCTAGACAATTCCTTCTCCGATGTACTTTCGTTCTGACCCAATCGCCAGGTCTCAGATCATGTGTCAAAACCTTTTCATCTGATTGTGCTTCAGTTCCCACCTGATTAGACACAGAAGTTACCATATCAGATAACCTTTTACAGTAATCCAAAATAGCACTGTCATTTATGCTCAACAGTTTACCTACAGGTACAAAAGCTTGCCTCATAACTCTTCCCATTAAAATTTCATGAGGACTCAAACCTGTCTTTTTATCTGGTGTACTTCTTAATGACATCAAAACAAGTGGAAGAGCATCAGTCCACTTTACACCTGTTTCAAGACACATTTTTCCAATTCTGTTTTTAATTGTTCCATTAATTTGTTCAACCACTCCTGATGCCTCTGGTCTGTATGCACAGTGTATTTTCTGCTCAATGCTCAAAGCTTCGCAAATTAACTTCATCAGTTTGTTATCAAAATGGCTTCCTCCATCACTCTCAATAGTGACTGGAAAACCGTACCTTGGGATGATTTCTCTGAGCATTAGTTTTGCTACTGTAATTGAATCACAATGTCGTGTAGGGAAAGCCTCTACCCATCTTGAAAATAAGCAAACAATTACAAGCACATATTTCAAACAATTGTGTAAGGGCATTTCAATGAAATCCATTTGTAACCTGGTAAAGGGACCACCCTCTCGACCAATTATTCCTGTCCCCACCACTGATTTTCTGTTTGGATTCATTTGTTGGCATGACAAACACCTTTGACAAAAAGATTCTGCAATAGTTCTAAACTTGGTATTGAACCATGTTTCTCTGAAAAGTCTAACCATAGAATCTCTTCCCAGATGTGCTGGACCATGATATAATCTGGCCATGTCAGCAATCAAGCAATTTGGTAAGACTACTCTGCCATCTTTGTAAACCCACACTCCATCTTCTTCACGTGGTCTACAATCTGATCTTAACCACAAGTCTTTTTCTTCATCATCTGTTTCATTTTGTAAATCTCTAATCTCATGCCATGTTTCTACAACTGTTGTTAGCATTAATGAATTTGAATCAGTTTCTTTACTCCTCTCCCGATTGTAAGAATAATTTTTCCTTGCGCAGTATTTAGCTGTTTCATCTGCGAAGGCATTTCCCTTGGAAATATAATCAATTCCTCTAGTGTGTGCTGCACACTTAACAATGGCGATTTCTTTTGGCAATTGTATTGCTTCGATTAATCTCCTAATGAAAACTGCATTTTTAATTGGTGATCCTGCTGATGTCATATATCCTCTCTGTGACCAGAGTTGTCCATAATCATGCACAACTCCGTACCCATACTGACTATCAGTAATGATGGTAACTCTTATATCCTTTGATATTTCACATGCACGAATTAAAGCAATTAATTCAGCCACTTGTGCTGAACGAACTCCTTCAAGACATGATGCTTCTTCGACATCTGCGACTGTACAAACTGAATATGAAGCTTTTAAGCCACCTCCTTCGGATCTTAAGCATGAGCCATCTACAAAGTAGACAAAATCCGATTCAGACAAAGGTCTGTCTTTGATGTCTTTTCTTGGTTTAGTGCAGAATTCCATGACATCTAAACATTCATGTTCTGTTTCAATGTCATCAACAATTTCAGAATCAGGCAGTAATGTAGAAGGATTCAGATTTAAACATCTTGAAATCGAAACATTATCTGCTCCTAGTATGATTTTCTCATACTTTGTCAATCTGCTACTTGTTAAATGTTGAGTCTTACCTCTTGTCAGTAATATTTCTACTGAATGAGGCACAAAAACTTTCACAGGGAATCCCATAATGATCCCTTCACTTTGTTCGAGGCTGATACTTGTAGCTGCAACTGCTTTCAAGCAACCTGGTAATGCTTTTGCAATTGGATCAAGAACTGCAGAGAAGTATGCAATAGGTTTCTTTAAATTTCCATGTCTCTGAATTAACACAGATAATGCACATCCTTCTCTCTCACTACAATACAGTTCGAAATCTTTCTCATAATTTGGCATACCTAAAGCAGGAGCTTGGCATAAGCTCTTTTTCAAGTTCTCAAAAGAATCCATCTCAGCATCATTGAGAATAATTGGATCTTTTACATCTGACTTTGTCAGTCTTTGTAGTGGTTTTGCAATTACTGAAAATCCACTTATCCATTGTCGACAGTAACCAACCATTCCCAAGAACATTCTGACCTGTCTTTGTGTTCTGGGTGGTAACATTGCTTGAATCATTTTTATTCTCTCTATTGTTACTTGTCTTTTTCCCTTTGCAATTCTGTGACCAAGATATTTTACTTCTTGTTTGCAAAACTGTAGTTTTGCTGGGGACACTTTATGTCCTTCTGCAAGGCGATTTAACAGAATTATTGTGTCTGTTACACAATTTTCTCTTGTCTTTGCAGCTATTAACAAATCATCAATATACTGCACTAGCGTAGACCTACCAGGTAAGTCTAGGTCTTCTAATGATCTTTTTAACAATTCATTAAAGATTGAAGGACTTTCTGTATAGCCCTGAGGGATTCTTGACCATCCGAGGGTCTTACCTTGGAATCTGAAAGCAAAGATTTCATAACTGTCTGGATGTAAGGGAACAGTAAAGAATGCATTGCAAAGGTCAATGACTGTATACCATTCAGCATCATGTGGAATCTGGAATAGAATTACTGCTGGATTTGGAACCACAGGACAACATGGAACGACAATTTGATTAACCTTTCTCAAATCTTGTACGATTCTAAATGTTCCGTTAGACTTTTTAATTCCCATAATTGGTGAATTACAAGGACTACTCTTCATTTCTTTTAATACACCTTGCTTGATTAATTTTTCAATTATAGGTGTAATACCTTCAATTGTTTCTGTTTTCATTTTATATTGTGGAATGTTTGGAAATTCTATTCCCTGTTTTAATGTAATTTTTACTGGATCTACGTTTTTCATCAGACCCATCTCATTTCCAGTAAAATCCCATATTTCAGATTTCACTGTTTCCTTGAGTTCTTCAGGTAAATCCTTTTCTTCAAATGCAGGAAACAATTTTGTTTCTTCTGCTTCCATCATCATCATTGTCATTCTGTATAAACCATCTTCCTCCATTGTTTGTAACTCAACTCCATCAGGAGAACAATATATTCTACAATTCATTTTACATAGGATGTCTCTGCCCAATAGATTCACTGGACTACTATTACAAACCACAAATCTGTGTTTGTCTCTGTAATTTCCAATTTCAACTGGTACTGGATCAGTTAAGTCAGTTTTAATTTGCTGATTACTTACTCCGACAACTTGGATGGTATCCCCAGAGAGAGGTAGGTTTTCAATTTCCACTGATCTAACAGTAGAACGGGTAGCACCAGTGTCCACTAGAAAAGTGATGTCTACATCATTAACTTTCCCGTTTACAAAAGGACCAGACTGGTCAACCTCAAGAGTGGCTCCAACAACACACTCTTCCTCCTCTCTCGGGCACCGTCAGCAATAATCATCAGAATCACTGTCTTGACTTTCTGTTAATAAAAACTGTTGTGAAGCATTTTGTATTTGAACTCTTTGTTGCTTTTGCTGTTTTTGTGGTTTTATTACCTGTTCACTTCCCTGAAATCCCACGTTTGGATTATATTTTTGAACTCCCCCACAATTCGGAAAAGGTGGTTGTGGCAATTGGTCTTGACGATTATTCACCTGTTGCTGTTGCTGTTGCTGCAACTGTCGCTGAATATTTAATTCGTTTAACCCCTGTTGCATCTGTAGCTGTCGCTGCAGGTCAACACCATTCTGCATCTGTGGATTCAATAAGGGATTCTTTAAGTTTTTAGGAGGATGAGGACACTCGTCTCTCCAATGTCCAATTTCGCCACAATTAAAACAAGGTAATCTTTGTTTCAACTCCTCAATTTTTGGGCTAAATTTCTTTGGGAAATTATTATTTTTAAACTTTCCTTGTATCTGGTTTGTATTTCCAGTTTGAACAAAATTAGTGTTTTTATTGCCCATGCTGGCAATCTGTTGCTCAGCCACTTTTACCTGAGCCCACATGGCTTTCTCCTTGAGCTTCTTCTGTTTTACTTCTATTTCATCGCTGCAATATTTAGCCTTTCTTAGAATATCATCTACAGATAGTGATTGCCATCCGACAATGCTATTTCTGATCATTTCTCCAATTTCAGGTTTTAGTCCGTAAACAAATCTATAGACAAAATGGCTCATGTCTTTTTCGTCTAGTTTTTCATAACCACTGTATTGTTTAAAGATTAACAGTAGTCTTTCATAAAAAGAATGAACTGATTCTTTTGTTTCCTGTTCTGTCCTTTCTATTTTAACCCAATCTACTTCTTTGGGTGGAATTTTGTTTTTCATCCAAACAATCACTTTTTCATAAAAATCCATTACAAGTGGATTTGGAGCACCTGTTTCTTTAATTCGCTCAGGTTCTGTTTTTGGCCAACTAATCGATATTTTACATTCTGTCCAAAGATCAGATGGAACGACAATATCAAAAAATCCATCTAAATCAATCCACAGAACTTTTGACACTTTGATAAATCTATCGACTTGCCTGTACCACTCAACTGGTTTTTCCCTCAATTTCGGAAAGTCATTTGTAAATAACAGAATGTCCTGTCTCGACCAAGGGACATGAACATATCCTCCACCTGCAATTTCTCTCATTGGAAATTGTTTTGACAATTTTTCCAATCTTTCATCTTCCTTCTTTTTCGTCCATTTTACTCTCCATTTATTCAGTTCTCCTAGCTTTTTGATATAGACAATCAAATCTTTTATATGAACTATTCTTCCCATTGAGTTCAAACTTTCAATGTCACTTTCTGAAAAGTCTAATCTGTAATGTTTCGCAAAATTCTTTTGTTTGCTCACATCAATTTCAAGTTCTGCTGCTAGATCCTCTAGTTGATCATATTTATTTTTTGTTTTCCATTGTATGCTTTTGCAAATGAACAGTAGTTCATCATCTCGATAGTAATTTAAACTATCTGGACCAATTGTTCCGATTATTAATTCTTCGATATTCGCTTTTAATTTGGCCACATCAAGTTTTGGTGTGGTTACCCTGACTTCAGGACTCCCTATATCTGATATAGCACCCATTGGTGTTTTTGGAGATAAATCCTCATTAAAGGTTAAATCAGGCATTCTCGATTTAGAAGAGTTTATTTCAGATAAATCTGAATAAAATTTTTCAGCAGCCTTTTGAATTTCTGCATTTAAAGGAATAGTTAATCCTGTCTTGTTTGTTTCCTTTTGGTCAAATACAGGCTGAACAGGACCAATCGTTACTGGAACTGTCACAGCTTCCATGCCTTTTGTCATTCTTTTTATTAATTCTTCTTTAGATCTTAAATATTCATTATAATCAACATCTTCAACATTTCTTGTCTCTCTTGTATAATCTTTTGGAGCTTCTCTTGCTCTTGGAGCCATTGTAAAATGTCTACCTTCATTTCGAGCATTCTCGAATTCTGGTCTTCTAGGAGTTTCAATAATTTCACAATTATTTGGATAAAGTTTAGGAGCTTCATTAATTGGAGGTGCACTCGGTGAAGTTTCAGTAGAAACCACCGGAGTAGACCATGATTTAGGAGGTCTCAAAGGCTGATTCTTTCTAGCAGTTGTATATATTTCTTCCATAACTGCATCCTCAGATTCACTTTCCATAGATTTCCCTGTAGGAGTACCCATTACCATTTCCTGAATTAAATACAATCCTTCACTCATGTTTCCCTGTCTCCACATTCGCAATCTATCTTCATGAGTTTCTCTTCTCCAAGGTGGATTTTTAGAAGGTCTTTTAATTCCGCTAGCTTCTCTTTGTAATTGATACATCTCGTCTTCCCACTCAACTAAAGCTTCAAATTGAGTTGGTCTCGGTTTCGGAACAAGAGCGTTCATTTTCTCTCGTAAATTTCTCAAGACTTTTACATTAAATGAACCATCATCAGGCCAAGTTAAAACACCGTCGTTCTTAGTATAGCGTTTCCAACTATCGAACCATAAGACAGTATGATATCCATATTCACCTTCCATATACGCTGCAGGTGTTTTATACTTATGAAGTAGTTTACCACCTCGCGTTTCGATTTTCTTGTCAGGTGAAAATAAATTCTTAAACTTCTGAAATAATGTTGGCTTTTTCTCAACATGTTTAAAATGATAACTCATTTTTAAAAGTTAAATCTAATTCACAAAATCGTTCGTAAAATATTTCCGGGATGTTCCGCAAAACAACCAATCCGTGCGCGAAACACACCAACAAGCCAATGACAGTTGAGCTACGTCACTTTTCTGCTCAATCAATAAATTTGGAGTTTTTCTGAAGGACAAATCAGCTCACAGGTCGTCAGAGACTCAAGAGCCAATCAGAATATAGCTCGTGACGTAGGTCACCCAATCCCAGCGCGGCTCTGTGACGTACACAGCAGCTGCGGTTTCTCGTTTCTCACTCCTGGCGCTTACCCCTCCTTCACAAAATCTTTTCACAGCGCCATTTTAAGAACACTTTTCAGTGTAAATTAATTCTTAACAATGACTATAAGGACAACATCTGTTCGTTTCACTATTTAGGATAGTTTACATACATTCAAGTATCCACACTTCGGAATAGACGGCGCTATTCACACTAAGGATAATATCCAATTGTCAGTAGAGTAACCCTTACCCCACCCTTCTAACACGTATAATTATGAACTCGCTTTGCTCTGAACCCACCGCGAAGTGACAGTTCTAAGAGTTCCACTTGAACATAAAATACAAATCAAACTCGCACTTTCACACTGAAAATTCCCTAATTTCAAACACACATGAAATCCGTACAGGACTCTCACCTGTTTATAGAGATCATGCACCGTTAGCAAAATAACGACGTTATCCGTACAGGGCTCTCACCTGTTTATAGATATGAAACATGTACCCGTACAGGACTCTAACCTGTTTATAGATAATCATGTACCGACGCTAATTTACCCTTCACTCAAGCTCGGATATAACTAATACTCTTATCACAGTGAGTTTTATGGAAGGCGCTTTGTCCCTATTCTCATGCTGCTTTAATTTCTTAGAAAACCCTCACTATACAAGATTCACACCTAGCCCTAAAACTGTGCTGCTCGGCGACAACACTATGGTACACGGCGATACCTCTTGTGATACTCGGCGATATCACTACAAACAGAACAGATGGCTTGCGTGACTAATTTTTCGCCACACAATCTATACCGGTATAGCTTACAGATAGCACGAAAAACGAACTTAACATGTGTTAAAACATCGATCCTATTTCCATACCATAACGTTTTAGTAACCCTTAGCAACCAACATATTACCTTGGTTACCCTTAGCAACCATCAATTTCTGCTACCAGAGAATTGATCCAGCGGCCTATAGAAAATATATCATAAACAACGCTACCCAACTTCATAACCTATAAACAAATTTCTATACTAAATATGGACCCATTTATAAACCTGACATATTTTGGGCCTACTGAATCAGGTGGTCAGATTAAATCTATATACACATTATCTACAAACTATATACAATTTTATACATCTGCGGAAAGAATATTGTCATTAGAATAAAACCTAACCATTTAAACGACCACCATTGGCGACGTGATCTAGCTAATAGTAACCTACACTCCTGAATAACCAAGACCAGCTTGTTTGTCAAAAGTAAGATTTTATTTACTAAATTATGGTATATAAGTTGATAGTTTTATAAATGGATTTTATTAACATTGAAGCAAGCATGATTGTAAAGTAACGTAAGAAAAATACAATTTAAGCAAGTGAATCAAAATTAAAGTGAATATTTAAAGTTTAGCATTTCTAAAACCTAAGTCCCTAACTAAGCTAAATAGATAGAAATTAAAGTAAAATTCTTTGAGGATTCTTAGGTGCTCCACGCAAAGTCCGACAGCACTTCACCCTCATCGGAAAGTCAGAAAGCAGCAGCCAGCCCATCCCTAGGGGCATGACTTTTTATACCTTTCTACGCTAACTAAACTACGCAAAGGAAAGTTTTCAGAAATCTTCGACGTCCCATTGGCTGAGAGTGACAAGTGACATGTCACCCACATTTCAAAAGTTTCATTAGGTCACTTTTCTTAAGGACCATTGTCTTTTCTGCATGCAACCAGGAGCTTCCTAGGTTTGCTACAAATGTCTCATTGCTTCCAATTGACTTCCGCGGATGCCAAGTTAAGGGCTGACAAAATGTTCTTTTTCGACCTTGGCCATGTCCGACAGAATGATGATAGCACGTCAGTTTTTGCTTAGTGAACGCAGCTTTTGACGAACATTTTATTTCAGAATGGGCGTCTCGTGACTTTTGCAGAAGTAAAATTCAGCATTTTGTAGCTCGAGCAGACTAGGCCCAAAAGCAGGCAACTTATGCTTTCTAGTATAAAACAAACACAAGAAAAGTATTAATGTAAGAAATAATGTAGATTCTGTATCCACCCCAAGATTTACTAATTAATTAACCCACCCGCTTAATCAAATGTTACCTAGCCAATGCAAACAAATAAAGCAGCGTTTATATCTACCAGTCTTCGTTAATCCATGAGACTTATATGCACCTAGAATAGTAGAAATGACATCACACAGAAAAGGAAAAGCAAAACAAGCACATGCTTCTTTTAAGTTTGCAGCAGTTAGTAATGACAAAAACGAAAACAATAAATTATTTTATTATTTTGCACGAACAAAAAGATGCAACAATTATGCACGTTTATGAGCACACATGTTAGTCCCCCCATGTGTAAAGTTTAATCTAAGTTGTATTAGCACGACAAATCACAAATCATTAATATTATTATTCATGTTATGGAAATGTGACTTCACGAGTTTAAACAAAATTTTGTTTTCTATCTCGCTCCATCACTATCATTTGTTTCGTAGCACTTTTCACCCTAAGTGGAATGGGTATGCCGAGGAGTGGGTCCCTTGCTCACTGTGCCACTGTATTCAAGCTAGCCTGTCTGATGAAGTGTAATACCCAGAAACCGGTCCCAGGTTGCTTGTTTCCGGTCCAGGGAGTATCTGGCTTGGCAGTTCAGTCTGGACTGTTCCCATGAGGCACAGGGTCAAGACTGATTTGCATATGGCTGGGTCTAAACTGGGGTGGTATGATGAGCAAAAGTATGATGGATTTAACCCAAATCTCTTGACCAGGGGTGAATGTATGATATATTCAGCATTCCGTCCATCATTTGTTTGCGTAGCTCTTTTCACACGAAGTGTGATGGGTATGCCCAGATGTGGGTCCATTGCTCACTGTGCCACTGTATTCAAGCTAGCCTGGCTGATGAAGGGTAATACCCAGAGACCGGTCCCAGGATGCTTGTTTCTGGTCCAGGGAGTATCTGGCTTGGCAGTTTGGTCTGGACTGTTTCCATGAGGCACAGGGTCAAGACTGATTTGCATATGGCTGGGTCTAAACTGGGATGGCATGATGAGGAAATGAATGGTGGATTTAACCCTAATCTCTTGATTGGGTGTGAATGTATGATATATTCAGCATTTCGGCCATCATTTGTTTGCGTAGGACTTTTCACCGTAAGTGGGATAGGTATGCCCAGACGTGGGCCCATTGCTCACTGTGCCACTGGATTCAAGCTAGCCTGGCTGATGAAGGGTAATACCTAGAAACGGGTCCCAGGATGCTTGTTTCGGGTCTAGAGAGGACCTCGTTTGTCAGTTCGGTCTGGACTGTATCCTATGACGCACAGGGTCAAGACTGATTTGGATATGGCTGGGTCTAAACTGGGGTGGCATGGTCAGCCAAAGAACGATGGATTTAACCCAGATCTCTTGACTAAGGGTGATTATATGTTATATTCAGCATTTCGTCCATCATTTGTTTGCGTAGAACTTTTCACCCTAAGTGGAATGGGTATGCCCAGACGTGGGTCCCTTGCTCCCTGTGCCACTGAATTCAAGCTAGCCTGGCTGATGAAGGGTAATAGCCTGAAACCGGTCCCCGGATGCTTGTTTCCAGTCCAGGGAGTACCTGGCTTGGCGGTTCGGTCTGGACTGTTTCCATGAGGCACAGGGTCATGACTGATTTGCATATGTCTGGATCTAAACTGGGGTGGTATGATGAGCAAAAGTATGATGGATTTAACCCAAATCTCTTGACCAGGGGTGAATGTATGATATATTCAGCATTCCGTCCATCATTTGTTTGCGTTGCTCTTTTCACACTAAGTGTGATGGGTATGCCCAGACGTGGGTCCCTTGCTCACTTTGCCACTGTATTCAAGCTAGCCTGGCTGATGAAGGGTAATACCCAGAAACCGGTCCCAGGATGCTTGTTTCTGGTCCAGGGAGTATCTGGCTTGGCCGTTTGGTCTGGACTGTTTCCATGAGGCACAGGGTCAAGACTGATTTGCTTATGGCTGGGTCTAAACTGGGGTGGCATTGTCAGCCAAAGAACGATGGATTTAACCCAGATCTTCTGACTAAGGGTGAATGTGTGATATATTCAGCATTCCGTCCATCATTTGTTTGCGTAACACTTTTCACCCCAAGTGGGATGGGTATGCCCAGACGTGGTACCTTGCTCACTGTACCACTGTATTCAAGCTAGCCTGGCTGATGAAGGGTAATAGCCTGAAACCGGTCCCAGGATGCTTGTTTCCAGTCCAGGGAGGTACTGGCTTGGCGGTTCGGTCTGGACTGTTCCCATGAGGCACATGGCCAAGACTGATTTGCCTATGGCTGGATCTAAACTGGGGTGCATGGTGAGCAAAGGAACAATGAATTCAACCCAGATCTCTTTACTGAAGGTCAGTAAATGATATATTCAACATTCCGTCCATCATTTGTTTGCATAGCACTTTCACCCTAAGTGAAATGGGTATGCCCAGAACTGGGTCCCTTGCTCACTGTGCCATTGGGTTCAAGCTAGCCTGGCTGATGAAGGGTAATACCCAGAACTCAGAATGCTTGTTTCCGGTCCAGGGCGGACCTGGCTTGGCAGTTCAGTCTGAACTGTTCCCATGAGACACAGGGTCAAGAGTGATTTGCATATAGCTGGGTCTAAAGTC
This sequence comes from Lissotriton helveticus, assembly GCF_964261635.1. Lineage (NCBI taxonomy): Eukaryota > Metazoa > Chordata > Amphibia > Caudata > Salamandridae > Lissotriton > Lissotriton helveticus. Next base: position 1,470,768,656 of record NC_136065.1, read on the forward strand.
GGGTGGTATGGTGAGCAAACAAACAATGGATTTAAACCTGATCTCTTGACTGGGGGTAAATTTATGGTATATTCAGCATTCTATCCATCATTTGTTTGCATAGCACCTTTCACCCTCAGTGGGAAGGGTATGCCCAGACATGGGTACCTTGCTCCCGGTGCCACTGGATTCAAGCTAGGCTGGCTGATGAAGTGTAATATCCAGAAACTGGTCCCAGGATGCTTGTTTCTGGTCCAGGGAGGACCTGGCTTGGCAGTTCGGTCTGGACTGCTCCCATGAGGCACATGGTCAAGACTGATTTCAGAATGGCTGGGTCTAAACCGGGGTGGCATGGTGAGCAAAAGAACAAGGAATTTAACCAAGATCTCTTAACTGGGGTTAATGTATGATATATTCAGCATTCCGTCCATCATTTGTTTCGTAGCACTTTCACCCTAAGTGGAATGAGTATGCCCAGGCGTGGGTCCCTTGCTCAATGTGCCACTGTATTCAAACTAGCCTGGCTGATGAAGTGTAATACCCAGAAACCAGTCCCAGGATGCTTGTTTCCGGTCCAGGGAGTATCTGGCTTGGCAGTTCGGTCTGGACTGTTCCCTTGAGGCACATGATGAAGACTGATTTGAGTATGACTGTGTCTAAACCGGGGTGGCATGGTGAGCAAAAGAACGTGGAATTTAACCAAGATCTCTTGACTGGGGGTGAATGTATGATATATTCAGAATTCTTTCCATCATTTGTTTCGTAGCACTTTTCACCCTAAGTGGAATGGGTATGCCCAGACGTGGGTCCCTTGCTCACTGTGCCACTGTATTCAAGCTAGCCTGGCTGATAAAGGGTAAAACCCAGAAACCGGTCCCAGGATGCTTGTTTCCGGTCCAGGGAGTATCTGGCTTGGCAATTCGGTCATGACTGTTCCCATGAGGCACAGGGTCAAGACTGATTTACATATGGCTTGGTCTAAACTGGGGTGGCATGGTGAGCAAAAGAACAGTGGATTTAACCCAGATCTCTTGACTAAGGGTGAATGTATGATATATTCAGAATTCCGTCCATCATTTGTTTGCATAGCACTTTTCACATTAAGTGTGCTGGGTATGCCCAGACATGGGTCCCTTGTTCACTGTGCCACTCGATTCAAGCTAGCCTGGCTGATGAAGGGTAATAGCCTGAAACCGGTCCCAGGATGCTGGTTTGCAGTCCAGGGAGGACCTGGCTTGGAGGTTCGGTCTGGACTGTTCCCATGAAGCACAGGGTCAAGACTGATTTGCATACGGCTGGATCTAAACTGGGGAGGCATGGTGAGCAAAGGAACAAGAAATTTAACCCAGATCTCTTGACTGGGGGTCAATTTGTGATATTTTCAACAATCCGTCCATCATTTGTTTGCATAGCACTTTCACCCTAAGTGAAATGGGTATGCCCGGGAGTGAGTTCCTTGCTCACAATGCCACTAGATTCAAGCTAGCCTGGCTGATGAAGGGTAATAACCTGAAACCGGTCTCATGATGCTTGTTTCCGGTCCAGGGAGGAACTGGCTTGGCGGTTCGGTCTGGACTGTTCCCATGAGGCACATGGTCAAGACTGATTTGCCTATGGCTGGATCTAAACTGGGGTGGCATGGTGAGCAAAGGAACAATGAATTCAACCCAGATCTTTTGACTGAGGGTCAATATATGATATATTCAACATTCCGTCCATCATTTGTTTGCACAGCACTTTCACCCTAAGTGAAATGGGTATGCCCAGAACTGGGTCCCTTGCTCACTGTGTCATTGGATTCAAGGTAGCCTGGCGGATGAAGGGTAATACCCAGAATCCAGGATGCTTGTTTCCGGTCCTGGGCGGACCTGGCTTGGCAGTTCGGTCTGAAGTTTGAACTGTTCCCATGAGGCACAGGGTCAAGACTGATTTGCATATGGCTGGGTCTAAATTGTGGTGGCATGACGAGCAAAGGAATTATGGATTTAGCCCAAATTTCTTGACTGTGGATGACCGTATGATATATTGATCATCCTGTCCATTATTTGTTTGCTTTGCACTTTTCACCGTAAGTGGGATGGGTATGTCCAGTTGTGGGTCCCTTGCTTACTGTGCCACTGGATTCATGCTAGCCTGGCTGATGAAGGGAAATACCCAGAAACCAGTCCCAGGGTGCTTGTTTCCAATCCAGGGAGGACCTGGCTGGGCATTTCGGTCTGGAATGTTCCCATGAGGCAAAGGGTCAAGACTGATGTGCATATGGCTGGGTCTAAACTCGGGTGGCATGGTGAGCAAAAGAACAATGGATTTAACCCAGATCTCTTGACTGGGGTGAATGTCTGATATATTCAGCATTCTGTCCATCATTTGTTTGCGTAGCAATTTTCACCCTAAGTGGGATGTGTATGTCCAGATGTGGGTCCCTTGATCACTGTGCCACTAGATTTAAGCTAGCCTGGCTGACGAAAGGTAATACCCAGAAACCAGTCTCAGGGTGCTTGTTTCCAGTCCAGGGAGAACCTGGCTGGGCAGTTTAGTCTGGACTGTTCCCATGAGGCACAGGGTAAGACTGATTTGCATATGGGTGGGTCCAAACTGGGGTGGCATGGTGAGCAAAAGAACGATTGACTTACCCAGATCTCTTGACTGGGGGTGAATGTATGATATATTCAGCATGCCGTCCATCATTTGTTTACGTAGTACTAACGGGTCTGCAGCACTGGCTGTGCCATCCACATGAGTAGCCCTGTAAACATGTTTTATGCCTTACTTTTGCATGGTCTGTGAGTGCATTTTTTAACTGCCATGTGCCATACACACCTAAGGTAGGCCCAAGTACCCACATGAGCAGGGTGCAGTGTATGTGAAATTTAGGACATGTACTGGTGTGTTTTACATGTCCTGATAGTGAAAGACTGTCAAATGCATTTTTTACTATGCAAGGACTAGCCCTCCCATAGACTATCATTGGAGCTGCCATATCAAATTTTACAAGTGTAACTTTCAATTGGGAACAGCTAGTGAATTGGAGTTTCGGCTCTCTGAGTTCAGAATTTAAAAACACATATTTTAGTGAAGGTGGATTTTAGACTGCATGTTTGAAAATGCCACCTTAAGAATATTGTCGTTTTTTTGCTCAATCGTCTTGCTCCTCTGCCTGCCTTTGGAATCAACGTCTGGTTTAAACTGACATGGGCCTTTTAGTGCATTCACTCTAGACAGTCACACAAAGGGAGTTGAGGTGTTGCCTGAATATCCTGATGGCCCATCACCATGCAGATGTGCCTTCCTGAGCTAGAATGGTGGGAGGAGCTGTTACCTGCATCTACATAGGGCTGTGCCTGACCTCTCACAATGCTGTCTCTACCCCCTAGAGAATGTCTGAAGCAAGGCAGGGCAAGGCATGAACTAGTGCACTTGAAAGACAATCCTTTGAAGAATGCCTACTTCAAAGGCCAAATGGGAAATAAGTATTGGACCTAAAACCCCAGATTTTCAGAACACTTCTGGATCAAGAGGAACCTCTGCCAAGGAGAAGAGCTGAAGAGCTATGAGGAGGAGTACTGCCCCTTTCCTGTGTGGTGTTTTGCTGGGTTAGCCTGCCGTTGCTGCTTCTGCTTTGGAGAGGAAAAGGACTGGATGTTGCTTTGTATCCTGCTTGTAAAGTTTCTCCAAGGGTTTGTGTGCACGTGCCTCTGATGGAAGTCTCAGGGCCATCAAAGACTTCATCTGCAGCATCCCTAAACTGCTGGGGGTTCTGATGTGCCTTGTGGTGCCAAATCCAGTTCTGGGCCCGTGGAGTCTGTTCCTGTTGCAAGGACCCCCTTGAAACCATCAAAACCAACGCATTGCCCATCCAGTGCTTGTTTTTCTGATGCAGCACCTCCATGGAGTTGAATCTTTCAAGCACTGCCACCGAGCGGCCAAAGAAATTGATCCAACACCTGTCAGAGTCCGAAGAAAACACCAAAGCCAGAGTTCAGCGCACTGTGTCTCCGAAGTCAGAGACTCCTGCATTGACTCAAGTGCAGGCCCTGCCATGCAGCTGAAAGAATTAATGCACTGTAGGACCTCAGCTGAAGAAATCAACACAGTGCCTCCACACGTATCGAACTCCATCGCATCAAGATTCCCATACATCACACCTGTGTTCCAAGTTTTTCTGATGCATCACCAGCAGACCAGAACCGTCTTGGATTTCAACGCATCGCTTTTCTCTACAGTCCGGATTCGGTACAACAGTCCTTCTGTGTGCAGACAAACTGATGCATTGCCGCCCTGGGGACTCAGGAACTGACTTATTGCTGTGTTTTTCCTCCTCTGTGGCTGTGTTGCCTTGTGGATTTTGAATCATTTAGAATTCTTCGTGTAAAATCACGCATCCATAGAATTCTACGGACAGAATTGCTTGAAATATTTTGAGTCGTATATGTTGAAGATTCGTCATTTTGTTCTTGTTTGGCTTATAATAAGATACTTTATTTTTCTGAACTGCTATGGTGTCCATTTGTAGTGGTTTCACTGTGTTACTGTGAGTTATGTCCAAATATGTTACATATTGCCTCTGAGATAAACATTACTACTCCTTGCCAAGCTACCAAGAGGGTGAGCAGGGGTCATCTGTGTGTGTAACTCCCTTATCTTGATTAGAAGGAAGGGTCTCTACTTGGGCAGGGTGCAAGCCACTGCCAACTAGAGACACCCATTTCTAACAGTTGCTCTGGGGTGAGAGGTTTCCAACAGAAGTGAATGGACCGTGGATTCCCATAAGAGTAGACTTCTTGCTCTGAAGGGGGACCATATTGGGCCTTGAAGGTTTGTGAGTAGTAAGTGGATCCGGTGGAAGGCCAATCCATGAATTCACAAATTGTTTGACACACAGGGGGATTTTAGGAAAATAAGCGCTGTACAATCCTGTAAATAAGATTGATGTGTAATATTCTGAACTTACTGAGTTATGATACTGTTAATAAATATGATGTGAATCTCTAAGTAAACATTTAATTGGGTCCCCGGCTGACATTTGATGGGAGAGATATGAAGAAGGGGTGATAAGGGTCCTGTATCTGAGGTCATTGATGTGAGCCCTCCCATGTAAATTTATTGAGCCCAGGTTGTATGATGCTACATAAGGATAATGAGCAGAGAAAAAGATTTGGCCTATTAGATGACTTTTCTGAAGTGCAAGGAAATTGACTTGAAGTCAGACAACAATGTATTCTATAGTTTGGGAACTAGAACTGAAAGGATGCTTTATTGTAGAGGGGAATGGTAATACAATTGGAGGCAGACGAGTGCAGAAGGCGACTGGGATTTACTGGAGAGGAGCAAAACAGGCATTGGTGAGCTAGGCAAATAACCTTAAAGGAAATAGTGAAGGTGTAAGCAAGTGTTCCTCTGTTCCTAAGCAGTTTTTTATTAGCAGAAGGATGATTCCTTACTTGAAATACAACACAGAGATCCACACTGATTTATGGTAAAGTTGGTTCTTTTATTTCCATAGGTTGATTTATAGATCAGCCACTTGCATGGATTTACCCGGGGACTGATAGCAATTGGATACTACTTCGGCTGCACAAAACTTTGAAATTTTGAAGCAATCTGGAAAATAAGCAACCTCTGTTAAAATATACATTTGTTTATACATGATGATTAGCCTTGAGAAAGCCCTGGCTATACTTGCCACATTGCCACATAGGGCGAAACACGTGTCGGCTGTTCCACTCTACAAAATCTGGCTATACAAAAAAATCAAATGAGTGAAGTGGATCTATAAATCAACCTATGCAAGTAAAAGAACCAACTTTACCATGAATCAGTGTGGTTCTCTGTATTGTATTTCAAGTAAGGAATCATCCTTCTGCTAATAAAACACCTCTTAGGAAGAGAGGAACACTTGCTTACACCTTCACTTTTACTGGCTTAATATGAGGTTCGAAGGGTCCAGAGCCTCAAGCAAAAGTTCCTTCTGCAATTTTTAGGACTTATTATCCAGTACCAGGACCTCTGGACCTTTTCGCTTTTTTCAGAATCTTAAAGGAAATATATTTTAGATACAGGAAACCAGCAACGTTTCTGTAGCATATTCTTAGTAGATGCAAAACGCGGGCTAGAGTTATTTTTCTGGCAGCTTGGTTTCTTTTCTTCTTCCATTCCTAAGTACAGATAACTACTGTAGTGGATCCTAGAGCCAATAATAGCCTTCACAGCAGTTTCCTGCAATTTTTAGGCAACAATGGAAAATGTGATAAAAATTAGGAACAGTAATAAGCAATTTCTGGTACTTGAGTATTTATCTTAAATTTGTTGTCACGTCTAATGCATACGCTTTTTACATGTTGTTTTGGAGATGGAAAAATGTCTTAGGGCAATGGCCAATATGTGCAGGAACAAGCATCTGCAACTTTTCGTATAATTAGTACATACATCTTCTTCATGTTCATGTTTATATTAAGACAAAATGTGCTTCTAATGGATCATTAGTTGCATCCCCTTCAGGCACTCAAGTTGTTGGTTCCTCCCAAGAAATTCGAGGACTCCACACAAATTTGATCGATTCTTGCAATTTCTCTTTTATTCATATATCATAGTTTATGAATTCGTCAAATGAAATTAATAAGTCATTCCATTCCTTTGAAAATTCTTATTGCTTCATAACAGTTTTGCTTCTACTGGCTCCAATGCATTTCGGGCACTGTATAGCCCTTCCTCAGGGAGGATCACTGTTGATTAAAACATAGTATAACCAAATCACATATCTATAAAGAGTCAAAATGTCTGTGTGAAATCGGAACGAAATAAGCGATGTAATGCTCTACTGTGAGAATGTAAAACACGTAATCAAGTGCACCGTGAAACACTGTGTATGTGGAACAAAAAACGTGACCCGCTTATGTCTCTACCGATTGTACCTGAAGACAACTTACATGTCCTTGTCAAAGTGCTCGCATGATTCTGAAAAAACAAGAAGGGATACACGTAACGCCAATAGTCAATAACACGGTCAATAACAAGGTCTGGTTTGCCAAACATCATATTACTTCTGGGTTCTAAGAGGCGTAGGTGCTAGGAAGCATATAACTTACCAAGCTGGTTTGTTTTTGTCCGACTCGTTCGGCTACAACGGGGACGCTGAAGCGCGTTTCCTTGTTTACAAGCAAAGGATGCAGGCGATTGGATGTCTGTCATATCACATGGTATGTTCAAACACAGAAGAAAGACTCTGCGCTAAGAAACTCTACGCCACGAGTATAATAAAAGCTACATGAATCAATGTAAATTAAGTGGAAAAAACATACGAACTCTTGTCATGGGTGTAGTGTGCGAATATAAAACGGAAGTGACTAAAAGTGACAAAAAAGGACAAAAATGACAGAGCTACACGGTGTGGATGTAAAAAGATGGATGAATGAAAACATCAAAAGAGTAGCATGTGTAATATAGTGTGGTGTGTTAGTTATACATATGTGATAGTCGAAATTACAGTCTACACCTAAATGGACCAAGGCTTTCAGCAACATACATAGCATCAGGTTTGCTATATACAATATGTACAATAATTGTAAATAACAGGCAAATTCTATCCGGTCATTCAGACCATTCGGTTTAGTGGAATTCAGTCTCTGGATCCAAACATTCTCTTGTTGTAACAAATGTTTATTGTTATCTCTTCCTTCCTTCTTCTCAATGCATTCCAATATGGTGAACTTTAGTTGTGAGATGTTATGGTGTTCTTTGATGAAATGATTCGCAACAGATGATTTTATGTTGCGTGTGCGAATGTTCGACTTGTGCTCTGTGATACGTGTTTTAATTTTTCTTTCAGTCTTGCCCACATACACCTTTCCACATGAGCATTTCAATAAATAAATCACATTGGGTGTGCAACATGTGGCTGTGACTTTGAGTTTGATGTTACATCCTTTCATCGGATGTGTGATGCTGTTACCACTTATTATGTTATTACAGTTTACGCAGTTTAGACAAGGTCTGGTGCCTTTGAATTGGATTACAGCTGGCTGTTTTTGTTTAAGAATTTCCCCCATGTTTCTTCTTCTAGTATGGGCAAATAGTGGTGGTAATGAGAATATTGAGTTGAAGTCAGATTCAAGGTTCAAGATTGTCTAGTGTTTTCTTATGTTCTTTTTAAAACGCGTGCTAAGAGTGGGAAATTTGGATACAACTACAACCCTTTTGTTCTCCACTTGTATGTGTTCTTTTAGAAGATGCGTTCTTTCTTTCTTCTGTGCACGGGCTTTTGCTTCATTAATTGTTTTCTCCGGATATCCTCTGTTCAAGAATCTTAAGCCCATTTCATTTATTCTGTGTCCAGCCTTTAGTGGATCCGATCCCTGTCATGAGAAGGACAACTGCTCCCAACATCAAAGGTTCATTGTACCTTTCCTGGGAGCAAACTACACCTCACCATAGGGGTACCATGAAGCTGCCAGGTGACCATCTAATACAGAAAGGCAATTTCTAAAGCAACGTTTATGTAATAGACAAAATTCGAAAATACCATTAAATAGAATTTTATTTAACTACAAAAAAGAATCCTTGAAATATTTATCTAGCCGTTTCCTAGACAGAGATAACATATATTAAACTTAAAGTTGTATCCCAAAGCTTTTCTGAACAACCAACCCTGCTACAATGAAAATAGTGTTCAGGTGTCTGTTACTGTAAGGAGATGTTTAACATCAACCTTTACATGTCCTACTTTTCAATATCATACACCCTGCCCCACTGGTCAGTGAGGCTTACTTAGTGGTAAATTATACATGTTTAAGGAGGGATTTAGGCTGGTCCAAAGGGGGTTTGTAACATGATGACAGGACTCATTTGTAGTTTAAACCTGCACAACGGTGCTACAGATTGCAGGCCTGCAGTCATGTTTGTCCTCTCACGGCATTAGATAGCACAATGTGTGATGCTGCTCCTCACTGGTGACATTTAACTTACAGGCCCTGGAACACTTTAGGTATCTGTGAGAGGGTGGTCCTGAACAAGGACAGAGACTCACCTTATTCCGGTCATGCCGGGCCGGGTACGGTAGTGGGATGGGAAGGGTTAATCAGAGAACCTCCCTTCCCTCTACAGGAAGGAGCTGGCTGGGGACAGGTCAGCGAATCAACTACGAAGGATGAATAGGAAGAGGTGGGCAACCGGGCTTAAGGAGGACGACGTGGGAGGAAGACTGTTCATGGAGGCGGAACAAGGAAGACACTGAACCAAGCCAAGAAGTGGAGGATCTACGCGTGGAGGTGGAACCGCCAGAGGACCGGGAGTTTGAGGAGACAGTAGCGGGTACGGAAGACATCGGGGAGGACGTGGATAGCTCGTCCGAAGACTGGTGAATGACCCCGGAGGACGCTGTGAAGCCACCGCAAATCAGGAGAGTTGTGGCAGACGCGGTGAGTGAAACAGAAGGGAAGGAGGAGGGGTGTTAAAAGGGGACAGTGCATTTAAAACCTAAGCCGTGCCTTACAAACCCCCTTTCCGCCAGGAAAACACCATGTATTCTTTTTCAGTTGTTTTGTTTGGTTTGATGAACATCTTGTACACCCGGCATGCATAGCATAAGATTATAGCTGGGTGAATAATGGGCATATTTTTTACCTTGAGACTCTGAGTAACATCATAGGCAACTTGTGATCTGCTATTGTTATCTATTTAATCTCACTAAGAAACTCTCAGTGAAAAACATTGTGAAACACTGATAGTACAAGCTATCAAACGATTGCCAGATTAATGCATTTTTTCAAAGATAGAATATCTTATTACTATCCTCGTTGCCACCTCTTGGAGTGATTCAATACCTGTTTATTTAACCTTAAAGAACATAGAAATATCGAAATGTTCACCCGTATTTATCCCATATCAAACAAAATCCTTCTGCATTTACAAATTGCAGCCAAACCAATACGGATGGAACTAGGCCAAGCTCTGTGGCCCTTAGGAAGGCATTGAAGACGTGGCTTTTTAATCTCTGATGTGGTTTGATGGTCTGGTCTATCTTGTCTGTTGAGCTAGAGCCTTGACACCCTCGGGTGAATGTCTTGCACTTTATAAATGTACTTCTCTCCCTCTCCTTCTGTTACTCTGGCTCTTTAACGCACTTGCATGAAAGTAACAATGCAAGTGGCTATGATACAATTTGATTCATTCTGGTTAAAGAGGTTATTTCACCATGTTTTGAAAAATCAATCGATCCACCATAGAGTTGATGCTAAAGCTGCAAGAAGATAACAGACTAAACCTAGTCCTATATACCTAGCTTGCACGCTTGTTATAGGTTGGATTTTCTCTTTGTCAACCACAGTATATTTGGTATATTTTATCATGTTTGATGAAGCTGTGGCTTTCTTTAATAAATTCATGTTAAAAGGGCAGATTTCTTTTAAATCGCTTATTTGTTAAGAAAGGCACAAATCTTTTTTAGATCTAGATTGACAGCACATTTCACATCCAATTATTTAAATAAACCCAGAGTGGGCTGTTGTTAGACCCAGAGGAGTAGTACACATACTATTAGCTGTTTGGTGTATTATTACACCTTCTCTGGAGTATTGCATTGCCTTGGATGAGGAGCTACTTTACATCTCAAAATACTCTAAATCATCACACATTAAATTATCTTTCACATAAAATCGTTTCTGTTTTGCAGGCTATTTTTAAAATATTTAAATGTTTTAGCCTGGACTGAAAATGCAAACCAAGCCTCTTGGTTTGGCCAATACTTATTTTGAGTAGTGTATCAATCAGTCATTTTCTTTTTATCAAGAGCGTCTAAACATCTATGTACGATTTAGATGTAGCCCTGAGCTTCCAACTGTACGCAAAAGTACATTTTGTTTGCTATTACCAAATTTTATTTATGGGACCAGAGGGCATTCGTGTAGAGGAGCAGAACAGCATAATTCGCGGTAAGAGTTATGATGGAAAGTGAAGCAAACTGAAAGAAATGGGAAGGCAACCAATGTATTTGTTCTTATACATTATAGATGAGGTTTCTCAAGTTTCTCCAGTCGAGCCATAGATCATCTACATCAGTGCTTTGTTCCTTTCTTGCTGCAAATCATCCATTTGCAGTGTAAAATAGAATATACTGTATTATTTTCTCAGATAACGTTGGTTCGACAGTAATATTATTGTGATAGCCTACAGCATAGAGAGTACGGGAATGCCCCATTAAATCACCTCCGATGAATTACATGATACCACAGCATCAATCAAGATAAATTACAGAAAATACAGAAAACGCATGGCTTATTTACTTAGATAGAAGAAGGCTAACTAAGGTTTTAAAAACTGAGGGCCAGGAGCACGCTGTCGAGTGTCAGGTGATGCAAAGCAAGGCATTCAGTGACAGGTGATATAGTGACAGAGAATGTGGTAATATATATAATCGCTATCCCCAATATGGAAAAAAAATTCTTGTGCATTTATGCCATTGTTTATTTATGTTAAACATGCGATGCTGATGTTTTAAGTACTGTGTATCTATAAGGACATGGGTATCCCCCCCGGGTAGTATTTAGTCCCGGGCCTTAAACCATATTATATGAAAAAATATTAAACTATTGTAAGTGAAGTTATTGCTGATGTACTCATCCTGAAGATTCTGGTGTAAACTGCTGGTTTCTATATGATTTAGGAAGAAGCAATTAACTCTGAGATAGGATTTCGGATTTTGGGAGAGATGGGGGGACCCAGGGAGAGCCGTGCGCGAGCTGGTCTCTCCCTGGGCTTGTTTGCGCGAGAACTGGCCACGCAGGTGTCCAATTAGAACCAGCGTGAGGGGGCAGAGTTATTAAATAGGACCAGCGGGAGCGGGAAAGGGCTGTCACAGCGGGAGGCAGGTTGAGGAGTTTGTTTTTGTGTCTGCGTTCTCGTGTGCGTTGCAGCCTTACCTAGCCTGGCGCGCCCATGGAGGCGCTTTCGGAAGTTCAGAGGGCCATACAGGTCCTGCGTGCGGTGGGCCGGGAGGACCTTTTGGTTCCCGGTGCTCTTGGAGGTGCAGGGGTGGGGCCGCAGCGCCTGGCCCGGAAGGCGGCTGGGGGAGTGGCTAGAGCCGTGTCTGCCTGCCTGTCCCCGAGGGCGGAGGAGGACGACTGCGACGCTGCCATGACCGGCGGTGCCTTCGAGGTAGAGGCGGGCCTGTCCTGGCTGCTTCCGACCCCCCTGCGACTCCGGCTGCCCCCAAGGAGGTATGTCTCGTTCCCTCGGGAGCGGTGTGCGACAGGGGGGTGGCTGGTGTGAGGCGGGGGTGGTCTTGTGGGTGGGTTGCCCGTTTTTGGGGCGGTGTTTCTGGCCATTGCAGGCCAGGTCTGTTTCGCGAGCCCGGGGGAGGCGGGGCAGGAGCATGGGTGCCCCTGTTAACTCTCGTGTGCCTGTTTCTGTTACTCCCTGTACCCCTGTTCAGTCTTTGGGAGGTGAGGCTGGGAGGGACATTGTCCAATGTGTTTTTATTGATGGGCAGCCTTATGTTTTGGCTCCCCCTTCACAGCAGCCCCAGTGTGTGTTTACAAGGCAGGTAGCCCCCCAGTCAGGCCTGGTAGCAGGGAGTGGGGATGGTTCACTGGCTGGTTCTGCCCCTGTTGTCCTGGGTGGCCGGGTTCAGAGTTTGGAGCCCCCTTTGCCTTCAGCTCCCCCTGCTTTTGCATGCTTGTCGCCCCATGCGTCACCACAGGGGCCCCCTTCTCCCACCCTGACCCCATCACAGCCCCCTTGGGGTGGGTTGGGTGGTGGAGCCCTACAAGGGTCTCGCCTTTTATTTCCGCAGGCACGGTTGCCCATTCCCATTGCGGCGGGTTTAGAAGCTCAAGGTCTGGAGGTAGGTTGTGGGCAGGAGAGGGGCCACTGGGTTTGGCTGGGCTTGGGTTTAGAGTCGGCTGTTCGGCCTCAAAGCATGGTGGGGGCGTTTGGGTTTTCAGGTGTGGCGCAGCCTGGCTGGAGCGGCTCTACAGGCAAGAACACAGCCGCAGCAAGTCGGTCTTTGGCTGGGAAACGCAAGTTGCGGGCTAAACAGGTGGCGGTTCAGTCAGGGGGGGCTCAGGAGAGGGATCTGGAGCGGATTTCTCTTCTTGATCACCCGGGCAGTGCGCAATGAAGATAACCAATGGGAATTTTACGATGGGGGAGTTGGTGATGGAGAAATGCCTGGTGGCAGTGGGGATTATGATGGACATGGAGATATGATATCTTTGGATATTGATGATGATGACTTGGAAGAGGGTGATTACGTGATGGTGATGTTGGAAATATTGCTGTCAATGTTCAGAAGGGTGGGTTGGGCCAATCCACTGTTCTCAGTATTTTGCAGGAGTCAAGTGCGGACTTCGCAAAAGTACGACGATCATTGGCGAGCAAGTCAAGACAAGGGGATCCCGTGGTGTTTCAACAGTAATTGTCTCAGTTGCCAAAAGGTAAGGCAGGTTGGTGGTCTGTTTGGCAACAAGGGGAGAGTCTTCCCGTTAAGAGTACTCGATCTATTGGTATTGCGGATGAGGTGATTGGGGAGCAAGTTTCTGCTAAAACGCTTCCTCTGCGGCAGGCTGCTGAGAGTGATGCATCTGTTGGGAAAGTTGCCACAGTTGCGAATGGGCAGGCAGGGGACTCTGCTAAAGCCAAGGATCAGGTGGAGGAGGATCAGAACATACATAAGAAACTGCCTAATACAGGCGTTGGTATGCCATTGGGTTCTCATTTGTCAGAAAAGACGAAATCTAGGATTTGGCTCAATGTGTTTTTTTTAAAAAAATTATTTCATCTGGATATTCAGGCCAAAGAGGGGTCTAAAGAGGAAGAGTGGGAGTTGGCTCGGCGGCCTAGGGTCCCGAAGTCAATTGAGAACTGGATGTCTGATTTCTTGATTTATGCTAGTGTTTATTGTGAGCAGCATCTGGATAAAGCGGTGGTAATGTTCAAGTATGTGGACGTCATTAGAAAGGCACACATTTATTTTGGAGGATATGCTTGGCTGTCGTATGACGAGGAATTTCGTGCTAGGATGAGTTTGTTCCCTGAGCGTTCTTGGGGGGAAGTGGATGCCGAGCTGTGGTTACAGTGGATGGCTTCTGCCCAGCCGCCGGCGACTTTTCATACGGCTAGTGGGTTGCCGGTGACGTATCGGCCCTTTCAATTTCGTCCCACCCAGTTTGGGGTGGGGGTCATGGGCAGGGGGCAGACAGCAACATCCGGTGCATGCTGGCATTATAACAAAGGTTTTTGCACCCGACAGTTCTGTAAATATAAGCACGAGTGCTCACAATGTGGGGGCAGGCACCCTCTTACACAATGCTTCCCGGGACAGCGTTTTGGAGACCAGGGGAAGGGCCAGGTGGGCAGAGGCCAGTCTTCTCAGTTTGTCCCAAAGGGCTCCCACTCCTATTAAGGTGGCGGTTTTGGAACAGTGGTTGTAGGATTACCCAGACCCTGATGCAGCAAAACGTTTGTTATGGGGCTTCAAAGTGGGTTTCAAGATTGGATACCGGGGGCCCGAAAGGGTAGGTGGTCAGATAACTTCAAGTCAGCAAAGGAGAGTCCCCAGGTGGTTCAGAAAAAATTGGAAGCTGAACTCGCAGCGGGCAGGATTGCTGGTCCTTTTGGACACTCTCCATTGCCTGATCTGATGTTTTCACCTTTGGGCGTGGTGCCTAAAAAGGCAGCTGGTGAATTTCGTCCTATACATCACTTGTCCTGGCCTGAGGGTTCCTCCATCAATGACTTTATTTCTCCTGACGGTTCTAGTGTGTCTTACGCTTCAGTGGATGATACATTGGGGTCTGGTGAGATATGCGGGACAAGAGGCACAGTTGGCAAAAAGTGACATACAATCGGCTTTCCGTCTTTTGCCTATTCACCCTTCTGATTTTGGCCTGCTGGGAATGCATTTTCAGGACAAATTTTATGTGGACAAGGTCTTGCCGATGGGATGTTCAGTGTCATGTGCATTATTTGAGACTTTCAGTACCTTTTTGCAGTGGCGTTTCACTTTCATCAGTGGACATAGGCTGGTCTGTCATTATCTGGACGATTTCCTTTTCATTGGTGAGCGACATTCCGGGCAGTGTCAGTTGGCTTTGCGGAATTTTCAGGAAATGACTGAGGAGTTGGGTGTGCCCCTGGCTCCTGACAAAACGGAAGGTCCTTGTACCACGCTAACCTTTTTGGGAATCGAAATTGATACTCTGGCTATGATGGCGAGGCTGCCCAGTAACAAGGTTCAGGTGATTTCTGCCTTTTTGTTGCTTGTTGTGGAAGAGAGTAAGTTGGAACTCAGGAAAGTGCAGGCATTGTTGGGATATTTGAATTTTGCATGTAGAGTGGTTAGAGCTGGTAGGGCAATTTCTAGGAGGTTGGGTATGTCCTTGTCTGGGGCTTATCTTCCACATCATCGTGTGCGTATTACAGCAGCTGTCAGGGCAGATCTGTTCATATGGTTGACTTTTCTGAAGGATTTTAATGGCGTGCCTTTGTCTTTTGCGGATGAGGACACGATTTGGCAGGTACAAATCTACACGGACGCGCCTGGTGCCCTGGGATTTGGCATATTCTGGGAGGGGCGCTGGTGTGCTGTGAGCTGGCCTGTTCACTGGCAGCGTCAGGGTCGCAGTTTTGCCTTTTTGGAGTTGTTCCCTTTGCTGGTGGCTTTGTCCATCTGGGGCGATGAATTCAGGAACAGGACTGTTTTATTCCATTTTGATAATCTGGCAGTAGTGGAATTGATTAACAGACAAAAAGCAAGGGATTTGTGTGTGCTGAAGCTAATGCGTGCTTTCATGTTGAGATGTCTACAGCTGAATATAGTTTTCAAAGCAAGACATATTCCGGGCACCACTAATTGTATAGCAGACGCTTTATCTCGATTTCAGTGGAAGGAATTCCGCAGACTGGGTCCTGGGGCAGATCTGGAGCAGACACAGATCCCACAGTACGTATGGGCCTGGGGGGATTGAGGGTAGCCCAGTTGGTCGAGAATTCAGTGGCTGCTTCTACCCAGGCGGAGTTACTTGCAAGCATGGCAGGAATTTTTTAACTTTGCTGCTGATTTCCTTTTGCCGGAGGGGGGGTTGTCTGAAGAGCAGTTTTTGTTGAGTTTTGTTTTACACTCGGTTGACAAAGGCCTTTCACACACCACTATCTCTGGTAAACTGGCCGGGATCTCTTTTTATGGGCAGCTCAGGTGGGGAAGGGATCCTGTGGGTTGTGTTTTGGTCAAAAGGGTTTTGAAAGGTTTGGGTAGGCTACAGGCTGGTTCGAAGCGACTGCGGCAGCCTGTCACTTTTGATTTACTTCAGCAAATGTTGTCTCGGTTGCCTTCTTGCTGTTACGATGCTTTTGAGTGTGTCAAATTTAGGTTGTGTTTTGTGTGGTTATTTTTTGGGGCGTTTCGGGCTTCAGAACTCTTGAGTTTGCGGAACAGGTCAGGCATGACTAGTAATGAGGTTTTTGTGAAAGGGGATAGATTGGGACTTTGGCTACGAGTCTCTAAAACGGATCAGTTGGGGAGGGGTAAATGGGTTTTCTTGGGGAGGAGTGGTTTGGATTCTTGTTGCCCGGTTCGGGAATGGGAGGTTTTCAAGGTTCCCTCTGTCTTTGGGCCGGGCGTAATTTTTTGCCATGTGGAAGACAGCCTCATTTCTGTTGCCCAGCTTTTGGCCGTTTTACGGAAGCTGCTGTTGACTGTGGGGCAGAATCCTTTACGCTTTGGCGCTCATTCCTTCAGGATTGGGGTGGCGACTGAGGCTGCCAGGTTAGGGTGGGACCGGTCTGAAATACGCAGAATTGGGAGATGGAGGTCGAGATGCTGCGAGAAATATGATCGAAAATAGTCCATTTCGTTTTGTTAATATGTGTTGTTTCTCCTAGGTCCTTTGCACGGGATGGTTAAAGCTAAACAGAGGGTATGGATTGTTGGACATTCCTTCATGAAATGGGCCCCAGTATCTGCAGAACGCCAAATTTGTGGGAGGTCTCTGGGTCTCAGCAGTTTAACACATGAGGTCTTTTGGCATGGTAAAGGGGGAATGCGTTAGGGGGATTGTTTCCTTTTTTGTCTGTACTCTGTGAGGGAGGAGGGGGTCTGCCAGACTTGCTAGTAATTCACCTGGGTGAAAACGATCTGGTCTCCTTATCTGGTCTGACTTTGATAAAGTTGATGAAGATGGATCTGGAAGTCATCAAAGACGCCTGTGCGAGCACCATGGTGATCTGGACGGAATTTGTGCCATGTCTCTTATGGAAGGGAGCGCGAAATTACACAGCTATGGACAGAGCGAGGAGGAAGCTGAACCGACTTATGCGACTTTTTTTAAAGGAACTGAGTATTTACAGTTTGGCTCACTCTCATTTATAAGTTTCTGAACGGCATTTGTTTCGTGAGGATGGGGTTCACCTTTACCAGTTGGGTCAGTCCTTTTATTTATAAGAATTACGTGATTTGATTGCCAAAGTTTTGGATGTTCATTTGTGGTGATCTACGGGTCAGGTTTAATTTGCTTTTCGGGTGGGGTAGGAAAACTCTAAAGGTTTTCCTGGTTGGCGGGTTTTTTAGTGGGGGGTGGGCAACCTGGAGTGGGTTGGTCCATCCTCAAAGGGCAGGTAAAGGAAAGGAGGGGGTAGTTACAAGAGTTAGTTGCTTTTGAGTTGGTTAGGGGTAACTTGGTGGGGTTTACTCTTTAGTAAGGATGCTCAGTTAAGATGAAAGAATTTGATTTAATAAATAAATTAATTAATTAATTATGTTGATAAGATGTGTGTTTCACACCTGTCTAAGAAAGTGGCCTTTCTTGCTTACAAAGAAGTTGTGGACAGTGAGTTCTTGCGCGAAGGAGTCTTATCACTTTAGATGAGATATTTACGGAAGTGAAGTATCACAATATTTGTATGAAAGGTGTCATATAGCCTTTTTTTGTAGTGCCCATAATAGTCCCTCTGCTATCCAACACTGTCCCTACTGTTGCACTCCCTGGAGTGGGAATAGTCATTTTTACCCCTCTGCTATCCAACACTTTCCCTACTGTTGCACTGACTGGAGTGGGAATAGTAAATTATATCCCTTCACTATCCAACACGTTCCCTACTGTTGTACTCACTGGAGTGGGAATAGTAATTTTTACCCCTCCGCTATCCAACTATTTCCCTTCGGTTGCACTTACTGGAGTAGAAAATTTAAGTTTACAGATTTTTAAATGGTTTAATGTTTTAATTTATAATACAATTGTTTTTGAGTAGATTTATATTATTGGTATATGTATATATATATATATATATATATTACCTACTGGCGGTCGCCAGTAGGTAGTTATAGTTAGGACCTAGTTTCCATAGGAAATCCTCAACATTCTATTTGGATTAACTTTGGCCCTGGTGGATGAATCTTTGCGAATTTCTCAAAGAAGATGGCTCGGTCCGCTGCGCTCCTTCCCTGAAAGTTTGGGGGGGATTGGTGAAGTGGGGGCTGAGATAAAAGGGGGGTCCCAAAAAGTGTTTTCTCCATGTTATTTTCCATAGGACGTTTAGACACGGCTACAGGTCGAACGGCTGAATGGATTTATAAGAAATTTGGCAAAACTGTAGAGTCCGGCTCGCAGATTACGCTTTTTTTGGAATGGTGTAAATCCGTTCAGTAGTTGCTGAGAAAATTAAAGTTAAAGTCAATTATATATCTATACGCGCGGACGGGTGCGCGCACTCAAGCGGCTGCGCGCGAGCGGAATTTTTTTTTTGCTGCGTGACGTCTGTTAACGTTCGATTCGAAAGGAATCAGGAAGTGTTGACCGCCATTTTGTCACTGCGAGTAAATATATTGTTCATTTCAAAGCGTTGGAACATGGAAAGGGGAGAAGGTAGAGATTGTGAAAATGGAGATAAATCAGAAGTTTGAGTGCTTTGATATAAGGTGGCTCTGAAAAGAGCCCTTGTGTTAATTGAGTTTTTTCTGCATTTATAAGTAAGTACCGATGCAGAGCCTGATGTTGCAGAGGAAGATTCTGTTTCTGCCTTCCTTCTCACCTAGTTATGGTTTTTTCACTCCCACTCCAGGCTTTTAGTCTGTGGATGCAAAACCATGAACCGACACTCACCTATGAAAATCTTACTATTGCTGCTTGACTGAGGCCAAGGAGATCAGAGTGCATGTCTGTGTAAGGTGATGTACCTCTGGGGAGATGATGTTACGTTTAAACATAGCCCCTGAGTGCTTAGTTCGCTTCTGTTCTCTGTCACTGTTGTTGATTTAGAGCCCCAAATACAAAGGCTTGTTGTTTCTTGTGAATCCCCAAGTGTATATTTGCCCATACTGATCCATAACGCCCCGGCCTCTCCATGTCGTAGGCCGCAAGAGTGGGCGAAACTCAGCTGGCCGAGCGAGACTTGGGGAGGGGGCAGGAGCCAAGAGGAAACAAGGAGGGGTTTTCATCATTTGGGACAAAAAATAGTTCTAAACCAATGAAAAGTGTTGTTTTTAGGTCACATGACCTAGCCTTACATGATTAGGAACCCAAAAGTGAAATGAACCAATGAAAAGTTTTATTAACAAGTCACATGACCTGGTATGCTTACGTTACGCGCTCCGCGCCGCGCCCCGGATCGCTTCCGGGAAGCTGCGCTTCGCGCCTCGCGCACCGGAGCGCTTCTGGGTGCGCTAACGCGGTGCGTCATATGACGCATTACGCAACAACGCGATACGTCGTTGGGCCTCCACCGGAACTGATCGAATTGGTAGTCTACAGTGTTTCTGGATGTTTCAGACTGAAGCTGGCGTCAGCATGAGAGCACCCCGTGGCTACGTCGTGGCCATTCCGCGAGCAATCATGGCAGTCGCTCCCCACCGGAACTCTGCGGGAGTCGGGGGCCCCGGTGACTCTTGTAGAATCTTCAAGGCTGAGGGGACGCTTTTGGGAATGGGGCCCATGCCCTAGCAGTCAAGCGTCCGAGTTCCAGGGTTGCCCAGAGCCATCCTTGGAGGCCAGGCCCAAGTCTGTGGAGCCGACCGCCATTTCCTGAGCTCCGTGGCAGCCGCCTGTCGCTGTATCGCAAGAGTGGGTGCAATTCAGCCGGATGGCGGGTGAGATGCTGTAATAGCAAGAGCAGGCGTAATTCAGCTGGCCGAGCGAGGCACTGTGCCGCAGGAGCGGGCACAACTCAGCTGCCGAGTGAAGCGCTGGGGTGCAGCTGAGAAACCTCCACCTGGGGAGGTGGGGGAGGCTCGTTCGCGCCGCCTCTCCCTTCCGGTGCACCCCACGCCGTCTCGTGGCGCAGGTAGGCATTGTGCCGGAAGAGTGGGCGCAACTCCGCTTGTCGAGTTAAGCGCTGGGGTGTAGCTGAGAAACCTCCACCTGGGGAGGTGGGGGAGGCTCGTTCGCGCCGCCTCTCCTTTCCAGTGCACCCCACGCCGTCTTCTGGTGCAGGTATATGTGATGGTTGGACCAGGGCACTGCAGGACGTGTCTTTAGGTCAAACGGATTGTGGGACAAGGTCCAGAATGGAAGAGGCATCAAAAGGCAACAAGTTCCGCCTGACCCCGGGAGCCGGCCGCCTATGTCGGGGGCGATCTCAGGCCATACCAGGGCAACAAGACTTGGGGAGGGGGCAGGAGCCAAGCGCCCCCTCCGAGTCCGCGCCACCACACCGCCCCTCGGGGGTCTCCGTCAAGCGGCTCAGGGAGGCACCGCAGGCAGCTGTTCTTCAGATCAGTTGTTCTCACCGGCAAGCAAGAGTGGGTGCAATTCAGCCGGATGGCGGGTGAGACTCTGTAATAGCAAGAGCAGGCGTAATTCAGCTGGCCGAGCGAGGCAATGTGCCCCAGGAGCGGGTGCAACTCAGCTTGTCGAGTGAAGCGCTGGGGTGTAGCTGAGAAACCTCCACCTGGGGAGGTGGGGGAGGCTCGTTCGCGCCGCCTCTCCCTTCCAGTGCACCCCACGCCGTCTCCTGGCGCAGGTATATGTGATGGTTGGACCGGGGCACCGCAGGACGTGTCTTTAGGTCAAACCCTCAACTATGGCACCCAACATCCAGGACTTATGCCATTTGTGCAAGGCAGTGACATCGAAGCATGCCAGGGACCAAGCATATCCAGAGTCCTTCCTACTGCCTCTGCCTTCCTTCTTACCTAGTTATGGTTTTTTCACTCCCACTCCAGGCTTTTAGTCTGTGGATGGAAAACTATGAACCTACACTCACCTATGAAAATCTTACTATCGATGCTTGACTGAGGCCAAGGAGATCAGAGTGCATGAGTCTCATGCTCGATCGATTGAGCTGGCCGGATCAGGCAACAAGAAGGTGGTGGGGGTGGCGGCATCAGCAAGGCATCCCCCCACACAACTTGTCGGACATCACCTCTGGATGTACTGGGGACCAGCCTTGGCGCATGGTGTCGTCCCCGGGGTATTTGAACAACGGTCCTCCACCCCTAGGCCGCCAGCTATGCTACCTCGACAGGAACAGCGTCATGCATTTGGATCGATGTTGCAGCAGGCTGCCATGTAAATAGTTATTTAATAAAACGTTTTACCCTGTTACTTTGCTGGTGTGTTGTATATATTTATAATATTTGCATAGGGTTTGTCGTTATTTTGGGCGGGGTGGGCGGCGGAGCCGAGCTGTCTTGCAGCCATCATGGCGTCGAGCTCGGTTCCTCTCACTAGTTTCATATTTCTCATGAGGGGTTGTTCCTAATGTTTCTATTTTAGCGAGGTCAAAAAGAGATCCCATCAGTGGCCTACTGATTTTGCTCGATTCCTTTTGTTTTTTCTAACGATTTTTAAGTTAAAGTTTGCTAGCACGATACAGCGGCTAGTCCGCATTTTATATATATGTCCTTTTTATTAGGGGTGTCCTCCGGTGGAGTCGGACGATCTACCTCTAATAAACGGTCCGGGTTGAACCAACTACCAACAAACGGGGCAGAGATAGGCATGACGGGTTACAAAGGGGACAAAAGTCTGCACTACCTATCCTTCACTATCTGCAAAAACTAAACAGAGTATTGCGACTCTGTGCTTATTTGTGAATAGAGAATCACCCAAAGAGAACCAATTTCGAACAATATTGCAAGATTTTTGTCACGAAAAAGAAGCCATGAGTATTGGGTTTGTGAAAGATTGCAAGATTTTTAAAATTAAAAAGCAACAACCATGGCATTGTTTAATATAGTATTGTAAATATTTATCTTTAACAATGATGAGAGAGTAAAAAAAGGTTAACCTGATGTTTTAAAGTTATTCACAGGCTTCTTTAGAGGAAGTGTTCTATATGATTGTAGCGTGGGTGTTTCACTTTTTTATAGGTAATAGAATGCATTCTGTATGCTGTAGCAGGAGGAGTACTACATACTTGAATATTCTTCAGTGCTTATTTTCATTTTGTAAGTGGTATTGAGACCGACACAGAACTTCAATGGATCGGAGGGGCTGTTCCTGTGCATCTGGAGGACTGCCAAGCCGTTGCAGCAGTGGGAGTGAGGCCTCTCACAGGGGCGTAGCGCAGCTCCTTTTGATGCTCACAATTGCAGATAACAGGGTAGAGTTGTCCGTGGAATTTATGGATGGTTAGTCACACTAGAGTGTGCGCGGCGCCCCTAGCACCTCATTACGGCACACAGGGGAGCCGCGTTGCACAGTTTGAGAATCAGAGACTTAGGAGATAAACCTTCATAATAGGAAGGCTTCTAAGCAAAAAAAATCGCCGGTGCTCGGCGTTAAAAATATCACTGCTATCGGTGGAATTTTCCACGGTGTTAGTGCTTCAACATCAATGGGAACAATATCTGATAGAAAATCCTGTAACAATCTCAGTATTTCACATTATCGCGTGAAAAGAAAGTCTTCCGAAAGATGTTGAACGTTGTTCTCTTTTGAGAGTAGAAAAGATAGTGAGGGAAGTGGGTGGAGTGCTCCGTGTAAATTGCAGAATAGAAACTACTAAGAACCAATTGGAAGTGTTGTTTTCAAGTCACATGACTTCACATGCGCGTCTCAGGACGTGTACGCGGTGACAGTATCTGGTCACGTACGTCATTTGGAAGTAGCGGTCTAATTCAGCGAAGTTTCAAAACGTGAAAAGGAGTAAATCCAAACACATCCGGATTTAATATATCTTCTGAGCTCGATTCAAGCATACAATTATTAAAGTATAAAACCTTTTATATTTTTTTTTAAAATACCAAGGTGTGTACATTCGGTCACGCACGAAAGTTTAAAAAGACATTCGGCTCCATTTAATGAAAATTTTCATAATAATAAGAAAGAAGCCTAGGTTTAGTCTCTTTGACGTAGTATAAGTTCTTTGATGGGTCTATGAAGAAATGTAATAAGTTGCAATTGCAAAGTTTTCACGAAATATATAGGCGGGTGTGCGCACACGGTCGCACATGAACGAAAGCCAAAAAAGCGGAGATAAACCCCCTTTATAATATGCTCCTGGAGCTCTTTTTGGTACAATGAGTTAGTTCTGAAAAGAACTTTTTTTTTTTTTTTTAAACAAGTGTTATGTTGTTTTTGATTTTTTAAACTTGCAACAACATTTTCAAGTGTGACACAGGATCAAAATGAAATGAAGAAATGTATCTTTTCTCGGGGCATTTATGACTCTCAATTTTTAGTTTAATAAGAATGAGGCTCTATTCTCCGTACAGAAGAATTTCTCCACACTCGTTGCATTTCATGTGCACCTTTGCAAGATATGGTCTCAAGTCCATCACAGCACTCGATGGAGATACAGGTCGTCCACCAGAAGATGTGCTGGCCACCTCTGATGGTAATAGCGTGGCCAGGGCTCTTGTCGATGCCTGTGCAAATTCCACAGGGTGCACTTGTTTGACATGCCGCACCATGGTATGTATGGAAAAGGAATATTTTTTGGTTGGATTTCCTCTTGAGAGAACCGATTTGCATATCGTGCAGGTAACTTTTGGCGCATTCACTTTCTTTTGTTCTTCAGGATAAGTGAAAAATTGCCAAATAAAAGATTCCTTTTTTCTTTTTAAAGGTAGTCGCTCATTTCCTTCAGATTCGGAAGATGGATGCGGAACGGCAGCCATTTCAGCAAAGTCTTCCGAAAGATGTTGAACGTTGTTCTCTTTTGAGAGTACAAAAGATAGTGAGGGAAGTGGGTGGAGTGCTCCGTGTAAATTGCAGAATAGAAACTACTAAGAACCAATTGGAAGTGTTGTTTTCAAGTTACATGACTTCATATGCGCGTCTCAGGACGTGTACGCGGTGACAGTATCTGGTCATGTACGTCATTTGGAAGCAGCGGTCTAATTCAGTGAAGTTTCAAAACGTGAAAAGGAGTAAATCCAAACACATCCTGATTTTATATATCTTCTGAGCTCGATTCAAGCATACAATTGTTAAACTATAAAACCTTTTATATTTTTTTTAAAAATACGAAGGTGTGTACATTCGGTCACGCACGAAAGTTTAAAAAGGCATTCGGCTCCATTTAATGAAAATGTTCATAATAATAAAAAAGAAGCCTAGGTTTAGTCTCTTTGACGTACTATAAGTTCTTTGATGGGTCTATGAAGAAATTCAATAAGTTCAAATTGCAAAGTTTTCACGAAATATATAGGTCGGTCGCGCACGAAAGCCTGGAAATGCGATATCCATTTTATTGAGAACTGCTGCCGAGAGTGCGCACACTGGGTCGCGCACGAAAGTTTAGAAAGGCTATTTTTATTTACAGACAAATTTTAATGCGTTCAAAAAAAGGCAAGGTACAGACTTTCTAATTCTGTATCGCTTTACAAGGAGTCTCTGTGCAATTTGAACAGTTAAGAAAACGGCTTGTTTCCGAAAAAAATATTGCCAGAACTTTATTGACAAAAGTATAGGTTGCATACACGAGATATTTCTGAATTAGCATTTTAAAAACCAATGAAATTCACTGAAAAAACCATAGGTTTTACACACGTTATAGTTAGGAAGTAGCATTTACAAAACCTATGAAATTCATCGAAAAAACCATAGGTTTTACACCAGTTATAGTTACCAGGAAATTTTACTCGCATAAAACCATTGAAATTCCCTCGTTATAGTTAGTTGGACTCACTATAACTTGTGCGTGCAATGCACTGCTGATGACGTCACATATTACATCACTCATGACGTGGTCAGTGACATCACTCATGACATCACTGATGACACCATCCAGTGAATGTGTGTCTTTCTGAAAAATAAATATTAGTGAGTAATGTTTAAATTTTTAAACATATGTATTAATGTTTCACTTTGTGTATAAGTGGCTGCATGGGTTGGTGAGTAGCTACATGTGTAGGTATATGGGTTATTAGATGTTTTTTTTAATATCAATATGAGTGTCTCTATGTTTGGTGGGGGTGTTACTTAGCACATAGATGCATGAATGACTGACTCTCTGTTTGTATGTGTTTTGAATACAGCATATGTGCAGGACTGTATGGGTGGATGAGTGTGTATATATGTATGTTAGTGAGTGAATCACTGTCTCACTAGTGTCTTTTTCTGTAACTACATATGTTTTAATCTAGTATATGTGAATATTGATGTATATAAGTGAGTATATGTGAGAGTGAGGGATTGTAAGAGTTCCTGTTTAAATAAGTATGTGTTTCTATAAGTGATTGTTTAAGAGAATAAGTATGTGTCATTTTCCTTAGAAGTAAAGTGGTAGTGTGTGTATAGCTGTATATGCAAATAAATGGATGTTTAATAGTTTATTTGCATGTGTGAGTATGTGTGAGAGTATCTTTTGGATGACTGTCGTTGTGTAACAGGATATATAGGTGTATCACTATATATGATGAGTGAGTATATGTATGAGTGACTACATAGAACTGTTGGTGAAAGAGTGGATGTGTATATAGATGGTGGATTTAGTGAATTGGTTGTTGTAACTGGTATGGGTATCTCCATTTTTTTGAAAATTTTAGTTTCTATTTTTGAATATGTGTTTCAAGGGTTACATTACAGTGAAAAGAGGTCTGTCACTCTGTCGCAAGGATGGTGTCATCAGTGATGTCATGAGTGATGTCACTGACCACGTCATGAGTGATGTAATATGTGACGTCATCAGCAGTGCATTGCACGCGCAAGTTATAGTGAGTCCAACTAACTATAACGTGGGAATTTCAATGGTTTTATGCGAGTAAAATTTCCTGGTAACTATAACTGGTGTAAAACCTATGGTTTTTTCGATGAATTTCATAAGTTTTGTAAATGCTACTTCCTAACTATAACGTGTGTAAAACCTATGTTTTTTTGTGAATATATATATATATATATATATATTTATTTGTTACATTTTTATATAATTTTAACATTATAACATACAATAAAATTATTAGTTTAATAATGGTTTTAAAGAAAATATACATATATACTAATTATTATATATGTGTGTTTACCTTTTTTAAATTACGTTTATTTGCTATACTTGTTAAAATGTATATTTAATCTCATTTTTATAAATTAATTTTATTCTTTAATATATTTAAAATGTATTCATTTATTTTATATATTTTATATATGTATAAAAAATGATATTTTGAACAACTATATTTATGTAATCGATTTTTTCCCAATATTTCTGCAGCTATCATTATAAGTATAGTATGTAGATATTTTTTTTGTTTAGGAAGTTTTTATTGAGTTTTTACGTAAATAATACAAAAGAGAAAAAAAAATGAAACAATATATATGCAAGAAGTAAGGGTAAAATATACATAGAATGGTTACCAAATATAAGTGAGCAAATAACACATTGGTGTAATATGAATCTAACAGAGGAAGAATAAAAGAAGGAAAAAAGAAGGAAAAGAGAAGAAAGGAGAGAGGAAAAGAAAGAGAAAGGGAGAAGGGAGGGAGGGGATGATCTAGAAAATTGCATATGAAAATAATATAAAGAAAGGAAAAAAAAAAGAACTAGGAAATGGGAGTAGAAGTAGAGAGATACGTAATAGAAGGTAACCATAAAAGATCAGACTTAATTTTTTGAGAAAGGGAAACAGAGGAAACAGTAGAAATCCTATGTTCATCGCAAACAAAATTCCACCAAGTTACTAAGGATATTTTAGAGCTGCCTTTCCAAGATGATAAGATAACTTTAAAGCAAGATCAATAAAAAGGTCCATTAACAGGGAAATAGAGGATGAATCAGCAATATCAGGTGATGAAGAACCTAAAAAAACATTTTGTAATGATAACGGAAGATCACATTTAAAAATTGACACGCAATTATTCCAAAACAGATTTCCAAAACGTTAAAACATTGGAACATTCATAAAGTTGATGTAACAATGTACCCATAGCAGTAGAGCAGGACCAACACATCGGAGAAGAGGAAGGAGAGAATTTAGAAATACAAACACGAGTAATAATGGCTCTATTATAACTAAAATACAAAGATTGAGTTATACGAGCAGCAGCAGAAACTTTAATAGGGAGAGAAACAGATAAATCAGTTTCCCAATCAGTTTCAATATGGGATTTGGGTCTTTCAACAGCATATGATAACAGCAACTTATATACAAGAGCGGCTTTAGGTCTGTGTGGGAAATAAGGAGAGGAGGGGGTAAGAGAGGGTGGAACAGCTGGTATGACAAGAGTTGCTAAGTAAGATTGTAAGGTATTGGAAATAATGATATATTCAGCTAGACAAGAATCAGGTAATTGATATTGAACTTGTAGGGCATGAAAAGGTAGATAAGATTTATTGTCAAGTTAATTAAAACTCACAATTAAAATACATTGTTTATAAAAGAAAGTATATCAAGAATAAAGAGTTGGTTATCAAAGGTTACGATATTATAGTTCATATAATTGGGTCGCCAACCCAAGAATGCTCAGTGTACTGTCTGGCTATTGCACTATTACATCTTTTTGTGCTTCCTTAATCCTCATTGCCACTGCGTCAAGGAATTTTGTAGTTCTGCAGTTTAGTTGAGTCCCTTGCGGGTTGAAACACAGTTTAACTGCCTGTCGACAGGATCTAATGCCCTTCTGGTTCCAAATTACACGTAGTAGTAACAGAATCGAGGTGTACCAATTGGTGTAGAAAAATGAAACCCTTTTCTTTCCAGAATTTTAAATAGAAAGATTTACCCTTCTACTTAAGAAATGTATTGTACCATAAAGTGGAGTATAAGAAGCAATGGTGCGAAATGAAACCGACAGAGAATGAATTGTATAACAGGTTTCTGGAGTATTTTAAAATAGGGTTATTGGATATAAAAGTGCTGTTTGACATAAAAATGACTTCCTGAAACGAAAAATCTTTAAGGCGGGAGCGTTCAAAAATAATCCATGTGGGAGGAGGACTGTCACCAAAATCATAGGCTAAAGCAAAGGATTGTTTGAGCAAAAAAGCTGAGTGATACAATTTAAAGTTAGGAAAGCATACACCACCTTCTCCCTTAGGGCATGTGAGTTTGTTAAGAGCAATTCGCGGATATTTCTTGTTCCATGAAAGTTTTATACAAGCAGAATTGATTTGAGAAAAGTAGGAGAGGGGAATTTGAATAGGTAACATAGATAATGTGTATAAGACATGAGGTACAATCATCATTTTGATGGTATCTAATCTGCCCCACCAAGATAAGAATAGAGGTGACCATGTAAGCAAAAGTGATTGAATTTTGGAGAGTAAAGCATGGAACCTGAGCTTAATTGTAGCAGATAAAGAAGAAGAAAACCAAATTCCAAGGTATTTAATTTTTGAGGGACACCAGGCAAACTCAGTATTGTCAAACATGAATTGGTAACAAATGGAATTGAGAGGCAAAACTTCTGTCTTGGAAAGATTTAATTTATAACCAGAAATGCTAGAATATAATCGAACTTCATTCAAAAAAGGAGGGAGAGATTCAGAGGGGTTGGACATATAAATCAATATGTCATCTGTGTATGCAGATATTTTAGTTTCTATGGAATTATGCTGAAAGCCTTTAATCTGTGAGTTAACACGGATGCGTTCTAAGAAGGGTTCAAGGCAAAGGATAAATAATAAAGGGGAGAGAGGACACCCCTGCCTAGTACCTCTGGACAGAGAAAAAAAATTGGAAAAGTTTTTAACAAAAATGCTAGCTCTAGGGCAGGAATACAATAGTTTAATGAAAGATATAAAAGAAGGCCCAAAACCGAAATACTGAAGAGTTGCAAACATAAATTGCCAATTGATACGGTCAAAAGCCTTCTCAGCATCCAGAGATAGGGCTGCAAGTGGAGATTTATATTTTTTGCCATAAGAGATAATATTAGCAATCATTCGTGCATTATCAGATGCGAATCTGCCCTTAACAAACCCGACTTGATCAGTTTCAATTAATAGAGGAATTATAGTTTCAAGTCGGGCTGCAAGAATTTTAACAAAAACTTTGCAATCATAATTTATTAAAGATATGGGACGATAATTCTTACAGTAAGAGTGATCCTTGTCAGGTTTAGAAATTATAATAATCAATGCATCCATAAAGGACACAGATGCCTTGGCATCAGCTATAAAAGAGTTAAAAAGTGGCAAAAGCTTGGGGACAAAAATGGAAGTAAAGGTGGTATAAAATTCAACGGTAAGACCATCAGGTCCCGGAGCCTTTGACTTCTTTAGTGATTTTATAGCGTTAATTATCTCTTGAGGTGAGATATCTTTCTCTAATGCAGCAAATTCATCAGGTGAAGAAGGTGGAGAGGGGAGGCCTGAAACAAAAGTGTCTATATTATGAGTTGTGGAATAGGTGTCATCAGTATAAAGAGATTGATAATAATTATGAAAAACGTCAGCAATATCTTCATCCGATGACACCAATTTATTGGAATATTCATTCATGATAGGACCAACGATTTTACGTTCCGATTTAATCTTCAGATAATTAGCAAATATTTTACCTGCTTTATTTTGGCCTCCATGGTATTTAGATTTGATTTTAAGCAAAATGTTACACGCTTCAGTAGTTGCCAGTTTATTGAATTCAGATTTAGCTTTAATCAGCTCATAAATGGCAGAGGACGATCTAGAGGTAAAGTAAATATGTTCTAAGTCGCTGAGTTGTCGTAATTGGTCCTCATATTTTTTCTTTGTGACTTTCTTTTTTTTGAGACATATGAGATGGTAAATGCACGAAAAGAAACCTTGAAGGCATCCCGATTATTAGGAACAGATGTGTCATTTGGGTTATTAAAACTGAAAAATTCATTAATAAAAGTGGTAGCTTCTTTAATAAAAACAAAATCAGATAATAAAAAAGTGTTATGTTTCCAACGGCTAAATTGGGAAGAGGTAAATGAAAGGTCTAATGTGGCATGAACGGGTGCATGATCAGAAATAAAAATGGAACCAATAGCAGAAGTTTGAATAGACGGCAACATGGACTTACTAACCAAAATATAATCAATTCTAGATCTAGTGCGATGTACATTGGAGTAAAAAGTGTATTCAAGCAAATCAGGGTTACAGGTCTTCCAAACATCATATAGTGGCCGAGAGGCAAAAGGCAGACTGAAAGGCTTTGTGAGTTTTATCTGGATTTAATTTGCATTGTGACAATCTATCAGAGAAGGGGTCTAACCACTGGTTAAAATCACCTGCAACAATAATATTGGGACAGTCGACTGAGGAAAGTAACATTTTAACATCGTTCCAAAATTTAGGATCAGGCTTAACCGGGCCGTAAATATTTAATAATGTTAAAGTTTTATTCTGTACCACAATCTTTGCCATTACCCATCGACCTTCTTCATCATTTTGAGTGGATACAATTTGTACAGATAAGGATTTATGAAACAATATTGCAACACCCCCTTTTTTGTTGGACATAGAAGAGTAGAAAACCTGACCAACCCATTGTCTCTTCAACTTGAGAGATTTGGCTTCAGTACAATGCGTTTCTTGAAGAAAAACTATTTGAGAGTCATGTTTGGATAAATGGGACAATACCTTTTGCCGTTTAACCGGATTCCCAAGACTACGAACATTCCACGTAACAAATTTACACGTAGTGGAAGGTAGGGAGGGTATTACATAAGAGGATGAGAAACACTTCAGTAGTATATCTGAAAGACAAAACAAAGCACATAAGTAGATTATATACAAAAACTGATACAAAAAGTACATAACACCCATGTAACTCAGGAATAAGCCGAATACAAATACCATTACAAAACGAGTAAAAATAAATTTGGAGAAAGACCAAGTAACAAAGATAAGAATCTTTTTCGGTAAAGAACAAATAGCAAATGCAGGGACATTAGGGAAGAAAATGAAAAAAGAAGGGTGGGAAGGAAGAGAGAAGAAAATAGAAAAAAAGAAAGAGGAGAAGAACTAAGTGAACAGATCAAGGCATAACAGCCAGGTCTGAAAAGAAAAGAGATATCGGAGCAATGGGAGCATAGTGACGCCAATGGGACACGGACCTCAATAGTCAGTAAAAAAGGGGAAAAAAGAGCAGAAGAACTTCATATAGTGAGAGGAGAACATAGTAATAAAAGGTCATGGAACAAACACACAAAGAGGGAAGAAAGAGATGTTCCTAGAGAGGAACAAAAAAAACAAATATTAGTGTCCATTCCTGTGGGTGAAACAGTTTGCAGATAAAGACTAAGGGCCAGATGTAGGTAGGCCAATACCGGTCGGAAACGGCCGAAAATACCGATTTTTGGCCGTTTTCGACCGGTATTGGGCTATGGAGATGTAGGGGCTCATAAAACATACAGATTCGGTAATTTTACCGAAACGGTAAAATTACAGAATCGGTAAATTTACCGAATCTGTAAATTTTACCGATTCTGTAAATTTACCAATCTGTAAAATTACCGAATCTGTATTTTCAGATGTAGGTAGCACTTTGAACAGTGCTACAGGCCTTTCAGGGTTCGGTATTTACCATGTAATACAATTGCATGGTAAATACCGAATCCCTGTGTACATGCACATCTGTGCATGTACACCTGTGCCATGTGGCACACAGACATGCCCTAAGGGCATGTCTGTGTGCCACATTGCGCACAAGCCAGTTACAGGGGAGCAACAGGGTGTCAAAGTGACACCCTGTCCCCCTTTGCAATTCGGTATTTTTACCGATTCGGTAAATACCGATTCGGTATTTGCTATTGAATCCTATGGGCTTCAAGGCCCATAGGATTCAATAGCAAATACCGATTCGGTATTTACTGAATCGGTAAATAGCGAATCTTACCGATTCGGTAAAAAATACCGAATTATTACCTACATCTTATTTACCGATTCATAAATACCGAATCGGTAAAATTCGGTATTTATTAATCGGTAAATGAGATTTACCTACATCTGGCCCTAGGTTTCTTCAGATCATCAACCATTGTAGGTAATCTTGCAGAGACAAGGATGGAGGATTCCATACTGGATGTGAAGCTGTCTCATTTGAGGACGGAGAGCCAGGAATTCCTTACGGCGTGCATTAGTGGCATTTGAGACATCTTGAGATATAAAGATATTGAGTCCAGACCATATGAGAGGGCGTTTAAGCTTAGCAGCCTTTAACACATGCATCAACTCTGTAAATTCAAGAAAGAGCATAATGATGCCTCGTGGCTTAGTGGCATTAGGGTTGAGACGACCTAAGCGGTGAGCTCTTTGTATGTTAAGAAGAGTCGTCGTAGATTGAAACTCTAATAGTTCAGGAAGGAATTTCTGTAAAAATTAGACCATATCAGACCCTTCAATATTTTCTGGAAGACCATAAAGGCGTGGGTTATTTCTACGGTTACTATTTTCAAGGTCCTCAGTATGCAGTTTTAGGGTATGAATTTCCTGTTCTAGTAGAGGAATTTTTTAAGCAACATCCTGAATGTCACTGACAAGTTGTTCCAGATCCAAAACTTTACCTTCCATAATGACCCATCTTTCCTCAGTTTGTCTCAGTTTTTCATTGGTCGCAGACATAAAAGGTTGGAGGCCACAGACTTCATCCAAAATAGAGTTTAGGACTGGATTTTGAGACGAGAGAGTAGGAGAAGGCGGATAATTTTTTTGTCTCTTCGGTTTTGTCCCAGATACAGATGCTCTCGAATTATGTCTATCATGTGCCATGTTGAAGATGTACAGGAAAGTACGTAATGCAGTGAGGGTGTGATGCCAAAAATGAGAAAATTCCTCCAAGATAAAAAAAAGAGCAATGCACCACAAAGAGTAAAAGTAACAAAAAGTGTATCAGTTCTGATATATCTCGTAAATGCACATGAGTATCAAAAGAAACAATGCTCTTGAGAGACCATAGCAATTCATATATATGACCAAAATTCCAGCGCTATAACAAAAACTAGCGTGCAGTGGAGAAAAGTACGTAGTGACATGAAGCTGATAGTTGGTGGAGTAAACAGCAAGTAATACTGGCAGTGAGACAATGGATAAGTCTCCACAGAAGATGCAAAAATCAGCAACTCTCTCAGAATGCAGCAAAGTAAACACCATTTATAAGGGACGTGGTGCTTCAGAGAGAAAAACAGTTCGAGTTGAGTACCATAATGAGCAAAGAGCTCCGGCGCTACAACCTAAAATGGCGGCCGCTCTCTTCAGAAGAGCAAACACACATCGCTAACTGGTCAAAAAGAGTGTTGCACACTGTGACTTAAGCCACTACTAGGTATATATGGGGAAGTTTAGTGGCAGCGCAGCTATTTCGGGAAAGGAAAACATACCGGGACACTGCAGAGGGGGCTGAAGGAGACGCGGGCTCAGCGGCTCAAAATGGCGGCCGCCCGCAACTCGTACAGGGCAAAAACACCAGCAGCTCAAAGTTGCAGTTTAAAGGCACAAACTCGGCAAACAAACCATTCCGTAGGTGCACCATATCTTGAGAGGCGATACACGATGCTGCACAGGTGCCACAGCTGGGAAATGAGGCTCAGTAAACACAATGAAGCTCCGCGTCGCTGCGGAGCTCACGCAGGGTCCCCATCACTCTTTGGCGCGTAAGTCACGCCACCGTTTGTAGATTTTGTTGACATCGATATTTTGGTCATTATATTTTTGTATGGGGATATTTTGGGTGTGGATATTTTGTCAGTGTAGAAATATGAACAAGGGTACTCCCAAGGATTAATTTTAGGTCTAGAGGGGGGAGTAAAGTACAAAACACTGAAAATAGAAAACCTCTTGACTGACCTATTGATTTTACAATTTATGGACTAAATCACATCAATTCACATAGGATGCAACATGAGAAAGAAAATTTCAAAATGGTATATTATTCTTAAGTTTTCTATTTATTTTCATTTTCATAATTTAAGAATACATTTTTGTAACATTTTTCATATTTTCAGAACAGAGTGTTATTCCACTTGATTAAACCTTCCTAATAATAACGAATTTTGCGATCCACACTATGAAAAATGGCTCATCTCCCTTCTAAGTATGTATATATCAGTAGAAATGAGCTAGGTGGAGGCATTGTAACACATAATTCTTTTCTATCTTTGAGCACATGTTATAAGTAGTCTCCTTCTTACTTATTTCTTACTTGTTCTCTTGTTTATCACCCTCAGCACCTGCATCTACCCTCGACTGGACCCCGAAGATCTTCGGGGTCCAGTCGAGGGTAGATGCAGGTACACAGCGGGTGCCGAGCGTCGAGGGCGGTGTGCCAATTACGTTCCCACCCCCCTCCTGTGACCCATGGTGTGAATCCTTGACACCACAAAAGTGCAGAAACCGTAAGTTCGGAAGCCTCCTAAGCCAGGAGTAATTAGGAAGACACCATTTCTTCCTAATTTTTTTGCACTTTACACATTTTTGTTAATTTTCACTTTCACGTCCCTAGGTAAGGATGGGCCTTAGAGAGTCCATTCCACCAGGGTTTAATACACGCTGAGTCCTGATGAACGCCAGGTAAATTCATACCGTTTCGTGGCTGAAACATGTCAACTGATAATTAGGAAACTACCACTTAATTAAATGTGGACGAATTTCCGACACATAATTTTAATCAATAAGTCCTTAGTGATCATTAGAATAAAGTTACATTTTGATACACTACTGACTATTTTTAACTATCCACCACTCACTAGTTTTCTTTGCACAACACTGCCTGAACCCACCAACCCGCTCCGCAGTAGTTCTGGCATTGTAGCACACAAAAGAGACACTCGGTCTCTTTTGTGGGGCCCGATGATGAAGCATGTCATCACTAGGTGGTGAGTGAGGGCTTTCTTTAACGCTTTAAGTGAAGTCGTTTACCTGCTCCTAACGGTGGTTGAATACTACTATTGGACACTCTTTTCTTGTTTAGTGATTAATACTGGGGAATAAGAGTGTCACACTACTCTTCCTGCCTCTCTTTTTGTTTGGACGGGCACAGGTTGATGTCAGTAAAATCTTGAGTTGACATGTGCGAGGCACAGGCATCTCAACCAGATCTGACAAGTCTTTGCATTCTGAGACTAGGATTATTTTCCTGATCACAAATGGATGACTAAAAGAAACAGAAAGCAGAGAAAGAAATGTAAGGACCAAATAAGCTACTAACAATTGGAACACACGTAGGGGCCTTATCAGCAGACGGTTCAAATGTTTTTATTGATTTAGAAGGGCAATAAACAATTTCTAAGGAGTGGTAGCTTATTTAACCAATTCGTGATCATTCTCATAAGAATATACTTCTAGGTAGTGTGTTCTTTTTCAAATAGATGGTTTTGTAAATGCACCATTGTTCACGGAAAATGCACAGAGACATGCACAACTTACATAAAGATACACATCAATACTTGCATTGTTGCAAGAGGCCCAGTGACGTATGTGACGCCTTAATCCGGTCCTGGTTGTTAGGTCAGTTGCCTTCGGAATGCTGTGATTTATAAGCCTATTTTTTTTAACAGTAAAGCCAAAGCTACAAACACAAGACTGCAAAGTTATGTGGCTAAAAAAATACAAGAGTGTCTGAAGGAGTCACACTTGCCACGTGTTAGCTGTGGACAATGACACATGAATAGAGGTTTTACAAGCATGTGCTCTCTGTGATATTAAAAACGTGACTTGTGTTTTTGGTTTGCTGCTTCAGACTGCCTTCTGAATAGAAAATGCTGTTTAGTAACAATGGGCCGTATCACATAAGTTTCAATTGTTCTTTTTGCATTTGTCAACCCGAGTGGGACGGGTATGCCCAAACATGGGTCCAGTGCTCTCCATGCCACTGAAGTCAAACTAGCCTGTTTGAAGAGGGGTGATGCCCCGAAACAGGCAGTTCGGGCTGGACTGTTCCCATGGGGAACAGGGTCATGACTGATTTGCATATGGCTGGGTTTAAAATGAAATTTCATGAGGAGCAAAAAAAGTTGGA
Source organism: Lissotriton helveticus (assembly GCF_964261635.1). Lineage (NCBI taxonomy): Eukaryota > Metazoa > Chordata > Amphibia > Caudata > Salamandridae > Lissotriton > Lissotriton helveticus. The sequence continues at coordinate 1,470,804,924 of NC_136065.1, forward strand.
TTTAGGCCCAGATCTCTGTACTGAGGTAAATGTTTAACATTGATCAGCATTCTGTCCATCAATTTTTCTTTCTGTGTCACATAAGTTGAATACTGAAAGGGCTCACTTAAGGCAGGCTGGGCCATATTTAAGAGTCACCTTGCACCCCCAGAACGTCTCTTTTTGTGACAATCTCTGGTGCAGGAGCCTGCTCCATAGTTATGAGGTAGCACTAAGTCACTTTTTTTGGCTTATTGCTGCCTCATAAATATGGTTCTCTTTAACACAGTTTTCTGTGCTAGCGGCGTTCCAAGCAACATCCATGGCTTTTGAAATCTAAAATCTGAGGGAGCGCCAAAAACCTATGCCTCCCCAGGGGAGGCATAAGGAAGGCCAAATGAGAAGAATTTTTATTTCTCCTCATTTTTCCTTTTTCTATGTGTGGTGCATTTTGCAGCATACATAGTAAAAGGCAAAAGCCTCTTGTGATTGTTTTTGTGCAGGAAGGTATCCCTCAACGCAGGCACCCTTGCACCATGGTGCAAAGGTGCCTGCATTGGCGCACGGCAGCCCATTGTGTGCCCGCAAAGGGGAAAAGGACACGAATGCGCTGTATCTCATGGATACAGCACATTCCTCCCCTTTTCTTTTGCCATAGGGCAGCACAGCCGGAAGACCCGCTACTCTGCCCTATTACAAAAACACATAAAGGAGGCCCCTGTGTCCTGCCTTTAATAGCTGAATTTTGGAGCAAGTCTATTTCGCCACCTCAGACAATAGGAAAATGTTGCTTATCGGTACATCTATTGAGTTTAAAATGATGCAGCAGTTCATAACATCTATGAAGTAAATAACAGAAAATAACATAATAACATACATAAACAAACACAACAACACAATTTAAACATATCAAACACAAAACAAAACAATTAAAATGTGTATACAATGCAACAACCACAGTACAACACTGCAAATTCATGCTGCACTAATGTAGCACAAAAAACAACTCAGCATATCACTACCACAAAAAATGCTACACCCCAAATGTGCATAAATATTCTTGGTACACATTAGCACCTCTCGAAATCTGCTTTCACAATAGGTTGGTTAAAGATGTTCACAATAGAGGTGGGTGGAACTCACGGAATTTCACTCTTGCTTGCACTTATTTTTATTGCCAGGAGCTAATTCCATGCTGAAAAATCAGCATGAATGATACTACGTGGTGCGCAAGAGGGTGCTTCTTCTCAAGTTGGTTTTGCTGGTGCTCAAGTAGATATTCTACTTGAGCGGTAGCGTTCTCATCGTGCGCGGTCACAACTGCTTGCGACCACCCTCGTTGCCCTCCTAGCACCCAAAAAACACACATGGGGACGCTAATTTTCGCTCCCTTTCACCAACTTACCATTGGTGAGGCACGCATGAAAAAAACCTCCACCACGCGATGGTTGGCAGAATTTGGCCAGAGCTCCACATTACATTAGTAACATTGAGTGGCCAAAACTCTTCCAACTATATCGGCAGAGGGGAATTTATCGCCCACCCCTAGTTCACACCAAGAACTGACTAGCTTACCACTAGGCCTGGGCAAAATATAAATTGTGCTGGCATAAATGTAGGAAATTGTGGGAATTTTGTGTTACGCTTGTTTAATGAAATTCCAAAATTACGCCATGCTGCATAATTAGCAATACGTACTCACTAGGAAAGCTGATGTGACAGACAAGGATTATAGACCGGTAATTTTGAACTTTCTTTTCTGAAATACATGTGGAATGCAGACCTAAATATTTAGGTATGGGTGCAGGTCTATTAAATCACATCTGAGGCACTTTGGTGGGTTAATGGATTCCCTTTGCTCACAGACCAAGCAAAGTTAAAAATGTTCAGGAAATCAGACATACCGTACTCTTCTCACCTGACCACCGACTTTCCGACTTCCATCTGCCGTATGCTGCAGTGAGCTGCCGTAACCCACGTGACATGCAACCCAGAAACAGGATTGAAGCAGGGCTGAGAGCACCCGAACTCCAACGGGTGGTAACAGCGGGGGGAAATCTCAGAATGAAGGAGGGCTGGGACCGAGAATTTGCCAGGTGCTGGCCGATGAAATGAAGATTAACCCGAGACAGGAGGAGACGCGTGGTGGAGCCCTCGATCTCCATACGTGCCCTGCAGCTAAGGTGACATTTCTGAGAAGGGATCTGGTGTGTAAGCCAGCCCACAGTGCCTGGAAATATTCACGGAGTGAGCCTTTGGGAGACATGTGCCATCCTCTTTCAACAGAGATGGGGGCGCACTCGAGCGCACTGGAGTGGCCCACAGCAAGGGACTGAGGGGTACCGCCACCTACAGAGGACCGGATAATAAAAAAATTGGAATTTGTAGCTACTTCTTCAATTGGAGACAAACAAAAGTATGGAATCGCTACCAGTTATAGGTATTGAACAGACAGAAGGTTCAATATCTAACCTGAAGATGACGGCTTCCTCAAGTGCCTCAATGCTGGAAGTAATGCTGATCCTTCAAAAATCCCTGCAAGGTCTATTGGAAGTATCAGTGATGAACAATGACATTTAAAAAAACAGAAAGTTACAATTGATTGTGGGAAATTAAAGATCATATGCCCTCGATAGTTAGACCAGTTAGTGAATAAATATCTTTGGAAAGTTTTCACCATCAGAGGGGAGGGGAGAAAGAAGTCTCTCCACAAATTGAAAAACAATGTGTGTTCATTTCACGTTAGCCTATGCTCATAAAGAAACGGGGTGAACCAAGGAGATATAAACAATACATACCCAGGTCAAAGAGATTGGTGAAAATGTGTAGGAAGGGGAACATTATGGATATAAAATATAAGGAAAAGGAAAACACTAAATTAGAATGAGGGCTCAGCAGGACAGAAAAACCGCACAAAACTGAGGATAGTGTAAGAAATGCAGTGATAAAAATTGGTGCTAGAAAGGTAATGGACACACTGCGGGACGGCAGTGAACAAAATAAATTGTTAAATAGATCAAAGAATGCTAAAGCACAGGCAATGAGTGCAAATGAGAAGGGTAAAGGTAGGAATAAATCAGTGGGAAGCAATGAGAGAAAAGAGAAAATGCAGGAAAAGAAGGGGAATGGTACAGAAATTCCAGTAGACAATGACTTGTGGCTATTCCTGGAAATAACACAGCAAAAGAAAGAGGGAAAGAAGGGAAAGAAACTGAGTCCATGAAATCATTCTCAACTTCTCTTCTCTTTCTCCAATTGTTCAAAACTGAGTGATATAGGGTCTAACGACTTAAGACAAGTGGGATTTACGAAAAACAGAATAGGAAAAGAAATAACAAAGGTCTTGCTATATTCGCATCTGGCTAAGTCAGCTATATTAAACACGGAGAAGGAGTTACTTAAAGAAGGAATTAGTCTTACCCCTAGACAAGCGATGTTGGAAGGGGATAAAGGCAAAAAACCCTTCTTGCTAAATCATGCAGGGTTAGGTCTAAGAGTACAAATTAGGCTACTCAACCAGGGATGTGAATCAAAAGAGGATCTCAAAATTGTTATGAGACCCTATGTAATGGATGCAGCTGTAGATGAATAGATACAACGTGCTAGCACCCTTGAAAAACCATCAAATCAAAAAAGGTAGCAAAAAAGCCCCCTGGTTCAACGATGACCTTAAGAAATCCAAGAAGTTCTGTCGCACCCTCGAGAAAGCCTGGAGAAAAAACCCAACCACTGACAACCTGACCACCTTCAAGAACGCCACCCGCAAATACCACCAACTGATCCGATCCACCAAGAAATCAGCATTCAAGGATCGACTTGACAACAACGCCCACAACAGCAAGGAACTATTCAACATCGTCAAAGAATTCACCCACCCCACCGCCGGCACCAATGACATCACTCCCTCCCAAGTCCTCTGCGACTCCCTAGCCTCATTCTTCCACAACAAAATCGCCGACATACATAACAGCTTTGAAAACCAGTCCGGAGACCAATCCGCTCCACCCACCTCCGAACCAAAACCCCCCTCCATCAACCTTTGTGCCTGGAACCCAATCACCACCGAAGACACCATCCGCCTGATGAACTCCATCCACTCAGGATCACCAACCGACCCATGTCCCCACCACATCTTCAACAAAGCAGACTCCATCATCGCACCCCATCTCCGAGACGTCATCAACTGCTCCCTCAACTCCGCTACCTTCCCGGAAAGCTGGAAACATGCCGAACTCGGCGCCCTTCTGAAGAAACCCACAGCAGACCCCACTGAACTTAAAAACTACCGCCCCATCTCGCTCCTCCCATTCCCTGCCAAAGTCATTGAGAAAGCCATCAACAATCAGCTCGCCACCTTCCTCCAATCCAACAAATCCCTCGACCCCTCACAGTCCGGCTTCCGAGCCAAACACAGCACCGAGACCGCCCTCATCGCAGCAACAGACGACATTCGAACACTACTGGACAACGGAGAAACAGTTGCCCTCATCCTACTTGACCTCTCCGCAGCCTTCGACAAAGTCTGTCATAGCACCCTCATACAACGCCTCAGCAACGTCGGAATACAAGGGAAAGCATTGGACTGGATCAGCTCGTTCCTCGCCGGAAGAACCCAGAGAGTCCGCCTCCCCCCTTTTAGATCAGAGGCCACCGAAGTCATCTGCGGCGTACCACAAGGATCATCACTCAGTCCCACCCTCTTCAACGTATACATGAGTCCCCTCGCACCCATCGCGCGCCAACACAACCTCAACATCATCTCCTACGCAGACGACACCCTGCTGATCATCTCCCTCACCAAAGACCCAAACACCGCCAAAACCAACTTACACGAAGGAATGAAAGATGTAGCCGAGTGGATGAAGAACAGCCGTTTAAAACTAAACTCGGACAAAACGGAAGTCCTCATCTTAGGATCATCCCCCTCTGCTTGGGACGACTCATGGTGGCCACCGGCCCTGGGAACCGCACCCATACCAACTGACCATGCACGTAACCTGGGCGTCATCCTGGACTCCTCCCTCTCCATGACCAGACAAGTCAACGCCGTCTCATCATCATGCTTCAACATCCTACGCATGCTCAAAGAAAATCTTCGATTGGATCCCCACCGAAATAAGAAAAACGGTCACCCACGCACTAGTCACAAGCCGACTGGACTACGGAAACACCCTTTACGCCGGAACCACAGCTAAACTACAGAAAAAACTCCAACGCATCCAAAACGCCTCAGCCAGACTCATACTAGACATCCCCGCCAAGATCACATTTCCGGTCACCTGAAAGACCTCCACTGGCTCCCCGTCAACAAGAGAATAACGTTCCGCCTCCTCACCCACGCACACAAAGCCCTCTACGACCTAGGACCCGAATGCCTCAACACGCGCCTGTCCTTTTACACCCCCACCCGACCACTACGATCGTCCAATCAAGCCCTCGCCGCAATTCCGCGCATCCACAGATCAACCATGGGGGGTAGATCCTTTTCCTTCTTAGCGGCCAAAACTTGGAATTCTCTCCCCACCCACCTCCGCCTTACACAGAACCACCTCTCCTTCAGAAAGCAACTAAAAACTTGGATATTTGATAAGTAAAGTACCCTCCCTCCCCTCCCCCCTCCCTCAAGCGCCTCGAGACCCTCTGGGTGAGTAGTGCGCTATACAAATTTCTGAACTTGAACTTGAACTAGCACCATTACAAGATGAGGAAAAAAGCTGGATGAGCGATATCGATTAGAGTGGAGGGTTGATGCATAGTCCGGGCATACTTACTTGGAATATAAATAGATTTAGCAGAATATCAAAATCAATTTTTTTTAAAAGGCTAACCAACAGTCACAATATTATGTGCCTTCAGGAAACTTGGCTATGCAACAAGACCCCTCTGATACAAGGTTGTGCACAACTAAACTCATCGGCTAGAAAGGGGAAATTTGGGCGTGCGTACAGTAACGTTTAAATGGCTAGTGGCAGGTAGAGAGACTTTCTTGTATCCCACCCCAGAATATGAAGGTACCAGTATAGTTATTGTCTATATGCAAGGGATTAGACATAGTATAGATCTGAAATGGAGAAATTCAAAAACAAATGTGCAAGATTAAATTGAGGTACATCCCAGAGAGTTGTTTATACCGATGGGAGACTTTAACCATAAATTGGACCCATGGGGAGTCGACTAGGGGTATAAAGAGATACTTGCAGCATATAAGATTACACCCGCTTGTTTTCCTAGGGGAGGATGGGTAGCACGAGATATAGATCAAGGGACATTTTTAGGCTCATTGGGCCTAGTTTGTAAAAATGGAAGGATGGAATTAGATCGGCCAGCAAAGCGCACATTTAGGATAGGTAATCAATTATGCCCCATAGATTATATTTTTGTTCAGGCTTGGGACTTTGAACTCAATAATAATTCAAGCGACACAATTATCACTCAGGAAGTAGATTATTCCAGATGACTTACGACTCGACTATCAGAGGAGGGTTTGGGAAAGTTTGTGGCATTCCAGCAGGCCGAGAAACTAGAGATGATACGGAGAATACAGGATGGTTCGAAAAGGTTATTTCTGATGTGGTGCAATGTTTAAGGGTGGACCTAAAAAGAAATAGCCGTATAGACCATAGAAAGTGGGGATCTCAGGCTAAAAATAAGAACTGGTTTAATGAGGAATGTAAAAACTTTAAATTGAATATAAGGAAAAAGGAAAGATAGCTAAGCTTAAGGTCTGATTTATATACGTTTAACAGCCTACAGAAACTGAGCAAACAATATAAAAATTCTATTAGATTGTACAAAAGAACCGATAAAGAGAAGTGCTGGGTAAGATTATTAGAAGCTATAGAAACAAGAAATTAAAAAATGTTCTGGAAATTAGTCCAAGCTGGTTCGGGTAAGAAACCGGGGGCTATGAACTGTGTAGTAAACGGAGAGACATGGGAGAGTTATCTGGGAGAATTATATGGGAAAGGGGTTGGTCAAGAAAAACAGAAAGATACATTATGGATAGAGGTGGAACAAGATATTAGGCCTCTTTTTATGTTATCCAGTGTAAGACAAATTATATCTAAGTTAACACTAACCTGGGCAGCGGGACCAGATTACCGTCCAGCAGTAATTATTCGAACTAGACCGGATTGGTGGGCATATTTTTTCACCAAAATGTTCAGTAGCATCCTTGATTCTGGGAAAATACTGGTAAATTGGAGAGGGGCAACTATTAAACCAAAAACGAGGAGATAATCTGTTACCTAAAAATTACAGGCTAATCAATCTCTTGGATATCAGTGAAAAGGTTTTTTCTAAAATTATTTTGGAAAAACTTAAGGGGTGGGCTGAGGACAATGAAGTAGTGGCTCCAGAACAGGGTGGCTTCCGGGAGGCCACTCTACAATTGATGACTGCTTTGCTTTAGGGGCATTGGCTCAGAAGTTGATGGAACAGGGGGGTAGTTTGTTCTGCTGTTTCGTAGACTTTCGGGCCGCAATTGACCTGGTAGACTGAGAATGGCTATGGGAAATGCTGAGGGACTTAGATATCCCCAAGGGGCTCCTGTTACAAGGGCTACATGGTCATGGGCCCAGGTTATTCTCAACACAGAGAGTACACTGTCACTGAAGATTCTGATTCAAAATGGGCTAAGACAGGGGTGTGTATTGGCCCTGTTGCTTTTCTCTTTATTTATAGCAGAATTGCCCGTCACCCTGAAAACAGTGTGGGGGACCAGCCCAAAAATAGATGGGAAACACATAGCTTGCTTACTTTATGTAGATCACTTGGTGATTATAGACCAAACAGAGATAGGTCTGCAAAGAAAGCTCAAAGTGTTTGGTGATTACTGCAGTCATAAGAAGATATTAGTAAAATTGAAACAACAAAGATTCTCTGCTTCAGCAAAAATAGGAGGATTTTCAACTGGGTCCTAGACTCCATAAAAGTGTAGAAAGTTAATGAATATAAATATCTAGGAATCTGGTTTGATAAAGCTATGAAGTGGGAAGTACACCTGGATTAAGCATGAGCACAAAATCCGTTCCGCTCGCGGATTTTGCGGATTTTCGGTAAATTCGCGTTCCGCGAATTTACCAAAAATCCGCAAATCCACGAGCGGCGGATCCGGGGGGCAAAAGTTAAAGCCTTCAAGCTTGAAGTTGCTGTAACTATTTTAGGATGGCGCCGGCAAGCTGCCAGCGCCATCCTAAAATAGTTACTAAGTTAGCTTCAACAGGAAGCACTAGTAGATAAAATGAAGCTGGTGCTCGAGCACCTGCTTTATTTTATCTATTAGTGCTTCCTGTTGAAGCTAACTTAGTAACTATTTTAGGATGGCGCTGGCAGCTTGCTGGCGCCATCCTAAAATAGTTACAGGATGATGGACAGCTCACTTAAGGGACCCCTGCGCACATCGGAACTAGTTGAAGCTCAAATTCAGTGACTCATTCATCAGCCCAAAAACAATCGTGAGCGTCGTCGAGGCTGGGCAGGTGTGCCTTCTTCCCAAAACTACCGTCGAAAAACAGCTGTGATGCTGGATAGAGGCCTTTGTATCCTTGACTTTTACGAGCGCAATCGCAGTGCTGTTCCTGTGGCCAGGAGCTTCCTTCTCCTTATCTGCTGCTCTGATCGGTCTCTGACCTTTTATACACACTAGAGGCATGTGAACTCGCATGGAAGCCCCGCCCGCACACTCGCGGTGTGCACCGTCTTCCCGCTATTTAACCACTATGATGGACAGTTGAAGCTCAAATTCAGTGACGCATTCATCAGCCCAAAAACCATCGTGAGCGTTGTCGAGGCTGGGCAGGTGTGCTTTCTTCCCAAATCTACAGTCGAAAATCAGCTGTGATGCTGGATAGAGGCCTTTGCATCCTTGACTTTTACGAGCGCAATCGCCGTGCTGTTCCTGTGACCAGGAGCTTCCTTCTCCTTATCAGCTGCTCTGATCGGTCTCTGACCATTTATACACACTAGAGGCATGTGAACTTGCATGGAAGCCTCGCCCGTTTGGCTCCGCCCACACACTCGCGGTGTGCACCGTCTTCCCGCCATTTACCCACTATGATTAACAGCTCACCCAAGGGACCCCTGCGCCCTTCGGCGCCACTGAATAGTAACACACACATGGTCGCTGTAGACAACTCTTCTGGCACTTTAGGCAGCTGTAGTGTTGTAAAAGCACTATACATATACCCAACGAGGTAGCACTTACTGTTTAGCCAGTAGAAAGTACTCCAGTTGAGTAGAGGTATGGCACAAAACAGTGGCGTCTTCTTGGATAAATATGAAGGGCAGGGTTCATTCTGGCACGATGGTCCTGTCACAAAAATTAAACCTCAACAGGAAGCACTTACAGATATCAATAAAGCATGTGCCCTAGTTGAAGCTCAAATTCAGTGACGCATTCATCAGCCCAAAACAATCGTGAGCGTTGTCGAGGCTGGGCAGGTGTGCTTTCTTCCCAAATCTACCGTTGAAAATCAGCTGTGATGCTGGATAGAGGCCTTTGCATCCTTAACTTTTACAAGCGTAATCGCCGTGCTGTTCCTGTGACCAGGGGCTTCCTTCTCCTTATCTGCTGCTCTGATCGGTCTCTGACCTTTTATACACACTAGAGGCATGTGAACTCGCATGGAAGTCCCGCCCGTTTGGCCCCGCCCACACACTCACGGTATGCACAGTGTTCCCGCCATTTACCCACTATGATGGACAGTTAAAGCTCAAATTCAGTGACGCATTTATCAGTCCAAAAACAATAGTGAGCGTTGTCGAGGCTGGGCAGGTGTGCTTTCTTCCCAAATCTACCGTCGAAAATCAGCTGTGATGCTGGATAGAGGCCTTTGTATCCTTGACTTTCACGAGCGCAATCCTCGTGCTGTTCCTGTGACCAGGAGCTTCTTTCTCTTCATCTGCTGCTCTGATCGGTCTCTGACCATTTATACACACAAGAGGCACTTAAACTCGCTCAGAAGACCCCCCCATTTAAAAAATTCACAAATCCACGAATCCGCAAATTCACGAATTTTGCGGATCCGCAAATACGCAAATACGCAAATTCGCGAATCGCGAATTCGCTAAATTCGCCCATGCTTAACCTGGATGCACTAAGAATTTGTGCCCTATCCTTAGTAAGTGGCCTGAGAAAATGTAATGACATCTATGGAGAAATGATGGATAGACCAGTCCTGAAGGCTTATAGGGCTATGATACCTCCTCAGTTCTTACATGGCGCTGAACTGCTATACTTAAGTGGTAAGAGGAAGTGGGATGCTGTCGCAGGGAAATGTGTAAACAAATTACTGTACCTACCTAGATCCTCCAGTAAGACTAGAAACTGGAATGGTCTCATGTGAGAAAATAACAATCATGGCACTAATATGATTCTGGCAATGCCTGGGTTGTGAAAAGGTGCAAAAAGTCTCCTTTTGGCGTAAAAGTGAGATCCTACAGAGTAAAATGAAGTAGGCAAAGAAAACCGAAATCGATTTCACACAGGAGTGTGCAACTTACTGAACCCTAATTATTAAAGGGGAACTCGAATCAGTACAATCTCAGAAGGTGATAGTGGATATGAATACATATCCTCCTACCTAAGGAAGTTAATATGTGTGGCTGTTATTAGAGTCAAACATTTGGCCAGTAATTTTACATGCTAAGTGTGGGCAATTGAGTGACGCCTCTATATAGAACTACTTTGATCAGTGAAGTCTATTTTTACCCTCCACAATCAGGCGAAAAAATACATAAAACCAGCCCTGATTTTTAATTACTCAGCAGGACTGTTTTATATACAGTTCATCATCTTCCAGCCGATGGTAGAGTAATGCAAAGCATTGAACAAAACTCCAGATAAGAAGGAGGAGGCATCGACCCCCATCACCCAGGAAGCATAAGGTTAGGGTTGAAGGAGCAGTTATTGTTGCCTTAGAAAGGTATTTATTTAATTATATGTGTATCAGATTTTGTTTTGAGAGTCCAAAAAGTTTTTTTGTCTTGAGAAAGATGGTGGTGTAAGATTCCATCGAAACGCGTTGACGCCTCGTTGAAAAGTACACAATCCGTCAAGTGGCTAGACAAAGGAGTATTTTATGAATTGAACAGTACCATGCACTAGCCCGTGAAGTTTTTTCCTATGGATGTGTACGCTACTTATGACCTAGTGTTGTCTGTCTTGTGAGTTGTACTCTCCTTTTTTATTTACAGTATCTGTTTTTATAGTATGCAATTAGGATTTGTTTAAATATTGTTTTACAATGTTGTGTATAACAATTGTATTATGTAAAACTGTCTTCATTTTAAACTGTGTTTTCGAGTGTTTTTAACTAATAAATTGATTTGTACTTTTTCACAATTGCTGTTGTCCTGATTATCTGTATGGAATATATGGTCTCACTGCCAAGGTATGCAGATGGCGTGAGTGATAGAGAATGTGTGAAATAGATTGAACATATAGTTGACATAGGTATCTCAAAGGATAAAGCTCTAGTAATACCTACCTAGATCCTCCATGATACAGGCTGTAAGACTAGAAACTTGAATGGTCTCAAGGGAGAAAATGGCAATCATGGCACTAATAAGATTCTGGCAATGCCTGGGTTGTGAAGAGGTACACACAGTCTCCTTTTTTTGTAAAAGGGAGATCCTATAGAGTAAAATGAAGTGGGCAAGGGGGTCAGAGAGACAGTAGCTACGGTCTGTAGGGTACTGAGGGCTGACGTATGCCAGCAGAACCTTCATCCGACCATAAGTAAGAAGGAACTCAGGATAGCAGGGAAAGAAATATCATGGGACCTGGATAGGTAATACGTGGAAGGGAAAAGATCTGTATGCTTTATGATGACATCTTGGCAAAAAGGCCAACAATTCCCATACATGGATATTCTCCACAATTGCTGGTTAAAGAGAGAATTATTAAAAATAAGGATTGGGATTAATCCATGTTATGAGAATGATTGGACTAAGAGGGCTATGATTGACCCAGAAGGGAAGTATACCTGTAGTACAGGGACAAAATGCAATATTTTTCACATCTTATTAGACTGTCTAAATGTTCTTGATGCACAAAAACTGTCCAATCTTCCTAAAATACGAGGTTAGAAACCATGAACAGGCAGTAGATCTGTTATTTAATATGCACGCATTAGATGTAGCATGTGCAATAGGAAAGTTTATGTAGTTAAAAATGTTCTTAAAAATGTGGCTGTTTTAGCACTATATGGATTTTATTAATGATATTGGGAATCTAACCAATTGTTAGACAAATTATATTTCTTTTAGAAGATTTTTTTAAATATTTGAAGTGTTTTACAGGTATTATAAAGTTTTTAGCTCGAGCTGGTTTGTAAATCGGAGATAGCAATGTGTGTATTTTTATTCTTGTTTAAAGACCAATTGTCTAAATGAACAATCTTTTTGAAATAAACAAAAAATGTGACATACCTATTACTAAGTGATAGGAAGCTTACAATCACTAACCTAATTAGCATATTTGGGAGCTCTTCATTAGAATACTTTCAGTATGATGCTTCCTATTAGTTGTATTGCATAACATGATATAAATCATAGGGAATAAAGAGTGCAGCAACATAATCACCATTTACTTCATGTAAAAGGGGTAATTTGTGATAGCATCATTAAAAGGTAGAATATTCTTTACTTATGTGGCTCTTACTACCACAAGTGAATTCCAGGCCAGTGACTATTTAGGCAACATGCTTTACCATGCTATATTATATTTGAATGTTAAAGTAATTGATGTTCTCACTTGAGTAGAGTATGAGTAACTGCATTTATATAGCACGTACTACCTCTGACAAGTTATTTAAGTGCTTTTCAGTGAATAGCATGCTATTCCAGACCCCAAGTGGATTAGTGGTGAATTACTGTATGAAAATATAAGTTGCTAATTGGAACAGTGGACATGTGAGTCTGTTGGTTGGATTTAATTGAATAAAAGAGGCCTAGAGGAGGGATGAGTATAGAAAGTGTCATTTAGGAGATCATAGTTTTTAAATAAGGTTTGGGATGAATCAACAGAGGGACAGAGGAGGTGAGCACTTAGAAAGGGTTATTTGGGTGATCACAGCATAAAAAGCAAGCATTGGCATAGGAAATAGGCCTCACCTTTTGGACATTAGAAGTGTTTACAGAGCTATTCGCTTTGGCAATGTGTTTACACTATGGTGTAGATCAATGTGGCAAATTCTTCTTGCCTGTTCTAATGCTTGCTTGTTATATCTTATTTTATATGTGGAGGAGGGGTACATAAACAGGGCTGATATTGAGGTGGTGCTGCATTGGTGCAGAGGTGGTTTTGTGCATGTGCTGAGGTGGTGCTCAGATTGTTCTGCACTGGTGCTGAGGTGATGCTGCGCTGGACCTGAGATGCTGCTGCACTGGGGCTGAGTGATGCCGAAGTGGTGCTGTGGTGGTGCTCAGCTGCTGTGAGTGATGCTCAGATGATGCTGCAGTGGTGCTGCTGATAGATGTATAAGTGATGCTGATTGACACAGACTGATGCTGCACTGATGCTGAGATGGTGCTGACTTGGTGTGATAAACAATGTATAAAATGCACACTACCAATTCGCAAATTGCCAGGTTTCACCATCAAAAACTATAATAGCTCGGGACTCCTGATATGTAAACCAAGCTATGACGGTCAGGTAATTAATTGTGCCTAACCTCAGACCCAATCAGGGACCTCGCTGTAGAACGGTAAAATCGTAAAGGTTAGAGGAGCAAATTGCTTTCAGTGCATTGTGTCATTTATAAAAATAAAAGTACAACTTTCAGTAAACAACATGAATCTGCTAACCTGAGAAGAGTCAGATTTCGATGCATGCTCTGTTAGTCTGATTAATGACCAAGGTACAATAGTATCTAGAATGTCATGTTCCTCCAAGGAATACACAACTACACATTTTGTTGATATAATTTAAAGTGTCTGAACACCGTTTGCAGATGCCGACATTTTAAAATATGTGTTTGTATGCCTTAGATAAGGCCAATAGTTGATAAATACATTTCTATCTTTTCGGTCGCTCTATACTTCCCACTACTTCTAGCCTGTCGCTCTAGCCACTCTGTGACTGTGTGTATCATGCTAGTCCATCTTCTATGCCCGTGATGCATGCCTTGCCTGTATATCACTCACCCATTTCAGAAGGTGGTATGAGAGCTCAATTGTAATGCACAACGCTGCCCTCTCCCAGTGCTCTGTGGTGACATGATGGCCAACACTAGCCTTTCTTCTGCCAAGAGCCCATATTTCAATATCACTAGACCCAACTCAATACACGGAGGCATTCGTAGTGTTGACTCAATGAAAGTCATGTATGTAGAACTGGCCATGTGCTAGAATTGTTAGGGCGAGATTGCAGAACAATAGTGTTTTCATTAGAACAAAAGCTCTGAGCACATGCAATCTTTAGTCCAAATGAAAGTACTCAAGTAGTCTTCAAGTACATCGAATCTTCTTTTATATTAACAAATAGCAAATTTCAAATCAGCCTCGCAACAGCCAGCCCGTGTTTCGTCTTTGGGTGAGTCACCCTATGAATTCTTTATTCTTCACAATGTGTATCTTTGACAGCAATGTATCAGATTGTTGTCATTAGTAATCAGCGTATCATTAACAGATATGGTTTTTATGCACCTAAGTGTCCAAGGAAGGTTGCTGCCTCCCGAGTGCGGGCCGACGTTTCCAATTCCTAAGCAGAGCATATCATTCTGTGTCAGTCAATCTTAGTCTGTGCACGTGCAGTTCGGGAAGCAGAAAGGAGGCAAGTTACAAGTTATGCAAGAACTGAGGGGCATATTATCAAGGCGGTTTATCTCCACTTTTGTTGCTTTAAAAGCCAAGAAAGCGGAGATAAAATAATCTCCCTATGACCTAGCTGTCGCTAACACCAGTTAGCGACAGCTAGTAGGAGATAGCGACCATCTTGGGCCCCACTTTGCATGTCAGTGAAATTTATCACTAATGACATGCAAAGTGGGCGTGCCAAGATGTTATCGACTGGAAACAGTCGCTAACATCGCTATCTCCTATTACCAACTTTTGGAGATATTCGCGCTAAGCGCGAATATCTCCAAAAGCTAACACCTGCCCCTGAGCAGTTCTTAGCCATGTTATCCAATGGTAGGTGGATAAAATGGCTAAGAGCATTAGCTCGGTAATGCATGAATATCGCTGACTTTTCAGCGATATTCATGCATTTCAGCTGATTTTTATCGCTTAGGAGATGAACCTTGATAATAGCAAGGTTCCTAAGCGATAAAAATCGCCGCAGCTCGGCGATGAAAATATTGCCGCTAAGCCAACATAGCGATAATTATCGCTAGTTCTTGGTAATATGCCCCTTAGTTTGGGATGTGTGCGACATTCTTGTGTCATTAGACTGAAGCCAAATGATTTAGCCATGTATGGAATTTGATCCTCTAAAGGAATTTAAGAAGCATATGGGAGCAGTTAATGTAACTAAAAACAGTGAAGGATTGGGGAAACAAAAAGAAAGCCAGAGCAATGCATTATCGATGTTGCGGTCCTGATCACATGAAGAAATGTGGGGAATAAATATAGACAATGCCGAAAAAGGAGAATGCGAAGCTGTTAGAATTTAAAAGGATTGACCTATGCAAAAAACAATGAAATATTCACTGTCTTTGTGTATGAGACTTCATAAAACCTTTTTTCTAAATGGTTGCTCTACCCCTTTAAACATTGCAATGCATGGGTACCTTGGTCCTTATTCACTGTTTAGAATCATGTCTTTAAGAACATACAAGCCTCTATCTTTATTAGCATATGAGTAAGGCTCATGGAAGCCAAAATGCGTTATGCTATTGTTCTCTGTCCTCAATAAAGTACTCTCACTAAAGGACGTTTGGTGGGCCTGTGTACACAGTACTAAAGCAGTTTGTGTTTTTTGTTTGGAATATATATATATATTCACTGAAAAAAAACATAGGTTTCAGGGACGTTATAGTTAGTTAGACATTTGACTCATATAAAACCAGAGAAATTCGCCTGTTATAGTTAGTGGCGCTAACTATAACTCATAGAATCGCAATGCACTGCTGATGATGTCACATATACATCACTCATTACATGGTCAGTGACATCACTAATGACATCTCAAATGACATCACCCATGACATCACTGATGACATCATCCAGTGACTGTGGGTTTCTGTAAAGGTTAAATATGTTTTATATATATATATATGCCAAGGTGTATTGAAGAATGAATGCATTTACAAATGCCTTAAGAGATTATTTAGTAGGTGCATGACTCAATAAACTGTCACTGTATAGGTGAGTGATTGAACGTGTTTTACTGAATGCATAGAATAGTGACTAAACAGTGTAAAAGTCTGTATTAGTCTCTACGTTGGTGTGTAAGCAACTGCATGAGTTGCTGAATTACTACCAGAGTGTCTTTATAAGTTACTGATTTGTTGTATCTGTATGAGTCCCTGACTGTCTGTGTGGGTGGGTCCGTGAGGGGGTGTATGAGTCTGGGCATAGACTTCTGAGTGGGTGATTCAGTGGTTGTATGGATTAGAGACTGCATCTGGGAATGACTGTATGGGTGAGTTAGTGTGTGTATGGGTGTGTCGGTGAGTGAATGAATGTCTCAGTGGTATGTTTGTAACTAACTACATATGTTTTAAGGCACTATATGTGAGTGTTGGATTATATAAATGAGTATACATGACACTAAGTTTTTTGAAGAGTGCGTTGATAAATAAGTGTCTGCTTCTATCAGTGATTGTATAAGACAGTAAATATGTGTTAGTATCTGTATATATAAGTGATGTGGTATATCTAAAAATAACGAGGTTGGTGTCTATAACTGTATAGATGAGTAAATGGGTATGTGATTGATTCTTTGCTTAACTAACTAGGTGTATGAGTAACTCTTTGGATGAGTGGCAGTGGGTGACTACATGTTTAGATGTATGAGTGCATATAATAGTCCTGTATTGATGAGTAGCTACAAGTATAAGTGACTGGATGTGTGTGTAGACCTAGGAAATAGTGAGTGGTATGTAGTATATGGCATTCTTGTGTTTACGGATTCAACAATAATACTATGCATTTTAGAATGGGCGTGTCAAAGTTTATATTAGAGCATCAGTATCTGCATCACATTGTCACGCGGATGATGTCATCAGTGATGTCATTTGAGATGTCATCAGTGATGTTATCAGTGATGTCACTGACCATGTAATGAGTGATATAATACGTGACATCATCAGCAGTGCATTGCGGGCGCGCGAGTTATAGTTAGCTCAACCTTCTATAACAGGCAAATTTCTCTGGTTTTATATGAGTCAAATGTCCAACTAACTATAACGTTCCTGAAACCTATGGTTTTTTTCTGTGAATTGTAAAGTTTTTTTAAAATGCTAATTCTTAACTATAATGTCTGTAAAACCTATGTTTTTTTCAGTGAATTTAGAAGGTTTTTTAAATGTTAATTTCATATTTTAATATGTATAAAACCTATATTTTTTCAAATTGTTTTTAAATATTTTGCAACTCTATCATCCTTTTTTTTACAAATTATGTAATCTTTTATATCTTCCCCACAAAATATGTATATCTTTTTTTTTTTGGGGCGAAAACTAGAGTCCCGTACTGGTAATCTACCAAGCTTGATCAACACACGAATCCTATCCACAATGTTTAAATGATGCGCATTTCGTATCAGAAGGGTTTGTGACACTGAGTCCCGTTTAACAACATGTACGTATGAGGGCGCGTCAGCTGCTACTGTGGTATTCGACCGTTATGCACTACCAAGCGGCTCGTTACATCATGTACGTATGGGGTGGCATTCGCTGCACGTTCCAAATGCGACAAATGCACACTGCCACACCCTTTGTTACATCGTAGACGTACGATGTCGCACCGCGTATGCCATTCCCTCGTTTTTTTTGTCTCAAACTATCTCTAAGTAGCTAGTGTATATGAGAGCAAGTGATAATTAAAAATATTTTAAACAGTTATGTATTTCTAAATGTAATAAACTTATATTATAGTAAATATATTTCCTCAAAATCACATCAGGTGCGGTCTCATTGCGCACTGGCTGAGCGATTGCCATGTGACCATAAAAAAAGAATTTCATTAGTTAATAACATTTCCCATTGTAACAGTTCGAAAAGGTCACCCATTTTAGTCAATATCAGTAGTGCATTTCATGAGACACACCTCTTCTGCTTAGAGAGCTTTGTTCTAAACTTTCTGCAATATACACATATCTTACACTACACACAACATGCAACCCTCATTTTCATCAATATTCATGCTCTGTAAAGTAGCCTTCCACCTATGTTAGCCATACACCTAAAAGTTACATTACCGAAATTTTCTCCAATGCCACAGGTAACATGGTGGCATACGTTGTCCACAGCACAACGTAATATAGTACGGCCCAGAGACAGTGTCATGCATAGATAATGAACACATGGACACAGATAGATAGTGGAAGTGGATACAAGCATGTACGCTCGACTCCTTTTTATTACTATGGTGACATATCCAGTGACGTCTGTGCTGGATGTGTGTGCGGTAAGTGTAAACCAGCCTTCAGGGAATGGTTGCTGCTAGCATCAACTACAACAGTAATCATTGGATCACACACAGAGATTAAAAGAATCAATAGTTTATGCTGCAGTAAGGTAGGGATAGTAGATGTGAAACAATACAGAAATAATTCCATTGCAAAAGAACAACAACTTGTGGCATACTGAGACACAGTCAATAGATCTGAAATAATACACAAAAAGATTATATCATAAACACTCAATCAGTTCAAGAGCACTCACATAGCCACATCAAAAGCATTCAGCATGTGCACAGCCACCGAAAATGCGTGCTGTAGACAGGCCGTACTAGGAGCACTTTCTGTTGCCATCAAAACTACATCATTGCAATAGCGACTCAATCTGAATTATGAACACTACTGTCTTCAGTGTAGGCCACAGAGAGCGGTCAGCAAGGACCCACAGGTACGTTAGGTGACTTCACCTGCCCAGTTTGTCATCAGCAAAGCAACAAAAAAGCATGTGCAAAGTCTGCAATGATACATATGCATGGTGCAGATAGTACGCACTGGAGCAATGTCTTTTCCTACTGACTACCTCATCTACAATAGCGACTGGATCTCAGTTGTGAACACTGCTGTCTACAGTATAGGCCAGAGAGAGCAGTCAGCAAGAGCCCACAGCCACCTGGCATTCACTTGAGCTCTACAGTTTGCAATACACGAAGCAAATAAAACATGTGCAGAGCCTGCAATAATGTATATGAGGGGTGCAGACAGAGCGCACTGGAGCAATGTTTTGTCCTACAGGACTGCATCATCTACAATACCAACTCAATGTCAAATGTGGACAATGAAGTCTGCATTATAGACCAGAGGGCCCACAGCCACGTGACATTGACTTGAGCCCCACAGTTTGCAATACGCAAAGCAAAGAAAACGAGTGCGGAGCCTGCAATGATGCGTGTGAGTGGTGCAAACAGAGCACACTGGAGCAATGTCTTTTCCTACAGGACTGCATCATCTACAATACCGACTCAATGTCAAATGTGGACACTGAAGTCTGCAGTATAGGCCAGGGAGAGCGTTCAGCAAGAGCCCACAGCCACCAGGTATTCACTTAAGCTCTACAGTTTTCAATATAAAAAGCAAAAAAAACATGTGCAGAGCCCACAATGGTACTTATGAGTGGTGCAGACAGAGCACACTGGAGCAATGTCTTTTCCTACAGGACGGTATCATCTACAATACCAACTCAATGTCAAATGTGAACACTGAAGTCTGCAGTATAGGCCAGAGAGAGCTTCAGCAAGGGCCCACCGTCACGTGGCATTGACTTGAGCTCTACAGTTTGCAATACACGAAGCAAAGAAAACATGTGGGAGCCTGCATTGATGTGTATAAGTGGTGCAGACAGAGCACACTACAGCAATCTCTTCTCTTACAGTACTGCATCATCTACAATAGCGGTACAAAAGGGGGTGGTGATGGACGGAGCATCTGAATCAATCAAACACTCACACCCAGTCAAAAGATCTGGGTTTAATCCATCACCGTTCTTTAGCCCACTCTGCCACCCCAGTTCAAACATGGCTATATGCAAATCAGTCTGACCCTGTGCCTCATGGGAACAGTCCAGCCCGAACTGCCAAGCCATGTCTTCCCTGGACCGGAAACAAGCTTCCGAGGACCGGTTTCTGGCATTTCAGCCGTCTTCAGCCCGGCTTGCTTGAATCCAGTAGCAAAGTGAGCAAGGGACTCACGTCTGAGCATACCCTGCCACACTTATGGCGGCCAAAAGCGGTACAAAAGGGGGTGATGATGGACGGAGCATCTGAATCAATCAAACACTCACACCCAGTCAAAAGATCTGGGTTTAATCCATCACCGTTCTTTAGCCCACTCTGCCACCCCAGTTCAGACATGGCTATATGCAAATCAGTCTGACCCTGTGCCTCATGGGAACAGTCCAGCCCTAACTGCCAAGCCATGTCTTCCCTGGACCGGAAACAAGCTTCCGAGGACCGGTTTCTGGCATTCCAGCCGTCTTCAGCCCGGCTTGCTTGAATCCAGTAGCAAAGTGAGCAAGGGACTCACGTCTGAGCATACCCTGCCACACTTATGGCGGCCAAAAGCGGTACAAAAGGGGGTGGTGATGGACGGAGCATCTGAATCAATCAAACACTCACACCCAGTCAAAAGATCTGGGTTTAATCCATCAACGTTCTTTAGCCCACTCCGCCACCCCAGTTTAGACATGGCTATATGCAAATCAGTCTGACCCTGTGCCTCATGGGAACAGTCCAGCCCGAACTGCCAAGCCATGTCTTCCCTGGACCGGAAACAAGCTTCCGAGGACCGGTTTCTGGCATTCCAGCCGTCTTCAGCCCGGCTTGCTTGAATCCAGTAGCAAAGTGAGCAAGGGACTCACGTCTGAGCATACCCT
Organism: Lissotriton helveticus; assembly: GCF_964261635.1. NCBI lineage: Eukaryota > Metazoa > Chordata > Amphibia > Caudata > Salamandridae > Lissotriton > Lissotriton helveticus. The sequence goes on from NC_136065.1 coordinate 1,470,825,899, forward strand.
GCCACACTTATGGCGGCCAAAAGCGGTACAAAAGGGGGTGATGATGGACGGAGCATCTGAATCAATCAAACACTCACACCCAGTCAAAAGATCTGGGTTTAATCCATCACCGTTCTTTAGCCCACTCTGCCACCCCAGTTCAAACATGGCTATATGCAAATCAGTCTGACCCTGTGCCTCATGGGAACAGTCCAGCCAGAACTGCCAAGCCATGTCTTCCCTGGACCGGAAACAAGCTTCCGAGGACCGGTTTCTTGCATTCCAGCCGTCTTCAGCCCAGCTTGCTTGAATCCAGTAGCAAAGTGAGCAAGGGACTCACGTCTGAGCATACCCTGCCACACTTATGGCGGCCAAAAGCGGTACAAAAGGGGGTAGTGATGGACGGAGCATCTGAATCAATTAAACACTCACACCCAGTCAAAAGATCTGTGTTTAATCCATCACCGTTCTTTAGCCCACTCTGCCACCCCAGTTCAGACATGGCTATATGCAAATCAGTCTGACCCTGTGCCTCATGGGAACAGTCCAGCCCGAACTGCCAAGCCATGTCTTCCCTGGACCGGAAACAAGCTTCCGAGGACCAGTTTCTGGCATTCCAGCCGTCTTCAGCCCGGCTTGCTTGAATCCAGTAGCAAAGTGAGCAAGGGACTCACGTCTGAGCATACCCTGCCCCTTTTATGGCGGCCAAAAGCGGTACTAAAGGGGGTGGTGATGGACGGAGCATCTGAATCAATCAAACACTCACACCCAGTCAAAAGATCTGGGTTTAATCCATCACCGTTCTTTAGCCCACTCTGCCACCCCAGTTCAGACATGGCTATATGCAAATCAGTCTGACCCTGTGCCTCATGGGAACAGTCCAGGCCGAACTGCCAAGCCATGTCTGCCCTGGACCGGAAACAAGCTTCCGAGGACCGGTTTCTGGCATTCCAGTCGTCTTCAGCCCAGCTTGTTTGAATCCAGTGGCAAAGTGAGCAAGGGACTCACGTCTGAGCATACCCTGCCACACTTATGGCGGCCAAAAGCGGTACAAAAGGGGGTGGTGATGGACGGAGCATCTGAATCAATCAAACACTCACACCCAGTCAAAAGATCTGGGTTTAATCCATCACCATTCTTTAGCCCACTCTGCCACCCCAGTTCAGACATGGCTATATGCAAATCAGTCTGACCCTGTGCCTCATGGGAACAGTCCAGCCCGAACTGCCAAGCCATGTCTTTCCTGGACCGGAAACAAGCTTCCGAGGACCGGTTTCGGATTCATAATCCTCATCAGCCAGGCTATCTTGAATCCAGTGGCAAAGTGAGCGAGGGACTCACGTCTGAGCATACCCTGCCAACTTAGGGCGAACACAGCGATACAAAAGGGGATGATGGACGGAGCATTTGAGCAAATCAAACACTCACCCCCAATCAACTGATCTGGGTTTAATCCATCACCATTCTTTAGCTCACTCTGAGTCCCTTGCTCACTTTGCCACTGGATTCAAGATAGCCTGGCTGATGAGGATTATGAATCCGAAACCGGTCCCAGGATGCTTGTTTCCGGTCCAGGGAAGACATGGCTTGGCAGTTCGGGCTGGACTGTTCCCATGAGGCACAGGGTCACACTGATTTGCATATGGCCATGTCTGAACTGGGGTGGCAGAGTGAGCTAAAGAATGGTGATGGATTAAACCCAGATCAGTTGATTGTGGGTGAGTGTTTGATTTGCTCAAACGCTCCGTCCATCATCCCCTTTTGTATCATCTACAATAGCAACTTGATCTGAATTGTGAACACTACAGTCTGCATTGTTAATTGAAGGCAGTACTCACACACAACCATCAATATTTTTTCTCACTCCCTCTTTACAAAATAAAACAACATAAATTACAGAGAACTCTACAATGAATAAATCAAATGAATTCGAATTGTGATTTCATCTGTTCACAGTCTACACTATTCACTGTTCCTTTGGATTTGCAAGATGAATTTGGTCATTTTACTAAACCTATAACTCATATAAAAAAACTTCTTCAAGAAAGTATACTAAAACAATATTTTGTATGTTTCAATAGACGTTCTAATTACTTAACTACTGGATACTGTAATTAGGCAATCACCACTCAATCTAAATTTTGAACCCTGCAAACTGCAGTCTAGACCAAATCCAGTGGTCTTTCACAACTCACAGCCACATACCGTTGGATTTGAAAGCACAGAGTTGGTTGCACCTGATCAGAGGGGGTACATAAAAATCATCACAGACTTTAACTTATGACATCGTCAATCATAGAATCAAGACCCCATTTCACTCCACCAACTAGTGTCAACCAAGCCCAATAATCATGTGCATCAGTTACCTATGGAAGCACAGAGTGTGATACACCTCAACACACAAACTTCTGAGAAAAGCAAGCAGCAGGTAATATCGGACATCATCCATTGTGGGATCGAGCCACTGTTACACTGTTGGGACCTACAGTTTGTTGCACCTGATCGAAGAGAGTACCTTCATCTTCACTCCCAAATGCAGTTCTAACATCGTCAATTGTGGAGTCAACACACCGTTCTACTTTTGGAACCTAGAGTTGGTTGCAGCAGGTCGAAGGGAATACCTTCATCTCCATTCTCAGATACAGTTCTAACATTGTCCATTATGGGATCAAGACACCATTCCACTGTTGGGACCTAAAGTTGCTTGCACATCATCCGAGGGAGTACACAGAAATCATCACAAACTTTAACTTCTGACATCCTCAATCATAGAATTAAGACCTTGTTTAACTGTTCGGACCTACTGTACCACTGTGTACTCCAGCAACTGCAGTAAACCATGCCTAATATTCATGTGCAGCAGTTAACTACAGAAGCACAGAGTGTAATCCACCTCAACAGAAGGAGTTCTGTAAAAATCAAGCAGAATGTAATATCGGACATCTTCCATTATGGAATCAAGACACTTTTCCACTGTTGGAACCTAGAGTTGGTTCCACCTGGTCAAAGGGACTACCTTCATCTCCACTCTCAGATACAGTTCTAACATCATCCATTGTGGGATCAAGACACCGTTCCACTGTTGGGACCCAGAGTTGGTTGCAGCTGATCGAAGAGAGTACCTCCATCTCCACTCTCAGATGCAGTTCTAACATAGACCATTGTGGGATCAATACACCGTTCCACTGTTGGGACCTAGAGTTGATTGCATATGATTGGAGGGGGTACACTGAAATCATCACAGACTTTAACTTCTGACATCCTCAATCATAGAATCAAGACTCCGTGTCATTGTTCGGACCTGCTGTACCGCGCTCTAGTCCAGTGAATACAGGCAACAAAGCCCAATAATCCTGTACAGCTGTTTACTACGGAAGCAGAGACTGTGGTGCACCTCAACGGTGGAATTCCTATCGAAAGCAAGCTGCAGACAATATCGGACATCGTCCATTGTGGGATCAAGACACCGTTCCACTATTGGAACCTAGAGTTGGTTGCACCTGGTTGAAGGGAGTACCTTCATCTCCACTCTCAGATGCAGTTGTAACATCGTCCATTGTGGGATCAAGATACCGTTCCAGTGTTGAAACCTAGAGTTGGTTGCACCTTGTCGAAAGGAGTACCTTCATCTCAACTCTCAGATACAGTTCTAGCATCGCCCACTATGGTATCAAAAACACTGTTCCACTGTCGGTACCTGTCGGACTAATGTGTTAGTAGTATACAGAGCACTCCACTCTCCTGGGCCTCAGGCTGGGTGCTATGTGCCTGTGTCGCGGTAGCCAGCATTAATCTCAAGAGCCTTCCGAGCTCGCAAACCTCGGCCCAGGAGCTTCTGCCTGCACGTGGTGGGCCCTCTGTCACATATAACGGTGTTGAAATTGAACTGTGGAGAATATATGCGTCACAGCGGCCATGATGGTTTCTGAGTACCAGCATGCTGAGAGCATCATTCACACAGCCGCCTTCGCTCACAGCGGCAGCCTCATGGCGGTGTAAGCATGTACATGTCTGTGCTCTTCATATTGAAGTCTGTCTGACACATCCCCTCAAAACTTTGCAATGTATACTTTTATAACCGAGAATTACTTGCCACCTTTGCACATACTTTAGTCCCATCTCTCCCCGCATTCTGCATTGTGAGGCAGAGGTGCCATGCTATGTTTGGTTTATAGAGTACAATTGTCTCTGCATTAAATAAATCAAGGCTAAATTCCATGCTGTCCGTAGTGTAGATCCAAAGTTGAAATCAAATTGTGAACCCTGCTGTCCGCAGTGTAGATCGAAGGCAGTAGTCGGTACAGACATAAGTCTTTGGTGCTGTGCGCTGAGTTCGCAATGGGCTTGTATCAAGGAGGCATGTGGTCCTGGCAGCAGCCACGTGGCAGGGTGAGGACCATCACTGTGGCAGAGTCTTTTGCCTTTGCACAAGTGAACCACACCCAAGACGTGGTTTATGTATTTATACTCCTATGCTGAAGTTGCATACGTTGGACCAGCCCACTCCACTTCTGCGTCAAAGGGGAGGACAACACAGCTACATGAACGAGATATTCCCCAGTGTCTGAGATAATATGGTTGCATCCACTGAGCAGTACACTACACATATCAATAATATATCTCCACATAGAAAAGTATTTGTTTGGATAGTGAGTTGTGTATAGCATATCACTGGTACACTTCGGATTGTGTAAATTATTGTTGATGTGCGAGTTCCCTCCCTTATACATAGTTAGTTGCCACATCTCTGAACATTCAGCTATCGTGCGGTTGAGAGGATATGGTATTTTGTGAAGGTCCGTTGTCCTGTTTTGCGCTACCTCTGAGGTAGTAGGGGGGGAGGGGTCGGGGGTAGTTGTGGTGGTGGTGGGACTGGGTGTTGTGATTTTGTTGGGCGTCGGAGGTGCATGATTAGTACCTCTATCACATATTTGTCTTTAAATATGGGTGTGAGTTGTGTGTAATTCACACAGTAGATAGTCGACCTCCTTACACCAGTTAAATGTTGATGGTAATTTGATACTGGTAAGTGGAGCTGGCGCCTGTTTTTTAAGATAGCATTGCAGATTTGGCTGGTTGTTGAAAATATGGGGAAGTGGTGTTTTTGTGTTTTTTTTCTACAGGTACGCCAATTTTGTATATCATTAACCTTTGTTGTGGTTCTGGTTTGTGGGGATTTTGTTGGCAGAAGGAATCAATTGAAGAGTGGTGATAGTTTCAGTTTTCACTAGGTTGAGAATGGGATGATAATTAAAAATGGTAGAAGACGTGTAAAGAGGCCACGCCCCTTTTTACACCTCTCTGCAACGCAGCCCCTTGGCGCATACTGGAGGTTCCTGGTGGGCTAGTTGGCCCCCAGAGACCCCCAGTATTCCAGGGGAATTAGTTCCCCCTCTGCAAACATGCCAGGGGGCTGCGTTGCAGAGAGGTCTAATGAGGCCACGCCCCTTTTTACACCCCTCTGCAAGACAGCCCCCTGGTGCATACTGGAGGTTCCTGACCCCCTAGGCCTGCTCAGGTGGTCCCACAAGGACCCCAAAGGCCCCAAAATGTAAAAATAAATAAATCTTGGAATGCGCGTAGGGTATGCGTGCCCTGCCCATCCCCCAGTATTCAAGGCGAATTAGTTCCACCTCTGCAAACGCGCCAGGGGGCTGCGTTGCAGAGAGGTGTAATGAGGCCATGCCCCTTTTTACACCTCTCTGCAACGCAGCCCCCTGGCGCATACTGGAGGTTACTGGTGGGCTAGTGTGCCCCCAGGGACCCCCAGTATTCAAGGGGACTTAATTCCCCAATTAAGAACGCTCTACAGGGCGCATTTGCACAGTGGTGAAGGTAGGGGCAGGGCTTGAGGTGATATGTGTACAGACAGGCCCTGTGGCACGTTTTAAGTTGGGGAATTAATTCCTTTTCAATCCAGAAGTCCCCTAAGGGCCAACTAGCCCACCAGGAACCTCAAGTAAGCGCCACGGAGCTGCGTTGCAGAGTGTTGTAAAAAGGGGGCGTGGCCTCTAAACACCTCTCTGCAACGCAGCTCCCTGGCACATACTGGAGGTACCTGGTGGGCTAGTTGGCCTACAGGGGACCTCAGGATTGGAGAGGAATGAATTTCCCAACTTAAAATGCACCACAGGGCGTGTTTGCACACATGTCCCCTCAGGCCCCGCCTCCTTCCTTCAATATTGAGCAAAATATTCCTCTAAAATCAGGCGAACTACGAATTCCAATTTACTCACCTGTTATCAGGAGAGACCTCGGTGCTGCATCTTTCAGCCCACTACTGATCCTAAAAAGTCATTCTAACCATACTTACAGTAACCTAAATTTCCTTCCATAGGCTAACAATGACTAGTTTCAGTTGGAAATTCTCTAAGTGTGGAGTTTTGGAACTTTAAAAAATTCCTCTAAATTCAGCCGAACTACTAATTCCGATTTACTCACCTGTTATCAGGAGTGACCTCAGTGCTGCATCTTTCAGCCCACTACCGATCCTGAAAAGTAATTCTAACCATACTTAAAGAACTTGAATTTCCTTCCATAGGCTAACATTGACTGGTTTCATTTGGAAATTCTTCTAAGTGTGGAGTTTCGGAACTTTAAAAAATTCCTAAAAAATCAGCCGAACTATGAGTTCTGATTTACTCATCTGTTATCAGGAGAGACCTCAGTGCTGCATCTTTCAGCCCTGTTCTGATCCTGAAAAATAATTTTAACCGTACTTACCAGTAACTTGAATTTCCTTCCATAGGATATCATTGCCTGCTATATAAAATATATATAAGTTAAAAAAAATATAAAATAAAACTAAAAAATAATACCATTTTAATATTTTTAATTTATATTAAAAATATGTAATGTAATATTTTTTAAAAAAATCTGAAAATAAATATTTTAAAACAATGTAGTAAATCAGTATAAAAAAATAACAATTAATACATCAAAAAGTATTTACAAAACCTTTGAAATTCACAGAAAAAAACATAGGTTCCATCCAAGTTATAGTTAGGAATTAGCATTTAAAAAAACCTTAGAAATTCACTGAAAAGTCTTGGTCAGGGGGTAGTACATAGATCTTTAGGCTCAGTTTTTATTAAAAAATAAATAAAAAATGGCATGGTACTCGTGCAGTACTTGTACGCGGTGGAAAAGGTGAAAAAAAACTAGAAGTCCATTTTATTCATTAGGTCACGGGGGCAATTTTTTGCATAATGGGGGCTTGTCAGGTGCCCCGAGCACTGGGGAACGGCACTCCTCTGGATAATTTTGAAGTATGCGGGGGGTTACGGTCCTACTCCCCGCAGTCTTGGGGAGCAGCACCCCTTGGGGCTTTTTAAAAAATATTTGTTTGGAGCTCTCCCTCCCTCTCTCCCCGTGCAGGTCGCGGGGAACGCCACCTTTCTGGGGGCAGTAATATGTAAAATGATCTTCCAGCTCCGGGTACCTGCACTGTCTTGGGTTTTTTATTAATGTTGGGAGTGTGGGCTTGATAATACGTCCTTGTTAATTCCCATAGAAGCCCATGTTCTGGTGTTAACATGGGCTTCTATGGGAAATAACAAGGCCGTATTATCAAGCTCATTATCGCCGTTTTATTGGCAGTTTCCTGCCAATAAAACGGCAATAATTTTAACACCGTTCCTTGATAATATGCACCTAAGTTTACTGGTCAAAACAAGAGCAATGGGCCATATTATAAACAAAAGGCGATACATTATCGCCGCTTTTATCGGCAGGAAACTGGCGATAAAGCGGCGATAATGGGATTGATAATATGCCCTTGTGAATTCCCATAGCAGCCCAGGTTAACACCAGAACCTGGGCTGCTATGGGAATTTACAAGGGCCTATTATCAAGCCCATTATCGCCACTTTATCGGTAGTTTCCTGCCGATGAAAGCGGCGATAATGTATCGCCTTTTGTTGATAATATGCCCCTTCATTTCAATGATAGTATGTAAAACTTTCCGTTTTTTTGTGTAGCAGTTGTACTCTCTACGCATGCGCAGCCTCGTTTCGAAGCCCCCGTTTTTTTCTTTTTCTTCAAATTCAACAAGCAAACCTTTATTTAAAATGAATTTCGTTGCGTGCACTGCATCACCAAATGCGATGCAGTGCAAGCAACGAAATTTGTTTTATTTATTTTTATGTTTACTAACCTCTTAAAGTCCGTATTTCATACATTACTACCCCCCACCCTGCCCCTCCCCCTACCCACGTTACCGCCCAGCCGGTACTCCCACTACCGGCCACGGATGTGCAGCTCATTGAGTCGCAGAGTTTGGAGTTGAAAGTTTTTCTTGAAAAGTCAGACGCAGATTTACAAGCTCCTTGCGTCACTTTACCCTTGTTAAAAGTGAGTCAAAAGTGGCGTAATAAGATTGTGGGTCTGTTTGTCAGACTGTTGTAACATATGTGTTGTTACTGCTCGGAGGTAATTATACATTTGTACACAGTGAAGCTGCTGCAGACTACTTAGTCTTTCTTTTCACAAATAATTTGCTGTTGTTTCGGAAACTAAGGGTCATTTTATCAACCAAGGGCGATACATTATCGCCCAGCCGCGGTCGCTAGTGGGAGTACCAGCCAGGCGGTGACGTGGGGATGGGGAGGGGCAGGGTGGGAGTAGTAATGTATGGATTACAGACTTTAACAGGCTTGTAAACATACAAATGAATAAAACTAATTTTGTTGCACACACTGCATCGCATTTGTTGAAGCAGTGTGCGCAACAAAATAAGTTTTATTTATTTTTATGTTTACTTACCTGTTAAAGTCCGTAATCCATACATTACTACCCCCCACCCTGCCCCTTCCCACGTCACCGCCCAGTCGGTACTCCCACTACCGGCCGCGGCTGTTATCGCCGCTTTTATCGGCAGGAAACTGCCGATAAAACGGCTCTAATGGGCTTGGTAGTATGCCCTTGTGAATTCTTAAAGCAGCCCAGGTTAACACAGGAACCTGGGGTGCTATGGGAATTCACAAGTAAACAACACAAAATGCCCAAACCACAGTTACTCAATACAATTTTTTGATATAGGGTAAGAAACACTTTATTATCGCTTCCCTGGACACCATTATTTTGTGTCAATCATTTTGTATTTTCTATAATTTGAAAAAATTGCTGACAGAAAAAAGAAATTGATTGCAAATATTTACAAATATTTACAAGGCTGGACTAATGTTAGCAAACATTAAGGGCAAAAACTATTTACACATTTAAGAAGTTATTAGAACACACAATAGAAAATATTCTCACATCAGACATTATTGAAAAAATAATAATACAAACATACCAATTTACAAACAACAAAAAGCTAACAAACACTGAATGAGAGAAACTAATGGTTGGGAAGATAAATGATTAAAGATCTTGTATATTTTAGTGCTGGACCAGCCGGTCCTAGCTTTAGTGGAACAGTAATACTTTGTCTCCCAACCAATACTGCCGACGCGTTTCTAGACCAGACTGGAGTCACTGGTCTGTCATCAGGGCTGTATGTATCTTGTATCTGTGGGATACAAAAGCAATGTTTTGCTTAATCTAGTGTGTGGGCTCCTTTTTATCATACAGTAGCTGTAATGTCGTGTGCGCTACATACCAAGGCTGCTCAGTGTTGAATTTCAGATCAGGTCTTTTGGGGGTCCGTTTAAATAAAATAACGTGGCCAGGCAGAGAAGCCTAAAAGAATTTAAGGGATGTTTTTAATTTTTATCATTACGAGATTGGTACAATATATTCACTAGCTAAAACAAGTTGGGGAGTGGAAGCATACCTTTTGCTTTCAGTAGTGCCGAGTGCTGGCAAGGTCCATTAAAAGCGGCGTGACCATCAGTTTGGGTTCTGAGATATGGGAAAGATTAATATTCAGACGCTTAGCGGTGTGCACATTATGTTAAACACTCGCTTGGAGAATTTGAGAAGGGATTGCCTACCTTGATTTAATCTCTCATTTGCGCATAAATGGAATTGTTGATTTCAGCATTCTACAAAGAAAAACAAAGCGCACCCTTAGTAGAATATTTTAACTGATTCAGCGCTCAGCAAGCGCGTATTAGTGCAAGTGGGACAAATACCTGTGGCTGGAGCTGCGGCTCTGTGCTGTGGGATTCGAATTTCTCTCAGTAAAGATGGCCGCCGCTATTTCCTGTTTGTTATATGCAAAAGCTATACTGATGCATTATGGGGCATGTAGTCCCATGAGTCACATTTGCTTGAAAATAAAGGCTAGAAGTGCTGTCTACAGCACCTTATCTTAGTCTAAAGGTAATGGGTACGTCCTTCCAATTGTTTATTGTATCATGTATTTTAAAACAAAAGATGAGTACGCTAGATTGTACTAGAATTTTGGGTGGCTTCTCTGGGTCAGTGACCTGTTCTCATGCAATAGAGGACCAAGACCAGCGGGCAAGCCAGGGATGTCTAACCGATGCAAATCAGGACCGATGTGGTCAAATATGCGCTATCTCAGACAGGTTATTTAAACCAGCCTGTGCACTATTGAATTTTAAAATTAGATACGCTTCTTTTTGTAACAGAACGTGTTCGACGTCATGGCATTTTGACCTGGAGTTTACAGTGTATAGGACAGGCCATTTGAATTCTTGCTCATTGTGAGACGTCTCGCAGAAATGCTCCACAATTGGAGCAGACATGACCTTTTTCTTAATCCGCGAACGGTGCTGACTTATTCTGTGGTTGACATGCTGGCTGGTTTTTCCAATATAAATTAGTTGGCACGGACATAGAATCAAGTACACAACGTTCTTTGTTCTACAATTAGAAAATTCTTTGTGCTTCCACTTGGTCCCATGGTGTACAAACTCGTCGCCTTCTGTTGTTAGCATTTCTGCGAGAAGTCTCACAATGAGCAAGAATTCAAATGGTCTGTCCTATACACTGTAAACTCCAGGTCAAAATGCCATGACGTCGAACGCGTTCTGTTACAAAAAGAAGCGTATCTAATTTTAAAATTCAATAGTGCACAGACTGGTTTAAATAACCTGTCTGAGATAGCGCATATTTGACCACATCGGTCCTGATTTGCATCGGTTAGACATCCCTGGCTTGCCCGCTGGTCTTGGTCCTCTATTGCATGAGAACAGGTCACTGACCCAGAGAAGCCACCCAAAATTCTAGTACAATCTAGCGTACTCATCTTTTGTTTTAAAATACATGATACAATAAACAATTGGAAGGACGTACCCATTACCTTTAGACTAAGATAAGGTGCTGTAGACAGCACTTCTAGCCTTTATTTTCAAGCAAATGTGACTCATGGGACTACATGCCCCATAATGAATCAGTATAGCTTTTGCATATAACAAACAGGAAATAGCGGCGGCCATCTTTACTGAGAGAAATTCGAATCCCACAGCACAGAGCAGCAGCTCCAGCCACAGGTATTTGTCCCACTTGCACTAATACGCGCTTGCAGAGCGCTGAATCAGTTAAAATATTCTACTAAGGGTGCGCTTTGTTTTTCTTTGTAGAATGCTGAAATCAACAATTCCATTTATGCGCAAATGAGAGATTAAATCAAGGTAGGCAATCCCTTCTCAAATTCTCCAAGCGAGTGTTTAACATAATGTGCACACCGCTAAGCGTCTGAATATTAATCTTTCCCATATCTCAGAACCCAAACTGATGGTCACGCTGCTTTTAATGGACCTTGCCAGCACTCGGCACTACTGAAAGCAAAAGGTATGCTTCCACTCCCCAACTTGTTTTAGCTAGTGAATATATTGTACCAATCTCGTAATGATAAAAATTAAAAACATCCCTTAAATTCTTTTAGGCTTCTCTGCCTGGCCACGTTATTTCATTTAAACGGACCCCCAAAAGACCCGATCTGAAATTCAACACTGAGCAGCCTTGTTATGTAGCGCACACCGACATTACAGCTACTGTATGATAAAAAGGAGCCCACACACTAGATTAAGCAAAACATTGCTTTTGTATCCCACAGATACAAGATACATACAGCCCTAATGACAGACCAGTGACTCCAGTCTGGTCTAGAAACGCGTCGGCAGTATTGGTTGGGAGACATAAAGTATTACTGTTGCACTAAAGCTAGGACCGGCTGGTCCAGCACTAAAATATACAAGATATTTAATCATTTATCTTCCCAACCCCTAGTTTCTCTCATTCAGTGTTTGTTAGCTTTTTGTTGTTCGTAAATTGATATGTTTGTATTATTATTTTTTCAATAATGTCTGATGTGAGAATATTTTCTATTGTGTGTTCTAATAACTTCTAAATGTGTAAATAGTTTTTGCCCTTAATGTTTGCTAACATAAGTCCAGCCTTGTAAATATTTGTAAATATTTGCAATCAATGTCTTTTTTCTGTCAGCAATTTTTTCAAATTATAGAAAATACAAAATGATTGACACAAAATAATGGTGTCCAGGGAAGCGATAATAAAGTGTTTCTTACCCTATATCAAAAAATTGTATTGAGTAACTGTGGTTTGGGCATTTTGTGTTGTTTACTAATGTTATTAGGTCTAGCCCTCACCACATAAAGGACCTAACCCCTTTTGTTCCCAAATGGGAATTCACAAGGGCATATTATCAAGCCCATTATCGTCGCTTTATCTGCAGTTTCCTGCCGTTAAAACGGCGATAATTTGAACACCGGTCCTTGATAATATGTCTGTTTGTATTGTGAATATATTCCGGACATTTCAGCGATGATAAAAATGTTACTGCTATTGGGAAAAAAAATAAAATATGTAAATTAATACATTATATAGGAGTGCGTTCATCTAAAATATTAAGTCACATTTTTGTATGTAGTCAGCTTCAACCCTTTGACTCCTTCTGATGCGTACTCAAGTGTCACTGCTCATCTTTTGTGGAAACGAGTTTCTTCATGATGTAGTCACGATCTTCAACAAAGAAGTCTCATACGTGTTGCCGAGTCTTGATATCTCTATGGCTCACGACATACTTGTGCTCCCATCATCATCATCGCAAGTTCTTCACCCGCTCAGTGCTTCGGGCACCACTAACTCAGTGACCAAAGAGGCCACTCATGTGTTAGTGGGCCCTTTGTTCGGTGCTTTGGGAACAACTCTAAAATGGCGTACAACACGTGTGCTCCGTCTTTTTTATAGATAGGGTCACGTGTGTAGTGACGGATGCGCTGAATGGGTGTGGTGTGGGTGTATACCAGCCATGAGGGAGTGTGTGTGTCGATCTGACAACTAGACCTGCAACTAAGAAATCACTACAATGGAAGTTTGGGCCTTGTACTTTTGTTATGTTATGTTTTCTTGGTAGCGTAAGAGTGGCCTTCTTTTTTCTATGTGACGTTATAGAGTCACCATGTATGTAACCTATTTTGTGACACATTTTATTGTACAATGCGTTTGAAAAACTAGTTGTGGTAGGGTGTTTTTTAAATTAAACTGTGTACTCTGGTTACGAGTTTGTTGAGTGTAGAAGTATATATATTTTTTTTCTATTTTGTATTCTATCATAATTGTGCTGACTTTTCTGCTTTAGCGTGCAGTACTATATTATTTTATAAAATGTATAACAAACTGTTGACATCATGTTTGAAATTAGAATGTAAGCATGTAAGCTGCTCTCTGTGAGGAATAGCAATGCCGGCTCCCGCAGGAAGTGGGGAGCCGGCTGGGATCTTGGAGGCCTTGTGGCTGCTACCACGGTCCGCAACGTTAGATTTGAGCCCCAAGGGATGGGGTCCTCGGGAATTATAGAAAATGAATGATAAAGACTATTTTTCTTCATGGTTGATTTATCGTGCACGTACCAAGCACGTATGGACGACGTACAGCTGGAATATTGGAAGTCGTCCTGTAAGCGTACCTAAGCAAGAAAAATTAAAATAATTTTAGATATTTATGAAGTGTATTTGTTTATGTGTTGTGTGGCTCTAAAAAGAGCCGTTGTGTTTATTGGGAGATTTTAGTACCTACAAAAGAGAGAGCTAAACCAAAAAAGTAGTTATTTAAGTAACAAAAAGTTGAAAAGAACACAAAATATACATCTAGACAAATAGAGAGGTAGATAATGAGCAAAAACAAGCAAAAAAAAGTTCAAAGAAACAAAGCATTGTAAAGATTAAAAGAGGATAGAAAAGCCAGGCCCAGAACCATAGAAATGAATGAAAAACAAGATGGCCGCACCCATTGAGGACCCCGTGGGTAAGTTTGCGCAAGATTTCCCCTGCGAGCATGCAAAAAAACACGCAAACTCGTAATAGCGCGCCGCACACAACGCAAGATTGTCAATAGCGCCCGGAAACGGAAATACGCAATGCAAACAAGATGGCTGCGCCCATGTACAACCGCAGGGGCAACTTCGCGGTCGGTGCGCTGCAAGCGGTCCGCGAATATGCAAAAAAACCCACGAACACGCAAAAAAAATCTGCGAATTCGCGGATTATGCGGATCGCAAATTCACTTTCACAGGAATTCGCGTACCACGAATTCGCGCATTTAGCCCATACTTGATCTTGATGTATATTGCCCTACTTGTCCCGCTTACTACCTAATGCAATGTGAAGCGCTCTAATTTTCACATGGGTCACGTTCGCGCTATACAAAACTTTAAATAAATAAATTGATATAAATTTGACTCCTATGAAGTTCACTGTTTCCGTGCTTATGGTTGCAGTAAGATTTAGGTTAATGTCATTGGCATTGATCCCGTCGACAACTCCTGTGCGCTTAACAAGGTCCCTTGCCAAACTACAAAAGGTTGTCTTAATAGCGCAACCATAGTTTAACATTGTTTGTTAAATATATGTCATAGGTGTTCTTGAGAACCAGCTCCTCCCATCAGCCCATGCAAAGGCATGCATAACTGGGGGAGAAGCTGGCTCCCATTGCCACCCCACAAATTTGTTGGTATAACACGTTATGAAACATAAAATCTCCACCATATTAACAAGGATATTCTTGTGGTGTATCATCTGTGCAGGTCTATTGTTCAGAAAGTGCTGTAATGCCCTCAGTTGGTCTTGATGGTTTATGCTTGTATATAATGCTGTTATGTCAAGAGTCATTAATATGAGGTCATTCTGCCATTAAAAATCCTTTATCGTGGCCAAGAAGTCACCAGTGTCTCTGATATAGGACAGTAATTGTTGAACGTGTTAATGTAGAAAACAATCTATGTACTGTGCCGATATTATTGGCCTTCCAGATGGCTTCGATTTATTTTTTTAATTTTAGGTATGAAATAGATGATCAGTACAGTCGGATTTTCATTCTTCAGGATTTGTATTCCTGCTTGGTGATCAGTCTGTCACTTTTCCATGCCAATAGTTTTGCATAATATTGTTATAGATGCCCCTAAGAGACAATGCATCGCTTTTCTTTTAGCAGTTTCTATCGGAGAGTTGAGCCATAGCGTCCTCCATATAAAACATCTTTTATCCAAATTACAAGGTTTCCTCCCTTGTCTGAGTTGTGAATTACAAGTTGGATGTTGTTATGTAACTTAGACATTAGTTGATGGTATTGGTATTCTTGTTTGCAATGTTTCACTCTAGTTATGTGTACTTTGTGGTTAAGTTGTTTAATGCCAGACACTATTTGTTCATGAAATATGTCTATTGAATCCCTTGATGTAATGGTATTAAACGTTGCCTTGGGTTTGAAGGGCGTGTTAGTTCTGACATGTCATCAGTGATATCATCAGTGATGTCACTGACCATGTCAAGAGTGATGTAATACGTGACGTTATCAGCAATGCATTGTGGGGGCGCAAGTTATAGTTAGCTGAGATAACTATAACATCCGCATTTCTCTGGTTTTGTCCGAGTGAAATGTCAGCCTAACTATATCGTGCCTGAAACCTGTGTTTTTTACTGTGAACTTCTAAAGTTTTTTAAATGCTAATTCCTAACTATAAAGTCCCTAAAACCTCTGTTTTTTTCAAGGAAAAAGCAAGAGCAGTCCAGAAAGAAGCAACATAGGTACAGAAAAAGGCCTACTTTGACTGTACCTTTCCACAGACTCATTCTAAGTAGCCTAATCACTAATCCTTCTCCCAAGATGTCTTAAACCTCACTTTTCTCTTCAAGGTTCACTATTCATCAACTGCTCAGAATGTTAGGCCTGACAAATGTATAACAGCAATCCTAACCATATCACTGTTGTAAGTCTCAGCAACTTTGTGAAGGTATGCATGCGTGTGTGTCTGCTTTTACCTGGTGACATGTTACATAAAAATAAATAGAAAAATACTTGAATACCTGTGTTTCAAACAGAATACACTGTAAATGTGTGTACAAAAAGGTGGATGCGTATCTTTCTGCTCACAATACAGGGTACATGGGTA
This sequence comes from Lissotriton helveticus, assembly GCF_964261635.1. NCBI lineage: Eukaryota > Metazoa > Chordata > Amphibia > Caudata > Salamandridae > Lissotriton > Lissotriton helveticus. The sequence goes on from NC_136065.1 coordinate 1,470,842,199, forward strand.
TTCCGTAGTATATTTGAGGCGCTCAAGAGCATCTATAAACATAAGAGATGTCTGCCTGTGCAACCGAATGACAGAGCAGAACTGAGAAGATTTGACCACCTATACGAGATGTTACCAGCTTTTTAAGCTACCATCTTGAGATGTATAACACATGTAAGAATACGTGTACAAGCAGCCACGGCCGGTAGTAGGTGTAACTGCAGGGCGGTGACGTGGGGAGGGGGAGCGGCAGGGTGGGGGGTAGTAATGTATGGATTACGGACTTTAACAGGTAAGTAAACATAAATAAAACGAATTCCGTTGCGCGCACTGTACCGCATTTGGTGATGCAGTGCGCACAACGAAATTTGTTTTATTTATTTATATGTTTACTTACCTGTTAAAGTTTGTAATCCATACATTACTACCCACACCCTGCCCCTCCCCCTCCCCACGTCACCGCCCTGCAGTTACACCTACTACCGGCCGCGGCTGTGTACAAGTAGACATATACCTCAGTCCTGAGAGCACGCAGACCTTTAAACTTCAGAGCTTGCACTTCCCATTTGAGTATAGAAAAAGGAGAGAGAAGTACAGAAAGAGGCAAGAAAAGTGCAGAAATATCAAGACTGGTGCAGAAAAAGTTAGAAATCTGAGGAAAGATGCAAGGAAAGTGCAGAAAGAACCAAGAAATCTGCAAAATGACGAAATAGAAGTGCACAAAGAGGCAACAGGCGTGCAGAAAGAACCAAGAGAGGTGCAGAAAGAAGCTAGAGAGGTGTAGAAAGAATTAGAAAGGTATAGAAAGAGACAAGAGAGGTGCAAAAAGAAGAAGAAATCTGCGGAAAGAAGCAAGAAAAGCACAGAGAGAGGCAATAGTAGTGCATAAAGAGGAAGAAAGATGGAGAAACAAGCAAGAAAAAAGCAGAAAGAAGCAGCCAAGGTGCAAAATGAAAGCAATGTGCAGAAAGAGGCAAGAGAGTTGCAGAAACAGGCAAAAGAGGTGCAGAAAGAGGGAAAAGGGATGCAGACAAAGGCAAGAGAGGTGCAGAAGGAGGGAAGAAGGGTGCAGAAATTTGCAAGAGAGGTACAGAAAGAAGCAAGAAAAGTGAGGAAACAAGCAAGAGAGGTGCAGAAAGCGACAAGAGGGATGCAGAAAGAGGTAAGACGTGAGTGCCTAACATGCCATCTGCACGGTCACTATCAACTCTAACAGATCGGCTACCCTCCGCAACAGAAGTGTGGTCAAAAGTAACCTAGCGCTTGTTAAGCATGGGCGGATTTTGCGGATCCATGATTCACGAATTTGCGTATTCACGGATCGTGGATCCGCAAAATCCGCGTATCTGCGGATTTTCATAATTGCGGATTTGGGGCGGGGCTTCCATGCGAGTGCACATGCATCTTGTGTGTATAAAAGGTCAGATACCGATCATAGGACCTGGGGTAGCAACCAGCCTATGCGTAAGATGGCCCCCACACAGAGATCGCCTCGTCATCTGGGGTGGTCCACAGCACACATTGGTCCTGCTCTCCAACAAGGCCCGGTCCGACAAGCTGGGAGAAGATGGGCAGCTGGAAAGAGGAAAGCCCCCGGCACCGCAACACCAAGAAGGGCTGGAAACTAAATGGAAACGGGTGCGGCCACGGGGAGGGCTACTGCGGGTGGCACAGTCCATGCTGGGAGGTCGGTCCCCAAACCCGCTCGAAGCCCCTGTCACTGCGGGGCTTCCGTGGAGTGCCAGTCCCCCTGAACCCATGGAATGAGCCTCCAAACCCCCATCGCTCACCGCAACATGCCCGCCATCCAGCGGCCCCTCCCAGCAGGCCAGCTGACAACGCTCACGATTGTTTTTGGGGCCGATAAATGAGTCACTGAATTTAAGCTTCAACTAGGGCTCATGCTTACATAAGTAAGCTTCCGGTTGAGGTTTGATTTTGTGCCAGGACCATCGTGCCAGAATGAACCCTGCCCTTCATATTTATTCAACAAGACGCCACCGTTTTGGGAAGAGGGCACAGCTGCCTTGCATGTAAACTATTTTACGATGGCGCCGGCAAGCTGCCAGCGCCATCCTAAAATAGTTGCTACATTAGCTTCAACAGGAAGCGCGAATAGATAAAATAAAGCAGATGCACGAGCGCCTGCTTGATTTTATCTATTAGTGCTTCCTGTTGAAGCTAATTTAGTAACTATTTTACGATGGCGCTGGCAGCTTGCCGGCGCCATCGTAAAATAGTTACAACAACTGGCCAGCAAGGGTTGAACTTTTGACCTAGGAATCCGCCGCTCGCGGATTGCGAATTTTCGGTAAATTCGCGAGAGTTCGCGGATCGCGAATTTACCAAAAATTCGTAAAATCCGCGAGCGGAGCGGATTTAGCGCTCATGCTTAGCGCTTGTACACCTATCCACCCCACTACCAAAACTCCCTCTGATTCCTCTCTGTCTGGCCTCTTAATCAATTGCCGGTCAGCGTTTAAACATGCCGCCGATATTGCTGAACTCATCCTGAACAAAAATTTCAACTTAGCAATTCTAACAGAATCATGGCTTAACGATTCTTCATCTCCATGCCTGGACCTCTTAGTCCCCCAACTACAACATTGCCAGGCTGAACAGGCAATCTACCAAGAAAGGAGGAGGCATTGCCTGCATCTACCGTTCTAACCTCAGTGTCACAGAACTTCTGGTGGATACCTTTGACTCTTGTGAATACCTTGCACTCTCCATTTGCAGCAACTCTACCCTACTGTGCAACTTATACTTAATTTATTACCCCCCAGGCATGAATGACTCCTTCACGGACCACCTCATGGAACTCATCACAGCTAAGATTTCCTCCATCGATAAAGATATTTTCCTGGGTGATTTCAACCTGCACTGGAATGACCCGATGTACCCCCATATCAACGACACCAAAGACCTCCTGACCGATCAAGTACTGATCCAAGCCTGTTCACTCCAAACACACTCGAAAGGGTCCACCCTTGACTGAATCATCTGTAAGGAACCAACAGTCAAGTTTATCTCTATATATCCTTGTGACTGGCGCGACCACCATGCCATCACATTCCTACTACCCAGCACCCACAAGACAAGGGCACCACAACCAGTGTTGCCTAAACGCTGGGTTAGAGACACTAAGAACATGGACCATGATCAACTGGAGGCTTGCAACAAATCTGACTTCCCCCCCTCGCATATCACAACGGTCAGTGACCTCAATAATCCCTACTCTGCAACTATTTTGAACATTATGGATGACCTACCCCCACTAAAACTAAAAAGAACCCAACTCAAAGACAGGAACCCCTGGTTCACTGGATACCTCAATAATGAGAGGAGATCCATCCTGTAATCCAAAAGACTCTGGAGACAGCACCCCTCTGCCACACATCTAAAATTTCTCCGTCAGGCTAGAAATGCCTACAATAGGACCATCCTCAACTCTAAAAAAGAATTTTTCAGATCTGAACTTGAGAACGCCAAGAATAGACCCTGCAAGCTCTTCAAACTGGTCAAACGCCAATCCAATAAACTGGCCAAAACTTTGAAAGAAAACCCCAAGTCATTAATATCATCGGAAGACATTCTCCTCCTATCTCGCTGGCAAAGTCCTAAGCTTAGGAAGCAAACTTAGTGCCGCCACATACTCTCTATTAGGCCTGGGCGGAAAACTACACTATGCTCTTGTAGTTTGCGCAGTTTGCGCAACTACGTGCTATGCGAATTGCACGTCGCACAGTGCAAAAATTCGTAGAGTAGCTTAGCGGGCAAATTTTGCTTGCTCGGGTCCCAAACGTCAAGTTGGGGACCGCGAGCGAGCAAAATGACATCCCGGCAAGACTTTTACCTCATTCGTGATCAGAAACATTAAGTTGCTGATAGCAAGCGTGGAAAATAAACCTCCCGGTGAGATTCTCAATGCGGGGGGGTCAGGTTTCTTATTGCGAGTTGTCACGATGAGAAACTACCAGTCTGCATTGAGAAAACTGCTGCTGGAGTACAAATCTACTTGAGCAGCAGACACCGACCGTTTAACTGTGCAAGATGTCATTTGCAATGATTGCACAGTGCGGATAAGCATCCGGCACTGTACAATCATTGCGAACAGCATTTCCTACCGCACTGCGCAGTTCGCTTTGTGCTACCCGTTGCTCGTGTAGTACGAACTACACTTCGCGTAGCTACATGTAGTGCTACTACTCGAACTACGCCCATAGATATTCTCTATCCTTCCTGACCTGCCGCCTCCTCCTGTGATGCACCCAAAGATTTCACCTAAAAATCATGCAATCTGGACAGACTTCAAACTCTATGACAAAGACTTCGTCTCTAAAATCCTATCGTCCATAAACCCGAATAACCATTACAACGACCCGCTCCCCTCCAAATGCCGAGCAGCCGTGGCCCTGTCCATTATTCCTAGCTGGACTGCAATAATCAATGCCTCTCTCTGGCAGGGATCCATTCCTGACTCTCTAAAAGCCGGCCAATTACTCCCCATTATGAAAAAGCTGTTGTTGGATCCAGCCTTCCATGACAACTTCAGACCTATTTCCAACATTCCCCTCTTAGCTAAAGTGTTGTAGAAGTGTGTACAACAGCAACTAAGCCATCACATCAACAACTAACACCTTCTCGATGACTTCTAATCTGGATTCAGACCTGGGAACAGTACTGAAACAACCATGCTCCACATCATTGTCAATGTCCCCCAAGCCCTTGACCAAGGGAAAACTTGCCTTCTAATCCTCCTAGATCTATCCTTGGCCTTCGACATGGTCAACCACGAAAAACTTCTTGAATGCCTCAAACTCAGAATGGGTTTGGATGGCTCTGTTCTAGATAGGTTTAAATCCTTCCTCCAAAACCGATTGCACCGATTCCTAATCAAAGGCAACCTAACTGCTCCCTCTCCGGTCATGATCTGAGTCCCTTAAGGATCAGTCCTGTCCCCTACCCTCTTCAACCTTTACGTTGAACCACTTACCGAAGTACTTCGCACAGCGAACATCTCCTTCCATATGTATGCTGATGACACTCAGCTCTACATCAAAACTTCACCTCTCAGGGAGATTCTCTCCCTGAAAGAGGCCCTGAAATCAACCGTGCATTGCCTCACCTCCAATCAACTCAAACTCAACGCAAAGAAAACATAATTTCTCCTATTCTCCCCTCCAAAAACCAATCCTAAGATGCAGATATGGATCAAGGCAATCACAGCCTTAGATTGTCCATCGACCATTGTGGACTCAGCAAAATCACTGGGAATAACCCTGGACAGTAATTTGAACATGAGCGTTCCACATCAAATCGATGGCCAAATAAGCCAGATTCCACTTGAGCTACCTTAGGAAACTGAAACCCTTCCTGGAAAATGCCGACCTAAAAAGTGCAGTCCAAGCGCTAGTAATCTACAGAATGGAGTATGGCTTTTCCACCGTCTCGGGTTTACACAAGATCTCCCTGGCACCTTTAAAAGTCTACCTCAACGCTGCTGTCAGACTTCTTACATGGTCACGAAAATTCGACCATAACTCTTTACACTTGAAAGCTTTGAACTGGCTTCCCCTCGAGGCTAGAATGCAACTTAAACTGGCCTGCATCACACACAAGGCTTTATACTCAAACTCCCCTGCTTATCTTGCACAGAAACTTGTGGTATCCAGCAGAATCAGTGTTAGATTTGGGTGTCTCTAGTTGGCACAGGTATGTACTTGTGACAAATAGGGATAAGAATTATGGACTTCAGAAGGCAAGTCTAACAGTGTGCCCCGCCCCTCACTAAGGAACCGCCCCCACAACCCGCTCCCCAGGCACTGATGGTGTGCTGCCACCAGAGGGAGTAATCTCTAAGCTCTCAGGGCCTCAAAAGCTTTCTGATAGATGTCAGTCCAAATCACTTTCTTGGGCTGCTTTCTGAAAGTCAGCTCTGTCAAGGGTGCAACAGTGTTGCTATACCCTTGGCAAACCTCCTGTAATACACAGTGATCTCCTAAAAAGGCTCTCACCTCTGTCTGAGTTTTGGGGGGCTCCCAAGCCAGGATGGTTTAAATCTTGGGCTGTACGGGCGCCACCTGGCCGCTCCCAACCTGGTGTCCCAAGTACACCATGGAACCCTACCTTATTTGGCACTACTCTCCTTGATCGTGAGGCCTGCCTTCTGCAGCGCCATCAACTCTTCCCAGAGGTTGTGCAGATGTTCTTCCCAACTGGTGCTGAACACTACGATGTCATCCAGGTAGGTGGCACTGAACTCATCCAGTCCAACCAACACCTAGTTGACCAACATCTGGAAGGTGGCAGGGGCATTCTTCATCACAAAGGGCATAACCCGGAACTGAAAGTGCCCATCTGGTATGGAGAATGCTGACCTCTTATTTGCCCCATCAGTCAAGGCGATCTGCCAGTACCCAGACGTTAGGTCAAACGTGCTGAGGAACCATGCTGCCCCCAGCCGATCCATGAGCTCACAGCTCTGGTGATGGGGTGCACGTCAGTCCTTGTGACTGGATAGAGCCCTTGGTAATCAACGCAGAACCAGAGTTCTGGTGTGGCACCCAGTGCAGCAGCCTTTGGGACCAAGACCACTTGGCTGGCCCAAGGACTGTGAGAGGAGTCAATCACCCCTAATGCAAGCATTTGATGAAAGCTCTCACCCTGTCAGTCACCCTGTAAGAGTTGTGCATCACAGGAAGACTATCCCCAGTGTCTACATCATGGACGCGCCAATCCGTAAAACCGGGAACCAGGGAGAACAGATCCGAAAACTGTCCCAGCATTTGGCGGCAGTCATTCTGTTGCTCAGGGGTCAGGGTGGGAGAGAGGTTCACACCATATACTGATCCATCTTGCTCTGTTGCAGACAGGAGGTCAGGAAGAGGCTCGGTCTCCTCCTCCATTCCAGCATGTGTCGCTTGGAGCATGCCCACTTCGGACCTCTCCAAATGGGGCTTCAGGCGGTTGACATTCAGGACCCTCAAGGGGTTCCTGGGAGATCCCAAGTCCACCAAGTAGGTAACAGAACTTTTGCGCTCCACAACCTCAAATGGTCCAGTCCACTTATCCTGGAGCGTGCAGGGCTCCACTGCGGCCATGACCCTCACTTTCTGACCAGGCTGAAGCTCTACCAGAGTGGCATTATGATCGTACTACCGCTTTATCTCCTCCTGGCTGGTTTCCAGATTCACCTCAGCGAGTTGTCTGAAACCCCTAGTCTGGTTCCTGGAGGCCAGCATGTAACTATATACATCCTGAGGAGGTTTCCTGGGAGATTGCTCACAGCCTGCCTTGACCAGACTCAGAGGTACTCTCACTGGGTGGCCATAGAGAAGCTCAAAGGGACTGAACCCTAGAGATTTCTGTGGCACCTCACGGTATGCAAACAAAAGGCATGGTAAGAGGACGTCCCACTTATACCTCATAGGTTCCTCAAGACCCATAATCATGCTGTTCAGGGTTCGGTTGAATCTCTCAACCAACCCATTTCCTTGGGGGTCTTAAAGAGTGGTAAACTTGTACGTTACCCCACACTCCTGCCACAGAGACTTAAAATACTTGGAAATTAAGGTGGTTACCCGGTCAGACACTACCTCTCGAGGGAATCCCACTTGTGAGAAAATTCCCATCAGTGCTCGTCCCACCACAGAGGTATGACTTCAGGATACCTGGTGGCATGGTCCACCAAGACCAGTATGAACCTGTTGTCCATGGCTGTCTTGGGGTCCAGTGGTTCTACAATGTCAATACCCACCCGCTCAAAGGGGGTTCTGACCACAGGGAATGGCTGAAGAGGAGCCTTCTGCTTCCTACCACTCTTTCTACTTTCCTGGCAAGTCTGATATGTCCTGCAATGAGTGTCTGGACTCTTGTGCATTGCGGGCCAATGAGAGGGGGTAACAAGCCTGTCAAAGGTCTTGTCCTGCCCCAAATGTCCTGCCAATGGCACATTATGAGCCAGCCCCAGTAGGAAGGCTCTCAAGTGCTGGGGTGCCACCAGCACACAGGCTGACCCAGACTCACCAACCTTAGTTTGTCTGGTTCCACTCCTCAGCAAAGGTTTCTTCTTGTTGTCCAAAAGTGATCTAAATTCTTGGATCAGTATCCCAAAATCCTTTGTCCTCTGAGGGCAGAGGGGCCTTTGCCTAGTCCAAACCAGTTCTGGTCAGTCCTGGAACACTCTGTTTACATGACTCCTTCTTTTCTTTCACAGTGCAGGGCAGAGACATCAGACGCACCACAGAAGGTGGAGCCAGCATTGTGGAGGGAAGGTACAGTCCTATTCAGGTCCCAGGTGCAACTCCTCCCTCCCATCTAGATTCAGATCTCTCTATTCACCACTGGGCTGACTCACCCTGTCTCCTGGTATCCCCCAGCCACTGTCACTCAAACTCCAGACAAGGAATATACAACCAAGCAGAGACATGCTTGGATAATTAGAAAAGAAAACACCTATTTTCTAAAAGTGGCATTTTCAAACACAGAATGTTAAAACCAACTTCATTAAAAGATGCATTTTATCATTCTGATTTCAGGCATACTAAGCTCGAATTTCTACCTAGTTCCCTGAGACAGTTAGGTTTATAAGATGTAATAATCTAACTGCCCATTCTGGCCTATGGGGAATAGGTAGCCTTGCGATAGTGAAACACGAAATTGGCTGTAATTCAGTACTAGGACATACCACACACCTCAGGGCTTGTCCTACCTTATACTTACAATGCACCCTTCCCTTGGGCCTACCATAAGGGTGTCTGATATGAAAAAAGGGGAAGGTTTGGGGACTGGCAAGTGGGTGTACGTGCCCAATCAACATGGCAGTACCAGACTGCATACAGGCTCTTCAATGGCAAACCTGAAACATACTTTTACAGGCTGCTTCTGTGGGTGGCACAACCAGTGCTGCAAGCCCACTATCAGCATTTGGTTACCAAGCCCTGGGCACACTCAGTACACTGTACTAGGGTCTGACCAGTAAACCAAATCAGTCAATCATGGAATCACTAATTCATACATCAATTTACAATAGGGAACACTTGCACTTTGACACTAGACAGCAGTGGCACAGTGCCCAAAGCACCTAACACTAGCAAAAACACATGAGGCTACAGTAAAAATGGAAGAGAGACCCACGCCAAGGTGCCAGGTCTAACAATCAGAAACTACCGATCCGCCAAAGACCTCTTACTCCAACCTACACGTTTCCGGAAAAAAAAATCTTCCAATCGGGCTTTCCCTGAGGCCGCTCCAAGAATATGGAACTCACTCCTGCACGCCATCAGAAGAATCCCGTCTCTGGCATGTTTCAAAAAGGAGGCCAAAACTTTCCTTATGGGTAAATTACTCTTCTAAATGTTGCCTCCTACCAACACAGAGACCCTGAGCAACTACCAACTAGCACCTCCCATCTGAGTATTGAGCTACCTCACCAAGAATCCTGGGGCCTTATCTTGAGTAATCATGAATGTAATCTGTGCATACATGTCCTCTATCCCTTATGTATCCAGTACCGCACCCCCTCTTTATCTTTTGTACTTTGCGATTCCATGCCTACTGTACACTTCTATGATCCCTGTCAAGCGCTCTGATACTCAAACGGGTCATGTTTGCACTCTATAAAACAAAAAAATAAATAAATAAAGTAAGAGAAGTGCAGAAAGAAGCAACAGACGTGCAGAAAGAGGCAAGAAAAGTACAATAAGAGGCAAGAGAGTTGCAGAAACAAGCAAAAGAGTTGTTGAAAGAATCAAGAGCAGTGTAGAAAGAACCAACGGAGGTGCAGAAAGAGGCAAGAGCAGTGCAGAAAGAGGCATGAGAAGTGCAGAAAGAAGCAAACGAAGTGCAGAAAGAGGCAAGAGAAACACAGAAGAAACCAACAGAGGTGCAGAAGAACACAAGAGGGGTACAGAAAGGGGCAGCAGAGGTATAGAAAGTGTAAAGAGGGGTGCACAAATAGGAAAAAAGTGTGCTGAAAGAAGCAAGAGGGGTGCAGAAAGAAGCAAGAGAAGCATGAAAAGTAGAGAAACAAGCAACATGGGTGGAGAAAGATGCAAGAGGAATACAGAAAGAGGCAAGAGAAGCACAGAAAGAAGCAACAAAGGTACAGAAAGAGGCAAGAAAAGTACAGAAAGAGGCAAGAGAGTTGCAGAAACAGGCATAAGAGGTGAAGAAAGAAGCAAGAGCAGTGCAGAAAGAGCCAACAGAGATGCAGAAGGAGGCAAGAACAATGCAGAAAGACATAACAGAGGTGCAGAAGGAGACAAGAGGGGTGAAAAAAGGCAAGAGAAGTACAGAAAGAATAAAAGAGGTTCCGAAGGAGGCAAGACGGGAAAAAAGGGCTAGAGATGTGTAGAAAGAGGCAAGAGAGGTGCACAAAGAGGGAAGAAGGGTACAGAAAGAGGCGAAATGGGTGCATAAAGAAGCAAGAGAGGTCCAGAATGAAGCAAGAGCAGTGCAGAAACAAGCAACAGAGGTGCAGAAAGAGGCAAGAGGGGTGCAGAAAGAGGCAAGAGATGTGCAGAAAGAGGGAAGAAGGGTGCAGAAAGAGGCAAGAGAAGTGCAGAAAAAAGCAAGAAAAGTGCATAAACAAGCAACGGAGGTGCAGAAAGAGGCAAGAGAAGAGCAGAAACAAGCAACAGAGGTACAGAAAGAGTCAAACAATGTGCAGAAAGAGGCAAGACAGTTGCAGAAACAGGCAAAAAATGTTTAGAAAGAGGGAAAAGGGATGCAGACAAAGACAAGAGAAGTGCAGAAGGAGGCAAGAAGGCTGCAGAAATATCCAAGAGAGGTACAGAAAAAAAGCAAACAAAGTACAGAAACAAGCAACAGAGGTGCAGAAAGAGGCAAGAGGGGTGCAAAAACAGGCAAGCTGAATGCAGAAAGAAGCAACAAAGGTGCAGAAAGAGGCAAGAAATAAGTGCATTGAGAGGCAAGAGAGTTGCAGAAACAGGCAAAAGAAGTCCAGAAAGAGGGAAGAAGGGACACAGGGGTGTGGAAAGAGGCAAGAGAGGTACATAAAGAGGGAAGAAGGGTTCAGAAGGAAACAAGAGAAGTGCAGAAAGAAGGAACAGAGGTGCAAAAGAGGCAAGAGGGGTACAGAAAGAGGAAAGAGAGGTGCAGAAAGAGGCAAGTGGGATGCAGAAAAAAGCAAGAGAGATGCAGAAGGAGGTAAGAGAAGTGCAGAAAGAAGCAACAGATTTGCAGAAGGAGGCAAGAGAAGTGCAGAAAAAGGCAACAGACTTGCAGAAACAGACACAAGAGGTGCATAAAGAGGGAACAGGGGTGCAGAAAGAGGCAAGAGATTTGCAGAAAGTGAAAGAGATGTGCAGAAAGAGGCAAGAGAAGTGCAGATAAAGAATGAAATGTGCAGAAAGAAGCAACAGAAATACAAGAAAAGTCAAGAGAGGAGTAGAAAGAAGCAAGAGTGGTTTGCACACCATTAGTACCAATTTAACACCCACATTTAGCCATAAGAAACAGGTGACCATTCTAGGTTTGCACAGGGCCTTCCACCATGCTGTAACACTTGTCGCTCCAATTTTGGTAACATTTGAGCTGTTTGAGCTCGAAACAAGCTTTTTTGGTTCAAATCTGCAGATTATGCAGTAGATGATGGATTATGTGGTAAATGCGGAAAATGTTTAATTGTGCGAAAGTTGGTGCAGTCAAATAGTCGCATAATTCCAGTGGTCCTGCTTATACATTGGACTAGGTCCAGAAGTGCTCCTCAGTGGTTCCTTCTCTTTTTTATCTCATTGAGTTCCTAGTTTAGCTTCTATGGAAATGAGGAAGACTAAACCTGAGATTGCCACGCCACAACACAGACTACCATACCACATTATTACTCTCTATAACACAGAATCCCAATCTACATAATTCCTATACACTAAATACCACATACTTTCTATCCACATAATTTCACTGCACGTACCAAATAATTCTACTACACACAACCTACATCCACTCCACTCCAAAAAACATTAGTAAAAAACTTTTACATTTACAACGCCAATACCTCTAAATCTTGAGAATGCAAGACCTATTACATTATAAATGCTTCTTTAACCGGTAGTCGTATTTGCTGAGTGGTAGAGAAAGTGTGATTGGCCTCCAACCAGAGCTCAGGAATTCTGCTACGTAGCACTTACAGGAGGAACCAGGAGGGTTTATTGGTCCCCAAAGTCCTTCAGGAGTAAAGTCCTATCAACACCACTAAAGAAGCTAGAAATTACAAGAAAAGAAAATAAATAACTTTCGAAGCGGCGCGCCTGACTTTAAAATGGCGGCCGCTCAGGACATCTCGACTACCTTCCATAGGAATGGATAGGTATATATATACTGCTTAAAAATACTACAAAATGGCAATCAGCCGGAGGCAGGTACAATAGAAAAAGGACTAACCAACTAATAGATAGAGAGAAAGGAGCCCATTTCCAAATCCTAAATAGAGGATGGAAAGTGAAAGAGGACAAACACTATGAAGTGAAAGAGAGAAGGTATTCAGCCTTTAGAAAGCCGACCAAAACGGTGGACATCTTGGAAAGTCCACTTTGATCACCAGAAGTTCATAACTAAGAACAGCTAATCAAGTACACTGAAGTGAGCAAGTTCTAGTGGAACTTACAACTACTAAAGATAACTTCTATTGCTTTAATTCTTAATAGAAGTTAGATAATTTACATTATTATTTAAAGATAAGAGAACTTTAGTATTCTACAACCAAGATGGATGACAATCACCTGGAATGGATAGGCAAGAACGCCTACAACATATTATACCCTCTTATCTCTCCAAAAATGCAGCCAAAAAATGTAAGCATAACCTCTTAAGGAGAAACCCTGACACTTTGATTGCCGACACTTCTTTTTGTCTGGTTAAAGGGGTCATCCTAAAAGATATGATTTTCTTCACCAGAAGAAGAGCAAAATGGCGAAATACCTTTACAAACCTGCTATACATTAAAACCACTACCAACATCCCACATGGAACAAAATTCATGACCAAGGCTTCACATAAACTCAAAGCTGACATTTGCTTAACTATCTTTAAGAATGGTATAATATTGATCCAAGGCTCTAATGACGATCTAGAAAAGCTCGGCAACATCTTCGATATTCTAAAGAGAAATGTGGAGAATTTGAACTCACTCCAACACCAAAGCAGATCAGATCACAACCTCGTTCTACCTGACACTCCCTCCACAAGCAGCTCAATAACCAGAGACCACCAGGAACAGGATCAAGCCACACTTAGAAAAGACGCAAGACATGTTCAACACCAGAATCGGACAACGGGCAACTCCGTCTCATCTGACAATAACCCTATAAGTAATAGCCCAATCAACCTTGACCAGGAACAAATAAGAGACACTTGGCTGGTACAAGTCCAGAATACACCAACGGACAACTCAAGTTCAGCCGACACCAACTCTATAAACGTTACTCCAACCAGAGAAGAACAGGAAATTGTACAAACCAACGGCCCAACCAATATCCTACCAGATCCAGTCCCTCAATCTAAAACCATGGACGAAATGGAAAATTCATCAATCGAGGACAATTCAAAGAGAACACAAATCTTATCTAATAACAGTTATAACTATGCCTCAACAAAACATGATAGAAAGAATAACCCCAAAACCAATGAGAAAGATAATAATATACCGAAGGGATACATCAAAAAACCAAAGAGACAGTGCTCCAAACAGAAACGCAGGAACAGAAATATTGAAATTGGAAAACTACGGAAGATTATTCTTAATATGGCACCCAAGGTCATGAGAATTATCCAGGAGACCCAAACACAAATCAGCACTATAGCAGAGGTTATACAAAACTCGAAGATAGGGATAGAAAAACTCTATGATATTTCAAAGAACACGCAGAATGAAATAAAACTCATCAGAGAATCAATAAATACATCTATAAAGGAAAACAACATGAGATCTCTACCTTTGACAGACAAAACAGACCAGATAGGAATAATAACATACTAACAGAAGAAGAGATAACAGCACTACTCCAGGAATACGAAACTTTAGACCCAATGAGAACACAGGAAATCAAAAGAGTAATGATAGACACTAACAGAACATCTACGAGAAAGGAAAGGAAATTAAACCTCAACAATCTTCAACAAATCCAAATAACCACGGAACCGGTAAACATAACCTCAACCAGAACGGAGAAATCTCTAAAATGTCTGTTAATCAACTGTCGATCGGCGGCGAAACATGCTTCAGACATAGCAGACATCATCATAAAACAAGAAATAGACTTAACAATCCTGACTGAAACATGGCTATCTGAATCCTCATCGCCAATACTAGACCTTCTGGTACCACCGCACTACAACATTTTGAGATTAGATAGACAGATAAAAACAGGAGGAGGTATTGCATGTATACATAGATCGACCCTAGAAGTTGGCCAATTTCAATCCGACCCCCTTGAATCATGCGAATACCTAGGGCTTAACATTAGAGCTACAAATAATCTGATCTGCAATATACATGCCCTATATCACCCTCCAGGAAACAATATGAACTTCATTGACCAACTGATGGAGATCATCACTGCTAACACCAACTCCGACACTAATAATATATTCTTAGGCGACTTCAACCTTCGTTGGAATGACAACAACGACAAACAGGGCAACGCCCTTAAAGAATTTTTAAACGATCTGAATCTATCCCAAGCATGTCTTCAACCTACTCACTCAAAAGGAGCCACTCTGGATTGGATTATCTCGAAGAATAAGAACATCAAAATCCTCTCCATTGAACAGTGCGACTGGTCAGATCATCACGCTATAACCTTCCGAATACCTTCAGGGGAGAAAATAAAAAAGACTCAACCTACAAAAATGGAAAGATGGATTAGAGAAACTAGGGATTCCAATATGGAGGTGCTATCGGAAAGTCTCAAGAGAAACTTAAACCCACCTGAAAACTTGAAAGATGTGAACGATCTAACGAACCACTATTACACCACAGTAACGGAAATAGTCAATACCACCATACCACTCAAATTAAAAAGAGTGACGGAAAAGAATAAAAATCCATGGTTCAACGGAATACTGAATGAAGAAAGACGCAATCTGAGAAGAGCAGAAAGAAAATGGAGACAACACCCTTCCCCCACTACACTGAAAGCTCTTAGAAAAATTAGAAAGGAATATAACAAGAAGATCATCAACACAAAAAAGGAATTCATCAGAACAGAATTGGACAACGCCAAAAACAGACCTCGTAAATTATTCGAAATCATAAAACAACAATCCAACAAGTTGACAAAATCTGTCCAAGAGGTCACTAAAACACAACTAAGTTGTGATGAATTTTCTACCTTCTTCATTAACAAAGCCAATAAGCTGGAAGAAGAACTTAAGACCGCCGCAGATAACATTGAAGACAACACGCCACCAACTCTATCTGACCGGAACCATGCAAACAAATCAACTAAAAACAAAGCACACTGGAACACCTTCAAATTATTAGATCATAAGGAGCTGGCTATCACACTTGCGACCACAAAACCCAATAACCATTATAACGACCCAATACCATCGAAATGCTTAAAAGAAATCGGCCATTCTATGATCCCAATATGGACAGAGATTATAAACGCATCACTATCTCAGGGATGCCTGCCTGAAAGCTTGAAGACGGGACAAGTAATCCCGATCATCAAAAAACCCACAGCGGACCCAACAGATCCAAATAACTATCGCCCAGTGACCAACATCCCTTTTCTTGCAAAACTCATAGAGAAATGTGTACAAAATCAACTGAGTAAACACATCGACAACTTCGCTTTGCTAGATGACTGCCAATCTGGATTCAGAGCAAACCATAGCACTGAAACGGCAATCCTACATATTGTCGATGATGCCCTTCAAGCTCTAGATTGCAACCAATCCTGTCTACTCATCCTCCTAGACTTGTCAGCTGCATTTGACATGGTTAACCACGAAAAATTACTGATCAGACTTCACGACAGGATGGGAATCTCTGGCACAGTACTGAAATGGTTCGAATCATTTTTAATGAACAGAACTCAGAGATTCTTAGTAAATCAAGCACTATCTCCATCTTGTCCCAACACAATCGGAGTACCGCAAGGATCCACATTATCTCCGTCACTGTTTAACTTATACATCGAACCTCTCACAGAAATTCTACGGAATTCAAAAATATCCTTTCACATGTATGCAGATGACACGCAACTTTACATCAAGATTGCTAGCTTGGAAGATATAACCACAATGAACGACGCCCTCAAAATATCGCTAAAATGGCTAACTCACAATCATCTTAAGCTCAACGCCGACAAAACAGAATTCTTACTCATTACACCACAAAAAAAACATCCCTTAGTGAGAGAATGATGTAAATTGATTACTGCATTAAATTGCATCCCAACTCTAGTAGACTCTGCGAAATCTCTCGGAATCACATTGGATGAGAACCTTGATATGAAAACACATATTAAATCCATGGCAAAAAACGCCTGCTTCCATTTGAACTATCTAAGGAAGATGAAATCCTTTTTAACAGAGACAGACTTGAAACTAGCTGTGCAATCTCTGGTTATCTCTAGGATAGAATATGGATGTACTACACTTGCTGGCCTTCCAAAAATCTCAACAGCTCCACTAAAAGCTTGCCTCAATTCAGCAGCAAGGCTTATTACAGGATGTAGGAAATTTGTTCATATCTCGCCTCACCTGAAGGCTACCGTACGAAGACAGAGTACAGATGAAAATGGCATGTATCACTCATAAAGCGATTCATCACAACACACCTAAATATCTAGCCCACAAAATAGAAATATAAGGAAGAAACAGACTTGTCAGGAGTGCCAATTATCTACTCCTGAAACCTCCTATCTTTAAAAAGAAAAAACTTATGAGAGAACTTTCTCAGGCGTAGCTCCCAGGATATGGAACGCCCTTCTGGCAAATATCAGAAAAATAACAAACACGATAACATTCAAGAAGGAAATCAAGAACCATCTTATGAGCAAGTTCCTCCCATAACAAGACAAACTCTACCGAAGACGTGCCGCTGATTATTACATTATACCCTATATGGAAGCAGGATGTGACTGACCGATCCGCAAAGAAATATCACCTCAGCTCATTGTAACTTAAATTTCAATTAAGTCCATCCAGTTATCGTTTTCCACTTACAGACTTGGACGATCCTATTGTATTATATATATTGTGTTGTAACCCAGACCATATGATGTTAAGCGCTCTGATACCCATGGGTCTTGTTCGCGCTATAGAAAACTGTAAAATAAATAAATAAATAAATAAAGTGAACTTCATTCCCCAACCAGTAGTGCGCTAAGAGGTGCGTTTGCAGAGTGGGGGAGAAAGTGGGGGGTGGCCTATGAATACCTCTTAGCAATCCTACTGTGTGGACTTACTGGAGGTAACAGCAGAGGTATTTGGCCCCCACGGACACCCTTGGGGGCCAATTACCCCTCTTATTACCTCCAGTAAGTCCCACACAACAGCATTGGAAAGTTCTCATAGCAGGCTACACCCCTTTTGACCACCAGTCTGCACACATACTCCCTGGCAGGCTCTTCAATGGGCATTAAAGTCCCCTTCACTGCTGGGGGGTCTTAGGGGCCAACTAGCCTACCTGATACCTCCAGTAAGTATCGGGGTTTGACACACGAGGACCTCATCATCCCACCAGCAGTGTACCAAGAGGAGTGTTTGCAGAGTGGTGAGAAAAGGGGCATGGCTTTGGACAAACTCTCAGCAATTCCACTGTGTGGGGCTCACTGGAGTTACCTGGTGGGGTAGTTGGCCCCAAAGGACCCTTAAGAATCTAGGGGACTTAATACCCCAACCCAGAACGTTCCAGGAGACGTGTTTGCAGAGTGGTGCATGGAGGGGTTGGGGCCTCCGGTGAGATGCCAGCTTCTCTTTATTTTTTTTTAAGAAAGGGGGCTATGTGCCTCCTTCTCTTAGCAAATTTTTAGCCCTGGGGACCCCATCCCCCCGAGCCTAAGTCTTTTTTTTATTTAAAAAAACAGGAATGAGGCCACGCATCCCCCTCCTGAGGCCGTTTTTGGCCCTGGGTACCCCATCCCACGGGGGATTGGCCACTTGTTTTTTTAAAAACAACGTTTAAATGAGGGGGGTCGCGTGGCCCTCCTTCTGGGATCTTTTTCAGCCCAGGGGCCCCATGCCGCAGGGCTTTACATCCTATTTATTTTATTTAACGGGAGAGGGGCCCGTGGCCCTCCTTCCCTAGGCCTCTTTTGGCCCTGGGGACCCCATCTCCCAGGGCCTGGTCAGCATTTATTTATTTTCTTTATTTTGGAGGGGGCCACTTGGCCCCCCTCCTGAGGCCAATTATGGCCCTGGGGACCCCATCCCCGGGTCCTGGCCTCATGCTGGGGACCATGGGGGGAGCCCTAATGCCCTCGCAGTCCTAGCCGGCTTCCTGCCTCCTGCAGGAGCCGGCATTGCTTTTGGACAGGGGAAGCTACTGACATACAGCTCCCCTTCTCCAAAAGCAATTCTGCTTTTCTTCGTAGAAGCGAGTGCAGATTTTCTGCTCTTGCTTTCACAAGGCAAAGCAGTGTTTGCTATCGCAGGGCGGGAGCCGTGCTCCCTCCCTGCCATAGCAAGCTGCAATGTCCCGGGGGTGAGCTAACCTGAAAAAAGCACCAAAAAACAGCTGGTGAACGTGCGCTCTATAAATACCTCTTATAATATCATATCATATCAACATTGCTGGAGCCGGCCCTGGGGGGTAGTGGTCTCCAAGATCAAGGTGGGCTCCAGGAGGTGGGGCCAAGTGGCTCCCCTCCCAATGTATGCAAAGCCCTGTGGGGGTGGGGGTCCCCGGGGCCAGGGATCTGCAATGGAACTCCAGCTTCTTTTAATTAGTGCCCCGGGTGGTGGTCCTCGGGGCGTGTGGGGGGGCTGAAGTCCCCTCACACTACTTTATTTTAAGCAGAGCCCCAGAGAGGTCGCAGTCCCTGGGACTGGACGTGGTCCACATGCCCCCTGCATTCGTTAATTAAAGCCCCAGGGAGGTGGCAGATCCTGGGGCTGCACGAGGTGGGCAGGAGCCCTCCACGCTTTTTATTATTTTTTTATAATAAAGCCCCGGGGAGGTGGCGGTCCCTGCATTTGATTAAGGATTGCCCCAGGGAGGTGGCAGACCCCGGGGCTGTGGGGCCCACTGCAGGGACCCCGCATAAACATACAAAAATGCCCCCGGGACATGGCCCACCCGGGGTCTTATTAAAACAAAGCGCATTACACAGTGCTTTGTTTTTTGTTTTTTTCACTGTGGTATTTTTGCAACCACCGCGACTCCGGCCAAAAAAATAAAAATAATGAAAATGCTTTTTGGGCCCTGACCTAGGCGGTCAGGGTGTTTCTACCCTGCTCCCTTTTCTTTATTTTTTTACTGTTTTCTTCCCTTTTTTCTTGTGACTCGGTTTTACCGAGTCACAAGATGGCTGCCAACACTTCTTAGTTTGGAGTGTTGACAGCCAGTCAAAATGAAGCTTGTGATCTGGAGGGTTTGCGGATCCACCGTGGTCACCAGATATCAATATTTTTTATTTTTTTAATTTCTCAGGAGCTACTGAACAGATTTAAACCATTTAAAAAAGAACATTTACTACACCAAGACTTACCTTTTTGCCAAATGTGGTGTAAATCCATTCAGCAGTTTTGGCTGTAGCTTTGTCTTAAGTTTCCTATGGAAATTAACATGGAGAAAAGGCGTTTTGGGACCCCCCCTTTTTTCTCGGCTCCCGCTCAATGAATCACCCCGAAACTTTCAAGATAGGAGCTGACCCAAGGGATCCATTAGTTTTTAAAATTTCGTGAAGATTCGTCAAACGGCGCCAAAGATATTGGCAAAAGAAAAACGCTTTTCGAATAGAAAATAGGTCCTAATTATAATGGAAAGTGCAGAAAATTAAAAGAGTGGATGCATTGAAACGTCTAACATATAGATTAGATACATCTGATACTCAGCACATTGGTGTATGCAGATTTCTTAAGGTCATGAGTTTGAATCCCAGAAATGCAGGCTCATCCATTTGAGGTGTGAATTGGAGGCTGGGGTTAAAATTCGTTCCCTTCAAAAATTTTCGTTTGTGCACAGGGAATGGAATTCTGATCCCTGCAGTTTTCCATACAGCATGATAACATGAGGCAATACACATTACACCAATTTTCCCCTTTTAGTTTCAGCAGTTCAAACCAGCCTAAAATGGCTGATGAAAAATGCCTGCTAATTACCGAGACAAGTAGAAATTGGTGCCCCATGGTGTCGGTATTTATTCCGTTCCATAAATATTGTCACCAGCCAAGGGCCTTCGGAACTGCAGGAGTGGGGTGTTGAACGGCGTACGTTCCTGTTGGGCCTCAAATGAAAGCCATTGAATGTATAGGACACGTCGTCGGGTCGGATTGGGATCACAATTTGGCCCGGGCACTGACGAAAAAAGTGGCCCACATTCAAGGGGCGTGGCCCACATTTAAGGGGCGTGGTCTACAGTTAAGGGGTGTGGCTCACATTCAATGGGCATGCCCTTTCATGAAACATTATTTGGTTACTCTTTGAGGTCTAATTCGTAGAGAAATATTTAGTAAATTAAGCATTTTAAAGCTTACAGAGCAAGTAACATTGGTAAAGACTAGGAGCACTGCAGTTCTGATAACTGAATACTTACTTGCAGTCTTAACGCCCTGCACAATGTTGTTAGATACTCTTTCCCAACCAGCTATGTCCTAGACTCCAATCATCACAGAAACCTATTGGCCTGCTGTTTTCCCACTCATGCAGGCAGTGAGTAAGGGGTGTGTCCATATGGAGGTGAGGCAGGAGCTGGGGAGGGAAAGGAAGGCCACAAACACCCAACAAGATCCCTCATTGAGGAGCGAGTCACTGGAAATTATGAATACTATGAAATGTTACCTTAGTGCAACCTTAGACTCGCCCAGAATAACAAAAAGAACATAGAAGTAGAATGGTGCACCCAGTAAGAGGTACAGAATGACTTAAGGGTCAGAGTGCAGCCTCCACAACATAAGAAAACCAGACAGGGAGGCACTAAGGGGAATTAAATAAAAATAAAAAATCTGCATCAGAAAAGCTGTGTTAAAAAATATGGACCTGTTTTTATAAAATGTCCTCTTTAATTATCATGGTCCCTTTGCAGAATCATAAAGCATGAACAAATGGTTATTTTTTATAGTTGTTTTACCATTTGGCAGTTTTATATAGTGTAAATTCAGCCCAAGACAAAGGCTATTTGAATTCTATTCATGAGTACCAATTACAGTACATATGATCTGATTTTTTTATTTAAGGGCCTGGGCGATGAAGTGATCTGCCCAGAATCACAGGTTGTTAAGCAGACGCTGGGACGCAAACTTGAATCCCAATCTCTGCAACTCTGGCGTTAGGCCACCTATGCCTATGCACAGACAAGGAATGAAAGTGGGAGGATACTGTTCTTGCGCAGGACACAAGGCGAAGGTGACAATGGCCTACATGCTGAGCAACTGAAAAACCAGCAAGGCCCCTTTCCATCACAAAATTATCCGAGCCCTCCAGCACTGGAGCACCTGAAAAGCAGCGAAGCCCCTGCTATTACTAACATACTCAGCCCTCCTCAGACCTTCAGCTCAGGAGCACATGAACAGCAGTAAGGTCCCTGCAATTTGTAAATTAATCAGCCCTCCCCAGCCCTCCAGGCCTCAGGGCAATGTCCTGGCAGGGGAGCAAAAACACAGCTGCTGGGTCATCCACAGTAGCCAGGGGGGGGGGGCGGCTAAGGTGAAGATTGTGCACTTTCCAAACATCACCTGGCCCCCACAGAAAGACCCATTCTTCCTCGCCCACTGTGCCCTGAATGTGAGGGGCTGTGGGCGAGGTGTTAAGACTAACATTGTTCCCCCTCCCCCCCCCCCCCCCCGCTGCGTGGGCCCCTGGGGGGCCAAGGTGAAAATGGCTCAAAGGCCTGAGCAACACCTGGCCCCCAGGGAGGCCGATTCTTGTAAACAATCACCCCTGCCCAGCCTCAGCGTGATTGCTTTGCAGGGGCAGGGGGTGCAGTAGAGGCCACAGCTGATAATCGCTGTATGGCCGCACAGTGAAGCGCTTTCATTTCTGTCTCTGTCTCAGTGCCCTCTGTGGGCCGTTTTTTTCTCCCCTTTCCCAGTCCACAGAGAGCAGACAGCAGAGAGCACTTTCTGTGGACTGGGAAAGGGGAGAAAAAAAACGGCCCACAGAGGGCACTGAGACACTGGCCCTTCGGCCGATGCCCGAATGCCCGCAGTGCCAATCCGCCCCTGGGACACGTCACAACATGACTGATAGTGGAAATCCTGCGCTGAATATACAGTGGTTCTAAAGAGAGGGCCCGCAACGCCACCATTTTCAAAATAACGTAAAGCCTCGTGCTACCTGTTTAGATGGAGAGGTGGTAATGTCACGGTGTTTTTTTTTAAGAGCGGATCTGTGACATGGCGCTGAAATTACAACTCTAATCAGAGCCGACCATTAATTTGTCCACTGCTTTGGGATCAGACTTTCTGATCACTGCCGCCACCAGTCACTTCTAGCACAGCTGCAAAGTGCTCACAGCTGGTTGTACTGCAGAAAAGGAAAACTGCACCAAGATGCTGCTAGACTTTTAAACAGAGCCTGCGTCTTCGATTTATTGAATTCGGTGAACTGTGACAAAGAGAAGCGCGATCTAGTTTACTCTGCAAGAATACAAAGAAAATACGACAGGATGGAGCTTGTCATCCACGCCCATTAGTATACAGAGATATAGGTGTAGTCCATCATATGCGTCGCCCCCTTTTATTTAATATAAAACATCTAAATTGTTTTTAGTCCTAATTCAGACTATGATTAGAAGCACCCAAGCACGCTCCTGGAAAAAAAGGCCTTTGGCTGAGTCTTTCAGAGCTATGTTAAGACTTCTTTTTAAGAGCACTAAGCCGTAGCGGGAAACTAGAGGCACGCGTGTACATGAACTTCTCAGGCAGCTACAGCACTCTGCATCACCTCTTGCCTGTCGAGGTCCGGAGGGAGGCCACCTGTTGAGTTTTATTGCCCACATCTGGCACGTACGGGCTCCCACTGGGGCACTTCCTATCCAAGCACTCACGGCAAAGGTTCCAAATTTCGAAGAGAGTGGCGAACGGATAAAAGGAGCTAAAAGAGACTCCTCGCCGTGAAAATCATTATCCGCGGAAAGGTCTGCGTGTTGGCAGATGTCATTTATGGCACATTACATTGGACGCTTTTCTACTTTTGTTCCCACCTGCTATCGCACTGAAATTATAAAACGCAAAAATGAAGGGAGACAGGGTTTGCTTTCATGTTTGGCCAATGCAGCACTTTCAGGATTTTTTGTCATGCCCATTGCCCTTTAGGGTGACCTGCTTCTGAAAAGCAAAAACTGTGATATTCCAGAAATATCGAAGTATTACAACAATTTTGCATTGATCATGCAGCACAGAATGACATAGGGCAAAATTATGAGTTTGGAGGTCTATCAGACTGCCAAACTCAAGGTGGAGGTGCTGCGGTCATTGCGAACCGCCATTCTGGCGGTCCGGCCGCTTTATTACAACTACGGCAGTCGGACCTCCACAGGACTGCTGCAACAGCCAGTGATGTACGATCCCTGGTGGTGGCACGGCAGTCAGAGTCTCCAGTATGCTTGCCAGTGCCACTGCAGCACCACCAAGCGCATATTTGGAGATTTCTTTACCACAATAGTTTTCATGGTGGTGAGGCTGATGGAGCAAGGATTTGAGGAATAGAAAACTTGCTCGGATCAACCTCTCGTTAACAGATACTAACAAATAAAAATGGTAGATAAAAGAAAATTAACAAACACACAATATCCATACATGGGGAAAAGGCTTTATGCTTGCTTAAATAACAAAGAATAATCCGCTACGTAACTGAAATCCCGCTTGAAACCGAAAATCGTCTTGTGCATGTGCAAACCAGTACCGCGCAAATAACCATGTTATTAACCCATGTGAGGGGGGAATTCTCACGCACGCGCAAGGAGTCACTAACTGTAGGTCTCAAGGCACCGCGTGCCTGCATATGCTTGCCTGGATTTAGAAAGAGCTGGCGCTGCTAATGCTTTTGCTGAACAAAGCAGAAAATAACATGGGATACAGTGGAAGAGGGTGGTGAACAGTGATACTTACATATTTGAGAAAATAACATCTGTTTATGATTCATTTATTAATAGTGTACTTTTGGGCCTGATGTGCTAAGCCAAGGGAAAAGATAGCCGATGAAACGTAACACAAGTTGTGTCTGTGCACTGAAGTTTTGGAGTGGGCTGATGATCGGATCATCGACAGGCTGCCCAAGAACCAAGGACAGATGCCTGGGAACGCTATTCAACTGTGGAATTATATAAAATTTGTATCTTGGGGCGTGGTCAAGATGGCAGCATGGTAGGACGCTTACTTTTGCGCTCCTGCCCGTCATCCTCCCAAAACGGCACTGCACGGCTCTGTGGGGGCCCGATTAGCAAGGAACCGAATGTGCAGGACCTTGGGACCTCTGCCAGTCCGGTCTGAACCTGCTCCTGAGCTCTCAACGAGGATGGCAACGGCGGAGACGGAGAGACAGATCCACCCGCTTTCGCGAGCGCGGCCCAACAAAGCAGCGCTCCGGATCGGAGCGTCGAGGCCAGTTCCCTTCTCTTGGATCCCCCACTGGCCCTCTCTCTATGGGCACAACATGCTCAGGGACTGCTGAGATCTGGCCCCTGACCCAGTAAATGGTTTCTGACATCGCCCACCTGGGCGCTGCAGTGGGAATCCTGGGCCTACCGGGCGGGCTGGGCCAAGACAAGCCCCGGCCTCGAGTAGTGGCGAGCCGGGCGGAGGAGGGCTGAAGATGGCAGTGGATCACCCGAGTGCTGAGGCCTGTGGAGTGGCCTGTGTGACTGGGCAGATTAGCTCTCCCCGCTGAGCTGTGACTGCGGAAGGAACCCTACAGCACACGCAGGAACCTGTTCACCCGGTGACTGAGCACCAGCTCTATGGTCGTGGGGCTACTCAGGGGGGACCGTGGCCGGCCCTCCGGGGCCTAAGGAGGCAACTGGGGGAGACTGGTGTTGCGGCCCTGAGGCGAGTGGCGGCCTGCACTGGACAGTACCCACTTGTGTTCTGCTGCCCGCTATTGCACTGTTGGACACTGGAAGCCTGTGGGCCCTACACTGCATTAGGGTCCCCACACCTCTAGCGATCGGGAGTGTGAGGTTGGGGCCTGTTTATCCCCCCACTGAATGCGGTCTGAGAGCTATCTGAGACGTGATTCTCTGTGTCACCGGCTCGAATCGCGGGTGCCTCCCACCGCAGTGGTCTGGGTCCGGGGCCCGGGGCCCGCCCCGGTGAAGAACTGAACACATTGCCACATACCCTTCCGAGTGCGATACAGTGGCCACTGGTGAGACGGTTCCTGATATAGCTGAGCCTGGGGTGCCCCCTGGGCCTGGGAGGTGGAGATCCTAGCTAGCCCTACTGCACCTTCTGCCGAGCACGGGTTGAGTGCTGCTTGTGGCCTGCTCTCTGGAGTCGCCGGAGCGGGCCGCGCAGATCCCCGGTTTGGCTAGGGTGACGTCTACCACACCTTAACTTCTGGTGCAGGGGAGAAACAGGCGAGACCAGAGCGAAAGGGGACTGGCCTGAAGATTCCTGCGCCCCTCGGACCATGACACCATGTTCACGCTTGTTGGCACACTCTACAGATAGAGGGGAAAGGGCACCACTGAACCCTCCCCGCTGAGTGTGGGTCGAGTGCTGCTTGCGGCCCGGGTCCCTACGCCAGCGAACTGGGCCGTGCAGATCCCTGGCTTGTGGTGGGCGGAAGGATCGACTCTGCAACAGGGGCCGCTTACCCAACGCCCAGTGGTACCCCCTGGTCCTTCTGCATGCTGGCCCCTCTGCCTCTTACTCTGCTTTCTATGTTAACAACTGGCTCCTCCTGACAGACCTGGGATCCCAGGGACTCTAGCCCTGATGTGACGGTCACTGGTAGGGGTTGGTCCAGAGCTCGGGACGCCAAGGCAAAACCCCTGAAGGACATCTTTGGCCGTGCACAGTCCACACCGAATATGGCAGCTGCGGTGCCGGAGCCCGCGACGCCGAAACAACTCACGGCCTCTGGGGATGAGCCCATCACAAAAGCCTTTCTGGAGTCACTCTTTCTCAAGCTGAGGGAGGATATCCAATCAGTAAAAGCCGAATTTGCCACGGAAATGAAAGAGGTGCACCGAGATGTCGACAATGTTGGGGAGCGAGTATCCACACTCGAGGAGAGGAATGATGTCACATCTACGGAACTGACGACGCTGCAGCAGAAGGTCATCAGGTTGCAGGACCAGAACATGGATATGCAACTGCATCTAGAGGACATTGAGAACCGGTCCTGTAGACACAACATCCGTATCCGGGGAGTGAGGAACACTGATGATACAACGGATCTGTTTGCATTCTCCACCGGCCTCATTAAGCATATCCTTGGGGAATCCCACGCAGCAGAAATGGTTCTGGACAGAGCACACAGGGTGGGACCGCCCCGCGGTCTTCAGGCTCCTCCGGCGGATATACTGGTGTGCGTGCAGGATTTCAAGACTAAGGAAGCTATATTGTCTAAGGCTGGGTCCCTACACCCGATTTCATTCCAGGGCCACTCCCCGGTACTATATCAGGACCTAGCTCTGATCACCCTAAAAAGGCGTAGGCAGTTTCACCCTGTGACTGACCACCTGAGGCAACAGGGGATCTCTTACTCCTGGGGGCACCCATAACAATAACAAACTGCACCAAATGCGATCGCTATTGGACGCCTGCCACCTACTGGGCCTCGCGCCTCCGACGGAGGAGGATGGCACCGAAGACCCGGGTGATGGGCCAGCTACCACTCCGAGGGGCTGGCAGAGGCGGACAAGGAGGAGGCACCCGCGGAAACCACCGGCTTCTGAAATTGCTCAAAGCCAGCGAGACGCGCTGGCCACGGCGACTGAGGCCCTTGCCGGGGATGGCTCGGAGGCCGAATGAAGAACCGGTATCTGCTTACACTTTGGGACCCACTGGCTGAGTCTTTGCCAGGTTTGGGGGGATGGCGGGGAGGGGTGAGTCTCTCCTCATTGATTGACTATGGACCCTCGTGGTTGTCCCCCTTGTTGTTCTGGGACGACGGACTAAATTCAGAGAATGCTTTTGATTCCATTCTGTTTGGGTTAGGGTGGGTTGGACATTCTTTTGTGTGAGGTTTTGGGGTTTGTTCTCCTCTTTCCTTCCCCCCCTTTTCTGCTAGGGCGTTGCCCCCCTCGTCCGCCTCCCTTTGCCCCCGCAGCGCGGCATTGGATGTCATCGCGTCCGTCCTCTGCCTTTCCCCTCTAGGCCTTGGTCCCGCAAGACACTTTCCCGGGGTCCGTCTTCGCCTACTTCACCCTTATATAACACACGTCGCAGGAACCACTTAAGGTACTTACTCCTAATGTCCGCGGTCTTAATAATCCAATCAAACGCAGAGTGGTTCTCCACTATTTAGAGCAGTCAACAGTAGCAGGTGTGTCCCTTATAGTGGGCTTGGTGTATGCTCCTAACAAAGGTCAGGTGAAATTTTTCCACGAGGCACTCACAGAGGCTACAGCCAACTCTGAGTGGTGCCTGCTATTAGGGGGTGATTTAGATTTAGTCTTCGATAACATTGCTGACCTTTCCTGTCAACGCACCTCGCAGGTTGGAGCTCTTTCCCAGGTTGAACTAGATCGGGTGCGGGACATGGGCCTAACAGATATGTGGCAAAACTTTCACCCGTGTAGCCGAGCTTACACATACTACTCAGGGCACATAAAATATATGCTAGGCTCGATTACATTCTTAGCACCTCCCCTTTGCAAACTATGGCAGCGGACACTGAGATCCTCATCGCATCCCTCTCCGACCAGTCTCCCGTCATGGCCACCTTTCACTTGCCTCATACCCGCCCACCGCTGAGACAATGGCGCTTGCGAGACACGTTATTGCACTGGGATTCCACAGTTACCCAAGTTAGTAATGCTATAAAGAATTTCCTAGCCACGAACGCTAACCCCAACACATCCCTGGTGACGCAATGGTTCCGCCCTTAAAGCCGTTCTGTTGGGGGAGTTCATCGCCATATCCGCGGCCAAGAATGTAGAGCGCAGTCGTAAGCGAGCTCAACTGACTAAACGGGTAGCTAGGTTAGAACAGATGCATCAGCGCATGGGGCGAACAGGGCTTGGCGTCAGCTCTGTGTGGAGCGAAAACAGCTCCCAGCGCTGGATCAGGATAGGGCCAAATTTTCCGCCCTCCGTCTCCGCCACGCTTACTACACCAGTGGTAATAAATGCGGCCGCTTTCTGGCCCATAAACTGCAGGAGACGAGACAGCGACAAGGAGTACAGGCTATTCGGGACTCAGGGGGTGAGCTCACCTCAGAGGACGATAATAAAGCTGAGGCCTTTCGGGACTTCGATGCAACCTTTTACTCCTTGATACCCTACATGGCACTGCCTACCTTGACGCCGCAACGCTGCCGGCTCTCTCCTCAGCGCAAGCTGATGCTCTAGACAGTGAAATACCAACAGAGGAGGTGTTCGCCGCCATCTCACGCCTCCAACTCGGTACATTCCCGGGGCCTGACGGCTACTCTGCGGCGTTCTATAAGAACTTCTGTGGCCATATTGCCCCCCTCCTGCAGGACCTCTTTAATGCCTTTGCACACACCGGAGCAATCCCTGGCGAAATGCTAGAGGCATCTATAGTGGTCATCCCCAAGCCTGGCGAGGA
This sequence comes from Lissotriton helveticus, assembly GCF_964261635.1. Lineage (NCBI taxonomy): Eukaryota > Metazoa > Chordata > Amphibia > Caudata > Salamandridae > Lissotriton > Lissotriton helveticus. Next base: position 1,470,871,053 of record NC_136065.1, read on the forward strand.
CAAGACCCTATGCAGTGCCTACAGGCCTATTTCTCTTCTGAATATTGACTCAAAGATCTACACGAGCAATTTAGCGACCCGTCTAGCGCCGTTTCTGATCCAACTAGTTGAACCAGACCAAGCAGGGTTCGTGCCACAAAGGCAGACCAGCGATAACACCAAGAGAGTTCTGCATCTTATTGAGAAGGCTTTGCGCACCACAGGGGAATACATGCTACTAGCCATTGATGCAGAAAAAGCCTTCGATAGGGTGCACTGGCCCTATCTTGAGCAGGTCCTGTTGAGGTTCGGCTTCAGTGATAAAATGCGCTCGCGCATATTAAATTGTTATCGCTCACCATACGCCACACTCCGTGTAAACGGCCAGACGTTGTCCCGCTTCCCCATAAGCAGAGGTACGATGCAGGGTTGTCCTCTTTCCCCCCTGTTCTTTGCGCTCTACATGGAGCCGTTGGCACAATGCATACAACAACACCCCATCATCTCTGGGATCAAGTTCAGTGGAGACACTCATACCGTCAGCCTCTATGCAGACGGTATTCTCCTTTCCCTCTCTGATCCCATCCAAACATTGAGGGCACTCTTTATTCAATTGCACAGCTTCGCACAGGCTTCAGGGTTTAAGATTAATATGGACAAGTCTACCGCCCTCGACATCTCCCTCACTCCGTACACGCTAGCCGACATTCGGGAAGAACACCCAATGCAATGGTCATCCTCTACCATACCATACTTAGGAGTACAACTGGGGGGCCACCATCTCTGCAACTATTGAAGCCAATTACGATCGGCTTCGTACCCACATTTGCACGGGACTGGACCGCTGGAAATATCATACTTTATCCTGGCTTGGTCGGATAGCGGCGGTCAAGATGACAATACTCCCCCAGATCCTATACCTTTTTTAGACCCTCCCTTTGCGTCCCCCGACAGGTTTGATCCAACACACTCAATTAGATCTTGCCCGATTTATTTGGCAGGGCCGCAAACCCCGATTCACGCATGCCATAGCGATTTTGCCGCCCGAGAGGGGGGAGTGGGGTCCCAGACCTACAACTATACTTCTATGCTGCTCAACTTCGCTACCTGGTGGAGTGGAGTCACCTTGAGTCTGAGAAACATTGGTTATTTCAGGATCAGGCGGTAGCTGTAGTGCCTCTGCAGGGTCTCCCCTTCCTCCGCAAAACACATAGGCCACCCAATCTATATGCCTCCTACATCACAAGTACCACGAGGGAAGCCTGGGATCGCACTGCCACGGCACATGAACTTACGACATTCCCCTCCCCACTCACACCACTCTTCAACAACCCGCACTTCCACCCCGGCACAATCCCTGGGGAATTTACGCAATTTGACCTGGAGGGGATCATTCCATTCCTGAGACTTCGTACAGCCTATGGAATCCCCGAAACAGAGCGGCTGTCTTACTTACAGCTTAGACACTGGGCCCTACAGCCACAAATTAAACCTGGCGCTCAGAGGTTCATGACTCCATATGAGAAATGGCTGGTGACCAGATCATACGACAATAAAATAATCTTGGATCTATACAAACACTTACTGCTCACCACAGTCTACACGCATAACGCAGGGCAGGAACGATGATGAGAGAGGGACCTAGGACGCACCCTAACTCACAAAGAATGGGACAGTATCTACCATAGGGCTCGGCATTCATCATACCATATAGGCCTCACCGAGACACTGACTAAGGTGGTGACATATTGGTTATACACACCTGAGCGTCTCCGTCAGTTTGATCCCCGTCAGAGTGCTCTGTGCTGGAGAGGTTGTGGGGAGGTGGTCACGCTGGAATATCTCTTGTGGAGCTGCAAACATATCCAACCTTATTGGTCCCAAAATTGAGATGAAATGGATTCCCACCTGAACACAAGGCTCCCACGTTTCCCAGCCTATGTCCTTTTGGGCCTACCCAATCCACTGATGTATCCAACTAAGTCCCGATGAGGTAGACTAATCGCAATCGCCCTGGAGGCAGCCACTCAGAACATACTCGCGCACTGGCGATCTTCCCAGTCCCCGCCGCATGCTGGATGGCTTCAGAGTCTATGGATGATTCTGGGGATGGAGAAACTGACGCTCACTCTAGCGGGTAGGGACCTGAGTTCCCCGAATTATGGCGCCCTTTCCTAACTCTACTTGTAACAGAATTCAGAAAGTTGACCTGCCCTAGATACCTAAGATTACTGCGTCTAGCGGACACGCCAATCCCACAGGAGAATCCTAAAAGCGAGGCCCATAGACCGCAATGAATTACGTCATGTCTTGCTCTTTCCTGTACCCTTCTGACTGTACTTACCCTGGTGGACGAGGGGAGGTGGGTGGTGGGAGGGTAATTGAGGGTCTTTCCCTCCTTTCCCTGTCATTGTATTGTTTCTTATTGCTTTACGTTTAGTTTATTCGTAGATCCACTCCAAGCATTTACTGAAGTAATATTGCCTAACGCAACAATTGTTGTCTGTATCTAGCTGATCCTGAGAGCTGGGGGCTGTGTGCTCTGTTCTGTTCTCTGTTGTTTTTTTAATCAATAAAAAGATTTAAACCATAACATTTGTATCTCATTTGTTTTGTGAATGGGTATGAAAGGAAGTGGTACTTAAGAAATAAATAAATGAAATGGGAAGGGTTTACTAAACAAATAATTAGTTAAGAAATAAAGACTGACAGCATGAGGAGATGACAACTCCCCTTCCTGTGCCCAATCACAGTCCATGATTCACGAACACTTGAAGCTTTTGAGGGTGGGACATGCGGAAATAAAGACTATAACTATTGGGATTTAAGTTAAGAAGAAATAATTAAGATTATTTTGATGTCAATGCTGAGTGAGGTGTAGGCGAGAGCGGCTGCTGGAAGAAGAACAGACTGGGAAGATTCAATCCTGAAAGACAGCCTGATTAGATTGAAGAATTGCTGAAGAATATTGATGAGTGAGAGAGTGTAAGAGAGGGATGCCCTCCGGTGCGTCGGGTTCTAGAGGAGTGTAGTAAGTATAATCGTATCCTGCACCTGTCCTATAGTCTGTGTCTCCTGACTCTTTATCAGGTGACCTCCACCAATCCTTTTGGCCAGGGGTTGGCTTTCCTCATTTCGCTACTCTGTAAATATATTTCTGTTTTGAATTTGCATATCTTTTGCAAAGTATGAGTTACTGTGTCTTTTGTCTCTTCATCTATCACTCCTAATGCATTTGATTTGTTGAATGTGTCTGAGATTTGAAAGTGATTTGATAAATGAATATTACTCTCCCATGAAAGTTGATGGAGTTTGCACTGTGAATCTGTACAAATGAGCATTCATTTGAATGATTTATTAGATAACATTTATTTAATCTTACTTGGAGCCTGTGATTATTTTATTGAAAGTTATAAGATTAGTAAATTTGTTAATATCACCATCAACTACTCCACTAATGGTCCATTGACCAAAGGAAGAGTGTTGATCTGTGAAGGTTAGTTAGACATTGACCAATTCAGATCAAAGTGAAATAACACGTGACCCCCAGTGAAACAGTCAGGAAACATATATATATATATGGGGGCCCATTTTGAGTAATTGTTGATTTTATGAAATGTTTATCCTGGTCTTTCGCTGGATCAAGGCCGACATGAAAATGGTGACTGTGAGGAAACAAAGGGCACCCTACATTGCTCCGGGCATTGGGATGCATGAAGGGGGTACATTGTATGCCCCCCTGTTTGCATGCACTCCCTTTCCAGCAAGGCATGGAATGCACAGTCTATGCCTTACAGGAACCGGCTTTGGCATTCCCTTTGTGGTGCCTTTTTAATAGGCACCACTGTGGGAACACCAAAGGACCACCCACCAAACCATGAGGTAACTCATAATCTGGTGGTCGGCTGGCGTGAGGTCTGGGAGTGTGGGGACAGGGTGGTGGTGTGGCAGCCCGCTCCCCTACTGCCAAACTCATAATCAGTCCCATATTCAATAGCACTCATCAACATAGAAATCACAGCTAATGAGACTCTAATGGGAATTAAATTTTACTTTTACACACAGTATCAGCCGTGTTAACTAAAGTGCTTTTCTGCTAAGAATAGCTAACTAATCTTACACTGAACCACTTAAACCTTACTTGCCTCTGTGTTCAGTAAACCCTCTCTGAAAACCCAGACATGTCCAAAATTTACTGAAATTTGCCAGAACAGATGGTGAAAAAACGGGACTGTCCCAGCAAATCCAGAACTTCTGGTCCCCCACCTGAGACTGTTACACCAGCGCTACTGAAGGGCACTGGGAATAGTTACTTCAGGGTTCACAGTGTTTACCTAAGTGCCTTGCCATATCAAAGAATTTAGTAGTATAAGTGAAGATACCTGAAGGAAATTTCAGACTCCATCAATTCTACTCCCCCTGAAAATAGCAGCTGAATGAACAGCGCCATGGCTTGTGTGACATCTGGGTTTGTTCTTGTTGCTAGGAAAGGACCTGGAGGCTGCATTAGGCTCAGAGATCTGAATGTGTTATCCTTTCTGCCATGCCTGATATGAAGACCTGATATTTCACTGTTGATGCCAAGGTTAATATCTGCTATATGAACCTCAGTGGTTCCAAACAAGGACAGGTCTCAAGGGATTAAAACATAATCTGGTGATGCCCGGTTGTGCCAAAATTAAAAAATCCCAAAATCTATTGTAGTCTCTTCAGAGTCATTGGAGGTTGTAGCAGTGCACATTTTTATAAAAATTGTGCCACCAAGCTTTTGCCTTCACCTGACAATTTGTACCCTAAAAATAGGACCCTGAGGTGGGCAATTTTTCATTTTTGGAAATTAAATTTGTATCTCAGGGGGGGCGAACCCAAGAATTATGTGGTTCACACAAGACAAGTGTTCCATTAATTCATCGTCCGTCACATAGATGCCATCTATATAGGACAATTCCTCCTCATTAACATTTTGTATTAACTTGGTTACCTTGGTGAAAGCAACCCAGGGCTAGTCTTATACCCTTGGGGTAATCAAAATAATTGGTGCTTGGAGCCCATTGCCGAGAATGCTGTCAAATATCTGCTCCCAGGTGCTATATTTTGCCCAAAAAATTCATTTGAGATGTCTAGTGTTGTTTTGTATTTTTTCTGCATGATATTATTCAATAGTGTGGCACTGTGTGCATTTTGTACTGCAAACATGTGAGTGGATGTGTTTAAATGTCTATAATCTAAGACCAGAAGATATGAATTATTGGGTGTCATTATGGAAACCATGGGGTGTAATTCATAGGTTAGGTGCAATTCTCAATCACACCCTAGTATTCAAGTTGATTTAGGATCTCCCTGAATTATTTCCTTGCTTCATGCTTCATTTGGTATTGTCTCTGTGGTTGAGGGATTGACTTTAAGAGTATTTAGTAATGAGAGGACTCATCATCCTACCCAACATGATTGCAGTAAAGTGCAGGAGCTAACGCTAATGCTGACTGTTGCGCGTATGAATTTTTAACTGATTCTGGTACTAGGTCGGAGAAAGCAGGTAAAATAACTTCTTCCTCCATTGGGCAATGGATTATGAAATCAGGTGGCCAATCCTTTTCGGCCAAAAGAACATCATAACTATATACCAGGTTATCACAAAAGAGACCCTTTACTTGCCTGGGTATGTACCCCTCAATTTGGTGCGTTATTTTGTAGAAACGATGTGTGATACTTACACCTATATCAGGTGTTTCTACATTGATATGCTCATTCAGCGCTACTACCCCCAGATAATCCATCAGATTCTGGTGAGCTATTGTGACTTCTGATGCGCTGTCCAACATCATCACTGCCCCCCTCCCATTCTGATGTAGAGTCATCAGCAGCCTGGGCATTTCTAATTTAAATCTCCACTACCTTCTTTTTAATTTGAGGTTATGAAGTCTTTTGCTTGTTTTCCTGTTTAATGATATCAAGATACATGTCAGGCATTCTAATAATGTCACGGTTTCTCAGATTGTATTTTTTTTTGTGTGTTCCTGTTGAGGAGACCCACCCAGTATCTGTGCTTCATTTAGTTAGTTTTTTTTAATATCCCATTTCTGTTCTGAAGAATTGGGTGCTTGCTTAGAGTTAACCTTTTCAGAATTGCTCCAGACTATTGCTCCCAATTAGGCAATTTTTGCTTCGGCTGTGCAGGCGTGAATTCCCTCAGGCATTGGTGTATAACCACCGCTGCTGCCTCCCCTTTTATGTTACTGAGCAAAATCGCCCATCAGTTTCTTTCCCAGATCTAACACAGGTTCTGCCCCACACTCATTCTGAATCTGTTTCAGTACATATGGTTTGACTGCTACTGAAGAGATACAATGTGTTGTGGTAAATATGGCACCAAAGATTGTACCCTAAGTGACACAATCTTCTATCAGGAGAGCCATCTCTATTGGCAAGCAAATTGTCACTATTCTGTGTTTCTCCTGTGGACCCATTTGGGGAAAAACTGCTACAAGCTGTTCTATACAGTCCGGCATTTTGACCCAGCTGGTGGGAACCTTTCCCAATATGGTGTCTAGTGTTTGTGGGCTAATACCTGTAGTAACTATGGGGCATATTAACAAGGGCAGTATCGCCGCTTTAGCAGTACTTTTTGTGGCTATTTACAAGGTGGTGCTAACATGCATTAGCACATGTTGGCACCCGTTTTCCCGATGCCTCGCTTTGCATCTCTAATGAGATACAAAGTGGGCCTCACTGGCCATACCCCTGACAGAGTATCTTGTTAAATATCGTGAAATGTACATCGCAATATTTACAAGGAGGCCCACGCATTTTTGCAGACATTCGTTTTTGGCAAAAACCGTGGTTTTCGCCAAAAACTAACGTCTGCAAAAATGCAGACTTACCTCTATCTAACAATGGGGGTGGATTAAGCTGATGCGACCACAGGGTCGTATCAGCAAGGTTATCTCCGTTTTCCATGGAGCATCAGTGGAAAACAGTTTTCCAGTGATGTTGTTATGCCATGGTGGGATCCCAGGGGGACCACAAGAACATGGTTTGGGGGTCATGGTATTCCTACCCTGCCCCCTATTCTTCATTTATTTTCAGACTCAGTGAATCTGAGTCTCAAGATGGCTGCCAACATGTCCTGGTTGAATTGTGGGCAGCCAATCAGAGCACTGCATTTCCCTGCACGAGTTTCTCTTTGTTCGCAAAGGCTTCACGCCCATATATATATATATAATTCTCAACTTAAGTTTCTCAACAACGGCTAAACAGATTTACACCAAATACACTTCCTTGAACCAACATCAACCGTCGTGCAAAATTTGGTGTATGTCTGTTTAGCAGTTCAAGCTGTAGCTGTAGCTGAAGGTTCCTATGGGAATTAGCCGTACAAATGCAATCTATTTTGTGCCCCGATTTCTCAGTCCCCACTGCACAAATCACTTCCAAACGTTCCATGACTCACAACACCTACCTTGAAACTTTGAAAAAAATTCATTGAGATTGGTCAAACGACGGCAAAGTTAGAGCCAAGTCAAAAAATGCTTTACCTATGGAAACTAGGTTGTAACTATAACTACCTACTGGCAATATAAATATAATCTCAATAATTCTCACTTTTCACACTCCATAAAGATGAGACCAGCACTACAGGGCTGCAATTTTTATTGTACTTGCTGAAGATGCATCATCAATGCGTTTCAGCTGAGCTCTTCAGCCTTGGTCATGATTAAGATGGCATTTTTAATATCTGCATTTAAATCAGTCCTAAATCATTAACACGGACAAAGGACAATTGAGTCAATGAAAATCGGGTTTCCATCCTGTAATATATAAATCTGTTGCATTTCCGTATATGAAATTTGTTATAAATTATAAAACATCATAATTAAAGCAGAAGCGTTAAAATTCAATCAAATTAATAAATCATCACTAGTGCCACCTCCAAATCACTTATGATTGATCATACTTTTCTTCATATTGTCAATATATTAAAAAGTGTTCTTCTAATACTAATTAATGTGCTGTGCATACTATCAACTGAAAAATTATTGTATTCTGCAAAATTTACTTCAATAATGAGAAGTCCAATTTCAATAGATTTGATCCTGCATTTTCTAGGCCCACTTGCTTCCCATTCGTCCTCCTACAGACCGTTTTCTCCGACTGAGAGGTGATAGGAGTTATCGTTAACATCAGTCAAAATTTAAATAACAGTGCAACCCATCTGGTTATATAAAAAGGACTGGGAATCGGTAGCTTGGGTTAAGAAGATTTATTAGAAATTCAATCATCAAGCTCAAATACACTACTCACAACACCAGTCTATAAATATATAGAATAAAAACTTGGATTCCAAGACACCTGAAGAAATTGAGTTGTACTAGTATTAAACAAACAGACAATTCTCTGACAGCAATACAGAATAGAGCATCAACATCTGGTGCTCCAATGTTAATTAGGGATTCTGGTTTTATGATATTTTAATTTTTTTTCATTTCCATCTGTATTTATCCGTATTTAGTTTTTTGGCCTTTTTATTAGTATTAATCCATATTTATTTTGCGGTTTGTGAATAAATGGAGTTGAAATTGGTACATTTCCACATTTTTTAACTGTTAAACATGCACACATACTTTGATGCCTGTAGCGTTTTAGCAAATTCCAAAGCCAAATACAGCAGAACTCTACATTCACTGGTTAATTAAGTGTCGTAAATCAGGGAATTTCTAAAGTTAGGACAAAATAAATCAAGTAGAGAAATGCTACCATCTCAGCAGTTCAATCAAGAGTCTTCTGTCGGTCAGGTACAAGTGTTAGCCTAAACCTCACTTAAGCAATAATCAAAAGGAAGTTTTGAGGTATAAAACCTTTCAAAGTCCATTCAGAATCTCACTAATCCTTGTGTTCCTACTAATAGCACCTACATAAGGGCATATACTGCCCAGTGGGAGAGCAAGTAGCAAGTTTGTCACAAGTATGTATGCAATTCTTCATTGGTATTTAGACCGTGAAGCTTTATTCTGTCCATATCTAGGATAAGCATGCCTCAAATCACCTAGTCCGCAATCTTTATCACCTCCCCTCATATTAACTGAAACCCATATTCTTGATCGAAATAAGAAGTTGCATAATTCCCTTATGCACTGGTAGCATGGTTGTATCAATATATGATTTTGGGCAAGGATACGTTAACTGATTTACCACCTGCATTTTTTTATGTCAATCTTCATCTAACCTTAATATTACTATTAAATGGTGTTTTGTCAGTGGTTATATTTACTCCTTGCTTACATGCCTTGCATTTATTACATTTTGCAAACCCCTCTGCAGGTGAAATCCATGTGTCTTGCTTCTTATCATATTTAATATCACTCTTCACAAAATTGTCTTGCATATACTTAGCACAACTGTACGTAATGAGTGGTATCCTGGAGATATCCTACCCAATGATGGGGTCACTCCTAATGAGGTGCCAAGCCCTTACTTTCAATTTCCCATGATTATAGGTTGTAATGAATCTATCTTCATTCATTACTTTCTTCTTTTAGCTATTATGTGGGTTTTGCTCTTTTTGAAGCTGCTTTCAAGATGTTTGCATTATAACCTCTTTCCTTAAAAAAAAATTTGGTACGTTTTTCCATTTCATGGTACTCCTCATTAGTTCGGCATATTCCTCTTACTCTATAAAGCTCTCCAAAGGGTATACTTTTGATCAGTGGTGCAGGCTGAAAGCTCCAGGCATGCAGAATGCTAGTCTCAGCTGTCGATTTTCTATATAGTGTAATCATTAATCTGTGACCGTCTACACACATTAGTACAACAAAAAATTCCAACTTAAGTATGTTAGCTATAACTCTGAATTCTACCATCTACTGTGTTTTCACAAGTCATGTAACTGAAAATGTTATAAATGTTGAATGAATGATATGATTTCACCTGTTATTACCTGTAATATAGAAGGTTATAACCAGTTCACGGAAATGCCTAGAGTTATAGGTAATGTAGTCTGGACTGTAGAGTCAGCAGAATGAGTACAGAGATACACTAGTTATAGTCATTTGAAGGTGGTGTGTACATTAAGGAGATGAGTATAACTATACTTTGAATTTGGATTGTAATTTTAAATTATAACTGTAACTTCAGAATTCTAATGTTTGTGTACTTTCAGTTGGGATTGCATTCAGGAGGACTAAAATATGACCTGCTGACTTTAACTTCTCCCTAACCTTTGGCTTTTACATGGATCTATACTTATATATTTTTATAAATTGATTTTTCTAGTTTGCTATTAAATTTGGTGCAGTTTGATTATTCTCCACAAAACTTTCCCCAAAAAACCTTGCCCATCTTAGTTCCTTCCTCGAAAATTTGTGGGAATCTATCAAGTGGGGGCAGAAAAAAAGTGGGAGTCACAACATGCGTTTTCAACATACAATTTTCCAAAGGGAAAATTAGAGACAGCCTCAGTCTTAATGACTGAATGGAATTACACCAACTTATAGCAAAAGGCTTGAAGTACTGGGTTTTTCAGAACCGGTACTGAACCGGTAACCCAGCGGTGTCAGGGTACACCCTAAGACTTCGGATTCTTCCTGATTAGACCACAGAAACTCAGAGTCTTCTAGGTGAAGTCAAAGATCGAATTTATTGGCTGCAACCAAGTAACAGGTATCCTAGAAGTACAACACGGTGTATATTCTCAGGAGACTGCTCAATCTTACAAAGCCAGTCTTCTCTTTTTATACAAAATATTATGCTTCAGGCAAACATTCTTAGGTTTACAGTTGACCATTCACATATTTTCACTACAAAGAAAAAGCAGAGTCATGATGACAAGCCCACATTTCATTTCGTCCAGCCCACAACAAATTACCCGGCAAGGCCCAACATTTTCATCAGATATTGGTGGACCCCCAATAAAAATGGGCACCTCCTCCTCGTAAAGCAAGTCATAAAGTAGGAAACAGGGACAGGTGTGTGCAAGATTAGGCGTGGTTTGTGTGTGATGAAAGGTTTATGGCATGTTGTGCCTTGATGCTATCTCGTTCGGCCACTGGGAGAGGAACTGACCGAACAGGTTTGGCCTTGGGCAGTGGAGTCAGCTTGCCCAGGTCAAAGAAAAGTCAAAGAAGGTGTACGTGTCCTTCAGGAATAGTGTTTGGCTTTAGTTCATTGGCCTATGTGAGGGCAACTCACAAAATGGCTGCCGTACACAAAATGGAACCCAAGGGTTCAGGACGAAAACTACGATTTCAAGGTGAAATCGTCACTTGAATATGATGAAAATGCTTGTACATGGTGTACTAGTCATTCTCGGTCTTCTGATATAAAAATCGTCATGATACGATTATGTTTATAACACGGGTCCAGAATTTTAAGTACTACAAACCCTCCTTTTGCCCTTACATAGGCAATAACCTATACTCATGCTAATCTGAGTCCAGGTCTATATTCCTAAAGTCATTGAGATGTTGCTGTAGCATCATCCTATTACTTAGCTCGTCCCTTGATACAGGTTTCCTTACACATGATGTAGCACATAGGCCACATATTGCAAGAACACACTGCACGCACAGACAGAACAGGAAAAGAATGGCTAACATCATCCCAACGACCATAAGAATTTTCCATCTCCAGGCAGACATCAGTTCCCAGAACCATCCCATAAATGACCAATCTCCTTTATCCACATGAATAGATTCGGAAATCTTATGCAGTTTGGAGATGGCCTGGTACACTGTTGGAGCGTTATCTGGAATGAAAACACAGCAACTCGATTGGATCAATTTACATACCCCACCTCGGTCTGCAAGTATGACGTCTAACGCGACCCCGTTCTGAAGGGTCATAAGATGATCCGACTGGAGCTCAGCAGTCAAGTTACTAAGGGCACCGGCAGTTTCAACTACGGTGGATTCAACCACCCTTGTCAATTGCCTAATGTTCCTGCTGTTAACCATGGGACCCCAGAACGGCAGAAAACCCCTCACGAAGTCTCCAAATTCTTGTTCTGCAGTGTCCTCTTTACTGAAGACACCTCTAACTATCCTTGTCTTATGGTAATCTGCCGCAGCTGTGTAGGTGGGAGGCAACAGGAATGAAACAAAGCATGTGCCTGAAAAGTCAGGGGGCAACCATGTATAGGCTCTATCATGGCAGATGAAATAGGTACCCTTAGCTGCTAAAAAAGAAGGGGAAGTCTGAGATGCAAAAACATACGTCTCAGTAAAGATACTTTTCCCTAACTGAGCTCTGGGATTCTTGCCAATACCTTGCAGACATAAGTGACCCTGATGGGGTACAATCCAAATCGGGGAAGATCTCTTATCTTGCTGTTTCTCACTCAGAGTAACTCCATATCCGGTCACGTTCCATCCTATATATACTAGTGTCTCTTCCCTCGGGATTGTCTCATAGGAGATATCTTCCTTAACCATGTCTACTATACCCTTAACTAGAGAACTATTCTTAGGATTATCTTCCACAGAACGTAGGGGGTAGGTCTCATGTGCGTAGATGAACATTGTTCTGTATGCCCAAACAGAACCATTGTGGCTGAAAGGCAGGACCAGATAAGGGATGCCCTTATCCGTTGTGTGAGGCATAAGACCACACACCCAACAGTTAGTAGTGTTCATTACTAGTTGGTGTTGGTGCAAAAGCTGAACGAAGGAGTTATTAATAAACTCTAATCTCCTAGCGGATTCATGTTCAGGAAGAGGTTGAAAAGAAAGTGAGGAAATAGTAGTAGGAGGAGGTATGGGCGATGAAGTGGGTGTAAGTGTCACTCGAAAAGAGAATAAAACATATCCTATGAAAAACATCATTACACTGAATAACATGAAAATGCACAATATCAAAAAGCTTTTCTTGGTCATCATTTTACATATTCTGCTTTTAAAGTTCATTTCTTTGGCAGGTCTCTCCATCTCGAAAAACTCCATCCTCTCTAATATGCTGCTCGCGATGATTGGGTGTTCTATGCTAAGGAATGCTTCTGTCAGTCCAGGGCAACTCCCTTAGACTAACCAGAACTGTCGACCTAACGTCTCCAGCTGCACCCCAAAGACTTTGGGCAACCGCGACCCTAAAGCGGAACCCGGATGGTGGTTCGAAAAACAAAAAGAAAAAGTTTCTCAGATGGGAGAGCTGCACTTTCAAAAATAGCAAAGAAAAGGAATATCTTTATTTGTCCATAGTTCTCGGCCTCAGATTATATCTTTTCTTCCCGGTTACTGTTTGATCTTGAAACAGGAGTTCAGGCTCTGCAGTGTCCAATCGGATTAACGGCGGCACAGCTTTTTGCAAGAGATTGTCACTTTCTTGTTCGGAAATTGTTCCTTTTATACGTGCATCGCTAAAAGGCAGAAAACGAGGCACAGTTTCAGCCTCTGAGTCAGCGACACCCTCCTGGACCCACCGGTCGTACGGCAGAGGCAAAGGCACCCTCTTGCAATGTACACCGTGGATCCAGTGCTTCTTCCCTTTTACTCGAACGGCTGATCTTGTTGAGAGAAGTACTAGGTGAGGGCCGGTCCACCTGGGCTGGTCATTCTTTGTGCGCTGAAAATTTTTCACCAGCACCCAGGATCCAGGATCGATGTGATGACCTGGAGCTTCAGAGGCTTGAGGCAGAGTATTGTGAACCTGTTGGTGTAAAACACGCAATTTAGCCGTCAATTCGTACAAATAGTCAAGCAAAACAGGGTATTCGATTTCACAAAATTTTGTGGGCCTTGGCACTCCCCATATGTTGGCCGGGGGGCCGAAAACTATCTCGTATGGACTAAGTCCCACTCGCGAATGCACAGTCATTCTTGTTGATAGGAGTGCTAAGGGCAGGGCGTCAGGCCATTTAAGACCAGAGCTCGCTTGAATTTTGCCCAGTTTTAGCTTTAGCGTGCCATTATAGCATTCTACTAGTCCAGCTGATTGGGGGTGATTTGCAGCGTGGAATTTCTGCTGGATGCCTAGCCCTTCACATACTTTCTTCATCACTCGTCCCACAAATTCACTTCCATTGTCACTCCAGACCATTCTCGGCAGTCCAAATCTAGGGAAAAACTCTTTCACAAGGGCTTTAGCTGTGGATAAGGCAGTGTTGTCCTTTAGGGGATATGCTTCCACCCATCTTGAAAAGGCAAAAACAACAACGAGTACGTATTTTAAATTGTTGCACCTCTCCATGTGGATGAAATCTAGCTGCCAAACCTCGAACGGATACGTTGGAGGCGTAAAATGACCAGCTGGAGTTGGGGTTCCCCAGACACACCATACAATTCTTGACCACATTCTCCGCACACTTAGGAATTCCTGCATTTTGCCATACTGGAGCCAACATCTTACAAATCCCTTTCACACTGATGTGAGCCATTCCATGGGCCATTGTAACCACTGCAAGCACATACGCATCGGGCAACAACTATCTCTGATGCTTTGACAATTCAATCCAACAACCATTGACATCCATTTTACCCGTACTTTCTCTCCACACACTCAATTCTTTCTCTGTAGCCTCAGCTTGAATAGATTTCACACTCTCTATTGTATCTTCACACATTCCAACGTCACCAATCCATCTTGCTGGGCCTGCAACATACATTCGACTCATCACATTCCTTGCTGTTTCTTTTGCGATTTTCAAAAGAAAGGTAAGTTTGAGCACTGCTATAGATTCTGAATACCTATGTGGTGCAGTTCACTGTGCTCCAGGGTTAACTCCCCACTCAGGAGTAGAGTATCATAATAAACGAAGCAAGTCTCTATTCGGCTTGTCTCCTTGGGCACAAGTATAGGCTGGATCTCCAGCTATTAATTCACTACAATTTTGTTTTTCAAATAGTTTAATTTTTCTCATAGTTCATGATTCAAATAACATTCCTTGATGTTACTTCACATCATTTCGAAATTTCATGATTCACATCGATATAACTTTCTTATTCATTTTAACATGGAGTTGCCTCCCAATGCATTTTGGCGCGATGGCGCCTTTGTCAAGGGATCTGTGGATCAGAAATGGAGGTCATTAGTACTACTTTACTCTCGCCACCCACAACATACTGTCTGAAAGATACTCACAATCTAAATAATAACAATATATACTTATCATTTTGCCCTATTCATACAGTTTAAATCTTATTGCATTTTTAACGTGGCGTATACATTTTTAGCCGTGCAAATATAAAGCAACTGATTCGAAAAAACCGTTAAACGGGTCCTATACGCGTAACTGAGCTCTCAATCATACGGGTGGTAATACGGGTATAACGTAACTACTAGAGAGGGGGACTTAGTTACATGGTTTAGAAAAAAATGCTCAGGGTATTCATGAAATGCGGTATGCTAAACTGTAATAATCCCGCTACCCGTTGTTTGAATGCATAAGTTCTGAACCCACCTCGGGTTGACTATATTATCGCTCAGTTCAAGAAGTATAAAAACTATCGCTTACCGCTATTCAAAGCTATGTGGCGTGCTCTGACTGTTGCTCCGCTGAACTCCGTTTCACAACAGCGGAGTTCCTGGCGGGAAACTATATTCAAAGCGATAGAGGGACGGGCTCTAGACTACGCCTACGCGCAAAGGTTGCTGGGACATGTATTTCTATAGAAATTAAAGGGCAAGTGACACAAAACGGATAACCAGGTATACCATGGCAAGCAATTTATAAAGTTCACATATATATATATAAATGGCTATAGGTAGCATAGAAATTCCACTCTTTCATTAAGCCACCTGGCTTTAAAGATTGCAAACGATAAATCCATTGATTTTCTCTCTTAAGAAGTTGAGCTTTGTTGTTTACGCCTTCATGTCTCTCCACGATTTCCAGAATGCACGCTTTCAGTTGGGTGATATCGTGCTTAGCTTCCATAAAGTGTGTGGCTACTGTGGATTTGAGCATTTTCGTTCTGATATTACTTTTGTGCTCGTTGAGTCTCACTTTTAGCTTGCGTTCTGTGTGACCTACGTAATGTAGATAGCATGGGCAACTTAACAAGTAGATGACGTTCATGGTGTCACATGTTCCATTTACCTTAAGATTAATCTTTTCTTTGAACTCAGGAGGTAGTAACGTATTACCTTTGCTGATGTTGGCACAGTTGTGACAGTTTAAGCACAGTTGTGTTCCCTTGAATATCGTAGTACTTGTTCTTTTTTTCGTAGGCTTCAACAATTGTCCTATGTTCCTTGATCTCGTATGTGCAAACAGAGGGTCTTTGGCAAATGCTCCTTTGAAGTCGGGTTCCACACGTAGGATTGACCAATGCTTTCTAATGATGTTTTGAATGATTGGCTGGATGTGGAGAATTTACTGACGCATGTAATGCGTGACTCAGAATCTATAGCAGTGCTCAAACTTACCTTTCTTTTGATTATCTGCAACCTACTCACAGGTTTGAAGCACGCCAATAAATAAAATGCAATACGATGAAATAACCCATATGACTGAGAGTCGAGCAGACACGTTTGCATTCGATGAAGATGCCAGCACACGCATTTATTCATTAATTGAAGAGGATACTACCGAATTCGCCACCAAAAAATCAAAGGAACAACACATCAGACAGATGCTATACCTAACTAGAAAAACGATTAACCAGCGCCTCCATGCAAGCACTATGATTAAATATCATAAATCCCAACGGATTCCAAGGGGACTCAGGATCCCTCTGAAACCATCCTTATGCAAGAACAGTAAACTGTTTGTTGAAAGATGGTATGCTATATTGAACAAATGCAGTTTAGATTTGATTTTACTGATTATAGAAGAATTGTCTAAGATCCTTGAAGAATTAAATATGGAAATTAATTCAGTGAAAGAAGAGTTGAGTAAACTTATGACTGCAGATGAAATAGAAAAAACATTGGAGGACATTAAACAACAACTAGCGAAACATGCGGAAGAAGTTAATGAGCGCAAAATTAGAAAGTATCGCAGAGACACCCTAGACTACAAGTTGAATGAAGTGTATTCATGGGCGGAGGTGTACGCTAAAAGACGCCAAACGAAAGGATTCACTTCACAAACAGATACCTCCTCCACAGGGAGCGAAACATCGGAACAGAGCGAAACAAGAAAAAAGGAGATCCCATCAACATCTACTGAGAAGCCTTTTTTAGAGGTAGGCCAAGACAAAATGGAAGACCCAGGAGGAGCCACAGGAACAGGAAAAGAGAAAGATCCACCTATAACGAAACCAACAAACCGGAGGAGGAAATAATGATAAGACAATTTGACAAAGAAAACTTGGTTATCAACATATCGAACAAGCCTCTAAGCAAGAAGGAGATAAAAACACTTCAAAGAGGAACCTCGTATATACCCACGACGAGGACTGATACTCTGGAACTGGAAGTAAGTTTGTTCAAATTGACTAGAAAACTTCGCTTAAGGAATTTCTTTGACAATGTCATAACAGACAAACAAAGCGAAACTCAAGATCAACTAAAAGGACTGAAATCTAAAAGCACCTACATGGCCCCAATCAGCCATAAGGCAATAGATTTATTTGAAACCCTATGTAAACAAGACATTCAAAAACTGCAAGTTAGTTGTAAGAAACAACACAGCAACGTACCATCTAATGAAATCAACATCATTAAATATATCAGTCAAGATGAAACTGTAATATGCCAAAAAGCGGATAAGGGGGGTGCCCTTGTTATTCTAGATCGCACGTATTATGAATCTCAAATCAATGAACATCTAGCTGATACCGACCTCTATATGAAATTGCAACAAAATCCCACTAAAGAAATCCAAGAAATACTATCACAGATTTTGGATAAAGCCATGGAAAATGGGGCAATTGTTGAGAAAACCAAACAATTTCTAATCCAAATTGAACCGCGCAGTCCTTCATTCTATGTGACTCCTAAAATACATAAGGACTTGAAAAATCCTCCCTGTAGACCCATAGTTTCCACCTGCAACAGCGTCCATGAACCGATCGGTAAGTTTTTGGACAGATACCTTCAACCTTTAGCCAAGGAAGCAAAATCATACATAAAAGACACCACTGACTTTTTAAAGAAACTGTCCGCGATTTTGATCGTGGAAGAAGAGCCTATAGTCATGGCTACCATTGACGTGAAGGCGTTGTATACGTCAATCCCCCATCAGTCAGGCCTGGAGGCAGTGGAAAAAGCTCTTCTAAACAGCGACTATGATGATCATATGAAAATTTTTCTTATGGAACTTTTACATTTCACCTTAATGCATAGTTACTTCAAGTATGGTCAGGAATGGTATGCACAGATGAGTGGAACATCCATGGGAAATGCGGCAGCTCCCACATATGCGAATATATTTATGAGAGATTTTGAAGACACCCACATTCTAAGTCAGGATATTTGGAAGGAGCATATCAAACTCTATGCGCGATTCATAGATGATATCTTTATTGCCTGGGAAGGCACACAGGAACAATTGCTACCGGAAATCATGAAACTCAACCAAATTAACGATCGTATTCAGTTTACCTGGGAAATCAATGAAAAAACTATTAATTTTCTGGACGTAGCAATCACCAGACAAGGGGATAAATTCACCACCACTTTGTTCAGAAAAGATACAGATCGCAATAACTTACTTAGATATGACAGCTATCACCCACCGTCACTAAAAAGGCACCTACCCCACTCACAACTTATGAGGGACAAGAGAGTCGTCTCGGAACCGGATAAAGCTGAAGAGCAAATGGATGAAATGATATCACGATTCCAAAGAAGGGGCTACCCCAAGCCTATACTCGATGAAGCCAGACAAAGAATCGATAATGTTACGAGAGAAGAGCTACTGTCCAGCGCATCCTCCACTAAAGAGTCACGCATCACATGCGTCAGTAAATTCTCCACATCCAGCCAATCATTCAAAAACATCATTAGAAAGCATTGGTCAATCCTACGTGTGGAACCCGACTTCAAAGGAGCATTTGCCAAAGACCCTCTGTTTGCACATACGAGATCAAGGAACATAGGACAATTGTTGAAGCCTACGAAAAAAAGAACGAGTACTACGATATTCAAGGGAACACAACCGTGCTTAAACTGTCACAACTGTGCCAACATCAGCAAAGGTAATACGTTACTACCTCCTGAGTTCAAAGAAAAGATTAATCTTAAGGTAAATGGAACATGTGACACCATGAACATCATCTACTTGTTAAGTTGCCCATGCTATCTACATTACGTAGGTCACACAGAACGCAAGCTAAAAGTGAGACTCAACGAGCACAAAAGTAATATCAGAACGAAAATGCTCAAATCCACAGTAGCCACACACTTTATGGAAGCTAAGCACGATATCACCCAACTGAAAGCGTGCATTCTGGAAATCGTGGAGAGACATGAAGGCGTAAACAACAAAACTCAACTTCTTAAGAGAGAAAATCAATGGATTTATCGTTTGCAATCTTTAAAGCCAGGTGGCTTAATGAAAGAGTGGAATTTCTATGCTACCTATAGCCATTTATATATATATATATGTGAACTTTATGAATTGCTTGCCATGGTATACCTGGTTATCCGTTTTGTGTCACTTGCCCTTTAATTTCTTTAGAAATACATGTCCCAGCAACCTTTGCGTGTAGGCGTAGTCTAGAGCCCGTCCCTCTATCGCTTTGAATATAGTTTCCCGCCAGGAACTCCGCTGTTGTGAAACGGAGTTCAGCGGAGCAACAGTCAGAGCACGCCACATAGCTTTGAATAGCGGTAAGCGATAGTTTTTATACTTCTTGAACTGAGCGATAATATAGTCAACCCGAGGTGGGTTCAGAACTTATGCATTCAAACAACGGGTAGCGGGATTATTACAGTTTAGCATACCGCATTTCATGAATACCCTGAGCGTTTTTTTCTAAACCATGTAACTAAGTCCCCCTCTCTAGTAGTTACGTTATACCCGTATTACCACCCGTATGATTGAGAGCTCAGTTACGCGTATAGGACCCGTTTAACGTTTTTTTCGAATCAGTTGCTTTATATTTGCACGGCTAAAAATGTATACGCCACGTTAAAAATACAATAAGATTTAAACTGTATGAATAGGGCAAAATGATAAGTATATATTGTTATTATTTAGATTGTGAGTATCTTTCAGACAGTATGTTGTGGGTGGCGAGAGTAAAGTAGTACTAATGACCTCCATTTCTGATCCACAGATCCCTTGACAAAGGCGCCATCGCGCCGAAATGCATTGGGAGGCAACTCCATGTTAAAATGAATAAGAAAGTTATATCGATGTGAATCATGAAATTTCGAAATGATGTGAAGTAACATCAAGGAATGTTATTTGAATCATGAACTATGAGAAAAATTAAACTATTTGAAAAACAAAATTGTAGTGAATTAATAGCTGGAGATCCAGCCTATACTTGTGCCCAAGGAGACAAGCCGAATAGAGACTTGCTTCGTTTATTATTTCTTTTGCGATTTTGTCAGCAAATGCATTTCCACGACCAACATCATCAGTCACCTTTTTGTGTGCGCTACATTTCACAATCGCAACTTGCAAGGGCAAAGTAAGTGATTCAAGAAGTTCATTCACCAACTGACCATGCTGAATCTTAGCTCCATGCGAAGTCAGGAACCCACGTTCTTTCCACAATCGTCCAAAACTGTGAGCCACACCAAATGCATACTGGCTGTCGGTATATATGGTCACTTTCATTCCTTTCGACAACACACACGCTCTTGTAAGTGCAATCAACTCTGCTGCTTGAGCTGAACTATGTGGGATACGTGCAGCTTCAACAATCGTATGCAAAGTCGTGACAGCATATGCTGCAGTCGTATCACCATTCGGAAGCTTGAAGCACGAACCATCCACCCATAATGTACCCCATCACACTTTACAAGAGGAGTATCTTGGAGGTCTATTCTCCCCTTCGTTTCTTCTTCTGTTCTGAGAAAACAATCATGCTTTTCAGAAGCATCTAGCTCTGCTACAATTGGCAACAACATAGCTGGATTAAGCGTGTTGTATCTTTTTATGTGTACATGACTCGCTAACAGTGTCAACTCGTAACCTGACAATCGAGCACTAGTTAAGTGCTGTGTCTTGGTCCTGTTTAACAATGTGTCCACTGCATGTGGGACCATCACAATCAATGTATTATTCATCACTAAACCAGCAGACTGTCAAACAGAAACAGCTGCTGCTGCTGTGACTCTTAAACAACTTGGCAATGCTTTAGCTACCGGGTCCAAAGTCGACGAAAAATACGCACATGGACGCTGCTTGCCTCCGAACAACTGTGTCAACACTGACAATGCACAACCTTCTTTCTCATGGACATACAATGTAAAGGGCTTACTGTAGTTGGGGGTACCCAACACAGGAGCTGAACATAATGCATCACGCAATTCGGAAAAACTTTTCTGACACTCTTCAGAC
Source organism: Lissotriton helveticus (assembly GCF_964261635.1). NCBI lineage: Eukaryota > Metazoa > Chordata > Amphibia > Caudata > Salamandridae > Lissotriton > Lissotriton helveticus. The sequence goes on from NC_136065.1 coordinate 1,470,892,420, forward strand.
CATGGGACGGGATTTGGTGTATCTTTACAAGTTAATGCCAACAAAGGTTTGGCCAGAAAGGAAAAATTTGGTATCCATTGCGTTTATCCCAATTCACTCGCATCGCAGGCATCAAAGTCTTCATGTAGGTAATTATTCTAACAGGGAGTTCTGCCACTAAAGGTTCGGGTTTAGCACCACCAACTTGTCGATCATTTGCAGCACTAATATTAGCCCACGAGTCACCTAACTCTTGATCATGATCCGCATGACGAATCTTTCCCCATAGAGGCTGTGGAACAACATTTCCAAACAACATGTCTATATCCGCTAAATTCATAATGCAAGAGCTCGTGGTCTGTGACAATTCCTTGTAATACCCTGCAGGATTTTTACGGGGATCAGGTAAAGTCTGCCTAAGGGCCAATACTTCAGCGCGCTTCCATGGGACATGTACTCAGACACGCTGAAAATGTGGCTGAATAGGTGGGTTAGCTGCTAGGTCCCCTTCCCTCCATTGTGGGGGAACGTCTCTCATGGGATATTGTCTCACCTTCCTTTTAACAGAGGAATCAGACTCAAACAACGACCAAGAAACACCCTCACTCCTGAATGATAACAATGTCGCAACTGCTTTTTAAACATCGGAACCCACACTTGCGCCTTTCCCAAACTCGAACCGTATATGACATAACTCAGGTGGATTGGGCTCCAAATCATTCTCCTCTAAATCCTCACTCAGGAAAGTACACATTTTATCGAAAACGTATCTCTGCTTTGGTGCTTCCCACTGATAGAAGACATCCATAACAGACTCTAGCTCATATCTCGTCGGGTCGGTAACCCATTTATGTGCCAAATAATTCAATGTTTCCTTCTCCCTAGAATCAGGCAGTTGGCTACGCAACTGTGTACGCTCTGAGACAGGTCTTACAATTGTTGCTCCAAAGAGAGGATACAGGAGGTTAGCAACAGTGCTAATCATTCTCTGGCGGACAGAGGGAGAAGTCGATGAAAGGACAGGCGGAAAAGCAGTGTGAGGCAAGGCAGACGCAGAGGCAGTGGCAGGAGGAATACCAGGAGTGGTAGTCGATATAGTGGTCAAAGTTGTAGGAAGTAAAGGCAGAGCAGATGTCAAAGTCGGTGGCCCTTGAGGAGGCTGCACCGGAAGAGTAGGAGCCAACTGAAGAGCAGCTGGTGGTTGTGGAGGAGCAGGAGGCAATACGACCAAAGGTTGCGCAGCTAAAGGCTGTGGAGGTGCCGTAGCACTCTGTGCATAAGGGGGTGGCGAACTCAACAAATGCGACATTAGATGGTCTTTTTCAAGGTCCTTTGCTGCATCTTGCTGAAGAGGCGGCAAAACTGGATAACATTTATCGATCGCCATTTTACGTTGCCTGTGCAACTGCTCACTTGCCTGTTCTTCTTCGTTATCTTTATACTGCATAGCAGCTTGCATTATCCAGATACCCTTTTCTCTCTTATTTTTCTTCGTTAATTTAATTTCCTTCTGTTTGGCTTCTTTTCGCCATAGGCGGAAAGAGTCAAACATCGCCGGCCGGGCTTTCTTCTTAAACAGTTTAACCTCCAGGTTATCTAGGATTTCCGTGTCAAAGCTACCATACTGGGGCCATTTTAAAACACCATCTTTTCTGGTGTATCGGATCCATACTTCATTATATGTGATTGGGCCTACGCCATGTTTCACATAGAGCTCATAGGTTGGAGTTCCAACCGGAGGAACCGGACACGAGTCCTCCAATCGGGAATCCCTATTACAACCAAGGCAAAACAAATTTCCAAGTCTGCTAAAACCAGGCATCTTCGCTCTCTAGTCTAGCTTCAAACTTCAAAGGATTATCGAATACGATAGTCTTGTGAATACACGAGTCCCTCGGCTTTGGTACTTGCAAGTTCCAAATCAAAGATCCCAAGGGGATACCCAAAACTAAGGACTGGGAGACGCTCCACTTATACTTAACTGAGGTATCGATGACGTCACCAGAAGACTCGTCTATCGTTTCGCTCTACCAAACATCAAGGGTCCAAATCAGGGCGATAGCCAGGGCAGCAGTCCTTCGTAGCCGTCGGGAAGCGGAGAACCTCGCAGCAAAGACTTTCGGACCACGTCGACATGCAGGGGTCGATGAAGTGGCGGCCTTCCTCCAGAATTTTCACACGAAGCTCCTCACGAACCTCTGGCTTGGACCGGTACCGCTGGTATCGCCCCACGTAGGGCGCCAACTGAAGTACTGGGTTTTTCAGAACCGGTACTGAACCGGTAACCCAGCGGTGTCAGGGTACACCCTAAGACGTCGGATTCTTCCTGATTAGACCACAGAAACTCAGAGTCTTCTAGGTGAAGTCAAAGATCGAATTTATTGGCTGCAACCAAGTAACAGGTATCCTAGAAGTACAACACGGTGTATATTCTCAGGAGACTGCTCAATCTTACAAAGCCAGTCTTCTCTTTTTATACAAAATATTATGCTTCAGGCTAACATTCTTAGGTTTACAGTTGACCATTCACATATTTTCACTACAAAGAAAAAGCAGAGTCATGATGACAAGCCCACATTTCAGTTCGTCCAGCCCACAACAAATTACCCGGCAAGGCCCAACATTTTCATCAGATATCGGTGGACCCCCAATAAAAATGGGCACCTCCTCCTCGTAAAGCAAGTCATAAATAAGGGTGGGCAGCCAGCTACGCTCTGTGCACGGAGTGCGCGTAGTTAGTGCCGTCTCCTACTCATTTTGCGTAGCGGGCGTAGCCAGGCGGCACTACGCGCGCTCCGCAGACGGTGCGTAGCCGGCCGCCACCCGCCTCCCTCCCGCCCTCCATAAATATTCAAATAAAAGGATTTAAAGGTTTTAAAAACACTTACCTGTCCGCCGCGTCCCCGGGGCTCCCTCTCCCGTCCCTGGAATCGCGCCGCCGCCATTTCGGATACTAATGCGCATGCGCATTTCTCATGAGAAATGCGCATGCACGGCCGCCCGCCATAAATCCTTTTATTTGCATATTTAGGGAGGGCGGGAAGGAGGTGGGCGGCGCGTAGTGGGGCTACGCGGAGTGCGCGGGTGGGCGTAGTTTTGCACCCACTTCGCGTAGCTCCGCGGAGCCCCACTACGCACACTACGCCCAGGGTTAGTCATAAAGTAGGAAACAGGGAAAGGTGTGTGCAAGATTAGGCGTGGTTTGTGTGTGATGAAAGGTTTATGGCATGTTGTGCCTTGATGCTATCTCGTTCGGCCACTGGGAGAGGAACTGACCGAACAGGTTTGGCCTTGGGCAGTGGAGTCAGCTTGCCCAGGTCAAAGAAAAGTCAAAGAAGGTGTACGTGTCCTTCAGGAATAGTGTTTGGCTTTAGTTCATTGGCCTATGTGAGGGCAACTCACAAAATGGCTGCCGTACACAAAATGGAACCCAAGGGTTCAGGACGAAAACTACGATTTCAAGGTGAAATCGTCACTTGAATATGACGAAAATGCTTGTACATGGTGTACTAGTCATTCTCGGTCTTCTGAAATAAAAATCGTCATGATACGATTATGTTTATAACACGGGTCCAGAATTTTAAGTACTACAGGCTAGATCTTGGTCCAGAAAGCTTGCATTTTGGGAATTTGTGTAAATTTGGGGAGTAGATTTTGAGAAATGAAGGTTAAAAAATAAATATTTATTGTATTCTGTGCAAATTTAACAGATCAAAAGATATGATCTATTTGGCTGCCACAACATCAACAAAGATGAAGCTGCTGCCATTTTAGGGCTCAGGGACTCAATCCCCTGTCCCCAATATTAAAGAAATAAATCCATATAGGGGCCATGTTAGAACTGGGGGTCTCTAGTTGGCAATGGTATACACCTTTGTCCAAATAGGGGCCCTTGCTTCAGGGTAAGAGGGCTACACTACTAAATAACCCCTGCTCACCCCCTTGGTAGCTTGGTCCGAGCAGGCAGGCTTATCTTAGAAGCAGTGTGTAAAGCATTTGTGAACACATACAGTAATACAGTGAAACCACTACAAACGGACACCACACCAGTTTAGAAAAATAGGTCATCTTTACTAGACTTAACACAAGACCAAACAACAAAAATCCACAAAACTGTAATCAAAAATAAGCCTTTAAAATGGTGGAAAATAGCTTAGTTCAATGTAGATGGTAAATGCAACCCTTTACTCTCAAAGTACCTGGGATTTGTCACGCAATGCAAACAAAAGGGTCACAGGAAGGTGATGCATCATTCCTTACACTCTGGGGAGTGGATGCGTCTGTTCCTTACTGCAGCACAGGGGAGGTGATGCGTCGCTTCCCTACTGTGTGGGAAGTTGATGCGTCGTTTCTTATTGCAGCCCGGTGACCATGCGACAAGGTGGCGCTGCGATGCGTCGATCCGGTGCGATGCGACAAAATGGCGTGTGATGCATCAACGTTGGATGCGATGTGTGCATGCCTGATAGCCCTGCGGCGACTTGGTGAACTCTTGCGCCGCGACAATCCCTGTGACACACTCCTACAGTGATGCGACTCGCTTCTTCAGTGATGCGACGGTGAACAGCTGCGACGGCGACACGCTTCTTCAGCGATGCGACAGCAAATGCTACAGTTGTGACATGCTTCTTGCTCGTTGCATCATGCTTCCAGCTCCCAGCAACATGCAGTATTCTTCGGGGGCTCAGTTGCTCAAATAACAGTAGGCATCTCTCTGCAGGTAGAATTCCTAGCAATGGAATTCACGGGAGCTGGTGGTGAAGTTTTGTATCCCTGAGACTTTAGCCAGGAGGCAAGCACACTTCAAGCCCTTGGAGAGTGTTCTTCATGATGATGAAAGTTCACAAAGTTCCTTTTCTCCTTTCCTTGGCAAATAAGTAACCACTGCAGGCCAACCCCAGAAATAGCACCGCACAGGGGCAGTCTCCTCCTTCAGCTTCTTTTGGTTCCCAGAAGTGATCCAAAGTTCTGGGGTCTGGGCCCCAATATTTATACTGCAAAACCCTTTGTTCTCTGAAGGCAGAGAGTGTCTGTACCTAGTCAAAACCAGTTCTGTCCTCCTTTGTGCAGCTTACTGGCAGGAGGTGGAGACACCATTGTTTGGCCCAGGCCCAGGGAACTGAAAGGAAATCTCCTCCTCTACTCTCTATTCTATGAGGGCTCAGGCCAGTGAAAGGAAATCTCTGACCCCTACTCTCTGTTCTATGAGGCTCAGGGCAGTTAAAGGAAATAACCTTCCCCTGCTCTCTATGCAATGCAGGTCCTATTCAGCCCACCCCTGAACCATCAGACTGCTGGAGCCAAGTCCCACTCCAGCCCCCTGTCATTCACAAACCAGACATGAATTACACAAACCTAGCAGAGACAATTGAATGGTTAGGCAAGAAAATATCTACTTTCTAAAAGTGGTATTTTCAAACACAGAATGAAAAAATCACCGTCACTAAATTATGTTTTTTAACATTCTGAGTTCAGGCATACTAAACTTGAATTTCTACTTTGTTCCCTGGGTCATTTAGGATCATAAGATATTATAATCAAACTGCCCATTCTGGTCTATGTGAACAGGTAGCCTTGCAATAGTGAAAAACGGAATTGGCTGTAATTCACTATCAGGACATGCCACACACATCAGGGCATGTCCTGCCTTTTACAGACAAAGTCCCCTACCCATGGGGGTACCTTGGGCCTACCTTAGGGGTGATTAATATGTAGAAAATGGAAGGTTGAGGGACTGGCAAGTGTGTGCACTACCCAAATTGACATGGCAGTCCCAGACTGCACACAGGCTCTGCAATGGCAGGCCTGAGCCACATTTTTAAAGCTGCTTCTGTGGGTGGCAGAATCAGTGCTACAAGACCACCAGCAACATTTGATTTACAGGCCCTGGGCACACATGGTGCACTGTACTAGGGTCTGACAAGTAAATCAAATGGCCAATCATGGAGTCACTATTCCATTACAACAATTTACAATAGGGAGCACTTGAACTTTAGCACTGAATAGCAGTGGCAAAGTGCCCAACCCACGGCAATGGTGCCAAGTCTAATAGGCCAGTTTAGTGATGCCAAGCCCCCTAGGCCTGGTGGGGGTCTCAGAGTGATTCCCTGGGCTGAAAATTCTTTTTTTAATCAGTTCAGCAGATCTGCAGGAATTAGTGAATCTGTGGCTCAAATACAGGTAAAAATGCAGGCTCCTGCCCATTTATTTCTAAGCCTCCTGGGTTGACCTAGGACCCTGGCCAATTTTTATTTAGTTAAGGGGACATGCTGTCCCTCCCTGAACCTCTTAGAGGCACTGGGGACCCCTTTTCCCAGGCCAATTTTTTATTTGTTAGGGAAAGAGACATATGACCTCTATACCCAAGCCTTCTTGAAACCTCAGAGATCCATCCCCCGGGGTGGTGATTTTAATTCTGAGGCATGTGGCTGCCCTCCGCAAGCTGTACATTGACACCTGGGACCCCGTCCCCCTAGGGACAGATGACTCTTGACATGCCCGAGGGAACCCATCCCCTGGGAGAGTGGGGACATACCCTGCCCACACTCTCTCCAGAAGAGAGCACTGCCTTGCTACCAACCAGATGGAAGTATAGAAATTGCTGCTCCCACCTGTGTGGGAGCAACATTACTGAGCCACAATGGGTGCTGGCTGGTGAGAATGCAAGGGCCACAGGGGGGAATTGGTTTTCCACATGATCTCCAATGATTCAAATGCTGTGGAGGCCCCGTGTGGGCAACAGGTCACCCACTTTAAGAAATAAATTTAACAATGCAGTGGCTAAGCAGCCACCAGTGCATCTGGGGGGTTTGGGGCTCCCCTAACTTTTGGCAAAGTTTTGGGTAAGCCTGGGCAGAGTTAGTGGAGTTCTGCATAGTGGAACTCCACAAAGTGACAAAAAGCCCTGCCGTGCTACACGAAGTTCTGCAAGTAGCAGAGTGTGTTAGTGTCATGCCATTCACAGTGATTTCGAATGCTGGGTGTTTGTCCTGCACTGTAAAATCATCATGAATGGCACCAAGCGCAGTGCAATAGGGTGCAGCTTCCTTTCTGCTGCTCGAGTAGATTTTCTACTCAAGCGGAAACTTTCCCAATGCGAATGGAAGGTTTTTCAATGCGAGTCATAGCTACCTGCCGCAACCACTTGCATTGAGAAATATGATCACCCGCTCTGAGAAATCTCACCAGGAGGTTGATTTTCCTCACTCACGCTCGCTAACTAGACCTTGGCAAGCGCGAGCAATGAAAGATTTTACCTGGAGGTGAATTTTCCTTGCTCGTGCTCACCAACTTGACGTTGACGAGCAGGGGCATAGAAAAAAATGTGAGTGTCCTGGGAGGGTAGTGGGGCACCAAAATATTTGATTTAAAAAGGCTAAAAAAAAAAACTATCCGTGTGGAGGCAGGCATATAATATTCACTACTCCGACAAGGAGCACTCCATAATGTCCTTTTAAAAACTTTTTTTTCATCCTAGTGGTGCCCCTAGAGGCAGAATCAGGACTGACTATGTTTTTAAATACTGTGGGGGGGCTCCAGGGAGTGCAGGAGCCCCCCATCAATATTAAAAAAAACGTGGTAAGTCTCCTGGGTCATGTAATTCATGACCCCAGGAAAGCTTACCTTAATTTCTTTAAGCAATGTAAGCTGGAGCTGTATACTCTTCAGCTGGAGTGGAGGGACCCCTTGTGGTAGATTTCATTTTGTGGTCTGAAAAATGTTAAAGAAAACCCAGAGGCGTGCTGATAATATTTCTTTTTTTATTAAGGCTTTATTCAAAATATTTATGATAATCACTTTCAAAAAAAATTGCAATATGTGAATTTATAAACTTATAAAATACACATTTGATTATAATGGTTGGTGTCTTCTTGCCAAATATAATAGGTCTACTCTATATATGTTGATGTGCTGACTCCTTGATAAAGCCAAAAGGCCTGTTTGTTATATTTTTATCTTCTGACCACTGACAAACTTAGTAGGCCTGCCTTACTTAAAATGACACCCTTTATATTGTTACATCATATAGTAAGCAATGCATGCCCATTGAGACCTTGCTCCCAAACCCTTGATTGCCCACTCCTCTCACTGCAAGTCCAACAGCCATGTACAGCGGGGGTTGAGCAGCAGTGGGGGTTGGACACCTGTGGGGGGGTTGCATTCAGGGCCTGGCCTTCAACCCCACACTGCACACAGCAATGGACATCTTAATTTGCATTTAAAAGAATTAAAGGTCAATGAAAAAATCCAAACGTTAAAGTGATGTTATAGTTAGGAATTGCAATATTATCTTACTATACATTAAAAAATCTTTGGATAAAGGTTAAAGAGATGTTACTGTGTGGTGAAAATGTGAGTTAAATCATGCTATTTAAAACAAGCAAAACCTCCGCAATTCACATTTATAGTTATCTCAAGTAACTGTAACTTGAGCTCTAAAGTAAATTTAACTCGTGCCCCCACCATGGAAAGCCTTGTCATCAATGATGTAATATCAGATATTACACTGATACTATCAATGATGTCATAGAACATGTAATGAGTGACGTAATATGTGAGGTAATTAGCAGTGCATGGCATAGGCATGAGTTTTAGTTAGTTTAGGGCACTTGAGATCATTATAACTGGTGAATTTGAATGGTTTGTTAATTTTAAATAGTGTGCTTTTTAACTTTTTTGTATCATGATAGCACAAAAACTGGAAAACAGAATTACACCACACTTGACAGGAAGCTAGATCTTGGTCCAGAAAGGGTACTTTTTGTGATTTGCTGTAAATCCAGTCAGTAGTTTTTGTGACATTAAGTTTAAATATATTTGTATATCTGAACAATTAGGTTCGCAGGACTCTTGAGAGAGTACCATGAGCCCAACTTAAAGAAAAAAAGTGCTCTTACTGGCCTAGGGGGTTCTTTCACCTGGGCCACCTCTCTCCTGCGGGATTGAGGGACCTGCAGGAGCGAGCGCTCTGACTGGGCAGCCACAACCTGAACATAAATGTTGCAGTGGCCGTTACAGGATTCAGTGACTTAATCCCCTGTCCTGAATTCTTTTTGAAAGAAGTATAAGGGGGCAGGGTAGGGATATACTATCCCCCTAGGCATTGTGAGTGGTCCCAGAGGAACTACCTGGGGTCAAAATAATTCTTTAAAAAATCATGATCCAGCAACCAAATTTAAAATAAAATGCTTTTCTTTGCAGCAATCCTGCAGCACTCTTGCACGATTGTGGTAAAAACAAAATACAAGCCACCATTTTTTTTTTATTAAAATGTCCCCCGGGGTTGGCTGGGGCCTGTAGGGTCAATGAAAATACATGTTGGAGGGATGTGGGGACCCTCTCCCCAAGCCAATTATGGCCCAGGGGATCTCTTCCGCTACAGCTGGCCAAATTTGCAAAGGGGAGGGGCGCACATGTTCCCACTCCCTGAGACAATTTTGGGCCATGGGACCCCATTCCCCTGGGCTCAGAATAATAATGAAAGGGGAGGGGGCAGGTGGTCCCCAATCCCAACCTAGAAAGTTACCTGGGACTCCATTCATAGGGCAACATGTATTTTAAAAAGGTGAGGGGGACCGTGGGCTCCCCTTTTAAGCTGGTATCTGCCACTAGGATCCCATCCCCTAGGCCGATTACATTGTAGTGTTCCGGGGAGGACACTATTTTTCCCTGCAAGGGAGAGTGTGGGCAGAGTCTACATGCATTCTCCCGGCAAGGAACAAAACTTTTCTCCAGGCAAGCAGAGCACAACAATAAATACGGCTCCCACCCTGGCTGGAGCAAAGGAAAGTTGCCAGCTCCTGCCAGCACCGCACCACCATGAGTGCTTCTGGTAGGCACCATGGGGCACACTCTTACTTTGGAAAAAAATTACAAATCCTGCCGCACACACTGTTGTCAATTACTATGTAATTTTATATATCAGCAGTGATGTTATCAATGATGTCACAAAACATGTCATAAGTGCTGTGTGAGGGTGTAAGTAGTGCGCTGTGAGGAGGTTAGTTATTGTTACTTCAGTGCTCAAGTTAGTTACTGCTGTTACCTACAACTGGAGAATGTCAGTGTTTTTTGTAGTTTAAAATGTAATGTTGAAACTGACATTGTCAGCTAACTGTAACATCACTTTACCATTTGTTTTTAACATTTGTTTTCACAGTAAATTTCTAAGGGTTTTTGAATTCCTAACTATAACTGTCACATGAACTCTTTTTCTGGGATTTTTTTTATGTAACTTTCTGTCAATATATAAAATAAAAGCCTATTGGTTTTGTCATGCGGTCCTTGTAATGTCTGTCAATAAGCATTTAACTAAAGCATTTGTAATTTAAACAATATTATACAAATGTGAGTCTGTTTCATTTATACCCCTGAGATCACTTTATGCAGCCAGGAGACCAACCACCAAGGGTCCCTGCATTCCCAAGCTGAAGAGCAAATGCTTCAGCTCTGGGAACACTTAAAACAATCATCTATTTTTCTTGAGGTCATGTTAGATAGACTGGTTAATACAAAGGGTATGCAGTTCCTGAGGGGAGGGAGAAAAGGAAGGATCTAGGTCAGGGAAACTGAGACAACAGATCAGGGGATCTGATTGCTCAGAAGCAAGAGCCCTCACACACCTGTGAGGATGTCATGCTTCATCACTGGGCAGCACCTCATTGGGCTGGCACTGGAAATGCAGTAGGGTGGAGGTGCTCTAAGTGTAGTTTGCAGTAATGTGAATTAATATTTTTTAAAACAGCTAATAGATGCACAAGTAAATGTAAGAGGTGTATTCTCTTGTTATGTTTAGAAGGCAATGTGTGGCTGAATGTGGAAGTAAGGGTATTATCCAGCTCAGAAAATACTGTGTGCGTAGGTTAACATGTTTCTTGCCTCAAGTGTCGCTATTGATCTGGGCAATTCTTCAGGATCAAAAAATGTAACCTAATCTACTTGTTGTTGGGGAAAATGTATGTAGCATTAGAAAAAGGCACTGCAATCATAAAACCAAATCCTTACAGTGAAGTATACCAGGGGCTATCTAAAACCTGACCTCAGGATTTCTTCAACCCCGACCTACGTTTGGTCAGTTACTGACCCCTTAGGTGATGGCAGAGACCAAACTAGCTGTAGAGCAAAATGTTTCTAGCACTCTGATTCAGCGGCGACCTACTCCTTCTGTGCTACCCTGGAGGTCATGTTAGAAAAACCCCAGGAAGCATAGGGTTTTTTTTGCATTTGTCGACCACTGTTACTATAAATTGTGCCCGAAAGTAACTTTAGTTCGCACCCTCGCTATGCACTGCTAATTGCACATTATTTCTGCCAGTTAGGTAATCCCTGCTAACTGGTCAGAAGTTAATTCCATATTATTTTTCCTGATCTCAGAAGGAGGCCATGGTCAGGAAGCCTAAAGAGCTAGTTTAAGTCCCTCTGGTTCATTCAGGTTAAATTACATTGTTCTAGAGTTATTTCTCCACTCAAGTTATCAAAAATCTAACCACACCCTTAAGTCATATTTTAAAAAATAATTCAGTAATAAATGTGAAGGTCTCGTATTGCAGTTTTCTATGCAGATATATTGAATTGAATATTTTATTCACACATAGGCCTGTCTTATGGAAATTGGGGTTATAACTATACATTGAAATTGCTTTGTGGAGGAACACTTTTTAAATATAGAGTGCGTCACATTTCCATATATCAGGCACCCTGCCTAGTTGTCTTAAAAGGCAGAATGTAAGGGTTATTTGTTAATATGTGAAAATAAGTTACATGCCAAAAAGATTTTTACTCGAATGTGTTACTGCAGTGGATTTAACTGCATCACGGCCAGAGCACAGTTGTGCTCCTGGCAGCCACATATTGTTGCCATATGTGTGGTTGGTATAAATACGCACTACAGCCCACATACAACATTTAATTCAAGTAATTTGTGAACTTTTTGCACCATGTACTCTAGCTTACAGGAAAGGTAAATTGACCAATTGGGTGAAATACATTTTACCATTACCATGTCAGGACAAGACATGCTGCGGTACTAACTAGCATTGATATATTGCAGATAATAGCGGCAGAAATTCGGTTTAGAAAAAGACAAAAGTGTGGTTTGACTTTGCAGAAAAGGTGAACTTCCCATAACCCAGTACACAGAAGGCCGGGCCCATTTAGTAGGGGCTATCATGGATTGTGATCATTCTATTTTCATACTTTGTATTACAAAAAAGAGGCCATGATGTTGTAGTGGTTTCCGATGAGTACAACGTAAAACTCGGCTCCACCACCATCCTAGTCCCGGCTGCCAGATCCACTAACTCCCTAAAAGTTTAACTTGTATTCACTTCCCATCACCACAACACAGAACTCGATGTTGAACCAAGCAATGTCTTTCTGAAGGCTGATGCCGAGCATAAGTATATGTCCTTACTCATTCTTAACTTACTCTTTCCCAGCTCCATGCTCTCTGGTTCCTTTCAGGGAGGAAACCATTAGGTTTCTAAGAAAGCAGTTCCTTGGAGATTGTACTTGCCCAGCATAACACAGTTACCAGCTTCTAATGTGTTTTCTGGGAGTAATATGAGGCCTGCCCTTCACGGAAATCTAGCAGGAGTGGAAGTTCTGTTCAAAGTGGGTGAATGTCGAAAGTAGTGAAGCAGCTGACATTGATTGGCACTGGGCTGCAACCCAAGGCTGTTAATATAAGCAGTAGATCTTCTGCAGATCATTGAAGATATCCATTGGCATCGACCTGTATGGGCCCACCTTCTTTTTTTTTGCTGAATGTGGAGTTAAGTACTGTTCATGTCAGCATGGTTAGGACTAAGCCTGGTGCCATGCTGAAGGTCTTTTTGTAGCTACTGAACGTGCTTGTTTGGCTTTCCCAGAAAGCCTCAGGAGGGCAGAAACATGTACACCGATGGCCCTATTCTCAAAGGTAAATAAACATGTATAAATATACTCACATGCACATTTACATTTGCACCTTTGCACTTTTTTCTTTTCACCATTACCAAGAGTAAAACTACCCCAAGTGCAGACTTAAATGCCCAAATGGACCCATTCCCATTCATGTATGGGTTACAACCTCTTTAGAGGTGTTGTAAAAGTTCAATGTTTTGCAACTGCATTTCATATGCAAAACACTGATAAAGACGTAACCTGTGCTATTTGGAAGAAACGCCCTAAACAAGCCCCTCCCCAATAGCTCTTCTTTGTGTAAATCACAAAATGGGTTTAACACTTGTTAAAAAGCCATTTTGCCACATAAATGCAGTGAATATTGTAAATCTCAGGCTTTGAGAATGAAAAATGGCTTTATGCTCCTGCCATATATCCCTAAAGAATATCTTTTAAATAAATCCCACTTACGTTAATTCTCGTTTAACATATACTAAAGTGTATAAAAAAGGTATTGACAGTTTGAATTTTAAATATTAATAATTAATTTACAAAGGTTTTAAAGTGCACTACAATAATAAAAAATCTTTATGATTAAATTAATAATGTAATATAAAGTATCCAGAGGTACCCCGCTCTTGGGCCAATCTTTTTTTTTTTAATTGAGTTTTGCCATGATACTGAGACTCCTGAGGGATTGCAGCAAAAAAAACATATAGTGGTCACAATTTGTTTTACTTTCAGAGGGTCCCTGGGGTTGGCCAGGTCCAGGGGGTCAAACAAAGTGTGTTGTTTGTGGAAGAGGGGGTCTGAGCCTATTTAAGGCCCCAAAGATCCCAACCCCCAGTGCCTAGATCAATATTAAAGTGGCAGGGGGCCATGTGCCCCCTCCCTAAGCCTGCTAATGCCGTAGGACCACATCCCCAGGGTCAGAAACTGGTTTGTGAATGCCCATAAATTTGCATGTCTGTGGATGTTGAAAGTCCCGAGGCATTCTTACCCTGGAAAGCTTGCTCACTTGCCACATAAGTAGATTTACACATACAAAAACTGCCCTGAGTAAATTCATTTATGAATGCAAATCCAACATTTTCACATTGTAAATGTGGTTTTGCACTTGGAAACTATTACATTTAAAAGAGTAATTGCACAAACATGTTTAAAGATGAGATGAGATGAGATTTTTTGCCAGGAGTACCATGATCCTCTTCGTTGTCTTAGTCTTAAGAATGGTTTAACCACTTAATGTGCATTCCCATCTTTATTGTCATATAATTGTGTCCTACTGTACCTCCGCCCAACTTTCTCAGCTCCTTCTTTGAGGTAGGCTATGAAAGTTTGGCCTTGCTACTGAAAAGAGTAAAGGAGGCTTTAGAGCTCAGCATTCCTCCTACACATACTGAGGAGCTCATTTAAAGCTCTGCCGCCCAACTGGTACTTTGCTGTTTCTATAATTTGATCCAGATATCCAGATACAACAAGTAACATTACACATACAAGGGGCCAGGACTATTGGCTTTGCCACTGGTTGCTAGTTGCATAAAATAAAATTAGCCTCAACCCTGCCTTTGTTGTACACATTAATAAAAACGCTTCAATTCTGAAATGATGATACTGTGAAATAACTAAATCGAGTTTCTTTGAAGTTACATCAAAGGCAATAAAGGGTGGTATGCTGCGGAGTTAATATTGTTTTCACCCTGAGAGTGAGGGCGGAAAATACCCGTCTCGGCACCTGCTTTTTAGAACTGCCGGTTCTGAGCACCGGCAGGACACGGCCCACTTAAAGCCCTGCTTTCATCACACTTACTAACAAGGCCGCCATATTTTTTGGCCAGCTCGACATGGTCTTTTGCTTTTCCACAACAATGCTGGAGGTTGTTGCTGAAAAGGAAAGAACAAATATCTATGAAGCACAAAGCTTTGTCTCCCTTCTCATCATGGACATGTTCACACTTTCCTTCTCTGGGCTGGCATACTTAGCATAGCAGTCCTGCGAAAGTGAAAGTAAAGATGCATGCTTGCCTTTAATAGCGCCAGCCGACTGCCACCAAAACACGAGTCGAACGCGGCAGATGGGCTGCCAGGTTCAAGGGTTTCTACCTGTGGAGCCAGCTGAGCTCCACCGGGGGACACCCATCCGTCCCCCAATAATCAGTGGCGTATTGCAAAATGATCTCCCCCTCCCCCCACCGCAGAATGTGAAGAGGGGCCCGAGTCTCCCATATCTTACAAATATTCGTAGGCCTTGGCCTTAATGGGGCCCTCGCGAAGTTTAGGGGACCCTAATGGCTTGACCCCCCCCCCCCCCCACCCCACACACACAGACCTCCATGCCACACGGGCTGCAAGGACCTTTGTGACAGCTCTGAGTTTATCATAATCATAATTGGGCATAGATCATGTTTTTTAGACTTCCTGCTGTTGAACAAAGTTTTGTTTCACCCACCAATGCTGGGCTTGCTCATTATGTCGAAAAAGTCTTGCTTTTTGCACAAACATGTAGTTCCACATCCTGAGGACTGTCTGCGGGCAAGGCGATAACTCTAAAGGCAATTAAAGTTCAGCAGCAAGACTTGCATTCCCATATTACTATAATATCCCTTTCACTAAACCAGCCTTCCTTCCACCCTCCACCGGCCTTCTGAAAGGACCTTCACGACAATACCGCAACTGAGTCGAGGACCGACGGGGAGCTGACGGCGTCCCAAAATTGCAGCACAACACGCCTTCTTTTTCACATCAAATGCTCTTTTGGAAGCACCTGTTCTCGCATTATCCACAGAAAGAGTTAGTAAATGTCAGGGGCACGGGGAAGCCACGCGGGAACCATTTAGTCCTTGCGTTAGGAACAAAGCAAGGCTTGTACAGGTTAATTAAGGAATGCAGATTTTGCTTGAAGTGAACGAACAGGCGGGTATAACAGCTCCGTTGGTGCAGTTCATTTGCTCTGTTGTTGTCTTGCTCTGGAATACATTTTTACAACAATAAATACAATCAGCTTTGACAAGGCTTATGTCTCCAATAAATATATGAGCCCCAACAGCGTGGTAATCCAAAGGAGGCTTGCGGTTATCAGAGTTGGCAGGAGCCGCCGAGCATCTCTTTGAAACCAGGGCCCAGGTGGCGAGGTGAGATATGGAAGGAGAAATGGTGCCAAGAAGCTCAAGAAGATGCAGGGTTTAGAAAGAAGTGGGACCCAGGGAACACTGCTCAGCGCTTTGCACAAGGTCTGCGGCGCAGGACTGATTTTATAATCAGTGGGAGCGTAATCTTGCAGTTCGCATATATTCTTGCGTTCAGTGAGAGTGTCTGTTCGACCTGGCATCTTTTGGCATGTTTCCCCCTGTCTTTTTGCTTTCTGACCTCCTGATTTTGATGATATGCTGGATTTTGTTTTTGCTGGATTGTTATCTCTGCACTTTACCACTGCTGATCACTGCTAAAGTGCAGGTGTCCCACTCTGTAAGTTGTGTTTTTGATTGGTATTTCCATGATGGGCTTATCTGATTTACTACTAAGTACCTATTATTGGACAAAGGTGTGCCAAGGGCCTGTAAATCAAATGCTACTACTAGGCCTCAGCACTGATTGTGCTACCCACACAAGTAGCCTTTCAAATGTGTCTCAGACCTATAATGTCGACCTGGGAAGTGCACCTACTCACCGGGCCTCACCATTCCTAACTCACCCGTAAGGTGGGCCCAAGGCCGCCCCATGGGCAGGGCACAGTGTATCCAAAAGGTAGGACATGTGGTAGTATGTTTTTACATGTCCAGGCAAAGAAATGCTATGTATTTCGTTTTTCACTATTGAAACTCTATCACTTCCACAGGTTAACATGGGGTCTGGCAGGAAACAGCTTTCCAGTGCAGATCCCCATTGGGAAATGATAGAATGTTGGAGTTTAGAATGTCTGAACTCCCAATTTAAAAATACACCTTTTAGTAAATATGGTTTTTAAATTGTGTGGTTGGAAATGCCACTTTTAGAAAGTGCAAAAAGAATAATTGATGGACAGAATGCAGAACAATGTCATACATTCACCGCAGTACAGAGATCTGGGCCTAAATCCATCGTTTTTTTCTCTCACCGTGCTACTCCAGTTTGGACCCAGCTATATGCAAATCAGTCTTGACCCTGCGCCCAATGGGAACAGTAAATCCCGAACTGCCAGGCCAGGTACTCCCTGAACTGGAAACAAGCATCCTAGGACCGGTTTCGGGTGTTCAGCCCTCATCAGCCAGGATAGCTTGACTCCAGTGGCATAGAAGCACAGGACTCACGTCAGAGCATACCCATCCCTCTCGGGATGACAAATGCAGAAAGAACAATTGATGGACAGAATGCAGAACAATGTCATGCATTTACCCCAGTACAGAGATCTGGGCCTAAATCCATTGTTTTTTTGCTCACCATGCCATTCCAGTTTGGACCAGCCATATGCAAATCAGTCTTGACCCTGCACCCAATGAGAAAAGTCCAGCTCAAACTGCCAGGACAGGTCCTCCCTGGACTGGAAACAAGCATCCTAGGACCAGTTTTGGGTTTTCAGCCCCCACCAGCCAGGATAGCTTGACTCCAGTGTTATGGAGAGCACAGGACTCATATCTGAGCATACCCGTGCCACTCGGGTGGCAAATGCAAAAAGAACAATTGATGGACAGAATGCAGAACAATGTCATACATTTACCCCAGTACAGAGATAGAAAGTGGGCATGTCTTGCTTAACCATTCTGTGCCTGCCTGTGTAATCCATATCCGGTTTAGACTGACAGGGGCTGTTTGTGCATTCACTCCAGACACACACAAAGGGAGCTGAGGTGTGCCCTGCATATCCTGAGCTAGAGTGGTGGGAGGAGTTGTCACTGACACCTGAATTGGGCTGTGTCTGCCTTTCACAATTCTGTCTCCACACCCTGTAGTGTGGCTGGACCAGGGAGAACATAACTGGTTCTGGTAGGGCAAGAAAGACTTTTCTTTGAAGTTTACCAACTTCAAATACTAAAACTAGTATAAGTATTGGGGCCCTTACCCCAGAAATGTAGAACCCTTTTGGACTACGGAACCTGCCAATAAGAAGAGCTGGAGAAGTGGTCAAGAGGCACTACCACTTTGCTGCGTGCTCTTTTATGGGATGTATGTTGTTACGACGCGTGGTATTACCACGCGTACCGTTACAACGCGTATTTTACAACGCAAGTCGTTACCACGACTTGCGCTGTAGGGGTGCGGACTTAGTAATAGTTTAATTTACTATTCCAACACCAGTCTACGTACAGTAGGGAAGGTGTTGGAATAGTAAATCTACTATTCCTTGTCCTTTAGCACCCTCCAGCGCAAGTCATAGTTACGACTTGCGTTCTAAAATAAGCGTTGTAAAGGTACTGTGGGGTAACATCCGCGTCGTAAAGGATGTTCCCCTCTTTTGTGTTGACCTGCAGGGGCTGCTTCTGTCTTGGGCAGTGAAAGGACTGGACTAAACTTTCTGCAACATATTTCCTAAGTTTCTCCAAGGGCTTGAAGTAGATATTGCCACCTGTTGGAAGTCTCAGGAACATCAGACTTCAAGTTCATCTACCAACAACACTGGGAATGGTGTGCTTTGTACTGTAACAGAAGAAAAACCACTAATATGCCGACAACGACGCTGCTGCCAGCTCCATGATCTGAAGGCACCGCCCAGAGCATTGACGTTGCCACCCAACGCTCTTACCGACACCACTGCTTGCACCATGACCTGTGGGCAACGCACCTCACATTGCCTTGCTTCACATCGCCACCCTGGGCCACGCCATCACCCAAACTGCTGTCTCCACCATGGCCTGTGGACACCGCTCGTGAGGTACACGAAGCATCGCCCCATCCCACACCGCAGCACTGGTCCATTGACATCAGCGCCATCGAATCCAGCATCGTCAACCGATGCCACTGTTTGCACCGCACCCTGCGGGCACCGCACAAAGCATCACCTCACTATGCATGGAAACCTTGGGTCTACTGACGACAGCGCTTCAGCAACGATGACGCCCCTGCCTGCACTGTGACCCATTGACATCACATGTAGTATCACCCCGATTGACACCACAGACCCAGTCTCACCAATATAGCCAGACACTGTCACAGAGCTGCTGCCTCCACCATGACCTGTGGGCAACACACGTCATATTGTCCGGACGTCATGGACAGCAGCACTCCTGAATTCAACCTCACGGAGTTCAATTCACAATGCATGTGACTTCAAAGGCCCAACTACTCCTGCACCAACTTCCGATGCTAGCCGACACCAATGATGCCACCTCTTTGGAACTCATCACAAGGTCCATGAAGTCCTGCATCTACAAGGTACTGTTTGCTGGTATTCCCGACACCATAGCTGTCCCAAAAGTTCGCAGTTGGCCTGAACTGTTGGATTTGTTTCTTCACGATGCTGTGATAACTCCATTTTGAGCTATTGTCTTCAAGGAAGTGTTCTTTAAGCTTATTCTTGCAAAATTCGTATCTTGAGTACTGTATGTTGGATTTTTATTGTTTTACAAAGATAAATATTGGCTATTTTTCTAATAACTGGTGTTGTGTCCTTTTGCAGTGTTTTCACTGTATTAATCTTTTATGTGCAAACGATTTACACATTGCCTCTAAAATAAGCCTGGCTGCTAGTGCCAAGCTACCTACTAGCAAGCTACTTATTTTAGAAGTGTAACTCCCTTATCCTGACTAGTAGGAAGCTCCCTACTCGGACAGGGTACGATCCTTGCAACTAGATACCTCAATTTCTAGTAGTGTCACTAAAGTTGTGTCACTATAGATGAAGCTTGATACATTAAAGAAGAGTTTAGATTACCAAATAGAGTGTAAACAGGGCTGGACTAAGTTTTTTTTTACTGATTTGCTGAATTTTCTGAAACACCAAAGGCAGCGGTCAAACGTGTATTCCCAGTGAGTTTAAGGGCTTATGCGTGCAGTTTGTCATTAGCAATATTCCTAGAGCACCTCATATCACCACCTGAAGAGGCCTCAAGACAAAGCTGTCAAGAGGCTACTCCTCTCATTGCGCATTGAATGTGAAGAGTTTGCTCAATTAGTGTTTTTTGTGGGAAACAATTGGGTGCAGGGTCAGACTGGAACAGAAAACAGACCCAGGCACCAAAATAAAATTGGCTTCCATTATCGAATCAGATAGCTAAGAAAGTGGCCCGCATTCGAAAATCGGAGTGGTTTTGATCTTGTAAAGGCATGCTGTTTAGTTGGAAGTTATGTATGACTGCATTGATTTGAGCTTGCTGCAGGCAAAGTTTGCTTTAACATCAGAGAAATCAACAGTAAAAACCGGCCCAGCAGGTCATAAAAGAGGCCAAAAAACAGCCAGAAATCCGGCCCACACACTGACCTGTCAGACCAGCCCAACAGGCATTGTCTAATTGCAGTATAGACCAGAACGACCCTGTTTGAGCGCCATGCTTGAGATTTGGATGGGTGATGACTCATGTTACTGCAAACTTATATTTGTGCTCCTTATCACTACGTCCTTCATCCTAGTCTCAGTAAATAATATTGAGGTGTATTCCACCCCATGACAGGGAATAAAAGTCAAAACGAATTAGTAGTTGAGAGAAAGTCCCGCCTACCTCTGTGGGTGTCGATAAATGAGTCAACCACCCACAATTCCTCTTTTATTCCCCTGCCTTTAGATAAAGATGAGGAAGCAGGACAAGGACCTTGCAAGGGTTGGATCCCTACTTATCGCTGTGTTAAGACTCACTTGTGTCAGGCTAGGGAGAGTGAGATGGTGTAATGTGTAAGCAGAGGCCCTGGGGAATGCTTTGATCGTAATGCCTGCTAACACGGGAAGCAACCACGAGTTATCAGGTGGAGCAAGTAAGTTTTACTGGCTTGAAAGTTCTTATCCTTCCTTGACTGCCATACATAAGACTGGGCCCGTGGTGGTAAAGCCCAGCTCTTCTATAAATTATCAGTGCATGTGGAAAGGAATTCTTTAGTTCCTCCATCAAGTGAATACCTGATTTCTAGGTGATTGTGCTCTAGTCTTTATTTAAAGAGAGCAATGACAGGTACGTCATACTTCTGTTTGCTAGTGATATGGTCAGGAAATCATATGGAAACACTACAAAACGTTTTGGCAGATTGAGTTCTTTAGCCCTGATTCCTCTGGGTCTGTCTACAAATCTACCTCACCTCCCAGAAAGAGATCTAGGAAACATCTTAGTGAAGAGGACTTTGAGGAGAAAATAAAGATAATTTTGATGGAAAACTGTTGTAGGTAAATGAAGTCCAAATGTAGCCAAGTGGTAAATCACACCAAGGTAGTTTATTGTTCCAGTTACAGAAGATGTAGTTCGTAGATAAGATGGTAAGCAAGATGTGAGGTAACCCCACCGGGAGCAGCCTCCCTGATGATCAGCCTGCACACACCAACTGACACTCAGCACATCACCAGGCACCCAAGCATTCTGTGACCTCACCACACATTCCAACAATCATCCTGGATGAGCAGTAGGGGAGAAATTCACAGGAGAAAGGAGAGGTGGCAATCAAGTCACAACAGCAACATTAGCCTCAGCTTAGTTCAGGGACTCAGCCAAAGGTAAATTTTAATTTTCTGACATCTCTTCTGCATCCGATGAAGACAATGTTACACAATCCAAGGAGTAGAAGGGCAAGCATATTGATAAGGAACTCCAGCTGGAAATCCTTGCTAAATATACCTCAATATGGGGTTCCCTTAGGAAGAAGTCCCTTTAGCATCTACCGAGCCAGTATTGTGTCAGTTCCTTAAAGCAAATGCACAATCTCTGCCCTGACAACAACATGTATTAGATATGATTCTCTGCAAATGGAAGTATACAGACAAAATTATTGTGTTTTGCTTTGTGTCTAAACTAAACCCATTGAAGGAAATTACACTGAATTACATTAAAATTCAGCGAGATTCAGCAGAATTCCACAAAGGCGCAGCTTGGGCACCACAATGTCTAGTGAATACCCCTCAGTGCCCTTACATAATTATGTAAGGGTACTGAGGAGTAACCACTCCAGTGGATATCACTTAGTGCCCTTAAATACTCATGTAAGGGCAGCAAGGCATATGCAGTGCAGTGCAAAGCCTTTGGTGCCCTTGCAAAAGTATGTAAGGGCACTGAGGGGTATCCCCTTAAGTGCATATCCCTTGGTGCCCTTACATAAGTATGCAACGGCACCTAGGGGTATCCAATCTAGTGCATACCGCTCAATGACCTTACATACTTAAGTATGGGTAACAAGGGTTATGTGCCGCAATACAGTAGAGTGCAGTGCATACCCCTCGGTACTCGTATATAAATGCATAAGGGTAACAATGGGTGGCCACTCCAGTACATACCACAAAACACCCTTTTATGCTTTTGAAAGGGCACCAAGGGGTATGTACCGCAGTGCATGCCACTCAACACCCTTACAGAAGTGTTTAAGGGCACAAAGGGGTATGCCCTGGCACAGTTTAAACAACACCAGAAGAGGCAGCAGTCGCTCTGTGTTTAAAAACCATTGCAGATTAACCTTTATCTGCAGTGGTATTTAATCAAAGAGGAACTGATCTCTCATCCAGCCCATTTAAATTAAAAACCACGGCAGATTAATTTCATCAGCAGAGTGGCTGAATTTACTCAGTAATTCTGTATTACAAAAGTAACACACAATTACCAAATACTCTAATTCCACCATTCATATAAAGCAGATATTTATGCAGCCTATACAAGCCAGAGTATAATTTCAGACCTTAAGGAGCAATTGAAAGCTATCAAAGAGAGAACTGAATGCACAGCTTTTGGAGAGCTTGGACAGGCATCTGAATTTCTTTCAGATATCTCCTTTGATGTGGTCAAAGCATCCGCTCTCTCTGAGGGAGTTACAGTGGCAGCAAGGATAAACATATTTCTGAGAGTCCTACATACTGATTCAGCCCAGATGAATACAGGCCTACGTCTAGTAATACACCACGACATGAGGTTTGGGGCCAAGCAAAATTGCACCTATCCCTAGTAATTCCTTTATCTCTAATTTAGGTGCAGCGGACCGGAGATTCAAAACCCCTAAATTTCCTAAGACAAATCCTGTCTTATTTTCAAAAACAATATACATTTATCCAACACTCTTGAATATAATTATGGCTCAAATAACAACAATCATTTCATGTATTAACCCAACTTATTCAATACAGATAAAAGAGATTCAATTGAGTTGTTTGTAGTATATTCTCTATTTATTCCATGAATTTTTCTTCCAATATAAAAAAGACCGTAGCCATAGCCAACGCGTTTCGTCCTTCGCGGACTTCTTCAGGGCGAAAGATATAATTTTCTGTGTTCTTTATGGATTTATTCTGTATCTTCCTAGTTAGGTTAGGTTAGGTTTGCCGCAATGGATGCCACGCCACGGAGCTGGCAGAGACTATTTTAAACGCATTGAAGAATACGGACAGCTTACTGGGACTGCTTTACCAGTGCATGAGTTTCCTTGTCATTGATACAAAAGAAATACAGAAAAATAACTATAAGATAGCCGGGTGTTACATTGGACCTAACTAGGAAGATGCAGAATAAATCCATAAAGAACACAGAAAATTATATCTTTCGCCCTGAAGAAGTCCGTGAAGGATGAAACACGTAGGATACGGCTACGGTCTGTTTTTTATTGGAAGAAAAATTAATGGAATAAATTAAGAATATACTACAAACAACTCCACTGAATCTCTATCATCTGTATTGAATAATTTGTGTTAAAACATGAAAATATTGTTGTTATTCGAGCCATAATTATATTCAAGAGTGGTAGGCCTACGTCTAGTGTTTGAAGAAGGCAAGCTATTTGGGAATGAACTGGAATCTTCAAGGAGAAGAAACACTCTACATCTTTTCACCAGTCCCAATTCTCTGCTTTTCTAGCTGGGCAGGTTCTATTCATATCTTAACTGAGACAACCCTCAAGAAGGCAGCCTTACCATAATCTAAAGAAATAGAGAATCAGAGGCCTCAAAACTTTACCAGAGCAGACAAATAGCAGACAAATAAGTCCCCTCAGAAGAATTCTCAGAGCTCCTGACTGTGCTGAAGGTGGACCAGACTGGCCAGATGGGGAAAGGATAAAACACTTCTCTTAGGAATGGGAAAAATTCACCCCAGATTCTTAGATTTTACAGGTAGCAAGGAAGGGCTACAAAATTGAACTTTCTTCTCCTCCTCCATCTACAGGGGCCCTTTGTGCACCAACACCACAAGATTCTTTGAATTTAACGGCAGTAAGGGTGGCGATGTGATAGGAGGATTCAGCATGATTATAATCCAGAAATGGATAAAACAAATTTGTTTCAAGATGGAGACTCTCCAAAAGAGCACCTCTCTAATTCAACTGGAGTATTTATGATAACTGTAGACCTGAAGAATGCATAGTTGTACATACCTATAGAAGTATCTCAGCAGAAGTATCTAAGATTTGCCATCTTCGGAAAACATTATCAGTTCCAGGTTTTGCCATATGTTATCAAATCAGACCCGAGAGTGTTCACAAAGATGATGTCTCAACTGATTTCTTCACTACATCTACAGGGGCTCTATTCATTTCTTAACCTGGATGACTGGTTCCTGGCAGTGTCAAGGATGTTAGCCCTTCCCAGATTACAAAGGATGAAGAACACTACATCCATACACAGTCTGCTGAAACATGTCATGAAATGTCATCTACCAACAACTCAGGAGCAAACATACTTAGGAGACCTAGGGAGGGTGTTGCTTCCTCAAGAAAGAGCAGAAAAGCTATGGAAGGGCATTGTCTCATTCCTTACTCAGTATCAGTCAACAGCAAGAGCTAGGTTAGCAGTACACAGATATATAGCTTCATGCACTTTTTAGTACCATAGTCCAGGCTACATCTAAGACCTCTACTGATTCATGTTCTTAAGTACTGGAAACTGTCATTGATGGAGTTTGAGAGATCTATTTCACTGACAAAACAAATCTCTCAGCAGCTTCTTTTTTAGCTGAACAAGGAATCGCTAGAGAGAGAATTCCCCTTATCTCCCCAGAGCCCATGCATAGTTACTACGTTATCAGTGGTGTAGCAACTCTATCAGGACTATCAGCACAGGGGAGGTGGTCTACAATTGTTCAACAATAATCCTCAAAATTAAAGACAATTTATGGCCATTTGGAGGAGCTAGATCTATTTCATTACACACCTTCTTCATCAACTTGTTTTTATCACGATAGACAGTCAGTTTGCCATGACATATTTCAACAGGCAAGGAGGATTGAAATCCATATCATTGAATGCAGTAGCAATAAAATAGCAAGTTGGGCAGAATACAATCTAATATCACTGACTGTCAAGTATATTAGAGAGAAGGAGAATGTAGTGGCAGACTCTCCAACTCATTGTATTTCAGAACTGTTTTTCAGAAGATATGTCTCAGATTTGAGATTCCAGAGATATACCTGTTTGCTTCTCAAAGCAACTCACTTCTCAAACAATGTTATTCTTGATTCCTAAGTAGGGTTCCTTGCCTTCTCTTCTTCTTTATGCCTTTCTAACTATTCCTTTGATTACTCGTCTATGTCTAAATATTCAGAGGTAAACTGCGTAACTAATTGTGGTGGCACATTTTAAGCACAGACATCATGAGTCCATCTACTACTATTCATGCCTCTTTCTCCATGTTGGAGAATTTTTCTTGCCTTGTCTCTGGTTCTTTCTTAGAGATCTCTTTCTTTCCAAATCCTATCTCTGTAGGTATAAGGGTTGAAATGTCTTGTCCGCTAAATAAAGGTAATTCAGATCATTTAGCAGTCTTGATCCAACAATCGAGGCACCCCTCCACTCTCAAAGCTTATTCAAGACATTGGAAGAGTTTTCAAAGCCAGTGTTCTATGTAATCTATCCTTCCAATAAAATGTAACTTTAATATGGTTCTACAATTTCTATTTGATGAATTTCAGAAAGGATGTGATCACTTTAAGAGCTCAATGGGCAGCTTTAGAGTGTTTAAATAACCCTTGTTTGTATTCCTTCAAGAAGATAGACTTGGATTATTTTACATAAAATTCTATCTTAGCCAGAACTTCTGATCATCCCTTTTTCCTCCTTGGGACTTACCTTTAGTTTTAAAGCCTCTTAAAATGTTTTCCCTTTGAGCCTCTAAAGGCGATTGAATTGAATTTTCTGACATTTAAAGGTGGTGGTCTTTGCTGCCATTACATCAACCAGGAGGATTGTGAACTCCTTTGTTTGTGTCAATTAGAGACTTAGAAGATGGAATTGTTCTTATGCCAAATTCTTAATTCCTTCCTAAGACTGCTTCTGTAGTGCATAGATACCAAGAGACATTTCTTCACCTTTTCTCCTAATCCAATGTCTCTAGAAGTGATCTTTACATTCTCTATAAACATTAGAAGAGCAGTACTGATTTATTTGAAA
Source organism: Lissotriton helveticus (assembly GCF_964261635.1). Lineage (NCBI taxonomy): Eukaryota > Metazoa > Chordata > Amphibia > Caudata > Salamandridae > Lissotriton > Lissotriton helveticus. The sequence continues at coordinate 1,470,918,745 of NC_136065.1, forward strand.
TAAAACATTTGTTTTAGAAAATCTGACTATTTGTTAGTTACCTATTTGAACTCAAATCAAGGGGAGAAAGCTTCCAAATTCATAATCAGTAGATGGATAAGGAAGACTGTTTCTTCTGCTTATGACACAGACAATATTTCTCTTCAAAAAAGATTGTTGGAAAGTCAACCAGAGGTATGATGGCCTCCTGGCCTGAGCTTACAAGTGTTGTTTTGATGGGAATCTGCCAAGCAGAGACATTGGCATCTCTTTTACCTTCCCAAAGTATTATAAAATTCAGGGGTTTGGGCTAGACGATGGTAATTGTGGTCTATATGTGTTTCAGGCGGTATTGTTGGAGAACTAAATGATGTAAATTGAATTACTCCACATCAATATCTTGATTCATTCACAATTAAAGTTTGTTTGCATTTCATTTTGAAGCTTGATGTATTCTTATAAGGCCAGCAGATGCTTTAATATTCATCAATATTTTTGATTGGTACAAGGACATAGGTTGAAGGGATAATACTCTCATTACGTACCAGAAATCTTCATTATTCTTAGTATGTAACATCCTCGTCATTGCCATGATGACCCACATGCCCTCCCAGAACTGCTGGCCTTCTGTGGGTTTGGTAGGACCAGGAGGAATTGTGGGTCATCTCCCATTTACTGAAGCCCACAGGTATGCAAGATTTATTATCACTCCTTCTTCTTGATTTTGTTCTCCCTGTCATGTGCTAGGACACACCTGAATATTAATGATTGTGATGAGGATGTTAGAGGCTAAGGATAATAAAGGTTACCGGTAACTTATCAAAGCAAACATGAAGTGAAGGAGTATAACGGATAGCATTTTATTTACTCGCATTTTGCCTGTGTGTTTCTGTAAAGTAGAGCAAAGCAGCAATTCATTGCATCGATTTACTTACTATTAAAAAGGCCTGCAGGAGTAGTTTGATCTGTGTGAGTGACACTGCTACCCTCAGTAAATTTATTCCAAAGTTTAATAAAAAAAGAGACAGACCTCTTCTTGATGATGATGATGATGATGATGATGGATTAAACATATAAAGCATAGACAAATTCATAACCAGATTGTTTGTTTATTCGGTTTATTCAAATTATTTAAAAAAATCTTCATATACTAATTCTCTGAAGCCATACTCAAAAAACATGTCACCCTGAGGCTCAGAAATAATATGCTTGTATAAGGAACTTTTTGCATGATCGCACGGACGTTTTTGGGGTTATGCTGCTGGTTTTTCATCTCTGAAAGGGCCCTGACACCTGCTAAACAGACCTCAGTGCCGTTGCCCTTGAGCAGAGTGCATTATATTAAAACTGGACAAGTAGTTCTTAACTTATCATCTCCTGACACTGAAAACCTAGCATTGTCGTTTTTACTGTGGAAGGGCTAGTAGCTCCATTGGTAAGTACAGGATTACATGTTGACCATTCAGTGGTCCTAACGTCTAAATGGAACTACCAAATATGATACTTCCAGGCATCAAAAGAATCGTTGCATTAAACCCAACTTGATACCCGAGCACATTTTATGTAATTTTTGCCCAAATGGCAATGTTAAGTTGCCACTTTGTTGCCCAAAGTTTTCCAGTGACTGTTTACAATTGCTGGTTATGTGACAGCATTTTATCCTCCTGGGGGAGGTGTGAACGACTTTCAAGATTCAACACAAAGGGCCATCCATTGGCGAGGTGTCATCTCTCCCTAGCTGGAAGGTCAAATAGGGTGTGAGCCAAAAAGATGAGTTCCAATGCATAAAAGAGGCACTCCTGGCACCCATACCTCAGATAACATCTGTACTGAAGACTAACCCACTGTTTCAAGAAACCATCAAATACAGCCTATATGAAAGATTGGACTGCATCTGTTGCTCTGCAGACTAGCAAAGAAAGGACTGTGCCAGTGGTGCCCTACTCAAGGAAAAAGTATCCCTGAGCCTCAGACACAAATAGTGACTTCAAGAGTCAGCGGGATAAAATTGTATTACAGCAACAGGACCACAAAAGCTGAAGAAGCCTGCCTTGGTGAGTTAGTAGTCAAGAATGCCTGACCACCACTGACCACTCAAGTGCAGCCTAAGAGACTGAGTTCCAATCCTTAAAAGTTGCACCAAGTCTGCTGAACCCAGGAGAGATGTCAGAGTGTATATGGTCACCCAGCATGGAAGTTATATCTCCTGTTAATGGGTACTGCGTGTTTCACTGATACCAGCAGACCAGTGGCATCTGGTTTTTGGCTGGATTTCAGTCAGACTTCTGGGGACAGTGACCCTATGGCCATAGTCATCCCACCATGCTCGTAGACTGAGGAATGTCTCCAGAAAGACAACTATCACTGGATCAGTATCCTTCAGCATATTCAACATGCTGTATCCCTTGCATCAGAAACACTCTATGAAAGTCTATGGCAGTTGGCCAATAGAGTCTGGAACTGGACTGGAGACTGCTTTGACTATGAGGTAGTTGTCCAACTAAGACTCTTTGGCCCCTGTGACTCGTTCCCTTCAGGAGTTGATCACCCAAAGCGAGCTAAGGTAGTAGTTTGCAAATTAATAAAAGTTTTACAAATATTACAGTTAGTGCGGTTCACTGCAATGATGTATTGCACTAGGCGAAATAGCAGTGGTTTATTGTTCATTGAAAAATCATATGTCTGGCACCCTCCGGTGGATTCTTGTCATTGATGTGTCCATTTAAAATTAAAGTACAATGTATTTTTATAAATTGGAGTTGGATTTTCCTGAGTCTCATTTCTTTCTTTTGCAGCTGTTTTGGTACATCTTTATGCTTTACACTTGTTCTATCAATAATGTAATACTGCTCACAGCCACAACTAATTATGTTACGCTGAGGTTGTTTAGACTAATCTGGCCAGACCCAGTACAGATAGTGAGTTTATTGTGCGGCGAGGTCTCACAATAACACCATATATTAAACAGCTTTCCTCACACTTGTTATTAAGTGTGATCAATGATCAAGCCTCCATAACTCTCCAGCTAGGTTTCGGAAATAAAAATACTAGTACATAAGTTGCACCAAGATGGTAAATGAGGGTGTAAAAAGGGTACCAAAATGTTCAACTTTTATCGAAATTTCTTTGGGAATGCCCACATGGTTTTGGTAAAGGCCACATCATGAAGCCACTGCCTGCTGGGACAAATACTCAAACCAGTGGTCAGTGGAGGTGTCAGTACTGACTGCGTGAAGGGCAAGGCAATGAACCCACTGCCTCCATTTCACAGTAAAAGGCTCTGTACAATAAAATACTGTAGGATGATTGCAGAGCATATCCCATCACTGAAGAGTATGTCAAGTGCTGATTGAGAATTTGAAGAGGGAGATGGCAGGCAAGGCAACACTATTTTCTCAGTGTCTTCTGGGGCAAGGTACTCTGCACATGGTGTGGCTAAAGGCCATGAAGTATCACCAGTATCTGCTGAGTACAACCAATGAACTTGCCCAGAGAGGGGGGAAATTATCAGAAGGTGTTTCGAAAGGCACAGATGGGGGTACCCAAAGCTCATTGGCAATAATGAAGACGATTCACTAGTTGCTTGTCCTTTGGTCCATGGACTCAGCATAGGGCATGGCTTATGGATGAATGCCATTCTGTACATGCTATCAGGCAGGAAGCCTTGGCCTGGCCTGGCCAAGGCATATGTACTTTTCTCATAGCCTTGAGCATGGCCAAAATATCGTAGCCTCCACAGTTAGAATGCAATCTGGGTGCAAGGTTTGACTAAAGTTCACTGTTAGACCAGGCATCTTTGACATAGCATCCCCTGACTTTTTGCCTTCAGACCTGTTTTTACTGACTTCGTTTTTGCTGGTTTTACCATAGCTAACCAGTGCGAAAGTGCATGTGCTCTCTGCTTTACACATAATAACACTGGCTTATCCAAACTGGCATGCTTAATTTACTTATAAGTCCCTAGTAACGTGCACTACATGTGCCCAGGGACAGCAACTTAAATGCTATTAGTGGGTTTGCAGCACTAATTATTCCACCCACTTCAGTAGCTCTGTAAACATGTCAGAGGCCTATCATTGCAGAGCCTGTGTGTGCAGTTTTACACTGTCATGTCGACATGGCAGGTTAACACTTTTGCCAGGCCCAAATCTTCCTTTTTAATCCGTATAACTCAACCGTAAGGTAGGTTCAGGACAGCTCAAGGGCAGCGTGCAGTGTATTCAAAAAGTAATTTAACGTTTTACATCCTAGGGGCCGATTTCAATATCGGACGGTCTCAGGTCCGTCCGACATTGGTCAGGAGCCTTAACCGACCGACCTGCTGTCGTTGGTTATGGCCCTTCAAGTACAATGTGACAGAACCCTGTTCAGTCGCCTTTGTATACTTCACTATGGGAGCATGCATTCCGAGCAGAATGCATGCGTGCCTTGTGAAAAGAAGGGGTGCAGTTCATCCCTGCACCCTGCGGCCGGCACCCCAAGGTGCCTGCCACCGGGTGCAGGAATCAACAGATGGGCACCATAGGTGCCCCTAGGCTGCCAGACCTATGGGGGCCCTGCAGGGGTTCCCCAGCGAGAGTTGCCGACTGCCTTTTTGTGCCAGAAACTCAGGCATGAAAAGGAAGTGAAAAACTGCCATCGTACTTCCTCAGTCATAAAGAGGTGACCGGGGGGAGTACTGAAGGATTTCTGGACGGTGGACGGGCTCTTCGAGCCCATCGTAAGCAACCTGGAAATCGAGTTGGATTTCTTTCCAACCGAGCCCATCGGATTGGCTTGGTCGGAAAGGAATCTGGCCGTCACATTCCGATTCGGTCGGAAGGGATCTGACCTTCGTTGGGAGCCCTTCCAGCCGAAATCGGAATCGGCCACCTAGTAGTGAAAAACTCTTACATTCAATTTTCACTACTGCAAGGCCTGTCTCTCCTACAGGTTAACATTGCAATTATCTTATTACATCTAATAAGTATAATTTCTAATTGGGAAAAGATGGGATTTGTTAGACCTGGCTCTTTTTGCAGGGTTAACCCTAAACATTTTGCCTTCTTCTTCCTATTTTTCTGACATTCTTTTTGTTGGATTTAGGACTCTGGGCACTATACCACAGCTAACTAGTGCTAATGTGCATATGCTCTCCCCCTAAAATGTAATGGTAATTGATGGCATATTTGTTTTACTAGTAAGTCCCTAGTACAGCTCACTATGGTGCCCAGGGCCTGTAAAGCAAATGCTTCTAGTGGGCCTCCATTGTGTATGTTGGATTTTTATCATTTTGGTCTTCTGCTATTTAGATAAATATTGTCTATTTTTCTAAATTGATGTGGGGTCCTTTTGTAGTGTTTTCACTGTATTGGAATGGGGCCAATTCCAATGTTGGACAGACTCAGGTCGGCACAACATCGGTCAGGAGCCGTAATCGACCGACCTGCTGTCGTCGGTTACAGCCCTGCAAGTACGATGCGACCGAACCCTGTGGGAGCATGCATTCCAAGCGGAATGCATGCTAGCATTGTAAAAAGCAGGGGTGCAGTTCATCCCTGCACCCTGTGGCCAGCACCCCAAGGAGCCTGCCACCGGGTGCAGGGATCAACAGAGGGGCACCATAGGTGCCCCCAGGCTGCTACACCCATGGGAGCCCTCCTGGGGTCCCCCAGAGACAATTTCCGACTGTCTTTTCGTGCTGAAAACTCCGGCATGAAAAGGCAGTGAAAAACTGCCATTGTACTCCCTCTGTAGGAAAGAGGCGACTGGTAGAGTACTGAAGGATTCGGGAAGGCGGACGGGCTCTCTGAGCCCATCGTAAGCCATCCGGAAATCCAAGTCGGATTCCTTTCTGACCGAGCCTATCGGAATGGCTTGGTTGGAAAGGTATCCTCCTGGCACATTCCGATTCAATCGGAAGGGCTCTGACCATCGTTCGGAACTCTTCCAGGCGAATTCGGAATCGGCCCCTATGTGTGTGTGTGTATACAAATACTTTATGAATTGCCTCTGAGATAAACCTGACTACTCTGTGCCAAGCTCTGTGCCAAGCTCCCAAGGGGTTGATCAGGGGTTATTTTAGGTGTTTAACGTACTTACCTGGACTAGAGCAAGGTCCCTACATGGACAGAGTGCAAACCAATGCAAACTAGAGACCCCATTTCCAAAGGTTCACTTACAGAATATCGATACCTAAAGCATCCGCTTACCAAAATGTCTTGTCATAAATATCGATTTCAAAAATATCAACATCCTATATTCATTATGGTAAGTACAAAAAAAAAAGATATTGGTCATTATTATAGTTGTACAAACTACCATAGCTATATATATATATATATATATATATATATATATATATATATATATATATATATATATATATTACCTACTGGCGGTCGCCAGTAGGTATATATAGTTAGGATTTTTTCTCTATGGGATTTTTGAAAATTCTATGTCTAATAACTTTGGCGTTTGTGGACGGAATTGGCTGAAATTTTCAGGAAAATGGCACATTTTGTTTCTGAGCAGCCCCTGAAAATTTAGGGGGGGTTCGTCAAGGGGGGGCCGAGAAAAAAGGGGGGTCCCAAAACGCGTTTTCCCCATGTTAATTTCCATAGGGCGGTTGGCCTCACTTTTAGCCCGAACGGCTGAATGGATTTGCACGAAACTTGGCAAAATTGTAGGGACTGGTAGCCCGATGTGCCTTTTGTAGGTCTCAATATATGTGCTCCAGTGGATTTTGAGAAATTAACGTTTAAAAAAAGATATATATCTGTAACAGCGGACCGGGCAGCGCTCCGGTTCGCGGACTTTTCGCGCAACGGAGCTTTGTGAAGCGAAGCTGATTGGTTCTCCGGCATCTGTCAACATTCCAAACAGTCCGTAGCGGCCGCCATCTTGTCTCTCGGTAGGATCGAGAGACAAGAGGAGGCGAAAGCGAAGGGGCAAATGACCATAAGGGGGAATAGTAGATCCTCGCTGACCCCCTAGGTTTGATGTGGAGGTTTTAAAAGGGCCCCGCGGGGCAAAAAGAATAATAATAATAATAATCGAACGGCTGAATGGATTTGCACGAAACTTGGCAAAATTGTAGGGACTGGTAGCCCGATGTGCCTTTGCTAGGTCTCAATATATGTGCTCCAGTGGATTTTGAGAAATTAACGTTCAAAAAAAGATATATATCTGTAACAGCGCTCCGCTTCGCGTACTTTTCGCGTTACGGAGGTTTGCGAAGCTGATTGGTTTTTCGGCGTCTGTAAACATTCCAAACAGTCCGTAGCGGCCGCCATCTTGTCTCTCGGTAGGATCGAGAGACAAGAGGAGGCCAAAGCGAAGGGGCAAATGACCATAAGGGGGCATAGTAGATCGTCCCTGACCCCCTAGGTTTGATGTGGAGGCTTTGAAAGGGTCTCGCAGGGCAAAAAAATATATACCGTTTTTTTTGTTTTTTTGCGTGGAGTGCGCTCGGTTCGCGAACCGGGAAGCGTTCTGGGGAGCGTACTTTCTTGAAAATTAGTGAAAAAAGTTAGAGTAAAATAATAATTGTGAGTGATCAGATGTAGGGTAGCTCTGAGAAGAGCTTTTGGGTTTATGGTACATTTAGGTACTTATAAGTAGGTACCAATGCACATTCTTAAATTCAGAGTGAAAACTCTGTTGCCCTCATCTGAGAAGTGAACTCCATCTCCTCTGTAGATATCTTGCATGTAGTAACGCAAGTTATTGTTGTACAGGGAGCCCATTCCATGGTCTCTCATGTAAGCTGAAACAGATTTGTTTACATGCTTATTCGATTTCTCAATTTGTGGACAAAATTGGTTCGACCACCTCCATTTCTGTCTTTGGCATATATTTGAATATACCAAGGCAGTCTGAGGAAAAAGTGCCATCAATTGCTCAAAGGTGTCCTTTAAAAGCATTTCCAGACCTACCCCAGTCAAAGTGCCCAAATCATTACCCCCACAGTGCACAATTAACAGGTCAGGTTTTGGCAAATGCATAAAGGTTTTCACCAATGGTATCAATTGGTGACATTTTAATCCTCTGTGGCCAAACCACTTAATTTCCACATCTTGTAAATTGAGGTTAGGTAAATTCCTGTTTTCAGCGTACCTTTGAGCCCAATATATGTAACTATGTCCAACAATCCAGACAGAAAACATGGTGAGAGAAGGTTCTGCTGCAGTCAGATGAAGTGTGGCAATGAAATGGCAGTTGAAAAAATGAGAGTGTAAAATGAAAAAAACTGAGGAGTTTCTGTGTTAATGAAGCAGTAAGAGTGATTGGTGGATTTTGATTGCTGAAAACAGAAAGTTAGTGTGCATGGATGAGTTCGTTGAAAGATGTAATTTGAGTGGCGAAGAAAAAATCATTAAATCAAAGAATGCTCTGGATATGCAGGTGCACTGAGAGTTCAGAGTTCAATTGCAACATTGTTGTGTGAGAGGTCTTGCAAGAGGTGGTTGCTATGCAGAAAAAGCAGAGAGGGGGCAGAGGGGGGAAGGGTTTTGCTTTGAAAAAAAGTGAGGGAAGAGTTTTGATTGGGTGACATGAGAGATATGTGTGAGGAATTACAGCATTTCTGTGCTTTTGATAGCTGCAGACTCTGGAGTGCATACCTTTTGCTCTGCTGAAGACAAATTGGTGTGTTTCTGAGACTGTTTTGAAACTCAAAGTATTTGCTAAGGTGAGAAAAGATTTCTTTAATTTAGATAGAAAATAGTGTGCTTTAAGGAGAAAATCATGAAGAAAGTTGTGTTTTTCAAATGTTGCTTTGTCTCAAGTGTTTCACAAATAGATTTTGTTTCTTTGAGAAATTGTAATTGGAGAAAATGTGAAGTATTAGTACTGACAGGGCTTTTATGTGCATAGGAGCTGTGGAGTGTTTTCAAATTATGACTTGTAAATCGTTTTTGAGAAAAAGCAATGGTTTTAATATTGATGAGAAGGACATAATGGTGTCTGCTTCTTTATAAGGTAATTGAGAGTCTCTGATGTTATTTTTCCCATTTCAATGTAAGAAGTTTGTCTGTGGAGCAAATTGCTTGTAAATATGCTCCCACCTGTGCATGGCAAATTTAGATTTTGAATGTTTCCGTTACATAGGCATGTTAAAGGTGATTGAAACATGCTGCAAAGGCAATCAAAAAATGCTTTTATGTGTCTTAAGGACATTTTAAGTCATTTCCCCATGTGCAGTGTTTTCAAATTATGAGTTGAAAATCGTTTTTGAGGTAAAGGAATGTTTTCAAAATTTATGTGCGCCATATGACCCCAAATTTCTTTTTCAGGGGTGCAGCAGGGTGTTCTTGAGACACCCCTGCACCGTCGGAAAAATTCGTAATTTGCGATGAGGTAATTGCTAATCGCAAATTGCACCTTCATTCCTATGGGCCTCCTGCTGCATGGAAATGAATGGGTAATTTGTAATTAGCAAATAGGTCATCGCAAACTAGGAATGGTAATGAATCGCTATTTATTCCTTAAAGTTCGCTATTTAGGAAATGCAAAAAACTTTGATGATACATATGGCGGTTTATCTCTAACAAGATAAGAAGCATAGGGATAGATTTATGATGACTGGCGCATCACCAGGGATGTGTTAGTCATTCTGTGCCGCTGTTCCGTCACCTATGGTGTGCTGCATTTACAATGCGGCGCATCATGGGGCAAAAACAGCACAGATGCGTGACGTATTTGTGCCGTAAAGTTGGCGCATTGCTGGAGTTGTATCGCAAGTGTGATGAAGCTCCAGTAAGGTTGAGGGGTGCCCCTGTCGCAGGGTTTCTGTTCTGACACAGAACTGTGGACAGAGGATTGGAACCTCGGCGAATTAGGGTGTCCCAAAACTCACGTTAGTAATCAAAACCCCTTAGCAAGCTAGGTACAGTGTCACATTGGATATAACAAACTCTCAATGTTTAGACAATCCAGAATATGAACTTATAGTACCTCAGGATACGTGGAACTCATGAACAGTCGGTCGTTATATATTTCTTAGAAACGAGAACATGGAGTTAAGAAGAACACATGTGTATTTGAAATGTTTATTTACTAATGCCGTCTTCTCAGGCGTAGTATCTTAGATTATACAAGTACACATATTATCAGTAGCAAAATTACCAGCATAGTCAATAGTACATAAAAAGCGAATGGTGACAGTATGTTAACATGCTGTAAATGAATAAGAGTTAGCAACACTTATAAGCAGCCGCGGGCCGTGGAGGGAGTTACGGTGGGCAGGGAGGCGGGGAGGGGGAGGGGCAGGGTGGAGAGGGCTCCACCCTGCCCCTCCCCCTCCCCGCATCCCTGCCCCACCGTAACTCCCTCCACGGCCCGCGGCTGCTTATATCTCACCCTCCCTAATACACATAATATATTATTTGCTAAGAAGGTCTCTTTGTGTTGGTTTAGGGCGTGCCGATACTTTAGTGTCTTAGATTTGAAGGAATCACATCAGCATAGAAAAGATAATCCATATGCCGTGCTTAATATCGCCAACGGCATTGTGCCATAATATTCTAGCATGCGATTGCGGAACAGTGTCAGCAGCTGCAGGGCGGGAGCTTGCACAGGAGGGACATCCATATTTAAAAATGTAAAAAAGCACAAGAGCGTCCGCTGGTAATGCAAGTAAAAATGGGAATCCACGAAGCAGAGTGGAAAAAATAGAATGTAAGAAAGCAGGGATGACTCCAAAGATTTTCTCAAATGAAGTCACGAGACCACTGGTAACAACTTTAAAAAAGTGCGCCAGGCCCTTTGTGGAGGACGCGTTAGAGATAGTCCGAACCATCTTGCTGAAATGGAAAGGCGAATCTGTATTTAAAAGGGTCTGCACCTCTGTACGGGTGTTCGCTGTGTGAAGCACGAAAGTTTCACGGGCCGAACTCAAGGCCACCTCTCTCTGAGACAAAATAGCTCTTATTCTTGCCATGCCGTTGAAATGTGCTGCCAAGGTTGGTATTTGTGGCCAGATTGAAAACTCCCTATGTTCATGTGTGGGAGGAAATAGAACATTTCTGCAGCAAATAACCCGTTCATTTACTGTTACGATAAAATGAATACTTTTAATTAACCCAGAACAATCTTCATTATTGAGCATCAAATAACTACCATTTTCCAAGAACTTGAACGTGGGGATGATAGCAGGAACTGGTGTGCCTTGCAACACGCAAGCCATATTTGGTCGGTGTTTGTTGCATGAACCGTGTAACTGTATGTGCCTACACATTAGTGAATGATCTGGCGTCTCAGTGCATTCCTCTCCATTCAGATAAAGTTCTTGATCATCTTTGAAAATCTGTATGTGTATGGAAGCGACCAGACTTCATGAAGAAAACCACTACCTAAAGGTTAATAACGACCTATTGGTATATATTTCATACAATTTGAAAACTTATATAAAGCAAAAGGCAGCGTTATTAAACCGTGGATAAGGCACGTTGCCAAAGCAGTCAACCTTTTGGATTTATACTGGAAATGTTAAAGGAAGAGTTACGGAGTAGGGCCTGTAAATCTTTAATAGACAACGAGTAAAATTACTCCAACCATCATATTCCTCTAACTCCGGGATAGTAGGGGTGTTTAATTTTTTAGAAGTAGCCAATCCAAAGCATTTGGTCTGGGAAATTGTTTCATTCACAAACCACATATGTTTTGGGATGAGACATGCACGGTGGAAAGCCTCAGTGCCTTGTACCTGCCAGGTTCGTGAACCCCAAACTGATGTAGATCCTGGATATTTTTACTCTGTATTACGTTAGCATGGTCTCATTACTGGTTTAAACGCCATTTTTCCTTTTTTGTAACTTCTGCACACGACACTTAGTTGTTGCTTTAGCTTTCAGCCTACCTGCGTCAAGATCTATGCCTGCTTCAAGCAGGCGCAGGGTTTTGATGTAGCTTTGTCCTATCTGATTGTAAATGCGGCACACCGTGGGTGGCAGAGCAGCGGTGCACGTTAACTGGTGCATCCCTGGGGATGTGCTAGTTAATATAAATCTGCCCCTTTACATTTAATTATGTGCAGGGGACACAGAGTAGGTGAGGTTTATCCAAGGTTAAGAAGAGATGAGTCCTGTTCAGTGAAAAATTGGAGATAGGCTTCAGTATATTATATACTTAAGTAGTGTGTTAAGTTTTTGATGACTGTTATTAATTTACTGTTGGGTAATAGTGGTTAATAACATTTTTTATTATATTTTACCACAGATTCAACTGCAGATTATTTCAAGATTTTAGGATGCCTAGCAAAGAAAGAGTAAGAAAGGCTGCAAAACGTCAAAGACAGCAGGACCATGGAATAATGCAGCAGTCCTCTAACAAAAAGATTTGTCAAGTCACCAAGAAAGCACCGGGTAAGAGTCGAAAAACAGTCATAAGAAATATGTGTAGTAAAAAAAATATTACTACAGAAAATGTTTCAGTCCAGAAAAGGAGAAAAAATTCAAATGGTAAGGAAAGGCCAATGAGAAATGTTACTGCTAGAGTAAGAGATAACTCTATGCATGAAAGTAGAAGGAAACAACAGTTTAGGGATATTCGTAAACGAATGTTCCGCCACAGGATAATTTGGAATTTGTTAAAAAATATTAAGAAAGGTCAGCAGAAAGTGGTTTTTTATAAGAGAAAAAAAATAGTTGAGAAAGTTATTGATCAGGCATTTGAAATTAAACGTAAGTTATTTATTTTGACAATCAATAGAATTAGGAAGCTAAACAAGGTAATTTATGATTTCAAAAGAAATAGTAGATGGAAGAGAATAGTTAATCGTAGTAATTTTTGTGAAGTTTTTTCTGGAGAATGGATGCATAGTTCAAGCTCTGAGGCATTTTTTAATGAGGAGAGTTATTTCCAGGATAATGATTTGGTGCATGCAGTTGACACCAGTGGTCGAGCTTATGAAGTGAAAGATGGTTGTCCAGTTGAAAAAGAAAAACTTGTGAGAACAGAGATAGAAGAGGTGTTAGGTAATGAGGTTTTAGGGAGACGTCCTAAGGGTCCTGTGTACACATGGAAGTGTAGTAGTATTTGCAGTGTACGACAGGATTCCATCAATTTGCTTTGTGATTTTATACGGTCATTTAGTAAGAAAAGTTTGAAGCAGAAAATGAAGTTGTTGCAAGAATTAGATCCTTGCAGAGTGAGAGAAGTGATAGGTTTGCATGGTCATTCACTGGCTTGTCTTTCCAGGAGAGTATGCCAGAGTGTTTTTCATCATTTCAGGATGCTAGCAGTGCATCATAATAAAGTGAGGAAATTAGTTAGAATGTTGTATTATGCTAAGAGTCCAGCAATTATGCTTAAACAATTATGCGCTGCTCTTTTGCATGGTTCTGAAATAGATGTGAAGAATATATGTGAAGAAATTGGGTTTTGTTACTTTGGAAGTAAAGAGGAGAATGTTGAAATTGACCAAGAAGAAGAGAGTAATGTGGAAGATAGTGTACAGGTTTCCAGTACAGATAATTTCCAGAGGGAAATTGCGACGTTTGAGGTGAAATCAAGTGAGAGGCCAAATTTCACTTGTGTGTGTTGTCGACGCACTTATTATAAGAATCAGACTAAGTTAGTGGATTTATATGGAAAAAGTGAAAGGGAAAATAATAGTGAATGGAAGGATTTTGCAACATACTTGATGGTAGAAAATTGTTTTGATTTGGGATTGGATCAACGTGTGTGTACTTATTGTTGTAACAAATTAAATCAAAACCAGATGCCTGCTAGAGCAGTTCATAATAATCTGGAATTGGTTGAGATTCCTTCTGAATTGAAGGATTTAAATACTTATGAATCTATTTTGATTCAAAGTATCCATCCCTTTCAGGCTATTGTAAGAATGGAGCCAAAGACAGGGAAATTGCCTCCATCAGATTTACAGAGAGGATTAAAGGGAAGAGTTGTTTATTTGCCTCTAGATTTGAAGAAAAACATTAACACAATTGGAGTAGAAAAAGTGGAAGAGGAACCTCTTGTTATCTTAGTTAATGGGGTTCCGACAAAGAATAAGAAAATATGGCAAGATTTAGTAGATGTTAGGAAAGTCAAAAGGGCAACATTGTATTTGAAAAAATATAATAAATACTATAAAAATGTATATGTTGCAGAAGAGGAAGTAAGTGAGGAAGAGGATAGCGATTTGTGTGCTGGTCAAATTGAGAAAGTAGAACCCTGTACTAGTGAAGAAATATATGAACATTATAGTGTTCATCCTTTGCATTCCAAGGAAGTCATGGGGAATGCTATTGAGTTGTTTCAAATGAAACAAGCGAAAGGGAGTCCCATTAGTGTTTGGGAGGAAAGTTTGGAAGCTCGGTGTTTCCCACAGCTTTTTCCAACAGGTCAGGGAGGAAGATATGATGAGCGACCTCATCAAATTCCTGCTTCTGAATACCGGACTTTGCGATTGTATGCAGGAGATCCTAGGTTTCGACAATGCATTCCTTATTTGTTTCATCTCCTGTTTGAAAGCGATCTGTCTGGACTGTCATATGCAGTGAACCACATCTTGAAAAGTGGTATACACATGCAAAACATCTCGGCAAGTGACTTTATGGATAAAGTCAATGTCCAAGACAGTATTTTGGATTCTCACCTGATTAATCTCATGGCGTGTCAGCGTGGTACTAATGAGTACTGGTACCGTTGTCATGGTGATTTAAAATGTATGCTGAGGAACTTAGGAACTCCCACATGGTTCCTCACTTTGAGCTGTGCTGAGTATGGCTGGGAAGACTTACTTGAATTTCTACGAGAGGCAAATGCTAACGTAGAAAACATCGAATTCAAGACACCCGGAGAACTGTGCTCTTTGGATCCAGTCAATGTATGTAGGTACTTCAATCATAGATTTGAAGGTATGATGTCTTTCATCATGAATAAGAAGAATCCACCTCTTGGAGAGGTGTTGGATTTCTTCTGGAGGAAGGAGTACCAAGCAAGAGGTGCTCCTCATATACATATGTTGCTGTGGATCAAGGATGCACCTAAATTTGGAACGGATGTAGACGACTCAGTGATGAGTTTCATAGAACAGTATTCTACGTGTGCTGTTCCAAACGCAAAGGAGAAAAAAAGCCTAAGAGAAAAAGTTCTACGTTTCCAAAGCCATCGATGTGGAAAGTACTGTCGTCGTAAATTCCGGAACAAAGACAAGTTCTACACCAAATGTCATTTCGGCTTTCCACGATCGGTGATTTCTAAAGGAAGAGTGAACAGTTTGATGTCTTCGCTGCGACATAATGTGATGAAGAAATCACCTAAAAACACATACAATTTGAAGAGGAACGAAGAGTCTAAGTACATCAACGACTACAACCCGGTGATTTTGTCCATGTGGAATGCTAACATGGATATACAGTTTGTGGCTGATAACTGTATGGCTGTGGCTCGGTATGTGACATCTTACATCACCAAAAAAGAGAAGACAGAATTGAAGGATATGTGGGAGGACATTTCCCATGAAAAGAGCCTCAGCAAGAAGTTGTACAGTTTCAGTCTGAAGATGTTGTCGCATCGAGAAATCGGAGCGTACGAATGTTCTGACCGGTTGTCTTCAGCAAGTCTCTATGCCAAGTCCAGGAGTATCGTTTGGGCGAGTGTTGGTCTTGCTGCAACGCGTAATCGAGTTCTGAAACCTGTGCGGGAAATTGAGTATTTGGCGGAAAAGGAGCCAAACAGTACCGACATTTTGAAGAGCAACATGTTGGATACATATTATCCAAATCGAAGCAGTCACCTCGAGAATGTTTGTCTGTATGAGGTTCTGCAAAATTACATATTCAAGAGGAACATCAAAGAAGATACTGAGAAAGGAGTGTATGCTGTAATAGGAAGTGAGGGATGTCTGGTCAAGCAAAGAAAATGCCACTTGATAAACCATCGAAAATTGAGTGGCGAATCTCCTGAAAAAAAGGAGTTTTTCTATTTAGCACTTTTGCAACTTTTTAAGCCTTGGCGTGCAGAAGAGGAACTGCTTGGAGATTTCCTTTGTTACGAAGACTCATTCAATGCTGCCAAGGAGACCATAGAATGTCCTGCTTTTCCCAAATATGTAGAAATGTTGAATGTGGAAATTGAGCAGGAAGCAACAATTGCAGCCGAGATTGCCAGAGACAGTTCTCAGGACAGTCAGAGTTCTGCTTCATTGAGTCAGGATCCACTAGGAGGACCTCTTATCGAAAATGAAGCTGCCACTGCTATGAATGAAGTGGAAAGAGCCATGGCACATGCTCAGGAGGATGCGGTTAACTTAGAAGAGTTGGAAAGACAACTCAACGTTGAGCAGAGGAAAATATATGACGAACTTACCATGCAAATTGATCATGGATTAAGTCATGACAAGAAAGAGTGCTCATGTACGTCGTTGAAGCCTGTCCGACTGTACGTGAGTGGAGAAGCGGGAACTGGAAAAAGTTTCCTTATTAAAGCAATTTCATGTTATTTGCAGGAAAGGACAGAGTCATCGCTGTCTTGTGTTGTCACCGCTCCAACTGGACTGGCAGCACATAACATTAAAGGGATTACTTTACATCGTTTACTGATGCTGCCAGTGGAGCATGACAACAAATTAGAATATCACAAGCTATCTGGAGATGCTTGTTTTGAAGTTTCAAGAGTCTTGAGGAAAATGAAACTTCTTATCATTGACGAAGTAAGCATGGTTTCCAATGTCATGCTTGCCTTTGTGCATTTGAGAATGCAAGAAGTTCTCAAAACAGAGTATGATGTGTTATTTGGTGGCAAACACATCATTGTTTTCGGAGATCTTCTGCAGCTGACACCAGTGAAAGGGCAACCTGTGTTCAAAATGCTCACGCATGAAGATACCAGGAAGTGCTTAGGGAGTATTGGCAACGTCAATATATGGTTAAACTTCAATTATGCTGAACTGCATGAAAATATGCGTCAGGCAAAGGATGAAGTTTACAAGACTATTCTACAAGATGTTAGAATTGGAAAAGTGACCGAGCATGGGAAAGAAGCTTTACATGCACGATTACTGACAAATTTATATCCAGACGAAGATGTTGTGCCTGAGAATATTTTTCAGAAAGTTACTGAGAAAAAATCTGGAATATGTTTGATGCCAACTCTTGCAGAATGTGCCAAATTCAACAACAAAATGTTGCATTTAGAAAAGCAAGAGATTGTGAAATTGGAAGCTATTGACAGAGTAGAGCATATGGGATCAACAATTATTTTGTCTGAGAATCTGAAAACAAAATTGGATTCATTAGAGAAGAGTATATCTAAAACTGCGGGTTTTGAAAAGACTCTGAATGTGTGCTTGAACTGCCGTATAATTTTAAGAAGGAATTTACATGTTGAAAGAGGTCTGGTAAATGGATCAATGGGTAATGTTGTTGATTTTGTGAAATACAGAAATAGAGATGGAATTGAATTTTTAAAAATTACATTTGATGGCATTGAGGAAGTACAGCTAATTGCTCGTTGTTCTGCTAGATTTTTGCTTGTAAAAGACTTATATGTTCGTCGTAAGCAGTTTCCTGTTTGCTTGGCATATGCGGTGACAATCCATAAATCGCAAGGTTTAAGTGTAGACTGTGCATTGGTGAATATTGGCAGTTCTGTGTTCAAGGAGGGTATGGCATATGTGGCATTGTCACGAGTTAGGACTTTATCGGGATTGTACTTGATTGAGTGTGATGTCACAAACATTTGTGCGGATCTAGATTGTGTTAAGGAATACAATAGGTTGAGAAGAGAGTATGCGCCACATTTGCCTCAGTATCCTTTGTTTGAGAAACGTGTGGTAGGCCGGAAACGAAGAAATGTGACCAATACTGGGGAGGTTGTAGCAAAAAGACGAAAAGTCGATGAACCTGAAATTATAAGCAGAAACAAAAAGGATTCTGTTGAAGATGTTGTTGGTTTTCAATTTGAAAACAGTTCTGGTGTCAACTGCTATGCTAATGTAGTGATTAATGTTTTGTTTTCTCTACAAAATGTAAAAGAAGAGATTGTGGTCAATTCTGATCAAAGATTTTGCAGTTTGTTAAATTCTGTGTTAGAGAAATGTAGCACTGATAGAACAAACATAGAAAGTGTGTCTGAAATTCGAAATCTGTTAGACAGATGTTCAGGCCAAACACAATTCTCTCAAAATAGTCAGCAAGATTGTCAGGAGTTTTTAATGTATATGCTTGATGTATTGTATGCTGAAGGTGTAGATGTAGATCATCTGTTTGGGCTTTCTTATCAATGGCAGCATGACTGCGAGAACTGTAGGGTATCAAGTAGTACTAGTGTAGACTCAGAAAGATTTATATATTTAACTTTGCCAGACAGTAAATCAGTCTCTTTTAATAAGCTAGTAAAAGCAGCTGATCACAATATGGAGTGTAGGCAATGTAAATCTGAAATGATGTCCACATTATTTATACGAACATATGGCCAGTATGTCATTTTAATGTTCCAACGATGTAGGCCTGATGGAACAAAATTGACAACTTTAATTAAAAATGTTGTGGCTTCACAGTTGTCAATATCAGGAAGGACTTTTGTAACTGTAGCAATTATATATCATGATGGTTCTTCAATAACATCAGGACATTATACAGCTTATTTAAAGTGTAGAAATGGCTGGTCATTCTGCAATGATTCTGTTTTAATTTTCAAAAAAAAATTGCCATATGACCTTAAAAACTCTTACCTGGTGTTTTTAAAACCAAAATTTTAGGGAAAGAATCTCGGGATGTGCTCTGAGGAATTTCAAGAAGTTCTCATGGCTCCTACACTATTTGGCCTTGAAGATAAGTGTAGTACAGAGACATAACTTTTTACCATAACACTGGACGTTATTGAGAAATATGTGCACTTTGAATGAGTTCAGAAAAACTATTTCTTTTTATAAGCTAATTGAAGCAGCGAATCAAAACATGGAGTAGAGGGAATGTAAGTCTGCAATGCTGTCTACTGTTTTACATTGCTTTGTGATTAAAAGTGATGTAGAGAATTAAATAATTGTACTAGTCATAAAGGTAGTGTAAGTCTGCTTCATAGTAAGCAGTATCAGTGTGATAGGAAATGTAGAACATGATTGAGCAAGAAGGGGAAGATATTACTAGTCCAGGATTGTGTAAATGATCTTCAACATTTTAATTCTGAAAGTTGTGGAAATGCGAAAAGACGGGATTGGCTAACAAGAAATCCAAGAGTTATACATGGCTCTGACAAGATTTGGCCTTGTGGAATCTTGTGGTAGAGAGCAAGAAGTCATTTATTGTATGTAACATGTTTTTGAAAACGATGGAGGTTTTCTTTCAGAAAGTGGCGGGTTGAAAGTAATAACAGCACAACAGAGTGTAAGCTGTTCATAGGACATCCTTGGCCGTCATGGAAAGTAAGTTAACTTTAAGGAGTTCTGAATTCTGATTTCTAATGTTGTATGGGTTTTTTAAACACAATCATTTTGATTGTGTTTTTTTTTCCCCGCTGTTATATGATGAATACCTTCAAGTCACTGTTTTAGTGAAATTTGATACATTCTGAGAACAGCAAAAATAAACCATTTAACATGTATAATTAATTCTGTTCTGTTTGCATTTATGATGTACATGTAGAACTGTGTAGGAGGCATGGAGAAGGTGAGGCTTCTGTAAGTGTCAAAGTTGTTGCATACAGTGCTCATATTCTACGTAGTCTTTTATATTTCATTACTTTCACTGTTTCTGACTGATCTAAAAAATTTTTTTTAAAAAGAACAGTAAGTATAAGGGAAGGAAACAGACAGTTATGTTAAAAGAAACACAGCTATAGGGAATAAACTAGGGATACTGTTACCCGCAATCCTCTGCTGATGATGTCACTGAGCATGTCATGAATGATGTAATATGTGACATCATCAGCAGTGGATTACGGGTAATAGTATCTCTAGTTTACTCCCTTATAGCTGTCTTTCTTTTAACATAAGTGTCTGTTTCCTTCCCTTATACTTACTGTTCTTTTTTTTTAAAAAAAATTTTGGGTTCGCTTCCGGTTCGCGTACCGGGGAGCGAACTGGGAAGCGAACTAAGAGAAATAGAGGTTGGCACAGTTGCAAATATTGTACCAATTTTTTAATAACGGGGAGGTAGTTCTGAAAAGAACTTTTTTTTTAATTGTTTTTGTTGTTTTATATTTTTTTTATTATTTTTCTGAACATTTTTTTACTTTTTTTGAATATTTCTGAACAGTTTTATATTTTTTTTGTTTTTTTTTCGGAGGGGGCAACGAAAACGATTCATTGTAAAGGGCTCAACAGGAGCAAGAAAACAAAAAAAAAGAATTTATTGTTTGGGGAGTTTCGGACAAACATGAGCATGATTGTCAATAGCTCTGTTGATCAGAGTGATGCTACTTTCTGCGTAGCAAATGAATCCACTGCAATGTACGCAGACTTGTTTTACTTCACGAAATCTCGTTTGTATATTTGGCACCATCTCCCTGCCCTCTGGTCCCGTTACTTCCGGTACAACAGATCTTCTGGCCATAATAGGGAGATTATCTAGGTCGTCCTGTTCCTCTTCTTCCTCTTCTTGGTGAATTATAACTTTAGCAGGTGGTCCACTCTTCCTTGGATGTGGTGGAGGTGGTGGGGAAGCACCAGCTGAAGCTAGTAAAGAAGCCATTGCTCACTGGTAACAAAGGGTCTTTCTCTCACAATGATGAAAGTCAGAGTGAGGAAAGAAGGAGGGATTTTCACCATTTGGGAAAAAAAATAGTTCTCAACCAATGAAAAGTGTTCATTTTAGATCATATGACCTAGTCTTACATCATTAGGAAACCGAAAGTGAAATGAACCAATGAAAAGTGTTATTACCAAGTCACATGACCTGCTGTGTGTATGTTACGCGCTTTGCAGGGCCTCCCGGTTTGCTTCCAGAAACCTGTGCTTTGCGACTCGGTAAGCGTACGAGTTCGCTAACGTAGCACGTCATATGACGTATCACGCGACAACGCGAAACGTCATGCGGACGGGAGGCGTCACGATGTTGTTTTCTAACGCGGCAGTTGCGGTAAAGAAACGTTTACCGGCTCGCGGTCTATTTCGCGGCATCAAGGTCAGCTAACGGGAAGCTTCCCGATTCGCGAAGCGGGAACGAAGAAAAAAAAATATTAAAAAAAAAAGTTATTAATAAACATATAAAATATATTTTTGGATTTAAAGAAGAATACATTTTACAGCTACAGATATTAGCTGTTAAAAAACCAATGAAATTCACTGAAAAAACCATAGGTTATAGACCATATATAGTTAGGAATTAGCATTTACAAAACCTTGAAAATTCACTGAAAAAACCATAGGTTATAGACCATATATAGTTAGGAATTAGCATTTAAAAAACCTTATTTTACTCACACAAAACCATTGAAATTCCATATATAGTTAGTTGCACTAACTATATATCGCGCACCCGCAATCCACTGCTGATCATGTCACATATTACATCATTCATGACATGGTCAGTGACATCACTGATGACATCTCAAATGACATCACTGATGACATCTCACTTGACATCAATGATCACATCACTGATGATATCATTCATGTGATAATACAATGCATCTCCTCACACTCTAATATAACCTCCGTTACACCCAGTGTTAAATAGAGAGTATCATTTTTGAAACCATTGACACACCAATACTAGTTACTACATACGCACTCACTGATTCCTATGTCTACACACACATTCACTCATACAATCATTCATACATACAATCACTCATCTTTACAACACTATCATATGCACTCATACACCTATACAGACACTCACACTCTGCCACTCATCCATGGAGTTACTCACACACCTAGTCAGTCCTGAAAAGAATCAATCACACTTCCATTTTCTCATCTATACAGTTAAACACAGAACACCTTACATTTTTGAAACATATACTAACACATAGTTACTCTCTTATAGAATCACTGATACAAGTACACATTGATCTGCACAGAGTCACACACCTCCCAGCCAGCCATACACACACTCAGTCTCCCATACAAATACTTGTGCAACCAATCAATAACCCATATAGCTACTTATATAGCTACTGATTAACACGTGCAGCAGCTTGCACAACAACAGACATACTGATGCACACTTTTAGACAGTTTAGTCACTAACCCGTGCATTCAGTAAGACGCATTTAATCACTCACTCATACAGTCAATCACGCACCTACTAAAACCTTTATTCAGACACTTATACATCCACTCATTCTTCAATATGTAAAACATATTTAAACTTTACAGAAACACATAATCACTGGATGTTGTCATCAGTGATGTCATCAGTGATGTCACTGACCATGTCATGAATGATGTAATATGTGACATGATCAGCAGTGGATTGCGGGTGCGCGATATATAGTTAGTGCAACTAACTATATATGGAATTTCAATGGTTTTGTGTGAGTAAAATAAGGTTTTTTAAATGCTAATTCCTAACTATATATGGTCTATAACCTATGGTTTTTTCAGTGAATATATATATATATATATATATATTACCTACTGGCGGTCGCCAGTAGGTATATATAGTTAGGATCGATTTCCATAGGGAAATCGCAACATTCTATTTGGAATAACTTTGGCGCCGGTTGAGCAATCAGGCTGAAGTTTTCAGCAACTTTGCCTCGCGGCTCTCCGCTCCTTCCCTGAAAGTTTGGGGGGGATTCGTCAAGCGGGGGCTGAGATAAAAGGGGGTCCCAAAACGTGTTTTCCCATGTTAATTTCCATAGGGCGGTCTGTTGCAGTTTTAGCTCGAACGGCTGAATGGATTTTCACCAAACTTGGCAAAATTGTAGGGACTGGTAGCCCGATGTGCCTTTGCTATGTCTCAAGATATGTGCTCCAGTGGATTTTGAGTAATTTAGGTTTAAAAAAATGTATATATCTGTAAGCGCGCCCCGGTACGCGTACCGGGGAGCGCTCCGGGCGCGCCACGCGACTTGTGCACGGCAAGCTGATTGGTTCTCGGGTGTCTGTAAACATTCGAAACAGTCAGCAGCGGCCGCCATCTTGTGTCTCGGTAGGATTGAGATACAAGAGGTGGCAAAAATCAAAGGGGGAAATGAGCAAAAGGGGGCAGGGTAGACCCCCCCTGACCCCCTAGGTTTGATGTGGGGGCCATAAAAGGGTCCCGTGGGACAAAAAAAATGTTGGGTTTTTTTTCGATTTTCGCGGGGGCAGTGCCCGGTACGCGCACCGGGGAGCGTACGAGGGAGCGTACTTAGGTGAAAAATAGTGAAAATAATAGTGTAAAATTATAATTTTGAGTGATTACATGTAGGGTAGCTCTGAAAAGAGCTTTTGGGTTCTGTGGCTGTTTTAGGTACCTACAAGTGTGTCCCACACACACCCACATGCACACAACCCCACACTCACACACCCACACACTCCCCACACACACTTCACACATGCACACTTCCACCCACAGTCAAACACCACACACCCCCACATCGACACCTTACACATCCACAGCTACACCCACATCCCACCCACCCACACTCAAACACACACCTCACCCCCCTTCTACCACACACACACACACACATGCACATACACACAAATATCTCACAGACACACCACACACATCCCACACACACATCTCCCCCCCAACACACACAGAGAGAACTCACAGACACATCCACACATCTCATACATACATACACATCCTAAACACATACCTCCCACACCCACACACACCCCACACACACCTCACACACCCACACTCCCACCTACACTCAAACACCCCACACACCCACACCCACACACACACCTTACATACCAATATCCCCACCCACATCCATATACCCCACACACCTATACACCTCATCCCCCCTAGACACACAGACACACACATACACACCTCACAGACACCCCCCGCATATCCCCTACACACACCTCCCCCACCCCCACACCTGGGGAAAACTCAGTGAAACACTAAAATAATAATTTAAAGTGCTTAGAGGTAGGGTATCTCTGAATAGAGTTGTTGTGTTGTGTGGGTGATTTAAGTACCAACATGTAGGTACCAATGCAGAGTCTTAAATTCAATGTACACCGTTTCCTCTGTAGATAATTTGCATGTTGTTATAGAAGTTAGTGTGGTATGTATATGGAATCTATACCATAGTCTGTCAGGGAAGCAGAAACAACATGGAGGCAGGAGATGAAAAAGAGATAATATAGTGGGAGAAAGGAAGTAACTATGAGCAAAATTACTATGTAACACAAATACGTTGCACAGTATACTATAAGTCTGACTTTATATTATAATCAATTTGGTAATAGTTTATGAATTACATATAATAATGAATAATGTCTCGAACAATATTTGATTATTAAATATAAATTTATTTTTCTGATTCTTTTTCAAAATTTAATAAAACTTCTAACAATATATTGTCTGGAATGTCCTCATTTTCATTCTGTGATTCTATTGCTTCCACAAACTGAACTAATTCATGGTCCAGTGACTCATCCATAAAATCAAAGTCATCATTCTCATCAATAATTTCTTCAGGGTTGTTCTCCAGAACAATTTCGAAAGAAATATTCTGTTCTCCTTCCATTTTCTTGCTGTAAATTGCATAAAAAATAAATATATCAGTAGAGATAGGGCACTGTTGGGTTTAAGTTCAGACAGGTAGTTTTGATTTTTTAACAGTGAAGTTATGTTTGGGCAGTGTATGGTATCAGGCTGGAAGTAGAAATATAAAAGAGTGTATGTGATAAAGCCTAAGTAAATTCATAATTATACAAGACAAGCCTAACTCCATCCATAACTATAACAGAGAAGCCTATCTCAATCTATAACTATTACAGAGGGATAGTATATAACTATCAGAAAATGTTTTCCAAATTACCTTAAAGTGCACAACATACTTCACTTTCCAAAATAACAACTTACCTTTGAGAAAGCAGTTGAAGTTTTCAGTGAAAATCCTTTTCAAATGCACTTCAGGAAGTAGTAGTCAAAATGGCTGTGTTTCCCTCTCATTTTTCATTTATATTCATGTACATAACCAATCAAATGTCAGGAAAAAAAAATAGAAAATGAAAGTAACATTTTAATTGGTTGTCAATTCTAACACTTCAGATGTGTTTTTGTTATGTAATTTACCTCAGGATATTTAGACAGGGCTACAGGCCAAATGGCTGAATGGAATTCCACCAAATTTGGGAAAATGGTAGGGACTGGTATGTAGTATTGCCTATTCTATATTTGGTGAAAGTGTCTCCAGTGGTTTTTATGTAAATTATCTTTTATTATTTTTTTTGGAGCGCTTCCCGGTGCGCGCCCCGGTACGCGTACCGGCAGCGCTACGGGAGTCCTCCATTTTGTGTTTCGGTAGATTTGAGTCAGAAAATGGCGGACAAACAACGTTGGGAATGGGTATAAGGGGGCACGGTTGGCACTCCCTGACCCTCTAGGTTATCTGAGGGGGTCTTAGGAGGCCCATATAGGACAAAAAAATATATATTTTTTTTTAAATTTTCGCGGGGGGAGCGCCCGGTACGCGCACCGGGAAGGGTACCGGGGAGCGTACTTGGTGAAAAATAGTGAAAAAAGTTAGAAAAAGATAATCATTTGGAGTGATCAGAGATAGGGTAGCCCTGAAAAGGGCTTTTGGGTTCTGTGGCTGATTTAGGTACCTACAAGTAGGTACCAATGCACAGTCTTAAATTCAGGAGGAATATTCTATTCCCTTCATCTGAGAAGTGCACACCATCTTCTCTGTAAATATCTTGCATGTTGTAACGCAAGTTGTTGTCGTATATTGAACCCATTCCATAGTCTCTCATGTAAGCAGAAACAGATTTATTCACATGTTTCCGTGCTTTTTCAAATTGTGGACAAAATTGGTTGGACCACTTCCATTTCATATATTGGAATATGCCAAGGCAGTTTGTGGAAAAAGTGCCATGAATTGATCAAAGGTGTCCTTTGAAAGCATTTCCAGACCTACACCAGTCAAAGTGCCCAAGACATTTCCTCCACAGTGCAGAATTAACAGGTCACGGTGTGGCAAATGCAAAAAGGTTTTCACCAATGGAATCAATTGGTGACATTTTAATCCTCTGTGACCAATCCATTTTATGTTCACGTTTGATAAATCAAGGTTGTGTAAATTTCTGTTACTAGCATACCTTTGAGCCCAGTGGATATAACTATGTCCAATAATCCAGACAGAATACATGGTCAGAGGAGATTCTGGTGCAGTTTCTGGTGCAGTTAGATGAAGTGTGGAAAAGAAATGGCAGTTGGAATAATAGGAGTTTGCAAAAAAAAAACCTGTGGAGTTTCAGTGCTCTTGAATCACAAGCAATGATTGGTAGAATGAGATAGGTGAAAACTGAAAGTTAAGGTGCATGGTTGTGTTCTGTGTAAGAAGTAATTTGAATGGTTAAAACAAATTATTTAAAGAAACCTTACACCAGATAAGCTGGTGTATTTGCAGGTCAAACATCCTTGCAGAGGTGATTTGCAACATTGTAGAATAAACTTTTAACCCTGGCAGCTGAGTAAGGAGGGAGTTGCTATGGTAACAGGTAGAAAGAGCTGATGGGGGGAAGGGTGTTGGTTTGAATATAGAGAGGGAAGAGTTTTAATTGGTTAACAAAAAGGGATATCTGTGTAGAATTAGAGGTTTTCTGTGCCTTTATGGTTTGCAGTGGTTGGAGAACATACCTTTTGCTCTGCTAAAGAAATATTGGTGTATGTATCTGACACTGTTGTGAATGTCCTAAAGCATTTGTAAAGGTGAGTTATGATTCATTTAATATACATAGAGACTTGTATACTCCATGGAGAAGATTTGGAAGAAAATTGTGGTCTTTACATGTTGATTTGTGTCATGCTTTTTGATAATGCTTGGTAAAAAGTTTTTACTGCATAGAGTAATCGTATTTTGTAAAATTGTGAATTTTTAGTTGTGACATGGAATGTTTCTACGTAGGACTTGTGCTGTGTTTTGTAAATGTGATGTAAAAAACGATTTTGGGGGGAAAAATAGTTTTTACATTTTTTAAAAGGAATAAAAAATGTGTGCATGTTTAATAGAAATACATTTGACTCTTTACAATGATGTTACCTGTGGTAACTCAGTGTAGGAAACATATTGAGTTTGTTTGCATAGAGGAATTGTAATTTGTAAAATTGTGAAGCTTCATGTGAAAGCTTTTGCCTTAGTCTTATCATTGCTGTGAGGCAGATGGTTGTACATAGGATCTGTGCTGTGTTTCCTAAATGTGATGTTAAAAACGATTTTGGGGAAATGAATGTTTTTTACATATTTGAGTATATTGTGGCACAGAGGTTTAAAAAGTGACGCATCTAATTACATGTGTCTCTTTTTAAATATGGGGCAAAAAGGTACATGTTTGGGCTTTCTTGGGGAGCGTAGGTGGTGAGGCTTGTGTCTAAGAGTGCAGTGAACTAGGCTTCATGAAGCCTATCCCTGACTGCACTGTTAGACACAGGTGTGAATTTGACTCTTTACAATGATGTTACATGTGTTAACTCAGTGTAGGAAGCATATTGAGTTTGTTTGCATAGAGGAATTGTATTTTGTAAAATTGTGAAGCTTCATGTGAAAGCTTTTGCCTTAGTCTTATCCCTGCTGTGAGGCAGATGGTTGTACATAGGATTTGTGCAGTGTTTCCTAAATGTGATTTCAAAATCGATTTTGAGGAAATGAATGTTTTTTACATATTTCAGTATATTGTGACGCAGAGGTTTAAAACGTGACGCATCTAATTACATGTGTCTCTTTTTAAATATGGTGCAAAAAAGTACATGTTTGGGCTTTCCTGGGGAGCGTAGGTGGTGAGGCTTGTGTCTAAGAGTGCATTGGACTACACTTCATGAAGCCTATCCCTGACTGCACTGTTAGACACAGGTGTGAATTTGACTCTTTACCATGATGTTACATGTGTTAACTCAGTGTAGGAAGCATATAGAGTTTGTTTGCATAGAGAAATTGTAATTTGTAAAATTGTGAAGCTTCATGTGAAAGCTTTTGCCTTAGTCTTATCCCTGCTGTGAGGCAGATGGTTGTACATAGGATCTGTGCTGTGTTTCCTAAATGTGATGTCAAAAACGATTTTGGGGAAACGATTTTTTTTTACATATTTGAGTATATTGTGGCGCAGAGGTTTAAGACGTGACGCATCTAATTACATGTCTCACTTTTTAAATATGGTGCAAAAAGGTACATGTTTGGGCTTTCCTGGGGAGCGTAGGTAGTGAGGCTTGTGTCTAAAAATGCAGTGGACTAGGCTTCATGAAGCATAAAAATTGTTTTTACATTTTTTAAAAGGAATAAAGAATGTGTGCATGTTTAATAGAAATACATTTGACTCTTTAGAATGATGTTAGCTGTGTTAACTCAGTGTAGGAAGCATATTGAGTTTGTTTGCATAGAGGAATTGTATTTTGTAAAATTGTGAAGCTTCATGTGCAAGATTTTGCCTCAGTCTTATCCCTGCTGTGAGGCAGATGGTTGTAAATATGATCTGTGCTGTGTTTCCTAAATGTGATGTCAAAAACGATTTTGGGGAAAATAAATGGATTTTACATTTT
The DNA here is from genome assembly GCF_964261635.1 of Lissotriton helveticus. NCBI lineage: Eukaryota > Metazoa > Chordata > Amphibia > Caudata > Salamandridae > Lissotriton > Lissotriton helveticus. The sequence goes on from NC_136065.1 coordinate 1,470,947,310, forward strand.
TGAGTATAATGTGGCGCAAAGGTTTAAAAAATGAAGCATACATGCGTCACTTTTTAAATATGGGGAAAAAAGGTACATGTTTGGGCTTTCCTGGGGAGCCAACGTGGTGAGGATTGTATCTAAGTGTGCAGTGGACTAGGCTTCATGAAGCATATCCCTGTCTGCATTCTTAGACACAGGTGTCAATTTGACTCTTTACAATTATGTTAGCTGTGTTTTAAAACAGTGTAGGAAGCTTATTGAGTTTGTTTGCATAGAGGAATTGTATTTTGTAAAATTGTGAAGCTCCATGAGAAATTGTTTGCCTCACTCTTATTCCTGTTGTGAGGCAGGTGCCTCACAAGAGTGATGTCATTTGAGATGTCATCAGTGATGTCATCAGTGATGTCACTGACCATGTCATGAATGATGTAATATGTGACATCATCAGCAGTGGATTGCGGGTGCGCGAAATATATAGTTAGTGCAACTAACTATATATGCGAATTTCAATGGTTTTGTGTCAGTAAAATAAGGTTTTATAAATGCTAATTCCTAACTATATATGGTCTATAACCTATGGTTTTTTGAGTGAATAGATATATATATATATATATGTGATCAAGGGCTCTCGAGCCCGAAACGCGTCATTGCTGTCTTTTATACCAGAAACCTGACCGAATAAAGACCTACGATCAGATCCGGTGGTCCGTCTCCTGCTCGCTAGTCCTTGCGGATGGGAAATTGCTGCTGGGAGTTTTCTGTGCATATATATATATATATATATATATATATATATATATATATATATATATTACCTACTGGCGACCGCCAGTAGGTATATATAGTTAGGATATTTTCCCTATGGGATTTTTGAAAATTCTATGTCTAATAACTTTGGCGTTTGTGGACGGAATTGGCTGACATTTTCAGGAAAATGGCACATTTTGTTTCTGAGCAGCCCTTGAAAATTTGGGGGGGGTTTGTCAAGGGGGGGCCGAGAAAAAAGGGGGGTCCCAAAACGTGTTTTTAACATTGAGTTTTCCATAGGGCGGTTGGCCTCACTTTTAGCCCGAACGGCTGAATGGATTTGCACGAAACTTGGCAAAATTGTAGGGACTGGTAGCCCGATGTGCCTTTTGTAGGTCTCAATATATGTGCTCCAGTGGATTTTGAGAAATTAACGTTTAAAAAAAAGATATATATCTGTAACAGCGAACCGGGCAGCGCCCCGGTTCGCGGACCTTACGCGTAACGGAACTTCGCGTAGCGAAGCTGATTGGTTCTCCGGTGTCTGTCAACATTCTAAACAGTCCGGAGCGGCCGCCATCTTGTCTCTCGGTAGGATTGAGAGACAAAAGGAGGCCAAAACAAAGGGGGAAATAACCATAAGGGGGCATAGTAGATCCTCCCTGACCCCCTAGGTTTAATGTGGAGGTTTTAAAAGGGCCCCGCGGGGCAAAAAAAAAATAATTTTTTTTTTGTTTTTTTTGCGTGGGTAGCGCCCGGTCCGCGAACCGGGAAGCGTTCTGGGCAGCGTACTGCAATGAAAAATGAATGATAGACTTTTTCAAATACTGTATGTTAATTGATTGTTGGTTTTGTTGATTATTTTTTAATTGTTTTATTTTTTAAGCAATTATTTATTATTGTGATTGTGTTTCAAAATTTAATAACATTTCTAACATTTCACTGTCTGAAATGTCGTCATTTTCATTGAACATAGCTTGTAATCTATGAGGGTGTAAAATGTCCTCATTTTGAAGGAGGTCATCCACTGCTTGCACACATTGCAGTAGTTCTTGGTCCCAAGTTTCATCCATAAATTCTATATAATTTGGATCAATTAATTCTTGGCTGCTCTCTTGCAGGACAATTTGAAATGAAACTTTCTGTTCGCCTTCCATGTTGCCTGAAATTTGGATAAAAAAAATATATATTAGTAGAGATAGGGCACTGTTGGGATTAATTTTAGATAGGCATTTTTTATCAGTGAATTTATCTTTGGGCAGTGTATAGTATCAGAGTGGAAGTAGGAATATAAAAAAGTGTATGTGATTTAACGTAAGTAAATTCATAATTATAAAAGAGAAGCCTAACTCCATCCATAACTATAACAGAGAAGTCTATCTAAATCTATAACTACTACAGAGGGATAGTATATAACTATCAGAAAAAGTTTACCATATTAACTGATAGTGCACAATATAGTTCAGTTTTTAAAATAACAACTTACCTTTAGAAAGAAGTTGAAGTGATTAGTGAAAATCCAATTGAAATGTACACCAGGAAGTAGTAGTCAAAATGGCTGTGTTTCATTCTCTTCTTTTATATATATTCAGGTACATAACCAATCAAATGTCAGGTAAAAAAAGTAGAAAATGAAAGTAACATTTTAATTGGTTGTCAATTCCAACACTTCAGATGTGTTTTGAGAAGTAATTTACCTCAGGGTATTAAGAGAGGTCTACAGGCTAAATGGCTAAATGGAATTCCAATCAAATTTGTGAAAATGGTAGGGATTGGTATGTAGTATGAGCTAATCTATATTTGGTGAAATTGTCTCCAGTGGTTTTTCTGTAAACTACTTTCCCACCTTTTTTGATGGTGCGCTTCCCAGGGAGCGACCCGGTACGCGAACAAATGCTCTTTTTATTGGCAGAAAACTGGTGCAAAAGTGGTTTTAGTGGCAGTTTTCTGCCGCAAAAGCAGCTTTAGCGACACATTTCTGCCAATAAAAGCTGCAAAACTTTTATTGCATATGTTGATGATATGGCTCTATGTTACTTACATTTCTTTGCTGTTTCAATTAATCTTTTTCTGTTATTTTTTGTTTTCTGTTTTCTATTTTTTCTCTCTGTTATTCCTCATGTTTTAATCTTATTTTGAACATTCACTCACATTCTCCAAGAAACTCTTCTTTGTTATTGTTATACTCTCTTTTTTTTTCTTTCACTTCGTTATCTATTTTGTTTTTCACAATTATACCCTCTTCCGTCTTTTCTTCGGTAAATAGATCTATTAAACAGTATCTCTTCTTTACTCCCTATAGCTGTCTTTCTTTTAACATCACTGTCTGTTTACTTTCCTTATACTTACTCTTTTTATTTTTTTTTTACTTTTGGGTTAGCTCCCGGTCCGCGTACCGGGAAGCTAACCGGGAAGCGAACCAAAAGAAATAGAGCTTACCAGAGTGCTAAACATTCTAGCAATTTTTTTTGAAAGGGAAGGTAGTTCTGAAAAGAACTTTTTTTTTTATATTTTTGTTGTTTTATATTTTTTTTAATTTTTTGAACATTTTTTTTTTTTTTTTTGAACGATTTTATATATTTTTTGGTTTTTTGGGGGGGGAAACAACAAAAAACAGGCATTGAAAAGGGCTCAACAGGAGCAAAAAAAAAATTACTGGGGGCGGTTAGGGCAATTATGATGTTCATAAGCCAGGTTGATAGCATTTATACTCATATTGCCACATGCTATCAACGCACCACAGTGCATACAAGTGTGTTTCATGTGGCCAAAATTCTCTTGTATGTTTGGCACAGTTTCCCGTGCCTCTGCTGGTGTCAATGAAATTGTTGATCTTGATCTGGCCACAGGAGTTGATGTTGGATTTTCCTGCAAATCCCGTATTTCCGCCCGGCTGTAATTGATTGGATGCTTCCTGGTCATATGCCTATGCATAGTATAGTTCCCATAACTATATTTCTTATCCGTCCCTCTGGATAATTTTTCTTTACAGATGAGGCAGGTGACATACCTCGCATTCACTTTTTTTTGGCCAGGAGGGATTGAATAAAACTGCCAGATGAAACTGGCTTTCTTATGGGAAACCCGGGGCACCTCTTCCAAGAACTGTGGTTCTTCTCCCTCCTCTTCCTCCATTTCTTCCTCTTCCTCCTCTGTGTTGGTCATGACCTGGGGAGGTGGTCCTCTCTTCCCATGAGGAGGTGGAGGTGGTGGTGGGGGTGCACCAGCTGAAGCAACTACTGAAGCCATTTCTGAAGTAGTAGTAATAAAGGTCTTCCTCTCACAATGATGAAAGTCAGAGTGAGGAAAGAAGGAGGGGTTTTCATCATTTGGGAAAAACAATAGTTCTCAACCAATGAAAAGTGTTATTTTTAGGTCACCTGACCTAGCCTTACATCATTATGAAACCAAAAGTGAAATGAACCAATGAAAAGTTTTATTAACAAGTCACATGACCTCTCACGCTCATGTTACGCGCTGCGGAACGCGCCCCGGTTAGCTTCCGGGTCGCTGCTCTTCGCGCCTCGGTCCGCGCCCCGGGGCACTTCCGGGTGCGCTAACGCGGTACGTCACAAGACGCATTACGCGGCAACGCGATACGTCGCGCTTTCGCGACGCGTCGCGGATCGCTTCCGGGGAGCTTCGTTTCGCGCCTCGGTCCGCGCCCCGGAGCACTTCCGGGTGCGCTAACGCGGTACGTCATAAGACGCATTACGCGGCAACGCGATACCGTCACGATGTTGATTTCTTACCGGTTCGCGGACCGGGTCGCGGCATCAATTTGAGCTAACGGAAAGCTTTCCGGTTCGCGGACCGGGAGCGAAACAAAAAAAATATTTAAAAAAATTATTAATAAACATATAAAATATATTTTTGGATTTAAAGAAGAATACATTTTACAGCTATAGATATTAGCTTTTAAAAAACCAATGAAATTCACTGAAAAAACCATAGGTTATAGACCATATATAGTTAGGAATTAGCATTTACAAAACCTTGAAAATTCACTGAAAAAACCATAGGTTATAGACCATATATAGTTAGGAATTAGCATTTAAAAAACCTGATTTTACTCACACAAAACCAATGAAATTCCATATATAGTTAGTTGTACTAACTATATATCGCGCACCCGCAATCCACTGCTGATCATGTCACATATTACATCATTCATGACATGGTCAGTGACATCACTGATGACATCACTGATGACATCTCAAATGACATCACTGATGACATCACTGATGACATCTCAAATGACATCACTGATGACATCACTGATGACATCTCAAATGACATCACTGATGACATCTCAAATGACATCACTGATTACATCACTGATGACATCTCATTTGACATTACTGATCACATCACTGATGACATCATTCATGTGATAATACGATGAACCTCTTCAGACTCTAATATAACCTTAGATACAATCAGTGTAAACAGACACTCATAGACTGTCACTCATCCATGGAGTTACTCAGACACTTAGTCAGTCATACAAAGAATCAATCACACCTCCATGTCCTCAACTATACAGTTATACACACCTTACTTATTCAAACATATACTAAAACATATTTACTCACTTATACAATCCTGGATACAAGTTCACAATGATCCATACAGCCACTCACACATTCACTGGCTCTTATGCACAGTTATTTATATATGTCAACTCTCACATGTACTGTATTTTACATATGTACTTACTTTAACATGTAGCACTGAGATATCCATTCACTCACCAATACACTCATGCACACAGTCAACTGCCCATACAGCTGTTTCCACATGCACTTTTGAACCCATACATCTAGTCAATCAACTGCTCACACATCTATGCAGAGAGTCATACACCTCCCAGCCACCCACACACACACTCAGTCTCCCATACAAATGCTTGGGCAACCAATCAATAACCCATATAGTTAATCATATAGCTACTGATCAACACATGCAGCAGTTTACAGAACAACAGACATAATGATGCACAAATTAAGACAGTTTAGCCACTAACCCATGCACTCAGTGAGACACATTTAATCAGTCACTCATACAGTCAGTCATGCCCCTACTAAATCCTTCATCCAGACACTTATACATCCACTCAAGACATATTTTAACTTTACAGAAAAATACAGTCACTGGATGTTGTCATCAGTGATGTCATCAGTGATGTCATTTGAGATGTCATCAGTGATGTCATCAGTGATGTCATTTGAGATGTCATCAGTGATGTCATCAGTGATGTCACTGACCATGTCATGAATGATGTAATATGTGACATGATCAGCAGTGGATTGCGGGTGCGCGATATATAGTTAGTACAACTAACTATATATGGAATTTCATTGGTTTTGTGTGAGTAAAATCAGGTTTTTTAAATGCTAATTCCTAACTATATATGGTCTATAACCTATGGTTTTTTCAGTGAATTTTCAAGGTTTTGTAAATGCTAATTCCTAACTATATATGGTCTATAACCTATGGTTTTTTCAGTGAATATATATATATATATATTCACTGAAAAAACCATAGGTTTCAGGCCTTATATAGTTAGGAATTAGCATTTAAAAAACCTCTAAAATTCACTCCAAAAACTATAAGTTTTAGGGGTGTTATAGTTAGCTGGACATTTCACTCATACAAAACCATTGAAATCTCAACTGCTCTAGTGTGTATTTGCGCATTTTGGTGAAATACGCCGAAAGTGATCGCATCAAATTACAAACAGAGATTGATGCCCTGGAGGATGAAATATCTAAAATAGAAGTCACGGATTCAATCACCAAAATGAGAGCCGATATGATGACTCGTTTGGCCAAAGAAGAAGAAACTATAAAAAAGAGAAAAGCTTTTAAATTTGAGAGGGATCGAATTGACTACCTAAATGGACAAGTTTTCAATTTCACTAAAAATATGATGCTGTAAAAGCGAAAGCACGTTCCAATATGGTGACCCAACAAACAAGAGAAGACACCTTATTACCAGCAACTTCCTTCTCTAGCCTAAGTTCTGCTGTGGAAAGTGATCCAGAAGTAGACCCAAGCCGTGAGACGAACTTGGGGTTTACCAAACTTTCCCTGGCGCAGGAGGTCGATTGCCTGTGCCAGGATCGACGCGAGACTCTAAGATCACACAAAACCCGTGCACCAAGAAACAGCGGGCAAATTACAAACGCTGGCAACGCCGGAAACGTCGCACCCGGAACCTCAAACGGCAGCAACTCGGGCAAACAGGGACATTGGAAACGCAATCAAAGGAAAACACGGAAAACAAAGCAAAATCAGTAGTCAACCTCTCAAATTTGAAACTTACTTCAGCGGAGACTGCTGTACTCAATCTGGGATTATCGTACTGTCCTCCGTGTAATATGGACTATGCTGACACTCGCATGGACATATATAGATTCACACGAAAACTTAAACTTAAAAAGTTTTTTGAACAACACCCAAAAAAGAATAATCCAACCGAGACAACATCGAGTCCCATTATGGCCAGCAGTCAGAGTCAGGCAACTTTCAATACTCTTTGGGGTCTACAAAATGTGTCAGCTTCTGAAACTATAAGGGAAGTCTCACTAGATCCAACTGGACAACAGATCACTCCTTTCAAGCCTAAATCCACCTTTCAACCTATTATGGTCCATGACAACTTAGATACATTTCAGGAGAGTGTGGTTTGAGACATGAAACAACTATACACCACAACAAACAAAAAGAAGTTTCACATTTCAAAATAAAATCGATGTTATAGACAACTGATCGCAAAATTACAGAAGGATCATAACATCATTGTGAAACAGGCCGATAAGGGCGGAAACGTGGTCCTTTGGCCCAAAGACATGTATCTCCAACAAGCGGAATTACAACTTAATGATGCTTCATGTTACCGCAGAAGTAATATCCAGATTGTCAAGAATACGTGGACTGATCAACATCAAAAACTCCAAGCTTGGAGGAGTGCTGGACTACTTACACATGAGGAGGTCAGATACCTAAGAAAAGATCATCCTGTTATCCCCTCATTTTATTTAATCCCAAAGATTCACAAAAACATCAACACGCCACCGGGCTGTCCCATCATTTCGGCCATTGACAGCTCTTTGGAACATGTTTCCAAATACATTGACTTCTTCTTACAGAGCCATGTCAAGAATCTCAATTCTTATGTAAGGGATTCTTTTGACTTTCTAGGCAAGATTGAACACTTTGTCTGGGAAGAGAACATGGTACTAATGACTTTGGATGTTTCATCCCTTTATACCTCGATTAGACATTGTGATGGACTCAAGGCCTTGGACTACTATTTAAACAAGCATTTACCTCAATCAATGGCACACAATAGGATGCTATTGGAAATGACCAGAATGGGCCTCGAACAAAACTTTTTTATCTTCAATGGCGTAATCTACCATCAGGTTAGAGGTGTGGCGATGGGGGCCTGCTTCTCACCTAGCTACGTGTGCTTGCACGTTGGGCTATGGGAGGAGCAGGTCCTAGTCGGCCGACACCACGACTTTATTTCTAACAACATTTCATTGTATTTACGTTACATTGAAGATGTTTTTCTTATTTGGAGAGGCAGCCATGATAGTGCCAAGGCTTTTGTTGATTTAATCAATGTGAACAATGTTAATTTGAATTTTACTTCCAATATGAGTTCCGAATCTATTTGTTTTTTGGATGTCGAGGTATTTGTGGAAGGCACCACCCTGAATACGAGACTTTACAGGAAGCCCAGTGCAGGGAACACTATTTTACATTCTAATAGCCAACATCCGGCTCACTTGATTCAGAGCATTCCGTTTGGAGAAATGCTCCGAATCAAAAGAATCTGCAGCACGATGCTGAATGTGCGGCTGCACAGAAGGCATGCAGGTTATGTTTCCTGGCTAGGGGCTATTCAACTGAAAATCTCACCAAAGCGATCATGCGTTCTAACTCAGTTAGCAGACAGGAGGCATTGATTCCTAAAACTAGAAACATCGATTTGGAAGTTTCCTTGGCAGGGGAGGTTCAAACCAGTTCCCCACATGTCATTTTGACATATAATCGCCAACATGGGGCTCTTCGGAAAATTCTAAACAATAACTGGAATCTGGTTCGAAGTGATCCAGTGATTGGTCACAAGATGGACATCAAACCAGTACTGACATTTAGAAGATCCCCTTCGATGTCCAAGGCCCTAGTTAGTAATACCTTGGAGCCTAAAGCCTCAAGCACTTGGTCGGCATTAAAGAGGGGTTTCAAGGCGTGTCCACAATGCAAAGCCTATCGATTTGGCAGCAATAGGACGCACTTTAGAAGCCCCTTTCATGAACATCCTATTGCCATTTCCAAGTGGCTTACCTGCAAAACTGATTATGCCATTTATGTGGGCAGTACCAAACTGCCCGCCCACAAACGGATACTCCAACACATACGCGCAATATCAGGGCACGATCAGAATTATCTGGTTGCCAGGCATTTTCAAGATAAACATCTAGGCATACCTGATAAGCTCCAATATTTTTTCATTGATTGTGTCGAAGTCTCAAGGAGAGGAGGTGATCGTGAGGCCAAACTCCGTCTTCTTGAGACGAGATACATTTTGGAGCTCAACACAAAAAATCCTAATGGTCTTAATGACAGGGAAGATCTCTATACTTGTCTCTAGGATTAATCAGTATGCCCATAAGACCTGTCCGGATTTATTGAGTAATTTCTGTTCCCCGTGTGTTGTTTCCATTCTGTATATAGTATTGAATAATTTTTAAACAACAATAGTATGAACTTTTATGAGAATAATCCTTTTTTAAGATTGTATTTTGGAATCATCTGTCTCAACACTTGCACTTTATTGCTAATTTTGCACTATCACTATATGCACTTTCTATATTTTTGGCAGACATTGTGACTGGCCCACTTGGGCTCTATTTAGACTCTCTGTACATGCTGTCTCATGAATTTGGACTGACGCTGCTGTTTTGAATATGAGCACATTATTTTGATTATCTACACAAACTGGATATCTAGATTATGGGCCAACGCTCTTGTACATAGATTAAATTATTTGTTCTGTATATACATTGTTTTTCAACCGGTTTGTGTCTTGTCAATATGCTCTTTTATTCATCAATTATATATCTGATTTTATTAATTGTGAAACATTATTGAACAAAAACTTGATGTTTTCATTGTAGGCATTCTTTGTTGATTGCATAAACACAGCGTTTCAATATAAAGTATTTTTTCCATTTTCATGATACGTTTCCATGCACTGTCACTTTAAATGCTTTGCTCACTGTCATGCAGTTTGTCATGTGATCAAGGCAAAACGCGTCATGGCGGCAGCGCTGTCTTTATTGAATTAAACCACCCTTGCACCAGCACTTTTGGGTCGACTCTTTGTTGCTGTTTTTTTCGACATTCTTTGTCTTATAAGTGACAAGCTTCGCCATATATATATATGTATATATATATATATATATATATATATATATATTCACTGAAAAAACCATAGGTTTCAGGCCTTATATGTTAGGAATTAGCATTTAAAAACCTTTAAAATTCACTCAAAAAACTATAAGTTTTAGGGGTGTTATAGTTAACTGGACATTTCACTCATACAAAACCATTGAAATTGCTCCTATATAGTTAGTTGTACTAACTATATTTCGCGCACCCGCAATCAACTGCTGATGATGTCACATATTACATCATTCATGACATGGTCAGTGACATCACTGATGACATCTCAAATGACATCAATGATGACATCACTGATGACATCATCCACGTGACCATCACATACACCTTTTCATATACTTTGGTTCCATCAAGAAGGCATTCAGATGTGTCACACATTTGCCATAAATTCTGAATGTTAGCACTCTAGTTGCTCATTAGATCACTGTAGTAAAGCTACTGCTCACCAGGGAAGTCTGCTGCTAATCATACTTTCTATGGCAAAATGAACCCCCTCATTTTGTTCCTTTTTAAATTAAATGTTTTCACACTTACCACTTCATTCCAATCAAGATGCCTTCTGGTGTGCCATACTTTTGTCATAAGTAAGACTGTTAGCGCTCTAGTTGTTCTTTAGAACACTCTGGGACATTCTTTTTTTATTGGGCTATACTTGGGCTACATCTGGGTGATATTTGGGCTACATTTGGGCTCTTTTGTCTCTGGTGGCCATCTTGGGAGACTGCATGTCAGAATGTTTTAATGAAATAGAAGAGAATTTGAGAAGTCACTCAAAATGTGCCCTAATTTTTCTTTCTGCAGCACTAATCATACTTTCTATGGCAAGATATACCCCCTCATTTCGTTCCTTTTTAAATTAAATGTTTTAAGAGTTACCACTTTATTCAAATCAAGATGGCTTCAGGTGTGCCATACCTTTGTAATAAGTAGGACTGTTAGCGCTCTAGTTGTTCTTTAGAACACTCTAGGAGGCTGCAGTAGAGCACAAAGGAATCAACTGACAGTCTCTGTCCTTGTTGGATGTACATGTTTTACTGAGAATGTCAGACTTCATTCTCACATGACTGAGAAAGATAATGTGAATTTACAGAAAATATGCTTTCAAGTTTAGCTTATAGATCCCCTTCCAAACCACTGTGGGAAAAGCATGAGATAATAGTTTTCTTTCAAACATGATTCATGATATCCCAGCAGAAGGCTTTTTCACATGGTAAAATCACCTTAGAACACACCAAAATTCCTAAAATGAGTATGGTACCATCAACAAATGATTTATAATGTAACTAAAGTCCTAAAAACCTCTATTAAATACAATGCTTTTTAATGAGGTGCTATCATGTATATTGGTCCCAAGATGGCTGCCAACACTTCTTGGATGAAGTGCTGACAGCCAATCAGATCTCACGATGAGATGTGTGGTTAGGCTCCGCCCAGATATATATGTGTTTTTGAAGTTAATTTTCATAAAAACCACAGGAGCAATTTTCACCAAATATAGCAAAGGCACTTCTGCGTACCAGTCCCTACAATTTTGCCAAGTTTGGTGTAATTCCGTTCAGCTGTTCGGGCTGTAGCCTTGTCAGAACGTCCTATGGAAATTAACATTGGGAAAACACGTTTTGGGACCCCCCTTTTTTCTCAGCCCCCACTTCACGAATCTCCCCAAAACATTTTCAGGGAAGGAGCGCAGCGGAGCTGGCCAAAATGTTGGAAAATTACACGCAAATTCCTCAACCGGCGCCAAAGTTATTCCCAATAGAATGTTGCGGATTTCCTATGGTAGCTAGGTCCTAACTATATATACCTACTGGCTATCGCCAGTAGGTCATATATATATATATATATATATATATATATATATATATATATATATATATATATATATATATATATATATATATATATATATATATATATATATATATATATATATATATATATATATATATATATATATATATATATATATATATATATATACATATATATATATATATATATATATACATATATATATAAATATATACATATATATATATAAATATATATATACATATATATATATATAAATATAAATATATATATATATATATATATATATATATATATATATATATGTATATATATATAAATATATATAAAAAAATAGAAACATTATTTTAACCCTGCCATTAACACCAAAATATATTATTCCATAGTATAACCGGTGCTTACTATATATTTACACTGTTGATTTATTTCACAAAGTATTTTACAGATCACTTTTTTAATGAAAGTAATTTCTTTCCCTGAGACTTCAGAACAGGAGTCAAGCTCTACTTCAAGCCCTGGGAGATCATCTTCAAGCAGGATACACAACACACATCAAATTCGTTATCCTCTCCTTGGCAGAAACAGCCACTGCAGGCCAACCCCAGCCAGCACACAGCATAGGGGCAGTACTTCTCCTTCAGCTTTCCCAGCTCTTCTCCTCAGTAAGGTTCCTCTTGAGTCCAGAAGTATTCTAAAGTTCTGGGGTCTTGGCCCCAATATTTTACAGCATTTCTTTTTGTACTCTTGTGGCAGAAAGGCTCTGTGCTCAGTGAAACCAGTTCTGTCCTCTCTGGTCCAGCTTCTCAATAGGAGGTAGAGACAGTATGTTGTAAGGCAGACCAGGATCATTCAAGTGCAAGAGAATCTCCTCCCCCTACTCTAAATGCAGCCCAGGTCTATTCAGCCTAGCCCTGACTCATCAAGTAAAGGCAGGACACACCTCAACCCCTCCAGTGGCTGTCTGCAGTGAATGTACATCCCCAGCCCCTGTCACTCCAAAGACAGAAATTCCATCCAGAAACTAGCAGAGGCTTACAGGATGGCTAAGGAACAAAATACACACTTTCTAAAAGTGATTTTTTTCAAATATACAATATAAAAATCATCTTTACTAAAAGATGCATTTGTATATTCTGAATTCAGGCGTACTAAACTCTGTCTTTCTATCTTGTCCCAAAGAGAAGTTATACTTAGAAGATGTTATAAGTAAACTCACATTCTACCCAATGGGACAGATAGCCTTTCAATAGGGAAAAAAGAAATACACTGTATTTCACGATCAGCACATGTCACACACATCAGTACATGTCCTACATTTTACATTCACTGCACCCTGCCCACAGAGCTACCTTGGGCCTACCTTAGGGATGATCCACTTGTAATAAAAGAGCAGGTTAGGGCCTGGCAAGTGGGTGAACTTACCAGGTCGACATGACAGTAGAGACTGTGGACAGACACTGCAGTGGCAGGTCTGAGATCCCTTTTAAAGCCTCCTTGTGTGGGTGGCACAATCAGTGCAGCAGACCCACTAGCAGAATTTGACTTACAGGCCCTGGTCACACACAGTGCACTGTACTAGGGATTTGGAAGTAAGCCAAACAAGCCAATCATGGAAACACCAATATATATATACACAATTTAAAGAGGGGGCACTTGCCCTTTGGCACTGATCAGCAGTGGCAAAGTGCCCAAAGAATCTAGACCAGTACACAGCAAAAACACAGGAGGCAGAGGTAAAAATACTGGGGAAAACCACGCCAAGGATGCCAGGTCTAAGAGGTGCCCACCTCACTTCCTGACTCAGCTTTCAGCACCTGGGTTGGTGGGAAAGGGTACAGTAGGATAGTCTGCCATTGGGTTAGGGGTCTGTTCTACTGGGTGCTCCCAGGACTCAACAATCGCTGCTGCCATGTCATCCTGAAACCTCAAAGGACTCCAAGAACCCTGGAGCACCTCCACAGTGCAAGTTATTGCCAAGAAGCTCCCTTGGAGTGAAGGTATTGCAACTTTGGAGGGAAGGTATCACTCCCCTGCACCCCGAAGGCACCAATTGCCTGAAGTCATTTCTGTCAACTTGTTGCTCCTGAATAACTGCTGGTGGAGCTGGCATATTGTCTCCATGGGGAGTTCCAAAGAGTTGGAAATATACTCTGTGGAACTCTGCTCTGCTCGCTCCCCCTCCCTAATTAATTATAATTATTAAAAACAGGGACTTACCTCCTGTGGATGCCTCATCCTCACCATGGCCGCTCTCCTTCCTCGTCCTCGTCATCATTGTCCATTGGAAATCCCTATGTTGTATGTCTTGCATGTGCGCACGGAGTAGGCAAAACTCCCTTGGCAGAGAGGAGTTACCCACCTGGGCTTACTCCTGAACAACCTCAACGTAGCACCAAAGCAAGAAAAGGTACAACAGCTTCAGATTGACAGATCAGTCTCTTCACAAAGTTTGGAGACACCAGAACCTACTGGAGCTGCGGCATACCAATACCCGGTGTACCAGACACCCAGCGGCAGACACCGAGAAGAAGATTCCACTCCAGACTCCAAAAGCACCAGAGCAAGCACCTATCGAGGGAAGTTGAGACACCAAGACACCTGAGACTCAATTCCAGATGTCCCGAGATTGCCTCTCAAAGTTGCCGAGAGGCTCTCAAGATGCACAAAGCCTGGCTGACCTGTTTGCTCTGCACCCAGCCCCACTGCCCCCGGCAGCCGCTAACCAGATGTGCCTCCATGGTCCCCAAGTCCTGGCAACCTCCTCCTTCAAAGGAGCCCCATCAGACCTACCAGTAAGCTTTCCTGTGTAGTATGTTTTTAAGTGGCGCCCTTTGCCTTTGCGCACTAACTTCAAAGACCTTCAGCGCTCTACTCCCTGCAGATCCAGGATGCTCCCGAACTGATTTTCTATGCATTTTTCTGTGTTTTCCTCTTTGTTTCCTATGGTGCATAAATTAACATAAAAGTGATATATTTTCCAAAGTTTGTAAAATGGTAACACTGAAAGTACTTAGCTTAGAATGGTGTTCTTGGTCTTAAAAATTCTATAAAATTCAATATTATTTTTTCTAAATTGGTCTTGGTTTTATTCTTGAGGTTGTGCTAATTTATTGCTTCTGTTGAGTACAACAAATGCTTAGCACTACCCTCTGATTAGCCTAACTGCTCGGCACACTACCGCGAAAAACGCATTAGAATGATCTGCTTTTATGTATGTCTGTGCCTCTGGGCTCTCTGCACAGTGTACTTCTTTTTAGTACACTTCATAGAGAGAAAGGTTCCTAAATTTTCAGACCATACTGCTTAAGTGTTTTTATATATACCTTGGTACCACTAAATAAAGGATTCCTTGTGGTTTACTCCAAGGATTTTTAGCTATGAGAACTGGATCTCCCTCAAGATAGTCACACTATGGGTTTAGTCCACCATGGTATTATCATCATACCAGGGTGGGATGATGTGGACTATGTCACATTACATAAGTGAGCCCACTTCGGGCTTACTTGAGCCTCTTTTTCTCCCTTAGTGATACAGATGATAAAGGTATGGCATTTACCGCCATCTACTCAACCTTTCTGAAGTCCAACCATTTACACCAACAAAGGTAAGAAAGAAATATGCATGAACCATCAATGAGAACACATTCGGCATTCTCAAGTCATGATTCAGATATCTTGATCATAAAGGGGGTGCTCAATAACCCCAAAAATCATTTATCTTTTATATTAAGTATTTATAATTTAGTTAATGTAAACCATTACATATAATTATTAACCAGTTATTGAATTATTTTAAAACATACTATTAAACTTATTTAAAAAAGAAAAAGAATTTAAACTTTTATCACTGTGGAGGGGAATGTTTTATATGATTCTTTAAGCAATATTTTTATACATGAAATGTATATATTTTATTATTTAAAAACCTAAGAACTACTTGCTTGCAGCTCCTCCGGGGTACGGAGTGCTGCCAACTACTGACTATGTACGATCTATCAATAAAAAAAGTTTTGAAAAAAAAAAAACTAAACTTTAGTTAATGTGCTGTAACATTTTAATTAGTTTTATGATAACAGTAAATATTTGAAAATATTATTTATTTTGTATTGTATATTAAAAATATTAGACTTTTTTATAAATAGTTTTAATCTTTATGTCAGGAGTAGGTGTCCTCAAGATCAGCACCCACCAAGAAGTTCACATCGCACAGCTCTGGCTCTTCCATCAATGCAACAGAGGCACAGAGCGACCTGACAGGGGGCATGAAATATTGGGTAGGTATGCAAGGAGAGAGACCTTTAAAGGAAGAGATGAAGCAACCATCAACAGTACCAAAAAGAACATACATCACAAGTGTCTGCTTATAATCATCTCTATTAGCTAACAACTGAGGGAGCTATCCAACAGCAATTCGGAAACACAGGATAGCAATAGGTTTTTACAACTACCTTGGTAGGTAAATATTCATTCAAACATACAAATCAATCATTCAAATATCACAACAACAAAACAAAATCCCTCATAACAGAAAAGTTATAATAACTTAGGGGTCGATCAGGATGGCGGACGGAAGAGCCACCGCGGCCCTGGAGTAGGCGGAAAAAGCCTTTTCCGTGTCCGCCTGCCGCGGATACTCCGTCCGCCATATCAGGATAGGAAAACGTGTCAAATTTCCGTCCGCGACGGAAAAACACGCTCCGCCGGCCAACTACACACGACCACGCGGCGGACGGAACACATCCAAACGCTCCGCCGTACGCACTGACGTCGAAGACCGTCCCCCAAATCAAGATGGCGGAAAACACACATAAAACCGCTGCGGAAAAACAACCTGTCTTAACACGGCGGAATCCCCACAGCGAACATAGGTGACACAGCCGAGATACCCACCGCAAGCTGACCACCACCATGGACCCGGCGCTACACGCTTTCCCGATGCTCTTCGCGATCCACCACGTCCTAGTCATGGCCTACTATGGACGACGACGCAGGTAAGGTACAAACCATTGGCTGTCTGGAGGGGAATACCAGCAAGGGACGTGACGTAGGGAGGGGGAGTGTCATGTTACCGAAACCACTGATGAGAAGCATATACGAATACACATTAGCAGGACGCAAGCAGGAATGACAACGACAGACCACGAGACTTGATAGACTACCTTTATTGTCAAATAATAGGGGTCAAATCACAGTGTATGCGTGAACATGGGCAAAGTGGGCACCAGAGCAGGTACAACATAGCAGGTAACGAGAGGGCAGCATGCAGTATCAGAGCATCAACAGGGCATTGTGCATTACAGAGCAGGTACATCAGAGGCAGGTAACGAGAGGGCAGCATGCAGTATCAGAGCATCAACAGGGCATTGTGCATTACAGAGCAGGTACATCAGAGGCAGGTAACGAGAGGCCAGTATGCAGTATCAGAGCATCAACAGGGCATTGTAGAGTACAGAGCAGGTACATCATAGGCAGGTAACGAGAGGGCAGAATGCAGTATCAGAGCATCAACAGGGCATTGTGCATTACAGAGCAGGTACATCAGAGGCAGGTAACGAGAGGGCAGAATGCAGTATCAGAGCACCAACAGGGCATTGTAGAGTACAGAGCAGGTACATCATAGGCAGGTAACGAGAGGGCAGTATGCAGTATCAGAGCATCAACAGGGCATTGTAGAGTACAGAGCAGGTACATCAGAGGCAACATATGAGAGGGGCAAAGTGCATCAACAGTCCATTGCACAGAACAGCTCCATCAGAGGCAGCACGTGAGAGGGGCCAAGTGCATCAACAGTCCATTGCACAGAACAGCTCCATCAGAGGCAGCACGTGAGAGGGGCCAAGTGCATCAACAGTCCATTGCACAGAACAGCTCCATCAGAGGCAGCACGTGAGAGGGGCAGAATGCAGTATCAGAGCATCAACAGGGCATTGTGCATTACAGAGCAGGTACATCAGAGGCAGGTAACGAGAGGGCAGAATGCAGTATCAGAGCACCAACAGGGCATTGTGCATTACAGAGCAGGTACATCAGAGGCAGGTAACGAGAGGGCAGCATGCAGTATCAGAGCATCAACAGGGCATTGTGCATTACAGAGCAGGTACATCAGAGGCAGGTAACGAGAGGGCAGCATGCAGTATCAGAGCATCAACAGGGCATTGTAGAGTACAGAGCAGGTACATCAGAGGCAGCACAACTACGTGTCCCTACCAACCCGTCACAGGGACCACAAGAGTGCCACGCAGTTCTCAATGGACACACCATGTGAATTAACATTTGAGTGAAGTGTACAGCACGTCACATCACAGAATCAGGGGGGACTGCGTGAACTACCTGCCTCGGACACACTGGCAGCACCAGCAACAGGAGTGTGAGACACAGCCACAGCCCGAGTGACACACACATGGGCCACGGACCCAGACACACTGGCAGCACCAGCAACAGGAGTGTGAGACACAGCCACAGCCCGAGTGACACACACATGGGCCACGGACCCAGACACACTGGCAGCACCAGCAACAGGAGTGTGAGACACAGCCACAGCCCGAGTGACACACACATGTGCCACGGACCCAGACACACTGGCAGCACCAGCAACAGGAGTGTGAGACACAGCCACAGATGTAGTCACTGACACGTGAGCCACTGACCCAGACAGACTGCCAGCACCAGAAACAGGAGTGTGCAACACAGCCACAGATCTTCTAACTGACACGTGAGCCATAGACCCAGATACACTGCCAGGACCTGCAACAGGAGAGGGCACAACTGACACTGTGCCACCATCTGATACATGAGAGTCAACTGCACCGGCGCCACTGGGACAACTGAAATGATGAGCCACAGGGCTGTATGGGCCAGGAGGCAGGGTGGGCCTGGGAGCTGGGGATAGCTCACCTAGAGCCAAATCGGGGTTTGCAGGTGTCAATGGTGTGTGTCTGCGTTTCTTAGGGAGGTGTGAGTGCACCCTGGACAGGACAGGACTGCCAAGTGGTGGGGACTCCAAAGAATCACCACCCAGTATAGGTGGAGCAACTGCTGCCGGGGATCTGGTTTCGGGGGACGTGCTGGAGCCTGCTTGTCGTTTGCTCTGTGCCTGCCGCCTGGACTCGGAATGATGTGTAATGGGGGATGCAACAACAGGGGACACCCTCCTCTGCTTCTGACTGGCCTGGATGGGAGTGGAGGTATGGGGGGACTCCGCCGCGGAGACATCAGTTTGGCGTTTAGTAGAAAACATCAGCCTCAGTGCAGCCAGGGGTGAAGTATGCCTGTCCTTGATTGCGCCATTGTCCATGCTAGATGCCTTGTCCGTAGGATGTGCCTTATCCTTAGGTGGAGTGTTGTCTCTGGATGTAGCCTGTGCCCTGCTCGCCGCCCTGTTCCTGCCAGCAGACTTGTCGTCTGTGGTGCACCTGCCTCCAGCAGACACCTGCTCCCTGTGTGTGTCGCTGCCCTTGGGAGTGTTCCTATCCACTGCTGTGGGCCTGCTCTTGGGAGTCTCCCTGCTCTTAGTAGGTGCCTTAGTCTTCTCACTGTCCTTGGGAGTGTTCCTATCCACTGCTGTGGGCCTGCTCTTGGGAGTCTCCCTGCTCTTAGTAGGTGCCTTAGTCTTCTCACTGTCCTTGGGAGTGTCCCTTACCTCTGCTGTGGGCCTGCTCTTGGGAGTCTCCCTGCTCTTAGTAGGTGCCTTAGTCTTCTCACTGTCCTTGGGAGTGTCCCTTACCTCTGCTGTGGGCCTGCTCTTGGGAGTCTCCCTGCTCTTAGTAGGTGCCTTAGTCTTCTCACTGTCCTTGGGAGTGTCCCTTACCTCTGCTGTGGGCCTGCTCTTGGGAGTCTCCCTGCTCTTAGTAGGTGCCTTAGTCTTCTCACTGTCCTTGGTGGTGTCCCTTACCTCTGCTGTGGGCCTGCTCTTGGGAGTCTCCCTGCTCTCAGTAGGTGCCTTTGTCTTCTGACTGGCCTTGTCCAAGGAACAGTCCATGGACATGTGAGTATCCCTTGCCTTCGGAGTACCTTTCGTGTTGAATGCCTGTGTAGCTCCTGGAGGCATGTCCCCCAACAACACTTGTGGATCCTGTGTGTGTACTCCAGTGCATCTGACGTCGTCTACGTGAACAGATTTAGCTGATCTAGGGGATGGGGTCTGTGCCCTGCGTGCCCTGACGTGCTGTCTGACGCTGCTTCTAGTGCAATAACCTGTATTTGAGTCCTGCTCTGAATAATCACTACCCCCTGAGACATCCAGCGGTGTAGATGGGGAAACAGAAGTAGCACCCTGTTCATTCGACTGTACTATTGCAGACGACACACTGCTTGCCAATGACTGCACTGTCCTGTGTAGACCTGCAAGATCGCCATGCATCCCTTCCATGAATGCCACCACCTGCCCCAACTTCCTATCATGATCCTGGAAAGCATTT
Organism: Lissotriton helveticus; assembly: GCF_964261635.1. Taxonomy (NCBI): domain Eukaryota; kingdom Metazoa; phylum Chordata; class Amphibia; order Caudata; family Salamandridae; genus Lissotriton; species Lissotriton helveticus. Next base: position 1,470,967,746 of record NC_136065.1, read on the forward strand.
GTCATATTGGTCTGACCCACACACAGCTGTCGCAGCAGATCAACGGCCTCAGCACACAGTGCATTTTGGCTCACCGTGGCAGGGGCAGCGGTGCCTGCACCGAACGCCACTCTGCTCCCCCTACTCCTTCGGCCACGAACAATACATGGTGCAGTTGGCGGAAGTGTGGGCCCTGTGTGCTGTCTTCCGACAGAAGGTGATGAGTGCCCACTCCCAGTCTGTGACAACAGTGCAGGCTCACCAAGAGTGTCCGACGAGGAGGACGATGGTGTCTCCACATGCGAGTCCTCAGGGACGGTCCTGTCCCCCTCTCCGGCGCTGGCCTCCTCCGTGTCAGTCTGCGTGTGTGCGAAGTCTGAGCCGGACTCATTTCCTCGGCTACTCTCCACCGTCTGTGGCTGAGTGTCCTCTGTCAAAGCTGAAATGCACAGAAAAGATGTGTGAGTCATGGGCACACTCACGTACAGAAGGAACAGGATAGCCAAATCACATAGCAGACAAAGGTTCATGAGCCCTCAGCCTGCACATGGCCCACCCCTACCAGTCATCCTCACATTTTCTGCCATGGGGACATGGACCACTAGGGGATGTGCTTTAACACTCAACTACTAAGCAAGTGGCGTGTCAACATGGCGGACCTGGATGTCAAATGAGTACCACCCAATGGGACCAAAATGCCATCACAGGCATACATACGCAACACGGAACTCAATGGTGTGTCTGTGCACCAATACATGCATAGCACTCACAAGTTTCCTACACAGACAGTATGCTCACCGCTAGTTTGCTGTTGATCGGCACTCAGACGTTCGGCCAGTTCAGGATGCGTCACTGCAATGATACGGTGCATGAGAGGGGTCATGGAGCGTCGGGCCAGACGGGGCGTCCTTGGAATCAGGCCCAGTGTTACTTCCGCTACATTCTTGCTCAGCCTGGAAATGTCGTCCCAGCGTTTGTGGCAGTGTGTATGTCGTCTGTTGCACACCCCCAATGCCCGTACTTCCCGTGCTATGGTCCTCCACAGGTCCTTGCGAAGGTGCAGCTTGACCTACCATGATGGGAGACAAAAGGGTTTAAGTCAGTGGACAGGTGGCCTGTCACACACATAGGGGCAAGACGTTACTGTCAGCAGCCATGCACAATCAGGAACATATGTCTAGCCCACACTACACAGCTAAGATATAAATAGGCCTGATCATTTGGCCCCCTCATGCACACCAACATGTCCCACACTGCACTTACCACCCGTCCCGGTGCGCCGTAGAGGCGTCCATAGTTGCGGAGTACACCGTCCACGAGGACATCAAGCTCCGCGGCGGTGAAGGGTCGAGACCGGATCTCTTTGCCTCTCGACATGGCAAGATCACGGAGTATGGCACTAGAGCAGCAGTCGGTGGTCAGCTCAGCAGCAGCAGCAGCAGGTCGAGGTGATGGTCACAGGCAGCAGTCGGTGGTCAGCTCAGCAGCAGCAGCAGGTCGAGGTGATGGTCACAGGCAGCAGTCGGTGGTCAGCTCAGCAGCAGCAGCAGGTCGAGGTGATGGTCACAGGCAGCAGTCGGTGGTCAGCTCAGCAGCAGCAGCAGGTCGAGGTGATGGTCACAGGCAGCAGTCGGTGGTCAGCTCAGCAGCAGCAGCAGGTCGAGGTGATGGTCACAGGCAGCACTGGTCCCCAGGGTAGGAAGTTTCATGTTGGCCAAGACACATATATAGGGCCCTCAGCACGTGTCAGTGGCATACGTCGCCAGCAATTGGTCAGCCCTGGGAGCGTGATCGTGAAATGGGCCAATGACTGGCCCTGTTGTTGCGGTGCACAGCTTCCGCTACTTGCGATTGGCCGTATGCGGCCAGCGTCCCTCTTCCCATTGGCTGCATGTGCAGGGACCGTGACGGGCACACATCGGCAACCGCACGTGCAAGCTTCAGGCACGGATGCTTCAGTTGCAACAATGTACTATCACTGGCGCCTCCATGGCGGGGCACGTACACAGCGGGGGAGGTGCAGGCCTATACACCCTGCAGATGTACTCAATGGACATGCCAGTTCATGACCCCCCTTACAGTCACCTTGCATCATCCACCGTACACCGGCCGGAGCGGCCGGCCCATGAACATCCGCCGTGCCCGGCCATGAACACAACCGCCATGGCCGGGACCGGCGGTTGTTCATGGCCGGGCACGGCCATGGCGGTTGTGTTCATGGCCGGGCACGGCGGTTGTTCATGGCCGGGCACGGCCATGGCGGTTGTGTTCATGGCCGGGCACGGCGGTTGTTCATGGCCGGGCACGGCCATGGCGGTTGTGTTCATGGCCGGGCACGGCGGTTGTTCATGGCCGGGCACGGCCATGGCGGTTGTGTTCATGGCCGGGCACGGCGGTTGTTCATGGGCCGGCCGCTCCGGCCGGTGTACGGTGGATGATGCAAGGTGACTGTAAGGGGGGTCATGAACTGGCATGTCCATTGAGTACATCTGCAGGGTGTATAGGCCTGCACCTCCCCCGCTGTGTACGTGCCCCGCCATGGAGGCGCCAGTGATAGTACATTGTTGCAACTGAAGCATCCGTGCCTGAAGCTTGCACGTGCGGTTGCCGATGTGTGCCCGTCACGGTCCCTGCACATGCAGCCAATGGGAAGAGGGACGCAGGCCGCATTCTGCCTTTGGGAAGTAGCGGAAGTTGAGCACCGCCATGGCGGCGCCAAATATGTGATCTTGTCAGACGCTGCACCGTGATGTGTTGTGTGCAGTTGCGTCATGAGGGATGTGAGCGTGATTGTGAAAGGTCATATGTCATACAATATAGCATGTGTGTCCATACAATGGACATCGGTCGGCACACAATGGCCAACAGATGTGCATTCGTACGTGTTGACGTCGGGTTTGACCCTACAGACGTTGTTACATCTTCACAACTACACAGTACATCACGGCTGTGTGGCCAATTCATGCATCTGTTGTCGGTTTATTGTTGTGTCGAGGTGACTACAGTGGTGGTGGTACACATGCATTCCGTGTATGTGATTTATACGTTCTGTCACCATGCATGTCATTACCGTATGCACATCATCATTGGTGGTGGCATTTGTGCTTGATGACATGGCGTGTGTAAACTTATCGTTTGTGTGCATGCAGTTGCATGAGTGTCTGTGATGTGTCTACGATACATTAGGGTGACGACTGGAGTTATGTCAGTAAGGTACACATGTGATGGAGTTGTACACGTATGCGTCGTTTGTACGTTGACCTAAGTTACATCTCTCTCCCACACAGGAGGGCTCCAAATGTGCATCGCCCATACACTCAGCTGGAGGATATGGTAGACGAGGAGGTGATTCGGAAATTCAGGCTGGATCGACGTCGGTTGCTGGAGCTTGTGGCTCAATTGGCTCCTCATCTGCAGCCACGTAGAACGTATCCTGGCTCGTTTACACCCACTGCAAAGGTCATGGCGGTACTACATTTCTTCGCTACTGGCACATTTCAGTATACAGTTGGAGGTGCCGGGGGTATGTCACAGGCAATGTTCAGCACGGTTCTTCGGGATGTGTTAACAGCTATGATGCTGTACAAGGATGAGTACATACATTTCCCACGTCCGGAAGAGTTGCCAGCTGTCAAAGCTGGTTTCTATGCACTGGGCCACATACCTCACGTTGTGGGCTCAATTGATGGCACGCACATCGCGCTCATTCCACCACGGGCACGCGAACAAGTGTTCAGGAATCGGAAACACTTTCATTCGCTGAACGTGCAGGTGGTGTGCCTGGCGAGCAACATCATCTCCCATGTGTGTGCAAGATTTCCTGGATCCGCACATGACGCCCACATCATGCGAACCAGCAATGTCCCACGACTCATGGCAAATCTGCCACCCGGTCAAGCGTGGCTTGTTGGTGAGTGTGCAGTGGGGACTCTTGTGATCTCTGTGTTGCATGGGGTACCCACCATATCTTGTTCTGATGTTTGTCTCTGTCATCCCCCTACATAGGCGACTCGGCTTACCCAAACCGGCCCTGGCTCCTCAGTCCCCTACGTAATCCGAGGACGGCGGGTGAAATGCGGTACAATGAGGCACATGGAAGGACACGGAGAGTCATCGAACGTACCTTTGGACTGCTGAAGTCTAGGTTTCGGTGCCTCGATAAGACCGGAGGGGCACTGCCTTACTCACCAGGAAAAGTATGCAAGATCGTGATTGCCTGCTGCATGCTCCACAACCTGGCAGTACGCAATGACATTGAACTGCTGTTGGACCCTGAAGACGAAGGAGTTCCTCGGCCTCCCATCCCACCCATGTCGACTGATGAGGATAGTGGTGAGGAGGAAGGTGTGGACCAGAGGCGCCAGCTCATTGATCGCTACTTCCCTTGAATGTGAGTATCTACCTCTAGTGGCGGTTGACAATGCCTCATGTATGTTTTCTGGTGTTGTGTGGATATGGGGTTATTCAGCTGGGTGTGGTTTGTGATGGTTGCACATGTGTGTCTTCATGTCTTTGGACATAGGAGTGTCCATGATGTGTGTGCTCCCATCCCATGCTTGTGTGATGGTTGTCGTTTGTGTAATGTTGCTGTGCATTGTGTTGTGATGTGTGTGAATCTCTTTACTGACGTGTGTTTGCTGCCTCTGGTTTTCTCTAGGTCACTCCCGCAGCGCCATGATCATGTGCGACTATGATCCCTGTACCTGTTTACGTCTGTATCTGATGGCAATCATGTGAATAAACATGGAGGCAAAACATCATTGTGTGAGTAAATGCAATTTATTGACAGGTTGTGCTTTTGTGCTGGTGAATATATACAAGTAAGTGGGAGGGAGGGAGTTGGAGTTGTAGGTAATGGCAGATGAAATGTCCGTGCTGACACCACATTGGGGGGTGTCAGGCTAGTCCAGCAGACCAGTGGCAATGATTGTCTATGTGGGACAGGATGGTTTGCAGGGTGAATGTCTGGCACAGGCAGTGGCATTGTCAAGGTCGTCCCCTCTTGGAGCGTGTGCCTGGCGCTCCAACACTGCTCTCAGCAACTTCCTGCCTCGGCCGCCCCCTCCGTCTCGGAGGTGGTACAGAGGCAGCTGGGAGGGCAGGTTGGTGATGGGCCACATCCGTCGCCAGGGGCTCAGGTGGTGGTGGCGGCGGTGGAGGCGGAGGCGGAGGCGACGGGGGAGGCGGAGGTGACGGTGGCGGTGGCGCTGACACACATGGTGGAGGGGGGGGGGGTTGTTCCGGGCAACCCATTCCCTCCACATCGTTGCCTGCTGGCCCATGATCACCAACATCTGGCCAAGGATGCCAGAGATCTCGCGCAGGCTGTTGGTGTTGTCCACTGAGTCCTCGTGAACACGATCAGCGTTTGCCTGGGACCGGTCGTATGAGGCCTGGCACCTGGCAAGAGCTTGTAGGGACTGTGCCACTGGCTCGGGTAGCTGTCCCTCCTCTGACCGGCGGTGTGTGGGTCGCCTGATTGGCAGTTGTCCCGTTGCCTGTGTTTGTGGCCCACTCACCCTGCTTGTGTGTGGGGCCGTTGGACCAGCGTTGCGCGCTGGGTCATGCTGGGTGGCACCGGCAGGAGTCGTGGTGCTCGTGGTAGTGGTGGTAGTGGTGGTACTGGTGGTACTGGTGGTACTGGTGGTGGTGGGGACTGTGCAGATCACAGAGACGGGTGCCGCGGGAGTCACACATGCGACGTTGGTCGGTCCCGGGAGTCCCTGTGAGCCAGATGGCCCTGGCTGCGTGCTTGGTCCCGCTCCATCCTCCGCCCCGGAGCTGCCTGTGTCGTCGTCGGCAGAGAGTCCTGTAGGTGTGGGAGGCGAGGCTGGCGGCCGGGTACTGCTTTCCCCAGTCAGTTGACGATCACCTGAGGGACAAGATCGAGCAGGTCAGTAATGTGGACAGTACATGGTTACATTGATTTGTAGACATTTCTGTTTCCTGTCGCACACACCCCACCCTCCACCACCACCGCCACCCTCCCCGTGCACATGGGGGCCTGTTGGGAGTTGTAGTTTGGGCCTCTCACACACCCCACCCTCCACCACCGCCACCCTCCCCGTGCACATGGGGGCCTGTTGGGAGTTGTAGTTTGGGCCTCTCACACACCCCACCCTCCACCACCGCCACCACCACCACCACCCTCCCCGTGAACATGGGGGCCTGTTGGGAGTTGTAGTTTGGGCCTCTCACACACCCCACCCTCCACCACCGCCACCCTCCCCGTGCACATGGGGGCCTGTTGGGAGTTGTAGTTTGGGCCTCTCACACACCCCACCCTCCACCACCGCCACCACCACCACCACCCTCCCCGTGAACATGGGGGCCTGTTGGGAGCCATGGACATGTTAGTGTGTTGGTGTCCGACGTGCATGGGTTGGGGCGTGGGGGATGTTTCTTCTCAGTTGTGTGAGCCTGACCATGTCGTGCTGATCGTGGTGCTTGGTTTGTACTCACCAGTCTCTTCTCCTTCGTCAAGGCCGTCTAGGCTCTCTGGGTGTAGTATCACCAGCACCTTCTCCTCCCAATCGGTGTAGGGTATGGGCTCCGGGGGTGTGCCACCGCCAGTAAGATTGGCTCTGGCGTGGTTTTTCGCTCGGATGCCCTTGACCCTGGTCTTAAGGTCATGCCACCGCCTCTGAATGTCGTGCTTGGTCCTCGGCACAGTCCCCGACGCATTCACACGAGTGACGATCCTGTCCCACATGTGGTTCTTTTGCGCCACGGTCGTCTGCTGGACTTGGGCCCCGAAGATGTTGGGCTCCACACGGATAATTTCATCTACCATTACCCGCAACTCTGTCTCCGTGAATTTGGGGGTTTTTTTGGGTGCCATGGTGTGTGGTGCTCAGTGTGTGAGTTGAGTGAGTTGGGAGGTGCAGGTGTGTGGTGTGTGATGTGTAGGATTTGTGTGGTGGGTGTTTGTGTGGTAGGGTGGTGGGTGGGTGTCTTCTATGTGATTTTATGTGAGTTCGCAGTGTCTCGAATGGCCCTCTTGCTGGCAGCAATGCTGTGGTGCAAGGGATTGTGGTTGTGTGGGGGTGTCTTTTTATAGTCGTGTCTCGATGGTTGTTGGCAGTCAGGTGGTAGGTGGGCGTGTTGACTTGTGTGCATTATTGGATAATTGGGACGTGTCATGGTGGCTTGTGCTGGGGGGGGGGGCCTTGTCAATGTTCGTATGTTTGCTTAGGACTTGCGGTGCACTTTCATACATTTGTTAGGCGCTAGGGATGTTGTGCGTGTTGGCCTTCCGCCCTGATGCTGTGGTTCTCGTTGCATTGTTTCCGCCGCGGACGTGGATGGCTGTGAGTTCCGTTGTACGGGCGGATTTATCCTAATTGCGGCCACGGAGTATTCTCAGGGATGGCGGTACATGTTTTATTTTCCGCGGTCATTTCCGTCCGCGGCAGTGGTTGTTCATTGGACTCCGTCCGCCGCGGACGGACTTGGTTGTGTTCCGTCCACCGCGGACGGTGTTGGTTGTGTTCCGTCCGCCGCGGTCGGAGTTTCGTGACATGAATATCCTAATCCCAACCGCGGTTTCTCCGCGGCGCAGCCGGGAGTAAAATTTCCCCCACCATGGCGGACAGTACCCATTTCCGTCCGCCATCCTAATCGGCCCCTTAATAAGGCAATAAACAAGAATTACAGATTTTGTAGATACCCTTAATTGGGAGTTCAAAATGGTCGAAGACGAAGGCAGACAATTCTCTGAAAAGATTTCAGGAGCGTCGTAGGTCCAAGTATCCCAAAAGGAAACAGACCATGGTAGCAATGTCCAAATAATCCAACAACTGAAAGGCAGCCAAGAGAAAACAGTGTTTTCCAGATACACGCGCGCTGCAATAATCCGTGCAGAGAGATCCACATCGCCAACTGCCAGAGAGTGACCAGCTGACCAGATGCTCTGGGACACTAGTGGCAGAGACAAGCGCTTCCCACTGGAATCAGTACAAGGAGCAGGAAACACGAGGTCCACGATCACAGCAGGATACTAGCTTCAAAAGAGCAGGTGCGAGACCCAATGGTTTTCCGAGCTAAATATCGCCCAGCATGGGCTCTCCTCATGAATTCTCACAAGATCTCAGAGCCCTCTTTAAAGATAGCATATATGGGGGTCATCTTACGACATTACAGAGTGGTCGCTGAAAGACAGCTTTCCTGCAGTTCCACCAATATTGGGTCCCATGATTATGTTGTCTGCTGTACAAATGACCCAGTTTTAATGCAGAGTGGGACATCGCACAGCCAAGCCTGACATTACCCCCTCTCCTAAGCCTATACCGTGTAGAATAATGTGAGCGGGTTGCCAGAAAATGTCGTAGCGCCACAGTAGTTTTTAAGGTGTGAGCTGGTTACCGTAAGTTATTTTCAGTACCATATCCCAGCCATCATACTAAGCAACAATTTTGTTAATTGCGTTTATGCATGACTCTGATGACTTTAACTTGGTATTCTGGTGACCCATTATTAAATACCAGAGGAGGAAGTGGTCTAACTTTTTTAGAAGCAGGTTTTGGCAGGGATGTATGACACACTGGTTGGATTTTCATGAAATCCGAAAGTTGTAACTTGTAACTTACAAGGTTGATTTTCTTAATTATGGGACAGGGCCCAACATACTTTGGTTGAAATGTATGTTGTAATTTAAATGTCAAAATCTGGGTGGATAACCACACCTTTATTCCCTCCTCGTATTCTGGACCTGTTTGTCTCTTATGGTCTACATACTTTTTGTATTTTTCCTTGGTGGTTATGATGTGTTCTTTTGTTTGTTTTGCAATATGCATCAGCTGCTTGATATGTTCATTTACCACTAGTACAGTATCTTTTTTTGCTAGTAGGAACACAGGAAGAAAATGCGCAAAATAGCCATATGTGGAAAAGAACGGGGAAAATCCAGTGGAGGAATGAGGAACAACATTGTAAGTAAACTCAGCAAGCCACAGCCTTTCCTTCCAAGCCTTAGGGGAGTCTTGTATGGAACAGCAGAGGTATTGTTTGATACTTTGATTAAATCGCTCAATTTGACCATCACTTAGCATCTGAAAACTGGTGGCAAGACCAGATTGGATTCCTAGATTGGAGCACCACACCTTCAAAAAATGAGAGGCAAATTGAGTTTGTGTGTCAGGAGTTATAGTTCTTGGCAGACTATGTAACCAAACAACATTCACACGTAGTAATTGAGCCAAACAAGGAGTTATGGGAACCCCAATACGAGCAATAACATAAGCAAGCTTAGGAAGTCTATCTACTACCACCATGATGGTGTTATAACATTGACAAGCTGGCAGTTCTACCATAAAATCAGTGGAACTATCTTCCCACATCCTCTCTGGTGTATTTAATGAAAACCCTTTTGGCTTGGAAGGATCTGCCTTGGCTTGGGCACAAACATCACAATTGTTTACAAACTGATTCTCGCTAGTTGCTATCTCTGGCCACCAGAAGTGATGTAACACAATTTCTCTATTCTTTGTGATGCCGGTATAACAAAGCATAAGGCTATTGTGACACCATTGGATGTCTCGCTACTGTAATTGTACATTGGGGATATATTATTGGGATCCCTGAAATGGTAGACCTTCTCAGATCTTTTTAGGTGGAACTTGAGACCATTTAGCAAGGTCGACTATGGAAATAGCATTTTTTACATAATCTAGGAAACAGTGAATGGAGTTGGCACCCACAATGTGATGTGGAGGAAGAATTGGTTCTGCTTTGACTTTTTTTAAGGGAATTTGTCTTCTGAAGATCTGAACAACGAATCTGCCTTCTTTTTTAAGAATGGTGATGGATTAAACCCAGATCAGTTGACTGGGGGTGAGTGCTTGTATTGTCAATGCTCCGTCCATCATTTCCTTTGGTTTTGCTTCTTTTTTTCAGAGCCAGGAGAAAATATAACCACAAACGCAAATTATGAAAAGAACAAAGAACGTCTCAATTGATTAGGAGACAAAGCCTTGGCTGAATTTAGGTATTGTAGATTACGATGGTCTGTATACACTGTTACTTGGTATCTCACACTTAACAGATAACGCCTCCTCTCTTTAAAGGACATTCAAATAGCCAACAGTTCCCATTCATCAATGGTATAGTTTGCCTCTGCTGAATTGAATCTTTTAGAGAAATATGCTACAGGGTGCAATTACCCTGTGCTTGAGTGTCTCTGGAATAATATTGCGCCCATTGCCTTAACGGAGGCATCAGCTTCCACTATAAAAGGCTTACTAACATCAGAGTGAGAAATTATGGGTGCAATTGTAAATGCATCCTTAGGGGCTAAGAATGCCTTTTCACATTTGGGAGTCCATTGAAAAATTGCATATTTATTCAAAAACCCAGTAATTGAGGTTACTAGTGCAGAAAAGTGTGGAATGAACTGACAATAAAAATGAGAAAACCCCCAAAAACCGTTGATATCCTTTTTTGCAGTGCAGGCCACTAGCTAACTGTTTGCACCTTACTGTCAGACATGATCAGCCCCTGAGGGGTTATGATAAATCCTAGAAACTTCACTTCCTTAACATGAAATTAGCATTTAAACAGTTTACTATACAATCCATGAACTCTCAGGGTGCTTAATGCTGTATTGAGGTGCTGTTTGTGTTTTTTCTTAGATTATGAATAGCTCATGATATCATCTGGGTATACTATTACAAACTGATCCAAATATTCTTTCAAAACGTCATTTCCAAAAAATTGAAAGACAGCAGGGAATTGTATAACCCGGAGGTCATGACACAGTATTCAAACAAGCCAATCGGAGTATGGAAATCTGTCTTCAACTAGTCTCCTTCATGAATACGAACCAAATGGTAAGCTCCCCTTAATTTCAGGCGGGTGTAGATGGTAGCGATTTTTACCTGATCTAAAAAGACGGAGATTAATTGAAGTGGATATATGTTCTTGATTGTGATATTATTCAAAGCATGATTGTCGATACAAGCACGTCATTACCCACTAGCCTTGGGGATTAGAAACAGATGAGAGGCAACCAGGGACTTGGAGGGACCAATAAAGCCATCCTCTACGTACTTATTCAAACATTCTTTGAGATGTTGTTTTTTCAGTAAGGGCATATATTTTACTGCAAGGGATCCTCGCACCCGGCATCAGGTCTATTCGGCAATCATATGGCCTGTGTGGAGGTAGTTTTTCAGCATTGCTTTGACTAAAAACAGCAAGATACTCCTGATACTGTTCAGGAAAATTATTGGTTTATTTTTGATCAGCAGTGGCTATTGAGTGGTGCCAGAATATTTTTGATGACTCAAAAGGTAACACATAGTTAGATGCCTCCTGACAATATGCTGATATGAACTCCACAGTTCTTTAATTGCAATCTATATTTTGGTTATGGAACATAGGCCAAGGCATGACTAAAATCAGTCTAAATTGAGGAGCATCAATTACATCAAACTGAATGTGCTCTTTAGGGTGTGTCTCCTTATTCTGACAGTGCAATGTGACCATAACCGTGTGTTTGATACTTGGTCCGGATGTTCACATAGTGCCAATGACTGGACAATTACAGGTTGAGACTATTCAGAAGTTTCTATTCGTACTTCAGTTAAGTACTTGGAATCAATGAAATTACAAGTGGCACCTGAATCTATCATGGCTTCCAGTGTTTTTGTTTTATTGGCATTTGTTTTCAAATAAGACTTTAGTATTAAATGACGTACTGCTCTTTGTAATGTGTTGGCATCACTATGTTCAGGAGATGAAAATTATACTCCCGGAACAGCTCCCTGAATCTGTGCTGGGACTTCTGGTTTTCCGGTCCCTTTTGTTTAGCAAGTTTTGGACGCATTGGGCAATCTTTAATGAAGTGACCATTCTTGCTACAATATAAACATAAACCATTCTTTTAACGTGATTCTCTCTCATGTTTGATAGGTGGGACGCATACCCCTCCTTCTTCCATAGGTTCAGAGGCCTCCACTGGGGGAGGAGGTCTTGATCAATAAAATGTTTTCGATTCTAACTTTTTTTTATCTCCTCTTTTTTGGACATTCAATGATCTAATCATAACGTTAAGTTGATAAGGTCAGTACCACTAATGTGGCTCCACTTGAGCAAACACATTATTCACGTCATCCTTTAGGTATTTGTAATATAAGGCATCTTTCTCTTCCTCTGGCCACCCCATCTCTGCCATCAGCCTATTAAACTGAGTTAGGTAGATGACTAGATCCTTATTTCCTTGGCAGAGCTCTAAAAGTTCCCTATCCGCTAATCGGGTAATGGTTCTCCTATTGAACACCTTTTTAAACTCTACTTTAAATCAAGACCAATTGTACAGCAATGTGTTGTCCTCTTGAACTAATGGAGTAGCTTAGGTTGAAGTATCTGGAAAAGACTGAGGGCAAACCATTACATGTAATTACACTTGAGTCAGAAATACCTACACATTATCTGGATCCCCGGATAAACTTTCAGAAGGAGCTTATGGTAGTGGGGATGGAACCGTTACAGAAACCCCCGTGAGCTTCTCTGCACTTGGGGCTCCTCCCAACCTTTACTGGTGTTGCAGGGGATGCAAGACGGGCATCTAACTGTGTTTGTAGCTGATTTACTTTGGTTGCCAGGGCATTAGTTTCTGCTCCAGAGACAGTTATTCATTTCCCCTTTCAACCTGTAATAATATTACATAGGTCATCTAACACAGCCATTCTGGAAGGTACTAATCGGGAAGAACACAACTTCATGGGTCTGCTATTCTGTCAGGAGTAGGGTGTCCTCCAGAGCAGAACCCACCCAGAAGTCCACCTTGCGGCAGCTCAGATATGAATGCAACAGAGGCACAGAGTGACCCAAAGGGGGAAAAATATAGGGAAGGACGAGATGAAACAACCATTAACAGTACCATTAAATCACAAGTGCCCTGCTTATAGTAATTTCTATTTGCTAATAACTGAGGGAGAAATCCAACAGTAATTTGGAAATGCAGGATAGCAATAGGCTTCTACAACTACCTTGGTAGGTATATAATGATGCATACATACAAATCAAAAATTCATATATCTCAACATCAAAAAAAAATCCAACATAACAGAAAAGTTACAATAACTTAATAGGGGAATAGACAAGAATTACAGATTTCATAGATACTCTTAATTGTGAGTTCAATAATGGTTCAAGATGAAGGAAGACAAAATGTAGATAAACGTAAAAAGCCTGTTAAGTCAAAGTAGCTCAACAGGAAACAGCCCATGGTAGCAATGTCTAAATAATCCAATAACTGTAAGGCAGCTATGAGAAATCAGTGCTGGCCAGCTACACGCAAATGCTACAATAATCTGTGGCGAGAGAACCGCACCACCAACTACAAGGGAGTCATTTGGCTACTGCAGCAAGAAAATTAAGGTAGTACCAAAATGAGCCGTCACTGCATAAAACATTCAGCGAGCAAAAAGGGGGCACTGGTGATGGCTGTAGTAATAAGCGATAACACAGCACATTGTATACCAGAACTCAGTCTGACCTTTATTTTATTATTAACAGTTTAGACTCTTTATCCTAAATAACTCTTTTGGGCCTCGTTCCTTTCAAGGTCAGCAGCGAAGATAACCTCATGATGTGGTGATGGTTCCTCTCTTTGGTCTTCCCTTTAATATATAAAGTTTCACATCAGGAGTCCCTCAGAAAGAATAAAGTAACACACATGTAAGTGTTTTACTCTTAGGATTATATGGTTATACATTTATTCTTTCCTGTCTACTGCCTCCCTCTGTCATTCTCTTCTTTTTTTCTATTTATCTCATTTCAATTTTCCCTGTTCTTCTTACTAAATTGTCACTTTGACATTCTTTGTATGCTGGGGACAACTATTATCTATCATAGAGGTGCTAACTCAATTTTAATGGACAATAAATTCAGTAATGGTTTTCTATCCTCATGTTCTCTTGAGGTAATATTGCCCGTTCCACTGCGGGTGTATATTTTAAAGATTTTTTCTATGTTACTTATGTTCACTTTTTAAAAATCTTTAGGGGGGGCCTTGCATATTAATGCAAAGATATAGTCCAGAAGATTGTCTTACAGATGTTCAACAACTGAGACCAAAACGGTGACGCATAAACTAGTTTTCTTTTAGAAATTGTTAGCATCTATTAAGAGGGTAGTATTTTCTTAAAACAATCTCTAGCTCCATTTTTAGAAAGTGGGTATAAATTACATTGGCATGCGGTATATACATCGTGAAATGTACTGTAATGAACATTGCCAATGTATGATGAAATTTAAGTTGTGAAACCCTGTAATCCTTTCTTTAGACTTCTGCTTTTTCAATATAAATTTGATAATATATACACCTGCCACATAGATTTATTTTCCTAGTTTATATTATTGTACACAGGTCAAACAACCTTCAATTAAGTTGAGATGCCATTTCTAGACAACACGAAAGAATAATACATTCAATTGTAATATTATTTTTGAGTGAATCCCTTGTTGGCATCCTTACCTACCTGACTTGGCATTTTATTTTCCTAACCATTTGGTGCCTGCAGACTGTATCCTGGGTACATGACTAGATGCAGCTGGCATCTTTGTGTATTGTGATCTTCCCAGACAGTGATACAAATGGGGAGCAGGTTGGCAGGATGGTCCATCTTTGACTTGATAGGAGGTGGAGCTGTCACCCAACACACTTGAGATCAAAAAGGCTATGTCTGAGCATACTCACAAATGATATGACACTAGTCTTTTGTGACTCCACACAAACTGGGGCCAGGGCAGGGAGGCAGGAATTTCCATGCACCTCTGGAGCTGGAATCCTCCAAAAACTTTACCTGCTCCAGAGTTGGCACCAGGTATAACTATTGGGCCTAAGACCCAACTCATCAGTATGCCTCCAGACCTGTAGAAGACTCAGAACTCTTGTGCTGCTCTGCCAATAGGACTGCTATGCTGCTCTCCTGCTTCCTAGGACCACCAGAGGGACTTCTAGGGCTAGTGGGCTGGCCTCCTCATCAGAGCCTCAGTGACAGAAAAGGCTACAACCTTCCCGAACCCAGGATCTGGACTCTGCTTGCTGTAAGTACGGCCCCAAGTGGTGCCAGCCCAGTCCTAGACCCTTGGAAGAGGGCCTGTAGGTGCTCTGCCAACCCCGCTGTGGTTTCTTGGGCAGAACCGACCCAGCATGATGCATCGTCTTGCAGCCTTGCTTCAGAACCGCGGCAGCGAGATGCATCCTCGCTGCAGGACCTCACATCCAACACTACATAATGGATACTTGATTTAAGACCTAGTGTGGTATTGGCATGTGAGTGTTGGTTGCACTTGTGAGGGTCGCGTGAGGTATGTAGAATGTATGGGGAAATTGGAATGTTTGTAGTTGAACGTGTGGTTGGGTGGATGAACTGAAACGGTTGCTGATGGAAGCGGAGGAAGATACCTCCAGTGTCGCTGTACCTGATTCTTAAATAAAAAACTCGTGGAATCATCAACTATCTTGGACCTCCTTCTTTTCCACAATGGCGATGAGCGGGAACATAGTGACACTGGGGATGACAGATAAGAGGAATTATTGATAAATTTGCACTAATCGTCAAGTGTTGCGCGCTGACATCTGAATCGGCATTGCGCTATATGATATAATGATTTTCGGGTGTTGTGCCAGGATTTAAACTTTGGAGTGTGCCAATTTTTGAAGCTGCCTTCCTCCTGCTTTAAAGATTTGTGTATTTCACCTGTAACGTCAACGTCATCGTGCACGAAGCGTAGGACGTGGAGGTTGTCTTTTGGTTGGCGTTTCCATGTCAACCGAAGCCATTTCAAGACAACAATGATCACACTTGCTAATGTCGTTCACGCAACTTAATTGACACAGTGATTAGGGCAATTACGCGCAAAGGCTTGCCACGTTACGCTTCAAACACTTTGAAGTATGGAATTTTATTGATTTATCTTTGTTTAACATTGAACTGTATTTTCATTATTTCAAGTACCTTGGAACCGTCATCTTGCTGTGTTTATCATCAAAAAAGGCACGCAGCAGGCAACATTTAATCCATCTTAGGTTGCACCGACAGGTTATGGACAGAGATGCTGAAGCAAAAAATTATATCCTGAATGTCACAAGTTATTTCGATTTGAGAAATTTACTTTGGTGACCTTTTTGCACAAGTTTATCTACTGGTTACGGAAATAATTTTTGTTTATTGCTGCTGGCGCTCTAAATTATTATTTCTTCTTCTTGTACAAATAGTTTTAGCTTTTCTCTCTGCGTGTGTATTGAAATAACCTTACTATGGCTTTAATTCAACTACCACTTTTTTTTGGGCGGAGTTAGGAGAACCTCCAATTGCTTGGGATTTGTGGGTTGATATGTTTGAGGCGTATGTAGAAGTATTGGAGGAATATGAGTGTTCTCAAGAAAGGAAACTCTCTTTTCTTCAACATAGATTAAGTGCTGTGGGATTAAGAGAGTTTAAACATGTACCCACTGGTAATATTGGAGCCTACTAATATGCTGTTAAACAAATGCAAGAAAGATTTAATATTGTTATGGAGAGATTTAAATTATATTCTAGGGTCCAAAAAGCTTATGAGTCTATTGACCAATATTTGTCTGCTTTGAGAGGATTAGTGGTCACATGTGAGTTTGAAAGCATGACTTACGATCAAGTCTTACAAGACCAAATTTTAATGAGGACAAAATCTAAAAAAAGTTCAGGAAAAGCTATGGTCATGTGAAAGTACTTCTTTAAAAGCTGCAATTGAAATGGCTAGGGGTGTGGAAGTTTTGGACCAATGTATACCCGAGGTGAGGAATGAAAATAATAACTCAGAGAGTGATATAACAAGTTCTGGCCAAGTTAGTGCAGTTAATAAGGACTTTAAAAATAAATGTAAAAGTGATAGCAAGGTATTAGATAGTAATTCCAACAAGAAAAGTAGTGAGCAACGAAAATGTCAGTGTTATAGACGTGGCTCTAGTAACCATTTGGCTAATTTCAAATGGTGTCCAGCACTAAGTAAAGTGTGCACTAATTGTAAAAAAAGGCCATTTTAGCATGGTGTGCCTTTTTTCAAAAGTAAGGTCAACTATGTTCAAGATGATGATCATGATGATGAATTTAATGTAATTGGAGAAATATCTAGCGTTCATGACAAATTGGATCTTGAGACATGCAACGTTAAAAAATTGGCTACATGCATTATTGATGGAGTGGAAGTGAATGTTATGGTGGACTCATGTGCGTGGTACACTATCATGAATAAAGAGCTATTAAAAAAAATTATGGCCAAATAGACCATTGTTGGAACCTGATGTAAGTCCTGGAAGTTATTCTGGACATGAAATTCCTTTGGAAGGCTTTATATGGGCAAATGTAAATTTTAGCCAAAATTCTTATCATGGAAAAGTATACGTAGCCAACAAGGGTGCAACCATTTCAGGTTGGCCACATATTATTAATTTAGGCATAAAAATTGATGGTAGTTTAGACAGTCCAGTGTATGCAGTTCAGCATGTGAACGTAAATGAGTATGAAAGTATACATGCTGGCACTGAAAATGTATCCTGATGTGTTTACTGATGGCATTGGCAAAATGGTTAAGTTCGAACACAAAATAGTTTTACGGGGAGTGTGTCCCATAAGACAAAAACTTAGGAATGTTCCTATTAGTTATCGTGAGAAGCTCTGGGAGATACTTAAAAAACTATGTAAGGATGAGATTATTGAGCCAGTGGAGAGTTCAGATTTGGTTTCTCCAGCGGTAATTTCCCTTAAGTCCAACAGCGATTTGCATCTGTGTGTAGACCTAAGTGTTTGAATGAGGCTATTTGGATTGACACATCCCAATTTGCAAGAATTACCATCTTCTGTTGGTTTGTCTTCTTGGTTTTCCAAAATAGACTTAACAAGTGCATACCACCTGATTGTTTTGGATGAGGGATCAAGGCATTGCACAGCCTTTATTACTACTGAAGGCATATTTAGGTAAAAATGCATGCCGTTTGGCCTCACCAGTACGTCAGCTGTGTTTCAGGGAGAAATGACTAGAATTTTGCAAGGAATTGAGGAAGCGAAAGTTTTTCAAGATGATATTTGAATTTTTGGGGAAAAAAAAGAATGTCATGATAAATGTTTGCACACAGTTCTGGATGCACTCAGAAGAAATGGATTAACTGTTAAGAACGAAAAGTGTGTTTTTGGTAAATCTGAAGTGGAGTATCTAGGCCATGTCATATCTAAGGATGGTATTCGTCCTAAAATCAGTCATGTGGAAGCAATTTTAGCGGCTCCCGAACGAAAGAGTAAGGAACAGTTAATGTCATTTCTGGGCTTAACTGAATTTTATTCTCGGTTCATTGAGAATTTTGCATCTAAGATGGAACCATTAAGGATGTTACTCAAAAGAAATGTGTAATTTACGTGGGAACAACAACAAAAGCAATGTTTTGAAAATGTGAAAAAAGAAATCTCTGCAACTCCATGTTTAAAACCCTTTGTACCATCAGCTGATTGTGTGTTGTCTGTGGATGAATCTGGATATGGTATTGGAGCTGTATTTTCGCAACATGTCAAGAAACATAAATGGATAGTAGCATATGCATCTCGCACGTTAACACCATCCGAACGGAATTATTCCGTGATTGAAAAGGAACTGCTGGCTGCTGTTTGGGCTGCCGAAAGGTTCCGTATGCATGTATGGGGAAGGAAATTCAAGATTTGCACAGATCACAAGCCTTTAGTGAATATTTTGAAAGCAGAGGGAGGGAGGAATTTGACTCCCAGGTTAGCTCGATTAGCTTCGAAATTACAAATTTTCAGTTATGAAATGGAATATATTCCTGTTAAGGAAAATTCAGTTGCTGATGGACTTTCAAGATTACCTAGTTTGACTACAACAGAAGTGGTGGGTACAAATGAGTTTGAAGTTGCTTTCACTTTCAAAGATATTTTGTCAGTTGATGGGAAGGAAATTAACAATACTTTATCTGAAGTATCTCGGATGTGCGAAATGGGCAAGGATGTGGTTTTGAAACAAGTTGAGAAGTATATTGTAGAAGGTTGGCCAAGAGAATCAGGTTTGCGTGGAAAATGCGTTTGGATACAATTAAAATGATGATTTCTCCACATGTTTTATATACTATCTCTATGCTCCCCTTAAAATCCCCAGTTCCTATTTCTCCCGTTTGACCTCCATTTGCTCTAAATTCCTATGGAGTGGTAAACATCCTCGTATAGCTATGTATAAATTGATGCGCCCCAAGTTAGAAGGAGGTGTTCGTTTTCCCAATTTTAAAACGTACCATTTAGCCTTCTTGATTAGACAAGCTTTTTCTTTGGCATATGTTTTTAATGATACACCCATACCTGCCTGGGTTATCCTTGAACGCTCTCTGTTGAAGGATTTTTCTTTTCAGCATACTGTTTTTATGTCTAACTCTTCTTTTTTGACTAAATTCCCTATTTTAAAATACTCTCACACTGTGTTATCAGATTTGTTTTTTTCTCAACTTTCCCCATTGCAATGTTTTCTAGCCTCTGTTGTGTGGTATAACAAATTCCTTCGTTACAAAGGTAAATCGTTTTACTTCAAACATTGGAAGGAAAAGAATATTGTATTTGTTCATCAGTTTTTTGTTGATGGCTCTCTCCTTCCGTATCCTGATTTGCAAACCTTATTTGACTTACCCTCTTCTTATGAGAATGAATACAACATTATTACGTCTGCCATTTTGTCCCACTTAGCCTCCTACTCTCCTCCTGCTATTTTTCCTTCCATTGTCCCTGTCTCCCCTTTATATCCTTTATTCTCCTGCCATCAACCTAAGGCTGCTCAGGTTTATACTATTTTGTCTTCGACTATTGGTACTCGTCCCAAATCTTCTGTTGAGATTGCATGGGAATCTGACCTGGAAACTGAGTTCCCTGTTTTGTTGTGGGATCGTATTTGGTCCAAACTGTTTAAAACCTCTGTTGCTGCTCGAATTACTCAATCTTTGTTTTTTATTTATCATAGAGTCGTTATTACACCTGTTACAGTTCATCAGTTTTCACAGACTTCTTCTGCAATGTGTTGGTCATGTTCTAAAGAGACTGGAACACTTATACATTTATTATATGCATGTCCCCTGGTCCTTGCATTTTGGAAGGACGTTTGGAAAACATGTATGAGTATATTTTCATGTTCCGCTCCTTTATCTCTACTGCACATTTTTCTGGGTTCTTTATCTGATGATATTGTTATTACATCTTCTTCTGTCAAATTGTTAGACCTGTTGATCTCTATTGCATTCAAAGTCATTTTATCGTGTTGGAAAGATAATTCTAAACTTTCTGTTCATACGTGGTGGAATTTTGTATGCGATGAACATAGGATCTCTATTGCTGCCTCTTCTTCTATTCCCCTAAAAATTAAATCTGATCTTTTATGGCTTCCTTTCACATCTTATCTTTCCTCCAATGCTCCTTCTTGACTGTCTTCGATTTAATCCCACATTCTTTTCCCCGTTTTCTTTTTCTCTTTCTTTTCTTCTCTTTCCTCTCTCCTTCTGGTTCTTGTCTGTTTCTTTACCTATGTTCTTTCTTTCTCTATCCTCTCTACCTTCCTCCTCATACTGTTTAGTTTCTTATACATATGTTATGTATTTCTTATTTACTTATAGTAGTTTATCTGATGTCTATGACCTCATAACGTATGTAATGTGACTATTTTAAAAATAAATTCAATAAAAATTTCTTAAACTGAAAAAAAAAAAAGAAGTATATTGTAGAAGGTTGGCCAAGAGAATCAGTTTTGCGTGGAAAATGCTCTGCATTTTGGAAAGTAAAGGAAGAGTTGTGCTTGTCCAATGGTATTGTTTTAAGGGGGGATTAAATTGTACTACCATTTGGGTTGAGCGATAACATCATTGAGAGAAGTCACAAGGGTCAAGGTGGAATGTCAAGTACCAAAAGGAGAATTAAGGTGTTTTATTTGATCCTGCTGCAGCAGCATGGGTGCTGGGCTGCGCTGCTCACAGAGAGAGGAGTGGTGGGCACTCTGAAGTGTGCATATCTCTTTAGATGCCCGTTCAGGATGGCCAAACGGTCATACACAGCTTGTTTTCCACCCAGGCTGCATTTCAGCTTGGGTGGAGAACATGCCCAGGTTCCCAGTCCCAGTCTGAGCGCCGAATTACGGTGCTCAGGCCTATCACAATGCTGCATTGCAGCGCTGTAATTGGCTTAAGGGAGCCAATCAGAACACTGCATTGCAGCGTTCTGATTAGCTCAGGAGAGCCTGGCTATTTCCAGTTAGGCCGACGGAGGAGAGACGTTGTGGGACAGAGCAGCAAGGAGGTAAGTGCATTTTTCTTTTTTACACTCCCTTACTTCCCCTGCCCCGCCACCCCAGATCCATGCCGGCCACCACTGAGCTTAACATATGCCAAAGTACATTAAAGAATGAGAAGCCTGCTACACCATGATTGAGTGCTTGGTTCGAGGGGTATTGTATTTGCGGAAAAGTTGATGGGTGAGCCATTTTAGAGTCATGCATGAGTGACAAAAGTGGTTGTCTTATCCTATCTTGGTTTGCACAGTTGTAGGTCTTCACCAATCAGTGGCATTTTGGCTTTTTGGCAACAATTCAAAAGGGTATGTGGTGAAGGTTCTGTAGCTTTTCTTTGGGCCTATAGCGTTGGTCCTTTCACAGCCTGCTCCATTTCGGCCTACAGCATGGAATCTTGCAGATGCTGCATTGCAATGAAATATGAAAGAACAGCCTGCATGTTGTAGAGTGTTAGTGCTAGAGCACAGTTTACATTTGTATCGGAGGCGACCTGTACCTGGTTATGAGGGATGCTAATTTACGCTATAAGGATACTTTCACTTTCTAAGCAGTGCTTTTGTGGTTTAGCCTCAGTTAGAAATTGGGTTATTGGTTCACTTTGGTATATGTCATGTTCAAGAAACAACCACAATTCTAGTCAGGGTAAGGTAAAAGCAAATCCCAAATTAACCAGTGCTCACGCTCTGGTAGCTTGGCTCAGAGCAGTAAGATTTAACTGAGAGGCAGTGTGTAAAGTATTTGTGCAACTCTTTAAATAGTACTAGAGGGAAAACACCACAACAAATATTACACAAAGGGTTAGAAAAATAGAGCTCAATTTAATAAAAAAAACAAGACCCAAACAACAAAAACCCAATTATTGGAACGGGGGATATTGAATTTTAAAGTTTATAATGAAAAATAGAGCCAAAAAGCACAAAGCACCATTGGAGACATCTAGTACACAGAACCGGGGCAAATTCTCAAGTTCAGGCTGGCCATGATGGAGCGCCCGGCTGGCTCTGGGGGCCCAGTTAGACCCGATGAACAGAGTACCATAAATCCTGGTTGTAGAGTGTTGTGTGGATCCACATCAAAGTTGCTTTGTGCAGCCAAGGAGAAGCATCGGTTCCGAGATGCGGCGAGGCTGCAGTGTAAGGTCCTGATACATCAATGTTGAGGATCCTGTTAATGAGGCTTGTGATGCAAAGTTCAGTGTCAATGATGCAAGGCGCAGCAGAGGTGATGCTTCGGTTCTGATGAGGGGTGAAGCTACCATGCAGAGTTTCAGTATCATTGTTGAGGCTGCAGTCAACTAGAGATGCGAGGAGTTATGCTGGGTAAAGCATTGCACATTGGCGGTTCCGAAGGTGATGCATCAGACCCAAGATGTGGGTTACAGCAGAGATGTGAACCTTTTGTGACGGGTCCAATCCACGCAGCAGTGGTGATGCGTTGGTTCTGCTTAGGGATGACTGCGCAGCCAAAGAGATGTGTGGGCTTTGCACAGGGATGCGTCACTCAGCAGAGACGATGCTGAAAAGCACCTTAAGTCCACTTCTAAGGGTCCAGGACAAGGGTGGCATTGCTTGGCAGGATAGACTCACAGATGGCAGATTCCAGGTGCAGATGCAAGTTGGAAGCCTGTTATGTCCTTGGGATTCAGATTAGGAGACCAGCCAGCTAGCTCTTGGCATCGCCCTGGGTTCTGGGTTCAAGAGATGCAGGTCCAGTCTTTCTCACCCAGACAAGAGACAGCAAGCAGCAGATCAGCACAGTAAAGCAGGAGTCAGTCCTGCAGAGTGGCAGTCCTTCAGCAGCACAGCAATCCTTCTTACTGACAAGTATCCACAGGTCCAGAGGTGTACTGAAGTGGTGGTGTCTGAGATCCAGTACTTATAGCCAGTGGTGCCTTTGAAGTGGGGGAGAGTTCCAAGACATGCATTTGAAGTGTACAGATGTCCTCCCTTCCTGCTCTAGCTCCAGACTCGCTGCTGGGGCATATGCATCCCTTTGTTTGTGTATTCTATTATCAAAGGGGAAAGAATCACTTGTACCTGTGTAACCAGGGTCAGGTATTCTGGGCATCTCAAAAACCCTCATTCACGTATATAAGCAGTCAGGCGGTATATCTTGATTCTCCGCCTAGTTATCGACGTGACAGCATCATCATTGGATTTCTTTTGGTATGCTATCCTCCACTGGCTATAACAGTAGTGATCAGTGATAAAAAATGCTCAAGTGAGGTGAGTTAAAATTGCCTGCATTGCCAAAACTACAACTTTATTCCGTTCGGAATGGAGGAACGTAAAACAGTGTGGTCCGTGAGAAGACAAGTTACCAATCTAATGCACTCATTTGTCCATGTGAGTGGTCGACATGTGTCAACCCATTTAAATGCCCAGGTAGGTCGGGGGCCCTCCTTCTGGACCTAAGGTAATGAAGGCTGTACAGTGCCACAATCTAGGTGAGTATGTCATTGACTCACCAATTATGTTCTAGTCATGGGTCAGTTAGTACCCTAACTTAGAATCCCTATTCAGGCTTCCTCGGGGTGCCGGCAGTCATATCAACCTGCTGGCATGGCTGGTTGTAGCAACTTGTGCTCACCCTTCTAACATTGCCCCGGGACCGGTCGATCGGCTGGTCGATCCCGGGGCACCTTTATGATGATGATGGTGTCACGTCGATAACTAGGGGAGAATCAAGAAACACCACCGACTGCCTAAGTACGTGAATTAGGGTTTTTAAGATGACCAGAATACCAGACCCAGGTTACACAGGTACAAGTGATCCATTCACCTTTGATAACAGATTACTGTAAGGAAGCCGAATGGATCGCAGCTTCTTCTTCCTCCCCCTATTGATTTGATGCTATCCCTTTGTTCGTGAACATGACACAGCCTATTCAGGTATAAGTGAGGCTCTGCTCAGCTCCTCCCTCCTATCCTGCCAGATATGGCCCATTGGGATACACCTAAGCTCCCATTGTGTGTGCCTGTCTTGGAAGAATACACAAACCTCACCTAGACATGTTGTCAGAGGCAGGCTATAGCTACCAAATGGTTAAAGCAAAAAAATTCCAACTTTCTAAAAGCACAATTTTCAGAATTACAATTTGAAATCTGACTTCGATCAATCAATCAATCAATCAATCAATCATATCATTTGTAAAGCGCACTACTCACCCGTGAGGGTCGCAAGGCGCTGGGGTGGGGACTGCTGCTACTGCTCAAAAAGCGAAGTCTTGAAGAGTTTTCTGAAGGTCAGCAGGTCTTCGGTCTGTTGTAGGTGGATGGGGAGGGTGTTCCAGGTCTTGGCGGCGAGGTGGGAGAACGATCTGCCGCCGGAGGTCGCTCTTCGGAAGCGGGGGACTGTGGCGAGGGGGAGTTCGGCGGAGCGGAGCTGGTGGGTGGAGCTGTAGAAGCTGAGTCGTCTGTTGAGTCAGTTAGTCCGGTGTTGTGGAGTGCCTTGTGTGCATGGGTGAGGAGCTTCAAGGTTATCCTCTTGTTGACCAGGAGCCAATGCAGGTCTCTCAGGTGGGGTGTGATGTGGCTGCTGCGAGGGATGTTGAGAATCAGGCGTGCAGAGGCGTTCTGGATGCGTTGGAACCGTCTCAGGAGTTTGGCCGCGGCTCTTGCATAGAGGGCATTTCCATAGTCCAACCTGCTGCTGACGAGGGCCTGGGTGACCGTTTTTTCTCATTTCAGTGGGGATCCCCTGTTAGATCCTGCGGCGCATGCGGAGGGTGTTGAATCAGGAGGAGGAGACCGCATTTACCTGTTTAGTCATGGAAAGGGTGGAGTCAAGGATGACCCCTAGGATGCGTGCATGGTCGGTGGGTGTTGGGGCGGTTCCCAATGCGGTCGGTCACCAGGAGTCGTCCCAGGCTGAAAGAGTTGATCCGAGGATGAGGACCTCCGTCTTGTCCGAGTCAGCTTCAGTCGGCTGTTCCTCATCCATTCAGCGACGGCCTTCATTCCTTCGTGAAGGTTGGTTTTGGCGGTGTGGGGGTCCTTGGTGAGGGAGAGGATCAGCTGGGTGTCATTGGCATAGGAGATGATGTTGAGGTCGTGCCAACGGGCGACGTGGGCGAGCAGTGCCATGTAGATGTTAAACAGAGTTGGGCTGAGGGATGAGCCCTAAGGTACGCCGCAGATGATCTTGGTGGCTTCGGAGCGGAAGGGGGGGCAGGCGGACGCTCTGTGTTCGGCCGGAGAGGAAGGAGGTGGTCCAGTCCAGGGCCTTCTCTTGGATTCAGGTGTTGTGGAGGCGTGTTCATGGTGTGTGGTGGCAGACCGTGTCGAAGGCGGCTGACAGGTCCAGGAGGATGATGGCAGCCATTTCTCTGTTGTCCAGCAGGGACTTGATGTCATCGGAGGTGGCGATCAGGGTAGTCTCGGTGCTGTGGTTGCTACGGAACCTGGACTGGGAAGGGTCCAGGATGTTGTCCTCCTTGAGGTAGAGGGTCAGTTTTTCGTTGACGGTCTTCTTGATGACTTTTGGGGGAACGGGAGCAGGGAGATGGGCCGGAAGTTCTTGAGGTCCTTGGGGTCCGCCTTGGGTTTCTTGAGTAAGGCATTGATCTTGGCGTGCTTCCAGCTCTCTGGGAAGGTTGCAGCCTTGAAGGAGGTGTTGATGACTTTCAAGAGAAGGGGTGCAATGGCTGTGCTGGCTTTGTTGAAGATGTGGTGTGGGCATGGGTCTAACAGAGATTTGGAGTGGATGGTGTTCATGATCTCGATGATGTCATCATTGTTGATGTTGGTCCAGGAGAGCAGGCAGTTGGTGCAGATGGTGGTCGGGGGGGCGGAGGTCTCAGTCTTTCTCGGGCAGTCGTTGTGTTGAAGCTATTGTGGATGCCTGTGATCTTGCAGTGGAAGAAGGTGGCCAGCAAGTCGCACAGGTCTTGCGAGGGCGGGACCTCATTAATGTTGGAGCTGGGGTTGGAGAGTTCCTTCACTATGTTGAAGAGCTCTTTGCTGTTGTGCAAGGTGTTGTCTAGGCGGTCTTTGAAGGAGGCCCTTTTGGCTGATCTGATGAGGTGATGGTGTCTGTGGGTGGCGTTCTTGGGGCTGCGTGGCTGTCCGGTGTTCGTTCACAGAGTCACATCTTCTCCAGCTTTCGGCAGGTTTGCTTGGAAGCCCGGAGGTCTTCAGTGAACCAGCTGTCTTTCTTGTTGGTGTGACTGTTGGAGAGTTTTTTGATCGGGCGAGGGTATTGGCGCAGTCGTTGATCGACTGTCTGAGATTGCGGGCGGCGAGTTGTGGGTCGGTGGGGTCAGCTGGTGGGCTCTGGGCGGTTAGCTGGTCTTCGGTGACATTGCTCAAGCAGCGGGGAGGCATCTGTTGGCTGCGGTGGTGCATGGTGGGTTTCTTGAAGGTGAAGTGGATGCAGCGATGGTCGGTCCAGTGGAGTTCAGTGGTGTGGTTGAAGGAGACGTGGGGGCTTGTGGAAAATATGGGGTCAAGCGTATGACCAGCGGAGTGGGTGGGTTTCGTGATGAGTTGTCTGAGTCCAAGGTTGGCTAGGTTGTCGATCAGGGTGGTGGAGTTGGAAGTTCAGGTCCCCGAGGAGGATGTAGTCCATGGAGGCGAGGGCGTGTGTGCTGATGAAGTCAGCGATGGAGTCGCTGAACTGTGGTCGGGATCTGGGGGTCTGTAGATGAGGGTTCCTCTGAGGGTGGTGTTGGGGTCGGTGTGGATCTGGAAGTGCAGGTGTTTGGCGGTGCTGAGGGTGTCGTCGGTGTTGGTCGAGACTCTGAGAGTGTTCCTGTGGATGATGGCAATTCCACCTCCTGCTCCGTTGGTGCAGTCGCTGTGGGTGATCTTGTAGCTTTCCGGGACAGCTATGTCGGGTGCCGAGGTGGGGTTCAGCCAGGTCTCCGTCAGGAAGGTGACGTCTGGGGAGGTTGAGTCGAGTAGGTCCCAGAGTTCAACGGCGTGTTTGCGGGTGGAGCGGGTGTTGAGAAGGATGCATCTGAGGTGGTTGGGTTCTTTCCTGGTCGGCAGCATGGGGGGGGCGGATGCTTGTGAAGCTGCAGTTCCGGCAGGTGAAAGCTCCGTGGGTGCCCTTCGGAGCGGCCAGGAAGCAGGTGTGTGATCATCCAATGTTGAGTGCCTGTAGGGTTCTGGCATTGTAGCGGTGTCAGGTGTCGTGGCGTTCGTGGGTTCCATGGGGCCTGGCGCCAGACACGGTCCAGGCGCAGACGGGCTTGCCTTCGGGGCACCAGCGTCACGCCCACTGGGTGCAGGCGCTGCGCACCTGCTGCATGCCCGCTGATTGGCCTCCATATGAGGGGATGTGGGAGGGAGGAGCAGCTGGGAGGCCGGGAGCGGGGCAACAAATAGGATTGCATGGGCCGGGCCGCAGGGACGCAGTGATGGGAAAAATGGGTGGGCCGCAGAAGAACTGGGCACAGAAAGGAAAAACAAGTTTAGGCAAGAAAACAAATACAGGCACAGAGGAATAAAAACAGGTCTGGGCAAGAAAGCAAGTACAAGCACAGAGGAATAAAAACAAGTCTGGGCAAGAAAACAAGTACAGGCACAAATGAATAAAAACAAGTAAAGGCAAGAAAATAAGTACAGGCACAGAGGAATAAAAACAAGTCTGGACAAGAAAACAAGTTAGGCACAGGGGAAAAATACAAGATTAGGCAAAAACAAAGCAGGCAGAGTCATGCAGCAGCATGGGGAGCGACGTGCCTGCGAGCAGGGTCAGATGTCGCACCTTTAACTGCTGTGCGGACTCCATATGTGGGTATGTGGGAGGGAGGAGCAGCTAGGAGGCGAGAGCGGTGCGGCGAATGGGATTGAAGGGGGGCAGGGCCGCAGGGACGCAGCGGCGGGAAAAACGGGCGGGGGCCGTGGTAGAACAGGGCACAGGAAGGAAAATCAAGTGTAGGCAAGAAAACAAGTACAGACACAGAGGAATAAAAACAAGTCTGGGCAAGCAAGAAAGTACAGGCACAGAGGAATTAAAACAAGTCTGGGCAAGAAAACAAGTACAGGCACAGAGGAATAAAAACAAGTCTGGGCAATAAAGCAAGTTAGGCACAGTGGAAAAATACAAGATTAGGGAAAATTCAATGCAGCCAGAGCCATGAAGCTGCGTGGGGAGCGACCTGCCTGCGAGCATACATTTGGACTTTAAATTGAGGTTCCAGTGACACCAGACTTGAACGGTTTATCTCTTCTCCATTGGAAATTACACGTATGGAATGTAATAAGGTAATCCCAATGTTTTCCTAAAGGAGAGATAGGCCATGCAGTAGTAAAAAACGAATTTGAGAGTTTTCACTACCAGGACATGTAAAACTTAAAAGTCCTTGTCCTGCCTTTTAAATACATTGCACCCTGCCCACTGGGTTGTCCAGGGTCTACGTTAAGGGTGAAGTGTGAATCAAAAGGGAAGATTTGTGCCTGGCCAAATATTTATTTTACTAGATCGACAGGACAGTGTAAACTACACACTGAGGCTCTCCAATGGCAGGCTTGAGACATGGTTAAAGGGTTACATAAGAGGGTGGCACAATCAGTGCTGCAGGCCCACTAGTAGCATTTAATTTACAGACCTTGGGTACATGTATTATCACTTTACTGAGTACTTATAAGTAAATTAAATATGCCAACTGGGGATAAACAAATATTACCATGTTTGGGAGAGAGAGATCACAAGCACTTTATTTAGCAGTGGTAAAGTCCTAATACCAGCAAAAACGAGGCCAGAAAAGTGGAGGAGGAAGGCAGAACATTGAGGGGAAGGCCACCCTAAGGCTGTCAGATCTAACAACCTCCCTCTGGTATATGGCCTCGCACGCTATATTCTAATTTTCCCAGAACACAGTTTTAGTGTATAGAGTCACTTGTATATAATTGTCCTTTTTGTGTGCCATTTTATTTTAGGTTTCTGTTGTTGTTATCCTAGATTGCCTCTCAATGTATGGAACACATATTCACCAGCTGCTTCTCGGTTAAAGTGCCTTTTTGGAATGTTTTGGAGACTCACATTCATACAATAAACATGCACAAGGATATCCACTCAAGCTATGTATGTGACACTAGTGCATGTGGTAGTACAATTATGGTAATAGAAAATACAACTTCACTACACGTGATAATTTCTCAAGCGGTACTGATGCTGACCTGCACATTTGTGTATCCAAATTATATTCGCAATACTCTAGTCAGAACACGCTGTTAGACTTCCTCCCACTGACAGCATAATTAGAGAAATGTTTGCCTAGGATCATAAGTATAGCAATCCTTTTCTTCCACAAATGTGGGTATTTGTCCATCATCGTGCGGTAAACATGTCAAAAAAGAAAGCTGACTTTTAGCATATATGCTCATTTAGCTAGCACATGAGCAAAATCAAAATATCAAAGTTAACAGAGTTAAAATAATTCATAAAGAATATTGCAAACCAAAAAATTATATTCTGGCAATATGTATCAGGTGCCCCGAAAAACACTCTCTCTAAGAGAAATCTATGTTTAGAACTTCTGCAGAAGATGACTGAGCACAAGTTAGCCTGAGGCATTATTTCTTCCTAGGAGAGATCAGGATGCCCAAGGTCACCTCTGCTGCTGTCCATCACAATTCAATCTCAATCATTGCCTCTGGAGGGCTCCCTGCACGACCAGGAACAGCGTTTTCTCGTCACATGCTGTGCCTCTCTCTAAAGGTCTTGTTCCTGCTGTCTGAGCACTTACCCTCTGCCTCACCTTTTTGAAGTACTCTTCCACAAAGAGCAAAATACGTCACTTGGGGAACCCAAGGTGAATGCTCCCAAAAGGTTCTTTTTTTTGCAAGAAAATCTGTGGCTTCATTTCCACGAGCTAACATTAGAGAAATTCATTATTTCGAGATAATAGCATGCGCTAAAATTCTGTTCCAAGGTCAGAGATGGTAATTTATGTTTTCAAATGCATTAACCAGTTAAAATTCGTGTTTAAACGCCTCATATTCTTGATGTATGAGTTTGACAGTTGTTCAGTTTTACTGTTCTAAAATTAAAACATATGTAAGAGTATTATCAAATGCACGACTCAGCTGGTAAAATAACTATTATATCGACCCGGAATCTGCATGCCGCAAGTTCGAATCACGTTGGATCGACTCACGGATTGATTTACATCCTCAAAAGTTGTGTTAAATGCATGGTCAACAGTTGCTGCACATTTACATGTATGTGTACTAATATTACTCCATTAGCACTAATTCACATACTTTTAATTGCAATTCACATAGGCTACAGATGTATTTCTAAACTATGCAAATCCTTTGTGTGTGGGGTTCACTCCTGAGAGTGCTGTAGCTCTGGTCACGGAGCTCAACGTATTAGGTGCTAATGTGGGATGGTCAAGGGAGAGTGACTGAATAGGAACTGATTCGCAAAAAGTATTAGCAAATTGAGCACCAATTTTTGCAAATCAATTCAGATTTTTGCCAGCCAAGCTGGCAGTCATTTATAAAGCATTCGTAGGAAGCACCGTCACAGCCGTTCCTCTCAATGCATCTCTCTATTTGGTGCAGGGCTCCGTCAAAATGATGGGGCTTTGCACCAAACAATATTCTATTTTTTTAAATCTAAGAAAAAAAATCCTGAAGAAGAATTTTGTTTTTGAAACTAAAAGAGATAATGCACCCCTCGCCTCGGGGTAAATTATTTAGTGTCCCTCACTGCCTGGGTTTGCCTGGCTGATGATCAGTAAACAAAATGGCTATATGTACACCCATCCAAATTGGGTGGATGGACATATAGTTAAATCTCTGACATCCCTTACTTTGTCAGGCCCTCTGAGAACTTTGTAATACCCCTGTGGCAAACTTAAAGCCGCCCATATCAACATATGGCGGGCGAACCACTGTGTTGGCAGGAAGGGAACTCTCCTGCTTTTGTAACGGAGTTCCCTCTCCTCCAATGTGAGTAATTGGGATATTGGTTGAGTGGCGTGAAACCCTGCTCAAGCAGCAGTCACAATCTTTATCAGGGTGAACAACAAAAAGTCACTAAATGAACCTGTGTTTAACCTTTTGGATCAGTCAGCCTTAACAAAGAAGCAATGGGTAAAGTATTTATTAGGGTGTGCGAAGAATTCTGCTATGCAGTTTTGCTCACTCCGCTCTCACGAGTTTCGAACAACTCAGTGAACCGATGTAGAGTTTTTTCTCTCCATGGCTTGCCAATGTTAAGTTTGTGAGTGAGAGAAATCTTGCACTAGACCACCTCCCAGCGAGATCTCTGGATGCAGGTGGTTGCAGCAGGTCGCTGCCGCTTGCTTTGAGAATGCTGCTGCTCACATTAAGGAAGCTGCCGCTCACGTTGAGCAAGCTGCCACTTGAGTAGAAAATATGCTCGAGCAGCAGAAAGAAGCAGCGCTCTGTGGTGCTCCGCATGATGCCATTTGTGCTGATTTTACAGAGTGGGAGAAACTCCTGGCACTGAAAATCAGCACAAACAGCTTCATGTTCTGTACTTCGCCGCTTACGCAACTCCACGTAGAGCTGTTGAGTTTTTTCAGCACCTCACAGAGTTCCTCATAATGTCACTCTGCGCACGGCACCCGGGCCTAGTATTTATGCAGCACAGAAACAGCAATTAAGTTAAAACATAACACAGCACAAGAAAAATCGCTGTAAGGGCCTGCATGGCGCAGGCGTCAAAAGGCGTTGACGATAGCTGCAATTCAAGGTCCTGCATCGAGATGTTTTGCACTGAATCAAGGTAGATAGAGCTGTCAACAGGAGCTTGTGAGGACTTGCATCAAGATGTAGCTGCTGAACCTGAGGTGTGTCAAGCTCGGCAGACTGTCAGCAGTGAGATCGGTCGTGTTGGGTTAGTACTTGTAAAGCTGCACATTAGAAGATGCAATATGCAGTCCAGTGTTGAGGTGCATCGAGAAGTATCAAGCTGGGCCAGTGCAAGCATCGAGATGCAGCACGGTGAGTTGGTGCTTATGAGCTCGCCAAACTAGAGTTTTGATGTGCTGTCCGGTGTTGAGATGCGTCGGGTTGCATCAACGCAGAAAAGCCTGTTATGTCCCTGTCTCTCAGAATAGGAGGTCAGCTAATTAGTCCTTGGAGAAACCCTTGTGGTCCTGGGTTCAAGTTGAGATTCAGTCCTTCTTATTCTCGCTGCAGGGCAACAGAGCAGATGGGCAGTCCTTCTTGCAACAGAGCAGTCCTTCTGAGTCTTTCAACAGGTCCAGAGGTGATCTGAAGAGTGGGTCTGATGGTCCCCTTGTTATACCCTGGACCCGCTTTGAAGTGGGAGAAGTTTCTAGAGTTTCCCTCTATAGAGGTATCTGGAATTTCCTGCCTCATTGCTCTAGTCCCAGTTAGTCTGTTGGCAAAATAGGGTAGCGTGAAGTCCTTTGTGTGTGTGATGAGCCAGTGCTTTTAAAGTGCAAGTATGTTAAATGACAGCACTGCCCCCTTATCAAGTCAGAGATGGCCCATCCTACCATCAACCAGGCCATCCTTTGTGATACTTACTAGGAGAAATACACAAAGGCAAATAACAACTACTACATTAAGCAAATTCAGAACAAGTCTCCTGCCTATTTTACCTATGACTGTTTCATAGTCTTCGGAGTGTTAGTGACTTGAAACCCACATGGCATTTTAAATGAACCCTCACTCACCTACCTGGTAGGTGGCATGCTTCATCATTGGGTTCCCACCCTTGTTGCCGAATACTTAGAATGTGCTGCGACCTCCGATTTCAGCTGAGCTGTTTTTTTTGCGCGGTGATTGCATGACTGTGTATGTTTCATTGTAAAGTGATTATTTAAAATTCGCTTGGGATTCCCTTTCACAAGTCGAGAATTTATTAGTGGGATTTTCAGTCAATGTTAAAAGCAATGACGGATAAGTGTGGGATAATTAGTTGGTCCCACTTATCCTAGGTGTGGCTTACATGTTTCAGCCACCTTCATGTGCCTCCCAGTGTCAATTTGGCTTTCATCAGGACCAAATTCAAATGACTTGCATGCCTACTGTGGCATGCAAGAAAGGGGTGTCTGTAGTAGGTACATACAAACCCCTAAAGTTTTTCATGAAAATACCTCATGTATAGAATCTTTTCATTTGCTGGTTTCTCGCTCCCTAGGATACTGCGAGGGGTAGGTCCCTGTAGCCACACTTAAGTCAAGATGCCTCACCGTCTGTTACACCATTTACAGCCTCAGCAGTCCTGTATGTGCTACCAAAAACACCTAGTCATGTGACCAAGGAACAGGCTGAGGGCACCAAATGATTAGGACAAGAAATTACCATCTTTCTAATGGTGTCATTTTCAGAATTGTGATGTAAAATCCGACTTTATCATTAAGGAGGTTTTTAAATTACAATCCCTCAGACACCAAACATGACTGAATGCTGCAGGGTAGGACATTTGTGCAGGCACGTTGATTCCTCACAAAAATATGTGGAAAATGTGTTTTTTCAGCTAAATTTGAGGCTTGCCGGGGATTTTGGGTGGGAAAACATTAGTGGGTCCATGCAAGCCATACCTCGATGGACTCCCCCGTGTGTCTAGTTTTCAGAAATGTGTGAGTTTAGTAGATTTCCCAAGATGGCCGACAAGACTGGTGCCAAAAACCCAGGTGACTCCCCTTGCAAAACCAGGTTGTTGTTTGATAGGTCAGTTTGATGTCTCCTCAATACGTTTTGGGCCCTTGTCTATTGCGGGTACTTGGGCCACCCACATGAGTGAGGTACCATTGTTATCAGGAGACCTGGGGGAATGCTGAGGGGTAGGACATTTGTGGATCTATGAAGATTCAAGAACTTTCCACCACAGAAATGTGAGGAAAATGTGTTTTTTGACAGATTGTGAGATTTGCAAGGGATTCTAGGTAACAGAACATGGTGAGAGCCAGACAAGTCACCCCATCCTGGATTGCCCTGGGTGTCTAGTTTTTAAAAATGTATAGGTTTGCTAGGTTTCCCAAGGTGCCAGCAGAGCTAGGGTTCAGAATCTACAGCTAGGGACTTTGCAAAAAGAGGGTCAGTTTTCACTTTGAAAATGCAGTGTGTCCACGTTGCGTTTTGGGCTGTTTCCTGTCATTATTATCGAAAGACTCTGGGGAATGTGGGGTGGGTGGAATTTTGTGGACCTACGCAGATTCCAGAACTTCCCACCACAGAAATGTGAGGAAAGTTTGTTTTCATGACAGATTTTGAGATTTGCAAGGGATTCTGGGTAACAGAACCTATTGAGAGTCACACAAGTCACCTCATACTGGATTCTCCTGGTTGTCTAGTTTAAAAAAATGTATAGGTTTCCATAGGTGCCAGTAGAGCAAGGGTACAAAATCTACAGCTACGCACTTTGCAATAAAAGGGTCTATTTTCACTGTGAAAATGTGGTGTGTCCACGTTGCGTTTTGGGCTGTTTCCTGTCGCTGGCACTAGGCCTACCCATACAACTGAGGTATCATTTTTCTCGGAAGACCCGGGGGAATGTGGGCGGGTGGAATTTTATGGATCCACACAGATTTCAGAACTGTCCACAACAGACATTTGAGAATTGGAGGTTATCAAGGGATTCTGGGTAACAAATCCGGGTAAGAGCCAGACATGTCACTGCATGCTGTATTCCCCTGGGGGTTAAAAAATGTGTAGGTTTGCTAGGTTTACCTAGGTGCCGGCAGAGCTAGGGTTCAAAATCTACAGCTAGGCACTAGGCCTACCCACACCTTTGAAAATGCAGTGTGTCCACGTTGCGTTTTGGGCCGTTTCCTGTCACGGGCACTAAGCCTACCCACACAAGTGACGTACCACTTTTCTCAGAATACTTTGGGGAATGCAGGGTGGGCGGAATTTTGAGGCTCCATGAAGATTCCAGAACTTTCCACCAAAGAAATTTGTGAAACATTTGTTTTTTTTAAAAAATGTTGAGGTTTGCAAGGGATTCTGGGTAACAGAACCTGGTGGAAGCCAGACAAGTGACCCCATACTGGATTCCCCTAAGTGTCTAGTTTTCAAATATGTCTAGGTTTGCTATGTTTCCCTTGGAGCAGGCAGAGCTAGGGTTCAAAATCTACAGCTAGGTACTAGGCCTACCCACACAATTGAGGTACCATTTTTCTCAAAGGACTTTGGGGAATTTGGGGAATGTGTAGGTTTGCTAGGTTTCCATAGGTGCCGGCAGAGCTGGGGTTCAAATCTACAGCTAGACACTTTGCAAATAAATGGTCAGTTTTCACTGTGAAAATGTGGTGTGCCCACGTTGCGTTTTGGGCCGTTTCAAGTCGTGTGCACTTGGCCTACCCACACAAGTGTGGTATCATTTTTCTTGAAAGACATTGGGTAATGCTAGGTGGGGGGAATTTTGTGGATCCACTCAGATTCCAGAACTTTCCACCACAGAAATGTGAGGAAAATGAGCTTATTTTTGACAAAGTTTGAGGTTTGCAAGAGATTCTGGGTAACAGAACCTGTTGAGAGCCAGACAAGTCACCCCATCCAGTCACCCCATCCTGGATTCCCCTGGGTGTCTAGTTTTCAAAAATGTATAGGTTAGCTAGGTCTCCCTATGTGCTGGCAGAGCTAGGGTTCAAAATCTATAGTAAGTCACTTGGCAAAAAAAGGGTCAGTTTTCACTGTAAAAATAAAGTGTTTCCACGTCGGGTTTTGGGCTGTTTCCTGTCACGGGCACTAGGCCTACCCACTCAAGTGAGGTACCATTTTTATCGAGAGTCTTAGGGTAACACAGAATTGTAGCGCAACTGCTATTACCTTTTGACTTTCAATGCATTTCTGCCTTCCAAATGAAATACAATTTGTATAAATGAAGTCACTTTGAAAAATGTCCTTTAATTCTCATGCTAGTACTCACACTTTTGGAAATGTGCAAGTAGCTACTGTTTCTAATCTCTATATTTTGTTACAATTTCAGAAATACCTAGGTGTCTTTCATCCCGGTTTTTCACAGTTTATATTTTCCAAAATTAATTGCTATATACCCTGTACATAATAAAAAAACATTGCAAGATGCTGCTCAGTTATTGGCTCTGGGTTCGTCGGGTTTTTGGTGAACCTAAACGTCCCATATATCCTCACAACCAGAACAATCCAGCGGATCCAACGGTATGTTGGTTTCAAACATCTGTCATAATAAAAAGAAGATACAGGTGAAAACGTAGGCACAAATGGCTGCTTTTTTCAAATCATTTTACATTTTTCCTATTTTCAACTGTTATTTTCTATAAAGAACTCTTGAAGTCTCAACACAAATGACCATGTGCTGAATTCAGAAATGTGTCTAAAATTCTAAAATGTATAGCTTTCTGTAATCCATTATTGATTTCATACCCATTTCTACCATTAACTGGAAGAAGGTTGAAAGTACAAAAAACAGCAGAAATAGGCTATATCCCAGTAAATTGCCAAAACTGTGTAAAAAATGTTTGTTTTCTGACAAAAGTTTGTCAGTCCCTGAAAGCTGAGAAAATGGTGATTTTAGCCCCACAAACCCATTTGTTGATACCATTTGTAGGGAAACAACCAGACTATTTCATTTGCATCACCTTTTCCATTTTTTTGTGTGAAAAAAACAGATTTTAGCTGTATTTTGGCTAATTTCTGGGTCCCCTCCAAGGGAATCCACAAACCCTGGGTACCTTTAGAATTCCCATGATGTTGGAAGAAAAAGACGCCAATTTGGCGTGGATACCTTTTTTGGTCTGAAAGTTAAAGGGGCCTAAGCACAAACTACCCCAAATAGCCCACACAAATGCTTAGCACAGGGGTGGGGGAGGGGGTGAGGCCTGGCAGTGAAATAGTTTTAAAAAAAATCTTTTTTTAAAATGTTTCACTAAATAATGGATGTGATGAGGATGGTGTGGGGCCAAGGCAGGCTTCAGCCTCCTTACAGACTGTAATGTCTGGTACCCACTTGCCATCACAGCGGTCCATCAAAGCCACGCTGTTCTGTTGCCTATAGTCTCCAAAGGAGCACTGCCAACTCTCCTTGAAAACAATTTCAAGATCGCCTTTGGACCCTCCCACATTTTGTATCATTTATCACCCTAACTTGTGAGTCTGTAATTTGTCAATGTTTTGCAACAGAATTACGGTTCCAAAAGAGTGATACATGAGGGTCATTTAGTGATGAATAAAACCTTTTCTGAATTGATAAATCGGTTTAGTACATTTAAAAGGGGGTTTTAGCATTCACAAACCCTCTGATTTTCCAACTAAGAGGGTTTTTGAATTGTAAAACATTTGTACATGAGGCCCTAGGTCAGTTGGAATTCACAAAAGTGAAACCTACACCCACTCCACTAAATATACAACCTAAATAGGGCAAAATCTACTTAAGCCAAGCCTTGGAGTAAGTCACACCATACCTGAGTATGCACAGGCACTGCATTGGTATTACATAGAAATCATTGACGGCAAGGAATAACATTACCAGCCCAAAGACCTACACCTAAATGTTTAAATAAAAAAAGAAATGGTCAAATAACTTGATAAGTTGCAGCACTAATATAAGTTGCATTGTAAATCAAAATTTTAAAAACTAAAGAAATAGGAATAATAATAAAAATGGTGAGCTAACGTAAGACATTATTATTGAAAATTATAAAATTAAAATATCACAGATACATATTCTTCGATAATACCGGATTGGCACATTTCTAATACATTTCTAAAAACCTATGCCTTATTACACATCTAAAAGGATCCTACACATTTTCAAAGGCACATCAAAATACACTGGGCCTCATTTATGAGAAGTGACTCATTTCTGTGTGAAAGCAGTGATGCGTCACTTCTCAGTGCGCCCTCCTTGCGACATGATTGATGAGTCATATTTACTGTATGACACATCATGTCGCAAGGAGTTACAGATACGTCAGTATTTCTGACATATCTGTATGGCTTGCATCCTAGAAGTGGCGCAGTGAAATCTTTGTAGATTTCACTGCATCACTTCTATGACCCTTTCTTGCGTCAGAACGCCCCTCCCTGCATACATTATACCTGGCGCAGGTATAATGTGGTGCAGGGGTTTATAAAGTGACGCATCTACCTAGATGTGTCACTTTGTAAATATGGTGCAACAAGGCACATTTTGGACGCCGCTGGTGCGTCACAAAAAGTGACGCACTGGCAGCGTAAACGTGACGCACTGCCTCATAAATAAGGCCCACTGTGTCCCAAAAAACACAAACACAATACAACTGTAGCTGACATCAAGACCCCAGCGTCTTGCAAAACAGGAGGAAAAGGGGAGATCCCAGAGTGTGCTTTCCCTTGTGATGATTAGTAGATGTGTATTATTGTCCTCAGGCTTGTTTTTCTCCCTTTTTTTCCAATTCATAGTTCTGCATAGCATGGGTGGTCAAGTTCCATCTATGCTAGAAGAACTATGCTATACTGCGTAGATTTGTGCCTAAAAGGCACCTGTAAAATTACTCGTAATAATAACTTTCCAGTCTTATTCTAGGTGCCCGTAATCTCCGCCTGAAGTTGCTGAATTTCATCTATACTGAGATTTATGCCCAGGTATAGGCATACGTCTATGAAGAGGTTTCCACCCCATATATTTACTTCTGTGCATTAGGCCCATTGAGCCATAACACATTAAATAGTCACACGCTCTATATATGACATGATGTTAAACAAGCCTCCTTGTAGCTCCTAGTGCTTTCTTCCTACGCAAGCATATGTAATAGGGGACTTCTTCGTGCTATTGCGTATGAAGGGTAAAGCAAGTAAATGCTTCATCACCTTTAATGAAGACAATCACACTTTTCATGTGGTCGCTTATCAGAATGTAATATCTGCAAAAAAAGTAACACCGGCTTAAAGGTGTCCTTACAGTCCTCTGCATAATTGCACCCAAGCACAATCAGGTGGCCAGCTCAACCTAGCTTCACAGTGCTCGAACCCTAACTTTGTAAAGTTAATTTGGCATATGGAACTCTATCCTACGGTTGTTCCAAAACGTACGTTTTGATTAAAAAAATGCGATCTATCGTAACCAGAACCTCCACACATCTGTGCTAAATTGTTTGTGTGAGATTTTTGTAATTCCTTATGATCCCTAAATAGTCACATTTAGAAAACATGTAGACATATGTTCCATGGTAAAAAAAAAGAGAACTTTGACTTTTTTCTCATATTGTCTATTAAGCCCTGCATTGTTTACTTGCATGAATATTCTGCAAAAGCCAGGCTGTGTTTAGACTGGTGCTGCAAATCAGTAACTGTGTCTTAAATAAATGGAAGAATGAAAGAATTGTTCTGCTGTTCTTGTGTTTTCTTTGATGGTGTAAAGCCACAGAACATAAACCGTGTTTCAAAAGAATGACTAATGATCACGGTCACCTTACAACATTAGGGGCCCGATGTAGGTAAAATAGATTTACCGATTTTTAATTACCGAATCATACCGATTCGGTAATTAAAAATCGGTAAATCTAAGGGGTTGAGATGTAGGAACATCCAGATGTTCCTGCTACCGAATCGGTAAAAATCTGTATTTACCGATTCGGTAAATACCGACCGGTAATGCCCCATTCATTCCTATGGGCTTTGAAGCCCATAGGAAAGAATGGGGCATTACCGGTCGGTACTTACCGAATCGGTAAATACAGATTTTGACAAGGGTGCAGGGGGTGTCACTTTGACACCCTCTAGCACCCCCAAAAAAGAATTGGGGGCCATGTGGCAGGCATACCTGCCCTAAGGGCAGGTCTGCCTGTCATATGGCACAGGTGTGCATGCACACATGTGCATGCACACCTGAATCGGTATTTTACCATCAAATATATTTGATGGTAAAATACAGAATCGGTAAGGGTTGTGGGACTCAGAAGAGTCCCACCTACATATCAAAAATACCGAATAGGTATAAATACCGATTCGGTATTTTACAGATTCGGTAAATTTACCGATCGGTAAATTTACAGAATCTGTAAAATTCTGGGCCCTACATACCAAATCTGATTTTCCGGTCGGTAACGGCCGAAAATACCGATTTTCGGCCGTTACCGACCGACCTACATCTGGCCCTAGGTCTTTAATTTAGCACAATGATACTGTTAGAAATTGGGTTTCTTTTTTGGCAGAGGTATGCATTCTGTCCAAGCAGGAACCAAAATCCTAGTCAATTAAACACAACCTAAATTAACCTGTGCTCACACCCTGGTATCTCAGCACAGAGCAGTCAGGCTTGAATTAAGACACAATGTATAAAGTGTTTGTGCAAAACCTGAAACAGTAAAACAGTGAAAACACCACCCAAAAAGATACACCACCTGGTTACAAAAATAGAGGTTACTTTAAACAAGATAAAAATGACAAAAATCAATAAGTATAACTGGGGTCATGAATTTTTAAAGAATAAACTGAAATGTTGTGCCTAAAAACATGGTCAGGTTAGACCGGATCAAATCCAAATGTTCAGGCCGACCATGATGGAGCACTGGTCGGAAACAGGGACCAGTCTTGGCCCCTAAAAAGAATCTTGTTTGCTTTGACGGTGATGCAAGGAGCAGAGGAAGTGATGCCTCATCGTTGATCATTAGGATGGAGGCAATGTGTTGACTCCGAACTGGGCAAAGTTGGAGATGTGTTGGAGATGGAGGCAATGCGCTGCGCTGTAGGCGATGCTATGCACTTGATCCTCGCAGCACTGGCGATCCAGTAGTGTCGATGGAGATACGATGGGCTCGATCCTCGCAGGCAGCAGTGATGCGTTGATGAAGATGTAATGCACTTGGACCACGCAGCAATGGCAATGTGTCAACGTATATGGAGATGCGCCAGTCCAAGCGGTGCAATAGCATTGATCTGTTTAATTCAGCTGGAGCAGCAGTTTAAACCCAGTTTTAAGGGTCCAGGACTGTATTGGGAGAACTTTGCAGGGCAAAACTCTCAATTGACAGAGTCCAGGTACAGTAGCAAGGTGAATTGGAAATCTTTTATGTCCCTGTGATTTCAATCAAGAGGCAAGCCAGCAAGCCCTCTGAGTCACATTGGTTCTGGGTTGGAGAGATGCAGTTTTACTCCTTCTCACTCCCAGGCAAGAGGACAGCAGAGCAACAGGCAGCGGGCCAGCAAGCAGAGCAGGAGTCCAGAAGAGTGGTAGTCCTTTCAGCAGCACACAAGTACTTCTTCCTGGCAGAGTATGCAATGGTCCAGATGTGTACTGAGATGGTGGTGTCTGAAGTCCAGTACTTATATTCTGTGGTGCCTTTTAAGTGGGGGAAACTTTAATAAGTGCACAGAGGTACCCCCTTCCTGCCCTGGCTCCAGACTCACTACAGGGGGGTATGCAGCAATTTGTGTGAGGACAAGACACAGCCGGTTCGGGTGTGTCAGCTCCTCCCTCACATCCTATCCAGGATGGCCCATCAGGATGTCGCGGGCCCATCAAGGCACACCTTAGCTCCCTCTGTGAGTGGCTGTCTAAAGGGAATGCACAAAGCCCAGTTGTCACCCACCCCAGACTTGTATCCAGAGACAGGCAGAAATCTTCAAGAAATAGCTATATTAAGATAGTGCTAACTTTATAAAAGTGGCATTTTCAGAATTACAATTTTAAATCTGAGTTCACCAGAAGTTGTGATTTTAAATTGTGATTCTAGAGACATCATACATGGAGGGTGAATCTTTTCTCAATTACACATAAAATGTAATAAGACAATCCCAATGTTATCTTATGGGAGAGGTAGGCCTCACAGTAGTGAAACTGAAGTGTTGTTCTCTACCAGGACATGTAAAACGTAAACTTATATATCCTACTTTGTAGATACACTGAACCCTGCCCTTTGACTGTCCAGGACCTAGCTTAGGGTGACTTATATGTATTAAAAAGGACGGTTTGTGCCTGCCAGGTCACTATGTCAGTTTAAAACTGCACACAGAGACTCTCCCGTGTCACACTGATACATGTTTAAAAGGCTGATTAAGTGGGTGTTACAATCACTGTTGCAGGCACACTAGTAGCTTTTAATTTACAGGCCTTGTACAGAGGTAGTGCACTTTACTAGTGACTTATAGGTAAATTAAATACACCAATTGTGGATACGCCAATGTTATCATGTTTTAAGCAGAAAGCACATCTACATTAGCATTGGTCATTAGTGGTAAAGTACCCAGAGTCTTAAAGCCAGCAAAAACTAAGTCAAAAACAGAAGGTCTAAAGGCAGAAAGTCAGGGGAAACCATGCCATGGATGCCAGGCCTAACACCTCTAATCCTACAGTATTTAAATGTTAGTCATGCTGTGTAGTAGCTTTAACATGCACCAAAATAACCATAATTCCAAATTTCAAATGGTATCAAAGATGTCTCAATCTTTAATTTTTCTGATGTTAGGGAATGGCTAAGGCCAAGCTCATTTAGACCACGGTTGGACACCTTTAAACTCCAGGGATCTTCTCTTTAATTTAGATTACTTTTCTGGAACAATGGGGCCCGGATCTTTCCTTGAGTAGCCTTCTACCATCGGCAAAAAAAACACCCATTTCTAATTTAGATTACAACTGAAACCATGTGCAATGTCCTTGCATGTGAATGATTTAGTTGAATGGCAGCTACCTGTTAATAAAGCCCTGTAGGTAGCTTAGCAAGAAATGAATCCTCCTGACCACTGTCTATCAAGGGTATATGCATAGACCACTAACAAAATTCTCAGTGAGTTAGTCTACAAATGCACCACATTTACTCTCCAAACTGTGAGTACACAGTTAAAATAACATGAAGCTGATGATTATTCCCATTTTGCCCATCACTGCTACTCATCTCTTACATGGAATGCCCTATGTATCCGTATTGTGCATCCCTATTTGACATTACTTCAGTCTTTGAGACCACACAGACTTGAACCTGTGAATAGGGTACATGATATATGTCTTCGCAGACTGAAGTCATACCAAATACAGTGGCATAGCAAGGGTGCTCTGGGTATGATGTGGGGCTGTTGCAGGCTGCTAAAATGGACCCTGCTGCTTGCTAACTTGATTCTAAAATACAGCCATAAGTGGAGATCAAAGGGTGACTAAAGCCCATTGGATCCAGTAGTAATGCTCCTGCTGCAAAATGTATACCTATGCCCCTAGAATAATGGGAGAAGTACAGCAAGTCTGCAGGGGTTCCATTAAATATATTCAGGTTAGGTGAATCCTGAAGACAGAAAAGCTATATTTTGGTCATAGACAGGCGCCATTGCCCATACTTAAACCAGATTTCACATACTCCACTGTCTTTATCTCGTAGAGCAGAGGTACATCTAATATTCCTACCAGGCTAACTCCTCCGTCTTTTGACAATTATGATGAGTGTCATTCATCGAGGTGATGATAAAAATGATTCTTTAAATGTCAGGGGACATCCTAGCTTTAAGTGCTTGCTGTGA
The DNA here is from genome assembly GCF_964261635.1 of Lissotriton helveticus. Taxonomy (NCBI): domain Eukaryota; kingdom Metazoa; phylum Chordata; class Amphibia; order Caudata; family Salamandridae; genus Lissotriton; species Lissotriton helveticus. Next base: position 1,471,011,395 of record NC_136065.1, read on the forward strand.
AGGTCGTCATTCCTATTAATTGTCCTTAGATCAAATTTTCGAGTCACTCATTTGAAAAAAGATGTTTTGGGGGTTTGTTTAATCATACACATGCAGACTTCTGTAGGAAATATGGGCCCGATTTATAGGTTGACAGAGAAGGCACTCCACAACAACCTCATTGGAGTACCCTCTCTGCCAAACTGAAGGTCCTCCCACCTCATTCATAGTTGGCGCACCTTAAATATATTGACGAGAGAGACTACTCCTTCTCTTCTACAGGCATATACCTCAAATGGTCCGAAAGAGTAATGCCCGTCTGACTTTTTGCCACTGTTTCCCCCAGAGGTGTAACTTAACTTGATTGGCCATCCTGCAAAGTGCACGTTGGGTCCCCCCTCTCTGGCCCACCACCTAGCACTTTTGCTAAGGGGGCCCCCTGGAGCTTGGGACCCCCAACATTGCGGGGGCTGAGGGGGCTTATGTTACATCACAGGCCTTCCCACCCTCATTGGATTGGACATATTAATGGCAAGTTTTCACTGTCCGTCACCACCAGGTAATAGGGGTAAGAGACAGTGAAACCTGTAACATGGCCCCCTACATCGTAGGTGAAAACTCCCATGGGAAGAGGGTCATTTATTTTTTTACTTTCAAAAACGCAATTTGATATTTTGATATTTTGTTTTGAAAATAAAAAGTTTGAGGCACAGCTCTCTCATTTTGAGGGAGCTGTCTGTCAAACTTGTAATACATTTACAGGAAGTGCTGGGCTAGCACAAGTCTCCAAATGTGATGGGTGGAGTACCCTGTCAAGGCAGGAGTAAAGTACTCCACCATGGAAACAGTGCGTACTCCGTCTGCCAAAGTATAAAACAGGCCCTATGTATTCATTTATCAACATTGATAAAGCTGGCTCTATATATACTGTTCCAAAATAAGGTGTGCACTGTGTCCAGGGAGTCCTTAGAGGTATAGCTGAGGTAAAAATAGGTAAGTACTAACTGCTCTATTTGTGGTAGTGTGGGCGAGCAGTTAGGCTTATCCAGAGTGTGTGTTCAGCATTTATTGTATTCACTCAATCAACATTGATGGCACACACTCAGAGACAGAATCCAGACCAATTGGGTATTAAAACGTTATAATTTTGTTTTATTTCTAGAACCAAGCAGGACTTATATACTTTTAATTGTAAACCTTTACATAAAAATGTAATTGAGGATAGATTTGCAGGTATTACAGGTTTGTATCATTTTAAAATGCAGTTTGAATTACACATTAATTACATTCAGAATACTTTTTAATTACTTTTGGATTACTTTGGGTACAGGGGGTGGTATACCTAGATACCACACCTAGGGTTCTTACAATACACAGTAAGTAAGATTTTTTATACTTTGCAGTTTAGTTCTCTTTTCTCCATAAAAACATCAGTTCAACACTTAGAAAATTTTAGGACCAAAATCTCTTAACATTGGTTTCTATGGGGGACAAATTGTTAGCGGCTTTTCAGGTAGTACACGACTAACAAGACTGAGTTTGGAACTTAGTACCAAGGTTCTCCAAGGTCTAGATGGGCACTTGAATTGCACCACAAGCGTCTCTGGGGCTGCCGTGTGCAGAGTGCAGGGCTCAATGTTCGCTAATGGGGCTAAGGTGACCTTTGGTTAGGGACTGCTGATGAGCAGGCCACTTGGTGTGGGAGCAAAGCTCCTGGGGATAAAGTCAGCACTTCAGGGGCCAATGACCAGAACAGGTGCTGCACCACCAGCGGCACTGGGGAGGTCTGGTGCCAAGAAGACGTCTTTTCAATGCAGACCTTCGGTTCAGTGAAGTTGCTGTAGGCTTGGGCAGGGAGACTTCCTGAAGGTGACCACTGACTGGAGAGGTAAGGTGGGATCTTGGGGGATGCCTGGACACCATTGATTGGGCCACCCAAGGCCATGGGGTGTTGGGTGCAGTGGTGTCTTCTTGCGTCGGCTTTCCTTACCAGTTCTTGTTGCTGTCGGGGGGACCCTTCAGACTGAGGCTGCAGGCGTCGTCTTGAAGCTTGAGGGAGGTAGGGGATCACTTGATCTCAGGTCAGGACCACCGGGGAGACCTTCTCGTGTTGTTGGGCCACTCAAACTCAGGCCATGGGCATCAGGTGCTGAATGGTGCAGAATCAAGGAGTCACCTGAATCCGGATTCTAGTCTTGGAATTTTTACTGAGCAGATCCGGTGCTCACGGGCGACAGAGTAAGGTGAACGCACAACAGGTTCTCCAGGCTCTGTGGGGCTGCTGGACTTGCCAGTTTCTACAATGTAGGCAGGTCAGAGTCTGGAAAGGCCAGTAGGGCTGGGAACAACGCAGTAGGTGTACTCTTCTTCCCGGCTTAGCACAGCTCTTCAGTCCTTCATCTTTTTTCCTCGAATCTGAGGAGGCAAGGTTCAGGGTTGCCTCTAAATACTAGATTTAGGGCGTTAAAAGGGTTGTGCAGGTCAGGACCAATGTGTCCCTTCTTTGGGATGGATACACCCCCTATTAAACCACCCTCCAGTGGTGGAGGGCATGAGCCTCTTCCTTATTGGATGGGTCCCTTCATCTTCAAGATGGAGGTGCTGAGATGTGTGCTTCACCTTGCCTCTCCCACTTGGGGAGTGGTGATGGCAAAGGTGGGCACACCATTTCTCATAGCGTTGTTTTCCTGCTGATTTTCCTGCCCAAAAGTAGGGGCAGAACCAGTGAGAGCCAGTTGCTGGGGCAGTAATAGGTAGGGAAATCTCACAAAGGCAGCTTCCCCTTCATGGGCCCAGCCCTTCCTGGGGGTGGAGGAATGACACCTCTGCCCAGGATGGGCTTTGTTTCTGGACCCAGAAAGTGGAGGTTCTCTACCCAGGTGTCCAGAAACCTGTCTTGGTGAAGGAAAATGCCCTCTGTGTGCATACCACTGACCTATGTGTGATACCACTGGTATCATTGTGGGTTTAATGTGCTGAGAAGTTTGCTGCCAAACTTTCCAGGTTTTAGTAAAGCGATTATGGAGCTGTGGAGTTTGTAATGGTCAACTCCCAGGCTCCTTATGGCTTTACTAAACTTACAATACCCAAGAATGGACTTAGACACCGTAGGTGTACAGGGCTCCTGCCACTGCACCTTTCACCTGAGGGCTAGTGCACCCTGCTAGAGGGGAGGCTTGCCTGGGCCTCAGGCAGTGAGATGAAGGCATGGCACACAGGGATGTGTGCCATGTTGAAGCTTCACTTTTCTCTGCACCAAAATACGAAGCCTTCAATGGCAGTGTGTAGGTGTTAAGGTACAGGGCATCTAAGGGTAGCAACATAGGTGCTGCAGCCCCTATATGTATTCTCTGGTCACAGTGTCCTTGGTACCCATGGTACCTTTTACAATGGGCTTACCAGTGGCTAGAGATGTGCCAATTGTGGGTACAAAGGTACAGTTTTAGGAAAGAACACAGGCCATGGGAACCTGATTGGTATCGACCCAGGGCGCATCAGAGGCTAGGCAAAAAGTGGGAGGTAACCATACAGAACAGGGCAATTTCCCACATTGATCATAAGAGAATTTCTGATAATAAGGACTGTTTGACACTACCAAGCGAGCAAAACATTTGAGGTGTGTCAAACTGCACATTTCCTTTTTTTGGAAAAAATATATAATTAGGTAGAAAGGAGGTTTGTAGAAAAGAAGCTTGCCATTTTCACGTGTGAAATGTTTGCACTCATTCCTCGAGTAAAAATGTAATTCAAGATTTTGGCAAGAATTCTTGGTTATCAAAATAAAAGTGACCATATTAGTGAATCACATAGATAAAAGTGTGGCCCACATTGGCAAATCAGGGCAGTTTTTACTTTGCACATACTTGCTGTCTACGTTTATGGCAAGGTAGGGGAGACTGTGTGCATTTGTGCTTGCTGCACATATCGTTAGTTGTAATATCCGGCATATCAACAGTAACCACTGGCCCACCAGAACATAAAACGGGTCCATAGTGAAAAACTGCCCATACATTGAGTTGTCAGGCCAGCCCTTCTGGCGCTGCCAGATGGCCCTTCAGGCCAGTTTGACCCTGCTGGCAAGAGACTGATTTGAGGAGAAAGTGTGTCTCATAATAAGACATTGCCTCCTCGAATCAAACCTCCTTTGAGGAAAAAAAGACACAACATTATAGTAAGTGAAATTTCGCATATTTCTGTTAGTCTTACCTAAAGCAAAATGTGCAAGTTTTACACATTTTGCTAGCTCAATTACATTTTATCCAGTCCTATAAACATGCCTTTTAATCAGCTTTAAGGAGTAAGATCCCGACAGACGATGTGTACAGTTGTATCTTTCTCCCTCATTTTTCATTTGACTCTGCCCCTATCTTTTTTCATAGACAAGAATTTGTGTGCCACTAATCATGAGGGACCTTTCAAACCGCTTTTAGTGTACTGTGAGAGGGGATACCCTTACTGTGTTCCTTGACTCCATCTGAGAAAGTCATGGTGATGGCAGCATACTGATATTTTATCATGTGCAGAGTTTCACCCAGTGGAGCTGACTTGAAAGAATGGTTCCATACATTGTGAGCACAATTTTTGCAACATGTGTGGATATTAAACGCCTCATGTTTGGTCTTTAGAGATCTCAACAACTAAGGGACGTTTCTCTATATATGAATAGAAGTTGCAAGACAGAGGATGGACGCAGCTCATAGGGAACAACTCCAAGCCCCACTTATGTTTTCTTTGGGTACTTTATTACCAGGACTGTCTGGAGGGACTACAAAATGTTTCGCTGCCGGAGGAACCGCATCTAAGGCGTACTTCTTCAACTCCATGTAGGCCATGACCACGGCATTCTAGGGAGAGAAAATTGAAAGTCTATTCTCTAATGAAGGAAAATATGCCCAGCTTATCTGGCTAGGCCCTTTGAGTCTGGGGGAAGTACTGACACACTCAGTCAATGCACCACCTTTTATTGTTTTCTACCCTTCATTTGCCCTGCTGCTGTTCACCTAGTGGCGCACAGAATATGCCTGTCAACGAGCTAAATATTAAAGAAGCTCCTAGGGTTTTGGGCATCAGACAGAGGTCTACTCACTTTAACGTGGAGATTGATTCCGAGTATCGATCTGAATGAGAGCTTTTTGGACCTCTAAGTAGTGAGAAGTCATCTTTTTAGGGGTGCAGAACTGCTAACTCTAAACCCTGATTGGAGTATCACTATCCAGGATCACAATAATACGCACTTCAGCGTTTGGAACACTGTCCCTTTTTAGGTAGAGCCCTGAGCCAGCGCGCAAGCGCTGCAGTGGCGTTGATCTCGGGCAGTTAGGTATGGGAGAGAAGCCACGCCCACTCCCCCACCCATCTTTTCATTGGCTTGTGTCTTTGTCCTTTACTAAATGCTGCCTTCCACTAGTTTATAGGCCTGTTAGTTCCTACCTATGAAGGCCATGTCGTCATTTGTCTCCTAAACATAAACAACAACAAAAAGCCAATACTGATATTCTTTTAGTCAATTCTTTAAATAGGACACAATAGAAACGACTCAATGTGACCCAAAAAGTGTTCTTTTTAGTTTCAATATTTGTTTTTAAATACTTTTTTTAAAATTCATTGATCATAAATTCTCAATTTATACAAACATTGCGCTATTCACAATCCACACCCAAAATTTATAAACATTATATTCTCTGACATCAATTACAATAACAAAAACGAATGACCCAAACAACACATGTGACATACAACAATTAATGACCAATTTTGGACAATGACAAAACATATGAACACATAAATGAGACAACAGGACAGTAAAACTAAACTAGGTTTCTTTCTTTGAGTTAACTTTTTGAGCCTTTCATTTGGGCAAATTACCAAACCGTGAACTATTCACAACATCCCCACCATGTTCCAAGCATGAAAACATGGTTCCCTAATATTTAAACTTTCTGTACTTTAAAACAACAAGGGGTGAATTCCTTTTCATTTCACTTGTTTGGATAATAAGCGGTCGATGCTTTCCAAACCCAATTGTACATTCATAGGGTTCTCTTCAGGACCAAAAGCTAAAAAACAAAAATTAAACTTGTATTACCACGCTATCAAAAACCATTATCACACAACCACACGCTCCGTGCATGAGTGATTCAAAGAGATTACCTCTTTATGAGATCAGCCAATCTCATCTGTTCAACACAAATCATGCTCTCTGTTCTTATTCAAAATACTGTGGAGCTAACGAAATTAAAGGGGACAACAGAAAAACATAAAAGAGAGTTCAGTTCTATGTCCAATTATTTGTATGTTGCTCTCTTTTTGAGTAGTGAAATCGACTTACTTCTATCCCAGGCGGTGTTGTCTCTTACTGGCATTACCTTCACTTCTTTTATGAACATATATCTTTAAAAGAGGAAAAAGGCAGTATTAAGATCTTATTGTTTTTTCAATCGAAATCACCAAATGTGATCTGGCTGTCATAAAATCTCATACCTTGTACCTCTTATTTATCAAGGTGAGCGCCGTAATAGTTCTTGTGGAAGTCTATATAAAAGTGAAAATGTATGGTGTAAATTGATTGTACACCAAATGTTGGCAATGTTATGCATATATATGGAACAGATGCTATACTAAATGCAGCCCAACTACAAAAGGACTCGGGCAATGTTTCGCGCGTATGTGAAAGCGTTGTTTTTTTCATTATGGGTCAAAACCCGCCTTGTTATCGTCCTTGTCTTGTACACTTTTAATGCGTTTGCTCTCATCAACTCCTGACTGCTCAGGTTCCAGGAACCAAACTACTCCATGTTTCCAAACCTTCCGTATCTAAGTGTGATGGAAAGCCTGGTGGGTCCTAAATAAAAAACATTCAAGAATCCCATGGTTGTACATCCACCCCAAGGTGCGAATCAGTGTTAGCGCCTGTATCAAAGTATGTAGACTTTTTTCTGAAACGTTTCATGGAAGAGGTACCGTCATATATCCTTGATACAACAGATTTCATTAATAAGATAGAATCAATGGAGTTTGAGATTGGAGAACAAATACTAGTCACATTAGACGTGGTGTCTTTTAAAACTTAGATACCCCTGGACGATGGGTTATCCACGATTGAAACCTTCCTGGAAAAAGGACCAAAACCAGACAGAATTCCTACAGAATTGATAATGCAGTTAGTGAACTTTGCACTTCGTAAGAACTACTTTAAGTTTGGTGCTTGGAACACGGTGGGGATGTTGTGAATAGTGCATAGTTTGGTTATTTGCCCAAATGAAAGGCTCAAAAAGTTAACTCAAAGAAAGAAACCTAGGTTTGTTTTACTGTCCTGTTGTCTTGTTTATGTGTTTATATGTTTTGTCATTGTCCAAAATTGCTTAATAATTGTTGCATGTCATATGTGTTGTTTGGGTCATTCTTTATTTGTTACTATAATTGATGTCAGAAAATATAATGTTTATACATTGTGGGTGTGGATTGCTTATAGCGTAATGTTTGTATAAATTGAGAATTTTTGACAAAAAATAAATTTGAAATTATAAAGAACACTTTTTGGGTGACATTGAGTCGTTTGAAGTGTGTCTTATTTAAAGAATTGACTGAAATAATATCAGTATTGGCTTTTTGTTGTTGTTTATGATTATTTGGCTCAATCTTACTGACTAAGGGCCAAAACCCTCTATTGTTAGTTGGTCATTTGTATCCTTACATGGCTACTAGCCCCTTTACTTTGAGTACTATTTTCTACCACCGGCTTCTCCCCCCTCCTGCAGTCCGTACCATCTCGCACCCCCAGCACTCACGTTGTTCGTGCCTTCACACCCCCTGTCGCCCGCCCGTTTGCAATGCTATAGGTCTTGCGTAAATGCAAGTCCAATTGCATTGCAAAAGCTTGCTTTGTAAAGCCCACCACCCGCGGTGGCCCAGGTCTGCTCTGCATCGGTGCACAGAAGAGTGTCCAGAGCAGGGCAGTTGGTGAGAGTTTTGGAGGCCTCAGCAGATAGTTCATGGCAGCCATTGAAACTCTTGTCACAGAGAGATCAAGGAGCCGCTAGGGAGGCACAAGGGGTAAGGATGGGACCCGCCACTGTACCCCAATGACGATACCCCATCTCACACCGTAGCTCCTCCAAGGTCTGTTGGCTACATTTTTAGCCCACAAATTTTTTTATGGAAGGTTCCCCTGGTAATTTTCACAGGGAGGGGAGTAGACAGTACAGAAAATCAGACCCTGGTAATTTTCACAGGGAGGGGAGTAGACAGTACAGAAAATCAGACCCTGTGATCTTATCAGAATTGATTCAGACTGCTGACTTTAAGGAAATGTGTGGGGGAAAGGACCTAAGGAGGGTCCCTGAAATTAGCTGGTCTATCTAGACAGGATAATATTGTGGAGTTATGTCACTATATATCAAACATTAAGTAGTAGGCATATGCAACAAGGATTTAAAAAAAAAAAAAAATTATTCAATACCTCCCTTCAGGGTTACACTCTAAAATTTATAAAAATCATCATTGTTATGATGTACATAATGAATATTAAAAACAGTCAAAAAAACAGTCGACGCGGCGTTTCGGTGTTATTCAATGGTGTCACCTTCATCAGGACATTGACATTATTGACTTGCACTCTAAAAATTAGAAAACAGTATTTTAGATGCCTATTCTTTATGCAGTGACACATACATAACATTATTTTTTACATTTTACTCCTAGACATACCATTTTATTTTTAAGACTTATACGCCCGTCACATTCCTATCTTTAGAGAAAAACTAGACATCCTTACAAATAAGATGTTCATGCACTGGTTATTCAATAGTTCAGAGGCCTAAATATTGCCCAGTCTGTATAGGTAAATACCTTCAACCGAAGATTTATTTTGGCGGACTTATGATTCAATTTTTAAGATACCGCTCAAGTTTCACTGCTGTATTTCATCTCATGATATGACGAGCCTTACGTGTAAAGAGAGAAAACCAAATTTAATACATGCAGTATGACTTCTTTGCTAAATTTCCTTTCTTTTGATGCTGTCTCATATTTATATTACCTTAATAGGGATATCAGTGCTTTTAAATTGGCACCGAGGAGCCACCGTAATACATTTTTGGCCCACGCCCTGAATTCCTTTCCCGGACACGCATTTACCACTCTGAGGTGGTAACTATCGCTGCTCCGGCCCTAATCAGTCAGTACTGGTGTTACATGGCCCTAGGAGAGTCTACAGACCGAGTGTACAGTGAAACACTTTATTATAAATCTACCGGCACTGGGCCCCAACGAAGCCTGGGCGGAGGAGGCCAGCTTAGGCCTTGTGCAAGCCGCTTTACAACTTTTCACTTCTCCACGGACACCCTCTGTCACAAGGACACATACACACTCACCAAACGTGGTGTGGCACACTTCTGAAAGGAGGCGACACATGTGAGAGTGCAGCGTCGTTGGACTGTTTATGTGTAAACTCCACCACCCCCAGGTCTGCTCTGCATCGGTGCGCAGGAGACTGTCCAGAGCAGGGCAGTTGTTGAGGGTTGTGGAGGCCTCAGCTGATTATGGAAGCTTTTGACAGTAATCACGGCTGGGGAAAAAAAAGTGAGATCAAAGCCAACGAGAGGGATAAGGATGGGACCCGCCACTGTACCCCAATGGCATCACGTGGCTCATCCCATCTCACACTGCCCCATAGCCTGTTAGCCTGTAGTTGCTCTTCTGTAAATTACAGAGTAGTGTGCAGAGATAGCTGCTTGTTATTCCGGTCTTTGCGTCAATGAACCCCTAGACATGGGGAAGCAAGGCCATGACAGAGATATCTAATTTACACCCATGACAGCAAGTGCACACACTTACCACGGCTCTGGCCACATTTGGGGCAGAAAAGGGAGAAGCACTAGTTACATTGCACAAGGATATATTTATTTTTGGTAAATACTGTGAGATTACGCTACATTAAAACTGCTAAAAAAGACAGGGGGGCAGGTGTCAGACATGTCTTCTGACAAATTGCTGCTTTTTTTCTCTCATGGGGACTGGTGTTCAGAATCCTCACTTTTTTGTAGTCACAAAAAGTAAAGTAAATAGGTGACAATCTTTCTGGGGTACATACAGCTAAATGCTGTGGTAGGGAAACAAAAATGTTTTTAGTATTCTGAAGTGTGATGGAAACAAAGGTATGGTATGGTATATTTTTGTTGCTTGATTATTTTAAAAACATTGCAATAGAACGCACAATAAAACACATTATAACACAAAAAACAATCCCATCAAAATACATTTCAATAAAAAGTATTGCAAAGTTTTCCATCGGTAATTCAAATAAATGAGCACATCCAATGAGCAAAGTAAGGCATATAACCTTTTATCCACAGGTTAAATAATTTGAGAGAGGCGCTCTTCTACATAACCCAACTGTGTTCTTTGGAGTACTAGGTGGGGCATATTCTCAAAGAGTTAGCGCCGAGTTAACTGCACTTTATCACAGCCAAAGTGGCAATAAATAAATTGCCCTATTCACAAGCTGGTGCAAACAGCCCATACCACCAGTTAACCTGCGATAGCAGCCGCAAAAAATCATCGCCACAAATGACCCCGCAACTATCGCTAATGAGATGCAGAGTAGGCGCTCCCGTGCTAAAAGCAGCTACAACAACACTCCGCAACGTTCTCAACGACCAGCCAGATCTGCAATGAGAACCCAAAACAGGCAATAAGGCACGGTAGCAGCAGGAAATTAACACCTGCTGTGACCTGGCGTAAAGTCGGATAACAGCCTGCACCAGAGAAGGGAGCTAAGGCCAGAGCCACACATGAAGGGTAACAGATGCCATGGAGCCACTGACTTTGCAGATGAGAGCCCCCACAGGGCCACAACACCCACCGCCACCCCCACCAGTTTTCCCCCCGGACCAACACCGAGGCAAAGTCAGTGACCCTCAAAAAATGTACCAACCTCACAGTCCCAACAGCAGAGAATGACTTTGCCCAAAACAGGCTTAAAGGGACAACCATCCACTGCATCCTGACCACCATTGCCCACAGGTTGACGGTAACAACACAGCAGACAACAAACATCCCACCTCAGACACAGCTGCTGGCTGTGCAGCACCTGTTGAACCCTGGTACCCTCCAGTCTTCACGACTACATCCTCCTTGGAGACCTGAACTTTCACCTTGAGAACAACAATGACAGCAACTCCACCACCCTGATCGACAACCTCGGACTGTGGCAACTCGTCACAACGCCCACCCACTCCGCCGGCCACATGCTCGACCCCGTCTTCTCCTCAAGCCCGCACGTCTCCGTCAGCCACACAACTGAACTCCTCTGGACCGAACACCGCTGAATCCACTTCACCTTCCAGAAACCCACCACACACCACCACACCCAACAGATCCCCCGCCACCACTGGAGCAAAACCACCGAAGACCAACTACATGCAAAACTCGCTCTCAGCCCTCCCACCGAACCCTCCAACACTGACGTTGCTGCCCACAACCTCAACCTAGAGCTGGGCAACTACCGGCCGATCTCGTTGCTCCCTCTTCTGGGTAAAACACTTGAAAGAATGATAAATCAGCAACTGAACATCTACCTCGAATCAAATTGTATTTTGGACGCCTCGCAATCCGGCTTCCGCAGGGGTTTCAGCACAGAAACAGCGCTTTTAGCAATAACTGACTCCCTGCGGATGACGGTGGATGCTGGAGGATCGGCAATTTTGATTCTTCTTGACCTCTCTGCAGCCTTCGATACCATCTCACATGCTAGGTTTGCGGAGAGGTTAAGAGCCATTGGTATCCAAGGACTGGCCTTAAAATGGCTACTGAACTTCCTGACGGATAGATCCCAAACAGTTATCATGGGTTCGTATCAGGCAGAGAAAACCCCGTTGGACAAAGGTGTTCCCCAGGGCTCCTGCCTTAGCCCCACCCTCTTTAACATCTATATGGCACCACTGGCTAAGGTAGTGGAAGCTCTGGGGTTCGAAACTATTTCATACGCCGATGACACCCAACTGTTGTTCAACATCGGTCCCAACTAGGAGGCGGACAGACTATGTTTTTCCACAGGCATTCTGGAAATCTCTAACTGGATGACCAATAACTTTCTCCAGTTGAATCCTGGGAAGACGGAAGTCCTGCTGCTGGGAAAGGCGGCAGAAATCTGGTCCAAGGAGTGGTGGCCTTCACAGCTGGGTGCCCCTCCCGCACCAAAAGAGTGTGTTAACAACCTCGGTATTAAGATCAACCATTCACTCTCAATGCAAGATCATGTAGCGGTTGTTGCGGGGTCCTGCTATTTCAGGTTAAGGCTGCTGAGGAAGATCTTCCCCTTTATCCCATTAGAGCATCGCCGAACTTTGATCCAGGCCATGGTTATCAGCTGTTTGGATTACGGTAATGCCCTTTTAGCAGAAGCTGGGCCAACATCTCTCAAAAAATTACAGGTGATCCAAAATACCGAAGCCAGGCTGGTCTTGAACATGCCTGCTAGATCATCTTCGATGCCACTGCTGAGAAAGCTGCACTGGCTGCCTGCAAAGCAAAGATCCATCTTTAAAGTCTGCTGTCTGACATTCAATGCCCTCCAGTGGCGAGGCCCAAAATACTTGCAGAGCAAGCTGGTGAAACATATACCTAGCCGGCCACTGAGATCTAGTTCACAACTACTGCTACATGTACCTCGAATTAGACGCCACAGGTCAGGAGGCAAGGCCTTCTCCTACCTAGCTCCAAAATATTGGAACAGCCTCCCTATTTTCATTCGAGAAATGTCATCCTATCTAACCTTTAGGAAACATCTAAAGGCTTTCCTGTACTAAAGGCTTCTCTCTCTTTTTTCGTCTTCCTCCCTTGGGTAGGGTTCTGAGTAAAGCGCTGAGATGCCTCACGGTGATTCGTGCGGTATACAAAAGGACATAACATAACATAACAGATGCTGGATCGTTGACTGCGCCAACACCCTCGCCCCGCTGAAGAAATCCCCCCACAGAGACATCAGCAAGAGGGCCAGCTGGTTCACTCCAGAACTCCAAGCCTCCAAGCAAGCCTGCTGGAAACTAGAGAAGAAATGGCACAGTGAACAAACTTCGGACAGTCACGCAGCACACAAGGATGCCATCCGCAACCACCACCACCTCATCAGGGCAGCCATCCAAGAAGACCTCCTTCAAAGACCGCCTCGACAACAATGAACACGACAGCAAGGAGGTCTTCAACATCGTGAAGGAATTCTCCAACCCCAGCTCCAACACCAACAACATCCCGCCATCGCAAGCCCTGTGCGACTCCCTCGCCACCTTCTTCCACCGCAAGATAGCAGACATGCACGACAGCTTCAACACCCAGACAGCCCCAACAGACAGCAAGACAACAGACCCTCTGCACACCAGGGACCGCGTCCCCTTGCTAGCCTGGACCAGCATGAGGTTCGATGACACCATCAAGACCATGAGCACAATCCACTCCGGCTCTCCATCAGACCCATTCCTGCACCACGTCTTCAACAAAGCACACAGCTCCATCGCACCCCACCTACGCAACGTCATCAATCTCTCCCTTGAGACACCGACCTTCCCAGAGAGCTGGAAACACGCCGAGATCAACGCCCTACTCAAAAAACCCAAGGCAGACCCAAGAAACCTCAAGAACTTCCAACCCATCTCTCTGCTCCCCTTCTCGGCCAAGGTCATCGAGAAAATCGTTAACAGACAGCTAACCCGATACCTCGAAGAGAACAGAATCCTGGACCCTTCCCAGTCAGGGTTCCACAGCAACCACAGCACCGAGACTGCCCTCTTTGCGGGCATCGACAACATCAGGACCCTGCTAGACAACGGGGAGACTGCAGCACTCATCCTTCTAGACCTCTCCGCCGCCTTCGAAACTCTTTGCCACCGCATACTACGCGCATGCCTCCATGCCGCAGGGATCCGAGACAAGGCTCTAGAATGGACCACCTCCTTCCTCTCTGGCAGAACCCAGAGCGTCCGCCTACACCCATTTCGTTCCAAAGCCTCCGAGATCATCTGCAGTGTACCCCAAGGATCCTCCCTCAGCCCGACACTGTTCAACATTTACATGGCCCGACAGCAGGACCTCAACATAATCTCCTACGCCGACAACACTCAACTGATCCTCTCCCTCACCAAGGACCCCATCACCGCCAAAGCCAACCTCCATGAAGGAATGAAGGCTGTCGCCAACTGGATGAAGATCAGCTGTCTGAAGCTGAACTCGGACAAGATGGTGGTCCTCATCCTCGGCTCCAACCCGTCAGCCTGGGATGACTCCTGGTGGCCAACGGCACTGGGGGCAGCCCCGATCACGCATGCAACCTGGGAATCATACTGCACTCAACGCTCTCAATGACCAAGCAAGTCAACACCGTCTCCTCCTCCTGCTTCAACACCCTCTGCATGCTCCGCAAGATCTACTGTTGGATCCTGACAGATGCAAGAAAGACAGTCTTGCAGGCCCTCATCAGCAGCAGACCCGACTACGGAAACGCCCTCTGCGCGGGAGCCCCGACCAAGCTCATCAATCGACTACAATGCATCCAAAACACCTCGGCATGACTGATCCTCGAAGTACCACGACACGGCCACATCACCCCCACCTTTGAAACCTGCAATGGCTCCCTGTCAACAAGAGGATATCCTTCAAGCTCCTCATCCACGCACACAAGGCACTCCAAAAGACCGGCCCAGCCTACCTTAACAGACGGCTCTCCTTCTACACCCCAACCGCCAGCTACGCTCCACCAACCTCTCACTCACCACCGTCCCGCGCATCCGAAGAACAACCACTGGCGGGAGATCCTTCTCCCACCTCGCCGCCAAGACATGGAACACCTTCCCCCTGAGCCTATGACAGACCCAAGACCTGCTGACCTTAGGGAGGATACTAAAGACCTGGCTGTTTGATCAGTAGCGGCCCCCAAATCCCCCCGAGCGCCTTGAGACCCTTGCAGGTATGTAATGGGCTTAACAAATGACTGATTGATTGATTGATTGATTGAACCAACAACCGCCTGAGTTGGAGGAGTCTCACTGCCAGCCCAATCCAAGTCCCTCACAACGGTCATGGATGACACCATCAGCTTGGTACCACACTATCCATACTTCCCCCACATTGCACAGGAACATCCGGAGACCAAGCAAGGTGTCTACGCCACAGCTGGCAACCTGCACGTGTTATGGGCCAATGGATTGCAAACATGTCCTACTTGTGCCCCCTGGCAACACTGCACACTATAACCTCAACAGAAACCACATTTATACAATGAATGTCCAGGCAATAGCGGACAACCATGGAATCTCCACCAATGCTGATGCCAACCACCGAGGCAGTGTGCATGATCCCTACATCTTACCACAGTCTATAACCAACCAGCAATACCAGGATGGCATCCACGGAAATGCACTGCCCGTTTGCACATACCAAATGTACACATCACACACCTCAACTCCACAATCATGCAAATCACAACTCTGGGGATGCACATGTCATAAGCTCACATACAACATGCCAAACAATACGCACACCCACCAGACACAACAGCACAGCTTACTGTGGGAACCTGGGCCAGCCATGCAAAAAAGCCGTTAACGACATGGCACCTCAGCCACACAATAGCAGAATGTGGGAAGAGGTGGGGCCCAGGCATGTGCGAAAGAGGCAAGTGACCCATGAATGATAATGTACACAATGCTAAGTGTGGCGTGGATGTGCGGGCCAGATTGCAGTATGCACACCACTGACATGTCAATGTCGACATATACCGCTGGTGCTTGGAGTGTAGTGGACAGTGGACGCAACCATGTCACCCCAGCCAATGGGCAAGATCGCAGAAATGTAGCTTGCTACGCATGAGTTGAGTGGGCAGGCCCGGCGTACACCAGGCCAGTGTGGGGGTGTGAATAAAAGGCCATAACTGTGGGCGTGGTCCTCTTCCGGAATGCCCAACGAGTCTGCCAGGGTGGCGCCTCTCACCCCGACATGAAGCCATCGCCGTCGCCATGAATGGTGTTGACTGCCACCTTGTGCACCTGCTGCACCATGGGATGCTGGTCCCCAAACCAGTCTTGCGTGACCCTGATCAACCAGGCCTCAATGCCCACCTGCCGACACCGGCGTGTGTCAATGAAGGCCCATCACATGCTGGTGCAAGCTCCACGCCCGAGGCCCCCGACCCTGGCAACCTGTTACGACCATCACAGCCTCTGTGAGGAAAGCCCACAGTTCTCCTTTCTCGTTGATGTACTCATTTGGAACTGAGTCTTGATTACACTATGGCAGTGAACATTCGTTAAGGCAGAGATTATGTCACTATACTACCTTCGATGTAGTGCCACCAAGTCTCTGCATAGCATTACAACCACACATGTCTGTGTGCCCAAGCGGACTACTACCCTCGGGCCACAGAGCCCTTGGTTAGGTCTCACTATTTGAACTGTGCATCGATTTCTCAATGGCAGAGTACGTATCATTGTACGCACAGAGATGTGTAAGAGGAAGGAGTGTTGCAGTCAGGAGGAAAAAAAGATCATCGTTACGGAGGAGATTGAATGTTACCAAGAACTGCCCTGGTGTCACTAACTCTGTGCATCTTGAGCCAACGACACGTGGCTGTGTGCCACTGCTGACCGCTGCCTACGCTGCGGTCCAGTAGGTCACAAAGTCTTGATTTAGCAATAGGGAAGTTCATATTAGTGTACCGGCATCATCGCAGACTGCATCCCCTGTCAGCCCGGTGCCACTAAGTATGTTCCCGACATTCATGGAAACTCTCTGGTCAAACTTTGGTGGCGTCTAGGTCTATGGACTAGGGGTAGTTTTCATCCGCTTGTAGCTGATACCAAATTGGTGGTGGTAACGAGGCTGTAGCATTCTACTCCTCCATTTGCTGCTTCTGGATGGCTACTGCCCTCTGCATCACTCCCTGGAGAACACCTTCCACTGTCCCCGTGAGACTCCGCCACAGTCCCCTTTGACATCATCGAGGACCCGCTCAGTCTGCGTGGCCCTACCTCAGTGGACCGCAAGTCACTGTCCTGCGGCGGTGTGCCTGTGCTGGCCGCTGTGCATCCAGGGCCATTAACTCTGTGCAGCTCAAGTCAGGGCCCCTGCCTGAATGAATATTGAATGGCATCTGAGACGATGGCCTTGGGGTCGTCAACGCCATCTGTCTGTGGCCCTGCGCTGTCTGCTGCCTCCGGCCTCAACTGTGGTCCACTAGGGCTCACACATCCAATCAAGTCCTGACCGTCCCTGACGTGGCGTCACTGCAAGAGGCACACGCCACCATCGCCAGGACCACCTCCAACCCCCACCTGCCAGAGTTAAGACAGTGGTACTGGCAGACTGACAGAGTTGCTCACACCTGCCGTGGATGCCATCATCTTCCTGATACTCTGCTAAGCACTCCAGGTGCCACTGACTCAGTGCACCGCAACTCATGGCCTGTTACTGATTGAGTTTTGTGCTGTGGAGAGGTTGTACAGCAATGTCACTTCTGGCAGTGTGGGAGACCGGGGATATTGATGAGGAAGATGATGCAGGTCTAACACACCCCACTGCATCTGCATCAGGAATATCTTGAAGGGACACAATCCTAGACATTTTCCACACATGAGTGCGCTCAGCTCTGGTTGCCCTAACCTCAGTGCACTGCAACTCACAGCCACTTCTGTGTGCATATTGGGTGAACTCTGTACTTGCTCTGGCTCCTTCCATGTTGCTCAGCAGTCTACTCTGTTTTGCTGGTGTTTTCTGTTTCCGTTTCAATGGTGTCCACTGTTCAAGCTGTTCAACCACTCTGTGAGGCTGGCTTTCACTCACCCCACACACATCCAGCATAGGCGTCACTGTACATGTGGCCCTGCCAATAAAGGGGCCGGGCACATGTGGCCATAGCCAGTTCCACATACTATCTGCGTGTGTCCTTGTGGTCTTGTTGTACGCAAGGGCCCTGGGCCCTACAACATTACATTGTGCTGTGTAGAGCGGATGCAGAAATGTCACCGCAGGAAGTGGGTTAGAGCTTGGATATGTAGCTTTGTCGTCACCCACTCAATCAGTAAGAGGAGTGGACTGGGCCGTCGTATGCAGAGCCAACACGGGTGTGTAACGGATGTTTGCGTGCACCTGGGCATGGTTCTGTACTGGGAATATGCATCTGCATGTGTCTCTGTGGTAGTGTGGGTATCCCTTGTGGCATATAGGTGGTCCCTGAAGGGTATTAGACACCCACATATGTGATCTAGTTCACCTTCCATGGGTTCAGACCCCACCAGCACCTGTTCTGCCACCTCCTTTTGGAGTTCTGACACCTGGCATTGGGATGCCATGTGTGGGTCAGTGAAGTGTTGCGAGCCAGCCGTGCTTGCGGGTACCTCAAAAACAATCTACCAAAAGTACGTGGTTGCTTTTGGTCTGCACTCACTAGTAGTGTTCAGCAATCACTGTATGTGAGTCACAGATGGAAGCCCAGAATCCCACCGCTGACCACCAATGTTAGATTTGGGGGTCTCTAGTTCGCAGAGGTTGGTACCTTTGACCAAATAGGGACCCTTGCATCTAGCAGGGTAAGGGGGTACACTCCTAAAATAACCCCTGCTCACCCCCTTGGTAGCTTGGCATGAGCAGGCAGGCTTATCTCAGAGGCAGTGTGTAAAGCATTTGTGAACACATACAGTAACCCAGTGACAACACTACAGATGGACACCACACAAGTTGTAGTATAAAAATAAGTGTTTTTATATGGACCTAACACAAGACCACAAACGACAAAAATCCACAATACTGTACTTCAAAAATTGTAGAATTAGCTTAGTTCTCTTTAGATTTAAAATGTGACACTTTGATTTTAATGTACCTTTGGATGCGTAACGCTATACAACAAAAGTGTTGCAGGGAAAATGCTGCATCAGTTTCTTACACGCAACAATGGTGATGCGTCGGGTCCCTACTGCTGTGTAGGGGATGCAACGGTTCTTCTCCGCGTGGGGGAGGTGATCCGTCAGTTTCTTACTGCGCTTCCGTGGTGATGTGACCAGCAGCACCATGATGCGATGAAGATCCGGTGCAATGAAACAAATTGGCGTCTTCTTCTTGATGTGACATGATGCGTGCACGCCCGACATCCGTGCAGTGACTCAACAATCCTTCTGAGCCACAACAGGCCGGCGACACGCTTCTCCGGTGATGCGAGGCGCTTCGGTGATGAGAAAGCGACAGCGACAGCGGTGACACCCTTCTTCAGTGATGCGACAACAGCGGCTGTGGCGGTGACACGCTTCTGCGATGGTGCGACGGCATCTGCTGCGATGGCGACACTCTTCTCCAGCGATGCAAGGCACTTCTACGAGGTGAAGCAACAGTGGCAACACCCTTCTTCAGTGATGCGACAACAGCGGCTGCGTCGTCGTCATGCTTCTTCTTCGTGAGTCGCGCTTCCAGCTCCTTGCGACACGCAGTCCCTCAGAAGGCCCAGCACAACCGCAGGCACTTCAAAAGAACTCAGGGGAGCTGGTTGGTGAAGTCTGTTGTCCCTGAGACTTCAGAAGGAGGCAAGCTCTATCTTCAAGCCTTTGGAGATCCTTTACAAGTTGATGAAAGTAGCACAAAGTTCCTTTCTCCTTTCTTTGGCAGTCAGGCAACCACTGCAGTCCAGTTCCCTAAACAGCACTCAGCTTAGGGACAGTCTCCTCCTTCAGTTTCTCTCTGGTTCCTCTACTCAGCAAATGTTTGTCTTGATTCCCAAAAGTGATCTAAAATTCTGTGGTCTGGGTCCCCATATTTATACTAGCAAATCCTTTGTTCTCTGAAGGCAGAGGGTCTTGTACCCGTCCAAACCAGTTCTGATCAGTCTTGGAGCACTTTGTTCATAGGACTCCTTCTTTCCTTTGACAGTGTGGGCCAGGGTCATCAGACGCACCACAGAAGGTGAAACCAGCATTGTGTAAGGCAGGCACAGCCCTATTCAGGTCCCAGGTGCAACTCCTCCCACCATGCTACATGCATATAGCTCTATTCAGCCCTGTGTTGACTCACCCTGTCTCCTGGAATCCCCCAGCCCCTGTCACTCAAACTCCAAACAGGGAATACACAACCTAGCTGACACTGAATGTTAAAACTAAGTAAACTAAAATATGTATTTTATCATTCTGAGTTCAGGCATACTAAACTAGAGTCAGTTAGGATTGTAAGATGTTATAATCAAACTGCCCATTCTGGCCTATGGGGAACAGTTAGCCTTGCAATAGTGAAAAACAGAAATAGCTGTAATTCACTATCAGGACATGCAACACACATCAGGGCATGTTCTACCTTTTACACGCAATTCACCATGCCCTGGGGGACTACCTTAGGGGTGACTAATATGTAGAAAAGAGAAGGTTTAGGGTCTGGTAAGTGGGTGCACTTGCCCAGTCAACATGGCAGTACCAGACTGCACACAGTCTCTGCAATCGTAGGCCTGAGACACACTTTACAGGCTGCTTCTGTGGGTGGCACAATCAGTGCTGCAAGCCCACTAGCAGCATTTGATTTACAAGCCCTGGGCACACGCAGTGCACTGTAGCAGGGTCTGACAAGTAAACCAAACCAGCCAATTAGGAAGTCATTAATCCATACATCAATTTACAATAGGGAGAACATATGCACTTTAGCACTGATCAGCAGTGGTAAAGTGCCCTGAGTAATAAAACCATCAAAAACAGGTCAAACAAAATACAGGAGGAAGGCAAAAAGTTCAGGGATGACCCTGCAAAAAGGGCTAAGTCCAACAGTGGTCTTCTATGCTCTGCTAGAGGTGTTGTGTGTCCATCTGCAATGTGAGGAGGGAGATGCATGTTGACATTGTGTTGACATGTATGTTGGTTCATTGTTCTTGTTTACATGCAGACTGTATGACAATGTACATTGTGACTGTTTTGGAGGTGCTGGATTTAGATGCAGGACAGTGGACATTTGGACTACATGACGGATATGAGGTTGTATGCATACATTTCCATTTTACAGCTTCCAGCTCTGGCTGATGTAGTCCTGTTTCTGCTCATGTGCAGAGCTAGTTGTGTCCTCTGTTGTGCAGTGTTAGGTTTGCGCATTGTACCATATTGTCATCAATGTGGATGTGCTGTTATTGCTATGTGTGTGTGTGCTGCAGTGTGCCACGGGGATCAGGGACATGAACCTGGGTCATTGTGGGTGTGCAGTGTGCTACACATCGTTGTGCATGTGTGCCATTGTGCCCATCTCCCCCGTGCCCCCAGTCCCTGGTCATTACTCACACAGTTGATGTTGTGTCAGGCCCTCCCAAGCTGAGTCCAGACTCCTGACTACTGACTCCTTGCCTTATTTGTATTGCGTGGTACAAAAGGGGGTGTTGATGGACGGAGCATCTGAACCAATCAAACACTCACACCCAGTCAACAGATCTGGGTTTAATCCATCACCGTTCTTTATCCCACTCTGCCACCCCAGTTCAGACATGGCCATATGCAAATCAGTCTGACCCTGTGCCTCACGGGAACAGTCCAGCCCGAACTGCCATGCCATGCCTTCCCTGGACAAGCTTCCGAGGACCGGTTTCTGGCATTTCAGCCGTCTTCAGCCCGGCTTGCTTGAATCCAGTGGCAAAGTGAGCAAGGGACTCACGTCTGAGCATACCCTGCCAACTAATGGCGAACAAAGTGGTACAAAAGGGGGTGGTGATGGACGGAGCATCTGAACCAATCAAACACTCACACCCAGTCAACAGATCTGGGTTTAATCCATCACCGTTCTTTAGCCCACTCTGCCACCCCAGAACGGTGATGGATTAAACCCAGATCTTTTGACTGGGTGTGAGTGTTTGATTGGTTCAGATGCTCCGTCCATCACCTCCCCCTTTTGTACCGTTATGTGTATTGCGGCGGGTGCTGCTGACAGCACTGGCCACCGCAAAGACAAAAATGTGGAATGCTCCCGCCAGTCTGGCGGGCGCATCCTAATGGCACATATGGGACCGCCACACACATAGCAGGCGGTCCCATTTCCTGGGGCGACTGCCATCCTAATAGACCCCTATGTGTGGTGTGCATGCATTAATGCTCTGATGCTGATGCTGAATGGATGCTAATTTGGTGTTTGCAAAGTTACACATTTTTGCAAACATGTTCACCCACAAGTTACGCTTGGCAAAATTTACAAAACTTTGTAGCATTCACAAAATGAGAAGTATGTAATTTTCTTGGGTCAAATATGCAAAGTAGGTTTATTTAAGATTTTATTCGAAAATAAATCCTTAAGCAATCCAAAAAGTGTTGCAATAAAATCACAGAAACAATCAATTTATCTGAATAATATAAAAGTATGTGATTACAGCAAAATATGAACTTGTGCTATTAAAATTATTCTGTTAATTATATTACAATCTATTTGAGGCATATGAGAGTGACTAAGTATACATTTCAAATTCCATGGTTATCGAATTGCACTGCAAGATAAAACTGAATTTAGATCAATTTTGAAGTCTATAGAATATAAACTAAAGAGGCAGATTAACATCAAGTGTTAATGTTAGTTCTACAATCAATAAATGAATCTAGATGACCTAACTCAAACTTCTCCAACAAGCAGCTCATGAGCTACTGGTATCTGTTAATCTATACATATTGTAGCTCTCCTGTGTGTAGGTCTGCCTAATAAATTAGATGCTTTTGCCTGGCTGAATTAATATATGTATAGAAAATTAAAAAGTGTGTATTCAGGTCCAAAATATGCGTATTTCCAAAACCGCTAAACTGATGCTTTGTGAAAAAGGATGAATATCAAGATATATTTAAAGTTGATATTTGAGGTATAAATCTTGTAGCACTTGGATAATTCTTACTAACATTACTGTGGTGCCAGGGGGCATTGCAGCTGGAGCTGTTCTATATTACCCATGCGAGACATTTCAAGGAGGCAGGGAAAGCAATACACTCCGCACAGGGAGTCAAAAAACTCTAGACGATTGAAGAAATTCCCATTGAGTTGTTTTAAGATAAAGCAATGCACTCCGTATAAAAACTGCTTTTAGATTCCCTAATAGCAGCATAATACTCTGCAATGTTAGCCAAAGGGTGATAGGCCTGTCTCCAACTACACTCCAGTTTTTTACAAATCTGTTTTAACTCCTTAAACTCGCTAGAGTACCAAGGTTTAGAAGGGGCATTTCTTACTCGCTTATTGTCGAGAGGTCGGGGTATATATTCCACAGCCTGTGAAATCCAGCTAGTAAAACTCCCAAAAGCGCCACCCAAGTCCTTGGCAACATCAGGGCGTGTATCAGAAAGGACTCTGCACAGTGCAGTGGGATCTATTCTTTGAGATGGTCTGCCTTGTGAGGTCCCTTAACGAAATAAGGCAGCTGAATTATCCATGACAAATGGATCAAAAAGTGATCAGACCAAGAAACTGGAAGAGGTTCCTGGACACATAGAGGGAAATTGAAGCAGACTGGGTCTAAAATGTTCCCCCCACTATGTAAAGAGAGCTGATTCATTGGGTGAGTTGAGCCAGGTTAAGTGAATCACAGAATTCCCTAGTGTCACTTGCCTCCACACAACCCAAATGAATGTGAAAGTCCCCAAGCAGTAAAAAATTCGAAAAGCGCAAAGCCCTGGGAATGATGACCTCATCAAGAGCTTTCAAAAAGGTTCCAGAGGGGCCGGGGGGCCTATGCACCAAAGTGACACTAAACGTGAAGTGTAGGGATATGCCCTGAGTGTCCCCATGCGTAAAGACCCATGTATCCCTTAACACCACCGCTATGCCTCCACCTCTTCCCACTTTGCTATTTTATACCCTGCTAGGATGGCTAATTCAATTACTGGGGCAGAGGACTTATTAAGCCACATCTCGGTTATAAATAGTAAGTCAATCGGCTCCTCCGAGAGGAGCTAAAAAATATCCGGGGCGTGTTTTACTAATGAGTGGGTATTGATTAGAGCAGCTCGTTCACAATGTTCTTTTTGGGAGACTATAGGGGAAGGATTGGGAGGGTCGCGAGCTGCTGGTTCGGTGCAAAAACTAAAGTTGCACTGTTCGCAACTACTGTTGAGATTATCTATAACCATCCAATGCCTCCCCCACTTACCCTTTGTCAACCAATAGCCAACAATTCAGCATGACTATAGGTCAGGCAACAGTCTGGTGACTCCAGCTGGAACTGGACAGTGTGGCTGGCGCTGGCCACTTCCAGGACACTGACAGGCACAGACGGGCTTGCCTTAGGCTTCTGCGCAGAGTGCATTGTTATGTGAAAATGCCCCCAACAACTAGAGGGCGTCCTGCTCAAAAATGGCAGCCTAGATTGTTGACCCAGGATTCCCAATAGTGCATGGTGAGTGCGGCAATGCGGTCAAACATTCAATTTGTCAGTTTTAAAATCAGTTAAGCAACGCAGATTAAGAACAATTAAGAACACTCTAAAAATAAGCCATGTGAAGTACAAGAGAGGAAAGAACAGCGTACATTCACTTGCAACTCCCCGCTCCTATTGGCATGTTGATGTAGACTTCTGTATTAGGTCTAATTGCATCTTGTGAATTATTCTGATGTTCATTTTGAATGTGAATGTCTGGTTCAAGAGGAACAAGTTCAAAAGCATTGTTGCTTAGTCCTTCATTCCTTACAGGTGGCTCTTCAAACGTGATGAGTCTTTCTGTTTAAACTACTTGGATTGTAGCGGGAGGAGGGCATGAGCTACGGTGAAGACCAGGAGGCCTACTGCTTATTATTGGCCACATAGTGTGGTTTGATTAAGTCAATGAGACAAATGTTATCTCTTTTTTCCCGGAAAGAGGCGGCAAAAGTACAGTTCTTGTTTCTTGTACTGCAAGGACTGGTACAGGTGTTCTGTATGAAGGTCCGAATTCATTTTTGTCTACAATTTTCTCTCTAACCAGAACATCGATTTATGGGATCCAGACAGGTCTTGCCTTGTCTGCCTTGACTTCCCCAGTGATGGTCTGCTTTAGTCAGACATTTCTTTGTTTTGTCCTGGATCAATTATTATCCTGCAGAACAGCCAAACGATCATGGATATCAAATGGTTTTTCATCTGCCACTGTGCCTTCACAATCAAGATCAGGTACCCACATTCATGTCCCAAAGAGGACTTCCTATGGAGTGACACCCACTAGACAGTTTCTTGGCTGGTTGACTAAACGACTACACTTGCCTAATACCCTAGCTGTTAAAGATTGCTTTAAGTCCCAGTTTTTCCACAACCAAATTTCCCTCATGATGATACTGAGAGGAGTACTGCAATGCTAAGCCCATTCTTTCCATGGCCACTTTGTAAGCACAAGAGCTACACTCAGGGCCGTGTTCAGAATATAACGTGCTAACTGTGTTTGTGCCAATAAAGACTCTTTGATAACAGTTCAAGCATCAGCCGAGAGCTGAGGCCATACCTAAAGGAATCTTGAGCAGGAATCCACTGCAACCATGATATACTTGTAAGCCTCGTTCATTTGTAAGGGGCCGCAGTGGTACAAGTACACACATGCGAGAGGTTTGTCTGATTTGAATAACAGTGTCTGCGCGGGTTTTGCTACAGTGGAGCCTTTCATCTGCTGGCAGATGTCGCAATTCAAGACAGTCGTTAGTTTGCTTAGTTAACCCTGGCCACCAACAGCGCTGTTTTAATAAAGAAATAGTGGCTGTAACCCCTGTGTGCGCAGAGCCCAAACCCTCATGTGCTGCTAATATTAAACTTGCCTACAATCCATATTTGGTATTACTCTATCCCCCACTCCAGGAATCTGAGCATATGGAACGTTACTTGCATCTAACTTGTAGGAGTATTTGAGTGGAAGTTTTTTAGGTACCGCTGTTCAGCCTTTGCATGAAGCAATGACAGCTACCATAATATTACCATCTATTCTCGTCTTGGAACGAGTGAGTGCAGCTACGCTAGCTGTGCAAAAATCCCCCTTTGCGGCTTCATCAGCCAATGAATTCCCTTCAATATAAATGCCATCACGTTGATGACTCAGTGTATGAATCACGTGAGTGCTTGGTAGCTTGTTTTTCAACTCTGCTACCTGTTCCCATGGCATTTTATGCTTCATTGTGCCACCTGTCACATCTTTGAACCTGTTTTGCTCCCAATGATGTAAGTACTCATTGTATGATTTTACACAGTAAAAGGGCTCACACACAATTAGTGTGGGGTATATGTGATCCGTATTAACACGTGCCAATATCAGTGCTTTTAGTTCTGCCATCTGAGGTGTGCAGTCTCCTAGAGATTGCGTTTTAATGCAACTTGGATAGAACTTTCCATCCCGCATGCGACCTTTAACGATTGCACATGTCGAGCTGTATTGCTGCTTACTTCCTATAGCCGGTTGCGCAGATCCGTCAGTGTACATTATGTATTCATACTGATCTAGAGGCAATATTTAATTAGGTAGAGGATATTCTTGTTCCTATTTCAGGAATGCTTGTGTTTTTAAACTTGGATCAAATCTGCATTAAAATTTCGTTGCAGTAAGAGAATTAGCTCATGTATCCATCTTGGATGTAAGGCTTTCGCATTTGGAATACTATCCATTGTAACTGCTTCTAAAGCTGGTGCTAGAGTTATGACAATAATCCATTTCCCCTGAGCCAGTACTCTTTCTCTTGCTCCAGCAGTCTGAACAGCTGTCAGGATTTTTTTCTGTTGAAGTGAAGTGCATTTCTGCATTTGTGTACAGGTGTGATTTGTATGTGATTGGTACTGTTTCTCCTTCATTCGAAGGTTAAGTAGGTGTACCAGCATTGACCAGCAATTATACGGATCACCAAGTGGCGTACGTTTACGCGTGTTTGCAAGTGTTTGGAAGCTATCATGTCTTCCTGGAGTGAAGGAAGAATAATAGTATGTACTTGTGTCCATTTTCTGGCTGAAAAGTCAGGTTTTATTAAGTCGTAGACATGTTTTACCCTTTGTGCATAATCTAAAATGTATGTTCTGCAGAAAATTAGGAATCCCAGTACTGATTGTAATTTTTTTTTAATGATTTTGGAGTCTGGAGCAGTGCAAACTTTTCTAAAAAGTTAGCTGCCAGACGTTTCCCTCAATAGGACATTGAGGTGGGCTATTTTTGAGTTTTTAAAGTAAAATTTGTAACCTTCAGTGGCAAATCCCATAATAATAGTGCTTACCCTGGTCAAGTGCCTCTTCAAGTCGTCGTCCATTAGATAAATATCATCCACATAGAACAACACTTCTTCATCACATTTTTGATGTAACTCTGTTACCCTTGCTGAAAATACCCTGGGGCTAATCTTATACCCTTAGGGGAGTCGACAAAATTGTCGCTGTGACCCTAACACTGAGAATCCAGTCAGATACCTGCTTTCAGGTGCTATATTTTTGCAGAAAAATCAATTTGAGGTATCAAGTGTAGTTTTGTATTTTTTCCGCACAATGTTCTTCTTTAATGCGGCACTATGCGCATTTTGGACAGCAAATGTCTTTGTGCATGAGTTTAAATGTCTGTTATCTAAAAGTAGTTATTATGTATTGTCGGGTGAAAAGACAGGAAACAAAGGAATGTTCATTGGAGAGGTACATTTTTCAATGACCCCCTGGTATTCAAGTTGATCTAAGATCTCCTGGGCCTGTTTTTTAGCTTCTTGCTTTAGAGGGTATCGCCTCTGAACATTAGGTGAAACTTTTAATTGCATCACGTGGTAGGTTGAGTCCTCATCCCACCCAGCGTGATTTCCGTACAATGCCCTCAGCTTGGGCTACTGCCCACTCCTGTGCATATGTATGTTTAAATGCAGGAAAAATTATACTTTCTCCCCTGGGGCACTCCATTACGAATGCTGGTGGCCAATCTTGTTCGGCTAACAGGACGTCAGAGCCATATGATAAGTTCTTCCAAAAGAGACCTTTTACTCTCCTGGACTTGTTCCCCTCCATCCGGAGTGTTATCTCATGTAATTTATGTGGGACGCTCACCCTTTTATCTGGTGTTTCCACCGTGATGTAATCATTCAAGTCCGCTGTCACCAGAAATTCCTTCAGGTTCTGGCGAGCTATAGTTACTTCTGCTACACTGTCTAGCATCGTCAGAGCCCATTCCCCTTTCAGAAGTTGTGTTATTAGAATTCTGGGCATGTCTGATTTTCAGACCAGCAACTTTATTTTTCTTAAATTGAGGTTTTAATTTTTGCTTATCTTCTTTTTTGGAAGTAAAGTCTTGAGCGCGCTGCTTGTTTCTCGACTGCATGCGCTCCTCTCTGTGTTCTGACCGCCCTTCTCTCTCCGAGTTTTTCTTTGAGCCCTGAAAGGAACGAGAGGAACGTGTATCAGTATCCTGATACCCGTCAGGTTTCCATATATTATCCCTATTCCTAAGTTTGTACCTCTTTTCAGAGGGCTCCTGTGGAGGAGACCTACCTCGGGACTGAAATCTGTTGTCTTTAAAATGTTGTTCTTTTTTATTATCCCACTTCATTTTATAAGAAGTTGGTGTCTGCTTTGAAGTGCCCTTTTCAGGATTGCCCATTAGTTGAGGTTTTAAAGCTTTTCTCCCCAAACTATGCCTGCCTAATTCTGCGTATGCAGTTTCAATGATTTTGGGTAGTTCATTCTCCTGAATTAATGGAGAGAGCTGTCTTAATAAATCTGGTATCAATGCTAATGAAGGAATACCATGAGTTCTGGTGTATATGGCAGCAAAGACTATACCCCAAGAGGTACAATCCTCTAACTGTGGTGAAATCCCTATGGGCAAGCAGATTGTTAATATTTTGTGTTTTTCAAATGGTGTGGTATATGGGAATACTGCTACTAAGTGAGTTATTTTCTGAGCTACCCAGAAAGGAATTTGTTCACGTTTTGTGGGCAATTTACCCATTACAATGTGTAAAGTTTGTGGAGTAATTTTCGTAGCTGTGTTCTGTGTAGGAGCTGCATTTGGGGTAATTACTGTTGGTTGGACCACAAGTATCCTCATGACGAATTGTGTTGTGTTTCTGTAAAGTTTTATCAACTTTCTGTTCTGGCATGGTGTCAATGTCAGGATGTGGTGCATAGGTCGCTAATATCGGCAATGTTGCTCTTAGTCTTCGTAATGGACCGAGTCTTGCTCTTCTTCTTGAATGGGGTAGGGCACCATTAAATCAGAAAATATGTTCCTGGGAGGTAAGAAGAATTTCAGTCTCCTCAAAAGGAGTGTAGACCACTGAGACTTCTTCATGAGTATAATAATGAAACGTTTTTGTTTGCTGCTGGGAGTTTAACACATGAATAGAACACCTCAGTTTGGAAATCTTTGTGTGCCTCTTCACAAATATTCCTGCACCTCCTCTGGCTAGTAAACCATGTTTGAGGAGTTTAACTGTCAGTGTGAGTCTTACAACAGCTGCAATACGTGTTGCATTGACATCTTCCTCCTCATCTGAGGAAGTGCTTGTGTCAGTGGGTCTAATTCTCTGTGATGATTAGTCTTTCTGTTAAGAACACTGAATAACTGTTCAAGAAAATAAGGTTAGGTGTTTAGCACAATTTGGGGAAAAATGTACTTCAAGCTTGATTAACCAACAGCCAATAAATAGGATATCTGGTCTACTCAGGTCTGGCGGAGTTTGTGCCCACCCGTTCCAGACGTCTCTGGTGTTTTGTGAGTAGGGGTCTCCAAGACTAAGCATGACTGATTCTACTGTTAAATAAGTACCAAACCAAAAGTTGGTGGCGCCTTGTAGTGTAGTTCCGATAGTACCCCTCCATGACTGCGGCAAACTGATTCTGAGCACCCCAACTGCGTATGTTAGCCTTGTTTGCATTAGCTAGCTCACAGTGCCTCTAAAATCTCCTTTTTATCAGAGAGATTCGTTTTTGGCAACCTCAGAACACAAGTCGAAAGTAGAGCACCTCCAAACTACGGGAGCAGCACCCGCAAACCTTTGTGTTCAATGACTAGCGTGCCCTTTTAACGCTGCCACAATGCTCAATCCCCTACTCAACTCTTTCTTGATGTAAAGAAATTAAAGCTATCACCGAGAGAGCTCCAACCTGCTCGTAACTAAATGTGTTAGCTCCAGCCACCACACTGGGAAACAGGGGTGCTCTACTTT
The DNA here is from genome assembly GCF_964261635.1 of Lissotriton helveticus. Taxonomy (NCBI): domain Eukaryota; kingdom Metazoa; phylum Chordata; class Amphibia; order Caudata; family Salamandridae; genus Lissotriton; species Lissotriton helveticus. Next base: position 1,471,041,470 of record NC_136065.1, read on the forward strand.
CGACTACACTATTGGACACATTGGAGAGTCCAGCAAGTATCAGTTGGGGTCTTTCACAATTCATTTTGGAGTCAGTTGAGGACTTATTTGACTGGGGAGTATAAAACATCCTACATAGGAGTACGTTGGAGTTGTCCCTGCTAGCTGGGGGACCTGCATGGACCTGGACATGTTTGATATTCTTGCAGGAACCATTTCCGGTTGACCACACACATCTTGGTGTCAGTGTAGGACCAATGAAAGTTCTACTCATTGGGAAATCAGATAGTTGATACTGGCTGCTGAATCGCCTAGCGTGGAGATACCCCTGAAGAAGGTTTTTTTTTATACCCAAAATGCATTGGGACTTATATATTCCACACAGGATCTATTTGAATGACATCTAAAACATGACTAAATATTTGTCCCATGAAGCACCTGCGTTTAAATAATAAATAACGAAGGAGCAACAAAACAACCATGTCAAGGACAACTCATTGACGTATTGGTATTAATTGGACTGTTACTTGTGATTTTTTTTATGTTTGCTTATTGTTTCAAATGAGTTTATTATAAGTGTATTATGTGGTAGACAGTCTTACAGTGTTTAATAGTAGTGCACTTTTTGTCTAAGACTTAGGTCTTAGATTTTCTCTTCCCTTTGAGAAATTTGGAGTTTTCTTGTCCCAAACACTTTGGAACACTTCACGCTGGACTTTTGAAGGTAATTGTTTCAGTGGGAGTAACCTAATCCCTGCTTCAGGACCACGCAACAAAGCGTTTGGCCTGAACTTATGACTTTCCCCGGTCTTGTACTACCAGGTAACCGTGAGTGGCACTTTGTGCTTTTAGGTGCTTTACTCACTTGAAATCTTTAAAATTGCATATATTCGGTCGTACTGATTGAATTTTTGTCATTTGGTCTCAAATAATTTATCACAGTTTACTCCATTTTTCTACATTTATCTTGTACGTGTTTTCACTTTTTACTGTTTGAAGTGCTGCATGAATACTTTAAAAATTGCCTCTAATTTAAACCTGACTGTTTTATGCCAAGTTAGACAGAGTTAAACACAGGTTACTTTGGAGTTGCTTATGTTTCACCCTGAGAGAGATTATGGTTCCATTATGGTTCCTGTGTAAGTACGATTTCAACCACTCAACCAGAAACTCACTTTTCAACAATCATCATCCTGAACTGTCAATGTGTGTGATAGGTAAGTAAACTTGTCTCCAGTAAGGTTTGAATCTAAATCAATATAGACTTGGGAAAGGATCAAATCATTTGTAGAGAGATCAAAATTATTAAACAACTTTTTCATACTGTGTTCCACAAAATCACTTTTCAGCCATAACCAAACATCGAATTCTTCAAAACCTATTTCATCATCTAAAAATCAGAAAGCATCCAATTTTTATTGGAGTCCCCAGGTAGGTGAGGGACCCTCACTGCTTTCAGAGATATCCAAACTAGTGGACGAAACCAAATTCATATTTTGAGTTGGTAAAAATAGTTCAAGTTCTCTGGCTACAGTTCACACATTTATATGGGCAATTAGTTCAGCTTCTTGATAACTCTAAACAGTTTCAAGTAAAGTCCTTACAGCATAAAATGCATTCAGTATCTCCTTATCATTTCTGATGCAAGATCCATCTACATAATGTAACAAGTCAGAACATGCTCAGGAGACGTATTAAGTAGTTGCTGTATATTTATTGGAGCTTGTATACTGTGCTGTACCCTTCTTTCATTCCCTCATTTAACTGCCTGTAATCCCATGAAAACACATTTACTTTCCACCTTGGAATATTCCCCTTCCACCATTCTGCGTGACATCACAGTGCCACTACATCACATTATCACATTTCTCCACCCTCCCCCTTTTTATTTTTTATACCATAGCAAATAAGAGAAAGCGAGAGAAAAAAGAAAGAGAAAAAAAACATTAATTCAGCAATGTTCACTCAACCATTCAGGTTTTCTTGAAATCCTTTCAGACTTTCTGAGCACCTGTTCATCTTGTTGAATATTCAATTGTAGATTTCCCTGTCCACTCCTTGGTTAATGTTTTTTTTTTAATTTCTTATTTGTTGTTATTACTTTGCTGGCATCTTTTGCTGTTAAAGCTGTTCCTTGAACCTTTGTTATTTCCGTAGGTATAGGGTGAAATCTGCTTTGCGATTTCCTTGTCTGTTGTTGGCGAACTAATACCAAATCACCTATTTGATATTCTTGGTCTCGACAATTTCTACTACTTTCTGCATAAAACTTCATGTTGTATTTCACTTCTTTATCTCTCTGCATTGTTTCTTCATGTTCTGATGGCAGATCCGCTGGTTGATGTGGTAGATGAGTTTGTCGGGATTGACCAATCATTAAACCTCAAAGACATTTTCTAGTTGACACATGAGGAGTATTTTTGTAATCTCGCAAAAATTGACATATTTCCTGATTTATTTATAACAAAGGTTTTGCCCTTTGCAGAGCCTTCTTAATAGTGGTCATTGAACTTTCTACCATTACATGTGCTTGAGGCCACATCATTCTATGTACTATTCCCAAATAAATCATGCATTTTTTAAATTCATTTTTACTAAATGGTGGTCCATTTTTTGTTTTCATAACATTAGGTATTCCTCAAGTAGAGAATATTTCGTCAAAAACTGGAAGTATCACTGATGTAAATTTTGACGACATCACTTTCACAATAGGGAACTGAGAATATTCATCTATCATCGCTAACAGATTGGTGTATGGCGTTTTGGGATCCGAGCAACATTTCCCGATTCATGCCCTTATATAGGTACAATTCACATTGCCCTAATATAGGCATAGAAATCGTACCCATATTTAGACATAGCCCATGCAGTCCACATACAGGTATGGCTACTTTCACACGTACCAGAAAGCCACAATGATTTCTTGGAAAATCGGCTTAAGCAGTCAGGGAAATCCCCTTGCTTGAATATTGATTTGTCCAAGAACTCATGGAGTTTTCAAAGAACTACCATTCCCTTGGGGTTCTTTGATGATGTTATTATGCCCGACTGTACGTCAAACTAGGCACCTTCAAGGTATAAATATGCCTTCTCTTGCTCTAGCAAACACACGGTAGTTCAGAGCAGTTTGACTATCTACTTGCCCGACGCAGCTCGCTACAGCAAGTGCCGAAGGAAGCCGACCCTCCAGCTGATGCACTGACCGAGAAGCTGTCCTTTCTCTCGCTGAGAATCCAGCTCCAGTGTTTCCAAGCTCCCCTCGCGGGGTGTTGGGAAATCGAGTCCCGAGACAGAGATACCAGACCTCCTTCATTCTAAACTAAGGTATGGAGCTGATTAAACCCTAAAGAGAAATCTTGAATAGGTTATTGGCAAAGAAACTAAACCTATGCTACACCACACTCACTTCTTCCCTCGTACTACACTTAGGTTAGGTACATTGGCGTAGGCTTATTTTAGAAGCACCAGTTGAGTACTTTTAGCCTTTGTTATTTAGGTATGTATTTATCTATGGTCTAGAAACCATACAATGCTTTTACAGTATTATTTTATAATACTCTTCACGCTGTACGCATTTTACTTTGCAGCCTGTATTACGATTGTAGCAGTTGACTTTACTTGCATGAGAAAGAAGACTGTTCAATAAATCCCTTTTATTGAAAACGCCCGTCTCTCTATTTTCTCTACACATCGGATGAAACCAAACATGCACGATTGACTGAGTAAAATATCTATCTATTGTTTCCACAACTCTGAAGATACGTTTATTCTTGGGGAAAGAAGCTTGTCATGTTTATGCGGTTGTCAGGAACTAATCCCTTCTTGTTTATTCGAGAAAGTTTCTAGTGACCTCTGAGCTAGCTGGCACTCACAATTAATTCTAATATATTCGATAGAGACCTAGTAAACATAAGTCCTACGTCAAATCTATAGGATATATTATTCCAATGACAGAACCTATTGGGAATATAGGAACTACACTACAAGATAGAGTACTGAGTTCAACGGTCCATACAAATCTGCTGTTATATTAGACCATACAGCATCTGGTAATTCAGACATATGCAACTCTTCCATCCCTTTTTCCTTGAAGGTACATTGACATAAATTACAAGACTAAACCACTTCTTCTACCTGACTGTCTAATTTGGGAAACCATAATTTCTTTCTCAAGAAGTTTTCATAGCAGAATCACCTCAATGACTTTCATGTGCCAGATCAATGTCACGTCGTGGTAAACTTGCAATTATAATTTGTTTATTACGCCTTAGAAGTATTCCAGATGAAGCCACAGACAGTTCAGAATGTACGTTGTTGAACAGCTAGATATCATGTTTTCTTATAATAGGTTGATATCGAGTTGCACTGTTTACCAATCTACAATTATTTTCACTTATAATTTTTTATTACTTCCTCAATGGTTTCATCTTTTTGTGTTGCTTTAACCAATTCTTTCCCTACAACAATTCCCGGTACTGCAGATTTGATTATGAAACATACATATTCCTCTGCCTCTAATTGCTGTTTTATCTCAGTTTTAAATTTGTGTCTGGACATTTCATCTGCTGGATTGTATTCCTTTCCAGATTTATGAATAATTCTAAAATCATAATCCATTAGTTTCATTCACCATCTTTCAATACTTGGTGGCATTTTATTTTTTGGATTTCCAAAGATAGAAGTGATTGTTTGATGATCTGTTATAATAACAAATGGTCAATATATAAAATCACGGTAATGTTCACATGCCTAGACAACTGCCAACAGTTCTTTTTCTAGTTGAGAGTATTTTTGTTCCACATCAGACAGACTCTTAGTGGCATGAGAAATCACATTACTAGGAGTTTCCCTCCCAGGTTTATGTTGTACCAAAATTGTACCCAGCCCTGCAGGACTGGCATCCACCACCAATTCTGTGCAAAGAAGAATTGCCAGTTCTAGATCCTCACACACCCCTACAAAACCCTCCACGAACTAGATCCTGCCTACATCAAACATTGTCTCAACTTCCACCAACCCTCTAGACACTTGCGCTCCTCTTCACTAGCACTTACACATGCACCCCGCATCTGTCGCAGCTGAGGCAGCGGCTGCTCCTTCTTCTAGATCGCTGCAAAGACCTGGAACGATCTTCTCATCCAGCTCCATAAAGACCTCCTCGCTGGCAGACTTCAGAAAGAGACTCAAGACCTGGCTCTTTGACGGAGATACAGCACCGAGATATCTCTAGGGGCGACAGTGATGGAGTGACAGTGATGCGTTGTACAAAAGTTGTTTGATTGAATGGCAAGAAAACCATCAGAGGACTCCTCACATACCTACCCCCCCAGGCCTGCGCTGCAGGTTCTGTAACACCATCGCAGACTTCATTGCACCCCTAGCCTTAGACTCCAAGGACTACATCTTCCTTGGAGGCCTAAATTTCCACATCGACGAACCAAATGACAAAAACACTGCACACCTCCTCGCCAGTATGATCACCCTAGGATTGACCCACATTGTCCTCGACCCGACATACACTGTAGAATACATGCTGGACCCAATTTTCACCTCCACGAACTGCGTAAACTACAGCCATGTCACAGAACTCCCAAGGACGGATCACTCCATCATCCAGTTCAGCCTCTCCAGCCCCCGCACCTCTATCCCTAAGATCGCCAATGCCCCCCAACGGAGTAGGAGCAAAATGTCAGGGAACAGCTGGGCAAACACCCTCAACACAGTCAGCCCTGCTACAATCACCAACATTGAACAAGAAGTGAAAAACTTCAACGCCTCGATCATCAATTGTGCAGACAGCATCATCGATATCAAGAGCAACATCCAGAGAAAATCTGCCAAAAATGCCAGCTGGTACACCCAAGAACTCTGAACAGTGAGACAGGGCAGCAAACAGTAGGAGGGGAGTTGACATGCCAGCAAGGACACCTCTGACAGGTCAGCTGAGGGCATCAAAGAAGAGACAGCCGTTGCTCTATGCATCAAAACCAGCACCAACAACACAAGGGAACTTTTCAACATTGTTAAGGAAATTTCCTACATGGCTGCCAGAGAAAACAACATCTTACCATTTCAGAAGCTGTGTGACAACCTTGTCCACTTCTTCCAGAAAAAAATTGCAACCATATACAGAAACTTCGAACCCCAATCCACACATATTGACTTCCTCGACAGATATGCCACCACCGTCACCAACACAAATCTCACACTGACCACTTGGAACATCATCTCCAGACAGGACACCACCTTCACTATGAAATCAATCCACTTGCAAGCTCCCTCCGACCCATGCAGGCACCACATCTTCATCCTCAGAAACCAAAGGATCTGCCAGTAACTCATCCCCCTACTCCTCACTTCAATCACCACTGCAACATTTCCCAACTCCTGGAAACACGCTAAAGTCCAACCACTACTCAAAAAACCCTTGGTCGACCCGAGCAAACTCAAAAACTACCAGCCAATATCCTTGCTCCCTTTTCCAGCAAAGGTCCTGGAAAATATCATCAACAATACACTCATGAGACATCTGGAGCAAAACCAGCTATACAACGCCTCCCAACCGGGCTTCTGCAGCAATCACAGCACCATAACCGCCCTGAACACTGCCACCCACGACATCCAAATCCTCCTTGACCAAGGAGAAACAGCAGCTTTGACCCTCCTTGACCTCTCAGCAGCTTTCAACACTGTAGCTCACCACACACTGATCAAAAGACTCCACTGCATCAGCATCCAAGTGGATGCTCTAAGATGTATCACCTCCTTTCTCAGCAGAAGAACCCAGAGGATCCTCCTCCCACTTTTTCACCTCTGAACCCAAGGAGATTAACTTTGGTGTCCCCCAGGGCTCATCCCTCAGCCCCACACTTTTCAATGCATATATGACCCCGCTGGCCAACATCATCAGATTCCATGGTCTCAATATAAATTTCTATGCAGACGGCACCCACTTCATCCTCTCACTCATTGACGACCCCACCACTACTAGAACCAACTTCCACAGATTCATGATAAACTTCACCGACTGGATAAAGAAAAACTGCCTGCAGCGGAACACAACCATGATGGAAGTACTGATCTTTGGCAACAGTAGCAACACATGGAACATCTCCTGGTGGCCATCAGACCTAGGGGACCCGCACCCACTTCCTCTGACCAAGCCAGAAACCTAGGAATCATCATTGACATCAAGCTCACCATGAATTCACAGATCAACACTGTCTCCTCCACCTGCTTTCTCACTCTGTGCATACTACGTAAGATCTTCAAGTGGCTACCCCTAGACACAAGACACACCATCACACAGTCCCTCATCACCAGCCGACTAGACTACGGCAATGGCCTCTACAGAGAAATCGCTGCACCCCTCATACAGAGACTTCAAACCATACAGAACACCACAGTCAAACTCATCCTTGGCCTTCCCTGATGAACCCACATCACACCTCACCTCAGGCAACTCCGCTGGCTCCCCGTACAGAAGAGATGTCAATTCAAGCTGCTGACCCACGTGCACAAGGCTGTACACAACCAATGACCCGCATACATTAACTACCACTGGAAAATCCACCAACCATCAAGAAGACTACTCTCCACCTCCCTTTCACTTGCCCATACTCCCCGCATCCACTGAAGCAGAAGTGGAGGACCTCCTTCTCCCACATTGCAGCAGAGACCTGAAACAGCCCCCACAGACACTTCTGGACACTCACCTCACATCCAGATTTCTGAATGGGCCTCAAGACCTGGCTATTCAAACAAGCCTCTGGGTTCTGCCATCACCTAGATAACCTGTTGTGTGATTAGCCACACTTTATAAATATTGATTGATTGATTGATTGATTTAGTATGGTAAAAGTAGGAATAGGTGTATACAGAACTAGATACATTGCACAAATGATACTAGAAGAAAGTCATTTCTAGAAGAAGGCACATTTGATATTGAACAATGGAATTAATTGTACAAAAGATTGAAGGGGGCAAACAACGTAGTTCAGAACACTGCTTGGCTTTCTTAAAATGCTGTGAGGGGGGCAGCACTCAGTGACAGGAGACTGTGTGCTGGGCCTTAGAGATACCCACAGAGAAATGAAGGTGTCAAATTACCTATTTGAGAGACAGACTATGAGTTATTTGCCTAAATGAATAATGCTGCTCCCAACCAATTGGAAAAAAGGAGGAGGATATGTACATTTTTTTGAGTATTCCAATTCTGTCAGAAGTTGCTCAGGATGTGCCACTGTTGCACCTAAGAACGATACAGCTCCATGTGAGTGGGCCACATAGAGGGACCATGTAAGCGAGCACAATATGTGCAGAAGCTATGGCACACAGTATCATGGAAAGCGGTCACTGGTCTGACAGCAGTGTGATGAGTGCTAGAGGGACATGAGAGTCTGACATGATGACTCCACATTTACCACCTTTAATTTGAAATGTCCCCAGTCCCACTGATCTGAAACACTGAGTTCTGATTCAGAGTGTTTGGGCACGCAGTCTAACTATTACCCTAATAGTCTGAGATGAATCTGGGATGACGATCTAGAGACCCTAATCATGTGCCACAACAGGAAAGACAGACCCCTTCACCTACGGATGAGGACAGTGGCAGTTCCTGTGACGTCTTGCATGTCTAACTTGATGTCATCTCACCCTTTGAGAATTCCATGGCCCTGAAGAAGGTGATTAATGTCAGATTTTCAAATAGATCCCTGTGAACACCAGAGAACCCAGGCTCTAATTACAAGCATACTCGACTACCGAAATGCTCTCTACGCCGGAATCCCATCCTGCATTCTACCCGACTCCAAACCCCCCAGAAAGAATCAGTCAGACTCATCTTGGACATCCCACAAAATGCTCACATCTCACTAGACCTCAACACACTCCACTGGCTTCCAGATCAGAAATGATGTGAATTCAAGCTGCTCATGCACACCTACTAAGCTCTCCAAAAAATCAGACCAGCACACCTCAACCACTACCTCAACTCCTACCAACACACCAGACACCTTGGTTGCCCTCTCACTCTATTGCATGCGCCCCTTGCATTAGGAAAACCAGATGTGGAGGACAATCCTTCTGACATTTGCAGCCAAAGCCTGGAATGACCACCAGCAACAGCTCAGAACCACCCCTCCCTCATGGACATCTGAAAGCAGCTCAAGAACTGGCTCTTCCAGAAAAAACAGGTATGACTCCATTCTGCCTCCTTCTTGTGCCCTCACTCTACTCAGTGCCTGGATACCCACGTGTGCGATATGCCATGCTTTACAAGTCCACATAACATAACATTCATGTAGGTTAGTCCCCATCTGACCTTCTGGACCTCCCATCAGTTTCCTAAGGTGCCGACCACGCCCAGAAATAAAAACAACACTTGCAAACTGTTTTTGAATGTTAAATCCCTAACTGGGCTGATGTTAATCTATTGCTGCATGCTATCCTGTGAAGCGAGGTAAAGGACAGTCTGGTAATAAATGCAAATTGACCGCGACAACCATTTGCAACTGATGTTGGCTTGAGTATTTCTATAGGTGCCTTGTCGAATGCTGTTGTTGAAGAATCTTTACTAAAGCTGTTTGGACTAAATTAATAATTGTAAATAAAAGAAAGGGAAAGCTTCAACTAATTTCCTTAATAGTCTGAAAGAACGTTCTTATTGCTTTTCTGGTTTTGTGAGTGCCGCTTAAACAGCTCAGAAGGTAATAGCTGCTCCTGTTCATGTGTTTTACCTAAGATAGAGAGCAATTGAGAACTATGTGCATTGGTTGGCAAAACAGAAATCCGTCTGAATTGATTTCTGTAGTGAATAACAGTGCATTGGTTCAAGAGAGTAAGGAAGAATCAGCCGAATCTAAAGTGATATCATTACCAATGTAATACATCCAACAAAAGCAATTTTGACTTCCCTCCTCCCACAGGCTTGATGTTCAACATTTTAAGCTATCCTGAGGATATACTGCTTTCAACATGCTTTGAATTTTGGAGAGCAGAAAGGGCGGCACGAGTGTTGTGTTATTAATGAAAAGCACACGTCATGCTTTTTTGATACTGGTTGGTCATTATTAAAACCTCTGGAATTCTGATACTTTACAAAGAATAAAGTTGGCACTTCTAAGATGTGTTTCTCACCTCATCACTGATTCCATCTCATTTGCTTGGGGTATAATCCCAGACCAGCATCTCGAATCCCACCACTGCTATGTAATTATGGGCGAGGGACCAACTAAGTAAATTAAACTGTACTGAATACGGTACCAATAACGGTGCTTATTTGTTCCTTTTGAGAATGCAGATACTGTCTTAGCTGTGTTCTATCAAAATGATAACTCATCCAGCCCTCTTGATGTTGTGAATACGCCAACATAAACCATGTCATTTATTTTAGATGCAGTCCAGTCCTCTTTATGGTCTCAAAAAATGCTAGCCATGAAGGTTGTATTATAGCCATTTAACTGGTCAAAATCAGGTGGACCTTAAAGAAAAACCTATCACACATTTCGAATCCCTCTTCATCCTGAGGTGGAAGCGGGAATATACCTGTTTATTGCTGCTCTAGTAAAACATAAGGGGGCTCATTAGGATGGCGGACGGAAGAGCCACCGCGGCCCTGGAGTAGGCGGAAAAAGCCTTTTCCGTGTCCGCCTGCCGCGGAAACTCCGTCCGCCATATCAGGATAGGAAAACGTGTCAAATTTCCGTCCGCAACGGAAAAGCACGCACCGCCGTCGAACTACACACGACCACGCGGCGGACGGAACACATCCGGAGGCTCCGCCGTAAGTACTGACGTCTAAGACCCTCCCCCAAATCAAGATGGCGGAAAATACACATAAAACCGCAGCGGAAACACAACCTGTCTGAACACGGCAGATTCCCCACAGCGAGGAAAAGAGACACAGCAGAGAGACCCACCACAAGCTGCTCGCCACCATGGACCCAGCGCTACACGCTTTCCCGATGTTCTTCGCGATCCACCACGTCCTAGTCTTGGCCCACCATCGACGCCGACGCAGGTAAGGCACAAACCATTGGCTGTCTGGAGGGGAATACCTGCAAGGGTCGTGACGTAGGGAGGGGGAGTGTCATGTTACCCAAACCACTGATGAGAAGCAAATAGAAATACACATTTGTAGTACGCAAGCATGAATGACAACGACAAACCACGAGACTTGATAGACTACCTTTATTGTACATAATAGGGGTATAATCACAGTGTATGCGTGAGCATGGGCAAAGTGGGCACCAGAGCAGCTACATCAGAGGCAGCATGTGAGAGGGCAGAATGCAGTATCAGAACATCAACAGGGCATTGCGGAGTACAGAGCAGGTACATCAGAGGCAGCATGTGAGAGGGCAGAATGCAGTATCAGAACATCAACAGGGCATTGTGAAGTACAGAGCAGCTACATCAGAGGCAGCATGTGAGAGGGCAGAATGCAGTATCAGAACATCAACAGGGCATTGTGAAGTACAGAGCAGCTACATCAGAGACAGCATGTGAGAGGGCAGAATGCAGTATCAGAACAGCAACAGGGCATTGTGCCCAACAGAGCAGGTACATCAGAGGCAGCATGTGAGAGGGCAGAATGCAGTATCAGAACAGCAACAGGGCATTGTGCCCAACAGAGCAGGTACATCAGAGGCAGCACATCAGAGGGCAGAATGCAGTATCAGAACAGCAACAGGGCATTGTGGAGTACAGAGCAGGTACATCAGAGGCAGCACATCAGACGGAAGAATGCAATATCAGAACAGCAACAGGGCATTGTGCCCAACAGAGCAGGTACATCAGAGGCAGCACATCAGAGGGCAGAATGCAGTATCAGAACATCAACAGGGCATTGTGAAGTACAGAGCAGCTACATCAGAGGCAGCACGTGAGAGGGGCTAAGTGCATCAACAGTCCATAGCACTGAACATGTCCATCAGAGGCAGCACGTGAGAGGGGCCAAGTGCAACAACAGTCCATAGCACTGAACATGTCCATCAGAGGCAGCACGTGAGAGGGGCCAAGTGCAACAACAGTCCATAGCACTGAACATGTCCATCAGAGGCAGCACGTGAGAGGGGCCAAGTGCAACAACAGTCCATAGCACTGAACATGTCCATCAGAGGCAGCACGTGAGAGGGGCCAAGTGCAACAACAGTCCATAGCACTGAACATGTCCATCAGAGGCAGCACGTGAGAGGGGCCAAGTGCAACAACAGTCCATAGCACTGAACATGTCCATCAGAGGCAGCACGTGAGAGGGGCTAAGTGCATCAACAGTCCATAGCACTGAACATGCCCATCAGAGGCAGCACGTGAGAGGGCAGAATGCAGCATCAGAACATCAACAGGGTATGCGGAGTACAGAGCAGGTACATCAGAGGCAGCATGTGAGAGGGCAGAATGCAGTATCAGAACATTTACATGGCATTGTGGAGTACAGAGCAGGTACATCAGAGGCAGCACAAGTACGTGTCCCAACCAACCCGTCCCAGGGACCACAAGAGTGCAACGCAGTTCTCAATGGACACACCATGTGAAATAACATTTGAGTGAAGTGATCAGCACCTCACATCACAGAATCAGGGGGACTGCGTGAACTACCTGCCTCGGACAAGCTGCCAGCACCAGCAACAGGAGTGTGAGACACAGCCACAGCCCGAGTGACAGACACATGGGCCACGGACCCAGACATACTGCCAGCACCAGCAACAGGAGTGTGAGACACAGCCACAGCCCGAGTGACAGACACATGTGCCACACACCCAGACACACTGCCAGCACCAGCAACAGGAATGTGAGACACAGCCACAGATGTAGTCACTGACACGTGACCCACTGATCCAGACAGACTGCCAGCACCAGAAACAGGAGTGTGCAACACAGCCACAGATCTACTCACTGACACGTGAGCCATAGACCCAGATACACTGCCAGGACCAGCAACAGGAGAGGGCACAACAGAGACTGTGCCACTACATGATGCATGAGAGCCAACAACAGACACAGTGCCACTATCTGATACATGAGAGTCAACTGCACCTGCGGGACTGGGACCACTGAAATGATGAGCCACAGGGCTGTATGGGCCAGGAGGCAGGGTGGCCCTGGGAGCTGGGAATAGCTGTCCTTGAGCGACATCGGGGTGGGCAGGTGTCAATGGTGTGTGTCTGCGTTTCTTAGGGATGTGTGAGTGCACCCTGGACAGGACAGGACTGCCAAGTGGTAGGGACTCTAAAGAATTATCACCCATCATAGGTGGAGCATCTGCAGCCGGGGATCGGGTATCTGGGGACGTGCTGGAGCCTGCTTGTCGTTTGCTGTGTGCCTGCCGCCTGGACTCAGAATCATGTGTAATGGGGGATGCAACAACAGGGGACTCCCTCCTCTGCTTCTGACTGGGCCGGATGGGAGTGGAGGTATGGGGGGACTCCGCCGCGGAGACATCTGTTTGGCGTTCATTTGAAAACATCAGCCTCAGTGCAGCCAGGGGTGAAGTATGCCTGTCCTTGATTGCGTCATTGTCCATGCTAGAAGCCTTGTCCGTAGGATGTGCCTTATCCTTAGGTGGAGTGTTGTCTCTGGATTTTGCCTGTGCCCTGGTCGCCGCCCTGTTCCTGCCAGCAGACTTGTCGTCTGTGGTGCACCTGTCTCCAGTAGACACCTGCTCTCTGTGTGTGTCCCTGGCCTTGGGAGAAGGACCTTGCTCTGTTGTGTGCCTGTCCTTGGGAGTTTCCCTGCTCTTAGGAGGTGCCTTTGTCTTCTGACTGTCCTTGTCCTTGGGAGGGTCCCTTTCCTCTGTTGTGGGCCTGCCCTTGGGAGTCTCCCTGCTCTTAGGAGGAGCCTTTGTCTTCTGACTGTCCTTGTCCTTGGGAGGGTCCCTTTCCTCTGTTGTGGGCCTGCCCTTGGGAGTCTCCCTGCTCTTAGGAGGAGCCTTTGTCTTCTGACTGTCCTTGTCCTTGGGAGGGTCCCTTTCCTCTGTTGTGGGCCTGTCCTTGGGAGTCTCCCTGCTCTTAGGAGGAGCCTTTGTCTTCTGACTGTCCTTGTCCTTGGGAGGGTCCCTTTCCTCTGTTGTGGGCCTGCCCTTGGGAGTCTCCCTGCTCTTAGGAGGAGCCTTTGTCTTCTGACTGTCCTTGTCCTTGGGAGGGTCCCTTTCCTCTGTTGTGGGCCTGCCCTTGGGAGTCTCCCTGCTCTTAGGAGGAGCCTTTGTCTTCTGACTGTCCTTGTCCTTGGGAGGGTCCCTTTCCTCTGTTGTGGGCCTGTCCTTGGGAGTCTCCCTGCTCTTAGGAGGAGCCTTTGTCTTCTGACTGTCCTTGTCCTTGGGAGGGACCCTTTCCTCTGTTGTGGGCCTGCCCTTGGGAGTCTCCCTGCTCTTAGGAGGGTCCTTTGTCTTTTGAGTGGCCTTGTCCAAGGGACTGTCCATGGACTTGTGAGTATCCCTTGCCTTGGGAGTACCTTTTGTGTTGAATGCCTGTGTAGCTCCTGAAGGCATGTCCCCCAACAACACGTGTGGATCGTGTGTGTGTACTCCAGTGTATCTGACGTTGTCTTCGTGAACAGATTTAGCTGATCTAGGGGATGGGGTCTGTGCCCTGCGTGCCCTGACGTGCTGTCTGATGCTGCTTCTAGTGCAATAACCTGTATTTGAGTCCTGCTCTGAATAATCACTACCCCCTGAGACATCCAGTGGTGTAGATGGGGAAACAGAAGTAGCACCTTGTCCATGCGACTGTACTATTGCAGACGACACACTGCTTGCCAATGACTGCACTGTCCTGTGTAGACCAGCAAGATCGCCATGCATCCCTTCCATGAATGCCACCACCTGCCCCAACTTCCTATCATGGTCTTGGAAAGCATTTGTCATATTGGTCTGCCCCACACACAGCTGTCACAGCAGATCAACGGCCTCAGCACACAGTGCATTTTGGCTCACTGTGGCAGGGGCAGCGGTGCCTGCACCGAACGCCACTCTGCTCCCCCTACTCCTGCGGCCACGAACAGTACATGGTGCAGTTGGCGGAAGTATGGCCCCTGTGTGCTGTCTTCCGACAGAAGGTGATGATTGCCCACTCCCAGTCTGTGACAACAGTGCAGGCTCACCAAGAGTTTCCGAAGATGAGGACGATGGTGTCTCAACATGCGAGTCCTCAGGGACGGTCCTGTTCCCCTCTCCGGCGCTGCCCTCCTCTGTGTCAGTCTGCGTGTGTGCGAAGTCTGACCCGGACTCATTTCCTCGACTGTTCTCCTCCGTCTGTGTCCGAGTGTCCTCTGTCATAGCTGAAATGCACATAAAAGAAGTGTAAGTCATGGGCACACTCACGTACAGAAGTACAAGGATTGCCAAATTCCATAGCTGACAAAGTAATTGTAGCCCCCATCCTGCACACGGCCCACCTCTACCAGTCATCCTCACATTACATAAGCGTTGGTGGCCGTGACACATGTACAGCATGCGGACAGGGCAGGAGCACGTACATCTGCACACATTTCCTGCCATGGACCACTAGGGGATGTGCTTCAACACTCAACTACTAAGCAATTGGCGTGTCAACATTGCGGACTTGGGTGTCAAATGACACCCACCCAATGGGACCAACATGGCATCACAGAGATACATACGCAACACGGAACTCAATACTGTGTCTGTGCACCAATACATGCATTGCGCTCACAAGTTTCCTACACAGACAGTATGCTCACCGCTAGTTTGCTGTTGATCGACACTCAGACGTTCGGACAGTTCAGGATGCGTCACTGCAATGATACGGTGCATGAGAGGGGTCATGGAGCGTCGTGCCAGACGGGGCGTCCTTGGAATCATCCCCAGTGTCACTTCCGCTACATTCTTGCTCAGCCTGGAAATGTCGTCCCAGCGTTTGTGGCAGTGTGTATGTCGTCTGTTGCACACCCCCAATGCCCGTACTTCCCGTGCAATGCTCCTCCACACATCCTTGCGAAGGTGCAGCTTGACCTACCATGATGGGAGAGAAAAGGGTGTAAGTCAGTGGACAGTTGGCCTGTCACACACATAGGGGCAACACGTATCTATCAGCAGCCATGCACAATCCGGAACATATGTCGAGCCCACAGTACACAGCTAAGATAGCAGTATGCACGATCATTTGGCCCCCTCATGCACACCAACATGTCCCACACTGCACTTACCACCCGTCCGGGTGCGCCGTAGAGTCGTCCATAGTTGCGGAGCACACCGTCCACGAGGACATCAAGCTCCGCGGCGGTGAAGGGACGAGACCGGATCTCTTTGCCTCTCGACATGGCAAGATCACGGAGTATGGGACTAGAGCAGCAGTCGTTGGTCAGCTCAGCAGCAGCAGCAGGTCGAGGTGATGGTCACAGGCAGCAGTCGTTGGTCAGCTCAGCAGCAGCAGCAGGTCGAGGTGATGGTCACAGGCAGCAGTCGTTGGTCAGCTCAGCAGCAGCAGCAGGTCGAGGTGATGGTCACAGGCAGCAGTCGGTGGTCAGCTCAGCAGCAGGTTGAGGTGATGGTCACAGGCAGCAGTCGGTGGTCAGCTCAGCAGCAGCAGCAGGTCGAGGTGAACAGGCAGCACTGGTTCCCAGGGTAGGATGTGTGCTTTTGGACAACACACATATATAGGGCCCTCAGCACGTGTCAGTGGCATACGTCGCCAGCAATTGGTCAGCCCTGGAAGCGTGTTCGTGAAATGGGCCAATGACTGGCCCTGTTGTTGCGGTGCACTGCTTCCGCTACTTGCGATTGGGCATATGCGGCCAGCGTCCCTCTTCCCATTGGCTGCATGTGCACGGACCGTCACGGGCACACATCGGCCACCGCACGTGCAAGCTTCAGGCACGGATGCTTCAGTTGTAACAATGTTCTATCACTGGCGCCACCATGGCGGTGCACGTACTCAGCGGGGGAGGTGCAGGCCTATACACCCTTTAGATGTACTCAATGGACATGCCAGTTCATGACCCCCCTTACAGTCACATTGCATCATCCACCGTACACCAGCCGGAGCGGCCGGGCCTAGGACGGCTGTGCCGGCCATGTCCACAACCGCCGTGCCAGGCCATGTACACAACCGCCGTGCAAGGCCATGTACGCAACCGCCGTGCCAGGCCATGTACACAACCGCCGTGCAAGGCCATGTACACAACCGCCGTGCCCGGCCATGTACACAACCGCCATGCCAGGCCCGGCCTAGGACGGCCGTGCCGGCCATGTCCACAACCGCCGTGCCTGGCACGGCGGTTGTGGACATGGCCTGGCACGGCGGTTGTGGACATGGCCTGGCACGGCGGTTGTGGACATGGCCGGCACGGCCGTCCTAGGCCGGGCCTGGCATGGAGGTTGTGATAGTACATTGTTGCAACTGAAGCATCCGTGCCTGAAGCTTGCACGTGCGGTTGCCGATGTGTGCCCGTGACAATCCGTGCACATGCAGCCAATGGGAAGAGGGACGCTGGCCGCGTATGGCCTTTGGGAAGTAGCGGAAGTTGTGCACCGCCATGGCGGCGCCAATTATGTTATCTTGTCAGACGCTGCACCGTGATGTGTTGTGTGCAGTTGCGTCATGAGGGTTGTGAGCGTGATAGGAAAAGGTCATATGTGATACACTATTGCAAGTGTGTCCATACTATGCCCATCGGTGGGCACACAATGGGCAACAGATGTGCATTTGGACGTGTTGACGTCGGGTGTGACCCTACAAACGTTATTACATCTTCACAACTACACAGTACATCACGGCTATATGGCCAAATTATGCATCTGTTGTCAGTGTGTGGTTCTGGCGAGGTGACTACAGTGGTGGTGGTACACATGCATTCAGTGTATGTGTTTTGGACGTTGTGTCACCATGCATGTAATTACCGTATGGACAACATTATTGGTGTTGGCATTGGTGCATGATGACATGGTGCGTGTGTATCATTATCGTTTGTGTGCATGCACTTGCATGTGTGTCTGTGATGTGGCTATTAAACATTAGGGTAAAGACACACGTATTGTCAGTAAGGTTCACATGTGACTACGTTGCGTTGACACACTTCCTGTTGCAAGTGGCTGCACTTTGTTAAAGGGGCACTACGTATTGTATAGAGTATCAGAGATGTCACACATATGACCATTCTCCCTAGAAAAGTTGTTGTTGCTAATGTTGGCTCACATGTGATGGAGTTGCACACGTATGCGTCGTTTGTAAGTTGACCCAAGTTACATTTCTCTCCCACACAGGAGAGCTCCAAATGTGCATCGGCCATACACTGTGCTGGAGGATATGGTTGACGAGGAGGTGATTAGGAAATTCCGGCTGGATCGACGACGGTTGATGGAGCTTGTTGCCCAATTGTCTCCTCATCTGCAGCCACGAAGGACTTATCCTGGTTCCATTACACCCACAGCAAAGGTGATGGCTGCCCTACACTTTTTTGCTACTGGCACCTTTCAGTACACAGTTGGATATGCCGGGGGGATGTCACAGTCCATGTTCAGCACGGTACTTCGGGATGTTTTAAGAGCTATGATGCTGTACAAGAATGACTACATACATTTCCCACGGGCGGAAGAGTTGGCAGCTGTCAAAGCAGACTTCTATGCACTGGGCCACATACCACACGTTGTGGGTTCAATTGATGGCACACATATCGCTATCATTCCACCACGGGCACGTGAGCAGGTTTTTAGGAATCGCAAACACTTCCATTCGCTGAACGTGCAGGTGGTGTGCCTGGCAAACAACATCATCTCCCATGTGTGTGCAAGATTTCCTGGGTCCGCACATGAAGCCCACATCATGCGGAGCAGCATTGTCCCCCAACTGATGGCAAATCTGCGACCCGGTCAAGCGTGGCTTGTTGGTGAGTGTGCAGTAGGGACTTTTGTGATCTCTGTGTGGCATGGGGTAACCACCATTTCTTGTTGTGATATTTGTGTATGTCATCCCCCTACTTAGGCGACTCGTTGTACCCAAACAGGCCCTGGTTCCTGAGTCCCCTACGTAATCCTACGACAGCGGGTGAAATGCGCTACAATGATGCACATGGAAGGACACGGAGAGTGATCGAACGTACCTTTGTACTGCTAAAGTCTAGGTTTAGGTGCCTGGATAAGACCGGAGGGGCCCTGCCTTACTCACCAGGAAAAGTATGCAGGATCGTGATTGCCTGCTGCATGCTCCACAACCTGGCAGTGCGCAATGACATTGAACTGCTCTTGGACCCTGAAGACGAAGAAGTTCCTCGGCCTCCCATCCCACCCATGTCGACTGATGAGGTGGTGGTGAGGAGGAAGGTGTGGACCAGAGGCGCCAGCTCATTGATCGCTACTTCCCTTGAATGTGAGTAACTACCTCTTGTGCCAGTTGACAATGCCTTATGTATGTTTGCTGGTGTTGTGTGGATGTGGGGTGCATCAGCTGTGTGTTCTTGTTTGTGATGGTTGCATATGTGTGTCTTCATTTCTTTGGACATACAAGTCTCCATGATGTGTGTCCTCTCATCCCATGCTTTAGTGATGAGTGTAGTTTGTGTAATGTTGCTGTGCAGTGTGTTGTGATGTGTGTGAATCTGTTTCCTGACATGTGTTTGCTGTCTCTGATTTTCCCTAGGTCAATCCCGCAGCGCCATGATCATGTACGACTAGGATCCCTGCACCTGTTTACGTCTGTTTCTGAAGGCAATCATGTGAATAAACATGGAGGCAAAACATCATTGAGTGTGTAAGTGAAATTTATTTACAGTTTGTGCTTTTGTGCTGGTGAATATTTACAAGTAAGTGGGTGGGGAGGGAGTTGGAGTTGAAGGTAATGGCAGATGAAATGTCCGCGCTGACACCACATTGGGGGGTGTAAGGCTAGTCCAGCAGACCAGTGGCTATGATTGTCTATGTGGGACAGGATACTTTGCATGGTGAATGTCTGGCACAGGCAGTGACAAAGTCATTGGCGGCCCCTCTTGGAGCGTGTGGATGGCGCTCCAACGCTGCTCTCACCCACTTCCAGCCTCGGGCGGCCCCTCCGTCTCTGAGGTGGAACAGAGTCAGCTGGGGGTGCAGGTTGGTCATGGGCCACATCCGTCGCCAGGGGCACAGGTGGTGGTGGCGGCGGTGGAGGCGGAGGTGACGGTGGCGGTGGAGGCGGAGTTGACGGTGGCGGTGGAGGTGGAGGTGATGGTGGCGGTGGCGCTACGACAATTGGTGGAGGGGGGGGTTGTTCCGGCCAATCCATTCCCTCCACATTGTTGTCTGTTGGCCCATGATGTGCACGATCTGGCCAAGGTACCCAGAGATTTCGCGCAACATGTTGGTGTTGTCCACTGAGTCCTGGTGTGCAAGATCTGCATGTTCCTGGGAACGGTCGTACGACGCCTGGCACCTGGCAAGGGCTTGTAGGGACTCTACCACAGGATGGGGTAGCTGTCCTTCCTCTGTACGGCGGGGTGTGGCTCGCCTTATTGCCTGATGTCCCGTCGCCTCTCTCCTTTGTGGCCCACTCACCCTGCTTGGGTGTGAGGCCGATGGACCTGCATCGTGCGCTGGGTTAGGCTGGGTGGCACAGGCAGGAGTCGTGGTACTGGTGGTACTGGTGGTACTGGTGGTGGTGGTGGTGGTGGGGACTCTGCAGATCACAGAGGCAGGTGTCGCTGGAGTCACACATGCGACGGTTGTCGGGCCCGGGAGTCCCTGTGAGCCAGATGGCCCTGGCTGTGTGCTTGGTCCCGCTCCATCCTCCGCACCGGAGCTGCCTGTGTCCTCGTCACCAGAGAGTCCGGTATGTGTGGGAGGCGAGGCTTGCGGCCGGGTACTGGTTTCCCCAGTCAGTTCACGATCACCTGAGGGACAAGATAGAGCTGGTCAGTAATGTGGACATTACATGTTCATATCGATTTGAAAACATTTCTGTGTCCTGTCGCACACACCTCACACACCACACCCTCCACCACCACCACCCTCCCCGTGTACATGGGGGCCTGTTGGGAGTTGTGGTTTGGACCTCTCACTCACCCCACCCTCCACCACCGCCACCCTCCCCGTGAACATGGGGGCCTGTTGGGAGTTGTAGTTTGGACCTCTCACACACCACACCCTCCACCACCACCACCCTCCCCGTGAACATGGGGGCCTGTTGGGAGTTGTAGTTTGGACCTCTCACTCACCCCACCCTCCACCACCACCACCCTCCCCGTGAACATGGGGGCCTGTTGGGAGTTGTAGTTTGGACCTCTCACACACCACACCCTCCACCACCACCACCCTCCCCGTGAACATGGGGGCCTGTTGGGAGTTGTGGTTTGGACCTCTCACTCACCCCACCCTCCACCACCACCACCCTCCCCGTGAACATGGGGGCCTGTTGGGAGTTGTAGTTTGGACCTCTCACACACCACACCCTCCACCACCACCACCCTCCCCGTGTACATGGGGGCCCGTTGGGAGTTGTGGTTTGGACCTCTCACTCACCCCACCCTCCACCACCACCACCCTCCCCGTGAACATGGGGGCCTGTTGGGAGTTGTGGTTTGGACCTCTCACTCACCCCACCCTCCACCACCACCACCCTCCCCGTGAACATGGGGGCCTGTTGGGAGTTGTAGTTTGGACCTCTCACACACCACACCCTCCACCACCACCACCCTCCCCGTGAACATGGGGGCCTGTTGGGAGTTGTAGTTTGGACCTCTCACTCACCCCACCCTCCACCACCACCACCCTCCCCGTGAACATGGGGGCCTGTTGGGAGTTGTGGTTTGGACCTCTCACTCACCCCACCCTCCACCACCACCACCCTCCCCGTGAACATGGGGGCCTGTTGGGAGTTGTAGTTTGGACCTCTCACACACCACACCCTCCACCACCACCACCCTCCCCGTGAACATGGGGGCCTGTTGGGAGTTGTAGTTTGGACCTCTCACTCACCCCACCCTCCACCACCACCACCCTCCCCGTGAACATGGAGGCCTGTTGGGAGTTGTAGTTTGGACCTCTCACACACCACACCCTCCACCACCACCACCCTCCCCGTGTACATGGGGGCCTGTTGGGAGTTGTGGTTTGGACCTCTCACTCACCCCACCCTCCACCACCACCACCCTCCCCGTGAACATGGGGGCCTGTTGGGAGTTGTGGTTTGGACATCTCACTCACCCCACCCTCCACCACCACCACCCTCCCCGTGATCATGGGGGCCTGTTGGGAGTTGTAGTTAGGACCTCTCACTCACCCCACCCTCCACCACCACCACCCTCCCCGTGAACATGGGGTCCTGTTGGTAGCCATGTACATGTTT
This sequence comes from Lissotriton helveticus, assembly GCF_964261635.1. NCBI lineage: Eukaryota > Metazoa > Chordata > Amphibia > Caudata > Salamandridae > Lissotriton > Lissotriton helveticus. The sequence continues at coordinate 1,471,063,717 of NC_136065.1, forward strand.
GTGAGTAGGTGTCCGACGTGCATGGTTTGGGGCGTAGGTGATGTGTCTTCTCAGTTGTGTGAGCCTGACCATGTCGTAATGATCGTGGGGCTTGGTTTGTACTTACCAGCCTCTTCTCCTTCATCAAGTCCGTCTAGACTCTCTGGGTGAAGTATCACCAGCACCTTCTCCTCCCAATCGGTGAAGGGTATGGGCTCCGGGGGTGTTCCTCCGCCAGTATGATTTGCTCTTGCATAGTTTTTTGCGTGGATGCCTTTCACCCGGGTCTTCAGGTCATGCCACCTTCTCTGAATGTCATGCTTCGTCCTCGGCACGGTCCCTGAAGCAGTCACCCGAGTGACGATCCTGTCCCACATGTGGTTCTTTTGCACCACGGACGTCTGCTAGACTTGGGCCCCGAAGATGTGGGGCTCAACACGGATGATTTCATCTACCATTACCTTCAACTCTGTCTCCGTGAATTTAGGTTTTTTTTTGGGTGCCATGGTGTGTGGTGCTCAGTGTGTGGGTTGAGTGAGTTGGTGGGTGCAGGTGTGTGGTGTGTGATGTGTAGGAATTGTGTGGTGGGTGTTTGTGTGGTGGGTGTGGTAGGGTGGTGATTGTGTGTCTTCTATGTGAGTTAGCTGTATCTCGATTAGGGCCTCTTGCTAGCAGCAATGCTGTGATGCAAAGGATTGTGGTAGTGTGTGGGTGTCATTTTATAGTCGTGTCTCAATGGTTGTTGGCAGTCAAGTGGTAGGTGGGCGTGTTGACTAGTGTGCATTATTGGGTACTTGGGGCGTGTCATGCTGGCTTGTGCTTGGTGTTGGTGTATCGGGGGAGGGGGCCTTGTCAATGTTCGTATGTTTGCTTTGTACTTGCGGTACACTTTCTGACATTTGTTTGACGTTAGGGATGTTGTGCGTGTTGGCCTTCCGCAGTGATGCACTATTTATCGTTGCATCCTTTCCGACGCGGACGTGGATGGCTGTGCGTTCCGTGGTACGGGCGGATTTATCCTAATTGCGGACACGGAGTATTCACAGGTATGGCGGTACATGTGTTTTTTTCCGCTGTCATTTCCGTCCGCGGCGGGGGTTGTTCATTGGGCTCCGTCCGCCGCGGACGGAGTTAGATGTGTTCTGTCTACCGCGGACGGTGTTTGTTATGATCCGTCCGCCGGGTTCGGAGTTTCGTGACATGATTATCCTAATCCCAACCGCGGAATCTCCGCGGCGCAGCCGGGAGTAAAATTTCCACGACCATGGCGGACAGTACCCATTTCCATCCGCCATCCTAATCGACCCCAAGGTTTGGTACCCACTGTAAGCACTTGCAACATCCATTTCCTGCCAATCAAAACGCGTTTTAAGGAGCCTTCAAGCAGGGAATGTTCCCTGCATAGTGTTCAATAACGTCCCCCTTTCCTGAGTGCCAGACGGTATGTATCTGGTATCCTGGTTTTTGATTGTGGCTCTGGTTTTCAAAATTATCAAGAATGTGTGCAGAGGACCAAGGCCTGTCTTTTAACCGCATGCGTGCGGGCGGAATTCCGCCCGTACGCTGGGTTTTTAAAAAGCGCACTTTACGTGACGAGCTGGGCTCGTCATGAGCGTGCGAGGAGGCTACGCCATGACGAGCCCAGCTCGTCATGAGCGTCGAAGGGGTTAATATGTGTGAGGCCCTGGACCTGTCCCACGATCTGGAGGGGCACACCACGTGTGTCATCATGGGTAGATAATCGACTATTGTCCCTGTCATTGGTTTAGCACATAGAGCGGTGGTGACACCCCTGTATTATGCTTTATGTCTTTGGAGACCAGAATTTTTATATCTTTGCCAGTAGTGTAGAGAACTTCTAGCCCACTTATGTAAAGTAACACATTTATGCACTTCACGACTCTTAGTGCTAATAGTTTGTGTGTATAGAATGTGTGGTTCATGCATGGTGTGTGTGAATTAACCAGACTAATGGAGACCATGGTGATTGCTTTTGGATGGACTGGTCCTGTCGTCTGCACAATATGAAGGCGAGGTGGTTTTCTTAGACACTGAAGAGATTCTCTGCACTGCAGTAAAGACTTGAAATACCTCGCTGTTCAACCAAGCACAGTGTGTTAGCTACCAAGACCCTAGATTAATTTTAAAAGCACTGACTGACTAATGTGGTAAAATATCGATACTCCAGCTCCTCAAATATGGAAGAACACTAGGCAGCCAAAACTGCGGCATTGACTGTGTCTAGACTCAGCATTCACAGTTAGAGGTGGGTAAGCCACTGAACCTGTCTCTGGCTCAGCTCGAGGTCCTCTTGGACTCTCGAGCCCAAAATGAACCAAGCCTTCTTGTGTCCGCTGACTGCCTTCCAGATTATTACCTCACGCTCACAAATCGCGTCCATCTACACTCCTGCAGCAGAGGTGCTGCCCTTTGCTGTGCTCTGGAGAGGGGCACGAGTGAACACCCGCGGAAGTGTTTGGAGAGGGACGGTATCATAATGAGATTTCAGTCTGCCTCGGAGCATGTTCATAGTCCTCTGCAGGATCCCAACACTCAGCCCTCCCGCACTGCTGTTGCCCATCCCCAGAGGGGAATAAATATGCAAAACGCCTGTGAGGGGATCTTTTTGTCAAAGGCTGCTGCAGTCCCAGCTCTGCACTTCACATGTGTAGAGGCAAAAACGTGTAACCATTGGATGATTGGAACATACAGACGTCGCTTTGCTAATACACGTAATTGCCCTCACTCTGGTCGCTCTTAAAATCTGTGGCTTCTATTTACACCTTCTGGCGCATGGGCACATCCATGAGACCATGTTAGGTCTGCATCTTCGCAGCAAGTGTAAGGAGTGCTCACGTAGTATGGTTATGCGTGTATTTGTGTACCTCCTGATATGTACACAGTTCGTGTGGAAGTTGTATGCAGAGTTAACTCCAGAGAGCAGGCATTGGATGAAGGTGTGTGCCTGTATTTTTTTGGTGTTTGTGGTATTTATGTAACCCCACAAATTACACCACCAGGGCTACTGGTGATACATGCAATTTTTTAGGGCGATGCAACAAAAAGGCATTTCAGGTTTGCTTCAGTTTTTGCCTTTCATGTGCTGCTTTTTTTCACTGTCATGAGTTAAGTGCATGAGCAATGTAGTGTGTGTGATGGTGTTTGTGTGTGTGCTCATAGACAATGTGTTTCGTGTTACAAAAAGTAATGTTCACTTTCCTTAACTTTTTTAATGTTACAAGAAATGTTTCTTGTGCCACCTTGGTTTAACATGTCATATGAGCAATTAAACACAGTGAACTGCTAAAAAATAAACACAAAGTTACTTCTGAAGTAAAATGGGAGCGAGATGTCTATCTAGTGGCTGAACTGCATAATATGAAACTGAGAAATCTGTGATCAAACCAGCTTCTCTGCTTGACCAAACTATTAGATCCCAGGCAATTACTTTTCAATTGTGCCTCATTTTTCTTCATCACATTTAAGATAACCTTAAAATACATCATTTTAAGATGTGCGGTGTAAAACTGCCAATCTTATGTTTGCATTGTAAATTGTCCTCAGTGTGACATCAAGAGATGATTGAGGGCCTGTTTGTCACCATCAAGGTCAGAGTTCATGTTTTGAAACCTGCCTCACAGAAGATTAAGAACAGTCTTCAGCAGACATGCTATGCAAAAGAGAGAGACCAAACTGCTTAAAGGAGGGAAACTTCACGCTGTCATTCAAAGGCTACACAAGGAAGAAAATAAAGACTCTGCTCTAAAGCGTCTTCTTTTTAAACAAGCTCTGTTAAAAAGACTGCTTTTCTGCAGAGTCTGGTAGGTGATTCCTTTGTTTCGTGCAAGCCCGCGTGCTTCTAGAGAGACCCTGAGTACTGGGGAAAGGTAGGCTGCAGCTGCAGGGAGGCGCGCAGCCTACAGGGAACTTAGCTTCGGACATTCCTTATTTGGAGGCAGGAGACCTAGACAGTGAAGTGAGGGATGTGGAGAAAAGGCTCCTTTAGAAATCGGCCTTTTGCTTGGCAGGGAGCAGCTGATCAGTCTTCCTGAGCACTGAAATGTAGGGAATGTGGGGATGAAAGACAGAACTGCATACTATGTTGCACAAAGTGTAGGGTGACCTTTAATGTGAGGCCAAGCCTTTTTTCACACTTTCAGGTAGGTTGAAGCAAATCAGCTGCATAAAGCTCACACCTCTTTGTGCCTTTGCTGTGGAATCCCGTTGTAAGAGGCACCACTCAACACAAAGACTATGTCTGGAGAGCAGTCTGGAAAGAACATTTAAAACGATGGACACCACAAACTGGCTATGAAGACTATCACTACACAATTTATGGTTCCTATCCCAATTCCTCTATGGTGAAGGAAAGAGTACTCAGAGGACTGCTGAGCATCCAGGGCTGGCATCTGCCTGACAACCAACTTCCCAGATGAAAGGGGACATCATCTAAGTCTAACATTTGCAGGAATAGCTTATAGCTGACCGGAAGTACCAAGTAGCTTGCCTACTTTCTGAGAGTGAGAAGGAACATGACAAACTTGCAGGAGTGTCTGTTCAGGAGGGGTGAGGTGAAGCGTGTTTCAGGACTGTGGAACAGCCAGAGAATGAAGACCGAGGAGAGACATTTGTGGCCATTTCATGAACAGATGATTGGCCTGTGTTTGGCTACATTGTCATAGATCTGCCTGTGCATGGCCATATCATCAAGAAAATATATGCCTGCTCATAGCTGAATCACCATTAGGTATGGTTGTGTGTGGCCACATCGCTATCTGAATGAAGATTGGCTAAGGCATAGCCACAAAATCACGACAGAATTGGCCCATGCATGGCTGTATCACCAACAGATGATCAGCTTTTGCCTCACCTCATCAAACCCAGAGAATTGGCTTAGGTGATGCCACACTGATCCAGAAAAATCAGCCCTTGCAGGGCACAATTGTTCACATCGTGACCAAGCCTTCATAAGGGACTGTCGTTCCTCTCTGCTTGACTGTAGGATATCACTGTGGACCATGCCGAAACAGGACCACTGGACCAGCATTTATGGGCAGGCTTCACAGCCGCCTATACGGAGATCCCAAATAGAGTTGCCAGTAACATGACACCTCCCAGAAGTGGGAGGAAGGTGAGTGCATGATAAGAAAGCTGTACGCATATTTGAAGGACTGATCTAGTGTGGTCTATTGTGGGTGGTAGGAAAGTGTAAAAAAACGAAATGTGAGTGATTTAGCATAAACCCGTTTAGGGTAAGATCTGCGCCTCAGCCATAATTACACTTATAACCTATTCTGAAAGAAGAGAGGTACTACCTAGACCAGAAAAGGAAACTGGAGAGCAAAATCAATAGAGGTGCCTGGGGCCCTAGATTATGTTATGACTATATTTGTGTGTGATACTCTGCTCTAATGTGCATTAAAGTATTTTTTTATTTTGCAGATAGTTCGGCATTCAATTATTTTGCTTCTGTGTAATTGCTGAGCCCTAAAAATGGGCTCCCCCATACGTGTGTCTACTCAGAACCACTATAACTGAGAGTCAAATGCTGAAGGGGTTGTACTTGGCCCAGTTTGCAGGGCCATTGTTGGATAGATCCAAAACAAAGAGAGAGGACTCCAACCGGACAATGTAGTCACAGTAGTTCCTGCTTGCCCCATGGACTTCCTAACTGGGTCTGACAGGACACATATCATACAAGACCTGCATTCTATAAATGCTGTTGTGTCTTATCCAGCCACTGTTTTGTCATGCACTCTTGAAAAAACCTAATGGACCACTGTTGTTCATTTCTGTATGCTTTACTCTCCATTCCCATACATTCTCTTCCTATTTGACTTCCATTTTGCTGAAAAAGTCACACAGATTGAAGCACTCCAATAATAATAGCTCCAAATACCTTAAATAATTAAATCATCCAGAAGACTTTTGAAGACTTTCTTCTTTAATTCCAGTTCCAATTCCAATCCCAAACCAACGCGTTTCGCCGAGGATATTAAACACCTATCGGCTTCATCAGGGCTGGAAATAATACAAAATGTTTCTATCTTAGCAATATGTACATATTTTACAATTTAAATTAGAACAAGGATAGAGCCCCATTATGGCACATAAAGAAAACCTGTGTCACTCAAAACTCATTGTTTAGTGAATACATGCACATCACTCCTAGTCAAATTACTTTGTTATGACAGTATTATTGGAAATATATTTAAGACAACATCCATTACGTGAAATATATAGTCACAATAAACATCATTGTGGTGTCTAAAAAAGACCTCTACATATTCATGCAAAATTGAAAGCGAAAAGCATCTTGTGACATTGCTTACATGAGTCTGCTTATAGCCCCAAAATTTACAAGTTTATTCCGACAATTTTTTTGCCTTGTCTTCATAAATATACTGACTGAAGGGAGAAACATATTCCTTACTCTTAAGTTTCAGCATGAAGGAAGACTGATCATATGCGTACTATTATTCAAGTGCTGCACTATTCAAAAACAAAATTTCATACCTCTTATCTTTAGGGAGGATGCTCGCTAAGTTTTGTTGCTAACATCCACTGGTTGGAAAAAAAGGGCCTCTTTTATGTCCGTAATTTCTAAAAAAATAAATTATACCCACATTTCACAATACTACATTTGTGTATCTTTTTTGGCAAGCCTTTTCAAACTACCAACAGAAATAACCATTTGCCACTCTACTGATCTCACCTGCAATATTATTTGGTATATCGATTTAGTCCAGTTCCTTATTCCCAATTTCAATTCCAACTCGCTTCTATCTCGCCTGTATACCTGAAAGTTAAATTCCAAGATTAAACTTCCACTCCAATCTTAACCACTACATGGCCACTGCCTATGTTCCTCATGCCTCCGACTTCAAACTCGTACCTTAGTCCTTCGCTTCACTTCATGTCTCTTCACTTTTCCTTCTCGACTCTTTAATCATGCACCTCTCCCTGTTAAACAAAAAACGGCATATCTTACTATAACTAATCCAAAATCTCAAACTATCCCTTTCAAAGCACTACGTCCCTCCATTCTGGACGCTTACCTTCCACGTTGTCTTGGGGTCCCGAGTACAGGCAACACCTCCACTACTTCCTGGTTCCATTATGTTTCCCATTTTGCTGAGTCCAACTCACATCGATGTGTCTCTAACCAGAGTCACCATCGACCTTCTACATGAAATTAAGACACATTATGATTTTGGTCTTTCCAGAAGGGTCTATGCTGGTTCAATACCTTGTAGGTATTTTGATTGCCTCTAGCTCTGTTGAGTAAGCCCAAGGCAATTCCCTGTTAACGCACACTGAGATAGTTATGCAAATGCACAACACTTCTAATTAGAAATTGCAATTTTGTTTACCTCATTTTCAATATTTAGGTCACAATATTTCAGCCTACAACATCAACATCATCTGTAAGCTAACGCAACCTATTAATATATTTCAGGTAGTAATTCTTTGGGGAATGACTGGAAATTGAAGGTAGTGGTTTTCAGGATATATGTGTTTTCTAAACCATTACAGGACTTCAATTACAGAGATGTTGTGAGGATCTGGGTTCTTGTTGCAGTACACCCCCACACTTTTTGCCTGGTTTTTGATGCAACTTTGACTGAGGTTTACTGGGTTCCTGCTAACCAGATCCTCAGTACCAGTATTTCTTCCCTAAAACTGTACCACACTTGACACAACTTCTGAAACTCCTATAAGTCACTAAGACTAGGTAAACTGACATTGCAGGCTGCGTGGAAGCTCGCAGCCTGCAGCTCCCAGCCCCTGCTCTGGTGTGAAACTGGACAAAGGAAACGGGTGTAACAACACCTCTTTCCAGACCCTCCCATAGGTGGGTCCCCAGAGTATGTCCAACTCCTTTTCTTAGTATAAGTAAGGGACCCCTGGCAACAGGACTTTAGATTACACCTGTACGAACAAAACTCTAAAACTGAATCCTGGAATGTCAACGTTCTACTAAAGAGTAGAGGATGGAAGAATCTCCTTTCGGTTCAAGGAGTGACTCCCCTGCTCAAGCAGGCACCAACAAAGCATTTGCCGGTCTGCATCTTTGAAGCTCCCACCAGACTCCGAAGTACCTGCAGCCCAGGAAGAGGATTTCCAGACTTCTGAAAGGCCGACCAGAGTCCCCAGCAAAGCTGAGACCTGCAGCCCTCACGAGTGACGTGGAACCTATGTACCCGGCTTCCCTGGGTGAGGTAACTTGAATATTGCAGAGAAGTAGATAGACCGACGTTTTCAATAACAGTACTACTGAACAGTCTTCTTTCTCGAGCAAAAGAAATGAACTGCTACAATCACAATACTGGTTGCAAAATATAATGCATACAGTAAAAAGAGTAGAATAAAATAATACTGTAAGAGCATTGTATGGTTCCTAGACCATAGATAAATACATACATAAATAACAAAGGCTAAAAAGTACTCAACTAATGCTTCTAAAATACTCCTACCCTGATGTACCTAACCTAGGTCGAGTACGAGGGAAGAAGTAAGTGAGGTGTAACATACATTTAGTATTCTTTGCCAAGAATCTATCCAAGATTTCTCTAAGGGTCTAATCAGCTCCGTACCTTGGTTTAGAATGAAGGAGGTCAGGCACAGGACTCAATTTACCAACAAACAGTGGAAACACTGGAGCTGGATTTCTCAGCAAGAGAAAAGACAGCGTCTCTCTCAGTGCGTCTGCTGGAGGGTCGGCTTCCTTCGGCACTTGCTGTAGCAGGATGCGTCGGGCAAGTAGATAGTCGAACTGCTCCAAACCACTGTGTGTTTGCTATGGCAAGTATGGGCATATTTATACCTTGAAGGTGCCAAGTTTGATGTAAAGGTGGACATAATAACGTCATCAAAGAGTCTCAGTTCTTTGAAAACTCCATGGGTTCTTGGACAAGCCAGTATTCAAATTGCTAGCTGCTGAAGCCGAGTTTTCCAAGAAATCGTTGTGGATTTTCAGAACTAGTGGAAGTAGCCATGCCATATTTGGACTGCATGAGCTATGTCTAAATAAGGTTATAATTTCTATGCCTATATAAGGATATGGTGATTTGTACCTACATTAAGGCATAAATCGGGAAATTTACACTGGGTCCTAAAATGCTATACAACACCCACTCCACATTTATCATGTTCAACATTACTAAGTTAACGCACTAAAACATATTCTAAACATATTCTAAAGCATGTGTTTACAATCCCACCCAAAAATACATTAAAAGGCATTTGAAAATGGTTGTACGCGAAAAAATTTGCATTTGTACTGTACGCATTTTAAAAGCAATGATTTCACCGTAAGCATATACTATAATATTGGAAACGCTAACTGAATCCATCATGAAATTACATTCATGAAATGGCTCTTAGTTACAGAAGAAAAGTCGAGACCATCCCATAGCAGAATATACAAGCAATTTTGGTTTGTGGATTTAGGTCAATATTGTTTCTAGGAAATATTCAAAGAATTCTTGTCTCTAGGAATAGTTTAAGCAGATTGCTTTGTGCCAAAGTTCATTGTGTTTGGAAAAAAGTCAAATCAAAAAATAGAGTTCCAAAGTTAGAAGCTTTTGTTTTGAAAAAAGTGAAGGTCGAATTTCAGAGTTGAAAAAACGCTGTGTGCTAACTTCAAAAGTTATTCTTTGTGTCAGGAGAAAACATTAATTCGTTTAGGCTGGTAAAGAAATCGTCTACCAAAGTAGATGAAAGTTGAACCTCTTCATTAAGTAGATCAATCGTTCACAGATGAGAAGCATTGCCATCAGCGTCAGTCGCATTAGCAATGTTCGCAGTTGATGGTACCAGTGTGCCTGTTGGTCCGTGTATCACACCTACAGCTTCAGTTGCCGGTGAGATCTCAATGAATGCTGTCATCAGAATTGGTAGCCATTGGGGGCAACACAATACATGAGCCGTTACCGGACCCAGTAAAGCGCCAACATCCGTTGGCATTGCTGATGGAACTGTTAGACAGATATCTAACACCCATTCCTCTCCGCAAAGCAGGCCTCATAGACCAGGTAAGATGCAATCTTGCCATATTGGTCTGATTGACAGGAACCATGTGGTATTCAAATCCCTCAAATGAGCCAAGCCAAGGATCTGTGTTATACGTTCACGATACTGCATTGCCAGAAGAGCATTCTCCATGGTAATTTGGGTATCGCTGGTGACTGGACTTGCCATAATGAAGCAAAAAGAAAAAAAATAGAATCCCTGCTACGAGTCCCAAGATGAGAGGCAGGCCGCCGAACACAAAGTGCATGAAGTTAGGAAAAATGCCCAGGACTGCTTCAAAGGGTGCTAACAGTCCCGAAAAAATCATATTAAATACATGTGCAATACCGCTGGTATCAGACATGTGTAAGATACAATGCGAAATGTATGGGGCAGTTTGTTGATAATAATGCATGTATCTCCGCAGAGGACCTTGCAACTTGCAGATCATACGTCTCTCTGGACGGGGTCAGTGGCACAGTTTTTTGTAAAATAATTTTTTTCTAAATTTATTTATGAAGTTTTATATAGCGCAAACAAGACTCAAGAGGGTATCAGAGCGCTTTACATTTAGGATCATTGTGTTACAGGTTACATCAGATACAGGAGCATAGTAAGGTACAGTACACATAAACAATGTTTCAATAATTCTTAGGAGGGAGGGGAGGAAGGAGTAATAGCAGGGAGACGAGGAGGAACAATGCCCAATTTCTGGCTGGGTAGGTGACGGTCAAGGGGGAAATCCAGGACCAATCTCCTCATTAGCTGTCAAGCAGCTCTACCAGTCATCAGCCTTGTTGCTCAGGTCTCAGCGTTCAGGAAAAAACAGTTTTTAGATTATTTGATTTGCGAAGGTTATATAGCGCTATCTAGACCTGAGGTATCAGAGTGCCTAACCAGGGGAACTTTGCATTAGAAGGTACATCAAAAGGATTATAAAGCACTGGCTAGACCCGTAAGTATCAGAACGCTATTACAGGAACATTGCGTTACAAGTTACATCAGTACAATAGCATAGTAAGGTACAGTAAACAAACAACGAGGTTGAGAGAATTTATAGGACAGGAGGGGAAGAAGGAGCCATAGCAGGGAGACAAGGAAGAACGGTGTCCAATGTCCGGAAAGACATATAGAGGGGTGGAGTGAGAAGGGAGAGGACGAGTGGGAAGACGGAAAAGAGATAAAGGAAAAGTCAGCCCAAAGACCGAATGGGTAGGTGACGGCCAAGGAGATAATCCAAGGCAAGTCTCCTCTATAGCTCTATAGGAAGCTCCAACGGGCATCGGTCAGAAAGATGGAAAGAAAGGAGACAAGGAAAAGGCAGAAGGGCAGAAATACGCAGAAGGGGGGAAGGCGAGACAGGAAAAAGGGGAGAAACTGTGTCCAGTGTCTGACTGGGCAGGTGACGGCCCGGGGATGAACCAGGACCGATCTCCTCAATTAGCTGAACAGAGCAGCTCCACCGTTCTGCTTAAAGTATCAATTTGTATAGAAGAGATGTTCAGTGAAGGCCATAGTGGCGACTCCCCGTCTGTCTTAGTTTTTGGAAACAATACTTGCATTCAGCAAGTAACCCTGGCTGACACACTAACGTGATAGGCTGTCCCTGGCATCATTACACAACAGCTGTGATCATTCAGCATTATGTAGCTTCCATTGGAAAGCTGACAAAAAATTGGATCTATCACTGCTGCCGGGAAACCCTGCAGGTGGCATGATAAGTTGTTTGAAGAATCATCACAGGCTCCATGTAAATTAATGCCTTGACAAAGAAGTGTACTGCTCAATGTTGTTTTACAGTTTTTACCACTAAGAAATACCTCCTTTTCCCCACTCCAACATTTGTGTGTGTATGGTAAATCCCAGGTCGACTTTGTGTACTTTTTACCCAACCTTTCATACAGGTCTGCTGGTATGTGTTTTAGGCAATACTGAAACTGGAAAATCGTTACTGGTATCATGATGGTGCCATGTATTATCCATTCAACGGCTGGTTTCTCAAAAACCGTTAATGGTAATCTTTCCAATATTTATATGCTCAGCACCGTATTGTCTGCTTCCCTCTGTGCCAAAGAGATTTGTTTATCTGTAAGGTTAAATACAGTAACATTGACGTGGTGTTGATTAGACACCAAGCCACATAGCCAGAATGAAGGTTTTGTAACGTCTAGCCCAGCAGCATTATGGAACGCAATTGAGACTTGCCATGTTGTAACATTAGCAAGTCTTGTTCCATTATGTCTATGTCAGAGGATACGATGCTGTCCAAAGAAAAAATTCTGGACGACAGAGTTGTTAATCCATTGTCAACTACAGAGAGTGCTTTCTCTACATTAATACGATCAATTTCTCGTATTTGTTCTGCAGTTTCCATTTGTGTGACTTTCCATGCTTCATGATAAGCATTGTAAATACCGGCGTATATGAAACGCTTATGACGTGGTTTGCGAGGTCCAAGTAAGAATTCTCGTAAGTCAATGTCATTTTTAAGTAAAGTTAAGTGTTGTTTTATTTCTGGGAATGTGGATTTTTGTAGCCATTCAAGGCACAGTTTTCCTACACTGTAAGTTGTTATTATCCCTGGATGTTGTCTCTGGGCATATCTTGATTCTGGCCTAGTTACTGTAAATCCTTGTGTCTGGTTCAGGAATCTATCTTGACAGTTATTCGTGTCTGTGGGCCAGATTAACCATTTTTTCCATTAAGGATTATTTCTGTTTTGTTGTAAAATATAATTTACGTCTACCTCCTCATCTGTAGTTTTATTACTATCAGGTCTAGGCTTAGGTATGGACGGTTTGTTTAAATCTTTTATCTTAGCCAAGCCAAGACAAGATGTCTGTTCAACAGTTTCATTTAAGAACAGTATTTGTTCTGGGAAGATGCAGGCTCTGAATAATGCTTCTAAACCATGTACTTGTCAGTCTTTTGTGCCCCAGACAGTTTTTGTTTCAATGTTGTCTTTCCAAAAGTCAAAGCCCAAAGTCGACAATTGAGCATAAAAGGCCGCAGAATAAATTTGTTTAGTATTGGTTAACATACTTTTCATGCCTGTCTTATTAACATTTTTAAAGTAAAAGGTTTCTGGATTTGTGACATTAAAACCTGTAAAGTATGGGAACTTTCTATAGAATGTTTTAGAGCTACCTTTGGTGGTGTTGGACAATGTTCCCATTGATTATAAGTTAAAACATTTCTAGAATTTGCAGATTTGTGCAAATAATGATGACCAAATTGATTAAAACAATACATTTCTTCATAATTTGATGAACCTTCAAAGTATTCATGTTTTGCAAATTTTGCTGACATTTCTAAGTCTGCCATCATGTTATTAACAGTTTCAAAGTCCAAATCATCAGAAAATGTACTCGGTGAAACAAAATCTCTCAGGGAAACCTTAAATTGGTGTGGAATCTTCTACAGCTCAACCGGGCCATAAATGTCATAATCAGTTCTATCCCAAGCTATGCCATCAGGTAGAGGAACGGCTGTGATGTTCACTGATGACAGGTCTCATTGTTCACGATGAGATGAATTGTGTTGCTTCAGGAGCAAGTTGATGTTCTTACTTTCTGTGTCCATTTTACTATATTTTCCATCTATCAGATTTCCCAAACTTAAAACAAGAATGAGCCATATTAGGAGAAAAAGTACACCTAACATAATACAAAATTCAACCCATGGTGAAGTCAGATATGTAGTTGAAAGCTGGTTCTTTTACTTGTTCCATGAAATATTTGTTTGTTGGCGTTGTTTCAGGTTCACTGGGATCCTCAGAAAAGATATCGAAGTTGATGAAATAGCCGGAGACAGTTTTATCAATTTTTGGTATTGCATCCGGATTATTTGGAATCACTGGAGCAGCTTGTTCCCTTGACATGTTAGTATAGTCAGATGCTACATCATTGTAGACAGGAATTTCTCAACAAACTATTATTTGGGTTTCAAGAGGCACAATTTCCATGGCTTTGTTGCATAGTCCTTCTTTTCGCATTGTAGATTCTTCATCATTGGAGTCCACTGGGCCTGCTACTTATTATCGGCCACATGGTGTGGTTTTACCAGGTCGATGGACACAAACCGGTTTGCGTTTCTTCCAGCAAGGGGCGGCAGTAACACTGTTCTTTATCCGTGGACTGCTAGTACAGGTACTGGTTTTCTATAAGAAGGCCCAAATTCCTTCTTATCCACTATTTTCTCTCTGACCAGATCCCCAATCTTTGGAATCCAGACAGGTCTTGCTGGGGCAAGTGGTTTTTCTTCAGTGGTGATTGGGTTTTGTATGGTATTGCTTAGACTTCTTCTTGTTTCGTTTAAGTCCTGTAAAACAGCCAAACGATCTTTGAAATCAAAGGATTTTTGTTCTACCGCTGAAGTATGATGATCGAGGTCTTCGACCATCATTCTAGCACCAAAAAGGATTTCATATGGAGTGATTCCACCCAGAGAATTTCTTGGCAATTTATTAAGACAATGTTGGACACTTATTAGATGTTTGACCCACCCATCACCCGAACCTAATACCCTAGCTGTTATAGATTGCTTTATGTCATGGTTTTTTCTTTCCACAACCGAATTTCCCTTAGGATGGAATGGACTTGAGTACCGCAATGCAACACCCAAGCTGGCCATGGCCTCCTTGTAAGCCCTAGAGCTAAAAGCAGGACCCTGGTCAGAATGTAGCGGGCCAATTGGGTATGTGTCAATAAAGACTCGCAAATCTTTCATAACAGTTCGGGCGTCAGCCGAGCGCTGAGGCCACATCCAAATGAATCTTGAGCATGAATCCACTGCGACCATGATGTATTGATAGTTACCATCCCTTTGTAGGGGACCACAGTGGTCCAGGTAAACACATGCTAATAGTTTATCTGAAATTAGAAGGGGTGTCTGCGCTGGGCATTCATTGTCGAAACTTTCATTTTCTGGCAGATTTCACATTCCAAAACATAGTTTCGGGTCTGTTTCCTCATGTGCGGCCACCAGTATCTTTGCTTTAATAATGAAACTGTGGCGGAAACACCTGCATGTGCAGAGGCAAGCCCTTCATGTGCTGCCAAGATTAGTCCTAACCTGTGTTCCATGTTTGGGATTACTCTATCCCCCACTCCAGGGATTCGAGCAAACGGAACATTATTTGCATCAGTTATATATGAGTACTTGAGTGGAAAGCCTTTTGGTAATGTTTTACCACTGTCTTTTATTGAAGCAGTGACGGCTTGCATTATTTCGCTGTCTATTTTTGTTTTTGAACGAGTGATTGCAGCTACGGAAGTCGTTTGCACAGCTGCCTTCGCAGCTTCAACAGCCAATGAATTCCCTTCAACGTGAACGCCATCACGCTGATGACTCGGTGTATGGATCACATGAGTCTTTTGTAGTACTTTCTGTAAAAGAACTACTTGTTCCCAAAGCATTGTATGCTTGATTGTGCCACCTTTTCGTCTTTGTAACTGTTTTGAACCCAATTCTGCAAATATTCATTGTAAGATTGGACACAGTAATACGAATCGCACACTATGAGTGTGGGGAATTAGTAATCGGTATTTTCCTGCGCCATCTTGAAAGCCTGTAGTTCAGCTCACTGAGCTGTACAGTCTCCGAGAGATTGAGTTTTTGTGACCATAAGTCTGAATTTACCATCGCGCCAGTGACCTTTAACAATCGCGCATGCAGCACTGTAAGCTTGTTTTCCCCCAATTGTGGGCTGTGCTGAACTGTCTGTATATATTATACAGCCGTAATGTTCTAGAGGCAGAATTTCAGTGGGCAGAGAACATTCTTGTTCGTATTGGAGAAATTCTTGTGTCTTCAAGTAAGGGTCAAAAACGTATTCAACGTCTGTCGCAGCAAGAGAATTAACCCATTGTATCCATCTTGGATGTAGAGCTTTAGCATTTGGAATGCTTGCCTTTGTCACTGCCTCTAAGACAGGTACAGGAGTAACGACTTTTATGCGTTTACCCTCTGCGAGGGCTCCCTCTTTTGCTAAGGCAGTTTGAACCGCTGTCAGAATTTTTTCTGTTGAAGTGAATTTCATTTCAGCTTGTGTGTACAAGTATGATTTCTAAGCTATTTGTAACTTTTCACCCTCATTAATAGGTATGTGAATCTGCATCTCCCTGGGATGATTCAGATTACAAGGTTGTGTTCTTTTACACGTGTCTGTAAATGTATTGTTGCTAACATGTCTGTTTGCACTGAATGCAACATTTCTGTTTGTTTTGAGTCCAATTAGTTTGTTTGAAATCAGGTTTGATTAATTCGTAGAGAGGTTTAAACCTTTCTGCGTAATTTAGAATGTAATTTCTTAAGAAATTCAGGAATCCTAGAAATGACTGTAAGTTTTCAGCGTTTTAGGAGATTGGAGCAGCGCACATTTCTCTAAAAAGTTAGCTGCCAGGCTTTTGCCTCCACTTGAAAGTTTGTATCCTAAGAATAGGACGTTGAGGTGGGCAATTCTTGATTTTTTAAAGTTGAATTTATACCCTTCAGAGGTGAATCCAAGTATTATGGTGTTCACTGTGGTCAAGTGCCTGCCCAAATCATCATCTGTAAGATAGATGTTATCGACATATGATAATGCCTCATCATCGTACGTTTGTAGTAACTCTGTTACTCTGGCTGAAAATAATCCAGGACTGTTCTTGAATCCCTGGGGGAGGCGGCAAAAGTGTTGTTTTGTCCCCATTATTTAGAAAGCGGTCAAGTACCTGCTTTCAGGTGCAATATTTTGACAGAAGAGACCGTTTGAAATATCTAATGTAGTTTTTTATTTTTTGCGCACAATGTTATTCTTAAGTGCTGCATTGTGTGCATTTCGTACTGCAAAGGTTTTGCAACAAGAATTTAAATGTCTGTAGTCCAAAACTAGATAATAAGTATTGTCTGGTTTGGAGACAGGAAACAAGGGATTGTTTATGGACGAGGTGCATGTTTCAATCACTCCTTGGTATTCAAGTTGATCTAACATCCCCCTGACCTGTTTTTTAGATTCTTGTTTAACCGGAAACTGCTGCTGAGCAGTTGGTTGATTTTTTAACTAGATCTTATGGTGAGGAGAATCCTCATCCCATCCCACATGACTTTTATATAATGCTGGAGCCTGGGCTACATCCCATTTTCTGGCATAGGTGTATTTTTTATGAATAGGAATATGATTTGAGAAGGCTGGCATAATGATCTCGCCATGTGGGCACTCCCTGACAAATTCAGGTGGCCAGTCATTTTCAGCCAGAAGAATGTCATAACGCTTAGATAGTGTTTCCCAAAAGAGTGCTTTTATTTTCCTAGTTATATCCCCCTCTATTCGGAGTATTGATTCATTCAACTTGTGTGGTAAACTAACCCTGGTATATGCAGTTTCGTCCTGAATGCATTCATTCAGGTCCACTGTATCCAGATGATCCTTCAGGATCTTGCAAGCTATGGTAACCTCTGCTGAGCTGTCCAGCATTGTCTGGGCCCACTCCCCGTTCTTGAGTTGTGTCCTCTAGTTCCTTGGCATGTCTGATTTTTAGACTTACTATCCTCTTTTTGGTGAATTGAGTTTTCTTATTTTTCTAAACGTGTTGATCATCTTTGAACTTCATGCGTTCTTGCTTGTGTTCTGATCATCCTCTTCTTTCGAATTTCTGCAAGGAAGTCTGAAAGGTATGAGAGGAACGTGTATCAGTATCTTGATATCTATCAGGTTTCATCAAATTATCCCTGTTTCTGAGGTCGTTCCTCTTTTCAGAGGGCTCCTTTTGAGGAGACCTACCTCTAGATTGAGAACGCTTTTCTTTAGGAAGTGTCTGTCTAGTATTTTCCCACTTCTTTTTAGGAGTAGTCTTCCTAGTTCTTCATAGGAATTTTCAATTATTCTTGCCAGTTCAGATTGCCACGGTTGCTGCTTCACCTTTAATATTAGCTAATATTATAGCTGAGAACTGTTTGAAATCTTTCAGTAACTTCATACCGAGATTTAAAGCAGGCTCTGCCCCGTATTCATTTTGAATCTGTTTCAGGACGTCTGGTATTACCGCCATGGACGGAACGCCAAGTGTTTTTGTGTAGATTGCAGCAAAGACTGTACCCCAAGTGTCACAGTCCTCCAGGTGTGGTGCAATCCCCATTGGTAAACAGATTGTTAGAATCCTGTGTTTCTCATGAGGTGTACTATTGGGAAATACTGCCTCAATCTGAGTAATTTTTTGAGCTAACTAGAATGGAATTTGTTCCCTCTTTGTGGGTAATTTACCAATGATTGATTGTATAGTCTGTGGTATAATTTTGTTTGTGTTCCCCTGATGAGGGGTGTGCTGTGGAATTCTCATAGCAGGTTGGACTGTTAGAGTCCGCATGACATATTGTACCAATTGTCTATGGATTTTAATTAACAGTTTTAGCTGAGCTAATAGTTCTGGACCTGTCATTTGTTCAATGGCAGAATGTGGTGTATAGCAGGCTAGTACCGGCCATGTTGCTCCTGGTCTACCTAGTGGACTGAGCCTGGTAATGTGATTTTGATGTTGTAGGGCGCCTTTAAACCAGAGCTGATGCTCTTGGTAAGTTAGTGAAATTTCAATGTCCTCGAAAAGAACGTATTCCGCTGGATGTTCCTCTATCTTATAGAAGTGTAATACATGTGTTGTTGGATTTGCTTGTGGAAAGATAATCCATGAATAGAATACCTCTGTCTGCTGATATTCATGTGCCTCTATGACGAAAATTACCCTACCACCTCTTGCTGATAGGCCATTTTCTCTGAGTTTTATAGCTATTGTTTTCTGCACATTTTCCGGGATGTTTATAGCATCTGAGTCGTCATGTCAGAAACCCGTAACATCAAGACCTGGTTGGTTTGCATTTACTGTAGTTCCATTTACCCTGGGATTATCCTCGTCGGTATCCGACATTTTGTTTGAAAGTCTTGCAGAGCAAGTTTCAAGGAAATAAAGATAAGGTGCACAATATTTTGCAACACTGTATCTGTCAACGTTGAACAAAACCAAAATCAAAAAAATAGGATTTTCGTCCTACTTAGTTATGGCGGATATTTTATCCTTTAACCCACTCCAGACGTCTACTGGAGTATTTTACGGGATAAAGGGGTCTCTGTGAAAAGCACGACTGAGTTACTCTAGT
This sequence comes from Lissotriton helveticus, assembly GCF_964261635.1. NCBI lineage: Eukaryota > Metazoa > Chordata > Amphibia > Caudata > Salamandridae > Lissotriton > Lissotriton helveticus. Next base: position 1,471,082,839 of record NC_136065.1, read on the forward strand.
ATCTAGCGTAAATTAGTGCCTTACCAAATGTTGGGTGCCATGTATTGTAGTTCCTATGTTCCCAATAGGCTCTGCCCATTGGAATAATATATCCTATAGATGTGACGTATGACTTATGTTTACTAGGTCTCTATCGAATATATTAGACTTAATTGTAAGTGCCAGCTAGCTCAGATAAACTTTCTCGAGTTCACAAGAAGGGATTTAGTTTCTGAAAACCGCATAAACTTGACAACTTTGTTTCCCCAAGATAAAACAGATCTTCAGAGTCGTGGAAACAATAGATAGATATTTTACTCAGTCATTCGTGCATGCTTCGTTTCACCAGAGTTTACAGAGAAGTAGATAGATGGGCGTTTTCAATAAAAGTACTTATTGAACAGTCTTCTTCCTCAAGCAAAAGAAATTAGCTTCTACAATCGTAATACTGGTTGCAAAATATAATGCATACAGTAAAAAGAGTAATATAAAATAATACTGTAAGAGCATTGTATGGTTCCAAGACCATAGATAAATACATACATAAATAACAAAGGCTAAAGAGTACTCAATTAGTGCTTCAAAATACGCCTACCCCGATGTACCTAACCTAGGTCGAGTACGAGGGAAGAAGTAAGTGAGGTGTAGCATAAATTTACTATTCTTTGCCAAGAATCTATCCAAGATTTCTCCAAGGGTCTAATCAGCTCCGTACCTTGGTTTAGAATGAAGAAGGTCAGGCACAGGACTCGATTTCCCAACAACCCGCAAGGGTAGCTTTGAAACTCTGGAACTAGATTTCTCAGCAAGAGAAAAGACAGCGTCTCTCTCAGTGCGTCTGCTGTAGGGTCGGTTTCCTTCGGCACTTGCTTTAGCAGGATGCGTTGGGCAAGTAGATAGCTCCAAACCACTATGTGTTTGCTATGGCAAGTGTGGGCATATTTATACCTTGAAGATGCCGAGTTTGACGTAAAGGTAGACATAATAATGTCATCAAAGAGTCGCAGTTCTTTGAAAACTCCATGAGTTCTTGGACAAGTCAGTATTCGAGCAAAGGGAAGTCCCTAGCTGCTGAAGCCGAGTTTTCCAATAAATTGTTGTGGATTTTCATTACTAGTGGAAGTAGCCATGCCGTATTTGGACTGCATGAGCTATGTCTAAATAAGGTTATGATTTCTATGCCTATATAAGGATATGGTGATTTGGAGCTGAGGTGTGTGTTGTGTTCATTTGGTACTTGCCAACGAGCAGTGCATTTTCTTAGGTGCAATCCTGGTAGCGCTGGTTGCAGATGGACTGTCGGGAGATGTAGGAACCATGCACACTGCCTTAGTGGTTGTCGTCGACGTTGGTGGAGATTTCCCGGGGGACTGCTATTGCCTGCACGTTGATGGAATGTGTGCTTTCCGTTGCAGTTATTGTGTGCAGTGTTGCCAGGGGGCACCAGTAGAACATATGTGCAGTCAATTGCCCCCAAAACGTGCAGGAAGCCAGCTATGGCATAGAAGCCTTGCTTGTCTCTGGCTGTTCCGGCGCAGTGTGGGGGGAGTGTAGGTAGTGGGGTACCAGGCTGATGATGACATCCACAACCGTTGTGAGGCACTTGGATTGGGCTGGCTGTGAGAGTCCTCCGACTCTGGCAGTTGTTAGTTGGTAGTTACAAGAGCCCAACAGGTGCAGCATGGCCAGCAGCTTTGTCTGAGGTGGAATGTTGGTTGTCCGCTGTGTTGGTACCGTCAGCCAGTGGGCAATAATGTTCAGGATGCGGAGGATGGTTGTCCTTTTGTGCCTGTGGTGGGGAATGACATTCTCTGGTGTTGGGTCTGTGAGGTTTGGGCATTTTCTGAATGTCCGCTGTTTATTTTTATTTATTTATTTATTTTATATTCTTATAAAGCGCCAGACTAGACCCCCGAAGGGGTATCTCCGCGCTATTGCTGCAACACGAGAGTGTGCTAATTCTGAAAGTGTGTCCAGTAAGGAGGAATGAAAGCTAGAGGCGTTATTTATCAGGATACAGGTAAGTTTTTAGAGTTTTCCGAAAAGTCAGGTGACTGGAAAGAGATCTAATTTCTGGGGGCAGAGAATTCCAAAGTGCTGGTCCGGCATAAGCTAATGCACGGCCGCCTTGTCTGGCCTTTTTTACTCTGGGTGTCTGCTGTCTTTGTCTGCCTGCCTCAGTATTGGTCTGGGGAGGCGGTGATGGTCCGGGGGTGGGGTGTGGTCCTGGGGTTGGTGGTGGTTGGTGTTGTTGCCCTCTTGGGTGTCCGGAGTCTATGATCAGTGGCTCCATGGCATCTGTTGCCCTTCAGGAGTAGCTCTGGGCTGGGCTCACTCTTCTGGTACAGGCTGTCATCGGACTTTACAGCAGGTCAGAGCAGGTGTTAGTTTTCTGCTGCTAACTCGCGTGATCACATGTTCTGTGATCTTATCATCGATCTGGCTGGTCGTTGAGAATGTGCGGAGTTGTGTTGTTGTGGCTTTTTGCACAGGAACGCCTACTCTGCATCTCATTAGCAATAGTTGTCGGGGTCATCTGTGGAGATGTTTTTTTTGTGGCTGCTATCGCTAGTAAACTGGTGATATGGGCTGTTATCACCAGCTTGTGAATGGGGCGTTTGTTTTATTGCAACTCTGGCTGCGATAAAGTGCATATAAGACGGCGATAGTTCCTTGAGAATATGCCCTTCGTCCTGTAGCACCACTACTTGTCAGTACATATGAGGTCAATACAACTCAAAGACAGGAAAAAGAAAATAGGAAATGCTGCAATCCAAGTCGAGCCCGTTCCTCCCAAGGGCACAATGAAGGACTTAGTGTGTTCAGCATTCACCTGTCTTGCTCAGCAGTCAAATGAAGACCAGAGATGAGCATATTGTGATGATGGCTTAGAGGAAATCAGAACTAAGAGTAATGAAGATGAAAATAGTCTGAGTCCTCTGCATTCTTGTCTAATCATTACATTTAAGGAAACTCCAAGCAAACACTCTAATATGAAAAAGTGGGTAGCCAGAAAATTAAAATACCTCCACTTTGAACCAAAGCCCTTATGAAACTAAGCAAACAAAGCAAGTTATTGCGAACCCCAACCCCCTCAGAAGAGCTAGCTTGACTCTTCCATTGAAGGATCTATCCATTCATGTTTTCATCCTTCTATCCACCCATCTGACAAGCACCATTTCACCTTTACATTCTGTCATCCTTTCAATCTTTCATCCAAAATTCAGCCTTTCACCATTCCGTCTATCTGTCCACACATCCATATCAAAACCAATCAATCTAGCTTCAAACCTATCCATCAAACATATCCAGCCTTTCACTCAGTCATTGATCATTTCACTTATGCATCCCCTTTCATCCATTCATACATCATCCATCCTTTTGCTCATCCAACCATCCTTTTACTCATCATCCATCTGTTCAATCCATACATCCATTCTCCCTTTTACCCTTGGGCCCATCAATCCACTTATTAATCCATCCATTTACCCTTTCAATCATCCATCCATCCTTTCACTCACTCAACCATCCATCCCCCATTCACTCATTCATCATCCAGTCACCCTTTCCCTCATCCATCCATTCACCCTTTCATCCAACCATCAATCTACCCTACCTTTTGCTCATCCATCCACTCTTTCACTCATCCTTTCTTTCATACTCTTTTCACTCATCCATACACCCACCATTCCATCCTGTCTATCCTTACATCCACTCACTACCCTTTTACTCATCGATCCATTCTTTCAATCACCCATCAATCCTTTCTCCCATCATCCATCCATTCATCGACACTTTCAGTCATCCATCCTTACATCCATCAGTACACTCATTCATTCATGCATCTATCCATCCACATTATCACTCACCTATCCATCCACCATTTCACTCAGACATCCATCCATCCACCCATCCATCCTTTTGCTTATTCAGGCATCCATCCTCCCTTTCATCCAGCCATCTATCTATCCTACCTTTCATTCATCAATTTTTTCATGTAACCATCCTTTTGCTCAATCATACATGCATCTACCTGTTTAACTTGTCTATCGATCCAGCCTTTCACCCCAACCATCAAACCACCCATCCACTATCCATTTACACCTTCACTCTTTAGCCATCATATGACTCACTCATCCATCTATCCACCCTTTGACTCATCCATCCATCTTTACACTCATGTATCCATGTGTCTATCCATCCAACCCTTCAATCGCCCACCCATCCTCCATTTCACTCACACATCCATCCATTCATCCATTAATCCATCATTTCATTCACACCTTCCGACGTATTTAACTTAATTATGAGCCTTTGTATCCCAAGTTGCAAACAGAAGCAGCCCATCAAAATCCAACTCCCAATGTAGATGCTAAAGAGAGGGGCTACAACACCCCTGAATGTGCAACACCAATATATTGGTACATCCATTGATTTAATAAAGTTGTACTTTCTGAATTATCACAGAATTGATTTAAAAACCTTAGTATCAATATTAGTCTAAGGCATATTCATAACACATACCTGCAGTTGGGTTGTGCATCAATATACATGCTCTGTGGTGCAGTGAGGTCATAGCTAAGGGAAGGACACTGAGTTCAAAGGCAGTGCTTTAGTGTTCATACTAATTTTTAGACATATAAGAATGGCCACAGTTCGCGAGTGCCACTCGCTCACTAAAGGCATGCCTGAGGCAAACCCATCTGAGCCTGTTTGCGCTCGTCCACGTCCTGACCACGGCCAGTGCCAGCCACTCAGCCAGGGTTGATACAGAGGTAAGTCCTCGGATTACTTACACTTCGACAGAGTTGTACCATCTTAAATCCCATTTCAAAGTGTGTTATTATTCTAGATATCCTCTTCATGACAGAGACTTGGCTTTCCAAAGACTCTTGCCCCGACCTTCATCTGGCACTCCCTCCACACTTTGCCTGTCTACACCTAGACCGTGAGGGTAAGAGGGAGTGGGATGGCCATTGCATTTAGGAAATCACTAAAATGCACCGCCTTTATGATTGATAACCTGGTGGGTGTGATAGCTTTGGGGTTTGCTATCTCCTCCTCCATGCAATTCTCATTAATGGGGGCTTTGGTATACCGCCCCCCTAGCTATGCTGGTAGGTACTTTAATTCCATCTCCCAAGCTGTTGGCCACATAGCTTTTAATTATAAGAGCTACACTGTCTTAGTGGACTTCAACTTGCAATTGGATAAGGTCATAACAGCCTAGCATTACAATTGTGTGACTCTTTTGCTGATATTGATTGATCTGTAACCATATTGGGCCCCAATCACAAGACATGTCAGAGTATTGATACCATTTTCTCAATTAAATAGTTAGAAGATGCCACACCAATGGAAGTTCTGTGGTCTGACCATGTTTGATTGCCATTTTCTTGGTCTTCGTCCACTCCAAAAAGCATGGAACAAGGTCAACCCTATTGAAGGGCATATTAGAGACCATTAAGCCTAAGCATAAGAGCAAGACAGTATCATATGAAGCCAAGCTGAATAACTGACTCACTGAAGCCACTTCTATAGGTGTTCAACTAGCCAAGACAGGAACTACCAGGCATTTGTAATTGGTCCAATGGTTCACAAGTGACCTAGCGGGGGAAAGAAATTGTTGCACGAAGTTGGAACGCCTTTGGAGGAAAAAGCCGCACGGAGCTTATATTATAATTATTTGAAATTAGCTTGATACTCTTTTTATACTAATCGAATTGATGAAGCAAGCTATAACACTAAAGAGATTTTAAAAATAGTATCTGTCTTTACTTATTCCTCAAACTCAGCTCCATCCCTGGAAGCTCGCACTTCCCTCTGCTCTCAATTGAGCTTGTTTTTTGAGGACCAGATCAAAAATATCCAATATAACCAGGCAGATAAACCAAGGAGTGCACCCATGGATATTGAGACTTTATCAATGCCAAGAGCTCAGGATAAACTGCTGCAGTTTCTGCATCCAACAGTTAACCAATTGGAAAGTTTTCTCTCCAAATGTAAGACTGGCTCCCCTCTGGATCCCCTCTCACCTCAAATTATGAGACTATTAGGGAGCAGTCTGGCCCCTATTTAGCAGGAGCTTTTTATACCTTCCTTGATGCCAGGGACTGCACCCCTCCGTGGAAAAGGGCCAGTGTTATTCCTTTGTTGAAGAAATCTAACACTGATCTACAAATACTCTCACATTTTAGACCCATCTCCTTGCTCCCAGGGATCTCAAAGATCATGAACATTTTTTAATTTACAGCTGAGATCGTTTTGGGAAACTTCAATTCTCCTCCACAGGTGGGGTTCGGGATTCAGGGCCCCACACAGCACAGAGTTAGCTCTCATGGAGATCACTGACTGCATTAAATTTGCATTAAATGCGGGTCAGAATGCTGCCCTAATCCTATTAGACCTTTCAGCAGAATTTGACATGATCTCTAATAAGAACCTGTTACACCCTCTTGCAGACATCAGGGTGGAGGGGAAGGTGTTGGCCTGGTTACATTCCTTTTTGGAACATAGGGAACAAGCAGCACAGCATAAGCCTTTTTTCTCTGATGCCAAACATATTTAGCATGGAGTTTCACAGGGCTCTGCCCTGAGACTCACTCTTTTTAACATATGTCCGACTCTTCTGGCCTATCTCATTGAATACTTAATCATTCAAGTGGTCGCTTACGAAGCCAATACTCAACTGCTGCTGACTTAGGAACTGGGTTTGCTGTTATGATGGATGATCATGGACAAGCGAAATCTATAAAAACGTGCAGAAGGAGAAATTAACTCTGACTTTACCACTAAAATCAACTGTTTTTATGAAATACTAGAGTTCCTTACTGGCATGGGGTGGTACGGGGTCACAGGTGTTCTAGCTTTCAGAAATATTACAATGATACAAATATGGGATTTGGGGTTTGATTTAAGGAGTGTGTGCTTAGAGTGATGAGGTACACTGCATTATGGGAAGTGTAGTTGCAATGATGAAGACAAAGATAACTGTAGAGGGTGAAAAGAAAGGTGTTAGTCCATTGTTTAGCTCTGTTTAGAACGCAGTAGAAGCAAGCAATCACCTTGCTGCAGTTTGTGAGGGCAGAGATTGCATAAGACGGTTGGTTCCAGGGAGGGATTCGGTTAGCACTCTAATGGAGCATGCTTGCTTCAGCACGCAGGGAAATGGAAATATGAAGTGTTAAACATTCGCAAGTCGTGTGAAAAGGAGTTGGAACCGCTGGGAATATTGATCTAACTATGGGATTGACTGAGTGTCATGGTGAGCGTAAAAAAGCTTAAGGTTTAGTTCCGCTCTAAAGAACAGGCTGTATTACGGGCCAGATGTAGGTAAATACCATTTACCGATTCTAAAATAACAAATTTTACCGATTCGGTGTTTTAGAATGGGTAAATGGTATGTAGGTATTAATTCGGTAATGATTACCAAAAATTTACCGGTGTTCGTTATTTACCACCAACTTGTAGTTGGCCTACGATTCAGAACCTCAGGGACATAACAGGCTCCCCACATCTAGAACCAGCACCTGGACCCAGCATGAGTGAGTCCTAAACCCCTAAGTGATGCACCATCATTCCTGGTCCCTTGGTCATTGTGCTAAAAGTGGCCACATAGCCAAAATCCCAAACTTGGGACTTAGAAACTTTTTGGCTAAAAACTGCTCTAAGAACCAAGGTGTGAGAGTCTGGCCAGGTATATGATGTCCACTAATGTAAGTGGACACTTTGCACCAGTCCAGACAACCCTTATGGTGATTTAAGAGGTCTTAGACAACATTAGAAAGCTCTCTAAGTGGTAGCTGTGGAGAGCAGTCTTCAGGCTTAGCCCAGAAGGAGTGTAAAGCAGCTTGTTTTACCAGAGTTCAATCTTATAGTATTTATAAAAATATGCATTTATAATATAATACTCTTTAGTACGTTCCAATGTCTCCAACATGGAGATAAACACAATTCACAAAATACTTTAGCAAAGAAACACAGTAAATAGCACAAAATACACAGTGGCCCCAAGGGGGGAACAAACCATATACGAAGAAAGTGGTATAAGAATCACAACTGGATCAAGAAAGGGTCAGGAGGTCATAGAAGTGCTGGGACCACAAAGAATGATCCAAGGTGAGTAGTAGAAAGGGACCCCATAGAGAGCGTGTGCAGTGTGGAAACACAAATGCAAGCTTTGTACAACTCTATGTGCAAGTCACGGTTGGATTTTTAAAGATTAATGACCCTTCCCAGTGGACCCTGAAGAAACCCTGTGTAAGACAGAAGGTTGGAGAGCCACCCCACCGAAGATACCCTAGTACCCATGTTACATACACCAGGAAAGCCAGGTGCATGCGTGTGAAGCGGTGTCTGAAACTGACATCGAACCCAATAGAGGACTTCAGGAAAGTGTTGCTGCTGTAAGAGGAGGAAGTGTCCCGTGGAATCCTAAAATGGATTCTTGATGAGAGGTATCTGCAAGCATAGGGGACAGAGTTTATGTCACTCATGAGTGACCAGGAGACTTGGAAGATGAATGCCCTCCGATGTTGAATGACAATTACCTTAACTCTGCAGCTGTGAGAACCAGGTGATGCTGAGGAGGACCAGGAGCCATGCACAAGCTGTCCCACAAAGGGTGTCGAATGCTTAGGGGTCAGTGTCTGGCGGGAGCACCAACAAACCTTGGCAAAGGCAAGCCAAACAGGAATGGAGGCATGTCGGGACCAGCAAGGTCCAGGGAACTCAACAAAAGCAGGATAGTCAGGGCATGCCCAGAGAAATCAAGGGAGCCCAAAATAAACAAGTGTGACCCTCAAGTGGACCCACAGGCCGGAGGCACTGGAGTCACAAGCAGACCAAGCAGCTCTCCAAAAGATGCAGGGCACAATGCACACAATGCTGTGTGGCTGAAGATTCTGGTCACTGGAGGTGCTAGAGGTTGGGGCTACTTGAAGCCTGAAGATCTTCTTGCAAAGAAGCCAACAAGCCTTTTCAACTGCAAATTGTATATGGTGTACAGGGGGTCAGTTATTGTAACCACCACAAGGGATACTGGCCTCAAACTTGATGAGAGGGCAGGGCAGGCCTCAGGAGCTGTGGAAAACCACCACCTGTGTTGCAGAGTCCACGGAATCCAGAGTAGCTCAGGATCTGCAGACCGGTCAACTTAGCTACAGAGCCTGCAGATGCAGGGAAGTGACTCCTTCACTCCAAGGGTGATTTCTTCAGGTGTCTTTGATGCTTCACAGGCCTTGGAAGGTTCCTGTATGATGCACAGGCACATAAAATGCAGCAGACTGGAAGGGAGATGAAGTGAGACCCAAACAAAGTCCAGCGCAGTCCAGAGTGCTCAGACGGTAGAAGTGCAGTGGTGTTTGATCTGAATCGTATCCCATGACGAATCTAGGGACCTACACCCTGGTAAGACCCTAAGTAACCTAGGGAAAGGGTTGGAAAGATTCAAGAGACCCTCCCAGGGGAGGGTCTGGACAGGGATGAGGTTACTTCCATGTCCTTTGTCCAGTTCTGTGCCAGAGCATGAACCAACGGCTCTCAGAACTGGTTTGAACTGGACTATGCACAGGGACACCAAATGTGCCCCTCATGCAGACTTTCGGGCACTGGCAAGGGCACCCACCCAGGCCTAATACACAAAATCCTGTCTGGGAGGTGGTCACACCTCCCTGTGACAGGATGCCTATTGTTTTGCCTTCCCCTGCTTGAGCTTGCAGCAGGAGGGCGGAATCGTGTCTCTGGGTGGCAGCAGCCATATTGTGTTGTTCGGATCAAGAAGGCTGGTACAGAGAACACTAACTGAGGGCTCTTCCAGTGCTTGGATACCAAACATGATAGGATTTGTTGCAGACGTTCTCAAGATAGTCATCGCATCATTGTGTGGTGCCCCTCTAAATAGTATATGGCTGCTTCACTGACAACCTTGGAGAATGAACTCTTTAGGCTGCAGGGGAGTCCTTCTCATGCAGGGGCACCCTCTCACTTAGAACCAAGCACCCTGCCTTCAGAATTGCAAAGGCCTGCTGCACGAGTGACTTATAGGTTTTAGGTGCAGTGACACTGAGATATAGGAAAACTAAATCTTAAGTAAGTGGTGCAAATACCAACTTACACAGGCTACAATGGCATACCTGTAGTTCCATTTTGCATGGTGTCTCATGGGTAGCATGATACATGCTTCAGCTCATGAGAGACCTCTGGGGTGCCTATGCCCTGGGTACCTTAGTACCATATATTAAGGACTGATAAGGATACCCCAATATCCAATCTGGAATGTGCCTAAGTACTCAACAACAAAATGTAGGGAGAGAGCAGATAGATTGGGATCCTGATTAGCAAGATCCCAGTCAGACTAGTCAAAATACAGCTTAGAACCAAGCAAAAAGTGTGGGTAATCATGCGAAGGATCCTGCCTTCCTACAGAACGGAAGACCATGAACAGCCTGCTCATCTGTCTCTCCAAGGTGCATCACCGGTGGAACCTGACTTTGTGACTTTTCCGTCTAGGTTCTTTTTCACAGCTGCAAATCCTGTTTAGCAGTTCTTCACCAAAGGGCTTTCCAGCCTACTGGGACTCTAGTCAGTTACAGTCTCAGGCTTTGTCTCGCTGGAGATGTTTAACTTCTAAAAAAGTAAGTGAAAACATAGACATTTTCACCTCAACATATCCATTGGCTCCCAGACGATGATGCTCCTTCCTCTGACACTGCCTGCATCCTTGCCCTGCTGAACCTTACCTTCTCAGAGCATTTTCCTCAAAAATTCTTCTAAGTCTGAAGTTAAGCCTCAATTCAATTCTTGCTTCTGACCCATGCTCTATCACAGTCAGACATGTTTTTCAACTTTGACCAGGTCTCCTGTGACCAGACACCTGCAGTTTGCGCTTTGATCTTTCAGAGCTAGATTTCACTTAAAAGTTTAAAAATTCATAACTCTGGTTCTACTGATTGGAATTTTGTCATGATACCGTCAACAAATGTATTACAATCTAACCTATTTTCTCTAAATTGGTGTGAAATTTTTCATGTGTTGTGTTTTCACTTTATTACTGTTTGTGTAACATAAATACTTTACACATTGGCTCTAAATTAAGCCTGACTGCCTTCTGTGCTAAGCTACCCAAGGTGAAGCACAGGTTAATTTGGTCTCTTTTTATGGATCACCCTACCAGGGATTGTGGCTGTTGCATCACCAGGGTTCACACTCCAGTCAACCAACAACCCAATTTCTCACACAGACTTTTGTAAAACCTTCCCAGAAAACTGCAATTTAAAGGTGAAAGAGATCTTCCATCACTCCATCTTTGGAAGCTAGACCTATGTTTTGAAAGGTAATTTACTGATGAGGGCATTCTGGAATTCTAAATTAATTCCACTACATGTGATGGAATACCATTACTTTATAGCTATTCCCTTAAAATTTCAAAACTGAAAGCGCAAATACTTCTGGAGAAAGAGTGTACACTGATTCGTGGAGGATATAGGTTGAAAGCAAGACACAAGAAGGTTCCTAGGCTATAGGCCAGAGCAGGAGAAACCATGACTTTTTTTTACCAAAATGGAACCAATATAATGATCTCATGAGAACATTCCCTAATCCTCATCAATAATAAGAAAAAACTAGAGGAAATAGGGGGATAGATAGAGGAGCTTTTGTGGACAAATCATTAACAATGTATTCACTCCGCAAGCTTCCTTTTCCTGTAACCTCGAACAATAGTTCTAAAGTATGGCATTCTTCTGAGTTGCAAAAAATCTAAGATGAAAATCCCAAGCCTTAAGTATATTTTTTTATATTTACATAGAAGCACAGACATCTCTTGACTTCTTAGGTTTTCTGTCTCATGATTGTTTATACCCCATATGTAACAGAATTGAGAGATATATTATTTTCTGTCCACAAAAACATCTGCATGGCTATTGAATCACTGGTGAGGATCCTCATTGATGATTTACATTTTAGACTTCCATATTATCTGACTTTAGTAGGTTATTCGGTCCTTGAATCAAATTCCTAAACTTTATCAGAGCAGTGAAGATAGTTGTCAGTTCCCTGCAATCTGAGGAATGGAGACTGTTTAAAAGAGACCATCTACTTTCAGCTGATTGGTCTTTACATGTTGCCCTCTCATCTAAGTGAACTTGCCTCTGCTACTACCATATTCAACCACCATTTCAAGAACTATTTCACTAGATACGACTGTCAGAGACTGTATCATAGTTCCTTAGGGCTTGCTCAATGTTGTCAGAAGTCCACCTCTAGGCAGCACAAAGTCACAGAGCAGTGAAGGTACATACTATTGGTTTGGCCAGGTGAGGGAAAGGGTGTGTGCTGAAGGAACAGCTGGTAGGAAGATCTACAAAGAGAACACAAAGGGATCGCTACTGAGCTACAACTATACCCTATAACTCTTCCTAAGCTCTATAATCACCAGTGTTAGTAGTCTTCCAATCTTGCTGTACAATGAGGTATTGTGTTGTGTTGAAAGAGAGAGAGAACAGATACCATGATTACCGCCCACACATGTTATGGTAAGTATAGTAGTATTTATGGAGGTGAGCGTGTTGTTCTGTAAGTATACCTACCATACACTACTCTTTAGATGCTGTAGGATTGATTGCCAGTAATTCTGCAATAAAGGTGCATCAGCCGTTACTTTTGTATCTTTGTAAAGGATTTCTCATAACATATGTCCTTTCCAACATAGAACACAATTGTTCAGTTTCTTCTGTTGTGTGGGAACAGCCTTGCTGTTTATTCAAGTACTAGGACTCTGAAGACATGTCTCAATCTGTAGAGTTCCTTCAGTAACCCCTAATGAGCCAGAAAGTTGCCTTTGGGCGGGTGAAGAGAAGGAAGATCCCTGATCTGAATTTTCCAATTAGTAAGGAGCAGTTGTGGCTGCCACAGGAGGTGAAGGGCGGAATAGCGAGTGAGCAATTCAGGGCAGGGCTCCATTCATACCTGCAGTCCCTCCCCAGATGGCTGCCGCTCACAGAATTATGGGACATGTACCTATGTTGGATCGAGGATGCGGAGTAGGGTCATAGACATGCAGAAGCTTGAAATAAAACAGTAACAGTAAAGGCCATAAGGTGCCAAGTAATCATAGAAAAGACCATGGGGTGCCAACCATAGAAGAAACAACACAATAGAAAGCACCTTAGGTCTGAAGGGTCATCTCTGTATCACAGGCAGCAAGTGGCACATTTGTGCATAAAGGGAGAGTGTTGTAACATGTTAGGTTTGAAACCAGTCCGTGGTACCACCGCAGCCACGGTTTTGCTGCTGCGAAGTCTCTATGGATTTTGCCACATAGGAAAGTCTGATCTGTGTCCTGCTCATCTTGTCGCCAGATGCAAACAGTGACCATGACACCTTCACTGTAATTAAAGTCTAGAACTTCTGGTAAACTGAAGACTTTTACTTGTATACATGAAGAATCAGTGGGTACATATAAAGAGGAGACCATTGTTCGAGAAAGACCACATCTAGGTGCATCCTGAACTTAGCCCATGTCCATTATTTCCCTGCCAAATTTCAAGTGGCACGTTGTTCCCTTGGTTAGGAATCCATGATGATTCAGAAATATGTTTATGGCTATCAGAATCCTGGACCCTCCCAAGTCAGGGCTCCACAGCAACCACAGCACCGAGACTGCCCTCATCACCTCCATCGCCGACATCAGGACCCTACTGGACAATGGTGAGACCGCAGCACTCATCCTCCTAGACCTCTGCGCCACCTTCGACACCGTCTGCTACCGCACTCTACGTGCCCATTCCACGCCGCAAGGATCCGAGACAAGGCTTCGGAATGGACCACCTTCTTCCTCTCCGGCAGAACCCAGAGCGTCCGCCTCCCCCATTCCGTTCCAAAGCCTCCGAGATCATCTGCAGCGTACCCCAGGGACCCTCCCTCAGTCCGACACTAATCAACATTTACATGGCCCCGCTCACACACGCCGCCCGACAGCACGATCTCAACATAATCTCCTACGCCGACGACACTCAACTGATCCTCTCCCTCACCAAGGACCCCATCACGATCAAAGCCAACCTCCACGAAGGAATGAAGGCTGTTGCTGACTGGATGAAGATCAGCCGTCTGAAGCTGAACTCGGACAAGACAGAGGTCCTCATCCTCGGCTCCAACCTTTCAGCCTGGGATGACTCCTGGTGGCCTACAGCACTGGGGGCAGCCCCAACACCCACTGACCACGCATGCAACCTGGGCATCATCCTCGACTCAACCCTCACAATGACCAAGCAAGTCAACGCCGTCTCCTCCTTCTGCTTCAACATCCACCGCATGCTCCTCAAGATCTACAGATGGATCCCGACAGATACAAGAAAAACAGTCACCCAGGCCTTTGTCAGCAGCAGACTCGACTACGGAAACGCCCTCTACGCTGGAGCCCCGACCAAGTTCATGAAACGACTACAACGCATCCAAAAGCCTCGGCATGACTGATGCTTGACGTACCACGACACGGCAACATCACCCCCCACTTGAGAAACCTACACTGGTTCCCCGTCAACAAGAGGATATCCTTCAAGCTCCTCATCCACGCACACAAAGCACTCTTCAAGACCGGCCCAGCCTACCCCAACAGGCTCTCCTTCTACATTCCCAACCACCAGCTTTGCTCCTCCGACCTTTCACTCCCCACCGTCCCGCGCATCCGAAGAACAACCACCGGTGGGAGATCCTTCTCCCACCTCGCCATTAAGACATGGAACACTTACCCACTGAGCCTTCGACAGACCCAAGAACTGCTGACCTTCAGGAGGATACTCAAGACCTGGCTGTTCGATCAGTAGTGCCCCGCACCCTCCCCAGCGCCTTGAGATCCTCGCGGTTTTGTAGTGCGCTTTACAAATGATTGGTCAGTGTCTTGGATGGTGCATGCATAAAACAGTCATCCAAGTATTTGAATTTGAATTTGAATTTGAATTATGAATTTGAAAGGATTTATAGAGTGCTCTACTACCAAGCGGTTTCCTGGCGCTAGAAATTGACAGGCAGGGCAGGGGGGGAACACCGGGGAGGTACTATAGGGGAAATGCTTGGACAAACAGGTGGGTTTTGAGTGCTTTGCGGAAATGCAAGTATACTGTCATGTACCTGATAGTCAGGGGAAGACTGTTCCAGAAGCGGGGGGCAAGAACGGAAAACCTGGTGCCACCCTCTCTGGACTTTCGGAAGCGAGGGACACTAAGGAGGGCCTGGGTAGACGAACGAAGGTTAGGGCAAGGAAGATAGGGGGTGATCATGGAGTTGATGTAAACTGGAGCCGTACCGGCATGGGCCATGAAAATCATGCAACCCATCTTGAAGAGAGTTCTCTGCAGGATGGGGAGCCAATGAAGCGACTTAAATAGGGGGGTAGTGTGATGATACTTGGGGATCCAGTAAATGAGACGAGCGGCCTGATTCTGGATGGACTGGAGGTGCCGCAGTTCGTAGGCAGGGATGCCTGCGTACAAGCAGTTCCCGTAATCCAAACGAGAGAGAACCATGGCCAAGACAATAATATGTAAGGATAAATGCTGATCCCCGAGTATGAAACTGTGCCACAAATAACTGCCCATCTTCAAGAATACGGAAGGTACTGACTAGAGTCTGAGTAGGAGGACTTGAAATTGTATAAGCTTGTCCTGCAAACAAAGCCTTAAGTAGTTCTGATGTTTCTGGCAATGAGAATGCGGAAGTAAGCATTTCTCATATCCAGGGTGTTTATAAAGATGTCTCTTGCTTATGATAATCTAAAATGAAGCTCGCAACAAAGGAATCCAGAGCCACAGTGTTCCAAAGTTTTGTATCCATGTCTTCCAACCAATGCATTGTTGTCATAAATCTTGTATCAGAAATCTTGACTGGGTCCTTCCATTACCTGTGTGCAACACCAATACATGGGAATGAATCAGGAGACTCTCCATAGCATTTCCTTGGAGTTGTCTTGCACCTGTTTAGATGTATCTGGTGTACATGCTCCATACTTTCCTAAACAAGGGCAAGAATGAATATCTTTCCCCACATATTTGCCTTTCTTTTCTTCTGAGGATAGTAAGGCTGAACTGGTCAAGGCTCAATGGATTCATTTTGGCCCCTACTCTAAGCAGGCTTTATCTCAAAGTCATTATTGTTTTAGTCACAATTCTTCTAAACCCTTCTGCCTCCTTCTCTTTCCTGTGTTTTGCCACAGGTGAAGGAGAGCAGGAGGAGGAAGATTATATTTCCTGTGCACACTTTGTCTTTTTAGGTTTCACCTGAACAGCACTTGCGCTTTCCTTGTGAAGTCTATTGTATTTAATATAAATCTTAAAATGGACTTACATCCCATCCTTGCTTTTCATTCATGTGGTTGCCACTTACTTTTCCTCTGTTTCTATTGGTTGCAGCATACCATTTCCTGTTGTTCTCCATGCCTTCTTCTTATCAGTGTCCCGAGGCTATCCACTTGAACTTCTTTGTTATTTTATTCAAGAGCAAGCAAACTGCTTTTTTCAACCTACTTTTTGGTGACTGTGCTGCTTTGAACTTCTTTGTTATTTTAATTGCGAGTGAGCATGCCGCTTTTTTAGATGTACTTTTTCCTAAATGTGCTTCTTACAGAATTTAAATTAAAACATTTCTTTTATTTGGTGTGAGTTCTTCACATATTTTTATATTTGCAGGCACGGGAATATTAGGCAATCTGCAAAAAGAATGATGAGCCAATGCCAAGACTCGAACCTGGTGTCCTAGCTTTAAGGTCAGCAGCTCTGGCCTAAATGTCACATCCACCCCCCTCTCTCTCTATGTCTTGCTTTCTTCAGCTGTCTAAATGGACGGCACTTTAAGCATATCAAGCAGAGGCATAACAAGGATGGCATATGCCTTAAATATCCTCCTTTCAAGTGCATCATAGGATGGCCACTCATGTCAGTGATTTACAAAATAGCAAACAAATTGCATAACATGTAAACATTATATTCAATTACTCCAAGGCTTTTATAACATTTATCCCCAAGACAAGACTTTTACAATGGCCACAGCTGGTGACTTTTAGAACTTGAAAACAACTTGGAGTTTTGGATTCATGGGAAAATGAGTTTACAGCTTTGTCCCCTTCAAAACGCATTTTTTGCAAGTAGCATCCATCAGCAAGGGCTTTTTCTTCTTGCTTCCCCCGTCGTCCTTGCTTCATCGCTGGTGCTTGCTCTCCTCACACCCTTGACCCTCCATTATCTCCGCTCCCCCTCCTTCCAAGATGGGCCTCAACCCTTTTGGCAGATTTGCTTTCAGTAGTGGCAGGATCTTACTGCGAGTACCAAAGAAGGCTGCTTCCACCTGAGCTGTTACACAGCACTAAAACCCAAGAGATACCACTGCAAAACTCCACAAGCAGCCTGTTGTTGTTTAAAAAACACAATTTACATCCTGCAGCAAGTAGTTTGATTTTACCAACTTTTCTCTGGTTTGTCTTGTGAGGGTGGGGTAATTGTTATGCATTTATAATGAGTTCAATTCTCATGCTTACAGTTCAGTAAAATGTACTTTGCATTTTACATGAGCACCAGTTACATTAGACATTTATTTTTTGCAGTCGTGGAGAGATGAAATGATTTGCACAGAATCACAGGATATTGAGCCTACACTGAGACTTGAACCGTGGTCCTTAGGGTCACCTAGCACTTAGCCTCTTCACTTGTGTTGCACGGTTGCGTATTCTAACAAACACTTCTTATGAGTGCATCTGTAGGCCATCTCTCTCCTCCCTGTCTCTTGCTGCATTCTCCTGGGTCACCCCTCATTGCTTCCCCTCTCATTTTATTTATTTCTGTTTCCACAGATACAGCTCCCATCTTTTTTACATTATTTGCCCCATACAATAAACTAAACTCTGGGACTTTTAAATCGTTTCCCTTCAGACTACAGGAATAAACACCATATGCACTGTGCAGAGGCATACAAGGAACTCATGTGGCAATACTCAGCATTTATTGCTGTGAGATGTTAGATCAAGGCACAGCCAGTGACACGCAGTGCAGTCTCACCTAATCTGAGTCCCCGGCCTCATCACTGTATTAATTGGTACATGTTTTTTTATTTTGTCCTCCTCCATTTACCTAATGTCCCTGCTTTATAGTACTGCCAGTAACAACATTTCTTAATTTACAAGTCATAACATTTTAACAGAGTGTCAGTAACTTATATTGCACAACTATTCACCAAGATACAACTTACAACAAAAAAAACGTATTATAAATAACATAGGCAAAATGTACTGCATTTACCAATGCTTGCTTTAAATGCTTGCCTATTTTGGCCCTTCAGCACATTTCTTTCCCAGTGGCAACTTCCCTGCACCGAGAGCAACCTTACCTCTTCAGTTCCTGCTTTGTTTTAACTGAAAGCCACCACACTTGGTAGAAACCAAACTGTTGTGCATGTTCACAACCTCACACTTGAGGCAGAAATATAACAGAAATGGAGCCCAACTAGTGCACCCCATAGGGGCTTAGCAAGCTTCAAAGAAACCAAATACTCCAGCTTTCAGGTCTGCATGTCAGCATTACTTAGCTTCCAATCCTGAACATAGGAGGCCAAATATTGAATCAACGCTTTCCAGAACTCAGTAGGAAATCAGTTCCTGGAATATGTAGCTTACTGACTTTAGCGCTGGCAGCGCCTGGTGCGACAATCGTTTTTGGTACCCCCCATGACCTCCTCCTTGGATTCCCTATAACCTGGCAAAAGTGCCCCTCATCTCTCCATACCCCCTCTCTCACCTACATTTCTTTTTTTTAATGTACTGGTAAAGGCTGGCTTTACTTATTCACTCAGATGTCCACATAAAATATAGACCTGTTCTTTGCAGCAGGCATACTAACCCTCTACGCTACTTTATGCCATGTTAAAATTGCCACTAGACAAAGCTCCAATATATCACTCTAGCTGGAGCATTATTCGCAAGAGTTATCTTGATATTTTTATTGCTGCCTCAAAGCTAGTTGCAGAAGGAACTCGGCAACAGATGTTATTAAATCGTAAGTTATTACTAAACACAGCACCCTCCTGAGGTCAGTCCCCCCTGCCTGGTCAGCACCCAGTGCAGCTGCATTGGTTGCACAGCCCTAAAGCTGGCCCTGAACATGCCACTCCACTCTTTTCTACTCCACTTCACTTTACTTTACTCTATAACATGCCACTCCACTATATGACACTCCAGTCCACTCTATGCCCTTCCACTCTCAGTCACTCCACTCTGAGCCATGACACTCTACGCCACAATACGTCACTCTATGTCACCCCTCCACTCTACTCCACTCCACTCTATGATACTGTGCTCCACCCTATGCCGCTCCACTGTTCAACACTCTACTCCAATCTATGGCACTCTATTACACTCTATGCCATTCTATGACAAGGTACTTCACCAAAAACAACTCCCTCTACACCACTCCTGTTTACTACACTCTACGGTATGATACAATACTCCACTGTATAAAACTATTCCACTCTAAGCCACTCCACTTCACTGAACGACCTGCCCCTCCACTCTATGATATGCTAGTCCACTCTATAACACTCCATTTTATTATTAGATACTCCACACCACTCCATGACACACCACAATACTCCACAACACTTCACGACACTCCACAACACTCCACTCCACTCTATGATATGCCACTCCACTCTGTGCAGCTCATTATGCCCCTCCACTCAAGGCATTCTACGACACACTGCTCTATGACACCTTGCTCTACTCTACTCTACCACATGCCACTCAAATCTTGGCCACTCCAGTCTACTGTACAACACACCACTCCACTCTATGCCACTTCAGTCTATGCCATTCCACTCTATGCCACAACACTCTAAGCTATACAACACTCTGCACCACAGCACTCTACACCACAACGCTCCACTCCACTTTATGCCACTCTGCCATGCATTACTCCACTCTACAACACTCTGAGCAACTCCCTCTACTCCACTCCTTGCCACTCCATGACACACCACTCTACTCCACCCTATGCCACTCAACTCTACACCATTCTATGCCTCTTCACTCCACTACACGCTGTACCACTCCACTTATCACACTCTACCACACTCTGCAAGACTCCACTTTACAACTCTGTATGCCGCTTCATGCCACTCCAGTCTATGACACTGTATGAAACTCCACTCTACAAAGCTTCACTCTATGACACTGGACTTCACTCTATGCCACTCCACTCTACAACACACTACTCCACCCTATGCCACACTACAACACTTTAGCCAACAACACTATATGATACTCCACTCTACAACACTCTATTCTATTCCATCCCACTCTCCACTGCACCATGTGATTCCACTCCATGCTGATCCACTCTATAACACTCTACTCCACTGTATGCCATTCACTCTATGCCATTCTACTTCATTCTACAACACTCAATGACAAGCCACTCCACTCCAATGTATGATACTCTATTATGCCACGCTCTTCCACTCTATGACAATGCATTCCACTCCGCGACATGCCACTCTGCTCTAATACGTACCACTCCAGTCTATGTCTCTCCACTCTACTTTACAACAACCACTCCACTGTGTGCCACTCCAGTCTACTCTACGACACGCCACTTCACACCATCACACTTTACGCCATGACACTCTATGCCACTGTACTCTACACCACTCTATTGCACTCTGTGAGATGCTACGATACTCTACTCCACTCTATGGCAATCTATGGCACTCTACTCTACTCAACTCCCTCTATGCGACTCAATGCCACTTAACTTCACTCTAGAGCACTCAACTCGATGGCACTCCACTTGACGAAACTCCAGTGGACAAAACTCTATTGGATGGCACTCCACTCTACAATTTGAGACACATTTTTATTAAAATAAACATTGAAATTCAATGAAAAAGCAAAGGTTAAAGCTAAGTTATATTTAGAAAAAATGTAATTTATTAGTTCTACACAAAAACAACTTTACTACACAAACCATTGACATTCTAAAGTTATAGTTTGAACTTTTATAGTCAGAAATTAAAGTTATGATTTAAACTTGAACTGAAATTACTATATTTGTGCGCCTCTGTACTGTGTCTTGTCAACTTGCTAGCCACACTACATTAACTATAACTCAGCAGTCTACCATGCACAGCTCTCATAAATGATGCCGTTTCAGATGGCATGAGTGTTCTTATGAATGAACTGAGTAAACATGCTAACAATGGTGTAATGTGATAGGGTATAACTGTACATGAGGAATGCACATGTTTTAGTTAGGCTAGTGAGTTGAGAAAACTCTGTACAGAGGTGCACAGGTTATAGTAATTTTAGGTAGGAGCATAAATGAAATCTCTAAGTTCTAACTATCTATAACTTTAACCTTTGTTTTTTTCAATATATATATATATATATATATATATATATATATATATATATATATATATATATATATATATATATATATATATATATATATGGATCCAATCCTGGTTGGCTTTATAAGAACAGGCACCGACTCCGTGGATGGAAATCAAAGGTTTTTATTCCCAAAATACGGCCAGACGCGTTACCGCGGACAAGTCCACCTTGTTCACTACATCTGTCATTACCATGCTAGTGAGCATATTTATACTAGTGCAGAGTAACTCGCTAAGGATCAGGTGAGTGACTCAGGTAACATGTGACATACAATAGACATGGAAAAGTTGGTATCTAGTGAAAAAGTGCAAGTCATGTTAAAGAATAATAAAGGCATGTAAATAATTCTTTACAATTGGTATTGCAAAAAGTATAATTTAAGTTGCTGCACTCGAGTTCTCAAATGTCTTAGCTTAACCCTAAAAATGGCATGTTTATGTGTGTTTGTGAGGCCATTCACTGCTGGGATGCTGAACACTCTTCTACGTGCAGTGACAGACATAGAAGAGTGATTTTATTGTTTGATAAAGGAGCCTGCGCACGTGGTTTCTGTAGGACCAAAATGACAGGTGAGTCATTGCATGTGCGTGCGATATTTGGGTTCGCTCTTGCAGCTGTTATTTTATGTGAAACCTTTCTCTCTGTACTCCTGACATTTTCGACAAGTTAAGTTATGGTTTCCCCTAATTCCGGCGCCGCTCTGTTAGGCAGCTCTGTCCGGGTGTTTATTTTGTGGTGGACTCGCTAAGTAGCGATTATACTTGATTCTGATGAGGGGAGAGAGAGAGAGGGCGCGCTGCACGTTTCCAGTGCAGGAACCCAGGGCTGAGTTTACGGAGCCCGGATTGGCATGAATTAATAATGCTAGTTTCACCCGGTTGGAGGCCTCACTTTTGCGTGTTGTGCGTTATGCCAAAGTGATTGCCCCGGATTTTAAAGAGACAGTATTTTGGCTGCCGAGGTGTGTCACAGCGTTTTGTTTGTTGTAAGTATGTTGGCTCTGTCGACAAAGAGGTTAACGTTTTGAAGGGATGGGATCTTGCCCATGTGGGCGACCGAAGTGTTTGTTGTGACGTTTGCTAACCGTGGTTTCAGATCTAAACCTCAGTGTATATATGTTGAGTAATACGTTGATAGGTGATGCCGGTAAATTTGGTGCTGTTATCCTCAAGGCTGTTTGTTGTTTGCGGTAGGTGGCAGGAGCCATTTCTTGCGGTATGTGTTGCTAAGGCTAGGTGATTTGTCTAGTTACTGTGACCCGGATCCTGTGCTAGTGAGTGTGTGTGAGTGGTGGTTATTTACAAAGTTACGTGCTCTAAGTGAATTTTTAAAAAAAGATGGTAAACCAAGATGTTCTCAATAGAATGGATTATTTGGTCAGAGTGGGGAAGCCTGTGAGGGTGATTACTTTGAGTGTATTATTATAGATGTACACAAAGCACTTCATCCGCGTTATGTCCATTAGGGATTTTACAATCTAGTTGGATGATGTATTTCGATTCCAATCTCCTGAGTGTTTGTTGCCTGTTTCCTCCCCTGGGGTTCTGAGCTACACTGTCAATCACAAAATACGTGAGATCTTCTATTCTGCCGTTGTGGTGGGCATTAATGTGTCTCGCCACTGGGTATGCGGGATCATCATTGGAAATGGCTCTGAGGTGTTGTAAGATCGTAAGGTGTACAGGATGTATGGTGCTGCCTACGTAGAGTTTTTTTGCAGGTACAACTAAGTACATATACGGTAAAATCTGTTTTGCATGTGTAATGCCGTTTGATCTCAAATGGGGATTTTCTGAATGGGAACACTACTGTCCTGGTGTTGACTCCGTGTTTGCAGGCCTTACACTTGGTACATTTAAAAAAGCCTGGTTGGGATTGTAGCCATGTTTTGTTTTTTGACAGTGAAGGTGCGTAGTTATCCAACTCTTGTCTCATGAAGGTTGCCCTCCGGAAAGTTAGCTGTGGAAGTTTCGCACAACTTGGTCCGAGGGTTGGGTCATTCCTAATCAGAGGCCAGTGCCTATACAGGATTTTGCGAAGATTGTTGTGATATTTATTGAAAACTGTTATCAATCTGGGGGCCATGTTTGGTTTCGTGGTTGTGTTGTCTGTGTTGGTTTTCGTTTTTTTGTTGAGCAAATCAGACCTGTTCAGGCTGTTGCTTTTTACTCTGGCCTTGTTGAGGGTTTTTTGTTGGTAACCTCTATTCTTGAGTCTGTCAAAGAGGCTCTCTGTGCTAGCTAACCTATCACTTTGTAGGCTGCAATTTCTGTTCACCCTTAGGCACTCAGCGTATGGTATTCTCTCTTTAAGGCTAGTGGGGTGGAAGCTTGTGGCGTGTAAGCTGGTGTTGCCTGCGGTTTCCTTCCTATGTGTGCCTGTGTCTGTATCTTGTCACTTTCCTGAAAAACCTCTAAATCTAAGAATGTGATTTTCACTGCGCTGGTGGTGCAGGTCAATTTCAGATTGAGGCTATTGTTGTTGATGTCTGATGCAAATTCTAGGGCACTTTCTTCTGAGCCACGCCATATGATGAAGATATCATCTATATAGCGCTTGTACAGCACTAAGTTCTGTGTGATATATTTATATATATCAGGTAACACTCCAAATGTTGTGACGAGCACAGTCGGGAGAGTAACAGACCCTTTCATATGCTGGTTGCTGGTCCAATGCAAAGTTCTTTATTCTTTAATCAGTGCAAATCGTAAATATACATATATATATATATATATATACATATATATATATATATATATATATATATGTGTGTATATATATATATACATATATATATATTATACAAAATGAGTTTCAAGTAAACGCACACTCGAAGTCTCAGGTTGCAAAGCAGGTAGCTAATGTATTGCTCGTTATCCATTTCGACAAAGGTCTTGATCACAAGAACATGTTGGCAAATCAAGCGCGCATAAGTAAAGTAAAAAAGATCCATATTGTGAAAACTGACAAAGGACTACATTTTGGGTAACCGTCTCCAATGCTATTTGGTGGCAGACATTTTGTAGTGTGAAAGTTACAGACTTTGAATGGTAATTTAGTATTTAAAACATAATGCAAATTTTAAACCAAAAGTTGATACATGTGGAATATCGAAAATTCTTATTTACTTAGCTAGGTAATGTATTTCATAACCTATCAATACTTTTGGATTATAAATAGTGACGTGATAAACGATATGGAAGTATGGGTCTACGTATTGCATGAGCAAAAGTTGGCCATGTTAGATGTCAAATTCATGATTTTCTCGCACTAGTGGCTGTAACCTAGAGATAATACCGTCTATTCATCTCATATACATATATTAACGGTCTAGTACCCGGTACCTACTTCACATATTCATAAAGTCAAGTTTTAACTCCACATGATGAAATCGCCAACAACTTTCATTAACCTACACATGCGGTCTAGTGCCAATTGTTTGATAGGTTGTGTCAGGGCTTCATGTAAAACGTATATGTCATCTATTCAATAGCCTATGTAAATTCTCATAACAATATAGAGATTTTACCCACAAAGCGATATATTCACATTCTAAGCAATTCATAAAGTACTGGTTACCATATCTGTACAGTGTCCATATCGTCAGATAGCAAATTTGTGAATAATAAAGTGCAAGGAAATAAATAAAAATTAAATAATGGTCTTCACATAGAGTAGCATTGATGAATTCAAAATTGAAGTCAGTTAAAATATATTTTAAAAAAGTTATAAATTTAAAGACTCTTATCTGGATACAGTGTTCGCCCAGGCCTGAGGAAGAAAAGGGTAGGGAACCCATGAAGTGACCATGCAGAGGGTGGGTCCCTTCCTTTCCTCCTGTGAATCAGAAAACACAAATAAGAGATATACATAATACGGTTTCTTATGAAGAACAGATTATATGCAATAAAACGATATCATAAAAACCCTGTACTTATATAAACATTTCTTACAATTCTTAAAGGGATGTTTATTAGGCATGGAGATGTGAGGCTGGTTCCTCATCGAGATTGTGGCCTCCTGGAAACTTGTTTCCAGTTCGATTATCCATTTAGATTCCTTCTGTCTAAGTGACAGTTCTCTATTGCCACCTATTGCCACTTCTTGTACCCAGAACTATCTGTTTGATAGCAAAGAATCTAAGTAAAGAGTTTTTAGACTGGTAGTAACTATAACTCACGTCCTCGCAATGCGCTACTGATGACGTCACATATTACATCACTCATGACATGGTCAGTGACATCATTGATGACATCACTGATGACATCTCAAATGACATCACTGATAACATCATCCATATATATATATATATATTACCTACTGGCGGTCGCCAGTAGGGAGTTAAAGTTAGGATTGATTTCCATAGGAAATCCGCAACATTCTATTGGGAATAAGTTTGGCGCCGGTGGACGAATCTTCGCAAATTTCTCAAAGAAGATGGCCCGCTCCGCTCTGCTCCTTCCCTGAAAGTTTGGGGGGGATTTGTCAAGCAGGGCCCGAGATAAAGGGGGGGTCCCAAAACGTGTTTTCCCCATGTTAATTTCCATAGGGCGGTAGGACTCACTTTTAGCCTGAACGGCTGAATGGATTTCCACAAAACTTGGCAAAATTGTAGGGACTGGTAGCCCGATGTGCCTTTACTATGTCTCAAGATATGTGCTCCAGTGGATTTTGAGTCATTTAGGTTAAAAAAAATATATATATATCTGGGCTGAGCCTAACCACACATCTGATCTGATTGGCTGTCAGCACTTCATCCAAGAAGTGTTGGCAGCCATCTTGGGACCAATATACATGATAGCACCTCATTAAAAAGCATTGTAGTTAATAGAGGGTTTTAGGACTTTAGTTACATTATAAATCATTTGTTGATGGTACCATACTCATTTTAGGAATTGTGGTGTGTTCTAAGGTGATTTTGCCATGTGAAAAGGCCTTCTGCTGTGATATCATGAATCATGTTTGAAAGAAAACTAATATCTCATGATTTTCCCACAGTGGTTTGGAAGGGGATTTATAAGCTAAACTGAAAGCATATTTTCTGTATATTCACATTATCTTTCTCAGTCATGTGAGAATGAAGTCTGACATTCTCAGTAAAACATGTACATCCAACAAGGACAGAGACTGTCAGTTGATTCCTTTGTGTTCTACTGCAGCCTCCTAGAGTGTTCTAAAGAACAACTAGAACGCTAACAGTCCTACTTATTACAAAGGTATAGCACACCTGAAGCCATCGTGATGGGAATAAAGTGGTAACTCTTAAAACATTTAATTTAAAAAGGAACAAAATGAGGGGGTATATTATTCCATAGAAAGTATTATTAGTGCTGCAAAAAGAAAAATTAGGGCACATTTTGAGTGACTTCTCAAATCCTCTTCTATTTCATTAAAAAATTCTGACATGCAGTCTTCCAAGATGGCCACCAGAGACAAAAGAGCCCAAATGTAGCCCAAATATCACCCAGATGTAGCCCAAGTATAGCCCAATGACAGAATGTCCCAGAGTGTTCTAAAGAACAACTAGAGCGCTAACAGTCCTACTTATTACAAAGGTATGGCACACCTGAAGCCGTCTTGATTGGAATAAAGTGGTAACTCTTAAAACATTTAATTTAAAAAGGAACAAAATGAGGGGGTATATTTTGCCACAGAAAGTATGATTAGTGCTGCATAAAGAAAAATTAGGGCACATTTTGAGTGACTTCTCAAATCCTCTTCAATTTCATAAAAAAAGTCTGACATACAGTCTCCCAAAATGGCCACCAGAGACAAAAGAGCCTAAATGTAGCCCAAATATCACCCAGATGTAGCCCAAGTATAGCCCAATGACAGAATGTCCCAGAGTGTTCTAAAGAACAACTAGAGCGCTAACAGTCTTACTTATGACAAAAGTATGGCACACCAGAAGCCATCTTGATTGGAATGAAGTGGTAAGTCTGAAAACATTTAATTTAAAAAGGAACAAAATGAGGGGGTTCATTTTGCCATAGAAAGTATGATTAGTGCTTCAGAAAGAAAAATTAGGGATCATTTTGAGTGACTTCTTAAATCCTCTTCTATTTCATTAAAGAAATTCTGACATGCAGACTGAAACATGCACTTTGAATACCAGCAGCAGACTTTCCTGGTGAGCAGTAGCTTTACTACAGTGATCTAATGAGCAACTAGAGTGCTAACATTCAGAATTTATGGCAAATGTGTGACGCATCTGAATGCCTTCTTGATGGAACCAAAGTAAACAAGCATTGAAAATGCAATAGATCTCGCCCTCGTTTAAGTTAAAGCCATTCTGTTTGTAATGAGGTGGCTTTTTAGCTCTGCTTTTATTAGTGTTTTTTTAAACTTTCATGTAAATAACATGCATCTGTATGCATATATGTATATGTATGCATGCATTTATATTTGTATTTATATAGATATACAGATTATATATGTTTATATATGTATGTATATATATATACATACACATACATATATATAAATGCATATGCATATATATATGCATATATATATATGTGTATATGTGTGCGTGTAGAGAGAGGTAGAGAGGTAGAGGTGTAGAGGTAGAGAGGTAGAGGTAGAGAGGTAGCGGTAGAGAGGTAGACACTAGTAGAGAGAGAAGTAGAGAGAGGTAGAGAGTAGAGAGTAGAGAGTGAGTAATAGAGAGTAGAGAGTGAGTAGTAGAGAGTAGTAGAGAGCAGTAGAGAGAGTAGCAGAGAGTGAGTAGTAGAGAGTAGTAGAGTGAATAGTAGAGTGAGTAGTAGAGTGAGTAGTAGAGAGTAGTAGAGAGTGAGTAGTAGATAGTGAGTAGTAGAGAGTAGTAGAGAGTAAGTAGTAGAGTGAGTAGTAGAGAGCAGTAGAGAGTAGTAAAGAGTGAGTAGTAGAGAGTAGTAGAGAGTGAGTAGTAGAGAGTGAGTAGTAGAGAGTAGTAGAGAGTGAGAGAGAGAGTAGTAGAGAGTAGTAGAGAGTGAGTAGTAGAGTGAGTAGTAGAGTGAGTAGTAGAGACTAGTAGAGAGAGAGTGAGTAGTAGAGAGTGAGTAGTAGAGAGTGATTAGTAGAGTGAGTAGTAGAGTGAGTAGTAGAGAGTGAGTAGTAGAGAGAGAGTAGTAGAGAGTGAGTAGTAGAGAGTGAGAAGTAGAGAGTGAGTAGTAGAGAGTAGTAGAGAGTGAGTAGTAGAGAGTGAGTAGTAGAGAGAGAGTAGTAGAGAGTAGTAGATAGTGAGTAGTAGGGAGTGAGTAGTAGAGAGAGAGTAGTAGAGAGTAGTAGAGTAGTAGAGAATAAATAGTAGAGAGTGAGTATTTGAGAGTAGTGGAGGAGGAGAGAGTAAGTAGTAGAGAGTAGTGGAGAATATTCCAAAGTTTGGCACAGCACCACTTGCACAATAAGTCCAATCAAATCATATCAC
The DNA here is from genome assembly GCF_964261635.1 of Lissotriton helveticus. NCBI lineage: Eukaryota > Metazoa > Chordata > Amphibia > Caudata > Salamandridae > Lissotriton > Lissotriton helveticus. The sequence continues at coordinate 1,471,111,656 of NC_136065.1, forward strand.
TTAGAGTCCTTATTGAAGCGCTGAATCTTGGTGTATATTCAAATGCTTTTATTTTCCTTAAGTTTATGTACCACAGCCAGCCGAAACATTTCGTTCTGTAAAACAGAACTTCTTCAGGGCGTTCTTATTTCCTTCAAGTTATGTCGGTATCCTGTTGTCATATAACTAGATATTTCTTCCAAATGTTAGACGAGACGTAAGTACATTCTTATTCAAAGTGACTAGGTATCAATATTACCCACACAATTCGGGCAGACTTGCGTAATTTATAGCATCCTCAAAGTCAGTCTTTCAAAAATTCCAAAGTATAGGACATGATAATCCAAATGTTTCTCAAGAAAAGTCATTTTCAATCGTTTGGAATATCGGTGTTTGGGCAGATATGACCCAGGGACCCCCAGTATGCAAGGGGAATTAGTCCCCCCCTCTGCAAACGTGCCAGTGGCCTGCATTGCAGAGAGGTGTAAAAAGGGGCATAGCCTCATTACACCTCTGTGCAATGCAGCCCCCTGGCGCATACTGGAGGTTCCAGGTGGGCTAGTTGGCCCCCAGGGACCCCTAGTATGCAAGGGGGATTAGTTCCCCCTCTTCAAACATGCACGGGGGCTGCGTTGCAGAGAGGTGTAAAAAGGGTGTGGCCTCATTACACCTCTCTGCAATGCAGCCCCCTGGCGCATGCTGGAGGCTCCTGGTGGGCTAGTTGGCCCCCAGGGACCCCCAGTATGCAAGGGGAATTAGTTCCCCCTCTGCAAACGCGGCAGGGGGCTGCGTTGCAGAGAGGTGTAACAAGGGGCATAGCCTCATTACACCGCTGCAATGCAGCCCCCTGGCGCATACTGGAGGTTCCAGGTGGGCTAGTTGGCCCCCAGGGGCCCCCAGTATGCAAGGGGAATTAGTTCCCCCTCTTCAAACATGCACGGGGCTGCATTGCAGAGAGGTGTAAAAAGGGGCGTGGCTTCATTACACCTCTCTGCAATGCAGTCCCCTGGCGCATACTGGAGATTCCTGGTGGGCTTTCAGGTCTTATATAGTTAGGAATTAGCATTAAAAAAACTTTGAAATTCACTGAAAAAAACATAGGTTTCAGGCCTTATATAGTTAGGAATTAGCATTTAAAAAACCTATGAAATTCACTGAAAAAACCATAGGTTTCACACCAGTTATAGTTAGGAATTAGCATTTAAAAAACCTATTAAATTCACTGAAAAAACCATAGGTTTGACACTAGTTATAGTTAGCTGGAAATTTTACTGACATAAAACCATTGAAATTCCCACATTATAGTTAGTTGGACTCACTATAACTTGCGCGCCTGCAATGCACTGCTGATGACGTCACATATTACATCACTCATGACATGGTCAGTGACATCACTCATGACATCACTCATGACACCATCCTTGTGACAGAGTGACAGACCTTTTTTCAGTGTAATGTAACCCTTGAAACACATATTCAAAAATAGAAACTAACATTTTCAAAAAAATAGAGATACCCATACCAGTTGCAACAACCAATTCAGTAATACCACCATCTATATACACATCCACTCATTCACCAACAGTTCTATATAGTCACTCATACATATATTCACTCATCATATGTAGTGAAACACCTATACATCCTGTTACACACCGACAGTCATCTAAAAGTTACTCACACACATAATCACACATGCAAATAAACTATTGAACATGCATTTATTTGCATATACAGCTATACACACACTACCACCTTACTTCTAAGGAAACTTACACATACTTACTCTCTTAAACAATCACTTATAGAAACACATACTTATTTAAACAAGAACTCTTTCAATCTCTCACTCTCACATATACTCACTTATATACATCAATACTCACATATACTAGATTAAATCATATGTAGTTACTGATAGACACTAGTGAGACAGTCATTCACTCACTAACACACACATATACACACTCATCCACCCATACAGTCCTGCACATATGCTGTCTTCAAAACACATACAAACAGTGAGTCAGTCATTGATGCATCTATGTGCTGAGTAACACCCCCACCAAACCATACAGACACTCATACTGATACTAAAAAAAATCTAATAACCCATATACACACATGTAGCTACTCACCAACCCATGCAGCCACTTATACACAAAGTGAAACACTGATACAAACATTTAAATATTTAAACAATACTCGCTAATATATGTATTCACTAAGATACACGTAATAAGCCAGTTAACCAATCAATTTTTTTTTTTTAAAACATCCATTAAGACACTTATTTAAACATTTATTCTTCCATCGACCTTTACATATACATATATAAAACATATTTATTTTTCAGAAAGACACACATTCACTGGATGGTGTCATCAGTGATGTCATGAGTGATGTCACTGACCATGTCATTAATGATGTAATATGTGACGTCATCAGCAGTGCATTGCAGGGGCGCAAGTTATAGTAAGTCCAACTAACTATAACGTGGGAATTTCAATGGTTTTATGTCAGTAAAATTTCCAGCTAATTATAACTGGTGTCAAACCTATGTTTTTTTCAGTGAATTTAATAGGTTTTTTAAATGCTAAATCCTAACTATAACTGGTGTGAAACCTATGGTTTTTTCAGTGAATATATATACATATGTATATATATGTGTATATATATATATATATATATTACCTACTGGCGATAGCCAGTAGGTATATATAGTTAGGATTGTTTTCCATAGGGAAATCGCAACATTCTATTGGGAATAACTTTGGTGCCGGTTGAGGAATCTTCCTGAAATGTTCCTTAACTTTGCCTCACGGCGCTCCGCTCCTTCCCTGAAAGTTTGGGGGGATTCGTCAAGCGGGGACCGAGATAAAAGGGGGGTCCCAAAACATGTTTTCCCCATGTTAATTTCCATAGGGCAGTTGGACTCACTTTTAGCCCGAACGGCTGAATGGTTTTCCACCAAACTTGGCAAAATTGTAGGGACTGGTAGCCCGATGTGCCTTTGCTATGTCTCAAGATATGTGCTCCAGTGGTTTTTACGAAAATTAACTTTGAAAAAATATATATTGGGTTACATTGGGCTATATATATGTTAGAGCCCAAATGTAGCCCAATGTAGCCCAATGTTGCCCAATGTTGCCCAAAGATGGCCACCAGAGACAAAAAAAAACAAATGTAGCCCAACTATAGCCCAATGACAGAATGTCCGAGAGTGTTCTAAAGAACAACTAGAGCGCTAACAGTCTTACTTATAACAAAAGTATGGCACACCTGAATTCATCTTGATTGGAATGAAGTGTTAACACTTAAAACATTTAATTTGCAAAGGAACAAAATGAGGGGGTTCATTTTGCCATAGAAATTATGATTAGTGCTGAAGAAGGAAAAATTAGGGCACATTTTGAGTGACTTCTCAAATCCTCTTATATTTCATTAAAAAAATTCTGATATGCAGTCTCCCAAGATGGCCACCAGAGACAAAAGAGCCCAAATGTAGCCCAAATATCAGCCAGATGTAGCCCAACTATAGCCCAATGACAGAATGTCCCAGAGTGTTCTAATGAACAACTAGTACGCTAACATTCTTACTTATGACAAAAGTATGGCACACCTGAAGTCATCTTGATTGGAATAAAGTGGTAACACTTAATACATTTAATTTGAAAAGGAACAAAATGATATATATATATATATATATATTCACTGAAAAAACCATAGGTTACACACCAGTTATAGTTAGGAATTAGCATTTAAAAAACCTTTGCAATTCACTGAAAAAACCATAGGTTTCACACCAGTTATAGTTAGCTGGAAATTTTACTCGCATAAAACCATTGAAATTCCCACGTTATAGTTAGTTGGACTCACTATAACTTGCACGTCTGCAATGCATTGCTGATGACGTCACATATTACATCACTCATGCATATATTTAAATATTTAAACATTACTCGCTAATATATGTATTCACTAAGATACACTTAATAAGCCAGTTAACCAATCAATTTTTTTTTTAAAACACTGAAAAAACCATAGGTTTCAGGCCTTATATAGTTAGGAATTAGCATTTAAAAAACCTTTGAAATTCACTGAAAAAACCATAGGTTTCAGGCCTTATATAGTTAGAAATTAAAAAACCTTTGAAATTCACTGAAATAACCATAGGTTTCAGGCCTTATATAGTTAGGAATCAGCATTTAAAAAACCTTTGAAATTCACTGAAAAAACCATAGGTTTCAGGCCTTATATAGTCAGGAATTAGCATTTAAAAAAACCTTTGAAATTCACTGAAAAAAACATAGGTTTCAGGAGTTATATAGTTAGGAATTAGTTTTTAAAAAACCTTTGAAATTCACTCAAAAAACTATAAGTTTTAGTGGTGTTATAGTTAGCTGGACATTTTACTCATACAAAACCAATGAAATTGCTCCTATATAGTTAGTTGTACTAACTATATTTCGCGCACCCGCAATCCACTGCTGATGATGTCACATATTAGATCATTCATGACATGGTCAGTGACATCACTGATGACATCTCAAATGACATCACTGAGCCATATTTATACTAGTGCACAGTGACTTGTTGAGGATCAGGTGAGTGACACAAGTAACATGTGACTTTTGATAGACTTGGAAGAATTGGTGTCTCAAAAAAGTGCAAATCATGTTAAAAAATAATAAAAATGGCATGTAAATAAATTCTTTACAATTGCTGAAAATTAAAGTAATGCACTCTGATTCACTTGTGGCTTAGCTAGGTCCTGACTCTGGTCTAGTTCAGTAAGGAAAGAGGCCCAGTCATAGTTGTGAGGCTCTAATTGCTACTACGTGTACTTGCAGACATGGAAGAGTTTTTTTCTTTACAAAAGACTGCCGCCCCCTTTGTGTCTGTAAGCTCCAAGATGACAGGTGAGTCATCATGTGTGTTTGATACGTCTGTAAATGTTCCTCATTTGAATGAGCACATCTCCGCGTGTTATTGGTTTTTACATTTTGTTATCCCCTTGTTCATGTTGACCTCTGATGTGCCGATTAGATCGTGTATAAAATAATGCCTATGTCAGGTTCAGGAATTATCGAGTGATTTTCCGACGGGCGGTGGTTGTAAAAAAGGCGCGTTGCGTGTACCACAAATGGAACTATCCTGCAAATCAAAAAAACGTGTTGCCGTTTATTTAAGGCAGGTTTCTAAATGCAAGTTGAACGCTTGCCTTGCGATACGTGTGACATGACTACCTCTTGTTATCGGAAAGAACAGTGTTCCTAAATTATTTAGAGGAATAACAAAATGTGTGTAGCATTATGGGTGTCATTGCTAAGAATGCTTAGAGGCTATGTCAGGATAAAGGAGGAACAGAGGGGGAAGAGGAGTCTGGCCCCTGTGGGCGATTGATGTCTGAGTTGAGCCAACTGAATAACAGATGATGTCTGTTATTCTCAACAACGTTACTGGGGTTGCTAGGAGGCTGCTTTGGGGGATATATATATCAGCATACTCCATTCAGTTCCTCGAACATCACAGGTCTACTGCAGGAAACAGAGGAGCCCGGACCACAAGTAGGTTCAAAGAAGTTTATATCAGCATGATTTGGTACACCTTCAGCATGACACGTTTTATCCAATGGGATCTTGTTCACATGACGTGCTACACGGTGGATGTTTCAATTTTTAGGCAATTTTTTTGTTTTTTAAAGTGATAGAACCAATAAAGTGACCAAGTGCCTTATTATCAATGTCTGCAGTGCATTGTGGGCGCACGAGGTATAGTTAGCTCAACTAACTATAATGGGCGAATTTCGATGGTTTTATATGAGTCAAATGTCCAACTAACTATAACGTCACTGAATCCTATGGATTTTAATGAATTTCAAAGGTTCTTTAAATTCTAATTCCTAACTATAACGTCTGTAAAACCTATGGGTTTTTCTGTGAATTTCGAAGGTTTTTTTAAATATATTTTTGAAATATTTTGGAACTCTATTATCCTTTTTTTTAACTTTAAAAATGATGTAATGTTTTATATCTTCAAACAAAATATGTATATATTTTTCTTTTTGTGAGAAAGCTGGAGTCCCGTACCGGTATTGTCCCAAGCTCCATCAGCACACGAATCCTATCTGCCATATTGCTAAACTCGTTAATGATGCGCATTTCGTATCTGATGGGTTCATAGTACCGTGTCCCCTGTAACATCATTTACATATGATGACATGCCAGATGCTACTTTGGTATGAGTGTTACGTCATATACGTATGGGCTCGTGCCCGCTGCCCGTTACGTATGAGACGAGTGCACACTGCCAGTCCCTGTGTTACATCATAGACGTATGGTGTCGCACCGGGTACGCCATTCCCTCATTTTTTTTGTCTCAAAACTATATCGAAATAAGTTTAAAGTGTATATGAGAGCAAGCGATAATCTAAAATATTTTAAACATTTATATATTTCTAACTTTAATAAACTTATATTATGGTAAATATATTTTCTCAAAATCGTGTCGGGTGCGACCTCCTTGCGCGCCCTGTGCGCGATTGCCATGTAACCTTAAAAAAAAGCATTTGATTGTTTCATTACATTTCCCATTGTAACAGTTGGAGGACCCCACCCATTTTAGTCATCCTCTCTACAGCATTTGAAGAGAGACGCCTCTTATGCTTAGAGAGCTTTTTTGCTGTGTACACATACCTTATACTACACACAACATGCAACAATCATCTTGAGCAATATTCATGGTCTGTACAGTAGCCTTCCGTGTGTGATGGCCATGCATCTGAAATGTTACATCAAAAAACAAATGTGTGTTACACGATGTCCCTGCTGTGTGTGTGTGCGTGTTATTGTGCTGCCTTTCGGCCTGGGTATTGGTGGCTCGAATGGGTATCATCAGCCATGGGAAGATCCTAGATCACATGTGACAAACAGTAAAAAGTAATGTGTAGATTTGTGTTGCAGTATGCTCTGTTGTAGGCTTTACCAGTGTAGTGTGTGTCATATGTGAGATTTTCAGATTCTCATTTGACATGCATTGCTTGACTGTAATGAGCGTTATCACTGTGTATGTCTTAGCCTCACTGCTGATCCTCCCTCCATCCGACTACATTCACATGTGTGCGCTTCGCGATAGTAACACTTTCAATAATACCGCAAACCATTAACATGCGTGTCTGCGCATATCCACAAGCTTGACAACGACATGTGATGTTGGCCATTCAATGTTTTTGGACAGCATCTCATTAGCGATAGTTGCCGCCCTCCCGGTACATGCTACATTAATGTAAATTGCAGATTGTGCGACGTCAAAACTGCAACAGGCACACACACATAAGTACACTTCCTGGCCAGGCAGGAACTGAACAACGCCCAGGTCCCCGGAATAATTATTCACACCCCTACACTGGCCTGGTGTACATAAGCCCAGCCCACTTTACGTATGTATGAATAGGATAACGACTACACAACATGTCCCAGTTCTTCCACACTGCCTCAGGTGATATGGCCGCCTCCACCTCGCATATCACAATGCAAAATTAAAAAAGTTATCCATCCTCGCAATCAAAATTCCATTTGAATTGTGGACCCAGCTGGCTGTCATGTTTGGACACACAACAATGACAGCAGGTGAGCAGTGGGGCCTGGCTGCACAGGGACTGCAATTGAGCACGGTGCTGCTGCAGGGGTTGGGTGCATCATCCTGGGTGCGCAGGTGCGAATAAGCATTGTTGCCGTGCGTAATAATGTGATCTCTGACCTCATTCAGTCACATCTCTGTCTCATTTTAAAGACCTGCTAGACCGTACTGTAGGCCTGAGCCAGCGGGCAGCGCTGCCCTACAGACATGTGGCGTTGGCTTTTGGGGCAGTGTAGCAAGCTGATTACTAAGTGTACATGCACATAGGCTTGCTCCATTACATTATACATGCACAATATGCTTCTAGCGTGCGCTCTGTTCCTTTGTATGTGAATGTTGGCATAACACATTATTACTTAACCTTGTGTATTCTCATACACTCCAACTCCTCTTTGAACCACGATTACCACTAATAGTTGGTAGATCGTACTTCAGGAAGGAAAGATGTAGTTAACTGGTGTCCTCTATGAAGCTTGAAATAAACCTTCAAGACATTTCCAGCATTATATTATTTCTCCCTTTTCAGACACTGAGTTAGTTGCACCAAATTTGACTGAGCGGGTGCTCACCCGGTGATGATGCCCTGAGCATTCTGACGCCTTCCATCGTGATATCAAGACACCGTCCCTGACCGGAGACCTGCTGTGCCACCCTGAGGGAGGCACCCCGGAGTCGGAGCTCACACCGGCACGTCGTTAGACACACCGGTGGTGGCAGGTGAGCAGTGAAGCCCCGGTACGCAGGAGCTGCAATCGACCACAGTTATGGGGGAAGGGGCTAGGGTACAGTTGCCTGGGTGCACAGGTGCAGGCAAGCAATGTTGCCTTAGATAATAATGTAATCTCTGGCCTCAATCATATCTATGTTTTCATTTTAAGGACTTGCTAGACCGCACTCATTCTCTTGTGCCCCTAGCGTCCCAGACACACGGGTGACGGGAGGTGAACAGTGAGGGCTGGGTGCAGTAGGCTGACGCTCTTTCTCCTCCTCCCTCTGTTCTCTTGACTCTCCATCCCCTTGTCCCTTCCACCCACTTGGTCTTTGTGCCATTCTCACTTTCTTCCTTTCGTTTTGACGACCATTCTTTTTCTCTTGGACACAGCACACATACATGTTTCTTTTTTGTCTTGCAGGTTTTGTACGCTGCGTCTGGAGGAGTCCCACCCACTTATTTCATGTTCTACTGTTGTTTGTTCCAATAAAGTTGCGTTTCCATTTATTTGTGTTGCTTTAATAAAGGTTATTTTTTTTACCAATAAATAAGTGAGTGTATGTGTTTTATTTTTCTGACAACACTTGTCTGTAGTTTATTGTGAAAATCGGCAATTGATAGGAGGATATGAGGGAAAACATTTGTAATTTTACGGTGCACCTACCAAATATAAACCAACAGACTATTACATAAATGAAGCCTGGGTAATTCTACAACTGCAAGGGTTCTATTAGTGTATCACTTTATAACACCATGAGTACTGCCTGTGTGATTACAGAACCAATAAGCCGCTGCCTAGGGCCACCGAGGCTTCAGGGACTGGCGAGGCCCACTGTGCATATTTAAGTAAAGCCCCGAGGGTGGCTATCCCCGCACCTGAGTTGGCCTCGAAGCCCCACAAACAATTAGTAAACAATACCTGGGGAGGTGGCGAGCGACTAGGCTGCGAAACGTCTCTGTGCCCTCCCGCACCTAATTTACATGTGAGATTAAGGTCCCCAGTGCTGCAGAGACCCTCCAATATAATTAAAGGATTGGCCCTGGAACATTACCCACTAAGGGGCTCATTTAAATGAACGGGTGAGATCCTGCTTCATTTTATTTTTTCATTTTTACCATCCGGATCCGCCTTATTAAAGCGATACAAGGTTTTCCTCCTCCCGCTTTAACAAGGCAAACAAGGATTTGCTGTCACAGGGTTGAAGCCATGCTCCCACCCTGTAATAGCAAACATAAATGTTCCGCAGATGCACACCCCGGGACATTGTATGAGCTGCGCCTGGGAGGTGGCGCTTTATAGGGCCATGAAGCATTGGTTACTGCATAACTAAAGAATTAGTATAAAAGCATACTAATACTACTTGCACACATGTAGCACAGCGACCAGAGTGTAGTGAAGAGGCAGAGGAAGCCCAAAATCAAAAAATATAAATCTTACCAGATGACATAGTTTGATGAGCCGACGACCCTGGAATGAGTAGAAACAGGTTCACGAAGAAAACTGGTCTTCAGCAGAACGCAAGGAAGCTCGAAATATTGGTGAGTGCTGCCTTATTTTTACCTTCTCCCACTCGTCGCCAAATTTATGTAGTGAAGAGGCAGACAGCAGTGGATCCGATAAGTACATTTATTGCAGGAAAGGAGACCGCTTAAACAGCCACCAACAGGAGCAAACAGCAAGGCAACCGTCTTCTCCAGCACTGTGTACAAACTCCCCCAGATTCCCCTCATGACAGTACTACATTCTATCATTACATACTAACATTGTAGTAGCATTAAATAGTAACACTCTACTATGACTAACATTGGAATACTACATAGAGCACATGACTTTACAGCAATGAGCTCATGGTTTTATCCACGAGTCTAGAGACCGGTAGGGGTGAGTAATTTTCTTCCCACTCGCTGTATTTTATAAACGGAAACTAACACTACTTCCAACGGTATGCTACAGCGCCCAGAGCACATCACTTTACAGCAATGAGCTCACGGTTTAGGCTCACAGTTTAATCCTGGAGTCTTCAGACTAGCAGGGGTGAGTAGTTCGCTTCTCACTCCCTGTAGAGTATAAACGCATACTAACACTACTTTCACAGTTATACTACAGCGGCCAGTTTGCTACAGCGCCCAGAGCCCATCACTTTACAGCAATCAACTCGGTTTGATCTCCAAGTCTTCACACCGGTAGGCGTGAGTACTTCGCTTCCCACTTCCGATATAGTATAACCGCACAGTAGGGGTCAGTAGTTCGCTTCCCACTCCCTCTATGGTATAAATGCCTACTAACACTGCTTGCACAGGTATGCTACAAATACCAGAGCACATAACTTTACAGCAATGAGCTCACGGTTTAGGCTCCCGGTTTCATACCCGAGTGCAGCAGCATCTCATCTGAGCACCATGTCACTCTGAGCAACACCGCACTTTCAGACTGGTAGGAGTGAGTACTTCGCTTTGCAGAGGTTTCAATGCTCCTATCCTCCTGTTTCCTCCTCTTTTCGCCCTGTTTTCCACTTACTCGTTTCATCAGAATCACAAAATGGCTGCCAACACTTCATAGTTGCAACAGCTTGCAGCCAATAAACACCAAGCTTGTGCTCGTAACACCTCAGCCAATCAGATGACAAAATTTGCAAATATCGATATCTGTACATTTTGATATTTCTCCAAAAGTACTGAACGGATGTACACCAAATAAACAAAAGTGTGCTTTCTAGACCAAGACCCTTCTCCCTGCCAAATTTGGGGTAATTCCGTTCACCCGTTCGACCTGGAGCCTTGTCTAAAGTTTCCTATGGAAAGTGCATGGAGAAAACACGTTTTGGGGCCCCCCTTTTTTTCTCAGCCCCCTTGTCAAATCACCCCAGTGAGGGGGACGCTACATACTGCGACCGGAGGAGCTTGGTGGGGACCCTCGTTACGGACACAACGCACAACTCTTACATCTGATGAGGCAGGGGCACACTTAAACGACGGGGGCGGTTTAAGGGCAGCGGGAGCAATTTCAGTACCTGACTGGCTGGAAAACGGCAGCGAACCGGAGCCTTGCCTGACCCTAAAATGGCAGCTGGCACACAGCAGAAGACTGAAAAAATGAAAGGGGCTTTGCACAAGGTGCCCCAGCAGCATCCAATACCTCAGCGCAGCACATCACCCCTGCCAGTCTCCAATTGCAAGTGCTCAGGAAGACTTAATCAGCAGGCATTTACTTATAAGGCCCTAAAAGAATTCATAAGGATAGCCCTGGGAGGCAGTGGGGACCCTCAGAAGCGGAGTTCGCTGGCCATGACTGGTGAAAAGCACGCTGCTATCATGCCTGATCATGCCTGATTGTCGGACTCTGCACAGAGGGAGCCAGAGTGCTTCATACCCACATTCGATCTCGAGGTAGCGATGGATCCCATCTATTTTATAAGTTTCAAGCATGTCCGTGTTCCTCGTGCTGAGCTGCTGCTGCATACCTCTGGTTCTTCGGTGGATGCGTCCCAAATTCAGGTCTGTGGTGAAGGGCATGGGGACACCATGATCTTTTGGCAAGCAAGTTTTTTTGCCCTACCTGTTGATCCCTTGTCTGACCCCAAAATGGCTGTCACTGTGTTCCCTACCACATCGTGCTACTCCTCTGACATACCGGACTTCGACCAGTCCTCAAACTCATCCCCCATCCTTCCGACCCTTCAGGATACCGAATTTGTGAACCTACCTCTGACCGTGGAGGCCTAGCCTTTTGGCCGATGCCCATGGAGCTACTTGATAGCTATAGAGGAAATGGGCTGTGGACTTTCCCTTCGGCCCTCACCTACCCAGCCGGACATTGGGCAGACCTTACTTCATCTCTCCATAGTACTCTTCCCCCTACCCCTTTACTCCATCCACTTTCTCCTTTACGCCCCATTTATTTCTCCTCTTTGCTCTCTGACTGTTTTCCCATTGAGACCTAGCCGCTTGACTAATACCCGGTGGAGCTACCTGATAGCTATAGAGGAGATGGGCTGTGGACTTCCCCATCAGCCGTCACCTACCCAGCCAGACTTTTGGGCAGACTCTCCTTCGTCTCTCCATCCATCCTATCTCCATCCTTTCCCCCTCTAATACCCCACTCCATTTCCCTTCAAGCTCTATTTACTTTGACTTCTGACGCTCCGGAAATTATATTGTGAACTCATGTAACTTGTAACTGATGTAAATTTGTAACTTTGAGGATCCATATGTAAAGTGCTCGGATACCTCCGGGTTTAGCTGGCGCTATATAAAACTCAAATAAATACAAAAATAAAATAAAAATGAATTAGTTTTGGAAAAGTTCATAACAATTCATCAAACAACGCCAAAGTTATAAGCAAAACAAAAAATTATCTTCCTATGGAAACTTGGTCCTAACTATAACTACCTAGTGGGGACCGCCAGTACGTAAAATATATATATATATATATATATATATATATATATATATATTCACTGAAAAAAACATAGGTTATAGACCATATATAGTTAGGAATTTGCATTTACAAAACCTTGAAAATTCACTGAAAAAACCATAGGTTAGAGACCATATATAGTTAGCTGGACATTTTATTGACATAAAACCAATGAAATTCCATATATAGTTAGTTGCACTAACTATATATCGCGCACCCGCAATCCACTGCTGATGATGTCACATATTACATCATTCATGACATGGTCAGTGACATCACTGATGACATCACTGATGACATCTCAAATGACATCACTGATGACATCACTGATGACATCACTGATGACATCTCAAATGACATCACCGATGACATCACTGATGACAACATCCAATGACTGTATGTTTCTGTAAAGTTAAAATATGTCTTACATATTGAAGAATGAGTGGATTTATAAGTGTCTGGATGAAGGATTTAGTAGGTACATGACTGACTGTATGAGTGAGTGATTAAATGTGTCTCACTGAGTGCATGGGTTAGTGACTAAACTGTCTTAATTTGTGCATCATTATATCTGTTGTTCTGTAAACTGCTGCATGTGTTGATCAGTAGCTATATGAGTAACTATATGGGTTATTGATTGGTTGCCCATGTATTTGTATGGGAGACTGAGTGTGTGTGTGGGTGTCTGGGAGGTGTATGACTCTGTGCATAGATGTGTGAGCAGTTGATTCACTAGATGTATGGGTTCAAAAGTGCATGTGGAAACAGCTGTATGGGCGGTTGACTGTGTGCATGAGTGTATTGGTGAGTGAATGCATATCTCAGTGCAACATGTCAAAGTAAGTACATATGTAAAACACAGTACATGTGAGAGTTGACATATATAAATAACTGTGCATAAGATCCAGTGAATGTGTGAGTGGCTGTATGGATCATTGTGAACTTGTATCCGGGATTGTATAAGAGAGTAAATATGTGTTAGTATGTGTTTGAATAAGTAAGGTGTGTATAACTGTATAGTTGAGAAAATGGAGGTGTGATTGATTCTTAGCATGACTGACTAGGTGTGTGTGTAACTTCATGGATGAGTGACAGTCTGTGAGTGTCTGTTTACACTGAGTGTATCTAAGGTTATATTAAAGTCTGAAGAGGTTCATCGTATTATCACATGAATGATGTCATCAGTGATGTGATCAGTAATGTCAAATGAGATGTCATCAGTGATGTCATCAGTGATGTCATTTGAGATGTCATCAGTGATGTCATCAGTGATGTCATTTGAGATGTCATCAGTGATGTCATCAGTGATGTCACTGACCATGTCATGAATGATGTAATATGTGACATCATCAGCAGTGGATTGCGGGTGCGCGATATATAGTTAGTGCAACTAACTATATATGGAATTTCATTGGTTTTATGTCAATAAAATGTCCAGCTAACTATATATGGTCTCTAACCTATGGTTTTTTCAGTGAATTTTCAAGGTTTTGTAAATGCAAATTCCTAACTATATATGGTCTATAACCTATGGTTTTTTCAGTGAATTTCATTGGTTTTTTAAAAGCTAATATCTATATCTGTAAAATATATTCTTTATTACGTGACGTATCATGTAGCCACGTGAGACGCCTCATGACGCGTCGCATAACCGTGACGTATCGGCTCTGCAGCGCAAACAAAACCCGTAACGTAAGCGCGCCGGAGCACGCTTACAGATATATATATTTTTTTTAACCTTAATTAGACAAAATCCACACGTGCACATATCTTGAGGCCTTGCAAAGGCACATCAAACAAACAGTCCCTACAATTTTTCAAAGTTTGATGGAAATCTATTCCCTTAATTTTTTTTTTTACTGTTTCTCTTGTTACGCTTACCGGGACGCTACCCGGTACGCGAACCGGACGCTCCAAAAAAACACAAGATGGCGGACTCCCGTTACGCTGCCGGTTAGCTGCCCGGTTCGCGTACCGGGACGCGCCTCTATGGCGAAAAATCAGAAACATTTTTTTGTTTTTTTTTGCCCCGCGGGGCACTATAAAATCCCCCTCATCAATCCTATGGGGTCAGGAGGAGTCTACCTTGCCCCCTTTCCTTCATTCCCCCCTTCGTTTTTCACCACATCTTGTCTCTCGATCCTACCGAGAGACAAGATGGAGGCCGCTCCGGACTGTTTAGAATGTTGACAGACACCGGAGAGCCAATCCGCTTCGCTTCGCGAAGTTCCGTTACGCGTCAGGTACGCGAAACGGGGCGCTGCCCGGAGCGCGCTTACAGATATATATATTTTTTTGAACGTTAATTTCTCAAAATCCACTGGAGCACATATATTGAGACCTAGCAAAGGCACATCGGGCTACCAGTCCCTACAATTTTGCCAAGTTTCGTGGAAATCCATTCAGCCATTCGAGCTAAAAGTGAGGCCAACCGCCCTATGGAAAATTGCATGGGAAAAACGCGTTTTGGGACCCCCCTTTTTTCTCAGCCCCCCCTTGACGAAACCCCCCCAAATTATCAGGGGCTGCTCAGAAACAAAATGTTCAATTTTCCTGAAAACTTCAGCCAATTCCGTCCTCAAACGCCAAAGTTATTCGACATAGGATTTTTTCTCTATGGGATTTTTGGAAATTCTAACTATATATACCTACTGGCTATCGCCAGTAGGTAATATATATATATATATATATATATATATATATATATATATATAAATATTCACTGAAAAAACCATAGGTTTTACACCAGTTATAGTTAGCTGGAAATTTTACTGGCATAAAACCAATGAAATTCCCACGTTATAGTTAGTTGGACTCACTATACCTTGCGCGTGCAATGCACTGCTGATGACGTCACATATTACATCACTCATGACAGTCAGTGACATCATATATATATATATATGTGTGTGTGGGTGTATGAGTGATACAAAAGGGGATGATGGACGGAGCGTTTGAACAAATCAAACACTCACCCCCAGTCAACTGATCTGGGTTTAATCCATCACCATTCTTTAGTTCACTCAGCCACCCCAGTTCAGACATGGCTATATGCAAATCAGTCTGACCCTGTGCCTTATGGAAACAGTCCAGTCCGAACTGCCAAGCCATGTCTTCCCTGGACCAGAAACAAGCATCCTGGGACCGGTTTCGGATTCATAATCCCCATCAGCCAGGCTATCTTGAATCCAGTGGCCAAGTGAACAAGGGACTCACGTCTGAGCATACCCTGCCACACTTAGGGCGAACAAAGCGATACAAAAGGGGATGATGGACGGAGCGTTTGAACAAATCAAACACTCCCCCCCCAGTCAACTGATCTAGGTTTAATCCATCACCATTCTTTAGTTCATTCAGCCACCCCAGTTCAGACATGGCTATATGCAAATCAGTCTCACCCTGTGCCTTATGGGAACAGTCCAGCCCGAACTGCCAAGCCATGTCTTCCTTGGACCGGAAACAAGCATCCTGGGACCGGTTTCGGATTCATAATCCTCATCAGCCAGGCTATCTTGAATCCAGTGGCCAAGTGAACAAGGGACTCACGTCTGAGCATACCCTGCCACACTTAGGGCGAACAAAGCGATACAAAAGGGGATGATGGACGGAGCGTTTGAACAAATCAAACACTCACCCCCAGTCAACTGATCTGGGTTTAATCCATCACCATTCTTTAGTTCACTCAGCCACCCCAGTTCAGACATGGCTATATGCAAATCAGTCTGACCCTGTGCCTTATGGGAACAGTCCAGCCCGAACTGCCAAGCCATGTCTTCCTTGGACCGGAAACAAGCATCCTGGGACCGGTTTCGGATTCATAATCCTCATCAGCCAGGCTATCTTGAATCCAGTGGCCAAGTGAACAAGGGACTCACGTCTGAGCATACCCTGCCACACTTAGGGCGAACAAAGCGATACAAAAGGGGATGATGGACGGAGCGTTTGAACAAATCAAACACTCACCCCCAGTCAACTGATCTGGGTTTAATCAATCACCATTCTTTAGTTCACTCAGCCACCCCAGTTCAGACATGGGTATATGCAAATCAGTCTGACCCTGTGCCTTATGGGAACAGTCCAGCCCGAACTGCCAAGCCATGTCTTCCTTGGACCAGAAACAAGCATCCTGGGACCGGTTTCGAATTCATAATCCTCATCAGCCAGGCTATCTTGAATCCAGTGGCCAAGTGAACAAGGGACTCACGTCTGAGCATACCCTGCCACACTTAGGGCGAACAAAGCAATACAAAAGGGGAAGATGGACGGAGCGTTTGAACAAATCAAACACTCACCCCCAGTCAACTGATCTGGGTTTAATCCATCACCATTCTTTAGTTCACTCAGCCACCCCAGTTCAGACATGGCTATATGCAAATCAGTCTGACCCTGTGCCTTATTGGAACAGTCCAGCCCGAACTGCCAAGCCATGTCTTCCTTGGACCAGAAACAAGCATCCTGGGACAGGTTTCGGATTCATAATCCTCATCAGCCAGGCTATCTTGAATCCAGTGGCCAAGTGAACAAGGGACTCACGTCTGAGCATACCCTGCCACTCTTAGGGCAAACAAAGCGATACAAAAGGGGATGATGGATGGAGCGTTTGAACAAATCAAACACTCACCCCCAGTCAACTGATCTGGGTTTAATCCATTACCATTCTTTAGTTCACTCAGCCACCCCAGTTCAGACATGGCTATATGCAAATCAGTCTGACCCTGTGCCTTATGGGAACAGTCCAGCCCGAACTGCCAAGCCATGTCTTCCTTGGACCGGAAACAAGCATCCTGGGACCGGTTTCGGATTCATAATCCTCATCAGCCAGGCTATCTTGAATCCAGTGGCCAAGTGAACAAGGGACTCACGTCTGAGCATACCCTGCCACACTTAGGGCGAACAAAGCGATACAAAAGGGGATGATGGATGGAGCGTTTGAACAAATCAAACACTCACCCCCAGTCAACTGATCTGGGTTTCCCCTGTCTGAGCTGGGGTGGCTGAGTGAACTAAAGAATGGTGATGGATTAAACCCAGATCAGTTGACTGGGGGTGAGTGTTTGATCAAACGCTCCGTCCATCATCCCCTTTTGTATCGCTTTGTTCGCCCTAAGTGTGGCAGGGTATGCTCAGACGTGAGTCCCTTGTTCACTTGGCCACTGGATTCAAGATAGCCTGGCTAATGAGGATTATGAATCCGAAACCGGTCCCAGGATGCTTGTTTCCGGTCCAAGGAAGACATGGCTTGGCAGTTCGGGCTGGACTGTTCCCATAAGGCACAGGGTCAGACTGATTTGCATATAGCCATGTCTGAACTGGGGTGGCTGAGTGAACTAAAGAATGGTGATGGATTAAACCCAGATCAGTTGACTGGGGGTGAGTGTTTGATTTGTTCAAACGCTCCGTCCATCATCCCCTTTTGTATCGTTTTGTTCGCCCTAAGTGTGGCAGGGTATGCTCAGACGTGAGTCCCTTGTTCACTTGGCCACTGGATTCAAGATAGCCTGGCTGATGAGGATTATGAATCCGAAACCGGTCCCAGGATGCTTGTTTCCAATCCAAGGAAGACATGGCTTGGCAATTCGGGCTGGACACTGTTCCCATAAGGCACAGGGTCAGACTGATTTGCATATAGCCATGTCTGAACTGGGGTGGCTGAGTGAACTAAAGAATGGTGATGGATTAAACCCAGATCAGTTGACTGGGGGTGAGTGTTTGATTTGTTCAAACGCTCCGTCCATCATCCCCTTTTGTATTGCTTTGTTCGCCCTAAGTGTGGCAGGGTATGCTCAGACGTGAGTCCCTTGTTCACTTGGCCACTGGATTCAAGATAGCCTGGCTGATGAGGATTATGAATCCGAAACCGGTCCCAGGATGCTTGTTTCCGGTCCAAGGAAGACATGGCTTGGCAGTTCGGGCTGGACTGTTACCATAAGGCACAGGGTCAGACTGATTTGCATATAGGCCATGTCTGAACTGGGGTGGCTGAGTGAACTAAAGAATGGTGATGGATTAAACCCAGATTAGTTGACTGGGGGTGAGTGTTTTATTTGTTCAAACGCTCCGTCCATCATCCCCTTTTGTATCGCTTTGTTCGCCCTAAGTGGGGCAGGGTATGCTCAGACGTGAGTCCCTTGTTCACTTGGCCACTGGATTCAAGATAGCCTGGCTGATGAGGATTTTGAATCCGAAACCGGTCCCAGGATGCTTGTTTCCAGTCCAAGGAAGACATGGCTTGGCAGTTCGGGCTGGACTGTTCCAATAAGGCACAGGGTCAGACTGATTTGCATATAGCCATGTCTGAACTGGGGTGGCTGAGTGAACTAAATAATGGTGATGGATTAAACCCAGATCAGTTGACTGGGGGTGAGTGTTTGATTTGTTCAAACGCTCCGTCCATCATCCCCTTTTGTATCGCTGTGGGTGTATGAGTGCCTGTATGGATGATTTAGTAGGTGCGTGACTGACTGTATAAGTGAGTGATTAAATATGTCTTACTGAATGCATGAGTTAGTGACTAAACTGTGTGAATCTCTATATCAGTCTGTCAGTTGGTGTGTAAGTGGCTGTGTGGGTTGGTGAGTAGCTACATGAGTGTCTAAATTTGATTCCGAACAGTGTCTAGTGTGGTAAGGGTGTCTCTGACATCGCCTCCAAGTTCCTTGTTGTTTGGCTTTTGATGGGGACATGCCGTATTAAGGAATCACTAAAACAGATGTCATATGCTGGTACCTTGAATTGAGGGCTTGTGTATATACACTCTGCATTACCATTTCCAGGATTTGTGTCTGCCACAGGAAACTCTAAAACATCATAGATACTAGGTGGTATAGAACCTGCTTTGTAAGGCTATACTATCACGTTTAACTTTCTCATTATTTTAACATTATCAAATGGCTAGTGTGCTCATTACTACATTATATCTATGGAATGATACAAAGAAGAAATTAACCATATGTCATCTGGAATTGTTACATGTTGTGTGTCTTTTTATTCATGTTCTAGCAGGGGGTCAGTAAGAGGTTGATGCTAAGCCTTGTATTTCCTCCCTTGTGACGTTTAACATTACACAAACATTGGTGGGTACTGTTGTATCTAGAGTGTAAGCTTCTCTGGCGTATATATAAGGCATAGTATACAATCTATTGTTTCTGTTCGCAGTATCCAATGAATGAGATCTTGATTATTCAAAGTCAGTTCTACAGAAGATGTGGTAGCCTTATGGACATTATTGATGAATACAAAACATCCTTCTTAAGACTACTGCAGGATCTTGTTATTTTCCTTTACAGGTATATAGGAAGAAAGAATTTCTATTAGTTTACATAATAATTGTTTAGACTGTTTCCCAAAGCTAGTTTTCTAAATGAGCCTTTCTTTTTCACAGGTTTCCCTCCCCGCTGTTCCCTTCCTTGCCTTCCCCCAATTGACCACCTTAATCTTCCATGCTATAATGGCAAGTTGGAATTGAGGGTGTCAATAGGTGCACCCATTTAAGCAACAAACCGATCCTGAGAGACTGCCGAGGTATATGTGACAGTATGGGTGAGTGAGTGAGTGTATGGGTGTGTTGGTGAGTGTTTAGATTTCTCATTGGTACATGTGCGAGTAACTGCATATGTGAAAGGCAGTATATATGAGTGTTGGACTATATAAATGACTATATGTGAGAATGAGTGATTGTGAGACTGACTGTGTGGATAAGTGTGTGCTTGCATCAGTAACTGTATAAGAGGGTAAGTATGTGTTAGTATCCGTATGAATAAGTGAGGTGGTGTGTGTATAATTGTGTAGGTGAGTAAATGGGAGTGTGATTGAGTCTTTGCACGAGTGACTATGTGTGTGAGTAACTCTATGGGTGAGTGGCAATGTGTGAGCATCTGTATAGGTGTATGAGTGCATATGATAGCGCTGTATTGATGAGTGACTGCATGTATGAGTGACTGTATGGATGAATGGGTTGATGTGTGCGTAGACCTTGGAATCAGTGAGTGGATAAGTAGTAACTGGTATTGGTGTGTCTTTGGTTTCAAAAATGGTAGTCTGTATTTTAGAGTGGATGTATTAAAGGTTATATTAGGGTGTGAGGAGGTGCATCAGATTATCATGTGGATGATGTCATCAGTGATGTCATTTGAGATGGCATGAGTGATGTCATCATTGATGTCACTGACCATGTAATGAGTGATGTAATATGTGACGTCATCAGCAGTGCACTGCTGGGCTTGAGTTATAGTTACCTCAACTATCTATAACAGCGGAATTTCTCTGGTTTTGTATGAGTGAAATGTGCAACTAACTTTAATGTCCATGAAACCTGTGTTTTATTTCAGTGAATTTCTAAAGTTTTTTTAAATGCTAATTTCAATCTATAACATCCCTGAAACCTATGATTATTTCAGTGAATTTCAAAGGTTTTTTTAAATGCTAATGTCTAACTATAAAGACCCTGAAACCTATATTTTTTTCAGTTAATTTCAAAGGTTTTTAAATGCTAATTTCTAACTATAATGTCCCGAAAATACTTTACTTAATTTTTAAACGTTTATAAAAATAATGTGAGGTTATCGCCTTTCTAAAATATACGTTTACATTTTGTTATTTGTTTAAAAAGGTGGATTTGCGTACTGATCACATACCAATCACGTTGGGTGCGTGAATCCAAGTTATGGGAGCCGTGACGGTCCCACGCAATGTCATGTACGTATTTCCGGGGGTCACGTCGGGTGCGGAATCCACCGTAAATAATTTTGTTTTAAAAGTATATGTATATAACTTTATTATATATATTATACCAAGAGATTAATATACACAATTATAAATCGTATATTTGTAACTGATATAAAGGTATGGTATTGTTTGAACATATTTTCCGGGAATCACGTTGGGTCTGCACTGGTTCTGCGTCGGGAGCGCAAATCCCAGTTGACTTCAAAAGAAAGTGCTTCATTGGCTAAGAAGCTTTTTATTCTAGAACTTGAAGGACCCCAACTTATTTTTTCATTCTTTCAACTGCATCTCAGGAGACATACCTCTTGTGTTTAGCTCTTCTTCTTTGGGATTGTTTGGTGTTTTATTTCTTCATCAGAAAATGGCTGCTTCCAATCCAGCACAGCAGCTTCCACCTGAAGATGAAGAACCAGTGAAGGTGAGATATGAAATTATTGTTTGGGATTTCTTATCAATTCCACCTGGGGAGAAGCAGGTAAATGCACGAAAGGTTACATGCACCATTTGTCCGAATGTCATGTCATGAGGATCTGACAAGAAGTGTTCCTGCAGCACCTCTTCAATGCTCAAGCATTTACAAACAATGCATCCAAGTTGTCTCTCGAGGGAACAGCAGTGACGAGACCTACAGAAGCAGGCAAGTCAGGACGACGTTGCTGGACCAAGTACTTCATATGCTTCTTTTGCAACATTAACACCTCAAATCGTACCTGAATTTGCCTGAGTGGAGCAGCATTGTGTAAAATGCAAACAATGTTATGTTATGGCAAACAATCAGTGGATGCCATCGTGCTTGCCATTAAAAACCACCATTGCTATTTTTTTTTTTGCAATGACTTTGTAATTGCATAATGTTTTGTAACTTTTCACCATTGGTTCTGTAAATATTTTCATTTTTTTAAAAAAAATACAGAAACAGAGAAAAAACACACAAAAAAGTTTTTTTTAGAAGTGCCTATTTGGTTAAAAATTGAAAAAATAGCAAGTGTTGTATGAATTGGGGCAAGTGTAATATATGGAGAAGTGTATGGGTAATGCATGTGTGATTTCATAGGTGCATGTGTAGTCCCTGGGTGATTGGAGACGTGCATGTGAACTACCTGAATGATTCCATGAGTACATGGCTAATACCGGGGTGATTGTAAGAGTGAATGGGTAGTGGCATGATGACTGAATGAGTGCAGGGGCAATGTCTGGGTGATTGGAGGAGTGCATGGTGATGCCTGAGTGATTGAAGGGATGCATGGGTAATGCCTGGGTGATTGCATGAGTGAATGAGTAGTACCTGGGTGATTGCATGAGTGCAGGAGTAATATCTGGGTGATTGGAGGATTGCATGGGTACTGCCAGAGTGTTTGAAGGAGTGCATCAATAATGCTTGAGTGATTTTGTAAGTGCGTGGGTAATGCCAGGGTGATTTTGTAAAGTAATGCTTGGGTGAGCGCTAAGGTAATATCTGGGTGATATGAGGACTGAATGGAAACTGCCTGAGTGATGGAAGGAGCGCATGGGTAATGCCGGGTGATTGCAAGGCTGCATGGACTATGCCTGGGTGATTGGAGGAGTGCATGGGTACTGCCTGAGTGATTGAAAAAGTACACGGGTAGCGCCTGTGTGATTACAGGTGGGCAGGGGTAATGTCTGGGTGATTGGAGGAGTGCATGGGTACCGCCCAAGTGATTAAAGAAGTGCATGGGTAATGCCTGGGTCATTGCAATGAGTACATGGGTAATGTATGGATAATTGCATGAGTGCATGGGTAGTGCCTTAGTGATTGGAAAAGTGCAAGGATACTGCCTGAGTGATTGAAGGAGTGCATGGGTAGTGCCTGGGTGATTCCATGAGTGCAACAGTAATGTCCAGGCGATTTGAGGAGTACTCAGTGAATGCCTGATTGATTGGAGGAGTGCAAAGATAGTGCCTGTGTGATTGTATAAGTGCATGGGCACTGGATAAGTGATTGGAGGAGTGCAAAGATCCTTAGAGGATGATTGGAGGAGTGCAAAGGTATTGCCTGAGTAATTGAAACAATGTATAGCTAATGCATTGGTGATTTCATTAGTGCAGAGGTAATGTCTGGGGGATTAGAGCAGTACATGGGTAATGGCTGGATGATTGCATGAGTTAAGGGATAATATCCAGGGGATTATAAGAGAACAGAGGAAGTGCCTCTGTGATTTTAGAAGTGCATCTATACTGCCTAGGTTATTATAGTACTATTGTGGTAGTGCCTCAGTGATTTGGGGAGTGTAAATGTAGTGTTTATGTGATTTTATAAGTGCCTGGGCACTGTCTAAGTGATTGGAGAAGGGAATAGATACTGAAAAGGTAATTGGACCAGTGTATAGGTAATGCATTGGTGATTTCATGAGTTCAGAGGTAATATCTGAGGTCTACCGGAGTATATAGAATGTGCCTGGGTGATTTTATAAGTGCATCAGTACTGCCTGGGGGTTTGGAGTAATACTGTGGTAGTGCTTCAGTCATTGGAAGAGTGTAAAGGTAGTGCCTGCGTGATTTTATAAGTGCATAGGCACTGGCTAAATAATTGGAGGAATGCATAAATCCTGACAGGGTGATTGGAGGAGTGCAAGGGTAGTGCCTGTGTGATTACACAAGTGTATAGTCAAAGCATTGGTCTATGACGTGGTGTACCCTTTTGTACTGCAGCTTCACAATTCTGTAACTACTCAGAGTTTTGGGCATACTCAAAATAAAGCATAAAAGCTACACATGAGTCTGTTATAAATCTCTCCATATTCCTGTAACTATATATACATATATGTCTACCTTTTGAAATCATCATATATAACAGAAATAAACAAATAGACTGAACATTACATTTCAAAGACACACCTACTTTTCTGCATTGTATTTCAGGCATACCTTTCCCCAGACTCATAGAAAGTAGCCTAATCAGTAATCCATTCTGCTAACATGTCTTAAAACTCACTTGTGTGAAGCAGCTTCACCATTCTACGAATATTGGGCCTAGTCAAACACAAAGCAGCAACCTATTACATGTCTCTACCATAACTCTAACCTTATTCCTAAAAGCATGCATGCTTCTATCGTTACCTATTGCCAAAAGCATTACACATATAAGAATACATGTGCACGTAGAAACATTAACCACACTCACAAAACCATAAAGGTCTTCACACTTGACAGACTACACTTAACATTTCAAACTCACCTAGATTTATGCGGCAAATTTCAAGTGAACATTTACGCATACTCTTATAAAGTACCATAATCAATATTTTCTTTCCCAACATATCTTAAACATTACTTATCTACTACTACTGCTTCACTATTCTAGTATTAATCAGGTATTGAGCATAGCTAACAGCAAAGCAACCCTTCACTCATCTTTGATGAAAGTCTCCCCATATTTCTAAAAGCACATATGTCTGTACTTTTTGCTAGCAGCATCACATATAATAGTAATATACAGATAAATGTATGCCTGTGTTTTATGCGTCTATCATCTTCAAATGCATAACCCATACCTTAATATATGTTCAAGTAGACGCATATCTCAGTCACAACACCATCCGCAGATCACAACTTCACAGACTAGACTTCAACTTTCAAACAAACACTGAAAATATGTGGTTTATATGAAATATACCTTTCCACACATAATACAAATTACTCTAAAAAATAACATATCTACGAACATATCTCAAACCTCACTTTTGGGCTGCTGCTTTAACATTCTACAATTATTTATAATATTACACCAACCCAAATACAAAGCAAGAACCCTTCACATTTCTTTACCAAAAGTCTCACTATATTTCTAAAAGCATACATGAATATTTCTTTAGCATAACAATATCCAAGCCTTAAACATTCACTGAACAAACTTCTAATTTCAAGCAAACACCTAAAATCATCTGCCATTTTTCAACTGTAACTCTCTAGAAACTTAAAAAAGAAGCCTAATCACTAACACCTTATGTTAACATCTTTTAAACCACACAATTATGCTGCATCTTTACCAGTCCACTACTACTCACAGTCTTGAAACTACTACATAAAAAGCAAAAACACCTCTTTGTAATACATCATACACCTTCAAATGTATAAGACATATGAACATACATATACAAGTAGAGACATACTTGAGACAGAAGTCCATGCAAACCTTAAAACTTAACAGACTCAACCACCATTTTTAAAGCAGCACCTACAATTATGCGGTATACGACAAATGTACATATCCACACACTAAAATAAACTACCATAATCGCTAATCCTTTTTCCAATATACACATATTTCTATATAAAATCTATTTTAAACAAAATTTAACTACAATAAAATAAATTACAATACACATCTCTACATTTAATTATATATTTCAAACATCACAGTTCATCAATAATTTATAAAGATTAAAAATAACGCTAATACATAATACACATCACAAATGTATAACTCACCTTACAAATTGATTTGTAAAATATAAAATATCACAAACTCATAAAAGATTTTCCTATGCACACAATCAATGTAATGCACCAGTCTCAACAAGGTAAAACCTGTAATGGCACATTTTCCCTCTCTTTCTGCACCCAAATAAATGTAAGTGCCAGATCACATTGCTTCCTTCATAATTTCATATTGTAAAACACATTTATATTGGTTAGACATATTAACCCTGACCAACTGACTTATAAAAGTGCCCAAACTGGTTATGGAAGTTGGAGTTGCGACACCACCGTGCACCAATGTGATGGAGCTGCAAATCCATACGGGGGTTCAAAAGTATATCACAAATAAAAATACCACTATTTTTGAACAACATACCACTTCTAAAGATAGTACTAACTTGTGAAATTATACTTTAATAACATATCACTTATATATAAATTACAATTTCACATTTAAAGTCCACAGTTAAGTTTCAACCCATCCCCCATTCTTCTAAAAGCCAGTTTCCATACTAACAGTTCATGGAACATTCAACTGAAAAAAACAGGTCACAAATTTACCATATTTTCAAGTTCAGCACACAAGGTTACAAATTCAAACAGCAGGTATAGTTGACTTTTGCAAAATATGAGCTTATCTTATCTACGGTACCTTTCAAACATTTTGTACTAACCAATAACGAACATGCTTTTTAAAGAAAGCAACATGCATCCTATTTTTGAGTGTACAATCTTCTTAAACAGCCAATCAATATTCTCTCTTTTGAAAAACAGCCTCTTGTCCACCATTTTAGATACCTCTCATTCTACCAATTGACTACCTCAGCTCGAGACATATTTTCATTACTTTCGGACATCCTTCAAGATGTTTACAGTATGGATTGTTGGACACAGCTATGTTTTCTGGTGCAAAAGGTATGCTGAACGCAGAGGTATTGACAAAGACCTAGCTTTGCAAAATGTGGATATTAAATGGATTGCACAGAGAGGATTGAAGTGGCACCAATTGACGACTTTGGTTGAAACCTTTTTGCTTGTCCAACCCTCTGATCTCATGATTGTGCACTGTGGTGGCAATGACCTAGACACATTGACTGGGGTAGTTCTGGAAATGCTAATGAAGGACACCTTTGCACAATTGATGTTGCTTTTGCCTCAAGCTGTCTTTGCATACTCTAATATAGGTCAAACTCAAATATGAAAGTGGTCAAATCAATTCTGTCCACAGATTGAGAAAGCTAAGAAGAATGTCAATAAAGATGTTTCTGATTACCTCAGAGACCATAGGATGGGCTCCTTCTATAATAACAATCTACGTTTTGATATGGATGACATCTACAGAAGTGATGAAGTACACTTCACAGATCAAGGAAACAGAGTCTTTCTCAACAACCTAAAGCTGTGCATCCCCACTTATATGCAGCTATAACAAACTCCTAATGAGAACAAGGGCTCTTTTTAGAGCCACCCTATAACATAATAGTAAATATACTTTTTTCTGTGGATTCGCGCACTCAACGTGAATCTGCAAAAGCATGATTTCAATGTACTACACAATTCACTTTTCAAGTTTAACTGTTAATTTTTAATATTATATATTTTTAACAACTCTATCAATTGTAATCTTATCATTAACTTCAATCACAGTAACACTTTAAAACAACTTCACGAATACAACACTACCTTCAAAATGTTATACTACTTAATTATTTATTTAGGGGTCAATTCGCGAATCCAATGTGACATTACACGGGGGCCGTGCTGAGAGCTGCGTTGGGAAAAACACAGTTGATGGACAGAATGTAGAACAATGTCATGCATTCACCCCAGTACAAGGATCTGGGCCTAAATCCATAGTTTTTTTGCACTCCACACCACCCTGGGTTAGACACTGGCTATATGCAAATCAGCTCTGACCCTGTGCCTCATGGGAACAGTCCAGTCCGAACTACCAAGCCATGTCTTTCCCAGCTGCGTTGGGGTCGCGACTCAAAACTTGAAAGAAAAATCATGCCGCACTTCCATTATTTGGTATTCATCCCAGGGATTTCATCTCCCGGGGCCTACCACCATTTATTTATTTTTTTTAATATGGGGGACCGCAAGGTCCCCCTCCTCAGGCCAATAATGGCCCCTTGGACCCCATCCCAGGGGCATTGCGTATTTAAAAAAATATATATAAAATTAAATTATACAGAAAGGGGCCACTATAGGACAAGGGGAGCCAATCCCCCAGGGCCTGGCCTTAGCTTTGGGGACTGTGGGGGGAGCCCCAATACCCCTATGGTCCCTGTCGGCTCCCCGCCTCCTGCGGAAGCTGGCGTTGCTCTTGGACAAGGGGAGATGCTAACATGCAGCTCCCCTTGTCCAAAACCAATAATGCTTTTCTTCTTGGAAGCGAGAGCAGGTTTCTATGTTCTATGTTTGCTATGGCAGGGCGGGAGACATTCTCCCGCCCTGCCATAGCAAGCTTCAAGCCAGGTTCCAAGATGGCTGCCAACACTTTCTGGTTGAAATGTTGGCAGCCAATCAATTTGTTGTAGGATTCGCAAGTCCACTGCAAAAACTGGTGTCCCCAGAGAGCTCTATATTTTTTACTTAAATATCTCTGAAACTACTGAACAGAATTACACCAAATCACAAAAAGCATGCTTTCTGGACCAACATCTAGCTTTCTGACAAATTTGTGTGATTCCGTTCTGAAAAATCTCCATAGACATAACATGGGGAAAATACGTTTGGGGCCTCCCACTTCACTTGGCCCCCACTTGATGGATCACTTTCAACACAGTAGCTGAACCAAAAAGGAACGTTTTTTAACATTTTGTGAAGATTTGTGAAGCGGCGCTAAAGTTATTGTCAAAACGCAAAATGTTTTTCCTATAGAAACTTTGGTCCAAAATATAACTGCCTACTGACTATCTGGCTATATGTATTTATAGATATATACTCCTTCACTGCATTTATTTCAGGAATCACCAACGCAGCTGCATGGCAAACTCTAGGCAATAAGCAGTAATCATTCAATTTTTATTTCATTCTGTTTTTACCAGTTTTCTTTTTTTGCATGCAAACTCCAAAATTATTCACGAAAAACCAAATAAATAAAAATTAAATGACCAACACGTTTCGGCTCATGCCTTCCGCTGGGTCTTATCCAGTTTTCCTGCTTTTCAAAAATAAAATTAAAAGTTTTTTTTCATTTCGTAAGTTGTTTGTGGGGCAACTGCCAGCTCTAAAAAAAATTGTACAACCAGTCACAAAGGGGAAGGGGTACCTTGGGGATGCCTTCCCATTTTAGAAGGGTTACCACCAACTTGAAGTTGGTGCTAAAATGTGAATGTTTTGAGACAGAATTTCAGTCACAAAACATTCTTACATACCGCTGTGATTCGGTATTAGGAAGGGGTGCCATAAACAAGCCCCTGCCTAACACCGAATCGCAAACTCTATTTCCGTTTCCATAATAGGTGGCCAAATTGCAAATAGGGTTTGGTACATCAGAAATGTTTTCTTCTGGTTGCAAATGGCCCATTCGTAAGTCGAAAAATGTATTGTAAATCTGGACCCAGATTTTGAAATGATTTCCTCAAATCAACTTGGATTTTCAAATTGCTACCACAACTGTGTTAAAATCAAAGCTACGGTAGCTAGTACATATTTTCTTTTCATTTGTACAAGTTCTGCACTAGCGAGAAATTCATTTTTGCATTTTTGCAGACCATGGTGCCCCTGGTTTTCTAGCATCTGTCATCTGTAGTGCAACGCAGAAATAAGCACCAGTTATTGTTGTCAAGCTATTCTTTTGAAACAAAAACAGAATATAGAACAACGAGGCTATCAAAAATGAAGACACAAAAGAAATGTTAGTTTTGACTATCTGCTTTTTTGTTAATACAGTTGGCAACTGGCCTTGAGTCTTAGGTTTCTCATTTGTATTATATTTTAAGCAGACACTTGCGAGAAGAGGGGGAATCACCTTCTATTGTTCATGCTTTTAGTCCCAAATCTCAGTAAGCCCAGGAGCTGTTCTATTGTTCCTTCATCAGAAACCTGTTCTGTTCCTGACATGATACCCTTACATATAACAGAAAAAATATTTTGTGGAACAACTGAATAAAAAGGAATTTGCGCAGAATATAATGTGAACAATTGTAGCTCTCTAGGCAAAAGTTTTGCTGAAAACAAAATGTATGATACACCTGCATGCAAATAAGGGAATACCTTTGAAGATGTGCCTGTGCCATATTACATATGCATTTGCGCATTTATGAGTTTTTGGCACAGGGCAGCACAGCAAGACACTGCTGTCCTGCACTGCATCAAAAGGAATAGGCAGGAATGTGCCATATTAAAAAATACGCAAAACAAAAATTGTCTCAACCACATCGAATTCAGAACAACTGTAATGGAAGGAAACAATAATCAATTCATTCCCTTCCAGGCAAATCTTTTATTGCCAATTACTTTATATTTTATCAACAATTTTTTAGTTATACTAGCAAAAAACAAACACTGTACAATCAATCTTTAAACATTGTTACAAAAAATCAAGTGCATTATAAATCAATTAAGACAACATTTAAACATACTACAAAAATACAAGATACAGAAACATATACCAATAACAATAAATGGATTATGAAAAATGTGCGAGGAACTTGTGCCAAACGAATGGCTAAGCAAAACTAAACTGATCTTTGAATCATTGTCAGATCGACCGGGTTCAGGAGAGGTACAGACACACATGGTCTACGCAAGCGCTACGAACACTTTGAAAAATTTACGGGGCATTGAAGAAACACATAAAGACGAACCGGCACATGGTTACAAGTCACCCAGTGTCTGGCTGCCAAACGGCACAGCGCAGGAAACCCCCCCTCTCAAATACAGCCCCTGGTGTCCTAGATTCGCAAGGAAAGGAACGCCCTTCCACATGACCCCAAGTCGATATAAAGAATTTAAGCCCTGATGAGAGACCAGGGACAACCGTCCTGGCCTCGAAACGCGTCGGCTTTTGTGCTGGATGGAACAAATCTTAATTTGTAACAATAACTAGGACTTAGCTGTCCAGTGATTAGTTTTGCTTAGCCATTCGTTTGGCACAAGTTCCTCGCACATTTTTCATAATCCATTTATTGTTATTGGTATATGTTTCTGTATCTTGTATTTTTGTAGTATGTTTAAATGTTGTCTTAATTGATTTATAATGCACTTGATTTTTTGTAACAATGTTTAAAGATTGATTGTACAGTGTTTGTTTTTTGCTAGTATAACTAAAAAATTGTTGATAAAATATAAAGTAATTGGCAATAAAAGATTTGCCTGGAAGGGAATGAATTGATTATTTTTTCCTTCCATTACAGTTGTTCTGAATTCGATGTGGTTGAGACAATTTTTGTTTTGCATATTAACATAAGGTCCAGTCTCAATCACGCATAAGGACCTAACTCCTTAGGGATACAATATTAAAAAATACGGCGCATTCCTGTCCTTTCTACCTGTACACAAATTGGTGCCTAGCGTCAATGCAGGCACCCTTGCAGCATGGTTCAAGAGTGTCTGCATTGTTCGGACGATTGTTTTTGTGTAGGAGCTGACACCTTCCTGCACAAAAACAATCAATGGAGGTATTTTCCTCTTTCTATATGTGCTGCATGATGCAGCACACTAGAAAGAGGAAAAATAAGGAGAAATGAAGTTAGTTCTCCTCGTTGCCTCTCCTCTGGGAGGCACACAGTTTTGACACATTTCCAGGTTAAGAGATACTTGTAAATTTGGGAATGTGTCAAAAAACCTTAGGTGTTGCCTGGGAAAACCCACCACTACACCCATGGAACGCATCGTTGATGTAGAGTAAGGCAACACAGTACTTTGCATGGCTATATTAGGCAATGCAAAGCCATGCAAAGTTGCTTTGCGTCGCATCAGAGATATGACTGAGGGGCCTGCATCACCGGAACATCATAAAAAGTGACACTGGCCTCTTGTAAATGAGGCTCTGACCGGGCACACATTTCATCCTCATGTTAAACGGTTCATGTCCCCCTCCTCAAAGTCAGGATGTTCCACTTGCAGTCAAAGACCAACTCAAAGTTTGAATTATTTCACTACTCCACATTGCACCTGTAAGTTTGCACCAACTTTTAGCCTTGTAGTTCCCTTGGGCAGTCAGACTGCCCAATGGTAATTAATATGTAATTATTTTGCAGCGTCCTGTGCAGGTGAGCCCTCTATTCAAGGGGGACAACAGAGTCACAATATAGTCACCAGAACGAACAGCTAAATGTTGCAAAATCCTGCAGCGATTTCTGTTCGACAATCAAACTGTTTTTGTAAATAAAAAATCCTGATTATTCAATAATATTATAATAAATCACACGATTTCATGATTTCATCGTAATTTCTTCTTTATTTCATGAGTTGCGTAAATAGCCTAATCAATTTCCGATGTTATGATTGTTCATATTTGTACAACTCCAATGCATTTCACAATGAGCATACACTTCATCTGGTAGAATTTTAATCAATTTCAATACTTTAAGTTTCAAATCTTAGAATTTGAGGAATACGACTGTATAGTGGGCTCAAACTTCTACAGTGATAACCCGCTCCTAACACCGTGGTGTCCAAACGCCTCTGTTTGCCTCCTTGTAAGAAAGGGTTCGCACATTTAGAAGTTGAACTGGCGTGAGCAAAAGCTACATTACCCCCAGGTCCCTCGGTCCTCGACACCTTCATAATAACAAGTGGAGATAACCATCTCCTGACAGAAAAAAGAGCAGAGGCATGCTGGGACCCTAATACTGCCCCTCCCACCAGGAGTACATAAGCAGTACTTACCCAGCATCCCGTATGTTCTTTTTTTCTGTCTTCGACAGAATGGACTGATGGTTTGCTTTTGGTGTTGCTGCTCCTGCTCCTGTTGGGCAGGGGTGGCGTGCAGGTTCTTTTCCCTCCCCCTGCCTGGCTGCCTGGCTTCGCGGGCGGGGGTCCTGGTGTGTCTGCCTCCCGGCCTGCCTGGCTTGCTGGGAGGCAGGGCTTCTTCCTGGCCGGTGTTCCTGATTATGCTTCCTGCCGGCCCTTTGAGGCCGGTGCGCCGCCTCCCGGTTGCTTCCGGGTCGCTGTGTGAGTCTCCCCAGCTTGGCCGGGTGGGAGCCGACCTGCGCTGCTTGTTTGGAATCCGGTGCCGGCTGTATGGGTGGGGGCTGTGTTCATGGTGCTCCGGCCCCCGCTCTGGGTGAGTCCCGCTTTGCGGTGTTTTTTTCCCCTCTCTGTGCCCTGCGTGTGTATTACTGCTCGGCGGACTCAGCTTGTTCTGTGCCTGCTCTGACCGGTGCTGTCGTGGTTCTGGTCGGAGTTGGGTGCGCGCTGGCTTGGCAGTCTGCAGGTGGTGTGCCGGCTTCCTGAGCCTGGCCGGGGAGCCGTGCCTCACTGGATGGGCTCCTGCTGTGATGTTTCTGGCCCGGCGATGGTGTGGGGGCCTTGTTCTTCTTCTCCGTGTGTGTCCAGATTTCGGGAGCTGCCTGGATGTTGGGCTGCTGGCTGCTTGTGTGTCGTGCTGTCCGTTGTGCTCAGTGGGGGTGTTCGGGTCTGCTGGATGCATCTGTCTGTTTTCTCCCATGCATTTGTTCTTTGGGCGCTGTGTGTGGGTAGTCCCTTTGTTCCCATTCCCTGCCCTCTGTTCGGCTGCAGCTCGGTTTTAGCTCCATTCTTCCTGGGTGCTGGGCCACTCGCTGACGTTTGCTGCTGCGCTTTGCCCCCTCCTTGAAGGTGAAGAGGTTGTGGCAAGCTAGAGCACTCGATCTCGGTCCAGGGGGGCTGAGTTCGGTTCTTGGCTGCGGCACTCATGTTCTTTTGATTCTGGCCATATCACTTGATCTCCCTTGCCTCGAAATGTTGGTTTCTTGTCACTGGACGTCTGGGAGTCACTCGTCTAGTTGGTTCTCTGGGATTTCATGATGTCTGCGACGTTGGTGGTTCTGGGTGTTTCCCTTTGGTCCTGCCCGTTCCTTTTTCCTGTCCTCGTGCTTTCTCCTGTGATTTGGCTCTGGGGGTTTTGTGCGTTTGCTGCACCTTTCTGTTCGCTCAGTTGGATGTCTTGGGCGCTGTGCCTCCACCTTGGCCTGGCGTGTCCTTCATACTGTTTGTCGCTTTCCCCCTGCCAAAGTGGCCTGTGCTTTCTATGCTCGGCCAGGGGGGGTATTCGGGGTTTTGCGACCCTGGGTTGCCTTTCGTTTTCTGGCATTCTTGTGTGGCTTGGGGCGTCTTGTTCCTTTCCTACGTATGGATATGTTTTGGTCTCCTTTGCGGTGGGGACCCCCGCTCTGGCTGTTTCTTGCCCCCCGTGCTGCTGTCCTGATGTCCGGTGTTCGTGGGTGCTCTGTTGGGCTGCTGCTGTCGGTCCTGGGGTGTTGCCTAGCGTGCCTTTTGGAGTGTGGCTTGTCCCTGGGTCGGTGTCTCCTGGGGGTGCCTGGGTTTGTTCTGGGATAGGTTTGGTCTCCTACTGCTGCCTCTGGTGTCCACGCTGCTTGCCTCCTGTGTGGTTGGTTCCTGGTCTTCGGCCTTGCCTCCGGCCCGCCCCGGATCTTGATGTTCTCCGGTGGGGGTTGTTCCATGGGTCTGCTCCCTCTGGTTCTCTTCTTCGGGGGTGCCCCTGCTCGGGGTGGCTCTGTGGGTTCTCACTCTTCTGTTTGTGGGTTGCCTCTGGCTGGCTTGGGTTCCGGTCGCCTCTGTGGTGGCTGTTTTCCTTTTCGCTGTCTCTGCCTTTGCTTGCTCCTGGGGTGCCCTGTGTTGGGGTTTTCCTGCCTGCTGGCTTGCGCCTTGCCATCTGCTGTTCTTGTTTTGGTGTAGCTTCTTCGGCGTCGGCCTGTTGGGGGTGCGTTCTGTTTGCCCTCTTTTCGGGTTCCGGCCCCGCCTCTTGGTGGTTTGTGTTCCTGCTCCTTGGGTCATTGCTGCGGTTGGGGGTCCTGTGGGCTCCCCTGGTTCCGGTTGGCGTGCCTTGCTGTTTTCCCTCGGTGGCCTTGCCTCCGCTGCGGTCTGGCTGTTGCCCCTGCTCCGCTTGGATCCCCCGGTTT
This sequence comes from Lissotriton helveticus, assembly GCF_964261635.1. Classification (NCBI taxonomy): domain Eukaryota; kingdom Metazoa; phylum Chordata; class Amphibia; order Caudata; family Salamandridae; genus Lissotriton; species Lissotriton helveticus. The sequence goes on from NC_136065.1 coordinate 1,471,146,647, forward strand.
TTCTTGCCTGGCTTCCGTATGGTTGGTGGGCGTTTGGGGCTCCTGGCCCTGTTCCTCCCGTCCCTTGGTCTGCGCCTGGTTCCTCTCTTGGTTGGTTGCCACTGTCGTGCCGGGGGCTCTTTGGGGTGCTTTGTCCCCTCTGCCTACGCTTGGGTGTCTGGTGCTGCCTTGGGAGCGGCTATTCTGTTCTGTTCCTCCCTGCCTGCACCTATTGTCGTCTGTTCCCTGCTCTTCTTGTCCGTGGCACTTTCCTCCCCCCTGGTTGTCTTTCCGGTGGGGTTTTGCCTTCTGGGCCCTGGTGTTCATGCAGCTGCTGTTTGGGCCTGGCTGTCTTTTGGTGGTGCCGCGCCATTTGGCGGGGCTCCTGTTTTTCCCCTCTCCGGGTCTCCTGTACTCCCGGTTGGTGTCCTGGAGCCGTGCTGCCTTTCTGCGCTGGCTGGGTGTCTGCTGGGGCTTTCTGCTCTTGCGTGTTGGTCTTCTTTTGGGCTCTGCGTCCTTGCCTGGGCTCTCTTTGTGTCCTGGCACGGCGCTCTGCTGTTGTGACCGCACCCTGGTGGGTCCTTCGGTGCTTGTTTCCTGCTGGTGGGTCTTGGCGGTCTTCTTTCGCCTGTGTTGGGGCTTTTGTGGGGTCCTTTGACTCCTGTGGTCTGCGGGCTTCCTGCTTGTTCTGGTTGTCCTCGGGCTATGCCTCCTGTGCTTCCTGGCGGTTTTCCCGGCTCTGGGGGTGTTCTGCTGTGCGTTTCCTGGTGTTGGTGTCCTGGTTGGCTTCTGCCTCCCTTGTTTCTCCGGCCTTGGTTCCCGTTGTGGGGCCGTTGGGTGCCCTTCCTCCCTCTCTCTCAGTGGGGTGTGGTACCGTGGTGCTCTTGCCTCGGTGGGGTTCTCCTTTCTAGCTGCAGGTTGTCTGGGGTCTTCTGCTTGTTGGCCCTCTGCTTCCTCTGGCTTCCGCTTTGGCGGTTTTCTCTGTACTTTTCCGCCCTTCTGTGTGGGTCTGGCGGTGGTGTGCTGGGGGTTCCCGGTTGCCTCCCTGCCCTTTTTACTGTGCTGTGGGCTCTGCGTGGGCCTCCTGCGTGGTCGGGTTGCTTGGCTCTGTTCCTGGCTTCCCGGTTCTGCTGGCATTTGTTGCCCTCTTTTTTGTGGTTTGCTTGGCTCCTCTCCGGCGTTGCTGGGTTGGGGCCTTGTGGTGTTGGTCTGGGTGCTGTGCTCCCTGGGCTTTCTTTTTCCTGCTGCTCCTGCCCTTGCTGCTGGTCTGGCATGGGTGTGGGGTTCCTTGGTGGTCCTGTGTCTTCTGGGCGCCTTCTTTATGCTGCACTCTGTGCCTCGTTGGGCGGCTGCTGGGGTTTCCCGGTTGCTCGGTGCTCCCCTCCTGCCTTGTGTTCCATCCCTTTGGGGTTGGGGTTTTCTGGGCTTGTGGTCGGTTTCTCTGTTCCTGACCTGGTTTTGTTTTCTTTGTTGCTGTTTTCCGGTCTTGTTGGCCTCTCCTTGTTTGGTGGGCTTTCAGCTGGGTTGTGGGGTTCTTCCCGTCCCTGTATTTTGGGTCGGGTTCTCGCTCCTGTTGGGCTCCTGGGTGCTTGTTGCTCCCTGGGCCTCCTCGGACGAGTTTCCTCCTCGGGTCTCTTGGGCTCGATTCCTTTCTTTTTGGGAGTTTGGCCGGGTTTCTGGCCTGTGCTTCTCCTTCCTTTTTGGTCTGGGTGCTTGTGCCTGCGCTCTGTTGGCCTTTTCTTTCTTTGGCTTTCTTCCGGGTTGTCTCGTCTTCCTGGTGGGTCTGCCTGGCCCTGTGTGCCTTCCTGCTGGTTCTGGCCTTGGCGGTCTTCTCCGGTGGGTTGTTTTGGCTGGTCTTGGTGTCCTGGTCCGGGTCTCGGTTGCCGGTTTCTCGGGTCGGCGGCCTCCTTTCTTGGAGCCCTAGCCCTTTTCTTTGTCTCCGGTCTTTGTCCCTGCTGTCCTGTTCTGGGTTGCGGGCCGGGTGTTTCCTGCGGTCTTCCTATCCTCCTTCTCGGTGCTCCCTTGGGTGGCTGCTTTTGTTGTGGTTTCCTGGGTGTGCTTGTGTGTACGGAAGGCCGGGTTTTCTGCTTTGGTATTCTCCACTTGTTATTATGAAGGTGTCGAGGACGGAGGGACCTGGGGGTAATGTCCTATTACTTACCGGTAATCTTCATTACTCCGGGTCCCGTAGTCCTCGACACCTTCATACGCCCCTCCCTCCCTCCCGGGCGGCCGGCCTTCCTGTCTGGGCTTGGTTGTACAGACGGGATGCTGGGTAAGTACTGCTTATGTACTCCTGGTGGGAGGGGCAGTATTAGGGTCCCAGCATGCCTCTGCTCTTTTTTTCTGTCAGGAGATGGTTATCTCCACTTGTTATTATGAAGGTGTCGAGGACTACGGAACCCGGGGTAATGAAGATTACTGGTAAGTAATAGGACATTAGGCTTATGTCAAAGGAAACAGCTTTTACGTGTCTTAAAAAGTCACACAAAAGTTGTGCCTTGGAGCTCATGAGGCCTTGATGTCTACTGCTCAATAGTTGGACATGTATGATTTTAGTTCTGCATGTTCCTGCAGTGATAGGACACTAAACCTCTTTTCACAGCTTAGGCCACGCAGTTTTATTTATTCTAAAGGTCGGTTTATGAAAAAAGTCATACTTTTTAATCCAGGCAAAGAAATCCTACATAAGTCATTTATGCACTGTTATAATGTATATTAAAAATCTAATTCAGAGAAGAATATAGTTATTTTATATATATTGCAGATATCATTTGATAAAACGTGTTTATATCTGTCTGAAGAACCGAGGACCTAATTCATTTATTATGGGGTGGTTCTCCTCTGTTGGTGCCACAATTATCACATTGTTAAGGTGTAAAAAGCTCTTCCGGGAACAGATCAATAGGTCTGATCCTGCTAGCATGGAGGGGTAATAATAACTACTAGCTACTGGTGTCGGAATGTAGGAGAGGGGAGTGGATAGGAACAGTGTATAAACTTCCAAGGCAGGATGTTTTACAAAAAAATGCTATAGTGCCAGAAACCCTTTGATGCTGATTCACTTCCAGCCAGAGAGTCTACCTGCATAATCAGCCAGCTATAGATTCCAGATGATGTTTCCTGATTTCATTAACTCAAGCCCTGGGAGAAGATCAAGTATTTTGGTTACTAACACTAGGGCTCCGCCATTTTGTAAAGACCCAGAACATGGGTTTTTTGGGCTTGATTTGTAGTAATTCAATCAATCAATCAATCAATCAAAGAACTTGTAAAGCACACTACTTACCCGTTAGGGTCTCAAGGCACTAAGGGGGGGGTGGTGCTGCTACTGTTCGAAGAGCCAGGGCTTGAGGAGCCTCCTGAAGGTGAGCAAGTCTTGGGTCTGCCGCAGATGGGTAGGGAGGGTGTTCCAGGTCTTGGCGGCAAGGAAGCAGAAGGATCTGCTCCCAGAGGTTGTTCGTTGGATGTGCGGGACGGCAGCGAGGGAGCAGAAAGTGGTTGTTGGAATTCTGTTAGGACTAAATTAGAAGCGTATTTACAACAAGGGGTGGTGATGGACAGAGTCTCTGAATTAAGCAGAGTACTCTCACCCAGTCAAGAGATCAGGGCGAGATCCAACACCGTTTTTTAGCTCATTGCACCATCCCAGTTTCAGAACCTGGCTGTATGCAAATTAGTCTGTCCCTGGCCCAGTGCATCATGGGAACAGGGCAGACCAGACTACAAAAGCCAATTCTTACACTGGGAAGGAAACAAGCTTCCGGGGACCGGTTTCTGCCAATTCAGGCGTCTTCGGCCCGGCTTGCTTGAATCCTGATGGTGCAATGAGCAAGGGACTCACATCTGAGTATACCCTTCCACGCTTAGGGTGGACAAAATTATTTACAACAAGGGGTGGTGATGGACAGAGTCTCTGAATTAAGCAGAGTACTCTCACCCAGTCAAGAGATCAGGGCGAGATCCAACACCGTTTTTTAGCTCATTGCACCATCCCAGTTTCAGAACCTGGCTGTATGCAAATTAGTCTGTCCCTGGCCCAGTGCATCATGGGAACAGGGCAGACCAGACTACAAAAGCCAATTCTTACACTGGGAAGGAAACAAGCTTCCGGGGACCGGTTTCTGCCAATTCAGGCGTCTTCGGCCCGGCTTGCTTGAATCCTGATGGTGCAATGAGCAAGGGACTCACATCTGAGTATACCCTTCCACGCTTAGGGTGGACAAAATTATTTACAACAAGGGGTGGTGATGGACAGAGTCTCTGAATTAAGCAGAGTACTCTCACCCAGTCAAGAGATCAGGGCGAGATCCAACACCGTTTTTTAGCTCATTGCACCATCCCAGTTTCAGAACCTGGCTGTATACAAATTAGTCTGTCCCTGGCCCAGTGCATCATGGGAACAGGGCAGACCAGACTACAAAAGCCAATTCTTACACTGGGAAGGAAACAAGCTTCCGGGGACCGGTTTCTGCCAATTCAGGCGTCTTCGGCCCGGCTTGCTTGAATCCTGATGGTGCAATGAGCAAGGGACTCACATCTGAGTATACCCTTCCACGCTTAGGGTGGACAAAATTATTTACAACAAGGGGTGGTGATGGACAGAGTCTCTGAATTAAGCAGAGTACTCTCACCCAGTCAAGAGATCAGGGCGAGATCCAACACCGTTTTTTAGCTCATTGCACCATCCCAGTTTCAGAACCTGGCTGTATGCAAATTAGTCTGTCCCTGGCCCAGTGCATCATGGGAACAGGGCAGACCAGACTACAAAAGCCAATTCTTACACTGGGAAGGAAACAAGCTTCCGGGGACCGGTTTCTGCCAATTCAGGCGTCTTCGGCCCGGCTTGCTTGAATCCTGATGGTACAATGAGCAAGGGACTCACATCTGAGTATACCCTTCCACGCTTAGGGTGGACAAAATTATTTACAACAAGGGGTGGTGATGGACAGAGTCTCTAAATTAAGCAGAGTACTCTCACCCAGTCAAGAGATCAGGGCGAGATCCAACACCGTTTTTTAGCTCATTGCACCATCCCAGTTTCAGAACCTGGCTGTATGCAAATTAGTCTGTCCCTGGCCCAGTGCATCATGGGAACAGGGCAGACCAGACTACAAAAGCCAATTCTTACACTGGGAAGGAAACAAGCTTCCGGGGACCGGTTTCTGCCAATTCAGGCGTCTTCGGCCCGGCTTGCTTGAATCCTGATGGTGCAATGAGCAAGGGACTCACATCTGAGTATACCCTTCCACGCTTAGGGTGGACAAAATTATTTACAACAAGGGGTGGTGATGGACAGAGTCTCTGAATTAAGCAGAGTACTCTCACCCAGTCAAGAGATCAGGGCGAGATCCAACACCGTTTTTTAGCTCATTGCACCATCCCAGTTTCAGAACCTGGCTGTATGCAAATTAGTCTGTCCCTGGCCCAGTGCATCATGGGAACAGGGCAGACCAGACTACAAAAGCCAATTCTTACACTGGGAAGGAAACAAGCTTACGGGGACCGGTTTCTGCCAATTCAGGCGTCTTCGGCCCGGCTTGCTTGAATCCTGATGGTGCAATGAGCAAGGGACTCACATCTGAGTATACCCTTCCACGCTTAGGGTGGACAAAATTATTTACAACAAGGGGTGGTGATGGATAGAGTCTCTGAATTAAGCAGAGTACTCTCACCCAGTCAAGAGATCAGGGCGAGATCCAACACCGTTTTTTAGCTCATTGCACCATCCCAGTTTCAGAACCTGGCTGTATGCAAATTAGTCTGTCCCTGGCCCAGTGCATCATGGGAACAGGGCAGACCAGACTACAAAAGCCAATTCTTACACTGGGAAGGAAACAAGCTTCCGGGGACCGGTTTCTGCCAATTCAGGCGTCTTCGGCCCGGCTTGTTTGAATCCTGATGGTGCAATGAGCAAGGGACTCACATCTGAGTATACCCTTCCACGCTTAGGGTGGACAAAATTATTTACAACAAGGGGTTGTCTCCTTTCTGGTGAAGAATTGGCTTTGTAGTTTGGTCTGCCCTGTTCCCATGATGCACTGGGCCAGGGACAGACTAATTTGCATATAGCCAGGTTCTGAGCTGGGATGGGGCAGTGAGATAAATAACGGTGATGGATCAAGCCCTGATCTTTGGACTGGGTAAGAGTGGTCTGCTTAATTCAGACACTCTGTTCATCACCACCCCCTTTTCTGTATAAATTAGAAGCGGTCACTAGTCACTAGCTAATGCCCATTATAAAATGGCTTAACACCACCAGCTCTCCAGAATGCAATTGATTATTGAAGAGACCAGATGAAAAAGAGGACGACTTCATACTGACAGATGGCATCAATGAAAGAAAATGTGCTTCTCCTTGGGAACTTGCTTTGGAAGTGCTCTGAATGGGCCGTCTCCTGTTGCAACAGGGACAGAGGAACCAAAAAAGGGGCTCTTCTGTGAAAAAAAACTATTGATCAGTTTGAGTAGTTCAAACTGTACTTTGTTGGAGCCCTTGTTGGAGTGACTGTTTGAGTTGCCTCTCACTGCTCGGCTGTAGCCTTCTGTAGCAGCTAACTGTCGCTACTGGGGAGTTGTAGAAGTCAAAGTGGTGCCTGAGACATTTTTTCCAAAGTTCATAGTACTGAGACAAGGTGTCATGGTCACCTGAAAAACGTTCAACCACAGCAGGAAAGGATTGTCCAGGTTAGAGCTGTTTGCCAGGAAAAAAGGCTTCAGTGGGACCTCACAATGTAGGAATAGGCCCTCAACAGGACATGCCCAGTTGCAACATTCAGCGTTGCCTGACTGAAAGGTTATGAGCTAAAAAAAAAGACTAAACTCAAAAGGAAAAATTGGGACAGGGACAAGGGAGCAAAGTCGCCCCCGCAGTGAAGCTCACTCTTCAAGCAGTTGCCATATTTGTTTTACTTGGAGATTTTGGTACCAAACTTAAAGACTTGAGTTGTAGTCCAAGCCTGACATATCCAAATTCAAGAGTCCTTAACAAAATACGGCATTCTGCTTTCTCCACTGGTGGCACTACCTTCAGAATATTTGCCAAGGTACAACTTTTGACTAGGGGTGGGTGATAAATTCTGCTCCATCAGTGGAGTTGATTGAGATTTGGCCACCCTGCTTTACACATGTGAGACAGAGTTTGGCCAAATTCCACCAACCACCATGTGGTGGAGTTTTTTCTCATGCGCTGACCGCCACCTCCTAGCACAATTTACCGTCACTAGGAGAGCACCCAACGAGATTTCCCCAGTGCAGAGGCTTGGGGGCAATCGCAGGTATTCACAGGTTATCGCGAAAGTTCGAGGTCAGCAAGCCGCCGCTCAAGTAGGAAATCTACTCATGCTGCAGGAAAATCAACTCCAAAACAGCGTGCTCTGGTACACCTTGTGGTGCAATTTGCGCTGTTTTTTCAGAGTGGAATGAGCACCCTGCGCCAAAATTCTGCCCAAGCAGCTTGATGTGCCTAATTCTGCCCATTCAAAGAACTCAGCAAAATGTCACTGACTTTTCTTGTAACTCCATAGAATTACAACGATTAAAACTACCCAAGTTACACCTACCACTACTTTTGACCCATGTGACCAGCATGGCTTAACCTGCTTCAACAAAGTCAGCCTGCAATTGTACTTAAATACCAGTCAACTGTAACTATTCACTTACATTGGTGTTTGTGTTTTCTTGGCACTTTGTGGGTCATATCTTTAAACATTTCTATTTTTTTATTAGAGTTTGATGATTTTGATGTATTTTGTTTATAAAATAGATTTAGAATTGTTATCATTTTTTACTTTAAAATTGTCTTGTACAGCTTGAATACTTAAAATACATTTCACAATGAAAGAAGCCTTCTCCTTGCGCCACAGTGTCCAGGGGTTACACCCAGGATTTCTCGCTGAAGCTTTATTTTGACTCAGCAAGATGTACTATTTTGGTGTGACCCTTCCCCAAAACTAATTATCTAGAAACATTTATTCATGTAATGCCATTCTTAACATTAGCCTTGATTATGAACTAGGCCTGTTTATTTGTTGAGAGGGCTGAACCAGAAATACTATCACAAGAAATACTTCCTTCATACTTCCTTTTTTTTCTAACCAGAAATTTGAGAAATAACTGGTGAAAATGTTTTTGCCAGTAATTCTGCCCACTTTTTAGGTAAAAAAAAGCTGGCAGAGAAATTACTTTAAATTTTCAGGAAATGCAGAAAATTAGTGTGATAGCTATTATTGATAGTGATTTACAAGCATGAGAGAACATTATTAAAACTAGTAGAAAATACAGGTGATGAAAATTCATGGAAGTTTAGGGAAGGAAGGAAAGCTGTAAAACAATAGTAAAATTCAAACACCAACACAATAATACAAAATAAAATACAGTGCATACACGATTTGAGCTGAAAATAATAAAATCCCATACACATCTGTCCTGGGCCAGGCCTATATTTTATGTTCAAAATATTTTATTGAAATTTATATGCAGGTAATACATAAAGACAATACAGAAAATATTACCATGGGACGAAAATACCTAAAGCACCTTACAATGTAACTATCAAGATAAATAAAGAAATTATATTAGGTAAATATAATAACATTTTGATATGAAAATAAAAGGGGGAGGGAAAGGGTAAATATACAATTAGAGCACAAATATTGAACGGATCTACTATAATAGAGAAAAACAACATTAATTGAAAATGAAGTCAACCTAGATGACAAATATCTAAATATATATCAAGAGGCAACCAGAACGATTGAAAAGAAATTGAACTATGAATGAGCCCCTTCATAGATTATTGAGCACCTCTTATAGTAAAAAGAACCCATGACCACCATGCATGAACAGATAAAGAGGAACTATCTTTCCAACAATAAGTAATAGATTTCAATGCTGCTGAAATGAGAAAATTGAAAAGTGTACATTCTAAAACATTTAAGTTTTGTGATAAAATAATAGATTTGCAAATCAACATTTTATAAGAAATATCTCCTTGAATGCTTAAAATCTTAGTTATAATAGCCCAAACATCAGACCAAAACTTAAAAATTAAAGGAAAATCAAATAACATATTCTGTAATGTACCAGATTCTAATTTACAATGCTAACAGTCTGCAGAAGGGAGGAGTTTAGCACGGAAAGGGGTCCATAATCTATTAAGTAAAATATAAGAGTTAGTTTGATAGAGGGAAACAGGAAGTCAACCAGATATGCCATTACACCATATATATTGCCAAGTGTCAGTAGATAGAGAAAGTGACAGTTCATTATTCCAAAAAGTTGACAGCGTATCAATATTGTTACCAAGAGTGTCTGATAACTTTTTATATAAAATAGAAACACCATGAGAAGAAGAAGAAACCGTTTGAATGTAGATTGATTAGTCAGCAGCAACATTAGAGGGAACAGCATCTGGAAAAGAATCTAAAATTGAATTACATAAGTAGTGGTATTTGGTAACATGGGATCGAGATAAACCAAATCGGGATTGTAAATTTTCAAACAAAATGAAAGTATTATTGGTATACACATCTTTAAGATAAAAAATACCTGCTTTAATCCATGAAGGCCAGCAATTAACATTTCTATTCAGTTTGATAACATCGATATACCAAAGGGAAATATCTTCAGTAGTATTCATGGGGGAGATAAAAATTAATTCTAGATCATTAAACATCATTTTAGTAGATTTAAGGGCAAGACCTATATTAACAGGCAGGAACAGGTGAAACTCTTACAGGTTTATTACAGCAATTCACAATTACATTCTGCATCACACCACCATGGATACAGCACTGTTAGATAACTATATCATGCTATGCCACATCCATGTTCTTCTACAACAAACCATGCAGCGTGAGGATGGAAACCAGGCCACCAATCAATTACCTCAAATGATGCAGCCAAACTAAATAGGAGATTGGATTGACAGAGTAAGGCTGTAGCCAATTAATATTAGTCAGCTTGAGATTCAGAGGATACACAGGCTCGATATGGCACCATGCTAAACATATTTTCATTATTGCTGATATCCTGGAGCCCAACATAGGGATCCACTGCGATCTCCCCCTAATTAAAAATGCTAGAAGCACTAAAATTCTTTGCAACATACACCACACAACGGACAGAATGCCTGGTGTGTTGCACTACCCAGTCTACTTTTAGCAAAACACTTTGCTAAGAGGTGGGTGCAGAAGGGGAGTTAGGAGCATAAACAGCTTCACTAGGACACCCACACAGCTAATGTCAGCAAAAAAACCATATGTGCAGCAGCAGGAATTCCTGATATCCTAGGGTCAATGGACTGCACATGGTACACATGGTGACCTCAGGTCGAAAGGAACAAGTGTTCTGAAATCGTAAAATGAAACATTTATGAAAAGTGATGCATTGCTGCGTGAAAACAGCAATGCGTCACTTTTCATTGCGCCCTCCTTGCAACATGCTGGATGGGTCATATTTACAGTATGACACATCATGTCGCAAGGAGTTACAGGTAAGTCAGTATTTCTGACACATCTGTAGGCTCAAAAATGATGCATTTCTGGAGTGTGTCACAAAAGTGACGCAACTCCAGCAATGTGCCCTTTCACATGAGGCAAGCCCCATGTGAAAGAAGCCTGCATCAGTCTTACACCTACTATGAGGCAGGCGTAAGATATTGACGCATTTGCGTCCTAGAAGTGACGCAGGGAAATCTCATAGATTTCACTGCGTCACTTCTATGAGGATTACTTGCGTCAGAACTCCCACCCTGCATACATTATACCTGGTGCAGGGGTTTACAAAGTGACACATCTAACTAGATGCGTCACTTTGTAAATATGACGCAACATTGCACATTTTTCACGCTACTGGTGTGTCACAAAAAGTGACGCACCGGTGGCACAAAAGTGACTCAAGGGCTCATAAATAAGCCCCACTATGTGCAAATGTTGTGTGATATGGATCTGCGTATACTGAACTGGTGTGTGGATATAACAACAATGTTATGATCCTGATGAGAAGCAACATTATTCATACTATGGTAACGTAACACATCACCCTTATGGTACTGGGCAGACAAATCAATCCTTAATTATCACGATTACAGTGCATTATGATTGTTTTAGTTCAATCTTAATACATAAAAGTAGTGCAATTGTTAGTCCCTATGACATGTACATGGATCAATGTGAATAAGCATAACAAATTGCATCTCCTACTCTTCACAATGGTGATGATTATCAGCCAAGTCAACTTTTTACCAACCACAATACTTCCATTACAACTCGACTGATACCTAACATTCTGGTGACCTGGAGGCCGATTTACATGTCTTCCACTCCAGGCAGGTTGAGGATGGTCATAATTGTTTCTGCCCACGAATTGAGGTGAGCTGCAATCGAGAACAGCCATCAGTTACCATGAGATGCCATGCTTTAGTGTTTGTGCTTGTCATTTTGCACAAGTACCTAGAATTTAAAGGTTTAAAACTAATTTTTTATGTTCTCAATATCGCGTGGATATGTTGATGCAGTATTGATTTTGGGCCTTATCTTTTTGGTGGCGTCTTGGGCAAGGAAGGGCACATTATAAAGTTAAAGGGGGAGATTTACTAAGCTTTTGCGCCATGTGAAAATCTTTTTTTGTGATTACTTTCGCTGGGAATAACGTAAAAGGAATGCAAAGCAGAGCATTGCGCTGCTTTATGTTACTTTGCGCCATGGGGGTGTACCAAGGGTGGTGCAAGCGTGCTCCCTGCAGTCACCCAATGGCTCTCATGCTAAACCCCATTTACTAAAACAGTAGAGTGGGTTTAGCGTGAGAAAACTGTGCCCTTTTCAAATAGGTGCAAGGAAGGTGAAATACTTTTATTTCTCCTTCCTTTTCCGACTTTGGACGTGTGTTGCACTGTGCAGCATGTATATAAAGTGAGAAAAGCTTTCCCTCATGCCTAGGCATATTATTTTGTGCAGGAAGGGTACCCTTCCTGTACAAAACCAATGTTGGACTCATGCACACACCCTAGCGCTGCGGCGCTAAGGGGTGTGCATGGTGCACAGCAGCTGTAATCTGTGCCGGCGCATGGGAAAGGGGATGAGATTATTATTATTATTAAAAGAATTTTGGTAAAGCGCATGGCTTCCTTAGACATCCTAGTGTGGTTCCGGGCATCACCACATTCCTCTTCTGCTGCAGCTTCTGGAAAACCAAGTTTTTAGTTGTTTCCTGAATGGGAGGTGCTGTGTTGTGGCTCTAAGTTGGAGGGGAAGTGAGTTCCACAGAGTGGCTACGTTTTATGAAAACATACGTCCCCCTGCTCTCGCCCTCCTAATATTTGGTACCTTGGCTAGGAACAGATTGTCCGATCTCAGATTGCGGCTGGGGCGATGAAATGAGACCAGGTTTGAGAGGATTTTTGGGCCTGTGTCCCAGATTGTCTTATGTGCAATGCAAAGTGATTTGAACCTAACACGTTCGGATATGGGGAGTCAGTGCAGTGTTCTCAGTGCTTGCTTGGCTGACTGTTTCCTGGGGATGTTGTATAGTAGTCTAGCTGCGCAGTTCTGTACCACTTGAAGTTTTCTTATTACGGCATTAGGGGTGCTTAGGTAAAGTGCATTGCAATAGTCTAACTGGGGGAGTATGAGGGCTTGTAGCATAGTTTTGTGTGCGGTAAATGGAAGAAGTGGTAGGATTTTTCTAAGCTGTCTTAAAATGCTAAAACATGTTGCTGCGACTTGTACCGCTTGGTGGTCTAGTTTGAGTGGTTTGCCCAGCCATATTCCAAGGCTTTTTCTTTTTTCCTTGGGTTTGGGAATTGTTCCGAGGCATGCTGACCATCTTAGATCTGTGGGGCCACTGGTTGTCTTACCGAGGATCATACGTTCAGTCTTGTCCCCGTTGAGCTTCAGCTAAGACTGATCCATCCAGATGGCCACCTTCGTCAGACATTCTTCCAAGTCAATTGTGCTGCCATCAGGGTGGTTGAGGGCTACCACAAGTTGCGTGTCATCGGCGTATGTTACTATACGAACTCCAAATGGGGTGACTAGATCGGCAAGGGGTCTTACATAAACGTTGAATAAGGTGGGACTCAATGATGACTCCTGCGGCACTCCACAGGTGAGTGGGATCTTCCTAGAGATATGCTCGCCTTCAATACTTGGAATGCTCTGTCTGTTAGGAAGGTTTTGATCCAGGAGAAAATGTTACCTGTTACTCCCACCTCCTTAAGTCTATATAGTAGGGTTCCATGATGTACCGTGTCAAATGCAGCACTCAAATCCAACAGGATGAGTGCCACTGATCCCCCCAGGTCGAGGATTTTCCTAGATTCCTCGGTTACTGCTATCAGGGCTGTTTCAGTACCGTCTTAGGGACGGAACCCAGTCTGGGATATATCCAGAATCTTTTGTGCTTCAAGGTGGTTTGAGAGAGAAGTATTAACATGTTTCGCCAGGATCTTACTGACCAGGGGTAGCAGAGATACTGGCCGGTAGTTACACAAGATTTCTGGATTTAGGTTGGGTTTTTTGAGGAGTGCTTTCACCATAGCAAGTTTCCAGCTTGATTGTACTGTAGTAGTAGTGAGGGACAGGTTGAGGACTTCCAAAAGTGTGGGGAGTATGGCTTCCTTTACCTTATGGAGCAAATGTGCTGGGGCTGGATCGCGAGGGGATCCAGATTTAACTTATGTAAATAGGGTGGCTAGAGTGGACATATTAAGTGCTGGGAGGTCGCTCAGGGTGTTTGCTTTGTTTGTGTCGCTATCCATATTGGTGTCTATGTTTTCCATTTGTTGTGGTTGGGGAAAGGAGTTATAGATGTTGAGAATGTTGGTGTTAAAGAACTCTTCCAGTTCCCTACAACACAGTGGCGCTCGTTCTGAAGGTGTTTCTTGCTGGGGGCATATAGATAATTTTTTTGCAATTCTGGCGATTTCCCTTGGTGCGTTGGATGCACTGTTGATTTTTTCCTCATAGTGTTGTGCCTGAGCTTTTTTGATTTCTGTTTGGTATATTTTTATGGCCTCTTTGTATTTCTGTTTTTTTCTCTGGGTTGTAACCCCTCCTCCAAGCCCTTTCCAATCTTTTTCATTTTTGCTTGGTCTCTCTTATTTTAGGGGTGTACCAAGAGAGCCTCTTGGAGACGGGTTTCTTTGCGCTCCATTTGTGTGGTATAGTGGCATCAAGAGACGCTGTGATCCATTTATCGTATTTATTGTTTGCTGTCATAGGGTCATTTTCTGTTATGGAACTGGTGGTTGTGAGGGTGTTTGCCCAAACTTCAGGCTCTAGTTTTGCCCAAGGTCGGTACCAGGTTTTTGGGGGGTCTGGGTGCTGGGGGGTCCTTGATATCTTCCAACTGATAGGTATTAGGAAGTGGTCTGACCAGGGGACTGGAGAGGGGGTGCTTATAGAAAGATTGTCTGAGTTTGAAAAAACTGGGTCTAGTATGTGACCTTTATTGTGTGTAGGGCATAATACTCTTTTTTCAAGTTGAAGTGCCTGCATATTGAGTATGAGGTTGTGTGCGTCGTCTATATTATTATCCTCTAGATGTAGGTTTAGGTCGCCTAGGATGGTGAAGTTGGCTGCCAAGTTAGCCCTTATTGCTGCTGTGTCTGTGAGGGACTCCACAAACTTGCCACATGGGCCTGGGGGTCTATATATTAGAATTCCTGAAAGGGAACATGTTGGGGTAAATGTGAGCATGAAACCCATGCTCTCACAATCTAGTATTAAATCCGGCTTGTTGCGTCCCTTAACCTCGTTTTTTAGAATAATAGCAATTCCCCCCCTTCCGCGATGTCCTATCGTTCCTCAGAATGTAGTATCCTGAGCTAGCCATATCTTTTAAGATATGGTGCTCTCCTGTAGCGCAATGCAGCGCAGCCTCGTAGAGGCTGTGCTGCATTTCGTGACTATTTCGTAAATCTACCCCATAGTATCTTACCACATCTTTGGCCAGGACCTCCTGCTCAGGATCCATAAACTTGTACTTCCTTATCCTGCCTGGGTCCATGTTCCAAGATTGTGGCCATTTTCTATGGAGTGATGAACAAGTGATATATTTTGATGGCAAGGGATTTTGTTTAACTTGCTTCAAGATGCATTGTCCACAGTAAATGAATGTCTGCACACTCCCACACAGGAAGGAGTTGTTGGTGTACTTTTGGGGTTTCTGTGGGTCTCACCTGGGTTTTTCCACAGAAGCAAGATGCAAGTACCGATACCAGGACCCAACTTCCCACACCCACCAAAGGCATCTCAAACTTATCAAGCTAACAATGGTGAAATTGGGGAAAAGATGTAATAAAACAAGGAAAGAGAAAAGGAGATGTATTACAGGCGGACGTCTCTCTCAGCATTTGGAAGGAGCAGGCGATCTGTACTTCTTGAACACAAAATAAAACACAAGAGTTAGTCTATGCTACTCTAGGGAAGTGTATCTATACATATGTATGCCCTTGTAAGTGTGTCTACCTGTTTGTAGTCCCTCTTCCTCTCCTAGTAAGGTATAGAAAATCAGAAAACAGAAAATACAGTCTTGTTGTAACTGGAATAAAAGGTACACATAAGAAGAAGCATGAAGGAGTTTAATCAAATGGCCTACTTAAATATGTCTTTAGATTATGTAATAATAAGTAATGTAATCAACCTCAAGGTGTATTTTGTCTCTATTCAATAAAGCCCCAAAAAGCTTACATCCAATATAAACCAGGGAAAAAAACAAAAAGCATATTCTTCCATACTGGACAAACATTACACACAAAAAGGTGCTGGGCTATAGGATATCATTAATCAGCACCTTGTACATCAGGATAGTAATAGTATGTATTCTAGGATAAATAAACACTTTGAAATGCCCGGCTCCTATAATATATACTTTTTTATTTTTATTTTCCATAACGTTTTATTGGCATTTATGAATGTAAACATTACACTTGAATGCATGAGCCTCGTTTACGATCAGTGTCCACAAATTGACAATACACAGACCCACACAATCCTTTCTACTATAATGTACGAAGAATGTTTCATTAATTTTACTCCCCCGCCACCCTTCCCTTCCTCCCCTTCACCTTTTAGTCCAAGTCACGTTACATGGTCACAATTGCAATACAATATTATATCCATTTACAGGAAGAATGAACATGATTGATCCTGTTCCCCTCCCTCGGTGGTCACCCCCACTGAGGTCCCTTGGGTTCTAGGTGCTTGGTTCCCATTAGCGCCCGCCAGCATAGGGTCCCATTCCATAAGATCCTCCCCCACTTTATTATCTTTCCACTCAAATTTCATTTGTACTGACTCTGCTGTTGGCCATTCGCACACATTTCAAATCCATTCCTCGGGCTTCGGGGGCCGAGGACGCATGCATGATATAATAACACACCTCCTAGCCAGAACCAGCCCCAGGACAGTAAATCGCCTACTTAGTTTCTTATGTTTTGGCATGGGCAACAATCCTAGTAATACCTGCCTAATATCTCTAGGAATGCACCAGTCCGTGGCTCCCTGTAGACGTGCATGTACTTCCTCCCAGTAAAGGAGCAACAATGGGCAGGACCAGACCATATGGAGGAAGTCCGCCCTTGCTGATTACATCTGGGACACTCGTCCCCATGTGACGGATAGATTAGATGTAGCATGCATGTAGTAGGGTATACTTGGTGTACTAAATTGCATAGAAGGAGCTTAAACTGTGTGTTGGCGCTAACTCTCCTCATAAACCCTCCTCCATCCGCACTCGGTCAGGGGTTCATCAACCAGGATGTCCCACTTTTGCTGGATTCCGAGGGCCTCTCCCGGTAAATCATCTCTCAGTGCTCTATAGAGAAGAGAAATCAGTCATCTACTCTTCGCCATGTACAACTTGACTTTCAGAATGTTTGTGGCAGGCAGGTATTCTGGGAACACCGGCCTAAGTTTGTGAGTGAAACTAGAGATTATCCCATACTTCAGGAATGTACTCAGTCCTAAATTAAAGGTGGTCTGTGCATCCTCCCGGGTCACAAATGTCTCCCATCCATATAAAGGTCACCCATTGTCTGGCAACCCCCATCCCTTTAACGGTGCACCAACATGGAATCTGCCATACTGGAAAAAGGGGCACATCGGGAGCAAAATGGGCATGCTGCACCACCGACCGCACCGCGTTCTTCCATACTGCGGCAACATGGCTCACGATATACAGGCATTCCCTCAGGGCTCCACAGCCCAGCATCAGCAGCTCTGCCAATGGATGGTCACCGCACGTCCCCCGCCAGAAGGCGTTTCTCCCAATTATCTTCGCCGTCCAACCAGTGGACCACATTATGCAACTCAGAGGCCATGTAATAAAATTCCAGGTGAGGCTCCTCTAGTCCTCCATTAGCCCATGTTCACTTTAGCGTTGCTAATTTCACCCTTCTATGTTTCTTCCCCCACAGGAGGTCTACCATTAGACTCTCTATTGTGTGGAAGTAGTGTCACGGAATTACATAGAGTGAGTAATGCATTGCATATAGAAAACTAAGTAGAACAATCATTTTAATGATTGCTCTAGATAGGTAGCGACTTTATTCACCAAGTGAATCCCCAGATATCGCGCCCTCTCTTCCACTCAATGTAACTCTGTGCGCGGCAGCTACGATATTAGGACCATGGCCATTCTACCAACGGAGACCTTTGTTTTGCAAGCTCCTCTTCCCCTTCGTCAGACACACCACAGGGGGGCAGAGCCACCATTCACTAGGGGAGACACCATCCTATTCAGAGTCAGGGGATTACCCCTCCCACCACTCTTAGCCCACGTGTCCCATTCCGCCTAGCGCTGACTTCCCCTGCCCCTCCTGGAGCCACCCACACATCTCAGCCCCTGTCACTCACGAGCTAGACATGCAATTCACACCAGGCAGGCAGACACATAGCACACAGAAATGGCAAGTTCTAAAAGTGGCACTTCTCCACCAGTCATCATAAAGTAAAGTAAAGTCCACATTTGTAAAGCGCACAATCACCCGTAAGGGTCTCTAGGCGCTGGGGGCCGTCGGGAAGATTAAGCGAGCTATTGCCCAGAGTCACATGGTGCTGGGCTAACCTGCCGCCGGACCCGGGGATCGAACCGTGGTCCCCAGATTCCAGCGTCAGTCGCCCTGGCCGCGACGCCACACCTCTCACCAGATCATAAATCTGCTCACACCATTGCGCAGCATTTATTCTCATGAGTTCATACATACTAAACTCACCCCTGCCGCTCCTTTCATTCCAGGAATTACCACGGACACACTTATACCCAATGCATTCCTAAGGGAGGGCAGGCCAATCTCACCACACGCACACATTAAGCGCACACACTTTACACTGTTCCACCGTGTTAAAGTGCCCAGAGGCTTAAAATTACCAACACCAGGTTACAGACAAGCCAAATGTTCAGGGGAGAACCTGCCAAAAAGGGCCAAGTCCAACAATAACGATTGCAAATAATAGAGGGAACAGCGGGCATCCCTGACAGGAACCCCAAAAAAGGGTTAGCCACCCAGGCACCCTCCACCCCACTCAAACTCTGGCACTAGAGACTTTATAAAGCAGCTGAACCCATTTTAGAAACAGCTCACCCACCCCAAGTCATCTAAATACCAGCCACATATAGGACCATTTAACCAAATTAAATGCCTGTTCAATATCTAGCAGCACTATGGTGCAGTCAGTTTCCAGTAAACCTTTGGCATGCCATACATGCGCAAACCAACGCAGCTTATGAGCCGTACTTCATCGCAGTATAATTGCCACTTGATCCAAGTGGTTAGGCTGGGGTATCCTCGAGAGGAGACATTCGGCCAAGATCCCACTGAGCATTTTTACATCAATATTCAACAACGAGATAGGCCTGTAAGAACTGGGTACGTTGGGGTGTTTCTCATTTTTAAGTATCATACCCACTAGTGCTTCCCGCAAGGAGGGTGGTTGAGATCCCCTTTCCATCACTTCATTATAGACCTCCAAGAGTCTATACACCAGCGGGGGGGCAAATTGCCTATAAAACTGTGCCTGGAGCCCATCAGAGCCCGGACTCTTAGGCGGTTCCGCTATCTCTCGCTGCCGGGAACACCACTGTTACGTTCTCGGTGCAGATCTGCATTATTGTGGCCATAGGGGTTTCCTGCCCCATTAGCCACACCAATAAGGCTCCTATTCGGTCCCCTTCTTTGTACAATCTTTGACGATAGGCTGTATGGACTTGTTTTACTAATTTACGATGGCTGACAGTAGGGCCTCCCTGGCTGCACTCCACTCCGTCAGTTTCAGGGGGGCCGTAGGGGATCTCAGCCTCCAGTCTACCAAGGTTTGCCTCATGTGAAGCTACATCCCGCTCCAGCTGCCGTCAGACCTCATAGGACGTTTTGATACAGATTCCCTTTATGACCACCTTCATGGCCTCCCATTCGATCAATCGACAGGAGGCCAACTCCCAGTTCTCCACAAAGTAACGATTTAATTAATCTGAAAGTGTGGCCACAAAAAGAGGGCCTGTCAGGGCCTCAGCATTAAGCCACCACAGGGGAATCTCAGACCTAACCCCTTTTTCCCCTTGTTCCAACAGGACCGGAGTGTCAGATTCCTTTAGATTAGGTTGTAGGTCCTTAGGAACAGTACCCCTAAGAAGCCCACCTTCCTGCAGTTCTGACTCTGCGTACAATAAACCAGAGGATCAGAATGGCCAGACGAGTGGAAGGGAATTAGGGAGGGTACTGCGGGGAAGGAGATCTGCAACAGAGAAATCACCTGATTACACCTTTTGTGGGAGGAAAAACAACAATCAATTCTACAGAATATAACTTTGAGTTAAACAAGCTAACCTGTGAAACAAATTGATATCGAGGTATGTCTCTTACTTCAGAAACTTCTATGATTTTCCAGAATGTTCTTATCATTAACTTAAAGATTGTTCATCAACAAAAGTGTGAGGAAATGCGTTAGTCACTGTTATTTGCAATTGTCCTTAAGGTCACTTGCCCCCAGTCTTTGATAGCACCCAGGATTGTCAGCATTGTGCATATCTGTCTTTCAACAACACTGTTCATATCAGTCTTAATCAGCCCATTGATTTCTATATATACAGATATTGCCTCTGTAGTCTTTTGGCTTTCTCCACTTTAAAACTTTCTAAATAGGATTTCCAAAATATCTCAAGATTTGTCCTACCTGGCAGTGTGTAATAATGAAGATGAGGCCTACCTCAATGTCAGGAACAGCAGGGGAGCCAAAGAGAAGCTCTAAACCGTTCCTCTATAAATATGATGTGCGGCACCTACAATACAATCCGCCCTGATGCCAGGGATCGCAGGACGCTGAGATGAATTACCAAACAGTACATCTTCTGCCCAGAAACTCATCGCAATGCCAGGAGCAGTCGCTGAAGACAAAAGAAAACAAAGGAACCGCTACGCTACGAAACCGCCGATAATCTGCGGTACGTGCTTGGGCGTGGTCGCTATTTATACGCAATTTGAGGAAAAGATGGCAGCCGCATTGCGTCATGCTTTTTGACTGCAACAAAGGGGAAAAATAATGTTAAAATAAATTGACCACAACAGTAGGGGAAAATAATGTTAATAGAAAAAAAACGAAAAGCAGGCACCAGACAAGCACGTCAATACAACCTTCAGTGATGGGAACAGAAGAAGGCAATCTGTTAAGGTGCTTTATTCAGTCAGTCAAATAACTTTATTCAATTTGAATGAATCATAAAAGTTTACAGAAGGATCAGACATTCATTTTAAAATACACAAGGTTAAAAAAACAATGCACAAGAGTTAATACCAGGTTAAACAGATTCAATAAAAACTATTCACAGTTCATAGCGTTTCCTAATTAGAAAAATAATTTTGATACAGCTAAGCACAGAGCTGCAGATAGTAACAGTTGATAGCGACCTCAAATAATTAAAGCCCTCTTTTTAGGAACAGGGACGAATATCCCTTAAAATAGGCTTAAGAAAACGGACTCTTGGATCTTTGTAGAGTGTGCAAAAGAACATAGGGTGCATTTTATTACACGTACAGGGGGAAAGTCTCTCACAGTATCCCCCTGTTTCGGGAAAGCCACAAGAAAGTGCAGTATGCTTAAACAAAATCTGGTCATTAGGAAACGCGAATAAACCTGGGTGGTAAAAGACAAATAAATTAAATTATTTAAAAAAGCACAATCCACTGTGTTACTGCCCTGGTTAGACAAGCTTAAAAATGTATAATGCGCATTTTCAATACCCATCTTCACATTGGATTGAATAGATTACGAGCTTTATAAAAATCTTCAAGGCCTATCTTATAAAAAGTTTCCTTAACAAAACAAAGCCAGGGGACCGCCATTGCGTTGTCAATATTCATGCAATCCCTTATAATGTCTCTTGAGAATAGTAGTCTTCTGAGGTCCAGATTTTCCTCCATAGAAGCAAGGGGGTAATATGAATTCTGACAGTCACATATGCTAAACCCACCTCAGAATGACAGAATGAGGTAGAGGAACTACTGGGGATAAGTAGGAGTCGTTTTAAAAATGTATTCTCTAATATTTGAATCTGTGCACTTTTGTGGCATTCCCATACTCCTGCCCCATAGGTGGCCACTGTTTTCAATTCAGCTATCGGCTTATGACCAAGTTTGCTGGCAAAACTAAAAAGCCCCTCTATAGTTCTACTAGTTTGTTGTAGCCTTGTCGTGATCAAGTGGTCCCATCTCAATTTATTATTAAAAAGATTCCCAAAGTAGGTAAAATTTGGCACTTTGTCGATAGCTGTGTCAGTTCCTACATACTTGTGTGTTTTAATTTTATTTGGGCCGCAGGTCATAATACAAAATTTACTAACATTAACCATAAGGTCCAGTCCTGTCATAAACTCATTAAATGATTAAATGCTTTCAGACATTTTTGTAAGCTGTTAGCTGTTAAGGTCATCAGGACTGTATCATCTACATAGGACAATAAAGGTACCCTTTTACCTTCTATTCTTGGATATTCACATTGTTTTTGTAACACAAAATGCTCTAAGCCATTTGTATATACTAAAAATAAGAAGGAGGCCAATATACAACCCTGTCACACTCCCTCAGTTGATGCAATTGGATTGGTCTTTTCTCCTCCTGGGCCATACTGAACAGCTACAGTAGTAGATGCATGTAATCTGCGCAACAGGGTAACAAGCGGTTCCTCAAAGGTGTCCATTACTGTTCTCAATTTTCCAAGGCAGACTGTGTCGAAGGCGCTGGACAAGTCCATTAAGGCCAAGTGGATTAAAACACCCCTGGCCTTCATGTATTTGCCCATAATCATAGACAGGTTGAGGCATTGCTTGGTTGTTCCCCTTCCCTTCCTGAAGCCAAATTGGGTATTCACTATAAGGTCAGAGGTATTGGCCCATGACTCTAGGCGTGCAAAGATTACCCGCCCCAGCAGCTTGCATGAAGCATCTATTAGAGAAATCAGTCTATAGCATGTGTGGTCATTTCTATTTCCCTTTTTAAAAATTGGCACCACCACTGTTTTTTTCCACGATGATGGAATACGGCCCACAATTACTGCTTTAAAAACATTGAGTAACAGGGGGGCCCATATTTGTGGGTTGCTTTTAAATAGGTCCAAGGGGACACAATCTGGCCCTGGAGCTTTTAGGGGAATACCCTTTCTCAGTGCTTCCTCTGCTTCACCTAATTAAAGTGATGTAGTACGCTGTTTGTGTGTTGATACTATCTTAGTAAGACACTCTTAGCATTGATATGTTGGTGAAATGGGTCTCCCAAGCCACCTCGTTATGTTAGTATCCATGGCCTTGGTCTCGTTGGTGAAGAGTGAGCACCAACCACAAACTTCTAGAGTCCTTCAGGTCACTTGCTTTTTCGAGATCATCCCAAGCCTGCCTTCTCAATTCATCCTTTCTCTGCTCAATTACCCTTTTATAGGTCTGCCTGGCTGCCTTTATCATATCCCTATTACTGGGGACTGTATGTAATGCCTTCTTCAATTTGTTTTGCATCGCAGAACACTCAGCATTAAACCATCTTATTTCAGGACGGCAGCCTTTTCTCACTGGTCTAAGCAAATTCTTGGCCACGTCATCACAAATAGTTCAGAAATGTTGTATTATTACATCTGGCTGTGATGTATCAGTTGGACAGGTCATTACTTGTGTTAAATTCATTTTAATAATAGACTCCTCAAAATCCTTTGATTTATCATGTTCCATTCTAGCCTTATCCCTTGATTGTGGTTATATTTTGTTTTACAGTCAGAGACATTACCCTTTTGCGCCACAATATGTAGAGACAGTAAGAGGGTTATGGTCACTAGCAGGGTTTGGTTTGATTGCAAAGTTCTCAACAAGGTGTGAATACCTACTAGAAATCAACATAAAGTCAATTGTACTTACACGACCCCCCTCCCCCGATATGTCGGATATTGCCCCAATGGGATACTAACCAAAGTATCAATCATATGTAGGCCGTTCACTACAATAATGGAGCTTAACGCATCACCCTGTAAGTTATGTTTAAAGTGTGTCAAAGGATGGTCATTGGTATCTACCAACCCACAAACCTTACTCCCACTATGCTGACATAGGGTGCACCCTCCCTGCTACCTAAACAATCTCCAAATCGAGCGAGTTAATAACCCCAGAATTCTGTGTATCGAAAATATTGTTGTACCAATTGACTAATAATATAGGTACTTTAATCAAATTAAAACACAAAATCAACTGGGACTATGGGGAGTCAATTACTTTTTCTATTCTTAATGACTCGTACTCTATCAAAATTAGGGTCGCTAGGCCTCCCTTTACCCTCCCAGCCAATGATGGTTCAGCTTGGACAGTTATTGTGGTATATCCGTCCAAAGAGAAATCATCCCGACTCCAGGTTTCCTGGGTACAGATAATATCAAACGTTTGAACATACTGGACCCATACCTCATCCAATAACCTTTGTGAAATGCCTGCAATGTTCCAAGAAATTAGACTGAGGCTGAAGCTATTGGTTTGGCAGTTTCGTGAATTTAAGAAGTTACCATCCCCACTAATCAGTGGTCGTTCAACTTGGGCAGCAGTCAGATCTATCCTAGTAGCCCCTGTAATTTCCAAACCTTTATTAATGAACTGCTGCGGGGGCCAATAGTTGTATTTAGGGTCTTCAGGGGAAGTATGCTATTTAACACTGCCACATATATTACAAGTAATCTAAGATACATGAAATTTGTCCTCTAGTACACTCGTTTTTTGCTTTAGTCAGTCTATGTCTATGAGACCACTTAATGGCTCAAAACGATTTTCATGTTTCCAAGGTGGAAACTGAGGGTACTGTTTTGTCCTTAGTGAACTGGCTTCTTCCACTAAATAGGATTGCAATTTGGGCGGTCGATAGAAGAAGCCTAATGGTTATATAGAAATCCTTGTCTCGTTTATAGGTTGGTCACCGATCCTATTTAATATGGATGTTACCAGGCCATGTGGCCTGAAGGTCAATACTATACAATGTCTTATTAGTTGTCCCTACCCACCTAACCCTGCGTGCCATCCTAAGTTCAGAAAATAAAATGTTGTTGTTTATACCTGTCTTTGTGTTTACAAAATGCAGGGATGTATTCCTCAGATAGGTCCAGTCTTCCCTATCACCAGGCAACAGTGGTGGAACATTAGCTAGAACAACAATATAGGGTATTGTTTCTGGGGTCAATTGTAAATTCAAGTTTATACCACTAGAATGTGAATGACCCAAGTGACGATCTACAAAGGTACCTAAACTTTGGGGCCTTTATTTAACATTATTACGGACCCTGTTCACTTGCTCAGTGTTTCTGGGATTTAAAGACTGGCAATTGCTTTGGGGGAATCCTTCTGTCTGAGGCAAAGACACAGTAATTTGCGGGTGGTTGTCTTCTGGTCTGCCTCGATGAGACCCTTCCTGTGTCATTGTTTTATGACAAGGTTTCAGATTATAAGCACCCCCTCTATTGGCTCCTCCGATGGACATCTTTGGCCTGGGCCTATGCTCTGTAGGCAGTGTAGAAACGCTAGGTGAATGTTTTTCTAAACATGATAACCTACTCTCGATGTCACTTAATTTTTGGAAGATAGGATTTAGGTGTGCTGTGATTACAGTTTCCGGTTTATCCCAAAAACCCTCCTCCAGGGTATAAGTCAGAGTCGGCATGAAAACCATTTCTACTGAAGCTACATCTTGATTTGCTTCATGTGTGGGCTCCCTATCCACTTGATTGCTCCTTCCACCCAATGATTTAGATGTAAGTTAGCTTTGTTTATGTGTCTTAGTTGCTGCCTGCCCTTTCCTTTTCTTTGGCGGTGGTGCAAAACTGCATCCGCCTTTTGATTTGGATTTCTGGGCCCTCAAGACTATGTTTGGCTTGACCGAGGTGACCTGGCGGCCAGTTATCTCCTGACCATTGGCAAGCTCAGGGCATGTGGAGTTTGACATGCTAATTCTTGATGCTCCATCAATTAGATTTGTTTGTGCGCTTAAAGTACTGGGGGTATGGGTATGGCGACTAGGTAGCACTTGGGGATATAATGACAATCTGCGCTCAGTTAATGCGATTACCGGCATGAGCGCAGATTCATCCCTTGATAAGAAGGCATCAAATGTGCCTACTACACCTTGGCCGACCTTGGGTTCTGTCATGTTAATGAAAAGACATGCCTTACAACATATATTAATAACAACCAAAACAGTTTTCAGACAATACCTTCAAATCAGGGCTAAAAACATAACTATCGATTTCAGACAGTAAAAAGCGGCATAGCCAGCCTGTCCTCTAATTGTCTCTTAACATGAATTGAAACCCAAAACCGTGCAGGCTCAGTTCAAGTCCAGTTCGGCAAGTGTGTTAAAAGTTAGGCTGAAAACCGTCAACATTATCGGCGCCCTCTTGCTCTCCTTAAACCTTTTGTGCGCGTAAAACAGCCGCCATTTTTTTGGACACCATGGCTTCCCTGCTCTCGCCGAGAGCCAGCGCGTCTCTCTCTCTCTCTCCTAACTTCGCTGGCAACCCCCCCTGCTTGCACCTGCCTTGAGTCATAAACCCCTCTTCGGCGCTGCTCTGCCCCAGGCCCTCATCCTGTTCCCAGCGCGACACCTCCCTGCTTCCCCGTCATGACCTCCGGCCTTTTTTGATGCAAACCCCTTTTCCCCGTGTGCCCGTTTGTCTTCCCCGTTCCCAGGCCGACACCTAGCTCTGCCGATACCAATCTCTTGCCCCTCCCCCTACAATAGGAAGCTTCCCTCCTCAAAGGACCCCCGAGATGATCAAAGCCCCCCCCCCCATCCCATGAGATCCGATCGAAACCCGCACACTCCGTGAATCGGCGGAATACCCAGCTGCGCAATGATCATCACCTGTTGTGAACGGGGCGGGGACTTCCACTGTAGCCTTGCATGGGAACGGGCTGGGAAGGGGGGATTCTGAGGATGTCTTTCCGTACATCAAAGTATCAACGAGAATGTGTTACATGTAATAAAGAGATAAACTTGTGTATAAGAGGCCAGGCCTCCGGGATGCAGTTAGAGCACCTCAGAACGATACCTTCTGTCCGTTTTCGTTGTGTTCTCCTCCGGAGCGAATAAAAACCTTGTTTCCTGCCTTCCAGTCTCCAGCGCCTGCCTCTTCAATAGTTTAACTTCTTTGTGGGTTCAAGAGGCGACATCGCCGGGCAATAATTAAGGATCTTATATTCTGGTTGGTAGTGCCCCCCCAGTTTGTATTTTTCCACAATTGGCGTCCCAAGCGTGGGGCCCATCAGCGACCCATGGATCCAGTGGGAGAGGTCCTGACGACAAAGTGAACGACTGCAACGATCGGGAACGCGTCTGTCCGATAGACCCTCGTCTGACAGCCGATCATCCGAACTTCACTGGTTCCGAACAGACCTCTCTCGAGTGATCTACGGTCCTGACTGGGAACCATCAGGAGTGCCGCGAGGATAACGAAGAAGAGAGGACGATCGGGCGCTGGATTCGGAAGTCAGGAAACTGTCCATGCGGTCCGGGTAAGGTCGTGTTACCACGACAAATTGCGAAAAAATTGCTTGATTGCTTGTTTGTTAAATACTAGTATTGCTCTTTTTGTTTATTTGGAGATTCACTGTCTGCAAACAGAGAAACAACAGGCTCTCTCTTTGCAAGCAGTGGAGGATAGGTAGGGCAGACAACCGTGCTTATTTTTCTCCCCCACTCAATAATCACCTGAAACTGAGCTGTTGTTCACAAACTATTGTTTCCTGGAGATTCCCTGTCTGCAAACAGGGAAGAGACCACCCTTTTTGCAGATAGTGAAAAGGGTAGGTAACGCAGATCTTTGCGGACCTACTCATTCTCCCCATTGTTATTTATCGGTCTTTTGTTATCTTGATCTATGAGGGATTCACTGTCTGCAAACGGAGAAACAAAGGTCTCTCTCTTTGCAAGCAGTGGAGGATAGGTAGGGTAGCAGCCGTGCTTATTTTTTTCTCCCCCACCCTATAATTGCTTGAAACTGAACTGTTGTTCGCAAAATTATTGTTTCCTGGAGATTCCCTGTCTGCAAACAGGGAAGAGACCACCCTTTTTGCAGATAGTGAAAAAGGTAGGTAACGCAGATCTTTGCGGACCTACTCATTCTCCCCATTGTTATTTATTGGTCTTTGGTTATTGTGATCCATGAGGTATTCACTGCCTGCAAACAACGTAGAATAGAAATATTCTGTCTAGTCTTTGCACCTAGTGATAAGATAGGCAGTGCTGACTTTTTTAGTCCCTCGTTACGAGCCGTCATGTCTGTCTTCTCCCCACTGATTAGTAGCCTGTTTAGCCCGGACCGCTTATTAGAGATGGACCATCCAGCCCCACTGGAAGGCACCCCTAATAAGGACATGTTCATGAAGCATGGATTGACCGCTATTGCCTATAGTAAACTATGGCATAAATATACAAA
This sequence comes from Lissotriton helveticus, assembly GCF_964261635.1. Classification (NCBI taxonomy): domain Eukaryota; kingdom Metazoa; phylum Chordata; class Amphibia; order Caudata; family Salamandridae; genus Lissotriton; species Lissotriton helveticus. The sequence continues at coordinate 1,471,174,570 of NC_136065.1, forward strand.
ACAGGGTCAAGAAAGTCAATGGCCCCTGATAGGATCCTTCGATGATGATAAAATAAAAATGCTAGAAACTGCCCTAGGTAAAAACAAGACAACACCTACTATGCTTGATAGCTTCGGCATGTGGCGAAAAGAAACTGAACAGCGTAAAAAGAAAACTGAGAGTAGGTTGGAAAAAGAGCTGCAAAAAGCAGCCCACCTAGCTGCTCAGAAACTAAAAAAGGAGATAGAGGAAAGAGAGAAAGCTAAACAGAAACTAGAAAGGGAAACGCCAAGCCAGTGTCCGGTTAGAACCCCCTCCATGCTCTACCCTGATTTACCCTCGAAACGACAAGCCAATGAGGACCTGCTGTTAGGTCCTCCTATCATCTACATGCCCCCTCCATACGCCCCTTCTCGGCCCTTGGCGCAGCACGCGCCACCCCCAGGTACAAACGAAGGTACCGCCGCAGCGTCGGCCCCAATGGCCTCTGTGCCAGCCGAACCCCTTGTATTAAAACCCGCATCAACGACAACGTTAGACGAGCATGAGACTCGAGGGGCTGGCCTTGCAAGAACAAACAGGCTAGACAAAGATGAGCGAGCGGGGATCGACAAAATAGCAAGGACACTGGTAGAAAGGAAGGATGATGAAGAGTACATCACAGATATGTTCAGCTCGTATACAGGGAGTCACAGACGACATTTTACCGTACGACTGTGTTATCATGTCTTGAATACATACGAGGACCGATATCGAGACAAAGGTCCCGAGAGCCTAAGGACTCTGTACCGGAAGGTCGATATCGGGGATGAGGGCGAGTGTGATGTGTCGGACCTCCTTGCGCGTACGCTTGAGGTTTTCCGCCACCTCACTGAACGAAAGCCGGGAGCTAAATCCGCGGCCCCCGTAGTGACCGAACCACCAACCGAGCAATCTAACACCATGATGCCGATACGTGAGGCTGCCCCTTACTGGGTTCCTCCTCGGGGTACAGGGACTCACGATGATGCAAACAACCAAGATGCGAAGGGAAGGGTAGTATACAACTGGGTCTACCAGCCATGGGACCGGCAAGAGATACTGACATTCCGGAAATCTCTACCCGACCTACGTAAAAACCCCACTGCCTTCTATACTGAATTGGGTACAGCCCTGGGTTCAACTATCATGACCCTGGCTGACATCGACTTGTTCTTCGGGTTATGTCTACCAGCTGATGTGTGGAAGCAAATCCGGAAAGTCGACCACCTTGAGCTGTTCGGACATACCTGGTCACAACTCGATGACTTGGACAAACAACGGGGACCAGGACAAAAGCCGTTGAAATCCATTCTAGACCTCCCAGATAAAATTGTAGAGAAATTAAAAACCCTAATCCCAGAAAAGAAAGTGGACTGGTCGATAGTAACAGCCTGTCGCCAAAAACCCCAGGAGGATGTATCGGAATACTTCTCCCGGTTTGAAACGGTGTTCTCCGATTACAGCGGCCAGGACATGACCACTGCAACCGGACACCATCTGTTTGTCCAGAATTATGTTAAGGGCCTATCATTGGACATCTCCCAGAAACTACAGGCCAGCGAGAGTAGTTGGGCAGCCTCCAAACCTACAGCGATTCTCCAAATGGCCCAATATTATGAGCATCAGAAAAATGAAAACGATAGGGCGACAGAGAAAAAGAAGAAAGACTTAAAAGAGAGGGTGATGATTGCTAAACTGCAAGGGGTGACTATAGGACGAGACCAATACCGGGGAAACTACCAGACAAACGTCCCTAAGACTGCATTTCCCCAGGACCGCACTCTGACTCCCTACAGTGGACGCACAGACCTTAGAGATGACCAGTGCGCTTTCTGCAAAGGGACTGGCCATTGGAAATCCCAGTGCCCAGTTCTCCTGGAAATGATCAGGAACAGAGACCCCAGGGATGTAGCAAACGGACCGAGACCTAAGGGACCACAACGAGGGCCCCCAAATGACGCGACTAATGACAGATCAAGCAGACCGAATACGTTCGATCGACCCAGACAGAACCAATATCAACAATCTGACTATGACGACACTCACACCTTTGCATAGGACAGCCAAGGGCGAGGGAGGGATCCAGTCGAGCTCTATGTTGACCAGCAGGGCCCTTATGTCACTGCTAAGGTCCTGGGTACCAAGTCTCCATTTCTGGTAGACACTGGCGCAACACGTAGTGCGTTATCTAAACGACTGATTCCAAGGGCACCCTTGTCTGGCTCACTCATAACATCGACAGGTTTCGATGGAACGCCCTCCACCAACCCTTTGTCTGCCCCGATTCTCTTTGACGTAGAAAACAACACCACCGACACCACGTTCTTGCTTTCCTCCAATAGCCCTGACGCCATTATGGGACTTGACTTACTGAAACACTTCCGAGCGACGATTAGGTGTTCTCAAGATGGAGTTCGAGTGTTTCTTTACGACAACCCCGTTCTGCTTAAACATTGTTCCCCCCGACACATGTTTTCCATCACCGACGTCGACGCGTCCCTGCTTGACACCCTACCTCCGTATCTGTGGGCCAAAGCGGATTCGGACGTAGGGCGTATGTTAATTGACCCAGTGCACATTACTGTCCGACCAGACGCAACACTCCCAAAACTCCCACAATATCGGATATCGCCAGAGGGCGAGAAGGCATTGGTAATGATTATCCAGTCACTGATAGACGCAGGAGTGGTAGAGGAAGTGGTTAGCAACGTTTGCAACAGCCCTATCTTGCCCATTATCAAGAAGCAGGGAGAGGGAGATGAGAAAGCATACCGTTTCATCATCGACCTCCGAGAGATCAACAAAGTGGTGGTACCCCAGTACCCTGTGGTCTCAGACATCACCACCATCCTGACCTTGATTCCATCCACTGCCACCACCTTTTCCGTCATCGACCTCAAGAACGCATTCTTCTCCATCCCCATCCACCCAGACAGCCGATATCTCTTCGGCTTTACCCTAAAATCCCGCTCATATAGGTTTTGCCGAGCCCCTCAAGGCTACACGGAGAGCCCTAGCATCTACAGCCAGGCCCTCAAAAGGCAACTAGACCAAGTCCGGTTACCCGACGGGGTGGTGTTGGTACAATATGTCGATGACATCCTTTTGGCAGCCGACACCACCCCTCTAGCGGTTACCGCCACCATTCAACTCTTGCACTTCCTTGCGGAAAATGGCCACAAGGTCTCCAAGAAGAAGTTGCAATTCTGCCTACCCCAGGTCACTTACCTAGGCCACCTTCTGTCCAAAGATGGAAGGAAACTCACCCCTAATCGAATCCAGACCATTCTAGACACCCCTGTCCCTAAAACCCAGAAGCAGGTTCGCTCCCTATTAGGCCTCACCTCCTTCTGCCGACAATGGTTGCCAAACTTCAGCCTCGTTGTAAAACCACTGCTCTCTCTCCTAAACAAAGACGTCCCTTTCCCACTCCCTTGGACTCCTGAGTGTCAAACCTCCTTCACAGAACTACGAGATGCCCTTTGCTCAGCCCCTGTCCTGGGTACCCCTGATTACAGAAAGCCCTTCTCCCTTTACACTCACGAAAGGGAGGGGTGCGCTTTATCTGTCCTGACCCAGGCCATCGGTCCTAAGCAACGACCGTGCGCTTACTTCTCTGCCACTCTTGACCCTGTCGCCAGAGCCTTGCCTGCCTGCCTTCGAGCTGTAGCTGCTGCTGCAGTCTCTATCCGACAGAGTGAGGGGATTGTACTCTCGAATTCCCTCACGGTACTGGTACCCCATGCAGTCGACACCCTCCTGAACCAAACCAAGACGCAACATCTGACGAGTGCACGACTGACTGGATACGAACTAACCTTGCTTGCCCCCCATATCACCCTGAAAAGATGCACCACACTGAACCCAGCAACTCTGTTACCCTTGCCAGAGAACGACCCCAATGTGCACCCCGTACATGACTGCGTGACTCTTACGGACGAACAGACCAGGAGTAGGGTCGATCTCAGAGACACAGCTTTCCCTGACCCCGACGGGGAGTTGTGGGTGGACGGTTCTTGCATCAAACTCTCCGATGGTACCACTTCCGCTGCCTATGCAGTCACCACGGCTCGAACTGTAGTAGAAACAGCCCGCATCACCCAGCGATCTGCCCAGGCAGCGGAACTGATTGCTTTGACGAGAGCCTGCATCCTGGCAACAGGAACCACGGCGAACATTTACACCGACAGCCAGTATGCCTTCGGGGTGGTTCACCATTTTGGGCTCCTCTGGAGGGAGAGAGGATACTTGACCTCACACGGCACACCCATTCTGCACGGGGATTTAGTCTCCGCCTTAATCGAAGCTGTCCTCCTCCCCAACAAACTTGCCGTTATCAAATGCCAGGCACACAAGAAGGTGACAGACATTATTGGACAGGGAAATGCACTAGCCGACATCACCGCCCGAACGACAGCTGAAAATAGAACGACAACACGTATGTACGTGACCAGGTCACAAGCAGAAAACTGGACTGACGCCAAGGACACAATTAGAGACATACAAATGGCTAGCACACAACACAAATTGACTGAATGGGCACGGGTGGGATTGAAAGACGATGAAGGCTGCTGGCGGACAAAAGACACGAACAGATGGTTGCTACCTGATTCATACTTGATTCCCATATTATCCATGGCACACTCCCCAGCCCACATAGGATCAGCCCCCATGATCGAACTTGTCTCCAGGGTTTGGCACAATGACAAGATCCCAGATTCCGCCAAACGCCTGGTCCAACAATGCTTAATATGCCTGCAACACAACCCCGGGAAGGGAACTGTAGTACCCCGGGGGGGATTTGGGGTCCCAAACCACCCATTTGAAGTCCTGCAGATGGACTACATCCAGCTAGACAGATGCCAAGGCCTGAAATATGTACTTGTCGTGGTGTGCGCGTTTAGCAAATGGGTGGAAGCATATCCAACCCGTGACAACACCGCTATGGCCACTGCAAAGGTCCTGTTAAAGGAGTTTTTCCCCCGTTATGGCCTCTGTCGTGTTTTATGGAGTGATAATGGCCCCCACTTCGTAGCCAACGTTATCCAGCTCATCCTAAATGGGCTGGGTATCAAACAGAAATTCCACGCAGTCTTCCACCCTCAATCTGCTGGGCTTGTCGAACGACACAACGCCACACTAAAGCTTAAACTGGCCAAAATAGTGGCTACGACGGGCCTGAAATGGCCAGACGCCCTCCCATTGGCATTGCTATCGATGCGCTCTACCCCCACCCGACATCACTTAACCCCTTATGAAGTTGTCTTCGGTCGACCCATGAGCGTCTGGTCTGCCCCGAAACCAACGTCCATTCATGACGTTCCGGATGTCCTAATGTCTGATTATCTGTACAAATTGACTGAAACTTTGTCTGTCCTTCATCAGCAGGTGCGGCAGGCCATCCCCGATGCTTCCAGGGGTCCGGGTCACGCCATCCAGCCGGGGGACTTCGTGCTGATCCGAAACTTTCAGCGATCAAAGAGTTTGGAACCCCGGTGGACGGGCCCCTGGCAAGTGCTGATCACCACTCGGACCGCACTTCGAGTGGAGGGGAAGAAACACTGGCTGCACGCTCATCACTGCAAAAAGGTCTCTCCAGCCCTGGCCACGACAGACACCGTCAACACCCAAGAAGAGCTCCTGAACCGGGACCGACCATCGTTGAACTGCTACCCTGATACAGAGACACTTGAACTTTCAAAACATCCTGACCCCACTGTGCCATCTCGAGAAGGGTATTTCCTGCGTCGAAAGGAGGGAGCTTCGGCTAAGTAGGCCACGGACTAGGTTAAAGAATCTCAGAACGGTGACCCGAACTACCAAGGGTTACCTGGAGAGAAGCTAAAACTGAGTCTGTGGTCCTGCCCACTACCGAGCACCTTGAAGACGAAGATGATGGAAGCGCCAGATAAGAAGATGATGGAAGCGCCAAACAAGAAGCCGACTGAGACAACAGGGAATACCCACTACAGAAATCCGAGAACAGACAGACTCCATAGCTCAAAGACAATTGCACTCTTCACCGTAATCCTCCTCTGTTTTCTCCTCATGACTACGCTCTGGATTATGGAAGAACACGCACCTGCTCACGAAACATTCCTAACCACTGCTCAGCCTACCACCATGAAGGAACATTATCTAATTTCGCTCTCTCCTCAACTAAGAGAGAGGCGAAAGGAGTTTTGGAACAACTCTTTCGTGCAGCTACTTCACCAGCACAATCTTGCCACCAACGCCACCAACTGCTGGATCTGTGGGTTGCTACCCCATGCCACTGGACATTCAATACCATTCATCCCTTCACCCTTCTCCGTCCACGGCTCCTGCCTTGCCTGGCTGATCCTCCTGCAAGAGAGCTATACGGGAAATGCCACCTCCAGCAGAGCTGCAGCACATTCTTCTCATGGGGCCGGGCGAAACAAGACAAAGACACACTTCTGCCCGCTGACCCCCAGCGACTCAATCCAAATGGACATTCCGGCCAAAGAACGAATCGAAATGCAGGTGTTCAACAATCCAACCAGACCCACCTTCTCCTATCTGCGGAAACGAACGGCTGCCACTCTGACTGTGGCCCTGACGGTCATCAACGTCACAGGCCACATGTGTGTAGAAGGACTTGGGACACAGCTGGTGGGTCACAGCGCTTGCCGCTTTACCAGAACTTTGGACTCCACGGATCCACCTTCCTTTGTGTCATCCCCAAACATGTATTTCATCTGTGGCACGAAGGCCTACACCTGGCTCCCCAAAGGCTGGGGGGGCACTTGCTACATCTCCTTCGTCCTTCCTCCAACTTATGTGGCCCCAGCGAATCACCACAGACAAAAACGAGCCAAAGACGTTGAGCAAGCCGACTCAACAGGGGCACAGTTCCTCGATGCTATGAAAGGACTCGTCCCCCTCTGGGGCCCGATGGCAAACAGCCGTGCCATCCGACATTTGACTCAGGCAGTCGAGACAACCATGAACATCACAGCGGGCATCTTTGCCAACAACACTGCCGAGCTCCAAGCGGTCCGTTTGGTGGCTCTTCAGAACCGCCTCGTTCTAGATGTAGTTCTGGCGGACCGTGGAGGAGCATGCCGCATTATTGGGGCCAGCTGTTGTACATACATACCGGACGACTCACCCTCAGTGTACAAAGCCATCGAACATCTTCACAGACTCTCTTCGGAAGTTCACCAAGAGCAAGAAGAATGGTCGCTTGGTGGTTGGTTCTGGGACACCGTCAAAAACTGGGGCTGGAGACTGCTCACCATTATCCTGATTCCCGTAGTCGTAATATGTGGCCTATGCTTAGGAATTCAATGTTTGCTACCTATGTGTTCTTTATGTGCGAGTTGTATTTTTCCCAAAACTGTGGACATTGGAAGCGAACATATGAGGGCATTATATGATACCGAAGTTAGGAATTTGATGAAAATTGACATTGAGTAAGCAAGTTGGCTAGATATGTTGAAAAGGGAGGACTGTTAAAAGTTAGGCTGAAAACCGTCAACATTATCGGCGCCCTCTTGCTCTCCTTAAACCTTTTGTGCGCGTAAAACAGCCGCCATTTTTTTGGACACCATGGCTTCCCTGCTCTCGCCGAGAGCCAGCGCGTCTCTCTCTCTCTCTCCTAACTTCGCTGGCAACCCCCCCTGCTTGCACCTGCCTTGAGTCATAAACCCCTCTTCGGCGCTGCTCTGCCCCAGGCCCTCATCCTGTTCCCAGCGCGACACCTCCCTGCTTCCCCGTCATGACCTCCGGCCTTTTTTGATGCAAACCCCTTTTCCCCGTGTGCCCGTTTGTCTTCCCCGTTCCCAGGCCGACACCTAGCTCTGCCGATACCAATCTCTTGCCCCTCCCCCTACAATAGGAAGCTTCCCTCCTCAAAGGACCCCCGAGATGATCAAAGCCCCCCCCCCCATCCCATGAGATCCGATCGAAACCCGCACACTCCGTGAATCGGCGGAATACCCAGCTGCGCAATGATCATCACCTGTTGTGAACGGGGCGGGGACTTCCACTGTAGCCTTGCATGGGAACGGGCTGGGAAGGGGGGATTCTGAGGATGTCTTTCCGTACATCAAAGTATCAACGAGAATGTGTTACATGTAATAAAGAGATAAACTTGTGTATAAGAGGCCAGGCCTCCGGGATGCAGTTAGAGCACCTCAGAACGATACCTTCTGTCCGTTTTCGTTGTGTTCTCCTCCGGAGCGAATAAAAACCTTGTTTCCTGCCTTCCAGTCTCCAGCGCCTGCCTCTTCAATAGTTTAACTTCTTTGTGGGTTCAAGAGGCGACATCGCCGGGCAATAATTAAGGATCTTATATTCTGGTTGGTAGTGCCCCCCCAGTTTGTATTTTTCCACAAGTGTCCTTTGTCCGCAGCCAGTCCTGATCTGTAGATGTTAATACCCTGGCCCAGCCAAGCCTCCTTCAGCCTCTGACAGCGCAGACGGGCCTGCCCTTTGCCCGGGCTCCGCTCACGCGCATCCCGCGCTGCGGTTGGTGAGTGGTGCTTTTATCGCGCGGGTGCAGCATCAGGGTGGCGTGGAGGCTGCTGGGAAATGTAGGTTAGCCATTCCACTCATGGTGCGTGGCTAACAGTGTTGGTCATTCCCCTCACGGCGTGTGACTGCAGGTAAGAGCTGTTCCGCTCACGGCAGTGATTACAGCAAAACCGGCAGAACCTGGGGCCTCATTTATGAGGCCGTGCGTCACTTTTACGCCGCTGAGCGTCACTTTTTGTGACGCACCAGCAGCATAAAAAATTTGCCTTGTTGCACCATATTTACAAAGTGTTGCATCTAGGTAGATGCGTCACTTTGTAAACCCCTGCACCACATTATACCTGCGCCAGGTATAATGTATGCAGGGGGGGCGTTCTGACACAAGAAAGGGTCATAGAAGTGACGCAGTGAAATCTATAAGATTTCCCTGCGCCACTTCTAGGACACAAATGCGTCAATTTCTTACGCCTGCCTCACAGCATGCATAAGACTGGTGCAGGTCCTTTCACATGGGGCTTGCCCCATGTGAAAGGACACATTGCTGGAGTTGCGTCACTTTTGTGACACGCTCCAGCAATGCGTCACTTTTGCGCCATACAGATTCGTCAGAAATACTGACGTATCTGTAACTCCTTGCGCCATGATGCGTCATACTTTAAATATGACGCATCATTGGTGTCGCAAGGAGTGCGCAATGAAAAGTGACGCATCGCTGTTTTCACGCAACGATGTGTCACTTTTCATAAATGAGGCCCCAGGCTTTTAGGCGTCTCTCATCTCAAGCAAATCTCACCTTTTGAATGCAAGCGCTGCAAAGCAGTACAAACTATGCTACTTCATGACCTCTTGCATGACCTCCACAAGCCAGGTCTCTTCTGGTGGCCCCTCAGTGACGTCACTACCGCTGGAGGGCATAAGTGGTGCAGGTGGAAGCCTTTATTTCCAGACTAAGACTCCCAGAATGCCCCTGCCATATGCAGAAGTGGTGTGCTCAGCTGCCCACGAGCCCTGACTTTGCGCCGTTGTTTCGCAGCTTCCTTTCACCTCTGTACCGGGACCCTGAGCCCGGAGTCTCGAACACTGCCAGCTGTTCCTACCGCTGCGAGCAACTCTCTTTCCTCAGCCACGTCAGAGAGGGTTGAGATTCATCAGGGAGCACCTGAGAGTTAGGTTTAGGCTCTCTTCACCAGGGCCGGTCCTAGAACTCCTGGGGCCCCGGGCGAAAGAGAAGATGTGAGGCCCCTCTAATTTGCATGTATCTTCCAGTCGCAGCCGGCATGACTCGCGGGTGGAGGATCTCGCGGGAGTTCGAAAGGGGGCGGGGAACAGGAAGCAGGCACCCTGCCTCCCCTCCCCTAAGCCAATCATAATGCTGCAATGGCAGCGTTGTGATTGATCAGGACGCCGACCAGCCAGGCGCCTATGGGGAGGCCATTTTCCCCATGTAGGCTGCATTGCAGCCTAAATAGAGAATGGCCAGAGTGCGCAAGACTGGTTTGGCCGAACAGTAAGCGCCCTTAGCAGTTGGCAAGGCAATCCTCACCTCCCCTAAAACAGACCCGCCCGCCCCCAACGAAACACTTCTGCTTTCTCGCAGTGCTAGAAGCAGAAACATAAAATGGCCGTTTTAGCATTTTGTGTTTCTGCTTTGGCGAGAAAGTAGTGGGGCGTCGCTCCTCCGCCCTAGTGAAGGAGCCGCCCTTGGTAATATCACAAGAAGTTATGTTATGTTGTTATGTTAAAGTTTGTCTTAATATAGCGCTCAGCTACTCCAAAGGAGTGCCCCGGCGCTTAAGTGAAGTGACATAATAGAAAGTGACATCGCAGGACTATTGATCTTATTTGGCATCCCTGAAGAGACCTAACGTGGATATCAGTAACATGGACAAAAAGATAAATATACAAATGAAATAAGTCCATATATTTTAAAGCTGTTAAATGGATTACATTTGTCTCATTAGATGGAAAAGCTAGGTGCAGGTCTCACAAAGATGTATATTATTTACTCCTTGTTTCCAGATGAGTGCATGATACAATTTCCAGTTCTGCCTCATAAAGGGGGGAGATCCTGTTGAGGTAATGAGGGGCGGGATCATTCAAAATATAAAATTACACAAGAGAAAACCTCTAACACCATGGATATAATTGCACATTTCAAAACGCTCCCTTATCTTTCTGTGCCATTATTGTGCTACCTTAGGATGACATTACGTAATTTGTTTTAACGTAAGTCCTCTCAGCAGAATCCCACACTCCCATGCTAAGAGACGTAGGACAATCTTTTTTGTGTGTGTGCTCTTTACTCACCAGAATTATGTTAAGTGCAAAAACACAACACATATAGTACAAAATTACAAGACACTATTGCAAACAAATAAAGATTTTACATAAGCAACCGAGACCACTGCTAAATCATACATTGACTTGATGGTATGCTACAGATTCAAGGGGTTGTCAAATCAACGCTTTTGATTTTGTGTTAGAACTGTAGGAAGTAGATGTGGCCAGATTTAGCACTGGTGGAGCCCTGTGCGACAATGTTGGTGCCCCAATGACTTGCTCTGCCACGGATTCCCTCACTACCACCCTTTAACAGTGCCCCTCAAGTCTCCATAACTACACTCTCTCTCAGATGCATTTAATTTGATAAACAGCACCACTGATACCAGTTTAGAGTGTCAGAGAACTTTATATCACACATTACACAGAGATAATCAATAATATGTGTGGAAATCACAATAGGTAATTTTACATAAGACAAAGGACTAGGAGTCACATGACAATCGTACTAGTAGACAGTATAGTTTAATAGCGATTGATCTAGAGAAACACAAACTCTGAATTTAATACCATGGTTGGAAGTTCTCTTTAATAACCAGAATTGATTTATGTTCAAGTGAACCCTTTTCGCAACATTATGTTAATCAAAGACTGGGGAAAAAACCATAACGATGTAAATTATACCTTGCAGTTGGCATGCAGCTCTTAGATGGCAGTTAATAGCTCATTGTTCTATGTTAGGATTTTGACTTATAAACTGCAAGTACCAATAGGATCTCTCTGACAAAAGTAGTAATCCACTGGCCTATTTACATTATGTGGACTTGGTGATCTGCATGGGACATGTTCTTTGCAGCGAGCACATTAACCCTCTGCGCTACCTTTCCATGAGTCAAAACTTCCACTTGACAAACCTCCATCTCTCTCTAGGAAAAACATTGATCACCGGAGTTTCATGACATTTTTATTGTTGCAAGTGCTTTTAGAAACATAATATAGTCACAAACATGACCCAAAGTCAGCGCTCAATGCGATCTCACCGTTTGCACCGCCCTAGAGCCTCCCTGCTCAAGGGTCCTGTGACCTCAATGACAGAGTCACTGTTGCTCTAGGGTGTGCTGCTTCGTAGGCCTGCCCGAAAGACTTGCGGTGGGCTTCAATAGGGATTGTGGTAGACAGGCCTTCAACCCACACTTGCCACTGCTAGGGTTCACCTGCCATGCTAAGACACCAGGGCTTCTAAGGTCTTGCGGGTCCTTCCAAGGTCCTTCCAAGGTCTAGCATGGAAATATGCTCCCTCAAGGAGATTGGTCTGGTGGACTGGTCATGAAGGCTGAACCTGGCTCCCCAGTTCCAAATTCGGCAGCTCTGACCATAGTGCCACATCCTCTCCCCACTGAACACCATACTACCCCACTGAGAGAAACTCGCACTGCCTTCAACTACAACCAAATTGTGCCCCGCTACAAACACCTAGAGGCGACTCATTTCAAATTATGCACTAGACAAGAGCAATATGCTGCCTAAAAAAAAGTGACAACATGCTGGAAAAAGCAAACACTCATAAGGAATGTAAGATTAATTTAAGCATGTGAAATGTAAGCAGGAACAACATGGTTACCTTAACGCTTTTGCACTAATTCAGAAATGAATGAGTGCTTTTGCATGAAAAGTTAAGGCCATGACTACAGGACCGGAACGGACCTGCTTCAATGCCCATTGAATATTTCCTTACAAAACGAAAGCAATATGGTTTAAAAAGACCACATTTGTGAATACAGAGCAGCGGTATGCACTTTATTTTCCAGTCCGCCCATCAAGCAGGTATTGCAGTACATCCAGAAATGGTGCACTTCCCCACCCGGGGAAAACAATGCTGTTTAGAGAAAGATAAGAAAACAAAAGTAGCGCTTCACTGGTAAACTCTGTGTAGTGGCACTAATGTGTTTTGGCTGTGAATAAAATCAATCTGGCCCCTTTTCGACCCACTCTGTCTTGCTTTAGTTATTTTTTACATTTTGAATTATTTATTTCTCTCTTTCCCAAGGCTGCACTTTGGAAGTGAAAAATGTCACAAAAAAGATGACCTTTCCAGCAAAAAAGTTTTTCTTTTTTGTATTGATTTCACAGGGGAACAAATAAAGGAAAGGAAAAGAAAGAGGGAGGAGTGGCTACTGGGAAGGGGGCCCCCACACCCTGACCTTGCAGATTTCTACAGTGCTTAGAGGCCCAGGGAAAGGGGGCCCCACACCTGGACCTTGCAGCTTGCTCTAGTGCTTCGAGGCCCAGGGAAAGGGTGCCCCCTCCCCTGGGCCTACGAAGCAGTAACAAGGCCTTTCTTAAAACACTGCCCCTGCACCAGTTGATCTGGCTGCTCCCTCCTCCCCTCACCCACTGCTCCTTACCTGTGTCCTGCTGGTCCTGGAAACAAAGGGGCCTTCTGTCACCTAGCAACAAAATGCAGACAGGGAATGGCCGGTACTTAAGAGAGGTGTTGCCTCGCCCCTGACACTCTGAGCCCTAATTGCTGGCCCTGCCGCTTTGACTTCCCACTCTGTTTGTCCCTCCCCCCCACCCCTGCACCCCCAGGAATGCCACCACGCGGTTGACACCAGACATCTCTGATGTATATTCTAATTGTGTGGGGAGGGGGCCCTGGTGGAGCAGGGGGGCAATTTGTGAAAGTAATTCATTTCACAGTGAAGGGGGCGGCCCCCTGCGGGGGCCCCCTGCCTCTCACCTGAGCGCGAGGCCCTGGGCGGCTGCCCATACTGCCCATGCCTAGCGCCGGCCCTGCTCTTCACAGTCCTGGCTCTAATGCGATGTGGTGTCCCTGCTGAGTAGTCTTTATCTGTTATCCCCGTTGCTGTTCTACAAGTACAATTTCGTTTATCTCCGGTCCCTAGCACTCTCCTCCTCTATGGCCATGCACTTCCTACCTTCTCCGCTTTAGAGGGGAAGGATCACGTGTTGTCTTCTGAACTCCTGATCAGCACCTGCCGGAAAACACCGGTGCGGGTCCCGCTCCCCGTTTCTGTACCTTGTCTCTTCGCAGCGGTCCACCGCAGCAGTGTCGGGTTAGTAGTTGGTCAGCAGCAGGGACGCCTCTTCACTGCTTGTACCAGTGCAGGCCTCCACCGGCAGCTCTGGTAATCTGTTCTCATTCCGTACTCACTGGTACTCACTGGCACTCGCTGACGCCGGGCTGCCTTCTTCGTTTCTGCTTCAGTGGTATCCGTAGTTTTCCTCCAGGAGGGCTTCAACGGCAGCCTGGAACCTCAGCTTGACACTCCTAGTCCGTGTGCCCTGGGTGTCTAAGTCAATTCCAAGTCATAGCATCAAGTGAGAGAAAGAGCTTTATTCATCAACTGCTATTATACGATGCAAACTGTGACCCGTGGTTAGTGTCTGGCATCATGGGAGTTCATGACACGGAGAGTGATACAATAGGTATCTAGGTAGGTAAGTTATCCCACTCACACTCCAACCAAGGTCTATAGGGAGAAACCAATAATCAAATCTACTAGAGGTCTCCGTGGCAGGGTATGACATGAGAACTGCAGTGTCCTATAGTGCGCTAGTCATTTTTGGATTTAGTGTGGGAATACGGAGGTTCACGGTCGAGTAAGCCATCAAGGACACAATTGAAATTCCCAACCAGCATCATTGGTGCCCCAGATATGGTGAGGCTGCCTCCATGAGATCAGGAAAAAAGGAAGTGCTATCATCATTGGGGACACATGCATTGATAATGCACACTTCTGTACCATCCAATCTTCCATGCAGAAAGACAAATCGCCCCTCTGTGTCGACTACATGATGGAGGATTTGAAAGGGGACACCCGGTGCCACCCAAATGAGAGCCCCCCTGGCAAACCCAGAATATGAAGTGGAATTTAACATGGGAAACAGGCTGGAACTCTAGAGAGACCTGGTGTTAAAGGACCTCTTGAGGAGGAGGTACACACAAGGTACCATATTGCAGACGGTGGACCACACTGTGGTTGGTACCACCGATGGATGCCACTTATTGAAATATGGCCTTTTTTACAAATGTATGTTTTTATCACATTTTGAGCAGAGTGTCAATAAGCAGGTCCTGAAGAATGTCACAAACCTGAAGGTCAATAGGCAGAAACATGTTGACCACATCTTGAGAGGGCAACATCCATAACCCTTTTCACTTCGCCTTTTAATCCTAACCACTGGGGACCCTATTAAATCTTAGCTTTGTCCACCATGAGTTAGTTTTAAGTCACTTTTTCAATATTATTTGGCAGTCTGCCCCTTGCTCCCCATTACATTGGGGGACTTAAAACACCTCATGCTCCTCTCCTGTGGGTGAGTTGTAGCCCACTCTGTGTACCTCACGGACACAGTGTGCAAGAGGTAACCCAATGATGAAGCATGTCACCCTTGGGTGAATGAGAGTTCTCGTCTTTATAAGACAAATTGTTCATTTCCCCTATATACCTCCACACACACACAATTTTTTTCAATATTACAGTCAGATCATCTGGTTTCTTTTTATGAGCTATACAATTGTCCTCTCCAGCACTTCCGCAGGCATGGTATAGTGTCCCCCCAGATATGTGTTTCCTGTAGGCAGGACACAACAAATTTATACCTCTTCAAATGTGCAAATACATGTCTGCATTTTATGAAGGCAGCTATGCTTCGAACATTCCATGTCATAAACTTAGTCATGGTGGCCGCCATAAAGTGCACACATCTTCCATTTTTTCCACTAAGCAACAATTCTGCCACAGACCATGCATGTAACCTTAACCCTGCAACTATCATTACAAGTTCTGTCGTCTGACACTCAGGAAGGAAGGAGCCCTTAAACCAACTCCAAACATTACCAACTCCCCTCCACCCCTTGGGCTATATCACAATTCCCTCCCCATCAGAACAGAACAAGGAGAAGGCATGTAGATGTTGCCCCATAGCCCACAATCAAAACCCCAAAACTTAGAACCTTATTAGGAAAGAAAAACGTACTGCTATGGGTAGAAATCCCCCTCCCCCTCACCCCAACAATAGTGTCTGGCCAGCTGGTGAGGTGCGAGGACTAGCCAACCCCAACCAAGTATCCTTCAGCAATCTGTTGGTCGCGCATAGCAGCTTACATCTAGACATTTTCTCTGGTTCTCTCTGGCAACCAGCCAATGGTTTATTCTCACAAAGTGTTCTAGAATGAAGTTACCTGTAAGTCCACCAATTTGTTTCTCGTTCTTCAGCCGCCTATCTCTATTAATTGTCGGTGTCTTCGCCAGGGTTACTGTTCATGAGTTGATTAGGAGACAAAGCCCTTCAGTCCAGCTCAACACCTGAGGCCTGAAATGTTCCATCTGCGTGAACACTGATTCGACTAGGGCTCCCATTCCTATCGCTGACTTGTGAAAAGGTTTGCTGGCACCGAACGCAGGTTGGTCTGCCTAACCTTGTTTCCCACGGCAAACTCCTGGTGAGCCTCGAGCATCCAACCAGTCACTCGCTTCCGCCGCAGAAAAGAAGAACAGTGCTTTGCCTTTGTTCTCGGCTCTCAGCTTCCCCGGAATAAGGAGACTGTATTTGAGGTTCAAATCTCACAGGCGCCTCATAACTGCCAAGAAGAATCACCTTTGTTCCTGCACTCACTGTGTGTAATCTGAATAAATAGAAATCTGGTGGCCCTCATATGTCAGCGACCCAGCTTTGGGTGAGTTGCAGGAAGGCATCCTGGTCACAGAAGCTGAGAAATGGAGCAATGAGAGCCCCAGGCCATGGTGGGTGGACGAGTACTCTATGTGCCCGCCTCACAGTGAAAACATTTGAGAACTTCTTGGAGGCCAGTGCAGCAACATGTCAGTCCTCCAGAAACAGTTCAGTGGATGGCCCCTCCACCTTTTTGTCAGGCCGTTGTTCCTGCCTGACCTCCCCTCCGCATCTTCAGCACGATCACCGAGGCATACCACTCACTTCTGAAGGTCGGTGACCGTTACACTTAGTGTATGGAGCTCTGACTGGAGGGTGTCCACCATTTGTTCAATGGTGATCACCCTAACCGAGACCTTCCTTAGATCGCAACAAAGTAAATTAACTTCAATGGCGATGGCCTCTATTTTATGAATCATTCATCCCTCGTGGCATGGATAGCCATCAGCACATCAGCAATAGAGGGGGCACGCTATTCATTTCGCGACATCTGATCCTCGTTGGAGGCCAAAGCTGCCGTATGAGACCATTGGTATAGGGGAAGGGGGTGCACGCAATAGGTGATTTTATTGGTCTGATCCGCCTTGCCTCCCTTCTCCTTCACCTTTCTCAGTGTTAGTCTATGGGGGAGATTATAACAGTGAAAAACACCTTGAGGCATTTTTCGCCAGGACGTGCACAACTTGAGCACACATGTCCTAAATTTTAAATGCTATGCACCCTTCCCTATGAGCAGTTAGGGCCTACCATAGGGGTGACTTATAAGCCAGCCACGGCCCATGTAGATCGTGCCACCGGGCAGTGAAGTGGGGTGGGGAGGGGCAGCATGGGGGTTGTAAAATGCGGGAAACGGACGATTTCAGGTAAGTACCCAAAAAACCGAATTTTGTTGCGCGCGCTGCATCGCCAAATGTGATGTAGCGCGCACAACATTTTTTTTTCTTGGTTTTTTCGGTACTTACCTGAAATTGTCTGTATCCTGCATTTTACAACCCAATACCCTGCCCCTCCCCTGCCCCAAGTCACCGCCCAGTGGCACGTCCTACACGGGCCGTGGCTGTTATAAGCATTAAAAAGCATTCAAAAGGAAGGTCTAAGCAAGGCAAAATAATTCTTTTGCTAGGTCAAAATGGCAGGTTAAAACTACACTAAAGCTGCAGTGGCAGGCCTGAGATATGTTTTTAGTGCTGCTTTAGTGGGCAATAGTAGCATTTACAGGTCTTGGGTATATGTAGTGCCATTTATAAGGGACTTATAAGTAAACTACACAGGCCAAATAGGTGTAGGCCAATTTTACCAGGTTTAAGGGAGAGGGTACAATCACTTTGCCCCTGCGAAGCAGGGGTAAAGTGCACAGAGACCTAATGCCTACAAAATGAGTTCAGCAAAAACAGGGGGGTGAAAGAAAAAAATCTGGAGGATTCCAACAGCAAGGATGTCAGGTCTAACACTCATTTTAACATTTGTCTTTTAAGTGAAATTCTGAGATTTCTCTTATATAACGTAAGGTTTATCTACTATACATAACTATAACATCACTTTAACCTTTGTTTTTTTTCATGCAAAGTAGTACGTTATCACCATTCCCATCGCCCCTACGGCCATCTGAATTCCTGCTGCACACAGTCTGTGGCTATGCAAGTGCTGGAGATGGCCACAGGGCCTAGCCTATGGCCTGGTTCTGTGCCCAACACCCTGCCCACATCTCTGGGCACCCAACCCTCCCGCGTACTCAACATGGGATAGGTGCTAGGATTTTCCATGCCCCAAAGGCCATCCAAACTGCTTTTGTAATTATTATTTTTTATCAGTGGGACTCTCATCAGCATAAGAGAGGGTCACACAGGCTTGCACAAAAATCCCACAGAATCGCAGCAGCCCCAATTCATTTTTCTCAAATTTGAACCCTCTGGGGCCCACCAAGAAGGTCCAGGGGGTTAGGATATCCCTGCCCTGCTCCCTCATTCTTTATTTTTTTAATTTGAAAGACATCGGAACTGAGTTTCCATATCCTGTGATATCACCTGCAACATGTTTCTTCATGTTATCCCCAACCAGTCAGTGCGAGCTACTGCAGGACTCACAATAGGTTCTCGCTTGCACTGGCGTGAGACCACCAATGGGAAAAAGCCCCTGTGGCCAATCAAATCACTCTATTATTTGAAGCTGCGCAACCGCAGTACTCCTGGTAAACACCTGCAAACTCAACAGTGTAGATATTGTTATATTTTTATTTTTCACGACTAAACTGTTTTATAACAAATGATGTGCTTAGCTAATATCTTTGGGACTATGTGATGAATCATCACAAAACATTCCCCAAAAACATGTTCAACCACCTCAGCTCCTTCCTGGAAAGATGCAATGTGATCCATCGAGCAGGGACGGGAAAAATGGGGGTCCTAAAACATGTTTCTCAATTCAATTTCCTGATTGGAATGTTGAACTGTGCTTCAGCCAAAATAGCTGAATGGAATTAAACTAAATTTAGTGGAAAGCTAGATCTTCACCCACAAAGTGTGCTTTTTGTGATTTGGTATAAATACATTGAGTAGTTTTTGAGAACTCATGGTAAAAAATGTATGGATATTTCAGGAAGTGGTTGTACCATTAGATCTAAAGACAAAATTAGATTGGCTGCCTCACATGTTTGCTATCCATTGAAGGACTCAGGGACTCAGTCACTGTATCTGGACAAAAAATAACTACTAGGAGCAGTGTAGGGATACCCTAACCCACTAGGCCTTGTAGGGGGAACCCAGAGGGACACACCCTGGGAACACAATTTAAAAAACAAATTGTAATACTTCTGCAAAAATGTAAAAATAATAATGCCTACACCCTTTTCAAATATATATAAATTAAGCTTAGCTGTAATCTTACAATGTCAGGTCTTTTAATCTACAGACCCCCTGGGCCTTCTGGAATATTTTGTGAAGATCTAGTGAATAAAATCGGACAATTGGCCAGCAAGGCGGCAAACTTTACCATCTTGGGGGATCTTAACCTTCACCTTGAGATGGAAGGAAAGGCCGAGATCGCCATCTTTTTGGCGGACTTGGAAGCCTTCCAGCTGCCGCAATGTGTCCTTGAGGGTACTCATGTGGCTGGTCACTTGCTGGATCCAATTTTTTCCAATCTCAGTTGTTTACAAACTTTCTCCCCAGTCCCTCAGGCTTTGACGGATCATTCATTGGTGACATTCTCTCTGCAGTGGCTAGGTAGAGTCGATGTGGCCCATCCAGCCTCTGTGCAAAAACGGCCCTGGTACAAGCTAGACCATGATGTGCTTGCTACGTGGTTAGCGGAGCATAGACCCAACTTCCCTCAGACATTGAGGGGGCGAAATTGTGTTTTCACGATTTTGCCGGTTTCGATAGTTGCATCCCGGCCAAATGGGGTGGCAAAAGTCACTGGCCTTCAAACCCATGGTTTAATGACTTACTAACTCAGGCAAAGAAGGGGTGCAAGCAGCTGGAGCGTGCCTGGCGCCGCTCCTACGAGGCTTCTGCAAAATTAGAATACCGAACGTCGGTTGAGGAATACCATAAGCTTATTCGTAGAACGCGGGCGGAGTTTGTAGCTAATAAAATCTTGGCTAGCTCCAATCCCGCCAAGACAATTTTCTCCCTGCTCAAAAATATAAAGAGTACGGGCGCGACTAGTGCCTCCCCTGTAGCCTCTAACCATCAATGCGAGGCATTAGCACACCACTTTGTGAATAAAGTAGAGCTGAATTATCAGGGCCTTTCAAATGTGACTATTCCTGCTGAGAATGACGTGTCTGGAGGGGTGGACATTATGGAGGGCAACTGTCTGTCATTCTTCCCTTCGCTGACGCCCCAGGAATTTGAGGCCTTGTGCTTCAAAATTAAGTCTGGCTCCCCAGCTGACCCGATGTCATCAGCCCACTTCTGTGGGTTCAACTCATTTCTTGCCCCCGTGGGTCTATTTGTCTCGGAAACTAGCCTCTGTCTCCAGGGCGTGGAAGCACGCTAAAGTAATTCCGTTGATAAAAATGTCGTCTCTTGATCCGGAAGACCATGGCAACTATCGCCCCATATCCAAGCTGCCTTTCCTGGCCGAGCTGGTGGAAACGCATGTAAACTCCATCCTGTCCAAATTTATCGATGAGTTTAACATCTTTGATTCTTCTCAACATAGGTTTCGCCCTCGCCATAGCACCGAGTCAGCGCTCCTGGCTGTGACGGAATCCATTTGGAGTAGGATGGATGTGGGAGACTCCGCGGCCTTAGTCCTATTTGACCTAAGCGCTGCTTTTGATACGGTGTCTCATGCAATCCTTTTTGAACGTCTCTGTGCAGTTGGAATCAGGGGTAGTGCCCTGGATTGAATCCGGTCCTTCCTGGTAGGGCAGTCCTTCTAGGTTTCAGTGCCACCTGCCCTGCGCCAGGGGGTACATCAGGGCTTTATTTTGAGCCCGCTGTTGTTTAACCTTTATGTGAGACCCTTGGCGGAAGTGGCTAGAGGCAGGGGGCTGTCCTTGCTGTCGTACGCCGATGACACCCAGCTGGTGATTGTCTTTTCTAAAAACTGCTGTGTCAACTTGGAGAAGTTTTAAGGAGGATTTGTTGGTCATCTCATATTGGATGAGGGCTAACTGTCTTCAATTAAATGCCAGCAAATCCGAGATCTTACTGTTTGGCAAGGACCAGGAACTCTGGTCCAAACAGTGGTGGACTGATAATCTTAAACCTGCCCCGTCACCCAAGGAGGCTGTTAAGAACCTGGGTGTCTGGTTCGATAATGGATTGACATTTGAGAAACAGGCAAAAGCTGTTGCCGCTGACTGGTTTGGGCTCTTGAGAGGTCTGAGACCCTTGCTTGGTTTTTTCCTCCCAGAGTGCGCCAGACTATCGTGCAGGCTTCCATTCTTGCTAGTCTTGACTATGGAAATTCTCTATATCTAGGTGCCAACAAAGCTAGCATCAAACGCCTGCAGAGGGTTCAGAATGCGGCGGCGCATCTGTTAGTGGCTCTACCCAGATCCTGTTCGGTGGTGCATGTGCTCCCTAAGCTTCCTTGGCTGCCCATCGAACAGCGTATTCAGTGTAAGGTGCTGTGCATCTCTTATAAAATCTTGATGCACCAAGCCCCTGCTGGGTTATCCTGTTTTCTGCCCAGACGCGCTTTGTGATCTGCCGACCGTGGGCTTGTTTGTGTCCCTTGAATTTGGAGAGCGAGGGCTGGGGGCCGTTCATTTGGCCTTTTAGAGGCTAAACTCTGGAACCCTCTCCCAGCGCACATCAGAGGTATACCCAATCACTTGATGTTTCGCAAGACCATAAAAACCTGGCTGTTTCCATTATCTGATGTTCAGGCACCTGCAGCTCTCCCTGTTCTCTCTCTGGTTTCTGGTTTGCGCTGAGACGCCTCGTCACTGAGGCAGCCATGCGCATTACAAAAGCAAATAAATAGATAAAATAAATATAATACCCCTGAGATGAGCCAGGGCCCAGGGGTTTGGTGCATTTTTTTTCTTTTAAAATATTTTGAGAGAAGTTTTGCATTGGCCACCCTGCCTTAGGTGGAAGAAGCATCTGGGGGTCCTCATCTACCCATGGGTCAACAAATGTTTAGTGGTGTCCCAATACCCCATCTGAAGGGCCCTAAAGCAAGGAGGGGACTCCACAGTGTACCCTCAGCATTGCAGTGTGCAGTTCCCACATGCCAAGACTGGCGGAGCGTGGTGCACTCCCCATCTGCACTCCTTGCCTGCATGGAGTGGGGAGGCAACAGGAACAACAAAGCATGCTCTGACACATGGGAAGCCGGCTTGGTAGCACAGGAGTAGGCTCCCCACACTGCCATTACTAAAAAAAGAGGGAAGGCTCTGGTTGCCCTGGCGTTACTGTTGC
This sequence comes from Lissotriton helveticus, assembly GCF_964261635.1. Taxonomy (NCBI): domain Eukaryota; kingdom Metazoa; phylum Chordata; class Amphibia; order Caudata; family Salamandridae; genus Lissotriton; species Lissotriton helveticus. The sequence goes on from NC_136065.1 coordinate 1,471,196,929, forward strand.
ACCAAAATAAAAAATAAACATGGTGGACTCCCTGAAGGCAACACAAGTGTGGGCTTCCCAGGCAACCATTTAAAAAAATGAAGGCTATGGGTGCCTTGGGTGGGACCGGGGCACTCACAATATCGAAAAAAGAGAAAAAAGAAATGCAGCCTCATCACTTTAATATTGGGGCGGTGTGGCCACTCATAAAATATTCAGTTTACTACTGCTGTGGCACCCCATAATGCTCTGAGTCGACGGTCTTTTAAGAATTTTAGTATTTGTAGTGACCAAAGAAGGGGCAGGGGCACCACCAACCTTACAGCTTTGTGTTGTGGATGGCTGCAGGGAGTGTGAAACCCCAATGAGAATATATTTTTTAAAACTTACACTAAGTCTCCTAGATCTTGGAATTGATGACCCCAGGAGAAGCTTTGCATTGGTTTTTTAAAGCACTTCTAGAACTGGAAGTTTTGTTCATGGGCTCACAGTGCAGAGACTCCTAGTGGTCCCTAGATTATGTGGGCTGAAAAATGTCAAAAGACTCTAATACATGTTGATCATTGTATTCAACATAAATGCTTTATTGAGAGTCTCATTGTAAATATCTGAACGTTTATATTGATAATGAATGTATTTAATGGAATTATTTATTTCATTAGAATTGAATGATGGGTCCTAACATGTGGGTACTGTTAGAATTAATGTAGTGACTTTTTGACTGTCAATAGATCTGCCATATATTGATGAGTTGAGCCCTTTTGAAAACTAGTAAGCCTGCTTTGTGTAAAATTAAACCCCTTTATATTGAGTAGCGCTGTGCATGAGGGTTGGTGCAAGGCTTGGACACAGGCTGAAGGCTGTGTATGATGAAGTGTTGGCCACCTGCCCTACGATCAACTCCACGCTGCACATGAATAGAAGCAGTATCCAGAGTGGGTTGGCTGTCTGTGGTGGGAGGTTGCTGCAGGGCCTGGGTTCGGCACAGTTAGGTATGGTAATAAAGTCTTACTTTACATTTAAACTGATGGAGCCTAAATTTGCCTTAAATTGCAGGGGTGGCAGCACTCATAGACCCAAAGATGTTGTTACCCGCCCTTATATCTGAATTGGACGCATTTGGACAACTCTCTGGCTTCTGCATGAATGCGAACAAATCACTGATTTTGAACCTAAACCCGTCTACACACACTACAAATAGGCCAAATCCGGGAGGGCAAAACATACAAGTAGCGGACTCCATTCCCTACATTGGGCTCGAACTAGCTGCTACTATCGACCAGACAACTTCATTGAATTATGAGAGATTGACCTGTCAGGCTAAAAAAGATGTAACTGCCTGGAATAAACATCATCTCTCCCTACTGGGGCGAATAGCGGCAGTCAAAATGTCTCTTTTTCCAGAATCCCTGTTCCTCTTCCAGGCCCTGCCGGTCTCTCCTCTTCCAGGGATACTTGCATCTCTGCAACTTGATATCAATCAGTTTGTCTGGTCTGGCGCAAAACCACACATGGGCAAAGCACTAGGGTATTTGCGCCTGGAAAAGGGAGGCCTGGGGATACCAGACCTTCTCACATACTACAAGGCAACTCACTTACAATACTTAGCGGAATGGTTAAGATCTGAATCAGAGAAAGGATGGCTCTTCCAGGATAGAGGGCTAGCTGAACTACCCCTCTGGAAAGTCCTCTTCTTGAGGAATCCCCAACGCCCAAAAGGGCTAGCCGGCTCTCCCATAACCAAATCGATCATGGAGACTTGGGACGACGTGGCGACGTCCAGGGAGGGGCCTCACCACATTACCTTCCCCCATTACTCCGCTTTTTGGCGATAGCGATTTCACGCCTGGCATGCCAGCGGAAGCCTTTAAAGCATGGCATGACACTGAATGCATCTCAGTGTGTCATTTATTTGACCTTACAGGCATCATCCTGTTCCCACAAATAAAAAACTATTACAATATCCCTGAAGTCGAACGGTTCAGATACTCACAACTACGACACTGGGTTTTGCAGGCATACGTGAGGGTACAAGGGAGCCATTGTCTCACTAAATATAAGAAATGGCTCATCACCAGGGAATCAGATAACGGCCTGATCTCCGAGCTTTATGACATGCTTAGACCGAATCCACCAAAACAATTTAAATCTAGTCAGAAACAATGGCACATAGAATTGGGAGGCGATCTCACATCAAAAGATTGGGAAGGGATCTATTACAGAGCTAGACACACAGCCTATAATGTAGCTAGTACAGAAACAGCCACGAAGATAGCAACATACTGGTACCTTAACCCAGTGCGAATATATAGATACAACTCTAATAAGAGCCCACGGTGCTGGAGAGGTTGCAATCAAGAAGGCACATTGCTATACTTACTTTGGGAATGCCCAATGTAAAAGCATACTGGACGTTGATTCTTGACACAACTGATAAATTATTTGATACATAGATCCCACGACTCCCAGTCTATGTGATCCTGGGTCTTCCTAACCCGATCACCTTCCCTCTCAAGAGCAGGAGGGGGCGCCAGATGGGTCTGGTACTGGGTGCAGCACTGCAAAATATATTAAAATATTGGGGCTCCCCCACCATTCCAACCCACACAGGGTGGCTGCATCGGATCTGGTACATTCTGGGGATGGAACACATATCGGCCACTTTGAACAACTCCCCGGATTCGTTCTCCAAGATCTGGAACCCATTCATTTCACTATTATCCACTGAATTTCATGAACTCACCCAACTGAAGTATTTGCGAGGCCTTTGCTTGTCAGACCTTTGGACAGATACAAACTTACAATCTACAGTTTAGGGTACATCAGAGAACAATACGCTCAAAGAAGAAGGAAAGTCTTATACTGCCAGGCCAGGGCGGAGGGGGGCAAGGAGGGAAGTCAGAGGGGGTTTCTTTTCTCTGTTTGTTGATTGCTTCACTCCACAGTAGTGTATGGACATTAATCTAACGCATAGATGCAAGCAGATAAATGCCTGATGAATATTTTTCTATAAATGTATGAGGATATTGCATTTACTTACTCCGTATATCTATGCTGCAGAACAATATCAGATACTGAAAGCTGTACCAATGCAATGTTTACCTTGTTTGTCTTGTGAAAATGCTAATAAAAATATTTAAACATAAATTGTAAGGGTACATTATAATCACTCCTAGAATGCATCTGCATATAATCTTGCAAATACTGTTAACATGAGGTGTTAGAATTTTGAAACGTATTTACACAATTACGTGACGTGTCTTAGGTTATGGACAAGCGCTGTGGAGAATTAACATAGAAAATATATGTAACTAGCAGAGAACATTAACATGTAAAATTTGTGCTGTGAAGCTGACAATACTCATATACTAAATTTGATTAACAATGATATTTCTATGTGTTTGGATATTTAGGAATCAATATTACAAGGGACCCCCAGACGTTCTATGAGAGAAACCTGCTACCTCAACTGGACAGATTTAAAAGTAACGCCAGGAGGTGGAAGATGCTGACCTTAACACTAATGAGCCGAGCTGCCCTATTTAACCCCTCCCATGCTGATGACAAGCTCAGCTCGTCATGAGGCACGGTTGCGCTGTGCTGATGAGGAGCTGATTCGTCATGACACGAGCGGCGTTCACACGCGGGGCTAATTCCGCCGCAGTGCTGAACGTTCCGAAAAACGGTTGCGGTCATGACGAGCTCAGCTCGTCATGAGCACAGCGACACCGTGCAGCGTGATGAGCTGAGCTCGTCACAAGCACCGTGGTGCTGTGCGCGCCCCTCCTCTCCCCAGCGCCTCGGGGGAATTAGCCCCACGGCGAAGAGATTAAAATGATGATGAATCCCCGTTTACTCTATGTCCTGCAAAATTCTCCATATCCAATCCCGTCATCGTTCTTCAGAACGGTGAAGGCAGATCTGCGCTCCCTTCTATGGATGGGAGGTGCAGCAAAGATAGCCCTACATAAACTATAATGGGACATCTATGACAGAGAACTTGCAGTACCAGATGTAAGGTTGTATTACTGGGCCGCCCAGCTAATTAGGGTGAATGACTAGATGTTCGGAGACAGGACTGAACCAGCTTGTAGAGTGTACAGAGAATATATGGGCGCAAGCGGTTATGTACAATCACTTTATGGTAAAAAAGTGAAAAAGGAGCTAGCGACACATACATGACGGTAATCAAAACCCAACATGAAGCGTCAAAACATTTAATGGGGGGTGATTAACAGTGATGACCCTCCTGTGGGCAAGTGAACAATTAGAGAAGGTGGGCAGATTGAAGGGATTCAGGAAATGGGAATTGCTGGGTCTGGAAAACCTATGCGATGTTTGGAGGAATAATGTGTTTGTGAGGTTTGAGACCCACTAGCAAGAGTACAAACTAGGACCGAAGGAGGGCTATGGTACCTGCAGCTGGGCCATGCCCTCAGGGGCTACATCTATGAGGGTGAAGAACTGGCTGAGGCCTCTCCCTTGGAGGATAGACTCTTGATAGATCCCTTGGAGGGTATGGCAATTTCATTAGTGTACAGAAAACTAGTGAACAGCACACCAGACCCCTTAGGGCCATTGGGAGCCATGTGGGAGGGAAATGTCAGTCCGATAGAGGGCAGAGATTGGATAGAGGCCCTACAGGTACCAAGGGAGGTAGCAATTCACTCCTGTTTCCGTCGAATTCAATCAAAGGTCTTCCACCACATATACTGCTCTAGGAGGCTACTACACGTTTGGGCAGGGTAGAGTCATCACGATGTCACAGGGGGTGTGGCCATGAGGAAATATTCCACCATCTTGTATGGGAATGCCCTCAAACACAGAGATATTGGAGTTACATTTGAAGAATTATGGCACAAGTGGCGGGGGGCAGAGGTCCCCCTGGAACCAAAGTGGTTCCTATTGAAGATTCCGGGGGACATGGCATGGCCAAGATACACTGGGATCTGGCTGGCATTGGCAGCACTGGTGGCCAAACGCAACTTAGCCAGGTGCTGGGGAGCCCGAGCTTTAACAAAGGTTGTGGACTGGCAGACGGATCTAGACTGGTGCTGCTTGGCAGAACAAACTATTTATCACAACAGATGCTGTCCAAAGAAATAGGAAAAAATCTGATGAACGTGGCAAACTTATTTAAGGCTGTTGAAAGGGACGTAAGGCATATAGGGAGGGCCATGCACCATTGGTGAGATACCCCCTCTGTTAATGGAAAAGCAACTGTAAACTAATTGATTGGATTATATGTAAAATGATGGTATCACTGATGTACTGCTGTCAGGTTGTTTGCAATAAAAAGATATTTTATTTAAACAATGATATTTCTACTAGAAGGTAAATTTATTAGTTGAAACACTATAATGATTATACAAATTGTATTGCTGAAAGTGAGATGTTCTTGTGTTAGCTAACGTAGTAGGCCTGAAATGCAAGTCCCTGGAAACGTGAACTTTAGAATTAAAAGAATTTCATGTGCACTGTAGAATTTGTTCTCGCTCACATTTGCATTGCAGGTGGAGAAGCATTCTCTTAGGATAAGTGATATGTTTGTTTCAGTAGCTAGGAAAGGAGAGAAGAGGTTACAGTTAGGTTTTCTGGAGGTGATAAGGATGGAGGCAAACTCACACGGTAGAAGGCATGGGAACCAAGGACGAATTGTTAGGAGAGATGTACATGGAGAACATCATGAAAAAGTACCCACATGACTGTGCCCATTGTGAACTGTGCACACGCTGTGCATTATGGGAAAGCCTACCTGTGGATAATTGATTGTTGGAATAGGGAAAGCGCTCACTTCTTCCTCTTCTTCAGAGAGAGAGCATCTCAAAGTGAGCTCTTTCTTGTGATAGTGGCTTTATGCTGCTTGACCTATTGATGGTGGAGAGACTTCTTAGGAAGACTCCACGCACTGACAACTTTTTCCATTTTTATTGAAAATGTTTCAGTAGGGATGTCATCTTAGCGGTAGAGTACGATTGATTTAATGCTTTTTACTCATCAACCCCTGATGCAGGGAAACTTGGACTCATGCTTCCTGATTTCCTGTATCCTACTTCTTGAATTAATAGCCTTGTTCATGTTGCAGTGATTTAATTGGATGCATAGATTTGTCTTCATATTAATTCCTTTGTATTTCTATACCCTCATGTTGAGGTGTCTCTATACCCAGTTGTTTTTGGCTTTGTAACAAATTAACTAGTCATTTCTAGTTGTCCATGGATTATTATGCGGTAAGGAAATGTGTTGACTATTTGTCTGTGTATTAACGATGTTCTCCCCTTTACACTTTCATGCTGTGAAAAAGTACCATCTGAGTGTGTCTCATGAAAGGGTTTAGAACTAATGGACCTGGCCCTTTCTAAAGCAACTCAGAAACTCATTGCAAAACCCAAAGGTTAATGTGTAATTATAGTTAAGTGAGAATGTTAATCAAAAAAAATACCACCTGAAACTAAAACTAAAGCACTGACATCCACCAGTTATAGCTAACATAAGTGACTGTAACTCGTGCTCCTGCAGTGCACTGCTTATGACCTTATATATTACATCACTGCTGACATCTTTTATGGCATCATTTAGAACCTCACTGATGGTATCTGAAATTACATCATTGATAGCTATAAAATAGATAGATAGATAGATAGATAGACAGACAGACATACTGTCAGACGGACGGACGGACGACCGAACGGACAGGCAGACAGGCAGGAAGGCAGACAGACACACAGACACACAGACAGACAGACAGACAGACAGACAGACAGACAGACAGACAGACAGACAGACAGATAGATAGATAGATAGATAGATAGATAGATAGATAGATAGATAGATAGATAGATAGATAGATAGATAGATAGATAGATAGATAGATAGATAGATAGATAGATAGATAGATAGATCCTCTCCCTGACCAACGACCCCGCCGCCGCCAGAGCCAACCTGCACGAAGGGATGAAAGAGGTAGCCGAGTGGATGACGACCAGCCGCCTGAAACTGAACTCGGACAAGACGGAGGTCCTCATCCTGGGCTCCTCACCCTCCGCCTGGGACGACTCCTGGTGGCCTCCCGCCCTGGGCACCGCACCCAAACCGACGGACCACGCACGCAACCTGGGCTTCATCCTGGACTCCTCCCTCTCCATGACCAGACAAGTCAACGCCGTCTCCTCATCATGCTTCAACATCCTACGCATGCTACGGAAGATCTTCTGGTGGATCCCCACCGAGACCAGGAAGACCGTCACCCAGGCCCTCGTCACCAGCCGACTGGACTACGGCAACGCCCTCTACGCCGGTACCACCGCCAAGCTCCAGAAGAGACTCCAGCGGATCCAGAACGCCTCAGCCAGACTCATCCTCGACATCCCACGAACCAGCCACATCTCCGGACCTCTGAGAGACCTTCACTGGCTCCCCGTCAACAAAAGAATCACCTTCCGCCTCCTCACCCACGCACACAAAGCCCTACACGACCAAGGCCCAAGCTACCTCAACAGCCGAGTCAACTTCTACGCTCCGAGACGCCACCTCCGATCAGCCAACCACGCCCTTGCCGCCGTCCCCCGCATCCGAAGAGCGACAACAGGAGGAAGGTCCTTCTCCTACCTGGCCGCCAAGACCTGGAACTCCCTCCCGACCGACCTGCGCCTGACCCAAGACCACCTCTCCTTCAGGAAGAAGCTGAAGACCTGGCTGTTCGAGCAGTAGCGGCACCCCCCCCCCCCCCCAGCGCCTTGAGACCCTACGGGTATGTAGCGCGCTCTATAAATGCCACTGATTGATTGATTGATTGATAGATAGATAGATAGATAGATAGATAGATAGATAGATATTCCCACTATGAGAAACTGATTAAAAATAACAAAACACACAATTGTGTTGGGTGCAGGCATTAGCAGGGGCTGTCCTCTGATGTGCATGGCCAAAAGCTTTGTTCAGTTGGGGTGTCCCACTTACCCACTTGTGCTAGGTTGAGTGGAGGCCATGTGATCATCCCCCAAAGCCTATGCATGGCAAAGTTTTGCCACCCAGCGCTGGTTTGTCTCAGGGTCTGGCTGGATGTGCGAACCTCAGCTCAGCCATCATTGTACATGGCTGAAAGCTGAAGGGGGTTGGCTCCCTGCCAGGTGTTGGTAGGTAGGCCTGGTCATGTGCTATAGGGGTTACAAATTAAATAAATCCTAAAAAACATGAAACTGAGGTATGATTCTGGCCAAATGTGCAAATTCATTGAACTGCGCCAGTTCTTCTGACAAATGGATACAATGCACTCCATACCTTGCTTTGCCAGCCATGCTCACAACACTGATGTGCCAACAGTACAGAAATAAAGCAGACATATGAAGAGAACAACATGCAAAGTGATGCAAGTTAAGGCATGTGTTGTGTCCGCTGCCAACTATAATGTGGTAGAAAGAAAAAAGTTATAACAAATCCAAAGAAAGAGAGAAAAAGAGATGACATGCAAAACAAAAAACGAAATACAAGATTGCATTTTTTTTAAAACACAAACTTTTAGCACAAAACTTACTTGCAGTGATGTAAATGTAAATCCAGAACTTGTAAAGCGTGAAGAATTGCCCAAGGGCATCAAGGCTCTGAGGGCCATCGTGAAGATAAAGCGAGCTAATGCCCAGAGACACAGCTGTTGGGCTGGTCTGCCGCTGGTGATCGAACCGTGAGCCCCCGGAGTCTGAAGTTAGCCGCCCTAGCCACTCCACCACACCTCTATCCCAGTCATAAGTGATCATAGCGGTGATGTCATATGTGAAATATGGCACTGATGCCATCAATGATGTCACGTACGATGCTGCACAAGGGTGTAGCACGGGTTATGTTTGCACCACAAACAGCAATTGGTCGATAGTAAAGTTCAACTTGTGTGTTGTGTTGATCCGATCCCCAGAAGGCGATTGAGATCATGAAATTAGCAGTGAGAAGACAATTTTGGACCATCTCAAGTGTCTCATTATAAAGAGGAATGAAAGTAACATCTTCCAAGAAGAGGTAGTATGCAGTAGGATAATTTGTTCTTGCGTGTTGTTGATAAGGAATTGGGTTTGGAAGAGTGTACCATTATCATATTTTTAAAAAAGATGCCATTCAAGAAATTGTGACTCCTTGTGTTGAGGTTGGTGATGTTCTAGTTGGTGGTTTGCAAGGTGCAGTGTTGGAAGAGGTGTTGAAAGAGAAGGTGAAAAAAGTAATTTTAGGATACCAGTTCTGCACAAGGATTATAGTTGTTGATTAAGGTTCAAAGTGCTGGATTTGGAGTTCAGAGTACGGATTGTGCTCCGTCTCCCTAAAGGTTACTCGTACTCAGGATTTAGATATGTCTGCCAAGCCCTGTGAATTTTTTTAGTCATTGTGGCGGTCAACTTTTTACCTGTTTTTATTTTTTCAAAAATAAAATACAAAATGGAATTTGTTTTTGAATAAACACAACTAATGATCCCCCACCATGGGAAAAACCTCCTGTGGTGGGGGGATCATTTAAACATTTTTACTGTCCTCGACCTCCAGGTGTTTCATGGTGGTAAGGGAGAGTAAAAAGCTGGTCATTCAACTGCCAGCTCTAAATCTGGAGTGTGGCTGAACGACTCAACTGCAGACTGCCCTTACACGTTTGGGCCATCGGAGGAGTGTGTCAGTGATGGAAATGGTGTACTCTCCATCACTATCATACAAAAGTGCTGTCAAACACACAAAAGGTGATGGGAGTATGCTTGCAAGAAGTCTAACCAATGGCAATTGCTCTGGGTCGCATTCCAACCCATCATTCTTTTGCCCATTATGCCACCTCAGATTAGGCTCAGCCATATGCAATTCCATCTTGACCCTGCTCCAATGAGAACAGTCCGGCTCAAACTGCCATGCCAGAGCAAAACTAATCTTGGGTTGCCTGTGTTCCGATTCAGAGTTGACGTGGCTTGCCAGTTGGGGCTAGACTGTTCCCATTGAAGCAGGACTGAGAATGAATTGCATATGGGTGGGTCTAATCTGAGGAGACGTGGTGGGCAAAAGAAGGATGTGTTGAAATGCTACCTCGAACAGTTGCCAGCAGTTAGACTCATTATAAGCATCCCCTCATCTCCTATTGTGTGATGAATATTCCTAAGTTCCCCCCAACTGTAAAGCAGGCAGGCCTGTCATTTAATATGCGCTTCAATTCCTTTATCTGAAAAAATGGTAAGTACTCACAAACACGCTCATTTCTGATATGCAGGTGTATATGAACACTCTCAATTTCAGCATTTTTTAGCAACAGAGGAAAACAATAAATAGTACCATCACTTTTTATGAAATCAAAGGAAAACGGTGTTTTTCAAAATAACAACGTTTTATTCGGTAAACGGCACGCAGCGCACCGAGCTCTTTATCCACAGAGGGTCAAAGACCGCGAAGTCTTGCATTTTGTATCTGACAAAAACTGGACAGGAGAAAATACAAAGTAAGTGCTTTTTGGATTCTCTTGGTTGCAGCTCCGTGCTTAGGCAAGGAAGCAATAAGTATTTTTCAAAGAGCGGGCGCCTCCATTGACACTTGCAGTATTTGTTGATAAAAACTCATTGCTTTTAATGACAAAACTTGGCGAGAATGGCGCACCCCGCCGAGCCGCTGTGCGCTGCGTATTACATTGCTTAAAACTGATGCTGGCGAAAAAACACATAAGTGTAACGGATTGCCCCCGAAAACACCAGGAGAGGAGGACAGCTACTGAGGAGCTAATGGACCTGCTGATAGAAACGCATAAAAGGGCCTCGGAGTGGCGCGTCTTCCTTATATAGAATCTGCTTCAGCCGGTCGGTGACGACGATATCCATTCGTTTAAATACAATAATTATTTTCTTGTTTAAAAATGCCAAATGTTTTGTATGAATGATGAGTGTCTCTATTTTACTCTTTTATTGTTGCATTAGGTATAACCAGTAGTACAATTAAGACTTTATGCAAGGCTTATTCGTCTTATCCAGCAGTCCATGCTTTAAGATCCAAATGTCATCACTTGGTTGTGTCCCATGTTGGTCTCTGTGACACAACGTCATTGTCCCCTGTCGTTAGCAGTAGCACACTCACACTTGCTGACTAGCATAGATGTGATTTGTTTATTTATTAGAAGTGGAATGGCTGAACTAGAACAGCAGAGGTGATTTATAAATATTAGTTATGACCGGTAGCTTAGTGTTACACAATACAATACATTATATTCAAGCGATCAGCTAAGGTCTCTGCTCCAAGTAAAACTTGGAAGTGGGAAACGGATATTACTCGGACTGAAAGCTCCCTATAACTATCTAAAACAGCTGGCCCAAAGAAGACTGGACCGGAACTGGAAGGACAATACAGAGGGGCGGATCAAGAGATAAATAGCATTGGAACAGTAGATCCTCGATCAATTCTTGAAAATGTGTCAGAAAGGCAGCGGTGCGTACATTTACTGAGTAGGATTGTTGGAACTGGGGGTCTCTAGTTGGTTGAGGTAGGTACTTTAGTCAAAATAAGGACCCTTGCTTTTAGTCAGGGTAAGGAGGGACACACTCTTAGATAACCCCTGCTCACACCCTGGTAGCTTGGCACGAGCAGCCAGGCTTATCTCCAAGGCAATGTGTAAAGTATTTGCAACCACACTCCCAGTAACACAGTGATAACACCACAAATGACACCACACTGGTTTCATAAAAATAGAGGTATCTTTATAAAAAAAAGGAATACGATGAGACCAAACAATAGATATCCAACATATACGCATTCGTAATATTTCGTTTTGCCGGTTATTAGGTCATCAATCACTTGTAGGTTCTTGCGTTATTAATGAGCAATTCACGATCTCTAATGCAGTCCTAATGCAATACTATGCAGTTCGTAATGCAGTTCGCGATGTAGTACTAAGACAGTCCTTAATGCAAGAATCAGGCGGTTCATAAGGTAAGAATAGTACGGTAAGTAATGCACAAATCAGGCAGTCGTAATGCAAGAATAATGCGGTAAGTAATGCACAAATCAGGGAGTTTGTAATGCAAGAATAATGCAGTAAGCCTCGCTGAGACACACTTCTTGGTTTCAAGTAGGTCTTTAGCACGTTGCGGCTTGGGCCGGTGGTGGCGATCTTTCCTCACAGCTTCCGTTACGATGACGGCTTGGACCAAAAACAGCTATGCAGCAGCATGGACAAAGTTTCACGCTGCAGGGGCAATGCGGTCATGGGGCACCTCGTAAACAGCACCACGGACCACACGGCAGTCTCAGGCTTGCAAAGAGCACACGCACATAGCGTCGCTGAGACACACTTGGAAACTTTTATATTCCTGAGTTTCCACAACAGGGGACCAGCTTTCCTCGGGCCCTTGAAGACAAATCACTTAAGGACACAGCACACAGCAAAGTCCTCTCAAGTAGGGGGACACAGCACACAGCAAAGTCCCTTATCCTCTCCTCAGTCAAATCAGCAAACTGCAGGCCATCCCCAGAACACACAACAAGAGTAGTCCTTATCTTCAGTCTCTTCAGCTGTTCTTCCTTAGGCAGAGGCTCCTCTTGACCACAAATTAGTTTCAATCCTTTTTCAATCTGGATTTTGGTCTTGAGTTCAGGGTTTTCAGCTCCTACACTTATACCCCTAAATGCCTTTGAAGTCTTTGTGTTCAGGGAGCTCTGACCCTGGTCCAAACCAGACCTGGGTGTCTGCCTGCCAGTGCACACCCTCTTCCTTTGATAGTCAGGATCTGGTTCAGAATCTCTACTCAAAAACTTGGGTTCAAATAAAAATGGGAGATGGTCGAAACTTAACAATCAAAATCACCACTACCAATGGCCTAAAACAGGAGTGCGTTCCAGCCCCCCAGTTTATTTAATATATTTACAGCCGATCTAGATAACAACTTACGTTTGACATTAGGTGACCCCCCAAAACTGGGGAATGTGAGAATAACAAGTTTGCAATGCGCCGATGACATTGTGCTGCTATCTTAAACACCTTGTGGCCTCCAACGTCTGATAAACAAACTAGTAGAATACACAACCTCAAACCAACTACACATAAACTTAAAAAAAACAAAGGTAATGTGTTTTTCGAGTCCGCATAAAAAAAAAATCATTTGGCCGATCAACAGCAATCGTTTGGACCAGGAGGGAACATATAAATATCTAGGATTCATTTTGGATCACCACCTTAATTATAAGCAACATCAAGAACAGCAGGAATCAAAAGCCAAACAGCTATTATGTGCATTCAAAACCTAGCAAAAAAACTCAGCGACTGTTCAACAGCTCACTTACTAAAGGTCGTGGCAGCAACATTTTTACCCTTATTTACTTACAGTTCAGAACTCCTAAACACAAAGGACGCAACATCTCTGAACATCGCTCGAACCAGTCTCTTTAAAAACCTTTTTAAAATCCTGCGCCATATTTCTTAAGCCCGGATCAGACTAGAATTTGGGTTAAAAAACCAAGACAAGGAGCACTGGTTAAATATTATTGGAGAATGCGGGCAGCTGAGGAAGACTCTCTGCCACATTATTGTTGGCTGGAGGTAGAAAAGCAATCCAAATCGAGTAATTCAGTTTATTCATTCTTAAAGCAATCAATTGAGGCCTTGAAGTTAGAGGAAGCTTGGCACACAACACCATCCTATTCGGAGTTTAAACAAATAGTTAACAAAACAGTCAATCAAATGTCCCATGAACAGGACAAAGCTTCATTGACGATGAAAATCGATGCATGGATTGTGTTGCCAATGTACAAAATGTTAAAGCCTCAACCATACCTTTTGGAACATTTTGCAAATCGAATGAAGCAGCAACTGACCTTACTGAGACTGGGAGTGTACCCAACTAAAGATCTAATCCTAAAATGGAAACACACCTGGCTCTCAACGGACTGTCACCTCTGCGGACAAGGAGACAAATCAGTTCTCCACTTACTCTGTATTTGCCCGGCATTATCACCAAATGGAAAGAACTTTTGCGGCCGTTAATGAAAAAAGAACAGATAAGGACTTGTAGACCCGCCGTAATAAAATGTTTAGGAGGGTCAACTGTGCAATTGGCGTTTAAAGCATTAACGTTTTTGAGTTTAGCTGCAAACAAACTAGAACAAAGAGACAGTGAACTTGAACTGGCAAAGCAAGCAATGTGAAAAGTCCGGACAGTTAGCCAGATGCCAGGACAAGAATCAGATATCTCATAGCTAGACTCACTATTACAAGATCGAAGGAACCAACTGTACAGTGGGTTTCTCTTTTAACAAGGAAAGAAAAAAAAGAAAAGAAAAAAATGGGTTTTATCACAAATTTTAAATGAGAATTTATTAACCAATTTGTACTTTGCTTATGAATTTTGTGTGTCATGTGTTTATATGTTTTTGTGGTTAAGCCGCTCTTTTATGATTTAAACCAAATCAAATAAACTAATTTTTACTGACAAGCAATTACCATAACACTTTATACAGGGACTACTTGCACTTTGACACTGATCAGCAGTGGCAAAGTGCCCAAAGCATCTAGGTCGGCAACATTATGTCAGAAAAAGATCTAGGAGGAAGACAAAAAGTTTAAGGAACTTTAGCCAAAAAGGGCAACGTCCAACAAGGATGGTTTACGATTCTTTTCTTTCTTGTAGACTGAGATGTTCAACTACATGATGTTCTTCCCAGGAAGTGTTGGCCACCTAGGATAGTCATTTTCTAGGTGAGTTAGTTCGGATCTCCTGTTTGCAGAGCTTCGTTCCTAAGGCAGGTGTGTTTGTACTAGCTTCCAACTTCCATTGATAGACAAATGAGATAGAAAACAGTTGTGTAATGTGGTTGAATTTCCTCCCCCCTGTATGGAAACTGACTGACACATACAGCATTCCTCATTGTTTGGCCTACTTTGTTGCTACTGAGAATGTCACTGACAGTATTCCTGCACCTTTGTTGTTTATCTTTATTTATGAGACTCTCTTCCTGTCCTTTGACTTTACCTTAAGTCTCTGTCTTAGGGAGTTGGGATGAACCTTACAACTTCGCTGCTTGTAACAATCTTCCACACGGTTGCCCTCTCTCCTAACATTCCAGTCTTGTGTCTTGGTTGGACACAGAGCTCAACAGTGCTCATCTCTGCTGAGAAAGCAGTACTTTTATTTTTGAAAATTGAAATATATTTGTATCACATTTATCTTGAAAAAATACTGATTTGTCTTTGTTGTGCTTGCTTTCAGAGTTATGTTATGTTATGTTACTGCAATTTGTATAGCGCAACAGCTGCCCCAGCAAAGGGGTGTCCAGGAGCTGACAGCAAAACAACATGGAGGGAGAGGCAAAGAGTACACAGTGGGAAACAGGTATGTTGTTATGGCCTTTCTGAAAGACAAGTAGTTGGTGTGGCTCCGAATATGGTTGGGCAGCGAATTTCAAAGGTGGGCTGCCCTACTGTGGAAGGAGCGGCCTCCTGCCCGCCCTCTCCAAAACCTTGGGACCCTCACCAGGTGCTGGCCTAGTGAGCAGAGCTGACATGTGGGGACGTAGGGAGTAACTAAGTTGGCCAGGATACTGGGGGTGTTAAGTTTTAGGGCTTTAAAAGTGATGCAGTTGGCCTTAAATTCAATTCTCCTGGCCACTGGCAGCCAGTGTAGCCGATGGATGGTGGCTGACACCGGGCAGGACCTACGTAGGCCAATCAGAGATCTGGCTGCTGTGTTCTGGGCCCGTTGTAGCCGCACAATCTCAGCCTTATTTGCCTCTAAATACAGAGAGCAGGCATAATCCAATCTGCACATTATGGATGCCTGAATGATGGTCTTGCGCAAAGGTGGATGAAAAAAAAACCAATAAGTGTCGAAGCCCTAGCAAAAGCCCAAAACAAGAACCTGCTACCTTTTTGGTTTGGACTTGATAGCTGAGGGATGAGTCCAACACTATACCCACATTTTTTACGGCCTGCTTGGGAGGGGGGGCTCTACCTGGCTTTCTGGCCACCAGAGTTCGCTCCACATATCATGGTCCTTCCCCACCAACAACACCTCAGATTTACTGGCATTCAGCTGGATGCAGTTGGCGGTCATCCACTCAGCGACCACCGCCAGGTCACCCCGAAATTTCAGGGCGTCCCTCCCAGCATCGTTTGAGAGTGCCACCACTAGCTAAGTGTCGTCCGCATAGGAGACCATGGTCAGTCCCCTATTTCTAGCCACCGCAGCCAGTGGTAGGACATAGAGATTAGATAATAGGGGACTGAGGGAGGAGCCCTGTGGGACGCTTTGTTTAATGGGGTGTGTGCCCGATGCAAAAGTGGGGACCGTGACCACGAATGACCTTTCAGAATCTTGAGCAACAGTTCTGAGAAGACTCTGGGCTGATATCCAGTGCTTCTCCTAATCAGTGTCTATGGTGTCTGACTCTTCCTCCATTTTCAAGCTAGTTCCTGCCTGAGATATTTTTCATGTATCATATTTTAGCTGGAACAAGCAGGCTAGTGAGATTTTTAGCATACCCCATTATGACAACCTCACTAACCTCCTCTCATTCTGACATTTATTTTCTTTGACTTCTGATTTCAGCTTAGGACGTGTACCAGTTGAGGACTATGTATTCCATGCCATTTCTTTCTTTTAGATTAGTTAATAGTGTTTGGTGATTTATAGTGTCAGACTCAGTGAAAAGGTCCAGACGAACGGGGATACAAGAGTCACCAGAGTTAAAAAGCCTAAGGGCATAAATACATTTTTTTATGAGATCTGTTATGGATTGATCCCTCTCTGAACCCAGATTGCCATTCATCAAGAATATTGTTTTCAGCGATGAATTGTTTTGACTCTGTAAGCAAACAGCTTTCTGAAACTTCTGTAAGAATTGGTAGGTATGAGACTGGTTGAATGTTGCTCAAATATTCAGGGTCTTAACCTGTTTTTTCATGAAGAAAAGTGACTTATCCAATTTTGGGGAAGTTTGGGTCCTTCCCTTGCACTGGAGATGCATTGATCACATTAGTCTAGAAATGTGTGAAAGATTTGCTTATTTCCTACAAGATTACTGGGTTGTGATGCTCTGATAAGTGAGATGATAGCTGAGGTCTGGCAATGATCTGCAGGCCTAGTTAGACTAGGTGGATTTCTTTTGTTTAACTTGAACATAGCTACGTTTATCTTCTGAATAAATAATAATTGAGGGTTCAATCTTTTTGCTACCTTGCCATTGAAGAAACCAGCATATTTGTCACATTTCCCTTTGGGAACATTTACAATCACCGAATTAAAGGGAAAGTCTTTCCAAGGAGTTTTTGTCTTGGTTGAATTTCTTCCTGATAAGAGTTGATGGTGCCTTTTTGATTTTGTTTTCATAATGTATACTTCTCTTCTTTAAAAGTTTGTGGTTGGGTGATGTTGGAATTTGTCACCATCCCTGTTCCACCATTCATAGAATGTCCCTTTCTTCATTGAGCTCTTGTGTGAGCCACTATGGAAATCATTCGTTTTTCAGTCACTTTAATTTTTCAGTACCATAAGTATGACATGTGTGAAGATTATTTTGATATCTTGATCTGTTGGGATTGTTTGTAGAGAGTAGCAGACCAAATACTGTAGGGTGTTAAGACTGATACATCAGAGGTCTTTAACCCAGACTTCCAGGGTATCTACTCCTATTGGTACTGATTGAGTGAAAAGAGACTATGATTATATTGGGATAAAAGCAGTCAAGAGTGATGGAGAAAGAGGGTTTCTGTCTTACTTGTTCGTTTGAGTGAGATGATGAGGTCTAGAAAGATGCCTTTCACATGCATTGTAATTAGGCATAATTGTAAGAGTTCATAGTTCTTTAACAATGGGGATATTTGTGTTGGTGCTCTAGCCTTCTCATCTCACCAATGCAAGCTAAAGTCACCAAGGCTATCGCTGTTCTCCGAGGAGGTATTGGTCATTTTTCATTTTCTTGCATAAAGTTTGGTTTCTATAAATCAGCGAGACCCCCTCCACTCGTTTTATATACTCTCTCCAGTCAGATGATATCGAAATGAGGAGGATGTCTAAATATTTCACTGGCTGAAATGTTTCATTTAGCTGGGTCTTGGGTAGAAACATAAGGTTTGGTTTATGAATCTTATTCTGGTCTGCTGTTTCAATTTGGTGTTTGACCATTGTAGCTATTCTGCCTTTTCTGCATGGCCATCATAGATGTTTTATCTTTTTCTTGCCCCTATTTTTGTTGGCTTTAAGACTCTGTGCACTTCACCATTGTTAAATAATATTAACTGCTTCTTCTCTAAAATATATGTGCTGTACATTGAAATTTCCTTTTTGGGCTATTCATCTTCCCTGCAAGTCCATTGTTAAATGGTGACTAGAGTGCATCTATGGCGTGGAAAGTTGAATGTCATATGTAGGCTGCAATGTATATTTACACCACCCACATATATGGCAAACATATATTTCTTTCAGGAATGCCACTGTGCTTGGGCTAGGTTGCAGTTTAAATGCACTGCAGTGGCAAGCAGCAGGGAAAAGGTCTTTACCATGTAGGAATAGTCTATTTTTATATATTCATAAGTTGCCCTTAAAGTGTGCCATGTAAGCCCAAAGAACATAGTGCTAATATCTAAAAATAGAGCACAGCACATATTGAGTTTTATGTGCCCTCACAGTGAAATAAAACTCAAAAGCTATTTCACTATGTAGGGCTGGCTAGATTTTTCCTTAGTAGGTCTAGTTGGGAATAAAAACATCTTTATTTTCCATTTCCGCTCAGGAAATGTCTAGGAACTGAAAAGTGCTTCAAATTTATTTTCAGATTTGTTTCTTAAATATGTTAAAATAAGGTTTTTTACATCTTAAGCAGAAAAGTTACTTTGTAAAAATATATTTTAGGCTGCCTGAGATGAAGTAGCTTAAAATCAATGCTGCCACTGATTACACCTCCAGAGCTGGTATGCATGTCTTTTGCTCGAAAAGCAAATGATCCTCGCTCAGAGAATATGGACTGCCTCTGAGCCCGGCTCAGAGAATATGACCTGCCTATGAGCCCAGATTAAAGCCAAGTGGCTGTTAATTGCAGAATTTACCAGAAAAAGCTTTCTCATATGTCTGAAGATAACATTTTTGACTGGGATAACCTGCTTGGTATATCCTACCTGTGGTCTTTTGTGTTCAACCTGAAATAGTGCTTAGGTTCTGGTCATCATGAAAACATTTTCTATAGTACTTACACTGTTCCCATGAGGCACAGGGTCAGACTGATTTGCATATGGCCATGTCTGAACTGGGGTGGTGGAGTGAACTAAAGAATGATGATGGATTAAACCCAGATCAGTTGACTGGGGGTGAGTGTTTGATTTGCTCAAATGCTCCGCCCATCATCCCCTTTGGTATCGCTACATTTTTATAGGCATGCTTTACCTTAAAATGTAAAAAATTGGGGCGTGGCTAAGCGCCCGATCCGGATGGCGGTGCGACGGTGAAGCTCCGTCTATACCAGGGCCGACTGGCGGTTCGCGCACATCGTTCTATGCCGGAGTAGCAGCGCCAGACATGAAACAGTGCCAGGAATCCGGTGCGGCACCTTTGGCCGAGGTTTGCAGCTTCTAAACCCGCATTTCTTTATCTTCGTCACGGTCGCGGCTCTGAAACGGCCGTGACCGCCATTTTGGATTCTGAAACGGCGCCGTTCGCCTGAAGTGAACTTCGCGCTCATTTGAACTTTAGCCTCATGAAGCTTACTGCTTTGTCCAAACCTTCACTACCATCATGGGGACAGCGTTCAGATCAATTCAGGTGACTTTCTTATTTTTGGTGGCTCCATAACTGGCAAATAATTGTTTATTGCATTCTCCTCAATAGGAGTCGCCATTTTGTACTGTGCTTCTCTGGCTTGTAATTATCCTGCGCTTTACAATAGGAGTTGCCTCTCTCTTTTGGCCACCTTGACAACTTTCTGGTGCCACATTACTCCATTGACTCGCTTTTTCTGCTTTTTTGGGCGCTATTCCCTTGTACTACCTCCTTTCTTCCTATATCCTGAACTCGTGCGCCCTATACAATCCTTTTCACGCACGCTTGCATGGCGAATAATCCCAGCAGAACCCCTAAGCGCAATTACATCAAAAACTCTAAATTATTCTCAGCGCTAGCTCACTTGGAAGCTTCCTCATCTTCCAGCGCCAGTGACACGTTATCTACTATGGATGTTCCTCCACAGAATTCTTCTAAAACTACTCCGAAAAGGTTAAAAAAGAACCCACCTTCTCCCACGAAATCCTCCTCAGACATCTCCATGGAACTGTTACTTGAGGAGATTAGAGCATTGCGCCCCTACATGGAAGACACTAATGCAAAGCTGCAAACGCTTACCGACAATTGGTCTCAGATGGACGCCAGAGTCTCCAATGTGGAAAAATCTGTCTCCTCTCTTCGGGAATCAGCCACTAAAATTCCCCACGTGGAATCGCAGTTGTGCTTTCTTCAGAAGCAGGTGGAGGACCTTGAAAACAGGAATAGACGTAATAATCTTCGTCTTTACGGCCTGAAAGAAGGTTGCAGGGGAATGATCCTATCCCTTTCTTCCAGTCCTTTTTGCCCAAGCTCCTGCACCTGCCCGAAGGCACTACGTTAAATATTCAACGGGCTCACCGGCTTGGTCGACTCCCCTCTGCTCCTTCTCCAACTGCAAAGCCTAGAGGAGTCATAATGTATTTTCTGGAATTCACAGATCTTCTGAAGGTCCTCTTGGCGGCTAAAGCTTCTCCACGCCTAGTTTGGTCTGATTCTACTCTTTTCTTCGCCCAGGATTATGCCAAGGCCACTGCAAATCGACGTAAAGCCTTCCTGGACATGAGAGCGGATCTTCGATCCATTGGAGCAAGATATGGCCTATTTCATCCTTGTTTATTCAAAGTCACCCACAATAATAAGACCATCACCTACGAAGATCCAGTACGTCTCCGCAGTTTCCTCAACTCCTGCGGTCCTGCTAACATGGAGTTCTCCAATGCCGGCTCTTCATCCTCATTTCCTCCATGACTTTTCACGATGATGCCACTGGACTTCCTGATGCCTTGTTAACCTTTTATCCATGTTTCTTCGTTGTACCGATTGTTATTCCTCAACCCTGTTTTTGACTAGTTCTTTTTTGACTAGTCGACCCTCGTTGTTGTTTATTGCATTTTCTATATGTATGTGTTACTCTCATTGTTTCTTCTATGATATCTCCCTTCACCTAACCATGTTGTTTCTCCTTCTTTTGTAGATCCCTATTTAGCGTCCCGTCATGTTTCCCTGGTTGGACGTTTCATTGCCCGTTTCCTGCCCTCCGTTGGTTGGCCTTACCCCCCTCGTCTCATCTTCGTTTTCATCCCTTTCATCCTCCCTTCGGATTTTGTATCCTTATCCCTTCACCCTTGTAAGTACATACCTGTTTTCTCTGCCTAGTTCTGACTCTCCCCATCATCGTTTGTTGGTTTTGTACAGTTAACTTGTCCTTGTCATGTTTCTTCTCCTTGCCTTCTTTTCTATACTCTCTTGGTTGCTTTTGTTTTTTTCTTCTTCTCATTTTTCCTTTGCATTTTCTATATGTCACCTTATGCTTCTCCTATCCAATGAATTTTCTCCCTTATGCTCTGCTTTTCTCTCTTTTTCACAATTCACTTATTTTACCACATCGCTCCTTTTCTTCATCTGGTTTCTCGACAGTTACTTTCCTGATGTACTCCACCTATGCCTCTTTTTCTTTTCTTCCGATTCACTATACCAGTTTTCTCCATTGACTCTGTTTTCTTCTTCGGTCTTTTTCTGTATTACTTCTGCTCCATTCTCTTTTATACTCTTCTCTATTCCTACACTTGCTCCTCCTCCTTTTTCTATTTTCCTTCTTTCTTTTTCCTCTTTTTTCTTCTTTCCAGATTTTTATGAGGCTTTCTTTTGTTCCCTATTTACATTTTCCCTTTTTAATCATTCTTGATGTCAGTACGCATTGTTTCTTGGAACGTTAAAGGATTGAATTCACCCATCAAGAGGCAAAAGATCCTTTCCCATTTAGCCAAATTGAATGTAGATATCGCCTTTTTGCAAGAAACCCATCTCTCTGATACCGAGGCTGTTAAACTCCAAAGAGGTTGGGTGGGAAAGGTTTTTTCAGCTCCTGGTGATGGTAAAAGGAATGGTGTTGCATTGTTAATCCGAAAGTCTTTTTCTCATTCTGTATTACACTCCGAATCTGACCCTGATGGCAGATGGTTATCTGTTAAACTTTCCTCAAAAGGTGTCCCTTTTTCCCTACTCAATGTCTACGCCCCCACAGGTGGGAATCCTATGTTTTGGAAAGCGTTTGCCTCTCGCATTACTGAATGTATTGATGACAATTTTATTTTGGCAGGCGATTGCAACATGCCACTGGACCCCTTTTTGGACAGGCACTCCAAATCTTTTTTTGTTCCTAATAGATCCCAGAAACTTTTTACACACGCCATCTCTCAACACAAGCTAGTCGATGCTTGGCGAATATGTAACCCGACCAGTAAAGAATTTACATTCTATTCCCCGGTTCATCATTCCCAATCACGCATTGACTATATCTTTCTCTCGCACCACCTGTCCCAATCCCTCACTCAGGCTGAGATTGGCCCCATTATTTTTTCTGATCATGCCCCAGTTCTCATTAACATTTACATTTTACCCAAATCCACCGGTCCTAAGAGATAGCGTTTCAACAATACCCTCCTTCTTGATCCCAAATTTACTGCTTCATTTATTGAGTTTACTACCGAATTTTTTCTTATTAATGACACCCCCTCCTTAGCCACTCACACTATTTGGGACGCTTACAAAGCTGCGGCCAGAGACTTTATCATCAGACATGTTGCCGCAAAGCGTAAACTTGCCCGCACACGCACCAGTGATCTTTTATCTCAGATCAAAGCACTAGAACATTCCTTTTACACTTCCCACACCCAGGAAAGTTTAACAGCCCTTGTAACTGCGAAAATGAATTATAACAAACAGTCCACCGAGGATGCATCGTTGTATTTATTGAAATCCAGTTCGAAATTTTATGGCGGGAAGAATAAGGCGGGGAAAGTTCTTGCCAATTATTTGAAAGTTAAGCAAAACAAATTGAATATTGAGTCTGTTTTTGATGGTAATTTAATCTTGCAACATAAAGATGCTGATATTTTGGAAGAATTTTCTCGTTTCTACTCTACACTTTATTCCTCTGAAACTCAACCATCTGCTCACTCTATCTCCACTTTCTTTACAAGCATCCAACCCCCTCCTAACTTTCCGGTTGATCTAGCCTCCCTTGAAACCCCCCTTACCATTCGCGAATTACATACTGCACTTCACTCCCTTAAGAAAGACAAAGCCCCAGGCCCAGATGGTTTTACGGTCGAATTCTATCAACACTTTGCTACTCTTTTGTTACCCAAACTACACCTACTCCTTGACTCCTTCAAAACCAGTGGTACTTCCTCAGGCACTTTTTCAGATGCCTATATTTGCATCATACCAAAGGAGGGGAAGGACACCCAACACTGCAAGAATTACCGACCAATATCGCTTGTCAACATTGATTACAAATTGTATGCCAAATTCTTAGCCATCAGATTAGATCCTTTTCTCCCAGATCTTCTCGGCCCCGAGCAATCCGGATTTGTTAAGGGTCGCTTTATTTCTGATAATACCAGACTCCATTTTAATGTTCTTTCTAAATCACCACGATTTAAGGACTCCCTAGCCGCAATTGCCCTAGATGCCGAAAAGGCATTCGACAGAGTAGAATGGTCTTTTCTTTTTTCTGCACTGAAATGGTTTGGGTTTGGTCCTAATTTTATTTCCCTCATTTCCCTTCTCTATGCGAATCCCAGAGCGGCGGTTTGTGCTAATGGCCTAATATCTTCATTTTTTCACCTTGGCAGAGGAGTTAGGCAAGGTTGCCCTCTTTCCCCTTTTCTCTTTAACCTTGCCCTAGAACCTTTTCTATCTAAGTTACGTCAAAACCCAAACATTTCTGGTTTCCCTCTCTCTCATTCGCAAATCAAGTTAGCTGCTTACGCAGATGACATTTTACTCTTCATTTCGAACCCCTCTGTATCCATCCCAGCTTTCCTCGCCGAAGTTAACGTTTATTCTCATCTTTCTGGTTATAAGCTGAACAACGATAAATGTGAGATTCTTCCCCTCACCAAATTCACCTTCAAACCTGATTTTGCACCTTCCAATTTCAAATGGAGTCCGACCCATATAAAATATCTTGGTTTGCATATCACTCCTTCCATCCCAGATACTATTTCATTATGCCTCACTAAATGCACTCAAAAGTTGTCTGACCTCACCTCCAGATGGCATCCCCTATACCTTTCTTGGTGGGGCCGTCTTGACACCATCAAGATGATGTTATCCCCTATTGTCCTCTATACCATTTCTAACATTCCTGTTTCCATTCCTGTTCAATTTTTTACTAAAATCAATACCACCTTATCCTCCTTTTTATGGTCTGGAAAGAAATCGCGCATGTCTTTGTCACGTTTACGTCTCCCCAAATCAGAGGGCGGGGTTAATTTCCCAAATTTCCCCGCTTACCATCGAGCTTTTCTCCTGAAACAAGCCTCTATCTGGCTTAAAGATCCCACCGAGCCTCTTCCCCTTTGGGCTGCACTCGAGCGTCTTTCTCTTTCTCCCTTTTCCTTTGCTGAATATCTTTCCTTCTCTCGCAAACCCCAATTCTTGTCCACTCCAATTCACAAATACACTGCGAAACTACTTCTGGCTTCTGCTCCAGTTCCTCCCTCCTCTATTACTGAATTTCTCAACACCACTATTTGGTATAATAATAGCATTCTTATTAACTGAAACCTTTTTACTGGAAAACTTGGAGGCAGCAAGGTTTAATCTGGGTTTCCAACTTTTTACTGGGAATATCTTCACATCTTTTTCTATTCTTAGCCAGACCTTCTCTCTTCCCTCCTCCTTTATCCACAAATATATCCTACTTAAGAATGCAGTTATATCCGTATATGATTCCCTTTCTCATTCTTCTCCACCTCCGCTCTCTAATACTCCAATTTCTTCTTTACATTCCCAATTATGTTCCAACCCTTCAGCTTCTTCCATTTATCACTCCTTCCATACCCCTACATCACCTCGCCCAAAATCCACAGTGGAAGAGCAGTGGGAATCTGAACTTGCTGTATCCTGGTCTACCTCCCTTTGGGATAAAATTTGGACTAAGCTTCGCAAATCCTCGAGAGCTGCCTCTCTCACACAAACACTTTTCTTCCTTTACAATCGACTCCTTTACACACCATCTCTCCTTCATAAAAGATTCCCCTTGGTTCCAGATCTGTGTTGGTCCTGCTCAGCTCCCAATGCCACGCTTTTTCATATGCTCTTTCTCTGCCCTCTCATGCACGCATTTTGGACTAAAGTATGGGTCCAAATCAATTCTATTTTCCAGACTTCTATCCCCTTTTCTATCACTGACATTTTTCTTGGCTCACTCTCTTCTTCCTGGTCTGTAGTTGAAACAAATGTTCATATTATTGATTTGTTAATAGCAGTTGCGTTTCAACAGATTACTGTTAATTGGAAAAACTCAAAAGATATTACTTTCAAAGCTTGGTGGTTCAATGTGTGTTATAATCACAGACTGGATACTGCATTTGTTTATCCCCTTACCCTGGCCCCAAAAAGACATGCATTATGGCTCCCCATTACCCTTTATTTGGATGTCTGTGCTGAGCGTTCTTCTCACTTACCTCCATTTCAGCAAGAAGTTTCGAAACCTCCCTGAGTCACCTTTCGTTCCTTCTCTTTCTCTAGTTTTTATTTTTTCTGCACGTATTTGCATCATATCCCATGTAACAAAGCCTCTCATGAAGTATGTTTTACACTTATAGCCTCATTAATTTTTTAATTTTTCCTTTTTCCCTTCCCCCCCTATTTTCTTTCTCTTATGCTATTTATTGTGATACCCTAGTTGATTATACTTTTTGATGATGATGTATTTCGTTTCATTCTTTGTAATAACAACTTGTTTCTTTCAATAAAATTTTACTTGAACTAAAAAATGTAAAAAATCAGTTGTCTAGATCTCCTTTGCCTATTCTGATGATTTTTCTGTCTGTATGCTAATTAAACTTTTCCTCAATTTGTTTCTAAATTTGGCTGGGAATTTGTAAGAAATTGGGGTATTAGTTTAGGGGGGTGAGCACCGATTGGCAAATAATAACTGGGGGTAATGAAATTGGCGGAATTTGATTCTACAGAATTTAGCAGAATTACATTAATAATCCATGAGATTCCACAGAATTCCACAATTGAGAGGAGTGGGCGTTTGGTGCTATTTTCTTGGGGGCAAAATGCACCATCTGGTCCAAAATTAGATGTGAGGATGCATTTTGTGTTAAGACAATAGCACAGGTTAATTCCTGCAAATTATGTAAGGGCGCTGCTGCCAAGTGGTTTCCATTAGTTTCTAAACTTTAGAAAACACTGCATATACCTCTGCAGTGCATACCCTTCGATGCCCTTACATCCTTTGCAGTAATTACTGCAGAAGATGTAAGGGTGCTGAGATGTTTGCACTGCGATGCAGTGATTTTTAACAGGGCCAGAGAGGGAGCTGTCTTTCTATGTTTAAAAGCCACTGCCAATTACAATTTAATCTACAGTGTTTTTTTAAATATAGAGAGACTGTTCCCTCTTCCAGCCCTGTTTAAAAATCACTGCAGTGCCTACCCCAGGGCGCCCTTACATAATCTGCACTATTCACTGCAGAGTATGTGAGGGTGGCGAGAGGTTTGCACTGCAGTAGTTTCTTAACAGGTCCGTCAAAGGGAGCAGTCTCACTATGTTTAAAAACCACGGAAGATTAAACTGTAATCTGCAGTGATTTCTAGACATTGAAGGACTACTCCCTCGACCAGCTTTGTTTAGAAACTATTTACTGCAGAATATTACCACTGCGGGATCGGGAAACTTTACCCAAATTGCACGTTACAAGAGTAACACTGAATCACCAAATTTCTCAGATTCCCCTGGCGGAATTGAAAATTCCGCCCAGGCTTAATAATCAAAATCCTTGTGAGGGTGCATCCTTAAAGTCACTAAATTAACTTGAGCTGAGCCCTCTGCCTGCTATGGCAGAGAGCAGACAGACTTAACTGAGAGGCAATGTGTACATTATTAATGTAGTACTCAAACAGTAAGAAAGTCAAAACATAATAAGAAAATCCACTTCTTGAAAAATAGAATACATTTCAATGAATAAAATGACAACAAAATGACAAAAATCCAATAAGGGAAATCGGAGTTATGGATTTTTACAGTTTAATAGTTTAATAGTGCCAAAAAGTGTTAAGCACCAACTGCAGTCAGCTGATTGTGCTTGACTGATCCATAGGAGC
Source organism: Lissotriton helveticus (assembly GCF_964261635.1). Taxonomy (NCBI): domain Eukaryota; kingdom Metazoa; phylum Chordata; class Amphibia; order Caudata; family Salamandridae; genus Lissotriton; species Lissotriton helveticus. The sequence continues at coordinate 1,471,224,275 of NC_136065.1, forward strand.
AAGTTAGGGCCAATTGCTATAGAGAGAAGGTCAGATACAGAAACCAGGTTCATCACAGTTGAAAGTTTTATCTTCGCGCTTAGCCTTTTTTACCTTTTTTAAATGATCTTTTCCAAACAATTTAAAGCAAATGGTAAACTGGGTTTGTAATAATATTTCAAAATGTCCAAGAATTATTTTTTAAGCTTTTTCCTAGCCACATTTAGCAATATTAGATGTAGCCAGATCTGCTACAGTGAAAATAGCTTTTTGGCCTCTGTCACTTGTTTAACCTTACACTTTTACACATCTTATTTTTAGAAACCCTGCCTTATGGGCAGTTACACCTCTTTAGGGGTAGCTTAATAATATTTGAAAGGAGGGTTTAGCACTGTCAAAAGGAGTTATTTTTACAGATAGAATTTGCAATTGAAATCTGCACAGTCCAGCTACATATGGCAAGCCTGCAGTAATTTTTACTTTGTCATTGCAGTAAGTGGCACAATGAATGCTGCAGCTCACTCATGACATTTAACTTACAGGCCATGGGTGCACTTTGAACACCCTATACTGGAGACTTATCTGCAAGTTAAATATGCCAATTAGGGGTGTGCCAATTGAATAATGTTGAAAGGGATATCACAGGCACTTTACCAATGGTTAGCACGGGTCAAATACACAGAGTTCCACAGCCAGCAAAAATAGTGAAGGCAAAAGTCTGAGGATTCACTAAACAAAAAATTATAATTTCCAACAGAATTTTACTGTGTTGTGTTCTTTATTTTTTTTTAAAACTTTAATATTGTCGGTACAACTTGAACTTATCACACACGTCTCTGGGGATTGTCTGCTGTTTCTGCCATAGCTACTAGGGGTTAAACAGAGGTTCTCCCAGGACTATGTTTTGACCTATTCAGAGTGGGTTTATTAAGCTAGTAGTAGTACCCCCTCCCAAAGTAATAATCCCAGCTGTGCCAGACGCTTATCTGCAGTTTCGTGATATACATTTGAGTGGTACTGGATCGGGACATTTACAGAGGTTCTTAAGGTCCTAACATTAATGATGTCTCAATGAATGATTTTTACTTGCCATTTGGTTATCTATCTGTTTAAGTTCATGATGGTCTGGATGTTATTGAGACAAAGGGGTGTCTTATATGCTAAGCAGTTCCTCATTTTTTTTACTAATGACGGAGAAAGATATTCTTGGTTATGCATCTCAGTTGCTACATCATATATATTTGGCAGTAGGTTTGATGTGTACAGTAATTATAAGTTGACGTTAGATAACCACATGTGTATGTGTGCTTCAAGTTACAAGAAAGTGATCAAACCTCTTTTTGTAGAGCCTCAGTTTCATTTGCCGGGGTGTTAAGATACAGGTTTTTAAGTTGAAGGAGTGAGCCCATAATCAAGCCTCTTTTACTGTCTTGTATGAAATCTCAGAGAGTTCACTTATATTGTTTGGGTGTTTCTTATATATACTAATAATATTCAAAGCTCTCATGAGTAAATGCTTGTTTAGCAAGACTATTTCCTTCCAAGTAGACTTCATTAGCTGTGAGGTTTCTTCTATTTCGTTCTTTGTGTTTGCAGTAAAGCTTATTTGGAATGGTATAGGTTTTTTTTCAGGACCTCTTTTGAGCTGATGCAACCTTTTAATAAGATGCTTGGAGAAAGTGTGGGAGATGGGATGACTGCATCAATTTTATTATTGTTTTACTTTGCAGTGGAGGTTTTGAAGATGCTGATCTTTTCGGTAGACCTAGTTCCTGTTATGAAAGATGGAAAGTGTACTTCAAACTTTTCAAGGTTGTCATTTGTTGCTAGGATCATTACAATCCCATTTTTACAGATATTCCTGGAGATTTCAGCATTATAGTAGAATAAGGGAGATATATTGAGGTTTAGAACACATGTAATTTGCAAGTCTTTGGATACCTGAAGATAAGTAGAGAAGAACTCATGCCAACTTTTTGACTAGTTGAAAATATACAAAATAACTTTCCACAATAGCCACCAACTGCTACTAGCTATCCCAGTGCTTCTGCTGCTATTGTACAAAGTTTGGCAAATTCAATCCGAACAATTAACATGCTTTGGCAAATTGTGACCATTTGGCTTTGCCAGTGCTTGTTTTGCTTTTTTCTCATTGAAGTGTCCTAAATGCAATAGTTATGCCAAGCTTGTTTTTAATGCTCCACCGTGCTGGTGACATTGCTCATGTTGCTTGCGTTCTTATAGAGACTCAATTAGACCTAGCAAGTAAGGCTAAACTTTCCATGTTGGATTGGGACCAAGGATGATTTATATATAATTTGTTCCTTCACTTAGAGGCATTTTGATCAAAGAAGATGCATTTCCCAGGTGTTATCTCTACGGGAATCAACATCACTGGCTTTAATTTGTCATTTCCTGACTTCTCCCCTACAGTAGTCAACTTGTCAGTGCGTCACTGCCCAGGTGTGCCCATCAAAAGGGGGACACGGTCAATGGCATCACATGTTTGGACTCATTCGTACTTGGGCAAGAATCCCAGCTCCAAGCTAACTTACTTCACTGTGTGTTTTGTAGACATCACACATCACACGATTCCCACACTCACACCCAGACCATGCAATACCATTCACCCTAGTTGCATATCTAACACATAGAAGCTTAATCACATACCACTCACTACAATACAAATGCCTTCTACAACATAATTAACTCAATTGATGCTCATCAATGCACATTCTGCAGTAATGCATACTCCAGACATCGCTGACATCATCACACAGCATAACCAAAATGCACTGTTCATCACTGCACTGAAACCTCACCCTCTAATCTACACACATCCCTGAATAGCCCCATCCTTGATGGCTGGATCATACAGGATATAAACTGCATTCTCAAATCAGAAGGGGGACATGGAATCACACACAGGACATCTGCACATTTCACTCATAGCGCATCTACTATACGTATGTCTTTTTTGGCTTCTGTCCCTTCCACTTTCCTCTCTCAACCTCAAAAAGCCCTCATTTATTCTGATCTGCAGACCACCACACAGACTACACAAGTACTTCCTAGCAGAAAATTCAGACCTCATCACCTTTGCCTCCATCTAACACACCTGCAACCCATCTCTCTGAGACTTCCAGCTCCCCGGCAATTCTATCACAAAATGCATGAAGGAAGCTTTTTGCACATTTGAGAGGCACCAAGCGGTAGGTAAATTCCAAAGCTTATTTGACGGAGGCACAGTCCAACATAACCATCCACGGCAAAGGCAGTAACTGAAAAACTAAGGCTCTGGAACATGGAACTAAAGTTGTGCAGCGCAGGCACCAGGTTCCAAGTTCTAAGCATGGGGAGAAAAGGCACGAGGGGAAAGGAAAAGAAAAGAGAGAATGCAGCACATCTCACCCTGTTGTATGCCGATTTAGATTCTGTATGAATTTCCCAATTCATGCCCTTATATGAGTACAATTCGCGTTGTCCATATGTAGACTTAGAAATCAAGCCCTTATTTAGGCATAGCCCATGCTGGCCAAATACAGGCATTGCTACTTTCGTCCGTTCATCTATGTCACAACGATTTCTTGGAAAACAAGACTCCTAAGCCGTTAGGGACTTCCCCTTGCTTGAATATTGATTTCTCCAAGAACTCAGTTATTATGCTTGAACCTCTATTCCTTAGGGATTCATTCATGATGTTCATATGCCCGACTTACGTCAAAGCTGGCATTCCTAAACACCTTCAAGGTATAAATATACCTTCACTTGCTATAGTTTTATATATATTTGGTGCAGTTCGACTTCTTACTTGCATGACGCAGCTCGCTACAGCAAGTGCTGAAGGAAGCCAACTCTCCAGCTGTCATCCTCCTGCCGAGAATCCACCTCTAGTGTTTCTGACTCCCCTTGCGGGGTGTTGGGAAAGGATCTATGACAGAAAGTCAGAATATCGAGATACAAAAATATCACAACAAAAATATCGGTGTCAACAATATCCACATCCTATCTACAACAAGGTAAGTACATAAATATCGAAAAAAATATATAGATGTCAAAAAAATCATTAAAAAAAAATCTGTATTTTTAATTAAAAACAATATGTAAAATGTATTAAAAAATACTTAAAAATATAATAAATATAGTTAAACATATTTTATATTATTTAAAATTAATAAGTATACATAATGTAACAAAAAAATTATTAAACAAATACATATAATAGATAATATATATACTTACTTAATAATCAGTTTTAATAATTATTGTAATAACTTATAAATAATAAAAAAATTATAAATTACAAATTCAACTATAAACATAAAATAATAACATAAATAAAAATGTAATAATTATACAAAACAAATTAAAAAAATTAATGAACTTTTAATATTTCTAAAATTAATTATATACTACAGTAAGTAAAACAAAACAAAAAAATATTAAATAATAGAGGAAATAAAATACTTTTCCAACTCCCAAAAAAAAACAGTAAGGAAAATGTTGGATAGCGTAGGGGTAAAAATTACTATTCCCACTCCAGAGAGTGCAACAGTAAGGAAAACGTTGGATAGCGAAGGGGTAACAATTACTATTCCAACTCCAGAGAGCGCAACTGTAGGGAAAGTATTGGATAGCGTAGGGTTAAAAATTACTATTCCAACTCCAGAGAGTGCAACAGTAGGGAAAGCGTTGGATAGCGTAGGGGTAAAAATTACTATTCCCACTGCAGAGAATACAACAGTAGGAAAAGCGGTTGATAGCGTAGAAGTAAAAATTACTATTCCCACTCCAGAGAGTGCAACAGTAGGGAAAGCGTTGGATAGCGTAGCAGTAAAAATGACTATTCCCACTCCAGAGAGTGCAACAGTAGGGAAAGCGTTGGATAGCATAGGGGCAAAAATTACTTTTCCCACTCCAGAGAGTGCAACAGTAGGGAAAACGTTGGGTAGCGTAGGGGTAAAAATTACAATTCCCACTCCAGAGAGTGCAACAGTAGGGAAAAACGTTGGATAGCGTAGGGGTAAAAATTATTATTCCAACTCCAAAGAGCGCAACAGTAGGGAAAGTGTTGGATAGCGTAGAAATAAAAAATACTATTCCAACTCCAGAGAGTGCAACAGTAGGGAAAGTGTTGGATAGCGTAGGGGTAAAAATGACTATTCCCATTCCAGAGAGTGCAACAGTAGGGAAAGTGTTGGATATCGTAGAAGAAAAAAATAATATTCCAACTCCAGAGAGTGCAACAGTAGGGAAAGTGTTGGATAGCGTAGGGGTAAAAATTACTATTCCAACTCCAGAGAGTTCAACAGTAGGGAAAGTGTTGGATAGCGTAGGGGTAAAAATTACTATTCCAACTCCATAGAGTGCAACAGTAGGGAAAGTGTGGGATAGCGTAGACATTAAAAATAACATACTTATAAATAAATTTATATTTTAAAATATAATAAATATTATTTATTAAATAAATATAAACTATTTACAAATACCAATAAATAATGATAAAAAAATATTTACCAATTAATAATTAATATCCAATAAATTAATTACCAATACACAAATATAAATTTAATAACTAATTCATTACATATCAATTACTTTACACACTATTCCCCTATGAGTGCACAACAAACACCAATATTAAAATAATACACGTAACATAATTATCAATTAATCAATTAATACAAATTATTTACCAATTAATAAATATTAATTACCAATTAATTATTAATTACTAATAATATAATTACTAAAAACAAAAATTATTACTTAATTACATTTAAATTACCTCCCACCCTCTTCCCCTATAAACCCATAACCCGCTACAGAACATAATTATCAATTAATCAATTAATTAATATAAATTACTTATTAATAAAAATTAATTACCTATTAATTAATAATTAATTTATAATTCCTAATACATTAATAAATAATTTACTATAATTAAATTACTTCCACCCTATTCCCCTGTTAACCCATAACCCGCTACAGAACATAATTATCAATTAATCAATTAATTAAAATAAATTACTAATTAATAAAAATGAATTACCTATTAATTAAAAATTAATTTATAATTCCTAATAAATTAATAATTAATTTAGTATAATTAAATTACTTCCCACCCTATTCCCCTATAAACCCACAACCCGCTACAGTACTAAAATACAAAATTTACTTAAATTACATTACAAAAAAAATGATACATATTAAATTCATAATAATATACATAAAAATCATATAAAAATCGATATTAGTAGCATCAATATTACTAACATAGATATTAGTAACATCGATATTACTAACATAGATATTAGTAACATCGATGTTGCTTACCTTCGATATTACTTACATTCGATAATACTCACTTTCGATATTACTACTTCGATATTATTGTAATTTGATATTAACAATTCGATATTTTGTCTGCCTACCGTTGGGAAATCGAGTCTGTGAAAGATACCAACCTCTCTCATTCTAAGGTATGGAGCTGATTACAACCTAGAGAAACCTTTGACAATTCTTGGCAAAAACTAAACCTATGCTAAAGACAAACACCTACTTCTTACCTCATACTAGACCTAAGTTAGGAACACTGGGGTCGGCGTATTTTAGAAGCACCCGTTGAGTATTTTAGCTTGTGGTATTTATGTACGTATTTTTACATGTCAAACCAACAAACAATGCTATTACAGTATTATTTTATATTACTGTTTACACTGCACGCATTATACTTTGCATTCTGTCTAACAATTGCAGCAGTTCACCTCTCTTGCATGAGAAAGAAGACTGTTCAATAAACCCCTTTTTATTGAATCGCCCGTCTCTCTATTTCTATGCAACTCTGTAGAAACGAAGCATGCACGATTGACTGAGACTGAATAGTTATCTATTGTTTCCACTACTCTGAAGATATGTTTCGATTCTAGGGTAAACAAAGTTGTCATGTTTATGAGGTTGTCAGAGACTAATCCCTTCTTCTTTATTTGAGAAAGTTTCTAGTGACCTCTGTGCTAGCTGGCACACACAATTAAATTTAGTTTAGTCGATAGAGACATACTGACATCAGTCCTATGTCAAATCTATAGTGTTTATTATTCCAATGCACAGAGCCTATTGGGAATATAGGAACTACACTACAACCCCTAACACAAAGGAAAAGAGGCGGGAAAAGAAGGGAAAAAAACCCAAAGTTAAGATAAGTATTTGGCAGGTAAAAGTCTGGGTCAGACTTTCCCCTTCACTCTGGTTGCCACAGATTGGTTGGGAGAAGAAGAGTTACCATTGGAATCAGGGGAGTCATGTGAAACCTCATCACCTTTTGACGGAGGCACAGTACAACATAAACATGCAAGGCAAAGGCAGTAACTGAATAACTAAGGCTCTGGAACATGGAACTAAAGTTGTGCAGCGCAGGCCCGAGGTTCCAAGTTCCAAGCAAGGGGAGAAAAGGCACGAGGGGAGAGGAAAAGAAAAGAGAGAATGCAAAAACATTTCTCAAAACATTGGAAATAAAACAACTTATCATTAATCCATCCTAGTCCGAAGACAGCGCACTGGGCCTCACCCTATAAGTTTTTTCTAATATCCAATACCTGACACCTGAAACCCTGCATCGACTACTTTGCCATCTCCTTCACATCACCTATAGTAGCCCCTAGCATGAAGGACAAAGGAAAAGGCAAAAAATAACCTTCTGCTGTATCAAAAACGTTTATCAGGAAAATCTAAAAAGAGCTAACATTAAAGCTAAAACAACCTGCCAAATAACTTCCAATACACAACAGATGTCAGTGTTCTCCTCAACATGTACAACACAACTATGAGAAAGCATGTTGAACACTATGCTCTACTACAAATCCAATCTACTAAGCCAAAGTCCAACAGCACCCTGGTGCACTCAAAGGCTTAATGAAAATAAATGCACCACTACAAAGCAGGAACGGAAATGGAGAAGACAAAAACACCAGGATGACCTTATTTTACTCAAAACACTCCATTCGAAATGCAGCTCCCTCAACATCACACCACAAACCTCTTACTACAAAAACAGCTTTAGTGCTGCAAGCAGTGACACATGCAACAGAAGCAAAGCTCTCTTTGAGGTTGTCATACTCTGCACTAATCCCCTTCCAGAGCCCAATGTCCCTTCTTCAGTTGCAGCCCACTGCCATCGACCTCTACAACATCAATATCAACAAAATTAAATGCAGCATTATTATCACTTCAATATCACCCTGACTTCCAGCCATCCCCATCACCTCACTACCAAATGGACCTCTTTCTATCCAGTCTCGCACATGGACCTCTCCAATATCCTGAACCTCCTTTGAAGACAATACCCTCCCTTTTTCCTTCATTAAATTTACCTAAAGGAGAGACCTTCACATCCCTTCTCCTGCCTCCCTAAGCCAAGGAAAATTATCATACACGCTTAAGTCAGGTCCGATTCTTTTCATTCTAAAGAAATCTGGATCAAGCTGACCTCATCAACTTCTGCACAATTGTCCACCTTCAATTCACAGGTAAAATAATCAACAAAGCAATTTCTATCCAGCAGCAGCTGAAGGACATCAAGAATGATACCCTACAGAACTACCAGCCAGGCTTCCAACCGTGGAATTACACTGAAACAGTCACACTTCAGTAATTGATAGCATCCTGCTCCTCAATGACAGGAATGACCCCTGCCTCTTGGTCCTGCTTGGCCTCCCTGCAACTTCCAGTACAGTCGAACTTTCAGCTCTGACTGACACCTTGAAAACATGCATCAAATCCGATCTGAATAGGGTTCACCCTAGCCACCAATCAGTGAAAGCTCATGGAAATAGGTACCACATGATCACAGACGCTCCCTGTCTTCTATGGTTCACCCCGAGGGCCCATCTTTTCCATTGTTAAGCTCGACATGGAGCCTCTCGGACCCACTACTACAGACAGTAGCATCAAGATCTATCAACACAAAGATGATGTCCAACTCTACCAAAAAGTATCCTCACCCAGAGACATAGAGGGAGTTTAATACCTATTCACATTTATTCATTCATTCATTCATTCATTCATCTTTATTTCGGTTTGAAAAAACCCCATAAAAGATTCATAATAACAATTCATACATATTGAAGATTAAATCACAGTTAAAAATACATAACCTTCCATTGGCGCCGCCTTAGACAAACGCAATTACTAAAATATTTACATTTGGAATTAAAAAAAACGGCGATCGATATATCAAATAAAATATGATAAAAATGGCAAGCTTACAGACCAAAATATTTAAATCATTGAAGAGAATATAAAATCCAGGTCAGGTTAGGAAGAGGCAAGTACTGGAAGGGTACATATAAATGAATAGAGCTTTCTCTCACAGGATCTGAACAGCGACAGAAGTGCAAGTGCATTAAAAGTGCTTATAAGCGACCTTGAGCAGCACGTAGCATACCGTCCAATATAATTAAAACATTGTAGAGAATATAAAATCCAGGTTTTGTTAGGAAGATGCAAATACTAGAAGGGTACATATAAATGAATAGAGCTTTTTCTCATAGAATCTGAACAGCGACAAAAGTGGAAGTGCTGACTGCTACTCGGTCTTCAGGAGAACATGGCGGCCGTGAGCTGAGCGGTCGCTTGCCGATGCCGGTAGCTCTACTACTCTGCCATTACGCAGTATGCTACAATCATCTATGGAACCGTGCTTTACTTTCCTGAGAGTTTAGTCAGCCCTTTACCTGTGCAATTCAAACGGGGATGTGTGTAGGAAGATTGTCGGACCTCCCGCGCTGTCTATCGGCTGCCCTGGAACTAAGGAGGGGCTGGAGGTCTGCTGCTCGAGGGTTGTCCGAGGTGGTCTCTCCGAGGCATATCCGGGAGCGTTACAGGCATAGCCAGGACAGGGAAGGCGGCGGCTGCCGCTGCATTCATGCTGGAGAGGGAGACTGAACCCGAGGAGACGGGGAGAGTTGAGAGCGAGGATTCCTCTGCGGAGAGCAGAGGTTTGTGCCTGACTGAGAGCAGCAAAACAAGGGAGGTCATTAAGGTATTGGGGCCCCAAGAATACAGGGTCGAGGGTGGCAAGGGCAACAAGGGAATCCGGGTGACTCCTAAATTGGGTAAGTCCTCTGTGCCTTTCTGTCTGAGACGGAAGGGGGACTCTGTTTCTTCAAATCAGCTCAGACTAACTATAACCCACAGGAGAATAAGTTGAGTGAAACGGGTAAAGCATCTAAACCCCCTAAAACTAAGCCAATAAAAAAAGGCAGGAAACGTGGGGCAGCATGAGAGCCTGAGACACAGAACCGAGGTCAGGAAGGTCATGCAAAAATACCAACAAGATGCCCCAGAATCCAGACTGGGTTGGTTCTATGATGTTGTTGTCTTTGAGTTAGCAGGTCAGCTGTCTGTTGATGATCTTCTACGTGACTTGTTCTGGGAAGGGGGGGCAGGGAGATGGGCTGGAAGTTAGAGAGGTATTTGTGGCCCACCTTTGGTTTATTCAGTATGGCGTTGATCACAACATTCTCCCAGCTCCCAGTGAAGGTTGCTGTCTCGAAGGAGATGTAGGATTCTTATTTACGGAAAATGGGTTATCTGGCTTATTTGGAAATGTGGATATGCCATGGGTCAGATGGGGATCCAGAGTGAATGTAGTCCATGGTCATGATGGTGTCTTCAATGCTGACGTCTTAGCAGGCAAGCAGGTGATTTGTGTGGGTGTTGGTTGTAGGGGGGGGTGGTCTCGTTTGTGGATGTGGGGCTAGTGGACTAGAAGCTGTTGTGGATGTCGATGATCTTACGGTGAAAGAAGTTGGCCAGTGAGTCACACAGGTCTTGTGATGGTGGAATGTCGTTGGTGCTGTATTTGGATTTTGAGAGTTGAATAGCGACGTTGATGTGCTATTTGCTGTTGTGTGCGTTGCTGTCTAGGCGGTCCTTAATAGCTGTCCTGTTGTCGGTCCTGATGAGTTGGTGGTGTCTGCGGGTGGCACTCTTGTGTCCGTTGTAGCTTTCTGGTGATTGTTTGCAGAGTCTGCTCTTCTACAGCTTCCAACAGGTGCACATGGAGGTCCTGGGGTCTTTGGTGAACCATGTGGCTATGTTGTTGTTGTGATAGGTGCCGGAGGTCTTGAGTGGGTCGAAGGTGTCTGCGCAGTCGTTGATCCACTGTTTGACGCAGATGGCAGCGGTGTGGGGGTAGGTGGGGTAGGCTTGTGGTCCCAGGGCAAGGGTGGCTGTCAGTTAGTCCTCGGTGAGCTTGCACCAGCAGCGGCGCGGCATGGTCTGTGTGCCGGGGGGTGTGGTGGATTTCCTGAAGGTGAAGTGGATGCTTCTGTGGTCTGTCCAGTGGTGTTAGGTGGTGTGGTTGAATGAGACTTGTGGAGTTTCTGAGAAGATGGGGTCCTGTGTGTGTCTAGCGGTGTGGGTTGTCACGAGTTGTTGTAATCCAAGGTTGGGAAGGTTGCCCATTAGGGCGGTTGAGTTTGCGTCATTGTTGTTATGACGGTGGAAGTAAATTTCCCCAGGGAGGAGGTAATCCATGTTTGCGAGGGCGTGCGTGCTGATGAGGTGAGCGCTGGAGTTGATGAATAGTGGTAGGACTACAGGTGTAAGCAAATGTGTTAAACCTTTGGATAGACAAAACATGATTTACATTGCTGTCCTGATGATGATGTCTTGAATGTAAGGGTGACATGGAAACGTTGTCGACTTGTAAACACCATATGTAACAAAAAAACTGTCTTAACAAACTTTTACAATGGTGTGTCAAAATGAATCAAGTCTGTATAATTAAGTATTAGAACAGACCGCCTTGTAAGTTCTTTGTAAATAATTTTTTCCTTCAGTTTTGTCTCTAAGTTTGTGGTCACGGGCTAGCCCACTTGATATTTGTAATGAATCATTGAGTCTATTTTCAAAAAAAAAATTGTGAAAATAAAATTCTGTCCGGCTGGAAATAGGACATTCATGACATTTGGTGTATGTCTATTGTAGTTGTGATTTATAAAACTAGGGACCTATGTGTGTCCACAGCTGGACTCAGATCCCAGTGTGTGGATGGCTAGAGTTTGCAGGAGACTGTGGTATTTGAAGACATGTCACCCCACGAATGTATTTGAATCTGGGTACATACAAATACATCAATGCATATTGTGCTAGTTAGATTTATTTAGGACTCTTGTGCATGTAACGTGAGTAGGTGCTGTACAACAAGGGGGGAATCCAAAGTTCACAGCGGGAGATGTGATGCCTTACAGTATGAGTCAACAGAGTCCAGGCCACAGTGCTTGGCATCATTGGGCACACTGCGACCAGCAAGTCCATGTGGGAGAGTCTGAAAGTCAATAGGGTGATGCTGTTGCCCACGAAGGCAAGATGCCAGATCAGGTGACCTGGGAGTTGTTCATGGCCCTATGCCTCTCAACGTCGGGACCGTGGATGACCCACCTTCCTTGGGGGACCCTCACTTGCAGGCCTTGACGATGCCTGGGATGCTCCGTCTGATAATTCCTCCTCCTTCTCCCTCCCTGTGCCTGTTGTTGGTTTTTGCCTAGATGTTTCTGGCCTTGTGACACAGGGAGGGTCCTGCATGTTGACAGCGATCAGACGGAGTAATTGGTTAATTTCTCTATGCACCGTGATGAGCTCATCCCATCTTGCCTCCATCCGTCCCTGGTGTCGTTCTTGACTGGCATGTAGCTGGGCCTGCTGATTTGTCATTTTGTTGAGGGCCTCCACTACCAGGCTGAACTCCCTGGTGTCCCGCCAGTATACATCCATGATGTCTCTGAGTTCTGCCATACCGGGCCCTGCAGCTGGCTGGTCAGGTTCTCGCCTCCGTCTAGCGCCACTCCCACCACCCCTGCCTACACGAGCCGGGCCTGCGTTTGTTGGCACATCATGTTGACGGGACCCATGAGTGCTGGCAGTGGAGGTGTCACCTGCCACCTCCTGGGTGCCCAGCGAACCATGTTCCTCATCGTCAGACTGGCTCTGTTGTGGATTATAGGCAGGGCTCCGAGCTGTCTGCTGGGATGTGGCGGGAATGGGTGTGGTGGTTGGCACAGATGTATCTGTTCCAGCTGGTGCAGGGGTTTGGGATCAGAGGGGCCTGGTTGGTTGGGGTCATCCACAGTGTGTTGAGAGGTGTCGCTGTCAGTGGGCTCAGTGCCGTGCTGAGCCTGGGACTGAGATCCATCTCCCCCCTGGTTGGGGGTAGTTTCCACACGTTCCCCTGTGGGTGTGAGAGACAAACACTGTTAATGCACTATCATGCAACATCCAAATGTTATACCCATTGTCGTTAGCACTGTTCCACCTGCTTTGGATTGTTGAAATTGTTCACTTGTGTATGGGTATGTTGTAGGATGAGATTGACATGTGCTCAAGGGTGCTTGACATGTTTGGTACTGTTTACGATGACTGGCCCAGCCATTGCTGTGGCTTGTGTCACGAGCACCACACAGATCCAGCTGTGCTCTGTGTGGCCCAATCTGCACAATGCAGCGTCAATCCTTATGCCTGGTTCAAGCATGCACAGGGTTTTAATGCAGCATGTTTATGATGGAGACTGAGTGGAATTTTGCTGATTTCATTCAGCAACTTTTGAGAGGTGTTGCTGTGCCGTGTCGGCCACCCACTGCCAACCCCCCAGGAACAGTATACCCACTTCAGGCACAGGGCTTTAGAACGTGGCACTTCTCCAAGATGCATCACATTGTCAATACCCAGGTCCGTGGTGCTACTTGAGTGCATCCACAGCATTACAAAGCTGTGGCAACAGCATTGTGTGAGAGGCACAATGGACTTGTGATTCAGCACTGTGCTTTGTTTGCTTGGATGCGTCATCAGATCAGTTTTTTTTAGGTTGTGTTACATGACGATTGTGACAGTGGTGCACTCCATTGTCTGTCCCCAGGGGTCAGTTTCTTTAAGGGGAGTTTGTGACAGGCCATGCTAGTAGTTTGATTGGGGGCGTCCCTCGTGGTGTGTCTTTCCCCCCATGAAGCATGCTGCCATGATAGTGATAGCGAGTTCCTGTGCAGGATATCTGACCTTGTCCTGGTGTTAGTCTTTGCACTGTTCACAGGAGGTCCTTGAGCTGCCTACGCTAGGGCCCAGTGTCAGCTATCTTGTCAGTACTTTCACACTCCCTGTGCATTGAGCATGGTGCATGGGTGTGTACCTGGGCCATATGGGTTGAGTGCAGCCTCCTACCCTATACCTTGTACTCTCTCACCCTCCCCCTTGCAGACTTCTGGCACTCCCCTTGTACCCACCCCCATACTGTTAGGCACTGCTGGGAGTCATAACCACACTCCCCCATACTGTTTGGCACTGCTGTGTGTCATGGCCACACACCCCCACACCAACCCCATACTGTTAGGCACTGCTGGGAGTCATAGCCAAACACCCCCACACCAACCCCCTACTGTTAGGCACTGCTGTGAGTCATGGCCACACCCCCCACACCAACCCCAAACTGTTAGGCACTGCTAGGAGTCATGTCCACACCCCCCCACACCAACCCCATACTGTTAGGCACTGCTGGGAGTCATGGCCACACATCCCCATACCAACCCCATACTGTTAGGCACTGCTGGGAGTCATGGCCACACACCCCCACACCAACCCCATACTGTTAGGCACTGCTGGGAATCATGGCCACATACCCCCACACCAACCACATACTGTTGGGCACTGCTGGTAGTCCCCCCATGTTACATGTGTTGTTTGTATACTCACCAGGCTCCATGGCTCCTTCGATTCCGTGAACTCCCACCGGTGGTAGCAGGGCCATGACTTTCTCCTCCCAGGGATGGTATTGTGCAGGTCTGCGGGGACCGCCACCTCCAGTGTGATGAGCGTTGGCGTAGTCGTCATCCATCTTGCGCTTGACCATCCTCTGCAGATCGTACCACCTGGCCTGGCAAACCGCCCTGCTGCGCCTGATGGGTGCAACAGCATTAACCCTCTCAACGATCCTCGCCCACATGCATGTTTTGTTAGCTATGCTGGTCTGTCTGACCAATGCACCAAACAGCTGTGGCTCAACTCTGATGACTTCATTGGTAAGAATCTCCATCTCCGGGTTAGTGAACTTTGGATTCTTTGGTGTAGTCATGGTGTGGGGTGTATGTGATTGGGGGGGTGATGGTGTGTATGGATGAGGGTGTGTGGGTCTGATTGTGAAGGGGGTGGTGTGTGTGTGAATGAGATAGGGTGTATGTCTGAAGGTGTATGGCTACAGTTGTTGGTGTGCTATCAGTGTCTTTGCGCAAATAGGTATGTTGCAAAGGATGATGGGTTGTATATGTATTTTGAATTTTTGGTGGGTGTGTTATAAGGGGTGGTTGTGACTTGGGCCCTCTGTTTGCCTGTTTGGATGTGGCCAGGACATTGTTTTCCTATGGTGTGTACACAGTAGACTTGTTTTGTGGGGTTGTGCTTAAAACGTGCTAATAAGCAACCTTGAGCAGCATGTAGCATACACAGAAATATGTTCTGCCTGATCTCTAGACAGTTCAGATGCAGGAAGGTGCATATTAAAAATTAAAATAACACATAATATTTAGAACATTAAAATTTCAAGCCTATTGTTTCTCTTAGTATACCCACAGCGAACAAATATCGGCTAACACTAAAAACAATTTTCAGTGTCAGTTTTTAGCATTCTTTTCGCCTCAAAAGAAGACCTAGTTCCCAAATTCCGACAGATGGGTTTATTCCATTTTTTTCCTTGGCCTGGCATATGCTGGGCAAAAGAATAATACGTGGAAATCATTTTCTTGTACAATGGATTGATATAGCACACAACAATCAGCATTATTCAGGCCTGTACTTCGACCCCATTTTGCTGTGTTTGAATTGAACTGCTTAACACTCATCCAGTCTTGGATTCTGTTAGAAATGGGGGTCTCTAGTTAGCAGAGGTAGGTACCTTTGTCCAAATAGGGAACCTTGCTTCTAGTCAGGGTAAGGATGATACACTTCTAAAACAACTTAGGCTCACCCCCTTGGGTGCTTAGCACGAGCAGACAGGCTTATCTCACAGGCAGTGTGTAAAGCATTTGTGATACACTACAGTGAAATTACTACAAATGCACACCACACCAGTTTAGAAAAATAAGTAATCTTTATCTAAACCAAACAAACATCAAATAAAAAAATCCTCAGTACAGTAATAGAAATATGACTTTCAAATGGTAGAAATAGTTCAGTTCAATGCAAATTGCAGATGCAACATTTTTCACACAAAGTACCTAGGATGCATTGGGTACACAAACAAAAAGGGCCGCAGGGAAGGTGATGCATCTGTTCCTTACACTCAGGGAGGGTGATGCGTTGGTTCCTTGCTCCCGGGGGAGGTGCTTCATTGGTTCTTTCCTGCTGCACAGGGGAGGTGATGCATCGGTTCCTTACCAATGAGGAGGTGATGCTTCGGTTTCTTACTGTGTGGGGAGGTAATGCATTTGTTTCTTACTGCGTCTCCCAATGATGTGACAGACCTGGTGCCTCGATGCAATGCGATGATCATGGATGATGCATGGGTTCTTGCAGCCACACAGCAAGGCTTGCATCGCATTTCCAGCTCCCAACAGCCAGAACAACATCCAGAGGCCCCAAACAGCTACAAGTACTTCTTGGCAGGACAGAATTCCGGGCAAGGAAGTTCAGGGGAGCTGGGGATGAAGTCTTCGTGTCACTGAGACTTCAGAACAAGAGGCAAGTTCTTCTGCAAACCCTTGGAGATCCTCCTCAAGCAGGGGACACAGCAAACAGCACAGAGCTTTTTCCCTTTCCTTGGCAGAAAGTATCCACTGCAGGCCAACCAAAGACAGCAAACAGCACAGGGGCAGTTTTCCTCCTCAGTTTCTCCAGCTCTTCTCCTTGCCAAAGGTTCCTCTTGATTTCCCAGAAGTGATCTTTGAAGTCTTTTTTATCCCTGAGACTTCCAACAGGAGGAAAGCTCTATTTCAAGCCCTTGGAGAAAACTATAGCAGCAGGGTGATGAAAGCACAGACCAGTCCTTTCCCTACCCAAGACAGAAGACACCACTGCAGGCCAACCCCAACAGCACACAGCACAGGGCCAGTACTCCACCTCTAGCTTTCCTGTTCTTCTTCCTGGCAGGTTCCTTAGATCAGCAGTGATCTAAAAGTCTGGGCCCCTCTTTTTATACAGTAAATTTCTTTGCTCTCTCCTGGCCCAGGGCAGTGAACCCAGTACAAACCATTTCTGGGGGGCAGTTTGCAAGTGCACAACAACCTTCATTATCAGTGAGAGCACTGGCTCCAGACATACTACAGGGGTGCAGAGCCGTCATTGTGGAAGGCAGGCAAAGCTCAATTCAGGTGCAGTTGCTACTCCTCCCACCACTCCAAATGCAGACCAGGCCTATGCAGCCTAGCGCTGACTCATCCAGACTCTCATGAGCCACTGCACATCTCCAGCCCCTGTCACTCCAAAGCCAGACAGTCAATACACATCCTAGCAGAGGCACACTAGATGTCTAAGCAAGAAAATACCTACTTTCTAAAAGTGGTATTTTCAAACACAGAATGTAAAAATCACCCTAACTAAAAGATACATTTTAACATTCTAAGTTCAGGCATACTAAACTTTAATTTCCTATCTGGTTCCCAGGGGCAGTTGAGCATGTGAGATTTTGTAAGGAAACTCCCCATTCTATCCTATGGGAACAGATATCCTTACAATAGTGAAAAACGAAATTGGCAGTATTTCACAATAAGGACATGCCACACACATCAGGGCATATCCTCCCTTTCACATACACTGCACCCTGCCCACATTGGTACATTGGGCCTACCTTAGGCGTGACTAATATGTAAGAAAAGGGAAGGTTAAGGCCTGGCAAGTGAGTGCACTTGCCAAGTCGACATAGCAGTATTAGACTGCACTCAGGCTCTGTAATGGCAGGCCAGAGTAACATTTACAGGCTGCTTATGTGGGTGGCCAATCAGTGCTGCAGGCCCACTAGCAGCATTTGATTACAGGACCTGGTCACACCCAGTGCCCTGTACTAGGGACTGACTAGTAAATCAAATCAGCCAATTATGGAAACATATATCCATACATACAATTTACAGGGAGAGCATATGCAATTTACACTGATCAGCAGTGGTAAAGTGCCCAGAGTCATAAAACCACCAAAAACAGATCAGAAACAGAAGGCTACAAAGAAACAAATCTGGAGATACACCCACTGTAAAAGCCAGGTCTAACAGATTCCTGAAGCTAAAACCCACAAAGACTGAATTCCTTCACTTTCCAATAGTGCTAAACAACCCCAGGTTGAAGCCTGGCTCTCCACTTTAAATCCACCAGGCTCTGCCTCCTTGCTGATTTATTATGTAACATTTCTGGAATCCACCCTTGAACCGGATCTCTCTTTTTTTTTAAGCAACACTTTGCAAGGAAGAACAAAACAGCTTAGCTCCCTCTTAAAGAAACTGAAAAAAAGTCTCCCAGCAGGCGATTTCAGAACAATTGTGCACTCTCAGGGTGGCGGTAACATTCTGCTCAATGGTCTCCCTGGTATCGCCGAAGCACCCCTGAAATGTTCAACCATACCACCCCCACATTCAAAGACCTAAATTGACAACCTGTTTCATTCCAGCTCATCATCAAGACCATCTGCATCACTTATAAACCATATGAAGATTTAACAGTAAGGGCCCAGCTTACTCAACAAATAAGCTAGCTACTTTAGGGGGACATCCCTAGACAAGGAGCCCAGCTATTGCTAGTCTGAAGATAAAACATTACAAGAAGTTAAAAAACCAGAACACAAGCCTTTTGTGCTCATGCTTGCAGGATATGGAACATAATTCCTAGCAATACTAGATCAGCACAAACTCCACTGCAATAAAAAAAAATGAAAGGCACGCTACTTCAAGAAGCACTACCCCTTACTCAACAGTCTATCCTTAACATTCACC
Source organism: Lissotriton helveticus (assembly GCF_964261635.1). NCBI lineage: Eukaryota > Metazoa > Chordata > Amphibia > Caudata > Salamandridae > Lissotriton > Lissotriton helveticus. Next base: position 1,471,243,216 of record NC_136065.1, read on the forward strand.
CCCATGAATTATAGCTGATCTTGGCAAGACCCTGTTTAGTGCTACGTTGCTCTTGAACTAGGTTCATGCTCTACAAATTCCAACACATACATACATGTTTAAATACTCGATTTGGATTATGGTTTGGAGCAGCTACATTTGAATATGTCTAATAGGTGACTGGGGTTCAAATGTTACTTCTTTTAACATGGGTGGCTACTGCCCTCATGAATATGGGCATGACAGTACTAACAGGAAATGCTATTATCCCATTGAGGAGATAGCCTACTAGCTTCTAACTCTATAAATCTGTGTAATATGTTAAGCCTGTCCCCCTATATGTACGACAGTTAAAAGAAAGTGCTTGATTACGTGAGAGTTTGATTGTCAAAGGAATTTCCCCCTGGATGTATACAGTCTTTAAGATTGTATCATACTCCATTGTATTTAGAGGAATCTAGTGCTGTTCTGTCCCTTCTCTCTGTTGCCTGCCTACTCCTTATTTTCCCTCTCCATGTAATACATTGTACAGTCAAGTGCAAGTGTCTGTGTTGAAAGCCACCTCCTATGTATGAAGCAGTGGGGGCTTTTTGTGTTCACTGGACCAGTTCAAGCTGGCAAGACTGTTACCTGACAGGAACAGCACCTGAACGATAAGTGTGGACAATGATGTGGCCTGATCTGAACACCTTAAAAAAAGATCTTTGCTACCAGCCTAGACTTATCATCTTCTGTCCTTTTACATTTCTTAGGCAGATCCTAAAAACACCACATTGTTGGTAGAGTTTATCTTTGTTTCATTCCATGCCTAAAGAGTAACATTTCCCTTGAAGTTGATTGCTATGTAAATGTGGCCCACCTGCAAGGAAAATGAACCTTGATATTATTGACTCCACCACAAATGTTTGTGGCCGACTTTGGATCTTGAATAGTAAATTGGTAAGAGTCTAACTACTACTGAACTGGATATATGGGATCTCCATTTGTTTCTCCAGGGTTCAGCTTTAACTTAAAAAGCTCTAAACACATATCTAAAAGAAAGATGGGGCTACAGGCAAAGTTTGTGGGTATTTCTCTTGAAGGGATAAAAGCTAAATCCACAGGAATGATAAAATACTTTTGGGCCTGATGTAGATCTTGATGAATGGGATACTCCATCACAAATGTAACGGATATCCTGTTCACTGTATTATAAGTGCATTATTGTCAGGCGACGGTTAGCAGTACACCAAGAAAACCACTAACTTTGACAAGAGCAGCCAGCAAGGACGAGGACTCGAAGAATGTTCCCTTCTTCCCCTGAGTACCCCCTACACAGAGTGAATAGAACATCGCTATATACAGGAGCACCCCTGAGAAAATAGGGAAGTGGAAAAAAACAAGGAAAGCTCTGCAGATAGGGTACTTAGCAAAGTCCCTTGCACTAGGTATGTCGCAATCCTTTTTGGACACTGTAGAGGAGAGAAAACAAGAAAGATACACTTGTGAAGAACAAGCCTGGTACTTTACTGTGACTGCGTATTGCACCCACCCCACCCAGAATGTTTGTACTCACTAGTAATACACAATGTCTGCCTGCTGTAGGTCCATGAAGAACTGCCGGCAGTTTTACAGGAATACTTCCCAATGTTAAAGGCACATCGAGAGTGAGAGCGTTTTTAATGTTCCAGAAATAAAAGAAGGAAGAAACGCTGGCAGCTGATAGGAAAAGTAAATAGAACCCAGCAGGATTCTTGCCACAAACAATATAAACGGAAAACCTAAAAGAGATTGCAGTTTGCTGAACAAAGTATATACAGAAACGTGTAACGCACTTGACCAATAGTACCAGGGCCAGCTCCCTACTTTGTGCGATAAGGAGTTTAGTAGAATAGCTGGCCGTAGTCTAGGAAGCAGAGACGCCCGACCACCAGCGGGAACAAATCGTCCGCTCGGCTCTCTTCAGGAAATACAGGAAATAAGGCGTCCGAAATCCAGCGGGGAATACTTTCCTCTCGGCGCTTTCAGAATACTTAAGATATAGCAAGGAATGAGGCACCCGACCTCCAGCAGGGAAACACCATCCACTTGGCGCTACTTGAACTTGGAACCTCCAGGACTCAGGAACTTGATCGGGAAAGTTTGTCAAGCCCCGCTCTGTGGATAAGGCGGGGCTTTATAGGCATCCTATAGTGAGGCGGCCCCTACCTGGAAACACGGACAGGAGCCCCAGGGCAAGCTTGTCTTTGTAGGCTCTACTTGTTTGTGTCATTGTGCGTTTCCTGCGAGCCCTTCGGCGCAGGATATCGTACCTGCGGAAACATACGAGCCCACTAGCCCGTTCCGTGTCAGGGTCGCGACAATTATAGAAAAACCAAAGGTGAAGATGGACGGATCGTTGACAATACAAACACTCACCCCCAGTCAACTGATCTGAGTTTAATCCATCACCGTTCTTTAGCTCACTCCGCCACCCCAGTTCAGACATGGCCATATGCAAATCAGTCTGACCCTGTGCCTCATGGGAACAGTCCAGCCCGAACAAATTATATCCTATGGCACTTGTAATACGGTGGATGGGATATCCATCACATTTGTGACACAGTATTCCATCTGCCAAGATCTATATCAGGCCCTTTGTTATTGCTTTCTGAAGGAAGAGAAAAGAGAATGACTGCAGAGCATTAAGTGAACATTCCTTGCTTTAGGAGGGAACCTGAGTTCAATGATTCTGAAAGCTGCCATGAAGAACCTGAGAAGATATGTGATATATATGGAACATGTTCACCAGGTTGTAAGAAAGGAGTCGTTTATAGTGCAAACTTATTTTGAAATTGATATCGTTTGTGCCTACTCTCTGGTCTACCTTGTCAACCCAATATTTCCTCATTACTGGACTTGAACTTCATTGTGGCTTCATTTAGCACATGTCAAGGCACCCATTTTCTGGATGCTCAGGCTTTCAAACTTAAAGCGTGCCTGGTGCATCTCTGTCAGAGGAATGAAACATCATTTAAGGGTTGGGTCCAGGTGCCAAATACTATGGAAGTCGTGACTAGCTTTTGGAGAATTCACTATCAATGTTTTCATTGAGTTTACCATGCTTACATGCTACCAGAGACTCTGTGGTGCCTTGTGTTTGCTTGTATATGGGGCTTGTGACTCAGTAACTGCTTTGCATTTGGTGCCTGACTTACCAGGTATGTGAGGTGCATATTCTGGTGATGGAAGGAAGAAATGGGGAGGCTCATCCAAAGGCACTTACATTCACTAAGCCTTACTAAAGGTCAGTGGCATGGCCCTTTCTTGGGAAGAGTTGCGAGATGTCTCTCTAGGGAAAATTTTCTGGACAGCAAGTTGGGAAGCTACCTCTAGGTCTGTAACCCACTAACTCTTAAAAATGATTCATAAGTATGAAATGTAGTTTAGTATCTGTGTGCATTTCACTGTGGACCTTGGTGTTTGATTTTAGGTATCGTGGATTAGATACTATGGGACAGATTATAGTCTGGCAGGTGGATACTCCATTACAAACGTGACGGATATCTCATCTTCCTTATTACAAGTGCATTAGCATATAATGCAAATAATTAACTCGTAATTAAGTGGATGGGATGTTTGTCATGTTTGAGACGGAGTACCCGCCTGATAAATTTGAGTCATGCCCTTTGTTTTGTTACCTATGTCACTTGATATCAATTGAGGTCACTTGAGATATTTCTATTATCTGGCCAATGGGTCCCAATGCAGACATTCCACACTTGTATATCCTCACTATTATATGGACGGAAAGAATGTGATGTGAGGGTAACTCTCAGAATATTCCAAAAGGCTTTTCCTCATTTGAATACTCATGCCACTGCCATCTTTCACTCAGGAAATTCTTGCTGAATTCTTGATGATGCTTGAGGAAATCTGCAAGATAGGTTTCTTTGTATGGCCATTCAGTGCAGGGGATGTTACACTGGGTTGGAAGGTGTACCATTTTCCCAGCCCTGGAGCATGCAAATGACATACGCCACATGGGAGCTGCAGTCAAAAACTTCTTTATTACTTAGCATACACTCACACACTGCACATTGTCCAATACTCAGCATTAACCGCACCCTTACACCTCCCTACATATGACATAGTTCCTCCTCAGAGTCCACCCTAGAACCATAAGGGCCCAAGTGCACATTACATTAATATGCTACAGGAGGGAGTGGGGCAAATGTGTTTTTTGTGAAGAAAAGATAATAGTATAAAAAGTGATTCTCATGCGAAGAAATGGCCACAACTCCTCGGTACTTGTTGTAATTTAACAGCGATTAGATTGAGCATTAGCAAAAGACATCTTAGTTCTAGCCGTTATCTTGACATTAAACGGACTCCATTTTGTATTCACTGCAGCCATTTTGTCTGCTACATGCTGCCTCGTGCCGACCATGTGCTTTGTCCTATCTTCCTGTTCATGGTGTTTGAATCTGCCCAGCAACAGGCTATTATTAGCGTCCCCTACTTTGCCGCTGACCGTTAGGGTTCACATCTGGTAGTGATTAGCTCTAGATTGGAATGTGTTTGTCAAGCCCCCAAGACTGTTAGCTCCTCCCACTGATCGATTGTGTCTCTCGATATTACCTTATATGTACATAAAATGTGCTCTTGTGCTTTGTACCGCCTTCTTTTGAGCCCTTGTGCGGGTATAAATAAACCATGCATTCTTAGCTCGGGGTGCTACTTCTTGCAATGCCGAAGGGTACTGTTTGAACCGTAGCACCCCCTCAAGAGGTGTAATAAATGTTACGTTTTCTATTTCCAGTTTCTGTGCCAACTTTTTTCTATTTGGTCTGAGGACTTCATGCAGAGAAGAGTGAACCCCTTGCACTAGCGGGTCTGGCTGAGGCCTGGACGACATACTGTAAGTACTGGGATGAGGAAGGAAGAATCAGAGCAAAGAAGATTACTGGTATATAAGTGTATCATTAGATTGTCTTCTTTAAAAAAAACCTGGCCTGTTTGAAGTTATTCCACAACTCCTTGTGGACCCAGCCTATTGATCAAATCAAAATTATGTGTGTTGCCAAACATGTTATCACATAGGTGTTCTCCATTTAAAAACGAATCCCTTTTAACCCCTTCTGTGCTTATGACGGCCGGGAGCCGGCATGAGACACAGTGGGTGTGTGCTCATGACGGCTCCCGGCCGTCATGGCACATTGCCCCAGAAATCCCTCTGGTGCAGGCCCCTGTGACTTCAAGAGCTGGGGAAGCTTCCCAAGCTGCCGAGACCCCTCCCCTGTTTTAGTGAAATGACGATCAGCGCGCATGTCACGCTGACGTCATTTCACTGAAACCGAAACTCAAAGGAGCCTTTAGGCTTATTTCAGTTTCTCTTTCTATGTATTTAGGGGGCTATCTCAGCCCCCTGAGCATGTAGAAAGACAGGAGGGGTATCATTGGAAAGGGGGGAATCTCCCCTTTCCACTGGTACCCCTCCCCAGGAGGGCGATTCCCCAAACGTGGATTCACCACTTGACACCAGGGAGGGGGAGTGGCTCCTTGGGCAAGGGTCTTTGCTCCCCCAAATAGTTTTGGGCCATATTCAGTCTTTCTGCCCCCTCCCTGTGGGGCAGATGGGGGCAGTAGCCCCAAACTGCCCCTCCGGGGGGCAGAAAGCCCACTGGACGCCAGGGATTTTTTGCGCAAGATTAAATTAAGGGGGGCTGCCTAAAACAGGCATGCCAATGTCCCTGCCACCATTACAGCCTGTCTGCCCCCGCTGGGGGGAGATGGGGCAATAGCCCCAATCTGCCCCCCAGGGGAGGGGCAGAAAGCCCAGGAAACACCAGGGATTTTTTTGGCGCATTTGTTTTTAGTGTGGGGGCTGCCCGAAATGGGCACCCAATGCCCCCACACCATTACAGCCTTTCTGCCCCTCCTGGGGGCAGATGGGGTCAGTAGCCTGGGGAGTACAGTAAAGTATGGGTTACATGGGTCCCCTAACATTTTTCTACCCAGAATCCACTGCAAACCTCAAATTTTGATGATGAAAATCAATTTTTTTTCCCATTTCTTTGTGGGAAAGTCGTAGGATCACTGGGCTGACACAAATTTCCTACCACCCAGCATTCCCCCAGGTCTCTCGACAAAAAATGGTACCTCCCTTGTGTGGGTAGGTGTTGGGCTTTCCCTTTTCGCAGGTTCACCCTAAAACTTTTTGCCTTAAGCTCTGACATGGTGGTAGCGGTTTTAGGCCTTTGGGCACTTTGGCACTGTGGCCCAGTATAAACTAGTGTGTGCGCTCTCTGTGTACGTGTGGTGAGATTGGCCTGCCCTCCCATAGGAATGCATGGGGGATAATTCTGTCCATGGTAATTCCTGCTATGAGAAGAGCGCAGGGCCGAGTTTAGTATGTATGAACTCGTGAGGATAAAAGCTGCGCAATGGTGTGTGCAGATTTATGGTAACTGGAGGAGAATTGCCACTTTTAGAAGTTGGCATTTCTGTGTGCTATGTGTCTGCCTGCCTGATGTGAATTGCATGTCTGGCTTGTGAATGACAGGTGAGAGGGGTGGGTCGCTCTAGGAGGGGCAGGATGAGTCAGTGCTGAGCTGAATGGGACAAATGGAGGAAGAGTGGTGGGTAAATTTCCCTCTCTGAATAGAGTGGTGCTTCCCTGGTGAATGCTGGCTCCGTCCCCTGTGGTGTGTCTAATGGCGAGCCCCCACCTGACAAAGGGGAAGAGGAGCTTGGCAAACAAAGTTCTCCAAATCCCTCCTAAACCAGTTCTGACTGGTATCCCCAAGCCCTGTGCTGTGACACAAACAATAAAGGGTGTCTAAAAAAAGTACCGGCAACAGGCAAGGGCCAAAAACCTATTGAGTAGACATCAAAATGACCTATCACAGACAACCTGGTTTTGCTAGGGGTTCATCTGGGTTTTTGGCTCCGGGCTCGGTGGCCATATTTGTAAACTAGCAAACGCAGACATTTCTAAAAACTAGACACCCAGGGGAGTGCAGCAAGATATGGCTTGCATTGATCCCCCAACATTATCTTACCCAGGATCCCCTGCAAACCGTAAATTTCGCTGAAAAAAACACTTTTTTCTCAAATTCCTGTATGGGAAAGTTCTGGATTCTACGTGGATCCACAAATTTCCTCCCATCCAGTGTTTCCACAGGTCTCCTGAGAAAAATGGTACCTCACTTGTGTGGGTATGCATAGTGGCTGCAACAGGAAATGGCCCAAATCGTACTGTGGAGACTATAAAATTACCAATAAGAAAACTACCTGGTTTTGGGGGGAACCTGAGATTTTGGCCCCGGGCACGGCGGCCATCATGGGAAAATACCAAACCTAAAGCATTTCTAAAAACTAGACACCCGGCGAAGTCCAATGAGGTATGGCTTGCGTAGATCCCCCATTGTTTTCCTACCCAGAATGCCATGCAAACCTCTAATTTAGCTTAAAAAACACATTTTACACATATTTTGGTGTGAAATCACCGTGCCAGCACAAATGTCCTACCCCCCAGCGTTCCCCTGAATCTCCCAAGTAAAATGATACCTCACTTGTGTGGGTGGTTGGGGGCCTGTGACTGAGAAGAGCCCAAAACACAGGGAATATGGGTATAGCATTGAGAATTCTAAGCGCTACATTTTTTTAAGGGACACTAATAAGAACGCAGCGGGGTAGGACATTTATCCAAACCATCCTTTTTAATACATACGAGGCACCCCTAGGGTAGGCCCCTGATAGCCCAGAGGGCAGGGTGCACTGTGTTTAAAAAGCAGGACATGTACGTTTAGGTTTTTCATATCCTTGCGGTAGAAAAATTCTTACATTTGTTTTTCTCTATTGTAAGACCTATATCTCCCCTAGGATAACACTGGGATTACCTTATTACCTACTTATACCTTATAATTATAATTTCCAAATTGGAAGATATAACTGATTAACTAGTTCATGTTTGGTGTCTTTGGAATTCTAATGTAAAATTTGAACTTATGTTGAATTTGGATTTTAAATTACAATTTTAGAAAATACCACTTTTTAAAAAGTTGGCATTTCCTTGCCTTTGCCATTTGGTCCCTGCAGCCTGCCTGGGTCACATGACAGGGTGTAGCTGATAAATGGGCTTTGTGTATTCCCCCTAGATGGCCACACACAATGGGAGCTTAGGTGTGACTGAGTGGGCCATAGATGGTAGGATGAGAGGGAGGAGCTGAACCGAGCCTCACTTACACCTGAATAGGCTGTGCACTGTCCCCACTCAAAGGGCTGCATACCCCCTGTAGTTAGTCTTGAGCCAGGGCAGGGACGGCAGTGCATCTGTGCACTTCAAATGAAGCTTCTCCCCACTTCAAAGAAACAACTGTGTATAAAAGAAGGACCCCAGATGCCATAATTTCACTACATTTCAGGACCTCTTGATACTGTGCCAGGAGGGAGGACTGCTGTGCAGCTGAAGGACTTCCACTCTGCTGGGCTACACTCTGCTGGACTCCTGACCTTCCAACTGGTGCCACCCCAGTCCTGAACCCATGGAAGGGGGCATAAGTTACTTGCCATCAGATCTGATGAATCTTCATTGCTGAGTGACGCATCCCCAAGCAGAACTGGCATATATTTTTGGCTAAGTGGTTCATTCCCAAGCAGGACCGAAGCATTGCTGCTGCTGAGTGGTTTGGACCTGTCACAAAGATCCACGTTGCCTACCACAGTCCTCGGAACGGATGCATCACCAACGGCACAGTGCATCAACAGCCCAAGTCCTTGCATCTCTCGTTGATGGCAGCCTCAATGACGCCAGACTCTGCATCGCAGCTTCACAGCTACTCAGAACCCACACAACACCAGCTGAGCACTGCATCCCCAATGTCGAACTTTGCATTGCAAACCCTGTTAATGGAATCCTAGACGAGGACCCAACAGGACCTCACACTGCAGTCTCGTCGCATCTCAGAACTGACACATCGCTTCAGCTTCACAACGCATCCTCGATGTGGATACATGCAAAGCTCCACAACTAAGATTTAGATTGCTTTGTTCTGCTGGCCTAACTGGGGCCCTGTAGCTGGCCGGTGCTCTATTGCAGCAAGCCTGAACTTGTGACTTTATCCTGGTCCGATATGACCAGATATCCCAAATAGGCATGTTGTGCTTTTTGATGCTATTTTACTACAAGCTTAAAATTGGATATCTCCAGTTCTACTAATTGGATGTTGGTGATGTTGCTCTTGTTTTTATAATTTAAACCTAATCAATTTTTCTAAATCTGTTGTCTGTCGCCTCCTTTTGTGGTGTGCTTTTACTGTTTTACTGTTTGAAGTGTTGCACAAATACTTAACACATTGTCTCTGCGTAAAGCTTGACTGCTCCATGCCAAGCTACCTAGGGGGTGAGCACAGGTTGATTTTGGGTTTCCTTGTGGCTTGCCCTGACAAGGATAATGGTTTCTGCTTGCGTGAACTGGCAACCTAATTTCTTACACATTGTAAAACTATACCCCCTTTTATCAACAAATTCGCTGGAACAGAGTTAATCATTCTTTTCCAATATATCTCCAAATAACAGTGGCATTATTCTAATGTATTCTATTTATATTTCTAAAGCCTAGCTGTAACTTTATTTATAAGGCTAAATCACAGTATTAAGCCCTTTAGAACAACCTCCTCTTTTTAAGTAAATCCCTGTGATTTCAGAGACTATTTTTATCACCAAAAAGGCTCTTCACTCTTGACACGATCTAATTCCTTTACATTACACCCACTTTGAATTCAATAAAATAAGAACTATAGCGTGTCGCTGGATATTTGAACACTGAAATTATGATATCAGAAAGTGACTTACTGGTAAATTGTTAGCTGCTCCCTCAGGAAGGTTTAATTATATACCACTAATGGTGTTCTTTACTTTGTACATATTAACTCCGGTCTACAGCTTGCGTCATAAACAAATGCTGCCCTTGGTTCCACTTCCTTGTTAGCTTATTCATGGTACCCAACTTGATGTCCGTTCCGAAAAACAGTACAGCATCTCCTCTAGCCCTATCATTAAAGGATGTATGTATATGCATAGTTCTGTACATATTATGTTGGGGAACATTATTTAATGCCGCCCAAGCACTCTGGATCTGACCGCCGATGAAAGTTTGAATCAGCTTCTGCTGTTTTCTCCTCATTGCAGCTGTAATGCGTGTCTCTTCTTCCAAGCTGTTCTTCGCCCGCCCCACATCTATTTTAAGACCGGTGTTGTCCCTTCTTCCCTTTCCATTGTCCTATTTTTAATGTTAAACCGCGTCAGCAACAGTGGTTAAACATGTGAATGATGCGCCAAGAGTCGGGTGACCTTTCACCATTTGCAGCATCGTAATCGGCGCGTGGTGGGCCCGATTCACTGGACTCCTATAAATAACGATGGAAATGTACTCCCGTAGGGGTGGTCCTACATTTGCAGTAAGTTCCTGACTTCTTTTGATTTCAGAAACAACTCCACTAGTCAACCTGAGATTTAGCGATTTTTGCTGAATGCAGCGAATACTCAGGATCTCAACTATTGTCACACAGAGGAATACAAGTGCGTAGTTCAGTGCAGTGAAATGTGAGGCAAAAAGGCCTTCGCATCACAGTTGCCTCATCCGATTTGGGGTGTTCTGTCAATAGTAAAGCCCTGAAACCGCATTTACTCCTGCTGTTGCAAGAAATAAAGCTTCCAGTGCACTTAGGTAGGGAAACTACCTGCAAAATATTAGCAAATACTCACATGCTGGCGAGTTTAAAAGTGTTAACCAATTTTTGCTCATACTCCCACTAAGAATAAACAAATCTTGCTCATTGTTGTACAATTGTTATAATTCTTGTGGAATTTTATTACCATAAAGTTAATTGTTTGAATACCTTCGCTACCTAAGTTGAACATGCGTGTCCATATATCTTGAATTAGGTAACCATATATCTTCAATGAGGTCGCTGGCATTTCCCAAAGATATATTTTAAGAAGTGCTGGTAAAAATGCCATTAAATTTCGCCAGCCTGGTTTGTGAATTGTTTTTAGCCAATAGTCTGATTTCTTTTCTTTTTGGTAACTAGGCACTGCAATTACAAGCTCAGGCAATGCGAAAGGGTTGCTTGAGAAATCGTATTTTCGTTGCAGGATTTGTTAAGTTTGCTGTATATTGGTCCTGAAAGGGTTCAGTCAGGGAGAACAAACTCACCAAATCCTTTTAACCCCTTCGCTGCTAGGCCTTTTCACCCCCTGTGCTAAGCCTTTTTTGGCTATTTGGGTTAGTTCACGCTTAGGCCCCTGTAACTTTTTGACCACATTAGGTATCCATGCCAAATTTGCGTCCTTTTCTTCCAACATCCTGGGTATTCAAAAGGTACACATGGTTTGTGGATTCCCCTAGGGGGAGCCAGAAATGAGCCAAAATACAGCTACATCTTTTTACTTGGGGGGGGGGGGGAATGGAAAAAAAGTGCTGCGAATGAAAGCGTCTGGGTTATTCCCTGCAAATGGTATCAAAAAAGAGTTTGTGGGGCTGAAATCACAATTTTCTCAGCTTTTAGGAGATGACAGACTTTTGTCATAAAATCAACATTTGTTACACAGTTTTGACATTTTTCTGGGACATAGCCTATTTTTGCTATAGTTTTGTGCTTTCAACTTCCTTCCAGTTAATGGTAGAAAAGGGTATGAAAACAATAATGAATCCTAGAAAGCTATACATTTTGGATAATTAGACAAAATTCTAAATTCATCAAGGGGTCATTTGTGTAGATCCATCAAGGTTTCCTTATAGAAACTAACAGCGAAATATAGGAAAAATGGAAAATTAGTTGAAAAAACCAGCCTTTTGTGTCAACTTTTTCATCTGTAACTTCTTCTAATTATGACAGCTGTTCAAAGGCGAGATATACCATTACATCTGCTGGACCTTGCTGGTTGTGAGGATATATAGGACTTGTAGGTTCACCAAGAACCCGATGAACCCAGAGAACAAAACTGAGCAGCAATTTGCAATGGCTTTTTATTATGTACCAGGTACATGTACCAGGTACATAGCAATTATTGTGGGATAATGTATACATGGAAAATTCGGTATGAAAGACACCTATGTATTTCTAAAATGGGAACAAAATATAGAGTTTAGAAACAGTAGATATTTGCACATTTCCGAAATTGGGAATACTCATACTAGCATGAGAATTATCAGTCATTTTTCAAAATTACTTCTTTTTTACACATTGTCTTTCATTTAGAAGGCAGAAATGCATTGAAGGTCAATGGCTAATAACAGTTTATTTACAAATATGAATTACCCTAAGTCTCTCAATAAAAATGGTACCTCACTTGTGTGGGTAGGCATAGTGCCCATGACAGGAAACGTCTCAAAACGCAACGTGAACACACCACATTTTCACAATGAAAAATTACCCTTTTTGTTTTCAAAGTGCCTAGCTGTAGTTTTTAAAAGCTAGCTCTGCCGACATCTAGGAAAACCTAGCAAACCTATATATTTTTTAATACTAGACACCCAGAGAAATCCAGGATGGGGTGACTTGACTGGCTCTCACCAGGGTCTGTCACCCAGAATCCCTTGCAAACCTAAAAAATATCCCAGAAAATACATTTCCCTCACAGAAAGTTCTGGAATCTACATGGATCAACAAATTTCCACCCACCCAGCGTCCCCCAAAGTCTTCAAGAAAATTGGTACCTCACTTGTGTGGGCAGGCCTAGTGCGCGCGACAGGAAAGGGCGCAAAATCGCAATGTGGATACACCTCAATTTCACAGTGAAAAATTACACTTTTTTGGCAAAGAGTCCAGCGAGGTATGGCTTGCATGGGTCCCCCAACATTCTCCTACCCAGAATCCAGTGCAAACCCCAAATTTTGTTTAAAAAATAACTTTTCCCTCAAATTTCTGTGTGGGAAAGTTCTGGAACCTGCGTCAATCCACACATATCCTCCCACCCAGCGTTCCCCCAGGTCTTCCGATAAAAATGGTACCTCACTCGCATGGGTGGGTCAAGGACCGGCAACAGGCAAAGGCCCAAAACCTATTGAGGCAACATCAAAATTACCTATCGCAAATTAACCTGGTTTTGCAAGGGGGTCACATGAGTTTTTGGCCCGGGGCTCAGCGGCCATCTAGGGAAATCAAACAAAGCCACACATTTCTGGAAACTAGACACCCGGGGGAGTCTAGCGAGGTATGGCTTGCGTGGGTCCCTCAAAATTCTCCTACCCAGAATCCACTGCAAACCTCAAATTTTGTTTAAAAAATCCCTTTTTTCTCAAATTTCTGTGTGGGAAAGTTCTGGAATCTGCGTGGATCCACACATTTCCTCCCACCCAGAGTTCCCCCAGGTCTCCCGATTAAAATGGTACCTGACTTGTGTGGGTAGGCATAGTGGCTGCAACAGGAAATGGCCCAAATCGTACTGTGGAGACTTCAAAATTAGCTATAAGAAAACTACCTGGTTTTGGGGGAGGGGGAGTTTAGCCAATTCTGCATTGGACAGCCACACAAGTGAGGTATCATTTTACTCGGGACACTAAGGCTGCTTCCAACTTGCAAAATTTTGCAAGTTGGATGCCGCAGTTTAAACGGCACACAGAGACTGTAGTGTAGTTCCTATATTACAATTGGCTCTGCGCATTGGAATAATATATCCTATATATTTGACGTAGGACTTATGTTGACTAGGTCTCTATCGAATATACTAAACTTAATTGTGAGTGCTAGCTAGCTCAGAGGTCACTAGAAACTTTCTCGAATTCACAAGAAGGGATTCGTTTCTGGCAACCGCATAAACATGACAACTTTGTTTCCCCAAGAATAAAAGTATCTTCAGAGTCGTGGAAACAATAGATAAATATTTTACTCAGTCAATCGTGCATGCTTCGTTTCATCAGAGGTGCAGAGAAATAGAGAGATGGGCATTTTCAATAGAAGGATGTATTGAACAGTCTTCTTTCTTATGCAAGTACAGTGAGCTGCTACAATCGTAATGCAGGCTGCAAAGTATAATGCGTGCAGCGAGAATAGAATTATAAAATGATACTGTAAAAGCATTGTATGGTTTCTAAACCATATATAAATACATACATAAATAACAGAGGCTAAAAGTACTCAACTGGTGCTTCTAAAATACGCCTACCCCAATGTATCTAACCTAAGTCTAGTACGAGAGAAGAAGTAAGTGTGGTTAGCATAGGTTTAGTTTTCTATGCCAAGAATCAATCCAAGATTTCTCTTAGGGTCTAAACAGCTCCTTACCTTAGTTTAGAATGAAGGAGGTCTGGTATCTCTGTCTTGGGACTCGATTTCCCAACACCCCGCGAGGGGAGCTTGGAAACACTGGAGCTGGATTCTCAGTGAGAGAAAGGACAGCTTCTCGATCAATGCGTCAGCTGGAGGGTCGGCTTCCTTCGGCACTTGCTGTAGCGAGCTGCGTCGGGCAAGTACATAGTCACACTGCTCCGAACCATCGTATCTTGCTAGGGCAAATGAAGACATATTTATACCTTGAAGGTGCCTAGTTTGACGTAAAGTCGGGCATAATAACATCAGTAAAGAACCCCAAGGGAATGGTAGTTCTTTGTAAACTCCATGAGTTCTTGGACAAATCAATATTCAAGCAAGGGGAGGTCCCTGACTGCTTAAGGCGATTTTCCTATATGCCTATATTAGGGCAATGTGAATTGTACCTATATAGGACATGAATCTTGAAATTTCGCTCGGATCCTAAAACGCCATACAACACTCACTCCACTTTATTATGTTCGACATTACTAAATTCTAAGCATATAAAACATATCAAAAGCATCATGTGTAAAAACCCACCCAAAGTACATAAAAATGCATTCAAAATGGTTGTAAACGACAAGAGGATTTGTGCTGTAAGCAATGTTTTCAATCAAAGCATGTAGTATGATATTGGAAATGCTATCTGAATGAATCTTGAAAAATACATTCATGAAATGGCTCTTAAACACAGAAAAAGTCGAGACAATTCCATTCCATATATAAATTGTATTGGTTGTGGAAAAGGTAAAAAATTGTCTCTTGGAAGTGTTCAAAGAATTCTTGTTCTCTAGAAATATTTCTACTTTAAGCAGAGTACTTTGTGCCAAAAAAAAGTAAAAATTTCGGAAAAAAGTCAAATTGTAGAGAAATAGAGTTATAAAGTTAGAAGCTTTTTTGGAAAAGTGAAGGTCGAATACAGAGTCCCATAAACACTGTGTGCTAACTTCAAAAGTCAGTCTCGTTGTTTGGAGAAAACATCAAAACTTCTAAGTTTGTAAAGAATTCGTCTACTACAGTAGGTGAAAGTTGGACCACTTTGTTAAGTAGGTTGATTGCACAAAAAAGTGAAGCATCGCCGTCAGCGTTAGCCGCATTAGCAATGTTCGAAGGAGATGGAGATGGTACCTGTGTGCGTGACGATCCACGTATCTCACCGTCAGCAGTTTGCGTCTGTGAGACCTCAATGAATGCCGTCATCAGGATTGGTAGCCACTGGGGACAAAACAATGCATGAGCCGTTACCGATCCAAACAAAGTATCAACATCCACTGGCACGACTGATGGGAGTGTCAGACAGATGTCCAACACGCATTCTTCTCCACATAGCAGGCATCGTAGAATAGGTAAGATGGAATCTTGCCTGATTGGTCGGAATGATAGAAACCACGTGGTATTCAGATCTCTTAAACGAGCCAAGCCCAAAACTGTATCATGCGCTCACAAAACTTCATTGCCTGGAGAGTGTTCTCTAAGGTAATCTGGGTGTTGGTAGTGACGGGACTTGCCATATGGGAGCATAAGGAACAAGAATAGTATTCCTGCTACGAGTACCAAAATGAGAGGCAGGCCTTCCGAACACAGAGTGCACGAAGTTTGGAAATATGCTGAGGACTGCTTCAAATGGTGCTATCTGTTGGACCCTCTCTCACTTGAACATCCAGATAGTTCTTTTGGAGAGTTCTGAAGACAATTCTTACCCTCTCTCAAACCTCTAATCCACCTGCACTGATTTTTAAAAATAGTGCGTAAAGAAAAGAAGCTCAAGGGAAGGGGATGTGGATAAAATACCAAAAGAGAGAGAAACACTGATCCTCTTGACACGTCAACTGGAAGGGAGCTTTGCTTTCTGTATTATCTATCAAGAAGAGACAACAAAGATGACAGTATTACAAAACTGTTCTTTATGTATTCAGGTATTGTCTTCTCATTCTTAATTCAACACAATGTTTTAAACATTAATGTACCTCTCTATTTCTGGTCTTTTTTCTGTCTCACCAGATAGGACTAATTTTCTTTAGAAAGAAGCAACACCTTTCCTACATATATTCAGAAGAAAGAATAACCATTAAAACATACATTCAGTTACTGAGTAGTACAAGATTTTTTTGTGAACATATTTGCCATGGCTTACTTCTCTTATTGGTTCTTGCAGCATAAATCAAGAAAATGTCCTGCAATGATTGGGTTATCATATAGAATGTCATAAGCCCTTATAAAGGTACACGGAGGGTTCTATGCTCATTGTCATTTATGTTGCTTAAGTCTCTATCTTGATTAGGACTAGTAACATGTCCTAGCATTCCTTGTGGTCCGAGAACTCCATGTTATGCCACTGCAAATAAAAATAAAATAAAGAATGTACTTAATGTTTGTAATTGTTTCCTGAAAGGCTCCGTAGCGTTTGATACTTTCCTTGGAAATAAATAACAAAATTGTACTTACTCAATTGTCTTTGCAAATTCAAAGCGTCTAATAACCATTTCCTTTTTTTTTTGTTGCTGGTCGCTCCGATTCACGCATTGGACCGGAGGCCTTGAAACACTGGAAGGGATGGGGAAGAAATTCAGAGCTGAACCAAGAGCTCCGGACGAGGAGAAGCACCACTGGGTCTGTTTCCACTTTAAAAATGTGGTCAATATTGAAGCTCACCAGGAGAGTTTTGTCATTGACTGTGAGGCCATTCAAAAGTTGTAACAGGCTTTTGGTATCCTGTAGGTAGGTGCTGGTCTTCTGGACTAGGTCTTTGAAGAAGACATCACAGAAACGTGACAGCGGTTCCAGGAGTGAACCCAAACCCGAAACTATGGGTCTCCCCGGGGGGGGGGGGGGGAGTTTGTTTTTGTGCATCTTCGGGAGTGTGTAGAAATAATCTTACAGGATTACTTCCTACAACCTGGTATTTTTCAGACCGGGGCTGACTATATGTCCCCTTGCCAGTGTAAAAATATACTAAGAATGACATATGTCCCATTAAAAAATTTTCTTGTTAATATGTACCAGGAATGGCTACCTGATCTGACCATGCTTTACAGACCATTTCCGTTCATTTTTGCTTTTTTTACTCCCTCTATGCTTGGGTTTCTCCCTTGCATTTATTAGTGAAAGCCCCGTTTTCCGACTAGGAAGATACGCGGTAAACAGCGGCAGCCAACATCGGATTGTCAATACCTCTTTGCAATGCTTTATTGCTGGCTGACAGAAGCACGGAGCTCCGTAACTAGGGCAACCCCTTGGTTGTGGCCCATGACGGTGCTCTCCGTTCCCATTGGCCAATATGCCTCCATGTAACCCTGGCCACGCCCACACCAGGAAGTCAGGAGATCGAATATAATTTCAGCTACTGCACGGAGAGCCGGTTACTACCACCGGGGCTCCGCGAAGGCGACCAAGTAGGTTACTATACCACAAGGAAGAAGCCACAAGCCACTTCCTTGGAGTAAAACTGTGGAATGCCCTCCCTGTTCATTTGAGAATGGAACCTTCAGAAACTCTTTTTAGAGCCAAATTAAAAACTCACCTCTTTCCCCAATAATACTTCTCTGCACTTTTTCTTTCTGCTCTCCCGCTGTGAGTTTTGTCGGCAGTTAGCGCGGGGATACACAGTTGTGCAGCCATGCGCTCTATAAATGTTTTTATTATTATTATTATTATTAAGTAAGTCCTTGAGTACAAGGGGCCCTTTAGCCTGACCTTCGGAATCATGAAGACGTTCCGGCTCTCATCCCCCTTTTCAATTATTTCACCAACCAGGTTACGTGAGCACTCCGCTCTTGGAACCCGGACGCCCATGGAGCTGACAATTATCGAGCTCCGAGTAAGCTTCATTTAGGTGGCATCCACCTAGGCCCATGACACGACATAATTACCACAGTATATCCGACCTTTAGGATTGCACGTATGTGGCGAGTCATGGGTGTTTGGGTGAGGTTTTAGGTGGTTTTATAGCATGACTGTTTATGCGGCCATTTATCGATGCCGCTGAGGTGATCTTCCGAATCTCCTCCGACCCCCACAACGCTAGCGCCAGGATTTAACCACGAGCTGTGGTGGGACAACAATAGACTGATATATGGATGTTACTAGTTCTGGTGCCGCGCCCCCGGTGTGGCACATCCGCTCTTTGCACGTCCAATTTTCAGCCGGCACCCGTGATTTAGACACTGCGATCCGGGTGTAGTCGTTACGAGCATGATTTGGCATGCTCTTTATGTTACATGTACAATAAATGTTTGTCTAGTGTCCTTGTGATCCCAACCACCATTTCCCTGAATTTGTCTTTTGCAGGTTTTTCTTCCAGACACGGGAGAAGACTACCCTTCAATTTTGTAACGGGCCACAAGTTTGTGGTTCCAGTTGAATCGTTGATCCAGGGCAGGGCACGCCTTAGCGTTTGTGCACCACCCAGGTCATTTACATTGGTCCTGACGAAAACCGACAATTGTAAGATGGTTGAAACATGTAGACCTGTATTTTAATCACATAACACACTTCGCAATTTTAATACACCACACTTCTTGATCACCGAAGCCTACCTAATTAGGCATAGGTGTCACAGCTCTTTTTAATAGGGTGTCCAATCACTCAGGAATAAAGTCTACGAGTGAGTCACGTTGGCCCCTTTTAAATCACTCACTGTATTTCTAGCACTGCACATATAAAAAGAAAAAAATACCCGCTCCACTGTAGTCAGGTGTCGAAGCACACCCTGTTGGCACTCGACCTTCGGGGTGGGACCCTAATGATGAAGCATGTCACCAACTAGGTTGGTGAGTGAGGGGTCTGCAAAAAGGACTTTCTGCATCCTTTAACAGGTTGGGCACATTGTGCACCATTGAACCCTTTTCTCTGTTGTAGAGGATCTCTCTGCAAAACCTCAAGGGGGCACTCCTCCATTTTGTTGTTTAAAATGTTTTAGAACTGGTGCAGATGTGAATTTTTGTTTCAGAAGTTGAAAAGCTTGGGAAGCTTGTGTATCCCAAACGAAGTGTTGACCTTTCTGTAACAATTTGGTAATGAGTGCCATTGTGTCCGCAAAATGAGAAATGAGTCTCCTATAAAAATTGACAAACCCTAAACATTTTGGCACTTCTTTTACGGAAGTGGGTTCAGGCCAATCATTAACAGCACTGACTGTCTTTGTAGCCATGGTGATACCCTGCGGTGACAAACAGTATCCCAGAAAATCAACTGTGTCTGCATTGAAGATGCATTTTTCTAATTTGGCAAAAAGGTGGTGTTCTTTTAATTTGGCTAAAACTGCTCTGACGTGCTGCGTGTGTTCCTCCTGATTTTTGGAATAGATGAGAATATTATCAATGTAAACAATGACGCAGATGTCTAAAAATTCGTGCAAGACCTCCTTGATAAAAAACTGCAATGCCGCTGGGGTGTTGCATAAACCAAACGGCATCACAGTGTATTAGAATAAGCCAAATTTGGTTTTAAAGGCAGTTTTCCACTCATACTGTTCCTTAACTCTTACTAAATGATAAGCACCCCTTAAATCTAGTTTAGTATAAATGGTGGAGTGACGCAACTGATCTAAGAGTACAGGTATTAGAGGGAGTGGATATTTGTATTTTATTGTGGCCTTATTGAGTCCTCTATAGTCTATGCAGGCGCGAAGAGACCCATCAGGCTTCGGTATAAAAAAGAGTGGAGACGATACCGGAGAAGTAGAATGGCGAATGAAACCAGATTGTAACAAGTCATCTAAATAGGTTCTCAGGTATTTTGTTTCCTCCTCAGTAAGTATTTACAGAGGGGGTGGTGATGGACAGAGTATTCTGAATTAAGCAGAACACTCCTACCCAGTCCACAGATCAGGGCTTGATCCATCACCGTTTTTTAGCTCACTGCACCATTCCAGTTCAGAACCTGGCTATATGCAAATTAGTCTGTCCCTGGCCCAGTGCATCATGGGAACAGGGCAGACCAAACTACCAAGCCAATTCTTCACTGGAAAGGAAACAAGCTTCCGGGGACCGGTTTCTGGCATTACAGCCGTCTTCGGCCCGGCTTGCTTGAATCCTGATGGTGCAGTGAGCAAGGGACTCGCATCCGAGCATACCCTTCCACGCTTGTGGTGGCCAAAAATATTTACAGAGGGGGTGGTGATGGACAGAGTATTCTGAATTAAGCAGAACACTCCTACCCAGTCCACAGATCAGGGCTTGATCCATCACCATTTTTTAGCTCACTGCACCATCCCAGTTCAGAACCTGGCTATATGCAAATTAGTCTGTCCCTGGCCCAGTGCATCATGGGAACAGGGCAGACCAAACTACCAAGCCAATTCTTCACTGGAAAGGAAACAAGCTTCCGGGGACCGGTTTCTGGCATTACAGCCGTCTTCGGCCCGGCTTGCTTGAATCCTGACGGTGCAGTGAGCAAGGGACTCGCATCCGAGCATACCCTTCCACGCTTGTGGTGGCCAAAAATATTTACAGAGGGGGTGGTGATGGACAGAGTATTCTGAATTAAGCAGAACACTCCTACCCAGTCCACAGAACAGGGCTTGATCCATCACCGTTTTTTAGCTCACTGCACCATCCCAGTTCAGAACCTGGCTATATGCAAATTAGTCTGTCCCTGGCCCAGTGCATCATGGGAACAGGGCAGACCAAACTACCAAGCCAATTCTTCACTGGAAAGGAAACAAGCTTCCGGGGACCGGTTTCTCCTCAGTAAGAGCATACACTCTGCTATTTGGCAAAAGAGCCCCGGGTATTAGGTCTATGCGACAATCATATGTCCAATGTGGAGGCAGAACACTTGCCTTTACTGGATCAAAGACGTCTTTAAAATCCTCACACTCTAGAGGAATGGTTAATTCCAATTGAGTAACATTAACACAATGCACTACTGTTAAATGTTCATTCCCTGCTTCCTGATAACAACTGGATTTACAATATGAAGAGTGTAAAGTGACTGTTGTGGATACCCAATTTATTTTTGGGTTATGAGTAGTAAGCCATGGTACTCCCAAAATCAAACCAAAAGTGGGGGTGTCTATCAAGTCAAAGCAAATATCTTCTGTATGTCCATTTTGACACATCATAGTTATGGGACTTGTTTGTTGCGTGATTAGTCCAGAAATTCATTCAGATCTATCTACGGCACACACTGATTCAGGGCAAGTCTTTTTTATAATGGGAAGACCTAATTTTTAAGCCAAGCCATTATCCACAAGGTTTCCAGTAGCACCAGAATCAAGTAGAACTGGGAGAGAATGTCTTAACTGAGCGCTCACAATCAAAATTACTTGAATTAAAAAATGTCTTGGTATATGTGGAACCGTGTAAGCAGCGTGGTTAGAGGTCTGAGTCCAAACTTTTCTCAAACAAGTGACCTCTGCCCTTGTTGAGCCTATTTGTTTTCCTGCTCAAGAGGATCTATTGACTAAGCATTTACTTTTCTTGGAGTCTTGGGTTTTACGAGACACTCCTTGGCAAAGTGTCCTGCTCGACCACAATATAAGCACAATTGGAGTTATCTCCTTCGTTCCTTCTCTTCTTTAGACAGTGGACCTTTAATTGTCCCTATTTGCATAGGTTCTGGCTCCAGGAATTTACTTTCTACTTCTTTCTGATCATGTTTTACAAAGGTCAATCTAGTTTCCATTTTGGTTTTATCGCCTTTCCTTTCTCCTAACCTGTGATCTAACTTAACAACTAGGTCTACAAAGTCAGAATAATCTTCCGGTAGGTCCTCGATATGGGCAAGAGCATCTTTTAAATCATCCCACAATCCTTTGTAGAATAGAGAGGTACGTTTTTCTTTCGGCCACTGCGTTTCAGTCAACAGCAAGGTAGGTTAGTAAATCTTTATTCCCTTGCTTAAAATTTAAACGCTCATTATCGCTTGCCTGAATGTATGTATGTTTAGCGAAAAGGCGAGTCATTGTTCGTTTAAATTGGGACCAATTGTGAAGGACAGGATCATTCCTATCTACATAAGGAATGGACCAGTTGACCACTGTGCCCCCCAAATAAGAAAGCACAAAGGCCACCTTAGTAGCATCAGTGGAAAATTGCTGTGGCTTACAGACAAACTGTAATTGGCACTGATTTAGGAATACATTGCATTTATTACTGTCTCCAAAGAAGCGCTCTGCAGCAACTAAAGGTACTGTTTTTGGAACGTTAACTGTAATCTCCATAGGAGAGGAGATCAAAGTAGTGTCTTTAGACCTAGTGACAGTTTCAGAAGAGTCTTTAAAGGAAGGAGAAAAAGCAGTACCCCAAAGATTTTCTCGAGGTTTGTAGCGTACCAAGTCTTGTCTTAGATTAGTATTTTCTAATTTTAATTTTTCAATTTCGGCTTGCATTTGCTGTAAGAGCGTTGTAACTGACTCATTACGAGCCAAATGCTCACTTAATGCCTGTGCCATTTCAGCTGCATCTATAGTCTCAGCTTCTTCCCTTGTATTCATCTTTCCAGCAGAACTATGTGTTGTAAAGGCTTGTGCTTCTGTTGGACCCTCTCTCACCTGAACATCCAGATAGTTCTGTTGGAGAGTTCTGAAGACAATTCTTAACCTTTCTCAAATCTCTAATCCACCTGCACTGATTTTTGAAAAGAGTGTGTGAAGAAAAGAAGCTTAAGGGAAGGGGGAAGTGGATAAAATAACAAAAGAGAGAGAAACACTGCTCCTCTTGACACGTCAACTGGAAGGGAGCTTTGCTTTCTGTATTATCTATCAAGAAGACACAACAAAGAGGACAGTATTACCAAACTGTTCTATATGTATTCAGGTATTGTCTTATCATTCTTAATTCAACACATTTTTTCAAACATTAATGCACCTCTCTATTTCTGGTCTTTTTTCTGTCTCACCAGATAGGACTAATTTTCTTTAGAAAGAAGCGACACCTTTCCTACATATATTCAGAAGAAAGAATAACCATTAAAACATATATTCAGTTACTGAGTAGTACAAGATTTTTTTTGTGCACATATTTACCATGGCTTACTTCTCTTATTGGTGCTTGCAGCATAAATAAAGAAAATGTCCTGGAATGATTGGGTTATCATATAGAATGTCATAAGCCCTTATAAAGGTACACAGAGGGTTCTATGTTCATTGTCATTTATGTTGCTTAAGTCTCTATCTTGATTAGGACTAGTAACATATCCTAGCATTCCCTGTGGTCCGAGAACTCCATGTTATGCCACTGCAAAATAAAAATAAAATAAAGAATGTACTTATTGTTTGTAATTGTTTCCTGAAAGGCTCTGTAGCGTTTGATACTTTCCTTGGAAAAAAATAACAAAATTGTACCTTCTCAAGTGTCTTTGCAAATTCAAAACGTCTAATAACCATTTCCTTTTCTTTTTGTTGCAGGTCGCTCCGATTCACGCCTTAGACCGGAGGCCTTGAAACACTGGAAGGGATGGGGAAGGAATTCGGAGCTGAACCAAGAGCTCCGGATGAGGAGAAGCACCGCTAGGCCTGTTTCCACTTTAAAAATGTGGTGGGTCCACTTTGGGTTTTGGGCTGTTTCCTGTCACGGGCACTAGGCCTACCCACACAAGTGAGGTACCATTTTTATTGGGAGACTTAGGGGAACACGAATTGAAGAGCAACTGTTATTTCCTATTGACATTCAATATATTTCTACATTCAAAATGTAACACAATTTGTAAAAATGTAGTTACTTTGAAAAATGTCCTATAATTCACATGCTAGTATGGGTACCCACAATTTCGGAGATGTGCAAATAGCTACTGCTTCTAAACTCTATGGGGCATATTATCAAGGGGGGCGATAGGGAATTATCGCCGCTTTAGCGCCCGTTTTCGGCCGCTAAGCCGAGATAATTCTATCGCCCTATTAGCAAGCTGTCGCTAACAGCAGTTAGCGACAGCTTGTAGGCGATAGCGAGCGGTTTGGGGCCCGCTTTGCATGTTAGCGATATTTATCACTAATGACATGCAAAGTGGGCGTACCCAACCTGTTAGCGACTGAAAGTAGTCGCTAACATCGCTATCGCCTATTACCAACACAGGCGTAGCGATGGAATTATTTGCGCTAAGCGCGAATATCTCCTAAAACTAACGCCTGCTCAGACCAGTTCTTAGCCATTATATCCAACGGGAGGTGGATATAATGGCTAAGACCTTGTTAGCGATAATGCGTGAATATCGCTGTATTCTCAGCGATATTCACGGATTTTGCCGCTATCGCCGGGAATTTGATCGCTTTTGAGATAAACGTTGCTAATAGCACGTTATCTCAGCGATAAAATCCGGTGATGCGCGGCAATAAAAAAATTGCCGCTGAGCCCACTTAGCGATAAATATCGTTATTTGTTGATAATATGCCCCATATCTTTTTCTTCTTATTTCAGAAATACAATGGTGTCCTTGATACCTATTTTTCAGTCTTTATATTTTTCCAAATGAATTGCTATATACCCCGTACACAAGGAAAAACCACTGCAAGACGCAGCTAAGTTATTGGCTCTGGGTTCCTCAGGTTGTTAGTGAACCTACAAGTCCTATATATCTCCACAACCACAGAAGTCCCACTGATGGAACGGTATATTCTTTTAAAGAATCTGTCATGAGTGGAAGAAGTTAAAGGTGCAGACGTTGGCACAAATGGCTGTTTTTTTCAACTCATTTAAAATATTTCTTATTTTCAACAGGTAGTTTCTATAAAAAAAAACCTTGAAGGATCTACACAAATGACCCCTGGAGAAATTGAGAATATTGTCTACTTATGAGAAATTTATAGCTTTCTGTGATCCTTCATTGCTTTCACACCCATTTCTACCACTATCTGGAAGGAGGTTGACAGCACAAAAAGTAGCAGAAATAGGCTATGTCCCAGTAAAATAGCAAAACTGTGTAAAATGTTTTGATTTTCTGATAAAAGTCTGCCTGTACCTGAAAGCTGGGATGATTTTGATTTCAGCACCACACACTCTTTGTTGATACCATTTGCAGGGAAAAAACAGACACTTTCTTCTTCAGCACTTTGTCCCCATTCTGCCCCCCAAAAACAAAACTTTAGCTGTAATTTGGTCAATTTCTGGATCCCCTCCAGGGGAATCCACAAACTCTGGGTACCTTTTACATTCCCTGATGTTGGAAGACAAGGATGCATATTTGGTGTGGACAAAAAGTTAAAGGGGCCTAAGAATGAACTACGCCAAATAGCCCAAAAAAGGCTTAGCACAGGGGAAGAAAAGACCTAGCAGCAAAAGGGTTTATATTTATATATGGTCGCCAGTAGGTAGTTTTAGTTAGGATCTATTATCGATTGGAAAACCGCAACATTCTATTGGCATAATTTTAGAGCGTCGATTGATGAATCTTCTTGAAATTTTCCAAACGTTTGGCCAGCTCAGTTCCGCCTCTTCCCTGAAAGTTTGGGGGTGATTGGTCAAGCAGGGGCTGAGAAAAAATTGGGGTCCCAAAACGTGTTTTCCACTTGCAATTTCCCATAGGACCTTTAGCCGCGGCTACAGCCCGAACAGATGAACGGATTTACACCAAATTTGGCAGAGAGGTAGTCCTCAGTTCTGATTTGTGCCTTTTGCTTATATGGTGTCAATCTGTTCAGTAGTTCCTGAGAAAATTACAGTTAAATCATTTCTGTATCTATGGGTGGGGTGGATACGCGGATTGTGCAAGGATTGGCATCGTAGTATAAGCGCACCGTCCAGATCACGCGGTCAATGCTAATTGGCTGTCAAGCGGTTGTAAACATTCAAAATCAGTGGAATATGTGTTCAAAACGGAGGAAGGGGGCAGGTTAGAAATAATTTTACCCTCTAGACCTGCTTAGGGGGTCCTAGAAGGTCCCCGATGGCCCACATTTCTTTTAAAAAAAGGGATGTTTGTAGGGTGCGTGGACTGTGCCGTAAAATAAATAACATAAAAAGCAGTTTAAAAAAAAAAAAAAATTGTCTACGGGGAGTTAAATTCCAGGGGCAAAATTATTATATTTTATATGGAGCCCAGAGCAGCCCCCACCCTCGGGGATCGTCAGCACCCGGGGCTAAAAAGAATAAAAATGATGGGGGGAGGGGTTGAAGGTCCTGAAAACCGTGATGACCATCACCCGTCGGGGGTTTATGTATTGTGTGAGGGCGACTACATGGCTCCCCTCCTGGAGCACTGGAGGGCCCTGTTACCCACCAGGGCTACAAAAAAAGTATGGCTAGGGAAGGGGGCTGTAAGGTCTCAAAAGCCCCAGGGACCACCACTCCCTGCGGCTTTATGTATTGGATCCTGCAGTGTTCCTGGGTGTCCATTCCGCCCTCCTATAGCAAGGAAATGTGTTCTCTCTTTCAAAATCAAAATCAGATTGCTTTTCCACATGGGGAGTTGTATGTTAGTAGCTTGTGATGTGGAAAGTAATGCCGAGTCCTAAATGCGTAGAAGTTGTGCATCAAAGGCGCTGGAGTCGTGCACCCTACAGATTATGAGTCATGCATCCAGCACGTGCACACCAGGGGGCCGCACTGAGCGCTGTGCTTGGTGCGCGACTTATAATTCTACCGTAAAAAAATAGCCCCTATCAGTAATTTCTAATATCTCAGGGGACCCTATCCCCCGGGTCTTATAAAAAATGTTGGGGACCGTGAGGGGAGCTACAATGCCCCCACGGTCCCGCCGGCTTCCCGCGTTCTTCGGGAGTCTGCATTGCTTTTCCGCACAGGTTGATGCTAACTTGTATGTGGAAATGCAATCTGCTTTTTATTTTGAAAGTGAGAATAGATTTCTCTGCTCTGTCTTTCAAAATGCAAACTAAGTTTGCTATGGGGGGGTGGGATCCATGAGACTCCCACCCTCTCAAAGCAAACAGCTGTGTCCTGGGGGTAGGCACCCCGGGACACTGCATGAGCTGTCCTTCGGGCGTTGCGGTCTCCAGGGCTCTTGAGGGCTCTAGGCATAGGGTCACGCAGTCTGTCTCTCACAATACTCAAATTTCCCGGGGTGATGTTTTCCGGGGCTTGAGGGGGGTTGTTATGGCCCACATACTTCTAATTTTGTAGGGGGGGCCTTGAACGCAAAAGTGGTGCAAGGGGGTTGTAAATCTGGTACACAGTGTTTTGTTTTACTTTGCTTTCCTTTTTGGTCTTGTAGAGGATCCAGGGTTAATATAACGGATTTTGTACATCCAGTACCTTTCTACTCTACCCCCAAACGGCTTTCTGTCTGTTACCATAGTACCATAGTAACAGTTCATGGAACACTTAAATGAGAGCACAGAGGTTACAAGTTCACCACACTATCTTGGTAAAGGAACCGTTAGTCGTAGGTATTGACTC
This sequence comes from Lissotriton helveticus, assembly GCF_964261635.1. Lineage (NCBI taxonomy): Eukaryota > Metazoa > Chordata > Amphibia > Caudata > Salamandridae > Lissotriton > Lissotriton helveticus. The sequence continues at coordinate 1,471,270,760 of NC_136065.1, forward strand.
TAGTGAAGATCTGGTAAAGAGTTAGCCTCAGAATTATACTTCAAAATTTAAATATCATTTCTATTGAGGACGCTTACACCCCTCCAATAAAAAGACGTATATACTTTTTTTTAAGTAACTTTTATTAAAACAATACACAACTGGAAACGTAACTTAAAGATAACAATACAATAAATAACTAGAAACATAACTTTAACAAAACAATATAATAAACAAAATGTGATATGGAGTCCAATAGAAGTATGGTAGGTAATCTGCAAAACAAAAAAGATAATTAGTGTTTAAAACTAGATCCATGTAAATAAATGAGGTCAAACATTACAAGTCAAATTAACAGTTGAAGATATTGCTTTATTTTAACGTGTGCAGTGTGCCTTATACATTTCACCTGTCTTATAGGCCTGCGTTCAAATGGTGTCTGTATGGAAGAGCCTACTGCATCAGATTTACATTACAGATCAACAGGTCTTTAAAATGATTCAGAGATGAGACAGAATTAGGTGAGAGATCAAGTCATTATGCAGGACAATATTCTTTAGGGCTTATTTACAAGACTCTTGCGCCAGTTTTGTGTTACTTTTCTCATGTTGAAAGTGACGCAAAAGTTGAACAAGGGTCTTGCAAATAAGATCTTGCATTTCTAATGCATTTAATCGGAGGCATTGTATATCTAGGCCGCTCTGTTTACCTTGTGTAAACACTGTGGCCAACAGAGTTCACAACTTGAACTCAGCTTTGGTTGGTCAGGGCAGAGTGGACAGCAGCGTTTATAACTTTAAAAGAGAAAGAAAAATGATGTGAGAGGGAGAGAGAGAAAGAGAGAGAAAACAACATTAAAACTGTGAGAGATTGAAAGTTATAGATGGAACAGTTAATAGTGGAGAAAATACTCATACCTCACCTTTTGCCTTGGTTGTGTGTCCAAGTATGTGCTGGTTCATAGTGCACCCTCCAGTTTAGTGATCTGATATATAGTATATAGAGCTAGTCATACTATAGTACATACAAAAGTGGCATAAGGGGCTAGTAGATTTGCCTCCCAGACTGTTGAAATCTATCTATTGTCACTGCTCAGAGGTAATTGTACATTCCTACACAGTGACGCTGCTGCACACTACCCCCTCTCTACTTTCACAGATGACTTGTTGTCATTTCGGAAAGAAGCTTTTTTGCACACCTTGTGCCATTGGCAGTATTCAAAGAGGGTGCACCATGTGTCATAGCAGCCTTCTCAAACATTGTTATGATAGCCACGCATCATCGCAGAATCCTCCAACATTGAGTTTTAGAGGTGTTGGGGGGACGCCAATTTGTGAAACACAACCTGTAAGATAAAAAGGAAGTTAACATGTGTGTAATTTTTTTATCAAAGGAGAGAGGAAGTGATAGAGTGACTGCAAAGAATATTCCCAGCTCAACTTTCTGTCACCAGTGTGTTTTTCACCATGTGCTGGGACATAATGCACCCTGAAGCTCTACATCTAAAAGATATTAAAAGAAAGATGTTATGTTTGGTAATTGTTACTATCTTAATGTGGAGTTGAATAATATCGGCCTTTCACACACGTTCCCTCTCACATTTAAAAGTACTATTTGTATAGTTTATATTCCGGACGATTGAGCGATTATAAAAACTTTCCTGCTATTGGAAAAAAAAAATGTAGATGTAATTTGATACACCATATAGGACTGCGTTTGTCTAAATCGCTGTGATGATTTTTTGTATCCAGTCTGCTACAGTCCTTCGACTCCCTCTGATGCGCACCCAGGCCTCACCTATTTGATTTGATTTTGATTTGAAAAGAATTTGTTGAGCGCGGCTAACACCATTAGGTTTCTTGGCGCTGTGCTGGGGCGTGGTGAGAATAAATAAAGAGGAAACAGAATCTAAGAATACGAAATAGTAAAAAGGAAAGTTTTAAGAAGTGATCTAAAGGCAGAATATGAAGGTGCCAGTCTAAGGGAGAGAGGAAGGGAGTTCCAAAAGGATGGGGCCAAAAGAGAAAACCTCAGGCCCCCATGTTTTTTCCTCTTGAACCTAGGGACGGATAACAGGGCCATTTGGGATGGACGTAAGGTACGGGACGGAGTGTAAGAGTGAAGAAGAGAGGAAATAAAAGAGGGACCTAAACCAGAGAGAGACTTATAAATGGTGCAGCCTAACTTGAATTGGCAGCGGGCGGAAACCGGCAGCCAATGAAGACTCTTTAAGAGTGGACGGACGTGCTGATCTCTGGGCTGGTGAAAAATCAGGCGAGCAGCCTGATTTTGTATCAGCTGGAGTCTTCTCTGTTGGTACTCAGGAATACCGACGTATAGCGCGTTGGCATAGTCGAGTCGACTGATCACTAACGCCAGGAGTGCTAACGTGAGCGCTTCGGTGGTAAGAAGGCGAGATATTTTCCGGAGTTTCCTGAGTTGGAAGTGGCTGGCGGACACCACTGCACTGATCTGGGGAGTCATTGAAAGATCATTGCTGATAATGACACCCAGACTTTTGGCAGAGTGGACTGGAGAGGGAGGGCTTCCAAGACTGGCAGGCCAGATGGAAGGTTGCCATGGGTTGGAAGCTCCCCCGACAAGAATTAGTTCAGTCTTGTCGGGGTTGAGCTTCAGGTGATTTAAGCTCATCCAGTCACTGATGAAGCAGAGTGTATTTTGAAAAATAGAGATGGAATCCTCAGAAGAATCAATATTAAAAATCAATTGGATATCGTCCGCGTAGTTGAACGCGATAACGTTCAACCCGCGGAGAGCACGGAGTAACGGGGCCAAATACAAATTAAAAAGAAGAGGGGATAATGAAGAGCCCTGAGGAACACCACAGGACAGCTCAACCTGAGTGGCAGAGAACTGAGACAGCCTGACAGCTTGTTGTCGTCCCGTCAATTCATGGACAGGACACTTTCTGCATCATGTAGTCGCGATCTGCCACTAAGAAGGCTCATATATGGTGCAGAGTCTTGATATTGGTATGGCTAATGACATACTCGTACTCCTATCATCACTGCAGGTTCCTCACCCGTTCAGTGCTTCTGATACCACTAACTCAGTGACCAAAGAGGCCATACATGTAGTGGTGGGCCCCCCTACTCAGTGGTTTGGGCCTACATGAGGCGTTTGAATCAATAGAATGGGCCATCACAGCGCTTGAGATGGGAGCAACTCTAAAATGGCGTAGAGCATGTGCGCCCCGTCTTTCTTATTGGTACGGTCACGTGTGTAGTGACGGATGCTCTGGATGGGTGTGGTGTGCGTGTTTACCAGCCATGAGGCAGTGTGTGTGTGCCATTCTGACAACTAGACCTGGAACTAAGAAATCACTACAACTAAATCTGGGCAATGTTTCGTTGTTGTGTTTTCCTGGAAGTGTAAGTGGAGTGGGCTGGCCTGACGTATGGCAGTGCCGCGCGAGCTCTGAACCATGATTCTGGAGCTATGGGCGTGGTCCCGTCGTGAGCTATATGAGAAATCAAGTGATTCCGGTGTCCGTTTGGTAGTGCTGACGTCACCCGGGTCTTAAAAAGAAATGTGTCATTATATCTGTAAAGTCCCACAACTTGGCCAACATGGAAGGTATGAGGTATTACTGACTCTATGTTCGTTCATAGTTGCACACATAAAAGATGGTGGACATGACGCATTTCTGCGATTATGATTGTTTGTTGTACATTCAGTGGAGTGTTGTAGCTGTGGTAATAGAGGGCTGTGAAAGGTTTAAGTTGTAGTTTTTGGCACATGAAGGGCAGCTAATATATATATATATATACGTATGTGGTTATTCAGGTATACTGTAGAACTAGGTGCTGGAAATCAGTGTTCGAGCCTCGGAATTGCATCCACATTCTGTTATTGTAGAGTAATGACGTAATGTACTCGTGCCTGAAAATGTATTAGTTTTGGGTTGATTTTGCGCTATATAATTATGCTAAAAAAAAAAGGAGGAATAGCCCACACTTACTGTCACAGGTAAGATGGTTGAATACTCTATTTATAGCACAACATAATGTGGTAGGGCGGAGGAGCACCATTTTACAAACACAATAAATACATAGACACAGATAGATAGTTGAAGTGGGTTCTGGCACGTGTGCTCGAATCCATTTTATTACGTTGTTGTTGGTAAGAAGTAGAATAGTAATCATGATATCATATACAGATATTTAATCATAAACGGTCTATGACTTCTGCTGTACACAGGTAGGAGCATTGTATGTCAAATCATACAGAGAATATTCTATTGTAGAGTTCATGAGTTGTGGTGGACTGAGGTAGGGGCGGTTTGTGTGGAGCCTGCGATGATGCGTGGTCCAGGCAGACCGCACTGGTAAAAATGTGTTTTGACTATTGAATTTTGCCTTAACAAGGACACGTGGCGATTATTTACGGTGTACTGAGTTAGTGGTACGTCTGGTGTTTATTGTGTGCTCACCCTGCGATGATGTGTGGTCTGAACGGGAGGCACTGAAATCATTCACTGTTGCATACTGGACTATATGAACTTTGAGGGGGAAAAAACTAGCATCGATGGTTATCAATTGCTGTGAAAACTAGGTGTACTGATTGCTCCTCATAACAAATTAAATGATTCCTCTTCACGCAGTGCATTGTAACTTTCAGAAATTGGGGACGTATGTCTGGTGGCGATGTTGAAGGTGATACCCCAGAGGTACTTGATATTGCTGGTGGTGGAGGTACATTTTGGCTCAATCTTATAGATTGTTTGTTATCATAGTTCAAATGATGCAGCTATTGAAGGTGCTTGCACGTACTAGCAGTGCAACAGCACTATTTTTTTCTCTGCTTTAAATAAATCGAGGCTGAATTTAATGTTGTCTGTAATGTAGATAAAAAGGTAAAATCAAGTTGTGAACCCTACTGTGCGCAGTGTACATAGAAGCTAGTAGTCAGTAGAGTTATAGAACAATGTTTTTTTTCACTTATTTTTACAAAATCTGAATACATACAGTATAATTGTCTCTGCATTAAATAAATCAAGGTTGAATTTCCTATTGTCTATAGTGTAGATGCAAAGGTGAATTCAAGTTGTATACCCTGCTGTCTGCATTGTAGATCTTAGGGTGGAGTGCAAAATCTGCAATTATGATTGAAGTGGAAGTTAGAACATATATGTAGTATGCATTTTATTATTCAATTAAATGTATAAGTGATATAAAATAAGTTTTTCAAGGTAGCATAATAAAGGGATATTGTGTAGGGTAGATAGGTGTTATGCTTAGTTTGGTTTCTACTGAGTTAGTGGTATCTAAAACAAGAAGGTTCTATTGTAGCCTGCGATGATGCGTGGTCCGGGCAGGCTGTACTGATAGTGATGTTTTTTGTGTTGTGAATGGTGCCTTAGTAAGGCCACATGATAATCAATTTTGGTGCACTGAGTTACTAGTACCTTTGGTGCTTAGCGTGTACATATTCTGCGATGATGTGTGGTCTGGGGGGAGGAGGGCACAGTAATTGGAGTAATGTCTTTTGTCCATTGGATTCTGCATGAATTCCACTTAAAAGTGATAGGATTCCTCATTGCTGACATAAAACTGTTCAGTCTTCTTTCTGATGATTTATGGTGCCCTTAGTTAGTATTATCTTTGGCGCTGAGCTCGTACGTATCCTGCGATAATGTGTAATGCAGGGGGGCTGTCCTGGGAGCAATGTTTTTTGCCTAGCGAATTCTGCTTTAATATGGCTATGGGGAAATGACTTGTGGTGCAGTGATTTAGTGGTACCGAAAGAACTCAGCGTGTGTGTACCCTGTGATGATTTATGGTTCTGGGGGTTGCAGTGGTATAATGTCTCTTGTCTAATTAAATGCGTCATGTACAATCATCATTCTATCTGAAAAAACTGAACACATACAATACAATTGTCTCTGCATTAAATTAATTAAGGTTGAATTCCTTATTGTCCGTAGTATACATGCAAAGGTGACTTCAAGTTGTGAACCCTGCTGTCCGCAGAGTACATCGAAGGCTGTAGTTGACACAGACATCGAGGAATGCTTTTTTTTGTTACAAACTTTAACAAAATCTGACGACACAGTTCTATTTCTCTGCCTTAAATAAATCAAAACTGAATTTTATGTTGTCAGTAGTGCTTATGCGCCACTGGTATCAAGCAGTAAACTCTTTTGATCGCAGTGTACATTTGAAAACAGAACTCACCACAATCATTGAGGAATGTTTTTTGTGGCGTCCTTTAACAAAATAATCTTTGCCTTACATAAATCAAGGATATCTTGAATGCTGTCTGTAGTGTAGATGGAAAGCTGAATTCAAGTTGTGAACCCTGTTGTATGCAGTGTAGATTTAAGGCAGTAGTCGACACAAAGATCGATGAATGCTATTTTGTCACAGTTAACAGAATCTGAGGACACAGTACAATTGCCTCTGCCTTAAATTAAGCTAGGCTGGATTCAATTCTGTCTGTAGTGTTGATGCAAAGCTGAATTCAAGTTGTGAACCCTGTTGTACGCAGTGTAGATTGAAGGCAGTAGTCGACACAAAGATCGATGAATGCTATTTTGTCACAGTTAACAGAATCTGAGGACACAGTACAATTGTCTCTGCCTTAAATAAAGCAAGGCTGGATTCAATGCTGTCCGTAGTGTTGATGCAAAGTTGAATTCAAGTTGTGAACCCTGTTGTACGCAGTGTAGATTGAAGGCAGTAGTCGACACAAAGATCGATGAATGCTATTTTGTCACAGTTAACAGAATCTGAGGACACAGTACAATTGTCTCTGCCTTAAAAGAAACCAAGGCTGGAATCAATGCTGTCTGTAGTGTTGATGCAAAGCTGACTTCAACTGGTATCAAGTTGTCAACTCCACTGACAGCAGAATAGATTGAAGGCAGTTCTCAACACAGATATTGAAGACAAATTTAGATCCAAAGTTGAATTCAAGTTGTGAACCCTGCTGTCCGCAGTAACGATGGAAACCACTAGTAGAGACAGACATAAGTCTGCGGTGCTGTGGCACTGAGTTCGCAATCAGCCTGTATCGAGAAAGCACACGGTCATGGCGACAGCCACGTGGCAGGGTGGGGACCTTCGCTGCGGTGCAGTCTCTTCTCTTTGCAGAAGTGTACCATGCCCAAGGCATAGCCTAATTATTTATAGTGGTACGTTGACGTTGTTTATGTTGGACTAGCCTACTCTGCTTCTGTTTCAAAGGGAGGGGGTGAACACAGCTACATGACCTAAATATTCCCCAGTTTCTGAGATAATATGGCTGCGTTCACTATTCAGTACACTACACGTATCAATGATATATCTACACACTGAAAAGTTTTTGATTTCTATAGTGAATTGTGTATAGTATTTCACCATTAGTCTTAGCGTTGTGTACATTATTGTTGTTCAAGTTCTTTCCATTATACATACTTGGTTGTCCCATCTCTGTAGATTAAGCTAGTGTGCTGTTGAGGGGATATATTATTTTGGAAAAGTTTGTTGTCCTGTTTTGCACTGACTTTGAGGTAGAAGGAAGGAGATGTCCGTGGGGCTGGTTGTAGTGGCGCTGAGTATTGTGATTTTGTTGGGTGTCGGAAGTGTATAATTACAATCTCTAACACATGTTGCTCTTTAAACATGTGTGTGAGTTGGATATAATTCACGTAGTACATGTTCGACGTCCTTACAGTACTTAAATGTTGATGTTAATTTTTTAGTGGTAAGTGGAACTATGCCTGTTTTTTTACATAGCATTGCAGATTTGGTTTCTGGTTGAAAATATGGGGAAGTGGTCAACATAATAAGTAGATATTATCATTTAAAAAACCTTTGAAATTCACTGAAAAAACCATAGGTTTCAAGCAGGTTATAGTTAGGAATTATCATTTAAAAATATCTTTGAAATTCACTGAAAAAAACATGGGTTTCAGGCAGGTTATAGTTAGGAATTAGCATTTAAAAAACCTTTGAAGTTCACTGAAAAAAACATAGGTTTTAGGAATGTTATAGTAAGCTGGACATTTCACTCATACAAAAACATTGAAATTCCTCCGTTATAGTTAGTTGTACTTACTGTACCTCTCGCGCCCGCAATCCACTGGTGATGATGTCACATATTACATCATTCATGACATGGTCAGTGACATCAATGATGACATCACTGATGACATCACTGATGACATCGCAAATGACATAACTGATAACATCACTGAGAGAGAATAGTAGAGAGTAGTAGAAGGTGAGTAGTAGAGAGTAGTAGAGAGAGAGTAGTAGAGAGTAGTAGAGAGAGAGAGTAGTAGAGAGTGAGTAGTAGAGAGAGAGTAGTAGAGAGTGAGTAGTAGAGTAGAGAGTAGTAGAGAGTGAGTAGTAGAGAGTAGTAGATAGTGAGTAGTAGGAAGTGAGTAGTAGAGAGTGAGTATTAGAGAGTAGTGGAGTAGTAGAGAGTGAGTAGTAGAGAGTAGTGGAGAATATTCCAAAGTTTGGCACAGCACCACTTGCACAACAAGTCCAATCAAAACATATCACTTAGAGTCCTCATTGAAGCGCTGAGTCTTGGTGTGTATTCAAATGCTTTTATTTTCCTTAAGTTTATGTACCACAGCCAGCCGACGCGTTTTGTTCTGTACAACAGAACTTCTTCAGGGCATTCTTATTTCCTTCAAGTTATGTCGGTATCCTGTTGTCATATAACTAGATATTTCTTCCAAATGTTAGACAAGACGTAAGTACATTCTTATTCAAAGTGAGTAGGTATCAATTTTACCCACACAATTCGGGCAGACTTGAGTAATTTATAGCATCCTCAAAGTCAGTCTTTCAAAAATTCCAAAGTATAGGACATGATAATCCAAATGTTTCTCAAGAAAAGTCATTTTCAATCGTTCGGAATATCGCGATTCCTTGTGGGACCCCCTGTGCAGGCCTAGGGGGTCAGGGTGCTTCTACCCTGCTCCCTTTGCGTGTTTTGCACCTTTGTTTCACTGCTTTCTTGTGCCTTCGTTCTACCGAGGCACAAGATGGCTGCCAACACTTCCTGGTTTGAAGTGTTGACAGACAGTGGCAGCCAAACACCATGCCTTCCAGAGAAAGCTGCATGCTCATTGGCTGTCAACACTTCTTACCAGGAAGTGTTGGGATCCATCTTGTGCTAGCGTTGACAGACAGTGGCAGCCAATCAGCATGCCTTCCCGAGAAAGCTGCATGCCCATTGACTGTCAACACTTCTAACCAGGAAGTGTTGGCATCCATCTTGTGCTCGATAGACAAAGGCAAAAGAAAGCAAAAAAACTAACGTGAAGAACACAAAAAGGTGGCAGGGTAGATACACCCTGACACCCTAGGCCTGCCCAGGTGGTTCCACAAGGACAAAAAAAAGGACCAATGTTTTAAAAAAAATTACCTCATGGGGGGACCAAATGGCAGGGGCATAGTGATAAAGAAGTGTGGGGAGTCCACAATCCCCCTCAAACTTCCACGGGGACAGCCGCCCCCGGGGCAAAGCAACGCAGCCCCTTGGCGCATACTGGAGACTCCTGGTGGGCTAGTTGGCCCCCAGGGACCCCCAGTATGCAAGGGGAATTAGTTCCTACTCTGCAAACACACCAGGGGTTGCGCTGCAGAGAGGTGTACAAAAGAGTGTGGCCTCATTACACCTCAATGCAATGCAGCCCCCTGGCGCATACTGCAGGTTCCAGGTGGGCTAGTTGGCCCCCAGGGACCCCCAGTATGCAAGGGGAATTAGTTCCCCCTCTGCAAACACGCCCGGGGCTGCATTGCAGAGAGGTGTAAAAAGGGTGTGACCTCATTACACCTCTCTGCAATGCAGCCCCCTGGCTTATACTGGAGGCTCCTGGTGGGCTAGTTTCCCCCCAGGGACCCCCAGTATGCAAGGGGAATTAGTTCCTCCTCTGCAAACGCGCCAGGGGTTGCGCTGCTGATTGTTATAAAAAGGGGGCGTGCCCTCTGAACACCTGCCTGCAAAAATGTAGTAAATCAGTATAAAAAAAACCAAATTAATACATTTAAAAATTGTCATTTAAAAAACTGTTGAAATTCAATTAAAAAAACCATAGGTTTCAGGCCTTATATAGTGAGGAATTAGCATTTAAAAAACCTTGCAAATTCACTGAAAAAAACATAGGTTTCAGGCATTATATAGTTAGGAATTAGCATTTAAAAAACTTTGCAAATTCACTGAAAAAACCATAGGTTTCAGGCCTTATATAGTAAGGAATTAGCATTTTAAAAACCTTGCAAATTCACTGAAAAAAACATAGGTTTCAGGCCTTATATAGTTAGGAATTAGCATTTTAAAAACCTGACATCATTTAAGGTCATTTGAGATGTCATCAGTGATGTAACTGACCATGTCATGAATGATGTAATACGTGACATCATCAGCAGTGGATTGCGGGTGCGCGAAATATAGTTAGTACAACTAACTATATAGGAGCAATTTCAATGGTTTTGTATGAGTGAAATGTCCAGCTAACTATAACACCCCTAAAACTTATAGTCTTTTGAGTGAATTTCAAAGGTTTTTTAAAAGCTAATTCCTAACTATATAAGGCCTCAAACCTATGTTTTTTTCAGTGAATATATATATATGTATATATATTACCTACTGGCGGTCGCCAGTAGGTAGTTATAGTCAGGACCTAGTTTCCATAGGAAATCCACAACATTCTATTTGGAATAACTTTGGCGCCGGTAGACGAATCTTCGTGAAGTTCTCCAAGAAAATGGCCTGCTTGGTTCTGCTCCTTCCCTGAAAGTTTGGGGGTGATTCGTCAAGTGGGGGCCGAGGAAAAAGGGGGTCCTAAAACATGTTTTCCCCATGCAATTTTCCATAGGGACCTTTAGCCAGGGCTACAGCCTGAACGGCTGAAAGGAATTACACAAAATTTGTCAGAGAGGTAAAGTTCTGTTCGCAGATTGTGCTTTCTTTAAATGGTGTATATCCGTTCAGTAGTTTCTGAGAAAATTGCAAGTAAAATCATAGCGATATCTAGAGACGGAGTTCAGCACGCGTACTGAAATCTGTTCAATTACAAGCGCAAGCTGCATGCTGATTGGCTGTGAACTGTCTGTCAACACTCGAAACCATGAAGTGTTGGTGGCCATCTTGTGCCTCGCTAGAACTGAGTCACAAGAAAACAGTAAAACAAAGTTCAGAAATAAGGGAAGGCGTTAGGGTAGAGACATTCTGACTCTCTAGGCTTGCTCAGGGGGTCGGAAGAAAAATCACGGCGTATGCGTATGGAAATACGTACAATTACAAGCAGGAGCTGCATGCTGATTGGCTGTCAATACTCCAAACCAGGAAGTGTTGGCAGCCATATTGTTTGTCGGGAGAGCAGAGTCAGAAGAAAACAGTAAATCAAAGTTGAGAAATAAGGAAACGGGCAGGGTAGAAACATTCTGAGCCTATAGTCTTGGTCAGGCTCAATTTGTATTTTTTTTTAAATAAAAATGGCGGGGTACTCGTGCAGTACTTGTACGCGGTGAAAAAGGTGGAAAAAAAGTAGAAGTTTGTTTTATTCATTAGGTCCTGGGGGGGCAAAATACAGGGGCAATTTTTCTGCATAATGGGGGCTTGTAAGGTGCCCCGAGCACTGGGGAACGGCACGCTTCTGGTTTTATTTTGGAGTATGCGGGGGGGGTTACGGCCCTACTCCCCGCAGTCTCGGTAAATGGCACCCCTCGGGTCTTTTAAAAAAAATATATATATGTTTTGAGCTCTCTCTCTCTCTCCCCGTACACGTCGTGGGGAACGCCACATTTCTGTGGCAGTGATATGTAAAATGACCTTCCAGCTCCGGATACCTGCATTGTCTGGAGTTTTCTGGGCTTCTGTGGGAAATAACAAGGCCGTATTATGAAGCTCATTATCGCCGTTTTATCAGCAGTTTCCTGTCAATAATGCGGTGATAATTTTAACACCGGTCCTTGATAATATGCACCTAAGTTTACTGGTAAAAAAAAAGAGCAATGGGCCATATTATCAACAAAAGGCGATACATTATCGTCGCTTTTATTGGCAGGAAACTGCCGCTAAAGCGGCGATAATGGGCTTGATAATATGCCCTTGTCAATAACCATAGCAGGCCAGGTTATCATCAGAACTTGGGCTGCTATGGGAATTTACAAGGGCCTATGGTTTTTTATTAGTGTTGGGAGGGTGGGCTTGATAATACGTCCTTTTTAATTGCCATAGAAGCCTATGTTCTGGTGTTAACATGGGCTTCTATGGGAAATAACAAGGCCGTATTATGAAGCTCATTATTGCCGTTTTATTGGCAGTTTCCTGCCAATAAAACAGCGATAATTTTAACACCGGTCCTTGATAATATGCACATAAGTTTACTGGTAAAAAAAAGAGCAATGAGCCATATTATCAACAAAAGGCGATACATTATCGTCGCTTATATCGACAGGAAACTGCCAATAAAGCGGCGATAATGGGCTTGATAATATGCCCTTGTGAATAACCATAGGAGCCCAGGTTAACACCAGAACCTGGGCTGCTAAGAGAAGTTACAAGGGCCTATTATCAAGCACATTATCGCCGCTTTATTGGCATTTTCCTGTCGATAAAAGCGGCGATAATGTATTGCCTTTTGTTGATAATATGCTCCTTCATTTCTATGATAGTATGTAAAGCTTTCCTTTTTTTTGGTGTAGCAGTTGTACTCTCTTCGCATGCTCAGCGTCGTTTCGAAGCCCACGTTTTCTTTTTCTTCAAGTTCAACAAGCAAACCTTTCTTTATATCAGTTAATAAATCTATCGCTTTCTTTTCCCGGTTCGTGTGTGTCATCTGCTGCTGTACTTTTGTACAGTATTAATGGTCATATTTTTTATAGATTTTTATTTGAAAGGTAGTGCCGAGGTGCCAAACGTTGATTACGTACTCCGTCCACCGCCATTTTAGTAGTTTCTCACCGTTGATTTTATTATATCTGTTAGTTAAAACTCAGTAGTTTTCAATCCTTGTCTTGAATATCTTACTATAGTATTTCAACATTGTTTTTATTGTGGGCCGTAATACCCCTCCCCCACAAAATAAAAGAAGTATGTAGTTTTTTTTATTAACTTTTATTAAACAATAAATATAAACGAAACTCAATTATAACTATATTAGAACTGAAAAAATAACTTAAACAATGTTATAAACAAATCGTGAAATGGATTCCAAAAGGTGTCCAATTGGTAATCTGCAAACGAAAAAAAAAATTTGAGTTTAGAATTATGTAGATGTGAGTAAATGAGCTGAAGCATTACGGGGCATATCATCAAGAACGGCGATTAAATTAGCGCCGTTTCAGCGGCAGGAAACTGCAGCTAAAGTGGCGATAATGGGCTTGATAATATGGTGTTGTGAATTCCCATAGCAGTCCAGGTTCTGGTGTTAACCTGGGCTACTATGGGAATTCACAAGGGCATATTATCAAGCCCATTATCGCCGCTTTAGGGGCAGTTTCCTGCCGCTGAAACGGCGATAATTTTATCGCCGTTCTTGATACTATGCCCCTATAAATTTTGGTAACTCTACGGTTTTGCGTGTGCAGTGTGACTCGTACATTCCAGTTCTGTTATAGTGCCGCTTTCAAGTCGTGTCTATATGGAAGTGCATACTGCGTTACTGACGCCCGTTATGGCGACTTATTTCTAATGCATTCCTATGAAGGCTTTGTAGATCTATGCCTCTGTGCTTACCGTTGTATAAACTTTGCGGGTAAACATTTCAGGCAGTTGGTGTCACAACTTATTCTGAACAATTCTTCTACACGTCTACACGTCGAAGACAGCAGTGTCTAAGTTTAAGAGAGAAAGAGAAATGATGTCACAGAGAGTGAGAGGGAGAGAAAACAACATTAAAACTGTGTCGCAGAGTCTGAAGTTGAGATTTTTTCTTGAAAAGTGAGATGTAGATTTACTAGCTCCTTTCATCACTTTACCCATGTTTAAAAGTGACTCAAAAGCGGCGTAATAAGGTTGTGGATCTGATGTCAGACTGTTGTAACGTATCTGTTGTCAATGCTCGGAGGTATTTATAGATTTTACAGAGAATCTGCTGTACACTACACACTCTGGGCCATAATATCAAGCCTGGGCGACAAAATTATCGCCACTTTATTGGCAGGAATGTGTCACTAAAGTGGCGATAATAGGTTTGATAATATGCTCTATGGAATTCCAATCAAAGCTTATGTTAGATGTCCTTCACATCTAACATGAGCGTTGATTGGAATTCAATAGAGATTATTATCAAACCTATTATGGCCACTTTAGCGCCAGTTTGCTGCCGATAAAGTGGCGATAATTTTGTCACCCAGACTTGATAATATGGCCCTCTCTCGTTTCCAAATAAAGCTCACACTACAGTTTTACGAGTGCAGTGTACCTGGTACATTTTACTTGTTATAGTGCCGCGTACAAGTGGTGTCCATATGGAAGTGCCTACTGTGTTACTAACGCCCGTTATGCCGAATTATTTCTAATGCATTGCTATGAAGAATTTGTAGATCTAGGGCTCTGTGCTTACCGTTGTATAAACCTTGCGGCCAAACACATAAGAAAGTAGACTTCACAACTTCACTTCAACAATTCTTCTACATGTTCAAACAGACAGCAGTGTTTAAGTTTAAGAGAGAAAGAGAAATGATGTCACAGAGAGTGAGAGAGACAAAGAGAGAGAAAACAACATTAAAAATGTGTCGCAGAGTCTGGAGTTGAGATTTTTACTTTACTAAAGTTAGACGTATATTTACTAGCTTCTTGCATCACTTTACCCATGTTAAAAGTGACTCAAAAGTGGCGTAATAAGGTTGTGGATCTATTTGTCAGACTGTTGTAACTTATCTGTTGTCACTGCTCGGAGGTAATTATAGATTTTACAGAGAAGCTACTGTACACTATGCACTTTGGGCCATAATATCAAGCCTGGGTGACAAAATTATCGCCACTTTATCGGCAGGAAAGTGTCGCTAAAGTGTCGCTAATGGATTTGGTAATATGCTCTATGGAATTCCAATCGAAGCTCATGTTAGATGTCCTTCACATCTAACATGAGCTTCGATTGGAATTCAATAGAGCATATTATAAAACCTATTATGGCCACTTTAGCGGCAGTCTGTTGCCGATAAAGTGGCGATAGATTTTACAGAGAAGCTGCTATACACTACGCACTCTGGGCCATAATATCAAGCCTGGGCGACAAAATTATCGCCACTTTATCGGCAGGAAAGTGTCGCTAAAGTGGCGATAATGAGTTTGATAATATGCTCTATGGAATTCCAATCGAAGCTCATGTTAGATGACCTTCACATCTAACATGAGCTTCAAATGGGATTCAATAGAGCATATTATCAAACCTATTATGGCCACTCTAGCGGCAGTTTGCTGCCGATAAAGTGGCGATAATTTTGTTGCCAAGGTTTGATGATATGGTCCTCTCTACTATCATAAATAAAAGTTACACTACAGTTTTACGAGTGCAGTGTACCTGGTACATTTTACTTGTTATAGTGCCGCATTCAAGTAGTGCCTACTGCGTTACTAACGCCCGTTATGCCGAATTATTTCTAATGCATTCCTATGAAGGATTTGTAGATCTAGGCCTCTGTGCTTACCGTTGTATAAACCTTGTGGCCAAACACTTCAGCCAGTTGGATTGACAACTTAATTTCAACAATTCTTCTACACGTCCAAGCAGACAGCAGTGTCTAAGTTTAAGAGAGAAAGAGAAATGATGTCACAGAGAGTGAGAGAGAGAGAAAGAGAGAGACAAGATCATTAAAACTGTGTCGCAGAGTCTGGAGTTGAGATTTTTTCTTGAAAAGTTAGACGTATATTTACTAGCTCCTTGCATCACTTTACCCATGTTAAAAGTGACTCAAAAGTGGCATAATAAGGTTGTGGATCTGTTTGTCAGACTGTTGTAAGCTATCTGTTGTCACTGCTCGGAGGTAATTATAGATTTTACAGAGAAGCTACTGTACACTATGCACTTTTGGCCATAATATCAAGCCTGGGTGACAAAATTATCGCCACTTTATCGGCAGGAAAGTGTCGCTAAAGTGTCGCTAATGGATTTGGTAATATGCTCTATGGAATTCCAATCGAAGCTCATGTTAGATGTCCTTCACATCTAACATGAGCTTCGATTGGAATTCAATAGAGCATATTATCAAACCTATTATGGCCACTTTAGCGGCAGTCTGTTGCCGATAAAGTGGCGATAATTTTGTTGCCAAGGTTTGATAATATGGCCCTCTCTTGTTTCACAAATAAAGATAACACCACAGTTTTACGAGTGCAGTGTACCTAGTATATTTCAGTTGTTATAGTGCCGCGTTCAAGTGGTGTCTATATGGAAGTGCCTACTGCTTTACTGATACCCGTTATGGCAACTTATTTCTAATGAATTGCTATGAAGGCTTTGTAGATCTAGGCTGCTGTGCTTACATTGTATAAAGAATGTGGCCACCGGAGTTCACCATTCAACTTGAACTCTGCTTCTATACGTCAAAGTATATTGAATACGTTGCAGAGAATTCCATTGCTGTTGCTCGGTAGGCCGTGGTTGCTTCTGAAGGAAACAAAAGGACGTTTTGATTAGTCATCGTAAACTGAGTTGCCTAACTACTATGAAAAGTGAATTTTAATGAGGGTTCTTAATATTTCGCAGTTAGATTGTTGCAGATCCAGAAACAAAGGAAGATCAATAAGTTAATAGAGGCCTGGGACGGAAACATGACGCAGAAAAAAAATACTATCATGGACGCACAATTAATAATAGAGGCCTACGCACGTGGCGTAGTACAGAAATACGACACAGAAAGGTATGCACGCACAATTTTTAAGATTAGAGGTGTATAGGGCCTTGTGACTTATAAAGAAATATTTCAATTATGTAAGTACAATTTAAAACCATTGAGGGGTAGGAAAGCCATATAAAGGATAAAAAAATAGCATCATGCATATACAATTTACAGTGGAGGCTGATGTTGTGACGTCTTCTCTTACCATTGCTTCTGTCGTCTTTTGTCGTGTCTTGAAAGGCTGCGGTTTCGCTGAGTCTGGGGTGTTTTCGACAGTCTGTCTGTCACCACAGCAGAGGCAGGCAAAAGAGAGCGTGCTCATGTCAGTGCCCGCATTATATGGGAACCGCGGTGGCTGACCACACCAAGGCCAGGGCCGTCATTGGTAGCGTTTTCGCGGTCTGTAAGAATGATCGCCCTGGGGGACATGCCATTGGATAATGTATTGGTTTCCAGGCTAAATGATAGCAAGCATGCTAGGTGGTGGCATGTGGGTAGTGTGGGCGGGCGTGCACCGCACATGTGCAAGAATGAGTGTGTGCACTAATAATTAACAACAGAGAGAGATGGGGGTGGTGTTATCATGTGCGCAGAGGCAGGCCCAGAATCGGATCTGCAAAGACTCAGCACTTCTAATCATTCTCCTTAGCACGCCCTGAGCTCTGATTTGTCACTGAGAGGGTGATCGCACCATAGTTTGTACTGCTTATCATACTCAGCGTGTACCCGCACATACGGTACGAATATGCTTTGATGTTACGCGTCGCATTAAAGCTTCGGTGTGACATCATGTATGGCGTTCTGTACGCGAAAGGGGGCAATGTTTCTACTTGGTTTAAAACATGTATGTATTTAATGTACATACCAAGGGCAGACATTTGGGATAACTATGATTTTTTTTTAATACTTGTAACAATCATATATTAATTTTAAAAAGGATTACACAAATCGCGGTAGAACATCATGTTTACTCGTATTGAAAGAGCTGCGCAAGCACATCATAAGTGTACGCAAAGCCATGTGACTTTAAAAGTAGAGATTTGATTGGTTCAAAACTTTTCCTATTGCGACTGTTGAAAGTTCTGTCCCATTATAATTATTCGACTTTCACTTTCTAAGAAGAAGCATTTGTTCTCAGAATCTTCTCAAATAGAAGGAAGATCACCATAATAAGAGCAATGGAGTCATCTTCCAGCAGTTCTTCAGAGGGAGATTTAATTCCTGAAGAACGTCCAAAGAAGAGGAAAGAAGCTCTAATTTGGAAGTTTTTTACTTTTCCGGAAGGTCAAAAAAAGGTTAATGCTCCAAAAGCAACCTGTAAAATTTGCCAAACAACTCTTTCAAGGGGTGATCCATGTAAAAAATACTCCTTTGGCACAGCAAATATGGTGCGATTCGTGAAGAACTTGCACCCCAAGAACTTTGCTCGAGCTGTAAGACAGAGGTTGCACGAGAACCCACCTGCTGCTACACCAAGCACATCAACTGCGGCAGCAGCATTTTCAGCAAGCAGTCCACACCCATATATTGATTCTGACTTTGCTATAGTTAAAATTCTATGCATTTATTGCGATAAACTTTTGTGTTATGGGGAACAGTCTATAGACTTGATGAAATGCAGGATGCAGGATCATTGCTGTCCTCGACATTAGTTGTTCTTTTTTTCATTCTTTTGTTCCGCTTGGAATTTGTTGAGAAAACACAAAAAAAATACAAAAGAAAAAAAACAGTTATTTTTAGAACTACCTTCACTGGTCAAAGAAAGAACTATATTTCTATGGTAGTGTGTAAAAGTTTGTTAGAATGAATGTGTAGTTCATAAATGAATTAATGAATATGTTACTAGTGTATAGAGAATGTGAAAGTGCAGAACTATAAGGAACTGCTACAGCATAAATCTATCTATAGTATACTGTAGTATGTCCGAAGCACTTGAATGTATCATATGTACATAAATATGTTACAAGTGTATGCTTCAATTTGCACTGCTGGTGAAAGTGCCTGGGTGAATTGGTATGTGTTAGGGGCGGATTTACAATCCCCTTCTGCCTCTTTTACACAGCTGTTGCGTCACTTTTGTGACACAGCGGTGGTGCAAAAGATGTGCCATGGTGTGTGCTATTAACAATGTGATGCATCTGGAGGGTGTATTACATTGTAAAGCGCCGCGCCAGAAGAGGCTTTCTTGTGCAGAAGGGGGTGCAGCAAGGCCTCGTAAACGTGACTGAGTAAAATGTATAACATTTTATTCAGTGAGTTTTGAGCTCATGCTGCATCAAAACCTTGCACGTGCTTGAAGCAGGTGTAAGAATTGATACAGCATTGTGATCATAGGGCCCCAAGAGAATTGCTGGAGCTGTGTTATACTTGCAACCGACGTCAAGCAATAATTCATCCAAAAATTACTTTGCAATTTAGTTTTGTTATTATTTTATAAGAATATGAAATATAATCTAAAAAAATTAAATAAATATAAATATTTATATTAAAAATATAAGAAATTAGTATAAAAAGAAAGACATAATAATTAATACATTTATAAATTATCATTTACCAAACCTTTGAAATTCCCTGAAAAAACCATAGGTTTCACACAGGTTATAGTTAGGAATTACCATTTAAAAAACCTTGCAAATTTATTGAAGAAACCATAGGTTTCACAAACGTTATAGTTAGGAATTAGCATTTAAAAAACTATGCAAATTCATTGAAAAAACCATAGGTTTCACACGTTATAGTTAGCTAAACATTTCTCTCATACAAAACCTTTGAAATTCCTCCGTTATAGTTAGCTCAGCTAACTATAACTTGCGCGCCCGCGATGCACTGCTGATGACGATAGGATGATATGATATGATAAAAAGGATTTATATAGCGCTCGTTCACCAACGGTTTCTTGGCGCTGGGGCAGGGAGGCGTGAACAGTGGGGGAGATGTGGGTTATTGATCATAAGCCTGGGAGAACAGCCAGGTTTTGAGGGATTTCCTGAACATGGGGTAGGACTCCATTTGGCGTAATGTGAGTGGCAGTGAGTTCCAGAACTGGGGTGCAAGGAACGCGAATCTCAGCCCCCCGTGTTTCTTGCGCTTGAAGGCGAGGGGTGTCAGGAAATTCGCGTTGGCAGAGCAGAGGGTACGGTGGGGGATGTAGCGCTGGACTCTGTTGGCGATGAAGGCTAGCCTATGGGATGAAAGAGCTCTGTGGGTCAAGCAGCCAATCTTGAAGAGGCAGCGTTGTGCCACAGGGAGCCAGTGGAGGCCCTTGAGGAGAGGTTTGGCTTGGTGCGACTTAGATAGGCCGTGTACAAGTCTGGCAGCCTGGTTCTGAACCAGCTGAAGCCTCTGCAGCTAATAGGCGGGAATCCCGACGTACAAGGAGTTGGAGTAGTCGATTTGAGACATTACTAGGGCCAACGTAACCTGGACCAGGGCCTCAAAGGAGAGGAATTTGCTAATTTTTCTGATCCTGCGCAAATGAAAGAAACAAGAAGAGACTACGGAATTAACTTGAGTCTTTAGGGTGAGGTCGCTACTTATGGTGACCCCAAGGCTTTTGACTGCTGCGGCGGGGGTAGGTGGAGGGTCCAGAGTAGGTGGCCAGAAGTTAGGGTTCCAGGGATTTGATGAGGGCCTAGTGAGTACTAGCTCAGTCTTGTCTGGGTTTAATTTGAGTTGGCTTGTGTTCATCCAGGTTTGAATGAACGTCAAGGTGGACTGGAAGGATTCGATTGCAGGAGGGGAGGGATCGATGGTAAAGACGAGCTGAATGTCATCAGCATAGTTGAAGATGGCTACGTCCCTCTTTCGTAGATCTGATATTAGTGGCCGGAGGTAGAGGTTGAATAGAAGTGGGGAAAGGGAAGAACCCTGAGGAACACCTCAAGTGAGTTCCTTTTTTTCCGACATAAGGTCGGATAAACGGATGGCTTGGTGGCGATTACTAAGAAAGGAGGAGATCCATTTTAGGGGGATACCATGAATGCCGGCGGCTTCGACATGTTCAACCACACGTTTATGGTCAACAGTGTCGAAGGCGGCCGACAAATCCAGGAGGACAAGTGCCTGCGAGATTTTATGGTCCACGCCTCGTCTCAGCTCATCGTGGCAGCTAGTAAGATGGATTCAGTGGAGTGCTTGGGTCTGAAACCTGCCTGGTCTGGGTCCAGGTAGTGCGAGTGTTCCACGAATGTACTCAGGCAACTTGTGACATACGCCTCCAGGATTTTTCCCAGAAAAGGTAAAAGTGAGATGGGTCAAAAATTGCTGGGTACCGAGGGTTCTTCCTCACAAAGTAATAATGAATATAGTGGTACTTTTAGTTTAATTAAATATATATGTTACATTTCTATAGTTTAAAGGGTTATCATTCCCTCTGTACCCCTGCTCTCATATTACATCACTCATGACATGGTCAGTGACATCACTCATGACATCACTGATGACATCTCAAATGACATCCCTGATGACATCACTGATGACATCATCCTTGTGGCATACCTACTCTCACTGTAATATAACCTTTGATACACACGATCAAAAATAGAAAGTAACATTTTCAAAAAAATGGAGATACCAATTCCAGTTAGAACAACCTATTGAGTAATCCCAAATCTACATACACATCCACTCATTCACCAACAGTTCTATATTGTCACTCATAGATGTACTCACGCATCATATGAACTCATACACCTATATATCCTGTTATACACCGACACTCATCTATAGAGTTACTCACACACAAACTCACACATGCAAATAAACTATCAAATATCCATTTACTTGCATATACAGCGATATACCCACCACTACACTAACTTCTACAGAATCGTAGACGTACTTACAGGCACATGCATCAATAAATGAGTTTGCGATTCCTTATCTGCGATTTTTAAGGAATTGCAAAACGCGATGCATCACAAAATCTGCGAATAAATAAGGAATCGGTAAAAATCGCAGAAAATATTGCGATTTCTTGTGTTTGCGAACTCGCAAATTGCAATTTCGCAAATTGCGATTTCGCAATTTCCGGGGTCGCACATTGATGCATGTTGATGACATCAGAACCAGGAAGTGTGCACTCCAAGCCTCATTTTCAGTGCTGAGGCTCAGGGAGAGGAGGGAGCTGGCTCTGGGAGAAGAGGAGTCTGAGAGAGAGAGATTGAGAACACCTGCAAACAACTGAAAATGGAACCTGCAAAAACAGCAGAGGACAGCCAAAGTGCCAGGAAATGAAAAGTTAAATATTCAGAAAAAAGAAATTGAAACTCTGATTGAGGGAGTAGTGCACAGCAACGATAAGCTGTTTGGAAAAGCTTCTCTGAAGGTACCTGAGCAGGAGAAAAGGAAGATATGGATCCGGATTCAGAACAGAGTAAATGCCATTGGGGTGACTCACCGCAACATTGAAGAATTAAAAAAGAGATGGTACGATCTGCGCAGTCGGGCCAAGGCGCGCATTGCAGACCGCATGAAGGAGGCACATAAAACAGGAGGGGGTACACCACCAGACACTGGAAACTCTCCCATGGAGGATTTGGTGGAGTCAACAATCCAGCCTGAAGCTGTTGTTGGTGTGACGCAGCTGGACACCTCAGGAGCTGCACACCCGTCTGAAGGTAAGAGGAATGCATGTTTACATTGCCCCAATTACTGAAGTCAGAATGTCAGCTCAGCACAGCGTAAGCGCACACTGTAAAGCATGTACTACAATTCCATTACTATGGGAAGTGCATCATGGGAGATGTAGTCAGGGCAAGCAGTTACAATGACAAACACACACATATGTCAAAAACGATTTCAAATAGTGTAGCAGATGTTCAAAATAATATGAAATTTAATAATTAATAATTAACAACTGTGACATAACCTCACAAGCATACATTAATGCTGTTTTGCACTGTTTAACCTCACAGATGCAGAACGTGATGAATCCGGGATAGTGATGTTCTGGAAATGCAGCACAGCAGCGCTTCAGAACCTGAGGACACACCAGCTCTCCCAACTACACAGTCACGTGTACCTCTTTCCCGTAGGTCACCAGTCCCAACACTGGTTCCCATGGCGTCAGATGATGAGGCCAATGCAGCACCTGCGGTCAGCGTTCGTCAAAGTATTAGCGCCACAACTACACAAACCCAGATCCGGAGAGGCAATCGCAGAGTGCAACGGAGAAGACGCAGAGCACGCAGACCACAGCATGTGGAGCAGACAAATCCGGTCTGGGGTGGCTTGGAGGGACAGATGCTTCGTTCACATCGCCTGCAGGGCAAGAACACTCGATTAATCAAGGAGGAAATAGCAAAGATGTCAGGCAACATAGCAGTACTGGTCAGTAGTGTGCAGGAACTGCCAAAGGTCATGCAGGAGGGGAATGCATCGCACAATCGACAGCATCGGCAACTCATGCAGCAGCTCAACCTGCAAGGAAAGTCTAACAATAGGCTGGCCACAGCAACAGCACTGCTGGTGTGTAAATCTGTGACAATGCAGAGCCAAATGTGTCATTGGAGCGGAAATGTTGCCAAAGCACTAGATCAAGTAACAAATGCGGTTGAGATGATGAATGCATCTACTAGTGGAGGTAACATGTCTGCACAGGAAGAAAGTAGTGAGTGTGCCTCAAGCATGAGCAGTACAACAATGCCAGTTGCAAGTGCAGTGAGACGCAATACACGTCGCGCCACCCCATCCACTACCAAGGTAAGGCAAGAAGATGCTGCCGCAGACAGGCGTCTGGGTGTTTGCGGGAAAAAGCGCTAGGCTCCCATGCACAATATTTGCCTGAGATGGTGATTTAACCATTGTTACGATGTGACCTAATCACTGACTTTCAAGTAATAGTTATTTTCAAATTTCAAATGTTTTTGGGCAAGACTCTTGTGCCACTAGTCACTTTGGAAGTGTGCTTCAGTTCCCTGGTCACCATTCCTTCACATAAAGCTTACTTTTCATTTCATGTACTGTGTTTGTGTCATCATTACTCACCGTAGAAGTAATTCTGTGTAATCTCCAATCTGTGCCTGCGCCCTTCTGCTGCGCCTGATCCTTGTAGGGCAGGGTGGTGTTGCACTTGCTGGTTCCCATCCTCCGAGTCACTGTCAGACAGCTCCATTTGCAAACCTCCCTTTGTCGCAATGTTGTGCAGCATGGCACATGCTGCCACAATCTTGCAGCATTGTTCAGGCTTGTATTTTATTGCTCCTACGGTCTTATAAAGGCGTCTAAATCGGCTCTTTAGCAGCCCAAATGTTCGCTCTATCACGTTCCTTGTTGAGATATGTGCTGCATTGTATCTCCTTTGGGCGGCAGTCGTAGGATTGAGATAAGGTGTCATCAGGTAATTTCGCAAGGCGTATGCGCTGTCACCTACATGTGAGGGATCAAAGGCTGTTAGTTATTGTTTGACATTAGCATTTGTACAATGAATAGAATGCTGTATTGCACATATTTACGTAGCAAATGTCCCTCTCCAAAATCTCCCCTTGCTAGACGGGTCTGAATGCCACTTTGCCTGAAGATATATGAATCATGTGCACTGCCAGGAAATTGCGAAACAATGTCCGTTATGATGTTTTTGGCATTACACACAACCTGAATATTGAGGGAATGATAACATTTCCTATTCCTATACAAATATTCCTATGCTGCAGGGGGACATATTGTTGCATGGGTGCAATCAATACAACCCAGTCCTTGGGGGAAGCCTGCAATTTGGTAAAACTCCTGCTTGGTCTTGGCAATTTCATGGGCTGTGGTAGGGAAACTTATGTGTGAGTGTATCCGGACCATCATGGCATCAAGTAACGCTTTGAATATTCGTGACAATGCACTTTGTGACACACCTCCTGCTACTGCAATTACTCCATGAAAACTGCCTGATGCCAGTAGATTTAGGCAACATAAAATTTGTACATGCATTGGAATAGCATTGGTCCTATAAGTCTGTTGTTGCAGGATGGGGTCCAATTCATTGATTAGATCATGTATCATTTGGGCATTCAGCCTATACTTATCATATATCTCGTCCTCCTGCTGTCCTAGCAAAGTTATGCGGACTCTGAAGATGCGCTCATTGATTCGCCTCCCTCTCTGTTGAGCAGCTTGCAGCCTCATCCTCCTCGCCTTCAGGTACCGCCCTGCCATTTTGACTTCTGGGACCTCATTATGGGTGTGTTTAAATCAGTTTCTGTTGCTTTTCAGCTGTTTTAGACTTACACTCATGATTACCACCTGGTTGGGTCCCTTCTTAAATTGCGATAGCAATTTTGCGATTTCTATGAAAATCACTTTTTGCAATTTTTTAGGCATTCAATTGCGATTCCTTGTTTGCTATTCTGTATTTGAGAATCGCAAATCGCAATTGTTTTCTCAGAATTATTTTGCGATTCCTTATGTTTGCGAAAAATTTGACATTTTCGCAAAAATAAGGTTCATGCATTGGGACACTGCTATTTGCGATCGCAATTGCTCTTTTTTTGCGATTCGCACGTTTTGCGATTTCTTAATCGCTTAATGCATGTGCCTGTATCTCTCTTAAACAATCACTTATAGAAACACATACTTATTTATACAGGAAGTCTTAGAATCTCTCGCTGTCAGATATACTCACTTATATACCTCAATAATCATATATACTAGTTTAAAACATATGTATTACTCATAAAGATACTATTGAGACAGTTATTCACTCACTAACACATCCATCCACACACTCATCAACCTATACAGTCCTGCACACATACTGTCTTCAAAACACATACAAACAGTGAGTCAGTCATTCATGCATCTGTGCGCTAAGTAGTACTCCCCACCAAACCGTACAAACACTCATTTGGGTACTGAAAAAACCAACAAATAACCCATATACACACTCATGTAGCTACTCACTAACCCATGCAGCCACTTATATACAAAGTGAGACACTGACACAGATATTTAAATATTTAAAGATTACTCGCTAGTACACCTATTCACTAAGATATACTTAATAAGTCAGTTATACAATCAATTTTACAAAAAAAAAATCCATTTAGGCACTTATTTACCCATTTATTCTTCCATCGACCTTTAGATATACATATATAAAAAAATATATATTTTTCAGAAAGACACACATTCACTGGATGATGTCATCAGTGATGTCATCTGGGATGTCATTTGAGATGTCATCAGTGATGTCATGAGTGATGTCACTGACCATGTCATGAGTGATGTAATATGTGATGTCATCAGCAGTGCATTGCGGGCGCGCAAGTTATAGTTAGCTGAGCTAACTATAATGGAGGAATTTCAAAGGTTTTGTATGAGAGAAATGTTCAGCTAGCTACAACGTGTGAAACTTATGTTTTTTCCATGAATTTGCATAGTTTTTTAAATGCTAATTCCTAACTATAACGTGTGTGGAAACTATGGTTTTTTCAATGAATTTGCATAGTTTTTTAAATGCTAATTCCTAACTATAACGTGTGTGAAAACTATGTTTTTTTCAATGAATTTGCAAGGTTTTTTTAAATGCTAATTCCTAACTATAACGTGTGTGAAACCTATGGTTTTTTCCGTGAATATATATATATATATATATATATATATATATATATGTATATATTTCCAACCAACTATGTTGCTATTTGCACATGATTAATTATTTTCAATGTTGTTGCTTGGTCTATTAATGGGTATTTGCAACAAAATTATGATATAGCTGCTTTAACCATGCATATTGCACTTTAAATTGATATTTTGTATTGACCCACTATTAATAAGTTTAGCCTCCGCTGCCTCATGTTTAATAATGGATTTACACCGATTGTAATGAGAAACTACATGAAGAATTTTTTCCTGGTTCACTAATCATGTGACGCAATGTGTGGAAAAAAGTGTTGAAAAGCAAAGGGAGACGAGGGTCTCATCATGTGATCAAGCCCACTTGCCGGGCGAGACGCGTCATCCACCATGCTGAAGCGTCAGCTAAAAGAATAAAAGAAAAAACTGGATACTACCTGGTGTCCGTGTCCCATTTGTTCAACTTCAGAACGAGTCATGGGAATCCTGGTGTGACACATTCATGCTTTGGGAACAGGCTGTGCCCGAAATCACGACCCACTCCCTCATTGTGGGTTAACCAATTCCAACCTAACTCTGCGGTGTCTCTTTCTGGAAGGAATACGTATTGGTGACCCCCTGCACCCGGAAGTGTTACCGCAAATGTTGCTGTCAGCAGATCCAGCCGGAGGAACCGGGAGCCGCCCATGGGAGTATTGACAATTCCTGGCGAACATCAGCTGGTAAGCTGTTAAAGTTGCAACCATAATACGAGGTCTCTGCAGGTAGGGAGGTGTGTGCGGGTGAACAGACAGTTGGTGAAATAAGGGGCCATTAAGTAAGGACAGTATCCAGGGCTCTGTGAGACTGTAAACAGACTTCCCCTTCACCAACACCACCAACAGTGGCTGACGAGACAATAAGAGTCCCAGAAGCATCGGCTGTTGAATTGTGGGTGAGTTACGGACATTATTAAAGAAATTGGAGAAATTGACGTAGTCAGAAATGACCAAGTGGTGGGAACAAAAATCACTTGAAAAATATGTAGAGGTGAACAAGGTACCACGTGGTTTGCAGATACTGCTTGTCCCAAGTTTTTAGAACACAAATCCTGAAATGTTGGAGGAATGGGCCAGCAGCAACCTAGAAGCATCCATGTGTATCCATTCAATCCAAATATTAATTAAATATGCCAGAATTGCCCGGGATCTAATTCTAAAAGAAATTCAATCAAAAAACGACAGTATGACCAAACTAGAATTTAAGGAATTAATTGACAAAACTAGATCTGAAATTGATGGACGTTTAAAAAAACAGGAAGACATAATACAAAGGAGAAAAGCATATAATTACTTTCACAGTGCAAACAAGACTATGTGACTGGACATATATTTACACCTTCCCAAAAAAGTATGATGGCTTGAAAAAGAAATTAATATCCCCAGGCATGTCAAGTGGGGCACAAGGTACTATCAGTCAAGAGCCGGAAGCGGAATCCATGTCAGAATCTAAATTAGCGAAGCTGACTCAGATGGCAGTGGTATTGCCAGTTTTCAAGGAAGGGAAGACATGGGTGCCCTCAGTCCTGGAGAGGAACTGGATTTTGTGCAGCAGGCATGGCGTCAAACGCTAATACCACGGAAGCCCGCTCAGAATCCACAACAAGACACAAAAAAGAAGGAAAGCCAGAAGGAAAGTCCGGCAATGCAAGAAACGGGCAGCAACGAAAGAAAAAATTGAACAAAAAATTGAGTCCCAAGTGAACACAGTGGTGAACTTATCTTTGATCCAAATAAATCAGGCGGAAACCCATTTACTGGCATTGGGGTTATCATTCTGCCCAGAAAGCAGCCTGAACTACGTCCAAACAAGAGTGGATATATATAAGTTCATCCGAAAAATGATATTGAAAAAGTACTTTGCTTAAAGAACTCGAAAAAAAGCATAGAATCTCCACTCAATTCAGATCTTGCCAATGCGGAGCCAGTTTCCAACCTACTAATATAAGACATTCCCACCCTATTGGTTATGGGTGATTTGACAAACACCAATCAGGAAGACATCCTAGACTCAACGCAAGAGTAGATTTCAGAAATGGGTGTAAGTGTGCCTGGTAGAATTCAATCCCCTTTTAAACCAAAATCAATCTTTGTTCCACCTGATGCAATTGATATTTATAAAAACATCGTTATTGAAGAAATCAAAAAACTTTGCCGAGCCATAAAGAGGTGGAAATGTGGCACGAATTTTAAGTTAAAAAAAATATCAGGACCTAATCAAGAAGCTGCAGGAACATAATGAGGTGATAATCATACAATCAGACAAAGGGGGCAATATGGAGAAGACTATATGATTAAGGCAGAAAAACATCTAACGGATACCTAATGTTATTCAAAATCCAACGCACAACATCTATCGACACTGAGTGCCCTGTGTCTCAAACACCTATACAAATGGAAACGAGATAACCTGATCACTAACAATGAATATTTGCAAACTGAGTTTCCAATCACTCCCGTTATGTATTTCATACCAACTGCCCAGTACCGTCCATGCAGCGCTGTCCGGAACGCCCACCGTTGCCTTGGCAGCAGCGAAGATCGCGCCCACCGGTTCATATTCCCGGGAGCTGCAGCCACAACCCCGGGAGCCGCCTCCGCCGCGCCCCCAGTTACAGGAGCCGCACCCCCACTCCCGGGAACCGCATCCTATCTTGCTAAGAAGATGTGGCTCTCTGAAACCAAGGGCACCAAACCCAAGCGCGTGAACGGCGAGGTGGGCGTACCAGCAAAACCCGGCGCCGCAGTCTGGAGTCTGCCTGTGCTTTCAAGCGGCTTCCTGAATGTTCAGCGCCCCCCGAGTGGCAGTCATAGTCCCGGGAGGCCTAAGGAGAAGCACGAGAAGAAGAAGCAGAGGCACTGCCCGCACGGAAGCGGATCAGAACCAGAGGATAGGGCACCGGGTGGCAGGGAGCGTTGCTTCCTGTTGGCCCAACCACCCGCTGCCTCTCCTGCCCTACTGCTGTCACCGTCCCGGTTTGATCCATTCAGCGACCTCTGACCCTGTGTTCAGGTAGGTCGCCCCCCCAGCCGCCACACGGTCCTCCTGTGCCGCTGCCCCTGCCTTGTGCTGTCGCCTGCTCCCGCCGATGACTGCTGCTGCATGAGCCCCCTATGCCCTCTGGTCAGGGCCCTCGTTTACTTGCTGCCTTCTATATTTGTTTTTATTGTATTTCTATTGTATTTCTAGTGTATTTATTGCGCCCGTAATCCCTTGTATCTTCCGCTGTGCCCTTTGTGCCTCATTCCTCATTTTCCTTCTGTGCCCCCCTTTACCCCGTTCTGCCCTGTGTCCAACTCTCCCGTCTTTCTCCGTCGGTACCACCTTCCCACCACTGCGTCCCTGCGGCCCCGCCCTCCGCTGTTCCCATTCGCCCCCCCCGCTCCTGCCTCCCAGCTGCTCCTCCCTCCCTCAGCCCCTCATATGGAGGCCGCGCGGCGGTGAAGGGAGCGACCTCTGACCCTGTCTTCAGGTAGGTCACCCCCCTAGCCGCCACACGGTCCTCCTGTGCCGCTGCCCCGCCTTGTGCTGCCGATGACTGCTGCTGCGTGAGCACCCTCTGTCCTCTGGTCAGGGCCCTCGTTTACTTGCTGCCTTCTACATTTGTTTTTATTGTATTTCTATTGTATTTCTTCTGTATTTCTCACTTTGTTGTATTTTATTGCTTCCTTAATCCCTTGTATCTTCCGCTGTGCCCTTTGTGCCCCAATCCTCGTTTTCCTTCTGTGCCCCCCTTTCCCCTGTTCTGCCCTGTGTCCATCTCTCCCATCTTTCTCCGTCGGTACCACCGTTCCGCCTCTGTGTCCCTGCGGCCCCACCCCCTGCTGTTCCCATTTGCTGCCCCACTCCCGCCTCCCAGCTGCTCCTCCCTCCCTCAGCCCCTCATATGGAGGTCGCGCAGCAGACGTGTAGCGGACGTGCGTCGAAGGTGCGCCAAAGGCATGCCCGTCTGCGCCTGTCCGTGCCTGGACCGCACCCAGCGCCAGAACCCCTGGACCCCGCAGGAGCCAGGACACACGACTGAGATACGACACTGCTACCCTCAACGCACTCAACACCGGACGAACACCCGCCTGCTACCGAGCCACCCCGAAGCGAACCCACGGACCCTTCACCTGCCAAACCTGCAAATTCACCTGCCTTCAAACCTGGAACCCACCCACCGAACACAGCGAGAACAACAACAACAACAACCTCAAGTGCATCCTCCTCAACACCCGCTCCGTACACAAGCACACCATTGAACTCTGGGACCTCCTCGACACAACAGAACCAGACGTCGCCTTCCTCACGGAAACCTGGATGAATGCCTACTCGGTCCCCGACATCGCGATAGCCATCCCAGACGGCTACAAGATCACCCGGAAGGACCGCGTCAACCAAACCGGAGGAGGAATCGCCATCATCTACAGGAACACCATCAACATCACGACCAACGCCGAAGACACACTCTCCTCTGCCGAACACCTACACTTCCAGATCCACACCGACCCCAAAACCACACTCAGAGGAACCCTCATCTACAGACCCCCGGGCCCGCTCACTCAATTCAGCGAAACCATCGCCGACTTCATCAGCCCGCTCGCCCTAGCCTCACCCGAATACATCCTCCTGGGGGACCTGAACTTCCACCTGGAGAACAACAAAGAAAGCAATACCACCACACTGCTCGACAATCTGGCCAACCTCGGACTCAAGCAACTGCTGAACACCCCCTCCCACTATGCCGGACACACGCTCGACCCCCTCTTCTCCGCCAGCGACCACGTCTCCTTCAGCCACTCCACCGGACTACACTGGACAGACCACAGCTGCATCCATTTCACCTTCAAGAAGACGACATCCCACCACCACACTCAACAGATCCCCCGCAGATGCTGGAGAAAAGTCACCACAGACCAGCTAAACATATCACTGAGCCAGAACCCACCAGTCGACACCCCTGACACCAACAACGCAGCCCAGAACCTCGCACAGTGGCTCACCAACTGCACCGATGACCTCGCTCCACTCAAGAATCCCCCTGGCAATACCAACAACAGGAAAAACACATGGTTCACCGACGCTCTCAAAAACTCAAAGAAAACCTGCCGAACCCTCAAAAAAGCATGGCGCCACGAACGGACGACAGAAAACATGACACCCCTCAAGAACGCCACCCGTGAACACCACCAGCAGATCCACACCACCAAAAGGACATCGTTCAAAGAACGGCTGGATAACAACACCCACAACAGCAAGGAACTCTTCAACATCGTAATAGAGCTCTCCAACCCCAGCACCAGCAACAACGACATCGCCCCGTCGCAAGACCTCTGCAACTCCCTCGCCACGTTCTTCTACCGCAAGATCGCAGACATACACAACAGCTTCAGCACCCAGACCCCGCCTCCAGCCACCGAACCAACTATCACTCCCACCACCCTCAACGCCTGGACCCCCGTCAGCACTGAAGACACCACCCTCGTCATGAACTCCATCCACTCTGGCTCTCCCTCCGACCCATGCCCTCACCACATCTTCAACAAAGCCGATGCCATCATCGCACCCCACCTCCGGAGCATCATAAACAACTCCTTCGCGTCAGCCACCTTTCCAGAAAGCTGGAAGCACGCAGAGATCAACGCCCTTCTGAAGAAACCCACAGCCGACCCAAAAGACCTCCAGAACTTCCGCCCCATCTCTCTCCTTCCCTTCCCGGCTAAAGTCATCGAGAAGACAGTCAACAAACAACTGACGGCATTCCTCGAAGCAAACAATGCACTCGACCCATCCCAATCAGGATTTTGAGCCAACCACATCACCGAGACCGCCCTCATCGCAGCCACCGATGACCTCAGATCCCTGATGGACAACGGGAAACAACCGCCCTCATACTCCTTGACCTCTCGGCCGCCTTCGATACCGTCTGCCACCACACCCTAATAACCCACCTCCACAACACTGAAATTCAAGGAAAAGCCCTAGACTGGATCACCTCGTTCCTCTCTGACAGAACACAGAGAGTCCACTTCCCTCCCTTCCGCTCCACGACCACCAAGATCATCTGCGGTGTACCCCAAGGCTCCTCGCTCAGCCCAACCCTCTTTAACATCTACATGAGCCCCCTCGCCACCATCGCACGCAAACACAACCTCAACATCATCTCCTACGCAGACGACACCCAGCTAATACTCTCCCTCACCAAAGACCCAGCCACCGCCAAAACCAACCTCCAGGAAGGAATGAGAGACGTTGCGGAATGAATGAAGCTCAGCCGTCTGAAACTCAACTCAGACAAGAAGGAGGTCCTCATCTTCGGACAATCCCCATCTGCTTGGGACAACTCCTGGTGGCCCACAGCGCTGGGCACTGCACCAGCACCCACGGACCACGCGAGCAACCTTGGATTCATCCTGGACTCCTCCCTCACGATGACCAAACAAGTCAACGCCATCTCATCTTCATGTTTCAACACCCTACGCATGCTCAGAAAGATCTTCCGGTGGATCCCCACCGAAACCAGAAAGACGGTCACCCAGGCCCTTGTCACCAGCCGACTGTACTACGGGAACGCCCTATACGCAGGAACCACAGCCAAACTTCAAAAACTACTTCAGCGCATACAGAACGCCTCCACACGACATCCTTGACATCCCTCGCCACAGCTACATGACTCCCCACCTGAGAAACCTGCACTGGCTCCCCGTCAGCAAGAGGATCACGTTCAGGCTCCTCACCCACGCACACAAAGCTCTCCACGGCACTGGCCCCGAATACCTCAACAACCGCCTGTCGTTCTACACACCCACCTGCCAGTTCCGCTCCACCAACCTCGCCCTCGCCATCGTCCCACGGATTCGCAGAACCACAACCGGAGGAAGATCGTTCTCCTACCTGGCCACCAATGCCAGAGGAGGAGTCTTAGAAAAAATCTCAGAATATGTGGACTTTCATTTGCAGGAGTTGGTTGTTGCCCGCCATCATATATTACATTTTCTGGAGAAACCTGAAGACATTCCATGTTCACCTGATTATTTGATGGTATCCCTTGATGTTTGTGCTTTATACACAAGTATTATTCATATTGATGGTATGAATGCAGTGAAGTTCTTTTTAGGAAGTAGACCCATGGAGCTTTACCAACATTGTATAATTATTTTAGAAATGATATCACTATGTCTCCACAACAACTATTTCCTATTTAATAAAGACTTGTATCACCAAATAAGGGGAGTTGCCATGGGGTCCTGCTTCTCCCCCTACTACGCGTGTTTACACATGGGCTGGTGGGAGGAGCAGGTTCTCAGGGTGAAATACAGGGATATATGAGATGAACGCATCGTACGATGGATGCTCTTCATCGACTATATATTCTTTATATGGAAGGGACCTGAGGCTATGGCCAGAGCTTTTATTGAGACACTACACATACATCATCTCAATCTTCAATTTACTGCAGTAATCAATGACAAATTATACACTGTCTGGATGTATGTGTCTGTAGAGAATACAGTGGCATACAGACAACACTGCACAGATTGAGTACAGCCGGAAACTCTACGCTACATGCGTCGAGTTTTCACCCTACCCATTTGATAAGAAGTATCCCATATGGGGAATTCTTAAGGCTGCGTAGAATATGCAGTACTGATCTAATGTTTGAAGATTGTATCAAAGGAAAGAGGCACAGATTTCTAGCAAGGGACTACAGCAACCAGGTTATTATTTTGGTTTGCACTAAAATCAGAATGAAATCCTGGTAGGATTTGTTAACACATACGAATACCCCTGGAAGTAAGAGAAAAGGCAATTTTTCCAATGAAGAAGAAGAGAACACCAAAATGAGATTTATAATGACTTACAGTAGCCAGCACAAGAAAATAAGGACCATTAGAAATAAACATTGGCCCGTAGTGCAAACTGACATGGTATTGAACCAGTTATTCCCGACCCCCCCAGCTTTGACTTTTAGGAAACCCAAGTCCATGCACAATGCCTTAGTCAAGCCCAGTCCTGTGACTAAAGTAATCCAGTCCAGTTCTATGTGGCTAGCACCATGTAATGGCTTCTTCAAGTGTAACACATGCAAAACATGTAAGTTTGGAGGCAACACCTCACAATTCACTACTGGGTATGGCGCCACTTCTAATAAAATGAACACCAGGTATAGCTGTCGCACAGAATTTGCTGTTTACGTTTTGAGCTACACGTGCGGATTACAATACGTTGGCAGCACAAAGCTACAAGTGCATGTACGCATTTTGCAGCACCTCAGAGCGATCGTTAACTCGGATATGACATATCCAGTGGCTAGACATTTTAAGGCAGTGCACAAGAACAAATTGGAAGATCTAAAGTACATTGTCATAGCTGCAGTTCCACCAATGAGAAGGGGAGGGAATAGGGAGAAAGTCCTCAGACAATTGGAGGTGAAATTCATACTCGAATAGACACTTGCACTCCCAATGGAGTACAATTTTTTATAAGAGAGGTCTTTCAGAATTCTGTGGATTTTTATGAATATTTATACATTTTTTATGGTTATTTATGATATCAATATAATATGATGTTAACAAAGTATCACCATATTTAATCAATATTTATAAATGTTTATTTATTTATACAGATTTTTTAAGATATTGTCTTTTACACTCTTGTATACATTATGGTCCCCATTGGATTATGTCCTGTCAGATTGGATGCTACTATCTATAAAGGTTAGAACATAGGAATATGTAATACGGCAACTCATCTTTCAACCAGTCCAGCTTTATCTTTACAATGAAAGAAGTCGTAGCTACAAAGTATATATTTCATCTACATATACGTAACATGGCAGTAAATGGTATCATCTGTTGTGATTCCCGTGTGCTCCTAAATTTAAAATTTTAAGTTTTTATTTCAATTTGCACATTCTTACTTATTTGATTGTGATGATTTTTGTTTAGATGCACGATACACTTTAAAATGCACTTTGAAGCACTTTATATATTCTCTTACGGTGCCATCGCACAGATCAGCAGCTACAAACGCATATGTATAGGAGGCATCCACAACAAAATGTAGAGGATGGATTTATGTATATCTTCTTGGGTTAACAGCAATTACAAAGGGAGCTCGAATAGATATAACAGTTTGGTTTGTTACTAATAAACAAAATAGCAATTATGATAATATAAGATCATTTTTGACCGGTGTTATTTTGAACTTCCACACATTTTATGAAGCGTCCCCTTGGATAAACAATTATCATGTATATATTGAACAACAGCAATGTTGTTTTGGAAACAATGAAATGTTTGCAGTATGCATTTTATATTGTTAATTGGATTGATCCCAGGATATCCATATATTTCCAACCAACTATGTTGCTATTTGCACATGATTAATTATTTTCAATGTTGTTGCTTGGTCTATTAATGGATATTTGTACCAACATTATGATAGAGCTGCTTTAACCATGCATATTAAACTTTTAAATGATATTTTGGATTTACCAAGTATCAATAAGTTTAGCCTCCACTGCCTCGTGTTTAATAATAGATTTACACCTATTATAATGAGAAACTACATGAAGTATTTTTTCCTGGTTCACTAATCACGTGATGCAATGTGTGGAAAAAAGTGTTGAAAAGCAAAGGGAGACGAGAGTCTTGTCATGTTATCAAGCCCACTTGCTGGGCGAAACGCGTCATCCACCATGCTGAAGCATCAGCTAAAAGAATAAAAGAAAAAACTGCGCACTTACCTTGAGTCCGTGTCCCGTTTATTCGACTTCGAAATGAGTCGTGGGAATCCTGGTGTGGCATACATATATGTATATATATGTATGTCACACCAGGATATATATATTGCACACTCCCTTTCTTTTCAGAAAGACCCAAATTCTTTCTGAAAAGAAAGGGAGTGTGTAATTTACGACGGTTTGCTCAACTGCGGGGTGACGCACGGCTGACAAGCAGCGCCTGGACCGCTCCACGAGCGTAAGGTGATTAATATTACCTACTGGCGGTCGCCAGTAGGTAGTTATAGTTAGGATTGTTTTCTATAGGAAATCTGCAACATTCTATTGGGAATAACCTTGGCGCCGGTTGAGGAATCTGCCTGTAATTTTCCTTAAATTTGCCTCGCTGCGCTCCGCTCCTTCCCTGAAAGTTTGGGGGGGATTCGTCAAGCGGGGGCCGAGATAAAAGGGGGGTCCCAAAACGTGTTTTCCCCATGTTAATTTCCATAGGGCGGTTGGACTCACTTTTAGCCCGAACGGCTGAATGGATTTCCACAAAACTTGGCAAAATTGTAGGGACTGGTAGCCCGATGTGCCTTTGCTATGTCTCAAGATATGTGCTCCAGTGGATTTTGAGTAATTTAGGTTCAAAAAAATATATATATCTGGATGGAGCCTAACCCCACATCTGATCTGATTGGCTGTCAGCACTTCATCCAAGAAGTGTTGGCAGCCATCTTGGGACTTATATACATGATAGCACCTCATTAAAAGCATTGTAGTTAATAGAGGGTTTTAGGACTTTAGTTACATTATAAATCATTTGTTGATGGTACCATACTCATTTTAGGAATTGTGGTGTGTTCTAAGGTGATTTTACCATGTGAAAAAGCCTTCTGCTGTGATATCATGAATCATGTTTGAAAGAAAACTAATATCTCATGATTTTCCCACAGTGGTTTATAAGCTAAACTGAAAGCATATTTCCTGTAAGTTCACATTATCTTTCTCAGTCATGTGAGAATGAAGTCTGACATTCTCAGTAAAATATGTACATCCATCAAGGACAGAGACTGTCAGTTGATTCCTTTGTGTTCTACTGCAGCCTCCTAGAGTGTTCTAAAGAACAACTAGAGCGCTAACAGTCCTACTTATTACAAAGGTATAGCATACCTGAAGCCATCGTGATGGGAATAAAGTGGTAACTCTTAAAACATTTAATTTAAAAAGGAACAAAATGAGGGGGTATATTATGCCATTGAAAGTATTATTAGTGCTGCAGAAAGAAAAATTAGGGCACATTTTGAGTGACTTCTCAAATCCTCTTCAATTTCATTAAAAAATTCTGACATGCAGTCTCCCAAGATGGCCACCAGAGACAAAAGAGCCCAAATGTAGCCCAAATATCACCCAGATGTAGCCCAAGTATAGCCCAATGACAGAATGTCCCAGAGTGTTCTAAAGAACAACTAGAGCGCTAACAGTCCTACTTATTACAAAGGTATGGCACTCCTGAAGCCATCTTGATTGGAATAAAGTGGTAACTCTTAAAACATTTAATTTAAAAAGGAACAAAATGAGGGGGTATATTTTGCCATAGAAAGTATGATTAGTGCTGCAGAAAGAAAAATTAGGGCACGTTTTGAGTGACTTCTCAAATCCTCTTCAATTTCATTAAAAAATTCTGACATACAGTCTCCCAAGATGGCCACCAGAGACAAAAGAGCCTAAATGTAGCCCAAATATCACCCAGATGTAGCCCAAGTATAGCCCAATGACAGAATGTCCCAGAGTGTTCTAAAGAACAACTAGAGCGATAACAGTCTTACTTATGACAAAAGTATGGCACACCAGAAGCCATCTTGATTGGAATGAAGTGGTAAGTCTGAAAACATTTAATTTAAAAAGGAACAAAATGAGGGGGTTCATTTTGCCATAGAAAGTATGATTAGTGCTTCAGAAAGAAAAATGAGGGATCATGTTGAGTGACTTCTCAAATCCTCTTCTATTTCATTAAAAAAATTCTGACATGCAGACTGAAACATGCACTTTGAATACCAGCAGCAGACTTCCCTGGTGAGCAGTAGCTTTACTACAGTGATCTAATGAGCAACTAGTGTGCTAACATTCAGAATTTATGGCAAATGTGTGACACTTCTGAATGCCTTCTTGATGGAACCAAAGTAAACAAGCATTGAAAATGCAATAGATCTCGCCCTCGTTTAAGTTAAAGCCATTCTGTTTGTAATGAGGTGGCTTTTTAGCTTTGCTTTTATTAGTGTTTTTTAAACTTTCATGTAAATAACATGCATCTGTATGCAGATATGTATATGTATGCATGCATCTATATTTGTATTTATATAGATATACAGATTATATATGTTTATATATGTATGTATATATATATATATACATACACATACATATATATAAATGCATATGCATATATATGCATATATATATATGTGTATATGTGTGCGTGTAGAGAGAGGTAGAGAGGTAGAGGTGTAGAGGTAGAGAGGTAGAGTTAGAGAGGTAGAGACTAGTAGAGAGAGAAGTAGAGAGAGGTAAAGAGGTAGAGAGTAGAGAGTGAGTAATAGAGAGTAGAGAGTGAGTAGTAGAGAGTAGTAGAGAGCAGTAGAGAGAGTAGCAGAGATTGAGTAGTAGAGAGTAGTAGAGTGAATAGTAGAGTGTAGTAGAGAGTAGTAGAGAGTGAGTAGTAGAGAGTAGTAGAGAGTAAGTAGTAGAGTGAGTAGTAGAGAGCAGTAGTGAGTGAGTAGTAGAGAGTCGTAAAGAGTGAGTAGTAGAGAGTAGTAGAGAGTGAGTAGTAGAGAGTAGTAGAGAGTGAGTAGCAGAGAGAGAGAATAGTAGAGAGTAGTAGAGAGTGAGTAGTAGAGTGAGTAGTAGAGACTAGTAGAGAGGGAGTAGTAGAGAGTGAGTAGTAGAGAGTAGTAGAGAGTGAGTAGTAGAGTGAGTAGTAGAGATTGAGTAGTAGAGAGAGTAGTAGAGAGTGAGTAGTAGAGAGTAGTAGAGAGTGAGAAGTAGAGAGTGAGTAGTAGAGAGTAGTAGAGAGTGAGTAGTAAAGTGTGAGTAGTAGAGAGAGAGTAGTAGAGAGTGAGTAGTAGAGAGTGAGTAGTAGAGAGTAGTAGAGTAGTAGAGAATGAGTAGTAGAGAGTGAGTATTTGAGAGTAGTGGAGTAGGAGAGAGTAAGTAGTAGAGAGTAGTGGAGAATATTCCAAAGTTTGGCACAGCACCACTTGCACAATAAGTCCAATCAAATCATATCACTTAGAGTCCTTATTGAAGCGCTGAATCTTGGTGTATATTCAAATGCTTTTATTTTCCTTAAGTTTATGTACCACAGCCAGCGGAAACGTTTCGTTCTGTACAACAGAACTTCTTCAGGGCGTTCTTATTTCCTTCAAGTTATGTCGGTATCCTGTTGTCATATAACTAGATATTTCTTCCAAATGTTAGACGAGACGTAAGTACATTCTTATTCAAAGTGACTAGGTATCAATTTTACTCACACAATTCGGGCAGACTTGAGTAATTTATAGAATCCTCAAAGTCAGTCTTTCAAAAATTCCAAAGTATAGGACATGATAATCCAAATCCAAATGTTTCTCAAAAAAAGTCATTTTCAATCGTTCGGAATATCGGTGTTTGGGCAGATATGACCCAGGGACCCCCAGTATGCAAGGGGAATTAGTCCCCCCTCTGCAAACGCGCCAGTGGCCTGCGTTGCAGAGAGGTGTAAAAAGGGGCATAGCCTCATTACACCTCTGTGCAATGCAGCCCCCTGGCGCATACTGGAGGTTCCAGGTGGGCTAGTTGGCCCCCAGGGACCCCTAGTATGCAAGGGGAATTAGTTCCCCCTCTTCAAACATGCACGGGGGCTGCGTTGCAGAGAGGTGTAAAAAAGGGTGTGGCCTCATTACACCTCTCTGCAATACAGCCCCCTGGCGCATACTGGAGGCTCTTGGTGGGCTAGTTGGCCCCAAGGGACCCCCAGTATGCAAGGGGAATTAGTTCCCCCTCTGCAAACGCGGCTGGCTATAGGACTGGCCTGAATGACAACATTCCATGGAACTCTATCATTGGATGAGTCTGAACCCCCCCTTTTTTGTGCATTAAGATTACCAGTACATTTATTGAAAATACATGGGCGGCAATATATTTATATATATATATATATATTACGGTGCCATCGACCAATTAATATATAAGCAGCCTGCTACAAATTAATTACAAACATTGTCAAACCCCCTGCTTATATTTATATACATATTGCACTACTGACTCATGTAATTGTAAAAACCGTCAAGCGACGATTAAACCTTGGTGTGACCTCCACCAGACAACTTCAATACTCCGTGGCAATATAGTCTGTCAGTACGGTTGGATGTAATAAAATGGATAACTCCTCCTGAGGCACATACACTGTGGATCTCTAGCGATTAGATATCCCTAAGCCAACAGGTCCTGTTTTGCCTTTCCTACTGGTTTCTGTCTTTTTCTCCCTTCGGTCACTTGTGTTAGTTTGTTATTATTTTTTACATACATATTCTACTTAGATACTGTGCGAGCACGGGCAGCTAGGGACTTTCACGGGGTGTACCGAACAGGAACCAAGTAGGTTTCCGGTCCGATGAGCAGAAGTCACGAGTAAGTTGCTTTTTCTTGTTATTTCGGGACTCGGCCAAAACTCGTAATACCGATATAACACCACTCATACCGGTATATACCCGCTTCTTTTTTTTTTTTCTCGATCCAGGTGACGTGAGCATGACTCTTGAAACCCGGACACCCATGTAGCGGCTTACACCGCTGTCTCAGTAAGCCGAATGTGCCCTTTACTGGGCCATTTTTATTTAACAATCATTCGATTTATTGGTTAGGTGTAGCTCCGGGTTTATGTCAGACATACACATTATCCCACGTGTCTGTACCACCGCGGCACTTCCCTGAGCGCACTCTTAATCTGTTTTCGCCCGCACTTTACCTCTCTTGGGTAGCCAACCCCCTAGGCGGCATGCCAGACCTTGTGTTTTTCAGTTGCCCTGGGGTAAGAACTACCGATGCACTGCGAAGTATACCACTGCACTTCCACCCGGCATTGATGTATATTCTGGTGGCATACTTGCAACAAGCATGGGCCATCATCCAGGCAGTTATTTCTGCTACTCACTTTTATGAGCACAATATATGTTAAGTGTACAAACCATTGTCTGTCTACTTATGTACGTGATCCCAACCCCAATTTTTCCCTTTACAGGTTTTTCTTCCGGAGTGGGGAGAAGACTTTTGTGTTTTTGTGTAGGTCCATAATTTTGTGGGCCAACTTATCTCACGTGATTGAGGACTGGACGCACCTTAGCGTGTGCGTACCACCCAGATCACTGCCTTCGGTCTTGACGAAAACCCACAATCGCAAGATGGTTGAAACATGTAGACCTAATTTTAAAATCACATAGCACACGTCGCTATTTTAACTAAACACAACACGTCTCAGACATCAAAGTCTACCTAATTAGACACAGGTGTCACACTTTTATTTTATGGGGGGGCAATAACTCAAGAATAAAGTCTTGCAGTGAGTAGTATTGTCCCCTTTTTAAACCACTTTTTCACCTTTTAGAATCATTGCACATATAAAAGAAAAAGAAAACCCGCTCCACTGTAATCAAGTGTCGCAGCACACCCTGTTGACACTCGGCCTTAGGGGTTGGACCCCGATGATGAAGCATGTCACCAACCAGGTTGGTGAGTGAGGGGTCTTCAAAAAGGACATGCTTTGTCCTGATTTAAGGTTGGACATACTGTGCTCCATTGAGCCTTAAGCTCCGGGTGCAGAGGTTTTCTCTGTCACCCTTCCAGGTGGTACTCCTCCATTTGTTGTTAAAATTGAAGCAGGGGACCAGGAGTTCCTACCTTACACCTTGTTTAATATCCTTACTCTCTCATTTTGTTTTGGAATAATGAAGCTAGATGTAGCCTATGATTAGCCAAAGGATGGGCCTCACTTTTTCTCTATTGGCCAGAGATACCATAAGAATATTATAATCACCATTCCCTTTATTAAGCACTGTTGTTTAGGCCATTACCTCATTTTTCACATAGATTGACATGCCTCCTGCCTGGGATGCCATTGCCCTAGCTTCATATGCTGTAGAGTCATGCCATGGGATGAGTGGAGTGCCCATGTTTCTTGGAGCACTATGATGTCATCTCTTCTCAACTCTGCTACTGCAGTGTTCCTTATTTCAGAATCGATTAGCCCTCTTAATTTCCAAGGGCTACATTTTAAGGTGGTCCATGTTGTCTGGTTCTATGTGCTAGGAGGGGGTGCTTAATGCTCCTGGAAGCCATGCCCAATCCATGATTTATGTTCATCGTGCTATATATTGGTGCCTGTCCACTGTACTGCTTGCTGTTATTTTTAGCTCACATTCTGAGACTTACGGGAGACGGATTCCCATTGTGGGACCGCTTAGTATTGAGTCACGGGTGTTCTTTTGTCTGCTTTGTCCTTCTGAAGACTGGCCTGATATTTTGTTTGCATCTGTCTGCAGGAGAAAAACTGAGTATTTGGTCACTGTGTGATTTGTCAAATTATTCCAAATTTTTCAAGCTGTGCCTTGTTTTTTTCAAGATGTGTCCTGGAATAGGACTGATGAAGGTACAGAGTTTCACGAAGTGTCTGTCATGTAGTTTCCACTTTGTTGGGCAACATACATTTTGGGATGGTGTAAGACTCATTTTGTGCACCCCTGAAGGATTTGTTGTCCTATATGCCAGCTAGCTCACAATGCCACCATGAACACCCCTAAACCTAGATAGGTAGCAAAAGGGGTTGGTAACTACAGAACACGACAACCCTGATCCCCCCCCAGGAATCAT
Organism: Lissotriton helveticus; assembly: GCF_964261635.1. NCBI lineage: Eukaryota > Metazoa > Chordata > Amphibia > Caudata > Salamandridae > Lissotriton > Lissotriton helveticus. The sequence continues at coordinate 1,471,313,762 of NC_136065.1, forward strand.
GGTAACAGATCTAGAGCACTTTCGCTCAGTCACTCTTGAATAGGATATATGTGCGGCAATGATCAATAGATAGATGCAGTTAAGAGTAATTAGCAATGTAAGACAGTGAACAAAATTAATAGTTAACAAGGGTCATGGTGATTCCCCAATGCTACAGGTTCTTCCTACTGGAGCTGACTAATGTAATCCCCCTGGCTGGACACCTGGTCCAAGACAAGTCCTTTCCAATTCTTGACCCCCCTCCCAGTTTTATTGGCCTAGGATCAGAAATTCCTCAGATGCAGTCTGTGGGACTTGTGTGACCTGCCAGGCCATTGGGAATACAGGGCAAAGGCTGACAGCCCCACTTAATCGCTTGCCTGTAATTGGCATACCCTTTGAGTAGATGGGCATAGACATTGTTGGGCCTATGGATTCCCATACTACATCAAACAACAGGTTTATTCTGTTCTTGTAGATCATGCCACTAGATACCCAGAGGCAATGCCTCTGAGGACCATGACTACACCTGTTGTGGCAAAGGCCCTGATGTGGATTTTTACCTGAGTGGATTTCCCCAATGAAGTTTTGTCTGACAGGGGCACAAACTTCATGTCTGCATACATGCATTCGATGTGGAAAGAGTGTGGGGTACAAGTTCTCTACCCCTTACCACCCATAAACAAATGGGCGTGTTGCAATATTCATTAAGACCCTGAAGGGCATGATTAGAGGCCTACCAGAGGTATTAATGCCTGTTGTTGGCCAACAGGGAGATACCACAGAAGGGAGTGGGCGTAAGTACCTTTGATGTTCTGTACAGGTACCCTGTTAGAAGACATCTGAGTTGGTGAAGGAGGGGTGGAAATAAGCTTACAGGATATTTCCCAGTATGTAGTAAGCTACTTGTTGGCCTTCAGACGCCAAAAGGCTAAGTTGTGGAAGTAATTTTCAGGCAACTTATGAGGCAGTAAGCCTGTGTAGAAAGAGTGGTATGGTCAACAGTCTACCACTGTGGAATCTTAGCTTTGGTAGAAAGTGTAGGTTATGGAACATGTAACCCAGGGCTCTCCTGGACCATTGGGCTGGGCCATATAAGGTAATTGAGAAGAAGGGTAAGTCCACCTACCTGATGGATTTCAAGAACCCCAGGCAACCCCACAGGGTACTCCATATCAATTACCTCACACCCCCTTTGACAGGTCTGAGCTCACCATGCTGTTGGTGACAGATGGACAAGAGGAGAAGGAGGAGAGCAAACCTTTCCCTGACATCTTAGCCTCCAAGAAGAAAGATGAGTCTGTGGAGGGAGTAATCCTCTCCCCCATTTAACTCTTTAAAAACAGAGAGACTGCCATGAGACAGTACTCCTCTCTGTCCTTCTTTCGTGGTACTAACCACGTGTGTACCCATGATGTGGACACAGGGGACAGACTCCCTGTTAAGAATAAATCTTACAGGTTTTTACATAAGGTGAGGGCCAGCATTAAGAGTGAAGTCTCTAAAATGCTGGAATTGGGGGTGATAGATCCCTCCATTAGCCCCTAGTTCAGTTCTGTGGGTCTGGTACCAAAAGAGGCCCCAGCGGCCGCCGTACCTGAACTGAGATTCCTTGCAGATTATAGAGGGCTAACTCAGTGCCAAAGACACATTTTCATCCCATCCCTCGAGCTGATGAGTTTATTGACAGGTTAGGTGCTGCCAAGTACTCAAGTGCCTTTGATCTTACATTACACTAACAGAAGGTGGAAAAAACAGGCCAGCATTTTCCACTCTAGAGGGCCACTTCTAATTTCATGTGACTTCTACTGAGTTTTAAACCTGCATATTAACTTTTAAAGGCCCTCTATTCGCGCATCTGTTAATTTGCTCTGATTTCGTATGTATTGCTGCTATAGCGCTTAGCGCGAATATTCATTTATTTTGCCTACCTTTGGGGTACCGAGGTCTTTGCACTTTGCACTTTCCATTCGGCGTATCTGACATTTCCGGTCACTGCCGCCCTCAGCGCTCGGCCCCAGCGGTTCCCGGAAGTGAGGCGGGACCGCATTGCACCGGGGTTGGCGCTCTAGCTTCCTGACTCGCCCGCCCCTATTTAACGCATCGATGCGTCGAGCGCGCAGCGGTCGCGCGCTGCGGGCGCGCCGTCTGCGCGCCGAAGGAGCGCCAAAGGAGGGCCCGTCTGTGCCCGTCCGTGTCCCGGACGGGCCCAGGGCCCTGCCACCTCCTTATACACCCTGCTGTTTACGTGCTGGCTCTCTGAAGTATACATCTGAGGAGCTGGTTGCCCTCAATACCTTCAGCTGCGATGCCGCCAAACACTGGGAGGTGCTAGAGACTACTCTCCATCGCTGTCCGGCATGCGGGTTTTGTTTTACACGCCAATTTTTCCCTGCTATTATACCCAGGACTAATTTAGATATCATTAAAGCTGGCCTGATTAACTCAAGATCTATGGTCAGTCATTCGGCCGACATTTTTGAGCTGCTTGATGAGCAGGAGTTTGATCTCCTTTTCATTACCGAAACTTGGCTCACCGAGTCTTGTATGCCGGTGATTGAACTTGCTATTCCACGCGGATTTAGGATCGCTAGGATGGATCGACCGACTGGCAGGGGTGGCGGCGTGGCGGTAATCTATTGTGACCACTGGGCAGTGGTGTGCGAATCGCCAGATTTACTTGGCGATTCAGAATTGCTACACTTTGCTGTGGTCCCCTCCCCCCACTTCACTTTGGGAGGCACCCTACTCTACCGCCCCCCTGGCTATGCCGGTAGTTTCGTGGGCAATATCGAGGAGGTTATTGTTCCCCGTGCCCTTAATTTTTCTCGCTATCTTCTGCTGGGCGATTTTAACATCCATATGGACACGGGGATCTGCCTGAATCAATGGGTTTGGCTGAGGTCCTCGCGCTGGCGAACCTGACACAATGGGTGAACTTCCCCACCCATAAGGCTGGTCACTGGTTGGATCTGGTTTGCTCTAACTTCGAGATCACTATGTTACCCCCTATGAGGGTTACCTGGTCGGACCATGCCTTGATTTTGTTCACATGGCCCTTAAGTTCTAAAGGGCCGAGTGATCTGCCTGCCCCTCAAGCTCACGCCCAGCGAATAAATGTAACCACTTTTTCAGATTCTCTTTTGGCTAATCGGCCAATTTTGGCGTCTAACCTAGAGTCTGCTGTGGATTCATTCAATGCTTGGGTTAAACAAAGCGCCGTCGTGCCCACCAATAAAGGTGGTAGTAAACGGGTCAGGTCATCGCCCTCTAAACCCTGGTTCTCCCACGCTCTCAGGGAACTCAAATCCGGCTGTAAAAAACTGGAGCGAGCCTGGCGCCTTGAGTTCCGCCCTGATCTGAAGAGCGATCTGCGGATGGCGCAGAAGGTTTACTATGCCGAAATTAAGGCTGCTAAAAGTAGTTACTTCTCAGAAAGGATAGAGAAGGCGGACAATAATGGCAAAGAAGTCTTTGCCATTGTTCAGAGTTTCCTCTCTCCCAGTGCTGCCTCCCCAGTTCTTCCGGCTTCTGATCTCTGGTGCGAGGAACTGTCCTGTTTTTTCGACAATAAAATCGCTAAAATCCAAGAAGAGCTCCAAAATTCCTGTGGTCTTCTTCAGCCCTTGTCACCCTTCGCCAGCTCTGGTGGGAAGCAATCCATCAGCCAATTCTCCATCTTTGAGCCAGCTCTGCAAGCGGACGTGCTGGCTATCCTGGAGTCATTAAAGTCGGGTTCACCCTCTGATCCGTGCCCCGCCAGGGTTCTGGGGGGAGCGGCGAGCTTGGTATATCAGGAGGCCACTCAGGTTGTTAATCTGTCTCTGGCCTCTGCCTCTGTGCCCCTTTGTTGGAAACAGGCGAAATTACTTCCCCTGCTAAAGAAGCCTGGCTTGGACCCTCTAGCCACGTCCAGTTATCGTCCGATATCGCTGCTCCCGGCACTGGCGAAGGTCTGTGAAAAGGTTGTCTTCAGGCAACTGAATAATTTCATTGAGTCCTCTAAAGCCCTTCACCCGGCTCAATCGGGTTTCAGGGCGGCTTTTAGCACTGAGACGGCCCTGGTGGAAGTCTCAGAGGCTATTAGGGAGTGTCTTGACGGAGGCGGCAGAGCGGTCCTGGTTTTGCTGGACTTATCTGCCGCCTTTGATACGGTACCCCATGCTCTGCTGCTGAATCGGCTGGCAGAGGTGGGACTGTCAGGCGCGGTTCTGGCCTGGCTGTCCTCATTTCTGTCGGAGCGGACGCAGCAAGTATGGATACCTCCTTACGCCTCGTCTCCCAAGAAGCTCAGCACAGGGGTCCCTCAGGGGTCGACGTTAAGCCCTCTGTTGTTTAACGTTTATATAACCCCGTTGATCCATCTGGCTGAGCAGTGGGGAGCCAAAATAATGGTGTATGCCGACGACACACAGCTGTTGTTTACCTGGCCTAAGAATTGCTTAGATGCCAGTGTCGTCTGCTCCTGTTTATCCAATGTCTTTCGGTGGCTCCTTTCAGCCCAACTCAAATGTAACGAGGACAAGACAGAGCTGCTGTTTTATGGCAACTTACCGGCCAATTTTAAGGATCTTATTTGGCCGCCTGATTTTGCCTGTCCCAGCTCTCTCGGAGGCCTGGCCAAAAACTTGGGGGTCTGGTTTGGACAGGATCTTAGGTTTGAAGTGCATCTAAAAAAACTTACGGCGACCTGTTTCTCGACCCTTAAGTCACTAAAAAGGTTCCTCCCACTGCTTCATAGGGAAGCAAAAGAGACGGTTCTGCGTGCTCTGATTCTATCAAGGCTAGATTATGCCAACGCCCTCTTTAGCGGTCTCCCTAAATATCTTATCAACCGAATGCAGATCATTCAGAATGCTGCGGTTCGACTTTTATTTCACCTCCCGAGAAGAATTAGCGCATCTGCCCATCTTCGAAAGCTCCACTGGCTTCCAGTGGCCCATCGTATTGTGTTCAAATCACTGGTCCTGGCCTTTCGTGCCTTGCACCAACAAGGACCACAATATTTGCACAAGAGGTTCACTTTCTATACTCCTCGCCGTGCACTCCGATCAGCTAATCTCCTTCTGATGTTCACGCCTAAAGTCAGATATGTGAGATTGGGTGGTCAGTCTATTTCTGTCCAAGCAGCTCGGTCGTGGAATGCCCTGCCGCTCTCCTTGCGAGCTTCAGCCACACTGACAGAATTCAAGAAGGGGTTAAAAACCCACCTTTTTAATCTCAGTATATAGTTGCTTTTTTCTTTCTCCTTCTGGTTTGGCCCTGTTTAAGCTCACATATCGCGCCAGGATACTCTGTAGTAGCAGAGCGCGTAATAAAATATTTTATACATACATACATATACATACATACAGAGCTGACTTCTCAGAAGCAGCCCAGACATGGGTTTTGGACAGAGGCATACCAAAAAGCTGGCCATGCACACAGCCCCTGACCTGAAGGTCCCTGACTTAGCCCAAGAGTTTATCACTCAAACAGATGCCTCAGAAAATAATATAGGGTCATTTTGATTACAAATAAATAAAGAGGGACCAGACCAACATACAGCCTTCATCTCCAGGAGATTACGCCCAGGGAACAGAGGTGGAGTGCAATAAAAGGAGAATATTTTGCTGTGGTTTGGGCACTGAAGAAGTTAAGGCCATACCTGTTTTGCACTCACTTGCTAATTCAGTCTGACCATAGGTACCTCATGTGGCTCATGCAAATGAGAGGTGAGAATCCCAAACTGTTGAGGCGGTCCATTTGCCTACAGGGTATGAACTTCAGGGTGGAACACAGACCAGGAGTAGATCACACCAATGCTGATGGTCTACCCAGACTCTTCCGCCTTAGTGATGAGAACTCCCTAGAGGTTGGGTAGATCTCCCCACTTTCATCTCGGGGGGGCACGTGCTGGACTTGTCATTCTTAGGGTGGTATTTCCAAACTTATTGCTTGCTTTTTCCCTGTATCTTTCTGTTGGCATTAGGGCCCTGGGCACTTTACCACTGTTAACCAGTGCTAAAGTGCATGTGCTCTTCTCCTAAACATGGTAACATTGGTGTGTACACAATTGGCATATTTATTTTACTTCTGAGTCCCTTGTAAAGTGGTATATCATATAACCAAGGTCTTTCATGTAAATGCTACTAGTTGCCCTGCAGCACTCGTGCCCACCACACAGGCAGCATTTCAATCCTATCTCAGGCCTGCTGTTGCAAAGCCTGGGTGTACAGTTTACTGCCACTTTGACTTGGCATTTCCAATCACTTGCCAAGCCTTAAACTCCCCTTTTATTACACATAAGTCATCCCTAGGTAGCCCTTAGAGCAGGGTGCTGTGCAACTAAAAGTCAGAACATGTACTTTTAAGTTGCAAATGGCCTGGTAGTGACAAACACCCAAATTAGTTTTTCACTACTGGGAGGCCTACTCCTCTCATAGGCTAGCACTGGGAATTCCTCAATACACTTTTAAGCTGTTATTCCTGATTAGAAAGGAGTAGTTGCATCATGTTTCACATCTTTGGACTGGTAATGATAAGCCCTCTTTTCTGGTAAAGTTGGATTTAGCATTTCTCTTTTATAAATGGTACTTTTAGAACGTTGACATTTCTCCTGTCGTCCTGCTCTGTGTGCCTTGCAGCCTGTCTCCAATACATTTCTGGGGTGCGTGACAGCTACACTTTGTGCATTCCCTCTAGACATCTACAAGCACAGGATGGGTGGGTTTGACAGAGAACTCATCTACATTATGATAGCTCTTCCTGGGTAGGAAGAGAGAGAAGGGGTTGCCACAACTGAATAGACAGTCTCATGTTTCCCACACAAAGGTCTGATTAACACCTGATGGTATTCTGGAGCCAGGGCTGGCATGAATGGGGGACCTATGCACTTCAAGGGCCGGCTTCAAATTCACTCCTCTTCAAAGGCACAACTGGGCCTTAGTACTGGGCTCCGACCCTACCAAAACAGTACACTCCTGACCCTGGGAAGACCTCTGCCAGGAGTAAAAACTGCTGTGCTACACAAGGATTGCCACTCTGCTTGAATGCTGTTCCCCTTCAGGAACTGATTTTCTGCTTGCTGTGCTGTCCTGCTGCCTGCTGATCTCTACCGTGCTGTGTACAAGGATGTCACCCATTTCCCTTGAACCCAGAGTGACTCCAAGGGATTGCTGGCCTGCCCCATGTTCTGAAGTCTCAGGGCCATCAAATGCCTCCTTCAACCCTGCAACTACACCTGGACACTGCCATCTGTAAATCATGCCCTGCCAACTGTTGCTAATACAGTCTTGGGTATTTGAGAGGTGACTTCTGCTGTAAAGAACCATCAAAACCAATGCAGTGATTAATTTACTCTGATTGAAAGTGCTGCATTGCCCTTCCACGATGACTCTGGAACTGAGCAGTAACATTGCTTCGACAAACTGCGCAGCTCAACAACGACGCAGTGCCTTCATCATAAAGGGTTTTATTGACAACGCATTCATAGCCTGCGCAGATTGGAACTAACGCATCAAGGCTTTGATGTTCAAGCTTGCTCCATCCAAGGCACTTTTTCAGCAGGACCCATGTGAGTCCATTAGCGAGCTGCCCTCCACTGCAGTAAGCCTGAACTAAGCGCTACCTCAGTTACCCCTTTGCGCTATTTCACTATATGCACCAGTTTTTTATTTAATCTTTAAAAATTCATAAACCCACTTCTGCTAATGGATTTTTGTTGTTTTTGTGTTCTTTGACTCATAAAAATATGATTTATTTTTCTAACCCTGCGTGGAGTATTTTTGTGATCCTTTCATTGGTTACTGAGTGTGTGTGTTTGTGTGCTGCACAAATAGTTTACGCATTGCCTCCTCAGATAAGCCAGACTGTTCTGTGCCAAGCTACCAGATGGTGAGCACAGGTTATCTTTTTGTGTGCATATATAGCTTACCCTGACTAGAGTGGTGGTTCCTGCTTGTACAGGGTGCATACTCTGACAACCAGAAATCCCAGGTCTAACAACAGTAAAAGTGGCATATCAAGGTGGGGGGGCGCGTTCTTTTTAAAAAGTGCTCCCGGCGCGATCAAAGAAAATGCGCTGTATGTATAAAATGGCCCCTGGTGTCAAAAATTGACATCAGTACGCATTTCACTGTACAATATTGTGCTCAATGACAGATTTGCATTTCAGATAATTTGCCTTAATCTTCAGCGATTTTTTCAATTTTCCTTTTACTTATGTAATAACATACTACCCAAATTTCGCCCACTCTTAATGCCAACCATAACAAAAAAGAAAGTACATAATTCTAAGTAATTCAACATTGATAGTTGCAAGTAAATGACAAGAAAATGAGCACCGCTTCATGAACCAGAACTTGAAACTATTTATTTCCAATAACAGTGCAGCCAACTGAGGAATTGTGAATCATTATTGCATAATATTAATTTACACTCTGCATGACCCTAGCATGTCTTATGTACAGATGCGGTGATAGCACATTACACTATGCACTAACTAAATAAATGAACGCATGTGCTTTCCTAACTCCGGTAAGTGTGACTGTCCAATTGAAAACAGATCTGCACTGTACATCATAACAAACGCACTCATCAAATGAAATGGCATTGTCAAGTTGTTCCTATATATACAAAATCTTTCCCACAAAAAATGGCGTGAAGAACGAACTGTAGACAAGTGGTTTGACAACTAGATTATAAAAAGCATGGCAAGTGCAGTGACAGTATTGATAACAATGTTGCCTATAATGAAGAGCATCCAAGTAACTCAACTAAATGAACATTAGCACTCTCCTATGGAAACTGCAGACATTTTGAAAAAAATCTGCAGCAGAGGTATATTAAACACTAAGTGGAAAACACGACTAACAATAATAATTGGATTGATTAAATCACTTTTACTGGGCTTTCACGGAGAAGCATGCTCTTTGCAAAGCACTTTGGTGCCTTAACAGGGATAATAAGTGCTATATAAATGCCAATACGGTATCATGCCCTTCACATTAATTTGTTCCAAAGAAACAAGAGTGGTCCTTGGTACTGTAAGGACCGGAGGTAAGTATTATTATAGGACAACAGTGGTCCATAGGAAAACAAGAATAACCGTGAAGTATCAACTGATAATATAAACCCAAAACAACATTTTTCATTCAAAAACAGTCCACAACTGGTGTTGTTACACAAATAAAACAAAACAGAACTTCAGTGGGATGCGAACACACATAGAGTGAAGAAGGTGCTCTGGCAAATGTGTGATAGCAGTGACATGAGGGTGCAATGTTTGTATCACAATTACATAAGCAGGAATAAATCCCAAGAACTGTACAATCAGCTATCAGGAATTGGGCCTGTATTTGTTGTTAATGGTGTTTTGAACCAATACAATGATAGGATCTTCTTCAGGGCAAGCGTAATGCAGGCTTGAGTGTTTGAGGTTATAATACATCAGAACTAGAAAGTGATTCCTGCCACTATAGTCGAAATGTCCCACGGTGTAGGGAGAATGCGATAAAAATGCAATATACTGGAAGAAGCCAGGTTGAAAGTCAAAAAACAAAGGGCCCAAAGTATCACATGATCACAAAAAGATCGTAGGTGAACACTTAGGAGTCCAATCATCAGAAATCAATACAAGGGTGTTGTCAAGTGCCTCTTTTGACACGGTTATCCCCTTTTTTTTGCCTGGAAAATGATGTTATTTTGAATTAAAGTGCACTGGGTCCCTACTAACCAGGTTACCAGGGCCAGAGCTCTTTCCTAAAACTCTACCACGTTTGGCACAATTTCAGCCATGCCTGTAAGTACCAAGTAAATGATACACCTGGTGCCTAGGGCATTGGGACTGAAGAGGGTGCAAGGGTGCTGCAGCACAAACCGTGCCACTCTAGGAGCTCCCTCACCAAGACCATGCAAACTGCCATTGCAGGCTGTGTGTCTTGGTACAGAGAAAACTGAAGAGTCATCATGTCACGCATCCCTGTCTGTCATGCCCGTGGACACGGCATGATGTAGAGATAGGTTCACCCTACTGCAGGACTTACTGCCCTAAGACAGGGTGCACTATATCAGATGTGAGGTCATATCTTCCTGGGCAGATAATACCCTACAATATCTAAGTGAATTCTTGGATATTTTAAGTGTGCCGGGAAGCCATATAGAGTACATTGGCTGGACACCCGTCATTATGGGTTTCCCAGCATCATAATGGCTTCTCTTTACCCAGAGATATTTGGTACCAAACATCTCATCTTAATAAATTGCAACTAATGCTGCTGTTGGATTTATTAATAAATGTACACAGAGGACACTTGAGAGGGTCCTCGGAAAACCTGCCAAACATTGGTGTAGTGTCTGGCTAGTCTTAGCCAGCCTGACACCACAGACATGTTTCTGAGCCCATTGGGGGAGAGTCTGTGCTCACAGAGGTCGGGAACAATGCATCCTCTGGTCAGAGGTGCTTTACAGCTCCCACAGACTGGAATAGGCTTCCAATACGGGAAGCTTCAAAGGCAATGCCACCTTTGAACTGGGACCCAGGCATCTCCAGATAGGGGTAGATGCCAACTTCCCTGTCCTACTCCCCTTTTGGTGGGAGGACAGGTGGGAAATTAAGTTAAATTAGGAAGTGGGCATATGTTCAGCCAGCACCACCACTAAGATGGGGCAATTGATGTGAACCCCACTTTTCAGTTTCCTCCATTTTATTTTGAAGGGAATTAGTCAATTAGGGTCAGGGTTATGCCCACTCCCCACAGGGAATAGTCACATAGAGGATGTAGACAACCCAAAGGTAGGTAGTCCATTGGGTACTTCCTGTCTCTCCCTGTTACATTCCTAAATTTAGTATTTCTGGTCCCTCAATTTTAGATTCAATGGACCTAAGAAGAAAATAGACAAAGAAGAGCTGCTGACCCTAGAACGGAGTACCTGCTACAGAATTTAGTCACAACATACTGCCTGCTGCCTCAAGGACTCAGGCATCATGGTATACTGTTTCCTCCTGCTGCTGTGAGGTCTCCAAGAACCCCAGAGCACTTCCAGCCCTTCATCAATCACCAGTGAACTCCCTTGGAGTAGAGGAACTACTCCCCAGCAGTCCGCTCCCTTTTTTAAAAAAAATATCTTTATTGAGTTTTTCCCAGAGTATATGAACTCCCACCCCCCCACCCCCCCCCCACCCCCCAGGTCATACAGGTTCAACAAAGAATATTTCACATATAAACACAGAGAAATTAGAGAATTCGTACATTGTACAATAATGGCTAAGTAGATTAATCAAACAACCAAAAACATTTCCCTTCTTTTTGAGTAGATAAACATAAAATCTGGATAATTATAGATTTCAAATAATATGCAACTTTAACCATTTAAGTTTTTGTGGTATTTAAATCCCGCAGAATATGGTTTATGTTACAGAGAATTACTTTGAGATTGGGACCACTCAATCAAAGGATTCCAAATTTTCAATCCCCTGGCCCTCCTTCTTCTGCCTGTTCTTTTATATATAGCCATTTCCAAGTTAAATATAGCTAGCAATCTAGAAAACCATTGTTGAAATGATGGTGGGTTAGGGTCTAGCCAGGCAGAAGCGATACATATTCTTAGAACCGCCATGGCGATAAATATTAGTTCATGTCCGGGTGATGATTCATTGAAATTGATTACTCCAAGCAAAATCATTTCATTAGAGAGGATTATTCTGGTTTTTAGAATCTCAGTTAAAAACTGTTCAATACTCAGTTTTAAGGGGGATAAATTTACACAGGAAGAAAATATGTGTATGCTATCCGCCTCAGATAATGTACATCTAAAGCAGCATGTACCCTTCCCACTTCCCCATTTAGCGATTCTATCTGGGGTATAATACAAAAAAAAAGCATGTTTTATAAAATTGTGTTTGCAGTTTGGTTAACATAAGGATGGTTTGGGATAAATCATAGGCATGATTGAATTCTTCCATAGTCATTGTTAAATTTCCCTGCCACTTCTGTAATGCCTTCTCGAGATTGTTCGGAAGAAGGGATACCAAGTGAGAATACATCTCACCAATCGTAAAATTTTTTGGTTTTATTAACGTTTCTGCTGTCTGTATTTTATTAAACGAGGTATTTTCTCTAATTCTTTGTGTTAAAAAATCTCTAATTTGTAGATATTTAAAAAAGTCCCTCCATTCCAAATGATATGTTTCCCTCAAGGTTTCAAACGAGTGTAGCCCTTCATTTACGAAAAGACATCCAAAGTGTGTAATTCCAGTCGTGGTCTATCTCTTAATGCAGGCTCCACTAAAGATTTCAGGTAGAGCCGGATTATTGTTTAGTGGAGAATAGAGTGAGAGTCGTCCGATGCCCAATAATTTCCTCACAGCTTTCCATGCTTTAAACCCTCCGAGTAAGGTCTTTAGACGGACCTTTTTGTGATAGCTATCATAGAGAAATCGCCACAGATACCCCCTGCTCCCATTACCTAATACCAGCTGATGGATTGATGGTAGGTCTTCCCCTGAGACTATCTCATTATTATCTAATAAAAAAAAGAGTTCATGATTATATGAGAGCATACAAGCCCAATAATATAATTTGAGGTTAGGGAGGGCTAGGCCTCCTTTTTCTCTAGGAAGAGTCAAGAGCTTATAGGCTCTACGAGGTTGTGAATAGGACCAAATAAAACTAGAGAAAGTACGCGCCATCAGTTTGAACCAATATTCAGAGATTTCCAAGTTGATTGCTCTGAACATATAAAGCAGTTTAGGGAAGTATACAATTTTTAAGGCGTTCACACGGCCAATCAAAGATAAGTGTAGGTTATTTAAACGATGAAGATCTTTCTGCATTTTATCTAGCAGAGGGCTCAAATTTAATGCAACCAATTTATCGAGTTTGGAGGAGATACATACCCCTAAGTAGGTCGCCTTTATTGTCACTCGAGGATCTATCATGATGCATTTATCATTTAAGACTACTTGGGTTTTACTTTGATTGAGAATGTAGTCGGCCATATTACCAAAGTTTTTGGCCTCAGTTTCAATTATAGGTAGGGCTAATACTGGATATGATGTTACTATGGCTATATCATCGGTATATGCAAGAGTTTTTGTCATATAGCCTTGGGCCCGAATAGGGATAATACCGGCATTAGATTCCAAACTGCGAATAAAGGGATCAATGTAGATGGCAAACAGTAATGGAGAGCATGGGCATCCCTGTCGAGTTCCCCTTGATATTGTTAATTCTTTAGATAGATTGCCATTTATCATCACTACTGCTTTAGGGCTGGTATATAGTTTTTGTACTGCATGAATGAATCCTTGTTTAAATCCCAGGTGACCGATTGCAGTCCGCTCCCTAGTGAAGCTGATAATGCAACCAAAGCAGAGGTGGTACACCACCTGCAGAGGGTCAGATCTGTCCCTCCACTAAGTGAGAGGACACCAGGAACTACCTAATCAGGTACTACACATATTGGTGAAGACTGGATCCAATACACCTGATCACTGTCAACAGTGCAACGAGTCAGGGGAAAATCCACTCCAGTAGCGAGGAGCCATTCTTTTTGTCACAGGCTTCACAATGTAAAACTACTTCGTTTTGTGTTTGTCAGAATGTTCACACTGTAAACTGCTCTCCTGTTTATCATGGTGTTAATATAGTGGAAGGACCCTTCCTACTGTATTTGACATGCTATCTGGGGTGACAATGTCAGGTATACACAATGGAACTAATTCAAAGGCAGGATGACACAGCTGCTGCCTACTCAAAAGGCAAGAAAGAGGAAGAGCATCAAACTAGGGGGGGGGAGCCAAAGACCCTTTCTTTACAGTATGTTTGAATATTTGTTACATAAGCTCAAGCAGGCAGCCAAAGCTGTCTCTAGATAGTCCTTAAAAGGAAATGCTGAGCTACATAAAATAGTCACCCTCACAAACTACATAGCTTATCATGTGAACTCCTCCCGTATGACAATTATTACATTCTTCTCTCACCATTCTGGAAGTACACCTATAATAACTGTTAAGATGTACGATGAATAAGATTGCTTTTTGTGTTGTCCATGACAGGATGGTTAAGGATTTCCAGTACACTGTGGGGCATATTCTCAAGAACACATCGCAAAAATTACTTAGCGCAACTTCCACCATCGCAGACTATAGTGGGAAAATTACGCAGTGTTAACCAAGCATTCTCAACACGGCAGGACCATGCGATAATCTCCAAATAACACGTCAAATGTCTGTGTTAAAATCAACGTCATGGCACAAAAATGCAAAACGCGAACACAAAAAATCTTAAGATGAGGCCGATATAGGTACAAAAAGCAGCGAAAACCAGCGACAGGCCTGCAAGTCCTTCACGTTTAAAGAGAAAATGCACCATAAAAACTACAGAAACAACGCACTAGAAACAATCCAAAGTGCGTAGAAACATGAATGCACCCTGAGCGCAGAGGCCAATGTGAACCCCACAGACCACCAGCAAAGAACAACGGGACGGTCAAGGAGATGAGGGAGAGGAAGACGGGGTGCAGTCCACAGCAAAACCAGATCAGCATCACGGAGGTGACAGTACACTACCGTCAAATGACCCACCAGTAGACCACCTGGAATGCATTCGGAGTGCCGAGGAGGCCAATCCAAGAGGCCAAGAGGCACTGGCATGATGTGACAACCTAAACCAGGCACAGGAGGTGGATGTCCAGCACCACAGGAGGAGCTGGAGGCCATAGTCATGAGTGTGGAGGTGGTGCAAGGAGTAGGGAGTACAGACACAGCTCGAAAGGACCTGACACAACATCAACAGGGTGAGTTATGACCAGGGACTGGGGGATGGGGAGATGGGCACAATGGCCCACATGCACAACGAGGTGTAGCACACTGCACACCCTTAATTACCCTGGATCATGTCCCTGATCCCGGTGGCACACTGCAGCTCACACACATAGCAAGAATAGCACACCCACATTGACGACAACATGGCACAATGCGCAAAGCCGTCACTGCAGAACAGAGGACACAAGTGGCTCCGCACACTCACAGTAACATGCCTACTACATCTGACAGAGCTGGAAACTGTGAAATGGAAATGTACACGTACAACCTCACATCCGTCATGTAGTCCAAATGTACACTGTCCCGCAGCAATATTCAGCACCCCCAAACAGTCACAATGTACATTGTCACACAGTCTGGATATAAACAAGAACAATGCACCAACATACATGTCAACACTATGTCAATATGCATCTCCCCTTAACATTGCAGAGGGGCACACAAGACCTCCAGCAGGGCACAGAAGACAACACATCTGTGATGCCGGCGAGGACCCCCACACCTTTGACACCGACACCCTACAACAGCCCATGGACATCCCACTCAACCTACCACCTGGACCCGGGCAGCCAAACTACTTAGAGGAGAACACAGACCCTGCAACAGAACACACAGCAGGAAGCACCCTCAAGCACGCTGGCTCATGCCACTTCACCGACCCACACATAGCACCCCAATGCCAGGTGACAACACGCCAAAAGGAGGTGGCCGAACAGGTGTGGTTGGGGTCCGAACTCATTGAAGCCAACTCGATCACATACATTGGTGTCTATTATTCTTCAGGGACCACCTACACCCCATAAAGGAGACCCACAATGACAAGGAGACACATGCAGATGCCATTTACAGTACAGAACCACACCCAAGGGCACGCAAATAGAAGTCACACACCCATGTTGGCTCTGCATATGGCGGCCCAGGCCACTCCTCTTACAAATTGAGTGGGTGACGACAAAGCTACATGTCCAAGCTCCAACCCCACCTGCAGTGACATGTCTGCGCCCGCTGCACACAGCACAATGTAATATTGTAGGGCCCAGGGCCCTCATGCATACAAGACCACAGGGACACACGCAGATGTTATGTTGAACTGGCCATGGGCACGTGTGCCCGGCCCCTTTATTGGTAGGGCCACATGTACAATGTCTCCTGTGATGGTTGTGTGTGGGGTGAGTGTTAGCCAGCCCGCATGGAGTGTTTGGTGCTGGCAACAACTTGAACAACTTGAACAGTGAACACCATTGACATGGAAACAGAAAACACAAGCATAATGGGGTCAACTGATAAGCAACATGGAGGTACTGGAGCAAGTACAGAGGTCACCCAATATGCAAACAGAAGTGTCCTTGAGTTGCAATTCCCTGAGGTTGGGGCACTAGAGATAAGCAAGCTCATGTGAAGAGAAAGTCTAGGATTGTGTCCCTGCAAGATATTCCTGATGAAGATGCAGTGGGGTGCGTTAGACCTGCATCATCTCCCTCATCAACGTCACAGGTCTCCCACACTGCTTGAGGTGACATTGCTGTGCAACCTCTACACAGCACAAAACTCCATCAGTAAAGGTCCATGGGTAGCAGTGCACTGAGTCAGTGGCACCTGGAGTGCTGAGCAGGGGATCAGGCAGTAGATGCCATCCACGACAGGTGTGAGCAACTCCGTCAGTCTGCCAGTACCACTGTTTTGACTCGGGCAGATGGCGGTTGGAGGTGGTCCTGGCGATGGTGGCATGTGCCTCCAGCGGTGATGCAACGTTCCGGGCCCATCAGGACTCGATTTCATGTGTGAGCCCTGATGGGCTGCAGTTGAGGCCGGAGGCAGTGGACAGTGCAGGGCCACAGACACATGGAGTTGATGACCCCAGGGCCATCACCTCTGAGGCCATCCAATACCACAGAAGGGGGTCCAGGACCTGACCAGCACAGAGTTAGTGGCCCCGGATGTACAGTGGGCGGCACAGGCACCCTGCCATGGGACAGTGACTTGCGGTACACTGATGTTGGGCCACGCCGACTGGGCGGGTCCTCATCTATGTTGCAGGTGAATGTGGCAGAGGGTTATGGGGGACAGTGGAAGGTGTCCTCCAGGGCATGATACATCTGCATTGCCATGTGTACCCAGCCATTGCATGATCAAGACTCAGTTCCAAATGTGTGACCTACTTGAGCTTAGTGTGACCCTGGAGCAGTAGTCCACGTGGGCCCACAGACCTGTGTAGTTGTAATGCTATGCACAGACTAGCTGGCACCACATCGAAGGGAATATAGTGATTTCAACTCTGCCATAATTATTGTTCTCTGCCATGGTGTAATCAAGACTCAGTTCCAAATGTGTGACCTACTAGTACGCTGTGTATGCCAGTAGAGTACGTCAAGGAGAATGGAGTACTGCGGGCCGGTGTCGAGGAGGCCTTGATGGTAGTAGCAGGTTGCCAGCATCACGAGCCTTGGGCCTGGAGTTTGCAGTGGCACATGATGGCCCCTCTTCGATACACGCTGGTGTCAGCAGGTGGGCACTGAGGCCTGGGTGCGCAGGGGTGGGCAGCCCTGGTTCAGGGACCAGCGTCCCAGGGTGCAGCAGGTGCACAGTATCGCAGGCGACTCCGCTCATGGTGATGGCATTGGCCTCGTGGCAGGGTGAGAGGCGCCGCCCTGGCAGAGACTTTGGGCATTCCAGAAGAGAGCTACGCCCATAGCTACGTGCCTTTTATTCACACCCCTATGCTGGCCTGATGCATTCCTGGCCAGCCCACTCTGCTCATGCTTATGGGGAGGACGTAACAAGCTACATTTCCGAGTTCCTCCCCACTGGCTTGGGTGACATGGTTGCGTCCACTGTCCACTACACTCCATACACCAAAGGTGCATGTCGACATGGATATGTGCGTGGTCTGCATACTGCAGTGTGGTCAACACATCCATGCCATACTTAGCAATATGTACATTCTCATTCCTGGGTCAATTGCATCCTTTGCACATGCCTGGTCCCCACCACTTCCCACATCCTGAAATTGTGTGGCTGAGGTGCGATGCCATTGATGGCTAATGAACATGGATGGCCCAGGTTCTCACAGTAAGTTGTTCTGTCGTGTTTGGTGGTTGTGCATGTTGTATGTGAGCTTGTGACATGTGCATTTCCTGTGTTGTGAGTTGCATGATTGTGGATTTGAGGTGTGTGGTTTGTTCATTTGGTATTAGCCAACAAGCTGTGCATTTCCGTTGGTGCCATCCTGGTAGCACAGGTTGATGATGGACTGTCGGCAGGTGTAGGGTCTCATGGACACTGCCTGGGAGGTTGGCGGCAACGTTAGCGGGGATTCCCTGGTGGTCCAATATTGCCTGGACATTCGTGGGATAAGTGCGCTTTCTGTTGCGCTTATTGTGTGCAGTGTTGCCAGGGGGCACAAGTAGGACATGTGTGCAGTTAATTGCACCCTGACTCATGCGGGAAGACAGCTGTGGCGTTGACGCCTTGCTTGGTCTATAGCTGTCTGCACAGTGTGGGGGAGATTTAGATGGTGGGGTACCAAGCTGATGGTGTCATTCATGACCGTTGTGAGTGACTTGGATTTGCCTGGCTGTGTGACTCCTCGGACTCATGGGGATGTTTGTTGGAGGGTACCAGTGGCCAAAAGGTGCATCACGGACAGGAGCTTGGTCTGCAGTGAGATGCTGGATGTCTGCTGTGTTGGTACAGTCGGCCTGTGTGCAGTGGTGGTCAGGATGTGCCTATGGTAGGCTATGACATTCTCTGGTGTTGGGTCTGTGGGGTTGATGCATTTTGGGAGGATCGCTGACTTTTTCTGCGCTGTGTCAGTGTTGGGCAGGGGCGTTGGGAGTCTGGGGGATGGGGCGTGGTCCTGGGGTTGTACCGGTGGGTGTTGTGGCCCTCTTGGGGCTCCAAGCTGCATGTTCAGGGGCTCCATGGCATCTTTTGTTCTTCAGGTGAGGTCTGGGCTGAGCTCCCTTTTGTGGTGCAGGCTGTGGTCCGACTTTACACCAGGTCAGAGCAGGTGTTTGTCTCCTGCTGCTAATGTGCTTTATCTCCTGTTTTGTGATCTTATCGCCGATCTGGTTGGTAGTTGACAATGTTGTGGAATGGTGTTGTTGTGGCTTTTTTCTCAGAAACGCCTACTCTGCATCTCATTAGCTATTGTTGTGGGGCTCATCTGTGGCAATGTTTTTTGCAGCTGCTATCGCAAGGTAAACTGGTGCTAGAAAAAAGTCTCTACTTGTACGAATCTATACGTGCAGAAAGTCACTGATAGTTGAAACGCTAACAACTCAGGTCCAAAAAGTAATCAGGAAACACAAATCAAGAGAAGCATCAAAAGGTTTATTATATTGATAATCAATGTATCCAATGAAATTTGCTGATACACATATAATAATATCAGACTTCCAACAAAAAAATATTTATGTACAGATGAGCAGGTCCCCCAAAGTTTCAACAGTTTGCACAGGAGGTATCATCCTCTTTAACATAGAAATTGATGAGACGCACTAGCAAACAGGGATTTAATATTGTGGGTAGACAATCAATCAATCAAATGAGAAATACAATTTGTATAAGTAAACAGATTAACATTTCTCGTAATTTGGGGGATTTTTCAACCATAAAGTTCCGACTTGCTCATCTAGCGCCAACACGTAGACCTATGTAGGTCTCACCTTCTTCAGGGTGCATATGTCTACTAAATTTAGAAGTTAGACGTGCCTGAGCAGGCACAAAGATGTGCTAATTGATGATCCAGGAGGGTGAGAGCCAAAACGATTGTAGCAGGGCCAAAAACATGAATTCAGCAGCCTGAATGAATAAACGGTGCTGTCTAAGGGAGCGATATGCCGCTGATATGTATCACCCGCTCGACAATGTGCGACCGTCTTGCTTTTGGGGCGGGCCTCAGCACCAACAGCGTAACAGTTTAAAGACATGGATTCAGCTGAATCGGGCGAGCATCCAATAACAATGTCCCAAAATCTGAAAGGGTTATATTGTCGCTCAAAAAACGGCTCACATACAGTACGTGGCTCCAGGTCATGGGCTATTAGCACCAGCTTGTGAATGGGGTGATACATTTATCACAGCTTTGCTGCGATAAAGTGCCAATAACTCGGCAATAGCTCCTTGAGAAGATGCCCCTGTGTGTTTGGTCCCTGATACAATTTATGTGGTCATTGACTGAAAGGCCAGACATTCCTTGCAAGTGCAAAGGTTAGAGACATTCTAGGTGGGATGAGATATCCTTCTGACCATACACCCCAGAAACTCTTAGGACTAGGTGGGGAAAATCAACAGGTCAAGTCGAACCCCATTTGTGTGTCTTGAAGGAGACGGTGCCCTTTCTCTCTTTAATATTGATCCAGCTTGCTCTAAAGGTAAATGGCAGTGGAAAGTAACCTTCCATTCAGAGGTTGACAGTGTTACCCACCCACTTGGTTTGTAATTATTAATCCTACTGCATTGATCTGTGAATCACAGGCCTACCATATGGTCTAATTGCTACTTTGTTTCAAAATAGACAAGGGAACCAGATGAGTAACCAAGCACCCCGGGTATCAATTATTTTAGAAAAACAATGGTCCTTAGGTAGGGGATGCAGAGGAGACAATAACATATAGACCTTGATGGGTACTATAGATAT
Source organism: Lissotriton helveticus (assembly GCF_964261635.1). NCBI lineage: Eukaryota > Metazoa > Chordata > Amphibia > Caudata > Salamandridae > Lissotriton > Lissotriton helveticus. The sequence continues at coordinate 1,471,334,188 of NC_136065.1, forward strand.
TCAATGCCCAGCCGGACAGAGAATTTTAATATGCAATTATAATCAGTAATTGTTTACATGAGGAACAACACAACACAATGTAAAAAGGGGGACACAATCCTGCACCCAATGTAGGAGAAAGCAAAAAACACATACAACATGAAGGGTTTCAGGCAAACAAAAGAGAGATGGCGTCTTGAAATAATCATGGCGTCAAGCAAGCTAGCCAAAACAGTAGCCACAATTTTTCATACAAATTGCAAAACAATGGCACTGTTTGTAAAAATGTCGACGACGTTTCGATCCCTATCTCTTAATATAAAAGGATCATCATCAGGACTTGAGAATAAATTGCCTGTTTTTTTGCGCAATGCCTTTTGCAAGTGATGACGCGTTCCATGCGGTGAAGAAAAACTGATCTGCCGCGGTGGACAATTACTGATGAAGTTTAAGGCAAATTGGAAATGAGGAAACCGCCATGACGGCTTAACCTCGGGGTTTACACAGGGTGTGTGCGGAGCCATGGGATCGGCGCAGAGTACGGAAAGCCCACAGGATTCGTGCGTGAGCTACGGTGGCTGGGCAACTTCTGTTAGCGCAATGACTGAAGGGCGTCAATACACCAAGGGTTCCGATGCAGCATTGGCAGGAACTCAACAGCTCACGCACGAATCCCACGGGCTTTCCGTACTCGCCGCGATCCCACAGCTCCGCACACACCCTGTGTTAACCCCGAGGTTAAGCTGCCTCGTCTCCAATTTGCCTTAAACTTCATCATGGGGGGGATTGTTTTTGTTCAGGAAGGGTTCCCTTCCTGCACAAAAACAATCTGAAGTGCCGTTTTTCAACTTCTATGTGTGCTGCATTGAAAAACGTAATCGTTGCTATGATTGTTTATGTGCAGGAATGGAACCTTTACTGTACATAAACAATCCTTAGAGATGATTTTCTCTTTCTATGTGTGCTGCAGAATGCAGCACGCATAGAATGGGGCAAAGAAAAGGAGGATAAATTAATAAATTTTTCCTCATTTCGCCTCACTACGCCTGGAGGCATAGCATTCACACGCATTTCCAGATTTACGATTCCTCATAAATCTGGAAATGTTTCTGGTTACATGGGTGTTGCGTGGGAACACCCAGACCAACACCCATGGAACACTGCGTTCTTGCAAAGTGCTGCGTGCAAAGGGTCCACATTTACAAGGACAGGAAAAGTCATGCAGGGTGGCTTTTCATGTCCTTATAAATATGAAGCAATAAAATGCGCCACCGGTACGACACAAACAGTGACGCATTGGTAGCGCAAGGGGCTTGTAAATCTGCTCTATGAAGTATAGACCAAAGCATGGGGCCGCTTTCTCTGCTCTACTAAACCAGATTAGCGGGAGCCTTGCCCCAGGCGGATGCAGTGATGTTCAGGTGCCCAGTACTACCTCACAGCATCTGTCAGTGGCAGGTTCACAAGAATCTCTTCATTCCATTTTATTTATGCTCCTCTCCCAGTGCTTTAAATGGGCCTGTACTCACCGGTACTGAGTACCGGCACTTCTTTGATTTATCATTCTGAGTACCGGCACTTCTCTACTGCCCTAGAGAACACCGGTACTCATGAAAAGGTAGGCTCATTAGCTGTGCTGGTGAGCAGGAGTCGAACATGTCTTTGGCAGCTTCTGCAGCCTCCCATCTGAGCCACAGTTGAGCTATTCAGCAGAGCTCATTTGAATAATGTCCGGGTGCTCACCATCACGCTGTGCTTGACAGAACAGGGTCCATTCAGGCCCTGTGCTGTCAATCACATTCACAAAATCCTTTGCCTTCCTGCAAGCACAGGAATCATGTCAGTCCCCTGCCAATGGCAATCAGGCTATGCCAGTCCGGCCCGGGTGGCAATTACAAAAGCCATGGTAGGTGAAGAGAAAAGATGGCTTAATCATATCTGAGTCTTTTGTGTGTCTGCTATGTTTGTGTGTATATCTGTTTTCGTAAGAAAAAAGATAAAGAAAGAGAGAGAGATTCCAGACACTCTCAGGAGGTATTTTAAAGAAAATGCGTGGCACTTTGTACATGTCTGCTCTACAACAAAAATTCCTAAATAACGTAGCAGGGAGGGTTGGTGGTTGGGTGAGTGGATGAGTGAGTGGATGGATGAGTGAGCAAGGGTGGATGTATGGATGAAAAGATGGATGGATGAGTGAAAGCATGCATGGGTGAAAGAGGGTGGATGATTGGATAAAAGGGCGGATGATGGGTGGATAAGTGAAAGATTGGATGGATGAATGAAATGTAGGGAGGTTGGATGAAAGGGTGGATGATGGATTAGTGAAAGGAGGGTATTGAGTGAAAGGGTGGATGGAATAAAGGAGTGAAAGGGTTGATAGATGGATGAGCGAAAGGATTGATGGATGACGAAAAGGGTGGATAAAGAGATGGATGAGTGAAAGGATGAATGGATAGGTTTGGAGATGGATGGATGGATGGATAGGTTTAGATATGAAGGGTGGATGGACGGAATGGTAAAAAACTGAATGATTGATGATAGACTGATGAGACGTTTCAATGTAAAGGTTAAATGATGGACAACAGCAGGTAAATGGTAGGATGAATGGATAGATTGATGGAAGAGACAAGAGATATCTTCTGGGGAGGGTCATGATGAGTTGCTTCATTTGCTTGGTGCCTTAAAAGCTTTGGTGCGATGTGGGAGTATTTTCAGTTTCTTCCTACTAGCATTCTCAAAAATATATAGTATTGTGCCAAACAGCATTTAACAGTGTGACATTAAGAAGGTGCAACTATTGCAAAGAAAGGATATGTTAACATATTATCCATTTCTCTTTCGTTTTGTGTAATGAGTTAACCTGCTTTGTTTATATAAACACATTTCTCTTGTGTTTTGGTATGTGCTACAACTAATATAGAAGTTGTTAAGTATCATCATGTCTTGCCCTTAGCCTCACCACTAGCCCTGCCCCCTCACTACACCTCTAGCTCATTTTAATGAGTACCTGCACTTATTTTTTCCCATTTAAAGCACTGTCCTCTCCCAATAATCTATTTCACTGAACCACAGATTCCGTGCGTTAGACCTTTAAATCACGCATGGAAGTGCATCATCATTTTAAGTGCTGCAGTAAACTTACAAAAGTACAGATGTGTTTGCTAAATTACTTACTAAGACAACTGAGAGAAAAGTCGATCGTGTTTACACCAGAAATGCCTTTGTGATTGTCAGCTGTTACTGCTTATAATGTGTGTTTTTAAATTGTGTGCGCTATAAAGAAATTGAATGTGATGCGATTTTTGTTGTTAATATTATAGTATGAAGGCTAACATGGATCGGTTCTGGTGACTTAGTGAATCCAAAAGTTTATAAGATGGCATTAAGACACGCTAGCTGTTGACTATTAAAGTCTTATACAAAATTGCATTTTGTAGATCATTGAGACACAGAGATTTGTTACACCACAGAGCTGGGGTTTAGTTGCCACTACTCATTTACCCAGCTCTAAGCACGATGTACTCCTGTCCAAAGAAAAGCGGTGCAATCCTCAACCAAGATGGAAGCTGAACTGACTATACCATACGCATGTTTATCCTCCACCTTCACACCATGTATGGTCAAGCGAGATAGCTACACTAATTTGTATATCAATCTTTCCAGTAAAATGTTTAAAAGTGGCTGTGAGGTGAGCCTTAACTATAGAACCGACCGCTAATAAGAAAACGTGTTTTCTTTGTGATCTCTGTCCACAGCGCACACTACTGGCCTTAGAACATTCTGGGCGGCTTTATTTAATAAAATACAGAGGGGCAGATTTATGTTGGTCATGCGCCACGTTTGCGTCACGCAACTGTGGCGTAAACGTGGCACATCCCTACGACCCATTTACAACGTGACGTATCTAGGCAGATGCGTCACGTTGTAACGCCATATGTGGGCGTTCCGGCGCAGGGTGGGCGTTCCGGGGCAGGTGCGCCTCGCAAAAGTGGCTGAGTGAAATCTATAAGATTTCACTCAGTCACTTTCAGGCCAATGCTGCGTCAAAACCCTGCGCCTGCTTGTAGCAGGCGTAAGGCTTGACGCAGCATTGGACAGATAGGGCACCCCCGAGCATTGCTGGAGCTGCGTCGCGCTTGCGACGCAACTCCAGCAATGCACCACCCTTACGGCACAGATGCGTCACGCATCTGTGCCGTTTTTGCCCCATGGTGCGCCGCATTGTAAATGCGGCACACCATGGGTGGCGGAGCTGCGGCGCAAAATAACTGGTGCATCCCTGGTGATGCGCCAGTTATCATAAATCTGCCCCAGATTGTTGCTAATTGTTTCCTTCGTTCGTAGCACCTATCATTCAGTATACATGCATCATTGTTGCACATTGCCTCCTCACCTCACCAGTGGCATATGAAGTAGATGTTGTAGCATCCAGGATACTGTGGTGCATGGCTAAATGCTTATAAGGTTCCAAAGGAAAGGCCTATTGGCTATATCAATGCTTGTTATATATTGACGCTGAATCAGTGAGAACGAGTAGTATGAAGTAAATTAACATTTTTATTGAAATTCCACCTATATCTAACATAGAGATTGGCATGCTATAGTGCACAAATGAACCAGACTCCCTAATTGGCCCTTTTAATTAAAACGATATGCCACTTTGTACAGACCAACATGCTTGAGTCATTTTGGTACTCCCTCTTTTACTGTGTGAAAGGGGCTCAGTTAGTCTGTATAAATGCTCTTTCCACGTATGCCATGAAGCCATGCTACTGTGCATGCTTGTTTCCGTATCAGTCCACACAGGCTGTTTAATTACTTTGCTCTGGCAAGTCATTACTCAATTGATTCTGGGCACTGGTGACAAAAGACATGATTGTCTCATAAACTTAATGAGCCGTATTGATTACCAAGGGCTAAGCAACATGTGCCCGCTGAAGCCGCTCTCTCAATGTGTCAGCTGCTAAATCTAAATTTGCACTTCAGATATGGAACTAAGTTTGAGACATCCATTATCGCCTTTAATGAGTACAACCGAGTACTTACCAAATACACTAATTCAATTGAACTGCAACCAAGATCAATAGAGTCCATAAAATTAATTTATTCACTAAAAAGAGGCAATCTGGTGGCGCATTTCCATTCCTCTTGTAGAAACTGGTCGTGGGTAAGCACCAATAGCTGAAATGAAAACAATGGATGCAAAACTGCATTTCTGACATACTCAACTGAAATCTGGGGATTAATATTGTTAACTTAAAAAAAAATGAATTTGCGAATGGATTGCACAGTTAAGATGAAATATTGTTAAGCACTTCAATGAGACTCGAATTATCAACCTTAAAAGGAGGAACCTTTGATTTAAATGTTACAGCAGGGGTCTTGACTCCCGGATGGTTTCTTACTCACCAGAAGCATTTCATTCACCTTTAATCAATGTCTTCCTCTTCACCGTTCTGTATCAGTGGGCAGAGAGAAGGCCACTTACAGCACTCAGCTGATGGTGTACTTTGATGAAGGACCGCTGCGATATTGTTGATATGCATGTTTCCTCACCCCAGGAAGATGGGCAGCAGCCTATGAGTTTGGCCCACTCTACCACCCCCATTCTGAAGGAGAATTGACTTGGCCGGATGAGTGACAGCCCAGACAATACAGAATGTACTGTAGCATTCTTTGCCATTGGGTGACAGTGAGAGTAGAGTGTGCTTCTTTTCATGTGTTCTAGTTAAATATTCAACTGAGGCATAACGCTTCTATTTCATTTTAACCTATATGTCTATGGAGTCAACACAAATGTACATGAATCAAAATTTGTTTTAACGAAATATTTTGGCATTCTCTCTCGAAAACTATTAATATGAAAAAGGTGTTGTTCCACAATGTCCCAACCACCTAATGGTATAAATTGCCTTGCGACCCGAATGGTGCCAAAGTCTAATGTAAACTTCGATGAAGCTGGAACCCTTCTTAGCAGCACCTAATCGATCATTATAAATTACCCACCTACAACAAAGCACCAATGATATGTACAAAATAGGGGTAGCCAGTGGCAGGGGAAGCTATTTCTACTCTACTGCTGCACCTTATTTCAGGGGTCATGAGGTTGATGCTGAGAACTCATAATAAATTGTTCTCTCGGAGTGATATCTGCTTTCTTTCGTTTCTACTCATGTTCATTTCTCTCGCCACCCCTCGAGCGAGCGAGAGGCTAAAAATGAGCCCATGAGTCATCTCTGTAATCTTATTGGGGGTTATGGTGAGGGATTTCTGTTTCGATTTCTTCGACATTTTGGTGAAATTAGGACAATATCACCGAGCCCCACGGCTTTTCTCTGGTGACATCCCAGATTCTGAGTCTGATGTTTCAGCGGCTTGACATAACTGAAATTTCTCAGAAGGTGCGGACTGTTTTTTTCCCTGAAGAGTTTAAAATGGTTACAACTTCTATTATTTGTTGACATTGAATCTGTGAAGTCGCATAGGTTACCACCCATTCTCAAAATGAACTGTTTCAATGCTGAATCATTTCAATAGAAGGGGGCAAGTTATTCTTTACCTGAAGCACTCAGATTGTCTATTAAACATTTAGAATACTATAACATATTCATGTTTTTCTTTTTGCTCAAGTCCACTCTCTACTCATTAAGTCTTCAATGGACTCTGACGACCATTTTAAACGGTGTGTCCCAAGAAACACAGATGCGTTCAGTCCGGCGTTGGCGCTTTTCAACCCTTTCATCTGAAAGGGGTTCCATTCCTCGAGGACCACATCTGAATTTCGCCGAAAACTTCAAAGGAATTTTTAGGTCCTTTTTTCATGCTGTCTGTCTGGCTTTGATCTTCAGTGCAACAGAAATAATAATTCCCCATGATAATCTGAAGACGCCACAACCCCTGCAGCTCATGTGCAATGAATATCACCTCTTAATTGAGGCAGAAGCAGGAGAGGTGTGCTGGCATATTCTTGCTTCACAGTAAAACACAAACCTTTAACTCTTAATTCTAAGCAACACATACGAAAACATGTAAAAATACAAGGGGTTATTTACAAGCCCCTTGCGCCGCTGGTACGTCACTTTTCCCCATATTAAAAGTGACGCATCTGCTGCGCATGGGGCTTGTAAATAGACACTAGGTATTGTTTCATCAAATGTAGATTTTGTATGAAAGGGGCATATGCATCTCCTAAATGTTCAACAGTAAGAGACATGTTTTGACCCGGTTGGAGCTTATTGGTGTGGGGAAAAAACTTTAAGAGCGATGAAGCTTTAAGAATGGCGAATACCAGCGTCCCTGGTATTCTTGTGCATGGGAAATTGAAACTAAAGTAGAAAAAATACACAATATTCTGTCTACAGCAGTGATTCACAAACCTTTTCGAACCATGCACCACTTTTTAGTACGACAAACTTATGTGACCCACCTTGTTTTACTTGACATGAGGTGGATGATTTTTTTAATGTAACTAAAGCATCCTATGGTAGAGCATTGTTATTTACAGATGGCACATTTTCCATTGAATTGGTCACTAAATTTGCACAGACATACAGATTTACTTGTAACACTATATGTTACACAAATTATAATGTGTGAAAAAATGGTTTGAGTAAATATTATTTCTGCATCACCAAGTAAAGTGTCTTGATTTGTTCTGATCATTTTAAATCTTTATTTCCATCAGACTTCAGAATTATAAACAATTGTGCATCATCTTCGCTTTCCTAACAGCTGAATGTATGTAGTTCATTTACAGATATTTACAGATGTTACAAAAAAATGACATCCTACGGCCTTTCCTTTCACACTTCATGTACCCCAGCAGGAAAGTCACATTATTCACTTTATTAGGTTTCACCTACAGTGCTCATGCTACAATTTAATAAGTCCCAACATTTGACAGTGGGCAGGTAGAAATGTCATGTTTAGACTCAAACAAATTTCAATTTAAATTCCTCTTTTAATAGCAAAGTCAGATTTTAAGTCACAATTCTGAAAATGCCACTTTTAGAAAGTTGTCATTTTTCTGCCATAACCATTTTTATCCCTTGCCATTGTCCTGGGTCACATGACTATGACTAGCTTAGCTGTTGGGCCTTGTGAATTCCTTCCAGACAGTAAGATAGAGGGGAACTATGTGTTGGCAGGATGGCCATCCAGCCGGGTTTGCTGGAGCCATAGCTGTTTCCTCCTCCACTTACATTTGAAAGGGCTGCCTGCAACCCACACACAAAGGAATATGACACCAGTTTTACTTCAACCCAGACTTCTTTGTGACTTGACAGGGGAAGAGAAGAACCTTCCTGACCAGATGTGGGGGTTGTCTAGAAGATTCTAAAACTTCAAAGGTTGGCAGAAGGTATAAATAATGCACTCTCAGAACCACTTTTCAGTACACCCCTGGAGCTGTGGAAGACTGCCTAGACCCCCATAGGACGACCCTGCTGTTGAAGGCCATTCTTGTTTTTCAGAGGACTACCCATCTGCTTGAAGTTTGCCTTGATCCCTAGAGGACTGCTCTGCTGATTTAGGCCTGACTTATTTTTAGAAAACTGCGCTGCTCCTTGAGGCCTGCATTGCTGCTTGAAGGAAAGAAGACCATCTCCTTGAACCCAGGACTAGCAGATTGACTCCAAGAGTCAGTTTGCTGACTTCCTGTTCTGAGCTACGAGGACACAGCAAGCCCCAGAATTGAATTGAATTGACATTTATATAGCACGCGCATACTCAAAGGAGTGTCCCAGAGCTGAACATAGGGGTACCATGCCATCTGCCAAAAAAGATGATTGTGTTACTCATTTTGTTGGAAGAGCCACCTTTTTTTCCTGAAAACAGGAAGCTCTGAAATGGCCTGGAGTTCTCTAGGGAGTTTATGTCATGTCTTTGAGCCCAGGAAAGAAAACTTTCTTCCACCCATGCTTACCCAACAAATTTTGGGAAACCTGGTTAAAAAGCTGTGGGAGGATCTCAGCTCTCAGAGGGGGGCATAGGCACATATCCTCATCCTCAGAAAAACAGCTCCTTTCCCGTGGAGAGCTTTATGTTCCAGGACCAAAGTTTTGTAAAGAATCCTCTTTTTGATGGGCAGCCCGTGAAGTGATTTCAAGTGTGGGTTCATATGTGTTCTTGGAATGAGTTTAAGAATTAAACTGTCTGCCAATTTCTGGACTACCTGTAAATTGCTAAGTAAGTAGTCTGGGAGGCCTATGTAGAGAGCATTTCCATATTCAAGCCTCAAAGCTATTAGGGCTTGGACCACCATTTTCCTGGTTTCTACTGACAAAAATGTAAAGCATTTCTTCAGAGCGTAAGATCCTGAAACAGGAGCCCACCAGTGTCTGAATGTGTGGTTGAAAAGAGTGCTGGAGTATCATGCGGCCACCATGTCCTCCATATCTCGGGAGAGGAGTCACAAAGAAACATAATCTCAGTTTTATAGGGGTTGCATTTTAGTTGGTTGCCTGATAACCAGATCAACACATTGGAAAGACAGGATTTAATGGCTCTTTCATCAAATTCATTCTCCTTTTCATAGGTAATGAACAACTGAGTGATATTACTTTCACCCTTAGGGATGTAAGGTATATGTTAAATAATGTGGGATTCAGCACCGATCCCTGAGGGACTGCTACAGTCAATTCATAAATAGTGTCTGCACTTGGAGGAATCCACACTTCTTGACTCCTGTTTTTTCAAGAGGGGAAAAGGTAAATGTATGGAAGTTGCTTTTCTTTGTTGTTTATTAAAATATGACTTTATTAATATATTCAATTTTTAAGAACAGTATTAGTATTTTAATCTGTATTCTGGGTTTCTACAGAGGCCAGTTCCAGTAAAAATTAGCTTTTGAGTGTTCATTAATGAAAGGTAATGGTTCATTGGATGGATTGTAAACCCGAAGATAGGATGGTTTTATTTCCTCACATTAGCATGGTTAGGATTCCTTAGGTTGGAGGGGGCTCTGAAACCTTTACAGGGGATTGTGTGGTGGTTAATTTTGACCAACCAATCTTGGTAGGATGCCTCCAGTCTCAACTCTCCTGCCCAACGAGCACATGTCTTGATATTCCTGCCCTTCCCTTTGGTTACTTTTTCAAACCAACTTCACCACTTCACAACTGACCATAGGGCCCTGAAACACAGGTACATATATTGTACCCACATCTAATAGTTTCAAGAAGTGTGTCCACAATGGACAATGATCATTGACTGGTCCCCAGTTGAGGCTTCTACCAACACAATGATGTCCAATGTCATCGCCTCTCTGGAAGCAAAGTCCAACAAATCTCTTAACATTGTATGTTGGAATTTGGCGGGCATTAACTCAAGGAATATGATGTAGGCTGGCTTTCTTTCTTAAGGAGCTTTAAGATTATTTGCATCCAAGAAATTGTACTGTTACCAACTTGTTTTATCTAGATTTTAACAGCACCTTCCAGGTTCCAGGGGATCTCCTGTACCTTAGACAGACCAAAGGGAGGGTTATTTACCTTGGTCTCCCACAGCTTGCACCGCACCACCAAGAAAATGCATACCAATTTCTCCCATTCGGTTCACATTCTGAAAAACTTCCAGTTTGCTGGTAATTCATTTTTATAATTCCAACTGCTCCCAGCAGAATTCTGAACACATGCCTGCTCTCAAATATTTTTGGTCCAGTTTAAAGTTGGACACAATAGGTATATTACATAATAGGTGTATTACATTTATGCTTACGGGTAATTTCAAATGCACCTATGTGGTCACAACTCACAAACCCCTGTCTAACGTTCATTCCCTTGAGGCTCATTTTAGTCATTCTGAGCAAGGAGAATTGATGAAGTCGGTCTTGCACGACCACAGTTTCATACCTAATCATAACATGCAGAAGCTTGGTTCTGTGGAGGGTGACACTCCGACCTTACAAGGCATAGGCTTCTTGTCAGTTATTGATTTCATCTTTATCTAAGCCACAACTTAATTTTTAGTTGTACATTATAAGGTCCTCTGAGACATACACACTAATCATAAATCGTTTACGATTTCTCTTGCTAGAGGTGATTTTCTCACTCAGTTTCCTTTAGTGAGGCCATTAAAGGAGTTGTGCTATGACAAGGGTAGTAGTTTGAAATGGAATTTAGTGATTTAGCAAGTCTTTGGTAAAGGTCTACTGAAACTGGGTCATTCATACTTAAACATATGCCTGGATGATGAAGCAGCTTTTGGAGCAATTAAGGGCTTTTTTGGGTCCTGTGAATGTGAGACTGTGAATCTGACCAGCAGAGCGTTGACCACCAACCTGAGCCCTTGTTGTTGGTGTGGCCATTCTTGTTCTGAGTCCCACCATGGTCTAGTCACTGCCCTCAAAAGACATTCGAAATATAGAGCGGAGGTTGTTGTCTGCCAGGCTATCTACATAAGTTCAAGGAAATTCAGGAGGCATCCCTGCAGAAAGAGGCCTAGGATCAGTTGATGTTTGCTTGTAGCCACAGGATAAGTGCCCTTTTTTGGGAGATTGGTAACTGACCCCTCCTTGCTCCCCAGGAAGCTCCCTTTGTATTCTCACATTTCATCATAAAGAGTGGTGAGGCATTTTAAAAACATCTACAATCTCCCCAATAGCCTTCTCCGCTCCATGCTTTCATGTGCAACCTTCCTTCAGGTAACATTGAAGGAAGTAAGGGACTCCATTGTTGTTGACCAACAAAAACAAAGCCCCAAGTCCAGATCGTGTCTCGGTGGGCCTGCATAAATCTGACGCTGTACTTTGGCCAACTTTACTTACGTTAACCATCAATGTGGCCACCAGGCACGGCCTTCCCAAATCCTGGTCCAAGTTATAATTGTGCCAGTTTTTAAGAAAGTTAGCAAAGAAGACCCCTTTTGTTGTAGGCCAATCTCTTTTATTGACTGTTGTTAAGATCATCAGGCAGATTGTTTTAAACTAGTTAATGGCTTGTATAATACCCTTGAGCTCCTTAGTTCGAAATATCAAAAATTCTAAATTGTTCCAAATGTAGTCCTTTCAATTTTCTTTATTTTCGTCTTCTCATGCATCCAACAATTATTATTATGGGATACATACGATGTTCATTGCACCTAGAGCTTGTTGCATACTTTGCGGGGCAAAGTAGATTAACTTTAGATGTCAAACTTGTGGTAAGGCAAAAGTAAGCTTGAGATCTGGGTGATACAAGGCAGTTGTCTCACCCAGAAGGTTACCCTAGTTAATAAGGGACACAAGTGTATATGAAAGTGTGCGGGCAATTTAATACAGTATATGTAAGGCCGATATCTTTCCTGTACTTTGGTATGTAAAAAATAGGTACATCTATATAGATGGGGGGTTGTGTAAGACCCAGGCTTAGTTTAGCTGAGAGCAGTGTTAAATTACTGTACTGTCCCAATCAGTATGGTTCTATTATCTTTAAGGTTGATTGGTTATCTCATTCTGTTCTTTAGATATTTGATTATGCAGAGCAACATTACCATTGAAAATACATTGGGTGATTTTATACATCAGGTGAGAGCTATGGATATGATGGTACCGTGAAGATAATATCTATCTGTGGCCTTTGAGGTTACTGATTAAACATTTGTACTGTTTTAGGTGGGAGATGCTGAACACTGCTGTTTCTTTGAATCATTTCTTTAAACATATAATATTGGAAGTTGCTTTAGGTAAGAGTATTGTGTAACTGCGGTGATCATGGGGTTCCTAAAATTTTGATTCACACTTGGTCCATTTTCTATTTTGTAATTTTAGCTTTAGCATGAACATAAATGTCTTCTATTGTGATATAAGGTTGAAGTACTGTTTCAATTCTTACTAAAGATTACAGTTACTTTAGGGCTTGCACGAGGATTTCAACTTTCATCATATTTTCTTTTCTTGTATACTCTTTTGCACTATTCGGACAGCCTCTGCCTCCAGAAGCTTACTATCCCAATAAAAGGACACTGTAGGTGCGGTGACGTTGAATAGTAAAGTAGAGATTTTTTGCTTGGTATTGATATACAATTTGTAATTTGTTGTAGTAGCCCTGAGGAAGTCATTGATTGATGCACCTTAATGACGAAATATGGCTGCAGAATTGAAATAATTGCTGGATGCATCAGAAGATGAAAATAAAGAAAATTGTAAGGACTAAATTTGGAATAATTTTGAATTTTTTATATTTTTCGCTTTAGAGCTCAGGAGTAATACACATTATTGTGGGGAGTGTTGCTTCCCTGTGTTTGCGGTGTGGTGGCCATTTCATCTACTTGGAGCACTGTGCACAAATACGTTTTGACTCATGATATTAGGAGCACACTGGTTTGTGCAGGCATATAGTCTAGCCACTGCTGTTTAAATGAGGGTAATGGCTTGGGCTAACAATAACTCGATACTCTCTGACCTTCAGTATGGTTTTAGATCAGGGTTCAATGAATGTTTAAACCTTTACCTGAGTGTCAGCAAATAATCAGCAGTTTAGAGTGGCTCTCTACACATTGAGTTTGTGGACCTCCGTTTAGCTTTCAACAGGGTCAACACATAATAAATGTGGTCAATTATCTCTTTATTGAGAGTTGAGCCTTGCATTGTCAAATTTCTGCATGATCTCCACTTGGACCTATTGGCCACTGTTTGGTAGTGTTCCGGTGGGGAACACTCGAAACCCCGTAAAATAAATCACAGAATACGACAAGGATGCATTCTAGTCACCTTGTACATTAACTGTCGCGTTAAAGGTGGGCAGGATCTGCCCCTTGTGTGAAGGCAACTGATTTCTGCTGTACTTTATGTGATCAAACACAGTCCTTCTTACTTGTATTACTCTAGTTCTGTAAACACAGTTACATTCTTTTGTATTGTTCATGGATTCCTTGGATATGTATACCAACCTATAACAAATCTCATATGAGGTTTGTAGGGCACAAGTCAAGTAAGTCGCAAATGTTTAGAGTCAAAGACTTTACAATTAGCAGGGTTGAATCTGTAGTATGTATGTTGTTTACATTCTTAAATATGTATTAAGGTTTCTTTAAGGAGTGTTATATTCATAGTATTCTTAGTGACGTATGATTCTAGAATGTAGAGTGTTTCTCTTAGATGAGCTTAAGACATTGACCTGTACAGTCGTGGGTCTTTATTTATCAATAAAACTTATACTATATTTAATTCTCCATATCTCTGGATCCTAATATTTATTTCTGGATATTTTACACCATTTGTGAAAGGACCTTACTACATTATTTGGCGACGATTTGAATTTATAAAATGTTTTGGCTGGAGATATATCGGCATCGTTGAGGAGATTGGACCCACCAACATATTTGAAGGAAATTATGCAGTTTTATTTTTATTTTTTTTCGCAACATTTCCCTTTCTGCCAATTATGAAGTCCGGGACAAGTGAGTGCTTTTATTTATCTTTATCTGCCTCAGTCTAAGTTTCTCAGCCTCAACCGTCGAGAGATCAAACGGTTCACCTTACCTGGCATCTTTTAATTTCCCCAGCATACCGCGCGCATGTAGCTTCCACGATTGTCTGCCCAGTTGAATGACGCTGTGTTGATCGCGTAGGATCCTACGTCAAACACGTGATCGCGTCATCACGTTGGTGGCCATTTTAGGTGGTTGGTCTAGTTCACATTGGTTTATATGTGAATCAAGGCATTATTTTCAGCGCTATTTCGGCGATTGATTGAGTTTGGTCATTCACATCGTTTCTCTGGAAAGAAACACATTACTTCATCTCCTGGACAACTAAAGCAGTAAGATTAATATTTATATTTATTTGTATTGGTTATAATTGCAGACTCTAATAATGGCATTGTTGCTCCACCATCATTTTTAAAAATACCTGGCAAACCACCAATTCCATGGCATAAGTGGCTTCGTGTTTTTACTAACTATTTAGAGGCTATTGATGCTCTTGAGTATTCACCATCTAGGAAAAGAGCAATTCTGTTTAATCATTTGGGTGATGCGGGACAACAATTCTTTGATAGTTTGGAACCTGTTCAAAACCCATCATCCTATGACTCATGGAATGTGTACACTGAAGCTTTAGCACGTTTGGGTAAACAATATAAAGATGAACCTTCAGTGATGGTGGAACGTCATGTTTTTTTTAAAAGGAAGCAGTCACAAGAAGAGTCTATTGAGGATTACTTGGCAACATTGCGTGGCAACATTGCGTGTTCTTGCTTCTAAATGTGAATTTGGAACTTACATTGACACTGCGCTTCGAGATCAACTTGTTTTTAATTGTTACAACAAAAACATTCAAGAACGGATTTTGACTTGCAAAAATTCAAGTTTAGAAGAAGTAATGGTCATTGCCAAAAGCATCGAATGTTCAGTGTGTCATCAAAGATTTTAGCAGAGTCTACACCAACTCCAACTCCTATTGTTGCAAACATTTCACATGATAATGAGAATGAATGCAATGTTAATGCTGTTGCTTCACGTCATAAAAATAAAAGAACATTTGAACGTAAACCTAACGTTTTTTGTTACAGGTGCGGTTCCAGATTCCATATTGGAAACAATCCAAAATGTCCTGCACAAGGTAAAAGGTGTACCAATTGTAAAAAAATGGGTCATTTTTTTAACATGTGTCTTGTACCTAAAGATAAAGCAAAAGTTAGTATGATATACACTGAAGATGAATTATGCGATACCCTCAATGTTTCATCTTTATCTATCCAAATTAGCGCTCTTGGTGACCATAAAGTAAAAGGTCCTATATGTAAAGTATCAATTGGAAAAATTGACATGGAGGTAATGGCTGACTCTGGTTCGCCAATTAATATCTTAGATGAAAAAACATTTTTTAATTTGTGGTGTGATACAAAATTGCTTCCCACTGATGTGAATCCCAAAGCTTTTGGTGGTTATGACATTATTATGCGTGGTTATTTTTCAGACACGTTTAATTTTAAAGGTAGAATCATTCATACTAAAGTGTATGTTGCACTAAATGGTAGAGACAATTTGAGTTGGATTGATCAGGCCAGTTTAGGCATATTTTTGAAACCTGGTCATCCTGAGCCTGTAGTGTTAGGTGAGTTACCTATTTTAGCTATTCAGGAAAATGTCACACAAGATCCTATTTTGAGAAAAAAAATTGAATATTACAAAAGTTTTTTTAGTGAAGTAATTGGTTTGGTCAAAACTTTTGAACATACTATTAAATTAAAAGAGAAAGATTTTCCTGTAGTTCAAAAGGTCTGTTCTGTACCACTTTCTGTCAGATAAGATCTTAAACAACATATTGATAAATTAGTTGCTCAAGACATTATATCTCCTGTAGAATCGTCTGAAAGGGTTTCAGCCGCAGACAGACGTCGCATGGAAACAATCTGGCGAGATTCGTTTGTGTGCCAATTTAAGAGTGTTGAACCGTTATATAGTTGTAGACGCACATCCTCTACCCAAGATTCATGATATGTTGGCCAATATTGATTCAAGTAAACATTTTTTTACCATAAACTTACAGTCAGCATACCACCAAATCCCTTTGTCAAAAGAATCTCAACATCTAACTACTTTTGTTACACCATTTGGTGTATACATGTATAAAAGACTTCCTTTCGGACTGGCTTCCGCAGCTAACATATTTCAAAGGCTCATGGATAAAAATTTTGACAATTGTCCTGGTATTCAAGCTTTTCAGGACGACATTTTAGTTCATTCTGAATCATTAGATCAACATTACATTTTAATTGAGAAAGTTTTGAGCACATTACAAGATCAGGGTCTCACTGTCAACATAAAAAAATGTACGTTTTTAGCTAAAAATGTTGACTATCTAGGTCACAATTTGTCAAGTGTTGGCATTAAACCCAAAAGTTCTTTGTTAGATGCCATTAAAAACGCTCCTTGCCCGTCAGATAAAGATTCTTTGAGAGCATTTCAGGGTTTAAGCGAGTACTATGCTCAATTTGTCAGAGGTTATGATTTGGTTGTTCAACCTCTTAGGAATCTTTTAAAAAAACATGCTATGTTTGTGTGGTCTGATGAGACTCAAACTGCTTTTGATGACATCAAAAATATGATAGTTACAGCACCAGCTATTAAACCTTTTACCCATGGTGTTCAGAGTATAATAACAGTTGATGCCAGCTCTAAAGGCCTAGGAGCTGTTCTCAGCCAAATGATCAAAGGTGAAGAATGTACCACAGCGTTTGTTGTCTCCTGCTGAATTAAATTACAGCACCATAGAACGTGAGGCTTTGGCCTGTACTTGGTCTGTTGAAAAATGTATGTACATTTGGGGCACCAAATTTCAGTTATTTACTGATCATAAACCCTTAATCTACATGCTTGGTGAGAGTTCATCTAACAAAGCGTCTTCTCGTCAGACTTCAAGAATATAATTTTGACATCAAATACCTTCCAGGTGGGAAAATATAAGAGCTGTTTGTCACGTATTCCACTCCCTCTTCAGGACTTTGTTAGTTCTGACATTAAATGTGTTTTTACTATTGAAGATGTGGTACACGATTTCAAAATTACTAAAGAAGATTGGTTACCTAATTTTGAACAAGATGATTGTTTACAAAAAATCAAAAGATACTTAGTTCATGGTTGGCCTATGGACAGGAATCTATCCATAGAAGAAAAGAATGTTGAACAAGTTGCTTCTGAAAATATCATTTTCTAATATATTTTAGTGCGACAAGAAAAATGTGTTCCTCTTAAAGGCATCAGAGATCGTATGATTTCATTAGCACATGAAGGACATCCTGGTACTACTGCTACGGTTATTAAAATTAATCAAACCTATTGGTGGCCAGAAATTGATGGTCAAGTGAAATCTTTTATTAACCAATGTACACAGTGTCTCTGTTCAGACAAACATTGGAAGTCTTCCAACTTACCTCTTAATCCTACAGATGGCCTAGTAGTGCTTTGAAAAAAATTGGACTGGATTTTTCCACCCCTTTTTCTGTTTTCAATTCAGAAAAGAAATATTTGATAGTTGCCATTTCCTATTTTTCAAAGTGGATTAATTTTGCTTTTGTTAAGCGTCCTGATGCCATGTCTGTTATTTTGTTTTTGCAAAGATTGTTTTATTCTGAAGGTTCCCCACAAGAGATTGTGACTGACAATGGGTCGCATTTTATTGCTAAAAATGTTGGTGAATTGTTAAACAAATCTGATTTTAAACACACTCTTGTTCCTTTATATAGTCCATCTTCGAATGGTCTAGTAGAATGTGCAAATCGTTTACTGAAAGAAGCTGTACAAATAGCTTGTGCAAACGGTTTGAATATTCCTGCATTTTTGTGCCACAAAGTTTGGAATTATAATTGTGCACCTCACAATACCACTGGTGTTTCACCTTTTATTTTACTCAGAGGCCGAACACCACTTTCAAAATTAAGTCCTGCATGGTTATTGGAAAATTCTTCTCAAATTTCAATTGATTTGAGTAAAGTTTGTGATCAAGTTAAAAAAAAACAAGATTGTTACAAACAGAACTATGATATGCATATGCATGTTTTTGACAACTCGTTCACAGGCGATTGGGTCATTATTAAGAAACCTGGTATAATTTCGAAAGGTCAATCAAAATTTTAAGCTCCTGTGCAAGTTCTAAAAGTGTCTCGTGCTGCTGCTCTACTCAAAGACAAAGGTTGGTGGAGTAAAAATGCCCTCAAAAAATTACACCTGAACAAGCTAATATAATTTGCAATAATAAGCGTGATTGTTTTATTCAAAATGATTCTACTTCTGATTGGTTTGGGGTTTGTGACAATTTCATTGTTTCTCAAGGTTCAGATAGACAACCAAGTATTTCAGTTAAATCTACTCCAATTTTGGCTAAAGGTGATTCATCGAAAATTGTTCCCCATTCTCTTTTGTTACCAGTTACATCTCAAGATGGAAGAGGGGATGGGTGTAGGTTAAATAGGACTGGTCGTATTAGTCATGCACCATCTCGTTTTCAAGACTATGTATTGCATTAATGAATTGTACTGATGACATATTTATAGAAGTTTGTATCTTGGTTTTGATAGAGCGCGCAGGTTACCCGACTATAATTTTACCAAATGCACACTTGGGTCCATAAATTTAATTTTTCCATAACAATTAATCGAGTAACCTACACTCTACTACCAGTAACCCTAATTCCTATTTACCGTCTTACCAATCCTGGTCACGGGTATCTATGATCACAATGGATCAGGGAGCTAGCTGAAAAAGATAAGCAGTCACCAAAATACAATAACATTTATAATTTGTACTCTTTATAATAACCACAGACTCAGGAAGTTTTGAAAACCTTTATCTAGTTCTCGTAAATGTCAGAAAGCATTAGATTTACAGTAAGCAAACTATCGATAACCAAAATCATGAAGAGCGTATAACCATGTAGTATATAGATTATGCTATCCATTTAGAACTATAAAGGGAAGGTAAGAAAAAGGAACATGCTAGTAAGTATTTTCAGAAATCATACTTGGTATGATGTGTCTAAAGGAAGGGAAAAAATAAGGAACACGCTAGAATGTCACAGTGTGAGTAACCCTCGAAGGTGGGTAAGACAAAAGAACTTTAATTGTATACTAAAGGAAAAAGAAATTAGAAATAACCATAAAGCTATAAGGTAGGGAAAAATGGAACACGTTAATAATTCAGAGCAACCACTTTAATTCAACTAGCGGAAGGGTAAAAAAAGGGAACATCTATATTTCATGAGCAGTATTTCATCAATGACTTAAAGGATGGGAAGAAAAATGGAACATGCTTATAAACAGCTAAAGTGTAAGACTTTATTTATTGGTCAGTATAGGGAGGGTAAGAGAAGGAACAAATGCGCAAATAAGACTTCTAGCAGTTTCAAAGGACGTAAAAGTGTTTCCCTCACAGACATATATTTACCTAGAACGGTGTGGAGACCAACCCTGGCCACGGGTCAGTTAAGGACAGTAAGAACCCAAGGAAATGCAGTCGCCAGTAGGCCAGCAGGTGCAGATTGGAAACCCAGGACAGGAAAACCAGATTAGGATCAGGACAGGACCACCAAAGTTGAGACCAGCACCCGCAGTTCAGTTGCAACGCCTGCGCTACACCCTCTCTGCAGCTATCAATCAAAACCCTGATTGGGTTCTTGAATTCCCCAGCAAAGTACTTCGCCAGCACTTTAAGGTTTCCCAAAACCCCGATTGGGTCTGTGAATCAGTCGGACAGAGTGCTCCGCAGCACCTCCGTTTCAATCAGCTATTGAGTGCGTAGGGTCAGTGACAGGTCAGCTATTCAGACAAGTCGGACAAATTCTCTAGCTAAACCTAGGCTACTTATACTGTTTTCGGGTTAGTGTACCACCCCCAAATGTTGCAAGTGTAAGGATCCCCAATTTCGATTGGACAAAAGAAAGGACAGGTCATCACATCTCCTAGGATGTGACTTTCTCAAGCTTATAATTTGCATTTTCCGAGACCGCCCCTTGAATTTCAGGTTCCCATGACATGATCCTTACACATAACAATGGTGAATTTAACATTTTATACATTGTAATACATTTAGTACAATTCAGCTTCTTCGACTAGGTGAAGGTGCCTCTTCCCAGGCGCCTTTTGGCTTGGACTTCTGTGTTGGCTCCAGTTCAATGTCATTAGAGTTCATCCTCTGGCTGTGGACTGTCATGTGCAGAAAGTATTCCCGTCCCTCATGCCCAAGGATTACTGATGCATGAAAAGTAAATAGAAATAGTTTTAAAACACAGAATAAATGAATGCACTGTATAGCATGAATCCCTACATTACTCCCATTATTTCATAATAACTATAGCCTTAATGATTAGTGCAGGACAAACAGCATAGCAAAGCATCGCTGCAAGCTTCAGGCATGTGAGAACACAAAGCAGTCATTTTAGCTCTAATGCACAAGTGCAAAGAGTTTCCCACCAGCACTGCGAGTACGTCACGTCACATGTGTATGACCGACGCATGCGCAGAAGAAATTCCCGCGTAGCAGCAGCCATCTTAGTAGCAAGCGTATTAGGATTAGTAAACACATGGGCAAGCATCTCTGGGACACCCAAAATGACAGAATAAAGGGAAAAATTAGTAAAACAAACAAATTGATTAATACTATTAGGGTTATTTGAGGTTCATGAGTACAAGTAATTCGCTTTACGAGCGAATCCTTGCTCCATCAGTTTCACATTTCATTTCTGATTTTTTTTTAAATTTTATTTTCTATTATTTTGTTTAATGCTTTCCTGTTTTCATTAATAAAAGGGGGATGTGTAGTATGTATGTTGTTTACATTCTTAAATATGTATTAAGGTTTCTTTAAGGAGTGTTATATTCATAGTATTCTTAGTGACGTTTATGATTCTAGAATGTAGAGTGTTTGTCTTTGATGAGCTTAAGACATTGACTTGTACAGTCGTGGGTCTTTATATATCAATAAAACTTATACTATATTTAATTCTCCATATCTCTAGATCCTGATATTTATTTCTGGATATTTTACACCATTTGTGAAAGGATCTTACTACAGAATCTTTTCCCTATCTAGGCTTTTAGTTTAATTCTAGTAATACCTGGGCATCACTTACCACATCCAGGTGACATAGTTTTTCTTAGTCTATTTCTTCTGTTTTCAACTTTGTGAGAAGGCTTGCCACAAGACTTTGGAGGCTGTGATACAGATTAATAATGCCAAATGCATTTCTCTTGCCTCCTACGGTAATTAAATCTGGGGGATACTGACCTAACACAATTGATTACAAGTCATGCAAAATGAGTTTTTGTAGAGGATGCTATCTTTACCTTAAAGTGATGCTTCGTTTGTAGTTCATGAAGAGTTCAATCTCTGTAATTTTACAGATATGCTATGCTGTTGCACTTTTTTGATTTGGCTGTCCATTTGACTTGAGCCCAAATCAGATTTTAATTGGCTTTTAATAGTTGATTTTTTGAGTTTGGATCGAACTGACAGCATTTCGTGGCTCTCTTATTTTTGAACCAGCTTTATGAAGCTGGTGCACCCAGAAATTTCTGATAGCTCTGAAAAGATTGTTAAGAAGGACAGGGTTTGGGCTAAACACACCTTCATATCTGTTGCACTGACCAATAAAAAGTCTGTAGAATTGGGTAAACCTTCTGTAAGATCTTACGTTATGGTGCCACGTTCTTTATAGAACTCTACCTAGTACCCATGCTTTAGAAACTTTATAGATTGTTGTTAACTTTGCTCAGGCTTAATATGTTTCATCCTTTACTAGCTGTTCCAAGGGGGTGACAAAGAGAGCAACCATTGCCTCGACCATGTCTCTTCACAGGACACAATGCATTTCACCCTGTTTTGTCCATTCTAAAAGCATTTCCATAACAACTTTATTATTTCCCTTTTGTGAGGCAAACATCTGAATCAGGCAAAACCTACCCTACTGTATTGACAAATAATTCCTGATCCACTTACCTGTCTTTATCATGTTTGCTTTTTATCTTGTGCATTTCGATTAAGGAACTCGCTAGATACTTCTGATTGTCTGTTGCCTTAATCTTAATGTCTTTTTTTAATGTTGGGTCTAAATTTCACCATTAGTAACCTTTAATTTTGTATTTCTTACCTTATGTGTTTCAATGCTTTTATAGTAGTAATACTAATTGCCTGAAACAATATGTTTTTTTAACTGGTGCCATCCCTGCTGTCTTATATTTGACACTCCTTCTTAACTGTGATTGTC
This sequence comes from Lissotriton helveticus, assembly GCF_964261635.1. Classification (NCBI taxonomy): domain Eukaryota; kingdom Metazoa; phylum Chordata; class Amphibia; order Caudata; family Salamandridae; genus Lissotriton; species Lissotriton helveticus. The sequence continues at coordinate 1,471,356,845 of NC_136065.1, forward strand.
TTTTATGGTTTTAATGCAAAAACTGAATAAAGATTAATTGAATTGAGTTGACTTTTATTGCAATCTGTGTTTGTTATGAAGTGCTCTTCCGTCATTGGACAAGTGGCTTGTGCTATGTTGCACAACCAAAAAAAACAAAATAGGTGTTCAGCCTGTAACTCACTCTCTAATCGCATCCTCCAAAAATTAAGGATAAAGCATTAACCTTTGGTGGCAGAAAGCAATATCTATCAAGTCACTAGATTTCACGATGTGGAGCTGGATAATCTGAGATCAATTATAGCTTTCCTGCTTGACGAAAATGGTGGTATCTAGGCAAAACTTTATTTCACAAAGCCTCCTTTTTGTTCATTATAACATATGAGAGCATCTTCAAATCCCTTAATTCAGGATGTGTCCTGTACAAAAACCTCATACAATTGATTTAATAGCCTATAATGTTGCTCCATTTTTATTATAAATGTTTGACCACACACAGGGTACACAGCTGACTTGCCTCTTAATTCAATATTAGCATTGTCACCATCGCGGGGGCAACTCATGTTTAAAAAATCTCATTTAAATATACTCTCAATGCAGTGCTAAAATATGGTGTATTAAGGCGAAAAGCTTCAGTGTGTTACATAAAAAAAATGTTTGAATATTGAAAGCACCCTCTTGTATTCTAACATGATGTATGTTGCATAACAAATTTTCAAGACTTGTCTCATCCTTGGGATCTTAGAGCTGACTAGATTCAGCTCCAGCTCAGCTCTCCCTTATATTTTTGTTGGCTTGTCCACCTTTATACTACTCACCTTATTGACTTAAGTGATAGCTGTTCAGCTCTAAAGACATCCAAATTCCCTTCCATACCTCTTTTGGACATGTCACATCTAGTATTTCCAACTAGTGAGTTCCCCATCATATCACTGATCGCATATCCATTTCAGTGGGATAAGCGTTCCTTTTTGCTTAACCCAACCTCCTCACCAAACTTGTTAGGCAGTGACATTTTCTGTAAGTTTATTTGTACAGTGTTTAAAACCCAGAAAGGCGTGCTTGTGAATATACCTCAACTACAAGAAAAGGAAATACTCATGATATTATTTGAAAGCTTAAGTTGCCCAGATGAAGTGGGCAAGGTTGTCATGTCCTCTGATTTAATCTCACAAGTACACTCCACATTGTGGTCCAAATGGGCCAGTGATCTGGAGGTTTATTTCCTGATTGAAACATGTGAATGTCAAGGTTAACACTCAGAAAAAGCTAGCCTGGATATCTCAATACTCATTATAACAAGAAGCAGAGGAAGGAATCTGCCCTGTAATTCCTGGTTGATGAAGCAAGTGCTTTTAGCACCTATTGTTAGTCAACGTAATACGCCAATTCACCCGATATGGAGGAACATTATTTACTCCGCAGTCTTTAAAACGAACAGCCTTTACAACAAAGTTGGCACCATGTATGTGACAGTACCACGTGTTACTTTAGCACGCAAATCATTACAACAAATTGTATAGAGGTGCTTTGTTGGATTAGTGTTGGATTTTAAAGTCCAACATCTTCCCTTCTATCGCGAGACTGGAGTTGGAACAGTAATTTATACTATTCCAAAGTCCAGACCCCCTAAAGCAAGCCGTTGTAATGAATTGCTTGCTAAAGTAACATGTGGTAACGTCATACATGGGGTACTGACTGTGTGGAAAGGGCATGCGGGGTAAATTCCTGCGGGGTTCTGTATTAAACCACCTATATGCATTGGTGGGGAAAGAAAGCATATATAGGGTCATCCAAGATCGTAGTGCCATTAACAATGTGGTTATTCCTAGCTTTCCCTTGGTTCCCAGTCACTCACCCTCCTTTCATGTATTCCTGCAAATGTCCAATGGTTCACTGTCATTTACCTTTATTCTGCTTTCTTCTCCAGCCCTATTCACGAAGAGAGTCAGTAACTCATCTCATTCACATTCCAAGGGTCTCATCTTTCATGGACCTGTCTCCCTTATGGATTTCTGTAGTCTTCCTCAATCTTTTCTAAGGCCCTGAGGATGGATTTGGAAGCATTTGTTTCCAAGGTTCTAATTTATTTCAATACATACATTACTTTTTGTTTAAGTCTGTTATTCTAAATCACTGCAAGAGTGACTCAATCTGTCTCCTTCAAAAAAGAAACTGCAGTTCTGACTTTCTCAAGCAAGATATCAGGACATGCAATCTCTGCAGGCGAGAACCATTTAGTCTCTGAACGAGTTGAATCTATCTGTAAGTTGCCCAGCCTCTTAGCTGTTTCTCATGTATTTATCTTTTTTGGAATGGCTGGGTACTCTAGGTAGTGGATTACGGGCTACAATGAAATGCCAAAGCCCTTACAAAAGTATGTTTGAAAACACACCCCTCCTGCATATCCTGGTCACAAGCAAGCTGAACTATAGGAATACCCTCACTTGCAGTGGTCTAGTGAAGCCGGAAATGCATTTGTGAAAATTAAACAAGCATTACCTTCTCCATCTGCTTTAGGACTTCATGATTATGTCAAACGTTTGACTTTGCGTTGTCGTGAGCATAATGGATTTGGACTTAAAGTGTTGGTACAGAGTCATGAAAATAAAAACAAAAACATAGCTTATTACTCTTCAACTCTGGAGCCAGATCTGGCTGAGATCCCACCATGGCTATAGTCTGTGGGAGCAGCTGCAAATCTGGCTCACCTGAAAATACTGTCTTAAGTTTCCCATTAACTGTTACTGTGCCCCATTCTGTGGTTACACTCTTTCTCACCATGAAAACCGAGCACCACTCCACAGCTGGTATTGCCTGCTTCCCATATTACCTTGGCCCGTGGTCCGTCCTTGAACCCTCCCACTCTAATATCCAGCAATGAGAACGAAAATCAGCACAACAGTGCCCTTAATACTGCCCATGTTACTAAATATCATATTTATTTGCCTTATGTTCCAATTAATGACAGCAAATTAACATCTTTTGTGGATATATCACCTCTACTGTGTGATGAAAGTGTCATAGATGCTGGTTATGATGTTTGCACTGTGCATCAAATTGTGGAGTGTGGTCATCTCCCAACTGTAAAATCAGCTCAAGTTGCAGGTCTCAGGTAAAGGCAACAGAGTCCCTCCCCCCGTGATAATAGTGGGAGAGCTGCATACAACAAGGTCCACTCCCGATTTGTGCCCTGGGATTGTGACGTAGAACTTCACGGCAGACATTTCAAAAAGTGCTAACCGATCAGTGGTAAACGTGTGAATGTATCTGTAGAGCCATGATTTCCAGTACCACAGTTGAACCACTGTTATTTCAGGTTGTTTAAACGATAGGTGAAATGCCACAGCTCAGGAAAAAAATAAGGGACCTCAGTCAATGGCGACCATCTGTACACTCAGGAACAAGCAAACTATGGTTTCTAGACACCTCAAAGGCTTCTGCCTCACTCACAATTCATACACAATGTACTGAAATACCGTGAAAAATAATTACAATCCATCACCTGTGCACTCATATCACCAGAACATGAGACAGTTTAGAAGGACACAAACTCACTTTAGCCCCTAGGTCTGAATACGAAAGATATTCACGCTACACATTTACACCAAGAATAACCACCGATTCACCTGGGATTTAAGAAATAAATTCTGTGTATCCTATTCTGAAAACAAAAGTCTCCTTCTGAAGATGTACAAGCAAGTTCATTTTACTCGATTGTAGTCCACGCCAAAATGTGATACATTCGTTTATTCACATCTTGTTTAGTTCATTCCTTCATCATATGGATCTTTCACACTGTCTGTAATTTTTCCTTCGTCCCATCGCGTTTCCGTTAAATAACTGTTTCTATGAACTCATAAGACAGAGTCGATTTGCAAACTCTATAATAAAAAAATCAAACATTAAACCAATTGTTTGCGATGGTATTTATACGAACTGATTTCCTAGGAAATATATATTCATACATATATATATTCCCAAGTACCAAAAAAGTTTACTAGAATGTGAAGTTTTCAGAAAGAGTTATAGGCCTTGATGCATTCATTTAATTAAAGAGGTCTGCAGGTACATCTTCTGTTGTACAGTCCATTACATATTTTCTAATAATACTGGTAGGAAATCATTGCTCCCTTCCCCTAGGTCCCTTGTACCTTCACATTCCTTTTGCCTGCCATCTTAAATAGCTCAGCTGTAAACGAGCTTGATAGCCAATCGATGTTTATAATCTTTTGGTAAAAGATCAACTATAATTTGAGCTAATATTATGTGCGCGTTTTATGATTCCGTTCCATTCCGTGATTGTTATATGCTGCAATGTATTTGTTCTGGTCACTAAAAGTTCAACCTGTAAAAAATACAGCTGTGACAAAGGGAAAATAGAAAAATAGAATTCTTTAACACTCATTTCTTATTTATTTGCTACTGTTCAATTATTATTAAACATTTACAACTTGTATTGCTTATAAGCACTGTCTGAATACAACAGTAGCAGTCAGAAAATTCTCGCTGACATGCACAGAAGTATCAGTACTCTCACACTAAAAGTACAAGAACTGTGATGAGAAGGGCCCCTGGCCCCAAATTCAAATATAAAAAGTGTAGGTACGCGCAGGCTTGCGGTACCTGCCCACTCAAATCATCCTCCGCGTGTCCAGCTGTGGGCACAAAGGCTCTTGAATTCTACAGACAGCTATGCCAGGAAATGCGACTGTTACCACATTGAGCCTTTACCATGCATGCGTCTCAACTCGTGCTGTTATCGCACATAGGGCCATATGTATCATTGAAATTCGCATTCGCAAACTGATATGTATGAAGGAAATCCCGATGCAAAATAAGGAATTGCAAAATTTGCGATTCCTTATTTTGCGATTGCATTTAAATGCAATGTAAGAAGGCAAAAACATTTGCTAAATGGCCTAAAGAAATCGCAAATTACCACCGACTTCTCGCTGGTGGTTATTTGCGAATTCCTTGAAAAATGCACATTTTTGCATTTTTCAAAGTGCCATGTGACGCACATACATGCCCTTAGGGCATGTATGTGCACCACATGTGCACCTATGCTTTTTTAAGGCGTGCAACAGGGTGTCCTTTGGACACCCCTGAACCCTTGAAGTTATTCTCAATTTGCGATTAGCAAATTGCAAATCGCAAATTGAGAGAAAATTCCCATTCCTTCCTATGGGCCTCCTGGCCTATAGAAATGAATGGGAAAGTATTCCTTAATTGAGAATTCGCAATTTGCGAATTTGCAATTAAGGAATATCAAGAAATCACTTTAATATTGCATTTTTCTGGATACATACCATTTTGCGATTCTGAAATAGCGATTTCTTAAAAATCGCTGTTACAGAATCGCAAAATTGTTCCTTGATACATATGGCCCATAGCCTTTACTATGCAATTTTTTTACAACTTGTATACTTTTACCACGCATGTCTTTACAATGAATTAACATTGTAAAGGTATGAATGGTAAAGGCACATATGTTGTCCTGATGTAGAGTGCATATGTTGGTAATGGTGGCAAAGGCACCAATGTGGTCAAGGCTATCGGCGCCATTAGAGCAAATGGAGAGACTGTTCCGCTTCCTCTTGATGACCTGTGTCGCACCTCAGAATAGGTGCATCGCCGTCGTAATTCTTTTAAGGTAAGGGGGATTGGGCCTGGGTTGGGGTGGACGGATTTAGGGCTTTAGACTGGGGCTGGTGAATCTCATGAACTGGGGGCCAGGGGGAGATCGCGCAGGGGTACAGGTTTAGTGTTCAGGGCAGGGGCTGGGTATTTCTTAAAAGGGCGGAGTCAGGAGGGGGTCACCCAGGGGTCTAGTTTTAGGGTTCGTGCTGGGGTCGTGTATTTTTATAAAAAGGTGAGGGCTGGTGTGTGGGCACTGGGGCTTAGGTTTAGGGTTTAGGGCAGGGGTCAGTATTTTAAAAAATGGCTTGGGTTTGAGGGCTGAGGGCAGGGGTCAGGGAAAACGTTTACCATACATAGGGCTTTAACAGGCATGCCTTTAAAATGAAATTTGTAGTAAAGGCATGCGTGGTAAAGGAATACTAGTAAAGAAATGCATGGTTAAGGTTATGCGTGGTAAATGTATTCTAGTTGTACATTATGCATGGTAAAGGCATGCATTGCAACAGAATATGTTGTTCTGTTATCCATTCGGCTGTGCCATCCTACCTTTTGTTTGTCTTGCTGGCTGACCCTATGTTTTACCTAAAATTGACATTATATCTGTGAACCGGCAGGGTGTGTTCCATGTGTTTTGTGTGTTGCGACCAAGCAGAACACAGGGCTCTGCAGAACTAGCTATACACAGAAGATGTTTCCTGCACATAAGTGCTTTCATAGACCCAATACCAGTTTCACACGAGTCAGGCTTGTGGTTGTGATATACATTCAGCTCCAAGCTCTGCCAGAACGTGAAGACTGACCAAATGCAGGACTGCTGACCAGCAGTTCTACCTGTGAGACCTAGCCAACATCCTGTACTGTCTGGGACCCTCCCAGTTTGTTTGCTGCCAAAGTCTGTCTGGAAATCGTAGGGACTGACGTGCCTTCAGTGTCCCTAGTTTCAGATACATATTGCTCCCTTTGCAGCAGCCGTATATATTTGGACCAGAACTGATGGATGTGTGACCAGAAGTAGCACTCTGGAAGTTGCTATTCTCTATAAGGCTAGGTACAATGCTATAACTCTGCAGGACATCCTTGTGCTATGCCATGCACTGGATGAAAAGGAAGTTGTTTGATTTGGTGCTTTGAGAAAGGCTGAGACCTAGCCAATAGGGCAAACACTAAGACCCAACATATCATGCTTGGAGGTCCTCTTATGGAGGTGAATCGCCCCGTATCCACAAAGACATGACCATTTAGGTCAACACCATCACCACCTCATGCTTTCATAACCTGAAGATGCTGGTGAAGACTTTCAATTGGCTACCAGCCAGCACCTGGAATAACCTACTGCCTCTCCTGGTCACAAGCAAGCTAAACAACAGAAATACCCTCAGTACAAGGATCAAAAAACAATTTACAAGAAGGCTACAGACCATTAAGAACTTAATCAGCCAGACTCACTCTCAACTTCCTACATCACACTCACATCACATCATACCAGACGGAGCTCCACTGTCTGCTCATACACAAAACAAGCACAAATCCCCTCCGATGCCAGGAACGTGGTCATGCACACCCTCATCACCAGCAGACCGGACTACGGCAATGCCTTCTATGCTGGAATCAACATAAAACTCCTACACAAAGTCCAGACAGTACAGAACACCACAGCCAGACTAATCCTTGATATTCAATGGCACAACCATATCACCCAACACCTCTGTGACCTCCACTGGCTCCCTGTCGAAAGATGAATAATTTTCAAGCTGCTCACACACTCCTACAAGGCTCTCCACAGCATTGGACCTCAATACCCCAACAACTGCCTCACCTTCCATGCCCCCAAGAGAAACCTCTGCTCTGCCGATCTCTCCCGAGCCACTGCTCCATGCTTCTACAGGACCAGATTGGGTGGAAGATCCTTCTTCTACCTCCGGTGAAGCCTGACACTGCATCAATTCAGGAAAGACCTCAAGACCTGGCTCTTCGTATGACCCCTTCGGAGCTGCTCTCACCCTCCCCTCAGTACCTTGAGACCCTAACAGGTGAACAGTGTGCTTGACAAAACCCTGATCGAGTGATTGATTGATTTAATGAGATACCAATTTTATACCAAGACTGAAGCATCCTTTGCATGGATAGTGGACTAAGATGTGTCTGGGAGGCTTTTCAGGTCTGACTTTAACCAAGCCAATTTGATTTTATTCATTTCGGTATTCACACTTTTCTTCCACTCACGAGAGCATACAGCAGAGGGCTGTAGGTTAGCAAAATTCAGCCATTGTCTACTTCACTATGAGTAACAGCTATCTTTACACTTTCAAAGAAGCATGAATACATATAAAATAGTTCCCATACTTGACAGGGATGAATATGGCAATGTGTACTTTTTGAGACCGAAAAAATATGTTTGCTTTTAGCCAATGTGATTTTTTACATCGACGAAGGTGCCACATCTTCCCAGGGACTACTATGACAATGTGTACTTTTTGAGACCGAAAAAATATTTTTGCTTTTAGCCAATTTGATTTTTTACAATGATAAAGGCACCACAGCTTCCCCAACAATAAAGTTTTGAGAAAACCATGGCAAAGCAAAACAATCATTGACAAAGCCAAAGGCCAGTTGTCAACGCCAGACCTATTAGCTTTCGTAATGCTTGTTTAATAGTGAGGCGTGTGTAATCAATGGCAGCTGCAAAAGTGCAAAGTGATGCATGTTATAGTAGTCCCTCTGTATCATGTCATTTTAGCAGTGATGGCATGGCCAGGTGGCATGCACTTCCATACAGGATGTGAATGCACTAGTGATTTTCCAGAGTGACTTGTAAGGGGGGTTTGGGGGACAGCCGAGCACCGCGAGGTCTGCCCCCCGGGCAGATTGGGAGGTGGAGGAGCTGGACGAATGTGGCCATTTGGTGGCCATTGGGCTTAGCCCAATTGTAGCCCAATTTAAGTTAGGTAGCCCAAAATTCTTTCGGGGTTTTTCGCGCCTTCCCAGCTACCATTTTAAGTTTGGTGACCTGGTGGCTGGGAGCGATGCGCAGTTATGTTTTTTTGTCAGGGCCTAGGGAGGTGTTTTTGGTGGTTAGCGTTAATTGATTAGCGAGGTGTAGGTATTAGCGTGATGGCTGGTGAAGACTTCCGTGTCCTTGAGGCGGTCCGATTGCTCAGCGAGGCAGGCCGGCTGGACCTGCTGATGCCGGTGACCTCTGGTGGTGCACGCCCGGTGAGGCGCGCGTCTGCCGGGGTGGCGGCCGCCATCGCGGCTTGTTCACCCCTCCGGAAAGCGGCGAGAGGCAAGGTGAGTGTGAGGGGCATCTGTGACAGGCGGGGGGCCCGGCGGGGGAGCGTGTCTCGCGTCTCCCTGCCGAGGTCTCCAACCATTGAGGGCCGCTCGTATGTGAGGAGAGCAGCCCCGGGTGTAGATGTCGGCATGCAGCATTCTGGCAGCGCCGAGAGCTTGAGCGAGGCCCGGGGGCGTGTGTCGGGGTGGTGCGATCCCACGGGAGGAGCGGGTAAAGTAAAGAGGACAGGCGGAAGGTCATGGCTGGGGAGCACAGCCCGCCCCTTCCCGCTGAGATCTCAGCGGGAAAGGGGCCACTCGTCTGTGAGGGGAGAGGCCCAGCGTGGAGAGGGCGGGAGGAGGAGGTGCAGCAGGCCATGGTTGCGTGTGGGAGCACAGGCTCAGCGCGCTCAGTGGAGCGGGGGCGGGTATGGGGACTGGGTGGCTGGGGTGGTCTCGGAGGGTTTTGTGGCATCTGGCTTGGCCACGGAGCAGCTGGTAGTGGTGCCTATGGGCACACATACACCGACAGGCTCTGTTCAGGTAGACGGGGGGTCTGGTCAGGGGGGCTATCTGGGGTGTGGTTTAAGGAGACAGGGGAAGGGGTAGGGGTTTGGGGGGTGAAGGAGGTGGTTTGGGGAGGGGACAAGTGGAGGAGGTCACGGGGAGACTAGTGGTTGGGCTGGAGGGGCAGGGGGGCTTCTGCTTTGTTGTTGGAGTTGGAAGGGACTGAAAAGGATTGGGAGGGCCTGGGGATTTTTGCATTTTGTGCGGAGAGGGTTTTGGGTGCGCAAGGAGATGAGGGGCTGAGCGGGGCCGCAGGAGGGATGGGTCGGCGGGCTTGAGTGGGGGGCATGAAGGGTGGCAGGCCCGAGGTGCCAGTGGGGGGCAGGGGGAGCTGGGGGGTGGCCTGGGGGATAAAGAAGCTGGGCCAAGTTGGGCAGGTACGCAGGGGGCTGCTGGTTGGGAGTAGAGCAATAGGGAGGGAGAATCAGGGGACAGGGAGGAGGGGGTGGATTTTAGTGCAGTGGGGCGGGCATGGATGGCTAGCACTTTAGGTGTAGGCAGGAAGCAGAGCTGGGAGGGGAGAGGGAAGAGAGTGGGGCCCAGCACACCAGACCATGCTTTTCTTTTGCAGGCGGTGGACCGTCGCGGGGTGCCAGACTTGATAGGGCTGGGAGCAGCTCAATGGCGCCAAGGAGAAGGAAAGGTTGAGTCTCGGGCGGCATGCCCAGTACCTGCGGGGGATCCCGTTGAGGCTGGCAAAAGTAGGCCCAAAGCGGGCTCGTCGGCCCCAACACCCATGGGCCACAACAAACTGGGGAACACCACAGGAGGAGGAGCGCCAAGAAAGGTAATTTAAATGATTTTAGGAAGGTGGAGCCTGCACCTCCAGCTGTGAGGGATGGTTTTTCCAGGGAGGAGAAATTGGACTATGATGAGGATAGCATGGAGGATAGAGAGCTGAGAGAAGGAAAAGGCGTGGGAGGGGGGCATAGGTAATGGTGTGCATTGTGTTTTTCAGGTGTCACGATGCCCGGCGGAGCCCACAGGTCAGACATCATGCTGGGAGGACTGGTCTGCCCCCTCAGCAGGATGGACAAGGAAGCGTCGAGCGGAATCGTTAGCCCCTGGTTAACAGGTGTCCAGATTGGGCCCTTTCATGGTGTCAGTGGGCGTAGGGGGCATGGGGGATGTGGGGGTAGGTTGAGCAAAGGTACATATGTGATGGATGTGGGGGTAGGAACGGATGAACCAGGTAAGGGGCCGGCAGTGGGTGCAGGTAAGGCATCCGGGGTAAAAGGGGGTAGCAGGACTGACAAGAAAGTAACGGATGAGGTGGATGACCCAGGTAAGGGGTCAGCAGTGGGCGCAGGTAAGGCGTCCAGGGCAGACCAAAAAGTCACGGTAGAGTTGGCCATGGGGTTGACAGAGACCAAACTGGAAAGTAAGGAATTGAAAATAAAATGTTTACTGTATATGGGCATCACAAAACCATTGGGGGCACATTTAATGTTGACAACTAAGGAACGTATCTGGAAGGGAGAATATGTTGAGATACTTAAGCTCCTTCACAGACAGGTTCAGGCAAAGGAAGGGTCAAAAGAATAGGAATATGAGTTGGCAAAGAGGCTGAAGGTGCCACTGATGATAGAGAACTGGACGGCGGCATTCCTTATTTATGCCAGCATGTACTGTGAGAAATTCCCGGAGAGGTCTGTGGCCAAGTTTAAGTACATGGACATGATCAGGAAGACCCAGATTACCAGGGGTGCTTACGCATGGGCACAATATGATGAAGAGTTTCCGGCACGCATTGCGTGGGACTCAGAGGCGAAATGGGGTGAGCTAGACACGGATTTGCGGCAGCATACGATGGGGCTAGCCCGGTCAGGGAAGACCATTTTTACGGCCAGCATGCTCCTGCTCGTTTATCAGCCCTTTCAGGGGCACCCCACCCGAGGAGGAGTTGGGGAGTGGGGAGAGGACAAGCGGAATCTAAAGGGGCCTGCTGGGACTACAACAAAGGTTTGTGCACTCGGGAGTTCTGCAGGTTTCGGCATCACTGCTCAGGGTGTGGAGGCAGGCATGCATTTTCAACTGTTGGTGGGAGGACAGGGACAACAACAGGGGACCCAGCAGTGGCAGGCAGGGGGGTTCAGTCACAGGCTAAGGGGCCTGGGCCAAAAGGCTCGTACAACAGTTAGAGGGGACAAGTTGGTGGAAGCCCTACAAGGATGTACGGATGTGGAGGCTGCAGAACGCTTGAGGGTGTGGTTTCTGGAGGGTTTCTGACTGGGGTACGATGGACCTAGGATGAGACGGTGGGCGGACAATCTGAGGTCAGCAAAGGAGCACCCAGACCAGGTACAGGACAAACTGGATAAGGAAGAGCGTGAGGGCCGCATGATGGGACCCTTTGAGGATTGACCTAAAAAAAATTTGATTGTGTCACCCATTGGAGTGGTGCCGAAGATAGAGCAGGGGCAGTTTTGCCTCACACAGCATTTGTTGTGGTCCAAAGGTGGCTCTGGGAATGATTTCATTGATGAGCGGGAGGCCATGGTGTCATATTCATCGTTTAACGTAGCCGTGTCACTGGTAGTGACTGCGGGCGCAACAGCGATGATGGCAAAGTGAAACATAAAGTTGGATTTCCGGCTGCCTCCAGTCCATCCAGAGGATTGGGACCTTTTGAGTATCCAATTTAACAGGCACTGGTACGTGGACAAAGCATTACCGATGGGCTCTTCCATGTCTTGCGCACTTTTTGAATGCTTCAGCACGTTCCTGCAATTGTTGTTTTCACCAAGGAGTAACGCACTACCTGGATGACTTTTTCTTTGTGGGCACCTCAGACTCCACGGACCGCCAGAAGGCGTTGGACAGTTTCAATGAGATCAAGGAGAACAGGGCGTGCTGTTGGCACCGGTGAAAACTATGGAGCCCTGTACGACTCTGTCCTTTTTGTGCTTTGAGTTGGACTCTCAACTGATGGAGGCATGCCTTTCGGCGGACAAAAAGCAGCAAATGCTCGGGCTGCTGGTGGCAATGTTGTCAAAGTACAAGGTCATGGTGACAGAGATTCAGATGCTATTGGGCCACCTTAACTTTACTTGTAGGGTGGTGAGAGTAGGGAGGACATTTTGTAGGCGACTGGGCAGGGCACTAGCAGGACAGAGACCTCCGCATCATCATGTGCGACTGTCGGCCGGGGTGAGGGAAGACCTTAGAATGTGGAAGTTTTTCTGGAACTTTAATGGAATCCCCCTGATGCGGGAGGGTGTCATGGTTTGGGATGTGCAAATCTTTTCTGATACGCACGGAGCAAGGGTTTTGGACTGTACAGGCAGGGAAAATGGTGTGCAGAGCAGTGGCCCCCTGAGTGGGCGGGAGGGGGTCAGAGCATAGCCATTCTGGAGTTCTTCCCTCTAGTGGTAGCGGTTACGCCATGAGGTGAACGGCTAGTACACAAAAAGGTGACGTTCAGAATCGATAACATGGCAGTAGTTGAGGTTGTGAACCGCCGGTCTGCTAGGGATGAACCAGTCTTGAAATTGCTGAGGTTGTTTGTGTTGGGCTGCTTACGCCATGATATGGCCTTTCGCGCAGTGCGTGTGCCCGGTGTGGACCACGACATAGCCCCAGATACGCTTGGGCTAGTTTTCAGACATTTCGACGGGCGGGCGGTGAAAGCTTCCCAGCTCTTTGCTGTATTGAGGAAGGGGCTGGCTGTGCTTGGGATTGACGGTAAAGGTTTTGGGACACATTCCTTTAGGATTGGGGCAGCATCAGAAGTGAGCCAGCGGGGTTGGGGGATAGGGGACATAATGAAATTGGGTAGGTTACCAACATTATGTGCGCAGCGCATCAGGGTTGTTGTAGCGCGGTCATATGTTTTTCCCTGTGTTCATTCATGTTTCTCGTTTCAGGTTCGGTGATGGGTCCCCTCGCCAGGGAGATGTCCATATGGATTGTGGGTCATTCTTTTGTGAAGTGGGCTGAGGTCCAGGCACGTGCCAGCTATTTTAGGGAGAATCTTGGTTTTAATAAAGAAATGTTTACCGTTTGTTGGAGGGGAAAGGGGGTATGGGTTGGAAGGAGTTGCTTCAGGTTTTGAATTGAATTTTGGTGGCTGGTAGGTGCCCTGATGTATTGGTCCTTCATCTCGGTAAGAATGACATGGTGAGGGAGACAAGTTTGGCATTGATGAAATGCATGAACGAGTATTTGGACTTGATCAGGCGTCAGTGGTCTGGGGATGCGGGCCTTTGGACGGAGTTTGTGCCACGTAGGGTCTGGAAGAGAGCGGTGAATCCAGGGGCAGTGGATGAAGCCAGGAGGAAGCTAAATACAGGGATGGTGCATTTTTGCCGCCAGTTAGGGTTTGCCAGGATTAATCACAGGGACATCAAAGATGATACGACAGACTTTTTCAGAGGGAACGGGTTCCATTTATCCAGGCTGGGCATGGATTTGTACTTGTTAGATCTTAGGGAAGTCCTGGCCAGATTATTGGGAGTGCGTAGATGCTGAGGGGGATGGGGATTCAGACCTAGGAGGCGGGGGGGCAGGAAAACAGGGAGGTGGCGTTTCTGCCCACCCTCCCGCCTTTTCCTGAGTGGCGGGGTTGTTTGAAAGTTGGTCAAGTTCGGCTGGAGTTTTTGTAGTTTCTTGTTAAGTGGAGAGAGTTTGTGAACAGGAGCAGGGAAAGGTTAACCAGGTAGGTTAAGTTTAGATTTTAGGTTATTTAGTTACAGTTGCATAAAGGCAGGTAGGGGTTTGGGTCATGGGAGGTTACGATTTGTATTTGATATATTGTGTAAGTTTGTGTAATATTATTGTTATGTAATGTTATTTATTGTATTTTGCAGGGTGGGGGTTCTGATGTGGGGATCGTGGGGGGACAAGGGGTCAGGTATTTCATGTATAGCGAGGTTTTAGTATTGCAAGGCAGGTGCCAGTTTTCATAAAGTGTGATTTGTACCTATTTTAATAAAGCGGCCTTTTACACACACAAAATTGACTCGGTGTGGATTGCCCCCTCCCTCCCAAGGGGGGTTGGGGGGCAGACGAGCACTGCGAGGTCTGCCCCCGGGCAGATTGGGAGGGGGTGGGGCTGGACGAGCTAGGACATTGGGCTACATTGGGATTAGCCCAAATTCAGTTAGGTAGCTCAAGGCTATTTAGGGTTTTTCACACCCTCTCAGCCACTATTTTAGTTTTGGTTAACTGGTGGCTGGGAGTGCTAAGCAGTTAGGTTTTTTGTCCCACCCTCCCTCCCTGGTTTTTGGGGTTTGCAGGGAGGTATTTTTATCCAGTTTCGGTTTTTCCCTAGAGGCGGGTATTGGAACAGGTTCGTAAGGGCTGGATATATTGTATATTTGTCGCTTGAAAAAGGTGCTGGCGGGGTTGTTTGAAAGTTGGCCAAGTTTGACTGGAGTTTTTGTAGTTTCTTGTTAAGTGGGGGGAGTTTATGAAAAGGAGCTGGGAAAGGGTAACCAGGTAGGCTAAGTTAAGATTAGAGGTTTGTTAGTTACAGTTGCAGAGAGGCAGGTAGGGGTTTGGGTCATGGGAGGTTACGATTTGTAAATGATATATTGTGTAAGTTTATGTAATATTATTGTTATCTGATCTTATGTATTGTATTTTGCAGGGGGAGGGTTTTGATGTGGGGATCGAAGGGGTGGGGGAAACAAGGGGTCAGGTATTTTATGTATAGCGAGGTTTTAGTTTTGTAAGGCAAGTGCCAGTTTTAATAAATTGTTATATGCACCTGTTTCAATAAAGCGGCCTTTTACAGACACAAAATTGACTCAGTGTGGCTTGCCCCCTCCCTCCCAAGTGCTGGGAGTGGTATGCCACCTGTGCCTTCGGCCATCCTCTTGAGGGCATAGCTTCAAAGTTTACAGAGCAGCTTTGCTTAAGTTCAGAAACGATGTGGGTTTCTGGAGCTAGATGTGAGGCTCCTTCAGAAGAGGTAGGCTGAGTACTGATGTTGTGGGTCGGCTGGACACTCACAGCTGGAGTAGTGACAGAGTTGTACAGTGCATGGGTTTTATATTTCTAGAAACTCTTTTCCTTTACTTGATATCTAGTTGGAGTTTCATGTGACCGAAGCTGAGTTTCCTTTTCTTTTTATCAGCACAACCCAAATAGAGAAGGCTAGAAGCATTTAGGCCTACGTTTTTGATGATGACACATCTGTGTCTATGGGGAGTGAAGGTGGTGCATGCAAGCTATCAATCTATGAATTCATTAACAATGATCCTGATGCAGCAGGGTTGCAATCCAGTGGGGGAATGCCTTTCGAGTTTTGCGATCACTTATTTTACATGTTCATTTGCTCTTTGTATTGTTTGTCGTATTTGCTGTGCTTTGCAACAACGCTTCAATCTGCACACATTCCTGTGCCTGTGCTATCTATCGTTATACCTCGCCTACCTTTGCGCATGCGCTGCCTAGGGAAAAGACCTTTAGCCATCGATTCAGTTTGGCTGCCAAAAACGTCCGCGCATTGCATTGCCTTTTGCCTTTTGCTCGCTCCCGCAAGGGAAACAGCCGCAGGCCCCCTCCCCCTGCTACCTCCTCCTCTCCCATCTCGTTGCAGTGCAAGGCGCGCGCTGGTTCTTTTCTTGGATCCATTTCACAGGAAAGCAACTAAATAAAAAAAAGGAAAGAGATGTTGTGAACCATTTTTCAAGTCACGGTTTTCAATAAGTGAGGAGAGAGTCGCGCGCTGGTTTTATTTGGTCAGATCTGCCAATATCCTCATGTGTTTAATGAGGGCATTGCCATGCAGAAATTACTGATTTGGATGTGAAAACTACGGTTGCAAAGACCATTTTTTTGCTGCATGTCTGACAACCATTTCTCTCTTGTCCTGGATACTGGGTCTCCAAACGTGGTACTCGTCTTTTACTTATATAATGACACTGTGGACTGTAATGACATTAAAAACATTTGGTTCTTAGTGTTCAGCTGAGGTCTGGCCTGTCTTTTTTGTTGAACCAGTGGGAACTGTGCAGAAGTTTTACATTTTTTCAACTTTTGATAACAGCTACTCAAATACTTTCGAGAAAGTCACTTTTGATTTCACTTTCATGTTCAAACAGATTCTGGTGGCATGGACCCAACACCCGACCTACTTGAAACCATCTGTAACTGGTCAGCTGGTATTTCCAGCAGGTCGGTCAAGGGCTAACAGTTTAAATCACATAGATTTCCTACTGTGATCTGCAGGTGCCCTGCAATCTCTGAGTTAAAATCTCCGAGCCCGGTATGTGCTGCAGCAAGACATTTTATTTCCAAGCACTCGCTGCCTGTCCACAGCCCCTGCTCATCCCTTGGGAGCAGTCCTGGCCAGGAAGGATTCTGCAGCTACTATCTACAGAATGCATTTTATTGAGTTATGTGCCATGGTACAGAGAGGGCTGGGAGCAAGGAAGCTGCCTTGCCCCCCGTGTTTGAAAGACTCCACGTTGGAAGCTCTCTTGTCAGCCTGCCCCTTCCTCATCTCGCGACAGAGGGTCCCCACCGCACACTGTCAGGGGCCGCCATCCACCAACAATAGGTGGGAAGTGGGGGGTTGCATTTCCATCATTGTGGGGGAGGTAGATCCTCCCACCCCCAGCAGCTCTCTCCAATTAGCCAGCCTCCAGCTCGCTCAGGCTAAGGTCTTCTGCCCTTTGTTCCAAGGAGAGCCTGTATGTACGGCTCCCCCGAAGGCCTGCAGTGGCGACCGCTGATCCCAGGATGCATTGCGAACACTAGCCAATGACAAGGGCAGCAGATCACGGGTATGGGTTCCACTGTATTCAAGGGACATAAATAGGGCACAATTATTATACGAGGTAAACAAAGCATTTGTTATTAGCAAATCCAATATGGTTTGGGCATACGTCAAACCCCCTCAAATAATAGTGCACAATTCAGTGCGTTCTTCTTTAATGATAAATACCTGAATCCAGAGAGTACCGTTTCATTAATATATATTTACTCCTACAGCCGACATGGGTTTCACACAAAGCTTATATCACGCGAGATCTAGGCCATCCCATTAAAGGCTTCGCAGCTCAGCCACGCAGCACGTGGACACCATAATCTTATCAAAAGGTATGACTGTGGTTTACAGGTACAATGTTCTTCGTGGATGCCCCGGTAATGGGGCCAACACTCCAGTGGACGGCAGTGCAGCCCCTCTGGTATGGGTACTTTATCCATAACTGCTTGCTGACGCCATTATTGGGGTGTCCATCGAGATCATTGTACCTGTAAACCCTAATCTTACCTTTCCATGGACATTAGGGCTTCTACAGGCTGCCACCAAAGGGTCATATGTAGTAACCATCCGTAGTGCGTTAATCGTGAGCTCCCTGTACAGATTTCTTTCAGTATTAGCAAATCACTCATGGGAGCCGCATGAACAAGCATTGGCATAGCCAATAGATCTCGCCTTTATGACCTTATAAGTATTTAGTTATGCAGCATGTCCCAAAGGCGAGACATATTGGCTATGCCAATGCTTGTTATTAATCGTTTCGAGAGTGTTTTTTTGGGGGATGAAGGCGTTGTAAAATGTACTTTTCACAGATGTGGATTTTTTATTTCTGTCGATAAATTTCTGCTTTTGGAAAGCAGGTGGTCGTTTTGTTTTTTCATCTCTCATTCGTTTTGCCGAAAGATGTGCAGCTGACATCTATGCCCTTTTTGCTCAGCGCTGTATTTGCTTTCCAAGGGCGATGGTAAAGGATTTTGGAAATACATTTGACTGAATTTCCTTTATTTTATTTTAATTTTTTAGACGTCAAGGCTCTGCTTGATCATAGAAACTCTTTAAAATTCTTCTCCTACAGTTCTTTTTTCCCAGCGATTTGAAAACGACAGCTTTGCTTCCAGTAGCATTTTGAATTTTTCAATGAAGTACTAAAAGTAAAGTTTAAAATCATTACAACCGTCTGTAATGCAGAGCTGTTCATTGCATAGAAAATGATACACACGCCTCGGGGGCCAGCTTCATTTATAGAGTGCTTGGCACACACAGATTACAGTGTGGAGCCATTCTGCTTTGAAATGGAATGAGAGGGAATCTGTTACATTACGAAGCGGCTTGCATACAAACTGTGTCCTCAAGTGCAGTGCAGCCCATTTGCTGGCGAGGCAGTAATTAGGCACGTTTTTCATGGCTTATAAATGTACTGGAAAGAGGCAGTTTGAGGAAAGGGAACATGAAAGAGGGATTGCTTAGACTGACATATGAGTTGTTCTTTGCAATAAAGGCCTGTTTGTCCTCGATGATAAAAAGGTCAAGAAAACCCCGAAGCAAGTTTTCTAATTCCGCATTTCTTTCGAAATGTGCGGTGTGACTAAGCTGACCTATGATGATCTATTGACGGTATTACTTTCTCTCTTGCACATCTGGTCAGCCCCGAAAGCCACACAGATAATTACATATATTTCCTAGATGAATAATAACATTGTCATGTATCGTTACTTTTTGGTTTATGCACCGTGAAAATGTGTTTGACATGCAAGTGCTCGATAACTATTAGAGAAGGTAACAAAAAGTAAGCACAAACTTCCTTAAATAGGGAAGCTTTTAAAATCTCACGTGCTGGAAGAGGGAAACATACTTCAAATCTAAGCTGTCTTTACTGCAGTTTTGCCCTCTTACTATCGTCTTGTTAAACCCCCAAATTGCCGGGTAGTTAGATTATAATGGTACAATGATGGCAAAATAATTCATGCTCTTTAAAGTTTGGGTATTTTATAATTTATTAACATTTTGCATGTATTAGACCTGTCATCCTCAGGGTGGTCTTTCCCCCAACCTTTTGCGTTGTGCCTCCCATTTTTGTTTGTACTTCAAATGCTATTAGTGGGTCAGCTGCACTCATTACGCCACCCACACAAGTGCCAAGCGCGGGGCTAGAGGAGCTCGCCTCTAGGGCCCAGCCTTCCGGCCCCACGCCACGCCCCATGCCAGAGTAGGCGGCCGGCTCACCCTAAGGGCAACCGGCCGGGTTAACTTCTTCCGGGGCACCGGGTGACGCACGTCCGGTTCGGGAGGGGGCGGAGACTGGGACCTATTTAGAATCAGGGAGTGGTGGTCCCGGTCTCTTTCCTCGCCTGCGCCGGACCTGCTCTCACCTGGACTGCCCCACTTAATTTTTAACTTTAGTTAACTTTAGTTTCTGTCCCCTTCCTGTGGAGCAGCCGAGTCCGGACCACGCAACGAGGAGAACAGCGACGAGCGGCTGAGGCGAGTTCCCGACCACGCGGCAGCAGAGAGCGGCGGCGTCTTTTCATTGGTAGCCATCTCGACAGGTAAGGTGTCGGGTAGTCCTGTGGGCAGCCGTGGGAGGCAGTGAAGAGTTAATTGAGGAGGCCGCTGCGCCTGGACATCTCGGGGAACCCGTGGCTGCCTACAGTGTCCCGCGCGGTGGTGTGTTTACGTGGGGCACGAGCACCTTCCCTCTCGACGTTGCGGGACTTACTTGTAACCATTAGTGGAGCGCACTGCTGAGCGTTCTGGGGCAAGCGCTTGCGGCAGAAGCGAGGGGAG
Organism: Lissotriton helveticus; assembly: GCF_964261635.1. Taxonomy (NCBI): domain Eukaryota; kingdom Metazoa; phylum Chordata; class Amphibia; order Caudata; family Salamandridae; genus Lissotriton; species Lissotriton helveticus. The sequence goes on from NC_136065.1 coordinate 1,471,376,802, forward strand.
GAATCAATCACGGAAGAAGTCTGCAGGTGGAAGTAGTTGCGCGACGTGAACAAGCCCGGGGTTACACAACTTTAATGGCATATTGGTTGTGTTCCTCGGGTGGGGGCCTTGCATTGGCGTCAGGCCCTGATAATTGCGCGCACTTAATACGAGTGTGGTGGCATTTAGATCATCTTCTGTCCTCAAATGAGACTCAGATTTGGTGTTTCTGTCCAGTGTAGACCATAAACTTATGAATAATTGAGCACAGGAGAACAGGTATTGCGGGAATAGGGCACTGGACACTTGTTCATTGAAGGGTAGTACAGAAGTGCTTTGGGAGGTGCTCGGAGCAGAGCTTTTCGGGCAAATCGGCAGGAAGTTCACGAAAGTTGGGGGATTGAAGCTGCAGCAGCAGTTAGTACGCCTGGGAAAAATATTCATTTGGGGACCTGTTAAGAGAAACGTGGATAAAGCACCTCAGGGGACATAATGCCAGCAAAGGGTCCCAGCCATAAGAGGAATTACATAGATCCTGAAATTGCACAGCTCCTCAAGTTAGTCTTAGCTAAACTTGGCAGGGACGAAGAGGAGAGTAGCGATGAGCTGGGCGACGAATCCCCGGCGTCTGAAGATGAGCAGCCAGTGCAGGCTGGCTTGGGTGGCCGCCCACGTAGGAATGGGGTACCCCCCAAGGCAGCCTTTCACCCCTAGTTAAGAAACCTAGGGTGCAGCAGCGTAAAGGAAGGGGCGAGAGCAAGAGTGGGGCAAACAGGAGGAAGAAGGGCAAGGGTCAGGAAGGGCAGGGGGCAGGACAGGATGCTACTAGGCCAGTAAGGGTCCCCCTCCAGCCAATCCCTGAGATAGCAACCATTCCCCTTGTATTACCAGGGCTGCCCCCGCAGCCAGTCAATGAGGTGCTGCCTTTACCTAGCACTGCAGCATTAGCCACGCCGGAGGTTATAGTGCCTGCACAACTGGACCCAGGGAACGATGTGGGGTCCATTCTGGCAGAGATCAGGGGAGCCCTGAAGGCATTGGTGCCAGGGCCTAACCCTATAGAGCCTGTAATAGCAGAAATACCGCCAGCCATTATGGCTCCAACAGGGGGGATGGGGGAGGGGCATCTGCACCTGGGGCTGTCCAGGCGGCAGTTGTCCCCCTTCTCCTCCCACAAGCAGAGACCTCAGTGACAGGGTCACAGGATCCTACAGTTAGTATTCTAGCTTCAGTAGCTACTCTTTTGGGACAGCTAGCGGCGCCGGCAGGGGGCACGCAGCCCAGTAGCGTGGCGGTGGCACCATGGGCTCCGAAATCCACGGCAGAGGGCGCGCTGAGTGAAATCAGTAATCAGATAGCCCTTCTTGTTAAGACTCAAGGCACCACCAGTCAGGCGGTGGGGCAAGCGCCCCCTGCCCCGCCAGAAGCATCTGTGTTCACAGGAGGCAAGACGGTGGAGACCGCAAGCACAGAGGCAGGGCGGGGGTCTAAGGCAGTGGGGGGTCATGGTACCGTGTAATCTAAACCTGGAAAATTGGCAACTCATGTCTCACTGGACATGAAGGAAAAAATCTGGAAGGGAGAGTATGTAGATATTTTCTCATTGATCAGACCCAAGAGGAGGGAGGTCGAATTCAGAGGTAAAGAAGGGAAGGAAGGTTCATTCCGAGACAGGAGACCAAGGGTAGAAGAGTCCATTACGAATTGGCTGTTTGGTGTTCAGGTTTTTACAATGGTTATTTTGGAGAAAAAGCCTGAGTTGGCTGTATCTTTAGTACATTACATTAACAAGATCCTGAAGGCACACACTACACATGGGGGTACTGCGTGGTTGGACTATGACAGGAATTTCGATGGGAGAAAGTGGAGGACCCAGACATTGGATGGGATCAAGTGGAGGTCAATGTGTGGCTGGAGAATGTTAATAGCAAATCACACCACACAAAGCAGCCCTTTTGGACCTCCCAGAGGGGACCAGGGGAGAAGAGGGGAACCTGCTGGGCATTTAATAAGAAAGTGTGTACCTGGCCCACTGGTCAATGTAAGTTTAGACATGCCTGTTCATTCTGCGGTCACCCCTCTCACCCCGAGTTCAAGTGCATTAAAAAATCCAAAGAAAGGGGGAGGCAGAGAGAACAAACCTCCACAGCCATAAGCTGCCCACGTCGGTGGACAATGGGAAACTGATTTTTTGGCTGAATCAGTACCCAGACAGGACAGCAGCCAAGGTACTGTATCAGGGTTTTTCTAGGGGGTTTCGCATCCCAGCACAGGGCGTCCCCCAGTAAATCGTTGTAAAAACTTGCAATCAACATGCATGCATCCCCGTGTTGCCGGCCCTTTCCCCGCTCCCCCGTTGCCAGGTTATGTGTGTTCACCGCTGGGGGTGGTTCCTAAGAAAGAGCCTGGTCAATTCAGGATGATCCACAACTTGTCAGCGCCAAGGGGGACATCGGTAAATGATGCCATTGAGCCATCTTTGTGTTCTGTGACTTACTCCACTTTTGATGCTGCATTGCAGAAGCTGCAGGACCTTGGGCCAATGCTATTATGGCTAAAACAGATATTGAATCAGCTTTCCACCTCCTGCCTGTACACCCCGAGGATTGGGTTTCCAATTAAATCACCAGTTATATTACGACATGTGTATACCAATGGGGTGTGCGGTTTCTTGCAGGTATTTTGAAACATTTTGCTCCATGTTGCAATGGTTATTGACACGCAAAACAGGTTACAGAGAAGTGGTGCATTATTTAGACGACTTTATGGTCATGCGTCCAGCGGCAACAGACGCGTGCGCGCAGGCGTTGGAACAATTAGTGGCTATGTTTCATGAATTTAAGGTACCATTGGCTCCAGGCAAAACAGTAGGCCCCGATACATGCATGTCCTTTTTGGGAATTGAGATTGACACAGTGGCGGGGGTGCAGGCTGCCGCTTGACAAGGTACAGGCTTTTTCCCAAGCAATTGATTCAGCATTGGCAGGGCCTAAGGTTACCCTGCACCAATTACAGGTGTTGGTGGGCCAGCTCAATTTCGCCCTTCGTATCATCCCAATGGGGCGTCCCTTCTCGAGGTTGATAGCTAGGGAAATGGTGGGATTAACCCAGTGGCACCATCGTGTGCGCCTCCGGGCAGAGGTAAAAGAGGATCTGAGAGTGTGGCACGGCTTCTTGAGCAATTTCAATGGGAAAGTCATGTTGGCTGCTCCACCAGTGTCAAGAACGGCGCTGGGCTTGCTCACAGACTCAGCGGGCAGCATTGGCTTTGGCGCAATTCGTGGGCCTCATTGGTGCAGGGCAGAGTGGCCGGCTGAGTGGTACGAGAGTGGCTTGACTAGAAACATAGCCTTCCTAGAGTTATTCCCAATTATAGTGGCAGTGACAGTATGGGCGGACCACTTCAAGAATAAGTCAGTGGTATTCTGGTCAGACAACATCGCGGTGGTGGAAGCCATAAACAGGCAGGGGGCTACATGTAAGCATGTTCTGAGATTATTGAAGCACCTGGTGTTGGTTTGTTTGAGGCTAAACCTACTGTTCAAGCGGCACACATACCGGGGGGGACAATCAAGCTGCTGATGCTTTGTCTCGTTCCAAGCTACAGGTCTACCGGAGATACCACACGCAGGCAGAGGAGCAGAAGACAGGGTTCCTAACATCACTGTGGAAGATTGGAGCCCCGTGCTAGCGGGGCTGGTAGATGCCTCATTGTGTGTTCGCACTAGGAGATCATACCAACAGCAGTTCTTGTGTTACAGGATGTTTGTACAGGAAGCTGGTATACCAAGTTTGTTTTCTGCTAAGCAATATACTGTTTCTTGCAAAGGCTGAGGGATCAGGGCAGGTCAGTCTCTTATGCTAGGGACCATGTGACGGCAGTGGGATTCTTCACTAAACTCGCAGGCGAGCGGGACCCGGGCGCATCCTTTGTAGTCAGGAAAGCTTTGTCAGGGTGGGCCAGGTTGGAAGGACCCAAGCGGGATTGCAGGAGGCCTTTAGGTGTTAGGACACTGGGCAACATCCTGGAGTCCCTTCCTAGGATTTGCAGCTCATCATTTGAGAGCACATTATTCGGGGCGGATTTTTCCCTAGCTTTCTATGGGGCATTCCTGCTGGGGGAAATTGTAGGGACTTCTAGATCCAACCAGGCGGGGGGCCTCCAATTTGGTGACACCAAGAGAACACCTGGGGGCCTGGAGGTGACCTTGAAGAAATCTAAAACTGACCAGATGGGGAAGGGGGCAACAATCCATCTTTGTCCAGCACCCGGCATAGCGCTTTGCCCGGTGGCCCTGGTGCAGTCATACTTAGCCATTCGCCCTGATGGGATGGGGCAGGCCCTGTTCATACATGAACAAGGGGACTGCGTGTCTCAGTATCAATTCAAGGCAGTTTTTGAAATGGTGTTAGCCGGGTTAGGATTGGGGTCATCAGGTTATTCATCACACTCCTTTAGAATAAGGGCGGCGACATTAGCGGCGGGGGCGGGCTTACCAACCAACACCGTGAAGAAGGTAGGGCGCTGGTCGTCGGATTGTTTTAGACTGTATATACGGCCTGAGTTGCTATGAAACAATGCTGATACTCTGGTCGTGACTGTGCCTGACTTTTCCATTTCTCTCCTGTTCATTAGTATGCCGGCAAAGGTGGTATGGGTACTGGGGCACTCGTTCGTGCGGAGCGCCACGGTGCGGTTGCTGATACAAACAAATGGATCCCAGTGGGAGGTATCAAAAGTACACAACAGAATACTTCAGAAATTCGTCAAACACAAATAACACTCAATTGCTTCAACACACTGTTATTTAATCACAATGTGCTTATTCAAATTACATATGTCATTCTAATAGCACAATTATCAAAGTGACCCAGGGAGAGGAAGAATAGGGTGGGGTGTTTGTGTAAGAAGAAAGGAATGTGCAGAATTGGTCATAGTGCAAACAACAATATCAATACATAAAAATACATGAAAAACTGATGCGACTGGCTTCAGAGCACTGAGCCAGTAGAAAGATGGAGCAACTAATGCTCAACAATTTTATAAAACACCATGCTACGGCCGCTAGTATTTAATAATTGTAATGGTGGTTGCGTCGGCTGGTGTGCAGTTGTAGCCGTCGACGTTTCGACCCCAAGACTACAGTGATAGGTATACGTGACACCTTAAAACGGGGTCTTCATCAGGACAAAGGGAACCCAGGGGGACAGAAATTTCATGGAAAGTTGGGCCGTTCAGCTCTCAACACGGACTGGAGAACGTGGAACAACTTGTTAATTAGAATTAACGAGTTCCAAACATCAAATTGAGTAAGATGCCATCATGGTCATCTTGATTCAACGGAGCTTGTAGGGGATCAATCTATCCTTGCTATCATAGGAGGTACTGATTCCATCCTAGGTATTCCAATAATACATGGGCCAAGACGATGTATCCGTGCCTCAAAAAATGATCTGCAGCCGCGGTCTTCATACACTCTAATTCAACGAGACACGGAAATGCCACTCGTCCTCACTCTACTCAGTCCAAACTCGCTACGGTGCGGTTGTAGCAGCGGCGAGTGAAGAAACCACCGGGCTTGCACGGGACGGAGTTCCTTTGGTGGGGCGTTGGGGGCATGCAAATTCGGCACCTGCGGCGGCTCGTGGAGGAGATTAGAGAGCACGAGGGACAGAAGTCCCCGGTGTTGCTCATCATCCACTTGGGCGGCAACGACATGGTGGACCGTAGACGCCTTGCGGTAAAAGAGGCCCTGCTGACCGAGTTTGCGTGGCTGGGTTGGGCCTTTCCCCGGGCCAGGATAGGTTGGTCCTGCATGATCCCACGCCAGGCTTGGGGTTCCGGAGTACGATCTAGGGCCTTGAATGTTTCAGTCAGGCGGCTCAATGGGGAATTGGCCAAGTTGTGCTCAGTGAAGGGACGCTTGTGTCACATCCCTCCCCGGATGATCTCGGGAGAGGCGATGTTTCATCACGATGGAGTGCATTTATCAGACATTGGCACAGATACATGGATCAGAGGAATATGGTCTTTCGTGCAGAACTTATTTGGCAGTGGGGAAGGTGACGGACCTGGGAGCCCGGGTCACCCTTGTGGTGGTAAAGAGACCTTAGAACATTGACATGGACTTACAGAATGGACGGGAGTCCACTTGCGTACTCCCTAGGCCAGCACTGAGGGGAGAGACGTTAAGCTCTCCAAAGGGAGAATGGAGCCACCGGCTGGGGAGGCTAGGGCGCCAGGTTACGAGCCTCCTGGGATCCTGGGCAGCTTGGTGGTCGAGGGGTGGGCCCCCGAGATGGCAGACAAGGACACGAGGGCAGGGGCCCATCACTCAAGAAGGCAGATGGATTGTGCCTTGCGTGGGGAGCTCAGATTTGGAGATGCAAGCCTGAGGGCCCCTTAGTGCTGGGGGAAAAGGAACAATGATAACGGAGAATTATTAATGTCAATATTAAAAATGTGTTATTGATTCATCAAATTTTGAATATGTATTGTTTAGTCATGTTTATGAATGTTGATAATTAAACATGGCCGTTTTACACCCACTCTATCTCTGTGGATGATTTGATTGTGGGTATTTGTACCAGCAGTAATGGCATGCGGGGGACCATGCTGGGGGGTCCGGGCCCTATGCCAAGCGCGTGTTTAGAGGAGCGCACCTCTAGGGCCCGGCCTCCCGGCCCCACGCCACGCTCCATGCCAGAGTAGGCGGCCGGCTCACCCTATAGGCGACCGGCCGGGTTAACTTCTTCGGGGGCACCGGGTGACGCACGTCCGGTTCGGGAGGGGGTGGAGACTGGGACCTATTTAGGTTCAGGGAGTGGTGGTCCCGGTCTCTTTCCTCGCCTGCGCCGGACCTGCTCTCACCTGGACTGCCCCCCTTCATTTTAATACCCCCACCCACCCGTCCCTTTGCTCAGTAGTCGTGGGGGGGCGTGTTGCGGTAAAGAGACCGTAGAACATTGACATGGACTTACAGAATGGACGGGAGTCCGCCTTGCATACTCCCTAGGCCAGCACTGAGGGGAGAGACGGTAAGCTCTCTGCAGGGAGAATGGGGCCACCGGCTGGACAGGCTAGGGCGCCAGGTACGAGCCTCCTGGGATCCTGGGCAGCCTAGTGGTCGAGGGGTGGGCCCCGGAGATGGCGGACAAGGACCCGTTGGCAGGGGCCCATCACTCAAGGGCGCAGGTGGGTTGCGCCTTGCGTGGGGAGCTCAGATTTGGAGATGCGAGCCATCGGGCCCGTAGTGCTGGGGGAAAAGGAACTATGATAATGCAGAATTATTAATGTCAATATTAAAAATGTGTTATTGATTTATCAAATTTTGAATATGTATTGTTTAGTCATGTTTATGAATGTTGATAATCAAACATGGCCGTTTTATTCCCACTTTATTTCTGTGGATTATTTGATTGCGGGTATTTGTACCAGCGGTAGTGGCGGGCGGGGAGCATGCTGGGGGGTCCGGGCCCTATAGCCTCTCAAACCTGTCTCAGACCTGCCACTACAGTGCCTGTGTATGCAGTTTACTGCCACTTCAACTTGGCATTTAAACCTACTTGCCAAGTCTTAAACTTTCTTTTTATCCCCTTTTATTACTTATTAGTCACCACCAAGGTAGGCCATAAGTAACTTTAAGGGCAGGGTGCTACACAAATAAAAGGCAGGACATGTACCTTCATGTTTTGCATGTCCTGGTAGTAACAAACAGCCTATTTCGTTTTTCACTACTGTGAGGCCTACCCCTCTCATTGGTCAGCATTGGGAATTAGTTAATATACTTTTAAGGTGTAATTCCTGGTCAGAAAGGAGTAGCTTTTTCATGTTTTATATGTTTGGAATGGTAGTGATAAATCCTCCTTACTGGTGAAGTTGGATTTAACATTACTTTTCTAGAAATATCACTTTTAGAAAGTGGACATTTCTCTCTACTTACTGCTTTGTGTGCCTGACAGCCTTTCTTCAATACACATCTGGGTTGGGTGACAGCTGCACTTTTTGCATACCCTCTAAACAGCCACAAAGACAGGAAGGTGATATTAATTTGCATTCTGAGCACTCAGCTGCATTCATCTGCATTCTGATGGCTCTTCCTGGGCAGGGAAGAATCGGAAGGGGCTGCCACTTACACTTCAATAAGTAAGTCTTGTTCACACACAAAGCACTAATCTACCACCCAGGGTTAGCCTGGCAGAGAGGACTGGGTTGAAAAGAATCCTTGTTCACTTCATAGAGTTCTTTTGAAGTCACCTCCTACATCAACAGCACTTTTAGATATAAGTGCTAGGTCTCTGACCCCTTGAAATCAGACACTTCTGGATATTGAACTGAATCTCTGCCAGAAAAACTGCTGTGCTGCTTAAAGGACTTAACTGGAAAGCTTTCCTGGAAGAACTGGGTTTCTGCTTGTTTTCCGCTGCCTGCTCTGCTGCGGCTTGACTCTGCTGAAAGACCTCTGCCTTCCCTCAAAATGATCCCCTTGGGCTTGCTGGCTTGCCTCCTAATCTTCTGAAGTCTCGGGGACACAAATGACTTCCTACAATTCTGCTGGTGCTGCTGGACTCATGATGTAGAGGATGCCCAAATGACTGCACTTCCATATCAGGCGCAGCTTGATGATGACGCTCTGCGCAGCTCGAAAACAACATATTTCATTTATTTATTTGCACTCAACAGAGCCTGCCGATGACGCAGCTCCCTTTGCATTGCTCCACGATGAAGCAGTAGTCTCTCGATGTCAGCAAATGCTCCCTGCAAGGTATTTCTTCAGCAGGACCTGTCTGAGTCCTGTAGCTGGCCTGAGCTGTGGATATGCGTTGGTTCCTGAAGTAACATTTTCAGTGCTAGTGACTTCTAAGCACAATTTTTGATTTAATATTTAAAAGTTCATATCTCGATTTCTGTTGATTGGATTTTTATAATGCTTTTATAATTTTGCGTAGATAAATATTCTCTGTTTATTTAAACCTGTGTGGAGTCTTTTTGTGGTGCATTCATTGTGATACTACGTGTGTGTGTTGCACAAATTCATTACAGATTGTCTTTGTATGTAAGCTTCTCTGCACAGTGCCAAGCTACAAGAGGGTGAGGACAGGTCATCCTATTGTGTTTCTAGCTTACCCTTACTACAGTGGTTGTTGCTGTCTAGCCTGAGTGCATACCTCAGCCAACCAGGAATCCCATTTCGAGTCGAGACATCTTGCAACATCGGAGAAGCGTGCCGCATCAAGAAGACAACGTTTTTATTTCTTTGCACCAAAATTTGTACGCATCACCATCTTTGCAACACTTTTCATTGCCCTGCGTGTCGCATCTAAAGGTACATTGACTCAAAGTGTTGCATTTTAAGATCTAAAGAGAACTAAGCTAAAACTGCCATTTCAATTACAGTATTGTGGATTTGTGTCGCTTATGGTCTTGTGTTAAATCTATATAAAGAATACTTATTTTTAATATACAACTAAGTGGTGTCCATCTGTAGTGTTTTCACTGGATTTCTGTATGTGTTCACAAATGCTTTACACACTGTCTCTGAGATAAGCCTGTCTTCTTGTGCCAAGCTACCAAGGAGGTGTGCAGGGGTTATTTTAGGAGTGCACCCCCTTACCCTGACTAGAGACAAGGGTCCCTATTTGTCACAAGTACCTACCTGTGCCAACTAGAGAACCCCAAATCTAACATTGGTGGTCAGCGATGAGGATTCTTGACTTGCATATTTGACTCATGTACAGTGATTGAACACTACTAGTGAGTGCAGACCAAAACACAACCACATACTTTTTGGTAGATTTCTTTTTGGGGATGTTCTATTTTTGAGAGATGCCAAATTTAGCCATCATGGAGAGAGCAGAATGCATAGCCTCTGTTGATCTTGATTTGGAAGAAGAGAAACTGGAAAACTACAAAGAAAGGCAGCTTAAGTACTTCTGCAAGAAATTCAATGTTTCCGTTATTGGGCTCTCCAGGAAGGAGGAGTTCTACAAGGCGCTGAGGGCCTGGGTAGAAGCAAGGAAGACCTCTGAGAATGAGGAGGGGGATGAGAATGCAGATGTACAGCTGGAAGGGCCATTGGGTCCAGGAGGAAGGAGAGCACCTTCCCCCACAGGTAGCAGTGTTTCGGGCAAAAGTCTGTCTCCAGAGGAGCTGGAGGACAGAGAGAGATGCAGAAGGCATGAAATGGAGCTGGCCAAACTCAAATTGAATGAGCAACTGGAGTTAGAAAGTAAGAAATTGGCCCTAGAGGAAAAGTTGGATCATGAAAAGGTTTTGAGGGCGTTGGATTTAAAGGCCAAGAGCTTAGAGATTACTCCCTCTGGTGTCAGCACACAGTCAGTGCCTGTAGAAGCTAGAGTGTATATTCCTAAGGATTTGATGAAGGAATTTTAGAAAAATAATATTGGGCAGTGGTTCAGAGCCTATGAGGTAGCCATGTCTTCCCACTGGGTCCCTGAGAGAGATTGGAGAGTGGGGTTGTGGGGGAGGTTCCTTAGTGTGGGGCGGGATACACTGTTAGACTTGCCTTCTGAAGTCCACAATTCTTATAGCCACGAGAAGGATGCATTAATGTCTAGGTATGGTTTGAACCCTGGACAGTAGCCGGTCGTCATGGCAACTGCTGTTAAACAATTCGGCTAGCCTTCTCACAGCCTCCTCTGGCCTCGATTCCTCGCCCCCTTTTCTAATTGAAAAGACCAATGAGGTCCCCGGGTCCCACCAGTGAGGGGCGATATCTGATTAAGCCTCGGACACCTCGAGAGCGCTTGCCCTCGGCGCCTAGACCTGCACAGGCCTGTGACAGGGCCGACACCTTTCACCTGGCTTCTGTGGGGGACCAGGGGCAGAAGGGGTTGACAGCTGCCTTACTTCAGAGCCAGGCACATCGGGGCGAGCGAGGGGCACGCCGGAGCCGTAGCCGCTCTGCCTTGACAGCTGTCTCCAAGGCAGAGGCCAGCTTTAATGCGCGCTAACTAGCATCATTAAATCCTAACACTTTCTAATTGTTTCTCCTTATTGATCTTTTTTTGACCGGAGATTAACCCTTGTTGGAAAGGGAAGGCAGCAGAAAACTTCCAATTATTGGGTTAGTATCTTTTTTTTTGTCACATTCGCTGATTTTGTCTGATAAAGCTGTCTCCTCCAGCGCATCCAGCTATGCTTTGCAAAGCTTTGACCCCTGACCTCCAGGGGCTATATGTGCTTTTCATCTGAGGACTTTCATCTGAAATATAGCTCGGCCTGTACGTGCGCCTGCTGGGGAGGTCTGTATATTATATTCATTATACCCCTGACCCCTGCCTGCAGGACAGGTTGCTCCCCACCTGCCACACAGCTCCGCCCGTGCGCCTGTGACTCTCCCGCCCCCGTGCTGCCGCTCCGCCGTGAGTTTGATTCTGCTGTTGCCCCATTGGTATTGTGGCTTCTTTTTTGTGCCTGTAATTCTGTGATTCTGTGATTCTGTGCTTACTGTACTGTGTGTGTCTCTGCTCCTTCATCCTTTTGCATCGTATCCCCCTCCTTCCCATTCTCTTCAGATCTCCCTGCCAGTTTTCCCGCCACTGCCCCCCTGCGTCTCCACCCCCCCACCGTCCACTCGCAGCCCCGCTCCCGCCTCCCAGCTGCTCCTCCCTCCCTCCCAGCCTTAAATGTGTGCCGGAGGCAAGCCTGTCTGTGCCTGTCTGCGCCTGGACCATGCCCAGCGCCAGAACCACTGGACCCCGCAAACACCACAACACCAGACTCCACTTCGACGCCAGCACCCTCCATGCACTCAATACCGGCCAAAACCACACCTGCGTCCAGGCCGCCCCAAAACAGACCCACGGACCTTTCTCCTGCCGCACCTGCAGTTTCACCTGCGACAGAGCCACCAACCTTTCAAGGACTGGACCCAACTACCCCCGCTGCATACTCCTCAACAACCGCTCCGTATGCAAACAAGTCTTCGAGCTCTAGGACCTGCTCGACACCGCGGCCCTAGATGTGGCCTTCCTGACCGAGACCTTTTGGGATGACTCCTCGGCGCCCAACATCACCATAGCCATCCCAGACGGCTACAAGATCACCCGCAGGGATCGCGCCAACGGAATCGGAGGAGGAATAGCCATCGTCCACATGACCACCCTCAACATCACCGAACACCTCCACTTCCGGATCCACACCAACCCCAACACCACCCTCAGAGGAACACTCGTGTACAGACCCCCCAGACCCCGGGCTCAGTTCAGCAACTTCATCGCCGACCTTGCCAGTACCCACGCACTCGCCTCCATGGTCTCCTCGGAGACCTGAACTTCCACCTCGAGAACAATACCAACGCCAACTCCGCCATGCTGATCGACAACCTTGCCAACCTCGGCCTCAGACAACTTGTCACTACACTCACCCACGCTGCCGGCCACACGCTGGACCCCGTCTTCTCGAAAGGCACCCACACCACCTTCGACCACACCACCAAACTCCACTGGACCAACCACCGCTGCATCCATTTCACCTTCAAGAAACCAACCATGCACCACCGCACCCAACTGCTGCCCCGCCGCTGCTGGAACAAAGTCACCAAAGACCAGCTGATCACCACCCTCGCCCGGAACCAACCTACAGACCCCACCAACCCAGACGCCGCAGCCTGCAACCTCAGACAGTGGATCAACAACTGCGCCAACACCCTCGCCCCGCTCAAGAAACCCTCCAACAGCCACACCAGTAAAAGAGCCACCTGGTTCACCGACGAGCTCCAGTACTCCAAACGCGCATGCCGGAAACTGGAGAAGATATGGCTCCACGTATGCAGACCGGACAGCAAAGCAGCCCACAAGGACGCCACCCGCAGACATCACCACCTCATCAGATTAACCAAGAGATCCTCCTTCAAAAACCACCTGGATAACAACGCACACAACAGCAAGGAGCTCTTCAGCATCGTAAAGGAACTCTCCAACTCCAACGCCAACGACATCCCGCCCTCACAAGAACTGTGCGACTCACTAGCCATCTTCTTCCACCGCAAGTTCGCTGACATACACATAGCTTAAACAATATGACCGCCCCGACTACGCCAGACTCCACCTCCCCTGTGAACACACCAGCGCCAACTGCCTGACCTCCTGGTCCAACGTCAACGACGACGAGACATGCAAGATCAGGAACTCCATCCACTCAGGTTCCCCGTCAGACCTGTGCCCACATCACGTATTCAACAAAGCAGACACAGCCATCGCCCCCCAACTACGGAAGGTCATCAACATCTCCTTCGAAACAGCTACATTCCCAGAAAGCTGGAAGCACGTCGAAATCAACGCCCTCCTCAAGAAGTCCAAGGCGGACCCAAAGGACCTCAAGAACTTCTGGCCCATCTCCCTGCTCCCGCTCCCGGCTAAGGTCATCGAGAAAATCATCAACATGCAATTGGCCCGCCACCTGGAAGACAACAACATCCTGGACCCGTCCCAGTCCGGATTCAGATGAAACCACAGCACTGAGACAGCCCTCATCGCCGCTACAGACGACATCAGGCGCCAACTAGAAAACGGAGAAACATCAGCCCTCATCCTCCTGGACCTATCAGCCGCCTTCGATACGGTCTGCCATCGCACTCTAAAGACACGCTTCCCAGAAGCCGAAATCCAAGAGAAGGCCCTTGACTGGACCACGTCCTATCTCTCTGGCAGAACCCAGAGCGTCCGCCTCCCACCCTTCCGATCGGAAGCCACCGACATCATCTGCGGCGTCCCCCAGGGCTCAGCCCAACTCTGTTCAAAGTCTACATGGCCCCCCTTGCACAAGTAGCCCGCCATCATGACCTCAACATCATCTCCTACGCCAAAGACACCCAGCTCATCCTCTCCCTCACCAAGGACCCACACAACACCAAAACCAACCTCCTCGAGGGAATGAAGGCCTTCGCCGACTGGATGAGGAGCAGCTGTCTGAAGCTGAACTCGGACAAGACGGAGGTCCTCATCCTGGGATCCACCCCCTCAGCCTGGGGGGACACCTGGTGGCCGAGCACACTGGGAACAGCACCAATACACACCAATCATGTGTCGCAACCTAGGATTCATCCTCGACTCCTCCCTCTCCATGTCCAAGCAGGTCAACGCCATCTCCTCCTCCTGCTACAACACCCTCTGCATACTCTGTAGGATCTACAAGTGGATCCCGACCAAAACAAGAAAAACGGTAACACAGGCCCTCGTCAGCAGCAGACTGAACTACAGCAATGCACTCTACGCAGGAATCCCTACGGCGACCACAACGCATTCAAAACGCATCCGCCCGACTGATTGTCAACATCCCCCGCCGCACCCACATCACCCCCCACCTGTGAGACCTACACTGGCTCCCCATCAACAAGAGGATCACCTCAAGCTCCTCACCCACGCACACAAACCACTCCACAACGCCGGACCAGCCTACCTTAACAGCAGACTCAGCTTCTACACCCCCACCCGCCAATTCCGCTCCGCCAGCCTCACCCTCTCACCTGTCCCCCGTATCCAACTAACAACCTCCGGTAGCAGATCCTTCTCCTACCTCGCCGCCAAGACCTGGAACACCCTTCCTACCCACATACGGCAGACCCAAGACCTACTCGCCTTCAGAAGACTCCTGAAGACCTGGCTCTTCGAGCAGTAGCTACACCCCCCTCCCCTCAGCGCCTTGAGACCCTCACAGGTAAGTAGCACGCTTTATAAGTAATTGATTGATTGATTGATTGATTGAACTCCATAGGCAGAGGTTCAGGAATTGCAAGAAGATAGAAAGCAGTACCTGGGTGGAATATGTTACTTTCTTTCGCAGAGCATTGGATGGTTGGATGAAGGGCAGGAAAGTTAGTTTTTCAGGGTCTTCTCTATTTGATTGCATGGGAGCACTTGTCCAGTAATTGTTTTCCAGAGCTGCGCCAGCACCTCATTGATAGCAGGCTGACTAATCCAAGAAAGCTTGCTGAGGAGGCTGACCGCTGGGTGAGCACCCGGGTCCACAATGGTCACATGGGAGATTCAGCCAAAGGTGGGCAGGGTCACCAGCAGAAGAGTTGGGGGGGGGACAAGGGTAAACAGAAGGAGTTCCATAAAGGTCCCCAAAGTAATTCCCAAGGGAACCAAGGGAAAGGTTCCCAGCCTCCCCCTGAGTGAAAGCAAGGGGTCCTGACAGGTGCACCTGTTCCCCAGGGACCCTGAAACATTACAAATGTGGGGACCTGGGTCATAAGGCGAATGACCCCAGGTGCCGCCTATTTGGAAAAGCAGCACCACCTGGTGCCCCACCCCGGCAGATAGCGAGTGTAGCCTTTGGGGAGGAGATTGGTGTCCAAGGTGGGTGGGGTCACGCAGAGATGTCCCTTTTCTCTTTAGGAAACTGTGAGGTGGTCACAGTGACCCAACTGCCCAACAAAACTAAGAAATATGTACAGTGGGTGACCATCAATGGCCATAAGGTAAAGGCTCTTAGAGATACAGGAGCCAGTGTGACAGCTGTCAAGTGTCACCTGGTGTCTCAAGAGCAGATTGTCCCTCACGCATTTTGCTGAGTTGTTGCCGCCGACAACACAGAGAGCCATTGTCCAATGGCTCAGGTTCCCTTTGAGTGGGGGGGTCTCTGGTACTCTTCAGGTAGCTGTGAGGCCCACTATGCCTGTTGACTGTTTGTTGGGGAATGATTTGGAGAGCTCACCTTGGGGAAAGGTGGAGCGGATTACTCACTTGGAGATGTTGGGTCTGCCTGACTGGGCGTGTGTGACCACCCGGTCAATGGCAGCCCGTAGGGGTGCTCAAGAGGACCTGAAGCCTGAGAGGGAGGCCCAGGATACTGCCTTAGAGAGAAGAGGCAGGGGGTGCAGGAAACCGCCCCCCAAAGTTCCCACGGACCAGGAGGAGGTAGACCCTGAGGGGGATGCCCTGGAATATACAGGTGTACATGTAGCTGAACTGGGAGACCTGCCTGAGCTGACCCATTGGCAGCAGGAAGGAGGCCCCTCCAGGGAAGAATTCTGCCAGGAGCAGACAGAATATCCTTCTCTCGAGGGTTTGCGGCAACAGGCTGCGAGCCAGGCAGCAGCTGATCGGTCTGGATCACATTGGATCTTGTTGGGAATGTACATATGTTTACACGAGCTGTCACGAGCGTTCAGGTGTGTCTGGTTGCTCGTGACAAGCTCGTGCTGTTGACACACGATGTTATGGTTTGAACGTGTAGTATGTTTACAGTTATGCCGTGATCTGTGATCTGGCATTACTGACCTGAAACTTAAGGCGAGAGCATCTCAATAAACTCCGTCTTCAACTTTAACCTCCTGTGTGACGTCTGTGACTTCCCTACAGATCTACAGGGAGAATGGTCTCCTGTATAGTGAGCCTAAGTTTGCTGAGCCTGGGTCAGCCTGTATGCTGGTGGTACCCCAGGGCTTCGGAGCCATCCTACTGGGGCGGGGCTGGCTCATGATGTGCCATTAGCAGGACATTTGGGGCAGGACAAGACCTTTGAGAGGCTTGTCACCCACTTTCATTGGCCCCAAAAGCACAAGACCTCAGACACTCATTGCAGGACATGTCAGACTTGCCAGGCAAGTGGAAAGAGTGGGAGGAAGCAGAGGGCTCCTCTCCAGCTATTCCCTGTGGTCAGCACCCCCTTTGAACGGTTGGGTATTGACATTGTGGGGCCACTGGACCCCAATACAGCCATGGGCAACAGGTTCATCCTAGTCTTGGTGGACCATGCCGCCCAGTACCCGGTAGCCATACCTCTGAGGACATTGACGGCCCTGTGATGAGAATTTTCTCCCGAGTGGGATTCCCTAGATAGGTAGTGTCTGATCGGGAGACCAACTTCATTTCCAAGTATATGAAGTCTCTGTGGCAGGAGTGTGGGGTAACTTAAAAGTTTACTACTCCTTACCTCCCCCAAGGAAACAGGTTTATGAGAGATTCAACCGAAACCTGAAAGGCATGATTTTGGGTCTTGAGGAGCCTTTGAGGCATAAGTGGGACATCCTCTTACCATGCCTGTTGTTTGCATACCGCAAGGTGCCACAGAAATCTCTAGGGTTCAGACCCTTCTAGCTTCTCTATGGTCACCCAGTGAGAGGGCCTCTGAGTCTGGTCAAGGAAGGCTGGGAGCAATCTCTCAGGAAATCTCCACAGGATGTATATAGCTACATGCTGGCCTTTAGGAACCAGACCAGGCATTTCAGGCAACTCGCTGAGGTGAATCTGGAAGCCAGCCAGGAGGAGATGAAGCGGTGGTACGACCAGAATGCCACTCTGGTAGAGCTTCAGCCTGGTCAGAATGTGTGGGTCATGGCCCCAGTGGAGCCCTGTTCCCTCCAAGATAAGTGGACCGGACCATTTGAGGTTGTGGAGCGCAAAAGTCCGGTTACCTACTTGGTGGACTTGCGGTCTCCCAGGAACCCCTTGCGGGTCCTGCATGTCAACCGCTTGAAGCCCCACTTGGAGAGGTCTGAAGTGGGCATGCTCTTAGCAACAGATGCTGGAATGGATGAGGAGAATGAGCCTCTTCCTGACCTCCTGTCTGCAACAGAGCAAGATGGGTCAGTGGATGTTGTAAACCTCTCTTCCACCCTGACCCCTGAGCAACAGAATGACTGCCGCCAGTTGATGAGACAGTTTTCTGATCTGTTCTCCCTGGTTTCTGGTGTCACAGATTGGTGCGTCCATGATGTGGACACAGGAGGCAGCTAACCTGTGAAGCACAAAAGTTACAGGGTAACTGACAGGGTGAGAGCTTGCGTCAAAGAGGAGGTTTCAAAGATGCTTGCATTAGGGGTGATTGGGTCCTCTAACAGTCCCTGGAGCAGCCCAGTGGTCTTGGTCCCAAAGGCTGCCACACCAGAACTCCGGTTCTATGTGGACTAGCGAGGGCTCAATTCAGTCACAAAGACTGACGTGCACCCCATCCCCAGAGCTGATGAGCTTATTGATCGGCTAGGGGCTGCCCGGTACCTCAGCAGGTTTGACTTAACGACTGGGTACTGGCAGATTGCCTTGACTGATGGGACAAAGGAAAGGTCAGCATTCTCCACACCAGATGGGCACTACCAGTTCCGGGTTATGCCCTTTGGGATCAAGAATTCCCCTGCCACCTTTCAGAGGTTGGTTAATCAGGTGCTGGCTGAACTGTTTGAGTTCAGTGCCACCTACCAGGAAGACATCGCAGTGTTCAGCACCAGTTGGGAAGAACATCTGTGCCACATCTGGGAAGTGTTGTTGGTGATGCGGAAGGCAGGCCTCACTATCAAGGTGAGTAAGTGCAAGACCGGGCAGTATTCCGTGGTATACTTGGGACACCAGGTTGGGAGCGGCCAGGTAGCACCGCTACAGCCCAAGATTGAAACCATCCTGGCTTGGGAACCCCCGGAAGACCCAGACAGAGGTGAGAGCTTTTTTAGGACTCACTGGGTATTACAGGAGGTTTGTCAAGGGGTATGGCAACATTGTTGCACCCTTGACAGAGCTCACTTCCAGGAAGCAGCCCAAGAAAGTGATTTGGACTGACCCCTGTCAGAAAGCTTTTGAGGCCCTGAAAGCTGCCATGTGCATGGCACCCATGCTCCTGGCACCTAACTTTTCCAGAGAGTTTATCACTCAGACAGACGCTACAGAGGTTGGTGTGGGGGCTGTTTTGTCACAGATGTATGAGGAGGGCCTAGATCAACCTGTAGCCTTCATCAGTAGGAGGTTACATCAACGGGAATAGAGGTGGAGTGCTATTGAATGTGAGGCATTTGCTGTGGTCTGGGCACTGAAGAAGCTGAGACCATACCTGTTTGGGACGCAATTCCTGGTTGAGACAGACCACAGGCCCCTCAGATGGTTGATGCAGATGAGGGGTGAAAATCCAAAGCTGTTGAGGAAGTCCATTTCCCTACAGGGTATGGACTTTACGGTGGAACACCGCCCTGGTACAGAATACACCAACGTCTGTCCAGATTTTTCTGCCTTAGTGATGAGAACTCCCCGGAGGTAGAGTAGTTCTCCCCACTTTTCAGCTGGAAGGGACACGTGGTAGACCTGGCACCATTGACGTAGGTCTCCCTTCCATTTTTTCTGTTGCCTTATGTGAATTGCTGATGTTATATGCTTTGGGCACTGTGCCACTACTATCCAGTGCCACAGTGCAAGTGCTCCCTATTGTAAATTAATGTATGAATTTGTGATTCCATGATTGGCTGGGTTGGTTTACCTTTCAGACCCTAGTACAATGCACCAGGAGTGCCCAGGGCTTGTAAATCAAATGCTGCTGGTGGGCTTGCTGCACGGGTTGTGCCACCCACAGAAGCAGCCTGTAAAAATGTGTCTAAGGTCTGCCATTACAGAGCCTGTGTGCAGTCTGGTACTGTCATGTTGACGGAGCACACTCACCCACTTGCCAGTCCCTAAACCTTCTCTTTTCTTCATATCAGACACCCCTATGGTAGACCCATAGGCAGGGTGTATTCTAAGTATAAGGTATGACAAGCCCTGATGTGTGTGGCATGTCCTAATAGTGAATTACAGCCATTTACGTTTGTCACCTAAATATACCCCATAGGCCAGAATGGGCAGTAGGATTATTACATCTCATAAACCTGACTGACTCAGGGAACATGGTAGAGTTTAAAATTAGTATGCCTGAACTGAGAATGATAAAATACATCTTTTAGTGAAGTTGATTTTAACATTCTGTGTTTGAAAATACCACTTTTAGAAAGTAGGTATTTTCTTGTCTAACTATCCAAGCCTGCCTCTGCTAGGTTGTGTATTCCTTGTCATGAGTTTCAGTGACAGGGCTGGGGGATTCCAGGAGACAGGATGAGTCAGCCCAGTGGTGAATAGAGAGATCTACATCTAGATGGGAGGGAGGAGTTGCAGCTGGGACCTGATTAGGACTGTTCCTTCCTCCACTATGCTGGCTCCACCTCCTGTGGTGCGTCTGATGTCTCTGCCCTGCACTGTAAAAGGAGACAAGGGCTTGAGAGAAGAGCTTGCCTCCTGCTGAAGTCTCAGGTACAACAGACTTCAACCACCAGCTCCCCAAGAGTTCTATGGAAGTTCCTGCTACTGTTTTGGGCCTTCTGAGGGACTGGTGTTGCAAGGAGCTGGAAGCATGACTCACGAAGAAGAAGCGTTTCGCCGTCGCAGCCGCTGCCGTCGCATCTATGAACAAGGGTGTCACCAGTGTAGCTGACGCATTGTAAGAAACGTCTTGCAACATTGAAGAAGCGTGTCGCTATCGCAGCCAATGCCGTCGCATTTCTGACAAAGGACGTCTTTGGTGTTGCTGACGCCTTATACTGCATCAAAAGAAGCGCCTCGCATCCACAGAGAAGCGTGCTGCAGTCGGAGCTGCTGTCGTCGCATCTCTGAACAAGGGTGTTGCCGCTGCAGCTGACGCATTGAGTTGAGACATCTCGCAACATCGGAGAAGCGCGCCGCATCAAGAAGACGTCTTTATTTCTTCGCACCAAAATTTCTACGCATCACCATCTTTGCAACATTTTTCGTTGCCCTGCATGTTGCATCTAACGATACATTGAGTTAAAGTGTTGCATTTTAAGATCTAAAGAGAGCTAAGCTAAACCTACCATTTTAAGTATAGTATTGTGGATTTTTGTCGCTTACGGTCTTGTGTTAAATCTATATAAAGAATACTTATTTTTTATATATAACTGTGTGGTGTCCATCTGTAGTGTTGTCACTGGATTACTGTATGTGTTCACAAATGCTTCACACACTGCCTTTGATATAAGCCTGTCTGCTCGTGCCAAGCTACCAAGGGTGTGAGCAGGGGTTATTTTAGGAGTGTACCCCATTACCCTGACTAGAGGCAAGGGTCCCTATTTGTCACAAGTACCTACCTGTGCCAGCTAGAGACCCCCAAATCAATAAGTGAAAAAAAAATTACACTCACCCTGAAAGTAGCAATCAAGCAGCCAGGAGGAAGCACATGCCAGGAAACAAACCCCATCAACCCAACTACCATCCAGAGTCCCAGGGAAAGAGGAAGAACACGATCTAGATCACAGAGATGAGTGAGCACCAACACCAGCTCCAAAGTTCCATTGGGGAGGAAAACACCATGTGACAGACCATAGTGGACAAGGTGAACAGTGTTGCTGAAGTGAAGAGGACAGTGACAGACTGTAAGTGCAATACAAAGGCAAAGCTGGCAACCAATCTCAAGGCAGTATTGCAGAATGGAGGTGGCAGTCCAGCTTCCCAGCAGGAGTTGGATCCCTTGGGGGAGCAGGTTTCTGCTTTCTCCTCTAAGAAGTTGGTGATTGGAGTTGCGGGATGGGAAAGTATTGGCTATGATAAACTCCAAAAGTGATAGGGTAAGTCACAACAAAGGGCAATTGAGTAAATAGGTCATGTCATGTAGTGCAGGCAGCTATGTTCCAGCACTCTGCTGCACTATCTGCAGGCCGAAGGGAAGGATTCTGGCTCATCCATGGTGAAACATGACATCAAGGGAAGGCTCATGAGCATTTTGATAATATGTTGGCATATGGCAGGCCGCAAGTCTTCTAGCTGTGCTACCCTTTGTCAAAAGGAAAGGGCAGGAATTCGCTGTATCTACTAGATAAGGTTCATCCCTGTCCTTTCTGCCAGCACCGGCACAGAAACAGCAGATGTCCGCCAAAACAGACACCCTTGCACCATGGTACAAGGGCACTTCCATTGGTGCCAGCCAGCTGATTGTGCACCAGCATAGAGGAAAGCACAGGGATGCATTGTATCTTTGACACCACAGCACAACTCTGCACTTTCACATATTAATCTGCCCACAAATCCATAGCATAGAATTTGTATCTCAGAGGAAAAATAACACATCAGGGGGGGGATATGTGGGCTTTGAGTAGTACCTATATATCGGGAGATTTCAGAGACACGTCCATAGTTGCGTGGATTAAAGTACATTGTACGCAGGTGACCCGGCATACATGCTCAGAACACACAGGTATCAGCTGCCATTGTAGGGACCACATGAACACCTCTCATCTACGAAATATAACTTGGGTCAGATTTACAAAGATCTGTAAATCTGAGGCAGCACCAAAAACGTACACTCTGCAAAAGCAGGTACTAGATTGGTGTAACAAGAAGAAATATTTGTATTTCTCCTCCTTTTTGCTTTTTCTTTGTTTTCTCCATTCTGCAGTACACATAGAAAGAGCAAAATGCCATTATTGATTATTTATGTGCAGGAAGGGACACCTACCTTCACATAAACAATCACCCCTGCAAAGCAGGCACCCTTGCACAATGGCACAAGTGTGTCTGTGTTGGTGCTAGGTAGCTATTTTTTGTACCAGTGCAAGGGAAACCCAGGGGTCTGCTGTATTTTTCTAAATATGCCACATCACTGCAATATTGAAATGATGTAGTGTGGCACTACTAAATTTGCAGCCCACTGCACCATTCATCGTATATATATATGACCCTGAAAGTGAAATGTAGTGCTCCTTGATTGTCAACTGGATTACTCATGGCAACATCTAAGAGAGATAAGCAATAGCAAATCTCCATCTCATTGATGGCCAGCAGCCTGTCCTGGACTTTAGCGATGATGGGGATGATAACAACCTCATACATTTCCAGGACACCCTCCAAGAACTCCTGGACTGGATCAGGACAGTAAATATTGTTCACAATGAAATTTTTATAATGAGGACTTTGACCCCACATACCATTAATCCGCACAGTGCACCTACCCCGCATACCATTACTCCGCATTTTTTATGATGCGTGTGCATTTACTATGCATTCCTTTACAATGAAATTTGCTGTAAAGGTATGTATGGTAAATGCACATGCCTTGTAAAAAAAATGTGGGCGATGCACGTCGTTGTGAGGAAACAGAGGCTCTTCCGATTCCTCACAATGACGTGCACTGCCCCTCGGAGACAGACGACATGAAGCAGGAACCAGCAGGAGAGAGGAACCATGAGAAGAGAGAGGTAAGGGGGATTGGGCCTGGGGTGGGGGTACATGTTTAGGCTAGTGTTTGTGTAGTGTAAGGTTGTGTTTGTGTAGTGTAGGCTGCTGTTTTAGGGTTTAGGGTAGTATTGTGGTGTTTGTGTAGTGTAGTGTAGGGTAGAGTTTTAGGGCTTAGGGTAGTGTTGGGGGTCGTGCAGGGTAGTGTTTGAGTGGAGGGACTGGACTGGGGGTCGGGGGAGGGCGTGCTGGGGGTAGTGTTTTAGGGTAGTGTTGTGGTGTTTGTGTAGTGACTGGGGGTAATAGTGCTGGGGATAGTGTTTTAGGGTTTAGGGTAGTGTTGGTTGGTCGTGCAGTGTAGTGTTTGAGTGTAGGGACCGGACTGGGGGTCGTGGGGGTCCTGCTGGGGGTAGTGTTGTAGGGTTTGGGGTAGTGTTGTGGTGTTTGTAGTGAGGGGTAGTGTTTTAGGGTTTAGGGTAATGTTGGGGGGACATGCAAGGTAGTGTTTGACTGTAGTGACCGAGCTGGGGGTCGGGGGGTCATGCTGGGGGTAGGGTTTCAGGGTTTAGGGTAGTGTTGTGATGTTTGTGTAGTGTAGGGTAGTGTTTTATGGTTTAGGGTAGTGTTGGTTGGTCGTGGAGGGTAGTGGGGGACATGCTGGGGGTAGTGTTTTAGCGTTTAGGATAGTGTTGTGGTGTTTGTGCATAGTAGGGTATTGTTTTAGGGTTTAGGGTAGTGTTGGGAGGTCTTACAGGGTAGTGTTTGTGTGTAGGGAATGGACTGGGGTCAGGGGGGTCATGTGGGGGTAGTGTTTTAAGGTTTAAGGTAGAGTTGTGGTGTTTGTGTAGTGTAGGGTAGTGTTTTTGGGTTTAGAGTGGTGCTGGGGGGTCGTGCAGGGAAGTGTTTGAAGGTAGGGACCGTACTGGGGGTCGGGCAGGGTCATGCTGGGGGTAGTGTTTTAGGGTTTAGGGTAGTGTTTTGGTATGTGTGTAGTGTAGAGTAGTGGTTTAGGGCAGTGTCAGGGGGGTCATGCTGGGTAGTGTAAATGTAGGGAGAGGACTGCGTGTCGGGGAGGGTTGTGCAGGGGTACTACATTAGGGTGTAGAGTAGGGCTGGGTACTCTCACTTACCTTTAAAACTTTTAGTTTACCTTTACCACGCATGCCTTTGCGTTGTAATGGCATGCGTGGTAAAGGTATAGTCGTTATAAAAGTTTGCTTTGTCATAACTTGCGGAGTCATTGAATTTGTGTTGTAAAAATTTTGTGGTGATGGTATGCAGAGTGTTTCTTAGTTGGGTAACATCATATATTCAAATAGGACACCCATGGACCCTTCGCCTGCCACTCCTGCAAGTTCGCCTGCATCAGGACCCACACCAAACCCACTAACTCCAAACACAGTTCCGACTCTAACCACCTGAAATGCATCCTGCTGAACACCCGCTCGGTCCACAGACATGCCACTGAACTCTGGGACCTACTCGACAATGCATCACCGGACGTCGCCTTCCTTACAGAAACCTGGATGAACACCTCATCAGCACCCGACATCGCCATAGCCATCCCGGACGCTTACAAGATCATCCGAAAAGACCGCACCAACCAAACAGGAGGAGGCATCGTCCATAAGAACACCATTCGAATCACGACCAGCTCCGACGACAACCTCGCTACCGCCGAACACCTCCACTTCCAGATCCACATCGACCCCAGGACCACACTTAGAGACACCCTCATCTATAGACCACCAGGAACCCGCACACAATTCACCGAAGACATCACTGACTTCATCAGCCCACATGCCCTCAACTCTGAGAACTACATCCTATTGGGAGACCTCAACTTCCACCTGGAAAAGAAAAACGACAGCAACACCACCACCCTTCTGGACAACCTGGCCAATCTCGGACTCAAACAACTTGTTGACACCCCCACCCACCTTGCCGGACACATGCTCGACCCTATCTTCACCTCCAGCAAACACATCTCCTTCGACCACACCACATCTCTCCATTGGACGGAACACAGATGCGTTCACTTCAACTACAAAAAGAACTCGACCCACAACCCCCCACAACCTGCACCTCGAAGAAACGGGAACAAAATCACTACCGTCCAACTCTTCACATCCCTTAACCTAAACCCTCCTGCCATATCATCGGACCCAAACCAAGCTGCCACCAAACTCACACAATGGATCACCCACAGCGTTGACGAACTAGCACCCTTGAAAAACCACCAGATCAAACAAGGTAGCAAAAAGGCCCCCTGGTTCAACGATGACCTTAAGAAATCCAAGGCGTTATGTCGTACCCTCGAGAAAACCTAGAGAAAAAACCCAACCACTGACAACCTGACCACCTTCAAGGACGCCACCCGCAAACACCACCAATTGATCCGATCCACCAAGAAATCAGCATTCAAGGATCGACTCGACAACAACGCCCACAACAGCAAGGAACTATTCAACATCGTCAAAGAATTTACCAACCCCACCGCCGGCACAAACGACATCACTCCCTCCCAAGACCTCTGCGACTCTTTATCCTCTTTCTTCCACAACAAAATCGCCGACATACATAACAGCTTTGAAAGCCAGTCCGAAGAACAGTCCACTCCACCCACCTCCGAACCAAAACAGAACTCTCACAACCTTTGCGCCTGGAACCCAATAACTACTGAAGACACCATCCGCCTGATGAACTCCATCCACTCAGGATCGTCAACCGACCCATGTCCCCACCACATTTTCAACAAAGCAGACTCCATCATCGCACCCCATCTCCGCGATGTCATCAACTGTTCCCTCAACTCCGCTACCTTTCCAGAAAGCTGGAAACACGCCGAACTCAGCGCCCTTCTGAAGAAACCCACAGCAGACCCCTCTGAACTTAAGAACTACCGCCCCATCTCACTCCTCCCATTCCCTGCCAAAGTCACTGAGAAAGCCGTCAATAGTCAACACGCCGCCTTCCTTGAATCCAACAATTCCCTTGACACCTCACAGTCCCGCTTCCGAGCCAAACACAGCACTGAAACCGCCCTCATCGCAGCTGCAGACGACATCCGAACGCTACTGGACAACGGAGAAACAGTTGCCCTCATCCTACTTGACCTCTCCGCCGCCTTCGACACAGTCTGTCATAGCACCCTCATACAACGCCTCAGCAATGTCGGAATACAAGGAAAAGCTTTGAACTGGATCATCTCGTTCCTCGCCGGGAGAACCCAGAGAGTCCGCCTCCCCCCATTCAAATCAGAGGCCACCGAAGTCATCTGCGGAGTACCACAAGGATCATCACTCAATCCCACCCTCTTCAACGTTTACATGAGTCCCCTCGCATCCATCGCGCGACAACACAACCTCAACATCATCTC
Organism: Lissotriton helveticus; assembly: GCF_964261635.1. NCBI lineage: Eukaryota > Metazoa > Chordata > Amphibia > Caudata > Salamandridae > Lissotriton > Lissotriton helveticus. The sequence continues at coordinate 1,471,403,101 of NC_136065.1, forward strand.
CTACGCAGACGACACCCAACTGATCCTCTCCCTCACCAAAGACCTTAACACCGCCAAAACCAATCTACAAGAAGGAATGAAAGAAGTAGCCGAATGGATGAAGAACAGCCGCTTAAAACTAAACTCGGACAAAACGGAAGTCCTCATCCTAGGATCATCCCCCTCTGCCTGGGACAACTCATGGTGGCCACCGGCCCTGGGTACAGCACCCATACCTACAGACCACGCACGTAATCTGGGCTTCATCCTAGACTCCTCACTCTCGATGACCAGACAAGTCAACGCCGTCTCATCCTCATGCTTCAACGTCCTTCGCATGCTCAAAAAAATCTTCCGTTGGATCCCCACCGAAACAAGAAAGACTGTCACCCACGCACTGGTCACTAGCCGACTGGACTACGGAAACACCCTCTACGCCGGAACAACAGCCAAACTACAGAAAAAACTCCAACGCATCCAAAACGCCTCAGCCAGACTCATATTGGACATCCCCCGTCAAGCTCACATTACCGGTCACCTGAAAGACCTTCACTGGCTCCCCGTCAACAAGAGAATAACGTTCCGTCTCCTCACCCACGCACACAAGGCCCTCTACGACCTAGGACCCGAATGCCTCAACACACGACTGTACTTCTACACACCCACCCGCCAACTACGATCATCCAATTAAGCCCTCGCCGCAATTCCGCGCATCCATAGATCCACCATGGGAGGAAGATCCTTCTCCTACTTAGCGGCCAAAACCTGGAACTCTCTCCCCACTCACCTCCGCCTTACACAGAACCACCTTTCCTTCAGAAAGCAGCTAAAAACCTGGCTATTCGATAAGTAATGCACACACCCTCCCCCAAGCGCCTTGAGTCCCTCTGGGTGAGTAGTGCGCTATACAAATTCCTGAACTTGAACTTGAACTTGAACTTGAACTTGAACTATGGACATGGGGAGGGTCAACAGAGTTGTGGGGTCTCTACATCCCCCACCTAGCAACCATCAGGCACCACCTTCCACACAACCCAGACCCCTGGACTCTGAGGACCCACAGATTACCTTCCAATGCGCAGCGGTAGGAGTCCAGCGGGATTTGGTAGATCAGTTGTGTGGGGATGGAAACCATGGCAGCCACAATAGAGGGAATCTGTGGATGCTTCATTCCCAACAGACGAAAAACCACCACTGGGTCTGGGCTCCCAACAGCAAGGCCAAGCCACTGGCTAATATCAAACAAAAAAATGCCAATACTGTTCTCCTTACTCTTATTTGAATTCAGCAACACATACGAATTGAACAATATGTATCGTCACAGCTTTTTATCAGAATTAATCTTTTTCTTTTTTCTTTTACTTTTACTTCATTATCTTGGTTAAATTTCACCAATTTTGTATTTCAAAAACATCTATACAAGACATACACAACATTATACAGATTTGTCATAAAACATTACCCTCTACACATTTGTATTCATACTCACAATGACCACATTCCTCAAACATTCTGTCTCATACATACACATGCGCCACGTACTATTTACACTTCAATTACAATATTCACAAAATGCCATAGACCATTAGTTTCTCAGATTTGCAGCAGTTGGAACAAGATTTTGGTACTCCTATGGCTCAACAAAATAGGTCTACGCGTTTCGAACTCGCAATAAGTTTTGGAGTTCTCATCAGGACCAAAGCTGTGAAGAAAGGAGAAAAGGAAACCTTTCTTTAATGCTCATTGTTCGTTCTGACAAGTGAAAACACTAGCTCTGCCACCTTACACTTCCCTTTCTTACCTCTATTAGAGAAAGCTTGTGTGCTTGCTGTTTCTACCACGACGCTGAACAATCTATTAAAAAGAATAACAATAGTGCAAAATGTCACCTCAATGTATTTTCTGTACTCATCAACCCTCTCTTAGATGTGTAGCTCCAACTTACTCGTTTTCTTGTAGTCAGCATTCATACACTTTTCTTAATGTGCCTGGTCCTACAAAGAAAAAAAGGTGGGGGGGGAAGCTTATTGTTTGGTGCTGAGCTGGCATTGGGAGCTTGTGCCACTCAAGTGGTGTTAAACAAGAAAAAGGCTTACTTTAGTTTTGTAGACCTGCACCGTGTACAGGGTTTCTAGATGTTTGCAGGCTACCTAAGAATTAAAGTAGCTAATTGCTAGTAAAGTTTCTGGAATGCCACTTTTTCAAATCTCTAGAGTACGACGTTTGCTACATTCTCTGATCCTATGTAGGCGTCCACATTAGCCGAAGAAAAAATCACTCTCGGTAGGTTTTCTCAAAGTCGATTCTCCTGGCTCCTCTTAACCGGCTTATGAATCGCGCTGCATTTCCTTATTGACAAAGGATCAAGGGAAATATGGTTCAGTTTTCCCGGTCGCCATCTTGTAACGTGTAAACGTCTCTGGTCGTGTCTCGAGTATTTCTAAATAGAAACGCCTATACTTAGAAGCACCTCCTTAGATGTTGAAATTCGCCTGACGGGAAAAGCCCTGCTACGCAGTTTGTCTTAAAATGGACATAGCAGCGCAGAACCAGCTTGGGAGCCTCACTGCATTTCCTTGTTTGCAAAGGATCATGGGAAATGTGGTTCAGTTATGTGGAAGGATTCAATGGTTTCTCACGGTGGCCATCTTGTGATGTGTTTCTAATACCATTATTGATAAGCCAATTCTAAGGGAACCATGCTGTCACTTGCATGGCGACTGTCAACCCCCAGCGAGTCATGGATGATCTCTTTTGATGTTCTCAAATTTTTGCAGATGTTAAGTCATGGCAAACCAGACAGATCCCTGTCCATAGGTAAGACACCGACTCAAGATAAGACACCTACTCACGCATGTTGCCAAGCACAGCTAGCAGAGACATATGCATATATATAACATTAACTGACACACATGCTAACTTCCACACAGTTAATCATGATGTAGACCTGTATGTAGTATACAATGACATTTCATGTCAATAGAAATGTAAAAAAATATAAAACTACCTACCCTATGCGAACTATCTATTCTAACCTAATTTACACTATCTTATCCTACCTACTATCTAAAACTACCTTAACTTAACCTACCTTACTCTACACATTTAGCACAACATGATAAACATCAATCTCCACCCCCCTTAAAACATGTCTTCACACAAGGACACCAGAAAGTACACCTAAACAACAACTCTCTACACAAAGAATTCATATGAAAGACATCAACCCTCCACCCCAACAAAAATTACCCTAACCCCTACAAAACCCCTTAAACACTATCCAACACTATCACTATCACTACACTAACCTAAACTAAGCTATAAAAACAGTAGGTACAACAATAAAACTACATACAGGGGGATGGGCAGAAATGCTCCTTGTGGCTATATTCACTTGGGTCTTGCCACTGCCAGTTTGATCTTATGTAGGAGAGAAAAACTTGGTCTATCTTGTCTAATTCATATGAAAAACATCATCCCCCCACCCCAAAAAAACAAAAACTACCCCAACCCCTACAAAATCCCTTAAACACTATCCCTACATTATCTCTATCACTACACTCAGCTAAACTAAGCTATAAATACATAAGGTACAACATTAAAACTATATACAGTGGGAAGGGCAGAAAGACTCCCTGTGGCTATGTTCACTCGGGTCTTCCCACTGCCTGCTTGATCTCATGTAGGATTGTCAAATGTTGGTCTATTTTGTTTTCTAATACTGCTGCACACAACTTCAAATCTGAAATGCCCTTCTTCATGTCCACTTTAAAAAAGCTAGGCCCTTCTTTGGCCTGAGGTGTGGGTCCAGGTGGTAGTGATAGCCCGCTGGTAGAGGTACTGGGCACTGGTGTCTCAGACATATCTTTCCTAGGATTTCCATTTCTACCAGAGCTGCCCTTTTCAGGTGTTGGTGGTCAGATTGTAAAGCTTCACCACTTGCACTGAGCCATCTCCTCCTCGTACCTTCTCTTCATGGCCCTGTGTGCATTTCCAAAGTGTCTGAAATGGTGGAAGCGGTCCCTCCTTTTGTTTTAAGCTGCCTCAGCTACTCTGGGGTTATGTTATGTTGTCTGTTGAAGAAATAGGGCTAACTGTCGGTCAAAGGGTGACTAGAAACAGGTACCAACATCATGACACATACATTTTGACACATCTACGGTAGCATCCCCTGCAGCGTAGATTCATCTTTCTGCTTAGAGTCACCATACACATGCCTATTATCTATCATATCAGTTGTACTAAGCCCTAATTACAAAGGCAGGTCAATTGTTGCACAATGGAATTGCAACACCATGTCACATCTAGGAAGGGCAATGTCAATATGCTTGGGAGAAATCTGCGTGGTATCCCTGTAATGGTAAACATGTCACTTTCGATGTAGATTCGTGTGCCTTCTGCATCCTGTTATGGCCTTAATGCCATAGGAATTTTCCATAGTAAAATGTGCAATGTCTGCAAAGTACAAGAATTATCTGACAACGTAGGGTAACTAATATGGCAAGGACAAATATCAGGAAACATTGCTTATTATACTGAACACATGGCAGGTATGACATTAAACAATGGACGCTGGATAAGTATCTCTCTTTCACACAGAGTCCATGGTGTAACGTGCCACCCATCATTTCATGCTTCCAAAATCATAGCATGTACAACTGACATGCATTCCAAAAATGATATCCCATTCAATCCTTGCACTATACAATTAGCATTGATAAAGGCAATCATCAGAAAATTTTGGGTCCTTGAAGTTCTCTACCTCAGCACACATGCATGATGGGGGTTCAGCTACAAGACATAACATGATAAAAAACACATCAGTAAACTTAGAACACATATTAGATATGCAGCAGAAGCACAGAGCATATGCATGCTTGTTGGCTATATAAGCCTTCAGGTTGTAAGTAATCAAATTACACAGTTTATATGCGTGAATGATACACATCGGTAAGGCTGGCTGAAGTGAACATACATATGAAGAGCCAAAACATGCACCTGTTTGCCAATTTGCAGAGCCATGTCATGAACCTCATCAGTACTAAATCTCACTATGGTAGCTGGATTTGATAATTCTCTGTACCTACAAAAATCACGTCATAATCAGCAAGGTATTGCAATACCAAGGCCCTCTTAAATGATGACACTAGGAAATGAGTATGCTATGTATATCTCAGTTCATGCATACTATACCCTAAGTTAGGTGAGTTCTGTATCTGTCAGTGCTGCTGAGTGCATGATATTGTTCACATATGTCCCATGCATCCCTAAGTGTTGCATTGCATAATTGAACAGTAACACTTACGTTATAGGTTGAGATGTGTCTTAATCAGGCTAGCATACCCTTGAATACAGTACCATTTGAGTGGGCTCCCATCTGGCATACACGGGCCTCTTACACTAGAGGTATGTACTAAGTGGGCTCATATGTAAGGACAACTCCAGCGGCTTTGGCCTCAAAAATGCCTCCAGGTGGTCATGCAAAGGCAGCATGTGGGATCTGCTTCGTATTCAGATGTATGTAGTGAAGTCAAGCCAATGCAAAGCACAGAGTAGCCATAGTGGTCATCAAGGAACCATACCTTTTACATAAAAAACTATGTTCAAGACCATTGTTAACTGGTTTGCCACATTCAGACGTTAGCTAAGCAGTGTAAGTCATGGCAGGCCTTACTCAAGCTTGAGAACTCCGGGAGGCATGCCGAGGAGAATCAACGGCACATCACTATGGGGTTTATTTCCAAGGCCCTTGTGCTCCGATGCATTACTTTTATTTATTTATTTAGAAAGATTTATAGAGTGCCTTATCACCCAGGGGTCTCTAAGCGCTTACTTTTGACAGTGTAAAAAGTGACATGCCGCAGTACAAGGATCCTGTAAATAAGCCCCTTTATGTGTAACATATGTTCTGTAATGCCCCTTTACAACTGTACCTGAAAATGCCTGTTGTAAAATAAGCAGCTCTGGAGCAGATCTACACTACCTGGTTTATCATCATACGATTTGTCAGGATGGGCTATGGCCATGTACTTTAGCTCAATACTTCCCTGGGACTCATTTGTATCATCTACAGGTACACAAATTCTTATGTGGCCCACACAGTGTCACAGATATCACGGCATTTCCGACTTTTCATGGGGCATGGCACATTTGAGTCAAAGGTCACGTGAGCCATACTTGATGCTACCACAAAACATCAATGAATACATGAATCACATAGGATAGCAGACAAATCATGCGTATATACTAGTAGCTCCACCAACTTTTATGCCAACATAATCCAGAAGGTCAGACTCCCTGCCAACCACATCAGCCCAGTGATGTTTTTGTTCGTGGATGTTGCTGTCCACTCTGAGCATCCTCCGCATCTGTCGGAGTATGGACTACCACGATTGTATTCTGACCTTCACAGGGTAGTCCTGTATGACACATCCCCCACTGGCTAGCCTGGCAGGCAGGTAATGTGTCACTAGGCACAGGAAGCTCCCAAACCCCTGCTCATTCATGGGGGACAACGACTCTTCCCGGCAAGATCCCACCCAAAATATTTACAAACCAAAAACAAAAACACTAATAACCCTAAAGCAAATGTACCCCAAAAGACAAACACCCAATAGCACACAGAACATACACAACAATATGAGACAATTGCACACAAAAAGGACTTGAGGGACATGACAGGGACAGAAGACACAATACACCAGCTCCAACAACACCAATACCACTATCCAACACAAGCAAAACCCACCACTGGCAAGCTCACACAGAAAAACTGTGAATTAAAGTGAAACTGAAAGTAATTTCACAGTTCCTGGTTTGCAGCATGCTGGATCCATTACATCACTTTTCTTTATCTATTACTTTACTTCCTGGGTGGATGCTTAATGTTTTTAGCCGAATGTGTTATTTTTATTTACGCTACCAGACAATGTGTCGATTTCACACAATACCTGATAAGGGGCAATGCAGTCTTTAATGTGTGCCCGCTGGGAAGCGTAATTTTTGGCTGTCAAAGTGGCTGAAAAATATTACACTTAATTGTATTCCGTCATCTTTTTTTTTTTTAAACAATAGGTCAAAAGTGTATTTTTTGTGTATTAGGATGTTCACTGCATGTAATAATGTACATGGATGGCAGTGTTGGTGGAAATAGTGGAGTTGACTGGTTTGCAGTCTTTGCATTTGTTTACAATGTATGTTTTTCAATTAATTTATGCATGGGTTCATCCTGTTTGGGGATCATACTATGCATTGTGCCCAAACACTGTGGTAGCACAAATGTGCACCTTACCAGAGGTGCCCTTGTGTACTAAATTATTCTTAGCACCCACTGACATTGTATTAGCTTCCCCCAGGGATAAAAAAGACTACCACTGCCATGGGGCCAGTGCATCCCCATCTGCAACTGCTCAGGCTATTGCCAAACTGTTCCATACCCTACAGTGGAGACATCAGTCTGTGAGGAAATTTGGGAGTGAGATTGGCTGCACCCACTTGGAAAGGGATGTGAGAAGTTAGCCTGGTATATGATGTCCACTATTCTAGTGGCCACCTTGCACCAGTCTAATCAACACTTGTTGATGGTAGGTTATGAAGTCAACTTTATAGAAAGCTATCCTAGTGGTAGCTGTGGAGAGCAGCCTTCAGGCTAAGACTTGGAGACAAGTTAAGCAAGTTGTTTTACCAATATAATCTCTTGAGTACCAAATGAAAGCACACCACATAAGGTATATATCAAATATATATGTATTTATTCTAAACACAACCCCTCTGCACTCTTTATGAGGTCAGAGGTAAAATTACAATACAAGGAACTTAATTAGCATACGATAAGTTGCACAGTATACGTTTTGTGGGCCTCACAAACCATATACTAAAATAGTAGTATAAGAACGACGTGAGAGTTCGAAAGCAGGCCTGGGGCCTGTGGAATCGCTGGGGCTACTCAGAACAACCAAAGGTTAGCATGTAGGAGGCCCACGAGAGACGCATGAAGTGTCTAAACACAGCCGCGGGTTACCATTGACTTTCTATGGGAAACAAATACGTTACAATTTTCAGGATTAAGGGTACAAGGAGGTGAACTGCAATGGAATCCTTTTAGACTAGGACTCTTGGAGAGTCAATACTCACGGGAGCACCGGAGTACTCGTGTTACCTCACCCAGGGAAGCCGGGTGCATAGGTGTCTTTTCGTGTTGGGTTTCGTCGTCGATTCCAATGGAGAGCTGCAAAGAAGTGCTGCAGGCGACCAGAGGAAACGTGTCTGGGTGGATCCAAGGGTGGATCGGAGATATGAAGAACCTCAGAGAAGAGGAGACAGAGTCTGGGCCACTAGCCAGTGACCAGGGTGGCGATAGAAAGATGCCACCAGATGTCGGATGATTTCAGGTAAAAAGGTGAAGTTTGTCTCTTCAGCCACGAGGACCAGGTGGCGGCGACGATGACCAGGAGCTGGATTCGAGCTGTCCCACAAAGGATCCAGTTGACTGCAGTGTCAGTATTCGGATTGGACCTAACAAGCCTTGGCAAACGCACCCCACGCAGGATGTCAAGATTGGCTTCGGTGCACACCAGCAAGGTCTGTGGAACTTCTCCTTTGCAGGGAAGTTGGAGCAAGCCTTGGGGAACCTGGAAAGCAAGTTAAATCAAAAGTTGGTCTTCTTGGGGGCTCATTAGCCAATGGAGTAAAGATGCATCGAGCTGAAATGCACAAAGCGGGCCCATGGGACACTCGTGGAGTGTGGGCCCCTGAGCTTCCGTGCAAAAGGTGCTCGGGGCTGAGGCTTCAAGCACCCCAATGCATAACTTCGGGATACTTCGAGAAGTTGGTGCAGGTAGAAAAATTCAGGATGTCCAGGAGTTCCAGTCCCACGTCTCTCGTGTCCGCCACAGGTCTCAGCTTTGCTGGGATCGCAGGACAGCATCAGAGATGTCTGGAAGTCTGCGTCCTGTGTTGCAGATTTGGGATCCGGCGGGAGCCTCGAAAATGCAGACCAGCAAAGATGCTGTTGGTGCCTGCTTGAACCGGGTAGTCACTCCTTGACCACAAGGGAGATCTCTTCCATCTTGCAGTCGAAATGGAATGTCGAAGGTCCAGGATATATGTTGCAGAGTTTCGTCCAGGGTAATCTAAAGTCCTAGGGACTGGGGTTTTATACTTATAGTAAGTTTAGGGGTTTGACTAACTCCAAGGTCCCTCCTATGGGAGCACCTGGGGAGGGGGTGGTTACACCCCTTCCCCTTTGTCCACTTTTGCACCAGAGCTGGGGCTGAGTGCCCCAGCAACAGGTTTGTACTGGGAAATGCATGGAGCACCTTGTGTGACCCAGGCAGTGTCTGGAAAGCATTCACTGAATGCAGCCCTCTCTGCCCCAATACACTAAAGCCTGTCTGGGGAGGTGCCAGCACCTCCCTGGACAGGAAACCTATTGTCAAGGCCTCCCCTGCTGGAGTTTCGTCCAGCAGCAGGAGGGCAGACTCGTGTCTGTGGCAGCAACATCCATTTTGGGATGCTGAGGCTCGGTTTAACTTTAACCAGGTAAACCAGTAACTACATGTCTTCTCCCTCTAGAAGGGTGGAATGCTATCCCCATAGCCAGAACTGTCGGGGGCGGGGTAGTATTCCAAAGTGTTTGACACCTTACACAACATGTTTTGATAAAGCCAAACAAAATGTAGCATTAACGGTGAGGATTATAATGCACTTAAGAGTATATGATATGGCTATACCATAGAACAGCTATACAGAGATGTTTTTGAAAGCTACAGAGGGGCTCAGCTCATGCTAGGGCACCCTCTTACATAAAACCAAGCACTCTACCTCCAGGATTGTCGAGGTCTGCCATAGGAGTGGCTTATAGGTTCATATGTGTCTATATAGGTATATAGATATAGGTATACTATATATAAGTAAAGGCTGATTACACCACCTTACCCGGGCTGTAAGAACAGACCCGTGGTGTCAGTTTGGAAGGCAAACCAGGGGTGGCACAATACATGCTGCAGCCCCTGGTAGGCCTAGGGTGCACCTATGGTACACTATACAGGTGCTCAAAGGGGTGACCCAGTAACCTATCTGTTATGTACCTAAAGTACATGGGATCAATTTAGAGAGAGTACAGCTGGGATGTGGGCCTCATTAGCAGGTCCACACCCACACTTAAGTCGAAAAACCAGAGAATCACAGCAAAAAGTGGGGATAACCATAGGAAGCAGGCCCTACTCTCCTACAAGGGATGTATGAATGTACCATTTGATTGTTTGAGTATTTTTATTTCATATCTAAGGGCCATACGCCACAGGAAAGTGAAAGTGTCATAATTTGTGCCAACATGATCTTCAATCATGCTGAATGTGCTATGGTACATCACCATGCAAGCCTTGGAGTGACCTTCTACATATAGCTGATAGTAATACTAAGTAATAACACCACAACTACATGCTGCATCATGGCAGTGTTGCTTATGCATGGGAGTATGTGTTCACATGCAACTCTGTTGCACAGGCAAAGTATAGTATGTAGCATTTGTATGTGTGATATGAGATCACCTAATGGATTTAACACATGGATACAATTGTTGATGTAGCATATGTAGACTGTAGTTTTGGGTACTATGTTACCATGCCCATACTATGTGGAACACTTAAAAGTCATCATACTATGAGTGGCCTCTACTATCATCCACAAGTATGTGGCCATACACATGGCTAGCAGCAGGAGAGACACACACACAGCCAATGCACACTTTCTATGTTACCACACCATGTTAATTGTGGCTGGCAATGGAGGACTATCGGCTACAGTTAGTGGGACACTATTTCATTTGTACCAGCTTACGTTCAATGCTGTGTTTTACACATAACTACATACATTATCTGTGTGACAATTAGTTTAAGGACAAATGTGAATGTTTAGGTGTTTACTGTGACTATGGAATCAAAATGCATACACAGTGGTATTGCTCATACATTTATTTACAAATAGTTTAAAGATGTTATATCTGTCATCATTGTGTAATATCATGTTCAGCACTCATTCTTCTGTTCAAAAATTGTTTATGATGTGGTCTCTCCGCTATGTTGCGTTAACAGACGGACCCAATCATCAATCTCTCAGATCACATGATGTCATCACCACAAAGGGAGATTCTGAGTAAGGGACTCTCTTTTATCCCCAAACAAGACCAGACTCTTTCTGTATCAAACTTGAATTACAGAAATTCTTCAGGAAAGTGAGACTAAAACATGACTTTGGAAGAAATACTTATGAACCAAAACTCACAGCGACACCATTCAAGCTTCCATCCAACTTCACACCAGCATCCTACTGCATGAGCCAGCGAATATTGGCTTTTGAACAGGTGGTGATACAGGAATTAATGGAGACACTGGAAGATACACAGTACATCAAGCACAACATAACCAAAGAAGAGAGGGCCGCACTGACCAAACTTCGAGAAAACCACTCTATTGTCATCAAGGTGGCTGACAAAGGTGGGGTAGTGGTTATACAGAACACCACAGATTACATTGAATAAATCAAGCAACAACTCAGCGTAGAGGAAAGTTATTCCACTACAGCGAGAGATTCAACAGCTGACATCAGAACCCTCATTGAAGCATTGACAGAGGAGGGCGTTCGTGGGGGCTTCACAGGAGAGGGAATTCCTGAATAACAAGGAACCCAGAACACCCTTGATTTATACCTTACCAAAGGTACATAAACGTCTGGACAAGCCACCGGGCAGACTCATCATATCGGGTTGTGGTTCGATATTGGAGCCCATCAACCAATTTATTGATCACTTCCTACAGCCTTTTGTCCAAGAAACAAAATCATATGTGCCTGACTCTATGCACATCATACAACTACTAGAAGACCAGCCTTTCAACACCACAACACAGCTTCTTGACACATTGGATGTATCATCACTTAATACCTCTATACTGCAGACCATGGCGATTGATGTGGTCAGAAACACACTAGAGAAGCGTCCTGCACCACACTGGATACCGACGAACTTCATAATCAACCTGCTGGAGATCGCAATGAGAAATAACTATTTTGTGTTTCAAAACCAATTTTACTTCCAATGCAAAGGAGTCGCAATGGGGGCTACCTATGCACCGAGCTTGGCTAACAATTATATGGATAGCTATGAAGAGGACCACCTTTACTCACATGATAATCCATTCATCGACTGTATAACAGTTTGGAAAAGATACAACGATGATGTGGTCATGATTTGGTCGGGCACAGAGGTCCACCTACAGGAATTTCTGGAATGGTTGAATAACAGAAACAAAGACATCCAGTTCACAATCAACTACAATTGTCAAACTATTGATTTCCTTGACATAACCTTCAAGGTAGAGAATGGTCTTATATACTGTGACCTATATAGAAAACCGGCAGAAAGGAATACCCTTTTAAAATATGAATCTCACCACCCAAGGAACCTACGTGATAATTTGCCATTTGGACAATACCTCAGAATGAGAAGAAATTGTACGAAGAGGGAGGACTTCTTCAGAGAGACTGAAATCTAACAAGGTGACTACGGGAATGAGGCTACCCATTAGGACTTTTCCAACGGGCAAAGAAAAGGGCCTGGTATTGCCCCAGAGAAGAGTTACTCACTCCAAAAGAGAAGAAAGCAAGCACCAACAACATAGTGTGTGTTACGACTTTCAATTCCAAAAGAAACAGCATAAAAAAGTTTGTCAACAATTATTGGAACTTGGTTGCTCCAGAACTAAACACCTAAAACAATCCCATGTTCGCCTTCAAGAGGGGGAGGAACGTGAAGGACAGTGTGGTAAAGGCTTACCTAGAACCTCCAAAACACCCTGACCTACGACCTACTTGGACTGCCGCCAGTACTTGGACACTTCAAATGTGGCTCATGCAAAGCCTGCCCCTCATGCATGGAAGGACAGACATTCATGCATGAGCATAAGAAATACAATTTACCTTCTCTTACCAACTGCAACAGTAGCAATGTTATATCTATCATTCTCTGCCCTTGCAACACCCCATACATTGGTCAGACTACCCAGAAGGTGAAATCCAGAATCCTACAGCACATGAGTAAGATCAGATGCAAAGTGCAGGGTGCGCCACGTGTAGAGCATTTTCTCACTTTAAATCACACACCAGAAAGCATAAAATGGAGGGTGGTTGAGAAAGTCAATGCAAATCCCAGGGGAGGGTCCATCTCAGTGGCCCTGAATCGCAAGGTGTGCAAATGGATACACACCCTCAATTCAGTAGCAAATGGGCTGAATGAACATGAGGAGATTTCAAAACAAATGGGCATATTATAGGTATCCTGTTTAAGTAGTTACCACCTTAACCCCATACTATGGTTCCCCAATCCCATAGCTGTGCATGTGGGCGAGCATAGCTGTGCATATGTGCAAGCTTGTAGTATCATTTTTTAATTTTTTTAATGTTTTTAAATGTCTAAATCTCCTCCCACCACATGGCTACATAGTTATCTTGATTGTATTGTGATTTATTCACTTTCAAAGTGGTACCATGCTTGTGGTTGAAAAGGTTTAAATAGGTTTAGAATTCCGTCTACTGATTTACAACACAATCATTATGACCCATGTACCTGCATGCATGTTCTGTTATTTGAGCCACGGTGTTGTGGGAAGGGCTCGATGACACCAGCTAGGTCTTAATTACAAGATTTATTGTATTAGGTATAAGGGCCCACAGGGAGCCAAAAGATAAAGGAAGGCTATCCGCCAGAGATAACAGCATCTGGCAATCAAACCTCGTGACGTCACATAAGTAATCTCCGAGCATTCGGAGATGACGTTATGCGACGTGCAAACAATGGAAACAGAAAACATACTTCATGTACAGTACATATGTTCTTACATTCTCAACATCTCCCTTTTCTCCAACGAAAACATAAAAGGGGAAACAATGTCATGACATGTATTATTCAATCACAAATTCTTCAAAACGTTTAGGCATTCTGACTTCTCTCCCTGACCTAGTTTTGGCATACGTGGTACAAGTGTGTCCGCTTCTTGGGCTGTGACCACTTATGGATTCCTCCACCACTCTGAGACCAATTGGGCTACCAACACTCAAGTCTGTCTCGACACTGTATTTCTCCCCTATACTTTCTTTTTGACCAACACCATTGCCCATGGTTACGCTTGTGTTGCTATCTAAGTCAGGGGAACTCTGATCTTCAGGTACATTTTCCCATTCCAGGACACTGTCATCAGGATTTTCTTCCTGAACATCCTTCCCTCTCATTATAATCTTTTCTTGACCTTTTTTAAGTTTGATTACAACATCCTTGCTCCTCCAACCTTTACCTTCCACGCACACGGCTCCCCGCGATGCTTCACACACCCTAACGGAGTTGCTATATACTGACTCTCCCTTTGACACTTTAAAGGGTTTTTTGACTAGTACCCAGTCTCCTTGTTCTATTTCTTTTCCTCCCACCTTGTTGGACATGTCAGTATATCTTTTAGTTTGTATTTGTTTTTCAACAATACGCTCTATGACCCTGAGAACATTATCATTTATCACCTCTTGTGTCACCTCACTTCTGAACCCATTGTTGAACTTGGGAGTAATTACACTATTACACTTTCTTCCCCTCATTAGGAAAAATGCTGTATGTCCTGTCGTGTCATTTGGTGTGCTGTTATATGTATTTATCTTTTCACGAATGAAATCTTTCACATTAAATTTGGATGCAACAGCCAATTGAATCCCTTCTTTTATGAACCTGTTCACCCTCTCCATCTGTCCGTTGCTCTTTGGACTATAGAGTGGTGTTTTTTCTTGCTTGATCCCAACATGCTGCAAAAATTCAATCATTTCTCTCGACACTAACGGGGTTCAATTGTCAGAGACAATGATTTTTGGCTGTCCTTCTATAGCAAACACCTCTTTTAAGAATTTTATCACAACACTTGTTGTCACATTACTTACAAACTTATAATGTACCCACTTTGAATAGTAGTCAGTCAATACAATTATATATCTACATCCATCCTCTAATACATCCAATGGCCCTGCAAAGTCTATTGCGATCTTGGTCCACGGACCGTTTGGGATCTCTACCATTTGTAACCCTCCTTTCCTTAATTTCCAGCGTTTATCTGCTTTTAAACATTGTTCACATCTGTCTATGTATTCTTTCACCTCAGAGTCCATTGCTGGCCACCAGTAGTGTGATCTTAAAATTCTCCTAGTCGCACTGCTACCTGGGTGTCCTTTGTGGTCCAACTGAATTATTTTCCTCCTCAGCCCTTCCGGTGGAATGAAAAGCTCACCTCTTTTCAAAAACCCACTTTCTAGGGTTAGTTCACTTCCAACCTGTTGGTAACTTTTAAGCTCATTTTCCAGATTCCTTATGGGAGGCCATTTGGTTTTAACATACCCTATCACTTTCTCCATTACTTTCTCTTTCTCCTGGTTTATCAGCCATTCTTCCTCCGTTATTGATCCACTACACAATAAAGTGGTATCAACCCAAGCCACTACACACTCCGTGTCATCAAGCGTGCATTCAGGTTGTTTGCTCACAGGCAGGCGAGATAAACAGTCCGCTCTGCAGTTCTTACCACCTTTGATGTGCCGTACGCTAAAAGTGTACTCTTGCAGTTTCGAAAGCAGTCTTATCAATCGAGAACTGGCTTTACCATTCCCCCGTCCTTCACCATCCATCATATAGACTAATGGTTTATGATCTGTTACTATAATGAAACTTTTGCCCCACAGATAATCTTTCAATTTGTGCACAGCCCATACACATGCGAGTGTCTCGCGATCAATTGTGCTATAGTTCACTTCTGTTTCACTGAGCCTCCTTGATATGAACGCTATGGTATTTTCATCTTTGCCCTGAACTTGGCAGAATACAGCACCAATTCCTTTTGCACTGGCATCAACTGTGATGATGTTTTCAAGTTCTGGGTTATAAGGTTTCAATGCAGGCGCCTTTGTGATGTCATCTTTTATGGTTGCAAAGGCTTGCTCTTGTTCACGTGTCCATTTGTAGCTCACATTTTTCCTTAGCAACTTCCTCAACGGTTCAATCTTGCCTGCATACCCCTAGATGAATCTGGAATAATACTCACTGAGCCCTAGGAAAGATTTTAAGGTCTCTTTATCTTTGGGTTCAGGATCTTCCCTTATTGCCTCCACCAGATCATCCTTGGGTGTTATGCCATCAGATGTTAAGACATGGCCCAGATATTCAATCTTGTCTACCATGAACTTGCACTTCTCCTTCGAGACAGTCATCCCTCTACTCTCAAGCGTTCTCAACACCTTGTCCAGAATTTCCAGATGTTCCTGTTCTGTTTTTGAATGTATAAGAATATCATCCTGGAAAGTCTTTACTCCTTCCAGTTCTCTGAATAAGATGTTCATTAGTTTTTGGAATACCCCCCGATGAAGAAGCCAGACCAAAAGGTAACCTAATGTACCTGTACGCCCCATAAGGTGTTATAAATGTGGTCAACTTCTTTGACTTTTCTGTCAAACACACCTGGTGGTGTGCAGCTTTTAAGTCTATGAGAGTTAAATACCTGGAACCGGTGACTGACTGCAGGATTTCTTGAATCCTCAGGAGTGGGTGGCAATTTATTAGTATGTTTTTGTTAAGTGACCTAAGGTCCACACACAGTCTTATCTCGCCTGACTTCCTTTTCTTGGAAACAACAATCGCTGACACCCATTCTGATTCATCCGTTTCCTCTATTACTCCTTCTCTGATCAACTTTTCTAGCACTTTTTTCAATTCTCCTTTGATTGACAGTGGTACACTTCTTACCTTATGTTTTGTGGGCACTGCACCATCCTTTAACTTTATTTTGTGAGTGAAACCTTTTACGCACCCAATTTCATCTTTAAATACTTTTTGTACTTTTCCAGTATGTGCTCCATGCTTTTATTTTTATCCTCTGTACATATACTGTTTACAAGATCCTCTTTGAGGATTATGGGCTCCTTCGCCCCTGGTTGCAATATCACTCCTATTTTTGCTAGATCTTTCCATCCTATTAACACTCTACCTTTCTTAGCAACATAGACTTTTGTATTAACTTTCCTTCCTTTGAATGTTATGGTGTCCTGAAAATATCCAACCATATCTATTTCCTGTTCCCCAAAAGCCTTTGGGTTTACATCTGACTCTTTTAGTACCACATTTTTCCATTTTTCATCAAATAGTTTGTCTGATATAATGGTGATTGGGGATCCTGAGTCAGCTGTGAATTGTACTTCAATATCACTAATTTTCCCTTCACATACCGGACCTTTTATTTTACCATCCTCCACTTCTACATACAATACTACATTGGCACACATCTCTTTGTCATATTCGCCTACCGCATTTACTTTTACATTTTCGTTTATTCTCTTTGTTTTGCACAGCGCAGTGTTGTGGCCTATTTTTTTGCATTTTAAACATTTCTTACTAAGAGCTGGACATGTTTTACAATCCGCTAGATGTTCCTGTGATCCACATCTTTAGCAAGGTAAATTTCTCACTCCTACCTTTTTGTCAAACCAATTCTTCTCTCGTCCTTTACATTCGCCTTTTCTCTTTTCCTGTAAATAAAACACGTTTGCATTACTACATGTGCTGGTTAACTCCTTTGCTGATATTAAAGATCTCTCTATCCCTTTCGCGATATGCACTACCTCCTGCAGAGTGGGTTTCCTACATGCTAACAATCTTTCTTGCACCTTTTTAGAGTGACAATAAAACACTACTTGATCCCTGATATAGGTATCGGTCATATCCTCGAATTCGCACTCTTTGGCTAGGACTCTTAAGCATGCTATATACTCCTCCACAGTCTCTCCTTCTTCTTGCTTTCTCTACGTGAATTTATGCCTACCCACCATTATGTTACTTTCTTCAGCAAACTGCTTCTAAAGTCTTTTTATTGCCTCTTGGTATTCATTTAACGGTATGAAAACTCCTGGAGGGCTTTCATACTCCGGTATGCTGTCAAACACCTCTTGTCCAGCTTTCCCTAGTAAGCCAAACAAAAGTGAAGTTTTCCTTTCTGCATCATATCCTTTGCCATCTATAGACACTAAATAGTTTTCAAATGCTCTGAGCCAACTTCTCCACTTCATGACAGGCTTTCCTGGCTCTTCTAGGAAAAGTGGTGGCACACATATGTTATTACTC
The DNA here is from genome assembly GCF_964261635.1 of Lissotriton helveticus. Taxonomy (NCBI): domain Eukaryota; kingdom Metazoa; phylum Chordata; class Amphibia; order Caudata; family Salamandridae; genus Lissotriton; species Lissotriton helveticus. Next base: position 1,471,421,273 of record NC_136065.1, read on the forward strand.
TGTGCCTGTGCCATATTTCTGTTGTTCACTGCAATGTACTTCCACACTTTTGAATTTGCCAATGGTTGTTTGTCACCTTACCTTGCCCTGATATCGAGTTCTGTTTATACTCCGTTCTTCATACACTTTAACACTCTCTTTCCTTTGCCTGTGCGTAGCGCGATGCATGCGCTTTTATTGAGCTTAAATCCACCTGCGCCGCTTTATTTATTCACTTCGATGCTTCGTCAGTATCAATGCTTTCATTATTATAGTTATTTCCAGTCAGGTTCGTTTTCTCCTTTCAATTATGGCTGTGCTTCCCCTGTGTGCTATGACGTATCCTGCTCTGAGCCAATAGCTTCCTTAGTTTGTGCCTACGTCATCTCCCAGCATGCCTCACGCGTGTTTGCTGACAGGATCCTACGCGCGCCTATGCTGTTGATGCGCAACACACTGAGTGAGATGTTCCACTTACTTTATTTCTCTCTTTGTTAGTCCTTTAATTACCGGTGGATCCGCAGAGTTGCTTCATGACATTTCCCGCTTTTACCACCAATATGTCTTGTAGAATGCCTCAATTATCTTTTCTTCGTAAATTGCCCGTGAGCCCTCGTAGACATTTGACTCTCGTCGCCAATTGTTGTGGGATGGGCTCGATGACACCAGCTAGGTCTTAATTACAAGATTGATTGTATTAGTTATAAGGGCCCACAGGGAGCCAAAAGATAAAGGAATGCTATCCGCCAGAGATAACAGCATCTGGCAAGCGAACCTCGTGATGTCACATAAGTAATCTCCGAGCATTCGGAGATGACGTTATGCGACGTGCAAACAATGGAAATAGAAAACATACTTCATGTACAGTACATATGTTATTACATTCTCAACACACGGGTAAATGAATTCATCATGTGTGATCCTATTTATCTTATGTGATTTGCCAGTCCAGAATGCTTATTATATTTCTTTCTTCAAAAGTGTCATAATTTCCGTCTACATTAATTAACCTGCGTGTATTATGATTTATTCACTGCCAAAAATGGTACCACACTTGTGTTTGCAATAAGATCCATACATTCACTACGCAATCATAATGTCCGTAAATCCATAGACGTAACACATTTCCATTGGGTACTATGCCAACACGCATCAGAGCTTGGCCCTGACAGGTTCTGCGGACAGCATCACTGGACGCGACGCTATTGCGTGCACGCTTCCTTAGGCACCTCGTGCCGTTTGCGGGCTACAGTAAAGGACGCTACGTCATTGCCCAGCAATCACGACGGCCCCTGGTGTCACGGCGTCCTCGCGGTTGATGCTCATTTAATTAGGCTCGCCCAGCGCCTCCCGAGTATTCGCATTTATGCTGCAGATTGCTGAGACCCCGCTCCTTCCATCTGCCCCCGCTCCTTCCATCTGCCCCCACCTGGAATAGCCGGAATTAATCCACTTTGAGGTAAGAACAGAACGGACCACTATCGCTCCATTGGGGGTATTAACATATGGTAGTATGCACCTGACGGTAGAGATAGCTGAGGGAGGGTCGATCAACACTCGTCGTAATTTAGTCTCTGACTCCCGACACGGGCCGCTCCTTGACTATTAGTACAGTGTAGCTCAGTCAATTAACAGACTTCGTGTGATCAAAATTAAGTCTCTGGCTCCCGGCACGGGTCACTCCCTGACTTACAACACAGTGTAGTGACCTCTCACATCCCCCACACCTGAATAATAAACCATGATGTGAGATCACGCATATAGTCCTAGTCAAGTATTAGACCTTGTGTGATCTACCCCCTTTTTTAACTTTCCACTGAAGATTCATGCGCACTCCGGAATATCACTCCAGGTCTCACACACGGTACATTAGCTCTCACATATGATGCATGGTCTGCAACATAGACAGCTAGTACATACGCATTAATGGGCAACGCCTAACCAGGCTTTCCCCTATGTTTCTAGCAGACCAATAGCAGATTAGCTAATCTGCATCGTGCTGTAACTCATTCTAGCCGAACCACACAGACTACTTGGCCATTGTACCACAACGCCACTGGCTTCGAATCCTCCAGCCTGCTAGGGTGCGTAACCTAGCTCTACCTTTCCCTTCCGGATCTAAATTACTGCATCGTACAGTCTCTCTTACACACGCATTGTCATTATTTATTTCAGACAGTGTATATATAATCCCCATATCCTTGTCTTGAGGAAGACCCGCCGTGAACACCAACAGGGGCACCACAGGGTCGAAACGTCGACGCACTTTTAGGTCCAGGTTGACCGAGTTTCTATGCTAGGGAAGAAACTTTTGGATCAAACTCAAGCTCTGGCCTTTCTGGAGGAAACGATTGTAGATAGAACTTTGTTGACACTGTACATATTGTTCACTTTATCACCAGGCACAACTGTCACCCATAGACACTATAAGAATTTTTTTTTGTACATAATTGTATTTCACGGTCTTTTTTGTAATAACTGTATCGCTTATAATGAAATGAAGTAATACTGATATACATTGGAACACAGAACGGATTTATTGAGTACTGTGTTTATGATTGTTATCTTGTGTGTTAAGAGAGCATACCATTTTTATTCTACATTCAGTGTACTTTGAATCAATGTTAGCTCTACCCGACAGAACCATTTTATCTTAAGTGTCAACAGATGGTCCCATCAAATGAGGCTCCTCAAGTCCCTCCTCCTCATCGTTAGGCAATTTCTGCTCCCATTGTCATCAGCCCATGGTACATTTGTCCTCACACATATGTTGTGCAATATGCAGCACACCAATATTATTTTGCACACAATAGGTGGTGAGTATAGCAATTAGCCCCCAGAGATGTGAAGGCTCCTGAAGCGGGATTTTAGAACTCCCAATGTCCACTCAGTGAGGGACCCGGTGCTGGATAGGATATGATTGTAGCTCCGCTGGGCTTCTGTTTGTGGGTTTTTCAGAGGAGTCATGACCCACAGCATCCAAGTGTATATTTGGTCCACTGAAAAGGCAAGAGGTATACAATTAGTTTAGAGTCATGACAAGGGATGGCCCTACATTCATGTCCATTCTGTAATGTGTTATGATTGACTTTTTTGAGAGACGTGGTATGACATTGTGTGGCATGCATGCATGTAGGGTTTGGAAATGACTGATATTATGCTACACATACAGGTGTGCTGTCTCCTGTAATTCACCAGTAATGAGAGTCAATTTGCAATGTCTTACATTTAACTATTGCGTCTATTATTGGCTACTCTAGCCATACCAGAACTGATACCTGTCTGATTTGACAACATGTAACTGGAGCAGGAGATGTGGGGTACTTTAGTCACACATAGACAGTTGGAGCAAATGTTGTTCAATGTGTACTGCCATGGGAAGGATAGTGAGTGTATATTAATATGAGACACAATGGTGTACACATGGCAGTGCACAGTCTCCACTATTCTGATAGTATAGAAATAGTTTGAGATATGTGTTAATCATGTACTGTGCAGTGCAAATGGTACACTAACTAAACTACAGTGCTATATTGCTTGTAGACAGTGTAGTCTATATTTTCTACATGATTTAGTGTCCAGGATTCTGTGGCTGCGCTGGCAGACCCTGTGCAGCATTGCTCCAAGACAGGCAGATAATTCCTAAAATGAAAGTGTTATTGGCTGTCAGGGGAGATGTAGTTTGTGCACAAGACTGGGAAACATCCTTTACGACACAACTTTTACCACGCAGTGCCTTTACAACGCAGATTTTTCAACGCAAGTCATTACAACGAATTGCGCCAGGGGCGCTCTAGGATAGGTAATAGTTTAATTTACTATCCAACACCTTCCCTACTATCCACGGGGACTGGAGTTGGAATAGTAAATTAAACTATTCACTATCCAGCACCCCCCAACGCAAGTCGTTGTAACAACTTGCGTTGAAAACCCTGCGTTGTAAAGGCATGCGTAGTAAAAGCATGCGTTGTAACAATGTACAACCACAAGGCTGCACCTTGCTGTATAGTATGGGCCCTTGGAGAACTGATAGAGTGGTTTGTACTCTACAAAACTGTGTGTATATAGGATGTGATGTGTGTATATGGTGAGTGGTGTAATGTAGCATGGTAGACTTGATCTTGTGAGGTTCCTATATGACAATATTTCTCTGTTTGGCAGGAATGGGTTACATCTTATGCTTCACGACCATGAGATTAACATGTGGACACACAGATTTGAGACAAGGACTGCTTTGCTTCAATGGGGTTTTTATGCGCTGCATTTTACATGGTGTTGCATTAGTTAGGCTGTTTGACACTATTGAATGCACCCACAGGGCCTCATGTAGCAATTGTTGCCACTGGACAGCAATGGATATTACATGGCTGTGCTGAAAATGAAGGCGTGGATTGTGCCACATTCCTAACATATAGCACATTGACCGTTTGTCCACATATGCGCCATCACATGGTACTGACTATTGCCATCACCCCACACCATAATGTACGTGTAAGTTTAGTGTCCACAAATGCTGTTGTGCATTTAGTGACACATTCTAGCACCAAAAAGCTACAATCTATGCAATTCCCTCCTTCTATTTGTCCTACAGAATCCCGTGCTCATAGTAAGTGGATATGAGAAAGAGAGATGTAATCATGTATCCTCACTTCATCTCCCCTAGGGAGGCACACTATTTGCACACAGTTCCAAGGTCCATGGACATAGGATGTGTGGAAATATGTGAGATCTTCATTGGCGTTTCATGGCAAAGGCCACCTAAAGGCCCATGGAACCCATATTTAATGTAGGGTGATTGAATGCTGCACTTTGCTGTGGCATGCCTTACTGCATACCTATAAGACTATGCAATTTCATGTAAACAGACATTGCCTAGTGACATTGATATGATTTGGGCAGCTTCTCCACCAAGGCATGAAGAAAAGTTATACTCCATCAGTATCAGTATAGTTCACTTGTACATGTGGCCTACAGCAGCGTGGGTGATCTCGACGTGTGTGACTTGTAGGATTGTGTTGCACATATGCCTTGTAGTATGGCCTAAGTATGTAGGCCCGTATCAACTCTGCATGCACTGTCTCATTCAAGCAAAGACTGACATATCAACATATTCCCATATAATTGACTGTCATGTGGTCTGTCATGTGCTTAAGAAGTACTTACCAACCATTAGGCAATTCCCATATGTTCCATTCTTGAAGCGCTCATTGCTGGTGGAATGCTGGAAGACGAAGGTGTATTGAGCACTGCCAGGGTACTTTTCAAGGACATTTATAAAGAGGCACAGATGGTCCATGATTGCCCGCACATTCATGGAATAGTAGTGCTTCCTGTTGTTGATGTTGCTGCTGGAGGCACAAGTTGCACATGTGTGCAGTCTATTCCCTCCAACACATGTGGAAATCCCGCAATGGCATAAAAGCCTTGCTTACTCTACTGTTGTTGCTGTGCTGTGTTGGGAAGTAGAGGAACTGGGGTGTGAGGTTTATGATGGCATCCAGGATGGAGGGGAGGGACCTTGAGAAGGATGCCTGGGATATCCCTGCCACTCTGACTGTGATTGGCTGGAAAGTTCTGGAAGCCAGCATGTGCAGGATAGCCATTAGTTTGGCCTGAAGAATTCTGTTGATGCAGCGCTGCAATCTCTGCAGCCATGGTGAAATCTGGTGTAGGATATGGAAAATTTACTCCCTCTTAAGTCTGTAATGGGCAATGACCTTCTCTTCCCTGAGGAAAAGGAGGGTTACCCTTTGGCAGTATGTCTGCTCCCTTCTCTAATATACTCTCTCCTCCGCTGCCTCTGTGGTGTCGTTGGTGGCAGACGTCTCCTTGGGGCTCCACGCTCAAATAGTGGTAGATCCATGGCGTATTAGAGCTTGCCAAAGTGATTTGGACATGTTCTTCTTTTATACCAGCGTGCATGCATAATTTTTAGACCTGCTTTCCCATAGTGGTAAAAACTGCCACTAATGGGACTCAGCGCCTGTATTTTAAAAGTAGTGCAGTTTCCGAAAATCCTTGTACGTATGGCAGGATCAGTTTTGCAATGGTTTTTTCAAGTGGACGCCTAAATTGCATATCTTTACCAACAAACACCTGCTAGCAGAACTGGTTTAAAAAAAATGGGTGCTAGCAGTGAAAAAGTGCCACTAAAAGGCTCTAGTGTCACTTTGTAAATATGGCGCTTAATAAAACCCTGCTGCAGCGTCCAAAAAGTGACACCTCGGTGGCATAAGCTCATTGAGAACATGTCCCATATAGTCTAGTCTCTAAACTTGTTTATCCCAATACAGTAGGGAGTTCTTTGAAATTTGGAAGCTGATTGCGTTAGGGTTTCAGTTTCGGTTTGTAGGTTTATTACTACTCAAAGTAACTTAATTTTTTGTTGGGGCATTGTTACTCAACCAGTCGTTTTTTTACAAGCTATTTAACTTTTGTACTTCTGGAAGGGATTGAACACAAACCCTGAACAATCGTTTTGACTTCACCTATTATACCAATGCAGATGACATGCAAATACGTCTGAAACTGGAAAGTCTAAAGGATATTGGAACATCCTACGGGGCAGATTTACAAGCCCCTTGAGCCACGTTTACGCCGCTGTTGCGTCACGCAAGGCGGCGTAAACGTGGCGCATCCCTACGAGGCAATTACAACGTGACGCATCTATGGAGATGCGTCACAGTGTAAGGCCCTGCGCCACATGAAAACTGCGTCAGGTTTCATGTAGGCGTTCCGGTGCAGGGGGGGCGTTCCGTTGCAGGAACGCCCCTGAAAAGTGACTCAGTGAAATCTACAAGATTTCACTGAGTCACTTTCCCAACGCTAATGCGTCAAAACCCTGCGCCTGCTTGAAGCAGGAGTAAGGCTTGACGCACATAGTGCTGGAGTTGCGGGCCGCACGCAACACAACTTCAGCACTGCGCCAACTTTACGCCCAAGATGCGACACGCATCTGTTCATTCCTGCGCCATGGTGCGCCACATTGTAAATGCGGCGCATCATGGGTGGCGCAAGGATGAACTTGCGCGCCGTATCTTTCCTGGCGCATCTCTGTCGATTTGCAGAAATGCGTCAGGCAACGTAAATCTGCCTCTACATCTTTTGTTGCATCTGGGCCTTTAACCAATGGATGACATGGATCCACCTCAGATTAAATGCATCCAGATCTGAAATACTCTCTGAGCCCGGCCTTACGATATAGGGCCACCACCTGAGTTATCTAAGGAGATAGGAAACCTCAGATTTTCCAGGCTGTAGATGAATGCACATGTTGATAAGGTAGCCAAATCAAGTTTTCTCAAAATGGAAACACTGTGGCACACCTTACCTCACCTAGGATTCAGCAATAATTATCAAGTTACCATCTTTCTTGTCCTAAAGATTGCAGTGAATTCAGAACACTGCTGCAAGACTCCTCTTATAATTAAAGTCTCAAGCACACATCTCCCCTGCTTTTAGGGTCCTCCACTGGCTGCAAATTACTACCAGGAAAGGTTTCATAAATGACAGCTACTTTCACGGAAACAAAAGAGGCAAGCTTTCAATGGATGGCATTGCTATTGCTCCAACATGTTCAAGAGAGGATAGTGATTTTAAAATAAAGAATAGTTATTCAGGAGAATTGTTCAAACTCTCCACTTTTTTGTGTAAAATTCTCTGTGTATTTTCCTCATAGATGTATGATATTGGTTGGCCATTGTTTTGTATTTGGCTCAATTATCTTATATGAGTCATTCTACATTGAACTATGCTTCCTGTTATCTACAGATGCATTTATATATAGGGAAAATGATATGTTACACCATAAGATACATATGAATACCAGACTGTGTCATATTTGGACTATGTAATTAGCCCAGCCACTAAAACTTTACCAAGTGTCATGAATATATTTCAGTTGTAAAGTAAACATAAAATACTTCCATCAACCAACCTTTGTCTCATCCCTCCTCTCTCTAACTAATCTGAAACCTTTCTGACTACTGCAAACTTCGAAACATCCTTCTCAAGCTCCTTCTTTCTTTTTTAGCCATGCCACCCTAATAATAGTCAGCCACATACACTCCTACAAAACCACAACCAGCTTACTACTTCCCTTTCATATCCTATCCTATCATTCAATCCCTACTCTAACCTCTACTAAACAAACAAGAAATGAAGAGCACAAAACTAACACAACTAATGCACAATGGGAAAAAACGTATTACTAATGAACTAACCAGTCAAATCAAGCTTTAATCGATCATATACATATAATCATAAAACCAGACATCAAATTCTAAAAAATAAATAAGTCACAGAATAAAAATACAGATCGAAAAAGGGTGATAGAACAATACATTTTAAAATATTTATACAAATAAGTTTAAAAGGAAAATACCCATCAGGGTTCAAAAGACATACTTTTCCTCAGCCACACAGCTTTCTTCAGAAAACTAGAAACCCTCCAAGCCACAAGTTCATTCTCTAAATATTGCAGTCGCACGAGGGGGGGTAGATACTTTATTGTGCATGGTTATTTAAAACCTTTACAATATAGAGAAAAGGAAGTTCACTTTATAAAACATAAGTCAAATTTAAACATGTTAAAACAAAGGTTCCGTCCATAAAACAAAAAGCAAAATGCATGGTGAGATAACAATAACACGATTAAAAGAAGCTTAACGTCATGTTGAATGGTCTGTTTATCATAAAAAAAGTTAAAATAAAAAAAAAAAAAATAGGTTCTTCATCAATGCCGACCAAAGGGAGGTACAATAAAGTGCCAATATTAAATTATAATGACAGTTCGGAATGTCCCTATTGTGTAATTGATGGTAGTCGATATGTGGGAGAGTCAATATGTCACTCTAGTGGTTGGTCATCAGGGGTACCATGGGGTTCATCCTTTAAACTTTTTACGGTACTAGTAGATTTGTTCGGTTTCCTTCAAAGTTTTAAAGCGGGCCTCCGCTGTTTCAAGAAATTTTACCATTCTGCAGCTCAGTTGGATATCGTCTCCTTTAAAGCAGGCAAGCACTGCTTGCCTGCAGGTCCGTATCTTGCGAATGTTGAAAAGTGGTCGCAGGAAGACGCGTCGATCTTGGGCGAGCTTAGTGCAGGTAGTGATCAGATGGACTATGTTGTCCTTGCCATTCCAACAAAGACGGCATGTTGTTGGTAAGTGTGGCCTTAACCATGGAGGTAAGTGGGCCGCTGCCGGCAGCAGCCCTAGGCAAAATTTCACGAACTTTTCTTTTATTTTTTTAGTGAAACCTATCTGAAGATAGGTTTGAGGCAAGGATGTAGTGTACGATTGAAGTGTAAGCCAGCCGTAAGCCCGCTCTGATAGGGTGGCTTTGTCCTGCAACAGTGATTCCTTCCGGACTGTCTTGTTGACCACCTTTCTAAAGACCGCTGTAGAGCCTGGAAGTTCCCAGAGTTGCTGTAAGCCAAGGTCCTCAATGGCGGCCTCCAGGTACCACCTTGCCAGTCAAGTTTCTTTATTTTGAAGTTCCTTCCACAGGAGAGCATTTAGGGTATTCGGGTCTTCCCTGCTTATTTTATGCCAGGTTTTTATGTACGCTCCCTTGCGTGCCAGCTCTTCTATTTGTAACCCGAGCTCTAATCTCATATGGGCAGGCGATGAATACCTTGGGAGGCCGAAGATCATACGTAGTGCTTTTGCCACTGTTCTGTCTATTCAAGGAGCATCCCTCCCTCTCATAGATTCACTGCCATAAGTAATGGCTGGGATTAGCTTGGCCTGTATCATCTTTATGAGCGGAAGTAAGCTTGGGCCAGAAACCGTGTTTTTTAAGTTTCTAAGGCTTGCTGCAATGGTTAGTCCTCTCCTTTTTCTGGCTTCACACTGCGGCATAAAATTTCCCTTGTGGTCAATGATGACCCCAGATATCGATATTGACAGACCATTTCTAGCTTTCTAGATGACAAGAGGCAGTTTCGTGTTGGTTTCTTTTTAGAACGGTTAATGCACATAACTTTTGATTTTTCGTGGTTGATGGTAAGCATGTTAGCCGCAGAGTATCTTGAGGTAATGTCCAGCAGCCGCTGGAGGCCAACAGGGGTCCGGCTGATGAGTAGCAAGTCATCTGCGTAGAATAAATTAGAGATCTGTGAGCCCCCTAGCTTTGTGGCATGCAAATTGCATTCATTCAACAACGTAGGTAGCTCTCCCATAAAAAGATTAAAAAGTGTTGTGGCAAGTACACAGCCCTGTTTTACTCCTGTGTGTGTTGCGATCTTTTTCTAAGATAGTCACCGGTGCCCAGCAGTCGCACGAGGGCTGGACGACATTGTCTTAGGCCAAAAAACCTTAAAATGGGAAGTATCCAAAATGTCCTTAGTTCATTAAATAACTTGCAGAAGAAAAGTAAATGAATGGTAGACTGTTCCGATGTAAAGTCACACATACACCGAGGGAGTTCTCTTGACCAATCATTCATTAACTAACCAGTCAACTCTAATGTTAGGTTTCAGAGTAATGTGCTTCTAGTCGTAAAGTGCATCAACGCCTTGTCAAGTGTAGTAAGAGCTATATAAATACAATTTACATTTACAGATGTTCCATAAATGTAATAAAAACTTTGCGGAATGCTCATCTACTCTGCCTTCTTACATACCCAGAGCATTATAATATCAGAAAAACCTTGAAGTGCACTGTATGGTAGATAAGAGATATCAATTCTTGGACCATAGAAAATCACAGCTAAACTATGGGCCCGATTCACAAATGTAAACTGAGGTGAAAGTCTAACTTTATGACTTTTGGTATTCACAAAGGGCATTTACGAGTTGTAACTTTACATCTGCACTCGGGTGGAATCTCCAAAGTCGGGGCAGAATCTCCGCAGAAGGGGCAGATGAAGTGTAATGACGTATACCGGCTGTCAATTGACACCACCTGTCATACCTGTACTACAAACCAAAAACAACCTAGCACACAATCAAGGCTCAGGTTTTTCCACTTAGAGTTCCTGCATGCCTGCTCAGCACCTTGCCTCAATAATGCTTCCCCAGAGGTGGAGAACGCAGTGATCCTGGAGTTCATTGCGATGTACCACAAAAGTCTCAATGGTCTCCAAAGAATAGCATTTAGCCACTGTAGTCACAGCATTGGGGGAGGATGTCCACCCTATAATTGACATCAAGAATGGATGGCAGGATGAGAAGAGGTGAATGAAGGAGAGGTATACCAGGAAAGAAGTTCTTCCTGGTCCAATCTGGACCCCACCGCCATAATAATAATAATAATAATAATCCACATTTGTATAGCGCACAATCACCCGTTAGGGTCTCTAGGCGCTGGGGGCCATCGGGAAGATTAAGCAAGCTATTGCCCAGAGTCGCATGGTGCTGGGCTAACCTGCCGCCGGAGCCGGGGATCGAACCCTGATCCCCAGATTCCAGCGTCAGTCGCCCTGGCCGCAGCGCCACACCTCTCCCACCTCACTAGAGGAGGATGTCCTCAATACCATGAACCCCCTTTCTCCATGAGCTGCCTGTGAGTAATGTATGTAATGTGTTGCCATGTAAATGGGATGACACTAGCAATGACATGAAATGACTAATGTCTGCGATGCCCTACAGTTGTGACTGTAAATGTTGTCTCAAGTATGTGAAAATAGCATGGTGAGTCAGACCCTCATGTGTCTACTGTCGTACATTGCACTAGAAGTCCTAGAATCTTTTGTGATGGAAGTGACACATCCCATTTCCCCAGTATCAAACAGGGACCCAGCAATACTGGTATATTCACCTAACACTTGGAAATGGCAATAGAAAATATGTGCCTTCCACTTAGCATTACTGTTAGCACATAGATGCAGTGAGTACATTTGTGACAAGTTGCACATGTACATATATTGATTGCTGACTTTTCTCAGTTCTCCTTTATTGCCACATGCAGCCAGAGTACAGTCACCCACTAAAGCAGAGATGCCTGCATTTGCTGGGCGGAAAAATACATGGGCACCATCACAGACTGGTAAGTAAAATTGGCCAGGAGAGGGTCCAAACTCCTAAATTGTTATCAGACAACCCATTGACGTATTACATATATTTCATCTACAGTGCCTGACCTGTGAACTGAACTTAGAAATCTTGGGCATCACATGTGGCAAATAGAAAGTTAACTGAAAACACACATGTCTTTGTAGCCCCTGTGACGTTGTCCGGGAAATCAGTCCCCACGGTGTCATCTGCTATAAGGTAGGGTGTGACATCTGGTCAGGCACCACACACTGGGCAGAGGAGGGACACTGGTAAGTAAACCCAAAAATAATGTACCCAAGTGTTCATGCTTCAAATAGTGGATGTAATCTTCTCAGTATGTTCTGTGTGTCTAACACCACTGCTCTCACTCATCTCAATATGCCCACATACGGCACACTACATTTTACCACATCACACCATGTTGGCTAGTGAAAGGGGGACTCAAAATGCATGGCATGTGAGTGTCTTTTGTACCTTATTTACTATATTGGTTCATATGATGTGGAGTAGTCACAACTGGAGTGAAAGTCCATGACATGAAAACTCTCAAACAAAATCCCGCCAACCAAAATGTATGGAAATTGATGTGGATGAAGGTCGCACTGATGCCAGTTAGGTAGCAGATAGGTAGGGGTTTTTTGGTTTGTAAGGTGGATTTAGAGGAAGTGATGCATATACATCTGGCGGCTGAACTGCACAACGTAAATCCAGTGAAGGCTCCGACATTCCCAGCTTCTCCATGTGACCACAATGTGTAACCCTAGCCAAATGTTGATTGTCAGCTTGCCTCCTCTTCTTCCATATTCACACATAAGTGATATGTAAAATTAATGAGTTCAGGAAGTGTGCTGTACATTACCTCATCCAGTGACAGCTAAAATAGACCATGTTGTTGTCCATTTATAATGGGAACACAGGCCACTCAAAGAGTGCGCAGAACTAATATGTGACCTCCCAGGCCAAAATGGGCATTGTGACTCCAGGGGGGAGGGAAGCACAAATGTGACCCAAATCTTGCTTTAGAATTAGACATATCACATTTTAACTCTGCAATGCAGTGTTATGATCTGATGTGCAAAGGAGAAACAAGTCTGCATGTTGAGGTACCATCCTTTATAATTGTGACAATACCACATCATAATTATGATGCATGATGTTTCTAACAATGAAGGTGCATCCAAATCTAGGTGGTGCAGTACACCCTAATTACCTCCTTCCTTCAAATATAAGGAACCTACTAATACACGTTTGCCTGTTAATGTGATATATTGTTGATGACAGCTCTATGTTGAGTAAAAAGATGCCAACTGCTGCTGGTGACCAGGGGTCGATATATGGACAGAGGTTCTGCCAAGGAGAAGACCATTTTGTGTATCACTTTGTCCCCACAGAGGTAGGACAATCAATTTATGATCCATAGAAACATGCAACTGACAAAAAACATAGACAAAACCCAACTGAATTTGACAATTGTGTCAGATATATTTAGAAAATCATATATCATATGTGATTTATAATGAACGACAGGACTAATACACAATGTACATATTCAAAACAAAACAGCAGAATATATAGTGGTCGTGACATAAAGAGTAACTAGAAAATATTACACAAATGAACAATACAAAAATAAAAAATATATTAGACATATATAACACATAAAACAAGAATTTGTATGCAGCATCAATTTACAATGAATCACCCTGAATAGACATGCGATTTATAATTGTAAACATAAATGTGCCTATTTGGGCAACAGCTGTTGTCCATTTTACGTCCATATTTCGATCCCCTATATACGTGGGGTATTCATCAGGGTATTCATCAGGGATATTCCTCAGGACTTAAGACCAGTAGTTTGCAGCCTGTTTTGAGGAAAATATCTCACTGAGAGATGCTGATATTGGATCAGCATGTAAAGGTCAGGATGACCATCTGAGGCCCACTGGCCATAAAATGCATATCACTGGTCTATACGAATGACATACACATGTTAAGTCATTGCTATCAGCCTGTGTACTCGAATATGGACATGTTTGTCCCATAACAGCTGCTGACTGATTTCTTCAGCGCTGCAGACAACGCCATCTCGGGGTATGCAACACTTCCTGGCTGCAGTAGTCAAACGTAAGCATACCACATATTGTTTCAAAATATGGATTCACAAATCATTCACAATGACAAATTCCTTGGGGAAGGACATTAGTAGATTTTGCCCCTTCTGCACAGCATCTGTAGTTGGTGCGTAAAAAGTTCCCTCCATAATCAAACAGTGTTGTGTGTGTCACATGTGCCTGTTTGTCTATAAATCATGCAGATCATTAAGTATGGTGTCACTTCCTTCTCAAGCTGCTGGATAGAGGACCATATTTCCTGCTACGCATACAAAGAGCCAGGTTCAGCAGCTGAGATCATAGAGGATCGCAAAACAACACACAACTGTGGCTGAATCTGGTGAGTTTGCTTTGCATTGCGCATCTGCATTCAACACCTCAGTGCTACAGTGTGAGCTGTCAAGTGTAGGTGTACCCAAACCAGGTCACATGTGCATCATCTGTTGATGCAAAATTTATTTGAATCAACCTTTGTGTTGCACCATATAATATACTGAGGTTAATTACTTATCCTGTTGCAACCTCCGTGTTCTTGGTGTTAAGGACGATGAGGGCTTTGGACCTTCCACCAGTGGCGGCCTTCGTACAATTGAGAGGGGGAGAACCTACTTCTTTTAAAAGCAGCCATTTCAGCTGCCAGTAATGCACAAGAGGAGGAGGAAGAGGAAGTAAAGGAGAAGGCTGAAGACTATCAGGCTCTTCATACAGAGGATATGGAGTCAAAATCCCACCATCATAGCAGGCCTACTGGGCAAAACATCAAAGACCACCCCATCTCCACCCAGCAAAGTACTTCATACACCAACCACAAGATTCGTAGTTCCCCAATTCTCAGCTAACCAGCCACAGCTTTCATATACATCCAACACACAAGAGAGAGATAGCTTATGGCCATGTTGGCCAGTAGGAGGAGAAGTTCTTCCAAAAGAATGATGATGTGAGGCAGGACATGTCAGAGGGACTGTAGGACATGCAACAAATCCCTCAGGTGGTGGATAGACTCACCCAGGTTTTGGACAGGATGGATACATCTTGGCAAGACATGTCCAAGAAGATGAATTACATCATATCCACCCATAGGAAAGAGAATGAAACATCATTCCTTGGTCATGAAGATGATGCAGGGTATGCAGAAAATTATCCAAAGTTTCCTTTTGAGGTCAATGCATGGAGAGGAGACACATCTACCTGCAGCACATCACAAATGTTAACAGCCACCACCACCCTTGCACACTTCTCCCACTGCACATCCACCATCAGCAACCAACCAGGCACCTCCATCACCTGTACAGCCACCATCAGCACCTGTCAAGGTACCTCCCCTACCTGTACAGGTAGATGCACCACACCAACCTGCACCTCAGCAACAGCATCAGCAAACAAACTTACAATGATCTTCACCTCCACATTTGCAAAATCGCAAGCAAGATCCCTCATGATCACTGTAAAATGTTATCCACAACATATGACAATAAAAAAGTATTCCTCACAAGTTAAGACTAAGTTACATGTTATGTGTTGATGGTCAGTTGCTTACCCTTGTGGTAGCCTATAGATGTGTCGATGAATGTGTGTGAGTGAGACATGTAAAATCGTTAGACCATCTGTGTAACAAGCTATCATGTGCAAAGCAATTAACTACTCCCAAAGTAGATTTCCATACTTTGAATACAGCATTTACAATGAAGTAAACATGATAGAGATAGTTTGATCCAAAATATAGCTTATGTTTAATTAAGGCACCCTTTTTTCCGTTTTTAGTAAGATTTCCTTCATGGTAGGGGACTAGACCTCACCTCACCTGGACCTTGCTCAGGTTCTACGAGGCCCTGCACTCTCCGTCGGTACCTCAAGCTCCCATCTGAGTCTTGGGGGACTCAGATGGGAGCTTGAGGTACAGACGGAGATGAGGTCTAGTCCCCTACCATGAAGGAAATCTTACTACCCAATTGACATGGAGGGTTAATGTTTCCGGTAGATACAGGTTGTATCGTATTCAACCGTTTTTTTCAATATATTTTTCTTTATATATTTTCTCACTTTGGTGTTGGTGGTGTTTCTTTAATGTACAATCACCAAGTGCAACTATTGTAAGAACAGAGGCCCTGATGAAAGCCATGGGACGATAAGCCTGGTAGGCAGAAACATGTTGGCTCATTACGAGACAGATATTGGTTGACTGTCTCTTTTGCACTGTTCGAGGTTTTTTAATTAGGAGGTGTTGTTCGTCCGTAGAATAAAATTTGTAATAGGAGTACACATCATCCTATTTTAAATTCACTATTCTGTTTTTGTTGCACTATTATTCACTTTACCATCAAAGATCAGCCATCATTGACGGTTTGTTTGTGTTGGTGGACCAAATCCTCAACCAGCAACAAATGGTGTGGCTCATAAGGTCCCAATGATCAGGAGACTAGCCTTTCTCACACCTGGGTTTGGCCAAATGATAGGACTGATCATCAAGTCATTTTGATGGAAACCCATTGCTACATTGTTTTGGATTTCTGAATGATCTTCAAAGTAACTGTGTCTTCCATTAACATAGTTTCCATCTTCGTTCATAATAGGCTGTTTTTCATGTGATTTAAACACTCCGAGATTCTGGTAAGTCGGATTGACAGCTAAGCTAATGAAATAGGCTGTTAGACCCCCTGTGTTTCTGTGTTATATATGTAGAAGGAGCTGGGGATAATAACCAGGTGTGGGTCTCTAAACTTTATATCCCTTGGACCCTCTTGTAATGGTTTGTTGTTGTTATTCTCAAACCAAACACACAAAAGGCATGCAAGGTACAGCAACCAATACCCAAAGGCCTCTCATACACACATTGGATAGTGTCTGTGCCATTTGTATACAATGCATACAGCAGTTATAAGGCCCTTGATTTACCAGTGATGGTGCTGCCAGTGCTGTGTTTCATTCAGAATGTAAATGTGAGGGTAATTTTCCCATGTGAGTTCCAAGCACTACATATCCCAGAATGCACTCTGGTCTGGCCATTCTATGTGCTACAAGGAGGCTTTGGCCTTATCATGACTGCTGCATTTGCACAGACACGTGAAAGGAAACATGGGACACCTGATGGTACAGCGATGTCATCCCTCACATCATGCTATCAGAGACATATTGCAGTTAATGCACTTACCAGGTGTATATGTTATCTGTGTTTTTGTAGCACTGAAGAAGTCTCGAGAAATGGACAAAACGCGTTGGCTACATTGGCTGACCATTTTTGTACTAATATGAATAAAGAATTTTGCAACTACCAACACGCCTCTATACATTTGAATGGTACCTGTGCGATGTGGACATTAACCACTTTGAACAAATAGTTTTAATTAATGACTGTGAGTGCATAAGCTTGTGAATAATTTCCATTTATGGGGGATTAAGAGGCTGTTCCCCCCTGATCGGAGCACCACTCTTTGTTATCATTCCCATAGTGTGATAGGCGCAGTGTCTAAGGTCTAGGCCTCCCTTTGTAAATTGCCTAATGCACTTACCAGGTGTTGGCAATGGCCCTTTTTGCAGGGTTATCCACAAAACTTTTGCTTCTTCCTCCTATATTTTTCCTGACCTGTGGTTGTTAGCAATAAGACTCTGGGTACTTTACCACTGCTGATCAGTGCTAAGATGCATATGCTCTCTGTGTAAATTGTTATTGTAATTGGTTATCCATGATTGGCATATTTGTCTCACCAAGAAGACCCTAGTAATGTGCACTGAGTGTGCCAGGGCTGGTGATAGAAATGCTACTAGTGGGCCTGCAGCACTGATTGTGCCTCCTACATGAGTAGCCCTAAAATGGTGTCTCAGGCCTGCCACCGCAGTGCCTGTGTGCAGTTGTGAACTGCCATGTCAACCTGGCCAGTGTCCACACTGACTAGGCCTAACCCTTCCCTTTCTGTACACATTGGTCACCGCTATGGAAGGCC
Source organism: Lissotriton helveticus (assembly GCF_964261635.1). Lineage (NCBI taxonomy): Eukaryota > Metazoa > Chordata > Amphibia > Caudata > Salamandridae > Lissotriton > Lissotriton helveticus. Next base: position 1,471,439,301 of record NC_136065.1, read on the forward strand.
CAAGGTAACAAAAGGGGGTGGTGATGGACGGAGCATCTGAACCAATAAAACACTCACACCCAGTCAAAAGATCTGGGTTTGATCCATCACCGTTCTTTAGCCCACTCTGCCACCCCAGTTCAGACTTGGGCAGGGTGCAGTGTATGTGAAAGGTAGAGCATCTACTAGTGCAGGTGACATGCTGTGGTAGTGAATTACAGCTAATTTTCGTTTTTCACTATTGTAAGGCTATCTTGCCCATAGGCTATCCTGGGGAATGCTGGCTACAGTGGTTACCTGCATATCTTCCCATAGGAGCAAGATAGGACATAAAAGTCTGGTATCCCTGAACTCAGAATTTAATAACACATCTTTTAGGAAAGGTGGTTTTTAAATCCTGTGTTTGAGAACATCACTTTTAGAAAGTGGCTTTTCTCTTGTCGGACCTTTCTGTGTGCCTTGGCCTGTTTGTGAATTGACTGTCTGGTTTGTGAGTGACAGGGCTGGGGCATTCCAGGAGACAGAATAAGTCTGCCCAGTGGTGAATAGAGAGATCTGCATCTAGATGGGAGGGAGGAGTTGCACCTGGGACCTGAATAGGACTGTGCCTGCCCCCCACAGTGCTGGCTTCACCCCCTGTGGTGCGTCTGATGTCCCTGACCCATCCTGTGAATAGGAGAAGAGGAGCTGAGCAAAACAAAGTGCTCAAGTGCTCTCACATCAGTTGCATCTGGTTTTCCCTAAACCCTGTGCTGGGTGACAAAGGATTTTGCTGTACAAATAAGGGGCTGTGACCCCATGAATTTGTTCTTGTTTTTGCAACTTGAAACTACCAGGGGCGTTCTGCTGCTGGGGCCCAGGGGAAGGCTTGCACTGTGAAAGGAGTGAATGAATAATATGAACAAAGTACTCCAGGGCTGTGCTTTCCCTCCACAATGCAGGCTCCACCTCCTGTGGGGCTTCTGATGTTTCTGCTCTGCACAGTGAAAGGAAAGGAGAGGTCAGGAAAACAAAGTGCTCAAGGAACACCAAGAACTGGTTCAGACTGGACTCAGAGCCCTCCTGCACAAAGGGAACAAAGACTTTTTTGGGTATAAGTACAGGACCCTAGACCACTGAACTTTAGATCATCCTGGAATCAAGAAGGAACCTCTGCCAAGGAGAAAGCTGAAACTGAAGAATGAAGACTGTCCTGCTGTTGCTCTGCTGGACTGACCTGCTGTTGCTTTGATTCCAAGGAGAGGGAAAGGACTTTGCTTTGTGCTGCGTCCCCTTGCTTGAAGGAATCTCCAAGAGCCTGAGAAGAGCTGACTCCCTGTTAAGAGGTCCCAGGAACAAAGGGACTTCACCCCCAGCTTCTGTTCTGTCCTTCCTAGAGTGCTTGGACCAGTTGTGGGGCCTCTGGAAGTTGTACCTGTGTTGTGATGCTGGAAACCAAGATTTTAAAGACTTTCTGCAAGTTTTATCGCATCGCTCGCTTGCGAGCGCATCCCCGTCAGTGCGAGGAAATTCCCGCCGCTATGAAGGCCGAGATCGTCGCAGTGCCTGTTGCCGCTGCCAGAGCCATCGCATCCTTCGTTTCGGAAACGCACCAGTGCGGTGCGGGAAAATTACCATTGCTTTGAGTATCGTCGCAGAGCTTGTCGTCACTGGGTGAGATGGTTGCACCACTTGCTTGCGGACCGTCGCTGCGGATATCGTCGCAGAGCCATCTCATCAAGGAGCTGCGAGAGGAAGATCGCCGCTGACCCGCGCATCATCGCCCCGGAGATCGTCACAGCCCCCAAAGATCATCTCATCGTGTCTTTGCGAGCTTTTGCACTACGGAACCTCTGCACCGGAATCCATACAAGGTATCGCCTCCCTCCCCATACAGACCGGATTCGTCGCAACACACCCACTACATCCAGCGGGGTTGTCGCATTCCCTCCCCAAGGTCTCAGGAGTGACACATCTCTTGTTTTCCACCGCACCAGCTTCTGTTTTGGAACTTTGTCGTATTTAAAAGTTCTGTTGGCTAAACGTGACAGAACTGTAAACTATTTTCACGCAACTGAGGATTATTTTAACGCAACCTTAAGAACTCTTTTAAAACCATATTCTTAAACTGTGTATGTTGGATGTTTGTTGTTTTGGTCTTGTGTAGTTTAGATTAAGTACCTTTATTTTTCTAAACTGTTATGGAGTCAGTTTGTGGTGTTTTCACTGTGTTACTGTGAGTGTTGGTACAAATACTTAGCACATTGCCTTCTCGTGCCAAGCTACCAAGGAGGTGAGCAGGGGTTGCCTAAATGATGTATCCTTCTTACCCTGACAAGAAGCAAGGGTCCCTAATTGGACAGTGGTACCTCGAGCTGAATGGTCGCTCCCAGCGCCTCCTGCTGCCAGTTGGTATCGTAGCGCTGCTTTGCCTCAGAAATTGCCAATTATTATTTCCTGCTATCTGCCTGACTGCCGCTTCGCTTAAATAGCACTTTAGTTATTTATCACTGCTGTTTTCACTTTGGACGCGCGTCTGTCTGTAGCGCTCCGCTGTGCTCCCCCCTCCGCCTCCATTTTGATTGTTGTTGTCGTCCTCGTGTGCCCGCCCCGCCTCCCAGCTGAGACGCCCTCCCACTGACCAGATACAGCGCTCCTCTACCTGAGAGCGCCGTGACTCGCTCCTCTCTTCGAGCTGAGTGGTCGCTCCCAGCGCCTCCTGCTGCCAGTTGGTATCGTAGCGCTGCTTTGCCTCAGAAATTGCCAATTATTATTTCCTGCTATCTGCCTGACTGCCGCTTCGCTTAATTAGCACTTTAGTTATTTATCACTGCTGTTTTCACTTTGGACGCGCGTCTGTCTGTAGCGCTCCGCTGTGCTCCCCCCTCCGCCTCCATTTTGATTGTTGTTGTCGTCCTCGTGTGCCCGCCCCGCCTCCCAGCTGAGACGCCCTCGCCCCTCCCCCTCCACTCTCCATATATGACAGTAGCTCCCGCGCGCAGCGTTCACGCGCAGCGACCGCGCCCAATCCGCGCCGAAGGTGCGCCAAAGGTAAGCCCGTCTACGCCCGTCCCGCCTGGACCGCGCCCAGCGCCAGACCCCTGCCCCTCGCGTTGCCCAGCCCTCCCGCATTACCTACGATGCCGCCACCCTCCTAGCCCTTAACCCCAGTCGCGCCCCCAACTGCGTCCAAGCCGCTCCTGGACACACTCATGGACCTTTCTCTTGCTACTCCTGCAAATTCATCGGCACCGACAACACCTCCACTACGACCACACCACAGATCCACGACCCCAATCACCTACAATGCATCCTTCTCAACACCCGATCGGTCCACAGGCACACCATTGACCTATGGAATCTACTAGACACCATCTCTCCAGACGTCGCATTCCTAACAGAAACATGGATGAACGCTTCCTCCGCCCCAGACATCACCATTGCCATCCCTGAAGACTATAAGATCACACGCAAGGACCGTACCGGCCACACAGGAGGAGGAATCGCTATCGTCCATAAGAAATCAATCCGCATCTCAACCAGCTCTGACGCCAACCTCGCCAACTCCGAACACCTTCACTTCCAAATACACATCGACCCCAAGACCACACTCAGAGGCACCCTCCTCTACAGACCACCAGGACCCCGCGCTAAATTCAGTGAAGACATCACGGACTTCATCACTCCACACGCGCTCCCCTCCAAAGACTACATCCTTCTGGGAGACCTCAACTTTCACCTTGAAAAGATCAACGACCGCAACACCACCACACTCTTGGACAACCTCACCAACCTCGGACTTAAACAACTGGTCACTTCCCCCACCCACATCGCAGGTCACACACTCGACCCCATCTTCACCTCCAGCAATCATGTCTCCTTCAGCCACACTACGGACCTCCTCTGGACTGACCACAGCTGCGTTCACTTCACCTACAACAAGCCAAAACCCACCAACCACCTCCAACAAACTCTGCAAAGAAACTGGAACAAAATCACCACCGACCAGATCTCCGCATCGCTCCTTCTAAACACCCCAGCCCACTCTTCTAACCCAAACCAAGCCGCCGCCAACCTCACCCTATGGCTATCCAACACCGCCGACACCTTAGCACCACTGAAAAAACGTCAAAGCAAACCTGGCAGCAAGAAGGCCTCATGGTTCAACGATGATCTTAAGAAGTCCAAGAAACTCTGCCGCTCCTCTGAAAAGGCCTGGAAAAAAGACCCAACCACTAGCACCAAGGACGCCTTCAAAAACGCCTCCCGCACTCACCACCAACTAATCCGAAAGGCCAAGAAAACAGCATTCAAGGATCGACTTGACAACAACGCCCACAACAGCAAGGATCTCTTCAACATCGTCAAGGAATTTTCCAACCCCTCGGCCAACTCCAACGACATCACCCCCTCTCAAGCCCTCTGCGACTCCCTAGCCTCATTCTTCCACAACAAGATTGCAGACATCCACAACAGCTTCGACAACCAACCCGGAGACCAACCCACCCAATCATTCGCTGAACATTCTCCCCTCGTGAACACCCTTAACGACTGGAACCCAATCTCCACTGAGGACACCATCCGCCTGATGAACTCCATCCACTCAGGATCCCCCACAGACCCATGTCCTCACCACATCTTCAACAAAGCAGACTCCATCATAGCACCGCACCTCCGAGACGTCATCAACTGCTCCTTCAACTCCGCCACCTTCCCGGAAAGCTGGAAACACGCTGAACTCACCGCCCTTCTGAAAAAACCCACAGCGGACCCCACCGAACTCAAAAATTACCGCCCCATTTCGCTCCTTCCATTCCCGGCCAAAGTCATCGAGAAAGCTGTCAACAACCAGCTCGCCGCTTTCCTCGAAGCCAACAAATCCCTCGACTCCTCACAATCTGGCTTCCGAGCAAAACACAGCACTGAGACCGCCCTCATCGCAGCAACAGACGACATTCGAACTCTACTGGACAATGGAGACACAGTCGCCCTCATCCTCCTTGACCTCTCTGCAGCCTTCGACACGGTCTGCCACAGCACCCTCTTACAACGCCTCAAAAACATCGGAATACAAGGAAAAGCACTTGAATGGATCACCTCGTTCCTCACCGGAAGAACACAGAGAGTCCGCCTCCCACCATTCAAGTCCGAGGCCACTGAAGTCATCTGTGGCGTACCACAAGGATCTTCACTCAGCCCCACCCTTTTCAACGTATACATGAGCCCCCTCGCGGCCATCGCCCGTCAACACAACCTCAACATCATCTCTTACGCGGATGACACTCAACTAATCCTTTCTCTCACCAATGACCCCAACACCGCCAAAACTAACCTACACGAAGGAATGAAAGAAGTTGCCGAATGGATGAAACAAAGCCGTCTGAAACTGAACTCAGACAAAACAGAAGTCCTCATCTTAGGTACATCCCCCTCTGCATGGAACGACTCTTGGTGGCCGGAAGCCCTGGGAAAAGCACCCATCCCGACAGACCACGCACGGAACCTAGGCGTCATCCTGGACTCTTCACTCTCAATGAACAGACAAGTCAGCGCCGTATCCTCATCCTGCTTCAACATTCTTCGCATGCTCAGAAAAACATTTCGCTGGATCCCCACCGAAACAAGGAAAACAGTCACCCATGCTCTAGTCACGAGCCGACTGGACTACGGAAACACCCTCTACGCAGGTACTACCGCTAAACTCCAGAAGAAACTCCAACGAATCCAAAACGCATCAGCCAGGATCATATTAGACATCCCGCGCAACGAACACATCTCTGGTCACCTGAAAGACCTCCACTGGCTACCCGTCAATAAGAGAATCACCTTCCCACTGCTAACCCACGCACACAAATCACTCTACGACATCGGTCCAGAATGCCTCAACTCACGACTGTCCTTCTACACCCCCTCCCGCCAACTACGTTCTTCCAGCCAAGCCCTCGCCACTGTACCTCGCATCAACAAGACCACCATGGGTGGCAGATCCTTCTCATACCTGGCTGCTAAAACATGGAACTCACTCCCCGCTCACCTTCGCCTCACCCAGAACCACCTAGCATTCAGAAAGCAACTTAAAATGTGGATATTTGACAAATAATCCTCCTCCCCTTTCTAAGCGCCTTGAGACCCTCTGGGTATGTAGTGCGCTATATAAATTCTCTGACTTGACTTGACTTGACATGTGCCAACTAGAGACCCCCAATTCTAACATCAGGTCTTTGCTGCTCCTCCAGCTGTGCATGGAGGTTTGGCCAGGCTGCCCTCAGGACTCTCCTGTACAGTAGCAGGAGGAGGGCCAGTGCACATGAGCCTGGGAGGACTGGCCTAATATGTCCTAAGGCTTCAGCTGGGCCCAGTGTTTGAGGTCCTACCAGGGTATATGTCATGGCCTGCCCCGTACTGCAGCGCTCCGCAATGGTGGCCAGATTTGTGGCGTGCTGCATTGCTCAGCTGGTCCTTCACTACCCCATACAGCTGAGGGTACTTATCTAGCAGCCCTTCAGCTAATTTGTCAAATTCCATTTCGCTGAAAGGTCGTGCCTTATTTTCAAGTCCATCAGCCATGTTGGGGTCACTTTGGTATCACTGAGCAGCAGGATGGCAGAGAATCTTATTTGGTGCTGTGGATGACTCAGAGTTAACATAAATTGGCTACCAGCAACTTCCTGTTTAATATTTTCTGCCTAGCATTTCATGTGTCATTTCCTGTTTTGAATATTTTTCTGATTCTCCGTCTCAAAGCCTCCTCTCCGCATGTGGAGGGGAGACTCTGCATATGGAGCAGAGATTCCAAAAACTACCCAGAACCCAACAATTTAAAACAGGATTATTAGGAAATTGTTATAAATCTAAGAGCAGGGAGTGAAAATCAGTTCTGGACAGGAATAGGGTGTGACCAAACCCTACACTTCAATGATACTCGATCAGGGAGGAGCTGCGGCTTTAGTGCTGCTAGACCTATCAGCAGTATTTGACATGGTCGATCACATCACACTCATCGACCGTGTCTTCACCTTAGGTATTAAAAAGAATGCCAAAGCCCTTTTAACATCGTTCCTCTCCAACCGATCTCAATCAGTAACGCTAGGCAACTTCACATCCCCACACTTCACCTTCCCTTGCGGTGTACCTAAAGGACCCTCACTAAGTCCGACCTTATTTACCATATAGGTGTCCGACTTGGCGAGAGTCATTAAGTCTCATGGTATGCGTCTAACTACATCCGCCGCCGACACTTGTAATAGAGACCCTTAATGACGGACAAAAAGCCGCGGCAAACTTCCAAACTGCAATGCTCGCAATAAGTGCATGGATGGCAAACAATTGCCTCAAATTAAACTATGAAAAAACAGAGGTGATGATCTTTGGCAACTTCTCCCCCAGCTGGTCTCCATCCTGGTGGCCATCAGAGTTGGGCCCATCCCCTCTCCCTGTAACAAAAGTCAGAAACTTAGGCATCATCTTTGATGATAAATTATCTTTTTTCCAACACGCCAACAACGTTGTCTCCTCGGCCTTCTACACAATCAAAATGATAAAGAAACTCCTGCCCTACCTTCCTTCAACTACCGGGAAAACTCTCATGAGCATGCTAGTCATGTCTAAGGTAGACTATTTTAATGCCCTTTTTCTCAACGCTCAGGAAAGAGCACTTAAGAATCTGCAAATGGTCCAAAACACAGCAGCAAAGATCCTGACCAAACACTCCCAAATTCAAACCTACATCCAGTCTATTACGTCAACTCCACTGGCTGCCCATCAGAAGCCGAACAAAATTCAAGGCCCTGTTTATTGCCTTTAAAGCAGTAAACAATACAGGACCTGAAGTCCTAAAAAAATATTATACCCCTACTAGCCAACCAGACTCCTGTGCTTCTCAGCAGCAAACCTGATAAATGTCCCCAAAACAAAAAAACCTGCCTGGGGCGACAGAAGATTCACAGTCGCGACCGCCAGACTGTGGAACACAATCCCCCTTCACATCAAAAACTCCCCCTCTCTTATTGTCTTCCGTAAACAACTCAAAACCTGGTTATTCAACTAATAATTGCCCAGCTTTGACTCTGTCCTATTCTCTCCCGTCCACAGCGCCGAGACACCTCAGGGTATTTGCGCGCTCAATAAATTGCATAAACAAAACACATCACATCCCAGCACAGTTTACCCCTTTACATTATAGTACATGCAGTCCACCATTTGGGCTACCTTCAGAGTTGTCTGTAGTGTTACTAAAGTCAGGGGAAGCAGTGCTGTGTATCCCTAGACATATAGGGCCTGAATCACAAAGTAGCTCATAATCATGGTGGAGAGCCCTCAGTCATGGAGGAGTCATTGCAATTGGGGGCAATTCTTCCAATGTGAGAATGCGGAACTGCTTTGGGAAACAGGGCCATACATGTGTTTCTGGATTTCATCCTTCATCTGTAGGAAGCAGCACTTCAGAATCTCTTTCATCAGTGGGAGGTGCAGTCAGCAATGTTATTTTAATTTGGAGTTGACCAAACCTCCAAGCACGAATATCTCCCTTCCAGATACACTGTTGCAGCCACCTCCATCAACATGGCTGCAGGACCTGAGGACACGGCCGCAACGCAATCTGTGATACTGATATTAGCATATTAGCTGAGTGGTTGCAGGATTGATACACTCTCTATTATGTGTGGTTAGAAAAACTGATGAGTGCTCCAGCACTCGACAAGTTATGGGGTCAATTAACCGCTTGCTGCAGGGTAGTGTGTCTTTTTACATGCAATGGGCATAGATGTCCAATAAACGCATGGTGTGTATCTTAGCAGTGCTTAATTTGTAAAATATGAAGTCCAGGTGCTTAAATGTTTGTCGGAGGCCACACCTACTTTTCACAGGCCCCACCCACTTACGGAACTGGATCCACCCACCTACTCTATTGTCTCCACCCACATCCTCAATTCACACTGCTAAAAGTCAGATGTAATACCCGATCTGAATATTATATGTTTCTTTCATCTTCATTGATTGATTTTACACACTACAAAGTGTTATTCATACTTTTTGAAATGTCGCTCATACACTTTCATGCTACTATAAAGAACCATCAGACAGCGAGTCTAAACCTGATCTAAAACCTTTGGGCCCGGCCCTCTCCAGAATCATTCACCCAGCTCCTCCATGCATCGATCACCTGATACTGATGTGGTGGACTCCGTCTATTCAATTACTCAGTCATTACAATGCCCTTAATGGTACAGTTGAAGACTAGGCCGCGCAGCCGGGTTAATGTAAACTTAAAGGCCCTGCACGGCCCCTGCCCTTCTTCCATCCTTCTCCTCCTGGCCCGGTCTGGTCAGTGGCATTGTAGAGGTCAGGTGCCCTGTGCCTGGCACCGGAGGTATGATTGCTCAGAGCAAGCCTTGAACTCGTCACTTGGTGATTCACTTCACAGTTCGCTTCCTGCATATGAAGTGAACTAACTGTGAAGTACACCGGCACAAATTATGCACTGTTTTACTTCCTAACTCTCTCCCCTCCCAAATCTTGTCCGTCCATTATTACAAATCCCTGAATCTCACTCTTTGTGGTATTAAAAGCTGTTTTCTAAAGAAAATAATTAACATCACTGTGACTATCTGTAAGTTGCTGCTATAAAATGTTGACGCAAAACTTTTCACTTTTCCTCCTGATCTACTTGTTTTTAAAGATAAGCTTCTGTCTTTTTTCAGTACATTGCCCTTAATGGCAGAGTTGGAGATGCAGCCGCGCTGCTAAAGTCAGGGTTAAATTAAACTTAAAGTCCCTGCACGGCCCCTGCCCTTTTTCCAGCCTTCTCCTCCTGGCCCGATCAGTGGCATAATTTGTAGAGGTCAGGTGCCCCGTGCCTGGTGCTGGAGGCATAATTGCTCAGGGCAGGCCTTGGACTTGTCACTCTGTTGTTCAGGCACTTCACATTTCACTTTATGCGTATGAAGTAAACTGTGATGTGAACCACTGAGTGACGAGTCCAAGGCCTGCCCTGACTGAGCACTCATGCCTCCAGCACCAGGCAGGGGGTACCTGACCTCTACAATGCCACTGCTCGACACGGGTCAGGAGGAGAAGGCTGGAAGAAGGAGAGCAGGGGGGGCAGTGCACTGCAGGGCAGCCTGGCTGCTTTAACTTCAACACCAGATTTCATTTGGAGCAGGAGCTACCATGACAATGCCGGTGACCGGTTGTACGACATTACAACGCATGGTTTTACCACGCATGCCTTTACATCGCAGTTTTTACAACACATGCTGTTACATTGCATAGCGTTAAGGGGTGCTGGATAGTGAATAGTTTTATTTACTATTCCAACTCCAGTCCCCGTGGATAGTAGGGATGGTGTTGGATAGTAAATTAAATCTATTCCCTATCCTAGAGCGCCCCTCAGCGCTATGCGTTGTAATGACATGCGTTGTAACAGTTGCGTCGTAAAGGCACTGCGTGGTAAAAGTTACGTTGTAAAGGATGTTTACCCCGGTGACCGTCATGTCATGATTCCGTCCACCACCCACCAAAAAAAAGCAGGGTTGATAATGGCATAATAATTATATCATTGCTTTTACTTACGCTTACTGCTATGGTGGTGGTGGGTGGACGGACACTGGTCTGCCTGCCTGCCTTTATATTCGATAGGTGGTCTAGTCGGGGCTGCTGTTGCTGCTTGCCCTACAACGTCGTCGGGGCCGGGCTACCATTTCAAATGCTGATAACTCATGGCCGGTGCGTACGTGTGTCTGGGTGGGGCATTCTGAAAACAATCTACGCACGGTGCCTCCGCACAGCCCTATCCCATCAGAACCAAATCCAGCCCCCTGCCCAATCTGTGTCCCACTCCTGCCCACCGGCAACGGCTGCCACCTAATTAAATAAACTAATTCAAAATGCGCATTGTGACGAACACGACTGAATCAATCGAATCCGATCTGCATATTGGATTGATTCATGCAAGCTGTAAATAAATTGCGAGTCAAATGGTCTGGATCGGTATTGCGCTGAGTCAGTGAGGTAATTTATGTCATGCAGAGTTACAGATACCTTGTGTTTTGTAGACCCGGCCCTGATAAATATGTGCCGGTGCTAAGCACCGGAAAGCACCGGCACAAATTAAGCACTGTATGTTAGTACATTACAAGCTCTGATAGTGGCAGGTACTGTATGTCATACATTGAACATTTAACCTGTTGATTTAACATGAGATTTTAAAACATATTCATAGGGGTACAGTAAACCTATGTGTGATGCAGTCAGCATTACAGACTATCCAATTTGCCTAGCAATTTGCATATTGAGCCAGTGGCTGTTTGTCGGAATCATGAGAAAAACAGTTACTTTTGACACAATCCTACCAGGTTATCCAGATCCAATCCTTTCTACCTGATTCAGAATTTGTTTTCACAATGAGTTTCAGGAGTTGTAGTCTTTTACATTCCATAATGAGGCAGGAACATTTGTCCAAGTTTCCACACATTTTTGAACGAGGCTATCAGTGGCACTTCACATGTAGAGATGACAAACATGAGTGCAAAGAGCATGGACTGTCCATGTAATCACACAAGTTCACTCAAATCATTCTGTACATATAACAGACATCTGGCCACTATGACACATAAGTTGCAGCACACACACATACCAGGTGCCTGATTCAGAAGGGGCATCTGCCCTCATGGGGGAGGCACCCCAGTTGTGGTAGAGCCTCTACATGAGGGCCAGGATCACTGCAATAAGAACACATACTACCTATTAGACCCTGCATACTTAGACTCCCCCTCAATTGCAGCACTTCTGCACCGATAGCAGAGTCAGTACCCCATTGTCAAATGGTCCAGGGAGGTCTCACACATGCACAGACATTTCATCCCCTGAGGCAATGGAGTCCATAGAGACATTGACAACACCAATTGCTGGCATGTGCACTTGACATATTGCATGGGCATTTTGACTCTTGTCAACAGGTTTTGTTTACAGACATTGAGTGTGCCTTACAAAGGAGTATTAGGATGGAATTTATGAACAGAGTGTTAAATGTCCAACTGTGAGAAGTGACAACAATCTTCAAACCACATGGAGCCCATAATACAACAAGTTGCTCGGTTGAAAAAAGTGTTCACCAGCTGGTCACGGATCCGCATAGCCTGCCCTCTGTTCTGGGAAATGGCGGGTTGCCCGGATTCAGACCTAGCTGTAAGCCAAGATTTAAAGTGATGTTGTGCATGGCACAACATGTTACTATGATCTTGTACACATCTTCAGGGGGTATAGCAGCAACCCCTCGTCCGGTCAAGACATCTGAATCACGACTTCAGGAGACCAAATGTAAGCTCTTTGATGGCTTGAATATGTATGTGTACCCTACTGTATCTACGCTGAAGTACAGTGGCTGCACGTCTGTATTGTGTGAGGAGTTGAGGGGAAAGTGCATCTCCAGCATCAACTGCGGAGAGAAATTAAGGAACTCATTTAACTTCCATCTTGCATCTGTACAGTACATAATATATTTCATGGTACATTGAGTGTCTGTTGAAGCAGTGTATGTGACAAGAGGATTTTTGTTATAAAATGGTTGTTTATCTGACATAGCATTTACACATGACATTTATACATGCTTGTTACTTACCCCGTAACCACATGTTGCCAAAATCCTCCCTGCAATCTGCCGGGCAAGAGGTGACCTGCGAAACACAAAGCTGTCATGGGTACTGCGTGGGAACACTGCATGCACATCAGTGAATCTACCACTAACATCAGAGACTGCCAACCATGTCTGTTGTAGATGTGTGCAATGTGGTGAATTGGCTGGAGAGCCACATGGGTACACTCAATTGCATTCAGCACACATGTGAAGGGCGAAATGAGGTAAAAATCCCTGCAGTGGCGGAGGAGCGTCGCCTCACTGCCAGGAGCAGCAAAGAAAGGAAAAAATAAAATGATAATTGTTAGAAATGGACTCTCTGGTTTGGCTGAGGCTTGCGCCAAAGCCAGGCAGAGACCACCACTCTAGTTAGGGCAAGGGAGTTACACTCCTAAGATAACCCCTGCTCACCCCCTTGGTAGCATGGCACAAGCAGTAAGGCTTACCACGGAGGCAATGTGCAAAGCATTTGCGCACGCACCCACCAGCAACAACATCCCAGGCCCCCCACAAGAGGAACTCCACACAAGGTTATATCAAATATAGCCTTTGTATTCTCAAAACACATCAGATAGTAATCACACAATATACATTGTGCCAACTGGCACAGGGCAATATTTACAAGGGATAATTTACACATGACAGGGCCACGTGGGCCACTGTCAGAATTATCACAGAGTGAACTTGGTAAAGAAATAGTAAAAGAATATATATGAACTTAGAACACAGCCAGTAATCACTGGCAGACAGTATACTCAGCGTCAACCTGTAATATAAATCATAACAGGCACAGTATCCCACAAGTCTAAATACATTAGACCCTAACCACCTAAGTAAAAATTACACTAGGGGCGTAAATCCCACAGGGAAGTATAATCTCCCTAACACAAACCAAAATAGGTAAAACAACCTCATAGTCATAAACCATTTGTGTAGGTGTCAAACAGGGTCCGCAAAACATACTATGCACAATACGTTTGTGTATAGTAGCACCCAAAAAGCATTTAGCACATAAATCACATAAGGGCCCTCTGCCCTTTCAATGTAACAATCCCCCCTGGCCAACTGGCCATCTAAAAAGGGGGCTTAAATGCCCTATGTCCACATAGTCAGGGCTGCTGCTTAGGCAGCGAGAGTCAAGGGTGCGCCACTGAGCAAAACCTAAACTTTGCAGCTGCCCACTTCTTGCTGGGCAGCTGAGAACAATAACAGAGGGTCTAAACGCTGCACCTGGCAATAAGTGCTGTGCAGCTGTGAATGACCTGGCACCTCTGTGCCACTTCGGTCTCTCTCAGGTACTTTCACTCAGTTTGTGCCTAAACGGTGCAGCTGCCCACTACTTGCTCTAACAGAAATATTCACGTGCCCCTTCAGGACAGAACCCTGGGGGTTCCCTCTTACAGGGAAATAAGCACAATGCTCCCAGGCTCAAATAAAGCGCTCACGATGTGCTGGGAGCACAGAAACCTCCAAGCCCCCATGAAGGGCAAGTGAAAGAAAATAGGGTCCCAGCAACAAGGTCTCCAAGACATCCAGGGGGCTGGGCAGGGCCCAGGGTGGCAAGCCTTCCCCTGGGCGCCACCCTGGGCCCCAGCAGCAGCACGCCCCTGGTAGTTTCAAGTTGCAAAAACAAGAACAAATTCATGGGGTCACAGCCCCTTATTTGTACAGCAAAATCCTTTGTCACCCAGCACAGGGTTTAGGGAAAACCAGATGCAACTGATGTGGGAGCACTTGAGCACTTTGTTTTGCTCAGCTCCTCTTCTCCTATTCACAGGATGGGTCAGGGACATCAGACGCACCACAGGGGGTAGAGCCAGCATTGTGGAGGGAAGGCCCAGCCCTATTCGGATCCCAGGTGCAACTCCTCCCTCCCATCTACATGCAGATCTCCCCATTCACCACCAGGCAGACCCATCCTGACTGCTGGAGCCAAACTCACCAGCCAGCTCCTGTCAATCATAAGCCAGACAGTCAATTCACATTCACTGCACACAGAAATGTCAACTTCTAAAAGTGCAAAAACAACAGATGATGGACAGAATGCAGAACAATGTCATACATTCACCCCAGTACAGAGATCTGGGCCTAAATACATGTTTATTTTGCTCACCACACCACCCCAATTCAGACATGGTCATATGCAAATCAGCCTTGACCCTGTGCCTCATGGGAACAGTCCAGCCCGAACTGCCAAGCCATGCCTTCCTTGGACCGGAATCAAGCATCCTAGAACCGGTTTCTGGCTATCAGCCGTTTTCAGCCAGGATAGCTTGACTCCAGTGGTGTGGAGAGCACGGGACGCACGTCTGAGCATACCCGTCCCACACGGGGTGACAAATGCGAAAACAACAGTTGATGGACAGAATGCAGAACAATGTCATACATTCACCCCAGTACAGAGATCTGGGCCTAAATCCATTGTTTTTTTGCTCACCACACCACCCCAATTCAGACATGGCCATATGCAAATCAACCTTGACCCTGTGCCTCATGGGAACAGTCCAGCCCGAACTGCCAAGCCATGTCTTCCTTGGACCGGAATCAAGCATCCTAGGACCGGTTTCTGGCTATCAGCCGTCTTCAGCCAGGATAGCTTGACTCCAGTGGTGTGGAGAGCACGGGACTCACGTCTGAGCATACCCGTCCCACTCGGGGTGACAAATGCAAAAACAACAGTTGATGGACAGAATGCATAACAATGTCATACATTCACCCCAGTACAGAGATCTGGGCCTAAATCCATCGTTTTTTGCTCACCACACCACCCCAATTCAGACATGGCCATATGCAAATCAGCCTTGACCCTGTGCCTCATGGAAATAATCCAGCCCGAACTGCCAAGCCATGTCTTCCTTGGACCGGAATCAAGCATCCTAGGACCGGTTTCTGGCTATCAGCCGTCTTCAGCCAGAATAGCTTGACTCCAGTGGTGTGGAGAGCACGGGACTCACGTCTGAGCATACCCGTCCCACTCGGGGTGACAAATGCAAAAACAACAGTTGATGGACAAAATGCAGAACAATGTCATACATTCACCTCAGTACAGAGATCTGGGCCTAAATCCATTGTTTTTTTGCTCACCACACCACCCCAATTCAGACATATGCAAATCAGCCTTGACCCTGTGCCTCATGGGAACAGTCCAGCCCGAACTGCCAAGCCATGTCTTCCTTGGACCGGAATCAAGCATCCTAGGACCGGTTTCTGGCTTTCAGCCGTCTTCAGCCAGGATAGCTTGACTCCAGTGGTGTGGAGAGCACGGGACTCACGTCTGAGCATACCCGTCCCACTCGGGGTGACAAATGCAAAAATAACAGTTGATGGACAGAATGCAGAAAAATGTCATACATTTACCCCAGTACAGAGATCTGGGCCTAAATCCATAGTTTTTTTGCTCACCACACCACCCCAATTCAGACATGGCCATAAGCAAATCAGCCTTGACCCTGTGCCTCATGGGAACAGTCCAGCCCGAACTGCCAAGCCATGTCTTCCTTGGACTGGAATCAAGCATCCTAGGACCGATTTCTGGCTATCAGCCGTCTTCAGCCAGGATAGCTTGACTCCAGTGGTGTGGAGAGCACGGGACTCACGTCTGAGCATACCCGTCCCACTCGGGGTGACAAATCCAAAAACAACAGTTGATGGACAGAATGCAGAACAATGTCATTCATTGTGTAAATGTAAATGTAAATGTATTTGAGCTTGTAAAGCGCACTGCTACCCGTCCGTAGGTTTCCTGGTGCTGTATAACTCTGGGGAACCCGTCCTGGCTTTCCCTGTGGGATGGTCCCTGCTGGGAGTCCCCAAGGTGGAGCCAGGCTTCCCCGGAATTGATGGGGCCGTTGTGGAGATTAGGCAAGCTAATGCCCAGAGTTGCCGAGTGGAACCCCTGATTAGAGTAAGCACCGAAGCGAGAATTATCGAGTCCGCTGACCCAAGTCCACGACCCTGCCGTGTCGGGAATTGAACCTTGGTCCCAGGCCGACTTCTGCTCCCGGGTCTGCCGCCTCTAACCAGTGAGCCACACTACTTCACCCCAGTACAGAGATCTGGGCCTAAATCCATCGTTTTTTTGCTCACCACACCACCCCAATTCAGACATGGCCATATGCAAATCAGCCTTGAACCTGTGCTTCATGGGAACAGTCCAGCCCGAACTGCCAAGCCATGTCTTCCTTGGACCGGAATCAAGCATCCTAGGACCGGTTTCGGGCTATCAGCCGTCTTCAGACAGGATAGCTTGACTCCAGTGGTGTGGAGAGAACGGGACTCATGTCTGGGCATACCGTCCCACTCGGGGTGACAAATGCAAAAACAACAGTTGATGGACAGAATGCAGAACAATGTCATACATTCACCCCAGTTCAGTAATCTGGGCCTAAATCCATAGTTTTTTTGCTCACCACACCACCCCAATTAAGACATGGTCATATGCAAATCAGCCTTGACCCTGTGCCTCATGGGTACAGTCCAGCCCGATCTGCCAAGCTATGTCTTCCTTGGACCGGAATCAAGCATCCTAGGACTGGTTTCTGGCTATCAGCCGTCTTCAGCCAGGATAGGATGGATTTAGGCCCAGATCTGTGTACTGGGGTGAATGTATGACATTGTTCTGCATTCTGTCCATCAACTGTTGTTTTGCATTTGTCACCCCGATTGGGATGGGTATGCTCAGACGTGAGTCCCATGCTCTACACACCACTGGAGTCAAGCTATCCTGGCTGAAGACGGCTGATTGCCAGAAACCGGTCCTAGGATCCTTGATTCCGGTCCAGTAAAGACATGGCTTGGCAGTTCGGGCTGGTATCTTCCCATGAGGCACAGGGTCAAGGCTGATTTGCATATGGCCATGTCTGAACTGGGGTGGTGTGGAGTGCAAAAAAACGATGGATTTAGGCCCAGATCTCTGTACTGGGATGAATGTATGACATTGTTCTGCATTCTGTCCATCAACTGTTGTTTTGCATTTGTCACCCCGAGTGGGATGGGTATGCTCAGATGTGAGTCCCATGCTCTCCACACCACTGGAGTCAAGCTATCCTGGCTGAAGACGGCTGATAGCCAGAAACCGGTCCTAGGATGCTTGATTCCGGTCCAGTAAAGACATGGCTTGGCAGTTCGGGCTGGTCTGATTCCCATGAACACATGGTCAAGGCTGATTTGCATATGGCCATGTCTGAACTGGGGCGGTGTGGAGTGCAAAAAAACGATGTATTCAGGCCCAGATCTCTGTACTGGGGTGAATGTTTGACATTGTTCTGCATTCTGTCCATCAACTGTAGTTTTGCATTTGTCACCCCGAGTGGGATGGGTATGCTCAGACGTTGGAGTCAAGCTATCCTGGCTGAAGACGGCTGATAGTCAGAAACCGGTCCTAGGATGCTTGATTCCGGTCCATTAAAGACATGGCTTGGCAGTTCGGGCTGGTCTGTTCCCATGAGGCACAGGGTCAAGGCTGATTTGCATATGGCCATGTCTGAACTGGGGTGGTGTGGAGTGCAAAAAAACGATGGATTTAGGCCCAGATCTCTGTACTGGGGTGAATGTATGACATTGTTCTGCATTCTGTCCATCAACTGTTGTTTTGCAACTTCTAAAAGTGGCACTTCTACACTAGTCACATTAACTCTGCGCACACCGCCGCGCAGCATTTAATCTCACGAGTTCGCACATACTAAACTCGACCCTGCACTCCCCACACATTAGGAACTACCATTGACACTCATATCCCCCATGCATTCCTATGAGAGGGCAGGCCAATCTCACCACACACACTCAGAGAGCGCACGCACTTTACAATGGGCCACAGTGCTAAAGTGCGCAGAGACCAGAAATCAACTAACATCATGTCATATTAAAAGGCAAAAAGTTCAGGGGTGAACCTGCCAAAAGGGCCAAGTCCAACAATAAAAGCAGAATGTTATTATCATATTATTTTTCTCTCCTGCTGCGGCAATGAGTGGGGGGCAGATCTGCAGGGGAGCAGTGGTAGACCCTCCTGTGCGCAATGACTGGTCGGCCCTCTCAGGCCTCCCAAAACAGTCATGCACACTCCCCTCTTCTACATGCAGACTGCACTAACAGCCTGCATGGAGAACATGCCCACCCCTACAACCCCTGCGCTCAGACCAATCACAACGCTCCATTGGAGCATTGTGAATGGCTTAGGGGTGGGAGCCTGGCTTCCTGCTTTCTGTTCTGACCTGGTGAGCAAGAGAGAAGACGCGGGACCTGGCAGCGGCGGCAAAGTAGTTACATTTTTTTTAAACCAGCAGCCCATGAGCCCCCGCCCTCACCACGCAGCCACCCTCACCTGCAAGCTGTTCCAGCTGCCTCTGAATCCCTAGCTACTCTTTTCTGCCTGTCCAGTGTGTGGGGCATTCGTATGTGGAGGTGAGCTCTCCTATTGATGCTGCTCAGTACCGGATGCAAGCATTGGGACTGGCTTGCATTAGAGATACCCACAAGGTCACTGGAGATCCTTTGGAATGAACCTGTATCACAAAAATGGAGAGCTGCAAGGAACTTGACATAGGTTGGGATGGTGTGGAGCGACAGATCACAATGTTAAGTTCCTGCTCCTACTCACAAACTATCTCCGATATGACACCTGGGGGGAACAGTTTCTGGCCCTGACATCTTGGCTAGGCATCCCTAATAGTTTTATCCTATGTCTAAAAATCCTCTCCACTTTCTGCCTCCTCCTTAAATCTTCCTGTTGTATGGTAAGTGGAGTTCAACAAGCACATTCAGCGACATGATGAAAAGTCTGAAAGGGTTTGTGTAGCGGCTCTGCTTTCATTTTTGCTGCGGGGCTGGAATTGCTGTTGGGTTGAGGAACAAGAAAAACATTTGAGGGTAAAGACAAAAGCCACTTTGGCTTCCAGCTTGCCTTTAACAACGGTCAAATTGAATGGTATTGATGCCTGTACAAATATTAATAGTACTGGATATACGATGTCAACAGTTGATGAGAGCTGCTCATGCAGATTCAAGACAATACAATGATGATTGTGAATGGCAAGGTGACAGAAGGTCAGAGACGTTGGCTCACTCTCATAAATGTAGTTGTGCAATGATTTAATTAGTTAGCATGAGTCAGTAAAGGTAATTACTGTTAGGGTCAGTGTATCACTCTGCGCTGATTCATCAGCATCATGATTTATAGGATGGTGTCATTGTAAGTGCATAGATGACGTTTGTCATGTATTTGTCAGTTTCTGAACTGAATAAAATCATAATGTTTTCATTGTTAGTGGAATTCCAGTCGAGGGATTTGGGAAAGCTGGATTTCAAATAAAGTAATACATATATTTTAATAAAGCTAGCTGCTTTCGTTTCTCTATTGGTTTAAAACTGTTTCGTGGACATTGCAGCAAATACAAAATATTTGTACACGACTAAAAGGAATTGCTTGTTCGAACTACATTATAATTTAGTCCTCAAGGGTTCAGCACTGTATATTCAATCACTTTATATGATTTCAAGAGAAACAAATATATTTAGTTATAACATTACGTAAATGTGGATATAAAGATATTCCAGTCTTGAAGAAAAGAGATCCTGTATCTGCAAAATGAAGCTGTTTATTTTCTACTTAGAAAAGAAGGCCATTATGGAGTCAGCATAGAACACAATGCATGTATCTCTTGCTGTTAAGTGAATTACTCTGTTTATAGCTTGCCCAAAAAATGAAATACCCTTTATTATGTATTGTGTCTGCATTTACACTGGGGTGACATTCCGAATTCAGATTATTTTTAAAGATGTCACGAACTTGAGATGATTTGTACACGGTCAATAATGCAATTGTGTTAGGTTTGAATTTAGCTTGCAAGGCGGAGTCTTGTAGTTGTTTTATGAAAATGATTTAAATTACAGTAATTCTTGCTCCTCTTTCAACAGGCTTTTCTGCAGGAGATAGCATAGTAAGGTGAAAATAGAAATTGTAATTTTGGGTCAATAGAGTATGTAACCCACGATTACGTTGAACAAAAAATCAAGTCAGAGGACTTTACATATGCCGTGATAGAATGGGGATTTTCCAAGGGTTTTGGAGGGGAAACCTAAGAGGGATATTGTATATTTCTGCTTTTACTACTAAACAACATTTAGCAGCAGTTAAAATAAATTATAACATTGAATTCTACTAGATTGAAGGTTCCAGCATCAAACCTCTTACCTCTTTTCTATGCATTGAAGTAAACAAAAAGGAATTAACGACTCAATGCCTGAAATAGAGTGATCAAGCTAGTTGTACAAGACTAGATAATATGTTGCAAGCAGTTTGCTGAGCTGTGAAAAGAAACGTTTTTTTGTATGTCAGGACAATAAATACCACAAATCAATAAGGGTTTCGAAATCCTCCAGTTGAACAAATCCTCCAGTTGAACAAAACAATCCAGATGACAAGATGAGCATCAGGCAGATGATAGCTGCACAGGACACAACATCAAGTTATTTTTACCTGTGTCTTTTGCCAATTAGTCCATGGCCATTCCACGTTGAAGACAAATTGGGTTCTTAAAATTGACCCACTTCATGACATGCAGACCCAGGAGCCCATTTGGATCAACATTGTTTCAAAATGGGAGATTGAAAGGCAACCACAGACTGGTGAACATTAAAAGCACTATAAACAACCCTTTACAAAAAAGCTCAAAAAAGGCATTTGGGAGGGTCATTGAAAAGTGGAGAAGGATAGCCACATTTCATTACAAGCGCTATCAAAACCAGACCGACCAACTGTGACCTTCTTGAATGTATTGCTATCTGGACACAATATTAATTTATGATACCAGAAGAGTGCTCTCAAACTTCTCACCATCTGACAAAGTCATGAAATGCCTGTTTGGAGTCGGCTTGGGCTAGTTAAGAGTGATCAGATTGTCGTAAAGACCTTTGGATTTAAGAGAACAGAGTCAAAAGTAGTGTGATGTCAAGGGTAGTCTTCTTCAATACAATAAGGAGCAACAGAGGGAACATAAAGTCTAGGTCACCCTCCACTCAAGTAGATAAATAACAACAATAAGACCTAGTCTGCCAAGGCACCAGAATAGATTTTCTGACTTTTTAAGTGGGGTGTGGGAGTATATTTATCCCTCTGAAACAACCAATTTCTTTTTCCCAAAAAATAAAAGGTGAACATGTGTGTCACAATTACACAGTACAACCCAGTGCAGATAAATCTGAAGTAAGTCACACCGTCATTACAAATCCAATTTTATGTCCTTTTTCGTGTTAAGTTGTGATGGACGATGTAACGCTCCTGTCACAACTTAACACGAAAAAGGACAACTTAAGTGTCTTGGAGACGGAACAGGGTTATTAATAAATTGAAAGCCCTGGGTGACTAGCTGGTATGAGTGCCTGGGCTACTACGCGTCACTGTATGTCTTAAATAAGGGTCCAGAAAAGGTGGACATTGTTCTTGAGCCCTGAAGAAATTGCCGCTAATGTTGACAGGCAATAAAACAAGTCGGCCCACCATTAAGTGGTTTGAACACATGCAGTAAATTTTTTAATTTGAATAAGCCCACGAGTCTAGAATAAAATTGGATTTGTAATGACGGTGTGACTTACTTCAATTTTATCTGCACTGGGTTGTACTGTGTAATTGTGACACAGATGTTCACCTTTTATTTTTCTCGACGTTAAGCACAAATATTTTTGTTTTGACGGGGTAGCAACCTATGATGAGAAACGTGAGCATTACTGGTGATCATTAACCAGTCAAGCTCCTTGGGTGTTGCGCACGTGAGGGGCTAACTCGTTTGTTCACATTTTCTTTTCACACTTTCAGAAATTGTGCACAAATTGATTGATACACCTGTGACATTACCGGGTATCTTCATTTGACTACAGTGACTGTGGATTGTGAAAGGTTCTCTCTTTTTAAATAAAATATTAAGGCCACTTTGAGTCGGGACAACACTTTTGGAAAAAGAAATTGGTTGTTGCAGAGGGGTAAATATACTCCCACACCCCACTTAAATAGTCAGAAAATCTATTCTGGTGCCTTGGAAGGGTAGTCTTCTGCAACATTCATCAGAGAGATAAAGAAGACTTGGAAGTTCCAAGCCAGAGAACCTAGGAAAATCTATGTCTGGAAACACCTGTTGTTAAGGAGGACCCCTAGAAGGAGAAACGGGAAAAAGGTTTAGCTTGCAAGTCTTTTTAATCCTCAAGGAAAGCAACTGCAGTCCATATGCTGAGGTCCAAGTGCTGGCTTACACACACCAGTGTCAACTTCCAGATGTGGAACACCTAATGGTCCAGCATCAATTGCCTAAATCCTTCAATTGCTGGAGTACCAACCAATAACTGCGTTGCTGGGGCCTCTGCAGTATTCAGTGACAATAATGGCAATAATGGGAACTCTCTTCAGGTAGTGATCTAATAAGTATCTTTGCAAGCCCAGGAGCAAATAAGTTAGCTGTGGAACCTCTGATTCTCATAGCTGCCAAGTTTCAGATTGCTTAGGTGTGGCATTACCATGGTCTAAGCTTGCTTATGCGTGACTTTCCATGATTTCTGTGTAGCACTTTGAGTGAAACCCAATTGTGATTAAAACCGTGCAGAAAAATCCCTTTAAACATAACAAATTACCCCTCTTGGTGCCATATCAAGTGCTAGGAGTAAGTGTTACTTTTTGCTCTAATGTTTTAAACTATTTGCACTGATGGACTGCTGCTTACTGGTGGGAATAATAAACCCTAGGCAAAGCACTATGCTAAGCTTGCGTAGTTTGTGAAGTTTCCACTACTTAGCACTACGCAAATTGCATGTAGCACAGTGCAAACATGCGTAGCCTAGTGCAGCGGTAATTTTTGCTTGCTCGCAGTCCCCAACGTCAAGTTGGCGACCGTGAGCAAGCAAAATGACATCCCGGCGAGACTTTTTACTCATTCGCTATCAGCAACATCAAGTTGCCGATCGCGAGCGTGGAAAATAAACCTCCCGGAGAGATTCTCAACGCGGGGAGGTCAGGTTTCTCATTGCGAGTGGTCGCGTATGCTCACGACCGCTCGCGATGAGAAACTACCAGTCTGCGTTGAAAAAGCTGTTGCTCGAGTATAAATCTACTCGAGCAGCAGAAAACTACAGCTTGCACTGTGCAAGATGCCGTTTTTAATGATTGCACAGTGCCGGATGCTTGTCCGCACTGTGCAATCATTGAAAACGGCATCTTGCACAGTGCGAACAGGCTACTACGCAATTCGCGTATGTTTTTTAGGAGTAAACAGTGGTTCCATGGACCACTGCACACTCCTGAAAAATCTCTTTTCACCATTCACAAAGAGGAAGGGATCCCTTGCCCATTATAGTTAGTGAATGGGTTATCACCTCTTTTGAGGTGTCAGTAAAATGTTAATGTTTTTGCAATTGGATTTCAGTCACAAAACTTGAATACATATCTTAAGGAATCAGTATTTTTAAGGGGTGCCCTCAACAAGCCCATTTCAAAAACCTTGTGAATCGTTAAATGCACTTATAACACTTAAAAATGGATTTTCGCATTTGCAAACCCTTTGCTTTACATAAGGTAGCATTTGAGATTTGCGGGATTCTGGGTATTCCTGCATCATCATTGTGGGATCCGTGTAAGTCATTCTGCCCTGGACACCCTGGTGTGTCTAGTTTCAGAAATGTCTTGATTTAGTAGGGTTCCCTGTTTGTCAGCTGGCCCAAGCCGAATAGTGCAACTATTCAGTATGGCATGAGAGAGGACATTGGGATTAACCTCCACTTTGCCTGCCCATAAGTCAAACTACACTCAAAAGAGTCAACTTCCCTCTTGATTGACATAGTGATGGGAATGCTTTAGGCCCCAGGAGTGCGAAAAGACTGTAGGGGCCTTAAGGGTGGGGATAGAACCGACACATGGGTGGCCCATCCTGATCCCATATATGTATTCTTAAACAAATATTCTTGGTGTCTAGTTGCCTTTCTGCCCCAAGGGCAGATTGCTGGTAAACACCCCAATCTGCATAAAGACTGTGCAGCCCTCTTTTCAAAAACATTTTGTCTATAGTATCTAGAGTATTTTCTCTATCCCCAGGGGACACTTTGTGGGTAACCCCCCTTAATTAGCCTCTGAGAAGAGCAGAAAGGCTATTGGACTGATTCTAGGGTGAGGGCAAGGCCCACTGCATGAGTGTCCATTTTTTCCCTTGTGTGTATCGTGCTGTCAAGCCCCACTTGAAAGAGAAAGACAACATAGACGTATAACCTTACCAACCACCCCAGGGCAACAGCCTGGAGGGCCACTGTAGCGCCCCACCCCAACCAGGGTACGTGCAAATGATCACACCACACACAGAGCTTCGTATTACACGTCTTTATTCCTCAGTGTGTACCAATTAACTGAACATTTTGCATTATGAATTCTATTACCCACACTCAGGCACTTTTGTCACTGTTCTACGGAATCTGTCAGGAACCAAAAGAGTCCCGTCATCTCTAACTCACAAGATACCACATCTCCCTCTTTGTTAAAAAAAGTACCAATAATACATATACACATTACAAATCTTCAATAAGTTGTTTTGACATTTGAATGAATCGCCCAGATCTGGTCCTCTGAGGCGGCGGCGATACGAGGGAAATATCCATGACTGGCATTGGTAACAGAGACATCAGTACTTTGGGCTCTCTGGATTCTCAGGTGGACAAATATCGCTCCTGACATCTGGAGTTGGGGAAGGACAAGGCAGGTTCTTGAAATTCAAAGAATCTCGCTTAATCAACTTCTCAGGATGGTGAGCAGTCACCATGGTCACAACCGACAGTGGGTCAGTATCTAAAGAAGCATCAGGCTTTATTTTTATTTTTTATTTTATTTATTTATTTTAAAGGTTTTATATAGTGCTGGCTGGACCCAAGGGTATCAGAGTGTCCCAAAAATCAATAGATTACCACAATTTATACGATCTGGTTAAAACAAAGTGCGAGATTCAACAACAAGTGAAAAGAAGAGAGGTATGTTGTGGAGAAAGGGGGGATAGAAAAGAGAGGGGCAGGATGTAAGAGTGGTGAGAGGCTGTGAGAGGGAGTAAGGAAAAATTAATGTTATCAGGAAGGGCCTATGAAAGGGATTAGTGTGATAGAGGGATAAGAAAAGAAGGAAGTGAAAAAGGGGGTGGCGAAAGGGAATCAGGAGATCAGAAGGGGGGATCCTAAACAATACAAAACCGGGTTGGGATACGTACCCAGAGAAGGGCTTAAGGGCCCCACAATTTGTTGAGAAGGCGTAGTTTGTGGTCTTTTTTGAAGCTAAAGTAGGAGGGTTTGCACCAAAGTTCTTTAGGGAGTGCATTCCAGATGGTAGACGCATTTCCAGAGAAGGAGCATGATTTAGTGGATTTCTTGTTTAACAGAGGAGGAACAAGAACAAGTGTGTTTGAGCTCCTCAGTGTTCGAGAGCAGCCCGCTTTGATGAGTTTATTGGCGGGGTACATCGGGGTGAGTTGCTGCAGGGCTTTTTTGAGTAATGCAGGCGGTCTTATAGGTAGATCTGCCTTCAATGGGAAGCCAATTGAGGGCTTTAAGGGAAGGTGAGATGTAATCGAACCATTTGAGGTCGGTGATGAGCCTAGCAGCTAGGTTAAGGACAGATTTGATTGGGGCTAAGAGGACTTTAGGTGTTCCAGATAGAATGGCATTACCGTAGTCGGTTTTACACAGGACCAGAGGTTGTGTAGTGTGTTTTATCTAGGTACCTGAAGATATTCCTATTCTTTGCCCTTGTCCGGTTATAAATCATTAATATCCCCACAACGGCATAGAAACCCTTATCATAAATTCGGTCATAGCGCATGCTGTCACATTAAGCAAGCCTATTCCTCCAGCCCCCTAGAAAGCACACCGAGTTCTTAAACAAATCCAAGCCTCCAGCAACCTGGGAAATCCCCGCTGCTTTGTTTTGATTTTGTCCGAAGAACTCCTGTAAAGCACTGTAAGAACGACCAGTTCTTAGTGACATCTTTATTGACGTCTTATGTCCAGCCTTACGTCAAACCTGGCACCTTTCAGGTATAAATATACCAACGTTGCCTTAAGCAAACACACTGTGGTAATTCTGGAGCAGTGCAGTTATCTACTTCCGAAGAGCCCAGCTGATGCGAGAGCCCACGGACGCTGCCCCTCCATTTTGACGCGCTGAGAAAGACGCTGTCTTTTCTCTTGCCGAGAAATCCAGCCTCCGGCGTTTCCAGCTTACCCTTGTGGGTGACTGGGATACCGAGTCCTGAGAGAGAGATACCAGCCCTCCTGCCTTCTAATACCCAGGTATGGAACTGACTAAACCCTTACAGAGAATTCTTGAGTCAGATTCTTGGCAAAACAAACTTAACTTAAACTGCTACTTACTTACTCCTTCCCATGTATTAGGCTTAGGTCAGGTACACCGGGGTAGGCGTAGTTAGAAGCACCAGTTGAGTACGATTAGTCAATGTATATATGTATGTATCTATTTTATCCATTTTAAAGTATCATATGGCTAAGAAACCATATTAATGCTTTTACAGTATTATTTCATAATCCTGCTTTTACTGTATGCACTTTACTTAACTATAAGTATTGCAATTGTAGCAATTCATTTCTCTTGTATGAGGAAAGAGACTGCTCAATAAATAACACCTTTTATTGAAAACGCCCGTCTCTCTTTTTCTCTGCAACCTGGTGAAACTAAGTACGCACCTTTGACTGAGTGAAATAGCTGTCTTTTGTCTTCACACGACTCTAGAGATACACTCTTATTCAGGGAGAGCAAAGTTGTCATGTTTTATGGTTGTCAGAAACTAAATCCCTTCTTGTCTATCCAGGGAGGTTAAACTCCTCCTCGCTTATTCGAGAAAGTTTCTAGTGAACTCTGAGCTAGCTGGCAAACACTTAAGTCTAATATAGTCAGTAGAGACCCAGTTAACCTCAGTCCTACGTCTACACTACTGAAGATATTATTCCAATGTGCAGAGCCTATTGGGACTATAGGAACTACACTACATGGCGCCCAACGTTTGGTAAGGCGATAAATCTAACGCAAGACGTTAGAGTAACTCAGTCGTGCTTTTTCACACAGACCCTTTTCCCCGTAAATACTCCGAAGACGTCTGGAGTGGGTCAAAGGTTAAAATCCGCCGGAACTTAGTAGGAAGAGATTCCTATGAATAGTTTTTGGTTTATTCAACGTTGAAGGATACAGTGTTCCAAAATATTGTGCACCTAATCTTTGTTTCCTTGAAAACTTAATCTGCAACAAAAAACCTTCTTGTCAGTAAAATGTCAGACAATGAAGAAGAAAGAGAGGCAGCTAGAATAGCAGCTCGTCTCCTAGAGGAAGACACAAGTCTCCTACAGCAAGACCCGGATGCAATACTCATCCCAGTCAGCATAAGAAAAACTATAACTATTAAACTAATAGAAAATGGACTGACATCGAGAGGTGGTACAGTCATATTCGTAATTGAGGCACATGAATATCGGCAGACAGAGGTATTCTATTCATGGATAAACTTTCCAGCAGCAAACGCTGTCACACATGAATTCCACTATTACAAAATAGAGGAACCACCGGATATCTACACTCCTTTCGAGGAGGTGGAAATCCCATTAAAATACCAAGAGCACCTGCTCTTGTTTAAAGGCGCCCTAAAACATAATAATCACATCACCAGGCTCGGTCCACTAGGTAGACCAGGAGCAACGTGGCCGGTTCTAGCCAGCTACACACCACATCCAGACATTGAAAAAATGTCAATACCAGAACTTTTGGTACAGTTAAAACAACTGATTAAAATACATAGACAATTAGTCCAATATGTAATGCGGACTTCAACAGTCCAACCAGCTATTAACATTCCACAGCTGACCCCTTCATCAGGGGAACACAAACAAAATTACACCACAGAACATACAGTCATGTCTGGGTAAAGTACCCGCAAAATGGGAACAAATTCCATTCTGGTTAGCACAAAAAATCACTCAAATAGAGGCAGTATTTCCGGATACTACCCCTACTGAGAAATACAGAATTCTGACTATCTGTCTTCCAATGGGGATCGCACCACATGTGGAGGACTGTGACACTTGGGGCACAGTCTTTGCTTCCATTTACACAAAAACACATGGTGTTCCGTCCATGGCGGTAATAACCTATGTGCTAAGACAGATTCAAAATGAATACGGTCCAGAACCTGCTTTAACTCTGGGTATGAAATTACTGAAAGACTTCAAGTAGGTCTCAGCTTTATTATTATCTAACATAAAAGGAGAAGCAGCATCTGTGGCGATCCGCCAGAATTTGAAAGAAACAGGTATAGCAGAACAACCATTTGAACTGGCCAAGATCATAGAAAAATCCTATGAAGAGCTAGGAAGAGATAGTTTGGGTGGGAAACCAGTAAAACCCTAACTAACTGAAAATCCTGAAAAGATATTTATTATATATATCTGAACACTCCAAAAAAGAGCTGGGATGGAAATAAACAATCCACTCCCAAAGAAAAAAGATTCCAGTCCAGAGGAAGGTCTCCTCGCCGGAGAGAAAGATCTCCGGACCAAGGACACAAGTCTCCCCAAAGGGAGCCCTCTGAGAAAAGATACAACCTTAGAAATAGGGATAATTTGAAAAAACCTGATAGATATCAAGATATTGATACACGTCCCTCTCGATCTTTTCAGACTTCCTCGCAGAAATCGCAAAGAAGAGGACGTCAGAACAAAGGGAAGAGCACGTCAAGTCCAAAGACAAGGAACCTGCTCATCAAAGTAAAAAATTACAATTTTCAAAAAAGAAGGTAGCCAGCATTAAAATAGTCAAACATGCCGAGGATCCTGAGGACACAACTGAAAAACGGAGAGTGGGCTCAGACAATGCTAGACAGCGCAGCAGAAGTGAGCATTGCTCGCAAGATCCTGATGAATCATCTGGAGACAGTGGACATGAATGAATACATTCAGGTGGAAACTGCAGATACCAGAGTTAGCAAACCTCATAAAATATACGAAATAACATTACCAATAGAGGGAGATAAGACTAGGAAAATAAGGGGTCTATTTTGGGATAACCTCTCCAAAGGCTATGACATCCTTTTAGCTGAAAAAGACTGGCCACTGGAGTTTGTCAGGGAGTGCCCTCATGGCGAAGAAATGATTATGCCTGCCTTCTCAAATCACATTCCAATTCATAAAAAATATACACTTACAAGAAAGTGGGCAGTAGCCCAAGCTCCTGCATTATATAAAAACCATGTTGGATGGGATGAGGACTCCTCTCCTCCTCACAAAATCCAGTTAAAAAATCAACCAACTGCACAAAGGCAGTACCCAATTAAGCAAGAAGCTAAAAAACAGGTCAGGGAGATCTTAGATCAACTTGAATACCAGGGGGTGATTGAAACATGCACCTCACAAATCAATAACCCTTTGTTTCCTGTCTCCAAGCCAGACGATTCATATCGTCTAGTTTTGGACTACAGACACCTTAACTCATGTTGCAAAACCTTTGCAGTACAAAACTCACATAGTGCAGCACTAATGAATAACATCGTGCGCAAAAAATACAAAACAACATTAGACATCTCTAATGGATTCTTTTGTCAAAACATAGCACCTGAAAGTAGGTATTTGACCACTTTCTCAATAATGGGCTCGCAGAAAAAAATTCTGTCGACTCCCACAGGGGTTCAAGAACAGCCCAGGATTATTCTCAGCAAGAGTAACAGAGTTACTACAAATGTATGAAGATGAGGCATTATCTTATGTCGATGACATCTATCTAACAGATGATGACTTGGATACTCACTTGAAAAGAGTGAACACCATAATACTTGGGTTCGCAGCAGAGGGTTACAAATTCAACTTTAAAAAGTCACGAATTGCCCATCTAACTGTCCTGTTTTTAGGATATGAATTATCAAGTGAAGGCAAAAGCCTGGCAGACAATTTCTTAGAGAAATGTGCTGTAATCCAAGCACCAAGAACGCTGAAAAACTTACCATCAATTCTAGGTTTCCTGAACTTCGGAAGAACTTACATTCTAAATTATGCAGAGAGGGTAAAACCTCTCTATGAACTAATAAAACCAGATTTTAAAACAATTAATTGGACTCAAAAACACACAGAAATTTTGAGATCATTGCAAACAGACATGTTAGCTAAAACAAAATTGCAAACGCGATAACACACGCAACCTTGTAATTCGGGTCATCCCAGGAAGATGCGGATTCACATACCTAACCTCTAATGAGGGAGAAACGGTACCAATAGCATACAAATCACATTTGTACACAGAAGCTGAAAAAACATTCAGTATTAAGGAAAACATTGTACATGCGGTTCAAACAGCTGTAGCAAAAGAAAGAGACCAAGCCGAATGCAGACCGATTACTGTTATAACAGCAGAATCAGCCTTTGAGGCATTAACAAGCCTATGTAATTTAACTACCGTGGCATTAAATCCAAAATGGATACAATGGGAAAATTCTCTTGCTACAGACAAAGTGAAATACTATTTTGGCCAAAACATGAAAAGATTAAAAAATCTAGAATATGAAAGAGAATATCCTCTGCCAATCAACATTCTGCCCATACAACAGTACGCCTGTGTAATATATACAGACGGATATGCACAACCCTCAGTTTCGGGAAAACAAGCCTATAACGCCACATGCGAGTTTGTTAAATACGTGTGGCGCGGAGGTAAATTGAGACCTCTGGTAACAATATCACACTCTGTAGAGAACAATTCAGAACAACAAACTGAAGTAATAGCGTTAAAAATGGCGCTAGATAATGCCGATCGCGAATTCCCGACACTAATAGTGTGCGATTCATATTACTATGTCAAATCATACAATAACGACTTGCAGAAATGGGTTCAAAACGGTTACAAAGATGACAGAGGTGCCACAATAAAGCAAAAATCGCTTTGGGAACAAGTAGTTCTTTTACAGAAAGAACTACCAAAGACTCACGTGATACATGTAGTGAGTCATGAACGTGATGGCGTTCACGTTTCAGGGAATTCATTGGCTGAGACAGCCACAGCGGAAGCAACTAAGCCGGCTTCCGTAGCTACAAAAAAGCGTTCAGGAAAATACGTAGACGGGGAAACGATGCTGGCGGTAAAAACGTCATCAAAAGGCGACTGTGCAGTGCTACCCGTCAACTATCCACTCAATTATACATACATAATCGATGCAAACTCCGTTCCTTTTGCTCAAATCCCTGGAGTGGGGGATAGGGTAATTCCAAACACGAACAGGGGAAACTTATTATTAGCAGACGCACATATGGGTGAGGGTCTAAGACACCTTAAGATTAAGGAATCTCTGAAAGAATTACAATCAATATACTGGTGGCCGGGAATGAGCCTGCAAAACTACAAATTTGCATTTTACTGTCAAAACTGCAAAAGAGATCGTAGTGGCGAACTGCCCGCAGTATTACCATTGCCCTTCTTTTAGAGATCACAAGAATATCAATACGAAAATACCCAGAAAAAATGCGTCCAATTATTATTATTTAAGATTAGTTTCACTTAAAATGTAGACCCCAGCGCTCGGCTGACGCCAGAACTGTTATAAAAAGATTCACGAGTCTATAGCGGCATAAACGCAATTGGCATGCTACATTCTGACCAGGGTCCTGCTTTTAGCTCTCGAGCTTATAAGAAGGCCATGACCAGCATGGGCATTGCATTGCGGTAATCTTATCACTTCCTTCCTGAGGGAAATGGGATGGTGGAAAAAAAAAACGAGGCATAAAGCAATCTATAACGGCAAAGGTATTAGGTTCGGGGGTTGGGTGGGTCAAACATTTAACAAGTGTCCAACGTAGTCTTAACAATCTGCCAAGAAATTCTCTAAAAGGTTTCAGTCCGTACGAACTATTGTTCGGGACTAGAATGCATATCCAGGATCTCGATAGTCAGACTTCAGTGGTAGAAAGAAAATGCTTTGATATCAAAGATCGTTTGGCTATTTTACAGGACTTAAATGAAATAAGAAAAGACCTGAGCAACATAAAGTTGAAACAACAGCCAACAGCCACTGAAGAGAAACCACCTGTCCCAGCAAGGCCTGTCTGGATTCCAAAGATTGGGGATCTGGTCAGAGAGAAAATCGCGGTGAAGAAGGAATTTGGGCCTGCTTACAGAAAAGCAGT
Organism: Lissotriton helveticus; assembly: GCF_964261635.1. Classification (NCBI taxonomy): domain Eukaryota; kingdom Metazoa; phylum Chordata; class Amphibia; order Caudata; family Salamandridae; genus Lissotriton; species Lissotriton helveticus. The sequence goes on from NC_136065.1 coordinate 1,471,472,065, forward strand.
ACCTGTCTTAGCTGTCAACGGAACAAGATCAGTTGTACTACCGCCCCTTGCTAGTAAAAAGGAGAACCGAGTTGTATCCATCGACCCATCGACCTGGTTAAACCACAATCATGTGGCCAATAATAAGTAGTAGGCCAAGTGGACTCCCAAGAAGTAGCAGAACACCAAAGTTTGCGACAAATCAAGAGGTTCAAAGTAAGAGACTAATCACATTTGATAAACCTACAGTGAATCAACAAGGACTATGCAACAAAGCCATGGAACCTATGCCTCTTGAAACCCAAATTACAACAATTTGTCAAGAAACACCTGTCTACAACGATGTAGCCACAGACTATGCTATTAAAACTAAGAAAAATCCAGAAGCAATTCCAATAATTGACAGAACTGCATCAGGCTACTTCATCAACTTCGATGACTTTCCTGAGCATCTGAGCAAACCTGAGGAACAGCCAACATCAACAACAACTTTTAAAGACAAGACTAAAAAACTCTTTCATCAACTAAAAGAAACCTATCTGATTTCCCCATGGATTGAATTTTGGGTGGTGCTAGGTGTACTTTTCCTCCTGCTTTGGCTCATCATGGTGCTATGCTTGGGACACTTCATTGAGGGAAAATATGTTACAATGGACACAGCAAGCCAGAATATCAACCTGGTCCTAAAGCCACACAAGTCTTCACACATCGAGAAAAGAGAACTTTCTTCAGTGAACTTCACAGCCAATCCATTACCCGGTGGGGTAGCATGGGACAAAACAAATTACGATATATGGCCCGGTCGAGCTCTTGAAGTATCCTCATCAATTTAAGGTTTCATTAAGTGACTTTGTAAAACCGAGTACATTCTCTGATGAATGATATGATGTCAGACTTAGTTATGTCAGCAAAATTTACAGAACATGATTATTTACAGGGTTCATCAAATTATGATCAGATGTACTGCTACAACCACTATGGTAACCATTATTTGCATAAATCTGCACAACCTAGACATTTTTTAAATTATAATCAATGGGAACACTGTGCAACTCCACCAAAAGGTAGTTCAAAAACATTCTATGAGAAATCCCCATACTTCTCAGGGTTTAACACAAGTGAAGCAGAAACATTTTATTTCAAACTGTTAAATAAGACAGGAATGAAAAATATGCTAACAAATACAAAATTAATCTATTCAGAATCATTTTATGAAAAAATGAATACATTTGGTTTTGATTTTAGGAAAAAAAATAATATTGAAACGAAAACAATCTGGGGTACTAAAGACTGGCAAGTCCAAGGTATAGAATCATTATTCAGAGCCTGCATGATCCCAGAACAAATTATATTTTTGAATGACACAATTCAACAAACAACCTGTCTTGGCCTAGCCAAAATTAAAGACTTAAACAAACCGTCTATTCCAAAGCCATCACCTGATAGTAATAGCACTACAGATGTTGAGATAGACGTATCCCATATTTTTAACCAAAACAGAACACATCCTGATTGGAAGAAATGGTTGATCTGGCCCACAGACACGAATAACTGTCAAGATAGATTCCTGAGCAAAATACAGGGGTTCAAATTGACCAGGCCAGACCCTAGATACTCCCAGCGACAACATCCAGGGATTGTAACAACATACAGTGTAGGAAAACTCTGCCTTGAATGGCTATATACATCCACACTGGCAGAAATTAAGCAACACTTAACTTTACTTAAAGAAGGTGCTGACATGCGTGATTTCATTATGGGACCACGCGAACAGCGTCAAAAACGTTTCATTGCGGCCTCTATATATGCAGCTTATAACGAAGTTTGGAAAGAAACTCAAATTAAAACAGCAGAGAAAATACGGGAAATTGACCGTATTAATTTGGAAAAATCACTTTCTGTTGTGAACAATGGGTTAATGACTCTGTCTTCCAGAATATATTCACTGGACAGTATTGTATCATCTGCAATCGATATAATAGAGCAGGACATGCTAATGTTACAACATGGTCAGTCCCAACTGCGTTCTATTGTACAGCTTGGCTGGACGTTACAAAATCTGCGTTCAGGCTACGTGCCTTGGCGTTTAATCAACACAACGTCACTATTCTCTATCTTTAACCTTACTGATATACAAATCAGCTTGGCACAAAAGGGAGCAGAATATACAATTCTGAGCATTGAAAAACTTGAGAGATTACCATTGACAATGTCAGAACGACCTGTCATTGAATGGATAATACACGGCATAATAACTATTCCAATAACAACTTTCCAATTTCGATACTGCCAACAGTATATACAGGCAGGCCAGTATGAAAGGTTGGGTCAAGGATACATCAAGTCATCATGGAAATTACCTTACACTCACACATGTTATAGTGAAAAAGGACAGAATTTATTTCTTAGTGGTGATAATTGTGAAAAATCACTAAGTGGTACACTTCTGTGTAAGGGTATAAATCTACATGGGGCATGTGAGGGGACTTCAAATAACCTTTCATGTCACCAGCTTGGCGCACCTGCAACTCGAATAGAGCCATTCTTTAGACGGCTTTCAAACGGGATCTACAATCTAATAGTGGACCACAGATGTTGTGGCCTGGTGCCAGGAAAAGCTTATCTCGTAAGCGTAACGTCCAGGGTCACTTGCTGTATGCAAGTATTGTATCCCAACGACACTCCAGACAGGGAGGGAAAAATTTGGCCCAGTTTGAAAATCTCTTCTATTCGAATTGATACTTTAAGCAGAATGAAGTCTGTTCTTCTACAGACGCCAGTGCACTTGACGTCATCAAAAGAAACGTATGATCTCCAAGTTGCAAGGACAACAGCAGAGATACATAACCTTTTATCAATAAATTGCCCCCTACACTTCGCAGAAATGCTAAACGAAATCTTAAACATTTCTGATACGAATGGTATCGCGGGTGTATTTAAGACAATTTTTTCGGGACTGTTGACACCTTTCAAAGCAGTCCTGGGCATCTTTCCTAATTTTGTCCATTCACTCTTTGGCGGCCTTCCACTCCTGTTGGGACTCGTAGCAGGCATTTTATTTTTCATTCTCCTGCTTCGTTATGGCAAGCCATGTCACAGACAAGACTCCAGCAACAATGGAAGAAACGATCCTAGCTATACGCTATCGGGACCGCATAACTAAAGTCCTTGGATTAGCCCGGCTAAGAGATCTGAATATGACCTGGTTTCTTTCATTCAGACCCATCTGGCAGAACTGTATCTTACCTGTGTTAAGATGTATGCTGCGCGGAGAAGAATGCGTGTTAGACGTCTGTCTTACACTACAATCAGAAGTACCATTGGATACAGATACTTTGCTCAGTCCAGTAAAGACTCATGCATCGTGTTGTCCCCAGCGGTTACCAATCCTGATGACGGCATTCATTGAGACTTCACCATTGCGATTGAAGGGTAGTGAAGTGCAAGATGAGAGCAGCATCAACCAGGTACGACCTTCTGTGAGCACTGCTGATCCTGTCATCGATGATAGCAATCATTCTCACGACTGCACAGTTGCGGCATTTTCCAACTTGGTCGAACTTCACCTGAAGCGGTAAACTGCTTTTTTGAAAGTCTGTCTGAAATGATGTTCTCCCCCGAACAGAAAGAATAAACTTTTAAGCAAATGAGCACTCAGCGTTCCCTGAACTCTGAATTTGGCCTTCAGCTTTGAAAAACAAAAGCTTCTGAAAATATTTGGAACTGTTTTGACTTCTTCCCTTGAAAACAAAATCATTTTTTTCCCGATTCCAAAATATTTACCTTTTTTTGGCACTCATCCTCTGCTTAAAGTAGAACTATTCTTAGAGAACAGAGCTTCTATTTTTAGGAACTCTAGAGACAATATATTACCTCAGCCTCTAGCATATTTACAAATAACAGTATTTATATGTGATTGAACGGTCTCGCACTTTTCCTTTCTGTATTAAGAGCCATTTCATGTGTTATTTTCGCAAGTCATTCATGCTGATATATATATGCATCCTTTTAAGGAATGATTACACTGCTTGAAAGCATACAGTACCTATACTCATTTTTCGTGTATTTCGCATATGCCATTTCAGATGCAAAAAAAATGTATTTTGGGGTGGATCGGTATACACATGCACCGTTAGATATGTTTACTATTGCTTAGTTTAGTAATTATGGACATGAATTTGTGGAGTGGGTGTAGTGTGTTTTATCTAGGTACCTGAAGATATTCCTATTCTTTGCCCTTGTCCGGTTATAAATCATTAATATCCACACAACGGCATAGAAACCCTTTTCATAAATTCGGTCATAGCGCATGCTGTCACATTAAGCAAGCCTATTCTTCCAGCCCCCTAGAAAGCACACCGAGTTCTTAAACAAATCCAAGCCTCCAGCAACCTGGGAAATCCCCGCTGCTTTGTTTTGATTTCGTCCGAAAAACTCCTGTAAAGCACTGTAAGAACGACTAGTTCTTAGTGACATCTTTATTGACGTCTTATGTCCAGCCTTATGTCAAACCCGGCACCTTTCAGGTATAAATATACCAACGTTGCCTTAAGCAAACACACGGTAGTAATCCTGGAGCAGTGCAGCTATCTACTTCCGAAGAGCCCAGCTGATGCGAGAGCCCACGGATGCTGCCCCTCCCTTTTGACGCGCTGAGAAAGACGCTGTCTTTTCTCTTGCCGAGAAATCCAGCCTCCTGCGTTTCCAGATTACCCTTGCGGGTGACTGGGATACCGAGTCCTGAGAGAGAGATACCAGCCCTCCTGCCTTCTAATATCCAGGTACTGAACTGACTAAACCCTTACAGAGAATTCTTGAGTCAGATTCTTGGCAAACCAAACTTAACTTAAACTGCTACTTACTTACTCCTTCCCATGTATTAGGCTTAGGTCAGGTACACCGGGGTAGGCGTAGTTAGAAGCACCAGTTGAGTACGATTAGTCAATGTATATATGTATGTATCTATTTTATCCATTTTAAAGTATCATATGGCTAAGAAACCATATTAATGCTTTTACAGTATTATTTCATAATCCTGCTTTTACTGTATGCACTTTACTTAACTATAAGTATTGCAATTGTAGCAATTCATTTCTCTTGTATGAGGAAAGGGACTGCTCAATAAATAACACCTTTTATTGAAAACGCCCGTCTCTCTTTTTCTCTGCAACCTGGTGAAACTAAGTACGCACCTTTGACTGAGTGAAATAGCTGTCTTGTTTTCACACGACTCTAGAGATACACTCTTATTCAGGGAGAGCAAAGTTGTCATGTTTTATGGTTGTCAGAAACTAAATCCCTTCTTGTCTATCCAGGGAGGTTAAACTCCTCCTCGCTTATTCGAGAAAGTTTCTAGTGAACTCTGAGCTAGCTGGCAAACACTTAAGTCTAATATAGTCAGTAGAGACCCAGTTAACCTCAGTCCTACGTCTACACTACTGAAGATATTATTCCAATGTGCAGAGCCTATTGGGACTATAGGAACTACACTACAGTTGGACAACTGATCTAAAGTCATCGGCAGCAATGAAGGGTTTCAGTTTCTTGAGGTGATAGAGAGTGAAGAGCACTTTTGGCTGAGTTTTAAATGTGGGAGATAAGAGAAAGGTCATGGTCGATGTTAATTCTGAGGTGCTTTAACTGAATTGGATAAGGTGAGAGAGCAGTTGAGAGCTGTAAGGGTTGAGTTTGAGGTGGTTGTATTGAAACCAGGATTGAATCGTAGTCAAGGTGTCATTGAGGTGAAGCATGTCAGAGCAGGATTGAATCTTATAATAAAGTTGCGTGTCATCGGCGTAGAGTTGATACTTGATTCCCGCATGCTTAAGAATAAGGGTGAGGGGTTCCATAAAGAGGTTGAAAATAGAGGAAGAGAGAATAGAGCCCTGGGAGACACCCAGCGAGACTGGCACTGGTTTGGAAAGGCAGTCATGAATTTTAATTATCTGGGTTCTGTGCTGGAAAAAGGAGGAGAACCATTTGAGAACATGAACCATTGAGGCCAAAACGATCTGTAAGGGTGTTAAGTAAAGTAAAGTGGTTCACGGTATCGAAAGCAGAAGAGAGATCAAGGAGAATGAGATCGGAGGACTCACCCTTGTTGAGGGAGTGATGGATGTCGTCAATTATATTGAGCATAGCGGTTTCCGTACTAAATGGGTATGCTCAGACGCGAGTCCCATGCTCTCCACACCACTGGAGTCAAGCTATCCTGGCTGAAGACGGCTGATAGCCAGAAACTGGTCCTAGGATGCTTGATTCCGGTCCAGGAAAGACATGGCTTGGCAGTTCGGGCTGGACTGTTCCCATGAGGCACAGGGTCAAGGCTGATTTGCATACGGCCATGTCTGACCTGGGGTGGTGTGGAGTGCAAAAAAACGATGGATTTAGGCCCAGATCTCTGTACTGGGGTGAATGTATGACATTGTTCTACATTCTGTCCATCAACTGTTGTTTTGCGTTTGTCACCCCGAGTGGGATGGGTATGCTCAGACGTGAGTCCCATGCTCTCCACACCACTGGAGTCAAGCTATCCTGGCTGAAGACGGCTGATAGCCAGAAACGGGTCCTAGGATGCTTGATTCCGGTCCAGGAAAGACATGGCTTGGCAGTTCGGGCTGGACTGTTCCCATGAGGCACAAGGTCAAGGCTGATTTGCATATGGCCATATCTGACCTGGGGTGGTGTGGAGTGCAGAAAAACGATGGATTTAGGCCCAGATCTCTGTACTGGGGTGAATGTATGACATTGTTCTACATTCTGTCCATCAACTGTTGTTTTGCATTTGTCACCCAGAGTGGGATGGGTATGCTCAGACGTGAGTCCCATGCTCTCCACACCACTGGAGTCAAGCTATCCTGGCTGAAGACGGCTGATAGCCAGAAACCGGTCCTAGGATGCTTGATTCCGGTCCAGGAAAGACATGGCTTGGCAGTTCGGGCTGGACTGTTCCCATGAGGCACAGGGTCAAGGCTGATTTGCATATGGCCATGTCTGACCTGGGGTGGTGTGGAGTGCAAAAAAACAATGGATTTAGGACCAGATCTCTGTACTGGGGTGAATGTATGCCATTGTTCTACATTCTGTCCATCAACTGTTGTTTTGCATTTGTCACCCCGAGTCGGATGGGTATGCTCAGACGTGAGTCCCATGCTCTCCACACCACTGGAGTCAAGCTATCCTGGCTGAAGACGGCTGATAGCCAGAAACTGGTCCTAGGATGCTTGATTCCGATCCAGGAAAGACATGGCTTGGCAGTTCGGGCTGGACTGTTCCCATGAGGCACAGGGTCAAGGCTGATTTGCATATGGCCATGTCTGACCTGGGGTGGTGTGGAGTGCAAAAAAACGATGGATTTAGGCCCAGATCTCTGTACTGGGGTGAATGTATGACATTGTTCTACATTCTGTCCATCAACTGTTGTTTTGGGTTTCCGTACTAAAGCCATTGCAAAGAGTCCAACAAATTGAATATGTCGATGTGTGTGTCTAATTGGCACAGGGCACATTTTTCAAGGGCTTTAGAGAGAAGAGGAAGGTTAGAGATAGGCTGAAGATTATTTAGGTCATTAGGGTAGGCAACATGATTTTTGAGGATGGGAGTGATTTGTCCAAGTTGGAGGGAAACAGGTACACATCCCATGGCAAAGGAGGAGTCGATGATAAAGGTCCAAAAAGGTGCAATGATGTGTTTTAGATCATGGACAAGGTTGGCTGGGAGAGGGTCTCTGGAGTGAGAAGATGGTTTAAGTATGGCAATGACGTTGAGGACTTCGAGCTCAGACACTGGTTGGAAGTGATGCCAGAAAGCATTGGTTTTTTTTCTCAAGTTTGGAGGGGTTGGATTCAGGAAGGGAAATGACTTGAGGCAGAGCTGAAGGGTCGCGAGGAAGAGTTAAGAGGGCCGGAGAATTGGAGGAAAAATCTAGTGGGGGTAGAGAGCAGTGTGGAAGGGGAGTTAAGACAAAGGAGTGATCGATTTTAGAGATTTTTTCTGAGAAGTAGTTAGCAATATCTTCACTTCTTTCAATAGTGGCCATAACCTTGGGGGGGCTGAGATGGTTTGGTTTTTAATAATGCTGAATAGTTCCCTGGGTTTATTTTTAGCCCTGTCAAGTTGTGAGCAGAAGAAGGCCGCTTTAGTATTAAGGAAATGCTTTTTGTAATTGAAACTTGCGGATCTGAGGAGGGCGAGATTTGGAGGGGACGGGTTTTGTCTCCAAATGCTTTCAGTCTACCTAAGGGCGCGCCTCTCATTGTTGAGATCAGTATTGTACCAGGATTTGGAGGAGGAGTTTTTCTGAAGTTTAAGTTTGGCTGGAGTACTTTGGTCTAGGACAGCCGTGATGGATTTATTAAAGTGCTCAGTGAGGTCATTAGCATTTTGGGTCAGAGCAGGAAGTAGAAGTTGTACTTTGACTTCAGCCTCAAGTTTGCCCGGGGGAATAAGATGGAAACTTCTAGTCAATTTCTTCTTTTTAATGATTTTGAGGGGAGGGGGTTGCATCGTGTTGGAGATCATGAAAAGGATGAGGTGATGGTCAGACCAGTCAATGGTTATGATGGAGGAAAGGGAGGCCAAATCAGTACTTGTAATGATAGCTGCCAGAGTGGCTCCTTTTGTGTGAGTAGGTGAATGGCAGAGTTGTTTCAGGTTATTAATGTCAAGTAGATCCTTAAGGAGGTTAACCATAGGATCATCTTTTTTTGTTCCAATGGAGGTTAAAATCCCCAAGGGAGAAGTTTTTAGAATTGGTAAGCAAAGATTAAGAAAGAAGATCGGATAATTCTTCTACAAATGGAAGTGAGTCACTTGGGGGTGGTAGATGTTGTGAAGGCGAATAGGTGGGGAGCCATGCACTCAAAGTACCGCTCCGAGGTATTCAAAAGTAGAATGATCGGAAATCTCCACAAGTGTGAGTTGGAGTTCTTTTTTTTATAGATTATGGCAAGACCACCTCCAATTCTGCCAGGTCTATCTTTTTTGAGGATGGAGTAGCAAGGGGGAGAGATCAGGTCAAGAATGGAAGAAGAGTGTTCATTTAGCCAAGTTTCAGTTAGAAAGGCGATGTCAATGGTTTCACTAAGGATAGTTTCCGATATTTCAATCGCATGACAAGCAGCAGAGCAGCAGTTTATCGGCATGCAAAAAAGGGGTTTAGGTTTGGTTTTGGGCGGGGGGATAGAATAGATAGTGGTAAGTTGCGGGGGCAGCCTCGGAGAAGCTGGGGAGGTTGGCATTCTGTTAGTTCCAAGGATCACAAGGATGGATGAATGGGGGACAGGTGTGACAGTAATCAGAGGGCTATGGGAGAAAGAGTGACCAATGAAACCGAGATCAGAAGAGGGAAGATGGCTTGGGGCATGGAAGCGACTATCTGTATTGTTACCGAGGGGGTAGACTTCCATTGTTGGTGGAATGAGGTGTTGGTTTGGACAGAGCCCCGGGAAGTAGAATGGTTGGGATGGTTAAGAGCGGAGAGGGAATTGACGTCTTTTCTGAGTGAAGTGAGTTCAAACTACAGGTTAGCAAGATGGAGTTCAATGTTAAAAAGTGTCTGTGTTATAAGATAGATAGGGACATGGTAGGGGGATCGGGAGAGAGAAGAGAGTTCTAAGATAGTCATGGCGGAAGGTCTGGGGTGAGGGCAGGGTGGGAGCCCAGGAGAGGGGTGGAGAGGGGTGTTCTGGTAGATGGACAAAGTGAGGGGAGGGCAGAGAGGAAGGAGATTCACTGGACCCCGTTGGGAGTCAGGAGGAGGAAATTGTGTGTGCGGAGAGTGAGTAGGGCAGACGTCCTGGTCAAGGGGGGGAGGGAAGTTAAGGGAGGGAGGCATTGGAGTCAGAAGTTGGGCCGAAGGGATATCGACTTTAGGGAGTCGGAAGGAAGGAGAAGATGAAAGGGGGGAATTAGAGTAAAGAAGGAGCAACTCAAGAGGAAGAGGGAACGTTTGAGAGTCAGGAGGGGCTGAAGTGGACTCGGAAAGAGGGGCCATAATTGATGTGGGAGGGAAATAGTGCGTCTGGCCTTCGGAGACATCTAAGGTAGTTGAAGCGTCAGTGAGAGAAGGTATGGAAGTAGGAGAGAGAGTGGGAGGAAGGTCCACATGAGATTGGGAGGTGGAGGGTTAGAGGGAGATTTCGATAGATGATAAGATAAGGTGGTGTAATGGTGTTCAAAAATGGCCAGGTGTTTTTCTGAGGATTGAATGAGGATGTTACCAGATTTGAAAATAGAGATGTCAATTTCGCCTTGAAAAGCAGGGGAAAGATAGGTAGACAGTTTCAGACCATATGAGATTTTGCAAGATTTCAAGATGGGGAGGTGGTTGAGGAAGATACTTTTCCATTTGGAGGGTCGTTTGGAGTAGAAGATGTTGTTGGTTTTTATCGTGGGCGTGAGACTGAGGTCATTATCGGCAAATAAGGTTTCTTGGTGTCTAGTTATAGGTAAATCTGGAGTCACGAGGGGGTGATTGCGAGAGGCATGTTAATCCTCTGAAAAGACTTGCATTTCCATTTCTGTTTTGCGATCACTTGGACTCCTCTGTTGAACACAGAGTTCTGCAAGCAGTGGCATCTATGCTCATCAGGGCTCGAAAAAAACCCTCGACCGCTCGCATATGCAAGCTAAATTTAGCGAGGTCGAGCTGCTTTTAGGGCCTACTCGCCCTTTCTGGCGAGTAGGAAGACAAACTAACTTTTGTCCTCTGTCTGTGAAAATGGAGCAAATGTGACAAGATAACAAGATTTAAAGGCATTTTTATTGCTCACAAAGGTAATGAGCAATAAAGATGCCTTTAAATCTTGTTATCTTGTCACATTTGCTCTGCTTTCAGAGACTTAGGTCAAGTAGGTTGGAGTTAGGTCGAGGAGATTTTTCAAGGTACTAGTCCTGCAGGACTAGTACCATTTTGGGGATTTTTCGAGCCCTGCTCATAGGTCTTCCTTAGATGTTTGTGAGACGAGTCAGTAATGCAAATTTTATCAATGTCAATTGATCTCTCATGGGTTCATTATGGCATTTTGGTTCCCATGGCTTTCCCAAACATTAAGGTGGAAGGGCTTTTCACCTGTGGTAAAATGGAGAGTTGACCTGTATGCACGAAGCGTAGACTGAAGGACTGATTTGAGTTCAAGGTTTTCCATCGCAGAGCCCTGAACTGTCTTCTTGAGGGTGCTCATAAATCTCACAACCACACCATTCACCTTGTAGCCAGAGAGGCGTGCTTTTCTGATGCTTGAAATTTAGATAAGTGAGAAAATCTTAAAATTCTCGACTATTTGAAGGTGGGCCATTGTCAGATTTCACAATTGAAGGAAATACCCATGCTGTATAGATATGTTCTAATCTCTCAATGACCCTGTCCTGAGTAGTTAAGGACATATCATTGGAATTGGATTGGATTGGAAGCGGATTTATAGAGCGCATAGCTACCCTTGGGCATCCCAGCGCTAAGAGGACCTAGTTTATTCCAAAAGGGGTCAGTACAGGAGGGAAGTATTTAAGGAAAGAGCCAAGTTTTTAATTTTTTACGGAAGGATAGTAGGTTGTGATCATTCCTCATGACTAGTGGGAGGGAGTTCCAGAGCTTTGGGGCATTGTAGGCGAACCTGCGGCCACCAGATCTTGCCTTTTTTATTCTAGGGACGGAGGCCAGGGCAAGTGAATCCGATCTAATGTGTTTGTTAGATTGGTGAGGTTTAATCAGGGATCTGAGTATTGGGGGGCCTTTGTCATGCAGGATTTTGTGCGCTGTGCAGAGCGTCTTGAAAGTGACGCGCTCCTTTACTGGGAGCCAGTGTAGGCTTTTGAGGGCAGGTTTAGCCGAGCTCCGTGCTTTGGTTCCCATGAGGACTCTAGCTGCGGCATTTTGGGCCACCTGAAATCTTTGAATGACTGATGCAGGGGCTCCCAGGTACAAGATGTTACCATAATCTAGTCTCGAGTTGACCAGTCCCTGCATCAGTAGCTTTCTGGAATGGAAAGGGATCAGGTGGAAGATCTTACGGGCCATCCGGATTAGGCCGAAGCAGGTCCCTGATGTTTTCCTGGCTTGGGTTTTGAAGTTAAGGTTCACAAGAGTAAATTCACAAGAGTAAAATGCTAATAATCATCAACAATTACTAGTAGATGATGTCAATTATCAAAGAGTCCAAAGAAATCAATTGCAATCTTCTTGTATGCATGCTTTAGAAGATCATACATGTTTAACGCATATGGGGTTTTCTTGGATAACAACCATCTGCACAAATAACATGCCTTTAACTCTTTTTCAATTCTTTCATAAAGATGAGGGAACCACATTCGGTCCAGTAGAGATTGTTTAGTAGCAACAACTCCACGATGTTCCTCATGACTCTCGGGTATGACAAATCACGACCCTCGTAAGATTATGCCTTCGCTGTAACTTAAAGTTGTTCCTGCACATTTTTGAATTTTTGGTATTGAAGGTCATCATGAAGAGTTAATTATATTTTGCCACAAGTGGTATGTAATAATATATTTTAGTATCCGCAAATCCCTGTCAGTAGCCGTGGAAGCAATTATTTGTTCTACTGACATGGCAACAGGGGCACTGGACTTCACAATGAAGTTAAACGAAGCATAAACTGCTTTAGAAGTAGTGCCATGATTCAGTATTGACCCACATTGTTTCCTGGATGATGCACAAAAGTATAATCAAATTCATGCAGTCGCAACCCCCACCTCTCAATGTGAGGAAACATCTTGGCTTTAGGATTGCCGAACATGGTGAGCAATACTTAGTGATCCATGACAACTGTAAAAAACTTTCCATATAGGAACACATGAAAATGCACACATGACCAGCCTACTGCAAGGCATTCTTTTCCAGGTTGTGAATAGACACGTTCTGTCATTGACAAACTTCGACTAGCATTCACCACAATGTGCTTTGGGGCATTGGAATGTCCCGTGTGCTGGGCAAGGATGGCACCCAGCCTCATGGGGCTTGCATCAACAACAACCTTTGTCTGCAATTTTGGATCAAATTATGCCATTTTAGTCGCGTTCTCAATGCATGTTTGAATTTCTTAAAGCTTTGTTCACTTTCACTTGACCATTGAAATTGAACATTTTGTTTTGCTAGGTCACACAACGGGGCACTTACAGTGGCAAAGTCACGTATATATCCTGAACAGTATCTGACCATACCAAGCAAGGCTCTCAGCATAGTTATATTTTTGGGAGAGGAGTGGATGACAAGTCCTGTACTTTATTTGGATCCGGAGTAATTGCCCCATCTCAAAAGATATGACCAAAGAATTTGAGTTTAGTTTGATGAAATTCATATTTGACAGCATTTAAAGTGAGATCCACATTAGCAAGTATATGACACACTTGTTTATGTCATCATTGTAATTGAAAGCATGTGTGACTGGATAATTATGTGACAAATGACATCCTGAAAAGGTTCTGCTGCTGGTGCTACTCTGAAACTTAGTCTTTTGTATCTAAATCAATAAACATGAGTCAAAGAGGAAGTAATGGACCTGCAATTCTCTTCCGGTTAGAGCTGGTGATATTAATTGTTCACATCAAGGCGGGAAAAGACTTTGGCTCCATTGAACTGCATAATCATTTCAGCAATGGGCAGACTAGGTTGGTGTTCTCTTTCAATTGCCCTATTCACTTGGCACATATCCATGCAAATGCGCACAGCTCTGCCACAATCCGTAGTCGGCACTATCACTATGGGTGATACTTATGGTGTCGGACCAGCAGATCTCTAAATGATGTTGTGCTTTAATAGTGTTTCAAGTTCTTTTTCAACTGCCTTGTTAGGATGAAATGCAATTCGACAATGTATCTGATCAATAGGATGGATGTTCTCATTTACGTGAAGTTGCACATTCATGGTCTTAAGTTTTCCCAGGCAATGAAACAAGGATGGAAACTGATTCACTATTTCTTGACAGGCATTTAAATTGTAGTTTACATATAACAGCCCCTATTTCTGCAGCAGTACTGAAACATGCACTCAATAAAGTGCCTGGCAAGATATGAATTGGAGCTTGTACTTTCGTATTTTTATGCTTCACAGTGGCTATGAATGAACCTTGACTTTGCAGTGGTGTCTAAGCAACCCATGTGTACACTTTGGTTTTCGACAGAGTTAAACAGTCACTGGAGAAAGTTTAATTTACTTTTCTACTGGCATAATGTTTATAAATGCAACACTGTGTATGATACAAGGTTTGGCGCACCCATTCACTTTTACTGGGAGAATGTTCAAATGAATTTCCCAATTTCACTTGTGGACCTTGCTTTGACTTCTATTCTTTCTTGCAGAAGCTAACCTTAAATGCGCACATAGTCCAGCAGTCTAAGTTGACATCACACACCCTTCTTCCTCCCTGTTGCTCGACCTTGATGAGGATGAACTCTTAGAGGAAGAATTGATGACAATCAACATTGCTCATTTTTTTATTCCCTCAACTGCTGTTGCTGCATGGTCATGTGGGCGTGCACAGAGCATTGCATCTGGAACGTCCTGGCATCCATTTTGTTTTCACGACGTAATGCACTTTATCTTACCTCCATTTTGTTTTCTCACTGCAATGCACTTCATCTTTCTCTTGCTTAGAAGACTGTTACAAAATGGTTCTCTCTCTAGCGGCCTTTGCATAGCTGTCCGATGGTGGAACAATTGCTTTCATGTGGAAAGAAAAATCCACATCGAAAACACACTTGTTTTTCCTGGGAGACATTACTTTATGGACTTCTACCTTGTATTTTGATTTACTTTTCACACTCAGTGCTGATTAATTGTGGGCCGTTACGGCCTCCATGTTAGCTGCCTGTCTGTCAGCCATTTCTTCCACTCTGGCAGCCATGAGTACCTGCTCCGAGCTGAGTGTCTCTTTCAACATACAAGCCCATACATCGTTTCACCAGCTCTATGCCTTTCTTCACTGAAAATGTATACTTTTCACAGTCAACATTCAGCATTGAATCTAACTTGGTGGTTAATGGCTCTTTGATTTGACGGTACATCACTTCATCACCTTGTGGTATTTTTACTTCTTTTACTCCTTCACCAGCTATATTCCTTGGCTACTTAATGCTATTTTTGTCATTTTCTTCTTCCAGTGCATCAAGGAAACCATCAAAGGTTTTAATACAGGCAGTCCATCTGTTGCCATGATTCTGCTTTTTGGCTGTGTTGAATGGAGGGGGTGGTTTTAAGATAACAACGGCATTATATCCAGTTGTGGCTCTATCCAACGAGAATATGTGCTGTTCACCTTGACTTGCACCACTCATACCATCTTTTAGTCCTTGCGTCCTGGCTTCAGGAACAGTATGGCCAATCATAATGTGTGAGGAACAAAAAATGTCCTGTAATCTCTAATTCACAAGTCACTAATGCCACCACAAAAGCCTTTGCAAGAAGTCCTTCATTTGGACAATACAGGCTAGTGGCCATGTGACAGCAGACAATTAGAGACAAGGGAAGTGTCACAGCTTGTCACAGGTGTTTGCCCCACACCCATTCACCTCTGATCCAAGGGGCATTAGTGGCTGCCTCTTCCATCCCGTGCTAAGGGTATTGATACTTAGCATGTTGTCCATGATGCATGACAAAAGTCATGCAATCCAGGATTGTCACTAACACATGTGTGCTGCCCAGCTGTTAAGAATGCCAGCACCAGCAGATTCGATCCTTTCCATAAGCAGCACCCAAAATCCATTAGCATAGTCCTCATTTGAGTGGCAGGCTACAATGGGTTTCACCGGCCTACTGCAGGATTTAAAAATCCGGAATTTGAGGATCTAGAGCAGGACTTGAGGATCCCAGAATCCAAGAATCTACTACAGGATTTGAGGTGTGCCTACATGGTTGGCTTTCCTCCCTGATTGTGAGAGGAATACCGTGCTTGGGCTATCCTGATCATCTGTGTTCCTCGGCATGGAATTAACACTTCAACTGTACCTGTGGCTCTCCAGCTGAGACTATCTTCATATCAAATGTCAAGAACACATTTCCAAATGTTTTATTGCAGTGGCACTTCTTCAAATAACTTCTCTAGTGCCACCAAAAAGACTTTCCTTGCATCTTACATGCATTATTTTTCCTCTCTAATCCCTACCTTTAAGAGTTACGTATCACATACTTAGATTGTGGGGCTCATAGTGGGTTCCTGTATTGTCTCTTGCACCTATGCAGTGGACTTCTGTCTCCCCTCACAGTTGTGCTGGAACCCTTGGCCTCCATAGTAATATATTAACATCCTGTTTGCACTTTTGTTTCCGACTGGTGTTTTAAACTGTGGAGCATTAACGGTTGTGATATGATATCATAACAACTGCAGTCTCATGACAATTCTTTTGGCCATAATAAGATAAAGGTGCTGTATCATGGATATGTGGATATGTTGAATATTTTCCATGGTGCATCAGTTACTACAGTAATACTTGTGTATGTCTTGTTACCTGTAGAATGTTTCCATTTGTGCACATTCCAAGTAAATACAATGTTTTATGTATATTATGTTAATATAGAAGTGGACATTAACAATACTCTTGTGTTCCATTTAGTATAAAAAATCTACACTCGTGACAGACTGCAGAAAACTCAGTTAAACCTCCATCTGATGACACAAACTGAGAGACTAAAAACTTACAACATCTATTGAGTGTCACCTTCTCTCATGTCCCTATCTCCTTTCACACTATTCATAGTCAGCGCTGAGCACAGTCTTTCTTTTTTTTCTCACATTCGCCATTAGATAAACCCAGAGTTAATTTTGTGCCCACTGTGGCCCCCCAACTGGTTGGCACCACCAGGAGCACTCTGGTTTAGATGGAAGCACTTTACACAGAGCCACTCGATTTCAGTGTCCCACTCTACTAACTGGTTGATCTTCGGAATTGACCCGAGCAGTTAAGTGTTTCTATGTAGAGGCTTAATCATTGGACATATTTCTCTTAATTTCTAAAAATTATTCAGCCAAGTCTTACATGGTAACTAGAACACTTATTTTTTTTGCTCTTATTTGTCATTACAGCTGTGTCCAATTTCATTACATATTTAATAGAATGTATCCATTCTAAAAAAGTAGAGGGTAAAGATTTGATCCAGCATTTGCATATTTCTCTCAGAGCTAATATGATAAGATGTAGACACAGCTTGTTTTTATCGACTGTTAATAATTCATAATTTGAAAATAAACCAAAAAATACCAAAGAAATGCTCACCTGTATATCGAGACCAAATATTTCTGTCATACCTCTAGTTACTGAGCCCCATAGATGATTTAAGACTGGGCAACTTATAAACATGTGCTCATCATCTGCTTTATCCTGCTGGCATTTTGGACAAAAGAGAGCTGCTCCTTTCGCAAACTTGGGGAGCTTGTAAGGAGACAAACACACTCTGTGAAGAGAGAAGATATGGTTTCTTCTTAAATTAGCAGCTTGTACTGTGGAATATAGCAAATCATAAGATACTTGCCATAACGTTTCTGTGCTGGCTCCTGGCAAGCATTCTCTCTGCAGTTCTGTTGGAAGAATAAAATCTTCATCTGCCATTTAAATCAGGAGCCAATAAAGATTTGCCACTTCTTTCTTGATCCGTTCATTCTTTCTTAGAGCTGTCTCTAAATCATTTATATAGCCAACAGTGATGCTGATTGACTGGGACCAACTTTTTATTTGTATATATTTAAATTTTGAAAGTTGATTGTTCGTTATTTCCTTGAGATCTTCCAAAGATAGTATATGATCTTCCAGAACAAGTTGGGCCCATGAGTTGATGCACATAGATCTTTAGTCCACTCAGGAGAACCTGGTGTATCCCATACAGGAGCCATTGCGCTGTAATAACTAATCTTCATAAGTTTCCTAGTTTTATACCATGTGTTGGCTAAGTCTTTTAAACTCTTTAGACGCACCTTCTTGAAGAAACGTGGATCTCCAAATTTATATAAAAATGCTTGATCTCTTCCTTTTGTGTCTTGCAGCATTACATTACACATTTTACCTATATCGGAATTATTTGGTTCCCACATAAGCATTTTTCCTGCTTTTAATAAGAATACCCATGCACAAAATGCTAAATCCGGCGTACATAAGCCTCCCTTGTTGTTTTTCCGCCTGAGCTTTTTGTACAAAATTCTAATTCCTTTAGAAGCCCATATGAAAGAATTTATGTTTGCCTGAAATTTTTTCAGTCCAACTTCTTTAAATGCGAATGGTATGTTTTGGAAAAGAAAAATACGTTTTGGCAAAAGCATCATTTTTACCAGGTTAACTCTACCGATTAATATCAAAAGTAAGTATGCCTAGTTTTTTAAAGATTCAGAAAGTTCTTTGTCAATTCTCTGCAAATTTGTGTCAACTAAATCATTAATAGCTGAGGACAGTCTTGAACATTTTATGCTTTTGTAGCAGCAATTGGATTTACAGGTTAGTGGTGACTTGAGTCTGACAGAAAGCCAAGTCCATAGAATCTCCTAAAACAGCCTGGAGACAGGACCATACTCTGGAAGAGCCGGACAGAGACACAGCCCAAGAGGACTCCTGAGCCATAGTCACTCGAGCATTTATGAAGAGGTACAGGCCTTTCATCCACAGGACCATTCCCAAAGGGGAGAACTAGAAAGTTACTGCCCCAGGGGGAACCCTGGCCTTTGCCATTAGTAGTGGCACCCCAGGGCCTGCATGGACTCCTCTTCCAACAATCAGCATAGTCTGGCTACTTCAAACCCCACAGAAACCCAGCTTTTGGCCCTGACAGTGGCCACTCCACCTCTGAACAGACTCCTCTTCCAACCATCAGTATAGTCTTGCTTCTTCAAACCCCAAGAACCCTAACATTCAGCCCTGACAGTGGTCACTTCACCTCCTGCGTCCATTTGACCCACTTGAATGCAATCCTGATGATGGTGCAAAGTTCACCATATTCATCAAACAATGTAATTACAGTTCTTAATTTGGACAACTGAATTCCCTGAAAGCTCATCCAAGGTAGCCATGTATTCTCATACTTGGGTGGGCAATGCTGCAGATTGGTCAATACCCGTGGTTGAGCGAGATGACCCTTTGCTGCACAACGCTGCTACATTCCAGGAAACCATAGGGAAGTTGTTTGTGAAACAGATAAACATACACACACACATTAAGGCAGTGTATATTAGTTACAAAACCTAAAGCAAGGACATAAGGATATCTTTTCTTATCTAACCACAGGAGAAAAGGTAACAAAGCTAGTAGGACCCTGTAGTAATTTTCATTGGCTTGGACAAAAAGTATAATGAGCTATTTCTCTCCACTAATGGGTTACAGCCAATGCAAATTGGAGGGGTACCAAGTCCGTTGATCAGGGAAGAGAAAGAGAAGGCTGAGAAGAAGAATTTATGCTTGTATTGTGGCAAAGTAATCTCACTAAGAAATGTCTTGCAAAGTCTAAATAAACCAAAGCAGTGGCAAAAGCACAGGATATGACCATCTAGGATAAGAAAAACACCAATGCCTCAGAGTGAGTCCTCTATATTGAGTGCCAAGTCAATTCTTGTCACTAATGTTCAGGCCAATATTTTAACCTAAGAATACAAACATATGGACATATTCATAACCTGGTCCGGTCTATTCCCCGCCAAGAAGTCATAGAATCCTCCCAGACTCTGGGGTGACGTGCAATTTCATTGACATAGTCTTTGCTAAGTCATTCAATAAACCTCTTCTTAAGAAATAGTGGCAAGATCATGTTCAAGCATAGATGGCACTGAACTGTCTTCAGGGCTTCTTACTTATCAAATGGATCCCATTACCATTTAATTTGATAATGATCATTTTGAAATACTTATATTCAATCTCATTTACACTATTTTATACGGTGTCATACTGGGTACCCTTTTGCTCTTTGAACATAACACAACAATGATTTGGTGCTTACAATGACCCTTAACTATATTAATTTTTACCAGATTTGTTATGAGGAACCTCCACCATCAGTTATCCTGTTGTCTCGTACAGAGGTGCATCCAGTATCGAGGGTTGTCAGCCACCTCAATGCAGTTCTTCTCAAGATGTGTTTTGTAAAACAAAGCCTAGTGTCCTGCCCCAGACCAGTAGCTGTTTTTTGCTTGCCAGATAGACCTACAACCAAGGGCAAATTTACTATGCAGTATAATAGATGGCCCCTTAACATCCACCTCACTACCTTCACATGTGGTGGATATCTACGGGTTATTCATGCTACTGGAGAAGAAAATATTTCTGGTGCAAACACCAAAACCATTTTTTTTTCCAAAACTAAAATCGGGACATGCGGAAAAATATTCCCTCCTGCACTGAGTTTGATTATTGTTGTTTTGCTTTGATGTGTAGCACACTGTACACAAAGTGCGAACTGTGTACACTAACATCATAGCAAAATGAAGTGAAAGCAGTGTGTTTAAACTTTTGATTAGTGCTGTGGGCATAACTCCCTTGAGTCGAGCACCTATCAACACAGGAGAGACAAAGCTGGAAATGGTGTCTTGGAGGATGATTCCTAAGGAGGGTCCCAGAACACTAGCACACCAGGGATTACTGTTTGTTGGGTAGAGGCCACCTGGGCATGAGCCATTGCCTCCCTCGGAAGAACAGTCTTTTTGCCCCCAGTGGAGGAAAATAGGAGGTGCTTGCCCTTAATTTGACCTGCAGGGGGCAGAAAACTCAGGAAAAATTGGACAAAGTAAAAAGAAGGGGTTGATCCACCTGAAAGTTGCCATAACAGTCTTTCTGCCTCTCCCTGGTGGAGGGATAGGAGGTGTTTATCCCTACTCTGCCCAAAGGGAGGGGCAGAAAGCCTACCAGACATCAGGTAAAAAAGGTCAAAAAAAGGTGTGGAGTGGTGCACCCAAGCCTTCGGCCATGCTCCCACCCCAGAACAGGTGCACAATTCTTTATTTCCCTCTTGGATCTGGTTTGGGGGTTTACTCCTATATGCCATCTAGGAGGCAGCAGTCTCACTAGACAGCAAGACAAAATGGAAAACAAAATGATAAAAGCCAATTGGACTCCAGGGACACAAAATGATTTTTTTAAAAGGGATTTTGGTGGCATGCCCAGGCATTGGGTCATATCCCCACCCCAAAACAGGCCCACCAGTTTTTCTGTCGTCCCTTTGCACCAGGGAAGACTAGAAACAAGGGAAAAATAAGAAGAATAGGTGAGAATGGGGAAGGAAGCTAGTTACTTGCCAAATCATCGGGCCATCCTTTACCCCAGGACATACACAGCAGACTTTCTGCTGGGCTCTGACATGTGGGGCCTTCAGTTTTGTGTTTTGGTACCTCTTGGTTTGCTGCTTCACCCTGCAGTCCTCATATCTCTCCCTTGATCCCATGCTTGAAGGCCTTGCACCTCTATTACTTTTTCTGCTTGCCTCCAATTCTTGGCTGCCTTATGTAAGTTTTCCAGCAGGTTGTACAAAGCTGTCTCTTCTTTACCCATCTAGGTTCTTCTTTTTCTCGAAGCATGGATCCAATTTCCAGTTGTGATAGCTTGGTATATTTAGGCATATTCTTTTAGTCCCTACACTGTAATTGCTAACTTCTGGCCTTTTGTCTTGTGCTGCTTCTTGTCTGATGATTCATTGCTGTTCTGCCTTGGTGGGACCAGTTGGTGCTTGTCTGTTTTTTCTTTCACAGGCCTCACTTCAGTAGAGGCTGTGGCTTCCGGTTTTTCCAGGGACGGGTCAGTGATTTGGATATCCTTTCTGATCCAGGGAAATTGGCTTAGTACTCTCTGTCAATATTTTGTACTCAGTCCTTTTTTGTGTGATTGTCCTTCGTCACACACTTCTGGATGCCAGTTTCGTAGGATCTGAGGTCATTGCCCTTGGCTACCTGCACTTTCTTGGCTGCTGGAACACTTGTGTCTCCTGGTATGGGTTCTGCCGATTGTACCTAATGCCTTGGCATGCCTTCCTTGGCTTTAATTTGGTTTATGATCCAAGAAGTGCATATTTGGCTTGAGTGCTGCAGCTTTCTTTGGTTTGCTTATACTCTATTTGTGGACTGGACATTTATAGACTGCCCATTTGTTTGGGAGTTCCTGCCCTGTTGTTGCCTCCTTTCCTTGTGGTACACAATTGGTGTCTCAGGCTTTCAGCCTCTGTGGACATGCTATAGATCTGGAACTAGTGAAGTCATAATATTTAGGTCGAGCATCAGTGCGCAAGCGTTGTCTGCAAGACCTGTTGTCATCGATAAAGTTATGTTTTTCCCACCTGCTACTTGCAATAGCTTCGCTCTGCTGTCCCTCTTCTTTGCTGCCTCCTAACTTGTTTACTTTGCCTGTACGTCACTTCCGTTCAGGACTGAGGTGCACTGGTAAAGTACAGTTTCCTTACACTTTCGAGGCTTATCTGTTTTTGGGAGGACTCTTTCTTCTTCTGCCTTTCCCTGCACTAAAAGCGCAGCTCGTGACTTCGGTACATGTAAAGTTCACCCGCATTGTTTGCGGTTCTTTTCATCCATCTGTGTTGCAGTTAATTGCTTAATTAAATTAGCGGGACATGATTCCAATGCAGTGGGATTTTGGGAACTTCCTTTTTATATTCACTCTGCTTTACTTTTTGTTTTTTAACTTGAATTCAGAGTGCGGTGCCAGCTTAAGGGATGCCACGCTCTGTTTATTTTTATTTTTTTAACTTTAATGATACCCTACTCCATAGTCCTACTGTTGCAATTCTGGAACTCAGTCTGTACGTTTGGATAGGATTTCGGGGCACCGGTCGGTGCTGAGATGTAATGAAGTCGGACTGAGGCCCCCAGCGCACTCAACCTACAGAAGAAAAGGTCGGAGGCTAAGCCATGCCAAACCTGAAAAACAGCCAAGGCAGGAAGAACAAAGGAGCTAACAGCAGCTGCGACAAGCAAGAGAATGGGGCCCTGGCAGCTGCAGCTCTAACTGGCCAGGGGCCCCAGGCTACAGCTGTGGCACAGCCAAGCTGCAGCCTGCACAGCTGGAGCAACAGCAGCTGCAGCAGCAACTGTGAGTCCCGCCGCAGCATCGGTCTGTGCCCCGCAGCAGCATCCAGTGACACCAACACTGATGAGCAACATATCAGGGAATTGTGAGTGGGACTGGTTCCACATTTGAAGGTGGGTTGTGCACGTTGCAGGTCAGAGAGGACGCTTGCATGCCAGATAAATTCAGGAAGTGCAGCTACTGCCCGCTCTCAGACTGCTACCTTCCATCAATGCCACAATCCCTACACTAACTCTCCCGGGAAGCATTGGCAATCTCACATGCATCCGTAGATAGGTCCCAGCTCTTCATTGCATGCTCCTTGCATGACCAACCCTTTCTCCAGTGCGGGACCTCTCCCTCTAGCAGGTCGCTTGCCCCTTAATGCTCTCTGGGCACCAAGTTTGTGCCCCCTCCTCCCCCGTTACCACGGCTGTTTAAACCGCCTACTGAAAGTTATCCCATTGTAATTAGATTCTGCCAACCACTGCATAACCTTTGCTGGCTATGTTGCCCTCAAACGTCCTCTTCTTTCAAGGGACTCCGTCTCCCTTGTCTGCTACTCCATTGGACGCCCAGTCCAGTATCAGGATTCTAACACTTTACCCCTGTCCCATCTCTCAAGTACACACATACTCTATTCTGCAATGGCAGACAGCCGGGAAACAAAATTCAACAGCTCTTAGCTATTTATTTTGTTGTTTTTTTATAAAGCTTGAACTGCACCCAGCAGGGTTCAGATGGCTGTGCAGCGGAAAGGCGTGAGAACACCAGAGTAAACCATGTGTTTACAGTATACCTGTATAGAAGATTACAATACATAGAATGTATACATAACTCACCATTTGTATAACTTCGTATTTGTGTCAGTCGTGTTTTCATAAAGCAAAATCATTATTTTGTCAACTATATTGTGCTCATAGTCCTGACTTTTCAGTGCATGTGTATGGGGCATAACACACTATTTACAGGTAATGCACATAGTTTTCAACCAGTCATTTATGTAGATCCTCAGAAATGGAAATAGACGTATTGAAACCCTTTGGACTGGATTTACGGCGGTGGGGTTAATCACAACAGTAACCTGGCCATTTGTTAGCTAATTGTCGTAATTATATAATTAAGGCTCCTTGTTTTAAATTTTTACAGATGAATACAGACAGAATACTTTTCAAAAGCAGAAAAATACTTAACAATGTGCTTTTTGAGAATAACACTCCATACCGCCTTTCTCAAATCCCAGTCAAAATGCTGAGCAGATAGACAGGATGAGAAGTAAAAAAAAAACTAGTATGAGATTCCGTTAAATATGAACATATTATAACTTATATTTGTAGCATAATACTAATATTTACCTGCAGGGGTAGTGTTTTGTTATATGTGTCTGATTAATTTGCTCAACTGTGACAGGTTTCCAAGTATGAGTACGTTTATAAGTTAAATGAGTGCAAATATACCATTTTACGGCTATATTTATTCTCAAAGTACAAAAGCACAGAATAAGTATGGATAAATACCAATAAGATGGCCAAAAATACATAAGGATAACAATAGACATAAATGTAAATAAAAAAAAACTCAAAACAAGGAGACAGTTTTTATGGTGAAAATGGTTGAGACTGCTTTCCAAGTATGACACTAGCGCTTAATTAGTCTGGCCACAGCTGAGATTTTACAATTACTGCTGAAAACCCTTCTGATCGAGCACATTAGCAACTGAGCAGAGGCCTATGGTCATAATGCACATGCTTCAAAGATCCAATGCACATCCGTAATGTGTATATATAGCTGGTGACTCGTGACCGCCCACAGTGTGGGTATTATTCTGGGACCCAATACATAACTGTGATAAATACACTGTGGAGAATGCAGTGAGGTCATCAGTTTAGTGAATTTTTTGATTGGGGTTAGCTTGTCAGGGATGCAGATTCCCATTTTCCTCTCTTAAACTCTGTATGTAGACTTTTCCTTTGTTAGGAAGTTTACATAGTTATCTTCAATAAATCCGGACAAGGTAAGTGAGGAACCCTGAGGAGAATCCGGTACCTGTTGAATCTCTGTGTGATTTTGAGTGATTAGAACGGTCTTGTGAATCTCTGAGTGAAATTCAAAGTGTGTGTATCCAGTCATGCTATTCTATGTTCAGTCATAAACTGCAAATCTCCCAGGAGTTCAATGAACATTCAAAATATATTCAATGCAGTAGAACGGCAAACTTTTGGGTAGGTTTAGGCGTAAAGAAGCCCCCTCTTGTATAGGGCAAAGTTGTGGCTAGTGAGAATGTGAGTGTGTAAAGGAGTAAAATGAAAAACTGATATTTTGAAAAAAGGGGACCCATATATACTCTTATTTCACTTGCTATACATAGGGAGAAATGAGTTTAGAAACAGGTCTATAGCCAAGTGACACAAGTAACAGACATTGTTGTGATTGCATACAACCAATACTAACCTTTATAAAAATATATAAAGTCCAGCTGTATTGAAAAACATCAAACGGTAAATATTTATGGAAGTAATTTTATTAGTATTTGGTATCTGTATTTGTATTTTTTCTTATTTTTGAATTTTCTCTTTTTACAATTCTTTTTTAAGTATAAAGATTTTTCTTTTCAGTTAAAAACATATTAGAAAAAGAACATCATCAATAGAGTTGAAACTGTACAAATTTGTTGAAGGCAAAGCGGTAGATAACACTACGCGCGTTTCGGCTCTTGAGCCTTCTTCAGGTGACCGTCTATTGCTAGTAAATACTTTCGATCCAGACCTGATGAGTGGCGTAGATATAAAAGGTCAGTGGCAATTGGGGGCTTCTTGATTACTTTCGGGCATGAGTAGATGAATGAGGATGTCGAGGCAGTATGCTTCAAAAATGATAGAACGTAGTAGGTATCTAGACGTCAATAATTACAGTCTTATCGGATCCTTACGGGCACAGATGGATGAATTGAATCTTGGAACCGTTTATTTCAGACGTGGTAAGATGTGATAGGTATCTAGACGTCAATAGTTATAGTCTTTTCAGTTCCTTTCGTAAAATTGATGCTGGAGATGATATAAATGCGGCTGCTGTGACTCAGAAAAATGAGCGTTATTTCAATGAGGAAAAATGAAGAGAGGAAGATCATGTAAGGGCGTCTTTAGCAGTCTAAAACGAGACTGTGAATGATTTCCCAGGAGCTTGAACCTATATGATGCATAGTAGTTTGTATCCAGTGTTCTTACGTGCAGGCAGTCGGTATCTCGTTAATCGCATCAGACCGGGAGCTCATAGCACTCTGCAATCATTGGCAGATATGAAAATATGAATACTATGCATCATATAGGTTCAAGCTCCTGGGAAATCATTCACAGTCTCGTTTTAGACTGCTAAAGACGCCCTTACATGATCTTCCTCTCTTCATTTTTCCTCATTGAAATAACGCTCATTTTTCTGAGTCACAGCAGCCGCATTTATATCATCTCCAGCATCAATTTTGCGAAAGGAACTGAAAAGACTATAACTATTGACGTCTAGATACCTATCACATCTTACCACGTCTGAAATAAACGGTTCCAAGATTCAATTCATCCATCTGTGCCCGTAAGGATCCGATAAGACTGTAATTATTGACGTCTAGATACCTACTACGTTCTATCATTTTTGAAGCATACTGCCTCGACATCCTCATTCACCTACTTATGCCCGAAAGTAATCAAGAAGCCCCCAATTGCCACTGACCTTTTATATCTACGCCACTCATCAGGTCTGGATCGAAAGTATTTACTAGCAATAGACGGTCACCTGAAGAAGGCTCAAGAGCCGAAACGCACGTAGTGTTATCTACCGCTTTGCCTTCAACAAATTTGTACAGTTTCAACTCTATTGATGATGTTCTTTTTCTAATATGTTTTTAACTGAAAAGAAAAATCTTTATACTTAAAAAAGAATTGTAAAAAGAGAAAATTCAAAAATAAGAAAAAATACAAATACATATACCAAATACTAATAAAATTACATCCATAAATATTTACCGTTTGATGTTTTTCAATACAGCTGGACTTTATATATTTTTATAAAGGTTAGTATTGGTTGTATGCAATCACAACAATGTCTGTTACTTGTGTCACTTGGCTATAGACCTGTTTCTAAACTCGTAAAATGAAAAACTGAACATTAAGTAAAGAGAGGAATGTGAATAAAAAGGACATTGAAAGATTGTGCATAGCTGCCTTTGGGTTAAATTTGGATTGGGCACAAGTGGAAACATTTTAGGTCGAGCACGAATAGCGCATGCGTGTCTGCGAGACATGCAGTATTGGAGTATAGACCTGAAGCCCCGCTCACTCTCCGCCCATGAATTTGAATGGCCTGTGTCATTGTCCTTCGTAAACACTGGCTTTCAATTCGTTATGAGGCTTGTTAGTCCCTCCTTGGTACTGCCTTGTCTGCATTTGTTACCTCCCATAACAACTGGACCTTTTACTTTTCTAGTGACACGGTCTGCATTATAAGTCGGTACACACTATTTTGTTAATAATGGGGACAATGACGGCTGCTTCTTGTATTTGCAGCACACCCAAAAGAAGGTACCCCCTCACCTCCACAGCATTCACAGGGCAATGGCAGCCGCTTTTGTGTTTAAAAATGTTAAATTGAACGCAGCATTCGCTTCAGGGACCCCGCTCGGTTTGGGGTTTTTATACGTGAATGCTGAGCTTGTCGCCCGCTTCAGAGATGCAGCGCTATGTTTAATTTTTTTTTAAACTTTATTAGTGAGCGCGGTACTTGCTTCAGGCATGGCGCGCTCTGTTTCATTTTTCTAAATTAACTTTAATGGTGAGGGCGGCGCCTGCTTCAGAGACGCCGCACTGTATTTCATTTTTTTAATTACCTTTAACGGTGAGCGCGGTACCCGTTTTAGGCACACTGCACTCTCTGTTAATGCAATAGGTCAAGCATTTTCCAAAATTTGACCTATTGGTATTGTAAATGATAATGCCTTTCATTATTATAAAGGGCATTGCCATTTACAATACCAAGAGCTCAAAATCTCGCAAATGCGAGACCTATTGAATTGCAAATGCTTGTTTACTTCGGTGTAACCAGAGGAACGAGGAAGAGGAATGTTAAACTTATTTCTCCTAGTTCCTCATTGCTCATATGGCCCTCCTCCCCAAGTAATTCGAGTTTCAGTGGTTGCTTGAATATTTCAGGAGTATGATGGGAATGGCATCCTGCTCACAGCACCAATTAGGCAGGGCGGGACCTACATTCTCACCATTTTGAAATGTAATTTCCTGTTTCAGAGGTGAGGCCACCTTGTAAGTAATGAATGTGACGAGGAAGAGTAGGACTAAAAGTAATGAAAGCTACTGGAAAGTATTCCTGTTATCTAACACAACCCATGAATCCTATCTGGTGAGTGGCAATCATGCTTCATTTGTAGTTAGAGACTGAATCTGGATCATCATTTAGAAAGTTTTAGATTCTTGACAAATTTATTTTAAATATGACAATCGATCTCCAGGGTACCACAGTTAAGGCTTAATTATATCAATTAACCAGCTATTGCAGACTCATAAGCCAACAACTCCCAAGGAAGGTTCTTTATTGCAATCTTTGAGGTGCCCTGTTTTAAATTCATTAGAAAATGTATTTATTGCACCAGGCAGAAATGTCCTTTCATGTTTTCAAATAATAAATTCAAAAGACTCCTGCACTCAGGAATACTGTAGCTTGCGTAGTCCTTGTTTATGCCTTCACTAGAAGGAAATCTATTACTGCGCTCTGAGGACGCCTTACCGAGCAGTGACAAGAGAAATGACTTTTTTTCATTCTTACATGATGGATGAATTCGCAGTCTGAGCGCTGTAAATTTAGCTTTGTTCATATAACAGCGTGAGTGTTAAATTAATTAGTTCACTGTATTTTTACAGCCAAATCGAACCGAGTAGAAAACTTCATAACTCAGTTTTACAAGTCTCTTTGGAATTGTCACTGGCGTGCTCCCTCTTCAGTGAGCTAAACATCATCTTCCTTAGACTGAACACAGGAACGGCGTGTTCCAATAAATTGGCATTGCGTGCCTTCTGCTAGCAATTTTTCTTGCTTTTTTCTACTTTTAAATTAGATTATTTTGTATCATGCCCATTAAATCAAAGTACAGACACAAAGAAAAAACATGTACAAACACTGATAGTAGCAACAATTAAAGCACGATATATAAACAGCATTAAAATAATTCTAAGATGATTTTTAGACTATGTCAAACACACAGTGATTTGTAGAAATATTGACAACCAAAGTTAAAAATTATGGGGCATATTATCAAGCAGGGCGTTAAAATTATCGCAGTTTTAGCGGCAGAAAAATGCCGCTAAAGCAGCGATAACAGGCTTGATAATATGCCCTGGAGAATTCCAATAGAAGCCGATGTTCACACCAGAACATGGGTTTCTATTGGAATTCAGTTTTCTGCCGTTAAAATGGCGATAATTTTAACGCCCTGCTTGATAATATGCCCCAGAATACATGTGATATTATAATGGATCATAGCCATCGATCTCCAGCAAAAGGTAAAATGTATTTCATGTGGGTGTTAAACTACGGCTTTGATCTTCAATAGAAAACTGTGAAAGTGCAGGGCGGTTGTTGACAACTTGACTATCTATGCTAAAAGGCAAGAAAACTAGCTAGCTACACCAGGCAACAAACTCCATGCATACATTAGGCCTGAGTAGAATTTCAATCACACTGGAGTGATCGGAGTCATTTCAGTAATTCCGCCTTATTCTTTGACACAGAATTACTGATAATTATGCAATTACTCCTCCTTGCATAAGTAAGAGCAATTTGGGGGGGGAAATTCCTAATGCAACAGCACATTTAGTGAATGTGAGCGACTGCCCCATGTGCTATTTGTGTTTTGCTGTATTTAGTGCTGCTTCTTAATGCATAATTCATCCTCGTGTCCATTTTGGACACCAGGGGGCTTTTTGCGCTAAGAAAATGGTGCTAAATGCCGGTAGTAGGTTGGGGGGAAATCCTACCAAAAGCGCACATTTAGCCAACATGAGCGGCTGCTCGTGCTCACTATTCGTGCTCTATTGCATCCAGTTCTATTTCTTAGAACAAAATGCATCCTCATGTTCAATTTGTATGCAAAGTTGCATTTTGTGCTAAGAAAATAGCACTAAATGCCGGTAGTAAGTTGGAAAATATTGTACCCCAAGAGCAAATTTAGCAAGTACGAACTGCCCTTCATGCTCTGTTGCATTTATTGCTATTTCTTGGCACAAAATGCATCCTTTAGTCCATTCTTGATGCAAGGAGCAATTTTTGTGCTAAGAAATATTGCTAAACTGAATTACTCTTCAGAATACTTAAGTAGTTCAGTGTGATTACACTACACGGAATTATGCAAGTTACGCCCACCCCTAGTATATACTGCTATGTCCACAAATGAAGGATATTACAACATTCAACAATTTAAAAATAAAAAAAACCCCAACCTAAGGTCCAATTCAAATCTGCATATTTTAGGATTTAATACTGAAAAATCTAACTTTAGGCAAGCCAATGTTTACTATCTCACATCACACATCCAGAACCACGCACTCCCTGTGAAATAACATTTAAATGCATAAAATGAGTGTGATGGAAAAACTTCAATGTGAACCGAAAGGGCAACAGCAACAAAACAGATCAACAGCATGGGAAACAAGCATTTGCCATGCAATAGGGCTTGCAGTTTCAAATCTTCTACCTGTTGGTATTGGAAATGACAATGCCTTTTATTAATGTATGTTTTTTAAACACGTACATAAAAATCATTGTCATTTACAATGCCAACAGCGCAATGCAAGATCTAATTCATTGCAAATGCGTATTTTATTTATATTTGGGGGGTAACACAAACAATGGCAGAGTGAGAGGTGGGGTGAAGAATTAACACAGACAATGGAAGGTGAGAGGAAAGAAGAACAAGCTACGAGATCACTGTAAAAGCTAAAAGATGCTACTAAAAAAACTGACCAGCATTTGTAGCAAACAAAATAAGAGCAAATGCTGCAATATTAATAAAACATTTGGTTCGACCAGCCAATGTTTTCTTAAATAAAGCACTAACATCCCATGGAATAATGTATGTGCTACAAGAGAAAAGATAAATACACTGATATACCATTTAAAAAGTAGAGAAAATAAACCGTAATTCATAAAGTAAGAAAAGAAAGAGGCCATGCAGTAGTGGGATACAAGATGTCTGCAATGGTTCACGTGGTGTAGTATGGCCAATGAAAACATCACTAAGTTAGCTGAGCCCAGCTGACATGATGCTGCTTTTGCGCACACTGCTATATGACTTTATTTTTGCAGGATTCTATTTATGCCTTTCACATGAGAACCGTCTGCTTTTTGCATTCCCTGCATGTTCCCGGAGTTTAGTCTTAACGCTGTGAGCAAGGTCAATAAACAATGCCCCTTGTTATTCTGTTCTGGTCAGTCCCTAGCACCGAGACAAAACATGCTAACACAGCTGCTGCTGGAAACTCGCGCTTTGCTATTACTGTGATGCATGTTTAGGTAACACACAATTGGAGAGGGAACTTTCCAGGGAGAAGAGCCATGCAGCTCCTATGATGTAGATATACCATCTAGGCACTAAGATATGGTGTCTGCTGACAAAGCCCAGAGATCGTCTATTATATAATAATACTACTTATTACCAAGGATTACTGTGTTAGGTTTGTGCATTTTGCTGCTAGTTGTTGGTCGTATAATGTGTTTTAGAGCACGATAGTTAAAATAAACATTTGAAACTATATTCTTGCCTCGTTAAATTCTTATTGTGAACATGTACGAGTGAGTGAGCTAAAAGGTGTGTCTTGTTACCGCAATTACTGAGAGATCCGGGACTGTCGTGTTCTGGGAAGTCTAATCATTTGCATCTCCGTGATTATTTAGGAGAGTGAGTAAGACACTGTAGCTAGTCTGTCCTGGGATTGTGGGTACTAAGGTGGTAGGAAGGCACAGCCCCCATACACTGAGGTCCCATAGTCCTGCACACAGGTCTGTGTATGTTCAGAATCCTTGCAACAGTGGGAAGGCTTGATAGAGGGCACTGCTGATATATGTAATAATAATAATAAAACACCACACACTTCTGTCATTCTTACACCTATTCTCCATCCTGTCTGAACTACACTGCCACTACCTGCAGCAGGTTGCCAGTAAAGTATAAAAAAGCAGGGGTCCCATTTGCTATACACAACAAAAAAGAGGTGTGCTAGACAATAAATAATTTTCTGAAAAGTCTGAGGCCAGCAGTTTAATCTATCTCCCACGTGGATGGCTGGAAGCCAGGAGAAGCTGCCTGATGGAAATTGCTGCCAGTTCCTTATACATAGAACACTGTTTGGAAAATCCAAGAACACAACACCCCCACTCACACACAACACCCACACACACAACCCCACACACACACAACCCCACACACACACAACACCCACACACACACACAACCCCCCACACACACAACCCAAACACAACCACACCCACACAACAACACACACACAACCACAAAAACACAACCACACACACACACACAACCCCACACAGAACACAACACACACAATCCCACACACACACAACAACAACACACACCACCACACACAACCATCTATCTATCTATCTATTTATCTATCTATCTATCTATCTATCTATCTATCTATCTATCTATCTATCTATCTATCTATCTATCTATCTATCTATCTATCTATCTATCTATCTATCTATCTATCTATCTATCTATCTATCTATCTATCTATCTATCTATCTATCTATCTATCTATCTATCTATCTGTCTATCTATCTATCTATCTATCTATCTATCTATCTATCTATCTATCTATCTATCTATCTATCTATCTATCTATCTATCGCCCTCTATCTATCTATCTATCTATCTATCTATCTATCTATCTATCTATCTATCTATCTATCTATCTATCTATCTATCTATCTATCTATCTATCTATCTATCTATCTATCTATCTATCTATCTATCTATCTATCTATCTATCTATCTATCTATCTATCTATCTATCTATCTATCTATCTATCTATCTCCCTCACTCTATCTATCTAGCTATCGCCGTCACTCTATCTGTCTATCGCACTCACTCTATCCATCTATCGCATCACCACAGCATCACTCAGCACCACGGCAGAATGACTCAGGGGCACCACAGAATTACTATGCGCTACCACAGCATTACTGAACGCTACAGCATCACTCGTCGCCACCACAACATCACTCAGTGCCATCACAGCATCAGTCTGTCCAACCATTCAACAACAACTGGTTCAAATAAGTTCTCTCAATGTTTCAAGCTTTATTACAAATGTCACAAAAAGATGTTAATATTTCACTTCTGTTCTTGGATTTTTGTCACAATAAAATACACTGAACATAATGTTCACAAAAGTTATTTACAAAAGTTAAAGCTTTTGCCATTATAAATTACAATAACTTTTATTTAAGTATTAATTATTTAAAAAAATTAAAAGCCATTGTTATTTGTAATATCAATACAACTAAGGCACGTAAATACAACACATATTGCATTACAAATGCTATAGGTGTCACATTTGCGAAACCTACAACTATTGGCATTGTAAATAACAAAGCTATTAATTTTGCTATTTTCAAAACCAACACATAAATAAAATATTTGTCATTTACAATACCAATAGCTCAAATTTTCCTAATGCGAGACCTATTGCATTCCAAATGCTTGTTTAAGTTACCTGTACGGGCTCTGTTGAACTCATTCTAAAACTAGGACTACAAGTCCCAGAATTCTGAGAAAACTGGTGAAATGCTCACTCATGGAATTGAGATTTGACAGACCTGCACGTCAGGGGCATCTTCGCCTTTGGGAATCCAGGTGTGCTCCCATGGTAGGTACACGTGTCTCCTGAGCCAAACAAAATGTATTATTGTGTAACCACCCGCTGTACTTGCTTCACAAATGAAACTACTTGCAGTGCCCCCCATGTGGCACATATGAAAGCGGGTGCCGTGCTAACACATGCTCCAAAAAGTGGTCTAGTGAAAGATGTTTGTCCCCTCTGGATTAAGTGCCAGTTTTGATTAATCACTTTCTTTAAGAAGTTTTGCATGGGCAAAACGTGGTCACGCACACAAAATGTTCTGTGTTGGTTTTTTCTTTTTTCTGTAAAAGGACTTCTCTTGGTGTCCACCAGGTCCGTTTCATGGCATGCTTTAATAATATTTTGGGGTAATCTCGTAATTTTAGTTTTTCAAGCAGGTTGGTCGTACGGTGCATATATTCAGATTTAAATGTACAGTTTCATGTGATCCTAAGAAACTGTCCAACCGGGAGGTGTCACGGAGGCTTTGTGGGCTGTGACTTGTGTAGTGCAAAGCTTTGTTTCTGTCCGTTGGTTGCATAAAAAACCGAAACCTACAATTACAATGTCTGCACGTTAAATCATTTTTATAGAAAAGCACTTTTTCACACCTTTAATTGTTTTTGTTTTCATTCAAAACAACATTTTAGACACCTTTACCCGCACCACACCCGACAATACACGGGAGGCATGGCGATGCGGCAGCACAGCATGTGCACTCATCAAAGAGTTGTCAACCTTATTTTTCTTTCAGCCAGGAAACAGCCTATTTATGCATGTGGAGACTGTTAGGCTAATTCCCTTTTCTATGGTGTACTCCAAAGCATCTCCCGTCTGCACCAAATAACACAAAGGTGTGGTGACCTGCTGACGCAGCATGAGCAAGCTCTTTCTTCAAAACATGCTGTGTTACTAGAGATATCTATTGAGAACAGGGTTTTTAGAGTGGGGGAAATACTGGGCGCACAGCCCTTATTGAAGCGCAACAGTGTTATGTGATGATGTTTGAAAGCGAAGGTGCAGACAGGTAAGGGGAAGAGGCCTATAACCCCTCTTAAAGTGTGTGGTAGAGACCACACGCTCGATCAAAGTAAACAAATGCCTGTTGCACAACTCCAAGGAAAAAGTACAGTGGTTTCGTGTCTCAGTGGACACTTCAAAGTTCAGGTCGCCGCTGTCAGGGAAAACACCAATGTTTGTACAGTTCAGTTCTTCTTTTATTGTATCTTGTTAGCCAGCCGGCACGTGTTTCGTCGCATGGGAATATAGTAATTCCGCGACTCCTCAGGGCTGAAAATTAAAGGTGGCGGACCGCAGGTCGCTTGGCCGGTGATAATTCCAAATCGACCCCACTCAAGAAGCAGGTGAAAAGACGTGGGTCCAAATCGCCGTCAGTGCGATTCGTGAAATAAATATTGCCGGTTGAACTATTGTGTTGTGGTTACACTCCTGACCATATGTGCGACGTGCGTTTTCTAACAAAATATAGAGATTTCTCGTAACGTTGTGAGTTATTGGCGTCCACTTGAGAAATGAGGGGAGTCTGTAGGCTCCCGGTAATTCAGATGCTCCCGTGTGGGGAGAAGCCAGCGGGATGAGTGTTCCTTCGGCGTGGTTCCGGGGTGCGGACCTTTGGACATCGACATTAAGCATGGGCGGATTTTGCGGATCCACGATTCACGAATTTGCGAATTCACGGATCGTGGATCCGCAAAATCCGCGGATTTTGCGGATCGGCGGATTTGGGGGCGGGGCTTCCTCGAGTGTGTGGGCGGGGACAAACGGACGGGGCTTCCATGCGAGCGCACATGCCTCTTGTGTGTATAAAAGGTCAGAGACCGATCAGAGCGGCAGATTAAGAGACAGAAGCTCCTGGTCACAGGAACAGCACGGGGATTGCGCTCGTGAAAGTCAAAGATGCAAATGCCTCTGGCCTGCATCACAGCGGATTTTCGATGGTATATTTGGGAAGAAGGCACACCTGCCCAGCCTCCACAACGCTCACGATTGATTTTGGGCTGATGAATGAGTCACTGAATTTAAGCTTCAACTAGGGCACATGCTTTATTGATATCTGCAAGTGTTTCCTGTTGAGGTTTATTTTTTGTGCCAGGACCGTCGTGCCAGAATGAACCCTGCCCTTCATATTTATTCAAGAAGACACCACCGTTTTTCCCCATCGTAAATAATTTACGATGGCGCCGGCAAGCTGCCAGCGCCATCCTGAAAAAGTTACTTAATTAGCTTCAACAGGAAGCTCCAACTGATAAAATAAAGCAGGCGCTCGAGCCCCTGCTGTATCTTATCTATTAGAGCTTCCTGTTGAAGCTAATTAAGTAACTATTTGAGGATGGCGCTGGCAGCTTGCCGGCGCCATCGTAAATTAGGCTTTGAACTTTTGACCGCGGAATCTGCCGCTCGCGGATTGCGGATTTTCGGTAAATTCGCGAGAGTTCGCGGACCGCGAATTTACCGAAAATCCGCAAAATCCGCGATCGGAGCGGATTTTGCGCTCATGCTTAATCGACATCGCAGGACCATTTGTATGATAATTTTGTAAACACAAGAAAACCTAGGGGTCTATAAAAGTAAGATATCTGCGTTATCTCATACCATAGCACAAGCTTACTGGAAGGCAATAGTAGGTGTAGGATAAAGATAAAAAGAAATCAGGGAAGGTGCAAGTGATTGTAACAAAGAACCCGCTTAGTTCGTAGGATTCCCATCAAACAATTGTATGATCAAATTCTATCATCTGGTCATCCTCCAGGGAAAAAGAAGTCTCTAGATCATTGAGACCCATATGTACCCTGTTGTAGAGCGGGGTCAGTGCCCACAAGCACTAAGTGACCAGTGATAGACAAAAGATGGGTATAGGTGCAGTGCAAAAAAACAAGTGGTGAGAATAAAATAGAATAGAGGGCAGAACAGTACTTTTTATTAGAAATCTGTCCTCTTCCTAATTAAAAACAAAATGAACAAAGCAAAAATGCAGTATGGAAGCAAATTACTGCATTACTGGCCAACATGTTTCAACCTTAACGGGAAGGACCCACGGTTTTCATCAGGGCCCTGTTCACAACATTGCTACTGCTTAGTGAAAAACAAATATGAAAAATCCAGTGTGATAACCAACAAAGGATACAGCGTATGGGTTCGGTACTCCGCCGTACAGAAGGTTCCAATAAGTGATCTACAAAAAACACAAACACCCCCAAATTTCAAAAAATCAGCAGATACACATAATCCTACAACCTCTAGCTTGTATAAGGTCAAAAGTACCACTCACCCTGTTCTGCCGGGGAGAAGACCTCACCTCACCTGGACTCAAACTCAGGAAGAAAGGGAGGCCACGCTCTAAAAGAAATACGGAGCATCAGAGGAGTAATACAGCCCACAGTTTAGTTACCCTGCTTGTTATCTCCTACCCGCAGAAAATCTGTCATGCCTATATTTCTAAAATACTTCTTTCCATAAATTCCTCAGGAGCAATGGCTCTACCTCAAAACAGCACTATTCACTCTCCATTTAAACCAAGCCTGTAAGCATACAGACAGGTCGAATGCCCATTGGGGCATCTCTAACAAGATAGTCCTCAGTGCCATAGTCACTGGACACCCAACAGAATGTCGAATACAAACACTCACGTCTTCAACACTGCTTTAGTACAAACCCACTCACCTCTCCGTCGTTGCCCCAGACAGTATCTGAGTTAGGGGGAGGCAACAAACCGGAGGGTGGTGGATGGTTAAAAAACCCTATTAGGGGCCCGCCCCAAACGACGCGCTTACTGTTTGAATCAATGAGAAACGCTGTCTATAAACAGGCCGATTAGTCTGCCGCGACCAGCGCCGCCATACACTCAAGCCGCCAAAGTGCTCGCGATAGTGAGCTTGCCATGCGCATGCGCAGCAGCGCTCTCCTCAACCTCGCGAGTTTAACGGAACTACAAAATGACGTCAATCTCGTCAAACCTGTAGTTCCCTCTTGCCAAGTCATCCTAGATATCCAAAAAATAGCGATCTCCGCCTATGCAGGGAAGACTGGTCAGCTGATGTCTTGAACCAGTACCTGTGTTGTTAAAATACTCATTGCGAGACACCAAAAACTTAATTAAGATGGCAACATGTGGGGGGTGGGGGGCTAGCGTATGGCAATCATTACCCCAAAACAATACACTAAGCCACAACGTCATGCATGTATAGCTGGGAGGACAAGGGAGAACCAGGCCAACCTAAGGTGGATGATGGGGGCTCCACTCATCAGTAAATGAACTCAAGGCCCTGAACCTCACATGAGAGTAACCTTTTCAAGTTGGATTGTGTACAAAAACAACCAACCCAGAAAAAGTGATGGTATCACATATTTATTACTCTACACCTAATGCCCACATAATCATTTAGAGGGTGGTCCAAGGGATTTCGTCATTGAGTCCCTGACTATCTAAACGTAATTGGTAAATCCATTTCTGTTCTTTCAGAAAGAGGAACCGAGTAGGGTCGCTGACGTGACTGGGTATACGGGGTTTCTCCAGGACAACCCAGCTAAACTCATTTTCTTTATGGTTCAACTCCAGGAAGTGTTTGGTTAATTTAGACACTGTTTTTTTACATTTGAAGGAACTCTTGTGCTCAAGCATGCGAGTGCGAACTTTCCGGGTTGTCATGCCCACATACCTTTCATTGCAAGGGCAGGTCAACATGTATATTACATTAGAACTGTTGCAATTGGAAAAGTGCTTAAGTATCCATGGCCGTCCTGTTCCTATGTCTATTTGAGTAGTTTTGCGTGTTAAACTACACATAGAACAGCCACCGCAAGGGTGGTGACCCTGCACCTGTGGCAGCTCCCACAGAGTCTCATTAGTCTCCTTTCGTACCTCACGTGGGCGGGTATGTACCAAGCAGTCTTTCAAATTTTTTGAACGCTTGAAAGCAAACAAAGGGGATTCAATCTTGTCAGTAGTACTATTTAGAATACGCCAATGGCGTCTGACAATTCTCTGCACCAGGTTCGATTTGTCGTTGAAAGTACTAACAAACGTTAATCTAGTCAGTGGTGGCTTCTCTACTGGTAACTCCAGGAGAGCATCACAATTATTATTGCTAGCACGTTTCAGAGAACGTCTAATCAGGGTTTTAGGGTAGTGTCTAGCTTGTAATTGATGACAAAGGTTTGTGGAGTGTTTGACATAAGTCTCATTAGTTGAGCAATTCCTCCGGACCCGGAGAAATTGTCCGTAAGGAAGGTTCTCACGAAGAGACCTCGGGTGCTGGCTGTCGAAACGTAAGAGTGAGTTCCTTGCCATAGGCTTGCGGAAGAGTTCACTTTGAAGACCATCAAGAGTGGCAAAAATAGAGAGGTCCAAAAATGTGATCCTCTCCTTATTCATCTCAATAGTGAATCTCAAAAACCTATTACGGCTGTTCAACCATTCATGGAAATTACCAAGGGACTCTTCATTTCCTCGCCATACCAGGAAAATATCATCGATGTAACGTTTGTAACAGACAATCGATGATAAAAATGGGTTGTCAGGTACTAGTACTTCCTGTTGTTCAAACGAGTGGACATATAGATTAGCCAAGCTTGGCGCAAAAATACTGCCCATACTCATGCCAGAGATCTGCAAGTACAGATTGGGGCGGGCCCCTAATAGGGTTTTTTAACCATCCACCACCCTCCGGTTCGTTGCCTCCGCCTAACTCAGATACTGTCTGGGGCAACGACTGAGAGGTGAGTGGGTTTGTACTAAAGCAGTGTTGAAGACGTGAGTGTTTGTATTCGACATTCTGTTGGGTGTCCAGTGACTATGGCACTGAGGACTATCTTGTTAGAGATGCCCCAATGGGCATTCGACCTGTCTGTATGCTTACAGGCTTGGTTTAAATGGAGAGTGAATAGTGCTGTTTTGAGGTAGAGCCATTGCTCCTGAGGAATTTATCGAAAGAAGTATTTTAGAAATATAGGCATGACAGATTTTCTGCGGGTAGGAGATAATAAGCAGGGTAACTAAACTGTGGGCTGTATTACTCCTCTGATGCTCCGTATTTCTTTTAGAGCGTGGCCTCCCTTTCTTCCTGAGTTTGAGTCCAGGTCAGGTGAGGTCTTCTCCCCGGCAGAACAGGGTGAGTGGTACTTTTGACCTTATACAAGCTAGAGGTTGTAGGATTATGTGTATCTGCTGATTTTTTGAAATTTGGGGGTGTTTGTGTTTTTTGTAGATTACTTATTGGAACCTTCTGTACGGCGGAGTACCGAACCCATACGCTGTATCCTTTGTTGGTTATCACACTGGATTTTTCATATTTGTTTTTCACTAAGCAGTAGCAATGTTGTGAACAGGGCCCTGATGAAAACCGTGGGTCCTTCCCGTTAAGGTTGAAACATGTTGGCCAGTAATGCAGTAATTTGCTTCCATACTGCATTTTTGCACTGTTCATTTTGTTTTTAATTAGGAAGAGGGCAGATTTCTAATAAAAAGTACTGTTCTGCCCTCTATTCTATTTTATTCTCACCACTTGTTTTTTTGCACTGCACCTATACCCATCTTTTGTCTATCACTGGTCACTTAGTGCTTGTGGGCACTGACCCCGCTCTACAACAGGGTACATATGGGTCTCAATGATCTAGAGACTTCTTTTTCCCTGGAGGATGACCAGATGATAGAATTTGATCATACAATTGTTTGATGGGAATCCTACGAACTAAGCGGGTTCTTTGTTACAATCACTTGCACCTTCCCTGATTTCTTTTTATCTTTATCCTACACCTACTATTGCCTTCCAGTAAGCTTGTGCTATGGTATGAGATAACACAGATATCTTACTTTTATAGAGCCCTAGGTTTTCTTGTGTTTATAGTATTGTGTTGGGGGCTTAACCTAGGCTTGGTCTCTAAATTCCCCTATGACCCTCCTTCTCTTCTGTTGTAATATGATAATTTTGTGTCTGTGCCCGCGATGTCTGAATTGTAATGCTAACGTAGGTTCGATCGTTAATAATGGTGCCCTCTGATAAGAAGTGCAATGTGTGGACGTTTGGTGCGCATAGCATCCAGTGAACGAACAATCATGCACCAATTATAAATTGCTTTAAAACCAGTCAAAACTTGTAATTAGATTTACAGTAGGAAGTATTCCCATCACATAGATATCCATAGTACGAATTATGTACATTTCTCTAGATAACATTTTAGAAATAGAAATTTAAAAGTACATCATTTGCCACAGTGTGTAGATACATAGCCAGTGTTCAAACACTATAGTTTATCCTAATCGCTGCCTCATGAATGCCTCGTCGAGAGCAAAATGTACATGAGTGATTTGTTTTAGGTCCTAAAATCAAAATCAGGCCTAAAAATGTTAAACGCAGTATTTTTAGAGAAAAGAAGAAAAATTGCTATATTTACAAAAGATGGAAATGCAGGATTTGGCATAGGTTATTCAGTTCCAAATTACTTAAAGACTTTACGAACAGTAGACAAAACAGTTGCATTGTTTATATTCATGAGAAAAGAGTGGAGGTGTCTTAAATCAATCGCCTAAGAAGTATTGCATCTCCTGATCGTAGTTAAGACCTCGTTCCACCGTGCGACGGCGAAGAATCCACATAGCTTCTAGGCGCCTTAGTTTCAATTCTCTGTTCCCGCCACGTACTCCAGGTGGCACGGTGTCGATTCAGAAAAAGGTAACTCGCTTGTCCACACTCTGAACATAACATGCGGCCGCATGTAATGCTACAGGGTATTTAGGATCCTGTTTGTGGATTGCTCTCATATGCTCAGCTATTCTGTCCTTGAGTGGGCAGATAGTGCTGCCCACGTAGAATTTCTTGCAGACACATTCAATAATGTAGACTACACAACGTGTTGTGCAATTGATGTTTGTTCTGATGATGTACTATATGAATATTACAAATGCAAATAATTAAAAAAATAAACAAACAAACATAATGATTTACACATATATATTTATCCAGGCCGTAGAGGGATCGCACCATCCAGAGGACAGCAAAATGGATGCAGGCAGAGGGAAACTTCCCTCTGCAAATGGCACAGCAAAATTAATTTCAAGCAGGCATAGTCTGATTCTTGGGCTCAATGGAGGACTATAAACACTCTCCTGAAAAAATCACGGCATTCGAACCCACTGGGGGCACAATTATGCAGGAAAGGACTACAAGGACCAGCGTTCATTGCAAAAGGAACAAAATTAAAGGCACACCAGAGGCCAATAAAAAGGTTAAAAACACACTGTGTTTTTGCAGTCAGGTGCACATATTTCATCGGATGTCCGGGAGGCCTCTGAGGAAGGAGGTAAAATGCACTCTGAAACGCGTAAGGCCACAGTATTTCACAAAGGAATTGGAAGCTGCCTGTTTTTTGTAAATAAAGGATGTTTCTTTCCTTGCTGGGGTGTGCGGCCTCAATTGCTGGGCAATGTTTGGAACACATATATATATATTTACTTTAAAATACCTAATAACCTATTATCTTCAATTTATTTTAAAACTTTAAAATTATATAAAAATGAAATATGAATATATATTTAGAAATATAAAAAAACATTGTAGAATAAATGAAAACATTAAACTATGAAAACATATTTAAACTTAAATTGCCCAATATAATCCGTGCAACAGTAGGAAAAGTGTTGGATAGCAAAATAATTAAATTTACTATGCCAACTCAAGTGAGTGCAACAGTAGGGAGAGCGTTGGATAGTGGAGGGGTAAAAATTACTATTCCCACTCCAAAGAGTACAACAGTAGGGAAAGTGATGTATAGCAGAGGGGTAAAAATTACTAGTCCCACTCCAGTAAGAGCAAAAGTAGAGCAAGTGTTGGATAGCGGAGGGGTAAAAATTACTATTCCAACTTCAGTGAGTGAATCTAAAGGGAAAGTGCTGGATAAGGGAGGGGTAAAAATTACTATTCTGACTCCAGTGAATACAGCAGTAGGAAAATTGTTGGATACCGGAGAAAAAATATATATATAAAAAATAAAAATAAATCTATAAACAACATTTTACAAAAAAATAAAAAAAACTATTAAAGATATAAAAAGAACACATATTATAATATTAATTACATGTGACAAAAACCTACAAATATTATATAAAATAAAATAAATACATTTACAAAAAAATTCTTTTAAAATAGAAAATATTTACAAGCGAAAATTTTAATTTAAACATAAATGTA
Source organism: Lissotriton helveticus (assembly GCF_964261635.1). Classification (NCBI taxonomy): domain Eukaryota; kingdom Metazoa; phylum Chordata; class Amphibia; order Caudata; family Salamandridae; genus Lissotriton; species Lissotriton helveticus. The sequence continues at coordinate 1,471,515,150 of NC_136065.1, forward strand.
TTTTTTTTCTACCCTATAACACCACACATACAACAAAAGACTGGAACATTTTTAATTACATTTGTTTACATAATTAATACTGAATATCAAAAATATTATTAATAAAAAATGAATCAACATTAATTGCCTACACACACTTTAACACTATAATATACACAACACACACCTTAATTAAACTATTAAATAATAAAACATAATTAAAACATCTTTACCCCTTTAAAAGTAAATACAACACACCAAAAAATAAACAATTACTCAAAATAAATATCAAATAATTAACATTATTTAACAACTATATATTAATTAATTAAACACACCCTTTATGTCTATAAACACAACAACACACACCTAAAATAAATTACACAATTACCATAATTCATTACCAATTAAATAATTTAAATTAATGAACAAGTAATCATTAATTAATCAATTAAAAATAAATTACTTTCCTCCCTTCCCACACTTTACACCTATAAAAACCACAACCAACACATAAAATGAATTACACAATTACCAAAATTAATGAAAAATTATGAATTAAAATTAATTAACAACCAATTGCGAATTCATAAATCACAAATAAATTACTTCCCACCTATAAACACCACAGCATACACCTAAAATTAAATACAACATTACCAAAATGAATAACCAATTAATTAATTAGAATTAATTAACAAGCAAATATCAATTCATCAATTAAAAATAAATTACTTCTCACCCGTTACAACTATGAACCACACAACACACACCTAACATTCATTGCGCAATTACCATAATAAATTACTTTACAAAATGTATACTATAACATCTCAATTAAACAATTGTTATTAAATACAAATTAGTCAATACATTTAATATAATTAAATAACTCCCCCCCATTCCCCTATAAACCCACAACCCCCTAGAGAACTAAAAACGCAAAATTCAAATGAAAGAAATTAATACATTTAATATAATAAAACTACTTCCCACCTTATTCCCCTATAAACTCACAACCTGCTACGGAACTAAAAGTCCAAAATTCAAATTAAAAAAAGTGCTAACTACTAAAAATTTTAACACATATATTAAAATGCAAACAATTCTTTAACAAAAAAACATACATCACATACATATGAAACATATACTAAAATACATAACAATAATAAAAAACGATATTTTTTAAGCAACTATATTTTTGCAAACGATATTAAACACTTCGATAATTTTAATACCGATATTGCTTACCTTAAGTCGATATTCTTTACCACGATATTCTTGCTGTCGATATTAATGACTCGATATTTGTGCAACTCGATATTTTATACTCGATATTCTGTCTCTGCACTGTTTGTTGACAGCAGTAGTGAGTGGAATCAATAGATCTCTTTTAGATATATGTGGAGATTACTTGACATATCTCAGTAGGGCTGACATGAATAAATGAATGAATTTTATATTTGTTAGGGGCATGAATCATCCCTGATGGGATCTCTCGGCGCCGGGACATGGTTGAGGATCTTGGATGGAATGTCTCTGGCTCCCATGAGCTTTCTAATTCACCATGTTCCTATTGATTGTAGACCTCTTGCCATGCTGATATTAGACTTCAACATTGTTTATTTTTATAATCCATGTCATGGGCATTTTTTAAATAAGATAAAAAATGCCTTCACTAATATCCATTAAATAGGAAAGAAACATCTTCATATCAAATGTGAAGTATCACTACAACTCTTATAAATTTTAATTCAGCAGGGGTAACATTACTCCTTGATGCTTCAAATCTATATGCCCATCTACCCCATGTGCATTTACTTTTCCTGGGACATCTGTTCTCAGTTTGTAGATCTGCTTCTCCACATTCCTGCAGCGATCCAGACTTGATCCTCCTTTGGTAATTTGTGGGGCCCATGTTGCCCTTTAAGTCTGTACAATGCTCATTTTGACGAAAATTGAACTTAAATCCACAAAGGCCTTAAAATGTCTGTCAATTGCAATCCATAATTTGTAACAGTACCATTTTAGGAGTAAGAGTGATAGTATATTGCATGATTTCAGCCAAGGTTTAGCCTACGACTTTTCAGTATCATTAAAATACACAACAATTCCAACTGAAGAACATCATTTCTTCTTGATATTTTAGGCATGTGAGGTAGTATTCTGTCTGGTATAATAAATCTTCTACGAGTATTTAAACTGTATTTACCTATATTAAGCCAATATTACTATCTCCATGTAGAAAAGTGTGTTAATAGCAGGAGGAGGTATGCACCTTAATTTAATATTAATACCATAATCAATAATAAGGTCCAGTCAAGTCTCAATAATTAATCATTGCTCAGTCCTTGGTAGGTGGCAAAGAGCAGTCAGTCTTAACTTAGGAAACAGGTATGTGCAAATCATTTAATATCACTGAAACCGTAAATAAGTAGAAGACAAAAAAACACAATAAACATCTACCACCAATTTATGAAATTAGGGAAGATTTTTATCTTTAAAATGACACCAAAATGAAAAAAATCTGGAAAGGGAGGTATGAAATTTTGAAAAGTTTAAATAATAAAATTCGTATTCTAGTGCCAAAAAGATTAATGCCCACTCACAGCTATCTGGTCACGCTGGACTGGGCCAAAGTGAACGTTTTTGTTTGCCTGCTGACTTGGGGGTATATTCACAAGAACGTGTGCTAAACATCACCAAAAAAAGCTAAGGCACCTTTACACATCGCAGCCGTTCTCGCGAAAATAACCCAGTGTCAACATGGAATTCACAACAAGGCGGCACCATGCGATAGTCTTCCTAAACCGCGGCCAATGTCCGCAATACAACCACCATGACGGAAATGAAAACACAAACCAAAAAAAACAAAAACGTGCAAAGAGCTCATTCGCAATGAGGAAAGCAGGGATAAGCACCGCCGGGTCCGCGACACACAGCAGGCAGGAATAAGCACAACAAAAGCCTGACAAAAAGAGACAATCGAAACAGAAAATAACAGCCAAGCACAATGGAACAACCCACAAGCCCCTTTGGCAACAAAACATTGTACATGGCAGGCCATCTTGGAGAAGGTGAATGCAGCCTGAGAGTGGAGGTGGATAATGGAAGAAAACCAGAACATCTGGAATGATGCGAAGCGCACAAACAGAAACACGCCGACAACAAGTAGGCAGCAATGAACACCAGGGGTGGGAGGCCAGCGCCAAACCAGGAGCTGGATGACATGGTGGAAATGATGTCCACCACATCAGTCTGGTGATGGTGGCAGGACTCGGGGACTGGAAACTGGCCAAAACAGGCACAACAGCAACAGGGAGAGGAACCAGCAGGGACCTGGGGGAGATGGCACAATGGCACACATGCACAATTAAGCACAGTACCACTGCAAACAAACCATGCCCAAGAGGGACAACACCAACCAAGACCCCAAGTCACACAGCCCCGCAAAATCACACCACTGAACAAGCACAGAAAGGCCTGAAAGAGAGAAGGGTGAGCCAAATCAGAGCCGAAGGGACATTTCACAGACAATGCAGCACACACACATAGGAAGCAGAGGACCCCAACCTCGAACACAATGTGGCACAAACACCAACATTTGCACAACCGAACACAGGACACAAGTGCTCCCGCCTGGTGGCGGTAAACGGCCATACCCATCTGGCTGAGTACGAAACAGGTACATGACAATGCACATATACAAACCCACAGTCCTGATGGGGTAGCAATGCACATATGGCAGGGAGCCAGAGAGCCTGTGACACACACATTGTCTTACAAATCAAGACACAACACAGTTGGAGACAAGTTAAAGAGCGGAAACTTTATCAACAAGTGCGTGTCAGTACGGCCAAGAGAAGTGCCACGATATGCAGACCAATGCAGCAGCATGTCTGAATGAGGAACGTAGGAAAGCGCCCATTTCCCCCTCGGGGAAATCCATCACCAACACAAGTCTGAGCCAAACCGCGTCAGTTGCCCGCGCATGGATCAAAAGTCCTGGCCAATGCAGCTATGTCCAGTGTTGTCTTGGGACATATGACCAGATTCACAACATGCAACCAGTCATCGGGATACGTGCAATAGGTCACATCCAGTTGTGGCTGCAGGTACCTTGTCACTCGTCCATGAACACGACTGCAGCTGCGTAGGCCGACATCTCCAATGAGTGATTGTCGTCCCCCACATCTGACATGTCATAGACGTAATCCATCAGCTGAGCCGGACAGATGTGCTGAGTCCAACCACTGGCCCCAATGTGGTTACTGCACACGAGGACTCGTGCAATCTCCCAGGTGCAGTGTCCAGCCTGCATGCCAAACATCCATGCATGCCATAAACGGGCATCACAGTGACACTGCTGGTGGTGGGCCAACAGGAGGCGCACACACACGTCGTAATCCAGGTCAGCTACCATTACATTGGAGAGGCAGACATCCATGGACCACTCCAATCTGCATGAGCGACAATGCAACACAGGCTGAACGCAGGTGATGTCCACAAGGCGGAAGCTCAGCCGGTAACGGATCAGCAAGACGGCCAATGGCAGTGCCCCTAGTACATGCAGCAGAGGTGCACGGTACAGGTCCACGTGACTGGATCTGAGCATGTGTCCGGGATTGTCTGCTATGGTGTCAGTGGCTCTGCTAGAAGCTGCACTGGCTTGCCCTGCACCAGTCCTGTAGATGAAATGGCACAGCCCAGTGCAATGAGCAATGTCTGTGTGAAATGGGTGCATTCCTGGGGTGGGGTGGGAGTACGTGTGAAGGCCACTTCACGCACGCAACTACAACCAACGACTAATACCTGTGGGATGTGTACACGTTGGTCTCACTTCAGGCAGTGCGTAGTGTGGGAGTCGCAAGCAAATGCCATTGTATCTGTCAGGGGTTGCTGGCCACATGCCAGTTCCTGCTCGCAGCTGCAGATGTGCTACCATCTGATAGTTCACACAAAGGATTTTTCACCCCTACAGTAACTTCACCATCTGCATGCATACAGGAGACGCACAGGGCCTGGCGTGGGTGTGGTGGGATGTCTGCATCCCTGTGAACACCATGATGCTGGCCTTTGAAGGTGTAGGGCCACGTGAGTGTAGGCCAATGGACTGGACAGGGCAGACACAGGTGTACCCCGAGTGGTTTTGTGCTCCTACTTCTCCCCGTATGTGAGAGCCCGTCCTCCTGGTGCATGCTACATTGCAACATTGACTACTGTGGCCCTGGTAGCGACTACACCCCAACACAGAGACACACTTACCGCACTTCCTGCCCAAGGTCAGGTCCGAGTCACGCCCTGCTCCTCTTGCCAATTCTGCACATCCCTGCGCTGACCTGACATACGCCGGACTAGCACACGCCGCTTGTGCATGCAGGGGGGTACGTGCAAAGCTGCATGTCCAGGGTCACAGCTATGGCTGAGGTAACATGGTAACATCTGCTGAAGACAGCACACTATGATGTTGCAGGGCCTGTGCCCATCATGCTGACACAATGACCACACGGACATACTTGCTCAGATGGTGTGAATGGCTACAGGCACGTGAGCACGGACACATTTAGTAGCATTTAGTAGCAGGCACACATAATGAGTGAAACCTGTGTTGGATGTGTGTGGGGTGTGTGCGCACCAGCCGGCATGGACTGCCTGGTGCAGACAGAAATCGACAACAGTGTACATCGCAAAGGACACAACCATTCAAAATTAAAGGCACCATGACTACTGCTGCACAGAGTTAGTGGCCCTGGATACCGCCATGGGACACTGACTTGCGTGGCACTAAGGCAGGGTCACGAGTGCAGAGCAGGTTTCCGTAGATGTAAATGGAGCGAGTTGTGGTAAATAAATAAATAATACCCTATTTTTGGATGAATGAATGAATAACAGATAGCTCAATAAATAAGAGTCAAGATTCGAGGTAGTAGGAGTTTCTGTAGGTTTATTACAGCATAAGGACAGGATCAGGACAACCTGCATAGGAACAGGATGACAGGGGAAAAGAGGCCCGGCAGCTGCCGGGGCTTGGTCTGGGATGAGCTCGCTAACATTCAATAACAAGACATTCATTTATATACATAACGCAAACACATAGCATTACATTGCAGTAGGCGTAGCAGTGGGTGGAGCAGAAGGCATGACGTGTAGCAGTCGCGAGAGATAACAGTAAAAGAGGTGTAACTGGGAGTTTACTTAGACATGTGAAGTAAAACGTAACAGAATATGTCATGAATGGGCGGACACATAGGAGGGGGCTACCTAAGGAGCCGGGACCTCTAACCTAATGGTGCGCGAAAACTGGCAATGACGTGTTACTAGGAGAAGCTGGGGGCTACGAACTCTGTGCTAGGAGCAGAGACTAGAGTCTGGAGGGTCGGAGCGACATGTACCTAAACCCTATCTGGTATCTAATGTTTAGGGAACATGTTGATATAAACTAGAAGTCATGAGGGGAGAGGCTAACTTGATTCTAAGACTGGACCATGCATTATTCTACATGAAATGCGTGATGAAGAATACTAAATGACCATTAAATACAGTATTTCTCTAACAGGGAGACGAGAAGGCTAGACAACGACGGAAACTATTGATGCAGTTCAGTAGCTTAGGAATGCAAAGGAGGAGGACTGAACTGATAGCTGGAACTATAACATACTTTTGGCAGACTTAGAGGCAGGGCCGGGCTGCACCGGGCAGTGCGAGGCAGGAAGTAAGTGAAAGGTCGAGGATACAGGTGGGGGCTGTATCGCTCCTCAGCGAGGCTTTCAGGAGACAGGAGCTGAATCCAGGGTCCGGGCCCTTTTGAGGCCTAGAAACGGGGACTTTATAATGGAATAACGTGCACACTGAGAAACGTGGCAACATTATTTTACATAGGCCTGATATTCGTAGTATTCACGAGGACTGGAAACTAACATATTAGAGGTGGACACAACTGTAATTGCGTCATTAATCAGAAATGGGGAATAACATATGCATATTGGTCATGCATACATAACATATGATGGATGGGGCGTAGGGACACAGAACATGGCAAAATTTACTTTTCCACATTCCCTCCTTGTCACTACGTTTCCATCAGGAAACATCAATATTCATGATACCGTCTATCATTTCATACAGTACCATTTGCTCGTCTCGAATTGTCTTGGAACGGGATTTAGAACGGGGCTTGGGACTAGGAATACAAGAGGTAGCACACATGCTGCAAATCGCAGGGCCACATTGTATACAGAGGCAGCAGCTAAATATGATCGCTACTGCAATACCTAGAAAGGACAGGACTTTCCATCCCCATGCGGAAATTATATTCCAGAACCAACCGGACCATGTCCAGGTGCCTGGATCTTGATGTAACAGATGGGCAATTTTATGGAGTCTGGTTATAGCTGAATAAACAGACGGCGCGTTATTTGGAATGAAAATGCAACAACTGGATCCGAGAATTCTACAGGCCCCGCCCCTATCGGCCAGTATGACGTCAAGGACGAGACGATTCTGTAAAACGACAATTCTCATAAAGGATTGTTCTTCAGTTAAGTTACCTAGAGCAGAGGCAGTCTCATCTACTACAGCTTCAAGGGTTCTTGTTAACCTACGAATTAACTTACTATTTACAACTGTACCTAAATAAGGGAAAACACCTTTATCTATATCAATGAATTGCTCTGCGGCGGTTTCAGTATAATCGACAATCGGGAGATTTCTCTTGTGTCTAGTGTGTACTAAGAAAGAATTCCTATGATAATCAGGTGGGGCTAGAAAAACAGGTGGCAGTAGGAAAGCAATGTAACAGGTTCCCTCCCAATCGAGGGGCAGACGGACATATGCAGTTTGACCACAAACAAAATAAGAATGACGTGAAGCTTTAAAAATAGATTTCCTACTGTCACTATACTGGATAACAGTAGTACATTCACTATGACCTATATGTACAGAACCATAACTACGGACACATAATTCGCCTTTGACTGGTAGTACTGAAATAGCGGGTGAATCTGGAGTAGTATCAGACTGAACATTCAGAACCATGAAATTCGACGAATAATTTCCTAAATTATATACTTCATTTTCTAGATCTAAACCTGTTCTATGGGGGAAACCTTGCTTGTCTGGGAAACATGTACTGTTAAGAAAAGACATATCTGTTGAGGATGACGTTAGCGTGGACCATGCTCCACACGAACCATTGTGTGAAAATGGATAAGGAAACAGTGGCAGAACTCCCTTCGATGTCTGGAAAGGGGGGAGTCGACCACACACCCAACAATTAGTGGCATTGCTGGTCTGGTGTGAATAATGTAACATACGGATGAATGTGTTATTACGCATGGCGAGGCGGTATGAATATTCGTGAGGAGGCAGATCACTAAACGTGTGCTCTACTGTAGCATGAGCAGACATATTTACATGAGGAACTGGAAAACACAGATAGAAAGCATAACTGGTGCAGGAAATCATTATGCTGATGAATAGTATGAAACTCAGAAAAACGATGCATTGAAATGAACTTCGACTGACTCTCTCACTATGGGGGTCTATTTTATACATGTCAGAAACAGTCTAACCGTTTCACCTAGGGGAGGACTTATACAATCAAACTGGCTGACTTATTAGACCTGAGCTTTAACTTATACTCCTGTTGCGGAGTTTTCTCTACCAAGGGAGGGGTTGTAATAAAGTCTGGTGCGGGACAGTCCTTTAAAACAATGTTCTGGCAATCCTTCGAATCCGGGGAAATGTTCTTGGCAATGTCTTTGAAGTCTGGCTTTGGTCCTTTGAAAAGTTTTACATGAGAGAGGTGGACCCACCCCTTCCTGCCTTCTAACTTGACGGCAGTTCGGGTGGTCAAGAGGACCTGACGTGGCTCCTTCCAACGTGGTTCCAGCGGACTTGATCTGTCAAAGTTGCGGATCATCACCAACGACCCTGGAACGATCTCGTGCGGTGCCACCTCGGTATTGTCTGGAAATGCGGCGGCAACCTGTGAACGACATGAGTTGAGGGCAGACATCAAGGAAGCTAGGTAATCTGTCAGCATATTACATGAAACATCGGTAATACTTCGGGGTCTAGGAGTACCCCACATGTTAGGGGGGCGGCCGAATACGACCTCATACGGGGACAGACCTGATCTGGAATGTGCGACCATACGCATGTAAAATAGAGCGACTGGCAAAGCTACTAACCAGTCCACACCCTTGTCTTTACAGATTTTTGCTATACGGATTTTCAGAGTCTGATTATGTCTTTCGACTAGTCCAGCTGCTTCTGGATGGCGTACACAATGGAACTTCCACTGGTACCCTAACAACAGGGAAACGTGTTTCATGAGTTCGGATGAGAATGGCTGACCATTATCAGAATATACGACTCTAGGGAGTCCGTATCTAGGGAAGAATTCACGAACCAGCTGCTTGGCAGTGGTCGCGGCTGTGTAATCTGGGACTGGATATGCTTCTGTCCACCTGGACAAAGCGCATACAACTACAAGGACATACTTGAAACCTCGACATCGCTCCATCTGAATATAATCCATCTGGAGGACCTCAAAAGGGTGGTCAGGGGGCTGGAAACCACCTTGTTCCACCGGGACACTTTTACCTGGATTAAACTGGCAACATATCATACAGGTACGGACTTTCTGCTTGGCTGCAGCTCGTAAATGCTTGTTGAACCAAATGTTCTGGATACTGTCTAACATAGCTTTTTCTCCTAAATGTGCTGGACTATGTGCGGTATTGATAATAACTTGAACCATAGAATCGGGGAGAAACCATGTGGCTCTACCCTTCGTTAACCATCCTTGATCTGTCTGGACCCCTCCTTGTACAGACCATTTCTTGATTTCATCGAGAGTAGCATGTAACTGAATATCTATGACATCTTGTGTAGGGTCCTTAACTGTCATGCATGTAATCAGATCTGGAGTATGTGTCATGTTTACTGGAATGTCTGGTGTCTGTGCTGTAAGCTTGGCTGTGCGGTCTGCTAGATCATTACCTTGGGAAATAATGTCAGTAACTTTCGTATGTGCTTTGCACTTCATGATAGCAATAGATGTCGGTAAATGTATGGCGTCTAACAGAGCTTGAATAAGGAGACCATGCTGAATCTTGGTTCCATGAGAAGTCATAAAACCTCTCTCCTGCCAGAGCACTCCGAAGTCGTGTACAACTCCGAATGCGTAACGTGAATCTGTGTAAACATTAACCTTCAGGTTCTTGGCGTGTATACAGGCTTGTGTCAGAGCAACTAGCTCTGCTGCTTGAGCGGACAGGGTATCAATACGGTGTGTTTCAATAACTTCAGTGTCAGTAGTCACTGCATATGCGGCGACTAGTTCTCCTGTACTAGTTCTCATACATGAACCATCCACATAAAGTGTTAGGTCAGGATCTGGTAACGGAATGTCTGTCAGGTCTTGTCTTGGCTTTGTCGTAACGTTAACTACTTCCACACAGTCATGTGTGTCTGGATTTGAATTAACTGATGGTAACAGTGTAGCAGGATTCAGGACATTGCAGCGTCTAATTTCTATGTGTGGCTGGAACAGTGTCAATTCATAACCTGTTAAACGTGCAATTGTCAAGTGCTGAGTTTGTGTTCGGTTTAAAAGAACTTCTACTGAATGTGGAACTTGTACCGTCAGGGAATGTCCTAAAACTATGGAATCACTTTGTCTGATAGCTAGTGCTGTGGCTGCAACTGACTTGAGGCACGCAGGCAACGCCTGGGCGACTGGATCTAATGTGCTTGAAAAATAAGCACAGGGCTTGTATTGACCTGCTTGATCTTGTGTGAGAACAGATAATGCTGTACCTTCGCGTTCTGTAACGAAAAGTGTAAAAGGCTTACTGTAGTTCGGTGTAGCTAGAACTGGAGCTTGGCATAGGGCTTTCTTTAACTCGTTGAAACTAAGTGTATGTTCAGATGTCCAAGGGAGGACAGTCGATACGGCTGCCTCCTGTGTCGTTAACTGTATCAGTGGCTTGGCTAGAAATGCATACTGGGGAATCCATTGTCTACAATAAGAAGTAAGGCCGATAAAAGCACGTACCTCCTTCTGGGTTCTGGGCTGGAGAAGATTCGCTATTAACTGGATACGGTCGGGTGTCAACTGCCTACCCCTCTTGGACAGCAAGTGTCCTAAGTATACCACTTGCTGGACACAGAATTGAAGCTTTGAAGGTGACACCTTGTGCCCCATCTCGGCTAGAAAATACAGAACTGTAAGTGATGCTCGCTCGCAAGCACGTTCAGAACGGGCTGTGATCAGTAGATCATCGACATACTGGAGCAGGGCAGTGTCAGTTGGCATGTGAATATTGTCTAGTTGTCTCTTGAGTGCTTGACTGTAAATACTAGGGCTTTCTGTGAAACCTTGAGGAGCGCGTGTAAACATATAGCTCCTTCCATTTAAACAAAATCCGAAAAGAAACTGGCTGTCTGGATGAATTGGAACACTAAAAAATGCATTCTTGAGGTCAATAACAGTGAAAAACATGGCTTCGGAATCAATGGCAGTTAACAGGGAAGAAATGTCTGGAACAACTGGATACTGAGGAATAATACATTTATTAAGCTCTCGTAAATCAATCACTAATCGATATACTGGGGGTGCATTTGGATCAGTACGTTTCATGACTGGAATGATCGGAGAATTGCATACATTGGAGTCAGTTTCTACAACTACTCCTTGAGCCATGAGCTCGTCAATAATTTTGGATAAGGCTGCTACAGCCTCAGGTGGCAATCTGTACTGTCGGATTCGGGGCAACACTACACCTGGTTTGAGAGTCACACGATAGGGTGTGATTTGCATGTAACCTACATCAGTTGGACCTTGCGCCCATAAATGCTGCGGAACATTAGACAATCTGGAATCAAAATCTCGTAATACATAGTGACCCTTAAAGTCACGTAGGAACAGACGTATTCCCTCTGGGGAACAGCAAATAACTGCACCTAACTCTTTCAGTGTCTTAATACCTAACAGATTTTCTGGACATGCCTTAGTAAGTAACAGATCAGTAGTACGGGACAATGGACCTACTTCTAGAGTAACTGGCTGAGATATTTCATTAACTATGGGTTTTCCTGAAAATCCAAGGGAAACATTTCTTGAGCCTGAGAGCGGAGCCCCTGGAACTTCGGCGTGACTAATTGTGGTCCTACTTGCCCCTGTATCGATCAGAAACTTTCTGTCTTTCCCTAATACTTGACTGTGTACATAGGGACCTTCTTGGTCTACAGGTATCTCGATGAGAGGCAAGCCTACCTCCCTCTCTAGGCTGTTTCATGAATATGACTGGTATTCTGGATACTCGGACTGTGCATACTGGTACATCTGCGATGTAACGTGCTGTGTTGCAGCAATAGGCTGCGGTACTGTAACTGTCTGTGGTGCATTCTGTGACTGAGGAATCTGTGAAACTTGTTCTTGTCTAGGCGGACGTGGTCTTTCTTTAGTCTTACCAGTAGCTATGTTATGTTTCAGAACTGCACACTCGTTTATAAAATGACCTGGCTGTTTACAATAATTGCAGTTCCCTTTAACGGGAGCCGCAGGATGACTGGCTTGAATCGGACCCCTCTTCTGACTGTCTTGAGGAATAGATTGTGCAACTAGCACTTTCATTTTCGTGTCTTTCATACGTTTTCTTTCGTGTTCTTGCTCTTCTCTAATTCTATTCTGGTGATACTGGAGCATCTGGAGCATCTGGGACGGAGTATTTGCTTGCCAGGTGCTTTCGACTTTCAAAACTCGGTTTTTAATTTGTGGACTTGAATTCTCGACTAATTTGGTAACGAAAAGATGAGGGTATGACTCACTACTTATCTTGAGACCACTATTAATACTGAAACATTTCTCAAATCTAGAATAAAAATCACTAATGTCTTCATCTTGTTTCTGTTTACAGGCTGAGATGGCATCCCAGTCTTCTTTCCTAGTTGTCAATAATCTGGGTAGAACTTGAATCAATAATTCTGGTAATTCTTTACATTTATCTCCAAGACCGGTACCTGGTACTCGTGCCTTGTCTTCAGCTTCTAGAGCTGTCCAATCGATCTTTTTCTCTCCCACCTCCCATTCTTTTTCCTTTAACTTTTCATACACCCCTGCGGGTAGCAGAACCTTTAACATTTTAATGACATCTGGGTACGTATATTCTCCCATACGGAGCATGTCTTTTAATTCTCTATGGAACCCTGCTGGATCTTTGTCATGACAGGGAATTAGCTTTTTCATTTCGAGGAGTTCCATCTTTGAAATCGGAGTGTATACAAACACTCGTTGCATTTCGCCACCCGTCCCTTGGACTGGGTGGACTTCTCGTAACGGATTCTGTCTGTCTATGTAGAATGGTTTACTTTCTGGGGGTGAGACGTGAACAAAATGCGGGTTCAGGAACGTTCTATACTTGTGACGCTGTTCTAGAATAACACTAATTAAATCGGTACCTAGACCTCTCCATCTGTACTGGAGTAACTCGTTCAGGATATCGTGTAACGGGCCTGGATCAGAGTGTTGACCCTCATACTGAGTAATGAGGTGCTGGATCATATACATACCCACCAGTCGTTGCTCGGCTGGGGGCAGTTTCAGAAACATTTGTGCCACTATTTCGTCTGGAAAAGTGGTAGAATCAGTAATCCATCGGACTGCTGATCGGGCTAATTCTTGTTCATGCATGGTGCTTAACTCGCTATGACCGACTCGTGATTTCAGAATGTGATCGGTAGCTTGAAATACTTGTTCTAGAGAACAAGGCTCTCGTTCTGGTGCTGGATGATGAAAAATAGACTTGGGTTCTAGACGTAAATGGCGATCTGGAAATCTGGATTTCCCTACATACGCTATTCTGGCGGGATTCTCGTCTTCCTCTTCAGGATCAGAGATACTTTCTTTTTCACTTACTTGTGCTGCTTTACGCTGTTCGTGTAACCTTACTATTTCTTTACGAATTTTCTTGTACATACTTTCCATGGCACTAATGGTCTTGTGCTTACCCTCTGCTATATTATCACTCCACCTTGTCAGGATTCTCATTTCGGCGGGATCTTTAGACGGGTAATCTTGTTCTCTTATTAGACAATTGATCAGGAACTTTAATATCATGAGCTGAATCTCGGCTTTCCTTTGAGACATGATCTCGCCAATACTTTCTGGATCATCCCCTGTACGGATGAAACGATATATTCTGTCTAGATCTTCTTTCATATTTGGTAAGGTGACTAGATACTCGGTCACCCTTCTTACGCGTACGGAATATAAAACCATATTATATTCGCCTGGAACTGGATCATAAACACATTCGGCAAGGGCTTGTCTGATTTCTGTAACAGACTTATTACTTTTAGGAGTACGCTGTGATGCTTGAGCATGTAATTCGAGTGCTGATAAACGTTTGTGTGGCGGCGGGGTTCGAGGAGGACCTCCTCCTGCGGCCCCTAGACTAGAATCGTCGACTGACATTCTTCGTGCTTGCAGGGTCGGTAATTGTAACGTGGGCTGAACTTGTATGGCAGGCTGACCCGGGGGTACCATAACAGGTACTCCGGTGTCTGGAGGAACGGGAAATGCCTGATTTACAGGGACTAGCGGAGCGCGAACAGGATTTGCATATTCTGGAACTGTGTCGTCCAAATAGGACGAAATAAAAATATCAGCTGCGGTCGGTTTGTGACGTAGCTTGGTCGGAACTAATGGTGGCGGGAAATTACTGGGTGCCTCTGGGGTCGCTTTTGGCGAGCCTTCGGCAAGGAGAGGATACATACCCTTAATAAGGGCATGCCTCTGTCTGCCTGACTGTTCGGCTTTAACTTGTTCACCTATCTCGATTAATTCTCTTTCTTGGGTTCGTTCTTGGGATTCTCTACTTAACTCTGACTTTCTGACTTCCTTTTCCGTTCTTTTATGAGCTTCCTTACGCCATAACTCGATGGCATCTTTCTGTGACTGTCTGGCTTTCTTTTTCCATAATGCTTCTTCTACTCGCATGATACATTCGGCATCCCATGTACCCGATACGGGCCATCTATACTTTTCTTCTAACTGTTTGGTATACTCTACCCATAAATCTAGATACAATATGGCGCTTATGCCATGTTTCTGATACATAAAGTGACCTGGACTGTCCCTAGGCGGAACAGGAACTGCTGCTTCCAGCAGACCCTTTCTAGTTTTTAACTGACGTAACTTGGAAAAGAGCGGCATTCTAAACTTGAATCGGAACACAATACAATACACGAAAAACAATAACAATTGGGGAAACAATTCAGGCATACCACGACATTGGAAATACATTAAACAACATTATAAATAACAGTTCGAACAGAATACTACCTGAAAATACTGAAAACAGAACAGAATTCTCGAGAACGGAACAGACTAGAGTTACTGGATGCACTGCTATAACAGTACGGAACATACCGGTCCCATAAAGGAACACATCAAGACCCGTATCCACCTAGGTGAACACTTCGTTTGTGAGCTTGGGTACCACCAACCCACGGACCAGAGTCAATTTAGACTGACCCTGTCTAGACACTACCCCAGCAATGGTACTCACCGGGCAGCACGGAACGGAAGGCCTCGGACGGGACTGGACTACGACGACGAACTTCGGACTTCGGACTTCAGTTACGGGTGGACCTCCGGATACCTCGGACCTTGGACTCTCGGCTTGGGCTCTGGTCGGGACTCGCCGCGTTCCTCCACCGTCTCGTTCGGATGCTGGACCGCCTCCTCCGTCTCCTCCGTGGGCCTGAGGGATACTTGAAGCAGAAATATCTGCCAGGTGCACGGTATGGTTCCGTCACGACTGCAGAGGGTCAGGGGGTCGGCGTGGCTTCACCGACGCGTGGGGAAAGGGCAAGTCCCTATTCGGGCGCCATTATGTGGTAAATAAATAAATAATACCCTATTTTTGGATGAATGAATGAATAACAGATAGCTCAATAAATAAGAGTCAAGATTCGAGGTAGTAGGAGTTTCTGTAGGTTTATTACAGCATAAGGACAGGATCAGGACAACCTGCATAGGAACAGGATGACAGGGGAAAAGAGGCCCGGCAGCTGCCGGGGCTTGGTCTGGGATGAGCTCGCTAACATTCAATAACAAGACATTCATTTATATACATAACGCAAACACATAGCATTACATTGCAGTAGGCGTAGCAGTGGGTGGAGCAGAAGGCATGACGTGTAGCAGTCGCGAGAGATAACAGTAAAAGAGGTGTAACTGGGAGTTTACTTAGACATGTGAAGTAAAACGTAACAGAATATGTCATGAATGGGCGGACACATAGGAGGGGGCTACCTAAGGAGCCGGGACCTCTAACCTAATGGTGCGCGAAAACTGGCAATGACGTGTTACTAGGAGAAGCTGGGGGCTACGAACTCTGTGCTAGGAGCAGAGACTAGAGTCTGGAGGGTCGGAGCGACATGTACCTAAACCCTATCTGGTATCTAATGTTTAGGGAACATGTTGATATAAACTAGAAGTCATGAGGGGAGAGGCTAACTTGATTCTAAGACTGGACCATGCATTATTCTACATGAAATGCGTGATGAAGAATACTAAATGACCATTAAATACAGTATTTCTCTAACAGGGAGACGAGAAGGCTAGACAACGACGGAAACTATTGATGCAGTTCAGTAGCTTAGGAATGCAAAGGAGGAGGACTGAACTGATAGCTGGAACTATAACATACTTTTGGCAGACTTAGAGGCAGGGCCGGGCTGCACCGGGCAGTGCGAGGCAGGAAGTAAGTGAAAGGTCGAGGATACAGGTGGGGGCTGTATCGCTCCTCAGCGAGGCTTTCAGGAGACAGGAGCTGAATCCAGGGTCCGGGCCCTTTTGAGGCCTAGAAACGGGGACTTTATAATGGAATAACGTGCACACTGAGAAACGTGGCAACATTATTTTACATAGGCCTGATATTCGTAGTATTCACGAGGACTGGAAACTAACATATTAGAGGTGGACACAACTGTAATTGCGTCATTAATCAGAAATGGGGAATAACATATGCATATTGGTCATGCATACATAACATATGATGGATGGGGCGTAGGGACACAGAACATGGCAAAATTTACTTTTCCACAGAGTCGCAGAGTGTCTTGGTGGACAGTGGAAGGTGTACCCCCAGGGCATGATGCAGAGTGCAGGACCACGCTTAAACAGTCACTATGGTGGAGATGAATGGAACAGACATATGTCGGACACCAAGTCCGGTCCAGCCTGATGAAGAGGCAGGAAACCACCAGGCCATGGACTCAGATGCCACCAAGGTCCAACCAGATAGTGCCCATGACCCATTGCGCACAGAGTTAGTGGCACCAGTGCTGTTAGGGGATGCCGCCTTCAATGAGGCGTGTATAATGAAGTGGACTCCTCCACATCTTACCCAAGACACAGTTCCACATGTTGACCTTCTGGACCGCATAGTAGGCCTGAGGCAGCGGTCAGCACAGGCTATTCACCGAGTGTCGCCGGCTTTGGTTGGATGGCCCCACCGGCTTGCGTAGGTCAGGTTCAGTGGCACCATGGGATGCGGAGTTTCAGTGAACAGGGCTGATGGCACCAGGTCAGTCGTTAATAGTGTTTGAACACCTCCGTGACTCTTATCCGGTTTTCGTTAGGATTGAGCCGCATCTTCCTCTTACTCCTCTCCGTGCATTCACTGGTTTGGACTCTGCCTTTCATGAATCGCAACTAAGTGCTGGATGTGGGACCAACTGGTCCGCAGGGTAGGCCTGAGCCCTGATCCACGTGTGGCCGGCTGGCATTGAACAGGGTTAGTGGTGCCTCGTGTGGCTGGCTGGCATTGAACAATATTAGTGGCACCTTGTGTGGCCAGCTGGCGTTGAACAGGGTTAGTAGCACCTCGTGTGGCCGGCCTGCCATATGGAATTATGCCTCACTGATCGAAGGGGGATCTGCTGCTGTGGCCGCTGTCACGGACTTGGGGTCACTGCCATTCAGGACTCAGGACACAGTTCCATATGTGGGACCTACTGAGCCAAAGCAGAGGTCGCGGGACTGGTCCTTGAAGCTTGCACCGGTACGTGGTGGGCCCACTTAAACACACCAGTGGAAGCAGGTGAGTGGAGCCTCGTTGGTGCGCTGGGGCAGGCATGACGGGTCTGGGGACCGGCGGCCCGGGTTGCAGCAGGCTCTCAGGGACGCGGGACGCGCCGCGCTCGGCGAAGGACTCATGGCGGGTTGAGAGGTGCCGGCCTGGCTGACGCGTCGTCCGTTCCGAATGAGAACCAAGTCTAGTGCGACGGGCTTTTTGTTCACACACCTACGCAGGCCTGGCATATGCAGGTCCAACTCATTATGCACGTGCATGCAGGGGGGAAGGTAACATGCAACATTTCCGCATTCTGCCCCACAGCCTGTGGGGACAAGGTAGCATCCACTGGCCACTACACTCAATGCACCAGCAGTTGATCTCCACATGGCCATTTCCATGATTTGCACTTTGTGGTCTGTCCGGCACCTCCACGCCACACCTGCCACTGGGTAGGTTCACATTCCTTAGTCACTTGCCGCTCTCGCACATGCCTGCTCCATGCTTCTCCTCACATTCTGCTATTGTGTGTCTGTGGTGCCATGCCGTGGCTGGGTTGTGGACATGGCAAGGTCAGATTCCCAATGGAGTCGTGTTGTCTTGTCTGGTCGGTTGGCATGTTGTGTGTCATGTTGGATGTAGTTGTGCTGCGTGCCCATTGGCAGGATCGTGAGTTGCATGACTGTGGGTGGTAGGTGTGTTTCAGGTGGGCCAGCTGTCTTTATGTACACTGCCTCTGTGGAGTTCCCGGGGGGAGGGCAGAACTGGTCCTGGGGGTGCTGGTGGGCCTGGGGTGGTAGCAGTGGGTGTTATGGCCCTCATGGGTATAGCCGGTGCATGTTCATTGCCTCAATAACCTCTGTGGGTCTTTAGGTGTGGCTCTTTGCTTGGCTCTGTTTTATACTGCAGGTTGTCGTTCTGATTTACACCAGCAATGAGCAGGTGTTAATTCCCTGCTGCTAACACGGCTCATCACCTGTTTTTGATTCATATCGCAGATCTGGCAGTTCATTGTGAAAGTGGTGTTGTGTTTTTTTCTGGTGTTTTTGCACGGGACCGCCTACTTTGCATCTCATTAGGGTTAGTTGGTGGTGTCCACCGTAGAGATACATTTTGGGGCAGTTATCACGGGAATAGAGACGATGTCTGAAGTTTGCACCAGCTTGTGAATAGGGTGTAATATCTGTTAGATCTGGGGGTCTCTAGTTGGCAGAGGTAGGTACCACTGTCCAAATAGGGACCCTTGCTTCTAGACAGGGCAAGGAGATAACCATCTGAGATAACCCCTGCTCACCCTCTAGGTAGCTTGGCACGAGCAGTCTAGGCTAACCAGAGGCAATGCGTAAAGTATTTGCACCAACACTCACAGTAACACAGTGAAAACACCACAAACTGACTCCACAACAGTTTAGAAAAATAAAGGTATTTTAATCTAAACTACACAAGACCAAAACGACAAAATCCAACATACACAGTTCAAGAATATGGTTTCAAAAGAGTTCTTAAGGTTGCGTTAAAATTCTTTAGGTTGCGATAGAATTCTCTACGTTGCGATAGAATTCTCTACAGATGCGTGAAAAGTTCACAGTTGCGTCACGTTTACTCACAGTACCTTTTAGTTGCAACAAAGTTCCAAAAGCAGAAGCTGGTGCGGTGGAAAACAAGCGATGCGTTGCTCCTGAGACCCTGGAGAGGCGATGCGACAGCCCCGCTGCAGCAGCGGGCGTGTTGCGACGAATGCGGTCTGTATGGGGAGAAAGGCCACTTGTGTGGATTCCGGTGCGTAGGTTCAGTAGGAAGTCTGTTCTCGCAAAGGCACGATGCGACGATCTCGAAGGGGCTGCGACGATCTCCGGGGCGATGATGCGCGGTCCAGCGGGGATCTTCTCTCTCGCAGCTCCTCGATGCGATGGTTCTGCGGCGATGCTCGCAGCGACGTGATGCGGTCCGCAAGCAAGCGGTGCGGCGTTCTCACCCAGCGACGACAGGCTCTGCGACGATACTCGCAGCGATGTTCGATTCTCCCGCACCGGTCTGGTGCGTCCCGCAAACGGAGGATGCGACGTCTCTGAAGCGGTGTCAGGCGCTGGGACGATCTCGACCTCCGTAGTGACGGGAAACTTCTCGCACTGTCGGGGATGCGCTCCGCAAGCGAGCGATGCGACACTTTTCGATTGCAAAAGTCTCTCGAGCTTAGTTTCAAGCTTCCCAGCACAGGTACAACTTCCAGAGGCCCCACAACTGGATCAAGCACTCTAGGAAGGACAGAACTCTCTCAGCAGAGTTCAGGGAAGCTGGGGGTGAAGTCCTTTTGTTCCTGGGACATCAAAACAGGCCCTTGGAGATTCCTTCAAGACAGGGGACACAGCTCAACAGCAAAGTCCTTCCCCTCTCCTTGGCAGCAAAGCAACAGGTCAGTCCAGCAGAGCAACAGCAGGACAGTCTTCCTTCTTCAGTTTCAGCTTTCTCCTTGGCAGAGGTTCCTTCTTGATTCCAGGATGATCTCATTTTATGTTGTCAGGGGTCCTGTACTTATACCCCTAAAGTCTTTGTTCTCTTGGTGCATGTGGGCCCTGAGCCCGGTCTAAACTAGTTCTGGGTGGATCCTGAGCACTTTGTTTTGCTGGCTGCATCTTTCCTTTCAGAGTGAGGGGCAGGGTCCTCAGCCACCCAACAGGAGGTGGAGCCAGCATTGTGGAAGGCAGGCACAGCCCTATTCAGGCCCAGGTGCTAACTCCTCCCAGCACTACAGTTGCAATTGCAGTCATTCAGCCTAGTGCTGACTCATCCAGCCTCCTGGGGAATCCCCCAGCCCCTGTCACTCTCAAACCAGACAGTCAATACTCAAACAGGCCCAGGCACACAGAAGGGTCAGACATGAGAACAGCAACTTGCTAAAAGTGCTGTTCTCAAACACAGGATTTAAAAACAACCTTTCCTAAAAGATGTGTTATTAAATTCTGAGTTCAGGGATACTAGATACTTATGTCCTATCTTGTTCCTATGGGAAGAAATACTGTTAACCACTGTAGCCAGCATCCCCCATGTTAACCTATGGAGCAAGATAGCCTTACAGTAGTGAAAAACGAAAATGGCTGCCATTCACTACCAGAGCATGTCACCTGCACTAGTACATGCTCTAACTTTTACATACACTGCACCCTGCCCAGGGGGGTACATTGGGTCTCCCTTAGGGTGACTGATGTGCACAAAAAGGGAAGGGTTAGGCCTGGTCAGTAGGGACACTGACCAGAAGGACATGGCAGTTCTAAACTGCACACAGGCACTGCAGTGTCAGGCCTGAGACATCATTTTAGGGCTACTCCTCTTGGTGGCACAATCAGTGCTGCAGGCCCATTAGTAGCATTTGTCATCACCAGCCCTGGCACACCCAGTGCACTTTACTAGGGACTTCATGGTGATACAAATATGCCAAACATGTATATTCAATCAGAATAACAATTTACACAGGGAGCACTTACACTCTGGCACTGATCAGCAGTGGCAGAGTGTCCAAAGCATCTAAACCAGCAAAAACGAAATCCAGCACAGCATCAAAAATACAGGAGGTAGAGGCAAAAAGATAGGGGAAACCACGCCAAACATGCCAGGTCTAACAATATCTATCTCCACTTTTGATGCCTTACAGTGGGGATAATTAGTAGTAGAGTCCTTGTGAATATCCCCCTAACACTTTTTTTTAAAACTTGTCTCTCTACGTCAAGCCCTCTGGTTTATCGAATCAGGAGATTGCTTCAACAATGGCGGCCTGCTGCAGCACAATGCCGTGGTGAACCTCTTGAAGGCTTTGTCCTCTGCAGTGACAGCAAGTAGCTATGGATCTTTTTTTTACTGGGACAAACCAGTGTGGTCAGGTCAAATCAAGATTCAACATCGGTGGCTCAACTTTCGATGACGAGCCGTCTACACCAGGAGATTTTAAGCGAAACTATGTAAAAAGTTTACAACCTTTCAGAACTTCTTATTGGTTGTATCCTTTGGTGGTTAATATGTCCATCAGCACCTGCCCTGGGTTCAGTAGCTCTGGTTTGCCCCTGGGGGTCTAGTACTCAATCTCCCACAATCGACCCAGGCAGTCCAAGAAAAACCAGTTGTAAGTAGTCAGCTGGAGTAGCCCTTTCTTTGGCTGCTGCAGATGGCTTCTTCCAGCACCTTTGTACCTTGTACTGCTCATGGAGTGCACTCCTTTTCCTTGAACCAGGCACATCCCATCCTTTGTAGAGCCTTGCAAGTGCAGCAGGTGCAGTCCTTCTGAGTGCAAGCCTTTTGTGGTATAGCAGGGCAGTCTTTCTACAGACAGGAACATCTTAAGGATTTTAGGGGCCCTGGGCTAATTGTATTTTGGGGGCCCCTGTTCGAACCATCTTTGAATTTATGATCCAATTGCAGTTTTTTCATGGCCTCTTTGGCCAGGTCACTGATCCATATTCTCAATGTGTGTTGCATCTAACATTCAGGGATAGTGATGTGTGTTTTCAGTATTTTAATATACACCAGCAGCTCACTAATATAAACACAAATAATCTCTGTAACCTCCTAACATTTCTCATATGTGATGTTGTAGTTTGATTCAAAATAACTTTTTATGGATTTTGCATGGTGTTGAACAACATAAATATAACACTTTTCTGCAAAATATCTGTAACAACTTCAAAAATACATTGAATGAAAAGCGTATTTTAAAATAATCTGTGTTTAATGATCATTAAATGTCATCAGAGCAGAGCTGTTTGCAGAACAAAGCTTGATCAAGCAGACATTCGAAGATACTAACAAGGTATCCTATAAATGCTGAGGCCCTGGCCGAAGCCCATTTTGCCTATGCCTTAAAACATCTCTGTCTGTAGATGTTAAAGGCAGTGATCTGGGGAGCTCCTGCAGCTCTACCATATTTATCCTCCATTTGGGGCTGGTAACAGGAGAGGGGAGACACCCCATCCAATATGTTTAATGTTTCCTACCTCATGTATGACTACTTCTTGTGAAGTGTGGCATATTTTTGACCCAGGATGCACTGCTCTCCATAAATCTTAATAGAGAAATTCTCTCCTTGGAGTGTGTGTCTGTGTAACCCAACCCCAAGCTGCGGCTGACAATTCACTAAACTCCCCTTCCAGCCCCTTTCCTAATTAGGGGACTCCCATATGGCTGGGGTCAAGGAAGTGGGGTCTCTCCTGAGCCCCGTGTAATTTAGTCTTCTGCCTTTGAAGTCTAGCTGTTCTCCCCACGCTCCTTTCTCTCCCTGACTTCTCAAGGAAGCACATCTCCTCCCACCAAATGGCTGTATTGTTTCAGCCCAAGGCCTCTTCACACCTAACCAGGGAGCAGCTTGGCTCAGGTTTTCAAAGGCTGGACAATTGGAAGAGGCTGCTACAGGGCTGTTTTCGGTAACTCCAGGATAGTAAGTTCTGAAAATATTTTCCTGTAATATTTATAATAGATATGACCCTAGCAAGTTGTTGGATTTATTGTAACCATTCTTTTAATATTTTGAATCATATTGCTAGCTGTTAGAATCCAGCATTCCCGCGCACACCATTGATGTCAAGTGTGTGACCCAGACCCCCCCACTCCCACGCTAGGCTGAGAAAGGAAACCGTCCAAGACAGCCATGCTTACCCCCTTAGTAGCTCGACGTGAGCAGCCAGGCTTATCTCTAATTATAGCATCTAACAATTGATTCAGGTGAAGCCATAAAAAATCGCATACATAGAATGAAAAATTAATTAAGAAGGAGAAAGAGAAGCCTATACATATACAAAAACAATTTTGAAAAAACTGTTTATTTATTAAAGTTATCATTTCCTAAAAACAGTACCGCTCAAGAAAAACGTTGGCAAAGACAAGAACAAACAATTAACAGGCCAAACAAGTGGCTAACAAGAAAACATTATATGTACAAAGAGGAACAACAAAAACAAAATAATGCGCCCTTTATGTGTTTAGGGCCACAGAGGCGTCTTTTTATGGTTTCACCTGAATCAATTGTTAGATGCTATAATCGATTGTCCCTGGTTCAGGATTGTTGGATAGCCCCTGTTATCTGTCAAGGCTTATCTCAAAGGCACGAGTGTTCAGTATGTGCAACCACACCCACAGCAATCCCAATGATGTCACCACAAATGGACTCCACACAAGTTTGTATAAAACGAGTATACTTTATATAAAAAGATATACGAAATGACCACACAATACACCTCCCACATATATACACTGGGTAATATTGTTTCCGGTGGGTTGGGTGGTTCTAATCCCCAACCACGGCTTCTAACCAACATTAATGCTGTCTTTTAACCGATCCCAACAGGTTAGGTACGTCGTATCACTAGATTCACACATGTTGCAAAAAACACAGAATACTGCACTACTTAACGAGGAGTTCCTGTACAGTGCCACAGTGAAACAATGCAATGCGTAGCCTCAAGATCATGTACTGAGTCAACACAAGATAATTGAACTCGGTTCGCTACCAGCAAGCCCTGTTCAAGGAGGAAATACAGCAATGTGACATGCTGTAATTACGTACAGTGCCATAGGAAGACAATGCAATGCGTATCAACACCAGCATGCCCTGTGCAAGGAAGGAATAAGGTAATGCGTCACCGTGCAATTCTGTACAGTGCATTAAACAACCAATTCAGTGCACTATGCTGTGATCCTGTATCCTGCAGGTGAAAAATAACATCGTTCGTAGCGCATTAACCCCTGAGTTCGATAAGCACCTCTAGTGTCAGACGTTGTCCAATAGTTCGATAGTTCATTAGCAGCAAATATGCAAAGTGTTATACAACTGTTTTTAGAAGTTGTGGGAATGGTTGCCCCCAACACGGATCAACAATAACATCCAAGTTCCACTCCAGGCCCTGCCCCAGTACTGCCCTGTCTGGGACCAGCACGGACCGAGATCTGGGCCGAAGCAACAGGCGCACATAGCTGCCAGCAGCGAAAGGCCGAGAGAGTGTCCCTCCGGGTCTGCACCCCACCCCAGGCGATGATCCACTTTACCTGGAGGCGAACCCTCTCCTCTCCTGCCAAAGCAGCTTGACCTCACTCCAGAGCCTTGTCACCACGGGCAAGGCGCGCTTGGGCCGGTAGTTCAGTTCCTGTGGGGCTGCCGGTCCGGCCGCCATAGTTCAGCACATACTCCTTCCACGAAGCCTTCCACATGACGCTAGTGCTACCTGATGTTGCCTTCGACGGCCCAATCACTTGTCCCTCCTCTCCAGCGATGTTAGGACCTCTTCGCTCCCTGGTGCTCACCGCTCCCTGGTACTCCTCACCAGAACCTCCGCCGGTGGCACCTTCGACACGCACCCCTGGCGTGTCCTAGACTCACTCCGTCTCCTGGTGCACACGGTCTTCATGCGCTCTCCACTAATGCCTGGGTCACACCACAACACTCACACTGCGCATCTGAGTCTCACCTCTCCTCCTGGTGCACATGAGGTAGCAGGTGTTCTTCACTAACGCCCTGGCTGCACCACCACATGCCGGCCCATGTGTCGGAGACTCACTCCTTCTTAGTGTCCGCGATGTCCCAGCACTCTTCACTAGTGCCTGGTCTGCTCTGCACACACACCTGCGCATCCCGAATCAGCTCTTTTCCACAATGCCCACAATCCACATGTGCTCCAACACATGTAGCCGCACCAAGACATGCACCCTGTGCGTCGGAGTTTTGATTTGCTCTGGGTGCCCATGACCACCTCAGGATCCCCTTCAGATGTCTCAGGCTGCCACAACACGGTTCCACCACCGCGCTACTTGAGACTTTCTGGAAACTTTTATGTTCCTGTGTTTCCGAACAGGGAGCCAGTTCACCTTGGGCCCTTGGGGTACAGCACACAGCAAAGTCCTGCTCAGGAAGAAGGGGGGACACGACCCACTGCAGCACCCCTTCAGTCTCTCCTCAGTCGTAGAGCTACAAACTGCCCACAAGCCACAGATCATGAAGCAAGGGTCAAGAGTCTTCCGCAGCCTATTCATCAACACTGCTTGAGGCAGAGGTTTTATTCCCGTTCGCGGTCAGGTCAAAGCTGCCAGAGACTCGACCAGTCTGCTGCGTCTTCAAAGCGCCACCAGCACTTATCTGATCGATACCAAGACCATTCTCGACAACATCATCAACTTAACAAAAGTCTTGGGGTTACAGTTCTTCCAGTTATACCCCTCATTGTCTTTGAAGTTTCCTTGTGCTCAGGGGTCCCCGACCTCTCCCCCCCCCAGTGTCACCATCCTCTCTTTGATACTGGGGGCCTGGATCTTTAATCACAAAGAGGGATATGGGTCTATTGTTTTTAATGGTTCTGAACTAGTCCTCTTCACCTTGCAAAGCCTCTCCTTCTCTCCACTCTAGGTGCAGGTCAGCCTGGCACCGCCTCCACCCCACCCCTGGGGCACAACCTCCCTCAGCTTTTCTCACCTCTCCCAGATCCAGGCAGGCTATTCACATTCTGCTGAGACACACAAAAAGGTCTAAAGCACAAACTCTGCCTTTTTGTCAAACAGCAGTTTCTGGACACACAGTAACAAAACCATCTACCCAAAAAGATGCTTTATGACGCTGTGAGCTCAGACATACCAAACTTCACTGTCCCATTTCCAATTCTTGGGAAAATGGCTAACAATACTACACCCAACCTCCCCCATTCTGTCCTATGGGCAGGATGGCCTTTCACCAGGGAAAATGAAATGGACAATTTTTCGCTGTCATGGCCTAACCACCCACACTGGCACAAGTCCTGCCTTTTACCTACACTCCACCCTGCCTAGGGGCTAGCCAGGATGTCATACAGAGGTGCCCTATGTGAAAGTAGTAGGGAAAGTAAGGCCTGACAAGTGGTAGCACTTGCCAGGATAACATGCTAATTTAGCATATTGCGCACAGGCTCTATACTGAAGACCTGTGTTCCCTCTTTGCGCATTTCTTTAGTACTAGCTCTGGCTCACACAGTGCACATAACTTAAGGATCTTGCTCGTAAGGCAAAAATACCAATGAGAGACAACCAAACATCACTACAATGTGTACAGGGAACATATGTACTTGCACACTGATTAGCAGTGGCAAGTACCTACAGCATCTAACTTCACAGCACTCTGTCAGGAAAACGGTCTCTGGGAAAAGCAAAAAGTGTAAGTGAACTTTAGCCAACAAGGCCAAGTCCAACACTAGCTAACTCCAATCAAAAGTTAGACTTTATTCAAGTTTAATAAAGCCTTCCAATGTTAGCCTATGGGACTAGGAGCAGTACAATGGAGAAAAAAGAGTTTGGTTGTTTTTCCCTACCAGGGCATATAACATACATTGTTTATATTGTCCCAATGCACTGTACATTTTGGGCACCTAGGGCAGACCTTAGTGGTGACTTATATGTAATAAAATTGTAGTTTTGGCCTTTTAATTACTTTTATTCCCAAAGTCAAATTTAGACATAGTTTATTTTAAAACCATCATGCAGGGCAGGTCTTTAAAATATTGCAGTGAACATTTATGTGCATGGTCTCTAAACGTGCATGCCTTGCCATTTGCTAGGGACTAGCTGGTAGATTGTCTTGGCCAATTAGAATGATATCAATACCAATAACCATATACCTCTTAAAGTCAGAGCACTGGCCCTGGGCCTTGTTAGCAGAGCCAACGGCACTTTCAGAATCAGTAACTACCAATATCAATTTAAAAAATGTCGATGATCAGGGAAAAAATGACTTTCCTACACTCCTCCTACCCCAGATTAAAGGTGATGGACAGCTAACCTACCTCCCTGTAGTCCTCATCATCTAGGTAAAAAACCCTGGAAAACTGGTCTAGCTGTATTGGCATTGGCAGTGCCATGTCTGTGTTGCACTGTAAAGTTCATCCCTGGTATAGAAATGGACCAACTCTACATTTATGGGCTCTCCCCTCATCTCTATATGAGCCACCTGAGAGGTCTGTTGTCAGTTTGAACATGGAAGTGAATCCCAAACAGGTGTGGTCTCAGCTTCTTCAGGGACAAGACCACAGCAAAGGCTTCCCTCTCAATGGCACTCCATCTTTGCTCTACGGGGAAAACCACCTGCTAAAGAAGCGGTACAAAAGGGGGTGGTGATGGACGGAGCATCCAAACCAATCAAACACTCACACCCAGTCAAAAGATCTGGGTTTAATCCATCACCGTTCTTTAGCCCACTCTGCCACCCCAGTTCAGACATGGCTATATGCAAATCAGTCTGACCCTGTGCCTCATGGGAACAGTCCAGCCCGAACTGCCAAGCCATGCCTTCCCTGGACCGGAAACAAGCTTCCGAGGACCGGTTTCTGGCATTACAGCCGTCTTCAGCCCAGTTAGATCTTTTGACTGGGTGTGAGTGTTTGATTGGTTCGGATGCTCCGTCCATCACCAACCCCTTTTGTACCTGCTAAAGAAGGCAACTTGTTGATTTTGACCCTCTTTTTTTACTTATGCTGGTACTGCTCCAAACTGTTGCTCTGAAGCATATGTCTGTACCACAAACTCCTTGGTGTAGTCGGGGGCTAGTAGGACTGGTGCTGAACAAATAGGCACCTTCAGAGTTTCCCAGGCCTTCTTACATTCTGGGGTCCAAATGACTTTTTTTAACTGCTTCTTTGAGGTGCTTACTGTCAGGGGAGCCACAATGGTCCCATAGTTCTTTACAAACATGTAGTACTCAGTCACGGCAATAGAGGCCCTGACCTTGGTCTGGGTTTAGGAACCTCCCAATCCAGTATGTCTGAATCTTGGGCTGGAGAGGTTGTATATGGCCTCTACCTACATGGTGGCCAAGGTACACTACTGAATTTGCTTGCCTTGATAGTCAGGCCCACTTGCTTCAGGATCTGAAATACTTTCTTTGGGGAGCTAAATGCTCCTTCCTTGTGGAACTGAATACAGCTATGTCATGTGGATAAGCTGCACTGAAGGTTCCCAGCGCAGACCTGTTCACCAACCTTTGGAAGGTGGGATGATCCTTCTCCAGTCAAAGGGCATCACTTTGAACTGAAAGTGGCCCACTGTGGTGGAATATATTGACATCTCCTGTGCTTCTGGGCATTGTGCAATTGCCAGTAACCCAAGGTCAGATCAAATCTACTCAGTTACTTTGCAGCCCCCAACCTGTTAATTAGGAAATCAGCACTAGGTATGGGGAGAACATCAGTCTTGGTGACTACATTCAAAACTCCACATAAACCTTAGTCCTTTCTTTACCCCTTGGTGATTGGGTTTGGGCACCAGTACCACTGGACTGGTGCAAAGACTGTTAGAGTGCTTAGCTGCCCTCAACTCCAACATCTTGTCTACTTCAGTCTTACTTCTGGCTTTGACCTAGTCAGGCAATCTGTACAACTTGTTTTTAATGGGTAGGCTGTCACCAGTGTCAATGCCATGAACATGCCAAGTGGTGAGTCCAAGGGTCAAGAAGAACAGCCCAGCAAACAGCTCAAATACTTGTTTGCAGTCTTTCTGTTGCTCTGTCAATGTGTAGAGATTCTACTCCCTTCGCTGACTCATCTTGTGCATCGCTGGAGAGGAGGTCTGGTGGATACCCGCCCTCCTCTTCCCCGCCTTCATCTGAGACCATCACCATGGTCATGTCTGCACTGTCTTGGGGGTGGGGTTCTGTCTGTTTACATGCAGAACCCTGTTGAGACTCCTGGGAGTGCCAATTTCCATCAAGTAGGTGACATCACCCTTTTTTTCCGGAATGGGGGATGGCCCAGTTCACTTGTCCTGGAAGGCCCCGGGAGCCACAGGCTGCAACAACCATACCAACTGTCCTGGATGGTACAGGATTATCAATCCAAGGGGAACCAGAAATATATATTTTTAAAGAATGAAAGTGAACAAGCACATAAAGAGGCTCAATGTAAGTACATGGACAAGGTAGACCGAGTCCAAGATGCAATTTGTGGGAAGGTGCAATGGAGCCCAGGTCGGATACACCAAGTGGACTGGTCCCAGAGAAAGTCTGGAAGTAAAAAAGTTAGCAAAAGTTTCTAAATTCTACTTCAGAAGGGACTAGTTTATTGAAGAAAAACATTGAAATGTCTTTTAAGTCCATAAGAAAAGTAGGACTTAAGCCCTTTTTGAGAAAAAAATCATCCCCCTGTAGGTTGCCAATGACCTTGTAGCTGCCGTCATGGAACTGAAGGCTTGATACGTGAAGGGGTTGGTCCTGCAAACTCACTGGAGCTTTGGAGATTTCTCGCTGAAAAATTCGAAGATCCAGTGCAAAATGAGACTTTATCATTTTTTCGAGGTCCAGAGGTCTCTGCAAGTGTTTTAAATGAAATTCAATCTAACCATGTTGAACCACTAGTCAGATAGTTTTGGTGGTATGTCTTGGTAAACATCTGGAGGAAAGGTTCTGAACTTTCTTCTGGTGCCTAAAAAACCACAAGAGGATGCTTCTAAGACCATAAAGCATTGGAGGACGAAACTTAGAGACTCTCAAGGTGTAAGGCATAAGTCCTAGTACGAGCCTAGTAGCCACCAGTCCACTGGAAAGCTTCACATCAAAGCCCTCATTAGCTGTTTTTAAAATTTCTTGCATGCACAAGGCAGAGCCCACTATTTCTGTGCACCGAATCACTGACAGAATATCGAGAGTCAGAATATCGACCTACAGAAATATCGATGCAAAAATATCGAAGTCAAGAATATTGACATCCTATCTACTTTATGGTAAGTACAAGAATATCGAGAAAAAACAAATTGTTGTTAAAATATCGGGGGTTTTTTAAGTTACATAAATATTGTAAAATAAAGTAAATAATACATTTAATGAGAATAAATATAGTTAGAAATAATTTAAATGTTTAAAATTTATAACTAATATATATTGTAAAAATAAATTAAACATATACATATAATATATAATATATGTACTTAATTAATAATATTTTTCAATAAATATTTTAATAACTTATACATTGTTTACAAATATCTTATAAATTATACAATACATCTTTATACATAAAATGATAATTTAAATAAAAATGTAATAAATATATATATAACAAATTAAAATAATTAAAATGTTTACTCTTTTTAAAATTAATTATATACTACATTAACTAAAATATTGCAAAAAATATTAGATAACGGAGGGAATAAAATTACTATTCCAAATCCAAACAGTGCTACAGTAGGGAAAATGTTGGCTAACGTAGGGGTAAACATTACTAATCCCACTCCAGTGAGTGCAACAGCAGGGAAAGTGTTGGATAGCGTAGGTGTAAAAATTACTATTCCCACTCCAGTGAGTGCAACAGAAGGGAAAGTGTTGGATAGCGTAGGGGTAAACATTACTATTCCCTCTCCAGTGAGTGCAACAGTAGGGAAAGTGTTGGATAGTGTGGGGGTTAAAACTACTATTCCCACACCAGTGAGTGCACCAGTAGAGAAAGTGTTGGATAGCGTAGGGGTAAAAACTTACTATTCACACTCGAGAGTGCAACAGTAGGGAAGGTGTTGGATAGTGTTAAGGTTATAATTACTATTCTAACTCCAGTGAGTGTAACAGTGTGGAAAATGTAGGATAGCGAAGGGGTAAAAATTACTATTGCCACTCCAGTTAGTGCAACAGTAGAAAAAGTGTTGGATAGCGTAGGGGTAAAAATTACTATTCCCACTCCAGTGAGTGTAACAGTAGAGAAAGTGTTGCATAGCGTTGGGGTAAAAATTACTATTCCCACTCCAGTGAGTGTAAAAGGAGGGAAAGTGTTGGGTAGGGGTTAAAATTATTATTCCCACTCCAGTGAGTGTAACAGTAGGGAAAGTGTTGGATAGTGTAGGTGTGAAAATTACTATTACTACTCCAGTGAGTGCAACAGTAGGGAAAGTGTTGTATAGGGTAGGGTTAAAAATTACTTTTCCCACTCCAGTGAGTGCAATAGTAGGGAAAGTGCTGGATAGCTTAGGGGTTAAAATTACTATTCCCACTCCAGTGAGTGCAACAGTAGGGAAAGTGTTAGGGTTCAAATGACTATTCTAACTCTAGTGAGTGTAACAGTGTTTTTAAATGTAGGAGAGCGTTGGGGTTAAATTAACATACTTATTAATTAAATCATTTTTGTAAAATCAATAATAAATTAATAATTAATTAACAAAAGAATTAATAACAAACACCAATAAAATGAATTGTATATTGACTTAAATGACATTAAATTACTTCCCACCCTATTCCTCTCTAAACACATAAAAAATAACACAATTAATCAATTAATAAAAATTAATTACCAATGAAAAATTAACTAACAATAAATTAATATTACCAATTAAGAGAAATTAATAATTACTTAACTATAATACATTTCTTCCCACCCTATTCCTCTATAAACCCACAACCCACTACACATACAAAATAACACATTTAATGTAAGTATCAATTGATCAATTAATAAAAATGAATCACCAAATAATAATTAATTAACAATAAATTAATTAACAATAATGATCAATAAAAAAGAATAATACATTAATGATAATTAATGTGATTTTGAATTAATCAATGAATACATTTTGTAACCAATTGATTAACAATAAAGTAACGTCTTAACCGCGGCGGTTTTTCCGCCGCGGTGCGGGCGTTCTATTGAGTGGCGGGGCTCTGTCGGCCGTTGGCCGACGGCAGCACCCGCGAGGTAGCGCTGGCCGACGGGAGCACGGAACGGGTTAATATTCAATAACAATAAATAAAAAATAGTAATTAATTAATTATAATTAAATTACTGCCCACCCTATTCCCCTATAAACCCACAACCCGTACTGATACTAAAACACAAAATGTACTTTTGAAAAATTTACTAATTTCTAACCATTTAATACATATATTTATATATAATTAAAAACATTACAAGAAATGTTAAACACATACATATAAAATACATACTAAAATACATAACACTAATATAAATATGGATATTATTACCAACAATATTTTTGCAAACAATATTATTTACTTCGTTATTACTTACTTCGATAAAAAAAAACTATATTACTTACCTTAAGGTCGATATTCTGGTCACCTGTATTCTTGACATCGATATTCTGTCCCTAAGATAGTTAAAACTTGATATTAGTGTAGGCCGATAATAAAAAATCAATATTATGTCTGGTTACTCTGTGTACCATGTGAACCAGAGAACCAGATTCTGCTTGCCTAATTTCCAGCTGAATAGTTTCGCAGTAGAATATGTCAATGTTTGCAGTCCTTCAATTTGTATAAAATAGTTAATCCAATTTTTATTTTGACTCCACTTTTTGCCTCGGGGTAAGATTTCTCTCATTTACATATTTACAACACCCGCTCCCACACACAACCGCAACCACGCCCCTTCCAGTGTTCTTTACCGCGTTTCCCACCTCCCAGCTGTCCCGTCCCCCCGCCGGAACTTCTCAATGGCGGCCACTGTGCCGCCATGCGCAGCGAGCGTACCACTGGTGTGCCAAACGTATATATGCAGTTACAACGCATACCACTATATCGCATTTCATTTCAATGCATACTAATACTAGGCATATTGCAACGGTAGGAAAGGTGTTGAATTGCTGAGATGTAGACATTACTATTCCCACTTCAGTTTGTGCAACCCTAAAACTAATCCTTGCACCCCAAAGCAAACCCTGAACCATAAAATTCATCTTTGATCCCCCAAAACACACCCTAAAAATCCTATTTAAACCAACTGCTCACCCCAATTTTTATGTCCAACCCCCGAAACCCATACGGCCCATAAAAATTTAAAATACCCCATTACTGACCTTACAATTTGTTGTAATGGAATGCGATGTACAGGCACATGCGTTGTTGGATTTGCGTTCTAAAGGCATTACAATGTAATGCCTGAGTTATAATGGACGTCTCCCATGCCAAAGGCAAGCCATAGGTAAGCCCGTCTGCGTCCACCTGCCCCTGGCCCGCGCTCAGCACCAAGGACCCTTCCTCTTGGACACATTACCCCTACGGCGCCAGCACCCTCCTCCCCATCAACCCTGGACGCCACATTGCCTGCCAGGACCAACATCTGCTCCAGTCTGGATATTCCCATTGGCATCACTGATGGCTACTAAATCAGCCGCAAGGACCACCTCGACTGTCCAGGAGGAGGCATTGCCATCAACTACAGAAGCACACTCCGACTGATCATGCACTCTAATGACCCAACGTGACCATGGAAAACTTCAACTTCCAGATCCGGACCAATCCCAACCCCATCCTCTGCAGGACCCTCATCTGCAGGACCCCCGGACCATGGACACCCATTCTCCGATACCATTATAGACCTCATTGCACACCAGGATCTCCCATACACCAAAAACATCCTACTCGGCGAACTCAAGTACCACCTGGACAACCCCAGTGACCAGAACACTACCCCCTCCTGGGGTAGCTCCCCAACATCAGACTCAAGCAGCTAGTCCCACAGCAAGCCACATAGCAGGACACACTGTCAAGCACGTCCCCTCCACCATCGGGACTACAGCCACACCATGGGACTCTCCTGAACGACCATCATAGTATACATCATATCTTCACCACACCCACCGTACACAACCACCATCATTGCCCCACCTCACAGCTGGATCAAGGCCACCAAAGTACTTCTCGTCAACTCCCTCAGCACCACCACTCCACCAACGCTTACAGACGATGACACTGCAGCGCGCAACCGCCACCGATGGATCTCCAACAGTGCCAACCCCTCAAGAACAGCACTGCATCAGTACCTTACGCCTGCATGATGGGAGGCGTAAGGGTGACGCAGCGCCACAGGGATAGACTGGCCCTATGCATTGCTGGAGTTGGGTCATGGTTGTGACACGACTACAGCAATGGGTCACTTTAGCTCAGACAGATACGTCAAGATTCCAGACATATCTGCCTTTACTTGCGCCATGGAGTGCTGTCCAGTAAATACAGCGCATCTGTGATGTCACAAGAAGGGGGTAGTGAAAAGTGTTGCAATGCTGTCTTGTCACAGCACTGCAACACTTTCCATCTTATTGATGGTGCACAGTCCTGCCCTGTAGTTTTGTTGCAGGGCAGTGCAACAACATTGCTTGCAGCGCGATCAAGAAACAAAACCTGCCGCAGGGATTATCTCCATTTTTAAGACCAGTTATTTTCTGGTCTTAAAAAACGGCCTCTAATTGCAGTTAGAGGTAGTTTTTTTGGTCCTCCAAACTTAAGGAGTCCCTTTGTAAATATCGCTAAGTGGAGTTAGCGGCCGTTTCTGCATGGGAACGCCTCACTTGCATGTCATTATCTCTAACAGAAGTGGCGATCTTTATAATGGACAAATAAAACAACAATTGATGGACAGAATGCAGAACAATGTCATACATTCAGCCCTCATCAGCCAGGATAGCTTGACTCCAGAGGCATGGAGAACAGGACCCACGTCTGGGCATACCCGTCCCACTCGGGGTGACAAATGCAAAAATAATTGATGGACAGAATGCAGAACAATGTTGTACATTCACCCCAGTACAGAGATCTGGGCCTAAACCCTCACAATGTCATTCCAGCTCAACAGAGGTTAGCGGCAGCTTGTACATAAGGCAATAAAAATCTTGCTGCAAAACCCTCTGAAAAGTGCCGCTAACATGGGGTTAACTCCTTATACTTATGCCCCTCTCTCCTTTGTGGTTCAGAGATAATCAGGTGTGTTTCTCATCCCTAATCCATCCATACAAAACTTGATTAGAAAGAAAAATCAATTAAAGCCACATTTCTCTTTGTTTTCGATTTAGTTATTCATCCGATCCAAGTGCAGTGCAAAGTATACGGTGCAAATGAGTGCAGACTGTTCTCTGCTATACCGTCACTTATTTTTCCACCTCTAACATTTTCCAAGAGCAGCAGAAGCAAACGGGCATAAAGATGAAAGAAGAGGAAAGTCAAAGACGGAAACAGGAGCCCACAAGAGTGAGATAAAGAGACAGGGAGTGTCTGGCCATGGGAGAAAGCGGCCTGGGGTGGATTCAAGACTGCATAGTGTTGACATCTAACAGTTCCGGTCGGGGACTTCTGATGGAAATTTGGGTACCGGCACTCATTATTTTACAAATTAAGCACTGAATTTTTCAAATGGACTGTGTATTTTTTTTTTTTATATTTTCAGTGTAATGTTCTTATCGTAAAAGTTACATACCTACCAGACATGATAGTTAACAAACTCGAACGGTGATAATGTGCTTTATTCAATTCTGTATCCCACTATCTCACTTCAAACACTTATTTAAAGATGTGTCATCACACTCCAAAGATAGTTTGAAGTTTTTCACTCTCTGTGGCTGATATATTCTGGTGCTATTTCTGGAATACAGTACATGCAATTTAGGCACACTGCATATGATAAAACAAAGTGATAATTACCAAAGGCAGATGAAGCATTTGTAGTCAGCCTTTTTAGTCAACTATGACAAGGCTTGCAGGTTTATACATAATTACAAATTATAGGTTCCTAATTTGAAAAAACGTCAGTCCAATCCCTGAGTTGTTTATTCATTAAACGAATCTGAATATAAAATGTGAAGAGAAAGACTTCTGAAGCTTACAGGTACAATGAAAGAAAAGAAGAGGTTTTGAAAATGGCAATGGGCGGTGTAATATACAGCCTACATCACTTGACTTTCTAAACTAACGTGCACAATTTGATGAAAATTTAAGGGAGACTAGAAGTTAAAAAACAACTGCAGGGTTTGTTCCTGAGAGCTGAATATAGATTTGTGTTTGTAATTCATACACAGATTAATAAAGCAAATTTATAGGCATGGAGTTGGGAACAGCTGCCTAAATAGTGAAAAAACTAAGCTATAGCTTTTTCAAGGGAATATTTAAGGAGCAGGGTTATATATTCCAAACTGGAAAAGCAAAAAGTGAAAATGCAATGCAAACATTTGTTGTATGCACGGCTGTAAACAGTGTCGACAGTTTTTATCACAGTACGTCTGAAATCAGTGGTTACTGGTGAGATAGTTTCTAGAGGAAAATCGACCAAGATTTAGCAAAGACAACAAGGATAGCCATGCACTTGTTGAATGTACAGCAGACCCTGACACCATGGCTCAATAAATGCCTGTGTAAGGCCTAACTAGCATCGGAAAAACGTTGGAAATAGTGCTGACCTTTTTACTCTTCACAAATCCGGGGAATAACAGCTTACTCAACCCACTTATACCTATCATAGTTTTCATCTCAACAAGAAATAGAAACCATCAAACTAAGCCCGAGAGGGGCTTCTAGACATTCAATGCACCGGCCACTCATGCATAGATGGGACTTTGATGTGCTGGGCATCTCGGTTGCATTTATTCAATGAACTGACTGTCAAATGACATTTGAATCAGAGGGACAGGCCTAACATGGCTCTCATCTTTCTTCAAAACCTATTCCCAACATGTTAAACTTAGCTCCACCCCAACCAAAATCGCCTGGCATCACCTCCGAATTTACTCAAGACTGGCCTCCTCTGCCAGCTCCCTTCAACCAAAACAGCCATCAAACTTACTTAAAAACTTTTCCCACTTTCTATGTGTGCTTTACAGTACCGTACACATGCAAAGATCACGACATTTAGAGAAATACCTTTTCTAAAATGTTGTACCTGCCTCGAGGAGGCGTAATTTTTTGACACAAAGACCAATTTGTTATTGTTAGTAGAAAGGGATTTGTGTCAATAACCAAAGGTGGTAACATAATAACACACATTTACCACCTATGGCTTGCCCCCTTCCTCATGGGAACAGTCCAGCCCGAATTGCCAGGCCAGGTCCTCCCTAGTTAGGTCTTTAGCTTGGTTCTAGTAAGACTGGGACTCCCATCTGGGCATACCCAGCACACTTAGGCCATTAAATGCAAAAACAAGGTGATGGATGATAGGAGAAATGTTTCTATATCTCTAAATGTTTTGAACTTTACATGTGTGCTGTACTATAAACTCCAAATGATTGATTAGGATGCTGCCCGAGTGATAGTCAGTGGCTGATAGATGGAATGCTCGGATTAATATCAGCCACTGACTATCACTCGGGCAGCATCCTAATCCATCATTTGGAGTTTATAGTACAGCACACATGCAAAGTTAAACACATTTAGAGATATAAAAACATTTCTCCTATTATGTGGCTGCCTCAGGGAGGTATACTTTTTAGCACAAAGTCCTATATACTACTGTTAATAGATAGGGCTTTGCGTCAATAACCATAGATGGTAGCATAATAACACCTATTTACCATGTAAGGGATGCACCCTTGACACAAAGTACCAGAAAACAATTTATAGTGATGCTCTGCATTACTTTTAGGCACCTGTTCGACACAAAATAAACTACACTGGAAAGCCACTTGCACCGGTCTGTGTCACTTTTGCTGACTTTGTACCAGCATACAGTGTTAATAAATCTGGCCCTTTTTGTGTAGGATAAACATTCACTGGTGGTATTCAAACTATCTCTACCACGTTTTAGAGCCCTGCCCACAGGTCAATTGATGAGACTACTTCCAGAAACCACATCTCCATATGCAATACAAAAGATAAACATTTCTGCGGAAGACCAGTTCGAGTGAGGGGCTCAACCTTTTGGAACTACCACAGTATCCTTAGGTTTAAAGGGTACAACTTGTAGTTTCTCAGCAAACTAAAGAAACATCACTTTGCTGTCATCTATGGTTCAGATACAGCATAATCTCATCACTGACATGAATAATGAGCTATCATCCCTATGAATCAATCCTTCCTCAAAAAACCTAACCCGCTACCTGCACATAATATGGCAGGTATATGATGGTTTAACTCCCCCCCCCCGACTGCCAAAGCTTCTACGTTAAAATGTCCTCAATGTATAAAGAACATGGGGGTCGATTAGAATGCTGGCCAGAAAACCATTCCGATTGCCGTTGTAGCGGAAATTAACCGTCCGCAGGCACATCGGGAATACCGCCGGTCAGATTATGATGAACCGGAAGACCCCAAACTGCTCTCCGGCCAGGGGATTGACCACATGTGAAATTAGGATGCGATTGCGGCGATAGCGGAAAAATCAGTTGTTTCCGACAACACGATCAAAACAAATGATGAATGGGAGGTCCGGCGGAAGGGCTGTTGCATTCCAACCACCACAGTCACACCGTAAGAGTAATGGAAGTCAAAAGCAACCACACAACAAGGCTAGCAAGTGTGGCTATGAATGTGGTTCAGTCTCAAAATACAGCTAACACGTCACAATGACACATCCCCATGGCAAATACAAAATATATTCACCAGGTCAACCCACTCAACACACCAGACATGAATACTCCATTTGACCCACCCACATAGATGAGTATAAAACCAGCCCCTTCCCTGACCAGAATATTTTGCACAACTCCGAAACGGAAGGCCCCAAACCCACAGCTCAAAGGAGAGGTAAATCAGCACACATCACACCATCACAGCCACACACACACCAGACACATCAGCACCACCACCTTCACACCTGCACTTTTCCCACATTTGTACATCACACACCATGTCACAGAAGAAGATGCCCAAATTCACTCACAATGAGTTGTCAGTGATGGTAGATGAGGTAATCAGAGTAGAACCACATTTGTTTGGAAGCATGGTCCAACAGACCGGTAGCCACAAAAAATCAAATATGGGCAAAGATAGTCAACAAGGTCAATGCGGTAGGGACCACCCCATGCACCCTGCGCGACATCAGAAAGAGGTGGCATGACCTCAAGACCAGGAGGAAAAAGCGTGCCAACAAGAACCATGAGCAGGCTCAGAAGACTGGCGTTGGCCCTCCCATTCCACCACTAACATTGGGAGGCAAAGATGCTTGCCATACTGCATACAGAGAGTCTCACAGGAATAGCGGGGGCAGTGGAGGCTGGTAAGTTACAAAAAATGTCTCCCATTACACTTCTATGTACTGTCTTGCACAACTAGAAAGCTACGCTTCCTAGGCTAAAATACACATATGTGCAACTCACTCAATACATGTCTCACAGATCTAATATTTGCACCGTCTGATTCACCCCAAAGGTAGATAGCAACATTCCCAGTGTGGCATGTGTACAATGAAATGAAATGAAATGAAATGAAAAACGATTTTTAACGCGCAACTAAGCCCGGGTGGGCGTCAAGGCGCCTGACCAAATGATACCAGATAGCAGAGACTGATCCTAATTACGGATATGCCCTGACAAAACACCAGGTCTTGAGCGCCTTTTTAAAAGAAGACAGAGAGGGTTGCATCTTAATCTCAAGAGGTAACAAGTTCCATAGTTTGGGAGCAGCAATGGAAAAAGCTCTGTTTCCCCAACGAACCCTTTTGGCACGAGGGACAACCAACAAATTCATCTCTGAAGATCTTAAGGATCTACCAGGCTGGTAGCGGGTCAGCAGGGCACCAAGGGGATCAAAAGAGCCCTCTGCCAAAGCTCGATAGACAAGACAGAGGATCTTAAAGGAGATCCTGAGATGAATGGGCAGCCAATGAAGGCTCTTTCTGGCCATGGTGGCGGATGAGGCTTTGGGAAGTGCTAAGACAAAACGAGCAGCCGCATTTTGGACTACCTGTAATCGCTGAATGAGCCCCTTGTTGGAGTCTACATAGAGCGCATTACAGTAGTCCAACCTTGAACCTATCAATGCTACTGCCACCTGTTTACGTGCTGAGAGAGAAAGATAATGAAGAATCCTCCTGAGAATCTTTAACACACCCCAGCAGGTAGCCACCGTACGGTTGACCTGCAGAGTCATGGATAGGGAGGTGTCAAAGATTACCCCGAGATTTCTTGCCGACTGGGAGGGAGATGGACAGGTTCCCAGTGAGGCCGGCCACCACTCATCCGACCAAATATCCTGGTCCCTGCCAAAGAACAGGATCTCAGTTTTATCGCCATTCAACTTCAGGGAATTCTGAAGCATCCAGTCAGAGACTGTCTGCATACAGATCCTGAAGTTGGTGGCAGATGATGAAACTGAGTGGGCCAGTGACACCATAATCTGGGTGTCATCGGCGTATGACACCAATTCCATCCCCTGAGATTTTACTAGCCTTGCAAGGGGGGCAACATAAATGTTAAATAGGGTCGGACTGAGAGCAGACCCTTGTGGCACCCCACATTGCAAGGACATAGCAGGGGAAAGGAATTCACCAAGCTTGACTCTTTGCTCCCTGTGCTACAAAAAGGAGTGCAGGAGGTTCAGAGCAATGCCGGATATCCCTGCCTCCCTCAACCGAGATGTAAGCGTTGATGGAGACAGGGTGTCAAACGCCGCTGTGAGGTCCAGTAGCACCAATACGGTAGATTGGCCAGCGTCCACCTTCCTACGGATATTATTTGCCACCATAGTCAGAGCTGTCTCAGTACTATGCGCCTTTCGGAACCCATGCTGGGAGCTGTCAAGATACCCAGATGAGTCCAGGAAGGCGGTAAGATGGCCATTTTTCAACTGTTCCGGGTCTAGCGAGGGCTTCTTGAGTAGAGGCTTTACTATCGCCTTCTTCCATATTAAGGGGAAGGTACCTTGGGTTATTGCACCATTCATAACTTCCAGGAGTGGCGGAAGCAGTACCGCTCTGCATTCCTTCAATATCCTAAGAGGGCAAGGGTCTAGAGGTGATGAGGATTTGATCCTATCTAGTAGAAGCTCAAGTTCTTCTCGAGTAAGAGGTGGAAAGGCCGTTAGATTATCCGGGTGGTCTCTAGTCCAGGCTTCTAATTTGTTCAAGGTTTTGAGTGAAGAGTCGGCTAGGGACTTTCTCTGGTTTTCCAGCGCAAGATGGATGTCCTCAATTTTCTTATGGAAAAACTCTGATATGTTGTTGCAGAGCTCCTGCGAGCCCACAACTGGATCCGGGACCTGAAGAGAGCTGAGGGAGTCTACAATCTTAAAAAGCTCCCTGGAGGAAGTGAGGGAGGTGGTAAGATTAGAGAAGTACTGCTGCTTTTCCCTGATAACACTGGATTTGTATTCGGCAAGCAGACCCTTATGTAAATCCCTTTCAATAGGATCCCATGCTTTCCTCCATTTTCTTTCCTGTCTTCTACAGCCTTGTCGAAGAAGTCTAAGTGAATCCGTGTACCACGGAGCAGTGGGCTTACAGCGGGCCGAGTATCTATAAGATGAGGGAGCCAGCTCATCAACCGCTATTGTGATAGAGTCGGAGAGCAATACCGCTGCATCCTCCACGTTTCCCAGGGAAGAAAAGGTGAACTCCTTTATGTATGGTTCAAGTGTGTCATTGGTGATGTTCTTAAAGTTCCTTTTAGGGCCTCTGATAGTGGGGAACAAATCGGATGTTCCTTCCAAAGGAAGGGCCATGAGGAGAGGGATCGCCGAATGGTCCGACCAGACCAGCGGCACCGGGGTGTCAACAGACAGTCTGTCGTCGTTAGTAAAGACTCCATCAAGAGTGTGACCCGCCAGATGAGTAGGGCTGTTGACCAGCTGTATACATTCACAGGCTGCTAGGGCGTCCACTAGCCTGGTGGTATCTGGGTCCCTTGCGTTGTCCAAATGAAAGTTAAAGTCCCCAAGAATGGACAGATGGGAATTGCCAAAATAGGGTTCCAGGATTCTGAGAAGGTCATCAGTGAACGTAGCTCTGGAGCCAGGGGGTCTATACATAAGGATTCCTGAGAAGGAAACCGAGGGAGCAAACAGGATGGAAAAATGCAAGGCCTCAAAAGAATCCGATACTACAGACAGGGCTTTAATCGTACAGGGAAAAGTGGCCTTGCAGACAATAGCAAGTCCACCCCCTCTGCGTATAGGTCGGTCTTGTTGCAGTAATTTATAACCCTCTGGGATGGCCATAACAAGGTCATGTCCAGAAGACTCCGAAGCCCATGTTTCTGTTACAAGCAACCAATCTGGTTGCCTGTCTACCACAAAGTCATGGAAGGCAATATTATTTTTAATAAGGGATCTAGCATTGATTAAGAAACCCTTTTTTATCAGAGTATTCCTAGCCACTTTAGAAGGTGTGGGCGGTAGTATGACAGATTTGCAGGTGTGACAGCGGGAGGAATGCAGAATGCCTTCTGGGGAAAATCTGTGGGTACATGGTAAACATGGAGGCTTTAGGGCAGATAGCTCAGACAGGGAATACAAATGCATTCCCGAAGATCGTGTAGGTGGGCGTCCAGTCTCCAGCCCGTCCTTAGCGCGGACGGGCGCAGACGGGCTGGACTCTGGCTTGACTCCGGCGCGAAAACGGCGCGCCCGCTTAGCGCGTCCGCTACGCGGAGTCATGGCCGTCTATTTTTATAGAGCCTAGCCCTACCCAAAATGGCCGCCGCCGTATTCCGGCCGTGTCCCCGGTAAACCCGCCCTGAATTGGCCGGTTGCTCTGGGGGGAGGCAGAGGAATTGTCCAGGTAGTGCCGAGGTCAGAGAATTGCAAGGTAATTTTAAAAACAGTCAGGAGATAATTGCCTCCACCCTCACTCGGTGGAGACACGCGCTGCAATAAATCTGCGCGCTAACATAGGAAGGGGGTCGGACACACAGGGAGTTGTTAAAACACAAGAAATAAGAGCAATTTTAGAATCAACTGCCCGGCTCAAGCCTCAGGCATCCATTAAAAAAAGGTATCACTCGAACACAGTCCTTCCCCTATTTTTATAGAGCCTAGCCCTACCCAAAATGGCCGCCGCCGTATTCCGGCCGTGTCCCCGGCAAACCCGCCCTGAATTGGCCGGTTGCTCTGGGGGGAGGCAGAGGAATTGTCCAGGTAGCGCCGAGGTCAGAGAATTGCAAGGTAATTTTAAAAACAGTCAGGAGATAATTGCCTCCACCCTCACTCGGTGGAGACACGCGCTGCAATAAATCTGCGCGCTAACATAGGAAGGGGGTCGGACACACAGGGAGTTGTTAAAACACAAGAAATAGGAGCATTTTTAGAATCAACTGCCCGGCTCAAGCCTCAGGCATCCATTAAAAAAAGGTATCACTCGAACACAGTCCTTCCCCTATTTTTATAGAGCCTAGCCCTACCCAAAATGGCTGCCGCCGTATTCCGGCCGTGTCCCCGGCAAACCCGCCCTGAATTGGCCGGTTGCTCTGGGGGGAGGCAGAGGAATTGTCCAGGTAGCGCCGAGGTCAGAGAATTGCAAGGTAATTTTAAAAACAGTCAGGAGATAATTGCCTCCACCACAAGCAGCCAGCACTACAACTCCCACCAGGCACCCTTGTTACACAGCTCAGCAGGATGGAGCACTCACCTCCCCAGCCATGTGGCAGGCATTGCTCACCTTCACCTAACAGGAAGGTAGCCATCTTAACAGGTAAGGGTGTTTTTAGTTAGGAAGCCAGCACTACAACTCCCACCAGGCCCCCTTGTCCCACAGTCCCACAGCTCAGTAGGATGGACCACTCCTCCACCCATAACCATGTGGCAGCCATTCTATTGCGTACCATCACCTAACATTTAGATAGCCATCCTAATAGGAAAGGGGGTTTGTGGGTGGGAAGCCAGCACTACAACTCCCACCAGGCCCTCTTGTCCCACAGCTTAGCAGGATGGAGCACCCCCCCACAACCATGTGGTAGCAATTGCATTGCTTTCTTCAAACTTAAAGGTAGGTAGCCATCTTAACAGGGAGGGGGGTCTGTGGGTGGGAAGCCAGCACTCCAAATCCCACCAGGTACCCTTGTCCCAAAGCTGAACAGGAAGGTATATTCCTCCCACTCA
The DNA here is from genome assembly GCF_964261635.1 of Lissotriton helveticus. Taxonomy (NCBI): domain Eukaryota; kingdom Metazoa; phylum Chordata; class Amphibia; order Caudata; family Salamandridae; genus Lissotriton; species Lissotriton helveticus. The sequence goes on from NC_136065.1 coordinate 1,471,559,940, forward strand.
TAACCATGTGGCATCAATTTCGAGCCACTGTGTCACCGAACAGGTAGGTAGACAGTGCATGCACCCTGCCATCCTTCTCAAAATGCATGGAGCGATATAACCACACCATTCCTCACATGTCATCCAACTTGGCATAGATCCAAAAGCCATATCCAGTGTGCGAAGCGCATGTAACTCTCATGGAAATTAAACTTTGAACCACCAAGTCACATGTTGAAGATAATCAGGGCCCAGTCATGCACACCACTGAATGCAATGTGAAAGTGCCATGCTGTCAGAGCATGAAGGCCCATATGAACACAAAACATGCGTGGTCCTCAGGACAACAAAGTAAAGTACATGATATGAAAACGGAATGTATAACATTACAATGGCTAGTTCTTGCTTAGCTGAAACTGATTTTATGCAGAGCACACCGAAAAGACGCATCACATAACGTGTGCCACAAGTCATTCGATGGCGATATTTTCTTGCAATCACACAATCTGTATGTGGCACATGGTTTCTCTTTACATGTCACACCATGGACAAGTAATGTATGTACCTCAACATCATGTCATGATGCTCAGTATCTTGCAACCATACCAAGTGATTGCAATGTAAACTGTGTGGTGTATCAGATGTAACATCCAAACATTTAACACCAAGCTTGTGCAGTACACTTCTGTTTAACAGGAGATCCACAAGCAAATGATGCAGAACACAACACCAACCTGCAGAGCCAGTATCCCCCCAGAACATGAACTCTCGGGTGCAGACACCCTACATTTCTCGGATGAGGAGCAACAACCTGGCCCATCCGGACTGCCAGGGTGCATCCACGTCTCAGGCCCTCCTTGTCCTCACCACCACCACCGCCACTACCACAGCCTCAACCACAACGCCTACCACTGCTGCCTTCAACATTCTCCCTTCCTCAGTAGTTACCAACACCACCACACAATCAGAGGAGGGCAGGGAAAGTTTGCAGGAGTGTTGAGTGGTCAGCAGGGCAGGTGGGAGGGCAACTGAGGGACAAATATAGGAGGACACTGGGACCGTAGCCCTGGCCACCATCGCCAGGGTCCTTGGGGCATATGAGCAGACCCAGGGACAGATGGGCCAGGTTGTGGAAGAAGTGCGTGAGCTCTGCCTGCTGCTGAGGTCCATGGACACATGTATGGGCCAAACTGTGGACCTCATGGCCCAGCTCGTGGTTGTTCTGAGGGATAGACATGTGGCCCAAAGGACAGCCCAACCCCCCTCCAGTGGCCTGCATGCTAATACTCCCACAAACTCAGCTGCGGCCACAGAGAGGGGTGAACTGCAACAAAAGGACTCCTCAGATACCGCTGAGCCCACAGCAGTGTCCCCCCCTGCTAAACATCCGAGAAACATCAGGGGATAATCACATGGCAATGCACCATCCAAACGCTAGTCGCGGAGCCAGTCATGATGGCACCTCTGTTCCCCTTGACATTGACTTTGTTGACTATCCTTACCCACATTGCCATGTTGATGGCAGGTGTCTGTTGGACTGTGTGACTACATCAATGTGGTGACTACTCTAATTGTCTCATTTGCCATCACTGACAACTCATGAATTCACTTAGCACCATTTTGTAAATAATCACTTTTCAGTCACAAATACTCATTGTAAATAAACACCCTTTACACACCTATGTCTTTGTGTCAGTTCCATGTTTATCACAGTATGTACAATTCCAAGTCAGAATCCATTTTTCTACAAGCTCTGATTGTGGTGAGGCATTGAGAGGGTGAAGCGACCTAGAAAGACACAAGAGAATGACATTTACTTGTCAGGTGATGCCATCACATCTAGAACGCACCACTAGTCATCAAGGTACACAAACTAGCACACATTACAATGAGCAACAACATCAATATAGACATGAGGTAGCTGGCCACAAATTCCCTGTGCCACACACATCAGCTATTAGCACAAAGCCAGCTATAACCAGCAGTCAAAAAGCTCTTCTAGGCCTTCTCACAACCATAAAAGACAGAGAGAACAGACAATGTCACTGTTGTACAAGGTCACTTACACTCAAGGGAAGTAGCTGTTGATGAGCTGTTGATGCAGGTCAACACCTTCCTCCTCCCACTATCGTCGTCACTTGACATGCGTGGCTTTACAGGGGGGGCATCTGCTGCTCATCTTTATCGAGGAGCAATGGGAATATCTTTGCGCAAGGTCAGGTTGTAGAGCATGCAGCATGCAACTACGATCTGACACACCTTTTGGGGAGAGTAGAGTAGTGCACCTCTGCTCTTGTGCAGACACTGGAATCTAAACTTCAGAAGCCCAAAAGGACACTCCACCATTTGACGTGTCCTCCCTTGTACCTCATTGTAGCGGATTCCTCAGTGGGCTTAGCAACCAAGGCAGGTTGGGATACTCAGAGTCACCTAGGTGTGAGATATACAGACCAATTATGTTATGTAAACAGTAGCTGAGAACAGCATGTCACAAATACAGCACACTACTTGACTCTGCGTACTTACCAGAAAGCCACGCATGCTCCGGATGCAGATTTCCTATCAGCTGTGGTATGATGCTGATACGCAGTATGTAGGAGCCATGTGCTGATCCTGGAAATCTGCCACAGACATGGGAGATTATCATATCCGCTTGGCATACCACTTGCAAATTAATGGAATGGAAATGCTTCCTGTTCCTATATATGTGCTCACGTGCCTGTGGTGGAACCAGCCCAAAATGTGTGCAGGCAATGATGCCAACAACATTCGGTATGTTGCCAATGTCATACAAATCACCCTTCACAGCTGCCAATTCATGTCTCCGGGAAAATGGATGTAGCGGTCCTTGTATGTCATCATTGTGAACAGGAAATCACGTAGCACCATGCTGAACATTGGTTGAGACATCCCAACTGCGCTGGACATCGTGTCCTCGAACGAACCAGTTGCAAAGAAATGCAGGGTCACCATCACCATAACTGTTGGTGTCAATGCAGTCGGATAGGTTCTGTGAGGCCTCAGATGGAGCTCCAGATGATCACATAGGTCTTAAAGGGTAAGGCGATCCCGACGGCACTTCCTTATGATGTCCTCATCCTCCATGTTTGCTAGCACTGTAAACGGACACTGCACATTTGATCATCTCCTACATAAAATGAAAGTGAACACATGTCCCCTATGAGATGTGTCAAACATCTTTCATCTTGACTGACACAGCGCCAACAAGTCTTCACTGAAACTATAGCTTAATGCACAAGTTACATGCAGAGACACCTTGATCTCATGTAGTTGTTCGGATCACTGACAAAATATAGAATACAAAAAGATAGGATACCCAAAATATCGAGGAGAAAATATAGAATGACAAAATATTGAAGTCCTATCTACAAACAGGTGTGTACAAAAATATCGAATCAAAAATATCGTTAAAAAAATATATTTTGTCAAAATATCGATTTTTTTCAGTCTTAAAAGTAATTTAAAATTAATGAAATAATAAATATAATTAACTAACACATACTTAAAAATACATGAATAACCTTAAAATTAGTAAATAATTAATTTAAGTTAAAAAAAAATAAACATACAATTTTATTTTTAACACATTTATATATATTAACACAATATTAATAAAAAATATACAATATTTTTACCGTAGGATAGTGAGAGGGTAACATTTACTATTACTACTCCAGTGATTGCAACAGTAGGGTAAACATTGGATAGCATAGGAGTAAAAAAATACTATTCCCACTCCAGTGAGTGCAACGGTAGGGAAAGCGTTGGAATGCGTAAGGGTAAAAATTACTATTGCCACTCCAATGAGTGTAACAGTAGGGAAAGCGTTGGTTAGCGTAGGGGTAAAAATAACTATTCCCACTCCATTGAGTGCAACAGTAGGGAAAGCGTTGGATAGCGAAAGGGTAAAAATTACTATTCACACTCCAGTGAGTGCAACAATAGGGAAAGCGTTGGATAGCGTAGGGGTAAAAACTTACTATTCCCACTCCAGTGAGTGCAACAGTAGGGAATGCATTGGATAGTGGGAGGGTAAAAATTAATATTCCCACTCCAGAGAGTGCAACAGTAGAGAAAGCGTTGGATAGCAGAGGGGTAAAAATTACTATTGCCTCTCCAGAGAGTGCAATAGTAGGGAAAGCCTTGGATAGCGTAGGGGTAAAAATGACTATTCCCACTCCAGAGAGTGCAACAGGAGGGAAAGCGTTGGATAGCGTAGGGGTAAAAATTACTAATCCCACTCCAGAGAGTGCAACAGTAGCGAAAGCCTTGGATAGCGTCGGGATAAAAAATACTATTCCCACTCTAGTGAGTTTAACAGTAGGGAAAGTAAAGATTTAATATATTAATTAAAATAAATTAAATATCAATACCAATAAAAAATATTTAAAATAAATTACCAATTTGATATTATGTAATAGTTAAGCAATTAAAATTCCAAATAAATATTAGTAATTAAAATGAATTTCCTATTAATACAAATTCTTTACCAATTAACAATTAATTAACAATACATTAAAAATCAATACCAATAAATAAATAAAAATGATTTATTTAATTACAATTAAATTACTTCCCACCCTATTTCCCTATAAATCCACAACCTGCTACGGAAAATAAATAAATTAAATTAACATAATTATCAATTAATCAATTAATAAAAATAAATTACCAATTAAAAATGAATAAATTACCAAGCAAACATTTAATTAACAATTGATTCAAAATGAATACCAATAATTAAATTAACATATTTCATTAATTACAATTAAATTACTTCCCACCCTATTCCCCTATAAACCCACAACCCGCTACAGAATTAAATCACGCAAAAATTAAATAACATTAAAAAACACTTTAAGAAATTCGATATTATTAAAAATTCAATATATTTTAATACCTATATTATATACTTAGATATTTTAACTTTCTATATTTTAAAAATCGATATTGCATTACATACCTTCAATTCGATATTTTTCACAACTATATTCTGTCCTTTCGATAGTTTGTCCATTCTATATTTTGACTTCGATATTAGTGCTATTTTATATTTTTGATTCGATATTATGTCTGTATACCAGTTGTAAATGTGGTCAGAATGTACATACTGACTACCTCCAAAACAGTTTCTGACTATGTGAATGGAAAATAGTACATTCCAAAATCTTGTGTCCCAAGCCCTGGGAGCAGTTGACACTGCGCATGTTTGAAACAGCAATACTGCTGACTTCTACGTAGCTACTGTACCTGCCTCACCTTCTTGCTTGAGTTGCACAGAGCACACATTTTCCCCACAATGAGCGTAGTGTGTGTAAGCAGATAACTATCAAAATGATTTCAGCAATATACACAGAGAAACAGGCACATTATGTAGTCAGTCCATCATTACTGGGAGTTGATAAGCCATCTCACACATTGACATGTTCACCAATATGAGAGTCCATTACACAACAGATCTGTATACATGAACACAAATATCGTATGTGAAATGTGAGGAAGTACTTGCCAATGCATGGAAACATGTGCACTGATATGGCATGAGTAGTCATCAGTGAGTTCAATGTCACACTGGCATTGAATTTATCAATCAGGTTGCATGATTCATTGTAAGTGTCTAGTGTTCCATGATGAGATATGGCCATTGCCATTGTTACAGCATGATGTGTCCATAGGTGCAGTATGTGTGCTCCGCCACCGCAATCCCAGTCATTGGCCACAATGGCAAAATGCCAATTTGGGGTAGTGACCGCCTGGCCACCGCCTCCATTTCAGCCAATGAGAACCGCGATCGCGGTAGTGAATTCCACATTTGAAACCCGCGGTAGGCGTGCTCCGCTACCACAGGCCCGGTCATTGGGTAACATTGTAAGATGGTGGATTGCGGTGGCGACCGCCTGCCCCCGCGTTGTGCCAAAGCCAATACCCATGTCATAGCAGCCAATGGACCACGATCACGGTAGTGAACTCCTTATTTGAAACCCGCTGCAGGTGTGCTCTGCTACCATGGGCCCGGTCATTAGGTCCAATCAAAAGGTGCATGATTGCGGTAGCAACCGCCTGGGCTTCGTGGTGTGCCACCGACAATTTCCATCCCATTTCAGCAAATGGGAACCGTGATCCCGGTAGTGTATTCCACAATTAAATCCCGCGGTTGGCATGCTCCGCTATCCCGGTCCCGGTCATTGAGTACAACCAAAAGATGCACAGTTGCAGTAGCGACTGCCTGGGCCCTGCTTAGTGACACCGCCAATACCCATCCTATTTCAGCCAATGGGAACCGCGATCGCAGTAGTGAATTCCACATTTGAAACTCGCTGTAGGCATGCTCCGGTACCGCGGGCCCGGTCATTGGGTACAATCAAAAGATGCACGATTGCGGTACCGACCGCCAGGGCCCGCGGTGTGACACCCCCAATGCCCATCCGATTTCAGCCAATGGGAACCACAATCCCGTTAGTAAATTCTACATTTGAAACCAGCGGTAGGCGTGCACCGCCACTGCGGTCCAGGTCATTGGTTACATTTGAAAAAGCTGACCAGGAACACCAATTGCAGCAGCTGAGTACCACTGAAACAACCCCAGGGGGCTATATATATCTGTGAGAGAGCCACACATTTTAATTGCATCCAGACACTGCTGCCTGCCATTCTTCACCAACAACTGCTGCTGTTCCTGTCTCCTACACCCAGTGATGGTGAGAACATTAGGGCCTCTTCCTTCACCACCGAGGAGCTGGAATTCCTGGTGGATGACGTGCTTTCACAGTATGGGAGGCTATATGGTGCTTCAAATGCACTTGTAAGTGTTTCAGAGTGAAAGTTTGAGAGTACTCAGAACCCTCACATGATATTGCTCTGCAGTAGTATGTGCCTGTGTGTGCAAGTTAATGTGCATACATCCTCATTTTTCATATACCATGCTCCATACATGGCCTAGTAAATTTTGCACTTGAGTATTTGGGGAGTACGGCAACATGGACATTCTACAGCCCTTCTTCAGCAAGAAAAATATAAAAGTTGGTCTGTGACTGAGTAATGTAAACGAGTGATACACTTCACGTCAATGTGGTGTGTAGCATTATTTCCACAGATCCAGGGCTGCATGAAAGGATGGGAGGGACATGCAGTGTTTTTGCAGCCATATAGTCACACTGCTGATTTGGACAGTCGAAGTCTGCAAAAAACATTTCCTGTGCTATGTGATGTCATAGTTCACAATGTTTTCACATGCTCATTTGTGACACTGCAAAGATATTTCGTCCAGAGGGTGATGAAGAATGGGTGTACAGTTTTCATATTGCCCCCATGGATATGTGTGCATTATGCACAAGATTAAAATGCCTAAGTGTAACACTTTTGGTGTTAATTCACCTATGACACAGCAGATACATGTAATTTGGTGATATAATGCTTCCATTGTTTTCATTATGTGTTCTGTCTAGCATGTGTAAGCACTGTTTGCCCTCTCATATTGTACATGCATGTGATTTTTTAAGTTGGCCCACGTTTAACCTCAGTGTGAGTGCCCCTGGCCTGCACAGAAACTGCCCAATTTGACAAGTGAAACATATGTGTTGTCTGCCACCCTATTTCTCAATGAGCTATCTTAGGCCTCAATATTGCAAAAGACAGGCCTACACCTTGTGAGAAGAGTGTGAGAGTGTAAGAAAATGTCCCTAAATGTGACCTCCATGACACATGTAGCCCTTCACAGCGCAAGGACATTAAGGGGTGTGTAGTGTTGGACACAGTGAGTCTGCCCCGATACATCATTTCAGATGGATTTTATGTATTTCTCACTGACATACGGCAACACAGATGAGGGTCTTCTTCACGTTGGTTTCTGTACTGTCACTCTGCATGTTTATGAGATGGCCAGGTACTGTGTCCATCATCAAACATGTATACATTTATATGAGAGTATTTGATGCAAGTATACTACTCATCATGCTGTGTGGTCTATGCTCAACATTTATGTATTGGTGTGCTATGTTTTTATGTACAAGACACAGTGTCACTGAAACCTTCTCTTCTTGTCTCCCATGCCTGCAGCTTAAGGTCCACCAGCATAAAGCCATATGAAGGGCCATTGCACCCAAGGTGTGGGCTCTGGGTGTCTCCAACTGACGGCACACACACTGTCACAAGAGGTGGGATGACGTCTGCCGGCTGAGCAAAAACGTGGCAGAGATGATGCTGGGGGTGCTCCCTCGGAGTGACAGGTTGGTGCACGGGAGCATGACACGACAAATGGCCCGCATCTTGACAGTGACACAGCCAGAGCTGGATGGATGCTTTAGGGACTATCAGCAGCAAGTTGGGGGAGAGTATTCTGCGAAGTGTGACTTTGGGTATGAGTGACTGCATGAATCCCAAGCCTGAGCCAGTGCGGAGCTCTGTGATGTCTCCAGTGTGATGCAATGGCTTCTAGGGCGCCTCTGTGTTGAGTGCAGCTGTTATTCATTTTCACAACATGTAGTTTCTCATATGTTTAATACAATGGCCCTTGTCATTGCAAGTTGATGTGGCCTTGTGACATATGCTGCATTATGTGTGTCATAGACATCACCTGGCAGTAAACAGCAGTGATCATCATCGTAGTGTGAATTTATAAATGTGTGCTGTGCACAACTTAAGCTTTATGAGTACTACAAAGCTGACACCAATGCACAACTGTAGTTGTGCTATAAAGCACAACATGGTGGATAGCAGAGCTTATGGCCATTGCAAAAGGACATATGGGACTCTGTATTTGTGGTGTTCCCTCAAAGTGACTCCATCTGTGACAGAGGCAACATGCTGAGATGTATATCTATCTCACCTACAGGCATGAATGTATGCTTTCAGAGATTAGTATGATAGGTTACAAGGAGGCAGAAGCCAGCTATTTGGCTGTGTCAACGTCACATGGGGCATTAATGTCAACTATGCATATTTCCATGCATCTTCTGATGATTGCATGAAGGTTGCACATGCAGACTGCACATGGTGGTGTGCAACATGGGGGGATCATTTTCGAGTTTTGTGTGTTGCTTGCATATGATGTTTGTGAGTATGGCACCATACTGAACCTATGTCTCTGTCTCTTGCAGCATCTACAGAAGGCACGAAAGTACAGGGGACCGACACCAGTGTGGAAGTTTCTGGCATGACTGCTACAGATGAGCTCACTGACACTGATGTGACCAGTGCCGCGGAGGGGGACAGGAGTGCCCTGGATGAGTCACGTCCGGAAACACCAACCTCCACATCATCTGACTCCAGTGGTGACTCCTCAATGTTGGCACAGGGAGTTTGAAATCTGCCTCTTCTTCCACCACACATCGTCCAGTGTCCACCCTCCTGGATGCTCCCACAAGTGCTGTCTATGCCTGCAGCCCCAGGAAGGGTAGAGTCTCCTTTCCCCAGGTACCGCTGCCCCTGCCCTCAGTGTGGAGGCGGTGGACCTTTGTGCCAGCTGTGTGTGGGTCAGACTGCTCTCCTGAATGCCTTACAGCATCATGTCAAGAAGTTGGCACAGGTAGTTGCCTTCATGGAGGGCATTCATTCTGACGTGAGTGGGCTACACACAGGGGTCCAGTCTTTGTACTCTACAGTGACGGCAGCCATTCAGCAGTCACAGGCTCTCAGTCCAGCTCCAGTCCCGTCAGCAACCACCCTGCCAGTGGCACCACCTGACGAGAGTGCCCACACGCCACAGCCCTCAGGCACCAAGTCCTCCACACGCAGCACACAACAGCAGCACTCCAAGCGGCGCAGACCACAGACACCGTTTCCACAACACTAAAGAGGCACACAGGAACGCAAATCAAAAACCCCATCAAGTGACACTCAGGGGCCTTATGCCAAGAAGCAGGCCTCAACCTCACATTCATCAAAATCACCCTATCCAAAGGCACTTCCATCCCCACACCTGCTCCCAAAGACAAACAAACAGTTGCCCTGTCTGCTGTGAACCCTGTGCCTGCAACGACTAAGCACAAAGCCTTCTCTAAGGTAGATTCACCCACAATGTCATCTCCCACCCACACCCCTGTGAAGCTGGGACAGGAGAGATAAGTGGGGGTTTACCTGGAGAGCAGAGGATGCAGAGGAAGAGGCAAGTCCTCCCCAGGCTACCTCCAGACCCAGCAAATCCCCACAGGGAGAGCCACCTGACCTGATACACCTTAGGTCGAGAGTGAGGCTGTTGTGCCCATCCCACTTCCCACTCCAGCCAAGACACGTGTGGGCTATCGAATCCCCACGAAGTTGCGACCCAGCACTCAACATTCACCCTCTCACAATGTGTCTCCCAGCAGCATGTCTCTACCTCCCCGTGCCACCACAGCACCTTGTCCAAACAGCCCTCAGGCTCCCACAGCCACTGATGCCTCTACCTCAGCCGGTCCTCTCTCTCCCAGGTCCAGTCATTCAACTGGCCTGACAATCAGCCACCTCCCAGTTCAACTGACAGCCAAATTTGAGGCAAAGTCCCACTCCCAACACCATCTCTCGCACAGTGGTGCCTGGACTGCCCATTTTTATCCCCTAAGCTGGGGTGATTCCCCTGGCAGCGTACGGTGTTACCCATTCCCTGTGCAGTTTCTCATTCTAACATGTGCATACTTTGAATTTGTATTGGCCAATGGCCTTGCTGTTTGTCATTTTGCAGGACCATTCCCTGTGCAGTTTGTCATGCACACATGTGCACACCAGAACTATGGACTGGCCAATGGCCTTGCTGTTTGTCTCTATGGATGCCCATTCCCTGTGCAGTTTCTCATGCACACATGTGCATACTTTGAATTAGTAATGGCAAATGGCCTTGCTGTTTGTCACTTTGAATACCCATTCCCTGTGCAGTTTCTCACGCACACATATGCATACTTTGAATTTGTATTGGCCGATGGCCTTGCTGTTTGTCACTTTGGATTCCTATTCCCTGTGCAGTTTCTCATGCACACATGCACACACCAGAACTATGGACTGGCCAATGGCCTTGCTGTTTTTCACTTTGGATGCCCAATTCCATGTAAAGTTTCTCATGCACACATGTGCATACTTTGAATTTCTACTGGCCAATTGCCTTGCTGTTTGTCACTTAGGATGCCTATTCCCTAGGCAGTTTCTCATGCACACATGTGCATATTTTGATTTTTATAATGGCCAATGGCCTTGCTGTTTTCTACTTTTGATGCCTATCTGGTTATTATGTAATAAAGACTGTTACTCCTGTTGACTGCTTTGTCAGTGTCCTTGCTAAATACAAGTTTTTATGTAAGGGTATCGGTTCATGTGACACATGCTCTGTATGCCACTTTAACATTGCCAATTACTTATTTCACTTCGTCAGAGCTTTCCAGAGGTAACAAGCTCTTTTGTTTTTCTTGAGTCAGAGGCTTGAGGGTGCAATGATGGTTGTTTGTGATGATCTACTATTCTCCTAATCCTTCTGTGCTCAGGTTTGCTAAAGTGTACCCATGTCATGTCAGGATGCGACACCAGAACAGAGGTGAATGCTATCCCCAGGATTACTTGCGGGTTAGCCAGAGTCTGACATTACTGTGGGCTCTTTCTTGATGTGTGCACAGCAGTGTTGGTGTGTAGTCATCTTTTGTGTGCCTGTGTACATAGTCACATGAGTACATTAGAATGTGTGCACTTGAGTAGTCATACAGTGCGCATGGCCTGTCATTGTCAGCAGTGTTGATGTGTATGTGCCCCTGCAATGTCAACTACACACATGTATGACCCAGGTAATGTGTGCCTGTTAGATTACATTGTTAGACATGTGCTTCAGATTGTGGGCACATGTAGGAGTTGTAAGTTGAGCACGGTGCAGTGTGTCGGTGTGTCCATGCACTCCTGGGGGACACCTACTTGTTGTTGCTGCCAGTTGTGAGTATGCAGATTGTGTGACTGCAAAGTCTGTATTGTGTTTTGTTGATCAGCCATGTGTCTTGTTTATGTTTGTGCTTACTGTGCTAACCTGTTCACTGAGCCACACTGACATTATTAGTGAGTTTGCTCATGCATTGCTGTCATTTGACACATTTTTGGCTCCAGTATGGTATGTGGTATGAGGAGTCATACCATCCGCTATAGGTGCTTCTGATGCCTACACATTGTGAGTTACTCCTCTATGTGTTTTTGCACTGTACACTCCTCACCTCTCCACACCACTTCAGTCTCATGTCTTCCACTCCATGCCTTGCCAGTGTGTAAACCTTCTCACCACTTCATAGTGTGACACAATACTGTGTGAGGATGATCTGTGTAAAGGACCAATGTGCCACTCAGGAGAGTTTCACAATTAGTTTTATGTTATTTTCTTCTACTAGTTTGCAGTCATGGTTGCTCAAGTGCAGTGCATATGTTTAAGCAGCACAGTCCTCTAATCATGTTGTTTGCATCTGGGTATCCCTGAGTTGTGCCTCTGTGGGTAAAGGCTAAGCTGAATGTGTGTTTGCTGAGGTACTGCTGCCCTTCCTGAGTGTGATGTTATCTGTGTCCTTCGATGATTTGTGTTGTGGGAGTTCATGGTGGGGCTCTCAGATATGTGTGCTACTGGTTTTGTTGTTGTGCACACACTGTTTGGTGTGCATGCAGTGCTGTCAATGTATGTTGCCTTGTACTTGGTTGGTGTGCATCCCCCCTGATGTCCAGCTGAGTTTGCTACAAGATGGATTGGTAGGTACATCTGTTGTGTTTTTGTTATGGATGTATGCAGTGTTTGGCCTGTGTTGGCTTTTTCTACTGACAGGTGCAATTTTTGTCATGTTCTATTTGCATGACATTGTGTGTGAGTAGTTTGTGCATTGTGATACATTCAGATGTGTGTTGCATGTGTTGTACGTATGTCACATGCAGCAAAGTGGATTCATGTTCATGAGGTAGTTTTGAGTGCGCAATACTGCCTTGTCCTCCTATTTTTGACCTGTCACTTGTCAGGTTTGTGCATTTGCATGGTTGTGGTACACTATGACACCATGTTCACTTGATGACTGGTGTGGTGTAAATGTCTGTGCTAGCTGATTTTCCACCTTGATCCCAGTTTTTGTTCATGATTGGCTTTTGATGATGCAATTATTGTTTATGTTGAGGTATGGTGTTTGTGCATTGGTCCAGAGTAACAATGTTGTGTATTCCAATTCTGTCTAGGGTCACATTGCCTTTCCACTATTTGGCTGCACACGGCTAGGCTTGTTGGACTTCTGTGGATGTTGTTTGTGAGATTTGTGTTTGGCTATTATTTTTGGTTCAGCATTGGTTCAGACATCCCTGAGTGTGAGTCTGACATTTTTAGATACACCACAGGGTGTGTGATTGTTTGTCAGTGAATGGTCAGGACATCATTTACACCATTATGTGTGTTTCTCACAGGTGTTGAGTGTTGCAGGTGTGAGATGGATAGATGAGGGGTATGTGTGAAGGTCCTACTTGGGTTTGACAACCAGGGAGTGTGCTGGTGGCATACACGTCAAGGTAGTTGACACAGATGTGTGGCTGGTCACTATATGACTTCTGACACTCCCTATCATTCCTGTGCCTATTCTTGGCTTGCATTGATGTATCCCTGAGTTGTTGTACAGAGGACACTGTGGTTTAATTTCACTCGCTGTGCCATCCATGTCTGAATTGAGGGCCTAAGGGTAGTGTGATATCTTCCTCCTCTTGAATGTGATGTACACATGCTATGTGGCTTGCTCCATGGCTTTCCAGCACTCTCCTCCCCACTTTGGGCTATCCTATTTATTGTGCTCCATTGCTTCTGACCTATGGTATGTGTCTGTGGCAGAGTGTCAGCGTGGGATCTTTCTGAGGGACTTGAAAAGCAGTCTGAACAGTTCAGTGGTTGTTCATATGCAGTGTGAGTCTTCATTTCTTAATTATACTCTGTTTCACATGAGTGGAAGGTAGGTGTGAGGAGGAGGGTTGTCCAGCCCTGACCTTCTGTGTAGGGTGTTCATCTTTGCCCTCACCTTCCCAGTCAATCTACCTTGCCTTTGATGTTTGAGGTGCGAGGTCTAGCCACACCTGGCTGATAAATTGTGCAGGTGGCACAGGAGGGGCACACAGCATGTGCCCAAATGGGTGTGGGAAGCATACTGTGGGTAGGGTGAAGGTGGAGCCCTGTGAATCTGGCCAGAATGCTCATGCAAGGCACTGGGCCTGCCTTCTATATTGTGTGCAAGTTTTCCCGTATCATCACTGCTGCAGTGACTTTCCCGGATCATTGCAGTGATATTTGCAATTGATGGGTGACCTGGATGAGGAGGTGTGGGTTTCTATCAGGCAGGACATGTGTGAGTACACTGGGGGATATGTTCCTGTCCCCACAAGAGTGTGTGATGTGGACAGGAACTGTATTTAAGCACAGGAGATGTGTGTTGTGGTTGTATGCAGAGCTGTGTTCTTACACACCTGCGGTGTTGCCTGCGGCGACATCTTATTTGCTGGTAGTGGATTAGGAACAGCAGTGGAAGGGCTATGGTTGCCCATTGTAATATGACGGATGCGAGGACGCCAATGGAGTGCTTAAAAGGACATTTTCCGCCACCACCGGCCACGCTGATGTGCCTATGACCACCATCCTAATGAGCCCCTTAGTTTGAGTCTCGAATACATTCATTTTTGATTGATCCTGTCTTGTTTTACATTGCTAAAGCGAGTTAATGATGATGATGATATGATGGTATATAATAATAACAATAACAACGATGGTCATGGTCATTAGAATAAGAATAGCAATAATAATATTCAATTCTATTACTTTACTTAAATACATATTGTATCCATGAAAGTACAATTAAAAGCCATACAATCCACTACATGAAAAATAATCATAAAACATATCAAATATAATATACAATAATAAAAATATGCCCCTGTCAATAGTGCATAAAGGGCTTAATCATATTTCAGAACTATACTGTGGTCATAGACCAACCTGATATTACAGCTGCTTTAAAAAAGGCACCAAGGCAAATCGTTTCATCTTCATTTACCAGGTGAAAAAGCAATTCTAATATGTCCTTCAGATTCCTCTAGTCTTCAAAAAGGGAACCAGAAAAGGTTTGGAATACATAAGTTAAAACTCACCGAAAAACATAAATTGTGACATTGATTGTCTGGAAATGCCTTTGCTGGGACATAGTAAAGAATCCAGAATGTGATTGTAACCCTGCGGAAAACATAACAAATATTTTGCTGTATCAGCCCTGTGTCGAAACAAAAGACTTCATTCCCAGCGCCCTTTGACACTGGTCAAATACATTGCCATGCTATCGGGACGGGTAAATACCATATAGGTTACCATGCTCTTCTTCACATAACCCTTGTGCAGTCTGTTGGAGGTTGCCTGATCATATAATACCTGTGGTAACTTTTTTCTATTGATATCTAAGTTATTGACCTCTGACCCTGCTCGCAGGCAGGTCGCTCCCCACGCCACCACACAGCTGCCAGCTGCTTCGTGCCTGATACTGCTGCCAGCCTTCTCTCGCCGTTTTACCGCCGTTCCCACTCCTCCCGCCGCTGCCTCCCTGCGGCCCCGCCCCCTGCTTCCCCATTGGCCACCCCGCTCCCACCTCTCAGCTGCTCCTCCCTCCCTCTCCCCCTCTTATGGCGGCCGTGCGGTGGTGAAGGAGCGACCTCTGTCCCTGCTCGCAGGCAGGTCGCTTCCCACGCCACCACACGGCTGCCAGCTCCTTCGTGCCTGATACTGCTGCCCGCCTTCTCTTGCTGTTTTCCCGCCGTTCCCACTCCTCCTGCCTCTGCGTCCCTGCAGCCCTGCCCCCCTGTTTCCCCATTGGCCACCCCACTTCCGCCTCCCAGCTGCTCCTCCCTCCCTCTCTCCCTCTTATGGAGGCTGCGCAGCGGTCGCACCGCTGGCACGCCAAAGGCAAGCTCATTTGCGCCCATCCGGCCTGGACTGCGCCCAGCGCCAGAACCCCTGGACTCCGCGAACGCCACAACACCAGACTCCGCTACGATGCCAGAACCCTCTACGCACTCAATGCGGGCTGAAACCACACCTGCTTCCAGGCCGCCCGAAACAGACTCACAGACCTTTCTCTTGCCACAATAGCAGCTTCACCTGCAACAGAGCCACCAAACCTCCAAGGACTGGACCCAACCACCTCCGCTGCATACTCCTCAACACCCGCTCTGCACACAAACACGCCGTACGCCATTCCGGACGGCTACAAGATCCCCCGCAGGGATCGCGCCAACGGAATCGGAGGAGGAATAGCCATCGTCCACAAGTCTACCCTCAAGGTCACCACCCATGCAGACGACACCCTCAACACCGCCAAACACTTGCACTTCTGGATCCACACCGACCCCAACACCACCCTCAGAGGAACACTCATCTACAGACCCCCCGGACCCCAAGCTCAGTTCAGTGACTCCATCGCCGACCTCGCCAGCACCCACGCACTCGCCTCCATGGACTACATTGTCCTCAGGGACCTGAACTTCCACCTCGAGAACATCAACGATGCCAACTCCACCACCCTGATCGACAACAACACCAACCTCCGCCTTAGACAACTTGTCACCACACCCACCCACACCGCCGGCCACATGCTGGACCGCGTCTTCTCCACAGGCACCCACATCGCCTTCAACCACACCACCGAACTGAACTGGACCGACCACTGCTGCATCCAATTCACCTTCAAGAAACTAACCACACACCACCGCACCCAACAGCTACCTCGCCGCTGCTGGAGCAAAGTCACCGAAGACCAGCTGATCACCACCCTCGCCCAGAACCCACCCACCGATCCCATCAACCCAGAAACCGCAGCCAGCAACCTCAGACAGTGGATCGACGACTGCGCCAACACCCTCGCCCCGCTGAAGAAACCCTCCAACAACCACATCAGCAAGAGAGCCACCTGGTTCACCAACGAGCTTCAGACCTCCAAACGCACATGCCGGAAACTGGAGAAGACAGGGCTCCACAAACGCACACCAGACAACCACGCAGCCCACAAGGACGCCACCCGCAGACATCACCACCTTATCAGATTAGCCAAGAGATCCTCCTTCAAAGACCACCTGGATAACAATGCACACGACAGCAAAGAGCTCTTCAGCATCATAAAGGAACTCCCCAACCCCAGCGCCAATGCCAACGACATACCGCCCTCACAAGAACTGTGCAACTCATTAGCTATCTTCTTCCACCGCAAGATCGCTGACATCCATGACAGCTTCAACACCACGACCGCCCCGACTATGCCAGACCCCACCTCCCCTGTGAACACCACCAGCGCCAACCGCCTGACCTCCTGGTCCAGTGTCAAAGACAACGAGACATGCAAGGTCATGAACTACATCTACTCAGGATCTCCGCCAGACCCGTGCCCACACCACGTATTCAACAAAGCAGACACAGCCATCGCACCCCAAATACGGAAGGTCATCAACATCTCCTTCGAAACTGCGACATTCCCGGAAAGCTGGAAGCACGCCGAAATCAACGCCCTCATCAAAAAGCCCAAGGCGGACACCAAGAACCTCAAGAACTTCCGGCCCATCTCCCTGCTCCCGTTCCCGGCGAAGATCATCGAGAAAATCGTCAACATGCAACTGGCGTGCCACCTGGAAGACAACAACATCTTGGACCCATCCCAGTCCGGGTTCAGACTAAACCACAGCTCCGAGACAGCCCTCATCGCCGCCACAGACGACATCATGCACCAACTTGGCAATGGCGAAACATCAGCCCTCATCCTCCTGGATCTGTCAGCCGCCTTCAACATGGTCTGCCATTGCATTCTAAAGACACGCCTACTAGAAGCCGGAATCCAAGAGAAGGCCCCTGACTGGACCACGTCCTTCCTCTCCAGCAGAACCCAGAGTGTCCGCCTCCCGCCCTTCTGATCCGAAGCCACCGACATCATCTGCTGCGTCCCCCAGGGCTCATCCCTCAGCCCGACGCTGTTCAATGTCTACATGGCCCCCCTCGCAGAAGTGGCCCGCCAACAGGACCTCAACATCATCTCCTATGCCGGGGGCACCCAGCTCAGCCTCTCCCTCACCAAGGACCCGCACACCGCCAAAACAAACCTCCATGAGGGAATGAAGGCCGTCGCCGACTGGATGAGGAATAGCCGTCTGAAGCTAAACTCGGACAAGACCGAAATACTCATCCTCGGACCCACCCCCTTAGCCTGGGATGACTCCTGGTAGCCGACCACACTGGGAACAGCACCAACACCCACCGACCATGCACGCAACCTAGGATTCATCGTCGAATCCTCCCTCTCCATGTCAAAACAGGTCAATGCCATCTCCTCCTCCTCCTAGAACACCCTCTGCATGCTCCGCAGGATCTACAAGTGGATCCTGACCGAAACAAGAAGAACGGTGACACAGGCCCTCGTCAGCAGCAGACTGGACTACGGCAACGCACTCTACGCAGGAATCCCAGTCAAACACCTACGACGACTACAACGCATCCAAAATGCCCCCGCCCGACTGATCGTCAACCTCCCCCACCTGAGAGTCCGACACTGGCTCCCCGTCGACAAGAGGATCACCTTCAAGCTCCTCACCAATGCACACAAAGCTCTCTACAATGCCGGACCAGCCTACCTGAACAGCAGCCTCAGCTTCTACACCCCCACCCGCCAGCTCCGCTCCGCCAGCCTCGCCCTCACCGCTGTCCCCTGCATCCAACGAACAACCTCCGGTGGCAGATCCTTCTCCTACCTCGCCGCCAAGACCTGGAACACTCTCCCTACCCAACTACGGCAGACCCAAGACCTACTCGCCTTCAGAAGACTCCTCAAGACCTGGCTCTTCAAGCAATAGCGGCACCCCCATCCCCTCAGCGCCATGAGACCCTCACGGGTAAGTAGCACGCTTTACAAGTACTTTGATGGATTGATTGATTGATTGATTGATTGATTGATTGAGGTGATCGGCAAAAAAAGCCGTTCAAGATGGACAGAACATAATGAGGATCTTATGCTCGCAAGCCAGTGAGTCTCGGTCCCTTCTCACATTTAAGGCAATCCATAATGATATACATAGTTAGACATGCTTTCTCATTTTTCCAAAAAACAAGCACCCCTTATTAGCGGTTGTCGAATCTTGATGTAATCCTCAATAGATGGGATGTCTAGTTCTCTATGACGAATATAAGTAGAAGATGAAATGGGTGCCGAAAGAGTCTTTCTACAAAATCTGTTTTCCTCCAGTTGGACTGGCTTACAGTTCTCAACAATATAGCTAATTCCCTCATCGACCATAATACTTTACCATTGATATTATTCAACAATTATTTATTAAATCAATATCAATTTTTAAAGTACACCAGTGAGAGCAAAAAACATCTCATTATAGTTTTTTATTTTCTCAAGAGCATTTGTTTTTTTCTTTTTATCTTATATATATCAAAAGGTGTGTTATTCTTCTCTTTATCACATTATTTCATAAGATTTGTATACACAACCTATACATAGTAAACAATTTACAATCATAAATACATCATTATCCAAATCAAATTTATACAAAAAAAATCAAATGTAGAAATTGCAAAACAAGTATATACAACAAAACGACCCTGGTTACAACACAATCTGACATCACTCATTCCATTGCAGCCATACTCACACCAACTACACTCACACAATATCTGTACACGGTAGAATAGTATATGACAAAGGAAAGCCTCTGCCAGAGCAAGTTCAAATCTCATTACAAGGCATGAGATTCCCAACTAGGTCGACGCGCGTTTCGGTGGTTTAGGAGTTGAATGTACCACCTTCTTCAGGAACTTTCCAGATACTACCTTACACTTCCCATGGGACATACTGCGGAACGGTAGATTTCACTTCAATTAATTTCATAGCACTAAAAAGGCATCAGAATAGCGATACAAATGGAATACGGTTTCCAGGGAAACTTAATGGAATACCAGGAATGCAAAGAGAATGATACGTTTTCTGCCTGAAGCCATAGGTATGGCATAGGTATGGCATCAGGAAGAAAACTTATCCCACGTGTCTGAGGGCGGCCGACACAACCGATACGACCAGTACTGCAAAAGGCTCGAAGTTTCTAGCCGGGCTTCATTCGAAAAAGAAAAAAGAATAGGGGAGAGTTACGCCTAGAGATCGTATTAATTCTCATAAAAGAAAGTTTTTGTGGCATACAAGAATCAGCCAAAATTAGTAATGAGTATTACCCACATGAATAATAAACACTTTCTCTTTGCATTCCTGGTATTCCATTAAGTTTCTCTGGAAACCGTATTCCATTTGTATCGCTATTCTGATGCCTTTTTAGGACTATGAAATTAATTGAAGTGAAATCTACCGTTCCGCAGTATGTCCCCTGGGAAGTGTAAGGTATTATCTGGAAAGGTCCTGAAGAAGTGGGTACATTCAACTCCTAAACCACCAAAACGCGCGTCGACCTAGTGCGGAGTCTCGAGCCTCTTAGATTTGAACTGGCTCTGGCAAAGGCTTTCCTTTGTCATATACTATTCTACTGTGTACAGATATTGTGTGAGCGTAGTTGGTGTGAATATGGCTGCAATGGAATGAGTGACGTCAGATTGTGTTGTATCCAGGGGCGTTTTGTTGTATATACTTATTTTGAAATTTCTACATTTGATTTTTTTGTATTAATTTGATTTGGATAATGATGTATTTATGAATGTAAATTGTTTAGTATGTATAGGTTGTGTATACAAATCTTATGAAATAATGTGATAAAGAGAAGAATAACACACCATTTGATAAATATAAGATAAAAAGAAAAAAAGAAAAAAGAAATGCTTTTGAGAAAATAAAAAACTATAATGGGATGTTTTTTTGCTCTCACTAGTGTACTTTAAAAATTGATATATAAAATAATTGTTGCATAATATCAATGGTAAAGTATTATGGTCAATGAGGGAATTTGCTATATTGTTGTGTCTTCTTACTCCCCTCCTTTCCCTGACCCACAGTAACTTTGAGAGGGTCCCTTCATCTCTGCTTCTGGCTTACAGTTCTGACATCCCAGACATCAGTAGACCTGAATTTCCCTAAATCTAGGGATCAAGAACCTAGCCTTTTAAAGGCGGATTTTCACAAAACTCACTGGAGTTGGACACACTTATGTCAGAAAGAGAAAGTTTTCTTTCTTGAGTCCCCTAACTCACCAGGGTTTCCCCATGGTGACATGCTTCATCATAGGGGCCATCTCAGTCCTATACAGGCTGAGGCATTCTATGACTTGTGGAATTACGTAGGAGCACTAAAGTGATGGACTATGTGTAGTGCAGACAGTGTAGTGGGGTGGAGTGGTCTAGAAGTGAATTAAAAATACCTATCTAGTGGGCGACATAGATTTATTCTTGCTCCTAGCTGGCATGATCTAAAAACGTAGTAGGACACTAGGGGTCCTAATTACAATGGGTTAGGCGTACCTAGCATTTTAAGTCAACATGTTTCCAGCATTCCCCAAGCTCTTCGTCAGAACTACTCAGGGACCAGCCCTGTGTTCACCACTCCTAATCATTCTCAAATGAGGTGAGAAAATACTTAAATATTTAAATACGTGCAACAGTAAAGCATGCGTTAGTACATACATATTTGGAATTGTCACGTAGTCTCTGTAGGGTACAAAAACACATATAGGTTAAGGGGTTCCACGGTCCCCTTCATGTTACATCGTAATCTCTGTAACAGTAATCACAGCACCTTTCATATATTTACAAGTTGGATTGCCTGCTGATATTCGTGTAATTAGGTTACCATGCCTCTCCATACCAGAACCCTCAATTGGGAATTGCCCCAATCCCACCCTACCTCCTTTGCTATACGCCAATATGCTTGAGTGATCTAACATACCTCCGTGTGATCGCAGTAATCCCTTCCTGGCATTATCACAATTGCCTCAATACTTGCCCCCTGCTATTACGCTTGGCTAAAATTCACTCAGGCATGCAATTTTTACGTCCTGATGATGATCCCAATATTGTTTCTACGGGATTGAAATGTTGTCGACCTTATATGCACTGTAAACGCAATTGAATTAATTACTGATGTGTAACAGCGTCTCTACATATTGTTTGCTTGTTGCATTTCTTAATACAAGTTACAATCATTTTTTGACCTGCCTGAGTATTTTTCGGAATTTGTGAATTTCTGTTCATTTGTGTCCTTGAATATATGTTGCGTTGGAGGCAGGATTGTGTCTCACTTTTATTGTTGTGTTTTATGTGATTTGATACATTATTAAATTTCTGTCCGGCTGGACAGCTTTGATATAGCACTGATTTCAGGCCTATATTCATTGTTTTCTGTGTGAATCTCTCCCGTCAGGGACTATTTTGCAATTGTAATGTACTACTACCCGTGGTCCCTGACCATTACAATTGGGTTCTCTTGTTATTTAAACACATTGTTTGATCATGTGGCACTGTCTTGCAGCCATTTTGTGCATCCAACCAGTGTACCTTTGCCAGAAAGCCTGCAGGTATTATTTGTTCCCCATACCTCCTTACTTGCTGTGTTGTTTGACCATGTGGCTGGCAGCCATTTTGTGCATCCAGCCAATATGCCTTTGCCATTTGACTGCATATGTTCTTTGTACCCTATGCCTCCTTGCTTGCTGTTGTTGTTTGACCATGGGGCACTGGCTGGCATCCATTTTGTGCATCCACCCAGAGTGCCTTTGCCAAAGTCTTGCATGGATGGAGGTGATACCAGTTTATTCATATGCTTGAGGATCATTGTGGTATGTATATTAAGAATATGATTTTGATGACCAGTGCTTTTATATGACACACATTATTTTTTATGTAGCATCTCCTTGTCTCACAATAGGTTTTTTTCATCTTCCCATGCAAACATCAGCAATTACTGATTGTTTTTTAAATTTGAATTTCATCTTTTTAATTTTGTTTATTTTTGTATTTTTCTTGTATTTTTTCAATTTTACTTTTTAAATTTGTTTAATTTTAATTGTATTTCATTTTATATTTTTTATTCGTTTTTAGTTTTTTTCCATTTTACCTCGTCGATCCATCCATGCATGCATCCACCACAGGAACACATCAGTCCATTCAGTTTTTTAGGTATAATTCCATTTCCTCCTGGACACCCTGACTGTGGTGCACTCCAGAAACATCATTCATTTTTTTAATGATTATTTATTTATGCCTTAGCCACATTCCTTGCCATCCTGCCATAAGCGCACACTAACCTCCATTTTTTTAAAGACTCTTATTCCGTTCACCCATGCAGTTCCCTGAGTGCAACAGGAGTCTCCTTTAGAATATATGGACATGGAGGAAAGAGCTCTATCTGCATATTGTGTATTATCCAGAGGGGGAATTAAATGTTATGGTATGGTGCTGTGGTTTGACTTTAATGTGGTAATATTACCTAAGTACACCAACACATCTAATATTGCCTTTGTACTAAAACTGCAGTAATGCCATGTTTCACTAAATGTTTTCCTTGCTTGCTTCCTTTTAGGTGCACAAGAGAAAAAGAGACTTCACCCACTGTAGTTTCAAACAGAAGGCCTAAACATACAGTGACGTCACACGCCAGTCCTCCAATCTCTTCCTCTTGTGCACCTTAGTGCCACTGCCGCCAACTGAGAGCTTTAAGATGGCCCCAAGGAAAGCTGCTGCTAAGAAAGTGTTCAATGTTCAATTTCACGCCAGGAAATGATTCAGGCCGACTAACCCGGTATCCTGGCAAGCCGACGGACTTTATTTTCTCCGCGGCCGCCGCAACCCGATTCTGGGTGATCGCGTGGTATTCTTATGCCCGAGGAGCCAGCCCCTATCTAACGAGGCGACCCGGCATTTAGAGGCTTATTTAACCTAAGGCTTTTCATTGTATTTGTCCTGATGATGGTCCCTGGTATTTTATAGGGGTCCGAAACGCCGTCGACCTTTAATGCACGTGAACCTAACTGTGATTACTACTGAAATGTCCAGTGCATGACCGTTATACTCTGTACAATTGTACTGTTTATAGAGTAACGTTGTTCCGCCTTACAAAGCCCTTCTCTGCTGTCTACATCACCTCTTGTACTTGCTCTGTTAGTACTGGACACAGGCTTGTGGTCCACTTTGGGTGATTGTTGGATGGTATCTTTATGTGATTTCAATACATATATCTTGAGTAAAATCTCTGAAAGACCTCTGTCCGGCTGGACATGTCTTTTTTGAAAGTATAGATTGACTCTGTCTATATTTTATTCATGTGAAATTCCTTAATGTTGGGGACCGCTGTTGTTGTTGAAAAAGTATGCTCCCCATGGTCCCTGCTGACTAATTTTGGGGTCCCTTGTTGTTATTAAATTCAATGAGAAGAAGCAGCTTTTCACCAGTGGTGTGTGGGCACAAAACCTTTTCGCACAGCGTTGTGTGCCTGCCGCATTGTCCTACAGCACAGGTACTCATAGTACGGCCCGCAGGCCATCAGTGGCCCTGCAAGCCTTCCTTGGCGGCCAGCGGACTTTGCAGACAATTTACCCGTGTTTAAAAAAAAACATTACAAAGTGTCTGCAAACACTGGGGGCCGAGACTCTGCTGCTCTGTGGGGGCCCGGGCATTCCAGTGATAGTCAGAGTGGGGCTGCAGGGGCTCTAAGAGGTGAAATACAAAAGCCTAATTAACATACACATGGTCTTTTAAAGACCTGTGAAGTGCTCGGTTGCGGCCGTATGTGTGTGCCCTGAAGCTGTCTCAGCCCGGGCACAGACAGGCTGGAAGAGATGAAGAGGGTGACAGAGGGTGGACGACAGAGGGAGTGAGAGAAAGGGAGGGACACAGTGGGAGAGCGAGGGAGGGAGTGATAGGGAGGGAGAGCGAGGGAGGAAAAGGGAGGGAGAGAGGTAAAGGAAGACAGACAGAGGGAGAGCGAGGGAGGGAGGGAAAGGGAGGCAGAGAGAGGGAGAGCGAGGGAGGGAGGGAAAGGGAGGCCGACACAGACAGAGGGAGAGCGGGGGGGGAGAGAGGGTGAGCGAAGGAGGAAGGGAAAGGAAGGCAGAGAGAGGGAGAGCGAGGGAGGGAGGGAAAGGGAGGCAGACGGAGGGAGAGTGAGGTAGGGAGGGAGAGAGAGGGAGAGCGACGGAGGGAGGGAAAGGGAGGCAGACCCAGGGAGAGCGAGGGAGGGAGGGAAAGGGAGGCGTACAGAGGGGGAGGGAGGAAAAGGGAAGCAGACAGAGGGAGAGCGAGGGAGGGAGGGAAAGGAGGGAGGGAAAGGGAGGCAGACAGAAGGAGAGTGAGGGAGGGAGACAGGGAGGGAGAGAAAGGGAGGGGGAGGGAAAGAGAAAGGGAGGGAAAGGAGGGAAGGAAAGGAGGCAGACGGAGGGAGAGCGAGGGAGACAGGGAATGGAGGGAGGGAAAGGGAGGCAGACAGAGGGAGAGTGAGGGAAGGAAGGAAAGGAGGGAGGGAAAGGGAGGCAGACAGAGGGAGAGTGAGGGAGGGAGGGAAAGGGAGACAAAGAGAGGGAGACAGAGAGGGAGACAGAGAAAGGGAGAGGTTTGGAGACAGACTGAGACAGAGGGAGGGAGACAGACAGAGGGAGACAGAGGGAGGGAGACAGACAGAGGAAGGGAGAGGGTGACATAGGGAGACAGGGAGGGAGACAGACAGAGGGAGACAAACAGAGGGAGACAGACAGATGGAGACAGAGAGAGGGCGACAGACAGAGGGAGGAGGGAGGCAGAGGGAGGAGGGAGGCGGAGGGAGACAGAGGAAGGGAGACAAAGAGAGGGAGACAAAGAGAGGGAGACAGACAGAGGGAGACAGGCAGAGGGAGACAAAGAGAGGGAGACAAACAGAGGGAGGGAGACAGAGGAAGACAGACAGAGGGAGACAAAGAGAGGGAGCGGGAGGGAGACAGAGGGAGAGAGACAGAGGGAGACAAACAGAGGGAGAGAGACAGGCAGATGGAGACAGAGAGAGGGCGACAGACAGAGGGAGGAGGGAGGCAGAGGGAGGAGGGAGGCAGAGGGAGACAGAGGAAGGGAGACAAAGAGAGGGAGACAAAGAGAGGGAGACAGACAGAGGGAGGGAGACAGACAGATGGAGACAGAGAGAGGGCGACAGACAAAGGGAAGAGGGAGGCAGAGGGAAGAGGGAGGCAGAGGGAGGAGGGAGACAGAGGAAGGGAGACAAATAGAGGGAGACAAAGAGAGGGAGACAGACAGAGGGGTACAGACAGAGAAAGACAAAGAGAGGGAGAGGGAGGGAGACAGAGGGAGACAAAGTGAGGGAGACAGAGAAAGGGAGAGGGAGGTAGACAAGGAGAGGAAGGGAGACAGAGAAAGGGAGAGGGAGGGAGACAGAGAAAGGGAGAGGGAGGGAGACAGAGGGTGACAGACAGAGGGAGGGAGGAGGGAGGGAGGAGGGTGACAGACAGAGGGAGGGAGGAGGGTGACAGACAGAGGGAGGGAGGAGGGAGGGAAGAGGGTGACAGGCAGAGGGAGGAGGGAGGGTGACGGACAGAGGGAGGGGGAGGGTGACAGACAGAGGGAGGAGGGACGAGGGAGAGCGACAGAGGGAGGAGGGCGACAGAGTCCTGAGGGTGACAGAGTGAGGAGGGTGACAGAGTGAGGAGGGAGACACAGTGAGGCAGGAGACAGAGTGAGGCGGGAGACAGAGAGGGAGAGGGAAGGAGAGAGAGGGAGACAGAGAGGGAGATGGAAGGAGAGAGAGGGAGGCAGAGAGAGGGAGAGAGAGAGGGAGAGAGAGAGGGAGTGAGACAGTCAGAGTGAGAGAGACAGAGGGAGTCAGGGAGAGGGAGGGAGTGAGAGGGAGTGAGACAGTCTGAGTGAGACAGAGGGAGAAATAGGGATAGATTTGAGGGAGAGAGGGAGGGAGAGAGAGGTTGAGAGAGGGAGAGAGAGGGATATAGAGGGAGAGAGAGAGAGAGAGAGAGGGAGAGAGAGAGAGAGAGAGAGAGAGAGAGAGAGAGAGAGAGAGAGAGAGAGAGAGATGTGTGTATGCCGGGTCTGGTGGCTCAGTAGACGAAGGCGTATGCTGCAGGAACCTGTGTTCAACCTCATGGTCACAGTTTGTTTTTGTTTCACTAGCCCCTCCCCCACTGACCCCACCCGGTGCAGCCCTCAGACACAAACCACACTGTAAATTTGGCCCCCGAGAGAAAGTTTGTGAGTACCCATGTCCTACAGGGTACAAGTTGGGAGCAGCACTCCAGCATCAACAGCACAAACCCAACCTAAGCCGAGGACCATGTCTGTCAGTAAGGTAGCCACTGCAATCATGGCTATGCCGACAAGCAAAGATGTTGAATTGGATTTGTCCCTTTCGCAAAGTAGCTCCCAATCATTCCAGGAAACAGAGCAAAGTAGACAGCAGCCACAGTCAGCAATAGCACATCTTCCTGATGTTGTAGCAGAACTTGAGGTTGAGCATCCTGCTGAGCAAGAACCTCCTCTTTTAGAATCATTGACTCCCAGATGTACTACAAGAAAAAGGAAAGGTACTACTCCGCCATCACCACCAAATGCTAAATCTGATGATGATGATAGGGATGCGGTGTGGACCCTGCCAAAGTCCGTAAAACACCAGGAGAGGCAAGGGAAAAGAATAGTTTGTGAAAGCTTTAGAATTATAGAAAGGGATGATGAGGAGGATGATGATGACAAGCTAGTCATTGTGGAAGATGACACAGAGGAGTCTGATATTGCTATTCAACTTGCTCTCATGAATATGGCACAGGTAGTACCAACAGCTTCCATGTTTGCAAAGTCCCAACTGAGACCTGCACTAACCACTACATCAGTAAACGTAGGCACTGCAGAAAGGCAATTGACGTCACACCCACCTACCTCCAGTTCTTCTTCAGACTTTGGTAGTGGCCCAGTAAAAAAGTTCTCCTCCCCAGTATGGAACTTTTTTTATGATTAACAAATATGAGGAGAACATTGCATTTTGCACCATTTGCCCCACTGGTGTTCATTGAGGTAAGCCTGGTTCACATTATGGTACTAGAGGCCAAAAGACTCATATGAACATATATCATCCAATCAGCTGGGAGGAGTACCTTAAATACATTGCTGAACGTGGTTGTGACGATGAAAGTGAGGCAAGCCATGAAACATCAGCTACAAGTCCAATAACGGTGGGAGGTGATCATGAGAAAGAAGAGGGTGACATCCTCATGAAAAGCAGCCCTGTTCCAAGCAGTACACCAGCAGAATCAACTGCCTCAGTGACTTCACAATGGCACAAGACATAGACACCACGACATGCAGTGACTGCCATACCATGATGCGCTCTGAGACTACCACCACCTATTTCTCAAAAGTCACCTGACAGTGGCCCCCAGAAAAGAAGAAAAAATTACAGGCTACTATTACGGGCATGTTTGGGCAGGAGGGGCCCTATGACCACAACCACCCTAAGGCACCCTTGTTGAATGGGAAGCTGGCAAAATTGTTAGCGCTGGACCACCTCGCCTTTTCTTTTGGGGAAGGACTGGGATTCTTAGAATTTGTGGTGGACATCTGCCCAAAATAAAAAGTTCCAAGTCTGACTTATTTTCCAGCATTGCTGTTCCAGTGTTGCATCATGATGTGTTGCATTTGGGCGGACAAGCTTTGCAGCAGTGTTGTTCACACTATCCACCGGACGACAAACATGTGGACCACTTGTAAGGTGACTGATTACATGTGCATCACTGCACACTAGATCTCTTTTTTGAAGGTAAAGTTGAAGATATCTATGGATCTTGGCCCTGAAGAAAGTTTGAGGGCATTTGGTGGCATGCAACAGTGGCCCTGTTTCCCATGGGAAAATGGTATACAGCTGCAAACATCGAATGACTGCGACCCAGAGGTCTCTGAATTAGATGTGTTGCCACTGACAATGACAGTAACATAGTCAAGGCAAGGCAGACGGCGGTATCACAGGATCCTGTGTATGACCCTCCTAAAAAAAGAAGGCATTGTCAGCAACCTACTGACCACTTGCAGAAGACTCTCCAATCATTTCAGCCATTCATTTAAAGCCCGGAAGAAGTTGTGAATTATTCAGCATGCTAGTAGAGTACTGTTAAAGTCCTGATACAGGAGGTGGCAACACACTGGAATTCGACCTGTTACATGGTCTTTTTAAGTAGCACAAATAGATCAATAACTATGTCATTCAAAGAGGATTGGATGCAGTTGGGAAAGCTATGACCATGGATGCATAGAAATGGGGCCTAATCAAATGCCTGATTCAGATGCCACTCCCTTTTGAGGTTTTCACACGGGCAGTTAGCAAGGAGGACAGTACGATGGGCCAAGCTATCCCGTTGTTGCACCTGCTAAAGGCCCAGCTAAAGAAGGTGTCTGAAAGGTTCACCCTCGCAGGGGTGAATGAAAACAGAAAAGTGCATGCCTTGGTTGAGAGCTTACTCTTTAGAGTGGCTTCCAGTGCAAGGCTGCAAGGCGACTTCATCTCGTCCAAACAGTGCATAAGTGCCACACTACTTGATCCATTGTACAAAATAATTGTGCCCATTTTTATTTAACTTCTGAAGGGGATGTTTCCAAATACAAGGGGTGGATTGTTGAGAAAGCTGTAAACCTGAAAGAACAATGGCAAGAACTTAGAGTTCCACCCGCAGTCCTGGGATGCCACCTTCAACTTCCGGTGAGGGCGGTCTTGTCTCATAACAGCCAACAACACCATTAACCAGAACACCGGCAACAACAGAAACAGAAGGACTGGACCGAACGCTCTGAATTGTATTGGTATCATTCTGCATGGCTTAGGTCCAGTGCAGAGGCGATGGCAAAAGAAATCAAGCAAGTGGCAGCACCAGTGACCATCCAGAGGAAGTTCAAGGAGTATCTGGGTGATCCAAAAGAGGTCTATGTGAATCAAAACCCATGGATGTATTGGTATGGGAAGATGCGCCAATGGCCAGTGCTCAGCAGGCTGGCAATAAAGTATCTGGCTTGTCATGTAGCCAGCGTGGCTGGTGAGCATGTGTTCAGTGCAGCTGGTGCAGTTGTTCCAGTGAGTAGGACTAGTCTCCCACCTCAAGCCATTGACTGTGATCAAAAAGAACCAACATTTCAAACCATATAATTATACAGTTCCTGAAACAGCTCATGGGGAGGAGGAGGAGGATTGGTCAGAATCAACAGCGTTAGCTGACCAGCGTCTGAGTTGAAACACTTGAGTTTAAGGGCAAACTGTACTTCCCGGACTGAGTGTGCCAATGCCACTATAGTAGTAGTAAAAGTATGTTTATTAGACTATAGGTCTCCAAACAAAGTACATATTACAATAAATAGTTTAAAACATGTATAAAAAATTCCACAAACACTTTAAAAAGAAAGAAATTTTCATACAGCACTACACCCAATATTGTAATCAGCAATACAGTCAAGCTTTAACTTAGGCATAGCGTTCCAACCTTGACACAAATTTCTAGAGCGTGACCTACTATTACTTCATGCCAATTTCTATCCAACCATATTTGGTTCCAACAGAGTCCTTGTTACCGCCTTCATAGGCGCTCAGTTATACCATATTTTAAAAACAAGGGTCGCAAGAACAGTTTCCGCTGTGACACCCATTTTTGACAGTCTAATAAGATATGTAGATTATCACACTTGGTACCTAATCCACAGCGGCATTTACCATCCGGTTGTACCAATTCTGCTTTTCTGTTTCTCTGAGATACCCAACAGTTAATCCCTATTCTCCATTGGAGCACCTCGGCTCTAAATCCAGCATTAGGTAGTGTATCCAAATAGGGATACCATGTATCATTCTACCAACTATTTATCATATAATGGACTGACACTTTCTTTTTCAAATATATCATATAATTTTGCCTGGATATTTCTCTTGCAGTTGTTCTAAGCTCCGCATTTGAGGCTTCAACGGACAGTGTCGCCTGGTCAAATTTTACATTTAAGTTTTTACACAGTGCGCACAATTTCATTCTGACTCGGCTGGCCCAATTTAGGTCGCTGTGCAAGATCTCCGCTTTACACCATCGTGACACTTTTGTGACTTCCTCAGATCCCAATCTTTTCCAAAATCTTAAAAGGGCCACTTGTACCTGTATGTTCCCTGAAGTCACGCCTAATTCCAATCGGATTGCCTGAATCATGGAGGAGCCGGGCAGTGACATCAACGATTTTACACGTTTCCCCTCCTCAATGTCCCAATTATTCTTCCCGCTCAAATATAGAACTTCGGCTCCATACTGCACTTGTGGGGGTATCATTGCCTTATAGGCTTTCAGTAATGGTCTATGTGACATATCCCCGTAGACTTGGCTAAATTTCCTTTCTGATGTATGGGCTTTGGCGGTCTGGGCTACTAGATGGACATCCCATTTTAAAGACTTTTCAAACCAAATACCAAGGTATCTGTATTCATTCACAATTTCTAGATTAGTAGTTCCCAGGTACCAATTAAAATTCTGGGTTTTCTTCCCAAAACATAGGATTTTAGTTTTATGCATATTTACCGTCAGGCGTTTAGCCAAGCAATATTTATTGAAGGCAACTAACTTCCTTTGCAATCCGATTTCCGTTTGGTCAAAAATTACCAAATCGTCGGCGTACAGCAGACAGGACAGATGTTTCCCATGCATTTTGGGGCTGGCACTTTTACTCACTTCTAAAATAGATTGGAGATCAGCCAGGTATATTGCAAATAATAAGGGGGCTAATATACATCCCTGTCTTAGGCCATTTTTAATCAATATTTTAGGAGTCAAGGCTCCGTCTACATCATTAATGACTTGCGCCCAGTTATGTCTATGTAACTCCTGGATAATTTTCAAGAGCCCCTAGGGGATATTAGGTTTTCTTAGGGACTCCCTCAGGCAATTCCTGTCTACTAAGTCGAATGCCGCGCGGACGTCTACGAAGCAGCAGCATAACTTCCCCTGCTATTCCACAGACTTCCTTGCCACAGCCCACAGTGCAAAGCAGTGATCGATCGTGGAATGCCCCTTCTTGAAGCCTCCTTGCTCCACTGGCACGATCGACCACCGCTCCGCCCAGTCATTCAAACTGCCCAAAATTATTTTGGAGAATGCCTTTTCCCCGATATCCAGCAAATTAATCAGTCTATAATTTGTGGGCGCTTTTCTATCACCCTTCTTGTGGATCGGTCTAATTACTGCTCCCCTCCACTTTTTGGGGATCGTGCATGCCTCCAATATAGCCAGTAACATGCAGAAGAAAAATTGCGCCCACCAATCTTGCTGGGATTTTATAATAATTGCTGGCAGGTTATCAGGACCTGCAGCATGGGTTAGGTTTACGTTTCTTATGATTGAATATACCTTTTCTGTTGTAAACAAAGGTTTTAAATGTACTACCGCCTCCATCCAGGGACCAATATCCCCACCTTCTTCTGCAGCGTATGTTTCATATAACTCACCTAGGTATTCTTCCCAAGCGGCTTCCTCTACTACACAGGGCATAGCCCCATTAGCCTGTCCTGATGCTTCCTTTATCAGATTCCAAAACGTACGCAAGTTTTTGGATTCAATAGTTTCCAGCAAGATAGCCCAGCATTTCTCTTTGAATGCCCTCTTCAGGTTTCTAACTAACATTTTATACTCCTTCCTCATGTCACTTAGATTTTTATACCTTATTGGATCATATTTTTTCCTCAGGGTTCTTTCTTCTCTTCTTATTTCTCTTTTCTTACTTAAACACTCCTCATTAAACTAACTTGGCTGTTTACCTTGCTTTGATTGTTTAGTAGTGGTATATGAGTTCTTGCTTTTTAAGTCTGCTTTAAGCCACTGCGCCATTTCTTTTATCTTTTTCTCAAACCACTGCACTTTCTTAATCCTAGCATCTTCCAAACCCACTTTATGTTGGAATCCTGCTAACTTTTCCATATACGGCTCGGTTAATCTCATTGTCAGCTGTTTAGGGTACTCTACTTGTTGAGGAAGCACCAGTTCTCTAGAGCTTAGGGATCCCCATGCTAATGCAAATTGCTAAATATTATGGTCACTACCGTAACAAGGGGTTATCTGAAACCCCTTGATAAGATTGAAATTCCACGCTTGCATAAATACGTAATCGATCGGACAAAGTTGGGAACCAAACTTAAAGGTCTGCTTTGCCGGACAGTGCCACTATAGAACATTTGAATTATTTCTATTTTAACTTCTTTCTTTACGAATAAAAAGTAGCTAGTGGAACATAATTGTTGTGTCAGATTTATGCTGCCCTACCATTTTCTTGTCACATATATTGCCAGATTGGAGTTGGACCAATGGCAGTGAAGAAGCCTCCACAATTCTTTCATGACATTGGAGACAATTCCTGCTTCCCTCAGGCCTGCCTTTTTTTAATCACTTAGAAGGGTGGCCCCAGAAGATCGTTGATTTACAAGAGTGCCAATACCAAATTCCAATGTGTTGCTACTGTCAAAGATACAATTGTGTACCTACGACCTAAGATACCCATGCTTGGATTAAAAAAGGTAACTACAACTAATGCAACATTGAGTGAGCGATTGTGAGTGATGATGATTAATTATTCATGTGTTGGCAGACAACGAGAGAGGGTGTTCAACCGTAATATGTAAACTTGATTGTAATGATTTGCAATGTTTGGAGCCTGACTGATGGGTGACCAATTTTCTTAGAGGGGATTTGCCTCTACAAATGTAATTAGCAACAATTAACCTGTTCAGTCCACTCCTGTTATCCTTCTTTTTTTCATCACCTAGAAAGACTGCCCCAGCAGATCGTTTGTTTAACCAAACTGCCAAATTCCAATCTGCTGCTTGTGCAGTTTGCATAAAAAGAGAGATGCAATTGTGTACCTACCAGCATGCTTGTTTTGGTACAGGTAGCCATTGCACCAATGAGTGATGTAGTATTGAGTGATTATGAGTGATGATTGATGATTCATGTGGTGGCAGATAGTGAGGAAAGATGTTCAACTGTAATTTGTGAACTTTATTTACAATGTTTGGGTCCTGAATGATGGGTTATCATTTTTTCCTGCAGGTGATTGGCCCTTTTACACTTGGCTAGATTTACTTGCAGTGTACACTCCTTAAGCAGAGTTTTTTTTATATAGCGCGAACTAGACCCGAACTGAATCAGGTATCAGAGCGCTTTACATAGCACCAGTTACGTTACATGAGGACACACATTCATTTTAGGCACAGGGAGATTAAGTGATTTGCCCAGAATCACAGGAGGTTTTTTTTTTTTTTTTTGGCATCGTTACCGAGACTCGAACCCAGCTCCCCAGGTCCGAGGTCGAGCGCCCTAGCCGTTAGGCCAACTCCTCTCCTCCTTGTTTCTGGTTCTTCAGAGACAAGACCTATCACTTTAGTTAACAAACAATAACTAATACAAAACACTTCAATTCTGTTTCTCTACTTGTTCTTCAACAGCAGTACACTACATGTCGATCTTGCTCGGGTTGTGACTAGGACGGAGTTACTCGGAGTCCGGAGGGAGATGCTCAGGTTCTTGACTACCTCATCAACAGCTAGAAGCAATACGTTATTGACTTCATATGGAAACCATGACTCTGAGATCTAGTACTCAGCTATTTGAAATGGAGAGAGCTACTTTGATTTGTGAAATGCTGCTGGGTGTGTGTGTTGCACTGGTAGCAAAAGTGAAACTCAGAGTCCTCTTGTTTTTTGCTCTGCCTCTTAGTCTTCTTGGTACACTCCTCATGAAGCTTACCTTCCTTCTGACCTTCTCCTTGATTCTACAATACAGGTTCTGTTTTACAATCTGCAGCTCTTTTCATACCCTGCACAAACAAAAGGCGAAAGCTGATCTCAACACTACTGCTAGACAAGCACCCAAGAGTGATGAGCATTCCTGAGGAGAATGTGGATGCACCACCTAATTTTGCAATAAAGTATCATTTAATTTTTAACAATCATATTTTTAGATCTGGGTGGGTTTACTCTCCCATAATTTTATTTTTTCAAACCTAGAAGACAGAACTTTTAGATATCTGATATCACAGGTGTCTGGAGCAGAATGACTGTTTGCAATGCATTTAACTGGAATGCGTGATGCTAATCCCTTCATTTCCTTCTACAACAGATTGATGACAATGATGTGCTGCTCATCGCCCAGATGAATACTGTCCTCCTGTAGTTTTTTCTTTGTCACAACTTTCCCCAAATCCCCTTCCCCATCCAATCATCAAACCCCTAACCTCCTTCTCCTGGGCTGAAGTTGAAGTTGGGGAAATGTATAAATCGCACGTATACCAAAAAGGTTTCAATGCGCTGAAACAGTTCGGCAGCAGAAACAGGGCGGCAATTAGATCTCAAGAGCTCTAATGAATAGCCAGACCTTTATGGAACTCCAAGTAAGATTGAGAAGATTGAAGGTAATCAGGAAGAGAGTTCCAAAATCGAGGAGCCTGAAAGGAAAAGCTCGACCCCCATGTTTCTTCCTGACGAAGCATGGAACAACCAAAAGGTTCTTGGAGGAAGACCGTAAATTTCTGGAAGGAATCTTGGTTGTGAGCCTGGAAGCTACATAGGAGGGGGCTAAGCCCGCCAATGATTTAAAGATAAGACACCCTAATTTAAATAGGCATCTATGGGCAACCGGTAGCCAGTGCAGTTGCCTCAGCAACGGAAGAGCGTGATGGAATCTGGATCGACTATAGATCAGCCTAGCCGCCTGATTTTGAATAAGCTGTATACGGCGTAGTTCATAGGCAGGGATACCGATATAAAGAGAATTAGCATAATCAACCCGAGAGATAACAAGGGCAAGAAGAACAAACTTGAGAGCATCAGAGGTAAAGAAACAAGAAACCTTCCGAATAGTGCGAAGGCACAGAAAGCAGGAAGAGACAATCATACTAATATGAGTGTGCATCGAGAGGTCGTCACTGATTTTGATGCCCAGACTTTTTACCGACTTAGCGGGAGAGGGGGCAGGTCCAAGGGAAGGAGGCCAAAATTTAGAAGACCAGGGATTTGATGAGCCTCCGAACAGGACTAGCTCCGTCTTGTCGGGATTTAACTTGAGATGGTTAGTGCTCATCCAGTCCTGGATAAAAATCATAGTATTCTGGAAATGGGAGATAGAATCAGGGGAAGAGGAGAAAGTAAATATAAGTTGAAGGTCATCAGCGTAATTAAACACTGTGACCTCCTGATGACGCAAGGCAAAGATTAGAGGAAAAATATAGAGATTAAAAAGAAGAGGGGAAAGAGCAGAGCCTTGGGGGACACCACAAGTTACAGTTCGCGAAGTAGAAGAATAGGAAGAAAGCTGAACCACTTGTTGGCGGTTCTCCAGGAATGAGGAGACCCAACTCAAGGCCACATCCAAGATGCCAGCTCCCCTGACACGGTAGACCAAAAGACGTTGGTCGACCGTGTCAAAGGCAGCCGATAAATCGAGAAGTACAAGGGACTGAGTGGATCCATGGTCTGCACTAACTCTCAGTTCATCCAAAATTGAGAGGATAACAGATTCCGTGGAATGGGTGGGATGGAAACCAGACTGATAAGGATCGTAATAATCAGAGGCCTCCAGAAAAGAACTAAGGCAATGGGTGACATATCTCTCCAAAACTTTACCTAAAAAGGGAAGCAGGGAGATTGGTCGGAAATTGGACGGAATAGTAGGATCAGCTCCCACCTTTTTCAGAACAGGAACAATCTTGGCTGATTTAAAAAGATCAGGGACGACGCCCAGAGCCAATGATTTGTTAAGGAGAGCAAGGGGAGGGGCAGTACAGACTGAGAAAATCTCACAAAGGATATGTGAGGGACAGCTGTCGGTGGGAGAACCAGATTTCGTGGAGCTCACCAGGCTGAGAAAATTCTCAGTCAGAATAGGTGGAAAAAAAGTAAAGGAATGTAAACTGGAAGGGGGTAAAGGAGGATCAAAGAAGGGAGAAGGAGAAGATATATGAAGTTTGATCATAGAAATTTTTGTGAAAAAATAATCGTGAAGGGAATCACACAGGTCCTGAGAGGGAAGAGGTTTGGCAGTGACTCAATCAAGTTTGGAG
The DNA here is from genome assembly GCF_964261635.1 of Lissotriton helveticus. NCBI lineage: Eukaryota > Metazoa > Chordata > Amphibia > Caudata > Salamandridae > Lissotriton > Lissotriton helveticus. The sequence continues at coordinate 1,471,596,934 of NC_136065.1, forward strand.
AGACTGTTGAGGATGGAGACAATTTCCTTAGGCTTATTAGGAGATGATAGAATCATTGCAGAAAAGTATTGAGTTTTTGCAATGAGGATATCATTTTTATATTCCCTCAGAATAGTGGAGTAAATAGTTTGATCGGAGGGGTCGTAACGGCGACGCCACTTACGTTCTGCCTGTCTGAGCTGAAGTTTCTTAGCTTGTAGAGAGGAGGATAACCATCTTTGCGCATCATGTGAGCGTTTAAGTCGAATCGATCTCCAAGGGACCAATTCATCACAGGATGAGGTAAGCCAAGAATTTATAGCCAGGGCCTGGTCATGAAGGGAAGAGTCTGGATTATTAGCAATAGTTGGACTAGAGGTGAAAAGCGAGAGGCAGAGCGAATTAATATTTACTCGCCCCCAGTTTCTCACTTTGACGTTAGTAGGTAAAGGGGTACTCGTCATGGGTTCTAGTAACAATGAAAATGAAACCAAATAATGATCAGACCACAAACAGGGGGAAACCGAGAGTAAAGAGATATCCAGATTAGCCGACCAGATTTGGTCCAATGTGTGGCCAAACTTGTGGGTAGGTAGATGAACCAATTGTACCAAATTCAAATGAGTAAGCAAATCAGAGAACTCCTTAGAATGAGGGTCCTCCATAGGGTCGCCAGGTCAATAGTTAAAATTGCCTAAGATCACTATAAGCGAGTTATTTACTGTCAGGTTAGCCAGAATCTCGCCCACTAGGCAAGAAAAGGCGGGCATAGATTGGGGAGGACGGTAAAACAAAACACAAACCAGCGGGGGAGAAACAGAAATGATTTTCATAACTAAATAGTCAACCGCAGAAATCGTCGGGGAGGGCATTGGAGAGAAAGACCATCTTTCTCTCCAATGTGTGATATATTGAGGTGTGACTTAATTTACACCATAAATTGATCACAGATTTGGTGGGGCGCATGTGGTGAAAGCGACAGCAACTCACTGCAATATCTTCTATGACGTAAGCAATAGCCCACACTGGCCCCATTTACTCAACCGCATATAAAAGTGATTCATATTTTAGATATAGAAGAACATCAATTGTCAGCATTATCATTCAGGCCTTCTGTTGCATGAATGCTCAACTTTGTCCACTCTAGAATTTAACCCACTTTTCATGACTTAAGGATTTTGTATCTTTCATTTTAATTAAATACTAACACCCCATTGCTAAGAAGAAGTTACTCTTGCTATTTTCTGTTATATGTTCACTATCAGTTATTCTTTGATATGTCATGTAGTAGTTTGGTCTCAATTCTTTGTACAGCTATGATATAAGTTATAATACACTAACTCAGTGTTTTTATTTTCATTTAGTTGCCTGAGATAGATAATCCTTCAGATTAATCGTATATTTTGTGTGGGACTTCTCTTGTGAAGTTGTGATGCCTTCGCTTTTACAGTCATTTATAGATAATCTTCTGATTCCATGCCTGCTGCTTGAAGTAAGAATGGAACTGGACACAGAAATCTCAAAATTGATATTTCAGATACAATAGAATTGATGTCTACAAAGAAGGGCCCTGGGTAGGACAGCTTTCCGCCAGAATACTATAAGATAACTGTCAAATATTTGGTGCTTCTTTTGGGAAAACGTTTGAGAGAAACCCGGTATATATTTGAGGCTTGTGAGCTGAATTGAAAAAGGTTAAATTTCCTTGAGCACCACAGGTGAAAGAGATACATTGTACTGTGGCACACTCATTCTCTTGCTTTTCATCTACTTCATTCTTAAAATTGCTCTATTTTTCCTTTTTTCTTTTCTATGGATTTATGTCTATAAGGCTGTTGAATGCTTATGATAACTCAGTAAAACTGATTCTAATCATACTAGTAGACTGAATTGTCCCAATCATGCATGAGGATGGCTTGCAGTTATTTTTTGTGTTTTCTTCAGACAGATCATTTTATTCAGCCTTGATTTTGAGCTTGCAAAGCATATTTTCAAAATAAGTTATCTCTTAATATTTTAATATCTGACTTCCTCATCTATAAGCCCTCTGTTGGATCTTTGGAATTTGGGACTGTATGGGAGGAATGCTTCTTGACTTTTGTGCTCAAACATGCCTATTTTCTTTCCCTAGGATTTTTTTATATGTGGCTTGATATGGCTATGGGCACATAAGGCTTAACTCAACTGGACTCATCTCAAACACAAGCTGGGATACATTCTTGACCTTGGTTTTTCCTTGAGAAATGTTGTACCATATCTTTCGCTTAAAATTACCATTTTGAGTCTATATTTCCATTCATACAACATCTTCACTTATTGCTAGGCTTGCCTCAAGCAGGTGCAGAAAACAGTTGCATGCCTGAACGGTAATTCACTCTAATGACTTAAACGCCTCCTTGCAAACTTTTCCTGCTCCTGTTATGTCACATTTAGACATCATTACTAGAGTAGAACATATTAATGACGGGATAAAATGTTGAATTAGACCAGAACAAAGGAGTTCTCATAGAACCGTTCTCACAGCTCTATGGTATTCAGAAGGGTTGGCTTCAGTAATGCAATGGTATAGGTGTTGGAAAGGTTATGGAAAACAAACTATGGGGCATATGTACTAATACTGGATACACAAAATTGTGCACTGCCCTTTGCATACCCAATGAGGGTTTGTGAACCAACTTATGTACTATTAGACCAGTTCGAAAAATCACCATTTGAGTAGGTTGAAATCTGACCTACCTTTTGAATATTATTCCCAACTCCCCAACAAACGTTTTTGAACATTCACAAAGAGGAATGGATTCCACGAGGGCCCATTACCCTTCCATCTCCTTTGAGGAGCTGGTAATTTTTCTGTGGTTTGTGACTGAAGTTATGGTCCCAAAATATTTATACAGTGTATTGTGAATCCCATTTTGGAAGGGATGGCCTAAACACACCCTTTCCAAATTTTGATTTGTTGTACATTTCTAAACCCATTTTGAGATTTCAGTAACCATTGATTGAATCATGAAATTGATTTATTTCATAATAAAACGCCATTTAATGCATAACAGGCCTTGCGACTACTAAATAGCTGAGGGCATCTAGCTCTATAAATCCCTCCAAAAACATGCTTATAGTGGAAATAAAAGCATACAATAAACTCTGCAGAAGGACTAGATCTGCCATTCTTAATGCTGACAACCACTCAAGAACAATTTTTAAGATTGTGAAAAGTGTTTTTTACTTCCCTTCATGAACTCCCTCCTCTATTTTGCCAACCACAGAATTATATGATTCTATCTTCAGTTATTTCGAGGAGAATATCTCAATGTAGACTAACCTTCAACAATGAGAATCTTTACATTAAGTTCTCAACCTATTGTTTCACAATTTTTCCTCGAAAAAGTGGACACCATCTTGGCTCATGTACATGCAATACATATGGTTTACTAAATGATCCCCGTCCTGTGCATATTTTTTGTTTGGCGCTCAAGACCATAGCCCCTCAATTACTTCTTTGCAATACATTTTTGATCGTGGCTTCAGTACCTTGTCTGAGGAAAGAACTGGTAGTTATTCTCTTTCTGAAAAGTCCTATGACATATGATTCGATGCAGAGTAACTAATGCCCCATCCCTCTCCTCCATGTTCCATCTAAGAGCTTAGAAAAATAATAAAAGACCACCTCTCTGCTTACATAGAATCTAATAATAGCTTGTATAACTTGCAGGAAGGCTTTTTCTTCTCTCTGCATACTAATAAGATTCTTTTTTAAATATCAGTGCTGCCTTTGATACCGTCCTCAAGTCCATTCTCCTCCAAAGGCTTTGTTCTCTCTGCATTAAAAATAAAGCATTTGAGTGACTCTTTTTGTCTTGAATGAAAGTGTCCAATCATTTGTTTTGTCAACATTTTAATCTCAGCCTAAGCCTTCGTTGTGTGGGGTACCACAAGGCTCTTTGAGATCTACACTTTTTATTATCTACTTTACCCCTTTGGCTGACCTAATCATTGGGTGTATTTATTTTCTTCACTGTCCTACGCAGACAACATTTAGACTGTTGTCCCAGTTGCACATAGGTCTTCAGCCTCTGCCTCCAATTTCCATACTTGTCTCTCTGGCTTGGATTAACGGATGAGAAAAAATTCATTGACACTAAACTGAGGTAATGAGAGGCACCCCCCGCGTTTAGGGGAGGGGTGCCTTTAGTGGGAATTTAGTGCCGAGGGAACGGTTTCTTTTCCCTGAAAGTGGGCAAGGGGAGGGACGCCTGAAATGCGATTAAAGAAGGAGGTGCATGGGCGGTCCCGCCCCTTAGTTGATAAAATAGCCGGAATGAAGGGAGTAGCCCTCTTTGTCCTCTCGCCTTGTGGAGTAGCCAGAAAGGCGCAGCGGGAACAGTTGCCCACCCACCCATCCCTAAATTTTAAGTAGATTTGGCGGGGTCCCGGACAAGAGGAAAAGGCACGGGGATTTCTTTATGCGGAAACTGACTGACCTTGCAACAGGGAGGCAGTCATTGGGGCTCTGGGCTGGCGGGAGAGGGGGCCGTCCTGCTGGGGGTCCTGGACTCTAGGCCCTACCCTAGTAGCCGGTGCTTGGATGAAGCAACATGGTATCTCATATGGACGAAGGGGTTGGGTTGTGTCCTGCTGGTACAACACGCCTCGAGTGGATCTAGAGCTGACGAATTGTAAATACATGGTAACCTGTGGCACAGATGGATACTGCGCCTCCTTATGTTCAGTAATGCTATTAAGTGGTAAGGGGTTGGGTTGTGTCCTGCTGGTACAACACGCCTCGAGTGGATCTAGAGCTGACGAATTGTAAATACATGGTAACCTGTGGCGCAGATGGATACTGTGCCTCCTTATGTTCAGTAATGGTATTTCGATAGTTAATAAAATTGGTCAAAAGTTGGAGGTTTAATAACAAATAAAGATGGTGTTATTGACAAGTAATAAAAGCTATGCAGTGAACACCAAGTTCGTGTAAAGTGTCTTTGTGGTGGGGGGTGGGGTGGACGAATGGCACGGATATCCCCACTATATCAAGATGCTCCTCTTTGCAGAGCTTCTATTATACAGCCTGCCTCCAGTGGCGGCAGGCATGGATCGGCAGTGGTGACGCGGGGAGGAGTAAAAATAAATACACATACCTCTTCACCACAGCATTTCTCCTCCACTTCTCTTCCTGACGATTCTAGAAATGGTAGCAGGAAGCACACAGACTTCCCTAAGCCAATTACAACGCTGCTGTCACCATGACAGCAGCGTCGTAATTTGTCTGAGCACTGTGGTTCGGAGCTCAGATGGGGACTTTGAGCCTGTGCATGTTCTATACCCAGGCTGTGCAATACAGCCGGGTGGATAACATGCTAAGCGCGCATGACGGTTTGGCTGGTCAGCCGAACAGTCCTCTGAACTGGGTGAAGCTCCACTCCCCAAAGAATTTGCAGAAAGGATCCTGTATGTTTATCTGTCCCTTATGAAACATCCAATGCCATCTCCTCTTTTTTGTTTTCTTACTTATGTGGGATATTCAAGGTAAGGCCTTTGTTTCCTCTGGACTCTGCCAACTTGTGGTTCAAGTGACTAGTTTAGAGTATATAGACTACTGCAACTCTTTGTACTTCGACCTGCCAAAAAGATCAATATAATTTATTCAACTCATTCAGAATATTTCTGCAAGACTTCTACTTAATCTTTCCTTGCACAATGCCATCTCATCTCATTTAACAGAACTTCTCTGGTTGCCTGTGAAGCAACTTCTTAATTTGAGGGCTTGGAGCCCGATTCACAAAGGTAAACTTAGACTTGGGTCTAGGTTTATTACTTTTTGGTATTCACAAAGGTAAGTTGATACTAGTAACTTTACTACAATTATTTTTATTAGTAGTGACTTACCTTTGTGTATACCACAAAGTAATACATTTACACTCACATTTAAGTTTACATTTATGAATTGGGTCCCTAGAGTATTGTTCACAGAGCACAGTCTTTAATGAACTCAGAAGTAAGAAACACATCTTTTCTTTTTTCTTTTAAAATCTTTTTATTGCAACAACACAAAACCAGCTGTACATCAGTGATACAGGTTACAATAGTGATATGTTGACCAGTTGTTTACATTCTTATCTTTTTGTTATCTCAGAGGGTATTACTTTAGAGATTCAGTGCCGAACACACAAGTGCAGAACCACATCACAGCCCTCGGAAGCCCCGTCATTGATCCCAGATTTTCTCCCATTTTTTAGGACAACCACTACTTTGGTAGATTGTATGCTCAACCAGCCAGTGCCAATCCATATATATTTGCCAGTTCCTGACTCGTGGTAGTGCCCTTGCCCCCCAGCACCTGTCCAGGTTACACTTAGCCAAGGAATTACGGGGCATAATATCAAGGGGGGGCGAGAGGGAATTATCGCCGCTTTAGCGGACGTTTTTGACCGCTAAGCGGCGATAATTCTATCGCCCTATTAGCAAGCTGTCGCTAACAGCAGTTACCAACAGCTTCTAGGCGATAGCGAGCGGTTTGGGGCCCGTTTTGCATGTCAGCGATATTTATCGCTAATGACATGCAAAGTGGGCGTACCCAACCTGTTAGCGACTGAAAGCAGTCGCTAACATCGCTATCGCCCATTACCAACACAGGCGTAGCAATGGAAATATTCGCGCTAAGCGCAAAAATCTCCAAAACTAACGCCTGCTCAGACCAGTTCTTAGCCATTATATACAGTGGGAGGTGGATATAATGGCTAAGACCCTGTTAGCGATAATGCGTGAATATCGCTGTATTCTCAGCGATATTCACGGATTTTGCCGCAATCGCCGGAAATGTTATCGCTTTTGAGATAAACGTTGCTAATAGCACGTTATCTCAGCAATAAAATCCGGTGATGCGCGGCGATAAAACAATTGCCGCTAAGCCTACTTAGCGATAAATATCGCTATTTGTTGATAAAATGCCCCTACATCTTTAAGCGGATGCTGAGCTCAGCTGAAGCCTCTTTGTTAATAGTTCCTCATATTTTCTGGATTCGACCAAGAGGCATAGCTTTTCCATCTACTATCCCAAAACTAAAGAGCACTTTTCCTCTCAATCTCCGGTCCGACAATGATTCATAAGGGCCTAAAAACCTGGTGTTCTGTGGCGCTTATACTCATTACACAGTTTAGTGCCAGGACACCCTTTTTGGGCAGGTGCACGTGCTTTACAAATCCATATTATAGTCATCATCATACATTTTAAAAGTCTGGCCATTCATTGTGCTGCTGCCTTGAAAGCTAGATTTGAACCCCTAACCTGTTTAAACCAGCTGCAACCACTTCTAGGAAGTGCAGAGATTCTGGTTAGTGCCAAAACATCAATACCTTTACCCTAAATATGTGAATTCTTTATGAAACAGAGCGAAAGAAGTTTTGAAAAATTGTTTTTACCAAAGAAATTATCTGATTGTTTGTAATTTATCTTTCTGTAGTAAATTGAATGTTTACTGCTCATTATCAAACCAGCAGGATTAGAACAACTATCCATTTTATGGTGAAGTAGAAAACATAGAAATTGTTATTAAGAAGGGAACACGGTTTGCTCAATCCAACATATATTTGTTTAAGGACACTGGCGTCCATGTCTGGGAGAAAGTTTAGGATACATTAGGATGCTGCGTGGGTCCATCGGGCTCCTATTACTTATGCCAGTCATGACAGCCTCTATGAGATATCCTAGGATATTGCCTTCGGAGGAAGGCACCGTTAATAGTGTTTAGATGTATTACACTAAATCCAAGAGACACCAAGCAATTAAGTGAAGCATCCAGCCCGTAATGGCTCTGCCACATAAGAAGGATGGAAATGGCTGAAGTTGTTGATGTTAGTGCCAGGCACACTCTAAACTGGGAGACTCTCCGAACCGATTGCAGACTATATAAATTGACTGGCGGACAAAGAAGTGTGCCAGCCTTGGCATCGGAGTCAGCCAGGACACAGAGGCCGCTTCTTTCTTGGCTTGTGAGTTTGGGCATGTGTTGTGGGGATGTGTGACACGATGACTTTGTGTCTACTTGAGGCATATGCCCATATCTCTAGCCGTCTATCACTTGGCCTGTTACTAACCTACTTTCAGTCTCAATTAATCCTATTCATTCTTTCACAAACCTTTGTTCAGGTTTTGGGACAAGCCAGCACTGGCAGACACTGCAAAAAAGCTAACATGTACTCGGCTGGATACTTGCATCATGCTTTCTTGTATCAATACTTAGTGAGAGGGTGTGAAGATGGTAGGGAGACACGAGTCTATGAGTCACTCTGAAATGCATGCCTTGATTCTGTCTTTGATATAAAGTGCACAGTGCTAAGATATTCGACTACACAAAAAAGCTATTTTATAGAGCCCAGATTTGTTGAAGGCTTTCACTATATTTGCAAAACTTCTGTCACAGATCCTATGTTCAGGAACACAACGTCCATGTGGATGGGGATCTGGCAGCACAGGCAGGTGCTGTGCAAGCCACTCCCAACGTATATAAAGGAACGTTTAGAGCCCTGTTGACTGCAGCAAGTCACTAAATGTCCACCCCTGTTAGTATCTAAGACCATTTCTCTGGAAAATGTAACTGATTTTAACCCATTTCCATTAACTGGATAAATGATCTCATGCGGAACAATGACAATGCCATGCATGACCGTTGACTTTGGGCTGTGGGTCAATGCACATACTCATCTCCTGTGCTAATAGTGGTATTCACTGCAACTCTGGAAAGGAATAAGAAGTATCGGCATAGAAAGAGCTTCACTTTGTGCATGATCCATGCACCTGCATCGATGCCAGCTACATGTCTCACGCTCCTTCCAGGTGCCAAAGTTACATATGCAGACAATATAATTTTTGTAAGCTGTTGGTGCATCCTTAAGAAATCTAATCCGAGTCTGGGTCTTTGCTCCATAAATTGAAGTGTTCATTTACATGAATTCCTCGGTGACTTAAATTCATGACCAAGCCGCAGCTCTAGCAATTATAGAGTTAATCAAGGCTCTCAGGGGCATATTTATGACGATTTTGTGGCGCTCTTGTGCAACGCACAGGGGCGCAAGAGTGTTGCAAAACCTGAGTCAGATTTATCAAGACACAGAAGGCCCTGCATGACTTGATAATTCCAGAGTAACGCAACGCATCGTTGTATTGTGTTACTCTGCCCCGCGGTGGCGTACCAAGGGTGGAGCATGGGTGTTCCCACGACCCACGCATCCACCCATGGATTTTGCCACAATCCCAGACCAACACTGGTAAACCTGGGAATGCCTCAAAATGTAGATGAAATATGATTATTTCTCCTCTCTTTTATTGTCTTCTGCAGCACACATAGGAAGAGGAAAAAGCTTCAGAGGATTGTTTTTGTGCTGGAAAGTGTCCTTTCCTGCACAAAAACAATCCTGTCTGCCACTCAGGCACCCTTTCACCATGGCTCAAGGGTGCCTGCGTTAAAAGATAGTAGAGATGTTAACAGTAAACTGGAAGGGAAAGAGTATAATCCACATTTAAATATCTTGGCCACAATGGACATAGAGAGCTTATATACGAGCATTCCACAAGATCAAGCTCTAACAGTGATTGAGGAGGTTTTAGAAAATCGGATCCGTCCTCGCCAAGTTCCAACTAATTTTATTCTAGATTGTGCACGGATAGCCCTTGAAGAAAATTACTTTCTGTTGAGCACTGACTTCTATGGTCAAGTGAAAGGTGTGGCCATCGGCGCAATTTTTGTGCCAGACATAGTGAATCTGTTTGTAGCCGCGTTTGAAGAAAGGGTAATTTACAATAACAATCCCTTTAGTTCTAATCTAACCCAATACCTACTATACATAGATGACGTGTGCATAGTATGGGAGGGTTCACAAGCTGAGTTGAACAATTTCCATCTTTGGCTTAACAAGCAGGATCAGCACCTAGAATTTACACTAGAAAGTAATAAGGACTCAATCAGCTTCCTGGATCTGAGGATAAAAAATGAGGAAGGACATCTGTCTATGAGTCTCTATACCAAACCGACGGCAGGGACTACTTTATTAAAGTATAATAGCCATCACCCAAGGAATTTACGGGATAATCTCCCTTTTGGTCAATTTTTGTGTATAAGACGCAATTGTACCAAAAGGGATGATTATTTCAGGGAGGCAAAGGTGTTATTGGCAAATTTGGTCTTGAGGTCATACCCATATAGACCATGAAGCGAGCATGGTATTACGACAGACAGTCATTGTTGCACAAAGAAGAAGATACCCAAGAGAAGATGCAGGTCACACAACCTATAACATGTGTAACTACCTTTGGAACAGAGTCCAATTTCATCACCAAGATAATAAAACACAACTGGCATCTCATTAGAAAGGTTGAACCACAGTTAGAAATATCTCGTTTCGCCTTTAAAAGGGGTAGAAATTTGCATGATTACCTAGTGAGGGCCTATAATGATCCAGTATCTATGACAATACAAACTCTATGGGGTCTTACCCCAGTGGCAGGACATCACCCCTGTGGTAATTGTACTGCCTGTGCCACCACCACTACAGTTAAGAGTTATAACCTGAATGGGAAAGAATTGGTTTTTCGTCAACATTCTAATTGTTTAACAAAAAATGTTATTTATTGTGTGCAGTGTCCATGCTCTCTAACATAGGGGCTGATTAGGATTGCTGTGAATCCGCATCCTCCGGGCCGGCGGAAGCCACCGCCGGCCCGGAGGATGCAGATTCACCGCTGCGGTGACTGAAAAGACCCCCCGTCACATTAGGATGGCTGGGGAGTCCACGGCGGACGTGCATACATATGGTGGCGGTGTCTGCGAGACACCGCCAGCCATATTATGATGCCCGCGGTCCCATGCCTTTCCATGGCGGCATTGCCGCCGTGGAAAGGCATATGGTCTTTCGTTTGGGGGCCCGTTGCGGGCCCCCGAGTTGAAGGGGGGTTGGGGGCTGCACGGCGCGGTGCCTGCCGCTTTGTGCATGCACATGCAAAGCATGCATTTTTAACCTTTCGGCGGGTGCTGCTTCAAGCAGCACCCGCTGCAATGTTAAATATACAGGATGTGACTGCCAGGGTGGCGGTCACATCCTAATTCCGACAGAGGGACCGCCGCTGCCCCTGCGGACGGTCCCTCCACCTCGGGGGTGGCGGACAGACGCAGGTCTGTCCGCCATCATAATAGGCCCCTTATATTGGAAAAACAACTCAGGAAGTTAGGAAGCTTATTTTTCATGATCAGTCTCGAACCCGTTGCAATGTGTTGACTGCGCCTTTAGTTGAACATTACCAACAAATGTCCCACATGCCTAAACAAATGAAAAGGTTTGTATTGGAAGTTGTGAAGAATACTAGGGGGCGCACTAATGTGGATCGTTTGCTCACACAGAGAGAGAACAAATGGATTTGGACATGCAATACAGTTGAAAAGGGATTAAATTAATTTATTGAATGGCACACTCTAGCGACTTTACAGTAAAAGATTGGGTTGCAATTTGATGTAGTTGTGGTATGTCACTATTCACTTTCCCTGAATTCATGGTTTCTGAATATATTTATATGAATTCATCGTTTCTGAATATTTGTGATTATATCCTTTGGTTCTTTTTATCTGCATGGCCTTATGATTATCAGTGAGTTCACTGCCCCTCAAAATTCACTGGTGTACATTGAATCTATTTGGTATGAAAACTTGGTAGAGAATAGGCCCCCTCTTTTGATATCCTGGGTTTTTTGATATCTTAGGTTCCGCGTGGGCTGTTCTGCGTAATATTCTGTTGTCTGGAGTAGTATTAATAACTTTGTCTTTAATATTGCCTGTATGGGGTACGTGAGACATTAACTATACACATGCAGCGTTTTCATCATGTTTGTCCCAACAAAAGATGGCCGCCGCGGTAGCCCCGACATCGTTTGCTATCTTTTTAAAGGTTCCTCTGTTCTAGTGTGCCGTTTATATTAATGCCAGTTTTATGTGTAATCTTCATCTAGAGACATCAAATAAGAAATGTAAAGCTTTGAATTTGTTTTTTTTTAAAACGTGACATATATTTTTGAGATATCGTAAATTTGTATTTGTTGGAAACAATTCCTTTGATAGTGATTTATATCCGGCAATAGGACTATTTGGGATCTTAAAACCCCTAAGATGCTTGCTTCTTGACTCACTATAAGATGGTCGCCATATTCACCCGATGGGTGACGTCATCAATAATAGCGCGAATACTCGTTTTTCTGCATTTAGTTGCGGCGTTAAGGCGTGTTTTCCACTCGGTCTTTGCAAGTCGAGGAAACGGACTCAATGATACGGGTCCGGTTATTGAAGTTTACCTAAGTAAGTGATCTGCGCATCTGTTTAATATTATTTGGATATGACTGCCCCGGGAACTGTGGGTTTAGGCTATATAAGCTGACTCTGAGTGAGACGCTGTATATTTTATTGTAGGTGATGAGAAGCTCGATGTAAATATACTGTGAGTATACATTTTTGTAACACAACACTTGTGGTGTATGGGGTTATCAACTAGAAGGCATGGCCAGTGTTGAATCTGAGTTCTGTATTTATATTGTGTCGTTTTAGGTAATAGGTGATCACTTTGTGAAGATAAATGTGAATATTGCATTTGACTAAGTGTTGTATAGAGCTTTTTGAGTTGTTGGAGGAGTATCTATACTAAGGGGTTTCCAAATGTCTCTTAACCAGAATTGTCTTGGAGTGGTACTTCCAGATAGCAAGGAGACGATTCCTGTTATTCTCACACTTCATTGTAAGTGCTGTGGATTTTTTGATTGATCTTAACACGGTTTGGCACAAAATAGATGGTGGCATGCTTAGAGGTTATTTGGTGTGACACTACTGGTATTTTGAGTTAGTTGAAGCCACTTGGGTGTTTTGTTAGTTTTGTTGTCTTTCTGTGTGAATCAAATACGATACCTTTTTATGCAGGGATTATTAAGTGTAAGTTTTTTCTTTTATATTAGATGTGTATATGTGCAAATACATCGTCCTGATGATGGTCCTGTGGATCTCGCAGACCAACGGGGGACCAAAACGTCGACTCTTAGCACCGTTTTGCTTATTTTTTTTTGACTATGCATCTGATAAAATGCTATGTTTGATTTTGATTTTCATCTAATATGGTATTTCAATTGTCCATAAATTCAGCAAAAGGTGTTTTTACACTACTGTAAACAAGTTTATAAATTGCAGTATTGTGTCCATTGCCAAATATCAAAAGATACATTTAAAAGAATATACAAAAATAATAAATATCATGTTTTGATATACTTGGGTATATGTATATGTTTATATACTTTTCTCCTGCAGGTGTTGAACTATTGATCACATATGTGGCATACATTTGAATAATAAGGAAATTGAAATGGTTCCTCGAGGAGCAACTGTATTTTGTTATTGCGTTAACACTAGGCAGTCAAAAGGGCACCAGTGCAAGGAAAGGACAGGAATGTGTTGTATTATTTTAAATACAGCACATTCCTGCCCTTGCGTACTGCGTGAAAGCTACATAAATATGCCACTCAGTTTACTCATTAGTGTAGGCTTTTGTGTAAGAGCAATTCAGCCATTCAAAACATTTTGGTCTTCTTTGCAGAATCCTTCTAGATTATATCAGCTTTTATCTGCAAAGTTCTGTGTTTTTAAGAGCCTGCATTATTCAGCACCTAAAAGCTGCTATTAATACAAATTTAACGTTTCATTGAAAAAGCATGTCAGGATGCTAAAAGTACCTAAAATCCCTTATTTGCGTCAATGTCTTCTAAACAAGGTTTCCCTTTCCTACATGAACATTGAAAATAAAATGACTTTTTTAGCACAATAAGCAAAATATTTATATTAGGCATTTGTTATGCTGTGTAAAGGGTAAAATATGTGCAAACATAACTGATCGACACCAAAAGTTGTGTCAAACAGTTTTCCATCTATCACTTTTCGATCATATCCAGAAAATGTCAGGGTATTTAGAAGCATACACTAGTTTACAGGTAGACCATTTTTTAAAAACGTTTCTGAAGTGTTTAAAGTTAGCATTCATAAGGTGGAGAACTTCAAAATGCACCCAGATTTAACTCACTCCTAATAAAAGTTGTGTTGGTCACACCTACTTCCCCAAACCTATCCTCATTCTTTTGTTGCGTGCCTTTCATTGGCCTCGTGCAAATTAAATCATTCATGTTCTAAACGATTTAGGGTTTGTTTCTTAATTAAAGATATAGATTTGCATCGACAGATCTATAACCTATGATGATCCCTGGGAATACATTCCTTCTCGACACCTAGGCCACGTGATAGATTTCAAAGCGTTTACGTGTTGGGAAGGCGTCTAAGAGGAGTTTCTGATTACCTGCGCAGGTGGGAGTTTGCGCGAATGTGCAACCTAACATGGTATTCCAGCTCGTAATCTCTTTGTGTCATGACGTATTGTGAGTGGAAGCCGACCTTTTTAAAATTAAAGGGGCATATTAGCAAGAACCTCGTTAAAATTATCGCTGTTTTAGCTGCAGGAAACTGCCACTAAAACGGCGCTCAAGGGCTTGCTAATATGCGTTATAGAATTCCAATTGAAGCCCAGGTTAGATGTGCAGGACATCTGACCTGGGCTTCTATTGGAATTCTATATTGCATATTAGCAAGCCCATTTTCGCTGTTGTAGCAGCAGTTTCCTGCCGCTAAAATGGCAATCATTTTAACGAGGTTCTTGCTAATATGCACCAAAGTCTTTTTCTTCACTCATAAAAGTGATAGGTTGCATGTGTAATGTACCGTAATGTACCTACATAGTCGTGACTTGTCTAGAAATCCTGCTCACAACATGTTAGCAAAATCCCACACCAAACCTGGAAATGTCATGGCTTGCCATAGACCAACTTGTAAAGCATTCACACTAACATTTTTTGAGTGTTTAATTTTTGCTCACTGGTAGACCTAGCAACCTTAGGGTGGTATTCCCCCAATTATTTTGCCTTACTCCTCCATATTTGCTGATCTTGTTTTTGTTGGCCATAGGACTCTGTACACTTCACCTCTGCTAACAGGTTCTAAAGTGTGTACGCTTGCTCTCTAAACCATGATAACATTGGCTTACACCTAATTGGCACATTTAATTTACTTGTAAGTCCCTAGTACGGTGGTACTACATGTGCCAAGGGACTATACATTAAATGCTACTTGTGGGTATGCAGCACTGGTTGTGCCACACTCTTAAATTGTCTTTTGAAAATGTCTCAGGCCTGCCGTTGCTGCCAGTGTGTGCAATTTAAACTGCTATTTCGACTTGGCAAAATAAACCTTTTGTCTGGCATAAAGCTTCCTTTTTAATACACCTCTAGTGTAGTACTAAAGAGCTCATTTGACAAGGTGCAGTGTATTCAAAATGTTGGACATGTACTTTTAACTTTTACATGTCCTGGTAGTGAAAACATTTAAAATCATTTTTCATTGCTCGACCTGAACCTATGACTTTGTCTCAGTCCGACGTGACAAGATAACTACAATTGGTGCTTTGGGCTTCTAGGCACTAGTTTCATTTACATCTTTAAAATTACATATCTCCGGTTCTACTGATTGGATTTTTTGTCAAATCGGTCTCAAATAATATATTACATTTTAGTCCATGTTTCTAAATTGGTGTGGGATCTTTTTGTGTTGTGTTTTCACTTTCTTACTGTTTGAAAGCTGCATAAATGCTTTATGCTCTGCCTCTGGGTTGAGTTTGACTCATTTGTACCAAGATAGGAGAGGGTTGAGCAAAGGTTAATGTGAGGTTTACTAGTGTTTCACCCTGATATGAATTGTGGTTGCTGCTTCAGTAGGGTTTCACCCCCCCACATTAGTAAGCCAATTTCCTACATTTACTGTGCATAAATGTACTCAAACTTTATTACTAATGTATTTAGGTATTTAGGAGTTTTATAAAGCGCAAGCCAGACCTGAAGGTATCGGAGTGCTTTACAGCATAATTGGTAGGGAAATCACAAGAGAAATAACAGTAGTAAACATGTTGACTCAATAGTGAGTCGAAAGACTCGGATCAGAGTACACATTGCATAGCAGGAGATCATCACAGAAAAATAAAAGTGGTATACATGTTGGCATGTGGCCAGTCAAACGACTCAGATTAGAATACACATTGCATTGCAGGAGGTCACAGATTCTAGGGGGATTAAATACATAGACTCAAGGGGAGACCGTTTCCGGGAGGCTGGGTATAGGAACGAGTCAAAGGGTGGGTGAGGTAGAAGTCATTATATTAAGGTGGATGAGTGCTTCATTGGACAAGAGTCTGCATTCAGGCGGTAGCTGTCCATTCGGAAGGGAATGGTTAAGGAAGAGGTCTTTGAGCTGCCTTTTGAATGTAACAAAGCAAGGGTTAGTCTTGATATGGACTGGGATGGAGTTCTAAATTTGCGGCGCATTTCCAGAGAAGGATAGAGATGAAGTTTTATGTTTGTGAGTTTTTGATGGATGAAGCGTAGAGTGTTGGTGCTCCTGAGGCTCCTTGTCTGGCCGGCTTTCTTGAGTTTGGCGACTAGGTTGGGGGGTTTCCCAGTGTGCAGAGCTTTGTTCTTGAGACACGCAGTTCTGAAATTGGCACGCATTTCAATTGGGAGCCATTTTAGTTCTCTGAGTGCTGGCGTTCAAATTTCTTCATTCCTGTGACCATTCTGGCTGCTGCATTAAGAGTTGATCTAAGGGGAGCTAAGAGAGATTTTGCTGTTCCTGTGAGGGTTGCATTCCCATAGTCCAGTCTGGACAACACCAGGGATTGCCCTAAAACGTTGTTTAAAACCAATTCCTTCTCCCATAACACATCATAGAAATCTTATGTCTAGTGATTTCCCAGCCTGCAATAATCCACATAAACATGTTTTGTTGAAGTCACCTAATGTCGCTTAAGGAGTCAACATAGGTCTAAATATTAACAGTTTCCCATAACACATTGTACCGGAAGAACTTCTCACTCCACAAACCTACCCTTACAACATCAAAACTTTAAATATTCCAAAATTCAGATCACTCCTATAAAGCACTAAATGTTGCTTATTGTGCATAAACATACATTGGCTAACTTTAGATGTTTCCATTATATTTTGCATTTGATGTTAATATTCAAGAAATGGCATTGCTTTCAGGTGCTCACCCTGAAAATTATTCACATTAATGTCATTGTAGACTAATATTATATAGCTTTATGTGCTAAGATTGCCCAAAAATGTGACTCTATGCAAAGAAAATACAAACATCATGATTTTTACACTCAACTATAGTGCTGAAGATTTTGGTGGACAATATGCAAAATATTCACATTTTTAGCATACGTAATCCTACTGAACGTGTCAAGAGTAGATCCGGAAGAATTACAATGTCACTGGTGTATTTCATGGCATTTTTAAAGATTTCATGTTACATTTGTTATGCGAAATTCCCCAAATTACACCATTAATAAGTTTAATAATTCACTATTGGTAGTAAAATTTTCCAGCGAGTGCACAGGAAGAATGCAAATGGCCCAAAAGCAAATAGCTACTGCTCAGGCCACTTGCATTTTGTTGCTACTTTTTGGTCTAAGATGCACCTTTGCATCAAAAATTGAGGTGAGGGTGTACTTCACCTAAAATATAGGGTTAAGTGATAGATTTCCATTTCACGTAATCATTTTTAATATTTTTCCCGAGATTTTGCATAATCACGCGAAAGCAAATTAAACAAACTACGCACACCCCTCCTCAAGAAGTACGTGACCGTAACTCAGTTGGAGTCAGATATACGAGTGCCAGGCTTTCTTAACAAATACGCTAGCTCTAGAATTATTAATTGGGAAAGAGTTTTTTAAGGGTAAAGTTTATTAGCTCCACTCATCTACCCTGAAAATTCAGACACATCTTGATGTTTAATATGCCAGTTATTACCACTAACATCTTTTTTTCATACTTATATCTAAAATTGTCTCCCCACCAGCAAAAGTGGGGAAGGACTACCGGACATGGCAAAAGGCAAAATGGAAAAGGCTAGGTGATCCGTTTTACTATTCTGGACTCCAGTCGTACACCCAACTGCAAACCAACCATGGCCTCTCGGATAGTGAGAAATTGAGATTTTAAACCATTGTTCTTTGGGCTGGAAGACACTTGATTTCCTTTGAGAAATGGATGTTCCCCCGCTTGGAAACTAAATGGCTCTTATTTGATATCTACATCTTACTGAATACACACCTTTGTCCGACAAGGCGCCTGCGCAAATGAGATGGGGATCTGAAATGGATTATCGACTTTACAGACAAAGAATGGGCGGACATCCTCCAGGGAACCTGTAGCTTTGCTTACAGCACTCCTGGCAAAGAGACCCCCCTCAAGATCACCCTTTATTGGTACTACCCTCCCACGCAGGTGGCGATGTGGAGGACTGGTTCCTCATATAAATACTGGCATAACTGTGGTGAAACTGGAATGCTTGCCCATCTTCTCTGGCGATGCCCTAAATTGAACAGCTACTGGGAGTAGGTCCTCAGAGGGATCAATGAATTCTCCGTCACTGACCTACTACGCTTCCCGAGCTACCTTTAGCTAGGCATTCCCAATGCACTGACAACTCCCGCAAGGGGAAAACCATCGCATTTGCTCTGCGTGCGGTCAAAAGGGGTTTAACTGCCAACTGGGGTAGAGACAACACACCAATCCATCCCGATTGGATCCATTGAATATGTGACCTAGTAAGTACAGCTCAAAGCATTTAAGAATTCAACCTCTTTACACTGAACTGGACAGGACCCAAACACCGCAACTAGTGATCTGACGAAACACCCCACCTCAACCATTTCTGTAGAGTGACGCACCCATCGAGGTCCCATCCCCTCTGCCCATCCCATTTACCCCCCTCCACAACCCACGCACCACAAATTTTGATCCTCCATCCACACCTCCTCCACATACTCTCACTTCCTTCCTCGCAAGCCCCCAGGATGTGGGGAGCGACATTGCTAAATATAAAATGTAATAAACAGATTTGAACAATATATGTGTGTCCACCTTTTTAATATTGTGTCATATCACCCAAGTGCAGATTTTTTTTTTTCAGCACAATGCAGCTGAACAAAGGAGAGAAGCAGTGTGGAGCCATATTTATTAAAAGTGGCCTAATGCTGCTTCTGTCATCCCCTTTGCTGTCTGCCTACCTTTGTGCAGAAGTGTCCGCATCATGCCTAGCAAATATTTGTACTGGAAGCTTACCCTTCCAATACAAAAACCTATGTCTAATCAAGCTCTGAACCATTACACACATTTTATAAGTGCTGAGCAGTGCAGAATACATGCAATCTGTAGAATGCTTGCTGAAATGTAAATTTTCTCATAGATAGCGCCTATTAAAGAAGCCGTCCATTGTTTACACAAAGCCCAGTATGGCTACCTTTGTAGATCAGGTTCTGCATCAAAAACTATGAGTGCTTTCAATAATTCACCCAAGTGACACTCAAGTAACCCTGGGCGTAGTTCGCGAAGTGGCGCTACGCAAAGCTACGCGAAGTGCACTTCGCACTATGCGAACTTCACGTAGCACTACGCGAGCTGCGTAGTAACATGTTCGCACTGTGCAAGATGCATTTTCAATGATTGCACAGTGCGAACAAGCATCCGACACGGTGCAATCATTGAAAACGGCATCTTGCACAGTGCGAGCTGTAGTTTTCTGCCGCTCGAGTGGATTTTTACTCGAGCGGCAGCTTTCTCAACGCGAACTGGTAGTTTCTCATCGCGAGCAGTCGCGAGCATGCACGACCACTCGCAATGAGAAACCTGACCTCCCCGCGTTGAGAGTCTCGCCGGGATGTCATTTTGCTTGCTCGCGGTCGCGAACATGACGTTGAGGACCGCGAACAAGCAAAAAATGACCGCTGCGCTACGCTACGCTGCGCTACCTGTGTTCGCACTGTGCTACGTGCAGCTCGTGTAGTGCGAAGTTGCGCAAACTTCGCAAACTACACGAGCGTAGCGTAGTGCTTCGCCCAGGGTTACACTCAAGTAATGTCTACTTTACACAAAGTGGCACAAATCAGTGTAAAGCTCTATTTTAACGAGAACAGGGCACCTTCCCAGTACAAAATATAATTTTTGGTAAAAAGTAAATACTCTTGCAAGACTCTGTGTGACTTTGCGCTCGTGCAAAATCTTTGTAAATCTGGTTCAAAATGTTTTCTGCATAAGAACTTTAACACCCTTACCCATGGCTTCCACTTGCCTACCTTGAAAAGCATTCTCAGTTAGCTCTTTTTAAGTTCTACATGTTGTTTCATAAGCAAACGTTGGTCAAAATATTACTCTTTTGCCTAGAAAAAATTCAGATACATGTATCTTTCTTTCTACATCTACTTCTAGATGTTTAGAGTAGAGCCACGCACCATCAGTTTCCCATGCTAATGTGCAGAGAAAGTTTCAAACTTTGAGAAGAATATTATGACTCTAGGCTTTCCAATCTACACATCCTTCTCCTTATGCTTAAAGGTGCAGCATATTTCTTAATGTACCTACATTTGCTCTAACTAGTCCACGACATTGTTTACAAGACTCCAAATGAAACAACTTATGTGCATTGTTAGGTCACTTAATGTTGATTGATAGGCCCGGCAAACCACTAATGATTTTCCAATGAAACCTGCAGAGTATTTACGTCCAATCCCCTAAACATTTCTTTTAAATTCAAGAGCTTTTCATAGCCCAAAAATAGTTATTTTGTATGACGCATAGGCCTTGATTAAAAGTTAGGCAGTTTTTTAAACAACACCTGTACGATCAGATGCATTTGATTACAAGTAAAAAAATGCATACAATGTTATTTACGTGTGTTAAAAAATGTAATCCAATAAATAGCGTCAGTTCATTAAAAATGCACACAAAATTACGACGTGCAATTTCACAAAATGTAATTAGGATTGTACTGTTGATTTTTAAAGCCTTTAGTATTTGCCACAGAAAATGTCCTGCTGACCAAAACGTGCTAATCTACTACTTCACCCCATAGGATGCACAGAAAGACAAGTAAATATTTAAAATGTGTCGGTAAGTTGAACAATAACCAAATAATGATGATTTAACAATCAATGTGTGGTTTCACATTGGTAAAGCCAGAAATGGCCAAAAATAACCTCTCACGGGGTGACCCCGTCTCTCTACTCAACGCCTAGGAGCCTGAGAGCACTAAACTCTGCCTCCAGTGTTCTCACACTATACCTGTGACTATGAGACGTAATAATGGGGTCTGATGACTGTCTGTGGACAGATCACATTATCACAACATCAAAGCACACACCATCCATGATCGTAGCGCTATTTCCTCTTAAACAAACATAACGTTACTGCAGATACGCAGTCAGACACTCCACGGAAAAAGCAAACTCTATACTACAAATGGTAAAATACAGTATATTCCTCAACGAAACCAGGCTCAACAATCCATCCTGCCCAATAATTGACCTATTGGACCCAACCAGCTTCTCAATAAAAAGAAGAGATAGAGTGGGTAAACTAGGAGAAGGTGTTACAGTCATACACCATAACGCACTGCAACTTAACTGCTTCAATTCTGAAGAATACTCCTTCTTTGATTATTTAGGGGTGGAACGCCCCTTGTCAAACAGGAAAAAGCCACATTACACCTAATATACCATCTGCCTGGTGAAAAACAAATCTTAACAAAGCGTATAATTGATCTCATTACCCACCAACCACTTTTTTGGAATCCGGGAACCCTCACTGAGACACTACTGGAAGTGGGAGGTCACGGCCAAAGTAATGTCTATGATTTGAACAGCAAAACAATACACAAAAAACATCAAACAAATGAAATGAAATGAAATGAAAAAGAAACTTCTAGAGCGCACTGCGGCCAAGCGGCTTCCTGGCGCTAAGGAACACATCAGTATCTGCCAAAGAGCCCGGAGGAATTAGCCAGGAAAAGCCTGGAGAAAGAAGAAAGTTTTGAGAGCTTTACGAAAGTGTGAGAAGATAGGAGTGGAGCGAATAGAAAGAGGGAGAGTATTCCAGATCTGGGGGGCCCGCACCGAGAAACGGGTGCCTCCGGTGCGGGATTTACGGAAGCGGGGGACGTGAAGAAGAGATAGAGAAGACGAGCGAAGAGAACGGCAGGGGGCGTGAGAGGAGATTAAGGAGTTGATAAAGAGAGGAGCGGAGCGGGCATGCGCCCGAAAGGCCAAGCAGGCAAGTTTGAACTGGGACCTGAAATGAACGGGGAGCCAGTGGAGGGTTTTTAGGGCAGGAGTGATATGGGAAAACTTAGGAAGACGGAGAACAAGACGGGCCGCCTGGTTCTGGATGGCCTGGAGCCGGCGAGTTTCGTAGGCCGGAATGCCTACGTACAGGCCGTTTCCATAATCCAGGCGGGATGTAATGAGGGCGGTGATAATAACTTTGAGGGCATCAACAGAAAAAAACCGGGAGATTTTGCGAATGAGGCGGAGGGAAAGGAAACAGGAGGAGACAACGGAACTGATATGCGCATGCATAGAAAGATCATTACTGATCTTGATGCCCAAGGTCCGGACAGAGGGAACTGGGGAGGGGGGAGGACCAAAAGAGAGGGGCCAGTGGACAGAGGACCAGGGGTTGGAGGGGCCACCAGTGAGAACAAGCTCTGTCTTGTCGGGGTTGAGCTTCAAATGATTGAAGCTCATCCACTGGGAGATGAAGACAAGAGTAGAGCTGAGCTTAGGGAGAGAGTGAGTAGGGGAGGATAGGTCAAAGACGAGCTGGAGGTCGTCTGCGTAGTTGTACACCGAGACCCCCAGCTCAAGAAGGGAAGAAATGAGGGGGCGGATATAAAGATTAAAGAGAAGAGGGGAAAGAGAAGAGCCTTGGGGTACCCCACAAGTGACCGGGAGGGGGGGTGCAGAGAAATCAGAAAGGTGAACTGCCTGTGATCTGCCCCGAAGAAAGGACGCAATCCAGGAGAGGGCAGTGCCCTGGATGCCCGCTGCGCTGACACGGTCGAGAAGAAAGGCATGGTCGACCGTATCAAACGCAGCGGACAGATCCAAGAGGGTTAGGGCCTGGGGGAGATTACTATCGGCCTTCCCTTTCAGTTCATCCAGGACCGCAAGGACCACACTCTCAGTAGAGTGGCCCGGTCGAAAGCCAGCCTGGTGAGAGGCCAGGATGTTATTCTCCTCGATGTAATTGGAGAGGCAGGATGTCACATGGCTCTCAAGAATCTTCCCTAGATAGGGAAGAAGGGAGATCGGCCTAAAGTTCGATGGAAGGGAGGGGTCCAGGCCAGCTTTCTTCAGGATAGGAAGCACAATGGCATTTTTAAAGGAAGAAGGGACAGAGCCCAGAGCCAAGCAAGAATTGAGAAGAGTTAGGGGAGGGGTAGGACAACTAGTGTATAGGGATCTGAGGATCCGTGCAGGTGCACAATCCGTCGGAGAGCCGGACTTGACCTTAACAAGAAGGTCGAGGAAGAGCTCAGGAGAGATGGGTTTAAAATGATCCAAAACAGAGGAAGAAAAGGAGGAAGGAACCGGCAAGTCAGGGTGGGGCACGATCGGGATGTTGGCCTTGATGGTGATTATTTTATTGATAAAATAATCATTCAAAGAATGACAAAAAGATTGAGAAGGAGCAGGGGAAAGGCCAGCACGGTCAGAGGTGGCAAGACTACGCACCAGTGAGAAAATCTCACGATTTTTATTGGCCGAGAGGGCTACGCACTCCGTGAAATGTTTGGATTTTGCCGCTAGGATGGCCAATTTATAGTTGTTAAGAAGAGCCTTGTAATTAAGGCGGAGAATGGGGCAATAGTTGCGGCGCCAGCGACGCTCAGAACGCCTAAGCTCTAATTTCAGGGATCTGAGGTCGTTGGAGAACCACTTGTGAGCATCATGAAGGCGGGCTGATCTGATCTTTTTGAGGGGAGCGGCCCGGTCGCAAGCCGAGGAAAGCCAGATGTTAATGGCATCCGCCTGATTCTCCACAGAGAGGTCGGTCAGGGTAGGAGCCGATGAGGACAGAGAGGAAGAAAGATCATTGAGATCGGTCCTGTTCCAACTCCGAGCCCAGATGTTTTTGGGCAGGAGGGCTTTCTCGGATTGACCTAAGTAGATAGAAAAGGAGATCAAGAAATGATCTGACCAAACACAAGGGGAAATAGAAGTGACTGAGGGATTGCACCGTAAGGACCAGATCTGGTCGAGGATGTGACCACAGGTGTGGGTGGGGGCCGAGACGTGAGGTAGGAAATTGAGACAACGAAGGGTGGCAGAAAAGTCTTTGGAAGAGGTGTCCTCCCTCGGATCACCCGGCCAAAAATTGAAATCACCGAGCAGGAGTAACGAGGAGTTATTTACAGCCAGAGTGGCCAAGAGATCCTGCAGGGTAGACACAAAGGATGGCATGTTTTGAGGGGGGCGGTAGAGAAGGACCTCCGTGAGGGGGACCGGGAGGTTAAGAGAGCGGGCCACCAGAAAATCAACACCAGGAATACAAGGCTGCGACAGGAGCTGGAATTGCAAAGAGCGGCGGACGATCATAGCCACTCCACCTCCAGTTTTTCCATCAGGGCGGTCAGCGCGGAGGGCATAATGAGTGCCTGGAAGAATGGCCAGAAGGTCGGGAGTGAGTCAGAAGAGAGCCAAGTCTCAGTGAGGAAAAGGAAATCAGGGGAGTCAGTGTCCAAAAGGTTAAAGAGAGCAGTTTGGTGTTTTACAGCAGAGCGAGTATTGAGAAGAATAGCAGAGGCAGCAGGGAGACCGGGGGTAGCACGAGTGAGGGGGGGCGTGGAGGAAATTGAGGGAGGGTGGGTGGGCAAGGCAGGGCCAGGAAGGGGGGGGACAAAAATACCGTGCGAAGATGAGTGATTGACTACGGAAGGGGAGAGGGGGGTAGAAGCAGAGAGAGAAAAGAGTTGGGCAGGGGAGTATACCAGAGGAAGGGCAGAGTCTATGGCCCCTGGTCCCGGCCCGTCGCGGACGGGCGCAGACGGGCTTGCCTTAGGCGCGCCTTCGGCGCGCAGTCGGCGCGCCCGCTGCGCCCGTCCGCTGCGCGAACGGTGGAGACACATAATTTATGGGACAACTTGTGGGCGTGGCCAAGAAGTGGGCGTGGCCGGGGGAGCGTCCGCTGGAGGCGGCAGGCGGGAGCTAGTGAGGCCGCGGCAGTGATCACTCGACTGCGCGGGAAAGCAGGGTCGAGGGAGAGGTCCCTGGCCTGAAGGTGAGGAGGCTTAGTTAAAAAAGCGCGAGCTAGCGCTAGAATGGGTGAGTGCAAGGTTTAAAAAGTTAGGCTTTAGGCTAAAAACTCCAGCGGAAGGCAGGGGAGTGGTCCGGTAGGCGAGAGCTCGTTTGTCAGCTCCTAAATAGCTGCCCGAGTGGGCGTGGCCAAGAAGTGGGCGTGGCCGGGGGAGCGTCCGCTGGAGGCGGCAGGCGGGAGCTAGTAAGGCCGCGGCAGTGATCACTCGACTGCGCGGGAAAGCAGGGTCGAGGGAGAGGTCCCTGGCCTGAAGGTGAGGAGGCTTAGTTAAAAAAGCGCGAGCTAGCGCTAGAATGGGTGAGTGCAAGGTTTAAAAAGTTAGGCTTTAGGCTAAAAACTCCCGCGGAAGGCAGGGGAGTGGTCCGGTAGGCGAGAGCTCGTTTGTCAGCTCCTAAATAGCTGCCCGAGTGGGCGTGGCCAAGAAGTGGGCGTGGCCGGGGGAGCGTCCGCTGGAGGCGGCAGGCGGGAGCTAGTGAGGCCGCGGCAGTGATCACTCGACTGCGCGGGAAAGCAGGGTCGAGGGAGAGGTCCCTGGCCTGAAGGTGAGGAGGCTTAGTTAAAAAAGCGCGAGCTAGCGCTAGAATGGGTGAGTGCAAGGTTTAAAAAGTTAGGCTTACACTAAAAACTCCTGCGGAAGGCAGGGGAGTGGTCCGGTAGGCGAGAGTTCGTTTGTCAGCTCCTAAATAGCTGCCCGAGTGGGCGTGGCCAAGAAGTGGGCGTGGCCGGGGGAGCGTCCGCTGGAGGCGGCAGGCGGGAGCTAGTGAGGCCGCGGCAGTGATCACTCGACTGCGCGGGAAAGCAGGGTCGAGGGAGAGGTCCCTGGCCTGAAGGTGAGGAGGCTTAGTTAAAAAAGCGCGAGCTAGCGCTAGAATGGGTGAGTGCAAGGTTTAAAAAGTTAGGCTTTAGGCTAAAAACTCCCGCGGAAGGCAGGGGAGTGGTCCGGTAGCAAATACAAAAATTATGAACTATTTTATTTAATACACAAACAAGTGTTCCAAAAAATAGTTCAAATAAAAGGATGGGGCTCATCTGAATCCAACTAGTGATACCCGTAGTCCATACTATATTCTGTTAGATGCTGTTTGACTGCTCCCAAGAATCAATCTGAGGATACCAACTACATTTTTAGCCTTCATTTTCAAAATCTTTAACAATGATAGAACGTTTAAAATGTTTCCATTTACATTTAGTTCCTTAGTTTATATACACCTTTTTATCTGTTAATATTATTTAATTTTCTAAGCAATCACGGGCCCCCTGAGTAGGCATCACAGGCTCCAAGGGGGTCTCCAAATCGCAGCTCAGGAAATGCTGCCCTACACTGCATACTAACAACCATTGATTGTACAAAAATCTCTCTGAATCTACCTAAAAAAGCATCTTAACATGATCAGCCTCATAAACTCCACCACCAAAGGTGCACTTTACCAACTCAGGTTTCTAAGGAAAATCAAGTCATGCATTCCATTACCCGATTTACAAAATGTGGTTCAGGTCCTTGTAATCTGCAGACCAGATTGAAACAATCTAATTCTTACTGATACAACCAAATATCCACTAGCATCACTAAGGGCTGCGCTCAAAACTGCTGTAAGACTAGCAACTGGAACAAGTCACTACAATCACATCACTCCCTCTCTGATCACTCTAAATTGCTACCTATCAAAGTACATTTCATCCTAAAGGAGTCCTGCTTACGCCTTGTTGTCTCGGGAGTGTCGTGGAGACTCGGAGATAAGTACCCAACTTCGCCCTATCACTAACCAGTGTCAGGAGCTACCACTAACACTTAGGTGGCGACCAGGGGGAAAGAGGGCAACAAAACAAGGGTAGAAGGGAAAAAAAAGGCAGCAATCTGCAGTCTTCAGTAAGGCCCACAACTTCCTGACAGTCTTCAGTGTGTGTGGAAACTACATGAAAAGAAAGTACCACATTAATACAGGCCCTCCCTATTCTAATGTGAATATATAGTTCTTACTAATGATTCTTAATATACCTTAGCGAACAGGGTGTTTGTTCTATTCTATTTCTTCATAGACATAGAGCATACACAGTGTGTAAACAAGACAGGATCTTAGACCTAAAGGCGAGAAAGAAAGAATTAACAATAATTCTATGTGGCAAGATACTTATGTAGGAGTCTATGTAAGCTATGCTCACCTTAACGAGATCTGCAAGAGGTAGAATAAGGAGTGTAACACTT
The DNA here is from genome assembly GCF_964261635.1 of Lissotriton helveticus. NCBI lineage: Eukaryota > Metazoa > Chordata > Amphibia > Caudata > Salamandridae > Lissotriton > Lissotriton helveticus. Next base: position 1,471,624,392 of record NC_136065.1, read on the forward strand.
AACATAAGGATAAACTAATAGTAGGCTAGTTACACTGCTCTCTAAAGAAGGCAGTAAAAACAGAAGAAATACCCAATCTGTTCCACTTCACAGATTAGGACAATATAGCTGTGGCGTAAATCATCATGCTTGACTTCAGCATGCAACACGCCCACGATAACAAATTTCAACACAACAAAATGGTATGATAACATCGAAGGCGAGGGGACGTTAGTATCTCATATTAGAGCGAGAACCAGTCTCCGTGTGCACACGAAAAACCACTAGTCTAACACCTCGCTGCAAGACCAAATATAACGAGGAAATCAATATTTAAATGCCAATGAGGCCGTCACGGCAAGTACTCACATGGAACGCGGAGTGCGCCGACAAACACGACGCCACGCCACTGACTCCTCGGACGCCTGAAACCCCGTGACCTGGAACGTGAATACAGAACTCTGGCTAAACGCGAAGCGTATCCGGGAGCATGGGGCGGGTATAAATACGCTTTGTGCTTCAATGCAGAGATGCGGCTCCTCGCGCATGCGTCATGAGGACATCTTTGTGTTTCCGCCACCACTTGTTTGCCAACCACGCATACAGGCACGACAAAAGGTAGTCTGAATCACACATAAAGCACTACACTAAGGAACCCCATAAGACATGATAAAGAAACACACCTTGTCCATTGGAAGCCTACCTGTGATCCTCTTCTGGTAGTGCACCCAGGATATGAAACTACCTACCTCCAGAGAGATGAAAACACCCCTCCTCTCTGTTTGTCTAGAAGAGTTTGATTGCATGGAATAGGCGATGATCAGCTTTAGCCAAAGGAGCAACACTACATGTAAGCCTACCGGTGTAAACCGTAAACTGCCTGGATATATCCAATAGAACTATACGTTTACCTGTAAATCAATGTATACACTATTACCAACCTATTTATATTGTAATGAATGTTTCTAAAATATAATTCCTGAAGGACAGCTGAAGCCATACATTTATTGTTCTCTTCTCCAAATGAAATGCTTTGTATTCAAGTGTTTAACTTTTAGAAATGCTTTTTACATTTGTTTGCAATGATCTGTTATAATTCCTGCTTTTAGACTATGAAATTGATTGCAGTGCTAACAGTGCTAACAGGATTTTCTGTACTAATTTTATGTTGGTCATTTTTGTATTTGTGTATTTCTTTTTCATGTGCACCTTGTTAGAGTTCCAAATATTGGAATAACATGTTACTGATTGAGTTGATTGGTTTGCAATGGCTTTGACTAATCAGACATACACAAATGTAGACTGTTGGGACGCATACCGTGCAACTGTAACATTACTAATATATTGTGGTTTACCCTGATAATTACCTGTATATAGTGTTATGTATTGTAACCAATATGAACACACACAACCTAACTGCAAAGTAAACTGCCTGGATGCATTGTAATTGATTTGCTTAAACTGTCATTATAACTGAAATACTTACACTGAGGGGACTTCACCCAGAGGAAACCAAGACCACCTGCTCTGAAGCCTGGTGTACCAGTGCCTGCTTGCTTGCCAAGACCAATGTGCCCTGTGAGGAAGAGGAGAACATTGGAGGGAACAAGGTCCAGTTGGGAGCCATGTCAAGAGACTCCTGGTGTGAGGTGTAAGGAGACAGCAGTGCATTGAATGGGACATAGCCCATGTGCAGGATTAACTCAGTGACCTCGGTATGCTGGGAGACGGCCACTATAGACTGAGTCATGAATCGAGTGGTTGGTGGTGAGCGCTTAGTGCCTGCCACCTCATTGGAGTGACCCTGTATGCCAGAGGGGACAACAGCAGAAGCAAATGAGCCAACAACACACCAAGACTTGGGTGGACCTTAGCGGTGACCCCACATGCCAAGAGGGGCTGTGGTGGGATAGGTGGCTCCACCGGAGAAGTCTACACCTTGACAGCAGGTAAAACAGAAGCCCCCTACGCCAGTAGGGGCTACTGGCACCTATTATTGGCAAGTTTGGGCTGTCACCAGGGAAAACAGAAGCTGCAACCTGCTGGTCAGGATTGAGCACCATGGTCTAGCCCCTGATCCTCCCTGTGGACTTTGGAGGATGTCGAGAGAACTTTGCTCCTTACCTGGGACTCAGTTAAGAGTACAGAACTCAACTCCCTGTCCCAGTGTGCAGAAGAACTGAACTTACTGCACCAAAGAGAGCCTGAAGCACCACTGATCGTTGTCGACACCAACCGTGCCACTAGGAGAGAACCTCTGACTACCAGGTGCTGATGGGGGTCCCGTGTGTAGACCAACTCAACTAAGCAGGATTGAAAACATTGCAGGTGCCGTCTGTCAGGGCACCCACTGAAACGCTCAATGCTTCAATGCTGCTGGAGCATGTAAGACTTGATATGTGCCATTCTGGCCCCAGGGGACTAGCTGCTAAAGGTGCTGCAGCACCTTAGACACCTTTGACAATTTAATGAGAGTCAGAGTGGACTCTTGAGTAAGACCTATTAGTGAGCATTCCCTGGATGCTGCATCAATGAATGGGGAATAAGCCTGACCACATTACAAGGAAGAGGGTGGGACTAAGCATGGGCGAATTTTGCAAATTCGCGATCTGCGAATTTGCGGATTTGCGAATTCGCAATCCGCAAAATTCACAAATTTGTGCGAATTTGCGGATTTTTTTATTTTTGCGTGTCCGCGGGGCTCTTGGCGTGTTCGCGGGGTGCTTTGCATGTTCGCGGGGGTTTATTTGTGCGAGACCGCGATGCGCCCTCTGGTTCATCACTGCCACCCTCTAGGTTTTTTTGTGCGCTTCTGCCCTCTGCCCCACTCGTTTTGGTGCCCTTCTGCCCTCTGCCCCACTCGTTTTTGTGGCATTCTGCCCTCTGCCCCACTTGTTGTTGTGCCCGTGTGCCCCTTGCCTCACTAATTTTTGTGCCATTCTGCCCTCTGCCCCACTCGTTGTTGTGCCCTTGTGCCCCTTGCCCCACTCATTTTTGTGCCATTCTGCCCTCTGCCCCACTCGTTTTTGTGCCATTCTGCCCTCTGCCTCACTCGTTTTTGTGCTATTCTGCCCTCTGCCCCACTCTTTGTTGTGCCCTTGTGCCCCTTGCCCCACTCATTTTTGTGCCATTCTGCCCTCTGCCCCACTCGTTGTTTTGCCCTTGTGCCCCTTGCCCCACTCGTTTTTGTGCCATTCTGCCCTCTGCCCCACTCGTTTTTGTGCCATTCTGCCCTCTGCCCCAATCATTGTTGTGCCCTTGTGCACCTTGCCCCACTCGTTTTTGTGCCATTCTGCCCTCTGCCCCACTCGTTGTTGTGCTCTTGTGCCCCTTGCCCCACTCATTTTTGTGCCATTCTGCCCTCTGCCCCACTCGTTGTTGTGCCCTTGTGCCCCTTGCCCCACTCGTTTTTGTGCCATTCTGCCCTCTGCCCCAATCGTTGTTGTGCCCTTGTGCCCCTTGCCCCACTCGTTTTTGTGCCATTCTGCCCTCTGCCCCACTTGTTGTTGTGCCCTTGTGCCCCTTGCCCCACTCATTTTTGTGCCAATCTGCCCTTTGCCCCACTCGTTGTTGTGCCCTTGTGCCCCTTGCCCCACTTGTTTTTGTGCCATTCTGCCCTCTGCCCCACTCGTTTTGTGCCCTTGTGCCCCTTGCCTCACTCGTTTTTGTGCCATTCTGCCCTCTGCCCCACTCGTTGTTGTGCCCTTGTGCCCCTTGCCCCACTCGTTTTTGTGCCATTCTGCCCTCTGCCCCACTCGTTTTTGTGCCATTCTGCCCTCTGCCCCACTCGTTGTTGTGCCCTTGTGCCCCTTGCCCCACTCGTTTTTGTGCCATTCTGCCCTCTGCCCCACTCGTTGTTGTGCCCTTGTGCCCCTTGCCCCACTCGTTTTTGTGCCATTCTGCCCTCTGCCCCACTCGTTTTTGTGCCCTTCTGCCCTCTGCCCCACTCGTTTTTGTGCCATTTTGCCCTCTGCCCCACTCGTTGTTGTGCCCTTGTGCCCTTTGCCCCACTCGTTTTTTTTTGCCATTCTGCCCTCTGCCCCAATCGTTGTTGTGCCCTTGTGCCCCTTGCCCCACTCGTTTTTGTGCCATTCTGCCCTCTGTCCCAATCGTTGTTGTGCCCTTGTGCCCCTTGCCCCACTCGTTTTTGTGCCATTCTGCCCTCTGCCCCACTTGTTGTTGTGCCCTTGTGCCCCTTGCCCCACTCGTTTTTGTGCCAATCTGCCCTTTGCCCCCCTCGGTGTTGTGCCCTTGTGCCCCTTGCCCCACTCGTTTTGTGCCATTCTGCCCTCTGCCCCACTCGTTGTTGTGCCCTTGTGCTCCTTGCCCCACTCGTTTTTGTGCCATTCTGCCCTCTGCCCCACTCGTTGCTGTGCCCTTCTGCCCTCTGCCCCACTCTGTGACCTTCTGCCCTCTCCCCCACTCCTGTTTTATTTTAGAATGGCGCCGGCAAGCTGCCAGCGCCATTCTAAAATAGTTACTAAGTTAGCTTCATCAGGAAGCACTAATAGATAAAATAAAGCAGGTGCTCGAGCACCTGCATTTTATCTATTAGTGCTTCCTGTACATAAGACTCAATGATTGTGTGAGTCACTGTATGGATAATTTATACTTGTAATAATGATTTTATAATTCACTAAGTATGACTTACTATCTAAATGAATAGATGAAGTTGTGCTTGTATAAGTGTGTAGCTAAGTAAATATGTAAGTATGATCCATTGTTTGCATAAGTGAGTAGGATGACTTCATATGTGAATAGGATGTGTGCTGGTGTGTAATGTCGATTTAGGTGTATAAGTATTTTTGATAGTGTTCTATTGTTCATTGACAGCATGTATGAGTGAATCTACAGGTAAGTGATTAGATGTGTGTATACATCTATGAATCACTGAGTGGGTTTTTAGATACTTGTATTGCTGTAACAATGGATTCAAATATGATACTCTGTATTTTACAAAGAGTGATGAAAGATTTTACTAGTGTATGAAAAGGTGTATGTGATTGTCACGTGATGATGTCATTAGTGATGTCATCAGTGATGTCATTTGAGATGTCATCAGTGATGTCACTGACCATGTCATGAATGATGTAATATGTGACATCATCAGCAGTGGATTGCGGGTGCGCGAAATATAGTTAGTACAACTAACTATATAGGAGCAATTTCAATGGTTTTGTATGAGTGAAATGTCCAGCTAACTATAACACCCCTAAAACGTATAGTTTTTTGAGTGAATTTTAAAGATTTTTTAAATGCTAATTCCTAACTATATAAGGCCTGAAACCTATGGTTTTTTCAGTGAATTTGCAAGGTTTTTTAAATGCTAATTCCTAACTATATAAGGCCTGAAACCTATGTTTGTTTCAGTGAATTTCAAAGTTATTTTTAATGCTAATTCCTCACTATATAAGACCTGAAAGCCCACCAGGAATCTCCAGTATGCGCCAGGAGACTGCATTGCAGAGAGGTATAATGAAGCCACGCCCCTTTTTCCACCTCTCTGCAACGCAGCCCCCATGCATGTTTGAAGAGGAGGAACTAATTCCCCTTGCATACTGGGGGCCCCTGGGGGCCAGCTAGCCCACCTTGAACCTCCAGTATGCACCAGGGGGCTGCATTGCAGAGGTGTAATGAGGCTATCCCCCTTGTTACACCTCTCTGCAACGCAGCCCCCTGGCGCATTTGCAGAGGGGGAACTAATTCCCCTTGCATACTGGGGGTCCCTGGGGGCCAACTAGCCCACCAGGAGCCTCCAGTATGCACCAGGGGGCTGCATTGCAGAGAGGTGTAATGTGGCCACACTCTTTTTTACACCTCTCTGCAACGCAGCCCCCGTGCATGTTTGAAGAGGGGGAACTAATTCCCCTTGCATACTGGGGGTCCCTGGGGGCCAACTAGCCCACCTGGAACCTCCAGTATGCGCCAGGGGGCTGCATTGCACAGAGGTGTAATGAGGCTATGCCTCTTTTTACACCTCTCTGCAACGCAGGCCACTGGCACGTTTTCAGAGGGGGGACTAATTCCTCTTGCATACTGGGGGTCCCTTGGTCATATCTGCCCAAACGCCGAAATTCCGAACGATTGAAAATGACTTTTCTTGAGAAACATTTGGATTTGGATTATCATGTCCTATACTTTGGAATTTTTGAAAGACTGACTTTGTGGATGCTATAAATTACTCAAGTCTGCCCGAATTGTGTGAGTAAAATTGATACCTAGTCACTTTGAATAAGAATGTACTTACGTCTCGTCTAACATTTGGAAGAAATATCTAGTAATATGACAACAGGATACCGACATAACTTGATGGAAATAAGAACGCCCTGAAGAAGTTCTGTTGTACAGAACGAAATGCGTCAGCTGGCTGTGGTACATAAACTTAGGGAAAATAAAAGCATTTGAATATACACCATGATTCAGCGCTTCAATAAGGACTCTAAGTGATATGATTTGATTGGACTTATTGTGCAAGTGGTGCTGTGCCAAATTTTGGAATATTCTCCACTTCTCTCTACTACTTACTCTCTACTACTCCACTACTCTCTAATACTCACTCTCTACTACTCATTCTCTACTACTCTACTACTCTCTACTACTCTCTCTCTACTACTCACTCCCTACTACTCACTATCTACTACTCTCTACTACTCACTCTCTACTACTCTCTACTCTTTACTACTCACTCTCTACTACTCTCTCTCTCTACTACTCACTCTTTACTACTCACTATCTACTACTCACTCTCTACTTCTCACTCTCTACTACTCTCTACTACTCACTCTCTACTACTCTCTCTCTACTACTCTCACTCTCTACTACTCACTCTCTACTACTCTCTACTACTCACTCTCTACTACTCTCTCTCTACTACTCTCTACTACTCACTCTACTACTCACTCTCTACTACTCTCTACTATTCTCTCGTCAGCTATTCACTCTCTACTACTCTCTAATAATCACTCTTTACTACTCTCTACTACTCACTCTCTACTGCTCTCTACTACTCACTCTACTACTTACTCTCTACTACTCTCTACTACTCACTCTCTACTACTCACTTTCTACTACTCTCTACTACTCACTCTACTATTCACTCTACTACTCTCTACTACTCACTCTCTGCTACTCTCTCTACTGCTCTCTACTACTCTCTACTACTCACTCTCTACTCTCTATTACTCACTCTCTTCTCTCTACCTCTCTACCTCTCTCTACTTCTTTCTCTACTAGTCTCTACCTCTCTACCTCTACCTCTCTACCTCTACCTCTCTACCTCTACACCTCTACCTCTTTACCTCTCTCTACACGCACACATATACACATATATACATGCATACATATGCATATGCATTTATGTATGTATATATATATATATATATATATATATATACATACATATATAAACATATATAATCTGCATATCTATATAAATACAAATATAAATGCATGCATACATATACATATATGCATACATATGCATGTTATTTACATGAAAGTTTTAAAAACACTAATAAAAGCAAAGCTAAAAAGCCACCTCATTACAAACAGAATGGCTTTAACTTAAACGAGGGCAAGATCTATTGCATTTTCAATGCTTGTTTACTTTGGTTCCATCAAGAAGGCATTCAGATGTGTCACACATTTGCAATAAATTCTGAATGTTAGCACTCTAGTTGCTCATTAGATCACTGTAGTAAAGCTGCTGCTCACCAGGGAAGTCTGCTGCTAATCATACTTTCTACGGCAAAATGAACCCCCTCATTTTGTTCCTTTTTAAATTAAATGTTTTCAGACTTACCACTTCATTCCAATCAAGATGGCTTCTGGTGTGCCATACTTTTGTCATAAGTAAGACTGTTAGCGCTCTAGTTGTTCTTTAGAACACTCTGGGACATTCTGTCATTGGGCTATACTTGGGCTACATCTGGGTGATATTTGGGCTACATTTGGGCTCTTTTGTCTCTGGTGGCCATCTTGGGAGACTGCATGTCAGAATTTTTTAATGAAATAGAAGAGGATTTGGGAAGTCACTCAAAATATGCCCTAATTTTTCTTTCTGCAGCACTAATCATACTTTCTATGGCAAAATATACCCCCTCATTTTGTTCCTTTTTAAATTAAATGTTTTAAGAGTTACCACTTTATTCCAATCAAGATGGCTTCAGGTGTGCCATACCTTTGTAATAAGTAGGACTGTTAGCCTAGTTGTTCATTAGAACACTCTAGGAGGCTGCAGTAGAACACAAAGGAATCAACTGACAGTCTCTGTCCTTGTTGGATGTACATGTTTTACTGAGAATGTCAGACTTCATTCTCACATGACTGAGAAAGATAATGTGAATTTACAGAAAATATGCTTTCAGTTTAGCTTATAGATCCCCTTCCAAAACACTGTGGGAAAAGCATGAGATAATAGTTTTCTTTCAAACATGATTCATGATATCCCAGCAGAAGGCTTTTTCACATGGTAAAATCACCTTAGAACACACCACAATTCCAAAAATGAGTATGGTACCATCAACAAATGATTTATAATGTAGCTAAAGTCCAAAAACCCTCTATTAACTACAATGCTTTTTAATGAGGTGCTATCAGGTATATTGGTCCCAAGTTGGATGAAGTGCTGACAGCCAATCAGATCTCACGATGAGATGTGTGGTTAGGCTCCGCCCAGATATATATGTGTTTTTGAAGTTAATTTTCATAAAAACCACTGGAGCAATTTTCACCAAATATAGCAAAGGCACTTCTGTGTACCAGTCCCTACAATTTTGCCAAGTTTGGTGTTATTCCGTTCAGAGGTTCGGGCTGTAGCCTTGTCAGAACATCCTATGGAAATTAACATGGGGAAACGGCTGAATGGATTTCCACAAAAACTTGGCAAAATTGTAGGGACTGGTAGCCCGATGTGCCTTTGCTATGTCTGAAGATATGTGCTCCAGTGGATTGTGGGTAATTTAGGTTCAAAAAAATATATATATCTATAAGCGCGCCCTGGTACGCGCACTGGGGAGTGCACCCGGCGCGTAACGCAAGTACGTGAGCAGAAAGCTGATTGGCTCTTGGGTGTCTGTCAACATTCCAAACAGTCCTGAGCGGCCGCCATCTTGTTTCTCGGTAGGATCGAGACACAAGAGGTGGCAAAAACAAAGGGGGAAATGACCAAAAGGGGGCAGGGTAGACCCCCCTTGACCCCCTAGGTTTGATGTGGGGGCCATAAAAGTCCCGCGGGGCAAAACAAAATATAATTTTTTTTCCATTTTCACAGGGGAGCGCCCGGTACGCGCACCGGGGAGCATATCGGGGAGCGTACCATGGGGACAACCAAGTGAAACAGTAAAATAATTATTTAAAGTGCTTAGAGGTAGGGTAGCTCTGAATAGAGATGTTGTGTTGTGTGGGTGATTTAAGTACCAACATGTAGTTACCAATGCAGAGTCTTAAATTCAATGTACACCGTCTCCTCTGTAGATATCTTGCATGTTGTTACAGAAGTTATTGTGGTATATGGAATCCATACCATAGTCTGTCAGGAAAGCATAAACAGATCCTTTAAGGACTCCCTGAGAAGGCCTAGGGGATCATGGGTAGTCTACCCTGCTCCCCTATGATGTTTTCAAGTATTACATTTTACTCTCTTCTGAATCTACACAAAATTGGTGGTGATATGGTGCATTAGAGACAGACAGTGAGAGAAAGGAGGCAGGAGAGGAAAAAGAGATGTGAAAAACACATTGGAGATAATATAGTGAGAGAAAGGAAGTAACTATGAGCAAACTTACTATGTAACACAAAAAAGTTGCACAGTATACTGTAAGTCTCAGTTTATATTATAATCATTTTGGTAGTATTTCATGAATTACATATAAAAATGAATATTGTCTCGAACAATTTTTAATTATTAAATATAAATTTATTGTTGAGATTGTTCATAATTTAATAACACTTCTAACATTACATCATCCGGAATGTCCTCCAAATTTTCATTACATGATTCAATTGCTTCAAGACAGTCAATTAGTTCTTGATCCTCAGACTCATCCATGAAATCCAAGTCTTCGTTAAGAATGTCCTTATCCATAATTTCAAAAGAAATTGTATTGCTCTCCTCTTTACCTTCCATTTTTTTGCTGTAAATTGCATAAAAAATAACTATATCAGTAGAGTTAGGGCACTGTTGGGTTTAAGTTCAGACAGGTACTTCTGAGTTTTTAACAGTGAAGTTATCTTTGGGCAGTGTATGGTATCAGGCAGGAAGTATAAATATAAAAAAGTGCATGTGATGAAGCCTAAGTAAATTCATAATTATACCAGAGAAGCCTAACTCAATCCATAACTATAACAGAGAAGCCTATCTCAATCTATAACTATAACAGAGGGACAGTAAAAAACTATCAGAAAACGTTTTTCCACTTTAAGTTAATGTGCAGAACATAGTTGCCCTTACAAATTAACAACTTCCCTTTCAGAAAGGAGTTGATGTTTTCAGAGGAAATCTTTTATAAATGTACCTCAGGTAGTACTAGTCAAAATGGCTGTGTTTCCCTCTCATTTTTAATATATATTCATGTCTATAACCAATGAAATTTCAGCACATAAAAATACAAAATGAAAGTAACATTTTCATTGGTTGCAAATTCTAACACTTTCATATGTGTTTTAGTCATGTAATTTACCTCAGGATATTTAGACAGGGCTACAGGCCAAATGGCTCAATGGAATTGGACAAACTTTGGGAAAATGGTAGGGACTGGTATGTAGTAGGGCCTATTCTATATTTGGTGAAAATCTCTACAGAGCTTTTTATGTAAATTAACTTAAATATTTTTGGGAGCGCTTACCGGTGAGCGCCCCGGTACGCGTACCAGTAGCGCTACGGAAGTTCTCCATCTTGTGTTTCGGAAGAATTGAGACACAAGATGGAGGACAAACAATGTTGGAATATTTTTTTATTTTTTTTTTATTTTCGCGGGGGGAGCGCCCGGTACGCGTACCGGGGAGCGTACCGAGGATTGTACTTTGGTGAAAAACAGTGAAAAAAGATAGAGTAAAATAATCAGTTTGAGTGATCAGAGGTAGTGTAGCCCTAAAAAAGAGCTTTTGGGTTCTGTGGCTGATTTAGGTACCTACAAGTAGGTTCCAATGCACAGTCTTAAATTTAGGAGGAATATTCTATTCCCCTCATCTGAGAAGTGCACACCATAGATATCTTGCATGTTGTAACGCAAGTTGCTGTTGTATATTGAACCCATTCCATAGTCTCTCATGTAAGCAGAAAAAGATGTATTCACATGTTTCCGTGCTTTCTCAAATTGTGGACAAAATTGGTTGGACCACTTCCATTTCTGTCTTTGGCATATATTGGAATATACCAAGGCAGTTTGTATAAAAAGTGTCATCAATTGCCCAAAGGTGTCCTTTAAAAGCATTTCCAGACCTACCCCAGTCAAAGTGCCTAGGTCATTTCCACCACAGTGCAAAATTATGAGGTCAGGGTGTGGCAGAAGGTAAAAGGTTTTCACCAATGGTATCAATTGATGACATTTCAATCCTTTCTGGCCAATCCACTTGATGTCTACATTTGGTACATCAAGGTTGTAAAAATTTCTGATAGCTGCATACCTTTGAGCCCAGTGGATGTAGCTATGTACAATAATCCAGACAGAATACATGGTGAGAGGAGGTTCTGGTGCAGTCAGATGAAGTGTAGGAATGAAATGGCAGTTGGAACAGTAGGAGTTTGCACAAAAAAACTGTGGAGTTTCAGTGCTCTTGAATCACAAGCAATGATTGGTGGATTCAGATAGTTGAAAACTGAAAGTTAGGGTGCATGCTTCTGTTCTGTGAAAGAAGTAATTTGAATGGTTAAGAAAAAGTCATTTAAAGAAACATAGCACTGGATAAGCTGGTGTATTGAGAGGTCAAACATGCTTGCTGAGTTCATTTGCAACATTGTAGAATAAACTTTTAAACCTGAGAGTTCAGTGAGGAGGGAGTTGCTATGGTAACTGGTAGAAAGGGCTGAGGGGGGGAAGGGTGTTGGTTTGAAAATAGAGAGGGAAGAGTTTTAATTGGTTAACATGAGGGATATGTGTGTAGAATTAGAGGTTTTCTGTGCCATTCATGGTTGCAGTGCCTGGAGTACATACCTTTTGCTCTGTTAAAGAAATATTGGTGTGTGTGTCTGACACTGTTCTCAATCTCCCAAAGCATTTGTAAAAGTGAGTAATGATTCATTTAATATAGATAGAGACTTGTATACTGTATGGAGAAGATTTGGAAGCAAAATTTGGTTTTTTAATGTGACTTTCTTCATGTTTTTTTAACAGGCTTGATAAAAAGTTGTTGCTGGAAAGAGGAATTGTATTTTGTAAAAATGTGAAGTTTCAGTAGTGACCGGGAAAGCTTGTACATATGACCTGCGCTTTGTTTCTAAAATGTTATTTAAAAAACGATTTTGGGGCAAATGAATGGCTTTTACATTTTTGAGAAGGAATTAATAGTGTCTGCATGATTAAATAAATATATTTGAACCATTCACAATCATGTCACCTGTGTTACCTCAGATTTGGAAGCACGTTGAGCTTCTTTGCTGTTGGTTTTTGTCATGTTTTTTGATAATGCTTGGTATCAACATTTGCAAGATAGAGGATTTGTATTTTTTGAAATAGTGAGGTTTCAGTAGTGAAATTGAATGCTTGTACATAAGACCTGCGCTCTTTTTCTAAAATGCTATTCAAAAAACGATTTTGGGGCAAATTAATGGCTTTTACATTTTTGAGAAGGAATAAATAGTGTCTGCATGATTAAATAAATATATTTGAACCTTTCACAATCATGTCACCTGTGTTACCTCAGATTAGGAAGCACATTGAGCTTCTTTGCTGTTGTTTTGTGTCATGTTTTTTGATAATGCTTGCTATGAATGTTTGCAAGAGAGTGGAAATGTATTTTGTAAAATAGTGAGGTTTCAGTAGTGACCTGGAATGCGTGTACATAGGACCTGCGCTCTGTTTTTTAAATCTTATTAAAAAAATGATTTTGGGGCAAATGAATGGCTTTTACATTTTTGAGAAGGAATAATTAGTGTCTGCATGATTAACCACTTGGCTGCTAAGGTACATCCCCCTCTTCCCATTGACTTTCCATTGAAATCAATGGAAACTCCATGACGAGTTACCCTTGTCATTAGCACTGAAGGGGTTAAACAAATATATTTGAACCTTTCACAATCATGTCACCTGTGTTTTCTCAGATTAGGAAGTAGATTGTGCAGATGAGGTGAGGCATATGCAGGGGTGCAAAGGAGATGAGGCTTGTGTCCATGAGTGCAGTGTAGAGGACTCACGTCCTCTGACTCTTGGACAAGACTCATCTCCTCTGTGCCCCTTGGACAGGCCTCAATGTATTGGGTATAATTGATGGTAACAGGGTGCAGATGAGGTGAGGCGTGTACAGGGGTGTAGATGAGCTGAGGCCTGTCTAGGGGTGCAGATGAGGTGAGGTTTGTTCAGGGGTGCAGATGAGGTGAGGATTGTCCAGGGGTACAGAGGAGGTGAGGCCTGTGTTCAAGAGTGTAGTGGGAGAGAAGCCTGTCCAGGGGTGCAAAGGAGGTGAGGCCTGTGTCTAGCTCTTTTTCTTTGTCTTACTCCTTGTTACATAGTTGCTGTGGTATAAACTTAGATATGTTGTAAACTAGTGTTTATATCATTTGCTTATTGTCATTGCTTTGTTGTTTGGTAATAGTGGTGTATAATGTGTTTTATTTTTTTTGTTTACCACAGATTGAAAACAAGATTTCAATAGTAAGGAAATATGCCCTCAAGGCAGAGGAGAAGGAAAGATGCCAAGCGGAAAAAATCAAAAACAGCAACGGAATTAAAGCACTCGTCTACAACAAATACTTCAAAAAACAGGGAAAAAGCTCCTGGTAAGACAACTAAGTCTTTCTTTCAGAACATATGTAGATCAAAAAAAATGTTGATGAGGATCGGAATATACAGAAGGAGAGAGCAAATTTGAAAAGGAAGGAGAGGCCCCCCAAAAATGTTACTACTGGAGCAGGAGAGAATAATATGTATAGGAATAGAAGGCAAAACCAATTTAGGGACATTCGTAAACGAATGTTTCGCAATAGGGTGGTTTTAAATTTGTTAAAAAATATTAAAAAAGGTAAACAGAGAGCTGATTTTTATAAGAAAAAGAAAAGTGTAGAGAAGATTGTTGATCAGGATTTTGAACTTAAGAAAAAATTATTTATTTTATTAATCAATAGAATTAGGACACTTAACAAGACAATTGATGTTTTCAAATCAAAGAGTAGATGCAAAAGAGTAATTAATCGGACTAATTTTTGAAAAGTTTTTTCTGGAGAATGGATGCATAAAGTTGTGAGCCATTTTTTAATGAGGAGAGTTACTTCCAGGAGAATGATTTGGTGCATGCAGTTGACACCAGTGGTCGAGCATATGAGGTGAAAGACGGTTGTCCGATTGAAAAAGAGAAACTTGTGTCTAGAAATGCAGAAGAGGTGTTAACTGATGAAGTTTTAGGGAGACGTACTAAGGGTGCAGTGTACACTTGGAAGTGTAGTAGTATTTGTAGTGTGCGACAGGAATCAATCGATTTGCTTCGTAATTTCTTACGTACATAGAGTAAGAAAAGTCTAAAACAGAAAATGAAGATGTTGCAAGACTTAGATCCTTACAGAGTGAGAGAAAATACAGGTTTGAAAGGGCATTCACTGGCTTGTCTTTCTAGAAAAGTATGTCAGTGTTTTTCATCATTTTAGGATGTTAGCAGTGCATCATAACAAAATGAGGAAATTAGTGAGAAGGTTGTATTATGCAAAAAGTCCAGCACTTAAGCTTAAACAATTAAACAGTGCTCTTTTGCATGGAACTGAATTAGATGTGAAGAAGATTTGTGAAGAAATTGAGATTTGTTATTTTGGTGAAAAAGAGGACAGTGTAATAATAATAATAATAATACTAGTATTTATAAAGCGCGAACAGCTGCCTCAACTAGGAGGCGTCCCGGCGCTGTGAGAGCTTAGCAAGAAAATTAGCTGGGAGTCTGCAGCCTAGAGAGGCACCGAGAACAGCCATGACTTAAGCTGTCTCCTAAAACTTGTTTCTGATTGGGCCTTTCGCAGCTCAGGAGGTAGGGAATTCCAGAGACGGGTCACATTGGCTGAAAAGGTCCGACCGCCCAGTCTAGCTCTTTTGACTCGTGGCACACTCAGTAGCACCTGATCATTTGAGCGAAGACAGCGAGACTGTGTATATCTAGGCAGACGGGTTCTCAAATAATTAGGACATGTGCCGTGGAGGGACCTATGAGCCAGAGTAAGAGTTTTAAATTTTATTCTACTGGCAATCGGGAGCCAGTGTAAGGCCCGAAGATGGGGGGAGATGTGCTCCTTAAAAGGAACATGCTTAAGTAGCCTGGCTGCCGCGTTTTGCACCGTTTGCAGCCTTTGGACCAAGTACTTCGGGAGACCGCTATACAGGCCATTAGCATAATCCAATCTCGAAGTGATGGTGGCATGGATCACGGTTTTCCGGCAAGACTCAGGCAAAAGTTTCAGGACAGGGCGGAGATTCCTCATTTTGCTCAGGCAGCAACCTGTAACCTGATGGATCTGGGGCCCAAAGGAGAGATTTTCGTCCCACTTGACCCCCAGATTTTTTCCCCCCTGGGAGGGGGAGGGTGGAGTACCCATCTCAGTCGGCCACCAAAGCTCAGCTGAAGGGTGACTGCCTTTACCAAAGAAGATCACTTCCGTTTTCCCCGGATTCAGTTTCAGCTTGTTAGTATTCATCCAGGAAGCCACATCCTGAAGGCACCCCTTAAAGTTTGCAAAAGCCGCCTCTGTAACCTCAGAGTAGGGAAAAACCAACTGGGTGTCATCAGCATAAGATATTGCGGTGACTCCCCAGTTGGCAATGAGGGAAAAAAGAGGGGCAAGATAAACGTTAAACAAAAGGGGGCTAAGGGCAGATCCCTGCGGGACCCCGCATCGCAGCAGCTTACGCTTTGAGTCACAGGTGCCTAAGGTGACCCTCTGCGTTCGGTTTGACAAGTAGGACTGCATCCAACCGAGTGCCTGATCTTGTAGGCCAATGTCTGCCAGACGTTGGATCATTCTAACATGATCCACCGTATCAAACGCGGCCGAGAGATCCAGGAGCATCAGCATAGCTGAGTCTCCTGAATCTAACGACCACCTCAGAGAATCAGCCACCTCAATCAGCGCCGTCTCCGTGCTGAAGCCGGGTCTAAACCCAGACTGAGTCTCATGAAGGATGCTATTAGACTCGACATGAGCATTCAGCTGGTGATGGATTAGTTTTTCCATCATTTTCCCGGGCGCTGCCAGCAGAGAGATAGGACGGAGATTAGTTAAATCCTCCGCATCCCCGTTTGGCTTCTTCTTTAGTGGAAGGAGCGTCGCATGCTTCCAACTCTCTGGAAATTCCCCAATATCTATGGAAGTATTCCAGATATGTTGGAGCATAGGTGCGATAGCGTCCGCTAAAGGTGCCCACAGTTTAGGTGGACAAGGGTCCTCTGGGGAGCCTGACTTACACCGAATAATCTCTTGCCTTGCCTCATCTAGTGGGATAAGTTGAAATTTCCTCAAGGGGACTGGGGACCGACCCCCATTCTCTCTGTCCTCCCTGGCCGTATGTTTATGCGGGCCAAAGGAGTCATAGACCATCTGTATTTTATTGTCAAAGTAGATCGAGATCTTATCACAGAGTGCTATAGATGGGGGGATATCCCTTTCAATGCAATGGGGCTTCAAAAAGGATTTAACCAATTTAAACACTTCTTTGCTGGGATTCTCCGCCTGTAGAACCATGGAGGCATAATAGCTCTTTTTTTCTTTCCCGATATGCTTATGAAACAGCTTGGTGGCCTCTCTAAATTGTATTTTTGCTAGGGGGCAGTAATGTAGTCTCCATAGTCTTTCTAGTTTCTTACAGGCTCTTTTTTCCACTCATAGAGTGTAGAAATTGACACAGTAATAGAAGGTAATGTGGAAGACAATGTACAGATTTCAAGTACAGAAAAGTTTGACCTGGAAATTACCAAGTTTAAGGTGAAATCAAGTGAAAGGCCTAATTTTACTTGTGTGTGTTGTCGACGGACTCATTTTAAGATTCAGACTAGGTTAGTTGATTTATATGCAGAAAGTGAAATGGAAAATAATAGTGAATGGAAGAATTTTGCAACTTTTTTGTTGGTGGAGAATTCTTTTGATTTGACTTCTGATCAGCGTATTTGTAAATATTGTTATAATAAATTAAATGAAAACAGAATGCCTGCTAGAGCTGTTCATAATAATCTTGAGTTGGTAGACATTCCTCCTGAATTGATGGATTTAAATACATATGAATCTATTTTGATTCAATGTGTCCATCCTTTTCAGGCTATTGTTCGCATGGAGCCTAAGATAGGGAAATTGCCTCCTTCAGATTTACAGAGAGGATTAAAAGGAAGAGTTGTTTATTTGCCTCTAGATTTCAAGAAAAATATTGATACAATTGGTGTAGAGAAAGTGGAAGAAGAACCTCTGGTTATTCTAGTTAATGGGGTTCCGACAAAGAGTAAGAAAATCTGGCAAGATTTAGTGGATGTTGGGAAAGTTAAAAAGGCAACGTTGTATTTGGTCAAAAACAATGAGTACTACAAAGATGTATGTGTTGGAGCAGAGGAAACAGCTGCAGAAGAAGACAGTGATTGTTCAGCCGGCCAAATTGAAAAAGTTGATGTGTCTAGAAGTGAAGAAATATATGAACATTATACTGTTCATCCTTTGCATTCCAAAGAAGTAATGGGAATGCAATTGACTTGTTTCAAATGAAATCAGCAAAAGGAAGTCCCATTAGTGTATGGGAAGAAAGTTTGAAGCTCGTTGTTTTCCACATTTATTTCCAACAGGTCGAGGTGGACAATATGACGATCGACCACTTCAAATTCCTGCATCTGAATACCGGACTTTAAGATTATATGCCAAAGATCCAAGGTTTCGTCAATGCATCCCATATTTGTTTCATCTACTGTATGAAAGTGACTTGTCTGGGCTTTCTTATGCAATAAACTATATACTGAAAAGTGGAGCACATCTGCAAAATGTTTGGGCGAGGGACTTTATGGAGAAAGTCAATCAGTAAGACAATATTTTGGAACCTCATCTAATCAATCTCATGGCATGTCAGCGTGGTACAAACAAGTATTGGTACCGTCGTCATGGGGAATTGAAATGTATGCTAAGAAACTTAGGAACTCCTACATGGTTCCTCACTCTTAGCTGTGCCGAGTATGCATGGGACGACTTACTTCAATTTCTACGAGAGGCAAATGCAAACATACAAAATATAGAATTCAAAACACCTGGAGAACTGTGTTCTTTGGATCCAGTGAATGTATGCAGATATTTTAATCATAGATTTGAAGCTATGATGTCTTTCATTACCAACAAAAAAAATCCTCCCCTTGGAGAGGTTTTAGATTTCTTTTGGAGAAAGGAGTATCAAGCGAGAGGTGCTCCTCACATACATATGTTGTTATGGATTAAAGATGCACCCATATTTGGAACAGATTCGGATGAAACAGTGATGAGTTTCATTGAAGAGTATTCAAACATGTGTTGTTCCAAAAACTACCGAAGAAAACAGTTTAAGGCAATAAGTTTTACGCTTTCAATCCCATCATTGTGGAAAGTACTGTCGTCGAAAATTCAGAAACAAGGAAAAGTTCTACACAAAATGTCGTTTCGGGTTTCCACGACCAGTGATTTCTAAAGGAAGAGTAAATAATTTGATGTCTTCTCTACGACATACTGTGACGAGAAAATCACCAACAAATACATACAATTTAAAAAGAAACGAAGAGTCCAAGTACATCAACGACTACAACCCAGTGATTTTGTCCATGTGGAATGCTAACATGGATATTCAATTCGTTGCTGACAACTCTATTGCTGTGGCTCGATATGTGACGTCTTACATCACAAAAAAAGAAAAGACAGAACTGAAGGAAATGTGGGAGGACATTTCACATGAAAAGAGTATAAGCAAATAATTATACAGTTTCAGTTTGAAGATGTTGTCGCATCGAGAAATTGGAGCATATGAATGTTCTGATCGGTTATCATCAGCAAGTCTCTACGCCAAGTCTAGAACAATTATTTGGGTGAGTCTAGGTCTTGCTGCAACACGAAACCGAGTTTTGAAATCTGTACAAGAAATTGAGTATTTGGCGGAGAAAGAACCAAACAGTACAGATATTTTGAAGACAAACATGTTGGATACATACTATCCAAATAGAAGTAGTCATCTTGAGAACAGTTGTTTATATGAAGTTCTGCAAAACTATATTTATAAGAGGACCATCAGAGAAGATATCAACAATGGAATATATGCTATCATTGGGTGTGAAGGATGTCTAGTGAAGCAGAGAAGAGGCCATTTGATTAATCATCGAAAATTGAGTTGCGAAAATCCAGAGAAAAGGGAATTTTACTATTTAGCTCTTTTGCAACTCTTTGCCATGGCGTACAGAAGAGGAACTACTTGGAGATTTTCTCTGTTACGAAGATTCTTTTAATGCAACCAAGGATACCATAGAATGTTCTGATTTTCCAAAAAATCTGCAAATGTTGAACGAAGAAATAGAGCAAGAAGCCACAATTGCAGCAGAGATTGCTAGAGACAGTTCTCAAGACAGTCAGAGTTCTGCTTCATTAAGTCAGGATCCACTAGGAGGACCAATTATCCAAAATGAAGCTGCCACTGCCATGGATGAGGTGGAAAGAGCTATGGAACAAGCTCAAGATGATGTAGTTAACTTAGAAGATTTGGTGAAACAACTAAACCTTGATCAGAAACAGATATATGACGAAGTCACAGAACAGGTTGAACATGGATTCAGTCATGAGAAAAAAGAGTGCTCATGTACATCATTTAAGCCTGTCCGACTGTATGTGAGTGGAGAAGTGGGAACTGGAAAAAGTTTTCTGATTAAAGCAATTGCAACTTATCTGCAGAAAAGGACTGAATCACCGCTGTCTTGTGTTGTTACTGCTCCAACTGGGCTGGCAGCACATAACATTAAAGGGATTACTTTACATCGTTTACTGATGCTACCAGTTGAGCATGATAACAAATTACAATACCACAAGCTATCTGGAGATGCTTGTTCTGAAGTTTCCAGAGTCCTGAGGAAAATGAAACTTCTTATCATTGATGAGGTAAGCATGGTCTCAAATCTAATGCTTGCTTTTGTGCATTTGAGAATGCAAGAAATTCTTAGAACAGACTATGATGTCTTATTCGGAGGAAAACACATTATTGTTTTTGGAGATCTACTGCAGTTGACTCCAGTGAAAGGACAACCAGTGTTTAAAATGCTCACACATGAAGATACCAGGAAGTGCCTAGGAAGCATTGGAAACATTAATATATGGTTAAATTTCAAATATGCAGAACTGCTTCAAAATATGCGACAGGCAAAGGATGAAGATTATAAAAATATTCTACAAGATGTAAGAATCGGAAAAGTAAGTGAGCATGGGAAAGAAGCATTACATGCACGATTAATTTCAAATTTGTATCCAAATGAAAACATTCTTCCAGAGAATATTTTTAAGAAAATTACTGAGAACAAATCTGGGATATGTTTGATGCCAACTCTGCAAGAATGTTCCATCTTCAACCACAAAATGTTAAAGTTAGAAAATGAAGAGATTGTGAAACTGGAAGCTATAGATAAAATAGAGCATATGGGAGCAACAATTATTTTGTCTGAAAATTTGAAATCAAAATTGGATTCATTAGAGAAGACTATATCTAAAACTGCTGGTTTTGAAAAGACTCTGAATGTTTGTTTAAATTGTCGTATCATTTTGAGAAGGAATTTAAATGTTGAAAGAGGTCTGGTAACGGAAGCAATGGGTCATGTTGTTGATTTTGTGAATTACAAAAATAGAGATGGAATTGAAA
This sequence comes from Lissotriton helveticus, assembly GCF_964261635.1. Lineage (NCBI taxonomy): Eukaryota > Metazoa > Chordata > Amphibia > Caudata > Salamandridae > Lissotriton > Lissotriton helveticus. Next base: position 1,471,645,385 of record NC_136065.1, read on the forward strand.
TTTTAAAAATTAAATTTGATGGCATTGACGAAATAGAACAAATTTGTCGTTGTTCAGCTAGATTTTTGCTTGTGAAAGACTTATATGTTCGCCGAAAACAGTTTCCTGTTTGTTTGGCATATGCGGTGACAATTCATAAATCTCAAGGTTTAAGTGTAGATAGTGCTTTGGTGAACATTGGAAGTTCTGTGTTTAAAGAGGGTATGGCATATGCGGCATTATCACGAGTCAGAACTTTATCAGGATTGTATTTGATTGAGTGTGATGAAACAAAGATTTGTGCTGATCTAGATTGTGTTAAAGAATACAATAGGTTAAGAAGAGAGTATGCTCCACATTTGCCTCAATATCCTCTGTTTGAAAAACGTGTGGTAGGCCGAAAAAGAAGAAATGAGAATAATTGCAGTGAGGTAGTAGCAAAAAGTCAAAAAGTAGATGAAACTGTAATTGTAAGCAGAAAGAAAAAGGATTCCGTTGAAGATGTTGTTGGATTTCAGTTTGAAAACAGTTCTGGTGTCAACTGCTATGCTAATGTTGTTTTTTTTCTTCAAAATTTACAAGAACAGGTTGTTGAAAATCGGGATCAAACATTCTGCTGTTTATTGAATTCTGTGTTTGAGAAATGTAGCAGTGATAGAGCAAAAATAGAAAGTGTTTCAGAAATTCGAAATCTTCTAGACATATGTTCTGGTCAAAATCTATTTTGACAGAATATTCAGCAGGATTGTCAGGAATTTTTAATGTATATGTTTGATGTATTGGAAGATGAAGGTGTAGATATAAAAAATCTTTTTAGCCTTTCTTATCAATGGCAGCATGACTGTGACAACTGTAGTTTATCAAGTAGTACTACAATAGACATCGAAAGATTTATATATTTGACTTTACCAGACTGCAAATCAGTGCCTTTTAATAATCTAGTTAAAGCAGCGGATCACAATATGGTGTGTACCCAATGTAAGTCTGCAATGCTGTCCACATTATTTATACAAAATTATGGTCAGTATGTCATTTTAATGTTCCAACGATGTGGACCTGATGGGATTAAATTGACAACTTCTATAAAAAATTTCGTGGCTTCACAGTTATCAATTTCAGGAAGAACTTTTGCAACTGTAGCTATTATTTATCATGACGGTCCTTCAACAACATATTTACAACAAGGGGTGGTGATGGACAGAGTCTCTGAATTAAGCAGAATACTCTCACCCAGTCAAGAGATCAGGGCTAGATCCAACACCGTTTTTAGCTCATTGCACCATCCCAGTTTCAGAACCTGGCTGTATGCAAATTAGTCTGTCCCTGGCCCAGTGCATCATGGGAACAGGGCAGACCAGACTACAAAAGCCAATTCTTACACTGGGAAGGAAACAAGCTTCCGGGGACCGGTTTCTGGCATTTCAGCCGTCTTCGGCCCGGCTTGCCTGAATCCTGATGGTGCAATGAGCAAGGGACTCACATCTGAGTATACCCTTCCACGCTTAGGGTGGACAAAAATATTTACAACAAGGGGTGGTGATGGACAGAGTCTCTGAATTAAGCAGAATACTCTCACCCAGTCAAGAGATCAGGGCTAGATCCAACACCGTTTTTTAGCTCATTGCACCATCCCAGTTTAAGAACCTGGCTGTATGCAAATTAGTCTGTCCCTGGCCCAGTGCATCATGGGAACAGGGCAGACCAGACTACAAAAGCCAATTCTTACACTGGGAAGGAAACAAGCTTCCGGGGACCGGTTTCTGGCATTTCAGCCGTCTTCGGCCCGGCTTGCCTGAATCCTGATGGTGCAATGAGCAAGGGACTCACATCTGAGTATACCCTTCCACGCTTAGGGTGGACAAAAATATTTACAACAAGGGGTGGTGATGGACAGAGTCTCTGAATTAAGCAGAATACTCTCACCCAGTCAAGAGATCAGGGCTAGATCCAACACCGTTTTTTAGCTCATTGCACCATCCCAGTTTCAGAACCTGGCTGTATGCAAATTAGTCTGTCCCTGGCCCAGTGCATCATGGGAACAGGGCAGACCAGACTACAAAAGCCAATTCTTACACTGGGAAGGAAACAAGCTTCCGGGGACCGGTTTCTGGCATTTCAGCCGTCTTCGGCCCGGCTTACCTGAATCCTGATGGTGCAATGAGCAAGGGACTCACATCTGAGTATACCCTTCCACGCTTAGGGTGGACAAAAATATTTACAACAAGGGGTGGTGATGGACAGAGTCTCTGAATTAAGCAGAATACTCTCACCCAGTCAAGAGATCAGGGCTAGATCCAACACCGTTTTTTAGCTCATTGCACCATCCCAGTTTCATTTTGTCCACCATAAGCGTGGAAGGGTATACTCAGACATGAGTCCCTTGCTCACTGCTCCATTAGGATTCAAGCAAGCCGGGCCGACGAGGCCTGAAATGGCAGAAACCGGTCCCCGGAAGCTTGTCTCCTTTCTGGTGAAGAATTGGCTTGGTAGTTTGGTCTGCCCTGTTCCCATGATGCACTGGGCCAGGGACAGACTAATTTGCATATAGCCAGGTTCTGAGCTGGGATGGGGCAGTGAGCTAAATAACGGTGATGGATTAAGCCCTGATCTTTGGACTGGGTAAGAGTGGTCTGCTTAATTCAGACACTCTGTTCATCACCACCCCCTTTTCTGAATCATTTTGTCCACCATAAGCGTGGAAGGGTATACTCAGACATGAGTCCCTTGCTCACTGCTCCATCAGGATTCAAGCAAGCCAGGCCGACGACGCCTGAAATGGCAGAAACCCGTCCCCGGAAGCTTGTCTCCTTTCTGGTGAAGAATTGGCTTGGTAGTTTGGTCTGCCCTGTTCCCATGATGCACTGGGCCAGGGACAGACTAATTTGCATATAGCCAGGTTCTGAGCTGGGATGGGGCAGTGAGCTAAATAACGGTGATGGATTAAGCCCTGATCTTTGGACTGGGTAAGAGTGGTCTGCTTAATTCAGACACTCTGTTCATCACCACCCCCTTTTCTGAATCATTTTGTCCACCATAAGCGTGGAAGGGTATACTCAGACATGAGTCCCTTGCTCACTGCTCCATCAGGATTCAAGCAAGCCGGGCCGACGACGCCTGAAATGGCAGAAACCGGTCCCCGGAAGCTTGTCTCCTTTCTGGTGAAAAATTGGCTTGGTAGTTTGGTCTGCCCTGTTCCCATGATGCACTGGGCCAGGGACAGACTAATTTGCATATAGCCAGGTTCTGAGCTGGGATGGGGCAGTGAGCTAAATAACGGTGATGGATTAAGCCTTGATCTTTGGACTGGGTAAGAGTGGTCTGCTTAATTCAGACACTCTGTTCATCACCACCCCCTTTTCTGAATCATTTTGTCCACCATAAGCGTGGAAGGGTATACTCAGACATGAGTCCCTTGCTCACTGCTCCATCAGGATTCAAGCAAGCCGGGCCGACGACGCCTGAAATGGCAGAAACCGGTCCCCGGAAGCTTGTCTCCTTTCTGGTGAAGAATTGGCTTGGTAGTTTGGTATGCCCTGTTCCCATGATGCACTGGGCCAGGGGCAGACTAATTTGCATATAGCCAGGTTCTGAGCTGGGATGGGGCAGTGAGCTAAATAACGGTGATGGATTAAGCCCTGATCTTTGGACTGGGTAAGAGTGGTCTGCTTAATTCAGACACTCTGTTCATCACCACCCCCTTTTCTGGGTCCTTCAACAACATCAGGGCATTACACATGCTATTTAAAATGTCGAAAAGGTTGGACTAACTGTAATGATACTCATTTGACTTTCAAACAACGTTTGCCTTTTGACTTAAAAAATTCATACCTTGTGTTTTCACGACCAAAATTTAAGTAAAGGTAATTGGCTTATGAAGACGGGAGCAGTTAATAAAAGTTAGTCTGCTGTTTAAAATTATATTGTGAGCAAAAGTGATGAAGATAATATAAAAATTATAGTTCTCATATAGGTATGGTAAGTGGATCGCATAGTAAGTGATATCAGTTTTATAGGAAATGTTCAACATGAGAGAGCCAGATATGGAATTATGAATATTTAAATATTGTGAAAATGTTGTTTGAGCCTTTCTCTCAGAACGTCGGGAAAACGGTAATTTTAGAGTTTGTTAAGTAATTTGAAAATATACTGCTACATCTGACACTATTTGGCCTTAAGGAAAGGTGAAGGAATGAGCAAAGAGTCATGACTGAACACAAGGAGTATATGAAAACATTGAAACATATTTCAGATGTTCTTGGAGCTTTTCTTCTAGAGAGTCGATGAAATGGAATTTTTAGAGAACAGCAGAGTACTTTACAACGAAAAGGAACTTCATGATGTACTATTTGGCCTAAAGGAAAAGTAAGTGAATCAAAGATTAGTGTACATATGTGATTTGTAAGTTTATATGTTTTTTTTTAAACACAATCTTTTTGATTGTATTTTTTTTCCCCGCTGTTATATGATGAATAGTTTGAACTCACAGTTTTTAGTGAAATTTAATATGTTCTGAGAACAGCAAAAATAAACTATCTAACATGTTGTACAAATTATTCTATAGTTTGTTTTGTGTAATTTATATTGTATTCCCATTGTCTCACACTCGTTTTCCTTTTTCCTCTCTCTTTCAGCTCTCTTTACTCACTCACACTGCCTTTCTCTCATTCTGCTTCACACCCATTCATTTGCTCAACTTCTTTCACAACCCCTCATTTTCATTTCAACTGTCTGCATCCCCTCTCTCCCTTGCACCACTTTTTAGCTTTCAGTCTCTCTGTTTTACTTCCCTTTTCCGTCTTTTCCTCTTTTGCTCTTTTAGTAATTCCTCTTTACTCACTCAACAGTATTGTCACACTCTGTCACTATAACTCACCCACTCTCCCTTGCTTATCTTTGTTTGCTCCTTTTTTTGACCTCTTCTCTCTATTTTCCGTTCACTACCTCTATGTCCTCAGTCCCTCACTCTCCTTGTGTTATGTTCACTTGTGTTTATCTACCTTCTATCATTTCTCTTAGAACAACTTCACTGCTCCTCTCTCATCGTTCTTCACCCCATTTCTTTTAGTCCGGTTCCATTACTACCCCTCATTTCCTATCTTTCAATGTTCTTCTCTTTACTTTCATCACTGAATCACTTTCTCTCAGTACCACTGCTTTAGTCCTCTTCTCCTCTCTTTCTTTCTTTTGCTCCCTTACACATTTTACTTTCTTCACTCATTGTACTCCACTTCACTCAGTCCTTCCCTTAGTCTCTCTGTGTACTACATTCCTCACTCCTTTTCCCTCAATCCTTCTATATTATCCTCTCTCCCTTCATCCCTTCAATCTATGACTCTGCTTCACTTACTCTCAGTTATCTTCCATTCCTCATTCTTCTAAATACATCCCTAATTAGACTCCTTTCCCTCTCAGTCATTGTCTTTTTACTTACTCCTGTTTCCTGATTTAGTTTTGCTAACTCACATTCTTTTAGTATATTTCTTACCTTCAGTTCATTTCTCTCTTCTTATCTTCCTCTCTGTCAGTGAATCTATATGCCTTACTCTTAGTAATTTGCTCTCCTTCTATTTCTTTTACCCTCTTTTTGTCCTTCTACATCACTTTATTTCCCTTTCTGTGTCTTTCACTCGTACTTTATTTCTTAATACACTGTTATGATTTTTAACCTCTTCATTTGTATCTTTTATTTTCAAATATATATTTTACTAATTATAACTTATTATTTCTTCTCTCTTTCACAGATACAAAGTGTAGTAAAAAAATGTAATTAAAGTTACATTAATTATATGGTAAGTGTGACTAAAAAAATGTAGTTTGTCATGACCCTTTGCTTTAACCTCACTATTATTCTCTCAGCCTACCTCACTCCTGTTTCCTTACTCTGCTTCCCTCACTTATTCTTATCCTCCATGTTTACTCCCCTTTCCCTAACTCCCCTTCCACATTCAACTTCTTTCAGTCCCCCTTCTTTACTTCCCTTAACCTCTGTTCCATTCCTTTGCTCCCTCACTCATTCCCTTTCCCTTAATCATTTACTTCACTCCTGTCACTCCTTCTCTCAGTCCGTCTGTCCTCACAGTTCCTCACTTCCGTTCCCTCAGTCTGTCTCTCTTACCGTCGCTGTCTCTGTCCCCTCATTCTGTCAATACTCTTTCGTCATGCTCACTCCCTACAACTCACCCTCACTCCTTCACTTACCTTTCTTTGCTGCTTCACTCACTCCCTTTCAGTCACTCCTTCCTTTACTCTCTCTCTCCTTTCTCTCTGTCACTCCCCATGTCTTACCCTTATTCACTTTTATCCACCGTCTTTCACCCCTCTCTTACTTACAGTCACTGCTTTTTTCTAATCCTCCCTCACTGTTTTACTATCTAATACACAGTCCATTTGTGTTGCTCCCTCTAGCTCTCTTTCTCTTAACATCACTCTCTCTGTCCCTTTCCCTCATGCTCACTCCTTCATTCTTCTTTTTTCTTTTTTTTTTTGGTGCGTGCCCCGGTGCACGTACCGGTACCCTGGAGACAAAAGAATAACAGTTTTTTTTAAATGTTGTTTTTTTTTTATAAATTAGAGGTAGTTCCAAAAAGAACAGTTTTTTTTTCTTTTTGTTGTTTTATATTTTTTTTATTGTTTTTTTGAACATTTTTTACTTTTTTTGGCTTTTCTGAACAGTTTTATATTTTTTTGTATTTTTTATGGGGAGAAACACAAAACAGGGAATTCAAAACGGCTCAACTGGAGCACAAAAAAAATCAGTAAAAATTATGGTTCCTCGGGCATTTGTGGTTATCCATAGCAACATTGATTAGTGTAATGCTTTGCTGACCATAACTAATTGTTTTGTTACAATATATACAAACAATTTTGTATCCCCCAAACGTTGTTTGTATATTTGGAATCACCTCACTTGCCTCTGGACCCGATGGAGCGGGTTCTTTGGATGTTGAGGTTCTGGATGATGATTGGGGTAGGTTTCTGCAGAGGTCCCTTACCTCTGCTGCAGAATAGTTGTTAGGGTGCAAACGCATCATGTGCCGAATCATAGTATGATTCCCAAAGGAATATATTTTTTGCAGGGGTCCCCCTGGATAGCACAGCACCACAGATGAGACAAGTCACCTTTGCAGCGTTTATTTTTTGGAACCCCTTGGGATTTTGTAAAACTCCCATATGAAGTGCTCTTTTGGTTTGTATGGGGGATTGTCTTCAGGCAGGAACTGCCTTCTCTCTTCCTCCTCTTCCTCCTCCTCCTCCTCTTCTTCTTGACCACCAATCTGATCTTCTGGTGGTCCTTGTGATGGTGGTGGTGGTGGTGGTGGGGCAGATGCTCCAGCTGCTGATAGTACTGTAGCCATATCTGTAAGAAAAAAGCAGGTCTTCCTCACTCAAAGAATAAAGTGAGAATGAGGAAAAAAGGTGGGGGCTTTCATCATTTGGAAAACAAAACTGTTCTGAACCAATGAAAAATGTTATTTTCAAGTCACATGATCCGGGCTTTATCATTTGGAAACCAAAACTGATCTGAACCAATGAAAAGTGTTATTTTCAGATCACATGACCCGACGTGCTTACGCTACGCACCCCGGAGGGTGCCCGGAGCGCGCCCGTCGTCGCGCCCCAGGGCGCGCCCGGCGGCACTTACGTTGCGCTATCGTATGCGCTCGGTTGCTTCCGGGTGCGCTTACGCCGTGCGTCATATGACGCATCACGCGGCTACGCGATACGTCACGATGTTGTTTTCGTTCGCGGCAATAGCGCTAACGGGATGCTCACCGGTATGCGCCCCGGGGCGCGCCGTAACAATGCGCTCACCGGTGAGCGCATCGGTACGCGCCCCGGGAGCGCTCCAGGGCAAAAAATAAATAAATAAACATAAAAAAAATAGTATTACATAATTATAAAATATAAAATTCATTATAAAAAATATTACATTTCATACCTATAGAGATTTGCTATTAAAAAACCTATGAAATTCACTGAAAAAACCATAGGTTTCACATCAGTTATAGTTAGGAATTAGCATTTAAAAAACCTATAAAATTCACTGAAAAAACCATAGGTTTGACACCAGTTATAGTTAGCTGGAAATTTTACTCTCATAAAACCAATGAAATTCCCACGTTATAGTTAGTTGGACTCACTATAACTTGCGCGTGCAATGCACTGCTGAGGATGTCACATATTACATCACTCATGACATGGTCTGTGACATCACTCATGACATCACTGATGACACCATCCTTGTGACAGAGTGACAGACCTCTTTTCACTGTAATGTAACCCTTGAAACACATATTCAAAAATAGAAATTAAAATTTTCAAAAAAATGGAGATACCCATACCAGTTTCAACAACCAATTCAATAATTCCACCATCTATATACACATCCACTCATTGACCAACAGTTCTATATAGTCACTCATACATATACTCACTCATCATATGTAGTGATACACCTATACATCCTGTTACACACCGACAGTCATCCAAAAGATACTCTCACACATACTCACACATGCAAATAAACTATTGAACATCCATTTATTTGCATATACAGCTATACACACACAACCACCTTACTTCTAAGGAAACTTACACATACTTACTCTCTTAAACAATCACTTATAGAAACACATACTTATTTAAACAGGAACTCTTACAATCTCTTACTCTCACATATACTCACTTACATACATCAATATTCACATATATTAGATTAAAACATATGTAGTTACTGATAAAGACACTAGTGAGACAGTCATTCAGTCACCAACACACACATATATACACTCATCCACCCATACAGTCCTGCACATATGCTGTCTCCAAAACACATACAAACAGAGAGTCAGTCACTCATGCATCTATGTGCTAAGTAATACCCCCACCAAACCATACAAACACTCATACTGATACTAAGAAAAACATCTAATAACCCATATACCTACACATGTAGCTACTCACCAACCCATGCAGCCACTTATACACAAAGTGAAACACTAATCCATATATTTAAATATTTAAACATTACTCACTAATATATGTATTCACTAAGATACACTTAATAAGCGAGTTAACCAATCAATTTTTTTTAAAAAAAACATCCATGTAAACACTTATTTAAACATTTATTCTTCCATCAACTTTTACATATACATATATAACACATAATTATTTTTTAAAAATACACACATTCACTGGATGGTGTCATCAGTGATGTCATGAGTGATGTCACTGACCATGTCATGAGTGATGTAATATGTGACGTCATCAGCAGTGCATTGCACGCGCAAGTTATAGTGAGTCCAACTAACTATAATGTGGGAATTTCATTGGTTTTATGCGAGTAAAATTTCCAGCTAACTATAACTGGTGTCAAACCTATGGTTTTTTCAGTGAATTTTATAGGTTTTTTAAATGCTAATTCCTAACTATAACTGATGTGAAACCTATGGTTTTTTCAATGAATATATATATATATGAAAACTCAGCTCCTCCTCGGCTCTCACAGCGTTTCAAGCCGCAGCAGCGCACGCTTGCAGACGAGGGAGACGGACCACAAAAGTCAGCAAAGATGGAATTTATTAGCAACCTCTACAGAGACCAGCAGCAACGCGTTTCAGGCGAGTTGCCCTTGATCACGCTGCCAATATATATATACAAAATTGGCCTCCTATATCAAGGATTCAGGGGACTTCCTGGTCAAATTGAAAAATTTCCAATGGCATGATGAGTACCTTTTAATTACCCTAGATGTAACCTCACTGTATACGTTCCAAAATGTATTATACCAACAATTGCGAGAAGTTGCCATGGGAGCCAGTTTCTCCCCCAGCTACACGTGTTTACCCCTGGGCTGGTGGGAGGAACTGGTTCTCATGGCAAACTACTCAGAAACACTAACTAATCATGTGAAGTGCTGGTGGAGGTTCTGCGATGACCTATTTTTAGTCTGGGGGGCACAAAAAAGGATGCAAGTGAGTTCATTGATTCACTAAACAAAAATTTATCTGAACTTTACCGCCAGTATAAGACCAGTGTAACATTCTTGGATGTTGAAGTGTATGTAGACCAAGGGAGGGTGGAGACTAAATTACACAGAAAACCTACTGCAGGAAACGCAATCTTACATGTCAGTAGTGCACACCCCAAACACCTAATACAGAGCATTCCTTATGGTGAGCTACTGCGCATAAAGCAAATATGCAGCAATAGCGAAGCGTTAGAGTCAGCACAATGCAAATGTATTAGCAGGTTTAAAGCAAGAGGCTACAGCAATAAATGTGCAATCTTGTTGGTAGGGAAATGTTAATGAACGAAAAACCTGAACAAATTACCCCTGATGAAACCCTAAGTGATTGTAGGTTTATTCTAGAATACAATCGACAGGAGGTAGCAGTGAGAAAAATTATCAACAAGAACTGGTATCTCACAAAACAGGATCCTATAATAGGCAAAAATGTTCCCAAACGACTTTCCATAACATACAGGAGGGGTGTATCCCTGAAGGATATGTTAGTGGATAATGACCCGTGTGGCCTGCCAGCGAAGGGATCTTGCCTGGCGCAAACACAAGGATTCTATAAATATAAGGGCTGTAAGGCCTGCCAACATGGGTGTCTACCACTAACTACTGAAACCCCTTTGGTGGGCCAAATATTGAAATCACTAAGGCTTTAAACTGTAAGACTGATCATGTGGTGTGTTAGAACTGGGGGTCTCTAGTTGGCAGAGGTAGGTACCACTGTCCAAATAGGGACACTTGCTTCTAGTCAGGGTAAGGAGGAAACACTCTTTAGATAACCTGTGCTCACCCCTTGGTAGCTTGGCACAAGCAGTCAGGCTTATCCAAAAGCAATGTGTAAAGTATTTGTACCAACACGCACAGTAACACAGTGAAAACACCACAAACTGACTCCAAAACAGTTTAGAAAAATAAAGGTATTTTAATCTAAACTACACAAGACCAAAACGACAAAAATCCAACATACACAATTCAAGAACATGGTTGCAAAAGAGTTTAAGGTTGCGATAAAATAATCCACAGTTGCGTGAAAAGTTCACAGTTACGTCACATTTAGCCAACAGTACCTTTTAAAAGCGACAAAGTTCCAAAGCAGAATCTGGTGCGGTGGAAAACAAGCTATGTGTTGCTCCTGAGACCCTAGGGAGGCGATGCGACAACCCCGCTGCAGCAGCGGGCGTGTTGCGACAAATTCGATCTGTATGGGGAGGAAGGCGGACATGTATGGATTCCGGTGCGTAGGTTCCATAGGAAGTTTTCTCTTGCAAAGGCACGATGTGATGATCTTTGGAGTTGGGACGATCTCCAGGGCGATGATGCGTGGACCAGCGGTGATCTCTCTGTCACAGCTCCTCGATGCGATGGTTTCTGCGATGGCACTCGCAGCGACGTGATGCGGTCCGCAAGCAAGCGATGTGGCGATCTCACCAGCGACGACAGGCTCTGCGATGACACTCGCAGCGATGGCAATCTTCCCGCACCAGTCTGGTGCATCCCAAAAACGAAGGATGCAACGGCTCTGGCAGCGGCAACAGGTGCTGTGACGATCTCGACCTTCGTAGCGGCGAGAATTTCCTCACACTGTCGGGGATGCGCTCAGCAAGCGAGCGATGCGACAACACTTGCAGAAAGTCTTTAAAAGCTTGTTTTCCAGCTTCCCAACACAGGTACAACTTCCAGAGGCAAGACACATGGGCCAAGCACTCCAAGAAGGACAGAACTCTCTCAGTAGAGTTCAGGGAAGCTGGGGGTGAAGTCCTTTTGTTCCTGGGACTTCAAAAACAGGGAGCCAGCTCTTCTCAGGCCCTTGGAGATTCCTTCAAGCAAGGGGACACAGCACAAAGAAAAGTCCTTTCCCTCTTCTTGGCAGCAAAGCAACAGCAGGTCAGTCCAGCAGAGCAACAGCAGGACAGTCTTCCTTCTTCAGTTTCAGCTTTCTCCTTGGCAGAGGTTCCTTCATTACGGTCTCACCCCTGAGGCGGAAGCCGGGGGCTCAGTTTAGTAATTTTAAAAATTGTGCATTTGATGTTTATTTTTTGACATTTCATTTGACATTTTGGCAATCTTTTAAAAATGAAAGCCTTACTTTTGGAAATTGCCGTATCTTCACGTTGTTCCCAGCGCAGCAGATTAAGTGCTGACCTTATGGAAGAGAGGGTGAGCAGCCGCCATATTGGGGGGAAGATAGGGTTGCGCTCCAGTAGCTGGCCGCCTCCCGCCCTCCCAGGCTACTTAATCACCATCGAAGCGCGAGCGCGCTGACTCACATTACGGTCTCACCCCTGAGGCGGAAGCCGGGGACTCAGTTTAGTAATTTTAAAAAGTGTGCATTTGATGTTTATTTTTTTGACATTTCATTTGACATTTTGGCAAACTTTTAAAACTGAAAGCCTTACTTTCGGAAATCGCCGTATCTTCACGCTGTTCCTAGCGCAGCAGATTAAGTGCTGACGCTGTGGAAGAGAGGGTGAGCAGCCGCCATATTGGGTGGAAGATAGGGTTGCGCTCCAGTAGCTGGCTGCCTCCCGCCCTCCTAGGCTACTTAATCACCATCGAAGCGCGAGCGCGCTGACTCACATTACGGTCTCACCCCTGAGGCGGAAGCCGGGGGCTCAGGTTAGTAATTTTAAAAAGTGTGCATTTGATGTTTATTTTTTGACATTTCATTTGACATTTTGGCAATCTTTTAAAACTGAAAGCCTTACTTTCGGAAATCGCCGTATCTTCACGCTGTTCCCAGCGCAGCAGATTAAGTGCTGACGCTGTGGAAGAGAGGGTGAGCAGCCGCCATAATGGAGGGAAGATGGGGTTGCGTTCCAGTAGCTGGCCGCCTCCCGCCCTCCCAGGCTACTTAATCACCATCGAAGCGCGAGCGCGCTGACTCACATTACGGTCTCACCCCTGAGGCGGAAGCCGGGGGCTCAGTTTAGTAATTTTAAAAAGTGTGCATTTGATGTTTGTTTTTTGACATTTCATTTGACATTTTGGCAATCTTTTAAAACTGAAAGCCTTACTTTCGGAAATCGCCGTATCTTCACACTGTTCCCAGCGCAGCAGATTAAGTGCTGACGCTGTGGAAGAGAGGGTGAGCAGCCGCTATATTGGGGGGAAGATAGGGTTGCGCCCCAGTAGTTGGCCGCCTCCCGCCCTCCCAGTCTACTTAATCACCATCGAAGCGCGAGCGCGCTGACTCACATTACGGTCTCACACCTGTGGCGGAAGCCGGGGGCTCAGTTTAGTAATTTTAAAAAGTGTGCATTTGATGTTTATTTTTTGACATTTCATTTGACATTTTGGCAATCTTTTAAAACTGAAAGCCTTACTTTCGGAAATCGCCGTATCTTCACGCTGTTCCCAGCACAGCAGATTAAGTGCTGACGCTGTGGAAGAGAGGGTGAGCAGCCGCCATATTGGGGGGAAGATAGGGTTGCGCTCCAGTAGCTGGCCGCCTCCCGCCCTCCCAGGCTACTTAATCACCATCGAAGCGCGAGCGCGCTGACTCACATTATGGTCTCACCCATGAGGCGGAAGCCGGGGGCTCAGTTTAGTAATTTTAAAAAGTATGCATTTGATGTTTATTTTTTGACATTTCATTTGACATTTTGGCAATCTTTTAAAATTGAAAGCCTTACTTTCGGAAATCGCCGTATCTTCACGCTGTTCCCAGCGCAGCAGATTAAGTGCTGATGCTGTGGAAGAGAGGGTGAGCAGCCGCCATATTGGGGGGAAGTTAGGGTTGCGCTCCAGTAGCTGGCCGCCTCCCACCCTCCTCTATACTGGATAAAAGGGGAACGTTATCTCGTCCGTGCAGCGGGCGGGCGTAGCGAGCGTGCCGGCGGCGCGCCGAAGGTGCGCCAAAGGCAAGCCCGTCTGCGCCTGGACCGCGCCTATCACCAGGACCCCTGGTCCAGGCACGACGGAGCGGACTATGTACACTTCTGCTGATCTCACACAGCTGAGGTCAATCCATGGTGATACATGCCCTCAGTATGATCCGAAAACAATTCCCTGTACTACATCTACTAGCTGTCCTAGCTGTAATTCCTTATTACCATTTATTAACAAGAAAGCCAGTTCTTTAAAAGGACCCTACAACAAAATAAGGAACATCACAGTATCACTCATTAATGCCCGATCATTGGGCAGACACAGACAGGAGATAGCTGATCTGATTCAAGACCGGAAAACAGATTTACTATTTGTTACAGAGACATGGATGGACGGAGCGTCTGATCCAGATTTAGTGGTGGCAGTGCCGCAGGGATACAATGTACATCGGCTGGATAGACTGGGAAAAAAAGGTGGGGGTTTGGCAATAATCACCCGAAACATCTTTCCGGTCAGAATATCTCCCATAGCTTCAACAACATGCAAAGCCGTACACTTTGCCATTAAGCTCACCCCCTCGTATAATCTTAAAGGAGTACTTATATATAGACCACCTGGTCCCCGTTCCGAATTTCTGTCCAACGTTATGTCACTGATGGAACCCCTGGCAATCGAAGACTCCTTTATGGTTCTGGGAGACTTAAATTTTCATTTAGAAAAAATAGATGATATTGAAACCCATACCCTTATGGCCGACCTGGAAACTTTGGGGCTCGCTCAGCTGGTAAAAGCACCCACACATGAGGCTGGTCACACGTTAGATGGTATCTTCTCTAATATAAAAGAGATAACGATACATGATATCCTCCCCCTCACCTGGTCCGACCATCATGCCATCTTTTGTACTATTCTTACCGATCAGGCTTACATGCCCAAACAGGTCTCCCTAAGCCAAGAGTCTTTTAGAGTTTGGAAGGACATTGATAATGCGGCCCTTAGAGCGTTGCTGATCAGTTCTCATTCCTTCTATTTCCGCAGATTCCAACATAGCTGCGGAACAATTTTCCATCTGGTTAGGCAGTGTGATGGATGCACTGGTGCCGCTCAAGACCATATCTAGAAATAGGAAGGTGCCTTCCGCACCATGGTTCACAGAAAATTTAAGAAAGCAAAAGCAAGTATGTAGGAACCATGAAAGAAACTAGCGAAGGTCTTACGACAGAGAAAGTAAACTGCTATATAAGGAGACACTGGTCACCTATAAGAAGATGATTAATGAAGCTAAAAAGAAGTTTTTCGGGGAACAAATTGATAACGCCAAAATTCTAGTAAACAACTGTATGAAGTGGTGAAACAATTGGCAGGGAAATCTCCAGATCTGGTTCCACCTCCTTCCCAGGCCTTTTGTGATTCTTTGGCAAATTTCTTCTTCTCAAAAGTAAATGACATCTACTCCGAGTTTTCAGCTATCGACAAACCCACTATCCCTGCCCTTACTTTTCACAGTAAACACCGTGACTGCTCACTAGTTCAATTCAAAGAAACACAGGAGGATCAAATAGTTGACATTATTAAACTTATAAGAACTGGCTCAGCTCTAGACCCTTGTCCTCCAAAAATGTTTCCTCCAGTAATGGATTTGATAAGTGAAATCATTACGCAAGTCTGTAATGGATGTTCAAGTCAGGGATCTATCCGGACAGGTTAAAGAACACTCTACTAAAACCTCTTCTCAAAAAACCGTGTCTGGATAAGGACATGCTGAAGAATTATAGACCCATCGCCAGCCTGCCGTTTCTAGCCAAGGTGGCTGGGAGAGTAATGAACGATCAACTGTCCGAGTATATCGAACAAAATAAATTGCTTGATGACTCACAGTTTGGGTTTCGTAAACTGCATGGCACGGAGACCGCTCTCATTAAAGCTGCCGACGATATTAGAGTCATCAGAGACCAAGGGGGTACAGCAGTACTTGTACTACTGGATCTGTCCGCGGCATTCGACACGGTCAATCATTCCTTCTTGATTGGCCGTGTCGGAAATTTGGGCATTCAATCCAGAGCCAAGGACCTGCTGGCCTCCTTTCTGTCTGGTAGAACTCAGGCCGTAACACTGGAACCATTCAAATCGGCTGATTTGGCCTTACCCTGTGGGGTTCCCCAAGGCTCATCCCTAAGTTCAACACTGTTTAATATCTATGTGTCGGACTTAGCAAGAGTTATTAAAACCTACCGCATGAGCCTTACCACATATGCCAACGATACCCAGCTGGTGCCTGCCATCAATAATGATGGAGAAGAGGTGGCCGCACGATTCCAAGAAGGCATGCTAGCAATCAAAGATTGGATGGCCTGCAATTGTCTAAGGCTCAATTCCGAGAAGACGGAGGGTGGTCATCTTCGGGAAACTTTCCCCGATGTGGTCATCAGTCTGGTGGCCCCCATCACTCGGAGTCTTACCAACTCCCGTTCAGAAGGTTAGGAATTTGGGAGTAATCTTTGACGAAAAGCTTAATTTTGTCAGCCATGCAAATCAGACAGTGTCCACGGCATTTCAAAAGCTGAGGCTTATAAGAAAAATAATCCCATTTCTCCCAGAAAGTGCCGGAAAAACCGTGGTGAGTTCACTGGTACTTTCTTCACTGGATTATTGTAACGGTTTATTTGCCAATGCTCAATCCCGGGTGGTCGCCAAATTACAACTGATCCAGAATGCGGCGCAAGACTGCTCTCTGGGACCCCCAAATTTAAACCGATTAAGCAAATAATTAGGAACTACCACTGGCTGACGATTAAATATCGGATTAAATTCAAAACTCTATGTCTTACTTTTAAAGCTATTCACAAACAAGGGCTGGAGTTTCTTAAAGAGAAGCTTATTGTTTATTGCCCCACAAGACAATTAAGATCTACAAATTTGTATCAACTAGTGGTACCGCGGACTAGGACTGTTACATGCGGAGACAGATGTTTTACCAACACTGCTGCCAGACTCTGGAACTCCCTTCCGCTGGTGATTAGATCAACTTCTTCATCGTTTCAGTTTAGGAAATTGTTAAAGACCTGGTTGTTCGACCAGTAATCTCCCCGTTCACTATCATCACAATTAGAATTCGTTTCTGTACTTTGAGACACAAATTTGAGTCATAGCGCTAAGACGCCTATAGGCATAAGTTGCGCTCTATAAATCGTAAAAATAAATAAATAAATAATAAATTCCAAGATGATCTAATTTTCTGTAGTCAGGGGTCCTGTACTTATACCCCTAAAGTCTTTGTTCCCTTTGCGCAGGAGGGCTCTGAGCCCAGTCTGAACCAGTTCTGGGTGTTCCTTGAGCACTTTGTTTTCCTGGCTTCTCCTTTCCTTTCAGAGTGAGGGGCAGGGTCGTCAGCCGTCCAGCAGGAGGTAGAGCCAGCATTGTGAAAGGCAGGCACAGCCCTATTCAGGCCCAGGTGCTATCTCCTCCCACCACTCAATTTGCAAATGCAGTCATTCAGCCTAGGGCTGACTCAGCCAGCCTCCTGGGGAATCCCCAGCCCCTGTCACTCTCAAACCAGACAGTCAATTCACAAACAGGCCAAGGCACACAGAAAGGTCAGACAAGAGAACAGCAACTTTCTAAAAGTGCTGTTCTCAAACACAGGATTTAAAAACAACCTTTCCTAAAAGATGTGTTATTAAATTCTGAGTTCAGGGATACTAGACTTTTATGTCCTATCTTGCTCCTATGGGAAGATATGCTGGTAGCCACTGTAGCCAGCATCCCCCATGATAGACTCTGGGGCAAGATAGCCTTACAATAGTGAAAAACGAAAATGGCTGTAATTCACTACCAGAGCATGTCACCTGCACAAGTATATGCTCTACCTTTCACATACACTGCACCCTGCCCAAGGGGGTACCTTGGGCCTTCCATAGGGGTGACCAATGTGCACAGAAAGGGAAGGGTTAGGCCTGGTCAGTGGGGGCACTGACCAGGAGGACATGGCAGTTCACAGACTGCACTCATTCACTGCAGTGGCAGGCCTGAGACACAATTGTAGGGCTACTCATGTGGGTGGCACCATCAGTGCTGCAGGCCCACTAGTAGCATTTGTCATCGCCAGCCCTGGCACGCCCAGTGCACTTTACTAGAGACTTCTTGGTGATACAAATATGCCAATCATGTATATCCAATCACAATAACAATTTTCACAGAAAGCATATGCACTTTAGCACTGATCAGCAGTGGTAAAGTGCCCAGAGTCCTATTGCCAACAGCCACAGGTCAGGAAAAATAAGGGAGGAAGAAGCAAAAAGTTTGGGGATAACCCTGCAAAAAGGGCCAGTTCCAACATGGTGTATGTGTTGGAGTACCCCTGCAAACTAAGATACATTGGGAGTACCATCTTACCGGGTCACAAAAGGGTGCTCCAACACATACGAGTCATCAAAAACCACGATCAGTCATATTCTGTGGCACGCCACTTTCAGGAAACGCATGAAGGCAACCCAAAAGATCTCAGATATTTCCTCATGGATTCAGTCCAAAAAACAAAAGAGGAGGTGATAGGGAAAAATCCCTCAGATTATTAGAGATGCATTATATTTTAAATCTAGATAGTGAGCATCCTAATGGGCTGAACAGTTCAGAGGAATTACATGCAAGCCTATGAGGTCCAGGGTGGTTGCCTTTATTTCTAATTGGTCAGTCAGGGTCCTCAACCAGTTACAAACTGTCTGAAGGTCAGATTGTGAATATTATAATTATGTTCGCAAACAAATAGCAAAGCACATAAAAAAAACAAAAAATTAAAAATCCGCCCAAATGTATTTATACTGTATATGAAAGAAAGATTCCCCCTATAGTCTTTTAAAGCTATCATTTCTTTTAAGTAAGCACAACTTGCACTTTTCTCTTTTTCTGCACATGCACTTTTTGCACAAATACATCCAGTTACTGTAATGTTGACCAATTTGGGTCAGGCCAAATCAAATCATATCATTAATATTGGTTCACCAGAATAAATACACAGTGGGGCAGAAAATAAAGTAATAGGGAATTAACAAGATAGATCAGGCCACAAAATGTTTTTTAAATATATGTTTATTTGATATGTATTGGTATTTATGTGTGTATATTGGCTGTCGGGTGTCTGTCAACATTCTAAACAGTCCGGAGAGTCCGCCATCTTGTGTCTCGGTAGAATTGAGACACAAGAGGTGAAAAAAAAGGGGCAAAAAATTAAAAGGGGGCAGGGAAGACACTCCTTGACCCCCTAAGTTTTTTGAGGTGGTCCTAGAAGGACCCCAAAGGGCAAAAAAACTTTTTTTTTTAAATCGCGGGGTAAGCGTTGGATGCGTTCTCAGGTGCGCTCACCGGTACGCGCACCCAGAGCGTACCACAGGGAAAAACATTGAAAGAAAATAGTGTAAATAAGAATTTGGAGTGCTTAGTGGTAGGGTAGCTCTAAAAAGAGCTGTTGTGTTATGTGAGTGATTTAAGTACCTACAAATAGGTACCGATGCAGAGTCTAAAATTCACTTCAATACAATCACTTCGCTACTACTTTATAAATTAGAAATAAAAATGAATAATATGTCAACTAATTTTGAATTTGTAAATATTAATTTATTGTTCAGAATTTTCATAATTTAATAGAACTTGTAGCATGTCCTCATCTGGAACTTCCTCTTCAATAATATGATCAGTAATGTCCTCATTTAAAGTGTGCCATGATGATTCTATTTTATCCAAACATTCTATTAATTCTTCATCCCAAAAATTATCCGTGTCATCTTGAATTTTAATAAATATCGTGGAAATGTCAAATGAAATTTTCTTGGTCTCCTCATTTGGATTAATTTTAATTTCAAATTTCTTGCTGTAAATTGCAGAAAAAAGTAATCACTTTCAATCATCGTTTTTAGTAATACATAAAATAAAAGTAGCTTAATCAAGTATTTAGTTCTTTAAAATTAATTGGGCAGTGTATAGTATCAGACAGGAACTAGAAATATAAAGCACTGCATGTGATGAAGCCAATCTTAAACAATAATTATAACAGAAGGACTGTAAATTACTAATAGAAAACATTTTCCAAATGATCTTAAAGTGTGCAACATAGTTCCCCTTACAAATTAACAACTCACCTTTTTGAAAGTAGAAGAGTTAGTACTGTGATATTCTAAGTCCAGCAATTGAGCACCCAAATTTTCTCTCAGAAGTACCTCAGACAGGGGTATCACAAAATGGCCGTGTTTTCCTCTCATTTAAGATATATACATAACCAATCAAACTTCATCACACATAAATTCCAAACTAAAGTAATATTTTGATTGGTTCTAAATTTAAATACTTTCAAATGTGTTTTCCCCATGCAATTTTCCATAGGACATTTAGACATGGCTACTGCCTGAACGGATGAATGGAATTACTCCAAAGTTGGAAAAATGATAGGTACTGGTATGTAGTAGGGCCTTTTCTATATTTCTTTGAAATTGCTTCTGTGGTTCTTATGAAAGGCAACTTCAAAAAAACATATATATCAATAGGCGCGCTACGAGCGCTCACCGGTACGCGTACCGGGGAGCGCACCCGGTGCGCTACGGGAGTGCGCGAGCTGAAAGCTGATTGGCTGTATGATGTCTGTCAACATTTTTAACAGTCCGGACAGTCCGCCATCTTGTGCCTTGGGAAAATCGAGACATCTGAGGTAAAAAAAAAAGGGGGAAATGATTAAAAGGGGGCAGGGTAGTCACCCCCTGACCCCCTAGGTTTTTTGAGGGAGGCTTAGAAGGACCCTGAAGGGTCCCAAAACTATTTTTTTTTTAATTCACGGGGTAAGCGCTGGGTGCGTTCTCAGGTGCGCTCTCCGGTACGCGCACCCTGAGCGCACCACGGGGAAAAACAGTGTAAAAAAATAGAGTAAAAAAAATTGTAGAGTGTTTAGAGGTAAGTTAGCTCTGAAAAGAGCTGTTGTGTTATGTGGGTGTTTTTGTACCTACAAATAGGTACCAATGCAGAGTCTCAAATTCAAGAGGAAGACTCTATTCCCCTAATCTGTAAAATGAACACCATCTCTCCTATAGATGCCTTGCATGTTGTAACGCAAGTTGTTATGGTAAATGGAACCCATACCATAGACTCTGAGGAAAGCAGAAACAGATGTATTCACATGTTTCCTTGCTTTCTCAATCTGTGGACAAAATTGGTTGGACCAGTTCCATTTTTGCCATTGGCATATATTAGAAAATACCAAGGCAGTTTTTGGAAAAAGTGACATCAATTGCCCAAAGATGTCCTTTAAAAGCATTTCCAGACCTACCCCAGTCAAAGTGCCCAAGTCATTGCCACCACAGTGCACAATTATAAGGTCAGGGTGTGGAAGATGCATAAAGGATTTTACCAATGGTATCAATTGGTGACATCTCAATCCTCTCTGTCCAATCCACACAATGTCCACATTTGGTAAATCAAGGTTGTAAATTCCTCTGTTGCTTGCATATTTTTCACTCCAGAAGACATAGCTATGACCCACAAACCAGACTTTTGGCATCTTGAAGGTAGATGTGCTTCTAGTCAGATGAGTTGTGGAAATGAAATGGCAGTTTGATTATGAAAAAAGTGGTTGAGATTCAGTGCACTTGAAAAACCAGAAATTATTGGTGCTTTCTTAAAAATCTCCACTGAAAATTTGGGTGCATGCTTTTTTTTGTAAAAAGTCCTTTCAATGGTTGAGAAAAAGTCATTTAAAGAAACATTGCACTTGATTAGCTAGTACATTGAGAGGTCAAACACCCTTGATGGATTATTTTGCAACATAGTATGATGAACTTGTGAACTGTGTGCTGGGTTAGGAGGGAGTTACCATGGTTACAGGGTGAATGAGCACTGGGGGGATGGGTGAATGGTATGTTAGTTTCAAAGTCTTGAAATGTACAACCAATTAAAATGTGCAGTTTGGGATTTGAAATTGTGTGGGAACAATTTTGATTGGTTGTGTACAAGAATATGGGTCTGAAAAGAGAAAGAATCTGTGCCATTATTCTGAGGCTACTCTCCTTAGTCCACTTCACTAACTCCTTCTCTTACTCCCTCTTGTTAGGTCTACACTTTTCTTCCCTCATTCTCTCTCTGTTACCCTCATTCTGTCCGTCCCCTTAGTCTCTCACTCCTCTTCCCTATAACTCAGCCATACTCCCACACTCACTTTCTTTCAGACCTTCACCTTTACTTTCCTTCCTCTCTCTTCCCTTCCTTCCCTCCTTCACTGTTTTCCCTTCCCTTACTCTCCTTACTCCACTTCACTAATTCCTTCTCTTACTCCCTCTGTACTCTTACTTCTACACTCCCCTTCTCTCACCCTCTCTCTGTTACCCCCATTCTCTCCATCCCTTTAGTCTCTCACTCCTCTTCTATCACGCTCACTCCCTATAACTCAGCCATACTCTCACACTCACCTTCTTTCAGACCTTCTCCTTTACTTTCCTTCCTGTCTCTTTCCTTCCTTCGCTCCTTCACTCTTTTCCCTTCCCTTACTTTCCTTACTCCACTTTACTAACCCCTTCTCTTACTCCCTCTGTCCTCTTAGTTCTACACTCCCCTTCTCTCATTCTCTCCCTGTTACCCTCATTCTGTCCGTCCCCTTAGTCTTACTCCTCTTCTGTAACGCACACTCCCTATAACTCAGCCATACTCCCACACTCACTTTCTTTCAGACCTTCACCTTTACTTTCCTTCCTCTCTCTTCACATCCTTTGCTCCTTCACTCTTTTCCCTTCCCTTACTCCCCTTACTCCACTTCAGTAACTCCTTCTCCCAATCCCTCTGTCCTCTAACTTACTCACTCCCCTTCTCTCACTCTCTCTCTGTTACCTCCATTCTCTCCGTCCTCTTAGTCTCTCACTCCTCTTCTATCACGCTCACTCCCTGTAACTGAGCCATACTCCCACACTCACCTTCTTTCAGACCTTCTCCTTTACTTTCCTTCCTCTCTCTTCCCTTCCTTCACTCCTTCACTGTTTTCCCTTCCCTTAGTCTCCTTACTCCACTTCACTAATTCCTTCTCTTACTCCATCTGTCCTCTTACTTCTACACTCCCCTTCACTCATTCTCTCTCTGTTAGCCTCATTCTCTCCGTCCCTTTAGTCTCTCACTCCTCTTCTGTCACGCTCATTCCCTATAACTCAGCCATACTCCCACAGTCACCTTCTTTCAAACCTTCTCCTTTACTTCCCTTCCTCTCTCTTCCCTTCCTTCGCTCCTTCACTCTTTTCCCTTTCCTTACTTTCCTTACTCCACTTCACTAACTGCTTCTCTTACTCCCTCTGTCCTCTTAGTTCTACACTCCCCTTCCCTCATTCTCTCTCTGTTAGCCTCATTCTTTCCGTCCCCTTAGTCTCTCAGTCCTCTTCTGTCACACTCACTCCATATAACTCAGACATACTCCCACACTCAACTTCTTTAATACCTTTTCCTTCACTTTCCTTTCTCTCTCTTCTGTTCTTTCACTCCTTCACTCTTTTCCCTTCTCTAACTGTCCTTACTCCACTACCGTAACTCTTTCTCTTACTGCCTCGGTCCTCTTAGTTGTATACTCCCTTTCCCTCAATCTCTTTCTGTTAGCTTCATTCTCTCTGTCCTCTTAGTCTCTCACTCCTCTTCTATCACGCTCACTGCCTATAACTCATCCATACTCCCACACTCACCTTCTTTCTGACCTTCTCCTTTACTTTTCTTCCTCTCTCTTCCCTTCTTTCACTCCTTCACTCTTTTCCCTTCCCTTACTCTTCTTACTACACTTTACTAAATCCTTGTTTTACTCCCTCTGTCCTCTTAGTTCTACACTCCCCTTCCCTCATTCTCTCTCTGAAAGCCTCATTCTCTCCATCCCCTTAGTCTCTCACTCCTCTTCTGTCACGCTCACACCCTATAATTCAGCCGTACTCCCACACTCACGTTCTTGCAAACCTTCTCCTTTACTATCCATCCTGTCTCTTCCCTTCTTTTGCTCCTTCACTCTTTTCCCTTTCCTTACTCTCCTAACTCCATTTCACTAACTCCTTCTCTTTCTCCCTCTGTCCTTTTAGTTCTACACTCTCCTTCCGTCATTCTCTTTCTGTTAGCCTCATTCTCTCCGTCCCCTTAATCTGTCACTCCTCTTCTGTAACACTCACTCACTATACCTCAGCCACACTCCCTCACTTATGTTTCTTTCCTCCCTCACTCAGTCCTCTACTCTCACTGTTTCTTACACTTTCTCTGTCTCTTCACTCCCTTACTCTCCATGTCTCACACTCACTTGCCTTTATCCAGTCTGTATCTCTGCTCTTTCATCAACATCACTGCTCTTTTCTTACCCTTCCACACCCCCGTTCCTTTACTACATTTTGTTCACTTATCCTCATTGCCCTTGTTCACTCCCCTTCTCCTCACTCACCTCCCACACTCACCTTCTTTCAGTCCCCCTACTTCACTTCCTTTCCCCTCTCGTCCCTTTCTTTGCTTTCTCACTCATTTTCCTTTCCCCTCTCACTGCACTCCACTTCAGTTACTCCTTTTGAATTTGTTAAGAAAACAGCTCTTTTTTGAGAATTGGAGGTAGTTCTAAAAAGAACTTTTTTTTTCTTCTTTTTTCGTTTTTTTCTCAACAAAAACAAAAACAGGGAATGTAAAACTGCTCAACAGGAGCAAAAAAAGGGGGAAAATTAGGGCTGGGGTGGGCAGCGGTGTTCTTGCCTCTTGCGTGTAATGAGCTTGATGCTTTGCTCACCATAGCAAAGTAATTCATCTCATATTCTGCATTTTATTGTAATGTCATTAAAACAGGTTGAATGTTTGGAATCATCTCTAATTCCGCTGCACGTCCTCTCCCTGATGTTATGGCTCCTCCTGTTGATGTAGAGGCACCATCCCTTGGGGATTATGTGCCAGGTCTCGGACACTTTCCCCGGCATAGTTCTGAGGATGCCTGCGTTGAACGTGGCGAATCATTGTTGAATTTCCAAAACTGTACTTCCTTCTGGGGTCTCCTCGGGAAAGCACAGTTTAGCAGATTTTACATTCAACTTTGGGAGCATTCACCTTTTTTAATCCTTCAGGTATTGAAAAAAAACTTCCAAATAAAATGTTCCTTGACCTTTGGCTGAGGAGGCTCTTCATCAATGAAACCATCTGACTCCTCACTGCTGCTGGGTGCTCTGGCAGCCATTCTTCACACAAAATGGTAGGACAGAAAAAAACAAGTCTTGCTGTCCCCAAAGTGAAAGAAGAAGTGAAGGAAAAGGGTGGGGTTTTCATTAGTTGTAAAAAAAACTGTTAACAACCAATGAAAAGAGTTATTTTAAGGTCACATGACTTGACGCGCTTACGCTGCACGCACCGGAGCGCTTCCGTGGGCGCTTACGCGGCGCGAACGTAGGTGCTTCCGGGGGCACTTACCGGCGCGCCTGAATGACGTTTTGGTAGCTTTACGGAAATGCAAAATCATTTTCATTCGGAAAATCAAAAATACTACTTTTATAAGTATGGTACTGAATGTCTTGCATTATTATTTAGTTTTCATACATATTTTTTTACGAACGCAGAAATAGCGCTCTCGCTGCGCTCTCGGGAGAGCTTACCGGTGCGCGCACCCTGAGCGCTCCAAGTCAAAATGATACGGGTAAGCTTACCGGTGCACGCACCCTGAGCGCCCCAGGACAAAATGATAAAAAAACCATAAAAAATACATTGAAAAAATATATCTTTTTTAAAATAAATAATAATAATTAATAGTTATAAAAAAAACAGCTAATAAAAAACAGTTTAAAAATCATAGGTTACAAACTCGATTTATAAAGGAAATAGTTTTAAAAAAACCTTTGAAATTCACTGAAAAAACCATAGGTTTCACATCGTTATAGTTAGGAATTAGCATTTAAAAAACCTTTGAAATCCACTGAAAAAACCATAGGTTTCACACCAGTTATAGTTAGCTGAACATTTTACTCATACAAAACCATTGAAATTCCCACGTTATAGTTAGTTGGACTCACTATAACTCGCGCGCCCGCAATCCACTGCTGATGATGTCACATATTACATCATTCATGACATGGTCAGTGTCTTCACTGATGACATCTCAAATGACATCACTGATGACATCTCAAATGACATTACTGATGACATCACTGATGACATCATCCAGTAAATGTGTGTTCCTGTTAATTAAAAATTAAAAATGTGTTTTACATATTGTAGAATGAGTGTATGTATGAGTGTTTGGATAATGGATGTAGTAGGTGCGTGACTGACTGTAAGAGTGGGAGATTAAATGTGTCTTACTGAATGCATGGGTTAGTGACTAAAGTGTTAGAATGTGTGCATCTTTATGTCTGTTGTAGTGTAACCTGCTGCATGTATTGATTAGTAGCTATATGACTGGCTATATGGGTTAATGATTGATAACCCAAGTATTTGTATGTGAGGGTGAGTGTGAGTGGAGGTGGCTGGGAGGTGTGTGACTCTGTGGATAGATGTGTGAGCAGTTGATTCACTTGATGTATGGGTTCAAGAGTGCATGAGTAAACAGCTGTATAGGCAGTTTACTGTGTGCATAGGTGTGTTGGTGACTGAATGGATATCTCAGTGCTACATGTCCAAGTAAGTACATATATAAAACACAGTGTATGCAAGAGTTGTCATATATAAATGACTATATATAACAGCCTGTGATTGCATAAGTGACTGTATCTGTCAATATGTACTTGTATCAGTGATTGTAAAAGATAGTAAGTATGTGTTAGTCTATGTTTAAATAAGCAAGGTTTTGTGTGTATAACTGTATAGTTGTAGAAATGGGAGTGTGATTGATTCTTTACATGACTGACTAGGTGTGTGAGTAACTCCATGGATGAGCGGCAGTGTGTGAGTCTCTGTATAGGTGTATGAGTGCATATGTTGGTCTTGTATTGATGAGTGACTGTATGTATGAAAGATTGTATGGGTGAATGAGTGGATGTGTGTGTAGACCTAGAAATCAGTGAGTGCGTATGTGGTAAGTGGTTTTACTGTGTCAATGGTTTCAGGAATGGTAGTTTGTATTTACCACTGGGTGTATCATAGGTTAAATTAGAGTGTGAGGAAGAGTATTGTATTATCACATGGATGATGTCATTAGTGATGTCATCAGTGATGTCATTTGAGATGTCATCAGTGATGTCATCAGTGATGTCATTTGAGATGTCATCAGTGATGTCATCAGTGATGACACTGACAATGTCATGAATGATGTAATATGTGACATCATCAGCAGTGGATTTTGGGCGCGCGAAATATAGTGAGTCCAACTAACTATAACGGGGGAATTTCAATGGTTTTGTATGAGTAAAATGTTCAGCTAACTATAACTGGTGTGAAACCTATGGTTTTTTCAATGAATATATATATATATATATATATATATATATATATATATATTACCTACTGGCGGTCGCCAGTAGGTATATATAGTTAGGATTTTTTCTCTATGGGTTTTTTGAAAATTCTATGTCTAATAACTTTGGCGTTTGTGGACGGAATTGGCTGAAATTGTCAGGAAAATGGCACATTTTGTTTCTGAGCAGCCCTTGAAAATTTGGGGGGGGTTCGTCCAGTGGGGGCCGAGAAAAAAGGGGGGTCCCAAAACGTGTTTTTAACATTGAGTTTTCCATAGGGCGGTTGGCCTCACTTTTAGCCCGAACGGCTGAATGGATTTGCACGAAACTTGGCAAAATATTAGGGACTGGTAGCCCGATGTGCCTTTGCTAGGTCTCAATATATGTGCTCCAGTGGATTTTGAGAAATTAACGTTCAAAAAAAGATATATATCTGTAACAGCGCTCCGCTTCGCGTAACGGAGGTTTGCGAAGCTGATTGGTCATTCTGTCACTGGGCTATAGTTGGGCTACATCTGGCTGATATTTGGGCTACATTTGTTTTTTTGTGTGTCTGGCGGCCATCTTTGGGCTACATTGGGCTACATTGGGCTTCATTGGGCTACATTCGGCTAATTAGCAAATAGCTCATCGCAAACTAGGAATGGTAAAGAATCGCTATTTATTCCTTAAAGTTCGCTATTTAGGAAATGCAAATAACTTTGATGATACATATGGCGGTTCATCTCTAACAAGATAAGAAGCATAGGGATACATTTATGATGACTGGCGCATCACCAGGGATGTGTTAGTCATTCTGTGCCGCTGTTCCGTCACCTATGGTGTGCTGCATTTACAATGCGGCGCATCATGGGGCAAAAACAGCACAGATGCGTGATGTATCTGTGCCGTAAAGGTGGCGCATTGCTGGAGTTGTATCGCAAGTGTGATGAAGCTCCAGCAAGGGTCGGGGGTGCCCCTGTCGCAGGGTTTCTGTTCTCACACAGAACTGTGGACAGAGGATTGGAACCTCGGCGAATGCATTGCTGGAGTTGTATCGCAAGTGTGATGAAGCTCCAGCAAGGGTCGGGGGTGCCCCTGTCGCAGGGTTTCTGTTCTCACACAGAACTGTGGACAGAGGATTGGAACCTCGGCGAATTAGGGTGTCCCAAAACTCACGTTAGTAATCAAAAACTATTTAGCAAGCTAGGTACAGTGTCACATTGGATATAACAAACTCTCAATGTTTAGACAATCCAGAATATGAACTTATAGTACCTCAGGATACGTGGAACTCATGAACAGTCGGTCGTTATAGATTTCTTAGAAACCAGAACATGGAGTTAAGAAGAACAGATGTGTATTTGAAATGTTTATTTACTAATGCCGTCTTCTCAGGCGTAGTACCTTAGATAATAAAAGTACACATATTATCAGTAGCAAAATTACCAGCATAGTTACTAGTACATAAAAAGTGAATGGTGATAGTATGTTAACATGCTGTAAATGAATAAGAGTTAGCAACACTTATAAGCAGCCGCGGGCCGTGGAGGGAGTTACGGTGAGGCAGGGAGGCGGGGAGGGGGAGAAGCAGGGTGGAGAATACAAGTACACATATTATCAGTAGCAAAATTACCAGCATAGTTACTAGTACATAAAAAGCGAATGGTGACAGTATGTTAACATGCTGTAAATGAATAAGAGTTAGCAACACTTATAAGCAGCCGCGGGCCGTGGAGGGAGTTACGGTGGGGCAGGGAGGCGGGGAGGGGGAGGGGCAAGGTAGAGAGGGCTCCACCCTGCTTCTCCCCCTCCCCGCCTCCCTGCCCCATCGTAACTCCCTCCACGGCCCGCGGCTGCTTATATCTCACCCTCCCTAATACACATATTATATTATTTGCTAAGAAGGTCTCTTTGTGTTGGTTTAGGGCGTGCCCATACTTTAGTGTCTTAGATTTGAAGGAATCACATCAGCATACACCAGCTCTCTCTTCATGTGAACCGCATCAACTGTTGTGTATGTGTGTTCGGCAAAGCAATATAAAACCCGCCTCATGCCCAGAATTGGCAGAAGTTGCACTTATGTTATGAGTATGAAGTCGTGGAGATCAGACCTCATAACAATTCTGTATCGTGTTGTTCTTGAAACTTTAGCACTCGCTGTACAGATATAGTTTAACAAGTAAAGCAGATAGTAGACCAATAACATATTATTCTCATGTAAACCACGATGAACTACTAGGTGGAAAGCTAAAGCAACAACTAAGTGTCGTGTGCAGAAGTTGCAAAAAAGGAAAAATGGCGTTTAAACCGGTAATGAGCCCATGCTAACTTAACACGGTGTAAAGATATCCAGGACCTAGATGACACCTCCTCATGATCCGGAAACGAACTGACTAAGATAATAGAAGTGCCATCTCATGAGAGCAGATTGCAAGTTTATATGTGGACGGTCCGCAAGGTAAAGCATTAAAAACTAGGAAAATTCAATGCTAAAGAAAAATAAAACAGCCAAGTACTTTATCGAGTCTTAAGCCAATAGGCAAGGTAAATAATAAAAACTTGACAAATAAGTCAATGAATTGTCAATGAAATGCTAGTACTCAGCATATCAAACATGAAAAAGGTCTATGACATAACTGTGTATGCAAAATAAGCTGCAACAGCCTCCAATAGGAAGTCACCGTCTTCATCCGAAAACAGTTCAGCCATCCAATTTAAAAGCGGAAAAGAACATACGTGCTCTCCCAGCACCGGATCCTCTATCACCATCAGAGGACAGCTCGGTGGGTTTTCAAGAAAGCTCTGTTCCAAGAAAGACTGTGCTGCCGCCAGTAAATTCCAGGGACCAAGTAGTCCATGCATCAATGCCACAGCCATAATCCTTTCGCCAGGACAAACCAACTCGTGAGTAATGATAGGAGTCATCAGCTGATTAAAGTCGACGTCAGGAGAAACCGGTCCGCAGAGACACAAATCAATGGCCCAATCGAAATCACAGGTCAGGCAGTGAAATACAGGCTGGACACAGGTGAAGTAGGAGAACCGAAAAGATAATCCATATGCCGTGCTTAATATCGCCAACGGCATTGTGCCATAATATTCTAGCATGCGATTGCGGAACAGTGTCAGCAGCTGCAGGGTCGGAGGTTGCATAGGAGGGACATCCATATTTAAAAATGTAAAAAAGCACAAGAGCGTCCGCTGGTAATGCAAGTAAAAATGCCAATCCACGAACCAGAGTGCAGAAAATACAATGAAAAGAAGCAGGGATGACTCCAAAGATTTTCTCAAATGAAGTCACGAGACCACTGGTAACAACTTTAAAAAAGTGTGCCAGGGATTTTGTGGAGGATGCGTTAAAGATAGTCGGAAACATGTTGCTGAAATTGAAAGGCAAACCTGTGTACGGGTGTTCGCTATGTGAAGTACGAAAGTTTCACGGGCCGAACTCAAGGCCACCTCTCTCTGAGACAAAAGAGCTCTTATTCTTGCCATGCCGTTGAAACGTGTCCCAAGGTTGGTATTTGTGGCCAGATTGAAAACTCCCTATGTTCATGTGTGGGAGGAAATAGAACATTTCTGCAGCAAATAACCCGTTCACTTACTGTTACGATAAAAGGAATACTTTTAATTAACTCAGAACAATCTTCATTATTGAGCATCAAATAACTACCATTTTCCAACAACTTGAACGTGGGGATGATAGCAGGAACTGGCGTGCCTTGCAACACGCAAGCCATATTTGGTCGGTGTTTGTTGCATGAATCGTGTAACTGTATGTGCCTACACATTAGTGAATGATCTGGCGTCTCAGTGCATTCCTCTCCATTCAGATAAACTTCTTGATCATCTTTGAAACATCTGTATGTGTATGGAAGCGACCAGACCTCATGAAGAAAAGCACTACCTAAAGGTTCATAACGACCTATTGGTATATATTTCATACAATTTGAAAACTTATATAAAGCAAAAGGCAGCGTTATTAAACCGTGGATAAGGCATGTTGCCAAAAAACCCGCAATCCTCTGCTGATGATGTCACTGAGCATGTCATGAATGATGTAATATGTGACATCATCAGCAGTGGATTATGGGTAATGGTATCTCTAGTTTACTCCCCTATAGCTGTCTTTCTTTTAACATAAGTGTGTGTTTCCTTCCCTTATACTTACTGTTTTTGGTTCGCTTCCAGTTCGCGTACCAGCGAGCGAACTAGGAAGCGAACTAAGAGAAATAGAGGTTGGCACAGTTCCAAATATTGTACCAATTTTTTAATAACGGGGAGGTAGTTCTGAAAATAACTTTTTTTTTTATTTTTCTGAACATTTTTTTACTGTTTTTGAATTTTTCGGAACAGTTTTATATTTTTGGGGGTTTTTCTTGGAGGGGGCAATGAAAACGATTCATTGTAAAGGGCTCAACAGGAGCAACAAAACAAAAAAAAGAAGTATTTATTATTTTGGGCGTTTCGGACAAACTTGCATATGATAGTCAATAGCTCTGTTGATCAGAGTGATGCTTTTTTCTCCGTAGGAAATGAATCCATCGCAAAATGCGCAGGTGTGTTTTACATCACCAAATCTCATTTGTATATTTGGCACCATCTCCCTGCCCTCTGGTCCCGTTACTTCCGGTACAACAGATCTTCTGGCCATAATAGGGAGATTATCTAGGTCGTTCCGAAACTGTGCAGCACTGTAGTTGTTAGGATGCCACCTAGTCATATGGCGATGCATTGTGTAGTTTCCGAAACTGTATTTTTTGTCGGTCCCTCTGGACAGTCTATCTTGACATATAAGGCAAGTTACGTATCTTGCATTTACTTTTTTCTGACCTTTGGGAATTTTAAAAAATTGCCAAATGAAGTTTTCTTTCCGGTGAGACGTCTTGGGCTGCTCAGGCAAAAACTGCCTCTCTTCGTGCTCGTCCTCCTGTTCCTCTTCTTCTTCTTCTTGTTGAATTACAACTTGAGCAGGTGGTCCACTCTTCCTTGGATGTGGTGGAGGTGGTGGGGAAGCACCAGCTGAAGCTACTAAAGAAGCCATTGCTCAGTGATCACAAAGGGTCTTTCTCTCACAATGATGAAAGTCAGAGTGAGGAAAGAAGGAGGGATTTTCATCATTTGGGAAAAACAAGAGTTCTCAACCAATCAAAAGT
This sequence comes from Lissotriton helveticus, assembly GCF_964261635.1. Lineage (NCBI taxonomy): Eukaryota > Metazoa > Chordata > Amphibia > Caudata > Salamandridae > Lissotriton > Lissotriton helveticus. The sequence continues at coordinate 1,471,677,751 of NC_136065.1, forward strand.
GTTCATTTTAGATTATATGACCTAGTCTTACATCATTAGGAAACCAAAAGTGAAATGAACCAATGAAAAGTGTTATTACCAAGTCACATGACTTGCTGTGTTTACGTTAAGCGCTTTGCAGGGCCTCCCGGTTTGCTTCCAGAAACCTGCGCTTTGCGACTCGCTTCGCGTACCAGTTCGCTAACGTAGCACGTCATATGACGTATCACGCGACAACGTGAAACGTCATGCGGACGGGAGGCGTCAAGATGTTGTTTTCTAACGCGGCACTTGCGGTAAAGAAACGTTTACCGGCTCGCGGTCTATTTCGCGGCATCAAGGTCAGCTAACGGGAAGCTTCCCGATTCGCGAAGCGGGAACGAAGAAAAAAAAATATTTAAAAAAAAAATTATTCATAAACATATAAAATATATTTTTGGATTTAAAGAAGAATACATTTTACAGCTACAGATATTAGCTGTTAAAAAACCAATGAAATTCACAGAAAAAACCATAGGTTATAGACCATATATAGTTAGGAATTAGCATTTACAAAACCTTGAAAATTCACTGAAAAAACCATAGGTTATAGACCATATATAGTTAGGAATTAGCATTTAGAAAACCTTATTTTACTCACACAAAACCATTGAAATTCCATATATAGTTAGTTGCACTAACTATATATCGCGCACCCGCAATCCACTGCTGATGATGTCACATATTACATCATTCATGACATGGTCAGTGACATCACTGATGACATCACTGATGACATCTCAAATGACATCACTGATGACAACATCCAGTGACTGTATGTTTCTGTAAAGTTAAAATATGTCTTAGATATTGAAGAATGAGTGGATGTATAAGTGTCTGGATGAAGGATTTAGTAGGTGCGTGACTGACTGTATGAGTGAGTGATTAAATGTGTCTCACTGAATGCATGGGTTAGTGACTAAACTGTCTTAATTTGTGCATCATTATGTCTGTTGTGATGTAAACTGCTGCATGTGTTGATCATTAGCTATACGAGAGGCTATATGTGTTATTAATTGGTTGCCCAAGTATTTCTATGGGAGATTGAGTTTGTGTGGGGGTGGCTGGGAGGTGTGTGACTCTGTGCATAGATGTGTGAGCAGTTGATTCACTAGGTGTATGAGTTCAAGAGTGCATGTGGAAAAAGCTACATGGGCGGTTGACTGTGTGCATGAGTGTATTGATGAGTGAATGGATATCTCAATGCTACATGTCATAGTAAGTACATATGTAAAACACAGTACATGTGAGAGTTGGCATATATAAATAACTGTGCATGAGAGCCACTGAATGTGTGAGTGGCTGTATGGATCATTGTGAACTTGTATCAGGGATTGTATAAGAGAGTAAATATGTGTTAGTATATGTTTGAATAAGTAAGGTGTGTATAACTGTATAGTTGAGGAAATGGAGGTGAGATTGTTTCTTTGCATGACTGACTAGGTGTGTGAGTAACTCCATGGATGAGTGACAGTGTGTGAGTGTCTGTATACACTGAGTGTATCTAAGGTTATATTAGAGTCTGAAGAGGTTCATCGTATTAGCACAAGAATGATGTCAAATGAGATGTCATCAGTGATGTCATCAGTGATGTCATTTGAGATGTCATCAGTGATGTCATCAGTGATGTCACTGACCATGTCATGAATGATGTAATATGTGACATCATCAGCAGTGGATTGCGGGTGCGCGATATATAGTTAGTGCAACTAACTATATATGGAATTTCAATGGTTTTGTGTGAGTAAAATAAGGTTTTCTAAATGCTAATTCCTAACTATATATGGTCTATAACCTATGGTTTTTTCAGTGAATTTTCAAGGTTTTGTAAATGCTAATTCCTAACTATATATGGTCTATAACCTATGGTTTTTTCTGTGAATATATATATACATATATATATATATATATATATATGAAAAAAAACTCATACAAAACCATTGAAATTCCCCCGTTATAGTTAGTTGGACATCATCAGCAGTGAATTTTGGGCGCGCGAAATATAGTGAGTCCAACTAACTATAACGGGGGAATTTCAATGGTTTTGTATGAGTAAAATGTTCAGCTAACTATAACTGGTGTGAAACCTATGGTTTTTTCAGTGAATATATATATATACATACGGTGATCGTACCATACTTTGTAAAGGTAATTGTACTCTGCGCGTACCAGTGCACACGTTACAAATACGCTTTGACATTACGCTTCACATCAACGCTTCCGCATGACATCATGTACGGCCCCCCATATGCGTACGGTGCGAACGTTTCTAATTGTTCAAAAACATATATTTATGTATTGAATGTACATATTAAGGGAAGACATTATCTGGGCTATTCATGAAAATAGTTATTTTTAACTTTTAATAAGTGTATATTACTTTTAAAAGCAATTACGGAAATAGCGGCCGTACGTCGTACGTACTCGCATCGTAAGAACACCGTAAGTGCACCGTAAGCGTACGCAAAGCCATGTGACTTTAAAAGAAGAGATTTGATTGGTTCATAACACTTCCTATTCCAACTGTTGAAAGACCCCTCCCACTTTAATCATTCTACTTTGACTTTCTAAGGCGAAGCATCTCTTCTGTGAATCTTGTCAAAATAGAGGGATGATCACCATGACTACACCAGTGGAGTCTTCTTCTAATCATTCTTCAGGGGAAGAATTTATTCCTGAAGAGCCTCCAAAGAAAAAAAAAGAAGCTTTAATTTGGAAATGTTTTACTCGTTGTCCACGACATTAATTTTTTTATTTCATTGTTTTGTTCCCGTTGCACACTTTTTGGTTTGCAGTTTAATTTTTTTTGTTTAAAAAAAAACTTGTTAAAAAAATACAAAAAACTAAAAAACTAAAAAGAGAAAAAAAAACAGTTTTTTCAGAACTACCTCCACTTGTCAAAGAAAGAGCTATATTTCTATGATAGTGTGTAAAACTTTGTCTGAATGAATGTGTAGTGCATAAATGAATGAATGAATACATTAGTAGTGTATGGTGAATGTGAAAGTGCACAACTATAAGGAAGTGCTACAGCATAAATCTATAAGGTTTTTACCTATAGTATACTGTAGTACTTCCGAAGCACTTGAATGTAACATATGCACATAAATATGTTACAAGTATATGCTTCAATTTGCACTGCTGGTGAAACTGCCTGGGTGAATTTGTATGTGTTAGGAGTGGATTTACAACCCCCTTGTGCCTCTTTTACACAGCCATTGCGTCACTTTTGTGATGCAGTGGTGGTGCAAAAGACGTGCCATGGTATTTACAATGTGACACATCTGCAAGGTGCATCACATTGTAAAGCCCTGCACCAGAAGGAGGCTTTCCTGCGCAGGGGGAAGGGGTGTTCTGGCGCAGAAACACCTCCTAGTCACTTTTGGGTGAAAGGATTGACACAGCATTGTGAGCATAGGGCCCAAGAGCATTGCTGGAGCTGTGTTGCGCTTGCAACGCAAGTCAAGCACTCCGCTGCATTCACAGCACAGATACATCACATATCTGTGCCGTATTTGCCCCATAAGGCACCACAATGTAAATACAGAGCATCCATGGTGGTGATGTCACAGTGCACAATAACTGGCATATCCCTAAGGATGTACCACTTATTGTACAGCTGCCAATTAGTGTTTTAATGTAGTGAATGGATTAATACACACTGATAAATGAGGTCACTACAAAACTATAACAGGAGTGACAAAGTGTTTGGTGGAAGTGTAAGGATAGAGACTGGGGAATTGAACATATAAAAGGCAGGTTTGCAGGTGCATAGAAGACTGCAAGCATAGTCTATAGGAGTTTAAAGCAGTCCATGGCCAAAGGCCTACTTCGCTCCATAATTACTTGAGTACTGACTGGATGATTACACTTCTGCAAGGAGAGTGCCTAACTGAATTTATAAGAGCTTCATTTTCAGCACAGTGCATAGATAAGGACATTCTGCTGAATAGCTCAGTACAATACTGAATCAGAAATCGCAGAGAGTTTACTGGAAGTGTAAAGATACAGACTGGGGAATTGAAGGTATAAAAAACAAGTTTGCTGGTGCATAGAACAGTGCATGCATTGTCTAGAGAGGTTTGAGGCAGTCCATGCCCTAAGGCCCACTTTGCACTATGAGTACTTGGGTACTGGCTGAATAACTACAGTTCTGCAAGGAGAGTGTCTGGTTGAATGTATAGCAGCTTCACTTTTAGAACAGTGTATAGATAAGCACATAGTGCTGTATGGCTCACTACAATACTGAAACAGTAGTGTGATAGTGTTTAGTGGAACTGTAAGGATACAGACTACGGAATTGAACGTATAAAAGAGAAGTTTGCTGGTGTATAGAACAGTGAATGCATAGTCTATAGGGATTCGAAGCAGTACATGCCCTAAGGCCTAATTTGCTCCATAATTACTTGGGTACTGACTGCATGATTACAGTTCTGCAAGGAGAGTGCATGACTGAATTTATAGGAGCTTCATTTTTAGCACAGTGCATAGATAAAGACATTCTGCTGAATAGCTCAGTACAATACTGAATCAGCAATCACAGAGAGTTTGCTGGAAGTGTAAGGATACAGGCTGGGAAATTGAAGGTATAAAAGACAAGTTTGCCGTTGCTTAGAACACTGCAAGCATAGTCTATGGGGTTTAAAAGTACTCCATGGCCTAAGGCCTACTTTGCTCCATAATTACTTGGGTACTGACTCCATGATTACAGTTCTGCTAGGAGAGTGCATGACTGAATTCATAAGAGCTTCATTTTTAGCACAGTGCACAGATAAGGACATTCTCCTGAATAGCTCAGTACAATACTGAATCAGCAATCACAGAGAGTTTGCTGGAAGTGTAAGGATACAGACTGGGGAATTGAAGGTATAAAATACAAGTTTGCCGGTGTATAGAACAGTGCATGCATAGTCTATAGGGGTTTAAAGTACTCCTTGGCCTAAGGCCTGCTTTGCTCCATAATTACTTGGGTACTGACTCCATGAATACAGTACTGCTAGGAGAGTGCATGACTGAATTTATAAGAGCTTCATTTTTAGCACAGCGCATAGATAAGGACATTCTGCTGAATAGCTCAGTACAATACTGAATCAGCAATCACAGAGAGGTTGCTGGAAGTGTAAGGATACAGGCTGGGGAATTGAAGGTATAAAAGACAAGTTTGCCGGTGCATAGAACACTGCAAGCATAGTCTATAGGGGTTAAATTACTCCATGGCCTAAGGCCTACTTTGCTCCATAATTACTTGGGTACTGACTCCATGATTACAGTTCTGCTAGGAGAGTGCATGACTGAATTTATAAGAGCTACATTTTTAGCACAGTGCACAGATAAGGACATTCTCCTGAATAGCTCACTACAATACTGAATCAGCAATCACAGAGAGTTTGCTGGAAGTGTAAGGATACAGACTGGGCAATTGAAGGTATAAAACACATGTTTGCCGGTGCATAGAACAGTGCATGCATAGTCTATAGGGGTTAGAAGCAGTCCATGCCCTAAGGCCCACTTTGCACCATGAGTACTTGGGTACTGGCTGAATAATTACAGTTCTGCAAGGAGAGTGTCTGAATGAATGTATAGCAGCTTCACTTTTAGAACAGTGTATAGATAAGCACATAGTGCTGTATGGCTCACTACAATACTGACACAGTAGTGTGATAGTGTTTAGTGGAACTGTAAGGATACAGACTATGGAATTGAACGTATAAAAGAGAGGTTTGCTGGTGTATAGAACAGTGGATGCATAGTCTATAGGGATTTGAAGCAGTCCATGTCCTAAGGCCTACTTTGCTCCATAATTACTTGGGTACTGACTGCATGATTACAGTTCTGCTAGGAGAGTGCATGGCTGATTTTATAAGAGCTTCATTGTTAGCACAGTGCATAGATAAGGACATTCCGCTGAATAGCTCAGAGCAATACTGAATCAGCAATCACAGAGAGTTTGTAGGAAGTGAAAGGATACAGACTAGGGAATTGAAGGTATAAAAGACAAGTTTGCCGGTGCATAGAACAGTGCATGCATAGTCTATAGGGATTTGAAGCAGTCCATGCCCTAAGACCCCCTTTGCACCATGAGTACTTCGGTACTGGCTGAATGATTACAATTCTACAAGGAGAGTGTCTGCCTGAATGTATAGCAGCTTCACTTTTAGAACAGTGTGTAGATAAGCATATAGTGTTGTATGGCTCACTACAATACTGAAACAGTAGTGTGATAGTGTTTAGTGGAGCTGTTAGGATACAGACTGCGGAATTGAAGGTATAAAAGACAAGTTTGCCAGTGTAGAACAGTGGATGCATAATCTATAGAGATTTGAAGCAGTCCATGCCCTAAGGCCTACTTTGGTGCATGACTACTTGGGAACTGACTGAATGCTCACACTTCTACAAGGAGAGTGTCTGGCTGAATATATAGCATCTTCACTTTTAGAATAGTGTATACATAAGAACATACTGCTGTATGACTCACTACAATACTAAAATAGTAGTAGCAGAATGTTTAGAGGAAGTGAAAGGATACAGACTGGGCAATTGAAAGTTTAAAAGCCAAGTTTGCAGATATTTAGAAAAGTGCATTTATTATCTATAGGTGTTTGAAGCAGTCCATGCCCTTAGGCCTACTTTGCTGCATGACTACTTGGGTTCTGTTCTCCAAGGAGAGTGTAGAGATGAATGTATAACTGCTTCACTTTTTCTACAGTGTATAGATAAGCACATATTGCTGTATGGCTCACTACAATATTGAAACAGTAGTGGCAAAGTGTTTGGAGGGAGTGTAAGGATAGAGACTGGGTAATTAAAGGTTTAAAGACATGTTTTCAAGTGCATAGATGAGTACATGCATATTAAATAGGAGTTTGAAGCAGTCCATATCCTAAGGCTTACTTTACTGCATGAATATTTGAGTACTGACTTGATGATAACAGTTCTGCTAACAGTGTCAAGCTGAATATATAACTGCTTCGCTTTTAGAACAGTGTATTCATAAGCACATACTGCTGTATGGTTCACTACAATACTGAAACAGTAGTGTGAGAGTGTTTGGTGCAAGTGTAACGATACAGACTGGGGAATTGAAGGTATAAAAGGCAAGTTTGTAGGTGCATAAAAGACTGCATGCATAGTCTATAGAGGGTTGAAGCAGTCTATGGCCTAAGGCCTGTTTTAATGCATGAGTACTTAGGTAGTGAGTGGATGATTACAGTTCTGCAAGGAAAGTGCGTAACTGAATTTATTACAGCTTCAGTTTTACCACAGTACATAGATAAGCAAATACTGCTGAATGACTCACTACAATATTGAAACAGTAGTGCGAGAGTGTTTGGTGAAAGTGTAAGGATATAGACTGGGGAATTGAAGGTATAAAAAAACAAGTTTGCAGGTACATAGAAGACTGCAACCATAGTCTATAAGGGTTTTAAACAGTCCATGGCCTAAGGTCTACTTTGCTCCATTATTACTTAGGTACTAACTGGATGATTACAATTCTATAAGGAGAGTGACTAACTGAATTTATAAGAACTTCATTTTTAGCACAGTGCATAGATAGGGACATTCTGCTGAATAGCTCAGTACAATACTGAATCAGCAATGACAGAGTATTTGCTGCAAGTGTAAGGATACAGACTGGGGAATTGAAGGTATAAAAGACAAATTTGCAGGTGCATAGTAGACTGCAAGCATAGTCTATAGGGGTTTAAAGCAGTTCATGGCCTAAGGCCTACTTTGCTCCATAATTATTTGGGTACTGACTGGATGATTACACTTCTGCAAGGAGAGTGCCTAACTGAATTTACAAGATCTTCATTTTTAGAACAGTGCGTTGGTAAGGACATTCTACTGAATGGCTCAGTACAATACTGAATCAGCAATGACAGAGTATATGCTGCAAGTGTAAGGATACAGACTGGGGAATTGAAGGTATAAAAGACAAGTTTGCAGGTGCATAGAATACTGCAAGCATAGTCTACAGGGGTTTAAAGCAGCCATGGCCTAAGGCCTACTTTGCTCCATAATTACTTGGGTACTGACTGGATAATTACAGTTCTGCAAGGAGAGTGTCTGACTGAACTTAAAAGAGCTTCATTTTTAGCACAGTGCATAGATAAGGACATTCTGCTGAATGGCTCACTATAATACTAAAGCAACAGTAACAGAGTGTTTGAAGGAAGTGTAGAGGATACAGACTGGCAAAGAATTTTAAAAATGTATAAGAGAATCTATAAGTGCTATACTTTTATTACAGTGAATATTTTAATATGTAGTACTCAAACCATTATTATTATATAATAATAAATGTATTCTTGTAACATCTCATAATTTAATATAGCTTCTAAAATAATTTCATCAGGTATTTCATTTTCCTGGTTATCAATTTCGGAAGTTATATGATCAAATTCGATATCATCTAATGCTTCACAAAATCAGCATCCAAGCTTTCATCTAGGAATTCACAGCCGATATCTGCAGCACTAATTTCTTCCTGTTCTTTCTCGCTGCCTGTGAAACGTATGTTTAGCTCTTCTATGAGACTGTTGATAATTTCGAAACCGTCTTCCATATTGTTCTGCTGTTTTTCCATAATGAATTTCTTATGTTGTAGGTCCTTGTACAAAAACATAAACACTCCATTTTATCATTTTTCCTAATACATAACACAAAACTAGGTTTATCAACTATTTTGCCCTTTAAAAAATATTATACAAATAACATTCTCAACTACTTTATAAGATTATATAAATATAATTATTTATATGAATGTTCAGTTTTTAAATGTTCTTACATTTTCAAACCAGTCACTCCTTATCACTAAAGGAAAAAACTCAGGCTGTTATAATAAAATGCAGTACAAAATAAAGTACAATATGTCTATTCACCTTACCTGTTCCAAATAGTAGATGTGTTGTAGTAAAATTCAAAGAATACTCTTACTCTCAGTATATATATATATTAAGTTTTTCTAATGTTTTTAAAAGATACAAACCATCTTTGCACACTTATGTACTCCATCCATGTTTTGTTACTTCAACTCTGTAGAAGCACATCCCATCGACCATTTTGTAATAGTTTTTTAAACTTACCTTAACCATAATAAATAATAAAAAAAATATATATTATAAAATTAGCATCTGTGGAAGAAAAAAAAACAGTTACAATATATCTTTCACAACACAAAATAATTTGTAAAGCATTTCATTTGCCTTTTTTGCTGTTCTCAGAACATATTTAATTTCACTAGAAATAGTGAGTTCAATAGTACTCATCACATAACAGCGGGCTCAAAAAAGACAACCAATAGATTATCTTAAAAAAAACACCTTTCAACATTCTCAATAACAATCTAAAATATAGAAATAAAACATATGTTAAATGTTTTTTTCTAACAGCAATTTCTTACGTAACTATGAAATATCTCAAACAATCTTAAAATAACAAAACACTATCATTAATTTTCATACACTGAAAAAAAAAACTTACAAATATATGCTGACAAAATATACAACAAATAGTCCTTAATGGTTTTACATACTTTTCCTCATGGCCAAATAGTATATCTCAGAAATTCTTAGTTCAGAAGTTCCTCAATAGTAATCCTCAGCATCCGTGTCCCACCTTTCTGATCCAAAACCACCAACATCATTTGCAATGTCCCCCAGGGCTCATCCCTCAACTTGACGCTATTCAACATCTACATGGCACCCTCACACAAGTGGCCCGCCATCACAATCTGAACATTTTCCGCTAAGACAACGACACCCAACTCATCTTCTCCCTCACCAAGGAGCCACATTCCACCGAAAGACGTCACCAACTGCATAAGGATCAACTCTCTAAATCTCAACTCAGACAAACACCTACAACGAGTACAACGAGTACAAAACACTTCCGCCCGACTGATCATCAATGTCCCCTGCCGCAGCTACATCACCCACCACCTGAGAGATCAACACTGGCTTCACGTTGACAAGAGGATCACCTTCAAGCTCCTCACCCTCACTTACAAAGTACTCTACAACCCCAGACCAACCTACCTTAACAGCAGTAATCCTCAAAGGCCAAATTTTGTTCCTAAAATTTTGGCTTTAAAAATATTAGGTAAGAATTTGGTAACTCTTTAGACAAACATTGTTTAAAAACCAATTGACTATCATTACAATGTATCCAACCTCGCAGACATTTTAAATAAACAGTGTAATGTCCAGATGTTGTAGAAGGTCCATCATGAAAAATAATTGCTACAGTTACAAAAGTTCTACCTGATATTGATAGTTGAGTAGCTACAACATTTTTTATTAAAGTTTCCAATTTCCTCCCATCAGTCCTACAACGTTGCAGCATTAAAATTACATAATGTCCATATCTTTGTATAAATAATGTTGATGACATTTCTGATTTACATTGGCTACACTCCATGTTTTGACTTGCTCCTCTAACTAGATTGTTAAAAGACACTGATTCAAAGTCTGGTAAAGTCAAATATATAAATATTTCAGTGTCTATGTTATACTACATGTAAACAAACAATTTTAACAGTCATGTTGTCATTCATAAGAAAGGCCAAAAAGGTTTTCAATATCTATACCTTCATCTTCTAATACAGCAAGCATATACATTAGAAATTCCTGACAATCTTGCTGAATATTCTGCATAAATTGAGTACAACCAGAACATATGTCCAAAACATTTCGAATATCAGAAACACTTTGTATTTTACTTTTATCACAACTACATTTCTCATAAACAGAATACAACAATGAACAGAATCTTTCTTCTTGATTTTCAACAATTTGCTGTTGCAAACTTTCAAGAAAAAAAAACCCATTAACAACTACATTAGCATAGCAGTTGACACCAGAACTATTTTCAAACTGATAACCAACATTCTCTTCAACACTGTCCTTTTTCTTTTTGCTTGCAATCACAACTTCATCTTGTTTTTTTTCTTTCTCTACAACTTCACTACAGATATTCTCAAATCTTCTTTTTCTACCTACCACACGATTTTCATATACTGGATATTGACCTAAATTGGGTGCATATTCTCTTCTTAACCTATTATACTCTTTCTCACAATTTGCATCTGCACTAATTTTTGTCTCATCAAAATCAATCAAGTACAATCCAGATAAAGTTCTCACTCGAGACAAAGCAACATATGCCATACCTTCTTTAAACACGGTACTTCCAATATTCACTAAAGCACTATCTACACTTAAACCTTGAGATTTATGAATGGTCACCGCTTACGCCAAAGAAATAGGAAACTGTTTTCTGCGAACATACAAATCTTTTACAAGCCAAAACCAAGCTGAACGACTAAACTGTTGTACTTCTTCAATTTCATCAAATTTGATTTTAAAAAATTCAATACCATCTCTATTTATATAATTAATGAAATCAACAATTTTACACATTGCTCCATTTACTTAACCTTTTTCCACATTCAAATTACGTCGTAAAATTACCCTACAGTTTACACATGCATAAATTCTTTTCTAAACCAGCAGTTTTACTTATCGATTTCTCTAAAGAATCCAATTTCCTCTTTAACTTTTCAGTCAAAATAATAGTGAGTCCTTCATGTTCTATTTTATCAATAGCTTCCAATTTAATAATTTCTTCATTTTCCAACTTTAAAATATCTTCATTGAATATAGAACATTCACGCAGTGTTGGCATTAAGCAGATTACAGATTTGTTTTCTGCAATTCTCATATATGTTTTCTCAGGAACAATATTTTCATTTGGAAACAAATTGGAAAGTAATCATCTCTGTAAAGCTTCTTTGCCATGTTCAGTCACTTTCTCGTGAGAAAGAAGGCTTGCCTTCGAAACGCGTTGAGTGGAGCTTCTGCAATAAAGCACGCTTTTCTGCTTTCTGTGGCCCGAACAATCCTTTTCTGACCTTTGTAAGGATACGTTTTGGAATTGCGTGGGACTCGCTATCCCGTCGGGGCCCACCGCTGTCAGCGGCAGGGGTCTACAGCGAACAGCAGTTTTTTATATATATATATATATATATATATATATATATATATATATATATATATATATATATTACCTACTGGCGGTCGCCAGTAGGTATATATAGTTAGGATTTTTTCTCTATGGGATTTTTGAAAATTCTATGTCTAATAACTTTGGCGTTTGTGGACGGAATTGGCTGAAATTTTCAGGAAAATGGCACATTTTGTTTCTGAGCAGCCCCTGAAAATTTTGGGGGGGTTCGTCAAGGGGGGGCCGAGAAAAAAGGGGGGTCCCAAAACGCGTTTTTCCCATGTTAATTTCCATAGGGCGGTTGGCCTCACTTTTAGCCCGAACGGCTGAATGGATTTGCACGAAACTTGGCAAAATTGTAGGGACTGGTAGCCCGATGTGCCTTTTGTAGGTCTCAATATATGTGCTCCAGTGGATTTTGAGAAATTAACGTTTAAAAAAAGATATATATCTGTAACAGCGGACCGGGCAGCGCCCCAGGACGCGTACTTTTCGCGCAACGGAGCTTTGTGAAGCGAAGCTGATTGGTTCTCCGGCGTCTGTCAACATTCCAAACAGTCCGTAGTGGCCGCCATCTTGTCTCTCGGTAGGATCGAGAGACAAGAGGAGGCCAAAGCGAAGGGGCAAATGACCATAAGGGGGCATAGTACATTGTCGCTCACCCCCTAGGTTTGATGTGGAGGTTTTAAAAGGGCCCCGCGGGGCAAAAAAAAATAAAAATAATAATAATCGAACAGCTGAATGGATTTGCACGAAACTTGGCAAAATTGTAGGGACTGGTAGCCCCATGTGCCTTTGCTAGATCTCAATATATGTGCTCCAGTGGATTTTGAGAAATTAACGTTCAAAAAAAGATATATATCTGTAACAGCGCACCGCTTCGCGTACTTTTCGCGTTACGGAGCTTTGCGAAGCAAAGCTGATTGGCTCTCCGGTGTCTGTAAACATTCCAAACAGTCCGTAGCGGCCGCCATCTTGTCTCTCGGTAGGATCGAACAGCTGAATGGATTTGCACGAAACTTGGCAAAATTGTAGGGACTGGTAGCCCGATGTGCCTTTGCTAGGTCTCAATATATGTGCTTCAGTGCATTTTGAGAAATTAACGTTCAGAAACAAGATATATATCTGTAACAGCGCTCCGCTTCGCGGAGATAAAATTATATGTGTATTACCTAGCTGTTGCTAACACCAGTTAGCGACGGCTAGTAGAATATAGCGACCATCTTGGGCCCCACTTTGCATGTGAGTGATATTTATCACTAATGACATGCAAAGTGGGCATGCCAAGATGTTAGCGACTGGAAACAGTCGCTAACATCGCTATCTCCTATTATCAACTTTTGGAAATATTCGAGATAAGCGCGAATATCTCCAAAAGCTACCACCTGCCCTGAGCAGTTCTTAGCCATGTTATCCAATGGGAGGTGGATAACATGGCTAAGAGCATTAGCTCGGTAATGCATGAATATCGCTGAGTTTTCAGCGATATTAATGCATTGCGGTCGTTTTTTATCGTATTTCCGATAAACCTTGATAATAGCAAGGTTTATCTGCGATAATTTCTGACGGTAAAAAAATCGTTGCTAAGCATCGTTAGGGATAAATATCGCTTAACTTTGGTAATATACCCCAACGTCTGTTAATGTTCGATTCGAAGGAAATCAGGAAGTGTTGAAAAACATTGTCTGCGCCATCTTGTCTTTTTTCAAATGCCACACTTTTGTCGTGCACGGCAGCCATTTTAGATGCCTTGACCAGACCCACTCTGTGCACGCTGTCGATCCTTAGCATGGCTCCCCACCCTCGCAAGCATCTCCCCCAGGCAGTGGTCACCCCCGCTCTCTGTCTTATGCATGGGTAATAAACCTCCCCCCATCTGCGCTGCTCTTCCCTGAGAATCACACCCTGTGCCCGCCCGACACCTCCCTTTCGCCCTATTCACTACCGCACCCTCTGACACTCCTTTTCCTCTGTGTCCGATTGTCCAGGCCGGTCCTAGGGTATCAGCTAGCCCTGCAGATGTAGTTTATGGCCACAGCTGTAAAGAATCACCCCTCTTCAAAGGAGTTATAGTAGATCAAGGCCCACACTCGATGAGATCCGTCACAGCAGAAGCGTTGCTATTATCTGAAAACCATCCTGTATTGTGATTGGGGAGGGGACCGAGCCTGAAGCGGAAGATTCCAGGGATGACTCTTTGTACATCAAAGTTTTTACAATTATGTGTCACATTAAAAATATATAGCACTCCGACAAAGTAGTAAGATTTTAAAACTTTAATAATTTATAAATATATACAAGAAAACAAAAATAGTAATAACATATAAACATTTTTAGGGAAAAACAACGAAGTAGCGGTCGGCTGTGCGAATAGTCCCAACGCAGCACAACGTCCAGATTTCCGGCGTGGGGCGTCGCGGGGGGTGGGTCATCAGTAGCAAACTGTTGTGCGAATAGTTCCAAGGCAGCAGAACGCGCTGAAATCTAGATGACACGAAAGTGATGTCTAGTAAGTTGCCACCCAGCAAATAACGGCATGGGGCGTCGCGGGGGGGTGGGTCATCAGTAGCAAACTGTTGCGCGAATAGTTCCAAGGCAGCAGAACGATGGCACCAAGGTGATGTCCAGTAAGTTGCCGCACTGGTTTTGGTATCCTACAATGCTGCTCCGAATAACGGCGTGGGGCGCCCCGGGGGAGGCGGCGTGAACGGGCCTCTCCAGGTGGAGTGTCATCTGTTGTAGTGGGGCGCCCCTTTACCGTTTCAGTTGCCATTCCGTCCGTTTTTGGTCCACTGTGTCAAAAGCCGCAATTCAGCTGAGTTGCGCCCACTCTTGCGGTGCAGCGATAGGCGGCTGTCACAGGACTCTCAAAATGGCGGCAGGCTGTTTCCTTTTTGGGCCTGGTCCACTGAAATGGCCCTGGGACACCTTGGAAATCGGACGCTTGTCTGCTAGGTCTTGGACCCCATTCTCGAAAGCGTCCCCTCCGCCTTGAGAATTCATCAAAAGTTTTGGGGGCTCCGACTCCTGCAGGCTTCTGGTGGGGAGCGGCTGCCATGATTGCTCGCGGAATGACCACGACTGAGCTACGAGATGGTGGTGCTCTCATGCTGACGCCAGCTTCAGTCTGAAACATCCAGAAACAAGGTGGGGCTTTCATCGTTTGGGAAAAAAAAAAAAGTTTTCATCCAATGAAAAGTGTTGTTTTTAGGTCACATGATCAAGCCTTCCATCATTAGGAAACCAAAAGTAAAATGAACCAATGAAAAGTTTTATAAACAAGTCACATGACCTGTTATGCGGCATAGGGTGTAAAATGCGGAGAAAATACGTTGGCACGTGAGGCGGCGTCAGTAGCGGACCGATGTGCGAATAGGCCGAAGGCAACACAACGCGCCAAGATCCGGATGGCACCGAGGTGGTGTCCAGCAAGTTGCAGCACTGGTGTGGCCATCCTACAATGCTGAAAGTCGGCGTGGGGCGCCCCGTTGGCCTGTGAGTTTGCGTCAGTAGCGGACCGATGTGCGAATAGGCCGAAGGCAGCACAACGCGCCAAGATCCGGATGGCACCGAGGTGGTGTCTAGTAAGTTGCCGCACTGGTGTGGCCATCCAACAATGCTGAAAGTCGGCGTGGGGCGCCCCGTTGGCCTGTGAGTTTGCGTCAGTAGCGGACCGATGTGCGAATAGGCCGAAGGCAGCACAACGCGCCAAGATCCGGATGGCACCGAGGTGGTGTCTAGTAAGTTGCCGCACTGGTGTGGCCATCCTACAATGCTGAAAGTCGGCGTGGGGCGCCCCGTTGGACTGTGAGATGGCGTCAGTAGCGGACCGATGTGTGAATGGGGCCGAAGGCAGCGCAACAATATTTTCGGAATTGAAGACACCACTAGGCGCTGAGATGCCAAGATCCGGATGGCACCGAGGTGGTGTGTAGCAAGTTGCCGCACTGGTGTGGCCATCCTACAATGCTGAAAGTCGGCGTGGGGCGCCCCGTTGGCCTGTGAGTTTGCGTCAGTAGCGGACCGATGTGCGAATAGGCCGAAGGCAGCACAACGCGCCAAGATCCGGATGGCACCGAGGTGGTGTCTAGTAAGTTGTCGCACTTCTGTGGCCATCCTACAATGTTGAAAGTCGGCGTGGGGCGCCCCGTTGGCCTGTGAGATGGCGTCAGTAGCGGACCGATGTGCGAATGGGGCCAAAGGCAGCGCAACAATATTTTCTGATTTGAAGACACCACAAGGCGCTGAGATGCCAAGATCCGGATGGCACCGAGGTGGTGTCTAGCAAGTTGTGGCACTGGTGTGGCCATCGTACAATGGTAAAAGTCAGCGTGGGGCGCCCTGTTGGCCTGTGAGATGGTGTCAGTAGCGGACTGATGTGTGAATGGGGCCAAAGGCAGCGCAACAATATTTTCTACAATATTTTCGGAGTAGAAGACACCACAAGGCGCTGAGATGCCAAGATCCGGATGGCACCGAGGTGATGTCTAAGTTGCGGACCGATGTGCGAATGGGGCCAAAGGCAGCTCAACAATATTTTCTGAAGAGAATACACCACAAGGCGCTGAGATGCCAAGATCCGGATGGCACCGAGGTGATGTCTAAGTTGCGGACCGATGTGCGAATGGGGCCAAAGGTAGCGTAACAAGATTTTCTGTATGGAAGATACCACTAGGCGTTGAGATGCCAAGATTCGGATGGCACCGAGGTGATGTCTAGCAAGTTGTGCCACTGGTGTGGCCATCGTACAATGGTAAAAGTCGGCGTGGGGCGCCCTATTGGCCTGTGAGATGGTGTCAGTAGCGGACTGATGTGCGAATGGGGCCAAAGGCAGCGCAACAATATTTTCTGACTGACACCACAAGGCGCTGAGATGCCAAGATCCGGATGGCACCGAGGTGATGTCTAAGTTGCGGACTGATGTGCGAATGGGGCCAAAGGCAGCGTAACAATATTTTCTGTATGGAAGATACCACTAGGCGTTGAGATGCCAAGATTCGGATGGCACCGAGGTGATGTCTAGCAAGTTGGTGTGGTCATCCTACAATGCTGAAACTCGGCGTGGGTCACCCCATTAGCCTGTGAGATGGCGTCAGTAGCGGACCGATGTGCGAATAGGCCGAAGGCAGCACAACGCGCCAAGATCCGGATGTCACCGTGGTGGTTTCATAGTTGAGAGGCACTTCATCTGCAGTGGGGCGCCGAGATCCGGATGGCACCGAGGTGATGTCTAGCAAGTTGCTGTACTGGTGTGGTCATCCTACAATGCTGAAATGTAGTGGGGCGCCCATTTACCGTTTCAGTTGCCATTCAGCTGAGTTTCGGCTGCTCTTGATGCTACAGCGACAGGCGGCTGCAAGAGGACTCTCAAAATGGCGGCCTGTTCTTTGGATTTGGGCCTGGTCCACTAAAATGGCCCTGGGACACCTTAGAACTCGGACGCTCGATTTTTTTTCCTTTCCTGTACATGCAAAAAAAGGTAAATGCCCGGTACGTTACACGCTTCATCTGCCACGATGAACTCTCCAGAGGAACCGAAAAAAAATATAGTTGTGGTAACTATACCATGCATCGTCATATGGAGAGGTGGCACCAATTAATTATAGTGCTGCATAAAAGAGAGATTTGGAGGAGAACCCCTGACCTGCTAGGACATTCATCAAAGAAGTGGCACTGAGAGCTTCAGAGGCAAGGGAAACGGTCCCAAATATTTAGAAGAACTTTGGAAAGATTAAAATGACATGTTTAGATCGTGGTAAATTAATTTCATGTGGACAGATGAGTGTTACTCTAATAAATACAGCATATGAACATCATCATAGTCGATGGTTGGTAGAGACATTTTGACTATATCCTGGACCTGCCC
Organism: Lissotriton helveticus; assembly: GCF_964261635.1. NCBI lineage: Eukaryota > Metazoa > Chordata > Amphibia > Caudata > Salamandridae > Lissotriton > Lissotriton helveticus. The sequence continues at coordinate 1,471,695,638 of NC_136065.1, forward strand.
GTCCTCGCCCAAAATGGCGCCGGAATAAATGGGACTCGTAACTCCTTGTTGTGTACTGGTTGCAGAACCTTGAAATCACGAGATACGTATGCAGTTTTGAAGCACATGGCGGGCGGGGACGAGAATTGATTGAATATTTCGACATCCCTATTGATATTAAGTTCTGATGTGTTATTGATTACTGTACTGTTGAAAATTCGAATTAACGTCACCCATGGTACTTGCCCGCAAATGTATATCTAGATAATTTTATTGTAACTGGCCCTGTTGTATTTTAATTATAAAATGTACGTCCACCGATTCCGTAACTGTTAGACACCTTAGTTCTTGCAACCTAATGGCCCGCCCGTTACGTTCCTCTACAGTGTAAATGTCTATTCATCATATACGATTACAGTTTGCTCCGTGGCAGGCCCACGTGGTTATAGGCTCGTATTTGTATAATGAAATTTTCACAATAAAGGTTTTTAAAAGAAAACATGGTAGTAGTATATACATTGGTAAAGTTTTTAATAATAGTCACTGTTTTAGAATCATTAAAAGGCAAGTGAAATAAAGCAGACCAATTACATGAAGGGTAAAAGGTATAATACGAAGGAACGCAGTAAAGATAAATGGTCAAGGGCTGTTGTGTTTTCTATTCCTGCAACATAAAGTGATCGATAAGAATCTCATATTCAGGCGTATCGGCGACTAAGACAGCAGGTCGACCCTCTTTTGCTCAACGGCTCCGTCATGGGACGAAGAAACGCTCTTTTTCTCGAAAAAAGAATATATTTTACTTGCAGGACAGTTGTAAAATTTCCGGGAAAGTACATTAGCCTGGAACATTATAACATATATTTAAGAAAAAATAATGTTCGGAAGTAATTAAAAGCGTAATTTTTAGGTGATATGACCAAGGCTTTCATCATTAGAATAAGAAAAGTAAAATGAACCAATGAAAAGTTTTATTAACAAGTCACATGACTTGTTATGCTTACGTTACGCGCTGCGCGCCCCGGATGACTTCCGGATGCGCTAACGCGGCGCGTCATATGACGCATTACGCGACAACGCAGGTCCAGAATATAGTCAAAATGTCTCCACCAACCAGCGGTCGAAACACAACCCCTTTCAGCAGGCTAAATAGTTCTGTTAAATGACAACAGAAGGGACAGGCAACAAGAACCATCAGTCAAAGAGGGGAGGGCTAGTTCTTCTCTACCGGGTTACATTGGGGCGCTACCGGAACTGATCCAATTGGTAGTCTACAGTGTTTCTGGATGTTTCAGACTGAAGCTGGGGTTAGCATGAGAGCACCACCATTTCGTAGCTCCGTTGTGGCCATTCCGCAACCAATCATGGCAGCCGCTCTTTATCGTTATTTTGGGCGGGGTGGGTGGCGGAGCCGAGCTGTTTTGCAGCCATCATTGTGTGGAGTTCAGTTCATCTCACTAGTTTTGTATTTGTCATGAGGGGTTGTTCCTAATGTTTCTATTTTAGCGAGGTCAAAAAGAGATCCCATTAGTGGCCTACTGATTTTGCTCGATTCCTTTTCTTTTTTTTTACACGATTTTTCGTTATCTGCAAAGACTAAACAGAGTATTGCGACTCTGTGTTTGTTTGTAAATAGAGAATGAACCAAAGAGAACTAATTCTAAAACAGTAAATACTTGGATAACAATCAATCAAATGGAGAGAGAAGCAGGCACGACGGATTACAACGGGGGCAAAGGCCTGCGTTAACTACCTTTCACTATCTGCAAAGAGAGAGTACTCCTAATAGAAATGAGGGGGGGGGCACCATTCAAAGCAGATCAGTGTGCATAAACACGAAAATGTTTTCACTTACCACGTACTTGACATTCGACAGCTTATGATATTTGCTATTAAAAAACCATTGAAATTCACTGAAAAAACCATAGGTTATAGACCATATATAGTTAGGAATTAGCATTTACAAAACCTTGAAAATTCACTGAAAAAACCATAGGTTATAGACCATATATAGTTAGGAATTAGCATTTAAAAAACCTTATTTTACTCACACAAAACCATTGAAATTCCATATATAGTTAGTTGCACTAACTATATATCGCGCACCCGCAATCCACTGCTGATCATGTCACATATTACATCATTCATGACATGGTCAGTGACATCACTGATGACATCACTGATGACATCTCAAATGACATCACTGATGACATCACTGATGACATCTCATTTGACATCATTCTTGTGCTAATACGATAAACCTCTTCAGACTCTAATATAACCTTAGATACACTCAGTGTATACAGACACTCACACACTGCCCCTCATCCATGGAGTTACTCACACACCCAGTCAGTCATGCAAAGAAACAATCTCACCTCCATGTCTTCAACTATACAGTTAAACACACCTTACTTATTGAAACATATACTAACACATATTTACTCTCTTATACAATCCCTGATACAAGTTCACAATGATCGATACAACCACTCACTCATTCAGTGGCTCTCATGCACAGTTATTTATATATGCCAACTCTCACATGTACTGTGTTTTACATATGTACTTACTATGACATGTAGCATTGAGATATCCATTCACTCATCAATACACTCATGCACACAGTCAACTGCCCATGTAGCTGTTTCCACATGCACTCTTGAACTCATACACCTAGTGAATAAACTGCTCACACATCTATGCATAGAGTCACACACCTTCCAGCCACCCCCACACAAACTCAATCTCCCATAGAAATACTTGGGCAACCAATTAATAACACATATAGCCTCTCGTATAGCTAATGATGAACACATGCAGCAGTTTACAGAACAACAGACATAATGATGCACAAATTAAGACAGTTTAGTTACTAACCCATGCATTCAGTGAGACACATTTAATCACTCACTCATACAGTCAGTCACGCACCTACTAAATCCTTCATCCAGACACTTATACATCCACTCATTCTTCAATATGTAAGACATATTTTAACTTTACAGAAACATACAGTCACTGGATGTTGTCATCAGTGATGTCATCAGTGATGTCATTTGAGATGTCATCAGTGATGTCATCAGTGATGTCACTGACCATGTCATGAATGATGTAATATGTGACATGATCAGCAGTGGATTGCGGGTGCGCGATATATAGTTAGTGCAACTAACTATATATGGAATTTCAATGGTTTTGTGTGAGTAAAATAAGGTTTTTTAAATGCTAATTCCTAACTATATATGGTCTATAACCTATGGTTTTTTCAGTGAATATATATATATATATGCAGAACAGATCACTCCAAATTATATATATATAATTAGGACAAACATTTCCCATAGGTGAAGTGCTTCTTGTTTTGCTAATAACTTAGCGCAAACATTTTCAGAACAATTGTGCAACTTACTTCAGCTTTTTTCGGCCAATTTTTGGGGTGATTCATTAAGCAGGGGCCTGAGAAAAAGGGGTGTCCCAAAATGCTTTTTCCCCCATGCAATGCCTATGGGGATTTTTTAGGTTGGAGAAAAAGCAAGGCCCTGATTGACTGGCCGCAACCTGAAAAGGAAGTTGCTGGCACAATTTCGTTTGTTGCTTGACCCTGGGTCAAAACATATAAGTCATCAGATTAGAAGTATCCTGACCCATAGGATGCATGGAAAGTTCCTGAGGGACCCCTCATAGGAAAAAAAAATCCAAACAATTTTTGGGGGCCCAAATTGAGGATCCACGGGCACCCGCAGGGTCCAATGGTGAAAAAAACCTCACCCACTCACATACCATAGCCCCCCTGCGCACCGTATAGTTATAGTTATACTTATCTGAAGAAACTATAACTCGTGCCGTTGAGGAAATGTAGGCCACAAGCTATTGTTTCCTAACCTGAGTATAACTATAAGTATATTTATATCTGCTTAATTTCTATGGTTTTGTGTGGGTAAAATGAAAAAAAAAACTTTAATAGTATGTGTACGTTTCTAAATGCAGTGGTTAACTTTAGCCTTTGATTGCCTGTGGGCCCCACCGGCACTCATTTCAGAGGTGCAGTGATTACTCTTCCTCATCAAACTTTCTCTTAGAGCAAGAGAGAGAAAAACAGAAAAGGAAGGAAGAGAATGAAGAGAAAGGCGGAAAATAGTGACAAGGGGAGAAAGCGCGGACGAAAAAAAACCTGCAGTTTTTAAATAAACAGACTTAGAGTGAGTGTACCTTGAGGAAACAGGCAGGAAATGGAATCAGTACTATGCAGCCTTGGTATTTGCACTGCCGACATACGTCTGCACCGTCTGCTGGCTTCTGAGAAATTCTTTGAGCACCAGCACTTATTAGTTTTTAAACTCAGCACAGTGTAAACGCACTGCTTATTTTGTAATTCGAATCCTATTGTCCCCCGCTCTATTCCTGAGCCCTTGCGGGGCCCAACCATGTATATCAAAAGAAGCTCACTCTATTCCTGAGCCCTTGCGGGGCCTAACCATGTAAATCAAAAGAAGCTCAGTAAACTAGTATTGTTGAGCAGCCTCATAGGCAGTTACAACACCATAAAATGTATTTGTTTTAGGACGACACCACAACAATACAAACAGAGAAGGGACATGATTTTTGACTGTAGATCGCTAGCCCTTAAAGTACCAAATGTAAGTGGAAAAGTTCTTGGAAAAGCGGCAGGGACGGACGGCTATCTTGATCATCTGAAATCCATTCTACCGTCTGCTTGATGGACTTTCTCTGTCACTGAATAAAAGCTTGCCAACCTCACAGCTCTGCAGGTGTACAGCTGCGATTACATATTAGTGTAAACCAAACGAAGGTCCATTTATTTTTTGGCACTCTGAAGACACAGATAGAAAAGCCTAAAAGCCTCGCAGATTAGAAGATACCGACAAGGTCATTCCAGATTATCTAGCTAATGGAAAGGTACATTTGGAATCCAGGCAAGAATACTTAGCTGCACAGCTTACAACAATCGTTCTCGAGTGCGTGCAGCATTTTCCGGCTAGTTGTGTCAAGAGGTGTTTTCAGTATTATGGTTGCTGGCGAATAAATTGATAAAACTGCACAAGTTGCAGCCCATTAACGTTTAGAGTTTAAATCTGGAGCTTTTAAAGTAACCTGACTTTTTTAACGCCAGTAGTCTGGTGAAGAACGGGCAGTGCTTGAATGAACCGCATATGAATTAGAGTTGTTTAGACAAATTTGCAAATATAATTCACGTTTCACAGTGCAGAAGTCGAGATGCGACTGGAAGGTTTATGCGTGCCATGGTAGGAAACCAGGTAGTGGAACTTCTTGATCTAAAACACAATGTGGCATATTCACAACAGAGCGCAGCCTTATGCCACAATTGGTAACCCCACGCTCTGACCTTCTCAAAACGCAGGGATGCACTGTATTTACAAAAATACACAGTGGTGGCTGCTGCAGCATTTAAGTGGTGGGCCAGCTTGGGGGTGGGTAGGGGGGTGGTCTGGGCGCAGCGCCGCGGGGGTAGTGTGGGGGGGCAACATGGGAGAAGTTAATAAAAAAAATTATGCTTAACTTCATTCTCCAACTTTGGTGCTCTTCTGACCTCTGCTCTTCGATCTCAACTCTTGGCATGCAACAGGGTCCCCGTGCAAATTCAGACCATGCTGTCATGCTGCTGTTACCCAACATGAGAGCAGCGCCGTGATTGGTGTGAGCGCCCTAGTTAGGCACTCACTAAGCGTCTATGACCCTCTGCTTGTTCTCCACCCAGCTGCAAAGCACAGTTCAGGTAGAGAGATCGAAGTGCGCATGAATATCTGGTCGGACTTTCAGGGCCGGCCAAACTGTCATGCGTACTTGAAGTAAGCAGTGCCACCACTCCTCCTTCCTGCAGCTGTGTTGACATGCCGGAATTGACAGCCCGCTGCTGAGAGAAGGGAGGAAATATAAAATGTTAATAATCATTATTATCATTCTATTTTTGATTTTTCCCTGCTCAAAAGCAGTGTGGCGACCCTCATCCGCCTTAGCAGAGGAGCAGCCACTGATAATACAGCGCACCCCTATGTTTCCCCTAGTGCTCACTTTAACTGCCTAGCGTCAATGCAAGAGCCCTTGCACTATAGTGCAGAGTTTGCTGCGATGCAGGAAGTGAGGTGTCTTCCTGCACATAAACAATCACTAATGGTGATTTGTAACTTCTATGTGTGCTGCAGAATGCAGCACATATAGAAGTTGCAACTCGTCATTATCTAATGATTGTTTATGTGCAGGAAGGTACACCTTCCTACTCATAAACAATCACTATTGGCGATTTGCTCTTTCTATGTGTGCTGCAGAATACAGGAAACATAGAAACAGCAAAAACGAGGAGAAATGAATAATTTCTCTTCATTGCACCAGTTTAAAACCAGGATTTTCATGGTCATATTTTTGGCACTGCCCCATATTTACACTATCCTTGTAAATATGGGGCAGTGTCAAAAAGCAATGGGTGTTGCGGCGGAACGCTCACTGCAACACCCATTGCTCGACCCTTTCACGCTAAGTGCTGCATGAATAGGGGCATTATTTACAATTCAGTGTTAACCCATGTTAAGTAGCTTAATATTGCCTTGTAAATAAGCGAAAGGGTTATCGCCACCAGAACATCAAAAAAAGTGACGTTCTGGTGGCAATAACCCTTTGTAAATAAGCCCCAATGTTTTTTGGCAGCAAAAAATATGATGCTTGTCGGAACCTGCACATGTGGAATGGGAGGAGCATAGGCAACAGGGGTTACTGGTCCTTAACTGTGAAGGCGGAAGGGTGTTTACCACTGATGCACGTTTATGCTATTTGGATACTGCACACTTAGCCAAAGGCAGATGAGTGCTGAACAGGGTGAAAAGCAAACATGCAGTCCAGTGATAGAAGAGGTAACTGGATTCTGGGGAAAGAAGTGCATTGTTATAGCATTGAGATGTAGTGTTCTTTCTAGGGATGCATCTTTGGATCTTTCATAAATAGGTGCAGCATTGGGTCGTTCTGATGGATATGAGAATGTTGCAGTTCCTGGATGCATAGATGGAAAAGCTGGTCTCTTGTTGTCGATTTTGCATCTCTTAGTCTCCAGTGTGATGGTGTCCTGGCTGCAGGTGTCCCGAGAGACACCAGAGATAGTCAGCTTGTCTGCAAGATAAGAAGGGGTGCTGGTAGTGATGACTTTGTAAATTATGCTTCTGGGTTTTAAGATGTTGAGGGGTGACAAGAGGAGCCAATGGAGTTGCATCAAGGTATGGGTGATGTAAACTAATTTTTAGGTCCTGGATGAGATGTACTGGGCTATGTAGGAGGCTCTTAAGGGGGGCCAATGTAGAGTCTGGAGGCCATGTAGTAGGGTGCTACTACCATCTGGATCAAAGAGCATTTTTTAAGTCACTTTCTGGAAGAAATGTTTAATGTTTTTAAGAAGATAGAGCAGGAACAAGGCCATATTTCTTTTTTAGGCAATGTGTTTATATGGGATTAGGTAGGAATCCAGTGTGAATCGAAGTGACTTAGCATTTGGTGAAAGTTGGGATTTGAAGTTGTCAAGGCTGATGTAATTGAGAGAGGTTTGTACATTTTCTTGTTTGTTATTCTTGCCAAATAACAGGAGCTCTGGATTGATTAGGTTGCACTTCAGGAAAGGGCTGGACATCCAGGTCTGGGTGATGTGCAGGCTGTGTTTCAGGTGTTGGATGTCTGAACCAGAAAAGACTTCCAAGAAGCATTGTATATCATTGGCATTTTGGTGAATGATGATGCTGTTATCTATGATTAGAGCACCAGGCAGCTCCATGTAGAGGTTTTCGATATCAGGAGCAGGTTTGGAGCCCTGGGAACTCCACCGACTATTAGGATATTTTGTTGAGCCCTGGACAGGCTCATGTGAATAAACCTGGTATCGGCTGGGAAGGTAGGAGGAGAATGAGTGAAGGACATTGCTGGTAAGTTTCATTTGCGATACCAAGGTGCATTATGAGGGTGGTTTCATCATTATGTTAAAAGCAGCTGAGAAGTTCAGCGGTATCAGGAAGCAGGGGTCATCTTCATTTATGTTCAGCCGGGTGTCATTTGTGATGTGCAATGACGCGATCTCCATGTTGCAGTGTGATTTGAATGTAGTTAGTTGTGCAGGAGACGGTTAGCACTGGAGTGATATTGGAGTTGAACATAGAATGCTTTTTCATCAATCTTACTGATGAAGTGTAAGTGAGTGATGGGCTGGAAGTAGGCAAGGTCATTATGGCCTCGTGTAGATTTCTTTTAGAAGCTCCAGAAAAATGCCTTGAGTAAGGGAGGCATTGCCGGTTGTCAATAGGGATGAAAGGCCTTCCCCAGAGAGAGCTTTGCCGAAGGACAAGGTGAAGACATCATCTTTATAAGAAGAGCTGTTTGAGGGATGTGAGTATGTTTGCAAGATCTGCGATAAATAGGGCTTTGAAGGATGACCATTGTGGGATTCCACAAGAAGGAGTGGCTAAGGTGAGAAGCAGTTTTGGTGTTAATGATCTGATATCAAACCACTTACATTAGGCTGACACAGAGCACAGGTGGAGATCAATTCCTGTCTCAACAATGACCATGTCTTTCTTTCACAATTGATGCCATTCCTCACATTGTCAGTTTTTTTCTTAAAATGGCTGCATTTCTGATCTACCCTAAAATTATTTGTGTGCACCTATCCTCCTAAGAGTCATGAACATATTTTCTTTGTTGAGCCCATTTTCAACTTAGAGTCTCGATTGCTAATATCATGCAAAATATGGCACATGCACCCTCCTCCACCCAAAAAAACGTAACTGTGACCTACCTTTTTTTACGGGCATTGCCAAGCCTCCATGGATCTGCAGTACTGCTAAAAATAATTTATGTTTCTGGCTCGAGGCCTCTGGGACTCCCTCACCAGCTCTAGCAGGGGCAGGGTATCCCCACCCTGCTCCCTAAATGTTTTAAAAATATTTTTGCCTGGCAGGAAACTGAGTCCCCAAGTCCTAAAATGACTGCCGCCACATCTTTTGCTAGTTGTGAGAGCAGCCAATTAGTTCTTAGATCTGTATATATATATATATATATATATATATATATATATATACATATTGAACCTTCATTTCTCAAAAATTACTGAACGGATTTACATCAAATCACAAAAAGCAATACTTCTGCCAAATTTGGTGTAATTCTTTTCAGCCACCTTTGTGGTTTCGCTGTTCAATTTTCCATAGGGAAATTTGTTTGGGGAGAAGGCATTGTGGGAGGCACTTTTTTTTCCTTGTCCCTGCTTGTCATATCACCCCGAAACTTTCCAGGTTAAAGCCGAAGTGGATTAACTTTTATTTTCGAAAATAGCACATTCATTTAGGATAATAACCAAAGCATGTGTAATGTACAGAACAGTTGCAGTACTGTAAGCCAACTATAACTGAGAGATGTTTTTGTTTTTTTAACCTTTTGTTAATGAGTTACTGATTGATCCTTAGATGATGTATCTGTACTGTTTATCACAGAGTTACGGATTTGCTATACTTGCCAGATAATTTGTAGATTTCACAAAAAATTGTTTGCAGCAAAACTGTATGAAAATAATACTGCCAGAGAACGTGTCACATATTTGCATTTATTGCTGCATAATTTAGATACAAAAATAAAAAGGGGCCTGAGAGGATGGTGCAACACAGCATAAAGACCCTCCAAATATGAAACAAAAAAATGCAAGTTACCTAAAATTAATAACAGGTCCAGTTCTCAAGGCATTACCTGTGTTAGAGAGCCTGCTAGTTCATATTTGTGTGACAAGAGATTTTTTAGAAGCTAAAGAGAACCCTCACATACCTATCCAGGAGTCATGCTTACTCATCGGGTCATCTCATCCACCCAACAGTTTGGTAGGGGAAAAATAGACTAATCGAATAGCTTCGAGACCACTTAGGAAGATATATTTAACTAACTTTCAATGAGGTTCGAAATCTGCGTTAGAAATTAAAAATCCCTTGGAGTGAATCCTTCTAATCAATGTATTCTGGTTGGCTGTATTCTAGTGAAATATTATAAACAATAAATTCTGGAATTTAGGGGTTACCACAATTACCTCGTCCTTCATGTTGACATGTTTTGGCTGTCCTTAAGGCTACCAGGGGGGTCCATAACCTTCACAGGACTGAGATGCCTCTGTACTACAACTCATCCATAATCATACTCATAGACTCATTTTAATGCTTAATGTAGGTTGTGGTACTACATGTGGTAGTATCAATGATGGCAAAGGTGTAATACCAGTCAAATTAAAAGCAAGACATACAAGAAAACATACAGAAAAACATGCCAGAGTTAAGATGGTTCCTGGAGTTTAGTGCCATTTTTCAAATCTAACAAAAGAAACAAACCAAGTGGCCGGTGGAAGTGACACAGGACAGCAATCCCTTTCAACACTCGTGACTGTGGAGAATACTGCAAATAAAGAACCTGCCAACAATATTGTAGTGAAAGAGAAACTGAACACTCATATCATGAGTGTTTCCTATTATTCTCTCATCTGAGCACCACTGCCGCACACATGCAAGCATACCCCAACAGTGGGTATATATCACTTCATAATTGCAGGGTCCTGGTGCACCTGAAGTCACACACTGAGTATCGCAGGAAAATATGTAAAGAAAATATTGTTTTGTACAAGGAAAACATACGTGATTTAGGAGCAGGGATACTGAGTCCCAAGACTATAAGTACACACTTCTTCATGGCATTTATGACCATGTAAATGCTGTATCTGCATATCTGAATATTACTGGTAGCTGTGGTAAGATGGCTTTTACAGGAAGAGGTAGCCCATTCCCAGTATAATGTGTCATTTCATGACACGTGTGTTATCATTACCTGGCCTTCATGCATGCCACTGATGGGGGTGTGGTGTGCAATGACAAGATGTCAGAGGCCTAATAAGCATGGAGATCTCACTATCCGGACCCATCCGGGTGGCAGCGATGGTAGTGAGCCCCATCTCCAAAGTGCAGGGAGCGGCAGAGCACAACAAGTGAGAACAGCTGCTAATCTGAACAGTGAAGCAGTGGCCCTCGTGTATTGTGAGTTTCGTGTGGCTTCCTTGGGTTAGACCAAGACTCAGAGGGCTCTGGGGTCAGTGCAGCCTGCCTCTGTTGGCGTGGGCTGCGAGTGTGGCATACAGACGGCCTCCTGCTCTCCACTGCAATGCAGCCTTCCAACCCCTTCTTTCCTATTGGGGAGACATAGCCCTGCCTGATGGAAGAACCAGCAGGGGGCCAGATTAACGGGTGTCATCCCCCCTTGGACATCAGCATGAGTCACAGAGTATAACCCTGTGCACTCTAACGACTGAACACAATGTCGTATGGCAGCTGGGAGCCAAAGAGGCACCTGATCAGCGGACGTCCTAGGTAGGACTGCTCGTACGCCCCGGTCAGGACATTTGGGGGTGAGGCAGTGCCCGGGATTGCCAACTCCCCAATCCCTAGATTGCTCATTCCTCCTCTGACTGACCGGTGTGTCTGGAGTAACGGTGGGTACTTGTCAGTCTGCAGCTGAAGCTCCTGACTGTAGCGTAAGCTCCCTTCCCCAACAGAAGAGGCCCATGTGGCTGAAGGAGAGACATTATTTGTGAATGGGTTGCCGGGGAGCCGGTGTGGGTCGCCATGGTACAGTGAGATACCAGATGATAAGCTAAGCACCAGGATTCGCCCTGCGGCCCTGATGGTGCTGACCCTCACCACCACAGAAATATGAGGTCCTGTGGAAGCCAAGTTGGACAGAATCCTTACCCCCATTTCTGATACCAGACAGGGCTTGAGCAGCAGGGTGGATGCAGTAGCAGTTTCAATTATTGTAATTTCTGATGACCATTGTAAGCTCTATGAGAGGGTCACACAAACTGAAACTGCTCTCCGGACTCTTCAACCAGCCACAGTTGACCTTGAGGGCCAGGTCAATGAACTAGTCACAAGAGTCTACACACTGGAGAACAGAGTAGAGGATATTGAAGGCCAGTCACTTCGTAACAACATACACATTACTTTGGCCTCCAGGAGGGAATGAAGGGGACAGACCCATCACCTTCTTTGAGTCCTGGCTGATCAACGATGGTGCCCACGAGATTGCTACCCTTTTCGTCTGTGGAACAAGCTCATTGGGTGCCTGCCCAGCAGCCTACACCCTGTGCGCTGCTGCGCTCAATGGGGGACAGGCTGATGAACTTCAGAGACAAGAAAGCCATCCTGCATGCTGCCATGCAAGCAGAGCCCATAAACTGCAACAATGCCCAGGTACTCCTTTTCTTTGACTATACCCTGTTGGTCCAGGGTAGCTGGGCTGCATTATTAGGGGTGAAGAAGATGCTGAGGGCTGCGGCCTCATCTACTACTTGATGTTCTCAGCGAAACTGAAAGTTATCGCAAATCAAACCACCTTCTTCTTCAATGAACCTGCAGATGCTTGGGACTGGGTGGAATACTGACGCTAGGAACAATCAGAGTCTGGTACGCCTCCGCCACACCGCCTATTTACCAGTCCCCGGCTGAGGACAGCACAACAGGTGCAAAGGGGCACAGTCAGTAGCAGGGGCACCAACATAGACCCAATCAAAAGAAGAGCAGAGCCGGCATAGGCCGCCTCCACTAAAATGCCAGAGAGAGGAGCCATCTGGCCCAGATGACTCTGAAGAAGTGCGCTTGGAAGTTGGGTCATGCTCCTTCAATATTAGTGCAGCCTCAGGCCTCCTACCCATATTTACTGCACAAACTGCAGATGACATTATGTAACTGGACACAAGCGACACGCTAGACTTCGCAATAAGATAATGATTGCACAAAACAGGGAGCCCCAGCAAGTTTGCCCAGCTGTCCTGGCTCACCTCTCTGCATCATGCTGACTCTTGGCAACTGGGGTGCCTGTGATGCAGAACCTGAATCGTATCTTTCAACTCAGACTCATTAGTGTCAACATGAGATACAAATCACCTCAAGCTGTATGCTGTATATGTACGAACAACTGCACGTGCTAGCCGTCCCCTCCTGTTGCAACGGAACATTTTGGAAATCAAGGGACAACATCTCAAGACCCCTGCTATCAAAGGCAGTTAGATGTTACTCTGCTGCCCTGACACTGGGAGTTGGACAATTTGTTTGTTGTTGCTGTTGAGACAAGCATCATGCACGCCACACACCACAAGTACAGTTTGACTGCTAGTCTGCGCACTGAGACGTCTAAACCTAACCTCTCCCTACCCACTTGCTACTGCTTGACTGTCAACCATGAATGGCTAAATTATCATTTCTGTTAGAACTGCCATTTTTGGTGTGGTTTGCCACCTAATATATTGCCTCCAGACCTTCTGTTTTTTCTAACTTAATTTTTTGTCTTGGCCTTAGGACTCAGCATACTGTACCTCTGCTAACCAAAGCAAACGTTCTTTTGCTTTCTCCTTAAATTATTTTAGTTTGGGCTATACCCAATCGGCATCTTTAATTTACTTGCAAGTCTCTAGTAAAGTGGCATTCCCTGCACCCAGGGTCTATAAATTAAATGGTACTAACAGGCCTGCAGCAATGATTATGCCACCCACTTAAGAAGCACCTTAAACGTGTCCCAGGTCTGCCATTGCAGCCTGTGTGTGTGCAGTCTAAAGTTCTATTTCGATCTGGAAAAGTATACATTTTGCCAGGCCCATACTACTTCAAATGTTCAAATTTTACCTTTACTTCGCAGTTTCTCTGCACATTTTCCCAATACACCAGATAATCTATCAAACATTGTTCTTTGAAAGCATCTAGAATGAATTCCTTAAAGATCTTACATAGTTTCTCTGCACATTTTCCGAATAAACCAGACAGTGTATCAAAAATTTGAAAGCATCCAGTATGAATTCCTTTAAGATCTTATGTAGGTTCTCTGCATATTTTCCCAAGACGTCAGATAAGGTATCAAAAGTTTCGCTTTGAAAGCATCCAGTATGAATTTCTTAAAGATCTTACGTAGTTTCTCTGCACATTTTCCCAATATGCCAGATAAGGTATCAAAAAGTTTGCTTTGAAAGCATCCAGTATGAATTTCTTAAAGATCTTACGTAGTTTCTCTGCACATTTTCCCATTACACCAGATATTGTATCAAAAATTTCACTTTGAAAGCATCCAGTATGAATTCCTTAAAGATCTTACGTAGTTTCTCTGCACATTTTCCCAAGACGTCAGATAAGGTATCAAAAGTTTCGCTTTGAAAGCATCCAGTATGAATTTCTTAAAGATCTTACGTAGTTTCTCTGCACATTTTCCCAATATGCCAGATAAGGTATCAAAAAGTTTGCTTTGAAAGCATCCAGTATGAATTTTTCAAAGATCTTACGTAGTTTCTCTGCACATTTACCCAATATGCCAGATAAGGTATCAAAAAGTTTGATTTGAAAGCATCCAGTATGAATTCCTTAAGGATCTTACGTAGTTTCTCTGCACATATTCCCATTACACCAGATATTGTATCAAAAACTTCGCTTTGAAAGCATCCAGTAAGAATTCCTTAAAGATCTAAACACCTTCTCATTGAAGCCGAATGGTGTATCTAAAATCTTTGTTTCAAAAAAACTAAGTATGAGATGGGTAATTCATAAGGCATTCTAAGTTTCATTTCCAAGTGTATATTGTTACAGTGACTCCAACCATTATTACACTTTAAATACACTGTATAATGTCCACTTGTAGTAGTACTTCCATAGCAACTGTTGCAAAAGTTCTTCCAGAAATAGATACTTGATTAGCAACAACATTTTAAATTTTGGTTTCCACTTTTCTTCTATTTGGTCGACTGCATTGCAGCATTATAATCAAATAGTATCCATATCTTTGTAGGCATAATGTAGATAGCATTCTTGATTTACAATGAGAACACAGCATCTCATGATCAGCTTATTTTACTAATTTGGAAAATGGTACAGATTTGTAGTCAGGTATTGTTAATATAAAAATCGTTCTCTGTCAACTATAGTCCTTGAAGATAATAAACACTTCACATTTATGTTCCCATTTGTAACTGATTCCAAATAAACTCTCAATCTGAATCCCTTCATCTTCTAGTACTCCAAGCATAACTATCAGAAATTCTTGTGCATCCTGCTGTAAGTTAGCACTGAACGTTAAAGATCCAGTACATGTATCCAACAGTTGGCGAATACCAGAAGCATTATGGATCTTACTTCTATTAGTTCTCAATTCTTGAAATTAAGTGTAACGTGCAGAACATAAAGTTTTTTCCTGACTTTCCAAAATTTCACCACAAATATATTCAAGATAAAATATAACATTTAGAATAACATTACCATACCTGTTGATAACAGAAGCATTTTCGAATTGGTATCTAACAACATCATCACTTGTTTGTATTTTCTGCTTCTTTACATCTTTTCTTTTCTGTTGATTTTCTTTCTGCTTTTCAACCATGGTTAACTCTTCAACATGTTTGCGTTTTCAACACACAACACATTTCTCATGAATAGGATATTCACCTAAATGGGGAGCATAAAGCCTTTTCAAATGATTATATTCTCTTACACAATTAACATCAGCACTAACCTTGTTCTCATCAAAATCAATTAAAGACAAACCAGACAACGGTTTAACTCAAGATAATGCCACATATACCATTGCCTCTTTAAACACAGTTCTTCCAACATTTACCAAAGCATTTTCAACACTTAAATCTTGTGATTTGTGAATAGTTATTGCATATGCTAAACAGAAGGGAAACTGTTTTCTACAAACATACAAGTCTTTTACAAGCAAAAAACTTGCGGCAGAACGTTGAATCTGTCTTACCTCTTGCATCTGATCAAATTTAACTTTCAAAAATTCAATTCCTTTTCTATTTTGATATTTCACAAAATCAACAACTTTCCCCATTGCTCCATTCACTAAACCTTCTTCTGTATTCAGATTACGCTTCAAAAGTACCTGACAGTTTAAACACACATCTACATTTTTTTCTAAGCCAGCAGTTTTTGATACCGACTTTTCCAAAAATCCAATTTAGTCTGTAGTTTTTCTAAAAGAACAATTGTTATTCCTTGATGCTCCCTTTATCAATAGCTTCAATGTGAACTATATCTTGATTTTCCAATTTCATAAGCTCTCTGTTAAATGTATAACACTCTTCCACTGTAGGCATTAAAAAAACTATAGACTTTTTTCTTTGATTTTCCTGTACATTACTACTGCTGGTGTGTTTTCATTTCTAAACAAGGTCTTTAGTAGATAGCTTTGAAAAGTTTGTTTACCATGTTTGCTTAGAACACCAATTCTTACATCTTTTAGAATTTTTGCATAATCTTCATCTCTTGCTTGTCCATATTCTGAGTGAGTTCTTTATATTCAAAATGTAACCAAAGATTCACATTTCCAATACTTCCCAAAGATTTCTTAGTGTCTTTATGTAGAAAGAGTTTTAAACACTGGTTCTCCTTTTACATGGGTTAGTTGTAGCAGATCTCCAAATACAATTAACTGTTTTCCCCGAAAGAGAACATCGTAATCTGTTTTTAATACCTGTTGCATTCATAAGTGTACAAAAGCAAGCATTAAGTTTGAGACCATGCTCACCTAATCAACAATTAACAGTTTCATTTTCTTCAGCACTCTTGACACTTCATAAGAAGCTTCTCCAGACAACTTCTGATATTCTAATTTATGGTCATGCTCCACTGGTAACGTCAATAATGTATGCAAAGTAACTCCTTTAACATTGTGTGCAGCTAATCCAATTGGAGCTGTTACCACACAACATAAATGTGAACCAGTAGTTTTATGAAGATAAATGGTCAAAGCTTTCATTAAAAAACTTTTACCTGTCCCAGCTTGACCACTGATGTACAGAAGAGGTTTAAAAGATGAACACAGACATTCATTTTTTCATGCAATAAACCATGTTCTATCCGTTCTCTCACTTGCACACATATTTCTTTCTGTTCAACATTTAATTGTTCTTCTAACTTTTCCAATGTAATATTCTCCTTGTGTGCTTGTTGCATTGCAATTTCGACTTCATGCATAGCAATCGCTGCTTAATTTTCCAGCATTGGTTGTCCAAGAGGATCTTGACTACATGGACCACTACTTTGACTATCTTGAGAACTTTCATGAGCTATTTCAGCTATAATAGTCTTTTCCTGTTCAACTTCATCATTCAACATTTTTAAATATGAAGTGAAAATTGGACATGCATTGCTATCATCACTACAAGCATTAAAAGAACCTTTGTAGCAGTCAAACTCTCCAAGTAATTCACTTTCACTTTGCCACGGTTTAAACAGTTGCAGTGCTAAATAGTAAAATTCTCGCTTATCTGGGGTTTCACAACTAAGTTTCTGGTGGTTTATAAGATTACCCTTTGCATGTTTTACTAAACAACCATGACATCCAACTACTGCAAACATTCCTTCTTTTAAATTCTGCTTAACATTTCTTTTGAAGGTGTAATGTTGAAGTACTTCATACAGACATAGCGGTTCCAGATGTTGACTCCTTTTCGGATAGTATGTGTCTAACATATTAGTTTTAGGAATGTCTGTACTGTCTGGCTCCTTTGCTGCTAATTGTTCAATGTCTTCCAATGATTTCAACACTCTATTTCGTTTGCAGGCAAGACCTAAACTAACCCCAATGATTCCTTGTGACTTTAAATATAAACTTGAAGAGCACAAGCGATCTGAACATTCATATGATCCAATTTCTCGGTGGGAAAGCATTTTCAAACTAAAGCTGTAAAATTTTTTGCTACGGCTATTCTCTTGTGCAATTTCTTCCCACATTTGTTTCATCTCTGTTTTTTCAGATTATGTTATGCACGATGTAACATAACCTGCAACAGCACTTGAGTTATCTGCAACATAAGTCAATGTTTGCATTCCACATTTTTAAAATGACTAGATTGTGGTCATTGATATACTTTGAAACTTCTGTTCTTTTTTAAGTTGTTGGTATTCTTTGGAGATTTCCGAGTTGTTGTGTGCCTTACAGAAGAAAAAAAGAATTTACTCTTCCTTCAGAAATGACTGGACAGGGAAATCCAAACCAACATTTGGTGTAAAATTTTCCTTTACACTTGTATTTTCTTCTGCAATATTTTCCACAACGATGACTTTGGAAACTCAACATTTGCTGTCTCAAGCTTCTATCTTCTCCTTCTCTTGGAATCTCACATGTCACATACTGCTCGATGACAGACAATACTGTTTCATCAGAATCATTTCCAAATTTAGGTGCATCCTTGATCCATAGTAGCATATGTATATGAGGTGCACCACTTGCTTGATACTTCTTTTTCCAAAAGAAATCGGTAACTTCTCCAAGAGGCTGATTCTTTTTATTACAGATAAAAGACATCATAGCTTGACACTTATGATTAAAATGTCTACACACATTTACAGGATCCAATGAACACAGTTCACCAGGAGTCTTTATTTCAACATTTTGTTATTGAAATTCGCTTCTCCTAGAAACTCAAGCAAATCTTCCCATGCATACTCTGCACAGCTAAGTGTGACAAACCATGTTGGTGTACCTAAGTTCCATAACATATACTTGAGTTCTCCATGACGACTGTTAGAAATGGGATCTCTGGTTGGCTAAGGCTTGCGCCAAAGCCAGGCAGAGACCACCCCTCTAGTCAGGGCAAGGGAGTTGCACGTCAAAGATAACTCCTGCTCACCCCCTTGGTAGCTTAGCACAAGTAGTGAGGCTTATCCCGGTGGCCATGTGTAAAGCATTTGCACACGCATACAGCAACAACATTCCAGGCACACTACAAAAGGAACTCCACACAAGGTTATATCAAAAGTAGCCTTTGTATCCTCAAAACACATTAGAATAGTAATCACACAATATACACTGTGCCAACTGGCACTGGGCAATATTTACAAGGGATAATCTACACATGACAGGGTCACATGGACCACTGTCAGAACCATCACAAAGCGAACTTAGTAAAAGTAAAACAGATCATAAACGTACAACCAGTTAACACTGGGAATCACTGTACTTAGCATCAGCCTGTAACATAAAATACATTATGCACAGCTTCACATCAGGCGCAAATTACATTCTGCGCTAACCTCACCATCATAAACACATTATGCAATCCTTTCACAAGTCTAAACACATTAGACCCTAACCTCCTAAGTGTAACTCACATAGGGGCATAAATCACAGAGAAAATAATCTCACTAGCAGAAACCTTAATATGCAAACCAACCTCATAACTATGAAAAACCACATTTAGAGGTATCAAACCGGGTGCATAAAACATACATTCCCTAGCACCACCATCACACTAGGGCCTGGCACCCTATAATCCTAACAGTCCCCCTGGACAACTGGCCGTCTCAAAAGGGGCTCAAATGCTCTATGTCCCAAGAGTCAGGGCACGCTGCCAATGCCGCAAAAGTCGAGGGTGTGCAATCTGCGTAGGCCTAAATGTGGCAGCTGGCACTAAGTGCTGCACAGCTGTTAAGGGATGGGGCAAAGGAGTGCATTTCACTCCTAACTCGGGAAGACTTGCCGCCAAAGAATTTCGCGCCTAAACGGTGCAGCGGCCCACAACTTGCTGGGCAGCTGTAAATAATGGCGAAGACCTGGCACCTCTGTGCCACTTCTGTCCCTCTCAGGGACTCTCTCAAATAACTGCGTAAAAACGTTGCAGCTGCCGGCGCTCTCGCAGGGCAGCTGGGATCAGAAAAAACGCGGGCACCACTGTGCCTCTGGACTCAATGTGCCCCCACAAGGGGAAAAGCATGTGCCCCTCTGGGTCCTCTATAAAGTAATTATAGCCATTGTTGGAGCCACGTAGGCTCTGAAACAAACAATGCCAGCAACGTTGGAGCGGCCCGCTTTCATTACGGGACTGCTCAGATTCAGTGCCCAACACGGGAAAAAGCCTTGGCCCCTCTGGGCCCTCTATAAAATAATGGTGCCATCCTTGGAGCCACCTGGGCTCTAAAAATAATGGTACCCCATGTTGGAGCGGCCAGCTGCTAGACGGGGCTGCTTTGACTGACACGGGCCGCTCAGCACCGTCACCGTACCTCTGTCCGTTGCGGTGGGCAGTCTCTTCTTCACCCGGGCCCCCTGCTGGACCCGGGCCTTGTCTGGATACCACGGAGGAGGCATAAGCAGGGTGGGCACCCGTATATAGACATCCAAATAAGCGGGGTGGGCTCCCGCTAATCCGCATAAAAATAAAAACAAAATGGTGTAGGCTCCCGCCATCACAGGCACCACAATGCGGGGAGGGCACCTGCTCCCAGCAGCATCACGTGGGAATTCCTCCAGTGGGGACTCCCTCAGGCAGCATGCAGCGGCGCGCTGCAGAGCTCCAACACCTCTTCAGGAGCCCAACCTCAGCGCTCCCAGGGAGCAAATGCTAATTTCTAACTATAATGTCCCGGAAACCTATGGTTTTTTTTGTGAATTTCAAAGTTTTTTTTAAATTCTATTTTTTAATTATAATGTTCATTAAACCTATGGTTTTTTCAGTAATTTAGATTTAGATTTTTTTTGTGTGTGATATTTTGTAACTTTAATATTCTAAAAATAATTTTCGTAATTTTTTGTGTTTGTTATTAAAAGTATATAATGTCTTCTTTTTTTATAAAATACTAAAATATATATTTTTTTAGAAAAAAGTGGACTTGCGCACCCATCGTGTTCCATTCTCGGTTGGTGTGCAGATTCAAACGGCCATATTGGTGAAGTTGTGAAGGATGCATGTTTCAGCCAGCCCACTCCACCTACGCTTACAGGGAAGGAATGACAACGCTACATGTCCCAGGTCTTTCCTGTTGTGATCTGCTGATCACAGTCTAGTTGTCAGCATGCCACAGCCACTCCCTCACAGCTGGTTTATACCCACACCACACCCATGCAGAACAGGCATCACAGGACATGTCACCCTGTCAATAAAAAGGGCCAGGCGCATGTGCTCGACGCCATTTCCATTCTCTCCCATGACTTGAAGTGCACAGAGTTGGTGGCAGCCGAGGCACTTTGCCCGACACCGTCCTTCCACCATGTGGCAATTACTTGAGTTTCACTGAGTTAGTGCCACCAGAGCTGAGCGGGTGTGCAGCCTGCGATGATGCGTAGGTCTCGATACACCCTCCTGGCAATCAAGACCCGATTTGAATTGTGAGCTCAGCTCGACCACGTGTACGCCACACAATGAAGAATTCTCGGCACGTGCATTGATATGTTCTTGGCCCAAAATCTAATGTGTGACCTTCTGGCTGCCAAGAACGCGGGCCCTGGGCATGTCGTGGGCCTTCTTGGACACATGCTGGTGGCTGAAGGTGAGCAGAGAGGCTTGTTTGTGCAGCAGCGGGCAGTCACCGCTGGACGACAGAGTGGATGGGGTGCAGCAGCCTGGGTGCACAGGGGCGGGACAGCGATGAAGACGTGTGCAGTTGTATGTACTCTGCCATTAGTGAATCTATACTATGTTTCAGATGAGTGAGCTTGGGGACTGCAGTATGTCCCAGCATGTGAATCGAGACACACCGGTGGTGGAAAGGTGAGCTGTGAGGGTTTTGTCCGCAGTGTCAACACTCACTCTCCCTCTCTATATCTTCCTTTCTCACTCTCTCTCACTTTCTCTCTTACTCTCTCTCTTCCTCTCTCTCACATTCTTTCTCTCTTTCTCTCTGTTTTCCTCTCTCTCTCACTCTCTCTCTATTTATCTCTGCCTTCTCTCTCTCACTCTTTCTCTCTTTCTCTCTGTCTCCTTTGATGGGCGCATAACTCACAATCTTATCTTGCTTTTTGTCTTGCAGTCTGTGATTTAGAGATTGTCGAGGGATGACACGCCAGGGCTGTACCTACTTTTTATTTTGTTGTTTTCTGTAAATAAAATGTTTTATATGTAAATCCATAGATGTCTGTGATTCTCATTTATCCAACCTCACATGCATCTTCATTGTTATAATTGGGCAATATTAGCTGATTTGTTATGTTCCAGATTTCGGAAGGTTGCTGTCACATTTGTTTGTCGGGGATCAAGGGGGGATGGCAGACAAGGGGATGGTGGCGGGGGTGTCAGGGCACTCTTGGATGTTCTAGCTGCATGATCGTAGGCTCCATGGCATCTGTTGTCATTCAGGTGTGGCTGTGGGATGGGCTTCCTTTCATGTTGCAAGTTGTAGTCCAACTTTACACCAGGTCAGAGCAGGTGTAACGCATCTTATTGTCTGTTTAGTGTTCTCTTCGCTGATCTTGCTGGTCATTGAGAATGTTGCAAAGAGGTGTGTTCGCTGATTTTTACACAGGAACGCCTACTCTGCATCTAATTAGCAATATTTGCCCCAAGTCATCCGTGACAATGTTTTTTTTTGGCGGCTATCGCTGGTAAACTGGTGATATGGGCTGTTTGCACCAGCTTGTGAATGGTGCGTTACATTTATCACCATTTTGGTTGCGATAAAGTGCAGTTAATTCGACGATGTGTCCTTGAGAATATGCCCCTCAGTGTTTTAAACACCTGAGAAGTACTCGAGTGCCACGGTGAAAGCCATGCACCCTTTGAATTCACACTAGGGGGCAGCGCTGAGATTCGCGCTCCCTTCATGTTCACACTAGGGCGCCACACTGAAAGCCGCACTAGGGTCGACTCCAAACTTTTATGAAGAAAAAAACGTTCATTTTCATTAATCTACATTCGCCACGGGGACACCATCCCGAGGCATGCCAACATCTACACATTTATTTATTTTTTAAAGGGGAGGGGGCCGCCTGGCTCCCCTTTGAGACTGCTTTTGGTCCTGGGGCCCCAATCCCCCGGGGCCTGGCCTCTCTGTTGTGAACTGTGGGGGGAGCCCCAATGCCCCCACGGTCACGCTGGCTCCCCACCTCCTGCGGGAGCCGGAATTGCTTTTGGGCAATGGGAGCTGCTAAAATGCAGCTTCCCTTGCCAAAAAACAATTCTCCTTTCCTTTATTGAAGCGAGAGGAGGTGTTCCTCCTCTTGATTCAACGAAGCAAACCAGGGTTTGCTATCACAGGCTGGAAGCCATGCTCCCGCCCTGTCATAGCAAACAGCAATGTTCGGGATGGACACCATGGGACATTGCAGAAGCCGGCCCTGGGTGGTGGTGGTCCCCAGGGCCATCATGCGTTCCAAGAGGGGGCCGCGCTTCCCCCTCCCACTATTTTCAAAGCCCCGAGGTGGTGGTGGTTCCTGGGGCTGCGGGAGTGCCGAGGAGGTGGTGGTATAATTACATGATTGCCCCCGGGACCTGGCCCACCTAGGGGTTCGTTTAAATGGGAGCCCCCGCTTATTTAAAAAAAAATAGTCCAGATTTGCACATCCAGTGCGCTTTTGGATGATTTTTAAAGTTAAAAAAAATGCTTTATTGGTTTTTTGGTGACTCGGTTCCACCGATTCACAAGATGGCTGCCAACACTTTCTGGTTTGGAGTGTTGCAGCCAATCACAGTTAAGCTCATGGTTGGGAGAGTTCCCGAAGCCACCGCGTCCCTAGATATCAACATTTTTATTTTTTGAATTTCTCAGCAACTACTGATCAGAATTACATAATTTGAAAAAAGGTTGCTTTCTGAACCAAGCACTACCAAGCACATATAAGGCCCGGTTCCAGAGGGTGGGCTGGGTGAGCCAGGCCTACCCAAGCATCACCCTGTGCCCTCCCAGTCACGACATAAGAGCTATTGCAAAATGCACATATAAAATTCCTCTTTGTCTGTGTCATCAGGCCAAACGGTGTGGTGTTCTTGAACTGTTGTGGGCTCACTGGGCTTGTCTGGCATGTTATCTCAGTTTCACCCGATTTTTTCACAGTTCTTAAAATACCATTCATATGCCTTTGGGAAATGTTTAGCGAGGCATTATTTTTTCTCCGTTTTTTTTTTTTACGGAGTTTGATATAGAGTGAACTTGACCCAGTATCGGAGCGCTTTACATAGCACCAGTTGCGTTACATGAGGACACACTCATCATTTTGTTAGGCAAGGGGGGATTCATTGATTTGCTCAGAATCACCGGATGTTCAGCGTCATTGCCGAGATTCGAAACCGATTCCCCAGATTAGAGGTCGACTGCCCAAGCCGTTAGGCCAACTCCTCTCCTTTACTGGTTTTGGTGGCCCCTGGTCCCCTACTCAACCTATTCCTTACATTTTTGTTTTACTTTTACTGCCACAGTGGGAAAATGTATTTCATGAATGTTCTGAGTAGGGTTATGACCTTTTCAATAGAAAATATTGTTTGAAGAGTATGCAAAGATCTGGACAAGATACTAAACAGGGGTGTAAATGAAATAATATTTATTCATTTGGAGCATTACTTTTCAATTGTTAAATATTTCAAATGTATACGTGCTGTTTGAAGAATACACAGCCAAGTTGGCAATCCAACTCTCAAGGTTTTGTTAGTTGCAGGATCAACAAATTAATTATTTTCTCCACCCTCCATCCCTGATTGATGCTGAGACAGTTCCCGTAATTCCTACCATATGGGGTGGATCCATTGAAGAAATAAAAACCTTCAAAGGTTTCACTGATACACCTGGTCCTTTACACCAACGTAGAAGAAATTGGCACGGAAGCTCTAATATATAAACAATGCATTTATTAACCTCACATGTGGGAGACTGTGTCATACAGTACCCTCAGACCACTGTAGGAGACAGTCCAAGGAGTACAGAGAACAGTGGCCTTATATATGCATTTATTACATAGTCAGCATAACACCAAGGGGAAGTCCTGTTACATACAAGCATGCTTATTGACTAGTATGCGTATTCAAAATTTGCTTGCTCCACAAAGTGGGAGGGGAGACATTTCTCCTTGCATCAGCAAGAATAGCCTGACTAGAAGCAGGTGCATTCTACCAGCTAGGCCTTTCTGAGCATGTGCAAGGCTCTGGAAGTGGGAGAAAGCACATGACGAGCACATGGCTAACCAACATTGCTGCTGTTGGACTTGGCCCTTTTGGCAGGTTCACCTCTAAACTTTTTGCCTTTTATGTGACCTGACGTTACTAGTTTTTGGCCTCTGCGCACTTTAGCACTGTGGCCCAGTGCAAAGTGCGTGCGCACGCTCAGTGCGTGTGGTGAGATTGGCCTGCCCTCCCGTAGGAATGCATGGGGGATATGTGTGTCCATGGTAATTCCTGATATGAGAGGAGTGCAGGGGCGAGTTTAGTATGTGTGAACTCGTGAGAATAAATGCTGTGCAATGGTGTGTGCAGATTTAGGGTGACTGGTGGAGAAACGCCACTTTTAGAAGTTGGCATTTCGGTGTACTGTGTGTCTGCCTGCCTGATGTGAAGTGCATGTCTGGCTTGTGATTGAAAGAGGATGGATGGTGTGGTTACCTCCAGGAGCCAGGATGAGTCTGCCCAGTGGTGAATAGGGAGATCTGAATGTCGATTAGGGGTGGGCGGCTAATTCCGTTCCGCTTGCGGAACTTGAAAAATTTCGCCATTTTTGCGTTCCGCGCGGAACGAGAAAATGTCAAAACTTACGCGATCCGCGGCGGAATGGAATTGCAAAACCGTATCGTCTTCTTGGATAAATATGCACGGCAGGATTCTTTCTGGCACAGTGCTCCTGTCACAAAAATTAAACCTCAACAGGAAGCACTTACAGATATTAATAAAGCAGGTGCCCGAGTTGAAGCTCAAATTCAGTAACTCATTATTCAGCCCAAAAACATTGTGAGCTTTGTCGAGGCTGGGTAGGTGTTCTTTCCTTTCTACCCATATCTACCGTCAAAAATGAGCTGTGATGCTTGATGGAGGCATTTGCATCCTTGACTTTCACAAGCGCGATCCCCGTGCAGTTCCTGTGACCAGGAGCTTCTTTCTCCTCACGTGCTGCTCTGATCGGTCTCTGACCATTTTACAAACACAAGAGTCATGTGAACTCGCATAGAAGCCCACCTGTTTGGCCCCACTCCACACACTAGCAGTGTGCACCGTCTTCTTGCCCTTTACCCACTAGGATGGACAGCTCACTCAAAGGACCCTGGCGCCCTTCAGCGCGATGGCAAAGTTACCGACACATGGTCACTGGAGACAACTCTTCTGGCCCTTTACGCAGCTGTTGTGTAGGAAAAGCACTATACATTTACCCAACGAGGTAGCACTTACTGATTAGCCAGTAGGAAGTACTCCAGTTGAGTAGCAGTATTGCACAAAACAATGGCATCTTCTTGGATAAATATGCAGGGCAAGATTCATTCTGGCACGATGCTCCTGTCACAAAATTAAACCTCAACAGGAAGCACTTACAGGTGCCCGAGCTGAAGAGACTGGGCAGGTGTGCTTTCTCCCCATATCTACTGTGGAAAATTAGCTGTGATGCTTGATGGAGGCCTTTGCATCCTTGACTTTAACGAGCGCAATCCCGTGCAGTTCCTGTGACCAGGAGCTTCTTTCTCCTCATCTGCTGCTCTGATCGGTCTCGGACCTTTCATAAACACAAGAGGCATGTGAACTCGCATAGAAGTCCGCCCGTTTGGCCCCGCCTCACACACTAGCAGTGTGCACCGTCTTTCCGCCCTTTACCCACTAGGATGGACAGCTCACTCAAGGGACCCTGGTGCCCTTCGGCGTGATGGCAAAGTTACACACACAGGGTCACTCTAGACAACTCTTCTGGCCCTTTACGCAGCTGTAGTGTAGTAAAAGCACTATACATTTACCCAACGAGGTAGCACTTACTGATTAGCCAGTAGGAAGTACTCCAGTTGAGTGGAGGTATTGCACAAAATGGTGGTGTCTTCTTGGATAAATATGCAGGGCTAGATTCATTCTGGCACGATGCTCCTGCACAAAAATTAAACCTCAACAGGATGCATTTACAGATTAATAACACGGGTGCCCGAGATGAAGGTCAAATTCAGTAACTTATTAATCAGCCCAAAAAAATCGTGAGCTTTGTCAAGGCTCGGCAGGTGTGCTTTCTCCCCATATCTACCATCGAAAATTAGCTGTGATGCTTGATGGAGGTCTTTGCATCCTTGACTTTCACAAGCCCAATCCCCGTGCAGTTCCTGTGACCAGGAGCTTCTTTCTCCTCATCTACGGCTCTGATTGGTTTCTGACCTTTTATATACACAAGAGGCATGTAAACTCGCATAGAAGTCCGCCCGTTTGGCCCCGCCCCACACACTAGCAGTGTGCACTGTCTTCCCGCCCTTTACCCACTAGGATGGACAGCTCACTCAAGGGACCCTGGCGCCCTTTGGCGTGATGGCAAAGTTACACACACATGGTCACTGGAGACAACTCTTCTGGCCCTTTACGCAGCTGTAGTGTAGGAAAAGCACTATTCATTTACCCAACGAGGTAGCGCTTACTGATTAGCCAGTAGGAAGTACTCCAGTTGAAAAGCGGTATTGCACAAAACGATAGCGTCTTCTTGGATTAATATGCAGGGAAAGATTCATTCTGGCACGATGCTCCTGTCACAAAAATTAAACCTCAACAGGAAGCACTTACAAATATAAATAAAGCAGGTGCCCGAGTTGAAGCTCAAATTCAGTAACTCATTATTCAGCCCAAAAACATTGTGAGCTTTGTCGAGGCTGGGTAGGTGTTCTTTGCCTTTCTCCCCATATCTAGCATTAAAAATGAGCTGTGATGCTTGATGGAGGCGTTTGCCTCCTTGACTTTCACAAGCGCAATCCCGTGCAGTTCCTGTGACCAGGAGCTTCTTTCTCCTCACGTGCTGCTCTGATCGGTCTCTAACCATTTTATAAACACGAGAGGCATGTGAACTCGCATAGAAGCCCACCTGTTTGGCCCCGCCCCACACACTAGCAGTGTGCACCGTCTTCCCACCCTTTACCCACTAGGATGGACAGCTCACTCAAAGGACCCTGGCGCCCTTTGGCGCGATGGCAAAGTTACACACACATGGTCACTGGAGTCAACTCTTCTGGCCCTTTACGCAGCTGTAGTGTAGGAAAAGCACTATACATTTACCCAACGAGGTAGCACTTACTGATTAGCCAGTAGGAAGTACTCCAGTTGAGTAGCGGTCTTGTATAAAATGATGGCGTCTTCTTGGATAAATATGCAGGGCAAGATTCATTCTGGCACAATTCTCCTGTCACAAAATTATACCTCAACAGGAAGCACTTACAGGTGCCCGAGCTGAAGAGACTGGGCAGGTGTGCTTTCTCCCCATATCTACTGTCGAAAATTAGCTGTAATGCTTGATGGAGGCCTTTGCATCCTTGACTTTCACAAGCGCAATCCCGTGCAGTTCCTGTGACCAGGAGCTTCTTTCTCCTCATCTGCTGCTCTGATCGGTCTCGGACCTTTTATAAACACAAGAGGCATGTGAACTCGCATAGAAGTCCACCCGTTTGGCCCCGCCCCACACACTAGCAGTGTGCACCGTCTTCCCGCCCTTTACCAACTAGGATGGACAGCTCACTCAAGGGACCCTGGCGCCCTTCGGCGTGATGGCAAAGTTACACACACATGGTCACTCTAGACAACTCTTCTGGCCCTTTATGCAGCTGTAGTGTAGTAAAAGCACTATACATTTACCCAACGAGGTAGTACTTACTGATTAGCCAGTAGGAAGTACTCCAGTTGAGTGGAGGTATTGCACAAAATGGTGGTGTCTTCTTGGATAAATAGGGTATTAAGACGGGGTTTACCCAATGAAAGTCACTGGGACCTGGGTCATATTGGTACTGAGAGGGAAAGGGGTCCCAGTGAGAAATAACTAATTACCACAAATTAAATGATAATAGTGACACTTAATTAATCTACAATGTTTTATTCACAATGTAGACATAACCAGGATATAGTATCCAACAATGCTCATTTTGAAAAGGTTGAATAGTGCCCCTGGGAGTAAGGGCAAAGTGATAAAGTGAGGATAGTGCAGGTAGTGAGTAGTGACAGTAAAATCAGACAATAATCTGACACGTTTATAAGTCAATTGAAATGTACAGACGATCATGAATCCAAATATATCACTTAAAAAACCACATGCCCCACGTAGTACATTGTATGTGACAGTTTCCAATGGGGGGCTCGAAGATAGAGGACAGTTGTCGACGTTTCGACCCACAGATGTTGCAGGAATTAGTGGAGCCCTTGCGGCGGGGTCTTCATCAGGACAGGATGGGGACTAGCAACCTATTAATATCAATAATTGGGTACAGATTACTAAACCCATTCAAATCATACAATATTTAGATTATTTAGATTTGCACACAATTGGGGAGAGCATACCTAGTTATTCGGTGCTCATTTATCATTGTAGAGAACCTCCGTGTGAAGAACATGAATTCCTGAGGGGGTTAAACAAACAATTTCAAGTATATTAAAATTAATGTGCTGAAAATGGAAAATCACATTGACAGCTTGTACTTTATGTGGACAGATAGAAAATTAAGGACTTACATCTTGATTATTACCACTAGCGTTATGGCGGGAATTGAAAACAGGCCCGGGGACGCTGGGCACTGGAAATCCGAAGATTTATCTGAAGGCATAAGGGAACTCCATTAATATTTACACAAGAGACCCCGACAGGTATCTATATTGAGATGCGTCCGCAAAAGCTTACCAGAGAGTTCAGTATCGGTTACGGTCGTCCCCACGTAGTAAACAGGCGCTGGGAGTAAATCGGGACTCACCCGCTGGGGAGGAATGGAGCATTGAGATAATAATTATCATGCTCGTGTTTGGACTGGCAAAGAATGATTAAAAAGTAAAGAGGAACGCCGGAGCGTCGGGTGTGCTTACCGAGGAGTAAATCAAACCGGCGTCTTCACAGCAGGTTCAGTAATGGCAGGCTAGCTTCCTATTTAGTTGGTAACCAAGGGAACGGAGTCACATGATCCTGAATCCCGAGTAAAGATAGTAGACAGACTATAGACAGCCTCGGCAGGGTTCAGACTTAGTAAGGATTGATATTGCGACCATAGAGGAAAAGGATCATGAATTATTGATTGATGATCGCGATGAGAGGGTAATTACCCGCGCGGTTCAGACATAATAGGGATTGATATTAGAGGAATTGGATCATAAGTTAAATGATCGCGATGATTCAATACACAATATTAAGGAGAGGGTAAATACCCCCATGGTGGAATATCGTTTAAAGTATCGTAAAGGAGCCAATTCATATTGTTGTAATAAGTGATCGCGATAATACAGAGTTTGTTAATTGTTCAAATCCAAGAGTTTCGGACAATTTATGAGTGGACGTATCCAGAGTGAACGAATACATTGGCGTTTTTAGTCATATAGCTGATAGAGCATGATTTCCGAGAAATTTACATGTACGAGATGGCGTACCTATCGCAAGATGGTAAGGCCGTATTGTCATGCCACAGGATTCGTAAAACTTACATCATTACATTCAATATCCCCATATCCACCGTCGAAAATTAGCTGTGATGCTTGATGGAGGTCTTTGCATCCTTGACTTTCACAAGCGCAATCCCCGTGCAGTTCCTGTGACCAAGAGCTTCTTTCTCCTCATCTACGGCTCTGATCGGTTTCTGACCTTTTATAAACACAAGAGGCATGTGAACTCGCATAGAAGTCCACCCATTTGGCCCCGCCCCACACACTAGCAGTGTGCACCGTCTTACCGCCCTTTACCCACTAGGATGGACAGCTCACTCAAGGGACCCTGGCGCCCTTTAGCGTGATGGCAAAGTTACACACACATGGTCACTGGAGACAACTCTTCAGGCCCTTTACGCAGCTGTAGTGTAGGAAAAGCACTATACATTTACCCAATGAGGTAGCGCGTACTGATTAGCCAGTAGGAAGTACTCCAGTTGAGTAGCGGTATTGCACAAAACGATAGTGTCTTCTTGGATAAATATGCAGGGCAAGATTCATTCTGGCACGATGCTCCTGTCACAAAATTAAACCTCAACAGGAAGCACTTACAGGTGCCCGAGCTGAAGCTCAAATTCAATAACTCATTAATCAGCCCAAAAAAATCTTGAGCTTTGTCGAGACTGGGCAGGTGTGCTTTCTCCCCATATCTACCGTCGAAAATTAGCTGTGATGCTTGATGGAGGTCTTTGCATCCTTGATTTTCACAAGCACAATCCCCGTGCAGTTCCTGTGACCAGGAGCTTCTTTCTCCTCATCTACTGCTCTGATCGGTCTCTGACCTCTTATAAACACAAGAGGCATGTAAAGTTGCATAGAAGCCTCTCCGTTTGGCCCCACCTCACACACTAGCAGTGTGCATTGTCTTCCCACACTTTACCCACTATGATGGACAGTTCACTCAAGGGACCCCGGCGCCTTTCTGCACGATGGCAAAGTTACATACACATGGTCACTGGAGAGACAACTCTTCTGGCCCTTTACGCAGCTGTAGTGTAGGAAAAGCACAATGAACTTGCAAAGAAACCCCGCCCCCGAAAATCTCCATGAGCACGCGAGGGAGGAGTTGCACCTGGGACCTGAATAGGGCTGTGCCTTCCCTCCACAATGCTGGCTCTACCCCCTCTGGTGCGTCTGAGCACCTAGCCCCCACCTGACAAAAGCGAGAGGAGCTGAGCACAACAAAGTACTCCAAAGCTCCCCAAACCAGTTGCATCTGGTTTCCCCCCAGCCCTGTGCTGTGTGTGACAAAGGAAAGGGGTGTTTAAATGTAGGGGCCATGACCCGAGTGTTCTGCTGTACTGGTCCTGACACTGGGGGCTGCTGCTGCTGGGCTCCAGGAGGAACCACCAAAAGGGACTGCCTCCCTGCTGGAGGGCCCTGTGTGCTGGCCTGCCTGAGCCCAGCCTTGTTCCCCCCTGAATTTTGCCTTTATTTGGAAGAGCGCTTTGCTCTTTATTACTGGCCATAGCGCTCCATTCTTTATCCCTGGATTTGGGACTTAAAACTCATGGGAAGTGCTATATCATGATTTCCTGAAGAGAGCTTTATTTTTAATTTCTGGAGAGCACTTTACCTTCATTGGGAAGAGTGCTCCTGTCGTTCATTTTGCAGCGTGGGGCTGCTGCCTGGGAATCCACACAGCGGGTGCCCACCCCGCTGTATGCTCATTTTGCAAGCAGGTGCCCACCCCACATTTCTGTGCACGAGCGGGTGCCCACCCCACATCTTTGCCAGTTTATGAGCGTATTTACAAAGTGGGTGCCCACCCTGCTTCTGTATTTACTTACAATGGGAGCCTACCCCATATTGCCTCCAACCTTGAATAAATCACCGCCGCAACCCGGAAGTCCACAGAGCGGGCTTGTTGTGGGCGTGGTGCTCCAAGAACCAGGAGCAGACGGGAGCCTACCCCGCGCTCCCGTGCTGACGGGAGATGGCCGGGTTCTCTCCACAGGGCTCCCAAGAGCGAGGGAGAGCCCCGGAGTGCCAGCTAAGTAGCGGAGAAGTGCCACAGTGACTGGCGGGGCTCCCCTGTCATAGATCTTTAGTTTGCACTAGTAGGCAGAGTTTGCAGGGTATAGAGGGAACAGTTTATGTATTTTGTAGGTGACTGAACTTTCCTCAGGAGCCAACAGGAGTACAGCAAAAACTATTTCTCAGTGGCATCCCATGCCTTCTGCCCAAACAAATATTATACTCAAGGTAAGCAACATGTGTCCAGAGACAAAGCCCCGCTCCTAGGTCGGCTTCTTAATGCTCTTTTTCTGTTAATCACATATGGGCAGGTGACTGCTGCGATGAACATCCATTTCCTAAAAAGTTAAACTCTAAATCTCAGAAGTTCTTAAACACATCCGTTAACTATGGTGCTTTCAAAAAACACATCACAACACTTTACAAGTATCTTAACTTTTCCACACTGATGCATGGATTTATGTCAATGGTTGCAGCATATTAGTCATTAGCAGTTGTAAACACATTTTAAATTGTATTTATCTTATTTTCTCAACGTTTTAAGCATGAAAGGAGAAACAACACCTGCCTTAGGTGATTTTACTAACTTTTGTACTGGCCATGTCATTAAAATTGCAGTCAGGCCTGTAAAAAACTGGCTATACGCCAACCTTAAGTGTGGAATGTAACACCCCCAAGTGTTTGAATATTGAGCTGTAGCATTTAGACTAAGGCAGTGATCTATTTTAGAGCGACTGAATACTTTTGGTGGAAGCTAGGGATATTGGCGTGAGGATAGGACAGATACCCTGGTAAGCAGAAGACAAGGGACACCAGGGTGTAGCAGGTGCAGTGGCACCAGTGCCCAGAATCTGGAGGGAACTGCTGTATTTCACAGTTCAAACAGGGAGCCTATTTTTTTCTTGCACTAAGGCCGGTGACTCACTGGCTACTCCATTGATAGCAGCCAAAAATGAAGGCTCCTGGAGGTGAGGCTTCTTACATTTGTGTTTCGAGCTTAATATTATAGTACACTATTCTTCTTTCTCAACTATTCAAGGTCTCATGATGTGAAAACACAGTGCACCTTTCTTTAATCCGCAGTGGGGTCATCTGACTGGTGTTGTGGGATCGCCTGGACCATAATGGAGCCAGATCAATCCCAATGTCGTAACCTAAAATGATGGGGCCCCCTTACAGAATGTATTGAGGGGCCCAGAACTACCCATATTGCCCAGATGTTCATTGGCCTTGAGATGACTGGTCTCTTTTTTGGACTTTGGTCTAAATCCACAGATCATTTATCCTTTATCAGTAGTCACCATTTGTGCATAATTATATTGGGGATGGGTGCTGGTATCTGGAAGTAGGAGCCTAGCTCTTGCTTTGGGGCACAGGGTTTGATCTCCTGCATTAAGTGGAAACCAACTCTTCTGAAAGAGACAAGCACCTTTAAAGTTAATGTAGGCTGGTCTACGAGACAGTTGCAGACCTGGTGCTTGTGTTTATGAGTTGCTGTTGGCTCTACTCCCCAGCTGGCATCACTGCAAAGTGTTTTGTGTAGTTGCCGTCAAAGACTAAATGAGAGATTAACCCTTAGAAAGCTACCATTAATCAGATGGCTGTGTAATAGAATGTCAGCAACCAGCTTCCATTCTGTCTGAAATAAAAGGTGGTATCTTCATGAAGGACCTCATCTTGAAATTATGATTAAATGGCACCCTGACTCTCATGGGATAGGGGCTCTTTGGAGGGAGACAGCTGTTACTCTGGATTCACTCACTTCTTTTGGTCCCTCAACATTTGATCTCAATAATTTTCTTCTGTACATCTTAGCTTTTTGAGTCACTGCGTTGCCACCAGTTCTTGTAGATTTCCGTTTTCTGTACTCCTCTTACTAGTTGTCTGAGATGATGAAGCAGTGGTTTTAACAGTTCCATGTAATATGGTGTCCCCAAACTCCTTTGCAAACTACATGAAGATTACAGTCTGGAGAGTTGGAAATTTCAATCGCTATTCCAGCAGTTCTTTCAATGCCCATTTCCATTTAGGAAGCTGTCTGGAGGTACAAGAAGCATTTGCCTGCGTGTAGGCTGACAACTTTCTGCCATGTAAACGCAGACACTGTTTCCAGTCATGCATTTCAAACTCAAAAATCATTGGTATTCAGTGATTGTCTAATTAATTAGATAGAAGCAAACTAAGTCTACAATAAGGCTACCACGCACAAAATGCCTGGACCCCTACCCACCCCTAAACTGTAAAATAAATTTTAGCTCAATTTACCACTACTCTACCCTCTATATGCTCTGTATATAAACTGAATCTACTATTTGCATTGTGGTGCCTGCTTGAAGGTAGATATGATGGAATCCAGGGCTTGTAGGCTACCTCCAGTAGGACCAAAAATTGGGCCCGCCATTGCCCACCTGAAGGCACCCTTTGCCCATCCAGATTAAAATTCCTGAAGCTGGGCCTGATGCATACCCCCACCCCTTTCTGTTCTCAACAATTCCGCCGGGCACAGGGCTGAATAGACCTATCTGCATGTAGAGTGGTGGGAGGAGTAGCACCTGGGCCTGAATAGGACTGTGCCTGATTTTGCAGTATAAAGATTGGGGCCCAGATCCCAGGACTTTAGATCACTTCTGTGAACACAAGACAAACCTTTGCCAAGGAGAAGAACCAAGGAAGCTGCAGGAGTTTGGAATGCCCATTTGCTAGTGTGCTGTTTGCTGGGTTGGCCTGCAGGGGTTTCTTCATTACCAAGGAAAGGAGAAGGAACTTTAAAGGAACTTTCATCATCTTGCAGAATATTTCTCCAAGGGCTTGAATCTGAGATTGCCTCCTGACCGAAGTCTCAGGGATATCAGACTTCACCCCTTCTGTTTGCCTGCATCTGGAACTTGCTGTTCTAGCTGCTACAGAAGGTATTCTGCAACACCAATGCCGGCGAGCGATGCCATCATCTGCATTAAGGCTGTGAGCGCTGCTCCGACTTGCAACGTAGACCCGACGCCAGCCGCCATGCCACCTCGGCGCAAGCAAATGACATTGTAAGCCTGCCATAGCCATGAGCGCTGCTCCGATTTGCGATGTATGCCTGATTCCTGCTGCTGTGTCGCACCGACTCTGAAGCCGACATCATTCGGGGCTGATTCTTGTCGTGGGTGGTCAAAAATCCATCAACATCATGACATCATACGGAACAGTGGTTTCGGCACCATCGTGACATTACCTCCTCTCCGATCAGGAACTGACGCCTCCCCTGCATGCGCAAGCATCCCGGTTGAGATGCATCACCTTCTCCGAAGCAAGGAATGCCGGAATGCGCCGACGATGCCCCTCCTCTCCGACGCCGTGAGCTTTCTTTGTTTTTGCTTTTCCAAAGTACTGTTCTCTGTGGGTCTGTTTTGACTCTGGGCTTGACACTGCTCACCTCGTGGTCGGCACTGTACTTTGTGGATTTCTTTGACTTTGAGGTTGTGATAACTCCAGTTGGGGTTATCTGTTGCTAAAGACTGCTTTTAAGTGAATAACCTATCTTTGAATTATTCCTACCATCTTGAAGAATTATTATTGATTACAGTATTGTGGATTTTTGTCGTTTATGGTCTTGTGATAAGTCTATATAAAGAATACTTATTTTTATAAAACCTGTGTGGTGTCCATCTGTAGTGTTTTCACTGTATTACTGTATGTGTTCACAAATGCTTAACACACTGCCTCTGAGATAAGCCTATCTGCTCGTGCCAAGCTACCAAGGGGGTGAGCAGGGGTTATCCAGTAGTGTAATCCCCTTTCCCTGTCTTAGAAGCAAGGGTCCCTATTTGGTCAAAGGTGTATACCATCGCCAACTAGAGACCCCCAGTTCTAACAGGTGTCTTTATAGTGAGTTAGTGCTCAATAAGCATGATAAAGGTGCCGTTTGCCAGATATCCTCTTATCCCTAGAGTAGATTTATCAACAAGGGTGAAAGCTAGCAGTGTAGGGGAAGTGGCCTTCAAACAATATATTGATTTGAATGGAAGCTAGCAGTATGGGGAAAGCAGCTGTTATGAACATATTGGACTGCAATGGTGAATTGTATGGTTGAAGTTGCTGCATTTTGAGTGGAACTGAAAGACATACTGGGTAGGGGTTACCATTAAGAGCCATGACATATCATCATTTAAGTTGATGATGTTGTTTTCTCAAGCGGTAAACCAACGTCTGATCCTTTAAATAGACACCAAAGTAGTTGGTCACACACTCCAGTACCATCCATTTAATCTTGTTCTCATTAACTCCATATTCTGTGAAGTGATATGTCATGCAGGTGGTACTGTGCTTAGATCTTTTGTTACTTTGATGTTCTGGTATACTTATTTTGAGCTTTCTTAAGTGCATGCCAATGTACCTGAGATTGTAAGGAAATGAGTGTTATTACAATGTATATGTTTTCTAATTTCCCAGGGTACAGGAGCATCTCCTGCAGGGGTATTGGCCTGTTACAAGGGGTAAACTCCATATTTTAGTATCTATTTGTACTGCAGGCTGTCCCTTCTGTTTTGATTCTGCTTATAGGAGAACCAAGTGGGCTCCTAACCTATCCCGGTGGCTTCAACAGCTTCCCATTTGTAGAGACGCCTTCTGCATACTATTCGAGAAACGAGAACACGAAGCAATGTAAGTGATCCTGCCTGATCATGCCCATTAGAGGAATGGTTTGAGGATCTTTTCATTGGAAGTGTTGGGCCCACAATTTGTCTGATAGCTCCTGAGCTTGTTCATTACAGTTTAGTGTAAAGAAACAATTCTGAAGTATAATCAGATGTTGTCCATAACGTAGATTTTACCTTAAGGCCCATGGAAGGTAACTATGGAACCCAAGGAGATTATTTCTGTTTCTAGATTTTTGATACATGTGAATTTGGACCCCTTCCTCATTCACTGTGATCTCCGAATCAAGGAATGCTCTCTCTCACCAAAGGGGTGTGGGTGAATTTTAGGTAAATAACTTGGTTATGGAGCCACTCAATGAAGTAATAGATGTATTAAATTCATCTATCCATATAATTAAGATATCATTGATGCATCAACACCATAGCTTAATATTAGACAGGAAGGTATTATTGTTGTAGATGTGTTCCTCCTCAAACTGGTTCACATAGAGGCAAGCAACACTCAAGTTGAAGGTATTGCCCTTCGAGGTGATTCGGATTTGATCATACTCAAAAATGTGTTGTCAGTGCAAGTGTGGTACAAGCTACTATGTAGCAGGGCTCATTAGCTGTCTGATGCCTTCTAACACTGGATTCACTCCTCTCCATGTTCTGTAGTCCTTTCTGGCCCTTTTGACTCTTATTGTACTTTGGGCATTGTGGAGCTACAGCTGTAACTTTTAGAGTCCTCCAGCTGTGCAGGGCTTGTTTA
Source organism: Lissotriton helveticus (assembly GCF_964261635.1). Lineage (NCBI taxonomy): Eukaryota > Metazoa > Chordata > Amphibia > Caudata > Salamandridae > Lissotriton > Lissotriton helveticus. Next base: position 1,471,733,376 of record NC_136065.1, read on the forward strand.
TTTAAGGACGTATTCAATGTGAGAGTCTTCTTATGCTTAAACTATGTTTACTCTTTACCAAGCTACATTTTCCTGGTGATGGTGCACATTATTCAGGAAGCATCAGGAGCAGAGGTATTCCTACAGAGAGTCTCCCACTCATGAGGCTGTGCTTTGGAAACAGGTTGAAGGAGATCAATCCCACGGTCATACAGAAGGACTGGTCTGGTCCCAAGGTAAGGAATGCTTGAAGTGTTAAAGGCCCACTAGGGCACCACCACCTAGGGTGCCCACGCAGGAGGATTTACCTGCATCTCTGCATGAGTATCTTGACTTTGGTTGGGCTTGTTATCAAACATCAGGTTCGCAATAAATTAAACCAGTGTCGGCAAGGAGTTAGTTTTGGTGTCTTACACTACATCCTGGAGTCTGTGCCTTTATTTAAGCAAGATCCAGCGCCACACTACATTGGCGATGGGATGTCTGCCCAACGCGGCGGCCTACTCATATGGCCTGAATAGTGGAGCTCACACTGGTACCTGTTACGGAAGAGGCCCCTACCAACCTCACTGTAATCAGCCTACAGCTGCCTGCCAGTGGCCATGGTGGGCGCTCCCTATTGGCCCTGAGCGTTGTGACATCAATCTGACTTCTGCCAAAAGTTGATTACTCCAGGAAGCACCTGTTCACTGGGGGCTTTGCTACTCTTCTGTCAACTGCCGCCTGCCCCATGGGAGAGCATGCTGGCCTTGCAACCATGCGACGCTGCTGCCTGCTATTTCCACCTGCCTGCAGGGCCACAGCCAAAGAGTGCCTCACCTGCTCCTCCACTGCATCGCTTCCGGGCCTGGTGCTCACCCTGCATCACATCCCGTGACTCCCGGTGACCACCTATTGTGCCATTGGCTGCTTCCAATGCCTCCCGCTCCCATGGTAGTTCCGCCATGCTTTTCTTGCAGTCACCAGAGGAAAGTAGTACAAAGCGGGCAGACATCAACCCGCAACAGGCGCTCAAAGCTGCTGCTACTACCCCAGCATGACGCACATCCCTGCCCTGGAACGCCGACAAAAGCCTTGTGTAGAGTGCCTTAAGACATACTTCAAGTTCTTTGAAATTAAAGAGGGTAGGAAGCGTCTTCTGCTTCTTCACCTGGATGGGGCTGATGTGCATCAGGTGTCCAAATCCGTAATGGAATCTGGTCTACCGTGCACATACACAACGCTCAGAATGCCATCTCCACCTACTTTGAACTCTGTGCAAACCCTGGCTATGAACGCTTTCTCCTCCACCAAGCATAGCAGAAACCAGACGAAGGTATAGTTGTGTTCCACTCCTGGCTGAAAAATCTGGCGAGCATGTGCACCCTGCCAAATCAGGATGATGCGGTGGAGGAGCAATTCATCCAAGGACACGAATCAATGAAACTTAAAGAATGCATTTTGCAGGAGCCCAACATGTTGATTGGGACATCCTGTCACTTGGGTTGTCTAAGGAACTCTCCAAAGCAAGCGCAATGAAGGCATCCATCGAAGAGGAGCCCATCTGTAAAAAGACCGGGAAGACAAAGCCAGAGACAGACAAACCCAAGCCAGGAAGCTGACACTGCAGGTGGTGTGATGGTCCCTACCCCATCAAGGCAACTTCCCAGTACAGGGTAAGAAGTGTGCTGCATGAGAGAACTAGAATATTTTTTCCAAATGTGCTGCTCCACCCAGACACAGCTCGTGCCCCAGCCAAAACAAAGTGCCCGCTCCGTCGATATGCACCCGACATGCAGACCGAAAGCGACATGGATAATGACTAGCAAGAAGTTGTTTATGTGGTGCAATCAATCACACCAACATGCACAAGGCCCCAGTCAATGCACATGTGACCCCTCAGAGTATGAGGCCAACCGATTACCAACCTAGTCAATACAGGGGCCCCAATCTACCGAATGGCCACAAACCTATACCACAACCTGCCTACCCTGCCCACCGGTCACTCCACCAAAGTCAAAGTCTACGATTTTGGCAATCGTTCACCCCTGCAGCTTATGGGAGTCTTTCACACTTAAATTAACCATCAAGTCACCTCTGCCAATGCCAAAATCTATGTTTCTCAAGAAAGTGCCGGCTTCCACCTAAGTTGCCAAATCGCCCAAGATATCAAGCTGGTGCATTTCACTTTCAGTACCCACGCATGCGTCATCGACAACCTCACACAAGAATTTGCCCCCCTGTTTGATGGCATAGGATGTCTCAAGGGCAAAGCACGTTGACAAATCAATTAAACCCATTTGAGGATCCTGCTGGTGGATAGCATTTCATCTTTGCCTAAAGGTGGAACTAGATCTAAAGCACCTTGAAGAGGCCAGCATAATTGAGAAAGTGACAGGACCTACTCCTCGGGTGTCCCACAATCATAATGGATAAGAAGCCCAAACAGCCTAACACCATGCGGATCTACATTGAGATGAGTGTGCACATTCTGGCCATCAAATGAGATCGCCACTTGACACCCACTATAGATTACATCATTGAGGAACTCTCTGACTCAAAATGGTCCTCCATAAAAGAGCTCTGGTCGGGCTATCACCAGATAATGTTACACCCAGGCTCACACTCCATAACAACCTTCTCCATCCATGTGGGTCTCCAGAGGTATACAGGACTGAACTTTGATATATTAAGTGCTGCAGAGGTCTTCCAACACATAAGCAAAGAAGTGTTAACTGGACTGCTAGGTGTGCAGAATATTAGCGACTACATCTTGGTGCATGCCCCAATTTTGGACAGCCACATTACACGCCTCTGGCAGTGTTCGCCATGCTGAAGGATCATAGAGTGACAATCCACAGGGAAAAGTATGAGGTTTTATGAAGGAGCTACAGTTGTTTTGGCTACAAGTCCTCCGGTTGCCGAATAGAGCCCGATCCAGCAAAGGTGAAGGACATTCAATACGCCCCAGCTCTGACCTCAGCCACAAGGGTCTACAGCTTCCTCAGCATAGTGACCTACTCCGGACAGTTCACAGAGGAAGAGTCCCAGCTTGCAGTGGATGCCAGCATCATTGGACAGGGAGGTCATGCTGTCTCAGCATCAGAACTGTAGAGACTGGGCATCTGTGTGAGCTGAATACTCACGCCAACTAAACAACACAAATGTAGAGGGAGGACATCGCAATTCCCTGGGGGTTCTGTCATTTTGACATGTACCTCTATGGCTAATCTTCGGCTACCCTTTCACCAACCACAGGGATCACAAACCATTAATCCTGTTATTCAAAGGTTCTACATATAAACCACCACTAAGAATTGACAAATTGATCCTGCAGTTGCAAGAGTTCAACTTCAATGTAGAGTACCGGCAAGAGACTCACATACTTGAAGACTTCTTGTCACGCCATGCTCAACCAGCCATTTCCGCTGAAGCTAAGGAGGCCTAGGGGAACCAAAGCATCTGCCTCATGGTAAAGAGGGCCAACCTCATCACCATGTCCTTGTCAAATGTCGTGCAGGCCACAGAACAAGATGACTGCCTGCAAATCACAATTAAAGCCATACTAAGCAGTGACTGGAGCACTCTTCACTGCCATTCTGTCCATCACACACAGGAGAAGCAAAGCTGACAATCCAATCTTTATACGATGTTCGGCAAGAACTCTGATTGACAGTCGAAGGCTCTGTCCTGCTGGGCCCTTAATTTGTTCTCCCTGCAGCCTGAGACACTGTGCCATCCTCTTAGCTCACTGAGTCCACCAAGGGGTGGAAAAATTCCAAAACAGATTTAAAAGCAAAATCTGGTTCCCCGGCCTGGGTCAACAAGTGGAGGAAGCCATCAAAGACTGCAATTCTGCCAGGCAGCCGGTCAGCTTGAACCTCCAGCACCTGTCAACATGCAGGAGAGACCCACCACACTGTGGTAACATGTCAGTGCATGTTTCAGAATCCTCTTAAACAGCACAGTGCCATACACCATGGGGACGGAAGTCATCCCAAAAATAGAGAAAATCATAGCTTCCCATGGAATAATTGAAGAAATTCACACCAACAATGGACCACCACCCCACAGCCAAGAATGGGCCGAGTATCTCCAGTCACATAACGCAAAGAGTCGACACATCACACGGAGGTGGCCACACACCAACGGAGATGTGGAGAGGTTGGTAAGACAACAGTCATATGCATTGCCCTAGGAGAAGCCAAGAATGTGGAGTGTGCAATTTATACATTCCTACAAGAGTATCAGCTAACGTCTCACTCCACCACCAGCATAGCCCCTAACTGAGATTTATTGATTATGGGCCCAGGTGAATATTGATAAAAGACTAGTTGGGTGGCCTGCACGCTCTATCAGATCCGCCCGACATCCTTCCCCGCCCGACACCCATTTCCCCCCGCCATATTACTATGACGGGGGGGAACCACGGCGGACAGAAAGACCATCCACCGTTTTTCCGCAAAAGGGTTTCATATGGTGGCGGTGTATGTTAGATATGTTAATCCATATTAGGATGTGGGCGGGAACATCCGTGGCGGAAATGCATGCAGGAATGTCTTGTGTGGGCCCGTTGCGGGCCCCCAGGGACTCCGGGGGAGTAGGGGGTGCACATGGGGGGGTACCTATGGTACCCCTCGCACTTCACTGTACAACGTGGCAGGCACAGCACGGTGTCTGTCACGTTGTGCATTGAAGTGCGCAATGTGCATTTTTAATATTGCGGCGGTCCCGTTTTATGTCGGTATGGCGGGCGGACAAAGTATGCCCGCCATCCTAATGGGTCCCTTTGTTGGGAATATTGGACCATGTTAACTGGTTACCATTTATGTATCCTCCATGTATGTGTTATATGCTTAATAATGTATCTCTTGCTCAGAAGCGAATGATAAAAGTGACGTTAATGTTATGAATCATCTAAATGAAGACACTACAGATCACAGTTCTTCTGCCACTGATGTCATTGATGACGTCATTTGAATAGTCTTTTGTGATCTCATAATTGATATCATCAACGTTATTTGATATGCTATCAGTGATGCCATGCATGATGCCATTTGAGATGTCACCGGTGATGTATGTGTGACGTCAAGAATAGCAGTGCAAGGTGCAGGTTTGAATTATCATTAGATAGCCACCCATAAGTGATGAATTTCAGTGTACTTTAGGTACTTATGAACATATGATAACGCCATACGATAAAATGAAAACGTAATTTTTTACCTCTAACAAGCAATCCTACTTGTTTATTTTCTCCGTTCACATTGATTAAGTCCGAATTTCGGCTTAATGTCATGTTTAGAAACGCTCTGTTGATTTTAGTTTTTTGCTGTTTCTAAAAGCAGAATATAGAAGAAAATGTACCCTAATGTCCATCACTTGTGAACAATCGAGAAAAGATTTGCAGCTCTTCCAGTGGGGTGAAGTAGAGACGTGACAAATAGCTCGGCGGGAATTGCATTAATATTGATTGAGCTGGTATCTAATTCACTTCAGCGGTTTGCCTTTGCTGAACGCTGGGCAGCCAGTCAGCCACAAGAGCAAATTGTATTCTGCAAAAATCTATACTAATGAGGGTCCCAGAGAGGCACTTGCAGAGAAGAGGATGAACAATTATTATTCAGTCTTAGCCCTCAAATGGCATTCTCTCCACTTAGAACACCATTGGAGGCTAAAATTGTGTTATTGTAAATTAGGTTTAAACATTCAGTGGCTCAAAAGCGATGATAAGCAGCCCTACACTTCCATCTTAAAGCCAAACACTGTTTTAGGTAGAATAATTTTAATAGATTTTTTCAGGAGGAGTAAAGGCCGAATGGCAGTTATTTTAAAAGGCCGCATTTTTAGTCTTCTGCTTTGCAGGATGGTTATTGCAATTTTAAGTTAATAGCAGAGATGCTGCTATATCGAGGGTGCAGAGTTTTCAAGTTAGACGTTGTGTTCTTCAAAGAGAGATGCGTGCAAGTGCGTTGATGCTGCAGTGACGCCACGTTGTTTACTTGAGCCTTGAGCTCTCTTCAGGCTTTAACAATGCGGTAGTACCATAGAATCCAGTGGGGGAGCAGCAGCTTCTACGGGAGGTTTCCCAGTGAAGTAACAGGAGAAAATGAGATATGTCACCACCTTAGAGGCTGCAGCCTTCTGTGGTATGGAGGAGGCCATGCATAAAAAGGATCTCAAGCAGTGGTCACTCTTTCTTCATCGAAGGAGCACAAATATGTAGAAAAAGTGACAGAAAACTATGAGTGTAATTTGACTTTTGTTACCCTTGGATGCTGCCAACAAAGAAAACAACCCTGTAGGAACAAAAGTACATCATTAGATATCAAAATGGCATCGTCTGGAGCAGTGCCTTCTCAGATAGCGGCAGCCACCTACCATCCCCGGAACATTTCATCTACCAGACTCACTCTGCTAAAATGGCCTGTATATCTTCTCAAAAAGGACACAGAGAAAAATAGATGGGGTATGTTGAACTGAAACACAAATTAGCATAGTTAAGGAGTGAGAGTCTGGGTGAGAGATATAGAGAAAGAGTTGAGGTGAGGGAAAGTCAAAGGCATCAATAAAGATGCATTAGAATTCTGTGAAGGGCTATTGATTCATTCAGAAAAAGTGGCGCTCAGCAGGTAGTGGTCTGGTAGTAAAGGTTTTGTCGTAGTTGTTGGTGCTTCTTGGTCAGAGATAACCCTAATCTCTGAGAGAGGAAGAGTGAGCAGGGCACAATCTTCCGAAACAGTTTATGCAGCTGGTTCTTGTTCTAATTGGTTCCCTTATGGTTAAGAGGAACCTAGACCAAATCATTAAAAAACACATCAAAAGAAGACTTGTGTGCGATCTCATCCCTTTTCTTTAATACTATGATTAATATAATCATTTAAACAAAGCTTGTGTGCGCTTGACTCTGCATAATCAATAAAGATGCAGTGATATCAGCGAGAAAAAGAAAGCTCCGGAAAGAACCAGTGCAGAAGGTGTTGACCAGAGCCAGAACAAGCTTGGCAAGCTTACAGTTTACTCTATGTTTATGGGTACCCTGGTTTCAGAGAAGATGTTACGTCTTGAGTTCCATGCTGCAAATGCACCAATAGCGTTTTTTTCATAAGTTAATGGGTACCCCCCTGCACAGAATTGTGTCTTGGACTAGGGGCGTCAAGAGACAGAAAACAATGGCCAAGAAGCACATAGTTCCAGAAAAAAAATCCTCTTTCCCACTAAATGTCCTAAACCTGTGCTGATGGGTAGTCTTGTTTCTCAATCCTCGGGTATAATCAATAAACCACCCCACCCTTGGTCTATGAACCTTTGTTAGCCAACAGGGAGAGATGATAAGAAGGAATTATTTACTTCAAGCACCATGATCAGTGAAGTTTAATTGGGGCTCCACAAAAATATCGATAAAGAGAGTTGTTGTGTGTTTAAAGGGTTTTATTAACAAATTAATTCATATCAATGTATTCATTTAACAAGAATTAAATGTAGTCATCATTGTTACTGACTTAAATAATTCACTAGTCGATATTTTGATAGAAGATAAAATATTAGTTAGAATTGCAAATGGAATAGAGAAAATGCAGCACGTGTGTTCCATAAAGCAAAATCTATATTCTAAAATAATGGGTTTCTGAAGCATAAAGGGAAAATTCTTCATGAGGCAAGGTAAGGTATCAGTTTCTCTGATGAGAAAATAAGAATGCGTAGATATGAAACCTTAACACTCAAGCAAAGGGAATTAGAAAAAGCTGGGAAGTATTCACAGCTCAAAGTCAGCACACATCCCCAAATTCTACTACCTAAATCCTGCAGCAAGCTCTCTGTACCTAGTTTCTAGGTGAGAAATGGAAGCTTTCTGAAGGATAGGGACCTCTTTGGGAAGGGCTCTAAAGGTGCTGCAGAAGGGCTCTGACTAATCTATGGAACGTACACTAGTACATTTCTACCAAACATCATCAACAATAAATCTTGCATTATCCATTCCCACCAACCAATCATTTTCCAGCAAACTCAGGGAGCAGGTAAACTCTCTAGTTTCTAATGCCTTCACAATGCACTATTAAAGTGTTTCCTTGGTTCATTACATTTTGATCAAATTTTTTGGGTTAGACAGTTCTTCAGAAGAGCCACGTTTCCTGCCATCTCTTCCCCTTCCAGTGAGAACCTCACTATCAGTTTTTCAATACATAACAAATGAGATTCATTACCTAACAGAGGGCTTCTGGAAAATTGCAGCATCTGCAGTAGGAAATAGAAAAACATCTGGTGCAAGGCAACAACTTAGTATCAAAAAGAAGCCTCTTATCCCTAACATGTAAAGTCGACATTTAACATGGTATCAGTAGTTAGACTAACTGAAGTCAATGCATTATGTTACTTCATTCGTGTTTTTAATACCTAAGTGTCATTACCTACAACAATTTAATTTTTCATTATTTGTGCGTATATTATTCAACATTGTAGTTTCGCATTTCTCATTTAAATGTGTTAAATTCTCAAATAAGGACATTTGCTGTATCCTGAGATAGGAGAAAGCAAGGGACACCATAATAAAGTCTAACGTGAATGAAGTAGTGGGGGAGAAGTACATTTTCAAACCAAGACCATCAATGAAGAATGCTGGAAACGGGTTGCAGATCACTTCATCTCCTTGTGCCTCATGGGCGGCTGTGTTTGTGAATAAAGAATAAACATTGCTGTAGTATTAAAAGTATTGTAAAAGGCACCCCATGCTGCTCTCCATCGCCTGCTTATTTTCAATAAAAATAGATATAGCTCAGCTAGTAAAATGCACTGTACAATGACATTCACCAAAGACAAATGATAGTACATCTATAAAACACGAAGTACAAATAATAGACACTCCGATGTGACAGTCTGTTCAGAAGTTCACATCATCTTCTTTCAAAGATGTGGCACTCGCCATACAAACATTTATTGCCAAAGAACTTTTAGACAAGATGACCCGTAGGTAATAGTATATTGTGCCTCTATCGTAGCTGTCCTGTGTCAGCTCCCCCAACGCCTCTGGCTACCCCTGATGCAGCGTTACTCCGGAATTAATTTCTAAAAGCATGTCACTTTTCCCTTAAGTACAAATTCATACATTTACTCATCAGTGGGACCCATAACACTGCGAGTCACTCACAAAAATACAGACAGAGTGACCAGCTTCACGCAATACTCGGAAGCCTTTTCAGGACTACATGTAACGTAATACGAACTCAACAGATGTTACTCATAATTCTGTACATCAAAAACCCTTATATAACATTTTATACATAAGCCTCGCTAATTCTATAGCAACCAATGATCTGCTACCAAGCTTATTACTGATGCAGCGCTACTCCGGAATTAATTTCTAAAACCATGTCACCTTTCCCTGAAGTACAAAATCATACATTTACTCATCAGTGAGGCCCATAACACTGCGAGCCACTCACAAAAATACTTCCATCCTACTTCATGGATCGGTGAGATTCAAAGGAGAGCTGCTGTATCATAGTGGAGTGTCTAAACTAAAACTAGGTATTTATACTATTTACACCTGCAGTTTTAAATGGGTTTACCATGGTTTTTATTAACAAAACATTTGTTTAGACACGCCACCACTTTGGTCGACGAATCTGCTAGTAAAAAATTAGACGTAGGAAAACTCAAGACCAGCTTAATTCTCCATTTATCTAATTTTTATTAAAAGCAAATTTAGCATGTCTAAAAAGTTTATTCACTGTATTTCTTTTTTTATTCAAAAACGACATTTAAAGGAATAAGGGCCATATGTATCAAGCTAATTAGCATTCGTAAAGGCCGAAATTCTGCGAATTTCGGCCTTTGCGAATGCTAATTTGACAAATGGTATGTATCAAACATGTTTGATGCAAAATAAGGAATAGCAAAATTTGCAATTCCTTATTTTGCGATTGCACTTAAGGAATCGCAAATTTTGCGATTCCTTAAATGCAATGTATCAAACAAAAAATATTCAAAAAATGCCATTAAGGATTCGCAAATTACCACCAACTTCGAGTTGGTGGTAATTTGCGAATTCTTTTTATAAAATCTTTTTTCCATAAAACAAAAGGTGCCATATGATGCCCATACATGCCCTTAGGGCATGTATGTGCGCCATATGCCCCCAAATGTCTTTTTCATGGGTGCAGCAGGGTGTTCTTGAGACACCCCTGCACCCTTGAAAAAATTACTAATTTGCGATTAGCTAATTGCTAATCGCAAATTGCCCCTTCATTCCTATGGGCCTCCTGGCCCATAGAAATTAAATGGGTAATTTGCGATTAGCAATTTGCTAATCGCAAATTAGGAATGGTAAGGAATCGCTATTAAATAGCGATTTTGTACATACATATTGTTTTGCGAATTCCAAATAGCGATTCCTTAAAATTCGCTATTTGGAATTCGCAAAACGGAAGTATGATACATATGGCCCTAAGAGTTTTATCTCGAACAGTTATTTTCATTAATTTTTTTTAGATTTCAGAAATACAAGTATTAGCAAAAGACAGATAGTTCCCAAAATTCATTTTTACTCCTAACTTCCCTAACTAAAACCCTCAACTAAAGTGCATCTCTCATTCAAGGAAAATAGAAAATTATTCAGCGTCTTACACCTCAGTAAAACCAGCACCTTTAATACCTTTTTCACTAACTCTATCTATCTAAAAAAGTTATTTTCCGCCTAAATTCAAGTTCTGTATTCAAAGAAAGATCGGTGGTAGTGTTTTCCAACCAGGAGGAAAAGCGTCCGCACATAGAGTTAATACATCTCATGGAGATAGTATTATACGTGACATATGTTGCATAAGAGATATATTAATCTACCCAAACGAGATGCTCTTATGGCCTGATACACACCCACTACCGGGGGTGTTTAGGCAGCACAAAGTGCCAAATGTAAAGGAGAATGAGAGCAGGCCATACAGCACTCACAAAATTGTCAAATTAGTTGGTTAATCTGGGATATCCTGGACTAGTATTATGGATTTGTCGAAACAAGAAAATATGTTCTGGGTTCATTCACAATCAACAATATGTAATGTCCATTATTTTGCAGCAGACTCCAAATTATAGATCCAAACCAAGTAGTATTCTTCCAATTCTTTATTTTGTATCCATAGACATAAAAAACTTCACAGCTCACACTGCCGACATGTGATTCGTCTCTTTTGAGACTTTTTCAAGGCAAGGATAGTAAACGCAAGGGCGTGTTCGTGTTTTGCCTCAGTAAATCCACCCGGATCCCTCAAACGGTAGCTATTAGGTGCTGGTTATGACGTAGACCACCTAGGCAAAGTTCCTCTCCCAAGCGTTCAATATGAGTGGATAGTCTTCATATACTGAACAGCCATTATGATAAGTCAAAAATTGCTATGGGATATTAGGGCCAAGTCATGCTACAAAGAATCCCATGCTGAATATCAGCACCGCATTTGATAATATAGTTCAGTATTCTCAGTTTTAGTATGTAAAACACTAATCGGTAGCTACCGGCAGTGGAGGTTCGCAGGCTATCGACTAGTGAAGAGACTTATCAAGGTCTTGGGTTGCGTGCTGATCAATATTGAAGAGCAATCTCCACTCAAGATTAGTGTTTTACATACTAAAACTGAGAATACTGAACTATATTATCAAATGTGGTGCTGATATTCAGCATGGGATTCTTTGTAGCATGACTTGGCCCTAATATCCCATAACAATTTTGGACTTATCATAATGGCTGCTCAGTATATGAAGACTATCCACTTAGGAGGGCAATACAGATACACTGGAAGGGGGGGTTAACTGAACCAACAACAACAATGGCCTGCCAGTATACCATGATGGCAGCTGGCACGGTCAAGGCAGTTACGTGCCTGTATACCAGAATGCTTAATGAGGGGTTGCCACCGCTAGAGACGCTTAAGAGTAAATGGGAAACTGATATAGGGAAGGAAATTCCTGAGACAGTTTGGGCACAGTTGCTACGTCGGGCCTGGAAGAGCACGCGCAATGAGCGATTTCAACTAGTTCATTTTTATATCCTTCATCGGGCGTACTTGACCCCGGGAAGGATCAAGAAATACTTTGCAGTTGATACTGCGGCTTGCCCCAGATGTGGGACGGTGGGAGTGGAGATTGCCCAAATGCTATGGTCATGCCCTAGTTTAGGCCTCTATTGGCAAAAGGTGGGGGATACACTTAACGCGGTATCAGAGCGCGATCTACAGTTTGACATGGCTGTTGGGGTCCTCTATTGGTTCCCGCACACCCCTAAAAACAAGATTACGAGCAAATTCATCGATATGGGACTTATCCTGGCTAAGCGCGAAATCACACAACACTGGAAGGCACAGCTGGGCCCAGCGGATACTAAGTGGCGCACTGAGTTTCTTAAATGGGCGGGTGGTGAGAGCGCATTGAGATTTCAATTAGCGCGGCGACAGCAGAACGCCAAGGCTTTAGAGACGGCACAGGCATGGGAGGCCCTGGTGCAAACGCTACGCGACTATGATACACGGCATGACCAAGAAGACTAACACTATAACTGGACTGTACACCTATACCACGACAGGTACATTGCATGACTTTCTAACTGACAAACCTATGCTTCAGACCCACAACGACTGTCCTGTTTCGACAGATCCATAATACTAGTCCAGGATATCCCAGATTAACCAACTAATTTGACAATTTTGTGAGTGCTGTATGGCCTGCTCTCATTCTCCTTTAAATTCAAGTTCTGATTGGACAATTTGGGGTGGATGAGCATCACCTCATCATTACAATATTCATTTTTCTTCCGTCAGCAACATTTTAAAGGGTTCTTTGTTTAAGCAATGTCCGGCCTAGTCACATTCTCAATTAGCAACTTCATGGAATCTTCTCACGTTCAGAACTATTGCGCTCATCCTTTTTGGCATCCATCTGGACTTCCAGGCCACACCGTCCTTGAACTGCTTTCACTTCAGGCACAAGCAGCTCGCATTCGAACTCGTACTTGGGCTGCGCATGCTCAGTTCATCTTCTATTCGCAGTTTAATAAATCAGCCATGTTTTCACAAGGCCTCACAGGCCAGAATGGGAACTATCATAGAATCAAACACAAACGAACGTAACTTTTGGAAATCTAACTCTTCTGTTTACCTCCCTCCTTACTAAGGTTTTACCTATTAGTAGTTACGTAGCGAAATAAGCAACATTTATGCGTAATATGCTCACCTGTCTTCATTTTTTGCCACACAATACGTAAACAAAAAGCACATTTATGCCGCATTTCATTATCTCTAAGCTGCTTATTAGTTCAGGACACACCAGAATCACATAAGTAGTTAATTATGATTGCAACATAAGCAAAATTAGTACCCACGTATGTTTGTGTAGATGCAACTTTTTATTCTGGGTTGGTTAATTTCGCACATCACTCAATTAGTTCAAGTTATGATTATGGAAGTGTGATTTTGCAAGGGGTGCACAAAAAGTTGTTTCTCCACCTTGCTCTATCAACTCCCCCCTTTGGTGATTTTATCACCAAATATCTCCCAAAATTTTGCAAATTTTATCAAAACATGCTTCAAGTTTTTCGGATTAGTAAGGATTTATACGCCAGTATCTTTTTCTCTAGTTTCTTTAAAGACCTTTTCTTGGAATTCCTCCATTTCTATATCACCTTTTTCTCTCTCTCTCACTCGTTTTTCTTGGATTACTTTCTTTAATGACTTTCTAACATTCCTTCTTTTTCTGTATATGCAACATAATCTTATCATTAAAATCACTAATGCTATCACTGTTACTGGAATTAGGGCCAGAAGCAGGTAGCCAAATACCGGTCGGTAACGGCCTGAAATCGGTAAAATTGGCCGTTACCGACCGGTATAGCGAGAACGAGATGTAGGTGACAAAAAAAGACCGAATCAGTAAATATGAATCGGTAAATTACCGACTCGGTATTTACCGAGTACATAATTACCGAATCGTAATTTACCGATACAATAATTACCGAGTCCTTATTCACCGATTCGGTAAATAAGAAATCGGAAAACATGTCCATCAAGATGTAGGAAAGGTGAAAAATACCGAATTCATCGAAATTCGGTATTGAAGAGTCGGTATTTACCATGGACTGAAAGCAGGTGGTAACCATGTGCATGCTATAAAAAAGGGCCCAAAATGCAACAGTGTTGGCAAAATGGCAGCACTCTATGTGATTGCGAGGAGGCGAAGGCTACAGGCTGCAGGTCTGAGGGTATGGCAAAGGGAGGAGTAGGTATACAGGCAGAGGATCACTCTGTTCCAATTGACTGAGCCTGAGATACTCCAGAGGTACAGGCTGCACCCCAGGACCATCATGGACCTAATAAGGGACCTCCCCCATACCTGGATCATCCAACACCCAGGGCCCACGCCATCCCTCCCCATGTCCAGGTGCTGTGTAGCATACACCTGCTTGCCTCTGGGAGCTACCAGAGTGTGATAGCTGCAGTAGGAGGTGTATCCCAGAGCTGTCTGTCCCGTTTTTTCAGGAAATTGCTGCATGTCATGACTCAGAGAATGGGACATTACATACAGTTCCCTGACACACCTGCGGAACTTGCCAAAACTAAAACAGACTTCTATGGACTGGCACACTTCCCGCATGTGATAGGCTGCATTGATGGCACCCACATTCCCCTATGCCCACCTGCAGCCACCGAACACATATACAGAAACCGTAAGTCGACGCACTCCATCAACGTGCAGGTGATATGCAATGCAGGGAACATCATCACCGACATAGTTGCCAAATTCCCTGGCTGCACACACGACTCCTACATATTCCAGAACAGCGGAATATACACCCGGCAACTGAATGGAGATTTTGGAGGTGGATATCTGCTAGGTAAAAATGTTGTACACACCCTGAAATGGACCTCATCTAAATGTGAAATGTGAATGTAACTCATGTTTCTCTCCTTCTCTCCCAGGTGACAGTGCATATGCCCTGCGTTCCTTTGTGCTGACACCGTACCTCAACCCAACCAACAGAGCAGAAAGGCGATACAATGTGGCACACAGGTCCACCCGCAACATAGTGGAGAGAACCTTTGGACTTTTGAAGAGCAGATTCCGTTGCCTCCACAAAAGTGGAGGTGCGCGACAGTACACCCCCATCCTGTGTTGCAAAATAATAGTCACCTGTGCCATTTTGCACAATCTTGCTACCAAGGAAGGCACAGAGGTGGAGTTGACACATCATGAGAACATAGATGACGACCAAGAACATGCAGGGCCCCAGGCAACAGGACCTGCCTCACTAGATGGTAGATTGAGACGGACAGAAATAACACAACGATATTTCTAGATAAAGTATGACACATACACAGGTATACTTCATGACGTGAGTAGTTTAATCAGCACTACCTCACCATAGTCACATCTGAAGTGGATCCATAAATGTACGTCAATGTCACTGGCTGCACATTCTCAGTTTCAGTCACTGTGTGCAGTTGAGTCTGTCTCCCGCATAGGTCAGTGCTTGCGTCCTCGCACTACATTGCGGGATTTTGGTGCCTGTCCTTCAGTTACCCTGCTGGTGCCTGACTCCGCATGGCTGTGCCTGCCGCTCCGGCGCACCTCCAGTACAGGTGTACTGGAGCCACTCCTGCTGGTTGACCCCGCAGTCTCCTCCACACCCGTGTCACCAGCATTGCCTGTGTTGGAGTTCAACATCTGCTCCAACGCAGAGGTCACTCTACCCATACCCTGTCTGCAGCAGTGCTCTATTGCTTCCTGCATTGAAATGGAGCGTCTGCAGAGGAGTGCTGTATTGGTTGCGAACCTATTCACGGCCATTGTCTGTTGGCGCATGTCATGTCGTTCCCTGGCACGCTGGAGATGATCCCTGTCCAACTTGTCGGAGAGGACTCCCAAGTAGGTTGAGATGTCTGTGATCCCTTGTGCAATCACCTCCAGGCTAGATGCCATTTGGCTTATGCCCTTGTCCATGTTGGACATTTTGGTGTTCAAACAGCAAACCTGCCTATGCATGGCTTGCAGTGATTTGGCCTGCTGGCGTTGTATTTTCACCATCGTGCCCTCTAGGCCACAGAACACGCTCTCCCCTTCCTGGCCCTCCCCATCCTCACGTGCCCTCCTGCCAAGGACACTGGTGCGCGCTGCGCCTGCAGCAATAGTTGGTCTTGGCCTGTCACCCACTGGTGCACTCTTTTGGGGGACATCTTCCTCATCCTCTGATTCAGAGGTCTGCAGGATCCTCTGTGGGGGCTCCGCATGGCTACTTTCCCCTCCCGGCATGGACCCTCTGGACATTGCACTGGGTGTGTCTGTGATGTCAGGAGTTCCAAACAACAGAGGGGACATTAGGACAGGTGTAGTGGGTGGGTTTGGAGATGATGGCTCATGGGTGGGATCGTTCCCTCCTTCTCCTGCGCTGTGACAACTTTTCCTCTTTTCTTTCTCCCCTCTTTTAGTTGGTGCTGCCCTCTCCTCCCTCGGCGGTGCTGAACTGCGTGAGGACTCTCCTCTGGAATCAAATTGACATAGGGTCAATGTTGGTGTTTGTCTGTGTGTGGTTCTTAATTAAATAGTCTGCACACCTTTGCACAGTCCACATTGCTTGTTTGGTGATGTGTGTGGCATGCCTTGCTGAGTCATGTGTGGTGTACTTAGCATCTATGTATACATGACTACGTCTACCATGATGCATTGCTGCCACAAAATCTGAACTCTTCTGCAGTGTGATGTGTGTACACAGTGGGGTACAGGGTTGGGTTGCTGGGGGTGGATGTGGGAACATGCCTTTTACCTTGTTTCTTGGCTGTTTTCGCTGTGCTATCCAGGTCTCCTATCCCATGGATGCATTCTGTCTCAATGGTGGTTTCCACTAGCTCCTCTATTGGTGTCAGTTTTGGGGCTTTGCTCCTGCCATCTCCAGTCAAACCCGCATCCTTTTTCTGTGCAGCTATTTATTTCTTCGTCACGATGCGCATGTCATACCACCTCTTACGGATGTCCTCAATCTCCCGGTGGGTGACACCAATGGCATTCACTTTTGCCTGAATGGCTATCCAAATGTTCCTCTTCACAGTCTCTGCAACATGCAGAGACTGTCTCCCAAATATTTGGCTGTAGTTGCTCACTATTTCATCCACAGCCACCTGTAGTTCCTCTGGGCTGAACTTCAGCTTCCTTTTCCTCTCACCACCATCCTTTTGTCCTTCCTGTGCCTCCATTCTTTCACTCTTCTTGCCTGTGGATGCTCTGCTCCTCTCTCCTCTGAAGAATTGTTTGTTCTGTTGGTTTCCACCTGCATAGGTGTGGCCACTCCCAGGTACTGGGGTGGGGTGCTTCACTCTCATTGGTTGGATTCACAGGGCCTTGGTTGTGGGGTGTCTAGGCTGTCCCTGATTGGTTGGCAGGCTCACATGGCGTGTTTCAAACTCCCGATTCGGTAATTACCGAATCGGTGAATTCCGAATCGGTAATTTCCAAATCGTATTTTTCCGAATCGGTGAATCCCATTCATTCCTATGGGCCATGTGGCCCATAGGTATGCTTGGGTTTCACCGATTCGGAAAAAGCCGATTCGGAATATTCCGATTCGGTAATTACCGATTTTGGTTACCGAGTCATAACGAATCGGTAACTTTTACCGATTTTTTTCCTACATACCATTTACCGATTCAGGAATACCGATTTGGTATGAGTCGGTATTTATGAATCGGTAAATGGAAATTACCTACATCTGGCCCTTAATATTTTGCCTATAATTGAACTACCTATTTCTTGAAACCAACATTTAACTGCTGTAAAACTTTTACCAAGGCGTTCAAGAATACCATCAACCTCCAGTGGTTCAATTTCTCTATGCAACTCTGTAATATTTGTAATGTACTTTTCAATGTTTTGACTTTTGTCTGGAATATAGGTGCAGCAGTGCTGTATCTTCAAAATTCCACAAACTCCTCCTTCTTTTGCTAATAATATGTCACGAGCAAGATGATTTTGCATTACCATAGTTCTCATAGCAATCATTTCAGTGTTTACCATTAAGAATCCATCTGCTGTGTCTGTTGACAAACGATCTACTATCGTTGACAATCTTCGAATTTGATTTACATTGAAAGATATTCCCGCTGCTTGTATCAGTGCTCCAAAAATATCACCTATTATTTCTATTACACTCTCCTTTTTTCTACGACTTAAAGGTTTACCTATCTCATGTATGCTATTAGTACCTCTATCTACATGAAAGATTTTAGGAAAGACCAAGCCCACGTAGCAAGTCCCGTACCAGTGGTCAGGTAATCTATAATAAGCCTTGTTTCCACAAATGAAGTAAATACCAGGAAAAACTGGATCTTTTCCCCCTTTAAATCTCCAACCCCCTAGTATTCTATAAGTATCTTTACATTGACTTGCTCCCACAAAATAATTGCCATACACAGTATTGTCTCTCCTAATACAAAATTTCCCTAACAACGGAGTGTCTATATTTATAGCTACATTCACATTTCTCATCATCAAATGTCCAATATTTGGACTTCTCATGCTTTACTTTTTCTTTATGTTCATGGGTAATTCTTCTTTCCTTAACCATATCTAAAAATGCTTTCTCTTCCACTCTCATTTTACATGTCAAATTATTTTTAAAAGCGTAATCGTGGCTCAATTCATCTATTTCTAAAAGAATTCTCCCATAACTGTGGCAGGCTTTTTCTTATTCAGTGCATTATCGATTTTGAATTTTGCAAAAACTTCACCTGTATTAGAATAATGATATTCTAATGTTCCTGTTTGATAAAACAGGCTTGCAATCACACTACACGTGACTCCATATGTAAGCGGAAGGTGGTGATATGTCACCCCTTCGGAAACAGATGTAGGTAACTTCACACATACATAACAGTCACTAGCATCCATTGTCCTGACATATTCAGACAATAACTTTGAGAATGTATTTTTAGTGAAATCACTAATAGAACTATCCTGATGTATTTCTGGCCTATATACATGCTGCTTGTTAGACTTTAATTCCACATTTTGTTCACCTGAACTCACATTATGTTTTAACTTCACTAAGTTATCCTGAAAAGGAATGACAATAGCCAAAATTATCCATATTAATATTAGTAATCCAGTACATATCAAACATGATCTGCACCATTTTCTTAAAATAGAACATTTCGTTTTATGCTCATTGTTAACCTTTTTTTTTTTACACAGCAATTTTTCTAACAAGTTTTCCTCGACCTTGTGTCTTCTAGAAGCTTTTATTTTTTCACTTACAGTGCCCTCTCTTTTACCAGGGTTTCAGGTTTTACCTTTATCTTATCCTTTTAATCAACAATTAATTTTACCTATGGATCAATTCTTTACTCACTTTTCCCATTTGTCTTTGGGCAGTTCAGATTCTCTTGACTGCTGTTTACTTCTTCAATTGGAGGCAATATTATATATGTCCATTCAGGTGATTTGTACTTCTGATTTGGTCTTCTCACTCTTTTTGGCCTTTGGACAACTTCTATTCTTTCTCCAATGACTCTCTTTGACTGGTTATTTCATTAACCTGGTCCTCTGGCTTTCTTTCTTTGTTAACCAGTTTAAATCTCAGTCCCTCATTTCCTTTAGGCCAATGATCTCCTTTACAAACTCTTTTTGTCTTAGGATCCGTGGTGTTATGTTCCACTCTCCAAGCCCTTTTTCTTGAACTCTTTCTCAATGAAGTTTCATCTGCACTGTCGTCAGTCTCACTTTCAGTGTCTTCGACAGTTTCATTTATGACAAACTTTACAACATCTTTCTCTTTTTCAGAGTCAATTTTCCCTTTTGACAGTTCTTTCACTCTGTTCGGAACATCTCCATAGCTGGTACTTGGACTCTCATCCTTATCGTGAGTTTTTCCTTCTTTTCCAGTGTCAGGATTTTCGTCCTTGCTTCCAGAGCTTTCAGACTGTTCTTCAGAATTTTCTTGATCACCAGTTTTATCTTTGCTTTGCTCAGTGTCCCTACAGGTGTTATTCTCTACCAATCCTCGATCTTCAGATTGATCTTCAGAATTCGGTACTTCAATAATTTCTCCTTCAGACGCAGAGCTAGCATCTGATACTTCCAGATATCGACGTTCCTGTCGATCTTCAGTATCTGAACCTCTCTCTGGTTCACCTTCAGAGTCAGAATGAGATGTGCTTTCACCTCCTTTGTTTGTTTTTTTAGGTTCAGGCACACGGATAGTATGGCTTGCATGCACCCATCTTTTTACTCCAGCACATTTAACTGCAGTGGTGCTAACCAATATGACCTGTCTCGGTCTCTGCCAACGAGGCACCAAACAGTTTCTTCTGCGGTGTACCTTTATGCGGACCCAGTCTCCAGGAACTAGATCATGAGCTGGATTTTTCTCTTTCGTGTTCGATTCAGTTCCCACCTGATGGAACACAGAAGTTGCCATGTCAGACAGGTTTTTGCAGTAATCCAGTATGGTGTCATCATTAATTGTTAACAATTTATCAACTGGTACAAATACTTGTATCATCACCCTGCCCATTAAGATCTCATGTGGACTATTTCCAGTTTTTCTGTCAGGTATGCTCCTTAAGGTCATCAAAACAAGTGGCAAGGCATCTGGCCACTTTAGTCCTGCTGCCAAGCACATTTTTGCAATCCTGTTCTTAATTGTTCCGTTTACTTGCTCAACCCCTCCTGAAGCCTTAGGTCTGTAAGCACAATGCAGTCTCTGGCGAATATCCAGTGCTTCACATACCATTTGCATGAGTTCATTCTGGAAATGTGGGCCACCATCAGTATCAATGGTCACTGGGAAACCTAACCTAGGGATTATTTCACATAGAAGTAGCTTTGCAATAGGTAATCCATCATTCCTCCTTGTAGGGAAGGCCTCTACCCATCGGGAGAACAAACAGATGATCACCAAAACATATCTGAGTCTGTTACAAGGTGGAAGTTCTATAAAATCCAACTACATTCGTGTAAATGGACCTCCCTCCCGTCCTATGGTTCCCAAACTCACAATTGTTCTTCTGTTTGGATTAAGCTGCTGACACACAAGACATCTTTGACATGAGCTCTCAGCAATCATCCCGAACTTGGGATTGTACCACGTTTGTCTAAATAAGCGAAGCATGGCATCTCTCTCAATATGAGCTTGACCATGGTACATTCGAGCCATATTTGAGACAATGCTATCGGGCATTACTGGTCTCTTATCTTTGTAAACCCATATTTCATCTTCCTCTCTTTGTCTGCATCCTGCTTTTAACCAGACATTTTTCTCTTCCACATCAGCTTCTTCCTGCATTTTCCTCACTTCCTGCCAAGTTTCAACTACATTTGTTAGCATTAAAGGATTTGAAACATGTTCCTTTTCTCTGTCCCTGTTAATTGAGGCTAAATTTTTAGCACAATACCTTGCAATTGAGTCTACATACCTGTTACCTCGGGTGATGTAATCATCCCCCTTTTTGTGAGCTGCACATTTCACCACAGCTATTTTGTCAGGCAGTTGAATTGCATCAATCAACATTCTCACGAATTCTGCATTAAGTATGGGGGATCCTGCAGAAGTCAAATTACCTCTTTGGGACCATAGTTGTCCGTAGTCATGGACAACCCCAAATCCATACTGACTGTCAGTCACTATGGTAACCTTGATCTCTTTTCCCAGTTCACATGCTCGATTGAAAGCAATCAATTTTGCTATTTGAGCAGAACGAATCCCTTTCAGACAAGAAGCTTCCAGTACATCTGCCACTGTGCAAACGGCATATGCTGAACTCAAAGCACCCTCATCTGTTCTCAGACACGAACCATCAAGAAACATCACATAGTCGGATTCAGGCAATGGCTCATCTCTGATGAATGGTCTTGGTTTGGTACAGTATTCAAGATCATCTAGGCATTTGTGATCAACCTAATTTCTCACTTTGGTTTCCATAGTACCAGGCAATAATGTAGAAGGGTTCACATTTACGCATCTAGAGATTGTCACATTTTCTGCTCCCAGAATTGTTTATTCGTGTTTTGTCATCCTATTGTTGGTCAGGTACTGTGTTTTTGTCCTAGTGAGGAGAATCTCCACAGAATAAGGTACATACACCCTCACAGGAAATCCCATCACTATTCCTTCTCTTTGTTTTAGACTGACGTTTGTAGCTGCTACTGCTTTCAGACAACCTGGCAACGCTTTTGCAACAGGGTCTAAAACAGCTGAGAAATATGCAATAGGTTTTATCAGTTTTCCATGTCTCTGAATCAGTACTGACAATGCACATCCTTCTCGTTCACTGCAGTACAATTCAAACTCTTTTTTCATAGTCAGGTATTCCCTAAAGCTGGAGCCTCATAAAAGCTCGTTTTCAGCTGTTCAAATGCTTCCATTTCACTTTTAGTCAGGACTATAGGGTCTCTGATATCTGCTCTGGTTAATCTCTGCAATGGTTTTGCAATCAGTGAGAATCCACTAATCCACTGTCTACAGTAACCTACCATTCCCAGGAACATCCTCACTTGTCTTTGAGTTTTTGGTGGCTGCATCCCTTGTATCATTGTAATTCTTTCTGCTGTGACTTGTCTTATTCCTTTGGCAATCTTATGACCTAAGTATTGCACTTCGTTCGGACAAAATTGTAATTTTGATGGAGGCACATTATGTTCCTCTTCTGCCAAATGATTCAGCAATGCAACGGTATCTGTTACACATGCATATTTTGTCTTCGATGCCACTAGGAGATCATCGATATATTGAACCAATACAGACTCTCCAGGCATGCTCACTCTTTCTAATGATTTCTTTAGCAACTGATTAAAGATAGATGGACTTTCAGTATACCCTTGAGGAATTCGGCACCATGCCAAAATACGATCTCCGAATCTGAACGCAAATATTGGCTGGCTTTCTGGGTGCAATGGAACTGTAAAGAACGCATTACACAGATCGATTAAAGTGTACCATTCTGCATCATGGGGAATTTGATATAAAATCACTGCTGGATTTGGTACAATCGGACAACATGGGACAACTATTTTATTAACCTTTCTCAAATCCTGTACAATTCTAAATGTTTCATTTGGCTTTTCAATCCCATTATCGGTGAATTACAAGGACTACTCTCTATTTCGCTCAATATGCCTTGCTCAATCATCTTGTTTATCCTTGGGGTTATTCCTTCAATTATTTCTGCGGTCATTTTGTACTGGGGAATGTTCGGGTAATTCGCACCTTCTTTTATAGAGACTTTTACAGGATCTACATCCCACATCAACCCAATATCTTCTCCTGTGAAATCCCACACTTTCTCTTTCACTCCCTTTTTTAATTCATCAGGTATCTTTTCTCGATCAAACACAGGGAATAATTTATTTTGTTCTGCCTCAATCATGAGCATAGTCATTTTATACAGGCTATCTTCATCTGGGGTTTGCAACTCTATGCCATCCGGTGCACAATATATGGCACAGTTCATCTTGCAGAAAATGTCTCGTCCTAACAGATTTACGGGGCTGCTATCACACACCACAAATCAGTGCATGTCTTTGAAATTTCCAATTTCTACTTCAAATGGACCAGACTGATCTACCTCAAGAGTGGCTCCAAGCACACACTCTTCTCCCTCTCTCAGGCACCGTCAGAAACCTTCATCCGACTCACTCCCACCTACCTCTTGTAACCAATACTGGGGACTCACATTCACTCTGGGCGATCTATTTACCTGCTCGCCTCCGCTGAATCCTGTCTCTGCACTGTATCTCTGTTGGTTTACACTGTGTGGAAGTGGCGGTTGTGGCACCTGACTTTGCTGCTTAACTATCTGCTGCTGTTGCGGTTGCTATTGAATTAGCTCATGCTGCACCTGTGGATTCAATTATGTATTTTCTGTATTAACTCTTGGTGGATACTTACACTCTTTCCTCCAATGCCCTATTCTGCTGCAATTATGTCAAGGGAACTTTTTCTAGAGCTCCTCTACGTTTCCTACTAATTTTGTTTTGTTGAAATTTCCTTTCAATTTTCCTTGACTTGCATCAGTGTTTTTATTTTCCAATTGTGCCACTTGGTGTTCTGCTACCTTCACTTGTGCCCACATAGCCTTTTCTTTTAACTTCTTTTGTTTGGCATCGATCTATTCACTACAATATTTGGCTTTTCTTAAAACATCATCTACAGTGCTCGACTGCCATCCTATCATACTATGCCTAATCATGTCTTCAATTTCTGGTCTTAATCCATACACAAATCGATATATAAAATGACTCATGTCCTTTTCGCTTAACTCTTCATTTCCACTGTATTGTTTAAATACCAACAACAATCTTTCATAAAATGCATGTACAGATTCTTTCGGTTCCTGTGCAGTTCTGTCTATTTAACCCAATCTGTTTCTTTTGGCGGAATTTTATTCTTCAAAAAAACTATCACTTGTTCGTATTTTCTCATTACTTGAGGTGACGGGCACCTGTTACTTTGTCTCAAGGATACTCCTCCTTTGGCCTATTTACAGTTATTTTACACTCAGTCCACAAATCGCTGGCACAACTATATCAAATAATCCATCCAGATCAACCCATAGCACTTTTAAAACTTTCACAAATCGATCTACCTGTCGATACCATTCTACTGTTTTTTCTCTCAATCTGGGGAAATCATTTGTAAATGATAATATATCCTATCTACTCCAAGGAACATGTACATATCCTCCTCCAGGTATTTCTCTCATATGGAACTCATTTGCGACTGTCTCCTTTTCTCTGACTGGGAACGCTAATGTAGATTTATCACTAGCCTCCTCTTTCTTCTTTGCCCATTTCTCTCTCCATTTATTCACATCTCCCCATCTCATGTTTTCAATGTCTTTTTCTGAAAAATCTACTCTATAGGATTCCTGCAATGTTTTATTCTTTGCAAATTCTACTTCAAATTCATTTGCCAGTCCTTCTAATGTATCATGTACAGACTTAGCTTTCCATGTTATGCTTTTACACATAAACATAAGTTCATCATCTTGGTATGTTTTTAATCTGTCTGTTCCAATTGTTCCAATAATTAATTCTTCTATATCGACTTTTAATCTCGCTACATCCAGTACTTTGGGTTCATGCTCTTTTAATTCCAGAGTTTTAATCCAATCACTTAATTCCTGCTCTGATGGTCCTACAGGGGTTTGCGTTTAGCAGAGTCAGACTCTGCTCCGGTTGCATACTTATAGGGTAAACTATGATTGAAAGTTAAGTCAGGGGGATTTACATTATTCGTTTGTCTGATTCCTGACAAATCTGGATAAATATTTTCTTTCACCTTTTGCAAACTCTGTTGTAAAGGAATTGTCAAACTTGGTTCTATTATTCTTTGGTTTTCGAACACTGGTATTACAGGTCCTATCGTTACTGGAACTGTTACTGCTTCTATGTTTTTCGTAAGTTCTTGTATCTTTTCTGTCAATGCATTTGTAGTCTGTATATATTCAGCAGAACTTGCTTGTTCTTCAACTTGTTTTTCTACCCTATTTACACTTTCTCGTTCGTTAATTTGCTTGGGAGTACCGGTAAGTCTTGGTTCTGTTATTGAAGTACTCGGATTATATCTCACTTCTACTCTTTCTGGTACATCTCTAAAATTAGAACATTTTCTTGGGGTTTCATTAATTCTTTCATCTACGGGTGGAGCATTAGGTGTAGTCTATAAAGAACCTGGTTGATACGGTGGCGGTCTTCTATTTAATATTTCTTCTAACACAGCATCCTCTGATTCACTGTCACCATAACCTTCTTTCCCTGCTTCTACATTTTTCCTCTTTTCTGTGCATTTCCGCCCTTCATATTCATCCACTAATCTGACTGGATACATGCCATCATACATGTCAGCATTTCTCCCTCTACGCATTCTACTCTCATGTGTTTCTCCCCATAAATTACGAAATCTACCTCTTGGTCTGATATGTCCTTTCAACCTTTCACTTTCCAATTCATGCATCTCATCTTCCCATTGAACTAAAGCTTCAAACTGAGTCTGTCTAGGTCTTGGGTCAGGTTTCATCATCTTTTCTCTCATTTTCGCAAAACTGCCAAATCAAAAGATCCTCCTTCTGGGAAAGCTAACACAACATAATTTCTGGTATCTCTTACCCAATTCTCTTACCAAACACACGTATGGTAACCATATTTTGACAACATATAGGAAGCAGGCATTTTCGGTGGAGGAAGTCATTTTACCTCTGTTGTTACTATCGCCTTGTCCTTCACAAACACATTCTTCAACTTTTTAAACAATGACGGTTTCTTCCTTTCCTCTTCGTAATAGTGATCCATTTTTCTGTAAATTCCCTGTCTTTCAAAAGATCGCGTACTATTCTGTTGCTGTTCCGTAACACCAACCTATCACAGCGCGGTTTACACTAGCGTACCAATAAGAACAAGATACGTCTCTTTAGTGCCTAACCAATAGCTTTTCTGCTTTTCGTGATGCACCAATCAGCCTTTTCTCTGTCCTGGTCACGGGGACCAATCCCTGCGTGACACTTTTGATGTCACCAGCGCTCCGGCTTCTGCAGCGCCGACTGACCCCTCCTTTACAAGGTTTAGCGAGAAGTTGTATTTACAAGAAATTCAACTGAATCGGTTAGTAACTTACACAAAACAACGCCATTCATCTGTTTCGCTAAACAAAGTGATAGAATCTTCTCAATCCCACAAGTATTCTGTATTTCCAGTAGAAAGCGCTTACCTCTTCTCTACCACAGAATTTTACATTCGCCGATAAAGTAGCACCACTTCCTCTACCTTACCCTTCTCTCAAGCTCGGGTTAAGCTCTATTACTCTCCCAGCAGTAAGTTTTAAATCAGGATACACAATGATCCCTGTACTTGAAGGCTACGATTTTATAGACTGTCCTCGCTATGCATTTATCCTTTCATACGAAAAGTCCCTAAACTTGTGATGTGCGACGACACCACTTGTGATATACGACGATACCACCGCAGTATACGACGATACTATCTTTTGAAACAGACTATGCGAAGTGCGACTTCACTTGCCACACTTCCTCTGCCTGCAGACAGAGTGACCAGCTTCACGCAATACTCTGAAGCCTTTTCAGGTCTACATGTAACATAATACGAACTCAACAGATGTTAGTAATATTTCTGTACATCAAAAACCCTTATATAACACTTTATACATAAGCCTAGCCAATTCTATAGCAACCAAAGCTTATTACTGATGCAGCGCTACTTGGGAATAATTTCTAAAACCATATCACCTTTTCCTGAAGTACAAATCATATATTTACTCATCAGTGGGGCCCATAACACTGCGAGTCACTCACAAAAATACTTCCATCCTACTTCATGGATCGGTGAGATTCAAAGGAGAGCTGCTGTATCATAGTGGAGTGTCTAAACTAAAACTAGATATTTATACTATTTACACCTGCAGTTTTAAATGGGTTTACCATGGTTTTTATTAACAAAACATTTGTTTAGACACGCCACCACTGTGGTCAACGAATCTGCTAGTAAAAAATTAGTCGTAGGAAAACTCAAGACCAGCTTAATTCTCCATTTATCTAATTTTTATTAAAAGCAAATTTAGCATGTCTAAAAAGTGTATTCACTTTATTTATTTATTCAAAAACGACATTTAAAGGAATAAGAGTTTTATCTTGAACAGTTATTTTCATTTATTTTTAGAAAATACAGAAATAGACATTTTATTTAGATTTCAGAAATGCAAGCATTAGCAAAAGACAGATATTTCCCAAAATTAATTTTTTCTCCTAACTTCCCTAACTAAAACCCTCAACTAAAGTGCAACTCTGATTCAAGGAAAATAGAAAATTATTCAGAGTCTTTCATCTCAGGAAAATCAGCATTCCGACAGCATCCCTGAAGGAAATCGAAAATAAGTTTTTTCCTCAGTAAAACCAGCACTTTTTATACCTTTTTCACTAGCTCTATCTATCTTAAAGAGTAACTTTCAGCCTAAATTCAAGTTCTGATTTGACAATTTGGGGTGGATGAGCATCACCTCATCATTACAATATTCATTTTTCTTCCGTCAGCAAAATTTTAAAGGGTTCTTTGTTTAAGCAAAGCCCGGCCTAGTCACGTTCTCAATTAGCAACTTCATAGAATCTTCTCACGTTCAGAACTATTGCGCTCATCCTTTTTGGCAGCCATCTGGACTTCCAGGCCACAACGTCCTTGAACTGCTTTCACTTCAGGCACAAGCAGCTCCCATTTGAACTCGGACTTGGGCTGCACATGCTCAGTTCTTCTTCTATTCGCAGTTTAGTAAATCAGCCATGTTTTAACTAGGCCTCACAGGCCAGAATGGGAACTATCATAGAAACAAACACAAACAAACGTTAATTTTGGAAATCTAACCCTTCTGTTTACCTCCCCCCTTACTAAGGTTTTCCCTAATAGTAGTTACCTAGCGAAATAAGCATCATATATGCGTAATATGCTCACCTTTCTTCATGTTTTGCCACAAAATACGTAAACAAAAAGCACATTTATGCCGCATTTCATTATCTCAAACTACTTATTAGTTCAGGACACAACAGAATCACATAATTAGTTAATTATGATTGCAACACAAGCAAAATTAGTTCCCACGTATGTTTGTGTAGGTGCAACTTTTTATTCTAGGTTGGTTAATTTCACACATCACTTAATTAGTTCAAGTTATAATTATGGAAGTGTGATTTTGCAAGGGGTACACAAAAATGTGTTTCTCCACCTTGCTCCATCACCCCCACCTGGTAGCAGACCACTTCTCACTGCTGTATGCAGGGTTGCCTTCGTCCAGCCCTCTGGAATGTGCTTCTCTGCTTGCCTTCCTCTGCTTCCTGCTAAACCATAAGGGTTGTAAGTGCAACCGCTCTGCCACATTGTCTGCCGTTTTCACCACTTGTAGGGTCCTGCCCCTACTACTTTTGTGCCATTTCTGTTGAATTACTGTGTTTATGTTAACTTTATTTATATACCTGTTGGCGTAAGCACTGCCCAAGTCAGTCATCCTTTGTTTCTCGATTATTAGCCCCGCACCCTGCTCCTGTTTTCCCACGTTTTTCCGCTTTGTTTCTAGCCAACCTCCTGCCACTCAGTGTCCCTCCCTCTCCCAGGACCTTAATGGAGGCTGCAGCGTGACCCCATTGAGCAGGTCCTGTGCCAGCTCCTGATGCCTCTTACCATCGCTGCCTGGTAGTGGACCTCCATCCACTGCTGCATGCAGGGTTGCCCTGGTCCAGCCCTCCGGCAGGTGCTTCTCTGCTTGCCTGCCACTGCTTCCTACTCGACCGTAAGGGTCGTAAGTGTGCCCGCTCTGCCCCATGGTCTGTTGCTTTTGCCACTTGTTGTGGCTTACCCTTGCTGCTTTTGTGCCAATACTGTTTAGCTACTGTGTTTTATTTTTTTACAACTTTATTTTATTGTATACAGCCGGCACAAATTTGGTGTCACTAGGAACACCCACAATGCACAGTAATTGACAGCATTAATGATCTCAACATTTTCAATGTTATAAAACCTATGTTCATATAATAAACTGTAGTAACCAAGCTGACACAAGATTGGTATGCTGGTTATTTCTTGGCTACTTGAATAGCAGAGCCAGAAGGAACAGCTCTGCCAACAGCTCCAACAGGAATCTCTTGGCTCAACACAGTTGCTAAGAGACCACACATTCTAGAGTCTAAACATCATCACAAGATTAAAGGAGAATACATAAGATGCAGTACAACATATCTTCTCTTCCTCCAAAACAAAGCAAACAACAAAAATAAAATAACAAAAAATCAACAACAAAACATTATCACAACCTGTACCTGGCAGGCTTAACAATATTTCTAGAACGTTTCCTGAAATATATTTGTCAATACAAATTGAAGCACTTTGTTCTGAAGATGAGGTGGCATTTCTTACCGAACCTTCACTACCCTGTTGAGATTCCACCAATGAACTACTTTGACCATTATTGCATTTTCAAGAATATTAAATAACTTTGAAAGGTTGGCAGAACTTACTACCACCTTTCTTAGCATGAACAGCAGTCTTAACCCATTCGCAGCTGGGGTAAATGTTGGGGGGCAGGGGGGGCACACAGCCCCCCCGTGCTCATGACGAACTGAGCTCGTCATGCGGCATGGTGCTCGTGTGCTCATGACGAGCTGAGCTCGTCATAACTACACCCGTTTCCGTGGAATGTTCAGCACAGCAGGGGAATTATCCCCGCGTGTGAGAGTTCTATGGCTCACGACGAACTCAGCTCGTCAAGAGCACCTGAGCACTGTGCCTCATGATGAGCTCAGCTCGTCATGAGCACTTAAGGTGTTAATCTTGATCATGTCCCCCAATTCAAGCAGAGCCACTTTTACACCTTTACAGGAGTCAAACCAGAGCTTCTGTTTAGCATGTGAAACCGACTTGTTCTCTGTCGCCAAAGACATTAACTGGGCGACATTGGATTCAGACTTAACCCATTTGCTCATCCAAGCAGGCCTGAAACTAGTATTCGGCTTCTGTCCCCTCAACAGTTTGAAAGGAGAAATCTTAATAACAGAATGAGGTGTAGTCCTATAGAACCAAACCATGGCATCTAGTGCTTTACAGATATCATGACAACCAGACCTAGCCCTTGCCCACCTAATACACTCCCCCACCACCTGATTCATTCTCTCAACCAAACCATTTGTTTGTGGGTGATAAAGTGATCTCTTGAGGTGCTTCACACCAGGCTCCAAGAGGAAAGATTCAAACTCAGTACTGATGAACTGTTTTCCATTATCTGAGACCTAAATCTCCAGAAAACCCTCTCTCAACCACACGTTTTTAAGAAACTTAATACCAATCGTCGTGTTAGCTTAACCTCAGGCCACTTTGACGTGTAGTCCATGAGAACCAAAATGAAACGGGATCCACCTGGAAGACCCTTATAAGGCCCCATGACATCAATGCCAAGTTTCAACCATGGACCTTTGGGGTACTCAATCGGCATCAACGGGGGAACACACACTTTTAAACTTTTTTCAGCTGCACCGCAGACACAGCAGTTGGTGAAAACGGAATCAATCTCGCCATCCATCCCTGGCCACCAATAAATGTCCCTGATGTGCTGCTTGGTGGAAGAAGAGCCAAGATGACCATCATGAGCTCTTTCCATGATGGTTTTGTGAAAAACACTAGGGGGCACACATTTTTCTGCCCTATGGGACAAGCCATCCTCAATTGAAAGTTCACTTTCAACCTTCCAGAAAGGTTGGAGAGAGGTAGGGAGCGCTTTTTCTCTGGGCCAACCATTTCTGACAAAGGCACAAACTTCACGTGTCACACAATCAGATTTAAGGGCTTGCACCCAATCAGTCTCAGAACCTAGACTCAGATCAGGAAGATCTAGCACAGCAACGAGACAATCATCACAATCTTCACTAGAAAATCCATCCAAATTTACATCATTGCTTTCACTCGACTTGATGGGAAAACGTGATAAGAAATCTGCCCTTCTGTAGTAGAAGGATTCACCAGAAGACGTCTTTTAGTTTCATCAGGTAAATAGTTTATTTGTACGAACCTTCAACCAAGGCCAGGAGCAGCACATCCAAGGAGGTTAGATCTTCAACTGAGCAAAAAAACTGATCGAACCTCAGAAGATGCACAAACTAAGCTTGTGAACCATTAGAACATTAAGATGTGAGAGGGACGGGCGGAAAAATAAACTAGGAGGCCTTACACGTGGATCTATGTTGGCGTATTTATTCAAAACAGTGCAAACACAAAAGGTAAACACAGGTGAGACTTCATGGGTGTGGATTTTAAGTGTTGCTTGAGAGCTCTGTCGGTGTCTTCCTCTCCAGGTGGGCGGTGAAGACGTTCCCAGGGTCCCGTAGGAGGAAAAGAGACAAAGGCGGTAAGTAAGGCTGTTACGGGGTCTTATAGCTGAAAAAGAGTACCATCACCAAGTTCGTAGAGAACACCGGGTGCACTCTGACTAAGGGTAATGCAGGAGGTGGAGGATGGGAATAGGGGTTGCTCAAATTAAGGGGAAACATGAGCATAGAAGGGCAAACTCGTCCCTTACTTAAGGCCACAAGTTTAAGTATTGAGGTAAGCTCTCTACCCCTGGGTCGGTGAAGCGAGGATGACCAAGGCAGATAGTGTTCAGGGGTGTGCCCGCTTCCCTCCCCAAAACACACAAAAAAACAAGGAAAATACCTGTTACCTGTGTCCCAAGCAACTATCTCTCTCTCCCCCAACCCCCTGCTCGATTCACGTACGGCGGAAGCCGTAACTCTCTGGAGTACAGGCGTCCTCCGGGAGCGTCCACCAATCTTCTGACCAAGCCTTGACCTCTGCGGGGACGTTATCCTCGTCCTCTTTGGGTTTGGTGTTGGTCTCGTGTCGGTCCTCGTCAGGGCCAGCCGTTTTCTGTTGAAGAGTCTCCGGCTTCCTTTCGTCTGGTCTCCGTGCTCCGTCCTCCTTACTTCTGGCGTCTTCCAGATCCCCCCTCATTCACCAGATCCACCTGTCTTCCTCCCCAGGCCTCCTCTCATTGGTCGTAGCTCTTCCCTGGGCGTTCATGTGGGGAAGAGTAGGTCGGGTTAATTAACCCTTGCCA
This sequence comes from Lissotriton helveticus, assembly GCF_964261635.1. Lineage (NCBI taxonomy): Eukaryota > Metazoa > Chordata > Amphibia > Caudata > Salamandridae > Lissotriton > Lissotriton helveticus. The sequence goes on from NC_136065.1 coordinate 1,471,765,948, forward strand.
ATCTGGTGCATCTGGTGTGACAGCTGGCAACATGTCCCAAGAGTCCCTGTGAGGATCTGCCACGGGGGTGAAAGCAGGCTCCTCCTTACATGCCCACTACATCACCTCCCCCCTTTGCGCAACCAAAAACAAACAAAAATAAAATTCTTCAATATGTCAATATGTACCAAAATCCTTGAACCTAGATGGAGGTCTTCTAATATGACCACCACATATTTGAGATGCCTCCTGATGCACTACTGACAGAATCATTAACACGAACAAGTCTCTCTTGAGGACCCCTGACTGTCATGCAACCAATGAGTCCACTCCAAATCATGTTAAGCAAGGTTGGATTTCTTGCTTTCTATTATTTTAGCTTGTTCCTTAGTTACCCTTACCAGTTGCCCTTTGTTCCACCAACCTTTATCTTGTAAGAATGCTGCACCTCTACTGACCCTACAGAGTAGTATGGGATTTGAAAACACAGATTCCCCTATCTTCACCTTAAATAGATTTATAAACATAACCCAATCCCCCACAGCTATTTCTGGGATCGTAGAAGGATTTCCCCTGTCAAATTTTTCTTTCATCTTTACTTGTATTTCCATCACCACCTCCGCTACATTTTTATCACCAGCACTTCCACCAGACACTTTTCTGTTGTCCAACCAAGATGGCAACAAGGTAGAATTGACCATTCTGCCCCTTAAAGTTCAAATGGGGATATACCAGTTGAACAGTGTGAAGAGATATTATAGTTCCAAACTATTTCTTCCAAAAAAATTTTCACATCATGCCCAGCGGCCACCACTCTCTGAATTCCTTCTTTAAGAACTATCTGAAATAAAATGTGTCCCATTGTCAATCACCAATGATCTAGGAGTTCCCTCAAGTAAGAATACCTTACTCAAAAACAAAATGGTGTTATCAGTATTAGGAGGATCAACAAATCAGTAATACATCCACTTGGAATGATAATCCACAGCCAAAATTAAATACCTTGACAGTTCGGGGAGAACATTATAGGGCCCAGAAAAATCCAACCCCACTTTTTCCTAGGGCTTTTCTGGAAACTCACTGGGATGAAAAGGCACTTTAGGTAGTTTCCAGTGTTTATCAGACACTAAACACTCCTCACGCCCATCAATCAAACTCCTAACTTGAGTCTCCAGTGCAGGCCACCTGTAATGTTCCTTAATTCTCATGCATGTTTTAGATACACCCAAATGTCCTTCGTGAGCGACCTTAATTAAAGCATTCCTCAAACTGACTGGAGGAACAAATCTATCTCCTCTCAGTACTAACCCGTTCTTAACAGAAATGTTAATTAGCTACTAAAGAGATGTTCCTAAGTTCACCAGATACATTTCTTCTGACTCAGGCTATTTGCTTGAAGAATATTCCACCACCGTGGACAGGACAGTAAAATTGGAACATGTAACCTTTCAATCAGACTCTGAAATACATGAGTTGCAGTTTTCAATTACATCAATAACTGCAAAACACTCAAATTCATCTTCATCGACATCTTCCTCATCATCTTTTTCTATTAACATTATGGACAAACAATCCACTCTAAAAATGTTACCTTCTTGTATATGTTTCATATCAAAATTATACTCTTTGAGTTTTGAAATGAATCAAATTAATGTAGCGGACATGGTATTGCTGGAGGTTTTACTTAAAATAAATGTCAGAGGTTTGTGGTCAGTCAAAATCTCGAAGTTGTGACCCCAGATGTACATTTTAAATTTCTGGGACGCCAAAACACAAGATAAATCTTCCCGCTCTATTGTGCTATGATTTTTCTCAAAGAGTTTAAGCGGCCTAAAGCCAAACGATACAGTTTATTCTTTTCCATTCACTCTTTGACTGAGTATTGCCCCTAAACCATACATGCTTGCGTCAACTGTGATAATAGATGGACAGTCATCACGAAAAACATGCAATGCCTGTGCTGACTTTATCAGGTTTTTCAACCTTGCAAATACAATATCGAAATCTTGCGACCGCACAAACTTTTGGCCCTTCTTCAGGAGAACCCTGAAAGGCTCAAACATTTGAGCATAATTTCCAACAAATCTGGTGTAGTACTCAGCAAAACCTAAAAAGGAACGTAGAGTATCTTTATCCAAAGGGGGTTTGGCCTCTTCTAGAGCCCTAATGACCGAAAATTTAGGTTTAATACCTTCATAGGAAACAGTGTGACCAAGATAATCACGTTCCTTCACTCCAAACTTACATTTGTCTGCTCTTACTGTCAACCCATGCTTTTCCAACGTAGACAACACCATTCTCAGTTGCTCAATATGTTCCACAGAATCTTTTGAAAAAATCAGAATATCATTCAAGTAAGTCTGAACACCTTTCAAACCTTTAAAAATGGTATCCATCAGTCTTTGAAAGACACTAGCTGCATACGCTGGTCCAAAGGGCCGCCTCAGAATCTTATAAGCACCGAAAAGTGTGACAAATGTTCCTGAGATTTCTAAGCTAGTGTAATCTGATGATATGCAGATTTTGAATCAATTAACGTAAACCACTTCGCACCTCCCAAATTTGCTAAAAGTTCATGAATCTTGGGAAAGGGGTGACAATCTATTACAATGTTCTTGTTTAGGCCTCTTAAATCCGCACACAGCCTAATTTCCCCTGACTTGTTCCGCGCGACCACTATTCGGGCCACCCACTGGGAAGGCTCAGTGTTTTGTACAATGCCTTGCAAACACAAATCTTCCCGCATGGATCTTAAATCCTCCCTAGCATTTTAGGGAACAGGCACTACAGGTTGAGCGTTAGGCAACAATCTTATCTTGTTGCACTTTTTCTTCCTCAGCTTGTTTGCGCATACAGAATTTGTGTCTTTCCAACAAAATCTTCGGAGATTTCGAAAACTGTTTTTTAAGCCTTGCTATACCCTCCAAATAATAGTTCCACTCCCTGTCGCCAGATTGGCAAGTAGGAGGAGGAATAGGAGGCAAATTCTGAAAAATCTGTTGTGCTGCCAAACCCAGACTGTCAAACGGAAGTGCGAATTTGCGTTCAGGTGAGTATTCAGAGGCATCAATGGCAACTAAGTGATTTTCACACAAACCAAACCATTCTAGCCAGGATAAGCCCGGTTTGCCTGGTTTTGCCAGAAATGGAGGATGTTGAGTAATTTGATGGAGTGGAGTAGCCATGGAGAAAAATAAATAAATAAATATTTATTTATTTAAATTTTAATGAAACATTAATTATTTTAAAATAAATATGAACACTGAAAATCGTAACTGGTTGTGGCTTAACTTAAGTTGTGCACATCACCGAAATATGCAAAGAAATAAAACTTTCAGAACAAAATCAAGGTGTGCGCATCACCGTAACTGCGATCAAAAACACAAACTGCGCCCAATAGGATTCAGGTGTGTGCATCACTGTGATGCACAAACAGTATTACTATAAGGAAGGAAGTCCAGGTGATTGTATCACCAAAATAACATCCAATGAAGCACTCTGCCGAATCAGACAATTTCCTAATCCAAAATGGCCGCTCGATGTCCTCACATAGTGTGCATGCGTCAAAAAGCATGTGACTTCCTTTCACAGAATGCGCTGTATCTGCGCGTGAAGAACCTCTGCGCTTGACACTTAGGACAGGCAAGCACGTAACTAAATTGTTGCGTGCCAGGTAGGCGCATGAAGAAGCAACCAACTGCACTGTGCACAAAAACCACCGGAGGGTTAGCACTTGTCCCAGCCTTAATTAAAAGAAATTGATCCTACCAGTTCAGTGGCTTCAAATGTTCCCTGACGTCTCTGGCAACTGAAAAGCTCTGAAACCGTTGTGAATAGGCTCTTGAGACTGGCACGTGAAGTTTGAGGAAAATGTGGCTGACGAGACTCTCCGATCCCAATCGTCACCAATATGTAGTTGAAGGATTCACCAAAATATGTCTTTTAGTTTCATCAGGTAAGTAGTTTATTTGTGTGAATCTTCAACCACGGCCAGGAGCAGCGCATCCACGGAGGTTCAATCTTCAACTGAAGAACCGATCGAACCTCAGAAGATGCACAATCTAAGCTTGTGAACCATTAGAACATTAGGTATGCACTACCGAACACTACACATGTCACCACAGCAATAAATGTAATTACAAACCGACTACACTGTCCATTTTTACCACCGGAAATGTGTTCCACTCCAAACTGATACTAAAGAAGTTTCATCACCATACGCATGATCCTAGGGGAACAGCACTATCGGGTACTTCAACAGTCACTAGGGGCGCTGGGCATTAGCACATAGATAGTCACAAAATACTTCATATGCTTGACTCCAGATGTGGTATTCTTCTGTGAATATGCAGCAGAACTGTAGCTCAACATAAATGAAGGTTCATAGGTCACCAAAACAGCTGCGTGGGTTCCTCCGTGTAGCCATGATCATCGCCACAATTTTGTAGTAACGAAGCTGACACAAGATTGGTTTGCTGGTTATTTATCGGCTACATGGATAGCAGAGTCAGAAGGACCAGCTCTGCCAACAGCTCCAACAGGATTCTCTTGGCTCAACACAGTTGCTAAGAGACCACACATTCTAGAGTGCAAACATTATCACAGGATTAAAAGAAAATACATAAGATGCAGTACAACATAAACCTACTTGAATATAACTCTTAACAACAAACAATAGAGCCATACTAGAATCACAAAGAGTACACAAAGGTCTTAGATATATATGTCTTAGCCATTCGTTATGAAAATAAGTATAATCAACATCTATGTCATAGCAGGCAACAGTTATCCTGGCAATTCTTCTACAGCAGAGACAGGGGAAAGTGGTTCCAAACACAGCCCTCTGTAATCTGCCCACCTCTTCCATATTTTATAATGTTTCTGAGGACACCCCCTCGCCGTAAAGACGGGGATCTCCAGACCCATACAGAAGTCAAGGCCCTTCTTCCATATTGCGGCTGGTGGCGGAGACTCATCCATCCATGCCCTGGCGATATCACGCTTAGCCAACCTGATGCCAAAAAAGAGCAGATGGCACTTATATCTATTGCCACCCAGTCCCTCAGTAATGTGGAGCAGGAGCAGTCGTAGCGCCAGAGGGATTTCACATCCCAAGACCTCTGACAGACACGTGGTCACCCACCTCCAGCCCTTCGATAAAGTTTTGCACCGCCATATCGTATGAAGGAAGATACCCTCAGCGTCCCCACAAAGCACGCAGTAGGGGAGGCGATCAGCCCTGCGCGCCACAGCTTGCATCTGGTAAAATAAACCTGATGCAACAATTTAAATTGGATAAGTTGCTGGCAGTCCGCAATCACCATGCTGAATGGGGACTTCAGCGCCTCCACCCAATCATCTTCATCAAGGGGGCCCACGTCCATCTGCCAGGCCAATCAAATTACGATATCAGCCAACGCATTTCAAAATCTATAATAACAAGTTCCATTAAGACTTAACTGAGGTTTCTTTTAGATGTATTTCTTTGTCACTGTGGCGCTGATCCTTGCCTGTGGATGTTTATAGTTGGAATCGCAGAGCGGGGGATCGGTGAGACACCAATTTGAAGCCTACTTACAGTCTTCATTAGCTTCTGGAAGGGAACTTGTTATTAGAGATTTCCAGGAGTATTCAGACGACTGCAGGCCCAATTACTATTTTCTGTTCTGTCTACAATTGAAATAACGACATCATCGTACAGACTCACAGATTTGGGAACTGTGACCGGACCGATTGCTACTTATTGCTCCCTGAGGAAGCTCTCAATGTGGGAGCGAAACGCGTTGGCTGATATCGTAATTTGATTGTTTTTAAAATCAAAACAATTTTTCTAATAAAGAAGTGACTTTTTCTACACAACTTTGGCTTCCTGGACTTTGTGAGCTGTGCACCCCCAACGTAGTTTAACTATTTTCTGATCTGGAGCACAGTTACGCCACTCAACAGCTGGAGTAGGGGTTGTTTGCACGGCATTTTCAAATAATTTTTGGAACTGGTGTGAGGTGCGGCACCAGGGGCCCGCTGTTGCTTTTTGTAGTCGGAGTGTTTATTAGGAGTGTGCAATATATTTTGGTTATTTTGTGGTCCCCCAGATCTCCCATAAAGACCTTAGCCTCTATAAGGTTGAAATCAGGTATATCCACTTGTTGTGTCAGATACAGGGAGAGGGCATGTCGAAATTGGAGCTACCTATAAAATTGGGAGTGGGGCATTGTCTCCCATCCCTGAAAACCCAGATAATTGCGCCAACTGTGGCAGCTGGCTATTATGCCACAGTGTGGTTTCTGACAAATCAAATAGGGGGAGAAGGACATTTTGTGATCCATCCAGTTTCCTTGAAATATAATATTATAAATCAATTGTGAGGGGGGAAGGATCACTTGTCCTGCTAACCTGGATTTTTTCAGGTCGGTGGAATGTCCCTCGGTAAAAAACCCTCATGCACGTGAGTTGGTGTATTTCGGTAGCGGTATATCTTGGTTCTCCGCTATATTACTCTCGTGTCTGCATAATCATAGGGTTAGTAGGTATGCAGCCTCCACCAGGAGGTAGAAACCCAAGGTTAATAGCAGTAGTGTCCAGTGATAGGTGGTGATTGTGAAATTAAAATAACTCGGACAGCCAGATGCCGAAATTTATTATTCTGGATTCGAGTGAAGTGAAAAAGTAATAGATATGCGTGATGGGAATTGTTAAGATTCTCACGCTATCTTTTTTTCTTGAATTAAAAGGTCCTTTTAATTCAAGAAAAAAAGATAGCATGAGAATCTTAACAAAAATCCAGGTTAGCAGGACAAGTGATCCTTCCCCCTCACAATTGATTTATAATACAGTGTGGTTTCTCTCATAAATTTGCCCCACCATCCCTTTGTGCGAAGGACACATTTCCAGATCATGAAAACCGTCTGAGTCGGAGCTGGAAATGCCCTAATCACTGGGCCAGAATGCAGGACCATATGCAGCGATGTGCCTCGCAGCAGCCAGCGCTCAACCGCATACGCCGGGTCCCTCCTAGCACCGTACCACCAGTGATTGAGGACAAGTACATGTGAGGCCGCGTGATAAGCCTTCATATCTGGGGTGGCGATGCCTCCACAATAGGTGGACTGAAGGCAGGTCCTCAATGCCACGAGTGCTGTGCCACCCCCCGCTGTAGTGTTCTCCGTTCGCTGTTCCTTTGACCTCTCTCTGAGTGTCCCCACACTCCTTCTCGGTCCCATCTTCTCTGCTTTTTCCCTCCGCTCCATCATGTCTCCTTTTGTCTTTGGTGTCATGCGGTGTCCTTCCATCATAAGTCCCCATGGCAACTAGAATGTTGCTTCTCTGTGTGCCCCATTAGACTCGTTTTTTGTGCCCTTGTGCCCTCTGTTAGACTCGTTTTTCCCTTGTTTTTCTGCCCTTCTGTCCTCTGTTAGACTGTTTTTTTTGTGCCCTTCTGCCCTCTGTTAGGCTAGTTTTTCCCTTGTTTTTCTGCCCTTCTGCCCTTTGTTAGACTGCTTTTTGTGCCTTTCTGCCCTCTGCATCACCACATCATCACTCAGCGCTACCCCTGCATCACTAAGCACCACCACATTATCACTCAGCACCATCACACTATCACTCAGCATCACCACAGCATCACTCAGCACCACCAAAGCACCACTCAGTGCCACCACAGCATCACTCAGCACCACCACAGCATCACTCAGCACCACCACAGCATCACTCTGCACCACCACAGCACCACTCAGCACCACCCCAGCATCACTCAGCACCATCCCAGCATCACTCAGCACCACCACAGCACCACTCAGCATCACCACAGCACCACTCAGCACCACCACAGCACCACTCAGCGCTACCCCAGCATCAATCTGCGCAACCATTCAACAACAACTGGTTCAAATATGTTCTCTCAATGTTTCAAACTTTATTACAAATGTCACAAAAATATGTTGATATTTCTCTTCTGTTCTTGGATTTTCGTCACAATAAAATACACTGAACATAATCTTCACAAAAGTTATTTACAAAAGTTTACGCTATTGCCATTATAAATTAAAATCACTTTTATTTAAGTATTAATTATTTGAAAAAATTAAAAGCCATTGTAATTTGTAATATCAGTGTGGCGAAGTGTGGCTCAATGGTTAGAGCGGCAGACCCTGATGCAGAGGTCTAACCCAGGACCAGGGTTCAATTCCCTGCATCGGCGGGTCTTGGTCTCAAAAATTCCACGGACCTGATAATTCTCGCCTCGGTGCCTAGTCCAATCACGGAGTCCCACTCTGCAACTCTGGGCAATAGCTTGCTTAATCTCCACAACGGCCCCCACAACGCTAAGGATGCCAGGCCTCCACCTTGGGGTTGCCCAGGAGTGGACACCTCACAGGGAAAGCCAGGATGGGTTCCACAGTGGTATTCGTACAAGCGCCTTGAGACCCTTGCGGGTGAGTAGTGCGCTATACAAGTATCAATTTACATAACAATTTACATTTATCAATACAGCTAAGTCATGTAAATACAAAACATGTTGCATTACAAATGCTATAGGTGTCACATTTGCGAAAGTTATAACTATTGGCATTGTAAATGACAAAGCTATTAATTTAGCTATTTTCAAAATCAACACATAAATAAACAAAATGGTCATTTACAAAACCAATATTATTATTATTATTATTATTATTATTAAAGGCTTTTATATCGCGCTCAATTACTAAAAAAATAGTATCCTGGCGCGTTGAAGGCAGAGCAGAATGGGAGAGTGCAAATAACTAGGAATACAAAAAATAGGGAGGTTTAGACTATAATATTAAAAAGATGGGTTTTAAGACCTTTCTTAAAAGAACCAAGAGTCAATGCAGTTTTTAAATGAAGAGGTAGAGTATTCCAGGATTTTGCTGCTCTCACTGAAATTGATTGGCCGCCAAGTCTGCAATATTTAAATTTGGGGACAGTCATTTGGCACAGATTGGCCGAGCGCAGAGGGCGATTGGGGACATACAGGAAGAACCTTTTTCTCAGGTAGACAGGACCAGTGTGGTGGATGGCTCGATACGCCAGCACCAGGATTTTAAACAAAATCCTGTGAGCAACTGGGAGCCAGTGCAGAGCACGGAGAAGAGGTCGAGCACTGGAACGCCTTGGGACATTAAACAGAAGTCTGGCGGCGGCATTCTGAATAACCTGAAGACGGTGAATCAGGTAAGCCGGCAAGCCAGAAAACAGTCCATTAGCGTAGTCTAACCGAGAGAGTACTAATGCCCGAATGACAGTCTCTTTAGCTTCTTTCGGTAATAGAGGGAAAAACCTGCGCAGAGTTTTTAAAGTGAAAAAACAGACTCCAGTGACTTTATTTATATGGTCCTCGAACTTAAGGTTCTTACCGAACCAAACCCCCAAATTTTTCACTGGGCCCGAAGCAGCTTTTGGAGGGGGTAGGTCGGTAGGCCAAAGACAATCACTAAAATCCTCAGGAAAAGAGCCATATAGCAGGATCTCGGATTTGCTTTCATTACATTTTAGCTGGGCATTAGCTAACCATTGGAAGACAGAAGACAGGCAGAATTGGGCCGCCGACGTATCTAAATTATCTTTGGGCCAGGTAAACAGAAGTTGCGTATCGTCGGCGTACGCCATAATTTTTGCCCCTAACTGTTCAGCCAGGTAAATCAGAGGGGTGAGATAAATATTGAAAAGCAATGGGCTTAACATAGACCCCTGAGGAACACCAGTAGAAAGCAGTTTAGGAGTGGAAGCAAAGGGGGGCAACCAAACTTGTTGCGTGCGGTTGTTTAAAAATGAGGTCAGCCAGTCAAATGCGGAGCCAATAATACCTATGTCGGCTAGTCTGGAGAGTAGAAGGGAGTGAGGCACCGTATCGAAGGCAGCAGAGAGGTCCAATAAAATCAGAGCCGCTCTGCCACCCTCGTCAAGACACTCCCGAATAGCCTCCGATATTTCGACTAAAGCTGTCTCAGTACTATAGGCGGCCCTAAAGCCAGACTGGGCTGGGTGTAGGGCCTCCGTGGATTCCACGAATTTCTCCAGTTGACCAAAAACAATCTTTTCGCATACTTTTGCAAGCGCTGGCAGCAAAGATATTGGTCGAAAATTGGACGGAGTGGTCGGATCAAGTCCATTTTTTTTTAATAGTGGGAGCAGTTTCGCTTGCTTCCAACAGTCAGGGACAGTAGCTGAGTGGAGCGAGAGGTTAATGATCTGGGTTACCTCATTTCCCACCGATTCCGCTACACCCGCACCCCAATAGCTCAAACTTTCCTAATGCGAGACCTATTGCATTGCAAATGCTTGTTTTTATATCTGTCAGTGCTTCCTGTTGAGGTTTAATTTTCGTGACATGCGCCTCATTGCCTACTTGTAACTATTCTCTGACCCTGCTTCAAGGGTCAGAGCAGGGTCAGAGAATAGTTGCAAGTAGGCAACGAGGCACCAGGAAGCACTTACAGGCTTACAGCAGCAGGTGCCCAAGTTGAAGTTAATTTCTTTGTAACCCTTTTGTAAAAGGTTACAAAAAATTAGCTTCAACTTTTGCACCTGCTGCTGTAACCTTGTAAGTGCTTGGCTGAAAATTCGCCCCCGCTGATTCGTGGATTTTACCACGATTTGGCGAGATTCGCGAAATCGCGGAAAATCCGCAAATTCTGCGAGCGGAACGAATTTTCAGCCCATGCTTAGTGACGACTCAAACTAAGAAGCTGGAGAAATTGGCTAGGGATCTACGCCAATTTGATAAAAAGAACATATACCCATATCTACAACTAGACTACTACAAGCAAGACAACCAAGGTCGCTTTGCTAACCGTGGACGCGGAGGATACAGAGGAAGGAGGAATTTCTCTACCTTCTCGGATTTATCCTACAGTTCCGGAAGTGACTCAGATCAAGGGGGACCCGGTCCCTCATACAACTACCAATATCAAGACTTTGGTTATCAACAATCTCCTTTTTTAGGCCAGGGACAATGGAGACCACCACGAGGCCGAGGCAACTGGGCCCGTGGGCAACAACGGGGTCAACAGTCGAATGCTGCGAACTGGGACGGAGGAAAAGGCCGAGCCCAGAAACAAGTCACTTTCCGACCAGAGAACCATGGAGAGATCTCCACGAGAAGGAAAGTATAACGATAATGACTAATCATATGATGAGGGTTGTGTTCCAATCCGGTGGTGAACATCTCTAAACATCAGTTAACAGATGATGAAAATAAAGTGCTGAGTAGAGGCCTGTTGTATGTTCCCACGGCACTACCTAACAAATTCCAACTCAAAACTTAACTGTACAGGTTTTTCAGAAAGATTCGCCTACGTTATTAATTTAGGAAATCCACCACACAACAGAGTCTGTGACAGGTCTTAGAGAACCCTCTACCTTTTTTCCTCCCACATATGCCATGAGTAATAGCATCTTAGCATTTGAAGAAGTGGTGACCAGAGATGTGGACAAACTCTTGTCCAAACCCAAATATACTAGATTTAATCTAAGTAGAGTGGAAAAATTGGCATTAACTACCCTGAAGAACAACAAAGAAGTGGTAATTAAGCCCGCTGATAAGGGGGGAGCCATTGTGGTTCAAGATGTCAGTCACTACAAAGAGGAAATCTATAGACAAATAATGGATGGAATAAGCTACAGGAAAATAGGAAAGGACCCATCGAAAGACCTGGCCTCCGAGATCCTGCAAGTTACCCAGAGGGGTTTGGATGAAGGTTTCATCTCAGATCAAGAATTTAAATTTCTTAACCAAAGTCATCCACATTTGGCCACAATTTACACCTTACCAAAGGTGCATCAAAGCAGGGAAAACCCACCTGGACGTCCCATCGTGTCTGGGTGTGGTTCGATGCTGGAACCACTGTGTCAATATATAGATTATTTATTAAAGACACTAGCCAATAAAACTAGGGCCTACCTTCGGGATACCACACAAGTAATTAATCTGATAGACCAAAGATCCTTTGACCCTACTCAACAACTTTTGGTCACGTGTGATATCGTGTCCTTGTACACGAGTATTCCCCAACTAGAGGCGATCGAAGTCATGGAGAGGGTACTCAATCAAAGAACCCCACCAGTCCCAGTACCAACGGACTTCATCTTGCAACTGCTCAAAATTGCCATGATGAAAATCTTTTTTATGTTTCAGGATGAGTTTTTCCTTCAAACAAAGGGCGTGGCTATGGGGGCTACATTTGCCCCAGATTTGGCAATATTATTTATGGATGATTTTGAGCAAAGATTTATCTTTAGTGATATTAATCCCTTTGGTATTAACCTGGATCTTTGGGTCCGGTACATAGACGACGTACTATGTATCTGGAATGGGACCCAGACAGATTTGACACTGTTCCATGTATGGCTCAACAAAAGAAGCACTGATATTCAGTTTACATTGCAATCAAGTCTGAATAGGATTGCGTTTTTAGATATGATCTTTGTGGACAACAACATGTTACAAACGACACTATATAGGAAACCTGCTGAACGTAATTCCCTCTTGCAGTATGGCAGCCACCACCCCAGGGGTTTGAAAGATAACTTACCGGTAGGGCAGTTCCTGCGGATCCGCAGGAACTGCTCCCAGAAAAAAGACTATATGACAGAATCACAGGAGCTTTCCGCCCGCCTCATTGAACGAGGGTACCCAGGAAGACTCGTGAAGCATGCGTAGAAGAGTGCACGGTATACAACCGGAGGAGAAAGCTAACAAAGCCCTTGAGCGTTTAATCTGTGTAACCACGTTCTCCACTAGGAGTAATGACATTAAGAAAATTATCAATAAACATTGGGTCTTAGTGTCAGACGACATTGAGCAGAATGCCCTCCTTTACATTCTTTTAAAAGAGCGAAAAACATTAGAGATTTTGTAGTCCAATCCTTTTTGGATTCCACTAAACCACCTACAATCTTATCCATGTGGAACTCCCTCCCATCATTGGGCATACAAGATGTGGATCATGCGCTGCATGCCCAACAACAGTTCAAACAAAGGATTTCACACACCAAGATCGTACTTTCGCATTGAAAGCACATACTAACTGCAATACTACTAACATCATTTATGTGATTAAATACCCCTGTGATCAGGTATATGTGAGCCAAACCCAGCAAAAAGTTAAAGCTAGAATTTTGCAACATGGTAGCAGGATTAGGTGTAATGTCCCCGGCGCCCCATTGGTTGAGCACTGCAAGAGACATGGGCATGCCCCAGAGGTTCTGAAATGGTTGGTTTTGGAAAAAGTTACCCTAGGCCCAAGGGTAGGTGATATATCCCTTATCCTTAACATTCGTGAATCCAAATGGATGGCCATCCTGGACTCAATTAATAATGGACTTAATGAGGCAGATAGCAGTCACGCCCAACTAGCCAGACTAGGTCGTTAAATTTTATGCTGTGTAGACTCATTTGCCAACCATTTGATGTTATGTAGTAACACTAACTATGCAGCTGTAACTGTCGCATTCACCCTCCTGGTTGAGAGGAGTGCGACGTTTAATGGCGGGTATCGACCATAATGATATATTGTGGCTACTAACGGTCTTTCTAAGACGACAAATGAATTAAACCAAGGTTATGACAAGTCGCCTACACCCCTCTGAGTAGGAGGTGCGCGATGATATATCTTAAGTGTAAGGTCATTGTTTAAATTGCTGTGTATGGAGACGGCACCCCAACTACATCTAATTTTTTTATTATGAGATGTATCGCCTACACCCTTCTGTGTAAGAAGTGCGCATCAATATATAACTCTGTTTTGAGATAATAACAACACTTTTGTGAGACCCAGTAGAAATACACAGATTAAGGTCTTTTAAAACTGCTAGAGACATCAGGCACTTTCAGTACACTAACTGGACTCTTAGTACACCAGTGGGCCCGTTGGTTTGTTACATAGGACTTTTATGTGATCGTTTAGACGCATGAGATTCTTACATTTATTGCAGATATTGACATCGGTCTTGTAGGTTGGAATGGCAACATTAGTACAATGTTGCCAGGGGTATTTAGTAACAGCACTTCCGGCATTTGTAAGGGTCCGCTCTTTAATTTACGCTTGATATTTCTACATTAACCACTGGTATGTACATCGGCCGTGTAGGTTGGCATGGTAACACTAGTACAACGTTGCCAGGGAAGTTAGCAAAGCCTTTCCGGTAATTGCAATGGTCCTTTCTCCATTTCAACTAACGTGACATCACAGCATACGTCGACCCGGCTGTAATATAGCGCCAGTCGCATTAGTGAGACGCTTAGTGAGTTTTGACAGTGAAGAGCGAGGACGAGTGATTTCTCCCAGATATCAGGTGCATATAGGTAAGAACTTTGGACGATATTGCGGGGGTGTTTAGTAACTTAGGGCCAGATGTAGCTCGCCAATTACCGGTCGGTAACGGCCGATTTCGGCCGTTACCGACCAGTATTTGGGAATTGACATGTAGGGGGCATTTTATTTACAGAATCGGTATATTTACAGAATCGGTAAAATACTGAATCGGTAAATTTACCGATTATGTAAATTAATATGTAGGTGGCACTGTAATCAATGCCACAGGCCCTTACCGAATCGTTATTTAACATGGAATACTATTCCATGGTAAATAACGAATTCCAGTGTACATGCACATCTGTGCATGTACTCCTGTGGGCATCTATGTGTGTCACATGGCACACAAGCCCGAAACAGGGGTGCAACAGGGTGTCAAAGTGACACCCTGTCCCCCTTGTAACATCGGTAATTTTGCCGATTCGGCTTAAAGGCCCATAGGAATCAATGGCAGATACCGATTCGGTAATTACCGAATCGGTAATTACCGAATCTTACAGATTTTGTTTTTTTACCAAATTATTTACCTACATAGCAATTATCGAATTGTAAATACCGAATCGGTAAAATTCGGTATTTACCATTCGGTAAATTGCTATTACCTACATCTAGGCCTAGATACCCACTTAGGAAGGGTGATATGCGATCACTCCCCTAACCGCCTCAATTATGGGTGACTTTTAGTGCACGAAAACCGCAGCTGCGGATCGTTCGTTGAGGTACAGACACATCTTCTCTGGCTCGTGCATGTAAGTTATGGCTTGGCGAAACTTGTATGGTGCGACTATGGGCTGGGGCTGTATTGCGGATTCATTTATAGCCACTGTCTGTCCTGTTTGTTTTTATAGTTGTGGAATACCTAGGACGGAATAATTACCTCCTATGGTGACAAGGTCTGATTCAACTTCTACAAGCGCTAATGATAAGTAAGTAAAAGTGCGGTGTTATTTTGGTCTGTAGTAATGTCTGAACCATTTAAGAAGGTCTTTTGGTCAGTAACAATGTCTGAACCGCTTTTGAAGGTTGTGTTTGAAGGGTACAATTTATACGTCCCTCCTGGCCTTTTGTTTGTTTTCCTCTGTAGATTTCTGATGACCATGACGGCATCTTATTGACCTTGTGAACTCGTTAAATTCTATATTACAAGTGAGTTAACGGTTGAGGTCCATTACATATATATCCCAGGTATTTCAATTGAATTCCTTGAAATACCCTTCCATCCTGTCATTTCAGGTTGTTTCCCGGTCTCCTGTCTGTGTTGTGAGCTAGACGGCCCAACTTTCCATGGTATTTCTTTCTTTCTTTTAGATGTGTTGTGGCGCCTTTGGCGCGTTTTTAATACATTCCCTCACTGTAAATAGTCATATATATTCTACCTCATTTTCACCGAAAGATCAGTGTTCCCCTGGGTCTCTCTTGTCCTGATGAAGACCCCGCTTTAAGGTGTGACGTATACCTATCACTGTAGTCATGGGGTCGAAACATCAACGGGTACTACTACACACTAGCTGACGCAACCACCATTATAACTATTAAATATTAGCATCAGTAGCATGGTATTTTATTAAATTGTTGAGCATTAGTTGCTCCATCATTCTACTGGCTCAGTGTTCTGAAGCCAGGTGTATCGGTCTCTCATGAATTTTTATGTACTGATATTATTGTTTGCACTATAACCTACTTTGCACATCCCTCTCTTCTTACACATACACCTCATCCCACCCTTCCTCTCCCTGGGGCACTATGATAATTGTGCTAATAGCTTGTTATAGGTAACTTGAACAAGCGCATTGTGACTAAATAACAGTGTGTTGAAGTTCTTGATTCTGATTTGTTTTTGTCGAATTCTTTCTTAGAGTGTTCGGTTGTGTACTTTTGATACCTTTTCACTGGGACAGGCTACACCCAAACACCAGCTTGGACCTTATACAGCACCTGCACCGACTCCTGTAGCACCAGACACCATGGGCGCATGCAATACCCACTCGTGTACAGGTACTCTGTTGCCTGCACCTCCTGGCATCTGGCAGTTACCAAGGGGTAATAGCTGTGGCAGGTGGAGTTTCACAAAGTTGTCTGTCACGTTTTTTTGGCAAATTCCTGGATGCCATGTTGCAAAGAATGGCACACTACATCAAATTCCCCAGCACACAGGCAGAACTGCTGAAGATCAAGTTGGACTTTTATCAGGAGGCCCACTTCCCACACGTCATAGGTTGCATTGACGGAACACATATACCAATTTGCCCCCCTGCTGCGACTGAGTACATCTACCGCAATCGCAAGTCCAGGTGTTTAATAGACCTTTCATCTGGCAAATTACCAGCACACCATGACAACAACTATGTGTTCAAAAGGGTTACTTTACCCACTACAGATTTGAATTGTAGGGCTGTGCCTATCTCCTGCACCCCCGCTCACCAGTGCCGCGTCCTGCTTGCCCCCTCACTTTCCTCAACGTCCCCAGAACCGGTGGCAGCAATCTGGTTTGTCTGCATGATTTCCACGGCACTGGTGACTGTGACCAGGCCCTGGCTAACCTCATGGCTGCACTTGGCCATCTCCAGTTGAATGGCCACAGATCTTCTACTCAGCACGTGGGTCGCATTACACAGTCTGTTCACAGACTTCATGAAGCCTGCAATCACCTGCCTGTCTCTCCGCCTTGCAGCACGCTCCCCCTCCATTCTGTCACTTAATTTGTTCACTGCCTCAGATACCTCCTTCAGTCCCTCTGCCATTATATTGTTGAGTCAGTATATTGCCTCCTTCATTTCATCCACCTTCCTGTTGTTTGCCACCATCTGCCTCTGAATGGTCTGCATTGTCTTCCCCTGCAGGCACTGCACTATCAGCATTTAGCCCTCCAGGCCTGCAAAGACATTTGAACCTTCAAATTCTGGACTTTGTGACCTCGGGCGTCGTCTACGGACATCTGTGCTGCATTCCTGCATGGGGGAGTGCGCCCCAGATGGCTGTGTGTCTGCGCCTGGTGATGTATGCTGGACTTCCTGCCTGTCCTCCTCTGTGGCATCAATCTCCAGAAGTGGAGCAACTGTGTAGCGCTTTGACTTTGGAGGTGGTGGTGGTGGAGTAGTTGGTACAATGGTTTGATGTGACAGAACTTCCTCATCACTCCTGTTATCCTCCCTCGGAGAATCAGCAGTCTCCCCCTCTGAAGCCTGTGACGCTGTTCTGCCTGTGGATACAGAATGTATTATTACTCACTTTTCTTGCAGCAAATATGTGCTAATAAGTTTCACAACTGACCTCTTAGCTGTCTGATCTCTGCTATCTCATCTATAGATGTGTAACAATTGCCTATGCTTATTGGGGAGTGGCTGTTTTGCTCCCAATGGAAAGGTACTACATTTCCCATGATGCATTGCACAGCTTACATAAAACATGGCCTGGAGTGGGATTGTGGCAGGGGGATTGCCATTAGGGAGGGGAAACAGTATGATGTAATGCAACTTACCTTGTGTGTTGGAAGGTCTAGCAGAGCTATCAACATCCCCAATTCCACGGATACTCTCTGGCTGGAGAGTGGATTCTACCAGTTGGTCCGGGCAGTAGCAGCAGGCACTGTGGAGCTTCCACCACCTGTTTTTCAGATTGTTTCTGGTGCTCAGCCATCCTCTCCTTGGCACGTGCTCTCAGGTCGTACCAACGCTTTTTCAAGTCCTCAATTGTCTGTGGTGTGACCCGATTGCATTGATTTTTTCTTGGATTGCCATCCAAATGCCCCTTTTCTGGGACTCAGGCAGGTTTAGTGACCTGTTACCAAAGAGCTGGTCATGGTCTTTTACTTCTTCCTCAATGAGGACCTCCAACTCCTTCTCACTAAATTTGAGTTTTCTTTTTCTCCCAGCTGCAGAATCCCTGTTTTTATCAGATGTGGCCATGGTGCAGTTTGTCTCTGTGAACTGACTGTTGGCTGTTCTGCTCCTCTGCTGTTGCTGCTACTCCCAGTCTCTCCAACACCTACTGATTCAGTGCACCTGCATGTGTGTGGCCACTTCCTGGTTGGGAGTCATGTGCTTGTTCTGGATTGGCTGATTCAACAATTCCTGTTTTTTTAAATTACCGATTCGGTATTTACCGAATCGGTATTACAGAATCGGTAATTTTTACCGAATTATTACCTACATCGCAAATACCAATTCCTTATTACTGATTCGGTAAAAATCAGTAATAACGACTCGGTATTTGTGAATTAGCTACATCTAGCCCTAAGCCCCTTCATGAATATATACTAAACCTAAAAACCCACTTTCAGGAAATCCGTCCCATATGTAAAACCCATATGGAACAGGCCCAAGAAACCCAGAAACATCACTATGATAAGGTTACCAGAGAAAGATCCCTGAAGGTTGGTGAATATGCCTTACTAATGATGCCATCTGTAGATCACAAACTCTTAGGGCAGTGGCAAGGTCCTTATCGAGTAGTGGAGGTGGTTACTCCTGTGACCTATCGTCTAGAAATGGACCCCAACTAACATACCTAAACTCAGGTTTTCCATATGAACTTATTAAAGACATGGGAGCGAGACATACCCCACACAGTGAGCCTAGTTAGGAACACTCCTCCTTCTTATTCTGAAAGCTTGGATCCCGAACTCACTGAATCCCAGATAAATGATCTCCATGCAAAGATAGAGGCATTACAGGGGGTGTTCACTACAACACCAGGACACACCACCTTAATTGAACATTCTATTAACACCATACCCGGAAAGAAGGTAAAGTTATGCCCCTATCGATTACCCGAATCTCGTACACAGGCAGTCGAAAAGAAATATAACAGCTGCTCCAAATGGGAGTAATAGAGCCATCAAGCAGTGAGTGGAACTCTCCCAACGTACTTGTGCCAAAGCCGGATGGGTCCATCCGCATTTGCATTGATTTCAGGTTAACAAAATATCGCAATTTGACTCCTACTCGTTACCACGGGTGGACGAAATGATAGAGAGGTTGGGTCGAGCACGTTACATCAGTACGCTAGACCTTAGTAAAGGATATTGGCAGGTGCCACTATGGAAACAAGATAGGGAGACAACAGCCTTCTCCATGCCATTTGTATCACTTTACTGTCCTGCCCTTCGGGCTGCACGGGGCCCCAGCTACTTTCTAATGTTTAATGAACATGGTATTAGACCCTGTACTACACTGCAGGGTACATTGACGATATTGACATACACTGTACAACCTGGGAACAACATTTACACCATCTTGCCACTGTCATTCAAACCCTGAAGGACAGTGGCCTAACCATTAATCCAGCCAAAAGCAAACTTCGGCCAGGTCAGTGAAATACTTAGGGTATCTCCTCGGGGAGGGCCTCATAAAACCCCAAAACGAGAAAGTACATGACATCGCCAATATCCCGTTTCCTAAAACAAAGAGAGATCTCCGAGCATTCCTGGGTATTTTGGGTTACTACAGAAGGTTTATCCCCGACTACTCCCAAAAAGCAGACCCCCTGACAGACCTCTTACAGAAGAATATAAACACCGAGAAGGTGTTACGCCAACCCCTGAGCCACCATCTATCCGCTTTTCACTTTTTGTAAACCGCTATCACTTCCAAACTATTTTTGCTAAGTCCGGACTATAATAAACCTTTTATTCTGCAAACCGACGCCTCGGACTACGCTTAGGTGCTGTGTTAGCCCAGACCGACAACTAGGGTCAACAAAGGCCCATACTCTACATTAGTAGAAAACTGTTCCCCGGAGAAATGAGGTACGCAGTGATAGAGAAAGAAGCCCTGGCCATAAAGTGGGCCATTGACACCCTTTATTACTATCTAGAAGAGAGGGAACTCACGCTCTATACAGAGGACGCTCCCCTAGAATGGCTATCCCATAACTAAGGCCATAACGATAGGATCATGAGATGGTTCTTAGCCTCATAACCTTTCAGAATTACTACTCTTCACCGGAAAGGGAAGGAACAATCCAATGCTGACTTTCTACCTTGTTACCCCCTTGAATCTTTTCTTGCTAGCAAGAAAGTTAGGGAAAGGGAATGTGAGGAGGCGGCATCCGAGGACACGTTCCCCCTCCTCCCGTCATGCCCATTGCGTCTTAAACTGGACAGTCCTGGCTGTCAAAGACAGGGAGAGCAGGGGTTAATCTCTACCACTGCCTCTTCCACACAGGAAGGAGTCACGTCGGACCGAGGCGGGAGCCAATGGGGAAACAGCAAGGCGGAAGGCGGAAACCAATGGGAGAGCAGGAAGGCGGGACCCGGGTAATATGAAATAATCCCGGGAGACTGATGGGGCGTTCTCGACTCGGAAGGAAGAATACAGAGCAGCACGGAGGACCGGACGAAGGACGAGAGCAGCAAGGAGAGCAGAGAAAAGGAGAACACGGAGACCAGCCCCGTCGACGTCTTCGAGCTGGAGGAGGAAGCGGAGCTCTGGACAGAAGAGTGGTGGATGCCCCTGGTGGATGCTGATGAGCCGCCGCTAGCCAGGAGGATTGTGGCTGACGCGGTACGTGACTCGGGTGAAAGGGACAAGTGAGGGAGGGGGTTGAGGGTAGTTAAATAAAAAATGGGGCACTGTATAATTGTTTGCACCATTTATTTTCTGCGGGCACTATTTATATTGCCAGCACAACTGTGTTTTTTTCACGTGCTCTTTGACAGCATAACCGGTCTTCTTTTCACGTGTCACCTTGTAAACCTTCCTACAATCGTGAGCATTTGTGTCCCACTTAGCAATCCCTCATCATAGATTGGAGTTTCCTCCCTTTTGAATCCTTGTTACTTTACCTTTCCCCTTTTGACTACCCTCAGAGTCTGACTCAGTCAGATCACCAACCAACCCATAGAAATCCACAAAGGGTGCATCCTATCTCGGTGAAGGGGTCTCTTGAGAATGAGACCAGTTAACTTACCACCACTTCTCTTTGTATTCTTTTCTCCTGAGGCTGCCGGGATGCGTGACCACATCGAAACCACTGGTTAAGAGGGAACCGTCCCTGAAAACATCCCAAGGACCCTACAAGGAAGAATCCTAAAAGTTGTCATTGCAACAATCAGGACATTCAGAAGCAGTCAGAAATCAAACTTGTTCTATGTAAATAAAAGCCTGACACCATTGATCCACGAATCCGGCCTCCTCGCTTCTTCTTTCGCCCTTCCCTCTCACAGACAGTTTTCAAAGATCAGACAAAGCTCTCATTATAGGAGAGCTTTTAGACCCTTGTACTACATCAAGCTACTGCAGGGCCAATAAACTTTCATGAATTCAAACGGTCCTTGTTGTAGGCTGAATAGTTTTTCCTTTCTTCCTCAACTCATTTTTAACTGCATGAGTTCTGCTGCGACCTTCACCAATTATCGCCAGAGCTTTGTTTGATAATGACATATTTGCTGTGAGCCAGCAATTCAATCTATGTTTTGCTAGGTGGGTAATTTATCGGTCCAGAGGTCCAATAATGCTAAAAACATATTCCCTGCATCAAGATCCGTAAAGCGCTTAGTCGTCAACACATTCCTCATCCCTCTATCTTCCAAAATTAAACTGAAGTGCCCTCATCAATTTTCATTACAGTACACCATGGTGACACAGCGGTGGAACAACTCTGGTCCGCAGAACTCATTAACACCAGCTGGGTAACATAGTGATAGCCATGCTACTGTTCCTGGCAAGTGGCCCTCACTAAGCGCGACTCTCTGTCATACGTAAGGACAATAGATAGTTTGAGTCTGCAATTACTTTCAATGGGACACTTTTAGGTGACACAACGAACTGACTGAAATCTCACCCAGAGGATGTACCAAAGCTTGGACAGGCTTTTCAGGAGAAATCACTGCCATGCTGTTGGAGTACTCTCTTCTACAAATGAGGAATTATATTCACTCTTGTTTGAAGCTTGAAAGTCTGAACAGAAAACTAGGATTATGGAGAGTGCCGCAGACACAATGGGCATGTGCACTGCTTTGTGCGCCCCCGGGACACTTTGTTATTACAGAAAGGGCTGCTGAGGCTTGTGCCGCCCTTTCTGCAATACAAATACAACTAGTGCACATATAGTACCAGCGCTATCATGGCCCCATGCAAATGAGGCGATCCCTTTGCCTCTGTGCCATATATAGACGCAGGCTCCGAGTCAAAGCAGTTGGCACGAAGTGTACTCACAGTTGCCAGGTTACCTGAAAGGTGGCGCACTGTCAGTGCACCCCCTGATGCCAGCCCTTTGGAGGGGGGAAAGGGTCATATGGACCCCCTAGACATCCCCTTGCAGGCGAATGCAGTCACTGCACCCACCGGCAAAGGGATCTCTCGCCCCTTTTAAAAGTGCAGGCGGGTCGCCGTCATTACAGTAAAAAACAGAGCGACGGCTTCAAAGCTGGTTCATATTTGAATGGGCTGACCCCATGTGCAGTCAATGTAATAGGATGCACTTTCCCTGTTTGTGTGAGGTGTACCTGTTTTAAGGTGACCAGTGGCGCAAACAGGGAAAGTGTGCCCTATAAGTAATAAAGCCCCAGGAGACCGCAAGGAAGATTTCTTTGTTGTGCTCCACATTAGGAAATTGTGAAGTTTAAACTAAAGGGCATATTTATGTCCTGGAATGGATCGCTCTTTCACCACACCACATGGTGCAAAAGTGATGCAACCCTTGAGTAAAATTTTTGAAGCTACGCATATCCACTTTGCGTGGCTTTGAGTGGCTTCAAAAATCTAAACGACCCAGTGCAAATTGCTGTGCTGCGTTACTCTGCCCTGGGAAGGCGTTACTTGGGTGTTGCGTGGGTGTTCCCACACAACTCCCTTGGATATTCATGCATCCCCAAATTATTTTAAAAAGAACTTGTAAACTCAGGAATGAGCCAAAATCTTACACCTTCCCAGTGGAGGCATAAGGAGGAGAAATATCTATATTTCACGACGTCCCTTGCTCTTTCTATGTTTGCTGCATTCTACAGCACACATAGAAAGAGGATTATTCCTCCCAGGATTATTTTTGTGCAGGAAGGTGTCCTTTCCTCCACAAAAATAATCCTCATGCAGCACAGGAAGCCCATTGTGCACCAGCACATAGGAAAGGACAGTAATGAGCCATATTCCATTAAATATGGAGCATTCCTGCCCCTTCCCTGTGGTGCAGTGCAGGACAGCATGGTAACTTGCTTCACTGTATCACAAAGCTCATACATAAGCCTCTAAGCTTTTGAGGGAAAACGTTCTGCAGCAGGGGAATGAATTACAATTGCATCACAGAACAAATCTAATCAGATTTTCTTCAGAAGAAATGCACAAATGCTTTATTTATCAGTTTTATCTCTTTAGGTTATATGAAATGTTACAGAAAGGTAGTAGATTATGAATATTCTAGTAATCCAAAATACACAATGATTTCACTGGGTTTTTATTTGTTGAATCTGCTTCTTCAAACTCTATACTTCAGGATATACATTGTATACACTGGAATTGCGTGGCAAGGGAGCACCAAATTATGTGGCAGAGTTAGCTAAATTATGCAGAAAAAAAATAAAATGATGTGGCATAACGTGGCACATTTTTTTGTAGTAGTATTTGATTGTTTTGTGATTTGTAGATATGGCGATACTGTTTCTGTGAAGATTTCACCTCATCAGTAAAAGTTTAATAACCAACTAGAGAAATGAGCAAGTGAAAGATGATCTGTTCATCTTTGCAAAGGTCCTTACCATACGTACAAAAATATATTGCCATTTTTGTTGTTACTTTTGATCCGTTTGAGTAAGAATATAAAGACTATGCGGCAGATTTTGGATTATATGGCAATTGAGGAAAATCCAAAAAAAAGCTGTGGCGGCAGAATCACATAATTCCAGTGGCCTTGGATATATATATTACAACACCAGTGCAGTGTTGAAATTTATTAAAGACACAGATTCATACATGTCAGAGATTGTCGCTTTATTCATCTCAATATATGTGTATTTTAAAGGTTATGTTAAAAAAATAGGCCTCTACAACAGTCCTTATTTAATAGTTACTCACATATTGATGTTTCCATCCAGAATATCATTTCACCAAATTCATGACTGGAGGAAGTGACAAGACAACCTTTGATCACAATGACATCACATTAATCAACATCAGACCAACGGAATATTCGAATCTGCAGTATGTTAAATACCCCTTAACTTAAAGCTAGCTACATTTCTACTTACTTGTAAAAGATTCACAGGGAGACTGGTTATATTTCAGGAATAGCAAAGACCGAGATAGAGCTGACAAGTCGGGGGGAGGTATTGCCTGCATTCTTCGTAACAATATCTCAATAAACAGAGGCATTTCCCCATCATTCCAGTCTTGCGAATACATGTGCCTTGACGTCACTAGCAAGGGCAATCCTGTCTGCTCTCTGCACATCATCTATCACCCACCAGGCGAGAACCCCACCTTCACCGAGCACCTCAAGGACATGGCATTCAATCTCCATTGGGATGATCTAAACAATACAGTGGTGAACAGTCTCAAGAATTTCCTAGATGACCTAGACCTAACGCAATTCTGCAACATCCCAACACACGACAAAGGTTCGATCCTGGACTTAATAATCTCTAAAACAGACTTCATTCCACTAGAATCGATCCAACCTTGTGACTGGTCAGACCATCACATCATCAACTTCTCCATAATGAAACGGTGAAACTGATCTCAGCTCAATCCACAAGACCAAAGGTGTGGAAAAGAGACCTGAAAAAACTCAACTCTAACACCTTGCCTCCCTCATGTAACAACTTACTGCTGCCCCCCGCAGGATCTACCAAAGTACAGGATCTCACCGATCACTACCTCTCGACCATAACAACAATAATAAACGAGGTAGCACCTCTACAACTAAAAAGAGTCTCTTCGAAAGATTCCAAACCTTGGTACAACGGTATTCTCAACGAGGACAGGCGTTCACTCAGAACTTCAGAACGTGCCTGGAGGTCGATACCTTCCGCCAACCACCTCAAGATTCTCAGAACAAAGAGAAACGCATATTACCGAAAGATCAAGCGCACCAAAGCCGACTTTTTCAGCCTACAACTTGACCAGGCAAGAAATCGTCCCAAAAAACTCTTTGAACTGATCAAAACCCATTCAAAGGAGGCAACTCATC
This sequence comes from Lissotriton helveticus, assembly GCF_964261635.1. NCBI lineage: Eukaryota > Metazoa > Chordata > Amphibia > Caudata > Salamandridae > Lissotriton > Lissotriton helveticus. The sequence continues at coordinate 1,471,791,375 of NC_136065.1, forward strand.
GTCCACGAAGTATAGAATGCCCGCAGCCAAATTGTGAAGATTTCTCCACCTTCTTCACCATGAAGACTGATACCATCAGGAACGACCTCCTTAAGGATCTAACCTTTTACACGAGAATGAATGCACAAACTCCTCCGTCGCGCCGAACCGAGTCATGCCAAAGCCCATCAAAGTCCAACCCAAAAAAAAATGCAGATTGGTCATCATTTACCTCCTGCTCTGAAGATGCCATAGGCAATATACTCTGTGCATTGAACCCCGCTAACCACTTTTCTGACCCGCTTCCGGCAAACGCAGTCAAAGACCTTACTCCACTGCTGCTACCGCTTTGGTCCAAGATCATTAACAGTTCACTTCAACAGGGGTGCATCCCAGATTTCCTCAAAGTAGGCCAGGTTTCACCCATTCTAAAGAAACCCACGGCAGACCCCGCGGACCTAAACAACTACCGCCCCATCTCCAATATCCCTACCTTAGCCAAGTTGCTGGAAAAATGTGTGCATCTTCAGCTAACGAATCATATTGATCACTTTAACCTTCTCAACAAACACCAATCAGGTTTCCGGGCAGGCCATAGTACGGAATCAGCCATGACACATATTATTGACGATGCGCTGCAAATACTTGATCAAAACAGATCATGTTTACTCATTCTACTTGACCTCTCCTCTGCCTTTTATACGGTCAAGCATGAGAACCTGCTAGACCTCCTGAAACACAGAATGGGCATATCTGGGACAGTGCTAAGCTGGTTCACTTAATTTCTCCAAAAGCGGACACAACAATTCAAAGTCAACAACACCCTGTCCAAGCCCGTCCCAGTATCTCTGGGAGTCCCGCAAGGATCCGCATTATCCCCAACATTGTTTAATCTCTTCTTGGAACCTCTCACTGAAATTCTACAAACATCTAACGTGCAATATCACATGTATGCAGACGACACACAACTATACCTCAAGATCCACACCCTGGAGGATATCAAACAACTTGATACAGTGCTTAGGAATACTCAAACCTGGCTGGCAGAAAATCATCTGAAATTGAATGCCCTAAACACTGAATTCTTACTAATAGCTCCTCCTGCCCAAATCCCCAAAATGCAAGAATGGACCAAACATATTACGGCATTCAAAGTTCATCCCACCATCGTGGACTCAGCTAAATCATTTGGGCTAACCTTAGACAGTAACCTCAACATGCAAAAACATATCAGCAGTGCCACAAAGGGAGCAAACTTCCAGATAAACACACTGAGGAAACTGAAACCCTTCCTACCACACAATGACTTCAAGCAAGCAGTACAGGCTCTGGTTATTCCTAGAGTGGAATACGGATGTGTCTCTCTCTGTGGCCTACCCAAAACATCAACTGCACCACTAAGGGCATCGATCAACGTCGCAGCAAGACTCATAACTGGGTCTAAACGCAGCTCCCACATCTCCCCGGACCTACAATCCCTGAATTGGCTACCCCTGGAGGCTAGAATTCAACTGAAAATTGCGTGCATGACGCACAGAGCCATGCATCACAAGACACCAAGCTACCTGGCACAGAAATTGACGATCTTGGGTGGATCCGGATCCTCAAGAAATGCTGAAAAATTACTACTGAAACCACAAAAATTCCATAAGAAAAAAACTGATAACAGATGCTTCTCTGGTATGGCGCCCAGAATATGGAATGCCTTACCCCCAGAAACCAGACTTAACCCATCCACTACCTCTTTTAAAAAGGAAGTAAAATCCATCCTCATGGCCAGATTCACATGAATATGGTCTTTGGAAACACTGTGACGAGATGCACACGCGCACTCAACCACAAGACATTTGGATGATACATCTTACTATGCAACTTTTACAATATGCTGTGTACATATGTGTGGTTATGTTTATATTTCATGTATGAGTAACTTTTAAAGGTTGTATAGCGCTCTGATATCCGTCAGGATCTTGTTCGCACTCTATAAAACTTTCAAAATAAATGAATAAATAAATGATCAGCGACACCCACACTTAAGTGCAAGATTGGCTCTTTCCAATTAACTTTGAAGGTTTCATACCCTATCTCTTGCACAGTGCTAATTCACTCACCTTTGTAATGAACAGCAAGCTCTATGTTAAGACTCACATAACCAACAAGAAACATACAGACTGGATCCAGCACTTACTTCAAGCAGAAACATGCGATAGCTTCCAGAAACTAAATTCAGAAAAGCCATCCAAGTATTTGCTTAATTTCAAATGAATTTCAGAACAAACCTTCTCATCAGCATCCCAGATATACATCTGAAACAATTGAAGGGTTTGTTGTATTTTACCCTAGGCACAAGAAGGAACACAGCATGCAGAAGTATTAATACTTGTAATAGGCTTGGATCAGGAATACATTGAACCTGAGTGTTTTCCTGGTTTGAAGTTAGAAAACTGTCTGCCAGCACCCAAGGGAAATTTTAAATCATGGGGGTAGTCTTTGACAATAGAATGTAACTCGATTCCCAAATCAATGCAGTAGTATAATCTGCTAGGAGGATAATATATAATCAGAGTTCGTGTATCATTTATTAGATTCCTGATTTGCCGGAAAAATCAATTTTATGCGCCCTTTGCTCTAAGGAATCCTCTGTAGACTACTTCAGGTAAATTGAATATTGGATCATGGTGTGAGCCTTTAGATCATCTTTTTACCGAAAACTACCAATAGATAGAATAACATTCAGTTAAATTACCCAGATACTACCTAATATCACCGCTGTCTGTCCTTACCTATTTTACTTAACATATGCTTACCTGTATTGACATCTAAATATCCAAGAAGTATCAAAGGTTGGCTTCTAAATTCCGTATTCTATGACTACCAACCTGATGTATAATAACCCTTGTTGGTTCTGGTCAAAATGTGTCCGAGAATGAATGTTTCGTATAATGTTAGTAAATGTGAGATATGAAAGATGCTAAAATGCTCTCTTTTTGGTTACTTAGCTTAGGTTATCCAATTGCCTTTCACAGATCTCACCGTTTGGGAGTCTGGTTTAGGGAGTGGCCCTAGATGTGTTGGGTACTGCATGCTGTCACAATGGCAACCATATAAATATCAGATTAAAGACGACAATTATGTTTTCTCTTTTATCTATTTTTTTATAAAGGAAATGTATTAGAAAGAGATATGCATTGACAAACCGAATTGTTATATAGATTAATACTAAAGCAATGTATTTTATTCTTAGATTATTATCCTGTCTCCTCCCAGTCAACAACTCCCAGCCCTGACGAAGGTGTGGCCCACCCGGCCTGTCACCGAAACGCGCGTCGGCCTGTGGCTCCAGAAGTACGGCATACTATGTAGTATCAACTAACAAGATTAATTTTCTGGAACAATACTCTGCTCTATACCACATATCTACCATCTCTGTGTGGCATACAACAGAACGATTTGTATGAATTGAAGAATGTGAGCGGAATGTCTGAACTTTAGATAGGATTAGGTTTTGAAAAACTGAAAGAATGAAAGTATGATTGAAGTATGAAGTGTTACTGGGTAGGTTCCTAATAAGAATGCAATTTTGTCATTTTTACCTTTCTCTAAATTGACTATGTATATTGTGCAATATTTGTAAGATAATCATGTGTTATAGATGTATATAAAAGCTTTCTACACTAAAATAAAAATACCTATATATTTGCTAAAAACCTTCTCTTGCAAGTATTTGAATGGTGTTAACCTTGTAATGTGCAGTGCCAACTCCTAGGCTTATCACCCCTCATATATTGGGATCCCGGACTCGGGACCACATCAATAATTGGCGGGGTACGTTCTTTGTTCTCTGTTCAGTTTTTCTCCCCCCACGTCCCGCCTACATCCAACAAGAAGCCCATTGGGGAACCCCCTTCTTTCGCTTTCTTACTCACAGCCTTGTGCTGTGGGGGTATTCCGGGTGTTTCTCTCCTAAGTAAACCAATTGAGATGGGCTATGATAGATAGTTGTCATGATTTGAATGGTGTTGTGAATGTGGAACACATTGTTTGACCTATAAAAGCTGAGGTGCATAGAATCCCTATTGTAAAATCCACCTTACACGATATAGCTCCAATTGAACTGTACCTATTATGGATACCATAAAAACATTTGGTTTTACGGATGATGACTTTGCCAAGATGCTTGGTCTTCCAGCAGATGGTAATCAGGATTTCACCGTTCCTAAAGGCCTAAACGGTGATTGGAACAAACTGTTAAATCTCCGTAAAAAAAACAAACGAACAGAACTACATGCCAAATTTATGCTCGACTACCTACGAGCTGGCACCATCCCGATCGGACTTAGAGTCCGGAATATCCCTGGGATGTTTATTGAAATCAGACAGTTCCTGGAGCGATGGGCACTTATATCCAACCGTTGCTCCAGGGACTGGATGATGCTGATTGTAGAAACAGCACGTGCCATGATAGATATCCTAAATAAGGAGATCCGTGAACTAGAAGATAAGCTGAAAGAAGGAGATGCGGTAGACGATGGTAAAAGGAAACTAGAGGAGATTCAAATTGAACTGGAATCCTTCTCTGACTATCTTCTCAAAAGGAAAACCGAAAAACTAAGAAAGGATATTCGAATGTTTACCCAAGAAAGGGCATACCCCTACCTGGCTACTAACTTTTACACAGCCCAGGAAGAGAGTGCACCTCGAGGACAAGCCCCTAGGTGGGGCCAGGGAAGAAAAATCACCACCTTTTCAGAAACTACTGACTCCGAAGGAGATACCCCTGAAGACTATGATCCCATCTATGATGAAGGTCATAACCCCAACCAGGGACATAATACCAACCGGGGGAACCGGAATGGTAATTATAATCACCAGCAAAACCGTTTTTTAGGGAACCGCCGAGGCAACGCCCGTCCTCCATCGAGAGCGCCTCAGACGAGGAATTACCGTCAGGGTCGCGGACAGCCGCAGATGTACGTACAGACCCGCCACCAGCAATATTGGCGAACATAAGGGGGCTCCCTGTGTTCAACATATCGAGTGAAATCATTGACCCAATGGCCATACAACTCCTAACAAGGGGCCTATCCTTTGTACCATCAGCAAACTTTAACAAGTTTGAACTAAATAAGGATCTGCAACTATTTTTTAGGAAAGTGCGTCTTCAGAAATTCTTCCTGGAAACCCAATCTACAAACAATGAGAACAATAGATCTGGGTGCAAACCCCCGTCTTCATTTACACCATCGCTGGAAATGGTGGGCCCGGAGGTAGACATCTTCGAAAAGACGGTCATGAATAAAATCAATAAAGTGACCAAATATGTCCCGATACCAAAAGCAAACCTTCCTTTATCAGAAAAAACTGCTCTAAAAGAGCTTGAACAGAACAGAAACATCACAATTAAACCATGTGATAAAGGGGGTGGGATCACTGTATTTGATACCAAAGACTACAAAAGAAGAATGACCGAACTGCTCTCCGCGTCAGGCCACTATATTCGAATTACCAGGAATCCTGAAAACGCCCTGAAAAAACGAATTTTAAACCTTGTCCAGAGAGGGGTCAATCAAAATTACATATGTGAAGCGGAAGCGGAATTCCTTACCCCATGTAACACCAAAATGCCCATCATATATGGGCTACCGAAGACCCATAAGAGCAGCATCGATCCCCCCATGCGACCAATCGTCTCTACCATTGGCTCTGCCACCGAGCCACTGTCAAAATATATTGACAGATTTTTAAATCCCTTGGTAACTGAACTAGACTCGTACGTGAGGGACACAGGACATCTCATCCAACAAATAGAAGGACTACCATTCCAGGAGAACTCTGAAATAATGGTTACCCTCGATGTAGAATCATTGTACTCTAATATACCTCAGAGAGGAGCATATGAAGCCATTGAAAGCATACTCTCTAGAAAGCCCGGGATTACCAACGACGAATTCATCTTGCAATGCCTCAGGATAGTTCTCTTCGAGAACTATTTTGAATTTGATAACAACATATATAGGCAGGCCACTGGAGTCAGCATGGGGGCAAGCTGTGCCCCGAGTATAGCATGCCTATACATGGGCGAATTCGAAAAAATCAATATCTTTAATGAACTGGCCCCCTTCTTTGAGAACGTCATGAACTGGAAACGGTTCATTGACGATATCTTTTTCATCTGGAGGGGGACCGAAGAACAGCTATCTGAATTCATCCAATGGCTCAATTTAGCGGATGCTAATTTGAGATTCACTAGCCACACAAGTACCTCCAGAATTGAATTTTTGGACGTCTGGATTGAACATGATAAAAAAGCCATTAAGGTATCATTATACACTAAACCTACGGCTCGGAACACCCTGCTCCAGTACTCCAGCTTTCATCCGCGGAGCCAGAGGGACAGTATCCCTTACAGTCAATTTCTGCGAATTAGGAGAAATTGCTCTGATATGCATGACTTCCTGACCCAAGCGGATATCCTGCAAGAGAAACTCCGATTTCGAGGCTACCCAGCAAGGCTGATTAAAGAGTCTTTCAAACGGGCCAGATACACCAACAGAGAGGCTATGTTCACATCAAGAAACTCTGAGAAAACCAACCAGCTTGTATGTGTAACTCGCCACTCTGAAATGAACCACAAGATTAGACAGGCCATCAACTCAAGTTGGCATATCTTGAATGTAGAAAAGGAGAAACCACATCTGACTCGACCGATTTTTGCTTTCAAAAAAAATCCCAACCTAAAAAACCACCTGGTCAGGGGTAAATTCAAGGAGACGCCCGAAAACATTCAAACCTCAATAACCGGACTTGAACCAATATATGGAAACCATAAATGTGGGACTTGCCACATCTGTCCTCAAGCTGTTGTGGGAGAGACAGTCAGTACCAACGACCGCACGATATCTGTACGACGGAATGCAACTATGACAAACTGTCGCATGAGTAATATCGTATACCTAATTCTATGCCCATGCAACCTCCCATATGTTGGGGAGACGGGCAGAGAATGTAGAGTGCGGATAGGGGAACACAAATCGAACATCAGGAATGAAAAAACCACTGCTCCCTTGGTCACTCACTGGCTTGAAAAAAAGCACACTGAACAAGATCTTCGCTGGTTCATCCTAGAAAAAATAAAAGCGAACCCAGGCACTGACCCCATAGGTTTAAGAAAAAAACGGGAGGTGTTCTGGATTTTCTACTTGGATACTGTAAATAGAGGACTCAACGAAGAATGCCCCTGGCATCAAGCATTTTTGTGAAACATGAACCTTGTTAAGTCAAGAAATATGTTTTACCTAACTAAACTGTAAAAAATTATGAAGTAACTGCCTTGCCTTGGATAAATAATTTAAAAATTCAGTAGTGAGTATGTAACCACAATACACGTAGAACAGTTGTACCCGGATTTGAATCGCAGGAATTGGCCTACCTGTCTAAGAGCAATAGCCAAGTGACCTGCTAAATAGGTCCATTATTCATTTTTTTAGTACCAGTAATGTCAATGAAGATCACTACATCTGTGCCTCTTTGAAGGCGTTAATCTAGTGGCCTACTCAATAGGCCCATTACTCGCATTTGTAGCACTTGAGTAGCATTTTTAAGATGGCTAGGATAACCCTATTAGTATTTAGTAAATATACCGGTTTTTTCATCATAACCTAGGTGGCAGATATATTCCAACCAATTTAAATAATGGGTGTAAAAACTAAAATTATCGACATCATAAATCAAATGTGATTATCTTAAACACCTTAAAGACTATGTAAATGAAATAACAAAATCCTTCTTAAAGATGGCGACCACAACAATATAATACCATTCATCTAGTTATTTAATCCCCGTTCAAAGATGGCCGCCACTGAGCGAACCATAACCATTTAGTCCATCTTTGACTCTACTACTCTTGAACAGCTGATCTGCGTCTGGTTTGGCGCGATATTTCGGCTATTTAAAACCCAACATGGGTAGTGTCTTTGCGAGTCCTGCCCCCCGTGAGGATAGGTCGATCTAGCCAATCGACGGAACCCCATCTATGGACGACTTGTCAGGGATGCCAAGTAAGTGCGCTTTGTCGATGCCCCTCGTTGTCTCTAAAGCAGAATGCGCGAAGAGGCTTTCCTCACTCTGCCTCTCTTTACTTCTAAACATTAGGCAGTTCCTTTTAAAGACCTACAAACTAAAAGCGCCTGTGATAGAACTCCATCTATGGACGCCTTGTTAGGAACGCCAAGTAAGTGCCCCTTATCGATGCCTCCTGTTTTTTCTAAAGTAGAATGCGTGTAGAGGTTTTCCTCACTCCGCCTCTTTTTACCTCTAAACACTAGGCAGCTCCGTCTAAAGATCTACAAACTAAGTACGCTTGCGAACCTCGTCCCCCGTAAGGAAGGGTCGGTCCGGCCAACCGACGGAATTCTATCTACGGACTGTGTGTCCACTCAGCCAAGTAAGTGTATTTAGCCGATAGCTCGGTTTTTTGAGCAAAATGCGCTAGGAAGCTTTATTCACTCGATTGCTTTCCTTTATTAGGCGGGTATATGCCAGCAGCGTTGGTGGATTCAGATTTCCCAGACTTGCTGTCCCTAAGTCATCGTTCATGGTGTGTATAAACTATTAGCAAACATACCCTGTGATTAAGTGAGTGATGGCTATTATGTATATTTACTATACTGTCTTACTTTAGGGATGCCTGCGTGATATTTCCAAGAAATCTTCAAAGTATAGCAGTCCCCAGCTCACCGTTCATCTGTAAACCCCTACGTAGTGGAATTCTCCCATTGACAAACAAAATTTTTAAAAAAATTCAGGTAATGGAATTAAAAGCTCACCTAGTGTCTGGTTGAAACAAATCCATGAGGATAATATATAATCAGAGTTCGTGTATCATTTATTAGATTCCTGATTTGCCGGAAAAATCAATTTTATGCGCCCTTTGCTCTAAGGAATCCTCTGTAGACTACTTCAGGTAAATTGAATACTTGGATCATGGTGTGAGCCTTTAGATCATCTTTTTACCGAAAACTACCAATAGATAGAATAACATTCAGTTAAATTACCCAGATACTACCTAATATCACCGCTGTCTGTCCTTACCTATTTTACTTAACATATGCTTACCTGTATTGACATCTAAATATCCAAGAAGTATCAAAGGTTGGCTTCTAAATTCCGTATTCTATGACTACCAACCTGATGTATAATAACCCTTGTTGGTTCTGGTCAAAATGTGTCCGAGAATGAATGTTTCGTATAATGTTAGTAAATGTGAGATATGAAAGATGCTAAAATGCTCTCTTTTTGGTTACTTAGCTTAGGTTATCCAATTGCCTTTCACAGATCTCACCGTTTGGGAGTCTGGTTTAGGGAGTGGCCCTAGATGTGTTGGGTACTGCATGCTGTCACAATGGCAACCATATAAATATCAGATTAAAGACGACAATTATGTTTTCTCTTTTATCTATTTTTTTATAAAGGAAATGTATTAGAAAGAGATATGCATTGACAAACCGAATTGTTATATAGATTAATACTAAAGCAATGTATTTTATTCTTAGATTATTATCCTGTCTCCTCCCAGTCAACAACTTCCAGCCCTGACGAAGGTGTGGCCCACCCGGCCTGTCACCGAAACGCGCGTCGGCCTGTGGCTCCAGAAATACGGCATACTATGTAGTATCAACTAACAAGATTAATTTTCTGGAACAATACTCTGCTCTATACCACATATCTACCATCTCTGTGTGGCATACAACAGAACGATTTGTATGAATTGAAGAATGTGAGCGGAATGTCTGAACTTTAGGTAGGATTAGGTTTTGAAAAACTGAAAGAATGAAAGTATGATTGAAGTATGAAGTGTTACTGGGTAGGTTCCTAATAAGAATGCAATTTTGTCATTTTTACCTTTCTCTAAATTGACTATGTATATTGTGCAATATTTGTAAGATAATCATGTGTTATAGATGTATATAAAAGCTTTCTACACTAAAATAAAAATACCTATATATTTGCTAAAAACCTTCTCTTGCAAGTATTTGAATGGTGTTAACCTTGTAATGTGCAGTGCCAACTCCTAGGCTTATCACCCCTCATATATTGGGATCCCGGACTCGGGACCACATCAATAATTGGCGGGGTACGTTCTTTGTTCTCTGTTCAGTTAATCTGCTAGGTACCACCTTTAACTGCTTAGATGCTGTAAACCGTTGAATGAGAAACATAGAGCCATAATCACTAGGACAATAGTGGCTCCAAGATAGATTACTGCAATGCTCTTTACTTAGGTACACCTAAAGCCGATATTCAATACTGCATGTCTTACAGTACAGCTGTGTAAGGGTAATAAAGCATATCCCATTTCAGAATCACATCCCATTGCAAGGAGAGACTAACAATGATTCCCTGTAAATGAGATTCCAGTTTAAAATGCTTAACTGGCAGAAAAGCAATGCTTAGAACCAAGCCAGGTTATCTGAAACAAGATTCCACAGCAAAAGATCTGATATTAAATCTCGGTCAAGGAGCAGGGTTAGAATCGTTCCACGTGGATTGGCAGAAATATGAAACTAAATGTTTGTTGACGCTTTCAGCGAGCAACTGTCCTATAGAAAAAGTTTAAAACTCTTGCTTTTAACCATTTACCTCCAACAATAACCTAAATTTAAAAGTCTTTTTGCATAACAAGTGTGTTACAAATATGATGATAATGATGTGGCCATAACTGAGTGCACTTGTGGCTAGTCTACTATCTCTATATGACCAACATACCGTGCTTAATTTATAGTTATTGCAATGGATGTTCAGTGCCAACTATTTACACCTCTCATAATACAGATGACCAGTCTCATGTTACAGGTTTGGCTGCTTTATAAAACAAAGGGATTATTTATTTTAACCCAGTGCACATGTGTTTGGTGCTTGGTTACTATCTCTAGAGTGAGGAGTTAAAACAACGTGATTAATTTCAGAGTCTAAGTGTTCATTTAACAACACATAACCGGTGGATCTTTGCAAACCAGAGTCACTTCCTCACACATATCTCTCCCCATGAAGGAGGTGACAACATCCTTCAGTGCCCAGAGCAATTCCCTCACTCTCATCAGGACAATCCTTTAAAATTACTTTGTGTCACATACATGTTGGCAAATTATGCATTACTTTTCTGAAATTAAGGTAGAGAATAGATAACTAGTTGTGTTTCCAATCATTAGTAGGATGTATAGTAGATGCCTTATGCATTACTTTTCTCAAATTAAGGTAGAGAAAAGATAGCTAGTTGTCTTTCCAATGATTAGTAGGATGCATAGTAGATGCCTTAATGCCAAAAAAGGCACAGTGCGCATGACCGGCATGGTCCGCCCCTGAGGTCCGACCAAACAGTCAGCATCCTCAGCATTGGGCAAGCCAGTCCCCCCTGCCCTAGAGCAGCCACCAACCAACTACTTCTGCTTTCTCGCCATGCGAGAAGCAGAAACATAAAATGGTAGGTTTACCATTTTATGTTTCTGCTTCTCGCCCTGCGAGAAAGCAGTAGGGCGATGCTCCTCCGCCCTAGTGGAGGAGCCACACCACTCCTCCATACCGAGAGACAGCTGTCTACCCAGATCCAAACAGACACAATCTCCTATAGAATCCTCAGAACTATCCTTTCTCCTAGAGCGTTATGCTGCTTCAAGTTTCATCCTCCACCACCCTTTATTCCAGCAGTGGGCTATCCGATCCCCAACATTATCTCAGACCGCAGGCATTCTAACACACACCATACCTGTTTATGTTCACCCCCTCCTAAGTTTATACAATTTCCAACCTCCCTCCCTGAACACCTTAGCCAGAAAGTTAATGGTTTCTCCCTGAACTGCATGCTATACAATTGTGGGTCCACAGTCAAACACTGTCTAGAGATATTGGCCTGAATCATGGAACATAATCTTGATATTCTGAACCTTACTAAAACATGACTTAACGACTCATTGAGCCAACCTCTAGAACTGCCATTTCTTCCCAATTACTCCATCTTATGCAGAGACTGGGAAGATAGACTAGGCAGAGGTCTCTTCACAGAAACTCACTGAGATGCAGCAGCCTCCAAATGACTCAGTTTCAGTCTTTCGAATGCATGTCGATGGAAATGCCCACATCCACTACCTCTCACATCAGACTGAATGTGATTTACCATTCACCATGTCATAACAATTCCATCATTGAGGAATCTATGGATCTCTTCACTTCCCAACTGATCAGCTCAAACAACACTATGGGCCAGATGTAGGTAGCCAAATACCGGTCGGAAACGGCCGAATTCGGCCGTTACCGACCGGTATATGGAGATCGGCATGTAGGTGACAGAAAAGAGGCCGAATCGGTAAATTTCCCGATTCGGTAAAGTTACCGATCGGTAAAGTTACCGATCGGTAAAGTTACCGATCGGTAAAGTTACTGATCGGTAAAGTTACCGATCGGTAAAGTTACCGATCGGCAAAGTTACCGATCGGTAACTTTACCGATCGGTAAAATACCGATTCGGTAATTAAGAATAGGTAAAATTGAAGTTTGAGATGTAGGGAGGCTCTGAAATACCGATTTTGGGCCCAAATCGGTATTTAAGAGTCGGTATTTACCATGGATTCAAATCAGGTGTTAACCAGGTACAGCCTATAAAAAAAGACCCAAAATGCAATTCTGTTTGCAAAATGGCGGCATTCTATGTAATTGCAAGACGGCTACGGCTACAGGAGGAAGGAGAGAGGGAATGGCTGAGACAGGAGCAGGTCTACAGGCAGAGGGTGACCCTGTTCATGCTCACAGAGGAAGAGATTGTGCAAAGGTACAGGTTGGCTCCAGACACCATCATGGAGCTCATCAGGGACCTCAAACCTCTGTTGGAGCACCCCACCCCAAGGGCACATGCAATACCAGCACATGTAAAGGTGCTGTGCAGCATCCACCTGCTGGCGTCAGGGAGCTACCAGAGCGTGGTTGCTGTGGTGGGAGGGGTGACCCAGAGCAGCCTCTCAAGGTTTTTTCACAGATTCCTTGACGCCATGTTGCACAGGATGGACCATTACATTTCTTTTCCATCCACCCATGCAGAACTGGTTCAAACCAAATCGGACTTCTACCAGATGGCAGGATTTCCCCATATCATCGGATGCATTGATGGCACACACATCCCCATTTGTCTCCCTGCTGCCACAGAATACATTTACCGCAATAGGAAATCAACCCACACCATCAACGTGCAGGTGATTTGCAATGCTAAGCACTACATCACAGACCTTGTAGCAAAATTCCCGGGAAGTACCCATGATTCATATATATTTCAGAACAGTGGCATCTATGAACGGCTGACTGCAGGGAAATTTGGTGAAGGCTACCTCCTAGGTAAGACACAGTGTGCAACACATATTAGACCTATTGCAATTAGCAGTACATGTATGCATGTGAGTAAATTATTCCCTTTTCTTTCCAGGAGACAGTGCATATGCCCTTCGCTCATTCATACTAACCCCCTACCTCAACCCCTCAACACCCAGCCAAAGGAGGTACAACCGGGCACACAAGCGCACACGCAATGTTGTTGAGAGAACATTTGGAATTTGGAAGAGCAGGTTTAGATGCCTGCACAAGAGTGGAGGTGCAAGGCAGTATACCCCCATCACATGCTGTAAGATCATTGCTGCCTGTGCCATGTTGCACAATCTGGCTGTTAAGAAGGGGACTGAGGTGGAGTTAAGTGACTATGAGGATCACGACGACGACAATGCTGTGCCTGAAAGACATCCTGCAGGAGTGTCAACACCAAGTGATGGCAGATACAGACGTGAGGAGATTACACGCAACTATTTCTGAGTAAGTGAAGACACTGAGCTATAGTCAAAGCACAAGCTTCTGTTTATTTAGGTTTCATAAACAGATGGTAAAGAAAAAAAGAGCAACAGTAAGCATTTGACATCAATGCTCACAGTGAGCAAACACACTCAGACAGGTCTTGAACCCACCCACCATAGTTGCATATTGTCACTAGGCTTGTTTAAATGGCACACATGTGCAAATGTAACTTTAACAACTAAATAAACAAATGTCCACAGGCAGTAGGCCATAGTAAAAAATGTTCATTTTCGGCCACGCTTTGCACTGCCAGGTGTTTGTGGCTCAGCCTGTACACTGGGCGTTTGGCCTGTAGCCTCACCCTGTCGCCTGCTGCTCCTCCTTGGCTCAACACCATGTGGGCTAGCTGTGCTGCTCCTACTGGTGCTAGGTTCACTGTCCGGCACGTCAAGAGCAGAACTTCGTGCACTTTGTGCATTGAGTAGGGCCTCCAGCGCACCAGTCATTCCAGCTATGCCCCTTGTTAACTGGTTGGTATTATTAGTCAGGACTTCCTGGCTATTGATGCTACGCCTGCATAGCAGGGATGTGGCTGTTGCCAGGCGGTGTAAGGATTTCTCTGCTCTCTGTGCTCGCTGCTTTTCCCTGCGCCTTGCAGCAATTTCAGAGTCAAGTTTAGTGCACAGTTGCTGTATGCCTGTTGCCATGCACTTGTTCACCTCCACAAGCTCTTGTATGCCCTTGCCAATGTCCTGAATGTTAATGTTCATGTTTCTCATTTGTCTCTGACAGGCCAGGATGCCCTTGCCCTGCATCCTCTGTATCCTGACCATCGATCCCTCCAGGCCTTGGAAGACACTGGACCCCTCCCCACGTGCACCTGCACCCCTTACTTGGACTGTGCGCCTTCTAGTGGTAGGTGGTACAGGCTCTGTGCCGGGCTGCAGTGTGGCAGTGATGTCAGCCTCAGACAAGTCATGTGACTCTACACCCACCATTTCCTCAGCACCTATCTCCATTTGCAGCAGTGGGGAAACAACATGCCTCCTGCTAGGGTGTGCAACAGGTGTTACCAATTCAAGGGATGCAGGCATTTCTGGTGATGACACCAATAGTGGTGACTGTGAGGGAATTGGGGATCCATGCATTTCCTCACTGATGTCTGTTGCTTGGGAGGGTGGCTGCCCACTCGGAACCCCTGTGTCCTGGGATGCACTGGGCCCTGGATCCTGACTGTCATCCCTCTGGGGTGCCGTGCCTTCTGCCTCCTCGGACTGCCTTCTGGATGTGTGACCTGTGGACATATGGGCACATATCAGCTAGGTGCTAATGTGTCACAGCCACTACAATTAAACATATCAATTTGCACTTTGAACATGCTGCTTGCCCTTCATTTTGTCTGCAAACATTTAAATTACTTGTTGGTTACAGTGCTATGTCACATGTTCTGTCAAAGACTGACTACATGTACCATGATGCATTGCTACAGTTTTGCACACACACCATGGGACTGGGGTAACTGAGCTGCAAGGGGTGAGGGATGGATGGGGGTGGGAGGGGGATTGCTGTGCATGCATCTTACCTTTTGTTTTTGCAGATTTAGCCGAGCTGTCCACTTCTCCCAGTCCATGGACACTTTCAGACTCCAGGGTTGTGGCTACCAGCTCCTCAAGCTCGTGAGTGGGGGTGCTGTGTTCTTTCCTCCACCTGTTTTCTGTGACTGTTTGTGGCGATCAGCCAATTTTTTCTTTGTGAGGCTCCTTAGGTCATAGAACCTCTTCTTTAAGTCTTCTGTCACTCTGGTGGTCACTCCCACAGCATTCACTTTATCTAGGATGTCCAGCCATATTTTCCTTTTTGTGGATTCTGCCACAGTGAGGGACAGTTTTCCAAAAAGTCTGTGGTGTACCTTGACCACCTCCTCAACAAGCACCTGTAATTCAGTACTACTGAACTTAAGTTTCCTTTTCCTTTCTGCCTGCTCACTTTCCCTGCTGCTTTCCATTTTAAAGTGTTCTCAATTCACAAGCTCTGCCTGCTGCTGCTGCTGCTCCCAGTCTCTCTGCTCCAACTGCCTTTCCAGAACCTTCTAATTAGTTGCAGCTGCCTGTGTGCACACTTCCTGCCAGGAAGGGGGAGGGTGGTTGCACCTGATTGGCTGTTGTGTTGAGTTTCACTTTTGGTTGCTGGCCGACGCGGGAAATACCGATCGGTATTTACCGATCGGTAATTACCGATCGGTAATTACCGATCGGTAATTACCGATCGGTATTTCCAATGCTTTCCTATGGGACTTTTGCCCCATAGGAATGCATTGGCCACACTGATCGGTAAATACCGATCGGTAATTACCGATTCAAAATTTACCGATTCTTATTTACCGATTCTTACCGAATCGGTAATTGGAACATCTGGATGTTCCTACATACCCCCCCTTCTTATTTACTGATTCTTATTTACCGAATCGGTAAAATTCGGTAATTAAGGATCGGTAAATATTTTTTACCTACATCTGGCCCTATCTTCCTTGCAGTCCTCAACATCCACTGGCAAATCCAGAGTAACAGCCTGGTGGACCCTTTGCTGCCTTTCTCAAAGACAACTATCTCCAACAACACTGCCTTAAATCCACACACCACAAAGGCCGCATCCTTGGCCTGATAATCTACAATTCCCCCAATCTACAATTATACAGCCACATTCCAGTTGACTGGTCTGACCACATGCAGATCCCATTGTCCCTTTCTGGATCTTATACCAAAACTGCTGGTCAACCCATAAAAGAGAAAATATGGTTCAGGGACACATCCAACCTTGACGCAGAAGCCATAGCCACCATGGCCCCTTCTACCCTAATCACAATTACACCTGACCTTGATAATAATAAGGCCACAGACAAATACAACTCCTACATGGAATGTCTTATCAACATATTTGCTCCCCTGAAGGGCAAATTATCTAGACCAAAACCCTCTAATCCTTAGTTCTCAAAGGAACGTTACGAAGAAAGAAAGCTTATCAGAAAGAGTGAGAAAGAGTAGTGATTAGCACCCTCTAACCTGATCAATGACATTATAAAGACAGAATCCTTAGAGCCAAATCCTCTCACTTCAGAGCACTCGTGAATTCTGCAAAGAACAGACCAAAGCACCTGTTCGACATTCTGTCACAAGATGCAAACCACTTCAGCTCTTTAGCCATCACTGCCTGCTGCAACACCTGCCTGCTGTGACCGTCCTGACCTGGTCAGAACCGGTCGCTCCACTCGCTCCTTGGTGTACCTTACTTGTGCCCCCGATCTCGCCTGCAATTGTGCCTGGTATCGTATCGATATTGTTTATTAACCTGTATTTGTGCCAGATTGTGCCCCCGATCTCGCCTGCATTGTTTTGGTGCCATTTGTTGTGCTTCTTAACCCTCCCCGCTCCCTGCCGCTGCTCCCCCGTGGCCCCACCCCCGTTCCCTCCAGCATCCCCGGACCTCGCCACCCCGCTCCCGCCTCCCAGCTGCTCCTCCCTCCCACTGGTAAACATAAGGGAAGTCCCGCGAGGTGAAGAGCTGTGACCGTCCTGACCTGGTCAGAACCAGTCGCTCCACTCGCTCCTTGGGGTGCCTTACTTGTGCCCCCGATCTCGCCTGCAGTTGTGCCTGGTATTGTATCGATATTGTTTATTAACCTGTATTTGTGCCAGATTGTGCCCCCGATCTCGCCTGCATTGTTTTGGTGACATTTGTTGTGCTTCTTAACCCTCCCCGCTCCCTGCCGCTGCTCCCCCTCAGCCCCACCCCCGTTCCCTCCAGCATCCCCGGACCTCCCCTCCCCGCTGCCGCCTCCCAGCTGCTCCTACCTCCCACTGGTAAACATAAGGGAAGTCCCATGAGGTGAAGAGCTGTGACCGTCCTGACCTGGTCAGAACCGGTCGCTCCACTCGCTCCTTGGTGTGCCTTACCTGTGCCCCCGATCTCGCCTGCAATTGTGCCTGGTATCGTATCGATATTGTTTATTAACCTGTATTTGTGCCAGATTGTGCCCCCGATCTCGCCTGCATTGTTTTGGTGCCATTTGTTGTGCTTCTTAACCCTCCCCGCTCCCTGCCGCTGCTCCCCCGCGGCCCCACCCCGGTTCCCTCCAGCATCCCCGGACCTCGCCACCCCGCTCCCACCTCCCAGTTGCTCCTCCCTTCCACTGGTAAACATAAAGGAAGTCCCGCGAGGTGAAGAGCTGTGACCGTCCTGACCTGGTCAGAAAAGGTCGCTCCACTCGCTCCTTGGTGTGCCTTACTTGTGCCCCCGATCTCGCCTGAAACTGTCCCTGGTATCATATCGCTATTGTTTATTATCCTGTATTTGTGCCAGATTGTGCCCCCGATCTCGCCTGCATTGTTTTGGTGCCATTTGTTGTGCTTCTTAACCCTCCCCACTCCCTGCCGCTGCTCCCCCGTGGCCCCACCCCCGTTCCCTCCAGCATCCCCGGACCTCGCCACCCGCTCCCGCCTCCCAGCTGCTCCTCCCTGGCTCCGCCCCCTCCACTCTCCACTTATGACAGAGTGGCAAACGTGCAGCGGGCGCGCCAAATGTAAGCTCGTCTGTGCCCGTCCGCGCCTGGACCGCGCCCAACGCTAGACCCCCTGGCTCCCGCAGAGGCCATCCCTCCCACAAAACATACGACGCCGCAACCCTCACTGCACTCAACACCGGCCGATTGGCACCGAGCCGCCCCAGGACGCACCCATGGACCCTTCACCTGCCAAGCCTGCACGTTCTGCTGCATCAGGACCCACACTACAACCGCACACACCAAACAGAGCTCCAACAACAACACCTGTAGTGCAACCTGCTCAACACCCGTTCGGTCCACAGACACGCCATTGAACTATGGAACCTACTCGACACCATACCTCCGGACGTCGCCTTTCTCACGGAAACCTGGATGAACGCCTCATCAGCGCCCGACATCGCCGTAGCCATTCCGGACGGATACAAGATCATCCGAAGGGACCGCATCAACCAAACAGGAGGAGGCATCGCAATCGTCCACAAGAACACCATCCGCATCTCGACCAGTTCCGACAACACCCTCACAGCCACCGAACACCTTCACTTCCAGATACACACTGACCCCAAGACCACACTGAGAGGCACCCTCATTTACAGATCCCCAGGACCCCGCACACAATTCAGCGAAGCCATCACTGACTTTGTCAGCCCACACGCCCTCCCCTCCGTTGACTACGTTCTCCTAGGGGACCTCAACTTCCACCTGGAGAATTACAACGACAACAACACCACCACCCTGCTGGACAACCTCGCCAATCTCGGACTCAAACAACTGGTGAACACCCCCACCCACTACGCCGGACACACGCTCGGCCCAATCTTCTCCTCCAGCAAGCACGTCTCCTTCAGCCACTCCACCGGACTCCACTGGACAGACCACAGCTGCGTCCACTTCAGCTTCAGAAAGAACACAACTCACCACTTCCCGCAACAGGTCCCCCGCAGAAGCTGGAACAAAATTACCGCCGACCAGCTCACCACTTCACTGAATCAAAAGGCTCCCGCCAGATCAACGGACCCAAATGAAGCAGCCATCAATCTCGCACAGTGGATCACCCACTGTGCTGACGACCTAGCACCCCTGAAAAACAATCCCAACAAGCCAGGAAGCAAAAAAGCCTCCTGGTTCAACGACGACCTCAAGAACTCAAAAAAGAACTGCCGCACCCTCGAGAAAGCCTGGTGAAGAAACCCAACCACAGACAACATGACCGCCCTCAAGAACGCCACCCGCAAACACCACCAGCTGATCCGCACCACCAAGAAGTCAGCATTTAAGGATAGACTAGACAACAATGCCCACAACAGCAAGGAACTCTTCAGCATCGTCAAAGAGCTCACCAATCCCAGCGCCGGCAACAACGACATCACTCCCTCTCAAGACCTCTGCGACTCTCTCGCCTCGTTCTTTCACAGCAAGATCGCAGACATACACAACAGCTTCGGAGACCAGACCACTGCCCCTACCACTGAACCGAAACCCCCCACCGCCACCCTCCGCGCCTGGACCCCGATCAGCACCGAAGACACCATCCGCATGATGAACTCCATCTACTCCGGATCACCTACCGACCCATGCCCCCATCACATCTTCAACAATACCGACTCCGCCATCGCACCCTAACTCCGGGACATCATCAACTGCTCCTTCAACACCGCTACCTTCCCGGAGAGCTGGAAGCATGCCGAACTCAGCGCCCTTCTGAAGAAACCTTCAGCAGACCCCACCGAACTTAAGAACTACCGCCCCATCTCGCTCCTGCCATTCCCCACCAAAGTCATAGAGAAGACCGTCAACAAGCAGCTCACCGCCTTCCTTGAGTCTAACGGTTCCCTCGACCCTTCACAGTCCGGCTTCCAACCCAACTACAGCACCGAGACCGCCCTCATCGCAGCCACAGACGACATCCGATCCCTACTCGACAACGGGGAAACAGTGGCCCTCATCCTCCTGGACCTCTCCACAGCGTTCAACACGGTTTGCCACCGCACCCTAGTACAACGCCTCAGAAACGTTGGGATACAAGATAAGGCATTGGATTGGATCATCTCGTTCCTCACCGGAAGAACCCAGAGAGTCCGCCTCCCCCCTTTCAGATCAGAGGCCACCGAAGTCATCTGCGGAGTACCACAAGGATCATCACTCAGCCCCACCCTCTTCAACGTCTACCTGAGCCTCCTCGCATCCATCGCACACCAACACAACCTAAACATCATCTCCTACGCGGACGACACTCAGCTAATCCTCTCCCTCACCAAAGACCCAACCACCGCCAGAACCAACCTACACAAAGGGATGAAAGAAGTAGCCGAGTGGATGAAGAACAGCCGCCTAAAACTGAACTCAGACAAGACAGAAGTCCTCCTCCTAGGATCATCCCCCTCTGCCTGGGACGACTCCTGGTGGCCCCCGGCCCTTGGCAGCGCACCCAAACCAACGGACCATGCTCGCAACCTGGGCTTCATCCTAGACTCCTCCCTCTCGATGACCAGACAAGTCAACGCCATCTCATCATCATGTTTTAACATCCTACGCATGCTCCGAAAGATCTTCAGATGGATCCCCATCGAAACAAGGAAGACGGTCTCCCAAGCACTTGTCACCAGCCGACTGGACTACGGTAACACCCTCTACACCGGAACCACAGCCAAACTGCAGAAAAGACTTCAACGCATCCAGAACGCCTCCGCTCGACTCATCGTGGACATACCTCGACAAAGCCACATATCCGAACACCTAAGAGACCTTCACTGGCTCCCCGTCAGCAAGAGAATCACGTTCCGTCTCCTCACCCACGCACACAAGGTCCTCCACGACGTAGGACCCAAATACCTCAACAACCGCCTAACCTTTTGCACTCCCACCCGCCAACTGCGAACATCCAATCAAGCCCTCGCCACGATTCCACGCATCCGAAGAGCCACCATGGGAGGAAGATCCTTCTCCTACCTGGCGGCGAAGACCTGGAACTCCCTCCCCACCCACCTCCGTCTTACCCAGGACCACCTCTCCTTTAGAAAACAACTTAAAACCTGGCTGTTCGATCAATAGCGAACCCCTCCCCCTTAAGCGCCTTGAGACCCTCTGGGTGAGTAGCGCGCTATACAAATTTCTGATTGGATTGGATTGGAACAACTTTGTGGATTTCTTTGACAAAAAAAGTCAGACATCCATACCTCGCTACACACCAATAAACCTACAGAAACTGAGGTTCTACTGTGCAAGGCACATCATTTGTGGTCCTCTTTCTTCCTCATTTCCAAACCAGACTTACAACGAACAATCTCCAAAGTTAAACCCTTGAACCAAATCTCCTGCCACACATGTACTACCCCTATGGACCATTATGGTCAACTCCTGTCTTCAACAGGACCTATTTCCAGAACAACTAAAAGTGGGTCAGGTATTACTTCTCTTGAAAAAACAATCTCTCAACCAAGAGAACATGAACAACTACCGCCCAGTCTCCACACTTCCATTTTTAGGCAAAGTCATAGAAAGTTGCATTGCTTCCCATCTCAGCTCGATCCTCTCCCCAACCTTTTTTTTTATTATTGATTTTTATTGATTATAACAACAAGCAAGGCATAAACAAATACGGAGTGCTGTCACGGGCGCGAGGCCAGACAGTGAATAAGATAAAAATCAACATTACATGTGGGGGGGGATTCATAGGGGCAAACAATAAATCAAAATTACAATCAGTGAAAACAGAGCTAGGGAGACAACGGAGAATCAATGTTATCCATCATTGGGGGAGTGCATAGATCTCCACGGTAAGCATTCCACAGTCCCCACACACTCTGCCATTTCCGTGGACGGCCCCGGGCCACATACACAGTTTTTTCACGAAACATGCACCAGTCCATGTTTTCCTTCCAAAGTTCGACCTGAGATTGTCTTTGCGAACCCCACAATTGTGCAATATCACGTTTTGCTATCATGGCACCCAGGTTCGCCCATTGAGTTTGGCCCGCTTTATAATCCGTGGGCTCCCAGACATTCAAAAGACAGCGACTAGCTACCGGTAGGAGAGAGACACCCGTGACTTCCTCCATCACCCTATATACTCCGTTCCAATAAGCAACAACCTCAGGACATTCCCAAAGAATATGAAGAAACGTCCCCACCGAGCCACAGCCCCGCTTGCAGAGACCCTCCTCAGAAAAACCCATACGCACTAGACGGGGACCAGTGACATATACCCTGTGCAGAATCTTAAGTTGGACCAGTCGGAGTCTCGCAGGGATCCCAATCTCCTTAGGCGAGGAGACAGCAGATTGCCAGTCCTCATCATCTAACTCGAGACCGTCTTGGACCCACAGGTCACGTAGTGGTAACAGGAGATCTGCTCTGTCATTGATCAG
This sequence comes from Lissotriton helveticus, assembly GCF_964261635.1. Classification (NCBI taxonomy): domain Eukaryota; kingdom Metazoa; phylum Chordata; class Amphibia; order Caudata; family Salamandridae; genus Lissotriton; species Lissotriton helveticus. The sequence goes on from NC_136065.1 coordinate 1,471,814,103, forward strand.
TTTCTTGTACACCAGGGAGATTGTACTGTCTGGAACGTGACCATCTAGCAATCTATCCTCCAGTGGAGTCGATTCAGGAACCGACTCACCGCTAGTGAAAACCGACATCAAAGCATGACGGATCTGTATATATCGAAAATACTCCGAGTCCCCCAGCTCAAATTCCGTTTTCAAAACATCAAAAGATTTCACCTGTCCCTTAACCCACAAATCTCCCACCTTGCTAAGTCCAATGAGATCCCAATTTTCGAACCCTTTGGATTTCCACAAATAACCAAGCCTTTCAGAGTCCAAGAGTGGGGTCGCCAGAGTCAGTCGGCTCCTCCAGCCCAAATGAGGCGGTAGCAGCATGCCACACTCGGACGGCCGTTCTAGTTGGCCCAGACAATGACCTGATCACCGATGTCGAGTATAGAGCTCTAGAGTAGCTACCCCCCCCGGAAGCAACAGTTTATCCATCGCATATGCCGGGTTCAGTGCCGGGCCATACATGCCATGATTGATGGCACTAAGTTGGGACGCCCAATAATACCTCCTGATGTCCGGGAGTGCAATGCCCCCTGTCGTACCACGGAAGAGTTAACTTTGCCAGGGCAATGCGTGGTCGACCATCCCATATCAATTTCCTCTGGAGGCTCTCAATCTTATGAAAATAACTGGCGGGGACCACATCTAGCGTGTTTTGGAGTGCGTATAAGAACCGAGGTAGGGACATCATCTTATAAAGGGCCGCGCGCCCTAGTGGTGAGAGTTGGAGCCTACACCAACCCAAGACATCACGCTGTAGCCTAACCAGGGGCGGAAGGAGATTGCGTTTGTATCTAGCCACGGGGTCTGCGGTAATCCAAATACCCAAATATTGAAATCCTGCCTGTGTCACCTGAATGGGGCAATTCCGCGGAGGAAGGGGCGGGTCCCCTGAGATCACGTATAGGTAGGACTTCGCCCAATTGATCATCAAACCCGAGTTCCTCCCAAAGGAGGCTAGGACATCACAAAAAACCATTAAGGATTTTCTGGGCGAGGTCAGATATAATAGAATATCGTCTGCATGGAGCGAGATGCGATCTTCGTGCTCAGGGGACCACCGAATTCCACTTATAGATGGCTCCCAACGAACCCAGGCGGCAAGGGGCCCGAGGGCCAAGGCGAACAGAAGGAGTGAAAGCGGGCATCCCGGACGGGTGCCACGCCCAAGATCAAAATGAACCGAGACGCGACCATTCACCACCACCTGCGCCAGGGGTTCCTCATAAAGAAGTCGCACCCATCCTATAAACCCGGTACCAAAACCGAACCTGGCTTGTGCTGCCCACAGATACGGCCACTCGATAGTATCGAAAGCCATCGTGGCGTCCAAGGACGCCAAAATGGCCGGCTCACGCAATGACGCTGCCCTCGCGAGAACTCCATGAAGCCGTCTGAGGTTCAGGGCAGTATTCTGGTGCGGAATAAAGCCGGATTGATCCAGATGGACGAGGTCACTAATGACCGTAATCAACCGGTTAGCAAGAACCTTAGCTAGAATTTTTGGCTCGGCATTCAGGAGCAATATAGGCCGATACGACCCACACTGATCTCTTGGTTTTCCCTCTTTATGAATAACAACAATCATTGCCAGCCGCTGGTCCCGAGGGAGAGTGCCACATTCACGAGATTCCAAAAACATATCTCGCAAATAGGGGGCTATCATATCAGGTCGCAACTTATACAGTTCTATCGGCAATCCGTTCGGTCCCATGGCCTTACCAGAACGCAAGGAACGAATTGGGATGGCAACCTCCTCCGCGGTTATCGCAGAGTCCATAAAATCCCTGTCTTCTTCAGTAAGCTTGGGGAGGGCTATGTCTCGCAACAGTAAGTGGGAGTCCTCTTCCGGTCTGTCCGAGACAGAAGAATACACAGCTTTGAGGTGGTCCGCAAAGCACTCAACAATCTTAAGCGGATCAGACACCGCAGGCCATCTCAATCACAGGCACTACGCGATGAACTCTCTCCTTTTTGTCCAGCCAAGCAATCAATTTCCCTGCCTTATCTCCCACATCATAGAGGTGGCCCTGTTGCTCGCGGAACATAGGCTTAGCCACTTCAGTGACCAACGCCTTGTAATCTAATTGCTTTAGTCGCAGTAGATGCATGTTCGCGCGGGTAGGGTCATGCTCCAGAACAGACTCCAGGTCTGCTATCTCCGTTTCAATCTCAACTACAGCCTCATCTCTTTGTTTTTTGACACCGGAGATCAGCGACAAAGCCTGTCCCCTCAAAACCGTCTTAAAGGCCTCCCAAATCGATATCGCAGATGACACGGAACCCTCATTTTCCAAGAAGTATAAGTCAAGTGATTTTATCAAGGCAGACCGTGTTTTAGGATTACGAAGGTACCAGGGATTAATTGGCGCAACCCTCCCTTCCGATCCCACAGAGAGGTCAATTCGAAGCCAAACAGGAGAGTGGTCAGAGATTCCTCTAGCCATGTGCCTAATTTCCGCCACAGACGCCGCTTGTGCGGCAGGTACCAAGACATAATCAATTCTCGAAAGACTACCATGTGCACCAGAGTGAAATGTATACTGTCGCTGAGAGGGGTGCAACAACCTCCAGCAATCTGCCAGACCCAAAGTACCAATAAAGTCGTGTAGCCAACTCTGTGAGCCCCTGAGGTCCCTCGGTGGGTGTCTATCAAAGGTACCTGAAACGACCGCATTAAAGTTACCACCCAGTATCAATGGCCCCACAGGGAGATCTAGGAGAGTCCTCCCTAGGTCGGCAAAGGTAGTGGATTGCAACCCGGGGGGAACGTATACTGATACCAGGGACAGCGTCTTACCCTCCCAACGGCCAGTAAGAACAACATAGCGGCCTCTATCATCCAGTATTGTTGTGTCGATCTCCAGAGGAAATGAATTTTTAAGGAGTATACCAACCCCTCGGGAGCCCGATGAGAACCCCGCATGAGCAACCAAACGGTAACCCCTCCTATTCATTGCATGACACGTGTTTCCAACCAAATGGGTCTTCTGAAGCAGGACAACATCAGGGAAATGTTGTTTAATCAGCTGCAGCACTATACCCCGCTTGATCCTATCTCCCACACCGTTCACATTCCAACTCAATAGTTTCAGCCCCCTACCACCTATCCCATACAAAGTGGACAGTCCAGCCACACGTAACAGTCAGCACCTGAATCAGACATGTAAACAATGCATTGCCTTGCAAAAACAAAACTACAAAAACAAACACACCCCACCTCCCCCCAACCCCATCCCGTTACAACACCCCCAACCCTGCACCCCTGCGTAAGACCAAAAAGCCACCCCAACTTGCAGTGTGCCTGTCGCCCCCACATCCCAACTAATCTACGGAAAGTCTAAGTGGAGGAGGAAAACGACCCCCCGATTTCCCCCACCCCTCCTCAAGTGTCTCCGTGAATCTTACTGCACAGTCAACGAATCATAGTTCAAAGTCTGCAGGAACCCAGGAGCCAAACAAACGCAAAAGAGTCATTCTTGATCCGGCGTTCCGCCCTCAGCCCCACCGCTCTGCCCTTCCTGCGGGGGATGGGCCGGGAGTGTCTCAAGCCAGTCGGCCACCACTTCTGGTCGGTCGAAAAAAGTTCGCTCAGCATGTTCAATGCGCAGTTTAGCCGGAAAAAGCATGGCATGCTTGAGTCCCATCTCACGAAGTCTCCTCTTCACCCCCAGAAATCCGAGTCTCTGCTTCTGGACTGCCTGAGTAAAATCAGGGTAGAAGCTGATGGTAGTGTTCTCAAACTTCATGGGCCCACTCAAACGCGAAGCCTGCAGGATAGCGTCCCTGTCACGAAAGTTGAAAATCTGGGCGATAATAGGCCGCGGAGGGGCCCCAGTCTTATGCCTCCCACCAGGGACTCTGTGGGCATGTTCCACAGCAAAAAAGTTACTGAGCCCTTTGGGGGCGAGGTGGTTCGTGATCAAGTTCTCAACAAAGAGATCGGTCGCAGAATCTTCAGCCTGTTCCGGAACACCTATGATGCGAATGTTGTTCCGCCTAGATCTCCCTTCGAAATCCTCCAGGCGACGCACAAGGAAATCATTAGAGGCCCTCAAATTGCAGATCTCCGTTTGAATCTCAACAACATCGTCCGTCAGGGCAGAGGTTTTAATATCAAGTGATTTGACCTTCTCGTTAGTTTTCGCTAGGTCAGTGCATATCAAATTCACATCTATGGCAACAGTGTCGAGTTTATGAGCCAGCGATTCCATCTGTTTGCCAAGAGACGATTGGATCCCATCAATAGCGACCATCACGTCTTGCAGAGTGAGGTCCGCCATCGGGGTCGACGATTCCTTTGTTCCCTTGGGCGTCTTACTCGTCCCACCGGGTGATACCTTCGCCTGAGCATAGCGATCCATGATGTTGGTTTGGGTGTAGCCACCTCGTCTAGTGGGCTTAGACCTCTGCTTGTCCCCCTCTGGCTTGCCAGCCATGGCGAGGGGCCGTGTAGACGGTTACCACAAAGGTCAGATGGCGTAGCAGGCCACGTCCACTGTACAGGCGAGGTCGAGAAATATGGTTCACTAAGCCGCCGGCGAGGAGTCCAAAATCGACCCAAGAGCGCGGCTTCGGAGTCGCTGTGAAGTCATGCAACTCATAAATGTTAACACCGGAGCGCATGTCAAACCACAACGGCAGGAGACTGATGACTGCTCATGCTGGATCGTCTCATCCAGCAGAAACTAAAGTGAAAGTAGGCCCACCCGGTCTTCTCCTTCACAACTGGCCGATGTTATTCAACTTCAACTCGGGCATCACACCTACACCACCACTGGGCATCGCGGGGGTAGACGGCCGCAACTCTCAATCGGCACAACTTCGGCACCCCGGGTCCGATTCGAATTCTGATTGAAGTGTTCGCGTCTAACGTGGTTCGTCTTCACAGAGACGTAGAGAAAGTCAGGATTATCCTCAGGATATATGCCGGAGCTTGCGAGGGTCTCGGGAGCCCTAAGCTCACACGGCCATCTTGGTTGCACGCGAAGCTCTTCCCCTCCCCAACCCTTTTTAATCTGTGCCTAGAATGACTATGTGTGGGTCTCAGAAATGCTGGGATTCTCTTACAACGCTAAAATGACACTCAAATATATATGAAAATCCCTTCCCCTGAAGACATTGCCCTCCTTTCAATCAAGCTCCTAAAGATTCAAAACTGGATGTCAAACCATCATCTAAAACTAAATCCAACTAAAACAGAATTTCTTTTGATCTCAACTCCGAAAGCAAAAACCCCAGTACAGGAATGGATGGCCAACTTTCCTATCCTGGATGGCTGCCCACCCATTGTCCAGAGTGCTAGATCTCTTGGTATCACTCTTGACAATTATATAAATCTCCACAGCCACATCACAGCCATGGCGAAAAGTGCACAACACTAACCCCGGCAGCTCAGGAGCGTCAGACACCTGATCCCAGAACAAGACCTCGAAACAGTGATGCAGTCTCTAGTTCTCTCCAGACTAGATTACAGAATCACCCTTCTCTCAGGCATTCCTAAAGTTTATCTAGGCCCACTTTGAACAACTCTACATGCAGCAGCACACTTCATGTTAGGTCTCAAGAAATGTGACCACATTTCCCCGGCACTGCTAGCCTTCCAATGGCTTTCCATTGAAACTCAGGCCCAATTAAAAACTGCCTGCATTATCCATAGAGTGCTGCACTCCTCTTCAACCACCTATCTAAGTGATAAACTGAAAATCAATGGAGCAAATAGGTGTTCCAGAAATGCCCATTCCCTGCTCCTGGAACCCCCCATCTTCAGTCGAGAATGGTGCATGAGCCAGTCATTCTTTGGTAGTGCCACTAGAATCTGGAACTCCTTACCTCCGTCACTTCACCTAACAACCTGCATAGTCACCTTCAAAAAGGTCCTTAAGCTCCTCCTATTTGACAGACACCTGGGTATATCACCCTCGACCTAAGTACTCAATCCAAGAGACAATATACCTTCATTGTGTGTCCCCACCATCTCAATGCTTGAACCATGTACACCCCTGTACAGCAGCTGTTTTTGTCATGGTCGCAGCTATCGATGCTATATGTCTGAACGTAATTATTGTAACTGTATCTTGCTGTACCCTTGTATCATTCTAATGTTGTAAAGCGCTCTGATGCCTTCAGGCCATGTCCGCTCTGTATAGAAGTGCAAAAATAAATAAATGCAAGCATTTGCAATGCAATAGGTCTCACATTTGCAAGAGTTTAAGCTATTGACATTGTACATGGCAATGGCATTTATTTACCTGTTTTGATAATTAATATATAAATAAAAAACATTGTCATTGATAATGCCAATAGCTAAATGTGAGACGTATTACATTTAAAAGAAGCAGCTGTCATTGTCCCGAGCTGTTTGGAAAGTGAAAGTGCACATGGCGTGCTGAATGTTGCGGGAAAGCGATACAAAAGGGGATGATGGACGGAGCGCTTGAGCAAATCAAACACTCACCCCCAGTCAACTGATCTTGGTTTAATCCATCACCATTCTTTAGCTCACTCAGCCACCCCAGTTCAGACATGGCCATATGCAAATCAGTCTGACCCTGTGCCTCATGGGAACAGTCCAGCCCAAACTGCCAAGCCATGTCTTCCCTGGACCGGAAACAAGCATCCTGGGACCAGTTTCTGGCAAGGCGGAAGAGGGAGGAAAGACAGAACAGGAAAAGTCACCTTACTACATATCCTCTTTCTTTACATTGAAAAAACAAAACAAAACAAGAAGAAATGCAGAGAAGTAAATACAACACTAGAGCAAAGAGCAGTAAGAGAAAGATTGTAAAGTAGTACAAAATGCATATAACAATAGAAGAATATAATGAAAAGAAGTAAAAGAAAAGAACAATGGTAAAAATATACACATGCACCACATGGTAAAATGACATGAAGAAAGCAGGTGCTAAATAAGAACAAAACATAACAATAAAATGAAGAGAACCACACCCATCCACTATTCTCACAAAGAGAGGGCAGAAAAGTAAAGCGTATGCCACAGCAAGAGCATACAACACAAATCCTGCAAATCACAAGAAACAACAAGCATGCAGGATCTCAATGCAAACAAGTAACAGAAATAAGAACAATACGCACCAGACCTGTATGCCTGATGTCAAGGCACTCCTACGTTCTGTGAAAAGGAGCACACAGCGAACAAGTGCTGCAAACAGAGAAGGACCAGAACACAAAACATAGAAAATAAAATGTACGTGCCTGTAAAGGAGCAAAAAGGCAACCCTCAAGAACAACGTAAAAGCAAAATTGTATGCCTACACACACCCCGCAATAAGGAGATAAGAAGTAAAATGTAAAAACTATGCAGTAAGTCTGTAAAGACAATAATGAGTAACGTAAACTCAAAAAACACAAGTAAAATGTAGAAAAGTAGAAGCTGCGCAGTAAGTGTACAAAGACTGTAATGAGTAAAGTAAACTTAATAACCACCAAGAAGGTAGAAACTAGGCCTAAAACTGTAAAGTGTAAAACATTTTACACCAAGAAAGAAAGTACACATGAATTCATGCAAGTAAACCCAATGTAAACAGTGGCTAATGAATAATAATGAATAATAATGGGTACACGTATAATAAAAGTAAGTAAAAGTAATATGAATCACAAAGAGGGTAAAACTAAGTTAACGTAACCTCCCACCAAGAATTGTAACGGGGTACACACACCTATAGCAGAGAGTAGGCCTATAAGTAGAAGAGGTAAACACCCCACTCACACCAAAGTACACATGTAATCATGCACGTGAACAGAATGCATCTGATGACTTAATAAGTAAATAAAAAGTGCATGGAAAAGTAAGTAAATAATAATCAGCAAGTACAGAGGTACACAGCTTCACTCACAGTATAAAGAGAATAAAACATGCATATAACTTGCTGTACGCTGTATATCAGGCAAATCAAGAGCGCTTCAATAACTAAACTCCTAATGCAGTACAATAAAAGTAGACACTCAGTATCGGGAGTAATACAGCATAAAACACAGAATGCAATGAATGAATAAAGAGACAACAAAAACAGGTGATCGATGTCTCAGGACTGACCCATAGTGCAGGAAGGAAAGCAGAATAAGTACTGTGATGAATAGCAAAAAAACAATTTACAAATATCATAATAAAAGTACTATAAAAATAATGAACTAAAATAGAGTAATAGAGATGACATCTTGAAAAGAAGTATGAAACAAGAAAACATAGTCGCCGTAGCCTGCAAGAAAGTCTTAAATGCTTGTGAGCAATGTTTCACCCGAAGTGAAGAAACAGCTTGTGAAAGTGCCCCACATCGACGATGAAATACAACCATTGGCTCGAGCAGAAGCACTATGAACCATGTGTGTGTAGAAGGAGGAGCTGGAGGCAGAAAAATGTGCATAATTTCCTTCCGATTAGCCGTAGCGCTATCAACTTCAGCAGAGAACAGAAGAAAAAGAAAACCGCAGTGACAAAGTCCCCAACAAAGAACGTAGTTGTCAAAAATTGAAACGCAGAAGACAGCAAGGAAAGCTGCAATGATGGTGCCAACCGCAAAATGGAGCCACTGGAGTCAAGCTATCCTGGCTGAAAACGGCTGATAGCCAGAAACCGGTCCTACGATGCTTGATTCCGGTTCAGGGAAGACATGGCTTGGCAGATCGGGCTGGACTGTTCCCATGAGGCACCGGGTCAAGACTGATTTGCATATGGCCATGCCTGAACTGGGGTGGCTTGGTGAGCAAAATAACGATGGATTAAACCCAGATCTGTAACTGGGGGTGAATGTTTTGCCATTGTGCAACATTCCGTCCATCATCTTGTTTGTTTTGCTGTTAACCGCAAAATGGTGGCACATTTCGTGATGCCAAGCTGGGTGGCTCACTGCGCACAAAAGCATGCAGAAGTCGATAGACAGCTGAACAGGACAAGAAGAGACAGGCTTCATGGAAGAACGAGGAGAGGAAATAGTAACACAGGCACTCTGCATCCACACGACACTGGAAAACAGGTGAGGTGCTTGTGCATGTGGTTTAAATTTGAAGAATGCGCTGCTGTTAGTCACGGTAGGGTCCGCCTCAGAGGACAAAAACGGTGAACACGTGAAAAAAAAAATGTGACAACTCACCAGAACGAAACACAGTCCTTGCTCTTGCAAATACTCGCACAAGTTCACCCCAAGGTGTCGCTCCTCTTGCATAAAATAACTTGGCCAATCCCTCAAGGATTGATCTGGAGGGCAGTAGAAAGTAGTCACTCTCGGAAGAGCACGATTCACTAGACGCAGAAATTAGTGTTGAGGAGCTTTGGCAAGCCATACATTCCCTTCTGCGGGGTAAAGCTGTTGGCCCAGACTTTTTGCCGGGGGAATTTTATAAGATATTTTTGCCTCAACTCACCTCGGTTATGTTAGAATTATTTCGCAGAGTTCAGGATGGGGAGGCTCCTCCTGAGTCGTGGCATGGTGCCCGAATTATAACTTTTTTAAAGAAGGATAAAGACCCATCTGACCCGGGATCATATCGCCATATCATGCTCATCAATAGCGACACTAAAATATATGCCAAGATTTTTGCCAATAGATTTCAGGGGTGATCAAGAAACTTGTTTCAGTTCAACAACATGGCTTTGTGCCTGGGCGCAAAACAATCGACCACATACGCTGCGTTATTGCGCTGTTTGATTTTACTAAGGTTTCAGGAGACCCTATGGCCCTAATTCTGCTAGATGCATAAAAGGCCTTTGATAGGGTCTCCTGGCCTTTTTTATGGGCAGTATTGAGACATTATGGTCTTGGGGAAAGAATAATAAGAGCGATACAGAGTATGTATAAGCAGCCGTCGGCCCAAATTTCTGTTATGGGGATTCAGACGGGCACAATTAACTTCTTAAGAGGCACACGTCAGTGTTGCTCCTGCTCCCCTTTATTATTTGCAATTTATATAGATCCCCTTAATAAATATTTTTTTTGAATGATTTGATTTGTCCAGTGACATCCAGGGGGGGGTGATACTAAAATACTGGGGTACGCAGATGATTTAGCCATCTTGACAGACTCTCCTCAGTCGGCCTTGCCATAAATTCAAAACTTAACAACACAGTTTGGCAAGCTGTCAGGATATTATTTGAATTACTCCAAGACCCAAATTATTTGCAATGATAAAATCTCGCTGTCTGATCCGCGGGTTACTGATAAGGCAAAATATCTAGGAATTGTAATAAACTCTAATCACAAAGAAATTGCCGAGATTAACCTTAAACCAGTGTTAGGTAAGATGGAAAAAGATGCAAGAAAGATCAATAATCTTCAGTTGACACTGATGGGCCGATGCAATGTCGTTAAAATGATTTTTTTGCCAAAAATTCGGTATGTTTTTAGAGCAATCCCTGTACTGTTTGAGCAAGTTTGGTTTAGAAAACTAGAGCGCCTAACTTTGTGGTTTGTATGGGCTGGTAAACGACCTAGGCGAGCCCTTAAATATATGACATTACCTAGGGAGAGGGGGGCTGGTCTTTACCAAACTTCCAGCACTATTTTTGGGCAATTTCACTGAGGCATATTGCTGTATTACTGCATTCTGTTGACCTAGAAGCCTCTGAGATATCTATCTATAGCTTAATTTATGGGGAACAGGTGAAGGGGTTATTATTCAGACAAATGGATTATGCGTACTTTAAACGTGAGAGGTTTAAGGTCCTATTAGCTGCCTTCAAAGTCTGGACATCCGTGCGAAAATTATTTAACATAGGAAGGCTTCATATATATGCTCCGGTAATAGGTAATACTCTTTTGCCAGAAATCTTTGTAGATGGGTATTTTAGAGAATGGACGATACATGAAGTTACTATGCTGGGGGATCTGGTTTCAGTTCAGGGGGTACGGACATTTGAACATATAAAACAAAAATTTGGTATTAGTAATCTGCACTTTTTTAAGTGTTTGCAGATTCGAGATTTTCTTTCTAGGAAAACCGTTAGCTGGATTTCTATTCCATTAGTCGAGGCTATTAGGGTAGGGCACTCCACTATATCTATGATTTATAAGCTGGTGAGTGAAACAAGGAGTGACGATCTATCTAAACACCTTAACCGCTGGCAGATTGGTTTACATGCTGGGCAGGAGGTTTGTGAAGAATCATTATGTTTTAGTTATACTGCCATGATATCTGCTAACCTCCAGGTCCAATGTTTCAAAACATGGTTCAATCTGCATATAACCCCACATCGCATACAGCAATGGGGTGGGACTACGGGAATCAATTGTCCTAGGTGTGGGGAGATAGCGGTTGACAGTATTCATTTGTTCTCCTCTTGCCCTAGCCTAATTCCATTGCTTTGTAAAGTGGAACGACGGCTGGAGCAAGTGTTTGGTTATAGGATACAATTATCCTCTCAAGCTGTTATACTGGGGGTAGCGGATGTAAGTATGACACTAACTGAGCGGAAGTTATTTTACATAGCAATAGCCACATTTAGGTTATGTTTAGCAGCAGTATGGTTAGATCCTTCCCCCCAGACAGAATATGAATGGTTTAATAAATTGCTAAATGTTGGGAAATGGGAGCTGTTGGTTTTCAAGAGGAGAGGCCCAAGGGCCCGAAGAGAGGGAGAATTAGTGTGGGAGCCGGTAATTAATTGGATGGATAATATAAACCAGTCTGGATGAAATGTGTATATTGTATATAATGTAAAATAATGGGATTCACTTGTCCTATTTAATGGACCTAGCCTTCTTATCCTTTCTCTGTTTTTTTTTCTTTTTCTCTCTCTCCTCCTGTAGCGATCCCCGGGGGTGTGTATTAGGGGGGGGGGGTCTGGGGTATAAAACAAAAATTGAGAGTGATGACACAGATGAACTGTATTGTAATACTGGTTGTTTTGCTTTTTGTTTGGATGTTGACTCTGATGTCATATTACTCTCTAATAAAAAATTTTTTAAAAAAAAGTAGTCACTGTCTCAGTTGACACACAGTCCCAAACACATTTCCGTTAGGTGAAGACTGCTTCTGCCAATGTGAAGTAAAGCACGATATTAGCAAATAACACAGAGAAGAACAGCAGGGTGATCAAGCCAGCTGCGTCTCTGTGGGAATAGTGGCTGACGATGCTGTAGTCACACTCCAAGGCTAGGCAGGTAATGTAAGCACACACTGGAATTACGGTGGCTAGCGATGAAATTACACGGCAGGGATGTAACAATAAAAGCAAGACTCACCAATCTTGAGTGGTTATTGGCACGCCCAGCTAAGGGTGACCGGTGTTGTTTGGTCACTGAAGGGGCTGCCAGGTGGTAACGCAAAATGGTTCAAGCTTGGATTTCTTGAAGTAGGTGCAGTGGTTGAAGGTTTCTTAGTTGCTGTAAAAATGTTATTTGTAATGTAAGTCCATTGAATTTAAATTCATGAAGGGTTTGAAGACCAGATCCCCACCAAAATGTTGTAGTATGAAAGTCCACAAGAGACCAGGTTGTAGTTCCAAGTAGTAACTTTATTCAGGTACAAGTTACAGAAGTTTTAAGTTGCAGCCAAGATGGTAAGTAGGCCTGTATGTATGCCCCACCAGGAGCAGCCTTCTTGCTGCTCAGCCTTCTGACACCAAATTACTCACAACAGGCACCCAACATTTAATGACCTCATCAACATACCCCACATACTCAGGCTGAACAGCAAGGGGAAAGAGGGAGCAAAGACAGAACAGGAAAAGTCACCTTACTACAAGGGCCTATTGGGAAAGCCAGATTTTCAGGTTTTTGGGGGAATTTGAGGACAGAGTAGGTGGCTTTCATGTAGGGAAGTTGGTTCCACGATCATGAAGCTAAGTAGGAGAATTCACAGACTCTTGCTTTGCCTAGCAGTACGCCAGGGGCCTGGGCTAGTCGAGCAGAGGTGTCTGGATAGGCTGTGAAACCGATGCCGTTGTTGAGGTAAGCTGGGTTTTGGTATTGTGAAACTTTGTAGGTGTGTATGAGGAGTTTGAATAGAGAGTGCTTGCAGATTGGGAGCCACTTAAGGTCCTCGAGATGTTTGAAAATGTGGGTGTGTGGGGAAGTGCAAGTCTTGCGGCTGTGTTCTGTGCTACTTGGCTTCTTCTGGTGCCCTAACCAGTGCACATTCTGTGTGAATCTCACTATATTTTGTATTTCATTGTAGACTATTAATGCTGCAATAGTTAACTATTAAAAATGGACCAGCATTTTTAAAATTAATAAATTCAACAGAAAAGTAAGCAGACCACAGCGAAATGGAAAGCTCTCAATTGAAAACAGCAATTTCATGGTCACCTAGTTTAAAACATTACAGTTAAGGAGAGGTTTATGATGCAAAATACCACAAACATGTAGCTGAAACCTTTATGTATTTACTAATTTGACATACATGCACAGGCTGTCAGAATTTTGCCATGGGTGGTCTTGCATTTTATTTAACTCAGACACTTTATAGAAACAAATTATAGTTGACATTTCATAATTTTATAGTTTCCATGCTGTCCCACTTTAACTGATTGGCAGTGTACTGAAATACCCCACAGATAATGTCTGCGATACCTGGTGTTTTGCTAACATGTTTAATTACTTGATTTTATGATTGTGATGCACTGAACAACTTAATAATATATATGCTGTCATTGCAAATATATACTAATTAATTGAAATTGGAGCAAAGGAGAAACAGCTGGCAACATCGGTCATAAAACTGAAAACTGTGTACAAAAAGGCTGCATTATGCTAACGAACAGCTATTAATTCATGCAATGTTGGCACATACCAGCTATGAGAAACGTGTGTATGTGTGTGTGCGTGTAGAAGACACACAAGTCATAAGAAAGTAATCCTCGTGTTAGATCATGACCTATTCGATGCAAAACACTCATTTGTAATGTGTACCCCAGAAGGCTTGTGCAAAAGTGACCCAGACACCTAATCAAAGTCCGAGAACAGTAAATAACTTGATTATATTTACGCCATACATGAAAATTGCTTTGTTCCATGAGTGCAGTGCAAAACTAATGTGTAATAGCCTAATGCTAATAATCTGCTATTCTTTTCATGGAATGTGGCAGGGCTTAGGTCGAAGAGCCTTCCCTTGTGGACGCCCATGACATATGTTTCTTTCGAGAGACATGTTCTGTAGAACCCATTTATATGCCTGGTTTACTTAACTTTTTTATCCATGCTATTTCCAGACATCGGGGTAGACCCTCGGGAAGTTTAACCCTGCGGGTTAGAGCGTCCCTTAATTGTGTCACACGCCAACTTCACACTGAGTCACCCAATATCATGGCTATCGAATGTAGCTATAAAAATAAGCCCAAGGTTTTTTTTTTAAATATGTATGTGAGGGGGACTCGAGGGGGGATATCATCACGCATAATTCAAACACTGGAAGGGTTACTTGACCAGTTCCCCACAAATCAAAATTATCTATAGTAGGTGATTTCAATTCTACTTTTGAACTGCTTGATATGGTTGGTGCCATTTGAAATATAATGAAAATAGAAAGTGATCAATTCCACCATTGATCATCCCTCCTATTCCTAGGTCCGCCCTTTAGCTCCAGGCTCTAACTATTGAGTATGGGCTTAGGGCTGCAAATACCCACATAATAAGTTGTCAATGAACTTCTATTTTTTCTTTCTCTGACTACATGTTGATTAAGCATCTTTCTGGAACGTTCAGGGCGGTTGATATTTGATCTCCTAGGATGAGATCGCCATAAGAACAAAATGTTTTATAGACAGATACCATATCTGTGTATTGGTCCCTACATTACATAGGTGGCTTTAGTCTATCTATCTGTCTAAGTTTTTGTCTATTTTTCTGTTCTTTTTCAGGTCAAATAGAGCAGAAACTTTTTTTTTAAAGCTGCAATACTATCACTCCATTAATCCATTTCAGGGAGTTACATTTTACTGAGCTGGGGTGGCAGAGTGCGCTAAAGAACGGTGATGGATTAAACCCAGATCAGTTGACTGGGGGTGAGTGTTTGTATTGTCAACGCTCCGTCCATCACCACCTTTGGTTTTTCATTACATTTTACTTTACAGAGTTTTGAATGAGAATGAGAAAATAAAATAAGTAGATATACTGGTTACAGGGAATCCCCTATACGAAACACATTGCTTTAAGGGAGAAATCTAGAACATCAAAGAGCAGTAAAGCTAGAAATGCCAATATCAAAGAACCTTCATCACTAATCTTGCTAAATATTGAAACTGTTAGATTTGGGTGTCTCTAGTTGGCACAGTTAGGTACTTGTGACAAATAGGGACCCTTGCCTCTAGTCAGGGTAAGGGGGTACACTCCTAAAATATCCTCTGCTTACCCCCTTGGTTGCGTGGCACAAGCAGACAGGCTTATCTAAGAGGCAGAGTGTAAAGCATTTGTGACCCCATACAGTAATCCAGTGACAACACTACACATGGACACCACATGGGTTTTATATAAAAAATAAGTATTCTTTATATAGACTTATCACAAGACTACAAACAACAAAAATCCACAATACTCTACTTAGAATGGTAGGTTTAGCTTAGTTCACTTTAGTTCTTAAATGCGACACTTTGAGTCAATGTACCTTAAGATGCAACATGCAGGGCAACGAAAGTGTTGCAACAATGGAGATGCGGCAAAATCCGGTGCAAAGAAATAAAGACGTCAAGTTCTTCCTGATGCGGAACGCTTCTCCGATGTTGTGAGAAGTCTCGGTTCGATGCGTCAGCTGCAGCGGCCACACCCTTGTTCAGAGATGCAACGACATCGGCTTTGGCGGTGAGACTCTTCTCCCTCGATGCAAGACTCTTCCACTTGATGCGACAGCTGCAGCGGCGCCACCCTTGTTCAGAGATGCGACGACAATGGCTCCGACGGTGACACGCTTCTCCGTGGATGCTAGCTGCTTTTCTTGATGCGGTGCAATTCGTCAGCTACAGCGGCGGGATCCTTGTTCAGAAATGCGATGGAAGCGGCTGCGACGTCGACACACTTCTTCTTTGGAGAGAGACTCTTCTCTCGATGTGGTGCAATTCGTCAGCTACAGCGGTGACATCCTTGTTCAGAAATGCGACGTCAGCGGCTGCGATGGCGACACGCTTATTCTTCGGTGCGAGAAGCTTCTCTAAATGCGGTGCAAAGCGTCAGCTACAGCGGTGACACCCTTGTTCTGAGATGCGACGGCGGCAGCTACGATGGCGACACGCTTCTTCCTCTTGAGTCACGCCTCCAGCTCCTTGCGACACGCAGTCTCTCAGAAGGCCCAAAACTGTAGCAGGCACTTCCAAAGAACTCTTGGGGAGCTGGTGGTTGAAGTATGTTGTCCCTGAGACTTCAGCAGGAGACACGCTCTGTTCCAAGCCCTTGGAGATCCTTACAAGTTGAAATAAAGTACACAAAGTTCCTTTCTCCTTCCTTTGGCAGTCAGGCAACCACTGCAGACCAATCCCCCAAGCAGCACTTTAACTTAGGGATAGTCTCTCCTCGGTTTCTTCAGGTTCCTCTCCTCAGTAAAGGTTTCTTCTTGTTTGTCCAAAAGTGATCTGATCTCTTGGTTTCAGGGTCCCAATATGTATACCCCAAAAACCTTTGTCCTCTGAGGCAGAGGGGCCTTTGCCCAGTCCAAACCAGTTCTGGAACACTCTGTTGAGAAGACTCCTTCTTTCCTGTCGCAGTGCAGGGCAGAAACATCAGCCGCACCATAGGAGGTGGAGCCTCCGTTTGGTTTGGTTTCCGCCCCCGTCATTCGACGGAGTCAGCTCTTCTAATGGCGGTGGAAGCCTTGCGTCAGGGTGCGGATGAAGGCCAAACCATGGCTTTAATCCTGCTAGACCTCAGCGCTGCATTTGACACTGTAGCACACTCCATTCTGCTACAGTGTCTGGAGGAAGGGGGAATCTCAGGAGCAGCGCTGGGTTGGCTAGGATCCTTTCTATCTGACAGACGCTTTCAGGTCCATCTGGGCGATTGCTACTCTAGAGAGATCGGGTTGGGCCAGGGAGTGCCTCAGGGCTCCTCCCTGAGCCCCACCTTGTTTAATCTCTATGTTGCCCCTTTGGCGGGAATAGTGGAGAAATACGGGCTGCGTGTTGTGTCCTATGCCGACGACACGCAGCTGGCCATCTCCCTCTCACGGACCCCGGATCTTGCGGCGGACAATTTCAGGAACTGCATGAAAGATCTAGCAGCCTGGATGTCCGCCAACTGTTTAAAGCTAAACGGTAGCAAGACCGAGGTACTGATTGTGGGTGGGACTCCGGATGCCTGGTCGTCGGCATGGTGGCCTTCTTGCTTGGGCGAGGCGCCAGCTCCTTGCCAGGAGGCAAGGAACTTAGGGGTCTGGCTGGACTCTGGTCTGACCTTTGACACACATGTGGGCCGTGTGGCTGGGGTATGCTTCGGCGTCCTGAGGACCTTAAAAAAGGTGTTAGATCTTCTTCCCCTTGCGGCCCGCAGAACGTTGGTGCATGCCCTGGTGACTTCCCGCCTCGATTATGGCAACCTATTATATCTGGGTGCCGCCAGCAAGGTCATCGGACGCCTTCAGGTGTTGCAAAATGCGGCTGCCCGCTTGGTGTTGAGGCTCCCTAGGAGATCCCCCTCCAAACCCGCGCTCCACGCACTTCACTGGCTTCCTGTTGCCAGTCGGGTTGAATTTAAATCACTCTCCACATGCCATCGTATTGTGAATGGCAAGGCTCCTGCGCTGCTCAGGAGTCTGGTGACCATGTATGAACCTACACGTAGCCTTCGATCCTCCTGCACAGGGCTCTTAACGATACCAAGAGTAAGGAAAGCCCGCATGGGGGGTAGATCTTTTAGACATCTGGCGGCCAAACACTGGAATGCTCTTCCTTTAAGCCTGCGCTTGGAGCCATCAGAATTGATTTTTCGGAAAAAACTCAAGACCATTCTGTTCAGCAGGTAGACGGCGGGGATGGTGGGTGGAACCTCAGTTTCTCACTTATCACAGCGCGGGGACACGCCGGTGGGCGTACTTCCAAGCGCTCTATAAATGTCCAAAAATGAGCCAGCACTGTGGAGGGAAGGCACAGCCCTATTCAGGTCCCAGGTGCATACTCCTCCCACTCATGTAGATGCAGATCCCTCTATTCACCAGTGGGATGACTCATTCAGTCTCCTGGAATCCCCCAGCCCTGTCACTCAAACTCCAGTCAAGGAATACACAACCTAGCAGAGGCAGGCTTTGGATAGTTAGACAAGAAAATACCTATGTTCTAAAAGTGGTATTTTCAAACATAGAATGTTAAAACCAACTTCACTAAAGGATGTATGTTATCATTCTGAGTTCAGGCATACTAAACTCGAATTTCTACCATGTTCCCTGAGTCAGTTAGGATTATAAGATGTAATAATCTAACTGTCCATTCTGGCCTATGGAGAACAGGTAGCCTAGCAATAGTGAAAAACAAAATAGGCTGTCATTCACTATTAGGACATGCCATACACACCAGGGCATGTCTTAAGTTTAGTTTAAGTTTAAAGGGGTTTATAAAGCGCCTGGTGACGCCTCCCGGCGTGTCCCCGCGCTGTGGAGAGAGCATATTATGAGGAGAGAGAGGAGTACCATTATGAGGTAAATAGAAAGGTCTTCAGCATCTTTCTGAAAGAGGCCTCATTAGTCTCTAACCTAATGTCCGTAGGAAGGAGGTTCCAATGCTTGGCTGCAAGAGAGCGGAAGGATCTGCCTCCCATTCTGGCTTTTTTGGGGCGAGATGTTCTGAGCAGGCCCATTCCTTTAGATCTAAGGGATCTGTTCGGTTCATACAGGGATGCCAGATCTGACATATAAGCCGGCGCTTTTTGGTGGATTATCCTATGGCACCATAGTAGAGCTTTGAAAACAATCCTCTTGCTAATAGGTAGCCAATGGAGGGATGCCAGAGAGGGTCTCGAGGGGGCTCTACGAGGAAGCCTTAACACCAGGCGTGCTGCAAAGTTTTGTAGAACCTGTAATCTCTTGATATTTTTAGCAGATGTGCCCAGGAGCAGCACATTCCCGTAATCAATACGGGATGTGATCAGTGCCTGCGTCATGGTGCGTCTAGAGTTCAGAGGCAACAAGTCGAGGGTGCGATTGAGCGTTTTCATTACTCCAAAACATTTGCCTACTGTTTTCTTGATGTGGCTATCAAAAGACAACTTGTTGTCTAGCCAGACACCTAGATTTTTTGCTTCCCGGTTAGGAGTAGGCAAAGGACCCAAACAGTTGGGCCACCATTCTTTTGTCCATTTTGCCTCATTGCCCCCGATTATAAGAACCTCCGTTTTAGTGCCATTTAGTTTTAGACAGTGCTCTGTCATCCAAGTGGCAAGCTTACTCAAGCAAGCCTTGAAATTATCTGCTTCCAGAGAAGGGGCTTGTGACAGTGATATTAGAAGTTGCGTGTCGTTGGCGTAAGAGACGAGCTCTACGCCGAACGATTGCACCACTTCTGCCAGGGGAGCCATGTACAAATTGAACAGGGTGGGACTCAGGGCAGAGCCCTGAGGCACCCCCTGTTCTAGCATCACACTGTCTGAGAGAAAAGTCCCTCTTTGGACTTGAAAGCTCCTGTTAATCAGAAAGGCCTTCAGCCATCCCAGTGCCTTATTGATGACTCCCGCTCTGTTTAAACACTGTAGCAGGATGGAATGCGCTACAGTGTCAAACGCGGCACTGAGATCCAGCATGATGCGAGCCATGGTCTTACCCTCATCCGCTCCTTCCCGGAGGGTTTCAGTAGCCCTCAGGAGAGCTGTCTCTGTGGAAAAATTGGATCTGAAGCCCGATTGAGATCTATGAAAAGCATTGTGGGCTTCTAGATGGCCCATGAGTTGGGCATTAGCAATTTTCTCAGCTAGCTTTGCAAGGTAAGGTAGCAAAGATATTGGGCGAAGATTTTCCAATATGTCTTGGCCCATGTTCGGCTTTTTTTTAATCGGTAACACTACAGCCTGTTTCCATTCCATAGGCAAGCGAGCCGTGGAGAAGGAGACTTGAAGCAGGTGTCTAAAATGAGGTTCTAGTGCAGGGAAGGCTTCAACTAGAATTTTAGGGGGCGCAGGGTCTCGAGGAGATCCTGATTTGATGTTCTTGCACATTTTAGCCAATGCTTCAAAGGGAGGAACGTCGAATGAGCCTAGGCACTCTGAAGTACTTATAAGATTGTCATTTTCAGTAAATTCAGTAGCCGACTTTATATTAGTGGAAAAGCTGGCATAGATGTTAGTGATCTTTCCTGAGAAATACTGGGCAATTTTGTTACAAGTTTCCACCGAATCGTTTTGGGAGGAAGGATTCGCATCCACTATGGATATTTCTTTGTATATTTGGTAAAGTTCCTTAGAGGAGTTTTCTGCTTCCATAATTCGGGTGTGGTAATGATCTGCCATAGATAGGCGTAAAGTTTTGTTATATTCTCTTTGCGCTATTTTGTACTGGGCTTTAATTACTGGGCAAAATTTTTGGCGCCATGCTCTTTCAAGCTTTTTACAAGCCGTCTTCATGGTTTGAAGTTCTTGACTGAACCAGGGAGCAGCTTTTTTAGTTCTCCTGGCGTTGGTCGTGGTGCGAATTGGGGCAGTAATGTCAAGGGCCTTGGTGACAAAATTATGTATGTGCTTATTAGCTGTCTCGCAATCATCCCCTCTAGGAGGGCCTTCATCCTGGATAATTTTAGTGAAAGATTCTATTGAGAAGTTCTTCCATTTTCTGCGTTTATAACGTAGAGATTGTTGACGATAGTGTTCAGTTCTGTCTAGTTGAATTGTTATAGGGATGATGTAATGATCCGACCAAGGTATAGGTTGAGGAGCTGAGGTATGAACTCCCTTCCAGTTGCCAAAAACCGGGTCTAATAAGTGTCCTAATTGATGTGACGGTTCCTTATTTTTTAATTCCAGCTGTACCGAAGTTAGCTCAGCTTGAATATCAGTCGCGTCAGTATCTAAGGGGTCTTCAAAATGTGCATTGAGATCTCCTAGCACTAATAAGCGAGATTTCCTTAGTGCTAGGTGGGTTATGGCTTCCATAAGGGTGGAAGTGAAGTCAAATAGCCTACCAGGTGGTCGATATATCAGGATCCCCGATATAGAGTGATTGGGACCGGTGTTAATCGTGAAAGAGCCAGATTCACTATGGTCAACCAGGATGGGAGATATGGTGCATATTAGAGGGGCTTTCGTTGCGATAGCAATGCCACCACCTCTGCCGTCTTTCCTATCTAGTCTGGAGAGGGCGTATCTGGGGGGAAGGGCCTGAATGATATCCGGATCTGAATGGTCATCCAGCCAAGTTTCCGTCAGGAATAAGATGTTAAGGTTCAGGTCCTCAAGTAAATGGAAAATTTCTGTGCGGTGCTTACGTAAAGATCTGCAATTAAGCAAGGCTGCTTTGATGGTATGACCCGTGTTGGTGGCTGGGATATGACTGATAGGAACAAAAGTACATAAGGTGCACTTATTTAGCGACAGGGCATGCAAGGAGTGTTTGCAGCCTGCTAGCGTGTCAGGTTGGAGAGCAAGCAATTCCTGTCTGCCATACCTAATAGTGGTTGTAGTGGTTGTAATAGGGGAGCCAGGATTTGTGGCCCCGCGCCCCGTCCGACCGCAGACGGGCTCAGACGGGCTTGACTTTGGCTCGACTTCGGCGCGCTTCCGGCGCGCCCGCTGCACGCGTCCGCTGCGCGGTCGCTGCCCAAAGCACATTTATAGTAATGAGAGGGGTCACTAGAGCGCTGACCTGTGCTCCCTGAGCCGGGAAGTGCAAGGCTCCTCCTCGCCCTCCGCATCAAACGCCCATGATTGGACGCGGCGGACCGGGGCGGGAGTGGGAGAAAGATTGAGCAGCTGAGGTGAAACCCAGTGAATCACAGTACGTTTACCCGCTAACCCACACTGAACGTTTTAAAATAGCCTATAATCGCTACATAAAAACATTCGCTATAACAACAGCGCGAGCAGTGCAGTGAAATACGTTTTTTTTAAAAGCGCTAAGTGAATGGAGGCTGCCTCTGCCACCGGCAACACTCTTCTCCACAGCGCGTTACAGTTCCAGCTGCCTTAAATAAACTTTAGCCTTCAGCGTCACTAGAGCGCTGACCTTTGCTCCCTGAGCCCGGAAGTGCAAGGCTCCTCCTCGCCCTCCGCATCAAACGCCCATGATTGGACGGGGCGGGAGTGGGAGAAAGATTGAGCAGCTGAGGTGAAACCCAGTGAATCACAGTACGTTTACCCGCTAACCCACACTGAACGTTTTAAAATAGCCTATAATCGCTACATAAAAACATTCGCTATAACAACAGCGCGAGCAGTGCAGTGAAATACGTTTTTTTAAAAAGCGCTAAGTGAATGGAGGCTGCCTCTGCCACCGGCAACACTCTTCTCCAATGTCCTACCCTATACTTACAATGCACCCTGCCCTTGGGCCTACCATAGGGGTGTCTGATATGAAGAAAAGGGAAGGTTTAGGGACTGGCAAGTGGGTGCACTTGCCCAGTCAGCATGGCAGTACCAGACTGCACACAGGCTCTGCAATGGCAGGCCTTAGACACACTTTTACAGGCTGCTTCTGTGAGTGGCACAACCAGTGCTGCAAGCCCACGAGCAGCATTTGGATCACCAGGCCCTGGGCACTTCTGGTGCACGGTACTAAGGTCTGACAGGTAAACCAAACCAGTCAATCATGGAAACACTAATCCATACATCAATATACAATAGGGAGAGCATATGCACTTTAGCACTGATCAGCAGTGGTAAAGTGCCCAGAGTCATAAAACAGCAAACAGGTCAGAAAAATAGAGGAGGAAGGCAAAAAGTTCAGGGAAGACCCTACAAAAAGGGTCAAGTCCAACAGAAACCATCTATTACACTATGGCTGGGTACGAAAATTTGAAGTGACCCTTACCAGTTTTTTCACACTTTTTTGAGTGGGAATGCGTGGCATCACTGGGCTCACACAAATTACCTCCCACCCAGCGTTCCCCCAGGTCTCCCGAGAAAAATTATACCTCACTTGCGTGGGTAGGCATAGTGGCTGCAACAGGAAAAGGCCCAATTCGTACGGTGGAGACCTAAAAATTACATTTAGCAAAACTATCTTATTTTTTGAGGGGCTCACCTGAGCTTTTGGCCCGGGGCTTGGCGGGCATCTTTGGAAACTACCAAACCCAAACAGTTCTGAAAACTAGGCACCCGGGGGAGTCCAGGGAGGTATGGCATGCGTGGGTCCCCTAATGTTTTCCTACCCAGAAACCCCTGCAAACCTTAAATTTAGGTTAAAAAACCCACTTTTCCTTTCTTTTTTGGGTGGGATCTCTCTGCCGGCACAAATGTCCTACCACCCAGCGATCCCCTTGTTCTCCCGAGTAAAATGATACCTCACTTGTGTGGCTGGGCCAAAGGCCTGTGACTAAGGCAGGGGGGCTTAATTTGTAAAACTTAAATACTACTTTTTTCAAAATTCATTTTTGGCCTGTTCTGCTTTGGGGCACCCACACAAGTGAGGTATCCTTTTACTCGGGAGAACAAGGGAACGCTAGGTGGTAGGACATTTTTGCCGGCACGGAGATCCCACGCAAAAAAGTGTGGAAAAGTGATATTTTTACCTAATTTTAAGGTTTGCAAGGAGTTCTGGGTAGGAAAACATTGGGGGACCCACGCATGCCATACCTCCCTGGACTCCCCCGGGTGTTTAGGTTTCAAAACTGTTTGGGTTTGGTACTTTCCAAAGAATACCACGGAATTCCGGGCCAAAAACTCAGGTGCCCTCCCCCCAAATCAAGGTTATTTTGATTCAGGGTATTTTAAATTCACCACCGTACGATTTGGACCTTTTCCTATTGCAGCCACTATGCCTACCCACGCAAGTGAGGTACCGTTTTTATCGGGAGACCAGGGGGAACGCTGGGTGGGAGGTAATTTGTGTGAGCCCAGTGATGCCACGCTTTCCAACACAAAAAAGTGTGAAAAAACTGATTTTTTTCCAGCTACATTTGAGGTTTGCAAGGGATTCTGGGTAAAGGAACGTTGGAGGATCCACGCAAGCCATACCTCCTTGGAAGCCCCTGGGTGTCTACTTTTCAGAAATGTGTGGGTTTGGTAGGTTTCCCTAGATGGCCGTCTAGCACGGGGCCAAAAACCCAGGTAACCCCTCTTGCAAAAGCTGGTGGACTTGACATTGTCACCATTGTCAAATCCACCAGCTTTTGCAAGGGGGGTTACCTGGGTTTTTGGCCCGTGCTAGACGGCCATCTAGGGAAACCTACCAAACCCACACATTTCTGAAAAGTAGACACCCGGGGGCTTCCAAGGAGGTATGGCTTGCATGGATCCTCCAACATTCCTTTACCCAGAATCCCTTGCAAACCTCAATTTTAGCAGGAAAAAATCAGTTTTTTCACACTTTTTTGGTGTGGGAATGCATGGCATCACAGGGCTCACACAAATTACCTCCCACCCAGCGTTCCCTCAGGTCTCCCGATAAAAATGGTACCTCACTTGCGTGGGTATGCATAGTGGCTGCAACAGGAAAAGGCCCAATTCGTACGGTGGAGACCTAAAAATTACCTTTAGCAAAACTTATTTTTTGAGGGGCTCACCTGAGCTTTTGGCCCGGGGCTTGGCGCGCATCTTTGGAAACTACCAAACCCAAACAGTTCTGAAAACTAGACACCCGGGGGAGTCCAGGGAGGTATGGCATGTGTGGGTCCCCCAATGTTTTCCTACCCAGAAACCCCTGCAAACCTTAAATTTAGGTTAAAAAACCCACTTTTCCTTACTTTTTTGGGTGGGATCTCGCTGCCGGCACAAATGTCCTACCACCCAGCGATTCCCTTGTTCTCCCGAGTAAAATGATACCTCACTTGTGTGGGTGGGCCAAAGGCCTGTGACTAAGGCAGGGGGACTTAATTTGTAAAACTTAAATACTACTTTTTTCAAAATTCATTTTTGGCCTGTTCTGCTTTGGGGCAGCCACACAAGTGAGGTATCCTTTTACTCGGGAGAACAAGGGGAACGCTGGGTGGTAGGACATTTTTGCCCGCACAGAGATCCCACGCAAAAAAGTTTGGAAAAGTGACATTTGTACCTAATTTTAAGGTTTGCAAGGAGTTCTGGGTAGGAAAACATTGGGGGACCCACGCATGCCATACCTCCCTGGACTCCCCCGGGTGTCTAGATTTCAGAACTGTTTGGGTTTGGTAGTTTCCAAAGATGGCCACCGAGCCCCAGGCCAAAAACTCAGGTGCCCCCCCCCATGATCAAGGTAGTTTTGCAATAGGGTATTGTAAATTCACCACCGTACGATTTGAACCGTTTCCTGTTGCAGCCACTATGCCTACCCACGCAAGTGAGGTACAACTTTTTTGTGAGACCTGGGGGAACGCTGGGTGTGTGGAAATTTGTTGATCCACGCAGATTCCAGAACTTTCCACCACAGAAATGTGAGGAAAATGTGTTTTTTTGTCAAATTGTTAGGTTTGCAAGGGATTCTGGGTAACAAAACCTGGGGGTAGGCAGATGAGTCACCCCATCCTGAATTCCCCTGGGTGTCTAGTTTTCAAAAATGTATAGGTTTGCTAGGTTTCCCTAGGTGCTGGCAGAGCTAGGGCGCAAAAACTAAAGGTAGTCTTTTTGTCCGAAAAGTGCAAGATTTCACTGGGAAATTGAGGTGCGACCATGTTGCGTTTTGCGCTGTTTCATGTCGCAGCCACTATGCCTACCCACGCAAGTGAGGTACCATTTTTTTTAGGAGACCTGGGGTAACGCTAGGTGGGTGGAAATTTGTTGATCCACGCAGATTCCAGAACTTTCCACCGCAGAAATGTGAGGAAAATGTGTTTTTTTTGTCAAATTTTTAGGTTTGCAAGGGATTCTGGGTAACAAAACCTGGGGGTAGGCAGACGAGTCACCCCATCCTGAATTTATCTGGGTGTCTAGTTTTCAAAAATGTATAGGTTTGCTAGGTTTCCCTAGATGCTGGCAGAGCTACGGCGCAAAAACAAAAGGTAGTCTTTTTGTCCGAAAAGTGCAAGATTTCACTGGGAAATTGAGGTGCGACCATCTTGCGTTTTGCGCTGTTTCATGTCGCAGCCACTATGCCTACCCACGCAAGTGAGGTACCATTTTTTTCAGCAGACCTGGGGGAACGCTGGGTGGGTGGAAATTAATTAATCCACGCAGATTCCAGAACTTTCCACCACAAAAAATGTGCGGAAAATGTGTTTTTTTTTGTCAAATATTTAGGTTTGCAAGGGATTCTGGGTAACAAAACCTGGGGGTAGGCAGACGAGTCACCCCATCCTGAATTTCCCTGGGTGTCTAGTTTTCAAAAATGTATAGGTTTGCTAGGTTTCCCTAGATGCTGGCAGAGCTAGGGCGCAAAAACTAAAGGTAGTCTTTTTGTCCAAAAAGTGCTAGATTTCACTGGGAAATTGAGGTGCGACCATGTTGCGTTTTGCGCTGTTTCATGTCGCAGCCACTATGCCTACCCACGCAAGTGAGGTACCATTTTTTTTGGGAGACCTGGGGGAATGCTGGGTGGGTGTAAATTTGTTGATCGACGCAGATTCCAGAACTTTCCACCACAGAAATGTGAGGAAAATGTGTTTTTTTGGTCAAATTGTTAGCTTTGCAAGGGATTCTGGGTAACAAAACCTGGTGGTAGGCAGTCGATTCACCCCATCCTGAATTCCCCTGTGTGTCTACTTTTCAAAAATGTATAGGTTTGCTAGGTTTCCCTAGGTGCTGACAGAGCTAGGGCACAAAAACAAAAGGTAGTCTCTTTGTCCAAAAAGCTCAAGATTTCACTGGGAAATTGAGGTACGACCACGTTGCGCTTTGCGCTGTTTCGTGTCGCAGCCGCTATGCCTACCCACGCAATTGAGGTACCATTTTTTTTGGAAGACCTGGGGAAACACTGGGTGGCTAGAAATTTGTTGATCCACGCAGATTCCAGAACGTTCCACCACAGAAATGTGAGGAAAATGTGTTTTTTTGTCAAATTCTTAGCTTTGCAAGGAATTCTGGGTAACACAACCTGGTGGTAGGCAGTCGAGTCACCCCATCCTGAATTTCCCTGGGTGTCTACTTTTCAAAAATGTATAGTTTTGCTATGTTTCCCTAGGTGCTGGCAGAGCTAGGGCTCAAAAACAAAAGGTAGTCTCTTTGTCCAAAGTGCGCAAGATTTCACTGGGAAATTGAGGTGCGACCACGTTGCGTTTTGCACTGTTTCGTGTCGCAGCCACTATGCCTACCCACGCAAGTGAGGTACCATTTTTTTTGGGAGACCTGGGGGAACGCTGGGTGAGTGGAAATTTGTTGATCCACACCGATTCCAGAACTTTCCACCACAGAAATGTGAGGAAAATGTGTTTTTTTTGGTCAAATTCTTAGCTTTGCAAGGGATTCTGGGTAACAAAACCTGGTGGGAGGCAGTCGAGTCACCCCATCCTGAATTTCCCTGGGTGTCTACTTTTCAAAAATGTATAGTTTCGCTAGGTTTCCCTAGGTGCTGGCAGAGCTAGGGCTCAAAAACAAAAGGTAGTCTCTTTGTCCAAAGTGCGCAAGATTTCACTGGGAAATTGAGATGCGACCACGTTGCGTTTTGCACTGTTTCGTGTCGCAGCCACTATGCCTACCCACGCAAGTGAGGTACCATTTTTTTTGGGAGACCTGGGGGAACGCTGGGTGAGTGGAAATTTGTTGATCCACACCGATTCCAGAACTTTCCACCACAGAAATGTGAGGAAAATTTGTTTTTTTTGGTCAAATTCTTAGCTTTGCAAGGGATTCTGGGTAACAAAACCTGGTGGGAGGCAGTCGAGTCACCCCATCCTGAATTCCCCTGGGTGTCTACTTTTCAAAAATGTATACGTTTGCTAGGTTTCCCTAGGTGCCGGCAGAGCTAGGGTGCAAAAACTACATGTAGGCACTTTGCCAAAAAAGGGTCAATTTGTAACTGCAAAATTTAGGTGTGACCACGTTGCATTTTGTGCCGTTTCCTGTCGCAGGCACAAGGCCGACCCACACAAGTGAGGTACCATTTTTATTGGGAGACTTGAGGCAATTCAGATTTGTAAATCAACTGTTATTACCAATTGAGCTTTCATGCATTTCTCCCTTTCAATGAAAGACATTGTGTAAAAAAAAAATCTTTTTGAAAAATGACCAATAATTCTCATGCTAGTATGAGTATTCCCAATTTTGAAAATGTGCAATTATATACTGTTTCTGAACTCTATAATTTGTACCCAATTCAGAAATACATAGGTGTCTTTCATACAGATTTTTCCATGTATACATTTTCAAGGACAAAGTGCTCTATACCCAGTAAATGAAAAAATACCATTGCAAGTTGCTGCTCAGTTTTTGGATCTGGGTTCGTCGGGTTCTTGGTGAAACTACAAGTCCTATATATCCCCACAACCAGGAAGGTCTAACGGATGTAATGGTATATTGCTTTCCAAGAGCTGTCAAAATTA
The DNA here is from genome assembly GCF_964261635.1 of Lissotriton helveticus. NCBI lineage: Eukaryota > Metazoa > Chordata > Amphibia > Caudata > Salamandridae > Lissotriton > Lissotriton helveticus. The sequence continues at coordinate 1,471,842,583 of NC_136065.1, forward strand.
AAAAAAGTTATAGGTGAAAACGTTGAGACAAAAGGCTGTTTTTTTCAACAAAATTTCAATTATTCCAATATTTAACTGTTAGTTTCTATAAAGAAACCTTCATGGATTTAGACAAATGACCCCTTTCTGAATTCAGAATCTTGTCTACTTTTCGTAACTGTACAGCACTCCAGGATCCATTATTGCTTTCAAACTCATTTCTACCATTAACTGGAAGGAGGTGGAACGCTCTAAAAATAGCAAAAATAGGCTATGTCCCAGAAAAATGCCAAAACTGTGTGAAAAATGTCGGTTCTCTGACAAAAGACTGTCATTCCCTAAAAGTTGAGAAAATGGAGATTTCAGCCCCACAAACCCTTTTTTGATAACATTTTCAGGGAAAAACCCAGAGGCTTTCATTTGCAGCCTGTTTTTCCCATTTTTCTGAAAAAAACAAAAAAATCACTATATTTTGGTTAATTTCTGGGACCCCTCCAAGGGAATCCACAAACCCTGGGCGCCTTTAGAATCCACATGATGTTGGAAGAAAAGGACGCAAATTTGGCGGGGATACCTTATGTGGTCAAAAAGTTACAAGGGCCTAAGCGCGCACTACCACTAAACGCCAAAAAAAGAGTTAGCACAGGAGGGGAAAAGGCCTAGCAGCGAAGGGGTTAAAATAAAATAAAAATATAAATAAAAACGAAATGGCCAGGTGGGTGTCATATGACTCTCAGGGATGTTATAAATGCACGCCAATCAATCTACCAACCGGAGAATTGGGCGTTTGTCATACTACCCATAACCAGGTCCATCACCAAGAATGCCACACACGGTAATCAATACCTTCAACCATCGTTTTAAATGCCATAGTGACCCGGGCTCACACTGTTTCCAATGGTCTCAGATTTCATCTCCCACCCAGGCAACTCTGATGTAATGCATTTCGCCATGGACGGAAACTAAGTGGGACCGGAGGGTGGGGTGTATGTCATGCTATCCACGACCCGGTCCAACACCGAGAACTGGACAACTGCAGTAATCGATGTCCTCAACCAACATTCTTCATGCCACAGTAACCCAAGCGTACACTATTTCCAAAGATCCTTGGTTTCGTCTCCCACCCCGGCGGCTATGATGTAGTGCGCTACGCCATGGACGGAGACCCAGTGCAGCCACCCGCTCTATCATTCAATCTCACATGCACCGCCTTACTGATGCCGAGTCCCTCCGGCGCTCCCGTCGATCCTCCCCGGATGCTGCTCGGAGGATCAGGAAGTAGCCGGGAGGGATGGCTCCACCCACCAGGTAACGTGGCGTGGTGTAACGTGACGTGGCCATATTGGATTGGGTTCAACTAGATAGAAATATAAAAGAGACTGAACCTGAATGTGTGAGCTTGGGTTACTGTGGCATGAAGAATGTTGGTTGAGGACATCGATTACTGCAGTTGTCCATTTCCCGGTGTTGGACCGGGTCGTGGGAAGCATGACATACGCCCCACCCTCCGGTCCCACTTGGTTTCCGTCCATGGCGAAATGCATTACAGTATGAGCTGGGGGGCCGCGCTGACTCGTTTTCCGCCTCACAGCATGGGGCGCACCTGAGGAGAGCTTTGTTGGCTGTTTCTGTCCCCTCTAGCTGCATCAATTGGCTGCCGGCGTTTTTGAAGTGTTTTGGATGCGGGCGGCTGCCATTTTGAGCTGCTGAGCCCGCATTGCCACTTTCCTTCTTGTTCTTTATCTGGCAGTGGCTTAAATTGCAGTGTTTCTTACTCCTTTTGGCCAGCTAGTACTGTTTCCTTCCTTCTCTGAAGAGAACGGCCGCCATTTTAGGTCATAGTACTGCAACCTCTTTTCACTATGTTGCTTCATTTGAACTCTTATTTTTAATGAAGCTTTTATATGGTCCATTCTGAATCATCTTACTTTTCTTCTGGAGTCATGCATGCATGAGAGACTTACTGATTTCATCATCATTCTTTTTATTTTTTCATATATGGAGACTAATATGTCTTATCACCGCTGGGTGCACCACCAAGTCCCAGTTATTTGACACAACCTACTCCCTCCTACTGCAAGTTAGGTTTGTCTTACCACTGGAATAATGTGCTCCTGTATGAATTCCTACTGTTTCTCAAAATATTTTTTTTTCCTTTGGTGTTTATGAACATTTGCCAGCTTTCTTGGTTCTGACATACTACTGGCTACTTTTTAGTGTTACTCTTTGTGGTACAGCGATCTTTTTTTTGGACCTTGGAGGATTATTCCCACTTTCGGTCTCATTCTATCTGAGACGCTCTTGTTTTTGCTACGACGTCACACCCTTACCTTGTTGCGTGCTTCCCTGCACATTCTCAACATGGAGCATGATATGCATAATGCAAAATTGTCTCCATCTGGGACAAAATCTAAGAGACAAAAAAATGACCCGCCTTCTCTTATTCTCTCATCTCAATATCCTGTCTTAGACTCTATTTTGGACGAAGTGCGTGGCCTCCAACCTTTTATGTCAGCGACCAATAAAAAGCTGAGATAAATTGAGGAAAGATGGGCTGTCATGGAAGGTAAAGTTCTAGATCTGGAACAACGTGACATTCAGGACGTTTCTTCAAAAATCCCTCTACCAGAACAAGAAATTCATAACCTGAAGCTTCATACTGAGAACCTTGAAAATCGTAATCGTAGAAATAACCTACGCCTTTATGGTCATCCAGAAATATTGAAGGCTCAGATATGGTATAATTTCTACAGAAATTAATTCCAGAACTATTAGAGTTTCAACCTTCGACAAATCCTCTCAACATACCAAGAGCTCTTCGCCTGGGTCGCCTTAATCCTAATGCCGTTAAACCACGAGACATCATTATGCTTTTTACTTGAATATACAGAGTTGATGACTGTGTTGAAGGCTGTTAAAATTAAACGACGTCTCATATGGTCCGGTCATAATATCTTTATATCTCAAGATCTCTCAAACGCAACGAATGCTCGTCGTAAAGAATTTCTGGCTCTACGTCCTCCAATGAGACAGTTGAATATCCAATATGGAATCCTTCATCCCTGTTTCTGCAAGATTACCCACAATGGTCGCACGCGCTCCTTTGATGATCCAAGGAAACTTAGTCTATATCTGCAAAATGTTTCACCCACTGGAATGGATACTAATATTTGACAAATATCTCTCTCTAGAAACAATCTGTTAATCCTGCTTCATATGTTTGTTCCATGACCACCTATTACTATGTTTTCTTCTCATTCTATGAGGTTCTTCTTCTTCTATTTATTTTTTTTCTTCTCTTTCCCTCCTTTTTATTGCTCATTGGGGTCCATGTCATTTTTGGCGTCACTATGCTCCCGTCGCTTCAGTTTCTCTTTTCTCTGCAGATCTGGCTGTTTTGCCTTGATCTGTTCTCTTGCTTCTTCTTCCTTCTCTTTTTCTGTTCTCTTTTCCTTTCGCTTTCTCGCTTTCTCCCTTTCCCTCTTTTCTCATGTTCTTTTCTATGGTACCTGCATTTGTTACCTGCAACTTCTCTAAAAAATCTCTTTTCTTTTCTATATACTTATCAGTGTTTTTTGTAATTTTTTTAGGGTTTGTGTATCCTGTACTGTGTTTTTTTGTTTGGTGATTTGCCCTCATGTGATATTTTTGTTTGGTGTGTTCTTTTTTGTAGTCTCCTCCTTGAAGTGTATCTACTCCACATGTCTCCCATCCTCTCAACCCTCTATTATGTGTAACTTTCTTACGTGGAACGTCTGGGGTCTTGGAAATCCGGTTAAACGACAAAAGGTACCGTCACATTTATCTAAACTTAATCCCCAAATTGCTTTTCTTCAAGAAACTCATTGTACAGATGTGGAAGCGTTAAAGTTGAAACGACAATGGGTGGGCCAAGTTGTTTTTTCTCCTGCATCCAACAACAAAGGGGGTGTTGCTATATCGTTTCATAAAGCTTTATCTGTTCAAATTTTATCGACTCAGAATGATGATGATGGTCGTTGGGTAATGGCTAAGATTGTGATTCAAAATAAAACATTAGTTTTGTTAAATATCTATGGTCCTGTTAGACCTGATCCCAAATTTTGGAGTGAAATTAAAGTTCTTCTTTCCTCAATCGACTGCCCTAATATTATTGTTGCTGGTGACTTTAACCAATGGTTAGACCCTTTTTCTGATAGATTGTCTAAATGTAAATTTCAACCTGATAAATCCCATAAATCCTTCCATTATATGATGTTTGGAAAACTTGTAATCCTGATTTACTTCAATATACTTTCTTTTCAAATTTGCACCACACTTGTTCTAGGATTGATTACATTATGGTTAGTAAGTCCCTACTTCCCTCTATCCAAAAATCTGAAATTGGATCCATTTTTATTCAGACCATGCACCCGGTTATGCTGTTTTAGATCTTACGCTTACCTCATCCAAATTTAGCCGTTGGAAATGTAACACTTTCCTATTATCTGATTTAGCTTTTATTAAAGAAGTCACTACGTTTGTAATGAATTTTTTACTTTTAATGATCGATTAGATAGTTCTGTTCCTAATAATTCGGACGCTTTTAAAGCTGCTCTTCATGCGTTTACCATTTCTTATGTCTCAAAAAAGAAGAAGGCCACAAGAAACAAATATGAGGATCAATTGCGTAATATTAAAGGATTGGCGCATAAATATTTTACCTCTAAATCTCCTGATGCTCTTCATGACTTAATAGCAGCAAAAACTGAACTTAATAAATTAGCAACAACTGATGCATGTAACCTTTTGCTTAAGATTAAATCTAAATATCATGGAGGTCAAAATAAAGCAGGAAAGATGTTAGCAAACTATTTAAAAGTTACATCTGAACGTAAAACTGTTGGCCCTATTCTCAACGAATCTACTAAAAAACTTGTCTCATCGGATGAAGAGATTGCAGAGGTCTTTCATGAATATTATCAAACACTTTATTCGGATGACACATTCCCTTCCACTCACAATTTAAACACTTTTTTCTCTGGTCTCCCCCCCACCATCTCTTCCTGTTGAATTTGATGCCCTGGAGAAAGATATTACTATTCAGGAAGTTATCAAGGCTATCTCCTCTTTCAAAAAATCAAAGGCACCAGGTCCTGATGGCTTACCTATGGAGTTTTATTCTACTTTTATTTTAATTTTTGCCCCCAAACTCTTACAACTTTTTCACTCCTTTATTGCTGATGCCAGAGCTTCCGGGTCATTCATGGATTCCTTAATTGTTATAATTCCCAAACCTGATAAGGACCATTCTTATTGTAAAAATTATCGCCCTATATCATTAATCAATTATGACTGTAACATTTTTGCTAAGATGCTTGCGGCCTGCCTTGACAAAATCATTCCTCTATTGATCAAAACTGATCAAGTTGGTTTTGTGAAGGGTCGATTAGCATCTGACAATGCTTGAATGTTTACCAATATTATTTCCCATGGCAGAAAATGTAAGGATCCCCTTGCAGCTTTATCCTTAGACGCTAAAAAAGCATTTGACCGTATTAATTGGCAATTCATATTTCAAACTCTCCAATGGTTTGGTTTTGGCCCCTCTTTTATCTCCTGTGTTAAACTTTTACTTTTATATTCATGTCCTCGAGCCAGTATATTTGTTAATAATCATTTCTACAAAACTTTTTCTTTATCTAGAGGTACTAGTCAAGTTTGCCCTCTTTCTCCTTTATTATTTATCCTATGCCTCGAACCATTCTTATAACGCATTCTGGCTAACTCTTTGATTACTGGCTTTAAATCTGCCTCTGTTGAAACTAAAATATCTGCTTATGCGGACGATATTTAGATTTATATGTCTAATCCTGTTGACTCCCTCCCACATTTTATGAATGAAGTCCAACTCTATTCCTCATCTCTGGTTATAAACTCAATTTATCCAAAACAGAAGTTTTACCTCTATTTGCTACCAATTTATGTTCAGTGATACTAATTTTGCTTGGTGTCCCTCTAAAATTAAATATCTTTGCATTTGGTTCTCTTCAACCCTAAATGATACTATTAAATACACATTTAATGCATTAATGAAGAAACTTCAATCACTTCTCCTTTTATAGTCTCCCTTATTTCTTTCATGGTGGGGTAGAATGGATACTATTGAGATCATGATTGCTCCTCATGTATTATATATAGTGTCTATGCTTCCTATTAAAATCCCTAATATATATTTCTCCCGATTAAACTCTGTTTGTATAAAATTCTTGTGGAATAATAAACACCCACATATCGCTCTAAACAAACTTATTCGGCCTAAAAATGAGGGCGGGGTCCGCTTTCCTAATTTTAAAGCATATCACTCAGCCTTTTGGATTAAACAATCTTTTTCATTAGCTTATGATTTTCTGGACATTCCTGTCCCCAGATGGATCCTTTTTGAATGTTCATTAATAAAAGATTTCTCCTTTTAACATATTATTTTTTTGTCAAATTGTACCTTTTTGTCCAAAAACCCCGTTTTGAAATACTCCCAAACTTTACTCTATAATACTTTTTCTAAGGATTTGACTCCTCTTCAATGTTTTTTATCGTCTATTGTATGGTATAATACATTTCTCAAATATAAAGGTAAATCTTTTTACTACAAATACTGGAAGGAAAAGGATATCACTTTTGTTTATCAATTTCTCCATAATTATTCTATTATCCCATTTCATGAATGACAAATACTTTATCAGTTGCCTGACTCATTTTTAAATGAATACAATATAATTGTTAATGCCATACAATGTCATTTAGCTACTTTTTCATTCCCACCTGACTCACCATCTTTAACCCCTTCCTCTCCTTTATATCCTTTATTTTCAACCCACAGACCTAAAGCTGCTTTAGTATATAAGTTATTGTTATCTAATGTTACTGATCGTCCTAAGTCTACCATTGAGAATGCAAGGGAAAATGATTTGTCCTTCTCTCTTCCTGTTGAAACCTGGGAGATACTGTGTTCTAAGTTGTTCAAAGTTTCTGCTGCTGCACTTATAAATCATTCTTCGTATTTTATTTATCATAGAGCTATTATTACTGCTGTTAGCATTCGTAAGTTTTCTCCAACATCCTCCCCACTTTGTTGATCCTGTTCTAATGAGACGGGCACGTTAAAACATCAACTATATGAGTGTCCTTCTGTTCTATCTTTTTGGACATCAGTTTGGAATGTTTGCATGTCAACATTCAATTTTAAAGCTCCTTTATCAATATTGCATGTTTTTTTAGGATCTTTAGCACCTGACGTAGATATTGTATCTTCTGTTTCAAAACTATTTGATCTCTTTATTGCTTTAGCTTTTAAGGTAATTTTATCTTCCTGGAAAGACAATTCCAAATTATCATTACTTACTTGGTGGCACTTTATTTGTGATGAACATCGAATTGCTACTGTTTCCTCTTCATCTGTTTCTCAAAAAATCAAATCTGATCTCCTTTGGCTTCCCTTTACTACTTACCTCTCTTCTAACCCTCCTATACGTTAACTCTTTTTCTTCATAATACTATTCTCTCTTCTTGTTATTTTTCATTGCTTTTCTTCCTTTCTTCCTCTTTCCTTTTCTTTCTTCTTTCTCTCTCTCTTTCTTGCTATCCCTTCTCTTTTACATCTTTCTAATTATATATTTATTTGATGTTATAGGCCTGATTGTTTATTTCACTTATGATACCTATGTATTATTATGGCCTCTGTTTTGTATTTGAAAATCTTAATAAAAATGTCTTAAACAAAAAAAACATGATGATATCAGGGAGTTAAACACTAAGCCCACAATGCCCTCTATCAGAGACCATTCAGGGGCCACAGGGCAAGCAAGGGGTTACACATAATAGACAACCCAATAATGCGACGGACAAGGGCAGACCTTATCTTTTAAAGGAAGTACTTTATACACAATGATTCTCAACACTGCACATTACTAGAACGTGAATACAAGTCAATGGCTCTGGGCCCTGTGTACGAAGGTGCATTATCCAGTATCCACAATGCACCTTTACTGTCCTACTGTCCCACTGTCATAGGCTCTCTTGCTGGTTGTTTCTATACGGTAAAGCAGCATTAGCGTAAATTTAACAAACGTACAGATACATTTCTTCCAAATAATTTGCACACTCAGGGGATTATTTACAAGACCCTTGCACCGCCGTTGAGTCGCTTTTAATATGGGCAAAAGTGACATACCGGCGGCACAAGGGACTTGTAAATAAGCCCATCAGTCTTTTAATCTCTTTACACGGTCGCAGATGAATTCAGTTCTCTAGTGACTCATTTGGATTGCCCAGTTCTCTTGGGATTGTCTACATACTTGAGTATGTGGTGGCAGGTCTCACCATGGACGCTGAGCTGCATTCAGCAACACATCTGCTCTGACTCTTCTTGTTTGTAGGAGCGGGAGGCGGCTGTTGTGCAGTCGGGCAGTTATGACAGGGCCCATGGTAAGTATCTTGGGCCCCTGGCAGTAGGGCACACAATGGAGCTGGACGAACCACAGCTGAAGTCCCCTGGATGGTATTGTGACCACTTGACAGTAGCACCCCCATCTAGGCTGGTCACAACTTTGGCATATGTAGTCTGTTGTAATCTATCTATGCTTGTTTGGTTATTTGGTTATGTTAAGAATGTTAGTACTAGAAGTGATGATGTTATAGAATGCTACAGCTTGAGCAAAGCATTACAGAGAGGACTGTAGGTCTGCGTGGATGCTTCCTCAGGTTGATGCTGCTATCAAGACCTTCAATAAAGCTCATTGAGTTTACTACAAACTGGGATTTTACTTTATTTCATAGTCCAGCCCAGCCTGGTCTGGTGGCACCATTGTCAGTTGCTCCTCTGCATAGGCCATTCACCCATTCAGGAGTTGCAGCCTTGCATTGGGTGAGCACATCTTTGTCCACTGTAGTCCCACACAGATTGGTTACACTCGGGGAGATACAGCCCTCAGTCAGTTGGAAACACACAATTACTGTCAGGCAAGGCCTCAGCAATCGTGCTGTTGCAAGACTCCGATAAAAAGGTCTGGTCACTCTATTAATATTTAAAACAAAGTTTGCTGCACTGCCGCTTTACATGCTAAACCCATGACATGGACAGTAGTCCCCTGTGATAAATGAGGTGCACTTCTCCAAGTCACAGGACAAGTGCAGGACCTACTCAATTTGGGACACATCTAGGCCTTTCCACACGCAAGATTAAAAGGACTCCAGGATCAAAAATCAAACGTCACAATACCAGATACATGCAGTCTGGCACTAAAGTCAATGGAACACACTTGTTCTCTATGCAGGGGCATTCCAGAACGAATAGATCCACTATAACTGGAGAGTCAGTAAGGAATGACCAGGGGTGGAATTTACAGAAGCACAGCTGCAGGAGTTTGCATTTCAGGGCCTTGAGGACACTTGTCTCAGAAGAAACCTCTGAATTAGAGTAATTCGATGAGATTCGAACCTGAGTTTCAGTCAAAACACTTTGCTTCAATTTGGCAGTAAGAACTTTTCACTGAGTTTTCCGATTAATATCTAATTAATGTCACAAGCGTAACCTGTTTGTGCCTTTAACAGCTGTTTCACCATCAGAACTTAATAGCACACAATGCACGTCCATTCCACAAGGCATTTGTAAGGTAGTTAGATCATGGAAACGTATCCTTCAGAAGTATCCAATATGCACAAACTATGACAGAAATGTACTTGTCACTAGAATGAAAGTAGTTCAGAACAATGGGTGCTTGGAATGTCTGATTTTCTTGGGGGTCATTTACCTTCAACACTATTTGTAAAACAATCCATCATGTTTTGCTTTAAGCAGTAGCAGGGGTCCCTGAGAGACAAAATGCGAAACGGTTCTATTTCCACTCTTTCCTAATGAAAAACATCCCAAGAAGGTTGTCAAGCCTTTTGTGGTTTCAAGCCTTTAAATTAACAGGAGTTGTGACTGATTTTGTTTTTACTATGTACTAAAGACCTTTGCAATTCTGAAGAGCTATTTTGCTGCGCTTTACAAACTACAAACAGGAGGATGTGCAAGATGTGGCACCTCCTATTTATGATTCACAATAAAATATATCAATGACTTGTGAATGCAATTGCACCCACAAACAACTGAAAAGTTCCCCACACCTCAAATGAGGTGGTGCCTGCTCTGGACAGCTACCTCTTTCAAAAGAGTGCTAATCTGCTGCGAGGTAGCAGGCATCGGTCTTGGTGAACACCTGCTACTCCTTCTGATGTTGTCTAAAATGAAAAAACATTATTTTAGTGCCAATGTTTCTTTAAGGAAAATGGTCTTAAAAAAAACGTTTCCTGTTTGGAAATGCAAATGCTGGGATGGTTATCTAATGTCCCCTGGCGCCCACCATCCTTGTGTTTTTAGCCAATAGCAGGGAGGTGCAAATATCAATCTGCCTAATTAATTGAACGGGTCATTTGTGACCCCAGCAATGAGATCTATTTGTACATAGGGTGCATCTCGAAATTACAAACAGGTCACTCTTTGTGACCTGCCTCTTAGAATATCTGGAGAATAATGTATTGTTATTAAAAAATGGCATACAATCTCAATCCACAGTTAATCATATAATGTAATAAAAGTGCTAAAAGTGCACTAATGAAACAAACACAGATTACAAAGCTACAATAAAATACATTAACCTGGTTATGACAAATGTGCCACAATAATTATCCTAATTATCTATGAAAGGACAGTCATAAATAGTTAAGTTATTTTGCCCAACATATAGATCTTGGAAAATAGGTTGCCACCTAGATCGTCAGTTTCCTGCCTAAGGTCATTAACAACAGAATCCTCTAGTCATTTTGCTTTGGAATGAAGCCATAAACCTCCTTGAAATTGGTCTAAAAGATAACGCTCTTCATAAAATGTAACAATCTAAATTCTTGTTGGTAAAAAATTGCCAAGGTTAGATTTATTATAATTAATCGAACTTGCTTTTCAGATGTGCCAAAATCCAGCCTTCTAGCATCCTCTCCCGATTGAGCCAGCCTTTGACAGGCTGTACCAAACTGCTCTGATAGGGTATGATGTGGCCTGCATGGAGACAAAGGACATCTGCTGGAAGAGATCTGCAGAATGAGTAGCAAAAGGCAGGATGGGGGTGGTGTAGCCAAACTGGTCTTCAAAGAGGGAATGCCAGTTAGGACAGAACACAGGCTTACCCCCAGTTCATACACCCCCAGCAAGGAAGCATCCCCCGAAATTGAATTGGCAGGGGCTGGAAAGGGAGTGTTAGGTAAAGTTAGCCATGCCAGTGGAATGGCTTAGCAAGATTTTAACCTCCAGGATATAGTTTCTTCATTTTGAATTTTAAAGAATAGTGCTCGACAACCTCGCCAATCTTGGACTCAAGCAGCTGGTGTCCACCCCCACCCACCTCGCCGGACACACACTCGACGCAGTCTTCTCTTCCAGCACAGACATCGACTTCAGCCACGCCACAGAGCTTCAATGGACGGACCACAGCTCCGTCCACTTCACCTTCAAGAGAATGAAGACCCACCACCACCAGCAACAGGCCGCCCGCAGAAGCTGGAACAAGATCACAGCAGACCAGCTCGCCACCTCCCTGAGCCAGCACCCTCCTGCCAGCTCAGCGAACCCCAGCCAGGCCGCCGACAACCTCACGAAGTGGATCAGCATCTGCGCGGACGAGCTCGCCCCGCTGAGGACCCCGCCCAACAGACCCGGCAGCAAGAAAGCCCCGTGGTTCACCGACGAACTCAAGAGCTCCAAGAAGAACTGCCGAGCCCTCGAGAAAGTCTGGAGAAGGGAACCCACACCGGACAACAGGACCACCTTCAAGCTGGCCACCCGGAAGCACCACCAGCTGATCCGCGCCGCCAAGAAAACTGCATTCAAGGACCGGCTGGACAACAACGCACACAACTGCAAAGAACTCTTCAACATCGTGAAAGAGCTATCCAACCCCAGCGCAGGAAACAACGACATCACCCCATCGCAAGACCTCTGCAACTCCCTCGCCTCATACTTCCACAACAAGATCGCGGACATACACAACAGCTTCAACAACCAACCACCGCACACCAAGACCGAACAACCACCCCCCACCACCACCCTCCACGCCTGGACCCCGATCAGCACCGAAGACACCATCCGCACAATGAACTCCATCCACTCCGGATCACCGACCGACCCCTGCCCTCACCACGTCTTCAACAAGGCCGACGCTGTCATCGCACCCCACCTGCGAGACATCATCAACACATCCTTCGACACCGCCACCTTCCCTGAGAGCTGGAAGCACGCCGAACTCAGCGCTCTACTCAAGAAACCCTCAGCGGACCCCACCGAACTCAAGAATTACCGCCCCATCTCGCTCCTACCGTTTCCAGCCAAAGTCATCGAGAAGACCGTCAACAAGCAGATGGCCGCCTTCCTCGAGACGAATGGATCCCTCGACCCCTCACAGTCCGGCTTCCGAGCCAATCACAGCACCGAGACCGCCCTCATAGCCGCCACCGATGACATCCGAGCCCTGATGGACAACGGAGAAACAGTGGCCCTCATCCTCCTAGACCTCTCCGCGGCATTCGACACTGTCTGCCACCGCACCCTAGTACAGCGCCTCAGCAACGTCGGAATCCAGGACAAGGCGCTGGAATGGATCATCTCCTTCCTCGACGGAAGAACACAGAGAGTCCGCCTACCACCGTACAAGTCAGAGGCCACCGAAGTCATCTGCGGCGTCCCCCAAGGATCCTCACTGAGCCCCACCCTCTTCAACGTCTACATGAGCCCCCTCGCGGCCATCGCACGCCAACACAACCTCAGCATAATCTCCTACGCCGACGACACCCAGCTGATCCTCTCCCTGACCAACGACCCCGCCGCCGCCAGAGCCAACCTGCACGAAGGGATGAAAGAGGTAGCCGAGTGGATGACGACCAGCCGCCTGAAACTGAACTCGGACAAGACGGAGGTCCTCATCCTGGGCTCTTCACCCTCCGCCTGGGACAACTCCTGGTGGCCCCCCGCCCTGGGCACCGCACCCAAACCGACAGACCATGCACGCAACCTGGGCTTCATCCTGGACTCCTCCCTCTCCATGACCAGGCAAGTCAACAACGTCTCCTCGGCGTGCTTCAACATCCTACGCATGCTACGGAAGATCTTCTGGTGGATCCCCACCGAGACCAGGAAGACCGTCACCCAGGCCCTCGTCACTAGCCGACTGGACTACGGCAACGCCCTCTACGCCGGTACCACCGCCGAGCTCCAGAAGAGACTCCAGCGGATCCAGAACGCCTCAGCCAGACTCATCCTCGACATCCCACGAACCAGCCACATCTCCGGACATCTGAGAGACCTTCACTGGCTCCCCGTCAACAAAAGAATCACCTTCCGCCTCCTCACCCACGCACACAAAGCCCTACACGACCAAGGCCCAAGCTACCTCAACAGCCGAATCAACTTCTACGCTCCCAAACGCCACCTCCGATCAGCCAACCACGCCCTCGCCGCCGTCCCCCGCATCCGAAGAGCGACTACAGGAGGAAGGTCCTTCTCCTACCTGGCCGCCAAGACCTGGAACTCCCTCCCGACCGACCTGCGCCTGACCCAAGACCATCTCTCCTTCAGGAAGAAGCTGAAGACCTGGCTGTTCGAGCAGTAGCGGCACCCCCCCTCCCCCAGCGCCTTGAGACCCTACGGGTATGTAGTGCGCTCTATAAATGTCATTGATTGATTGATTGATTAAGGGACAAGAAAATCCCACACTTTAGAGGAAGTTGTCATACTTGAGGGTTGTGCCCGGCACCCAAATGATCAGAGGTTCCCCCCTGCTTGTCACCCAAAAGCACAGATAAATATTGGAGAGCTGCCCAGGAACTCAGATCTCTGCCTGAAACTACAAGAAGATGAAGGACTGCCCTGCTGGAACCCTGGGCTGCACCAAGATGATTGCACTCTAAATGTCTGCATCGCATCTACTCTGGAACTAAAGCCCATAAGGATTTTGCCTTGCTTTGAAAAGTGAAACAGTGGACTCACTGAAAGCAACTGGTTAACAGAGCTCCACCTACGTCATCTCCAGCAAGGAGAAACCAGCTGACCACCTTCAGCTGCACTTTAAAAGATTTGGTCAGGTGCCTTGTTGGAAATGTAGTCCCAACATCCCAAGGAGAAACTCATAGCTTCTAGGACCTTATTTTGATGTTGTGGACACTCTGGAACATCGAAAGGACTTGTAGAAGATGTTCCCAAAGTCTGGAGAACTTTGGAGGAATTTTGGGAAAAAACTCAATAAGTGTACCAAGCTGTCGTTGTCTACTCGATACCCAGCCTGACGAGGTGACTTGCTCGATGTTGAGAGAATAAGCACCAGAAAAATGACTACGTCCGGAGCTGTAAACCTGACTGCGCCCTACTGCTTAGTGTGTACGACCCTCACTCCATCACGGTCAGCCTCAAACTTTGATTTTGTCCCGATCAAACGCGACCAGACTTTCCAAGTTATCACTTTTCGTTTTTAGGCATTGTCACGTATTTAATCATAAAAATATTTTCTACTTTTATAAATTGTTGATGGCTTTTTATTGTGTGTTGTGTCATACTTATTTAATATATTGGTGTTTTTAAATGCTTCACACACCTGCCTCCTAAGTTAAGCCTGCCTGCTTGCTGCCAGCTACCAAGGGTTCTGCAAGGGAATAGTTTGTTGAGAAATTGACTGGGCCTTATATTATGATTGTGTCCTTATTACTAGTGGTAGGTTCTTACTTACCCCTGCTGACAAACCACATTCCAAAAGTAGGTGTTTCCCAACATGTGTGTAAACCCCTGTTTGCACACAGGTTGTAATTACGACTTGGATGTTAATTATCACATTCAATAATTATCAGATGTGTTAAATACTTCGGACCTTCATACATGTCTGCAGGTGAAACCTGCTGCAGTTTAACAGTCTTTGCGTGCAACCCTGTCAATGGCTGATCAGTTCACAAAGCAGATGCGAACACCGAAAAAGTTACGAGAGAGCGCAAGCTGCTACAGTGTTATTATATTGGTTTGGCCAGTGCTTTTAGCTGACACTAATTTCAATGCTCTTAAAAGTTCCTTGAATGTTTTGGTGTGGTTGCAATACAAATTTTGACTAAAGAATGGGCCACTGGGAACACAAGTAATGATGAGTGAAATTAAGTGTTTAGAGCCATGACTCCATTCAATATATTCGCAACAAGAGACTGGGTGGCTCCATGTCATCACAATGGTCTGTCCAGCACATTTTATTCATACTCTTGCACTTTTTTAGGCTATTTTGGCATAGATGTGATGACTATTTTGATTGAAGAACACACCATGAAGGATCACAAGTAAAGGTGAGTTAATGGTGATTTTTGAGGAGCCTTGCCTCGATTCAAATTATTTTTAATAGCAGTTTAGATATTGTTTTTCAATAATTATACCATGTAGGTGACTGTTTGGGGTTTCGTAAGAGAATTGCATGGTGACATTTTAGAGTCCATGAAGCAATTCATGAGTATAGATGGGTTCTTAGGCCTTTTTTTATCACACCTGGTGTATCAGCATGCTGATCTGAAGATGACCTTAACCAATGTAAGAGTGCCATGTTGACTGTGTGGGGTTGAAAATCGTTCAGAAAAAAACTGTTTGTACCATATATGTTGACTGGTGAAACATCAATGGACATAAGCACGAACCAGTCCCGACTGAAGAATATTTATGGGTGGATCGACTTAACAACAGGGACTGATTAATCCAAAATCGTATCTATCCACACATGCACTTTTGTTTTTGCAAGAGCACTTTTCATATTGCACATGGAGTCCCCTGGTTTATGTTGCCCCATTAGTGAAATCAACTACTGTAATGCAACATGTATTTTCTAAATGATTTAACTCTTCGAAATCTCTGGGTGTATAACTGATTGATTCTTTTCATATGTGAGTTTATGGTAGTATCATATATTTTGGATCCCATATTAATGTTTAAAACGACTTAAGCTCTTCCAACAAAACCTCACTTTTATTCAGATACAGCAACTAACCTAGGCTCTGTGGGACACAAGGGTACTTTGGCAACAGAAATGGTGAAGAACAGCACCTTTGCATATTAACTTGTATTAGTACATTGGAATGCTGAGCTTCATTGAATGCAAAAACAACAGGTGATGGACAGAATGCAGAACAATGCCATACATTCACCCTAGTACAGAGATCTGGGCCTAAATCCATCTTCATTGAAGACACTGGAGCAGTAGGCTGTCGTAGGCCTGCCACAGTCATTTTCCAAGGTCCTAATCCACATCCTCTGCCGCTCTCTCTCATCTGCCTCTCCACAGGCTATGTGGATTTCACAGCTTCTGCTAAGTGTGTGTGTTAGCAAATGTAAGGCAACCGCCCAGCAAGAGCTTCAAAAAGCACTCACTTTTGAGAGTTGCATGCTTCCCAGGAGGCTACTTTTTTAATTCAGACATTCTGTCCACTGGGTGCAGAATAGGGAGACAACCTTTACAACGCAACTTTTATTACGCAGTGCCATTACGATGCAACTTTTACAACGCAAACCATTACAACGCATTGCGCTGGGGGGCGCTCTAGGATAGGGAATAGGTTTAATTTACTATCCAACACCTTCCCTACTATCCACGTGGACTGGAGTTGGAATAGTAAATTAAACTATTCACTATCCAGCGCCCTAAAGCACTATGCGTTGTAATGGTATGCGTTGTAAAAGTTGCGTCGTAATGGCATGCGTTGTGAAAGTATGCGTTGTGATGTCATACATCCTGCAGAATATTTTAACAGCCTTATATCACATCGTATCAAGCTATACTAATTATTAAAAGCCCACTCCCAATTATATCTATAAAAATGCATTGTTCCACTCGGTGTTATTCATTATTTATTTTGCATTCCACAAAGAACCACAGTATATGTCCTCCATGCTATCAGCAAGCAACAAATGCACCACAAACATTAAAATGATTCACCTATGTAGCTTATATGGTAAATAGATCACAAATATATATCACAAATAGGGACAGTCAAAAAATAGTACAGTGCTGAATGGTTAAACAAACAAAATGTTGATGTTTCGCCCCCTCCTAGATGTTTAAACAGGGTCTTCCTCAAGACAGAAACAACTGGCAGAAAACATAGCTGCTAGATTTCTGGTACAAATGAAGAATGCTTTATCGAAACTGATATACATGACCTAGGCTTCAGGAAACTGTATTGAACGCCTGTTGGAGTTTGGTGTCGAGGGCCCAGCATTAAGCTGAATCAAGAGCAACCTGACAGACAGGGCCTCCAAGGTTTAAACAGGTGTCTTCTCCTCCAAAAAGCAGAAAATTGACAAGGGAGTCCCCCAAGGATCCATATTGAGCCCCACGCTCTTCAACCTATATGTGTCACCACTGGCAAAGATAATCCGAGCACATAGGTTTGACACAGTGTCATACGGTGATGACACGCAGCTACTAATCACACTTGGAGCAGATCCCAATAACACCACATCCAGATTCAAACAGTGCATGTTGACCATTAATGGCTGGATGGCGAGTAACTACTTATTACTCAATGCAAGCAAAACCGAAATCCTGCTTTTTGGCAATGCTCAGAAAATATGGACAGATGACTGGTGGCCACCGTCCTTGGGACCCTGCCCTCCACCCCAATCCATAGCGCGAAATCTGGGCATAATAATCGATTATAAACTCTCCATGGCAGACCACATAAACAACGTGGTACGCACCAGCTACGGCCTAATAAGAACCCTTAGAAAAATCTTTCAGTGGATTCCCCTATCATCCCGCATGCCCCTAGTACAGGGACTTATTATTAGCCATTTAGATTACGGAAAAGCGCTACTGGCTTCCATCAATGAGGAGCGGTTGTCCAAACTTCTAGTCCTACAAAACACTGCGGCCAGACTGGTTTTAAACCTCCCTCCCTGCACCCCTTCCGCGCCCAGCCTGAAGACCTTACATTGGCTCCTCATAAAAAAGAGGATCAATTTCAAAATATGCTGCTTGGTCCACAAGACCCAAAATGGCAAGCGGTCTACATACCTAGCCAAAAAACTAATAAAATACCAACCAACCAGACTTCTGCGCTCAACAAATCAACTATTCCTAGCAGTGCCTAAAGTGAGTACAGAAAGGAACAGAGGCAGAGCCTTCTTCAAAATGGGCCCTGAAACCTGGAACGCCCTACCTCTATATCTCCGAATGAAATAAGATCACAAGAGGTTTCGAAAAACTCTTAAAACCTGGCTTTTTCAGTTCTGATGAGAGACCTACCATGGGTATCTGAGTATCTGCTGGCGCTACGAGACCTACGGGTGATGCACGCGTCTAACAAATGCCAAATACATACATACAATACATTGACAAACAATTTGCATTTGTTTAAAGTCTTTTTCCCACATAACAGTATAATGCCTTTGGCTAAAGCTTGTGACACAGGTTCAAGGTCTCTCACAGACATTACAGCTCTCGGCAGTAGGCTATAATATGTAGTTATACTACTTGTTTTGGAAAGGGGTGGAGAGGCAGAAACTTAGAGGTGACCCGATGGCCTGGGACTTTCATTGCTACTTGATGCTGCTTAAAGCCTTTTGCTTAAATATGATCTCTGCAGAAATCAACCCTTCCTTTGAATCCTCTGTGTAACAACTGGGGCTCTTGGTAATATTCCTCTAATATATGGAGAACTCTCTCCAGTTTTATTTTCACTCAAGGTGTTATCAAGGGAAAACACGTTGCACAAAGACACTCAAAATCCAATCATAAAAGTTGATCCATAGACTACTTATGGTCAGCATAACATAACAATAACATACAGGCCAGTTACTTTTCACTTGTGTGGAGTATCAAGACCTTCATTCATGTTAAAATAATATGAACTAAGGTACACTCATGTCTAACAACATCTTTATATGTGCAACTTACAGAAGCAACCAAAAAGGGGAGAGGGGGTAGCCTTATGGCTAGAGCGATCGACCTCGAAGTAGGGGAACCAGGTTTGAGTCTCAGCAACAACGCTCAACAACCTGTGGTTCTGGGCGAATCACTTAATCTCCCCGTGCCTAACAAAAATTAATGTGTCCATCTGTAACAAAACTGGTGCTCATGTAAAGTGCTTTGATACCCAATGTCTCGGGTCTAGTTCGCGCTGTATAAAACTAAAAAAAAGAAGTTAATATTGATATGGTGCAATAATGAAGAACTTTAATAGCAATAATTTTCTACTGTTTTCTTAATAACATAGTAAATGCTTAGGTGGAGAATCAGACTGCCTTTAAATACAATCCGGTCAGGAACCTTGTTGTGTTTAAAGAGAGTCCAGTCAGGAACAACTCCGCCATGGGTGATCGCAAGCCCAGCTTTGGAAAAAGAAGGGTTATAAAATCCTAGCTACAGAAACATCAACCCGAAGACCAAAACACATCCTGACCTTGGTGAGAGAAGAATCTCCTTCACAGAGAGCTATGATGCCTTGTAATGAAAGGTTTGTAGTGAAATTTAGAAAAACATGTAAATGTAAGCTTAACCACCTATACTGAAACCCACAAACTCCTCTACCCATCTCAGTCAGGGTTCGGAAGGGATCATAGCATGGAGTCTGCTTTACTAGGGGCCACAGAGCATATAAAACATCTTCTAGATGAGGGCAACACTGTGGCCTTGATATTGCTGAACTTTAGAGCAGCTTTCGACATAGTGTCTCATCCTATTTTGATGGACAGACTGAGATCAATCGCCTGAAGGGCACCTCCATTAAATAGCTGATCTCCATTCTGAAAACAAGATCTTTCCAAGTAATCTCGGATGAGTCTCAGTCAGAGACCTGCACCCTCCCCTCAGGAGTGCCGCAGTGTTCGGCACTAAATCCTTTGTTATTTAACCTTTACATGAGTCCATTAGCAGATGTGGTAGAGATGCTGCGACTTCACACTTTTTCATACTCCAATGACACCAAAATTATTTTTTCACTCTCTTTCCATCTGAAACACCATGCTGATACAAAAAAGTATGGCCTCAAGCAGATTCCGCAAGGATAGATGGCAATCTGCTTAAACTGAACAGCGACAAAACTGAGGTTGTGATCATGTTAAAAAAATCCTCAACTGTGGTGTCCGGAGCACTGGCCAGCCTGCTTAGACTCTGTCCCTAGCCCTTCTCCAAAAGTGAAAAGCCTGGGCTTCTGGTTAGTTAAAACCTGCCATGCATCCCCAAGCGGCCATAGTTGCATCGTCTTGCTTTGCTGTCATGAAGTCGTTGGGGAAAATTAGTTGGATCATTCCTCACTCAGCTATGAGAGTGTTTACTCAAGGTCTTATTCTTTGAAGATTAGACTATGGAGATGTTTTGTACGTGGGCGCCGACAAGGCAGCTATCCATCGCCTTCAGGTGGTACAAAACTCCGAGGTTAGCTTCTGGCTCGCTCCTCAAGTAGGACTGCGACCTCACCCATTCTCCGAGAGCTACATTGGCTTCTGATTGGAAAACAAATACAATTCAAAGCCCTCTGCTTCGTGTTCAAAGCTAAGGCAGGGCTTGGCCCCAAATATATACAAGAGCTGGTCTCCTTGTATATTCCTTCCCAAAACTTAAGTTCCGCTAACCCGGGACAATACTGTTCACCAAAAATACATCAAGTACGATCAGGCAGCCGATTTTTTGCGTACCTAGGTCCAAAACTGTGAAAGACCGTGCATCAGTATATGAGGAATTGTACCTTACTAATGCAATTTGCAAATTATTAAAAACATGGCTCTTTTAATAGTAGTGTCTTCAGCAATGCCACTGTAGTGCTTAGCGCCAGGAAACCTGATGGGTAGCTTCTCACCTTACAAATGGCAAATAATACTAATATTAATAATAAAGCCTATGATACCTGGAAGCCACAAAGCCTATCCACTTGCTTTCGACCAAGACCATCACCTTCGGAACATAAAACGTAAGGACGATGTATGAGACAGGCAACACAGCCCAAGTGGTAGTGGAAATAAAAAAATACAATCCTGCCCTGCTTGGCATCGGTGAGACCAGATGCACACAATACGGGAAGAAAGGACTGGCTCTCAGAAGAATGCTAAGGTATTTTGGATACAAGGAGGAGAACACGCCACATACACAGAAAGTAGCACTGATGCTAATGCCAGCAGCCACACTAGCTCTGACTGGATGGAAAGCCCACTGTCCCAGAATCATCATAGCGACCTTCAGCACAAAGAGAGAGATTTTGAACTTGAATGCTTTTCACCTAACAATTACGTCAAAGTAGAGGAAAAATATCAATTTTACAACAGACTACAGTGCATCCTTTTTAAATACCTTGAGACAGGCATTACCATACTGATGGGGGATCGCAATGCCACGATTGAAAGCAACAACCCTAGGTACAAAGAAGTCATGGGCAACCCTGGCCTTGGTAATATTAATGAGAAAGATGAAGGGTTCTCAGATCTCTGTGACCTGAACAGTCTGATGATAGTTGGTAGTGTTTTCCCACACAACAGAATATACAATGCCACATGGGTGTTAACAGACCATTCAATAAAGAATCAGATCGACATTGTCTGCATTTCAAAGATGTTTTGGAGGTCCCTGCTGGATGTGAGAGTGATGAGAGGAGAGGAGATGACATTGAACCATCACCTTGTCGTGACCAGGCTAAAGCTAAAGCATGCATGGATGAAAACAACAAACCAACACTAGCATCACCCTCCTGAAAGATGCAGAGAAATGGAGTGAATACTCAGTCACCCTCAGTAACAAGTTTCAAGTCCAGCAAGTACTAGAGGATGACAGATACCCAGTAGAAAGTCAGTGGGAGAAGATCAAAGAAACAGTGACATCGATCTGCTTGGAAGTATTGAATCCCAAAAAACACCAGCAAAAACAATGGGTCCTCATGGAGACTCTCCACAAATTCCAAGAGAGAAAGGAAAGGAAAGCTGTAGACAACACTAGCTGAAAAGAGCAGAAAAAAGCAAAAACTCAAGGCGAATAGACCAAAATCAACAAGGAAGCAAAGAGAAGTACAAGAGCAGGCATGCAAAGATTCATTAATGGCCTTGCCACGTGCGCCCAGGAAGCAAAAATGCCATGAAAATGTGAAAGAACTACAATATAACATGGAAACTCTCAGACAGATAAAGCAAGACCTGTTAAAGACAAAGCTGGAAAGACAATCATGGGTAATGAAAGCCAACAACAAAGATGGGCGGAGCTCTTTGAAGAACTGCTGAACTAGCCTGTGCCACAGTCTCCACCAGACATACAACTGGCTGAGAAGGATTTGCCAATCAACTGCAGAAGACAAACCAATGATGAAATATGGCAAGCCATCATACATCTGATAAATGAGAAGGCAGCAGGACTCGGCAACATTCCTGCAGAGGCACTAAAGGTAGACCTTTAAACATCAGTAGACATGCTCTACCCCATGTTTGGAAGGATATGGAAAGAGGAAAAGGTGTTGTCAGACTGTAAGGAGGTATATCTCATCAAGATCACCAAAAAAGGAGACCTGAGTAACTGCACAAACTACAGCGGGATAACTCTTCTATCAACCCCTGACTAGCTCTCACTTGCCCCAGAAACCCGGGGACCGTGCCTTCCAATCCTATCCACACATCTCACTGGAAGGCTGCCTGAGCGAGATAGCACTCTGTCTACAACAACTTAAGACAGAGGTCTGCAGTCTACTACATATCACTAAGGCCTTGTCTGCAAACTCCTGTCCAAGCTGCACCACCACAAAAAATCACTATCTCCGCTCGTTCCCTGATCGCGGACTTTCCAGCCTCCCTCCCACCCCTTGATGCACTGAGGTCGCCATCTCATGTCTCCCACATACCTTATTGGTGGGCCTCCGCTCGGTTCCCTAATGACCCTGCGTGCCCCTCCAGATGCAGATCTTCCATGTCCGATACAGATCTTCATTCTCTCCTACATTGTCATGTTCCAGCACACCCACCCTCCTTAGCGAACTTGCAACAAATTGAATCCATCCCCATGGACCCCTTCAGTGTACCTAGGTCTAACACCAGAAGCTTAAATGAGAACAACCTCACGCGAGTCACCACCACGCTTCCCGCTCCAACAGATGTCATCATTAGTCTCAAATTGCGTGCTCCTAAATTGTAGATCAGCAGCTAAACATGCTGCACACATTGTTGACCTCACCCTGGCGCAGGATCTTGACCTTGCAATGCCGACGGAAACCTGGCTTAATGACTCAGCTACCCTCTTCCTGGACCTCTTAATACCTCCCAACTATGATATCATTAGATTGGACAGATCCTCAGGGTAAGGTGGAGGCATTGCATGTTTACATCGGAGTAATCTTACAGTGAAGTTATTACAGTCTGACCTTCTGCCGTCCTGTGAATATCTATGCATTGAAGTGACTGGGGGCAACAATCACTCCTGCAAACTAATCACACTTTACCACCTCCCTCGCGACAACCTTCCCTTTACAGAACAGATCATGGACATTATTTCAGCCAACATAGACTTTCACGGCTCCCAAATCTTCATGGGAGATTTCAACCTCCATTGGAATGATGTAAACAATGGGCTGGTCAATAGTTTTAAATCCTTCCTTCTTGACCTCAACCTAATCCAAATCTGTGACAGCCCCACGCATATCAAAGGAGCTACTTTAGATCTGGTCATTGGTAAGCCCAAATCCATCCTCCTGTGATTGGACACATCACTATTGCATCACCTTCCATATCCTGGACTTGGTAAGAACAAGTAAAGCCCAGCCCAAGAACCCAAAACAGAGGAAAAGATGCCTATGGAACATCAAACCACATGATCTGACTGCTCTCTGTGATAACGTCCTGCCCCCACCACTGAATGGGTCGGATGTCCACGACTTTACGGCCCATTATAACCACGCAATGCTGAATGTCCTAGACTCGTTCACTTCACTTCAGCGCAAAAGAATCTCCTCTTAACTCTCCAATCCATGGTTTACCGAGAGTCTTAATTCAGAAAGAAGAAGCCTAAGACTTTCTTTAAGGCTGTGGGGGTCCAATCCATCCCTTGAGCATCTCTACCACCTATGATCCCTGAGAAGCACCTATACTAAATGCATCGGATACTCGAAGGCCACCTTTTTCAAAACTCAGTTAGACCAAGCAAAAATCCGTCCAAAAAAAAGTTCGAACTCATCAAGTCCCAAGCTAATAGTCACCCGAACTCCGCATCAGTGGGTCAAGGGACATTGCCCAACTGTAAAGAAATTCGCACATTTCTTCACAGATAAGACCAGTAAGATTGAGACTGAACTACAATCGGCCTGTAACCACCTGTCGATCAGTCCACCAACCCCCCCTATGCCCGCCTGGTAGGCATTTCATGGTCCCGGCGCAACCACACCTCCCCAAAAACCATGCCTCCTGGTGTCCCTTCCCAGCCTTGGATGAATGCGCTATACACAAAACGCTGTAGACTCTGAAACCTTCCAACCACTACAATGACCCATTGGTTCTCTTCATTCCTCCTGAATAGATCCCAACGCTTAAAGGTGAACCAATTCCTGTCCCATCCTGCACCGGTTTGGCTGGGGTTTCCACAAGGTTCAGCACTCTCTCCCACGCTCTTTAATTTGTTCATGGAGCCTCTAACAGAAATGCTGAAATCACCCGCATTCACTATCACATGTATGCCGACGGTACTCAATTATATCTGAAGATCGCCTCACCAGAGGACATTCAGTCCCTCAACTCAGTCCTACTGGAAACACAAAGCTGGCTGACACATAACCACTTGAAACGAAATGCTCTAAACAGAATTCCTCCTTATCTCACTCCATAAACAATCACCGTACATTGAACAATGGTTGAAGCAGCTTACAGCTCTTAACAGAAGATCTCACCTCCTTGACTCGACATCCTTGCTTGGTATCATACTAGACAAGAGTGTGAACATGCAAAAACACACCAGTTCCCTCACCAAAGATGCAAACTTCAAACTAAGCATCCTTAGGAAGCTCAGTCCCTACCTCCCTGCTCATGACCTAAAGGTTGCAGTGCAACCATTGGTGATCACAAAGCAGGACTATGGCAGTGCTACGCTGTGTGAAATGGCTCCCCTTAGGCTCACTTTCAATGCTGCGGCCAGGCTTGTAACAGGCACAAAATAAATTCAACCACATCTCTCCGGATCTGCTAGCTCTGAAATGGCTCCCTTATGAAGCTCAGATACAGCTGAAAATTGCATGCATGAATCACAAAGCCATCTGCCTCAAGATCCTGATGTACCTTGTTCAGAAACTGGCGCTGTCATGTGGTTTAAGAGCCTCCAGAAGTGCCAACATCCTCTTACTCAAACCACAAAAATTTTAGAAAAAAAAGACCTATAACTAAACATTTTCAAGTATGGCGCCAAGGATCTGGAACTCTCTTCCCCCCGAAGTCAGGGTGATCCCTTCTTCTGCCCTCTTCAAATCGGAAGTTAAAGAGCTCTTGTTGAAGAAATATCTGCCTCAGTCTTCCTTCCCCATTTGACTCCCAGGCCATTTGATGCTGTTTTGTGTCCTAGATGCTAGGCTCTTGAGAATGTTGGTCATTCTAAGTCTATGTACTTGTTGATATGTTGATTATTTGTGTTTGAATGTACTCGCCATACTGAACAATCTGTAAAGCGCTCTGATACCCTCGCTATATAAAACTTTCAAATAAATAAATAAACCCCAGGCAAGGTGTTCATCAGAGTCATCCAGAACAGAATGAAGGAACAAGTCAATGCTCAGTTGCAAAATCCACAAGCGGGCTTCCGAAAAGATAGATCCTGTAAGGACCAGATTGTAACACTGC
This sequence comes from Lissotriton helveticus, assembly GCF_964261635.1. Lineage (NCBI taxonomy): Eukaryota > Metazoa > Chordata > Amphibia > Caudata > Salamandridae > Lissotriton > Lissotriton helveticus. The sequence goes on from NC_136065.1 coordinate 1,471,868,405, forward strand.
GCATCTTCATTAAACAGTCAATGGAATGGAACTCCCCCCTCTATGTCAACTTCATCAACTATGAGAAAGTGTTTAACAGTGTAGAGAGAGAGAGAGAGAGAGAGAGACACTTTAAAAACTCCTCTGCCACTACGGTGTGCCATATAGACTCAAGAAACATCATGAATTCTTACGAGGGAATGACCTGCAAGATAGAGCATGAAGGACCACTCACAGATGCCTTCCAACTGAGAACGGGAGTCTGCCAGGGTGGTTTGCTCTCATCTTTTCTATTCCTGCTGTCCCTAGACTGGATCAATAAGGCATCTACTAAGGCAGAAAAGGCAGAGTGAAGGTAAATGGCCTCCACATAGGCGCCTGGCTGGTCGGTGTCCTAACCAATCACAACGCTCCCATTGCCGCATTGTGTTTGGCTTAAAGGAGGGAGGCTGCCTGCTTCCTCTGGGATATATAAGGTCGACTGTGGCCAGGATTGTGTTGTTGGCTTGGAACATGAGTTTCCCATTGTAAATGGAGATAGCAAGGTTGCTTGAGAGGCCAATGGAGGAAAAGCATTCGAGTTTGCGACCAAAGGGCATGCTAGAGTTAGAAGAGGATGGGAGAACATTGCATAGGGACCTGATCCATAGGTCAGTATTGTGTGTGAAAAGGAGGAGGTCGGTAACAAAGAAGCCTTTATTTTGGCAATGATATTGGTCTGCGAAGAGGATTTCTGTGTAGTCTCTCAGGGTCCTATGTTTCAGGGGTTTTTGTGCGTATTTGTGTGTTCTACCACTGCTCCCTTATTTACATATAATGCATTCCTAGCATGGGTTCTGCAGCATTGAACGATCTGTTTGGCCCCTTTCCCATACTTAAACATCCCTCTTACATGCTCTTACCTTGCTCACACAATCCATATGCCAGATAATACGGTCCAAAAGGCTGATGAACATGGAGCATGAACTGCTCTACATCATTAAAGTGTTTGAGTGTTTGCAGCGGGCTGACATTACACAGGTGTTGTTTGATGCTGTTTATTGAATGACATTGTTGGTGTGCTGGGCATTGCAGTGTTGCTTCTGGCTGCCTCTGCTGGCTATGATGTGATCTGTGAACAAATGTGGTTTGTGGGATTAATGAATTACATGTGCATGCTTGGTTCCTTACACGCCAAAGGGGAGTGCAGTGCTTAACTTGTGAAAGAGTGCCAGTGAAACTAAACATCTGTGTGACAAGTAACAGGGCTGGTAGTCTTTAATCCACCATCAGATATGCCCTGCCTCTTTTTCTCACTCTTGCAGGTTCCTGCTTTCTCCCTTTGTGATGGTTTTGCCGCCTTTCTCTTCCGTCTTTCCGTTGTGTGTATTTTCCACCTCTTGCACTGGTAAATATTTGACTAGAGTTACGTAATAATCTTTGCATGCCTGAACACAAGTGCACAACCTCTGAACACATTCACACAACTTGCACACAATATATAATCTGTATGCAAGGCATACAAGATAGTAGTCAGAAAAATAATATCCCTCCACTTTGAACCATTATATACCAATTGGCAATAAGTGGGGGAGTGAGCCCACCGGCGTTCAGGGAAGAGCTCTCCCAGAAAGTATTCTGAAATGTCTTTCCTGCCGTCCATCCTTCTTTCATCCTGATTTCCTTCTTTACTTCTCTCGATCCGTATTTTTCATTCTTTTCTGCCTTTATTTCCTTCTTTTTCTCCACCGTTCTTTCAGTCCTTTTTTATCCATCCATTCATCCTTTATTTACACTGTCCTTTTATCCATCCATTTGTCCTTCTTATCATCCATCTTTGTCTGTTTTCTTCCTTTCTATCCATTCATGTTTCTTCACTTCCATCTCTCCACCCTGTATTTTCTTCCTTCTTTCTTTAAACCTTCTACCTTTTAGTTGTTTACTTCATCCTTCTCTCATCCATCCATTCTGCTCTACATCTTTCCATTCATTCTCGCCAGCCATTATCCAGACATCCTTCTCTCCATCCAACCTCCAGCTGCTTTTTTCATTGCTTGCTCCATGCTACAGCTCCATCATACAGTCCTCTTACAGTGTTATTTAAGAACTTCTGTTCGGAGATAGCAGCCTCTGATCAAAGTGAAATAGAGATTTAAACAAAATGTTAAAGGTTTCATATTAAACTGAACTGCCCATTGGTACCCACCTCCTGCTCAAGCTGCTACAGTGAGGGGATGTTGACACCCCCGCTTTTACACAAGTTGTGCACACAAACTACATGCCATGTTTCATTCCCTTGGCACACAATTTCCAACCACACTCTGGCCCCATTTGTAGACATGTTATTGACACAACCTTCACATACCTTGAACGCATTATGTACCCAAGCTTTGCATGCAACGTGTTCACCACTTGCACACAACCTACACACAACTTCTACTTCCGCTCTGTCTCTGTGGTGCATACCCCTCCGCAAGCTCTGCACGTTCGGCCTGTGTAAACTCTGCATATAGAAAGTGGGCAACAGATATCGGTTCACTGGGTACACAATCTGTGCACAGCCTGCAGCAGTGGAGTTGTTTGTCACAAAGCAGAGAACATGCGGAAGACTGGTGAAAGAGGATTTGATCAGAGTCAGGAACAAGCTCTTTCAAAAATGCATATTGCATAAATTGGTTGTAAAATCTGGAATAAGGGTGTTGGGGCACTACACTGGTGTTCCTTTTAATGTTGAAGCTCCCCTGTTGTAGCACCCAGGATACTCTGCTGCCTGGGTAAATACTTATAAGGTCCCAAAGGCGAGACCAAGTGCATTGCAAATGCTTATTTTAAAATGCAGCCTATTTTCATTAGAGGAAAACATATTGGGGCAGATTTATGTTAACTGGCGCATCCCCAGGGATGCGCCAGTTAATGTGCGCCACAGTGCACCACTGCTCCGCCACCCATGGTGCGCCGAATTTACAATGCGGCGCACCATGGTGCAAGGCAGTGAAGATGCGTGACGCATCTCTCAGCGTACGGGCGGCGCATAAGTGCGAAATGACTCCTGCAATGCACAGGGGCCACCTCTTCAATGCATGGTGCGTCACCCTTACGCCTGCTTCAAGCAGGCGTAAGGAATTGACGTAGAAAGTGACTGAGTGAAATCTCATAGATTTCACTCAGCCACTTTTAGGAGGCGTTCCTGCGGAGGAACGCCCCCCCTGCGCAGGAACCCCTCCTTATGGCGCAGGGCTTTCCAACGTGACGCATCTCCTAGATGCGTCACGTTGTAAATAGGGTGCATTGTTTGCGCCGCCGTTGCGTCACATTAAGTGACGCAATTGCGGCGCAAGGGCCTCATAAATCTGCCCCATTGTGTTTAAAAAAGAAAAAAGAAACCTTTTCTTTTAATTTTTTTTAAGAGAGAGCAGTGGGCCTTGCGGCCTCTGTCTGCTCTGAAAACCGTTTTCACTACCATTCCCAAAGGGGAAGGATCCCTTGGGCACCCCTCCCCATTTGTGAATGGGTTACCCGCTACTTGAAGTAGGTGGTAAAAATCGAATGTTTTGCGACCGCATTTCGGTCGTAAAACATTCTTACATACCGCTGTGATTCAGTATTAGGAAGGGACGCCCTAAACACGACCCTTCCTAATACCAAATCGGTATGTATTGGCAATTCCGAATTTCGGTTCAAAACGAAATTGGAATTCATACATACCAAAATTGATTTTACTGGTCGCACCGATTGTGCGTATTTGACCTTTTGCGACTGGTAACATGCATGATACAGGTGGCCCCATGTTGTATAGTTTTCTTATTTAATACAATTCAGTAGGAACCACACAGCTATTGCCTTTTTTTGTTCTGCAGTGAATGGCATTGACATGAAAGAATCATATGCAGGTTACAGCGGAAAAACACAGAACAGCAACACTTAAATATAAATTGAGGGTTCAAGGAAAATTCATCAGTCAACTCTTTCATGGGAAATTCATCAGTCAACTCTTCCAAATTATTTGATGCCACAGACAGCGAGTCTTCAACAAGGTATCCAATGGCACCTTCGTGTGCCGGCGTCTGTCAAGAACTGCATGCGTTTCATCGGCAGCTTTGGAGGTGTTCATTTTTACTTGATCTCTGTTTCATTTGAACAGCGTTATCATGTGTGTATTGTTGGAGCGGGGTGGGCAACGTCACGGAAAGACGGTGTGATGCAATTCAAACTTGCATCCCAGTCCCCATGATGTTCAACTTTATAAAACAACGCATGGCAGGGAACTATTGATGCATTTTTAATCCTACATGAGCACGTTTGTTATGTTTCCAGGGCTTTGGAAACGTGTCATGAGCGTGTTTATCAGGTGCAACAAATTACACAGAAGTACTGCGCCATCTACTGGACCCTTTTAAAAAGACAAGTGTAATAATTACCGTTGCGAAGGCTTCATTCTACAACCAAAATGATCCGTTACCGGTGCAGACTGTTTAAACTTATGTGGTGTGTTAGTGCATAAAACAGCACCCTATGTGTTTTCTAGTCAATAATTAAAGATCGGCCTACGTTGTTATGTCAGTTCAACATTTAGTTCGTTTATCATGTAATCTAAAAACGTTAAGCACGGGGTTTTAAGTGGGATGGAAAAAAATGGGCAGGACGAGTCTCTACCAAGGGCGTGGCATATATATTAGGCGCGTGGCCTAAATATGTAAAGAAAAATTCTCATCTGATGCCACCCCACTGGTATTTTGCTGCTTTTCTGACTTCTCTGTTATTGCTTCCAGATCTGTGACACAACAACTGACATACAATTAGAACAAGCCAGGACTATTGGCCTTGGCATTGGTCGTTATCTGGAAAAGATAAATGGCAATGATTTTGTTGAAATTAATATTCAAAATGTTGCAATTCTGAAATTATGATATTGTGAATTAAGCATTTATTAGTTCAGTGTAAGGGGTAGTGGTCCTCAGAGTATCTCATGCACTGCTTGTCATTCCTTCACCCCACATTCATCTGCAGTCACTCTGTTAGACACTTTCACCCATTATCTCTTGACATATTTCTGAGATCTTCCTTCTTCATATCTCAAACCTTGTCTCTTTCCTCTTCAGCCCCCTCTTTTTGACTCTCTCCTGCATGTACTTCCTTGCATCTCCTTCATTTCACCACCCTCCAAACACCCAACGCCCCACTCCCCTGTAAGCACTGCATTTTCCTTTATCTTAAACTTGTCAATATTTTCGCCACTGTCATTCTCCTTCATTAACATTTGAACAGAATCAAATCTGCAATGATCATGTATTGTGAACATCTTTTTGACCCAGTAGCAGCCAATGTGAGAAACCGTAACTGCCTTCAGGCTCAACTCCAGAACCCCCAATTGCTGTCTTACATAAACGCATGGATGCAACTCTGTTCAAATTCTATTTAAAAATGACATATGCTTCACAAAAAAAGTACTGAAACACAACATCTGAGTAATGGCACATACTTTTAGGGAGAGGGAATGGAAGATCAAGTAAAATGTGTGAGATATAAACAGGAACTAAATCGCTGACTTGGATGACTTTAAAATGCTTTACATAAATCAATCAATCAATTCAGTACATTTGTAGAGCGCACTACTTACCCGTGAGGGTCTCAAGGTGCTGGGAGGGGGGTGAGGGGTGCTGCTACAGCTCGAACAGCCAGGTCTTGAGAAGTTTCCTGAAGGCTAGCAGGTCCTGGGTCTGTCGTATGCGGATGGGGAAGGTGGCGAGGGTGAGGTCGGCGGAGCATAGCTGGCAGTTCGGGGTGTAGAAAGTGAGTCGTTCATTGAGGTACGATGGTCCGGTGTTGTGGAGTGCTTTGTGAGCGTGGGTGAGGAGCTTGAAGGTGATCCTCTTGTTGACTGGGAGCCAGTGCAGGTTTTTCAGGTGGCCTGAGATGTGGCTGTGGCGGGGGATGTTGAGGAGGAGGCATGCAGAGTCGTTCTGTATGCGTTGAAGTCATTTCTGGAGTTTGGCTGAGGTTCCTGCGTAGAGAGTGTTGCCGTAGTTCAGTCTGCTGCTGATAAGGGCCTGGGTGACTGTCCTTCTGGTTCCAGAGGGGATCTATATGTAGATCTTGCGGAGCATGCGGAGGGTGTTGAAGCAGGAGGAGGAGACGGCGTTTACTAGCTGGGTCATTGACAGCGCTAAGTCCAGGATGACCCCCAGTGGGCGTCGGTACAGCTCCCAGTGCGATTGGCTACCATGAGTCGTCCCAGGTGGAGGGGGTGGATCTGATGATGAGCACCTCCGTCTTGTTCGAGTTCAGTTTCAGGCAGCTGTTCATCATCCATTCGGAGATGGCCTTCATTCCTTCGTGGAGGTTGGATTTGGCGGTGGTGGGGCCTTGGTGAGGGAGAGGATCAGCTGGGTGTCATCGGCGTTTAAGATGATGTTGAGGTCGTGCAATCGGACGATGTTGGTGAGCAGTGCCATGCAGATGTTGAAGAGTGTCGGACTGAGGGACGATCCTTGGGGTACGCCACAGATGATCTTGGTGTCTTTAGAACAGAATGGGGGAGGCGGACACTCTGGGTTCTGCCGGTGAGGAAGGAGGTGGTCCAGTTCAGGGCTTTATCGCGGATCCCTACGTTGTCGAGGCAGGTGTAGAGGGTGTGGTGGCAGATGGTGTTGAAGGCGGCCGAGAGGTCCAGGAAGATGAGGGCTGCAGTTTGTCCGTTGTCCAGCATGGCCCTGATGTCGTCGGTAGCGGCGATGAGGGCTGATTCAGTGCTGTGATTGCTGCGGAATCCAGATTGGGACGAGTCCAAGATGTTGTTCTCTTTGAAGGAAGGAGGTCAGTTGCCTGTTGACGATCTTCTCGATGACTTTCATGGGGAACGGGAGAAGGGAGATGGTCCGGAAGTTCTTGAGGTCCTTGGGGTCTGCTTTGGGTTTCTTGAGTAAGATGTTGATCTCGGCGTTCTTCCAGCTCTCCGGGAAGGTGGCGGTTTCGAAGGAGCTGTTGATGGTCTTGTGGAGATGGGGTGTAAATGTAAAATGTAAATGTGTTTGTATTTATATAGCGCACTCCTACCCAGAGATCTCGTAGCGCTGTATTCATACCGCTGTGGAACCCATCCTGGCTTTCCTGTGAAATGTCCACTCCTGGGCAAACCAAGGTGAAGCCAGGCATCCAAGTGCTGCTGGGGCCATTGTGGAGATTAAGCAAGCTATTGCCCAGAGTCACAGAGTGGGACCCATGATTAGACTAGGCACCGAGGCAAGAATTATCAGGTCTGGGGAAATTGAGTTCAAGAGCCACCGAGGCGGGAATTGAACCCTGGTCCCGGGCCAGACCTCTGCATTAGGGTCTGCCGCTCTAACCATTGAGCCACGCTTCTCCACTGTGTGATGGCGGAGCTTGCTTTGTTGAAGGTGAGCCAGAGTGGATGGTGTTTATGATTTTGATGGTGTCTTCATCTTGACGTGGCTCCAGGAAAGCAGGGGGTTGATGTGGCTGGGGGGCGGTGAGTCTGAGGTGTCTGTGGCTGTCAGGGGGGCCTGGTTTCTAAAGCTGTCGTGGATGTCTGCGGTCTTGCAGTGGAAGAAGGTGGCTAGGGAGTCACAGAGGTCTGTTGATGGCGGGATGTCGTTGGAGTGGGAGCTGGAGATGGAGAGTTCCTTCACGATGTTGAAGAGCTCTTTGCTGTTGTGTGCATTGTTGTCAATGCGCTCTTTGAAGGGGATCCTCTTGGCAGTTTGGATGAATTATTTGCCCTCTAGTGCCTTTGCTGAGATGTCCACAAAGTCCACCCACAACTATGTGCTAACTATCTGGGTGCCCCTGAACTTCACCCTTTACTGCTGTATGGTGTGACCAAATTTCTTGACTAAGCATTGACTCATTTGGGAGTAAGATTTTGCCTCAATCCCCTGTCGGGTCAGGAGCCTATCACTCCCAGCTACTGGGATCAGTTCCCACACAAGTGAATCCCAATTCTTACAGTGGCCCTCTCTCATCTCAAGGGCCCTCTCAAATCCAGTCAGCTATTTGTCGATATCATCCCCCTCAGTGTACATGAGAAACACTCCTTTGGAAGCCTGAATTTACAGCCACCACCCCTGGGCATCTCATCATTTCTTCATTGTTGTTGCTACCCTTTTCTTTTGGCTTTTGCCCCTACCCGCTTTTTCTCCTCTAAGGCCAACTTCCTCTCCTCCAAAGCTATGGCAGCTAACTTAGCCTCAAACTTCTTCTCTCTAATTGACATTGGTGGGCCATGTACAGAGAAACCTGCCCTCTCAGCAATACCTGGAAGTATGAACCTGGTGCTGGAAGAAATGGAAAGTTTACCATCATCCACCTCCTGGAGGTGGTTGGTGGGGTCACCCTCCCCTGCCTTCTCAAGAGCTATCTGAGCCCAGACCTTAAAGGACCTAATCAACTCAGCATTCCTGATCTTGTTGTTATTGGGGATTCTGCTAGATGTAAAATGAACGCAGAGTTCACCCAATGTAAGCTTGCTCAGCTAAGTCAGATCAAGCCCCATGGCATCTCTAGTTTTGGGTCACACAACCTTTGCAAATCAGCAATAGATCAAATTTAGAAAAATCAAAATGATGGATTAAAATCTATTTTAGTCTAAGTATTAAACATTAAAATATCAAACATTTTATTCTAAGTCAATTTAGCTGATTATTAAATATCTTTACTTACTTTACTGTATGGTGTAATTTAAACAAATGTACGTATCCACACCACTGAACACCAATTACGCTGGAGGGTGAATTACTAGTAGGGGTAGGTATGCAACACACACAGGCAACTAGACCACCTACTCCACATGAGACCCAGACAAGGACTCAAAACATTAGCTCCTGGCTCAACCCTCTGTAGCTGGCTGTGATCAGCCTGGATTAACTCAGGAGAAAGGTATGTAAAGTTTTTAAAAACACCAATACATTAAATAAGTAAGACACAACACAAATTAAAAATGCCACACCAATTTATAAAAATCGGAAATATGTTTTTCTTTTAAATGACTCCAAAATGACAAAAATACGCTATAGGGAACTGTAGATATGATTTTTTAAATATTAACCACTTTATAGTGCTTATAAACATATAGTGCCAACCTGGGACATCTGGTTGCCCTTGACCAGGCCCCGGTCAAAAGTTTACCTTCACACTTAGAAACTTTTCTGGGGGATTTTCTTCCAACTTCGGGAAAGGTACTTTGTCAGTCTGAATTCTGTGTAGGTTCACTGGCTTGAGTTTCTGCGAGGCCTCGTTAAAATCCTGGAAGTCTAAAGATCCGAAGCTTAAAGCAGGGAGACCCCGAAATTCAGGCTGGGTCATGGTTGAAGGTGGCCGGCTTGATTCCCAATGTCGAGTCGGTTAGTTTATTGAGCTTTTTCCAAAAGTTCTTTTAGTCATCTCCAAACTTCTGGAACTTCTCCCTGAAGTTCCTCTTGAGGGTCCAACGGGTCCAAAACACAAATCCAAGGGTCTAGAAGCTCTGAGATTATCCATTGAAGTTTTGAATACAATTCCCACAATGCACCTGTCCAAATCCTTAAAAATCCACTGGACACTCTCCAGGCTGGGGACTTTTGGATGAGATGGTACAGGCAATCTCTTTTAACCTGTTGCTTTCAGGGAGTCCACTCAATAATCCATTTTGAAGAAAGACAAAGTCCTCAGGGCTGTAGTTCCAAGTGTGCAAACAGGAGCAGTCCTTCAGGGAGCAATCTTGTGGGTATACAACGTTTACAACGCACTACCATTACAACGAAACTTTTACAACGCAAAATCCATTACAACGCATACATTTACAACGCAGTCATTACAACGCATGACACTACAACGCATACCACTACAACGCATACCATTACAACGCAGTCATTACAACGCATACCATTACAACGCATAACATTACAACACATAGTACCCTACACTATCCAACACTTACCCTACTGTTGCACCCCCTGGAGTTAGAATAGTAATTTTTACCCCTACACTATCCAACACTTACCCTACTGTTGCACCCCCTGGAGTTAGAATAGTAATTTGTACCCCTACACTATTCAACACTTATCCTACTGTTGCACCCCCTGGAGTTAGAATAGTAATTTTTACCCCTACACTATCCAACACTTACCTTACATGCAATGCAATGTAATGCATTGTAATGGTATGCGTTGTAAATGTAGTATGCATTGTAGTGGAATGCGTTGTAAAGGTAGTTTCAAAGAATTCGTTGTAATGGTATGCGTTGTAATGGTGTGCGTTGTAATGGATGTTGCGGTGTAAAAAATGCGTTGTAAAGGTAGGCGTTGTAAAAGTATGCGTTGTAACGTCATACATCCAATCTTGTGTGGTGCAGACCAGGGTTTCAGCAGGGCAATACTTCTTCTTGTAGTCTCAGGCAGCTAATTCACCTTCAGAACTGAGTTTCTCTGCAGCGGTCACCTATTTATTCAATGATCTGTGACGACAAGCAGGGGGGCCCCCAGTCCAATGAGGTACAAAGTGCCACCCAAAACTTTGACAGCTTCATCCATAGTGTGGTATCTTCATGTCCCACAAAGCACTCCATTTCCAAAATCCAACATGGATGATTTCTCTCCAGTGGAGTAAGAGCTGGCTAAAACAACCTATTTGTATGGTTCATTTGCCTGAAACCTCCCCTCCAGACCCTTGCAAATGTAATTCTTGGCTGTAGCATCTGACAGGAAAAAAGGGTGTACCTAGCTGGCATCCCATATTTTTCTGCTTTCTTTGAAGTTCATGTTTTATTACCCATCCCCCTGCCTGATCTGGTCGTTGCAGCTGCAGAACTCCCCCCATCAGATAACCTCTGCTCCTGCCAGGCCACTTATGACCTAATCAAAGCAGTCTGGCTAAGCCTGTTAGAGCTGACCAATTAGGGGAGACTAATAGAAGGCTGGATTTTGGCTCACAGAAAATAGCATCTTATAACTTATTTTCTGTACTAGTTCTGATAAATTCAACAGTGGCAAGTTGTTGAATTCATCAATACCAATCTTTTACGTCCTTGAAAGAAATTCCTAGAAATAGTAATACGTAAATAAAATATTGCAATGTTAGCCTATAGAGCTAAGTATCTACAATGGGGAAAATGAAAGGGGCAGTTTGTCCCTCACCAGGGAATATACAACATCTTGTATAAGGTGGCTACTTATAACGACATCCCCCCCCCCCCGATTCCTGGGGTACCTAGGGTACACCTTAAGGGTGCCTAATATGTAGAACATAAGGTAGATTATCACTTTTAAAGTAACATACCGCCAAAGTTGAATTTGCATACAATTTACTTTTAAAGGCAGTTTGCAAAGCAAGGCTGCCTTTAAATTGACAGCAGGCATACAGTAGTACACACATGAAAGTTCACGAAATATACTGGGCCTCTAAATTCCCTTGCTTCATTATATATTAGGGACTTATAGGTAGTTTGCATCTCCCTTGCCCTATTGTATACTAGGAACTTACAGGGTCTGTCCTTGCCAATTGTAATTGTACCTAATTACCGTTTTACCATTTTCATCAGAACACTGGCCCTGGGCCTGTTAAGCAGAGTTCAGGCACAGTCAAAGTCAGTTACCACCGGTATTAGTCAAAAACATGGGGTTGAATAGGGCAAAAAAATGACTTTCTCACACACAGTCATTGCCCAGAACTGTCACTGCATTGTGCAATGCTTATCAACTAGGATTTAAGGTGCATTCTACAGAGGGACTAGCTTGGTGACTGTATCTGGCAAAACAATCCATCATGGTCAGCCTGAACATGAGACTCTGTCTCAGTCTGGGGCAGTCAGATAACCACAGTAGGCACTTTGTGCTTTTCAAACACTATGTTGACCTAAATGTTTAAAATTGCATATCTCTGTTTTTAACCCAATTCAAGTTTTATCATTTTGGGGTCAAATAATGTATTCAATTGTACTCTATGTTTTTCATGTTGGTGGGTGATTTCTCTTGTGTGTATGTTCAGTTTATTACTGTTTGAAGTGCTACATAAATACTTCACACATTACATCTAAGTTAAGCCAGACTCCGTTTGTGCCAAGGGTTGAGCACTGGTTAATTTCAGGTTTGCTTGTGATTGACCCTGACAAGAATTTTGGCTGGTGCTTGAGTAGGGTTTCACACCCCTCAAGCAGTTTCCTACAATCTGCATCTGGACCAAGTACAATCTGTTCAGCACTCTCAGCTGTATCATTGGCCACCACTCAAAGACTTCTCAGGGAGCTAGTGCAAAGGTACTTCAAGCTCAGAAATCAGCAATTACATAGCAGAACTCAACAATAACAAGCAGCATAATAATGGATTGCCCACACAGTGCTTGTTAAAAGGAAGTGCACACAGAAAAAGATTTACACACCATAGGTCATCAATACAGATTCTTAACTGGTACAGGGCAGAAATACTCTGTGCACTTACAGGGGAGTTTTATCTGCTCTTTGGCCACAGCATGGAGCCAGCATAGAGGAGCACTGGCTGGGAGTATTCCAGCACTGAGGTCAAATTCACAAAAGACAACAATGAAGATTTCCACCCAGCGTCATTTCAGGCCTCTTGCTAGTCAGAAACACATTTCTGGGATTCCATTGAGATGGAGTGGTAGGCTTCAGGTCAAGATTGAAGGTGTCACTTTGAGCCACCCTTTTCAACTGCATGACCCCACCATGAGTCACATTGCTGGGTTAGAGGCACATTCCTCTCAGGTGCAGTTCAAAGTTATAGCTTCATGGTGTTGTAGGGACACAGTCCACTCAGGCACAACTTCACAATGTCGCAGAAGCACAATACACTCAGGCAAAAACCCCTTGATGTCACAGCAGCAATGTCTGCTCAGGCACAACTTCATGGTGTCACAGCAGCACAGTACACTCGGGTACAACTCGATGATTTTGATGGTAGTAGCTGCCTTTTGGGAGAGACTGCTCAATGGTCCTTGGGGCACACATATTCTTAGGTGTTTGAACAGACCCTCAATCTCCAGGATCAAATGCTTTTGGCTCACCCTGGACAGTCACACCACCTACGAAGTTGGCACGCTCTTCGCCTCTCAAAATAGGCAGGCATGTGGGCCTACATGCCTTTAGGACATGGGGACACATTTTTTCTTCTAGGTCAAAATGCAGGCTGTGTTCTCTCACCTCTGTGAAGCTGGCTGCTAGGCAGACACCAGTTCTGGTAGCAGATGAGTCATATGACTATTCTACATAGCACTGACTTCCTTTTTTAATGAGAACTTGGTATTGGAACAACAAGTGGGTCAGTGGCTCTGACACTGATACAGTCGCTGCAGACTGAATGTGGACTATCAGTCTGTACTTGTAGAACTGGTTTGGGGGCGTTTTTCTTTCAAATGGCTTCTCCAGACTGACAATTCATGCAAAGTGATGCTTTTTCAGGCAGGATAGTCTAACTCCTGGATGACCAGAACAGAGGAGCAAAGAGGTATGCACTTATGCAACTGGATATCAACAGCCATGCTGAACAGTGACCTGGAAAGAAACAATAGGTTGGCATGGCCCAAACGACTCTTCATACTCTGAACAACAGAGACTGCAGTCCCAACCTTCACCGGCACCATCTACCAGAAAGTCTAATCAGCAGGCTGTCTCGGAAAAAGGACCTACATGCCTTTCTAATGTCAGGCCTGTCTCTTGTTTCCTCAATTCAGTGTTTAGGTCTCCTCTCTACAGCTTCAGAAACATCAGCAATACACATCCACAGTCTGTAAAAACAATCTCACCTTCATCTTGTATACATAGGATGTTAGCACTAGGATCTGGGATGATGAACAGAAGAGGAACTTTATGTAAGTGGGCCAGCAGGCCTCTACTCAAAGATAAAAAGGTTCGGCCACCATTGCTATACATGCTAAAACCATGACAGGAACTGTCAGTCATGGTTGGGGAGTTCCTCAAGGTCACAGAACTGGTCCAAGCCCCTACTCATGTCAAGGGACAGGTCGGAGTCTTTGAACACACACCAGATTAATGTGAGGTTGGGGCCAAAATAAAAAAACAATATGCCAAATACTTGCAGTCAGGCACTCGGCACAGGGCAACACAACTGTACACCATGCAGATGACATTCCGGTCCCAATACCCAGAGTTTTGTGGATGATTAACTGAAAACGAATGAGTATTTTTAAGAAACAAAGAGGAGCACAGCACGGGTGTCCATTGTAACACTGGTTGTCGTTTACCCCGAGTTGAATGTTTAAACATACTGGGAATAAAACAGCTCTCTGCATCCAAAAAAGATGTTCAATCAAAACATCAATTCATGCATATTCCTTTATTTGGTGACCTTGCTATTCTACAAAAGTTCTCAAAGGAACAGTGGCCACCAACTCTGAGTATGGCAGGAGTAAAAGCGATATCTTGAACAATGGCATGATCCGAGCCTGGCAATGTACTAGGCGATATTAACAGAATAGATTTCCTATCTTGCTTTCCAAGTGGCAAATTATGCTGAAACATAATCGTTTATTAATCTTGGCCTCAATATGAAAAATGCAATTTACTTTCAAACACTAGAACGATTAGACCATTGCAATTACTCAGTGCATTAGTGTGTTAGAATACAATTATTTCATAAAACGTTTGTACCATCATGGCTAGTAAATAAAATACCAGTGGCTCTTTACAGAATCTAATTACCTCCACTTTGATTTATTTAAAAAAAAGTACCCATTTTTAACAGCTCAAAATAATAAGGAAGTATCTTGCATATGTTGTTAATATTTGCCAAGGCATTGTGAGCAGCTCGAGGGGTCCTTGCCAGTGTTTGCAACGCAATTACAACAGTAAATTGCAGTTTTATTTGCCTGCATAGTTAATACCTTATCTCTTGAATGGTGTTTAGATGGGTGGTGTGGTATGTATTCACATTGCATAGCATAAATCGATCTGTAAAGCAGCCCAGTGCTACCACAAATTAGGTGAGCGACACATAGGGGGGAGCAAGTACAATTTATTTAAGGTAACATGGTCGTTCGTTACAGAGAGTTTTGCAAGGCAAATCAGCGGTAGTTGCTTGCAGACAAGGGCTTTCTCAAAGAGGTGTTTGATCAGTTCCTTCCAGACTGGTGTGGTGAGTTTTCTTGAGGTATCAATAGGGGGAGTTACCTATTGAGGAGGTGGTGTTTAAAGTGATAAACATTTTGTTCCATTTGGGAACCAAAAGAGAGATGAAACTTAAGGGATATGTGTTGGCTGGAAGCCCAGATTCTGGGTACAGGGTAAAGAAGGTTTGTCTTTTTATTGTGAAGCTAGATAATGTGACCACTGATGTAGTTTAAAATAATTTTTTTGTTTGTAGGGGATTCTTCATAATCACAAGTAGTCCACACCAACATATATTCTTTTGTTGTATTAACATGAGACAGTAGGACGTAAACTGTAATATTTTAAACCGTGTTGTATTAGGGACATTTCAATGTAAAAGTGACTTGGAAACAAGATGTAACTAACTGAAAACCTTAACGTGCAGAATTTGTGCATATCGCTGACAATTATTCATGTATTTGATGTGCTTACAGTACGTGTTAATTTAGAAGTGCTCAGTAAAGAGTGTTCATTTTAAACTTAGTTTTGTAACACCTAAGCACCATTATCCTTATTGTGGCCTAATTCTGTAGGTCTGAAATGCATTTTCCCTGGAAGCTCTCGCATTCGGTTCAATATTTGAATTTCATGTGCATGTTGTATTTGTTCTTTCTCACATTGTAGTTGTCGGTGGAAGAATCATCCTTGTTAGTTAGGCTAATGCCTTTGTTTTTGGAGTTAGGCATGGAAAAAAGAGGATCCATTGAGTGTTGATAATGAAGAACTGTTGTACTTTCTCATTGGAGGGAGCCTGGAAATCAGGGTCATCTTGCCAAGCTTGGTAGCATCGCTGACTACTGGAAAATTACCTATGAAAAGGTGGCCTGACCGGATGGCATGAGCCACAAAGGACACTGGGATACTATCTGTGCTATTGATGTATCGTAACTAGGGAAAGTGTCCAGGGACTTCTACCTAGCCTCAAGAGAGAGAGCATCTTAGAATGAGCTCTGTCTTAGTAGCTTTATGTTGCTTGACCCAACTAATGTGGGGAGACTTCTTAGAAAGGCTTCACTTGCTGACACCTTAAGTGATCTCGCCAGGGGAAATGCTATGTAGGGATGTCACTTTAGTGCTAGTGAAGGGATAGATAAATGCTTTATACCCACACACATTTAATGAAGGGGAACCTGGATTTCTGATCCATAATATTTTGTATCTTGATCCTTGAACTATTCATCTTGTGCATGTTGCAGTGCCTTAATTTCATTAATAGATCTGGCTTTACATTAGTTTCAATTTATTTCTGAACCCTCACTTTGAGGTGACAGTATGTCCAGTTATTTTTGGCTTTGTAATACATCAACTGATCTTATTTGGCTGTCTGTGATCCTTAAGAGTCATAGCAAAATGGAACAAAATTATTGATCTGCTGACGATTTCTCTTTCCCCACACTTTCATGCTGAGAAAAAGTACCATCGACTAGAGGTTCTAGAGCAGATCTGGAACATTGAACTCTGCTCCTTTAGTTGGTAGCAGTGTAGGATCGTTCTCACATGAAACGAGGGAGAATCCAGAAAATCAACAAAAAGACCTAGACCGCTAGAGCCCAAAAATAGAGCTCAATGATCGATAAAGGAAAGCGATGGACTTTGGTGGAGACTAATGGCGTTTGATGGTGCGCCAAGAACAGCGGTGAAAGGAGGGGTGATTATCAATAGGGATGCTTTGTGTGGTAGATTGTGGTAATGTTGTGATTGTGCCTGGGGAAGTTTGTGTGAAAGTCGAATTAATGGGGTTTTTGGCCAAGAGGTTTAGATTTGAGTTTCAGGTCCCGAGTTATTGTGATTTTTTGACCGCAGATCTGCGGAATTGTCGTGACATGTCATTAGCAGTCCCACCTAAGACAGGCAACTTTATGTGAATGGGACATGTGGGACTCATGTGGTAAACTGTGTGTACAGGGGTGGACTATACTGATTCAGCTTACAAGCACAGGTCGAGGTGCACTGTGTATGAATGTTCTTGGATGATTTAATTCTATTGATCTTGTAAAAGGCAGACAATTATGGAGTTGTAATTGTGTGAGTGAACATGGATGAAGAAAATGTGAAGGAGGGTGAACCGCTGTGAGGAGTGAAGTTGATGTCAGGGCATGCTGCGCTGCAATAGGCTGGTTGGTGTAACGCCGTGCTGGGATTGGTTGGTAATTAAAAAAAGGGGGTGGTGATGGACAGAGTATCTGAGTTAATCAGAACACTCCTACCCAGTCAACAGATCAGGGCTTGATCCATCACCGTTTTTTAGCTCACTGCACCATCCCAGTTCAGAACCTGGCTATATGCAAATTAGTCTGTCCCTGGCCCAGTGCATCATGGGAACAGGGCAGACCAAACTACCAAGCCAATTCTTCACTGGAAAGGAAACAAGCTTCATCAGGAAGTTGTCACTGAGAAAGTTGTCTATCAAGGGGAAAATATTGATTCAATCGTGTAATGCTTTAGGGTGCTGGGGATTTGTTCAGGATATATCAGGGAGTTGTACTCAAGTAGGTGAAGAAGCACTGCCTGAGAATACTCATGCACGTTATATAGCGACAAATGTAGGTCTCAATACTATAGTTTGGCTTCAAAATTGGCATAAAATCACTGATAAGGAAGGGGATTTGGCATTTCCACAGATTGTTCATTTAGATTGGAGGTCTTGTATCAGTTGAAAGTAGTGATATCTGTGCTGCTGTCTCTGCCTAGACCAACACAGTTGGAGGCATTTGACACGTGGATGCGAGCAGCACATGCAAAGTACATGGAAAAATTTCAAGGAAAGATGAAGAAGGCAATGAAGGCATTTTCAGATGTGCGATGGGACGGAAAACTTAAAAGATGGAGAGGAGACACAATTGAGGGAGATAGGTTGTACCTGATTCTGGTAAGAGAAGGAAATTCTCAGGAGAGGAATGGAGGAGAAAACAGATATGATGGGAGTGATACAGACGAAAACTTGTTTGATAGATTATTATCGGAGCGTCCTTCACCTTACAACCCACATTCAGAGGAGGGAAGGCGAGAACTAACGAATGCAGGGAATATGGAAAGGGTGGCAACCTCTCAGACAGGCTCTACAGCAGGGATAGTGGGATGAATTTCAGCAGGAGTAGAAGGAACAGGGATATCTGCTTTCGGAGGTGCACAGTCAAGTGGTGTTAACGCTGCTTTATGAGTACCAGAAGTCCTTACAGTACCGGTCACCATCGGACCTGTAATCTCTGTGTATGACCCAAACTCAGTGGGAAACCTTAGTCAGCAACAGTCAGGGTTGGAGGATAGAATCGGTTTAGGAGGGAATGGGAACAAAAACGTTTCTGGTGCCTGTGGAATCAAGTACCCCTTGCCAGCGACTGCAGATCCTTTGAGAATACACATTTATTTATTTATTTGTTTATATAGTGCCAGAATCAACTCCCGAAGGAGTATCTCTGTGCTTAAGAAGGGCATCATAAATATATGAGAGTGCAGCTGGAATCAGAAACAGAAGAGGGTACTCTTAAGCATCTTTCTAAAGTGAAGATGATTAGAACATTGTCTCAGATGTAAAGGGAGCTCATTCCAATACCGTGGGCCAAGGCAGGAGAGAGCTTTTCCCTCTCATCTTGCTCTCCTAACTTGGGAGATCTCCAACAGATGTTTGGAGCTAGAACGGAGAGACCTTGAGTGTCAATAGGGAATACATTTTTCCGAAATATAACTGGGACCAAGAATAAAGAGTGCCATATGAATGGTGCAGCATAATTTGAATTTTATCCCTTGGCATATGTGGAGCAAATGAAGTTGCAGAAGAAGAGGGCAGGAGGCCGTCCTGAGACGCACATTAAGAACTAGTTGTGCCGTGGTGTTCTGGACCACCTGAAGTCTGCTGATCGAGGGCTCATTAGCAGAGATCAGTAGACCGTTACTGTAGTCCAGGCGGCTAAATATAAGTGCCTGAGTCAGAGTCTTCCAAATAGAATCCGGAAGGAGAGAAAAGACTCAACGAAGTAGGCCCAGAGTACAAAAACAGGTGCCCACTGTCTGAGCGACGTGCTCCTTAAAGGTAAGGGCTTGGTCAAGACAGATGCCTAGGTTCTTAACGGAGACTTTAGGAGCAGAAGGGGCACTAAAGTCAGTCTGCCACCACTCGGGCAACCAAAGTAAGGGGGCCTCTCCGAAGAGCAAAATCTCTGTTTTCCTGACATTACATTGGATGAGATTACTCTTCATCCAGTGTGAAATGGCTCTCATTCCCAAAGAGAGTGAATTTGTCGAAAGAGAAGAGCAGCTGTGTATCGTCGGCATATGATATTGGGATGAACCCATGTGTCCTTAAGACATTGGCCAAGGGAGCAACTTGGATATTAAACAGAGTGGGATTCAAGCATGAGCCCTGAGGTACTCCCTTGGACAATTCCATGGGTGCCGAACGATATGGGCCCAAGTTGACAGTCTGAGATCGGCCAGATAGAAAGCTCGATATCCACTGAAAAGCGGAGTCTCTTAGCATTGGTTCTAGTACCATACGATCTGTATCCTCGGTGTACTCCAATACAGATTTGAGTATCTTGTAAGCTCCAGTTAGAGGACCAATGGGGATAACATCAGAAGCAAGTGAAGGTCAGGGCACCTTTGGAAACCAGTATGCCCTAGAGATCACGAATTTAGAGAATTGGCTGAGAAATCGAAATAGTGAAACGGAAGGACAAATTGCACGTCAAGTCAGGGCACAATCAAGGCTGTGGTGAAGGCAAAGTTGATGGATGTGGTGATATTGAAGGCTGAGGTGGAGAGGACAGAGACCTATGAGCCAGACAAGTTGTTGTTTGTGGCAAAGGATGTCACTCGCAAGGCGAGACGAGCACATGAGAGATTGTCAGAATTAGCTCAGAAATATGATGTAGACCTGTCTAAATCAAAAATGTTACAGGGAAACCATATGTTGAACTACAGTGACCAGGAATTGGAAGAGAAGAGATTAACAGGTTTGAAAACACACATTTAAGAGCTGATTATAGGGATATGCACGTGGAGTATGCTTGACAAATGGGAGGAAAGGTGGTCAAAGATAAAGAGCATTAGGAAGGTGAGGGGAGAAATGCCACCTCCAGTAGGGGGAACAGCAGGAGTGGAGGATTATCCACTGTGGAGTAGGGGTGCTTTAGCCACGTTTACAAATGACTTTTGCCGATTGAGGAAGAACCATGCTGAATGATACAAGCAAATCAATCACTTTGTCAAGATCTCAAAGCTGTTGTGGATAGATCTGAACACGTTGTTTGACATTGTGGTTCCCAGTGATTTATGGTCCACTTGTAAAATTGCTGTTGATTGGCCTTCTGCTAAACCAGAGAGAGATCCTCTAACTCACGGTCCTTCACCCTTGTTTATGAAAAATAGCCCCACAAGATATTTATTTGGTTAAAATAGATTGAACAACCCAGGAACCTAAATATTCAGTGCATGCTTACTATGAACAGCTTTTGCAAGCCTTCAAGCAATACAGTGGGTTAGATACTCTAGGCCCTAAAAACATAGAACTGTCTGTTTCAAATTTGTGATGGGACTGAGGCCAGATATTAGCAATATGATCCAGCAACATTTGATCCCCACGAAAAATAAGTCAGTGGATGAAATTTTACGCTATGCCAGGTATAGCAGTAATGAGGCGGATTCCAAGCACAGGAGTATATAGGACAAGTTGATGTTGGTTCAAATGAGGAATACACAAAGAGCAGATCATGTGCAGACAAATGGGGGAACAACAGGTTGCAATCAGGGGAAGACTCAAGGAGGGGTTTAGAACATCCCAAGTAACTCTGGACAGGGAAGAGAGAAAGGCGTCCCTATAGGCCTCAAAACCGGAATAGATATTGCTGCACTAAAGGAAATGACTGCTTGCCATTTTTGCTACAAAACCAGGCATTGGAAGCGCAACTGTTGGTTAAATCCAGCAAATCATATGAAAGAGGGGGAGTTAGTGTAAGTGCCAGAGGTGGTAAACACAGTGACAAGGCCAAGATCCTACAATGGAGGGAGTTAGAACCAGTTAGGGCCACAACCTCCAAGAGTTCCACAGAGTAATTGAGCATACTACCTAATGCTCTTTATGGAAGCATTAGACGGACGTGATTAAGACCTGTCACAATGACAGTACCTGAGAGGGGAGGAAGACTGTACCCTTGAAGCAGTCCTAGAGGTGGACCAGAGTAGACTGTATGTGGAAGCAGATGTAGGGGGTCATCCCATTACATTCCTGATTGCTACTGGTGCTACCCATTCTACCTTGAGCACTGCAGTAGTCCCAAACCGACCCCTCTCAGAAAAATTGATCCAAGTTGTAGGAGTTGCCAATAAGAAAATGACAATCTGTTTTACAGAAGAGGTACCAGGGAAAATAAGAACCTTTCAGGATCGACACCAATGCGTGGTGTGCAATTCAGGTCCAGTCTGTTTGTTAGAGTGCGATATCTTGTGTAAACTGAACTGCACCGTTTATTGCACACCCAAGAGAACTGAACTGCAGACTAATGATGTTGACTTTGCATTCAAGTTGGCACTGACAGTGAAGGACATGCTGCTGGATCTGAGAGACACCTTCCCTTCAGTTGTGTGGGACTTCACGGGAGAAGAGATAGGGCTGATTCGAGGAGTTGACCGATCCTGTATACAAATCAAACCAAACGCAGAGTGTCCCCCAATATGACCTGACCCCGGACACGGTGGCAGGGATTACACCTGTGATCGATTCCATGATTTTTCAGGGTATATTGAAGGAGATAATAAGAAGCCAATGTATTTCGCCTATCATGGGATTGCAGAAGCTGAGCCAAAAATATTGCATAGTTCAGTACTTGGGTCATCTCTTTAAGAAGGGCAAGAGGAAGGTGTCACCAGACTAGATAGAGGCGATCATGAACATGAATGCGCCTACCACTCAAAAAGAAGTCAGGATGTTTTTGGGAATGGTTGGCTACTGCCAATAATGGATCGCAAATACCTCCTTGAAGGCAAAGCCCTTACAGAGGCTGACTCACGAAGATGTGAGCGATCCGGAACAATGGAATAACGATTGCTCGGTTGCCTTCTTGTGGCTTAGAGAGTGCCTTTGTTGTGCTGCAGCTTTAGGAATGCCTGATGACAACAAAGCGTTTTTGCTATTCTGTTATGAGAGGGAGGGTTGTGATCATTCTGTACTCACCCAGAGACATGGGTTTGTCCATAGACCAGTGGCCTGTTTCTCAGCTACTTTAGATCCTGTAGCTTCAGTATTGCTGGTATGTCTCAAATCTGTTTCTACAAAAGGTCCCAGCATTGAAAGATGTTAAAGCATTGTGATGGGCCATCCACTTACTGTATATGCTCCACACTCAGTTGAGCTTCTGATGATGATAACCAAGACATAGCAGTTGACGAATGATAGGCTAACAAGGCATGAGAAGATTTTGTTGGTGGCTGAAAATGTTTTGTCTGAAGCGATTGTCTGTGTCAAATCCTGCTACCTTGTTATCTATTCCAAATGCTGATGGTGAAGATTGTGAGGACCATGACTGTCTAAATGTAACTGAACTTTGTACCAAACCAAAACCAGACATTGTCGATTAACCATTGCCTGACTCTGACCAAATCCTTTCGTTGATGGTTCATGCTTAAGGGACAATAAGGGTTACTCAAGAGCAGCTTTTGCTTGCCTGTACCATTTCTGGAGTTGTGGAAGCTGCTTGTTTTCAGGGAGCATTCTCCGCATAAGTGGCTGAGATCATTGCCTTAACCTATGCATGCCTTATCCATGAGCAGATCCAAGTCACCATCTATACCAATAGCCTGTAAGATTTCGAGGTAGTTCATGGCTTTGAACAGCTATGGTCACAGACGGGGTTCTTAACGTCATCAGGATCTCCCATGAGAAACGGGGAGTATGTGAGACAATTGTTGGAAGCCTTGCAGTGACTGAAGGAAATGGCTGTTGTAAAATGCACTGCACATGGGAAAGGGGAAGAATTTGTGACTGTGGGCAACCGATACATTGACAAAGTCGCACGCTTTTGTGCCAACCATGCATGTTTTTTTTACGTGGAATATTCTGGTGAGAGCACAGAGAGGACTGAGCTCAGCATGATGCTAGCTATTGCACATACCTAGGATGAGGTCATGCATCTGGAGGGATCAGGAACAAGCTGGTTGGATCAAAGCAGGATGCAAAAAGAGGGAAGATGACATTTGGGTTTCAACTGATGGCAGAGCAGTGTTACCACCAGATTGCTTGCTATGTCCTATGGTGAGACAGATTCATGTAGCAGCTCACATAGGGAAAGATACAATGGTGAGATTGTTCAGGCAAACATGGTTCCACCCAAGATTCTGTGTGATTGCTGATGCAGCGTGTCATTGATGTGTCATGTGTCAACAGATGAATGCTGAAAAAATAACTGTGGTTGCTTTGAGTCCCATTGGAAGGTTGAGAGGTCCTTCAACTGAATACAGTTGAACTTTGTCGAAATGCCGAGTGTAATGGTTTGAAATAAACTCTGGTTGTTGTGTGCATCTTCTCATGGTGGGTGGAAGCTTATCTGACTAGAAGGTGTGATAGCCTCACAGTAGCAAAGTTATTGTTGAGGGAGCTTATCCCATGCTTCAGGTTTCCTATGACATTGAGTCAGGTAGAGGGACTCATTTCCATACGAGACCATGAAGCTGTTGTTCACTGCCTTAAACATTGAACAGAGACTGCACTGTAGTTACAGGCCAGAAGAGTCAGATATGGTGCAGCAGATTAATGGGAGTTTAAAGATGAGAATAGCAAAGGTCTGTGCCTCGACATCTCTGAAATGGCCTGATGCATTGCCTTTGGTCATGATGAGCTTGCACAGCATTCCAGACAGGAGGACTGGGGTATCCCCGCAGAAGATCATCATGGGGAGAATGATGCGCTTACCTGCAGTGCCGTCTACAGCATTAATTAACATCACCGATGATTTGATACTTGATTACTGCAAAGGATTAGCTGATGTGGTTTGTTCTGTTTCTCACCAGGTTGAAGGTGTGACTACACCAAGCTTGAAGGACCTCTACCACGACTTGGGCCCTGGAGATAGGGTCGTGGTCCAAAAGCATGTAAGGAAGAACTGTCTTGACTCACAGTGGTGTGGTCCATACCAGGTGATTTTAGTGACAAACACTGCTTTGAAGTGTGGAGGTCTGCCAAACTGGATGCCTCACACACCCGCTGAGTCTCAACGCCCTCGAAAGAAACAGCTCCTCTGCCAGAAGTGACTCCAGGCATTGTCACCAGACCACCGGAGAGTACAAGCCAAGCTGTGGGGTTTCCTGAAGGGGTTGGATACCCACCAAGCCGATCTGAGGGGGGTCAAGCTACACAAGGCCTTGGTATAGACTCTGAGGGAGATGGTAACATAACGGGTGGTATAGAATCTGACTCAGTTGAAAAAACTGGTGTTGGAAGTGGTTGTGTGCTGCCAAGGAAGACAGAGATTGCAAGAGAATCCTGAGACAGAGAAAGGCAAAACTTGCGACATGTATCCAAGAAGGATATTGCTATCAAACTGAATCATCTGAATCCGGCCAAAGTGAGTCAGAACAAACTCAAGGGAGTGTGAGAAGATTGAGGAGAACAGAAGTGCTGTGCCTGAGATACGCCTTTCCGGAGTGGACTTACCTTGCTACAAATGCCGGGGACAGTGAGGTTCAGAACATCGATACTGAGAATTGAGATCGAGTTGAGCGTTTTGAGAGTAAAAGACAATAGCGTTTTGACATTGACTGTACCATATCCCCCAAGACTGAGTGGTTTAAAAAGTCTGACTTTGAAAGATCTCACCTTTCCAACTTTTGTAAATCAGCCATCGCCTCAGGAGACTGCAGCATTCCAAATTGAACTTTTGCAGTGAGTCATTGACCAAGTTGTCTCTGATCTCATAAGGGATGTAAATTGAACTTTGAACTATAAATAGAATAAGAAAAAGGGCATGGGAAGTCTTTTAAGCTGTGTAAATATTGTGCCAGCGACTGATTACTGTTTTCCAAGACTTCAAGAACTGTTCAAGAGCTTTATTGTGTAACATTAGGAGGAAGAGAAAGAGACATTATATTAATCATCTTACAGCTACAATCTGAACCAATTTGAAAATGGAGTCTGGAAATCCAAACCGTGGGCACACATGTATACTAGGTACACTTATTGTAGGAGTAATTGTAGTGGTAGTAGTAGTCATCATTATGTCCATCATAAGTTCACACAACACAGAGGTCAAGGGAGTGGGAGTACATGGGACATCCACCCCAACCGCCTCTAGTACAAAAGAGGGTACATTAGGATCTGGTAGTGCTTCAATAGAGCAAACTAGTTGCTGGCTACACATAGACTTGTCTAAAGGTGATTTTACACTGATTGCTTATGAAAAACTGTTGTATGAGTATGGGATACCATGGACGCGATAGATTATCATGTGTCCATGCAATTGCCTGCCTCAGTTGAGGAGGGTATCAAGTAGCATCACCAACCCTTGACGTATGGTATTAGTTGCAGTTTTCTTCTTAGTATGTTCTATGGAACGGGCCATTACAAGTACTATTTCTGAAATTATGATTTGGGACTTACAGAATTTCCAGTTTACAAACATCTGAACAAATATGATTACTATAAGCAGGAAGAGAGAATGGGAAAGTATTTTGTACCCACAATTACTTTAGACATGGCTTATGCATATAGACACAAATTGATTTGTACGCTAACAGAGATAAAGAAAAGGTTTGTAGATCAAGTAGAAGCTAGACATAGGAGATTACCAGTTAAACTTGATAGTAGAGAGGAATAGACAAAGGAAGAATTAGCTCAAACGGCTAGGGGAAGTTATGGTTCAATAGCTCTAGATTGGAAACAATTAGGCAAGCTTTGCATTCAACAAGTACAGGTGAGTTATGACACTGTTTTTGTGGGACAAAGTGTGTGTGAACACACATTTCTGATTGATGCTTTGTCAAAGAAGTTCTTGCAAGAAGCAGTTTGTGATAAGCTGGACTGATTTGTGATGTCCACTAATGTAAGGGGGCATCTTACACCAGTTCAGAGATCCCTTATGGTGATTTAAGAGGTCTCAGACAACCTTAGAAAGCTATCCGAGTGTTAGCTTTGGAGAGCAGCCTTCGGGCTTAGTCTTGAAGGAGTGTAAACATCTTGTTTTGCCAATATGGAGTAAATGTAAAGAGAGCCACACAAAGTATTTATAAACATATGTATTTATTGTATAACACTATTTAGTATGTTACAGTATCTCCTGCACAAAGCACAAAATACTTTAGCGAAGAAATCACAGTAAATAGCACTAATACACAGTGGACCCCGGGGGGACCAAACCATATACTAAGAAAGTAGTATAAGAACCACGACTCAGGACTATGTTTAGAGGACATTGAATTGCTAGGAACCCAAGGAAACACCCAAGGTAAGTAGACAGGGATCTCACGGAGAGCATGTGCAGAGTGTGAACACGAGTGCATGCTCCGTACAAGTCTATGTGCAAGTCGCAGTTGGATTTTGAAAGATTAAAGACCCTTCCCTTCTGGACCCTGAAAAAACTCAGTGGAAGACAGAAGGTTGGAGAGGCACCCCACCTGTGGATACTGTGGTATCCATGTTACGTATCCCAGGGAAGCCGGGTGCATAGGCGTGGAGTGGCGTCGGAAACCGCTGTCGAACCCAATGAAGGACTTCAGGGAAGTGCTGCTTCTGGAAGAGGAGAAAGTGTCCGGAGGAATCCATTTGTGGTTTCTTGAAGAGGAGTACCTGAAAACAGAGGCGACAGTGTCTGTGTCACTCAGGGGTGATCATGAGACTTAGAAGACGGATGCCCTCCGATATTGGGTGCTTCAGGAAGGATGCCAGTGATTTTGACTCTGCAGCTGTGGGGACCAAGCGATGCTGAGGACAACCAGGACCCTGATACAGGCTGTCCCACGAAGGATGATGAGTGCTGAGGGGGTCCTTGTCTGGTGGGAGCCCCAAGCCTTGGCAAATGCAACCAATACTGGAAGTCAAGAAAGTGCAGGGTTGGGACGAGCATGGTCCAGGAGACGCACCACAAGCAGAGAACTCAGAGCATGCCCAAACCAATCAGGGGAGTCAAAGGAAAACAGAGGTGACCCTCAAGTGGACCCACAGGCCAAAGGCACAGAAGACGCGAGAGGACCTAAAGCAGATCACCAAAAGGATGCAGGCCATGATTCTGGTCACTGCAGATGTTCAAGGTTGGGGCTACTTGGAGCCCACAGATCTTCTTGCAAAGATGTCAAAAAGCCTTGCAACTGCAATGGGGACGCTGTACCCAGGGGTTTGGTTATTGCAACCCCCACAAGGACTACTGTTCTCAAACTTGGTAAAAGGGTATAGCAGGCTTTGAGGGCTGAGGTAAACCACCACCTGTGTTGCAGAGCCCAAGGAGTCCAGAGGAGCTTGGAATCTGCTGACCGGTCATCTTCGTTGTGGTGCCTGCAAATGCAGGAGAGAGACTCCTTCATTCCAACAGAGATTACTTTGGTTGTCATTGATGCATCACAGGCCTTGGAAGCTTCCTGTATGATGCACAGTTGATGCAGCAGACTGGAATGGAGACAAAGTCAGGCCCAAACGAAGTCCAGTGAAGTCCAGAGTACCCAGACGCACGAAGTGCAGTGTTTTCAGTTTTGAATCTTATCCCACGATTAATCTAAGTCCTACACCCAGGTAAGCCATTAAGTACCCTAAGGAGTGGATAGGGAAGATTCAGGGGAACCTCCCAGGGGAGGGTTTGCACAGGTGGGAGGTTACTCTCATGTCCTTTGTCCAGTTTTGCGCCAGGCTGGAGCCAACACCTCCCAGGACTGGTTTGAACTGGAAGATGCACAGGAACCCAAAATGTGCCCCTAATGCAGACTTTCAGGCACTGGCAAGGGCACCCACTCAGCCCTAATACACTAAATCCTGTCTGGGAGGTGGTCACACCTCCCTGTGACAGGATATCTATTGTTCTGCCTTCCCCTGCTTGAGCTTGGCTCAGCAGCAGGAGGGCAGAAACGTGTCTCTGGTCAGCAGCAACCCTTTTCTGCTGTCTGGGACTAGAAGGCTGGCACCGGGAACACTGAGTGCCTAACGGAGGGCTCTTACAGTGCTTGAAATCATACCTCCCACACTGTTTATAGTATGGGGTATGATTCAAACATGTTTGATACCAAACATGGAAGGATTACAGCAGTTTTCAAGATGATCATCTCGCGATTACGCGGTGCCCCTCTAATAGTATATGGCTGCTTCAATGACAACCCAGAAGAATGGACTCCATAGCCTGCAGGGGTGTCCTACTCATGCAGGGACACCCTCTCAATTAGAACCAGGCACCCTGCCCTCAGGATTGTAAAGGCCTGCCATAGAGATGACTTATAGGTTTTAAGTGCAGTGGCCCTTACACATAGTAAACCTACATCTTTAGTAAGTGGTGCATGCACCAACTGACGCAGGCTGAAATGGCAGCCCTGTAGTTCCCTTTTGAATGGTCTCTCATGGGTGGCATAATGCATGCTTCAGCCCATGAGAGACCTTTGTGAAACGTATGCCCTGGGGACATGTGTACCATATACTAGGGACTGACAAGGGTACCCCAGTATCCAATCTGGGAAGTACCTAAGTACATAATACAACAGTTTATCGGAGACTGCGAACTTGGCCCTCATCTCCTTCATCATCTCCTCAAGAAGCTGCTCAGAGATGTTAGTACTGCTGGCGATTGCTGCGGACGTAGCGGCAGGAGTATAAGGTGCGGTTAGTGTTTGCACTTGCCTTTGGGTGTCCATTTCTAGATCCGTCCTTGTTGCTTCTATCCCATGCTCTATTTCTTGGGTAGAGAGGGCTTGATATTTATTGCTGACGGTTAGGCCGAATGTTTCTTCATTCTTTTTCTGTTTCTCCGCCATTTTCGACTCTAGAGCCCTGCCTGGTGTAGGCAAGGTTAGATTGAGTGCAGCTTTTGGATTGGCTTTTTCTGAGTTGAGGTTTTTATCTTGGACTTTGAAGTAGGTCCTAAGTGAGGGGGTTAAATTAAGAGCGCTGCGCCCAGTTGTTTTTAGGCTTACTCGGCTGGCTCTGGATCGGGGGGCTTGTGGTTGCCCTGAAATGTGTCTTTCATTCTTCCCTTTTACTCCCCTGGTAGGTGTACTGGCTGGTGATTGGCTTTTTTCCTTGGGAGTTTGTGTTGGCCTTTACCTCAGAAGCTTTACTTCTTAAACTGTATCCCTCTCTCTCATGAATTTCACCTTCCTTGCTTCTGCTGGGTACCTGGGGATCCAGGGGGGCCTTGGTTGTTTCCAGTTTTTGTGGCACGGTTGTGACGGTTTCTAATATGACAGGGGGTATGGTCTGAGATCTTCCTAGGTCTTTTAGTACATTCTGACTTACCCTCAGTTTTCCCCCAACAGAGGAACCAGGGAGACCAGAGGGGATAGGTGGGCCAGGTGTATACCCCCTCAGACTTACCGAGTTTAGTGGTTGCTGCCGCGCTGCTTTCCTCCCCACATCAGTAATAACTTCTCTCCTATCCGGCCAGTCTAAGGATGCTGTATCGTCGCCGCAGACACCTTGCGTTGAGCAGCTCCCCCTCCTTTCTGCTGCTGCTGCAACTTCCTTGCCTCGAAATGATAATCTGTGCCCTGCTCTTCTAATGATGTGGCATGCCTTAACCACTTCTGCCCACACTCCCAGTGTGTAGGGGACTGCTGTAGTCAGCTCCGTCTTATCTTCTCTTGCCGTGGATCTACTGCAGAAATCCTCTCACTCCCCTCAAGCTCACCCGCTATTTTCGATCGCGGCTTTACTTGCGTGGTAATTCGCTGTGGGTGTGCACCGCCAGATACTACCGATGCCTCTTGTCGCGTGCCCCCGCTCTCGATGCTGTTTGCCTCCCATTCTGTGCTTCCTCCTCCTCTTGTGCCTGAGCTGAATCTTTCATCTGTCGAGGCTGCTCAATGATGTTCTGCAGGCACAAGCAGGCACAGAGCACCGAGCGCACAGAGCGCACCAAGCGCCGATCCCCGAACCTTCGGGACTCAGAGCCGGCTTGCAGTTGTTTGTTGCTTCTCGCTGATTATCTGGAGCTCAGACTGTGATGAACGCCCCTGTGTGTGAGCCCTCGCTGATGTACGCTTCATTAGTGCTTAGCTGGCAGTCGTTGGTGTTGGGCCGCTGTCTCCGCCGCTGTTGATGCCTGATCTCTGGCCAGGTAAGGTCAAGTGACTCCCGTTATTTCCCTTCACACTCAGAAAAAAAAAATGAGGGAAAGCTCACACGTTTCAGGGTTTTTTCAGATGCAGTTGCTGGGTTGCTGGGTGTAGCGCGATCATTTCCCGGTGCTCGTTCTTCTCCCGGTGGGCATTATCTGGGTTGCATTCCCTTTAGGCGAGGAGCTCGCGACTGAGCTCTTCAGTCAGCTGCCATCTTCTCCACCCGAGGATTTTGTGCTTCTCGGGTCCTTTGTTTGTCACTGGACCAGTCCAAAATACAGGATGTTTGTGAAGCTCTCGACCAGAAAATAAACACTCTCATAGACAGAGTAACGCATGTGGAAGGCGAAATAGAGGTGCTTAACAAGAAAACAGAGGCAAACCACAAGGAAATAACCAAATTGAGAACCAGGGAAGCTGAGATCAGAGAAAGAATGGAATCCCTGGAGAACCATGCCAGGAGAAACAACATCAAAATCTTGAACATACCGGAGGGAATTGAAGGAGAGAACATAAAGTGATTTGTAATCCAGTTACTAAAGGAAAAAATCCCTTGGTCTAAAACAGTTAACCTCAGTGAAGACATCCAAAGGATACGCCGGGATCCCTTTAGGAAGGGTAAATTTAGAAAAAACCAGAGGAAAGTCCTGATCAACTTTATGACATACTCACTGAAAGAACGAATACTAAGTGAAGGTCTAAAAGCAGTATCTTTCCCCAAGGATGATTGGTCCTGTAAAATCAGATCGAACATATCTAAAATGACCCAGGATAGACAATGGGAGCTGGGCCAACACATGCCGCAACTAAGGGCACTAGGAGCAAATGTTCAGATGGGCTTTCCTGTTTCACTAAAAATTATGTGGAACAACAAAATGCACAGCATAAGAGACCCAAATGAAGCAGAAAGGCCAATAGAGCAAATCAAGGCCCACCAGGAAGATCAATCCCAATCGAAATATAAAGCGTATCTCACACATCTGAAAGTGGCCGTGAAACCGTGGGAAAGAACAGGAAAATTTGAATGAAACCTAAAGGCAAGGACCTCAAAAGGGCAGATCAATGCCCAGAAGAAAGAAGTAAATCAAGGCTTCTCCAGGGTGGGGAGGACTCGATGTATAAATGTTCACCAAAAAAGCTCAAAAAAGAAAAAATCAAGAAACATGGTGGGGAGCAAAATGGGGGAAAAAAAGGAAAAAAGAAGTCCTAAAAGCAATACAAGAGGAGTACATAAGCACAGATGCAAGATATGGAGAACGGACCAAGGATGTTGGCTACGGGTGAGAGCACAGAAAAAGAGCTCAAAATCATAACGTGGAACACAAATGGGCTGAGAGTTAAAAAAACGAGAATGAAGATACTGGAATACCTAAAAAACTGCAACAGTGAACTAATTATAATCCAGGAATCACATCTAACAAAAGAGGAATGGGAGCCGATTTGCAAAACCCAAAGTTGGATAGATCATTGTATTTGCACAAACCAAAACTTCAACGTAAAGGGAGGTGCGATTATTTAAAATAAATCCCTGAAAGCGGGGATTGAAAGAACAGAAATTGACAGAAAGGGGAGATGGGTCACAGTGAAGGCAAGAATCTATAACAACTCATAAACTGTGGTGGAATACTATGGTCCAAATGTGGATGATCCTGAACCACTTCAGAAGCTATATGCTAACCTCCTAGAAACTAATACACCAATCATAATGGGCGGGGACTTCAATATCATACTAAACCCCAAAGAAGATCGGTATCCAGCAAAAAATCTCCCCAATCTGCCTAAAATGAGAGAATGGGTTGGGCGTTGCGCAAAGGACCTACCTATTGTGGATGTGCAAAAAGAAAAAGGAAATAAAAATCATAGATTTACCTATAATAACAAAAGGTTAGGACACACATCCAGAATAGACTTTATCCTCATTAGCAGGAGCTCAGTGGAACAAACAAAAAAAGTTGAACATATCCCAGCCCACATCTCAGACCATTCAGCGGTACAACTTAGCCTGACATTAAGAACCTCAAACTCTCCCCAGAGGAGGACAGTGGACAGGATATTTTTTTAGACCATACCAGCAACGAAAAACTGGCGGATAAAACAAAACAGTTTTTCGACTTAAATAACGTCGGAACTACAAAAAAAATAGCATGGGACGCATATAAAACCTTTATCAGAGGGAAAATTCTAAGTATGGCAGCTCATAGGAACAAGGAGAAGAAACGCTTCATCGAGTCGATTGAAAAGGACCTGCTGTCTTTTGACATAGATCTTAAGAATGCCAATTCCAGCCAGACAATCTCTGAGATAGAATGCAACATAGGAAACAAGAAAACAGAGCTGAATGACTTTTTAGACATGATAACCAGAGAAAAGTGGGAAGCCAGCAGACTTTCACATTACGAATACGGAGAAGGTTGCAGGAGAATTCTGGCTTGGAAAGGGAAAACCGAATGAACCAAAAATAGGATAACAAAGGTTTAGAGAGAGGGCCGACCAGGATACACTTCAGAAAGTAGCAAAATTAGGCAAGAATTCCAAAGCTTCTTTGAAAATCTCTACACGGAAGAGTCAGTGGGCTCTTGAGATCAAATACAGAAATTTTTAGAAAAAATCACAACCCCTGCAGCCTCCCAGGAACAGAAGACAGCTCTTAACCTTAGGATATCTAAAGAGGAAGTTAGCACTGTAATAAAAAGTTTAAAACTAGGTAAAGCCGCAGGCCCAGACACCTTACCTAACGAAATCTATCTACAGCTCCGAGAAACTCTATTAACACCTCTTACAGAGCTATTAAACTGCATATTTCTAGACAACCAAAAGCTCCCAAAGTCCCGGGATGACGCAATTGTAAGTATCATCTTAAAACCAGGGAAAGATCCAACCAAATGTGAGTCATACAGGCCCATTTCCCTCCTGAACGCGGATTACAAAGTATACACGTAGATACTGGCAATAAGACTAGGGTCAGTGGCAGGGTCCCTAATACACCCAGACCAAAAGGGTTTATTAAAGGTAGGCAAATCCATGAACTTTCACACAAGCGTATTACCGCTATTGATATCGCAACCCATTACACTGTACCTTTATCAGTAATAACTTTCGACGCGGCAAAAGCGTTCAACAGAGTTAAAATGGCCTTTCCTCAACGCCACTTTA
Source organism: Lissotriton helveticus (assembly GCF_964261635.1). Taxonomy (NCBI): domain Eukaryota; kingdom Metazoa; phylum Chordata; class Amphibia; order Caudata; family Salamandridae; genus Lissotriton; species Lissotriton helveticus. The sequence goes on from NC_136065.1 coordinate 1,471,901,856, forward strand.
GTTCAATTTAATCTGGCGGACAAATTAGAAAACACAATAATTAACATCTATTAAAATCCTGTTTCGAAGATACTAGTAAATGACGCCCTTACGGACAACATACAAATAAAAAGAGGCACAAGGCAAGGGTGCCCCCTTTCCCCCTCTTATTTAACTTCTACGTTGAACCGTTAGCTTGTCTGCTGAGGGGGGAAAAGGGGATCATGGCTTTTAAACACCAAGGCTGGGAGAAAAAAGTTGCGCTCTACGCGGACGATTTGATGCTATTCACTGGCAACCTAACCAGCTCTCTCCCCAGAATAGAGGAAACCATAGGAAAGCTCGGAGCAGTCTCAGGATATTTGGTGAACCAATCCAAATCGGAAATTCTTGAGTGGAATACCACCTCAGAAAACCCTCTACTTAAAGACAAAATAAAATATCTAGGTATAGAATATACAAAGGATCTGGATGAAGTAGCGAGCTTAAATTTCTCCAAGATCCACAAAGATATAAGGAAACTACTTAAGGCCTGGTCAGGACTACAACTAACCTTCCTAGGAAAATTAAACTTAATTAAAATGACCATAGTACCAAAATGTACATACCTTTTTAATTCCATCCTGATGAGTTTCAACACAGAGCAAATTAAAAAACTTCAAGGGGAACTATCAAGCTTTATCTGGGCCGCCAAAGGGGTCAGAATTAGATGGAAAAAGTTAAGAAGAAACAAAGCGAAAGAGGGAATTGCCAGCCCAGATATACTGGAATACTGCAGATCTTTACAGTTCAAGAACATTAGGAGACTACTAGCCAAATGGGAAACCTGGCCTATGCACCTGAAAGCACTCATAGGCCCTGAAGGAGATCCCTATCTATACAAATTTGGACACCCCAAATTCTTTAAAAAGATTAAACTAAAGACAATAAAAGCAGCAGCAAGATCTTGGCTGGAAATAAGGAGAATCTTAAAAATACCATATTACAGCAAACATGCGCCAATTTGGGAATCCCCAGGCACCCCAGAATCCTAAAAGATGCCCTAGCAACCCCACTAAGAGAGCATAACATAAATTACTGGAGACAGCTGATAGAGAATAATAAGATCATACAATGGGAAACCCTAAATGAAGAGTCACAAGGGTCATTATCTAGATGGAAATACTATCAACTAAGCAGCTGGATAAAAGCCTTAAAGGAAAAACTACAAGGAGATGAGGTCATCGAACAAAAACTCTTAAACCCAGAGTCTTATAAAAAAGGAAGTATCATACTGGTACTGGGCTCTTATAAGAGCAGGCCAAGCAGAGTACAAAACCCCGCAAGACATCTGGGAGAGAGACATGCTCGGGTTTGACATTCCACACTTCTGGCTAACCTCGAATGCAATCATGGGTTGAGTAGTAAAGGCGGCTCCTTTGAAGAAAAACCACCTCTTCACGATTCACAGATCTTATTGGATGCCTAAAAGACTATCTAAAATGGCCAGCAATGAAGTAAAAAAGTGCCTCAAATGTGGAGAAGAAAGAGCTGATGACCTGCATATGTTCTGGGGCTGCATAATGTTAAAGGACTATTGGGACCAGATTGGTAAGATTCTCTCTGACGTGATAGAGCAACATATAGAGGTAAGCACGGAAATGGTTATTTTTGTGAGTCAAGGTAACACACTCCCTTTGACATTGTTTAAAGACCAAGAAAACATTCTCTTTACATTGACCCTGTTAGCTAGAAGGGAGATTTGCATTAACAGGGTTAAACAATCACCACCAAAACACACTGATTGGTTAAACTTGGTACTAAGGGTGTATAATTTAGAGAAGCAAAGGAAGAGCACTAAGAAAAACAAATTCTGGAGCATCTGGTAAAGATACAACCAGATTAACATGAGGGGGTTCAATGATTAAGGCAAAAGGAACAACGATTTCAAGTTGGTTCTTGATCAGAGTAGTCATAATGTTTAGCTCCCCCACAGCCGTAAATCGTGTGCCTTAGGATGCACAAAAGAAGGCCCCAAAGGACAAGGTTAAAAAGTATCCCATCCAGGGCAAATTTGGACCACCGCAGTAAAGCACTGAATGGATACTGGGGCTTCGACTCCTCCATACCCCAAGGAAACTTGCTTGATGAGGACTTAAAATCTATTAATTTTTTAAATAAAAATACAACAGTTTAGGGAGAAAGCAAAAAGACTGGGGTCCTAATTAGCATGATCCCAGTTAGACTAGTCAAAAACAGCATCACAGCAAGCAAAAAGTAGGGGTAACCATAAGAAGCATATCCTACTTTCCTACACAGTTCAAATGGTGCCAAATGTAGACTTTGTATGTGGGAGAAATACATATGTCTGACTGCAGAACAAAGGGTATGGTACTTGTTATGTGGCTGTTGTATTTCCAAATATGTACCAGGTAGAAGATTTGAAAACCTGGAAGGGAAGCCATTACATAGAGAAAAATGTGGAATGAGTGCAGTGGAGATTGTAGGAGACATGTTTGGGGCAATGATACCTAGTGAGGGAGCGGCTTTAAATGACGCTAAGATCAGAAGGTTGTCAACTATAGTAGATAAGGTTTCGGTCAATACAGTTCAGTCGTTGTTGCTCGTAGATGGAGAGATGGTTTCGATAAGAGCTATTGCGATTCAAAACAGTCTTGCTTTCGACGTGTTGTTAGCAAAAGAAGTCTGTAAAATGTTGAAAGTCCAACAGTGTTGCACTTATATCCCAGACCACACTAGGGATCTGAGGTAGTATATCAGCAACATCACTGAGATACATCATGAGATGCATAACTTGGCAACTGCGGGAATTTGAAATAAGGTTGGGAAAGGTTTTGGAAAAGTTGGAAGTTGGTTTCGAAATCTTGGGAAAGGAACACTTGGCTGCACTAGAAACCAATTGTGATAATCGTGATCTGTGTCAATTTGTTGTTAGGAATAGAGAAGACCTACAAGTGGCACCAGTCTAGGAAAGGAGACAATTCCATTAAAGAGAGGGAAAGGAGAATGAAGACACTGCATGGCAGTCATTATGAGAATCTTAAGCGCTTTGAGACGTTTCGACTGGGGAGACTGACTACGACAACTGTTTAGATCGGTCCTCTCTACAGGGAGTCTTAATGGGAGTGATGACACATGTCATAAGAGGGGGGCTGATAAAGCGCAGAATTCTTTTTTCATTTGTAGAGGTGCTTCATAATCACGAATAGTGCACACCCACATATATTCTTTTGTTGTATTACCATGAGGCAGTAGGACATGAATTGTAATCTTATGAATCATGTCGTATTAGGGACATTTCAATGTAAACGTGAAGAAATCAGCATTGAAACTAGGCGTAACTAACTGAAAACATTAATGTGTAGAATTTGAGCATAACGCTGACAATTATTCATGCATTTGATATGCTTACGTAATTTAGAAATGTCCAGTTAAGAGTGTTAATTTTATATGCAATTTTGCAATGTCTATGTACCATTTTCTTTATGTTGACCTAATTATGTAGGCCTGAAATGCATTTTCCCTGGAAGCTCTTGTACCATTAGTGTAATAGTTGAATTTCATGTGCATGTTGTATTTGTTCTTTCTCACGTTTTAGTTGCAGGTGGAAGAATCATCCTTGTTAGTTAGAATAATGCCTTTGTTTAAGGAGTTAGGCATGGAGAAAAGAGAATAAATTGAGTGTTTATATTGATAGTGGAGAACTGCTGTACCTTCTCACAGGAGAGAGCCTGAGAATCAAGGTCATCTCACCAAGCTTGGGAGCATCGCTGCCTATTGGAAAATTATCTATGATAAGGGGGCCTCACTGGATGGAGTGATCCGCAAAGGACCCTAGGATACTATCTGTACTATGATGTTTAGTAACTAGAGAAAGTGTACGGGGACATAATAATAACAATAATCCTTGTGAAGCACGCAGCTACCCCTAGGTTTCCCGGCGCTGGGGGCCGTCGGGAAGATTAATCAAGCTATTGCCCAGAGTCACATGGTGCTGGGCAGACCCCTGCCGCCGGTGCCAGAGATCAAACCGTGATCCCCAGCGTCCAGTGTCAGTTGCGCTGGCTGCTGCGCCACACCTCTTCCATTTTTGCCTTGCCTTGAGAGAGAGAGCATCTTAGAACAAGCTTTGTTTTAGTACCTTTATGCTGCTTGACCCAACTAATGTGAAGAGACTTCTTAGGAAGGCTTCACTCGCTGACACTTTAAATCATCTTGCCTGGGGAAATGCTATGTAGGGATTTCACGTTAGTGCTAGTGTAGGCATTGATCTATGCTTTATACCCACAAACCTTTGATGAAGGTGAACGTGTATGTCTGTTCCATAATGTTTTGTATCCTGATCCTCGACCTAATCATCTTGTGCAAGTTGCACCGTAGATTTGGCTTTTTTTGTTAGTTTCAATGTATTTCTACACCCTCATTTTGCGGTGCCTGTACGTCCATTTTTTTGGGCTTTGTAATAAATCAACTAATCTTATTCGGTAGTCTGTGATCCTAAGAGTCATAGTAAAATGTAACTGAAATGTTTGATCTAGTAATGATTCCCCCCCCCCACTCTTCCATTCTGAGAAAAAGTACCATCGACTCGAGGTTTTAGAGCAGATCTATAACATGGAACTCGGATTGTTCACCACCAAGGTCACTTGTGAATCTGAACCATATGTTGCCTAGGTTTAAGTCAAGCATATGGAATGCACTTTGGGATTGATTTTATGTTTATTGGAATGGGAGCACCACCATGAACTGGTTGTGCCACCACCCCAATAAACCACCAGATCATAATGATGGTATTCACACACTATTGGAGATGTAGCGACCATCACTCATTTTCTCTGAGTCTCCAGTGCAGCAAAATGCACACATTGGCAGATGCGAGGGAGATCACAAGCCAATGCTGGTTATCGTTATTGGGTATCACACAGTCCCCCATGTCATGCAGAAGGGCCATGTACATCAAGGGGCAGATGGTCAGTACCTGAGTGTTCAAGGTCGACCACTCAGCAATCCACCATGTTTGTTGTGTCGAGCATTGCCTGAGACTATGTGGTAAATGTCAGCCTTCGGACCAGCATCTCCCGCATGGCACAAGAGGCCAGCTCTTTGCAGTTTTTGGGGAATCCAGTACCAGCCATAAAGTAGTTAAAAGTAGTGGGATTCAGCTTGAATTTTTGCAGGTGCATGTGTGTGGAGGAGAGTGGGCCAGTCATATTCAATGCAGTCCCTAGCTAGTAAGAACTGCCACCTTTTTCTTATCTGTTCTCTGGATGGCATGGAGAATAGGTGGTTTATGATTAGGTTATATCGTCCAGATACCACTCCCCCTATGGGTCCCCTAGATATCCAGGCTATGTTCTATGGAGGAGTGGAAGATCATCATCTCAGTCATGTTGCCCAAGTGCCCCCTAAGGCAGTGTCCAATTGGGTGAAGGACCATTGTTGGGACAGGGGGAGGCCATACTCCAATTGGAATGATTGAAGTGTTTTAAAGCCAGGTCTGTCAATCAGTTAATCAACCCTCATGATTCCTGCCAACCTCAATCAATGCCAGGAAACAGTGTGGCTGTCAATGCCAATCCCCAGATTATGTTGTACTCATAAAGGCCCTCCAATCAATGGGATTCACCGGCTCCGCTCTGAACTGGTTGATTTATTTTCTTACTAACCGCACCTTCCAGGTCTACTCATCCACTGCCAACTCTAAGATCTATTCTTCACCTTACGGGGTCCCACAGGGATCTATTCTTAGCTCCCTGTTATTTAACATTTATGTTAGACCCCTGGCAGCTATTGTAGAGGAATCTGGGTTGTCGATATTCTCTTATGCCGACGACACCCAGATTATTTTCTCTCTCTCAGCTGGTAAGACCACAGAGCCTTCGGCCCTTAGGACAGGGCTCAACAAAGTGGCGTCTTGGATGTACGCTAATCTTTTAAAACTGAACGGCAAAAAAAATGAGGTTCTGGTTATTGGCAAAGACAGAGGCCTCTGGGGCTCTCAACACTGGCCCACAGAAATGGGTCCTTTCCTGCACCCTTCCTCGCAGGTCCGCAACCTTGGTTTCATTATCGGCGAATCTCCATCCATGCGTCCACAAGCTACCAAGGTTGCTGCTACATGCTTCACCATCTTGAGATGGTTGAGGAAGATTGTGTGGATGTTACCTGGCCCTGCCCAGAGAACCGTAGTCCAGGCCCTTGTTATATCTAGGCTGGACTATGGTACCATCCTCTGCCTGGGAGCTATTAAAGATGTTGCGCGCAAGCTGCAGCATGTGCATAACTGCTGCTAGATTACTGTGTCGGGTCTCCAGAACCTCCTCGACCTCCAGTCTGCTGGGGAAGTTATATTGGCTCTCAGTTGAAAAACGGATTAAGTTCAAGGCCCTAACCTACAGGTTTCGTATTAAGCGCAACAGAGCTCCCCGCTACCTGCAACACTTAGCCTGTCCCTATGTACCTTCTCGCACTCTTCGGTCTTCTACACAAGCCAAATTCCAGGTCCCTAAGGTCAGATTTTCCCGCATGGGTGGTCGGTCCTTTTCGTATTTAGGTCCTGTACTGTGGAATGCACTCCATCTCTCTCTTCGCACTCAACCCAATCTTTTACTGTTTCGAAAGTCACTTAAAACCTAGTTCTTTAGCCAGTAGACCGCTTTTTTCCTCTGCTGCTCCCTGATAGTGCCGGGAAACCCTTTTTGGATAGCTGTTTGCGCTGATACAAATCTAAAATAATTTTTACAAAAATACCATATAAGGAGAGATCCGTGTAGCCATGTGTTGGCTGTCAAGAGGATGTGAGACAACTGCTATATAATGTCCTTGGCTCTCATCACTGGATTTGCCAGCCTGTAGCGTAGAAGGAAGTGGCCCTTAGGGGCCACCCTGGTTTTTCACAACCACCTGCTATGCCTTCCCAAGTAATGAAGAGTCGATCAGTTAGTAGAGAATACAAACAGGGTTTACTATCAATACTCTGCAGAGGAGACCAATCTGACCTGCACCCTAAGATGTCTGCCGAGGGACTGACCCCTCAACAGTCTGCAACACACAATGATTCTTCCCAAGGGTCTCCAGGATGGACTACCACCTGCCAGATGGGTACATGCTATGTGTAACTCAAGGTTACCGTCCTGAGCCTCAGCGTCTCCTAACGTGGGAGCAGAACTACGCACTCATATAGGTATGCAAGGGCAGAAGGGTCTATTCATTAGAAAGTCGAGAATCAGCCTTGAACAGAAGAGAAAATAATAACTAAATACTGTGTTCTGCTGAGGCAAGCAAAACGAATAATGAGGCCTAGTTCAGGCACAGCCTAATAGGGATTACGAAATACAAAATGGAGTCACACTCGCTAACTAAAGCTTGCATGTTGCAGGGATAACTCAGTGGGTTGCATAACATGAATACAAATGGTGTCTATTTAGCAGCACACTGCTCACCTAATATAACAAGGAACTGGTGTATAGCAAGAATAGGGTTTTAAAAACTAACAGGGTGCAGCCCTTATAATTTCAGACAGCATAGTGAGACCTGTTGCATTTCAAGAGTTGTTTCTCTATAGTGACCAACGCGGGTACAACTAGGGTCCTGGACAGCCAGCAAGAGAGTTGTGAGAGATGATGGGCAGTATACTAGGAGCAAATACAAGGAGATGATGGAAGGAGAGCTGACATTTTTCAGACACTCACCCCCAGTCAAACATCTGGGTTTAATCTATCATTATTATTTAGCTCACTTCATCACCTCTTTTCAGACCCTGCCCTATGCAAATCAGTCTTGGCCCTGTACCTCATGGGGACAGTCCAGCCCGCACTACCAAGCCAGGTCTTCCCTAGACCGGAAACAAACATCCTGTGACTAGTTTCCGGGTAACACCCCTCATCAGCCATGCTAGCTTGACTCCAGTGGCAAAGTGAGAAAAGGACCCACGTCTTGGCACACCCTGTCAACTTAGGGTGAACAAAGCAAACACAAGGAGATGATGGACGGAGTACTCACATTTTTCAGACACTCAACCCCAGTCACAGATCTGAGTTTGAGACATCATCATTCTTTAGCTCACTTTGCCACCCCACTTCAGACCAAGCCATATGCAAATCAGTCTTGACCCTGTGCCTCATGGGAACTGTCCAGCCTGAACTTCCAAGCAAGGTCTTCAACCCTCTAGAAAGTGGTAAAGTGCACAGAGTCCTGAAAGCCACCAAAAATAGGGTGAGAAAATTAGAGGGTGATGGCAAAGGTTTGGGAATTACCCTGTAGAAGAGGACCAAGTCCAACAAAACCCCTTAATTACAACTGTTGAATATTTTTGACACTGAGGGGATATTTTGGCACTTACCAGAGAATAGCACATGCACCAAAGACTGGTGGAGTCATTTTGAGAATCTACTGCTGTAGAGGGGAGTTGATAAGCTTTAAAATCAAGGGTATTGAACATTAACTGTGACTAGACACTGGGACCTAATTTAAGTGTTTTCATACAGGTATTAAAATAAATATGTATGATTTCACAACATAACTGAATGTGACTCACTACATTAATTATACTTTTTTCAATGTTGATTAGTTAATAATCCAATGTACAACAGATTTTGTCTTATCTGCCCGTATATATAGATTACAAAATTTCCAGTGACATTTGTATGTGTATCTAAATTCATAATATTCACGTGTGCACTCCATCAAATCACACATGGGACAAACTGATGGATAGCTCTGGATGAGGGTGACCTACAACAGAGACCGGTGGCCAAATGAGAAATAAAAACAAAGAAATGAATGATGTAAAAAATTGTATCTAGAATGACATGCTCTAGGTACTTTGTTAACCTCTTATGGAAGGTATGTTCTCAACAGAGCATGTGGTTTTTTGTGGCACTGCTATGATGTTACAGTATAGAGCTTGAGGTGAAGATGGAATCCAGCTTGTGAATTTAGTTGAAACTTTTGGGATCTGATTCTGAAAAGTAAAGAAAGTTAAGAGGGATTACGTGGTTAATGAAGATAATGCAGCTGGGAGATTCTCACTTGGCCATTTCATGGGCAAGATTATTTATGGTATTGATCTAAGCCCTATTGCTCTACACTAAAACAACGTTTGTGCCTCGTTCAATTTTCATTTACTAGTGCTTTAACCTGTTACACAATTTACTACATTAGTATTATGTTTTTCATATTAAATATATAAAATTTAAATTAACCGGGTTTTCACCTTTATGTTCTTTAATGTTAATTGAGATATTGGTTCACCTTTTTATCCGGCATACTTTACAGAGATTTGTCTAAAGTTGTCAGGTTGCTTAGGAGAAGTTACCAAAAGTCTCATTTTGCTAAAATATTTTCTTTTTATGAGCTTCTCTAAGCAGTGTGAAAAAGCCAGCCACAGTTCACATCACGACAGGGATATTGGTCTTGTCCCAGACCACTAGCTAGATTATTTTCAATTAATCATAAACTTTATTCGACAGTTAAGTCATAAAAGTGGTACATAAAATATACATTATTGCAGTATAAAAATTACATTACCATTTAAATTTATATAAATATTTAAAACATGATTAAACTCCAAAGGACCAATGCCGAATATATTATTTGCTTAAAGATTGAATAAAAAACATTGTTTAAGAATACAAATTTTAATATATATAGTCCAAGCAAATATTGCTTGAAGCTCAGTTAAGCAAAGTAAAATACACCCCTCTCATATTTCAATTAATTTTTGAAAGGACTATATGAATTAAAACTCATTTTACTGCCGTAGCTGTTTCAATCGAATTACCCAAGCCCATTTTAGAAATTTGGCCATGGCTATAGCAATTCGGGGACTGGGATTTGTACATAAGATTCTTAATGCCTCTTCGCGTCTGTGGGTGCCAATTAATCGGCAAATAGGTTTCACCCACATTGAGCGAGGTGCTGTATATAAGGGACAAAAGAATAAAAGATGACTTATGGATTCTTGTTGGTCACTGCACCTTGGGCCTTTGTCATCAATTACTCCCACCCATTTCGCTATAAATGACCGAGTTGGAAGGGTGCCTACTCTAAGTTGAAAATAGAGCTTACGGTCATACTGCTTCTCTATGGCATCCCAATACAATTCCAACTTCGGTTGTGCCTTAAAATCAAGAAAACAACCTGTTAGGTGAGAGGAAAGGCACTTTGCGCGTGCTTTTGAGTTAACCATCTCCCAGTACTTGGCCTTCATGATTTTTTTAGATGGAAATATCGCATTGGTAGGATCATCCCACAATTCTCCCATTCCCAAGCTTACTAGCAGGGATCTAATTGCTTTCAGCCAGTATATTTTATGAAAGGAGTCTTTTTCAATTATTTCCTTTAGGCCCCGGGCATAATGCTGAAGTTCCTCGGTAGTCCATATCCTACGCCAATACAATAATGGTCGTAGTGAAGCTAAATCTTGAAGAGCTTCCTACCCAGGTCCCACAGCAATGGTGTCAAGGGGGTACTTTGTGGAACACTAGTCGCTTTTCTCAAAAACTCATTTTCCGCTAATGTCAAGCTTTTTAGATTTTCAAACCCCCAAAGTTCAGACCCATAGAGGGCCGAACTTATCACCTTCATTCCGTAAATCTCCAAAAGTGGGCTAATTGGTTTCGACAATGAGGCTTTGAACCTTTTCAGAAGAAGTCCTGCCTGCTGGTGATGTTTTAACACAGCCAGATCTAATTGGCTAGTCCAGTGCATGTCCCTCTGGAGGGTTACCCATAGATATGTGAAGGCGTCAACCCGCTCCAGCAGGGAGTTATTCATATATATGCTCCCTCTCAACGGTTTAGCAGACCTGGCAGGTTTATGTTCAGTAAGAACCATAAACTTTGTTTTGGCGGTATTTATTTCTAGTCCGCGATCCAGGCAGAAATTCTCAAAGCGCCGGAGGGCACGTTGGAGCCCACTTGGCGTTTTTGAGATTATCAAGGTATCGTCCGCGAACATGAGGATTGGCACTCGCTTGCCAACCATCACAGGGGCATCGGACGGGACCAGGGAAAGGAAGTCTGCCACCCCATTCACGAAGAGCGAGAACAGGGTAGGCGCCATGATGCAACCCTGCTGCACTCCCCGCTCAACGGGGAAGGTTTCCGTAACCTCGCCCTGTTGTCCCCACCGAACACGAGCAAAGGTGTCCTCATGCAGGTGAACGATCAAACTCAACAACTCAGGGGCCTTCCCTAATGCATCCAGGACTCGCCATAGCTTATTGCGCGGCACCAGGTCGAAAGCCGCCCTCAATTCAACAAATACGGCATATAATGTCCCTTTATCTAAAACCACAGACCGCCAATAAAGAATAATAAACCGAAAAACCTGATCTATCGTGCTAGTCTTGGGGCGAAAGCCAGCCTAGAGGTGACTCAAGATGTTCCCTTCTTCCATCCAGGTCTGTATTTTCCCCAAGACCAGACGGCCCATAATTTTCTGGATGGAATCGATCAGGCTAATAGGCCTGTAATTGCCTGCTAGCAACTTGTCCCCCTTTTTGTATACGGGCACAATTTCAGCTCCTTTCCAGGAGTGGGGGACAGCCATCCCTTGGGCTAGATATGTGATATACAGTCGCCATCTTTTCTTGTCATTTAAAAATATGTCAGCAGGTACGCAATCCGTACCTGGGGCGCGTCCCTCAGTTACTGAGTCTAGTGTCCTATCGGCATCCTTTAAGCTGAAGGCGGCGTCCTTGGGACAAAAATGCCCTCGCTTCCGCTGTCTTCTCCTTTGGCGTACTGTGGCTTAAAATAATCGATCCATGAGCTTTGAGCAACATTATTCTGTGGACTATTGTGACACCCACCCCTATCCCATTTAAAAATATCCCAGAATGATTTTGGGTTTTTAGACACACATGCCACCTTAAGATCCTGCCACATACTCTCTTCCCAAGCCTTTTTTGCAACAAACTGTTTATGTCTGTAATTACCTCGGGCCACTTTTTCTTTGCTGGGATCCTTAATTTTTAATGCTAGGCTCAGCTCTGCCCGGGCTTGCCTACAAGTATCATTATACCAGCTCTCAGGTTTACTCCTTCGATCTCGCCTAACTAAACTAGGTTTACAAAAATATGTTTTAAGTTTATTGAAGAAGTTAGCATGGGCTTCCATAAACGGAGTATACATTGATCCATACGTTTCACCAGTCCCCATAGTTGCCAGTACCCGTCTAAATCCGTCTCAATATTAATCAAGGTATTAGGGTGCTCTGCAACTTGGCACCACTTAAGGTGGCGCTCATCGTTTGTTAAGACAGTTTCTGGGGGTATAAACCCCTGAGTCACGCCAGCCGTTTCTTCTAGGCCTAGTCTAAACAGTGCAGTCAGGGGGTTATGGTCACTCTCGATACGAGGTATTACCTCCATATTCACAAGAGAGTGCTACAACTTGAGATGGACAAGTAAATAATCTATGTTACTTGCCCTAATGCCATTATCATAGGTCTTATTACCCATCCTGTCTGACAGTGTTCGGCCATTAGCAGCCCTCAGCTGATTCCCCATGCAAAGGTCCTTCAAGCACATTGCGGCCTCTGTCCATTTACTTATAGGATTTAATTCCAGTTGCGGAACTCCCCACCTAGAGTCCTCCTCCTCTGTTAGGTTCAGGTCATCGAGTCCAAGTGGCTCGAAAGTTGTATTAAAGTCTCCTGCAATCAGTGGGAGTACATTAACTGGCAGGGTCTCAATCAAAACTTCCAGGGCTGTTACTACATCAGATTTTCTCCCACCTGGTAAGCCCCTGACATATACATTAAAAATATGGATTTTTAAGCAAGACGGGAAGCTAAATCTCACGGCAAGAATTTCACAGATCGACACCGGGAGATGTTGAATATTGCATTTTAGGTTCTGCCTTACCCATATCACAAGTCCACCTACTGGGCGACCCAATTGCCTTTTAACAGCGGGGACATAAAAATTCAAATAACTCAATCTAAACACAGGGTCAACCGACCAGGTCTCCTGGAAAAGGCAAATATCAAATTTGACGATAAATTCTAACCAATGTGGTGAAGCTAGTTTTGGACCCACCCCCGCCAAGTACCAGGATATGAATGTTGTCAAACACACTGAGCTCTCGGGATTGCCAGCACTCTCAGCCCCCCGCATAGGAGAAGGAAGAACTGAGTTTACAATACTCAGCTCCTTCAACAGTGGATCTATTCTACTAATCTGGGTGGTATCTACACGATCATTGTGTTGCCTGAGCCCTACAGTCCCTCCCTGGCCACTTCCATGATCAATCGCTTGACTTATACTCCTACCCACATCATCATAAATTCCTAATGCTATACTATCCCTAGTGCAACAATCAAGTACTTGCCGTCAATCACAATCCCCCAACCCTGATAGAGCATCGAATCTGTTAAAAAGCCTTATATTCCCTAAGGCACAATGGTTTGACGCCTCTCCCAATGGAAAAATATCCCTCTGTAAATTCTGCGGGGAGACATAAAAATTAGACAAGGGTAATGTTTGAATCAAGGGCGATAATTCATTTTGGGGACAATTGCAAATGTGTTTAACACACCTCCAGTCCCTAAAGTTAATAATGACACAGTCCCCCACCACAGACTTAGGTCTCCTGCCCACCCAATTCACTCTCCTGGCGAACAAAATTTCTGCACATGTGTTAGTTGGCAGTGGTCGATTAACATTGAGCCAGAAGGTACACTTGTTCTTCAGGTCCATACATGACTCCCTTTTTCCCTGGTCCAGTGGAGGGACCCCCACCAAGACTACCACATAAGGGGCTGATTCTAAGGGGAGATCTATATTGGGTAAAGTGGCTGTACTATGTGCAAGGGACGATTTGGACAGTGTTTGATACTCAACATCAGATCTACTACCAACTGCTTGATGTGGCCTATCCCTCTGGGCTATATGTTCGGCCCTTGTCAAGTTAGTAGTTAAAGATACATCACAGGACACCGGAGGGTCTTCCTGTGCAGTACTAATTCCACCTTTTGATGTAACAACAGTATTAGGAGTATTAGCATTAACCATACATTGCCCTGTTGAATTTTTCTGCATACAATTTAGAGCACTGTTCCGGTTTCCCACCTGCATCTGAACTGATGCAAGGGAAAGTTCAAGGCACACCAGTCTATTCTCAATGGAATCCAATCGATCATATATTGGATGACATATCTTGTTAAAAGTACCTTCCAGTCTTTTCCAGAACAACGGGCCCAAATCAACTAATGCATCACCCCCCCAAATGCTTGATGACTTGCCCCCTCTTTAACAGGTAATGACGATTGTGTGGACCTAGTGACTGTCCTTACGGTAGACTTCTCATTAAGCACATGCATTTTGCCAATTTTTACTTTTCTTCCCCCTGCTTGCATTTGTGGCCCCGTACGTTTCCTTTTTGCTGTCACTCCTGTCACATGCTGTGCTAATCCGGTTTTGGCATGACTGGCTGATCGGGTCTTAATATTAGGAGAAGGCAGTCTCCTTGCAATGTTGTGGTTACCCATGTCCCCTGAGAAGGTAGGACTTGTGTCCACAATGACCACTGGCTGCGATGAATGGCTTGTGCTGGTTATCGACCTGCTGGAGAACTGGTGATCTAGCCTTCGCCAGACTTCCCAATAAAGATCTCTTATCAAAGGGGGTATCAAGAGATAGTCTCTGTTCTGTGAGTTCTATATCTTTGGCCAAAGCAGTTGATACTCTGACAAGAAAGTTGTCCAAGGTGCCCATTAGCGATCCTCCAGTGGATTTTCTGCCATTCCCCCCCCGAGATAGGTGAAGTTGCCATACTTATTAGTAGAGAGTCTGGCCACCTTCGACTCCCAAATCACAATTACAACCCAAAACAACTATAGCACACCACGACTAGGATACTATAACTCACTTACTCACTAACTTTGGCTGCTGTCGTTAGGGGGGTGGCCCATCCCATACTTATCCGTGCTTGAACTGGCTTAAACGGGCCCGCCCTTGGCCCTGGCTTCGCCTGGCTCGTCCCGCTACGCGGAGGGCTGTGCTGGTTAAGTGCGCCTCCTGGCGCTGTCTCCCTGCGACAATTACGCCGCGCCGCTGGGGCTGCCGGGAATCGTAGCCCCGGGGCCGCGGAAGCGCTAATGGGGGCAGCCGGTAGACTCCTGGCGGTGGCGGCAACAAGGTAAGTCCCCAACAGTGACTCTTCACGGTGTCGGCAGAGTCAATATTCTCCCTCCGCTTGCTCAGCTTTCCTCAGATTATTTTCAGTGCTCTTCTAATGCCTCGATAGGTCCATATTCACACACTCTCCTTGCATCAGCACACCCACTACATAAAAAGGCCATAAAATCCTGTCCTCTGCTACCCTCTGCATGGGTACTGGGAATTCTTATGGCCTTCATTTGTCTTTGGTACTATTCTTGCATTTGCTGATCTCATTCTTTCATCATTCCTACCAAGCCCACACCCTTCAATGCCATACCTTCAACTTGTCTTTAGGAGTTTTTGTGGATTCTGTTCTTTACCTGCTTGATTGTTTCTCTGGTCACATAAGTTCACTCTGTCCAAAATTAAATGCCTTTAATTGGACAAATTGACAAATTGAGAGATGGAGCAATGTATACGCTTTCAGACTCACTTAGAGTTTTTCTTCTGATGGTAGAGGTTCAGTACTCAGGAGGGCATTAAGCTGGTTTGGAAACTATTGTCTGAAAGAAAGCATTTGATCCTTCCAACCACTGCACCACTGCTTTTAAAAAAAAGATGAATATAGGTATACATATGTGTATACATTGTACAAGCTGCACATTATATTTTCAGGTGTCACAAATGGCAGAGCCTTAATTTTTACACTGGACTTCCCCGAACTAGCATGGCATTTTACCTTTCTTTGTTATCATTCAAATTCTCTCATTCTCAGTTAGTGATATTTATGATATTAGGAGCACAAGGAAATATCTAGTAGAGAGAAACATTTTATTGGATAGTTTTCATAATTTTGTACTTCAGTAGTAGCAATACTTAATGATTCATGGCTGAGCTTTTACCCAAAAAATACACTGTAGTGATCCAGCTTCCACAGCCAGCCAACCAGCCATCAGGTGGAGCTGACCACGGGTCATATTCCTAGTCATTGCTGCACTCAATGTTTGCAACATGCACTATAAGGCACTCCCAAAATAAGTCACTGACAGGCATATATCACCCCTACACTTTTTGCCTTCACCCCTCCAGTTTTTATGAATTCATTCTTCTTGGTTTAGGACTCTGTGCACTTTACCACTGCTACAGTGCGCATGCTCTCTCCCTAATACATAGTAACATTGGCTTAGACCTAATTGACACATTTAACTTACCCTAGTAAGTGACACCACTACTTGTACCCTGGGATTGTAAATTGAATGCTACTAGTGGACCTGCAACACTACTTGTGCAACCAACAAAAGTAGCACTTTAAAACATGTCTCAGGCCTGCCACTCAGTCTGGAGGGCAGATTTAAACTGGCATCTAGACCTGGCAAAATAAACCTTTTTCCAAGCCTTTATCTTCCTTTTTACAGACTATGTCACCCCTAAGGTAGGCCCTAGGAGATCCAAAGGGCAGGGTGCCCAGTATTTACAAAATAGGAAACCTAGGTTTAAGTTTTACATGTCCCATATAGTTCTCATAAACTCATAAAGTTGTTTACAATGTTTGAAGATCTTTCTCTCCCATTGACAACCATCGGGCTATCTTTTTACATTTAATAAGTGCTAACTTTTGATTGGGAGCAGATATAGATAAACGGTTTAGACTGAAATTAATTGTAATTTGTAATTCCCTTTAATGGTAAAGTTGCCCTTTATGTCAGAATTGTGAAAGTGACACTTTTAAAAAGTTGCCATTTTCTTGTCTCAAAGAATACCTACTTCTGCCAGTATCCTGGGTCACTTGACTGAACCTGATGCCATACTTTTATTACCCCAGGCAGTTTGGAGCCCTGCCAGAGGAAGAGAAGAACGTTCACAAACCAGATGTGGGGGAAGGACAGGGTGCCCCACCCCCCACGCAAAAAGGCTGGAACCAGGTATAAATATTGAACCGTAAGAACCTCTCTTCAGATCCCTTCTGGAACCGTGGAAGACTCTTGAGAAGGACTGATCTGCTGCCCTGCTGCTGGAAGGACTGCCCTGCTGATTGAGAAAAGAAGCTTTAACCTGCTACTTGCACCCAGGATCACCAAATTAACTGTAAGAGCTAGTTGTCTGGCCCTATATGTGAGCAGGGGTGACAAGAAAATCTTCAGAGGCCTTGAATCCTTCGGCTGACCTCTGCTGGAGTGAGTACTAGCCTACCTAAGTGGTGATCCCTAGATCTACAACCCTCAGAAGTGGTGTTGCTGGTACTGCTCCTGCCTAACACTTGAAGTGGGGACTTAAAATATTTTTCAAGAAAATCCACCTGGAGAACTGACAGAAGACCGGGACCTAAGTGCCAGCTATTGGTGCATTACTGATCAAGATGATTTTGAGGTAACTCCCACTACATTCTTCTCTTCTGTGCAGCAGAAAATCCTTTTCAGATGGATGTCTCGACAAAGTCATCTGTAGCCTGCAGTATCACTCCTCTGGATGAATCAGACTTCGCAAAAACTCATCTAAGTCAAAAGATAGAAATGTTCACTGCAACTTCATCCAGTGGCTCCCTGATGACTACGAGCCCTCCTCAGACACAGCCTGTTGCTTTGCCCTGCTGACAACTTTACCTTCTTCAAGACATTTCACAAATTTTTCAAAGTTTGATGGAAAGCTGAGATCAGTCCCTATCAACCCCTTGTACCCACACAAGCTCCACTGAGGTCAGCCTTAGCTTTTTACTTTAACCAAATTTTGCACAACCGGATGCCCACAGTTGGCACTTTTATCTTTTAGGCACTAGATTTCACTAGAAAGTTTTAAAATGTATATTTCTGGTATGACAGATCGAAATTAATTCATTTTGACATAATTTAATTCGAAAATAATCTATTCTATTTTTCTATGTTGTTTGGGGATTTTTCTTGCGTGGTGTTATTTTCACTTGCTTACTGTTTGTATAGTAAAGTCTTCCCAGTCAAGCCTGATTGCTTTTCTACGAAGCTACCAGAGGATTAAGCACAGGTTTATTTAGTTACTTTATGTGATTCACCTGACAAGGATTGTCTTTAGTATTTAAGTGAGTCTTCTGTCCCTTGAAACTAATAACCCAATTTCTTACATAAAGCATGATTGGTAAATCAGAATACAGTAATTTGGGCGCAGTTTATTATTCAGAACACTAGGGGCCCGATGTAGGTCGCCAAATACCAGTCAGTAACGGCCGATTTCGGCCATTACCGACCGGTATTTGGGATTGGACATGTAGGTGGCCTGAATTGTACCGATTCAGTAAATTTACCGATTCGGTAGAATACCGAATCGGTAAAGTTACCGAATCGGTAAATCAAGATGTAGGTGGCACTTTAAACTGTGCCACAGGCCATTACTGATTCGTAATTTACCACCAAATAATATTTGGTAGTAAATTATGAATTTCTGTGTACATGCACATCTGTGTATGTACACCGGTGCCATGTGGCACACATACATGCCCTAAGGGCATGTATGTGTGTCACATTGCACACAAGCCAGAATCTGGGGTGCAACAGGGTGTCAAAGTGACACCCTGTTCCCCTTGTAAATTCGGTAATTTTACCGAATCGGTATTTACCGATTCGGTAATTGCCATTGATTCCAATGGGCCTCAAGGCCCATTGGAATCAATGGCAATTACCGAATCTGTAAATACCGATTCGGTAATTACCGATTTTTACCGATTCGGTAATTGAATCGGTAAAAATACCTAAATCCCGATTTCCAGTTCTTAAATACCGAATCGGTATAATTCGGTATTTAAGAATCGGTAATCTGGGATTACCTACATCGGGCCCTATAAAATGTTGGTTTGAGAGCACCCGAAACTGGCATGCTCATAAAAACCTCTGATACTGATTGTAATTTGCATTTAACACTAGAGTACTGGCTGGCACTTCCAGCGCCTGCAAGCATCCAAATTGGTCGGATTCATTTCATATTGAGAGGTCGCTCTCACTACATCACCTATTCTGAATTTATTACATGAGCTCCACTAACTAGCAAACACCCACCACCAACGTGAGTCAACTTAAAATTCAACCCAACTGTTCTTGAAATAACAATTAAATAAAATTCTTCCAGTGTCAGCTCAGGGCAACATATTTGGTGCTATACAATATAAAAAAAGGGCCTCATTTATTAGTTTATGCATAGGGCAGTGGCGCAGGCCTTTCTTCTGCGCTGTCCTACGGCAAAATAAAAGGGCAGGAATGCACCATATCTATCAGACACGGCACCAGATATGGCGCATTCCTGCCCTTTTCCCCTGCTGGTGCACTACGGGCTGCCGTGCACCAACACAGATACCTTTGCCATTGTGCAAGGGTGCTTGCGTTGAAGGGATGATTGTTTTTGTGCAGAGGCTTTCTACTCTTTCTATGTCTGCTGCTCAGCACACATAGCAAAAGGTAAAACGAGGAGAAATAAAGATATTTCTCCTTGCTGTGCGCTAAAGGGAACAATATTTATCAGATAGATGTTAGCAACAGCTTTTAGGCGATAGTGAGCGGTTTGGGGCCCGCTTTACATGTCAGCGATGTTTATCACTAATGACATGCAAAGTGGGCGTACCCAACCTGTTAGCGACTGAAAGCAGTCGCTAACGTCGCTATCGCCTATTAGCAAGGCAGGCGTAGCGATGGAAATATTCCCGCTATCGCCAAAAACCAACGCCTGCTCAGTCCAGTTCTTAGCCACGTTATCCAATGGGAGGTGGATAACATGGCTAAGAGCATTTCGTCGCTAATGCGTGAATATCGCTGTATTCTCAGAGGTATTCACGCATTTCGCCTGTTTTCTAACGCTTTTGAGATAAACCTTGCTAATAGCAAGTTATCTCAGCGATAAAAACCGGTGATGTGCGGCGATAAAAATATTGCCGCTAACCCTACTTAGCGATAAATATCGCTATTTGTTGGTAATATGCCCCTGAGTACGTTCAACTTGGGTGATGTCAAATCGTGCTCTATGCAGTGCGAGAAACAACAAAAGTGCCTTACAAAGCGCAAAAATGTTTATTGAGCGTTCCCACTGCAATAATACAGGATTCATGATTTGAAAGAAACTTGGGGGATTCTGTGGCAGCACATTCTGTTGTCTTGCGTCGCGTACAGTGTGCTCGTTATTGTGTGTAATACTAAAACTTTTCAGTCCACCTGTTCATGACTTTATCCAGGTTATCAATTACAGCACTGCAAACTGTTTTTCATCCAGAGACCATCATCGGCAGACGTTTACCACTCGCCCAAGGTCCCGACTCTCCCCGCATTATCTTCCGAAAACACCTGCTCACGGAGAAAGGTTGCAACGGAAATGATTTCCCCTATGGCCATTCGTCTCCAAATGAGTCAGTTTTATGCACTGGCTGCCGCAGCAGCTGATGAAAGGGTTGTGTTTTTTGTCTGTCGCAGATGAGGAACTGTTCTGCTCACTAACAAGGAGAATGGAAGCGGCCCCGGGAGCACAAATCACAGAGCAGCGCACGGGCAAGGTTTAACCTCCCAATGTGGAGCGTTTGAAAATGGAAAGCGGAAGATACATGGCATTTTCTAAGCCAGATATAAAAATACAACATTTTTTGATTATATTTCCAGATGTGCTATGCACAGGTTTTCACAAAATATGAAGAGAAATGTTACATAACATCTTTGACATTTTGCAGCATTTTTAAAAAGTACGTTTACAAAAAACATACCCTAATGGGCAATTTCAAATTAAGAAATGTACAGTCACATAAACTAAAAAGGATCACACATTAAGACTGATCATTATTTGCTACACATATATCTGCTTAACTCATTAGTTTTAAGGCAATGTGCTCTAGAAGCCCGGACTAATACCCGGCTCCCCTCCCTTCCTCGTTGGGACTGAGATCTTCCTGGGAAAATCATTCTCACCAGGGATAATATTTACTTCTTCATGTTTGTAGCCTGAATCGCCTCTCAGTCGCATGTGGGAGCCCACCTGGTTTGTGTACCTTGCATAAGTGAAACATGGTGAGTAGGACACCAGATGAGCTATTAAGATAACCGAAGTTTTGGGGTGGTTGTCGCCCTATACCCAGCCACCATGCCACACTTCTAAAGGCGCCACCAGTAACAAGGCGGCTCCCAAGGATTAGGGTGCAGCAAAGTAAAAGCAGAGCCAAAACTTCATTGTATCTTTGTCGGTCCATCTCCTTATTAGGTGGATGAGTCCATATTGTAGGAAAAATTAATTGCCATTTAGTGCTTTCTGAAACCATCCTCAGTTCATGGCCTAGGTATCTTCAAGGGTTACTAAGCTTGTTTTATTTACTTACTAAACACAGGGAGATGATGGACGGAGCATTGAAACTTTTCAGACACTCACCCCCAGTCACAGATCTGGGTTGAATCCATCATCGTTCTTTAGCTCACTTTGCCACTCTAGTTCAGACACAACTATATGCAAATCAGTCTTGACCATGTGCCTCATGGAAATAGTCCAGCCCGAACTGCCAAGTCATGTCTTCCGTGGACCGGAAAAAAGCATCCTGGGACCAGTTTCAGGCTAAGAGTCCTCTTTAGACAAGTTAGCTTCAATCCATTGGCAAAGTGAGCAACGTCTGGGCATATCCTGCAAACGTAGGGTGAACGAAGCAAAAACAAGGAGATGATGGACGGAGTCACATATCTGGGTTTGATCCATCATCATTCTTTCGCTCACTTCGCCACCTCAGTTCAAACCCAGCCATATGCAAATCAGTCTTAACCCTGTTCTTTATGGGAATGGGCCAGCCCAAACTGCCAAGTCAGGTCTTACCTGGACTAGAAACAAGCATCCTGGGACCAGTTTCAGGGTAACACCCCTCATCAGCCAGGCTAGTTAGAATCCAGTGGCAAAGTGAGCAAGGGACCCACGACTGGGCATACACTGTCAACTTAGGGCAAACAAAGCAAACAGAAGGAAATTATGGACGGAGCGCTGAAACATTTCAGACACCCTCAGTCACAGATCTGGGTTGAATCTATCATTGTTCTTTAGCTCAGTTCGCCACCCCAGTTGAGACCCAGCCATTTGCTTGTTAACATTTTTGAACAACAGGATTACCCCTTCTTGCCATGCATTGCATGAGGCAGAATGACAGCCAGCCCCACAGTAGTGGAGATGACTACGTCCAGAATCACTTACCTTTCCCTTCCTTCTACTCCACCAGCTAAGGTGAGCTTCCAGGCAAAGCAAGGTGAGTACCAGCACTTAGCAGGGCTACAAGCAGGGCCGGACTGGGACCCAAAGCAACCCTGGCAATTTTCTGGGACCATCACTTGGAGAAGACTGCCTGGCTCGGGAGTTTGGAAACTTTTGCCTGCTGTTTTTGTTATTTGGGGCTCATATTGCAGCACAGCTTCAAAACTGGTCCCCAGAAACAGAACCGGCCCCTATCACTCCAAAACCAGCCCCCACCCTTTCAGCCTCCCAGGGAAATGCCCATTCCCCGGTCCAGCCAGTCGGGCCCTGGCTACAAGCTAAGTTCTCGCAGCATTCCAGCTCGCCACTCAATGATACACATTCAGAAAAGGGTCTCACAGAGTTCCTCAGTCCAAATGATGCTCAGTGTGCTTCAGTGTAGGTGCAGCTAAGTTAACTAAATTTCTCAAAGCTGGGAGGTTTGGCAGATTCCCAGTGCCAATGAGAGTTTCGTGCATCTTTGATATTTTAAAGCTTCAGTCAATCATGCTAGTCAGAGGTTTCCTCTGTCTGAGATAGCCAAGGCTCTGGCGGGTGGGGGTGGCTTGGTGGGAAACTAGGTGTAGTCCCTCAAGAGAGGGTAAAAATGGGAGCAGGAAGATGAAGTAGAGTATAGGCTCAGATACTGATGACCCCAAATAGATGCACGTGTAAAGCTGACAGAGCCTTTAATTTGATTTTACTCAGTCTAATGTTTATGAAAAGCTAAGCCAATCATGATGGTGTTTAATATTTGTGAGCATCACATAATTAAAAAATAAATAAACAAGAAGACACGTCAGATCTCTCTTGCCCAGCGCTGAGACACTTATTAAGTGTGCGATATATAAAAACCAACCATTCATGCATTCATTAATTCTTAATGACCTACAAACATTCGACATCGAGGTACATGGGAGGCTAGCATACAATTTACATCTGTGCACATAGGCACACTAAACACGCTATATTAGCTACAGCTGATGGACTTCAAAGGGAAAACCACTAAGTATTAAGGATAATAAAACAAACCATAAGTATCACACCTTTCAGTTCCCATATGGGGTTGGCCCTGAGAAACACCAATATATACTTTAGGAGAACACTAGGGGTTAGCGGCCCTTCAAAGTGTTTCAATAAAGCCAAATAATAAGGGAAACTTCAGGGAAAAAGAATAAAATGGCTAGGACAATGGCTGCATGGGCTGCTAGAGTCTTATACCCCCCATTGTTACACGTTAGAGAACCTTAAAGCATTATTTGAAATGTTGTCGCCCGAACACGTCATCCAGTGTCTGGTATGTGGCACAGCTCTAACACTTAACCCCACCAAATCTGCCTTCTCATGGGTCCTCAGTCCAGCAGCTACTGATATCTTCAGTTGCACATACTATGTGTATGTACATTACAAAAACTGCATACATTCAAGTATTTCTAGTCATTCTAAGCAAAAGGTGCAAGGTAAGACTGTCTGTACTGTGTGCAACCTGCCTCATCTCTGCCTTCTATATCAATGCTCTGCATTTGTATTCCCAAGCATTGCAGCTGGGGCGTGTATTGGGCTCTTCAGGTGCAGGTGTGTCGACTTCAATTTAATGTTGAGTGAGGTAAAAAGGTCCTGGGAGAATAGTGCATGTGGGATAGAGTTGGAGTCTGTGGAGAGAAGTCTAGGGTCTTCAAACATCTATTTTTTTTTTAAGTTTCAAAAGAATTTATTGAAAAATAGGATTGCAATAGAAAACATACTGTATATCAACATCTATGATGACATTAGTGGTGTCATTTGAGATGTCATGAGTGATTTAATATGTGAGGTCAGACATAGTCAAGGTGAGAGTGCAAATTATAGTTACCTGAGTAAAGTATAACAAGGTGAACTTCAATTATGCCATTCATCAGCTGTGCCGTTTTCAGCATGACTATGGACTTGCCACATTAACTACAAAATTCATCATCTGCTGTATAATGTGCAGATTTTAGCAAAAAAAAGTTTCTAGGATCAAAATTCACTGAAAATGTATAAGCACATACTCCAGCCCAGTGGAAGGCCCTTTGCTAAAGTTGCCTATATATTGCTGCAATTGGTTATTAAACTGGCCAGAGAGTGTTTCCATGAGTAAAATAACAATATAATGTAGTAATACTATCACGAAATTTGTTGCATTGAACCGTATCTTTTGCCTTTTCTTGCCACATAATTTAGTCAACTCTGCTACATAATTTGGTCCTTCTCTGTCATATAATTCCAGTGGCCCTTTGAGTATACCTGGTGAATTTCAGTGATTTTTTAATGTTAGTTTTTTATATTATTACGACACCTAACTATAACTTCACTCCGTTTTTACTTTTTTTCAGTCAATATCTAGGTTTTTTTTAAACGTAAACTAAAATCCTCTTACCTTATTTGGCATTAACATCAGCTTAAACTTCGTTTGTTCAGCGAAAATATGTGTATATCTTCACACACAATGGTAATAAATAACATGAACAAAGTACACAACAAAATAATCTGTCTCAAAAAATCTACACAGCTAAATTTGAAACAGAAGATCAACATGCTTCTTCACATTCAATTTCTACTGAAACTTTAAGCAGGAAATCTTTGTAATTTATTGTATCGCTGTCTTCCCAGCTGTAGACGTCTTCTTGTGGCAGCCTGGTTTCCCAGTTTCTCAGTGAAGCAGCCATTTGGATTCCCTCAGCATCCGTTTTCCGTGAGGTTTTCAATCAGACAGTTCTCCGTGGCCAGAGCTCTGCACCTCAGGCATTGCTATAACAGTGATTCATGTGTGAACACCACCTCTGAACCTGCTGGGCAAGGAGAATGACCCACAGCTCGCCAGGGCAAGTCTTTCATCTTGCTGTGAGGGAGATGCTTGGAGAATAATAAAGCCATTTTTACAGCGTGATTCGAATTTTATTTCACAACAATGAGAGTGAGCGCGAGCTGCAAGTAAGACCAGAGCTCCTGTTTCTTCATTAAGACACGTGTTTCATGTGGTTTTCTGCAACATCATTGTCGTTAGCGACTTTGTCATAGTCATGCCTGGAGTTTAGAAACGGGTTGCGAGCTTTTGCAGACATGGGCCGCTTTTTTGCGTGTGGGGTGTGTCTATTTAAAAAATATGGGGGCATATTATCAAGCACGGCGTTAACATTATCGCCGCTTTAGCGGTAGAAAACTGCAGCTAAAGAGGCAATAAAGGGCTTTATAATACGCCCTAGAGAATTCCCATAGAAGCCCATGTTCACACCAGAACATGGGCTTCCATTGGAATTCACAAGGGCGTATTATCAAGCCCATTATTGCCGCTTTAGCTGCAGTTTTCTACCGCTAAAGCGGCGATAATGTTAATGCTGTTTCTTGATAATATGCCCCAAAACTCGGAATATCCCAGAGCACGAAATTTCAACAGAACAAGGCGTAAACACTGAACAAGGATTCTCGTGCTGTTTCAAGCTTGTAGGGGCAGATTTACAAGCCCTTTGCACCACTTTTGCGTCACTTTTCCAAAGTTAAAAGTGAGGCAAATGCAGAGCAAGAGGCTTGTAAATCTGCCCTGTAGTGTATAAAATGTATACCTTAACTCAGAGAAATTCCAAGGTATATTTTTGAACTTTAGCCACCTAGCAAAATAATATGCTAACACGTACTTTAAACTTTCCAAAATGTGTGCACTGTACATTGGAATATACGTGGAATCTTTCAAAAGTTTGCAGAAATCGATGCCAGCCTCATGGAGGCATTATTTTTTGCTATATTGCCCTGTGTCTATGTATGTTAGTAAATAGGGCTTTGCATCAAAAACCAAGCGCAGTACTGTGAGAATACTCCTGTATCACCAAATGGATGACACCTTGACGCAAAATGATGCAAACCACAGAAACATTAGGCAACTTTTCAAGTCAAGTCAAGTAAATTTATTGAGCGCACATATCACCGAGGGTCTCATGGCACTAGCCGTACGAGTCCAGAACCTGCTGAGAGAAAAAATGGGAAAGTACTAGTGATCAAACAACCATGTCTTTCATTCTTTGCAAAATCGGTTATGCTCTGTGATAGAGAGTAGATGGGATGGAAGTTTGTTCCAGAGAGTAGGGACAAGAATGGAAAACTATCTCCCGCCATTATTTGCGATATGCACTCTAAGTGAAGTAAGAAAGGATTTAGAGCTAGATGTGAGCATCCTCACTGGCCTGTACCAGCTAAGTTTTTTTGTCAGATAGCTGGGTCCTCTTCCATGCATAGTTTTATGTACTAGACAGAGTATTTTGAAACAAGTACGTTTCCTAATAGGAAGCCAATGGAGGTGTTTCAGGCTAGGAGCTGATGAGCCCTGGAAGGAAGATTCAATACCAGTATGGCCGCTGTGTTCTGCAGGACCTGTAGCCTGGAAAAAAGTTCTTCATCAATTGAAGCCAGCAAGGCATTACCATAGTCAATACGACCTATGATCAATCCTGAAATCAGTGGCTTCCTTGATTCGATTGGGATCCACTGGAAGATTTTTCTTAACCTACGCATCATTCCATAGCAAGTACCTATTAGGTAGTCTATGTGATTTTTCATTGATAGTTGGTTATTAATCAACACACCTAGATCCGCACCACTGTTTTTGGTGATGGACAGGGACCTAGTTTGAGAGGCCACCAGTCCTCTGACCAAACTTCCTGTGCCCTGCCAAAGAGAATAACCTCAGTCTTGCTCCCGTTTAACTGAAGACGATTGGCGCTCATCCAGTCATCTATAAGGAGCATGCAGTTTTTAAAACAAAGTTTTGTATCGATGGGATCAGGTCCTACGATGATCAGAAGCAGAGTGTCATCAGCGTACAACACTACATCAAAACCATAAGTGCAGACCACTTTAGCCAACGGTGCAACATAAAGATTAAAGAACAGTGGGCTCAAGATATAACCCTGCGGAACTCCCATCTTTACTGGTTGGCTATAGGAGACCATCTTTCTGATCTGAACAGTAGTGATCCGGCCCATCAGGTAGTCACAGAGCAAATTTAGAGCCTTACCTCCGACACACACCTCCCAGAGAAGTTGTTTTAAAATGCTGTGGGAGATGGTGTAAAAGGCGGCTGACAAGTGCAGCAAGATGAGCATGTCTGACTGCCCGTTATCCAGGGCTAGTCTGACGTTATCCATGACGTCTACCAATGCTGTTTCGGTGCTATGTGCAGCCCTAAAACCGGACTGGGAGGAATCCAGTAGTCCATGATTCTCTAGATGTACAGTAAGTTGCTGACAAATCAACGACAAACACTTTTCAAAAATAAGGGAGCAACGATATGGGCCGGTAATTACTTGGCGTCTTGGGGCCAGCAGTCGTTTTTTTTAAAATAGGCCTGACCCTAGAAGCTTTCCATATGACTGGAACTTCTGATTGTGCAAGTCACATGCTAAATAGGTCAGTAAGATTTCTAACAAGTAATGGGGCAATGGTTGGAAGAAACCTGGTGGGACCGGGTCTACTATAGATTCTGATTCAATTTTAGCCAGTGTGGTTATCACTTCCTCTAAGGTAACCATGGATACCTCATTCTAACAAAGGGACAGTGTCCTCAGTGTCATTTTCAGGATTCTTTGCTTTGTTAATGTCATACTGCGGGAAGGAATTATGAATTGCAATGATCTTTTCCTCAAAAAATGTAGAAAGGGGATCTACCCAGTCTCCTGTCACTCCCGCGCATGGCTGTGTAGAGGGGGCGGTGAATTCCTTTAATATTTTGTAGAGTTCCTTATTGGAGTTACTAGCCTTTTCAATCATATTTACAAGGAAGGATTTTTTTGCCTGTTTAATATTAGCCAATTAGCTAGGACGAGTGAGTTTATACATTTCCCTGTCTACAGTACTTTTACTTCTCCTCCATTTTCTTTCAGCTGTCCTACAAGAGAGTTTTTCTATTTTTAGTTGTTCTGTAAACCAGGGTGCGGCCCTGGGCTTAAATGTAATCTCTGTAAGAGGGGCCACAATGTTCAATGTTGATGTTATTGCAGCCTCAAAGAAGGTAGCTTCCTGGTCAATACTCTCAGTGTGGGAAAAGGGAGGAGAGCTAAAATTAGCATAAAAGGCGGAAGAAGTAACTCTCCGCCGGGTCTTTTCCATGTACACTCATGACAGAGATCCTTTTTTTCAGTATCTACTGATATAGAGAATTTCTACATATCATGATCTGTCCACAACTTTGCACGGCAATATTTTTAAATATAAATAATATATCCATTTTTTGAGCTGGTTTGCAACACTTTTGGTAACTTTGCACCACAGCAAAGGGTTGAGAAATTTGCCCCATCATATGCCTAATATGGTCCACCCAAATTCATAACCCTGTTTTAATGCAAATCCAAGAAATATACATCATTCAGTTTCAGAATTCCCAAGATCAGTATTATTGCACCAAAATATTGGGGAATCCATAATGAGGCAACATGTCGATTACATGCAGCTCTCAAATGAAGAGATTAAAAAAGTGTTTTCCAAGAATGTGTCAGAGCAGGCCCTGATTTAAAGCTATGGGGTAATGGAAATTCCTCCAACTTCAGTGTAATGTTGTAGATCCTCTGCTAAAACATATTCTAACAGTAGAGATCTGAACAGCAAAATGACCTTGGCCGTGCTATTCTTGTGATGGAAAAAATTCCACAGGAGAGTTCTCCATTGGAAGAGAATTTGGAGTGGATGAAGAATTTCGCACCACCGGCAGAGTTCAAAGAGTTTTTCCCACACTGCGTGGAGTCCGAAAAATGCAAAGTGACGAGTAATGGAGTTTTTTTCTCTGAATCGGAGTGTTGTAATTTGGCAGCAATTGGGTTAGCATTAGCAGAAGCCATCCTGTATTTAGAGGCTATCTTGTCCGTTTTGTGGAATCCATTTTGTATTTCTGGCAGCCATTTTGTTTGCCATGTGATACCATGTGAATGCTGTGTCCTCTGTCCTACCTTGCTGTTGTCTGCTCTTGAAATCTGCCTAGAGACAGGTTATATTTAACCTCTTCCACTTTGCACAAGCTCAGTTGAGCTTGCAGCTGTCCATGCAGCTGCTGTTAGTCTGTAAATGTCAGGATGTGTTCACCAGAATTAGCAACTGTTAGCTCCTCCCACTTGCTGACTGTGCATTTTCTGTATGACCTTATATGTGCCTAAAACCTACTTCTTGTACTTGTACCGCCTTCTTTTGAGCTCCTGTGTGGGTATAAAAGGACCAAGCTCCTTCCATTCAGTGTGCTACTTCATACATTGCCGAAGGGTGTTGTGTGAATGTAGTTCCACCTCATGAGGTTAATAAACTTTGTATTTTCTATTCCAGTTTCTGTGCCAACTTCTATTCTATTGGTCTGAGGACTTTTGCAGAGAAGGGCGAACCCCTTGCACTGGTAGGCCATGCTGAGGCTCACCACCACAAATTGGTGCCCAACCAGTGGGGCTCATCGGCGACTCGGATGCCTGAAGGAGTGGTCAAAACGGAGGATTGGAATCTCGCTTTGGACGATCACTGCCCGAGGAGACCCGCGTCTTGGCACCACAGCGTTTTTCCTCTCTTTCTGATCTGACCCTCCAGGTGGTGCAGGTCCTCGACTGAGATCTCTTCTGTTGATTCGCCGTGCAGTGACCATTTGGTCGATTTGACAACTTGGCAGTTGGAACCTGGACACCAAGTGATTGGTAAGAGTCATTATGTGGCACTTGCTGTTGGTTTTTGATGCCTGGGATTGGTAAAGTAGTTTAGTTACGCTTACTGTGGCTTTGGAATTTTGGATTTTGTGTTGGCCAACTTTGGATTTGTATGGGATTGATATATGAATTGCAATTGATATAGGAAAGGTAATGAGGAATCTTTTCTCTATTTGAATGGATTTGAACTGCACAACGTCCAACAGTACCTTAAGTGCTACGTTGGATATAATACTAAATATTCTGCACTATTTTTGGCATGCCTGTTTATAGCACACTTCGTAGGATGTGTTGCTTTTGTAGTGGTACCAATTTGAGACTCGATGAAGCACAACCGGCCCACCCGGAGGGGACGCCTAATAGGGACATGTATATTAAATATGGTACTTCTTCTATAATGTACAGCACGTTATAGAATAAATATACGCGTAAGGATTCTGAGTTGCAATGGCCCATGCATGGGTCATTTGATTTGCAAAAGATTCAGTATATGGAACAACAAATGTTTAAGCCAAAGTCTAGACAAGACATGTTTGACTTTGTACGAATGTGGGAGAAAGAAATGTGTGAGCGAATGAAGCTTGAGCAAGCCTTGATTGAAAAAGAACAGCGTAAGAGCATTCATGCGAAAGCATTGGAAATTAAAAATAAAGAAATGAAAGAACGTAAAGAGATAGAAGATAGGGTGCGTCATTTACAGGTAAATGGCCAATATGCTGTTCGTAGACCTCTTTATCCTATTCTTAATAAACCCCAAGATGATTCTCTCTTGTTAGATCGTTCTCCACCTCCTTATACTCTTCCTTCTGCTCCTTATGACTCAGATGAGGACTCTCCTACGGAACAGGACAAAGCACGAGAAACTCGTTCTATGTTGTCCGCTGAACGTGCGTCTGAGATTAGAGCTGCTGCTCGTTAAACCGTTCGTAGTGTTGCTCCTGCTTCTGACCTATTCGAGAGCATAAAGGATTAGCTTGAAAGGGAGCAGATATATTTTACTGAGGTTTTTGCCGCAGAAGTCCTGGAGCGGTTTAGAAAATATTCTGAAGAATGGGAGCCCGTTGATAAAGCAAATGATTATAAGCAACTGCGTGATGGTCTTTTTGTTTTCTCTCAGGTGGCTGATACAATCAGACGTTTGGTTAAACTGCGTGCTGATGCAGTCCGTTTGCGAGAGGAGAAAAAGGCAGCAGAGGCAGCTGCACAAACATACCCGATTAATATGGCACGAGCTTCTACTCCCGAAACAGATAACAATGTTGTAGTGTATGTGAGACCTATGCGGGAGGCCGCGCCTTTTTATGTTCCTCCTAAAGGAGCGGGTACAAGTGATGATAAGGGTTCTACAGATGCAAAGGGTTATTTTATTTATAATTGGGTTTACACTCCTTTGAATAGAGCGGATGTTATGGCTCTTAAAACTGCATTACCTGATCCACGAAAAAATCCAGCAGGCTTTTATGAGGAAGTTGAGGGTGCTATTAGCTCTTGTACTATGACTTTACCCGATATTGACCTGTTTTTCGGTTTGATATTAACCCCTGATATGTGGAGAACTGTGTGTAAAGTTGATGATCGTGTGACTTTTGGGGCATTATGGAAAGATTTAGAACAATTAGATGAAGAAAGAGAACCTGCGCAGAAACTGTGTCAGTTAATTCTAGATCTTCCATCAGCTATTATAGTAAAGTTAAAAATAATTATTCCCCCTGAAAAGATAGATTGGACTGTATTAGCATCTTGTAAGCAAAAGACAGATGAATCGGTTTCTGACTTCTTCATGCGCTTTGAAGAGGCATTCCACGATTTTAGTGGCCAGTCATTGACTGATGACACGGGCAGGCATCTGTTCGTCGATAAATATGTCGCAAACCTGTTGCCAGGAATAGCTAGTCACCTAAAGGCTAGCGAGAGTTCATAGACTACCTCTTCTCCGGTTTCTCTTTTAACTATGGCTCAGTATTACGAACAACAGGAATTAGAAGCAAAAGGCAATGAGGATAAAAAGACTAAAGAATTAACAACTAAAGTTATGTTGGCTCAGGCTTATGGTCCTTCTAGAGCAATGATAGAGGTGGACGTGGATCTTATAGTTCGTCCTTTTCCTCTTATACTCATTCGAATTTGTCTGTTGATCAGTGTGCATGTTGCAAGAAATTTGGACATTGGGCTACTGATTGTCCTGTACTACGTGCTCAGCAGTATCCACGTGGTCAGGGACAAAT
This sequence comes from Lissotriton helveticus, assembly GCF_964261635.1. Lineage (NCBI taxonomy): Eukaryota > Metazoa > Chordata > Amphibia > Caudata > Salamandridae > Lissotriton > Lissotriton helveticus. The sequence continues at coordinate 1,471,934,045 of NC_136065.1, forward strand.
GCAAAATCGTTCAGGATATTCAGGGCCTAGAGGAAGCACGGATGATCGTGCTAGGTTTGATGCTAATACACGTGGACAGGATGGGTTTAACACTTTTGATAGACAAAATATCTAATTATGTGTTGTCTGATTTAAAAGATTCTGTTTATGCATAGGATTGCCTAGGATGGGGTAAGGAATCAGTTGAAGTTCCAGTAGCTCTGAAGGGTCCCTATGTTACAGCACATGTCTTGGGTTCTACTACTCGTAGCGCCTTATCTAAACACTTGGTTTCAAGGGCTCCCCTGTCTGGCTTAACCATTACATCAATAGGTTGCGATGGAACACCTTCGCTTAGCACGTTATCACAACCACTTGCATTCCATGTTGATAAGTTTACTGCTTTATGTCCGTTCTTGCTTTCTCCGAATACACAAGACAATATTGTGGGACTTGATATGCTCAAGCATTTCAGGGCTACAAAACGATGTACAGGAGTACAGGTTATTTTGAATGACAACTCCCCTGGGATGGAGAGATCCTGTATTGTTAAAGAGGACATTGCATTGGCTTCACTCCCTAGTACTTTGTGGGCTACTTCAGACACTGATGTAGGGCAAAAGGTTATTCCGCCAGTGCATATTAGTGTCAAGGAGGGTGCTTCATTGCCACGATTGCCTCAATATAAAATTTCTCGAGAAGGAGAAGAAGACCTTGTACGAATTGTTCATGATTTGATTAAAGTGGGGGTTGTAGAGGAAATTCCCTATAATGTCTGTAACAGTCCTATCCTTCCCATTTTAAAAAAAGATACTGACACTAGGATTTACAGATTCATCATTGATTTGCGAGAAGTCAACAAGATTGTAGTACCGCAGTACCCTGTGGTTTCGGACATAACAACACTGCTTACTTTAGTTCCTCCAACAGCAACTACATTTTCTGTGATTGACTTGAAGAATGCTTTCTTCTCGATTCCTATTCATCCTGATAGCCGATAGTTGTTCGGTTCACTTCGAATAATAGATCGTACAGATTTTCCTCAAGGGTACACTGAGAGTCTGAGCTTTTATAGTCAAGCGTTGAAACGACAACTTGATTCCTTTACTTTGTCTGAAGGAGTGGCTCTCATACAATATGTTGATGACATCTTGTTGGCAGCAGATACACCTGAGCAGTGTGAAAAATGTACTTTGGCTCTACTTTCTTTTCTTGCTACACCCAACCATAAAGTGTCACGGAAGAAATTGCAATATTGTAGACCGAAGGTAACCTATTTAGATCACCTTCTGTCTAAGGAGGGTTGTGCACTTACACCAGATCGCATACAAGCAATTTTAGACACACCAGTACCTTCTACTCAGAAAGATGTCCGTGCATTCATTGGTTTGACTTCGTTCTGCGGGCAATGGATATTAGGATTTTCACACATTGTTAAACCCCTGCTAGCGCTTTTGACTAAAGACACTCCAATGCCCCTTCCATGGACAGAAGAATGCCAGGATGCTTTTCGTCAGTTACGACAAGCTCTTTGTTCGGCACCAGTGTTAGGCACTCCAGATTACACAAAGGCTTTTATACTCTGTGTACACGAGAAAGGTGGGTGTGCATTGTCAGTTTTAGTACAGGCACACGGTGACAGGCAGCGTCCCTGTGCATATTTTTCAGCGGTTCTTGATCCTGTTGCTCGAGCATTGCCTAGATGCTTCCATTCAGTTGCAGCAACAGCTGTGTCCATACGTCAGAGTGAAGGGATAGTTTTGTCACATAAACTGTTGGTGCAAGTACCCCATGCAGTAGATGCACTTTTGAATCAGACCAAGACGCAACACTTGACTAGTGCTCGTTTAACAAGATACGAGTTGACACCGTTGGCCCCTCACATTACTTTAAAGAGATGTGCGACACTGAACCCAGCTACTTTGTTGCCATATCCAGCGACTCAGGCTCAGTCACAAGAATCTCAAGAGGAACAGACAAAAGGTTGTGTCGACTTGCAAGATATGCCTCTTTCAGATGTAGATGGGGAACTGTGGGTTGATGGGTCCTGTTTGAAGTTACCAGATGGTACGACCTCAGCTGCATATGCAATTATGACACTTAAAACACTGGAGACAGCTCGCATACCACAGAAGTCGGCTCAAGCAGCTGAGCTAATAGCTTTAGCACGAGTGTGTGAACTTAGCATTGACTTGCGTGTGAACATCTATACAGACAGCCGCTATGCTTTTGGAGTGGCCCATGATTTTGGCCTACTCTGGAAGGAAAGAGGCTTTCTTACATCCCACGGGATGCAGATAATGTACTGAGAACTAGTGCATAATCTTTTGACTGCACTTACATATCCAAAGAAAATTGCTATTATTAAGTGTAGCGTGCACAAGAAAGTCATTGATAAGATAGGACAAGGCAACGCCTTTGCAGATCGCGTAGCTCATGAGACTGCGATGCAACAAAGCACTACATCCATGTACGTAGTGAAATCACAAGCTGAACGTTGGCATGATGTTAGAGAAGAAGTATTAGATATAGAGAGATCTGCCTCTGTGAAAGAGCTGGAGCAATGGTCTAAAGAAGGAATGTTAGACAATGAGGGCTGTTGGCGTAACAAAGAAATGGATAAGTGGAAATTGCCTGCTGCTAATTTACAGCATATGGTTCAAATGGCACATGGGTTGGCACATGTTGGAGCTCTAGCAATAACAAAATTGCTCACACAAGTCTGGAAGCATCCAGAGATTGCCGGTACAGCTGAAAGAATAGTACAGTCCTGTTTGATCTGTTATCTGTTAGCAGTATAATCCTGGTAAAGGGACACAAACTCCTACAGGAGGGTTTGCTACACCGACTGCACCTTTCGAAGTTTTGCAGATGGATTACATCCAACTTGAATGCTTCAATAACTTAAAGTATGTCCTAGTGGTGGAATGTGCCTTCAGTAAATGGATAGAGGCATACCCTACAAAGGATAATACAGCTCTCACTACAGCGAAGGTGCTTCTAAAGGAGTTTTTCCCTAGATATGGTGTTTGCAAACTTTTGTGGAGTGACAACGGACCTCATTTTATTGGGCAAGTTGTTGAACATGTCCTGAAAGGATTAGGAATCAAACAGAAATTCCATGAAGTCTTTCACCCACAATCAGCAGCATTAGTGGAGAGGTACAACGCTACTTTAAAGCTGAAATTAGCGAAAATACTGGCTTCCACATCTTTGAAGTGGCCAGATGGCATTGCTGTCCATAAGAATGGTGCCGCATTCACGATCTGGCCTACAACATGTGAAGTGGTATTTGGGAGACCGATTAACATTTGGGGAGTTCCTAAGCCACGCCCTGCACATGATGTTCCATGTGTTTTGATGAATGATTATTTGGCACAGTTAACCGACAGTTTGATCTCTATTCATCAACAGGTTTGAGAAGCTCTTCCAGACAGATCTACAGGTGAGGCCCACAAACTCCATCCTGGAGACCATGTGATGGTCAAGGTCTTCGAGTGTTCGAACAGTTTGGAGCCGAGGTGGCGAGGACCAGAGCAAGTGCTCCTTGTGACAAGGACAGCAGTTCAAATGACAAACAGGCAGAACTGGGTCCATAGCACTCACTGTAAGCGAGTGTTGCCTGCCTTGGTGGAACCTCCTGTGCTGATTGATCATCGAGAGATCTTGGAAATGGAGAAGGGCCACGCTATCTCACCTGACAAATCTGAGGGAGTATTCCCAGACCACACGATTTCTGGAGCATCGCAATACCCACTGAGACCAAGGAAAGAGCCTGCTTTATCGAAAAGGACTGGTTGAGCTGCCGCCCTGGGTTGGTGAAATGTCTTGACCCTCGGTGAAGAAATCAATGGCTGCCCAGGGATAAGAGCTCCAACAAATGTTTTTTTGACGACGAAATAATCATGTTTGCTGAAAGATCAAACGTTGCTAAGATCAGCAATAAGAAAATCATTTGTGCTATAGGGTTTGTTGTTGCTATGGCGGCTATGGCAGAAAGAACTTGGTTTGTTGAGGAAGTGGCTCCTGCTCGACAATTGCTGATTACCACTACTTCTGCACCAGTTGAGCATCACTATTTCACGCTTCCCTATCATGAGCAGAAGCATCGACAATCCTACCTAAACAATATATTTATCCAGATGTTGCATCATACACATAATGCCACGAATGCTACTGACTGTTTGGTGTATGGGATGATTCCTGTGCACCAAAAGAAAGGAGGAACACCTTTTATTCCTCTTCCGTTCTCTCACAACGGTTCTTGTCAAGCCTGGTTTGCGCTTTTGTTTGCCTCTGAAAGGGCCAACATTACAGAGATGACAGTAGGACAGATCAATTATCGCCTCAATAAAGAATGTTATCCTGATGAGAGTGGTTACCCTCAAGCTATAGGAACAAAATGGAAATGGGAGGAGTACCAACTTGACAATATGTTAATGCCACATGTCTTCACAAATACAAGGACTATGAAGAACAATGGACCATTTGTGATTTCTGTGACAAGAGCTAAAGCAGACTTATGTATTAGTAGTGTTGGGAGAATCCCAGTGGGGAGAAGTGAATGTACTGTAATTCTGACAATTGAAGGTACTAATAACAGCTGTTTTACGTCTTCGCATAATACATACTTTGTTTGTGGTAATAAGGGATACTACCAACTACCTGTGGGGTGGTCTGGGGTCTGCTACGTGTCCTTTCTGTTGCCCCCTGTGTTTCTAGCGCCTACATCGTTTCATCTCAAGCTATACAGTGACATTTCCAAGAACAGAAATAGAAGGACAATAAGTATGGATGAAGTTGACCAAACTGACACTGCTTTGCAACAATATGTCAACTTTAACTTGGGATTATTTTTTTTTGCGGGCGCTGCATTGAACAGCAGAAAGATACGGCGATTGACTCGTGTTGTGGAAGCTGTTACCAATGAGACAGCAATGGCACTTGGGAACATTACAGAAGAGCTACAAGTTGCGAGTATTACAGCACTCTAGAATCGTATGGTACTTGATGTGATTTTGGCTGATCAAGGTGGTGCATGTCGTATAATCGGCAGCAGCTGCTGTTTTTTCATTCCGGATCACTCGCCTTCAGTATATCATGCAATCTCTAAACTACATAAGATTGCGGCGGAGATTCACCCAGAGACTGGTACATGGACTTTTTCGAACTGGCTGTGGACACTCTTTATTACATGGGGCTGGAAGCTACTGACTATGCTATGTATACTATTGGTGATACTATTTACATGCTGTATATGTATACAATGTGGTCCCATGCTTTGCTCTATTTGCATCACTGCTTGTACACCTGCTAAAAGAAATGTTGCAGAAATGAAAGCACAACAAATGCTAAATAAAGAGGTCACTGAACTGATGAGCATCGATGCATATCTAGATTACCCCAAATGAACAAATGTCTTCAGCTAATGCTAAAAGGGATCGTATGTTGTAATTTGGCAGTGATTGGGTTAGCATTAGCAGAAGCCATCCTGTATTTAGGGGCTATCTTGTCCGATTTGTGGAGTCCATTTTGTATTTCTGGCAGCCATTTTGTTTGCCCTGTGCTACCACGTGTATGCCATGTGCTCTGTCCTACCTTGCTGTTGTCTGCTCTTGAAATCTGCCTAGAGACAGATTATATTTAGCCTCTTCCACTTTGCACATGCTCAGTTGAGCTTGCAGCTGTCCATGCAGCTGCTGTTAGTCTGTAAATGTCAGGATGTGTTCACCAGAATTAGCAACTGTTAGCTCCTCCTACTTGTTGACTGTGCATTTTCTGTATGACCTAATATGTGCCTAAAACCTGCTTCTTGTACGTGTACCGCCTTCTTTTGAGCCCCTGTGTGGGTATAAAAGGACCAAGCTCCTTCCATTTAGTGTGCTACTTCATACACTGCTGAAGGGTGTTGTGTGAATGTAGTTCCACCTCATGAGGTTAATAAACTTTGTATGTTCTATTCCAGTTTCTGTGCCAACTTCTATTCTATTGGTCTGAGGACTTGTGCAGAGAAGGGAGAGCCCCTTGTATTGGTAGGCCTTGCTGAGGCTCACCACCACAAATGCGTGAGGGAGAGCAAGAAAAATTGAACGCAAGACCTCCTCCAGGTGAGATTTCTAAAAGAGGGTGGCTGTGGCAGGTCCCAATGGCTCATGTTGATAAATCTGCCGCTCGTGTTGACGAAGCTGCAGCTCAAGTAGAATTTCTACTTGAGCAGCAGAAAGAGCAGAGCCCTCTGGTGTGAAGCATAATACCATTCGCTGTGATTTTACAGCACTGGACAAACTCCAAGCGCTAACAATCAGTGCGAGTAGCGCAACTTACCACACTTGCCGCTTGCATAATTCCACAGAGCACAGCAGAGTTTTTTCTGCACTTTGTGGACTTCTGCAGAGCAGAACGCCAAAAACTTTTACCAGGCCTAAAGAGAAATCTCCAACAAAAAATTCCTCTCTTTCTGCAGAAATCAGATCATTATCTGATACCATCATTCAGATTCACAGAGCCTATTTTGAACGCATCTACTGTTTTCTGAAAGGCAGATGAGTTCATAATAAAACCCCATTACTACGTGTGCATTGTTTTCGCCATTTAACGTCATTAAGTTGTTTCACAGCAAATAGGTAAGTACCTATGTTAAACAAAGTTTAATCCATTTGATATAAAGTAGAAAAAAACTAGCAATAATGTTAAATATATCGAAATGCACTACAACTTCAGTCAAAATGATCTAAGTAGCATTTTTAAGAAACTACCACCAAACAAAAAGACACACAGGCATTTCAATATTCGCATGCTGCGTCTCTAACCTCACCACCATATCATACTGTTGCATTCCTTCGCCCCTCTGTGAGGTGCATTGAAGTTCTGGGAAAGAGAGATATTTCACTTTATAAAAATTCTTTGTAAATAAATAAATAAGGAATACACAATGAAATACAAACGTTCGTCTCATTTTCCACATAAAAACAACTTGACAGTCAAACACAATTTGAACTATAGTATGGCTGTCCCTGAAAACGACATTAAAGATTATGTAAATGATTCAAGGTTAATGATGTCTACAGTTTAGAACCCTTCCCCATTTACAAATCTTCGTTAGAATGAAAAATAGTCAAAATCACATTGTGCAGAGCACACTTTTGTATTTTGTGTGCTACTCACATAAGCTAGAAGCTGCTCTAATAGTTGAGCACTTCAAACAGCAAAGGGCAAGTCACCCACCTTGCCAGAGGTTGCATACTGTAAAAATAATTTCTAACAAACTTATGTTTGTATAAATCTGTTTATTGAGTTTTGCGATATATGTAAATTAGAACAAAACAAGATCATGCAACGGCCAACTGTGACATCAGCTGTTACAATCGTATCATCAACAAATTTGATTTGTCCCGCAACCAAGAGTAGATGAAGATATATGGGGGCTTGGCAATATATGTAGAACCAAGCCCCAAATTGTAAGGTGTTTTGTGGCACATACCCACCATTTATATATTTCTAACATGACTTTGCAGCAAAGGTTCATCCCCCTGCACCACAGAGCTATCGGAGTTCTGGGGATCGTCTGATTCTGGCACTGTCTCATTTGGCAATTAGATAATGAATTCCTGCTAGTGGTCTTTAATGTCTGTCATTGACCCATACTTCTATGATCCCCAGAAGTTCCATCTTAGGATTCAGTTCTGCAGGGGCTAGCAAGCGTTGAGTAGCCTGGACATGAATTGAGGTCCAGTAGGTCACTATGATGGGGCATGACCATATGACATTAAAGAAGGATCCATCGGGCTTCCCTGCATCATGTACAGCATGGTGTTCTCGCTCGTTCAATTTTCCACAGCCTGTCTGAGCTAAAGTATATTCTTTGGAAATAGTGAAAATTGTGCAAGCTTGAGGTTAGGGGATATGACTAAGACCTTTTCTGCCATTTTGCCAGTTCACCAACATCTATCGCCCAGCTCGCATGGAGGTTAACCAGGGGGTCAGGGACATTGAGTAACAGACTTAAAACAACAGGAAATCCCCTGACAACCTAGTGAACCCATCAACAGCTTCGCCTCTTGTGGGTTGAACTCTGAGATTCCCGCCAGAGCCTCCTGGTGGATCCAGAGTACATGGCATATCTGTAGATGTTTAAAATACTCAGATCTATTGAGGTTGTATTCCATATTGAGATGATCAAAGGAGAAGATGTGGCTATGGTTCCGTAGGTCTCCCAATGTAGAGATTCCCATCAGACCCCAGCCCCAGGAACCCTCCAGCTTGGTCCCTGTGCTAGTCATGTTCCTTCCCACAGGGGGGTCTAAGTAGTGAGTTTCCTCAGCCATTTGAAGTGTGGCATGGCCATGAACTAGGACTGCAAGGGGATTCCAGAGAGCTGTGGAAGGAAAGTCAGGAGGTGCTGCCCATACAGAAGCCCCTAGCTCCCCATCTCTCAAGGATGACTAGTTCAAGATGCCAAGAGGAGTTGTTATGATTCCCAAACAACCAGTCTCCCAGGGGTACCATGTGTGCCGCCCGGTAGTAGAGATGAAGAGCTGGGTCCCCTAGTCCTGCCTAAAACTGAGTGGCTGTGTATTTAGAGTATGACACTCTGGGCATCTTCCCATCCCAGCAAAATCGTGTAGCTATGGAATGCAGATCTGCAAAGAATGATGGGGGAAGGGTGGAAGGGTGGTTCTGAAGCACATAAAGGTACCTGGGAAGGATTATTATCATCTTATAAAGGGTTATGTGTTCTGGGAGATTAAGTGGGAGAGCAGCCAAGGAATTAAGATCAATCCTTACTCTTCATTTGAGGATAGGTACAATGTTAAGGTTCCAGGCTATCTCTGGGTTAGGCGTGACACTGATGACTAGATACTTGAATGGACCATGTGTGACTCATAGTCCCCCATCCGGCATGGGGTTAGTGTAGGAAAGTCATCCTTTTTACCCTGATCACCCCATTGTGTGACTGCTGCTGGTGGTTACTGACTCTGAAAGTGCCCTGGACTCTGTTAACCAGGTCCAGGGCCAGTCACCTGTCCTCTTAAGATATATGGTCATTGGTATAAATCTAATTTGCAAAGACAACATACCTGTAAGTCCCTGGCATATGGCTGGGTATTTAGGTTAAGATTCCCCAGTGGAGTTCATGCATTTAAGTGTGCTTCTCTGTTGGGTCTGGTGTCATTTTCAGGCCAGGTCTTCCTTGCAGGCTGGTTTTAAAATAAAACTATGTCCACATTTTGGAATTAAAAGTACTTCCAAAGTCTAAAACTTTTAATATCACAAGTTCCTGCACCCAAGTATATACCTTATGTTCAACAACCAATCACTTTATTAATCATGTAGTCACTCCTCATTCTCATACACCTTAGTTTAAGTATTTTTGCTAAGTTTGGTTTACTGTTACTGTTAGAACTGGGGTCTCTAGTTGGCCGGGGTATGCACCCTAGTCCAAGTAGGGACCACCGCTTCCGACCTGGTAGCTTGGCGCAGAGCAGCAAAGGCGTAACTTCAGAGGCAATGTGTGAAGTATTTGTGCAACACACACCAATTGTAACGCAGTAAAACACGCACAAAAGAAAAATACACTACACCAATGGATTATAAAAATAAAAATATCTTTATCTCAGTTTCAGGCAAGATCAATCATCAGATAAATGCAGTTTCTAGGCAAGGTCAGATCAATAAAAACGAACTGCACATATTCTCAGGACTTGCCTTGTGCAATATAATCATGGACGTGCAGGTTTAGGTGAGCCTTTGGTAAAGGACACCTTACCGCTTTTATGCCACAATAGGAATGATTTGATCTAGACATTAGGCAAGGAGAAAGGGACAAGACTCTATATATTCAGTCCAAAAAGGGGTCAATAGAAATGTCTTTAGGAATGTAAAACAGTACTCTTTATTCAGGGCACCAGGAAAAGATAGGGCCAAAATAACCACCAGGTTCGGGCAGGAACGCTGGTGGAAACAGTCCCTTGATTGAGGCCGGCAATGTCCTGATTAACAGCGTAATGTCCACATAGTCCTCGGCGGGCAAGCTATATGGTCAAGATATTCCCTGGCACACCCGCTATCCAATTAACAGTGTCCTGGGGATGGTTGTGTGCCACTCACAATGACGTGCTGGGAGGTAGTTAGGTTTCCAACAACAGGTCTTCCGTATGGGCCAAACGCCGGGAGTGTGCTTTTAAACTTGCCCCCAAATGCGGTAGGTTCTTCTGAGCAACCCCCCCCGCTCTGTGTCACCTGGAAGTGGGAGGGAGAGCGGGCACCGGCGAGGGCTCCTCTGTCCTGACACTACCCGGCTGGCCACAGGCCCCGCTCTCTTCTTCAGGGCATGATGTGGAAAAGCCCTTGGGAGAGAACCAATGGGAGCGTGGCACGCCAGTGACGCGACGGAACTCCTAGGGGCTTGGGCCAATCCCGGCGCGGCCCAGGGGTGACGAGTAGGGAACCCCAGGAGACTAAGGCCATTCACAGCATGGCCCAGGGTGATGTCAGCGGACCTCGGGCCAGCTGCGGTGATCCCGGGGATTAATTTAAAATCGAGTCGGCGGGAAGAAGCAGGCACCCACGTATAGCGCTTCGGTCCCCAGCACGGCGCTTCTCCCTTACAGTGCCTAGAGGTGCACTTAGGGTCCCCCAGGCAGCGGTGGTGATTTAGGGGGCAATTGTGGTGGCAGCTCACTCGAGACCGCAGCGGTGATCTCGGGCAAGTCTTACTCATGGTGCCAGTCCCACGCTGAACACAGCTACAGGCACACCGTGTGATGAATAGTTCTGTTGGAAAAAAGTTATTTTAAAACAGGCAGCTCTCTAGTGGGTTGCAGATCCACATGCACAACGTCGGAGGCAGTCCTGCAATCGCTTACTGTCCTTATGAACCCCCAGCAAGCAGTGGGGCGGGCAGTCAGAAAATGGTGGAGACACTCTGGTGGTGTTTCTTCAGTCTCCTCTTGCAGGGCAGGATCAGCAGGCAGTGGGGCAGCTGAGTAGATGGGGGCAGCAGTTCCTGGGAGCAGTCAGCCTCCTTGTCAATGGCAATCCTTCCTGGCGCAGCAGTCCTTACTCCCGCAGACGTTCCCCGTAGTCCAGCAGTGTAACAAAGAAGTGAGGCCAGGGCCCTCCCTTATATATATTTTAGTCTAGGGGCTAGAAAGTGGTAAAAGTCTCTGGAAGGGTCTGGGGGCAGGGCTTCTGGAAGAGTCCAGAGAGTTCTGGTATGTTCCTGCCTTCCCTGACCTAGCTGTCACAGTGACGAGAGACAGGCCGTTAAGGCTACAGTGGGCAGCCCATCACAGCCCATCCCTGGGGAGAAGGTGTGAATCACCACTTCCACCTCCCAACCCAGGCAGCTATCAGTATGCAGAGGGGAGGGGGGAGTCTACAGTGCCCAATCTAAGTGTAGGCAGAAAAAGGTCCACTTTTTAAAGTGGGATCCCTAGCGTAGTAGTGCCCAAACCCCATATATCATTGGAAAGGTTCCCTGCCCCGAGTCCAACAAGACCAAACATGACAGGCTTATTAGGTCCCCAACAGAAATTATCCTATAAGGGGGCTGCCCAATGTTAGTCTATGGGGAGTTAAGCCCTACTGCAGTAGCAGGGGCTTGTGGCAGATATGCCAGCGTCACAAGGTTTTAGGGGAGAGCACCTGCACCTTAGCACTATTTAGCAGTGGTGAGGCGCCCAGAGTCCTAGGTCCAACAAAAAGGTACAGTAAAAATGGGAGGCGCAAGGGCAAAAAGGTAGGGGAAGACCACCCTAAGGCTGACAGGTCTAACAGTTACCTATACCTAAACTTAGATTATCTTCATGTTTGCAATGTTGCAAGTGCTTGTTATTATCCCTTGGTTTGACTAAATGGCCTCATGTTTGTGTTTCACATGTTTGTACAAGCCTGGCTTCATTAATTACCTTTTTTCAGTTGCTGTAATTATTCACCTGCATGATATTATTATCCATGTGCCTCCAGTCAGGGACTTTCCAGTCAGATATTTTCCAGAATGATTCAGTCCCACCAAAACAGGGACTTTCCAGTCAGGTACTTTCCAGGGTGATTTCAATGCCACCAAATATGCACCTGTTGGCAATTATCCATGTGCTTCTGGTCAGGGACTTTCCAGGACCATTGAATGATAAATAAACACATGCCCTTCTAGAAAGAACTGTCCTTCTATAAATAGTCAGCCAAAGCCCAATCGCACACTTGGCTTTATTTCCTTAGAAGAGAATCCTTCTCCTCTCTTCTTCTCTCCTGGATCATCACACACTCTTCTCCCTCATCCAAGGCTCCTCACCTGGCCCAGTGACATCTGCACTCCAGAAGACATCCCTGAGCAGCTTATAAGACTTCTCCAATACACGCATTCCAGAAAAGACTATTGAGCGATGACATTGAATCATCTCTGTGGCTACAACTGTTCAGAAACCAGTCCATTTGTCATCCCAGCATTGTGACAGCATACCCTTCAATGAAAGGAAGGCCAAAGCAAAAGAAGTATAAACAAACTTAGTGCACTATTCTTTGTGTCTTTAAAAAAATAATCACCAGCTACAATTCTACAAAAGAAAAACTTCAAGACTTGTGAATAATCTTGACATAAGAACCCCATGCCATCTGCTGGAAGTTTAAGAGGCAATTTGCAAACTTTAAAAAAAAAGGAAGAGCAGTCACATAACAAAAGCATATGATGTAACATGCTGGCAGGGGGAAACCTATGAACTGTTATCTGAAGCTCACGAAAGTAGTGGGTAATTCTTTCCCACAAGAACTAAAAGGCTAAACATTTTCTGTGTTGTTGTAAACATCTCAAGTATAAGTACTGCCATTGCTCAAATGTTATTTGAACTAACTATGTCAATGTGTATCAATGCTAATATAGTGTGTGTTCCTTATCCTTAGTTACTCTTATCTACATCCATAGAAGTAAACCGTGAAAGAGGGAGACACTTGGGGCTGAGCAGGATAGCAAGCTAAACACCACTCAGATGGCTCACGTATTTTTCTCTGTTATTATTTTTTCCTGACCCCCATCCCTCCTCGGAGCGTGCCATATTTGAGGTTATCATTCCATGGTTGGGTTGTGTTGGGAGTGAGTAGGGTCCAACCTCATCTCTGTGGACAAGTTCTCCAGATGAGTGGCCTGACAAAAACTACCTATTTAGTACTTATAAGTCACACTCATAGTCTGTCCTAGGTGTCCCAAGGCTAGGGTGCATAGTTATAAAGAGCATGTTTTATATGCCCTAGAAAGGAAAATCTGGCATAATTGTTTTCCCTATTGTAGTGCTGCTAGCCCCATAGGTTAACATGGGGAAGGCTTTATGAAACTTTATCAAGCCTATCTTTGCTTTGCAGCTAGCTAGCAATATCTTTCAAAGTATCAATGTAATGGTCACATGAAATCCAAAATCTTCCCATGGTACGGTTTAATGTAAGAATTACAGCAAAGTAGTTTTAGAACTTACTATCTAAAAGTTACCAAAATCAACGCTGTAGCAGCTTATGCTGACTGGCTAGTCTTTGCCAGCCTAAGCCATGCTGCTCCTGTGTGAAGAAGCCTGGGGCTGAAACAATACAGCCATTTGGTGGGAGGAGATTTGCTTCCCGGAGAAGCCAGGGAGAGAAGGGGCCAGGGAGATAAGCTGGACCTCAAAGGCAGGGGAACAGATATCATATAGGGCCCAGGCAAGCCCCCACTTTCTTGATCCTCAGGCAGATGGGAGCCTCCCTAATTAAATTACAAGAGGGTCTGAAAGGGGAGTGTATTCAGATGTTAGCCACGCATTTAGGTTAGGTTACACAGACACACCCACTAAGTAGAGATTTTCTTCATCTATATTTTTGGAGAACAGTGCATTATCAGTCACAAAAATGCCACTCTTTGCAGGAAGTGGTCAGAGCAGAAGGAAGTACCTTTACCTCTATTGGTTGGGGTGTTCCTCCTTTCTTGCCAGCCCAGAATGGAGGGTAAATATGGGAGAGTTGCAGGTGCTCCTCAGAAAACTGGCTGGAACAAAAGAAGATGAAAGACTGCCCTGCTAGGCCTTTGGACTGCCTCAAAAAAGGCTTGCACTCAAAAGGACTGCACCTGATACACTCTCAAGGCTCCTCATTGGAATGACTGTGCCTGACTCAAAGAAAAAGGAAAGAACCCCCTAATCAGCAACAAGTGCAACAGTTCATAAGGAAATCACCTGCAAGCCCAAAGAGAGGATCACCCCAGCTGACCAGTTGCAACAGGATTTTTCCAGAACTGTGCGGGTGCATTGTGAGAAATTGAGTCCTTGCCCCAAAGAGGCAATCTGGATTCTCTGGGCCCTTGAACTGAGCTAGTAGACACCTATTTTCCCCAAAGATATCAAGAATCTTTAAATGTTTAAAAATGTTCTGTAAAGTTTTGCAGAAATGCTCCAGGAGGATACCAGCTCGATGACCTGCCTTATAGATCGCTCTTTGGGGTACAGTACAGATGATTCAGATGATATTGGCTCCCAGAATTAACTATGTTCTTGGTATGCTGTCTTTGATGATTCCTGCTCGTAACCTACACACTATAAATCTGAGTAAAAAGGGTGTTACCTGGGTGGGCAGGAAACCATGTCTTAAATCTTCAAGGTTTCATGCAGATACCAGATTGGGTGATTGGTTTCCTGACATGCAGCTTTACTATCTGGCTCAACATTTATAGCAACTGACATATCTGTGGGTTCTTATAGCAGATTAGCGTCATTGGATAATCGGAGTGTGACACTGTTCAAGCTCCTTTGGGTTCAGGCATCTTATACAATACTCTTTTGGCAGCCCCGCTTTGTCCTCCTACCATAAGGGCTATGTGGGCCACATAGAAAGATTCACACCGACTCTTGAAAGTTTATAGAACAGTTCATAATTATGCGCCTCTTTGGTACAATGAAGGAATAACAGCCGATCAGATGGGCTCTATGTGGAAATTAAAATAATTGGAGACCGTCTTGATGGAGATTTGTTTCATTCATTTGAGATGTTAAAATCTATGTTCTCACTTACCCAGTCGCAGCTCTGGAGGTATTGGCAAGCGTGGTATTGCTTGAGAGTTAAACTCAGGTGAGATCGGATTTATCTCTCTGATTCGCCGATTCCAAACTACCTCAAGTTTTTGGCCTTTTCCAAGGGAGGTGTGTCAAATATGTACCAAATACTCATTGACAATCTCTATTCACATGATACTTGCTTTGTGGCCAAATCCTTGTGGCAGGAGTTGATGGGTGTAGAGTACTTGGAAATGGTAGTTTGGAAGTTGGAGTAGGTGTATGAAAGGATATTTGGGGGTGTGAGTGGGTGAGTCAAAGAGAGTCTGTGGATCATGTAATCAGTGATGTCATCAGTGTTGTAATTTACGATGTCATCAGTGATGTCGCTGACCATGTCATGAGTGCTATAATATGAGAGGTAATAAGCTTTCTATTGCAGGGAGTGAGTTATAGCTAGCTGACTAGCTATAATGGCTTAATTTCTCTGGTTGTGTACAAGTGAAACGTCAACCTAACTATAACGTCCCTGTAACCTTAGTTTTTTTTTCAGTGAATACATATACATCATCATCATCATCAAAAAACTTTATTATGATCACCAGGATCCTAAAAAGTACACAGCACAAGTATAAAAGCAGGTAAGTCACATTTGAAAATAAATATATTAAAAACAATTTAATTAGGTAGATGTGCAAGGATCAAAATGCAGCAGTTCCCAGAAGAAAAAAGTTCGAAGTATTTCATCTATTGTTTACTCAGACAATGGGACGGATTTAAAAAGCAAAAAATTTTTGTCAAACTGTTCGCTGGTCCTGCCAAGGACATTGCCGGTGTCTTCTCCTCATACAATTCTTTCAGCTTCACCCTCGAGATTTGCACCATACTTTCTGGATTAGTCCAGAAGGTCTCCATTCCCAGCCTCTCCAATAATTTGCGTAAGGAGATGAGCCACCTAATTGATGTTGCTGAGGGGAATTTCTGGAGATCCTTCAGAGTCTCTCGATAAGTTTCCAGCTCTTCCACTGCCTAACCCAGAAAATTAGCAATTTACAACTCAACTCGTGTTGCAGCTACCTATGGGCAAGGTCCAGAGGTTTCAGAGTGGAGATGGCAGGAAGATCAACCAGAGATCTTAGGAAGCAGTTTTCAACAATTGTAAGGGGGGATTTATTGCCCCTGCCCCATAGCTCAGCGCCACACAGTACTCCTCCCAAAACCTTGGTGTTATAGATTTCTAGGGCTGGGGCAATTTGACAGGATACTGTCTTCTTATGTATTTTGCTGATATGGGCACATTGGTAGAATAATTGTAGCTTTGCTTTTTCTATATGTGCCCCCCAGTCAATCGATGGAGTCAGGCAAATGCCCAAGTGATTTCCACTTGCTCCAGCTTAGAACTGCCAGCCCACACCGATCTAGTTGTTGGTTTATTTTTCCCTCTGTTAAAAATCATGTACTTGGTTTTCGTCTCGTTTAAAATGAAGCCCCTGTCACAAAACCTTATAAAATCGTTCAGGAGGTGTTGGAGGCCCTACAGCGATTAAGATATTAAAAGTGGGTTGTCTGCAAACAACAATGTGGCACTCTTCTTACACCAATTTTAGGGGCTACACAGCCGTCCCTGTCTAGATAATCAACAACTCCATTAATAAAAAGAGTTAAAAGGGTGGGCTCCAACACACAACCCTGCCTCACTCCACGATGGACAGGGAATGTTTCTGTTACTTGGTTATTCGCACCCCACCTAACCTGCACTGTGTCAGATGATTGGAGTCTAATTAAAATGTTTATTGGCGGGGAGGCCCATCCCTTTTACAACCCTCCAAAGCCTAGTACTAGATCGAAGGCAGTGCGCTATTCGACAAAGGCCACATATAATTTGCCCCCCTTATTTATTTATTTAATTATAAAGTTTGATATAGCGCAAACAAGATCCCTTAGGATATCAGACCACTTTACAAAAAGGATGGAAGGAGGGTAATACACACAATATTTTTGAAAGAAGGGAACCCCTACATAAACAATGTGCTTGCTAGTCACAGGGAAAAAGGTAATTTTGAAAAGAGACCATAGCAAGCTTTCTATCAGTATTTGGGTATAAACATTCTAGGCATGTAACCACAGGTAGTATTATATCCATTATCTCAATAACACAAACATGATTTTTGTGTGTTATTATGAAATTATTTTTTATTATTTTATATTATTTAATCTCTTTTTGTATATATTTGTTTTGCCTTAATCAATTATATACATGTACATGATTACAAGTTTAGATAAATACATATAAATAATACATGAAGAACAAGGGAATTAATTCAATAATTACAATCAATTTTAAAAAAATATGACCGGTTTGATGAAGGCTAGCGGTAGATAACAACTATGCGCGTTTCAGCACTTCTGCCTTCGTCAGGACACCGTCTATAGCAAACCAGCTGCATGGAACATAGAAAACATTAATTAACCGGTGGCTACTACTCTCTAATACAGATACACATTTTAAGTGCGTTTATTGCACAAATATACACACAGGCCTAGAATATGCAGTTTTACCTCACAACATTATGTATATAATTGAATTTGATACAAAAGATACTATTGAAAAATGGTCAATGTACATGTATGGACAAACAGTAACGTAAACATATATTCATATCGTAAACATTGGTTACTATATTACGTAGAAATTGATACATTTATTGACTATCCACATTCGAGTTTCTAAATGCAAAAGCTCCTTCTTGTTGGCTGCTCCACCCTTATATAAAGAAGAAAAAAAATAATAATAAAGAAAATATATGGCAAAGTGAAGTTTCCCTCAAACCCAAAGTGTCCCTGACAAGGATTGAAGGGTGTGAATAAATAAAAAACTAAGAAAACCACATATGATTTAGACATGTGATGCCCTACTTAAAGTTTAATACCTAAGCTATAATATTTGACTGTTGCATTATTAGCTAGATATATAATGTCTGCAATTGCTAAAATTCATATGCACCATGTTGTAGTTATTATATATCCTTCTGGCCCAATTTTATCATTTTTATTATTTTTTGTTAACTGATTGAGTTTTCCCTTTAGCTATCTTGCCACTCGAACATGTTTAAGTTTGCTTATTCGTAGCATTTCTACAAGTTGCCTTCATATAGAAAGACTTACATTCTAAAAATGAAAATTGAATTCTATTTACAAGGGTATTAAATAACCTAGGTGAATTGGTATATTGCCGAATTTGGGGAGCAAAGGTTTTAACTAGAATACTACAAGTTTGATAGGGGAGAGGGCTTCAGCGAGATGGTCAAAAAGCCTAAAGCATGAATATGTTCCGTTAACTCTAGCTTTTTATGAGATGCATATTATAAAGGTGAAGGTAATGTGACCGACAGAACTTACTTCGTTTTGTCGTACGCTATGGTGCAGAAACACCTATCTTAATCCGTAGTAGAGATAAACTAAGATACTGCAGGATTCAAGGAGTAAAAGGTTTCACGTGACATTCAGAGGCCTAAAGCATGAAAAAATTCTATTTAATATGGCATAATATTAAATACATATTGTAAAGGTAAGGGTAATATGACAGGCAGACACTATGGTAGAAACACAGCTAGCTTAATATGATGTAGAAATGATGAAGAGCCACGATAAAATATGGATGACGGCGCCAAAAAATGAGTTGTGCTAACGTACTCCTGAGGGAGCCCCCCATCTTGATATATCAGTCAA
Source organism: Lissotriton helveticus (assembly GCF_964261635.1). Classification (NCBI taxonomy): domain Eukaryota; kingdom Metazoa; phylum Chordata; class Amphibia; order Caudata; family Salamandridae; genus Lissotriton; species Lissotriton helveticus. Next base: position 1,471,952,758 of record NC_136065.1, read on the forward strand.
GATAATGACAACATAGGACATTACATCTGTGTTGCTAAAGGGTACCGTAATTAAGGAAGTAAGAATTATGAAGGATACGGAGGGTTTAGAGAGGTATGCTTACTTTTCAAGACTCCAGTATAGATCTCAAATTATGGGATTTATATCGATTAACTGCAAACATTAAATCTATAAGATAAATATATGGCACATGTATAATTCACTACAAATGCCTAAACTAGTTTATATCTTTCATTAAACTAAAGCGGTACTCACAATTTATATTTAAACAATATTCCTTCCTATAGGGGGAATATGTCCACTGTGAACAGGTTGGCGTCTTTAAATCGGAGGGGCTTCCATGCTGAAAATATTAGATTGAAATTGATTTAATATACTGGCCAAAGTAGAAGTTGATATATTTAATGCACCGTCCTCTGACTTGATCGAAAGAAAAGGCTTACCTGCAATATTTAACAACACCTTCTCACTGAATTCCGCCCTATCTAGCGGCTTTATTTACATTAACCGCGATTTCGCACAAAGAGTACCTAAATATCCAGAGTGATGGAAACCGGACTACAGAAGAAGAAGGCACACTGCATCCACGGATGTCAGTCGCTATATTTAATGTTGTGTATTCGAATAAAAAAATGCTATCTAATTCAAAATTAATACAACTTGTAAGCTTGCAGTATAGTTATTTAAAAATGACAACAGAATCTTCTATGATATGGTTCCTACTTACTGAATTCCGTCGTGTGGCACAGCTCTATTTATATTATCCACGATTTCACATGCAGAATGCCTATTTGTCCCGAGTAATAGAAAACGGACTAAAGAAGAAGAAGAAGACTGCATCCATGGATGTCAGTCGCAATATTTAATGTTGTGTACTTGATTAAAATAGACAATCTGAATAGGAATTAACAAGACATAAGCTAGCTGTATATTTATTTAGAATACACCAAAGCTCAAGATTACAACTCAGAGCCGGCAGACTGATAGGATAATGCAGAGCTCAGACCCCAATAAATAATAATAGTATAACAAGACAAACATTATTGTCTGTGTTTGAAAATTCCACTCAACTGGTAGCACCGGAATTAAAAGTGTGTGAAAATAGTAATGTGAAAAAACGAATAATTAAGTCAAAAGAACATCAAAATATATATATGTTCTTAATAAGATGATATATATATGTTCTCAATAAGATGCGGCACTTATCGATATATTTTAAAAACAGTAGTAATATATCAATCCCGGTATTATTTGAGAATTAAAACAAATTATGAATCATAGATACTTTATGCCCCAAAACCTTTTGGGGCACTACTACTGGCAAGCTCACCATGGGCAGGCTCAAACTACAGAATAGCCTGTCCTCACGTATCGAATAGAAAAATCCAAAATACTTCTCTTTTCTTTCTGATGGATTCAGCACATTGACCTTGCTTAGTTTGAATTCTTTCCATAAAAAACCAGCGAACATCATCAGGTGTATGATTCTTTTCTACAAAGTGTGATACCATAGTAGATGATAATTTTTTGGGGTGAATCGCTGATCTAAGTTCAGTCAATTTAACATTTAGAGTCCGTGAAGTTTCACCCACATATTCTAGGTTACAAGAACATAGTTGCAGGTAAACTATATTCTTAGTTTTACAATGAGTCATTCCAGACGATGTAATAGTTTGGCCATTGAAAACTAATTTATCTGTTTCCATGGCTAAGGGGCATACATTTACAATTACCTTGAACTGGTAAATGGCCTTCAATACTTCTTTGTATTGGCTCTTTTTAGTAGGCATGCGGGATCCGACAATCAAATCTTTCAAATTTCTGTTTTTTCTGTAGGCAAAGAGGGGTTTCTGGATTTTATCTGTTTGAATTTTGTTGGTATTAAGTAAATGCCCGTTAGAGCATATAATCTGACAAATCTTTTCATTTAGCATAGAATGCCGGGTCATAAAGACTAATTCAGTGTTTTGGTTTCTGTTATTGCTTTGTAAAAGATGTTGCCTGTCGTAAAATCTGTCTCGCTTGTATGACTCTCGTATGAGTCTATGTGGATATCCTCTCATCAGAAATATTTTCTTCATTTCAATGGCTCTTTGATCGTAGCCTTCAATTTTGGAACAATTGCACCAAAGGCGCAGAAATTGTCCAAATGGTGTACTGCTTTTTTGAGATGTGGGGTGGAAACTTTGGTAATGAAGTAAAGTATTTTGTGCTGTCGGAATAGTCTATAAATCAACTACAAGTTGTCCAGAGTCATGTTTAATTAAGATCTCTAAAAATTCAATTCTGGTGTTACTGACATTGGGGGTAAATTTCATGTTCGGGTCACAAAGATTGAGCCATATAAGGAACTCTTCTAGAACGTCTTTGTTATTGTCCCATATGAACACAATATCATCTATATATCGTGACCAATGTAATGTTGATTCAAAAAATGGTGCAATTTCGTTAAAGATGAATTGTTGTTCAAAATGGCTCATTTAAATATTCGCTATTGTATGAGTGCAAGATAGGCCCATACTTACTCCTCTTACTTGTTTGTACAGATCGCCTTGGAACTCAAATATATTTACCTCAAGAACGATGCTAAGAGAATCGATAATAAAAGTTGCATTACAATCAATATTCTTAGTTTGCATGAACTATTTTACTGCCAGAATAGCTCCTTCACTGGGTATGTTGCTATTCAGACTCTCGATATCCAAAGTTATAAAACCATTGTCTGTTAGGATTGAAGGATGCCCCTTCCAATAGGTTGATAATATGGCGGGTGTCCTGTACATATGCTTGGGTCTCCTGAATATATGGGCATAAAATGGCGTCCACATAGTTAGAGATTGGTTCCATTATTGATCCTATGGTAGTAACAATAGGTCTGTAAGGGGGGTTCCTTTCATCCTTATGAATTTTAGGTATGCCATACAGGCTTGCTAGTCTTGGATTTTCAATATTCATTTTTGCAAACTCTTTTTTCGCAAATATATCCATCTCTTAACGCTTTACTTGTTAATTTTTGTATTTTATTTTTAGTCTTATCTGTTGTATTCTTTTTTATTTTGATATAGAATCTTTCATCACTTAACATATCTTCTATTTTTGTTCTATATGTAGAAGTATCTAGTATAGCTATTCCTCCACCTTTATAATAACACTTTATTGTGATTTCTGAAGAATTGGTAAATTCTTTTAATGCTATATGCTCATCAGTTGTAATATTGAAAGGTGTTTTGGGCACAAATTTGGTTCAAATGTTTAGTTTATTATATGCCACTTGTTCAAATATTTGAACCTCTGGTGGAACCTGGTCTCTGGTAGGTGTGAAGGTAGATTTTAGCGATAGCCCAGATTTGTGGATATCTGTACTAGTACTAATAGTATTTGAAACAAGCATTTGCAATGCAATTGGTCTCGCATTAGGAACGTGTGAGCTATTGGTATTGTAAATAACACATTGTTTTAATATGTGTTGGCTTTGAAAATATATAAATTAATAGCATTGTTATTCACAAAGCCAATAGTTAACACTTTCCTATTGCGAGTCCTATTGGCTATGGCAATGCTTGTTGGTAGCAAGCAAGGACAGTGCTGTTGTGGTGCTGAGTGATGATGTGGTTGGGCTGAGTGTTGTGGTGGTGTCCCAGAGTGATGTGGGACTTGGTGTCCCGGAGTGATGTGGTGGTGTCCCCGAGGGATGTGGTGGTGTTCCCAGAGTGATGTGGTGGTGGTCCCAGAGTGATGTGGTGGTGTTCCCCAAATGATGTGGTGGTGTCCCCGAGTGATGTGGTGGTGTCCCCGAGTGATGTGGTGGTGTCCCCCAGTAATGTGGTGGTGTCTCCGAGTGATATGTTGGTGTTCTCGAGTGATGTGGTGGTGTCCCCGAGTGATGTGGTGGTGTCCCTGAGTGATGTGGTGGTGCTCCCGAGTGATGTGGTGGTGTCCCCGAGTGATGTGGTGGTGCCCCTGAGAGATGTGGTGGTGCCCCTGAGTGATGTGGTGGTGCCCCTGAGTGATGTGGTGGTGTCCCTGAGTGATGTGGTGGTGTTCCTGAGTGATTGAGGGTGGAGTTGGAGGGTGGAATTGGAGGGTGAAGTTGGAGTGTGGAGTTGGAGTTGGATTTGGAGGTTGGAGTTGGAGTTGGAGGGTGGAGTTGGAGTTGGAGGGTAGAGTTGGAGTTGGAGGGTGGAGTTGGAGGGAGGAGTTGGAGGGTGGAGTTGGAGAGTGGAGTTGGAGGGTGGAGTTGGAGGGTGGAGTTGGAGTTGGAGGGTGGAGTTGGAGGGTGGAGTTGGAGGGTGGAGTTGGAGTTGGAGGGTGGAGTTGGAGTTGGAGGGCGGAGTTGGAGGGTGGAGTTGGAGTTGAAGTTGGAGGGTAGAGTTGGAGTTGGAGGGTGGAGTTGGATTTGGAGGGTGGAGTTGGAGCGTGGAGTTGGAGTTAAAGGGTGGACTTGGAGGGTGGAGTTGGAGTTGGAGGGTGGAGTTGGAGGGAGGAGTTGGAAGGTGGAGTTGGAGGGTGGAGTGTGAGGGTGGAGTTGGAGGGTGGAATTGGAGTTGGAGGGTGGAGTTGGAGTTGGAGGGTGGAGTTGGAGTTGGAGGCTGGAGTTGGAGTTGGAGTTGGAGGGTGGAGTTGGAGTTGGAGTTGGAGGATGGAGCAGGAGGGTGGAGTTGGAGGGTGGAGTTGGAGGGTGGAGTTGGAGGGTGAAGTTGGATTGGAGGGTGGAGTTGGAGGGTGGAGTTTGAGTTGGGGGGTGGAGTTGGAGTTAGAGTTGAAGGGTGGAGTTGGAGGGTGGAGTTGGAGGGTAGAGCTGGAGTGTGGAGTTGGAGTTGGAGGGTGGAGTTGGACGGTGGAGTTGGAGTTAGAGGGTGGAGTTGCAGGGTGCAGTTGGAGGGTGGAGTTGGAGGGTGGAGTTGGAGTTGGAGGGTGGACTTGGAGTTGGAGGCTGGAGTTGAGTTGGAGTTGGAGGGTGGAGCAGGAGGGTGGAGTTGGAGGGTGGAGTTGGAGGGTGGAGTTGGAGGGTGGAGTTGGAGGGTGAAGTTGGATTGGAGGGTGGAGTTGGAGGGTGGAGTTGGCGGGTGGAGTTGGAGGGTGGAGTTTGAGTTGGGGGGTGGAGTTGGAGTTGGAGGGTGGAGTTGGAGGGTGGAGTTGGAGGGTGGAGCTGGAGGGCAGAGTTGGAATTGGAGGGTGGAGTTGGACGGTGGAATTGGAGTTGGAGGGTGGAGTTGCAGGGTGCAGTTGGAGGGTGTAGTTGGAGTTGGAGGATGGAGTTGGAGGGTGGAGTTGGAGGGTGGAGTTGGAGGGTGGAGTTGGAGGGTGAAGTTGGAGTTAGAGGGTGGATTTGGAGGGTGGAGTTGGAGGGTGGAGGGTGGAGTTGGAGGGTAGAGTTGGAGGTGGAGTTGGAGGTTGGAGTTGGAGGGTGGAGTTAGAGGATGGAGTTGGAGGGTGGAGTTGGAGGGTGGAGTTAGAGTGGGAGGGTGGATTTGGAGTTGGAGGGTGGAGTTGGAGGTAGAGTTGGAGTTGGAGGGTGGATTTGGAAGGTGGAGTTGGAGGGTGGAGTTGGAGTTGGAGGGTAGAGTTGGAGGGTGGAGTTGGAGTTGGAGGGTGGAGTTGGAGTTGGAGGGTAGAGTTGGAGGGTGGAGTTGAATTTGGAGGGTGGAGTTGGAGGGTGGAGTTGGAGTTGGAGGGTGGAGTTGTATGGTGGAGTTGGAGGGTGGAGTTGGAGTTGGAGGGTGGAGTTGGAGTTGGAGGGTGGAGTTGGAGGGTGGAGTTGGAGGGTGGAGTTGGAGGGTGGAGTTGGAGGGTGGAGTTGGAGGGTTGAGTTGGAGTTGGAGGGTGGAGTTGGAGGGTGGAGTTGAAGGGTGGAGTTGCAGGGTGGAGTTGCATTCAGTAAAACAAAAAATAAAAAACGTGTCTAACACGAAGAAGCTTAATCAGTGGTGTTCCACGATTTCTGTACGCAGTTTATGGCACGCACGTGGGTCTGCAAAGTGCATCGGGGGATACAACAGGACAGAGAATCCTCTTGTCCAATTAAAAAGTGCTTAATCTGCAAGTAAAACGAAATATAAGCCCTTTACTCCTACTCAACAGAAAGTCTATGTGAAGTTGTGCCCGCATTTACAGCACTTCCATAATGGGTGTATGGTCTTCCCTGGTCATTCACCTGTTCTTTAAATGTTAAGAAAAGTTAGCAATGTCCTATAAAAGAGCAGCTATCTAATGAAAAACTGTTGGTGAATTAAATGTTCTACATGCCTCACGCAAAGCATAAGTGGACCACACCCGCCAATACATCTTTAGTTAACATCTGAGGCTGGAGATGCTGTGTCTAAGAAATACTGTGTGCGTATATGCGTGTTGGAGCGATGTACACGGCATGATCTGACCCTCTGTAGAGATGTCCTATTACCGTCTAGTCCGATGCCTACGTAGGACTTCATAGCTCTCAAGTGTCACCAGGTCATGTGCAAAACCTTTAATCGGTCATACTTTTTAACCGAAAGCACGAGCACGTAGGCGCACTTTAATAATGTAAACAAAACTAGGATGCAGAGGGGTTGATTAACACAGTGAAAGTATTAGTTATGGGTATCGGGGCACTTGCACAGAGCGACAGCAGAAGTGCACAGGGGTGAGTCGCTGTACTGCCGCGCACACATTCACGAGTAAGGGATGTGTACAGCAGTACTTCTTCCCTGGGCAGGAGAAAAGAGCTCAGAGTACCAGCGGCTGGAGAGTTGCACCGGCCATATGCAAGCTACCAACAGAAGAATGTGGACGACGGCACTTAACGGCGAGCGACTGCACTGGTGCACGGGATCTTTATTGTGTTGCCTCATTAAAAAAAACAAGCTCTTGGCATTGCTGTGGCGGGGGTGGGCGGGGGAGCAGCAGCCTTTGAAATCTGATGCCGAGTCACAGACAAATGGTGGTGTGCGAGTGGCTTCCTTTCAAGTCTGATAGCGGAGCGGGGGAGCAAATGGCAACCGCGCACCCGGCGCACATGGACTGGCCATAATCCGCATTCCAAAGCCCTCTTGGTAGGATTTTCTGGTGCCCCTCTATATCTCTCGCCAGCAATGCGCAAGCGCATTGGTAGGCAAGACCTAAAAAGGGTTTTAGACAGATTTTTCGAAAAAACGACCTTAAGTCGGTAAGCAACTAAAATTTATTGAGTCCCGAGTGTGGTACATACGTTAAAGTTAATAGATTCATTAACATGGGCAGTGCTGAGGTTAAAAATGGGAATTTGGTTTAATCCCTCCAGTACCTCGCATTGCGGGTTTCCAGGTATTGGTTCTGGTTTATAGGTTGATGTCCCCGGATTTGGGTTTGATATTGTGGGCGTGATTGATATTGTGGTCGCCAGTTCCCTGTTCTCTGATTGTGTCTCCCTAAAAAAGGTTGATATCCTTGATATTAACGTGATATATAGGCTCTGCCTCTGTTTTCATAGGGAGCTGATGTTCCTTCATTGTCGGAGTCTGATGTATCAGAAAAAGTGGGCACTTTTCTATTTTAAGGTCTATATGGTTGTTGATCAACTTGTTGATAAAACTGTTGTTCATGTGTATCTGCCTGGGTGTAAAACGTTTCAGATAAATAGGAATATGTATTTTCTTTACTAAAGAACTTTATATCTTTTTTTCAGTTTTTCTGTTTTTCGCTTTATTAAATAGCCTGTATAGGAATTCATTTCTGAATCTAAATCTTCCAGCTTTTTCTTTGCCTCATCTAAGGCTAATGAGTGTCTAATTTTACTTTCCAATTCTAGAATATCATGCGTTGTACACCAAGCAGCTACTTCTTTCCAGTAAATACTGGTAAGACGGAAGGCCTGGTCCAGGGTACTGACTTCCGAACGAAACCCTGCCTATGACTCTCTCAGGATTTGGGACTCCATCATCCAGTACTGTAACCTTCCTGAAACCTGTATACAAAAGATTTTTTTAAGGGAGTCTATAAGGCTTATTGGACTGTCACTCATAGGCTTGGATCCATCCCCTTTTTTGAAAATGGACACTATTTCAGCAATCTGCCATAATGGTGGAATAGGGGCACCAGACAGGATCACATTTGTTACCAGGTTTATGTACGAACCCCAGAGCATTTTATCCTCTCTATACAGGTCGTTAGGTATTCTGTCTGGACCAGGGGCTCTTGCTGGCACACAAGATGAGATTGCTAGTTGAGTTTCCTCCACGGAGATGACCAAGATTTCACCTTCCCCTCCCAGAGACTCATACCTTGTCTCACACTACCTTTGTTTGTACCATAACTATAAAGAGAGCCAACATGGACAACCCATTCATGAGGCTGGACAGTGTATTCCAAGGTTTGCCTTGTCCCCTTTAGCCAGTATGCTGCCTGTCTCCAAAAGGCCTTGGGGTCTTTATCCATCAGTGCAGTATGTAAGAAGCCTAAAGAGAACCCTCCAACTCCTTTTTAGCTCTGCCGATGGCCTTTTTATACTCAGCTCTGCAGGATATAATCTACGCCCGTACCCTACATTTTAATGCATCAATAAGCGCCCCTTTAGCCTTCCTAAAATCCTAATTATACCAGGGACTCTTAGTGTCTTGCAACAGGTCTTTATGTAGTCCCCCCTCCCTCGTACTGTGGGAGGCCGGCTCAGTGTGTCCCTCACCTTGCTGAAGAAAAGCTCATGACAGGGCCCCAGGTTTTCCACTGCATACTTGCTGGGAAGTTTGACCAGCTCCTCGATCAACTGCCTTGCTTTTATCTTCACTTATTCTAATGCTGCCGGATGCTCTTCCAACCAACCCCACTTAACAGCTCTTCGGTTGTTTGAGACCAAGAGCACACCCAAATCAGGGCACCACATTACATCTGGCTGCAGGGGGCCCAGTTTTGTAAGAACAAGAGCAAAGGCATTGTGGTCCCTCTCTGATATTTTCACCACTGCCATATCTTCCACTAAGGGCCAAAGTTTGGGGGTAATTAAATAATAATCAATTCTACTGGTGTGCCCGGTCTGTTGAAAATGATGAAAATGTGTTCTCCATATGGGTCCAACCTGGTTCTGCCATTTGTTTCTCTTGGATTGTGCTGGAAAGTAAGAGCAAACACCTGGCCTCCTCTCTTCGTCCACCTTACATTTGGTAGGTCTAAGGTTGGAATTGACCACTCCTCAGTTAGGTCTGAAGGGGCAGAAGCAAGTGGTTCGAAAGTACAGTTAAAGTCACCTGAACCAGTACGGGGACACTATCGGAGTACTTGACCAGGACATGGTCTAATACATGAATCGTATTGGTTTCCTCCGAGACACTGTCCACTCTACTGTAGATGTTAAAAATTCTAACCTTCCAGTCACTGATCGGGGTCAGCTTGAGGGCCAAACTTTGGACCCCAGTGCACTTTATATTCAAACTGCTAAGCCCCGAGGGTCTACCCTGCTCTTTCCTTCTAGCTTCAATGGCGTAGGCAGAAAAACCCACTTCTAAAAGGGGTGGTCAAACTCCAGGTTTCCTGAAACAGGACTACATCAAAAGTGTCCACAAAGCTACACCAGTCCGGATCTGATTGCAACGTAAGGATCCCAGCCACATTCCAAACTAAAAACCTTAAGCTAGAAGAAGTAGGTACCCCACCTTCTATTACGGGTTTAAAGACTAAACCACATATTTCATGGATAATAAGGGGTTCACCTGCAGAAGGAGAAGCAAGGGCCCCACCATCAGCTGGCGTGCCACCAATAGGGACTGTACTAGTGATTGCATTTACAGTCAAGGGCGTGGTATACTGCTCGGTATTATATGCTAAACGTCTAGGTACCAAAAGTTCTGATGGGGGCAAGTTCAATAAGGGCCTGGGTTACCTAGATTTTTTCCATCAAATTGTAGTCATCTTTGACTATCTCTGTCCCACAAGGACAGGTGCATGATCCTTCCCCAATAAGTCTTTGGGGCACTAGCTCCAACCTTGAAGGGCGTCTATATCTAATAGAGATAGAGGTATTGGCTGGGGGAAAGGTATGTGAATCTATCGCTAATAATCCGATGACTATTTTCTTATTAAAGAACCTGACTTCAATCATCTCCTTGTCAGCCCCAGATAAGGTGAGTCTTCCTACATATTTAATGATGTCTCTAATTATCGAGTAGCAATGGCGGGTGGATCTCAGCCAATAAATGACTTTAGTTTTTAGTGAATCGTAATCTTCAGACCCAACCCGAGAGAGTTTTGGCACTTCGGTGAGGTAAACCACATCTTGGGCATCCTGAGCACTCTGCCTCGTATAAATACCATCCCTTACTGACCCTATTTCGCGTATCTCCCCGCACCTAGGCCTAAGAATATGGCCTTCATCTAGGGTCACCTCACCTCTATCTATGGCACTGGGGCGGGCCCTGACATGGCCTGATCCTAACTGTGTGTTTCTGTTTGCCAAAGGATCTATATGATTTAGAAAACTATTCCTGGGGCTGTCTAAGGGATGATAGAGGGTGCTATGAGGGGTAACTTTATTTGGTGGCTCTATACTCCCCCGAGGGTGATGCCCTGTGCTCAGCTGTGGATTGTACTGCTATTGGGGGGCTAAAAATGGCCCGTGGTGCACCTCTTTCCTACATGCTACCCCAGCTATTAGAGTAGCAACCTCCCTTCTGAGGGCTGCCACCTCATCTCTCAATGTCTCAATCAGCGACTTTATTTCAAGCACCTCAAGGGCATGGGCACTAGAGGACACTTCGGGGATCTTTGGACTCTCTCCCAGGCACCCCACCACCTCATAGACAAGGATCATTTGTCAATGTATCTTTATTAACTGTGCGATTAATTAAAATCTTTACAGTGTAAACACATAAACGTCCCACCCCCCGAAGAGCCCTTCGCCCAATAAAACCCCATGTACAACTTTAAAATAACATAACGAGTGGGGGCGTGGCCGGACGAGCAGCATGATGGCCGCCTAATAAGCGAGCTCCGCCGGCTGCAACTGAAATCCTGTGAAAATCCAGGGAGAGGTGTGGCGCCGCGGCCAGGGCGACTGACGCTGGAATCTGGGGATCAGGGTTCGATCCCCGGCTCCGGCGGCAGGTTAGCCCAGCACCATGTGACTCTGGGCAATAGCTCGCTTAATCTTCCCGACGGCCCCCAGCGCCTAGAGACCCTAACGGGTGATTGTGCGCTTTACAAATGTGGATTATTATTATTATCCTTGCATTTCCCGAACGGACAGAGACGCAACCAGTTCATGGTGGCAGAAGGCATCCTAGGGCACGATTGTTTGGAATCCGGGAGCCCGTGGACACTCGGAACGTCCTAACACCGGGCCTGACATGTTGACTGACGCCCGCCTGTGACGAGCCTCAGAGGCGCGCCGGAGGGCTGAGCGGGTGGCGTGTGCTGCGCGTGGGTGCGGCCGCGCAGGCCTGAACGCGTGCTGACGGCACACAATGGGACAATCCTGGACGCCCACAGCTGAAGGTGGGGTAAGACGGCGCGGTGTTGGGCGCCACCTCTGTGATCACACGAGTGCATATATAGGCTGACGGACCCACTTGGCGACCACGATCTGTTGACCTATAGCTTGGCGACGGGCGCGGCCGCCATTTTAGATTGGGCTGGCATTGCGCTGCCTTATGGACAAGATGCAGGACATCTCGCGGCCCTGTTACTCTGAGCCAGGGGCCCGATATATTTGCCGATTGTTGCAGCGTGGGGGCACCGGGGGCCTGGCGCTCTGACCCTGCGTGTTGGTGTGCCCTAGCTATACTGACTGCGCACAGGCCTGCTGCACGGGCTGATTACATGTGGGCACTCGTCGGGGGTGAGTTCTTGTGGGGCTGCTGACTTAGTGAACTCTCTGAGCCAATTGTCTATTACTGGTGGCCGGCTGGAGTGCCCCGGTCCTCGTGAAGCCTGCTTGCTGATCTCAGCGCGCTATACTGTGGGCGCCGGGCCACTGGAACGATAGCCCCTGCCCTGTGGCTGTGAGGACGGCCGAGCTGGGCCCCCGGACTGTACACTCTTCAGACCTTGGTGCTTGCCATTGAAAGTGGGGCCGCGACGGCTAGTGTGATCCCTGTCTTGAGGTCTATCGGTGCTTCCACGTGAGGGCAGCTTAAATCAGGTGGGACAAACTGCAGCTGGGGCGCCTCGGGCGAATCGGGCAGCAGACACATGACCATGGGGAAGGGCAACCCTCGCCAACCAAGGCTCATGTTTGAGCAAAAGAAATCGTCCAAACAGACTAAACAGGGCACGGAGGCGTCTGGGGGCGCGCCCCAGTCACCACCGCCGGACATGGACGTGACTGCACTCATGCTTAAGGTGCGCTCCAGCTTGAAAAGCAAAGATGCAAAGCTTGATGGCATGGCGGCCCAGCTGGAGGGGGTGAGATCGCAGGTGGCCGCGCACGAAACCCGCCTGATTGTCTGGAAAACAGACACATGGAATGCTGTGAGTTTCAGCAAAGCACGAAGGCCCACATCTCCAACTTGGAAAAAACTATCGAGACACTCTGTGCCAAAGCTGATGACCTTGAAGCGCGCTCTCGCAGATGTAATGTCCGCATCACGGGCATTCCGGAGACCACAGCGATGGGGAAAATTGAGGTACTTGTGACTGATCTCCTGCACGAATTATTCGATCCCAACCTATCCCCGGTCTTTACTGTTGAGCGTGCGCATAGGTCCCTGAGTAAAAAGCCACCGCTAGGCCCTCCGCCGAGACCGATCCTTGCCAAACTGCTCAACTACCAGGACAGGGATTTAATTCTTCGTCTGGCAAGGGAGAAAGGAAAGATAACGCACAAGGGGAACACTATATCTTTCTTTCCGGACTTCACACCATTAGTGCAAGCTGCACGCAAAGAATTCCTGCCTGCCAAGAAACTGTTACTCCAGGCGCAAATTCCGTACTCTCTCATGTACCCAGCCAAACTGCGGATCGTACATGACGGCACGACGCACCACTTCCTAGATGCAGGATCAGCTTTGAAATTTGCGAGGCACATTTGTCATCCCAAAGCCAAGAGACAGACTCATTCTGGTGCAGAAGCAGAGAACCATTTGAGTGATGCTGAGTGAGCCCTGAAGCCCCAGGATTCGCTGGGGGAGATTGCTAGCCGTTGTTGTGGGCTGATGATATCATCTTGGAGTTGTGAACTGCCCCTTTTTTGTTCATTGCAGAAATTTTGCTTACAGCAGAATTTCATAAGTTGCCACAAGGTCTGGTTGACAGGTTATTCTACGCTATTATCATACTTTGCCCGTTTGTGAACTAACTTTCTGTTTGCAACCACCCTGTGCAAGCAGGGGTGTACGATCGAGATGCCAAGCCTCCAAGGGGTGTCTCCCACGATTACATTGTTCTATTGTATGTGCGCCCTTGGCGCATTAGGGGGGTATTGACACAACCTGATTGGGGGGTTGGTGTGGGTGGGGGGTGGCGTTGGGTTAAGGGATGTTTGGTATATTGTCAGATGTATAACAATCAGCATACTTTATGTGTCTTTCATATGCTTAGTATGGGTCAGGAGTTGTTTGGTCACAAACCGTGTCAATACGAACAATGGGGGTGACCAAAGTCCTTACGTGGAATATAAGGGGCCTAAACGACCACAGGAAATCTAGACTTCTGCATAGTTACCTCCTTGGGCACAGCATAGATATTTGTTTCCTGCAAGAAACGCACATCAACTCCTCATGTTCCCCCAGACTCAAACACTCTAGGTGGGGTTCCGTGTACTCGTCTATTTATTCCAACTATGCCAGGGGTGTAACTATCCTCTTGCGCCGAGGTATAGACAAGAGAGAGCACTCCACGCTTATTAATGATGCTGGCAGATATGTCTTACTACATTTTTGGCTGTTCCTCGATTGTGTGGGGTGGAGACTTTAACGTGGTCCTAGAAGATAACCTTGATAGGAAAGTAAAAAAAAATATTTAGATAATGTTAAGAAAAATACAAAAAATAACATAACGAGTATTTTTCACTACTTTATGTCCATTAAAACTTCTATTAAAAAAAGAGTAAAGAAATACAAAAAAAAAACATTTTTGTTTGGTCCTTGTCTTCCCCCATTCATGAATATAGAGCTTGAATGGGAGTTTGGCGTAGTTATTCTCGACACAAAGCCAGCTGACAGTCGGAATGTTCTTCATGAGGCCCTAAACCAACTCTGCTTTGATTTTTGAGTTCGGTGAGTCCACTTACTTTACAAGCTAAGTTAACCATCAGCAAGTATGGTTGGGGTTCCAGATGGTACTCCTTACACATTGTCAGGACCCTTAGGGTCTGCGGCCTTTTTTGTGGAGCTCAAGTGCCATTCTGACTTGGCGGATGAACTTGCCAACCCTAGCTAGTAGGCAGGTTGTTGTTACCGAGAAGCACCAGTCCGAAGCCTCTCTGCAGGTTCTGTAGCCTAGGTTCCGTAGGGCCGGGCGCAGCAGACGATGTCGATCGCTGTTCAGCTTGGTACAGCAGCACAGAAGATGCAACCAGGATTCTCTGCGGTAGCTGCATAGCCGGCAGGCGATGGCACCATCTGTGCGTGCCCATTTTGGGTTAAAGTCCACAATCCTAAGGGCCAAGAGGCGCAAATGCAGAATTTTCTTCCTCGCTTGAATTGATAGCGAGTCTTGCAAGTATGGTTGAGGTTTGCCTGGGATATAAGATTCATCCAGGGCCAGAGTTAATGAGTTGTGCCGAAGTGATGAGCAGTCAAGCTCAAATTAGATGATCTGAACTTGGCACTTTACGGCTTGGGCCCAGGCTGAATAAGGTATTTCAAGGAGGGGTAAGCTCTTGCCCTCGATTTTCAGTGAGGCAATACCTTTTTCCACCATAGCGTGCCATGGAGTGCCCGCTGGTTCACAAAATATTTTTAGAGAGTGTTTAAGGTTGTTATCGGGCGTTTTCAGCACTCTGATGTAATATTTTAGCAAGTCCCCCTATAGTGTCAGTTCTGGGCGTTTCAAGCCTATTTCTAGCCTTAGCCTGTTATTCCTTGCCTGTTTTGGGGCATGTAGCACGAGTTTATACGCTTTCACCTGGGCCGCGTTGATCTTTTTCTCAAATGCTCCTGGATAGGCTATGTGGTCGTACGTAATAGAGGGGATCAGTTTTGCCCTAAGTACGGTCAGCATAGGTTCTACTGAGGGGCTGGCTAGGCCATGGCTTAAAGGTCTCAGGGACAGAATTATTTTATCGATTCTGGGTTTTAACTCCTTTAGATGTTTGACTGCTGTGGCCCTCTCTGACACCCAGACACCCAGGTATTTGTAGGAAGGGGCTGTACTGATTCTGTGCTCCCCCAAGGACCAGGTTGCTTGTTTTTTGTGGTGGTATTTGCCGAAGATTACTATCTTTGTCTTGCTCTCGTTGATCCGAAGGCTATTTTCCTTATTGTATGTTGCCAGACTGTTTAAAGCTCTTTGGAGCCCCACCCTGGTGTGGTCCATGACCACTGTGTCGTCTGCGTACTGAAGGGTACCCAGGGCCAGCTTCCCCAGTCTTGGGGGTACTAAGTTTGCATCTTTCAAAGTTTGCCCCATGTCTGCTGTGTACAAGTTGAAAAGTAGAGGGGCCAGCACGCACCCCTGCTTAAGTCCAGAGTTGGTGTCGATTCTTGCTGTTGTAATTGTTGGGCTTAATTTCACCTGGACCCATGTCCCCTCATAAAGAGCTTTTATGGCTTTAAGCAAAATTTGAGGGAGCCCCCAGGTCTCAAGCTTTGCCCATAGCCGACTCCTGTTTACTCAGTCGAAAGCGGTAGAATAGTCTATGAAACAACAAAACAGGGGCAGCTTATTCCTCATATTGGCTTGCTTCACGAGGTAAGAGAGCGCTATGATGTTGTCCAAGGTGGAACTATTGGCCCTAAAGCCAGTCTGTGAGGGCGGGAGGATGCCGTTCTTATCAACCCAGGCCTCAAGGTCCCTTAATAGTAGGCGGGCGTAGACCTTGGCTTCTATATCAAAAAGCGCTATGAGCCTATAATTAGCCGGATTTGAGTGGTCACCCTTCTTGTGTATAGGAAATAGGACCGAGCCTTTCCAGGATGTTGGCAGGATTGCAGTGGCAAATGAGTGATTGAATAGCGGGGTGAGTATGGTTTCAAAAAAGGCTGGGGCAGCTTTAAAAACCTGGGCAGGGATACTGTTTGGGCCGGGAGCCCCATCTGTTCTTATAGCCCTAATGAGCTTTAGGATCTCCTCCTCTGTGTACTTTACGGATTGGCCGGGCCCTGAGGATCTTTCGGCGTGCTTTGAGTTTTAATAGTTACAGCTGCCTCCTTGGACCACTCTAAGCTGCCAGGGATGATCTGGTTTGCCCCACTGATGTACAGCCCCTTTGCGTATTCTTCCCACACAACCCCTGCAACACTGTTTTCCTTATGCTCGCCTCTCGGGGTCAGGCTATTGATATAACGCCATAGCTTGCTGTTGTCCTTTTCTTTCATTAGGGAAAACACTTTGAGACAGTTCTTTTCTGACCTCTGCCTTTTCAGCTCCCAGACTTTCTTTTTGTAATTGGCTTGCAGGGCAGAGATAGGGGTCTTTGCTGGCAGGTGAATGCCTTTCTTTTTTTCCTTGATTGCCATATTAAGCGCTTTCTTGCTTTGTATCAAACTCCGTGGTTTTTTGCATCTTGGCCTGATGTTATTTTGATGGTTTCTTGGTTGGTTGGAGTTACCCAGGCTCTTATGTAGATCCATGATCAGTTTTTCCCAGAAGTATGTGATGTTCTTTATGTCTTGTGACTTTAGGTCTGCCTCCCTGCTGGCTACAAACTGTGACAGGCTGTGGCTGAGGTTGGTCGACCATTTTATTCTTTTGAGGACATGAAGATGTTTTTCGCCTGAGGTTGCTCCGATTATTTGCTGAGCTTCCACCTGTTCCCGCACCAGGTTGAATGTGGCGCGGAGGGGCCTGTGGTCGCTTTCCTCTCTATCGTCCACAGTGAAGTCACAAAGTTTATGGGCCAGCCCTTCATTGGTAAAGATATAGTCTATGGTGGATATATTCCTGAAGGTCGGTTTAGCGGTCCAGGAGAGATGGCGCATTTTTTGCGACCCATGAGTGGATTGCAGGTTACAATTTGTGAGAAATTCAGTCAAAGGGGATGACTTCTTGCTTGAGGGCGCTGCGGGGAACAGACCCAGGACTCTAGTGTGAAGTCACCCGCTATTATCACGTCATGATGCTCTAAGCTTATGAGTAGATCTTCCAATGTGGTAATAAGTGCTTCCAAGGCCTGATGCGTTTGATATTTAGTTGGATTGATGTAACAGTTGATTAGTAAGATGGGGAGGGACTTTTGACCCGCTTTCAACCCCTTCATTATAATGGCTTGAAGATCGGATGACACCACTTTTAGCTCTGTGATCTTGAATTTGCAGGCGTGGCTTAC
This sequence comes from Lissotriton helveticus, assembly GCF_964261635.1. Lineage (NCBI taxonomy): Eukaryota > Metazoa > Chordata > Amphibia > Caudata > Salamandridae > Lissotriton > Lissotriton helveticus. Next base: position 1,471,970,129 of record NC_136065.1, read on the forward strand.
AAAGGATGGAAAGGCCCCCTGACGGGCGACCAAAGATGGTCCTTTTGGTCGCTGATTTAAAGTGTTCGTAGAAGCCTCCAATTGGAGTGGATGACCATGCCCAGGTCTCCTGGGTGCACAATATGTCTCCCTGTGCGAGGTATTCAAGTGAGGCTATGTCTCCGACAATGTTGCTTAGCCCTGCTACGTTCCATTAAATGATGGTAAACGTGCGGTCTTGACCCCTGGGTGAATGTAAGTATGCGATATTTCCATAGGTATATATTTGGTTAGGGACCCTGTCTCCGTGTGATCTCCGGATAGTCCAGGCCTAGCTGAAGCCGCTACACTCTCCGCTGCATGTCTTTATGCAAGATGTTAATTTTTAGCGGGGTTCTTGGCCTCCCCCAATTTTCGATCCCCCGTCTAGGCTTATGGGCCTGGTTCCTTAGAGGACTAAGATAGATTCATGCTGGCCATGGTTAGGCGTGGGAACGTGTGGATATTTTGGCACCCTGGGGGCATTGACTTCGATACCCCATTCTGCGAGTTGTGTGGCTTCCTTGAGGACCGCGTTTTGAACCTGCTGTTGTGCGAATCCGAGTAAGGTGGAGTCGCCGTGGGTGTCCGTCTCCAGACTTTTGAACATTACCCACTCGATCTCGCCCGAGGTGATTTGTGCCAAAGATGCGATGGAGCCAAAGAGGCAAACAATATTAGACCTATTTAAGATATCGTAGGAGCCTCTGGCGGTGTATCTGGGGGTCAGCAGCACTTCGTATATGACAGGTTGGTTTTTATGTTGAAGAGGGCGCAAGGTCTGCCCTTCTCCTAGAATGATGTGACTCTGGCAGTTAGTGATCAAAGGGTTTTTGTAGGTGACTCCTGGCCGCAGTCTGCCTGGCACCTCGTTTAGTGAACCCTCCTCTCTTTGGACTCTTAGCAGCTCACCCTGGTTTAAGTTGGAGTTTATTACAGTCTTATGTTGATGCACCAAGCCAGGGGGGCTGGGGGCGCTAAGTTGTGCACTGATTACCTCCTGTGCCATCCTCGGCTGAACCTCCTCGTCGTCTACTCACCCGATGGATGATCTGAGGACTTTGGGCCTTATCTGGGACGGGAGGTGCATCTCTTGGCTTTGTGACCTTAGTTTCCTGTTTGAAGTTGAAAATGGGATAAGATGGTTTTAAACTGCTTTTATTTACTGTGTCACCAAAGGTTTGTGTTACTGGTAGTATTTTCTGCTTTTAGCTTTGGATTTATTTATTTGTTTCTTTAATCTTTTTTTGGCCCTCCTTGACAGTGGGGCTTTCATTCCAGCCGATGCACCTTCGGCCTTCGCCGCTGGGAGGGCAGTGTCAAATGAGTCGTCACTTGTAGTATCAAGTGCCAAGACCTCGGGCTCCCCATTCCCTTGTGCTGCAGAGGAGATGTCATTGCTTGGCCCTGCCTGAGGCTCCTTTGGTGGGCAGCTAGCCGCAGTGCAATATTTCGACAATTCGGAATGCACCGTCTTCAAGGCTGATGGCTTTTGAGTAGCATGTGCTGGGGGGGACGTCTCACTTTGTCCTTTTGCAAGTGCCAACATGTCCTTTAAAATTTCTGGTAGACTTGCCCATTTTTCAATGATTGCAGCATTAGCGTCGGTGTTAGCCACGTTGGTGTGTTGGGCTTGGAGTAGGACATCTAGTTTAGCCAACTTATCATCTTGGCGCGCCAGGTGCTGAGCGATTGAGTACAACAGATCGATTTGTACTTCCATCTTTGTGGACTGCCATAGCAGCGCCCTGGCCATTGTGTGCTGTACTTCTCTTATTGCTGACAGATTTAACATTTTGAATGTAACTTCTTCCGTTGCGTCTTGCTGGTGTGCTAGGCCCAGCGGGCTTCATCCCTCTGTTTGAGACGTTCCCGGGATGGCAGTTCTGCCCGGGTTTATTGGTGTTGCTTCCCGCGTTCATTCGATAGACTGTTCTAGTTTTTGCAGGAATGATGTTGTTAGAGCGTCCATTCCTGAGGGGGTTGACTTCTGTTTTTCGCGGGGTGTCTCCATTGGGGTCGATCGTATGCGTATATTCTTTGGGGTAGTAGCCCCAGCTGCCTCCTTGTGCTCTTTCTCCACGCTCTCCCTCGATATAGGTCTCACATGAATGTCGGCTGTGATCCGTATCGGGCTCTTTGCCCTAGCGACAGGCTGGAGGCATACCCCGGGACTCCCAGTTTTCTGAGTGGCAGCAAGCTCACAGGGATGGGGACACCCCTGATCTTTAATTGTCTTTGGGGGACCCAGTTTAAGGATAATCTCTGGCACTGACTCTGCTTGACCCTCATCCAAGGCTGTAGGGCAACTGGTTGCCTGGAAAAAATGAGTGATAAGTCCTTGAGGGAGGGTGTTGCCATTAATTATTTCCTGGGATTTTTGAGAGCTGATGCTCCTTGTTATCCGTCTTTGAGCTGCGCTTTCGGAGTCCACCTCCGGCCCTGCCTCCGTGCTTGCCTGGGTCTTCTTAAGCAACATCCTCAGGCAGCGAAAGCTGGGGCTCAAAGCGATGTAACTCGGTGCTTATGGGCCACCTTTGTTGAAAAGAGGCCCCTGTGTTTAACTTGTATGCCCGATTCTGCAAGCACACGGTTACTGAGGAGGACTACCGTACCCAGAGTCCTTTGTGTCGGCACTTAGTTGCCCGAACTAGAGGTGGGGCACGTGGTGTGGATCGTGGTGTAGTTGCGGCAGCTTTGAGTTTTGAGATGAACGCATAATGGTAATGGTGCTCTTGGCAAAGGGGTGCTGAATTCGTCCCGATGAAATAAATGGCCACCCACAGCGCTTGGCCTGCTTTCGAGAGTGGCAATGAGAGTGTAAGGTGATGATGGAAGAGGCGCAGGTGGTGGGCCTTAGGTAAGACAGAAAATGTCAGAATGAGTCTGTACAAAGTTTTTAAACGAGTTCTGGACGAGGCTTTTTCCAAAATGTATTGTTCATCTTAAAGGGGAGGAGGGGGCAAGTGGTGCACTCAGGGGAAACCGCGGGCTGGAAGACCTAGTCAGACAGCCCCTCGGTCCACCCCCGGGCTCTTACTTCAGAACTTACCTCCCGCGTGGGGTGGAGCTGGCTAGGCTGGACTGCTCCTTCCACCGAGACTCGCCGCGCGCTGTACTCTCCTCTCCCGCCTCAGTTGCAAGTCTTGTGCCGCTCTCTCCGGCTCCGGCTCTCTCCGGCGGTCCTGTTGCAGCTGCGGGTCTCGGGCGAGGCTCCTGCTCCCACGGCTCCCACAACTCGCGGCGCTCACAGGACCCCCCACGGCCTGCGGTATGCTGCAGCCGCGTCTCTACAGCCTTGGGTAACTACTGCTTTTACCCTGCAGCTCAGCGCCGCGGCCTCTTGGCTATCCGCCGCTGCTGATGCTCAAGCTGGGGCTAAGGCCGGGCAGTGCGGCACGGTCGGTAGAGGCGGCGGCCGCCCTTCTGCTCTGCTGCTCTGCAGCTCTGCTGCTCTGCTCCGTGAAGAGAGTAGGCGTAGCTGCTCTCTCCGCTCTGCAGCTCTGCTCCGTGAAGAGAATGGGCGGGTTCTGCTGACCAGCTCTAGTCTATGGTGCTATTTCCCGTTAAATATTTGTCACCGTGCAACACAAATGCATGGTGTGTGCATAGACAAGGACATCAAATCTATTTAGGCATTCAATTTAGGTAACTTGAGCTACACTAGGAGACCCACCTGACTTGTGACATTGCACAGGTTTAATCGAGGTAAGTTCCAGATTGGGAAGTCGATTTTTCAGACCCCTGCTCGGCCCGTTAGTACATTGTTTAAACATGTGTGGGATTAACTTGCCCGATTTGTCATGAGTTAGGTGAAATGTCTAAAGGAGTAGCGGAATCATCATTTGTGGTTATTTATATATATATTATATATTCATTCAAAATAAATGTATATATATTCACTGAAAAAACCCAAAGGTTAAAGGTTACAGGGATGTTATAGTTAGTGAGCTAGCTATAACTCTTGCCCCTCAATGCAATGAAATGAATTTAGTTGCGCACGCTGCATCGCATTTGGCGATGCAGCATGCGCAACTAAATTTATTTCATTTATTTATATGTTTACCTACCTCTAATCAGCCGTAATCCATAGTTTACTGCCCCCCCCCTGCCCTCTGTCAGCGTCCATCAGCACTCCCACCACGGGCCGCTACTGAGAACCAAGTCTGATTTGTATATGGCTAGGTCTAATTTAAGGTGGTAAAATGGAGAAAAACAATGAACTGGAGTTCAACCCAGAGTAATTACCATTGGTTGAGAATAATTTGATCATTCCATTCAGCAATTTTATTGTACTCCCCAGTGTGACACACTTAAGTGCAACGGGTTTGTCCTGAAATGTGTCCCATGCTCATTGTGCCACTAGAATCAAGCTGTACCTTACTTGAGAGGCCCAATTAGGCCACAATCGGCCTTTGGTTGCTTGCGTGCCTGTTCATAGAGGAGCAGCTTTGCAGTTCTGGTTGGACTGTTCCTACTGAAGCAGGAGCAAGGCCTATTGAATATGACTATGTCTAATCTGAGGTGGCATGGTGACCAGCAAAAGATGGACTAGGATGCAGTACTAAGTACTTATCAATGACTGAAATTAATTAAAGAATTCCATCCATCGCTTTTTTTGTATTTCTCAGTAAATATAAACATTGGCTTGCAAACAGTCACTGCTGGATTGGTATATTTCAGTTCAACATTTTCAACCCAAGATATGAAGCAACTAAAGCTCATTTTCTGTTATAAATGTGCATTTATTATGTATCTCTACAGTCTCCTAAGAAATTTATTTTTTTAAGGGTGTGGTTATCTTCTTACCTAATGTCTGTATTTCCATGGGATTCTGTGACGCTGTTTATGCTGAATGGCCCAGAGTAGATGGTCATTCAGTTGGATATTGATATATCGTTTTGTTAGGCTAATGAGACAGAGTTAAACAGGCCTATATACACATTGAAATAGATTACCATGGATCACACATACATGCACATATGCTGACATAGCAACATATCTAAAAAGATTAACACACACAGACCAACAAGCTTATTGACACCCATCCACGGACCAGTAGACACATTTTTACCATTCACATACACCACAAGAAATGTAGTCACACAAGCATATAGATTAATAATGGACATATCTATGCCATAAATAAAAACCAGCACAGATACAATTCCTTGGACCGGTACATGTACACGCACACACAGATACATAAACACCCAAAAGTTCCAAACAAAGAGTCAGCTCTCCAGCTGGCACACCTAGACAAGTGAGACATGTCGTGCATACAAGCCTACCTTCCTGCCTCCCTATGTTTAGCCCCACAATTAGAGCAAATAAAATTTGTATTGGGGAAAATAGTATAGTGTCAAAACCCATTTAATACGTGATTTCTCTAAAGAATTAACTTATATTGGATCATGGGATAAGTCAATGTCCGTGTCCACGCAATGATTGAAGTGTAAACAACCTAAAGTAGTGTAGCTGTAAGAAAAATACCAAATGGAGTTTCAGCCTGGCAGAAGGGAAGGTTACCTACCAGGCACTGTGTTTGTCTCCCAACACGGCAGCTCTCTCACTCACTAGAGCCTCTCCTGTCCAGAGGAATCAATACGTGGTGGGTGCCCTGAGAATAACTAAGCAAATGGTGGCAATCCTAAACCAATGAGAATTGATTAGTTACAGGTAGCAGGTAGCAACCAGAGCTCATATTGACAATTGCTCAGTGATGGGTGGTAGACTTAAGCATCCTCTAAGAATCACTGAAGTATGGGGGACAACAGAGAACCTGCCCTGAGGGGTATAAAGTGACGGATCAGTGAGGTTTGCTTAATCATGAGCTATGTACCAGGCATATACTGATGATTGCTAAGTAATCGCCCCCGAAAAGGAGGATGCTCTTTTACTCGAGGCGCATTTCTGGAAAATGAGGAAACTTGTTTTAACAGAAAGGGTGGTGAATGCATATTACAACCTCCATGTAGGTGTGGTGTAAAAATAGAGTAAAATAAATAATTTTGAAATGTGAAACGTGAAACATAATCTTGAAAAAGCAAGGTTAAGACATGAAACCATGTAGGAGATGTAAATATGCAGGAAAAGGGAAGATATTTCTGACTAACAGCATTTACATTAAATTAAATAGATAGGCAACTGTACAATAGTACTTATAATCCCAAAGGGTAACATTGAAACCATTTATGGACCTTAAGGAAATAGTACACTAGATGGGAATAAATGTAATTTTCTATGCTTATAAAAAGATTGTTGCCTTACTGAATAACAGACACTCTTAACCCATTCTTTTTTTCCTTCATGTGTTATATAGTTGCTACCAACAAATATGTGATCATATATTTTTATGTAATTTTATGTTACTGTTGTGTGGTTTGTAAACAAGGCAGCTAAGGAATGTCAGGCAATTACTCTCATGCATCACATCTTAACAGGAGGAAGAGAGGTTTCAAACGCACCTGGTATTAATCTGGTCTGTCAGGGGCTTTGATGTGCATTCAGTGCAACACCAATTAAAACAATGTAGGCGGTAAGAAGAATATGGTATACACGATATTTGGCGGTAACAACACCTGTAATCGGGCAATCCTACAGTTTGACATCGTAAAACACCTTTGGGCCATATACACAAATCAATATGTGAATTTGGAAATGTATTTCCTACTTGCAAAAGGGCTTCTGCTGTCCATTCCGAATCATGAGTAGGAGGGGTGTGAAAAGGGTGTCCATCTATTTGCAATTCGAATGAGTTGAACCAATGCTTTATGAGCGCGATTGCATTCACAACGCATTTATCAGTTACAAACAGCTGACATGGCTGGTAACTGATTTGCAATCGAAAAGCTAGCATGAGAACAGTGTGAGTTTCGAGGTGGGCATCCTCTTGGCAGAAGACTGTGGTACAGGGACCAGTGCTTGCTCCCCACTAATGTTTTCCCTAACGGTCTATTATCTTTATGGGCACATGGGCCTTGGGTGTATGGTATACCACGTTACAAGGGACTTACCAGGCGTCCATCTCTGTGTTTGTAGCCATTCTTAGAGGGCCCAAAACTCCTCCAGACTCATTAATATTATTGAGACAGGAGGTTGTATGGCCTTTTGTTAGTACACATTTTGTTATGCAACTAATTATTGCAATTTGCATCTGCTGTGTGCAAACAGGGTTCTTCATTTAAAAAGTATGACGCTTACACTTTTTCTTAATTAATCATTCAGAAAGCCAGTGATTCGTCGACCATGGAGCAGTCCACAATAGGCTTTGGAATATGAAGAATCAAAGGACAAAATCCATCTATGACATATTGGTAAAGATGACAAGAGGAGACACAAGACTGCATCACAGGGCTCTGAGAAGGCCCTTTACAATACATCTCCCAGCTGGCTCTGCTGTGGTAGCCGAAGGTTTAGAGGCTGTTTAGTACTATAAAATGCACTAAGGGCTTCTACACGGGACGTGAGACTCCATCACAGGACTCTGAGAAGGCCCAGGACATTACATCTCCCAGTAAACTCTGCTGTGATGGGCTGACAGTCCTGCCAAGTACCACGCATCAGGCGTTACACTAATACATTTCAGTGTGGTGGTCCTAATCACCTCACTGAAATGCATTATCAATCACAATAGGCACAGCACCTCTCCTGTCAAGCCGTTAGTGCTGCCTGATGCTGCTATGCTGACTAATTAAACTGGAGGGGCTGGCAGTGCGTCATGGTGTGCTGCTCTCAGCAGGTTTGGAGGGGAGGGGGCTCTGCTACAATATATCCCAAAATAGAGGGAGATTCTCGCAACATTACATTCTGACTGACATCACATCGAGGCAGTTCCCAATCGCTACTAACGAGACATCAGGTAACTCAGAGTGTGACAAGTCAGACGTGGGTGCCGCAGGACGTCACGTCCCGCTGCCAGCTGAGAGTTTGTGGGAGGCTGGTGAGGGAGTCGGAAATCATGACACTGCTGCCTCAGCTGGCCGACGTTACTACTCATCAGGCCTGGCAGTTTAAGTTTCTCTGTTGCAAGTGATCGACTCAGGCCTGCAACTCTAGCTTGTATAGGACACTGAGAGTTTGCAGTGAACGTGTCAATGTCCTTCCACCACAAAGGAAAGTGGCTCCCACTCAGGGCAACCTAAGAAAATATGCAACATTATTCCAGTGGACCTAGTTATAACTGTGGTTTCTAAAAAGTGTGGCCTATGACCAGAAAGAAAACTGTGGTTTCTAAAAAGTGTGGTCGAGGACTGGAAACACACTATCTGGGTGGCTTTTTCATAAGTCTCTCAAGTGAGTATAGAAAGTTTGACACACATCTCACAAAATATGCAATGTGATCAACTATGTTTAAATGTTCTTCTTTGTTTCTACATCCATACGTGAGTAGGCCATTTAGCACAGGTTTTTCTTTGCAACCTGGTACTTTCATTGCTGGTTTTATAGTAAAAGAACAGGACCACAAGGACCACGATGCATCAGAAGAGGATCCATGGGAAACGGCCACTACAACGAGGCCGTTTCAACGAAAACCTTAACCACGCATGCATTACAATGCATGCGTGGTTACAACGACAGCCTTTACCACGCATATGAGGTACGTAGTAAAGGCATGTGTGGTAAAGGGTACAATAAAAAAGGGGGCTTGGGGGGGCTTCCCCCCCCAAAAAAAACACTAACCTTTAGACGAGATGTGCAGGCAATTGGCGTCGCAGAGGAAGGAAACGGCCGTTTCTTTTTTCTACGTATGACGTCACCACAGAAAAATACGTGGAGAAATATAAGCGTGAAAATAGCATTCCGTAGTAACGCATGCGTGGTAAAGGCATGCGTTACAACGGAGTTCGTTGAAAGAACATACAACCGAGGATCCTGGACTGAAAAAACTACTCACAGACATATACCTTCAAAACGTGAGAACTCTGATTGATTAGGGGGCATGAAGGTTGTAAGAATAGACTTCTGCAACAGCAAAGTAATAAAGAAACATATAGAAAAATATAGAAAGAGTCTCAGAATGGCAATACACTGTTTTCTCTCTAAAATACCATGTGTTCGTTTTCCAGCAGTGGTATAGTTCACTAGTTGTTCCCTGCGTTTGAGCAGCTCTGTCAGTAAGCCACTTCTAGAGTAGTCCTAAACGCTTTCTTTCATTACACCTGCTGTTTGAAGTGCATGATTAGCAGCTACTTGAAACTCTGTATTTGTTCCCAACCAATTTAATTGTTTTCATAGAACCCATCAGCCTCGGCTGTGAGCAGTACAGAGGACCTCACTTGAGACAGTTTTTCATGGTTTGAACGCAACCAAGTTCACGGGGGTAAAAAGTAGCACTTGAGTTTAATACAGTTGAACTCATGGTTCAATCTGGTCTTCCAATTAACTACTATAGACAGTTATTTTGGACCTGTCTGTGGTACCCTGTTCCCCCAAACCCTTCTCCAGCGCTGTGTTCAATTACAGTGGCTTTTCAATCACTTTCGTCTTCTACATAATTAAACAAGTTTTTACTGTTACACTGGAATGGATTTACTTTTGGCTTCAGTGGTTATAGTGCTGAAAAATATACTGATCCAGAGAGAGGATGACGACTTCCTAAAAGCTGTGCCCCTGTGTACCGAGTCGATTAGTGCCCTTCCATTTCTGGTGCTTTGCAGCAGTTTTAAGATCATCTTAGAGCTTCTTGTTGCTCAATTGGTGTAATTTCTGATATTTATATGTTTCCCTCATCTTCATTGCTTGATTTTTGCTCGCAAGAAAGTATTACTCATAGTCAATATCACTCATAATTACACTGGAATTATGAAAATGTCACAGATAAACAATCTGAAACCTTGACAGCTATGGGCTGAGGAGTCAGGGCTTAGAGGCTGTTTAGTGCGTCCAATCACACTAAGGAGTCCTGGTGCATGGGACTCAAGTGGGACATGCCAGGCACTTTCCCTGCAAACACCTGTTGGAGCCCAGAAGAGCTGATCTTGATCACCCCTCTGGGTCCTGGCATACGAGTGATCACCTGGGCAGGTCAGTGATTGCATAAAGGGTAAAAGGAAAATAACATCCCCCATAGAAAGTCGATCTGGTACTAAGACTAAGTTAATAGCAAATGTTTTATCAAACGCAATGGCAGTGTTTAATAAGAAAATTATTAATTAGGGGAAAGACTGAAAGTCACTCAATGAGCAGTACATGAGATGCATGGTTACAGGAGTCTGCTATATTGGAGTGAAACAGTGTACTAGCAACAATGCAGAAATCACCTGTTGCCAGAAAGGAGGGGAACTCTTGTATATCATGTAAACTGCTAAATATTCTTCCTCCTTCTCCCCCGTCTTTGCTTGTCCCATCACCCTTAAAAAAATAATACGGGCTCCACTTTACCCTGTGTGGGCCTCAAGACATTTCAGAAGTTCGTCACTGCAGGATTTCCACTGTTCGTTTTTCGCAGGTCACCATGCCGTTTTTTGGTCCCCTCTGAATACTCATCGGAATTGACAGACCATTCCAATATATGCTTGAACTAAAGAAACTGTGCTGCTCATACTATACTTCACAAAGACAGGTTTTTGAGCCCTGAAGAAGTCTCAGTGTTGAGACGAAACGCGTTGGCTAAAAAAAGAGGCTAAGAAAAAAAGAAAAAAATCCGCTGTGAATTGGATCATTTTTCTATTTCTGAGAATTACAATAAAGAATTGAAAACACACTGTCATCAAGTTCGGACCTGTTCATTTGAAATGGACTCTAATTATTGATTGAAGGACATTAACCATTATGAGAAATACTTCTTGATGGGTGCTGATTCCACAATTTGTGTTTTGTATTTGGACTTTGTCCTTAAAGGAACAGATAGGGTTGTGTTCCTTGGTTTCCTAAGCACCATCACAATATCTGCAGGTCACAATCCATAACAGGTGCAGGTTCTTTGCCTCAACCCTTTTTTTCTCCAAGTGTTCACATTTCAGAAGAACTCAAATGCCCCACCGCAGTGTGGTAGTGAAAGAGAGGAGCTTAGGAAAAAGGATTTTGGAAATTTAAATCTGCTAATATTGATAACGTTCATCACAGTCGAAGGTTTGCGTCGATCTCACCAAGCTACCTTGGTGGCCATACGAAATCAGATGCTTTGATCTCTGGAGTTAAAACGCTGGTTCCGATGCAATGGGCTGATTTTACTCCCGCAACATGGTTGATGCACTGGTTCAGTTACCCTCAGACAGGAGATGCATCGAAATATGTGTTGCAAGTATCTGGGCCATTTTCAGTGAGCCAGACACGCAAGCAGGGATAGAGACATTGATATCCGTTATTCTCAAGCAACAGAAGGAAAGCCAGCAAGCCCTTGTAGATTACTTGGAGGGGAAGGCAGAGTCCAGCTCTCCTTCAGCATAGTCAGAGAGCAACAGCCAGCAGGAAAACAAACAGAAAAGCAGGATTTCCAGATCAGCAGTCCAGTTGAGTCCTTAAAGCAGCACAGCGATCCTTCTGACAGAGGTTCAGTTCAAGAGCCAGAAGTGTCTGATTTTAGGGGATCAGAGACCCAGTACCTATTCTGTAAAGTGCCTTTGATGTTGGGATGACTTCAAAGCAGCCCTCTGAAGTATACAAGCATCCCTTTCAACCCAGTCTTGTGTGACAGGCTTTCTGTGAGGGTAATCAGTCCTTTGCGTGGAGAGAGAACACAGCCTATTTAAGAGAAGGGTTAGCCCATCCACTCCAATCATGGCCAGGCAACACCATTAGAATGCAGGATGTGAGAGTTAAGTTAGGCATAGCTCCACTTACACTTGAAAAGGCTGTGTCCTGCCTTCACACAAAGGATTGCATAACCTGTAGTTAGTCTGGAGCCAGGGCAAGGTAGGCAAGAATTCTGAGCACTTCAAAGGAAATCCTCTAGAAGTTTGTCCCACTTCAAGTAAGGCACCAGGCATAAATATTGGATTTCAGACCCCAACTCTTCAGTAAACGTCTGGAACTGTGGAAGACTCTGCCAGGAAAGACTGCTGTGTTGCTGAAAGGACTGTCACTCTACTGGACTGCTACATTGAAGGACTACTGCCTGCTGTACTGACCACTGCCTGCTGCCCTATTGCCTGGGTGCGAACGACTGAACCAGCAACATGAATCAAGAACCACCAGAGTGGCTCCAAGGGCTAGCCTCTTTTTACCAGCACCAGAACTCTGCTTCTGTAAGTTTTACCATGCAAGCGGTACCACCCGATTCCTGTACCTTGAAAATGGTCATAATGGCACTATGCCACCCCATCTCTGGATCCAGCTGAACTGTTACATTTCCTCTGCTGCACACCTCAATCCTGAGCAGAACCGAGGTATCACCTCTGCTGCTTCAACTTTCCTGTCACAAGGACTTCACATCGCCGCCCAGGCCTGTGGCCTCATCAGACCAGTCGCTGCATGATGCACCCTCAATGCAAGCTCTTGCATCAAATGCCCCTTGTTGATGGCACCTTCGATGATGATGCAGGATTTCGCATCGCAAGCCCTGCAACCTCTTCAAAATCATCATTGCGAGCTTCCTTCATCAAAGGCTTTATCATGACGAAACAACACCTTGCCTCTTAGCCTCGCTGCTCCCTAGAACCGATGCTGCACAATGTGTCTCCACCCCTGACATTGCATTGCCTCGGCCGCACAACGCATCCTCTACGTTGGGCCTTGCAACGCTCCACAATCAGGATTTAAGGGCCACATGCATTAAGCTTTTTTGCATTCGCAAACGCTGCGAATCGCAAAATTCGGCCGTTTGCGAATACAAAAACCTTTTTTGGGATGCATAATTTTTTTTCCATTTTTCGCAATTTAATAAATTGCTAAGTTTGCGATTTCTTAAATGCTATGCATCATTTTTTTTAAATTGCGAATTCGCAATTAGGAAGGGGAAAATTACCATGAAGTAAACCTTCATGGTAATTTGCGAAAAGTTTCAAAAATGCACAAAAGGGCATTTTTTAAACTTATATTTGACACACACACATGCCCTTGGGACATGTGTGTCAGTAAAATGTACTTACGTGACATTTCAGGGGTGCAGGGGGGGTCCTTTGGACCCCCGTGCACCCTTGAAATTGCATTCTCATTTTGCGATTCCTTAATTGCGAATTCGCAAAATGAGAATGCCTTCCCATTGATTCCTATGGGTCTCTAGGTCCATAGGAATCAATATAAAGCGATTCCTTAATTGCGATTCGCAATTAAGGAATCGCAAATAAGGAAAATTAAGAAATCGCAAAAAAAAATTCGATTTCTTGATGCATAGGAATTTGCTATTCCTAAATTGCGATTCCTCAATTTTCGCAATTTAGGAATCGCAAATTCCTACAATGATGCATGTGGCCCTAAGATAATCTTGTTCAGCGGGCCTAACTGGGTCCCTGTAGCCAGCCCGCACTCCAACGCATTCATGACTATGTCCCGGTCCTAGTGCGACCAGATATTCACAGATGCACTTTGTGTTTTTTGTGACATTATGACTGATATCTTTAAACCTGCCTATCTCCGGTTCTACTGTTTGTATTTTTGTTGTTTTGGTCTTGTTTTATTTATTAAAATGTACTCTATGTTTGTAATCTAATGTGGGATTGTGTTCTGTTTCCCTGTGTTACTATTTGAATTGTTGCACAAATACTTCACATGTTGCTGATATGTTAAGCCTAACTGCTCTGTGCGCCTAACTGCACTGTGCCAAGTTGCCAGAGGGTGAGGGTTATTTAGGGGTTTCTAGTAAGGTCACCCTGACATGGATTGAGGATCCTGCTTGAGAAGGGTTACAACCCCACAAGCAATTACCCAATTTCTAACAGCTGAGATTCCATACAAAAGGAAATGTTGCTATTTTGCATGACTTTAGGTGATCGGGCTTAGCATTATGTCCTAGCGGTGTAGGGCTGTTCTCGCACCTTTATCCCCACTTTATACGTATAATCAGGGGTTTTATGCTACCTAACGCAATTCTGCTTCAGCGCGAAATTGTGCAAGAAAGCTGATAGATGCTATTGTTTGTGCCACTTTCTATCAGGTTGTCTGTCCCTTTTGCATTTTTCTCAAACAAAGGTTAGGTGCAGATTGTGACTGGTGACTGGAGACACTCAACGCCTAAATAGATGTAGTATAACAAGCACGACATTTTAATAAATAAATACAAACATAAAAATAAATAAATAAACAGCAAGGCATGCAAGGAAGCCCTCAGCTTCAAAGAAAAGATAAAAGGCTTGGAAAAACAGCATCATGTACAGCAGTGGAAGTGTTTTGCAGTTAGACAGGATGTCTGCGCTGAAGGCTTCTGATGTAATTTTTCCGCTGTAATGTGCCTAATACTCAATTAGGTTTGTGTTGCATTTTTATTACATGTTCAACAAAGGAAATGCATAGAGTTGTTCCAAGCAGAACACATCCATTTGTTGCTGGCTCGATACAGCGCATTAATCGTGAAATTGTAATGTGCCAGGCTACGCTTTGTTTGGTAAACACATTCCTCATTTCCTGAGAAGCAGGAAGGAATGGATCCGTAATGCAGTTGCTGTTAATGCGCTCTTGAAACAATGCTGCATAGACTGATGTGAACACTGGGCCTCTTTCGTATGTAGTTGGTGGTTTCCTGCATGGGTTGCGTTTTTTCATAAACAAAGGGAACATCGTTTTGAATAGCGCAATGTATAAAGGATGGCATTGGCTCCCAAGAAGGTGGGAGGGGCAAATACTACAGCCTGAAGTACCCAAACGTTGGCACGGCTTCACTGTATAAATTGAATTAAAAAAAAACTACAATATTTGCATGATGAGTTTGATCACCTTATCCCTCTTCACCCCTGAAAGGAAGCAGCTTGTGGATTTCTGTGTCCAAACGGGCAGAGCTGCAGTGCTAGTCAACCTCCTAGCGCCTTGAGCGTACGGCACGTCCTACTCCTGTTACTGCAGAAGTGATCTCAGCAGAATGGGGGTCCTGGGGGGGGGGCGGCCGACCAAAGGGAGGCCTGCCCCGCCCGGGGGAATTTGGGGGCCGGGGAAAGGGGGGGGGTGGAGCTGGCGCCGCCCGGGGACGGGTTGGGTGTTCTGGTAGCTTTTGGGCTGGGGGTGGGGCTTTGTTGGGCTTCTTTTGGGCTGGGTTTTGGTATCCGGCTGGGCACGAGGCAGAGACACCATTTTAAGTGTGGTGTCTCGGCCGCCGGGCGGGGGGTGGTGGATGGACATTTTTTCACATCATCCATTGTAGAAAACGGCACGAGTAGATAGCCTGCGGAAGAATGGACTTACTGAATGTGTGTAGATACAATGGGACATTTCAGGCTTGGGTGAAACGAGAATTTCCCGGCAGGCTGGACACTTCGCTGGTAGAGGGACGGGCAGCGGCAGGAGGTATGCTGGGCACATCGCTGGACGTAGGAGGAGCTCGAGAGAGCAGCATGCGGCTCCACGCGGCCGAGCAGATGGGCCGGCTCTGCCTGGTGCGGGCGGTCGGGCTCCCACGTGGGACTAGGTGAGTCCCAGCTGCCCCTACCCGAAGGGTCCCTATGGCTGCCGGGGTTTTGTTTTGGGGCAAGGGAGTAGAGACTGATGTACTTCTTGGGGGGTCTTAATTTTTAGGAGTGTACGCTGGGGGTATGGACTTCTTGGTGGTGTAGGGGGAGGGGGGGGGCGGGAAGAGACGGGAGGAATGGGCGTTACGGTACCTGGGACATTATCTGTTACGATGTGTATGCAAGATTCAGAGGGGCCTACCTGATGCTCCCAATTGGGGAGAGGTATTTCATATACACAGCGGCTAATCCCGGAGCGGGAGCATGGATCGGCAGGGGGCGGGGGATGTTTTCCACCCTTGGAAGTGGGGGGGGGGGTTGCTGACATGTGCGTTTACTACAGCGCATGGGCGTATTACTACAGCGCATGGTTAGCAAATAGGTTTCAGGGCGTGCAGTGCCGCTGGGCTGTCAGCCCGCTCTGTGGGTGCAGGGTGTGCCTAGCCACTTGCCAGAGGCGGAAGAGCGGTGCTCCGCTGCCACGGGCACACGTTTCGCGCTCTTACGCACGGTCACGGCCTAGCGTGGCGCGTGCCATTGTCATGAAGATGCCTGCCGGGGCGCGTTGAAAGACTACCCACAATCTCCGGCTATGCATCGCCTGCGAGGTGTAGTTGAGGCGTAATGATACATGCCTCCGAGGACCCCTTGTCTTCACGTAAATAGTCTTTTTGTTAAAGACTTTTTCAAACTGCTCGACCGCATTTCAGGTCAATGGTTGCGTATACAATCTGAGTTACCTTGGAAGATGAAAGGCGGCAGTACAGCACAACCGAGTACCCCATTAACATTGTGCTAGTGGTTTTTGCGCTGTTATGGCCACTGAAAGTAGGGGGCATGATTGTGCAAAATTAGGAGACAGGATTCAACAAATTATCCGACAGGAAACGCAAAATGAATGCGGGTCTCACCGCCACAACCGCGGCTACACATTCAACACACCTGGTCGGACGCAGTGACGTTTCTTGCATACCGCGATGTTTCTGTGAATCTCCCCTTTGTAGCTGCCCGAGCCGACACCGCGCTCTGCTCGCCGGGCCCCGAATGAAGTTACTCATGGCCAGACACCTGCTTTCAGGGTGTGCCTTTTATTTACCCCGAGGCTGCGTCACAGACACCGCCTTTGAAGAAAGTGGCCGGGCCGCAAGTGTGCCAAAGTGTAGGCAGTATAAATAAACACGAACAACTTGCTGCGGATTGTCAACAGGGCGGGCTGGCCACACCCTGTCTGTGTTAGGGCCCTGACAGCGGGTGGTGTATTCTGCCGCGTCCCTGTGAGTTCTGCGGTTCGCCGCGGTCACGCACATTTAAATCACACACGCAAGCCCCTTGCATGGTTGTTGTGCCCGCCACAAGCATATTTATGATATTGCGGCCTGAGGCTTAGTACAAAATGCGCCCCCCCCCTCCAATCGCAGAAGGTGGTGCACCCCCTGCTCTGGATACTGTATTGCTTCCTGCCCATTCCATTTAGATTAGTCTCCGTCGGGGGCACGATAGTGCAGTTATATATTGTAAAACTCGAAGTGCTTTCCCTGAGCATCAACAAAGACATATTCATTTAATTTTTGGGGGGGACTGGCGATTAATTGATTTGCTCAGAAACAGTGTACCTTGAGCTAATGCTGAGACTCAAACCTGCTTCCTGAGCTCCAAAGTTAGTAGCTCTCTAGCCATTACGCCACAACCACTCGCACAGGATCCAAAGCATTTTCAATAGTATATACAACGAAGCCATGGTGTTATGTGTGCATGTAGTATAGTTATCTTATCCAACTAGCAACCTTTGACAAAGCCAATAGTCATGGCTGGTTGTAGGTGTAATGTTACTGGTATAGTATAAGTGGAGGCAATAACAGAAGCAGCAAAATACCAGTTAAGCTGAGCACATATTGGTATTTATAAGGGGGAGCCAAGTGCAGGGGTAAATTGTCTAGAGTGTCTGGGAGGGCTATGGCGTCTTGGAAGACTACACGTTGCTTGGGGCGGCCTGGGTGAAGGTCTGGGGGGCTGGAGTTGTATGTAGGGACACGGGGGGCATTGATAGGGGAGTCGTTCGGGCCTCATTCGGGCTCCGGTGCAGTTTTGTCGGTAACCTGAGGTTCTGAAGGGGGTGGAATCTACCCGTCTCGCAGGGTCGGGGGGTTTTTGCAGAGCGTACTGGATCCTTTTCTTGCCGTTATGGTGAGCATGGGGCATTTTTAGGTGCTGACTACTTTTTGGGGTGTCGGCCTAGGTGCAGGTTTGGGGGGGCTCGAGCGGACGGTTCGGGCGTTATAGGCGTGAACAGGGAAAGCTTCTCGGTTAGGCCGCGGGCATTTCAAGGGCATTTGGGGGTCGTGCATGAATGAGAGGTACGTTCTTTGCAGTGGGCTTTTTCCTGGCGGACAGGCTCTGGGGGGTGACGCACTGTGTGGAGGACTTCTCCCTGGGCGCCAGAGAGGATGCACGGTCCCATGTCGGTGCGGTCATTCTCCGTAGTGAGCTCGACTCCATGGTCAGGGAGCACGCCCGCCGGAGGCAGGGGGGTCGCAACGCGCGGTGGGGTCTGACGCGGAACGGTGACGCAGCCATGGAGTCGAGCTCACTACGGAGAATGACCGCACCGACATGGGACCGTGCAGCGGGGTATGGTAGGTGACTGGGGTGTTGGGGGCACTGCGGCAGGGGTTTTTTCCTGGCGGACGGGCTCCGGTGTGGGACGCACCATCCGGAGGGCTTCTCTCTGGTGGGACGGCCGGTTTCGGCGGACTGCCTGCAGGCGCTGGGCGGCTTCCCAGGCCTTGTTTTGACAGGGGGGTGCCATGGGCGCCAGAGAGAGGGCACGGCCCCGGTTCAGTGCGGTCATACTTCGTAGGGAGCTCGATTCCATGGCCTGGAAGCACGCCCCGGGGGTGACGTTGACTGAGGGCATGGCCCTATACAGTTAGTGACAGAGGGCATGGCCCTGTGCATTGGTGACGGAGGGCATGGCCCTATGCATTGGTGACGGAGGGCATGGCCCTATGCATTTGGTGACGGAGGGCATGGCCCTATGCATTGGTGACGAGGGCATGGCCCTATGCATTGGTGACGAGGGCATGGCCCTATGCATTGGTGACAAGGGCATGGCCCTATGCATTGGTGACGAGGGCATGGCCCTATGCATTGGTGACGGAGGGCATGGCCCTATATATTGGTGACGGAGGGCATGGCCCTATGCATTGGTGACGGAGGGCATGGCCCTATGCATCGGTGACGGAGGGCATGGCCCTCTGCATTGGTGACAGAGGGCATGGCCCTATGCATTGGTGACAGAGGGCATGGCCCTATGCATTGGTGACGGAGGGCATGGCCCTATGCATTGGTGACGGAGGGCATGGCCCTATAC
Source organism: Lissotriton helveticus (assembly GCF_964261635.1). Taxonomy (NCBI): domain Eukaryota; kingdom Metazoa; phylum Chordata; class Amphibia; order Caudata; family Salamandridae; genus Lissotriton; species Lissotriton helveticus. The sequence goes on from NC_136065.1 coordinate 1,471,989,053, forward strand.
GTTGGTGATGGAGGGCATGGTCCTATACGTTGGTAACGGAGGGCATGGCCCTATACGTTGGTGACGGAGGGCATGGCCCTATACATTGGTGACGGAGGGCATGGCCCTATACATTGGTGACAGAGGGCATGGCCCTATACATTGGTGACGAAGGGCATGGCCCTATACGTGGTGACGGAGGGCATGGCCCTATACGTGGTGACGGAGGGCATGGCCCTGTACATTGGGACGGAGGGCATGGCCCTATGGTTAGGGGGGAGGACCTGCCGGCGGTACGAAGGCATTGACCTGACAGCACTGTGTTTGAGGGGGGTCCGCGGCACGCCATATGGTTAGGGGTGTGGTCCTGCCGGCTGGGCCATGCGGCACGTCCCGGGTTTAAGGGAGGGGGAGTTCTAGGGGGGGTCGAGGACCGTTAGCACATCCCTCGAGTGGCGGTTCTTCCTAATATATGGGGGAAGAGTAGGAGAACTGTTGGATTATCGGGGGGTAGGTCAAGCACAATAAAGTATTTAGCCAGGTGGAGAGGCAAATTGACGTTATGCTAATTGTTACTGTTTGTGGATTGTGGGAATCAGTTAGGGGAGGGGGTGGGGGTGAGTCAGGAAATTACATATTTATGAGGTTTAGATTGTGCGGCGCAGGCCAAGGATGTTATTGTGTAGGATGCACCTGCTTCCAATAAAGCGGCCTTTGTCACACCTACATTGAGTCTCTGGTCGGTGCTTTTCTCCCCCCCCCTCCCTTTCCCCAATGGGCCCCAATAGGGGTCCTGGGGGGGGCGGCCGACCAAAGGGAGGCCTGCCCCGCCCGGGGGAATTTGGGGGCCGGGGAAAGGGGGGGGGGGGTGGAGCTGGCGCCGCCCGGGGACGGGTTGGGTGTTCTGGTAGCTTTTGGGCTGGGGGTGGGGCTTTGTTGGGCTTCTTTTGGGCTGGGTTTTGGTATCCGGCCGGGCACGAGGCAGAGACACCATTTTAAGTGTGGTGTCTCGGCCGCCAGGCGGGGGGTGGCGGATGGACATTTTTTCCCCTCCCTCCCTCCCTGGGTCATGTTACAGTGGGGGGGGCCCTCAAGGGCAGGTATTTCTCTTTTTCGGGGGAGCTGGTGGTGTCGGGGGATTTTGGGCGATGTTTTGTTGGAGGCTGGTGCTAGGGGGTTTTATGATTGGGCGGGGGGTTTCGCATGGCGCTGGAGCAGGTGTGGGGTGCATTCTGCATGTAGGGGCGGTTCTTCCTAATATATGGGGGAAGAGTAGGAGAACTGTTGGATTATCGGGGGGTAGGTCAAGCACAATAAAGTATTTAGCCAGGTGGAGAGGCAAATTGACGTTATGCTAATTGTTACTGTTTGTGGATTGTGGGAATCAGTTAGGGGAGGGGGTGGGGGTGTCAGGAAATTACATATTTATGAGGTTTAGATTGTGCGGCGCAGGCCAAGGATGTTATTGTGTAGGATGCACCTGCTTCCAATAAAGCGGCCTTTGTCACACCTACATTGAGTCTCGGGTCGGTGCTTTTCTTCCCCCCCCTCCCTTTCCCCAATGGGCCCCAAAGGCCGACCCTTAAGATCTTTCATGAGATTCTTTAAGTGGCACTGCGTGTTTCAGGAGTGGCCTGGCTCCTGTAGGCTGGGCGCCATATTTTAGTGGGTATTTACACCCTTATTTTAATTGTATGGCTTTCTTTTCTCATCGTTATTTTTACTAACTTTGCTTTACCAGTAACGAACCAAAGGCAGTGGAGCCCGCGGTGGTCCGTGGAGTTGCTGGATCCCGTTCTGTTTTCTAATTTGTCTTACCTGTTGTAATTTCCATGACCGCTGTGGGCTCACTTGGCGGGCTGTATCTTGGTAATGGCAGCGCATCCGCGCAGACATATGAACGTTTGAACTCACTCTAAACTTCTATCCTTGTAGGCACTTATATGCAGTTTCAGGGGTTGCCTGGCTCCGGTAGGCTGGGCGCTATATTTTAGTGGGTATTTACACCCATATTTTAATTGCCTGGTTTTATTTTCTCATCATTATTTTAACTAACTTTGCTTTACCAGTAACAAACCAAAAGCTTGGGAGCCAGCGGAGGTTCATGGGGTTGCTGGACCCCGGTCTGTTTTCCAATTTGATAAACTGATGTATCAGAGCACTCAACATTTAATAAATAAATAGTGTTGTCACCATATACAGTTTGTCCAAATCACATAACCAGAGAACAGGAGTCAGATATTTTTGTAGAAGCTTGCATTGCAATCCAAAATACCGCTGACACGTGTTTCGTCACATAAGTGACTTCTTCAAGGCTGTTATTACACATGTATACAAGAAAGTATATGCATTAGTGAAACATATAATATGTAGATACACATTTGTAGTATTCTCCGCACAATTGTTCATTTCATAAAACGTGATATAAGTCTACTCCAGAAAAAAGGTTGCAGGGAACCACGACAAAGCCACCACGTAGAAATAGAGTATCTCCGATGTGAACGTGTACTCGAAGACCACCCAAGCTAAAAGAATTTTAAAAGTGAAAGTGTTCAAGACATACTGTATAATAGTTCTGATAGGTTTAAAAAGGTTGGTGCAATACAGTTTTGCTACATCGATTGGTGTAAGGTGATATAGAAACTGAAATGTGAAGAAGTAATAAACTCAATCGCTGGTCACCAGAAGAAAAAGTGAAAAAGATTTTCTAAGAATGAAGGTCAATTATTGTAAAAGGGAAACCGACCTAAATTGAATAATACTGTTGTCACGATTCTGTGGCGCAACAGGCCTGGGTAAAGAAGATATTCTTGAACCGGTCAGAAGTAAAAAGGTCAATGTTTTAGTCACCCCATCGTTAATCAACCAAACATAATTAAATGTATAAGTCCATTGTAATACCGGTATTGAACTTACAGTCAGAGCCTAGAATGTAAATGTCATCATAGATCCTCAAAAAGTGTCCCACTGGTCCACACCTTCAAACTGTATTTCAAAAGGGCAGAATACAAGGTTCGTTATCCTGAAAGAAAGTATATAGATATTGTTAATGTTCAAAATCGAGTTTAAGAAAAGACGACCCCAAAAAAAGTGAGCATTTCCTACTGTTGCGGACAACTTACAGCGAAAGAAGTAGATAGCAATTCCAATGCAGTCCAAGGTAATTTGTCCCATCTGTTTTAGTTGCTGTAACAGCTGCAGGCTCAGCTGCGCCCCTGGACACACCCTTCCCTTGGCGGACAATATCTTGGTAATGTCAGCTCATCTGCAAAGGGGACGCGCGCAGCGAACATGCTGCTGATGCGCCAAAGCCGTGCAAAAGGCAAGCCTCTGTGTGGCCAGACTGTGCCCAGTGCCTGGAACCCTTCTCCTTTTTGTAGGTATTCCTCAGATTTCTTACTTAAATTCAGAAATGAAGAAAGCATAGACTCCTGCACTCATTTCAAACTGGACCTCTGCTTAGATACGTAAATGTATGATAAATGCAATTTTTCCTGCCACCTTAAAAAGATCATACTGGAAACTGCCCTGCACCTGCAAACACAAAGGTTACACTGTACCTGTAAGACCTGGCATCCTTGTTGTGGTTTTCCCTGAATTTTGGTGTCTACCTCCTGTATATTTGATGCTGTGCCGGATTTAGTTTTTGCTGGCTAAGATGCTTTTGACACTTTGCCAGTGCAAGGGCTCCCTGTGTAAATTGATATTGTGATTGGTTCTCCCTGATTGGCATATTTGGTTTACCATAGGTCTCTAGTAGAGTGCACTGAGTGTGCCAGGGCTGGTAAATCAAATGCTACTAGTGGGCTTGCATCGCTGATTGTGCCACCCACATGAGTATTGCTGAAAACATGTCTCAGGCCTACCACCACGGTGCCTGTGTGCAGATGTTTAATGCCATTTCGACTTGGCAAGTGCACCCACTTGCCAGGCCCTTCCCTTCCCTTTTCTTACACATCGGACACCCCTATTATAGGCCCAAGGTACCCCCCTGGTCAGAGTGTAGTTTATGTAAAAGGTAGGACATGTACTGGTGTGTGTAACATGTCCTCTTAGTAAAATACTGCCCATTTCATTTTTCACTATTGAAAGGCTATCTTGCCCATAGGACATAATGGGGAATGCTTTGTAACATTCTACAAGCATATCTTCCAGTAGGGATAAGATAAAAAAAATGGAGTTTAGTATCCCTGAATTCAGGATTTAATAACACATCTTTTAGTAAAGATGGTTTTTAAATTGTGTGTTTGAAAATACCACTTTTTAGAAAGGAGAAGGACTTTACTGTGTGCTGTGTCCCCTGCGTGAAGGATATCTCTAAGGGCCTGAAGTGAACTGACCTCCTGTTTTGAAGTCCCAGGGGCACAGAAACTTTACCCTCAGATCCCCTGAACTCTTTGGCTGTGAGTTCTAACCTGCCAAGAGGGGCCTGTGCCAGTTCTGGGCCTCTGGAGGTTGTTGCTGCTGTTTGGGAGCTGGAAAAAAGAAGAAACATGAAGAACTGCAACATTCTACGCATTGCTCCTCTTGCGGCTGTTTTCTCAACACATATCAACGGAACAAGAAGAATTTCCATGCATCGCCATGCCGCTGCAAAAACTGTCTCAGAGCCTGTTGCTGCTGCAAGAATCGACGCACGGAGGGATCGTGGCTAAAGAGGACCAACACAGCGCCGCTCGACGCTGCTGCATTGATCGCCGCCGCATCCCGTATTTCTACGTATCGTATCTGTGCGTCCCACTTTCCCGACACATCACCTACAAACCGGAACTCTCACGAAGAATCAACGTATCACTCCCCATACAGACTGGATTTGACACAACTAGTCCTCTGCGTGTCACAGAACTATCACCTCGCCTCCCCCAGGTCTCAGGAGTGTTGTCTTTTGGAACTTTGATGCATCTACAGGTACTTTGGTGAAAAGTCACGGATCCATAGTTTTCTATGGTACAAGTTCTTGAAACCGTTTGAAGAAGTTATATTTTTCTTAATAATAGTATTTTGGATTATTGTTGTTTTGGTCTTGTTACGTTTAGATAAGGATACTTTATATTTCTAAACCAGTGTGGTGTCCATTTGTGATGTTATCACTGTGTTTCGGTGAGTGTTAGTACAAATAGTTTACACATTGCCTTTGGGATAAGCCTGTCTGCTCATGCCAAGCTACCTGGGGTTGAGCAGGGATTATCTAAAGTGTGTATCCCCCTTACCCTGACTAGAAGCAAGGTTCCCTATTTGGACAAAGGTACCTACCTCTGCCAACTAAACACCTCAATTTCTAACAGCACCTTATTGAATAACCGCTCAATGATCAAAGATAATCTTGACCTTTTCATGTTTCTGGAGTCTCATAGTCCAGACATTAATTTCTTTCTAGAAACCTGGGCAGATGAGGCGACTGGTCCAGATATAGTCTCTGCCCTTCCTGTTGGATATTTAATACATAGTCGAGATAGAACAGGTAAACGTGGTGGCAGAGTAGAAATAATTTATAAAGACTCCAGAAAGATTGAATGCAACCAGGTAAGTATTAAAGACTGCAAAGCACTTTCAGATTCAGATTTCTTTCAAAGTAAAGTACAATGCAGCATTTTATGGATTATTGGACTATTGATTTTTGGGCCCAAGGGCCATTTCTCTAGAAGCCCTTAGTGATTTTCAAGAAGGCAGTGTACAGCTTGGCAATTATACCTTATTAGGGGACTTTCATTTATATGTTAAAGGACACTACTAACAGGAACACTAAATCTCTCTTTGACAATTTACGAGGCTTTGAGCTAAAATGAGTAAACTTCCTATACCATCAGACAGGACACACACTTGATGGTATATTCACAACCCTACCTGAACTTCAACTAGAATACATTCTTCCATTAACTTGGACTGACCACATGGGGGTACATTTCAAATCCATTTTTAGTAGTACTAAAGGACAAAAACATTCTGCCCAAAATAAATTGGTAAGACTCTGGAGGATAATCAACAAAATGGATCTAGTCTGAAAAATTACTGAACCCGTCTTTCCAGACAATACAAATGAGGTAGCATCTAGCTAATTTAATTGGTTTCAAGAATCAGCTAACAAACACACCCCACTGACACAATTGGTATATAAAAGGCCCGCCCCTCTATACAGTGGTTCTCAACAAAGCTCAGGGACCTAAAGAAACATTACCGCTGGCAAGAAGGAAACTGGAGAAGGAGTCACAATCTAGAGAAACAAGCGAAGCATAGGCTCACTATCCAGTGGCGGCTCCTCCGCTTAGGCAGAGGAGTGTCGCCCCACTGCTCTCCGAGCAGTGAAAAAAGGCGAAAAAATGATAGTAACGTAACGTTATGTTATTATAATTTTCTTTTTCCTACTGCAGTAGCTTCATATTTTCCTGGGGGTGAAGTTGGACAACTTTGGCACAGTTGCGCATGCTCTCCACCGACACAGCTGAGCCAAAGGACAACCCACCTTATTATGAGTTGAAATTGTGTATGGCAGATGGTCCATCGTGCTTCCCATGGTGGTGCCTGGATAACAGGCACTGCAATGGGAATGGCAAAAAAGTCCCAGTACAGCATGTACGGTGACATCCATGTGGTGTTGGACCTTTGAGGGAATACAGACAGGGGGGGCCCATGTTGTGCCCCCTGAATGTATCCCCAGGGTGGGGGACATGGGGTCCCTGTAGGGCTCCCTTTGTTCCTCCAACACCAGCCTTTTCTTTGCGGGTCTCCCGCCATGAAATAGTTGGTGGTGGCAGAACTCGTAATATGCTGAGCGGGACTGCGCCGGTCCCGTTCAGCATGTTGCATTGTGGCACAGCTCCACCACCACCAAGGAACAACGGTTCCCTGGCGCAGCCTGTGGTACTCCGCCACAGCGACATTTGAAGTCATAATGCAGCAAACGTACCACTTTCACCACAAGTCTGTCAGTCTTATGACTGCCAGACTCATAATCACCCCCTACGTCTGGATCCCCTATGGACCCAAGCCCAGCCAGAGTGCTGCACGAAATAGAAGAATATATTGTCACTCCTCTGACCTCTCTTATAAACAGCATTTCAAGGTCAGGTTGGTTTCCAACCAAATGGAAGAAAACCTCCATCCTGCCTTTTATAAAAAAACGGAATCTTGACATGGAGGAAAAAGGCTACCAACCCATATCTCCCCTTCCTATGCTGGCAAAACTCTTAGAAAGTTATTTAAATACTACTCTCTCAGCTTTCCTAGACTAAAGCTGCAGTGGTTCTATTAGACCCATCAGTGGCATTTAACACCGTAAGCCATGTTTTATTGAAACGCCGCTGATTGAGATAGGTGTTCAAGGGTCAGCATTAGAGCGTTTTTGCTCTTTTCCTGACAACAGGGAGCAGACAGTCAATACGGGAGACTGTAGCTCAAAATCATTCATCCTACCTTGTGGAGTGCCGCAGGGCTCATCATTAAGACCCACATCATATAATATTTGTGTGGCTCCCCTGTTGTAACTAATTTGGTCCTATGTTTTCTCTACAATCTCTTACAGGGACAACATGCAGATTGTTGTGTCTACGACCAATAATATTGACGAGGTTGCCCTGCAATTCAACAACTGTATTAGTACTATAGTCAATAGGATGGGCTCTCACTGTCTGAAACTAAATTTTGATAAGACAGAGGTGCCCCTCTTTGGTCAGAATACTTCTTTTAGGAATACATCTTGGTGGCCAGAATCGCTGGGACCTCTTCCCAGTCCAGTGCAGAAAGCAAAAAAACGGTGCATCATTTTCTATAGCAATGTCTCATTTAGAGAGCTAACTAATCATCCTGCTTTTTGTGCCAAAAACTCTGAAGGGAATAATCTCTTGTCTACCCTTTTTACTGAGGAAAACTGTAGTTACCTCCTTGGCACCCACTATCCAAGTTAAATTACCTGTAATGCCTTCTATATGGGGACCCAGAAGGGCAACATGGATAGATAGCAGAGCCTGCAAAATGCAGCTGTCGTTCTCCTTTAAAATATCAAAAATGGGAGCCAGTTTCTAAGGCTAGGGCAGAGCTTCACTGTCTCCCTATAACAAAAGAGAGTTGCCTACAAAGCCCTTTGTTTACCACACAAAACGCTTTATCAAAAAGGCCTGGGCTTTCTGAAAAATAAAAATATGCTGCTACATGCCAAAAACAGCTCAGATTTATTACGGCCAAGAATGCATCAATTCGGCTGACTCATAAGGCCATATGGGGTGGCAGAAGCTTTACCTATATCAATTCTTGCTTATGGAACCAAATGCTTTGGACCTTGAGGAACAAAGCATACTATAGGGCCTTCACAAAATTACTCAAAACCTGGCTATTTACTTTTTCACTGTAAATCATCTTAGGTGGTTTCTTATCTTCTTTATGGCTGCGCCAAGACGCCCATGGTCGTAGTTGCGATCTATAAATCTCAAAAACTAATCATTACATTTTATGTCTAAGCATGGAAATTGTACTAAGACACCCTCTAATGGACTGCCCAAAGTAGGTTGACGAGGATGATATTCATACGAGATTATTAAAATATTCAAATCAGAAAGATATACATACAATGGAGGTTAATAAAAATTTAGAGAGACTCGTTAACCTAACAATCTACCACGTACCTGGCCGTCTCGGATCTACATTGGACACCCCACTCCTAGAAAGAGGTCACTAGAGCACTTAAAGCTTCTTTTACGTTCGCGTTTTGGATATATGGACTTAGGGCGTCCTTCAACCCTTTACGGACTGCAAGCGAAGGCACAGTTTTACTGTGACTTCAAGATGCTTGAAGAACATGAAGATTTTATATGCTGTCATTGTCAAGGTGCGGACTAAATACATGTTAAGCTCTAATGAAATGTGTTGAGAAATTTAAATATATCGTATTAATTACAAGTACCTTAGATTAAAAAAAGGAGCATATTAGCCATGAGGATGGATCAGTGAGTCAAAACTTTGCTATTCGGAGAGACGTGTTATGTGTTCAACCCACCCTGCAAGGCACACTCAGCCTTTCATCTTTCCACAGCCAAGGACTAAGAGTGCCCTAATAGTGTGAGAGTCAATCAAACAATCAATCATAACATTTATATAGCGCACTACTCACGCGGCAGGGTCTCAAGGCGCTTGGGGGAAGGGGTCCGCTATTGCTCGAACAGCCAGGTCTTGAGTTGTCTCCTGAAGGCGAGATGGTCCTGGGTCAGCCGGAGATGGATGGGGAGGGAGTTCCATGTCTTGGCCGCAAGGTAAGAGAAGGATCTACCTCCGGCGGTGGCTCTTCGGATGCGTGGTACGGCGGCGAGGGCGAGGCTTGTAGAACGTAGCTGGCCGGTGGGCGTGTAGAAGGTCAGGCGGTCGTTGAGGTACTTTGGGCCCAGGTCGTGGAGAGACTTGTGTGCGTGGGTGAGGAGCCTGAACGTGATCCTCTTGCTGATGGGGAGCCAGTGCAGGTCCCTCAGGTGGCTGGAGATGTGGCTGCGTCGGGGGATGTCCAGGATGAGTCGGGCGGAGGCGTTCTGGATGCGTTGGAGTCTTTTCTGTAGCTTGGCTGTGGTTCCGGCGTAGAGGGTGTTTCCGTAGTCCAGTCGGCTGGTGACGAGTGCCTGGGTGACCGTCTTCCTGGTTTCGGTCGGGATCCATCGGAAGATCTTACGGAGCATGCGTAGGGTGTTGAAGCATGATGAGGAGATGGCGTTGACTTGTCTGGTCATCGAGAGGGAGGAGTCCAGGATGAAGCCCAGGTTGCGTGCGTGGTCTGTTGGCTTGGGAGTGATGCCCAGGGCGGGGGGCCACCAGGAGTCGTTCCAGGCGGAGGGCGATGGTCCCAGGATGAGGACTTCCGTCTTGTCTGAGTTCAGTTTCAGGCGGCTGTTCTTCATCCACTCAGCAACGTCTTTCATCCCTTCATGTAGGCTCGTTCTGGCGGTGGCGGGGTCTCTGGTGAGGGAGAGGATCAGTTGGGTGTCATCGGCGTAGGAGATGATGTTGAGGTTGTGTTGGCGTGCGATGGCTGCAAGAGGTCTCATGTAGACGTTGAAGAGGGTGGGGCTGAGTGATGATCCTTGCGCTACGCCGCAGATGACTTCGGTGGCCTCGGATCGAAACGGGGGGAGGCGGACTCTCTGTGTTCTTCCGGCGAGGAACGAGATGTTCCACTCCAGTGCCTTCTCTTGGATACCGATGTTGCTGAGGTGTTGAACTAGGGTGCGGTAGCATACAGTGTCGAACGCTGCAGAGAGGTCCAGGAGGAAGAGGGCCGCTGTTTCCCCGTTGTCGAGCAGGGTTCTGATGTCGTCGGTGGCTGCGATGAGGGCGGTCTCGGTGCTGTGGTTGGCTCGGAAGCCGGACTGTGAGGGGTCGAGGGATCCGTTAGTCTCGAGGAAGGCTGTAAGCTGTCTGTTGACGGTCTTCTCGATGACTTTGGCAGGAAAAGGGAGGGGCGAGATGGGGCGGAAGTTCTTGAGGTCGGTGGGGTCCGCTGTTGGTTTCTTCAGTAGGGCGTTGAGCTCGGCATGCTTCCAGCTCTCTGGGAAGGTGGCGGTGTTGAAGGAGGTGTTGATGACGTCCCGGAGTTGGGGTGCGATGATGGAGTCGGCTTTGTTGAAGACGTGGTGGGGGCAGGGGTCGGTTGGAGATCCGGAGTGGATGGTGTTCATCGTGCGGGCTGTGTCTTCGGTGGTCACCGTGGTCCAGGTGCGGAGGGTGGCGGTGGGGGGGCGTTGCTTCGACGGTTGGGTACGTGGATGGTGCTCTGAAGCTGTTGTGGATGTCGGCGATCTTGCAGTGGAAGAACGAGGCGAGAGAGTCGCAGAGATCTTGTGAAGGAGTGATGTCGTTGTTGCCGGTGCTGGGGTTGGAGAACTCCTTGACGATGCTGAAGAGTTCCTTGCTGTCGTGGGCGTTGTTGTCCAGTCGTGTACGGAGTTTAGAAGTGCTATGTAAAAATCAAGCTTCCATTGACTTGTAATTTACGTGCATCCTTTTAGACAAGCTTGATTTGAGCACGTTGATCTGTTCATATTCCAATCGTCTAGAACAGTGGTTCCCAAACTTTTGACTCCTGAGGACCCCCACTGAATCACTACTGGAAGCCGGGGACCCCCAAGCAATTTGTACAATTTCAATTTCAAAAAATTAAAACAGTAATTCGCAAAAAATACACAAACAAGTAAACACCAAACAAATACTTGCATTACTAAAGCTTTTATTATTTTATATTGAAAAATATGCAAAAATCAAAACATTTTAATGGGAAGGATGGTGCTGCATCCCGGTTTCTAACTTTTCAATGTTTGGTTTTATTTCAGAAAGTTGAATACTTAGGTCAGATTCAACATTTTGCAAGCGATTTCCGTACTTATTTTTAAGGTACATAAGATTTGAGAAAGCCTTCTCACATAAATATGTGGTGGGGAAAGGAAGTAAAACCTTAAGTGCCTTGTACGATAATTCAGGGTAATCTGTTCGTACATGCAGCCAAAAATTTGTCAGACTCAGAGACTTTTCCTTGAATTGAAGTAGAACAACATTTTACCACCAATGGGTGAGCAGTGCAGTTAAGGCATATTTTAGAGAGGCCTCACATGGCACCTGACGAGACCTTCTCCTGTTAGGGTGCCCACTGCCTCCATCCCCTGCCAACAACAAACAAGAAAGGCTACACAGTGTCTATTAAGTGGTCCTGATAAGGGAGCATATTCCACAACCGTTCAGGCATACACAAATAGGATTTTTACACAGGGGCAACTCGTAGCTCCCCGAAGATCCTAGCAACTGGTTCCTCCAGGTTCAGACCTGTGAACCTTCATACAGTTTTTTTTTTAAGAGTTCTATATAGCGCGAACTAGACCAGAGGATATCAGGTATCAGAGCACTTTACATGACCACCAGTTACGTTACAGATGGACACATGCATTTTTGTTAGGCACTGGGGGATTAAGTGATTTGCCCAGAATCAAAGGATGTTGAGCTTCCATGCTGAGATTCAAACCCGGTTCACCAGCTTCGAGGTTGACCTCCGATGACAGGACGGCCATGTTCAAAGTCAGCAGGGGAGTAGGTCTTTGTGTGCAAACGAATCCCCAAACTGAAATATATTACTTTGTTCATGTGATCAGTGATATGTAATTGATTCTTTTGTCGAAGCAAACAATTTTTGAATTCCAGGTCTCCCCGGTAGGGTCAGTGGTACAGTCCTCACTTCCATGAGTCTATCAGTATATTTCTGTATATTTTTTTTTCCCTTTTGTCTGTCTCCCTTTTGCTTTCACTTCCCCATTACCTCAAATTAGTGCTCATAAATCTTGTCTCTTGTTTTATTCCTGGTCCTCCAGCATTGACTCGTAACTGGCTATTCTCCTGGCTCAGGCGCACTCCAACTCCGCCACCTTCATCCGTCATCATTCTTGGAGTCCCTCCTGGTCACTCACAAGCTTTCCTTTCTTGTAATAATTCCTCACCCATCTCGCCAGGCTCCTCCATTCAGGAGAATCCCGCCAAGTCTGGCTGTGATTCGTCAACTTGATCACAGCTCCGCTTAAGTTATGCAAACTACAAGTGTGACCGAAGGAGCCATCAATATACATTACAATCACATGTGAATGTTCTCAAACAACTGTGACCTCTGCTCAAGAACCACACCAGAGTTATTTGTGCCATGCAAGAATTGACTAAAAGTAAACAACAATAACAAAATATGTCATAAATACAGAGCCCGCTCTCCAAAATGTTTAGCTGACCTTAACGAATGAATACATAAATTAACTGGAATTCTAAAATGCCCTTCACTCAGGGATAAGTGATGAAAAAGAGAGTGGCATAGATACAAGGCAGATATTGGCAGAACACGTTTATTTTTACTGCACTTTGTGGGTTATGAGCGGCCGGACGTTCCACAGTTTTTTGTGTATGTATTGAAAAATAGTGATTTCCAAGGCCTGATTGTCTAAATATAGGAATCATCGGAAGGAGATTAGATTCTGAAAAATGCCAACAGGAAGAATAATAGAGAAACTACCTGTCAGCCACATAAGATGGGATCAATATAGTGAACATATCAATGAACCAGAAAGGGAATTTAAAATTTACTGTCTTGTGGCAGGGAACCAGGACAGTAACCTCGAGTCTCAGAAAAATACTTAGTGAGGCTGCAAACACAGTGGCCAGATTTCATTGCAGTCTTGCCGCCCCAATGCCAGCAACATTCACACCTCTCGTGCTGTGAGCCTGGGGGCCAGATTGTATTGCAGTCTTGCCGCCCAGGTGCTAAGTACTTTCACACCTCTTACGTGTTAGGCACTCAAGTCCTGCGGACCCCCTGGGAATGTGTCACGGACCCCTGGGGGTCCGCGGACCACAGTTTGGGAAACGCTGGTCTAGAAGATAAGTGGCTTGGGAAAAATGGGTGATTGTGCCTAAAGAAAAGAAGAATTGCTATAGTTGAAATTTAGCATAAGAAATAGCTCAATTTGTTTAGGATTTTAATACTAATTCAAGAGGCTGTGCTAGATGAAGTAGCAAAACAGTATCCAGACAACGCATGATTCAATGGTGTAAATGGTGACCTTGGTGTAACCCTTTCTAAGATGGATAGTCCGGTGCACGGTGTGAAAACTAGACTTATGATGGTGGCAATGGGTGTGAACAATTGTGCCGCTCATCTGTTCCCCAGTCCTGAAGAAGAACTGCTAACTACGTGGATGATGTGTGTGGCCCAAGTTCACATTTCCGAGCTACATTCTAGTTCGTGGGCATCATTGACTAAACGTGTTTCCCAAGTGGGACCAAGGGAGATCGTACAAGGGGTGGGGGTAAGCTTATTGATATGCCAGACTGCAGCCCTCCATGCAAATGTTATCTGGTGATGCTATTAAAATAGAAGCATTTATTTTTGTTTCCAAGGTTAACAGAATATTAATGAGACTGCAATTTGAATAACCTTGAAATGCCGTCTGCGCTGTGCAGGTATTTATCGCGGCTAATAAAACACAATTTCCAGTAATGAGAATGCAATCTCTGTTTGTGTAAGCAAATGGAAGGAAGAAAGCAAAACATTTGTTTCTGAATAGAAATTATATTAGCAGCAACATAGCCGAGCAGATGTCAGGTGCTTTTTCCATAATCATTTCCTTCTCACATTTTTATCAGGGTGAGCTTGTCAAGGCCAGTAGCCTCAGCTGTGTGTCTGAAAGAGTTATTCCTTGATCATAGAACTTCTCCCAATTCTTCCACCTCGCTCATACATTTAATATTATTGATTCGAGCATCCGAGACCTCGCTCATACATTTAATATTATTGATTCGAGCATCCGAGAAAAAGACATTTGGCTTCCTCTTTGAAAAGATAGCTTCAGTTCAGACCCAATACTCGATGCTTGAAATGCATTCTCTTTTATGAATAATATATCAAAGATGTTTCCAGCATAAAAGGGCCTAAGGTGAAAATGAAATCAACAACACCTAGTCCCAGACTTGATATTTTGCACTGCAGAACTCATCTTGATGTTGGCTGACAACCACCCAGTCTCTATCTTGTCTATTGTCTTTCATATGACAAGCTCGTGTATTCTGGATGTGGTGGTCTTGGTTTTCGAACAGTCAACTAACGAGGCTAGTGCACCTTTTTTCCAAGATTTGTAGGTCTCATGTATGTGCCCAGAAATAGAAATGGAGTAATGTGGTTAACCTTTCTTAATTATCAATGCCCAAATTATAGCATTCTCAAATAACCTCGTATTTCAAAAGAGCAACCCTAAAAAATATTTTAATGAAATACAGCAAACATTTTTCAAGAACAAAGCAAAACTCTCTAGAATACATATAGGAAGAAGTATCCTAAAATGTACATCAAATGACAAATGTGGGGGTGATAGAAGAGTTTTATAATGTTATTCTTAGATCTCAAACTGTCATTAAGAAACATAAGTTAGCCGTGCATTGTTTGAATATTTCCATCAAAAGCATGAACATTCACTTTTGGCGATGGTATCAATTGTAATTTTAATTCTTTGTTTGAGAAAGTGGCTTATTAGTGAAGTGGATGGTAGTCCAGCACAAGTAGCAATGTCACTATTCCTGTTTGGTTCAGTAAAGGTTCCAGTAATTTGAGCCTGAGCTCAACCTTCTGTAGCTATTGGCACAGTGCAGACAGGTTTCACTTAAGAAACGATGTTCAGCGTTTAGTAGTAGCAAAACAATAAAATGTTGAAAACATAACAATAAAAATCCCACATGAATTTATAAAAATAGAATATAATGTATTAAATAAAAAGGTCACCAAAATGATACATATAGAATTAGTGGACTGGAAATATGAATTATTAAATGTTAAATGAAGATAGTGCTAAAAAGCATTAAGTACCAGTCACAGTTGTGCTTAAGCACTATTTAGGCACTATTTAAGATGCAAGGCAGTACTGGTCAGATACAGGGACCATGTTCATCCCAGTTGACAGTGTTGCCTTCCTACTTAGAAACGTTTCTGAGAGTCGAAAGTCCTCAGTGGGTCCAGGTAGTAGACTGTCAATGGCGCTTGATCGGTGTTAAAGGGTTTTGACATCAAAGTCTTGGTGAAGCCGTTGGTTTAGGAAAAGCTTTTGAGCAATTAAGGTTCAGATTCTGTGTCTTGGGAGCCCTTGATATCGAGTGGATTCCTTCAGGAAATTCACCTGGGAGATTTCGATATTTGGAATTTCTTGGGGCTCAAATTTGCATGCAGGGCCAGACAGGGAACCCAAAGCAGCCCTGGCAATTTAGTCAAACTGGTGGTAGTGGTGTGAGGGGGTGCAAGTATGAAGCACTTCTGCTTTTGTTACTGAGGGCGATATTGCAGCACAGCTGCAAAACCAGCCTCCAGCTCTAATGCTTTTGTTACCAGGAGCCGATATTGCAGTGATGAAGCTAGGAACAAGAAAACGAAACTTGCTGGGAGCAATCCTTCATTAACTTCAAAAACCATTCAAACTATAGATAAGACGAGACTAATACACACCAAACATCGACTCATGGGAGAAGAGCTTTACGCATGCTTAATTAATCTATACTTACTATTATAAAGAGAGAACTGTGTCCTTTGAGGCAGGTAAACTCGAAAAGTACACCACCAATCCAAGCACCCAATACATCTTTGAAAACGTCAGGGCAAGCAGATGGACATAGGCTATATAAGAAAAAGATATATATGTTAGACGGGAAAAGTAATTTTTAAGGAAAAGTAGTCCCTTCAAAGTAGCGCCAGCTAACGACGTGCGTGCTGACATCACGGGTCGGCGCCAGGAGCGCGGAAGCCGGAAGCAACACCCTGCGAGGGCCGGAGTGCGGAAGTGACACCCTGCGAGGAGCGGTCAGGAGCGCCGAAGCAACACCCTGCAAGGTTCGGAGCGCAGAAGATACACCCTGCGAGGGGCGCCCAGGAGAAAGAAAGCGACACCCTGCGAGGTCCAGAGCGCATAGGAGCGTCCAGGAGCGCGGGGAGGACCGTCGACATGCCCAGGGGAGCGCGGAGTAAAAAGCGGACAGGAGCGTGGGCAGAAGCGGCCAGGAGCAAGAAAACGGGAGCAAGGAAACAATACCCTGCGCACGTGATGCTGGTGAGTACGCTGTGCTGTGAGTACGCTCTGCTGTGACTACGCTATGCTGCTCCCGCTGCTGGCCGCTCTGCTGCGCGTCTCCTGCTACGGTGCTGCCCCCAGCCCCCTTCTGCCCCGGACAACGTCGGGACGGGCTGCTGGTATGGAATAAAATGCAGCACAACTAAAACCCTACTTTAAAATGGAAAAACACTTTGCTCATGTGCAAATCAGATTTACGTAGAAAATCTTGTGACTAATATGCCAGGCATATGCTTGTTTGAACTAAAAGGAAAGCTGCTATTATTAATGCTTTTGCTCATGAGACTAATAATAACAGGGGATAGAGTAGAAGTGGGTGGTGAACAGTGAGAACTATGGGGCATTTTATCAACAACTAGCGATATTTATCGCTGAATGAGCTTAGCGATATTTTTTTTATCGCCGCCCATCGCCGGATTTTATTGAAGAGATAACGTGCTATTAGCAACGTTTATCTCAAATGTGATAAAATATCCGGCGATAGCAGCTCAATGAGTGAATATCGCTGGAAATCCAGCGATATTCAGGCATTAGCACCTATAGGGTCTTAACCTGAATATCCAACTCCCATTGGATATACAGGTAACGAAGTGGTCTGAGCAGGCGTTAGTTTTTGGCGATATTCGCTCTTAGCGCAATTTTTTTTATCGCTGTGCCTTGATAATAGGCGATAGCGATGTTAGTGACTGCTTTCAGACGCTAACAGGTTGGATATGCCCACTTTGCATGTCATTAGCGATACATTTTGCTGACATGCAAAGCGGGCCCCAAACCGCTCGCTATTGCCTACAAACTGTCGCTAACTGCTGTTGGCGACAGCATGCTAATAGGCCGATGACATTATCGCCGCTTTAGCGGGAAAAAGTCCAGCTAAAGCGGCGATAATGCCCTTGATAATATGCCCCTATATATTTGAGAAATTAACATCTGTTTATGATTCTTTTATTGATGGTGCACATTTGGGCCTGCGATCATGCATGAATGAGAGACAATGGCACTGGATGAAATGGGAGCCGCACATGCTCAGTGGATTCGCAATGTGACCTGATGGCCACAAGAGCTGAATGACTGCCAAAGAGCAAGGACAGAAGACATGGGAAAACAGAGATGAGAATCCTTTGTCAATGGAGCTTGTATAAAATGTAAAAAATATTGCAACAATGCATGTATGAGAATTAAAAAATATGAATGAGCTCAGGGGATAGGTTTGCAGGACAATAAGAATATTAATAAAAAAGAATATGTCAGCATGGTGTGATGAAAACTCCCTTGGCCCCGTCCAATCATATTCATTATTTCATGAATATTTGCAACTTTTGAGGGTGGTACATGTGGAAATAAAGACTATAAATAGAGTGACTTAAGTTAGCAGGGTAGACATCAATGCTAGGAGAGAGAGGCGTGAGATGCTCGAAGAAAAGAAGAGAAAGCAGACTGGAAAGATTCATGATCCAAATGACAGCCTGATTAGATCCAAAGATTCCAGAAGAACATTGAGGAGGGAGAGAGTGTAAGAGTGGGATGCACCCTGGTGGGTCATGTTTATAGAGAAGTCTAGTAAGTATCCATCCTATCCTGATCCTGTCCTATAGTCTTTGTCTCCTGATCCTAATTCAGGGAACCCCTACCATTCCTTTGGCCTGAAGGGTGGTTTTCAGTATTTCTTCAGGTAATTATCATTTTGTCTCAAATTTGCATATCTATTTGCAAATGTATTTTATCTATCTGCCTTTTGTCTCTACAGCTATCCACTCTTTTGCATTTTGATTTGTTGAAAGAATTCTGTGTTAGTGAATTTTCTTGCTAAATGAATTTTTCTCTCCCATGATAAGAATGATGGTGCTTGCACTGTGAATCTGTAAATGAGGGTTCAAATTTATGATTGAAATCTTAATAAAACTTATGAATCCTACCAGAGTCTATGGATATTTCACTGAGTACTGAGGAATATTTAAATAGTTGTTGATATCACCATCAACTAAGTCAAATATTAGTCCATCGACCAGAGGAAAGAGTGTTGATTCGGGAAGATTAGTTAGGTATTGAGTTTTATTTTCAAATTAGTATGTTTCACAGAGAACTAACTAATCAGAACGTAAGTGCAATATAAAACCTTGATACCCAGCGGATTTGGTCAGGGAATGGAAATGAACACATCGGTAAATGTGTATCGATCCCATTGAAATACTTGGGTTGGTGAATAGATCGACCTTGGCCTTCCACAAGATCAGTTTTTCTGGTAGCAGAGTTGTGATTATTATTGATTCCTTGGGTGATTATTAGTTATTGATTATTGATTATTAACTATAGGTTTAACACTAAGAGTTAGTGTCACATTCTATGTTGTCTGGAAGTTCAGGTACAGAGATACCTGGGGATCTCGGGAATGGAATTTAGAAAAGTGTGGTAAGGAAATCACACTGCAGGAGGTTACTCGTCTGTTGTCATAATACCTAAAAGCTACAGAGGGCTGTAAGTGTTATATTAGGGACTATATTGTATAAGCGTAGAGTGTGAGTGACAGCAAAGGACCCTCCTGTGAAACTTTGGCATTCCTCAAGAGAGGAGTATCCCTAGAGGAGTAATCGGTCCTCCCCGAGCTTAAGTGAAGGATAAACAGTGGTTTTTACTCGTAGTGACAGGAAGTACTTTCTCTTTGAAGCAAGTGAAGAAAACTAACTTTGGTTTAGCAGAATAGGCGGAGTAGGCGGAGTAGACAGAGTAGCGCTGTTTTTACTTTGTTAGTAACAGAAATTTATAAAAAGAAAAGTTAGAAAATATATTGCCGTATTACCTTGTGAAGGGAGGGTCTGTAGCAGGAGTCATTCTGACATCAAAGAAAGCCACGCTGGTATTGGTTGAAACGGCGGGCGTGTAACAAGTGCAGATTGTAAAGGGAGGGTCAGTAGTAGGAGCATTACTGACGTCACAAAGAGACGCACATACATTGGCCAGACAAGTGGGTGTGTTGTAAGCTTTTATTGGTCAGGGAACAAGAACCGTGCTGGTATTGGTTGTGGAAAAGGATACGTAGTGAAACCTAATTGGATTGTTGGTGTTAGACGCTCTGGTATATGATGAGTGTTAGCAAATAGTATACGTAAGAATACAAAAGAATTTTCTGGATTTTGCTTACTGAGTTTGATAGTCACAGAAGTTAGGAGAATGAAGTTGATTAATGAAATAAAGAATTTCTTTAAGAACGACAACCGTGTAGTAACCAGGGAGGGAATTCTTATGCCACCTCCTAAAATTCCTGCTTCTTTTATGATGATTGAACGAGGATATCATACATGTGTTTGGCTGGAAAATTGGGTGTAATATATGAAAGGTGATGGTGTTTTAGCTTTTACGGATCATGGTACTTTAATGTGAGGATTCTTCAAAATCTAAGAAATAGGACAAGTAATTTAGAACCAACTCCTAGGTTGAGACAGTAGGAAGCTTTGGAGGAATGGGAAGTTGAGGCATTTGAATGAGAGAAATACAAAAATGAAATGAAATGAAATGAAAATGGAATTTGTAAAGCGCTACAGTTGCCCTGAGGCGTCCAGGCGCTGTGCCTAAACAGGATTGCCCTCAAACGAAAAAACAAGGATTCTGGTTACTGAAACAAAAAAGTTTTAAGTTGCTTCCGAAAACTGGTTAAGTTGGAATTGCTTCTCATGTGCAGGGGAGGGTGTTCCATAATCCTGATACATTATATGAGAAGGAACGTTCTCCTGCTCTGGCTTTAAAGATTCTAGGAGTCTTAGCCAGAGATGCAGATGAGGAACGAAGCGCCTTGTTGGGAAGATAAGGAGAAATCAAAGAGTGGTTGATTTCTGGTCCCATTTTCCAAAAAGCCTGATGTGTGATACACAGAGATTTAAACTTTACTCTGTCCTTGACAGGCAGCCAGTGCAACGTTCTTAACCCAGCTTTTATAGATGTTCTTCGTGGGACTCCAAGTAGCGCACGGGCAGCACAATTTTGAGCGAGCTGAAGTTTTTTTAGGGTGTAGTCCGGTGCTCCAAGATAAAGGGCGTTGTTAAAATCCAGACGGGATTGGACGAGGCCCTGTATGATTATCTGCTTGGCCTCAAATGGAAGAAGGGGAAGGATTTTTTTGATCACCCTGAGGAGGCCAAAGCAGGCAGCCGCCACCTTGGTGGCCTGAGTATTGAAGCTCAGTGACTTATCTAGCCATACCCCCAGGCTTTCGATGTTGTCTCTCGGGGCAGGCCCCCATGCTCGCGGGCCATAGCAGCTCCAAAGTGGAAGGGGCCGCCGGGCCCAGTAGCATGAGCTCGGTCTTATCGTCGTTGAGCTTCAGACATGAGCTCATCATCCAGCTCCTCACCTCCTCCAAACACACTGCTAGGTTGGGCGGTGATTGGAGGCCGCTCTTCTGCACAAGGGAGACCACCAGCTGGGTGTCGTCCGCATAGGTAATGATGTTAATACCATGCGGACGAACAATCCCAGCCAGCGGCCTCATACATGCATTGAAGAGCGTAGGGCTCAATGATGAGCCTTGAGGAACTCTACACCCCAGAGGGCTGCTTGCTGAGACGGATGTGCCATCAAAGACCTGGAAGGTTCTGTCAGATAGAAAAGACTTGAACCAAACCAGGGCTTCTCCAGACACTCCTAGGTCAGCGAGACGGTTCAACAGAATTTTATGATGAACCGTATCAAAAGCGGCACTCAGATCGAGGAGGATCACTGCCACTAATCCCCCCCGATCCAAGATCCGTCTCACCTCCTCAGTCACAGCCAGTAGAGCAGTCTCTGTCCCATGTTTTGGGCGAAAGCCCTTCTGGGAAGCATCGAGGAGATGATTTCCCTCGAGGAATTTCATCAGGGTGGTATTAATGTGCTTCTCCAGGATCTTAGATACCCATGGGAGCAGAGAGATTGGGCGATAATTACTAGGGTTGGCTCGGTCAAGGGCAGGTTTTTTTAGTAAGGCTCGTACCATTGCATGCTTCCATGCCATAGGAACAGAGAATTAATAGAGGATTTTTACCAAGGTACCCGTTTGACACTCAAGGAGATCAAATGAAAAGATGGAGAAGAGCTGCAGTAACAGAGGGCGTGTATCCAGTATTGATGGCTGAAGATCAAGAAGGAAGTAAATGTAAAGAAAAAATGAAACATATAGGTATGACAGGGTGTGATGAATCTGATGATGAGATATTAGAAGACATTTTAGTTAAAAGACCTCCACCTTATCAAGAGAATGTTAGAGAAACAACTCCAAGTGCGCCAATGATGGGAACTCCCTTAGTTCCACAGGTTCTATATCATTCCATTCCACAGTTATCTGAATATCACAGGAAAAAGAAAGAGATGCATTGAATAAGACAAAGGAAATAATAATTCAGAGAATAAATCAGTTAGGCTTGAATGCTGAAGCATTGACAGTACCAGTAACAAATGGTCCTGTTATTCCTTTGTATGGTGAGGAACGAAGCTCTTGAAATTACAAACAGTGACAAACCCACAGAACAGTGCTAGAAA
The DNA here is from genome assembly GCF_964261635.1 of Lissotriton helveticus. Classification (NCBI taxonomy): domain Eukaryota; kingdom Metazoa; phylum Chordata; class Amphibia; order Caudata; family Salamandridae; genus Lissotriton; species Lissotriton helveticus. The sequence continues at coordinate 1,472,011,138 of NC_136065.1, forward strand.
AGAGACGGTGTGTTAGAAGATCAAACCAGTGAGAGTGATTCAAATATGTGGTTATTAGATCTCCCAAATCTTGAGACAGTAACTGAAACCTCAAAGAAAAGTTCACCTATGAATACACGGAGGAAAGAATCGTCTGTCACTCCAGCAGGAGGGAATTCTATAGCGTTTTCACCAGAAGATCTAGAGGAATGGGCAAAAATTATAGAAAAGAAAAAACCCCAACCACAGAAAATAGATGTAAGTAAATTGCCAGTGGATTTGGAAAAGATGATTATTGGCACCATAAATTCAGACAGATTGGGTTCAAATGAAGATGGGGAATTGTTATTTCTGTGCAAGAGTATAACATGGAGAACGAAGAAACTTCATGAGAAAATAGTAGAAGTAGCTTCTGAATTTGGAATAGATATAGAGAAGTCAAAAATACTACAAAAGCCATATAGATCAGAATTTTCTGAGAAGATTTTGAAAAGTTTGAATGAACCAGGAAGGAGGTTACAGATAAAAGAATTAATGTATATTTTAAAGAAATGGGGAGATGTAGACCGATGGAGAAGTGAATGGACAAAAAAAGAGGGATGATGCAGCTAAAAAGTAAACATCTACATTACCATTAAGGGAGACAGAAAAGAGTGAAAGAATGTGCCCAATGAGAGAAGTTTCTGGTGGCGGATTTGTTCATGTTCCTTGGACTAGCCTGGATATTTTGTCTTTTACAAATTATTTTCCTAGATTAAGAGAGAATCCAATTGAATGGTACAAGCAGGTAGATAGGTTTGTGAAGGTTTCAAAGGTTTTGTTGAACGATTTGGATGGCTTGTTTGATATAGTGGCACCAACTGATTTGTGGACAGAATGTAAGATTACTGTTGATTGGCCATCTGAAGAGTATCCCAGGGATGCTAGAACAGGTGCACCTTCAAAAGAAGTGATGAAAAAGTATCATCAGCTGATTAATTTATTAAAAGGTAAAATTCCTCCAAAGGAAACAGATTGGGTTAAGATAGATAGAAAAACTCAAGATCCAAAAGAGTCAGTGCATGCGCATTATGAAAGGTTATTACTGGTATTCAAGCAGTATAGGGAATTTGATAATATTGGTGATAAGGAGATGGGACATTTTGTATATAGATTTGTGTATGGATTGAGATCGGAGATTGGTCAGATGATTCAACAGCATATGCTTTGCTCGCAGAGCAAGCCCATAGATGACATATTAAAGTATTCAAAAGTATTGTAACAATGATATTAATGCAAAGCACAAAAAGCTGAAAGAGAAGATAATGTGGGTGCAAGTGAAATTTGCAAAACACCAAGAGGCAAATCCTGGTTCTCAAATGATAACCAGATGAATGGTCAGAATCATAATAGTCAAGTATCGATTTAAAATAAAGGAAGAGGACAAATGAGCAGAGAAGAAGCGAAAAAGAAGCATCCTTGTCAAGCGTGCGGAAGGTATGGACATTGGAAGAATGAGTGTAGAAATGTTCAACAGAGTAATAGGGTACATCAAATTTTAAATCCACAGATGCAGAATGAGGTGGTTGTGAACCAGCTGCAACAGCAACAGGTAGTTACTCCTCAGTTACAGGTGGCACACGCCTCCATGCCCAACCATGTGAGCACTCAGGTGCAGGTATACAGTGCACACACCGGATTTCACGGAGAAAGTGGTAAGAATACACAAACGGTTAAAAAATATTGGATGCAAAGTAATGAGAGTGATTCGGACACATCTCATTGGCGGTGCCTGAGGGGGGAGGAAGAGTGCGTGCTTGGTGCATCTTTGCCGGTAGATAAGTCAGGTGCATTTGTTGATGAGAAAGTTGAAGGAAATAACATCACTTTTCTAGTGGACACTGGTGCTACCCGTTCGACTGTGAGAGCAGCAGAAATTCCAAACCTAACCCTCTGGAGAAAAACTATCCAAGTTTTAGGAGTCTTAATAAACAAAGACCCCAGTCATAAAACCAATAAAATGAATATTGATAATTTCAGAGACATGCATCAGTTTGTGGTATGCGATTCGAGTCCCTCAAACCTGCTAGGGAGGGATTTGCTGTGCAAGATGAATTGCATCATCTCTGTCCACCTGATGGGATTGCTTTCCAAACACCTGATGAAGATGTTGCTCTTAAAATGTTGCTAGTGAAACAAGGGACAGAGGTGGATGAGATACTTTCACATCTTACTAAAAGCAGCTTGCCTGATGAGATGAAAAATACAGTGAGATTCGATGTGTGGGATTTTTTTTTCGTGGAAAGAAATTGGTCTGATGGCAAATGTAGACCCAATTAAAATCATGGTGAAAGAAGGTGCAATTTATCCGAATATACCCCAATACGGTAATACCCCATAGGTAAAAGCGTGCGTTGCTCCAGTAATTGACCAAATGATTGAACAAGGTATTCTAAATGAAATATTGAGTAGTCCTTGTAATTTTACCAATCATGGGGCTTAAAAACCAGAGTGGCAATTATAGAATAGTGCAAGATTTGAGGTAGATTAATAGGATAGTATTACCCTGTTGTCCAGTAGTACCAAATCCAGCAGTGATTTTGTATCTGATACCTTGGGATGCACATTGGTACACGGTGATTTATTTGTGCCAAGCATTCTTTTCAATTCCTTTACATCCGGATAGCCAATATCTTTTTGCATTCCGGTTCAGAGACCGTATTTTGGCATGGGGCCGAGTTCCTCAAGGGTACACAGAGAGCCCCTCGATATTCAATTAGTTTTTGAAAAAGTGTTTGGAAACATTCCTTATGCCAGGAAATTTGGTTTTGGTTCAGTACATTGATGACATATTGGTGGCATCAAAGACAAGACAAGCTTGTGTCACTGACACAATTGCTTTGTTCATCTATCTAGCAGAAGGAGGACATAAGGTGTTGCCAGAAAAACTGCAGTTTTGTCAACATGAAGTTCAATATGTGGGACACAAAATAGAAAAAGGAATCAGGAAAGTGTTGCCAGAATGGATAAAAGTGATTCGACAAATGAATCTGCCTAAAACTAAGAAAGAAGTGCAAATGTTTTTAGGAGTGGTTGAATACTGTCATCGGTGGATCAGTGGATTCTCACTGCTTGAAAAATCTTTAATAAGGTTGACCTGAAAGGATGTGATAGATCCGATTGAATAGGGATGATGAAAGTGAGGATACATTCATAAAACCGAGAGATTGGAATGCCAGACTATACGAAAGAATTTGCTTTGTTCTGTTGTGAAAGAGAAGTATGTGCACTTTCAGTGCTAACCCAGAGACATGGATTGTCACTACGGCTAGTGGCATACTTTTCCACCAATCTGGATTCAGTGGCTGCGGTATTGCCCTGGCTGCTTAAAAGGAGTAGCTGCTACTTGTGTGAGTCTGGTACAGAGTGAATCTATTGTGATGGGACTTCCCATAAAGGTGTATTTGCCACATTCAGTTGAGATCCTTTTACCAAGGACTCAGCATTTGAACCCTAGTCGACTGACTAAGTATGAAAGAGTAATACTGGGTGCTGAAAATATAAGTGTGATAAGATGCACCACGGTTAACCCAGCAACCATTTGCCTGAGTCATATTGTGAGGAAGTTAAAGAGGATGTTGATCATGATTGTTTGGATCTGACAGAAATGTGCACAAAGCCCAGATTAGACATGGTTGACATTCCCATTAGAAGAATTAGACATTGTAATGTTTGTTGATGGGTCTTACTTGAGGAAAGAAAGCGGAGGATTGAGTTCTGCCTATGCTGTAGGTACTGTATCAGCTATCCTGGAAGCATCCTGTCTTAGAGGAGTTAAGTCTGCATAAATAGCCAAAAGCAGGTCAAATTGGGAAGAGATTGAGAGTTACCATATTTACGGATAGTCGATATGGTGTTGGGGTTATGCACGACTTTGGTCAATTATGGATACAAAGGGGATTTCTGAGTTCTTCAGGTTCTCCTATCAGGAATAGTAAAAATGGCAAAGAACTTCTGGAAGCACTACAATTGCCAAAAGAAATTGCAATGGTCAAGTGTACCGCACATCAGTCAGGAAATTAGTATGTGAAACAGGGCAACAGATACGCTGGCCAAGTTGCATAATTTTGTAATCGAAATACAATGTCTTTGAACAGAGGATTGATAAAAGAAGTTACCAATTGCCAACTAATGTTTTTCTCTGCTTTTGAAACATGGGATGAAGTTAGGCAGTTGCAGGACGAGACAGATGGAAAAGGAAAAGGGAATCTGGATTAAATCAGGTTGCACCAGAAGAGCAGACGACAAAGTGTGGGTGTGTCCAGATGGAAGACCAATAATGCCAGATAGTTTGTTATCACAAATGGCTAGGGTATATCATGGAGCTACACACATTGGGAGAGAAGCCATGATTAGACATTTCAGACAGACATGGTATAATACTAAGTTTAGGGTAATTGCAGAGAGTCTCCGCCAGAGATGTTGACCTGCGAACAGCAAAACCCCTGTAAGAAAACAGTTGTCAGTTGGGGAAAAATCTGAAAGGCAGAGTGCCCATTTACAAGACTAGAGCTTGATTTTATAGAATTGCCACCATGCAATGGTCTAAAATACGTCCTTGTTATTGTGTGTCTGTTTTCTCGATGTGTAGAAGCCTATACCATGAAAAGTAAGAACTGTCTCACAGTCGCCAAGCTACTGTTGAGAGAACTCATTCCTAGGTTTGGATTTCCAGTCACTTTGGAATCAGATAGAGGATCTCATTTTAACAATGAGATAATTAAATTAATTCGTAAAGCTTTCAAAGTAGATCAGAAACTGCACTCTGCCTATCGACCAGAAGCCTCTGGAGTGGTTAAACAGCTCAATGGCACAATAAAATCCAGGTTACGGAAAGTGTGTGTGTTGTACTTGGCCCTTTCTGCAGGTTCACCCCTAAACTTTTTGCTTGTCTCCTAGCCTTTTCCCTGTGTAGTGTTGGTGGTTTTAGGCCTTTAGGCACTTTAGCACTGCTGTCCGGTGTAAAGTGCATGCACCCTGGGTTACATGTAGTGAGATTGGCCTGCCCTCCCATAGGAATGCATGGGGATTCCCTGATGAATGTGGGTCAGTGGTAACTCCTGATATGAGAGGCGCAGTGTGGTCAAGTCTGGTATGTATGCAATTGTGACAATTAATGTTGCAGCATGGTGTGCACAGATTTATTATGGGTATTTTAGAAATGTCACTTTGAGAAATTGGAATTTCTGTGTGCCATGTGTCTGCCTGCCTGATGTGAATTGCATGTCTGGATTGTGAGTGACAGGAGCTGGAGGTGTGTGTGGCTCCAGGAGGGGCAGGGTGAGTCAGCCCTAGGCTGAATAGGGACATCTACATTCTGAGTAGTGGGAGGGGAAGTCTCTGGTCCCTGAATAGGATTGTGCCTGCCCTAGTGAATGCTGGCTCCGCCCCCCTTGGGGTGTGTCTGATGACGAGCCCCCACCTAACAAGAAGGAAGAGGAGCCTGGTAAACAGAGGGCTCCAGAACCAGGTGGAACTCGTTCCCCAAGCCCTGTACTCTACAGACAAAATAAAATGGCCTATAAATGTAGGGGGTGTGACCCCATTATTTTGTGCTGTGCTTGTACTTACTTGGAGGGGACCCTCTGCCTGGAGGAACCACCGCTGGACCCAGCTTCTATCTCCTGGGGGTCCCTGCATGCTGGCCTGCCTGGCTGCACATTTCTGGAAAAGGAGGTCTGCCTGCTCCCTGTCTGTGGCAGGTGGGAGACGGGCTAAGCACTGTATTTTATTTACCCGGAGAACTAGAGCGGAGCGTGTGGCCTGGCAGCATGGGGCTGTGATGTGCCCCGAGGGAAAACTGGCATGTGGAATTCCCTCTGTGCTGTTTTCTCCAGCGGGAGCCCACCCCGCATTCTGCCACACCTAGCAGGAGCCTACCCCACTTTATAAAAATTATTATCGGCGGGTGCCCACCCCGCATTAGTGCGTATCTGGCTGGAGCCCACCACGACTGTGGTGGCAAGAGACGGCAGGCACTGACCCCACATTTGGTACTGTTTGCGGGTGCCCACCACATTTAAATCATTAGTTCCAAGCGGGTGCCCATCCTGCATTATCACTGCAAAAAGGAACTGTCAACATCGGCCTGGAGAAAGTCAGGCGGCCGTGCCTGGTTGGGGGCGGGTCTGCTTCCCCTGAGCCAGAATAAGAATCATGTCAGGAGCCCACCCCACACTGGACGGTGCCAGAGGAAGCCTGCGATCGAGCGGGCCTCTCATGAGCTGGTGGGAGCCCGCACCCTTGTGAAGCGTCCTCAAGAGGTCCTAGCGGAGCGGGGACTGCCCCTGCTGGAAGGAGTCCCAGGGAGTCAAGAGGAACCCGGAGGAACCAGCCACACGCCCCAGGTGAAGCAAGGCGAGAGCCCCAGATTTTGAGGAAGGGAGACAAGGTGTCCGACAAAAGCCTCCGGGTCTCCTAGGGAAGAGAGACGGAGCCCAGCAGAGTTGTCCCTGGTGAGTGGGGGCTGAGGTGGGAGCGATAGTCTTGTGCTTCCACTGCACAGTTGGGGCGGTGCATGCTTTCTCTACCAGCTGCACCGCAGATAGCGGGCAGCTGCAGCAAGGGTGCAACTTGGTCAGAAGTCCCAGAGGGGACTTAACAAGGCACTGCGGTGCCCGGGCACATTTTTGGCATTAGCTGTACTGCAAGAGCATGGGCAGCTGCACCGTGGGCGCAAAGCTACAGGGCCCCAGAGTGGAACTCCAGAGGGCACATTGAGTGCCCGTCCTCATTGCTTGTGGGGCATTATTTTGGGCGCCAGAGGCATGGAGAGTGCTGGGGCAGTTTGTTGTTGCCATAAGCTGTGCAGCAGATACTTGCAACGTGTGGGTCATCTTTGCTATTAGAGTCCCAGTGGGGGCAGAGGGCACAGTGAATGCCCGTGCCCATCTTTTTGATTTCAGAGCTGCCCAGCAAGAAGTGGGCAGCTGCCATGTTTAGGCCAGCATTCCTTTGGGGGCATTGTTGAAGGAGGTAGGAGTGAGAGACACTCCTCTGCCCCAGCGCTCGTTTGGTTCCTGCTGCAATGGCAGCCGTGACATTCTGGACGTAGGGCATTTGAGCCCCATTGAGTAGGCCAGTTGGCCTGGGGGTCATTCCAGTGTTTAGGCTCCTGAGTGTTAGGATAATGTGTGCATGCCTAATGCGATATTGCGTAATGTGTTTATGCTTATGAGGTTATGTCTAACGTGATATAATGCTTAGGTCATTATGGTACCTGTAGTTACTGGTTGTGTTTTATTGTTCCATTTACTTCCCTGCATTTTGATGGTTCTGACCGTGGCCTGATTGCCCCGGTCCGGTATATAATCCCCTTTGAATGTTGCCCGTGCCAGTTGGCACAGTGTAAATGTGTGATTAGGTTTCTAATGTGTTTATGATAATACAAAGGCTATTTTTTATATAACCTTGTGTGGAGTCTCTTTTGTGGTATGCCTAGTGTGTTGCTGCTGTGTGTGCGTTGTCCAAATGCTTTACACATTGCCTCAGGGATAAGCCTGACGGCTAGTGCCAAGCTACCAAGGGGTGAGCAGGGGGTTATCTTTGGCGTGTAACTCCCTTGCCCTGACTAGAGTGGTGGTTTCTGTCTGGCTTTGGCGCAAGCCTTAGCCAACCAGAAATCCCATTTCTAACAGTGTGCATCCACTTTACTGAAATGGCCTGATGCTTTGCCCCTTGTATTGATGAGTCTTAGAAGCATTCCTGACAGAAGGACGGGATTGAGTCCACATGAAGTTATCATGGGAAGAGCAATGAGACAAGCATTTGTACCTGGAAACAAACTGATGAATATAACTGATGATCTAGTATTGGACTATTGTAAAGGACTAGCTGATCTGGTGCATTCTGTGTCTCACCAGGTCGGAGAAGATGCAACCACAACACAGCCGAATCAAGCTCATGATTTGTGTCCAGGAGACTGGGTCATAGTAAAGAAGCACAAGAGAAAATTTTGCTTAGAACCCAGGTGGAAATGACCACATCAAGTTATTTTGGTCACAACAACAGTAGTGAAGTGTGCTGGCTTACCAAACTGGATCCATGCCAGTCATACACAAAAAGTCCCAAGTCCACCTGAATGACAAAAGCAGCAACTGGTAGAACAAAGACAAGAACCAGAAGTTGAAAGTTGTGAAGTTGAAGAAATGATAGAATCAGACTCTGAAGAACGCATTGATAATGAACAACCAAGTACAAGTCAAGTAGGATGGACAACAGTTACTGGGTCTTAAGAGACTGCTGTAGAGACTTGGTGTTGGACTTGGCCCTTTTTGCAGGGTCATCCCTGAACTTTTTGCCTTCCTCCTGTATTTTTTCTGACCTGTTGTTGGCTGTTTTATGACTCTGGGCACTTTACCACTGCTGATCAGTGCTAAAGTGCGTATGCTCTCCCTATTGTAAATTGATGTAAGGATTAGTGACGCCATGATTGGCTGATTTGGTTTACTTGTCAGACCCTAGAACAGTGCTCCCAGGGCTTATAGACCAAATGGTGCTAGTGGGCTTGCAGCACTGGTTGTGCCACCCACAGAAGCAGCCTGTAAAAGTGTGTCTCAGCTCTGCCATTGCAGCGTCTGTGTGCAGTCTGGTACTGCCATGTTGACTGAGCAAGTGCACCCACTTGCCAGTCCCTAAATGTTCCCTTTTCTTCATATCAGACAACCCTAGGGTAGGCCCAAGGGCAGGGTGCATTGTAAGTATAAGGTAGGACATGCCCTGGTGTGTGTGGCATGTCCCATTAGTGAATTACAGCCATTTTCGTTTTTCACTACTGCAAGGCTACCTATTCTCCATAGCCCAGAATGGGCACTTAGATTATTCCAGCTTATAATCCTAATTGACTCAGGGAACATGGTAGAAATTCGAGTTTAGTATGCCTGAACTCAGAATGATAAAATACATCTTTAAGGAAAGTTGATTTTAACATTCTGTGTTTGAAAATACCACTTTTAGAAAGTAGGTATTTTCTTGTCTAACTATCCAAGCCTGCCTCTGCTAGGTTGTGTTTTCTCTCTGTGGAGTTTGAGTGACAGGGGCTGGGGGATTCCAGGAGACAAGGTGAGTCAGCCCAGTGGTGAATAGAAAGATCTGCATCTAGATGGGAGGGAGGAGTTGCACCTGGGACCTGAATAGGGCTGTGTCTTCCCTCCACGATGCTGGCTCCACCTCCTGTGGGGCGTCTGATGTTTCTGCCCTGGACTGTGAAGGAAAAGAAGGAGTTGTGTAAACAGAGTGCTACACAACTGGGTCGGACTAGGCAAAGTACCCACTGCCCTCAGAGGACAATGGATTTTGGGGTATGAGTATTGGGACCCTGATCCCAAGAATTTAGATCACTTTTGGACAAAAGAAAAAACCTTTGCTGAGGGGAGGAACCTGAAGAAACTGAGGAGAGACTATCCCTAAGCTGAAGCGCTGCTTGGGGGATTGGCCTGCAGTCGTTGCCTGACTGCCAAAGAAAGGAGAAAGGAACTTTGTGCACTTTATTTCAACTTGTGAAGGATCTCCAAGGGCTTGAGAGAAGAACATGCCTCCTTCTGAATTCTCAGGGACAAAAGATTCAACCCCCAACTCCCCAAGGTTCTTTGGAAGTGCCTGCTGCTGGTTTGGGCCTTCTGAGGGACTGTGTGTCGCAAGGAGTTGGAAACGCAACTCAAGAGGGAGAAGCACGTCACTGTCGCAGCCGCTGCCATTGCATCATGGATGTCGCCGCTGTAGCTGACGCATTGCACCGCATCTCAAGAAATAGCCAGCAACCCTGAAGAAGCGTGTCGCAGTCACAGCCGCTGCGATCGCATCATGGATGTCGCCGGTGTAGCTGACGCATTGCACAGCATCAAGAGAAGCGTCTCGCAACGAGGAAGAAGCGAGTCGCCGATGCCGTTGCATCGTTGAGTAAGGATGTCGCTGCTGTAGCTGTCACATTGCACCGCATCACAAGAAGCGCCTCGCATCCACGGAGAAGCATGCTGCCGTCAGATCTGCTGCTGTCGCATCACTGAACAAGGGTGTCACTGCTGCAGTTGTCGCATCGAGCTGAAGCATCTCGCATCATCGGAGAAGAGTGTCGCTGCTAAAGCCGCTGTCATTGCATCACTGAACAAGGGTGTCGCAGCTGCAGTTGTCGCATAGAGTGGAAGCATCTCGCATCGTTGGAGAAGAGTGTTGCCGCCAAAGCCGCTGTCATTGAATCACCGAACAAGGGTGTCGCCGCTGCAGCTGATGCATTGAGCCGAGACTTCTTGCAACATCGGAGAAGTGTGCCGCATCAGGAAGAACTTGACCTCTTTATTTCTTTGCACCAGATCTTTGCCGCATCTCCATCTCTGCAACACTTTCGTTGTAGAAGCGTGATGCATCGTAAGGTACATTGACTCAAAGTGTCGCATTTTAAGATCTAAAGAGAACTAAGCTAAACCTACCATTTTAAGTACAGTATTGTGGATTTTTGTTGTTTGTGGTCTTGTGTTAAATCTATATAAAGAATACTTATTTTTATTATAAAACTTGTATGGTGTCCATCTGTAGTGTTGTCACTGGATTACTGTATGTGTTCACAAATGCTTTACACATTGCCTCTGAGATTAGCCTGTCTGCTCGTGCCAATCTACCAAGGGGTGAGCAGGGGTTATTTTAGGAGTATACCCCCTTACCCTCACTAGAGGTAAAGGTCTTTATTTGTCACAAGTACCTACCTGTGCCAACTAGAGACCTCAAAATCTAACACTGAGGAAGAGCAAGAGATTGAAAGACCAGAATGAATTGATCAAATTATAAAAGAACCCACTGATGAAAATCCAGATTAAGCTCAGTCAGAAAAAGGAGAAGAACAACTGAAAGGTCCAGAACAAATCCAGTCAACAGAAAGGGAAAGATCAAAAAGTCTAGAATGAGTTCAGTTAAAAAAAAGAGAATACACTCGAAATAGGTGAAGAAGGTAAAAAGGCAGTATAAAAAAAGAGGGTCAGAAAAGGTGATCACAGGCCAAGCAGAGTGAAGAGACTGAGATATTTTCTAAGACGGAAAACAGGAAAAGAACTAGAACAAGTAAATGAGGTATCAAGTCAAGTTGAGAAAGAACAATCAAGAAGAAGATCTTTACGGAGATCAAGGAGAGTGAGAGTTCCAACCAGAAAATATAAAGCTCCTGAATGGACATATGTCATTCTCAAGCACTTTGAAAATCTTGATCTGAATGAACAACAAGACAGTGTCACTAAAGAAAGAACTGATGAAAGCAAATTGAGACCACCTTAAATAGGGAAAAGACTTTGACACAAAGGGTGGCAATTGACAAACCAATAAAAAAGGAGAAGAAAAGAAACTAAAGAAGAAAAGAAAATAAAGAAAAGGGGTCAAGGACGAAAAGCTTTTGATGCGTGGGATCACATTATATTTTTTGTATATATTCAAATTTTCCTGAAATTGTTTTTAGAAAAAATAATTTTAGATATTCATTAAGATTTACTAAAAATAGCAGAAAAAGAAATGACTGAACAATCTGAAATCTAGCCTAAAGCGAAGACCTGCTAAATGTAGTTTATGTAGTATTACAATACTAATGTTGATGTGGTTATTGTTAACTGTTGTGGTACCTATTCTAATGGTAACTATTAATCAAATTAACACAAATACTAGTGAACAAATGAATACTACTACTGCAAGTTTAGAGCAAATGAATGAGAGCACGTATCATCATGATAAATCAAATAGTGATTCTTCATTAAATGTATTCACTAAACTCCTTTATCAATATGCAGATTCAAAGGATGTGTGTGGTTGTTATGTTTGCATGGAATTACCTACGCCTGTCTCAGAGGGGGTGATACATCACTATCTTCCATTAACATATGGTATGTCATGTAGTGCTGTATCCAGTCTGTTTTATGTAATAGGCAAGTTGAAGTATTATTATTCAAATATGTATTTTGTCTTTTAAGAAATCCCTATTTGAGGAAACATGAACCCAGTGCTTAGTAGTAAATAGGTAGAGCTTATGGGTGAGTTTAACAACAAACTCAATAGACATAACATAGGCTCATAAGAACAATCTAATTTGTATTCTGCGCGATGAAGAGAAAGATTTTCTAGATTTAGTAGAGGAGAGAAGATAGGATTTCCAAAAGAAGGCTGTTGAGAAGAAGTCACATCCACCGCCATGGGCTAAACTGGACGGTGAGTATAAGAAAGGCAAGACTCATGCTGCAATGTCCCTAGACTTGTCAAAATTGGGGAAAATGTGTCTATAAATAGATTATAATAATATCTTCATTGGTTCCAGTAAATGTGAACATACATTCCTAATCATGGGAGGATGAGGACTAAAAGAGGTCCTGTTTTTCCATGGATTTATCACGTGTGTGATAAAAAAGCCTATTTTAGGTTGCCTGCATGATGGTATGGTAGTTGTTACTTTGAGATAGTATTTCCAAAGTTGTATCACATAGATGAGAATAATGGAATCAATGAAGTAAGTCAAGGACTAAAAAGAAGTAAAATAACAAGTTTTTTAGAAATGGTAGGTGACATATTTGGGCACTGATACCGTGAATTGGAGTCATACTGAATTCACATAAGATAAGTAAATTGTCAACAGTAGTTGATCATCTATCGACAGATACTGCTGGAGGATTCTTGATGAATAATACTGAAATGGATGCAATTAGATCTACGGTTTTGCAGAATCGACTTGCCCTTGATATATTATTGGCAAAAGAGGGTGGAGTCTGTGGCATGTTGAAAATTCTGCACTGCTGTACATATATCCCAGACAAAAGTAAAGGTATTGAGGGATATATTAGGAATATTACAAACATTCATGAAGATTTGACCCAACTGGAGGTTGACAGTGTTTGGGAAAGACTAAGTAAAAGTATTTCCGCTACAGGTAGTTGGTTTTCGACTTTTGGGAGTAGTCATTTAGGAAAAAAATGAATCTCTATAATCTAAGTAGCAACAGTAACCCTGATAATAGTGATGACATATAAGTGTTGCAAGGGTAAAACCAGAACCAGAATGATGGCTGAAATAAAGAATAAAAGAATGGGAAGGAAGAGAAAAAGGGAAGAGATTGAGTTAGAAGAAATGAAAGTAAGTCTGTATGATAAAATGAAACAATTAGACATGATAGGGATAATTGAATGACTTGAAGAAAGAGAGGAAGAAAATAGAATTGTATAAATGAGGTTGACACTTGGTAATGATGGGTATTTGATGAAGGCTCAAAAATGCCAGCAGAGGGGGGATTGATGGAGTAAGGATTCAAGAAAACTATACTTGCTCTGAGCAATCCTTCATTAACTTCACTACCTGTGTAAACTATAGATAAGACGAGACTAATACGCACCAAACATCGACACATGGGAGAAAAGCTTTATGCATGCTTAGTTAATATGGAATAAAATGAAACACAACTAAAACCCCACTTTAAAATTGAAAAACGCTTTGTGCATGTGCAAATCAGTGATTACATAGAAAATCATGTGACTAACCCGCTTGTGAGGGGAAAACTCTTACGCATGCGCAGGAATACATAATTTGTGGTCTCAAGAAGTCAAATGCCCGGCATATGATTCTTTGAGCTAAAAAGAAAGCTGCTATTATTAATGCTTTTGCTCATGAGAATAATAATAACACAGGATAGAGTAGAAGTGGGTGGTGAACAGTGAGAACTATATATTGGCGAAATTAACATCTGTTTATGATTCTTTTATTGATAGTGCACATTTGGGCCTGCAATCATGCATGAACTAGGCCTGGGCAGTAAATTCTGCTTCGATCGCAAAATTTGTGGAATTTGGGTAATTTTGCATTCTGCGGAGTATGCAGAGTTGCCACAAATTCCGGGATCCACGGCTTCGTATAATTTTTTGCTTGTTCACGCTTACAAAATGTGTGTTCACAAGATATTTGTCCACGAGCGCGCAAGCATCGCAAAGTGGCGGAAAAAGCAATTCCATGTGTTCGCAGAACATTTGCGCGCTCGCGGAGATGTTTTTCCATTTTGCGGAGATTTGCGTAGCGCGACTACGTAAATTCTGCCCACCCCAAGCATGAACGAGAGAAAATGGCGCTGGATGAAATGTGAGCCGCGCATGCTCAGTGGATTCGCAATGTGACCCGATGACCACAAGAGCTGAATGACTGCCAAAGAGCAAGGTCAGAAGACATGGGAAAACGGAGATGTGAATCCTTTTGTCAATGGAGCTTATGTCAAATGTTTCAAATATTGCAACAATACATGTATGAGAATTAAAAATAATGAATGAGCTCAGGGGAAGGGTTTACAGGACAATAAGAATATTAATAAAATCGAATATGTCAGCATGGTGTGATGAAAACTCCCCTGGCCCGTACAATCATATTCAGTATTTCATCAATATTTGCAACCTTTGAGGGAGGAACATGTAGAATTAGAGACTATAACCAGAGTGACTTAAGTTAGCAAGGTAGACATCAGTGCTAAGAGAGAGAGAGAGAGAGATAGAGAGAGAGAGAGGCTAGAGCTGCTAGAAGAAAAGAAGAGAAAGCAGACTGGAAACATTCATGATCCAAAGGACAGCCTGATTAGATTAGAAGATTCCAGAAGAACATCGAGAAGGGAGAGAGTGTTAGAGAGGGATGCACCCTGGTGCATCGGGTTTATAGAGAAGTCTAGTAAGTATCTATCCTGGTCTGATCCTCTCCTATAGTCTTCGTCTCCTGATCTTGAATCAGGGGACCCCCACCAGTCCTTTGGCCACAGGAGTGGTTTTCAGTATTTCTTTAGGTAATTATCATTTTGTCTTAAATTTGCATATCTCTTTGCAAATGTATTTTATCTATATGCCTTTTGTCTCTACATCTATCCACTCTTTTGAATTTTGATTTGTTGAATATATTCTGTGTTAATGAATGTTCTTGCTAAATGAATTTTTCTCTCCCATGATAAGAATGACGGTGCTTGCACTGTGAATCTGTAAATGTGCATTTAAATTTATGATTGAAATCTTAATAAAACTTATGAATCTTACCAGAGTATGTGGTTATTTCTCGAGAACTGAGGATTAGTTAAATAGTTAATATCCCTTCAACTAACTCAACTAATGGTCCATCAACCAGAGGAAAGAGTGTCGATTCGTGAAAATTAGTTAGGTATTGAGGTGGGCTCCATTGAAATACTTGGTTTGGTGAATAGTTCAACCTTGGCCTTCTGCTGGATCAGCTACACTCTCTGCAAAACCAGCCCCCAGTAAAAACACTGCCCCCGTGCCCCCCACTGCTTCAAAACCAGTCCCCACTCGTCCAGCCTCCAGGGAAAATGCCCGATGCCCGCTACGGGAAGTCCGGCCCTCTTTGCAACACAAAGACCTACCTTTACAATGCACCTGTTACAACGCAACTGCCTTTACATCACATGCCATTACAATGCGTGCCATTACAACCCGTCACTACAACGCATGCCATTACAATGCATACCATTAAAATTGTTTAGTATTATGGTGGAGATGGACTTTGGGGTACATGGGAATAGTAATTTTTACCCCAACACTATTCAACACTTTCGCTACTGTTGCATTGCACTCACTGGAGTGGGAATAGTAATTTTTTACCCCTACACTATTCAACACTTAGTCATTCTTACCCCTACAATATCCAGCTCTTACCCTGCTGTTGCCCTAAAAGTATTATACATTTGTAATGGTTTGCGTTGTAATGGTACCTTTAAAAAAATGTGTTGTAATGGCATGCTTTGTAAAATCATGCAATGTAATGGTAGTTGCAATGTGAAGGCTGCTTTGTAAAAGCATGAGTTGTAATTGCATGCGTTGTAACGTCATATATTCCAACGCGAGAGTCCATTGGGGCATGAATGATGAGCTCACTGAGCAAACTCCCATAGACGGAGAAGTGAGACAATGATGTGTGCTTGCGCCCACTCTGTTCTCACTTTACATCAATGATGTGCTCGATTACCTTAAAAAAACACTCTCAGTGGGAACTCCGTTCTGGCACTATTATTCGCAGAAGACACCATCTTGATCTTGCACACGCCAAAGGGTCTCCAAAACCTAATGGATGATTTTAACATGTACTGTAAGGGAAAAGGCCTAGAAAGAAATATTGGAAAAACCAACACATGACCATAAATCTCCATAAGAACTTTAAAAGGAACATCAGGGTGAGCGACCAGAAATTAGAACATGTGAATGAATGAATGAGTACGCTCTTGTATAGCGCATGGCTACCCTGAGGCATCCCAGCGCTGTAAGACCATGGACAGAGGAAGACATTCAGTGGAACAAGAATGTCTTCAATCGCTTCCTGAAAACAAGATGATTCATTTCCAGCCTGATGTTGTCTGGGAGTTTATTCCAGCCCTTGGCTACATGGAAAAAAAGCTGGCGGCCACCCATACGTGCTCGCTTCACCCTGGGTACCACCAGCAAATTTCGCTGATTAGATCTCAAGGATCTAACGGCATGGTGCCAGCAAAACAAGGGCTGGAGAATGGTAGGACCAATATTACTTATAGCCTTGTGCGTCATACAGAACTTTTTAAACAGAATCCTTTCCTGGATCGGCAGCCAGTGAAGGGACCGCAGTGCCGCTTTCGCAGAGCAGCATCTGGGAAGATTCATAAGCAGACCGGCTGCACAGTTTTGTACTGATTGAAGGATTTGGATAGAACTAGCTGTATCAAATTTTACCTATCTAGACAGAATACTTGATTCAAAGCTATCTTGAAAAACACAGAAAAACCATTCCTGAAGCAAACAAATTAAAACAGTGCTACAGGTTTATAAATACAAAGCGCAGGCAGCTGCACTGTATGGATCAGAATTGTGGGGAGATGGTGACATCGAGAAATTAACATCTGTGGAGAATAAGTTTGTGAGAAGAATTCTAGGGATACCACTGGCAACACATCTTAGCCCAATGTTCCACGACCTAAATATAAAATGGATAGGGCAAATTGCAGTATTACGCCCACTGCTCTATTGGAATAAGTTATGTAGAACAGCAGAGTTGTTTGACTATATAGAGGGCATTAAATAACTTCTAGTCTTTGACATATGTCTAACCTTTCCTTGGCTTAGATATGTCAAGAGATGGCTTATAGAACTTGGCCTTCTTTCATATTGAACGGAGCCACAGCAGCTGGTATAAAGCTCCAAGAATATCCTGGAGGAATTATATTGGGGATATGTCTTAAACGTACTCCACAAGGACCCAGATTTGGCCAGATTAACAACACAATTCCCCAATTTTAAACCTATCCTATGCTATAAAGAGTTCCTTGACACTATCCAGCCATATCTGGCAAGAATCCTGGTCCTGAAAATTCGGTATGAAACTCTCCAAATCAGGAGCTATGATGCAAGCTGGGAACCCAGGGAGAGTTGATTTGCACTTCATGCACTTTAGGCCACACTGAAGTCACTGCACACATCCTCTTCTTTTGCCCAGCATATGCCAGGTTAAGGAATTGAATTTGCCATCTAAATACTTACTAGCAGTAGGATTTGCATGGAGTAAGATTGGGATGAAACTGTGGTGCTGCAGTGAATAATATACTTCTTCCTCGAAGAACTTTATTGTGAAAAATGGCAGCTTTAATGTAAATACTGTATATTACCTATGGTATGATTTTTAACTGATATATATATATATATATATATATATATATACATATTCAAAACCAAAGTATTCTCCGCGCGTAGCAATCCCTGCCGGCGCAGATATATAAAGCACGGACCAGAGTTGCGGCTTTGAAATTCTTTATTCGCCTGTCGGTAACATGACGTTTCGGCACCCTATATATATATATATATATATATATATATATATATATATATATATATATATATATATATATATATATATATATATATATATATATATATCCAACCGACGCATTTCGAGTCCTCCTGACTCTTATTCATTCGCAATAACACGTTCAAAAGACCGGCATCTGTAACCACTTTATATTCATAGCACCTGCCCCAGTGGGCGTCACCACCTGCATGGCCTTATGGTACTTGTGGTTGCAACAATTCAACTCCAGTGAGTCCGTCTTCATAGCAACGTGATATTAAAAGTTCAGATTGTAGCCACAGTGGGATGATTTAGTTGTTACTTGCAACTGTCACACATTCCATCCTCCATGAGCAACAACCTCCCGTAATGTGGTGACACCGGATGGCGTTACCATTCCGCTGCGCTTACAGCTGGGCATCTTCCGCGACCCGACCAGGCCAACCAAAAGTTCGCCAAAGCATGGAAGAGCCTCAAACAGGTAGGCTTAATTTTGTGCATTTCTTCGCAGAGGCTGCAAACAGATTCATTAAAACAGTCATCTTTCTCTTGATGTCAGACACGTTTCGAGTTCTCCTAACTCTTATTCATTGGCAATAATCGTTCAAAAGATCAGCATCTGTAACCACTTTATATTCATAGCACCCGCCCCAGTGGGCGTCGCCACCTGCATGGTCTTATGGTACTTGTGGATGCAACAATTCAACTCCAGTGAGTCCGTCTTCATAGCAACGTGATATTAAAAGTTCAGATTGTAGCCACAGTGGGATGATTTAGTTGTTACTTGCAACTCTCGCACATTCAATTCTCCATGAGCAACAACCTCCCATAATGTGGTGACACCAGATGGCGTTACCATTCTGCTGCGCTTACAGCTGGGCATCTTCCATGACCCGACCAGGCCCCTTACATCCAACCAAAAGTTCGCCAAAGCATGGATGAGCCTCAAACTGGTAGGCTTATTCTTGTGCATTTCCTGGGCGGAGGCTGCAAACAGATTCGGTAAAACAGTCATCTTTCTCTTGATGCCAGACGCGCTTCGAGTCCTCCTGACTCTTATTGATTGGCAATAACACGTTCAAAAACCAGCAAATGTAACCACTTTATATTCATAGCACCCGCCCCAGTGGGCCTCGCAACCTGCATGGCCTAATGGTACTTGTGGTTGCAACAATTTAACTCCAGTGAGTCCGTCTTCAGAGCAACGTGATATTAAAAGTTCAGATTGTAGCCACAGTGGGATGATTTAGTTGTTACTTGCAACTGTCGCACATTCAATCCTCCATGAGCAACAACCTCCGGTAAAGTGGTGACACCGGATGGCGTTACCATTCCGCTGCGCTTACAGCTGGGCATCTTCCGCGACCCGACCAGGCCGCTTACATCCAACCAAAAGTTCGCCAAAGCATGGAAGAGCCTCAAACGGGTAGGCTTAATTTTGTGCATTCCTTCGCGGAGGCTGCAAACAGATTCATTAAAACAGTCATCTTTCTCTTGATGCCAGACGCATTTCCAGTTCTCCTAACTCTTATTCATTGGCAATAACGCGTTCAAAAGACCGGCATCTGTAACCACTTTATATTCATAGGACCCGCCCCAGTGGGCATCGCCACCTGCATGGCCTTATGGTACTTGTGGTTGCAACAATTCAACTCCAGTGAGTCCGTCTATATAGCAACGTGATATCAAATGTTCAGATTGTAGCCACAGTGGGATGATTTAGTTGTTACTTGCAACTTTCGCACATTTAATCCTCCATGAGCAACAACCTCCCGTAATGTGGTGACACCGGATGGCGTTACCATTCCGCTGCGCTTACAGCTGGGCATCTTCCGCGACCCGACAAGGCCGCTTACATCCAACCAAAAGTTTGCCAAAGCATGGAAGAGCCTCAAACAGGTAGGCTTAATTTTGTGCATTTCTTCGCGGAGACTGCAAACAGATTCGGTAAAACAGTCATCTTTCTCTTGATGCTAGGCGCTTTTTGAGTCCTCCAGACTCTTATTCATTGGCAATAACACGTTCAAAAGACCGGCATCTGTAACCACTTTATATTCATAGCACCCGCCCCAGTGGGCATCGCCACCTGCATGGCCTTATGGTAATTGTGGTTGCAACAATTCAACTCCAGTGAGTCCGTCTTCATAGCAACGTGATATTAAAAGTTCAGATTGTAGCCACAGTGGGATGATTTAGTTGTTACTTGCAACTGTCGCACATTCAATCCTCCATGAGCAACAACCTCCCGTAATGTGGTGACACCGGATGACGTTACCATTCCGCTGCGCTTACAGCTGGGCATCTTCCGCGACCCGACCAGGCCGCTTACATCCAACCAAAGGTTCGCCAAAGCATGGAAGAGCCTCAAACAGGTAGGCTTAATTTTGTGCATTTCTTTGCGGAGGCTGCAAACAGATTCGGTAAAACAGTCATCTTTCTCTTGATGCCAGAAACATTTCTAGTCCTTCTGACTCTTATTCATTGGTGGAGTGGTATGGCTCATTGGTTAGAGGCGGCAGACCCGGAAGCAGAGGACGGCCCGGGACCAGGGTTCAATTCCCGATGCAGCAGGGTCGTGGACCAGGGTCAGCGGGCTCGATAATTCTCGCCTCGGTGCCTACACTAACCAGGGATCACACTCGGCAACTCTGGGCATTAGCTTGCCTCATCTCCACAACGGCCCCCCACATATGCCGGGGATGCCTGGTTTCACCTTGGAGATACCCAGCAGGGACCATCTCACAGGGAAAGCCAGGACGGGTTCCCCAGCGGTCTACAGCGCGGAGATACCCCATGTGGGGTGATTCAGGCGCTTTACAAGACACCATTACATTACATTACATTACAATAAGACGTTCAAAAGACCGGCATCTGAAACCACTTTATATGCATAGCACCCGCACCAGTGGGCATCGCCACCTGCATGGCCTTATGGTATATAATTATATATATTATATTATATTATATATATTACCTACTGGCGATCGCCAGTAGGTAGTTATAGTTAGGACCTATTATCCATAGGAAATCTGCAACATTCTATTGCTAATAACTTTGGCGCCGATTGATGAATCTCCGCGAAATTTTCAAAACTTTTGGCCAGGTCTAGTCCGCTCCTGAAAGTCTCGGGATGATACATCAAGCGGGGCCAAAAAAAAGGGGGTCCAAAACGTGTTTTCCCCATGCAATTTCCCATAGGACCTTTAGCCGCAGCTACAGCCCGAACTGCTGAACGGAATTACTCCAAATTTTGCAAAGAGGTAGTCCTCAGTTCAGACTTGTGCCTTTTGCTTAAATGGTGTTAATCTGTTCAGTAGTTACTGAGAAAATTACAGTTAAATGTACATATATATCTATGGCCGGGGTGGATCCGCGCATCTTGTGCGCAGCCTGAGCGCACCCTCCCGATACCGCGCTGAATGCTAATTGGCTGTCAAGTGGTTGTCAACATTCGGTACTAGGAACTGTTGGCAACCATTTTGTGCCTCGGTAGAAGCGAGGTTGAAGAAGTCTGTGGAATATGTGCCAAATTTATAAAGGGGTCAGGGTGGAAATACCCTGACCCTCTAGACCTGCTTAGGGAGTCCCAGAAGGACTCCCAGGCCCCCCAAATTATAAATTTTTTTTAAACTCACTAGGTGCGCGCAGGGTGCGCGGATCCTGCCATAAAAAAATTAAATAAATAGAACAGAGCTTCTTTTATAATTAGCCCCAGGGGGCACCAAATCCCGGGGGCAAATTTAATAAATTTAAAGGGGCCCCAGAGGGGTCACCCAGCCACGATGACTGCCACCCCCCGGGGATACAAAATAAATTGTTGGGAGGGGCTCAAAAGAAGGTGAAAAATGTCACCACATGGCTACAGTTTAAGCAGCTGTGCAGAGGGAAGCACAGACTTGCAACATATTTATGTACATATGTTGCATCCCTGTGCTTTGGAAGTACCACAGCATGCTGTAGCTAAATAGTTTACAGTGTCATGCTGCAGCATTTCCTTATAATTCTGCACTTATGCATTCACCACACATCACAAATGCATTCTTTCAGTCAAATATGCACTACACATACATACATCTAAACTTTCACACACTAGCATACAAGTTTAGCTTTTTTTTTTTACCAGAGTAGGTAGTTCTGAAAATAACTTTTTTTTGTGTTATAGTTTTGTATTTTTTGGGGGTTTTCTAAACAATTTTTTTTAAACAGGGAAAAAGGACAAACAGAACCAAAAACTATGAGGAGAAAAAAAAAACTAACAATGGTAGTGGTTGATAGCTCGACAAACAAGGTCCACTGATTGATCTCCATAAGAAATGAGACGTCCGAAATTTACGCAATTCATCCTGACTCGTGCAAATTGGGGACGTATATCTGGTGGTGAACTTGAATTTGACTGTGCTGTCCCAGATGTGCTTGGAACAGCTGGTGGTGCAGGAGCATTTTGATGTAGCCTTCTCATCTGTTCTTTTGCATAGTTGACAGGATGGCGTGTCTGCAAATGCTTCCTCATACTCGCTGTCCCACACAAGTATTTTTTGTTGGGGTCTCCTCTAGAGAGGACCGCCTTGCAGATTTTGCATGTTACCTTCTTCGCATTCACCTTTTTTAGTCCAGGTGGGAATGTGAGAAACTTCCACACAATAGATGAACACCTCTCTGGAGGGGGAGGTTCTGGAACACATTCCTCAGTGGAATAAGGTGGAATTGCAGCCATCTTGAAAATTATGAGGTCAATCAGGTCTGCAATGAGCAATAAAGAGTAGTTCTTCTCAGCAGGTCTTTCCCTAAGAAAAGGTCTACTAAGAGTGATTTAAATGGGTGTGGTCCTTCATTACTTTGAATAGGAAGTCTAACGAACCAATCAAATCTCTTTTTTTGTGGTCACATTCGGTACGCGTAGGGTGCGAGCACCCAGCACACACCCAGCTCTCTGAAAGTTAAAGAATATTATACTTATGATCACCTCAGATAATGTCTTGTCTTAATACTTATATTAAATATATATATAGGTTTTTGAACATTACATTTTTTTGCGGGAGTCGCACACCCACCGCGTCTGACATGCATATGACGTCACGTGCTACCGCGCGTCCCTCACGTCACGTAATACGTACATCTCGCGTATGCGCCAGGACTCGCGTACAAGTCGCACAGCGTCTGCGTTGGAAAAGTCGTACTCATCACACACCATATGCGAATCCTACACACCAATCCTAAAATGACGGACACGTTCCACGCAGTGAATGAGCAGGGTGCGCGTTGGGTGCGCAACTCCAAAAAAAAAATTTTATAATAATAATTTAAAAATAATTTGAGTATATTTTAAACAATATAAAATAATAACAAATGTATATATATTTTTTTTTTTTTTTAAATATGTGTAATGTCATTTAAAAAATTAACATATCTAAAAATAAAAAAAGATTAAAAAATATAAAAAAATACAACAATAAATATATTTAAAAAACCTTTGAAATTCACTGAAAAAACCATAGGTTTAAGACATGTTATAGTTAGGAATTAGCATTTAAAAAACCTTAGCGATTCACCAAAAAAACATAGGTTTCAGGGGTGTTATAGTTAGCTGGACATTTCACTCGTACTAAACCATTGAAATTCCACAGTTTTAGTTAGTTGTACAAACTATAACTCGCGCGCCCACAATCCACTGCTGATGATGTCACATATTACATCATTCATGACATGGTCAGTGATATCACTGATGACATCACTGATGACATCATCCACGTGACAATCTGATACATCTCATCATACACTAGTATAACCTTTCAACACTCATTATAAAATACGGAGTACCATATTTGAAACTATTGACACACCAATACAAGTTGTAAAAACACACTCAGTAATTCCTATATCTACACACACATCTAAACACTTACCTGTAGATTTACTTATGTTTTTTAAATGTTTCGGCTGTCTTGCAGGGATCTAATTCAGCTACAGTCTCATCAGAAAGGAATAAAAAATATAATGTTTCCACTAGCGTCAAGTATTGTTGAAAAAGCAACAAAAGCTCAGAATATCAGATTTCTCCAACAAAACAGAGTGAAGTGTGCTTGCAGGAATCAAGAGCAGTACGCAGTAAGAAGTTTCTGAAGTTATTTATTAGTTATCTCTAAGTAAGAGACCTCATCCTCCAAAGTGCAGCAGACAACTGACTCTGGGTTTGGGTCTAAACATTCTAAGCAAGCACCATTCTAAGTTAGAACATATGACAAGTACTAGGTAACCAATGAGCTAAAGATGCTAACCCAGCATATGCTGAGACACTACAACACCTCCCTTTCATCACTAAAACAAAAAGAATAAACAATGTAAAAGATCAACATGATAAAAACAGTTAAACAGATTTTCTTACAGAATTCTCTGATGTAGATGTGGAAGGCAAAGGAGAATTCAAATTGCTGGAACAATTCAAATCAATATTACTAGAACAACATTTGGCAATTCTATTGAGATTCCAAATTTTGTGGTCTTGTGTCTTCACAGCATTGCCTAGCAGTTTTATAACCTTGATAGGCTGACTATACTTGGAAACACCATATCTCCTCTCAGGTAACTTTATCCTCACCATATCCCCCACTTGTACTGTAGATTTCTTTACTGCCTTTCCTAAGTCATAAGCGCTCTTTCTCCTAACCATTTTTTCCATCTCTCTCTCTTTCCAACCACCTAAATTGTTATCTATGTTTGCAATACCAGAGAGTTTCGTAGAGATCCAGGAAGGTTTGAGATGAGTAGCGGCTGACCTACCTTTAAACAAGGCAAAGGGAGTAACACCCGTAGACAAGTGTGCTGTGAATCTGTATTCACAAACTTTGTTTTTGATGGCTTGCTCCCAATCACACCTAGATACCAGAGCTAATTGCATGGACTCTTTGAGTAACCTTATAAATCTCTCCACGACCCCATTGCTCTCGGGATGATACAGTGAGGCGCGTTTGTTCAAAATACCACTCTCACTGAAGAAATTCTCAACAACACCTGAAGTAAACTGTACCCCATTATCAGTCAGTACCGAATTGGGAAACCCTTCTTCTGCAAAAAGACCATCCAGAAAAGCAATAACAGAAGAGAAATCCACCTTACTGACCACTTTAATAAAAGGCCGTCTGGAAAACATGTCAATACAGACTAACACATATTGATCTACACTCTTAACTTTGACGGGTCCTAAAATGTCTAACGAGATTTCTGCCCAAGGGTGTGCAGATTGCTTCCTAATAGCCATAGGTTGAGTCCTACATTTAAGAATCTTGTCATTTGCTGAACACAGTACGCAATCCCTCACTGATCTCTCTATTTGAACATCCATGGCAGGCCACCAATAGACTTCTCTAACTCTTTCTTTTGTCTTGACAATACCCATGTGACTAGAGTGGGTGTTTTCAATGATCTTACATCTTAATTTCTCAGGCGGAACAAGTCTGGTCCCTCTAACTAACAAACCACTAACCACAGATAGCTGATCCTTAACAGAACAAAATCCTTTAACTTCTTCATCACACTCTCTTTTCTCACACCACCCATCCCATGTAAAAGTCATGGCTTTCTGCAAGACAGAGTCAGAGCCCAGCTCCGTGAACCATTCATCCTCTGTAAGAACACCCTCTGTGACCACACATACTTTAAAATCCTCAGAACCATCTTCACTAAAGTGAGAATCATCCTCTTCATTCTCAACAGTATGATCACCACTCAATCTAGACAGACAGTCTGCCAAAATGTTACACGAGCCTGGTAAATAAGAGACCGTAAAGTCAAAGTCCTGTAGAGCCACAACCCACTTTCTAATCCTGTGAGAGACACCGTCAATTCCCTTGTTTTCAAAAACCTTAAGAGGTTTATGATCCAAAATTACAGAAAACCTTCTTCCCCACAGAACTTTTTTTAACTTGCGAGATGCCCAATACACAGCAAGAGCCTCCTTTTCAACGACTGAATAATTGCATTCAGCACCCCTTAAAGGTACAGATATAAATAAGATGGTATTATCAACATCCTCACCTTTTTGTAGTAACATCCACCTATTCCCTTGCAACTGGCATCGGTCATGATATACGAGTCTTTGGTGGGGTCAAAACTCGATAGATTTTTAGCATCCTTGAGACAATTCGTTATCAAATCATACTCAGCAGAACAACCCTTATCCCAATCCCCATGTTCTGAGATGACAGCAATTCTTGACCTTTCTTTAGTAACGCCCTCATTTTTTCAGTCTTTTGAGCAAAGGCTGGCACAAACTTATTATAGAACTCTGCCATACCAAGGAATTTGACAAGTTCCTCTTTACACACAGGATACTTAAGATTGACAATAGCTTCTACAAGAGAAGGTTTAGGTCTGATACCTGATCCTGATACTAAATGACCAAGATATTCTATGGTTGTAACATCAAATTTGCATTTGTCCAACCTGAGAGTGAGCCCAGCATCTTGCAATCTATTCAAGACTTGAAAGACCCTATCATCATGTTCTTTGCTGGTCACCCCATGTACCAAGACATCATCTTGGTAGATTTTGACTCCGGGAAGACCTCTCAATATATTTTCCATCACCCTTTGGAAGACCGAGGCCGCAGAAATTAAGCCAAAAGGCATTCTTAAAAATCTATAGGTTCCAAAGGGTGTGATGAAAGTTGTGAAATCCTGGCAACATGGGTGGAGTCTAACTTGATGATAGGCAGAGGAAAGGTCTAACGTAGAAAAATGCTTGGCCCCATCTAGAGAAGACAGCATCTCTGTGATGTTGGGGAGGGGGTAATGGTCAACAACTACGGCTTTATTGAGTTCCCTCAAATCAATGCATAGTCTTGCCTCGCCATTGGCCTTACGGGCCATAACCACTGGCAAAACCCATTCTGTAGCCTCGACTTCCTCTATAACCCCATTAGCTATTAATTTGTCTAACTCAGACCTCATTCTATCTTTCACAAGAAGAGGAACATTTCTAACTTTTGAGACTTTGGGAAGAGAATTTTCTTTTAGTTTTATAAGATGTGAATATTTCTTAAGACAACCAAGGTTTTTACTAAAGGCATGCGGGAATTTGTTGACCCAATCCCCATGTTCTGAGATGACAGCAATTTGGGGTAAATCTCTCAGGCAGACTGAAGGGGATTGAGTTGGATCAAGATAAACTCCAAGCTCCTTTTGATGTATCCAGCTGATGAGAGAGTCTCCCTTGATTGATACATACAACTTTCCTGAAGTGAGTCTTCCCTTAAAATCTACGGTACCTATAAAATAACTCAAAAGATTTATTAGTTGACCTCCATAATCCCTAGGAATAATATCTGGTTTGAATAACTTGACCTTGTCTTTTAAACTCTTTTCAAAGAAGACTTTAGGACGGTATAAGAGCGATTTTGGCTCCGGAGTCAAATAACATCTCTACAGGAAACCCATCAATCAGAACCTTTTCCATTGGACCATCGACTTCATTGACATCTACTTGACTCACTATAGATTCTTCGTCACTATGATCATAAATATCCACTTCCCTTACTTTTCTTTGAGGTTTGCTTGATCTACAGCATTTAGAAATGTGTCCCTTTTTTTTTACAAATGGAACAAGTAGCTTTCCAACCTGGACATTCCTTTGCATTTGCTAGATGTCCAGCATTGCCACACCGGAAACACTTAAACGTTGATAACTTAGAACTGGAATTGTGACTTTTGCTACTGTTAGCGGAGTTTCCTGAGTCTGAAACAGAAGTCTTAAGAGAAGGAACGGAAGAAGATGTTTTAACCTCCTTGACATCAGAGGTTTTCTTTTCCTCAGAGTTGTTCTTCCGTATGATTTCCGAACAAGAGTGTGAGTGCTCATGTAATTTGAGAGCCGTTATAACCTCTTGTAGGGTAGGATTATCTTTTTGCCACAGATTTTCTTTGGCTTTTTCTAGTGACGATCCTAGCATTAGTTGATCCCTGAGACGTTCATCAAGCGAAGCCCCAAAGGTACATGTGGAAGCTAACTTGCGTAAGGCTGTCACATATTGCTCCACTGATTCATCATGTCTTTGTGTTCTCTTGCAGAAATGAAAGCGTTCTAAAACCATGCTTAACTTTGGAAGAAAATGTAAATCCATTTTTTTGATACAAATTTCATATTCATTTAGACCTGCACTCTCAGAATCTGGTAAATCAGGAAGATTTTCAAAGATGTCCTGCCCTTCAGATCCAAGGCAGTGCATGAACAAAGAGGATTTCCTCTCTGCACTTAGGGGCCAATTATGATGGCGGACGGACCTGAGTCCGTCCGCCACCATTGAGTAGGAGGGAACCTACGCACGGCCTGCGGAGTTCCCTCCTGTGCAATTAGGATGTGACCGCCACCCTGGCGGTCACATCCTCTATTTTTACCATTGCGGCGGGTGAAACTTCAAGCTGCATCCGCCGCAATGGTAAAAATGCATACATTGCATTTGTATGCAGTAAGTGGCAGGGACTGTGCGGTGCCTGCCGATTACTGCATACAAATGCAGGGGGGTACCATAGGTACCCCCCATGTGCACCCCCTAACCCCCCTTCACCTAGGGGGCCCGCAACAGGCCCCCGCAGTGAAGTTACACATGCTCTTCCACAGCGGGTTTTCCGCCGCGGAAAAGCATTTTTTAAAGCCCTTCCTAATATTGTGGACGGTGTCTGAGAGACACCGCCACCATATTAGAGCTTTTCCGCCGCGGTTGTAAGCCAACCGCGGCGGAAAAGCTGCGGACGGAAACCAGGACCCACCAGCCATCCTAATGTGGCGGTGGGTCTTTGGTGGATCGGCTGCGGTTTTTCCGCATCCTCCGGGCCGGTGGTGGCTTCCACTGGCCCGGAGGATGCGGAAAAACCGCAATCATAATAGGCCCCTTAGTGAGGTCCCACAAACCCTTGCATAGTGTGTGAACACTTTTTTCCATTTGAGCCAAGGAATGGGTGGATCCCCAAGCTCAGATAGAAAGAATGGTGGAGCCGTGACATTTTGCATTATAGATTAGCTTAACAAAACCAACACAATTAAAAGTAAACAGGTAGACAAATTTGCAAATAAATAAAGATTATGCACAGAAAGTATATGTAACTCCCAAACGCAATGATTTCATTCAAAGATAGAATAATAGTGAATCAGTATTGTTGCAAAGAAATAAAGAAATCAGAATAATAAATTAGGCACAATAAGTAAAACAGAATAACCATATAACGTAAACTCTTATAGAGAGTATTCTATGAGTTGGAATTCTTAAAGAAAAGGTTTAGAGAAGCTGTGCCAGTCAGCGTGCAAATCCGGCATCAAAAGGTTAAATAAGAAAGACTGTGCCGATCAGTGTGAAGTAATCGGCAGTTACCTGAGCTGTGCCATTCAGCGTTGAAGAATAAACGGAGCAAGCTGTGAGCTGTACAAAAGTTATAAAAATTAGCAGATGAGTTGAGGTCTCTAAGCGCAGGTGAAGTCCATCGTCGCCAAAAGGAAGTGTGCTCGCAGGAATCAAGAGCAGTAAGCAGTAAGAAGTTTCTGAAGTTATTTATTAGTTATCTCTAAGTAAGAGACCTCATCCTCCAAAGTGCAGCAGACAACTGACTCTGGGTTTGGGTCTAAACATTCTAAGCAAGCACCATTCTAAGTTAGAACATATGACAAGTACTAGGTAACCAATGAGCTAAAGATGCCAACCCAGCATATGCTGAGACACTACACAGAGCAGCATTCCAAGTTGCATTGAATGAGAGGGAGAAAGCAGGAAAGCACCATGTGTAGTAAGATAAGGCACTATCCTTGTCTCTCCCTAGCACTGGCGTACAATTGAGCTGCCGAATACCATGCACACACCTTTGCACTGTAGCACAAAGGTGTCTTCGTGAGTGCAGTATAGGTTTTGTACTGGTATGATACATGTCCAGTATAATTCCCTATCCTCAAACTAATTTTAAATCTTTTCCCACATTGGAAATGTTCTGTACAGTGCACCACACATACAAAGTGGGAAACGTTTGGAGAAAAAAAAGCTTTTCTCCTGCACTATTTGTTAGTGCAAATCCCTTTCTACTATTGTTAGTAGATAGGGTTTTGCATCAACATCCATGGGTGGTTGCAACTGAATGCCCCTATAACACTCATGGGATGTCCCCTTGATGCAGAGTAACACAAAGCACAGCTTTGCGCTACGTCACCTTCAGAGAACGTTCTAGCACAAAACAAGCTTTGCACTTGAAAGTAAAAGAGAATATTTTGCGCAGGTGTGCTTCACTTTTGTGATACAAACCCAGTGCAAAATGTTTGTAAATTTGCCCCAAATTGTATGCCTGTATCTTAAGAATATAGGAATATTGGTGCACAGGTTTTGATTTTGCTTGGGTTTACCTGGTGACCAGTCCTCCTGCCAGTCTAGGCCCCTGTATGACTAGACTCCTGTGTAATGAGGCTCCAGCTTCTTCTTCGGCTCATGCTTTCATTTTCTTTCTCCCTCATGCCTCTGAGCCTCCCACATTTGTCTGTCTACCTTTCATTCTCTCTTCACTATTTTGCCTTTCAATCGTTGCTCTCTTTTCACTTTTACCTTTCACTATTTCCTTTGTTGCTTTGTGACTTTTGTCATTCTTGCCATTCAGTCTTTCATCTTTTTCTTTCTGACTTTTTCTCTCCTTTCTCTTTTTCCTTTGTGCCTTTTTGTTCTTTTACACCCTTAGGTCATTTTGCCTTTTCACTCTATGCTCTCCCACCTTTTTCTGACTTTTTGCCTCTTGGTACCTTCTGTGCCTCCTTCCCACGCTTCATTTCCTGCCTCCCACCTCCAACACCCTTCTACCCCCCACTCCTTACCAGTTCCTTCTTGTGGCTCTGATAAGCCCTGCTCACCACACTCTGCACTCCCTCAGGTCCTATTTAATGGTGTCAGCAATGCCCTTCGGCACCTGGACCATGTCAGGGCCACAAATTCTGATTATTCTGTCCCCCTACACTACTCTACAGCATTCATCTGGTCACTTAACCTGGAATGTCCATCCCCTCACTGATGCCACATCATGCAACACATTAGGAGCATTTGCTTGCAGGCACTGCCACTTTGCGTGAAACACTACACCCAACATGCCTACACAATCCATACCCTCAAAACCTACACACAGCACACTTCCAGCTTCCACTAATAAACTATTGTGCATGCTCCTCAACACCCACTCGCTTAGCCAACATACCACAGAAATCTGGGACATTCTGGACAACAACACCTAGATTTCCTATTCCTTACAGAAACATGGCTTACAGCCAAGTCATCCCCAGTCATCACCACAGCCATCCCAGCAAGATACAAGATCGCACAACAGGACCGCCAATACAAATCAGGAGGAGAAATTGCATTAGTCTTCAAAGAAACCATGGATTGCACTACAATCACAGAGAACACGCTTTATGGAGCACCTATACATCAAATTTGCAGCAAAGTATATTCTCTAATGACCACTGGGACCACAAGCTCCTTTCACCAATAACCTTGCAGATTTCTGAGCTCCCCCTCACCATCAACCCTAAAAGACTACATCCTACTAGGAGATGTCAACTTCCACCTGGAAGACAGGAACAACCATGGTTCTATCTAGGGGTGGGTGGAATTTGAGTAATCGCGTTACGCAAATCTCCGCGAAATGGTAAAAAATCTCCGCAAACAAGCAGAAACTCCGCAAACATGCGGAATTGCTTGTTCGCGATGCTTTTTCCTGTTTGCAATTGCTGTTTGCGTGCTCGGGGAAGTATCTTGCGAACACGCATTTTGAGAACGCGAACAAGCAAAAATGTCGCCAATTTGCGGAACGCCGATTTTTGGGCAATTTCGCGTTCTCCGCGAAACGTGAAATTACCCAAATTCCACAATTTGCCTAGTTAGGCCTATTTCTATAACACTCCTTAAAAGCCTTGGAAACCTTGGGCTGGCACAGCACATCAATGGATCTACACACTCTGCCAGACAAACTCTCCTCTCGATCTAGTCTTCTTCCCTTTCAATGCCATAAAAAATCACCACAACCACGCCTCTCACCTGGACAGGTCATGCCATCACCCACTTCTGTCACTGTCACATGAGACTCGATCTAAGCCTTCCCTTGCTCCTAGACTCGTGATCTTTGCTAATAACCATGAGAAACTAACAGCGCATGTTAGAGATGTTAGAGAGGTTTTAGGAAAACATAGGTGCAGGGGGAATAATGTGCTGGGTTTTACAGTTTTGCGGACATTTGCGTAATGCGATTACGCAAATTCCGCCCACCTAGCCCCTAATTGCCTCCTCAGAGCTCCCAATGCTCTGTCACCTGGATTCACATCTTTTGAATCGAAATTTGATGAGCAAGAGAGATCAATATCTGCCTCATCGTTCTCTTCACTGTTGATGTCAATAGGGGGTTCAGAGTTTATCTGCCGCCCTTCTGTGCTGCCTGAGGCATCGATCTCGTCACCGCCTAATAAGCGTGAATCATGTCTTCCCACTTTTTTAGACTTTTTATTTGTATTTGCAGGCAATTCTGTCGCAGCTCTTTTCTTTGGGACCTTAGCTGCCCCTTCTTTTGCGCCCAAAGAATGTGCAGGTTGAGAAACATTGTAGGGGAATATAAATGAGTAATTAAATGAGAAGTAATCTACTTTTGTCTCTATTAATCCCCCCCTTTTTTTTTAGGTAAGGGTTCCGAAGATTTGGTAGGTAACAGTATATTTTTTTTTAAATTATGAGTAATCAGTATAAAGTAGATAAAAAGGGGTTAAATTTGGTTTGTGGAAGAAGATAAACTGGTCGCGTCGCGTTGAATCAACAGCAGCAACTGTCAAGAGTTGACCGCTGTTTATATGGCAACCACGCACGTCCTCTGCGTACGCTCTTGCTGCTAATGGCTTTTCCTTTAAGGCGTCTCCCCCACGAAGCGCAGTAGAAAAGCGCATCGCGGTGGAGGAGAAAAGACATGCAATCGCGCAACGCGGTGAGGAAGCAACACTGCTGCTGTGTTTGGAGGAGCCGGGGAAGCAATTGTGAAGCAGAAAAAGAAAGACCGGGTCGGTGTATGGCAGGTGAGACGGAGACGCGGTTCAAAAGGCCGGTCTGGCTCGGGTTCAGAGCATTGCCAAACAACACCTAGCGGTCGCGTTCAATTTTAAAGACAAACAGGGGCCCAAGAAGGGTCTAAGAGGGATGTATGACATTACAACGCATGCTTTTACATCGCATGCTTTTACAACGCGGTTTTTACAACGCATACCATTACAATGCATAGTGCTTTTAGGCGCTGGATAGTGAATTGTTTAATTTACTATTCCAACTCCAGTCCCCGTGGATAGTAGGGAAGGTGTTGGATAGTACATTAAACCTATTCCCTATCCTAGAGCGCCCCCCAGCGCAATGCGTTGTAATGGTTTGCGTTGTAAAAGTTGCATTGTAAAGGTTGTTTACCGTCTAAGAGCAAACAGATGCCCAGAAAAAGGGAGGGGAATTAGAATACGAAAATAGAGAAAAATACAAGTGAAGTCCTCATCAGTAGGTCTTCAAAGAGAGATGGTTCACGAAGTGAGAAGATATAAGATCTATGGATAAGAAAGTAAACGGACGGTAGGGTCAATAGGACCCAGTCGTGCGAGAAATAAATAAGTACAAGCATTATTCACAAGGACAAATATAAATTTCCATATATACATCAGAAAGTAAGCACAAATGAAATGAGGGTACTTATATCTGTGAGCAGCAGCAACAAAGAAGGAAGATGGATGTGTGCTCACACCCTATATACTGTATTGGAATGTTGTTTGAGTTCTATATTCTCTTCATTGTTACTGCTGAGCTGTGGCAATAAAGGAGATTTGCATAATGTTGGCCTCCGTGTCATGCCATAAAATCATACGGATATAGTTAAGTATAGGAACCAGCAAGTGATATCTAAAGTGAAGAGAGAATGGGAGTGCTCCCTTTAGTCCCAATTGAATGTAGCGCTATCCAATAAAGATAACAAGTCTTTTTGGAAGACAGCAGGTGGCTGCCTTAATGGTTGTAAATCAACCCTTGACTTTTGCATTCAGCCACAAGACTGGATGACCCATTTTAACAGCTTTACTCTCTTAAAAGTGACATTAATGAGGGCAATTCTAAGGCTATTCCACCCAGCTTCACCTCCAAGGCTGCCAATATGTCCTTTACACGTACTGAAATGCTATTTCCTATATATTTCTCTATCCCGGGTTGCGCCACGAGGTCAGATAGACTGCCTAATGATCTATACAGGGAAAATGCAGAGATTTTTGTGCCATACATTAATCTGCTCTCCAACACAATTCTGGCTGGTATGGATACTCCGTCTTCCTGGAAACTAGCAGATATTATTACCATCTACAAAAAAGAGGACAGGGCTAACTCAGCCAATTATCAGCCAACAAGTCTGATTGATTCCCTACAAAAACAACTGCAAGCAGGTACTGCCTCGCGTGCATGAGTGGATTAGGGACGAGAGCTTATTCACGGATTGTCAGGCAGGCTTTAAGCAAAATGTGAGCACAGTGGATCAGATTTTCTGTTTTGTGTGTTTGCACTAGAGAGAGGTGATCATATGCAAGGGCAAGCTTTATTTTGCCTTTGTCGATTTTCATGCAACTTTTGATCTAGTGCCTTGAGCCAGATTATGAAGGCCCCCCTGCTGCACATCTTTGTTAGGCTTTATGCTGATCCTTGCTAAGGTGGGGGCAGGATGGGGCCTTGATCAACCCAATCATTATTGCTCGATCGGGGGGTCCGGCATGGAGGAATTATGGTGCCCACCCTTTATACTTTATACATAAATTGCATAATTGCCTTTTTAGACCAAGATCGGTGTGATGAGCTTAAGATAGGTGGGCAGAAAGTTCCCGCACTTTTCTTTGCGGATGATACCTTGGAAATTTCTAAATCGCTACAGGGTCTGCAACAACTTTTGAATTCTTTCCAATTGTTTTGTGTGGATCAGGGTTTGGAGCTCAATAGCTCCAAGACCAAATGTATGACTTTTACCAGACAGACGTTGACTCTCTGCAAGAGGAGGATGTTAATGGGTTATACAAATTTAGATGTGGTGCCCATTTTTGAGTACTTGGGGATCAAATTGACCAAGAATCTATGCTGGGCACCACAGGAGGAAAAAGCCCACCAATCTTTGATTCAACACACATAATATTTAGGGAAAATCCATAGTAAACAACATTAAAAAGGGTGGCTCCAGCACTGGGAATCTGTAATGTGTAGGCCCTAGAGCGGTTCTCTACTGCGCAGCGCTGTTGGGCTATGCTCATATCGAGGGCCTATCCATAGTGGAGCAAAGGTTTTTAAGAACCCTATTGAATCTCTGTGTAAGTACACCGTTGACCCCTTTATAGTTAGATTTGGCCGAAAAGAAAATTGACAACAAGATATAATGCAGGATGCTGACTTTTTGGTATAGGTATTGGACAACACCAACTCTTGAGTCTTATTGCGAGGGTATTAAAGATCTTTTGGTCCCTGTTGGACTTGGCCCTTTTGGCAGGTTCACCCCTGAACTTTTTGCCTTTTACTATGACATAGTGGCAGTGACTTCTCATCTCTGCACACTTTAGCACTGTGGCCCAGTGTAAAGTGCGTACGCTCTCTGTGTGTATGTGGTGAGATTGGCCTGCCCTCCCAAAAGAATGCATGGGGGATATGAGTGTCCATGGTAGTTCCTGATTTGAGAGGAGTGCAGGGGCGAGTTTGCTATGTGCGAACTTGTGAGATTTAATGTGACTAGTGTAGAAGTGCCACTTTTAGAAGTTGCCATTTCTGTGTGCAGTGAATGTGAATTTACTGTCTGGCTTGTGCTTGACAGGAGCTGGCTGGTGTGCTGGGCTCCAGGAGTCAGGATGGGTCTGCCCAGTAGTGAATGGGGATATCTGCATGTAGATGGGAGGGAGGAGTTGCACCCGGGACCTGAATAGGGCTGGGCCTTCCCTCCACAATGCCGACTCCACCCCCTGTGGTGTGTCTGATGTCCCTGGCCTGTCCTGTGAATAGGGAGAGGAGCTGACAAAACAAAGTGCTCCAGAATCAGTTGCATCTGGTTCACCCCTTGCCTGCACCTTTGGAGACAAAGGAAATGTGTGTATAAAAAGGGGCTGTGACCCCATGTAAAATGTTCTTGTCTTGGACTGGAATCTACCAGGGGTGTGCTGCTGCTGGGGCCCAGGGAAATTTATGTAAAGAACAGTGGTTCCAGTGGAGTGTTAGGAATAATATTCAATGGTAAATCAAAATCATGATAGCTAATCAAAAAATAGGGTTTCATACAGGATAGCAAAGAGAGCGAACGTAACACTGTAGTCTATTCAAAGCAAATTTCATGTTGTTTTCAAGAAATGTTTCAAAACATTACACATAGTCCTATGGGTAATCAACAAAGAAAAACTTTGTGACAGTGCAAAGTGTCCCAAGTGTATTGTAAGAACCAAAACTAAAACACAATTAGGTGACATACAGTGACATTCTATACAAGGTTTCGAGCAAATGTTCATCAAAAGGAAGCGATCCTATTTTGAAATGAGGTCAAACACAGTGGTAAAGCAACTCTGTACAATCATGAGTGCTGTCTTGTGGGTTCACTTCCAGTTATCGTCGATGGCGTTTTGACCCAGCTAGAATGTGGGGTCTCATCAGGACCTACGATGTGAGGGACATCTGAGTATGCAGCGTTATAGCACATGGGGTGAAGAGTGACAACCGTGAGTGAAGTAGATATAAAAGTACTCACAGCAAACCCAGATCTCTATGGTAGACTTCACTGTAGCAATCGGACCAGGGCAAACTGCAAACTCAATCACTAGCCCGTGCCCTGGCATTCTTCCAGACACATGACTGCCCCACCGAGGGCTCCCATCCACCGGTTACCATACCATTTACCTACATCCTAGTGCCCATCCGTGATGTATTTCTGACCTAGAGGGAGCCTTCCCCTCATTGTGTCCCGCGTTACACTGCTGCAGCCCAGGAGGAGCACCAGAAGCCCATGTCCGGCCCGCCACCTGATTGTGGGCAGGGCAGACAACGCAAGCCGGAGCCTTGCGGGCTCCACTTCCGCTTCTCTCCCCGGACGGGGAGAAGCCACACCGAGCCTCGTGGGCTCCACTCTAAATCTCAGTCCCGAGATGGGGGACCGGGTGAACCAGCACACTGACGTGGCGGGGATCCCATGAGTAGGGAGAGCCCCGCCTGCCGCCGACGACAGAGGAGTCCTGCCTCCTCCCCTCCCCCCAGCCGGTGAGTCCAGCAAGGGAGTCCGGGTGGGCAGAGTTTGAGCGGTCCCGCCAGGAGAGCGGGTCGCCCCAGAGTGGCACAAGTTCCTTTTTTTTGTATGAGTGGACCTGCCGTTGCGGGCCGCTCCACTGATGCCCATCTCTTGTTTCAAGGGCCCCGTGGGGGTCCTGAGGTCCTGGGGGCCCGTGTTCCCCCAGAGCCATTGCACTCCAACGATTGGGCAGTTCTTTTACTTAGAGGGCCAGCGTGGTCCAGGGGCAGTGTCAGGCCTCACAGTTATTGTCCGAGCCTGAGAGCTCCAACTATGGCACCCTTATGTTATGGCTGGCCCAGAGGGGCCTATAATTTCCTCATTATTTCCGGAGTCAGTACGCTCCTTGGGGACCATGTTTCTGTTCAGAGCCAGATGGCTCCACTGCCCCACAGTGGTTTTCTTAGAGCCCAGATGGTTCCCACAGGGGGTACAGACATTTATTCTAAGGGCCAGTAAGGGCCCATGCCACATTTGGACTATCATTTACAGCTGCCCAGCAAGTAGTGGGCAGCTGCACGGTTTAGGTGCAATTCTGAATGAGAGTCCCTGGGAGGGACCAAAGTGGCACAGAGGTGCCAGGCCTTCCACAGCTGAGCAGCACTTAGTGCCAGCTGCATCGTTTAGGCCGCCCTGTTATTGTTCTCAGCTGCCCAGTAAGTAATGGGCAGCTGCAACATTTAAGGTTTGAGCAGTGGCGCAACCTTGACTTTCGCTGCTTAGGCAGCAGCCCTGACTATAAACGTAGCACATTTGAACCCCTTTGTGGATGGCCAGTTGGCCAGAGGGGTTGTTACATTTATAGGGCGCCAGGCCCTTATGTGATTTATATGCTAAATGCTTTTTGGGTGCTAGGAAATGTATTGTGTATAGTATGTTTTGCGCACCCTATTTTGATACCTCTAAAATATGGTTTATGACTATGAGGTTGTTTTACCTATCTTGGTTTGTGTTAGGAAGATTATACTTCCCTGTGTGATTTACACCCCTAGTGTAATTTTTACTTAGGTGGTTAGGGTTTAATGTATTTAGACTTGTGGGATACTGTGCCTGTTATGATCTACATTACAGGTTGACGCTGAGTATAGTGTCTGCCAGTGATTACTGGTTGTGTTCTAAGTACATATATATTCTTTTACTATTTCTTTACCAAGTTCACTCTGTGATAATTCTGACAGTGGCCCACGTGGCCCTGTCATGTGTAAATAATCCCTTGTAAATATTGCCCCATGCCAGTTGGCACAATGTATATTGTGTGATTACTATCTGATGTGTTTTGAGAATACAAAGGCTATTTTTGATATAACCTTGTGTGGAGTTCCTTTCGTGGGGGGCCTGGGATGTTGTGGCTGGTGGGTGCGTGTGCAGATGCTTTACACATTACCTCCGGGTGAGCAGGGGTTATCTTTGGAGTGTAACTCCCTTGCCCTAACTAGAGTGGTGGTCTCTGCCTGGCTTTGGCACAAGCCTCAGCCAACCAGCGATCCCATTTCCAACAGTCCCACAATATGTATAGAAAATACCATGGCTCTGTGCTATGAAGGACCTACTTTATATATTGAAACTGGAGGAATATTGGACCACACCTAAAAGCATGTGCTTGATTGACAAGGCCAGTGTAAAGGGACCTTTTGGGAAAATGTGGCAGTTAATAATGTTGGGCAGTGCAAGGTGTCTCAATCTGAACCCTTTATTGAACGGAAACCAATGGCTGCCTATGAAGGCACCATCAATGAAATTGTCTCCCCAACGAAACGGAAAGTTTATCTATTATTACGGTATGGTACCCTACCCATAAAGTCATTTACCTGCCATCAGGAAACCGGTTGAAGCAGTGATTTGTGTCCAGGTTGTGAGGAGTGTTTTGAAACGTCTAATCATGTTTTGTTCTTTTGCCCTATTTATAAACATATACCTGCAAAATGGATTGTTCCTCTGTGCAAAAACTTGGGTTGTATGGTGCTCCAGGAAAGGTCTACAATATTGCAGAGTATTACCAGTCAGATTGTAGATTTTTGTGTCGCTATGTTTCTATAGGCGTTTTGGATTAAGCAGGCAAAACTCACACAGATTGTTAGACACCTTTTATAGGAATTTTTAAAGTGTGTGTGGTGCTGTGCTGAGATATTGTGTGATGAATACCAGTGCCTTTTATTGTGTTTTTATAATTAATATGTTTTAGTTATCAACACATTTAAAATATTATTTTATGTATATGTCCATTGCGTTTGTTTGATTGTGTATACTTTAAGATCTATTGTGATCAAAATATAGTTTTATGCTTAGGCTTATGCCATCACTCACTTCTAATTCAACATACCTCACCAAACAAAACCCACCACCAGGAGCCTTGCTAGATGCAGCAGGAGCTTCTCAAAAGTAACCCTGGGCAGAGTATGCGATGTGGTGCTCCGTGTAGTTCCATGGAGTAAAAAAGAAACTCAGTGGAACTACGCGGAGCTCCGCTCCACCCCAGGCCCACAAAAGAGTTAAAAAAATGTTAAACCCCACTTACCTTCTGTTCTGCCTGCCCTCCTCCTTGCATTTCATGCCAGAGGTAATAAGTACAGGGACGCAAGGAGGAGGAAGACAGAAGAAGGGAGATTCCACAGCGAGGAGGAGGGCAGGCAGAACAGAAAGTAAGTGTTTAAAAAAAATTTTGTAAGGGTGCCGGCCTCGTACTCCAGACTGATTTGCATATGGCCATGTCTGAACTGAGGTGGTGGAGTGAGCTAAAGAATGATGATGGATTAAACCCAGATCAGTTGACTGGGGGTGAGTGTTAGATTTGCTCAAACTTTCCGTCCATCATCCCCTTTGGTATCGCTTTGTTCACCCTAAGTTGGCAGGGTATGCCCAGACGTGGGTCCCTTGCCCACTTTGCCACTGGATTCAAGCTAGCATGGCTGATGACGGCTGAATAGCCAGAAACTGGACCCAGGATGCTTGTTTCCTGTCCAGGGAAGACATGACTTGGCAGTTCGGGCTGGACTGTTCCCATGAGGCACAGGGTCAGTTTGATTTGCATATGGCCATGTCTGAACTGGGGTGATGGATTGAGCTAAAGAATGATGATGGATTAAACTCAGATCAGTTGACTGTGGGTGAGTGTTTGATTTGCTCAAATGTTGCGTCCATCATCCCCTTTGGTATCGCTTTGTTCATCCTTAGTTGGCAGGGTATGCCCAGACATGGGTCCCTTGCTCACTTTGCCACTGGATTCAAGCTAGCCTGGCTGATGATGGCTGAATAGCCATAAACCCGTTCCAGGATGCTTGTTTCTGGTCCAGGGAATACATGGCTTGGCAGTTCGGGCTGCACTGTTCCCATGAGGCACAGGGTCAGACTTATTTGCATATGGCCATGTCTGAACTGGGGCGGTGGAGTGAGCTAAAGAATGATGATGGATTAAACCCAGATCAGTTGACTGGGGTGAGTGTTTGATTTTCACAAACGTTCTGTCCATCATCCCCTTTGGAATCGCTATGAAGACACCATCAATTAAATTATCCTCCCCAATGGCACGGAAACTTTATCTTCAATTAAGGTATGGTACCCTACCCATAACGTCATTTACCTGCTGATGGCATCAGGAAACGGGTTGAAGCAGTGATTTGTGTCCAGGTTGTGAGGAGTGGTCTGAAACGTCCAATCATGTTTTGTTCTTTTGCCCTATTTATAAACATATACCTGCAAAATGGATTGGTCCTCTGTGCAAAAACTTGGGTTGTAGGGTGCTCCTGGAAAGGTCTAGAATATTGCGGAGTAATACCAGTCAGAATGTAGTTTTTTTGTGTGGCTATGTTTCTTAAGGCATTTTGGATTAAGCGAGCCAAACTCACACAGATTGTTAGACACCTTTTATACGAATTTTTAAAGTGTGTGTTGTGCTGTGCTGAGATTATTTCTATATTATAGATGTAGGTATTATATGTGATTTTGAGTAGGGATTGTGTAATGAATATCAGTGCCTTTTATTGTGTTTTTTTAAC
Source organism: Lissotriton helveticus (assembly GCF_964261635.1). Lineage (NCBI taxonomy): Eukaryota > Metazoa > Chordata > Amphibia > Caudata > Salamandridae > Lissotriton > Lissotriton helveticus. The sequence continues at coordinate 1,472,052,251 of NC_136065.1, forward strand.
TTTTTAAAGTTTTATGCTTAGGCTTATGTCATTACCCGCTTCCAATCAACATACCTCACCAAACAAAACCCACCACCAGGAGCCTGGCCAGATTCAGCTGGAGCATCTCAAAAGTAACCCTGGGCTGAGTATGCGATGTGATGTTCCGTGTAGTTCCATGGAGTAAAATAAAACTCAGTGGAACTACAGAGCTCGGCTTCTCCCCAGGCCCACAAAGAGTTTAAAACATTTTTTAAAACCCCACTTACCTTCTGTTCTGCCTCCCCTCCTCCTCGCATTTCATGTAAGACGTAATACGAACAGGGACGCAAGGAGGTGGACGACAGAAGAAGGAAGACACCATGGCGAGGAAGAGGGCAGGCAGAACAGAAAGTAAGTGTTTTAAAAAAATATTGTAAGGGGGCTGGCCTCGTACTCCGCCTGCACCAGAGTCGGAGTTTTGCGGCAACTTGCGCTCCCAGCGGAGCACGGAGTTGATAAGACTCCACTGGCAGAGTGGAGTACGATGCCTGGGGTTACTCAAAAGCCAACTGGCCCCACACCCTGTGCATGAACCAGCGCAACTCCACCGGCAACCTGAAGAGCATTATCAAACAGCTCAATGATTGGATAACAGGATGTGCTGACTCGTAGGCACCCCACAAACACAACACATAAAGGAGAACTCCAAAACAAGCAAGCTGGTACACTGAGGAACCCTGCTCCACCAAACAACACTGCAAACAAGTGGAAAGAAGATTGAGAATAAGCCACCATGCAAATAACAAGTACACCTACAATGTAGCGCTAAGACGCTTCCACCATTAGCTCCAATAGCTCTAAAGATATCTTCACAATCAAAGATTTTACCTCACCAGCTTCCACCACAAATTGTATCACCCACTTGCAAGAATTGTGTGATAAGCTTTAGGAATTTTTCTGCAAGAAAATCAAAACCATCTGAAAAGATTTTGGCCCTGAACTAAACCAATGCTTTTTCCCCTCTAGCCTTCACATGAACAATCATGAAAACACCCTCACTACCTGGGAAGTAAACAACATGGAAGACACAGCCAACATTATGAGGACCAGCTGCTCCAGGCAGGGATGGACCCATGCCCACCATACAAACACAATATGGGTGTCTCCCCAATAAGCAAAGTACTCACACACATTTTGAACACCTCCATCACCACCAAAGGGTTCCAGAACACCTGAAAACACTCAATGGGCCTGACAGCAGGCTGTTCGTGGATGCAGAGGATCTTAACAATTGAGAGAGATATGTCTGGATTTTCTTCTTCCTGCAATGCCAAGTCCTTTTTTAGGTCTCGCCTAGCAATGCAGCGCATCATGTTGTGGGTTTTGAGTCCGAAGGGGACAGGAGATGTGCACTTGCCCGGACAGCCGATGTGCACACTCACGGCGTGTCTTCTCTGGAGATCTCAGCTTGCGTCCGGACAGCAGATGTGCATGCTCACAGCATCAGCATCGGTCTCTTGCGGGATGTGATGTACAGTGAAGTGTGCGCGTGCTTCATACATGACACTTTTGCGCACTTGTGGATGTTATAACTTGGCATGACAATGAAGGTAATTTAAATTTGTGTTATGCGCACTGATGTCCTATGCTGTGGAGCAAAATCCAACCGACCTGTTTAAACTCAAAACGGAAATCCAGCACTTTTCATGGTTTTTGTTATTTATTTGAAAGATGGGTGCGGGTCGGGGGGCATGTTAGTAATCAGTCAGTGGGATATATATGTAAAACAGTCTCAGACAGGCCTTGTCTGCCACGCCATGCTGGCTGTGAAAGGGCAGCCCCCCCCCCTGCTCCTGTGTGCAGAGCCCCTCCACCCCTGCCAGGTGTTTGCCAGAATCTGTGTGAAACCAGGGACTGGCGGACCTTCACCCTCAAACCCAGACTGCAGGGAGCTACCACATTTCACAACTAGGTGAGCAGTGGCTGCCCAGGGCTGCGGTCTCTCGCAGACAGTATTGATGTCTTGGGCCTCAGGGGCTCTGGCACAAACCGGAGGCCTGCAGAGCTGTCCGGGGAGATGGGGTGGGGACTTTCCTGGTGCCTGGCCCAGCTGTGCCTCAGTTAGGAGACTCCCAGGCCCACTGTCTGCTGGCAGCAGTTTGTTTTTTATATAGGGCGAACTTGGCCCATGGGCTTTAGAGCGCTTCAAGCCAGAACAGGTTTGACAGTCATCAACAGCAGTAACAGAGTATGGAGGCCTGGATAGGCCATGCTAGGGCACAGTAAAGGGCACTGGTGTCCGGTCAGCCAGTGAAGTGGGACATGCTCAACAGCAAATCCCAAAGCGGACAGATGCACCTTACACCCTGTAAACAGGCGCTCGATTCTGCAGACGTTCGACATGATGCAGAGCAGAACTTGCAACAGCCACAAGTGGGCAGAACCTCCCAAACGATCTCCTGGAGGAACGCCTATTTTTAGGACAGCTGGCCCTAGGACACCACTGCAATTCTACTCCATGTCACTGCTTGCTGCACATAGAAATAGTTAAAGAAAATGTGACCGCCCAGGTCGTTGGCTGAACATTGAAATACAGCAATAATCAGGGTTCCGTGCAGCGTTCTAAGTGGGCCGGGTCCCAAGCAGGTGTCCGGACAGGTCACTATTGGGCTGTTCATTTTTGCTCTCAGCCTGAGGGTGAAAAAAACATCTTAACTCTACAGCAGCACCCCCCTTTCATGTAACGTTGAAGAGACTCGATATAGTTCTGTCACAGCCTCATTTTAGAAATGAAGCATTTTCAATATTCTATACAACAAAGCCATAGTTGTTGCGTATTTCTCTTATGCAACTAACAACCATTGACAAAGCCAATAGTCCTGACTTGTTGTAGGTATGATGTTACTTGTGTATCTTATATCTTGATTCAATGACAGAAGCAGCAAAATACCTGTCTGGCAGCACACTGTGCTAAGCACAGACTTTTAGCTTACCTGTTTTTAAGCCAAGCCCCTAATTACAATGGTCACGCCCTTTTGAGAGACCTCTCAGTTGTTTCATCCCTTCTAAAGCCCTGGTTCTGTGGGCCCCTAAAGTCTCTGTTTCTCGCTACCACTGCACCTGCTGCATTATTGGAAGCTACGCCCCTGCAGATATCTAAATAATGTACAGCTATACTTCTGGGTAACACCATAGAAGTCAAACACCAGAGCTGCTCAAAACGACTGTTAACCACTGAGAAGCAGGCCTTGTAGAGTCTCTACAGGCAAACAATGGCCAAGTACAAGTGCAATCAACTACTGGCTGATGACGAGATAGTCAACACAGGCAGACCTGAAGATAACGTAATAGACCAACAAGCATTGAAAATGCAATAGGTCTCACCTTTGATTAAGTTAAAGCCATTTGCTTTGCTAATGGTATTGTATAGCAGAGCAAATAGCTTTAACTTAATAAAAAAGCGAGACCTATTTCATTTTTAATGCTTGTATAAAACTACTAGCTGCCTGTCCCGACGTTGTCCGGGTATGAAAAAGATTTACCTGAAGGACGGCAAACTTTACCTAACGCTCCCCACCGCTTTCCAATGCAGCAGGCGTCTTAGAATGCACACGCCCGCACACAACAACGCTGAAGGGCACGCACACCTCACGACGTGCACGAACGCTAATCTCATCACGTGTGCATTCTGATACGTGTGGGCGTGTGCATTCTGAGATGCCTGCGTTTATCCCCGGTTGAGATCGGTAACGTTTATGCCCACAAAGGTTGCTTCGCAACATATGTTATTAACGCCGCCTGAATGGCAATGTGCGTGAATGCGGTGCACCTTGTGTCTTCTATACGGACGTGTGAGAAGTGATTATAACTCGTGAATCGAAAGGCGCGCTACTGAATGATGCGGCCATTTTTTTGTTATAAAATTTGTGGCACGCCCCTCTGAGAACGCTGTTGTGGTACGCCCCTCTCACAAAGTATAATGTGTGTACTTTGACACGGCTACGACCACGCCCCTGACACGCCCACGGCCCTCTGAGTGTGTAGTTTGACACGCCCACGCCCCTCTGACAACGGTTACGGCCACAAAGTAAAATGTGTGTAGTTTGACACGAACACGCCCGACACGCCCACGCCAACACCCACGCCCACAAGGGACTACTTTACCCCTAAGGTTCTTTGACGTTTCTAATGTATATGGTGGCCACCTGTATAGCCTATGTCCATCTGCTGCAACTTCCCTTTCCAATACTGTATTGGGTGTTGTGATTGGTGCTGTACTTCTTGAGTTTACCCGCCTCAAATGTTTCAGCACTCTCTTTATAATAGTAGTATGGATGTGCCAGATTTTCAAAAAAGACATGCAACACAGCCACAAAGAGGCTGTGCTGTGTTGCATGACAGTAAGGGTGCAGGAGAGCACAATATCTACAGATATATGGCTCGCTCCTCCCCTCTGCCTAGGGCTGGCCCTGATTTCAGCTGCCGTGCACCAGGCCCACAACTTTTCAAACTATGTATGTATGTCACACAGTGCAAGTCATAAAAAAAATGAGAAATGAAAAACATTAATGCCTCGTTTGAAGTGTCATTATCTTTTGATGGCAAACCCTATCTGCAATTGTTTGTAGATAGGGTTTTATGTTAAAAGGTGTAGGTGGTTGCATGGTAACGTCCATGTACCACCCATGTAATGTTCCTTTGGTGCTAAGTAAAATGAAGCAGTGCTTTGCACTGTTTTGCGTTACTTTTAGGATACTTTCCAGGACTATAACAGTTTTGCACTGGAAATTAAATTAGAAAGAAAAAAAATGCACTGGTTAGCACAAAATGTTTGTAAATCCACCCCTTTGGTTTTGCCTCAAGTCCTCCTCCTCTGAGTGCCCGAAAAGTAGTACTTGTAGTTGGCGTCTTTATGCTTGTGCATTCACAGCATTCGCTACGTTTCCCCAGCCGGCACCCTCATGAAGAGAGACCAAGCCTGTGAAGCGAACGGGTCGAGACTCGCAACAGCTATGGAGTAGTGTGGTTCACCACATCAGCCCGACTTTGCTGCTTGAAAATCCACATGAAGTTCAAGTTACTTTTATTTCTATTTGGTACAGTGTTGCCACTGACACTGTGTTTTTCTTAAACTGGCTGGGAGGCTGCTCATTCAGCAATAAAGTTGTAAGCAGTTTCAATCTCACTTCCTGCTGTCTGTATTTTAAAGGAGCTCAAGTCACACTGGGCCTGGGAGACTGAATTGTGCTTCATGTATGCATTGATAATAGTACTCTGACTGGGCCACCATGGTCTGCAACTAAATCCTATTGCATTTATCACCCTGACTTTGCAGATTTATTTTCGTAAATTGTAAAATCTTTAGTGTAGTCTTAACGAAGCACTCTAACAAACTGTTAAGGCATATTAAAGCAAGCAAAATGGATAAGTCTACACTCCTATTTCATTTCATGAAGCTTTATTCTGTACATGTTTGACAATGACAATAAAAGCACACAAGCAAAATGCATAATAAAATACAGATACAATTTAAGAAAAAGAAAAGAATAAATATATTTAAAATATCATGCTATTTCTAAACTGGATTGATTTACATATAAAAGTCGCTGTAAAAAAACATTTGTCCGTAGAATTCACGTTGTAAATCAACTTCATTGTGTCCTCCACATTTCTGACACCATACTTTACAAAGAGTGGCTTCAAGTAGGCCACCCTGACATTCGAGAAGAGAGTACAAATTAGCATAAAGAGCAGGGTGCTTTGCTTCGAACGCCCATCATATGGGCACGGCCCGACGGGGTGCTTCTTTGGTTGGGGGAAAGCCACCAAAACGTGAGTCTGGTTAAAACAAACCTATGGGCAGGTCTAGTTACCATGTTCAAGTATAACTGGAAACCATCGCTTTCAATATATTTGTTATAAAGGTGAACTGTAGTAAGGTGACAGTTAACTACTAGACGTTTCTGGGCTCTATACAACATAAAAGTATTTTCCATATCTGATTTAGAGATGTTTCCTGCAGAACATGGTTCTACCAATATGTTAAGCCCAAAAATATCCCGGAAGCTGTCTACAACATACTTGAGCGAAGGTATCTTGATATAATTGTCCAGATCTAGACAGTCCTTGATGACGTTTTGATTAAAAGCAGTCTCTTCCTTCCGCCACATCGCGCGCCATATCATCAGAGGTCTCAGCAGGATGAGGTCGCCTAAATAAGCGACACCCAATTCCCTATGGATCAACTCATTTGGGGCTGAGGTTGGTAGGCAAATAAGTTTTTTAAGGAAGCTATTTTCTTCCCTTTGCACAGAACCTACATTTTTATAGACCATAGCCCTGCTCCATATAACGCAATTGAGACACTCCGGGCCTTCTAAATCAACATAATGTCCCTGATCCGCCTATCGCCGATCTTGGAGGCGAATTTAAATATACCATAGGCACTCTTTGCCATCTTAGTCCTAACATTTAAAAGTTCTTGGGACCAGCTACCAGTACTCGTAAATGTAACACCCAAGTAGCAAAATGTTTCCACTTGCTTCACTTTCACCCCTTCAATAAAAAAGGCATGCTTTTTATTGTTCTTAGCCCCACAGATCATTACATGTGTTTTACTCTTGTTAATCAGCCGCTTTCTTTCTCTAATAAAATCAGAGAACCTATCCATCAGGCTCTGTAGACCTACAGGTGACCTTGATATTAGCACAGCATCATCTGCATAAAGCAGAATTGGCACGCCTGATCCATTAACCTGTATGGCATCCGCCTTGACTTTTTTCAAAACGGAGTCCACAGCGATAACAAAAAGAGTGAACAACAGGGGGCCAAGAACGCAGCCCTGTCTAATTCCCCGCTTTACATTAAAATTAGAGGTGCACTCTCCACTTACCCCATAACGCACGCAGTCTTGCATCTTTTCGTAGAGTCTAGCTAAGAAAAAGATAATAGCCTCCGGTGCACCCAGTTCTAGCAAGACTGGCCATAGAATAGAATGGTCTACTAGATCGAATGCACTGCTTAAATTGGCAAAACAAAGATACAAGGTACCGGGCTTCACCTTTATATACTTGCTAATTAAGAGTTCTAAATTTAGGCACTGATCTAGTGTCCCTCGACCCTTTCTAAAGCCATACTGGGAGCTCGCAAGGATCCCCTTCTCCTCCGTCCAAACTTCCAATCTAGACAGCAGCACTCTGCTCATGACTTTCACCGATGAGTCGAGCAGACTTATTGGACGATAGTTACTTGCTGCTGACTTGTCCCCCTTCTTATAAATAGGGACAATAATGGAGTTTCCCCATGTAGGCGGGATCAGGGTCGTCACAGCTGCGTTAAGAACCAGGGTAAGAATAGGTCACCACAACAGCGGAACAGGCCTATACACATCAATGGGGATTCCATCAGGCCCTGGTGCCTTTCCTCCCTTGCTAGCCCCGATACTACTTTCAACTTCTCCCAAGGAGATGTCCAGTGGGACTATAGGCCAACAACTTTTTTCTCCCTCGTTGGGGCCACCCGCATGAAATATGGCCGAAAAATGAGATACCCACGCCTCACTACTAACATTAGATGCAAGATGTGGTACTTTATCGTCCTTAAGAAAGGGTGAATTGACCGGGGACCAAAACAAACAACTATCAGAGGTTTCTGCTGCCCAAGATAAACTATCCCATTCTTCCAATTGCAGCTCCCTCTTCCTTTTTGAGAGTGTTTTTATAGTCACGTCTCAAAAGTAGATAAATACTCCTTAGCACTCGTTTACAGTTAAAGTTTCCACAGTGTACAAGTGATTCCACCATACATCATACATTCAGTCATAAAAATCGCATTTCCTCATAATCAGGGTTGTGGTTGATGTAGTTTATTTCTGGAGACGTCACAGCCGACACGTGTTTCGTCGTTCAGGGATTGTAACCCACGACTTTCTCTAGGCTGTCAGATAAAGAAATTTATGTTGTGAATGCTGTTCGTAGACATTACAATTTATACATTACTTTTCGTTGGTATTGTTAGTGTGACCAGGTGGTGTTTACAGATATACATCTTATAGTTGGATACATTTACAATCACCACTTGCCAGTTGGATATTCGTGGTTAGTTGTCTTTTTGCCATTTGGCGTACATGAGATGGTTTTAGCATCTTAACTGGTCTATGGACCCATTTAGAGATTATGGAGAAACCGTGATTAATTTCATTATGTGCATTTTGTTTAGGTCATGCAAAGTGAATAAGATCTGTGGTTGAGACTGTGATATCATGCATATCTGTTTGTCATGCATTGAATACCTATTCTCCGAGATGTTTTTCTTTCTGTAGGAGAGATGAGGACGAGCGCTTTAGTACAAGTTATTAATTTTTCTAGGTTGCATCTGTTGTAACATTTATAATTATTAGTACATGGTTTGTTTTTTGTTTACTCACGTTATCTGAGGTGATATTTCCAACCCTCAGAGGGGTTCTTATCGGGGACTCAATACGTGGATTGTGCGTTCTTTTATTCTTGTAACCGGAGTTTCGGTTATTAGTTCAGACAGCTGTGAATTAATTATTATTGTTGTTACCATTCCATTTATTTTCACATATGTTTCATTTATCCATACATTTTCTCCACCTATTTCTCTGCTTGGCTTTCGATGTTATTATTTAAATAAACAGTTATTTTAAGTTATAGCGGATTTAGTTGTCTCTATGTTTTCATGCTAATCCATAGTATGTGAATGGACTTTGGAAAGCGATCTTTTAATTTTCGCTTCTGTCCCTTATCCCTTCTTAGTTACTGCCCCTTTAATTTAAGCAGTCCGGCGTTCAATGGTTGCATGAGATTACTTTTATCTATCCCCTTTTGACAAATGTGGGGTCTTTTTCCCTTATCTCAGAAACCGCTAATCTACTGGTATTGCTAGTCACAATGATCTTAGGTTAACTTAACGTTTAAAATTAGGGTTTGCCAGAGCATGCATTAGTCATGTCGATTTCACCCCTCGTTTGTGATAGTTCTTAAAACTACGGGTCAACTTAATTAAACTAAATCCCCCACTTTGGATAGTCTTCCTCACCTTTCCGCTGGATACTTCATGTTCGAAGTTCCGTCCCCGCTGCTGTTTCCATGTAGCAGTATTGACTCCCCCGTTTTCGTGTATTTTATTTGAAGTGGCAGAGTTCGTAATCACGTGTCCCCATCCACTTCCGGTTTTCGACGTTGTTAGACTAAGCACTCTTTCTATCGAGTGCCTATTGTAATTGCGGCGGCCATTTTAGTGTGGTTTAGTAGTATTGTTGCCCAATACTTAGTTTATCCAAATTCCTTCTTTTTATGATCTCTGTTGCAGTTAATTCACATTGAGACCAATAATTGTCAGCTTATTTTGTATTTATTTATTATGATTTGTGCTCGTCCGATAATTTGGTAGTCCTGCGATTTTTTGGGATAACAATTAGTTGATTGTTCAATCCACTTGCGTTTGCGTTCGTTATTATTAAATACTGTCTAAAAAGTATATATTCATGAGTTATTGGTGCTTTTGCGTCTGAAAGTCTTTCGTGAGGATCGTGTGCGTCTATGTTCGTGATTTTCATCTGTTAATATGCACACTCTATCTTCTCCTTATAGCACCGTAACCTATCATAAAAGACCTATCAAAAAATCTTAGAAAGGTGAACTTTCCCTTGTGGCGCCAGGACCTGGTTTAATACCACTAACTTAATTGACAACACGTCTCAAAAGTGTAACTTGGTTCTGGTCCCTCGGTCCCTTGTGTACAGCATTACCTGCCCTACGTCCTGTTAATATGGAGTCAATAATTTTACTGATATTAACAAAATTATTCACAATGGCAACAGGCGTACTACCTGCTGCCAGAATGCCCTCGTTATCTACCAGAGATTTTGATATAATTATAGGCAATACTGTGGTGGATTTTTCCCCTTTCCACCTTAGCCTAGTCCCATTTGGCCTGTGTGGCTCCACACTAACTAGACTTTTGAACACGTCCTGACTTCTACAGTGCCAGGACTCCAGTCTCAATACAATACAATTGTGGTCACTTAAAGTAGGATCCTCAATTACCAAAGTCCTACAGTGTGGTACAATACTTGATGAAGCCATAACGTGGTCTATGTTGGAATTTGTATTCCTTCCAGTGTATGTAGGGATAATTTGACCACTATTATCTGTCACTGGCTCTAATATCTCTAAATCAAATGTTACCATAATATTGTTTATGGCCTCCCCATATGTGTTATGTGGAAAGTGGGGTGTATTCTCACCACTATTATTTAACACCCCACATGCCCTGGAGGACGAAAGTGGACAAATCGGAGAATTAAAATCACCCAGCCAAATATAGCTAAAAATACATTTTGCTTCGGTTTCAAGCTTCACGAGGGCATTTCCCAATTCCTCGAAAACCTTATACCGTGAGTTATCAAAAATATTGTTATAAAAATTAATTAAAAGCAGCTCTGAGCCTTCCTTCTGATGTACCCATAACATTTGGGAATGGCTTCCTACTGTTATATGTTTAACAACAGTCAACAATAAGTCCACAGATATTAGTATGAGCAAACCACCCTTTGCCCTGCCATGCCGTGACTCAATAGCTTCTAAACTATAACAAACAAACCCTTCAAAGCTAGGTTTTTCTGGACACCAGGTTTCTTGGAAACATAAAATATCGTATGACCTGATCATGTCCACCCATCCCCGTTTTTCCCCTTTAGATGCCCAACCAGCTATATTCCAGCTAACAATAGATGTACCCTCCATAGTACACCTTTTACGTTGATCTAAGACATTATCACAATTAATAACCTCTACACGGGGTACAACCACAACTGGACCACCATTGGTCTCCTCAGTACATGTTAAAATCTAGGTATTCACCGCACTCTTTGAAGCAGGGGCAGGTTTAAGCCTATTTCCATGGTGCAGAGTAGGATTTGCTACCCGAGATTGCTCAGGCTCTATACTAGTCCCATTAAAATTTCCAACCTGAGCATTTGAGGTTACCCTCAGACAGAGCATACTAACCTGTGAATGTCAATCATTGAGATCCAGCGTACTCAAGGCTTGGTATCTATTCTGAGTCGGGATCTCAAGGATTGGGTACTTGTTGGTATTGGGAAGCCTACTTTGGTTATTAAGGTGAGGTACCTTACTAAGGTGATTATAAAAATACCCCAATGGATGCACACGTACACCATTCTCATCCGGTGTTAGAGAGGCTGCTCTAAGTAGGACAGTTGCAACATGTTGAGGGTGTTTAAAATTAACAATGACGCATTCACCCCTACAGGTTTTCCTAGCATTACCGATCCAATCTACCCTTCTAGTTGTGAGTATTTGGTCAGAGTAATTTGTTGGGAACCCGCAATGCCTATTCAGCCAGGAAACAGTTTTATTTTTAAATGAATCATGTGATTCCTGGAGGGGTTACGTTAAATTGGAATCCAAAGGCGGGACATTGGAAAGTACAACAACATAGGGTGCGCAATCTGGTGGGAGATTAATAAAACGCGTTTTCCTAGTTAATGGGACTGATCTCCCCGCTATACTAGCTGGGACCACTGTGGCCGGTTCTATCCGACCATCCTGTGGACCCGGTTCACTGGGGTTGTTAGTACTAGCTCTTCCCACAGGTAACCTCTGTGCAACGTTGCTGTTTAATACATCCCTAACTTTAGGCCTAGCGCTCTCATTGTTGACAGTATGGGCACCCAGGAGTCTTCCTAGTCTAGACACTTCAACTGTCAGTAGGTCTATTTTATTCACTAGAGGCTTAACAACAGATTCCAACTTAACCTCTATCAGATTAACTAATAGATCAAGTTGCTGAGATTTAGTATTAACTCCATTGTTGTTAGTCATAGTCTCCTTGTGTCGAACAGAATTCTTGGGTATGGTTTCAGTTCTTTTCTTGTAAAGTGTTCCCCCACGCTTGGTCTGAGCTTTTCTACAAGTCCTTACTGCTCTCTTAACTGGAGAACGCCGTGATGGAGTATCAAGAGGAACATCCGATGTATCCTGGACTGATGCATCCTGGTCAGAAGCTGGTACTACAGGTGATTCCTCTAGTGAAAAATCAATTGTACAAGGAGGATCCATAGACGGTACCGAGCTAACAACAGAGCACGTAGACAGTAAGGCTGGTGGAATTTCCCGGCCCAACGATTTTCTACGGTCATTAATAATCTTACTCACAACTTTAACTAAATAGTTATCCATAATTGATTTCTGTTTGGACATTTTTGTAACTGGTTGATAGTACCAAAATTTATAATAATTGCAAACAGTGGGCTCAGAGAAATGATAAATAAGATCGGTACAAGGTACTTGGTAACAATAAAACTATAGGACTATGAGAAATATAGTCATAGAATTGCTTACTAGTTTTGTAGGGTAGTAACAATCAAAGGGGGTGGCCCAGCCCGGCCTCGTACAGCCCCGGACTGCCACAGACTGCCCGCCCTTTGCACGGGCTTCGCTCGGCGTCCCGCGAGGCGGGGCTGACGCTGGTCTTATGCGCCTCCTGGCGCGGTGGTTTGCTGGTCGGGCCACAAGGGCTTCTGGGGGTTGGAGTCCCCTGGCCCGCTCTCTGCTCAGCGGCCGCGCTCCGGTGGTGGGAAAGGAGCGAGGGGCGGGAGGCAGGCGGACAGCTCGCAAAATGCTCTGCAGCTACAGTTACAGGCAGCGGACAGGCTTTCACCCCCACGAGGCAACAGGTAGGTTTGGCCGGACTCCCCCACTCAGCAGGGGCTGACGCTGGTCTTATGCGCCTACTGATGTGGTGGTTTGCTGGTCGGGCTGCAAGGGCTTCTGGGGGTTGGAGTCCCCTGGCCCGCTCTCCGCTCAGCGGCCGCGCTCCGGTGGTGGAAAGGAGCGAGGCGGCGGGAGGCAGGCGGACAGCTCGCAAAATGCTCCGCAGCTACAGTTACAGGCAGCGGACAGGCTCTCACCCCCACGAGGCAACAGGTAGGTTTGGCCGGACTCCCCTCTACACTCTCAATTAGGCCATACAAAGACAGAACAAAAAATTAAAGCCTGATAGGGTAAGAGACTGATTTATCTTCAAGCCACTGCTCCCCTTACAAATGCCTCTTTTGTCCTAGGAAGTCCAAAAGAGGTTAAATGGTCTGGTCACTTTTTGTTATAATTTTCTTGATCCTGGCCCTGGCAAATCAGTTAGGGAGAGCATGTCACTGTCTGTTTAACCGATCGTACTTGGAATATCATCAGTGTTCCTCTATTAAAGGAAACTCTTGTTGGCACTACGCCCACTCTAATAGTTGACACTGTGGCTAATGTAAATAGGATCAACAACTGGCTCTTTGAGGCCACTTCTACAGCTGCACCAACAGCCACCAATAGGACAGACAGAGTCAATCCTTCTGCTGCTTGGTTCACTATGGAACTCGCTGAGGAGAGAAAATCTTAAACGAAACATATAAGCGCCTGGTGGAAAGAATATAGTGCCTCTAGCAAAGGTCAGTACAAACAAGCCCTCAGCATCTACCATATAAACCATAAAATGGTGCCCTGTAGTAGCAGAAGTCAGTGACTCAATTAAGATCCCTAACCACCTAACACTGTATATCCAAGCCAAACTCAAGCAATTCACACCCCTTAATCAAGGACATAGGAAAACTAATTACTGATTTCAAATCTGGCTTGCCCTGTGACCTATTTCCTCCTCAAGTCGTGAACCTCTTAGGAGACTGCCTAGGGTCTACATTCCATGAACTACTTACCACTTACTTACACTTAGGGAGAGTGCCCTCAGCTTGGAAAAAATCAAACATGATCCCACTACTAAAAAAAACTTACACAGACCCTGATAATCTAACTAAAGTCCGACTCATTTCTCTGTTTCCCTGGGCAGCTAAAGCCATAAAAAAAATGTATGAATCACCAACTAACTAATTTCCTTGCCAGGAACAATCTCCTATACCAATCTCAATCTGTCTTTAGAGTCCAGCGCAATACAGAGTCTGCTTTGATGGAAATCACTGATTCCATCAAGTTCACTCTGGACACAGGTCAAAATGCAGCGCTAATTTTATTAGACCTCTCTGCGGCATTTGACAAAATCTCTCAAGAGACCCTGCTTCATTGTCTTTCCCGATAGGGGTAGGTAAGGTCTTGGTTAAGGTCTTTTTTGGAAGACAAGGAACAGGTAGTTTGGCTTAAGCCGTATTATTCTGATGCCAAATTACGTAACTATGGAATGCCTCAGGGCTCTGCCCAGAGCCCCACACTTTTTAATGTCTATATATCATTAGCACATCTCATAGATTCCTTTGCCATCTGTGTCGTCTCATATGTGGACGACACACACCGCTACTGACCTACAATAATAATAAGTCAGGAAAAATTACCAACTTTACTGCATGCGTATCAGTTGTGATGGGATGGCTGAGGGCTAATGCCCTACAGTGAATCCTGATAAAACAGAGGTCCTACTATTTGGTATCAATCCTCTACTAGGCTGATAAATTGCTTTGCCTGCCTATTGCACTGCCCCACCCTGCCACCCCAACGATACTGGCGCCTGCTGCGCGCAGCCTCCATATGAGGGGAGTGCGAGGGAGGAGCAGCTGAGAGGTGAGAGCGGGGCTGCGAATGGGAGCACGGGGCGGGGCCGCAGGGGGATACACAAGGCAAAAAGAGGCACAGAGGGGCACAAGTACAGGGAGCCCAGCAAAGGTAAATCACTCAGGCGCAAACAAGATTGAGCGGCAGCCGAGGCTCAGGGCACACACGAGGGCTGTGTGGTGGTGTGGGGGAGCAACCTGCCTGGTGACAAAGTCAAAGGTCGCTCTCCTCACTACCGCGCGGCCTCAATATGAGGGGGAGTGGGAGGGAGGAGCAGTTGGGAGGCGGGAGAGGGGCGGCGAATGGGAGCACAGGGGGGGGCGGGGCCGCAGGGGACGCAGCAGCGGGAAAGAGCATGGACAGGGACGAGCGGATACAAAGCGGGATACAGAAGGCAAAAGTGGGCACAGAGAGGCACAAGAGTCCAGCAACAAAAACAATGCTAACTGGACAGGTGGGGGCACAGAACGGGGGGCGAATGGGAGCACTGGGTGGGGCCGTAGAGGGATGCACAAGTACAGGGAGCACAGCAAATGTAAATCACTCAGGCACAAACAAGATTGAGCGGCAGCAGCGGCTCAGGGCACATAGGAGGGCTGTGTGGTGGCGTGGGGGAGCGACCTGCCTGGTGACAGAGTCAAAGGTCGCTCCCCCACGCCACCACACAGTCCAAAACCTTTTTCTCATCCAGTGGGTACGTCCACATTGTTTGTGCAATAAACTAGGGGATGAGGACATCCCCTTATCTTTCCTCGCCCTCCCCGCTTTTTTGTTTGATACCAAAGGGTATATAAATGCCAAGTCAGCATGGCAGTGTAAACTGCACCCACAGGCTCTGCCATGGCAGGCCTGAGACATGTTTTTGCAGTTCTACTTAAGTGGGTTGCACAATCAATGCTGGAGGCCCAGTGGTAGTTTATAATTGACAGGCCCTGGGCACATGTAGTGCACTTTACTAGGTCTTCTAAGTAAATAAAAAATACCAGTTGTAGGTAAATCAATCAACCATGTTTAGAGAGAGAGCACATGCACTGGTTAGCAGTAGTAAAGTGGCCAGAGTCCCCAAAACAACTAAACAAAATCAGCAAGGCAAGCAGAAATAATGTGTGGGTGAAGACCACCATAAGGATGACTGGTATAACACAGAAAATAAGTGTTGGATCTCTCCTTATCACACAACAGGTGTAGGTTCAAATTCTAATTGTAATTCCAATTAAAATTGTAATAGTGATTGCAGTAGGTGAATATTCCTACTTTACATGACTTGAGCTTATGATATCTATTATGTTATGTTGTGTTGAAGCTCAGTGGTAAGTACTGGTGAGAGAAACATGATGTACAACAATACAATATAGTGTATCTGAGGTGCTTTAGATTTTATGAACAATGTTCTGTATTCTGTTGGGTGTTTGTGTTTTGAATTTTCTGGATGGAATACTGTAATTCCCATCTTGTGAGAAATGGGGTTATTGTTTGAGGGGAGTAGAACCCTACTCTAGCAACAACACAATCCTTCTCAGGATAAAAGACAAGCAGACCACAAATTAACCTATGATTAACCCTCAGGTAACTTGGCACATAGCTGTCAGGCTTTCCGTAGAGACAATGTAAAAGTATTTATGCAGCACTCATATATTAATAAGGTAAAAACACAAGAAAAATCCCACACCAATTTCGAAAAATAGAGCAAAATGTAATACAATTTTCAACACATAAGTGACAAAACTCTAATCAGTAGAACCTGAAGTATGCAATTTTAAAGATTTATGTTAAGCATAGTGCCTAAAATCACAAAACACCACTCATGGTTATCTGTTCATGCAAGACGAGCTGTAAGTCACAAGTTCAGGTCGATGGCAATGGAATGTGGGCCGGATATAGAGACCACGTTAGTCCCGCTGTAAAAGCAACCTTCTCAAAGTCTGGTGCAAAGAGTCCAGTTTATGGTGGAGGAGGCAACGACCTGGGAGGTACCTAGTGGGGATCAGGAACTCACTCCAGCAGAGGCTATCAGGGTTCAGGCAGGTCCAGTTGCAGATCCAGGTGCAGAGCCTGGGAGAAAGTCAGTTGGGCAGATGCAGAGAGGCCATCGGAGCTTGTTATGTTCCTATAGCGCTAACAGGAGGTAAGTCAACTGACCCTTGGAGTCATTTTGGAATGGGTAAATACAATGTCAATGAATAACATGATTTGTCAAGGCCCGACAATATCAATACCAATAAATGCAATGTCAACGTATGCCATGGCCTCTGCCAACAAACCAATGTCAATAACCATAAAAGCAATGTTAATGTATGCCATAATCTACACCCACACAACAGTGTGGATGCCAGCAATAATGATGTCAGTGTATGCCATAATCCATGTTCGACTGACAATGATGTAACCAGTAGAACAAAGTTGATGTATGCTATAACCTAGGCAAGCATAACTTTGTCAATATCAGTAAAGACAATGTCAATGTGTGTGTGTTTGGGGTGGTGGCAGCTCCCTGTTACTCCCGCTTTGCTTGTGGCCATATTACCTAGAACTGCGGTGATTTTAAGACTGTTTGTTCACTTTTAATACTAAAAATATCGTATCTCTTTTATTTGCATACTACTCTGCCTAACCCTTTTTGTTGTGCAGGTACATCGCGGGCGAGCTCTGACTCACCTGTCCATCTTGATAAAGCCTCTCCTGGCCCCTTTTACCGCGGCTGTTATTACGGTTGTGGCGAGGGTGGGCGGCCATCTTGAGGGTAGTCCTTCTCCCCAGCAGAACTGGTGGCAGCGTTCTAGCTGGTGGAGAGAGGACACGGCATAAATTCAGCCGAGGCCGATAGTCTTTGCGGTGTGTTTGGGGTGGTGGCAGCTCCCTGTTACTCCCGCTTTGCTTGTGGCCATATTACCTAGAACTGCAGTGATTTTCAGACTGTTTGTTCACTTTTAATACTAAAAATATCGTATCTCTTTTATTTGCATACTACTCTGCCTAACCCTTTTTGTTGTGCAGGTACATCGCGGGCGAGCTCTGACTCACCTGTCCATCTTGATAAAGCTTCTCCTGGCCCCTTTTACCGCGGCTGTTATTACGGTTGTGGCGAGGGTGGGCGGCCATCTTGAGGGTAGTCCTTCTCCCCAGCAGAACTGGTGGCAGCGTTCTAGCTGGTGGAGAGAGGACACGGCATAAAATTAGCATGCCTGCATCATCGCGCAGCTGTCGCGCATGGCGGGCGTGCCTCAGGCGCGCCGAAGGTAAGCCAAAGGTCAGCCCGTCTGCGCCCGTCCGCGCCTCGGACGTGGCGGACGCAGGACGGACTGGCTTGCAGTCATTGACTTCGACCAAAACTAATATTAGATACACCCGTGCGAGTTTGATGGAGCTTCGCCCCATATTGGACAAATGATTAAAGTGTATTACTATTGACCCAGTAAGTCTTAATTCGTGCTCTGTACCAATAATACGATTTGTTTAGAGTCCGTCTCTGAGTTTGGCTCTATCTCAGCGGCTTTAATTAACGCTCGCTCTATGAGCAAACATGCTTCTGAAACTTTTTCTTTGCTCGAAGATGGTACACTAGACCTGTTATTCATTACAGAAACATGGTTGAATGACTCCTGTGCCCCTGATATTGAATTGGCCATTCCCAGAGGGTTTAAAATCCGAAGGAAGGACAGGTTAGGTGGCAGGGGTGGTGGGTTAGCTATTATTTTTAGAGACTCCTAGGTTCTTAATGTGGAAGACTCAGATGATTTAGCGGAGGGTGAGATTATGAATTTTTCCTTATATTTGTCCCCACATTTCACATTGGGTGGATCCCTTATTTATCGACCCCCTGGCCCCCCTGGTCCTTTTCTTAAAGCTCTTTTAGAGACTCTTGTTCCTCGAGCATTGAGGTTTTCTCGCTTTCTACTGCTCGGCGATCTTAATATTCATGTTGACTCTCAGGAACGGCAGGAAAGTAAGCTTTTACATGACTCCTTTGATCTGGCCTCCCTAACCCAATGGGTTTCCTCCCCTACTCATACGGGTGGTCACATCTTGGACGTTATATGTTCTAACTTTCCGCTGAAGGTTGAGGCCCCCCAAATAGTAACTTGGACTGACCATCAGCTCATCAGATTCTCATGGTCGGCCATGAAAGATTTACCCAAGTCCGCTAAGATTGTGGGCCCCCCAAAGATTAACGTGGGTAACTTTACTGCCTGGCTTGATCAGAACAGACCCACTTTAGGTGTTGAATTAGATTCTGCATTGCAGACTTATGATAGTTGGATAAGAGCAGCTGTGTCCACCTCTTCGAAGAGGGCAGATTCTGGCAGAAACAGGATGACTCCCTCGCAACCCTGGTATTCGCCCCAACTACGCACTCTTAAACTAGTCTGCAAGAAATTGGAGCGAGTATGGAGGGTAGCATACTGCCCACAAGCTAAAGTAGCTTATCGTTCGGCTCAGCGAGAATACTATGCCAGCATTAAACAGGCAAAAACTGAGTATTTTTCAAAAAGAACTGAGCGGGCAAAAAATAACAGCCGCAAAATTTTTGCTATAGTTAAGAGTTTTCTTTCTCCCTGTGCCGAGCAGTTATCAATGAGACCCTCTACCGAATGGTGTGAAAATCTCTCCTCCTTCTTCTTAACAAAAATTGCCAAAATTCAACAAAGCCTTAGAGCAATTGGTGGAGGAAATGGGATTGCTGATAACGGTGAACCTAAGATTCTACCCATCGTCACCATGGAGAGATTTATTCCCTCTTCGGTCGATGATACCTTGGTGGCAATCAAATCGCTAAAATCTGGTGCCCCTGGGGATATTTGCCCGGCCCGGGTGTTGGCAGAAGTGGCTGAAGTAGTGGTATCTGAGGTTTCTCAAATAATAGGACTATCATTTATAACAGCAAGGGTCCCCAACGAGTGGAAACAGGCTAAGCTTCTACCTTTGTTGAAGAAGACAGGAGCGGACCCTGCTGTGCCGAGTAATTACAGACCCATTTCGCTACTCCCAGCTATGGCAAAGATTGGTGAGTAACTTGCATTTGCCCAGCTTAATGCCTTTTTTGAATCCTCAGGGGCGCTACATCCAGCCCAGTCTGGCTTCCGTGCAGCTTACAGCACAGAGTCGGCACTGGTGGAGGTCACTGAGGTGATCAGGGAGTGTTTGGACAGTGGCGGCAGAGCGGCTCTGATTTTATTGGACCTCTCTGCCGCATTCGACACTGTCCCGCACTCACTCCTCCTGACTCGTCTGGCTGACATCGGTATATTGGGTTCAGCATTGGATTGGGTGAAATCTTTTCTATCAGACAGGTTTCAGCAGGTCTGGATCCCACCTTATTCATCCTCGACCAAACCCCTTACTACAGGGGTTCCCCAGGGTTCTACATTAAGTCCCCTGCTTTTTAATGTATACCTTACCCCTCTTATTGTGTTGGTAGAACAAATGGGAGCTAAAATTATAGCGTATGCAGATGACACGCAACTTTTATTTACGTGGCCTGATGCTGTCACTAATACTGAGGTCATCTGTTCGTGCCTTTCTGCTGTGTTTAACTGGTTGGCAGCAGCACAGCTGAAATGCAACGAAGACAAAACCGAAATTTTGTTGTATGGTCAGTTTCCGCCTAATTTTAGAGAGCTTCTATGGCCATCGGATTTTCCCCAACCAGGCTCCGTTACTATTCCTGCAAAGAACTTGGGAGTTTGGTTTGGAGAGGATCTGCGATTTGAGGCACACATAAAAAAACTTACTGGGGTGTGCTTCGGATCCTTAAAAGCCATGAGAAAGTTCTTTCCTTATTTACCATCTTCAGCAAGAGAGTCGGTTGCGAGGGCTTTAATTCTATCTCGGCTCGACTATGCCAACTCTCTGCTGTGCGGAACCCCTGCCTTTCTAGTCGCAAGATTGCAGATTATTCAAAATGCGATGGCACGCTTGCTATGCAATGTGCCGAGTAGAGAAAGTGTTCGGATACATATGAAGGAACTACACTGGCTGCCAGTTGCGCAGAGGATAACTTTTAAAATTCTTACTCTAGCATTTAAAGCAGTCCATGATCTTGGGCCTTCCTATCTGAGGAAAAGATTTAGCCGCTATATTCCCACTCGGCCGCTTCGCTCAGCTGATTGCAATTTTTTAAGAGTACCCCGCTTTCAGCGAGTGCGGCTGGGAGGCCAGTCACTTGCTGTTCTTGCAGCTAGGACTTGGAACACTTTGCCTCCCTCCTTGAGACTGATTGAAAACTTTGTATCGTTTAAAAAGGCACTTAAAACTCATCTCTTCAGAATTGCTTATTAGTTGATAAATTCTTTCTGTTGGCCACTTGCTTGTTATCTCTGTACGCGCCAGGACACTCTGGTAGTAACTGAGCGCGCTATAAAACAGCTAAATAAATAAATAAATAAATAAATAAATGTAAGCTATGACAACCATATGCACAATGTTGAGATTTTCGATACAAATGATACCAGTGACTACCATAATATTTTCAGGAGTTCCAATGAACTTGTATCGTTGCTGTAGGATTTACCCAAGGTGACCTCCCTATCAACCCCAAGTCAGAGATATGTGGTCAAGCATATCCTGCAACCCACACCCATTCCTATTGAATTACAGGTAATAAGTGGGGTCCCATTTAGCCCAAAGACAAACATGCACCCAGGGAAATCCCAGATCAATCCCACAGATAGATAGTTACATCACAAACAAGTCCATGGAAATTGGCCCCAATAAAGAACATTTGGCCAAAGGCTCATGTTGCCCCAAAATACCACAAAACTAGATACATGTAGATTGGAAGTCTCCACCAATCAGAACACGATATATAAACACCACACGTAGTGATCATGCACACCTGATGATGGCCATCTGGGCACCTACACCAGCTCCCATCGAGGTTGAGAGCCATCTGTGTCCTTATCAGATGTTCAAACTTGTTAAATTTATGACTGAAATATTTTTCAGGAATTCATAAATTACTTTATTGCACCTTATGAGATGTATATAATGTCAGCCAAACTTTATTCACCAAGAGACTTTCTTTAGGCGCATTCTGTCAAGACTATCCTGGCTGCTGCCTTTAATTGAACCAACATGCTCCTGGTTTGCAAAACTCCTCTTGTCTTTTCATTTCTTTCAGGCAAATTCCTATCCGAACCACAGTTACTTCAGCCTAGGATGAAGGGTGCAGGTTCAGTCTTTCTATTTAGCAAGCAGGGCATGCCTCAAGGACATCTTTTCTGTAGTATCGACAGGTCTGAAGAGTTGTGGCTGAGTTTGTGGCTGAGTTTGCAATATTTAGACCTGGTGCCAGCTGTGAAGTGGGAGAAACTTATGCTGTGTTTTCCCTAAAGAGGTGTCTGGAATTTCCTGTCTCCCTGCCCTGGCCCCAGTCTGTCTAGGATACAATAGGCTAGTGTGAAGTCCTTTGTGTGTGAGCTGAGCCAGTGCAATTGAAGAGCAAGTGTGGTAGGTAACTGCTCTGGACAAGAATTGTGACTTAAAAGTCCAACATAAGCATTGAAGAGGGTTTTAAGTTACAATACTTCAGATATCAAACTTGACTTTCCTAAATGTTCCCAATCAAATCTTATCAATTATTAAATGCAATAAGGTAACCCAATGTTATCCTATGGGACTGGTAGACCTTGCAATAGTGAAAAATGAATTTGAGTCTTTCACTACCAGGACATGTAAGACTTAAAAGTACATTTCCAACTTTGTAAATACAATGAACCCTGCCCCAAGGGCTTTTGGGAGCCTCTACTAGGGGTAACTTATATGTATTAAAAAGGATTTTTTAGACCTGACAAAAAGGTTTATTTTTCCAGGTATAAATGGCAAAATAGCACACACAGCTTCAAATTATCCATCAGGCAAGTTCAAAAGCATAAGAAAAAAGCAAGGGTATGAAAACGTAATCAGGCAGCCAGTGGGCAATCGAGGATGGCGAACAATGAAGGCAATTGCTGGATCTGAAACCAAAAGGCAGATGCTGGATGATTAGGATCTGTCTGGTGAGAGACCAGACCTGACCTTTATTAATCCAATCCCCTTACCCATGACCCAAGCCAACAATTTTAAAAGCACCTACATGCAAGCTATTTTTAAAAATCATTATAATAAAATTGTATTTGGAAATCTAAGACGCTAATAATGTCAAGCATTTATGCTTAAAGTTTCAGTTATATATAATATAGCCTTATAGCCCACCATAGCGGGCTATACTGGCTATTAAAGGCCCGCTGAATCGCTAAAGGCCCGAGCCGAAGGCGAGGGACTTTAACGAAACAGCGGGACTTTAATAGCCGGTATAGCCCTGCTACGAAGGGCTATAAGGCTATTAGAACATTCTGCCACTAGAGGGCAGAATGTTCTAACAAATTAAACGAAGGGTTCTCGAAGCTCGAGGGGATATAAATCCCCTCGAACTTCGAGAAGCCTTTGCAGAACATTGGAATGTTGCTCTGCGGGCCTTTACCGGCCCGTAGAAGCAGGGAGCACTCCATTGTCTGCAATGGAGCTCCCAACATTCCAATGTTCTAATAAAGCATAAATATGCAGTACCACCCTTTCAATTATTATGCTGCATTAGTATGAAAGCATTAGAGATGCTAAGTGTCATCATTAATATTTGCACAGTTGTATGTAAGATTCATTTTGTTACATAGATACACTGCTTCATATTAATATTGTGTGGTATTTAGCATCATAAAAAGCTTTGATAAAAAAGGTAATCTTTTAATAAGCATGTTAAATGCACTTTTCTAATAATCCTGATATTTCTGCAAATCCAAGCACACTTATACGGTGCTGATGCCTCACCTTTTCTCACTTCCAGTGCAGTTTTTCGAGACATGTGCACATTGCACATTAGAGTTCTTTGTCAAAATCAATTTTTGTGTCATGTAAAGAATGATCAGCTTTTACACTACAACACTGTCACACGATTCCACACTTAATGTAGGATGTATGGCAGATTTAATCTTTGTTCTCTCTTGCTGCATTCCTCTACAAGTAGCCAGATCTAGCCATCATATTCTATTGTTATCTAAGTTAATTGTTCTCATTTAGAAGCAACCAGTGTTTATTTTGAGCTGGTGGTTGCCAGTGGGGGCAATGCCACTAATTTTTGGACATTGACACTTATTCTTCGCATCATGTTTTTCTGGAGTGTAAGAGAGGAAAAAATGCACAAATGGGAAAGAAGGAGAAAGAGAAAGATGGCGATACTGCTACAAAAGGAAAAAGCAAGAAACCTGCAAGAGCAAGTAAAAGGAGCATGGAGTGCTGCAGGTTACGCTGCCATTCAATCGCACCACACACTTGCTTCAGAGCAGAACTTCGGGTAGTAGTGTTCTTTCTTTCTCAAATTTATCACTGGATGCAACATCAAATACACTCCTGAGCAAAAGTGTTTTTCAAATTTATGAAGGGGGTGAGTGTCTGAAAAGTTTCAGTGCTACGTCCATCATCTGCTTGTGTTTGCTTTGTTTGCCCTAAGTTGGCAGGGTATGCCCAGACGTGGGTCCCATGCTCACTTTGCCACTGGATTCAAGCTAGCCTGGCTGATGAGGGCTAATAGCCCAAAACCGGACCCACAATGCTTGTTCCTGGTCCAGGGAAGACATGGCTTGGCAGTTTGGGCTGGACTGTTCCCATGAGGATCAGGGTTAAGACTGATGTGCATATAGCTGTGTCTAAACTGGGTGGCATTGTGAGCTAAAGAACAATGATGGATTCAACCGAGATCTGTGACTGGGGGTGAGTGTCTGAAAAGTTTCAGTGCTACATCCATCATCTCCTTGTGTTTGCTTTGTTCGTCCTAAGTTAGCAGGGTATGGCCAGACAAGGGTCTCTTGCTCGCTTTGCCTCTGGATTCAAGCTAGCCTGGCTGATGAGTGCTGTTAGCATAAAACCGGTCCCAGGATGCGTCTTTCAGGTCCAGAGAAGACATGGTTTGGCAGTTTGGTCTGGACTGTTCCCATGAGTCACAGGGTAAAGACTGATTTGCATATAGCTGTGTCTGAACTGGGGTGGCGAAGTGAGCTAAAGAACGATGATGGATTCAACCCAGATCTGTGACTGGAGGTGAGTATCTGAAAGGTTTCTGTGCACCGTTCATCATCTCCTTGTGTTTGCTTTGTTTGCCCTAAGTTGGCAGAGTTTGCCCAGACGTGGGTCCCCTGCTCACTTTGCCACTAGATTCAAGCTAGCCTGGCTGATGAGGGCTGTTAGCCCGAAACTGGTTCCAGGAGGCTTATTTGCGGATCAGGGAAGACATGGCTTGGCAATTCGTGCTGGACAGTTCCCATGAGGTACAGGGTCAAGACTGATTTGCATACAGCTGTGTCTGAACTCGGGTGGCGAGGTGAGCTAAAGAACGATAATGGATTCAACCCAGATCTGTGAATGAGGGTGAGTGTCTGAAAAGTTTCAGCGCTCTGTCCATCATCTCCTAGTGTTTGCATCTATGTCCTTGCATTTACAAATCCTTCTCTTCAGGATCCCGATATACTCTCATACTCCGTGAAAGGTAAGTAACCTTACTTCCCTCTGGGGGTAAATGGAACTAGATAAGAAATGATCTGACTTCTTTCACAATATGAATACTAATGTTTTATACATGATGTAGGGTAAGATGAAATATGAATCAGTATCAGCAATATACTTGCTGAAATTGAGGATGCCAAATTGGTAATTCCGAAACACAGAAAGCACAATGAACATAAAAGTAATTGTTATCATCAAAACATGTTAAAGGCAGCAGTCATAGTAGAAAAGAGAGTGCATTTAAAAATCGACCTACTTACTGTGTTAGAATCCCACTTTGGAATTCTTTAAATGCTGCAGAAATATTTACATTAGAAAATTACTCGTAGGTAAAAGTGTAAATGCATAAATATTTAGAATTCTAGTAAAAATATATGTATATATATATTAATCACATGAAAGATCGAGAATATTTTAGAATACTTTCCAATAAATGCATGTTTTTCAAAAATTGTGCACCAGGAAGCCATTTCTAAATATATTTAATAAAGCCCAAAAGTATTTCAAACGCCGTTTGCTCACAGTTACAAGTAAGATATTTTGTGCAACTGCATAGCAATAATGACATATTTAGAAATATCCTGACTATAACATCGTGCTCATCCAGCTCCTCATCCAGTTAGACTATTTTATTAAGAATACAATGAGCATATTAGAACACCTTACATTAAATGATGACTTAGATATATTTTATGTAAGCTGCATCCGCATAACATTGATATTTCTGACTAGCTATTATCTACACATTGAGGTCATAGTGTATCTTTTAATTTTGGTAATATACAGCCTGATTCATGTAGATGCCGCTTTGCGTGTCCCTAATAGCGAATCATAGCGACTCGCTATTGAGGACACGCAAAACGGCATTCATGTAGGAATTGCTAATAAAATAGCGATTCCTACATGTTCTTTATTTGCGAGTAGCAATTTTCTACTCGCAAATACTCCCCATTCATTCCTATGGGCCAAGAGGCCCATAGGAATGAATGGGGAGTATCCCTCATTTGCGAGTAGCAATTTGCTACTCGCAAATCAGATAGCGATTTTAAGGGTGCCAGGGGTGTCCAAAGGACACCCTGTAGCACCCCTAAAATGCACTTTTGAACAGGTGTTGCGCACACACATGTCCAAAGGACATGTGTGTGTGCAACATGCAACTTAGAAAAATGCTTTTAAAAGCATTTTTCTGAGTTTTTGCTATTTACCGACAGGTCTGACCTCTCGGTAAATAGCGGCCCCAAAAGTGCAAAATCGCAATTTCCTGATGTGTCATGAATAGCATTTGAGGAATCTCTATTAGAGATTCCTTAAATGCCATTCCTCGCAAATATGCGAATTCTTAAATAGCGATTTTTGCATTTGGGATTGTGAATACCAAATGCAAAAATCGCACTCGCAAAGGGCCAGATTCTCAGAATCTGGCCCTTTTGCGAGCGCTATTGCCTACATGAATCAGGCTGATAGTTCTCACGAGAACTTTCCCTCATGTAACAAATATTGTAGAAATTGTTTTGAACATGATGACTCTAGTGCAGACTGTGGGAATTGAAAGAAAAGACAACGCATGACCGCCGAGACACCACATTGTGAACTATTCCCATTAGTCATTGAGTGAAGAGGCTGTCAACATTTTTTTGCATTGCAAGAAAGTATCATAATGAGTGTTACTAGCTAGTTAAGGGGTCCCCTCTTTTATTCAATTGGGTTTTCCTTTGTTCCTGCTGCTAGATTTTCTTCCCTATCCTAAGACTCATGTTTATGGAGTGTTAACTTCCTTAGCTATACACTAAGGTGACTGATTCTGTTTTATTTCTGATTTATTTGGATTGTTTGTGATCAAGGCTACTGCAAGGATCGCACCTATATTTACAGTTGGTACTTCAGCTGTAGGGAAGTTAGCTGAGTTTCAAGAAATGCTCTATATGAGAAGTTCATCTCTTCTATGCTCTTATCCAAAGGAATTATTTATGGGTTTAGATTATGTCCCTTAGTTAGTTTACTGGTTTTCTTTTGAACGCAGTGAATTTTCTATTGCTGACCTCTAACCGATCTACTTTTATATTTCTGTTAACTTACTAAACTAATAGAAGATAATAAGAGATTCTAACCTTAATATAAATAAAGGCTTTTGAAACATTCACCAACCTCTAATCATTGACTAATCGCTAAATCTGAATGTCTATGATTTATTCATTGATTGGAAAGAGCTCTACGGTGGAAAAGGTCAGTCACCCTCTCCGGAGCTACAAGGATTCTCCATGGCGAGATTTGTATGTGGGTATATATAGAAGATTGAAACATCTTGGTGAGTCCTTGGGCTATCGCAGTCACGATATCCCAATTAGTGTTGCAATTAAATGAAACACTCCAATGCACACGGCTGGTTCTTAAACCTATACTGTAAATAAAAGTTTGATGGAAAAAAGATAGAATACAAGTGCTATCTTACCTTATTTCCATGGGAATAAAGTAAAGTGGGCAATACCTCCCTTTAGCCACCCTCCGGTGGGAATGGGTGAACAGTGATAGAAGTAAGATTGCGGTATCTACTTAGGTCCATACGTACAGAACTTTAAAATCTAAAGACAAGTTCAAGACAGAATATCTTATGCAGTACTCATTTTGTCAAGGTAGGTAATAGCATGTACATCTAGAGTAAAACCCTCCTCTGAATGTTGGAGGGCAGACATCTACTGTCTATTATAAATCGTTGCTGAGTATGCCACAGCCTTGAGAACACAGAGAATATGCAACTTCATGTGCATACACCTATGTACCCATCTCAGCTAGTTCATCACATTCCATCTGTGTGTTATATGGAAGATAGGCAAAACCGGTACTAGGTTGCTTGTATTTATTTCAGTGAGGACCCGGTTTGGCAATTCGGGCTGGACTGTACCCATCAGGAGCAGGGTCTAGATTAATTTGCATATCGCTGGGTCCATATTGAGGTGGCATGCAGAGTGAAAAACGATGGATTGGGATGTGACCTGAGTTATTGCCACCTGCTGAGATCAATTCAAGCATTCCATCCATCGCCTTGTTGTTGCATTTGATGCCCTATTGTGACTAGTATGCCCAGGCGCGAATCCTGTGCTCACTGTGCCACTGTAAACAAGTTAAACCTGGCTGATAAGCCATTATCAGTGCGAGCCCAGCACTAGATTGCTTGTATTCTGGCTCAAGTGGACCTGGCTTGGAAGTTCGGGCTGGGTCAAAACTGATTTGCATAAATGTGGTCCAAATTGAGGTGGCATTGATTCCAAAACACACATTCGAAAACAATGGATTGGAATGTGGCCTGAGAGATTGTTAGCTGCTGACATTAATTCAAGCATTCCTTTCATCACCTTATTGTCACAGGATTTTCCATTATTCATCTGCACAGGAAGTGACATCACTGGTTTTCCACCAAAACTGTCTTCACTTAATGGAGGCTGTAGTGTGGATATGCAGTGGGCACACCACTGCAAGCCCATCTGTGCCGGTCTGTGCCCCACCAGCTTCCTGCTTCAGAACCCCTAGCCCTCTTACTAACTACCTCCCCAATTCGACCCTCCAAGCCCTGAGCCACAGTCCCATCTCAAAGCGTTGATGCCCTGTCTCACGGAAGGTGACTTCTCCTGCACAACCTACCATTTCACCACACCCTCCTGCACCCACCTCACCCACTGAATCTCACACACCCTAAACACATAACACACACAAACACACAACACATACAACCACACACCCACCCCCCACACCACAACCCTCCCTGTCCTACATACTCCCCAAGATTTTCTCCCTCAGTGAACACACCACCAAAATGTTGGATCGGCTACATGACTGCTCAATGGATGTGTTCTTCCTGACCAAAACATTGTTGATTCTCTCGTCAGCCTCTGTCATCACCATGACAATCCCCCCAGATACAAGATTACAAGACCCAGAGGCCCAGACCCAGAGGCAAAAGTGTTATCATCTTCACAGAATCAATCCAATGGTCCTCCACCACACAGCACAATCAGCAACAAGGAACACTACAGTTTCAAATTTCTCATCCCTGCCAACTACACCCTGAGCAGCACCCTTGTCTATCGATGCCCAGAGCAAGTACTAACTTTGGCAGCATCATTTGTGGTTCACTGTTCCTCAGTTCCAGGTCCTTCATCCACATCAGTGACTCTCAACTACCACCTGGAGGACCTTGCCTATCCCAACAGCACCGACCTCCTCAAGAACCTGTCCAACCTTGGACTTACCCAGCAAGTGAAGGCCCCACACACGGCAATTCAACCTCTTGGTCCCCATTGCCACCAATTTCAGAAACAAAACAGTTGACTAGCCCACACCAATCACATGGTCTGCCTACACCGTCATCAACTTCAGCATACCTGTTAGAAATGGGATTTCTGTTTGGCTAGAGCATGCGCCTAAGCCAGGCAGAAATCATCACTCTAGTCAGGGCAAGGGAGTTACATGCCGAAGATAACCCCTGCTAACCCCCTTGGTAGCCAGAGGCAATGTGTAAAGTGTTTGCGCAACACACACACACCGTAGCAACACACAAGGAACATTACAAAAGAGAATCCACACAAGGTTATATGAAAAACATAGTCTTTGTATTATCATAAACACATAAGAATCATAATCACAAAATATACATTGTGCCAACTGGCACCAGGTAGAAATTCACAGGGGATTATATACATGACAGGACCAATCGGACCAGTGTCAGAACCATTAGAAGCCTTAGTAGTAGAAATAACACAACTAGCAACTACTGGTAAATTACTGTACTCAGCATTATCACTAGCAAGATAAACGCATTATGTCTGCATCACATTAGGTATAAAATATATAATGCATAAGTCACATATAGGAGTGCACCGTAGTAACACTCCCCAGGTGCATACATCACCTTCAGCATAATTATGCAATCACATTAGGCATCACCATAAAAATGACCCAAGGCCACTGGGGCTCAAATGCCCTCTGTCCCAAAAGTCAGGGCTCTCAATGATAGGACCTTCCACGGCCCTCCGGCTACTAGGCAGCAAAAGCAATGTGCGTAGCGCACTGGGTGCAGGGGGGTGCAACTCATCCCTTCCTCATTTTCACCAAAACCGGTGCCCCTTCGTTTGCCGCTGCCTGTGCTCTCGCGGTGCAGATGTGGTAAAATGAGCACTGTCCCCAACTGTGCCTGAAGAGTCCCCTTTACTGGGACCCTTTCGGTGCGCTCACGGCACTACACTGCACCCAAAAATAGTTTGCACTTGCACTACCAGTGCCTCAGGGAGCCCCGTTCACTGGGCTCCTCCCGGTTCCATTCGCTTGGCACCACCACTGCTTTGCGAGGCCCAACACTGCTCCACGTACCATCCCCACTCACCGGAGCTCTTCTTGACTCTTCCAGCCTGTTGTAGGTGGGGGGAAGGCACCGACAATGTGCCTCTGCAGGCCCCGCTCACGGGACCTCTCCAGATCTGTCCTCGGTCTCTTTCTGGGCCCAACGATCCCCGGGGACTCGTGTCTCCTCCTATGAGGCATGGAGAATGCGGAATTGGAGCCCGCGAGGCTACAGCTCCATCACTACAACAGACGCTGCCCACAGTCAGGCATGGGCACTTGACTTCTGTGTTTGCCGCATTCATGGCTGGTTGGCTGTTTTAACTCTCAAGAAAGTTGAAGACTAAAAGACAATTGTTTGAGAGTTTTATAAGAATACTAAATAAATATAAAAATAGATTATGGGATCTAGGATTGGATATGGCAGCACCGTTATCACAGATTGCCTAAATTACTTCTAAACAGGCTGGAAATCATTCAGAATGTTGCTGACCTCCATGGCCTTGGAGCTGTAAGATTTGGCCATCTCTGCATTGTGTACCTGATGTTGCAGCACAGATGCCTTCTAGGTCAGATACTTGGCTTATTTAGCCATCCATGGGACCACTCCCTTCTTATAAAGGCAAAGCTGATGCATTATCACTTGAAAAGACCCCTGTTTGAATACTCAGACTGCGCTCAATGTGGCTGCAGGAAATGTCGTAAAGTTTAATTGGTGATAATGCCTGTTCATGGAAGTGTTGTCCCTTTACATCAAGGTCATAACCAAATGTTATTTATCTTAGGAACTAGCTATTCATGCAGGTAGCAGCACTATGAACTGATTCTTCCTTAAAGAAAAACTGCCTCCCGAGTTTAGTCTGAGACTCCGAAGACATTGCATCCTATTTTACATAAATATATTTAGATTACCTGTACATTATTTTACAGGATCACGAAGTTTCCCATTCAGTCAGTCCTGATGTCAAAAGGCTGAGACACTGGTGGAGTGTTTCTTGTCTCTTTGCCTTCTTTCTCCCTTCCCACCTGTACAGTTACTTCAGATTCTGGATTTCATTACAGGAGAAGGGGTGGGGTTAGCATCGGAGTCACTGGCCTAAATTCCAGCAAAAGTGATTGATGGGACTAAACCGGACCTCTTGAAAATGTTTTCTACCAGAAACTGTAAATGGATAGACGTATTCCATACCACTCAGAATAACTGACCAGCGTCTGAGGTTCCGTGAATTCTGAACCTGTTCCATAAAGGTCATGGTTTTGTTACGAATTTGATATTAGCGAACCGTAACTAGTTAGTGTGGCAAGTACCAGTGTTTTCATCATGTTAGACCGATGGATTCACTACGTATTTAGGGATTTCGTTCTGAACCC
This sequence comes from Lissotriton helveticus, assembly GCF_964261635.1. Lineage (NCBI taxonomy): Eukaryota > Metazoa > Chordata > Amphibia > Caudata > Salamandridae > Lissotriton > Lissotriton helveticus. The sequence continues at coordinate 1,472,084,038 of NC_136065.1, forward strand.
TTGGGTTCCATTTTGTGTATGACAGCCATTTTGTGGTTGCCCTCACATAGGCCGATGACTGTGGCTGAACTAGTCTTTTTAAGGACATGTACACCTTAGCTCGAGTTTGTGCTGACTCCCGTTTGACCTGAGTGAACTGACCCTGTTGCCTGAAGCTGACCTTGTAAAACCAGTTCCTGCCCTTTAGCTGATCAAGATTAAGGATCAGAGCACAGGACATCATAAAAGTTTTACTGCACACAAATATGCCTTATCCTACTCTCACCTATTTCTGCTCTTTTCTTTAGGGTCTATTTATTATTGGGTTGTGGCCTTTTTTATTATGGGTTCGTTCGACCTATCTAAAGAAGAATGTTGGGTTTGACCGATGATTGATCATGGGCTGGGCAACTGAAAAGTGGGTTTTACCGTCATGCGATACCTTTGGTGTGAATACATGTGATTGGACAGTTTGTAAATGTTAGGTATTTGTTTGGAATGTGATTTTTGGCATAAAAAGGGATGTATTGCTTTGTAAAATTGAGCAGTCTCCTGAGAACTCATACCGTGATGATTTCTAGGACTTCTGTTACTGGCTGCAGCCAATAAATTTGATCTTTGACGCCACCAAGAAGTATCCCGTGTCTCTGTATTCTAAGACAGGTGGAACCCGAAGACTTTGGGCGTGCCCCTGGCGCCGCTGGGTATTAAATAACCCGGTTCTTTAGTTGGCGCTTCCAACGTGGGGCGACTTCAGCGGTACCGGTCCAAGCCTGAAGATTGTGAGGAGCTTCGTGAGGAAAGTCTGGAGGACGGCCACCACTTCACCGACCCCGGCATGTCGAATGTGGACTGAAGGTCTTTTCTGCAAGGCTTCCCGCTTTCATGACGGCTACTAAGGACTGCTGCCCTGACTATCGCCCTGTCTTGGACCCATTTGTGATGCTTTGTACGGCGAGACGATAGACGGGTCTTCTGGTGGCGTGACTGATACCTCAGTTAAGTATAAGTGGGTCGCTCCCAGTCCTTAGTTTTTGGTTCTTTGGTTCTTAGTTTGTTTGGTCCTTAGTTTTGATTTGAAAATTGCAATTTCCAAAGCCGAGGGACTTGTATATTTGCGAGACTATCGTTGTAGATAATCCCTTGAAGTTTGAAGCTAGATTAGTGAGCGAAGATGCCTGGTCTTAGCAAAATTGGGAGAATATTCTGTTGTGGTTGTAACAGGGATTCCCGATTGGAGGATTCATGTCCGATATCTCCAGTTGGAATTCCCACTTATGAGCTCTATTCTAAACACGGCGTGGGCCCCATTACGTTTAATGAAGTATGGGTCCGATACACTAGGAAAGACGGTGGTTTAAAATGGCCACATCATAGTAGCTAAGACACAGAGATTCTAGATAATTTGGAAGTTAAACTATTTAAGAAGAAAGCCCGGCCGGCAATGTTTGACTCCTTTCGCCTTTGGCGTAAAGAAGCCAGACAACGAGAAATTAAACAAGCTAAAAGAGATAAAAGAGAAAAAGATGTATCAATAATGCAAGCTGCTAGGCAGTTTAAAGAAAACGAAGAAGATAAAGCAATTGAGGTGTCAGATAGGCAACGTTGCATGGCCATAGATAAATGTTATCCGGCCTTGCCGTCTACTCCTCCGAAAGCGATTGAAGATCTTGAGAAAGATCCTTTGATGTTTCATTTACTGAGATTACCACCTCCTTATGTGCAGGGTGCTACTGCGCCTCCATTACCACCGGTTGTTCCACCCTTTGTTGTTCAACCTCCTGCTGTTGTTCAGCCACCTGGTACTCCACAGATGGTTTTACCTCTCCTGCGCAACCCGCTCTAGGGTCGCCAGCTTTGCTACCAGCTTTGCCTCAAACTCCTTTGCCTTCCGCTTCTGCATCTGAGACTCCTACTGTTCTTATTCCGACACCTTCTTCACCTCAAAATACTTTGTCTCCTGTCCTTATGTAAGCTTCTCCTTCTGCTCGACAACGAATGACTGATACTGTTACTGGTCTCTTGCCTGCTTTCTTTGGGTCATTGAGTATGACCCCTGATTCTGCATGTAAACAAATGCGTAGTCAGCTACCTGGTCACGAAGAACGGGCAGTGTTAGATCTCTTGGCTCGCAGATGGGTTTTGAATGTTTCGAGATATAACTTAGAGTCAGTTATGGATGTTTTCCAGCAGTGGGAAGCACCCAAGCAAAGGTATGTTTTTGAAGTTATGTGTACTTTCCTTCGTGAGGAATGGGAAGATAATGATTTGGGTTCAGTCCCTGTAGAATTGCTAAATGTCCAGTCTGAGTTTGTGAAAGGGACGATAGTTGGTCCCGGAATTGAGGAAGCAGTTACGATGGTACTTGCGTTTAGAAACGATTTCCCTTCTCAGCGACTGTTTGAGCCTGATTCCGCAGTTAGGAGGAAAGTGAGACAGTATCCGATGAGAGAAGTTCCTCCAGTATGGTGCGATGAGGTAGCTGCTGGTGCGAATAATGTTCCCCCAGCTATACCAGCACATTTTCAGAGAGTATGGGTACATGTGCCATGGAAGAGAGTAGAAGTTTTGGCCCCTAAACAGTCTTTACCTGATCCCCATAAGAATCCAGCTGGCTATTACAAAGAATTGTCTCAGACAGTTGACACATGCATCATGAATTTAGCTGACATAGATATGCTGTTGAGTAATGTAGTACCTCAACCTCTATGGGCAAAGATTCGTCATGAGGATCATGCAGTTGAATTAGGTGACTCATGGCTCAATATTGCTGCTGCGGACGCTAGACAGGTTGGTGGTGCTAAACCTGAAGCTCTAGTGGCAGATCTACCGGGCAGAATTATAAATCTTATGAAAACGATGATGCCAGCGTTACGAGTAAATTGGGACAAGTTAGCAGCATGTAAGCAGAAGGACGAAAGTGTATCTGATTTCTTCACTAGGTTTGAAGAGACATTTATAGATCATAGTGGTCAGGATATGAGTACGCAAGGTGGGCAAAGATTATTTGTGGACAAATTTGTCTTTAATTTGTTCCCTGAACTTTCTAATAAGTTGAAAGATTCTGAAAGTTCTTGGGCTGTTTCATCATCGGCCCAGATATTGGCGACTGCACAGTACTATGAGAATAGGGATAAGGACGAGAAAGAAAAAGCAGAGAAAAAGACAAAAGACTTAAAGACAAAGGTTCTTTTACAGCAGGCGTATCCGCCTCGCTCGAATCAGCAAGAGTCACAGCAACGCCCACAGTTTCAGCAACCTCCACAGTTTCAGAGACCGCAACAGAACGCTGGGTATTTTCCTCCCAGACGACCCTTGGGTTTAAATCAGTGTGCGTATTGTAGGGAGGAAGGTCATTATAAAAATGAGTGCCCTGTGTTGCGACAGCGTGCGAGTGGTATGACGGCCCGAGAGGCCGTGGTGGTTTTCAGCAAGTGTCTAGGGGTAGAGGACGTGGTTAGTTTCCTCAGAACGAACGTTCCTTTCCCCCACAAAATTCTATGAATTGTTTTGATCAACAGACAATTGCATCTGGTCAGTCGACTCAGTACTATGCTGATGACTATTATATTGAGAGTGATAAAGCTAGGACAGCCATGGACAAAGAGAGGGAGTAGTGTCAGTTCCAGTAGATCAGAGTGGGCCTTATGTTGCAGTAGCCACATCGGTGGTGGTAGAGCCTTTTCTTTTGGATACTGGTGCAGCGAAGAGTTCTATCATGCACTCTAAACTCCCTGGCGCACATTTGTCTGGCTTAACTAATGTTTCAGTAGGATTCTCTGGCGCCCCAGTTCGTAACCCAGTTTCTAGCCCCTTGTCTCTTTCTATAGGGCCTTGTGAGTTGGAAGCACCTCTCATTTTAACGACAGGTTGTGGTGAGAATTTTTTGGGTTTGGAATTGTTGAAAAGGTTGCATGCAACATTACGTTGTTCTCCTTCGGGAGTACAGCTTACATTGGGTAAGAAAGTGATCTCTCCAATGTATTTGTCTAAAGATCGGCTTCCACCGGAATTGCGTTCTCTCCCTGATACTCTTTGGGCTACTGGTCCTAATGATGTGGGTCTTTTGGAGATTCTACCTTACGTTGTAACGCTTAAAGCGAATGTTAAATTGCCGCGCATCCCCCAATATAGGATTTCTAGCGATGGTGAAAGAGCGTTTTTAGCGATCATCTATGATTTGATTGAGAAAGATGTGATTGAAGAAACGAGAGGTAATGTGTGTAACAGTCCTGTTTTGCCAGTCCTGAAGCGCACTGACTTTACTCATCCACCTGTTTATAGGTTTGTGATCGATCTTAGAGAGGTTAACAAGATTGTCGTGCCACAGTTTCCAGTTGTTCCGGATATTACTGCTTTGTTGACTTTGATTCCTGCTTCAGCTGCCTGGTTTTCGGTTATAGATCTGAAGAATGCTTTCTTCAGTATGCCAATCGCTGAGGAAAGTAGAGATATTTTTGGCTTCTCTTTAGGAGGCCGAAGCTTCCGGTTTAAGAGAGCTCCCCAAGGCTATTGTGAAAGTCCTTCTATCTATAGTCAAGCTTTAAAAACTCAACTTGATACTCTTGTGTTGCCTGCTGGTGCTGCTCTTATTCAGTATGTGGATGATCTGTTAGTGGCCGCTGATGATGAGAAAACTTGTAAAGAAGCTACTCTTTATTTGTTGCGACATCTGTCGGACTTGCATCATAAAGTGTCACCTTCTAAGTTGCAGTATTGTCGCCAAGAAGTGACCTACTTAGGTCATCTCTTGTCAAAGGAGGGAAGAAGGTTGACCCCAGAACGAATTCAAACGATTGCGCAAATGACTGTACCAAGCACACAGAGAGAAGTGCGTGCTTTCTTGGGTATCACGTCGTATTGTAGACAGTGGATTCCAAATTTCTCTCTATTAGCGAAACCTCTGTTGGCTTTGACTTGTAAAGATACACCGAATCCTCTTCTGTGGTCTGACGATTGTCAGAAAAGTTTTTCGTTGTCGAGTTGCTTGAGAGCTACAGCGGCAGCGGCTGTTTCTATCCGACAGTCTGCTGGACTGGTGATGGATAATACGTTGATTGTGATGGTTCCACATGCAGTGGATACTTTATTAAATCTGACAAAAACTCAACACCTTACTAGTGCAAGGTTGTCGGGTTATGAGTTGACACTTTTGGCTAGTCATGTGCATATTAAGCGATGCAATGTATTAAATCCAGCATCATTGTTGCCGACGTCTGTGGATACAGATGGTCAGGAACAGCACGATTGTTTTCTGAGGACGGAAGAGGAGACGAAGGGTAGGATCAATTTAAAAGATTCTCCTCTTCCGGATCCTGATGGTACGTTATGGGTTGATGGTTCATGCTACAAGCTACCGAATGGTGATACGACTGCAGCATATGCCGTCACGACATTAAGCACAGTTGTTGAGACTGCACGAGTGAGCTATAATTCAGCACAAGCAGCGGAATTGATTGCATTAACGAGAGCGTGTGTTTTGTCTGAAGGAAAGAGAGTGAATGTGTATACCGATAGCCAGTACGCGTTTGGTGTTGCTCATAGTTTTGGACACTTGTGGAAAGAAAGGGGATTCTTGACATCCCATGGGACTAAGATTCAGCATGGACAGTTGGTGAATGAGCTTCTCGAATCACTTACTTTGCCGAAGCAAGTTGCGATTGTGAAGTGTAGTGCTCATCGGAAGGTTACGGATGATGTTGGCCGTGGTAATGCATATGCGGATGAAGTTGCGAAAGACACAGCAAGAAATCTGATGAGCCGAATGTATGTTGCAGGCCCTGCGAGATGGATTAGTGATGTTGGAATGTGCAAAGATACGATTGAGAGTGTGAAATCGATACAGGCTGAAGCTACTGAAAGTGAGAAGAATGTTTGGAGAGAAACTACGGGTAGATTGGATTCGACTGGCTGTTGGGTTGAATTGTCAGAACACCAAAGATGGATGTTGCCAGATGCGTACGTGCTTGCAGTGGTTACTATAAATTCTAAGTACACAAATTGCCGGCCACACACTTACTCAAATCCTCTATTTTTGAGGGAACAAACCATAAGAGTCTTCCTGGTTCGTTCGGGTATATCACTCAAACCCTTTTATTATTTGTTTGTTTTTTGTCTTTTTTTAAAGTATTGATGTATGAAAGGGACACCTTATCGTTTTGTACACCTTATATACAATTATTTACAATTCGCGATTATTTACAACACAAACACATACACATACACATAACTAGTTGTATTATACAAAGTGAATTGCTCTGATATATATACACTCAAATATTCATACTATGAAGAAAAAATCATCCGTAATTCCATAAAGACCAGAGTCAAAAGTATAAACTTGATGACAATCATAAATCAATGAACTACAGTTGAATGTAGACAGTTCAAATAAGGAAAAATAGACTCCAAATTAATTCATTCAGTCCATTCAACCAATAAATGGCTAATCTTTTTACGCCAACGCGTTTCGAATCCGGTATGTCAACTCTACGTATTCTCATCAGGGCTCTGTCTTAATACGGGATATCTGCAAGTGTATAAAATAAGACTTGTTTTAGCTACATTTTTGACAGTTGTTTAGCTTCCGACTACATTTAACTCGGATTCCTCATATTACCTGTTGAACCAGCAGCCGCCGGTCAAGGGTAAGGTATTAGTTCTGACTGAGTTTCTTTTCTTTTCGGGATCTAAAAACAAACGCAGGTATCATGACCTGTTCTTGCTCACTTTTTAAGACCAGAATGGGGCACATATGTTATTAACATACCTTACTGGATCATGCTCGTGATCCTACGTTTCCACCAAATGGGAGTTAATTTTCAGTCTTGTATTACAGCCTGAAAATAATGAGAATAACGTTTTACGCGCTTTTTATGCACAGACGGAGAGAGTATGGCACTCGTTGCTCTACTCGGCATACCTGCTCTGAGGGATTCCTCGCTTGGGCTGTTCATGTGCTAATCGGTTGCAGCGGTAAACGCTTTCTGACCATGTGGGCACCACTTTCCTCAATCCTTATTATTTGCGCTCGCTTTCCCTAGAGGAAATGACAGCGTTTTATTAGGTATCAGGGGCTACTGCAATATTAGTGGCAAATCGAACCCATGTTAGCTCTAGACTTACTTGAAAAAGCTGTGACTCGGCATCTAGCTCTCATTCACTTAGTTTGGCAGCCATGTTGTAACATGGCTTTGGACCTACTTATAGCTACTTACTTGGCGGCCATCTTAGAGTGGGGTCGCTAAAGAAAGCTCTCATTCACTTAGTTTGGCAGCCATGTTGTAACGTGGTTTTTGACCGACTTATAGCTGCTTGCTTGGCGGACATTTTAGAGTGGGGTCGCTAGAGAAGGCTATCATTTAGATGTGAAAAAAAGTGAATTTAAACCACATATGAGAACATACGCGCAATCACCATCGACCCTTTCTTTTAGATGCACTTTACTAGGTAAAGCTCACACTCTAGATATTTCAGAAAGCGAGTTAAGCCCGCTGAGTGCGCTATTAAACTTAAGTATAAGGTAGGCCTCTTTTTTTAGTAGAAGTTTATCATGGTCGATGGATCTAGACTGTTGCAGAACATATAGAATTGACCACTTTAAGTCATTCTCAGTGTGTTTATTTTCAATGCAATGCTCCACCATAGGTGCTGTAAGCACTTTATTCTTGATTCTAGACTTATGTTGCGTTATGCGCATATTCACTTGTTGTGTTGTCTTGCCTATGTAAATCTTATTGCATGGGCAAATGACTACATACACAACATTTCGTGTTTTACAATTTGAGAAACTTAAGTGTTTCCACTTAATATTCCCATGTTGGAATTCCTTCCCTTCCACAGTAGTACCACAGGCCACGCATGTCCCACATTTATGATGTCCCTCAATGGGTTTCATTCTCCATTGAGACAATAGGTCACTCTTAGGTTTGGGTAATGCTATCTCGGCTCGGACAAGATGTTGTCCGATGCTCCTGTTCTTACGATACGCAAAAAGCGGACGGGGAAATGGACAGTCCAGGTTTTCTAGTAAGTGCCAAGTTCAAGCGGGCACGATGTACACCACGCGAATGTTTGCTACAAACAAAATCAAAGGCTGAACTAGACCGGATGGTTTGTGTCACCACATTTGGGCCTGACACAAACAAATTCAGACAAACCGTGTTAAAAAATTGGCACTTACTAGAAAACCTGGACTGTCCATTTCCCCGTCCGCTTTTTGCGTATCGTAAGAACAGGAGCATCGGACAACATCTTGTCCGAGCCGAGATAGCATTACCCAAACCTAAGAGTGACCTATTGTCTCAATGGAGAATGAAACCCATTGAGGGACATCATAAATGTGGGACATGCGTGGCCTGTCGGACTACTGTGGAAGGGAAGGAGTTCCAACATAGGAATATTAAGTGGAAACACTTAAGTTTCTCAAATTGTAAAACACGAAATGTTGTGTATGTAGTCATTTGCCCATGCAATAAGATTTACATAGGCAAGACAACACAACAAGTGAATATGCGCATAACGCAACATAAGTCTAGAATCAAGAATAAAGTGCTTACAGCACCTATGGTGGAGCATTGCATTGAAAATAAACACACTGAGAATGACTTAAAGTGGTCAATTCTATATGTTCTGCAACACTCTAGATCCATCGACCATGATAAACTTCTACTAAAAAAAGAGGCCTACCTTATACTTAAGTTTAATAGCGCACTCAGCGGGCTTAACTCGCTTTCTGAAATATCTAGAGTGTGAGCTTTACCTAGTAAAGTGCATCTAAAAGAAAGGGTCGATGGTGATTGCGCGTATGTTCTCATATGTGGTTTAAATTCACTTTTTTTCACATCTAAATGATAGCCTTCTCTAGCGACCCCACTCTAAAATGTCCGCCAAGCAAGCAGCTATAAGTCGGTCAAAAACCACGTTACAACATGGCTGCCAAACTAAGTGAATGAGAGCTTTCTTTAGCGACCCCACTCTAAGATGGCCACCAAGTAAGTAGCTATAAGTAGGTCCAAAGCCATGTTACAACATGGCTGCCAAACTAAGTGAATGAGAGCTAGATGCCGAGTCACAGCTTTTTCAAGTAAGTCTAGAGCTAACATGGGTTCGATTTGCCACTAATATTGCAGTAGCCCCTGATACCTAATAAAACGCTGTCATTTCCTCTAGGGAAAGCGAGCGCAAATAATAAGGATTGAGGAAAGTGGTGCCCACATGGTCAGAAAGCGTTTACCGCTGCAACCGATTAGCACATGAACAGCCCAAGCGAGGAATCCCTCAGAGCAGGTATGCCGAGTAGAGCAACGAGTGCCATACTCTCTCCGTCTGTGCATAAAAAGCGCGTAAAACGTTATTCTCATTATTTTCAGGCTGTAATACAAGACTGAAAATTAACTCCCATTTGGTGGAAACGTAGGATCACGAGCATGATCCAGTAAGGTATGTTAATAACATATGTGCCCCATTCTGGTCTTAAAAAGTGAGCAAGAACAGGTCATGATACCTGCGTTTGTTTTTAGATCCCGAAAAGAAAAGAAACTCAGTCAGAACTAATACCTTACCCTTGACCGGCGGCTGCTGGTTCAACAGGTAATATGAGGAATCCGAGTTAAATGTAGTCGGAAGCTAAACAACTGTCAAAAATGTAGCTAAAACAAGTCTTATTTTATACACTTGCAGATATCCCGTATTAAGACAGAGCCCTGATGAGAATCCGTAGAGTTGACATACCGGATTCGAAACGCGTTGGCGTAAAAAGATTAGCCATTTATTGGTTGAATGGACTGAAAGAATTCATTTGGAGTCTATTTTTCCTTATTTGAACTGTCTACATTCAACTGTAGTTCATTGATTTATGATTGTCATCAAGTTTATACTTTTGACTCTGGTTTTTATGGAATTACGGATGATTTTTTCTTCATAGTATGAATATTTGAGTGTATATATATCAGAGCAATTCACTTTGTATAATACAACTAGTTATGTGTATGTGTATGTGTTTGTGTTGTAAATAATCGCGAATTGTAAATAATTGTATATAAGGTGTACAAAACGATAAGGTGTCCCTTTCATACATCAATACTTTAAAAAAAGACAAAAAACAAACAAATAATAAAAGGGTTTGAGTGATATACCCGAACGAACCAGGAAGACTCTTATGGTTTGTTCCCTCAAAAATAGAGGATTTGAGTAAGTGTGTGGCCGGCAATTTGTGTACTTAGAATTTATATTAATGGTCCAGCTAGCCCCACGTCCATGGACCTGACTCCCCCATTCTTCAAATGCAGTGGTTACTATGGCACATGGTTTGTCTCACATCAGTGTGAAAGGGATTTGTAAGTTGTTGGCTCCAGTATGGCAGAATGCTGGAATTCCCAAATGTGCGGAGAATGTGGTCAAGAATTGCATGGTGTGTTTGATGTATAGTCCTGGCAAGGGAACTCCAACTCCAGCTGGTCATTTTGCGCCTCCGACGTATCCGTTCGAGGTTTTGCAATTGGATTTCATCCACATGGAAAGGTGCAATAATTTAAAGTATGTCCTTGTAGTTGTTTGCGCCTTTTCTAGATGGGTAGAAGCATACCCCCTAAAAGATAATACTGCCTCGTCCACTGCTAAAGTCCTGGTCAAAGAATATTTCCCTAGGTTTGGGTTGCCAAGGATGGTATGGAGTGATAATGGAAGTGAATTCGTGTGGAAGGTGATGAAAAGAGTGTGTGAAGGGTTGGGAATTCGTCAGAAGTTTCACGCTGTGAATCATCCCCAATCGGCTGGTTTAGTGGAATGCTATAATGGCACCCTAAAGCTGAAACTGGCCAAGATTCAAGCGAGCTCTGGTCTTCAATGGCCCGATGCTTTGCCGTTGGCACTTTTGTCAACTAGAACTACAGTACATTCCCGAATAGGCCTTAGTCCCTATGAGATAGTTTTTGGCCGTCCAGCAAATGTGTGGGGAGTGCCGAGGCCAACGAAGTTCAGTGACATCGATTATCCTATGCTAGTGGACTACTTGTATGACTTAACAACTAAATTACGTGTCTTGCATCAACAGGTTCATGATAAATTGCCGCCAGCTTGTGTGAATGCAGGTCACATCCTCAATCCCGGTGACTGGGTCCTGGTGAAAAATTTTCAACAGACTAAGAATGATCAGCCCTGCTGGAATGGACCGTACCAAGTCCTGCTATCTACGAGGACTTCAGTAAAGGTTTTCGGGAAGAAAAACTGGATCCACGGCGTACATTGTAAGAGGGCGCCGTTGCCTCTGCCGTACGACCAGTGGGTCCGTGAAGGTATTGCAGATTCAGAGACTGAAAGGGTGCCGAAGTTTGCACCGTTTAGCGACGCTGAGTTGGTGTGGAGAGGCTCCGAGAAAGAAGATGACGATGTCCTTCAAGAAGCTGTGCCTGTGTCTCAAAGATTAGACCCTACTGAACCTGAACTGTTGTTTCAGCCTCAAACGAGGCCTGGAAAAGAGCGTTATAATCTACGTCCTAGAAACAATGGACTAATAAAATAAATGAATTCCTTTTTTTTGATTTTTGGAACTGAACTCTCTCAGGAATTGAACTCTCTCAGCCAAGAAACTTTTTTGGTATATTTTTGTGAACCACCATCCGGGTTCAGCTGTAGGGTCACGGTGTAAAGACTAGGGAGTGCAGCCGAAGACGCAAGGTCGACGGTTCTGGTTGGTCTAAGGGAGTTCCCTGGGCTGACAGAAGCATTCTTTAGCAGAAGAAAACCAACCGCCGTGGACAGCACGGTTAGAGGATGGAGTTTTTTGAGATCGAGAGAGCTGTTGTAGAAATGAACTTTAAGACGAGACTGTGTAGACTAATGAGTAGCAAATGTTTTTTTATAACATGTCTTTTAATGTTACTTAGCATAACAATGTTTTTAGTGGGATATCTTGTTTTTTCTTTCCAAGTGACTTTTGCACCCACCATACAACCTATGTCTTTTCCTACTACTACTTCTTCGCATTCTTTTCATCCTTTGCCTGAACATGAATCTATCAGAAGATTGGAATTTGTTAATAATTCCTTTGTGCAGCTTCTGCATCAGCATCAGTTAGTAGTGAACACCACTAATTGCTGGGTGTGTGGTTTTATGCCTCATACCACGGATAAGAGTATTGCTTAACTGGTTCTGCCATTCAGCTATAATGGATCTGTATGGGCATATAGGGCGATGTTTATTTATGACCATGAAGTTTACCCCCTGCGTTCTATGAAAGATAATCCAAGTAATAGTGCTCTAGTGAAAGGAATAGTAGATATGATTAGAGGAATCGATTCCTATGAGACTATCCCTAAAGATGAGACACTAGCTTATATTGGTTGGAACGTGACTGGATATGGTGTTAGTCTGAGTGAAAAGCAGCGAAGGGAAAAATCATCCCCGATTTGGATCGTGCCCCATCGTGGTCATTTTTGTCTGCAAGGTAATGGCAAGAATCCAAGAGCTCAGTTAGGGAAGAGTGTTTGTACTGAGACGTATGTTTTTGCGTCCCAGACTTCCCCACCATTTTTAGCAGCTAAGGGTACGTATTTTGTGTGCTATGAGAGAGCATATACATGATTGCCCCCTGATTTTTTGGGAACATGTTATGTTTCGTATCTGTTGCCCCCTACGTATACTGCAGCGGCAGATTACCACAGAACTAGAGTAGTTAGAGGTGTCTTCAGTAAGGAAGATACTTCAGGACAAGAATTGGGAGATTTTCTTAAGGGTTTCCTGCCGTTTTGGGGACCTATGGTTAATAGTAGGAACATACAGCAATTGGCGAGAGTGGTTGAGTCCACCATAGTTGAGACTGCCGGTGCCCTTAGTAATTTGACTGCTGAGCTCCAATCGGATCGTCTTATGACGTTGCAGAATCGAGTTGCGTTAGACGTCATACTTGCAGACAGAGGAGGGGTATGTAAATTGATTCAATCGAGCTGCTGCATTTTCATTCCAGACAATGCTCCTACAGTGTACTAGGCCATTTCCAAGCTACATTATTATGCGTTCTTATATTATTATTATGCGTTCTTATATAGCGCTCGATTACCCGTAGGCATCTCGGCGCTTGCCTTGGGAACCCGTCCTGGCTTCCCCAAGGTGAAAGCCAGGCATCCCGCCGCGGGGGGGCCGTAGTGGAGATTAAGCAGGCTAATGCCCAGAGCTGCAGAGTGTGAACCCGTGATTCGAGTAGGCACCGAAGCGAGAATTATCGAGTCCGTGGATATTTGGGCTCAAGACCCTGCCGCGTCGGGAATTGAACCCTGGTCCCGGGTCTGACCTCTGCTTCAGGTCTGCCTCCTCTAACCAGTGAGCCACACTTCTCCACGAGAAGATCTCGTGGATAAGATCTCCGAGTCTGTACACATGGACGAAGGAGATTGGTCGTTGATTGGGATGGTTTTGGGGATTGTTATCCACTTGGGGATGGAAGATTCTGATGATCATTGGGATGGCTTTAGCGATTCTTTTCCTGTTTTGTCTTTGTGTGCAGTGCGCTCCTGCTATATGTGGCCTCTGTGCTACTACGTGTGCAAGGAGACCTGTCCCAAGAGAGGTACTAAGTAATAGGATTATGCTCCAGCAACATCTTGATGATCTGATGAATATAGACCTGGACTCAGATTGACGTGAGTTTAGGTTATTGCCTATGTAAGGGCAAAAGGAGGGTCTGAGGTTCCGTGAATTCTGAACCTGTTCCATAAAGGTCATGGTTTCGTTACGAATTTGATATTAGCGAACCGTAACTAGTTAGTGTGGCAAGTACCAGTGTTTTCATCATGTTAGACCGATGGATTCACTACGTATTTCGGGATTTCGTTCTGAACCCTTGGGGTCCATTTTGTGTATGGCAGCCATTTTGTGGTTGCCCTCACATAGGCCGATGACTGTGGCTGAACTAGTCTTTTTAAGGACATGTACACCTTAGCTCGAGTTTGTGCTGACTCCTGTTTTACCTGAGTGAACTGACCCTGTTGCCTGAAGCTGACCTTGTAAAACCAGTTCCTGCCCTTTAGCTGATCAAGAGTAAGGATCAGAGCACAGGACATCATAAAAGTTTTACTGCACACACATATGCCTTATCCTACTCTCACCTGTTTCTGCTCTTTTCTTTATGGTCTATTTACGATTGGGTTGTGGCCTTTTTTATTATGGGTTCGTTCGACCTGTCTAAAGAAGAATGTTGGGTTTGACCGATGATTGATCATGGGCTGGGCAACTGAAAAGTGGGTTTTACCGTCATGCGATACCTTTGGTGTGAATACATGTGATTGGACAGTTTGTAAATGTTAGGTATTTGTTTGGAATGTGATTTTTGGCATAAAAAGGGATGACTTGCTTTGTAAAATTGAGCAGTCTCTTGAGAACTCATACCGTGATGATTTCTAGGATTTCTGTTACTGGCTGCAGCCATTAAATTTGATCTTTGACGCCACCAAGAAGTATCCTGTGTCTCTGTATTCTAAGACAGGTGGAACCCGAATACTTTGGGCGTGCCCCTGGCGCCGCTGGGTATTAAATAACCCAGTTCTTCAGTATGTGAACTAAGGAATGTGCCCATATTTCTTTTATAGGTTGGAAGCGTCTTCTCTCTCAATTGATTTAACTTTGAATACATGGACTGTTATTTCAAAAAATGAGCACTGTGTGGTTTTACGGTGTTCATTTTTATCTAGAATTTATTTAGGTTTACATGTTTCTCATTGTATAATCTTCTACATAAAGTTTATTGTGATTTACTCAGTCTAGTATCATCTTCTACACTATATCTAGTGAGAATATAAGTGATTATCTATTGTTGCATCTTTAGTTTACTATTATACGCCTGTTTATGAACTAAATGAAGCTTTTGGGGATATATACATTTCTGCCATTGTTATAATTTTAGTTCGTGGCCTCATTCCCAGGCCCACCAATACTGTGCAGAAAACTCTCTCTGAGCATGTTGATTACAAATGAGTCCTGGGTTTGTTTCAGACCCGTTTACATTCAGACTAAGACATATGACTTCTTAGTCAGAGATAAACAAGACACGTTGAAATTATGCAGAATTCTGAAACTTGACTAATTTTTGGTTCGTGTCCCCCATCTCACTTTACCAGCATGGCGGGGTGACTCGAGGGGTTGTTGCGCTAGTGCTCCCCATTCTTGAAGAGATAACCTTCGTGCTTGTAAGCGCAGCTGCTCGTGTCTAGGGACATTGAGTCCTGCTTGATTGATACAAAGTTGTTGTTTCATCTAAAGGTATTATTTGATAAGCTTTGTTTTTCTGCTCTGAGAGCTCAGCTCTGCCTTTTTGTCCTGATTGTGGACCCGTTTGAGTGGATATTTTAGTGGCAGATTGATACTAGGTTGATATTTCTTTCTACTACATTTTAGCAATGGCAATTTCTTTGTTCCTCAGAACGCATAGTCATTTTCTCAGTGGAGTTCCTGTTTTGGTTATTTCAAATGTGACACGTTGTTTACTCATCCCCAGAACAACATCCTTAATACAGACGACCCTGATTGGTGGTTATAAGTAATGGACTCACTCTTCTTTTTAAGTGTTATTATGCATCCTCCCCTCTTAATAGAGTCTCACCAGTAATTGCTACCTGGGGCAGGGCATGTATGATGACATTGCTTGGTATGTGTAATCAGTGTTCAGTTCAGTTCAGCTTTATTCGATTTTTGTTTAAAATCATAAAAGCATACATTTAAAAACACTCTTGACAAAAGTTACATACAAAAGCACAGAATGGCAAGAAAATAAAACATTTGTCTATGCAGCATGGATAAGTTCCTTTGTTTCATAGTAAAATTCATGATTTTCCATACCCATGGCCAATGTACATTGTTACGGGGTGATTGAAGGCGGAAAAGCCATGGCCACAGAGTGCACGGGTATTTCTGCCCTTCGAGTGTGCTGACTCTGCCCTTGGTTTTAGGCGAGCGGTATATACCATGCTTGGGTAAAAGTCACGTAGGTCCCAGACGGATATAGGGCCAACCCCTTCACGGGGATACAAAGTTCGCAGGTAGGGAACGACTGAACTGCTTCTAAATTTTATTAAAACAAGGTCACCGTCAATATCTTTTTTTAGGGGGCCTAGCCAGCCCACCCTTCTAACAGACATGATGGTACCGTCCAATCCTAGGGGCAGGGCCCTGTTTTTAGTTAACCAGTGCGTGACTTTGTTAAGTAAGTCTTGTTCCCGCTCAGTTTTTCCACGTTTGAGTACTGGGACTCCCGCAAGAACACACACAAAGGGTGCAGCCTCCGGGGGTAGCTGTATGTGTGTTGTATTGTTAGGCTCTACTTTTGTAGCAGTATATTGTAAAGGGCCGGATTTGGGGTTAACTTTGGGGGCATTATGGGGTGGAAGGATAGGGACTAGGAGGTGAGTTTGATTGTTACTGCTTGTACCAGGTGGGTTGGGACAGATTGATGTTACAGATTTTTCAGTACGAATTTGGTTGGCCTTAATACATTTCTCTATTCCCAGCAACCTATCCTCTAGGGTGGATATTTTGACAATCAGTGGAGAAATGAGTGAGCTAACCAATTGTTCAATGTGGGACAAAAGGTCCGAATTGAAGGATGTTACCAATTGGTCTATATTTTCTTCCAGTTTTGGAAAAGGGTTAGTTGCAGTGAGTTGGGAGCTAAAACACAGTTTTTGTTGTTTTGGTTTGTTCCCTGTGGGCTTGACCCCATCCCACTTCCTTTTGCTAGATGAGGACTGGGGAAAAACTGTGTTTGGTGTATTAACATTTTTGGGTTGGGGAAGATGTACCAGAGGGCTAGCGATTGGGGTTGACATACTGGTTCTTTTAGCGGGGCAAGGGGAGGGACTTTTAGTTTCATTTCTGGGTTCCACAGTGGCATACCTTGTTTTGCAGAGGGAATTTAACTCGTCCAACAGCGAGAGTTGTTGCACTATACCATTCGTTGGATCGGACGGTTGGTTGGTGGATATGCTAGTCTTGGCAGGTTCATTGGTTAGGGCAGTGGGCGGAGATGGCCTACAAAGAACTTGTGACCCTGAGTGCAGGCCTCTCCTGCTGATAGATTTATTGGTCACTCCCTTGTGAGTCATTGTGGGGTGTGCAATGTTAGGCTATAACAAGGCCACAAGAAATTATGAGGGTATTAGAAAATGTTCAACTCTAGTCCAGTGGGTAATCCCTTGCCAGAATGCCATGGAGATCATAAAGTTTTTACCTTGGCAGTGTGATGGAGTCAAGGGGGGTGGCCCCGTCCTGTCCTCCTCGTGCCTCTGAGAGCCACAGAGGGCCCTTTGCCCGGGCTTCGTCCGGCTAGTCCCGCGCGCGTCCCGCGCTGCGGGAACCGGATGTGGTGATGTAGCCCGATGAGCTGGGGGCGGGCCTCCCCACAGGTGCAAGCACGCACGGGCTCCTGGTCCCTGGAGGCCCGTGCGGCGTGATCTTGCTGATAATGTCCCCTCAGTGGCGGATTGGCAGGTGATGGCGGAACCCCTCCTGGGGTAGCAGCAACAGCAAGGGAAAAGGTGCGGTGCACGACGCGTAATCAGTGATCCATTCAGTTACATGAGTACTTACATGAGTATTATCACTTTTTGTTCACAGAATCAACAGGTGTATTAAATCCCTATTTTTAAAAGTCATGCTTCATAATATAATAAATTGAATATTGGTCTGCATTAAGCATATTATGTATGTTAATATTGGACAATATGATGGTGATGTACACCATCATATATGTGCATATAAAAAACAACGGGGAGACGCTTCGTGAATTTGGTGGGGCAGCCCGTGAGGACTTCAAGCCCCAGGAGACAGCAGGGCAGCCAGTGTGTGCCCGAGCCCCTCCCTGAACACCGGCAGCGCTACAAGAACAGCTTACGCCTCACGCTTCGCGGGAGATGCTTCGTGAATTTGGTGGTGGCAGCCGGTGAGGACTTCAAGCCCCAGGAGACAGCGGGGCAGCTACCGGCAGCACCTCCCGCATTGCAGGAAGCGCGTGGGCAGCGCGGGGTGAAGACAGGGCCAAGGGCGGGCCCGTCCTAGCCCGTCATCGCCAGAAAGAGGCAGGGCAGGGCCCTCCTCTTTCATCTAGGCTACGGGACGCAAGGTACTGTTTTAGCATTACTCTTTGTAGGACTGTTTGGGTACACACTTGGGGGCCTTTTCATCATCCTAACTAACACCATTGGCGAACCCCAGACAGCAAAAGCTGTGTCCTGTCACTACGTTGTTGTTAAGCCCCATATTGGATATTTATATGCACTCAATGGGTAACAAGAGAGGCAAAAAGGTAAAAAAGGCGAGCCACGCAGCCAGCAACTGTGTTCTCGATAGAATTGAGACAATAGTAAGCGAATGTGAAGGGATTTTAGGAGGCAATAATGTAGCTTTTGATACTGGTATAGATCATCAGGAGGTATTAGGTAATAATCCCCAACGAACAATTCCTTATATGTTCAAAAAACAGGCTCACCAATCCATTAACCCAATTCTTCATAGTCTACCAGCTGAGGGCACAGAGGGACTTCATCCATCTACATCTCCTTCACCATCTCTAAATCGAAATGATTCAGGGGCCACAAGAAGTGACAGTAGAGGTGATGAGTATCTTACACCAATCCCTTGCTCCAATAGATTTGCAGAGCTGGAGTATTTGGTGGAGGGAACCACACCCCCAACAAGGCGCTCTGGACCTGGCCAATAGATGTAAATATAGAGATTCCAATGAGGAGTTGTTGCAGAAAGTGGAACTACTCGAAAAAGAGGTGGACTCCTTCAGGAAAATGGTGGAAGCCTTAAACTGCAGGGCCAAGCTCCCCCAGCTGCCATCTTATCGTCCCAGCCTCCTCCCCCTACATTTTCTCCACATTTGATTAGACCAACGATGGGTGCTCCTCCCGAGGGGGGAGGGGAGATCCCCCCAGGGCTGCGAGATAGAGGAAACTCCATCCCTTCTAGGGCCCCTGTGTTTAGCACCAAAAAATCTTATGCTGAGTCAATGAAAGCTCCCGGGGCTTGTCACACTCTTTCTAACACTATGGGGTCACAGGGACAACTTCCATTGGGTATGACCACGAGCGCTCAGGCTTCAGTCTATATGGTGAAAGTCCCAAAACCTTTCTGCAGGCAGGGGTACAAAAGCATTGAGTCCCTCCGCAATAAGGCTATACATTGGTTGTGACACGTGAGGGGATGCAGATCCATAATTCGTGAGGACATCCTTAGAGCGAGGAGGATTGCATTGCGAAGTTCTGAGCTAACCTGCATCGAGCTGTTGCTAACGGATGCTGTTCTCCCTGAGAATTTGTTTGTCTTGGAATTCCGCACCTCCTCTCCAGAGCATTCTGCCATTCAGATTAGACACTCACCACTATGGACACCGCCTAGGGGGGCAGGCCATGAAACATCAGGGAGCTCGGGAGGGAGGTCTGGTCTCAATAGGGTAGAATGACTAAATCTAGGGTTTATCGAAAATAGTACTACTGCTACAATAGGAGTCAGGTGTAGAGAGACCAATGCCCGTGCTAATTTTCGATCCATAGTAATTTTAAAGGGACAGGGACTGGACGCAGAAGATGTTTTGCCACCGCCTAGTGCCCAGGATAGTATATCAGTGGAGGGCACGACCAACTCAATGTGTTAAATCTTCTCTCTTGGAATATAGCGGGGTTAGAGAAGAAACTATTGCTCCCCGAATGGAACAATTTTATTGAAAAGTTTGAGACATGTCTATTCCAGGAGACATGGAGTCTAACTCCCTTATATAAATCAGGCTACACTTCTTATTTTATTCCAGCAACCAGTTCAGGCAAGTGTAGCACTTCTGGGGATTACAAATCTGGATCAGTATTTCCCTCAATTGGACGATTGTCACACACACCTCTCTGACACAGGACATTCTGCACTTAACTGTTAGAGGACCACCCAATGGTACAGCCCTAGAAATATTTAACATCTATGCAAGAGGTTCTGTAGGCGCCCAGTCATCTCCGACTATAACAGCCTTGGAAAGCATGTTATCTTGCATTTTGCCACATTCCAACATAATAGTAGCTGGGGACCTCAACTGTAAGTTTGAACCTCTGTGTGTTGACGACCATCTGGGAAGCTGCAGAAGAGGATGCAAAATGGGCTATCCCGCCCCTTAGTCTAGACCCCATTAAGAAGTGGTCTCAGAGGGCCATCCAAATCAATGCCCTCACCCTGGAATTTAATTTAAGAGCTGCAAATGGGAGGACATGCTCTGATCTAAACGGAGATAACACCTTCAATAGGATAAGCTCACCGTCCAGAATAGATTATATTCTTATTGATGTTCGATTATGGGGGGACCTCCAGGATATGGTAGTCACACCTTCTATAGACAGCAACCATAACCCTCTCTGTCTACAAGTTAACAATGTTTGGCGACCCTTTGGTACAAAGGGACATAATCTTCCTCCAATGTCAACTAGAGAGGTAACCCCCTCTAATTGTAACAGACGCCTCAAATTGCATAAAGTTTCCCAACAAGAATATAAATTGCAAAGCATCAGGGAAGTCCTTGAGTCTAAGTACAAGGAACTTGTGGTGCTCTATAGTGAAATGGGGAAGCAATCCAATTTCCACCAGTTTTATCAGGAATCAATTGACAAGTTGGGTTCATTTTTTATTATGGAAGGGAAACTGGCCCCAAGGCGAGATCGAGTAAGGCCTGCTAATCCATGGTACTCCTCGGGCTGTAGGGAAAAGAGGGTCACACTATCCCTTGCTGTCAGGGAAAAAGATATACCAACAATCAAAACAGCAAGAAAAGATTATTCTAAGGCACTTGTGGAAGCTAATGTTGAGTAGTCCTGAGAGTCACTCCTGACGTTTCCTCTTGTAGTTGCAATCTCCCAACTCCCTCAAGGATCAATCAACTCAGTCAGGAATTCTACTCTGACTGGATTAACTTTTCCTCCAGGGAAAGGGGAAGTGGCCAGAGAAACTCACAACAGATAAATAAACATTGTCTTCTGCTGTTGTACTTTCTGTTGTTTCTCTAGACAGTGTTCCAGGGCGATGACCAATTCATTGGATGCGCTTCTCTGTTTTCACGCAACTCTGAAGTTCCAAAAAACAACAATAAATATAACCTCCTAACTACCTCCTTTCACAGAAATTGTCTAAACACTTCTACTACTGACCATTGGTTAAAGTGCCCCTTGTTCACACTCTTTTGTATTCCGCTGCTCAGCCTCTACTTAAGACTCTTTAGGGTGAAAAACATACATCAGTAAATGCTTCTCAAATAAATGTGTTAGTTAGTTAATGAGTTTAGTGAACTGAACCAATTTCTATCATGCAAGACTCATACCTGAGATTTTCAGCGTTTCTTCTGTTCTATGAATATCTGCAGTAGGATGATAGAAAAAGACATACCACAACTACTCCTAAAACCTACTGCACTTAAGTCACTAACCAGATTGCCTCAGAGAATAGAAGATTAGGCTTTCACTACTTAGCTATTACAATTTCCTATTTACAAAATAAAGCTTCACATGAAACTTTTACATTCCACTCTTGACTTTGCCAAGGCTTGTTTTCTTTCACTTTTAACTGTGCCTTGACCCTTTTCGTACTGTTCTTAACAGAGTCTTGATTTCACTCAGTTAAAAGAAACTAAGTCTTAACTTGACTTTACCAAGGTTTGTTTTCTTCTTTCTGTCTTTTCAGGAACCCTTTTGGCTCTTATTTAACAGCAAAGTACTTTTTAAAAGATTTATTATTCAGGTTCTGAAAATTAGCGCTATACTCCTCTACTCAATACTTCTCTTGAAGAAATAAATCTTACTGTCCTTCTGTGTTGGGTTGACTGGCAGGAGACTCGAACCGCCGGGTGGAAAGGGAAGACGCAACTCGATTCCGGCAGTCTTCAAGGGAATCCTCGGAGCCTCGGCTTCAGCGAAGCCGCGGAAACAGCTGAGAGACGACAGCTTTTTTCACAAAGCTCGTCGAGGGGCGGGGAAACCCAGCAGAAGGTTTCTCACCGCTCAGAATGGGTTTTTTCTGGGAATTTGATGATCGCAACGCGATCCTGCAGAACTAAGGCAGAAGCGCTCACAGGAAATCCAACGAGACGAAGCGCCGACCGTTGGACAGAAGGTCTATTTATAGACCATACAAAGTCTCGAGAGCAGCGCGAGCCCTCACCTCCTTAACCAAGCTCAGTCACGAGAGCCTGCGCGAGCCTCTCTCGTTTGAGCGCACAATCTGAAGGTCAATCCTCGAGGACATACACAAGGGCTGATAAACAACAAGCATTGGCTAATGCAAGGCGCAAGCAACCAATTACTTGAACTTAAATTAAAAGATACATACTAAAACTGCTACTGTGTGTCACACTAAAAGATAATTGAACAGAAGGTTTATTTAAAACATTAACTGAACTAAAATTACACTGTATTACGTAAGACGACCAGTAGCACCCCTAACAGTTCCTCCCCCCAAAGGTCGTCTTACAGGCCTAGGTTTGTCAGGATGTAGGGTATGGAAAATCCTAACAAGTCTGGGGGCATGAACATTCTTCTCAGGTTCCCAAGATCGCTCAGAAGGATCATAACCCTTCCAATCAACCAAATAAAACAAGGTACCCCGTATCCTCTTAGAATCTAGAATAGATTTAACCTCGTACTCAACATGATCACCAATTATCACAGGCGGGGGTGGATTATCAGATCGAGTAGAAGGTTCAAAAGGTTTCAAAAGAGAAACATGAAAAACAGGATGAATGGAATATTCTTCAGGCAAAACTAATTTTACAGACACAGGATTCAGAATTTTCTTAATTTGAAAAGGCCCAATATATCTAGGTTTCAACTTCCTAGGGCCCTCCAACTGAATGTTTCTAGTAGATAACCACACTAATTGACCCTCCTCATACATAGGAGAAGATTTACGATGAGAATCAGCAGTCCTTTTCATAGTTAACTTACTTTTAACCCATTGCTTCCTAGCCTTCTCTTGAATATCCAATAGATGTGTCAACCTATCAGTAACTGCAGGCATGGATAAATGTTCATCAGGTAAGAGTATAGGGAGAGATCTAGGATGTTGACCCGTGAGAAAATAAAAAGGAGAACAACCCAAAGCTGAATGAGTGGTGTTATTATAAGAAAATTCCGCCCAAGGCAAAACCTCATCCCAAGGACAAGAAGAAGTTGTCAACAAACATCTTAAACCTTGTTCAACATGCTGGTTAACTCTTTCAGTCTGTCCATCAGTCTGTGGATGAAAAGAAGAGGACAGAGCTAACTCAATTCCTATTTGTTTACTGAGTTGTGACCAGAACTTTGAAATGAATTGAGGACCCCTATCTGAAATAATCTTTGAAGGAAGACCATGAAGTTTTACAATATTAGATAAAAACACAGTACTAAATTCTGCTGCAGATGGAATCTTTTGTAAAGGAATAAAATGTCCCATTTTAGACAACAAATCCACCACTACAAGAACCGTAGTATAACCATTAGCCTTAGGGAGATCTGTAATAAAATCTAGGCTGATAGTATGCCAAGGTTGAGGAGGTATTGTCATCGGACGAAGTAAACCCATAGGAGCTACATGTAAGGCCTTTTGACGTGAGCAAACTGGACAAGCTTTTACAAATTGCTGAATTATAGGAATCATTTTTTCCCACCAAAAATGACGCTGACATAAATCCATGGTTTTGTTAATACCTGGATGAGCAGCAATTGCCAAATCATGATTCCATTGCATAACCGTATCCTGTAAATCTTTTGTGGGAATAAACAACTTATCGTTGTGATAAAAAAAAACATCTCTAATAGCATTCCCCTTTTTCGACAACCATTCATGAACATTAAAGATTTTTAATTCTTTCTTAACAGCATCTAAGAAACTTTCAGAATGGATTTCAGCCGCTATCTTTTCCAAGGGTAAAATACTGGGTGATTCTTTAGCAGAATTTAAATCTTCCTCACAAACTAATCGTGAGAGTGTGTCAGATAACAACTGTTTATTTCCAGGCCGATACATAATTAAAAAATCAAATTCACTAAAGAATTGAAGCCATCTCATCTGTCTAGGAGTAAAAGCCTTGACAGTGGAATAAAATTGTAAATTTTTATGGTCAGAATATACGGTGATAGTATGTTTAGCCCCCAAGAGATGATGTCTCCACTCCTGAAAAACATCTTTAATGGCTAACAGTTCTCGCTCAGCAATCGTATAATTCTGCTCAGCTAAGAGTAACTTCCTAGAGAAAAAGGCGATAGGGTGTAAATGACCAGTATTTGAATCCTTTTGAAGCAACACTCCACCAATGGCTGTCTGCGAAGCATCAGCCTCCACAAAAAATGGCCTATCAGGATCAGGATGGACCAAAATGGGAGCAGAGGTAAAAGCTTTTTTCAACAAGGAAAATGCTTGATCAGCCTCCTCAGTCCAAAAGAAGGCTTTCCCTTTTTTCAATAATTCGGTAATGGGTGTAACAATTTCAGAAAATTTAGAAATGAATCGCCTATAAAAATTAGCAAATCCAAGAATTCTCTGAGTATCTTTTATCGAAACAGGAATTGGCCAGGTTAAAATAACTTCCACTTTCTTCGGATCCATGTGAATCCCTTCAGGTGACAAACAATAGCCAAGAAATTCCACTTGGGAGGCATTAAAGACACATTTTTCCAACTTAGCATACAAGGAATGATCCCTCAGTCTTTGTAGAACTAACTGCACATGTTGTACATGCTCTTCCACATTTTTAGAATAAATTAAGATGTCGTCAATATAAACAATGCAACAGACATCCAATAGATCGTGCAAGACCTCATTGATAAAATATTGAAAAGCCGCCGGAGCATTGCAGAGACCAAACGGCATAACAGTATACTCAAAAAGACCGAATTTTGCACGAAAAGCGGTCTTCCACTCATCACCTTCTTTGACTCTAATCAAATGATATGCTCCTCTAAGATCTAGTTTGGTGTAAATACTAGAGCCTTTAATTTGATTAAGAAGCACAGGAATTAAAGGTAACGGATATCTATTTTTAATGGTTGCCTTATTAACTGCTCTATAATTAATACAAGCCCTCAAATCCCCAGACCTCTTCGCAACGAAGAAAAGAGGAGACGAAACTGGAGAAGTAGAATGACGGATAAAACCTAACTCCAAAAGTTCATCCAAATACTTCCTTAAATAAACATTTTCAGGTTCAGTTAAGGCGTAAATCCTACTACAAGGTAGAATAGCACCAGGAACTAAGTCAATCCTGCAATCAAAAATTCTGTGCGGTGGTAATTTAGTTGCTTCAACAGGATCAAAAACCTTAGAAAAATTCCTATACTCAACTGGAAGCCTATTATCCTCAGAATTTAAAGTAGCACAAAAAGGAGGCATCACCGGATCCTTGGTTTCTTGGTAACAGTGCAACTTACAAAAAGAAGACTCTAAGGTAACAGTTCTTTTAATCCAATCAATTTTTGGATTATGTAACTCCAACCAAGGAATGCCTAAGATGACACCAAAGCTAGGTGCATCAATAAGATCAAAAACCACCCTTTCAGTATGGCCATTATCTGCCACTAAAGTCAATGGTTCAGTGTTAAATTGAATCATCCCTGAAGACAAAACCGAACCATCAACAGCTCTCACAGACTCAGGTTCCTTCTTGGCAACAAATTTTAGATTCAATTTATGAGCAAATTCAATATCGAAAAAATTTCCTGTAGCCCCTGAGTCCAAAAGTACAGGAATACTATGTCTTTGAAGAGTAGTTAAAATAAAAACCATCCGAATAGTAAAATGTTTGGGAATATGTGTAGTTACATTGGTGACAAATTTGGAGATCTTCGAAGAAGATTTACTCGAGGAAACGATCCCGGCTTTCCTCGAGAATTTTAGTTTTCCGACAGATTTGTTGGAAGAGCTTCAATAGCTAGGACTTTCTTTTTTGCAGGTTTTACAGTACAATCTTTAGCAAAATGCCCAGGCTTGCCACAATACAAACATAAATTGCCCTTACGTCTCCGTTCTTTTTCTTCAGAGGTTAAAGGACCTTTAAACCCACCCGACAACACAGGTTCAACAAAAGCGTTTTTAACTTCAGACTCTTTTTTCTCAACTCTAACCAGAGAATTTCTAAAATCACTCCTTGTTTTTTCATTTTTACGTTCACCTAATCTGTGATCAAGCTTAACCACTAAATCCTGAAATTCCTTAAAGTCATCAGGCAAATTAACTATGTGTGCAAGAGAATCTTTCAAATCATCTCTTAGACCTCTATAAAACAAAGAAATTCTCTTTTCCTCAGGCCAATGAGTTTCAGTCAAAAGTCTATTGAAAATAGTAATATAAGAAATGAGATCCTTGGTCCCTTGACGAAGACTCAATAACTCATTATCAGAAGACTGAATTAAGGTGTGCTTGGCAAATAAGTTAGACATGGCTAGTTTAAAATTTTGCAGATTATGAAGCAAAGGGTCAATATTATCAACCAAAGGCATTGCCCAATTAGCAGCCACCCCCCCAAGATAAGAAATTATAAATGCTACCTTAGCTGTGTCAGAAGAAAAAATTTGAGGTTTACACATGAAATGCAATTGACACTGACTAAGAAAGGTAGCAAATCTGTTATTGTCTCCAGAAAACCTTTCTGGATTAGCCAAAGGGACAGATGTAGGGGTAACGACTGTGACTTGAACTGGCTGATTATCGGACCGATCTCCTGAAGTATGCGGCTGACCGACACCAGTCCCAAATCTAGATGGCGCTAAAACTGGTTTTCTCTCCTTAGAGGGATCCCTCCAAACAGAAAACCCCGCTCTAGTCTCATCCAACTCCTGACGAAGCGATTGGTTCTCCAATTGCAAATTTTCCATCTCCACTGTCATTTTCTGTACTAACTGTGACTACTGTGACACATCCATGAGGGTGAGTTTGCAGACTCAAGAGGAAACGATTTTAATAATGGGAATAGTGGCTTCGTCTACTGTTGAGTAGTCCTGAGAGTCACTCCTGACGTTTCCTCTTGTAGTTGCAATCTCCCAACTCCCTCAAGGATCAATCAACTCAGTCAGGAATTCTACTCTGACTGGATTAACTTTTCCTCCAGGGAAAGGGGAAGTGGACAGAGAAACTCACAACAGATAAATAAACATTGTCTTCTGCTGTTGTAGTTTCTGTTGTTTCTCTAGACAGTGTTCCAGGGCGATGACCAATTCATTGGATGCGCTTCTCTGTTTTCACGCAACTCTGAAGTTCCAAAAAACAACAATAAATATAACCTCCTAACTACCTCCTTTCACAGAAATTGTCTAAACACTTCTACTACTGACCATTGGTTAAAGTGCCCCTTGTTCACACTCTTTTGTATTCCGCTGCTCAGCCTCTACTTAAGACTCTTTAGGGTGAAAAACATACATCAGTAAATACTTCTCAAATAAATGTGTTAGTTAGTTAATGAGTTTAGTGAACTGAACCAATTTCTATCATGCAAGACTCATACCTGAGATTTTCAGTGTTTCTTCTGTTCTATGAATATCTGCAGTAGGATGATAGAAAAAGAAATACCACAACTACTCCTAAAACCTAGTGCACTTAAGTCACTAACCAGATTGCCTCAGAGAATAGAAGATTAGGCTTTCACTACTTAGCTATTACAATTTCCTATTTACAAAATAAAGCTTCACATAAAACTTTTACATTCCACTCTTGACTTTGCCAAGGCTTGTTTTCTTTCACTTTTAACTGTGCCTTGACCCTTTTCGTACTGTTCTTAACAGAGTCTTGATTTCACTCAGTTAAAAGAAACTAAGTCTTAACTTGACTTTACCAAGGTTTGTTTTCTTCTTTCTGTCTTTTCAGGAACCCTTTTGGCTCTTATTTAACAGCGAAGTACTTTTTAAAAGATTTATTATTCAGGTTCTGAAAATTAGCGCTATACTCCTCTACTCAATACTTCTCTTGAAGAAATAAATCTTACTGTCCTTCTGTGTTGGGTTGACTGGCAGGAGACTCGAACCGCCGGGTGGAAAGGGAAGACGCAACTCGATTCCGGCAGTCTTCAAGGGAATCCTCGGAGCCTCGGCTTCAGCGAAGCCACGGAAACAGCTGAGAGACGACAGCTTTTTTCAGAAAGCTCGTCGAGGGGCGGGGAAACCCAGCAGAAGGTTTCTCACCGCTCAGAATGGGTTTTTTCTGGGAATTTGATGATCGCAACGCGATCCTGCAGAACTAAGGCAGAAGCGCTCATAGGAAATCCAACGAGACGAAGCGCCGACCGTTGGACAGAAGGTCTATTTATAGACCATACAAAGTCTCGAGAGCAGCGCGAGCCCTCACCTCCTTAACCAAGCTCAGTCACGAGAGCCTGCGCGAGCCTCTCTCGTTTGAGCGCACAATCTGAAGGTCAATCCTCGAGGACATACACAAGGGCTGATAAACAACAAGCATTGGCTAATGCAAGGCGCAAGCAACCAATTACTTGAACTTAAATTAAAAGATACATACTAAAACTGCTACTGTGTGTCACACTAAAAGATAATTGAACAGAAGGTTTATTTAAAATATTAACTGAACTAAAATTACACTGTATTACGTAAGACGACCAGTAGCACCCCTAACAGCTAAACGCAATTGGGTGGATGCCCATTGGCAGGAACTTAAATATGGCTCCAAGCAGAGGGACGCAACACTATTTTGGGATCTAATTAACATAGGGAACAGAAAAGGATCTGACCCAATCCCCAACCATATCACAGGCCAGAATCGGCACGAGCACTTCTCCAATCTCTATTTGGGAGAAGATTGCTTTACGTCCCCAAATGCTGAGCCTTCCCCAACAATCACTGGTGCTCACCTGTCACTGAATTGTTTTGAGCTCCAAGAAGTGGAGCTAGCAATAAATTGCATCGCTCCCGGAAAGGCTGCGGGACCGGACGGTCTCCCCGGGGACCTGCTTTTGCACGATACTAAGCCTTGGGCCCATTTTATTTTGCTTATAATTAACTTAATAGCAACGGGATCTCCTGTCCCAGATTCTTGGAAAGGCGCGGAGGTTGTGCCAATTTTTAAGAAGGGTAATAAGGAGAACCCTGCCAACTACAGACCGATTAGCTTAATCGATGTGATTCAGAAGGTGGTTGGCAGGGTCCACCTTATGAGGATCAGAACATGGATGGAGGATGGAAACATCTTGTCTCATCATCAAGCGGGGTTTAGGCAAAAGGTGGGAACAATGGACCAGGTGTTTAGATTCTTCATGATCTATTGGAAAATAGTGACTATAGGGAAAGGCAGTGTAAAATCCAATAAATTAAAGATGACTTCTTAATTGCTGTATCAGGATGTATGTTTATTCTTGGTAACCAAATAATCAAATACAGCATTTAGATAAGGTAGTAATCCAGGTTCCAGTTAAGGTTATGATAAATGCCCCACCGGGAGCAGCTGCCCTGCTGCTCAGCCTCCAAGGTAACTGACAGTACACTTAAAGATACACAGATAGAACTAAGGATGACATCATAGAGACAGGCTGAGCAGCAGAGTACAAGAGACTAAGAAAGGACAAGAAAGAGAGAAGAGCAGGGAGAAGCAGGATACAACACACCTTCCCCCTTTAAAAGAAAAGTTGAAGAAGATAAAACAGAGAGCAGAAGAGTAGAATAGAGGAACAACATAAAAACGCACCAAATATAAACACCCTCATCAGAGTGGTGGAGAGAAGAGGAAACGCACAAAATAAATGGTGGAGAGAAGAGGTAAGTGCGAGGGTACCAACATTGTACCAACACCATGAGCTAACAAAAATAAAAGTGGTTATGATAAACCACTTGACAAAATCAACATTAGAATGGAAATGGAAATGAACATCTCAATGAAAATCTGAGCAATAAAGGTTCAGTAGCGTCAATCATAAATGAAGTCTGAACACCTCTAAAAAAACATAGAGCACCGAAGTGGTTCAGCATACATAAGCACCAACAGAATTGAGCCCTAGGCTCATCACCAGTAATAATAAATAGAACTGTGAATCAATACAAATAGAACACCTCTAGCGAAGTAGAGCACCAAAGTGGTTCACAAAATGAAAGCATGAATATAACTGAGCACATCTACGGCTCATCACAAACACTGAGCATGAAAATGTAATATTAACACTTCTAACAAAATAGAGTTAAACATAGATAACACTGAGCACCTCAAAAAAAGTTGTGAAACTAAATGGCTCAGTAGCAATACGAATAAAACTGAGCACCCCTATGACTCATCATAAATATTGAGCCCTCTATGGCCCATCACCAATAAGCAAAACCAGAATGGAGCACCTCAATAGATATTGAGCAAATAAATAGCTCCAACAACGTAGTAGAATTAAAATCACTAAAACTAACCTCCAGAAGATACACATGGAAATGAACTCCTCAAATAAATTGAGCATCAAATGGTTCATTTCAGTACAAGTAAACATAGAAATAATTGAGCGTCACACTTGCCCATTACCTGTAATAATAAAAAGCATTATACACCTCAAACAAATAGAGCTCTAACGAGGTCCAGTAAACTAAACAACTGCACAATAAACGGGATAGAGCACCTCAATAAATATATTGAGCACAAAAATGGCTCCCCACAAAAAGATTAGGATGCCCAGCTCTGAGCCATCCTGAGCTTCAAAGGAAGAATTATGAACGACCTGCATAAAATGGCTTGCATAAAGTATCACATAACAGGTAATAAATTACATTAAACTTTAAATCATCAGACCAATAGCACAGTTCGTAAATGCATTGAAATACAAGATGCAATTAACAATATTTTAAACATAACAAATTAAAATAATAAATGTAGTCACCGTTGTCTGATTTCCGGAGGCAGCTTTCTGAAAATGCCAGTGAACTTTTCCATATAGAGACTGTCACCAACTGCAAGAAGATTGTAAATCTGATTTTCGGAGACAGCTTTCTCAATACGCCGGTAAACTTTTCCATATAGAGACTGTCACCAACAGCAAGAAGATTGTAAACACAACGGAGTCTACACTGAAGAAGATAAGGTGATCGACATCTCACCCGAACCCAAAGCAGTCTCCACGAAGTCGTCACCTCACTACCGCAAAAATCCACAAACAGATCCAGGCGAAAAAGAAAATAGCCATCAGATCCTTCTCTGAAACTGCCTTGATGCAGTTGCCAAAGGAGAACACATGTAATGAAGCTGGTTGGCAAACTGAAGACTTGCACCAACCTGCAGACTGAGCCACGACCAACCCAAAATGGCGGCACGCTTTTGACGCGGCGCCGAGTGGCTCATGGCACACTTTTGCAGCATAGCGTCTGTTAGCAGTTAGAGGGATTGATTCAACAATGCCAGAACATCACAGGAGAAGCTATGAAGGAACTTCAGGAGTCCATGGTGACAGGTAAGAGCGCGCGTGCAGGCGCAAGAGTGGAGATATTTAGAAAAGTCGGCTTGTGCTCAGTTTAAAAGAAAACACAGTTAAACGGCATGGCAACAACGAAACTGCCAATGGTCATGGCAAAGCGATCAAAAAGTCCATAAAAGTCACTTTTTCCCCAAAGTAGTGCAAAGGATGATACCATATAGGAGGGAGGAATTTCCTTTAAAGTACACCAAGTAATCGCAGCAGGGTTCACAGACTCTCCAGCTCATCTCAAATGCAGAGCCAAAATTGATAACTGTTCACAGCACACCAACGCTAGATTATTTCACAACTCTGATGGCAGCAAAGTTTGTTTCAGAATATACTATCTACTCATTTTCAGCCACATGAAAGCTGGTAGTAGGCAGCATAAAGTATTCATGTACAAGTTCCAAGTTATTCAAATCAAATTGCTTCCTTTTAAAAGATGACTGTAAGGCAGGGAGTCTCCACATGTAGCTGCATATTATAGTATGTAAAAGCAGATTTCAAACAGCAGGTGACAACTTAAACATCCAAAGTTTAAGCTTACTTTAAAATGTCCTAAACCCAACTTACTTCTGGCTGTCTGCTGTTGTAGACACCGGTGGGACAATCAAGATGTTGGGCATGAGGTTTAATTAGTTTCTTCTGTTGCAGTATCTTTTTGATCACGCGTGGTTTCTTTCCTTAAATCGTCGCCAGTGTAAAATCCAATAAATTAAAGATGACTTCTTAATTGCTGTATCAGGATGTATGTTTATTCTTGGTAATCAAATAATCAAATACAGCATTTAGATAAGGTAGTAATCCAGGTTCCAGTTAAGGTTAAGATAAATGCCCCACCGGGAGCAGCTGCCCTGCTGCTCAGCCTCCAAGGTAACTGACAGTACGCTTAAAGATACACAGATAGAACTAAGGATGACATCATAGAGACAGGCTGAGCAGCAGAGTACAAGAGACTAAGAAAGGACAAGAAAGAGAGAAGAGCAGGGAGAAGCAGGATACAACAGGCAGCTTGTACCTGTCCTTCATAGATCTGAAGACAGCATTTGACCTGGTGCCTAGGGAAAAGCTATAGCAGGTCCTACAACAACTGGGCTTTGTGGTGAACAGGGGGGTGCGCCAGGGATGCGTGCTGGCCCCCACCCTGTTTTCGCTATTCATCAATGGGGTTGTAGATTATCTCAAAGAGGAACCAGCTGACGCTCCCACTTTGGCGGGGGAGAAAACACCAACCCTCCTGTTCGCCGACGACACACTCTTGATCTTCAAGACACCGGGTGGCCTCCAGAAACTTTTAAATAGGTTTAGTCTTTTTTGCAATTCTCGGGGGTTGACAATCAATACAAATAAAACCAAATTAATGACTATCAACCCATCAAAACGTTTTAGAAATGGCATCACCCTGAACGATACCCCTTTAGACTCCGTTGAGTCTTTTGACTATCTGGGAATTTGGGTCTCTAAAAATATGAAGTGGAGTTCCCACCTAGCCAAAATGCTCCTAAGCCATAAGCGGGTGTCTGGGGCCATCGTCAGAGAACAACACCAGTCAGTGAGTAGGCCAGTTGCCCCGGCGCTTGCGGTGTATGACGGCAAAGCGCTACCTTCGGCCCTATACGGGGCCGAACTCTGGGGCCTTGAGAATGTTAGCGAGCTTGTCAAATCAGAAAACAAGTTTCTAAGAGACCTTATTTCTCTTCCTATTTCCACCCCGTTGAAGCCCCTTCTGTATGATATGGGAAGATGTTCCATCCGGACATTGTACGTCTTCGTCCCCTGCTCTTTTGGGCGCGCATAAGAAGGACCGTCGAGTTGTCCAATTATGCTGCTGCCCTAGATGAACTGGTAACAGCTGACACAGGGAGCAGGATTAAATGGATAGCTGACCTTAGGCAGCTCTTAATAGATATTGGACTTAGTGAGGCTTGGGCTAGCCAGATACCACCTTCACAAAAGGACTTGAAGAGTGCTTATTGGGATTGGGTGCAGATACAAGAGCTATCTAATCCCAAAACAGGGAAACTCACTGTGGTGTTCTTTGAACATAAATCCATCCGCAAACTTGAACCCTACCTCGATTTTATACAGGTTCCCAGGGACAGGGTCCTATATATGAAGATGAGACTAGGGACCCTCCCGCTCAAAAGCGTGACAGCATCTTGGAAAGGGCCCAATTCCATTCCAGCGCCCTGCCCATGCTGCGCCTACCATAATGAGTCTATTGCCCATTTTTTCTTTGCATGTCCGGCCTACAGGATGGCTAGAGCCAAATGTCTCAAACAACTCTGTAAAATGGTAGGCCTCATGAACCGTCGTGCTGCACTACGCATTTTAAAAACCGACACTTCTCTCACATTGATCTGTGGAGTAGCTAAATATTTGGGTTGCTCATGGTTGAATAGAAAAAAGACCTAGGCGAAAAAAACGATATGTTCCAACACTCTAGATGTGCATGGTTGATAGATAAAATAAGAGCAAAGTCCTGAGAGAATAATGTCTAGAGCAATAGTGTTCACGATTCCAATCCGATATTATTGGTTCTGTGAAAATGTATTCCCTTTTTCTATTTTTTGTTTTCCTTTTATCTGTATGGAACTTATGCTCATTGTATAGTATGATGCACTTTTATTATGTTACATGTTTTTAGGATTCTCTTTTTAACTGTATGGAACTCGACGCTTAATGTACAGCATAATGTACTTTTATCTTGTTACATGTTTTTAGAATATGATTTTTATATGTACATGCTTTTATGATAATTTTTTATCGAATAAAGCTCATACTACTTCTACATATAAAAACGAACTTTCATCTCAGTTGTTAAGTTTACCCGATGTGACCTCCCCTCTCAACACGAGTCAGAAATACGTGGTTAGGCAGGCCCTGCGACCCAGGCTTGAAGCAACTGATTGACAGATTACAGGTTGGGGAACATGTAACCCTTAGACAGAAAACCAAGCTCGATCCAACTAATAGACAGCCACACCACAATGGTCTCAGGAGATTGGCCCCAATAAAACACATTTGGCTGGAGGGGCGCACATTCTCAAAAACACTATAAAGTTAGATGCCACATTAAGTTTAGAACATAAAAGCCAATCAGAACACATCATGCACATTACATGCAGTAATCACGCACTCTTTATACTGTACATCTGGACACGAACCCACTGGCCCTCAAGTATGCTCACACAAGGATGAGGCCCACCTGCACTTCTTATCGAACCCCCAATCTATGGCACCATGACCAGGCACACATTTGTGTTGCCAAAGGAATGCATGAATCACTTTATAATGCTTCATGTAAAGTATAAAATGAGGGCCGAAACCAATGCGCTTTCAGACAGTCTGCAGACCCCGTCTCTTTTACCTGATCTCCCAGCCACTGAGTTTAACAACTTTTCCTGTTTTTGCCAAACACCTCTTGTCTTTCATTTCTTCAAAGGTAAATACATATTCGAGCAACACGTGCATAGGTAAAGTCATACGCAAAAAGAACAATTGATGCACAGAATTCAGAACAATGTCATACATTCACCCCAGTACAGAGATCTGGGCCTAAATCCATCGGTTTTTTTCTCACCATGCCATTCTAGTTTGGACCCTGCCATATGCAAATCAGTCTTGACCCTGCGCCCAATGGGAACAGTCCAGCACGAACTGCCAGGCCAGGTCCTCCCTGGACTGGAAACAAGCATCCTAGGAATGGTTTCATGCTTTCAGCCCTCATCAGCCAGGATAGCTTGACTCCAGTGGCATGGAGGGCACGGGCCCCTCGTCCGGGCATACCCGGCGCACTTAGGGCGAGAAAGCAAAAGAGACACAATTGATGGCCAGAATGCAGAACAAATCGAAACATTCACAGCCAGTCAAAAGATCTGGGTTAAATCCATCATTCTTTTGCTCACCATGTCACCCCAGTTTAGACCTGGCCATGTGCAAATCAGTCTTAACCCTGTACCCTAAGTGTGCCGGGCATGCCCAGACATGGGTCCCGGTCTCACTGTGCCACTGGAATCAAGCAATCCGGGCCGATGAGGGGTGAAACCCTGTAACTGGTCCTAGGATGCTTGTTTCCGGTCCAGGGAGGAAATGGCTAGCAGTTCGGGCTGGACTGTTTCAATGAGGCACAGGGTCAAGACTGATTTGCATATGGTCAGGTCTAAACTGGGGTGGCATGGTGAGCAAAAGAATGATGGATTTAACCCAGATCTTTTGACTGGAGGTGAATGTTTTGATTTGTTTTGCATTCCGTCCATCAATTGTGTGTCTTTTGCTAGATAAAGTCATACAGCACAAATATGCAAGTGTTTAGACTATACTGCCCTAATAGGCCTGCTGAGTTTTTTCTTGGGGGTTGAAATGTCACCACTTCACCTTTGGTTGTTTCTTGAATGTTGTGAAGATCACAGCAAATAGCTGAATTCCTATATGGGCTTAATTAGGAACATTAGATTTTTGTTGGATCTGTTTAAACAATGTATATGGTTTGTCACTTTATGAGTACTGCACCATCTGCATTACTGTTCACCTTTTAATGATTTCTAATGGTTGGTTAATACAATTTACAGATGCGCCTAACAATTGAGGTTCTGACATGTTTTACACATTGAATGCCTTTTTTCACAATTTTTAATCTGCAAAGGCCAACTTTGACATGTATGAATTACATATGAAATCAATGAATCATAAGCATGTTGTATTTCGGCGGCAATAAGCAGCATAAATGGCTGGGTGGATTAATTTTCTTGTGCAAGAGTTTAGTGCAGACACATGCCCCACTATAAGCATTGAAACTGCTTTGCACTGCCAAGAGCCACTCCTCGGTCATTTATGGAACGGGGTTTGTTTGGAGTAGGAGAGTGCAAGAAACCCATACATAGCCTGATAATTGTCTCAAAACCTAACGTCAAGTCACAGCTGGCCCAAACGAGGGTGCAAGCAATGTGTTTGACCTTCTGTGGCTGTTTCCATGAAGGAAATTGTACTGGAACGTCCCATACAGGTACCTTGGCAGGAGATACAGGCTCACATATTACATTACTACAGGGAGAAACAGAAAAAGGACAGGGAAAATCAGAAGCAAGCCCAAAGAGACACAGCTAAACTGGTCCAACATAGGTTAAAAAAGACCACCCTTGAGACAGCTGAGGTGGCGGCAAGCATGCAAGAAGCATCAGTCTTGCCCTTGCCCTATGGAAAATACTACTGGCTTACCTTTACACCATAGTGGAAGGCTGTGGGGTGTACTTATCCTGTTTTTGAGTGGGCTTTGCTATGGCATCATTGGTAAGCCACAAGCATTATAATTTGCGCAATGCAGCACTGCTTTTTGTCACACACAGCTTGGCCTGTTCCATTTTTTTACAGCTTCCTTTGATATGCATTTGACTGTTTTGCTCTCAGTCTGTTGGACAAACGTCCTTCTGATTGTCGATAGTTGAAACAAAAACACATATTTTCAGTATAACTATTTGACTGTATCGACTTTTGGATGGGGTGGATTAGTACGGAATCGGGTAGTTATTTTTCTGTGCCCACTTATCATTCATGGTCTGAACCCATTTTGCGCCGTCCTGAAATTTTAAGCTGCTGCGAGGATGATTCTAGCTCGGTTCCAGGGTGTTTCAATGCACCTCATTACCAAACAACTAAACACCTCATTTTCCTGACAAAGACTGACATCACACTTGGCATGGAGTTAGAGAAATTTGCTGGTGTGGCAAGTTCTAGCTTTAAAAAGGTGAATTTTATCAAGTTAGAAGGAGCGGGAAAGCCACGTTTTATGCGAATGGCAATAACACCTTCTGTGTGACCGCTCTAGTGAAGCCTTCACAATAAATACAGTCATAAATGCCTCTTCTTCCCTAATGTACTATTTACCGCCGAGTAGATGGATGGGCATCTGCTCACCGGGCACTCCATCCTCTGGGTGATGAAACTGAAATACTATCATTCTGGAAGCGCTATGGATTTTGTAGAAGACTGTAATTTCTACTTTACGATGAGAAAACAATGTTATGCCCACCGAGCAGATGGCCCGTTCTTTCTTTGTCCTCAAGTACTCTTTGCATTGGTACCTTGCCTGCGAGCACCATAATGACC
Organism: Lissotriton helveticus; assembly: GCF_964261635.1. Classification (NCBI taxonomy): domain Eukaryota; kingdom Metazoa; phylum Chordata; class Amphibia; order Caudata; family Salamandridae; genus Lissotriton; species Lissotriton helveticus. The sequence continues at coordinate 1,472,121,530 of NC_136065.1, forward strand.
AAAATATGCTTTCTCCTCTTTGAGGTCGTCAATTAGCTGAACATGTCACTAATTGCCTTTCTGTACTTTTAGCCAGCGCCAAACTTTAATAATGCCATCAAATGTCTACAGAAGCATGTGTGCCCGAAATATGTGTCTTCCTCGTTTGTGCAGTGCATAGTGAAATAGCTGTGCAGATCCACGTTCCTGCTTTGATGTTGAATGCCATTTAGGGTACAGATTCGTATCAATGCCTTGATTTTGAAAGCGACTAAGAGGAAAATGATGGTTGAACTTTGTATCAGCTCAGTGTCCATACTGTATGCAGTACTATGTCAGTTTCTACTATCCCTATAGTATATAATGTATACCTTCTTTTCTCTAAATAATCAGCACAAAATGACATCATCTTATCACCTTCTTACCCACAAATATGTGAGTAAAATGACAGCAATTACATATTCCTTGTGATCTTTGGCATATATCTCCAAAATCGCGAACATCATCAGATCCAGGATGTATATTACAAAACACAGTCTGAGGTAAAATAATGCAGTGATTACTACTGCAGATGGGCATGAGTAGGGACTTTCACCCTTAATTTTGAAATGGAGAGCAGTCTATTCCCTCTATTACTGCTATAAATACACCCAGAGAACGAGCATGAGATGCTACTGCGATGCTGCTTCAACTGTGCTTCTACACTAATGTTACTCTGGCCCACAGGCTAAGTAGAATTGTCTGTCAAGGTGATTCAGAGATTTGGTAGTTGTTGTCAACTATTAACCAATTTATTAGAAGGGGAAATGAAATTCAAGTGCCCTATTATGCCTCGAATGTGCCATAGATCAGCAACTTTGTGAAATAAGGTTAACATGTTATTATAGTTCGTATAAAATAAGCTGAGTCACTGCAGAGAGCATTCCTTCTTTAGTGTGTCTTGAGATGCTACAGACACAGTGTATGAGGCTGGTCCATATTGGCTGCCTGAGATTTGACAGCAATAAATACATCTTAATGCCAGATACTGGCTTTCTGTGAGGAGCACTGCTTTTTACTTGATTCTCGTATCAAGAAAATCTTTCTATAAAAATTGGCTTTCTTTAGAGTGAGTCAAATCAAATCAAAATGTACTTTATTTAATTAATACAATATTAATCATAAAAGATACACACATACATCACGTTTAAAACTTCTAAAAACCAAACAACTCATATCAGCAAATGATCATTTTCCTAGTTCTTAAAGAAGCACATGAAAAGGAAGCGGTACAGAAACAGGTTAGAGGATCAGGCAACATTTGTAAAAAATATAAGGCAGTGCAACAATGCCTAAAATCGAGCTTACATAAAAGAGGAATTAAGAACATTTTACGAAGATTACAGTAAAATTTACAAAAGAAGAAAATGTGCAAATCAGTTTGATGCGAGAAATCATCACATGGGCAGCAAGGAGATCATTACTAGAATAAATACCATTAGGGTGACCCAACATACACGAAATATAATTAAGGTGACATTTTAACAGAATAAATCTGTGCCGCAGGCTTGTAAAAAACTCCAGATAGGAGGTTATCCCTTTAACCTGCAGTTGGCCTTCCAAGTATTCCCTTATTCACGGTTTATTATGGAGGGCATCCATTCTCGCATCACTGGCAGAGGCTAAAAAAACGAGGCTTTAAAACTTCTTTTTTTAAACCGATACACAATTTCCCGGTGATTCAAACAGACTCCCAAAATCTAGGGTTTGTAAGACACTTTTCACATACTTAAACCACTGAATATTCTGAGCGTGTTCTAGGGCTAGACAATCAGTTATAATTTCTTGAGTGAGGGCCACGGTATCTCTGGACCATACTGAGTGCCAGAGAAGAATAGGGGCTATCTTGATCTGATCCGTTATATAGGGGATATTTAGCTCTTGATGCAATTTAAAATTGGAACAGCTAATGGGAAGACTCATCATAGATTTCCAGAAGATATCATCTATTATTTGTATACCCTTTATATTCACGTAGCCCCATACTCCAGCATGGTAAGTAGCTACTGCACTAGATTTGGCCTCATAGACATTCCTTACAATAGCTGGATTTCTTGTTTCCAATTTTTTCGAAAAGGAACGAATTGCATTACTACTTTTTTTAAGCATAATCCCACGATTTCCCACCATATTCAGCCAAGATGCGTAATGGTCAAAGGTCACCCCTAAATAGGAAAATAGGTCTGCCTGCACCACTTTACGGTCTGAGATAATAAAAGAAGTGGGAGGAGTTTCTGCTTTTTCCCTGCAATTAAATGACGTTAATTAATTTGTATGGAGATCCAGACTTTTCATAAATTCTACATAATTATTCAACAGTTTCCGGAGCAACCTCGCCATACGCACAATTAAATCTGCATCATCTGCATATAATAAAATTGGAATGGCTTCTTATTTATTCTAGATATATCTATGCGGAATCGAGCAGTCGAGACTCCACCCCATTAGTATAAAGCGAAAACTAAAAAGGTGGGAGAAGGCACCCTTGGCGAACGCCTCTAGTAGCTGGGAACCACCTGGTGCACTCACCCTGTTTGCCATACTTTACACATGCTTTGCTCCTCGCATACAGCTGTCTTACGAAGGTGGTTATTTCCTGGTCTTCCCCCACTTCCCTCAGGATCCTCAAGAGATGTGAATGGGATACACAGTCAAAGGCTGCGCTAAGGTTCCTGAAGGCCAGGTATAGATTGCCTTGCTTAGCATGGGTGTACTTCGCTATAAGCATACTCAGGTTCAGACATTGATCTTGGGTACCTCTACCTTTTCTAAACCCATATTGTGCCGGGATCATGGTATTATTTTCCAGGGCGCATGCCACCAGTCTATTTAATAGGACTCTTCCCATGAGTTTGGCCTTGCTGTCAAGGAGGGAGATGGGCCTATAGATTCTGGGATCAAGTTTATCCCCTTTTTTGTGGATTGGAATTAAAAAAGGCCGGGGTCCCTCCTTGGCTATGGCATTGAATGTGTTAGTAAGCTGACGGCCCCAACGATCAGGGCAATCTGTGGAAAAATCTAAAGGTGTTTCGTCTATACCCGGTGCCTTATTGCTGGAGCATTGAGTCAAAGCTGTCCCTATCTCCGTATTATTAAAAGTAAGGGTGATATTAGATGGTGAGATAGGCTCTTCTAGCATTGCTTCAGGACCCACTCTCAATCCATTACACATTTTGCTAAAATGCTCCACCCATGAGTCCTCATCTACATGTGTGTCCAAGTTGGGGGTCTGAGTTCGATTTTAAAAATGGCGCATTGGTTGTTGACCAGAAGTCCCTCGTAATGTTTGTAAATGTAGCTTGCAGTAATTTTTCCCAAGCCTCTTCTTTCAATATCTTTAGGTTATTCTTCCTGGCCATAGAATATCCAGCCTGGTCTGTTTCACTAGGGCGTGATTTCTTGGGACACACTTAAGAGATCGATGTAGGTGGGAAAGTGCTTTAGTGCAAATGTGATCAATCTATTTTGGTCCTATGGTTTTATGTGACCCACCACTCTTCAAGAGATTCCTTTTCACTTCTAGCAGAATAGCTTCAAAGGCCTCTATAGTAGGCTGTGGGTCCAAATTTGGAGCTAAACAAATTACTATTTCCTTCCTTCTGCTAGATACAACCTGGGGAATAAGAACAGTCTTGTCAATATCCTCCCACTTCAGGGTTATCCCATTCTTCTTCGCAAAACCAGGCTTTATATGTGAAAAGTTGGAACCATGAATACCTCGCCATTTCATATTCAAAGTTAAGGCCGCATGATCACTAAAACGTTTCTGTTGCTGAAAACTCCTACCAATGAGGCTGAGGCTATTATAACATCGATTACTGTGCTATGTAGGGTAGAACAAAAGGTGTCACACAGGAGGCCAGAGGATTCCGACCGGGGGTTCATAATCTCCAAATCTTTAATAATAGTATGTTACTTCAGGGCATTGCCTTATTGGTTGTAGTAAAACCATACATTCCCACCTCCTTCCTCGTCTGTTAAGCGGCATGTAGAGGCTGATAGTAGAGGGCAGGGGTTCACATTAAAATCACCCACCCACAATACTGTCGGATCTTTGTTACATGTACCAATTATCCTACTCATATTTTCCTCCACTATAGCAGCAACTTTATACATTTCACCCCAAATAGGTTATTATAAACATTAATCAGTAATATGGTGTTATCTTCCAGACCTTTAAGTAGTAAAATATTAAAATATTGACATTTGTTAAAAAAGGTTAAAACCTCAAATCGCAGGGTGTCCTTTAATAATGTGACAATCCCACCCTTCGCCCTATCGGCCGGTTACTCAAATTTCAAGGGTGCAGTATGACCTATAGCCATCTATATTAACCGGACCCACTGCCCAAGTCTCTTGCAGACATACTAGGTCAAAAGAAGAAATATATTTTTGCCAATCATGGTCCAACAATTTCTGCCCCACACCTGCAATGTTCGATATCTTTAGAGTGAGTCAAAACACCCACAAAATCAGTCGTCTACAACTTTAGTTTATAGAGAAATGGGTAGCAGTTGTCTCTCAGAGTCATCTAAAGATGTTTTGCGGCATCTATTCTTTAGTATAGTTTCCCATCAAGCAAGAAAAAATTCTAATTAAGTCACATTTAAATCATTTTTGTTAACATAAATGTTTATTCCTTAGAGGTCTCTTTTGTTGCTCTCAAAAGTCTAGACTCTAGCCTCTAGTAATTAATTTTAAAGACAATTGGGTTAGTAAAGATATCACTATTTCTTTCACAAGTGGAAGATGAAAGACCTGCAAACAGAATGCATATTACCTCCTGTGGTGTACTGGGTCCCCTAAGAGATTAGGAAATCACATTATACTGTTTACTGGGTTGTGTGTCCCTGAATGAAAAAATACATTGGTAGTACCATCTTCATAGTAACAAATGTATGCCAGAACACTTGAGAGCCAACACCAGCCAAGATACCAAATATCTTTTTTAAGTTCAAGTAAAAGTTTATTAGAATAAGCTGACGGCCCCAACGATCAGGGCAATCTGTGGAAAAATACCAAATATCTAACACTAAGACATTTCACGGAATTTCACAAATCAATTTGGACAAGTGTCCACTACGTCTAGATAGTCCACAGCAAACCTAGAATGAGTAAGAGAGAATGAACTCTCAGAAAAGTATTGTCAAGTTCCATAATACATGTTTAGATTTCTGAACCTAGTGGGTTGAATTTAACAGAACATTTAATTGTACACCTTTTGGTGTGAGATGTTATGCAAGATAGTGCTGTCTTTTGTATGTCTCTTGTGCACTATGTTATCATATTCTAACAGTTGTTTTAGCACCTGCGTACGTTCACTTTATTATGGAAAAAGTTAATGGTCCAGTTGATTAAAGTGACTGAATTTAATCTATTAAAGTGTTTGCTACTTCAGAAATACACTTCAAGTTGAATAATCTCAACAGACTATTTGACACGTAATTTACGCACACGAATCTGAAAGCTGTGTGGAAACTACCAATACCCCTATGCTAATGTAATATTCCAGTAGCACACACATTGGACATGACTTGGAGGTAGCCATTATTTGCGGCAATCCAACAATCCCCAACTTGGGCTGCTGGTTTGAACACACATTTTAACTCAAGCTTAAGATAATGAATGCTACAAAAGAAATAAGAGGAGGCCCGAAGTATGGAGCAAGGATATTTATATAAAATACACTTTTCAATATTTTCTGAGTGTATTGTTTTGGAGTGAAATGCCGCCTCATATACTGCTTAGTTTGAGGATGCCACTATATTTTTCTGATTTCTTTACTCTTTAAATTGCCTGATTATGAAAAAAGACAGCAACACCTGATTATTAAAGTGGACTGATGTGCCATTTTCCCTTGCACTCAACATTTTATATTGTATGTGTCACTATCATGGTGCCTACAGTAAATAAGGCCAGTTTTCCTGGCTGAAATATGTCATTCTCGCTGACATGATGTGTAACCAATAAAAACACTCCTCCGAGCGCCACTCAGTAAAAAAACCTCAAGTATAAAAATTTAAAAAGCAGTTTAAAAAGTCTAAAAATAAGTTACATTCATTAAACATAACTTATAATCACTTTTGCTATAAGCAACATAAAAATGAATAATGTTATTGAGGGTGGTTGAATTTAATTTTAAAGTATTGCTCAGCCAATAATGTTTAATTAATACATGTACATTATGTACATTGTGATACTAAGTTAGTTGTAGGAGGTAGTGGTTTGTGTATTAATCTTTTAGCAGTTATTGGTTAATAGTATTTGTTTAAAATTATTTCACATTTTTATTTCATATTAAACTAATGGTATTTGTTTTTAAAACAGATGAATAAACTTTATTACATTTCCCTATAATTTCTAATCAGATGATCTCTGCACCAGTAGCACTGCTCATCATAAATAGATGAAAAGTTACTAATAATAAAGTTATACTCATAAATGTGGCCATGGAAGTCTCATTTGAGGGGGTGGACACTCTTAGTCTACACCTAGGTGTAAAGCAACACTCAGAAATGATGAGTAGCAGAAAGATAGAGAGTTAAACCTAGGTTTATGAGTAGATCTACATGTAACTACACATGCAAACTTACCTTTCTGAATTGGGCCTAAATGCATGTTAGTAGCCCCATATTTTTCTCTATCACTATTTGATTAGAAACTTTATATGGACAAGACAAATACAAGTGTTATTCTGTGTCGGCCTTAAATGTTGTCCTCATAATGACATCAGCACCATCTCGTCGTTCTTTGATCATCAATGAGGGGTAAACATTTTCTTCCCACTTGTAGACACTGCTTTGGTTATTTTCGGAGTCTGTGCTTCCATAATTCATTGTGCAATTTGTCACACCCAGAAAATCATTCAGAATGTGGATGGTGAGCATCATATCATTAGACACGGTTCTCAACAGATTCCAACTTTTCATGTCAAGCATCACTTTCCTTCAATCATTCCTGACAATGGAAACAATATGACACTGGTAAAAAATATAAGGCAGTAACACAAGGCAAATGTATTTAAAAATGGTCGCAGTTAAGCCAAACGTAACGTTAGTAGGACGATTTCTGTGGCAGCAATTTGTAAGGAACACTTTAACTTTTAGTAGTACTATCTGTCACTGTGATGGATTATCAGAGACTTCTGATCTTTTTAAAGTTTATATGAAGCCCTAAGATCAAGTATATGAATAATATGCATAAAGAAGTTGTAGGTCCTCAGCCTTTTAATATTTTCTGATGAAAGATCTTCTTTTTTGTCATGCACTCTTTAAAGTGCTGTTCCAGGTATCAAACAATAGCAAGAAGAAATATACATAGTAAAACTCACATATTTTCTAAGAATCTTAAATATTTGGTACATCTTTACACTTTATGTATTATCTTTTTTTTTATTCCAGGCCAAATTTAGAGTTTGGCAGCCAGAGTACAGAGTCCCAAACCTGCTGGAGTACCCCGCAACAGGGGACCTTTAAGTACTCAGTTGACGCAGCCCAAAACATTACACCATCTGTTTATTAATGGATGATAATGTAATGTCCCTTTTGTCCAGCCCATCATAACCAGGAAAAACATGGGGGTAATTGGCAGGAAAAAAACCAATAATGAACTCCACACTAAGGGAGAAAGCCACCAGCATTAAGGGGGTCAACAGTTTTGTTTTTTTGTTTTTTTTTAAACGCCTTCTTTGGGAGTTTGCTTTTGAACAACAAATAATTTCAATATTTTAGTGAATTAACATTAAAACCAATAAGAGTCTCATACCAGAGTTTTAGTACATTGAAACGAACCACAATGGTTCCTTAGAATGTACAGGGATGACTGCTGGGTCAGCATTCATCTCTAAATTTGGTGGTCCGAGTACCTTTGTGCCCACCATCACGATGGAGACCTTTCCCTTTACCAAACTGTAAATTGGGCCGTCCATGTTTTCTTCACGTTTATGGACCTTTTTGTGGCATCCAAAATCAATTATGGTGACTGGCCTTTTGTTGCCTGTATTGATTTGTCAAATTATTTTCTGGGGACCAAAGCCACCATTAATTATTTCTTCATTGTTCTGCTTCACAAAATATCAAAATTGAGGAGCAGTTTATGGATACAAATCTGCCTTTTCACTAAGGGAAAAAGGACTTATTTAATGATAATAATAAACTTTTGTTTGAGTGTGTTAGACCTGGCATCTTTGGCGTGGTTTCCCCTGTCTTTTTGCCTCTACCTCTCGTGTTTTTGATGCTGTGCTGGATTTCGTTTTTGCGGGTTTAGATGCTTTGGGCGCTTTGCCACTGCAGATCAGTGGCAAAGTGCAAGTGCTCCATGAGTAAATTGTAAGTGTAATTGGTTATCCATGATTAGCATATTTGCATCACCAAGAAGTCCCTAGTAAAGTGCACTGAGTGTGCCAGGGCTGGTGATTCAAATACTACTGATAGGCCTGCAGTACTGATTGTGCCAACCACATGAGTAGCCCTAAAATGGTGTCTCAGGCCTGCCACCGCAGTGCCTGCGTGCAGTCTGTGGGCTGCCATTTCAACCTGTCCAGTGTCCTCACTGACCAGACCTAACCATTCCCTTTCTGTACACATTGGTCACCCCTATGGAAAGCCCAAGGTACCCCCTTGGGCAGGGTGCAGTGTATGTAAAAGGCAGAGCATGTACTAGTGCGGGTGACATGCTCTGGTACTGAATTACAGCCATTTTCGTTTTTCACTATTGTAAGGCTATCTTGCCCATAGGCTATCATGGGGAATGCTGGCTACAGTGGTTACCTGCATATCTAGGCATATCTATATAGCAAGATAGGACATCAAAGTCTTGTATCCCTGAACTCAGAATTTAATAACACATCTTTTAGGAAAGGTGATTTTTAAATCTTGTGTTTGAGAACAACACTTTTAGAAAGTGGCTGTTCTCTTGTCTTACCTTTCTGTGTGCCTTGGCCTTGTTGTGAATTGACTGTCTGGTTTGTGAGTGACAGGGGCTGGGTGGCTCCCAGAGGCTGAGTGGGCCATCCCTGGGCTTAATAGCTCCATCTGCATCTAGAGTGGTGGGAGGGGGTAGCACCTGGGCCTGAATAGGGCTGTGCCTGCCTTCCACAATGCTGGCTACACCTCCTGCTGGGCAGCAGATGACCCCGCCCCTCTCTCTGAAAGGAAAGGAGAGGCCAGGAAAACAAAGTGCTCAAGGAACACCCAGAACTGGTTCAGACCGGGCTCAGAGCCCTCCTGCACAAAGGGAACAAAGACTTTTAGAGGTATAAGTATAGTACCGCAGACTACAGAAAATTAGATCACCTTGGATTCAAGAAGGAAACTCTGCCAAGGAGAAAGCTGGAAGACTGAAGAAGATGGACTGTCATGCTGTGTGTTTGTGGGCTGACCTGCAGTTGCTTTGCTGCCAAGGAGAGGGGAAGGATGCTTGCGGAGCGCATCCCGGTCAGTGCGAGGAAAGTCCCGCCGCCGCGAAGATTGAGATCATCGCAGCGCCTGTTGCCGCTGAAAGAACCGGCGCATCCTTCGCTTCTGGAACGCATCGCTCCGGAGCAGGAAAAGTACCATCGATGCGAGTATCATCGCAGAGCCTATCGTCACTGGGTTAGATCGTTGCACCGCATCACGTCGCTGCGAGAGTCGTCGCAGAGCCATTGCATCGAGGGGCCGCGAGAGGAGAAGATCGACGTTGCGCCTCGCCGCTGCACCTGAGATTGTCACCATCCCGAAGATCGTGACATCGTACCTTTTGCGAGACGCTTCCTACGAAACCTGCTCACTGGAATCCATACAAGGTATCGCCTCCCTCCCCATACAGACCGGATCCGTCACAACACACCCGCTGTGTCCAGTGGGGTTGTCGCCTCGCCTCCCCAGGGTCTCAGGAGTGACGCATCACTTGTTTTCCAACGCTGCAGCTTTTACTTGGAACTTTTGTCGCATCCAGTGGCGTCATATAGATCGAATAGAAACAGTTTGTAACTGGTGAAGTACAGTGAGTGCCCGCTGATTTAATCTGCTAAATAGATGCTTGCTTGGTCTTACATGTGCTCCGTTGCGCTTAAATACAGCAATGCACTTTGCTATAAACTTCCTAAAACAATGATTTTTAAAGTTAACACATCCGAGCAGAGGCGGCAGGCGGCTTGTTGCCTGTGAATGAAAAATGCGTCGCAGTTTTGTTACTTGTCGCTGGTGATGGGGGCGAACAGACATGTCTGGACCCTCCCCCTGAAGCCATGCCCTGGAGCCGCCTGCTCTGGCCTCGGATTTTGCGCACCACCAGACCGCAGCCTCCCTGTGCCTCCCGGTCTCCAGCGGTCAGCCGAGAGCATGCTGCCAAACGAGGCTGCTCAGGAAGTTTTCCTGGCATTTAAGGGACTCTGCTCTGTCACTTTTTGGTGGGATGTTTGCCTTTTGGGGGATTTCGGCTGATGTCGATGATAATCCCTGCTTGACAGTCTGATGCCACCTGTGATCGTGAGGCTACGGAAGTGAGGGCAGTCCTCATGACCTCATCCCCGGCTGCAGCCAGACAGACAGTTTACCTTTTACAGACCCCGGAATCAACCTGTGGATTTTTCCAAGTTCTTCAGCTTTTCTTTCGAAAAGGGAAACTGTACAGCCTTTCATTGCCAGTCAGAGAAAGTAATGTAAGATGTCGCAAGAAAGTATGTTGTGTTTCACATACTTCACACAGACATCGGGTTGTGAAATGGATGGAAAATGAATACTATGTACCCGTATGAGCGCCAGCTCACGGGTGCAGTGGCTGGCACGAGAAAGCTCAACTGTGGCACTTATTTGGCTAAAAAGGATCGTTTATGGACAGGCCTTCTGCTGAAAATCAGTTGGCACAGCAGCAGCAGTTGAAAGTTCCCTGCTCGTGGCCTTTCCTAGACAGAGGTTGAGCCAGGGTGCAGGAGAACGCCAAACAACTGGAGTTTTCACACCAGCCATGCACGATTTGCGTGACTATTGTGCCGAAGCCCGGCTTCCATGCATCAGTTACTTGAGTACAACTTTGGCTGTGGAATTTGCGCGCCACCGCATGATGCACCGGGCACACCGGCAATGAGTCCACGTGCGACTTTGGCGCAGACAAGCACAAGGGTTCGCAATGCTGGGATGGTACTTTATTTGGTGCACCTGCCACTCTGGTCTATGGATGGTGCTGGGGGTGACAAGTGATGGGGCAATGTGGGAGTTAGCACTGAAACCATTCTGTATGGTCCCAGTGGCACTTATTTGGCACTGGCGGACTTGGAGGAGGTCCATCTTGGATTCATGGGGTAAGCTGTGAGGGGGTGACACCATGAGTTACCAGCACTGGGTGACACCAACCCTAGTGACGCCACTGGTCGCATCTAAAGGTACTGTTGGCTAAAACGTGACGCAACTGTGGATTATTTTAACGCAATCTTAAGAACTATTTTGAAACCATATTCTTGAACTGTGCATGTTGGATTTTTGTCGTTTTGGTCTTGTTTAGTTTAGATTAAATACTTCTATTTTTCTAAACTGTTGTGGTGTTTTCACTGTGTTACTGTGAGTGTTGGTACAAATACATTACACATTGTCTTTGATAAGCCTGACTGTTCGTGCCAAACTACCAAGGGGGTGAGCAGAGGTTATCTAAAGAGTGTATCCTCCTTACCCTGACTAGAAGCAAGGGTCCCTATTTGGACATTGGTACCTACCTCTGCCAACTAGAGACCCCCAGATCTAACAGAGTGCTTCCTTCCATTTTCCTGTTATGTACATTTTTTTTTAAGTCTGCTAAAATTACTAAACTGCTACACATGATAAAGTGAGGCATTCATCAGTGCAAATGAATATAATTTATATATCAGATTCTTAGGCTGTGGTTATGTCTGTATTTCAGCAGGTGTGAACGACGTCACTCAAGGGCAAGATGAATATATGAGGGCACAGGAAAATGTTCTCTTAGATCATACAAAGCTACGCAAACATCACCATCCTCTCTAACAATATCTCCTTATGAACATTATTTTCTTCCCTAAATATTGGAAATACCATACGCGTGCTTCGTATTTCTTCCACTTTACCTGAATTACTCTGCCACAGTCATGCACTCTCTGTAGCAAATAATGTTTGCTGATATTCCTAATAAATCTGTCCGTTTTCAGTTTTACTGCCCGATGTCCTGTTCTACTGAATACCAAACTGCTCATAAATGTAGGTTTTGTAACAATCCATCCTCCTGAGAAGGATGTGAAAATGCCATATTTCTATCATTGTAACTAAAGGGTTTTAAAAACAGGGCTAATATCTCTTCTCATCAAAATGTCATACACATCAGAGGTGTAGGAAGCCTTCTGCTGTCCTGTGTGATGTTATGCCTTTATTAAAAAAACAGTTAGCTTACGAAATTAAGAAATACTCAAAATAGAAAAAGGGAAACAATCATTCATATGAAATAATAAAAACTGGTTATTTAAGGAAAAAAGTTTTAGACTATTTGAATAGAAAGAAAACATGCTCTGCTGCACAGAAACTGACATAATAGCTATTAAGGAAAATAAATAGCACAAATTGATTCCATTTTGTTGTGGTTCCCCATCTCTACATGACTGCTTTTGCTGGCTATCGGGGTTGGTGTGCTGCACCACTACGAAACACAAGCAGAGCACCATTGCTACCCTCTAAGACGTATGTTGTACATTGGAACTCACTGTTTGACCTATTTAATTTTCTGATAAGTCCATTCTAAATTGTACCAAAATTGCACTCAAAGCATGAGAGGTCAAGTGTTCTAAGAAAACAAGTTATTTCTTTAGTTGGGGAGGATGTGAACCCTTCCCATGAAATAAGTTTAAAATCTTGTCCGATCCAACAAACTATTTCAATAAAGTATCTTGGACTCAAACCCTGCCAGCAATAGCACAGTGCAGACAGGTTTAGCTTCAAGAAAAGTGTGTAAAGTGGGCCAGTCAAGGCTGTGTGTAGCAAAAGGGGCAGTCACCTTTCGCTACTGAACCACAACATAGTCATTCTGGAACCACCTCCTCTTAACACTAGGAGGATGCTAAGCTGCCTACACTGAACCGTGGGATCAAAAGGCTTTTTGCCTTCAGATCTCCATAGCCACGTAACAATGAATAGGCTGGCCTCGCTCTGTTTCTTTAGAAGTTAATTAAGTTCCTGAACCCTCCCAAAACTGCCCTTCTTGAGCTGAGATGAGTTACATATTTCACATTCAGATCCTCATGACAAAGGCCCAAAACATATCTTCTCTGGCATCATGTTCAATGAAGGGAAATAGGAGACAGCTTCTATCAGGCTAATGTTATTAATCATTCAGACTGGAAACGTCTAACTTTTTCAAATCTACTTTTTAACGTATGTATATGTATCAAAATTTGACTTTTAATGAATATTATCATTTCTTTAGCTTATCCAAAATCCAAATTTGAAAAATAATTATATTACAATTAAGTTTTCCTCAAAGGTTCAGCTGCAGGCCTTAACAGTGAAAATAGATTTTGGCTCTGTTCACTAAAGGGGCAAGCCAATACTAAATGCGTGCATGCACCACTTATAACTACTAGGCAAACTACAGTGCAGGCTACAAGGTCTACATAGGGGTGACTTATTTAACATTTAAAAATAGGTCTCTTCCTGTCAAAAGGTTAATTTTTACAGACTCATTAACAGGTGTTGAGCTGCAAGTGAAGCTACACATTTAGGCCTGAAGACATGTTTTTCCTTTCAGCCTACTGCATCATCATCAAGCTGTGCAAAAGGTTCATGCACTGTCGTCGAGCTCGGTTGATGTAAATGCAATGCATCTTCATCATGCCACACATAGTGTTGTCGTTGAGCAGCAAAGGCTGTGGATCTGCTGTTGTCAAGCAGCCTCTTCGTAGATGTTGATGGGAGATGCAGCAGAATTTTTCAGGCAGTCAGGGCAGTGCGTTGGTTTTTGCAAACATCAACAGCAGAATCCACTTCTGAGGCCCAGGATTGGAGGGGGCAACTCAGGCAAGGGTACCACTCATAGATGGCAGAGCTCAGCAGCATTGCAGGAAGCCTTTTGTGTCCATCAGACTTGAGAAAACAGGAGGCAAGCAGAAAGCCCTTGGAGTCGTTCTGGGCTCAAGTGAGAAGGGTATATGGCTTGTCCTCAGCAGGGCAGGGATCAGCAGGCAGTAGGTCAGCTCAGAAAAGCAGAGAAGCAATTCCTCAGAACAGTCAGTCAAGGCAGAGTGGCAATCCTTATGGCACCGTAGTCTCTACTCCAGCAGACTTTTTCCCAGGTCTAATATTTGGTAGGGTCAGAGTCAAGGTACTTATACCTAATAGTGCATTTGACGAAGGGGAGACTTCAAAGCAACTCTCTGAAGTGCAGATGGATCCCTTTCAACCCAGCCCTGTCTGTCAGGTCATTTGTGAGGGGTGAATCAGTGCTTTGTGTGTGGACAGGACACTACCTTTCGAAGTGTAAGTGCTTCTCCCATTCTTCCACGCCCAGGAAGACGCATCAGAAGGCAGATGAATGCAAATGAGTGCTCAGAATGCAGATGAACCTCACCTTCCTGTGTTTGTGACTGTCTAGAGGAAGTGCACAAAGTGTAGCTGTCACCCAGCCCAGACGGTAATTGGAGATAGGCTTCAGTAACACAGAGCAAAGTTTAGAACAGAGAAATGTCCACTTTCTGAAAGTGGCATTTCTAAAATAGTAATGTCAAAATCAATTTTACCACTAGAGAGGATTTATTATTACCATTTCAAATATATGATACTGTTGTATAGCATTTTAGGGCCCTAGTGTAATTTTCCTGATTCATGCCCTTATATAGGTATAAATCACCTTGCCTTAAATAGGCATAGAAATCATAACCATATTTAGACATAGCCCATGCAGTCCAAATACAGGCATGGATACTTCCACTAGTTCCGAAAAGCCACAACGATTTCTTGGAAAACTCGGCTTCAGCAGTTTGGGACTTCCCCTTGCTTGAATATTGATTTGTCCAAGAACTCATGGAGTTTTCAAAGAACTGCGACTCTTTGATGTCGTTATTATGTCCACCTTTACGTCAAGCTCGGCACCTTCAAGGTATAAATATGCCCACACTTGCCCCAGCAAACACACTGTGGTTCGGACACATCTCGCTACAGCAAGTGCCGAAGGAAGCTGACCCTCCAGCAGACGCACTGAGAGAGACGCGGTCTTTTCTCCTGCCGAGAAATCCAGCTCCAGTGTTTCCAAGCTCCCCTCGCTGGGTGTTGGGAAATCGAGTCCGAAGACAAAGAGAAACCAGACCTCCTTCATTCTAAACCAAGGTATAGAGTTGATTAGACCCTAAGAGAAATCTTGGGTAGATTCTTGACAAAAGAATACTAAACTTATTCTACACCACACTTACTCCTTCCCTCGTACTGGACTTGGGTTAGGTACATTGGGGTAGACGTATTTTAGAAGCACCAGTTGAGTACTTTTAGTCTTCATTTATTTATGTATGTATTTTATGACTTCGAAAGAATACCATGCTTTTACAGTATTATTTTATAATACTCTTCTTGCTGTATGCATTATACTTTACAGCCAGTATTACGATTGTAGCAGTTCATTTCTTCTGCATGAGAAAGAAGACTGTTCAATAAATACTTTAATTGAAAACGCCAGTCTCTCTATTTCTCTGCACCTCTGGTGAAACGAAGCATGCACGAATGACTGAGTGAAATATCTATCTATTGTTTCCCCGACTCTGAAGATAAGTTTTTATCTTGGGGAAACAAAGTTGTCATGTTTATACGGTTGTCAGAAACTAATCCCTTTTTGTTTATTCGAGAAAGTTTCTAGTGACCGCTGAGCTAGCTGGCACTCACAATTATGTCTAATATATTCGATAGAGACCTAGTGGACCTAAGTCCTACGTCACATATATAGGATATATTATTCCAATGCGCAGAGCCTAGTGGGAATATAGGAACTACACTACATGGTGCCCAACGTTTGGTAAGGCACTAATTTAATGCTAGATACTAGAATAACTCAGTAGTGCTTTTCACAGAGACCCCTTTTTCCCGTAAAATACTCCAATAGACGTCTGGAGTGGGTTAAAGGATAAAATATCCGCCATAACTGAGTAGGACGAACATCCTATGCATTAGTTTTTGGTTTTGTTCAACAAACAAGGATACAGTGTTCCAGAATATTGTGCACCTTATCTTTGTTTCCTTGAAATTTGCTCTGCAAACTTTCAGTCAACAAAATGAGTGACAAAGAAAACGGTGGAGATGCAGTAAATGCAAACCAACTGGGTTTAAACCTTACAGGTTTCCAAGAAACCGATGCGAATGCTATAATCATCCAGGAAAACGTTCGGAAAACCATCGCTATCAAGCTTATACAAAATGGCCTATCATCAAGAGGTGGTAGGGTAATTTTTGTCCTAGAGGAACACGAATATTGGCAGACAGAGGTATTCTATTCATGGATTATCTTCCCTGAAGCAAATCCAAGAACACATGTGTTCCACTTCTACAAGATAGAGGAACCTCCAGCGGAATACACTCCTTTCGAGGATATTGAAATTCCATTAACGTACCAAGAGCATGCGCTCTGGTTTAAAGGCGCCATACAACATCAAATTCACATTACCAGGCTCGGTCCACTAGGTAGACCAGGAGCAACATGGCCGGTACTAGCCAGCTATACACCACATCCTCACATTGAAAGAATGTCAAGTGAAGAACTATTAGCTCAGCTAAAACAATTAATTAAAATACATATACAATTGGTTCAATATGTCATGCGGACTCTAACAGTCCAACCTGCTGTAAGAATTCCACAGCACACCCCTCATCAGGGGAACACAAACAAAATTATACCACAAACTATACAATCGGTCATTGGTAAATTACCCACAAAAAGGGAACAAATTCCATTCTGGTTAGCTCAAAAAATTACTCAGATCGAGGCAGTATTTCCCAATAGTACACCTCATGAGAAACACAGGATTCACAGGATTCTAACAATCTGTTTACCAATGGGGATCGCACCACACCTGGAGGACTGTGACACTTGGGGTACAGTCTTCACTGCAATCTACACAAAAACACATGGTGTTCCGTCCATGGCGGTAAAACCAGATGTCCTGAAACAGATTCTGAATGAATACGGGGCAGAGCCTGCTTTAAATCTTGGTATGAAGTTACTGAAGGAATTTAAACAGGTCTCAGCTATAATATTAGCTAATATTAAAGGAGAAGCAGCATCCATGGCAATCTGCTAAAAGTAAAAGAATTTGATGTAACTGAGCAACCGTATGAACTGGCCAGAATAATTGAAAAATCCTATGAAGAACTAGGTAGAGATAGTTTGGGTGGGAAACCAGTGAATCCCGAACTAACAGAAAATCCTGAAAAAGTTTTTATTAAAAACACACTCACTACTCCAAAAAACAAGTGGGAAAATACTAGATAGAGACTTCCTAAAGAGAAGCGCTCTCAATCCAGAGGTAGGTCTCCTCAAAAGGAGCCCTCTGATAAGAGGTATAACCTCAAAAACAGGGATAATTTGAGAAAACCTGATAGATATCAAGATACTGATACACGTTACTCTCGTACCTTTCAGACTTCCTCACAGAAATCGGAAAGAAGAGGTAGATCAGAACACAAGGAAGAATGCGTGAAGTCCAAAGACGATCAACACATTCCTAAAAATAAGCAAACCCAATACACAAAGAAGAAGGTAGCAGGTCAAAAAATCAGACATGCCGAGGATCCTGAGGACACACTCAAGAAAGGGGAGTGGGCCCAGACAATGCTGGACAGCGCAGCAGAAGTTACCATAGCTCGCAAGATCCTGAAGGATCATCTGGAGACAATGGACTTGAATGAATACATTCAAGTTGAAACTGCCTATACCAGGGTTAGTGCACCCCATACGTTTTACGAAATAACACTCCGGATAGAGGGGGACATAACTAGAAAAATAAGAGCACTCTTTTGGGAAAACTATCTAAGGGTTATGACATCCTTCTGGCTGAAAAAGACTGGCCACCTGAATTTGTCAGGGAGTGCCCACATGGCGAAGAAATCACTATGCCAGCCTTCTCAAATCATATTCCTATTCATAAAAAATACACCTATGCCGGAAAATGGGCTGTAGCCCAGGCTCCAGCATTATATAAAAATCATGTGGGATGGGATGACAACTCTCCTCACCATAAGATCCAGTTAAAAAATCAACCTACTGCTCAGAGGCAGTATCCAGTTAAGCAAGAAGCTAAAAAACAGGTCAGGGAGATCTTAGATCAACTTGAATACCAGGGGGTGATTGAAACATGCACCTAATCCATGAACAATCCTTTGTTTCCTGTCTCCAAACCAGACAATACATATTGTCTGGTTGTGCAATACAGACATTTAAATTCTTGTTGCAAAACCTTTGCAGTACATAATGCACACAGTGCAGCACTGGTGAATAACATTGTGGGCAAAAAATATAAAACAACATTAGATATTTCCAACGGTTTCTTCTGTAAAAACATTGCACCTGAAAGCAGGTACTTGACCGCTTTCTCAATTATGGGGACACAGCATCACTTCTGTTCAAGAATAGTCCAAGGTCATTTTCAGCCAAAGTAACAGAGTTACCTCAAATGTATAATGATGAGGGATTATCTTATGTCGATGACATCTATCTAACAGACGATGACTTGGACAGGCACTTGAACAGGGTGAACACCATAATACTTGGCATCGCATCTGAAGGGTACAAATTCGATTTTAAGAAATCATGAATTGCCAACCTCAACGTCCTATTCTTAGGATACGAACTTTCAAGTGAAGGCAAAAGCCTGGCAGCAAACGTTTTAGAAAAGTGTGCGCTGCTCTAACCTCCAAAAATGCAGAAAAACTTACCATCAATTCTAGGCTTCCTGAATTTCGGAAGAACTTACATTCTAAATTACACAGAAAGGGTTAAACCTCTCTACAAACTAATCAAACCTGATTTCAAATAAAAAACACACAGAAATGATGCGTTCAGTGAAATAGACATGTTAGCAACAACCCATTTACAGGCACGCATAAACCTATGCAACCTTGTAATCCGAATAATCCCAGGAAGATGCGGATTCACATACTTAACCTTTAATGAAGGTGAAAAGGTATCAATAGCTTATAAATCACACTTGTACACACAAGCTGAAATGAAATTCACTTCAAAAGAAAAAATTCTGACAGCGGTTCAAACTGCAGTAGCAAAAGAGGGAGCCCTAGCACAGGGAAATTGCATAATGGTTGTGACGCCTGTACCTGCCTTAGAGGCAGTGACAAAAGCGAGCATTCCTAATGCAAAAGGTTTAAATCCGAGATGGGTACAATGGGTTAATTCTGTTGCTGCAACAGACGTTGAATACGTTTTTGACCCCTACATGAAAATTCAAGAATTTCCACAATACGAACAAGAATGTCCTCTGCCCACTGAGATTCTGCCTCTAGAACATTACGGATTTATAATTTATACAGACGGATCAGCACAGCCCGTAATTGGGGTAAAACAAGCTTATAGTGCTGCGTGCACGATTGTTAAAGGTCGCTGGCGTGATGGTAAATTTCCACCTATGGTCACAAAAACTCAATCTCTAGGATACTGTACAGTTCAGCGAGCTGAACTACAAGCTTTCAAGATGGCGCTTGAAAATACCGATCACGAATTCCCCACACTCATAGAGTGCAATTCGTATTACTGCATCTAATCTTACAATGAATACTTGCAGAACTGGGTTCAAAACGGTTTCAAAGATGCAAAAGGTGGCACAATCAAGCATAAGTTGCTTTGGGAACAAGTAGTTCTATTACACAAAGAACTACAAAAGACTCACGTGATCTATACACTGAGTCATCAGCGTGATGGCGTTCACGTTGCAGGGAATTCATTGGCTGATGAAGCCGCAAAGGCAGCTGTGCAAACAGCTTGCGTAGCTGAAATTACTCGTTCAAAAACAAAAATAGACGGCAAAACAATGCTAGCTGTCAATGCCACAAGCAAAAGCAGAGGTGCAGCGTTACCTCTAAACTATCCACTCGAATATTCATACATAATTGATGCAAACTCCGTTCCTTTTGCTCGAATCCCTAGAGTGAGGGATAGGGTAATTCCAAACAGGGAACATAGAGGTGCTTTAATAAGAGAAGCACATATGGGAGAGGGTCTGATACATCAAGGGATCTCAAAATCTCTACTAGAATTAACAGAGACTTACTGGTGGCCAGGGATGAATGCCCACATTTACGAATTTGCAATTAATTGCGATCACTGCTACAGAGATCATAGCTTAGAAAAACGCCAGATACCTGACTACAGGGTAGCCAGCCCAGTACAGACACCATTAGACTTTCTACAGGCAGACGTCACCATGGACGAATGCGGTCCCACAACTACTAGGACAATATTCATTTGGATGTGGCCTCAGCGCTCGGCTAACTCTTGAACTGTTATAAAAGATTTGCGAGTTTTTATCGGCACATACTCAATCGGCACACTGCATTCTGACCAGGGTCCTGCGTTTAGCTCTCAAGCTTACAAGGAAGCTATGGCGTTGCATTGCGGTATTCAAGTCCATTCCATCCTGAGGGAAATTCGGTTGTGGAAAGAAAAAAACATGACATAAAGCAATCTATAACAGCAAGGGTATTAGGCTTGGGTGACGGGTAGGTCAAACATCTAATAAGTGTCCAACGTAGTCTTAACAATCTGCCAAGAAATTCTCTGGGTGGAATCACTCCATATGAAATCCTTTTTGGTACTAGAATGATTGTCGAAGACCTCGATCGTCATACTTCAGTGGTAGAACAAAAACCCTTTGATATCAAAGACCGTTTGGCTGTTTTGCAGGACTTAAATGAAACACGAAGATGTCTAAGCAACATATTACAGAAGCCAATAACCACTGAAGAAAAACCACCTGTCCCAGCAAGACCTGTCTGTATTCCAAAGATTGGGGATCTGGTCAGAGAAAAAATAGAGGATAAGAAGGAATTTGGGCCTTCTAACAGAAAACCAGTACCTGTGCTAGCAATCCACGGATCAAGAACAGTGTTACTGCTGCCCCTTGCTGGAAGAAAGGAGAACTGGTTTGTGTCCATCGATCTGGTAAAACCACATCATGTGGCCTATAATAAGTAGTAGGCCCAGTGGACTCCAAAGATGTAGCAGACAACCAAATCTTGCTACTATTCAAGAGGTTCAAACTGAGAGACTCATCACCTTTGAATAAACTGCATTGCAAAAAGAAGGACTATGCAACAAAGCCATGGAACGTGTGCCTCTTGAAACCCAAATAATAGTTCGTCAAGAAGCTCCCGTCTACAATGATGTAGCATCTGACTATACTAATATGTCAAGGAACCAAGCAGCTCCAGCGATTTCAGATAATCTGGATGCAATACCAACAATTGACAGAACTGCCTATGGCTATTTCATCAATTTTGATACATTTTCTGAGGATCCCAGTGAGCCCGAAACAACGCCAGCAAATAAAACTTTCAAGGAACAAGTAACAGAACTTTGTCGCCAGCTTGCAAATACATATCTGGTTTCACCATGGGTTGAATTTTGGATTGTGTTAGGTGTACTTTTCCTCCTACTGTGGCTCATTCACGTTTTAAGTTTGGGAAAGCTGATGGATGGAAAATATAGTAAAATGGACACAGCAAGTAAGAACATCAACTTGCTCCTGAAGCCACACAAATCATCTCATCGTGAACAAAGAGACCTGTCATCGGTAAACATCACAGCCGTTCATCTACCTTGTGGTATAGCATGGGACAGAACTGATTATGACATTTATGGTCCTGTAGAGCTGTTGAAGATTCCACACCAATTTAAGGTTTCCTTGAGTGTCTTTGTTTCACCCAGCACATTTTCTGATGATTGGGACTTTGAGACTTTTAGTGACATGATGGCAGACTTAGAAATGTCAGCAAAATTTACAAAACATGAATACTTAGCAGGTTCATCAGATTATGAACAAATGTATTGTTTTAATCATGTTGGTCATCATTATTTGCACAAATCTGCAAACCCTAGAAATGTTTATACTTTCAATGGGAACATTGTCCAAAGCCACCAAAGGGTAGCTTAAAAACATTTTATGAAAAATTTCCATACTTCTCAGGTTTTAATGTCACAAATCCAGAAACATTTTAATTTACAAATGGTAATAAGACAGGAATGAAAAGTATGTTGACTAATACTGAGCAAATTTATTCTGCGGCCTTTTTTGCTCAATTGTCCACATTAGGTTTTTGACTTTTGGAAATAAAACATTGAGACAAAAACTGTCTGGGGCACAAAAGACTGGCAGGTGCAAGGTTTAGAAGCCTTATTCAGAGCCTGCATCATCCCACAACAAATAATGTTCTTAAATGAAACTGTCCAACAGACATCTTGTCTTGGCCTGGCTAAGATTAAAGACTTAAACAAACCATCCATACCTAAGCCCACACCTGATAGTAATGGAACTACAGATGAGGAGGTAGACGTGAAATATATTTTACAACAAAACAGAACTAATCCTGATTGGAAGAAATGGTTAATCTGGCCCACAGACACGAATAACTGTCAAGATAGATTCCTGAATAATACACAGGGGTGCCTTGAGTCACTACAAAAATCCGCACTACTAGATTTAAACAACACTTAACTTTACTTAAAGATAGCGTTGATTTAAGAGACTTCTTACTAGGACCTCGTAAACCACGTCATATAGGTTTCATATACGCCGGTATTTATGCTGCTTATAATGAAGCATAGAAAGTCACGCAAATGGAAACTGCAGAACGAATAAGAGAAATTGATCGTATTAAATTAGAGAAAACTCTCTCTGTAGTTGACAATGGGTTAAGGACTCTGTCATTCAGAATTTATTCTTTGGACAGCATTGTATCCTCTGCCATAGACGTAATGGAACAGGACTTGCTCACGTTACAACATGGACAGTCTCAATTGCGTTCTATAATGCTGCTAGGCTGGACGTTACAAAATCTTCGTTTAGGCTATGTGCCTTAGGGTCTAATCAACACCACGTCATTGTTTGCTGGGTTTAACCTTACAGAAAAACAAATCTCTTTGGCACAAAGGGAAGCAGACTATACGGTGCTGAGCATAGAAAAACTGGAGAGATTACCATTAACCGTTTCGGAGAAACTAGCCGTAGAATGGATAATACATGGCACCATCACTATACCAGTGACTATTTTCCAGTTTCAGTATTGCTTGAAACACATACTAGCAGGCCTGTATGAAAGGTTGGGTAAAGAATACATAAAGTCGACCTGGGATTTACCATACACACACAAATGTTGGAGTGGGGAAAAGGAGGTATTTCTTAGTGGTACAAATTGCAAAGGCACACTGAGTGATACACTTTTGTGTCAGGGTATTAATTTATATGGAGCCTGTGATGGTTCTTCGACCAATTTATCCTGCCACCTGCAAGGTTCTCCGGCAGCAGAATGATCACAGCTGCTGTGGAATGATGCCAGGAATAGACTATCTCGTTAGTGTGTTAGCCAGGGTCACTTGCTGTATGCAAGTATTGTTTCCTAAAACTAAGACAGACGGGGACTCGCCGCTATAGCCTCCACTGAACTTTGCTTCTATACGGATCGATACTTTAAGCAGAATGAAAGACATTCTTTTACAAAAAACTGTGCCACTGACCTCGTCCAAAGAGACATATTATTTGCAAGTTGCAAGGTCCTCTGCAGAGATACGTGCCCTATTATCAACAAACTGCCCCATACATTTCGCAAAAATGTTAGGTCGTATCTTAAACATGTCTGATACCAGTGATATTGTACATGTATTTAAGACGATTTTTTCGGGACTGTTAGCACCCTTTAAAGCAGTCCTAGGCATTTTTCCAAACTTCGTGCACTCTGTGTTCGGCGTCCTGCCTCTCATTTTGGGGCTCGTAGCAGGGATACTATTTTTGTTCCTTCTGCTCCGATATGGCAAGTCCAGTCACCAGCGATCCCCAGATTACCATGGAGAACACTCCTCTGGCAATGCAGTATCGTGAGCGCATAACACAGATTCTTGGCTTGGCTCGTTTGAACACGTGGTTCCTATCATTCAGACCAATCTGGCAAGATTGCATCTTACCTGTTCTACGATGCCTGCTTTGTGGAGAGGAATGCGTGATGGATATTTGTCTGACACTTCCATTAGCACTGCCAACGGATGTTGACGCTTTGCTTGGTTCGGTAACGGATCATGCATTGTGTTGTCCCCAGCGGCTACCAATCCTGATGACAGTATTCATTGAGGTCTCACCAGCAATTCCAGCTGAAGGTGAGATACGTGGACCAACAGGCACACAGGTACCATCTACTGCGAACATTGCTAATGTGACTGACGCTGACGGCGATGCTTCTCATCTGTATACGATTGATCTACTTAATGAAGTGGTTCAACTTTCACCTAATGTGGTAGACGATTTCTTTGCCAGCTTAGAAGATTTAATGTTTTCTCCTGACACCGAGAATAACTTTTGAAATTAGCAAACATCGTTCAATCGACTTTGAATTCAACCTTCGCTTTGGCACAAAGTAGTCTGCTTAAAATAGAACTATTCTTAGAGAACAAAACTTCTTTGAATACTTCCTAGAAACAATATTGACCTTATCCACAAACCAAACCAGGTATATATTCTGCTATGGGATGGTCTTGACCGTTTTCTTCTGTATTTAAGAGCCATTTCAGAAATGTAATTTTCATGATTCATTCAGCTAGCATTACCAATATCATAGTGTATGCTTAAAATGAAATCAATTCTTACAAATGCGTACAGTATGAATGCTCATTTTTTCGTGTACAACCATTTCAAATGCATTTTTATGTATTTTTGGGTGGGTTGTAAACACATGCTTTAGATGTGTTTTAGTGCATGAATTTAGTAATGTTGAACATAATAAAGTGGATTGGGTGTTGTATAGCATTTTAGGGCCCTAGTGTAATTTTCCCGATTCATGCCCTTATATAGGTATAAATCACCTTCCCCTTATATAGGCATAGAAATAACAACCATATTTAGACATAGCCCATGCAGTTCAAATACAGGCATGGATACTTCTACTAGTTCTGCAAAACCACAACGATTTCTTGGAAAACTCGGCTTCAGCAGTTAGGGACTTCCCCTTGCTTGAATATTGATTTGTCCAAGAACTCATGGAGTTTTCAAAGAACTGCGACTCATTGATGAAGTTATTATGTCCACCTTTACGTCAAACTCGGCACCTTCAAGGTATAAATATGCCCACACTTGCCCTAGCAAACACACGGTGGTTTGGAGCAGTTTGACTATCTACTTGCCCAACGCATCTCGCTGCAGCAAGTGCCGAAGGAAGCCGATCCTCCAGCAGACGCACTGAGAGAGACGCTGTCTTTTCTCCTGCCGAGAAATCCAGCTCCAGTGTTTCTAAGCTCCCCTCGCGGGGTATTGGGAAATCGAGTCCGAAGACAAAGAGATACCAGACCTCCTTCATTCTAAACCAAGGTACGGAGCTGATTGGATCAATCTTGGATAGATTCTTGGCAAAAGAATACTAAACTTATGCTACACCACACTTACTCCTTCCCTCATATTAGACTTAGGTTAGGTACATCGGGGTAGACGTATTTTAGAAGCACCAGTTGAGTACTTTTAGTCTTTATATATTTATGTATGTATTTTATGGCTTAGAAACCATACCATGCTTTTACAGTATTATTTTATAATACTCTTCTTGCTTTATGTATTATACTTCACAGCCAGTATTACGATTGTAGCAGTTCATTTCTTCTGCATGAGAAAGAAGACTGTTCAATAAATACTTTTATTGAAAATGCCTGTCTCTCTATTTCTATGCACCTCTGAACGAAGCATGCACGAATGACTGAGTGAAATATCTATCTATTGTTTCCACGACTCTGAAGATAAGTTTTTTTCTTGGGGAAACAAAGTTGTCATGTTTATGCGGTTGTCAGAAACTAATCCCTTCTTGTTTATCCGAGAACGTTTCTAGTGACCTCTGAGCTAGCTGGCACTCACAATTAAGTCTAATATATTCTAAAGAGACCTAGTCGACCTAAGTCCTACGTCACATCTATAGGATATCTTATTCCAATGTGCAGAGCCTATTGGGAATATAGGAACTACACTACAATACATGGTTTAGCTACTCGTTTCTAATTAGGAATTGCAGCTTACAAGTGTTTTAAGGAATTCTCTATGCTAGCCTATAAAAGGAGTAGGCCTCACAGTAGTGAAAAGTGAATTTAGATGTTTGTCACTATCAGGACATGGAAAATATGTCCTATCTTTTAGTTACACAGGACCCTGCCTTAGTGCTACCAAGGGCCTACCCTAGGGGTGACTTATGTCTAATGAAAGGGGTGTTTTAAGCTTAGCAAGTGGTTTTAAATGTCATGTCAAAGTAGCAGTTGACTGCACACACAGGCCTTGCAATGGCAGGCCTGAGAAAGCTTTGGACGGCTACTTGTGTGGGTGGCACAATCAGTGCTACAGGCCAACTAGTAGCATTTATATTACAGACCCTGGTTATATGGTATACCACTTTACAAGGGACTTATCAGTAAACTAATGCCAAACAAGTATCTACCAATGTCACCATGTTTAGGGGGAGAAGCACATGCTCTTTAGCACTGGTTAGCAGTGGTAAAGTGCTCAGAGTCCTAAGGCGAACCAACAGATACAGCAAAATGTGGAGGTAAGCAGGAAAAAAGTTGGGGGAATACCACCCTAAGGATGACAGGTCTAACAAGGACTATTCAATTTTATCATGTGTTAGGAGCCAGAGCACAAACATTGGGGTTTAGACACCAGTACCCTGGTATGAAGAGTTAAAACACAACAATACTAACCAACAAATAATGGGGGTGATGAAGAAATAAGGAAAATTTTCCAATGCATGGTTTATGTTTAATACAGTGCCAATTTATGCCACATACATATATAACAAAAAGATGTGTCTCCCAGGAGCACCGCTGTGTTCAGGCTGGGCTGAAGTTTAAATGTCCTGCCAAAATACACATGACAAGGAAAATGCCTTTGCAATGTAGGAAAATCCTATTTGTATAAATTCACGAGTCACCCATAAAGTGTACCTTGACCCACAGGGTGGTAATGTATAAAATATGTCTGAAAGCGCTGTCCTCACGCGCTGAGGGGCGTCTACAAATTGCACTCGATAAAGAAATGTAAATAAATTGTCACTTCTCAATAAGTTCTTGTCAATTCACTTTGAGGTAACAAATTTACTTTGATATTAGCAATCTTGATACAAACATCACAATGACTCTCACTTGATGCCATAATTTTTGTTTTACATATATTCATATGCCCAATGCATTTCGGACAATGGCCCTTCATCAGGGGCTTAATTCTGCAACAAGGAAGAAACTCAAGTTTAGTACTGAAAAAGGCAAACATGCCAAAACATAGAACACAGCAAAATTACTGATAGTGCTATGTGTAACAAGAATGAGCATAATCAGGGAATATTGTTCCCATCAGTTTGTCTAATCTGCTGACATCTCTAGAAGCAGTCGTCTTGAAGGTGTCATTAGTTCGGTGCCGGTCTCGTCTCTGCAATAAGACAGAGCAGTTAATGCGCGTTAGTTGTGTTTCATAAAAATATTAATTTCATGTTCTGCCAAGTGTCCCTCTTTAGTGTCACATGGCGGTCCTGTGGGCCTGGTACTTTATTTCTCCTCTTAGAGTAGGATGGAAGCTTTGTTGGGGCAAGAGAAGGGGCAGGTGTGTTCACTTCAGCCACATGTTGTCTTTGTATCCATTCTGCATGCAAAATACATACAGGAGCAAAAATCGTTCCTTTTCTGTTGACTTTACTGTGATGTGCGCAGCCAGAGGACAGCAGATGCATCAGATAAAGGAGAGCTCGGTGCACTGGCCTGTGACAGAAACTCCTAATCTCGCAGGACTTTCTCAAACAAAACAGTTCGACAAAGCAGGGCTGTAAAACGGTCAAATTAAACCAGAATACACAAAAGCGAAACTCTTCAGCTACCAGGCTACAGCTGAAAAACAGATGGCACACTGCACTTCAATTAAAAGAAGTGCAAGTAGAGCGAACTAACACTGTAGTTAGGTG
This sequence comes from Lissotriton helveticus, assembly GCF_964261635.1. Taxonomy (NCBI): domain Eukaryota; kingdom Metazoa; phylum Chordata; class Amphibia; order Caudata; family Salamandridae; genus Lissotriton; species Lissotriton helveticus. The sequence continues at coordinate 1,472,149,696 of NC_136065.1, forward strand.
CCACTGTATTGGGACTACAAGGAAGTTAGCAAATGACCAACAGCCAACAGAAAGGGAGATAACAACAACACAACCACAACTAAGCCAATAGCAAGCGGAAAGACAGATTACATTAAGTTTACCTCAACATACAGATTACTTTAGGTCTCGCTGAAACAGTGCATGCAGAGCATGCACTGCCAAGGCGAGACCTAAAAATGGAGTGGTGAATCATAAGGTCCAATTAACGCTGGTGACAGTGAATAAGACGTCCATGTACAAAAGATAACCAACAAGCTTAGTGAATACATTCCAATCCGACAGTGAATGCGCATCAATAAAGTTTTTGTCAGAAAAAGTGCAATCAGGCAAGTTAAAAAGATAAAAAGATTAACGAAGTTACCTCAATGTGGTTAAAATGTAGAAAAACTAAAATGAAGATAAAGAATCCCGAGAATCAAAAAGCAAGCGTGAATAGTGTTGGCTCTTAGTAACTTGTATACGCAGTGAATTTAATACCCGTGCATTAAAAACATGCACACTTACTAACGCCGTGATTTCATGAGTAATCTGTTTGGCAATATATTATTCACTGTGAAGAAGGCTAAACACATGAAAAGCATGTCAGAACCACATAACAGCCATTGCTAAATCCTAGTGTGCCGGTGTCGGAGCGACAGGGGCTTACCCATGCAGAAATCGTAAAAGCATGAACGGCCATACCACTGTAATGTAAAGGGGCATGTTGTGCATTGACATGTGTGACAGGCACAGCCCGGTGCCTGCCACTTTTTGCATGCCAATGTAGGTGGGTACCATGGGTACCCCCCCAAATGCACCCCACCACCCTGGGGGCCTGCAACATGCCCCCAATGCAAAAGACTGCATGCCTTTCGATACCGTCATGGAGAGGCCCTAATTCGCCCACATAATAATATGGCGGGTGGTGCCTGCTAGGCACTGCCACCATATTATGCGCCAGGACCGCAAGGCAGGCAATCATAACGATTGCCTGCCTGCTTTAAAGCAGCGGACGGTATTTCTGTTTGCCGCTGTACCCCCCACCGGCGGGGGTAATTGAAGGGCGGGCGGGAAAAGATGTCGGGCGGATCGCCACAGCCAGTCTGGCGGTGGCGATCTGCCCTGCATCATAATGGCCCCCTAAATGTCGAAGGATGTTTTCAGAGACTCGCAGGTTTGAAGTTATTTGCTGTGGCCAGATTTTACAATATTTAATCAACATGGCAAAGGTGATTGATAGGATGTATTAAGCTTGAGCTGATGTAGCTGCTTGTTTTTATAGCTCTGAAGACGGGACAACTCTATGGGTGTAAGCCTAGATGGATAAGAATCCCAAAAAAACACCTCCAAAAACTAAAGTCAATTGAAGTTGCACAACATCTTGAAAAGGAAACCCTTTGTCTACCTGTTTAGAATGAACCTATTCTAAAAAAAAATACTGTAAACTAACACACACACTGGAAGTACACTAAGTAATATCCTACTGGATGGTTTGGAAGACCCACCACAATTAACTATGCCATTGAAAATGTGAGAGCAAAACCTTCCATAGGTGACAGAAACAGACATTAGAAACATGCTAAAGGACTTAAAGAGAACCTGCCTCCACTCTATAAATCGTACATGCTACCATACCAACTAGCTGGCTAAAAGGCAGTGGTCAAAAACCTGAAAAGAACCGGAGCAACCCTTGACCCTGTATTCAGGGTAGGCCGCTCCCCACGCCGCACAGCACCACCTGTGTGTCCCTGTCTCCCTGGTCACTGCTGCCGCTGTTGTGAGTTCGCCCCTTCCTTCAGCCTTTTGCCTGGCTGTTATTGTGCCTCTGACTGTATTGTGCCTCAGCCTTTTGCCTGACTGTAATTGTGCCTCTGCTCCTGTGTAGTATTTAGTGGTTTCTTTTTTCTCATTTCGGTTATCTGCATTGGTTATTTCCATTTGATTGTTGTCCCCTTTTTTCCTTTTGTATCCCCCGCCCGCTCGTTTCGAGACGCTGCGTCCCCTGCGTCCCCGCCCCCCTGCTCTCACATTCACCGCCCCGCTCCCGCCTCCCAGCTGCTCCTCCCTCTCACCTCCCCATGCCAATGGCACGCTTAAGGCAAGACCGTCTGCGCCCGTCCACGCCTGGACCGCGCCCAGCACCAGAACCCCTGGCTCCCACAAATGCAAAAACGCCCATCTCTGCTACGATACCAGCACCCTCCTTGCACTCAACACCGGACGATCACACACCTGCTTCCTGGCCACCCTGAAGCGTACCCAAGGACCCTTCACCTGCCGGAAGTGCAGTTTCACCAGCATCCGAACCGCCAATCCACCCACCGTGAAAGATCGCAACCACCTCAGATGCATTCTTTTCAACACCCGCTCCGCCCGCAAACATGCCGTTGAACCCTGGGACCTACTCAACTCAACCTCCCCAGACGTCGCCTTCCTGACGGAGATCTGGATGAACCCCTCCTCGGCGCTCGACATCGCCATCCCTGACGGTTACAAGATCACCCGCAGGGACTGTACTAACGGAACAGGAGGCGGAATCGCCATCGTCCACAGGAACACTCTCAGAATGTCGACCAACACGACGACACCCTCAGCACCGCCGAACACCTGCACTTCCAGATCCACACCGATCCCAACACCACCCTCAGAGGAACCCTCATCTACAGAGCCCCCAGACCCTGGCCACAGTTCAGCAACTCCATCGCTGACCTAGTCATTACACATGCCCTCGCATCCATCCTCCTCGGGGACCTGAACTTCCGCCTCGAGAACAACAACGACACCAACTCCACCACCTGGTTTGACAATGTCAGACTCAGAAAGCTCATCACAACATCCACCCACTTCGCCAGCCACACTCTTGACCCCATCTTCTCCGCAAGCTCCCATGTCTCCTTCAGCCACACCACTGAACTCCACTGGACCGACCATCACTGCATCCACTTCACCTTCCGGAAACCCACTAGGCACCACTGCACCCAACAGATCCCTTGCCGCTGCTGGAGCAAAGTCACTGAAGATCAGCTGACCACCACCCTAGCCTGGAGCCCACCCACTGACAACACCGACCCCGACACCACAGCCCGCAACCGCAGACAGTGGATCAAAGACTGCGCCAACACTCTCGCCCCAATCAAGAAACCCTCCAACAGACACACCAACAAGAAAGACAGCTGGTTCAACAAGGACCTCCAGGCCTCCAAGCAAACCTGCTGAAAACTAGAGAAGAAATGGCACGGTGAACAGATGCCGGACAGTTATGCAGCTGACAAGAACGCCACCCGCAGACACAATCACCTCATCAGATCTGCCAAAAGAGCCTCCTTCAAAGACCGCCTAGAAGACAAAGGACACGACAGCGCTTCAACATCATGAAGGAGCTCTCCAACCCCAGATCCAACACCAATGACATCCCACCTTTGCAAGACCTATGCAAATCCCTTGCCACCTTCTTCCATCTCAAGATTGCAGACATTCATGACAGCTTCAACGCCATGACAGCCCCGACTACCACTGATCCCCTGCTCACCTTGACCAACATAAGCATCAACAACAAAATCATGAGCACCATCCACTCCGGCTCCCCATCAGACCCATGCCCACACCATATCTTCAACAAAGCCAGAGCCACCATCGCACCCTATCTCCACAAGGCCCTCAACATCTCCTTTGAGACAGCGACCTTCCTGGAGAGCTGGAAGCACGCTGAGATCAACGCCTTACTCAAAAATCCCAAGCCTAACCCTAAGGACCTCAAGAACTTCCGGCCAATCTCCCTGCTCCCGTTCCCGGCGAAGGTCATCGAGAAGACCCTCAACAGACAACTGTGCTGCTACCTCGAGGAGAACAGCATCCTGGACCCATCCCAGTCTGGGTTCCACAGCAACCACAGCACAGAAACTGCCCTCATCGCCGCCACCGACGACATCAGGGCCCTGCTGGACAACGGTGAAACTGTGGCCCTCATCCTCCTGGACCTGTCAGCCGCCTTCGACACAGTCTGCCACGCACCCTACGCACACGCCTCCACAGCGCTGGAATCCGAGACAAGGTTCTAGAATGGACGACCTCCTTTCTCTCCGGCAGATCCCAGAGCGTCTGTCTCTCCTCCTTCCGTTCCGAAGTCACTGAGATCATCTGCGGGGTACCCCAGGGCTCATCCCTCTGCCCGATATTGTTCAACATTTACATGTCCCCGCTCGCACACCTAGCCCGACAGCACAACCTCAACATAATCTCCTATGCTGACGACACTCAGCTGATCCTCTCCCTTATCTAGGACCCCATCACCACCAAAGCCAACCTCCACGAAGGAATGAAGGCCATCGCCGACTGGATGAAGACCAGCTGTCTGAAGCTGAACTCGGACAAGACGGAGGTCCTCATCCTTGGCTCCAACCCTTCAGCCTGAGACAAATCGTGGTGGCCGGCGGCACTTGGGGCAGCCCTCTCACCCACTGACCATGCACGCAACCTGGGAATCATCCTCGACTCAGCGCTTTCAATGACCAAGCAAGTCAACGCCGTCTCCTCCTCCTGCTTCAACACCCTCCCCATGCTCCGCAAGATCTACAGATGGATCCCGAGAGATACAAGAAATGCAGTCACCCAGGCCCTCGTCAGCAGCAGACTCGACTACGGAAATGCCCTTTATGCGGGAGCCCTGACCAAGCTCATCAAACAAATACAACGCATCCAAAACGCCTCGGCACGACTGATCCTCGACATACCATGCCACGGCCACCTCAACCCCCACCTGAGAAACCTGCACTGGCTACCCATAAACAAGAGGATATCATTCAAGCTCCTCACCCATGCACACAAGGCACTTCACAAGACCGTCCCAGCCTACCTCAACAGACAGCTCTCCTTCTACATCCCCAACTGCTAGCTACGCTCCGCTGACCTCTCACTCGACACTGTCCCGTGCATCCGAAGAACAACCACCGGTGGGAGATCCTTCTCCCACCTCGTCGCCAAGACATGGAACACCCTCCCACTGAGCCTACGACAGACCCAAGACCTGCTGACCTTCAGAAGGATACTCAAGACCTGTCTGTTCGATCACTAGCGCCCCCCCCCCCCAATGCCTTGAGACCCTCGCGGGTATGTAGTGCGCTTTACAAATGATTGATTGATTGAAAGCCGTCGCTGAGTGGATGAAGAACAGCTGCCTGAAGCTGAACTCAGACAAGACAGAAGTCCTCATCCTCGGCTCCACTCCCTCGGCCTAGGATGACTCCTGGGGGCCAACCACACTGGGAACAGCACCTACACCAACTGACCAGGCACGCAACCTGGGATTCATCCTCGGCTCTACTCTCTCCATGACAAAACAGGTCAATGCCGTCTCGTCCTCCTGCTTCAACACCCTCCGCATTCTCCGCAAGATCTACAAGTGGATCCCCACCGAAACAAGAAGAACGGTCAGCCAGGCCCTTGTCAGCAGCAGGTTGGACTAAGGAAACACCCTCTACGCAGGAGCCTCGGCCAAACTCCTAAAACAACTGCAACACACACAGAACGCCTCTGCATGCCTGATCCTCAACTTCCCCCGCCATAGCCACATCACACCCATCTGGGAGACCTGCACTGGCTTCCTGTCAGCAAGAGGATCACCTTTAAGCTCCTCAAACACGCACACAAGGCACTCCACAACACAGGACCGGTATACCTCACAGACGACTCACCTTCTACACCCCCAACTGCCAGCTCCGCTCCGCCGACCTCACTCTCGCCACTGTCCCCCGCATCCGAAGAGCGACCTCCGGCAGCAGATTGTACTCCCATCCCGCCGCCAGGACCTGGAACACCCACGGATCCCCCTACAGAACACCCAGGACCTGCTAACCTTCAGGACACTACTCAAGACCTGGCTATTCGAGCAGTAGCAGCTTTCCTCATCCCCCCGGAGCGCCTTTAAACCTGCACAGGTGAGTAGTGCGCTTTACTCATGTCTGATTGATTGATTGATTAGCCAGATAAAGAGGAGCAGAGAAGCAAGTCACAATTGCACCAAAATCCTTTGTTTATATAGATATCCTACAACTACTCTAAACCACATCAAGGAAGAATTTATCTTATATAATAATAATAATATTAATAATAATAATAATAATAATAATAATAATAATAATAATAATAATATTAATCATGGAAAAACAACACTAATAATAAGTAACAGATAATCTCCTTATATTGACCCAGCACCCCATTTGGATAATGGATGGGGCTCTTAAATCATGCCCCTCTCCCATTTAGCTCAAATGTACCCTGCAAATGCCTAATATCACCGAAACAATATACCATTAATTTTTTATCTAATATCAAACAAAGTACAACATAACATGAACCGATGGCTATAATCTGCCATACACCAATAAAAATTCTTTTACAGGAATGGTAATATATGGTAATATATTTCAAATGTACAGCAATACACACAAAAGCAAAATATACCCTGAAACAGAAATTCAGGGCTGCAATTCCTTTTGCAACACTAATGGCTCAATTCACAAAGTCAATTTTGCATGTGTAGACCTACTCACATGTAGATCTACTCCTACACCAAAGTCTAACTGTCTACATTTTACTATTAACCACTCTGAGTGAATATTTATACCTACCTTCTCAAATGAGGGGGTGTAGGCTTCTACAACATAATTAAAAATATATATATTAGTATCTTTCCAGCTGTTTAAACTAAATTTATTAATCCAGAACTACATAAATAAAAACAATTCAGCACACTACTTCAAAAAAATAATAATGTTTTCATTTGTAAATTATTTTAAAATACAATAGTTCATGGCTTAAATATTCTATTTGAAACAATATTTTAACGCTAAAATCACCAACCGTCACTTGAATGTTTTATTTAATTTAATTTGTACAAATGTTAATGTTATAAAAATCAAATCAGGTGTTTGTTAAGCGCCACTCCTCACCCGTAAGGGTCTCAAGGCGCAGGGTGTGTGTGGGGGGGGTTCGCAGGTTCCAGTCCATCAAGAAGCGGGTCTGTCGAAGAGCCAGGTTTTGAGGTTTCTTGCGAAGATGGGGAGTGATGTTATCTGTTGGTGGAGCAGAAGGTCGTTCCAGGCACTGGCCGTGTGGAAGGAGAAGCAACAGCCTCCCAATATGATCTTTCTGGTGCGGGGAAGCATGGCGTAGGAGAGCTGGGCTGATTGTAGGGTCCTTTGGGATGCGTGGAATTTGAGTCTGCTGTTCAAGCATGCTGGTCCGGTGTTGTGGAGGGCTTTGTGAGCGTGGGTTAACATTTTGAAGGGGACTCTAGCTTCGATGGGGAGCCAATGGAGTGTGCGCAGGTGCTGGGAGATGCGGCAGTGGCTTGGCAGGTTGCGGGTGAGGTTTTTGTTTATTCTGGCATAGAGTGCGTTGCCATAGTCGAGCCTGCTGGTGACCAGGGCTTGAGTGGCGGTCTTTCTGTGTTCGAGGGGGATACATTTGAAGCTCTTACGTAGGAGGCGGAGGGTGTGGAAGCAGGAGGACGAGACGGAGTTGATCTGGCGGTCCATTTTGAGTACAGGATGATTCCCAGGTTGCGTGTGTGGTCCGTGGGGGTGGACGTGCTTCCGGGTGTTGTTCCAGGCATCTGGGTTTGGGCCCATGATGAGTACTTCCCTTTTGTTTGTCTTTAGTTGTAGGCAGCTGTTTTTTATCCATTTGGCAACGGCTTCCTTGTCTTTAGAAAGTTGTGTCTGGCGGTGTTGAGTTCCTTGGATAGGGAGAGGATGAGTTGGGTGTCGTCTGCGTATGACACAATGTTGAGTCCGTAGGTTCTGATGATGGGGCGAGTGGAGACATGTAGACGTTGAAGAGCGTAGGGCTGAGAGAGGACCCCTAGGCAACTCCACAGGTGGTAGGTGTAGGGTCTGAGAGGAAAGGGGGAGTCTGACCCGCTGCGTTCTGCCGGAGAGGAAGGAGCAGATCCAGTAGAGGGCCTTCTCTTGGATCCCTGCATCATGGAATCTGGGTATTAGGGTGCAGTGAGAGACTGTGTTGAACACCGCTAAGAGGTCGAGGAGGATGAGGGCTGCTGTTTCTCCTTTGTCCAGTATCGTAAGAATGTCGCCTGTTGCGGCAAGAAGGGCGGATTCCGTACTGTGGTTTTTTCGAAGCCGGATTGGGAGGAGTCGAGGATGTTGTGCTCTTCGATGAATGTGGCGAGTTGACTGTTAATGTCTCTCTCGATGATTTTCGCTGGGAACTGGAGCAGGGTGATGGGTCTGTAGTTTTTTAGGTCAGTGGGGTCCGCCGAGGGTTTCTTCAGGAGGGGGTTGATCTCAGCGTGTTTCCAGTCATCAGGGAACGAGGCGGTTGTCCAGGGTGTGGTTGATGGTGTGGCAGAGCATGGGTGCGATTGTGTCGATGGCTCTGTTGAAAAGGTTGTGGGGGCAGGGGTCTGTGGGGGCCCTGGAGTGGATTGACTTCATTGTCTTCAATGTGTCTTCAGTGGTGAGGCCTGTCCAGTTGTCGATCGCTGGCTTCAGGGTGTCAGGGGTGGTTGGTGAGGGTTCAGTGTGTTGGTTGTCTTTGTCGAAGTTGTCGATGGTGTTGACTTTGTGGTGGAAAAAGGTGCTGAGTTTGTGGCACAGGTCTTGTGAGGGGGGATGTTGGTGGACTCACTGGTGATTTGGGTGAACTCCTTGATGATGTTGAAGAGTTCCTTGCTGTTGTGTGCATGAGTGGAGAATCTGTCTTCAATCACTTTTTTCCTCATTTTTCTGATGAGTTGGTGGTGGGCGTTGGAGGCGGCTCTGAAGTTGTGGGCTTCTGTGGATTTGGTGTTCTTCCAGGTCTTTTCGAGGCGGCGGCAAGTGTATCTGGATTATCGAGGTTCAGTGGTGAACCATCTAGCTTTCTTGGCGTGGGTGTTCTTGTTTGTCTTGAGGGGAGCTATGGTGTTGGCGCTGTCGGAGATCCATCTGTGCAGGATTCGGGCTGCGGTGTTGGCGTTGTCGTTTTCCGCAATGGTTGGGGTGGAGTTGCTGAGTGATGAGGTTAGCTGGTCGTCGGTGATTCTGGTCTAGTTTCTTCGTGGGAGCAGGTGCTGGTGTCTGTGGATGGTCGATGTTCTGAAGGTGAAGTGGACGCCTCGATGGTCAGTCCATGGGAGTTCGGTGGTGTGGCTGAAGGTGATGGAGTTTCCTGTTCTGAAGAGGGGGTTGAGGGTGTGTCCTGCTGAGTGAGCGGGTTCGGTCATGATCTGGAGGAGTCCAATGTTGTGGAGGTTGTCCAGGAGAGATGTGGTGCGGGGGTCCAGTTGGTTGTCGAGGTGAAAGTTGAGGTCTCCTAGTAGGGTGTAGTTGGAGGACGCAATGGCATGCGGGGAGATGATGTCCGTGATGGAGTAGGCAAAAAGTCCACGGGGTCGGTAGATGAGGGTTCCACGGAGGGTGGAGGTAGGGTTGGCCAGTATCTTGAAGTGAAGGTGTTCCATCAGGTCTGTGGGCTCATTGGGGAGTATGCTCAGGCAGAGGGTGGATTTGTGGACTATGGCGATTTCTCCTCCAGGGTTGGTGGGGAGGTCCTTCCTGGAGATCTTGTATCCTTGGGGAATGGCAATGGCGATGGCGATGTCTGGTCCTGAGGTGGTGTTGGTCTAGGTTTCGGTAAAGAATGCTACGTCCTGGGTAGTGTTGTCGAGGAGGTCACATATTTCGGTGGCGTGTTTGTGGAGGGATCGGGCGTTGAGGAGGAAAGCTCACAGACACGCTTTCAACTGTGAAATAGCTCTTCGTGCTTCCAGTACTATTTTGTTTACGGGAGGCACACAGCAGCTCTTCCTGAAAAAATAAGGAAGACATCCTTATTATAATTTGAAAGCGCCCGAATGCACTCTTTGTTCTCACATCTTCACACTGGAGCGCATAACTTAAAACATAAAGAGCTCGGTCGTGCTTCTTGAATACCTGAAACCAGAAGGAATATTCCCATGGTACCAATGAGCTGTTGAGAGGCTCGGATTCTTGGTTTGGTTACTTTTCTTTTCCATCTGTACATTGTTTGTTCTACAAGCAGTGTGTGTAGAAAAGGTCTACCTGGTAACAGATATGTACAATGAATTATCTGATGTAAGAATGTCTCTATCTGTTTTTGTACTACAGAGGGTATCCTATCACTGAGGAATGGTGATATAAACACTACTTGTTTTCTTTTCTTTATTTTTACCTTTTGTGCCTTTTGTATATGGAATGCTTGCAGCAGTTCTAAGTGTAAGTGTACTTCAGCACATAGTTACATTGATAAAGATTGAAGGAATTGTGTGGAAACGTATGTGTGGTCTGTTGTGTCTCTTATACAGGAAATAATGGGCTACCATAGGAGTGAGATCTACAAGACTCCAAGCCAGCGCTCGTGTGAGTGTTTCCACTCATGGACCTTTATTGTTTCGTTTGTCCCTTTTTTCCCCTTCTCCTATTGTGGTGTTATCTGCTGAGTGTTTCTAGTACTCGCACGTGGTGCCACACAGGGGGAAAAGGAAACATAGCATCTTCCATCGCTCTCGCTGTATCCTGCTGACCAGGTTAGTGTTAACCTATATCCGTGTCATGACAAAGTGACAAGCCCACGGTTACTTAAAACCTGAGCGATGGATACCAACACTGTTCTCACTTCAGTTTTGGAAACATTGACCGCTTTGCGGATTGAAGTGGATTCCTTTCAGGGGAGAACTTAGTACTGAGAAATGAGATGGGCACCATGAGAAGGGAGGTAGCAGGCGAGGGGAACCTTCTATATCAGGAATTGGACTCTATCTCCTCCCGCACCCCATGACATGGCACAGAGTCAGGGAGGAGTAGGACTCTCCACAATCCAAGTGATCTAACCTCTACAGTTGCCATTAGCCCCACCCGAGAGGTTCTTTGGGGGATCCCAAAAAGTTCAGATTTTTTTTAGGTCAGTGTAAGTTGCACTTCAAGTGCAAACCTGCTGTGTTTCCTGACGACCAGGCTAAAACAGCCGTCATCATGTCACTTGGGAGAGAATGCAGCTAGTTGGTCCTTCCCTTTAATAGAAACAAATGATCCTATGTTACTTGACTTCCCTACTTTTGCGCAAACTCTTTGATAGAAAGGCGCACCAGCTTTCCCTAGATAGAGAACTCATCACACTGCAGCAGGGCACGCAGGACCTATTAACATATATAACCACGTTCAACAGACTTGTCATAGAGATGGAATGACCTCCTTATATTACCAAGGGCTGCGTGGTGAGCCAAAGGATGTTTTGTCCCAAGTAGTTCATATGCCAACTACCTGTGACAAATTGAATGACCTAACAGTACAACTGGCTCATCGACTTCAGGAAAGGAAGGGTGTTAAACAGCATCCTGACTCAAGGTTCCTGCTTTCCCAACCAAAGGCCCTAACAGAAGAACAGCCACAGTCCGCTGATGGGATGGAACCAATGCAAATAAGCGGCATTCGTGGACAACTGAGTCAAGAAGAGAGGAACAGAAGACGAAGGCAGAGGTTGTGTATGTACTGCGGAAAGCCTGGACATTACATTAAGGACTGTAAGTCCAAGACCAAGGTGATGTATAATGACAACAAAGGACCTAGGAATGTGCCTGTGGTAGAATACCTGTCATAGAATCCGGGAAACTAATGTGCTCAAATAAGACAAAGACCCCTTGTTTGAGACAAGAAGATGAAGAGGTCTTTCCTGCTGTGGCCAATACGGTACAAACTTCTGTTGCCCATATGAATGTGTGTGTCATGTTGGAGCTTCCGGGAGAAGAACCCATACTTGTTCACGCTCTGCTAGATTCTGGGGCTACAGGCAATTTTATTTGTCAGTGATATGCGCAAGAATTAGGTGTACCCTGTATACGAAAAAAGACGCCGGAACCTGTGAAGGCAGTGGACGGAACAGCCTTGACATCAGGCCCAGTGCGTTTCCACACCCACCGAATACCCATGCAAGTTGGCATGACCCATTATGAGACCATACAATATGATCTCATCGATGCCCGGAACTTCAAATTGATCTTAGGAATGCCTTGGCTTACACTACAAGATCCTCTAGTTCAATGGGCAGCCGCACTGTTACCATGAATTCCTTGTTTTGTGCGGAACTTTGTACCCGAGGAAGGAACTCAATGTTTTCCCAAAGAGAAAACCCAGCTGCGCTACTTGCTAGTGGTTGCAGTACTCAGAGTGTGTGCCCTAACTCCACGTTACCAGAGGAAAATACGCAGTATAAGGATGTGTTCAATTAACAAGAATCAAGCAAATTGACTCCCCATAGGGAATACGATTGTGTGATAGACCTGGAGCCTGGTGCCTGCATACCATGCAGTCGCATCTACCCGCTAACAGAGGCAGAAACCACCTATCTGCAACAATATCTGAAGAAATTGCTGACCTCTGGTTTCATCCGTCCTTTATCCTCCCCTTCTTCTTCGCCGCAGTTTTTTAAACCGAAACGCGAAGGAGGCTTGAGGGCGTGCATCAATTATAGGGTGATCAACAGAGTGACCAAGAAAAACCGATATCCTCTGCCCTTGATACCTGTTTTACTGGATCAGCTGAAGGGATCCAAAGTATTCACCAAGCTGGATCTTAGAGGAGCCTACCATTTGGTGCGAGTGCGGTGGGGGGATGAATGGAAATTGGCCTTTTGCACCAGATTCGGGCTGTTTGAATACCAGGTGATGCCCTTTGGCCTTTGTAACTCCCCCGCCGCATTCTAATACATCATGGATGAATCATTGACGGGATTGCTGGATGTCTCCTGCATCGTGTATATCGATGACATATTGATTTACTCAGCATCCCTAGAGGACCATTTGCATCATGTGGCAGCAGTACTGGAACTCCTTCAGCGGTACGATCTTTACGCCAGGCTAGAAAAATGCCTTTTCCACACTGCAGAAGTAGAATTTCTGGGGTACATCATTGGACCCAGTGGTCTCTGCATTGACCAAAAGAAGACTGACGCCATCATCCGCTGGGAATCACCCTCTAGCGTAAAGAACCTTCAAAGCTTCCTTGGCTTTGCCACTTTTTATCGGAGGTTCATTAAGGAGTTTTCCATAATCATACAACCCATGACCCACATAATAAGCACAGGAGCCACTTTTATATGGACTGATGCTGCGGAACAGACTTTACAAATGCTAAAAACATGCTTTACTAGTACTCCAGTCTTACAGCATCCTGATCCCAGTCAGCCATTAATGGTAGAAACAGACGCCTCCTACTACGCCATCGGAGGTATTCTTTCCCAAAGGCATCCAGAGACAGGACAGCTTCATCCTGTTGCCTTCTTCTCCAGGAAACTTTCTACGTGCGAGGTGAATTACAGCATCACTGACAAAGAGCTGTTAGCCATAAAAAGAGCGTGTGAAGAATGGAGACACCACTTGATGGGGGCTAGACATACGGTGGAAATATACACCAACCATCCAAATCTGCTCTTTTTAAAGAGTGCCAGAGCCCGGATGCCTCGGCAACCCCACTGGTCGTTGTTCTTTGCAGACTTTGATTTTGTCATCAAGTACCGACCAGGACCACAAAATGGTAAGGTCGATGCACTATCAAGACCCATGCCAGCTCCAGAAACCGGCCTAGCTCCAGAAGAAGAACCCCCCAACATACTTCAGAAAGCTTCTTTTCCAACGGAAATAATGCTCTAACAATGTCTTCGGCATTCTTGGAAGAGGTGAAGAAACAAATTGAGAGCCTAGATGAACATGAGTGGGTCATCAAAGAACCTCAACATTGATCCGTCGTAAACAACTTGCTGTTTTACGACAAACGGCTTTATGTTCCTGAAGGACCTCTACAACAGCAAGTCCTGCAATGGACTCACGACTCATCCCTGGGTGGTCACTTGCGAAAACAAAAGACTCTGCAAAACATGACTAGATATTTCTGGTGGGAAACCTTGAGGAAGGCCACTGAAAAATATGTTTTGAAGTGTTCCATCTGTGCGCAGGCCAAGGCTCAGCACTAGCGACCTAGTGGATTACTCAGACCCATACCCCTGCCTCCAGCACTGTGGCAAACTGTATCTATGGAATTCATTGTGGACATGCCTTCTAGCTTGGGTCATAACATCATCCTTGTAGTCATAGATCATTTAACTAGGATTGGACATTTCATAGCTTTAACTAAACTGTCCACATCCAGAGAACTGGCAATTACATTCCTACAGCATATAGTAAAGTTACATGGACTTCCCTCAGTCCTCATTACCGATAGAGGTACTCAATTCATGCCAAAGTTTTGGAGGCCACTATGTGCTTTCATGAAAATTGATGCCAGACTGTCTATGAGTTATCCTCAGACCGACGGAAAAACTGGAAGGTTTGTACCAGACCCTAGAGCAATATCTCAGATGCTTCACATTGCAACAAGGAGACGAATGGAGAACGCTTTTATGGACTGCAGAGTTCACATATAATAACGCAGATCATTCTTCTTTGGGTTATTCTCCCTTCTTTTGCCTCAATGGATACCATCCTAATATGATGCCATTTGAACATCCTGCTACATCCACACATCCCACCATACAAGAACATCATGCACATCTCAAATCAGTGTTACTGAATGCTACAACACACCTAGATGCATCCAGAACCCAAGATAAGCAAAATGAGGTAGGAAAAGAACACCAGTGCCTTCCTATAAGGTGGGGGATAAGGTATGGCTTAACACGAAACATCTGAAGTTTAAGGGAAACACCCGGCTGCAACCCAAGTTCGTATGTCTCTATCCCATCCACAGTACAATCAATCCCATAGCCATGAAGCTTACTCTCCCTTCCACTTGGCACATCCACCTTGTGTTTCATGTTTAACTTCTGAAGCCTTGTCTCCCAGGTGCCAGATTGTCCAAGAAGCCATTACCTGTGGAGATAGAAGGGGAGGAAGAGTACAAAGTTCAAAGCATACTTGATTCCAAACACATCAAGGGGCGGGTACACTATCTCATTGACTGGAAGGGGTATGGCCCAGAGGATCGCTCCTGGGAACCCAGTGCCAATCTGCATTGTGCTGGACTTCTGCGGCGTTTCCACACACGGTTTCCTCATAAGCCTGGTGGACATTCAGTTAGAATTCATGGTAGGCTGGAAGATTTCATTTCATCTTGATAACCAGTGTTAGCTTATCATCAAATATTTTTGATTTTTTTGCAAGTTCTTTGGAACGGAATACATTGCCACACTTTGAGTGTTATCACGTGCCCTTGCTTCGATACTCCCCGGGTAGCACATTGATTCACAACATATTAAGCAAGTTTCCCAACTTAATTGTCATTGTGTCCACTTCATCATTAAGCATTGTGCTTCGAGAGTGCTTGTCCTGTACACAAGTACAGCTCTTCTTGCAAAAAATGAAGACTATGTGAGGCGTTATTTTTGCACACTGATGAAGTTTGTGGTGCTACTTACTACAATCATTCTCATTTTGTGTAAGAGCTCGAGCCACGTTTTTAGTGGTTAGTAGAAAGCTGCCAGCTTGATGTATGCCTTCTTTGAGCAACCAGATGGCATGATTCCTCTCGTTGAGCATTAGAATCTGCCAATTTCCTCCTTTAATCTTCTGAGGGTGTTCTGATGCTTTTACCCATGAAGGGTTTTGGTGTCCCTGTTGTTCTCTGGCACTTATTAATACTTTCCTGAGCCATTCGCTGGAAATATCTCAAGGTCATTGGGAACATTTTAGCACGTAATATTTTATGGTGATCTCGTATCAGAGTGTGACTCTAATTGCACAAACGTACACCTCCTGGTGTTCCCCTTATTCTTTTGGATGGTTTTTAGACTGTATACTTTACTTTTGTCATGTTAAAATGACGCTGGATTGCTGTTGGGATGGATAGGTCTCAGACGATACTCGTTTGTGACGTAAAACATAAACTCTTCTGAACCGTTCCTCTAGTCCCACTCATTCGACTGCGTTTCTGCATATGAGGTAGCTATGTTTATTAAGGTATGTTATTGATAATTGACTTACCTTTCCATTATATCTATATACGTATATAGATGTCTTGTCTTTCACATCTTAAATGATTTTTGGGTTACATAATTACAATTACAGTGTTCACATGGCGCTGACTTTTGGAGAGCATGTCAGTCACGTGGCTACTCTACTTGTATATAGTAAGTGGAAATGATGGCGCTGATGGTCCATGCCTCGGAATACTCTCCGGGCTCAACACGATACCATTCTTTGTGAGTATACACCGAAGCCACCTTTACAGGACCTGCTACTATGTCGGTTTTCTGTCTATTACCGGGGCCGCTGTGATGGGCGGCAGTAATTTAACCATACGGAATGTGTGGGTTTTTGGGGCACTTTTATGCAATAGATAGGAACGCATGCACTGCACATTGCAACAGTTTTAGAAGTCTAACTACACAGTGTAATACTTTGGGGTGCTTAAACTTTGAACACTAGAGGAACGTATGCCTTGTGTCATTAACAGTACCTCAGCTACATGTCATTGCCTTACTCACTCGTTATGTTGGTTACTCTCCTCACTCTTTCAAATACCGGCAATGTCATAGATAGTGGGTAGGGACTATCCCCTACAGACTCTAATTTTATTTGGATGTTTGAGCTTGCATGTTAATGCAACAGAGGAGTTTATACTGTATATATTTTGTAGGTATAATTCATTACCTTACGCTATGAGGTGCACTCACGGACCCCAATAGTATTTCTCACTGGGTTTCAACCGTGATTGCTGTTGATTTAATTTTTGGCACAATTTGCATTGACCATTTTCAGATTTACATAGATCAGCACAGCAGTGAAGCAGTTCCTTGGAGCAGTCAATCAAGCGGAGTAGCAATCCTTGTAGCACAGCAGTCCTTCCTCCAGGCAGAGTTATTCACAGGTCCATTAGTATATAGTCTTGTTAGGGTCAGAGCCCCAATACTTATACTCAAATGTGCCTTTGAAGTGGGGGTGACTTCAAAGTAGCTCCTTGAAGTGCACAGGTCTCCTTTCATCCCAGCCCTGTCTGCCAGGCTATCTGTGGGGGGTAATCAGCCTTTTGTGTGGCGACAGGACATAGCCTTTTTAGATGTAAGTGCCAGCTCCCTCTCACCCTTCCTGCACAGGAAGGCTATCAGAATGCAAATGAATGCATATGAGTCATCTGTCACACCCACACTTTCTGTGTTTGTGGCTGTCTAGAGGGAATGCACAAAGTGTAGCTATCAACCACCCCAGACGTGTATTGGAGACAGGCTGCATGCACACAGAGCTAAGTTAAGAGCAGAGAAATGTCCACATTTTAAAAGTGGAATGTTAAATCCAGCTTTACCATTGAGGAGGATATATCATTACCATTCCAAAGATATGAAACATGATTTAGCTACTCCTTTCTAATCAGGAATTACAGTTCAAAAGTGTTTTTAGAAATTCAAAATGCTAATCCATCAAAGGAGTAGGCCTCACAGTAATGAAAAATGAGATAGGTTGTTTGTCACTACCAGGACATGAAAAATATCACGGTATATGTCCTACCTTCGATTTACACAGCACCCTACCCATAGGGATACCTAGGGCCTATATTAGGCGTGACTTATGTCTAATAAAAGGGGAGTTTCAAGCTTTGCAAATACTTTTAAATGCCAAGTCAATGTGGCAGTAAACTGCACACACAGGCCCAGCACAGGCAGGCCTGGGACAGGTTTGAAAGACTACCTGTGTGGGTGACACATCAGTGCTGCAAGCCCACTAGAACCATTTAATTTACTGGCCTAGGTATATGATATACCACTTTACAAGGGACTTAAAAGTAAATCAAATATGCCAAACAGGTGTAAACCAATTATACCATGTTTAGAGGGGAGGGCACATGCACTTTAGCACTGATCAGCAGTGGTGAAGTGTCCAGAGTCCTAAAGTCAACAAAAGGAAGGTCAGAAAAAGAGGAGGTGGAAGGCAAAATGTTTGTGGTGAACCTACAGAGTGTGCCATTTACCAACAATTTGTTTATAGCCAAATTGTGATTCAGAGTAGTGTGGGAGGGCCACACTTTTCTATTTTGATTTCCCCATTCCCATTTCACCAGGGGAAACCTGGCCAAATGTGCACAGAAAAAACAAACCAAAAAGTTGGAATAACCTGTGGGAATCAGTAGCGAAAAAGTGATTCCTGAGGTTATTTCCCATTTCTCAGCAGACAAACCATAATGTCCCTGTAAAAGTGCATCCCTTTATTTCTGATCTCTGTGGTAATAGTCATTCTTGGTGAGGAATCACTGGTGTCGTTTTTTCTGCACCTCTAAGAGTGAGGTCCTGAATCAGTAATTTAGATCTGCGAGATAGCAGGTGCTAAAACACACAGGTGCAAATGATATCATCGGAAGTGGTAATCTAGTCTGTTTTTGCTTCTGATAATGACCTTGGTGATAAATAGGAAAAAAGATAGGCAAACTATTTTACACCCAACTTGTTACCCCTCGCACTTTATTTTGCATGGGCAATTATGGACAGCTATTAGATGACTGTAACTGCTTGCACAAAAATTGGAGCAAGTGCAGTACGCCCTGGCAACTAATTTGAGAGAGTACTAAACATTTGAAACGGCTATAAGCACGTATTTTAGCGGTTACTGGACTCAATGACCCTATGAATTTTTAAAAACTTTTCTGCCCTCTGAGCCTTTAGGGCCTACCTTAGGGATGACTTATATGTGTTAAAATGATTTTTTTGCCAGGCAGAGTTGCCAGTTTATAATTGCCCTAAAGGCTCAGTGACAGGCCTGGCACAAGTTTCAAATTGCTACTTTAGAGTGTGGCACAATGAGTGCTGCAGGCTTACTAGTAGCATTTAATGTACAGGCCCTTAGTAAAAGTAACATATACTAGGGACTTACAACTAAATTAAAGTTACCTATCAGGTATATGCCAATTTTGCCATGCTTAAGGGAGAGAGCACAATCACTTCAGCACTGGTTAGCAGTGGCAAAGAGTACAGAGTTCTAAAGACAATATAGCAAATCCAGCAAACAGGACGGGTGAAGGCAAAAAGGCACATTTTGAGGATGATGCTGCATAGAGGACCAGGGCCAACACTTGGTTAGTAATACACCAAGTTAGCATCCAGATTTCTGGCACTCAGAGTTGGAAGCTACAAAGTGTTCTTCACAACCCTTGGCTTTCATTTAGTCATCAAGATAAATTCAGTGGCGACTAGTGACATTTGAAAGTGGTGAGGCGTAAGGGCAGACGACCAATTTTTACAGATTGATTAGATCGCCTATGAGATACCATGTCAGGAGCAGTGCGTCCTCCGGGCTGCAGAGCGGATTGAGGGGAAAAGAGAAGACAGATGAGTTAACCATTCATCCTGTTAGGCACTGTACATCCTCTTGGGCCCTCGGGGGTGGCTGGGCCTCGTTGAGGTGACATGGGGAGAGCTAAGTTGACCATTGGCCCTGTCAGGCACTGTACATCAGCCGGAGACCTCGGTGAGGGGTGGGGACCGGCGGGGGCTCCGAGAAGCATTGGAAGCAGCGTTAACCATTAACCTGGAAACATTCACCCTCCCATCATAAAACCCATCAGATGTCAAGCGGGCTGGTCCCTGGCTCTGAGGGTGATAGCACCCAGTGATTTACTCTGGGTCGTTCATTCCTATCTGACTGGTTCTGATGGGTCCTGTGGTCTCATTTGAGGTCAAGACACTTTTTCATCAGGTTTCGCAGAAGGTCCTTGCTGAGATGAGTACCAGCTTCGCGCAGCATCGGAAGGGCGGTTTCAGCATTTCATCCAGCTCCAGGAAAGGAGTCCCATTGTGTTAGTAACAGTATGTATTATCAAAACGCCTAGTGATAGTTAAACTTCTACAGCATCCCATATACATAGGTATTATTGTTGATAAATTACTATTGTCTTTTTAATATTAGTAGCAGTTATCTTTTTTTGCAGTTTATATAGTACAAACTGGACCCGAAGGTACTGGACCACCAGTTACATTAAACACTGAAACATTTCAGTTTTTGTTGTGTTTTTTAAGCACAGGGGGGTCAAGTGAGTTGCCCAGAATCACAAGGTGTTGAGCCGACGCCGAGACTAAAACCTGATTTCCCAATTCCAAAGTATACAGCTCTTGGCAGTACGCCACATCCTCTCCCCTTGATATACATTTATTTTCATAAATTAAGAAACAGTATCTTCACGTTGAAACAAAGAGTGGGGAGTTTATTTTAAAACAGTCAGTATTCTGTCTCCTTTCATCACTGTCAGCCAAGGAGGCCTCGCATGGGATAAATGGGCCTCTGGGAATATAACTGCATTTGGCTCTGGGCACCCCAATAACAGCTCACAAGGCGGGGGAGAATAAGCTTGCAGGGGGGGTCGAGACCCGACGAAGGGACAGGTTCTGCTCAGGGAAGAAGAGGTGCAACGGCGTGTATTAGAGCAAGGAATTACAGAGGTTTTTTAAGAGCCAAACAGAAAGCTCATGCTGCCTTTAGACACTCTCACTCAATTCAATTCAAAATTTCTTTATTCGACTGTGTACAATACAGTCATAAAAGTACAATAAAAAAGCATATGTATACATAACAATATTAAAAAGACAGTTCATCAAGAGCAAGGAATCTCAAGAGGACATATGATTTCTAATACAGATGTGAATAAACTATTAATCAGAGACATATTTACAGGGGGGAAGTGATACATATAGCGGTTAACCTTCCATACTTTTTCTAAATTTCAAGGCTGTTTTTAAAAAGTTACTTAAAAAAAAGGTGCTTTCACAGTGCAGCATTTGGAGATAAAGTAATGCAGGCCTTATTTGCACTAAGTTCAATTGTTTAAAAAGCGGTTTTAAAAACATTTTTCGTGGTATCGTATAATAGGAGCATACAAATAAAAAGTGTGCCAAGTCTTGCGGAGACTTACTGTCGCAGCCGCAAGCTGGCAACACTTGTCCCCTATGGGCCCCACTAGGCACAGCTAGCATCAGATGAAATAGATCAAAGTGAAATCTAGACAACAGGAAGCGTTCATGTCTAGAGATGGGCCAGGATAGATATGGTTCAATTTGCAGACATGATTTTGTTAAAACATGCCTCCTCACACTTCCCTTTTTCAGCTCTAACTCTTCCCTAGCAAGCTGTCGTTTCAACAGAAAAGTGTCCTTCACGTATGTTACGTCAAGTTTGGACACTTGCTGTGGTGCTAGGAAGAGTTCCAGCCAACCCAAATCTTGAAGACAGTTTCTGATATATTTTAACCAGGGTATCTTAAATTTCCCTTCCCAGTTAAGTGCTTCGAGAAGAATATTTTGTGTAAGTGGTATTTCGTCATTCACCCAGCAATTTAACCAACATAACAAGGGGTTTACAGCAATCTTGTCCCCTAAGTACGGCATACCCAGTTCCTCATGAATAGAAAAGTTGGCTGTGCCTTTGGGTAGACATAAAACTTGTTTTAAAAAATTGTTTTCAGTAGTTACCAGATCGCCCACTGGGACAAAACCCCAAAGATCACTCCCGTAACAAGCCACAGCGGTACTCTTAGCTTGGTACAATTTCATCAAGGCAACCACTGGTGTGTTTCCCATTTTACGCGCAAAATCAATTATTGCAGCGTTAGTCCTTACTATCTCTCCTTTCTTCTTTCTTACTGCAGGACCCCATGTGAGTTTCTGGTCAAACAATACCCCGAGGTATGAAAAAGTCTTAGTTATTGGTATTTTTTCCCCATTAACAGAAAAGTGATAGGACTTTTTTGAACCAGATCCTAACTTCGTAACAAATGATTTAGTATTGTTGATGAACAGGCCCCGTGATTTCATAAATAGGAAGAAAGAGTCAAGTAGTATTTGAAGGCCTAGTGCAGTTCTGGAGATAAGGACGGCGTCATCTGCGTAAAGCAGAACCGGAACGCCCTTTCTCCCTATATATGGATAGTCAGTTTTTGTTTTTAAAAGATGCTCCTCAAGACCATTAATATATAAGTTAAAAAGAAAAGGTGCTAAAATACAGCCCTGCCTAACCCCCCGATTTATCTTAAAATCACTGGTAACTTTCAGGTCTTTAGTATAACGAACATTTGCTCGCGTGTCACTGTGGACACTCTCACTCTGCTTTGATAGACATCGGTTCAGTTGGCCCGCACACATCTTCAAAGATCCCGTACTCTATGGCCAAAAATGTTCTATTCTTCTGGGAATGGTGATGGGGTGTCTGGGGGTCGGTGTTTATTTGGTTTGCTTGAAGGACACCCTTATAAAAAAAGGGTAGGTAGGATACCGCTTCTGAAAGGCCGTTAGGGCTGGGGCAGCGCCAGTTATATCTGCATTGCTTAAGATATAGTTATGGTACTAGTTAATGTCTCTCTACACTAAACCTGCACCGAGTGGCTTTCCTCTTCCAAGCTCTCATTGCCCTTGAGAATCATGGGTGATTACACACGGCCAACTGCGAGACACAGGTGAGGTGCCTTTAAATGTGTGGAATTTGTGCTTGGATTTCCCCTCCTTAAAATATCGCATTTACATTTGATTATTTTCCGCGTGTCAAAGAACGAAGCTGCTGGGTGAGCTGGGAATCCTGGGATGGATAATGTGGGTGCACGGGGAGAAGCGAATGCCAAGCAGTTGTGCAAAGAACAGTGTGATGACGCCAAGCAAAGGAAGTCTTGTGGCCGGTGCTTACCTTACAGCAGTGGTTCCCAAACTTTTTGACCCGTGGCTCCCTTGACCTAATTGGCAGTTGGCCGTGGCTCCCCACCATTTTTTTACCCGCACACCGGGGTGCCGCGGCGCACCCTTTGGGAACCACTGGTTTACATGAAGAATCAAGCCTAGACGTGATGAAGGATTCAGAGAGTAGCCATCACTGTCATAAAACCTTATTTGCAATCACAAAGATCTTATAAAGTACATCTCAATGCATACAACACCATCAGAGAGTAGTATAAAGCACTCCCACTAAAAGTAACCAGGCTAGAGAAAGGCTCAAGGAGCTCTGTGGCGTTACAAGAAGTTTACGTGAGGTGGGCTCTGATCATGGGCATCCGCAGAAATGTTTTCGGGGGGGGGGAATTTTTTACTTCATCACATCCCCCTTGCACCCTTTCCCCCTCTGCCTAACACCCATCTCCCCCTCCACCTTGCACCCTTCTACCCCTTCCCCTTGTACCCTACTTCACCTCAGCCTTGCACCCTTCTCTCCTCTGCATTTCCACCCTACTCCCCTCTGCCTTGCACCCTTCTCCCCTCTGCCTTGCACCCTTCTCCCCTCTGCCTTGCACCCTTCTCCCCTCTGCCTTGCACCCTTCTCCCCTCTGCCTTGCACCCTTCTCCCCTCCGCCTTGCACCCTTCTCCTCTCTGCCTTGCACCCTTCTCCCCTCTGCCTTGCAACCTCTCCCCTCTGCCTTGCACCCTTCTCCTCTCTGCCTTGCACCCTTCTCCCCTCTGCCTTGCACCATTCTCCCCTCTGCCTTGCACCCTTCTCCTCTCTGCCTTGCACCCTTCTCCCCTCTGCCTTGCACCCTTCTCCTCTCTGCCTTGCACCCTTCTCCCCTCTGCCTTGCGCCCTTCTCCCCTCTGCCTTGCACCCTTCTCCTCTCTGCCTTGCACCCTTCTCCCCTCTGCCTTGCACCATTCTCCCCTCTGCCTTGCACCCTTCTCCCCTCTGCCTTGCACCCTTCTCCCCTCTGCCTTGCACCCTTCTCCTCTCTACCTTGCACCCTTCTCCCCTCTGCCTTGCACCCTTCTCCTCTCTGCCTTGCACCCTTCTCCACTCTGCCTTGCACCATTCTCCTCTCTGCCTTGCACCCTTCTCCTCTCTCCCTTTCACCCTTCTCCCCTCTGCCTTGCACCCTTCTCCTCTCTGCCTTGCACCCTTCTCCTCTCTGCCTTGCACCCTTCTCCTCTCTGCCTTGCACCCTTCTCCCCTCTGCCTTTCACTCTTCTCCCCTCTGCCTTGCACCCTTCTCCCCTCTGCCTTGCACCATTTTCCCATCTGCCTTGCACCCTTATCCCCTCTGCCTTGCACCCTTCTCCCCTCTCCCTTGCACCCTTCTCCCCTCTGCCTTGCACCCTTCTACCCTCTGTACCCTCTGTACCCACCCACCCAACGCTCTCCACCAGGCCCCTGAACCTGCACCCACCCAACGCTCTCCACCAGGCCCCTGGCCCTGCACCCACCCAATGCTCTCCACCAGGCCCCTGACCACGCACCCACCCGCCCAACGCTCTCCACCAGGCCTCGGACCCTGTACCCACCCAACGCTCTCCACCAGGCCTCTGATCCTGTACCCACCCAACGCTCTCCATCAGTAATTACAGAGTCCCCTAGTCCAGTAATGAGCAGCTCGCCACTGGGGCAGCAGGAGCAGGTAAGGTGCTGGGGCTGATGAGCGCAATAAGCAATCACCAGATACAGTGGCGTCACTAGGGGGTGCGGGGGAGGGTGAGGACCGCACCGGGTGACACCATCACATGGGGTGACACCCGCCTGTCTGATGTTATTTTTTATAACAAAATGGAGCAAACTGGTTCTGTACTGTTCTTGTTTTGTGTAATTAAAATGGAACACGCTTACTTTGCTTCATGTCCCCCATCTTTCAGATGTGAAAAGTAGGGAAATGTGTTTCACCCCACCCCGTCTTAATATATAAATAGTGTACAAATAGTGTGACATTAGTTCCTGCTATGTTGTTGTCTTGCACAAGCAGCTTAATAAAGGGGGCACGTTGGCTACTCCTGTGTTTTTGTACCACTGAAACTTATTTATGAAAAGCTCCCCTGTAGGAACTTCAGCGAAAACTCAAAACGTCACTGTTCGTGCATTGCTCACACGTCTGTGCCCTGCTCACATGCACACAACCTTCAGCCACTCAGTTACACCAGGGACCTCACAGTGCCCCCAACTTTCCTCTCTCCCAAAGCACAGCATGCAGGGAGCAAGTGGCAGCTGTATAATACAGCTACATGACCAGCAGATGGCAATGGAGGCCCTGGGGTGCAGCAGGCAGCTCGGGAAGGGGCAGGGAGCATTAGGACGCCCTCTCTCAGCGTGGCGACTGGGCTTGGCCACAGAGGGGACAGGCCCTGAGCTGGGGACAGTCTGGAACAGACTGCCACTTGTTCATGCAGGAAACCGGGCGACCCAGAGGAGACAGGGCAGAGCCGACAGCTCATAGAGTGAAGACTGTCTCTATGCCAGGGGGCAGGGCACTGCACCTCAACCATAGGTAGAGTACAAGTGGGTACATGGCAGTGGGACATTCTGCCTACTGTGGACACGGCACATTCAGACAGGACAGGCTCTCCTTGCAGAAAAATAGGGCAACAGCAGCCTCAGAGACTCACAGAGTGACAAGACAGGAAGACATGCACTGGACTCATTCACAGAGAATCCGGACAGTCAGCTTAACCGGGCTCACAGAAACAGGACAGGCAGCTCCACTGGGCACAGAAACAGGACAGGCAGCTTTACTGGACTCACAGAAAGAACTGCACTGGGGGCAGAGAAACAGGACAGGCAGCGCAATCGGGCTCACAGAAAAGGACAGGCTGCTCCACCGGGGTACAGAAAAGAACAGGCTGCTCCACAGGGTCCCAGAAGCAGGACAGTCAGCTACATAGGGGCTCAGAGAAACAGGCAGGCTGCTGCACCAGGCTCAGAGAAACAGTCCAGATAGGAGCGAGAAGAAAACACCGGGAGATGCGCGCCCTGGGGCATGTGAGAGGATTGGCTTTCTCCATCAATCACTAATTGAGATGCAGAGTGACCTGGCAGCACAAAGGAGGGGGAGGAATTGCGCTGCGGCACCCCTGGTTTCTAATCACGGCGCACCAGGGCGCTGCGGCGCACACTTTGGGAACCACAGCCTTACAGCCATTGGTCGGTGGCTCCCTCTGGCTCTGGTGCTGGTTCTAACACTGCTAAACTGCCTCCCAGCTCCGCCTCGCTCCCTGCTACTCTGTTTCCTGGCGAGCGAGGACCTGCTGTACACATCCATGCAATAGCAGTTAGTGCCGCGAGGCATTTCCAATTCAGATGCTGCTCTCTTGCTGAGAGCAGCGCCAGGACTGGATAGGGCAGGTGGACCCACAACTCATTCTGAGTGCAGGGCACTGTGGCTGCTTGCCCTACGCCACCCCACCCCTATCACTGTGTTAAAGCCTCTAGCCAGGGCTTTAAGGTGGGGGTCTGTGGGGGGCTGAGCCCCCCCTTTTTCAATTTGGAGGGCCTCGAAAGGGGGCACTAGGGGGCTCTATTTTTGGGCTCAAAGGTCAAAGGTAGGGTGAGCAGATGTCCCGGTTTTTGTTTGGTGTTACTAGTGTGGGTAACATGTCTTGATAGTGAAATACTTCCAATTTCGTTTTTCACTATTGAAAGGCTATCTTACCCATAGGATAACATGGGAAATGCTTTGTGACATGTTTACCTGCATATCTTCCCATAACTGCATGATTGACATATGGAATCTAGTATCCCTGAACTCAAGTGCCCAACACCCATTGGACTCAAAGGGCTTCAGCCCCCCCTGTCGTGTGTGACAGCCAGGGATGAGACGCTTCCCGGGCGCACACACAGCCGCACCTGAGCACTTTACAGGTCTTTAAAAGACCATTTGCATATTAATAAAGAATTGTTGTTGTCTCACCCCTTCTAAGGGCCCCTGCTGCTCCACTCTGACTATTGCTTAAAGATTCAGCCCCCCCCCCGAAATTTTTTCTTAGCCCCCCCTGTAATGTGGCTCTAGTTGCGCCTATGCCTGAACTCAGAATTTAATAACACTTCCTTTGGTGAAGATGGTTTTTACATTTTAAATTTGGAAATAGCAAATGCTTTTTTAAAGTGTTTGGTATTTTCTGGCATATACTCAATAAATATACTTTTTTGCCTATTTTATTATCCTTTGCTGGATGTGACTTCATGATTTTCTTAAGCACACAATGCTGGTTATCTTAATGTAGACCACGCCCCTACTCGGATAGGCAACACCCCTTTATAAAATTTGCCACCCCCCTTTTAGAGCATCCCCAGTTTTTTTCCCACTTAAAGCCCTGCCTCTAGTGCTCGTGTCAGGCTGGTCACTGAAATGCAGTTGGACAACCTGACAGTTTGAAGTGCAAGTGTGAGTTGACAGCCCGGCCAGGACTGTATCTACTGTTAAGCCCAACCCACTCAGCACTAAGCAAACCGGCTAATGAGCACCGTGCCGGAAAATAAATATTTAAAGTGTTAGTTTATTGGCATTAAATTCTAGAGATATAGGGGGCTAAATATAAGGGGGGCAACGCCCCTGGCGCTCTAATAAAGAAGCCTCTGCTGGCACAGACACATATTTTTTGTCACTGCATAGATTTGCTCAAGACCTGCCTTCTGTTATATCAGTAAAAGATAAAAATAGCTATTAAAAATAACTACTCTCAGAGTTGCAATAATAGACTTACATGTATTGGCCCCATTCAGTTGTTTTATAAATGGAAGCTGCTATAAATGCCCAATAGCTTTAAGCAGTCTTCCTGCTTTGCAAAAAATTGCCTTGAAATTATCTCGATGGACATTTACACATGCTTATCTTTTCATTATCACGCTTTTATCCTTCATGGAAATAAGCATCTGTTCAAGAGCCCGGACTCGGCGAAAAGGTAATAATAGACTTTCAAAAACCAAACCATTTATTTTCATCAAGCTGGCCCCGGGGGCCCTGGGCTGGCGGTGCAACGGGAGTCTTCTAGCATCCTTCTAGCGTCGGTCAATAAAGGGCGTGCAGGTGCTTATGTGTGTGTCTAATTGTCAGGGCAAAAAAACAGCAGTGTTGGAAACCCGAGGCCCTGTGAGGAAAGCGCCGCTGCTTTTCCAATCCAATGAACTCGCGGACAGCCAAGATTTCACATTGATCAGAGAGCGCACTAGCAAGTGGATTAAAGAGACATCCCAAAATCCTTCTGGATTGATTGCATCAACTCGTACTGGGATTAGGAAATGAATATTCATTTGAGCACACGAGTGCAGCGCCTGTGCAATGTAATGAAAACGTTTTTAAGAATTCACTGCCGTGCGAATTACACTACTTCTTATACAGGAATAAAAAAGAAACCAAATACCACTCCTGGCGAAGACAAGTCAAGTGATATAGTAAAGGTCTGCTACAGAATATACAAACAATATGTCATACTTGCAGACTGCTTGACAATGGTCTGAAGCACATAGAAACACCTGACTTTTACTGTGGACCTGGCAGCATGTTAATCTCATGAGTGCACAGAGGCAATGTGAGGTCCAGGACCTGACCTGGAGGGGCGAAACAAGTGTGACCTCATAGAGGAGAGAGGAACACTGTCCTGGCCTGGAAGTAGCATTTAAAGTGGTGGAGGCAGCGTACCATGTGATCAGAACTTTTTGGATGAGTCAATGAGAGAGTGAGTGACTGACCCCTTTTGTGTAAATATCCACTGTTTTACCTCCCCCCCATTTCGCTAAACACATCAAAGAATGCACCATAAATGTTTGATAATATAATCAGCTCTTCGTGAGCTCCTGAGTAGAGTAGCGTGAGAAGACTATGGCTGGCAATGGATTAAAAGAGTGCTGAAAGGAACAGTCTGATTTAAACCATATGGGCCTACTCACTGGATTCTCTAGTACATTTGGTACTACTATACTAGTACCACTAAAGTACTGCAAGATGCTGTTCACAAACCTACGAGTGAATTTCAACCTTTACCTCTCCTGATTTTTTCTATGGGGAGATGCTCACACATGTAAGTTTACTACTTAGGGCCCGATTACGATGTCTTCGGAGAAGCTCCAAACGGGATTCGGACTTGGCGAATTCGATTCGGAACATATGTTTCCAACCGAAACTGACACATTTCCAACCGTTCGGGCTGTCGGAATCGGTTCCGAAAGGCATTCGGACAGCTCAAGTCTTTCAGAGCCGATTCGTACAGCGCTATGGACATGGTTTCCGAGAGAGCGATTACAATGACTGATTCAGAAAGCCGCTCCGATTTGGTGTGTTCGACACGAAACGGCTGTCTGAATCTGACTTTGGGGCCCATAGCAGGCCCTCCTTCACCCTGAGGTCTCCGGTTGGGTCCCAAGGGGGCACCCAAGGGATCCCCCTTCCCAACAATGCACAGTGTGGCAGGCACCACAGGGTGCCTGCCACAAGGTGTACACTTTTCCCCAACCACTCCTTTTTTCAATGGGAGCCTGTGTTCTCGTTCGGAACACAGGCTCCCATTGAAGTCAATGCGTCTCTGACTGCACAATGTTGGGAAGCATTGTAATCGGTAGGTCGGACTCGCAGAACCCCCAAACAATTCTGAAACCAATTCAGTGGGAAGAGTTTCAAAATGACATTGTAATCGGGGCCTTTAGTAGTGAATGTGGGAGGGACCAGAAGTAGTGGCTAGGGTTAGGGAGGGGTTTAGGAGGGATATGCAGCTATCCATACTTGATTACATACTAAATTTCTAATGTTATTAAGGGAAAACGGGCCCAAAACAGTTAGTGTGTTTGACATAATGTGTCAATTTTGCACATCAATAAATTAAACACAAAGCATTAAGCATCAAGATTTAAAGAAAGAAAGAAATATAATTGCACAATGTGCAAACAGGAAACCTTAAACCAATCCCAGCTTCGACTTGACCACATTGTATGATCGTAGGCAATTACTTTTCTCACAGTGCCACTTTTTTTTCATGATCACATGAGTGATTAGATTAGATTAGAATAGTTGTAAAGGGCAAGGCTGCCTCGGCAATGAGGCTTCCCAGCGCTGAAGCAAGACGAAGTGAGGAGCAGGCGAGGGATTAGCATTGAGAGAAGAACCAGGTCTTTACCAACCTTCTGAAGGCCTGGTGATCAGAATTGCTACGGATGTGTAGAGGGAGGGAGTTCCATAAGGTGGGGGCCAGTCGCCTGAAGGAGCGACCGCCAGATCTGGTCCTTCGTATACGTGGAATTCTTGCAAGAAGCAAGTTTGCCGAGCGCAGTGCTCGTGAGGGTGAATAATGGGCGCACAGATCGCTCAGGATTTCTGGGCCGATGCCTTTCAGAATCTTGTGTGTGATACAGAACACCTTGAAACGAACTGGTTGTTCAAGGGGCAGCCAGTGCAGGTGGTGGAAACGGTTGGAGACATGGCAGTGCTTGGGGAGGGCAAAGATGGCACAGGCTGCCGCGTTCTGGACCCGCTGCAATCGGTTCATCACAGACGTATTGGAGCCCAGAAAAAGCACATTGAAATAGTCTAATTTGGGCAGTATGGAGGCTTGGATTATCAGCTGATGCGTTTGGGCGTCACACAGACCAAGTATCGTCTTAAGGCCACGAAGTAGCCCAAAGTATTTCCCGGCCACTGATTTGGCATGTGTCTCAAAGTTAAGATCTTTGTCGAGCATAATTCCCAGATTCTTCACCACGGATTTAGGGGCAAGAGAGGCTCCAAGGGCAGGAGGCCACCATTCATTGTCCCAGAGATGGGAATCTTTGCCAACCAGAAGAATCTCTGATTTGGCTGAGTTCAACTACAGAAAGTTGGCTGTCATCCACTCTGCAATGGCCGATATGTCCTCTTTGAATTTCGCTTCATCCTGGCTAGGATTATTTGACAGGGTGATCACCAATTGGGTGTCATCTGCATATGACACCAAGGAGATTCCCTGCGCTTTGGCCATCCACGCCAATGGGCTCATATAGACATTAAAAAGCGTGGGGCTCAATGCTGATCCCTGTGGAACCCCACAACGGAGTGGTTGAACACGGGAGGCAAAAGGGGGAGCTATTACTTGGGAAGTCCGATCGGCCAAAAAGGACGAGAACCAAAATAAGGCTTTGTTGCTGACCCCTATCTCCTCTAAACGGAGAAGCAGGATTTCATGGGAGACTGTGCCGAATGCTGCACTCAGATCCAACAGAACCAGAGCTGAGGCTCTGCCGGCATCCAAGGATGTCCGCAGTTGTTCCACGACCAGCAGCAGGGCAGACTCGGTACCATATCATGGTCGGAAACCATTCTGGGAGATATCTGGTATAGAGTTAGCTTTCAGAAAATGAGTTAAAGTTAAATTAACGTGAACTTCCAAGATCTTGGATAGAAATGGAAGTAACAAGATTGGACAATAGTTTTCTAACTTGGATGCATCCAGTGATGGTTTCTTAAGTAAGGGGACCACTTTGACATGTTTCCAGGATTTTGGAACCACCGCCAAGGCAAGGGATAGATTGACCAGCTCCAGACACTCAGGCAGGAGGCCCTGTTGAACTTTTCGAAAAGCGTCAGGTCTTAAAGGGTCATATGGAGATCCTAATTCTATTTTAGCAACCAGTGCTTCCAAGTCTTTAGGACAAATAGGGGGAAGTGACGTGAGAGAAACGATCTCCAGGCCTAAGAACATATTTCTCCTGGTAACGTTGGGTGTTACGTCATGATCAAAATTATGGTAGATACGTTCCACCTTCTCCAGAAATAAATTTGCCAGCTCATCACATTGTAGGCTGGAAGATATAGTGCTGCCTGTTGCTGAGGGCATAGTAACCAAATCCTTCAAAAGGGAGAATATGGTTTTGCTATGATTATTACTTGTAGTGATCAGGCTGGAGTAGTGGGCTGTCCTAGTTTTAGAGCACCTTAAAGTACATCAGGTCAGGGTGTCTGCTGCACAAAAACAAAAGACTAATGTTACTCAACCTCCAGTAACACCCTAGACTACTTAGAGGCATAAATGACAACACACTTTCTACTTGGTTCACTAATAGCATAGTTGTCAGAACAGTGGCAAGGGCTTGAATATATATATGCTCATGATTAGAAACACTTGTAATGTCACTCAATGCAATGGTATAATTTGATACAATAAACTGAAATTCATTGCAACCATCACATAATAAAGTGATAACTGTTTTGACTCTCAAAATGGTTTTGAAGTGAGCGTAGCTCCCGTAGCTATCAACATTGACATTGACTCTGATACTCTCATGGAAGCTACTATTTTAAATGAGGCTGTTACACCCAGCGATAACTTAACTGCCGGTTTGCAGGGCTTTGATGTGTCCACAGAGAAGCTAGACGAACTAGAAGTGACTCACAGAGCGCTAGTTACCGAGCAAGGAGGTATTGCTGCGTCTGGCGTGCTCGATCTATCTCCAATTAATTGCGCTCCTTCATATAATGAATCTTTTGAGACCACTCAATCTGCTAGCACTACCGGTAATAGTACTAGTATAAATGCTGGCCCTACTGGCCCTACTAAAGGAGCTATTAAAGAAACATACACGGTGACTACGACTTGTGTTACTGCTATCGCCATCGATATGGAAGAAACAACAAAAGCTATTATAGACATCGATACAGAGGGTGCAAATGGGGTTGCAATAACATCTACTCTTCAAATACCAACTCCTCAGATACTAACGAAAGCATCAACTGCAGCAAAAATACAAACTCCAGAACTAACACAGCGAGAACAGAGAATCAACAGTGACGGCATAGCGCTGGAAGAGAATTTATCAAATCAAGAATATGACTCTAATGATGAGTATGAGGAGTCTTTTGAGGAAGGGGGAGCATTGGAAAAGAAAAAACATTCCAAATCACCAATAGAAGTTAATACTTCCTCAAGCCTTAAAAAATGGGGGAAGTTAAGAGCCAAAGTAAGGAAAGGTGGGAAAAAATTGAAACCTGCTCTACTAACTACCATTTTAGATTCAGAAATCGCTCGAGGGAAATCGACAAAAGACCAAACCCCCCTTCTCAAATGGATGCAACCAAGAGGGCAGTCTAAGAATATGACACTGTGTGCCCCAGGTTCTCTTCCAGGAGTTAATGCCTCTAAAAAGTTGCAACATTCCACTGCCAATGTCGATTTGTTAGACCGAGACGCCGACCGTGATGCAGACTCAGGGTCGTTGGGGACACCTCCGACCCTAACCTTTGCTGACTCAGCTGTGACTTTACCACCTAACCCACCACTTATTGGATTAAATCAATCGAACTTTAAAGATAAAAACAGAGATACCTTCCATGTTCTGGACAGTGAGTCATTAATTGTACCATCTCCACCAACTCCCAATTCTTCTAAGACTCCCCCTGAAGTTTCCTCGTTGGACCTCATTTTTAAAACTTTGTTGATACATCATCAAGAAACACAATAGAACTTTCTCCAACTAAGAGAAGATAATACTAAGGTACATAACTGTCTACAGGAGGTTACTAACAAACTAAATGGGGTCACAAAAGACATCGAAGGATTGCAACAAAGGGTTGTTGAAGTGGAGGAGTCGCTGGCTACTACTTCAGCTCAAACCAGCCAACATAAAGAAGATATAGGGCTATTACATAGTAAAATTGAAGAGTTGGAAAATAGACAGCGCCGACAAAACCTGCGACTTTTCGGAATTCCGGAGGGGTCAGAGGGCTCGGATGCCAGGGCCTATTTGGTCAGTCTTTTCCAAAGAGCATTTCCAGATCTCTCTGATTGGGACTGGGACTCCCAACTACAACGGGTACATAGACTGCCCTTAACTTTAAAGAACAAAGAGAGTAAATATCCACGACCTATTATGGTCTACTTTGGTAATTACTTGCTAAGACAAGCGGTCTCAATTAAAGCTAGACCGAATACACCAGTGACATTAGACAACGTAACCTTTTTTGTTAAATCTGACCTTAGCAAGTCCACTATGGATAAAAGATGGGGATTGCGCAAACTGATAGATCCTTTCAAGTCCCTGGGGGCCATAGTCTATCTTCAAGAACCGGCTCGCCTCAAGGTCATTAAAGCCGATCGTACTTATTTTCTCACTGAAATAAAGGACGTTGAGCAACTTCTTGTAAAAATGACTTTAAATACCTAGTATAGAGAGGGGAACGTAAGGGGGTACATTTATATAAAAAAAGAGAGAGGGGGGTGAGGGGAGGTTGAGAGGTGGAAAACGAGACTTACGCCCAACTATAACAGTCTAGTGCAACTTAACAGGGCATTTGGACATATATTTAGAATTTTTTTTTCTTCATGTATGATAATAATACAGAGTGTGGGGGATCACGGGGAGACCTCTCTGATAGACTGCCTATAGAGCGGTGGCAGAAGATAGAGGTAGGCCTCTGGGTAGATACTGGGGGGAGGTGTTACGGGGGGGTGGGTTGGGTGGAATGGGCCTGTGGTTCTTGGGGAGGGGTTAAAAGGGGAAAAATTGTATTGCAGGGAAAAAAGATGAGTAGACTTAGAGACAAAGCTTTTGTGTTCTTATACATTAAACGATATATAATACAGAGGAGTATGAAGAACTTAGTTTCAATTGATGTTTTCTTTTAGATGTTTGTCGTGGAATGTTGCTGGTCTCAATAGTAAGGATAAAAGGAGATTGGTGCAAGAAGAAATGAACTTGTATCGACCACATATGGCACTTATCTCCGAAACTCACATTGGGTTTTAAGATCGTAAACTTTTATCTCAGATGGGCTACGATCTTGTTGCTTTTTTCAACACTAGGTGCATCAATCCGGGGAGTAGCTATTTTGAAACAGAAGCATACAAGAATGGCTATCATTAAAACTGCAGCTGATGATAGGGGAAGGTGGGTAATCGCTCAGGTGCAAATTACTGAAAAATATTATGTACTTTGCTTGGTTTATTGGCCCTAATGTTGACAAACCAAAACTTTATGAGAAACTAAACATCGAATTACTC
This sequence comes from Lissotriton helveticus, assembly GCF_964261635.1. Taxonomy (NCBI): domain Eukaryota; kingdom Metazoa; phylum Chordata; class Amphibia; order Caudata; family Salamandridae; genus Lissotriton; species Lissotriton helveticus. Next base: position 1,472,184,365 of record NC_136065.1, read on the forward strand.
GAGTGGGAGGGTGAGCTACTTATAATGGGAGATTTCAACTGCGTTATGAATTATAAGAAGGATTCCACAAGCAAAATCAACACAATTAGGATGCATAGAGTTAGAGCAGCTATAGTGGAATTGGGTAGGCTACATAATTTGAAAGATGTCTGGCGCATTAAGCATCCTACCATAGCAGGATATACATACTACTCGGCCCCCCATAGAGTTTGTTCCAGAATCGATATGGTATGGGCAACAGATAGAATTGTGGATAATTGCAATATAGAACTCTGCCCGAGAGTCACATCTGATCACAATCCCATACTATTCGGATTTAAACCCTTAACAAAGAGCAATCCCCTCGACAGTTTACATTTCCTAGGTATCTATCTACAGACGCTGAATTTGTCTTGGGTATCAAAGAACATATAAATGAATTTATAACACTAAATATTCACTCAACCTCGGTTAATTTCGTGTGGGATGCGTGTAAATGCAGCATCAGAGGCTATGTGCAACAATACATTTTAAGGAAAAATGCTGAAAGACGAAGGGCAGACAAGCTAACTTTATCCATTATTCTAGTAGCTGAACAACAATTGATTGATGCTGTTATAGAAGGGAAGACAAATATAGAAGAACTGAGATTAGGATTGGTGTCATTGAGGTCGGCATTAAAAAAGACTCTCAGGGAGAAATTTAGTTCTAAAATTCATAAATACAAACTAGCCCAATATGAAGGGGGCGATAGAATCGGCAACATTTTGGCCTATAAGGTAGCTGATAAAAAAGCTAAAACAATTATAAAATCAATAAAAGGGTCAGATTCAATCGAATACAATAAATCAGAGCAAATCTTATAGCAATTTGCTAAATACTATAGTCATTTATATACTCCAGATCATCTACCCTCTCAAGAAGATATTATAAATTATTTAAGTACATTTTTGCCCAATCGATTTGTAACTGAAGCAATTAAGCAACTTGGTGTTAAGATCACCATTACTGAAATAAAGACTGCCATTCAAGCATTACCTTCAGGCAAGGCTGCGGGAGAAGACTGTTTGCCTATAGAACTATACAAAATATGCGAGAAATAACTTATACCGCTTCTCCATTTGGTGATAGATTCTGTAGGCCAAACAGGAAGCGCTCCTATATCTTGGAGAACTGCTAAAATAATATTTTTCCTGAAAAAAGGTAAACCACCAGATGACCGAGGCTCATACAGGCCCATCTCGCTAATAAACACTGATGCCAAGGTTTTTGCCAAAATTCTAGCTAATCGCCTAGCCCCTATTATGCCTGATTTAGTGAACTGCCAACAGCATGGGTTTGTGGTGGGGAGAGACACCACTACTCACATTAATACTGCTGTGACTGCATTTGACGTAGCCTCGACTGCCCCCACCCCACTCGGAATGGTTATGCTGGACGCGGAGAAAGCGTTCGACCGAGTGGGGTGGGAATACTTGTGGGCGGTGTTGAACGCATTCGGTATACAGGGACAATTTCTTAGATGGGTTCGATCTTTGTATGAACTACCTATGGCAACAGTTAGTTATGCTGGAGCCAATTCAGCCAACTTTGCAGTTAAAAGGGGGACAAGGCAGGGGTGTCCATTATCACCCCTGCTCTTCGCTCTAGCTTTAGAACCATTTTTAAAAGCAGTCTGCTCAAGATAATATAATACCAATACATCATGGTGGTAAGACTTTGAAAATAACTGCCTTTGCTGACGATATAGCGATAATTACAACAGATTTAGTCTCGGCACTCCCAGAGATAATTAAAGAAGCGAGTAAATTTGGAGAGATATCCGGGTACAAATTAAACGTCGACAAAACTCAAGTAATTGCCAACTATAAACCTGCGCAACCGATAACAGGACTCTGTACCCATGCTACCTATTTGGGAGTTAACCTTGCAGCAGATACAGAGAAAATTGTCGCATTGAACTATGACCCCTTACTTAAGGAAATAACTACATCTCTAAAAAACTGGCATGAGATACCTTTGAGCCTGGTAGGACGAATACATTTGATAAAGATGAAGATCGTACCAAAATTACTTTACCTATTTAGATCTATCCCCCTACAACTTAGCAACCTATATTTTAAAAAAAATAGAGAGCATATGCAGCAGTTATATTTGGAGCTATAAAAAAGCTCGTAGATCAATGGCTTATTTAAAACTCCCAATTGAAAAAGGGGGTTTGAATTTCCCGGATTTTAAAATATACTTTTTTGCAACTTTCTTTCAACGTATACGTAGCCTAATAACCAACGACTCTTCCTTATTATTCCACCAATTTATGCTGGGAGCAGATAGTAACCAGTTTTTGTACCGCGTGCATGACCCCAACTACTTTAAGAGAGTCAAGTTTTAGACCGCGAGACACATTAAAAGAATCTGGGATCAAATAACGATTTTTGGTAAGATTCCCTTCTTTAATGCAGAGTTACAGGTCTGGGGGAATCCAGGGTTACCAGGCTTCTTTTCGGATGGTGCAGCAGCTCTTTGGCTGGAACATGATATAAGCACATTAGGTGACTTATTTGGTTCGGATGGTTTTTTGAGCTTTAATGCACTAAAATTAATTTACAAAATAAATTAGAGATACTATGTATTTTAAATACATTCAGATGAAAGATTTTGTTGTTAATAAAATGAAAATTGGAAAAATAGAAAATTCAGATACCCTAAAACTTCTCCACTCGATACATACTAAATCACTTATTAGTAAAAGCTATGCCTACTTAAATAGTCACAAGCAAGGATGTAGAAAAAGGGTCAGGCAGATCAGGTCGATTACCCCTTTTCAAGGTTTGCCCGGCGTTAGCCGCCTCTCACCCAACTCGCGGTTACCAAATAAAGAGGCAGGCGCTGGAGACTGGAAGGCAGGACACAGGAGTTTATTCCGATGGAGCAGAACACGTCAAATCAGACAACAGGGTATCTTCTCGAGGTGCTCTAAACGCATCCTTGAGGCCTGGCCTCTTATACACAGGTTTATTGCTTTATTACATGAAACACATTCTTGTCAATACTTTGATGTACGGAAAGACATCCTCGGAATCCTCACTTTGGGCCTGTTCCCACACACATTTACAGTAGAAGTCCCCACCCCGGTCACAGTAGGTGATGACTATCGCACACCAGGACATTCCGTCGATTCCCGGAATGTGTGTCTGATCGGATCTCATAGGGTGGGGGGGGGGCTTTGATCAGTCAGAGATCCTTTGAATCGGGGCAGCTGCTTACTGTAAGGGGGCCAATAAATGGTGTCCGCAGGGCCAGGTGGCGCCCTGGGAACGGGCAGGACGATTGGGCACAGAGGAAAGGGAGTTCATCAAAGGATGGGGAGGTGTTGGCCGGGAGCGGAATGCATTTCCGAGGCAGAGTCGCGCTGGAGGGGAGTTTTATGGTTCAGGTATGAGAGAGCGGGGGCTATCAGCGCGCGGGGGATGCTTGCGAGGTCAGAGGGAGAGACGCGCTGGCTAGCGGCGCTGGGCAGGGAGACCATGGTTTTCAAAATGGCTGCCACTTACGCGCACGAAGGGGCCTAAAAAGGGACAAGATGGTGTGGCCAATGTTTCATGATTTTCACTTTACGCTCAACAGTGGCTATGGTGAACATAAATGAACGCCGCTTATGTATACCGATTTTAGTCATTTTCCACAGTCCCCAGTTTTTATCATAAGTTAGTTCATTTCTGTTCATGTCTGAGGTAAGGACGTACAAGCTGACATCTAGTTATACTAATAAGGGAAGTATGTGGCTGGGCTGTCTATTGAGATCTTTGGTAGCCCATATGCATTACGGGCAGATGGAAATAATCCTGCTATCAATGTTGACAGAATCGTACATAACCACAGTCAATGCGATAGGCGGGGAGGCAGTGCATACAAAATTACATTAGCTGTGTCATACATTACACCTTGGAGACGGGGACAATATTTAGACGATGTAGGAAATTCGTTCGAATACAAACATGATGTCATACAAAAATGTTCTGGCAGAATAAGGGCTATTATCACTTGAGGTCTGGACTCCATGGGGATCAAAACTAGACAGTATGCTCATGTGCATAACTTGTGTACTACAATCATCATGATACAGAGTTAACGCTTTCTTAGTATCCATGTACAGTTGAAAGTGACCGATGTAAGGTTTCGAAAGCTCAATTGGGTGATAATCAATAATTGGGAGAGGAATTCAAATTAATACAAGTGTCAGTCAAGGGGTGGCAATGTTCAAAAAGGGTTCGTCTTTCCAGTGTCTTATTACAGCGAGCCATCCCTGGTAGGCTCTCATTGTTCTTCTTCTTTCGTTGGCACTGTTGAGCACCGGCGGTGGAGCTATGCGTCCAGCTCTAATTCAGATTTCGCGTTGCAGGGTGTGGCCACTCTTTGCTCTCGGACCACAGTCCTGGTTGTCCTGTTCCCTAACTAATCTATCATAGGTACCTTAGGCGGGGTACCCGCATTCCGTTCTTCTTTCGTGACAAACCCTACTCTATCTTTGTGCTGTGCTTCTTCTTCAAGTCAAGTTCAAAGAAAAACTCCGTATGGAAAAAAAGGGCGATGGGGGCGTGCTTTGGGAGGCCGAGGGAAGAGAGGGTGGAGTGGGATCAGATCTGAAACGGACCAAGGAGGGCAGAAATTTCAAGCAAGTGGGCCCATCAATCGGGCACAATGGGCTGGGACTTTCGGTACGAGCTCATCAACGTGCCGGGGCTTCTGGGCGGCCCTTCTTTCCTTCACTTTCCACGCTGAGAATGGTGCCTTGTCCCGCAACTCTTTGGTCCGTGGCTCCACCTTGGTCGAGGTCATAGATATTCCCCGATCTGCAGCCAGGCTGTGCGTCACATCCGGCCCCTCTCCTCCGACGACTGCACGTTATCCTTAAATGAGTATAAAAAAACAATTTTTAGAGAATTGGCAGGGGAAGACGTTTACACACTTTAATTTCTCTCCCAACCCCAAGTAGTTGGGGAAACGTTCATTGGTCACGATAGGGTGGATGCTTAGTAATCCTTACATCGGTGTATGTTGTTAACTCATGCATCATTGCTGTAGTGCAGGTCGGCAAGCATTTTTTTTATTTTCAAACATCATGTCTGTCTGGCGTTTTACTCCTGTTATATTTGCGAACGTGGCAAGAAGTCTGATATCTAAAAATTACATGGTTTATCGAATTCAAACCGGCTCCTTCAGTAAAGACTCGCGTTTGTCTAAAACAAATCCTGTTGAGCTATATGTTTCTTCAAGGTCTGTTAATTTATAAAAAGTGTGAAATGCTATTATCATGGGCTTATAGCTACAGTCTTTAAGATTTTCTGGGACGGCTGGTACAGAACTGGGACCATTCTGGAGAAACGGGGACGTATCGGACATTCTATTTTTGTTCAATGGGCGGTGGTAATCCGAATGATGAGGGTGGTGTTACCAAAGTACTTAAAACAAAAGCCACTGACATATAGTTCCCTTGTAAGGGTCAGATTAGGGGACATCAGTCGTCTTACCTGTCCTTTCTTTCTCAGCCAATTAAGTTCCATCATTTTACAGAAAGGAGAGGTAGTAATATGGCTAAATATGATCGTTTTGTTTCTGTCAATTTGTTCAAACACTGTCGTGTCTAAAGCCAATTATACCTGTACCGGCGAGGTACAGTGTCGCCATTTATTCAAAAGGGAGCAAGGGAGCCCTCAGAGGGAGAGAGCGTTGTGCGCACCAAATAGGCCATTAGTACACGTACAACATAGAGAGAAAGAGAAAAACATGTATGATAATAGGTTATTCAGTGCACACATATATAGAACAATACGGGTTGGTTTCACGTATAAAACACAAGCTGAGAGAAAACATAAATTCACAGTTTACGTACACACAAATACCGGATAGGGTGCAACAGTACATACATCAAGTGCGAAAACCTAAGACAAAACACAGAGCTATTTTGGGCAAAAGGACTTTTTCATGCGTGTTGCGCATTCTCAGTATTCCATTTAATTCATTTGGGGGTCGAGCTCTTTATTCTCCTTCCTTCCTAATAGTGGACAATTTTTGTTGGTAACCTCGTTTTTGAAAATACTTACTCCCTCTTAGTTGGTCGGACACAAGTCCAGTCGTGCTTATACTCACGGTGGGGCCTTCCAACATCTAGCAAATGATGATCCAAGCTGAGGTAAAGGAGGGGTGTCAGTCAGACGTGTAATGGTACAATTCTGATTTTCCTACGAGGATGGAAGAAGAAGGGGTAAATCTAAAACATAACAATATCCCTAATTTCTGGGCTGAGGGGGATTTGGGATGAACCCCAACCCGGGGTACTCTTGACTTCTCTTATTTAGTCAGCACGTAAATTGACTCACTGGTGCGCATTATTTTGGGTGTACATTTGGGATATCGGTTCGGGTCCGAGGTACTACAATAACCCTTCAAGTTTCTGGTGTAGGCCACTCTCCCATTCACTAGCTCCAGAGAGGGAGAGAGTCGTTCCTAGGTAAGGTAAGTGCTATATTCCTTTTCGTCCTTCACATGCAGGTACCATGTTCGGACTTATTTTTCTTATTCCATTAACTGCTCGATCAACACCTCCATCATACAAAAAGCATTCTTTTATCGACCCAGACGTGCGCCACACATACGCATTCATACCGTACAAATCAGGGCCCATGCGCACATTCATACCATACAGTTTTCATGCTCTCAGAGATAGCTCCTGCATATAATGTACCATCTCACAGAGCTGGCCTATTTTCCTCGCGTGGAGCATGGTGCGTTTTAGGTCCTCTCCATACTTCAGCTGAATTTCCGATGTAACCTGCAGAAAAAGAAAAGAGGGGGAGGGGGCAGTGTTCAAAGCACATCAGCGCGCATAAACATAAAAAAATGTTTTTACCTACCACGTACCTGACTTATCTCTGTGGGATGCAGTCCCTTTTATCTCGGCATTGAAGCCCAGAGGAACCGGTAGTGCGGAAAAGATAACCAATGACAGGCTGTTCATTACATAGGTCGCCCGAGGGCGGTAGTACAGACCGCGTGTAGGGAGGGGTCAAAAGCCAGGGGCATTCGGTATAAGGTGGGGGGGTGACGGATTCACGTTTTCATTTGAGGAAAAGAAATGGCCTACGGTGGTATAGGGTCGTTCCTATTCGCAGAGCGTGGTATTTAAAAAACCTTACCAATCAAAGTGACTGTTAGAATGCTAGTTTCATATATTTTAAAAAACCTTTATTGTGGAAATGTCAGCATTCAAATAAGGGCCTCCAACCATATAGGTCGGTTACGGAACAGACGGGAAACGCATGAGGTAAGGAGAGATTACACTGTAGTATAGAAGCAAGTGAGTCATTTAATTGAAAAAACCCAAACGTGACAAACGGTTGCAGGATCAGTGAAGGTTGATTTTATAATTGGAAATATAACAGGATCAGTTACAATAAAATTGTCCATACGTACACCAAGGGCGAGTATCATCAGTAACATTATTTCGGAGCTTTAATAATACAAAAATGACAAAGAAAACACATTGATAGGGTTGTTCGCATGTTCAGTCCGTACCCTTTCCCGCCCGCCACGTGTACAAAGACCGCATACATATCCCATAACATCAAGGTTTAGGCAACTAGAACGTCATAAGGAATTGCGAGTCCCGCCCATACTGGCGCTATTTTGGTCGAGGCCGGGCGGGCCCAGAGCATAGTCCAAATGCCTCCAATAACAAGTGGTCGGACCAGAATCCCTTTCGGTAGTTCAAAAGATTCCGTTAATGCCAGCAGAGAGGACAGGCGGCGTGGACTGCAATTTAAAAGCGAGGAAGGCAAAATCTTCCCTACCGGGCCACGCTGAGGTCCCACCGGAGCTGATCGAGTGTCTCTTGGTAATTCAGACAAAAGCTGGCGTCATCATGAGAGCACCATCCTCTCGCGGCAACGTCGCGGCCACTCCGGAGAGCGGGACAGCAGGCGTATCCCTCCACCGATGCGCTGAATCAGCCTCTCTCACGGCACCAGATGGGGATAAGGCGGTGGTCACCCGGGGCAGTGCCATATCCAGACCCGGGGCAGTGGCATATTGTGGAAAAGTAAATTTTGCCATGTTCTGTGTCCCTACGTGTTCCCCATCTTATGTTATATGTGCATGATTAATATGCAATATGTATTCCCCATGACCGATTAAAGACGCAATTTTAGTTGTGTCCATCTCTAGTATGCCAGTTTTCAGTTCTCGTTAAAGCTACGAGTATTAGGCCTATGTAAAGTTATGTTGCCATGTTTTACAGTGTGCACGTTAATTCATTGAAAAGTCTCCGTTTCTAGGCCTCAAAAGGGCCCGAACACCAGATTCAGCTCCTGTCTCCTGAACCCTCGCTGAGGAGCGATACAGCCCCCACCTGTATCCCTGACCCTTCACTTACTTCCTGCCTCACAGTGCCCGGCTCGGCCTGGCTCTGCCTGCCAGTCTGCCAAGAGTATGTTATGATTCTAGTTATCAGTCCAGCCCTCCTTCTCTGCATTCCTAAAGCTACTGAATCGCATCAATAGTTTCAGTCATCGTCTAGCCTTTACGTCTCCATGTAAGAGAAATACTGTATTAATGGTCATTTAATACTCCTCAACACGCACTACATATAGAATGATGCATGCACCAGTCTTAGAGTCTGTTAGCCTTTACCCTGATAACTTTTGGATTCTATCAAGATGTTCTCTAAACATCAGATACTAGATAGTGTTTAGGTACATGTCGCTCTGACACTCCAGACTTTCGTCTCCTCTTCTAGCGCAGAAGTCATAGCCCCCAGTTCCTCCTAGTAACACGTCATTGCCAGCTTGCGCGCACCACTAGGTCAGAGGTCCCGGCTCCTTAGGTAGCCCCCTCCATGTTTCCGCCCCGTTTATGACATATTCTGTTACGTTTACATCACATGTCTATGTATACGCCTCTTGTTCCACCCACTTTATGCCTTATCTTTCGCGACTGCTATGAACTCCACCCACTGCTACGCCTACTATACTGAATGTAATGCAATTGTTTAACTATAAATATTGTGCACTGTTATTAAAAGTTAGCTGTTGTCCCGATCCTGCCCCCCGGCAGCTGCCATCCTATTCCCGTGCAGGTTGTCCTGTTCCTGTCCTTTATGCCTGATTAAAACCTGCAAACTCCAGCTACCTCGAATCTTGACTCTTATTTATTGAGCTATCTGTTATTATATATCTAGTCAAAAATAGTACCGGTATTTAATTATTTATTTACCACATAATGGCGTCCGAACAGGGACTTGCCCTTTCCCCACGCGCCGGAGAAGCCACGCCAGCCCCCTGACCCTCTGCAGCCGTGACGGAACCATACCGTGCACGTGCAGATATTTCTGCTTCAAGTATCCCTCAGGCCCACGGAGGAGACGGAGGTTGCGGTCCAGCATCCAGACGAGGCGGTGGAGGAACGCGGCGAGTCCCGACCAGAGCCCAAGCCGAGAGTCCAAGGTCCGAGGTATCCGGAGGCCCACCCGTAACTGAAGTCCGAAGTTCGTAGTCCGTCGTCGTAGCAGTCCAGTCCAGTCCGAGGCCTTCCGTTCTTGCTGCCCGGTGAGTACCGTTGCTGGGGTAGTATCTAGACAGGGTCAATTAATTTGTCTCTGGTCCGTGGGTTTGGGTACGCAAATCCAACACGAAGTGTCCACCTAGGTGGATGCGGGTCCTGACGTGTCTCTTTATGAGACCGGTATGTTTCGTACTGTTTCAGCAGTGCATCTAGTAACTCTAGTAAGTTCTAGTCTCGAGAAATTCATGTGTTTCTGTTCTCAAGTATTCCAGGTAATGTTTCTGTTCGAACTGTTATTTTAAATGTCATTTCAATGTGCTTTTAATGTCGTGGTATGAGTGATCAGTCTCAAGTCATTATTGTGTTCATTGTGTATTGTATTGTGTCCAGATCCCAGTTCACGTCATGCCTCTGTTCTCAAAATTACGTCAGTTAAGAACTAGAAAAGATCTGCTCGAGGAAGCAGTTCCTGTCCCACCTAGGGACAGTCCAGGTCATTTTATGTATCATAAGCATGGCATAAGTGCCATATTATATCTAGACTTATGGGTCGAGTACACTAAGGAATTAGAAGAGAAATATAGATGGCCTGTATCAGGCACATGGGATGCCGAGTGCATCATGCGAGTAGAAGAAGTATTATGGAAAAAGAAAGCCAGACAGTCACAGAAAGATGCCATCGAGTTATGGCGCAAAGAATCTCATAAAAGAACCGAAAAAGAAATCAGAAAGTCAGAATTAAGTAGAGAATCCTCAGAAAGAGCCCAAGAAAGGGAATTAATCGAAATAGGTGAACGAGTTAAAACCGAACAGTCAGACAGACAGAGGAATGCCCTTATTAAGGGTATGTACCCTCTTCTTGCCGAGGGCTTGCCAAAAGCAACCCCGGAGGCATCCAGTAATTTTCCGCCACCCTTAGTTCCGACCAAGCTACGTCACAAACCGACCGCAGCTGATATTTTTCTCTCGTCCTATTTGGACGACACAGTCCCAGAATATGCAAATCCTGTTCCGCCAGCTCCTGTAAATAATGTAAATCCTGCTCCTCCAGTCACCGGGGCACCTGTTACAGCACCTGTTACGGTACCCCCGGTCCAGCCTACATTACAAGTACCCGCTACACTGGTCACTCTGCCAGCACGAAGAGTATCAGTCGACGATTCCAGTTTAGGGGCCGCGGGAGGAGGTCCTCCGGGAACCCCGCCGCCACACAAACGTGTAACGTCAGTCGAGTTACATGAACGTGCGTTACAGCGCACGCCCAAACATCAGTCTGTTGCAGATATCAGACGAGCTCTTACCGAATGCCGTTATGATCCGGTCCCAGGTGATGATAGTATGGTTATATATTCATTACGTGTAAGACGGGTGACCGAGTATTTGGACACCCTACCAAATATGAAAGAAGATCTAGACAGAATATATCGTTTCATTCGTACAGGAACAGACCCAGAAAGTATTGGCGAAGTCATGTTTCTAAGAAAAGCTGAGATTCAGCTCATGCTATTAAAGTTTCTAATTAATTGTTTAATAAGGGAACAAGATTATCCGACTAAAGATCCGACCGAAATGAAAGTCCTGACAAGGTGGAGTGATAATATAGCCGAAGGAAGACACAGGACGCTCAGTTGTATAGAGAGTATGTACAAGAAAATTCGTAAGGAAATAATAAGGTTACACGAGAAACGCAAAGCAGCACAAGTAAGCGAGAAGGAAAACGACTCTTCTACTGACGAGGTAGACGACGAGAATACTGCCAGAATAGCGTATGTAGGTAAAGCTAGACTTCCCGACCGACATTCACGTCTAGAACACAAGAAAACTGTTCCTCTTCCAGCCCCAGAACAAGGTTCTCTAGAGCAAGTATTTCAAGCTACCGATCACATTCTGAAATAACGAATCGGTTATAGTGAACTTAGTACCATGCATGAACAAGAACTAGCCCGATCAGCAGTCCGATGGGCTACTGATACTACCACTTTTTCAGACGAAATAGTGGCACAAATGTTTCTGAAACTGCCCCCAGCCGAGCAGCGACTGGTGGGTATGTATATGATCCAGCACCTCATTACATTGTATGAGGGTCAGCATTCCGATCCAGGTCCGTTACATGATGTTCTGAACGAGTTACTCCAGTATAAATGGAGAGGTCTAGGTACCGACTTAATTAGTATCATTCTAGAACAGCGCCACAAACATAGAACGTTTCTGAACCCGCATTTTGTTCACGTCTCACCCCCAGAAAGTAAACCCTTTTACATAGACAGACAGCATCCGTTACGAGAAGTACACCCAGTTAGGACACAGGGTGGTGAAATGCAACGAGTATTTGTTTACACCCCGATTACAAAGATGGAACTCTTAGAGATGAAAAAGTTAATTCCCTGTCACGATAAAGATCCAGCAGGGTTCCACCGTGAATTAAAAGACATGCTCCGTATGGGAGAATACACGTATCCAGATATAATTAAAATGTTAAAGGTCCTGCTGCCCGCGGGCATATATGAAAAACTCAAGGAGAAAGAATGGGAGGTGGGAGAGAAAAAGATAGATTGGGCAGTTCTAGAAGCTGAAGAAAATACACGTGTACCAGGTACCGGTCTTGGGGACAAATGTAAAGAATTACCAGAGTTATTGATTCAGGTTTTGCCTAGGTTACTAGCCACTAAAAAGGAAGACTGGGATGCAATCTCAGCATGTAAACAGAAACAAGACGAAGATACTAGTGATTTTTATTCTAGATTTGAGAAATGTTTTAGCATCAACAGTGGTTTGAAGACGAGTAGTGAGTCATACCCTCATCTTTTTGTTACTAAACTAGTCGAGAATTCAAGTCCACAAGTTAAAAATAGAGTTTTGAAAGTCGAGAGTACCTGGCGAGCTAATACTCCGTCCCAGATGTTACAGATGCTCCAGTATCACCAGAATAGAATCAGGGAAGAGCAAGAACACGAGAGAAGACGTATGAAAGACACGAAAATGAAAGTACTGGTTGCACAATCTGTTCCACAAGACAGTCAGAAGAGGGGTCCGAATCAAGCCAGTCATCCTGCAGCTCCCGTTAAAGGGACCTGCAATTATTGTAAACAGCCAGGTCATTTTATAAACGAGTGTGCAGTTCTGAAACACAACATAGCCACTGGTAAGACTAAAGAAAGACCACGTCCGCCTAGACAAGAACAAGTTTCACAGACTTCTCAGTCACCCCAGAATGCACAACAGACAGTTCCAGCACCGCAGCCTATAGCTGCAACACAGCATGTTACACAGCAGATGTACCAGTATGCTCAGACAGAGTATCCAGAGTATCAAGCGTATTCATGAAACAGCCTAGAGAGGGAGGTAGGCTTGCCTCTCATCGAGATTCCTGTAGATCAAGAGGGTCCCTATGTTCACAGTCAAGTATTAGGGAAAGACAGAAAGTTTCTGATTGATACAGGGGCAAGTAGGACTACTATCAGTCATGACGAGGTTCCAGGGGCTCCGCTCTCAGGCTCTAGAAATGTTTCCCTTGGATTTTCAGGAAAGCCAATTGTTAACGAGATTTCCAAACCAGTTACTCTAGAAGTAGGTCCATTGTCCCGAACTACTGACCTGCTACTCACGAAATCATGTCCAGAAAATTTGTTAGGCATTAAGACATTAAAAGAATTAGGTGCAGTTATTTGCTGCTCCCCAGAAGGAATACGTTTGTTTTTACGTGACTTTAAGGGTCACTATGTAGTACGTGATTTTGATCCAAGATTGTTAAATGTTCCGCAGCATCTATGGGCGCAAGGTCCAACTGATGTTGGTTTTATGCAAATCACACCCCATCGTGTGACTCTCAAACCAGGTATTGTTTTGCCACGAATCAGACAGTACAGATTGCCACCTGAGGCTGTAGCAGCCTTATCCAAAATTATTGACGAGCTCATTGCTCAAGGAGTAGTTGTAGAAACTGACTCCAATGTATGTAATTCTCCTATCATTCCAGTCATGAAACGTACTGATCCAAATGCACCTCCAGTATATCGATTAGTGATTGACCTTCAAGAGCTTAATAAATGTATCATTCCCCAGTACCCAGTTGTTCCAGATATTTCTTCCCTATTGACAGCCATTGATTCTGAGGCTACATTTTTCACAGTCATAGACCTCAAAAACGCATTTTTCAGTGTCCCCATTCATCCAGACAGTCAGTTTCTTTTCGGATTCTGTTTAAATGGAAGGAGCTATAAATTCACACGAGCTCCTCAAGGTTTCACAGAAAGTCTTAGTATTTACAGTCAAGCACTTAAGAGACAACTAGACAATATTCACATGCCAACTGACACTGCCCTGCTCCAGTATGTCGATGATCTACTGATCACAGCCCGTTCTGAACGTGCCTGCGAGCGTGCGTCACTTACCGTTCTGTATTTCCTAGCCGAGATGGGGCACAAGGTGTCCTCTTCGAAGCTTCAATTCTGTGTCCAGCAAGTGATCTACTTAGGCCACTTACTGTCCAAGTGGGGTAGGCAGTTGACACCCGACCGTATCCAGTTAATAGCGAGTCTTCCTCAGCCCAAGACCCAGAAGGAGGTACGAGCTTTTATTGGCCTCACTTCTTATTGCCGACAATGGATTCCTCAGTATGCATTTCTAGCCAAACCACTGATACAGTTAACGACACAGGAGGCAGCCGTATCGACTGTCCTCCCTTGGACATCTGAACATACACTTGCTTTTAATGAGTTAAAGAAAGCTTTATGTCAAGCTCCTGTTCTAGCTACTCCGAACTACAGTAAGCCTTTTACACTTTTTGTCACAGAACGTAATGGTACAGCATTATCTGTTCTCACACAAGATCAAGCAGGACAATACAAGCCCTGTGCTTATTTTTTGAGCACATTAGATCCAGTAGCCCAGGCTCTGCCTGCGTGCCTCAAGTCAGTTGCAGCCACAGCACTAGCTATCAGACAAAGTGATTCCATAGTGTTAGGACATTCCCTGACAGTACAAGTTCCACACTCCGTGGAAGTTCTTTTAAACCGAACCCAGACTCAGCACTTGACCATTGCACGTTTAACAGGTTATGAATTGACACTGTTCCAGCCACACATAGAAATCAGACGCTGCAACGTTCTAAATCCTGCTACACTGTTACCGTCAGTTACTTCAAATCCTGCCACACATGACTGTGTGGAAGTAGTTAACACCATGACAAAGCCAAGACAAGACCTGACAGATATTCCATTACCAGATCCCGACCTGACACTTTATGTGGATGGTTCATGTATGAGAACAAGTACAGGAGAACTAGTAGCCGCGTATGCAGTGACTACTGAGACTGAAGTTATAGAGACACACCGTATTGACACTCTGTCCGCTCAAGCAGCAGAGCTAGTTGCTCTGACCCAAGCCTGCATACGTGCCAAGAACCTGAAAGTTAACATTTACACAGATTCACGTTATGCATTCGGAGTCGTACACGACTTTGGAGTGCTCTGGCAAGAAAGAGGTTTTATGACTTCTAATGGAACCAAGATTCAGCATGGTCTCCTTATTCAAGCTCTGTTAGATGCAATACATTTACCGACAGCTATCGCTATCATGAAGTGCAAAGCACATACGAAAGTCACAGACATTATTTCTCAAGGTAACGATCTAGCAGATCGAACAGCCAAGTTTACAGCCCAGACTCCAGACATTCCAGTTAACGCAACACTGACACACACTCCAGATCCGACTACATGTATGACAGTTAAGGACCCCACTCAAGATGTCATAGATATCCAGTCACATGCTACTCCCGAGGAAATCAAGAAATGGTCCGAACAAGGAGGGGTCCAGACAGATCAGGGATGGTTGACGAAGGGAAAAGCCACATGGTTTCTCCCCGACTCAATGGTTCAAGTCATTATTAATACCGCACATAGTCCTGCACATTTAGGAGAAAAAGCCATGTTAGACAGTATCCAGAACATTTGGTTCAACAAGCATTTACGAGCTGCAGCCAAGCAGAAAGTCCGTACCTGTATGATATGTTGTCAGTTCAATCCAGGTAAAAGTGTCCCGGTGGAACAAGGGGGATTCCAGCCTCCTGACCACCCTTTTGAGGTCCACCAGATGGATTATATTCAGATGGAGCGATGTCGAGGTTTCAAGTATGTCCTTGTAGTTATATGCGCTTTGTCCAGGTGGACAGAAGCATATCCAGTTCCAGATTACACAGCAGCGACCACTGCCAAGCAGCTGGTTCGTGAATTCTTCCCCCGTTATGGACTCCCTAGGGTCGTGTACTCAGATAACGGCCAGCCATTCTCATCTGAACTCATGAAGCATGTTTCCCTTCTGTTAGGGTACCAGTGGAAGTTTCATTGTGTACGCCATCCTGAAGCAGCAGGTCTCGTAGAGAGACATAACCAGACATTGAAAATCCGTCTTGCCAAAGTCTGTAAAGAGAAAGGTGTAGACTGGCTAGTAGCTCTGCCAGTCGCCCTATTTTATATGCACATGGTCGCACATTCCAGATCAGGTCTGTCCCCTTATGAGGTCGTATTCGGCCGCCCCCGAACATGTGGGGTACACCTAGACCCCGAAGTATTACAGATGTTTCCAGTAATATGCTGACAGATTACCTAGCTTCCTTGATGTCTGCCCTACACTCTTGTCGTTCACAGGTTGCCGCCGCATTTCCAGACAATACCGAGGTGAAACCGCATGAAATCGTTCCAGGAAGTCTAGTGCTTGTCCGGAATTTTGATCGTTCAAGTCCGCTGGAGCCTCGCTGGAAGGAGCCGAAGTTAGTCCTTCTGACCACCCGCACGGCCGTGAAGTTGGAAGGCAGAAAAGGCTGGGTGCACCTGTCTCACGTCAAGAAATTTCATGGACTAAGAACTAAAACATTCGATGATACTTCTACAGACACTTCCGAGTCTAAAAATTGCCCTATTCTCAAGGACTGTCCCGCTATTGACTTTGATTCAAAGCCCTCCCTGTTAGAGAAAACTCCGCAGCAGGAGTATAAACAGAAGCTCCGGTCTAGTAAAATAAGTCAGCCAGTTTAATTGTCTAAGTCCCCCTCGGGTGAAACGGTTAGACAGGTTTCTGACATGTATGAGATAGACCCCCATAGTGAGAGAGTTAGTCAAAACTCCATCAGATGTATTGTTATTTTATGTTTTCTTCTATTTTTGAGTTTGATGGTTACCTGCACAAGTTATGCATTGCATTTATGTTTTCCAGTTTCACATGTACATATGTTTTCTAATTCTACAGTAGAGCACACCTTTAGTGATCTGCCTCCTCACGAGCTATCCTATCGTCTTGATATGAGAAATAATACGTTTATCCGTATGTTACACTATTCACACCAGACCAGCAATGCCACTAATTGTTGGGTGTGTGGTCGACTCCCCCCTTTCCAGACACCGAAGGGAGTTCTGCCACTGTTTCCTTATCCGTTTTCACATAATGGTTCGTGTGGAGCATGGTCCATGTTAACGTCATCCTCAACTGATATGTCCCTTCTGAATAGTACATGTTTTCCAGACAAGCAAGGTCTCACCCATAGAACCGGGTTAGACCTAGAAAATGAAGTTTATAATTTAGGTAATTATTCTTCGAATTTTATGGTCCTGAATGTTCAGTCTGATACTACTCCAGATTTACCTACTATTTCAGTACTACCAGTCAAAGGCGAATTATGTGTCAGAAATAATGGTTCCGCACATGTAGGACATAGTGATTGTACTACTATTGTCGAGTATAGTGACAGTGGGAAATCTATTTTCAAAGCCTCACGTCATTCTTATTTTGTTTGTGGTCAGACCGCATATGTTCGTCTGCCCCTCGATTGCGATGGAACATGTTACATTGCCTTCCTACTGCCACCAGTTTTCCTAGCCCCATCCGATTATCATAGAAACACACATCTAGTACACATTAGACATAGAAGGGAGATTGAGTCCCCGATTGTCGATCAAACTGAAACTGCTCTAGAACAGTATACAGACTTCAATAAAGGTTTCTTCTTCTTTATAGGACCTATCCAGAATAGTAAGTTAATACGTAGACTAACCAGAACCCTTGAAGCAGTAGTGAATGAGACTACTTCTGCTCTAGGTAACTTAACCGAAGAGCAATCTGCTATGAGATTTGTCGTGCTCCAAAACCGTCTCGTTCTTGACGTCATACTGGCCGATAGAGGAGGAGCATGTAGAGTCATCGGATCTAGTTGCTGCATTTTCATTCCTAATAACGCGCCGTCTGTTTATTCAGCTATAACCAGACTTCATAAAATTGCCCATCAGTTACACCAGAATCCAGGCACCTGGACATGGTCCGGTTGGTTTTGGAGTATAATTTCTGCCTGGGGATGGAAAGTATTGTCATTCCTAGGTATAGCAGTAATGATCATTTTCAGTTGCTGCCTCTGTTTACAATGTGGCCCTGCGATTTGCGGCATTTGTGCTACATCCTGTATTCCAAGTCCTAGTCCTAAGTCCCGTTCCAAGACAATTCGAGACGAGCAAATGATACTGTATGAAATGATAGATGGTATCATGAATATTGATGTTTCCTGATGGAAACGTAGTGACAAGGAGGGAATGTGGAAAAGTAAATTTTGCCATGTTCTGTGTCCCTACGTGTTCCCCATCTTATGTTATATGTGCATGATTAATATGCAATATGTATTCCCCATGACCGATTAAAGACGCAATTTTAGTTGTGTCCATCTCTAGTATGCCAGTTTTCAGTTCTCGTTAAAGCTACGAGTATTAGGCCTATGTAAAGTTATGTTGCCACGTTTTACAGTGTGCACGTTAATTCATTGAAAAGTCTCCGTTTCTAGGCCTCAAAAGGGCCCGAACACCAGATTCAGCTCCTGTCTCCTGAACCCTCGCTGAGGAGCGATACAGCCCCCACCTGTATCCCTGACCCTTCACTTACTTCCTGCCTCACAGTGCCCGGCTCGGCCTGGCTCTGCCTGCCAGTCTGCCAAGAGTATGTTATGATTCTAGTTATCAGTCCAGCCCTCCTTCTCTGCATTCCTAAAGCTACTGAATCGCATCAATAGTTTCAGTCATCGTCTAGCCTTTACGTCTCCATGTAAGAGAAATACTGTATTAATGGTCATTTAATACTCCTCAACACGCACTACATATAGAATGATGCATGCACCAGTCTTAGAGTCTGTTAGCCTTTACCCTGATAACTTTTGGATTCTATCAAGATGTTCTCTAAACATCAGATACTAGATAGTGT
The DNA here is from genome assembly GCF_964261635.1 of Lissotriton helveticus. NCBI lineage: Eukaryota > Metazoa > Chordata > Amphibia > Caudata > Salamandridae > Lissotriton > Lissotriton helveticus. The sequence continues at coordinate 1,472,203,133 of NC_136065.1, forward strand.
TTAGGTACATGTCGCTCTGACACTCCAGACTTTCGTCTCCTCTTCTAGCGCAGAAGTCATAGCCCCCAGTTCCTCCTAGTAACACGTCATTGCCAGCTTGCGCGCACCACTAGGTCAGAGGTCCCGGCTCCTTAGGTAGCCCCCTCCATGTTTCCGCCCCGTTTATGACATATTCTGTTACGTTTACATCACATGTCTATGTATACGCCTCTTGTTCCACCCACTTTATGCCTTATCTTTCGCGACTGCTATGAACTCCACCCACTGCTACGCCTACTATACTGAATGTAATGCAATTGTTTAACTATAAATATTGTGCACTGTTATTAAAAGTTAGCTGTTGTCCCGATCCTGCCCCCCGGCAGCTGCCATCCTATTCCCGTGCAGGTTGTCCTGTTCCTGTCCTTTATGCCTGATTAAAACCTGCAAACTCCAGCTACCTCGAATCTTGACTCTTATTTATTGAGCTATCTGTTATTATATATCTAGTCAAAAATAGTACCGGTATTTAATTATTTATTTACCACAATATCCATGGGGGATAGTCGAGCAACAGTGGCGGTTGCCCCCACCGGAAGCCCGCGGGAGTCGAGGGCCAACGACTCTCGTAGAATCTTTAAAGCTTGGACATTGTCTTCAAGAGTGTGGCTCATGCCCGAGCAGGCAAGCATTCGAGTTCCAGAGTAGTCCAGAGCCGTTCTAGTGGACCAGGCCCAAATCCAGGGAGCCGGCCGCCATTTTGAGCATTCCGCAGCAGCAGCCGCTCTTCACCCCGGCCATCCAACCGAGTGGACCGCCAATGGCAGTCCTGGTGCAGCCGTCCGGCAGGTGAAACGCTAATGGTTGTCCTGCTGCAGCTGACCGGCAAGTGAAACGCTAAGGGTCGCCCTGCTGCAGCTGACCGGCGAGTGAAACGCTAAGGGTCGCCCTGCTGCAGCTGACCAGCGAGTGAAATGCTAAGGGTCGCCCTGCTGCAGCTGAGGAACCTCCCCCTGGGGAGGTGGGGGAGGCCCGTTCGCGTCGCCTCCCCCAGGGCACCCCACGCCATCTCTTGGCGCAGCATTATAGGATGGCTGGACCAGGCAACAAAGGGGGGAGCCATCAGCAAGGCATCCCCGCACACAACTTGCTGGACATCACCTCTGGATGTTCCGGGGACAGGTCTTGGCGCGTTGGGTAGCCTCCGGCCTATTCGCACAACGGGCCGCCACCGACGCTACCTCGCCGGTTGACGGCTTTTGTAGACTTTTTTATAGCCCAAAGCCTACTAAAAAGTAGCTCAAAGTAGCCCAACAGGAACAGCGTCAAGCAGACGGCAAATGCATTTGGGTTTGTTGTTGCAGCCGGCTGCCATGTAAATAGTTGTTTAATAAAAAGTTTTAAATGGTTGTTTAATAAAAAGTTTTAAATTGTTGTTTAATAAAAAGTTTTAACATGTTACTTTGCTGGAGTGTTGTATATATTTATAATATTTGCATAGGGTTTGTCGTTATTTGGGTGGGGCGGGCGATGGATCCGAGCTGTCTTGCAGCGATCATGGCGTCGAGCTCGATTCTTCTCACTAGTTTCATAATTCTCATGAGGGGTTGTTCCTAATGTTTCTATTTTAGCGGGGTCAAAAAGATCCCATCAGTGGCCTACTGATTTTGCTCGATTCCTTTTGTTTTCCCTAACGATTTTTATGTTATAGTTTGCTAGCATGATACAACGGCTAATCCGTATTTTTATATATATATCCTTTTTATTAGGGGTGTCCTCCGGTGGAGCCGGATGATCTACCTCTAATAAACGGTCCGGGCTGAACCAACTACCAACAAATGGGGCGAAGATAGGCATGACGGGTTACAAAGGGGACAAAAGTCTGCACTACCTATCCTTCACTATCCGCAAAGACTAAACAGAGTATTGCGACTCTGTGCTTATTTGTGAATAGAGAATAACCCAAAGAGAACCAATTCCGAACAATCAATGTGTTCGGATAAACAATCAATCAAATGAGGGATAAAAATAGGCACGACGGATTACAATGGGGGCAAAAGCCTGCGTTACCTATCCTTCACTATCTGCAAAGACTAAACAGAGTATTGCGACTCTGTGCTTGTTTGCAGATAGAGAATGATCCAAAGAGAACCAACAAATCGGAGAGTAATACTAGTATTTTCCAATCAATCAATCAAATATTTCACAGTTTGTCGTGTTACACGACCTTACCCGGACCGCATGGACAGTTTCCTGTCTTCCGAATCCAGCGCCCGATCGTCCTCTATCTTCTGTCGTGGCACTCCTGATGGTTCCCAGTCAGGACCGTAGATCACTCAAGAGAGGTCTGCTCGGAACCAGTGAAGTTCGGATGATCGGCTGCCAGACGAGGGTCTATTGGGCAGGTGCACTTCCCGATCGTTGCAGTCGTTCACTCTGTCGTTGGGACCTCTCCCACTGGATCCACGTGTCACTGATGGGCCCCACGTTTGGGACGCCAATTGTAGAAAAAGGGTCAGGCAGATCAGGTCGATTTCCCCTTTTCAAGGTTTGCCCGGCGTTAGCCGCCTCTCACCCAACTCGCGGTTACCAAATTAAGAGGCAGGCGCTGGAGACTGGAAGGCAGGAAACAGGAGTTTATTCTGACGGAGCAGAACACGTCAAATCAGACAACAGGGTATCTTCTCGAGGTGCTCTAAATGCATCCTTGAGGCCTGGCCTCTTATACACAGGTTTATTGCTTTATTACATGAAACACATTCTTGTCAATACTTTGATGTACGGAAAGACATCCTCGGAATCCTCCCTTTGGGCCTGTTCCCACACACATTTACAGTAGAAGTCCCCAACCCGGTCACAGTAGGTGATGACTATCGCACACCAGGACATTCCGTCGATTCCCGGAATGTGTGTCTGATCGGATCTCATGGGGTGGGGGGGGCTTTGATCAGTCAGAGATCCTTTGCATCGGGGCAGCTGCTTACTGTAAGGGGGCCAATAAATGGTGTCCGCAGGGCCAGGTGGCGCCCTGGGAACGGGCAGGACGATTGGGCACAGAGGAAAGGGGGTTCATCAAAGGATGGGGAGGTGTTGGCCGGGAGCAGAATGCATTTCCGAGGCAGAGTCGCGCTGGAGGGGAGTTTTATGGTTCAGGTATGAGAGAGCGGGGGCTATCAGCGCGCGGGGGATGCTTGCGAGGTCAGAGGGAGAGACGCGCTGGCTAGCTGGGCAGGGAGACCATGGTTTTCAAAATGGCTGCCACTTACGCGCACGAAGGGGCCTAAAAAGGGACAAGATGGTGTGGCCAATGTTTCATGATTTTCACTTTACGCTCAACAGTGGTTATGGTGAACATAAATGAACGCCGCTTATGTATACCGATTTTAGTCATTTTCCACAAGGAGACTGTGAAAATATGGCGCAAAATGGACTAACCGATTAGGTGTGAACATCAGCCCTAACCAGATTGCTGGCTCGCTTAGACAGATAAATCTGGTGGTCCAATCATCAAGTTTAAGGCTTCAAATATATAGAACGGTGACTCAAATATATTATACACCACAAAGAATTGCTAGCTGGACCACGAGAAAGGGTTCTAGCGAGCGAACTAAATGTCCCAAATGTAATTTAAAAGCCGCCGGTATTGAACACATGTTATTTCATTGCCCGGAACTTACAGCATTTTGGAAAGGATTAACCGCTGTTTTAAACAGCAGACAAATTATATTTCCTGCACTTTCTGCACATTTAGTATTGCTAGATATACAAGATACTAACCATAAACATAAAGACTTGATTTTTATTGCTTTTGCTTGTGCCAGGTTGGTTATTGCACGGACTTGGATCTCGAAGGAACCACCCAATATTATGGAGTGGTGGAATCTCGTTAATGAAATACACACGATGGAATTATCGTTGGCTAAGTTAAGGGGTACTAAGGCATTGAAAGCAAGGCAAATGATTTGGGGTACTTTTATTTGATCTATTTGATTTATATGTACCAGCAGCAACTAAAAATGTTCTATTTTTAGGAATGTACATTATTATCCACTGTATGTATTTGATGGTTAAATTTATTTTTGGATATATTTGTTTCTAAAATTTGTACGCAATCTAATGATGTTTTCTTTTTCCTGCAATAAAAAATTCTCTAAAAAAAAAAATAAAAAAAAAAGAAGTGAGCGTGGGCCGACTAGCATACTTTAGGTCCCATTTGTTTTGCATTGCTTCTAAAATGCCACTGAAGCACTGTGGGCAGGAAACGCAGATGGCTCATCCACCAGTGACAATGGGCCAGATGTACAACCATTTCTTTCTGTAACTTACAATTTGTGAATTTTAGCTGCTCGCAATTTGTGAGCCACAAAAGGAAATATACTAATGTGTTACAGACACATTTGGTGATTCCCAAAGGGGACCCAAATGACCTGCCTCATCAGCATTGACAAGGCAGGTCACAATTTGCGAGCCGTTGGGAATGTGCACTAACACAGGGATGGTGGCCTGCTGGGTACAGCAGACCCAGAAGTCTGTATTTGCTTTTTAAATAAAGCAGCTTTTTTTTTTTAATGCAGCTCATTTTTCTTGAAGGAAAATGGGATGCATTTCAAAAATAAAAATGAAATGTTTCAGTTTAAGTTTTTTAAGACCAGGCCGTAGTCTGTGGGAGCATTGCCTGCTCCTAAATACATTTTCACTGCCAATAACAAAGGAAATGTGGCCCCATGTGGACCGCTTCCCATTTGTGACTGGCTTATGACCAACTTTAAATTGGTAGTAAATGTGATTGTTTTGCAACCATATTTGCAGTTGCAAAACAATCTTACATCCCGCTGTGACACGCTTTAGTGAGGGATGCCCTTATCATGCCCCTTCCAAATAACGACTAGCAAAACCTATTTTACAAGTCTGGTAAAAGGTTACTGACTCGCAAAATAGGTTTGGTACATGCTACAACCCTTTTTAGCAGTCACCAAGTTCCCGTTTGTGACCACTAAAAACTGTTGTACATCTGGTTCAAAATAAGCCCCCACCAGCAGTAGAACTGGCCCCCACCATGCCAGCCCACCTGGAAAACATATGATGCCTGGTGAAGGTTGTTTGCGACAAACAATTACAAAGGCTCGAGCTTCTATCAAATCAAAGACCACTTGTTCCACATGATCTCCTTTTGTGGCTATTTTTAGAGGTGAAGTTACTAGTATAATGTTTTCTGAGGTAAGAGGCATACCATCAATACCAACATGATCTTACATTGTTTTTTCTTCCATTACTAGCAACATCTAGTCACTTAACTATCAATTAGGGCTAATACTCACATGGGCCCCTTGTAATTGGCTAAAGTAATGGAAATAAATAAATGTTTTCTATCTTTGGCAAGATTGAATCTTATAATTGGGTTCTCTAACTTCACTCCAAATTGGGGCATTGACCTGTAGTGTCTGGCATGACCACCATAAAGACAAGACCACTATCTCCACCTGAGCTCCTTTTTCAATTGTTAAAAGGCCTCTTAAATTCCTAATAGATGTTATGCTGCATTTTCCTGTTTCATTACACTTGAACACTGGCCACTGAAGCATTAAACATTTATGGTTCCAACACAAGAGGCAAACATGATATCCTAAAATATTGCCATATCAGTCTGCCAACATCCCTGTGGTTCAGGGTGGAAATGAGACAGAAAATGGGCCTGGGCACTGAAATAAAAATTGGCCCCCAATAGCGAATCTCTTAGCTAAAAAATTGCTCACATTTGCAAAATGGGGCAACTCTGAACTTGTAGACACCTTGGGAGATATTTACCAGGAAATGGTGGAGTGCAGAGCTGTGGCAATTTGTGCAGCGCAGCCCTCCTCCATTTCCAAAAAACAGAGATGAGCCATATTTACAACAATACAATGCACCCCTTAGTTTTCGTTGGCGCTAAAAATGGCTGCCTAGCGCCAACACATACACTCTTGCACCATAGTGCAAGGGTGCCTGCGTTGCCAGGAATTGTTGTTTAGGCAGGAAGGTATCCCTTCCTGCACATAAACAATCAATAAGGGTGAGCTGATACTTCTATGTGTACTACATTCTGCAGCACACATAGAAGTAGCAAATCACAATTATGTAATGATTTATTATGTGTAGGTAGGGACACCGGCCTGCACATAAACAATAATTAATGGTGTTTTTGCTCCTTCTATGTGTGTTGCAGAATTCAGCTCACATAGAAAAAGCAAAGATGAATTGAAATAAAAATATTTCTCCTCATTGTGCCATTATAACTCCTGCTAATGCATGTCGTTAGTTTTTTGTACGCTGCCTCAGATTTAAACATCCTTGTAAATCTGGGTAGTGTCAAATGGCAATGGGTGTAGCGGTGGGATGCCCACATCAACACCCATTGCATGCCCCTTTCACGAAATACCTGCTTGAAAGGGTCCCATATTTACAAAGCGGCGTTAAGTCACAAAAAGTGGCTTAACACCACTTTGTAAATATGGTGCAGGACACTGCGCTACCGAAACGTTGTTAAAAGTGACATTCCTGTGGCACAATCCCCTTGTGTAGGTGATTTGCAAAGCATGAGAGATTGCGTGAATTTGTGTTTGCTGTAGCTTGCAATGTTTCTGGTAACATCAGGGAATCAACAGTAAATCCATTCAGTGACCTGTCAGACCAGACTGCAACATTGCCCTAAATGCCAGTCCGACCCTGCCGTGGTTGCCTTTAGTTTTCCCGAGAATTCCAAGCCTCATCACCGTGAATCTATTTCACAACTTCTATTACAATAACAGTAAGAGTGATTAATTAAAAAGGAAACTGATCATAATAAACTGAATAGTCGACTTGCCTGCGGCTTTAATTGGTCAATATTATCCACTCCAAGCATAGCTGTGCATTCTTGGCCGCTCGGTGCCAAGCACAATTGCTTGTCTGATACAGAGGTTGGTATATTTCTTTCCCTCGAAAAGTAATAACCCTCTCCGAAGGAAAAAGTATTTTTGTCGTCAAAGCCTAAAGCCATCCACATGTTCCCTTTGATAACCGCAGCACACAGGAGTGGACGTGTTCGCTGAGCTCCAAATAGGCTAGCACATCAATCAGCATCAAGGAGACTGGCATGCAATTGCCAAGCCGCCAGGGCAAAGCCTTCCATTTCCAATCACAGCACAATGAAAACGCGGCGGTGCATTCCGACTGCCACTGTCTCCCAATAGAGTCTGTATATAGTCTAAATACTCTGTATGTAGCAACACGTCCACCACATTCCTTTTCTGTTTGATTTTTACATGCTGCAGTTCAAATAGCCCTTTCCTGGATTCATGTAACATTAACACGCTTCCTGTACCTAAATACTTTGGTATAATTGACATTCAGGATTCTCCACGGATCCTAAGGACCCTTGGTTGTTGAATGGAAAAATGACAAACAGGATGGTGTCCAAACCATGAAGGTTTATTGACAAAATTTGGTAAAGTTTACAAGTCAATCATGTAGTAAATTAATTTCTTCAAAAGGCATATATATCTATGTATTTGTGCAATATGAACGTGCATATTATAAAGGACAAGATGCAAAATATGACAAGAACAGAACAAGAAATATATTGGCTCCATAAAGGAATTTCTTTTTCTAATTAAGGCATCAGAAGTGGCAAGGGTAATTTATATGATGAAGGTGTCAGGATCCGAAGAAAAAAAAAATAAAGTTCCGGGACAAGCACAAGTGCTCAAGCCTAAAGCTCAACACCCTGGGCACTTGAGCAAGAAGAATCAGCAGCGTTTAAGAAACATCTTCTCTCAGCGATTCTGCATCTGCTAAATAATTCTAAAGAGCAACCACAATTGTTCTTGAAGCTTCCTCTCACCAACTCCTTTGGATAGTTCAACCATCAGACATTGTTCTCTTGGAACAGGTAGACTCCACAGTTTTACATCACCGAACAAAGAAGCAAATAGCTGCACAACCTTGAAGTCAGTAAAAGTCCGGCCTGCCTGGTACAGGAGGTTCTCACCCATCCCCACACACTACTCATCCATGGCCAAGTTCTAATTAAAAAAGTCTAATCTAACAGCTCTCAACCACAAACAAAAGCCTACTCCAAATAACAAGCACTTTTTGGTAACACACCTGCAGAGGAAAGGAGAATGTGAAACTCTCAGTGCAGTTAACAAAAAAACAGCTCAAATGGTTTGAGCTTAGCCACAGTAAGGTCGATGTTGAGAAAGAAAATGGAAGTAAAACGAATACAGTTAACATGAATGTGGGTTTGATTGTAGGTAATACATCCACACTCGTACAAAACACAGAGAGTCCTCCGGTCTGAAAAAGCATAGAAAAAATTGGATATGAACTAAGATAAGGAGTCGCTAAAGGAGAAGTCCTTTAATTAGGACAAAATCCCATCACCCACCACGGTGGCATGCTTCATCATCTGGGATTCTCTTCTTGGCAGAGACACCTAGCTCTGCCAAGGGCTACAACCCCCTCAGTGTGAGGGAGGAGCTCGGGGATGTTTTATTCACCTACTCTACGAGGGATATAGTAAATCCCATAGATGAGGAGCTTAGGGCTGGTTAGATTTAAGGGTGCAGTGCAGAAAAGAAACTCAAATTGTGAGGTGAGTCATATTAAAACTAACTACCAGGAATAAAAAGAACTTTATTCGGTCAACCGGAGATGATACAGCAATAAAGTATGTTCTCAGAATTCACAAAATGGTGTTTCTAATACAATATACTGGTATGTTGTGCACAAAGAGTCTCCCAACAAGGAGAGTCCAATGCCCCTGCATTACTGGCTAACAAATACTTCCAATGAGAGGCAGGACATCTGCGAGGTATCGAAACACAACTGCCTGCAGAAAAACAGGCACACCAAAGTGCAGTATAAATTGCATAAACAAAGCTGTACCTTTTTTAGGAAAAGGGGGACACATGAGAGTATTAAATTTCAACCCAAAGAAATAGCCAAAGGGCCGATGTAATGTCTGGAGGCCTAATTAACATTGAAAGTCAAGGGTGCCATGGTTGGAATGTAAGCTGCGTTAAAATATACAGCATCTCTGGCTGAAAGGCTTAATTGTGTTAATATGGCACGGACGTAGAATACAGATATATAGATCTCTACAACTATATAAATGGCACACCCCATGATGACTCTACTTATAAGCGGGATAGACATAAAGGAGTAGATACTGTTGTAAAACACAGATACAAAGAGCACAGAAATGGCTGTCCCCAGAAAACCTAGCTTAGGCGGCTAACTAACATCATCTACCGCATATAGCCTACAGAACGCTACAGAATAAAAATGTGATTACTTGTGGCTTACCTATCCGTCGGTATCCCGGGAGGTCAATGAGCTGTGACCAGTGGTAACCAACTGGGCATGCTGGTAATGATTAAAAAGACAACGCCAGCTTGTGGTCACATATCGTGACGGAGGCGTCTACACGAAATGGCGGTGTCACGCCTGCACGTGGTCAAGTGTTGATGGGAAATGTAGTCCCAGAGCTCAGAAACATTCATATTTGGAAAACGAAACTAGTAGATACACTTGTCTAAACTGCTTTCTCGCACTTTGGATGGCTTAATGTTGATGAGGACACATGTCTCACAACACTTGTGTCACCTATTTTTGTATTGAGCCACCTGTATTGGGACATTTGCATTTGATTTCTCTTGTTCTTTCTATTTTCCTACAGGGAAACCAGTAAATAGTACTCATTATAAGTTGGATTGCTGGTTTTGTATCATTTTGTATTCTTATTCTTTTACTGCATTATGACTTAATGTTTAGCTGTGACACTCTCACACGCAGTTGCTAAATATTTGTCAGCGCTGAAGAAGGGTCATATAGGCTGAAACATGTTGACCATGTCCATCTGTTACATGCAGTAATTATTTCTATACTGCACTTGCACTGCTTTTAAACCAGACACTAGGGATGAACCAATAAAGTCCTTTTCATTCTTACTAGTTAGTTTTAATATCACTCAAATCACACTTTGAGTTTCTTTTCTGCACTGCGCCCTTAAACCCAACCAGTCCTAAGCTCCTCATCTATGAGATTTAGTATATCCCTTGTAGAGTAGTTGTACAAAACATCCCTGAGCCCCCCCTCACAGTGAGGGGGTTGTAGCCCTTGGCGGAGCTAGGTGTCTCCGCCAAGAGGAAAATCCCAGATGATGAAGCATGCCACCTTGGTGGATGAAGGGATTTCATCCTAATTAAAGGACTTCTCTTTTAGCAACTCGTTATCTTTGTTGAAATCCCCTTTTTTCTATGCTGTTTCAGCATTTCAGACCTGAGGACTCTGTGTTTTGTACGAATGTTTGGGGAACCAGTCCTTGCTGGTATCTAAACTTCCCTTGGACCCTCTTCTCTCTGTTTAGTTCTTCTTTCTTTCTTCAATACATCCACACAGCCATTTCATTTAATATAGTGCACAATGGTTAATATTATCATCACACAAGGAATTTATTGATGAATAATTGGATGGAGCATCAAATTACGTGACTCCCTGCAGCATGGTCTTCAGAATGACCTGGCTTGACCTCGCCTTGGTACATTTACTATTCTAAGTACATTCCTAGGAATTTTATCCTAAAGAAATAATTTTGTCTTTTAGGTTAGAGCCAAGAAGATGTGTTGGAAGGTATCGGTAGTAGTCATGCCAATATGGATTTTTTTCAATGTTAAGATCTGTCCTTATAGTGGTTGTCAGGATCATGTGTGAACCCAACATACTCTACAAAGTTGATAGAGCGCATGAACTTCAGAAGTCTCACAGGCATCCTCTGCAAGTGACACTTTCACAGAGCTGCAGTGTAAGTGTCACCTGTCAAGAAGATTTACACATGAACAGCAATACAACTGTATAGTTCTTTGCTGAGAGTACTAGAACATTCCAATGCCGAGTGCTCTAATGTACAGAATGAATCAACAACTGTCAGTAATGTATGGTGAAGGTCTATAGCATGAACAATCACAATGTCTTTCCTTTTCCTCCCAAGGTGCCTGGTCTCTCAATCATTCATTCAGCCTCAGGATGCTACTAAGATAGGGCGGAAGGCAGGGCTTCTTACACACCTTCCAAAAAAACAAAGTGGAAGACACTGAGAAGCAGTAACAGGGGCTTTCAGTAGAGGATCTGGAAGCCTCCACTTATATCACACTTAGGATTTTGTATTTTTAGAATATTTTTCAAATTCAGGGGACAAACAGCGGACTGTTCCAATAGTGTTGGTGAAAGCTAATGTGAGCATTATTGTGCAGCTAACCATTCTATATCCTTTCTATAAACCTCTAACGAGACGTAATACCCACATAAGTAGCCACTAGTAGCCAACACAACTATATGAATATATGAACATCAACCATTGTTATGGCTGCCAGGCAAGGTGACTTCAACATTTCACTAACAAGGAGGACATTTACAGGTTTGCGGATGCAGGGCTTAAGACTTAGGGTCTGATTCTGATGCTGCTAGCAAAGCTTCCTGACCGAATCGGTTTGGAAATGATTTCCGACCCACTCGGATCGGGAGAGTCCTGCCGACGGAGTAGGATGCATCCGGATGCTTCCAGATATGATTTGGTTGGACTCCCATTGACTTCAATTGGAGCATATGTTCCTAACCGCATCATAATTGGGCCCTGGGTCAGGAAGACACGTTCCCGATCCGATATGGAAGGAGCAATTGCCATTAGGAGGCCTTCCTAACCGCATCAGAATCAGGCCCTAGGTGGGAATGCTTTCCTAACCGCATCCGAATCTTGCCCTTAGAGGGTCATTTATTAGCTGGCAGATGCATAGTTGCTGCCCAAAATTGGAGATGGCTTGCCCGGTATGCAGACAGAATATCGAGTTGGAAATGTCGACTTACACAAATATCGAGATGGAAATATCGTGACACAGAAATATCAACAGCAAGAATATTGTGTTCAAGAATATCGATTTTAAGGTAAGAAATATCGTTTTTAAAAATATCGAATTCATTAATATTGTTTACAAAAATACAGCTGTTTAAAATATCGATTTTTTAATCAGTGTTATGTATTTTAGTATATATTTTAAATGTATGTGATGTATTTCTTTGTATTAGTACTATTTTTGTATTTTAATATATGTGTGCCATTTTTAGTATTTATCAATTTTATTTTAATAAAATTTGGCATTTTTCAGTTCCCTAGCGTGTTTTGGGTTTATAGGGGAATAGGGTGGGAAGTAATTTAATTAAAGTAAATTAATGATTATCTTTTTTTTTGTAATATTTATTTAATTTAGATTTTATAGTGTTAATTGTGGGAAGTAATTTATCAATAATTAATTATTAATTGGTTGTTCATTTTAATAATTAATTAATTGGTAATTCATTATGTTAATTTTGTCTTTTTTTTAGGAGCAGGTTAGGAAGAACTTTTGTAAATTAATGGTAATTAATTAATAACAATTTACATATGGCAATTGTGTAATTAATTTTAGATGTGGGTTGGGCAGTTTATTGTGGTAAAGGGTGGTAAGTAATTCATTTTTAATTAATTATTAATTAGTTAATTGATATTAGTATATTATTTTAAAATTAATTATGGAAATTGTGTAATGATTTTTTGGTGTTGGTTGTGGGGTTTATAGGGGTAGAGGGTGGAAAGTAATGTATGTTTAATTAATTATTAATTAGTTGATCATTAATATGAATTCATCAGTAGATAATTAATTAGGGTAATTATTTTTTTTGTGTGTGAGTTTTGGTTCTATAGTGGTAACATTTGGGGAGTAAATTAATTTGTAACAGTTTTAATTTGTTTTTTAATTAATAATATTTCTTTAATTGATAGTTAATTATGTTCCCCTATTCTCTTCTCTCCTTATATCGACCCTCTCATTCAGAAACTATTGAGGTGCCCTAGGATAAGTCTTGTTGTATGTAATGGCCATGTGAATACAATTTTGGCATATGCAGATGATCTGGCAGTTATCTATCACTTCCAATCCCCAGCAGGCGCTGCCAGTCTTGGCCCAGATGGCAAAGGTCTTCGGTCGTCGTTCAGGCTACCTATTAAACGAATCAAAAACACAGATAATCTGTTCTAAAAATATTGTTAAGTCTACCCAAGATTCGTGGAATCTGCTATTTATTTAGGGGTGACAATTAATGCTTCAGTTGACAGAATTGTAGAGGAAAACTATCCCCCTCTTATTAAGGCTATAGAAGCTGAGCTAAAAAGAATAGATGTGCTGCATCTCTCAGTGATAGGGAGGGTAAACGTATTAAAAATGTCAATGTTTCCCAAAGTGCTGTATATGTTCCGGGCCATACCCCTATTTATTGATGAAAAATAATGAAAAACTTGGAATCCGTTTTTATAAGATTCATTTGGCGGTATTGCAAAGTTAGGCGCTCTACCAGCCTTATGTCACTTCCCAGGGAAAGGGGTGGGTTGGCACTCCCAAACCTAAAACTCTATCAGTGGTCCTGCCTTTTGATACAAATGTCTGTCCTTTTTCACACTGAGGAGGACTCTGAGGCGGAAAATATCGATTTGCAGAGTCCACCCTCCATGTCTGAGATGTTGTTAGGGAAAAAGGCAATAGGCCTACTGTTGTGTGAAGTCGATCGGAGATTTTATAAGAAGGCTCGACTCAAGACTTTTTATGGGGCATGGTTGGTCTGGAAATCTATCCTGAAGTTTCTTAACGCTCCAAAGATAAATTCATACTTACACCTCTGTAATTCTAGTCTTTTTTCTCAGTTGGGAGTGGATAGGAATCTCCAGGTGTGGAAGGGTCTGGGAGTTAAGACCCTACAGGATATCATGGAGGGAGAGAGGTTGGTGGGGTTTGATGTTTTGCAACGCAGGTTTGGTATCCCTTTAAACCATTGGCTGTTGTATGGCCAAATTGCCCAAACCCTCAAGGCTTTAAGACGAAAGCTGCAGCCTCTGGTGGATCTCCCCTTGGTTGAGATATTAGTTAAAGGGTGCAAGAAGATAAAAGTAGTATATAATTTTCTTGTAATGAGGATCCAAGATGATATCGAGAAGACTGAATGCACTGGGGCTACAAAACTGGGTCACCCCGATGTAGATCTGGATCTTGCTATATGTTTGAATAAAAAGATATTCCGGGCTTCTAACCTGCGGGCCCAGCACTATAAAACGGTGTTTAACCTTTACCATACGCCAGCAAAACTATTTTCTGGGGGGGTCAGGGAGGATGATAAGTGCCCCAGATGCAATGCCGGTCAAGCAGATCTACTGCATATGTTTTTCCATTGTAGCCTGCTGGGCCAGATCAGGGATGAGATAGAGAAATTTTGTGATGGGCTGCTAGGTCATAAGATCGATCTATCCCCTACCCTGATGCTACTGGGTACTGATTCTAAGCTTAATCTGGTAAGGATGAGGAAGCTTTGGTTTTTATGTCAGTTGCGGTTCTCCGGATTTTATTATCGGCGGGCTGGAAAGACGCTACTGCTCCCTCCTTCCAAATGTGGATCTCCAGATTACTGGGTATACACAACATAGAGTCTAGCCTATATGAATTGAAGGGTGCAAAAAGCCGGGAGATGGGAAGACGTTTATGGGCACCAATTACAAATTGGAGGGAAGCAAGGTTGTGATTTAGGCTGTAGCACGCCATTACTTCTCTGTATGTCTAGCCTGGCTGGTCCCCGTTAACCGGATTGTATCGTCAATGCCTTTTATCATTAATTGTGTATTTATTCTTGGACTGAAACTGCTAATTTTAGCCAATATTTGTAGAGTTCTAATGCCGGGCGGAAGCCATGTCTATTGTACGTTTATGCTAAATTATATGTTACGTATTTATAATGCACCAAAAAATCCCAATAAAGATATTTAAAAAAAAAAAGATAGTTAATTATGTTAATTATGGCGGTACATAAAAAAAAATTTGATGTGTGCTGTAAATTGTGTGATGTTTTAGGGTAGGAAATAAAAAATGATAACATTTATGTAGTAATTAATGTTTTTGTTTATAAATAATTTCAAAAAAAATAGTAATTTGTTTGTATATTATTTTTAAATGTATTTAATATAATATTTCTAGGTATTTGTCATATATATTTAACATCATAATATGTTTCTATTTGTTAGATTTCAAAAAATATTTTTCTATAATTTTCATTTTATATAAAAAAGAAATATTTTGTGTTGGTCATATTTTGTTTGTTTTTAATTTTGAACTTACTGAAGTGGAAATATGCACTTTCCCTACTGTTGAACTCACTGGAGTGCGAATAGTATTTTTTACCCCTCCGCTATCCAACACTTCCCTACAGTTGCACTCACGGGAGGGGTAATAGTCATTTTTACTCCTCTGCTATCCAACACTTTCCCTACTGTTGCACCTACTGGATTGGGAATAGTCATTTTACCCATCCACTATCCAACACTTTACCTACTGTTGCACTGACTCTAGTGGAAAATTTAAGTTTAAAGACTTTACAAGTACGTAAATGTAGGATTTCGACCAATTAATGATAAGGCCCGAGTTCTTCCCGAAGGCGTTAAGGACGTCAAACAATACGTTGAGCGATTTTTGGGAAGATGTAAGGTACAATAAAATATCATCCGCGTATAAGGAAATCCGATCTTCAAATTCCGGCGTCCAGCGTATACCCTTCATCGAAGGTTCCCATCGTAGCCAAGCGGCGAGTGGCTCCAACGCCAAAGCAAAGAGGAGGGGGGACAACGGACAACCCTGCCGCGTGCCCCTCCCAAGAGTAAAGGGCACGGAGACACGGCCATTAACCACCACCTGTGCCAGTGGCGTTTCATACAGGAGTTTGACCCAACCAATAAAACCAGGGCCGAATCCAAATTTGGCGAGTACCGCCCAGAGATAAGACCATTCGATTGTGTCAAAGGCCATCGTGGCGTCCAAGGACGCCAAGATGGCCGGATCACGCAGCGTCGAGGCCCTCGTGAGAACACCATGCAAACGTCGTAAATTTAGTGCCGTGTTACGGTGCGGGAAAAAAACCCGATTGATCCGGATGAATCAGGTCGCTAATAACCGTAATCAGACGGTTAGCAAGTAGTTTGGCAAGGACCTTAGGCTCCGCATTTAAGAGTGAAATGGGTCTATAGGACGAGCAGCGATCCCGTGGTTTACCCTCCTTATGGATCACCACAATAGTAGCAAGACGCTGATCTCTGGGGAGGGAGCCACTGTCTCGCGCAGCCAAAAACATATCACGGAGATAGGGAGATAGAGTATCAGGGTGCAATTTATACAGTTCAACAGGAAGGCCATTGGGACCCAGAGCCTTGCCGGAACGAACGGAGCGTAGCGCGAGAGCCACCTCATCCACCGAGGGCGTGGCATCCAAAGAGTCCCGATCCGAATCCGACAAACATGGAAGTGCTATATCCCGAAGCAACAACTGCGAATTCTCCTCGGGCCTGTTGGACACCGAGGTATAGACCTTTCGAAAATAATCAGCGAAGCATTCAACAATTTCAACAGGGTCCGTTACATGCACACCATCACATGTCTCAATCACCGGAACCACTCGACTTGCTCTCTCCTGTCTGTCCAGCCAGGCAATCAATTTTCCTGCTTTATCACCCACATCATATAGCCGTCCCTGCTGTTCCCTACTCATCATCTTTGCCGCATCAGTAACCAAATTTTTATTTTCTAATTGTTTAAGGCGGAGGACATGTAATGCCTCCCGAGACACCTCTCGCTCTAATGCAGTCTCCAGGTCTGTGATTTCAGTCTCGAGCTGAACAATTGCCTCATTCTTACATTTCTTAGCATGCCCCACCAAAGACAATGCCTGTCCCCTAATCACAGTCTTAAAAGCTTCCCATAACGAAACAGGCGAGGATACAGAACCAGTATTCTCATTAAAATACAGATCGAATGATTTAATCAATTCAGTGTGAGTCTTAGGGTCAAGAAGATACCAGGGGTTAATCGGGGCCACCCTCCCTTCGGCACCGGTGCTGAGATTAAAGTGAGACCAAATGGGGAAATGGTCTGATACACCCCGGGCCAAGTGTCTAATCTCCCCAATCGAAGGGGACAGGGCAGCCGGTATCAGGATATAATCCAATCTAGAAAGACTGCCATGAGCTCCCGAGTGGAAAGTAAACTGCGTTTGCTCTGGATGCATTAGTCTCCAACAGTCTATAAGTCCCAATGTTTCCAGGAAGTCACCCAACCAGGATTGCGCAGCAGGAAGTTCTCGGGCGGATAGCGGTCTATTCTGCCAGAAATTACGGAGTTGAAAACACCACCCAGTATCAAAACACCCTCTGGGAGACCCAGAACCATCCTCCCCAGGTCCGTAAATGTCGTGGATTGTAGGCCCGGAGGGACATACACCAACACCAACGAAATTGGTTTTCCCTCCCACCGCCCACCAAGTGCAAAATATCGACCCCTGGCATCAAGGATCACATCGTCAACCTCGAGGGGGAGGGAAACCCTAAGTAAAATAACCACTCCTCTAGAACTAGATGTAAATCCAGAATGGTCAGCAAGACGATAACCCCGTCTATTAAGAGCGTGACAAGTATTTCCTATCAAGTGCATTTCTTGTAGCAAGACAACATCAGGCGAAAGGCCCCGCAACAGCTGCATAACCACCCCTCTCTTTATCCGATCACCAAACCCATTCACATTCCAGCATAATACCCTCAACCCTCTACCCCATCCAGATCCACAATGAACCCCCATCGCAAAACGAGCATCACACCAATGTCAGAGATAATGAAAGTACCTTGCCTTGAAAAAGAAAAAACAAACAATCCCAAAACATGGCCCTCCCTCCCCCCAAAGTTCCCAACACAACTCCCCCCCACCCTGCACCCCTGCACCGACTCAAAAGCCACCCCAATTTGCAGTGTGCCTGTTGCCCTAACAATTACAAACAAAGAACTAATCTACACAAAGAAAACCCCAGAGGAGGAAAGGGGTCCCGCCATCCCTGCTACCTCCCAAGATACGAACGGAATGATCAAAGAAGTCAGTGAGCCCCAGCTGGACACGTGGAATAGTGTTCCGGAGACAGTACCATAATCATTCTTGGTCCATTAGTCCCCCCTCAGCACCACCAGCTTGTCCCTGGCCAGCACGGCGAGCCGGCAAAGTATCCAACCAATCACTTACTTCCTCAGGCCTGACAAAGAAGAATGTTCGATTGTCATATTCAACACGCAGTCGGGCCGGGAATAACATAGCGTATTTTAGTTCCATGTCTCTTAGTCGCCGTTTCACCCCTTGAAATCCCATTCGTTGTTTCTGGACCGATTGAGAAAAGTCTGGATAAAAGTTCACAGCAGTGTTCTCGAACTGCGTAGGGCCGCTTGTCCGTGCCACCTGCAGAATGGTGTCGCGATCTCTAAAGTTGAAGATCCGTGCAATAATCGGACAGGAGGGAAAACCGGGCTTCGCCTGTCCCCCTGGCACTCTGTGCCCACGTTCGATGGCAAAGAATTTGCTCAGGCCCTTCGGTGCAAGATGATTAAGAATGAGGTCCTCCACTCGAAGATCAGTGGCGGGTGAACTAGAATTTTCCGGGACCCCAATAATACGCACGTTGTTGCGCCGTGCACGGCCTTCAAAATCCTCCAAGCGACGAGCAAAAAAGTCATTAGCAGATCTTAGGTTGCGCACTTCTGTTTGCAAGTCGGACACATCCGTGGTAAGGCTGGATGTCTTTAGGTCCCATGACTTCACCTTCTCGTTCGTCTTGGCCAAATCAGTTCGAATGAGATTGACATCAATAGCCACCGTGTCCAACTTCAGAGCCAGGGCTTCATACTGTTGGCCAATGGAAGACTGAATTACCAAAAACCCTAAAACACTACTACGCTACCCACACTACTCCCACCCCTACACTACCCTAAACCCTTAAACACTAATACGCTACCCACACTACTCCCATCCCTGAACTACCCTAAACCATACAACACTACTACGCTACCCACACTACTCCCACCCCTACACTACCCTAAACCCTAAAACACTACTACGCTACCCACACTACTCCCACCCCTACACTACCCTAAACCCTAAAACACTACTACGCTACCCACACTACTCCCACCCCTACACTACCCCAACCCAAAAACACTACCACACTACTACACTACCCACACTACTCCCACCCCTACACTACCCTAAACCCTAAAACACTACTACGCTTCCCACACTACTCCTACCCCTACACTACCCTAATCCCTAAAACACTACTACACTACCCACACTACTCCCACCCCTACACTACCCTGAACCTTAAAACACCACTACGCTACCCACACTACTCCCACCCCTACACTACCCTAAACCGTAAAACACTACTACGCTACCCACACTACTCCCACCCCTACACTACCCCAACGCAAAAACACTTCCACACTACTACACTACCCACACTACTCCCACCCCCTACACTACCCTAAACCCTAAAATACAACTACGCTACCCACACTGCTCCCACCCCTACACTACCCTAAACCGTAAAACACTACTACGCTACCCACACTACTCCCACCCCTACACAACCCCAACCCAAAAACCGTAAAACACTACTACGCTACCCTCACTACTCCCAGCCCTACACTACCCTAAGCCCTAAAACACTAATATGCTACCCACACTACTCCGACCCCTGAACTACCCTAAACCATACAACACTACTATGCTACCCACACTACTCCCACCCCTACGCTACCCTAAACCCTAAAACACTACTACGCTACCCACACTACTCCCACCCCTACACTACCCTAATACACTACAATAAACAAACACTAGAACACTACACTACCCTAAAACCTAAATAACTACACTACATAAACTGTACACTGCCCTCCCTAATACACTACACTAAACAAACACAACAACACCACAACACACACTAAAAGTTTTTTTTAAAAACACTACATTTAAACTACCATAAACCCATGAAAGTAACCCCCACCCCATGCACAAACCCCCTTGCCTCTCTCCTCTCCAGCGTCGCCGTCGGATCCTGCTTCCTCCTTCCTGCTTGCTTCACGTCGTTGTGAGGAAACAGCCTAAGTTTCCTCACAACGACGTGGGTAGCCACCCTTGCCTCCGCCACCGACATTACACATTACATCGCATGCGTTGCAAAAGCACATGCGATGTAATGGTATGCGTGGTTTTACCACGCGTTGTAACATCGCATGCGTTGTAATGCATGCGATGTAAAAGCAACGTGTGGTAAAACCTGCGTTGTAATGGTTGTTCCCCAGCCGAAGTGATGCGTTAAAATCTGAAGATGTTTGTGGTCTCTGGGTGATGTGGTGGAAAACCTGGTGCAAAGGTGCAATGCACGGAAATCCAGATGCATTGGAGGTCAAGGAAGCTGTGGTAAAAAGGTGCTGCCTCGATTCTTTCAACCTTGGACCGTTGATGCATCCTGCGGTGGTCTGGGACATTGAAGACACGTTGCGCTGGACTCAGGCTGTGGTGGTTTATTGGCAGCACGGTTGCGGTGCATGGAATCTTCTTCCACACAGCGGTGCTGCATTGAACAAACAGGCGCGGGAAGGGTGATGTGTCAATTTTGCGGTCTTTTGCAGCAGGAACGACCTCCAAGGGCCCAGAATTGGAATTGGCACCACTTGGCAGGACAGAACTCTCAGCAGTGAAGTTCATGGATGCTGCAGGTGAAATCTTTAATGACCCTGAGACTTTCAACAGGCAAGCCCACACAAGCCCTTGGAGAACCTCGGAAAAGCAGAATACAAATGCAAATTCCAGTTCTTTCACTGCCCACAGTCAGAAGCAGCAAATGCAGGCCATCCCAGCAAAGCAACACACAGCAAAGAGGCAGTACTCCTCCTGACAGTGCGTCAGCTCTTCTTCTTTGCAGCTATTCTTCTTGAGGTTACAGGCCCCATACTTATACCCCTTTTGGTCTTTGAACTGGGCATATTAGAAAGGTAAGTCTTTGTTGCCCTGACCTGGCTCCAGACACACTACAAGGGGTAGAGACAGCATTGTGAGATGCAAGGCACAGCCCTATTCAGGTGTCAGTGAGAACTTTTCCCACCACTCTAGCTTAGGAAGGCCCATCAGCCTGGTGATGGGCCATCGGGATATGCAGGGCACACCACAGCTCCCTTTGTGTGACTGTCTAAAGTAAATACACAAACAACCCAGCTGTTGGTCTAAACTAGATGTTGATTACACAGGCAAGCAGAGGTACAGAATGGTTAAGCAAGGAAACACCCACTTTCTAAAAGTGGCATTTTCAAACACACAATTTAAAAATATCCTATACTAAAAGATGTGTTTTTAAAGGTTGTATGACGTTACAACGCATACTTTTATAACGCATGCCTTTACAATGCTTTTTTCACAACGCAACATCCTTTACAACGCATTCCATTACAATGCATACTACCTTTACAACGCATACCATTACATTGCATGTATGGTAAGTATTGGATAGTATAGGGGTCAAAATTACTATTTTAACTCCAGGGGGTGCAACAGTAGGGTAAGTGCTGGATAGTGTAGGGGTACTATGCGTTGTAATGGTATGTGTTATAAAGGTATGCGTTGTAATGACTGCATTGTAATGTATGTAAAAAAAAGGGGGAATCCCCGACTAGAGTTCCTAATACGGGATAAGTACAATGTTTGAAGGGAAGAAATTAGGAACTAGTGTTTAAAGACCATGGACATAAACGGACTAGTGACAGCATAAACTATAGTAAGACAGGAACCATGATACAAAATTATTTTATTGAATTTTCATTTTAGTAAAAAAGCACAATTGAATATACATAATTATTATGTGCATGCCTTCATGATCCTATATAATTTTTTGAAATGATATAATTAGAGTTGGGATCTATACAAGGCTGATATTAGAGATATACATTAAAACATGGCTGAATGTATCAACAACTACGCGCGTTTCGGCTGGAGGCCTTCATCAGGGAGCCATGTAGATATCCAAGTGGACCTGTACATATTTACAAAGATATAAACAATAGTAGTGCTTGTCAATGTCCGTGATTAGTCCTAAATATATACATTTTTGAAAATACAATACACATTTTATAGTGATACATTTATACAGTGTTAGGGCATAAACATGATGAATGTTATAACAAAAAACAACAAATAACAAGAACCTGGCCTAATATTTACAGATATGTACAATGGGTTTTGTAACCAGTTTTAAATTAATACAGTTGCTAGATAACAGAAGCAGGCACACATTTGTTATTTATCTAGCAGACTAGATTTGGCATATTTGGACGTGGGAGCTCTCAGAGATTGTCATTACTTGTTAAGGGTAAAGGTAAAACATTATGGGGGGAAGGGCCCGTAAGATTTGACCGAAAATGGTGAAAGTAGGGTACAGGGTGAAGAAGGGGAAGGAACTGGATAAAGATAATACCTGAACATGTGGTAGGTATCGGTTCTCACATAGATGGATTAAATTGAACTGACATGGATCGATGGTCTCTGTTGATGATTTTAGCTGTTAATCAATGGTGAATTTAATTAGTGAACACGCATATTTATGAGGAACACAAACTGCAGAATTGCAGACATTTTCAGTTTGTGTTCCTCATAAATATGCGTGTTCACTAATTAAATTCACCATTGATTAACAGCTAAAATCATCAACAGAGACCATCGATCCATGTCAGTTCAATTTAATCCATCTATGTGAGAACCGATACCTACCACATGTTCAGGTATTATCTTTATCCAGTTCCTTCCCCTTCTTCACCCTGTACCCTACTTTCACCATTTTCGGTCAAATCTTACGGGCCCTTCCCCCCATAATGTTTTACCTTTACCCTTAACAAGTAATGACAATCTCTGAGAGCTCCCACGTCCAAATATGCCGAATCTAGTCTGCTAGATAAATAACAAATGTGTGCCTGCTTCTGTTATCTAGCAACTGTATTATTTTAAAACTGGTTACAAAACCCATTGTACATATCTGTAAATATTAGGCCAGGTTCTTGTTATTTGTTGTTTTTTGTTATAACATTCATCATGTTTATGCCCTAACACTGTATAAATGTATCACTATAAAATGTGTATTGTATTTTCAAAAATGTATATATTTAGGACTAATCACGGACATTGACAAGCACTACTATTGTTTATATCTTTGTAAATATGTACAGGTCCACTTGGATATCTACATGGCTCCCTGATGAAGGCCTCCAGCCGAAACGCGCGTAGTTGTTGATACATTCAGCCATGTTTTAATGTATATCTCTAATATCAGCCTTGTATAGATCCCAACTCTAATTATATCATTTCAAAAAATTATATAGGATCATGAAGGCATGCACATAATAATTATGTATATTCAATTGTGCTTTTTTACTAAAATGAAAATTCAATAAAATAATTTTGTATCATGGTTCCTGTCTTACTATAGTTTATGCTGTCACTAGTCCGTTTATGTCCATGGTCTTTAAACACTAATGACTGCATTGTAATGACATGCGTTGTAATGGTATGCGTTGTAGTGTCATGCGATGTAATGGTTGCGTTGTAATGGCATGCGATGTAAGGGATGTTGCAATGTAATGACTGCGTTGTAATGGTAGTGTGTTGTAAAAGTTGTGTTGTAAAGGCTGTTTCCCGTTTTAAAATCCTGAGCTCAGAGAGCCCAAACTCCAAATCTCTAGCAGTTCCCAATTGAAAATTACATTTGTAAAATGTTACAAGGCAGCTCCAATGATAACCCATGGGAGAGCTAGTCCTTGCAATAGTGAAAACCGAAATTGTCAGTATTCCACTATCAAGACAAATAAAACACACCAATAGAATTCCTAACTTTCACATACACTGCACCCTGCCCAAAGGGGTACCCTGGGTGTACCTTAGGGGTCCCTTACATGTAGTAAAAGGGGAGGTTTGGTGGGCCTGGCAAGTGGGTGCACTTGCCAGGCCAACATGGCAGTTGAGAACTGCACCCCCAGGCACTGCAATGGCAGGCCTGAGACAGGTGTAAAGGGCTACTCTTTTGGGTGGAACACCAGTGCTGCAGTCCCACTACTAGCATTTGATTTACAGGCCCTGGGCACACACAGTGCACTTTACGTCTGTAAGGGCCATGTTGTTGGAAAGAGACTGGATGGTCAAATTAGATCTCAAAGATGCATACTTCAGGGAAGACATCCATTACCATGCGGGCATTACATTGCAATGCCTTTACATCGCGGGTATTACAACGCAAGTCGTTACAACTACTTGCGCTGGATGATGCTCTAACCTAAGGAATAGTATGATTTATTATTCCCACACCTTCCCTACTGTACGTAGACGGGTGTTGGAATAGTAAATTATACTATTCTTAAGTCCAGCGCCCTACAGCGCAAGTTGTTGTAACGACTTGCGTTGTAAAAACTGTGATGTAATGTACGCAATCATTTTGCTTGCGTTGTAACGTCACATATTCATACTTCACAGTTCCAGTTAATGTGGTAAGTCAAAAGCTATTAAGTTTCAAATGGAAGGGTCAATTGTACCAATTTCAATGTTTACCTTTCGACCTATCGTCAGCCCCATGGTGTTTCAGAATGTAGGATAATTAAAGTAACATATTACAATGGTAAATGGTCGGTTGGAGTTGGTAGGATTCATGATCAAAAAAGAGAAGTCTGATTTTGTGCCGAGTCAAACGTTAGAGTTTTTAGGTTTTATTGTAGAAACTTTGGAAAGTCAATTGCAGCTTCCTATAAGGAAGATAAAGGAAATAAAGGAGGACATAAAGAAAGTGATGAGAAAGAGAACATAAATTTGAGGGATTTAACATGGGTGATTTTTATCATCATCAATTCAAGCAGAGTTCCCAGGTCCCTTACCTACAGGTCACTCAGAGACTAAAGCGAGCTGCTTTGGCAAAAATGCTTATGGTATGGGGACAGAGTAGCATTAAATATGGAAACAAAGGAAGAATTAAGATGTTGGATTGAGAATTTGGAAGCATGGAATGGGCCTGCAATATTTGAGACAAGACCAGTTTTCGTTCTGGAGACAGATGCCAGTATGTCAGGATGGAGAGCAACTTGCTTGGATCAGGAGACAGGTGGCATTTGGGATATGTTGTAAAGGATTGAACATATCAATTGTCTAGAATTGAGGGCAGTCTTATTTGCACTTGCACTTTCAAACAGTTGCTCGGGAGGTCAGTTTTGCTGAAAATGGACATTATGACAGCAGTTACCTATGTCAACAAGTTAGGAGGCTGCAGATGAAAGAGCTTGGCAGGCTTAGCAACAGAAATGTGGGATTTCAGTTTGGAGAAGGAGATTGGAATAATAGCAAAATATTTTCTGGCCATGAACAATGTGGTGGCAGAGTGGAATTCAAGGAACCTAACAGATTTCAGTGATTGGAAATTAGAGATTGGATATTTCAAGAAAATTAAGAGCTTGCTGGGCTCTCTGGATGTGTATCTGTTAACATCCAGGTTGACTTTCCAGTTACCAAACTGTGTCAGTTGGAGACCCGATCTGGACGCAATGGCAGTGGATGAATTTATGCAGGATTGGTCAGGGATCAAGGCTTATGCGTTTCCTCCTTTCTCAATGATAGAGAGTTTTGTTACAGTGCAGGAGACAGATTGTTGGACTGTCATTGTGATGCCTTTGTGGAGCAGTCAGGCATGGTTCCCTAGGACATTGGAATTCGCTATGGAGAGGCCATATTTAATAAAATCCAGGAAAGGTTTGTTAGAAGGCATGGAAGACATAGAGCATCTGTTAGTTCTATCAGGTTTTCTCAAGCTTCTAGTTTGGAAAGTTTCGGGGGACCAGGAATATTTACGGGACTTTGAGAATCAGCTACAGCATTACTCAATGAGCCTTGGGCACCAGGAACCAAGAAAAGATACAAGAGCTCATGGGGAGTTTGGTTACATTGGTGCATTGAAAGGGATCTGGATCCCGTGGAGGCTGATAAGATAGAGGCGGAAAATATTTTGCTGACTTTTTTGACAAACGCATGGCTTACATAACAGTGAATTGCTATTGTTCAGCAGTGGCAGCAGGCCATTCCTTGATTCAAAGTATCTTGGTGAGAAGGAGTCCTCTGATTTGGAGAGTGATGAAAGGAATAAGGTTGAGAAGGAGGCCCAAACCCAAGTATCATTCTCTCTGGGAAGTAGAATTAGTATTGAAGTTGTTTCAGGGTTAGCCCAATAATAATTATGTGGGTATAAGAGAGCTAGCCTGGAAATTAGCGACATTTTTGTGTTTAATATCCTTAAGAAGGGTTTAAAATGTGGGGGCTTTGAAATTGACAAACAGATGTTATCAACCGACAGGGGTGCTGTTTAAGATTTTTAAAAGAATGAAACTATGTCTGCATCTATATTTTATCCAAATTTAGATAATTTGCCTAAGGGGCTAATTATGAGTTTGGGGGTCCATGGACTGCCAGACTTGTGTGGGTGCTGTGGTGTTCCGATCACCCTATTACAACTTGGGCAGTCAGGTCACCTTGGGACCACCACAACTGCCAAGTATCAGGAATCCTTGGAGATGGTGCGACAGTATTGAGCCCGCAATATGCTTAGTGGTACCACTGCGGTCCACCAAGCATATTACGAGTTTCCTCTCTGGCACATTTTCATAGTGGTTCCACCTCCATGAAAACCGTGGCATAGAGGAAACAAAGCGGGTCCTACAGAGCTCCCTGTTGCCTCTGGGCCTCGGGATGCATGCAGGGGGGCACATGTTGTGCCCCCTATGTGCATGCACCTCAGTGCTTGCACGGAATGGACTGCAGCAGTCCATGCAGTGCAGGTACTGATTTTTACATTCCCATTGCGTTGCCTTTTTTATAGGCACTGCCATGGGAACTCCAAAGAACCACCTGCCAGACCAGGCTAAAACTCCTAATCTGGCAAGAGGTTCGACCATGGGTTTGGCGGTAGTTCTGCTCCTACACAGCCAAAATCGTAATCAGGCCCTCAGTTACGTGTTGTTAAATGCATTAAGTAATACAAATGTAAATTGCTGGAGAAAAGTGCTGGTGTGGATCAATTGTTCATTTTGTACATTGAGCCTTTTCATGCAGTTATGAATGCAATGATTGCAAGATGGATGAAGTCCGCTATGAAAGAGGTGGGCATTGATAGGTCTAAGATTGCAGCACATTCCTTATTGGGTGTCATGGAAAGTAAACATTTTATTTCAGGCGGAAGATTAAATGAACTTATGAAGGCAGCAGATTGGTCTAATTTCGAATCATTTAGGAAATTCTATTTTAAATGTATAGACCATGTTTGATGGTGTGCTATGAAAAACACTCATGCTAGCCTCCGGTATTGCAATAAAATGTTGATTTTTAAAGGTTTACTGCATAAAAATTGCAATTTTATTAAAGACAAAGGAGACTAGCATTATCACAACACACTCTACTAGGTAGTATGGAGAAAATTGGACTGTTATAGATTGTTAATGTTGTATATTACATAGAATGTTTTGTTTGTATTGTGGAGTATTGTTGAATTGAAAATTTGGAATACGGGTACACTTATGTTTGTATATCTTTTCAGAACAGTGAAGAAATAATGTTTCAAGGCTACAGAAGAAGAGGATAAATCAATGTGAAACACAAAAGAGGAAGATCATAGAGTCACTGGCATTCATATTGACTTCAGAGTTCTGTTTTACTTTGTGATTTAGTTGTTCTCTGTTGTTGGTTTCTGCTCAGAATGTGGTGAATAAAAGTTATATGCATAATGCTAGCCTCCCTTGTCTTTAATAAAATCCCAATTCTTCATACAATAAACCTTTAAGAATCAACATTTACAGACCCTGGGTTCACACAGTGCACTTTACTAGGGACTTACCAGTAAATCAAATATGCCAATCATCGATAGCCAATCATAATAACAAGTTACAAAGGCGCACTTGCACTTTAGCAGTGATCAGCAGTGGTAAAGTGGCCCGAGTACACAAACCACTAAAAACGAAGTCCGGCACACAATCAAGAATACAGGTAGTGGAGGCAAAAAGCCTGGGGAAACCACACCAAGGATGCCAGGTCTAACACGCACTTCTCTGCCATCAAAGTAGTAGAGGCCAGGGTTGCTGCTGTCACAAAGTGGGCTGACTGCCATAGTCTTAATGACTAAAGTGGATTTGTTATCGAGATAAGTACAAAATGTCATTTTGAAGTGGTACAATGTTGCTTTTGTACTGAATGGTTAGTGCAAATGCAATTTTGCCTCGTCTAGTCACTGCAAATGGCAAATCAAAACTGTGCTATCGCTGTTGCAAATTCACTGGTCAGTTAGTAGAATAGTCTATGTGATTCAGCCCCAGAATGAAGGACATTTCCAGTCCAGCACTCGCAATCCTGTCGTCATGTGCCACTCATGTACGCAGTTCTCAATTGAAAGATGTGGCAAAGTGCTGAGCCTGAATACACATCATGCACCTGTAACTACTGCTCCTCAACAGTAAACCCGCATTTGTCTTCAGTGTGATCAGGGACTCTGGATTTGTTTGTTTTCTGCAGTGGGATTGGGACATGTCACGCACCTGAAACATTGATTCAAGAGAGGTTTTGCAACTCTAAATAAAACCTAATCCTGATTACCAAGCAAGTCATTCCCCCAATGATTACTCCAGGCCCAGCATAACTCTGTTCTGAATACAAATATGTTCCATCTCTTTGAGCTGTCAATGTATCTTTCACCCTGCCGAGTTCTCGGGTAATAGAAACAGTCGTGAGCTCTTTGTTAGTGCATACGTTTAATCAATCACATTGCGCTTTCTGTGCCTTCTTATTTATTTATGTGCAAAATAAATGAGTTGTATAAAGCCGGTAAGGTTTTGCACAAATGAAAGAACATTGATACAAATAGAGCTACAAAGAAGAAGCAGCTCTAGTCTAAATGAGAAGATTTGAAAAGTTGCAGTCACAGATTTATGACTTCTTTAGGCAAAATTACATTTTTTTTAGCTAATCTAGATTTTAAAAATAAAAAAATTCATTCAGAACCGTAAAAATGTGGTCGCTCTCACTAAATTTGAAAACCAATGTGAAATTGTTACCATTTTCAGTACCTCTTGGGCAAAACTATAGTTCTAGACACTTCTCTCTCTCTCTGTCTCTCTGTCTCTCTGTCTCTCTCTCTCTCTCTCTCTCTCTCTCTCTCTCTCTCCCTCTCCCTCTCTCTTTCACACACACACACACACACACACACACACACACACACACACACACACTTTCTCTCTCTCTCTCTCTTTCATTTTCTCTGTTTCTTGTTCTCTCACCTCTCTGTCACTCTCTCTCCTTCAGTGTAAATGTATAATTTAAAGATGCCAAAAAACATTTGTAAAACAACACTCCAGCCATATTTAATGGCAAAGAATGATATATAAGTATTCCAAGACAATTCCTAGATGGCTGCCCTTGCATGCAGACACTCGGGTAGTGATTTGGGAATGTTTAAAAAAAAATACTTTAGACATAAATAAATAATAAAATGTACAAGGAAAAAAAAAAGTAAAGAATACATTGGCCCACCCGACCTGGAACTTTATTTTGTGTTGCTGAGCACGTTTGCTGGCAATATGCAATCACTCACATAGCAGAGATTTAAAAGTTAAAGTGGGTTGGCCCATTGCCCTTTTGTCCCATTCCTTAAGCTGTTGTGGCTGGAAATCAAATTGTGAATCACAGTATAATAGACCAATGGGCAAATAGAAAAACAAAAGGCTATAGCTAATGCTGGAGATAAAAGGTAATAGGTTTACATACATCGCAAAAGTATTACTTAAGATGAAAAAGCATTTCTCTGGACATGGTGAAAGTCTGAAACTGCTCAGGGCCCAGACCTTCCAAAGGGGCCCCTTCAAAAGTGATTGGTAAATTCAGAAAACTTTTGTTTCTTTCTCTAGCTTAACTTCTCACCGCCTCCTGCCTGAATCTACCACTGACTC
Source organism: Lissotriton helveticus (assembly GCF_964261635.1). Taxonomy (NCBI): domain Eukaryota; kingdom Metazoa; phylum Chordata; class Amphibia; order Caudata; family Salamandridae; genus Lissotriton; species Lissotriton helveticus. The sequence continues at coordinate 1,472,233,065 of NC_136065.1, forward strand.
TGTCTCGCTCTCTTCCTATGCCTACCTCGTAACTTTCAATGTTTCTGCCTGCCTCTCTTTTTTTGACCTTCTTAATCATCTCTCTCTCCCTACTTTGCTCATCTCTTGTTATGTCTCTCCAAATATCATTGTAAACCTCCCACAAATATTCTATTATTTGTCTCTTAGCATCTTTCTGCCTCTCCCCTCTCTTCATTCATCAGCTATCGTCATTTAATTTCTGTATCTTTATCTTCTTATGTCTCTTTCCTTTTTACCTTGCCAATCAATAAACCTCCATCCTTCTCTCAAACTTATTTTTCTATCTACACCTTTCTTTGCTTACTTCTATGTCACCAGTCTCTACCAGATCGCCGACACAAATGAAATAATTTGAGAAGTCCTCAGTGATGTCATAAATGATGTCATTGAACAAGTTATGAGAAATGTAATATGTGAGGTCATAAGCAGAGCATGGCGGAGGAGCATGTTATAGTGAGCTCTGCTAACTATAACGGGTGAATTTCTGTTTTTTTTTTAATTAATGTTGTCACTGACGTATTCATCTAGGTAAGTTTGTAATAAGAGGACTCTGGATCTGCTGGATTGCGAAAAGAAAAATATGCACATTTATGTGCGACTGTCTTTGAGCTACCCTGTAGTGGTGTATGAAAGTGTTCCCATCGGGTGTAATTAAATGCTGCATGTGGAGTACTTGCTTTGTGTAAATAATGGTGACAACCAGAACATTTAATCATAATCAGATGTACCATCATTTATTTCTTCACTATTCGAAACTATGTAATGCTCTCAATCAGCACTTTGTTAATTTCCAATCATCTGAGATAGTACAGGGAGTGATAACATAATTTAGGATATACAAAACACATATGGAACTTGCAAAGTCTGTCAGCCCAAATATATCATATGGCATATGATGTCCACTAGTTCTAATGGGCACCTTGCACCAGTGTAATCGACCCGTATTAATGGTGGTTGTAAAGTCAACCTTACAGAAAGCTATCCTAGTGGTAGCATGGACCAGCAGTCATCAGGCTAAGACTTCAGAGAGCGTATTAAGCAAGTTGTTTTACCAATTAAAATCCTTTGAGTACCAAATGAAAGGACACCACACAAGGCATATATCAAATATATATGTATTTATTCTAAACACAACGCCTCGGCACTCATTATGAGGTCAGAGTTAAAAATACAATACAAGTCACTGAGTTAACATACGATAAGTTGCACAGTATATGTTATGCCCTAGGGGCCTTATACACCATATACTAAAATAGTGGTATAAGAACCACGAGAGGGTTAGGTTAGGAAGGAGGAGGCCCACGGGAGACCCGTGCAGTGTCTAAACACAGACGGGAAACGTAAAAGTTACAAATATACAAATTAAGGACACTTCCGGATGGTCTAGGATGGAACCCTTTTAAACTAGGACACTTCAAGAGTCAAGACCCACGGGAGCACTGGAGTACTTGTGTTACCTCACCCAGGGAAGCCGAGTGTATAGGTGTCTTTTCGTGTCGGGTTTCGTCGTCGTTTTCAATGGAGAGCTGCAGAGAAGTGCTGCAGGCGACCTGAGGAAAAGTGTCCAGGTGGATCCATGGGTGGATCAAAGATCTGAAGAACCTGAAAGCAGAAAGGACAGAGTCTGGGTCACTAGCCAGTGACCAGGAAGGAACCAGGCGATGTCGGGTAATTTCAGGTGAAGAAGTTGAGTTTGTCTCTTCAGCCACGAGTTCCAGGAGGCATCGACGATGATCAAGTGCTGGATTCGAGCTGTCCCATGAGGGATCTAGTTGACTGCAGTGTCGGTATCCGGATTGGATCCAACAAGCCTTGGCAACCGCAACCCACGCAGGATGTTATGATTGGCTCTGTTGCAGACCAGCAAGATCTGTGGCACTTCTCCTTTGCAGGGAAGCTGGAGCAAGCCTGGAGCAACCAGAAGAATAAGATTGTTGTAAAGAAAAGTCTTCAGGGGGCTCAGTAGCCAACAGGCAAGGAACCGGGAAGATGCATCAAGCTCAAATGCAAAAGTGGGGACCACGGGACACTCGCGGAGTGTGGGGGCCTGGGCTTTGGTGCAAATGGTGCTCGGGGCTAGGGCTTCAAGCACCCAATGCACAACTTCGAGGTACCTCGTAGAGGGAGTGCAGCTTGCAAAATGCAGGATGTCCAGGAGTTCTGGTCCCACGTCTCTCTAGTCCTCCACGTGTCTCAGCTTTGCTGTGGATGTGGGTCGGGGTCAGAGATGTCTGGAAGTCCATGTCCTGTGTCACAGATTCTTCGGGATCTAGCAGGTGCCTCAAAAATGCAGACCGGCAAAGTTGCTAGTGGTGCCTGTTTGAACAGGGTGGTCACTCCTTGACCACAAGGGAGATGTCTTCCATCTTCCAGTCGAAATGGAATGTCGAAGGTCCAGGATTTCTGTATCAAAGTTTCATCCAGGGTAATCTGAAGTCCTAGGGACACAGCTCCTATACTTATACTAAGGTTGTGGGCTGGACTACCTGGAAGGTCCCTCCTATGGGTGGACCTGGGGCAGGGGATGATTACACCCCCTTCCCTTTGTCCAGTTTCTGAGACAACCTCCTTAGGAAAACCCACTCTTGAGAAAACTCCCAGGAGGGATCTTGCCACAACAGGTGCTGTTGTGATCCTAAGTGGAATAGCTTCTGGGTATCTGGTGGCATGATCCACTACCACCAGAAGGGATCCATTGGTCCAATAATGTCAATCCCTACACATTCAAAGGGAACCCCCACCACAGGTAGTGGTATAAGGGGGGCCTTTGTGGTGCCACCTGATTTGCCACTGTCTTGGCAGGTGACACAGAAGCGACAAAACTCCTTGGTATCTTCTGACATGTGAGGCCAGTGAAAGTGAGGGACAAGCCTGTCCCAAGTCTTGTTCTGGCCAAGATGTCCTGCAAGGGGAATATCATGGGCTAGTGTTAAAAGGAAGCCCCTGAATGCTAAAGGTATGACCAACCTCCTAGTAGCTCCAGGCTTGGGGTATCTAGCCTCCGAATAAAGGAGCCCTTCATCCCAATAAGTTTTATGGGTCCAATTAGCATTCCCTGCAGCCTCAGCAGCAGCTCGCTTTCTGAGGGGTTCAAGAGAAGGGCAGTCCAACTGAGCCTGCCTCAGATCCGCCCTGGAAGGCCCCCCTCTCCCAACAAACTCAACCTGATCAGGCTCAAGTTCTTCTAGGACAGTACCTTCCTGGGTCTCACAATCAGCTTCCTCAGAAGGCTGATCCTCTTCCTGAGGCAGGGGGAAGGCACTGCCTTACCCCTACTGCTTCTCCTCCTGGTAGGCAACTGGTCCATTATTCTAGAATCCAGTGCCTATTCAGTGTTGCAATTTCTGACCGGTGCCCTAGTCACAGCAAGGACATGTGCTGAGATTCCTAACATTTCTGCATGGCTCCTATACTCCACTTCAGACCAGGCTGAAGTCTCCAGGTCATTGCCAAGCAAACATTCGACAGGGAGGTCTGAGCTAACCACAACCTTCTTGAGTCCAGTTACCCCTCCCCAGGAGAAATTAACAATTGCCATACTGTGAGTGGTAATGACATTGTTAGCATTGGTCACTAGGTAATTTTCACCTAGTGTGATCTGTCCAGGGTCCACAAAGCTGGGCGTCACCATTGTGACACTAGCACATGTGTCCCTGTAGCCATGAGCCACTTTATCATTAATTAAAGGAGTTTGTCTGTACTTGCCCAAGTTATTGGGACTCACAGTAGAGGACAGGATTATGTCCCCATCACAGATCAAAACAGCTTGAATTGGTATTCTGACTAGGCCAGAATCCATCTCAGTTCCCAGGGTTAACCCTACTACACCCTTCTGTTGAGAACCACCACTTGGAGCTGAACTTGGGGGAACAGTTGACTTAGGGGCAATGGTGGCTGGAGCTGCCTCCTTCTCGGTGCAATCAATGATCCAGTGAGTATTTACTTTACAAAATTTGCACCATGGTTTCTTCGGGCCTTCTTTCTTTTTAGATTGTTGGGAACCCAACCATTAGAAGCTTTTTGGGGACCTTGAGAAGACTTCTTGTCTTTTGCTTTCTCCCCACCCTTTTGGTCTTGCTTCTTCTGATCACCACCTTGGTTCTGTACCTTCTGCTTCACCCTGGTTCTGACCCATTTGTCTGCCTTCTTACCCAATTCTTGGGGAGAGGTCAAATCAGAGTCAACCAGGTGTTGATGCAATAGCTGGTTTTGACAGTTATTAAGAATCTGTTCTCTCATAATAAGGTTATACAATCCTGTATAGTCACTTACTGTACTGCCCAGTAATCAGCCTTTCAGAGCCTTAGCAGCAATATCTACAAAATCAGTCCAGTCCTGAGTCTTTGTGTTTTGGGTATCTCTGAACAGCAACATGTACTGCTCAGTGGTTAGGCCAAACCCATCTATAAGAGCACTCTTCAGGACCTTATAGTTGTCAGCATGCTCTTCTCTAACAGTGAGATGCTTGTCTCTTCCTTGTCTGCAAAGGAGAGCCACAAGATTGCTGCCCACTGACTTTGGGGTACCTGTTGTACTATTCAAGCCCTCTCCAAAGCAGTTATCCACATGTGGATGTCATCCCCAATCTGATAGGGAGGAACAATCTTGTTCAGGTTTCTATGGTCATGAGACCTTTCCCTACCACTAGGGTTGTTGCTGCCACGTGTGGGCTCTAGCCCACACAATTTCTTCACTCTTTCAAGAGCCAGATTCTCTTTTGCAAGGGCAACTTCTTGCCTCTTGATCCTCAGCTTGATTTCTCTCATCCTAGCTTTATGCTCTCTTCCCTGGGGGGAAGTCATACTCCTCTGAGCAGAGGCATTGGACCCTATTGATGAGTCAGAATGCTCAAATCCACTGGAAAGGGATCTGGGCCTTCTATTCCAACCATTAGGCCTAGCTGGAAGGTTAGAGGGAGGCCTTGCTGTGGGTGTGGGTCGGGGTCAGAGATGTCTGGAAGTCCATGTCCTGTGTCACAGATTCTTCGGGATCCGGTGGGAGCCTCGAAAATGCAGACCGGCAAAGTTGCTGTTGGTGCCTGTTTGAACAGGGTTGTCACTCCTTGACCACAAAAGAGCTGTCTTCCGACTTCCAGTCGAAATGGAATGTTGAAGGTTCAGGATTTCTGTATCAAAGTTTCATCCAGGGTAATCTGAAGTCCTAGGGACACAGCTCCTATACTTATACTAAGGTTGTGGGCTGGACTACCTGGAAGGTCCCTCCTATGGGTGGACCTGGGACAGGGGGTGGTTATACCCCCTTCCCTTTGTCCAGTTTTGCGCCAGAGCTGGGGCTGAGTACCCCAGCAACTGGTTTGAATCGGGATATGCATGGAGCACCTTGTGTGCCCCAGGCAGTGTCTGAAAAGCATTCACTGAATGCAGCCCTCCCTGCCACAATACACTACAAGCCTGTCTGGGGAGGTGCGGGCCCCTCCCTGGACAGGAAACCTATTGTCCAAGCCTCCCCTGCTGGAGATTCGTCCAGCAGCAGGAGGTCAGACTTGTGTCTGTGGCAGCAGCATCCATTTTGTGATGCTGGGGCTCTGTTTAACTTTAACCGGGTTTAACAATAATTACATGTCTTCTCCCTCTAGAACGGTGGAATGCTACCCCCACCGCCAGGACTGGCGGGGCGGGTAGTATTCCAAAGTGTTTGACACCTTACATGACATGTTTAGATAAAACCAAAGTTAGCATTAACCGCAGGGATTATAATGCACTTAAGAGTATATGGTATGGCTATATCATAGAACAGCTATAAGGAGAGAGTTATGAAAGCTGCAGAGGGGCTCAGCTCATGCTAGGGCACCTTCTCACGTTCAACCAAGCACTCTGCCTCCAGGATAGTTAAGGCCTGCCATAGGAGTGACTTATAGGTGTATATGTGTCTATATGTATATATAGATATAGATATACTATATCTAAGTAAGGGGTGATTACACCACCTTACCCAGCCTGTGTGAACAGACCTGTGGTGTCAGTTTGGAAGGCAAACCAGGGGTGGCACAATACATGCTGCAGCCCCTGGTAGGCCTAAGGTGCACCTATGACCTGGGTACCTACGGTACACAATACAGGGGCTCACAAGGATGACCCAGTAACCAATCTGGTATGTACCTAAAGTACATGGTATCAATCTAGAGAGAGAACAGCTGGGCTGTGGGTCTGATTGGCAGGCCCACAGCCACACTAAAGTAAAAAAACAGAGAATCACAGCAAAAAGTGGGGGTAACCATAGGAAGCATACCCTACTCTCCTACAGGTGCCGTATCCCAAACAATTCCAGCAGGAACTGGAACAGCTGAAATGTTCACCAGGGAGAGGTCTCTGCACTTTGTGTGATGAAGAATGGGGTTTCAAAACTTTGATTACCAGTTCAACAACAGAGTGCTCTTGGTGATAGTGTTTGTTCAGAAGCAAGAAAAAGAGAGTCACAAAACCAATCCCTTTGAGGTGGAATTCTAATCAAATTATAATCCAAATGCATATCTATGGAGGGATAAGGTATGTCTTTTTGAGCCAAATAAAACATTCATGTGGTTGCCTCTGTGGAGGTGGGTCTGAAGAATCTGAAGAGAAGTCATCAAAGGCTGTTTGTACAAATGTTGGAGGCTTGTAAAGCTTTGTAGAAATGGAAGCTGACTCCAATAGGGGTACGTTATAAACACCATCTCTATCTGCTAACAGAGTTGAAATCTGTGTAGCCGTATTTAATGATGTAACTGGAAGTAGTGACACATCAGAGTTAACTGTCCCCAGCTGGGGAGAAGAAGTTTCATCGTTGGTCAAAGCTTTCAACAGGACTCCCTGTAAGGTAGTGAGAGGAGGCAGGTAACTACCCAGGACTGTAGAACTGGCCACATAATGTGGTCTGCTGAGCTCAATAAACACAAATTGCTTGTGTTTGCTACTGGCAAGGAGCGATAAAAGTGCAGTTCTGGTACCTCACACAGCCTGGACAGGCACAGGCATTCTGTAAGATGGCCTGAATTCCTTCTTGTTAAATATTTTCTCCCATACTAAAACTTCCGGTCTTGGGAGTTTAACCAGGAATTGCCGGTGCTTCCTTCACCTCACCAGTGGTGGAACGTTTCTGTTGCACGTTGCTCCGAGTATCTCTGAAGTCATTCAAGTCCTGTAAAACATCCAAACATTTACTGATATCAAAAGGCATTTCCACTGCCACTCTCCAGGGACTGTCAAGATCTGGAACCCAGAGTTAAACCCCATATAGGACTTTATACGGAGTCCGACCACCCAAGGATCTTCTTGGCAGAATAAGGTTCTCTGGACCCCATACAGGTGGTGAACCCAACTGCGATCTGAACGTCAGACTCTAACTATTAAAGACTGCTATAAGTCATGTTTTTTCCTCTCCACTACCACATATCCCTTGGGATGACAGGGGGAGGACTACTGCACAGTCATGCCCAATTTTCCTGTGATGTCTCCTTACGCCCTAGAGGCAGACATTGGACCCTGGTCTGAATGGAATGTAGATGCTGCATATGTGCCAATGAAGACTTGCAAGTACTTTATAACAGTTTGAGCATCATGCAATCCCTGCAGCCATACCCACAAGAATCAAGAGCAGGGATCCACTGCTAACATATTGTATTTATAAGACCAATCTAAATGTAAGGGTCTGCAATGGTCTAGATAAACACAAACCAGAGGCTTGTCTGAGATTAAGGGAGTTGTATGTGGTGGATGAGCTGTGGAGGAAAGTTTTATCTTCTGGCAAATGCCACATTCAAGGACTTAGTCTTTAGCCTGTTTGTAAAGACCTGGCCACCTATTGTGTTGCTGCAATAGTGAAATTGTAACCGCCACCCCTACATGAGCAGATGCTAGACCTGTTGTATGGCGTTTTAGGATCCGAGCGAAAATTACTGATTCATGCCCTTATATAAGTAGAATTCACATTGCCCTTATAGAGGCATAGAAATCCTACCCATATTTAGACATAATCCATCCAGTCAAAATATAGGCTTGGCTACTAATACTAGTTCCAAAAAGCCACAACGGTTTCTTGGAAAACTCGGCTTCAGCAGTCAGGGACATCCCCTTGCTTGAATATTGATTTGTCCTAAAAACCATGGAGTTTTCAAAGAACTACCATTCCCTTGGGGTTCTTTGATGATGTTATGTCCAACTTTACGTCAAACTAGGCAACTTCAAGGTATAAATATGCCTGCACTTGCTCTAGCGAAGACACGGTGGTTCAGAGCAGCTCGACTATCTACTTGCCCGACGCAGCTCGCTACAGCAAGCGCCGAAGGAAGCCGACCCTCCAGCTGATGCACTGGCAGAGAAGCTGTCCTTTCTCTCGCAGAGAATCCAACTCCAGTGTTTCCAAGTTCCCCTTGCGGGGTGTTGGGAAATCGAGTCCGGGACAGAGATACCAGACCTCCTTCATTCTAAAACCAAGGTACCGAGCTGATTAGACCCTAAGAGAAATCTTGGTTAGATTCTTGGCAAAGACAAACTAAACCTATACTACACCTCACTTACATCTTCCCTCGTACTAGACTTAGGTTAGGTACATTGGGGTAGGCGTATTTGATGGAGCGAGATAGAAAACAAAATTTTGTTTAAACCCGTGAAGTCACATTTCCATAACATGAATAATAATATTAATGATTTGTGATATGTCGTGCTAATACAACTTAGATTAAACTTTACACATGGGGGACTAACATGTGTGCTCATAAACGTGCATAATTGTTGCATCTTTTTGTTCGTGCAAAATAATAAAATAATTTATTGTTTTCGTTTTTGTCACTACTAACTGCTGCAAACTTAAAGGAAGCATGTGCTTGTTTTGCTTTTCCTTGTCTGTGTGATGTCATTTCTACTATTCTAGGTGCACATAAGTCTCATGGATTCATGAAGACTGGTGTTGCAGGGTTTCTGTACTCACACAGAACTGTGCACAGAGGAGTGGAACCTCGGCAAATTAGGATGTCCCAAAACTCACCTTAGCAACCAACTCACCCCTTACCGAGCTAGCTACAGTGTCTCATTGGACATATCAAACACCCAATGTTTAGACAAACCAGAACATGAACTTACAGTACCTCAGGGTACGTGGGACTCATGAACACTCTTTCGTTATATTATCATTACAAACCAGGACATGGAGTAAAGAAGACACATGTGCATTTGAAATGTTTATTTACTAATGCCGTCTTCTCAGGCGCAGTATCTTAGATAATACAAGTATACTTATTATCAGTAGCAAAATTATCAGCATAGTTACTAAGACATAAAAAGCGAATGGTGACAGCATGTTAACATGCTGTAATGAATAAGAGTTAACAACACTTATATCTCACCCTCCCTAACACATATATTATATTATTATCTAAGAAGGTCTCTTTGGGTTGTTTTAGGGCGGGCCCATACCTTAGTGTCCTAGCATGAAGGAATCACATCAGCATACACCAGCTCTCTCTGCATGTGCACCGCATCAAGTGTGTTAACCATTCTCGTGCAAAGCAATATCAATCCCGCCTCAAGCCCAAGTTGGCAAAGGCTGCACTTGTGTTATGACTATGAAGGCGTGGAGATCAGACCTCATAACAATTCCATATCGTGTTGCTCCTGAAACTTCAGCACTCTCCGTGCAGACATGGTTTATTAAACAAAACTGATATCAGAGCAATAACATATTATTCTCACATACACCACGGCAAACCACTAGGTTGAAAGCTAAATCAACAATTAAGGGTCGTGTGCAGAAGTTGCAAGAAAGGAAAAATGGCGTTTAAATCTCAAATGTACCTATGCTAACTTAACACGATAGAAGGATATATAGGAGCTATACAACACCCCCCCATGATCCGAGAACGGACTAAATAAGATAACAGAAGTGCCATCACATGAGAGCAGAATCCATTTATAAACGAGCATGAATAAAAATTCAATTATAAAAACTAATGCTAAAAAAATAGCCCACAAGTATAATGTGGCTCAAGCCAATAGGCAAGCAAAAAATAAAATGTCTTGACCAAAAGTCAATAAAATCAAGGAAATGCTATCAATCAGCATGTCAATTTGAGGCAGTGTCTATGATAAGACTGTATATGAAAAGTAAGCTGCAACAGCCTCCAGGAGGAAGTCACTGTCCTCATCCGAAAACAGTTCAGCCATCCAATTTAAAAGATGAAAGGAACATACGTGATCTTCCAGCACCGCATCCTCTATAACCATCAGAGGACAGCTCGGTGGGTTTTCAAGAAAACTTCGTTCCAAGAAATTTTGCGCTGCCGACAACACATCCCAGGGACCCATTAGTCCATGTGCCACCGCCAAGGCCATAATCCTTTCGTCAGAACAAACCAACTCGTGAGCAATGATAGGACTCATCAGTTGATCAAAATCGACGTCAGAAGATATTGGTCCGCAGAGACACAAATCAATGGCCCAAAGGAAATCACAGGTCAGGCAGTGAAATACAGGCTGGACACAGGTGAAATAGGAGAACCGAAAAGATAATCCAAACGCCGTGCTTAGAGTCGCCAACGGCAGTGTGCCATAATAATCAAGCATGCGGTTGCGAAACCGCGTCAGTAGCAGCTGAGCGTGGTCTTGCACAGGAAGGGCATCCATATTTAAACAGGCAGAAAACCACCAATGCGCCAGCCGCTAATGCAAGTAAAAACGGGAACCCTCCAAATAAGGATGAAAAAATAGAATGGAAGAAGGCAGGGATGACTCCAAAAATCTTCTCAAAGGAAGTCACGAGACCACCGCTAACAACTTTAAAAAAATGTGCTAGGCCCGTTGTGGAGGATGCGTTAAAGATAGAACGGACCATGGCTCCGAAATGCAAAGGCAAATCAGTGTTTAATAGAGCCTGAACCTCCGTACGGGTGTTAGCAATGTGAAGCACGAAAGTTTCACGGGCCGAGCTCAAGGCCACCTCTTTCTGGGACAATAGAGCTCTTATTCTAGCCATGCCGCTGAATTCTGCTCCCAAGGTCGGTATCTGTGGCCAAATGGAAGACTCCCTATGTTCACGTGTGGGAGGATAAAGAACATTTCTGCAGCAAATAACTCGCTCACTAACCGTTACTATGAAAGCTATACCCTTAATTAAACCACAACAGTTTTCATTATTGAGCATTAAATAACTACCATTCTCTAACAATTTAAACGTGGGGATGATAGCAGGAACTGGCGTGCCCTGTAAAACGCAAGCCATATTCGGTCTGTCCTTATTACATGAACCGTGTAACTGTATGTGTCTGCACATTAAAGAATGATCTGGCGTCTCAGTACACTCATCCCCTGTTAGATAAACCTCTTGTTCATCCTTGAAACATCTGTATGTGTATGGGAGTGACCAGACCTCATGAAGAAAACCGCTACCTAAGGGTTCAAAACGACCTATTGGCACATATTTCATACAATTGGAAAACTTATATAAAGCAAAAGGCAGCGTTATTAAACCGTGGATAAGCCACGTAGCAGCAGTGGATTCTGCCACAGAAAAAGGTAAAGATTCCAACCTTTCAATATGGAGCATAGAAAAGGAAGCATCACGCATTGAAAGCAAGCGTTGTTTGTCTGTCAAATTAAACGGTGCAAATAAAGAAGAAACATTCATGTATCCCCAGGGAACTTTACCCATTTTCAGAGTCTGAAGTGTCCATGCAAATTGCATGATTGAACGTAATTGATTTTGACCATGGTATAATACAGATACTTCATCATGTACAATATCAACAACAGACGACACAATATTATCTAATGTGTAAATTCTAGAGGAAAGCACGTTAATGCTATTGTCAACAACTGCAAGAACTTTTTCAAGATTCGCCTGATCAATAGCCCTAAGGCGTGAAGCAGCCTCAATCTGTGAGAGTTTCCAAATTTCATTGTAAACACCATATAACCAACGTTTCGACCTGCCACTAGCTGGGCCCTTAATGAAATCATTCAAATCCACGTCTGCATTCAGTTTGGAAAGGTGATACTTAACCGCAGGTAAAGATGAATGTTTCAGCCAAGCTTGACACAACTTGCCAACTGAGTAAGAGGTGACAGTATGACTCAAATCAAAACGGGGATCAGATCTAACAGTCTTAAAACCGTCAGTTATATTTAAAAATCTCTTTTGGCAAGAATCAGCACCACGGTGCCAAAGCAGCCAACCCTTGGGATTCATACTGGAAATGTTAAAGGAGGAATTCAGAAGCAGAGCCTGTATATCTCTAATGGACAATTTAGTAAAATTACTCCAATTCTCATATTCCTCCAACTCCGGGAAAGACGGGGTGTTTAACCTTTTAGATGTAGCCAATCCAAAGCACGTGGTCTGGGAAATGGTTTCATTTAAAAACCACATATGATTTGGGATTAGACATGCACGGTGCAAAGCCTCAGTGCCTTGTACCTGCCAGGCCCTTGAGCCCCAAACTGATTTAAGGTCTATGGTATCCTTCCATAACTCATACCCTCCAGTAACTAATTGATCCAGGAAGGCCTTTGAATATAACAATTTTGTATTTGTAAGTCGAACCTTGGACAGTGGCTGTTTGTGAAATTTAAAATAAAAGGACTCGGGATTGGACTGATTAAAGTCAGTGAAATAAGTATACTTTTTAAGAAACGTTTCTGAACTCCCTTGTGTTGGTGCTGGGCAATGTTCCCACTGAGTAAAATTAACCGCATCCCTTCGGGAAGATGTCTTGTGTAAGAAGTGATTGCCATAATGTTGGTAACAGAACAATTCACCATAATTAGCAGATTCTAAATATAAATCCTCAGCATCAAAAGCAGCATAATATTTCAAATCAGAAAACAAACTTTCCACAGCATTAACATCCCAATCATCAGAACGAATGTTTTGTTTCACCACATCCCCCATATTAACTCTTAGTACATTAGGGACATTAACGACTTCCGTTGGACCATGAATCTGAAAACGAACTGCATCCCACGCGATTCCATCCAGAACAGGCCACGCTGTGATGTTAACCAAAGTCAAGTCTCTTTTTAATCTGTGTGTAGAATGTGAAGAGGAAAGTGGGGCCAAAGTTCCATTCAAATGAGTAATGCAAGTTCTCTCCTCGACATAGTGTCCATTCATAATCCGAAAAAAATAAAACACAAAACCAATTGACATAAAAAGGTAAACTGAAAAAAGGACCAGCCAAATGTATATCCAAGGAGGTATCAAAAAATGTTTTTTAAACAGGCTAGCATATAATGCAATTTTAGAGGGTTTTTTCGAGGCAAGGGAAGCAGAGTCAAATGAAAATCTGGATTCCGTGGCTAAACGAGCTTGCAGGTCAGGCATGGACAAATCAGTGGGGTATGTATAGTCTGTCTCATCAAGGTTAGTTCCTGGTAAATTATTCAATAATGGACTGGAAACAGCAGGTAATTCGATGGCCACCTCAGGTTCATTATTAGAAGCAGTGGGCATAATTGAATTTCTCACAATGGAAGGACAGGAAACAGCCGGTGTCATGCTAAGAAGAATCGGCCACTCTGTGTATCTTGACATTGTCAATAGAAATAAACCTGTTTTCCTTATGACCTGGAAGTGGTGGTAAAATGACTGTTCTTGTGCCCTTCACTCCAAGCACTGGGACCGGAGCTCGATAGGAGGGACCAAACTCTTTCTTGTTGTCGATCTTCTCTCGAACCAGTTCTCCAACTTGGGGTAGCCAGCCAACTACCGGGATCTGCAACGCATCATCCGATGTGGAGGGCAAATGTTCCTTTGCAAGAGTGTCTCTCGTCTTTTGTAGATTCTGTAAAACATTGCAATGTTCATCTGCGTCAAAGGAAGTGGCGCGAACCACCGAGTCTAGACCGTCAAGGTCAGGGACGAACATCTTGATGCCAAAGAGCATTTCGTATGGGGTCCGCCCACCCAGAGACCTTCTAGGGAGATTATTAAGAGCACGCTGCACGCCATAGAGGTGAGCCAGCCAGTTTCTGCCAGTGCCTATAACTCGGGCTGTCAAAGATTGCTTTAAATCACGGTTCATTCGTTCAACTACACTATTACCCTCGGGTCTGTAGGGTGACGAAAACTTGACTTGGACCCCCATCGAAGTCATGGCATCCTTATACGCCTTAGAGGCGAAAGCCGGACCCTGATCCGAATGGAAGGTACCACAGGCAAAAATCCCTATAAAGATACGCAAATCTCTGATGACAGTCCGGGAATCAGCGCTGCGATGTGGCCATAACCACACAAAGCGTGTGCATGAGTCAACTGCTACTAAGATGTATTTATACGCAGTATCAGATGAAAATGGACCGCAGTGATCTAAATAAACACAGCCTAGTGGTTTATTAGAAATGTACAACTGAGTCTGAGGCGGACGCGTAGCAGTTGAAGGTTTAATCTGCTGGCATATGTCACAAAGAAGGACATAATCACGCGTCTGTTTGTACAGTCCCCGCCACCAGAAACGTTGTTGTAGTTGCGTTACAGTGGCTGAGACGCCCGCATGCGCAGACGCCACACCTTCATGAGCCGCTGTAATCAAGTCTGTTCTGCGATCCGAGTTGGGAATCAGCCGTTCCCCAACATCGGGAATTGTCACAAAAGGAACCTTTTCGGGACTTAAGTGGTAATTATACTTCGAAGGGAATCCCGAAGGATGTTTACTTCCCTTCTCAGAGGCAGCAATCGCTGCCAAGATGTCGCTATCAATCTTGGTTTTCGACCTAGTAACTGCTGCAACTAAGTATGTAGATACTGCTGATTTCGCTGCTTCATCAGCAAGCGAGTTGCCAACAGCGTGAACTCCCACGCGCTGATGACCGAGAGTATGAATCACATAAACGAGTGGCAACATAGCCTTAAGCTCTGCCACTCGAACCCAGATCATTTTATGTTTTATTGTGCTACCCTTGGAATCATGAAAATCATTTTGAATCCAAAAGAACAAGTTTTCATTGTAAGACTGGACACAGTAGTAAGAATCACTTACAATTAGAGTAGTAACACTTGGATCTGCGTACTCCAAAGCTAGTAAGAGAGCACGAAGCTCTGCCAATTGTGCAGTGCAATCGCCCAGGGGCAACGTGTGTACCTCCCTGGAAATGAACTCATCATTCAACATAGCACCGACCACAATGGCGCATGCGGAAACGTAGGCATGTTTAGAGCCATGCGCAACCTGCGCCGACCCATCAGTGTAAATGATGCAATGGAAGTCCTCCAAAGGTCGCATCGCCAGAGGAGCAGGGTGAACGAATTCATACTGCAAGAACTCCTGCGACCGTAAGGAAGCGTCAAAAATAAACATGACATCCGTGGATGACAATGACGCAGCCCACTGAATCCACCGAGGGTGCAAAGCTTTTGAATTTGGTACACTGGCTTTCGTGACTGCCTCCAAATGAGGACAGGGTGTTACCACTAGCATGCGTTTCCCCTGTGACAGAGCTCGTTCCTTCAGAATAGCCATCTGTACAGCAGTTAAAACCTTTTCTATGGTGGGAAACCGCATCTCAGCCGAGGTGTACAAGTGTGACTTGTAAGCAATAGGTACTGTGTCACCTTCATTAAAAGTGAGGTAAGTGAAACCCACCGTCCCAGGAATTATTCTTATGACCAGGTTGGTGTGGTTATCACGAGTCAGTAAATATTTAGAAGCGAGCAGATCAGCCTGCAAGGATTGCAAAATGGCTGAATGCTCAGGCAGCCAGCATGATTTTGAGAAAGTTGGTTGTATCAAAGCATACAAAGGCTTGATACGCTGGGCATATTCCGGAATGTAAGTTCTGCCGAAATTCAAAAAGCCCAGTAAGGATTGTAATTTTTTCAGAGTTGTTGGTGCGCGCAATTGTGCGCACTTCTCTAAGAAGTGAGGAGCCAAACCTCTACCTTCATTGTTGAGCTCATAGCCCAAAAACAACACTGTGTGTTCAGCAATGTGCGATTTTGCAAAGTTGAATTTGTAACCCATGTCTGCGAAGTTGCAAACAAGAGAATTTACACGACACAGATGCTCCCAAATATCGTCGTCTGTGAGATATATGTCATCCACATACGAAAAAGCATCAGGGTCGAGTGCCTCCAGAATAGAGACAATTCGAGCGGTAAATACACCAGGACTATTCTTGTAGCCCATTGGAAGACGCCGGAATTGCTTTTGGACTCCAGCGCTTGTAAAACTGGTCCATTGGGAGCTAAAGCTGTCCAATCTGTGGGCATAAAAACCATTGGATATGTCAAGCGTTGTCTTGAAACGCTTACGCACGAGACTATCCACTAGGGCAGAGCCGTGGGTATTCTGTACTGCACAGTTACGGCAATGCGAGTTTAAATGCTGGTAATCCAAAACCAAACGATATGATCCGTCAGGTTTATTCACAGTAAAAAGGGGATTATTCATCGGTGACACACACGTTTCAATAACTCCCTGATATTCCAATTGTTCAAGGATTTCCGCGACGGAAGATTTTTCTTCACGCCGAATGGGATATTGAGGTTGAGGCTGCGGCTGAGACCGCAACGGAATTTCGTGGCAAGGCGACAATTTATCCCAACCACATTGGTTACGGTACAGAGCCGGCGCAAGAGCCCGAGCCCACTCTTCTGCAAAATGCTGCGCATGCTCTTTCGAGACAGTGTTCGCGAAACTGGGTAGGATCACCTCCTCCCCTCGCGGCGCCGCGAGCACAAAAGGTGGGGGCCAGTCAGCCTCCGAAAGTAAAATATCATATGTAGAAGACAGATTCTCCCAAAATACACCTTTAACGGTACGCTGTATGTCACCTTCAATTAACAGGACAATTTCATATAGTCTTTCAGGGGGAGCAAGTCTCGTATCCGCTGTTTCTATCACAACGTAGACATCAGTCGCTGTCACCCTCAGTAGTGGACGCAGCGCCTCTCTGACTATGGTTATCTCCGCCGCGCTGTCCAGCAAGGTCAGAGCCCACGTCAGATTCCGAAGCCGCGTTCTCACTATCTGTGGCATATCGATGCGCTGTTAAGGCTGCGACTTTCTTTTTCGCAAACTGCGGACGCCGAGGCGTAGAATCCTCCTGCTTCACTGCGCCGTCCGTCTGGCGGGACTGACCACGTCCTTGTTGGCCACCACGTCCACGTCCACCCCCTCCTCCTCCACCGGTTTTCTGGGCCGATGTGTCCTGAAAGGAACGAGGAGAGCGTTGATCAGAACCCTGAAAACGATCAGGTGATTTAATCATCGCGCGGTCGCGCAAATCATAAACTTTTTCGGATGGCGCAGGAGCTTGTATTGCAGGAAAAGAACCCTGAGTCTGCATTGTCTGCTTCCCCTGTGTCTGTTTTTTAGGCCAATTTTGTTTCTTGGACTTTGGCTGGGCATCTGTCACTGCAGATTGCCCCTGTGGTTGTTTTTTCTCCTTCACTGGAAAATATTTCAGACCTCTACTTGTGCGGCCAATCGTTTTATAAGCGGCCACCACAATCTTTGCTAACTGGCGGGGTTTGTCGGCATCGGGCAGAGCAGCCAAAGCATTCGACACCTGAAAGTTAACTGCATCTCCTTTAACATTGGAGAGAATGAGATCACTTACAATCTCAAAAGAACCACACAGGCGCATACCCAATTCAACCGCTGCCTCTGGACCGTGATCATTCTGAACACGTCGAACGATTTCAGGCAGGGCAGTCATAGACGGGGTGCCGAAGCACCTTGTATAAACTGCCGCAAATGTTTTTCCCCAGCTGTCACAGTCAGCAAGTTCAGGAGTAATATCCTTCGGTAGAGTAATCGTCAACATTCTATGTTTATCAGCAGGAGTAGAATTCGGAAAAACCGCCTCCAGTTGATCAAACTTCTCCGCTAGCCAGAATGGGAAGTCATCGTTGTCAACAGGACGCGCACCAAAAACCGAATTTACCATCACTGGATTGAGACGCATTCCGCCTCGTTCCATGGGAGCGGCCGCACCCCCCTGAGGACCACCAGGAAGATGTCGACCGATGTATTGCACTAAAGCACGAATCACGGAAATGGAAACTACATGCAGCCTGCGAATTTCTGCCAGGGTGCAAGCCCCGTGATTCGGGTGCGGGGTAAAGCCACCCAACGCAGGCCAATTAGTACCTGGAATTGAGAGTGGACCTAACCTCGCACGGGACAAAGAGTGGGGGAGGGCGCCATCAAACCAAACTCGATGCTGCCAATGATCAATAGGTATTTCCAATGCCCTGTATGGCGTATATGCAGCCGGGACATCCGAGGCGGTGTAGGAGTGGTACAAACCAGAATTAGCGTCCACAGCCGGAAACGTAACCCAAGAGTAAAACAACTCGTAAGGAAACGCCGGATCTGCACTTACCACGAAAATCACAGCCATCCCATCTACTGGGACCTGGTACGTCTGAAGATGGTTGCGAACCGCTACGCGACTATGCTGCGCAATAGCCACCGCTGCCGCCATCACAGAATTGGAAACAAGAAAACACAAAGAATACTTTGTAGCACAACTGGGTAGTAATTCAAAGAAACCGTTTAAGTAAGAATCAAGCTTGAATAAAGACCTATTTCAAAAAATAGGTAGGTTTCACCAACACCCCGTTTTCCGGAAACGGATGTGAAGGGGTTAAGGCATGAATGATAAACTACTCGAGTGTCATGATATAAGACCACCGAAACCGTTGGGCGCCATGTTGCAGGGTTTCTGTACTCACACAGAACTGTGCACAGAGGAGTGGAACCTCGGCAAATTAGGATGTCCCAAAACTCACCTTAGCAACCAACTCACCCCTTACCGAGCTAGCTACAGTGTCTCATTGGACATATCAAACACCCAATGTTTAGACAAACCAGAACATGAACTTACAGTACCTCAGGGTACGTGGGACTCATGAACACTCTTTCGTTATATTATCATTACAAACCAGGACATGGAGTAAAGAAGACACATGTGCATTTGAAATGTTTATTTACTAATGCCGTCTTCTCAGGCGCAGTATCTTAGATAATACAAGTATACTTATTATCAGTAGCAAAATTATCAGCATAGTTACTAAGACATAAAAAGCGAATGGTGACAGCATGTTAACATGCTGTAATGAATAAGAGTTAACAACACTTATATCTCACCCTCCCTAACACATATATTATATTATTATCTAAGAAGGTCTCTTTGGGTTGTTTTAGGGCGGGCCCATACCTTAGTGTCCTAGCATGAAGGAATCACATCAGCATACACCAGCTCTCTCTGCATGTGCACCGCATCAAGTGTGTTAACCATTCTCGTGCAAAGCAATATCAATCCCGCCTCAAGCCCAAGTTGGCAAAGGCTGCACTTGTGTTATGACTATGAAGGCGTGGAGATCAGACCTCATAACAATTCCATATCGTGTTGCTCCTGAAACTTCAGCACTCTCCGTGCAGACATGGTTTATTAAACAAAACTGATATCAGAGCAATAACATATTATTCTCACATACACCACGGCAAACCACTAGGTTGAAAGCTAAATCAACAATTAAGGGTCGTGTGCAGAAGTTGCAAGAAAGGAAAAATGGCGTTTAAATCTCAAATGTACCTATGCTAACTTAACACGATAGAAGGATATATAGGAGCTATACAACACTGGTAGATATAAACGCTGAATATTTGTTTGCATTTGCTAGGTAACATTTGATTAATCGGGTGGGTTAATTAATTAGTAAATCCTGGGGTGGATACAGAATTTACATTATTTCTTACATTAATACTTTTCTTGTGTTTGTTTTATACTAGAAAGCATAAGTTGCCTGCTTTTGGGCCTAGTTTGCTCAAGTTGTTAAAAGCTGAATTTTACTTCTGCAAAAGTCACGAGACGCCCATTTTGAAATAAAGTGATCGTCAAAAACTGCATTCACAAAGCAAAAACTGACGTGCTATCATCATTCTGTCGGACATGGCCAAGGTCGAAAAAGAACATTTTGTCAGCCCTTAACTTGGCATCCGCGGAAGTCAATTGGAAGCAGTGAGAACATTATTATACATTTGTTGCAAACCTAGGAAGCTACTGGTTGCATTTGGAAAGGACAATGGTCCTTAAGAAAAGTGACTTGATGGAAGATTTGAAATGTGGGTGACATGTCACTTGTCACTCTCAGCCAATGGGACGTCGAAGATTTCTGAAAACTTTCCTTTGCGTAGTTTAGTTAGTGTAGAAAGGTATATAAAGTCATGCCCCTAGGGATGGGCTGGCTGCTGTTTTCTGACTCTCCGATGAGGGTGAAGTGCTGTCGGACATTGCGTGGAGCACGTAAGAATCCTCAAAGAACTTTACTTTAATTTCTATCTATTTAGCTCAGTTAGGGACTTAGGTTTTAGAAATGCTAAACTTTAAATACTTACTTTAACTTCGATTCAATTGCTTAAATTGTATTTTCCAAGTTTCTTTACAATCATGTTTGCTTCAATGCTAATAAATTACTTATATAAAATTATCAATTGAAATACCATAATTTAGTAAATAAAATCTTACTTTTGACAAACAAGCTGGTCTTGGTTATTCAGAAGTGCAGGTTATCATTAGCTAGATCCCATCGCCAACGGTGGTCGTTTAAATAATTAGGATTTGTTATAATGACAATATTCTTTCCGCTAAATGTATAATATTGTATATAGTTTGTAAATTAGGTGTATATAGATTTAATCCGATCACCTGATTCAGTAGGCCCAAAAATATGTCAGGTTTATAAATGGGTCCATAATTTAGTATAGAATTTTGTTTTAGGTTATGAAGTTGGGTAGCGTAGTTTATGATATATTTTCTATAGGCCGCTGGATCAATTCTCTGGTAGCAGAAATTGATGGTTGCTAAGGGTAACCAAGGTAATATGTTGGTTGCTAAGGGTTACTAAAGTGTTATGGTATGGAAATAGGATCGACGTTTTTAACACATGTTGAGTTCGTTTTTCGTGCTATCTGTAAGCTATACCGGTATAGATTGTGTGGCGAGAAATTAGTCACGCAAGCCATCTGTTCTGTTTGTAGTGATATCGCCGAGTATCACAAGAGGTATCGCCGTGTACCATAGTGTTGTCGCCGAGCAGCACAGTTTTAGGGCTAGGTGTGAATCTTGTATAGTGAGGGTTTTCTAAGAAATTAGAGCAGCATGAGAATAGGGACAAAGCGCCTTCCATAAAACTCACTGTGATAAGAGTATTAGTTATATCCGAGCTTGAATGAAGGGTAAAGTAGCGTCGGTACATGATTATATATAAACAGGTTAGAGTCCTGTACGGGTACATGTTTCATATCTATAAACAGGTGAGAGCCCTGTACGGATAACGTCGTTATTTTGCTAACGGTGCATGATCTCTATAAACAGGTGAGAGTCCTGTACGGATTTCATGTGTGTTCGAAATTAGGGAATTTTCAGTGTGAAAGTGCGAGTTTGATTTGTATTTTATGTTCAAGTGGAACTCTTAGAACTGTCACTTCGCGGTGCGTTCAGAGGAAAGCGAGTTCATAATTATACGTGTTAGAAGGGTGGGGTAAGGGTTACTCTACTGACAATTGGATATTATCCTTAGTGTGAATAGCGCCGTCTATTCCGAAGTGTGGATACTTGAATGTATGTAAACTATCCTAAATAGTGAAACGAACAGATGATGTCCTTATAGTCATTGTTAAGAATTAATTTACACTGAAAAGTGTTCTTAAAATGGCGCTGTGAAAAGATTTTGTGAAGGAGGGGTAAGCGCCAGGAGTGAGAAACGAGAAACCGCAGCTGCTGTGTACGTCACAGAGCCGCGCTGGGATTGGGTGACCTACGTCACCAACTGTACTCTGATTGGCTCTTGAGTCTCTGACGATCTGTAAGCTAATTGGTTCTTTAGGAAAACTCCATTTTTATTGGTTGAGCTGAAAAGTGACGTAGCTCAACTGTCATTGGCTTGTTGGTGTGTTTCGCGCACGGATTGGTTGTTTTGCGGAACATCCCGGAAATATTTTACGAACGATTTTGTGAATTAGATTTAACTCTTAAAAATGAGTTATCATTTTAAACATGTTGAGAAAAAGCCAACATTATTTCAGAAGTTTAAGAATTTATTTTCGCCTGACAAGAAAATCGAAACGCGAGGTGGTAAATTACTTCATAAGTATAAAACACCTGCAGCGTATATGGAAGGTGAATACGGATATCATACTGTCTTATGGTTTGATAGCTGGAAACGCTATACTAAGAACGATGGTGTTTTAACTTGGCCTGATGATGGTTCATTTAATGTAAAAGTCTTGAGAAATTTACGAGAGAAAATGAATGCTCTTGTTCCGAAACCGAGACCAACTCAATTTGAAGCTTTAGTTGAGTGGGAAGATGAGATGTATCAGTTACAAAGAGAAGCTAGTGGAATTAAAAGACCTTCTAAAAATCCACCTTGGAGAAGAGAAACTCATGAAGATAGATTGCGAATGTGGAGACAGGGAAACATGAGTGAAGGATTGTATTTAATTCAGGAGATGGTAATGGGTACTCCTACAAGGAAATCTATGGAAAGTGAATCTGAGGATGCAGTTATGGAAGAAATATATACAACAGCTAGAAAGAATCAGCCTTTAAGACCTCCTAGATCATGGTCTACTCCGGTGGTTTCTACTGAAACTTCACCGAGTGCACCTCCAATTAATGAAGCTCCTAAACTTTATCCAAATAATTGTGAAATCATTGAAACTCCTAGAAGACCAGAATTTGATAATGCTCGAAATGAAGGTAGACATTTTACAATGGCTCCAAGGGCAAGAGAAGCTCCAAAAGATTATATAAGAGAGGCAAGAAATGTTGAAGATGTCGATTATAATGAATATTTAAGATCTAAAGAAGAATTAATAAAAAGAATGACAAAAGGCATGGAAGCTGTGACAGTTCCAGTAACAATTGGTCCTGTTCAGCCTGTATTTGACCAAAAAGAAACAAACAAGACAGGATTAACTATTCCTTTAAATGCAGAAATTCAAAAAGTTGCTGAAAAATTTTATTCAGACTTATCTGAAATAAACTCTTCTAAATCGAGAATGCCTGATTTAACCTTTAATGAGGATTTATCTCCAAAAACACCAATGGGTGCTATATCAGATATAGGGAGTCCTGAAGTCAGGGTAACCACACCAAAACTTGATGTGGCCAAATTAAAAGCGAATATCGAAGAATTAATAATCGGAACAATTGGTCCAGATAGTTTAAATTACTATCGAGATGATGAACTACTGTTCATTTGCAAAAGCATTCAGTGGAAAACAAAAAATAAATATGATCAACTAGAAGATCTAGCAGCGGAACTTGAAATCGATGTGAGCAAACAAAAGAATTTTGCGAAACATTACAGATTAGACTTTTCAGAAAGTGACATTGAGAGTTTGAACTCAATGGGAAGAATAGTACATATAAAAGATTTGATTGTTTATATCAAAAAGCTAGGAGAACTGAATAAGTGGAGAGTAAAATGGACGAAAAAGAAGGAAGATGAAAGATTGGAAAAATTGTCAAAACAATTTCCAATGAGAGAAATTGCAGGTGGAGGATATGTTCATGTCCCTTGGTCGAGACAGGACATTCTGTTGTTTACGAATGACTTTCCAAAATTGAGGGAAAAACCAGTGGAGTGGTACAGACAAGTAGATAGATTTATCAAAGTGTCAAAAGTTCTGTGGATTGATTTAGATGGATTTTTTGACATTGTCGTTCCATCAGATCTTTGGACAGAATGTAAAATATCGATTAGTTGGCCAAAAACAGAACCTGAGCGAATCAAAGAAACAGGTGCTCCAAATCCACTTGTAATGGATTTTTATGAAAAAGTGATTGTTTGGATGAAAAACAAAATTCCACCCAAAGAAGTCGATTGGGTTAAAATAGAAAGGACAGAACAGGAAACAAAAGAATCAGTTCATTCTTTTTATGAAAGACTACTGTTAATCTTTAAACAATACAGTGGTTATGAAAAACTAGATGAAAAGGATATGAGCCATTTTGTCTATAGATTTGTTTATGGACTAAAACCTGAAATCGGAGAAATGATCAGAAATAGCATTGTAGGATGGCAATCACTTTCTGTAGATGATATTCTAAGAAAGGCAAAGTATTGCAGTGACGAAATAGAAGTGAAACAGAAGAAGCTCAAGGAGAAAGCCATGTGGGCTCAGGTAAAAGTGGCTGAGCAACAGATTGCCAGCATGGGTAATAAGAACACTAATTTTGTTCAAACTGGAAATACAAACCAGATACAAGGAAAGTTTAAAAGTAATAATTTCCCAAAGAAATTTAGCCCAAAGATTGAGGAGTTGAAACAAAGATTACCTTGTTTTAATTGTGGCGAAATTGGACATTGGAGAGACGAGTGTCCTCATCCTCCTAAAAACTTAAAGAATCCCTTATTGAATCCACAGATGCAGAATGGTGTTGACCTGCAGCGACAGCTACAGATGCAACAGGGGTTAAACGAATTAAACATTCAGCGACAGTTGCAGCAACAGCAACAGCAACAGGTGAATAATCGTCAGGATCAATTGCCACAACCACCTTTTCCGAATTGTGGGGGAGTTCAAAAATATAATCCAAACGTGGGATTTCAGGGAAGTGAACAGGTAATAAAACCGCAAAAAGAGCAAAAGCAGCAAAGAGTTCAAATGCAAAATGCTTCACAACAGTTTTTATTAGCAGAAAGTCAAGACAGCGATTCTGATGATTATTGCTGACGGTGCCCGAGAGAGGAGGAAGAGTGTGTTGTTGGAGCCACTCTTGAGGTTGACCAGTCTGGTCCTTTTGTAAACGGGAAAGTTAATGATGTAGACATCACTTTTCTAGTGGACACTGGTGCTACCCGTTCTACTGTTAGATCAGTGGAAATTGAAAACCTACCTCTCTCTGGGGATACCATCCAAGTTGTCGGAGTAAGTAATCAACAAATTAAAACTGACTTAACTGATCCAGTTCCAGTTGAAATTGGAAATTACAGAGACAAACACAGATTTGTGGTTTGCAATAGTAGTCCAGTGAATCTATTGGGCAGAGACATCTTATGTAAAATGAATTGCAGAATATATTGTTCTCCTGATGGAGTTGAGTTACAAACAATGGAGGAAGATGGTTTATACAGAATGACAATGATGATGATGGAAGCAGAAGAAACAAAATTGTTTCCTGCTTTTGAAGAAAGGGATTTACCTGAAGAACTCAAGGAAACAGTGAAATCTGAAATATGGGATTTTACTGGGAACGAGATGGGTCTAATGAAAAATGTAGATCCAGTAAAAATTACATTGAAACAGGGAATAGAATTTCCTAACATTCCACAGTATAAAATGAAAACAGAAACAATTGAAGGTATTACACCTATAATTGAAAAATTAATCAAACAAGGCGTATTAAAAGAAATGGAGAGTAGTCCTTGTAATTCACCAATTATGGGAGTTAAAAAGGCAAATGGAACATTTAGAATCGTACAAGATTTGAGAAAGGTTAATCAAATTGTCGTTCCATGTTGTCCTGTGGTTCCAAATCCAGCAGTAATTCTGTACCAAATTCCGCATGATGCTGAATGGTATACAGTCATTGATCTTTGCAATGCATTCTTTACTGTTCCCTTACATCCAGACAGTTATGAAATTTTTGCTTTCAGATTCCAAGGTAAGACCCTCGGATGGTCGAGAATCCCACAGGGCTATACAGAAAGTCCTTCAATCTTTAATGAACTGTTAAAAAGATCATTAGAAGACCTAGACTTACCTGGTAGGTCAACGTTAGTACAGTATATTGATGATCTGTTGATAGCTGCAAAGACAAGAGAAAATTGTGTGACAGACACAATAATTCTGTTAAATCGCCTTGCAGAAGAAGGACATAAAGTGTCTCCAGCAAAACTACAGTTTTGCAAACAAGAAATAAAATACCTTGGTCACAGAATTGCAAAGGGAAAAAGACAAGTAACAATAGAGAGAATAAAAATGATTCAAGCAATGTTACCACCAAGAACACAAAGACAGGTCAGAATGTTCTTGGGAATGGTTGGTTACTGTCGTCAATGGATAAGTGGATTTTCAGTAATTGCAAAACCATTACAAAGACTGACAAAGTCAGATGTAAAAGACCCAATTATTCTCAATGATGCTGAGATGGATTCTTTTGAAAACCTGAAAAAGAGCTTATGTCAAGCTCCTGCTTTAGGTATGCCAAATTATGAGAAAGATTTTGAACTGTATTGCAGTGAGAGAGAAGGATGTGCATTATCTGTGTTGATTCAGAGACACGGAAATCTAAAGAAACCTATTGCATACTTCTCTGCAGTTCTTGATCCAATTGCAAAGGCATTACCAGGTTGCTTAAAAGCAGTTGCAGCTACAAGTATTAGTCTAGAACAAAGTGAGGGGATCATTATGGGATTTCCTGTGAAAGTTTTTGTGCCTCATTCAGTGGAAATATTACTGACAAGAGGTAAAACTCAACACTTAACAAGTAGCAGATTGACAAAGTATGAGAAAATCATACTAGGAGCAGATAATGTTTCAATTTCAAGATGTTTAAATCTGAATCCTTCTACATTACTGCCTGATTCTGAAATTGTTGATGACATTGAAACAGAACATGAATGTTTAGATGTCATGGAATTCTGCACTAAACCAAGAAAAGACATCAAAGACAGACCTTTGTCTGAATCGGATTTTGTCTACTTTGTAGATGGCTCATGCTTAAGATCCGAAGGAGGTGTCTTAAAAGCTTCATATTCAGTTTGTACAGTCAAAGACGTCGAAGAAGCATCATGTCTTGAAGGAGTTCGTTCAGCACAAGTAGCTGAATTAATTGCTTTGATTCGTGCATGTGAAATATCAAAGGATATAAGAGTTACCATCATTACTGATAGTCAGTATGGGTATGGAGTTGTACATGATTATGGACAACTCTGGTCACAGAGAGGATACATGACATCAGCAGGATCACCAATTAAAAATGCAGTTTTCATTAGGAGATTAATTGAAGCAATACAATTGCCGAAAGAAATCGCCATTGTTAAGTGTGCAGCGCACACTAGAGGAATTGATTATATTTCAAAGGGCAATGCCTTCGCAGATGAAACGGCTAAATACTGCGCAAGAAAAAATTATTCATACAATCGGGAAAGGAGTAAAGAAACTGATTCAAATTCATTAATGCTAACAACAGTTGTAGAAACATGGCATGAGATTAGAGATTTACAAAATGAAGCAGAAGATGAAGAAAAAGACTTGTGGTTAAGATCAGATTGTAGACCACGTGAAGAAGATGGAGTGTGGGTTTACAAAGATGGCAGAGTAGTCTTACCAAATTGCTTGATTGCTGACATGGCCAGATTATATCATGGTCCAGCACATCTGGGAAGAGATTCTATGGTTAGACTATTCAGAGAAACATGGTTCAATACTAAGTTCAGAACTATTGCAGAATCTTTTTGTCAAAGGTGTTTGTCATGCCAACAAATGAATCCAAACAGAAAATCAGTGGTGGGGACAGGAATAATTGGTCGAGAGGGTGGTCCCTTTACCAGGTTACAAATGGATTTCATCGAAATGCCCTTACACAATTGTTTGAAATATGTGCTTGTAATTGTTTGCTTATTTTCAAGATGGGTAGAGGCTTTCCCTACACGACATTGTGATTCAATTACAGTAGCAAAACTAATGCTCAGAGAAATCATCCCAAGGTACGGTTTTCCAGTCACTATTGAGAGTGATGGAGGAAGCCATTTTGATAACAAACTGATGAAGTTAATTTGCGAAGCTTTGAGCATTGAGCAGAAAATACACTGTGCATACAGACCAGAGGCATCTGGGGTGGTTGAACAAATTAATGGAACAATTAAAAACAGAATTGGAAAAATGTGTCTTGAAACAGGTGTAAAGTGGACTGATGCTCTTCCACTTGTTTTGATGTCATTAAGAAGTACACCAGATAAAAAGACAGGTTTGAGTCCTCATGAAATTTTAATGGGAAGAGTTATGAGGCAAGCTTTTGTACCTGTAGGTAAACTGTTGAGCATAAATGACAGTGCTATTTTGGATTACTGTAAAAGGTTATCTGATATGGTAACTTCTGTGTCTAATCAGGTGGGAACTGAAGCACAATCAAATGAAAAGGTTTTGACACATGATCTGAGACCTGGCGATTGGGTCAGAACAAAGGTACATCGGAGAAGGAATTGTCTAGCTCCTAGATGGCAGAAGCCTAGGCAGATAATTTTAATCACTACTAATGCTGTAAAGTGCAGAGGATTGAAACGCTGGATTCATCCTAGTCATACTATTCCAGTACCAACTCCTGAGAGTTCTGATGTTGAAAGTGATACCACAGATGATTCTGATTCTGAAGCAGAAGGCGAAATTGAAAGTGAAATAAATCCAGATTCTGAAGACCGACAAGAAAGTCGACATCTGGAAACTGTGCCAGTGAATGGAAATTTGACAAGAAAAGACTTGGAAATTATTGAAATAGATTCTGAAGGTGAAGAGAATCTGTTAAAAGGAAAGATAACTGAGGATTCGGTTGTCTATATTGAAGACAAAGAAGCAGAACAAAAAGAAGTTTCAGACCAGGAGAGTATCGAAAGGCAGAGAACAAGCTCTGGAGTAAGGAACAGAAATCCAAAATCTGGGAAGTTGGGGGTAATTGAAGAAGAGGAAGAAGACGAATTACCGAGTACCAGTAATGGAAAACAAAGTGAAGTTCCTGAAGGAGTGAAATTGCCAAATAGAGAAGTTCCTGAGTCAATTGAAATTTCAGACTACGAAACTGAAGAAAGTGACGTGGAAGGTGAAAGTGAAAACAGAAAGAAAAGGACTTGGAAGTCAGAATCAAATAATTCTGAACCAAAGAAGAAATACGTGAGAAAAGCAGACTACTGGCCTGGTGGACGATTGAGAGTCAAGTTGATCAAGAAACCAAAAGAACAAGTCGAAGAAATCAGTAGTCAAAAGAGTCCTGGAAAAGAAGTTGGAGTTGGAAGGAAAATTGAAGTAATATCGAGAAAAGGAAAAAGAATAGTAAGACCAAACCAAAAATACAAGTCTCCTGAGTGGACTTACTTAGTAATTCCACCTGTTATTGATATATATGGTAGTAGTGAAGAAGAAGACGAAATCCAAGAAATTAGTGACAATGATTGAAGTACAAAAATATTAAATTAGCAAAAGGCTGAAGAAAATGTGTTAGTTGACACAAGGTCGAAGAAAAACTGTTTAATTGAAGAAAACTTATGTATGACATAAGGTCGAAGAAATCTTGTTTAGGGTTTAAAAAAAAATATATATATATATATTTTAAAAGGGGGGTGTAAATATAAATTTAGATTTTAAAATTTTTTGTTTTATTTTGTTTTATTTTGAGGCTAAACTAACCAAAAATGCCTTATGTTAAGGAGAGCACTTCAAAGTGTTCTGTTTTTAAGAGATGCTGTAAGATGACTCTGGTGTGTCTGCTCATTTTAATTCTGCTCTGGTTGGTTTTAGCTGTGATTATTCCTTTGGAGATGAATAGAGAATTACACAAAGTTAACATAACAAACAAAGCTCTGGTTAGCCAAACTAAACATAGTGCATCTGCAAAAGTTATTGATCATCAGCCTAACATTCATCAAGATAAATCAATTAGTGATTTTTCAAGTAATACATTCACAAAGCTATTGAGTGAATATGTTAAGGTAATGGATGCAAAAGACTGCTACGTCTGCGTTAAGTTACCTGCTTCTGTTTCTGAGGGAGTAACATATAATATGCTTCCTCTCACTTATGGTGTAACATGTAGTGTGTTAACTAGCTTATTTTATCAAACTGGACGTTTAGAATATTACTATTCAAATTATGACGAAATTTTTGCAAATATTAAGATTGAAAATGCTTTAAATAAGCATAAGAAAGCAAAGCAAATGAGAGAATTTTTCCTTGTTACTAACGAACTTACTTATGAGTATGCTTATAAAAATAATCTAACTTGCAAATTAAGTGCTGAAGGAAAGAAATTTTTGAATATGGTTGAGGAGAGAAGAGCAATTTATAAGAGGAATGAATTAGTCAAGCAGACTAAGTCTAATTTCTGGCAGAAAGAGGATGAGAAGTTAAATGGCAAAATGCTTGAAAATATTGCAATTCACATAGACAAACCAGTTAGTGGGAAACTTTGCATTAGGAGAGATAACACACTTTTTGATAATTACTTTGTAGGAGCAAGTAACTGTGAAGATACTTATCAGATTATGGGAGGTTGGGGATTCAAAGGTGGAAAGGATCCAATCTTTCCTGGGATTTATTTTGTTTGTGGTGACAAAGCCTACTACAACCTTCCAGACCACTGGTATGGAACTTGTTATGTGGGAATTGTTTTTCCTAAAGTGTTTCATGTTGACAGAGATTCAGAAGGATTGTTTAAAATTCATAATTATGTAAATAGAGTTAAAAGAGAAACTTTTACTGAAGTTCTGGGAGATATTTTTCAAGCAGTAATACCTTTTGTTGGTATAACCTTAAATGCAGGGAGAATCAGAAAATTGTCCACTATAGTTGATAGATTATCAACTGACACAGCTGATGGATTTCAATTAGTGAATGTTGAAGTTATTGCAATTAGATCCATGGTAATTCAAGACCGCCTTGCTTTAGACATACTTCTAGCAAAAGAGGGAGGAGTCTGTGGCATTTTACATGTACAACATTGTTGTACATATATACCTGATGAAAGTAAGAATATTGAAATGTACATTAAGAATATTACACAAATGCATTCTGAGATAATTCCTTTAGAAGAAGATGATTTTACAGGGAAACTTTCAAAAAGGTTCCAAGCAATTAAAAACTGGTTTCACGATATTGGAAGTTCAATTCTTGGCAAGATTTTGGCACCTTTGATTATAATAGTATTCATTTTTATTTTGACCAAAATAGGTTGTTTGTTACATAAAAGAAAGAAGCAGTTGAAAGAAAAGAAAAGAATCTATAAACTTAGAAAAGAAGAAGAAAGGGAGATCGAATTACAGGAGTTACATAGAGAGCGTTATGCTAATTCCAAAGATTATGCAGAAACAGACTTTTAAGATTACTGATACAAATGAATTTGAATCGATTTCTCGGAAGTTTAAATTACCAAAATTTTGGGTGCTGGTGTTGTGATTTGTTAATCACCAGATGAGGGAGTTGATGGAGCGAGATAGAAAACAAAATTTTGTTTAAACTCGTGAAGTCACATTTCCATAACATGAATAATAATATTAATGATTTGTGATATGTCGTGCTAATACAACTTAGATTAAACTTTACACATGTGGGGACTAACATGTGTGCTCATAAACGTGCATAATTGTTGCATCTTTTTGTTCGTGCAAAATAATAAAATAATTTATTGTTTTCGTTTTTGTCACTACTAACTGCTGCAAACTTAAAGGAAGCATGTGCTTGTTTTGCTTTTCCTTGTCTGTGTGATGTCATTTCTACTATTCTAGGTGCACATAAGTCTCATGGATTAATGAAGACTGGTAGATATAAACGCTGCTTTATTTGTTTGCATTTGCTAGGTAACATTTGATTAATCGGGTGGGTTAATTAATTAGTAAATCCTGGGGTGGATACAGAATTTACATTATTTCTTACATTAATACTTTTCTTGTGTTTGTTTTATACTAGAAAGCATAAGTTGCCTGCTTTTGGGCCTAGTTTGCTCAAGTTGTTAAAAGCTGAATTTTACTTCTGCAAAAGTCACGAGACGCCCATTTTGAAATAAAGTGATCGTCAAAAACTGCATTCACAAAGCAAAAACTGACGTGCTATCATCAGTCTGTCGGACATGGCCAAGGTCGAAAAAGAACATTTTGTCAGCCCTTAACTTGGCATCCGCGGAAGTCAATTGGAAGCAGTGAGAACATTATTATACATTTGTTGCAAACCTAGGAAGCTACTGGTTGCATTTGGAAAGGACAATGGTCCTTAGGAAAAGTGACTTGATGGAAGATTTGAAATGTGGGTGACATGTCACTTGTCACTCTCAGCCAATGGGACGTCGAAGATTTCTGAAAACTTTCCTTTGCGTAGTTTAGTTAGTGTAGAAAGGTATATAAAGTCATGCCCCTAGGGATGGGCTGGCTGCTGTTTTCTGACTTTCCGATGAGGGTGAAGTGCTGTCGGACATTGCGTGGAGCACGTAAGAATCCTCAAAGAACTTTACTTTAATTTCTATCTATTTAGCTCAGTTAGGGACTTAGGTTTTAGAAATGCTGAACTTTAAATACTTACTTTAACTTCGATTCAATTGCTTAAATTGTATTTTCCAAGTTTCTTTACAATCATGTTTGCTTCAATGCTAATAAATTACTTATATAAAATTATCAATTGAAATACCATAATTTAGTAAATAAAATCTTACTTTTGACAAACAAGCTGGTCTTGGTTATTCAGAAGTGCAGGTTATCATTAGCTAGATCCCATCGCCAACGGTGGTCGTTTAAATAATTAGGATTTGTTATAATGACAATATTCTTTCCGCTAAATGTATAATATTGTATATAGTTTGTAAATTAGGTGTATATAGATTTAATCCGATCACCTGATTCAGTAGGCCCAAAAATATGTCAGGTTTATAAATGGGTCCATAATTTAGTATAGAATTTTGTTTTAGGTTATGAAGTTGGGTAGCGTAGTTTATGATATATTTTCTATAGGCCGCTGGATCATATTTTAGAATCACCAGTTGAGTACTTTTAGACATTGTTATTCATGTATGTATTTATCTATGGTCTAGGAACCATACAATGCTTTTACAGTATTATTTTATAATACTCTTCTTACTGTACGCATTATACTTTGCAACCAGTATAACGATTGTAGCAGTTCACTTTACTTGCTTGAGAATGAAGATTGTTCAATAAAACCCTTTTATTTAAAACCCCGTCTCTCTATTTCTCTGCACCTCTGATGAAACGAAGAATGCACGATTGACTGAGTAAAATATCTATCTATTGCTTCCAAAACTCTGAAGATCAGTTTTATTCTTGAGAAAACAAAATTGTCATGTTTATGCGGTAGTCGGAAACTAATCCCTTCTTGTGTATCCGAGAAAGTTTCTAGTGACCTCTGAGCTAGCTGGCACTCACAATTAGGTCTAATATATTCAATAGAGACCTAGTCGACCTAAGTGGTACGTCAAATCTATAGGATATGTTATTCCAATGCGCAGAGCCTATTGGGAATATAGGAACTAGACTACATGGCACCCAACGTTTGGTAAGGCACTAATTTAACGCTAGATACTAGAGTAACTCAGTCGTGCTCTTTACAGAGACCCCTTTTTCCCATGAAATACTCCAATAGACGTCTGGAGTGGGTAAAAGGATAAAATATCCGCCATTACTGAGTAGGACGAAAATCCTATGTATTAGTTTTTGGTTTGATTCAACGTTGAAGGATACAGTGTTCCAAAATATTGTGCACCTTATCTTTGTTTCCTTGAAACTTGCTCTGCAAACTTTCAGCCAACAAAATGACCGAAAGCGAGAACGGTGGGACTGCAGCCCGACCGGGTTTAAACATTAATGGTTTCCAAGAAACCGACGTGGATGCTATAATCATCCCGGAAAACTTAAGGAAAACCATCGCTATAAAGCTTATAACAAAGGTGGTAGGGTAATTTTTGTCATAGAGGCACATGAATATCGGCAGACAGAGGTATTCTATTCATGGATAGTCTTCCCTGAAGCAAATGCAGTATCGCGTATGTTTCACTTTTACAAAGTAGAGGATAATCCAACGGAATACGTTCCTTTCGAGGACATTGAAATTCCACTAACTTACCAAGAGCATCAGCTCTGGTTTAAAGGTGCCCTACAAACATCAAAATCACATTACCTGGCTCTGTCCACTAGGTAGACCAGGAGCAACATGGCCGGTACTAGCCAGCTATACACCACATCCTGACATTGAAGAAATGTCAAGTGAAAAACTATTAGTTCAACTAAAACAACCAATAAAAATTCATAGACTATTGGTTCAATATGTCATGCAGACTCTAACAGTCTAACCTCCTATAAGGATTTCACAACAAACCCCTCACCAGGGGAACACAAATAAAATTACACCACAGACTATACAATCAGTCATTGGTAAATTACCCGCGAAAAGGTAACAAATTCCATTCTGGATAGCTCCAAAGATTACTCAAATTGAGGCAGTATTTCCTGAAAATACACCTCATGAGAAACACAGAATTTTAACAATCTGTTTACCAATGGGGATCGCACCACACCTGGAGGACTGTGACACTTGGGGTACAGTCTTTGCTGCAATCTACACAAAAACACATGGTTTTTCGTCTATGGCGGTGATACCAGACGTCCTGAAACAGATTCAAAATGAATACAGGGCAGAGCCTGCTTTAAATCTGGGTATGACATTACTGAAAGATTTCAAACAGGTCTCAGCTAAAATATTAGCTACTATTAATGGTGAGGCTGCATCCGTGTTGATCCGCCAAAAAATAAGGGAAATTGAGATAACTGAGCAACCACATGAACTGGACAGAATAATTGAAAATCCTATGAAGAACTAGGTAGAGATAGTTTGGGTGGGAAACCAGTAAAGCCCCAACTAACAGAAAATCCTGAAAAGGTCTTTATTAAAAACACTCTCACTACTCCTAAAAAGAAGTGGGAAAATACTAAACAAACTTCTAATGAGATGCGCTCGAAGTCCCGGGGAAGGTTTCCTCAAAAGGAGCCCTCTGAAAAGGGGTATAACCTCAGTAACAGGGATAATTTGAGAAAACCTGATAGATATCAAGATACTGATACACGTTCGTCTCGTACCTTTCAGACTTCCTCAAAGAAATCGGAAAGAAGAGGACGGTCAAAACACAAGGAAGAAAGCATAAAGTCCAAAGAAGATCAACACGTTCCAAAAAGTAAGAAAACCCAATTCACCAAAAAGAAGGTAGCAGGTCTAAAAATCAGACATGCCGAGGATCTTGAGGACACACCTCAAGAACGGGGAGCGGGCCCAGACAATGCTGGACAGCGCAGCAGAAGTCACCATAGCTCGCAATGTCTTGAAGGATCATCTGGAGATAGTGGACTTGAATGAGTACATTCAAGTTAAAACTGCTGAGACCAGGGTTAGTGTACCCTGTTATATGAAGTAACGCTCCGGATGGAGGGGGACATAACTAGAAAAATAAGAGCACTCTTTTGGGAGAAGCTCTCTAAGGTTTATGACATTCTTCTAGCTGAAAAAGACTGGCCACCAAAATTTGCCAGGGAGTGCCCACACAGCGAAGTCATCATTATGCCAACCTTCTCGAATCATATTCCAATTCACTTAAAATACACCCATGCCAGAAAATGGGCTGTAGCCCAGGCTCCAGCATTATATAAAAATAATGTGGGATGGGATGAGGATTCTCCTCACCACGAAATCCAGTTAAAACTCAACCAACTGCACAGAAGTAGTATCTAGTTAAGCAAGAAGCTAACAAACAGGTCAAGGAGATATTAGATCAACTTGAATACCAAGGGGTGATGGAAACATGCACCTCGTCAATGAACAATCCTTTTTTTCCTGTCTCCAAACCAGACAATACATATCGTCTCGTTTTGGACTACATATATTTAAACTCTTGTTGCAAAACCTTTGCAGTACAAAATGCACACAGTGCAGAACTGATGAATAACATTGTGCGCAAAAAATATAAAACAACATTAGATATTTCTAACGGTTTCTTCTGTCAAAACATTGCACCTGAAAAGCAGGAACTTGACCACTTTCTAATCATGGGGACACCGCTTCACTTCTGTCGTCTCCCCCAGGGATTCAAGAATAGTCCGGGGATATTTTCAGCCAGAGTAACAGAGTTACTACTAACGTATGATGATGAGACATTATCTTATGTCGATGACATCTATTTAACAGATGATGATTTGGACAGGCACTTGAACAGACTGAATACCATTATACTTGGATTTGCTTCTGAAGGGTACAAATTCAACTTTAAGAAATCAAGAATTGCCCACCTCAACGCCATTTTTGTGGCATAGGAGTTATCAAGTGAAGGCAAAAACCTGGCAGCCAACTTTTTAGAAAAGTGTGCGCTGCTCCAACGTCCAAAAACGCTGAAAAACTTACAGTCAATTCTAGGTTTCCTGAATTTCGGAAGAACTTACATTCTAAACTACACCGAAAGGGTTAAACCTCTCTACGAACTAATCAAACCTGATTTCAAATCAACTAATTAGACTCAAAAATACACAGACATTTTGCGTTCAGTGCAAACAGACATTTTAGCAACAACACATTTACAGACATGCGTAAAAGTTCGCAACCTTGTAATCAGAATAACCCCAGGAAGATGCAGATTTACGTACTTAACCTTTAATGAAGGTAACAAAGTACCAATTGCTTACAAATCACACTTGTACACACAAGCTGAAATGAAATTCACTTCAACAGAAAAAATTCTGACAGCGGTTCAAACTGCAGTGGCAAAAGAGAGAGCTCTCACACAGGGTAAACGCATAATGGTCGTTACTCCTGTACCTGCCTTAGAGGCAGTGACAAAAGCAAGCATTCCGAATGCTAAGGCTTTGCATCCAAGATGGATACAATGGGTAAACTCCCTTGCTGCATCAGACGTTGAATACGTTTTTGACCCCTACTTGAAAACTCAGGAATTTCTACAATACGAACAAGAATGTCCTCTGCCCCCTGAGATTCTGCCTCTAGAACAGTACGAATGTATAATTTGTATAGACGGATCAGCACAGCCCGCAATTGGGGTAAACATGTTTGTAGTGCTGTGCGGGCAATTGTTAAAGGTTGCTGGCGCCATGGTAAATTCCGACCTATGGTCACAAAAACACAATCTCTCGGGGACTGTACAGCTCAGCGAGCTGAACTACAGGCTTTCAAGATGGCGCTTGAAAATACCGATCACGAATTCCCCACTCTGATAGTGTGCGATTTGTATTACTGCGTTCAATCTTACAATAAATACTTGCAGAACTGGGTTTAAAACGGTTTCAAAGATGCAAAAGGTGGCACAATCAAGCATAAGTTGCTTTGGGAACAAGTAGTTCAATTACAGAAAGAACTACAAAAGACTCACATGATCCATACACTGAGTCATCAACGTGATGGCGATCACGTTGCAGGGAATTCATTGGCTGATGAAGCCACGAAGGCAGCTGTGCAAACGTCTTCCATAGCTGCAATCACTCGTTCAAAAACAAAAATAGACAGCAAAACAATGCAGCTGTCAATGCCACAAGCAAAGGCAGGGAAGTAGCGTTACCTCTAAACTATCCACTCAAATAATCATACATAATTGATGCTAACTCCGTTTCAAAGGCAGCGGAGCGGCGTTACCTTTAAACTATCCACTCGAATATTCATACCTAATTGATGCCAACTCCGTACCTTTTGCTCAAATCCCTGGAGTGGGGGATAGAGTAATCCCAAACAGGAGACGTAGAGGAGCATTGATACAAGAAGCACATATGGGAGAGGGTCTGATATATCAAGGGATCTTTAAATCCATTCTGGAATTAAAAGAGACGTACTGGTGGCCAGGGATGAATGCCCACATTCTCGATTTTGCAATTAAATGCAATGACTGCAACAGAGATCGCAGCGGAAAACGCCACCAGATACCGGCCTTCAGTTTAGCTAGCCCAGTACAGACAACATTGTTAGACAGCATTAGGCTTTCTACATGCAGACGTCACTATGGACGAATGCGATCCACAATTATTAGGACAGATTCATTTGGATGTGGCCTCTGCGCTCGGCTGACGCCCGAACTGTTATAAAGGATTTGCACGCTATATTCTGACCAGGGTCCTGCGTTTAGCTCCAAAGCTTACATGGAGGCCATGGCCAATTTGGGCGTTGCATTGCGGTATACGAGTCCATTCCTCCCTGAGGGAAATTCTGTAGTGGAAAGAAAAAACCGGGACATAAAGCAATCTATAACAGCTAGGGTATTAGGCTCGGGTGACAGGTGGCTCAAACATCTAATAAGTGTCCAACGTAGTGTAAATAATCTGCCAAGAAATTCTCTGGGTGGAATCACTCCATATGAAATCCTTTTTGGTACTACAATGCTTGTCCAGGACCTCGATCCTCTCACTTCAATGGTGGAACAAAAACCCTTTGATATCAACAACCATTTGGCTGTTTTGCAGAACTTAAACGAGAAAAAGAGAAGTCAAAGCAACACAATACAGAAGCCAATGACCACTGAAGGAGAACCACCCATCCCAGAAAGGCCTGTCTGGAATCCAAAGATTGGGGATCTAGTCAGAGAAAAGAGCGCAGATAAGAAGGAATTTGGGCCTTCTTACAGAAAACCAGTACCTGTACTAGCAATCCACGTATCAAGAACAGTGTTACTGCTGCCCCTTGCTGGAAGAAAAGAGAACATGTTCGTATCCATCGACCCGGTCAAACCACATCATGTGGCCGATAATAAGTAGTAGGCCCAGTGGACTAAATGATGTAGCAGAAGACCAAATCTTGCTACTGTCCAAGAGGTTCAGACTCAGAGACTGATAACATTTGAAGACTCTGCAGCACAAAACAAAGGACTAAGCAATAAAGCAATGGAACTTGTGCCTATTAAGACCCAAATAACAGTTCATCAAGACACTCCTGTCTACAATGATGTAGCATCTGACTATACTAATATGACAAAGGATCCGGTAGCCCCAGTGATTTAAAAAAATCCTGATGCAATTCCAACAATTGACAGAAGTGCTTCTGACTATTTTATTAACTTTGATACGTTTTCTGAGGATCCCAGTGAGCCTGAAACAATGCCAGCAAATAAAAGTAATAGAACTTTTTCAACAACTTGAAAAAACGTATCTGGTTTCACCATGGGTTGAACTTTGGATTGTGCTTGGCGGACTTTTTCTGCTACTTTGGCTAATCATGGTATTAACTTTGGGAATGCTGATAGATGGAAGACATAGTAAAATGGACACAGCAAATAAGAACATCAACTTGCCCCTGAAGCCACACAAATCATCTCATCGTGAACAAAGAGACTTGACATCAGTGAATAGCACAGCCATCCCTATGCCTGGAAGTATAGCATGGGACAGAACGGATTATGACATTTATGGTCTGGCAGAGCTGTTGAAGAATCCATATCAATTTAAGGTTTCCTTGAGTGACTTTGTTTCACCCAGCATGTTTTCTGATGATTGGAAATTTGAGACTGTTAATAATATGATGTCAGATTTAGAGATGTCTGCAAAATTCACAAAACATAAATACATAGAAGGTTCATCAGATTATGCACAAATGTATCGTTATAATCATTATGGTCACCATTATTTGCACTGTTAGAAATGGGATTTCCGGTTGGCTGAGGCTTGCGCCAAAGCCAGGCAGAAACCACCACTCTAGTCAGGGCAAGGGAGTTACACGCCAAAGATAACCCCTGCTCACCTCCTTGGTAGCTTGGCACGAGCAGTCAGGCTTATCCCGGAGGCAATGTGTAAAACATTCGCGCACGCACACAGCAACAACATCCCAGGCACACCACAAAAGGAACTCCACACAAGGTTATATAAAAATAGCTTTTGTATTCTCATAACACATCAGATAGTAATCACACAATATACATTGTGCCAACTGGTACGGGTAATATTTACAAGGGATTATTTACACAGGACAGGGCCACGTGGGCCACTGTCAGGATCAACACTTAGCATAAATTGGTACAAGTAAAAATAGATCATAAACCTACAACCAGTAGCGACTGGTATCACTGTACTCCACCTCAACCTGTGACATAACTTTACATTATGCACAGTCACCTCAGGCACAAATTACATCCTGCGCCAACCTCACCTGAATAAAGACATTATGCAATCTCCTCACTAGTATAAACACATTAGACCCTACCACTTGAGTATAACTCACATTTAGGGGCGTAAATCACACAGTGAAGTCCAATCTCACTAACACAAACCTACAAGCCTAAACCATATCTAGAGGTGTCAAACACAGGGTGCGCAAAACATACTATATACAATACATTTCCTAGCACCACATCACTTTAGAGCATAATCACATTAGGGCCTTGCCTATACATCTACCAGCACCCTGGCCAACTGGCCATCTCCAAAGGGGCTCAAATGCACTGTATGCAGAATGTTAGGGCGCGCTGCCAACGCAGCGCCAGTCAGTGGTGCGCCATCTGTGCAAACCTAAATGTTGTAGCTGCCCACTGCTTGCTGGGCAGCTGAGAACAACCCCATAGGGCCTAAACGCTGCAGCTGGCACTAAACGCTGCAGCTGGGGAAGGCCTGGCACCACTGTGACACTTCTGTCCCTCTCAGGGACTCTCTGAAGGATTGCGCCTAAACGGTACAGCTGCTCACTACTTGCTGGGCAGCAGGGAAATAAACTGTGGCATGGGCCCTCACTGGCCCTTAGGAATAAAACTGCGCCCAAACGTTGGAGCCGCACGGGGCTCTAACGGTACATGCTGCGCATGTGGGAGCCATCTGTCTCTGGAAACATGAGGAGAGAATGTGGGCAAGAACATGGGCTCCCTCTTGACCCTTTAAACACTTAGGGCCAACTGCTGGAGCCATCTAGGCTCTTGAAGAACACAGGTTGGAGCCAAAACGGGCTCTAAATTAAATGTGCCCCAAGTCCATCGATCACCAAACGTGGGGTGGGTCCCCGTCATGATGAAAAATCAAGTAGCGGCCAAACTCGGAGTGGGCACCCGACATTAACAATAAATAGCATGTGGCAATGACGCGGGGCGGCACCCGCGAAGGAAAATGGAGTCACGGGGTGGGCACCCAAAATGTAAGTGAAAATAACACGGCCACAATGCAGGGTGGGCACCTGCCTTTAAATATTAAAACAAGCGGGGTGGGCACCCGCTAAAAGCACAGAAAGGGGGGAATCCCTTGGGCTGGAGCGCGGTGCTGCGCAGCCCCCAAGCCTTCCCTTACATTTCAGGGAAAAATAGGCAGAGCGCTCACAGGGTGCCAGGGAGCCCAAAAAGTCCTGGGAATAGTTTAAGCAAGGCGGAAAGGTCCCAATAAGTCCTCCAGGCATCCAGGGGCTGGGCTGGGCCCAGGGAGGCAAGCCTTCCCCTGGGCCCCAGTAGCAGCACGCCCCTGGTAGATTCAAGTCAGGAACAAGAACATTTTTCATGGGGTTACAGCCCCTTTTGATACACCAAATCCTTTGTTTCCAAATGGGCAGGCAAGGGGCGAACCAGATGCAACTGGTTCTGGAGCACTTTGTTTTGTTCAGCCCCTCTGCCTATCCACAGGGTGGGTCAGGGACATCAGACACACCACAGGGGGTGGAGCCAGCATTGTGGAGGGAAGGCCCAGCCCTATTCAGGTCCCAGGTGCACTCCTCCCGAGATCTCCCTATTCACCACCGGGCAGACCCATCCTGGCTCCTGGAGCCAAGCACACCAGCCAGCTCCAGCCAATCACAAGCCAGACAGTCAATTCACATTTACTGCACAGACGTGCCAACTTCTAGAAGTTACACTTCTCCACTAGACACAATAAATGTGCACACATCATCACGCAGCATTTAATCTCACGAGTTTGCACATACCAAACTCGACCCTGCACTCCCCACACATCAGCAACTACCATGTACACACATATCCCCATGCATTCCTATGGAAGGGCAGGCCACTCTCACCACACCTACACAGAGAGTGCACACACTTTACATTGGACCACAGTGAAAAAGTGCGCAGAGGCCTAAAATCACCAACACCAGGTTACAGAAACAGGCTAGGCAAATGCAAAAAGTTTTGGCATGAACCTGCCAAAAGGGCCAAGTACAACACAAACCCCTTCCAGCCAAAACGCAGGGCAGACTAATCACTCCCTTGAAGGGCTTCCCTGCTTTGGGCGATAGAACACGGACGGGGCCTGCACGGCAGGGACACCCTCCGGTTCTACGCCATTCTGAACCCACATGCTTTCCTCTAAACAAGAACTCTCTGGCCCAACTAGGATACCCCACTGGTACTCTCTAGTTGTCCACGGCCAAGACCAGGCCCTAGGCCATCTAGATTTCACAGGTCCTGACCAGTCCACACAGTAGGGGGCAGTAACCCCTGGCACACAATAGCCATTCTCCTCTCTCCTACTCAGTGTAGTTCCAAACTACCACTGATCCTTCAACCTAGGATCCGCACCCTCACGCTGACCAGAGGTCAGGGGCAAGAATGCCCCACCCTACCTCTACTTCTGGGGTTTCGCACCCTCCCTGGGAAGCACCCTCCAGAACACAACTATCCCACCAGTTCAGGACCTCTCTCCTTCACTGGTCTACCGCCTGGGATCTACATTCACCAGATGCACCGGGGTCAGAGGCGAGGACTCCCTCCCTCTGCACCCCCTTCCAGAGTTCTGCACCCTCCCACTATAGAGCAGGGGCTCCCTCCTTTAAGATGGGCCACACCTGCTCTCAGGGTAGTACTACCATAGTCAGCCAAGACCCTAAGGATCCCGGCGAGGCCTGCACCACCCCTTCTGGGAAACACAGGTTCCCTCTCCTTTCAGATGGGTCCTTCCTGTGTTCACAGGGGTACCCCTAGAAGGCAACTGATTGCAGGACACTGATTACAGAAGCCCTGCCTTCCAGGTCAGGCTACAACCCGAACCTGGCCTTCCTCTCCTCTGGGAATGCCCAGCAAACCAGGACTTCACGGACGGCACGCATGCCCCCCTTGAGGCTGACACAGCACTAATGTGTTGTGTGACAGTCTGCCTGGCTCTCAGAACAGAAGTGGCATCACCATGGTCACTCACGGATGGCTCAGCCCTTCTGGCTGGCCCCTGACCCACTGGCTTTTCCACTGGGGTTGGTTTTCCCCCTCGCACCCCTCAACCAGGACTTCTGCACCCTCCACTTAGGAGCGGTACTGCCCAAAACCAGGACCGCC
The DNA here is from genome assembly GCF_964261635.1 of Lissotriton helveticus. Classification (NCBI taxonomy): domain Eukaryota; kingdom Metazoa; phylum Chordata; class Amphibia; order Caudata; family Salamandridae; genus Lissotriton; species Lissotriton helveticus. The sequence continues at coordinate 1,472,276,012 of NC_136065.1, forward strand.
GGAGTTCTGGTTACAGAAACTCCCCGTCCTCTAGACACAGGAAGATCCTCCTCAAATGACCTGTAAGTACAGCCAAGGCCCCCGACAGGGCGCTCCCTTAGGGAACCCTCCAGGCCCTGAGACAGGGTTTCGGGCACATGGAGATACTCAGTCCCTCCCACTCCTTCTCCCCAGAGACAGGACGTGGGCCCCTACACCCTTCCCATTCTAGTGGGACCTAGCTGGGCTACACATGAACCTCTTTCCCCACACAGGACCAGAAGATACACAAGCCACTCCTGTTGGAATCACTCCCCAATGCTTCTGTAAGACCTCTAGCACACCACCAGAGGTCCACCTTCTGTGCAAGCTTCTTATCGAACAAAGAACTCACACTCACTCGTCCAGAGCCTTTGCAGGACCTCGAGCACACCAGCACCCGTGCAAGCTTCTTATCAAACAAATAACTCACACCTACTCCTCCGAGGCCTCTACAGGACCTACTGCACACCACCAGGTACACCTCCCGTGCTATATTATTATCAAACAATGAGCTCACACCCACTCGTCCAGTGCCTTTGCAGGACCTCGAGCACACCAGAGGTACACCTCCCGTGCAAGCTTCTTATCAAACAAAGAACTCACACCTACTCCACCAGGGCCTCTACAGGACCTACCGCACACCACCAGAGGTACACCTCCCGTGCAATCTTCTTATCAAACAAAAAACTCACACCTACTCCTCCAGTGCAACACACCACTCCACATACGCCCCCTCCAGACTGGTGAGGCAGTTCCTCACTGCCCCTGACTCTCAACCTGTACCCCTCTTACTGAGCACCAGGCAACATACTCTGGGAACTGGGAATGGGACTTCACGCACTGGACACATTTTTGCTGCCACCACTGGCTCCCACCATACTGGGGAATCCAGACACACACACTACACTCAGGCGATAACCACCCTCCTGAGCTAGCCATTTCTTCTCCACACCCCCTCTCTCCTATCTACCCACACCTCTGGGGACAGGAACAGGGATTGGGCACTGGACCCAGCAAGGGACTCCCTATCTATGGGAACCTCCCCACCTACTGGCGTCCCGCCCTGTCATTTTCTCTCTTCTGCCACTAAACATAAAAGTGCAGGAACCCCATTTGAAAATGACGCTCGTGAGGAAAAACAAACGCAAAAACAATAATCTCCAACATGTGACTATCTACAATGCAGAGTTTTGTAATGCCGCCAGTTGTCGCTGTGGTACTGCGCAAACACAAGTCCTAATCCTCACCGCTGATCACCAATGTTAGAAATAGGATTTCTGGTTGGCTGAGGCTTTTGCCAAAGCCAGGCAGAAACCACCATTCTAGTCAGGGCAAGGAAGTTACACGCCAAAGATAACCCCTGCTCACCCCCTTGGTAGCTTGGCACGAGCAGTCAGGCTTATCCCTGAGGCAATGTGTAAAGCAGTTGCACACACACACAGCAACAACATCCCAGGCACACCACAAAAGGAACTCCACACAAGGTTATATAAAAATAGCTTTTGTATTCTCATAACACATCAGATAGTAATCACACAATATACATTGTGCCAACCAGCACGGGCAAAATTCACAAGGGATTATTTACACAGGATGGGGCCAGGTGGGCCACTGTCACGATCAACACTTAGCATAAATTGGTACAAGTAAAAATAGATCATAAACCTACAACCAGTAGCCACTGGTAATCACTGTACTTCACCTCAACCTGTGACAAAACTTTACATTATGCACAGTCACCTCAGGCGCGAATAACATCCTGCGCCAACCTCACCTGCATAAACACATTATGCAATCTCCTCACTATTCTAAACATATTAGACCCTACCTCCTAAGGATAACTCACATTAAGGGGTGTAAATCACATAGTGAAGTACAATCTCACTAACACAAACCTACATAGGTAAAACAACCTCATAATCCTTAACCATATCTAGAGGTATTAAACACAGGGTGCGCAAAACATACTATATACACACCACATCACTTTAGCGCATAATCACAATAGGGCCTTGCGCCCTATACATCTACCAACGCCCTGGCCAACTGGCCATCTCCAAAGGGGCTCAAATGCCCTGTGTCCAGAATGTCAGGGTGTGATGCCAACGCAGCGCCAGTCAGGGGTGCGCCATCTGCGCAAACCTAAATGTTGCAGCTGCCCACTACTTACTGGGCAGCTGCGAACAATCCCATGGGGCCTAAACGCTGCAGCTGGCACTAAGTGCTGCGCAGGTGGGGAAGGCCTGGCACCACTGTGCCACTTCTGTCCCTCTCAGGGACTCTCTAAAGGATTGCGCCTAAAAGGTGCAGCTGCCCACTACTTGATTGGCATCTGGGAAATAAACTGCGGCATGAGCCCTCACTGGCCCTTAGGAATAAAACTGCACCCAAACGTTGGAGCCACACGGGGCTCTGATGGTACATTCTGCGCATGTGGGAGCCATCTGGCTCTGGAAACATGAGGCGAGAATGTGGGCAAGAACTTGGGCCCCCTCTGGACCCCTTAAACACTTAGGACCAACTGCTGGAGCCATCTAGGCTCTTGAATGACACAGGTTGGAGCCAAAACGGGCTCTAAATTAAATGTGCCCAAAGTCCCTCAGGGACACTCTAAAATTAACTGGGGGCCTCGTTGGAGCCGTCTGGGCTCTGGGAAACTCAGGGGCCAATCGGTGGAGCAGTCCACAACGGTTGGTCCGCTCATGCAACAAAAAGAACTATGCCAGGTAGGAACGGCCCGCTCCCCGGGCGGGACCGCTCTGCGATATACAAGGAGCAAATCCCCCCTCCAAGCCCTTGCTTACCGGGCTCTGGGGAATTCGCTGGGCTCTCAGTCATGCGGCGGGCAGGCACCTGCAATGTGCCTCGAGCACCTCCGCTTGCCTGCAACTCTTGGTGGCACCTGCGGGGCTCTCACTCCTGGAGAGTCCCGCCTTCCCAGCGCCAGACTACATCCTGTCCCCCATCTTGGGACCGGGACTCGGATCTGGGGCCTGCGAGGCTTCAGGCTGCCACTTCCTGCTTCCGTTCCTGTCGCGGCCCTGCCCACATCACAGGCAAGCTTGCCTGACTTCCGGGGCGGCCGCGGCGGGACTGCAGCAGCAATTTCGGCGGACAAAATCGATCACCAAATGCGGGGTGGGCTCCCGTCGTGATGAAAAATCAAGTACAGCCATACTCGGGGTGGGCACCCGAAATGAAGAATAAATAGAATGTGGCAATGACACGGGGCGGCACCCGCAAAGGAAAACGGAGTCGCTGGCTGGGCACCCAAAATGTAAGTGAAAATATCACGCCACAATGCAGGGTGGGCACCTGCCTTTAAATATTAAAATAAGCGGGGTGGGCACCCGCTAGGAGCACAGAAAGGGGGGAATCCCTGGGCTGGGGATTCCTCCAGCAAGGGCTGCAGTGCAGTGCTGCGCAGCCCCCAAGCCCCTTACATTTCAGGGAAAATTAGGCAGAGCGCTCACAGGGCGCCAGGGAGCACAAAAAGTCCTGGGAATAGTTTAAGCAAGGCAGAAAGATCCCAATAAGTCCAGGGGCTGGGCAGGGCCCAGGGAGGCAATCCTTCCCCTGGGCCCCAGCAGCAGCACGCCCCTGGTAGATTCAAGTCAGGAACTAGAACATTTTTCATGGGGTTTATAGCCCCTTATTATACACCAAATCCTTTGTTTCCAAAGGTGCAGGCAAGGGGCATACCAGATGCAACTGGTTCTGGAGCACTTTGTGTTGCTCAGCCCCTCTTCCTTTTCACAGGGTGGGTCAGGGACATCAGACACACCACAGGGGGTGGAGCCAGCATTGTGGAGGGAAGGCCCAGCCTTATTTTGGTCCCAGGTGCACTCCTCCCTCCCATCAACATGCAGATCTCTCCATTCACCACCGGGCAGACCATCCTGGCTCCTGGAGCCAAGCACACCAGCCTGCTCCAGCCAATCACAAGCCAGACAGTTAATTTACATTTACTGCACAGACATGCCAACTTCTAAAAGTGGCACTTCTCCACTAGACACAATAAATCTGCACACATCATCGTGCAGCATTTAATCTCACAATTTTGCACATACCAAACTCGACCCTGCACTCCCCACACATCAGGAACTACCACAGACACACATATCACCATGCATTCCTATGGGAGGGCAGGCCACTCTCACCACACATACACAGAGAGTGCAAGCACTGAACCACAGTGAAAAAGTGCGCAGAGGCCTAAAATCACCAACACCAGGTTATAGAAACAGGATAGGCAAATGCAAAAAGTTTTGGGGTGAACCTGCCAAAAGGACCAAGTCCAACATGCACAAATCCCTGCCAAAAGGGACAAGTCCAACATGCACAAATCTGCAAACCCTAGAAATGTTCATACTTTCAATCCATGGGAATATTCCAACCCCACATCCAGCCTTGGCCTGGCCAAGATAAAAGATTTGAACCAACTGTCCATACCTACACCTGATAGTAAAAACACTTCAGATGGAGGGGTCGAAGTAAAAAAAACAATTATTAAAAAACAGAACTGATCATGATTGGAAAACAAGGTTAATCTGGCCCACAGACACAAATAACTGTCAAGATAGATTCCTGGAGCAAGACACATGGGTTTTCAGTAACTAGGCCAGATCCAAGATATGTCCAGAGACAGCATCCAGGGATAGTAACAACATACAGTGTAGGAAAACTGTGAATTGAGTGGCTACAAAATCCACACTCACAGAAGTTAAACAACACTTATCTTTACTTAAAGATGGTGTTGATTTAAGGGACTTCTTATTAGGTCATGCGAAACGACGTCATAAATGTTTCATATACGCAGGTATATATGCCATTTATAATGAAGCTTGGAAAGAGACACAGGCAGAGACTGCGGAAAGAATACTAGAAATTGATCGTATTAATTAAGAGAAAGCACTCTCCGTAGTTGACAATGGGTTAACGACCCTGTCATCCAGAATGTATTCTTTGGACAGCATAGTATCCTCTGCCTTTGACATAATCGAACAGGGCTTGCTCATGCTACAGCATGGACAGTCGCAATTACGTTCTATAATGCTTTTAGGCTGGACGTTGCAAAATATCCGTTCTGGATATGTGCCATGGCGTCTAATGAACACCACATCATTGTTTTCTTTTTTTAACCTTACAGATAAACAAATCAGCTTGGCACATAGAGGAGCAGACTATACGGTGCTGAGCATTGAAAAACTGGAAAGATTACCATTAACTGTTTCGGAAAAACCTGCAACAGAATAGCTATTACACAGGCTAATCACTCTGCCTGTCACGATTTTCAATTTTCAATACTGTTTGAAACATATACCAGTTGCGGTATATGAAAGGTTGTGTAAGAACTGCATAAAGTCAACTTGGGAATTACCATACACACACAAATGTTGGAGTGGGGGAAAAGAAGTATTTCTTAGTGGTATGCAATGTAAGAGCGCACTAAGCGGTACACTTTTATGCCAGGGTATTAATTTACATGGAGCCTGTGAAGGTTCTTTGAACAACTTATCCTGCCACCTGCAAGGTTCTCCAGCAGCAGTGATAGATCCAATTTTTAGGCAGCTTTCTAACGGGAGCTATGTAATGTTGAATGATCACAGCTGTTGTGGAATGATGCCAGGAATAGCCTATCTCGTAACTGTGTCAGCATGGGTCACTTGTTGTATGCAAGTATTGTTTCCTAAAGCTAAAACAGACGGGGAGTTGCCGTTATGGCATTCACTGAGCATCTCTTCATTTCGAATTGATACTTTAAGCAGAATGAAAGCCATTCTTTTACAAAAAATGGTGCCACTAACCTCGTCCAAAGAGACATATGAACTACTAGTTGCAAGGTCCTCTGCAGAGTACATGCCCTTTTATCCACAAACTGTCCAATACATTTCGCAGAATTGTTAGGTCATATCTTAAACAGGTCTGCTACCAGTGGTATTGTACATGTATTTATTTGAAACAGTCCTCTGCATTTTCTCAAACTTTGTGCACTCTGTGTTCGGCGGCCTGCCTCTCATTTTGGGACTCATAGCAGGAATACTATTCTTGTTCCTTCTGCTCCGATATGGCAAGTCCCGTCAGCAGCGACACCCAGATTACCATAGAGAAAACTCTCCTGGCAATGAAGTGTTGTGAGCGCATGATGCAGATCCTGGGCCTGGCTCGCTTAAGAGACCTGAATACCACGTGATACCTATCATTCTGACCAATCTGGCATGATTGCATCTTACCTGTTCTACGATGCCTGCTTTGTGGAGAAGAATGCGTGTTGGATGTCTGTCTAACACTTCCATTAGCACTGCCAACGGATGTTGATACCCTGCTTGGTTCGGTAACGGCCCATGCATCATGTTGTCCCCGGCGGCTACCAATCCTGATGACGGCATTCATTGAGATCTCACAGACTCAATCGGCTAACAGTGAGATACGTGGATCGACAGGCACACAGGTACCATCTCCATCTCCGACGACCATTGCTAATGCGGCTAACGCTGACAGTGATGCTTCACATTTTTTGCAATCGATTTACCTAATGAAGTGGTCCAACTTTCACCTACTGTGGTAGATGATTTCTTTGCCAGCTTAGAAGATTTAATGTTTTCTCCTAACAACGAAAATGACTTTTGAAGTTTGAGTATGGGATTCTGTATTCTACCTTCACTTTTCATAACAAAACTTCCAACTTTAAGAACTCTCTACGATTTGACTTTTTCCAAAATTGAACTTTTATTTTTGGCACAAAGTAATCTGCTTAAAGTAGAACTATTCTGAGAGAACAAGAATTCTTTGAAACACTTCCAAATGACAATATTTGACCCTTGTCAAACTAGGCACCTTCAAGGTATAAATATGCCTGCACTTGCCCTAGCGAAGACACGGTGGTTCGGAGCAGCTCGACTATCTACTTGCCCGACGCAGCTCGCTACAGCATTTGCCGAAGGAAGCCGACCCTCCAGCTGATGCACTGGCAGAGAAGCTGTCCTTTCTCTCACTGAGAATCCAGCTCCGGTGTTTCCAAGTTCCCCTTGCGGGGTGTTGGAAAATCAAGTCCGAGACAGAGATACCAGACCTCCTTCATTCTAAAACCAAGGTACGGAGCTGATTAGTCTCTAAGAGAAATCTTGCTTAGATTCTTGGCAAAGACAAACTAAACCTATGCTACTCCTCACTTACTTCTTCCCTCGTACTAGACTTAGGTCAGGTACATTGGAGTAGTCGTATTTTAGAAGCACCAGTTGAGTACTTTTAGCCTTTGTTATTTATGAATGTATTTATCAATGGTCTAGGAACCTTTTTCTTTGATAACTTTATTTCGGTCAAAGACCATAAAAGTGGAATAAAATATATACAAGCACAATGATAAAACATAGATACGTTAGAATTAAAAGGTTATTAAACTTTGGTTATCAAAGGTACAGTAAAGGATAAAAAACAGCAATCCGTTATTTCTTGTGAATAAAAACAGTTCTTCTCCGCCACATGCCTAGTAAAAACCGGGAGACGGCAAAAACAATGAGAGGGGCAGTGTCATAAGTTAGCACTCTACAAGCGTGTGCACAGTGTCGGAAACCAAGATTTTAGCATAATGGGATGATCCAGCATTTTCGAATTTCACTATATGCTGGAGAAAAGAAAAGGATATGTACAATGTCTTCTCTGTCATAATTACAGGCAGGGCAGTTGGCCTTCGTCGTTTTTGCCCATCTGGATGTCAGTGCCCCAACTGGTAAAGAGCCGTGCCTCAATTGGATATATAGTTTTCTTGCTAATGGAGGCTGCACCAAGTCCAGAAACACCTCCGTCCTGTATTCGACTTTCATTGTAAGGAACTCAGTTGACAGTCTGCCCAAGGAGGTGGAACAATGTAGCAATTTGAGATTGTACGATTTTACAGCTGCCACCAGTACAGTCCTTTGCATCCTCATGCAGCTGTCCTCCGGTGTGTCCCAAAGTTGGGGAAGGCCAATTTGATAAAAGAGAGTCTTGACATGTACCAGCCAAGGTATATTCTTGCTCTTTAGCTGTCCCCAAATAGTATTAAATTCTGCTCTAAAAGGTCAAGCTCCGGCACAGACCAGAGCCTTCTCCAATAGAGCAGGGGTCGTGCAGCCACCAAGTCAGTAATAGGTTCCAGACCCAGGTCCAAACGTAATGGTAGGAGGGGTGTGCTTTGTGGGAGACCAAACAGATGTCGTATGAAAGACTGCTCTACTTTCATTAAATTACATGCATTAGTGTGTCCACAGAGTTCGGCAGCATACAAAGCAGCAGACCTGGCCTGTGTTTTGTATATCTCTAGGGCAGGGGTAGCCGGTTTAAAGGTTGAGGCTTTATGGAGTCTACCTACACCACCCATGATCTGTGCAAGTCTCAAAGAGGATTTAGAGACTTGATGGTCCCATGTAAAATGCTCAGTCAAAGTCACCCCCAGGTATATAAAGGTCTTGACTCGCTCAAGTGGGGTTCCATTCAGTGTGGGGTTTGGACGGGTGTGCCTTGGGGGGTTGAAGATCATGAACTTGGTTTTCTCCAAGTTGATCTCCAATCCCCGCGAGGCACAAAAGGAGACAAAGCCGTCCAAAACCCGCTGGATGCCCGATGATGTCCGCGACAACAACAGAGTGTCGTCCGCGAACATCAGAGCGGGCACCCTACCAGTAGCCAGGCGTGGAGCATCGTTGTCCCTGACACAATTAAGTCTATCTATCAGGCCATTAACGTACAAACTGAAGCGAGTTGGGGCCAGTATGCAACCCTGGCGTACGCCCCGGGTAACAGGGAAGCGGTCAGATAATTCCCCGTCTTTCCCACACCTCACCTGGGCGTAATTCCTGGTATGAAGTCGGGTTAAGGCATCTAATAAGTAAGGAGGGAGACCAATTTCCTCCAACACCGTCCAGAGTCTCTCCCTAGGAACCAGATCGAATGCGGCCCGCAGGTCCACAAACACAAGGAAGAGGCTGCCACCCTCTACTCTTGCAGTTTTCCAGTATAGGACCTGCAGGCGAAAGATCTGGTACAGAGTCAAGACCCCTGATCTAAATCCAGCTTGGAGGGTGGTCAAAGTTTTATTTTCCTCCATCCAGCCCAGTAATATTTCCAGTAGAATTCGGCCCATCAACTTCTGGGACGTATGAAGTAAACTAATTGGTCTATAATTTGATGGAGCGAGCGGGCAGCCCTTTTTAAAGATTGGAACAATCTCGGCTCCCAGCCAGGTCTCAGGTACCGGGGAACCCTGTAAGACAGCATTAAACAGAACCATCAGGTATGGGGCCCAGATTTTTGGCTGGGAACGAAAAAGATCTCCAGGTAGCTTGTCCAGACCCGGAGCCTTATTCGGGAGCAATTTCTCAATTGCCGATTCAACTTCCCTGAGTGTAATATGGACTAAGCTATAAGTGGGAGTCCTGTTATGGGCATCCTGACTCACTATAGAGAAACCAGGGCCCGAGGCCTCCAGCAGTCTACACTCGTGCGAGGGGTCTGGGGCCGGAGGAATCTCGGAAGCTTGGTTGGAGCTGTGATTTTGACTGGGGAAAGTCCCTAGGAACCATACAATGCTTTTACAGTATTATTTTATAATACTCTTTTTACTGAACGCATTATACTTTGCAACCAGTATTACGATTGTAGCAGTTCACTTTACTAGCTTGAGAAAGAAGACTGCTCAATAAAACCCTTTTATTCAAAACGCCCGTCTCTCTATTTCTCTGCACCTCTGATGAAACGAAGCATGCACGATTGACTGAGTAAAATATCTATCTATTGTTTCCATGACTCTGAAGATCAGTTTTATTCTTGGGGAAACAAAGTTGTCATGTTTACGCTATTGTCAGAAACTAATCTCTTCTTGTGTATTCGAGAAAGTTTCTAGTGATCTCTGAGCTAGCTGGCACTCACAATTAAGTCTAATATATTCGATAGAGACCAAGTCGACCTAAGTCCTACGTCAAATCTATAGGATATGTTATTCCATTGCACAGAGCCTATTGGGAATATAGGAACTACACTACAGACCCTCAGATGCTGCTAGCATCAGTCCTAATTTACTATCTGTAGTGGTGTAGGGAAGTGCTTCCATTGGATGTAATTAAATTCTGCACGTGGAGCACTTGCTTTGTGTAAATAATGGTGACAACCATGGTGAAAACAGAACATTTATTCATAATCAAATGTGCCATCATTTATTTCTTCACTATTAGAAACTGTGTAATGCTGTCAATCAGCACTGTGTTAATTTCCAATCATCAGGGAGTGATAACATAATTTAAGGATATACCAAACACATACGAAATTTGTAAAGTCTCTGTCAGCCCAAATATATCATATGGTGCCTTATCCCAAACAATTCCATCAGGAACTGGAACAGCTAAAATGTTCACCAGGGAGAGGTCCCCGTACTTTGTGTCACGAAGAATGGAGTTTCAAAACTTTGTTTACCAGTTCAATAGCAGAGCGCGCTGGGCTATAGTGTTTGTTCAGAAGCAAGAGAAAGACAGTCACAAAACCAATCCATTTGAGGTGGAAACATAATGAAAATGTAATCCAAATGCATATCCATGGAGGGATAAGGTATGTCTTTTTGAGCCAAATAAAAAATTCATGTGGCCGCCTCTGTGGAGGCAGGTCTGAAGAATCTGAAGAGAAGTCATCAAAGGCTGTTTGTAAAAATGTGGAAGGCTTGTGCAGCTATGTAGAACTGGTATCTGACTCCAATAGGGGGACGTTATTAACACCATCACTGTCTGCTTACAGAGTTGAAATCTGTGTAGTCCTATTCGATGATGTAAATGGAAGTAGTGACACACATCAGTGTTTGCTGTCCCCAGCCAAGGAGAAAAAGCTTCATCGTTTGTCAAAGCTTGCAGCCGGACTTCCTGTAAGGTAGTGAGAGGAGGCAGGTAACTACCCAGGAGCCCTTGATGCCTACTTTGTAGAACTGGCCACATAATGTGGTCTGCTGAGCTCAATAAAAACAAATTGCTTGTGTTTGCTACTGGCAAGGAGCGGTAAAAGTGCAGTTGTGGTACCTCACACAGCCTGGACAGGCACAGGTACTATGTAAGATGGCCTGAATTCCTTCTTGATAAATATTTTATCCCATACTAGATCCCCGATCTTTGGAGTTTAACCAGGAATTGCTGATGCTTCCTTCACCTCACCAGTTGTGGAATGTTTCTGTTGGACGTTGCTCTGAGTGTCTCTAAAGTCATTCAAGTCCTGTAAAACATCCAAACATTCACTGATATCAAAAGGCATTTCCGCTGCCTGTGTCCAGGGACTGTCAAGGTCTGAAACCCAGAGTTTAACCCCATACAGGACTTCATAGGGAGTCCAACCACCCAAGGATCTTCTTGGCAGATTAAGGTTCACTGGACTCCATACAGGTGGTGAACCCAACAGCGATATGAACGTAAGACTCTAGGTATTAAAGACTGCTATAAATGATGGTTTTTCCTCTCCGCTACCACTTATATCCCTCGGTATGACAGGGGAGGAATACTGCACAGTCACACCCAATTTTCCTATGGTGTCTCTGTACGCCCTAGAGGCAAACGTTGGACCCTGGTCCGAATAAAGTTTAGATGCTGCATATGTGCCAATGAAGTCTTGCAAGTCCTTTATAACAGTTTGAACATCATGCAATCACTGCAGTCATACCCATAAGAATCAAGAGCAGGAATCCACCACTAACATAATGTATTTGTAAGACCTGTCTAAATGTAAGTGTCTGCAATGGTCTAGATAAACGCAAGCCAGCGGCTTGTCTGAGATCAAGGGAGGTGTATGTGGTGGATGAGCTGTGGAGGAAAGTTTTTTCTTCTGGCAAATGCCACATTCAAGGACTTAGTCTTTAGCCTGTTTGTAAAGACCTGGTCACCTATTGTGTTGCTGCAATAGTGAAATTGTAACCGCCACACAGCATTGACAGTGGTTATGATGTCTCCATCTACTCTTGCACTAGAACGAGTCAGTGCAACGACTGCAGCAATTTGCACTATTGCTTCTGCTGTTTCGTCAGCCATTGTATTCCATACAATGTATATCCCTAGACATTGGTGGCCGACTGTATGAATGACATGAGGCCTTGGCAAACTTGCATTTAAGTTTAGCCACCTGTTGACAAAGTATCTTATGCTTGATCATATGAGCTATGAATCTCTGAATCCATTCTGGCTCCAGCAGTGCAATTACTCATTAAAAGACTGTACACAATGATACAAATTGCACATTATAAGTGTGGTGGAACTCAGGAACTGTATTCTTAAGACCCAGATATAGAGCATTCAGTCCAGCCAGCTGTGCAGTGCAATCTCAAGGTGACTGTCTGTGCTTTATGAGGTTGGAATTCTCTACCCCTTCATTTTACCCTTGACCGATGAGAGAGCGGAAGAGTATTGGTGCTTTGTCCCTACTGCTGGCTCGGCAGCCCGATCAGTGTAGATTATAAAATCATACTGATCTAGAGCCATTAGTTAATTGGGCAGGGGATAGTTGTAGTCATATTGAAGGTATGCTTGTGTTTGTAGTGCAGAGTCAAATATGAAATCTACATCTGTTGCAGTGAGTGAGTTGGCCCATTCTTTCCTTCTTGGACACAAAGCTTTTGTGTTTGGTCCTGGACTTTGCGAGAGCCACTAAGGCTGGAATGGGAGTCACAACAATTTTTCATTTTCCCTGAAACAATGATCGTTCTTTAACTACAGCTGTCTGTACCGCCATTAGGATCTTTTCTGTCAGTGCAAAACACATTTCTGCATGGGTATATACATGTGATTTATGTGCAATTGGTACAGTGACTCCTTCATTAAATGTGACATGAGTGTATCCTGATGTACATGCAATTATGCGGATCGCTAGGTTTGTGGTGTTGACACGTGTGTGTAAGTGTTTTGAAGCTAACATGTCAGCTTGTACTGAGGTTAAAAATGGTGTGTGTTTAGATGTCCAATGTGTACTTGAAATGTCTGGACAAATCAAGTAGTAAAGCGGTGTAGCTCATTGTGCATAATGTGGTATGTAGGTTCTGCCAACATTTCAAAAACCCATATTGATTGACTTTTTGCTTAACATGTTTGGAGGTTGTAGAAGCACTCACTTCTCTAAGAAATGTGCCCCCAGACTTTTGCCTTCCCTTGACATCTTGTAGTCCAAGAACAGGATACAGATAGGCAATCTTAGATTTTTTTAAATTACATTTGTAGATCATATGAACAAATCCTAAAATTATATGAACTTCTTTGGTCAAGTGTGTTGTTATGTCATCATCCGATAAGCATTTGTCATCAACATAGGATAATGCTTGGTTGTCAAATTCTTATAAAAAGTTCTGCTACATGGGCTGAAAACAGCCTTGGGATATACTTATACACTTTGGGCAATAGAAAGAATTGTCTATAGGAACCTGATTGCTAAATGCAGTCAAGTACCTGCTTTCAGGTGCTATGTATTGGCAGAAAAACCCATTTGAAATGTCTAATGTGGTTTTGCATTTCGTGTGCAATATATTGCTCATTTGTGCCGCACTATGAACATTTTGTAGAGCTAATGTACATGTAGCAGTGTTCAAGTGTCTGTAATCTAAGACTAAACAATATGAATGGTTTGGTTTCATTACTGGAAACAAGGAATTATTCATTGGTGAGGTGCAAATTTCTATTATACCTTATTATTCAAGTTGTGTGAGTATCTCTCTAACTTGTTTTAAGCAACATGTTTAATGGGGCATTTTCTTTGTAGTTGTGGGCTGGGTTTACTGGTAGAATGTGGTAAGGGCATGCCGTATAATGCTGGAGCTTGTGCTAACATCCACTCCATGACTTATATGTTTTTTAACAGATTCTTAAATGAGGTTGGAAAAAGGTTGGTAAAATTATTGTTTTTCCTAGTGGGCAATCCCTAACAAACTCGGGTGACAAATCATTTTCAGCCAAGAGAATGTCATAGACAAATGAAACATTGATGGTACATTATATATCCCCCTCCATCTGGAGTTGCAATTCATATAATTGACAAGGGACACTCAGTCTCTGGTCAGGTGTTTCCAACGGTACATTGCTACTGCTGCCAGATACTTCATCAATCAATCAATCAATCACAGCATTTATATAGCGCACTACTCACCCAAAAGGGTCTCAAGGCGCTGGGGAGGGGGGGTCCGCTACTGCTCGAACAGCCAGGTCTTGAGTTGCTCCCTGAAGGCGAGGTGGTCCTGGGTCAGGCGGAGGTGGGTCGGGAGGGAGTTCCATGTCTTGGCGGCGAGGTAGGAGAAGGACCGACCTCCTGTGGTGGCTCTTCGGATGCGGGGGACGGCGGCGAGGGCGTGGCCGGTCGATCGAAGCTGGCATTTGGGAGCGTAGAAGTTGAGGCGGCTGTTGAGGTATCCCGGGCCTTGGTTGTGTAGGGCTTTGTGTGCGTGGGTGAGGAGTTGGAAGGTGATTCTCTTGTTGACCCGGAGCCAGTGCAGGTCTCTCAGGTGTCTGGAGATGTGGCTGCGACGAGGGATGTCCAGGATGAGACGTGCTGAGGCGTTCTGGATCCGCTGAAGTCTCTTCTGGAGCTTGGCGGTGGTTCCGGCGTAGAGGGAGTTGCCGTAGTCCAGACGGCTGGTGACGAGGGCCTGGGTGACCGTCTTCCTGGTCTCGGTGAGGATCCACCGGAAGATCTTACGTAGCATGCGCAGGATGTTGAAGCACGACGAGGAGACGGCGTTGACTTGTCTGGTCATGGAGAGGGAGGAGTCCAGGATGAAGCCCAGGTTGCGTGCATGGTCTGTCGGTTTGGGTGCGCTGCCCAGGGCGGGGGGCCACCAGGAGTTGTCCCAGGCGGAGGGTAAGGATCCCAGGATGAGGACTTCCGTTTTGTCCGAGTTCAGTTTCAGGCGGCTGTTCTTCATCCATTCGGCTACCTCTTTCATCCCTTCGTGTAGGTTGTCTTTGGCGGTGGCGGGGTCGTTGGTGAGGGAGAGGATCAGCTGGGTGTCGTCGGCTTAGGAGATGATGTTGAGGTTGTGCTGGCGTGCGATGTCTGCGAGGGGGCCCATGTAGACGTTGAAGAGGGTTGGACTGAGCGAGGAGCCTTGAGGGACGCCGCAGATGACTTCGGTGGCTTCCGATCTGAACGGAGGGAGGCGGACTCTCTGTGTTCCTCCGGCGAGGAAGGAGATGATCCACTCCAGTGCCTTCTCCTGGACTCCGACATTGCTGAGGCGCTGTACTAGGGTACGGTGGCAGACAGTGTCGAAGGCCGCGGAGAGGTCTAGGAGGATGAGGGCCGCTGTTTCTCCGTTGTCGAGCAGGGCACGGATGTCATCGGAGGCTGCGATCAGGGCGGTCTCGGTGCTGTGGTTAGCCCGGAAGCCAGACTGCGAGGGGTCGAGGGATTCGTTCGTCTCGAGGAAGGCGGCCAGCTGCTTGTTGGCGGTCTTCTCGATGACTTTTGCAGGAAACGGGAGCAGCGAGATGGGGCGGTAGTTCTTGAGGTCGGTGGGGTCGGCTGAAGGCTTCTTGAGTAGGGCGCTGAGTTTGCGTGCTTCCAGCTCTCCGGGAAGGTAGCGGTGTCGAAGGAGGCGTTGATGATGTCCCGCAGGTGGGGTGCAATGACAGCGTCGGCCTTGTTGAAGACGTGGTGAGGGGCGGGCAGGGGTCGGTCGGAGAACCGGAGTGGATGGAGTTCATCGTGCGGATGGTGTCTTCGGTGTTGATCGGAGTCCAGGTGCGGAGGGTGGTGGTGGGGGGCGGTGGTTCGGTCGTGGCGTGCATCGGTTGAGTGCTGAAGCTGTTGTGTATGTCCGCGATCTTGTTGTGGAAGTAGGAGGCGAGGGAGTTGCAGAGGTCTTGCGAAGGGGTGATGTCGTTGTTTCCGGCGTTGGGGTTGGAGAGCTCTTTGACGATAATGAAGAGTTCCTTGCTGTTGTGTGCGTTGTTGTCCAGTCGTTCCTTGAATGCGGTTTTCTTGGTGGCGCGGATGAGTTGGTGGTGCTTTCGGGTGGCGAGCTTGAGGGCAGCCATGTTGTCCGGAGTTGGGTCTCTGCGCCAGGTTCTCTCGAGGGCTCGGCAGTTCTTCTTGGAGCTCTTGAGTTCGTCGGTGAACCATGGGGCTTTCTTGCTGACGGGTCTGCTAGGCGGAGTCCTCAGGGGGGCGAGGTCGTCAGCGCAGTCGCTGATCCACTTCGTGAGGTTGGTGGCCGCTTGGCTGGGGTTAGTTGCTCTGGTGGGTGGGTTCTTGCTCAGGGACGTCGCGAGCTGGTCGGCTGTGATCTTGTTCCAGCTTCTGCGTGCACCCTGTTGTTGGTGGTGGTGGATCGTGGTCCTTCTGAACATGAAGTGGACGCAGCTGTGGTCCGTCCAGTGGAGTCCGGTGGCGTGGCTGAAGGCGATGTCCTTGCTGGATGAGAAGACGGGGTCGAGTGTGTGTCCGGCGTAGTGGGTGGGGGTGTTGACCAGCTGCTTGAGTCCGAGGTTGGCAAGGTTATCCAGCAGGGTGGTGGTGTTGCGGTCGTTGTTGTTCTCCAGGTGGAAGTTGAGGTCCCCGAGGAGGATGTAGTCAGCGGAGGGGAGGGCGTGTGGGCTGATGAAGTCGGCGATGTCTTCGCTGAATTGTGTGCGTTGTCCCGGGGGTCTGTAGATGAGGGTGCCTCTGAGGGTGGTCTTGGGGTTGATGTGGACCTGGAAGTGCAAGTGTTCGGCGGTAGTCAGGGTGTCTTCGGTGTTGGTCGTGATGCGGATGGTGTTCCTGTGGATGATGGCGATGCCTCCTCCGGTCTGGTTGATGCGGTCCCTTCGGATGATCTTGTAGCCGTCTGGGATGGCGATGGCGATGTCGGGCGCTGAAGAGGCGTTCATCCAGGTTTCCGTGAGGAAGGCGACGTCTGGTGAGGTGGTGTCGAGCAGGTTCCAGAGCTCGACGGCGTGTCTGTGGACGGAGCGGGTGTTGAGCAGGATGCACTTCAGGTGGCTGCTGTTGTTGCTCGTCTTGGTCTTGGTGGGTGCGGGTGTAGTGCAGGTCCGGATGCAGGTGAACTTGCAGGAGTGGCAGCTGAAGGGTCCGTGGGTGCGTCTCGGGGTGGCTCGGTGGCATCCCGGGAATCGGTCGGTGTTGAGTGCGATGAGGGTGGCGGTGTCGTACTTCCGGCGGGTGGGCTGGTGACTGCGGGGGCCAGGGGTCCTAGCACTGGGCGCGGTCCAGGCGCGGACGGGCGCAGACGGGCTTACCTTTGGCGCACCTTTGGCGCTCAATCGGTGCTCCCGCTGCGCGCGTCCGCTGCGCGGTCGCTCTGGGGGCGTCATAAGTGAGGAGCCGGGAGGGCGGGTCAGCTGGGTGGCGGGAGCGGGGCGGCCAATGGGCAGGAGGGGGGCGGAGACGCCGGGGGCAGTGGCGGGAAGGAGGGCGGCACGAGGGAGCGAACAGGAGGGGGAGGGCAGCACAAGGGGTACAGAAGGCAAAAAGGGGGAGGCAAGTGAGCAAAGGCGAGGGGGGACAGGTTAAGAACCGGGGGGAAACAGGAGAAAGAACAAGTGGAGGCGAGTTACACAACGGGGGGAACAGGTGAAGATACGAGTGGAGGCAAGCTTACAAAACGGGCGGAAAATGGGAGAAAATACCAGGGGGGCTAG
This sequence comes from Lissotriton helveticus, assembly GCF_964261635.1. Classification (NCBI taxonomy): domain Eukaryota; kingdom Metazoa; phylum Chordata; class Amphibia; order Caudata; family Salamandridae; genus Lissotriton; species Lissotriton helveticus. The sequence goes on from NC_136065.1 coordinate 1,472,293,654, forward strand.
TGGACAGTACAAAGCAGCAGGCACACAGATAACACAGGGGGGAAACAGGCCCACCACAGCAGACAAACAGCGGCGATAACGGGGGTGTGCGAGGGCAGTGCGCGGCACTCAGCAGGGCAGGGTCCTGGCCACGGCGGGCAGGAGCAGCGGAGGTGGGGCGACCTCACCTGGAACAGGCTCGAGCGGTCGTAAGATTCTGGTGAACTATTGGGACTTCTGCAGCGCTGTCCAGCTTGGTCAGAGCCCACTCCCCATTCAGAAGCCAAGCCCTCAATGTCTGTGGCACAAATTACTTTAATCCCAGCCACCTTCTTCTTTTTAAATTTAGGCTTTGTCTGTGTAGGTTTGTCTTCCTTTTTTATTAAGAAATCAGAGCGTTGTGCATCCTTCTTCTGTTTCATGCACTCCTCTAATCTGCACTCTGATCATCCTCCTCGGTCGGAGCATTTTTAGGATGACTTCTGAAAGGAATGAAAAGGGCATGTATAAGTATCCTGATACCTATCAGGCTGTTTAATTGATTCGTGGTTGCGCAAATTATACTGCTTTTCAGTGCACTACAGTTGAGGAGATACACCCTGTGCTTTAGTCTATTCTTTATTTTTCTTACTATCCCATTTCTTTTTTGAAGACTCATATGCCTGATTCGAGTTATCCTTTTCAAAATTATCCCTAATTTGTGGTGTATTAGGCCTGGCTCCCAAATTATCTTTACCTATAGATGTATAGGTTTCCTCAATAATTTTAGGTAATTCGCACTCCTGATCTACTGGAGCAACCTGCATGAGTCACTGGTGTATAGCCAATACTGCTGCTTTCCAATTTATATTACTTAGTATGAGTGAGGATACTGCGGCAAAATTGTCCATTCATTTCATCCCCAAATCCAAGGCAGGGACAACCTCATTCTTATTCTGAATCTGTTTAAGCACCTTAGGCAAAAAAGCTAATGATAGTGTAACATGTGTTTGGTATGGGCTGCAGCAAACACTGTGCCCCAAGTGGTGCCGTCTTCCACTGGGAGAGCCATCCCCATTGGCTGGCATAATGTTGACATTCTATGTTTTTCTTGGGGTCCTGTATGGGGAAACACTGCTTCAAGTTGACTAGTTTTTTGTGGAACCCAGAAAGAAATCTCATCCAGTCTGATGGGGACCTTACCCATTATTGCCTTGATGGTTACTGTACTACTTCCAGGTGTAGCTAATTGTGGATCTGTAGCTTGAGTAGCCTTTTGTGGTATAACCGTTATGGTTTGCATAACGAATTGTACTAGACGTATATAGAGTGTAATTTATTGTCTGTATGGTTCTCCTAGCTTTACGTCTGTACTGTTTGCTGTAGCTGGATATGGTGTATAACCAGATAAGATTGGCCATGTTGCTCTCTTATTGCTGAAAGGACCTAATCTGACATTTTTTAATGTATATGGTAGGGTGCATAGGAACCAATTGATGCGGTCCTGATAAGTAAGCAGGATTTCTAATTCCCCATATGCTCTATATTGAATTGGTGCTGCTACTTCACTGTGTGTTAAAATTCCCTGATTTGGCATTTGAATAGAATACCTCTGTTTTGTATGTTTCGTAGGCCTCTGCCATGAAGGTAACACCCCTTCCTGTTCACGGGAGTCGGTGTTGTAAGGACAATTTGTGCTAATGCATGTCTGCAAATAATTGGTAGATTCACTTGTGCTGGATTAGCCATTGAAGTGTTTAGAATATGTAGAATTAAGAGAGGGTACATCTGTGGGGTGATCAAAGGTTCAAGCTTGAACAAACCACAGTCAGAAAATAGGGATTCCCCACTTACTTGAGGAGGATTAGTCACTAACACCACAGACATTTGCGGTTAGTAGGTGAGTACGGTCTTTGGATGCACAAGAGTAAAACTATTTGGGAGACCCATTAGATAAGTACCCAAGCTAGAATGTTGGTGGCGTCATGTCGTACGGTTCATACATTCTCAGCAAAACTATGTGTTTGTTGGACAACATAAACTTAAAAAAATGTGTGTAACTGAGTCCACTCACACCATCAGGATGTGTTGGCCTAGGAGAAGGCTAACTCACACTGCACCATATGTACCTAGTAACATAACAGGTGGTATGTGTGCAACCTCAGAACATGACAACCCTGTCTCCCCAATGAAATTGTGGAAACATATCTAGAACCCTTTCATTTGATCACCCATGCATGCCCACAAAAAATACTCAAATTGGCATTCAAATATTTATTTAGGCAATATGATTCTTGTGTAAAATACGTGCGTTGCAATGGTAAATAGAAGTAAACAAAATACGGTAATCAGTATCACAACAATGGTAAATAAAATTAACAATTCAACCATTGTGCTGTTGTATAGAACATATGCTTGAATATAAGTACAATTATATTTGTGCTCCTACCGAGCACTCCCTAGCCTAATGTGCCTAGGGTGGATCTGCCAGAATCCCTATAACTTGATCTAACTCCCCAGTTACCTGTGGACATGGTTAATATGGGAACCCGTCTTGGTGTTGAGCTGGGCAATATCCTTCTCAGAAGGTAACCAGGATTCAGCGTGGCTGGAATTCCGGCATGGGGCAACCGCAACACTAAGGGGGCACTGTATGGGGCTCCGGTGGAACACTTGCTGGTGACTAGACACTGATATCCTACATATAGTCTGTCAGCTCTTCCACCTAGAAAATGTAACACTAACGGACTTGACTGATGGCTGTAAACTGGCGGATGTCACACCTCTGCTGCACACTCGGTAGGACCCATGCAACTGGTGGTCTCTTTAGACCACTCTGAGGGATCGTCCAACACCCTAGGTCCCTGTCTAGAGGCTGTTGCCAGGTGGATGCAATCTTCCTGTTTGAAGCTCAACGGGGAGAAGACAGACATTATCCTATTGGGTAATCCTCCCCCCTCTGCCCTTACATCCATTTGGCCACCATGTTTGGGCTTGCCCCCTGTCCGTAAGTCCCAGATAAAGAGCCTCGGGATTTGGCTCGACAAAGCACTCGATTTCTCGGTCCAAGCTACCAAGACTGCCGCCACTTGCTTCGGGCTAATGAGGATGCTCCGCAAGGTGCTCCCTCTGCTCCCATTCCAGGCGAGGAGGGTCATGGTCCAGGCCTTAATACTCTCCCGCCTGGATTATGGGAACGCTCTTTATATGGGAGCCCCGGCTTCCGTTACACAGAAGCTTCAAGTTACACAAAATAGCGCTGCCCGCCTACTTTACAACCTGCCCCGCTGGCAGTCAGCGAAGAAGGCCCTAAAGGAACTCCACTGGCTCCCAGTGGCGGCAAGAGTGCAATTCAAGGCCATGTGCATCTTGCACAAGTCCTTTCATCGAATAGGCCCCGCAATTCTACATTCCATAGCCACGCCTTATGTCCCATCCCACCCCCTTCGCTCTGGTACCCTCCAGCTGGCAACCTCCATCAAAGTTAACAGAGCCCGCTGGGGCGGCCGCTCCTTCTCCCATACTACGGCCAGACTTTGGAATTCCCTCCCTTTCCCTCTTAGAGGAAACAGCAATCATATGTCCTTTAGGAAAGCTCTGAAAACGCACCTGTTTGCCAAAACCTGCTGAACTACCCTGAGCTCGCGTTAAGCAATCAGTCACAAGCGCTGCGAGGCCTCCGGGTAGTTATGCGCTATACAAGTGCAATTTTCATTTCATTTCATTCAACTTCTGACAGGACTGAATCGCTCCTTGCATGGCTGATCTGCAGAGACCAGCTCAGCGGTCCTATCGAGGCACAGCACTCTGCCGCTTGCCAATTGCTCTATACTCAGCAAGATATTCATGGTGAGCTAGTGTGTGTGTCAATACACCTCCCTCCATCAACCGGTTGCTGCGGCTCCCCAGGACGGTGTTGCCTTGTTCCTGACTACCATGTTACTGCCTCACATCAGACCCAATCAAAGGGTGGAATTAGATTTCCCTATCACGCCATTTGAGATACAGGAAGCAATACTCCTGTGCCTCTTTTGTTCATCCTTGGCCTGAGCCAGTAACTTTCCATTGTGGGGCGTGGTTGGAGGTTCTTGGAGGAATGGTTAGGTGTTGCAGACTGTTGGGGATTCAGTCCCTGGGCAGACATCCTAGGGTGCAGGTCAAATTGAACTCCCTTGCAGAGTATTGCTAATAAAAGCCTGTTTGTATTCTCTACCGTCTGACTGATTCTCCATTACCTGGGAAGGCATAGCAGGTGGTTGTAAATAACCCAGGTGGCCCTTGAGGGCCACTTCTTTTAGTTGGCGACCGAACAAGGACCTCGCAAGGTAATCTGACTCACCCGTAATTAGGTTGCAGGGTCAGGGGTGCATCTGGTCGGTTGGACGGATCGGGGATCCCCACACGATAAGAGTCCAGGTCTCTTGGCTGCCCCGCCTGTCTGAACAGGCGACTCCTCGTCTAGTGGTCACCGGCTGGAATCCTGAGAAGGCAAAACCTTGGAGTTGACCGTTTGGGCCGAAGAGTCGGCGGTGGAGAATAACTTGATTCGACCTTAGTGCACCAGGTGAGTTATTTGATTCTTGGAAAAATGCGCCATTCTTGAATGGCACAAGCCTATAAGATTTGTCCTGGTACAGTCTCCGGACTGTTTTGGTGCAGTTTTCTGACTGCCTTGCTTGAACGGCACTAGCCAACGGGCTGTGTGTTGGTACAGTCTCCGGACTGTCTTCTTGAACTTTGTACAGTCTCCGGACTGTCTTCCTGATCTCGGTGCAGTCTCCGATCTGTCTTCTTGAACTTGGTGCAGTCTTAGGACTGTCTTGTCTTGGTTCAGTCTTTGGACTGTCTTGTTCTGGTGCATTCTCCGGGCTGCCTCTAGTTCTTCTTCTGGTGCAGTCTCCGGGCTGACTCATGGTTTGATTGTTGTGTTTGGGTGCTATGAGGTTTCTGGACCGACGTCGGTGGTAGTGCTTGTGAAATGCTTGTTTGAGTGAGTAGTGACTGCTCTTTGTGTGGAGGTAAGGATGCCTTGCCTCAGCAAGCTATGTTGTGTGGGGTTTTTGTTAGACATGGTCTGAGGACCGTCTTTGGGAAAAGTACTTGCAATTCCTTTACCAGGCAAAATGATGAGCATGGCCCCTTCTAGAAAATATCTGGAATGAGCTTAATTTGGTCTCTTATTGTCGTTGTTGTTCTGCAGATGCCCATTGGAAAGAGGTTAGCTAGCGGCTCCCGATGAAACTTTGAATTTTGAAGAATGAAGAAATAATAGATAAATAAAAATCTGGTTTGATCAGAAATACTAGTAAGAATTTGTTTTGACATAGGAAGAGTACAACATGAGAAAAATATAAGGAAGGGATGTGCATTTAAATTGAAAACAGTGTTGTGATGATTCACATTAATGTAAATTTATGCTGACAGACACGCATTCTAAAGGTGAAGTAAAATGCACGCTCGTAATTCAGTAGCGCTGTATGTGTTTGGTCTCTCCATAAAAGGGAGGCAGGAGGTCTGGGAAGGGAAAGAGGGGGCAGTTGGTTGGTACTTGGAGCTTTCCAGCTTCAGACACAAACTGTATTCTGAAAATTGGCACGTAGAAATTTGGTGCAATGCTCAGAAGTTAACTTATAAATTATTTGAGTGGGTGTGTTTCATTTAGATTTGCCCACAATAGAACGTGTATTTAATTTGGAAAAACTATTTCAGGCACTCCAGGAAGTGTGTCTTTATGCTGAATAAAGGAATTTTCAAAGTTGAAAACATTGCTTGTGAATTCAGTGTGTGGCAGACTTGCTATGACTTTCGGTGAGATAAGGAATGAATTCCCAAGGAGGGGGCTCAACGAGCAGGGAGACTGAGAGCAGCAGAAGACAAGAGAAGTGAGACGCTGAGGAGCGAGTGCTGCTAAGATAAAGAGGAAGGTGGGGGCCATTCCCAGCTTCTGACACAGATAGGCAGAGATGCACTGCACAGAGCCAGACTTTCCTGAAGGGCAGAATGCCAGCAAAGGATGTTAATTGGGTACAGGTTAAAGGAACAACACAGGAACTAAAATAATTGGTTTCTAAGTCTTGTCTAGAGTTTCCACACACTGTGGGATAGAATGTCCTGGAACTAGTGGCATGAGATTCTTTGTGGCTCAGTTGCCTATCGGGTTAATGTTCTCTGATTAGAGTGCACCTACAGTAACTATTGGTTTGTGATAGATGGTATTCTGAAGGATGAAGGGTACTATAGTGCTGGACAAAGAATGAAGTAGAAAGGAAAGAGTGTAAGGAAAAAATATAATGGCACAGAGAGGGCTTGCTCAGAAAAATGGTTTGCAGGGAATGAAAAGATAGTTACAATGTGTTGTCAATGTGTTGTCTCACAAGCAGAAATAAAAGTGCAATATCAAAGTTGTTGGAGTTAAAAAAAGAAAATTACAATAAGTTTTAGGGAATGTTGCTGCAACAATAGGTTCATTAGAGAAAGTCAAAGCACAGATTACTGTGGTGCACCAGATGATTTTAAATATCAGATTCCTGATGAGTATGTACAGTTTAGAGGGGCCCAGCAGGAGACAGCCATTGCATCGTTTCCAGAAATGTCAATTTGAAAATATCCCTCAGTTTTTATTGCTTTAAAAATTCAGTTGTTCTTTTATTTCTGCTGTTTCTATTCCTGCTGTGATGTTCAGTCTATTCTGGTTGTTGCTTTCAGAGGAAAGATGAGAGAGTGAAGGTATTATTTAGATTTTAGATGGCGGGATTTGTGTCTCAAAGGAGGAATTTGATTGTTTGTTTGCAGATTTGGTTTATTGTGTTTCTTGCCATAACTATTTGGTTGTAGATGTTGGGAAGTAATTGGTCTATATTGTTTCTTTCCGTGGTGTATTTAACATAGTACAGTGCTATGCGTGTATTGGTGGGTGCCTCAGACGCATTAGTCATAGCACGTGTTCTTACGCACTCTTGCTTTGGAAATTGGTCCTATTATGGATGGATTCCATGTTTGTGTTAATGATTGATTGTGATGAATGCATGATGATGGCACTTAATGTAAGGAGGGTTGTGGTCGTCAGTGCCTGGTGTTGCACCCCACCCCCTGAGTTTTGCAGATGTGCCACCCACTTTGTGGGCAACAGGCGATGTAGAGCTAGGATTTCTACAGATTTCGCTAGCCTTGTTGTGTATGATTCTGGATTTGGTTGAGCAAGGTGTTAGTGAGGAGTAGGCTGGTACATTGTAAAAGTATCACTATTTCGATTGTGTTTACAATTTTTGACTGACCTGTGTCAACTTCAAAGGAAAAATATAATTGTGGCCCTCCAGTTGTCTGCTGCTCTGGCTATCATTATTCTTCTTCTGCTTCTCAATATTTCTCTGTTGCTGATCTAACATGTACTCTTTAGCAGTATTGTTTATAGAATATATATGATAGGTCTTTGTCTGGATCAACATTGGCTGGTAAGAGACATAAGCTTGCTCCTTTTAGGATCATGCAAAACAGATAGGGCATTCATAAAAAAAGTCTTACAAATATATGGTAGTTACTTGCTCATCTTTCTCGAACACAGCAAGTTTGCAGGGATAGTGCATTTAAATAGTGTTGAACACGGCATCCTTGCCGTGGTTTTCCCTGACTTTTTGCCTTTGTCTCCTATGTTTTGATGCTGTGCTGGATTTCGTTTGTGATGGCTTAGATGCTTTGAGGATTTCGCCACTGCTGGTCAGTGTCACAGTGCGAGTGCTTTCTGTGTAAATTGATATTGTGCTTGGTTCTCCCTGATTAGCATAGTGGTTTTACTAGTAGATCCCTAGTAAAGTGCACTGATTGTGCCAGGGCTGTTAAAAATAAATAGCTACTAGTAGGCTTGCAGCACTGATTGTGCCACCCACATGGGTAGCCTGTAAAAGATGCTTCAGGCCTGCCACCGCAGTGCCTGTGTGCAGTTTGTAAATAGAACACACCTATGGTAGGCCCAGGGCCTCTCCCTTGGGTGGGGTGCGGTGTGTGTGAGGAGTAGGATATATGCTGATGGGTGCTGGTATGTGTGGTGTGTCATTTTCCTTTTTGTCTATTGAAGGGCTGTCCTTCTGATAGGACAGTATAAGGAATTTTGTAAAATTTTCTGAGTATATCCTTCACAGGGATAAGATAGAAAATAGGAATGAGCTCAGAATTTGATAATACATCTTTCAGTAAGGATGGTTTTAACATCGGTGTTTGAGCACAGCACTTTAAGGCAGAACAAATTTTCTTATCCAACTTTTCTGTGTGTTTCTGTCTTTTTGTTGATTGATTGTCTTCAGTGTGACAGAGGAAGAGGATGTACATTTGGTGTAGTGTCCTTTTGTAGTGTCTTCACTGTGTTATTGTGAGTGTTGGTACAAATACGTTATACATTGCCTTTAGGATAAGTCTGTCTGCTTGTGCCAAGCTACAAAAAGGGGTTAGTATTGTCGACAGGAGGTCACCTGCTTAGGTCTCCTACTGTTGAAGGGGGGTAGGAGGTAGCTCTATGGTGAACTAACACATTAAATGAGGTGCATGGGATGCATGAAATAGTCTTTTGGGCAACTAACAACCTGCTTTTTTCTTTGGCTTCTGTGCTTGGTACATATATTGGTGTGTGCTGTTTTGTATTGTAAGTACACAGGACAGTTTGTTGTGTGCGCTTTCTATCTTTCATGCTACCACCCTCCCTATCGCCTTTAGTTTTCAACATGTTTCTCTCTTACCATTGTGTAAGAATCAGCGCCAAAATGTAACCTCTCTTGTCTATTTTTTGTCATTTTACAGCTATTGAGACAAACAATGAACGCAAAACCCACTGCGCTAGATATCATCTATGACACACTACCTCTAGATTTACCCGAAAAACTGAGCATGTTCTAGACTCACTAGATAAGTGGGACATGTAAAATCATGAAGAACTAACGTTAGATGTGACATACACTGCGTTACATAATACTCAATACGCACCACACTTTTTGTTTGCCTGATAAGTGGAAACTTGCACATGCATCTAAATGTTCATCAAGTTGAATGCGAATGCAATACAAATTATAATTATATTAAGAACACTCTTTGAAGCGTTTCATCCTGACATAGCACACATCTTAACAATGCACACACGCTGTGTTCTAAGCATTTAACCTCCGAGCAAACACATGCCACACCTCTAAGCCACCTCACCCAGGCATTCATAAGACCTGACTAATCATATAAAGATAAGGATTTTCAGTGTTCCTTGTGCTTGAATTTCACAATTTTTAATCATGCAGGATCTCCCCACCCTGCATTGGCTTCTAAAAGAATTGCCATTTTCTTATTTGCTTATCTAATTGACATGTTCAAGTTGAAAAATTGACAAACATCATCATGAGACTGTTTTAACCTTTTATTTAAAATCACGTTTTGCCTCTCTTTGTTTCTTTTACTTCACATTCCAGGTACTTATCACCTTAACTCAAATATACGAATTCTGACTTTCAACACTGGAATGGGGAAATATCAATTTCCACCACTTCTCTAGGTCCTGACGAAAGCCCCTGACCCTCCTGGGGTGCTCCTTGGGTGCTCAAAGGGGCTGATACAGGTTGACCACCTATCTGGACTAGTAAGTGTGGCGGACTCATAAAATGTCCTACTACGTACAACACTGTTTTTAACTCTCCTCAAGCTCTAAACCGAATAAAGTTGAAGTTTAGGCAGCATGTTGTTTTTTAAAAATGTATTCCACTTGAGCACCCGTACTTTTTTCACTATTACTGATCACTACTAAAATAACCAGTGGTTTCCTCCATGTGGAGGAAGCATAAAAAAAAAACCAATAATGATGCTATCACATATTTGATTACGGCGAAGAATCAAGATATACCGCCTAATGACCTGTCTACATGAATGAGGGTCTTTAAGTGATGACGGTTAGGGTAAACAACCTTTACAACGAAACTTTTACAACGCACTACCATTACAACGCGGTCATTACAACGCAAACCATTACAACGCATTGCTCTGGGGGGCGCTCTAGGATAGGGAATAGGTTAATTTACTATCCAATAACCTTCCCTAGTGTCCACGGGGACTGGAGTTGGAATAGTAAATTTAACTATTCACTATCCAACACCCAAAAGCACTATGCGTTGTAATGGATTGCGATGTAAAAACCGCGTTGTAAAGGCAGGCGTTGTAATAGCCTGCGTTGTAACGTCATACATCCGACGGTTAGAACTTGTGAACCCTGGTTGCAGGTACATGTGATCCATTCCCTATTGATATTGAATGATTAGAAGTGTGTCATCTTGAAGTCAGCCATGTTACTGCCCCTCCTTTCTGTAAATTGATGGAATTTGAATTGAAAAGGAGGTGAAAGGACAGGTAGACTAAACTGATGTACTCTTATCTGACCTTCAATGGGAACTAAATGTTGATGGCTCTGGTTTAAGCTCCCAGACAGTACCCTCACTATTGCTCATTCAACCAATAATATTGCATACAGTCACAGAGTCATCACGGGTCCCTTATCAGTTAGCCTCTGTAATTGAGCTGACCGCCCATGTTAGAGCTGGTGAATTGGTAGGCCAGAAGAAAAAAAAGAAAAGAAAATGAATGTTGCTAGATGCATATGTCTTTCCCCTGGTTATGATGACAAATGGCTCAGTTTCTGTACTGTATGGTGCCCTTGATGCATAATACTAGGAAGGGTACCTGTATGCCCTTTGTAATTTTGCACCACTCATTTTAGTGGTTAATATTTTGAAGAGCACATAGCTCTACAAGAGTTGGCTTGGAACATTAAGTTTTGCTGGAGAACTCATGTACTTGCTATATTATGCTTAATTTGTCAGTTATTTATACAATCAGAATATCTGGTAAATTAGTAATTTAACCTTTTCCTGTCACAACTATGAGTTGAGAGCATGGTCACAAATGCAATATTTATGTTGACTTCCTTGGAAACATAATTCTAGAGTTGTCTACAGACCTGCACAGCAGCGGAGGTTCACAAAGTAGAAGATTTGTCGTGATCTCTATGACTTATTGAACACAAGCTTGCTAAGACAAAAAAAAAGAAAAAGATCCACTCCTTTGAAATTCCCTTTTGAGGTTCTTCAGATGAATAATATAGGAATGGACAGATGCAATGATTCAAAGTATGTCCAGATTGTACTTTCAGAGCTTAGTAAATGAATTAAGGTTTACCCCACTACTTGGTGTTGGGAGAGAAAAAGTTTTATCCTTGCCAGTTAACTGAAAGTGTGCATTCTGTCTATTAATAGGTCCGGGACGCTCTGCTGTCACCAGAGGGGCCTGGACACGATGCCCAGCCTGGCTGCTCATTATGGACCATCTACTTGAATAAAATAGAGGCAGAGATTCAGAGCAAAGAAGTGCTGGATGAGGCAGTACCACCGAAAAAAAAAAACAAGAGGCTGTCTAGAAGCCCCAGCCTGTTGGTCCACCTGTGCTTGAGTCCTAGCTCATTTAGCCCAGCCTATGGGCTCACCTGTGTTTGAGTCTCTGCCCCCTTGTCCTCTTGAGTCTGACCCCATTTCTCCTTGACCCCCCTGTACCCGGAGTGTCGAGGCACAATTTGCACCCAGACGGAAGGACAGTGCTCCCGAGGGAAAGTTGAATGAGTAGGGATGGACTTCATGGATGAAGAATAGGGTGCAGGTACCCTGTCTAAGGTAACAGCGATAGAGCAGGGGAAAAGAGATTGGTGCACTGGTCTGGACACTGGACAGGATTAGTTGAGGGTATCCTCCCAGGAGGAAGAGTGCCCTATCCTGTGTGAAGAGGAGTTTTCCAGAAAGAGCTAGATGAGTAACCCCACTGCCGGTGCTCAACAGCGCCTACGCCAGATGAACAATAGGAGCCTACCAGTGATGGCTCTCTGAAAGACAGTGGAAGGAAGAGTTTTGCCTATCCTGTTCCCTGGTAACTAATTCCATTGTGTTACATTTCTCTCCCAATCACCATGTATCTGTTTGGTCACCCAATTGAGGAGGAAAATAGCCTTTTGCACTCCCTGTCCAGAGCGGGGTTGGTACATAGAAAGTGCAAGTTGCATCCCTAGTTGTTATTGTGCTAATAATAGTGTTAGGAACATCCTACTCTCTGAATGAGAAGTATCCTGTGCACTCTCAAGTTCATGCAGCACCTGTTTCTTTTATGAACATGTTTGTTACTTTAGCTCCTCACACCGGGGAGCACAGGAGGACATAAAATGATGATACAAGTGTCTAGATTGGTGTACCTTTGATTCTGTTCTCAGATATCTGTCCAGATATAACATTTATTGATTTCCACACTACAAATGAATGTGTATGTTATGCACCTGTTATGATAGTTAATTTAACAGTTCTTTTTTGTATCCAGGAGCGGGGGAGATTAAGGTGGGTGAGAACATATGACTTTATTTACAGACCGAACATGACAAAAGGCCGGTCCTAAATTCTGTATCATAATGTTCACCTCGCCCGTGGATCACAAGTTTATACTTAGCATCCGAGGGGATGATTTGCAAATGTTGCCTTTCTTTTCTGTTTTTCCCACTGTATTTGTTGCCCCATCTACCTATTGCACATTCCATTAGCTATAATGTCAAAATATGTAATTTGAGAAATAGGCCCATGTATGCACTGTCTCCTAGCTTTTTGTGCCTATTGAGTAGGTACATTGACTCCTAAGAACAGGATACCCATGCGATACAAATGCTCACATCATACTTCTGAAAGAAATCTATGGGTTGATGAGCATTGATGTAGACACTTTTTAGGTCAACATGTCTCTTATAGTTTACCTGCTTAATAGTGAGCATTTGAACATTTTCGAGTATTAATATATTGATCATGTGAATGGATATTCCCCTCCTGATTAGAATTCTAAAGACCCTACAGGATAGGGCCAATAAAGCATTTAGCCACCCATGCTAAAAGGAGAGTTTGTTAGGTTTGAAAACCCCCACGTTTATTATATACATATTTCGTGCCTTAGTAGGTTAGCAGTGATCGACTAAATGACATTTCATGTGTATTTACATTATGCAACCCACTGAGTTATCTTTCTAATGCGCAAGTTTCAGTTAGCCAGTGTGGCTCCATTTTGTATTTTGTAATCCTACTAGGCTGTGTCTGAACTAGGCCTCATTATTAGAATTGATTGCCTCAGCAGAACCCCTTGTTTAGTCATTAGTTTGCCTTTCCTGCTCAAGGTTGGATTGTGTCTTACTAATGAATAGGCCATTCTAACGTCACATACCCATCCTCCTGTGTAACTCTGCTCCCACTCTGGGAGCCTCTAAGCCCCAGCAATGCAACCTTTAAATAGATAACACATACCCATCTAGCAGATGGTAGCCCATCCTCCTGTGCCTCTTTTGTTCATGCTCGGCCTGAGCCAGTAACTTTCCACTGTGGGCGAGGTTGGAGCTTCTTGGAGCAATGGTTAGGTCTTCCAGACTGTTGGGGCGGAGTCGCTCGGCAGACATCTTAGGTTGCAGGTCAGATTGGAATCCTCTACGGAGTATTGCTGATAGAAGCCTGTTTGTATTCTCTCCTGTCTTACCTACTCTTCATTAATTGGGAAGGCATAGCAGGAGGCTTTAAATAACCTGGGTGGCCCTTAAGGGCCACTTCCTTCACTTTCCATGATCCCTAAGACCAACAACTTGAGCAATAGTCTTATTCATTTGTGTGTATTTGTTTTTCATCTTCTACATAACATATGTTACATGTATTGCCCAGTTGAGCAACTGTTTATGACTACAGGGCCAAGCCTCCCTCCGCACCCCGTTGGGCTTGATAAAACACACTGTAAGTTTTATTGTGCACCTTTTACTAGAGTTAGAAATACCTTAAAAAACAGAGACAAGAGGCATTTGGGAAAACAGGAATAATTGGTTTAATTCAACAAAGCAGGCGGGAGAACAGTTGCAGGTGTGGGGTCTGAGGACTGTCTCAATTTATATTCAGTTGTCATCCTTCTCAAATACAGTTTTCATTAGGTTGTAAAGGTGTCCGTCAAACCATATATGGTGAGGATTGTCAGTTACTGCCTTTGAGTCTTAATTAATGGGCAAATGGTTGATGGGCCTTGACCTTTTGTGGACACAAAGCGGCCAGTGGGGAACCTGTCCAGATGTCCGGCATGGGGAGCACTTGATCACTGCGTGTTGTGTGTTCTGACTGGCTATATGTCCCTAACTCATGTTGCATCTGACCTTAAGATGTTTTAGGAGTATGTGTGCTTGATTATAGCCATTCTCTTGTGACCATTGTAATATCTCTGCACCTATCTTTGGGATTGATCTAGGGTTTCCTGTTTGTGTGGTTATCTGCTAGCTATGTGCCATCCGGCCTGTGACCTATATATCAGTGACCCAGATTTGGGTCTCAGAGCTTGCCTGACTATGATGATTGGATTTTGACTTTGATCCACCGCTTGCAAAGTGTCCAAAATACTGCTGCTCGGTTGCTCTTTTGAATACCAAAGTATGCCTCAGTGTCCCATTTGTTTCAGAAACTGCACTGGCTCAAGGTCTCTAAACACATTGGGCCCGATTCACAGAACTAACTTAAGACAAAATCCTAAACTTACTAGCAACTTACTAGCATTTTGGTATTCACAGAAGGTAGAATCAAATCAAATCAAATCAAAACGAGCTTTATTCGATTTTGAACATTAAAATCATAAAAGCAGACATATAAAACGGGTACATTGTCGTATTTTACAAGTAAAATTCATCAATACACAACTTTAAAAAAATTCTATAATTCCTTAAACAATCTATCTTGTGCTAGTTAATTCAAGCCCATTACATATCTCACGGTTCAGTTATTTAGACATTTCCTAGTCCTCAATGCGCTCTTTAAAAAACCCACCATAGAACCAAAACAGTACCAGTTTCCCAACATCTATAAATACACAAAAGCAGGGCGACATTGCCTCCATCCTCCCTCTTTAAGTAGTGGTATAATCCATCTGCGCCTTTCACAGCTATAGGATTTACAGAATAGGGTTACATGTATTGTATTTTGTGATGAAATATTGTCACAGGGACATCGACAGAGCTCCCTTGATCAACCATTAATGGTTGGATAGGTAATCAAATGGTGGAAGGTCCCAAACCTGAATCTTGTCAAAAGATATCTGTCGATCCACCGTGACATGTAACAAATATGGTTGGATATCACATGTAATATTAATTAGTTGATGTTTAACCACCATAGGTTTATTCATCTCAAGAGTTAACCTGTTTTCTTCTAGGTGGGTCATGCAAACTTTTTTAAACTCCTTTTGAATAATAAAATTCATATTATCAGGCGAGGTGAAATATTCTGGCTGTCCAATGTCCTGCATAAAATTTTCAACATATTTAAGCCATGAAATTTTGCGGGCATTGCTATCACATTCCTTATTATTTCCCTATTGAGGCCCGTACTAACTGTGGTGCAAATTCTGTGCCATCGAAAAACCATCTGGGCCTTAATTAAATCGGAGATATATGGAGCTCCTAGCTCAGAATGACAATTAAAAACAGGTGCGCTAGTTGGGACGGCTAGAACGAACCTTAAAAAGGTGTTTTCAATACGATGAATTGATATACAGTCTTGAAAACCCCAAATGCCTGCCCCATACACTGTTATGCTCACGCACTTTGTTTGATAAATCTTTAATAACATTTCGGGTGGCCTTTTCCCCAGTTTTGTTTGTGAAACTTATTAGGGCCGCAATAGACTTCATAAAAAGTAAGGACCTCGCCTTAATAGCTGAAGCCCAGGAGCCAGTTCTGTCAATAAGGAAGCCCAAATAGCTAAATGAGGTGATGGATTCAACCATGCTCCCCCGCCTGATAGCTTCTATTCTTATTTTTCGCTCTCCCACATGACATCACAAAACTTTTCTTGGCATTCAATTTTAACCCAAGCCTATCCATAAAGCTAGTGTAGAAGGAGAGAGCCCTTTGTAGACCAATCTGGGTGCGGGCCATAAACACTGCATCGTCGGCATATAGGAGAGAGGCTATCGGACAGGCGTTTACAAATGGAGGATCCCTGGTGTGGGACACCAATTCCTGTTCCAAAGCATTGGTGTATAGAGAGAACAGGAGTGGTGCCAAAACACAGCCCTGCCTTACGCCCCGCTCTACTCTAAATGGGGCGGTACACTCTCCCTCTATACCATAACGAACCTTTGCAATGGCTCCAGAATATAACTGCCTTAAAAACTGGATTAAAACAGGGTAAACTTTTAGTTCATAAAGAACACCCCACAGCTTATCGTGAACTACGCAATCAAATGTGGCTGTGAGGTCTATGAAGGCCAAATAAAATGTACCAGTTTTGGCCTGCGTGTATTTACCAATTAAAATACTAAGGTTAAAAATCTGATCGTTAGTGCCTAGACCGGCTCTAAAACCGCACTGAACATCGCTTAAAATACCATTTTCTTCAACCCATGCCTGTAATCGGTCTAAAGCAATCCTGCCCACTACCTTCATTAAGAAGTCCATCAAAGATATTGGACGGTAGCAAGCAGGATTTTCCTGCTCACCCTATTTAAAAATGGGGACTATGATTGATTCAGACCATGTACTCATGAATCCTTTTTCGCAGCATGCTTGTAAAACCCTAGTTAAAATGGGGTCCCATAGCTCCAGATTTGACTTATAGAGATCAATTGGTACCCCATCGGGACCGGCGGCCCTGCCACTCTTGCTTGCCTTAACAGCAGCATTTTCATCCTGAAGCGGAAGTAAAATTTGATGGGCGTAAAAAACTGGACTGCTCTTCCTGTATCTTGGCTCTGGGGTACTCCCTCGCTAGTCCTCTGTTTCGAATAAACGCTAGAGAAAAAGTCTATCCAAGTTTGTACCTCTATATCCACCTCAATTGATGGAACATCTATTTTATTATTGAGGAATGGGGCGTTTACTGCCGACCAGAATTTCGAACTATCTTTACTCTCAGCGGCATCCCTGAGGTTCTTCCAAGCCCTATCTTACAACTCAATCATCCTATTTTTCCTGGCTGCGTTATACAACTTTCTGCAATCCCTAATCTCGCTATAGTCTCTCACCACACTGAGTAGGGTATGAGTAGCTTTTAGTGCAGTTTTTATCAAACCAGCCCTTCCCGGCATTTTGCGTACCTTTACGTTCAGTAGACAGTGTGTTTCTGATCGTCTTGGTTAAATACTAATAAAAGATTTTAAAACGTCTTCATGCATTGGACTATCGCTTAAACACATTAGAATTGGATCTCGTGCCTTTACAACTATTTCTCTACTTAATTTCAAAGGGTCCCGACTTGCCCATCGGACTGCATAACCATTTTTTCTTCCCAATTCTATGTTCTGTACCAATGCTGTTTTGTTACAGGTTTTCCTTGACACAGGATTTGGGATGACTATGTTCATGCTGATAGCCAAGTGATCACTCATGACATTTTGGTGGATGTCATAGGTTTTCACATGGCTAGCATAAAGGTTTGGCATAATAATGAAGTCAATAGTTGATTTAGCACCTCTGCCTATAAATGTATAACCAAACTCCGCTATAGGCATGCACAAATGGTTCGAGAATCCCAGATCATGTTAAAACATAATTTCGTTAAAGAGTTCTCCTTTTACAGTATGTTGGAAGTGGGTCCGTGGATCATCCTTATCTAAAGTTAAACCACACTTCCCTAATTCAGCAAGTGGGCACAAGCTTGTATTAAAATCCCCACCCCAGATGGTAATAATCTTGGGGTCGCCTTTTGATTCTAAAATACTGATGTCCCCACTAAGCTTCTCTAATATAGCTCCCAACTGACTTGTTTCTGCATTATTATGAAAGTTAACCAAAAGCAATGCACTACTATATTCCGTATGTATTATAAAGGTTTGGTAGTAAATTGCTGAACTAACCATTTCAATCTTATGTGTCCCTAGCAAGTTCGAAATGTAAACGCATAATTCCCCTTTTGGTCTACTACTAGGTGATTGTATTGCAGGAGTATGGTATGTTTTGAACCCATTAATATGTACATTGTCGATAACCCAAGTCTCTTGCAGACATAAAATGTCAAAATTACTAATGAAATTCAATCAAACCGGGTCATTCACCTTGTTCTTTAAGCCTGCAATATTCCAAAAAAGGATTCAACATAACCCTACCTGGTGGTCAGTTAGCTTTGAATGTTCCCCTTCGATGACATCAACACTATTCGGATTACTTTCCCCTTTATCCACTCGAACTTCTAGGACTGAGCCCTGCGGGATTAGTATATCTTGGTTTTTGACAATATAGATATTCTTTTGCCTGGGCTGGACAATGTAAGTTGGATGTCAATCATTCTCATCCAAGGTTGTTAGCGGACCAAATCTATTAGACACAGCTAAGTTATAGCAAGGGCCATCTTGTGTCCATCTATAAGTGCCATAATTTAGGAGTCCTAAATTGTTATTGTTATTGTAAAGCGCTCTGATATCCTTCGGGATCTAGTTTGCGCTATATAAAACTTTATAAATTAAATAAATAAATGAAGTTGAACTTCATGGTAATTTGCAAAAACTTTGAAAAATGCACTTTTGTGCATTTTTCAAAGTGTCATGTTGCGCACACACATGCCATTACAGCATGTTTGTGTGCAACATATGTGCACAGATCAATTTCAGGGGTGCACCAGGGTGCCATTTTGACACCCTTGCATCCTTGAAATTGCATGAGCAATTTGCGAGTATCTACTGGTACTCGCAAATTACTCATGCAATCCCCAATTCATTCCTATGGGCCTGGAGGCCCATAGGAATAAATGGGACAGCATTCCTTAATTGCGACTCGCAATTTGCAAGTCGCAATTAAGGAATGTTTAGGAATTGCTATTTTTATAGCGATTCCTACATGCATAGGCTTTTGCGATTCCTTAATTGTGATTCCTTAATAATCGCAATTAAGGAATCGCAAAAGGCTACGTTGATCCATGTGCCAGTAAGTGCCCTTGTGAATACCAAAATGGTAGTAAGTTTAGGATTTTGTCTTAAGTTAGTTCTGTGAATCAGGCCCGTAGAGTTTAAGACACTGTGCTGTATTTTCAAGGCTAAACATTTCATAGCTTCCTATTACATTCAGGAACTGGTTACTCTTTATCAGCCTATCCAATCCTTGAGATCTTTGTGTCATGCTTTGTGTGCAGTGCCAAAGTTTAGTTAAACCGCCTTGAATGGCTGCTCTTTTGCTTACCTTGGTCCTAAATTGTTGAATTCCCTGCCTGCTGACCTAAGAAACTGCATTTCATTTCTTGCCTTTCGCAAAAATTTGAAGACTTGGCTATTCTAGATCCTTAATACTCACACAAAGGTAACCGGATGGTGTATTGCACTATACAACAATTATTCTCTGTGAAGGTGAGGAGACAGATGCACACAAGTGTTAAGACGAGAACCCTTACTCACCCTAAGGTGATATGCTTCATCATTGGGTTCCCTCTTGCACACTGGGACCGCAAGGCACCCAGTGTGGGCTACAACTCTCCCGCAGGAGAGGAGCGCGAGGTGTTTCTAGTCATACAATGTAGGTCGAGTGAGAGGCAGAGTGCAAAGAAACAAGAAAGTGTTTTAAAACTATCTCCAGGATGACGAAGTTAATCCTTTATTAGTGTCCCCAGTGGATAGATTAAAAACAGCTAAGTGAGAATAGGGATTGAAGGGCCATACATTTGCTGGTTATGGAATGGATCTGTGGTGCCAGCTTGAAGTCAGGTCCACATTCTGTAGGGATTCAAACTGAATGTTGCAACATTTTGGAAGTCTACTCCATGAAGGGTTTCAGCTCACTTATTTCCTTAATATTCACATCCATAGAGGCCAGGGAAGGCTTCACTTGAGAAGGAGGATTTTGTTTAGGTCTTTGGTTTGATCGCACCTTCACTTTACTTAATGAGTAAGTCTTGGGAATGATACTGAGTGAGACTCAGACTTCTGAGCGATAACATCAAGCATATTGTTGTGATTCGAATCTGAGTCTGACAGAGCAACAGAGCTGGAGGTACCAGAAAGCTTAAGGTTTCTTATTTTCAGCATGTACAATAGAAGGACCAGAGGGGGAAATTCCTGGAAACAACGTACTCTTTACAATCACCTGAGGCAAAGAGCTCAATACATCTGAAGTATTAGTTACACACTGAAAACCTGTAATATTAGATATTGTCATTCACAAAGATGGTCCAAAAACTAGTTGAGATAGATAACATTCAAAAAGATGGGCCAAAAACCAGTTGAAATAAACAACAATAGGCGCTGAATTGAGGCAACATGCTAATGTTGACGGAAATATTTAAAAATACCTGAATACTTATTGCACAAAAGCAAAATGATGTAACTGGAGAATGTTGATCCTGACTGCAGCTGGTGATATCATGAGTTAATTAACAGAGCACAACAGCTCTGTGAACATTGCCCTGTGAGGAAACGCACCTGACACTGTCCAAAATGCAAGGTATGACCTCTCACGTTGTAGTAAAATCCCCCGGGGCTGGCAGCATAGTGAAATGATAATAATGGAGCTTGTTGAGTGGCCCCACCAACTCACTGCCTCTTCAGAAGAAGACGCATGATAGTCTCCCATGCCAAGTGAGCACCAGAGCAGTCTAAAGACGGCTGAAGGCTCCTGCATCCCATGGGGCTCAGCACAATGCCATCACCTTGATAGGCCCCGAGACAACACCTCAGACCGCTAGTCACTTCTTAACACTATTTTTACATTTAGGGCCAGATGTAGGTAACCAATTACCGGTCGGTAACGGCCAAAATTAGGTAATTTCGGCCGTTACCGACCAGTATATGGAAAATGAGATGTAGGTGGGCATTTTACCGAATCGGTAATTTACCGAATCGGTATTTTAAGGAATCGGTAAATTACCAATTCCTTAAAATACCGAATCGGTACCTTACCGATTTTGCTATGTAGGGAGCACTCAAATGAGTGCTTTTCCACTTTTAGGATTCGTTATTTACCACCAACTACAAGTTGGTGGTAAATAATGAAAACTTTGGAAAAAGCATTTTTTTTGCTTTTCCAACAGTGCCATGTTGCAGACATACATGCCCTTGTATGTCTGCAACATTTGCACCCATACACAATTGAGGGGTACAACAGAGTGTCAAAGTGACACCCTCCCACCCTTCAATGTTTCCCCCAATTAGCAAATCGGTATGGAGGCCCATAGGAATAAATGGCAATTACCGAATCGGTAAATACTGATTCGGTAATTACCGAAACTTATCGATTCGTAATTTTTTTAGGTAAAATTACCTACATCCCATTTGCCTGGTTTTAAATACCGAATTGGTATGATTCGGTATTTAAGAATCTGTAATCTGGGATTACCTACATCTGGCCCTTAATCTTGAAAAATTCATATCTTGACTTCTACTGATTGGCTTTTTGTTGTTTTGGTATTATTTTGCTCAGATAAATATTCTCTAGTTTTCTAAATCAATGTGGAGTCTTATTGTGGTGTATGCATTGTGTTTTTGTGTGTGTGTGCATGTGTGCGTGTGTATGTGTGTGTGAGGGTGTTGCACAAATACTTTACACATTGCCTTTGTAGCTAAGCCATGACTGCTCTGTGCCAAGCTACCAGAGGGTGAGTACAGCATATCTTATTTTGTATCTAGCTTACTCTGACTAGAGTGGTGGTTCCTGCCTGGCTTGGATGCATACCTCATCCAACCAGGAATCACATACCTAGCATTCCCCCAAAAATTCATTTTTAGTGCATGAATAAAAACATCTTGTTACTTACTTGCTTTGTTTTGCTCACAAATAGGTATCAATATATAGTGTTTGTGTACTTTATTTTATGATGCTCTGAAGTGATCACAGGGTGGTCTGTTGGTCTTATGTAAAATACTGGGCAATTAGATAAATAAGTGACACTACAGACCGCCTGCTATTTTTAGGTCTCGTGTGCAAACGCAGTGCATGCGCTGTTTCTCTAGCGAGACTATTGTTGCCGCTTTGGTGCTGGAAGGGAAACAGGCGGTGGCACGCGCGGACAGGAGATGTGCACGCGTATGGACAGAAGATGTGCACTCCGTACACATGCACATCTCCTGTCCCCGGAGCTGGCAGCACGCGCATTGCGCACTTTCAGTTTCCCTCCCCGTCTGCTCCACGTTATGATAGATGCGTATTCTGCTTTCATATGTTCCCTTTGTGAGAGACACTCCCTCCGCCTGCACTTTAGCAATCCCATGAAACTTGTTTGATTAGGCCACAAAAGATGTCCGCCATGCTGACAAGGAGTTGACAATTAGTTTCACAAACACGTGTATATGCCGTTGGGAACCCAAAAGCACGAGCCCGGCATTCTCCCAACCACACAGTGCGCGCACCTGTCTGCTGAGTAGGGAGAGTTTTCTTGACATACTTCGCTACCACCACCTTCCTCTCTTTTGCATTCGACATCGGGTGCCGGGTTGGAGGATGAATGGCGCAGCCTTCCCCATCTTTGACAGCAAGGAGAGAGCACTGAAACTTGGAGAGAGCTTCGAGAAACAGCCACGCTGTGGCTTCCACACCCTCCGATGTAAGAACCCGGCAGAAAGCCAGTCTGTCCTGTGACGGGTGATATGGGGAAAGGGTGACATAACGAGGAAGAGGGTTAACCAACGCTCCTTGCTCCCCGCAAAGGCCATACTTATGGTTCCTTTTAAATCTTTGTATTGTTTTGTCTCTTTAGCACAACACACACAGGTTAATGTCATACACTGTTTGTTCAATGCTACTACTGCACCGCATGCATTTGCTGTAAATATGGTTGAGACGATATCGGAATCGTTTAGATTTGGTTCGGATTAAACATTTTAACAACCCTTTATTTTCCACATTTGTCTCTGTATAAGCAAGATTTAAGTATTACATACATGCCAACATTTTAGAGCAGTGGGAGATTAAAAATAAATTTGGTAGAATATGTTTCTCCCATTAACTGCTATTGAAGCAGAGGCAATTTCAGGTGGCTACAGTCAAAATAAAGCAATTTTTGGCTTTAAAAATCGTGAGTCTTCCGTTAGAATCTGGTCTATTGGTGTTTCTGGTATTAATCTCAAAACGCAAACTGAGACTAGAAGTAACGCTACATTGTACATACAGATCGTGTGAGGTTTATTTTCAGAGCGGTTTTAGGAGGGGCTATGATCTGGCAATGAAAGAATGTGTGTCTCTTTGGCTGAGTTTCGGACCCTGACAAGTTGGGTGATTAACAGTGTTACACAAGATGCACTTTCAAAAGTTGTTCATTATTTTTTTCCAAATTACAGAAATAATAGGCCACGCTCGATGTGTGCTGAAATTAGATGAGTAATTATGTATGCTTTTATGGTGCTTAGAGTTTAATTTTTCATTTTTTCCCTTCCATTTCTTGCATTTAAGCATGGTCGTTGCTTGTTATTTGGCTGCATTTGAGTGCCTGACCCAAGTCCCTGTGTGACGAGCTGAGCTGGCAGCTGAGCGAGGACAAACAGCTGGAGAGGGACCAGAGGCTGCGGCTCTCCTGCACTGTCTGCAACAGCCTGGTTTACATTACTGCGTTTATTTACATTACGCTGCTACCCCTCTGAGGTCGCTGCTGGTTTATTAAAATGTGTACAACTATTTAGCTTCAGCATGGGGGTGATTAAGTGATTTGCCCAGTTCCGCAACACTGAGGCTCAAACACTGACGTAACCAAAAGGGGGCCTCCCTGCACGGTACTTAGGGGGGCCCCCTCCGGGCTCAATCAGGAGCTCTCCCGGCCAGAGTTCAGTGCCAAGGGGGCCCCTTGGAGCTAGTGGCCCCCCGCACCGCATGGGCTGCAGGGGCCTGTGTTATGCCCCTGGGCTCAAACACTGATCTTCAGGTCAGGAGTCAGCAGCTCTGATGCAGCCGCTCTTTGGAGGAGGGGGCGGGTACAGTCAGGACCACTCTGTGCGCTTGCTTTTGGATATCGCAGCACTTTCCCAGTTGCCTTATTAGCCATCCGGGGTGTCACTAAAGTGCCTTGATTAATGCTGTGGCAGTGGAGAGGGGTGCCCCTGCTGTCACACAGTGAATCTAATTTTTCAACTTCCCGCCCCATTAGTTCCGCTCCCCAGCCTCTCTCCTGCCCGTCACTTTCCACCCTCATTGCACTAAAACAGAAAACGAAAGTAAGTAAAGGCGCCTCGTTAAACAAAGCACTGTCCTTCCTGACCAAGAGCATGCCTCAAAATACAGGTATTTCAATGCAGGCTAGGCGTGTGCTCCTAAACATACATCTCTTCTTTGCCACTCCTAAGTGTCTATCAGAGTCAGTAGTCGAAGTGGGGAAAAAAAAGTAGGGGAACTGTGGGTGGAGAATCAGGGGGCGGGAATAACCGAAGATTGAATCAGTGGGCGGAGTCAGGGGCGTGGCTAGAAATAGCAAAACATACCAATTTTTAGTACGTTTAGCATTTCACTGACCAGTTACAGCTTATAACGTTATTTAATTAAAACAATGGATAAACATGTTTGAGGTTTAATTCAGGAAAAAGCAAACACTAACCAGGAACAACATGTTACCTTAATGCTTTTACTCAATGTTCAGAAATCCATGATTATTTTTTGTCTCAAACATTGAGGTCATGAATACAGGGCTCCTCCTGTACACGTGTTATGCAGGGCTCAGAAGAGAAAGGAACTCTTCAGGAGAATCTATACTCACGGAAACCCACAAAGGCTCCTTCATATTCATGTCTCCAGCTAGCTGCTCAATCATAATATAGCAAAAAGAACAACTGAATGCAGAACAATATCATACATTCACCCCAGTACAGAGATCTGGGCCTAAATCCATAGTTTCTTTGCTCACCATGCCATTCCAGTTTGGACCCAGCCATATGCAAATCAGTCTAGATTCTGCACCCAATAGGAACAGTCCTACCCCCTCCCTTCTCCTGCCCCCGTCACCGCTCCTGCCCCCGTCACCGCTCCTGCCCCCGTCACTTCTCCTCCCCCGTCACTTCTCCTGCCCCCGTCACTTCTCCTGCCCCCGTCACTTCTCCTGCCCCGTCACTTCTCCTGCCCCTGTCACTTCTCCTGTCCCTTCACTTCTCCTGTCCTGGGCCGGACTGGCTACCGGGCAGTTAGGAATGCTGCCGAGCTGCTGCCTGATTTTACTGCAGTGGAGGCGGATTTCGTCCATGGAGACCTGCGTGTGCTGCGAAATCCTGAAAGCAAAACGAATTTCGTTTAGGTCACGCAGGTCCCCATTATCGAAATCACCCCCCAGCTCAGCAGCATTCCTAACTGCCCAGTAGCCAGTCCGGCCCTGCTTCTGTCCCGTCACTTCTCCTGTCCCCGTCACTTCTCCTGTCCCCTTCACTTCTCCTGTCCCCTTCACTTCTCCTGTCCCTTCACTTCTCCTGTCCCTTCACTTCTCCTGTCCCGTCACTTCTCCTGCCCTGTCACTTCTCCTGCCCCGTCACTACTCCTGCCCCGTCACTTCTCCTTCTCCTGTCCCGTCACTTCTCCTTCTCCTGTCCCGTCACTTCTCCTGTCCCGTCACTTCTCCTTCTCCTGTCCCGTCACTTCTCCTGTCCCGTCACTTCTCCTTCTCCTGTTCCCTTCACTTCTCCTTCTCCTGGTCCCTTCACTTCTCCTTCTCCTGTCCCTTCACTTCTCCTGTCCCTTCACTTCTCCTGCCCCGTCACTTCTCCTGCCCCATCACTTCTCCTGCCCCGTCACTTCTCCTTCTCCTGTCCCGTCACTTCTCCTGTCCCGTCACTTCTCCTGTCCCATCACTTCTCCTTCTCCTGTCCTGTCATTTCTCCTTCTCCTGTCCCGTCACTTCTCCTTCTCCTGTCCCGTCACTTCTCCTGTCCCGTCACTTCTCCTGTCCCATCACTTCTCCTTCTCCTGTCCAGTCATTTCTCCTTCTCCTGCCCCGTCACCTCCCCTGCCCCGTCACCTCCCCTGCACCGTCACATCCCCTGCCCCGTCACCTCTCCTGCCCCGTCACCTCTCCTGCCCTGTCACTGCTCCTGCCTCGTTCACTGCTCCTGCCTCGTTCACTGCTCCTGCCTCGTTCACTGCTCCTGCCCCATTCACTGCTCCTGCCCCGTTCACTGCTCCTGCCCCATTCACTGCTCCTGCCCCGTTCACTGCTCCTGCCCCGTTCACTGCTCCTGCCCCGTCACCTCTCCTGCCCCGTCTCCTCTCCTGCCCCGTCACCTCTCCTGCCCTGTCGCCTCTTCTGCCCCGTCGCCTCTCCTGTCCCATCGCTTCTCCTGCCCAGTCGCTTCTCCTGCCCAGTCGCTTCTCTTGCCCAGTCACTGGTCCTGCCCCGTTCACTGCTCCAGCCCTGTTCACTGCTCCAGCCCCGTTCACTGCTCCTGCCCCGTTCACTGCTCCTGCCCCGTTCACTGCTCTTGCCCCGTTCACTTCTCCTGCCCCGTTCCCTGCTCCTGCCCCGTTCCCTGCTCCTGTCCCGTTCCCTGCTCCTGTCCCGTTCCCTGCTCCTGACCCGTTCCCTGCTCCTGTCTCGTTCCTTGCTCCTGTCCTGTTCCCTGCTCCTGCTCCTGTCCTCTTCCCTGCTCCTGTCCCCTGCTCCTGTCTGTTCCCTGCTCCAGTCCTGTTCCCTGCTCCTGTCCTGTTCTCTGCTCCTGTCCTGTTCTCTGCTCTGCTCCTGTTCACTGCTCCTGCCCTGTTCACCGCTTCTGTCCTGTTCACCGCTCCTGGTCCTTTCACCGCTCCTGGTCCTTTCACCGCTCCTGGTCCTTTCACCGCTCCTGGTCCTTTTACCGCTCCTGTCCTTTCACCGCTCATGCCCGGTTACTGCTCTAGCTCATGCCCCGTCACCTCCCCTGCCCCTTCACCTCCCCTGCCCCATCACCTCCCCTGTCCCATCACCTCCCCTGCCTCGTCACCTCCCCTGCCCCGTCACCTCCCGTGCCCAGTCACCTCTCCTGCTCCGTCACCTCTCCTGCCCCGTCACCTCTCCTGCCCCGTCACCTCCCCTGCCCCGTCACCTCCCCTGCCCCGTCACCTCTCCTGCCCCGTCACCTCCCCTGCCCCGTCACCTCCCCTGCCCCGTCACCTCCCCTGCCCCGTCACCTCTCCTGCCCCGTCACCTCTCCTGCCCCGTCACCTCCCCTGCCCCGTCACCTCTCCTGCCCCGTCACCTCTCGTGCCCGTCACCTCCCCTGCCCCGTCACCTCTCCTGCCCCGTCACCTCCCCTGCCCCGTCACCTCCCCTGCCTCGTCACCTCCCCTGCCCCGACACCTCCCCTGCCCCGTCACCTCCCCTGCCCCGTCACCTCCCCTGCCCCGTCACCTCTCCTGCCCCGTCACCTCTCCTGCCCCGTCACCTCCCCTGCCCCGTCACCTCCTCTGCCCCGTCACCTCCCCTGCCCTGACACCTCCCCTGCCCCGTCACCTCTCCTGCCCTGTCACCTCCCCTGCCCTGTCACCTCCCCTGCCCATCACCTCCCCTGCCCCGTCACCTCCCCTGCCCTGACACCTCCCCTGCCCCGTCACCTCTCCTGCCCTGTCACCTCCCCTGCCCCGTCACCTCCCCAGCCCCGTCACCTCCCCTGCCCCGTCACCTCCCCTGCCCCGTCACCTCTCCTGCCCTGTCAATTCTCCTGCCCTGACACCTCTCCTGCCCTAGTACCTCTCCTTTCCTGTCGCCTCTTCTGTCCGGTCACTGTGGTCACTGCTCCTGCCCAGTTCACTTCACTCCGTGTACAACATTGACAAAGGTGTCAAGTACCCCACAGTACTCTGCTTGGGGAAAGCTCCTCTCTAATCACCAACTCCGATCTCAGGGGCACTTGATATGTTAAAGGCAGAGGGCGGGCGCATTGTCATTCTAAAGGGGCTAATCTGCCTCAATCGGAATGACAATGGCCTGCACTCGGCCTGTGCGAGCTCAGGGGGGGGCGGGGGCTGCTGCAGCCTCTGGAGTTCAACAGAGAAATGCGAGCAGCCCCTGGAAGCGGAAAGAAAAAAGTTATCATTTTAAAGTTGGACTATTCTTGCCCTCCGGGACGCTTTTTTGAAAGCAAGAAGTAGGGGAACGGACTGAACAATTTTTTAGAAGTAGGGGCACGCCGTGCCCTTCCGTCCCTGCCCACTTCTATCACTGATCAGAGTCTATACCCTATTTCTTCGCACCCCTCCCTCCCCCGTACACACGGTCCCCAACTACCCCCAAAACATTTTAACCTCAGTCTGCCACACTTCCTCTCTCTCTCTGAGCTTGTCTCTTCTGCTATCCCAGAACTCGCGATCAGGCTCCTCTCCCCATGAGTCTTTCCCACTCCCCTCTCTACCTGAGGCCTTCAGTTCATCTCTTCTCCTCCTCCTGCAAAACTTTCAGGTGAGTTTTAGCTCCCCCTGCTTTTGCTTTGGCCCCTCCCACCTGTCCATCAATCTTCCAGTGCCCTGGTGCTGCAGTCATAGCTAACTCTTGCATCTGGTCTTGCTGGCTGTCGGCTTATTGCTAAATTATCCCTCTCTTTCTTCATTGCACCCTCAATTCCGTCATGATGTGAACCTGTTTCACCCTCACACAATCTGCCCTCTCTTGCCCTCGGTGCCTTTCAGTTACTCTCAATGTCCCTGTCATTTAACGCCTTAACACATACGTAAAAATAATTGCCATTTACAACGTCAATAGCACCAACAAATACAAGACCTATGACATAATTAAAACACATTGCCATTTACAATGCAAATAGCTCCAACTCCAACAAATGCGAGACCTATTGCATTTCCAATGCTTGTTGGTTATGTCGTTACACATTAAAATGCATAAACCGAGCTGCAGGTGGAAAGTAAATGAACGTTGCCTTTGACCTCCTATTATCTAAGCTATATGTATGAATTGCACTTGTAACTGTGAAGCATGTCAAGGTTCTGCTGTGAGTCTTTTTGTTTTTGTTTCCACCTTCCAAAAAGAAGACCTTGCTATACATATCATGCCTGGAGTCAGAGGTGGCTTTAGAGCGGTGAGGCTGCACTGAGCGCTGACCTGGAGGGGGAGCACTAACCTCAGGGGAGGTGGGGGTGCTGTCTTTAACAATAAATTAAGATTTAAAGGCACCTGCTGCAGAGTTTCTTGTGCATCCAACTTTCAGACAGCAATAAAAATGTCAAGATGACTTGTGATTAATGTTTCTGCTATAGAGAGAGGGGGCAGTTTTGAATCACCATAAAGTAGCGCAGATGGTTAATATGCTTGCTGCAAATAACAGATCTGTCGTTTATGTGGATAGCTGGTGGATTAGTAAAGCCATCCTTTACCAGCACTTAATAAATTAATTGTATATGAGAGGGGTACGGA
The DNA here is from genome assembly GCF_964261635.1 of Lissotriton helveticus. Classification (NCBI taxonomy): domain Eukaryota; kingdom Metazoa; phylum Chordata; class Amphibia; order Caudata; family Salamandridae; genus Lissotriton; species Lissotriton helveticus. Next base: position 1,472,322,939 of record NC_136065.1, read on the forward strand.
GTGACAAGGGGCACTTTTGCTGTGAGATAGTCAGGGAATCCGAGGAGAAGTTCATGGGGGGCGCCATAAAAGATTTTAGCACCGTGTACCACCAGTGCTAAAGCCGGTCCTGCCTGGAGTGCCCTTGGCAGTCCTTCCTCAATGTCAGAGCGGCGTTTGAAAGCGTGTGATGTCAACGCATTAGCATGAACAATTGAATCATCAGAGCTCGATTGATTTAGCTCAGTGATCTGAAACCGCAGACCTTGGCTGTTTACGTGGTGTGGACGTGTTTGTCTGAGCCGCAGCGAAAGATCACGGAGAAATGATTTCTTCCCTCCCATGCGCCGGATGCTAAATGTCAGACTTAACAGAGTGAGACTACCTCGGTCCCCCATCTAATCGAGACCACCTAGGATATGCCAATCTTCCTCCCTGCCTTATGCTTATTTTTAGCTCTCATGGCTTCCCAACCTTGGTTTTCGCCTCCTGGGGACGGCGGGTCCACCGCGCCAGATGTTGTGCACAGAATTCTGCTGTTATTCATGCCGACATGACCTTTCAAGTCCTGTGCGTTTTTGCAAAGAAATTCACAAACCGCGCAGAACTGCCATTTGCCTATGAGTCACATATACGTTTCCCTTATTTTGGAGGAAGATTTTGTAATGAGAGGTCACAGGCGGCATGACAAGCAACATCGACATTTTATCGGTGTTTTATGTGCTTTCTTTAGATTTTCGTGGTTTTCTAAAAGGGAAATATACGCTTATCAACTACACGTGCTCTTATTGCCAGTTACATTTTTCGACTAAATTAATTATCTTCTTTCCTAAGGGTTCCTCACTCAATGAGTGAGTGTCATTTTTCCACAACAGCCGCATCTCCGCGTGAAGCTGTGTTAGCCTTTCAGTTCAGCTCCAAATGAACCTGTAAGGGCACTCCTCAAACATTTAACCTCTGACTTCCAGCAGGATGAACCTGTAAGGGTGCCTCTTATAGATGTAGTCAATCATTCAAAACTTCATGCAATCACGATGAAACACAATTGCACCATATAAAAAAGAAACGCGTTTGCATTTAAAATCGCAAAAGAAATATAGCCAAAACCGACGTGTTCAACAAAGTAATAATGAATAATCATTATTTAGTATATATCCTATTTCCCTGTGCCACTGGTTCAGGCACCTAGTGATCATGCATTACCTGTGCAGAGCAAGATAATGGGCAATTCATCTCCAGATTCATCTGCAAGGGCATACGGCAACATATTTAACATTTTATTCCAGCCCATTGATTGATAAGTGGTCAGCACAATGACTTCATTTCTCATTTCAGTCCTGGTTGAGCACAAAGGTTTAACATCTCACTTCAGTCCTGCATGCATTTGTAAGGGCTAAATTCAAAGGTTTCTAATCTCACTGCAGTCCTGGATGAATCTGTAAGCACTCCGATCAAAAACCAAACATCTATCTATTTTTTCTCTATGAATTTGTAGGACTCAGCTCAAAAACTTAACAATTCACTTCAAACCCGGATGAATTTGTAAGGACTCAGTCAAAGATTTACCATCTCACTTCAGACCAGGATAAATTTGTAAGGACTCAGTTCAAAGGCTTAACATCTCATTTCGGTCTTCGATGATTCTGTAAGAGCTAATTTCAGAGACAAAATATCTTGCTATCGTTCTGGATGAATTTATACAGATTCACCTTAAAGTTTTAACATCTTGCTTCAAGCAGGATGAATCTGTATGACATAAATTCAAATATTTAACCATTCACTCCAGACTAAATAGATCTGTAAAAACCTAGCTCGTATATTTAGCCTCTCAACTAAGCCTCTGATTAAAATGTAAATCATCAACTATAGTATGTAATCTCTCTCTACATTACTGACCACCAGTGGTAGTTAGAAATATTAGTCACAAAATATGAGCAGGTTACACAACTTTTGCAAACAGCATTTGCAAATAGTATAGGTCAAAAAATCCACCAACTGCTAGCCAGAATACCTGTGCAAATTAGCAGTGATTAAGGCAACAGCTCTGGCTTAAAACAGAATGCGCCCTTTATTGTTTATTGGTGAGTTTGTGTGTTTGTGAGTGTTTTTGATATTGATGACAAGCGTGCTTTCATCCATGCAACCTCTCATCCATCGGGTCAAGTAGTCAAGCTCTTATATTCAATGCACCCAGCACTCATCCTTGCGCCATACATCAATTTATGTTATGGTATGTTATGGTATGTGTTCTTGTAAGTATAGGAAAAACAAAAGCAATCCAATATGTCCACGTGAACTTGATTGTATGACGTTACAATGCATGCTTTTACCCCACATGCCATTACAAAGCAATTATTTACCCCGACTTGCTGTCGGGGTTGTGCTGGATGTTGGAATAGTATAATAACAAAAACATAACGGTGAGATAGGACCCAAGGGAATATTTAAAGACCGGCTCTGTGAACAGTCCCCAAGACTATACAACAAACTAAAGAGTTCCAGAGGGTCTAAGAAGAAAAAAGGTGAGTGTGCGGTGGGCAGACATTAGTTAAACAGCAAACCAAAAGTGACCATAGAAAGGTACGCAATGACAACTCGTTGGATGGTCAAAAGTACCCATCAGTCACCACTCGAGACCGCCCTTCATCATTTGGGATTTCTTTGTGAAACCATCGATGCAAGTTGGTAATACATAGGCAAAGGAAGACTAGATGGTTAATAGTTCTCCTTTCCTAGATAGCAATGGTATGGTTTAATCACTTAATGAGACTGATAAGTGATAGAAGTGTGGTATGACTGAGGGAGTGCAGTGCAAAAACTGAAATGAATGTGAAAAATAATTAGAAAAAGGTATCTAAAATTAGATCAGGGAGCACGTAACAAATTTTATTAGGATGATGCTCGCCTCTCCAAGTTTAAATTTTTTTTTATGTGTAAAGACAGTTTGAAAGATATACTGTCTAAGATGGAGTTAGGTCGACATGTTTCAGCAATTATCGGACATAATGATCCTTGCTTTCTTCAGGACCTCTTAACACTAAATTGCTACTGCAAAAAATAATAAATCAAAAGTGAATATAAATGGACAATTACTAGGATCACCTGCAGTCTCCAGGCAAAGCTGTCTTGTCCTCGCTCACAGCTCGTGTCATTCACTGTAGGGTCAGAATAGACAGAGGTCAGTAGTTCAACCAAATTAGTGCCCACCGCGAATCATTAGTACTAGGCAACCGTCGTTTTAACCTTAGGATTAGTCAAATATAATGACTAAAGTGTACCAGAAAAAGTGGTATGATTAATTACTCAGTATTAGGATATAAAATTCATATGCCCAATAACAATAACACATCTTACCATAGTCTGTGAGATGTGAAAGCCTCACCTCACCTGGCAGTGGCTCTGGAGCAAAGTGAAGCACCGCTCTATGAAACATGTAAAAAGAAAAACATGTTTGCCTTAGTGTACATTTCCCCTTCATCACAGACCCATCGGGCCTCAATGTATCATTAGACGAAAAACAAAGGGTAGTGTAATTAGCAGCCCCTTCGCGAGCGATGTCATTTCAGCCTAGTTAATCACTAGTATTTGAATGGAATGTAGGAACCAACTACCGCCTTCGATAGAAAGCTCTCTTCGTGTTACAACTAGCCCACAAAACAGACTAACATAATACTGTGCCTCGCTTGAAGTGCTCAAATGTGCGCGTCTATTAAGAGTAAATCACGGAAAAACAGCAGAGGCCATGCCGCAAATATGCGCGTTTAATATGAGTAAGTCAGGAAAAGACAGCAAAAGCCACATCGCAAACTCACCTATCCGTCGGTACTCCGTAGCCGGCATCTGAACTGACTGGGGAGTAAGCATGGGCGTAAAATCCGTTCCGCTCGCGGATTTTCGGATTTTCGGCAAATTCGCAATCCGCGAACTCTCGCGAATTTGTCGAAAATCCGTGAATTCGCTCGCGGCGGATTTTTTGCTTGTTGATACAATATTGCGGCGCGCGGCGTGGTGCACGGCGTTCACTTTCCTTCATTAAACGTTTGCCGAGTTGTTTTTCTCAATCATATTTTGCGAGTGCTGCGCCATTTTGGATCTTGCTGCGGGATCCCGCGGGAGTTTGGCGCCCGCGAATACGTAATCGCGGCTTGCCACCTTGCAGAGCACGCCTTGCGAGAGTTCGCAATTGCCAACACGTAGTTGCGGCGGACAGGAACAATCTCGCACTCGCGAAATAGAGATTTTGCAATTCAGCACAAGAAATCCACCAGCAAACAGGATAAACCTTCAGAAAATGATGATTTTTATCAGAATCACTCCTCAGGTTGACATTTGCATGGCCTTTTTTTTTGCAAGGAGTCCATTTTTTTGGGGGGGGGGGAAGGAAGTGCCCCACAGTCTCCAACTTCCTGTTCCTGTCCAGCAGGCTCCTCCCAGTGCTTTCTTCATGTGCTGGTCACTTTCATTTGGACCTTGACCTGGAAGGATTACTTTTTGTGGGTGCTGCTGTATATTTGGGTTTGAGGCCTTTTTGACTTTCTTTGGATCACTTTTGGATTAGAAATCAACTTTCACAAGTAAGTTTGTTTGGGGCATTACAGTTGCTGCAACTACAATTTTGGAACTTTTTCAGAACATTAAATAAAATATATTGTGGGTAGCCACAGTATCCAGTAGGACCAGGGTTGGTTATGGGTGCATGATACAACTGTTTTGTTGAATTTAAACATCATTGAGGCCATGGATGGGCTGGGATTGTGCTTAATTTTGTGTTTTTTGTCGATTTTTTGGGGCTGCTGTTGGGGCCTTTTGCCCAGGGGTAGTGAGTGGTGCATGGACTAAGTCTGCCTGTGGGGTCTTTTTAATGTAAACATCCTGGATGGCATTGGATTGTGGTGATTTTTGTGTGGTTTTTTTTTTGGGGTGTACTGTTGATTTGGACTGGCCATGTGGGTGGTGGTGGTGGCCATCTTGAGTGCTGGTACAGGCAACATGTGCTTGGGGTGCAAGGGGCCATTTTGAAGAGAGGCAGTGTCTGAGGCCTGCACTTATTTTGCCTAGCTTTCATCCATTATGCCCAGGGGTAGTGAGTGGTGCATGGGCCTAGTCTTTCTGTGGGGTGTCTTCTTGAATTTAAACATCATTGAGGCCATGGATGGGCTGGGATTGTGCTGATTTTTGTGTTTTTTGTCGTTTTCTTGGGGCTGCAGGTGTGGCCTTTTGCCCAGGGGTAGTGGTGCATGGACTGAGTGTGCCTGTGGTGTGGTCTCACTCTCCTTAATGTAAACATCCTGGATGGCATTGGATTGTGGTGATTTTTGGGTGTTTTTCTGTTTTTTTGGGGTGTACTGTTGATGTGGACTGGCCATGTGGGTGGTAGTGGTGGCAATCTTGAGTGCTGGCTGGTACAGGCAACATGTGCTTGGGGTGCAAGGGGCCATTTTGAAGAGAGGCAGTGTCTGAGGCCTGCACTTATTTTGCCTACTTTTCATCCATTATGCCCAGGGGTAGTGAGTGTTGCATGGGCCTAGTCTTTCTGTGGGGTGTCTTCTTGAATTTAAACACCATTGAGGCCATGGATGGGCTGGGATTGTGCTGAATTTTGTTGTTTTTGTCTTTTTTTGGAGCTGCTGGTGGGGCCCTTTGCCCAGGGGTGGTGAGTGTTGCATGGGCCTAGTCTTTCTGTGGGGTGTCCTCTTGAATTTAAACACCATTGAGGCCATGGATGGGCTGGGATTGTGCTGTTTTTTGTGTTTTTTGTCGTTTTTTTGGGGCTGCTGGTGTGGCCTTTTGCCCAGGGGTAGTGGTGCATGGACTGAGTGTGCCTTTGGTGTGGTCTCACTCTCGTTAATGTAAACATCCTGGATGGCATTGGATTGTGGTGATTTTTGGGTGTTTTTCTGTTTTTTTGGGTTGTACTGTTGATGTGGACTGGCCATGTGGGTGGTGGTGGTGGTGGCCATCTTGAGTGCTGGCTGGCACAGGCAACATGTGCTTGGGGTGCAAGGGGCCATTTTGAAGAGAGGCAGTGTCTGAGGCCTGCACTTATTTTGCCTACTTTTCATCCATTATGCCCAGGGGTAGTGAGTGTTGCATGGGCCTAGTCTTTCTGTGGGGTGTCTTGAATGTAAACATCATGGATGGCATGGGATTGTGCTGATTTTTCTGTGTTTTTCGATTTTTTGGGGTGTATAACTGAACTGATGTTCCTCTGTCTTCCATTGCTTTTAGGTGCACAAGACTCAAGAGAACCACCAGTGCCAGGAAGAAGTCCTGCAGCGGTGTGTGTGTGCAGCATAACGTCACGCGACGTCACGTCTGGACACAGACAACTCTGCAACTCGTGCAACTGCTGCCTGCTGTTCTGACCTGCTCTGAAGAAGATGGCCCCCAAAAAAGTTACCCATAGCTCCTCTAGCAAGAAAGTTGCCAGTAAGGAGCAGAAGAAGCAAGTTACCAAGGAGACTGGTGTGCCGGTCGCCCCTTTTTTTGGGAGTAAAAAAAAAAGTATGCCTGCAGCAGCAGCGGGATCTGCTGGGGACTAAGCTGGGAGCAGCACCCCCGCTCCATTGGACTCAGTGCCACCACCACCACCACGCCAACTTAAGTCCAAGCCCTTCACTGCTGCAGAGGCACTTAGTCTAGTTGTTCAATCACCATCGACCAGTGATGTTGGCTCATTGCAAGAAAGTAGCAGCAATGTCCCTCAATCAACACAGGTTGTTGTAACTCATCTGACGAGTGTTGAACAACCACAGCCGCAACAAAAACCACATGTGCAAGTACAAGCCCAAGTACATGTGGAAGGAGAGGCAGCGCAAGGATATGCGCAAGCAGAGGTGCATGGAGGGTCACAAGTGCCCACAATAGTTGTTCCTCCCGAAGTAGGGGCACATCAGGAAATCGACAATCAAGGCGAGGTATCATTTGAGGAAGACACTCCTCCTGATGATCATTCATTGTCTTCCACACCCCTAGCAAGGAAGAGATCAAGGGTGGTGTCTACATCTTCTTCAAGCACACCTCTTTCTGATGATACGGATCAAAATTGGGAACCAGCACCACTGCCGTCTGAGAGTGAGGCACATGATCTGACAAAGGTAGTTAAGCGTAAAAGGAAGCTCGTCCAAAGTCTCAGAGTTATGGAGTGTGATGATAAGGCTCAACAAGAAGTGGCGGATACTGCTGCTGATGAAGACTCTGACAACGACGACCCAGTTATCATAAAGGTCACTTCAGCCCCAGCGGGCATGCAGCAAACAGACATTTTGACCCTAGCCCGAAAAGCTGCTGAGCGTGATGATGATGATGTTGTCGACAAGGAGGCAGTGGAAACACCACAATCATTGGAGTTAAGTAGTACACCAACTCGTACCGCTTCCATATTTCTTTCTCACAAGAAGGGACCTCCATCCACCTCAACCTTAATTAGTGGCGGTGAAAGTGCACAACGTACAAAAGTTGGGCAATCCAGATCCTCCACTTCATCTGGCATTAGCAGCATGACCACCACCACCAGTATCGCCGCCTCCTCCGGCCCCCACAGACACTTCAAGTCCCCAGTTTGGGACTTCTTTACTGTTTGCCCAAAAAGGGAAAAGTTCGCCATTTGTACCATTTGTAAGGTTGCAGTTAGTCGTGGTAAGCTTGGTACCAACTATGGTACCGGAGGCCAGAGAGGTCATCTTAGGAGACAGCACACTGTCCAAAGGTTTGCGCACCTAAAGGCGATCAAGGAAGCCCGAATTGGAAGTCAAGAAAACGTTGATGTTTCATCTGATGATGACGAGGAGGAAGAAGACGTGTCAAACACTTCACTTACACCCAGTACCCCTGTCAGCAGCACACCCCATGTGAGGCACACTAATAGTGTTGGAGCGAGTGAGACACCAACGCGAAAAAGTTCACCAGCGGGCATAATTGGGTCAAAGAAGTCATTATCATCCCGTAAATGCTTGGTCCAGGGCAACATTAGAACCATGTTTTGTTCAGACGCGCCATATGAACGCAACCACCCACTGACGCGTCTGTATAACACTAAGCTGGCTAAAATGCTAGCTGTGGACCTTCTCCCTTTTTCTTTTGTAGAAGCGGTAGGTTTTCTAGAATTAGTGGCAGCTCTCTGCCCTAAATGGAAGGTTCCTAGCCGGTTCTATTTTGCCAGAGTTGCGGTTCCAGCACTACATGAAGATGTGCTGGAGGTGATTGGGAAAGCTTTGCAGAAGAGTGCTGTTCACACTATACATCTGACAACAGACATGTGGACCAGTGGCGCAGGCGCTGATTACATGTGCATCACTGCACACTCGGTCTCTTTTTCAGGGGTTAAAGCAAAGCTAAACGCAGGTGTTGACCCGGACCAAGTTTTTAAAGCTGCTCGGAAACATGCAACACTAGCCATGTTTGGCTTGGAGAAAAGTCACACAGCACGAAACATTTTGGACGAGTTTAACAAAAAGGTCTTTCACTGGCTGTCCCCAAAAAAACGCTAGATTGGTTATGTTTCCACGGATAATGGTGCCAATGTAGTTAAGGCCATGGCGCTGGGTGACTATTTCAGAGTGCCGTGTTTGGCGCACTGTATCAACCTGGTAGTTCAAAAATTCTTGAGTGATAAAGACAGTCCAGCGTGCGAGGTAATGGCCACCTGCCGAAAAATGTGCAACCATTTCAGCCATTCTTTTAAGGCCCGGAAGCATCTGAGGAGCCTGCTACATGAACGTCGAATGCCAGTGAAAGCACTCATCCAGGAGGTGGCAACACGTTGGAACTCAACCTTCTACATGCTTGAGCGTCTGTATGAGCAGTATACGGTACTCGATCACTATTTCTTAACACTGGGTACAGCTCAGAAGGACCTGAGGATGGATGCGGCGCACTGGGAAATAGTTAAAAGCCTGACAGAAATGCTTCGTCCTTTTGAGGTCTTCACGCGTGCAGTCAGCAAGGAGGACTGTAATTTGGGAAAAGCTATCCCATTGTTGTGCATGCTGGAGCACCAACTGAAGGCGGTGTCTTCTGAGTTAGAAAAAGATGAAAAAAACAAAGACCCTTTTGTTTTGTCGGAGAAATTATTAGAGCGCCTACGTGGTGATGAACGTCTTAAAATAATCAACTCAGAAAAGCATTACATTTGTGCTACTATTCTGGATCCACGCTACAAAAAGGCGCTGGCAGGCCGAGCATTCTTTCCTTTTGCTGATGAAGATGTTAAAAAGTACAAACGTTGGCTAGCCTGGTCAGCCAAGAGGTTTGAAAAAGAACGGCAGGATATTGAAGGAGAAGGCAGTACATCAGCATCAGCATCAGCAGGCCATCCCCAGTCAAAAGAATCCACTTCTGCACCTGTGGCTGTGGCACAAGTGACCTCTCAGCCGTTAAAGACACCGGCAACCGGATCATCTGCACCACACACAAGAGTAACATTGGCTGCTGAAGAGGATTGGCTATCTTGGCTTGGGTATGGTTCTCGAAAAAAGGTCACAGGCACAGCAAAAAGTAAGCAAAGTGGAGGAACCGTTGAGGACCTTGAGTCGATGGTGCAGGACTATCTGAATGACTCAACAGAGGTCTTTCTTAATGATGAGCCATTGGAGTATTGGCATGGGAAAAAACAATTGTGGCCACAGCTCTCCAATCTGGCTATAAACTACTTGTCTTGCCCACTCGCAAGTGTGTCTTCTGAACGTGTTTTCAGTGCTGCTGGTGGCATTGTAACTCCCAAACAGAGCCGCCTCTCGCCCAAAAATGAGGAGAGGCTAACAATGATCAAGATGAATCAGCACCTCATACCACCAGATTACAAAGTACGAGAAAGCACGCCGCATGAAGACGAGGAGGACAGCAACGTAGATGAGGGAATTTGTTCTCTGTTCGGTGAAGCTGACCTCATCCTGCCTGAATTCGCAGAGTATGATGACGAACTCTTATTCTTATTCCCTGACACCGAGCCCTGAAAATGAGACAATGAATCAATAACTTTCTTTTTCGTCCTTATTCACTTTTATTCCTGTGTGTCTGTCTTTCTTTGTTTTGCACAGTTAATTTAATTCAAACTTTAATCACCTAATCACAAAAACAAGCCCATCAGCAGAACTGTCTTCACTTGTTTGCTTATTGATTTGAAGGTGCCGCAGTCTACATTCCTCAGGTTCACAAGTTCAGAAGAACATGCTCCTCTATCCTCCTCCTCCAGACTCCTATTTCCCTCAAAGCAGAGGGCTGGATTATGCCCAATGAAGAAAGACTCAGCACTTGTGGAGGTGTTCTACTTCTTTGCGGGTGAGTTGACGGCTCTGGGCCCATTGCTGTGAAGCTCTAATAACGGATAAAAGTGTTTTGGACCAAATATGAGGCGGAAATTTCTTGCCGTTTTTGCTGACTTGCTTGCCTTTGAGGTGCTCTTTGGTGGGGTTCTGGGTGTTTGTGTGTGACTTTTGGGGTCTGGGAGCACTGCTGCGACAGTCTAATCTTGATTGCATTTGCTTTTCAGGAAATCCGTGGTGGAAAACAGGAGTTATGATGATGACCTAGCTGCACAACGCGTTTGGACCGAAGGCCGAGAGATATTGTAAGTATGAGATTTTGCTTTTTGGCTGTTTGGGGGTGTTGCTGCGTGCTTTTTTGCGGGTGGGTTGGCGGGTCTGGGGCATTCCTGGGAAGGTCTAATACCGGATAGAAGTGGTTTGGACAAAATCCATAAGGAAAAGCCTTTTGGCACTTTTTGTAACTTATGGTTCGTTAGGGTTAGCCCTAGCAGCAGGATTGCATGTGTTTCGGGGTGTTCTAGATTTTTGCAACTGGCTATGGATACTTTTGCTTGCTTGCAATTGGTTTGAATACAATCCACGGTGGGTAAGGGGGTATTTGGGCCTACTTTTACTTTCAAAGTACGTTTTGTCACCATTTTTCTGCTAGGCCTCGTTTTTTGAGATCTGATTGGGGGTCTTCTACATTTTTGCGACTGGCTTTAGTAAGGGTCTTGGTGGGAGCATTGCTGGGAAGGTCTAATTTTGTTCTAAAACACAGTTTACAGTACACCTAGCTTGAGGGGAAAGATCCGCTAAATTAATTTGGCCATACTTATTTATCCTTCAAAAGGTGACTCAGACAGAGTACGCAATTTCAAAAATATTGTACTGTCTATTAGGAAAATCAAAGTGTGACTTTTTGCACCACACAGCGTACATACCTTATATTTATTTATCAGTGGTATTGTAATAGCACTTCCTGTTTTCCGTTCAATAATTACAGGCCGGGTTTCAGTCAACATCCGCCAGGCAGGCAGTGGACAGGGTGTCTTCTGTCAGTGGTCACCAACATTGATGGACGAAGCGTCAGCTGGAATGGAGGAGTGCCGCTAATAAGAGGAATTGTTTGCTGCATGCAACTTACTTACCAAATTCAACAGGACAACTCCAACAACATACAGATGCAGTATCCATTGTTTTCTTCTATGAGTCTGACTGCATTTCATGGATCTCTCTCTGCTTCTAAATTGATCCCTACTGCCATTTCTTTATCTTCAATTATTGTTTGTCCATGCTGTGCTTTTTTTTCTTCTCAACAAAACCTACCCAAAAAGAAACCCCCATTCCCATCCATTTTCCAAACCCTAACCCTCTTCCCCCGGGCTGTGTGGTTTTGCTTGATGTGTGACTAAATGACATCAATAATTCCACACACTTGCTGGGGAGGATAAGGTCATAGCAACAGGCTGGTGAAGGAATCCGAGGATATATTCTAGACTTACTCAGCTTCAGTACTATTTCTTGTAGTAGTAGGAGCCAATGTCAAATAAATTCAACGCAAGTACTAGTTATACTTGCAATACTTTACCATTTGTTAGGCTACATTGTGGCACTGTTCTAGTGTACTGTCACCTGCTATATTCTCTATCGTACCGTAACCGTTGTAATGCTACAGTAAGGACAAACCAGGTTTCGTTTTCTTTTTTTCCATAGGCATGCAACTGCCACTGTGTCACACCACTAGTACCAACACAATGAGGACATTTCATCCGCCCAGGATTGCCAACCTTAATCCCCATTTCCCGTGGAGCCAGCCCTGGGCCTAGCCCTAATTTCAAACACAAATTACAGGTAAGATAAGCGTTTGGTGGGAGGTAGTATAATGGAGTATTAGGACTAGACGAGAGATTGACGGTAGTACTACTAAAGTCCTAGGACTCTTCAGGAAAACAAACTTACTGTTAAACCCCCACCCACCAGACTCAAAAGCAGTAAAAAACAGGTATGGTCAGATAAAGTTTAAAAAAGTATATTTATGTAGCCCTAACAAAATAATGTCCCTCAAGACCCTCCCTAACCCCAACGATTGTCTTTCAAAAGTCCCAAAAAGAACCCAACTCCCAAATCGCACCCCCCAAAAGTCTCTAAAAAAAGGGCAAGGGACACTACACTACTGGAGGGTGCTGGTGAATTTAGCGGCCAGGGCATCATACTCCTTGCGGAGGGTGGCATGGTCGAAGCGGAGGCCCTCCACCAAGTTCTTATAGTTATGGACCTCCTGCTCCAGGTAGGACACTCTGAGTCCTAGGCGGCGCTGGCGTGCCTTGCAGCTCCTGGGGGGGGCAGCTGGTGTCTTTGCTGCTTGGCGGTGGAGGTTGGCTTTGGTAGCCCGGCTCCGTACCGCTGGAGCACTGCGCTGGCTGGCAGCCCGTGGGGGCACGGAGGAGGATGCAGCTGTCCCAGTGGAGGATGTTGTGGTTCCACCGGTTGACTGCGTGTCCTCCTCCTCCAGGGCCACCAGCCGCCGATATTCGGCGACAGTGGCATTCAGCCTCCGTTGCCGGGCCATTCGAGCCTGCTCCCTCCGTGATGTCGATTTGGAATGAGCAACTATATGAAGAAAGAAAGACATAGTCTGTAACCAATGCTCCTTAACATTAATAACACAAAGTGATTGAGCCGAAAGTTGTGTCACAGTACAAGTAGCAAATTGAAAGCACAGTACATAACTATTGAGGACAGTATCTATCTAACCTCCCACTTTTGCATCCTTGCTCTAACATTAGTGGGAGTTTAATGAACAAATTCTACGACCACTATGGACTTCCATTACAGTCGACTATGACAGTACACCAGTCTTATTCTTCTTCTTCTCTCTTGTTTAGGAAAATTGGTACGTTATCTTATGCAAGCCGGCAGAATGCCAGCGCAGTGAACTTGCACCCAAGAAAAACAGACGCACACCATGATGAGTGAGACAGACTTGCGTTACTGTACCGGTCCAGTACATGCAGGTGGTGAAGCTATTACTTTTCTATTACGGGTGGCACTGAGAATACTCTGTTACAAGGGCTACTGCTTAATTAATTTACCTTTCACCCTACAGTGCAAATGAGTACTAGAAAGGGAAAATGAAGAAGCTAAATAATTTGATTATCTATCACTTCACATGGGATGTATTTGATGACATATGGGATGACTTTAGGTGCTTTGCTTATTATTGAGTGAACAGTGATACACCCACACATGAATTACGTACTACTACTAAACTAAAGTTATTAAGAGAGGTACGGAGTGTCCACCGTAATAACCGGATATATGCTGTGCTTGCAGTTGCAATACAAACTACTGCTACTATTCATGGTAGTATTGGACAAATTTACAATTTCTTTTCCTTGCCAGTTGCCAGTTGCCTTCCCTATGCCTTCCCTACACTGGAACGGACGTGCGGGTGCGGTGTTACATGCTCTTCAAGGTAACACTTAGTTCATCCAGTGACCATCTACTCTCTCTAGATACACATATGCTATCTAAGAGTCAGATAATACCATGCTCCAGGCATCCATCCATTCAAAGTATATGCACACATACAGTTTCTGTTTCACCCACCCAGGCTGTTCTCCTTCCACCCATCCTTGCTTCATCATTGACCCAGCCATGCACCATACCATATTCTTTCCTTCCCAGCCACCTCGGTGACCAAGCAAACACATATCATTCTTCTTTGCCAGCCGTCATAAAATTTCTCGTCCTTCCTCACTTACTTACACCCTTCTTTCGCTTTTCGTTCATCCCATCCATCAAGTTCATCTAAGATCTTATTGGGATTCTTCTCACCAAAAACTTCACAGCTAAGTCGAAGTACATTTAGAGGAGGCTACTACCTGGTTGATTTATTATACACCCGTGCAGAAAGCACACTATGCAGTCTTCAATCTCAATAAGTAAGGAATATATAGCTTACCTCTTCCCGCCACCACCGTGTGAACCCTCACAGGAACGTCCGGCACTTGCACCGCATCCTCCCCAGAGTCCTCGTCCAACACCACCACCTCCGCGCTGGCCCCGCCACCAGATGTTACACCTACAAAGTACATTTAAGAATGTTAGAAATACACCACTCACTACTATATAATATTTGGTCTAGGAGGAATAAAGAAATGTTAAAAAAACGAAATACAATGTAATAATTTGTAACTGTATACTCTAAAGTAAAAATGTCCCTTTTTCCAGGGAAGGCTGTTGTCTTGCTGCACTTTTTGGCACAACTGATGAATGCTTGCTTTTTATTTTTAACACACGCCACTTTTTCTCCTAACAGAAGCTTGACTTCTAAGAACACGATCAGGGTCAAGCTCAAGTTCAAACCAGGTGAGAACTCAGCTCGACCACAAGAAATGTGTCCAATTAATCGTTAGCACTAAGCACTTTTCCATTTTCAGTTAAACTTTTACTTTTATGACAAAGTGTATTTTAATAAATGTGTTTAGTTTTAATAAAGCTTTTAAACTTAAATAGACTCTGTGGTTTTTGGTCCTCCAGACTAGAGTGGATGAGCTAAAGGTTTTGGAATTTTTGCAAGCATGAGTGCCTCTGACACTTCTTGACTGACTCCGTACTCCTGTCCTGCGTTGGATAATCTAATCATCATTGGGGATCAATCATCGGTGACTTTGGGAGCTAAATGACTCTGCCACACTATCTAGTCAGTAAGGAGATTGGGGGTTCTTCAAAGTCTGATATCACTGAGGTATGTGGAAAGAAAGTCTACCTGCGCCTATTATAATTGATAAACAATGCACTATTTAGTGTTCATAGTTCGGTTTGTGCAGATTTGTCCCTGCAACAGTAGTAGAATGGATTGTCCTCCTATCCAAACCAAAAGTAAAGTAGTATCTTATTCTTTCTTGGTGGTCATTCACCTTTTTATTGTTGGCAATTGTCAAAGCATAAACATTTAGAAGACTTGAAAAGACATTATGGAAAATCCCAGAGGACTGCACTCAGTGCATAGAGCTATTGCTGACTAGAATGGGAGTCCAATGGAATTGCCAAATGTGCAATCTTAGTTAGCTACACAGACAGACTAATAAGAATAATCTAGTAATACCACAGGGAGTCATAGTCGAGGCAGGATAAGAATTTAGATCCAGTCTACAAGAAGATCAAAGGCGATTTAGAAAAAATCGAATGAGGAACGCTAGGAAAAAATAGGTACTCTATATTAAAATTAAAACTTACTGGGGCCAGCAAAGGAGCCCTCGCCTGCCCGATCCTGGCCTGCATCCTCCTGAACAGCACCCTCCTCCTCCTCCTGTGTCCTCTTGCCCTTGGGGGAAGCTCATGTACAACATGAAAGAAAGAAAGACCAGAAAACATGGATGAGATTTGTCAACCAAATCAAACATTTCAAAAGAACAATAACAATATATTTTGGAGAAATAGCAAATAGATAGACAACTATTCCACAGGATATATTGACCAATCTCATATGGTATACTACGTTATTCGTATTGCCTGATTTGCGGACCGTTGACTTTGAAAGTTCCTATGTAACTCACTAAACAGACTACTAAAAAGGTTTGCCTAGGCCTGGCAGGCAGCAGTCCGCAGCACGCGAAGTGACAGACAAAGTCCATCGTGCTTGCAGATCAGTGAATACTCAAACTATCAATCCACCGACCACCACCACTATTTCTTCTTATAGCCATGTGTCTAAAGGAAGTACTGGACTTCAGTCTGTTGGGGCTGATTTAGAAGTCCCTTGCAGGTCATTTTACTCCATTGTTGCGTGACTTTTGTGACGCAGCGGCAGAACAATAGAGGCGCCATGGTGCGGCGTATATAAAAAAAAAATGACGCATATGGGAGATGCATCACGTTGTAAAGCCCTGCGCCATCAGGGGGCGTTCCGGCGCAAGGGAGGGCGTTCCTGCGCAGGAACGAATCCTAAAAGTGGCTGAGGGAAATCTACAAGATGTCAATCAGTCACTGTTAGGACAATGATGTGTGACTGAAATACTGCGCCTGCTTGAAGCCGACGTACGGCTTGATGCAGCATTGGGGAGATAGGGCACCCCAGAGCATTGCTGGAGCTGCGCCATCGTTGGCACGCAACTCCAGCAATGCGCCGCCTTTACGGCACAGATGCGTAAGGCTTCTGTGACGTTTTGGGCCCAAGGGTGGTGGTGGTGGCATGGCGCACATTACTGCCGCATCCCTGCTACTTTGCAGGGATGCGCCGGTAATTGAAAATATGACCCTTAGTGTCTAGCATTACGCAGTTCTTTACACTACACTCATACATAATTTCTCAGGCCAATGAAATGAACACAAAATACAAAACAAATAAGCATAGTAGCAAGCAAGGCTACTGAGAAGGAGAGCAGTGCACCTGAAATGCATAGAAGATTTTGAAATATAATTTACCTACAATGTAATCGGCAGCATTATTGCTCTTGGTAAAGAACAAAGATTTGCAAATAACAGAGCCGGATAAAACAGAGTAGTGATGAAATAGCTAGAAATAGCTACTACTACTCACCAAGCCCGGGGACCTCTACGCCGAGCGCGTCCAGCAAGTCGCGTTCCCGGTCCATGACATCCATCCAGCGGTGGGTGGCCTGGTTATAGGTGCGCCGGACCCCAGAGAGCTTAAACATGGCCCGGCACACCTTCTCCCACCGCTTCCGGCGCTCCCGGATGCCATAGCCGGTTGCGATCTTGCCGCCTCCCAGGATGGTCTTGGGGAGGCGGCGCTGGACGTGGAATATTAGTGCGGCCACCTCCGCGCTAAAGATCTCCTGTGGCATCAGTAGCTCCCCCCTCAAACGCCCGCACGGGAGCCGGGCACGGGGTGCGGGACCCTTCCCCTTCTCAGGGTGCTTCCCGGCTCCCTTTACCATGGTCTGGGCAGAAATGAATGTAAATAATAAAGAAGAAATAGAATAGGGAAGAAGAAAAGGAAAGAGTTTAAAAAAGTAGTTTAAAATTAACAAAAAGTAGCAGAAAACACAAAAATATAGAGCTATAAAAATAGAGGGAGAAGTAAAATAGATCAAAATAACTTCAAACGAGCAAAGGATGGAAGAGATTTAGAGAGGATACATAAAGCATGCCCAGAACCATAGCAATGAATGAGAAACAAGATGGCCGCGCCCGTTCACGACCGCATGGGTAAGTTCGCGCGAGATTTTCCTCGGGATCACGCGCGAAATTGTACTAGCGAGCAGCACACTTTGCGAGATTACACATAGCGGCCGGAAACGGAATTACGTCACGCAAACAAGATGGGCGCGCCCGTGTACGACCGTTAGGGTAACTTCGCAAACGTATCGCTACAAGCGCCTTGCGAACATGCACAAAATCACGCGAACATACACGCCGCAAAAAAAAAATTGTGTATTCGCACGCATTCGCGGCTTCCGAAATCGATCTCGCACGGATTCGCGCCCCGCAAGTGGCGCGAAATTGCAGAAAAACGATTTTTGCTAAACTGAAAGCAATCAGCAGGTGCAAAAGTTCAAACTTAACATTAGTAACCATTCACTCTAGTGCTTCCTGAGGGGCCCCTCCAGAGTTCAGTTGCCTATTTGCAACTATTCTATGACCCTGCTATGACCCAAACAGCAGGCTCATAGAATAGCTACAAGTAGACCATAAAGGTCCTGTGGAAAAAAAAATTCACTGCAACAGAAAGGAAATTACAGATAAGGAAGGAAGCAGGTGCCAGCAAGACTGGAAGTTTCAAAATTACTGACACATTAATGACCCCCAAATTAATTCATGGCAGTTGAAGAAGGGCAGGTGTGCTTGCTTTCACTGCAACAGAAAGCAAATTACAGATAAGAAAGGAAGCAGGTGCCAGCCAGACTGGAAGGTGCAAAATCACTGACACATTAATCAACCCTAAATTGATTCATGGCAGTTGAAGCAGGGCAGGTGTGCTTGCTTTTTTTCACCCCCATAATCTACAGTGATTATCAAACCTAATGGGTGGCAGTGAGGATGTACCAGAGGGTGGCATGGGTGTACCAGAGGGTGGCAGTGGTGAAACAGAGGGTGCTGTGAACCTGTGATGATAAACCAGACGTAGAAACAACATAGTCGCGGCCGTTGCGAGCCGAAAAGTAAGTTCGCAATTGCGAAATGGTCCACAAATCCTCGCGAACGCTCGCCAACACAAAAAACACAAAAATCCGCAAATCCGGAGAGTTCGCGGATTTTGCGGATTGCGAATCCGTAAATACGCAAATTCGTGTACGCGAGATCCGCTAGATCCGCCGATACTTACTGGGGAGGCACCGAGCGGATAGTGAGTGTGTGGTTAAGAAGAGGGAGCCGATAGTTCAGCTGTTCACGTGATCGGCACCCTCTTCATCGTCGTTGGCCTCGCCGGCGTCTGTAAGGACTCTCCTGATTGGTTGTCCGTTTCTTGTTTACAAAAACGCCCGAATAAAGGTTTGTATGGCCATGAAAGACAAGAAGAGAAAAGCCGATTGAAATTTTTAATCGACATCTGCTACAGGTTAAAGACAAAATCGGTATACAGTCTCAGTATTTGCTGTTAAGTATGTTATAACAGCGCCTTAGCTTTTTTTATGTTTGTCAAAATTGTTAAAGACACGGTAAACAGACTTTGAAGTCCATAATGAACCACTCTCGAAATAAACGGAATAAATTATATCCAGTAGAATAAGATATAATTGCTGATCAAGCCTCTCTTACTGGATACACAGGGTTCTAGTGGATTATGTGTGTGATTAGCCAAGGTGTCAAATAACATCCAATTAATGGATACATTGTAATTAGATAGTACTGGCACAGCAATCATGTGAAATAGCCATCAATCCAACCCTCTGAGAGATGTTCTAATTCAGGGCAGACCACGGAATGTCGTCATTTAATCCCTGATTATGAGTATTAAGTTTCAAAACCCATTTCTGTTCTCTTATCAAAAGGAATTTGGCTACATCTGCAGTATGAGAAGGAATAAAAGGTTGTTCTAACACCGTCCAAATGAAATCAGTGGACAGATGATTGACTTCTAAGAAGTGTGCCGTCAATTTGGTGGCCTGTCTTTTGCACCGGATGGTGCTTTTGTGTTCGGATATTCTTATGCGTATCTTTCGGGTGGTCATCCCTACATACTTAAGTCCACAGGGACAAGTAATAAGATAAACCAATCGATCGCTGTTGCAGTTAGTAAATTTTAATTGTCTCCAGGGTCTTGATGTTCCAATGTCCACTTCTGATGTTTTCCTTGTTTGTGGACATGCTTGACACGTTCCACAGGGATGGTGTCCTGCAACTGGAGGGAGGTTCCATATTGTTCCAACTGATCTAGGTTGAACCTCGAGGGGTCTAGTGTGTACTAGTCTGTCTCTCAGGTTAGAACCTCTTTTAAACGAAAACAAAGGTTGTTGTAGATTCAGAAGGCCGGAGTTTAAAATAGGCCAGTGTTTTTTGACCAATTTCTGGATTTTGTTTGACATGGTCCCAAAGGTTTGCACGAACGTCATCCGTTCCAACGGTGCTTTGGCAGTTGAGGGCTCCAACAAAGCCAGGCGGTTATTGTTCCTGGCCCGTTTCATGGATTGTCTTACCAGCTTTGGAGGATACTTCCGTGCAATTAACTGGTCATGCAAAATGCTCGAGTGTTCCTTGAAGGCCGCAGGCGTAGAGCAATTTCTTTGGACCCGTAAGAACTGTCCAAAGGGGAGATTCTCCCTTAGGGATCTCGGGTGATGACTGTCGTAAAGTAGTAGTGAGTTTCTTGAAGTGGGCTTCCTATACAATTCTGACTGTAGGCCCTCTGGTGTTGCTTTTATCAGAAGGTCCAGAAATGCAAATTGGCATCCTCCTATTTCGATTGTAAACTTAAGAAAGGAGTTCCTGGTGTTCAGCAAATAAAGAAAGTCGAGACATCTCTTTTCTGTACCTCGCCAGACCACCATGATATCATCGATATACCTTTTCCAGGTTTTCAGGTTATCGGTATATGGGTTCAGATCGCTAAAGATATGTTCTTGCTCAAAGGAGTGCACGTATAAATTTGCTAAGCTAGGGGCATAAATACTCCCCATACTCGTGCCCGACACTTGCAGGTAGATTTTCTCCTCAAATTGAAAGAAATTTTGTTTCATGGCCAGTGTGGCGCAGGCCATAATGAAGGGAACAGGTGTTATACTGTTAAGGTCATGAGAGTCAAGCAGAGAGTGAATTACTTCTAAAGTCTCGTCCTGAGGGATGGAGGTGTATAAAGCCTTGACATCGAAAGAGACAAGAAGATCAGTGGTAAGGTCAAATTCGATGTCGGGTAAAATGCGTAATAAATCCGTGGTGTCCTTCAGATAAGTAGGCATTTTTTTCACCATGGGTCGTAGGAAATGATCCACAAAGGTAGAAATTGGTTCAAGGGCTGAACCAATACCCGAGATTATCGGGCGGCCTGGCGGTGGTCGTTGTTCTTTATGGACCTTTGGCAAGGTGTAAAAATATGGCATCTTCGGGTGTTCGGTATACAGGAAGGTAGCCTCAGCCTGAGTAATCCACCCTTCAGCTAACGCTTCCTCAACCATTGTCTTGATGGTAAGTTTCAACTCATCAGTAGGATCGTAACCCAGTAAGCTGTAGGCATTTCTGTTTTCCAGCTGACGCTTGCATTCAGAACGATACACGTCGGTGTCCTGGATAACTATCGAACCACCTTTGTCTGCCGGTTTGATCGTAAGTTCTTTGTTATTAGTAAGTGATTTCAATGCCTGATGTTCTGACTTTGGTAGGTTATGGAAAAATTCGCTTCCTACGCGAAATAGACCCTCAATCTCCTTTTCCATGGCTTGTTCATAGGCTAGAACCTGTGGTGGCATCAGGTGAGTAGGAGGTGTAAAATTTGACTTGCACCTTAGTCCGGTATTGCATTCCCTCTCATCTTGTTGATCGGTTTCTTTATCAGCAAAAAAGAAATGCAGTGTTATCTTCCTGAGAAAATTAGCAAGTTCCAAACGAGTTTGGAAATGATCATTCCGGTGGGTAGGTACAAATCCAAGTCCTCTCTTCAAAGCTTTGTCCTCTATTGGTGTCAGTACATGTCCACTGAGATTCATAACTATTCCTGCACTCCATTCTGTGCTGTCTCTTTGCTCTTGGCAGAGTTGCTCCTCAGGTTCCTCGTGCCCGTTGAGGTCGATGGGGGGCTGTAATGCACCTGAATTTGGGTTTGCCCTCTTCTTTTCCCTCGTGACCTTCATCGGCCAAACCCTAAAAAAGGCTGGCCAGGGAAATTGCCTTGGAAACCTGTTTGGAAATTAGGTGGAAAAGCAGGCATACACGGGCCCATAGGTTGCTGGTAAGGAGGTGGTTGTTGGGGAGGAAAGAAAGGTGGACCTCCACCAAATTGCCACGGGTTCGGGGGCCACCACTGTTGTTGTTGCTGATTACCTCTCCAATTGTTTTTGGTATTTCTCTTTCCACGTCCACGGCCTCGTATATTGGAACCGTTGGTATCAGTATCACTTCCGGAGGTATTCTCATCGGAGCTTGATGTTCCATATGTAGAGCATGTGTTCCGGTTGTTCGTGTTGAAAACCGGAGGGACATATGAGTCACTAGAATAAGGATATATCTTTTCAAATTTAAACTTGTCTAGATCTTTCCTGAATTTTTCTAATTTTACTGAGAGTGTATATTCCTTATATTCCCTGTTGTTTTTATTGGAATCATCCAGATTCTTTTGAAATGCTTTTGAGGAAAGAGTGGCTCTAATTTTGGACTCCAAAACCTGTATTTTAATAAGTATAGTATCTGCTATGCGCTTGGCGGTCTGGACAATTAAAATTAACCAGTCTCTGGTACATCGCCAAGCGATCATAGCCCAACTTTTAAGAAACTCTCTGTTAGGGAGGAATAGTCTTGGGGCATTGGTCACTATAAGACCTGTAGGGGCACAATCATTGCGCAAATATTGGGCCATTATTGCGCCATGTAGTGCCGTTCTAGTCTGTGATTTTTTAAGAACCAAAAGTTTAACACGAAGAGAGCTTTCTATCGAAGGCGGTATTTGGTTCCTACATTCCATTCAAATACTAGTGATTAACTAAGCTGAAATGACATCGCTCGCGAAGGGGCTGCTAGTTACACTACCCTTTGTTTTTCGTCTAATGATACATTGAGGCCCGATGGATCTGTGATGAAGGGGAAATGTACACTAAGGCGAACATGTTTTTCTTTTTACATGTTTCATAGAGCGGTGCTTCACTTTGCTCCTGAGCCACTGCCAGGTGAGGTGAGGCTTTCACATCTCGCAGACTATGGTAAGATGTGTTATTGTTATTGGGCATATGAATTTTATATCCTAATACTGAGTAATTAATCATACCACTTTTTCGGGTACACTTTAGTCATTCTATTTGACTAATCCTAAGGTTAAAACGACGGTTGCCTAGTACTAATGATTCGCGGTGGGCACTAATTTGGTTGAACTACTGACCTCTGTCTATTCTGACCCTACAGTGAATGACACGAGCTGTGAGCGAGGACAAGACAGCTTTGCCTGGAGACTGCAGGTGATCCTAGTAATTGTCCATTCATATTCACTTTTGATTTATTATTTTTTGCAGTAACAATTTAGTGTTAAGAGGTCCTGAAGAAAGCAAGGATCATTATGTCCGATAATTGCTGAAACATGTCGACCTAACTCCATCTTAGACAGTATATCTTTCAAACTGTCTTTACACATAAAAATTGTTTTTAAACTTGGAGAGGCGAGCATCATCCTAATAAAATTTGTTACGTGCTCCCTGATCTAATTTTAGACACCTTTTTCTAATTATTTTTCACATTCATTTCAGTTTTTGCACTGCACTCCCTCAGTCATACCACACTTCTATCACTTATCAGTCTCATTAAGTGATTAAACCATACCATTGCTATCTAGGAAAGGAGAACTATTAACCATCTAGTCTTCCTTTGCCTATGTATTACCAACTTGCATCGATGGTTTCACAAAGAAATCCCAAATGATGAAGGGCGGTCTCGAGTGGTGACTGATGGGTACTTTTGACCATCCAACAAGTTGTCATTGCGTACCTTTCTATGGTCAGTTTTGGTTTGCTGTTTAACTAATGTCTGCCCACCGCGCACTCACCTTTTTTCTTCTTAGACCCTCTGGAACTCTTTAGTTTGTTGGAATAGTATAATATACTATTCCAACTCCAGTCTGTGCAACAGTAGGTAAGGTGTTTGAGTTAAATCCAACACCTAAATCCAACACCTTATATCACCTACAGCAAGCCATTTTCGTTGTAATGGCATGCAGGGTAAAAACATGTGTTGTCACGCATGCAGTGTAATGGTTGTTTCCCCGTGAACTTGCATATAAACGTAGTTACTGAAAATAGATATTCACTTTCAGTTCATTTACAAGCACAATCGTAACAACAAAAAAAGGTTTCTCTTGGAGAAAAGTCAGAACTACTTTAAGTTATGAAACATAAAAGGCAAGTACACATTATGTTCCTAGGACAGGATAAAGGTGTGTCTTCTTTGGACACCCATAGGCACCATAGCCCACCTCATAAGTGCTAGGAGCATAGCGTTTACCTAACATTTATGTTTCACGAATTAAAGAAGTACTGGCTGTTGTCCAAGAGAAAAAAAATTGACAGTCAGATGGAAAATCTGAATGGGAGTGGGGCCAAATGCATGATTCTACTTCACCCTGCAGCCGAAGGGTGTAGAAACCAGGATTATGATTCGTTTCAGAACATTTTACTGAGTACATGTTAAGTAGAAGTAAAATCCTGGACCCCGAATGTGGAACACCATGAGGCCCCTTGTTGCTCTGAAGTGCCCAATGAGAGACAGACTGGGTGTGACATTACATCTACTTTCAATCATGGATGTCATCTAGGGGTTGCCAGACGTTGCAACTGGGACTCCTGTCTTTCCCTTTGGCACCACAGGCACTGCTATTGCGATTCCTATGTTAGAGACCAGTCAGGAAATAAAAACCAGCGACACAGAACAAACAGAGTGCTGTAAAAGACTTAGGGCATAACTTAGCTCTTGGAGGAGGACAATATTTCTTCACAAACGTGACAGATATCCCGTCTGTTGTATTACAATCCCATTTTACCCCATGGAGATCATAATACGGTGGGCGGTAAATCCATCAGTTGAGATGTAAATAAGGCCCCGATTTTTTCCACTTGCATGCTACTCTCAAAGAACAGGTTTCTGAACACTTATCCTTTGAAGGCTGAGGAGCCTGCATAGGATGAGGAAGCAACATTATATCCATTTAAGACTGGAATGGGAGCTATAGGCATAAACATTATAACACCCCTGCAGGCTCCAGGATTCACTGCATTGTCGCAAGGACAAGAACAGGTGCAGATGCTTCTGCTGTTGGAGAAATAAAGTCTCAATAGGCCCTGCAGCACTGGATCAGATCTTCTAGGGGAAGGTGTTTAACCTATTGGATATTGGGTAGAGTGTGATCTAGTAATCTACCTGCAGAGTGCAATTCAAGCCAACACCGAAGCTATCTGACAGTGTGATCCACACAGGGAGAGTTCGTTTCACTTTCTCTGTTTAATGGGAATACATGTATATCGTTAGTTCTTTGGAGGAGAAAACCCTATTTTTCAGATTCTATGAGTTTGGTTTTGTGAGCGTGCCAGTACTGCCAGTCTAGCAGCATGGTGTTTTAGGTGTAAGCGTAATGCAAGTAAATGGTCTTCCTAATATATATTTTTTGTATCTCAATTCTTTACAGAATAAACAGACAATACCAAGGATACCTTATAAAATATGAGCAATTAAAAAAAACATAAACACAACAAAACAAAACAACACAAGAAGAAAAAGAGAAAAAAAGCACAAGTATCACAGTTCCATTGATAGACAAATGATTTAGAGAACAAAATTGAAATATATTATTGCAAGAAAATAAAGAATGGTATGTAAACAAATTATAGAAAGCAGCAAATGTACAATAAATGATCAAAGTCATTGCAAACCTATAAATGGACCCCATATGTGATGATTAAATTGAACCAAAATATCATTTAATTTATCAATCATTTTTTAAAAGTCAGCCACATCGAATATGTCTTCAAGCCATTAGTTGAACATCAGAATGACATTGGTCTTACAAAAACAAAAAATATTCATTTAAGCTAAGTTGAGAGCAGTGGAAAGCCATTTAAAAGCATGAATAGATATAGAACCGGCATTCCACATCACCAACAGAGGCAATCAGGGCTAACTTTAGCTGAGTGTAATTTAGCTTGGAGCCAATGCCAAAGATGCAATATTTTAAAGTAGTTAAACTTAAGACAGGACTCTCTAAGTTCTTTTTTATAGTATTCTAATATAGCATTTCACTCTTCGTCTGTAAGCTCCATATTCAAACGTGTGGGCCACCAATATCTTAGATTTTTGGAGGTTTCAATAGAGAAAGAGGAGTCAATTAGAAAATCATAAAGACCGGAGACTATACCTATACAGTGTTTCTAAGTATGAATATAGTGTGCAGTTGGGGAGTGAGATGTTATATCATGAGTTTTCACTATGCTTAAAGTAAGGGCGGTTGAAAGTTGAATATATCTAGTCATTTTT
Source organism: Lissotriton helveticus (assembly GCF_964261635.1). NCBI lineage: Eukaryota > Metazoa > Chordata > Amphibia > Caudata > Salamandridae > Lissotriton > Lissotriton helveticus. The sequence goes on from NC_136065.1 coordinate 1,472,348,789, forward strand.
TTACAAAGGTAGATCAAATTCTTATTGAAAACTGGAGAATGATTTCAAAGAAAGATGATGCATAAATACATGTGACATGGTAAATGTTATGCCAGGACCATAGAAGTCAATTGACCTCAGCCCTTTTATATATGATATCAGCATTATTCCATAGTGGGGCTTCAGAGTGAGGAGGATATAGGTATTCATAGGTTTATGTGCTTTCTGTCATGCTAGTTGCGAGGAATAAATGATAGGATTTGTAGAGTTTGTAAACTTCAATCATTTTGTAAAATACATTGCCAATTCCAAGTCAGATTGAAGTATGAATTGCTCCAGCATAGCCCATAGTGGGGTATTCCTATGAGTTTGTAACATGTAGATAGAATGAGCCAATTGTTGTGCTATTCAGTAAGATTCTAAATAGGGAAACAGCAGGCCCTCTTTCTCTGAAGTATAGTGTAATTTAAAACTGCTCAAGCTGGACCTATAGCCACTCCACACGAACCGAGAGATATTGGATGTCAATGTTTTGAATAAGGACCGTGGAGTAGAGAGTAGGATCATTCCAAAAATGTCATTGAATTTTGGAGTTCTGTTAATTTCTATAATCTGTACCCTACCCCATAATGATACATTCAAAATCGTCCATTGTTGAAAATCTCTCTTGGTGTGTTCAATTATAGGATTTAAATTATCTGCAATTATATCCTTAAAGCCGCTATTAAGGAATATCCCTAACTATTTAGATTTGTTGTGTAGCCATTTAAATGGGAGGTTATCAATAGCAGCTACTGTATTAATGGGGGTCAGTGGTAGGGCTTCACATTTAGTCCAAATAATTTTATTACCAGAGATACTAGAAAACATATTTAATTGAGAAATGAAGGCATTTGCTGATGATTTCAGATGTGATGTGAGAAAGTCATTACGATATTGTTTGCATAATCAAAGGATTTAATTTCCTCAGCAGTAGTGGCTATACCCTTAATATCAGTGTTAGGTTATATGGCTATAGCAAAGGGTTGCAAAGCCAATTAGGGGGAAGTGGGTAACTTTGCCTAGTACCTTGATGAATGTTAAAATGTTAGGAAGTAATCCCACCACATGTGACAGTTGCAGTGGGTGAGTAATACATACCAGTAGTTAGGAAGAAAAAATCCTTGCCAAAACCCATTCTTTCCATGGTATGGAATAGATTCTGTCATTCTACTCTATCAAAGGCTTTTTCCACCTCTAAAGAAAGAATGACTTTCTCATCTTTATTGTTTCGCAATTGCCATAAGACTAAGATAATTACAGTAATAGAAATATGGCTTTCAAATGGTAGAATTAGTTCAGTTCATAGAAAATTGCAGACACAACACTTTTCACACAAAGTACCTTGGATGTGTCGCGCACACAAACAAAAAGGGCCGCAGGGAAGGTGACCATCGGTTCCTTACACTCAGGGAAGGTGATGCATCAGTTCCTTGCTCTGGGGGAGGTGATGCGTTGTTCCTTACTGCTGCGCAGGGGAGGTGTTGCGTCAGTTTCTTACTGCACCCCCCAACGATGTGACAGACCAGGTGCCTCGATGCGATGTGCCGATCTGGGACGATGCGTGGGTTCTTGCAGCCATACAGCAGGGCTTGCGTTGGAATCTGTGCAATGATCTCAGACTTTGGAGATCGGTGCATTCGATGGGGTGTGCGGCGATTTCTCAAGCCGCGGGCAGGAGATGCGATGATTTCTTCGGCGATGCATCGGAAACAGGTGTGGATGCGTTACTCTTCTTGTTGTTGCATTGATTTTCCAGCTCCCAACAGCTGTAACAACCTCCAGAGGCCCAGAACAGCTACAGGCATCGCTCGGCAGAACAGAACTCGCAACAAGGAAGTTCAGGGGAACTGAGGGTGAAGTCTTTGTGTCCCTGGGACTTCAGAACAGGAGGCAAGCTCTTCTTCAAGCCCTTGGAGATTTTCCTCAAACAGTGGACCCAGCAACCAGCCAAGTTTTTTTCCTTTCTTTGGCAGAAAGTAGCCACTGCAGGCCAACCCCAGACAGCAAACAGCACAGGGGTAGTATTCCTCCTCAGTTTCTCCAGCTCTTCTCCTTGGCAAAGGTTACTCTTGATTTCCCAGAAATGACATAAAAGTCTGGGCCCCTGTTTTTATACAGTAAATCTCTATGTTCTTTCCTGGCCCAGGGCTTGGAACCCATTCCAAACCAGCTCTGGGGGGCACTTTGTAAGTGCACAACAATCTCCATTGACAGTGTGAGCCCTGACTCCAGACCACCACAGGGGGCGGAGCCATCATTGTGGAAGGCAGGCACAGTCCTATTCAGGTGCAGGTGCTACCCCTCCCACCACTACAAATGCAGACCAGGCCTATTCAGCCTAGCGCTGACTCATCCAGACTCTCTGGAGCCACTGCCTATCCCCAGCCCCTGTCACTCCAAAGACAGGCAGTCAACACACATCCTAGCAGAGGCACACTATAAGGCTAAGCAAGAAAATACCTACTTTATAAAAGTGGTATTTTCAAACACAGAATGTAAAAATCACCCTCACTAAAAGATGTATTTTAACATTTTGAGTTCAGGGATACTAAACATTATTTTCCTACCTTTTTCCCAGGGGTAGTTATGTTTATAAGATGTCATAAGCAAACTCCCCCTTCTGTTCTATAGGAAGAGGTATCCTTGCAATAGAGAAAAACGAAATTGGCAATATTTCACTATCTGGACATGCCACACACACCAGGGCATGTTCTACCTTTGCCATACACTGCACCCTGCCCACAGAGGTACCTTGGGCCTACCTTAGGATTGACTAACGAAAGAAAAGGAAAGGTTAGGGCCTGGCAAGTGGGTGCACTTGCCAGGTCGACATGGCAGTAATAGACTGCACACAGGCTCTGCAATGGCAGGCCTGACCTACATTTACAGGCTGCTTATGTGGGTGGTACAATCAGTGCAGCAGGTCCTCTAGCAGCATTTTATTTACAGGTCCTGGGCACACACAGTGCACTGTACTAGACACTGACTAGTAAATCAAGTATGGCAATCATGGAATCACCAATCCATAACAACAATTTACAGGTAGAGTATATGCAATTTAGCACTGAACAGCAGTAGTAAAGTGCCCAGAGTAAAAAGAAAACATAAACAGGTCAGAAACAGAAGCCCAGAAAGCAAAAAATCTGGGGATAAACCCACTTTAAAAGCCAAGTCTAACACGTCCTTATTATAATGAATGGTAGGTTTACCAGATCTTTCAATAAATGGATTAATAGTGAAATTCCAATTACCCCTAGTAAAACACGTGTGTTTGCAAGTGCCGCTAGTAATCTACTAAAACGGCATATGCAAGGAAGTTTAGAATTCTTTAGGGGTTTATGTTGATCCCACTATTAAAAAGTGTTTTGGATTTGAAGTTTAATGAAAACATATCATCTCTCAGTATCCTCCCATGTTTGCAATAATTCATAGGATAAATGCTTATTAAAGAGGACGACAACTCCACACTTCCTAGATGGTGTGGAGGTATCATCAGCAGTCTTGAGGACAGTTCTCACATGGGTTACTTGGCCTACCCAATCACTTGTTAGGATGATCTCTTGTAATAAAGCAATATCTGATTTGTTATGGCCAATATAAGTAAATATCTTCTTCCTTTTAAAATAGTGTGTTAAACCATGCACGTTAAAGGAGATGATTCTCAATGATTGCGTTTTCGTAGGTTGCATAGGTTAGAGAGATTAATTTAGAAATGTATTTAATATGAAGTTGCAAATGGATGTACACTTAATGTAACTTTAATACAATCTTAATATAGATATGAAGCAACAAAGACAGATGCCTAGGTAATTCACTAGTAGTCACTTTGTTAAGCCCATACTGTGGCAATGAACATGCAAATCAGGATTCAAAATAAGTCTAACAATGAGCGTTCAGTCAAAAAAGTACAAACATATAAACTTTTAACTTTTAACTGGTGTTAAGCATTAAAGGCAACTTGAGAAGAAGGAGTGCAAAACCATCAACCTTGCAAGGAGAAATTCCAGATATCCAGTATATGCATGGGTACATTGAACATGTGTGGTAATAAGGAGTACATGGCAAGCAAAATATTTCCAAACCTTTCCAGAATGAACAGTAAAAAAAAACTGAGTAAATGTGCATCACATAGAACTGTTTCAAAGTACAAAAAGAAATAAGAAAAATAGCTAACATAATATTGGAAGTAGAATAGATGAAAACCAAGAGAAGAATAAAGAAGGTAAAGAAAAAGAAGAAGAAGAAAAAAAAGAAAAAATACCTTTCAAACAAGAGGAACATTGTAATCAAGCAATCAGGGATTTATAGAGCACAATACTCACCCGTAAGGGTCTCAAGGCTCTGGCGGGAGGGTGGTTCCAGCCGCTCCGAGGTCATCTGAAGAGCCAGGTCTTGAGGTCTTTTCTGTAGGCTTGCGGTGTATGGCTTTGTCTGATGCAAAGGGGGAGTTTATTCCAGGTCTTGGCTGCCAAGAAGGATCTGCCCCCGTTCTAGCTCTGTGGATGTGGGGGATGTCGGCAAGGGCTAGGTCAGCAGAGCAGAGGGATCTCTTGGGTGCGTGGAAGGAGATTCTTTCATTGCGGTATTGGGGTCCGATGTTGTGGAGGGCTTTGTAGGCGTGTGTGAGCAGCTTGAAGGAAACTCTCTTTTCGTCTGTGAGCCAGTGGATGTCGCGGAGGTGCTGGATGATGTGGTTGTGTCCTTTGATGCTGAGGACGGACTGGCTACGGCGTACTGGACGTGCTGTAGTTTGCGAACAAGTGATAGTCCTGCAGGCTGGTGAAGAGTGCGTGGGTGACGGTCTTCCTGGAGTTGGGAGGATCTATTTGAAGAGTATGCATAGGGTGTTGAAGCATGTGGAGGACACAGCTTTGATATGTTAGTTCATGGTGAGTGAGGAGCCGAGTATGATCCTGAGGTTACAGGCGTGGTCCATGGGGGTGTGAGGGTTTCCATGGGCGGGGGACCACCAGGTGTTATCCCATGCGGAGGGGGTGGACCCGAGGGTGAGGACTTATGTTTTTTCAGAGTTGACCTCCAGGCAGCTGCTGCTCATCCAGGATGTGACATCCTTCTTTCCTTCTTGGAAAGTGTGCCTGGTGATGTTGGGTTCCTTGGTGAGGGAGAGGATGATCTGGGTGTCGTCTGTGTAGGATACTATGCTGAGTCTGTGTTTTCTGACGATGGTTGCAAGGTGGGCCATGTAGATGTTGAAGAGAATGGGGCTGAGGGAGGATCATTGGGGTACTCCACATCTGATCTCTGTGGGTTAGGGGAGGAAGGGCTGGAGTCTAATTCTTTATGGTCTGTGGAGAGGAAAGAGCAGATCCAGTCTAAGGTGGTTCCCTGTCTGCTGGCGTTGTGGAGTCTGACGGCTAGTGTGTGGTGGAAGCCTGTGTCAGAGGCTGCTGAAATATTAAAAAGGATATCAATATTGGCCCTGATCTTGTTTTCAGAAGTGATCTTAATTTGTCCCTGTGTTGCGAACCCAGTTTTAAATTTACCACCAGAGGGCCATCTATGAGTCACAGTTTCCTATCCACTATTATTATTTGAGTTTAGAGAGACACCACTACCCAGTTCATGAGAAGCTGAAGTGGACGTAGTCTTACGTTCCATCTCTGAGTCATCCTCTTCTAGATCATTTAGAAACATCTCCAAATCATGAGGATCAAAGTATCCCTACTCTGTCCTCGTTATGTTATGATCATAGTTGCTGGTTCCAAAAAAACGTATTTGATTTCTCTTTTCTTTAACCTAGGACAGAGAGCCAACAATTGTCTACTCTTGAGATTAGTAGGAGCGGAAAATTCAGCAGTAATGATAATCTGTGCACCATCAAAGTTGTATGGACCATGTTTCTTTGCTGCCAATATGATTTGACAAGCCTGTTGATGATGCAGGCAGCTAGCCAGGATATGTCGACTTTGGGAGGTACGGGCAGAGTTTTTGGAAATCACCCTGTGGGTACGGTAGAATTCGAGCTGTAGGGAGATTGTAAGCTTTGCCAGGATGAAAATCAGGTTAGTTAGCAGGTTGTATTTGTCCAACTGTTCTGGAAGAGCAATAATTCTAATGTTATCCTTTCTACTGTAATCTTCCAAGTCAATTGTTTTTGTTGGAGATACCATATATCTTGACCATGCTCCGGTTTTGTGATTCAACCTCAGCTAGATGGCCTTCCACCAGATGCATGCTTGAATGAAATTGAGCTACCTCACTCCTAAGAGTATGCACTTCCTGACTATTTGCTGATGCTGCATTCTTAACTGAAGTTATTGAATTTTTAATGTCCAAAATTACTTCAAGTAAAGTATCCATTGCTGAAGTAGGGATATTTTGTTGGGACGCTATAGTAGGAAGGGAAGCCTTATCAGTTGGAGTAGACGTTAAGACCTCACAATTAGACTGCCCTTCATATTTTCACTCCTCTTGTAAGTCACACTGTGGCATTGCTTGTGTTTTGGTTGAAGGATTTTTGAAAGGGAAATAAAATGGGCCACCCTGCCTTACGGTCTCCTTTTCAGGGATTCTGATCTATAGACCCCCTGCCCCAGGTCCGCTTTCTGTCTCGAACTACTTAAAATTCTAGAACCCTACATCGATACCCCTAATTTTACCATCCTCGGGGATTTTAATTTTGATTTAGAAAACCGCAAGTCCCCTGACGCCGTCCATTTGCTGGAGTCCCTAGCCTCCTGCGGTCTGCTACAGCTAGTGGGCAGTCCGACCCACTTAGCTGGGCATACCCTGGATGGGGTATTTTCCAATGAGCCCCTGCTCCAGACTGGATCCCCCCTCCCCCTGTCTTGGTCTGACCATCTGGCCATTCCCCTGGAATTTGTAACTCCCATTCCCATTGGACCCTAGCCGGACCGCAACAAGTGGGATTTGAGGAGGAATTTTAGGAAGATAAGTAATGAGACCCTTACTTCCTTCCTATCTAAACGCACAACACTGTCTATAAAAGATGCCGAAGCTGCGGCTCTCGAGCTTTCTAACACCTTAGCGGAGGGCGTCGAATCTCTCGCCCTGGCTCGCCAACACTAATCAGCCAGAAAGCGACCGTCAGCCCCCTGGTTCTCAGACTCCCTTAGGACCCTTAGACAGGGCTGTAGGAGGCAAGAAAGACTATGGAGATCACATTTGGACCCCATAGAGAAGGATAAACATAAAACCCTCCTCAAGGGCTATAAAGCGGCAGTGCTGTCTGAAAAGAAGGTGCACTTTACCAAACTAACTGACTCACTCATCTCCCCCAGAGACCTATTCAATATAGTTAACACTTTATCCCTCCTTCAGGCCCCCGACCCCATAATAGCCTCCCAAGATCTATGCGATCGGATCTCCACCTATTTCCACACAAAAATCTTGGATATTTACACTGACCTGGAAACCCTTAACCTCAATCTTAACCCCGTGATCCCTTCCTCATCTGCCGTAACTCTGGAAAATCAAGCTACCGAGCTCTCCTCTTGGCTCACCCATTTTCCCCCTCTTACCCCTGACCACCTTAGTGTGCTCTTGGACAGGCTTAAGTCCAGATCCCCGCTTGATCCCTGTCCTGTTAAAATCTTGAAAGAATGCAGGCAGGTATTCATGCCCCCTCTTGTGGAGGTCATGAATCTAGCTATTTCTGAAGGGGTTTATCCCTCGTCGTGAAAAACGGCCATTGTCAAACCCCTTCTGAAAAAGCCCACACTAGACCCGGGGACTTTAAAAAACTTTCGTCCCATCTCCCTTCTCCCTGCCCCCGCTAAGCTTCTGGAGGCACACCTTAACCACCACTTGAGTGCCATCCTCGACAGTTCCAGTTCTTTAGACCCTTCTCAGCATGGCTTCCGAAGGGCACACAGCACCGAGTCGGCACTCACTGTTGTTGTCGACAGCATTCAGGCCAAGGTTGATAGAGGCCAAACGACTCTACTGGTGCTGCTTGACTTAACGGCGGCTTTTGATACCCTTTCTCCATCTATCCTTGCTAGCAGCCTTAGCAAGATGGGTGTAGATGGCCCCGCTATCAGCATCCTCACATCCTTCCTTGACCATTGGCAGCAAAGGGTAAAGCTTGGCGACTTCATCTCACCAATCAAGCCTGTGAAGTGTGGGGTCCCCCAGGGCTCCTCTTTGAGCCCTACGCTTTTTAACATTTATGTGGCCCCACTCGCCAGGCTTGTAAGGTCCTCTGGCCTAGAAGTTCTTTCCTATGCCGACGACACACAGATCATAGTCTCCATAACACAATCTGTGGATATTACAGCTCTTAATTTTAAAAACTGTATGGAGGCGGTCGCTGACTGGATGGTCAAGAACTTCCTTAAATTGAATGGGGAAAAAAAATGAGTTCCTCATCTTTGGAGCCAAACATGAGACCTGGTCTATGGACTGGTGGCCCCCTGCCCTTGGCATCTGCTCCACACCCTCTTCCTCCGCCCGTAATCTGGGTGTTATCCTGGACACCACTCTTTCTCTCGAGAAACAGGTTAGCAGGACAGTCTCCACCTGCTGTGGTGCTCTGAGGATTCTAAGAAAAATCACCCACTATCTCTCCTTTGAAGCCCGCAAACAGGTCGCAGTGGCTCTTATAGCCTCCAGGCTTGACTACTGCAATGCACTTTATCTAGGCATTAACATCGGCTTGGTCCAACGCCTTCAGATTGTGCAAAATGCAGCGGCCCGGTTTGTCATGGATGCCCCGAAACACTCCTCGGGTTCGGCCATCAGGAAGAACCTGCATTGGCTCCCAATGCAGGCTAGGATAAACTTTAAGGCTCTCTGCCTTACGCACTGTGCCTTGAATGGCACTGGGCCCGAAGACATTCGGTCACTTGTGTCCCCTTACGTCCCGAGCAGAGCACTTCGCTCCTCCAACTAAAATCTGCTCGCTGTTCCTCGAGTCTCCAAGGCCAGATGGGGCGGAAGGGCCTTCCGAGCTCTCGCCCCCAGACTCTGGAACACCCTCCCCGATGACCTCAAGGCGCTTGCTTCCCATGCCCTTTTTCGCAAAGCACTTAAGATCTGGCTCTTTCAGAAAGCTTACCAATAACCCGCTCCCACTCCACTTCTGAACATACAGTTTACCATCTTAAGCGCCTTGATGCCTTTGGGTTTAGTTGCGCTCTACAAATTTATTTTCATTCATTCATTCATTCTATGTCTTTATTTTTTAAAACAACCATAATTGAAAGTCAGTTTAATAGGGACCTCACTCCCCTGGTCCCAGGTGCTACTGTAACTGCAACACTAATCATATCCATCCTTCTTCAGTCATTTAGATGTCTCCTTTTGTAGCTACTCATGGATTTTAGGAATTTGGATTGGCAGGAATTATTTTTAAAATGATCAAAATAACCTGGAAATGTATAGTGTTGAGGTAAGGAATATAGGGACAACATTAATATCACTACACAAAGCACTTCTCCAAGGTTTCACAATTTTATATGTGAATAGCTTATCCAGTCTTTAGGTTTTTTTTTGCAATATATTACTTGTAGATGTGAGTTTTATGGTACAGGCAGGACTGCAGATAACAGAAAGTAAAGTAAAAAATATTTACTGCATGGAATATTATGGCAAGGTTTTAGTAAAATTGAGAATATTGAGTAAATTGCAATAAGCCCGAAAGCTGGACATTGCATAGTGCATTTTTTATCGGCACAATACTGAATCGCAAATGCAGTGTTTTCTTTGTTTGCATTTTGTACTGTGAAATATGTGTTTAGGGCATATACACAGTCCCTGTGAGAAAAAGGAGCAGTGTGTATACCAAGCACATGATGTGATTTTGAGACTGCTTTGTGCAAATATTAAAACTGGAGACTATTCATGATTTTCACACTATGATTGATCTAGTAAGAGATTTCTGGGTATACCTTGAACTCTTTGAAATTAATGTTTAAAACACATTGGGTTGGATGCCAACCGTAAAAATGAGTTCTTTCACATAGAGTTGAAATGAAAGCATAATGAGTTTTTGACATGCACATAGAGGGTCACTTGATAATTGATTTATGTACTGAATTTTGAAGTTATATTAAATGGGCAGTATGTAACATGCATTTGGACCAATAAATTGTGGATGTTTTCAACCTGGGTTTTACATGCTACAATACATTGCTCAGTGTGTACTCGAGCGCACAATATCATACATCAAGCACTGTCATATATTTAGACCATTGTAATGTGAATGCTTTTCAAATGAGCATTATGTTTTTTTGCTTTGGGTGTTGCATTATTCCTTTTAAAATGGACAGAATGTCAAGTAGTTCATAATTAGAATGGGTGCTGGATGGCATGTTGTCTTGTTTAGAACTGTACCAGCATTAGGCTTGCATATTTCTTCAAGGGACTAAACACTGGCTTGTGCATTTCTTCTAACTGGACTCTTTGCATAGCTCTCAACATATCTGCTTTAATTATGATTCCTATTAAAATGTAGGTGAATCTATAAATTATTAAGGAAATTCACTAAATCAGTATTATTTTTTGGCGGGTCAAAATATTCAATTGAATGAGGCTAGCTCAATAGTTGGTATGTGTTAGATCTGGGGGTCTCTAGTTGGCAGAGGTAGGTACTAATGTCCAAACAGGGACCCTTGCTTCTAGCCAGGGTAAGGGGGATACATTCTTTAGATAACCCCTGCTCACCCAATTGGTAGCTTGGCACGAGCAGACACGCTTATCAAAGGCAATGTGTAAAGTATTTGTACCAACACTCACAGTAACACATGGAAAACACCACAAATGGACTCCACACCAGTTTAGAAAAATAAAGTATCTATATCTGAACTACACAATACCAAAACGACAAAAATCCAACATTTCCTGTTGAAGAATATGATTTTAAAAGAGGTATAGGGTTTGCCCCAAAATAATCCACAATTGCATCACGTTTCGTACCTGCAGGTGTGACAAAAGTTCCAAATGGAAGCTGCAGCATTGAAAAACGGATGTATGACATTACATCGCATGCCTTTACATCGCATGCCTTTACAACGCAAGTATTACAACGCAGTCCATTACAACGCATAGTGCGTTGGGGTGCTGGATAGTGAATAGTTTAATTTACTATTCCAACTCCAGTCCCCGTGGACACTAGGGAAGGTTATTGGATAGTAAATTAACCTATTCCCTATCCTAGAGCGCCCCCCAGAGCAATGCGTTGTAATAGTTTGCGTTGTAATGGTTGCGTTGTAAAGGCTCTGCGATGTAAAAGTTGCGTTGTAAATGTTGTTTACCTTGAAAAACATGCGATGAGTCACTCCTGGGACCCTGGGGAGGCAATGTGACAGCCCAGCTGGACACAGCGGGCATGTTGTGATGAATCTGGTCTGTATTGGGGAGTGATGCGATACCTTGTATTGGATTCCGGTGCGCAGGTTTGGTAGGAAAGGTCTCGCACAGGCACGATGTGACGATCTTCGGGACGGTGACGATCTCAGGTGCAGCGGCGATGCACGGCACAGGGGCGATCTTCTCCTCTTGCGGCCCCTCGATGCGATGGCTCTGCGACGATGTTCGCAGCGAAGTTATGCGGTCCGCAAGCAAGTGGTGCGATGATCTCACCCAGCGACGACAGGCTCTGCGACGATACTTGCAGCGATAGGAATCTTCCTGCACCAGGGCGATGCGCTCGGCAAGCGAATGATCCTTCAGTTCTTGCAGCGGCAACAGGCGCTGTGACAATCTTCGCGGCGACAGGAATTTTCTCGCAATGTTGGCGATGCGCTCCGCAAGCGAGCGATGCATGGAAATTGCAGATCTTCTTCTTTTCTTCTTGTCCAGCTCCCCGAACAGCAGGCACAACTTCCAGAGGCCCCAGAATTGGATCAAGCACTCTAGAAAGGGCAGAACTCACACAGCAGAGTTCAGGGGGAAGCTGGGGGTGAAATCCTTTTGTTCCTGGGACTTCTTAACAGGAGGACAGCTCTCCTCAGACCCTTGGAGATCTCTTCAAGCAAGGGGACATAGCAACAGCAAAGTCCTCCCCCTCTCCTTTGCAGTAAAGCAACTGCACGTCAGCCCACAAACACACAGCAGGACAGTCCTTCCTCTTCAGTCTTCCAGCTTTCTCCTTGGCAGAGGTTCCTTCTTGATTCCAGGATGATCTAATTTTCTGTAGTCTGGGTATCCCTTTTTATACCAATATTCTCTTTGTTCTCTGAGGGCAGAGAGGCTTTGGCTTAGTCAGAACCAGTTCTGGTCAGTCCTGGAGCACTTTGTTTACTTGACTTCTTCTTTCCTGTGAGAGATAGGGGCAGGGTCATCAGCCACCCAGCAGGAAGTGGAGCCAGCATTGTGGAACGCAGGCACAGCCCTATTCAGGCCCAGGTGCTATCCCCTCCCACCACTCATGATGCAGATGAATCTATTCAGCCCAAGGATGACTCACTAAGCCTCTGGAGCCACCTCAGCCCCCATCACTCACAAACCAGACAGTCAATTCACAAACAGGCCAAGGCACACAGAAAGGTCAGACAAGAAAACAGCCACCATCTAAAAGTGTTGTTTTACAGACAGGATTTAAAAAACATCCTTCCTAAAAGATGTGTTATTAAATTCTGAGTTCAGGGATACCACACTTTAATTTTCTATCTTGCTCCTATGGGAAGATATGCAGGTAAACATTATACACCACATTCCCCATTATAGCCTATGGGCAAGATAGCCTTTCAATAGTGAAAAACGAAAAGGGCTGTAATTCACTACTAGAGCATATCACCCACACTAGTACATGCTCTCACATACCTTTCACATACACTGCACCCTGCCCAGGGGGGGTACCTTGGGTCTTCCATAGGGTGTCCAATGTGCACAGAAAGGGCAGGGTTAGGCCTGGCCAGTGGAGACACTGCTCAGGTCAGCATGGCAGTTAGCAACTGCACACAGGCACTGCGGTGGCAGGCCTGAGACACCATTTTAGGGCTACTCAAGTGGGTGGCACAATCAGTGCTGCAGGCCCACTAGTAGCATTTGAATCACCAGCTCTGGCACCCTCAGTATACTTTACTAAGGACTTACTGGTCAAACAAATGTGCCAAACATGGATAAACAATCGCAATAACAGTTTATACAGAGAGCATATGCACTTTATCACTGATCAGCAGTGGTAGAGTGCCCAGAGTCCTATTGCCAACAACCACAGGTCAGGAAAAACAAGGGAGGAAGAAGCAAAAAGTTTGAGGATAACCCTGCAAAAAGGGCCATTTCCAACAGTATGTCATACGCAGGGAGCTCCATCATACACTTTTTGATTTAGACAACATATTGTGAAACAGAATTTTATTGCAGCATTTTAGACTGTTATGAATCTAATCAGGCTGCCCAGTTTGAAAATATTTACTCAATGAAACGTGTCAAGCACACTACATATTGTATGTCATTGGCTGTCATTGGGCTCACTTCATTGCATTTTGAAATGTTTTGATTAGGTAATCTTATTCTGAGCAAACGCCAAGAATTTGTTGCATTGCACTGCGCATCTCCATAACTGGCCAGAGCATGCTTCTCAATTTGAAAACAGGGTTCCTGTGATATTGTAGTGTTGGTGCAGGTTAAATTTACTATTGAAAACAATTGGACTGGGCGATGACTTTTTGAGAGTGTCAGCAAGAAACATTATTTAAGACTAAAATTTATAGTACATCTTTAGCAAAATAAGGGTTGTCATACCTCTAATAGTAACTTGAGAGTATGTCATCTGTGGGGATTTAACCACTGTCCAGAATCGCATGAAAATGCACAGCCCAGAACACAGTGTCACCACACAGTATTAGTACGTGATATTTCAAGTGATGTTACTTTAGGTCAAGGATCATGTGAGATCATTAATAGGTCAAATGGCATGTGATGTCACTTCTGCTACCCCTGGAATTGTGGTGAGTCAAAGTCCGTGCTTCCAACTTTTCCAGCACGAGGAGAAGCATTAGGTTGTTTACAAAGCATGGGCATCGTTACAGCCACAATAGCTCACAATAAGTATGAAGTGAACATTTATGGCCACACAAGATCATGCCATTGTATAGCACTACATAAGAAACAACAGAACAAGCAGTGTACAATGTGAAGAATAAAAAAGTATTTTACTTTGCAATTAATACACTGTAGACACTGTAGAAAAGCAGTTGTAAGTAGGAGATAATGTCCACTGAACAAAGAAGCACTTTGCTTATTTGGTAGCCCCACAAGTATCACAGGCGCAACACAGAAGAGCGACTACAATTCATAGGCCTCCTTGCAATTGTTCACATTTCTCTGTGCTTCATATAATGTATTATTCCCAGTATTTGCCCAGCTCACAAGTAAGCATGCCGTAACCAACAGTAAAATTGAATGAACCCTTGGAGAAAGAACAAGAGATAGGTTCATGTTTGCTGCTAAAATATCTAAATGAATTTGGAGACATTCTGAAAACTTGCCATTTTGGCATTGCTATGATTTGCACACACATCCTGGCCAATAAATCAGAGCGACACTCGCCTGGGCATTGTCAAGATGCACTAGTCTTACAACCTGAATCCAACAGGAGCAATGGTACCTTTCACGCTTGCGGAACCTACAGCCAGCCTTTTTCTAATATCCTCTAGGTTAGCGGCAGACCCTTGGAAAAAGGTAATGGTACAAGAGAGAAAACCGAGACCTCTGGACATCACCACACAGCCTGGTTGTGCAAGTATGCTTAATCTGCACTGCAGGAATGTTGATTTCTAAAAAACAAGAGGTGACTTTTAGTTTGGGTATACTGTCTGTATTTTACACTCTTTACTGAAATGAAACACAAAATTGTTCCTAATTAAAGTTAATATAGTAACTGCAAACTATACTTTGAGTAAATATGAACTATATTAGGTCTAATTATGAACTGGATTATAATGGCCAGAGTTCCCCACTTTGGAACCGGAGAACTAGGTTTGAGTGCCGGTAACACCTCAACATTCTTTGATTCTGGGCAAATCACTTAGGGCCAGATGTAGGTAGCCCTTTACCGGTCGGAATCGGCCGAAAATACCGATTTTCGGCCGTTTCCGACCGGTAAAGGGCTATGGAGATGTAGGGGCACAAAAAACTGACATATTCGGTAATTTTACCGAATCGGTAATTTTACCGAATCGTTAAAATTACAGAATTGGTAAATTTACCGATTCTGTAAAGTTTACCGATTCGGTAAAATTACCAATCAGTAAAATTACCGAATATGTATTTCGAGATGTAGGAAGCACTTCTAACAGTGCTACAGGGCCTTAAGAATTCGGTATTTACCATGCAATACAATTGCATGGTAAATTACGAATTCTTGTGTACATGCACATCTGTGCATGGCATGTCTGTGTGCCACATGGCGCAAAAGCCAGTTACAGGGGTGCAACAGGGTGTCAAAGTGACACCCTGTCCTCCTTAGCAATTCGGTATTTTTACCGATTCGGTAAATACCGCGAATCGGTATTTGCTATTGAATCCTATGGGCTTCAAGGCCCATAGGATTCAATAGCAAATACCGATTCGGTATTTACCGAATCGGTAAATACCGAATCTTACAGATTCGGTACAAAATACCGAATTTTTACCTAAATCTCATTTGAAGATTCATAAATACCGAATCGGTAAAATTCGGTATTTATGAATCGGTAAAAGAGATTTACCTACATCTGGCCCTTAATCTCCCCATTTCCCCATGCCTAATTAGAATGCAATGGATCTGCCCTTGCGCAATGTAATCTAGTGCTCATGTGCTTATGTAAAGCGCTCCAGTGCCCGTGAGCAGATGTTTGAGCTACATAAAACTGCAAAAATAATTCCTAAAGAGAACTACCTTCAATGTTATGAAATCATTTGCTGTGGTTCTGTTCACATTCAATACAAGTTGATAGCTGAAACATGAAAAACATTGAATAATGTCACATAATTCATTTAACTCATCAATGATACACATGCAATTATCGATATGTTGTTGCCATTCAATCACTACAATTCTCTGTCACCATCCACTGGTTTCTCAAAGAAGTTTTGTAATAACGATTAGTTCTTTGCCCAGATAGATAGCTCCTTGTAGAAATATCGTAGTGCAAGGTAGAGTCTGTAATCCCAATGGGTGACTGCTTGTCAAAATGAGAAAGTAAAATCAAAGATGGTAGTCTTAACTGATAGCTCTTTGTGAAAATAAACACAAAAAGTTTGTAATTCTAAGGGCTGACTCGTTGTGAACTACAACAAGTGCAAATATATATCTTTCTTAAGTGTGGTGCAAGACACCTTTGTTACATCAAAAATGTAATCCAGTGACGAAACATGATTATAGGATTCAAGGATTCCTATGGCAAGTACGAGCCATAGCATCGATATATCACAGTTTCTTGACAAGAACACTAAGGACAAGGTGGCCTCCATTACTGACAATTCATGTGAGAATCCTGTGGCTGCATGGGACATGAAGTCATTATTTTTTCGAAGGTATTAAATGTGGCGCATCACTCTGAGAAGTAAAGTTTCTGTCCAGAGGGACCACCAAGTCATCCTCTTCTGCTCCTGAAAATATGCAAGTTTATGAGCTTCAAAGAAGCATGTCGTAGGGGAACAGCATGTAGAGTTAAAAGCATACCTTGCAACATCCTGGCAACCATATCACTGTAGTCAGACATGCTCAGCCTGCAATACTGACCCAGCCTCAATGTTCCCTGATTTCTGATGGAGTCACGCCAGCCAAGTTAAGTAAGTGTAATGCCTGACGTCTCCGATTCTTGTCCATGAGTGTGAATGGGTCCTACTAATGCCTTCCCATTTCTTTAGAAAATGTATTTAGCATAAGATAGACTATACAGAACCTTCTCAGTCCCTTTAACAATTTTACTGCCCTAAATTGCAGAAATCATTGGGAAAATATGAGTAAAAATGTACTTCGTTTTCACACTTTTTTAACCACGACCACACTGACGGTGAAAGGGTTATTAAAATACACTTTACAATGAGGCCCTAGCATGGGGAAAAAGCTGAATATGTGTTGAGAAACTATTTTTTTAAACTCCAGTTTCTCCTCATTATTTTCACTTTCCACATTTTAAGCCTGATCAAAGTTCTTGAGCTTTGCACCAAGAGCATATCTATTTTCCCTCCTGCTTCGAGATGGCAGAAGCCTAATTCGGAAACATTATTCTGACACTTTTTGAACTTTTAACAATGTGCTGAAATCCAAACCTTGCTGTACTCCAATTCAAGCCTGTGAAGTTTCATTGAAAAGCTTTGAAACAAGTGAGTCACTGTAAGGGCGTAATAGTAGGTCGTATGTCTGTCTCATTACAATTTCGTCTTCGAGGTAGATAGATACGGGCGGTCCCTTTCTGACACTACCTCACTACCTCAAAAAACTACTAGCAGGCACTGATAATGCCAGAAAGCAAGGCGCCACAAATGAAAGGAAAGACGATCCTCTAAGACGAAACTGCTAGCACCTTGGGAGAGCGAAAAAGCATGAAACAACAAACCTTTCTAATGCAAGGACAAAGTTATTATGCACCGACACGAGAGTAAACAAGGAAACGGCATGTAAGTGGGTGTAGCATATGATAAAGATGCAATAACCCTCAGCGTTGAGTCATAAGGGAACTGCAAGCACTACTTACCACAAATAATGTTCCTTGCAATCTCTTCCAACCATGGTTAAGGTGTTCCTTCTGAATCTTGTACTGAGAAAGTCTAACTGAGCTTAATATCTACATTGGGAAGGTGCAATAATAGATGTATCCAACAGGTGGTACTTGAGGATAAAACTAGATAGGAAAAAAGATGAAGCTTTTTTTCAGTTCCCTGCGTAGTTCCGAATAATATCACCTCAAGGAGCAACTTCACCCAAAGCTGCCAAGTGTTTGGCTTGCACGTGTGTGACATTTACGTGCTTTTAGTGTACGTATGCATGACATTTAAATGGCTCTGTTTCGGGCAAACAAGGCAGCCAAAGTAGGCAGGGGAGTAGTGATGGCTGCATAGCCTGGCTCTGTCTAGAGGTGACTGGGTGCATCACAGTGCACAGACATTTGCTGCACATGAGTGTGAGTGCTGCTGCCTTGTGCCAGCCATGGATGGCTCAGCTCCTCCTTGTATACATGGATAGCTTTAGCCTATTCCATCAGCACTGCACATGCATGTAGTAATGCTCTAATAAAATAATAAAATAGCAGCTGCAACCACCTTACAAGCCCTTGCTGTTGCCTACCCATAGTAACCTCACCTCTAGTTGACCCCTGGCTGAGGATCGTCACTACAGGCCGACAGGGTCCAATACCAGCAAGCAAAGTTCCTCGACCGATAAGGAACAGACAAGAGGAGTTTTGTTTGAATGAATTTACATTTTCGTGCAGTGATGTGGACACCGACACTAAAATGCATTAAATTAACCTCTGATGAATGGCACTAGGCAGGACTGTTCACCTCCAACACCTTCAGCTGGTAAGTTTATATTTGTGCCAAAACTGCTCCCAATATAAAGCCAGCAATGTGCAGGAGGAATGGTTTGAACCAAAAGGAAGCATATTCACTCCCACCTCATGCCCTAAGGCAGCTGGTGATGGCAAGAGGTGTTCTTCCCCCATGTCCTGCAAGACGGCTTATAAAAACTTTTTTTATATATTCGACTTAACTCCTGCTCAGCTAATAAGAGCAATAAATATGAAAGAGCCTCCATTTGCAGCTGCAGAAAACTAGCACCTAAATAATGGCAAAATCATCATTACAATTCCAAAGACAGCAAACATGAACTGCTTACCTTTTTCCATTTAAAGGATACCCTTACTAAATGTAACAAGGTAACACCAATGTATCCTATGGGAGAGGTAGACCATGAAATACTGAAAAATGAATTTAAGACTTTTTCACTAACAGGACATGTAAAACTTAAAATAAATGTCCTACTTTTTAAATCCATTGTAATCTTTCCTGTGGGCTATTTTGGGGTGTACCCTAGGGTGTGTTATATGTATTACGAAGCAAAGTTTGGTCCTGTCAAAATTATTATTTTACCAGGTCGAAATGGCAGTTTAAAACTGCACACACAGGCTACAATGGCAGGCTTGCAAGGCTACTTAACTGGGTAGCAAGTGATGCAGGCCCACTGGAAGCATTTAATTTATAGGCCTGGGTGCATGTAGTATCACTATACAGGGGACTTATAAGTAATTTAAATATGCCAATTGGGTGATAAAGTTAATTTTACTATGTTTTAAGGAGTGAGTACACACATGTTATCACTGGTTAGCAGTACAGTGGTAAAGTGTACAGAGTCCTAAAGCGAACAAAAACTAGATCAGAAAAATATGAAGGAGTAGGACAAAATGTTTGGGGGGGAACACCACCCTAAGGTTTACAGGTCTAACACATTTTTGCTATTCACAATTTTGGCAAACTTCATTGCTGCTATATTCTTTATCTTTGTAAGTAAATCTTTAAAATCTATCCATGGTTTCCCATGGATTTCATCCAACAACATAACGTTGACTCTCTTCTGCATATGATTGATTGTGCATCATTTCTATACGTTGGTTTCATTCTGTAAAAGAAGAACATTATGTAATATTCAAGCTTAGTTAGTATTTAGAGCTCCTATTATCTTCCTTTCATTTCATTTTGGATATTTTTCTTGGGTATGCGCACACTGTTGTGGGAACTCAGGCATCCGATATTGCAGGCAGGTGTTTCTCGTCTCTCGTTCAAGAACACTATCTTTGATGGTTCATGAGTAATTCCACTTATGCTACACCATGGAGATCGCCGTTTCAGGTGTGCATTACATAAGCACGAATCCGTATGTTGCACTGTTACATTATTTGATGATCCTCAGTTTTTTAATAAAGATCGATAAGTGGGCACTACTTTTCATACTTTCATAGTTCCCTTGTGGCTCAGGCAAGATTTGGGTGGTAAGTGTTTTTAGAGACGTTCAAGTAAGTGAGAGTCTACGTTCTTTTCAGGATGATGACGTTTGACACTGTCATGTTTCTTACATGGTCGTGGACACCTCAGTCTTAACAGGCTTCCACTTGTTTTCACAGTTGGCAACCATTCAATAAGGCACGGCGTATGGGGTGCACCGTTTTGGTTTAATCTCTCCTGAGGCTCAGCCGGGAGTGGATGTTTGGATTAACTATTAGCTGAATTGTGACTAAATTTGCTGATCTAAATGCGAATTTGCACACTTGTAAATTTTTAAAATTGTATGCTGCTGATTCTTTTAAATAACGCTCCTAATTTTATTGGAACACATCGTACCTTTCCCCCTGCAACCTCAATCTCCGGCACTGCTCAGCCGTGCATTGGGATCGCGGGGCCGCCATTTTGGGTAGGTGGGGAGGTTAGCAGGCTATGCTTTCTCGTCCCTGACGTTATTTAACGATAGGACGCTGCGAGGGCGCTTGGTTTAATCTCTCCTGAGGCTCAGCCGGGAGTGGATGTTTGGATTGACTATTAGCTGAATTGTGACTAAATTTGCTGATCTAATAGCGGATTTGCATACTTGTATGTTTTTAAAATTGTATGCTGCTGATTCTTTTAAACAACGCTCCTAAATTTATTGGAACACATCGTATCTTTCCCCCTGCAGCCTCGATCTCGGGCACTGCTCAGCCGTGCATTGGGATCGCGGGGCTGCCTTTTGGGTAGGTGGGGAGGTTAGCAGGCTATGCTTTCTCGTCCCTGACCTCATTTAACCACAGGATGATGCGAGCGCGCAACGGACGCGAGCAGGGGCGCGCCGGCGGCGCGCTGAAGGCCGCGATCGTACCGCGCTCAGCGCCAGCTATTATGCTTGTGGAGGCCCAGGTAACCAGCAAAAAAATATATACTTTGATGGTCCATCTCTAAAGGAGCTTAACCCTAGTACCAACAATCATGATTGCACCTGCATTAATCCTATGAAGCACTCGCCAGGTTTGCCAAGGCCCTGTCTAGGATGCGGGGTTATAATACCACAGCTATGTTTTGATACCACAGAGAGGTTTAGACCTCAGGCAGTAAAGACAGGAAGAGACACAGTTTGGAATCTGGTTTTGATGAATGTGAGATCTTTGGTCAAACACAGTTTAGAATGTGCTTTATTTCTGGAAGCCGAAAACATTAAAATAGCCTTCATTACTGAATCCTGGACGGATAATGCTTCCGGACCGGATCTTGTTAAGGCAACACTTCCGAACTTTGTGTGTCATACTCTGAACAGGCCCAAGGGAAGAGGTGGTGGCCTAGCGGTTATCTACCATTCCTCACTCTCGCCGTCTTTCAGCCATGGAGAGGTGGAGGGTAGTGAGGCTTTGGATTTCTCCTTCCATTAATCTCCCCATTATACCTTTCAAGGGTCACTTAATTACAGACCACCGGGTCCCAGAGGATGTTTTATTGAGCAGGTGGGTAAACTCATCAAATCGGGTATTCTGTCTAGTTCTTATACCATTCTAGGAGATTTTAACTTCCATCTGGAAGCCGCCCTAGATCCTGACTCAGTTAAACTCCTAGATTTGATGAAATGCAGCAACCTTGAGCAGCTGGTAATGGAGGCGACTCATCAAGCTGGACATATGCTTGATGGTATTTTTTCGAACAATCCGCACCTGCTAGTTGACAAGATTGAGGCACTTCCTTGGTCTGACCATAAAGCGGTCTTATTTGATCTTTCCGTTCCAGAGCATCTTTCGCAGAAACCAGCTGGAAAAAAGAAGCTGGCAATAAGAGCATGGAATAAAATCGAAGCCAAGGATCTGTGTGAAACCTTAACTAAAACTAGGGGATCGCCTCCCCATAATTTAGAAGATGCTACTCGCCGTTTTTCCAGTTGGCTCGAAACAGCTGGGAACGTGCTGGCCCCAATAAAAATTACTTATCCCACCAGATCACGGCCTTCCGCCCCCTGGTACTCTCAATCACTCCGGGAACAAAAACTGTTATCTAAAAACCTGGAGAAAAAATGGAGAACAGGATTTAAGGAGTCAGATAGGATGAAGTACAAAGGCTCTCTTTCTATATACAAACAGCAGATTAACCAGGCCAAAAGTCAATTCTTCTCTATGAAAATTTATAAAGCTAAAAACTCAGCGAGAGAACTGTTTAATACTGTTACCAACCTGGCCAATCCAGGGACGTTCACAGCAACGCCGAGTCAGGAATTATGTGATAAATTGGCTACATTTTATTTTTTTATAAAGTGGATGCTATTTTCGACACTTTCTCTATTGTTACGGCCAAGAACATTGCAAATCACCCGGCTGATCGTTCAACAGAGTGGGAGGCGACATTGGATACGTTTGTTCCTCCAACGGCCCTAGAAATTAGTAGCCTTCTTAGTCAGATGAAATCTGGCTCCCCTTCTGATCCTTGCCTGATTGCTGTATTAAAGTTAGCAGCTGAGCCAGTAACTCAAGTTCTTAAACCCATTTTTAATTTAATGCATTCAGACGGACACTTCCCGTTAGATTGGAAAAAAGCCTCTATTCTACCCCTCTTGAAGAAACCAAATCTGAATTCTAAAGACCCTAATAATTACAGACCTATATCTAGACTCCCGGCCCCTGCTAAAATGATTGAAAAAAATTTAAACATGCAGCTGAGCCAATTTCTCGAGTCCTCTCAAGCACTGGACCACACACAATATGGCTTTCGAGGGGGCCATAGCACGGAAACGGCCCTCTTGAAATCAACAGAAGAAATTAGGACTATTCTGGATCTAGGCGGTAAGGCGGCCCTGATCCTGTTAGATCTCTCTGCAGCATTCGACACGGTCCATCACGTATTGTTGATGGATCGGCTGCAGGAGATCGGGGTTCAGGGCATGGGCTGGAAACTCTTAAAATCATTTTTGTCTAATCGTACCCAGCAGGTGGCGTTGGGTGAATTTGTATCTGCTCCGTTTTCATTACCATGTGGGGTCCCTCAGGGGTCCTCACTGAGTCCGACACTTTTTAATATTTATGTGTCCTCCCTCGCTCCTCTTATTCAGTCTTTTGGGTTCAGCCTTACTAGCTACGCTGACGATACCCAAATAGTGGTGTCTCTCCTTCCTGCAGAGTCTAAAAGCACAGCAATCCGATTCAACGATTGCATGAACGCAGTGGGGACTTGGATGGCTCAGAAGTGCCTAAAGTTAAATTCTAATAAGACGGAGGTGGTTTGCTTTGGGAATGATGCCAATTTCTGGACACCAGATTGGTGGCCTGATTCTCTGGGTCCTCTTCCCGTACCTATCAAGAAGGTAAAAAATGTAGGGGTATGGATAAATCAGAAGCTTAATTTTAAAGACCAGGTTAATTCGGTGGCATCTGCCACGTCCTATGCCCTGAGGTCATGCAAGAAAATTCTGCATTTGCTCCCATCCGAGTGTTGTAAAACAGTGATTACAGCTCTCACCATGTCGAGGCTGGATTACTGTAATAGTCTCTATTTTACCATTCAGGAAGGTGCAATGCAGACGTTACAACTTTTACAGAATGCAGCTGCTAGACTGCTGTTGGGCATTCCTAAATATGCGCCAATAGCTGATGAGATACGAAAATTACACTGGCTGCCACTTAGGAAGCGTACCATGTTCAAAGCGATGTGCCTAGTACACAAGGCCCTCTACGGAGTAGGGTCGGCCTACCTAAAAGAACATCTCTATTGGTATACACCAAGCAGACGGTCACGATCATCAGATGCTAAACTGGTGCATGTCCCATCTGTCAGAAAGGCCACCTGGGGTGGCAAAAGCTTTGTGGCAAATGCAGCTAAAGCATGGAACAAACTTCCCCTTCAGCTCAGAGCTATTTCAAAACGTTTCATCTTTCGAAAGAACTTAAAAACCTGGCTGTTTTCATCCTAGTGGACCAGGTATCTGCCTGGCTCGGTCCCTCTGTAGAGATTTCACATAGTGCCAGGACACCCATGGGTAACAGCGCGCTCTATAAATGCCATAAATAAATAAATAAATTATACAAGGTAACTTTTGCGGATACCGAACATGTATTGATTCTTTGAATGGCTTCAGCTAGAAGTACTTCAGTTTTAGCTTTGATTGCAAATCTCATATGAACCATTATCATTACAGCGCATGCTCGTTACTTCATGATTTAACTTAGCTTCCTCCACTGTTCGTGTAACATACAAAGCCGATTTCAGAAATTCGGTTGAGAAACATAGAAAGCTCCAGTTCATGTGAGTTTATCTTTGAGCACACTTTTGCAATACTCGGTTGACATGCACACTCTAATGATACTTTAGTGACACTTAAAATACTCAACGTTGATTTGTGTCTGCTTTTTCGTAGTCCAACACCATGTTTGATCAATCCATGAATAGGTGAGATGTTCAGGTTTACTTGTCAACATCGCGTACCGTTGGGGCTGTAAGGGGTATTTTCTTTCACTTTCATGAATAGTTGAGTTTAGTTGGCGGTCTCACTTACTCACTATCCTCGGGTTTTTCTCCCGCTTGGGGCTCAAGCCCCTTTTCCTTTTCACTTGTATTGCAGAGCTTGAATCTTATGACACATTCTTCGTATTAAAGCTTGGATGTATTTAATTTGCGGTTCTGGGTATAAACCTAAAAGGCCATTGTGAATTAATTATTGGTTTTAAGTATGAGGTTGTTAAAGTTCAAGCATCTTAATGGATTTATGTTACTTACAGTGTATCCCTGATGAAGCGTCATCCCCAAAATGCAGTGGGACTGATAAGCACTACATGGGAAGTGTAATGCCACGCTACATGGAAAGTTGATGAACATGATAGCAGATGACAGTATTGAGCAATAAAAGTAGTATAAGTCTAATACTACAAGATAAATGATTGTGCATGTGATTATTTGTGTTTTTGTGAAAAAAACTTTTGCTGTAAATAATTGCACCAATTGAAGGATTGCAATTGTAACTGTAGTTTGTTTCATTATTTTTATACATTTGTTTAAAAATTGAAGAAAGAGTGCCAGGATTGGCTTGTGAAAAGTGCACTTCATTTAATTGCAACATTTTCGTGTCTCAATTGTCAGTGTCTTCATAACTGACAGGAACTGGTGAGTACACAAGGTAGCACCCTATTTAAGTATTGTTTATTTAGAAAAAAGAAGGTACAAAATACATACAAAAAAACAGGTGTGCAGGTTATAATTACACCAGAATTGTCTTAAACCCAGTTTACCTACTATATTTACTTGTAAGCCTCTAGTAAAGTGGTACTATATGGGACCAGGGCCTGTAAATTAAACGCTACTATTGGGTCTGCAACACTGATTGTGCCATCCATTTTGGTAGCCCCTTAAACAAGTCTTATGCCTGCCATTGCAGCCTGTGTGTGCAGTTTTGAACTGTTAAAATATACCTCTTTAATTAGCTGGTGTGCGGGTAACGCACCAGCCCCAAGACACACAACTTACTAACATACGTTGAGTTTAAACCACATAATCCATAGTAATGAATGTTTTTATCTATTTTCTTCAACAGTATCAAAGTACACACAGAGGCGACATGATTCCAATTTTCAACTGCATGAGAAATGCCCATCCAGGCTTTATTTCACAGCACAAGAAATTCACGTTTCATCCTGGGTATCCTTAATAACATACACCCAATGCATTTCAGACAAAATGCCCTTCATCAGGTGTAACTATAATGTAAAAAGAAGCCTATCAGCAAACCTCAATGACGTCATGTATGTGGTCTAAATAAACAGGTAAACCTTTTTTGGCATTTACCACGTTTAAATTAATGGCCTTAAATATCACCAAGACATGCTGTAAATGATTTGATCAGAAAATACGTGCTTTGTTTGAGACCAACACATTAATTTCTTCAACAAGAAAAAAGAAAATAGCAAGAAGTGATCAGTGCTTCATGCTTCGCCAAGTATGGCACAAAAAAGAACCCCATGCTTAGTGGTGTCCTGAGTAAAAGCAACCATGAAAACTAAAAATAAACCAAACATAAACAAAATCTCCACTTTTGATATGTGTAGAGATAAGATCCAGTGGGGAAACCAGCATATTCACTCCAATGTTGGCATGCTCAACTGACCATTACACTATCCATCAAACAAAGTTATCCTTCAAGCAAACTGAGAGTATGCAAACCCGTCATAAAAAACACATGTGGAAACAATCCTTTCACACAAAATGCAGTCATTGCTATGTAAATTAACAATAAACTATGGAGTGTTTGTTTATGTTTGGTTTAGTGTTCGTTTTCATGGTTCCTTTTACTAACACCACAACTCAGCATCCCAAAACAAATACATTCACGCAGCACCTAATTGGTGTCACTGCTTATAGTTCTGCAAAAACAGAATAGGAGAGTTAGTCTGCCAGAGGCTAAATTACAATCTTTTAAAAAAAGTCATTTGTACGTCCCATAATGACTGTGCACATCGTATTAAACTTTAATGTGATCAACACACAGTGCATAAATCAAATGAAAAAAATTGCACTGAGGTGGGTTCTTCTAGTGAAGCCAAATTAGCTATGTGAATGACAATACACATATAGAGCACAACATACAATTAAAAACACCACATACATATATAATACAGTATTCTTGTATTATAGATCCTGGGACCGAGAGGTGAACCTGTAGTCACACACTATAAAAATAAAAACGGCATAAAATCCTGATATGTCAAATACTGTATTTGTTTTATGCAGTAAACATCCGTGATGCTTAACGGCTATGCCATATTTACTTCGTCAAGGTTACACTCCTGTGCATTAACCTAGAATTTTGCAGCCCGGATCCTGCATATTACCATCTTCTGTGACAGCGAGATGTTTTATCAGGAATGCACAAGATAGGAGACGAGCCACCGTGGTGTACTTGTGTTGAAAAATGACTATACCGCGAACCCAAGATGGCACCGGACATTGGCACTACTTCCGTATTCCATGGGCTGCTTGGGTATGCAGTCTGTGTTCTGATCCAGATCCGGCGCGAGTTCACCAGTTTCTGCCTGCAAATGACGCCTCCATCTTTTGGAGCTTAGGAGAAGTTTGATTTATTCCAAAATACTTCCAACATGATTGGTTAATCTGTTTAATAGTAGGGAGGGGGGGGAGGTGAATATTCACAATTATAACGCCTCACAGGGATTAAAGAAGTTCGTACCATCATGTGTTCATAATGATGTGTATTATAAGTGGTCATTATAATCGTGTGTTTGTTAAATTATTCAGTCTATTGATGCTCTGGCTATCATTGTATTTTTTCTGATATGACGCTTGGACATTTCAGTCTACCATTACAGCTCTGGCTTTCTTTGTATTTATGTATGATATGATACTCTGATATTTCAACCTACTCGTGATATTACTCTGAACTACTGGATGGGAGGGATTAGAGACATACTGGATTGGCAATGGGAGGTACATAGCATTCTAAAATATCCATCCCAAAAAACTCTTTGATGTGTATTGACTGATCCTGTCAATCTAACAACCTGTGTCATGGTGTAAATTGCCCCATGGTATGTTGTTGTTGAGGACCTCTATATGTCTTGAGTCTGAATACCCAACGCTGTTCCTTTTTGAAGAGGTTAGATTCACAACTCACTGTGTCACTCATATGCTCCAGAATCGCCCATCAACTGTCCTGTGCAGTGTGTCTTTTCTCAATGTAGTGAGTCGTTATTTTAATGGTTGCACTGCCACATCTCAAGTTGCTTCTATGTAGTGTAGATTTCAGGGGCAAGTTATCAGGTATACTACCCTTTGTGGGTTGCATTTTGTGAATTGTCTTAGTTCCCATGTCATGTTATTATTGAAGGAAACTGTTTTGGTTGGTTTTGTCAAAGGGCAGACACTGTAACCTCAACATGGTTAGTGGTCCTTGACAGGTGACATGATAGTCTGTGCTTGTGTTTTATCCATGAGTGTTTTTTGGGGGCATATATATATTAACATGTCACGTAAGCTCCCTCCCCTGTCTGTGAGAAAACATGAGTTTGGGGAACCTAGGGGTGCCACTGTTGAGAATGCTCCAGTGTTTTTTAATAATCTTAGATACTTGGTTGGATGCAATGTTGAAAGTTTTAATGCAAATGGGTCTCTCTTCTTTTTCTTTTTGAGGGGTAATGTCAAGTAGGACTTCCCTATTATTGTTTCTTGCTCGCTTTATTGCTCGAGACACAATTTTAGGGGAATGATTTCTGGTCGTTTGTTTTGATGCCAAATGCTCCGTTGTGTTTTAAATCGGAACTGTTTCTCCTTAGTCTGAGTAACAAGTTTTCTCTGAGCTGGCAAAGGTGAAAAATATCATACAGGAGGAGACTGTTCTTGGCAGTTGGCTTTTCTTGTGCAGTGGTCTTAAGCATTCCTTAGTCACATATGACGTTAAGATCCAGGAACACCAGTTCTTTCCTACTCATAGTATGTGTAAACTTTACAAACTTGTTTTGTAAATTCAACCAACTCAAGAATATTTATTTGCGGTGGCTTTGTTCTCCTCCTATATGGTCAGGACATTGTCAATATAACTTTTCCGCAGCTTTATGTGTTCTAGAAAAGGGTTGTGAGGATATAAGATTGTGTGTACCTCTAGATGGTGAACATAGAGACCAGCTAAGCTCGGCACAAAGGTGCTGCCCATGCTGGTTCCATGTTTTTGTAGATACAAAATTCCCTGCGTTTTCTTCACTATGAAGGGTACGTTCATACTAAGAGTAAGGCTCTTTTTGATTTTGATACATTATCTAGGAGGATGAGCCTCTCTGACCCGGTCTCCTCTATCTCCCCCTTTGTTTGATAGTAACTTATTTGTGCAATACACACACAATAACACAATGAAAACACCACAAAAAGACTTCACAAAGGTTTAGGAAAATAGAGAATATTTATCTCAGTAAAACAAGATCAAAATGACAAAGATGGAGAAGTAGAAGTTGAGATTTTTTTTCAAGAATCCAAAAATAGTGCTTAGAAGTCACTAGCAGTCCAAAGAATACCTGAGGTCACAAGGGATCAAACTAGCTGACCGTAATGGAGGGCAGGCTGGCTACAGGATCCAAACAGGTCCTGCTGAAGAAATACCCTGGCTGGAGCAAGTGTCAAGGCTGAAAGCCTACTGCGTCGCACAAAAGGGGTCTTGCGTCATCGTTGAGCTTCATTGAAGTAAAAGTAATGTTTTGTCATTGAGCCATGCAGAGCATCTGTGTTGTGCAGATTGTATTTTGAATATGTTACCCGTAATGTAATGCGAGCTGCGCTCTCTTTACGATTTAGATAAAAAAAAGCCAAATCTGGAACGTTTGATTGGACCAGGGTCATATGGCGCCCTACAGTAATCACAACAATTGCCATTTTTAAGTTTGGTAAGAAATTTATTTTTCCGAAGTACGTCGCGAAAAAGGCATCTAACTTTTAGAAATTAGATAATCATATAACGCTAGTTGTAATCCACCTTTCAGATGGAAAAATAAACTGTCCACTTCACGGAATGTACCCGGATCAACAATACACGTCGTTTTTGATTCAAACATTAGGAAAACAGGGTAAGCGGAGCGCTATGCGCTATAAATTAAGCACTTTATGTATAGTATCTGTCACTTACGTAATGTTAGATATGCTCTTCTCTTTTAATTAGATAAAAAGAGAACGTATCTCATCGAATACTATCAAATAAAGACTACCTAACACCGCAGATCAATACGAGTAGATCATATATTTAAACAGGGTAAGCAGTATAGTACTGATAAGAATAATCATCTTGACAGCCACCATAGTGGATTTATTGCTAATGGACCATTGTTTATTCACAGAGTCATAAGCTTTCTGCCTCCACTATCTTGTGCGACTATTTGATGTCAGCAGTTCAATATGACCTTAATATAGGTAAGCACTATTGACGAAAATCGATCGAAATATTTATGACAACTGGTTTTTGTTAGATTCAAGATGTTTAAAAAAATATAGCCAAATAGGAAAATAAATAGCAAGACATTCGTAGAACATCATAATCGTGTGACTGAAAATCAAGGCAGGGGAAAAGACAGACGTAATAAATAGATACCACAGTAAAATGATAAGTGTGAGTTATCATAAGTAGTTTAAAAAAATGGTTTTTCAGGATTCCATATTTCCTGACAATTATACTGAAAATCCCTTTTTTTCTTTCTCTTTTTCTTTTTTCCCTCTTGTATTTCTCTGTTTCCATATTGTTAGGTTGTTTAAACAGACACAAAACTTTTCATTGTGAGGGAAATGTTATATTGAAAGAACTTGTTTGATTGAATAAAATATACCTTTGAGTATGTTACCAATATGTATATATATTTATGTAGATGTGACAGATATGCATGTACTAATGAAAATGGGGTTTGAGCAGTTGAAATGAAAAAAACAGAAATTAGTATATGTTCGTAAGCGGTATCATCAGTACTTGTTAACCATCAGTATCTAACACATAACATGAGAGTCTAAATTACAAACTGTTTTTGCACTGTAAATACGAAATTGTAAAAATATCCTTTTTTCAAAATATTTCTTGCAGCACTGCGATGGTACAGTCCTGAGGAAGACACATCTCAGTGTCGAAACGCGGAGACAGGGAACCATCCATTAGTTTTTATATTTAATAATTTTTTATGTATGAAATTATGCATATGCTATAATGCTGAAATATTTTATCATTTGTGTATAATCGTGTATCAATTTTATCAAGGAGTATGTTCTGTATGAGGAATTAAATTGTATCTTATGTGTAAAAACAGGTGTTGATTATCATTACTTTTGTGTGGCAAATGCCAATTCTCATGTGTTAGTGGTTATTAGATATTTGCCTGGGTGTTTTATTCTCATAAAGAGCATCTTTGTTGAGCCACGCAAGCTGTGGATCAGCTGTCGTCGAGCAGCCTTTGTGTTGGCATCAAAAGGCGATGATGCAAGCCAGCAAGCCCTTGGAGTCACTCTGAGTTCAAGTGAGATCGGTCCAGTCCTTGTCCTCAGCAAATCAGAGATTAGCAGGCAGCAGGGCAGCTAATCAAAGCAGAGAAGCCGTTCCTCAGAACAGTCAGTAATGACAAAGTGGCAATCCGTATAGGACAGAAGGCTTTACTCCAGCAGAGTTCTACCTAGATCCAGTAGTGTATGATTTGGCAGTGCCACAGTGCCAGTACTTATACCCAAAAGTGCCCTTGATTTAAGGGGTGAATTCAAAGGATTTCATTGAAGTGCACAAATACCCCTTTCAATCAAGTCCTGTCGGACAGGCTAACTGGCTTGGCAGTTCGCTCTGGACTGTTCCCATGAGGCACAGGGTCAAGACTGATTTGCATATGGCCACATCTGAACTGGGGTGGCTTGGTGAGCAAAATAACGATGGATTAAACCCAAATCTGTGACTGGGGGTGAATGTTTTGCCATTGTGCAAAATTCCATCCATCATCTGGTGTGTTTTGCTGTTCACCCTATGCTGTTCACCCTATGTGGGAAGAGTATGCCCAGACGTGGGTCCCGTGCTCACTAAGCCACTGGAGTCAAGCTATCCTGGCTGAAGAAGGCTGATAGCCAGAAACTGGTCCTAGGATGCTTGATTCCGGTCCAGGGAAGACATGGCTTGGCAGTTCGGTCTGGACTGTTCCCATGAGGCACAGGGTCAAGATTGATTTGCATATGGCCATGTCTGAACTGGGGTAGCTTGGTGAGCAAAATAATGATGGATTAAACCCAGATCTGTGACTGGGGGTGAATGTTTTGCCATTGTGCAACATTACGTCCAATCATCTTGCGTGTTTTGCTGTTCACCCTATGTGGGAAGGTTATGCCCGACGTGGGTCCCATGCTCACTAAGGCACTGGAGTAAAGCTATCCTGGCTGAAGACGGCTGATAGCCAGAAACCGGTCCTAGGATGCTTTATTCCGGTCCAGGGAAGACATGACTTGGCAGTTCGGTCTGGACTGTTTCCATGAGGCACAGGGTCAAGACTGATTTGCATATGGCCATGTCTGAACTGGGGTGGCTTGGTCAGCAAAATAAAGATGGATTAAACCCAGATCTGTGACTGGGGGTGAATGTTTTTACATTATGCAACACTCCGTCCATCATCTTGTATGTTTTAACTGCGGGGCGTGAACCAGTGCTTTGTGTGGGGACAGGGGACTACCTATTGAAATGTAGCTATCAGTCCCTCCCATTCCTCCCTGCCCAAGAAGACCCATTAGAATGCAGATGAACCTCACCTTTCTGTTTTTGTGGCTGAATATAAGGAATGCACAAAATGTATATTTCAACCAGCCCAGACGTGTATTGGTGACAGGCTGCAGGAACACACAGAAAAGTTTAGAGCAGCGAAAGGTCCACTTTCCAAAAGTGGTATTTCTAAATAATAATGTCAGACACAACTTTACCACTAGAAATGATTTATCATTAGCATTCAAAAAGATATGAAACATGATTTAGATGCTCCTTTCTAATCAAGAATTGCAGCTCAAAAGTATTTTAAGGAAATCCCAATGCTTGCCTACGAGAGGAATAAGCCAGTAGTGATGAATTATTTTAGCTGTTTGTCACTACCAGGACATGTAAAACATAAATTGCAGGCCTGAGACAGAGTTGAAAGCCTACTTTTGTGCGTGGCACAATCAGGGCTGCAAGCCCACTAGCAGCCTTTACACTAAAGACCCTTGGTATATGGCACTTTACAAGGGACTTGGGGCCAGATGTAGGTAAATGTCATTTACCGATTCTTAAATTCCGAATTTTACCGATTCGGTATTCAAAAATCGGTAAATGAGATGTAGGAAAAAATCGGTATTTTTTACCGATTCGGTAAAATTCGGTATCGGACTTTCGGAAATTACCGAATCGGTATTTACCGAATCGGTATTTACCGAATCGGTATTTCCCATTCATCCCTATGGGCCAAAAGGCCCATAGGAATGAATAGGAAATACCGATTTGGTAAATACCGATTCGGTAAATACCGAATCGGAAAGCAAGCAAAAGTGAAACTTAAGACAACAGCCAATCAGGTGCAACCACCCTCCCCCTCCCTACCAGGAAGTGGCTACACAGGCAGCTGCAACTAATTAGAAGGTTCTGGAGAGGCAGTTGGAGCAGAGAGACTGGGGGCAGCAGCAGACAGAGTTTGTGCAGTTTAAAACTTTAAACATGGCAAGCAGCAAGGACACAGAGCAGACAGAAAGAAAAAGAAAGCTCAAATTCAGCAGCATGGAGCTCCAGGTCCTTGTGGAGGAGGTGGTAAAGGTGCACCACAAACTTTTTGGAAGGCAGTCCCTCTCTGTGCCAGAATCTGCAAAAAGGAAGATTTGGCATGATATCCTTGACAAAGTCAATGCAGTGGGAGTGACCACCAGAGTCACAGAAGATTTAAAAAAGAGGTTTTATGACCTGAGGAGCCTCACAAAAATAAATTTGCAGACCACCACAAACAGGCCTTGCAAACAGGTGGAGGAAAGAACACAGCACCCCCCTCACTGACTTGGAGGAGATGGTGGCTGCAACCTTGGAGCCTGAAAGCGTCTGCGGACTGGGAGAAGTGGACAGCTCGGCCAAAGCTGCAAGTAGAAAAGGTAAGATGCATGCACAGCAATCCCCCCACACCCTCATCCTTTCCTCACCCCTTGAAGTTAAGTTACCCCAGTTCCAGTGTGTCTGCGCCAAACAGTAGCAATGCATCATGGTACATGTAGTCAGTTAATGAAAGACCATGTCATACAGCACAGTAACCACCAAGTTAGTCAAATGATTGCAGACATAATGAAGGGCAGGCAGCATGTAATAAGAGCAATTTCCAAAGTTTTAATTGTAGTGGCTGTGAGACATTTGCACCTAGCTGATATGCGCTCATATGTCCACAGGTCACACACCCAGAAGGCAGTCACAAGAGGCAGAAGGCACGGCACCCGAGAGGGATGAAAGTCATGAGCCAGGTCCCAGTGCATCACAGGACACAGGTGTACCGAGTGGGCAGCCACCTTTCAAAGAACCTGACATCACTGAAGAAATGCAGGCATCCCCAAGACCTTCACAGTCCCCACTATAATTATCGTCACCAGAAATGCCAGCATCACTGGATATTGAAACACCTGCAGCACAACCTAGCAGGAGGCATGTCGTTCCCCCACTGATGGGAATGGAGACAGCTGCTGGTGAAATGGTGGGTGAAGACTCACACAACTTGCCTGGAGATGACATCTCTGCCACACTGCAGCCCAGTGCAGAGCCTGTCCCTAGTACCACTAGACGCCGCACAGTACAAGGAAGGAGTGTAGGTGCACGTGGGGAGGGGTCCAGTGTCTTCCAAGGCCTGGAGGGATCCATGGTCAAGATTCAGAGGATGCAGGGTAAGGGCATCATGTCCTGTCAACGACAAATGCGCAACCTCAATATCAACATGAAGGAAATTGGTAAGGGCATCAGGGAACTGGTGGAAGTAAACAAGAACATGGCTACAGGGATACATGACATGACCCAATCCATGCAGCAACTGTGCACAAAACTGGACTCAGAAATAACATCAAGGCGCAGGGAGAAGCAGCGTGCACAGAGAACTGACAAAGCAATTCACCGCCTGGCCACAGCCACATCCCTGCTATGCAGGCGTAGCATGAACAGTCAGGAGGTCTTATCTCAAAACAGCAATCACCTGACAAGGGGCATAGCCGGAATGACCGGTGCGCTAGAGGCTCTAATTAATGCTCAGACTGCACAAACTGCTGCTATTGAGGTGCCTGAGAGTGAAGGTAGCATCACTAGGAGCAGCATGGCAAGCCCCCTTGTTGTAGAGACAAGGAGGAGCAGCAGGCGACAAGGTGGGGCTACAGGCCAAACGCCCAGTGAACAGAGTGAGCCACATACATCTGGCAGTGCGAAGCGTGGCTGCAAATGAACAGTTAATAGTATGGGCTACTGCCATTGGACATACAATTTAGAAATTTTACAGTTTGTGTTGCACATTTGTGCCTTTGAAACCTGCGTAGTGACAATATACAACTACGGTGGGTGCATTCAACACCTGTCTGTGTGTGTTTACTCACTGTGAGCATTGCAGTGAAATGCTTACTGGTGCACTTTTGTTCTTTAACATACCTAGATATATACAAAATTAAACAAAATTTCGTGCTTTCAACATAGGTCTCAGTCTCATTACTTACTCAGAAATAGTTGCGTGTAATATCCTCACGTCTGTATCTGCCATCACTTGGTGTTGACACTCCAGCAGGTTGTGTTTCAGGCACAGCAACCTCGTCGTCATGATCCTCAAAGTCTGACAACTCCACCTCTGTGCCCTTCTTCACAGCAAGGCTATGCAACATGGCACAGGCAGCAATGATTTTACAGCAGGTGATGGGGGTATACTGCCGGGCACCTCCACTCTTATGCAGGCACCTGAACCTGCTCTTCCATATACCAAAGGTATGCTCAACAATATTTCTTGTGCTCTTGTGGGCCCTGTTATATCTCCTTTGACTGGGTGTTGAGGGGTTGAGGTAGGGGGTGAGTATGAAGGAGCGGAGGGCATATGCACTGTCTCCTAAAAGGAAATGGGAGTACATTACTCACATGCATACATGTACATCTTTCTGCAATAGGTGTTAATGGGGTCGTACACTGTGTCTTACCTAGCAGGTATCCTTCACCAAATTCCCCTGCTGTCAGCCGTGCATATATACCGCTGTTTTGAAATATGTAGGAATTGTGGGTACTCCCAGGAAATGTTGCCACAAGGTCAGTGATGGTGCACTTGGCATTGCAAATCACCTGCACATTGATGGTGTGGGTGGACTTTCTATTCCTATATATGTATTCTGTTGCAGCAGGGGGACAAATGGGAATGTGTGTGCCATCAATGCAGCCAATGATGTTGGGGAAACGCGCCATCTGATAAAAGTCAGATTTTGTTTGGCGCAGTTCAGCATGGTTTGCAGGGAATGATATATAATGGTCCATCCTCTGTAACATGGCATCTATGAATTTGTGGAAAAAGCGTGACAGGCTGCTCTGGGTCACCCCCCCTACCGCAGCAACCACACTCTGGTAGCTCCCAGACGCAAGCAGGTGTAGGCTGCACAGCACCTGCACGTGGGGTGGAATGGCGTGTGCCCTTGGGGTAGTGTGCTCCAACAGTGGTTGAAGGTCCCTGATGAGGTCCAAGATGGTGTCTGGGTCCAACCTGTACCTCTGGAGTATCTCTGCCTCTGTGAGCATGAACAAGGTGATCCTCTGTCTGTAGACCTGCTCCTGTCTCTCCCATTCTCTCTCTCCTTCCTCCTGTAGCCGTAGCCGTCTTGCAATGACATAGAATGCCGCCATTGGGGAAAAAAATGCATTTTGGGTCCTTTTTTATAGGCTGTACCGTGTTACCACCTGATTTGAATCCATGGTAAATACCGACTCTTAAATACCGAATTTCAAGCAAATTCAGTATTTAACCCCTTGGACGCACATGACGAGCTCAGCTCGTCATGGAGTGCCCATTCATTTCAATGGAAATTACATTGAATGTCCATGCACAAGCTCAGCATCCAAGTGGTTAAGAGCTTCCCTACATCTCAAACTTCAAGTTTTCCACTTCTTATTTACCGATTCTGTATTTTACCGATTCGGTAAATTTACCGATTCGGTAAATTTACCGAATCGCAAACCGTTGCGAATCGGTATTTTTACCGATTCAGAATATTTTCCGATTCGGTAACTTTACCGATTCAGTAAATTTACCGAATCGCAAACCGTTGCGAATCGGTATTTTCATCGATTCGGAATATTTTCCGATTCGGTAACTTTACCGATTTGGTAAATTTACCGATTCTGACGATTTTCACTCTCCTACATCCCAAATGCTCAATACCGGTCGGAAACGGCCGAAAATCGTTTTCGGCCGTTACCGACCGGTATTGGGCTACCTACATCTGGCCCTTGTAAGTAAACTAAATATGAAAATCATTTATACATCAATGTCACCATGTTTTAGGGGAGAAGCAAATGCACTTTAGCACTAGTAAGCAGTGGTAAAGTGCTCAGAGTCCTAAGGCCAACAAAAACATACAGCAAGTAGTGGAGGCAAGAAAGCAAAATCTTGGGGGAAGACCACCCTAAGGATGATAGGTCTAACAGTTACCCTTATCAGATGCCTTAGGAGCAGAACAGGCTTCCAACAACCTTGAATCCAGCACCTGGACTCTGCCATTTGTGAGACCTGCCCTCCCAAGTAGTGCCACCCCAGTCCTGGACACTTGGAAGTGTGCCTGAAGGTGCTCTGCCAGCCCATCTGAGGAGTCAGTAGAACTGATGCATCCCCTCTAATGGCACTGTACATCACCAATAGAAGCAGCACATTGCCTCTGCTGTGTGGAATTCCTCAACGCAGGGTTCTGTATCGCCTACAGCAGCCTATTGGAACCACCGCTGTACGGTTCATCTCCTCTACTAGACCTCACATCGCCTCTGGTGTGCCACGCATCCTCAATGCAGGACTCTCCATCTCTTCATAACCAGGATTAAGGTACTGTGTTCAGCAGACCTAGGTTGGTCCCTGTAGTCGGCCTGTGTTCCATCGTGGTCAGCCTGAACTTGCGACTTTATCTCGGCCTGGTACAACCAGGTAAACACAGTTGATGCTTTGTGCTTTTTGGTGCAATTTTCACTAAAATTGCATACCTCCAGTTCTCCTGATTGGATTATTGTTGGTTCTCTCTTGATTTATTTATTAAAACGTATTCTGTTATTCTAAATTTGTCTAGGATTTTTCTTGTATTGTGTTTTTACTTTATCACTGTTTGAAGTGTAACATACATTATTTACACATTGTTTCTAAGTTAGGCCTGACTGTTCTGTGCCAAGCTACCAGTGAGTTGAGCAAAGGTTGCTTGTGACTTCCCCTTGACAAGAATTGTGTTTGCTACTTTAGTAGGGGTTCTCTGCCCACAACCAGTAACTCAAATGTTCTCACTTCCCTTCAATGTTACAGAAGTTAGTCTCAGATTCCAGGACCTTTTGAAGAGCAGGACCCTGTGATGTTGACAGTACACACTGCTGTCCATTAAGCCTTCAACGGAAATATTGTTGGCTCTTGGCTCTTACACCCCAAATCCCCTATTAAGTGGGCACCTATGTAATATAGCAAGACCAACTGAAAAATAAAAGAGGTTGGTTGCTTAAGTATGATACATGTCTCAATGGTAAACGTTCATTAAGTATATAAACAAGATGTGAAGTGACAGTGACATAGTGGGCAATACAACAGCTGCATAAAAAGATTAAGGTTAAAATACAAATACCAAATGTCTGCTGTAACTCTATGAGAATTATGTACAGAAGGGCAGATCAACAGTGGCACAACTTCCATTACAGGAGTAGACCAAAGAGAAACACCAGTGGAAGCACAC
This sequence comes from Lissotriton helveticus, assembly GCF_964261635.1. Taxonomy (NCBI): domain Eukaryota; kingdom Metazoa; phylum Chordata; class Amphibia; order Caudata; family Salamandridae; genus Lissotriton; species Lissotriton helveticus. Next base: position 1,472,387,129 of record NC_136065.1, read on the forward strand.
ATCGGAGAGGTGACAGAAGGCCACGGGAGAATAGTGTTACATACACGGAGTCATCTTTTCTCCTGACTTACTGCTCCCTCTGGAATCAAATGCTGGTCTCAGGCCAAGTCCACAATGAAAAGGGAGAAATGGACAGGCAGTCACGATGAATATGCAGCAGAATTAAGACAGTGTAGTGCCATTGAGGCAGTGAGCTAGTATGAGTTCTGTGGCAGGAACTGATGGCTCAAGAGCAGATCCATGCGCCAGGAACATTATCTGTAGAGTAGTCCCTGAAATGGCTGTAGAACAAGATCTTTGTTAGCTGTTGTAACTGACTGTTCAGCTCAGGACTGTCTGTTCTTGAGAAGGAAACTAGGGAGAGAGAGAAGGTCCAAGTGCACAGACAACTTCACCCAGCTGCTGAGTTTAGCACAAATGGACATGGAGGCTTAGAAGCTCAGCTTGCCTGAGGGAGAAAAGTGGGTTCCAAATATTCATAAGGAAAGACTAAGGAGGTCACAGCTTATGTCACAGGATAAAAAACGGACCTTAGCTCACCCCAAGATGGGAAGAGAAATGTAACTCATCGTAATGGAGAGAGAAAGGGTGCTCATATGAATCAATGTAAGAAGTGGAACACATATATCATATATAGGGAATAAGAAGGAGGACACAACTCACCCAAGAGTTGCACAATTCATCCCAAAATAGGAAGAAGTAGGGCAGCTCATCCGAACAGATGAAAAGGGGGGCACACCTCACCCTAATGGAGGTAGAAGGTAAAACAGCTTAACCCAATTGAATAATATTTGGGACATTGCTTAGCCTACGTGAATAAGAAGGGGGAACACAGCTTGCCCCACATGAGGAAGAAGGGGCACAACTAATCCTAAGGTTGAAGGAAGATGGAACAACTCAACAGAAAGAAGGAGAGAGAGTTCACACATTTCTCCTGGGAAGAAAAAGAGGAGGTGGCACAGCCATCTGCACGTAGTAGGAGAAATTACACAATGCACAAATGCTCTGCAGTGGATTTGTGAGTTACCCTGTGAGGGAATGATATGTCCAGGCATTGAGAGCCTGTCAGTGGAAGCAAACTGTAACCTTTATTTTGGACCCGTGTATGTGATTCGGACTCCGACCTTTCCCCTTAACCGTTTGTCTCTTGCTGCCCAGGGCTCTGCCTCAATGGTCCCTTTGAGTTCTTTGTTGTCAACTCTACCAGAGTTCATGTGTTGGGCTGCCAAGGCGGCCAAGCTGTCATATATTTTCCCTTTAATGACTGTTGGAAGCACCCTTTATCATGCTTTTGCTATGAGGTAGATGATGTTAGGATGTACTCACCTGTTGATTCTAGACTGCTTCATTAGAAATATTAATCTCACAACTTCCCTTTCTTGTTAACCACACCAGCCTTCCTGTTGAAACAGTTGTGATATACAACTAGCAGCAAAAAAAGGGCTGGGGAAAGAGGAGAGCACTGAAATATGGTCGTTTCAACAGTCCTGAAAGTTCAGAGTTCCCAGGAAGGAAATGATTCTTTACTTTGGATCGCAGATTCCTAAATGTTAGTGCACATATCACACCACACAGTTCGACACATACACAAATACACATTTAACTTTCTTTTAATCTTTTACAGTCTACCTCAAGATTAATCCAAATCTATTCCTCTGAATGAGTTGCTCTAATTTCATTTGTAGACAATTTCACTGAATAAGGCAAAAATCGGCAATTTGGGCTCTTGTATTTCTGATAAGGATGAGCCGCTTTCAGAGTTATTGTAGTTATTTTCATTATGCTTGTATTAGGCTCCCCTGATTTTAAATTGAGTCACTTTTCAATAAAAAAAATATTGCATTTACGAATGCAAGTTCTTTCCTCATTAAAAAAAAGTTACTTTCATAGTGTCTTCAACAACACTTCACAGCATTACATGCTACAAACGAATCAAATGTACTTACATTTCTTGAGCAGTGTCACATTCTGCCTCCAGGAATAAAAGTAATCTTTGGTTATTTTACATGATGTTCTTACAGGCTCAAGCGGGTGTAAGAACCAAACTTGGATCACCAACAGGGAAGACTTCAAGTCCTGGCGAACTCCAGCATTGGTTAATTGTATTAACTGTTAATCTTAGTGACGTCCACAGAATGCAGCACATACAGAAAAAATAAATTGCCATTATTGATTGTTTATGTGCAGGAAGGAATACCTTTCTGCACATAAATAATAATTTCCTGCAATGCAGGCAATCTTGCACTTTGGTACAAATGTGCCTGCATTGGTGCTAGGTAGTTAATTTTAGTGCCAGTACTAGGTAAAACAAAAGGGTGCATCATATTGTTGCAAATATGGCACATCCCGGCATTTTGGAAATGCCGGAGCATGGCACTGCCAAATTTGGCGCAGCTCCATGCTCTGACATTTAGTTGTACATATGCTCGAGGTCTTTTATCCAGGTTAGAAACAGCACTAGCTGGCAGATTTACTACTTCTGGCGCATCTCTGATAATCAGCAGGGATGTGTCAGAAGAGTTGCGATGCATCTGCCTACCCGCGCGCCACCACTGATGAGCCGCATTTACAATGCAAAATAAAGTGGGAGACCCAATATACCCTTGCGGGCTTGGGCAAATACTGAAACTTTATAAAGTGCCGGCAAGTTTGAAAAGATACTTAGCAGATTTCAGACTTGAATCCTATTTGTGTCAATTAGTCTGTTCCAACACAATTGGTATCTGATCATAATTATATTGTTTGTCAATCAATTAGACTAAAGAATAAAAGAAACAACTGGTCGCGAGAAAAATAAATTCTACATGCAGACCAGTCTATGAGACACAAGTCACTCAGGTAAATGTTTGTTTAAAAACTACAGAGGCAATAAATGCCCGCATCTTGAGTTTTAGTCTTTTGATATGCTTATTTCTAATGTTAGAAAACCAGGACTGCCACAGAGAGTCCATTCAGATTATACTGATTTTTAAGTCACGTCAGGATCTGACGTGACTTGAAAAAGTAAGCTGATGTATGAAACATGTTGAAACGAATGTACCATCAGAAAAGAAAAATGTTGACAGATATTTATGAATATTTTGTTATAATGAATTTGACTAGGTTTATGTTTATTTAGATTCACTGTAGACATGTGGTTGTCTGTTGCAGATGGGTTATCTGTTTTAAATATAAAGATGCTAAACTTTAGGGGCATAACAGTAATGTTTTACATTATGTCTTCTTAGGAGGTCACTGCTACATGCTAATATCTGTTGTCCTGAGCAAGGTCTTAACGAGTAACATGACAAAAGACCGAAACGTCGACTACTGAGTCCATTTCTTTATCTATTATTAATTCCACAAGTGACCTTTACTTTAAGAAAAGTAAGAGTTATTTGTTTGGTTTGATTCATTGGATTGGACTTTTTGTTCAGATGTATTATAGGACCAATTGTAAATTCCATTTTCATTTGAATGCATTATGATTAGTTTTAATGGTTGAAATGTACCCTATGAATTTATGAAGAATATATAAAATAAATATATTTTTGATAAAAAAGATTTCCTGTGTTGCTTTTTGAATTTTTTGTCTAATTGATTGACAAACAATATAATTGTGATCAGATATCAATGGTGTTGGAACAGACTAATTATTAAGGCAACAATGGTCCCTTACAAGCATTAATAGTTAACCAATAAATATAGACGAAGTCGGTACTATATTGCAAATGACATACCCAGCCGGGCAGAGGTCTTGGTATTTACTTTTCAGTCAATGTTTGTTTCCTTTTAATTGTTCCCCTTTCCTGATATTTTCTGTGTGATAAACTGGGTGCAGGCTTGTGCCCTGTCTTGTATACTGTGTGTAAATTATGTTTTACATTGACTGAAAAGTAAATATCAAGACCACTGTGCACTAGTGGCGAAGGCTTGCGAAAAGCCCATAACATTAATAAGTGGAGATGTTGCACAGTTTCTGCCAGGTTGTTAAATGACCAATATGTATGTAAGTGTGTGAGTCATAGTGCTTTTTTCTTCTTGCTGATCCAAGTTGGCCTGTAGGTCCAAACCTGCAGCTGTATTAGGGCCAAGAAGTATCTACTTGTTTGCGTTCACACAACGCTTTAGAAAATGTAACATCGCGGTCAATTGATGAGCAGGAAATCAAGGTGTCCCTTTGGGCCCTCAGAGGCCACGTACAACTACTTGGCAACTATTAATGATATGGAAACGTCTGTTCTAATATTGGTGATTCCTGGAGGATGCGCACTCCCTATTCTCTTTTAGAGGATTTGCTAAGCAGTTAACTATTAAATTGGGCTTTGAATCGTATCCTGAACCTGATGAAATGGTGAATGAGACTGTACAAATAAGGGTTACACTTGGGATGTCCATTAATAAATCATTCGACATCAAAAGTGGTTTCTGTTACCAAGGGTAAACTCACCCTTGTTGCCAAAGCGTGCCCAACTTATCCATTTGAAATGGTACTGTTTGTACCAGCTGAGGCTGCTCCTGGGCACTTGGCCAGATCTAAGTCAATAATCCTTCTGTACAATACATACCTCCTCTACAATGCTTTACTTATGAAAATCAGGAGATTCCCATATGTTATCACTTACATACCTCATCAAATAGCACTAACATAACATAACATAACAAGAACATGCATTATGGTTCAATAGAGAATTATTGCATGTAGTGGAGCTGGTTAGAATGAGGAAATATAAATCTCCTAGGGGGTTCACTGATACACCTGGTTCGTTTAACCAACAAAGAAGAGATTAGCACAGAAGCTGTAATATTAAAAAAAACATATTTAATGCCCTCACATGAGGGAGACTGCATCACACAGTACCCTCAGCCCACTGTATTAGACTGTCTAAGGAGTACAGAGAACAGGTGCCTTATATATGCATTGGTTACATTAGTCAGCATAAAACCAAGGGGAGGTCCTGGGACATACCAGCCTGCAAAATGACTAATATGGGTATACAAAATTTCCTTGCTCAACAAAGTGGGAGGAGAGATATTTCTCATTACATCAGCAATAATAGCCTAACAGTTCCATACTAAGAGCAGGTGCATTCTAATAGCTAGGCCCCTCTGAGCATGTGCAAGGCTCTGGAAAAGGGGAAAAGCACATGGCAAAAACATGGCTAACTAAGATGGCTGCCAAGTACAAAACGGCTTTCAGCTCATGCTAACAGATTCCTGCAATCTTTAACAAGAATAGGTCTATTAAGCTTTCCGCTACCTATATGGCTAGTGTTAGTGTGATACACGCCTCAACCAGCTACACAAAATCTGAATGCAAATGACTTAGGACAATTATTGTGTGATTTAGTGACTGTATATAGACATCTGAGACAGTACATATTACATAAAGCAGGAACTCATTTTGGGCCTTCAGTAGTTGCACATGGACATGCTACACAAACAATACGTCCACAGACTATAAATGCAGCAATTGTCAAAGTACCTGCAAAGTGAGATGACATCCAGGTCTGAATGGCTTACTAAACTAACCATATAGTTGTGGTGTATTCTCATGCTGTTCTACACAACAAGGGAAAGCCCAAAAGGAATAACACTAGGGTCCTTGGGCAGTAACTTATTACACAAAACAGAGGACCCTAGTAATTTAGGATCAGGTGAATGATAGACACACACTGAATAATATGCGTGTCCTTTGTCCAGCCGGACAGAAATTTATTTATCTAGAATATTTTATAGTCAACATTTATACACAAGTGGGCACATCCTGTGACCCACAGAAAACAAGACAAAACAAGTGAAAATAAATTATGTAAGGGCGCACAAGGCGGTCTGCACTAGTATTTCAGTTCAACAGACTTGGATTCTTATTAGCAAACCATTGTAAAAGACGTTTGTGACTTTTATAACAAACATATGGTGCTTTTGGGTCGACGACGTTTCGATGCAGAGGGAAATGCAAGCCTCATCATCAGGACAAAAAACATTGTGTCATGTTTGTCTTGAGAGCATAATAGCTAAGCCTCTGCGTGGCGGACGCGGATTGCACGATGAGGACGGGGGTACCGGTTCTGCTCAATTGCAGGATATAACGGTTAATCTCCGTCGAAGCCGGGTGGCGCGTCGGGTAATTGGGGGGTTATTTAAGGATTCAGGAGATCCTAGATTACTGGCATGGCAGAAGGTATCTCCGGCGGGCAGAGTCGATGGGACTCTGCCCGCCAACTCATGCAGCACCCCAAAATAAACATAGAACTCTGATGATGTGCCTTTTTCTAGGAATGTCACTGACTAAGAGTGAGGTACTTGGGAAAGTATATGCCAATACGTATGGCACACTCTCTATTGCATTATTATCAGATGTTGTAAAACAAATACAAAATGAACATGGGGCTTGTCATTGGTAGATCTGGGTATGACATTGATGGTATATTTGATTCAGTCTTGTTATGTATACAAATCACTCCAATGTGTCGAATTTATACTCTTTATTGTAGAAGATAATTGTAGAGAAACTGCTGGTACAAAGAACCCAAGGAAACCAATGTTCAATACGGTTCAAATAGATCACAGCAATGTTCCATAATAGAACATATGTCGACTCAATGGTATACCATAAAATGCGTACATCGTATAGAGCCTAACAGAGAAGAAATACTATCTTAACATGCCACAAGTCTCTTCAATAGTTCTTAGTAAAATTCATATGAGGCTCTGCCTTGCTACAATACTGCTATATGAAAATACCTCGGAATTACCTAAATTATTTTGGAAATTTATACCTTTAAAGATTGACACTCTAGTTTTGAGGGTTACTCTATGCACATCAGGCAACTTGTTTGTTTTAATAATGATGAACGAACAAGGAGGCATATAATCAAGGGCTTTATCTCGCATGTTTGCTGCCTTTTCAGTAACGCCTTGCTTTGCATCGCTATTGAGATGCAAAGTAGGCATATCTTCAGGTAAGAACAGGGAAATTGATCGCTAACCGCACATCGCGGTATCAACAAGCCGGCCCAGACAACGCGCATCGATGAAAAAAGTCGTGCTAACCGCTGACATTGCCAAAAACTAACATCTGGAAAATTGCCGACTTAGCCATGTGCATAATGGGAGGTGGATTGTAAGGTTACATCCACTTCTGCCTATTATCAACATTTTACTCGCTGGCCTTCGCTGGTTTTCAGGCGATATTGCTTTAAATCCCCGTATATTGAAGGTTTAACATCGCCTGTTAGCAAATCGTTGTAAATTTGCCACTAACACGGCGATGTGAACCAGCGATATACGGCGAAACATTTGTCAAAAAATACGACTTAAATTCAGCGATGAGCAACAAATCCGGCTTAGAAAATGTTAATGGCTGTGTCCTCTCATACAGGGAAAACATAATATAGTAGTTTCTCCCATACATATCTACAGGCAGCTACAAAAGCTAGAACAACACATGTGTATGCTTTAAACGTTCGCTGGGTGCAATGAACCTCAACTCAGAACTCAAGTGATATAAAATTTGAGTACGGTCCAACATTCATGACACAAGAATTTCTGCAATATCCACAGATATTACCACAGACTCCTCACACAGCTTGCGGTTGGTACTGAGTCAAAATACTCCATGTCTTGTGCTGCAGTGTAAGATCGCAACTTCAAGCTGCTAAAAACTGACACTCAAATATTAGGTACTCCACTGCATAGATAACTGAGAATCGTGAACGCCTCCTAGCCCTTCAGAACTCAGATCTGTTAGTTACCACATTTATTGTGATGGATTCTATTTTCTGAATATAAGGATACAATATTTATCTGACCCATTGTTGCTTAAACAGATTCAGAGGTTCAAGAAATAACTTTTATTAGCTCATGTAGTTTATTAATTAATTAAAACCATAAACATACAAATACTGCATTTAACATATTTCCAAGATTAAAAAAGCGATGTAAAAATAACATTACATTTCCAGTTATAAAATAATTGGGTTATAAAAGCTAACAATATATTTCATGATAAAAACCACGTTCGCCCTAAAAAAGGCTAGAGGGGGCCTGCGTATGTAATACTCAGAAAGTGTGTGAAACTTGGCTGTGGTCCTTCGGAAATGTAGCCCTCAAGATCATACTCAGGCTATGGGGCATTGTCGATCTTGGCAGACCAACCATAAACAACCACCCATGGCCTATTCGAAGCAAGGTGACCACTATACATATAGGGGCCGATTAGGATGGAGGATTTTCCGCCTCCTCCGGGCCGGCGGAAGCCACCTCCGGCCCGGAGGAGGCGGAAAATCCTCTGCGGAGTCACCAAAGACCCACCGCCGCATTACGATGGCTGGTGGGTCTTGGTTTCTGTCCGCTGCTTTTCCGCCGCGGTCGGATTACAACCGCGGCGGAAAAGCTCTCATTTGGCTGGCAGTGTCTATCAGACACCGCCAGCCACATTAGGATGCATTTGTAAACATGCTTTTCCGCAGCGGTTTTTCCGCCGTGGAAAAGCATGTGTACTTTTGAATTTGGGGGCCTGTTGCGGGCCCCCAGGGTGTAGGTGGGTGGGGGGTGCACATGGGGGTACCTATGGTACCCCCCAGTATTTACATGCACAAAGCGGCAGGCACCGCGCGGTGCCTGCCGCTTTGTGCATGTAAATGTTAAACATGCACTTTTAACATTGCGGCGGGTGCTGCTTGAAGCAGCACCCGCCGCAATGTTAAATATCCAGGATGTGACCTCCAGGGTGGCGGTCACATCCTAATTTGCACGGAGGGACCGCCGCAGCCCATGCGGACGGTCCCTCCACCTCTGGGATGGCGGACGGACGCAAGTCCGTCCGCCATCCTAATCGGCCCCAAAGTGTCTGGTGCATTTGTGCAACAATCTCAACAAGGTGGGGTAGGGGCTTAACATGCCCCTATCAGCTCACCGAGGTCTTAGTATATGACAGGAGATAGGAGATTGCCAGGCCCATAGCAACCCACTGTAGGACCACGTGTGTGGCACAACAGCACTAAAAGGTGTACTGTTGTGCTTGCAGTGGCCAAAGCTTCTTCTAAACAAGGTAAGCAATTAAAACCTCTGTACGGGAAACATCCTTTACAACAAAACTTTTACAACGCAGTGCTATTACAACGCAGGTTTTACAACGAAAACCATTACAATGCATTGCACTGGGGGGCGCTCTAGGATAGGGAATAGATTTAATTTACTATCCAACACCTTCCCTACTATCCACGGGGACTGGAGTTGGAATAGTAAATTAAACTATTCACTATCCAGCACCCCAAAGCACTATGCGTCGTAACAGCATGCATTGTAAAAACTGCGTTGTAACAGCATGCGTGGTAAAAGCATGCTTTGTAGTGTCATACATCCCCTCTGTACTCTTGACACATACTTCTAGAGGTAAGACAGTATAGGGGATTGAGATACCGCTAGCTTCCTGCCATTGGGCAAGACATGTGGCACGTCTACACAGGTGAGTGTGCTATTAAGTCTGCAGTAACCAAAACCCTTTTCTAAATGGAATAAGGGGGGGAACCTTTTGTTCTTACCCCCCCTCATCCCTTTTTACTGGCACTTTGAACCCTATGTGCCATTTTTGGATCTCACTAGACTTGAATATATCCATAAACTGATCCAGCCAAATATTGAGCATCATGTTCCTTGGGTTTGGTGACTCTATTGCGGCTGAACTGCAAGTCCTGATTCCTAAGCTCTTGAGGATGTGCAGCATTTCCATTGTCTGGTGACATAAATGGCACATCATATCCCTCCATTCCCTATCAGCCTGCCATTTGGGTTTAAAGTCTAGGGTAGGTAGCATGCCCAGTCTCAAAGACAGTGACTTCTTTTTGATTTTGAGAGAGTAGGTGGCTTCATTTAGGGTCTGGTCTTTTGGATTGTGATATGAGTTTAGCACCAGCCACCCATGCTCTTGTTTGGCTACTACTCCTTTTATCTTCCTCCAGTCTCTGTAATCTAATGGTTTTGTTCACTATTCTTTTGAACACTTGTTCGCTAGTGTCCAACTGGCAGAGCTCACCCAGGCCAAGTTTCTCAATGGTTTCCTCCAGATATATTTTAAAGTTGCCCTTGACTCTTTGAACATTGATTTAAGACCAGGCGTAATAAGCAAGTGACTCTTTGGCTGCACTCTTCAGTTTGTGGCAGCATTTATGAATGCTCCAGGCCTTTAACATTGAAGACTCAAGCCCGACTTCCGCTGGCACTGCCGATCTTGGTGGACGGAAGACACACTTAAATGCCGACATTATAATTTTGTGCAAAAGGCTGGCGTCTGATCCCAGCATTATTTCTCCTCCAAAAGAGAGGGTTGGTAATAATTTTGCCTTGATTACTGTGGCCAGGGGATTCAGATTATGGCCTCGGAGGGATTTTGCTAGAGTTGAAAAAGTAAAGTTTAAGGCCAACACTTTATCTTTAATGGATTCTTTCTGTGGGAAGAAAGAGGCTCTTGAGTCTATCTTAACCCTAAGGTAAACATAGCTGGATGTCTCATCTATTGTTATTCCATTAAAGAGTCATCTGCTCTACTTGAAAAGTTGCCAATTTAGCGAGATAACCTTGGCTTTCTTCAGGTTTATTTCTATCTGACTGTCGGCTGCATATACCGCTAACAGTTTATAAACCTTTGTAATCCTACTCTGGTGTTACTAGGAAGCAACAGGTCAGGCCGCCAAGGTTGGCGATGTGGGAGATCAGCTCATCCAAGGTAGGAGACACCTCAGAGTTATACAAATTGAATAAAATAGGTGCAAGAATGCACCCTTGTTTAGGACCAATCGATGTTCTCACCCCTTTTGATAAATAGGTATCGTCTCCCACCTTGATCCTGACCTATGTGTTTGTATAAAGCAGTCTGGGCAGGTTGGGCAGGATTCCCCAGTGCTGAAGCTTTTCCCACAGTTTGTTCCATGGGACATGATTGAATACTGCTATAAAATCAACAAAAAACAGAAACAGCGGTGTGTGGGAGTTGCCTGCTCTTTCATGATGAGGCCTACCACCATCAAGTTTGAAAGTGTCCCTTCCCTTTGAAGGCGCAGGAGGAGACACCTTCCTGCACAAAAACAATAGTGTGAGGCATTTTCTTCTTTCTATATCTGTTTCAGAATGCAGCACATATAGAAAAATGAAGTAATGCCTCATGTCGTTATGCCTAACCTGGGAGGCAAAACTTTGCGATGCATTCTCAGGTGTACCAGTGATGGTAAATTTGGGAATCTGCCAAAATCCATGTGTGGGTGCGTGGGAACACAATGCTCCCCCCATGGAATGCCTTCCTGGTGCAGAGTAACACAGCGCAGAGCTTTGCTTTACATTGCATTGCTCCTAATTCATCAAGATACTCAAGGCCACAAAAGGTGGCCTTACCTGGCTTGATAAATCCCACTTAGTAATTGTGCCGTGCTGCACCTCATTTCGTGGTGCCAGAATGATGCAATTACTTGATAAATAGGGCCCTTGTGTAAAATCATAGATGCAACCTATTCCACTTCTTAGGGTTGAAAGCAGGTTAAACATGGGGGTCTCAGGTTAGCAGAGGTAGGTTCTGTTGTCCAAATAGGGACCCTTGCTTCTAGTCAGGGAAAGAGGGATACACACTTTAGATAACCCCTGCTCACCCCCTTGGTAGCTTGGCACGAGCAGACAGACTTATCCCAAAGGCAATGCGTAAAGTATTTGTACCAACACTCACAGTAACACAGTGGTAACACCACAAATGGGCACCACACTGGTTTAGAAAAATAAAGGTTCTTTACCTCAAATTAACAAGACCAAAACGAAAAAAATCCAACATACAAGTATTAAGAAAAATGACTGAGTCCATAGAAAACTATGGATACGTGATTTCTTGAAAGAGTACCTGCTGTTGTGACAAAATTCACCAAGCCAAACAGCCGCAGCAATGAGTAGCATAGAAAAACAAAAAGATGCGTTGTTCCATATACCTTCGTGGATGTGATGCGACAGTTCCACTGTACACAGGGTGGCGATGTGTCGGGTCCGGTCTATAGGGGGAAGCGATGCGTCGATTCTTAGATGACTCCAATCCACGGGCAATGCGTCAGGAAAATCTTGCCGCACAGGGTTGATGCGTGGAAATCTGGGATACATCGGCAAACAATGCAGCAGCGGCTAGCAGCGCTACATTGGTTTCAGCAGCGGTTAGCCGATGAAGGGGAAATTCTTATCGCGCCACAGAGTTGCGTTGGGAAAATTGCTGCAAGAAGAGAGATGCATCGATTTCCTTGTTGTTGCATTACTTTTCCATCTCCAAACAGAAGAGACAACCTCTAGTGGCCCAAGACAGTCACAGGAACCTCTTGGCAGATCAGAACTCCCAGCAAGGAAATTCTGGGGAGCTGGGGGTGACGTCTTTGTGTTCCTGAGACTTCAAAACATGAAGCAAGCTCTACTCAAGCCCTTGGAGACTTTCCTCAAGCACCGGACACAACGCACAGCAATGTCCTTCTCCTTTCCTTGGAAGAAAAGAGCATTTGAAGGCCAACCCCAGCCACACAGCAAGGGCATCACTTCTCCTCAGTTTCTCCAGCTCTTCTCCTTGGCAAAGGTTCCTCTTGATTCCTGAAGTAGTTTAAGTTCAGAGGTTTTAGGTCTAATACTTATACCCCAAAATGTCTTTGTTCTCTTTGTGCAAGTGTCTCTGAGCCCAGTCCAAACCATTTCTGTCCTCTTTGGTGCAACTGCCCGGCAAGAGGTGGAGACAGCATTGTGTAAGGCAAATCTCCTCCCACCACTCTAAATGCAGACCGGGCCTATTAGGTGCTAGTGAGAATTCCTCCCCCTACTCTGAATGCAGCCCAGATCTATTCAGCCCAGGCCTGACTCAGTCAGGAAAGACAGGACACACATCAATCCCCCATCCCCTGTTGGCTGTCTAAGAGAATGCACCTCCCCAACCCCTGTCACTCCAAAACCAGACAGTCAATACACTAACAGGGAGAGGCACACAGAATGGCTAAACAAGAAAATACCTACTTTCTAAAAATGGTATTTCCAAACACAGAATGTAACACTCACCCTCACTAAAAGGTGCGTTTTAACATTCTGAGTTCAGGCATACTAACCTTTATTTTCCTACCTTGTTCCCAGGGGCAGTTATGTTTATAAAATGTTATGAACAAACGCCCCATTCTGTCCTATGGGAACAGGTAGCCTTGCAATAGTGAAAAACTAAATTGGCAGTAATTCACTATCAGGACATGCCACACACGTCAGGGCTTTTCCTACCCTTCACATACACTGCGCCCTGCCCACAGGGGTACCTTGAGCCTACCTTAGGGTTGACTAACATGTTAGAAAAGGGAAGTTTAGGTCCTGGCAAGTGGGTGCATTTGCCAAGTCGACATGGCAGTTAACAACTGTGCACAGACACTGCAGTGGCAGATCTGAGTTAACTTTTCAGAGCTACTCATGTGGGTGGCACAATCAGTGCTGCAGGCCCACTGCTAGCATTTGATTTACCAACCCTGGCACACTTAGTGCACTTTACTAAGGACTGACCAGAAAGTCAAACATGCCAATCATGGATAACCAATCATGTTCACAATTTACATAGAGAGCATATGCACATTAGCACTGATTAGCAGTGATAAAGTGCCCAGAGTCCTAAAACCAACAACAACAAGTTAGGAAAAATAGGAGGAAGAAGCAAAACGTTTTGGGATAACCCTGCAAAATGGGCAAAGTCCAACAAGGCACCAGCACCATACTCAAATCACCACTGCCTAGTTTTAAGAAAAAGCAGGAAGGTGTCAATTGAATGAATGAAGAAGTATCATGTAGCTGAATATATTTAGCAGACTCCCTTCCATTACTAATGACGAAGTGCCTCCAGATTAGACCAATACATCTTCTCCTTATTCTGGTGTTACCCTAGAAAATGAGCAGCTAAATTCAGTTTGTCACCTGATTCGGAGCAAAAGCTGATTCACCAGCTTTACATCTCAAAAAGCAGACCAGGCCTGATTTGGTCAAGGAGTAAACTCGTCATTTGAACGTGCTTCAAAAAGCTACTCTGGATAAGGCACCAAAAGAAATTCAAGAAATTAAAACAGTTAAAGATTTAATTGCTGTACAAGAAGTTGCAATTTTAAAAGTTGAACTGATTCTGAAAAACACGAGTTTCTCGCAGAGACTTCAACATCTGAAGTCAGTGGGAGGCAATCCAGGTGAATGATCACCTGTTGCTGGGATAGTAATGGGTACATCCATCCAACATGGTCTCAAATTTTGAAATTCTCAGCATGTTGTTTCTTCCTATAGTGGATTATAGATCTGATTATCTTACTGAGAACGGTACATGACCTCTATCTTCTGTAGAAGTCTCCACTGTCTCCTGTTATGCAAGAGATGTGCCCACATGCATGTTTGGTATTCATGACTATGAACATCAATACATTCATAAATCAGCTGGCAAAGGGGAATTGTGTGATTTCAGACCATGAGAATACTGTGAGGCTCCTTGGGCTGAAAGACCAAGGGACTCCAGTAAATGCTTGTGTATTTCACAATCAACTGAAGTTCTGATTCGTCTACCTCTTTTATTTGAATTGTACTGAATAATAACAGTGATTTTGGTTGCATGACATAAAGCCAAATGCTCTCCTAAATTTTAGAGTACTTTTATAACAAGGTTATAGATATTGGCACGAAACCATTCCAGCCTAATCCTGGCAGATTAAAAGATTGTATACATGTTTTTCCTGCATTTTTTGTAGCCAAGGGATTTTCTTTTCCTAAATGAAACTGTACAGTAAACTATATGAATGGGCTTCACATCCTTCGGCTCAAAGTTGATTTGTTGGTCCAACCCTGCCCTTGCCTAAGGGCAAAGAAGACTATACTGGGTTGTGTTCACAAGACTTGTGAAAACACAACACAGCTATGTATCGGGAGTGGTGCTGGGGGTGGGCAGTGCAGTGTCTGAGGGACAGATGCTCCAGAGCCCCTGGCAAAAGAGTTAGATCCTGTTGCTTGGCTCATCCCTTCCTCTGATCATGATCCTCCATTGCAGGAAGAGGCACTAGGGGGCATAGTCATGAGAAGCAGTGGGGCACAAATGCATAAAAGAAATCAAATTGTAATACAAATGGTCATCATATACACTGGTGTCTGCTGGGAGGCATCTACACCATGTATGCTCAAGATAGACCATAAAAGCATGGGGCCTTATTTATGAAGGCCTTGCGCCACCGGTGCGTCACTTTTAACATGGGAAAAAGTGGCGCACCGGTGGCGCAAGGCCTTCATAAATAAGGCCCATGATAACTAGGTAGCCATTTTAACACTACAAATAGTTTTAAGTACATTGAGAATGAACAGCATACTGAATTATAAAGAATCATGCATTCTGTATGATTGACAAATCAACAGTTTGCAGTATTAAATACTGTACCAATATCCTCACGGCATTCTTTATCATTAAATATTAAGAACTACATGAGAAAAGGAGCTCGTGCTGACAGGTCCCCCACATTTATACTGGCCGAGGGTTTGTTAAAGTATTTTCCTGTTTCCCGACTTATAATATGAATGAACCCCTACAAAACATGCTGGGATGCTTGGCATCAGGTCATCTGTGCGCTGGTGGCATGCTATGGGTTTGCAGTGGTATGCCACGCTGGGCTCCCAAGGGGAGTGGGTTTCTGATTGGAGCAAAGGTCGATCTTGGTGTGCGACACACGTGCAAGCATAAACATGAGCACGTCCCTCTATGCAGTTCGTTGACACGAGTCTACGTCGTCATACAAGCATTGCTACTCAATAAAATGAGAGCGGCCCAGTGAAGAATTAATATTCGCCTGGGCTGGTGCAAAATGTGCTTGAAATAGTCTAAAGAAGGCTGTAAGGAACTGACCAATTGCCTGTGTGTCATACATGAATTGAGCACTGGGTGGTAAAAGCTTCCTCTAGTCTAGCAAGGCCTAAAAAGCAACCATAGACAAAACCCGTTTCTCTAAATCAATATTTGAAAAGCTAACACAAATAAATGCTTAGCATAATGTTATATTTCAAGCAAGTGTCAGGAAAAAGGCAACTGCGACCCTAGACTAAGCAATTTTAGTAACCCAGACATAACTGCCCTGAAAACACATGTTCGAAAAAGCGCGTTCACACAAGGAAAAGAAAACGTTGTCCGTTCCTTGGTTCCTTTTGAAAAAATTGACAGCAAAAATATATTTTGCAGAGCAGTAGAATTTAAAACATTTCAAGAAGAATTTAATATACTTCCTGCCAAAATCTCAAACGTACATAAATCTATCGCTACGAATAGTTCATAAATCCATAGAGAAATTGATTCTCGGACATGAATGGTTGTATGAAAAACTTGTAGTTGAAAGTTTAACCACAGGGTGGCAGAACAGCACGAAAAATCTCTGGGTGGAAAATGAAAAGCATTTACTAACATGCTTACTCTCAAAATTATTAAGAGAACCGACCTGGCTTTAATGTATTAACACATGCAATGCACTTTTGTGGATTCTTGTTTTATTAAGCGTTATCACGATCAACAGAGCTACTGCTTTTTCCAGTGCCTATTTATTACTTTCGAACCATCATCTCACGTGTTCTGTACCCCTGCAGTTCAAAGGCAAGGAACATTTGGGAAACTAGAAATGTATCTTGAATCCAGATAAAACCATTAACAGAAATACAGTTACATGTCTATAACTGTAGTTCCAGCGCACATTACTAACACAACGCCAATCAACACCATAAATAACTACATCCCACTCAGACACACTCTCCCTGCTGTAATTACACCTAACAGTCCACCTTTTATCACTAACAAATATATAATGATCCTTCTATCAGTTGTCCAACAAACACCCTCCTCTCCCTTCTACCATAATAACACTAACACACAACACACATACTGCACACCACCACACTTTGTAGCTCTTGAAACAAAACAGTCCAAGATAAACACTCTCACCTCTACTTCATTTCCTCCTACACACAACATACACTTTACACATAAACACATCACCACCCCCTTTACGTCACAACCTCCTCTCACAAACAGTACTACACAACCAAATCAGGTGCATGAAACATACACATCAGCACCCCTTTTACCACACCTCAAAAGCAAAACATATCACACACACCAACACAACAAGATCTTCAGAGCGCAACACCTCATAATACTTACCATCACAAAATACATACATATACCCACCTTTCAAAGCACACAAAGGAACAAACTCCAATGCCAAGCTTTCACTCTTCCACCACACCTAACACAGATACAGCAATACAGCACCTCTCTTCTAACCGCCTCTCATCCATTGGACAATTTCGAACATTATGACATGACCCACATGCTGCACCACCTCCCCTGACTCATACACCTTCCGCCTTTAACACACGCAAAAAATATAAGCAACATGCCACACCTCACAAGTTTGCTTCCCCAAGTCTACCGCACAACAATGTTACACCACAAAAGCTCAGATGGTAGCTCAGGGAGCACAAACTGATACCAACAGAATAGGTACTAGAGAGGAGGGTATAGACAACAGAGACCCCAAAAACCACGCCAAAGAGGATGGAGACGATACCAGGGCCCTCCACAATACAACCAAGGATATCAAGGTCCTACACAATATACCCAATTTCAGGGCCAACCACAGTTTCCCCAATACCAATATGGTCCCCCTCCCATGGGCCCGATGTATCCACCGTGGCCTCAGGATTTCACAGGAGGAGTCCAAAACCAACAACCTTTTTTAGGGTGGGGCCCCAGACCCAACAGGGGCAAGAACAAGAAAGGGAACAATGTCACTTGGCAACCAGAAGAGGAATCAGACCCCAGAGTGTCCACAAGGAGCATGACAGGGGCACTGGCGAACCAGGCGTCCACAACCAAGAGGGGAACCTAGTGATTAACATCTCCCCGATTCCACTCACTGACACTCAAAACCAGGTCCTTAACAAGGGACTGGGCTATGTCCCAACTAACAAACTGGACAGTTTCAAGCTACATGGCGAGGTGAAAAACTTCGTCTTTAGCATCAAATTGAAGGCATTTTTCAGTGGGCGGGACGACACTCCGTCAGTCTCGGATACTGGTCTACGCCCAAAATCAACCTTCACACCACCAGATAATACACTGCCGGTAGAAGTTCTGGCCTTCGAAAAAGCACTAATGACTGAACTGAGCAAACTGGATTCTACCCCCAGAAATACCTTCGTGAATATGAGCAGGAAAGAAAACGAGGCAATAAAAGAACTTTGCCAAAATAAAGATTTGACAATAAAGCCAGCCGACAAAGGGGGAGCAGTGGTGATTCAGACCACAACTGCATACGATCGGGAATGCAGGAGACTCCTGTCAGACACAAGGAACTACCAGGTATTAACAAATGATCCCACTGAGTCGATACGCATAACGATTGGGGCAATGGTGGAAGAGGCCTTAACACACGATTGGCTGACCAAAAAAGAGGCAGATTTTTTTGTCCAAAAAGAGCCCAAAACTCCCTATTTTTACTGCCTCCCAAAGGTCCATAAAAACTTGACAAACCCACCAGAACGCCCAATCGTTTCAGGAATCAATTCGATCCTGGAACCCTTGTCCAAATTTGCAGACGCCTTCCTCTGACCGCTGGTTCAAACGACAGATACTTATCTGAGGGATACCAAGGCGGTTCTACAACTGCTGAGGGACACTTCTTACAATCCAGAGACCCAAATGCTTTTGAGTCTGGATGTGGAGAGTCTCTATACCAGTTTACCACACGACGAGACTCTCCTCATCATTGAGGAGGTGTTGCACTCTACCACCTGGAAATATATGACTCCCCGGGGGGTAGTAATGGAATGTATTTCCATCGCGCTAACCAAGAACTTCTTCGAATATGAAGGCACGCTATACCTTCAATGCCACGGCACAAGCATGGGCAGCACTTTCGCGCCGAGTCTGGCGGGATTATATGTCCACCACCTTGAGGCTACAAAAATCCTACATCCTAACAACCCGCACAGAGAGAATATCCAAACATGGAAACAATATATTGATGACGTGATAGTCATCTGGAATGGAGACGATCAATCAGTGACAGATTTCCTAACATGGCTTAACAACCAGAATCCTTTTCTAAAATTCACCCACACAATGTCCAACAGCTCCATGATTTTCCTGGACCTCAATATATACCATGAGGGAGGTTCGCTGAAGATGGAAACCCACTTTACACCTACGGCCAGAAATTGTCTCTTACGATTTGATAGCTTTCATCCCCGCCACTTGAGGATGAATCTACCCTATGGCCAGTTCCTCCGTCTACGACGCAACTGCAGTGACATCAACAAGTATAAAGCCCAAGCCCTGGACCTGAAAGATAAATTAAAAGAGAGATATTACCCTGACAGAGTGATCAACTCCGCGATGAAGAGGGCACGGAACATCCACCGCGACGCCCTCCTTGAGGAGAAGATACCCTCTGAGAACAACCAAGATAGACTAGTATGTGTCACCACGTACAACTCACATTCTGATCAGGTGGCGAAAATGGTAAACAAACACTGGAGGATCCTAACGAGTGGAACATTGAATCTGGAGAAGCCCCTTTTTGCCCACAAGAGGGGAAAGAATCTGAAAGATGTCTTGGTCCACACCAGACCAAAATCAGTAAAAACCCAACAAACCAGACTTCAAGGGCTGCATGGACACTATCCTTGCGGTAACTGTGGCAGCTGTCACTTAACTAAGAAAAGTCAGAACCTCACGTTCAGAAATGGCAGTAAATGGGAACAACGAGCCTTCACGAATTGCAATAGCAAGAATGACGTTTACTTAATTACATGCCCATGTGGCCTGGAATATGTGGGCATGACCACCAGGCCTGTTAAAACCAGGATGAACGAACACAAAAGCAATGTTAGATGTAAAAAATCTACTACCAAAATGGCCACTCACTTTCTAACAGAACAACACTGTGTAAATGATCTCCAATGGACGATCATCGAACAGCTACCCACTGAGACTGGCCTCTTTGAAAAGGAACAGAGATGGGTTTTCCGTCTCGGTACCCACATTCTAGGCCTTAATGATGACATTCCATGGGGTCAAATCCGGTAGGACCTAAATTGTGACCAACCAGCCCCTCAGTGAATCTGCAATCGGTACACAACCTGTCTATCCAACAATCGTAACCAGCTGTTAACTCGAGCTTCATGTAACGGGATATGTCCAGTGTTAAACCTACTCTGTGGGCTACCTTTTTGACATCTAAAAACATCAATCGTTTGGCTATAGTTTCTGTGCAAAAAACACAGGAAGTGTCTCATCCTTAAAATCGCTTCATAATGATATTGTTGCCTCCAAATAGGAAACCCTTTCGACATGGAACACTACGCTTCAGCCCGGACACATGCGCTGAACTATTAATGAAAATCAGCCCCTCGGTGAAACTGCGCATGCGCCAGACACAAGCGTCCCAATACCACGCTCAATCCTGACCGCGCTGGGTTCTGTGCTGCAGGTTCACAGGGCGCATGCGCATGACAATAGCGTCTCAACATACACGCAGGACCGGACCTGTCCCAACCCGGAAAATCCTAACATGGGCTCAATTAGATGATCGCTTACCAATTAATCAATCACGGGGTGCATAAAAGACCCACCCGCTCACGCTGGCAGTATCATCGGAGCCGCGTTGAAGGGAGGAGGTCGAAATACGTCCAGATAACCGTGAGTCAGTTTTACGTTAAACCACCTAGATGGTAAGGATCAATCGAGTGCCTATAGGCAGAGTGTGGTTCCTAACGACCCCTTCTCATGATTTCAGATCGATCCATTGTGCCTGATGGTACCCCCCCTAATACGCAAAAGGCTCATGAGGTATTCTACCCTTAGACACTGAGTAAGAATTTTTCCTTGATTTCTTTTCACGGCACCAGCAGTAGGAATGAACTATATACCAACATGTGTGCACTAAATGTTTGATGTGTGTCTTTGTCTAGTCTATGTCCCCCTTTTTTACAGGTTGCATGACAAAACACATGATTTATATGTGAAAAATAGCAACACTGCACTTTTTTATTAGGTCACCCTTATCTGGAAGACAACGATAACACGAGGAAGAACTAATATGTGCTTTCTCCCTCTAGGTCTTCTCCACTTGCCAATTGGGCAAAAAGACTACGTCATTAACGCAGTGATTAGGTACATTACACCTTTAGTTCACTTTTTCATTTTTTGTATAATACACTTTTACATATATATACATCTGAGTAAGGTGGGTATATGTGCAAATTCCCATCCTGAAGAAGGAGGCCCTGACCTCCGAAACATGTCCATGTAGACGACGCACAAACGAGGTTGGTGTACTTAATCATACACTCACAAACCTCTCTCTGCACCCTTTTAACAATACCAGCCGGGGGCTGAATAAAGTTTTTTCTCCCACCCCATGAGCCAGGTATTTTTTAACCCTCACCCACTTTAAACTCACCACTGACATACGTCCTTTACCCCACACACACCCACACATAGTCCAATTAAAAGTGCTCCCACGTAATCGTCGGTCGCAGCACGCCGCATCCCGTAGAAGGGTGCGAAGACCCCGATGATGAAGCATGACACCAAGGGGCCTGTTGGTGTGTGAGGGGTATTCAAACAACACTGAGTGTTCCCCATCACTATAGGGACCATCTAAAACTGCCCTAGTGGATTCCACTTTGTTTTTGTACTATACTTGGGGAGACTGAATCCACTCATTTTCTCTCCCTCCCTCCTTTTGTTAGAGATACACCACAAAAGCAACACAGCACTCCAACTCATTCTCAAACACCATCTCCAACACATACACATGCAGACCCATCAAAATGTCTTCCTAGCATGCTGGATGAGGAACACGATAAAGAACAGCTACACGATTGCTATCCTAATACAGCTAATACTAGCACTAAAAACACACCTGCTATACACCCACACAATACTGATCACTCTTCTACAAAACAAAGTCCCACTATCACCAAAGGCCACTATCTACACTGTCTACTAATAAATGCTCGATCCCTCTCTAAAAACAAGCATCACATCTACGACCTTCTCACCGATGCAAAACCAGACATACTATTCATAACCGAATCATGGTTGGGAGAGGATATGGCTCCAGTCCTGAATGAAGCCATTCCTCTAGGCTATCAAATAATCACCCAAAATCGTATAGCCAATAAAGGAGGTGGTCTAGCTGTTGTATTCAGGCAAACAATACATATCACTAAAGTTGACAACATCTCCATAAAGAATTGTGAGGCTCTTCTAACAAGATGCAATCCTACACCGTCTTCCACCTGTAACTTCCTGCTCCTTTACAGATCTCCACCTAGCAAGGCAACATTCCCAGACGCACTTCTAGACACAGTTTCAAACCTGATAACAATGCACTCCAACCAGTGCATTCTGGGTGACCTTAACATTTGGTTTGATAAAACTAATATGACCCATCCAAAAACAATAATCACTGGCCTAGACGCATTGAACCTGCATCAGATTGTCCCCAATCCGACACACATCGCTGGACATATCTTAGATGTCATTTTGCTAATACTGAACTAGTTACCTTTCAAACTATGACTCCAGTCACATGGTCAGACCACCACTTGCTTGCTTTCCAACATAAAACAACACTAAGCGACTCACCTAAAACTACCTTACATCCATCCACCTATCGGCAGTGGAACAAACTCAATTTGGAACACTTGGAAACACAACTAACATCCAGTATAAATCTGGAAACCATAAATTCTGTTCGGAATCTATATGAGTGGCTACAGGAAGCTTTTGACATCCTGATACCACTCAAAACCACACAACCGAACAAAAGGAAAAGAGCGCCTTGGAGAAACATAGAAATAAAAGACATAAACAACAAATTAGAAAGCTGCAACGTACCTGGCTCAAAACAAACGCCAAACAAGACAAACTTCAGCTACAAACAATTAACAGATTATATAAGTCGGCTATCCAAAAAGCTCAGAAAAGGTACTATTCAGACAGAATCCAAAACGCTAAATGTGCAAATAAAGAATTCTATAAAATACTCAATGAATTTCGAAAACCAAATTGCCTAGAAGGAACTCATCCTGTTACTCAAGATTTCACAGACAAACTGGCAAATCATTACAAGGACAAAGCAGACACGCTGGACTCGTACTTAGAACAGAAACAAAGCACCAGCACTAACCCTTGTACAAAACAACGATCCAAGAATGCTCTAATCAAGGCTCTCCGTTCCTTCCAACACATCTCACACGATAAATTTATGGACCTGGTCAAAGCAAGCAGGCCTGCCGGCAGCCCTTCTGACGCCCTGTCCGCCACAAACTTTCAAGACAATTCTTTTAACAACCTCTGCTGCCATTCCAGTAAAAAGAATCATCAACGATTTCTTAACTACTGGAATATTTCCAGAAGAACTCAAAAAGTCATACATACTCCCTTTACTGAAGAAAACAAACTTGAACCCGCTGAACCCCGACAACTACAGACCCATTACAAATGGACCTTTCCTGGGCAAACTGATAGAAAGAGCAGCGTTCGCCCAGATGTCACAATTCATTGAAGAGAATGTCATACTTTCAGATTTCCAAACAGGATTCCGTCCGGGAAGAGGGACTGAATCTGCCCTCCTTGCCATCTGGGATGACCTAAAGAATACAGTTGACTGCAACGGAGTTGCTGCGCTACTCCTCTTGGACCTCTCAGCTGCCTTTGACACGGTTGACCATGACACTCTGAAACAAAGACTTTATGAAGCCGGCATAGAGGGAACTGCTCTAGACTGGATCGCGTCCTACCTTCGAAACAGAACTAATGTCATCCACACCCCACCTTTGTCGTCCAAACCGTACTCCACAAAAGCAGGGGTCCCTCAAGGTTCTATCATCTCGCCCATGCTTTTCAACATCTACATGAAGTCTTTACCAGTACTGATCAATAAATTTCACCTCACGTGCTACGAATGTGCAGATGACACGCAAATACTCCTTCAACTGGAATGCGCCAAAGACATTGGAAAATCACCAATTTTCAGCTGTCTCTGAGCCGTGGATCAGTGGATGACTTGGAGCCATCTCAAATTGAATGCTTCAAAAACTGAAATACTCACGTGTGGCGATTGGAAAAATTACAACCCGCTTGCCGCATGGCCTGATGAACTGGGATCACTGCCTAAAGTATCGAAGGAAGTAAGAAACCTCGGAATGACCATGGACTCCAAGCTGTCAATGAATGTCCAAGTGAATAAACTAGCAAGGTCAAGCTTTGCTACTATAAAAACCCTGCGACGAATTTTCCCTCATTTGGGATTTCCACACAAGATCCAAGCTACCATCTCCCTTGTTCTATCC
Source organism: Lissotriton helveticus (assembly GCF_964261635.1). Classification (NCBI taxonomy): domain Eukaryota; kingdom Metazoa; phylum Chordata; class Amphibia; order Caudata; family Salamandridae; genus Lissotriton; species Lissotriton helveticus. The sequence continues at coordinate 1,472,411,516 of NC_136065.1, forward strand.
AAACTCGATTACGCCAATAGCCTCTACCACGGATCACCTTTAACGACCATGAAAAGACTACAACGGATTCAGAACTCGGCTGCTCGACTACTCTTGCATATCAAACCACGAAAGCCCTGAATTGGTTACCGGTTGCCAGAAGATCCACATTCAAGCTGCTTTGTAATACCCACAAAGCAATACATGGAATAGGACCACTCTTCATCAGGAATAAAATCACCAAACACATTCAACAAAGGAACCTACGCTCTAAAGGAGCATCTCGCCTCAAAACCCACCATACAAGAAAAAAACAATGGGTGGCACATCCTTCTCTGATCAAGCAGCCAAACTATGGAACTCTTTACCTCAACATAAGATCCACCGACAACCACCTTATCTTCAGAAAACTACTCAAGATCTGGCTCTTCCCCACATAAGCACCATACATAAATAGAAATTTACAGCATATCCCTCTGTATATAAGCATTTGTTTTCACTATAGATATGTACCTATCTTTGTGTATTACTTTATAAAACATGTACAATTATGTTGTTAATAGAAGAAAAAATAATAATAATAATAATAATAATATTCATCAATAAATAAAAATAATTTTTTTTCTACATGTACATACTTCCATTGTACATCTATGTACCTTCCATGTACTTGGATCTGTGTGTCTGTTACTTTTCTCCTGAAAAAGCATATCCACTGCACTACCCTATTTCTCATCCTGTGCCTCTATCAATATATTTAATCTAAATATACTTACTTCTTTTATGTATCTATATACTTTCAATGTACTTATGGATCTATGTATTCATCACTTTCTTCTAATTTAGCATTTCCAATGCACTAGCCTATTTCTCAGCCTATATTTCGCTCAATATATCTTCTAGCCCAACCTTCTGACTCATCTCAAACTTCTTTCTACTACTCCTTCTAATGCACTACCCTAGCTCTCATCCTATAGATCTATCAATATATCCTCTACATCCCCTCTCTCATTCATCCCAAACCCCATACCACTACTATGATCGCCTAAATAACCTTTTCTAGACTCTCTCCTGCTCTACCCCTCCTTGTATCATCTGACACCTCTTTTTACTACACCGATCCCCTAAAACAAACATTTCTAAACTCTCCCCTCTGACTCCTTCCCTCCAAAACTCCTTTTTACTCATCCAAAAGCCTCTTCCTACTGCTAAGACTTAAAAAAAAACCTTCACTCTTTTATCCCTCCACTATCCTTTTTCAATCAAAATTAACAGACTAACATGTTTCACTTCTCAAATTCCATATTCCATATTCAACTATACTAATATCCTGCCCAAATAACTGAATAACATATCTACTACTCAAATTACTTCATATTTATACTATACTAATTTTCAACACTAATCCTTTATGGGTTCTGGAGTGGCGTGCTACTCGCCAGAAAAGCGCTTCAACACCCATCAGGGGTAACAAGTGCTATATGAATGCAAATCTTTCTTTCCCTTTTATCCATCCGCTATCCTTCTCACTCCAAGTAACAGACTAATATCCACCACTGAAATTACCTTATATTTCACCATATTAATTCACCACTAATCCTTTATAGGCTCCCTGAATAGCATGCGTCAACAAGCAAGCGATAAATAAATACAAACCTTTGTCCTACTCTATCCTTCTGCTATCATTCCAAATCCAAATAACTGACTAAACTATCCACCACTTAAAATGTACTTGCATGTTTCACTATACTAATTCAACACTAATCCTCTGTGGGTCCCGGAGTAGCGTGCTACCCGCCGAAAAAGTGCTTTGACGCCTCGTCAGGGGTAGTAAGCGCTATATAAATGCAATTACAATACAATACAATACAAGCTCGTCATGCTCCTTAACTCCGCCCTCATAAGGGTGCCCAACCCTCCTCTTTCGGTAATGATCATAACTAGCACAAACATCCTATTCCTGTGTTTTCCAAAACAATCACCATGTTGGTTGTGTTTGTCCCGCGTCTCTAGTGATCTTCGTGTTATATTAAATCATATCCTATCCGTAAAGATAATTTCAAAGGAAATAACGGTTATACTGCTGGCAGTTGAAAAACTAGTGGTTTCTCACAGCCCAATCAGAGTCATATCTCCCGCCTTGACTATTTCTTCATGACTTCACAAGTTGAAATTTCAAATGCACTTTATATGACTTTCTTCCAAAGTAGGTGTGTCATTAATTTTGAAAGTATATCTCTGAGCCTTATTCAATCTTTCCTATCTCCCCCCTGGCCAAACTAGGGTCTTCCAGCAAGTCAAAACGGTCCAGTTGAATCTATTGCAGTATCATTTGTCTCAAAGCTTCAAGCTATCAAAGGATGCGCCTCAAGTCAGAGTTTGGGTACAATGACAGATGTACAATGTATCAGAAAGCACCGTGCCATGCTATGGGTGTGCAATCAGTCACCAAGCTGCCTGCCAATTCACAACTGTACCATCTGTCACAAAGCTTTGGTCTAGACCATGGGTACTCACAAACTTTCTCTCGGGGGCCAAATTTACAGTGTGGTTTGTGTCCGAGGGCTGCACCGGTGGGGGCGGGGTCAGTGGGGGAGGGGGGCGGGGCTAGAGAAACAAAAAACTGTGATCATGAGGTTGAACACAGGTCCCTTCAGCAGACGCCTTCATCAACTGAGCCACCAGACTCGGCATACACACATCTCTCTCTCTTTCTCTCTCTATCTCTCTCTCTCTCTCTCTCTCTCTCTCTCTCTCTCTCTCTCTCTTTCTCTCTCTCTCTCTCTCTCTTTCTCTCTCTCTCTCTCTCTCTCTCTCCCTCTCACTCCGTCTCTCTCCCTCTCTCCCTTTCTCCCTCCCTCTCTCCCTATTTCTCCCTCTGTCCCACTCAGACTGTCTCACTCCCTCTCACTCCCTCTGTTGCCCTCTCTCTCTCCCTGACTCCCTCTGTCTCCCTCCCCACTCTGTCTCCCTCCTCACTCTGTCGCCCTCCCCCTCTATCGCCCTCCCCCTCCCTCCTCCTCCCTCTGTCTGTCACCCTCCTCCCTCCCTCCCTCCTCCCTATGTCTGTCACCCTCCTCCTTCCCTCTGTCTGTCACCATCCTCCCTCCACCCCCCCTCCTCCCTCCCTCTGTCTGTCACCCTCCACCCTCCCTCTGTCTGTCACCCACTTCCCTCCCTCCTCCCTCCCTCCCTCCCCCTCCCTCCCTCTGTCTGTCACCCTCTGTCTCCCTCTCGCTCCCTTTCTCTGTCTCCCTCCCTCTCCCTTTCTCTGTCTCCCTCCCTCTCCTTTTCTCTGTCTCCCCCTCTCCCTCTCTTTGTCTCCCTCCTCTCCCTTTCTATGTCTCCCTCCCTCTACCTTTCTCTGTTTCCCTCCCTCTCCCTCTCTTCGTCTCCCTCTGTCTGTCTCCCTCTGTCTCCCTCTCTTTGTCTCCCTCTCTTTGTCTCCCTCTTTCTGTCTCCCTCTCTTAGTCTCCCTCTCTTTGTCTCCCTTACTGTCTCCCTCCTCCCTCTGCCTCCCTCCTCCCTGTCTGTCGCACCCTCTCTGTCTCCATCTGTCTGTCTCCCTCCCTGTCTCCCTCTGTCTGTCTCCCTCCCTCTCTCCCTCTGTCACCCTCTCCCTCCCTCTGTCTGTCTCCCTCCCTCTCTCTGTCTCCGTCTGTCACCCTCCTTCTGTCTGCCTCCCTCCCTCCCTCTGTCTGTCTCCCTCCCTCTGTCTGTCTCCCTCGCTCTCCCTCCCTCCCTCGCTCTCCCTCTTTCTCCCTCCCTTTCCCTCAGCCTCCCTCCCTCTACCTCCCTCTGTCACCCTCTTCATCTCACACTGCCTGTGTGTGCCAGGGTTGAGACAGCTTCCGGGCACACACACACACACACAGCCACACCGGAGCACTTCACAGGTCTTTAAAAGACCATTTGTATGTTAATGAGGCTTTTGTATTTCACCTCTTAGCGCCCCTGCAGCTCCACTCTGACTATCACTGGAATTCCCGGGACCCCACAGAGCAGCAGAGTCTCGGCGCGCAGTGTTTGCAGACACTCTTTAATATATATTTTTTTAAACATCAATAAATTGTCTGCAAGGTCTGTGGGCCGCCCAGGAAGGCTTGCCAGGCCGCTGGCGGCCCGCGGGCCGTACTATGAGTACCCGTGGCCTAGACTACCGTCAGATCTTATGTTTTGGATTCTTTCTGTGGCATTGCAGGGGTGTATCAAATTTCACAGCCACTGACCCAGTTCTCAACTATTCACAAAGACTTCTTGGTTTGTTCTGTATTAAGGGTAGGTCGCTCCCCACGCCGCACAGCACCACCTGTGTGTCCGTGCCCACCTGGCCACTTCTGCCGCTGTTGTAAGTTCGCCCCTTCCTTCAGCCTTTTGCCTGACTGTTATTGTGCCTCTGACTGTATTGTGCCTCAGCCTTTTGCCTGACTGTAATTGTGCCTCTGCTCCTGCGTAGTGTTTAGTGTTTAGTGTTTAGTGGTTTCTTTTTTCTCATTTCGGTTATCCGCACTGGTTATTTCCATTTTACTATTGTCCCCTTTTTTCCTTCTGTATCCCTGCCTACTCGTTTCCCGCTGCTGCGTCCCCTTCGGCCCCGCCCCCCGCTCTCCCATTCGCCGCCCGCTCCCACCTCCCAGCTGTTCCTCCCTCCTACCTCCCCTTATATGGCAGCCTCGCCGCTCCCGCGCCTAAGGCAAGCCCGTCTGCTTCTGTCCGCGCCTGGACCACGCCCAGCCCCCGAACCCCTGGCCACCGTGAACGTAACAACACCCGTCTCCGCTACGATACCAGCACCCTCCTCGCACTCAACACCGGACAATCACACACCTGCTTCCTGGCCACTCGAAGTGCACCCAAGGACCTTTCTCCTGCAGGAACTGCAGTTTCACCAGCATCCGACCCGCCAATCCACCCACTGCGAAAGATCGCAACCACCTCAGATGCATTCTTCTCAACACCCGCTCTGCCCGCAAACACACCATTGAAACTGGGACCTCCTCGATTCAACCTCCCCTTACGTCGCCTTCCTGACGGAGACCTGGATGAACTCCTCCTCAGCACCCGACATCGCCATCGCAATCCCTGACGGCTACAAGATCACCCGCAGGTGTAGTAGTGGGCCTCAGAAAGGCCTACCAGTGATAGGGGTTCTCCCTTCTGTGCACAGAGTTCTCAGACCATAGAATAGAAGTTGGCGCAGAAACTGGAATAGAAAATACAAGATTTATTAAACCTCATGAGGTGGAACTACATTCACACAGCACCCTTCGGTAATGTATGAAGTAGGACACTGAATGGAAGGAGCTTGGTCCTTTTATACCCACACAGGGGCTCAAATGAAGGCCGTACAAGTACAAAATGCTGGTTTTAGGTACATATATGGTCATACAGAAAATGCACAGTCAACAAGTGGGAGGAGATAACAGTGGCTGTTTTTGGCAAACACATCCTGAGAGTTACATTCTAGTGGCAGCTGCAAAGACAGCTGTAAGATCAACTGAGCATGTGCGAAGGTGGAAGATGCTAAATATATCTCGTCTCTAGGCAGATTTAAAGAGCAGTTAACAGAAAGGTAGGACAGGGCTCATGGTGAACACGAGGTAGCACATGGCAAACAAAATGGCTGACAGAAATACAAAATGGATTCCACAAAACGGGTAAGATAGCCTCTAAATACAGGATGGCTTCATCTAACGCTAACCTGATCGCTGCCAATTTACAACACAGGGACTGCACCAATGGAACAGGAGGTGGAATCGCCATCTTTCGCAGAACACTCTCAGAATCTTCACCAACACTGACGACACCCTCAGCACTGCCAAACACCTGAACTTCCAGATCCACACCGATCCCAACATCACCCTGGCCACAGTTCAGCGACTCCATCTCCGACCTCGTCAGTACACACACCCTTGCAGGAACTGCAGTTTCACCAGCATCCAACCAGCCAATCCACCCACTGCGAAAGATTGCACCACCTCAGATGCAGTCTTCTCATCACCCGCTCTGCCCGCAAACAAGCCCTTGAAACTGGGACCGACTCAACTCAACCTCGCCATACAACGCCTTTCTGACGGAGACCTGGATGAACCCCTCCTCAGCACCCGATATCGCCATCCCTGATGGCTACAAGATCACCAGCAGGGACCGCACCAACGGAACAGGAGGTGGAATCGCCGTCGTCCACAGGAACACTCTCAGAATCTTGACCAACGATAACAACACCCTCAGCACTGCCAAACACTTGCACTTCCAGATCCACACGGATCTCAACACCACCCTCAGAGGAACCCTCGTCTACAGAAACCCCGGACCCTGGCAACAGTTCAGAGACTCCATCTCCGACCTCGTCATTACACATGCCCTTCATACACAGACTACATCCTCCTTGGGTCAGGCAAAAGGCTGAGGCACAATACAGTCAGAGGCACCCCGATAACAACAACGACATCAACTCCACCACCTTGATTGACAACCTCGCCAACCTCGGACTCAGACAGCTCGTCACAACACCCACCCACTCCGCCGGCCACACTCTTGACCCCATCTTCCCTGCAAGCTCCCACGTCTCCTTCAGCCACACCACCGAAATCCACTGGACCAACCATCACTGCATCCACTTCACCTTCCAGAAACCGACCAAGCACCACCGCACCCAACAGATCCCTCGCCACTGCTGGAGCAAAGTCACCAAAGAGCAGCTGAATACCACCCTAGCACGAAGTCCACCCGCCGACCCCACTGACCCCGACACCACCACCCGCAACCTCAGACAGTGGATCAATGACTGCGCCAAAACTCTCGCCCCAATCAAGAAACCCTCCAACAGACACACCAACAAGAAAGCCAGCTGGTTCACCAAGGATCTCCAGGGTTCCAAGTAAACCTGCCAACAACTAGAAAAGAAATGGCATAGTAAACAGACGCCGGACAGTTACGCAGCCCACAAGAACGCCACCCGCAGACACCATCACCTCATCAGATCTGACAAAAGAGCCTCTTTCAAAGACCGCCTAGACAACAACGCACACAACAGCCAAAAGCTCTTCAACATTCTGAAGGAACTCTCCAAACCCAGCTCCAACACCAACGACATCCGACCTTCGCAAAACCTATGCAACTACCTTGCCACCTTCTTCCATCGCAAGACCGCAGACATCCACAACAGCTTCAGCGCCATGACCACCCCGACTACCACTGAGACCTCCGACTCCACGGTCACCACCCACACTGATCCCCTGCTCACCTGGACCAACATAAGTGTTGACGACACCATCAATATCATGAGCACCATCCACTCCAGCTCCCCGTCAGACCCATGCCCACACCACATCTTCAGCAAAGCCAGCGCCACCATCGCACCCCATCTCCGCAAGGCCATCAACATCTCCTTCGAGACAGCGACCTTCCTGGAGAGCTGGAAGCACGCTAAGATCAACACCTTACTCAAAAAACTCATGGCTGACCCTAAGGACCTCAAGAACTACCTGCCCTTCTCCCTGCTCCCGTTCCCGGCGAAGGTCATCGAGAAGACCGTCAACAGACAACTGACCCGCTACCTTGAGAAGAACAGCATCCTGGACCCATCCCAGTCTGGGTTACGCAGCAACCATAGCCCCGAAACTGCCCTCATCGCTGCCACCGACGACATCAGGGCTCTGCTGGACAATATTGAAAACGCGGCCCTCATCCTCCTGGACCTGCCAGCCACCTTCGACACTGTCTACCACCATTCCCTACGCACACACCTCCATGACGCTGGGATCCAAGACAAGGCTCTGGAATGGACCACCTCCTTCCTCTCCGGCAGAATCCAGAGTGTCCGCCTCCCCCCCTTCCGTTCCGAAGCCATCGAGATCATCTGCGGCGTACCCCAGGGCTCATCCATCAGCCCAACATTGTTCAACATCTACATGGAACCTCTCGCCCACGTCGCCCGACTACACGACCTCAACATCATCTCCTATACTGACGACACCCAGCTGATCCTCTCCGTCACCAAGGACCCCCTCACCGCCAAAACCAACGTCCATGAAGGAATGAAAGCCGTTGCCGAGTGGATGAAGAACAGCCGCCTGAAGCTGAACTCAGACAGGACAGAAGTCCTCATTCTCGGCTCTACCTCCTCGGCCTGGGATGACTCCTGGTGGCAAACCGCACTGGGAACATCACCTACACCCACCGACCACGCACACAACCTGGGGTTCATCCTCGACTCTACTCTCTCCATTACAAAGCAGGTCAACGCCGTCTCATCCTCCAGCTTTAACACCCTCCGCATGCTCCACAATATCTACAGGTGGATCCCCACCGAAACAAGAAAAACGGTCACTCAGGCTCTCGTCAGCAGCAGGTTGGACTACGGAAACGCCCTCCACGCAGGAGCCTCAGCCAAACTCCTGAAACAACTACAACGCATACAGAACGCCTCTGCATAACTGATCCTCAACGTTCCCCGCCGTAGCCACATCACACCCCACCTGAGAGACATGCACTGGCTTCCCGTCAACAGAGGATCCCCTCCAAGCACCTCACCCACGCACACAAGGCACTCCACAACACCGGATCGGCATACCTCAACAGACGACTCACCTTCTACACCCCCAACCGCCAGCTCCGCTCCGCCCCGCTGACCCTGCCCTCCCCACCATCCCACACATCCAAAGAGCGGCGGCAGATCATTGTCCCACCTGGCCGCCAAGACCTGAAATACCCTCCCCATCACCCTACGGAAGACCCAGGACCTGCTAACCTTCAGGAAACTACTCAAGTCCTGGCTATTCAAGCAGTAGCAGCTCCCCCCCAGTGCCTTGAGACCCTCACAGGTGAGTAGTGCGCTTTACAAATGTTTGATTGATTGATTGATTGATAGATTTTCATGATCGGCTGTTTTATGACAGTACCTGGATAATGTCTCACAGTCTCAGGGTCTGCAGTACTATTTAGGGGAATGCTGTAAATATATTCTCTGAGTCAGACACGCTTGGGTGGCACCTCCATTTCTGTGCAAATTCATTTCGTACACATGGGATTAAAGATATCTTTTAATTTTGCTGTCAAAGTCTGAATGTTACCATATGTGTGAATTACAGAGAGATTCAATAGGCAGCAAAGTAGCTAGGGGGTAGATGTAGGTAATTGCAATTTACCGACTCTAAAATACCGAATGTTACCGATGTGGTATTTCAGAATCGGTAAATGCAATGTAGGTAAAAATTCGGTATTTTTTACCGATTCGGTAAAATTCGGAATCTGCAATTTGGTATTTACAGAACCGGTAAATATTCGGTATTTACCGAATCGGTATTTCCCATTCATTCCTATAAGCCAAAAGGCCCATAGGAAGAATGGGAAATACCGATTCGGTAAATACCGAATCGGAAAGCAAATAAAAGTGAAACTTAAGTAGGCAGGCAATCAGGTGCTATCACCCTTCCCCTCCCTACCAGGAAGTGGCTACACAGGCAGCTGCAAGTAATTAGAAGCTTCTGGAGAGGCTGTGAGAGCTGAGCTGAGTCCCTGAGCCACAGGAAAACGTTTGTGCTTTAAAACTTTGAAAATGGCAAGCACCAGTGAAAAGGAACAGCCAGAGAGGAAGAGGAAAATTAAATTTAGCACCATGGAGCTGCAGGTCCTCGTGGAGGAGGTGGTAAAGAAACAACAGAAATTGTTTGGCAAGCTGTCCCTGACTGTGGCTGAATCTGCCAAAAGGAAGATTTGGCTGGAAGTACAAGCAAAGGTGAATGCTGTAGGAGTGACTCCAAGGGATATAGATGACCTGAAAAAGAGGTGGTATGAACTGAGGAGCCTGACTAAGAAAAGAATTGCAGAGCTCCACAAAGAGGCAAACAAAAATGGAGGAGGGAAGAACCGTGCACCCCCCCTGACGGAGCTGGAGGAGCTGGTGGGGTCCACCATTGAGCCAGAGAGCGTCTGTGGACTGGGAGATGCAGACAGCTCAGCCAGAGCTGCCACCAGGAAAGGTAAGACCCATGCACCGCATTCACCCCCACCCCATCACCTTCCCTTTTCCCTATGTGGCAAAGTTAACCCCAGTCCAGTAGAGGTAGCACTATACAGGAGCAATGCATCAAGGGACATGTAGTCATTAAATGAAACACCATGTCATACAGCACAGCAAGCAACAAGTTAGGCTATTCATATCAAACATAATCAAGTGCAGGCAACATGTACAGTGTTTCAGTGAGAATTTTTTAATTGCAGATGCTGTGAGGCAGGAGCACAGTCCACAGTCGAGACATCTCGCAGGCGTACCACGGAGAAGGAAGGCACTGCACCAGAGAGGGATGGCAGCCACAAGTGCAGAGAATGTCACAGAGGACATAGGTGCACCAACAACACAGCCACCATCCCAAGACCTAGAAATGTCTCCACATCTGCAGGCGTCCCCAGAACGTTCAGGATCCCCTCTGCCACTGTCCTCACCTGAACTGCCTGCGTCACTGCCTCTGACAACACCTGCAACACAAAAGAGCAAGAGGCCTGTAGTTGCCCCTCTAGTCCAAAAGGAAGCACTGCCACACAGCAGTCCAGTGCTGACGGTGCCCGTACAGGTAACAGACGCCGCAGGCCCAGAGATAGCAGTGTTGCAGTACATGTGGAGGTTCCCAGTGTCTTCAGTGGGCTGGAGGGTAGCATGGTCAAGATTCAAAGGATACAGGGGAAGGCCATCCAGTCTGTGCAACGCCAGATGAGGACCCTGAACACAAATGTGGAATACATAGGGAAGGGCATCAGAGAACTGGTTGATGTGAACAAGGAGATGGCTGCAGGGATGCGGGACATGACACAATCAGTGCAGCTTCTGTGCAGTAAACTGGACCAGGACATGTTAGCAAGGTGCAAGGAGAGGCAGCATGCGCGGCAACAAAGTAAGGCAATGAACCGCCTGGCCACAGCCACTTCCCTGCTATGCAGACAATGCATCAACATGCAAGAGGGACTCACACACAACAGCAATGAGGTGTCTAGGGGCATTGCTAGGGTGACCAGCGCTGTAGAGGTGCTGATTAATGTACAGACAGCACAAACTGCAGCTCTGGATGTACCGGAAAGTGAGGAAAGCACCAGTAGGAGCAGCATGACAAGCCCCCTTGGTGTTGAGACACGGAGGAGCAGCAGGCGCCATGGTGAGCCAACAGCCCAAACACCCAGTGAAGAGAGCCAGCCACTTACATCTGGCACTGGTAGGCGTGAGGGGAAATTACTTGTACAGTAAATGGGGAAGTGACCCAGGACTACCATTATTGAATGGATTACATTTGTGTTGCACATTTGTGCTTTTGAGTACCTGCGTAGTGCCAAATATTAAACTACGTTGGGTGCATACTCCACCTGTCGGTGTCTCTTTACTTACTTAAAAGTAGTTGCATGTGATCTCTGCTCGTCTGTGTCTTCCATCTGTTGGTGTCGCAACTCCTGCTGTGTTGTGTTCAGGAAGTGCATGTTCATCATCATGGTCCTCATGGTCGCTCAATTCCACCTTGTTGCCCTTCTTAGTAGCAAGGTTGTGCAACATTGCACAAGTTGCAATCATCTTACAGCAGATGATTGGTGAGTACTGCCGTGCCCCTCCACTTTTGTGGAGACAGCGGAACCTGCTTTTTAACAGCCCAAAGGTGCGCTCCACAATGTTCCTTGTAGATTTGTGTGCCACGTTGTATCGTCTCTGGCTGGGGGTTGAAGGGTTGAGGTAGGGTGTCAGGATGAAAGAGCGGACGGCATATGCACTATATCCTATTTGTAAATGAGAAAGACATTACTCACATGCACACATACACATACATCTGCAATATCTATCAAGGGAGTGTCACACAGTGTTTTACCTAACAGGTATCATTCGCCAAATTCCCCCGCTGTCAGGCGTGTGTATATCCCACTGTTCTGAAAGATGTAGGAGTCGTGGGTACTTCCTGGGAACTTGGCCATTTTGTCTGTGATAATGTACTTGGCATCACAGATTACCTGTACATTGATTGTGTGGGTTGACTTTCTGTTTATGTAAATGTACTCTGTGGCAGCAGTTGGGCATATTGGGATGTGGGTGCCATCAATACAGCCGATGACGTGTGGGAAATGTGCAATTTGATAAAAGTCAGTCTTGGTCTTGAGCAGTTCCGCGTGAGTTTCAGGGAAGCTGATGTAATGATGCATTCTCTGCATCATGGCCTCTAGGAACTTCCTGAAGAAATGGGACAGGCAGCTCTGGGACACCCCACCTACTGCAGCAATCACACTCTGGTAACTCCCAGATTCAAGCAGGTGTAGGCTACAGAGCACCTGCACATGGGGTGGGATGGCGTGCGCCCTTGGGGTTGGGTGCACCAACAGTGGGTGCAGGTCCCTGATCAAGTCCAGGATGGTGTGGGGGTGTAGTCTGTACCTTTGCAATATCTCTGGCTCAGTTAGTTGAAATAGCGTTATCCTCTGCCTGTACACTTGCTCCTCCCTGCTCCAGACCCTCTCTCCTGCTGCCTGTAGCCGTAGCCGCCTTGCTATCATGTAGAATGCCGCCATTCTGGTCACACTGTTGCATTTTGGGCCCTTTTTTATAGCCTGCACCTGGTTACCACCTACTTCCAATCCATGGTAAATACCGACTCTTAAATATCGAATTTCATGAAATTCGGTATTTAAGAAGTTACCAACATCTCAAAATCATTTTTTTAGCATTTCTTATGTACCGATTCGGTAAAATTACCGAATCGGTAAAATTACCGAATCGGTAAATTTACTGACTCGTATTTACCGAATCGGTATTTTTTGTGACCCTACATCTCAATAGGATGTATGACGTTACTCCGCATACCGTTACAACTACCTACCATTACAACGCGACCATTACAACGCATACCATTACAACGCATAGCGCTTTGGGGTGCTGGATAGTGGTAAGTATAATTTACTATTCTAACTCCAGTCCCCGTGGACCCTAGGGAAGGTGTTGGATAGTAAATTATACCATTCCCTATCCTATAGCGCCCCCCAGCGCAATGCGTTGTAATGGTATGCGTTATAAAAGTCGCGTTGTAATGGTAGTGCGGAGTAACGAATGCGTTGTAACAGGTGCATACCTCTCAATATCCAAATACCGGTCAGTAACGGCCGAAATTCGGTATTTTCGGCCGTTACCGACCGGTATTTGGCTACCTACATCTGGCCCTAAGTGTCTTAAGAACTAGTGAGGGCTTGTGCTTTGTAGTGCTCTCAATTCATTTGCGCCATGCTATATCATGTTATCATTCTCACCTGTGCCAGGGCTTATTCCTACCAACACACTTCCAAGATGAAGCCCTCTGAATCTAGACTGCTGAGAAGCGCTGTGCCTGCTGAAAGGGCTGAAAGCGCTTGTTATGCAGATGGCAGAGTGGCAAGGCTGAGAGAACCAGAAAAGTAGCCCAATGCAGTCTGCAAGTTAGACCTCCACTCATACCCAGTGGCCCTAATTGCTCCTTCTTGCCCCCTGCAAGCAGTTGCTGGAAGCAGGGCTACAGATCTAGTGGCCACAACAGCCTCATCCTCTTTCTGCCAGGAAGGCTGTGTGCTAATGGCCAGCATGGAGCAGTATATCGTGCATCAGGTTCCTCACTCCACTGCTTATCCTTCTGACTTCTTTGACTGGACGGTTTCAAAGGCCCTTTTGTGTGCTCCTCCCGCCCCCAATAACTTCTCTGAGTCTCCTAACACTCCTCGCTCCATGCTTGAAAATAAGATGCTATTCAGATCATTATTGGGTGTGCGCCCCGGGCACATGGCGGGCATTTGTTTGGCATATGATCAACTCTCATGCTTTCAAAAACGCATTCAGACATCTGCATGGCAGACGTTCTGATGAGTCTTTAAAAGCATTAGAGTCAACCTTATACTACACAGCCAGAGAGGAAGCTCCTCAAACGTGAGAGGAGAAGATTGGTCAGTTCGATGCCATTGAGCATCTGTTGGTGGACATTACATTGCATTAATAGTCCACAAACCACCTACCGCTCATCACTTTGTAGTTGACCCTGTACAGGGCTAGGCTGCATTTTGGCTAGGCTTACACTACAGAAATATCACATACATGCATATAACCATACATACATACAAACATTTTGCAGGTGGGGTACCCTAATTTAAGATGCCAGCCTCATCATGATATTCTGCCATCTTACTTAATAGGATTGCCCTTAAAATGATCAACATGATAGTAAGGTTTCTGTGCCTCACTCCAAAACCTGTAGACACCATTGGCATCCTACTCCACTGCAGTGTAAGAACCCAAAGACTGACAGAAGAGCTCCTCAAGCTTTGAGTCGGGGAGGTGTTCCGTGTGCATCCACCCATGCATTTTGACACAAACTCACATTTACTAAAGTCTGTAAAGCTGGGTTTGAGCCAAAATGGCGCACCTACCAAGAGAGGCATAACAAGAAGAAATGTCTCCTCGTTAGTTCCTCTAATTCTGTAGAACTAGAAAAAGGAATAGGCCTCTAAGGGGTGCTTTTGTGCAGGAATGTATCCCTTTCCTCACCAAACAATCCTGTCCATATCACCACCACTCTTGTGCCATGGATGCAAGGGTGCCTGCTTTGGCGCTAGGCTGTCAGAAGTGCACCAGCACTGGGAGAGAGCAGAAATGCACCATTTCTTGGTATGTATGGCACATTTCTGCTCTCACTTTTTCTCGTAACCCAGCGCAGCAAGTTCCCTTGTTGCATGACATTGTGTGAAATAACAGTATATCTGACACTCAAGCAATGTGACCTTCACAGTGGGCCATTACATTGGTACGTGCAAAACTTTAATAAATTGGTTCCAGAGATTTGTATTAACTTTGAAAATGTAACTCATGTTATCTGCTGAAATGCCAAATGGCAACATCTTTGATAGTAAGCAGCACATGAAAAATCAAAGAATTTTAAACAAATATTTGGCAGATTAGACTATTTTACCCAGTGTAATGATGAGGACTATTAAACTATGAAATGGCTCCAGTTGCTGTCAAAAAATAGTTGTTAAAGCATGCTATTCGTAATATATTAGAAGCAGGTTTTTGAGACAGTGTGTATATTTCACCACTGACTGACCATATAAAAAAAAGAGTGCGGGGGATAGGGTTTTGTTGTATCTTGGCGAACAATTCTTTCCTACAGCGCTAACCGAAAATGATAAACAAGCATAATATAATATCTACAGAGTACCACGAGATGGCAACAAAACCTCATTTATCAAGGCAATATAGATTCTTTCATGAAGCTACCTTTTAAGGATGTACCGATTTTCACATTTCTGTTTAGACTCCAGAGCGAGTTACATACAGGCTGATCGGATAACTACAAAAAAGGAGAACAGGCAGTGCTTAATTTGAAAGAAAAAAAATAGTGCCAGAGCTCTCGTTAGGAGCCGGCCGCAGCTTTCACCACCCATTGCCACTGGCCGTACCTACAAAACTACTAACCAGCACACTGTTATAAGTGTGACAATTTAGCCTAATCCAGACTGCTAGAGCTATCAAAATAATTTGGGAGGCAGGTATTCGTTTTCAATATATACTGAATCAATAAACAATTGCTGTTCTGCGCATCTTTAAATTATACAAACAGCGCCTCCATATGGCAGCTGTCATAATTGCCAGTGTGGACAATTAAGTGCTGAGCACAAGAAACTACAGGCTCAAATAAATTATTGGAGAACACAAACATGAGCAAGCTGTTCACTATTACATGTATCCCGGATAACAAAGACCTCATGAAATGAGCTCTTTTCCACAATTAGACGATTATGGAACAACATGTATCTGCGTTATAGGTGTGGTGTTGCGCCTCAGGCCCACATGGTGTGGCAGCACGGACAGAGACACTGGATAGTATGGTGCAGTAACTGACCACGAGCACGTGCACCCGGGCCCTTTTATTGATAGGCTCATGTCATTCGTGGTGCCTGTGATGGATGCGTGTGGGGGTGCAAGTGTGCCCACTCCCATAGGGGAGTGACTACTGACTCGGTGTCTGTAGAGACACTAGAACGTGTCTCGCAGGACACAACGTTCCTCCCAAATTTGAATGAAAACAAAACCAATCATAGTCCAACATGTAGGAGCAAAACAAACATTTTACTCAAACACCACAGGGTCCATCCGTCTTCTGAGTCAGGTGGCAGGAAAACGTCAGCCAGGGGCAGGTGAATCTGCCTGCAGCAGAACATTCCCGGCGGGCATTCATAGTTGAACCTGCATGGTTCAGGACACAATCGCTGGCTCGAGGACGTCTGCTGTGTGCCGATAGTTCACTGATGATGACAAGTCTTCCAGTCTCGCATGGCTCCACTTTGTTGACGTTTGGGATGGTCTGTGGTGAGTAACAACAGTTTGCTACATAGGGGGGCGTCAATGGCATGGTTGGAGTCATTGGTGAGAGTTCACAGAGGTGTTGCAGGATCGCCTGAATTCTCTGTTGAACCATTGTGCCGTATCCTGTGACTCGTCGGTGGGGCAATGACTCTTCCAACTCTCCCACCTGGGGAGGCCCTTCGTCGGGTTTGCCACGGGACTGCTTGTAGGCTGCGCTGGGGCTGCACTGGGGCTGGGTGTATGCTGACTTGGGGCAGCTGCAGGACCACCTAGGAACCGGAAACGATACCCAGTCACTCGCACAAACCTCATGGGGGTGTGGGTCTTGGTCAGGACATGCTCCCGCTACCGCAGGATTTTGCTGAGCAGCAAGTTTGGTAACAGTGTAGAACTCCACTCCATTTGCATTAGAGATGGTGTAGGTTGATGCACTTGATGAGGATCGGCATGATGGCATTGGCAGCCATGTGGTGAATCTGGATGATGGCGGGTGATGACTTGCTTTGATGGTTGCAACCTTGTGTTTTTACTGCATAGTCATAACAAAGAGGCAGTGATTGTCTGGGGGAATTTGCTATGAGGCTTTGCGGGAAAGCTGATCCCTCCTCCTGTGGCTTGGAGACATGGAAGGGGAGGAGTATATACATTTTCAGCATATACATTTTGGGCAAGCCCTGAATAGATTATTGACCTCCAGATTCCTGGTTTTTGCCAAAGAATTCAATGCCCCAGGTGCCCCTCCCCACACTACTTCTAACGGTCCTCAAAAGGGTAGCCAGATCGACTACATGTTAGTGTCACAGAATCTAACCAAGCTAATCGTTATGTTTCAATCTCATGTATTAGCGACCACATCTCACTTACTATAGTTTTGACCATACACTGATGGGGGAAAAGGGACAGCAGGAGAACCTGACTCCGTCTTTCTCATGAAATGGGGGCGCCCGGATAAAACTGGAGAGGTTGGACGGGGATGCCTTTCTGGGTAAACTTGTGTGTGAGAACAGTAAGGCTTTCTTAGTACTTACCCAGAAGGAGGAGACACCAGAAAATATCACTAATGCTTTTAGAACTGTATGTTCTGTGTTGGGCAGGGGATTGAGGCAGTTTAAAGTCTCAAAGAATCCCACACCTTTATGCTGGTTCAATCATATCTGTTCAATGGCCCACAAGAACCTGAAACTGGCTCTTTCTACTAGACCGCACTAAAAAAATGTCATAGTGAATGCCAGAACAAGTTATAAATCCACTGTGGAGGCCAGGAGATCTTTCCTGAGTAAAGAATCTTGGTAGGAGATGTCAATAGCCTCCATCTTGAAGGACCCTGCATCTTTTCTGGAATGTTGTTAATTGGCCTTTTTAGGTCTCGCCTACGCATCACGCATGCGCTGCTTAGACAAAAGACCTGTAGCAATTGCTTTGGCTTTTCAGCCAAAAACGTGCATGCGTTCCATTGCCTTCAATGGCAACACGTGCACGTTTGGCGAGTCACTTGCGGGAGCGAGCAGCGCCATATGATAGCAATTATCGCTCCTGGTGCTGCTAGCTCCCACAAGTGAAACGCTTTCACTTTTGCCAACACTTTTTTTTTACTTTTAGCGCACGCACGCTTGTTTTTGATCGCCATGTTGCCTGGTTCACAAGACGCCATGCGCATATGTTACTTTTTTCTTGCTGGCTTTCAACGTGCATTTTTTAAAACTTTTATAACAGTGTTTACGCATGTTTCCACATTAAAACACTGTTGTGTGTGTCAAAATAATGTGAGAGACCCAAATGCAACACATCGCGAAACGTTCCAAAATAAACCTACACAGAATAAGTGATTGACCGGGCTTCATCTAACATTGCAGCCACTCCGCCCACTCTTGTTTAGCCCTTTAGTATTGTTCTCTGTGACTTTGTTCTGACATAAGTAACACCATATTGGATGAGATGTGAGTGGCCGATGACCAATGCCCGAAGGCGCATTCATGGTAGTTAAGGGGAGGAGTACTTAAAATCCTTTGGTAGTCAGGTCAACGGTTCCTGGCTACGCTCACCCCTCCGTTTGCTGGCGCCCTTTGTTCTGCCTTTAAAACGCCAGGAGATCAGGTTTCCGCTGCACAGCTCTATCTGCTCTACCTTCCTTGGATGAGAACTGATGTCGCACAGCCAATAGAAATGCGCTGTTTACAGCTGGAAGGAATCGGGTCTGTGCTGTGATTTCCAGCTGTTTGTTTTCTTTTCTCATATGTGCTTAAAATAAAATTCAGCCACTCAGCTTCATCAAAAGAAAATTTGATTGTGCAGGTTTTACTTTCACCAACCATGGATTTTATGGTATTCACATTTCATAAAATTTGTTTTTGGCTAACTATAAAGGATATTTGTAAGCTCAATGAGAGAGAGAGAGAGAGAGAGAGAGAGAGAGAGACAGAGAGAGAGGGATAGGTTTTAGCTTTATGGCCAGAGCTTCTGGCTTTGGAGCTGGGGAACCAGGTCCGAGCTCCAATAGCTTAGGGTCAAGTGCACGTTATATAAATCTTTCACAAAGAAAACGCCCTGATATATAAGATCCATTAGTGCACCATATTTAGTTCCTCTTGTGATGCTCCAGCTCTTCTTCAGTTCGGTTCTCTCCAGTCAGAGAGCCACCGGGGGGCAACCATTATGGACCCCAGTAAGGCGTTTTCCTCATTTTAATAATAAGCATTAGCTCAGGAGCATGCCTATAGCATATATGGTAACATGTTCAAGCTACAAAGAGGGACATTTTGAATAGAAATCGGAGTAATGTATTGTATTCATTGATTTACATGTAAGCAGAGGCAGTTTTGGGCATAGGCTTTTACTTTCCCCAGCCTTATTTTCTACTCCCTTCGGCAAGACTTCTCTAGTTCACAGGCCGGAGTCAAAAGGTCACTTCTGGGCAAAGGCAGCCGCTGCTGGCCCACCAGTACCGAGGCGCTGGACACAGGCCAACTGCAAATGGATGTGCGTTCATTTAAGCGGATTTATCATGAATGATTCAAGACACAGCTGATACAGAACCAATAAAGTGCAAACATAGAAATGGAAGGCAACACGCCCATAGGTGCGCGCAGCCATATAACAGCAGCTCTGCATGGTAAACTGGTAGTGTGGAACACTCTCCTTTCCAGCCTGAAAAGAATGCAAAGGTTTATTTCTGAAATACCTACGAAGAGATGTGATAAAAATTATTGCCACGCCAGGTGGTTAGGGGGAGAGACAATATTTGAAGATACATTGACATGTTGTACAACAACACCTATCAGTAAAATTAAAGGTCCTTATTTAAAACAATAATTTGCAATGCAATAGGTCTCGCAATTATGTGAGTTTAAGCTATTGGCATTGTAAATGACAATGCTTTTTATTTTAAAAACTAAAGCAAAAATAAAAGGCATTGTCATTTGCAATGCCAATAGCTCAAACTAACGTAAATGCAAGACCTATTGCATTGCAAATGCTTGTTTTACAGGGTATGAGAAATCCTCCATAGGTACTGTCATCCCAGTGGAGGCATGGGCTGCCCACTACAATAGTATTTTTAATCCTGATAATGAATAGCATCTGTTACCACTCATGCCAAAACCAAGCATGGCTGAACATCGCTGTCAATACCATAGCTGTGTCATTACCTGAGTTCCATTACAACACAAGTTATTAAAAGGATTTGCTTTAGGGAAGCACTGGACTTTGGAATAGTTTAAATTACTATTCCAACTCCAGTTGGTGTATCAATAGGGAAGGTGTTGGACTTAAAATCCAACACCAGTCCAACACCGCTTTCCCTAAAGCAAGTCTTTGAAATGACTTACACTGTAGTGGAACTCGTGATAACGTTGCAGTCGTGGTGCTGACTGCATTGTAAAAGCCCTACGATGTAATGTATGTGTTGTAATAGATGTTTCTACTGATAACAGAGCCCCTATTCAAGAAGGTGAAGAGATAGCTTATGGTAACCCGAAGCTGTATTCCAACCTTGCCGACTCTATTGAAGTAATAGATGGAATCGCTGCGCTAAGGCAGAGTGTGTCATGGAATACGCCCAAACCCAATAGTGTCCCCCTAGATCTCTTCAAAGATAACATTGCCCTTTGGGCCCCGATTTTGAGAAATCTTTTTAAAGCTTGCACCATGGGAGACCTTTCACACAAATGGAAGGAAGCGCTAGTGGTCCCCATCTTTAACAAAGGTGGCCGTCATGATCCCCGCAGCTACCGAACTTTATCCCTCCTAAATAGCTCCCTCAAGACCCTTGATAGAATACTAACAAGCAAAGTGGAGGATTGGCTGGAGGAAACTGCATCCTTATTCAGAGTCCATTACAAGTTTTGTCTTGAATCTTCAGCTGGACATGGGCAAGTATGTCAAGGCAAGGAGAGGTTCCATTCATCTAATGTGTGTGGACATCTCCTAGGACTTTGACACAGTTATCAGGTTTAAGCTCTGGTAGATAATGGTAGATAATGGCAAGGATGGGAATTGACCTAGCCATAATTGGCTTGTTGCAGAGGATGCACTGGGATTGTCTGATCAGGGTCAGGTTTGGTACAGAGGGTGAACTCTCCCCTGAAATTAAACCATCTATGGTGGTCAGACAGAGGGGAATGATGGCCCCTTTAGTGTGTCTTATTTATATCAACAAACTTTATTTGAGTCTATGCAAAGCAAGAAAAGATCTCCCCAAAGTGAAGTTAAGAGCCCTGACCATTCTATTGCACTGTGATGGCGTGGTCCTTATCAACGAGTCAATTTATGAACCAATCAAATCAAATCCTTCGCTATGAGTTTTGCCCTATAAAATCTTAAAACTCGAACATTCTATCTTGGTGGTATGGAAGTTGAAAAGGTCAAGACTTTTAATTGTTTAGGCATCCCTCCTGACCATAAATTAACTTGGCACAGTCTATTTTCCATTAGGGATATCCAGTCCCAAGGAGCCTTGGCGGCTATGTTCACCTTTGCACGCCCACAAGAGTATAAGCTGGTGTGCAAGATGACAAGTATATACAAAGTAAGTACACTTCATAGCTTCGTCTGGAGCTGGTGTCTGGGGGTATAATGGTGCTGGCCCTCTTAAGCAGGTTGAGAACTAGTTCCTAAGAAGTACTGGAAGATTGTCATTCCCTGGATCATGTTTTGGTGATTGTCATGTTCCCATCAGCACCCAGCACCCAAGGACATAGATAAGTGCAACATGACTTCTTTATTGTATTCTAGACTGGTAGTGCACGCAGGCACTATATTCCTCATCCTGGGGATGTATGGTAATGCCACGTCCCCCTTCCCTTCCCAGAAGTGGTGCCCTGTGTGGAAAAGAAAACAATGTCTAGGAGAAACTAGTGAGAAGGACAGGAACACAAGAAAAAAAAGGAAAAGAAAAGAGGAGAGAAGAGGAGAAAAATGGAAAAAAAAGAAAACACAATCACAAACTAAAACACACCCATCATCCATACAACTATTATTATAGCTGTTTGCTTTTTCTCTTTCATAGTCGACCTTCTGTCCCATCATTATAGTAGCTCAATGAGCCTTTTTGTTCTTCTGCTCACTCTCTTTAGGTAGAATACTTCTGTTTCCTCACTTAGTATCTCCCCTGTAGCTCCAGCTCTGTCCAGTCCTTCTCTGCTGTGAGGTAACTCTTCCACGGCATCCTCAGCTTCATCTTTTATTATTGTTGCTTTGTTCCTTGGCACTGTATCTCCTTCCTGATGGTCTGATGTTTCGAATCCTTTGAAGTGTGAACTGTTTCTGGTGATGCAGTAAGGTCCTGATGCCGCTGTTATCATGTGACCTTTCACATTTGTTATCTTTAAAGGTTCACTCGAGAAGGGACTGTCAGACTTCCTTGATTTTCATTGGCTCACCTTGCTTCAGTTCAGATGCTGTGGCATGACATGGTTTCATATTTGCCTTTGCCTCTTGATCTCTTTCAGCAATGTTGCGGTGTTGAGACAGCTGATCATGTCATTCAAATGAGGGCCTCAGTACCTTTCTCTTCCAATTGCTGTGTTGGTACGTGCATGTCGACACAGATGTGTACTTTTGATGTGTTTCTCTTCGATACGTCACTATCCGAGATACCCATGGAGTTGGTCAATCCGCCCCCTCTATGATGTCTTCCATCAGTAGGCTCTTTAATTCTTCTTCCACCTGTGTTTGTAAGTGCATGGGCACTTGTCTGTGGTATTGAGCCTCTGGCTTGACGGCTTCATTGATATACAGTGTTATATGCATGTCTTCCAGCTTCCCTAGTCCTTGTAGTATTGCAAGGTGTTCTCTCAGAATGCTGTGATGCTCCGTCATGTGATATGTCATTGCTAGGAGGTCCATCACCTGAGCAGTGTGTTGTACATTGGATTATCTCCTTGTAGCTGCTCAGCCTGTATGAATGTGATGTCAGTGTAGAATGTTGAATGTTGGATGACAGAGTGAATAGAATGTTAGTGTGCCTGGTGTGTATGTGGAATGACAGTTGAAGAGAGTGGGCTGAGCAGTGACCATCCTGTTCCTGGTGGGGTTTTCTCCTGTATATCTTATTACTATTCTACTTGAATAAAGGAACATCAAGAAACTACATGACTATCCATCATTTATATCCACGACACAGTGACATTGCTTAGTAGACATGGTGTTGGGATGTCTCCGCATAGGACACACACTTCTACTTTTACAGGCGTTGCCTTGTAGGTTAGCATCTCTACAAATCTTCCTATGTCGACCACTGGTTTGCTCGAACCCATTTGTGATCACTCAGTCATATATGAGACTCAGACAGAGAGTGATGGTTACTATATGTTTAATGCTCCAAAAGGGCAATGTCAGGCGGCCCAGTCCTGGGGGAAGGGGAGAAGTGTGTCTCGACACCTCTAAAGGGAAAGAAACAGTCTTAACAGTGTCAGTTCCCTCACTGTACACCTATGTGGCTTTGTTCGCCAAGATTCCTGGTTGTGGATAGTCGGTTCTTGCTTCTCTTTTTCCCATCAGAAGAAGGGGGTCGAGGTGATGAAGCAAAGCTTCGCATATTTTGCGGCTTGCCGAAATCAAGAACCTCATTTATGTGTAATAAGGTAACCCGTGTATGTTTTACTAACGTTTATATTAAGTTTGAGTAAAGTTTGAGACGCTTGCCTATGTGTATTTCTAATGAAATTAATCCATGTCCTCTAAAAATGGCCGCCGCTTGTATTTTAGTTACTGCGCATGCGTCAGCCACACTCACGTGTCCTGACGCGTCTGCAGAAGTGGAGGGAAAGTTATGCGCATGCGTAATTCATAGCTGTGCTTATCATGTGGTACTGCTCGTGCCACTGCTCTTGTATTTCGTCTAAATGTAGCTAACATTTAAATTGCATAAGTTTATTTCTTGATGATGAGTTAAAAGTACAAACCCTGCGATGTGTTTTCATAATGACATTATTATGTATTAATTTGTTTTCGCTTACTTTTCATGTACCGCGGGCAATGGGGGTCTGAGTGAGAGGAGAGCCATATTGGAGGTCCCTTCTGCGCCTGTGCGACATTCGGCAGCACGAGGGACCTTGGCTGATGGAACATAGCCAGCTGGCAGTGATGGGCGAGATGCTCCTGAGAAAGTCACCTCTGCCCTGCGAGAACAGCGAATGTGGCTTCTTATATGTTACATTGTATAGATGTGCTACTGTTAGCTCATGGGAACCCAAACATGCTAGGCGGTCCCAAAATATGTAAATGAAGGCTTCAAATCGCATATTGTGATTGGTGTGTTACCCAAATCCTACCTTAGGACCAATCGAAATTGAGGGATTCTGACACTTTGCAACATTGGGGGGTGGTACACTGTCCCAAAACTGTATATCTACCCTGGGTTCACCTAGTGAACCGTCCGACTTGTCTGGTTTAGCTGACCTGTCACTGACCCAACGCACTCAATAGGTGACTGAAGATACAGAGCGCTGCAGTGCACTCTGTCCGAATTTGACCATAGACATAAGGTTTTACTGAACCTTAAAGTGCTGGCAAGGCACTTAGCTGGGAGTTCGCTGACCCAATCGGGGTCTTGATCGATATCTGCAGAGCGGGTGGAGCGCAGGCGTTGCTTCCTAACTGTGGGTTCCGGTCCTGTCCTGAAGAGGGTCCTGTCCTGAGGGTTTGCTGTCCTGTCCTGAGGTCCTGTCCTGATTCTTATTCCGAGGGTATCCTGTCCTGTCCTGGGTGTCCATTCTGCACCTGCTGTCCTTTGAGGGTATCCTTCCTTGAGGGTTTCCTGTCTTTAACTGACCCGTGGCCAGGGTTTGGTTTCCACACCTTTCTAGGTAAATACTGCTCTGAAATCTCTTGAAATTCTTGCACCTTCTGAATTTCTAACTTTTGCTTCAATAAAGTTCAACATTGCATATGTAATATTTTCCATGCCTTTCCGCAAATATTGAAAGTCATTTAAATCTTTGCAAAGTGATTCCTATGTCTTCTCATTTGTTAGAAATTATATTTTGCATAGCAGTGTGTCATTTCCTGATATGGTCTAGAACTTCGTTGCCTAGGTTGTTCAAAGGCCCTTTCACCTTAAGTGAAGCGTGTTATTCATTATAAGTTCTTCTATAATCACACACACTTAGTCTATCACTGTTTTAGATAATACTGACTTGCATAAGTATCTTTTCTCGTTACATTTTATTAGTACTTTGATGATTACTCTGCCATTATTTCTTTATGCATATGTGATTTACATTTTCTTGGTTATTGATTGCCTTATTTTACTGTATCTCATGCAAGAAAATATTGAACTTTAGATAAACATTTTAAAAACTTCCAGTTGTCCGTGGTCATTTACACAGTATTTTGAATGTTATTGGTTGGGTTTGTATTTTGTTGCTTTCCTTTACAGCTAGCTCCCTGATTCATTGTGGTCATTAGGCACCTGCATCGGTGGATGGTAAGTCGGGTGCACTGAGAATTGGTAGCAGGGAACACACACACACCAAATTGGTAGAGCTCGTGAAGTCACCTGATCGATGTATATGGTGATTTGAAAAGTATATGGGCCCTGAAGCCGGAAACGGCGAAAACTATTGGTCGGGTGGCCTCGCGCGCTCTATCAGTTTTTCTGGTAGATCAGAGGATGGTTAGGGACTAGTTGAGAGTAAGGCAGGGACTAGTTAGGCTAGTTAAGTCGGAAGCTGCTATTATATTAATGCTGCTACAAGAGCGGCTGTTCTGAGGGAACTGATCACTCTCTTGTGAATACGCTGCTGAAATTTATGAATTACTGTATTGTCATTATTCTTGTTCTTATATTGTTATATGTACTAATCAATGCATTTGTAAATCGACTTGTTAAGTGTTGTCCGAACTCCCCGGGGAATTGAAAGGGCAAGTGGTGAATAGAATCCATTGTCCTGAGGTCACAGGTTCGAGGAAAGTTAGGTGCAGGTTAGGATAACCGGGAAGCACTAACTAGGGTTTTCTGAATACATGTGTGAATAAATGACAGTAACGGGGTTCATTGGCAAAATTCCCATAGTGGCGTAACCTAGTAAGGGTCACATCGGAAGAGTAGCAGGTTCCTCGGAGCTAGCGTGAAAGCAGAGGGGTCCGCTGAGAAACCTTAAACTCGGAACATATCCCGGAAAGAAGTGGATGAGTTTAGGGGAATAACAGGTTCACCGATGCTAGAGTGAAGGGTAGGCGGAAGAGATCTGCCCGCAGCAAGTGAAAAGTAAATGGAAGTAGTTTACTTGCAGTAATAGAATTCTATCTCTGTCTAGACACTTGAGCACTGTGGCGAATGTGTATTTGTTGTAAAATAACCAAGCACTGAGCACTTTAAAAGTAAGAAAGTTTCCGTTACCTTGTGAAGGGAGGGAGTCAGTCGAGAAGCGCCTCTGACGTCACTCTGTGCCGCGCTGGGATTGGTAGAAACAGCGGGCGGGTAGCGGAGCTGAAATTGTAAAGGAGGGGTGAGCGCCGGAGCGTGGGAACTGTCTCACGAAGGGGCCGCGCACCCATTGGCAGAGCTTATTTTGTGTCGCGCACCCATTGGTTGCACGAATTTTCTGAAGCGCATTCTGATTGGAGGTAGTTTGTAAACAAAGTTAGCGCAGAAGTCGTATGTGGCACTCGCGGACTACAGAGACGCGACCTGATCCAAGGCATCTAGGGTTTGAAAGGGATCAGTGGAAGGCTAACAGATACGATATTATGTACGGAACCAAGAGAAAAATGTCCCTTGTAAATAAGGTGAAAAATTATTTTAAAACGGACAAACCCATTAAATCTAGGGAAGGTGTTCTTGTCCCAGCACCCAATACTCCTGCCTCATTCATGATGTTTGACCGAGGGTACAATACCTGTGTGTGGCTGGAGAATTGGGTGAAGTACACAAAAGATGACGGAGTATTGGCTTTTCCGTTAGATGGTACTTTCAATGGTAGGATCTTATTTAATTTAAGAACCCGAATGAATGAACTGCATCCCAGACCGAGACTAACGCAGTATGAAGCATTAGAGGAATGGGAGATTGAGGCTTTTGAAAGAGAAAGACCCCGAATGGACAAGGGTTTGACCAAGTGGTACCCCAGGCTGAAACAGGAGTCCAGGGATAAAAGGATGAAACAGTGGAGGCAGAGCATGATTATTGAGGGTCTGTTTCCCATGATGCCGGCATGTCATAACCCTGCAGCGGGGGGGAAAAGTACTGAAAAATGTAAGCATTGGGGGGCCCTAGGGGATTCAGATGATGAACTAATAGATGACATCTGTACCAGAAGTCCGCCACCTTACAATGAGGGAACCCGACCTTCCAGTGTAGGAGATGTTCCCCGACGCCCCTTCCAAAAGGAAGAAGACAGGTCCCTGGGACTGGGAGGGGGTGGTCAAGTATTACCCTATCCTGAGAAACCCGAACTGGCGGAAACAAGGGATATATATCCCAAAGTGCCCGCAAGTCAGGAAGAAAAATATTCACGTACAAAAACTTTTTTCCCCAGACCCTTGTATGAAAGCGAAGAGAAACCATCGAATTCAGGACTGCCTTTTGTTCAACCTCCATATGGGGAAGAGCGCAGGTCCTTTAATACTGGAACTTTATTCCCGAAGCCAAATTATGGTGGAGGACCAAGTGAAACGCATCCTACTGCCCCGAGTTTTACTCCTCCGCCTACTGCCCCGAGTTTTACTCCTCCATTGACCCCACAGATATTACATGACACAACTCTAAGAAGGGTACTAGTGGAAAAGGAGCAAGAGGCTCTAGCTAGACAAAGAACAGAAATAATTCAGAAAATTTCTCAGATAAATACCAGTCCTGAGGCATTGACTATTCCAGTAACTATTGGACCGGTGGTCCCGTTATACGGAAATGGTCAGGGAAATCCGATTACTCCAGTCATGACCCCAGTCATAGCAACCCCGAGACAGGAACCAATCATCATAGATGATCAGTCCAGTGAGTGCGAGTCTGAAGTTGCATTCTTGGAATTGCCAAACAAACAGACCGCAAAGGGAACACAGCTGAGGTATAACCCTTTTAATGCAAAGGAAATTAAATTAGAGACAGCAACAGGTACTAGGAATGTCTCTCTGGTAACTCCGGATGAAATTGAGAGTTGGAGTCGTGAATTAGAAAAGCAGACTCCGCAAACAAAGCCTTTAGACCTCTACAAGCTGAGGGTTGAAATAGAAGAATTAATGGCAGGAAATGTGGGGTTGAATCGATTGAATACCTACTCTGAGGAAGAATTGTCGTTCATATGTAAAAGCTTTACAAGGAACACCAGAGTGCTCCATGAAAAACTGACCGAAACAGCAATTAGTATGGGGGTAGATATCTCAAAATCCAAGCCCTTACAGAAACCATACAGAGCAGACTTCTCAGACAAGGATATAGAACATCTGAATGTGGCCGGAAAGAAGCTACAGATTAAAGAATTAATGGGGGTACTGCAGAAATGGGGAGATGTGGAAAAATGGAGAAGCAGGTGGGCGAAAAAGAGGGAAGAGGTTCGCTCCCGACAAGTGACTCCCGAGTTTGCTTTAAGAGAGGTAGGAAAGCCTGAGCAGTTATGCCCCATGCGCGAAGTTCCAGGAGGGAAATATGTGCATGTCCCCTGGTCTAGGCAGGATATTGTGTCCTTCACGAACGATTTTCCAAAATTAAGAGAGAAACCAGTTGACTGGTACCGGCAAGTGGAGAGGTTCGTGAAGGTACAGAAATGTCTGTGGAAAGACCTGGATGGGTTTTTCGACATTGTGGTTCCAGTAGATTTATGGACCCAGTGTAAAATAAACATAAATTGGCCCAGTGAAGAGTATCCTAGAGACAAGGACACAGGGGAGCCATCAAAGGAAGTCATGCGAAAATATGAGCAGGTAATTCAGCACTTGAAAGAAAAGGTGCCCGCCAAGGAAACTGATTGGACAAAAATAGATAGAACAACACAGGAAAGGGACGAAACAGTGCACTCCTTCTATGAGAGGTTATTGCAGGTATTTAAAACATACAGTGGTATTGACAACATCGACCTGAAGGATATGACACACTTTATTTACAGGTTTGTAAATGGTTTAAGACCTGAAATTTGTCAGTGGATAAAAGACAATAAAATCTGTTGGCATACTAAGAAAATGGATGAGGTCCTGCGGTACGCTAAGTACTGCGAGGACGAGATGGCAGAAAAGAAAAAGGCCCTTAAGGAGAAGGTTATGTGGGCTCAGGTGAAGCTCGCAGAACAGCAGGAAAAACAATTGAGTAACATGGTTAAAAATGCTGAGAACAAAAGTCCTGGGGGAGGGGGTGGAGGAAAGCCCCGGCCCAAATTTAGCAGGGAAGAGGCTATGAAAAAATTTCCCTGCCATCAGTGCGGCGAAATTGGACACTGGCGAAACGAGTGTCCCCAATTAGTCGATGTTAATGAGACAACTCCTGATTTAATTCCACAGACGCAGAAAGAAAGACCAAGAAAGACTCAACCCCAGGTAAAAACAGTTCAGGTGCCTCGAGCACCCAAACAGGTATACAGGGGAAGACAGGCAGAAAATGAAGAGATAGAGGTTTGGGAAAGCGGGGAGAACAGAAATACAGCAACTTCGCAGTATCTGCTGAATGATACCTTCCTTTGTAATGATCAAGACTGACGGGGCCTGAGAGGGGAGGACGAGGAGTGCGTACTTGGCGCTTCCTTGCCGGTAGACCAGTCTGGACCATATATTGAAGGAAAGGTTGACGGAAATGATGTCACCTTTCTGTTGGACACTGGCGCTACCCGTTCTACTGTAAGAACAGTAGACGTTCCAAACCTGCCCCTCTCGGGAGAAAACATCCAAGTAGTAGGTGTATCTAATCAATTGATTAGTACTCCTGTTACCGAACCAATGGAGATTTCAATTGGAAATTTTAAACAGATGCATAGATTTGTAGTCTGTGACACCAGTCCAGTAAATTTACTGGGACGTGATTTGTTGTGTAAAATGAACTGTACCATCTTTTGCACACCAAAGGGTGTCGAAATACAGACCCCAGATGAAGACGGCATTTATAAATTATTGTTGCTTAGACCTGACTCAGAACTTAAAAGATTGACCCTGCAGGACTTGCCCCAAGAACTACAGGAAGCCGTAAAACCAGAAGTGTGGGATTTCACTGGAAAAGATGTGGGTTTGATGAAAGATGTGGACCCCATACAAATAGCCATCAAAGACAATGCAGTATATCCTAACACTAGGCCCTACCGAATGAATGCTGAAGTGAAAGCAGGTGTCACTCTGGAGATACAAAAATTATTGGAAGGAAACATCATACAAGAAGTGATGAGCAGCCCATGCAACTCACCGATTATGGGCATCAAAAAGCCTAGTGGCAAGTATAGGGTAGTGCAGGACCTGAGAAAGGTTAACAAGATTGTAGTTCCTTGCTGCCCTATTGTCCCGAACCCTGCAGTAATTCTGTACCAGATTCCTTGGGATGCTGAGTGGTTCACTGTGATTGATTTGTGTCATGCATTCTTTTCGATACCCCTGCACCCCGACAGCAAATTTCTTTTCTCATTTGCTTTCGAGGGTCACGTGTATTGTTGGAACCGGGTCCCTCAAGGGTATACAGAGAGCCCCTCTATCTTTAATCAGATCTTGAAGAAATGTCTAGAGACTTTGACATTACCTGGGAACTCTGTATTAGTGCAGTACATAGACGACCTTCTATTGGCGTCTAAAAGTCACAGGGACTGTGTAGTTGACACCATTGCTCTCCTAAATCACCTGTGTGAGAAAGGGCATAAAGTGTCCCCTGACAAACTACAGTTCTGTGCGAAATCAGTGAAATATCTGGGACACCAGATAGAAAAGGGTGTCAGAAAAGTCACTTCAGAAAGAGTGAGAATAATTCAAAAGATGCAGTTGCCCCGTACTCAAAAGGAAGTCAGAATGTTCCTGGGTGTTTTAGGGTACTGCAGGCAGTGGATTCTGGGATTTGCAGCCTTAGCCAGGCCCTTGATAAAAATGACCACGAGAGGAATGCCAGATGTTGTACAGTGGGATGATGAAAGTCTAATGGCTTTCACAAGACTGAAAAACTGTCTGTGTACAGCCCCTGCATTGGGAATGCCAGATTATTCAAAAGAGTTTGCCCTTTTCTGTGACACTCGCGATAATTGCGCATTGTCAGTCCTGACTCAAGAACATGGCACAACCAGGAGGCCTGTGGCCTATTTCTCTGCCACACTGGACCCAGTAGCTGCTGGGTTACCAGGTTGTCTAAAAGCAGTAGCTGCTACCTGTGCAAGTTTAGAACAGAGTGAGTCCATTGTCATGGGACATCCTGTGACTGTTTATGTTTCACATGGAGTGGTAATTCTATTGACCAGAACTAAAACACAGTATCTCACCCCTAGTCGGCTGACTAAATACGAGAGGATTCTTGTGGGCGCAGCAAATGTAAACATTGTTAGGTGCGGTATTCTGAACCCTGCCACCTTACTTCCTGACCCCTCAGAAATGGAAGGTAGGGATGATGATGAACATGATTGTATTGATCTGACAGAGTTCAGTACCAAGCCACGCCCAGACATAAAAGAAGTACCATTGCCGGAGCATGATAAAGAACTATTTGTGGATGGTTCCTGTCTAAGACATGAATTAGGAGGCTTGAGTGCTGCTTATGCAGTAGTGTCTTTCGAAAAGATTGAACAAGCAGGTTATCTATATAACATCAAGTCTGCACAAGTAGCCGAATTGATAGCCATGATAATGGCTTGCAAAATTGGGAAGGACTTACGCATAACAGTGTATACTGACAGTCAGTACTGTTATGGCGTTGTGCATGACTTTGGCCAATTATGGATGCAGAGGGAATTCATGACTTCCTCAGGTACTCCCATTCGGAATGCAAAGGTTGTTCATGACCTTTTAGAGGCCATCCAGTTGCCCAAAGAACTGGCAGTGGTAAAATGTGCTGCTCATCAAAGGAGCATGGACAGAGTATCACTGGGAAACGATTATGCTGATCGAGTGGCTCAATGGTGTGCCAAAGATCGATATATTATAAATCCAAAACGAGGGGGGCCAGGAACCAGCTGCCAGCTTCAGGTGTTTGAGGAAGTGCCTACATGGGATGAGGTGAGAGAGTGGCAGGAGTCGGCTCCTTGGCAAGAAAGAGAGAAATGGAAAGAGGATGGATGTAGACCGAGACGTGTGGATGGTGTCATCATAGGTCCAACTGGTATGCCTGTGTTACCCCGACACTTGCTTGGCACAATGGCAAGATTAATACATGAAGGATCACACATTGGTAGGGATGCCATGATTCTGGTATTTCAACAGACTTGGTACAGCAAGAAATTCAGGAAGGTAGCAGAGTCCCTCTGCCAGAGGTGCCTGTCATGTCAACAGATGAACCCAGGCAAGAGGACCATGGTTGAACTGAGCAAGATTGGGAGGTCAGGGGGCCCCTTTATAAAAATACAGGTTGATTTCATCACCATGCCCCGTTGTGAAGGGAAACGATATGTCCTTGTCATTGTTTGTGTATTTTCAAAATGGGTAGAAGCTTACCCTACTCCCAAGAGTGACGCACTGACAGTAGCAAAGTGTTTACTAAAAGAGCTGATACCTAGGTTCGGAATACCATACATTATTGAATCAGACCAAGGTGGACATTTCCACAATGAAATAATGGCTGAACTGTGTAAGGCCTTTGGGATAAGGCAGAAACTTCATTGTGCATACCATCCAGAGGCTTCTGGAATAGTGGAACAAGTAAATGGAACTATCAAAAACAGACTAGCAAAGCTGACAGATGCTACTGGCATGAACTGGGTGAAGGCCCTGCCCCTGGTCCTGATGGGACTAAGAAGTGTTCCAGACCGCAAGACAGGCCTAAGTCCCCATGAAATCATTATGGGAAGAGTGATGAGACAAGCATGGGTGCCAGGAAGCAAACTGTTGAGTATTACTGATGATTTGGTGCTTGAATACTGCAGAAGATTGGGTGACCAAGTGCGTTCTATCTCTCGCCAGATTGGAGACGACGGCATCCTTAATCCAACGACTCCTCTCCACAACTTGGTTCCAGGAGACTGGGTCAAAATAAAGAAGCACACTCGATCAAGCTGTCTGGCACCCAGGTGGGGAAAGAAGCGCCAAGTAATCCTGGTGACAACCACTGCAGTGAAAGTCGCAGGTGTTCCCCAGTGGATCCACGCCGGACACACCCAGAAGGTATTGCCAGACAAAGGATTTGAAGAACCAGGGCAACCAGCAGAGGACCCTGAAGAAGCCAGACCAGTAGCAACTGACAACGAGCAGCCCAGCACCAGTCGGGTTGCAGGAACAGCAGACGTTGGCCCAGGAGTAGTTGACTGCGAACTGCCAAGAAACCAGCCTGCTGAAGAAGTCCAGGAAACTGAGCCAGGAGTAGCTGAAGACGAGCTGCCAAGCATATGGCCAGAAGAATGGATACCGATGATTGATCTGACCGAAGATCCTATCAGAACAAGAGAACGACTTAGTGAAGGTAGAGAGTGGACTAGTCAGGAAAAGCAAGGCACAGGCGAAGAACCTCAGCCACTTGAGATCCAAATCAAAACTGAGGAAGGAGAAGGTCAGACAGGGACAGAGCACGTGATTGATACAGATCCAGTGAATAAGACTGAACAAGTACCCGATACTGAACAGGTACCTGAGACTGAACAAATACCTGATATTGAACAAGTGCCGGATACAGAGCAAGTGTTCGATACTCCTCCATTAACTCCTGATGTGGATAAGGGACAGACGAGACATAGAGTAATAGTTCGAGCAGAAGAAAATCAAGAGATCGAAGTGCTTGAACAGGATCAGATAGAGTTAGAAAAACGGGTTCAGGAAACAGAAACAGAAACAGAGACAATTGAAAGCCAAAAACAAAATATTCCTGAACAAGGCCAGATTAGCAACCAGGCAGAAGAATTTGATGCTAGCCCTGGAACTAGTCAGATAAGGGAAGTAGGAGAAGAAAGTGGAGAAGAATTACCACAAGATAAAGAGAACAAGAGAAGAAGAAAAGAAAGTGAAGTCCAAGTACCAACTAAGAGAATAAAGAAAAGAAACAACCTTGAGCCTAGGTTTGTAAAAAGACTAAGACTAAGAATAAAGACAGTGGAAGAAAAACGTGCAGAAGCAAGAAGAAGTGCTCGAATAGCAGAGCAGGAAGAAGACTCTTCCAAAAGAAGGAGTGAGCGAATAAAAAGACAAAACAAAAAGTACAAGTCTCCTGAATGGACACTGGTTTTGGAGGAGCTTGAAGATCTTGATATAACTGACGTGAGTGACGGAGAACCTGTCCCAGAGTACTCAGCTGAAGAGGAAGACGAGCCACCGTGAATTTGCACAAAGTAAGCTAATTGTGTAAAGCAACAAAGAGGGGTTCAAGAGACTCCTTCTGAGCTAAAATGTCTGATTCAACAGTGAATGGTAGACCTAGTTGCAGCCGTTTTAAGACGTGTTGCAAGGTGTGTATATGTAGTATAGTAGTACTGATAGTTATCTGGATAGGATTAACAATTTTCATTCCCTTTGCTGTAAGTAAAGATACTAACATTGTCCCTACTGAAGTTGTAAATACTGACAGTGAAGAGCTGACAACACAGAGTGTAGAAAGACATGAGAGAGCATTGAGACAAACTAAACGAGACTTAGAAGCATCAGATGAGAAAGGACTACATTATCATGGCATGAAGAACAGGACACATTTAAATGTTTTCGCAAACTTGTTAATACACTATGTAGAGACTATGGAAATTGAGGATTGCTATGTCTGCATGAAGCTACCTACTTCGGTGGCTGAAGGCGTGACATACCATCATCTGCCATTAACTTATGGAATTTCCTGTAGCATTTTAGCTAGTTTATTTTACAAAAGGGGACCGTTACAGTATTATTACTCTAACAATGACGTGATCTTTTCTGAACTACCTATACGTGGGAACTTGAATCCTGTACATACCAAAACTGACACCATAAGATATATGGGAGACTACTTTCTGACTATAGGGAACATTGACATAGCAGACGCACACAGAGATAACTTGACTTGTTCTTTGCGTGAGCAGGAAAAGATGTTCCTGAACATGGCAGAGAAAAGGAGAATTAAAATTCAGAAGAAGGCTAATGACGAAAGTCAGAAAAAGCCAAAATGGGCAGAAAACATGGAAGGCACCTCATCTGGTGGAGCGGGTCCTGCTCTGTTGCTGGATTTTGAAAAGAAAGGCAAGCTATGTCTTCACCGCGAGAAGACTAGCTATTATAATAATGTTTTCATTGGTTCCAGTGAATGCGAACATAATTACAAGGTAATTGGAGGTTGGGGTTTCAAAAATGGGTCAGAGCCTGTGTTTCCTGGAATTTATTATATTTGTGGGGACAAGGCTTATTTCAAATTGCCGGATCACTGGTATGGAAGCTGCTACTTTGGCATTGTCTTCCCGAAAATATACCATGTGAATGGGAAAGCTGGAAGCAATGAAGATACTAATGGCTTAGTGCGTAGTAAAAGAGAAAGTATAGGTGAAATTATGGGTAGTATTTTCAGTGCACTGATACCTGGAGTGGGAGTGGTTCTGAACACTCACAGAATTTGCAAATTGTCTACTATAGTAGATGTGCTGTCTACTGAAACAGCTCATGGATTCCTGCTGGTCAATACTGAAATGGTTGCGATCAGATCAATGGTTTTACAAAATCGACTTGCTCTTGACACCTTATTAGCGAAAGAGGGCGGAGTCTGCCGGATGTTGAAGGCGCAACATTGTTGCACTTATATTCCGGACAAAAGTGTACAGATCAAAAGATATGTGCGAAACATTACTAATTTGGCAAAGGAACTCAAACCACTCGAGGTTGATAGTGCCTGGAAGAGACTGGTAGATGGTCTCTCAAATGTAGGTCATTGGCTTGCTGGCATAGGTAAAAGCTTATTATTTAAAATTCTGATGCCTATTGGTATTATAGGTCTTATTATACTTTCCATTTTCTTATGCTGTAAATACCGCAAGCGCACCAGAAAGCACGAGGTTAATGCAAGAGGGGTGAAACGAAGTGTGGATGAGATTGAATTAGAGGAAGTGAATGATCAGATATACAAAAAGGTGAAGACTTCTCACCCTGCTAAAACTGAAAGAGAAAAGCTAGAACGGTTGCTGGAAGAAATAGAACTTTATAAAGTGTGAAAGAAAGTTGGCATCTGGTTCCATTATAATTTGTGATGATAGTAGATATCATCAAAGAGGGGATTGATGAAGCAAAGCTTCGCATATTTTGCGGCTTGCCGAAATCAAGAACCTCATTTATGTGTAATAAGGTAACCCGTGTATGTTTTACTAACGTTTATATTAAGTTTGAGTAAAGTTTGAGACGCTTGCCTATGTGTATTTCTAATGAAATTAATCCATGTCCTCTAAAAATGGCCGCCGCTTGTATTTTAGTTACTGCGCATGCGTCAGCCACACTCACGTGTCCTGACGCGTCTGCAGAAGTGGAGGGAAAGTTATGCGCATGCGTAATTCATAGCTGTGCTTATCATGTGGTACTGCTCGTGCCACTGCTCTTGTATTTCGTCTAAATGTAGCTAACATTTAAATTGCATAAGTTTATTTCTTGATGATGAGTTAAAAGTACAAACCCTGCGATGTGTTTTCATAATGACATTATTATGTATTAATTTGTTTTCGCTTACTTTTCATGTACCGCGGGCAATGGGGGTCTGAGTGAGAGGAGAGCCATATTGGAGGTCCCTTCTGCGCCTGTGCGACATTCGGCAGCACGAGGGACCTTGGCTGATGGAACATAGCCAGCTGGCAGTGATGGGCGAGATGCTCCTGAGAAAGTCACCTCTGCCCTGCGAGAACAGCGAATGTGGCTTCTTATATGTTACATTGTATAGATGTGCTACTGTTAGCTCATGGGAACCCAAACATGCTAGGCGGTCCCAAAATATGTAAATGAAGGCTTCAAATCGCATATTGTGATTGGTGTGTTACCCAAATCCTACCTTAGGACCAATCGAAATTGAGGGATTCTGACACTTTGCAACATTGGGGGGTGGTACACTGTCCCAAAACTGTATATCTACCCTGGGTTCACCTAGTGAACCGTCCGACTTGTCTGGTTTAGCTGACCTGTCACTGACCCAACGCACTCAATAGGTGACTGAAGATACAGAGCGCTGCAGTGCACTCTGTCCGAATTTGACCATAGACATAAGGTTTTACTGAACCTTAAAGTGCTGGCAAGGCACTTAGCTGGGAGTTCGCTGACCCAATCGGGGTCTTGATCGATATCTGCAGAGCGGGTGGAGCGCAGGCGTTGCTTCCTAACTGTGGGTTCCGGTCCTGTCCTGAAGAGGGTCCTGTCCTGAGGGTTTGCTGTCCTGTCCTGAGGTCCTGTCCTGATTCTTATTCCGAGGGTATCCTGTCCTGTCCTGGGTGTCCATTCTGCACCTGCTGTCCTTTGAGGGTATCCTTCCTTGAGGGTTTCCTGTCTTTAACTGACCCGTGGCCAGGGTTTGGTTTCCACACCTTTCTAGGTAAATACTGCTCTGAAATCTCTTGAAATTCTTGCACCTTCTGAATTTCTAACTTTTGCTTCAATAAAGTTCAACATTGCATATGTAATATTTTCCATGCCTTTCCGCAAATATTGAAAGTCATTTAAATCTTTGCAAAGTGATTCCTATGTCTTCTCATTTGTTAGAAATTATATTTTGCATAGCAGTGTGTCATTTCCTGATATGGTCTAGAACTTCGTTGCCTAGGTTGTTCAAAGGCCCTTTCACCTTAAGTGAAGCGTGTTATTCATTATAAGTTCTTCTATAATCACACACACTTAGTCTATCACTGTTTTAGATAATACTGACTTGCATAAGTATCTTTTCTCGTTACATTTTATTAGTACTTTGATGATTACTCTGCCATTATTTCTTTATGCATATGTGATTTACATTTTCTTGGTTATTGATTGCCTTATTTTACTGTATCTCATGCAAGAAAATATTGAACTTTAGATAAACATTTTAAAAACTTCCAGTTGTCCGTGGTCATTTACACAGTATTTTGAATGTTATTGGTTGGGTTTGTATTTTGTTGCTTTCCTTTACAGCTAGCTCCCTGATTCATTGTGGTCATTAGGCACCTGCATCGGTGGATGGTAAGTCGGGTGCACTGAGAATTGGTAGCAGGGAACACACACACACCAAATTGGTAGAGCTCGTGAAGTCACCTGATCGATGTATATGGTGATTTGAAAAGTATATGGGCCCTGAAGCCGGAAACGGCGAAAACTATTGGTCGGGTGGCCTCGCGCGCTCTATCAGAGGTACGTCCCTCAAAGTAAGCAAAACAAAAGGAAGGTCAGGTCAAGTCAAATGATCTTTATTCGGATTATCAATACATCCATAAAAGTACATACAAGATAAAAATGCATTTAAAACAATTTAAAAACATGTATATAGATAAAAACTAGTTTATAAAATTGGGTTTAAGCAGCGTATATCATAAAGTGCGAAGTGCGTAGTATACAGTACAAAATACATAGTAAAGGGAGAAACATTGGTCTGTTGGCATGTTTAGACACAAAATTCAAATTATATACTCCCGTAACAATCATTTATATCAGAATAAGAATAAATATACAACTAAATCAGTAGTCAATTTACAGCAGAACAATTAAGTGCAAAAAGTGCAACAGATATCATAATACTGATATCAATTATCCAAACTCCATGGATGCCCTCGATTTCACACATCCTTTTATAAAGCAGCTCACAGTATATATTACTTCGTCAGTATGCAGCATTTGAAAAATTTTTAATGCGAGATTAAAGTCTCTAAGGTTATATTTACAAAGGATCGGCCTTAAATATTTACAGGTATACAATTTATAATAGCCACAGAAGAAGAAGTAGTGCAGTAAACTTTGTTTTCCGCCCTGAGAACAGGGACAGTCCAATTCTTCTAGTTTTTTATTATATCCAAGGGGGAAGCTAAGCAAATTAACTATGCTTCCATCCCGAAACCTGAACAAAAGGCTCCGATTCCACTTTCCTATTGGTATTGACAAGTATCTATAAAAATTATTCAGATTATCACAACTTGCATCAATAATGAGCTGATATCTAATAACAACAGGTTTAATAGACTCAGTTCTCAGTCGATCCTCTTTATATAAGTCGAGTAAAGCCCGTTTGATACTAATCTTATGAGCGGGTACAATGGAATTCGGGGAACTAAACAAAGAACCCTGACCCACGCTCTGTAGGCTATTCTTGACTGCATTTAACCAAGGTATGCGATGGAAACTGTTAGACGGGGACCCTGAGGGTCGGCCGGATACCGAGGGAGAGATCCCCGAGGGGGACCGTCTCCGGCGATCGTACAGACAAGTTACCTCCCTCCCCACAAACAGGCACCACACCAAGTCGAGTTCAAGGCTTTATATAAGGTTCTTAAGGCAAGGATATCAGCGATACAGGAGATCTTGGACCCGGGGGTCCTCTCACTTCTAGTCTCTGTAGGGAAAGGGGGTAGCGGGACAGTCTTGGTACCGGATCGGTACAGGTAGTGGTAACAGGCGAGCTCACAATCCTCGAGCTGGAGTGTCTGTGGATCGGGCCGCGGCAGCGCCAGCAGGCCAAGGTGATAGTCTCTTAAAGCAGAGGGCCGCGGCAGCGCCAGCAGGCCAAGACGATGGTTTCACGAGGCAGGGGCCGCGGCAGCGCCAGCAGGCCAAGACGATGGTTTCACGAGGCAGGGGCCGCGGCAGCGCCAGCAGGCCAAGACGATGGTTTCACGAGGCAGAGGGCCGCGGCAGCGCCAGCAGGCCAGGACGATGGTTTCACGAGGCAGAGGGCCGCGGCAGCGCCAGCAGGCCAAGACGATGGTTTCACGAGGCAGAGGGCCGCGGCAGCGCCAGCAGGCCAAGACGATGGTTTCACGAGGCAGAGGGCCGCGGCAGCGCCAGCAGGCCAAGACGATGGTTTCACGAGGCAGAGGGCCGCGGCAGCGCCAGCAGGCCAAGACGATGGTTTCACGAGGCAGAGGGCCGCGGCAGCGCCAGCAGGCCAAGACGATGGTTTCACGAGGCAGAGGGCCGCGGCAGCGCCAGCAGGCCAAGACACGGATGAGTTCTTCTCGGGTCTCTCGACTCCAGGATACAACTGGTTTCCTGGTCTGGTCCTGCCCCAGTTATAGGTCTGGTCCCCTTTGATGTCCGGACCCTCGCGCCTGGGGGGCCGGGAGGTCCGGGATGAGGGAGTCCAGACACCCAGCATGGGGGTGGAGCCAGCGCCCAGGCGGCCGGGGGTGATCGACACCTGGCGGAGGAGAGCCGTTGACGATTCCTTTCTCCCATTGACTCGCCAAGTGGTCACTCTGCCTCCCGGGGGGAGGTTGGTGCCTCGATGTCGGGCCCGGCCGGGCCCAGGGCGAGGGTCGAGTTGAGGCCACGCGGCCTCGTGCTGTAGTGGCCCAAGATGGCGGCTGGGCCGAGGCCGTGGTGTGGATGGTGACCCGGGCCAGCTGGGTTCGGAGCTGGTGTCTTGTGGGTGAGGAATTGCAGTGTACTTCGGGTGGTCGTCGGGGACTCTGGCTGGGGGATGCAGGTGGAGCCAGGGTCCAGGTCCCATTGCGGGGAGGGGGCAGCCCGGACATCGTGGGCTAAGTTCAGGAGGAAGTCTCGGAAGCGAAGGGGCACCACCAGCACCCGACTGGCCCCTAGTTCTGCAACTTTCTGCTCGCTGTAGAGCAGGTCTTGGTCCCAGTAGATCCAGTGGGCCCCCGAGGTATCCCCGGCGCTCTGGGCCAGGGCTTGCTGCCGGAGTCCTTCGAGAGAGGGACAGGTTTTCTGTTCGGCCCGGAATTGTTCCTGCGTGGGGCCTCCCTCCTGCCGCCATTGTGCCAGGTCAGGGACGTCCCGAAGCTGGTCGGATCCTTCCTCGGTTTGGGTCAATGGACTGGCTTCTGGGGCGGCCTCCTCGGGGATGAGCGCGGGAGGAGGTTCTGGCCACTCGGGCTCTTCTGGGCTGGGGACCGCGCGGGCGGTCATGGACCGGGTCGTGACGCAGACCCATTCGGGGAGGCCAAGCATCCCCAGGTGCTCCCTCCGTTCGACAGCTGCCCAGGGAGAGCTTTCAAGGTCGTTTCCTAGGAGGCAGTCCACGGGGGCATCATCGCGGACAGTTACTTTTAACATCCCTGTTACTCCCCCCCACTCGAAGGGGACGCAGGCCATGTGGCATAGGCTTTCGGAATTGTCGGCTGATCGGACAGGGCAAAGAATGTTCGGCAAGATTTGGTCTGGAGTGACGAGGTGGCGTCGGACCGCCGTTACACTGGCCCCGGTGTCGCGGAGGGCTTCCGCCCGGCGGCCATTAATGTTGACCCATTGACCGTACTTCTGTGTGTTGGCGGGAAGGGGGCCCCGCGGAATCATGTCTCTCTCCCCTAAGCAGACCAGTGCCATGGCGGCGGGTGCCCATTCAGAGGGATCGGTCTCGTACTCTTCCTGGTCTTCCGGGATTAGTTCTTCCCCTAGGGCCGCCGCTGCAACTTGGCGGGGGGTAGTGTTCGGGTTCTTTGGGCAATTGGGATCACTGGCGTAGTGGCCGGGTCGCTGGCACCTGTGGCACGTAATGTTGGCCCGGAAACCGGCCCGGACGGCAGGGCTTCCTCGGCCAACCGGGGTCGAGGGGTTTCTGGGGGGTGACGAGGGACCGGTGTCTCTCCCCCGACCCTGACTTCCTCCTCCCCCTCGGGGGCGATACGGTCTGGATAATTCGCTGGGTGCGTTCCTGCCAACTCGGGTGCTTTCCCACCGGTCGGCTTCGACGGCTAGTTGTCGAGGGTCGGTTAGCTTACTGTCCAGGAGGTGTTGCCGGAGCTCCACGAAGCAGTTGTTCGACAGGTGCTCCCATACGATAAGGTCAAAGAGTTGTTCGTAGGTGGTTACTTTGTTGCCCTTGATCCACCCCTCGAAGGCTCGGCTAAAAAAGTTCACGTACTCCACCCAAGTTGTACCCGGAATCCGTTTGCAGTCGCGGAACCGTTGGCGGTACATCTCCGGTGTGAGCCCGTATCGAGTGAGGAGGGCGGCCTTCATGTGGCCGTAGGAGGTCATCAGCTGGTCCGGGAGTTGTAGCAGGGCGTCCCGCCCTTCGTTGACAAACCTCCCCCATAAACCGGCCCCCCAATCGCTTCGGGGAATCCGGTGGGAGGTCATTGCCACCTCATAGGCTTTAAACCACTGCTGTATATCATCGTTCTTGTGGTATTCCCGGATGACATCTTTGGGGATGTGAACCTTGGGTTCGGTCGAGGCAGACGGGGTCGGTCGTTCGGGGAGCCCGAGGTCTTTATTCTGTTTCTGGACCTCCAGTGCTTTGAGATTGCGCTCATGTTCGTACTCTAGTCTCTTTTCCTCTAGCTCCCTCTGTCTTTGCTTGTCTTCCCGCTCTTCCCTGAGCCGTAAGTGTTCCAGGGTTATTTTTTGTTCTGCCAGCTTGAGTTCCCCATCCAAGCGAAGTCGGGCAAGTTCTAATTCGTGGAGTCTGGTTTTTTCTCTTTCTCGGATCTCTTCCAGGGAGAGATCCGCTCTTTCTTTAGTTGGTGCGGGGCTCGTCTCGGTTGTTTGTGTTCGGGGTACGGCCGTACCCGTTTCCGCCCAAGCTTCTAGGGCTCGTTTGAAGTCTTCCTTTGTGCTAAGACCTGTGGTTGGAAGTCCAAGTTCTATGCAATATTGCTTCAGTTCCCGGTGGTTGTAGTCTTCCAATTTTTCCATCTGAAATTTCTCCGTTGTTCCGCTCTCTATTGACATGGTTGTTGTGTGTGGTGGGGCGAGTGACTTTCTGTACGATTATGCGTAGGTTCGGATCCCACCGCTGCCACCAATGTTAGACGGGGACCCTGAGGGTCGGCCGGATACCGAGGGAGAGATCCCCGAGGGGGACCGTCTCCGGCGATCGTACAGACAAGTTACCTCCCTCCCCACAAACAGGCACCACACCAAGTCGAGTTCAAGGCTTTATATAAGGTTCTTAAGGCAAGGATATCAGCGATACAGGAGATCTTGGACCCGGGGGTCCTCTCACTTCTAGTCTCTGTAGGGAAAGGGGGTAGCGGGACAGTCTTGGTACCGGATCGGTACAGGTAGTGGTAACAGGCGAGCTCACAATCCTCGAGCTGGAGTGTCTGTGGATCGGGCCGCGGCAGCGCCAGCAGGCCAAGGTGATAGTCTCTTAAAGCAGAGGGCCGCGGCAGCGCCAGCAGGCCAAGACGATGGTTTCACGAGGCAGGGGCCGCGGCAGCGCCAGCAGGCCAAGACGATGGTTTCACGAGGCAGGGGCCGCGGCAGCGCCAGCAGGCCAAGACGATGGTTTCACGAGGCAGAGGGCCGCGGCAGCGCCAGCAGGCCAGGACGATGGTTTCACGAGGCAGAGGGCCGCGGCAGCGCCAGCAGGCCAAGACGATGGTTTCACGAGGCAGAGGGCCGCGGCAGCGCCAGCAGGCCAAGACGATGGTTTCACGAGGCAGAGGGCCGCGGCAGCGCCAGCAGGCCAAGACGATGGTTTCACGAGGCAGAGGGCCGCGGCAGCGCCAGCAGGCCAAGACGATGGTTTCACGAGGCAGAGGGCCGCGGCAGCGCCAGCAGGCCAAGACGATGGTTTCACGAGGCAGAGGGCCGCGGCAGCGCCAGCAGGCCAAGACACGGATGAGTTCTTCTCGGGTCTCTCGACTCCAGGATACAACTGGTTTCCTGGTCTGGTCCTGCCCCAGTTATAGGTCTGGTCCCCTTTGATGTCCGGACCCTCGCGCCTGGGGGGCCGGGAGGTCCGGGATGAGGGAGTCCAGACACCCAGCATGGGGGTGGAGCCAGCGCCCAGGTGGCCGGGGGTGATCGACACCTGGCGGAGGAGAGCCGTTGACGATTCCTTTCTCCCATTGACTCGCCAAGTGGTCACTCTGCCTCCCGGGGGGAGGTTGGTGCCTCGATGTCGGGCCCGGCCGGGCCCAGGGCGAGGGTCGAGTTGAGGCCACGCGGCCTCGTGCTGTAGTGGCCCAAGATGGCGGCTGGGCCGAGGCCGTGGTGTGGATGGTGACCCGGGCCAGCTGGGTTCGGAGCTGGTGTCTTGTGGGTGAGGAATTGCAGTGTACTTCGGGTGGTCGTCGGGGACTCTGGCTGGGGGATGCAGGTGGAGCCAGGGTCCAGGTCCCATTGCGGGGAGGGGGCAGCCCGACCATGCGGCCTGTCCAACAGAAACTATCACTTAACAAACAGTCAGATATTATGCTGCGCGTTAAGGACGCTGCTGGATTTAACCATACTTTGATCCAAAAAAGAGCAGGCCTAGACCTAATAAAATCAGCAATGTAAGACAATCTCAGTTCATTGTGACAAATGAGTGTAGAGGCGCACAGGACTCCCCCCAGCACCCTCCTGCA
Organism: Lissotriton helveticus; assembly: GCF_964261635.1. NCBI lineage: Eukaryota > Metazoa > Chordata > Amphibia > Caudata > Salamandridae > Lissotriton > Lissotriton helveticus. The sequence continues at coordinate 1,472,455,790 of NC_136065.1, forward strand.
AAATCTGTTTTCCTCCGACTGGAGACCCGTACTTTTACAGTAGCCCCACACTTCTGCTCCATATGTCCCAGTTGGCCGACATTGCGTGCGGTATATGTTAAGTAGGGGTGTAACAACATCGGCCCGTTTCGGTTGTCGGAGGGATAAAATTGAGTTGATTGACTTGCCAATTTTATTTCTCGCATATGCAGCATGTGGCTGCCATGAGCCTGAGTTTGAAAATAACAGCCCTAAATAGGGGAAAGTGCTAGTGCATTTTAAAATATTGTTACCGGATTTAATTGATGTGATATTGTACTTTTTTGGTCCGCAATTCATGATAAAAGATTTTTTTAAATTGGTATTTAGACCAAGATCGGACATAAACGCAACAAACCCTGAAATTAAGATGCGCAAAGCATTCGGGGTACGCCCCATTAGTACTGCGTCATCCGCATAAAGTAAAGTAGTAATGGGGGAGCCATTTATAATTGGGACGTCCTTAGTAATTTTACTCAAAGGAAGGTCAGGTGTTTGAGACTTATTCTAGTACACACCCTTGCCTTATTCTAGTACACACCCTTGCCCTTCACCGTCACCGAGAGGTGTCACCGTGCTTTCCCATGCGTCATGCTCGATACACCAGTGTGTATGAAAACCTACTTGTGCCCCAACCTCCACCTTCCAAGCGCAAGCAAATTCAGGAAGGGTGCTTGCCTTGAGTCACGGCCCTCCATGGTGGTGGCACACGGAGTTGCACCGCCCTTCCCTCCTCTGGGACAGTTTGATTAAACAGCAGTGCCTTTCGGATTCAGTTCTCTTGGACCTTTGGCTCTCTGGTCCGGTCCTTCCTGCCAGCTCTCCGGGGCCTCCTTCTCCTCCCTGCAGCATAAGATTATCTCTTCTTGCCTCAACTATCTCTGTTGAATCCCGGTGGTGCGTTTCTGCTTCCTGGCGTCTTCCGCTATCACCTCTCCTTGCATCTGGTGTTTTCTTTTCCACATCGGTGCTTCTCCCTTCTAGACGCATCTGCGTCATGTATCCTGGGGCCGCTATGCCGCTGGCCTCACTTTTCAGCCATCCTGACTCTGGCGCCATGTTGAAAAACCTGCCACGGAGCGGCGCAACATTACACTGCCTTTCCTCCAAGTATGGACGATCGGGGCATACCGACGCTGGCCCCTGGAAAAAATAGTCCACGTTCCCTGGGGACTTACCTGGAGCATCCAGTGCCTGAAAAGAGAAAGGCTGTAAGGATAGAAACCAACAAAGCACTTTTGGATTTGTGTCCTTGTCGGTGGCGAGTCAGGTAAGTGGGACATGGTCGGTTATCAGGAAGAAAGTACGATCCAGTAAAGAGTACTGCAAGGCTTCCATGGCCCATTTAATGGCCAAGCATTCCTTTTCCATTGTCACGTAGTGTACTTCCCGTAGTAATAGTTTTCAGCTAAGTTAAAGGACAGGCCAAAGATCCCCCTGTGGGTTAGGTTAGGGCAACAGGGCCCTAGGCCGTGATCAGACGTCCGTTTGTAGCACAAAAGGCTTCTCAAAGTCTGGACACATTAGGACCGGAGCCCGGCACAACAATGTCTTTAGCTTCTGGAAACTGTCCTCCTGAGCAGTAGTCCATTCTATTTTGTGGTTGGGTTGTCATTTTGTCAACAAGTCTGTGAGAGGGCAGGCTATGTCAGAAAACTGAGGTATAAATCGCCTATAGTAGCCCACTAGACCCAGAAACGCTCATATGTCCTTTTTAGTTGTTGGTCTTGGTATCCCCTTGATGACCTCTAGCTTGTCAATCTGTGGTTGTAGTATATCTGCCCTTATGGAATAACCCAAATATTCTACGTGGTCAGTTCTCAGGGTTGTCTTTTTAGGGTTCAGGGTAAGCCCAGCCTGGAGTAGAGGAGATAAGGTGCTGCAAGTATTGTTTGCGCATTTCCCAATCAGGGCTATACACAGCACTATCATCTAGATAGGCTACTGCATACTGTTGATGAGCCCGTAACAGTACGTCCATTAATCTCTGAAAGGTGGCAGGGGCACCATGAAGGGCAAAGGGCATAACTTTAAAGTGATACAAGCCAGAGGGAGTGGGGAATGCTGTTTTTTTCTCTAGCGGCAGGGTTGAGGGGGATTTACCAGTACCCTTTTGTGAGGTCAAGTGGACTTTACCCGTGCTCCTCCCAGTCTTCCTATGAGATTGACGCTTCGGAGCATGGGATAGTTATCAAACTTGGAATGCACATTCATCTGGTGAAAGTCAATACAGAACCTGAGGCTCCCATCTGGGTTGGGAACCAGTACTACTGGTGAACACCAGTTGCTATGGCACGGCTCAATGATATCTGCTTGTAACATAGCTTCTACTTCCTGTTGTACGGCCTGCCTTCGTGCTGCCGGAATACGTCTCAGCTTTATCACTTTTCCTGTCTCTGTCTTGATGTCCTGGGAGACAAGTGAGGTACGTCCCGGTTTGCTGGAACTTAAGCCTAGGGAAACAGTCCAGTAGATCATATAACTGATATTGTTGGTCAGTAGTGAGTTTCTCCCCAGTATTGGGTCCCTCCCCCGATGATTCTTAAAAAGGTTGGATTGGTATCTCCATACGTTTGTTTAGCGTGACATAGGTATGTCCCCTTTTTGAGGGGTGGGGTCTTCCCCTTTTTTAACAGGGTAACATGGTATACCTGACCCCTAGGGCCGGTCCACGGAACTGTCACTCTAAAGGTAACCGGTGTTACCTTTTCCACTACTTGGTTCGGTCCGTGCCAGGTCACTAAGAGTTTCTTGTCGGAAGTCGGTTGAAGAATCAGTACCTTGTCCCCTTTATCAATTCCCCTAAGCTCGACCCTCGATCATAATAAGCTTTCTGTTTCTGTTGTGCCCTCTCCATGTTCTGATCGACCTCCTCCCACGAGCTAGACAGTGTGGTTTTTAGTGCAACACTATATCCTAACAAAGGTTTCCCTTCGTCCTCTTCTTCGGTCCACTGCTATGCTGCCATGTCCAAAAGGGTGGGTGGTCGTCGCCCAAATAGTAACTGATAAGGGCTAAACCCTCTAGGCTTTTGTTTATGTGTCCTGATTGCAAACAACACCAAAGGGAGTTTGCAGTCCCAGTCCTTTCCAGAGTCATTAATACACTTCCTTAAGATGGTTTTTATGGTTCGGTTGTACCTCGCAACCAGTCCATCTGTCTGCGGGTGATAGACTGCCCTCCGGATCTGCCGGACTCCAAGGAGGGTACATATCACCTTCATTAGTCTGGACATAAATGGGGTCCCCTGGTCTGTTAGTATCTTGGTAGAGAACCCAACTCTTGAAAAGAAGGATATCATTGCTTGGACCACTGAAAGGGTAGTCATACTCTTCAGCGGTAAAGCTTCTTTGTAACGAGTGGCGTAGTCCACTAAGACTAGGATATACTGATGTCCTCGAGTTGAGGGAAGGAGGGGTCCTACAAAATCCATCCCTACTCATTGGAAGCAAACATTTATTTTTTGTAAAGGCCATAAAGGTGCTCTCCTCTATGTGGAGGGGGTTTACTAATTGGCACCTTGGACAGAATGCACAGAACCTTGTGACTTCTTTATATGTACCTGGCCAATAAAGCTTCTCTAACAGTTATTTTAGAATATGTTCCTGCCCATAATGGCCAGCCCCAGCCTGACTGTGCGCTAGGTGTAGAGCTTGTACCCATAAGAACACGGGCGCAAGAAGCTGCTTAACTCGGCGTTCAGGTGTCCCACTGATTTAGTATAGGAGCCCTCTATTTACACAAAAACATGGTCCTACCTTGTTGGGGTCTTCTTCTTGTGCCTGCATCCAGGCATTGACCAGAGTGCTGGCATCCTTCTGTACTGCTCTGAAATTTCGAGTCGGCATCTGTCTGTCATCTGGAGAGGGAAGAAGACAAGTAACAGGGGACAGTAAAGCAGAGCTAAAGACCATGCCTTCTTTATTTTTAACCGACCTGGTTTTGGGTATCTTCGTATCTGTACTTAATATGTCAGAGGCGAAGAATGGTGCCTCATGTAGTAATTCTGAACCTGGCACTTGCTTGGGTATTTTTAACAAGTACTCGTCAAAATGGGGCAGATCTGTACCCAGGAGAACTTTCTCTGCTAGACTTGGGACTACCCTTACTTGGCGTACCTGTGGATCTCCGTCTACGTCTATTAAGACCTCAGCTAGGGGATACTATTGTACATCTCCATGTAGACAGGAGACCTGGGTTGCATCGGAAATCGGAGTGGGAGAAACCAGTTCTTGGGAAACTACAGTGTGGTGGCACCCTGTATCAAGCAGCACATCTACTGGACGACCATTAAGACGGGAGATGAGTTTGTAGCGACAGTGGGACCCACCTGTCACTAGCATCCTACCCTGGGACAAGCCTACTTCCATGGGTTCTACGCTGTCCCCCTTGACTGTGAAGTTTCTAGCTATGTCCCCACTCTGAACATCTGAAACATCGAGGTCCTGTCTCTGTGGGGAAGGGATTTAAACGAGGTGTAATCATGCTTCCATTTCCTCCGGGGTTCCTTGGATCAACTACTTTGGGATATGTCTTCTGAGTATTTTAGGGACCTTTAGTATCTGTATCCTGAATTCTGGGGGCCTATGGTAGGCACATGCCAGTTCCTCAGCGGTCTGCACCGTTAAGTGTTTTTATTTTTTATTTTATTTATTTATTTTTGGGAGTTTTATATAGCGCTTATAGACCCAAGGGGTATCAACGCTATACGGCTGCACACAAGAATAGAAACATAAACATTAGAATATAGTGCCTAGCATCTAGAGTACTGGAGATCACATAGATCACGGTCATTTACCAGATGCACAGAGATGACGCTTGAGGACAAGTTCTTTCAGATGTCTCATGAGGTTCTTGAAGGAGGGGTTCATCCTGATGTGGGTAGGGAGAGAGTTCCAGATTTGTGGGGCATTCCCTGAGGAGTGGGAGAGGGCTTTTTGTTTATGTCTTTTTGGGGGGATTAAGGGGAGAGAGTTGGAGCTTCTTAGAGGTTTCTTGATCATCCTGCTTTTGTGAGTTTGGCTGCAAGGTAGTCCGGTTTGCCTGTGTGTAAGGTTTTATGGGTGAGACAGGCAGTTTTGAAAGCGCAGCGTGCTTTGATGGGTAGCCATTTTAGTTCCTGTAATGCAGGGGTGATGTGGTCATATTTCTTGCTGCCTGTGACCATTCTTGCTGCTGCATTTAGGGTGGTCCTCATTGGGGTTAAGTGTGTTTTAGCCGTCCCAGTTAGGTTGGCATTTCTATAGTCAAGTCTGGAGAGAACTAAGGATTGGGTTGCGATATTTAGATCATTGGGGGTATGGAAGGTTTGATTTTGTTGATGAGTTTTAGGTTGTAGAGGACGCCTTTTGCTGTGGAGTTTATGTGGAAGCTCATGTTGAGATTTGAGTCTAGAGAGATCCCTAGAGATTTTGCTGAGATTGCTGGAGTAAGTTTGCAGTTTAGAGAGTCAAGGTTGTTTATCCATTCTTGGATTTGAAGGGGTTGTTTGTGATTGGAGAAAACATGGATTTCAGTTTTTTCTTGGTTGAGTTTGAGGTGGTTGAGTGTTAGCCAATTTTCTACTTTTGATAGTGTGGAGTTGAGTTGGAGGATGTCATTGAGAGGGGATATCTCAAGGTACATCTGGGTGTTGTCAGCATAGAGGTGGTAGGCGATGTTTGCTTGTTTTAGAATGGTGGTGAGGGGTTCCATGTAAATGTTGAAGAGTGTGAGGGAGAGGACAGAAGGTAATTTGGCCAGGTTGTGACACTAAAGTTTGGAGGTAGGGGGTTTACTTTGGTGGGCTTGGAGGTATATTTCTGGATGATGTTGAAAAGTTCTTTGGGGCATTTTTTGGCTTTGTCTAGTGCGTTCCAGAAGAAGGAGGCTTTTTCCTTGATTATGTGTTTTTTGTAATTGCTGCATTCTTTTCTAAGCTGGGGGAGGTAGGTTGTGGATGGGTTTCCTCTCCATAGTATTTCAGCAGCTCTAACTTTTCTTCTTTCAGAGTTGAGGTCTTTGTTGAACCTGGCTCTGGAGGGGATGTCTCTGACTCTTTTCAGTTTCAGTTGGGCTAGTTGGTCGAGAGCAGTTGTCATTGTACTGTTGTACTGTGTAGTGAGCTCGACCGTGCTGAAGTTGTCTGTGGAGGGTGGGAGTAGTGAAGTTATGGTTTCTTCTAGGACAGGGAATGGAGTGGCATTGAGGTTTCTGCTCCTTTGATGGGTAATTTGTGTTTTGGCTGGGGGAGCTAAGGTTTAATTGCTGTTGAATATAATGATGTGGTGGTCTGACCAGTCGATTGGGAGGATGTTATTGATGGTTATTGTTTTGTTTTTGGCTGTGATTGAATCAGGGGTAGAAACTTTGTTGTGGGTTTGAGCCTTGCAGTGTTGGGTGAGCTCAATTGTGAGAAGGTTTTCATTTAGTTACTGTATAACAGTGTCCTTTTCGTTATTCAAGGGGAGGTTGAAGTCACCCAGGATGATGTTGTCGGTGTTGGCTAGGGAGAAATGTGTAAGTAGGTCTGATAATTCTTCTCTGAAGGCAGGAGAATTTCCTTGGGGGTGGTAGATGAGATGGCATTTTGTTACTTTGTTGTTTTAGCGTGTTATGATGCGTGTTTAAATGTATTCAAAGGTAGAGAAGGAGTGGGTTTTGAATTCAACTAAGTTGATGTTGTTTTTATGGATGATGGCAATGCCGCCACCGCGTTGGTCAATTCTGTCTTTTTTAATGATGGAGAAGCCAGGGGAAACTAGAAGGTCAAGGAGCAGATAGGATGTTTCATTGAGCCAGGTTTCGTTGAGGAATGCGATGTCAATGTCATGATTCAGTATGGCATCAGCCAGCTCTATTGCGTGCATGACTACGGATCTGCAGTTAGTAAGCATACAGTTTATCTTGCTGCTGTTGGAAAGGTTTTGGGAGGAGGGGGAGCTTGGGGTAATGGTTGTTCATTGGGAGGGAGGTCTTGTAGATCTAGGTTGGTTGTTGGCTCTACCTTTTCTGGTGATTACCTGTTTATTGGAGGGGGGGTTTGGGTTGGTCTGGGGTCGTAGTTATTAGCGAGAGTTGCTGCCTTTCTCAGAGACATCTCAGGATTCGCTCTTCTTGGTCTGAGAGATTGGGTGTTGCTAGGGGTGGACTTCCAACTTGTCATCTGGTGATTGGGCAGTTGAGGTGGCTCACTGATGCTTGTGGGGAGGGGAGTATTGGGTGTTGGGCGGGGAAAGGGGGGCTTTGGTGTTAAGATGGATTGTGTTTATACCCTGCCTGATTGTGTTGATTTGGCTGTGGAGAAGGGATAGGTTTTTGGTTATGGTTATGAGGTGCTTGGGGGTCATTGATAAGAGGGTGTTGAGTTGTTTTTCTATCCATGTGAGGCGTACAGTTAGTTCTGCCATTGATTCTAGGTTTGAGGTAGGGGGAGGGGAGGGGTTGGGGCAGATCTGACTGAGGATGTAGGTTGGGACAGGAAGGTCAAGGGATGGTAGGTTTAGGAGGAAGGGAGGGGTTGGGGGAGATTCGGCTGAAGGTGTAGGTTGGGACAGGAGGGTCGAGGGCTGATAGGGTTAGAGGAAGGGGCGGGTTGGGGGGAGTTTTGTCTGAGGGTGTAGGTTGTGAAAGGAGGGTCGGGTGGTAGGATTAGGGGGAGGGGAGGGGTTGGGGGAGATTCGGCTAAGGGTGTAGGTTGGGACATGAGGGTAGAGGGGTGGTAGGATTAGGGGGAGGGGAGCGGTTGGAGCACATTCGGCTGAGGGTGTGGGTTGGGACAAGTGGGTCGAGGGTTGGTAGGATTAGGGGAAATGGAGAAACATGTGTCTTCTGATAGACGGTGGTAGGGGGTTGTAAAGGGTGCGTCTAAAGTGTATTGGTGTTGTTTTGTTTGTGGGTTGGGCGTTGGTGATGCAGGTGTTCTGATTGGTGTGGGTAGGGAGATTGGAGCAGGTGTCTTGGGTGAAGAGAGGGGATGGGTCAGGGCGTGATGTCTCTAGGTGGGAGGAGTGGTTGGGGGATGGGAGTGGAGGATAGAGCGGGATCTGGCAAGGGGTGGGGTGTAGGTCTGTGGAGTGGTTGGAGGATGGGAGTGGAGGGCAGAGCAGAATCTGCCGAGGGGGTGGGGTGTAGGCCTGATGCGTTCAGTATATGAGGGCTTGCATCAGGTTTCATGGTCATTCTTTTCTGGGGTCGGGTTCTGGGGAGTGTGTTGGGAAGGGGTGGGGTGGTTGGACAGCTTGGGGAAGGTGAGTTCAAATTGGTGCAAGTTGAAGTTCTTGGCTTGGACCATGACTTTGACATTTCTGTATACTGTTATGGTAGCATTGATCCTGAAGGGATAGGGCTTGGAGATAATCAGTATTTGGCCATGGAGGATGTTGATGATTTTGGTAATTCGCAAGTGGTTAGCTAGGTTATTTCTACATTTGGCCTGGTGGTGAGTGTAGAAGATGAGATCTGTTTTTGTCTTACCTTTGTAGGAGTTATGGTAGAGGTCAGCTATGAGTGTTTCAGGGTGTTGTGTGAGTAGTTAGCTGATAGGTTGGGTGGGTAGGTGATGGAGAAGGAGTGGGGGCCATGGGGTTTTAGGTTGGTGAAAAGTAAGGGAGTGGGGGTTAATGGGGATTTCTGGTGGGGTCTTATGTTGGTTGACATCTTCCTGATTAAGGGGTGGAGAGGAAGGAGAAACATAGGTGGGGTTTCTATGTTGATGGGTAACTGCAGGGATGATGACCACAGAAGGGTTGGGTATGGGACAGGACTAGGGTAGAGAGTCATTCGGGGGAGGAGAGGTGAAGGGTTCAGGTGGTTCCTGGGTTTAAGTAGTGCTCTGGACGATCGTGCTGTTATCACTGCATTTTATCTCTGACACAAATTCAACATTGAATATTACTCGGGGTGAAATATATCCCCTTCCCAAGCTTTCGACTGTTCTCAAATTAATTGGTTAAAATACGTTTGCAATGGTCATATGAAAGCGCATCAAATACATACTGTGAGCCCTGAAGAAGTCTGTTTGTGGTCGAAACGTATTGGCGGTTGCAAAACTTTTTAAAAACAGAAAAATAAAGGATGAAGTTTAACATGACTACATAGCATCGACTCTTCTTTGGAAAATATTTGCATTCTAAGACGGTTTAGTGCTCGACCTTTCTATGTGTGCTGGGCTAATTGTGTCTGCTGTTGTTTTGGGAAAGTCGGTTGGGTGACGACTGGCTCCCCAATTATTTGAGGTATAGTGGTTTGTGCCTCAAGCCCCTTTGCACCTTCTGTATCTGGTAATCAGGAATGTTATAACTTGTGCGGGTATTAATGCTTTGATCCTCAAACTCTTTGTAACTCGTGTCCTAATCTCTCAAGGATGTTTTTTACATTTCAGGGTCTGGTGTAAGTCCAGCGGGGTTGGCGGCCTGATAGGCAGCTTGCAACTTGTCAGACAGGAGGGGAGCTACGCATTGAATCAGGCCTCTGTGTAAACCATTGGCAGTATCTTGTCCAATGTGTATGGTTCCTTTAGTAGTCATGTGTAAAAGTCAACTGAATGACATCTTCAATGATGCGCAGTTGTATTGCTGCCTCATTGTCAAATTTATCAAATTCGCAGTATGTCACCAGTTTGCGCAATCTGGTTGCTAAGTCATCAAGGGACTCCTCTGTCAGTTGGCATGCCTTGTTGAATGTGTATCGTTTGAAGTCTACATTTCTCTGGGGGTCAAATCTATAGGTTAGATAGTTTATTAGGCCTTTATATGTTGTGATTGCCTCTGGCAGGAATGTAACTAGCTGATCTTCAACCTCATTACTCACAAAATTTAAAAACAGATCTACATTTTGTTCATCTGTATTATTTTTGCATGTGGCACGCATGTAACGTTCAAAATGTCTGATCCATTTCTTTCAGCGAGCGTCTTTCTTCTGAGAGTCAGAGAGATTGAAATGCAGTGGTCTGCGTAAAAATTGTGCTTGCAGCTGTGCTTTCATTTCATTCCTCCGTCACTGCAGTTGTTGCGCAGATCTGTTCCACTTTATTGACCTGCTGGTGGACCTTTATTTATTTTTTATGTAATTATTTGGTTGTTTTTCTATATGCACACATTTTTTTGCTTACCATTCTCTGCACCTGGCTTTCAAATGGCAACCGGGGCTTTATTCTTGATGATAGACTCCACTACCTGGTTCTAATATGGCTGACGAGGTCTTAAGAGACAAACATGGCTGCCTGGGTTTCCTGCCTTGCTATTGGCTGCCGGGCCTAACGTTGCAAAGGCCGGTGAGGTCTGGAAAGATTTCAGTTTGCAATTGAAATCTTCACTGGAGACTTAAGGCACTCTATAGATGGTCGGCAGGGGGCTGCGGCCACAGCAATGTGCACCGCTTGCTGGTGGGTGGTTGCAGGAGGGTTTTTCTTTAAGGGGCAGCGCTTTGCATCGCTTACCGCATTCGCTCCTTATGGCTCACTCAAAGTTGTGCGACAGGGGTGGGCTCCCGGCATCCGTTTTTAGGTCTCGCCTTTTCCATTCCGCAGGAATGGGAAATGGAGAGAATTCAAGTGCTCAAAATACTAGTCAAACTACCGTTTTTTTCCGTGCGGTTTTCTTCGAGTTCACGTGGGCACAGGCACGCGCTTTTGTGCCATAAACTTTTTTTCCCGAGCTTTGTTTTTTTTTCATTGGCTCTTCACTTTGTCCACGCCTCATTGAAGCTGCTCCCTCCGCCCACCTTCTCTCTGTCCTGCGCGTGCCTCTTGCTTATCTCACCGTAGCTTGACAACATTCAGACGTGCACTCTTTGTAAGCATACCACCCTGTCTTTCACTTGCAGAAACACGTACACCAAAACAAACAGCCCACAGACTCTCTCTGTTCCATTCACGCACGGTAACACGCACACGCGCGTGCCTCTTGCTTATCTTATCCCATTCACGCCCGGCAACACGCACAACAAACACAAACAGCCCACAGACTCTCTCTCTATCCCATTCACGCACGTCAACACGCACACGTTGACAACATTCAGACGTGCATCTTCCAAGCATACCCCCCCTGCCTTAGCTTCTCTCTCATTCATTCATCTGCACGTTTCTGCCTTTCACTCGCGGAAATACGCACAACAAACACAATCAGCCCACAGACTCTCTCTCCCACCCCCCCACACTCCCAGTCCCTCTCCTATTCACGCACAGCACGTAGCTTGACAACATTCAGACGTGCACTCTTTGTAAGCATACCACCCTGTCTTTCACTTGCAGAAACACATACACCAAAACAAACAGCCCACAGACTCTCTCTGTTCCATTCACGCACGGCAACACGCACATGCGCGTGCCTCTTGCTTATCTTATCCCATTCACGCCCGGCAACACGCACAACAAACACAAACAGCCCACAAACTCTCTCTCTATACCATTCACGCACGTCAACACGCACACGTTGACAACATTCAGACGTGCATCTTCCAAGCATACCCCCCCTGCCTTAGCTTCTCTCTCATTCATTCATCTGCACGTTTCTGCCTTTCACTCGCGGAAATACGCACAACAAACACAATCAGCCCACAGACTCTCTCTCCCACCCCCCCACACTCCCAGTCTCTCTCCTATTCACGCACGGCACGTAGCTTGACAACATTCAGACGTGCACTCTTTGTAAGCATACCACCCTGTCTTTCACTTGCAGAAACACATACACCAAAACAAACAGCCCACAGACTCTCTCTGTTCCATTCACGCACGGCAACACGCACACGCGCGTGCCTCTTGCTTATCTTATCCCATTCACGCCCGGCAACACGCACAACAAACACAAACAGCCCACAGACTCTCTCTCTATCCCATTCACGCACGTCAACATGCACACGTTGACAACATTCAGACGTGCATCTTCCAAGCATACCCCCCCTGCCTTAGCTTCTCTCTCATTCATTCATCTGCACGTTTCTGCCTTTCACTCGTGGAAATACGCACAACAAACACAATCAGCCCACAGACTCTCTCTCCCACCCCCCCACACTCCCAGTCTCTCTCCTATTCACGCACGGCACGTAGCTTGACAACATTCAGACGTGCACTCTTTGTAAGCATACCACCCTGTCTTTCACTTGCAGAAACACGTACACCAAAACAAACAGCCCACAGACTCTCTCTGTTCCATTCACGGACGGCAACACGCACACGCGCGTGCCTCTTGCTTATCTTCTCCAATTCACGCCCGGCAACACGCACAACAAACACAAACAGCCCACAGACTCTCTCTCTATCCCATTCACGCACGTCAACACGCACACGTTGACAACATTCAGAAGTGCATCTTCCAAGCATACCCCCCCCTGCCTTAGCTTCTCTCTCATTCATTCATCTGCACGTTTCTGCCTTTCTCTCGCGGAAATACGCACAACAAACACAATCAGCCCACAGACTCTCTCTCCCACCCCCCACATCCCAGTCTCTCTCCTATTCACGCACGGCACGTAGCTTGACAACATTCAGACGTGCACTCTTTGTAAGCATACCACCCTGTCTTTCACTTGCAGAAACACGTACACCAAAACAAACAGCCCACAGACTCTCTCTGTTCCATTCACGGACGGCAACACGCACACGCGCGTGCCTCTTGCTTATCTTATCCCATTCACGCCCGGCAACATGCACAACAAACACAAACAGCCCACAGACTCTCTCTCTATCCAATTCACGCACGTTAACACGCACACGTTGACAACATTCAGACGTGCATCTTCCAAGCATACCCCTCTGCCTTAGCTTCTCTCTCATTCATTCATCTGCACGTTTCTGCCTTTCACTCGTGGAAATACGCACAACAAACACAATCAGCCCACAGACTCTCTCTCCCACCCCCCCACATCCCAGTCTCTCTCCTATTCACGTACGGCACGTAGCTTGACAACATTCAGACGTGCACTCTTTGTAAGCATATCACCCTGTCTTTCACTTGCAGAAACACGTACACCAAAACAAACAGCCCACAGACTCTCTCTGTTCCATTCACGGACGGCAACACGCACACGCGCGTGCCTCTTGCTTATCTTATCCCATTTACGCCCGGCAACACGCACAACAAACACAAACAGCCCACAGACTCTCTCTCTATCCCATTCACGCACGTCAACACGTACACGTTGACAACATTCAGACGTGCATCTTCCAAGCATACCCCCCCTGCCTTAGCTTCTCTCTCATTCATTCATCTGCACGTTTCTGCCTTTCACTCGCGGAAATACGCACAACAAACACAATCAGCCCACAGACTCTCTCTCCCACCCCCCCACACTCCCAGTCTCTCTCCTATTCACGCACGGCACGTAGCTTGACAACATTCAGACGTGCACTCTTTGTAAGCATACCACCCTGTCTTTCACTTGCAGAAACACGTAGACCAAAACAAACAGCCCACAGACTCTCTCTGTTCCATTCACGCACGGCAACACGCACAAGCGCGTGCCTCTTGCTTATCTTATCTTATTCACGCCCGGCAACATGCACAACAAACACAAACAGCCCACAGACTCTCTCTCTATCCCATTCACGCACATCAACACGCACACGTTGACAACATTCAGACGTGCATCTTCCAAGCATACCCCCCTGCCTTAGCTTCTCTCTCATTCATTCATCTGCACGTTTCTGTCTTTCACTCGCGGAAATACGCACAACAAACACAATCAGCCCACAGACTCTCTCTCCCACCCCCCCACACTCCCAGTCTCTCTCCTATTCACGAACGGCACGTAGCTTGACAACATTCAGACGTGCACTCTTTGTAAGCATACCACCCTGTCTTTCACTTGCAGAAACACGTACACCAAAACAAACAGCCCACAGACTCTCTCTGTTCCATTCACGCACGGCAACACGCACACGCGCGTGCCTCTTGCTTATCTTATCCCATTCACGCCCGGCAACACGCACAACAAGGACAAACAGCCCACAGACTCTTTCTCTATCCCATTCACGCACGTCAACACGCACACGTTGACAACATTCAGACGTGCATCTTCCAAGCATACGCCCCTGCCTTAGCTTCTCTCTCATTCATTCATCTGCACGTTTCTGCCTTTCACTCGCGGAAATACGCACAACAAACACAATCAACCCACAGACTCTCTCTCCCACCCCCCCACATCCCAGTCTCTCTCCTATTCACGCACGGCACGTAGCTTGACAACATTCAGACGTGCACTCTTTGTAAGCATACCACCCTGTCTTTCACTTGCAGAAACACGTACACCAAAACAAACAGCCCACAGACTCTCTCTGTTCCATTCACGCACGGCAACACGCACACGCACGTGCCTCTTGCTTATCTTATCCCATTCACGCCCGGCAACACGCACAACAAACACAACCAGCCCACAGACTCTCTCTCTATCCCATTCACGCACGTCAACACGCACACGTTGTCCAAATTCAGACGTGCATCTTCCAAGCATACCTCCCCGCCTTAGCTTCTCTCTCATTCATTCATCTGCACGTTTCTGCCTTTCACTCGTGGAAATACGCACAACAAACACAATCAGCCCACAGACTCTCTCTCCCACCCCCCCACACTCCCAGTCTCTCTCCTATTCACGCACGGCACGTAGCTTGACAACATTCAGACGTGCACTCTTTGTAAGCATACCACCCTGTCTTTCACTTGCAGAAACACGTAGACCAAAACAAACAGCCCACAGACTCTCTCTGTTCCATTCACGCACCGCAACACACACACGCGCGTGCCTCTTGCTTATCTTATCTTATTCACGCCCGGCAACATGCACAACAAACACAAACAGCCCACAGACTCTCTCTCTATCCCATTCACGCACGTCAACACGCACACATTGACAACATTCAGACGTGCATCTTCCAAGCATACTCCCCCTGCCTTAGCTTCTCTCTCATTCATTCATCTGCACGTTTCTGCCTTTCACTCGCGGAAATACGCACAACAAACACAATCAGCCCACAGACTCTCTCTCCCACCCCCCCACACTCCCAGTCTCTCTCCTATTCACGCACGGCAGGTAGCTTGACAACATTCAGACGTGCACTCTTTGTAAGCATACCACCCTGTCTTTCACTTGCAGAAACACGTACACCAAAACAAACAGCCCACAGACTCTCTCTGTTCCATTCACGCACGGCAACACGCACACGCGCGTGCCTCTTGCTTATCTTATCCCATTCACGCCCGGCAACACGCACAACAAGGACAAACAGCCCACAGACTCTTTCTCTATCCCATTCACGCACGTCAACACGCACACGTTGACAACATTCAGACGTGCATCTTCCAAGCATACGCCCCTGCCTTAGCTTCTCTCTCATTCATTCATCTGCACGTTTCTGCCTTTCACTCGCGGAAATACGCACAACAAACACAATCAACCCACAGACTCTCTCTCCCACCCCCCCACATCCCAGTCTCTCTCCTTTTCACGCACGGCACATAGCTTGACAACATTCAGATGTGCACTCTTTGTAAGCATACCACCCTGTCTTTCACTTGCAGAAACACGTACACCAAAACAAACAGCCCACAGACTCTCTCTGTTCAATTCACGCACGGCAACACGCACACGCGCGTGCCTCTTGCTTATCTTATCCCATTCACGCCCGGCAACACGCACAACAAACACAAACAGCCCACAGACTCTCTCTCTATCCCATTCACGCACGTCAACACGCACACGTTGACCAAATTCAGACGTGCATCTTCCAAGCATACCCCCCTGCCTTAGCTTCTCTCTCATTCATTCATCTGCACGTTTCTGCCTTTCACTCGTGGAAATACGCACAACAAACACAATCAGCCCACAGACTCTCTCTGCCACCCCCCCCCACACTCCCAGTCTCTCTCCTATTCACGCACGGCACGTAGCTTGACAACATTCAGACGTGCACTCTTTGTAAGCATACCACCCTGTCTTTCACTTGCAGAAACACGTAGACCAAAACAAACAGCCCACAGACTCTCTCTGTTCCATTCACGCACGGCAACACACACACGCGCGTGCCTCTTGCTTATCTTATCTTATTCACGCCCGGCAACATGCACAACAAACACAAACAGCCCACAGACTCTCTCTCTATCCCATTCACGCACGTCAAGACGCACACATTGACAACATTCAGACGTGCATCTTCCAAGCATACCCCCCCTGCCTTAGCTTCTCTCTCATTCATTCATCTGCACGTTTCTGCCTTTCACTCGCGGAAATACGCACAACAAACACAATCAGCCCACAGACTCTCTCTCCCACCCCCCCACACTCCCAGGCTCTCTCCTATTCACGCACGGTACGTAGCTTGACAACATTCAGACGTGCACTCTTTGTAAGCATACCACCCTGTCTTTCACTTGCAGAAACACGTACACCAAAACAAACAGCCCACAGACTCTCTCTGTTCCATTCACGCATGGCAACACGCACACACGCGTGCCTCTTGCTTATCTTATCCCATTCACGCCCGGCAACACGCACAACAAACACAAACAGCCCACAGACTCTCTCTCTATCCCATTCACGCACGTCAACACGCACACGTTGACAACATTCAGACGTGCATCTTCCAAGCATACCCCCCCTGCCTTAGCTTCTCTCTCATTCATTCATCTGCACGTTTCTGCCTTTCACTCGCGGAAATACGCACAACAAACACAATCAACCCACAGACTCTTTCTCCCACCCCCCCACATCCCAGTCTCTCTCCTATTCATGCACGGCACGTAGCTTGACAACATTCAGACGTGCACTCTTTGTAAGCATACCACCCTGTCTTTCACTTGCAGAAACACGTACACCAAAACAAACAGCCCACAGACTCTCTCTGTTCCATTCACGCACGGCAACACGCACACGCGCGTGCCTCTTGCTTATCTTATCCCATTCACGCCCGGCAACACGCACAACAAACACAAACAGCCCACAGACTCTCTCTCTATCCCATTCACGCACGGCAACACGCACAACAAACAGCTCACACAGAACACAGACTCTCTCCCATTCACGCACGTAAACACGCACACCATAGCTTCTTTCTCATTCATCTGCACGTTTCCCCCCCTCCCACACGCTCTCCCATTTACGCACGGAAACACGCACACCATAGCTTCTCTCTCATTCAGCTGCACGTTCTCCCACCCCACCTTCTACTTTTATGCCTGCTTTTCTCTGAAAACATTTTAAAACACAACCAATAGTCCCCAGACTGTTTCACATTCATGCACGCCATGTGCTTCTTCCTTCTCCCCTCTCTAAGGTGGGGAGGGGGCGAGAGCAAAACGTCTGGGGCCTAACCACCCCAGGAGACTGGATTGCTTTCATCACAGTCGTAAAGATTCTAATCTGTTGTCGGCCATCCGCTGTGGCATACACACACACCAACAGACATCAATGCACGCTTTCACCAGGCATACACACACACACCAACAGACATCAGTGCACGCTTTCACCAGGCATACACACACACACCAACAGCCATCAGTGCACGCTTTCAACAGCCATACACACCACCGGCCGTAAGTGCACACTTTCACCACATGTTTTAACGTGGCACACACAATAACAGGTATAAAAGCATGCTTTGTTGCGGTTGAGTAGTGCAGTAGTGTTGATGAATGAGGCTGTTGTTGTGCTAAGTACGGCTGTGGTGGTGCAGAGTGATGCTGTGTTGGTGCTCAGTGGTACTGTGGGGGTGCAGAGTGATAATGTGGTGTTGCTGCGTGGTGCATTGGTGGGGCTCAGTGATGCAGTTGTTGTGATAAGTGTTACTGTTGTGGTGCTGAGTTATGCTGTGGTGGTAATCAGTGAACACCAACACAGCAGCACTCATCACCAGAACAGCACCACTCATCACCACAACAGCATTACTCAGCACCACACTAACATCACTCGGCAACACACAAGCATCACTCAAACACCACCACAACAGCATCATTCAGCACCACCACAATATCACTCTGCACCGACACAGCAGCACGCAGCACCACCACAAGCACCACTCAACAACACCACCACATCATCACTTTGCACCAACACAACATCATTCACAAGCAACATATTAACAATAGCACCACTCACCACCAGTCTAAAATTACACAGAACAAATCAGCACTATTGCAAGCTTCTTTCGTATATAGAGGCCACACAACACCATTGCAAGCTTCCCTACAATACAGAATACAGTCAGCAGCATTGCACCATTTACAGTTGTGTGTCAAGTGAGCTCAGAGCACTGTTTTACAATACATTACACCAGGCACACACACACACACCACCAGCCATCAGTGCACGCTTTCACCAGGCACACACACCAACAGCCATCAATGCACGCTTTCACCAGGCATACACACACACACCAACAGACATCAGTGCACGCTTTCACCAGGCATACACACACACCAACAGCCATCAGTGCACGCTTTCAACAGCCATACACACCACCGGCCGTAAGTGCACACTTTCACCACATGTTTTAATGTGGCACACACAATAACAGGTATAAAAGCATGCTTTGTTGCGGTTGAGTAGTGCAGTAGTGTTGATGAATGAGGCTGTTGTTGTGCTAAGTACGGCTGTGGTGGTGCAGAGTGATGCAGTGTTGGTGATCAGTGGTACTTTGGGGGTGCAGAGTGATAATGTGGTGTTGCTGCGTGGTGCATTGGTGGGGCTCAGTGATGCAGTTGTTGTGATAAGTGCTACTGTTGTGGTGCTGAGTTATGCTGTGGTAAAATCAGTAAACACCAACACAGCAGCACTCCTCACTAGAACAGCACCACTCATCACCACAACAGCATTACTCAGCACCACACTAACATCACTCGGCAACACACAAGCATCACTCAAACACCACCACAACAGCATCATTCAGCACCACCACAATATCACTCTGCACCGACACAGCAGCACGCAGCACCAACACAAGCACCACTCAACAACACCACCATACCATCACTTTGCACCAACACAACATCATTCACAAGCAACATATTGACAATAGGCACCACTCACCAACAGTCTAAAATTACACAGAACAACTCAGCAATATTGCAAGCTTCTTTCGTACATAGAGGCCACACAACACCATTGCAAGCTTCCCTACAATACAGAATACAGTCAGCAGCATTGCACCATTTAGAGTTGTGTGTCAAGTGAGCTCAGTGCACAGTTTTACAATACATTACACCAGGCACACACACACACACCACCAGCCATCAGTGCACGCTTTCACCAGGCACACACACCAACAGCTATCAATGCACGCTTTCACCAGGCATACACACACACTACCAGCCATCAGTGCACGCTTTCAACAGGCATACACACCACCGGCCATAAGTGCACGCTTTCACAACATGTTTTAACGTGGCACACACAATAACAGGTATCAAAGCATGCTTTGTTGCTGTTGAGTAGTTCAGTAGTGTGGATGAATGAGGCTGTTGTTGTGCTAAGTACGGCTGTGGTGGTGCAGAGTGATGCTGTGTTGTTGCTCAGTGGTACTGTGGGGGTGCTGAGTGATAATGTGCTGTTTCTGCGTGTTGCATTGGTGGGGCTCAGTGATGCAGTTGTTGTGACAAGTGCTACTGTTGTGGTGCTGAGTTATGCTGTGGTGGTAATCAGTGAACACCAACACAGCAGCACTCATCACCAGCACAGCACCACTCATCACCACAACACCATTACTCAGCACCACACTAACATCACTCGGCAACACACCAGCATCACTCCACACCACCACAATAGCATCATTCAGCAACAACACAATATCA
Organism: Lissotriton helveticus; assembly: GCF_964261635.1. Lineage (NCBI taxonomy): Eukaryota > Metazoa > Chordata > Amphibia > Caudata > Salamandridae > Lissotriton > Lissotriton helveticus. Next base: position 1,472,475,562 of record NC_136065.1, read on the forward strand.
CTCTGCACCGACACAGCAGCACTCATCACCACCACAGCACCACTCATCACCACAACATTACTCAGCAGACGAACGTCACACAAAGAGAACATGGACAGTGCATACATACTAAGTTAAAAAAAAAATATATATCACAAAACAAAGGCCAATGCATAGCGGCGACACGAGCCAGATACGGGCCAGACACGAGACAAACACGAGCCAGGTGCGAGATAAAACAAAAACAGGGTGCTAGATAAAGCAAAACTAAAGTACAGGACCCGGATACAAGGACGACACGCGCAAACATCAGTCAATGCATGGCCAAGATACGAGCTAAAGACGAGCCAGTGATAGATGGAAAAGGACACAAAGCAGAGACGAGCCGGACACAAGCCAAGTGCGAGCCAAAAAGGAGCCAAGTCCATGATTACATTAACATCACACAAAGGAACTGTATACAATTTAGTGTAAAAAATCACAAAGGCACTCTTTCATTATATTAAAAAAAATAGCAATTACCTGTCGATCGTGGCAGCTCAGTCAGTGAAGTGTAGAGATCAGACAAACGTCACACAAAGACAACATACACAGTGCATACATACTAAGTTTTACAAAAACAGGAAAAAATCAACAAAAAAAAGGGCAATGCATAGCGGCGACACGAGCCAGATACGGCCCAGACACAAGCCAAACACTAGCCAGGTGCGAGATAAAAAAATAAACTAGGTGCGAGTTAAGGCAAAACTATAGTACAGGACCCGCATACCAGGACGACACGCGCAAACATGAGTCAATGCATGGCGAAGATACGAGCTAAAGACGAGCCAGTGATAGCATGGAAAAGGACAATAAGCAGAGACGAGCCGGACACAAGCCAAGTGCGAGCCAAAAACGAGCCAAGTCCATGATTACATTAACATCACACAAAGGAACTGTATACAATTTAGTGTACAAAATCAAAAAGGCACTCTTTAATTATATTGAAATAAATAGCAATTACCAGTCGATCGTAGCAGCTCAGTCAGTGAAGTGTAGAGATCAGACAAACAACACACAAAGAGAACATATACAGTGCATACATAATAAGTTTTACAAAAACAAGAAAACATCACAAAAAACAGGGCAATGCATAGCGGCGACACGAGCCAGATATGGGCCAGACACAAGCCAAACACAAGCCATTTACGAGATAAAAAAAAACAGGGTGCGAGCTCAGGCGAAACTAGACTACAGGACCCGCATACCAGGACGACACGCGCAAACATGAGTCAATGCATAACAAAGGTACGAGCTAAAGACGAGCCAGTGATAGCATGGAAAAGGACACAAAGCAGAGACGAGCCGGACACAAGCCAAGTGCGAGCCAAAAAGGAGCCAAGTCCATGATTACATTAACATCACACAAAGGAACTGTATACAATTTAGTGTAAAAAATCACAAAGGCACTCTTTCATTATATTAAAAAAAATAGCAATTACCTGTCGATCGTAGCAGCTCAGTCAGTGAAGTGTAGAGATCAGACAAACGTCACACAAAGACAACATACACAGTGCATACATACTAAGTTTTACAAAAACAGGAAAAAATCAACAAAAAAAAGGGCAATGCATAGCGGCGACACGAGCCAGATACGGCCCAGACACAAGCCAAACACTAGCCAGGTGCGAGATAAAAAAATAAACTAGGTGCGAGTTAAGGCAAAACTATAGTACAGGACCCGCATACCAGGACGACACGCGCAAACATGAGTCAATGCATGGCGAAGATACGAGCTAAAGACGAGCCAGTGATAGCATGGAAAAGGACAATAAGCAGAGACGAGCCGGACACAAGCCAAGTGCGAGCCAAAAACGAGCCAAGTCCATGATTACATTAACATCACACAAAGGAACTGTATACAATTTAGTGTACAAAATCAAAAAGGCACTCTTTAATTATATTGAAATAAATAGCAATTACCAGTCGATCGTAGCAGCTCAGTCAGTGAAGTGTAGAGATCAGACAAACAACACACAAAGAGAACATATACAGTGCATACATAATAAGTTTTACAAAAACAAGAAAACATCACAAAAAACAGGGCAATGCATAGCGGCGACACGAGCCAGATATGGGCCAGACACAAGCCAAACACAAGCCATTTACGAGATAAAAAAAAACAGGGTGCGAGCTCAGGCGAAACTAGACTACAGGACCCGCATACCAGGACGACACGCGCAAACATGAGTCAATGCATAACAAAGGTACGAGCTAAAGACGAGCCAGTGATAGCATGGAAAAGGACACTAAGCAGAGACGAGCCGGACACAAGCCAAGTGCGAGCCAAAAACGAGCCAAGTCCATGATTACATTAACATCACACAAAGGAACTGTTGTATACAATTTAGTGTACAAAATCACAAAGGCACTCTTTCATTATATTAAAAAAAATAGCAATTACCTGTCGATCGTAGCAGCTCAGTCAGTGAAGTGTAGAGATCAGACAAACGACACACAAAGAGAACATAGACAGTGCATACATAATAAGTTTATCAAAAAAAGAAAACATCACAAAAAACAGGGCAATGCATAGCGGCGACACGAGCCAGATACGGGCCAGACACGAGCCAAACACGAGCCAGGTGCGACATAAAAAAAAAACAGGGTGCAAGCTCAGGCGAAAATAGACTACAGGACCCGCATACCAGGACGACACGCGCAAACATGAGTCAATGCATGGCAAAGATACGAGCTAAAGACGAGCCAGTGATAGCATGGAAAAGGACACTAAGCAGAGACGAGTCGGACACAAGCCAAGTGCGAGCCAAAAACGAGCCAAGTCCATGATTACATTAACATCACACAAAGGAACGGTATACAAAAAAGTGTACAAAATCACAAAGGCACTCTTTAATTATATTGAGAAAAAAAAAGCAATTACCTGTCGATCGTAGCAGCTCAGTCTGTGAAGTGTAGAGATCAGACAAACGTCACACAAAGAGAACATAGACAGTGCATACATACGAAGTTTTACAAAAACAAGAAAACATCACAAAATAAATAAAAAGGGCAATGCATATTGGCGACTCGAGCCAGATACGGGCCAGACACGAGCCAAACACGAGCCAAGTGCAAGATAACAAAAAAAACAGGGTGCAAGTTAAGGCAAAACTAGAGTACAGGACCCGGATACAAAGACGACACGCGCAAACATCAGTCAATGCATGCCGACGATACCAGCTAAACACAAGATACAATTTTTTTACAAAAAAAATAGGAAAACATACACAAACACGAACATCGCAATAAATTGTACACAATGCACAAAAGGCAAATAGTAGTCATGTACATTATTAAATCCACATTCACGAAAAAAACTAGATACAATAAAGTAGAACAACACCAAGAACGCAATATGAAAAGATATAAACAAATAAGGAGACTTACCTGTATGTCGCTTCAAAACCGTTAGTGAAGTATAGAAATGTCACAAGCGGTAGCCAAACAGGACCCGGAAAGTGAATAGCTGTAAATGCAAATAAATACATTTAAAAACATCTACAACATTTTTTTAAATACATTACATCAACAGACAAAAGTTGGTCTTACCTGCAGAACTTCACAAAAGATATACGTAACTGACGTTTACGTGAAAAACGTGCCCCACCCGTGCCGTATTTAAATCAAGTATTCCCCGTATTAAATTATAAATCGCACTTTCGGCACATAAAAAAAAAGAAATATCAACAAATATTTAAACAAAATAAGATTACAGCTATATAGCAAGAGAAAAAGGAATACACAATATATTAAAAAAAAAGATTTCAATATATTTTGGAAAATAACTTACCTGTATGTTGCAGCAACTCGGCCATTAAAGGATAAATATATCAGAAACAGTACACAAACATTAAATACTTACAAATTTACAAAATAAAGAAAAATACATCAGAAACAAAAACATTATTTCATTAATTGTAACGCACAAAAAAATCTCTTACCTGTAGAACTTGCCGGAAGACATCGGTAACTGACGTTTACGTAGCCAAAGCGGACCCGGGCAGTGAATAGCTGGAAAGGACAAAAAAATAACAATAAAGTACATCTACAAAAAAAAATACAATACATTACATCAACAGACAAAAGTTGTTCTTACCTGTAGAAGTTTGCAGAAGATATCGGTAAATAACGTTTACGTAAAAAACGTGCCCCACCCGTGACGTATTACATTCAAATACTCCCCGAATAAAATTATGATTAGCACTTTCGTCAAATAAATAAACTACTAATATCAGAAAACATTTTTAACTAATAAAATTAAAGCTAAAAAGGAAGACACAAAGTAATACACAATATATTGAAAATCTATATACAAATGTATTTTTAAAAAAAATTACCTGTATGTTGCAGCAACTCGCCCATTGAAGTTGAGAAATATCACAATCAGTACACAAACATTAAACACTTACACATTTCTAAAACATTAAAAGTAGATCAGAAACAAAAACATTATTACATTAATTGTAACAAACCTAATTTTCGCTTACCGGTCGAATTTGGCAGAAAACATCGGTAAGTGAAATTTACGGAGCCAAACAGGACCCGGACAGTAAAAAGCTGTAAATGCAAAAAAATTAAAATAAATAACATCTACAAAAGAAATAAAAATACATTATATCAATAGACAAAAGTTGGTCTTACCTGCAGAACTTCCCAAAACATATCGGTAACTGACGTTTACGTGAAACACGTGCCCCACCCGTGCCGTATTAAAATCAAGTACTCCCCGTATTCAATTATGAATCGCACTTTCGTCAAACAAATAAAGTAGAAATATCGCAAAAAAATTATAATAAATTAAATTACAGCTATACGCAATAAATAATACACAATATAATAAAATGGTCGAGAAAAATAATTAAAAAAAAAAGATTACCTGTATGTCGCAGCAACTCGGGCATTAAAGTGTAGAAATAGCACAAACAATACAAAAATATTACATACTTACAAATGTTAGAAATATCAAACATACCTCAGGAAAAATAACATTCTTACATTAAACAGAAACGCAATATCACACAACATAAAAATTTAACACTTACCTAAATGTCACAAGCGGTAGCCAAAAAGAACTCGGACAGTTAACAGCTGGAAATAAAAATAAAAATAAAATAAAATCATATACAAACATCAGAAAAACACATTACATTAATAGACAAAACTTACTCTTATCTGTAAAAATTTGCGGAACATATCGGTAACTGACGTCACAGCAGCAGAGGGGGAGAAGTGTCGAAAAGGCACAGACGGTCTAAACAGAACACAAAGAAGGAATACTTAATAAAAAGTATACAAAACAAAACTTACCTGACACTGCGAAATACCCGCATATCTGAAGCACCACATGCATGCAATATTGCAGTCTATTATTCCATTCAAATTATTTACGCAAAATGAATCACAAAGTACATCCTAATAAACAACTTCAAAATGAAATATGCATCAAAACACAACGCAAATAAAACAATAATACATTTATCAAAATAAGACCAATACTTTACATACGCAAAGGAAAAAACTGTCCATAAATATCAAAAGTACATAACAAAGATTATAAACATCAAAATATATTACATAAGAAAGTTATAAAAAAATGGCACATCAAACAATCATGGAAATTCAATAGCTACTCACAAAGTACATTTATAAAATTAAAACCAATACTCTACATACGCAACGGAAAATACTGTCCATAAATATCAAAAGTACATAACAAACGATATAAACATAGCAATATATTAAATAAGAAAGAAATAAAAACATGGCACTACAAAAAATTAAGGAAATTCGAGAGCTAATCACAAAGTACATACACAAAATATAACAAGGTAAAAAAAATTCAGATACACAACACATCAAAAAATTACATTGCTATATATTACATTTCAAAACATTAAAATTAATAGCACATCCACAGTTTATAACCTTACAGGACTATATTTTAAGTACATACGGTAACAAATAAAACAGTCGCCATACAAAATAGTCAAGAATACATCCAAAACATTAATCAAATTAGTAAAAATATAAACACAAGCAATAATACATTCATCATAATGTAGGAAATATTATAAAAATGTAGTCTTACCTGTCAAACGACGCAGCAACAAGACCGGAAGAAGAACACGCCTTTCCCACGCAAAGATTCACGCCAATCTGGGAATTTCCCCGTTGACGCACGTCAAACGCAACGCTACGTCACCAAACGTAGCGCTGCGATTGGCTGAAAATTATGTCACGGGAAAACTAAAATAATAACTAACAAAAGACTAGAACGCTAGATTCCATTACGTAAGGAACGTAAAGGGAATACATAGCGTCCGCCATTTTGAAAATAAAAAAAGGAATACAGTTATAATACATTAACAGCACATATATCATACAAATAAAAATACACACATACACACTCAAATTACATAAAAACATAAAATTAAAACATGCAAAACACTCACACTCACACAACATCAAATCTGCTACATCACATACAAACATCACACAATAAGCATAACGCAACAACATACAATACACTCATAATGTTAAAGGAAAGCATTACACTTCAACACCACAACACTATTACACACCACCACAGCAACCCAACAGCACAACTCTGCACCACCAAAGCAACACTCAGCAACAACACAAATACACTCAGGAACACCACAGCACCACTCTGCACCACCACAGCATTACATGACACAATACACCATAAGTCAGCACAACAACAGCACCACTCAGCTCCAACAGAGCACCACTCAGCAAAACAACAGCATCACTAAATGCAACTACAACATCACGTCACACCACCACAGCACTACTCAGCACCAGACGAGCATCACTCTGCAACACCCGCCATCACTCAGCGCAACACTAGCAACACTCAGCACCACCACAGCATCACTCAGCTCCACCCAAAAAAACATCAGCACAACACCATCATCACTCAGCAACACACCAGCAATGCTCAGCACCACCACATTATCAATCAGCAGCCCAACATTAACACTCAGCGCCACAACAGCACCACCACACCACCACTCAACACCACCACAACAACACTCAGCACCACCACTGCATCACTAAGTACCAACAAACAAACAGCACAGCACCACTCAACACCACAAAAGCAACACTGTACACCAACACAGCACCACTCAACAAAAACAATCCATTACTCAGCACCACCCCAGCATAAGTCAGCACAACAACAGCAACACGCAGCACCACCACAGCACCACTCAGCACCACACCAGCATCAATAACTAACAAACTAGCATCACTCTACACCACCACAGCACCACTGAGCAACAGCACAGCAGAAATCACCACCACCCCACCATCACTCAGCGCAACACCAGCATCATTCCGCGACACACCACCATCACTCAACGCAACAACAGCATCAGTCAGCACCAACACATCATCAGTCAGCAACACCCAGAAATAAACATTAGCGTCACCCCAGCATCATTCAGCACCAACGCAGCACCACTCAGCGCCACCACATTATCACTCAGCAGCAACACATTAACACTCAGCACAAAACCAGCACCACCACAGCACCACTCAAAATCACAACAACACAACTCAACACCACCACAACATCACTCAAAGCAAAGACCATCAACACTCAGCACCGCACAACCATCACTCGGCAACACCACAGCACCACTCTGCGCCACTACAGCATCACTAAGCACCACCACAACACCACTAAGCACCACCACAGCAACAATGAACACAAGCACAGCACCACTCAACAACACACAAATACCACAAAAACACTCTCTACAATCACAATATTAATACAAAGAATAACAAATTAAATCTACAACACCACTGCACCACTAAAAAGAAAGGCAGCATCAGTAACAACAACCACAGCAAAATTCAGCACCACCACAATTCAGCTAACTCTAAACTCACAAAAACAAAAATTACAATACAAATCAAAGGCAACACTCAAATAATATTTGACATATACAATATAACACAACACTACAAATCCACCCTCAAAATACAATCTCCAACTACTACCTCAAAATCCACTTCACCACTACAAATTCACACTCAAAATCCTAACTCAAACACCAGCATCAAAATCTACACTCACTCAATATATCGGCATACACAGACACACAACACTACTACAAGACCCTCTCTCTAACACTATACCAACATCACTCGCTATACCAGCCTAAATCACTCTAACGCCTTCTATAATTACATGTTTACCTGTCTTCACCCGTACTAATCTGATGATCTATTCCTGAACTTCGTTCTTTAAGTCCCAGTTCTCAGCAAAGATGCAATGTCTCAATATTTAAAGCTTTATTACTAAAGTAAAAAAAAAAGAATTATTACACTTTTGATATTGATTTTTAAACCAAAAAAAAAGAAAAAAAACATAATCTTCACAAAATCAGATTACAAACGTTTAATATAGTGCCTTTATAAATTACAATAACTATTAGGGAAGTATTAATTACTTTTAAAATTTTAAAGCCGGACAGCCACATTCATAAAGGTAAAATCGGCTCGCAAAGGGACAGATTCGGAAAATCTGGCTCTTTGCGAGCACTTTCATTGCATTTGGGATTCATCATCCAAAATGCAATATACGCAAAATCAAAAATCGCAAAATTGCGAAAAATTGCATTTAATTAATCTCTATTTGAGATTCCTTAAATGCAATTCATTAACCCATTTAAAATTAGGAATTCACAATTTTTGGACACTATTTAACGCGAAGTCTGACTTTGTGGTAAAAAGCGAAAAATTAGAGTTGGATGTTACACACACACATGTCCTTTGGACATGTGTGTGCGCAACACCAGTGTAAATCAACATTTCTGGGGTGCTACAGGGTGTCCTTTGGACACCCTGACACCCTTAAATTACTTTCTTATTTGCGATTCGATAATTGCTAATCGCAAATAAGGATTGACTCCCCATTCATTCCTATGTGCCCATGGAGTCATTCCTTAATTGCGATTAGCAATTAGCGAATCACAATTAAGGAAGATGTACAAATCACTATAAATTTCACAATTTATACATGCATCCAGTTTTGCAAATATTTAATAGCGATTCCTTAATAATCGCTATTAAGGACTTGCAAAACAGGAGCATAATGAATCTGGGGGATTGTTATTATAAAAAAAAAAAATAAACATAATTTTGCTACTTGAAAAACGTCTACAGAACTTAAAAAATTAATACATTTACAAAACAAATAGCTCAAACTTTCCTACTGCGAGACCTATTGGCAACGCCAGTGCTTGTTATTTTATTTCACCTTAGGGCTCGAGGTGAGCAATTGATGCTCGATTGTAATGTTTATGAATGTCAGATGATTACACAGTAGAGAAGCAAATGTGACTGACTTTTCCATCATGGTTGTCATCTTCTGAATTCATAAACCACTCATTCCCCTCCCCATTAAATGAGAATTATAGCTGACAACTGCTTAATTACTCAGAACATACCACCAAATTAAACTACCTGACTGGATCGTGGAGCTCTTGGTTTTCTTATAGGAGCAGGTTTAAAAAAAACTGCTCTGCCCAGGGTGATGCCCTCTTGCACCATTTTCCGGTTATGGTCGAATTCTACCAGACAACACAGCTGTCTGTTTGCAAAGACATATTGGGAACATGCGCCTTCCACCCATTGCTTACCATTGGCTCTCTGTTTTCATAGCTCACCCTTGCTTGTAGTTTTTTTTCTCGCTGGCTTTATTCAGCATGTCTTGGTCCTTTCCGTATTCTCTTTAACAACTTTCATACAACCTCCTTATATTTTTTGAGTGCTCGCTTTCCAGGAACTTTTTTATGTGAGGCACACTTTGAGAATGCTTGTTGTTTCATCTGTTTCTCTTGCATGCTAGTTCACATACTGTATTTCTTTGAAAAGGTTTCCTACTCATGACTGTTTGTTCCCATCTCTGGCACTACGAGTTATTCAGTGCATGGCTGTGACTATTCTGGAGTGCAGAAGGTGAACGAGCAATAAAGAGCCCTTTAAGTTTTATTTTCACCTTGGCACAAATTGCTGTACATTCTTTTAAAAGGGAGGTTAGGGTTTACTTTTATTTCTCTGCTTCAAAATGAGAGGATTTTATAAAGTGACCTATCACCTATGTGACAATCTTGGTGGGTAGAGGGAGATGATAGTCAAATGATAGTCTGCCGGATATTCCATTTTACGTCATAAATCATAAAAGCACGTAATAAAATACAAAAAATCATCCTCCAGAATAAAATCATCAGACCATATGTACTTTCGTATTATTGCAAGCTTCAGATGCTGATAGTAATTGCAAATGAGAGTAAAACTACTCATCGAGAACAGAATTGAAAACTTTGAACAACTATCTGCAATTAATCACAGCCCATAAACCTCTTGACGTGATATTACAAATAAAAAGAGACTGTAGCTTTGTAAAACAAGCATTGAAAATGCAATAGGTCTCGCCTTTTATTTAAGTTAGTCATTTGCTTTGCTAATGGTATTGTATAGCAAAGCAAATGGCTTTAACTTAATTAAAGGCGAGACCTATTGCATTTTTAATGCTTGTTCTTTTAGTTGGGAAGATGGACTAGGGTTGGCTCCTGGCTCCATTTGATTTCTGCTTGTAGCAAGGACATGGGGCGCACAAGTCTCGTGTCGGTCTGTAGATCCCACCTGTTTGCCACCAGTTGTCCTGTCCTGATTGGCCCCCAATACTCAAGGAGCACCAAGGACACAGGTATGTGCAACATGTCTTCTTTATTGTATTCTAGCATTGTAGTGCCGCAGGCACTACCTTCCTCTTCCTGGGGATGCATGGTAATGCCCCGTCCCCCTTCCCTGACCAGAAGTGGTGTCTGGTGGCTGGTCCCTTCCCTTGTGTCCTGTGCAGGGTCCTATTGCAAACCTGCACATCACACTAACAGCGATCCCCTGGATCAATTATGTTAAAAGAGGGATTACAGATCTGGGTTTTGCAGATCTACATTTCAACCAGAGAGAAATATAAAGCCAATTGTGATGTCCTTGGTGAAATAGTCATTCAGGGAAAGACAGCGTAGCCACCACCAGGCACATTTTGACAAGTAAAGTAGTAGTGCTAACTATAAATCCATCAAAACATTACTGGGTTGTGAATTTTATCTGATTTCAATATTTGATGCAGAAAGTAGGTTCTTGCTCACCAGGTTTCATTTTAATCAAAGCAAAGCACCATGCGCTTTCCTCTCTTTTGTCATTAATATTCTCAACCCCGGTAGTGCTTCCCAAGACCAATTCTATGTTCATCCAAGATTAGATCTCATTGAGAAAACTGTGTGATTTATAACACTGTGTAGCAGTGTTAAACTTTGTTTGCTGAGCAATAAGGATCAGAAATCTATATAGGGCTGGGTGAGGAATGTTTTTCATATAAGCACTTTTGTGATCCTATGAAATGGAACCAACTCATTTTTAAGAATAGTGTATTATTTTATTATGTCGTTTTATGACTATACTGTATTTTTCTGTGCTTTTATGGCTTAAAATCGGTTGAATAAAGAACAGTTGACTGACTGACTGACTGATTAGTGAATTCCATGAAATTCATAATTTGGTGCTGAAAATCCCAAAATATCATGTTTTGCAGATTCTGAATCACAAATTGTAATAAATACTATGTATAGCACATATTAAACGGAACCCTTGGCTATCTTCTTGTACAGGGTGTTATAAATGGCAAACCACCTTCTGGAGTACTCATAATCACAATCGTAATCTTTATTTTTCATTGGTTTGTATGTTGAAACGCAGTTTTTTTGTGTTCTATACCCTTGTGTAAAGGAAAGGGGTCTCCTAAGTGCAATGTAGGTATTTGCAAAATTAAGCCTGTGGTGTTTTTGTATCAGTGTCTATCTGTAATTCAATGAGTGGTATAATATGGTGTGATGTAAGAAGAGCTGTTAGAGAAGGACGAGAAAGTGCTCGAGCCACTTCAGCCAGTACATTCCAAAAGATAGGTTATTGCATTGCAGTCACAAACTGGAACAAATAAAGGTTTCCCTGTAAACAAGGGCCTGTATATGGATAGTTTCCAGGGAGAGAGGCCATGCTTAATTGGAGCCGGTTGTTACTGGTCGTGGACTTGTCACTCATTTTGGGTGCCTTTGCTTCTTTTTCTGCATCAGACTTTTATAAGAGCAACAGAGAGAAAAACAAAATGGAAAGATAGAGGAAGAGAAAGACGGAAAACATGTCAAAAAGGGAGATAGCTGGAACATGCAAGAGTGTGATTAAGGGGTGTTGTGCATAGGATCTGCGCGTTTGTAGGTAACATAAACTAAGGAATTGATGTCTAGACTGATTACAGACTCCCCCAAAGGACATGTTAGCCCTTTAGATCAACTAGTTCACAGTGCCACCATAAACGCCCTAACCTTATCTAGAAGTGAATAGTTTCTGGCAACCATCGAACATGAGACCCCTTGATCCTTCAGGGATCGGTGAAACAGTACAGTCCTTTGCGCTCATTCAATCGGTCCAATTTAGTCTCATAGAGATACACAGAATAAACTTTGGGGACATTTTTAATAAGCATTTATTGAACCAATGTCATTCTAGTATAAAACATGTTTGCTGCGACAATCATTAGACAGAAGCAAATGTATAAGATTACAAGCACCAACAGAGTAAATAGGAGGTAGCATTGTACCATGGTGCTAAAACAGTGGATATATGCAGGCATATAAACATGACAGTAATCAAGTGTACTCCTACGATGCTGACCCTACCCAAGTGTACCTAAGTGTACCTAACATGTCTGTGGGTGTAAAGTCAAGAATTCCTTAGGAAAGAGCCAACCCCATTACCTGATGGGAGAGAATGAAGGACCCTGTCTTGGTCTCGAGCTGGATACACCTCAAAGGATGTCAGACCACTGCGTGTTGAATCTTCAGCAGGCCTGCACCTCAGTGTCTTGTGTCAGCGTGGAAGCGTCTCCTCTGTCTATCTAGTGAAGGTATGGTTCTTTTAAACCATAAAGATAGCCTCAGAGTTCCTACTAAAATCAATATGTTTTCAGTAAATGAGCCTAAACCACTACCTACAATTATGCAAAGTAATTCTGTCACCCTAGGCTGAAGATGACTATGACTTTTATACATAGTATGATAATCCTGTTATGTACGCCATGTGCAGGGGACTATTCTAAGAATCCTCATGCATAATAAATGAGGCTAGTTTCAAGGAAACCAATCAACATTTATTCAGCACATAACTGGGTAAAAGGTCAGTGCTAGAACCATTATGCAGAGCAAGGTAGGACACATGTAGGTGAAAGTTTGCTCTGCTACTTAGGCCTAGGTTGGGGTACATAACAGGGGCAGTGAGTCTCTGTTAGTAGATTAAAGAGGCATGGGGTGGATTTAGAACTGCCCACCAGTAGCAGTTGGTGTCAGGGAAATGTGGTGAGAAGTGCAGGGGAGGAATAGAGGGATGTAAGAAAACAAACAACAATTTAAAAAACATACCTGCCGATATTCTGGTCACTGCTCTTGCTGCTCTTCTGCTCCTCTGGGCACAGGCTGAAGCACCAAGACTCCTCTACAGCCAATCCAGATGCTGCTCTAATACCCAAGAGAGCAGTGTCAGGATTGGGTGGAGCTGGCTTGCTTTGTGCTCCATCAGGTGCTGGGAGACTGTGCCTGCTGGTGTCTCCCCCCAGCAACATAGCTGGTTTGAAGAGATGTCAGTGTGCATGATGGTTTGCCTGTCCTAAGACAGCTGGCCAAACTGTCATTCGACTGACAGCAGTGACCACTGCTCCTCATCCCCCTGCTACAGTGCTATGACCCCACCACCCAAGACTCAGCTGCAGGATGGCGAGATGAGAATGGGCAGCCCCTTCTGAGGAGCTTTTGAAAATCTGAAGAAAAAGCTGGGTATATTTTCCGATTAGCTTGTCTGCAGGCGAGGGGCAACACTCCTCCGCCATAGCGGAGGTGCTGCCGCTGCTACACATCTTTGGTATTCGGTGCACAGACATTCAATTGCACTGGATGCAGCTTCTGAGCAGAGTCCTGGGCACTGGCACTCATTCTTTTACAAGTTAAGCACTGGAGGGGGGTCAGTCTTTCCTGATAAGCTGGCTTCTCCAAATAAGAACTCTTGAGAGGCAAAGCATGCCCCCAACCGTTGTGGCTCTGGAAGTTAGGTTTCAGACACTGGGACAGCATTCAAATGAAACGTCCGTGATCACAAAACATGTTTGGTTAGTTATAATATATGCCCATGGCGGTAAATGAAAGCAGCGTCATAGACACGAGTACCAGTTGCAATTATTTGGAAATCAAGATGGTCTAATGACATTATCATTTTCTTCAACCTGCCAGGTGGCAATTCCCTTCGCTCTCAGTCTCTGCTGCTGTAACCTTGTGTACCTTGCAATGTCCACCTTTGAAATCCAAAAGGACAGGTTAAGAAGTAAATGGGAGTGCTGCACATCTCGAATGTAAATGTAATGATTGAGATCAGAGGAAGTTAACGCAGTTTAAGCACTCACTGAAGGTGCAAGTTTGAATCATAGACAATAACACAGTGGGTTAGTGTGCGTACTGCAGTGCAGCACTATGTATGCAACCTGCAGGTATAAAAGTATGAATATTAATAAAGAAGACTTAAACTCTCTACTTTTTGGGTGTTAATATCACAGATACTATTCAGTTTGGTAAAAGAAACACCATTCATTCAAGCTTCAAGTCCGTGTTTTTTCTGCTTCTAGTACCAATTTCTGGTCCAAACCTTCATTTTTGATCTATCTTTAGTGCTAGAGCTGATTTAAAATCACTGCACTGTGCAAAGTACAGAAGTCATTACTGTGTTTCATTTGTATTTAAATACTGTTGCTATCTCAATATGAGCATTACCCCGATAAGGATATTTGCGTGCTATGAGCTTCATTACAAACCGACAGAGATCGGTGAAGCCAGTACTTACTGCTTCCTCCACAGCTGCCTTTTCATGCGGCATTTCCGGTGTAACATAGTGTATTGGGAAGGGCTGGCAGTTCTTGCTCACGCAGAAGGGCGAGTGTTTTGCAGTCGGTGGGCCAATCAAGGATCTGTGTGTTTTGAAAGCCTAAGGTGAAACAGAAAACAGCAGGCGTAGAAAGCGTGGATAATAGAAAAAGTTGAGTGTGTTAAAGAACCAAAATGGTTTTTTTTATTTCAAAAGAATTTATTGTTTTGAAAGAGCACATAAGGAAATAAGGTACAAACAATAGTGATACCATTGAAATCAGATAATGACAAATCAACATGTGAGGCTCAAAATCAATTAGCACGAGAAATAATGCTAGTACCTAGGTCTACTGAAGTCAAAAACAAAGTCAACTAAAGAAGAAAAAATTAATATTTAGCAGACATAACTATCAAAGGTAACACTATCAGGTATTAAAATGAGGGGAAGAAGGGAAGGAGAAGAGAGGATAGGGAAAGATGAAAAAAGGAGAAAAAAGAGCAAGAGGAAGCAGGGAAGCAAAGAAAGAAAAAAGAGGACAGAGAAAGGAAGAAAGAAATGAGAGTAAGAGAAAATGGACTTCCAAAGAACCATCCACAAAAAGAAAAAACACCATTAAACAGACATGTCAAAAGGGAAATTGAGCAACCAACCCTTTCGAGGCTAAATCCATGTACGAATCTAAGGCAAACCAAACACCCCCAGATATGGAAGGAGAATGATGAGCATGATCAACCGAAGTATGGACACTCCGTAACAAGGAAACCCAAGCCCACCAAGTATGATAAGAGATTGAGGAAAAAGATTTCCATTCCATGAGAATGACTTTCACTGCAAAAGTCAGCAACAAGTCTAACAATTGCAATTCCATGGGATCCAAAGGGAGAGGGACCGGGGAAGCTAACGGACCTAGAAAAATTAATGGAAAAGAAAGTTGAAACTGAACACCAAAAATAAGCATAAGATGTTTGTGTATTAGATCCCAAAAGGGTTGGAGAAGAGAGCAACCAAAGAACATATGTTGAAAATCACCAGGTAACAAACCGCAACTCCAACACAAGTTATGCTCTTTAAGATTCAGCGAATGCAATCGAGTAGGAGTCCAGTGAAGGAGATTCATAGAGAAAAATTTAGATTGCATTAGTGAAGGGGCAATTTTATTACGAAGAGAGAACTTGCCAATAGACTGCCAGGTATCAGGAGAGATATGATTTGTAACATTATGATCAAAATGATGCAACCATTTCCGTTGAGCAACAGTTGGGATAGGTAATAAAGAAGATGATAAGAATTTATAAATTTTGGAGGCTACATGCCCAGACCGTATCCAAAGTTGAAAAAGGGTGATCGTGGGGGAAGAAGGAAGAAGGCGCACCTTGGCAAGTGCCACTTTAATTTTAAGGAAGGTATAAAAATCCATGTTAGTTAAAGAGAATTGGGTTGCTAAGGAAGAAAAAGGCAATGGTTGATCCTCAGCATCATAAAGATGTTTAACAAGCGATATCCCTTTGTTAGCCCAATAAGACATCAAAGAAGGTTCAATATCGATTTTGATTCTAGAATTCCGCCAAATAGACGACCATCTAGATTTATGCAATGGAACCGCAACCTTTTTATCAATCTTTCGGACCGCAGCAATAGGATCTATAATAATGGAACGGGAAAAAGGGATAGAAAGGGTGTTCGTAGTCATAAAAGAAGCAGTCGGTAAAGGGGAGGCTAGAGTTTGTTCTATTAACAGCCAAGAGGGAACTTGAACAGAAGAGGAAGAAAACCAGAAAGCGCCTTGAGACACCAAAAAGGCAACTTGGTATTTCTCCCAGTCAGGAAGATTACACCCTCCCATGTCACAAGGTTGACGTAAGGATTTATAAGCAATCCTAGCCCGTTTATCATTCCATAAGAATTTAGAAGTAAGAACATCGATTTCATGAAAGAAGGATGCAGAAAATTTAACCGGAAGCATGGAGAAAACAAAATTAATAATAGGGGTAATCATCATCTTAAGCGTTTGCAGGCGACCCCACCAAGAAATGTGTTTCGGAGACCAGGTTTCCAAAAGACGCCGCACTTTAAGAATGGTTTGAGATTCATTATAAGAGACGGTAGCAGAAAGGGAAGAACAAAAATAAATACCCAAATATTTTAATTGTTGAGATTGCCACTTAAAGCCAGCACAGCCCATATGGTGAGAGAAACAATACGCATTCAAAGGGAACATCTCAGTCTTGTCCCTATTCAAGGTGTATCCAGAAACCTTAGAAAAAAGAGAGATCGTGTCAGAAATAGCAGGGATGGCCAGTGCAATGTCATCAGAGAAAATAAGGACATCATCTGCGTAAGCAGCTGTTTTTAGACAGTGAGAACCAAAAGAAAAACCTTTGATATCTGGGTGGAGGTCAATCAGTCTGAGAAGAGGATCAATGGATAATAAAAATAAAAGAGGGGATAAAGGGCAGCCCTGTCTAGTACCTTGACGAAGGTTAAAAAAGGATGATGTAGCACCATTAACTCTTATGTTAGCTCTAGGGCGAGAATAAAGAGACATCACCATCTGAATGAAGGAGTCCCCAAGATTATGGGCACATAAAATAGCACGCAGGAAAGGCCAAGAGACCTTATCAAAGGCCTTCTCAGCGTTGAGTGCCAAGGCCGCTGCTGGAAGCTGAGACCGTTTAGCTGAACTGAGAATGTGACAGAATGTTCGAATATTGTCACGTGCCAGCCGACCCTTTACAAAACCCGTTTGAGAGGGATGTATCAGATGAGGAATAAAGGATTCTAAGCGCTTAGCTAAGATTTTCGCAAAAATCTTAGCCTCCATGTTAAGAAGAGTTATAGGACGGAAATTTTTGGGGTCAGAATGATCTTTACCCTCTTTTGGAATCACTACAATTGTAGCATCAGCGGCAGAACCAGAGACAGAGCCATCCTTAACAAAAGCATCAAAGACGGATTGTAGTTTGGGAACAATTACAGGAAGAAAGGTTTTATAAAACAGAATAGGGTAACCATCAGGACCTGGGGCCTTCCCAGAACGAGTAGCTTTAATTGCAGCAGTAATTTCGTCAGAAGTAATTGGCCGATTCAAAAAGGAATTCTCCTCCACTGATACCGATTGTATTGGAATCGTTTTTAAAAAGTCCTGACATTGCTCAAAAGAAGCCTGATCAGAGGGAGTATATAATTTATTGTAACAATTCCGAAATACCTCAAGAATCTCCTCAGTCTGAAACTTCTTATTACCCAAGTGGTCATTAATAGAATAAATCCGGGAAGATTTACAAGAAGAGTCCTGAAATTTTAATGTAGCCGCAAGAATCTTGCCAGCTCGATTTTTTAATAAAAGCGCTTTAGATTTTTGAGCTTGAAATCCAATATGAGCTCTTCTGGTAACAATAGTATTATATGTATATTTTAATTGTTTAATGGATTGTAAACAGGATTTATCTTTAGGTTGACGAAAAAGAGATTCTTGGCTTTTAATCTCACCAGCTAAATCTGTTAGTTCCTTTTTAATAGCAGCATTCCTCCTTGACATACATTTAATGACCTGACCGCGGAAAGTACATTTAAAGGAATCCCAGAGCACCACTGGGGAAGCAACTGAGCCTTCATTTTCAAGGAAAAAAGTTTCAATCTCCTTAGAAAACTCAGAAACCTGGGAATCATCATACAAAATTTCGGTATTTAGTCTCCATGAACGAGATCTTGTCGTGGGAGCAAAGGACACAAGCGTGAAAGAAATCGCCGCATGATCGGAAATCAAAATAGGATGAATAAGAGGAGAAGAGGAAGATTGAAGAAGAGAGGAGTGAACCAAAAGGTAGTCAATACGCGAGAAAGTAGAATGAGGGGAGGAGAAAAAGGAAAAATCACTACCAGAGGGGTTAAAGAGACGCCAGACATCCTGAAGATGGAGGAGAGAACACGTACTAGTCATTTGTTTATGTGACTTCGGGGGGCGATAATGAAAGGCGGAATTCCTATCTAGGATGGGATCCATTGGTAAATTAAAATCTCCACCAACAATAAGATTACCAGAATGAGGAGTGTCATGTAATTTTTTGGTTACTGATTTCCAAAACAACGGATCATCCTTATTAGGAGCATAAATATTCATGACAAATAGATCAACAGTACCATCAGAAAGCTTAGATAATAGCCAACGACCCTCCGAGTCCTGTTCAGAAGAGACAATAGACAAACCAGACTTTTTAGAAATCAACGTAATGACCCCATTTCTTTTGCCATGCGCATCCGAACAAGCAACATCTGATACCCACTCCTTTCTCAGGAACAATGCCTCCCTACCCGAAATCTTTGTTTCCTGTAAGAGTACGAGATCTGAAGAAAGAGATTTGCAATAGTCCAAAATTTTCGACCTTTTTACTGGGTGATTTAAACCCTTAACATTAAGGGAAAATACATTCAAACCAGGCATGGTCTATGTAGGAGATAGAAAAGAAAATACCTAGAAAATAATATATAAACAAACAGAATAGATGCAATCCTCCAAACACGAAACAAGAACATTAAAAAGGGGAAGTTCAATAAAGAAGTCCAAGAAGAGAGAAAGGCGAAGACAGAGGAGAAAAAAAGAGGACAAGATAGGTGAAAAAGAGAAAGCAAGAGAGAAGAAAGAAGAAGGGAGGTCTAAAAAAGACCAAATTCATACTAGGGGGAACGTGAAAAGGGGGATCAAGGAAGCCGATATGAGGAGAAATAGATTCAGCATGATCAGCCCCAATAGAAATCATGTTGTGAAAACAGATGAATGACAGAAAAATATCTTGAAGAAGCATCAATAGTAAAAAAAACATATTATAGAAATAGACTATCATGTAATTGCAATAAAGAGTAAATATAGGTAAAGAAGCTACAAAAGAGGAAGGAAAAAAGAGAATATAAATACAATAAAGTAGGTATATTGAAGAGAAAGCAGGTAATAAGTGCTCTAAGTAAGAAACAATGAATCATGAGTGATAATGGACACTGTAAATAAGAACATAGTAAATAGGCAAAAAGCTAGTAGAAATCCATACATCAGCAAACATCATATTATACAAAACTTATTATTATTAAGTAGAGAAAGAAGGAACCTCATAAAACAGGTTAACTCTAAACAGAACCATGTGAAAGCAAACCACCGATTAAGTCTAGAAACTAATAATAATGTATAGGGTTACGTAGTAAAACAGAAGAGAAAGTGCTATAATAAAAAAGAACATGGCCTAAGGAAAAAGAAATAATCAATAAGTACTAAGTACTAAACAAAGTAATGCATGAAGCTATAGAACAACTAGTGCAAGGAATTAATGCTTCTAGAAAATAGATAAACACAGCCTAAACATTACTAAATAACTGTTTATGGGTAGAGAAAGCAAATTAGATCTAAGATAAAAGAGAAGAAGCATTTTACACATAAGGCAAAATCCAGGAATTAAGACGGAGATATACCAACATGGTAGACAAGTAAATAAGAATGAAATATTATCAGTGGAGTATGGGCAACAGAAAAAGTGGAGTATGGGCAACAGAAAAAGTAGTACTAACTGAGATGAGGACACATGCAGAAAAATTTAGAAAGTCATGAAAAGAAAATACACAAGTGTGATAAATAAAGAAAGAACAAGCATAAAAGAGTACACGGAGAAGGATAGAGTAAGCAATAAAGGAATAAGAACCATAGCTAGAGACATAGAAAAAGTAAGAAGCAAGTCATATACAACAAAATAAGAGAGGAGAGAGAAGAACTTACAGTAAAAAGAAGAAAATAAGAGACAAAAACAGGATCAGAAGAGCCATACCAAGGCCGGACAGACAGGCCCACGAACAAGACAGGAAAAGAAGAGCAGGAATAGGGAGGACATGAGAAAGCGTCCATGTCCCAACTAGTGAGAGAAAGACAGAACTTAGAGATGAACAAGATGAACAAAATAACAAACATCTACCCCATAAAAGGAGAAGGAAGAACAACCAACAGGAAACAAAAATCAAACCTCTATTGGTAGAGCCACAAAACAGACAGCACAAATATACCAACCACAGAGGGACATAAACCACCATACAGGTCCTAAGAGACAACTAAGTCAATAGATCTGAATAAAAAAGAGAGAGCAAAGGAGGTACAGGTATATACTTCAAGTGCCAGAAGCACCAGGATCAAGCAAAGCAGCCATTTGAAGCTCCATCTACAGTTCCATCTGATTGTCCAAGAAAGAAGCTAGATCTGCGGGTTCATCGAAAATCCTGGAACGACCTTTGAAGGTAATACGAAATTTCGACGGACCAGAAAAAGAAAAGGGAATGTTCATCTCAGAGAGACGTTTCCGCAGATTAAGAAAGCCCTTCCTCCTTATCACTGTATCTCTGGCGAAGTCCTGAGAGATTGAAATTCGATGACCTTCCCAGGAAACAGCTTTAACCTTCCGCATGTGGGCAAGAATTTGCTCCGTGTGTTGATGACGCAGTGGTTTAAAAATTACCGCTCTTGGCTGTGTGGCAGATTTAGAACGGAAGGTGGGGACACGATGTGCCCTTTCTAATTCAAAGTCCCTCTGGAAAGAGATTTGCAGAGTAGAAGGAATCCATTGGTATAAAAAATCAATCATAGAAGAGGATGTTTTCTCAGGATCTTCTGGCAGATCAAAAATGCGCAGATTAGATCTGCAATTATGATCTTCCTGCTCAGTGAGATCTCTTCGCAATGCCGCCAATGAGCGCTCCAAGTGGGTAAGAGTCCTAGATTGCTTCTGCATATTATCCTCTGCACCACTAATACGTGTCTCCGTGGCCGAAACACGAATAGAGAGAGCCTTGAAGTCATTCCTGATAGCGGACACCTCCACCTGCAGTAAGTCAGTGTTAGTCTTTGTTGACTGCGCAATATCATGAACCTCATTGAGTCTCGTTAAAATTGCGTCAAGAGTGGTATTGGTGTCTGTTTGAGAAGACTCAGGCGGAGGAGACAATGATTTGAGTCTTTTAAGAGAGGCACCGAAATCTTTTGGATCTTTGGTAGTCGATGAACGGCCCATATTTGCAGCCATGGAGCAACAGCCACAGAGAAAAATATAAAGCCACTGGAGGTATAATAGAGGCAGGCAAAAAGGTCAAAGGGAGTGTATTCCCCACCAGAAGGAAAAGAAGAGAGCGCACTGAAAGCAAACAAATCAAAAGAGGCTAAAAGGCGGACTTATATGGCATGCAGTCGCAGGAATTAGTAAAAGCACCTTCCAGAAACCAGCAGGGCAAAGCAGAGACACATAAAGTAGGTGAAATGCAGCTCCGACATCAAACTGCTGCACTAAGGCAATCCAAAACCCCTGTAAGTATAAATAGCCACAAAATACCCAGCCAAGCAGCGCGAGGAAAAAAAGTGGAGAATAAAAAAACAAAAAAGTAGCCAAATGTAGTCAATAGCACCTGATATCTCGCTGAA
Source organism: Lissotriton helveticus (assembly GCF_964261635.1). Classification (NCBI taxonomy): domain Eukaryota; kingdom Metazoa; phylum Chordata; class Amphibia; order Caudata; family Salamandridae; genus Lissotriton; species Lissotriton helveticus. The sequence goes on from NC_136065.1 coordinate 1,472,498,027, forward strand.
CTGGCAAGAATGTAGCCATGTCGTCTTTTCTGAGGAGAAATGCCGAACTCCGTCACAAGTAGGTAAAATGGCGTCCGCCCGTCAAGATAACGAGCGTCAGTGCAGCCTGTCAGACCTCACACAGCCGCAGCCGGAATCCGACGGAAATGCGCACAAACGGCTCCCGGCATATTCCGACGACCGGGAGAGCTTTTGCGCTGAAGAGGGGCACTTGGAAGCGGGTGAAAACCTCCAACGGCCCTCAATCACCCTGGAGCTCAAGCGCAACTCGCCATTACACAGCGGCGCGCAAGCCACGCCCCCCAAGAACCAAAATGTTTTTCACATCTATCTGTAAATTAGAATGCCATGGGGTTTTTAGGCTTGAGCTGTGTGTTTTTCGACCCTGGAACAAGTGATGCTCTGTGGAGTTTACCAGTGTGTCACGGTGTGAGTTGGGGTTTTCAGACCCAGATCGAACATAAATTAATTATGGGGCATATTATCAAGAACTGCGATAAAATTATCGCCGAAACTCCAGCTAAAATGGCGATAATGGGCTTGATAATATGTTCTTGTGAATTCCCATAGCAGCCCCGATTCTGGTGTTAACCTGGGCAGTTTACGGCCGCTAAAGCGGCGATAATTTTATCACAGTTCTTGATAATATGCCCCTATATTTTGTAAAGTCCTCTCTTCACTCATAATTGTTTTTAGGCAATATAACCTTGTGTTTTTAAGAGATGGGTTAGTAAATAACTATTCTATTTTTAAATACCACACACTTAACACAGAAATGTCTGTTTGCTTAAATATGAACTATTATGATTGTCCAAGACAAAGAGACTCATTTTATTAAACTTAGAATAATTAAATTATACGCCAGCCCTGCCATGATTTGAGTCTAATGTGTGTATGTTTTTAGTAGTGTTCACCTCCACTCGGCTATTTTACAGACGTAATCTGCAACACAAGTCTGTGAACAATTTAATTCTGAGGCAATATAGGAGTTTCTGAGACAATAAGAAAGTAATGTACTCAACACCTTCTGACAATTAAGGACCTTTGTACATATCAAAAGGCTTAATAATGTGCTACTCCCTTATTGGCGGGGAAAACCGATAAATATGTTAATTCCTACAATTGGCTTAGTAGGAAGCTCCGTCTTTGTTACTCATAAGTGAGGCATGAGCTCTGTTAATTTCAGCCATTAGTCAACTATGGACTTTTGAGTTGTTGGTCAACCACTGCTCTGAATTCAATTCATAGTAGGGGTTGAACACCTACAGAGGACTGGATGCAAGGACTGGCCAGACCATGTGGCCAACCCACACTGCATACATCTGAAAGCTGTGTACAATGTGGGTTGGCCATCAGTGGAGGGGAGGCTGCACGTTCTGGCAGGCATGAACACACATGAAGGGTTGGTTGCAAAGGCTGACAATATTGACTACCGACCCCACCATGGGCACAGGGTCTGGAAGTAAGCCAGGTCTTTTGGACAACCCCTATTGTGCACAGCTAAATAGATGCTTGGTATCACGCTCACTGTTCTACTATTGGGATGTCCAAAATTTGATGGCGCTCTGTCTCACGCACTTTGTATTCTAAGGACGCTGACATGCCCCTCTCAAGAAAAGAGGGGAAAGGTAGTACTGAGAAAGACAACCATCACTACGTTGTACACTCTCTTGGACCTGGTATGGAGAAAGTAAACAAACAACATTTGCTATGGTAAACAGATCTAGGATACTGTGTATGATATACCTTTTGGAGTAGGGTAACACTCAGCAGCTAGATGTGTTTCTTAATACAAATGCAACATATAATAGGAGACGTTAGCTTCTACATTGTGATGTTACATGCTTGCAAACCATAATCACTCAACTGCCTTTAATAACATTGAATATAGTTTAATAAGAACACCAAATACAGTATGCCTACATCATAACTTAAGTTCAATAGAATTGGATAGAAACCAATACCACCTTTGTACAAATAGTTAAGCCCATACAAACAAAGATGGCGGCACTCCAGCAACCATCATATCCTATGAAAAAATCCAGCTCATACAGTGAAGAAGATTTTCCAAAGATGATCATAGCACAAGTCAGCCTTCAAACTCAGCGATATACGAGCAGACAAAAACATCCATTTTAAAACACAGTTCTTTATGTCAAGTGCCTTGATATAATAGAGTTCAAATATGGCCACTACATGCTAGTTCACATTTCTTTTTGTTCAAGTAGTGATTTATAATATGTGAACACCAGTTTAGTTTGTGAAAGCTATACCAGTTGCTCACCATTCTGGCTTCCATCTTGGAAGTTTAGAATGATACTTAAATCTGTATATTCATGAAAACGTTTCTGAATCACTAATTGTAAGGAGTCACAAATGTATCTATTGCTTATGTCCCTCTGCCTTGATTCACCCATCGGGCCGAAGACGGCTGAAATGCCAGAAACCGGTCCCCGGAAGCTTATTTCCTTCCCAGTGTAAGAATTGGCTTTTGTAGTCTGGTCTGCCCTGTTCCCATGATGCACTGGGCCAGGGACAGACTAATTTGCATACAGCCGGGTTCTGAAACTGGGATGGCGCAATGAGCTAAAAAACGGCGTTGGATCTAGCCCTGATCTCTTGACTGGGTGAGAGTACTCTGCTTAATTCAGAGACTCTGTCCATCACCACCCCTTGTTGTAAATAATTTTGTCCACCCTAAGCGTGGAAGGGTATACTCAGATGTGAGTCCCTTGCTCATTGCACCATCAGGATTCAAGCAAGCCGGGCCGAAGACGGCTGAAATGCCAGAAACCGGTCCCCGGAAGCTTGTTTCCTTCCCAGTGTAAGAATTGGCTTTTGTAGTCTGGTCTGCCCTGTTCCCATGATGCACTGGGCCAGGGACAGACTAATTTGCATACAGCTGGGTTCTGAAACTGGGATGGTGCAATGAGCTAAAAAACGGTGTTGGATCTAGCCCTGATCTCTTGACTGGGTGAGAGTACTCTGCTTTATTCAGAGACTCTGTCCATCACCACCCCTTGTTGTAAATAATTGATTCACCCATCTGACAAATCCTTTGGGGACATGTAATACTGTGGTGATGTTCCACAAAGTAGCCCCTATTCTAGGCACAGTGCCTGTGCCTGGTATGTTTGCCTGGTAATTATGAAATTGCAAGTCTATGTGCTTGGACGTATGTAGCTGTAGTTAGAAATATCTTCTTGCCCAAATCCCTCAAACCCACTAAATATTGTAGTGTGTCTCAATATAACGAGAATGTAAGATGCTCTTAACTTCATATGTTTGATCATAACATACAACAATTGATGGACAAGGCTGCCCTAGACGAATATTGCTCTTGAAATAGAGCCACCTGAAAGACTGAAAAAGCTTTAGAGTTTGTAGTAAGGCTAATTGCTCAGCTGCATCTTTTATTATTTTTGTGATGGAAAATTGAACAATCAAATGGGTTGACATTTTCCTTTTCCATACAAATGCAAACACTTAGTATAAACTGTACTCAATCTCCAGGATCATACGTTGGGACCTTGCAACAATGTTTATCTGCATTTTTCTTGCACAGTTCTTTAACTTTCAATAATGCTATTTTAGTCTCCTCACGTAGATTAACAATTAAACCAAACATTTCTCCACATATAGCACAGATGTTACTACTTGAGCTACATCTCAGAGTAATTGAGGATCATACCCTTGATGACAAAAAATGGCTTATGATTCAATTAAGCATGAACTGAATTATAATGTCGAAATTCTGCTACTCATAGGTGTTGCACTTAAGAAATCTGTTCTTGCACATAGCAAATATACTTCCAGATACTGATGTACTTGTTCAACTTGGCCATCAAGTTGTGGATGGTATGCAGAAGATAGTCGAAATTCCTACTCTGCAATCTTGCATATTGCCCCTAGGCACCATGAGATAAACTGAAATTGTCAATCTGAAATTACTTGGAGACATTCAATATTTTGTAGAAAAATCTCACTGGTTTATGCTGCTTTAGGATTGTCTTTGATGGCATCTGTATGAAATAGACCATCACCACCATAATAGTAGTGAAACCATTGTCAGCAGGTAGTTTAACTATGAAATATACTGATGCAGTTTGTCAAGGATGTGTTGGAATAGGACGTTGGTGTTAATAACCCACTAACATCATTATATCCTTCATTGTATTGATACAGATATAACACTTAGATATATACTGTTGTACTATTTCCATCAGAAATGTCTTTCAATTAGATCCTCAGTCTTAGCAACACCAAATGAGTAGGAAAATGTGAATCATTGATTCTATGTTCTTATGTTTAGACACAGTCTTAGCAGACTTCTGATCAATGAAATTCCCTAGATCTTTTGAGTCAACTAGAGAAGATAAGTGCATAATGTAATGATCATGCAGTGTGTGAAATCATAACAATATATTCTTATGCACTATTCTTATTTTTTATATATAATTCTGCATATCACTGTATGTACCAATATATTTTATAATCAAATATGGATGTCAGTTCTTTTTGATCAGAAGTGTATATTTTCCTCATTAATGCTTGCTTGGTTTCATGGTAGTAGTGGGCACAGAAGTCATTTCATTAAGGGAAGTACATTTGCCCATTTCTGCAAATCATGACCTCGTTTTCAATGTTGGAAACCAGAAGCAGGATTTTAAGAGAATAATGAACTAAATATTGCATTCATGAATATCTTCTCTTCGTGATGGGGAATGAATTATAATCATTGGTGACTTTTTGTGAAATAATGATCGTTCGCAAGGTAATGGGAATGGTCTGAAGACCCCACAGTACCACTTAGATCATTGCAATATTGTGGATACAATATTTAGACATGTTTGAACATTGGTATAATGTATTTTACATGAAAATATGATATGTGTATATATAGAATGGAGAAAAACCTAAAACTACAAGACCCATAATTCTTAGCAAATGTGACAAGAAGTCAGAATGCAATCACGTGACTTTGGAAGCCACTCCTTATAGGAAGTTAGTGGTGAATGTAAATATCAACCGTGAGCAAGCCGGCAGTGGGCGGCGAAACGCGTTGGTATTTTTTATGCTGAGAGCGATGGATCATTAAAGAAATTGGAAACTGAGTTCCCACGAGTGCGTTTTCATTCCTGAAGAGGAGGTGTGGACGATATATATATATATATATATTCACTGAAAAAACCATAGGTTATAGACCATATATAGTTAGGAATTAGCATTTACAAAACCTTGAAAATTCACTGAAAAAACCATAGGTTATAGACCATATATAGTTAGGAATTAGCATTTACAAAACCTTATTTTACTCACACAAAACCATTGAAATTCCATATATAGTTAGTTGCACTAACTATATATCGCGCACCCGCAATCCACTGCTGATGATGTCACATATTACATCATTCATGACATGGTCAGTGACATCACTGATGACATCACTGATGACATCTCAAATGACATCACTGATGACATCACTGATGACATCACTGATGACAACATCCAGTGACTGTATGTTTCTGTAAAGTTAAAATGTGTCTTACATATTGAAGAATGAGTGGAAGTATAAGTGTCTGGACAAAGGATTTAGTAGGTGCATGACTGAATGTATGAGTGAGTGATTAAATGTGTCTCACTGAGTGCATGGGTTAGTGACTAAACTGTCTTAATTTGTGCATCATTATGTCTGTTGTTCTGTAAACTGCTGCATGTGTTGATCAGTAGCTATATGATTAACTATATGGGTTACTGATTGATTGTCCAAGTATTTGTATGGGAGACTGAGTGTGTGTGTGGCTGGCTGGGAGGTGTGTGACTCTGTGCAGATCAATGTGTACTTGTATCAATGATTGTATAAGAAGGTAAGTATGTGTTAGTATATGTTTGAAAATGTAAGGTGCTCTATGTTTAACTGTATAGACAAGAAAATGGAAGTGTCATTGATTCTTTACAGGACTGACTAGGTGTGTGAGTAACTCCATGGATGAGTGGCAGACTGTGAGTGTCTGTATAGGTGTATGAGTGCATATGATAGTGTTGTAAAGATGAGTGATTGTATGTATGAATGATTGTATGGGTGAATGAGTGAATGTGTGTGTAGACATAGGAATCAGTGAGTGCGTATGTAGTAACTAGTATTGGTGTGTCAATGGTTTCAAAAATTATACTCTGTATTTAACACTGGGTGAAACAGAGGTTATATTAAAATGTGAGGAGATGCATTGTATTGTCACATGAATTATATCATCAGTGATGTGGTCATTGATGTCAAATGAGATGTCATCAGTGATGTCATCAGTGATGTCATTTGAGATGTCATCAGTGATGTCATCAGTGATGTCACTGACCATGTCATGAATGATGTAATATGTGACATCATCAGCAGTGGATTGCGGGTGCGCGATATATAGTTAGTGCAACTAACTATATATGGAATTTCAATGGTTTTGTGTGAGTAAAATAAGGTTTTGTAAATGCTAATTCCTAACTATATATGGTCTATAACCTATGGTTTTTTCAGTGAATTTTCAAGGTTTTGTAAATGCTAATTCCTAACTATATATGGTCTATAACCTATGGTTTTTTCAGTGAATTTCATTGGTTTTTTAACAGCTAATATCTGTAGCTGTAAAATGTATTCTTCTTTAAATCCAAAAATATATTTTATATGTTTATGAATAATTTTTTTTTAAAATATTTTTTTTTCTTCGTTCCCGCTTCGCGAATCGGGAAGCTTCCCGTTAGCTGACCTTGATGCCGCGAAATAGACCGCGAGCCGGTAAACGTTTCTTTACCGCAACTGCCGCGTTAGAAAACAACATCGTGACGCCTCCCGTCCGCATGACGTTTCACGTTGTCACGTGATACGTCATATGACGTGCTACGTTAGCGAACTGGTACGCGAAGCGAGTCGCAAAGCGCAGGTTTCTGGAAGCAAACCGGGAGGCCCCGCAAAGCGCTTAACGTAAACACAGCAGGTCATGTGACTTGGTAATAACACTTTTCATTGGTTCATTTCACTTTTGGTTTCCTAATGATGTAAGACTAGGTCATATAATCTAAAATGAACACTTTTCATTGGTTGAGAACTCTTGTTTTTCCTAAATGATGAAAATCCCTCCTTCTTTCCTCACTCTGACTTTCATCATTGTGAGAGAAAGACCCTTTGTTACCAGTGAGCAATGGCTTCTTTAGTAGCTTCAGCTGGTGCTTCCCCACCACCTCCACCACATCCAAGGAAGAGTGGACCACCTGCTCAAGTTATAATTCAACAAGAAGAGGAAGAAGAGGAACAGGACGACGAGCACGAAGAGAGGCAGTTTTTGCCTGAGGAGCCCAGGACGTCTCACCGGAAAGAAAACTTCATTTGGCAATTTATTAAAATTCCCAAAGGTCAGAAAAAAGTAAATGCAAGATACGTAACTTGCCTTATATGTCAAGATAGACTGTCCAGAGGGACCGAGAAAAAATACAGTTTCGGAAACTACACAATGCATCGCCATATGACTAGGTGGCATCCTAACAACTACAGTGCTGCACAGTTTCGGAACGACCTAGATAATCTCCCTATTATGGCCAGAAGATCTGTTGTACCGGAAGTAACGGGACCAGAGGGCAGGGAGATGGTGCCAAATATACAAATGAGATTTGGTGAAGTAAAACACGTCTGCGTACATTGCAATGGATTCATTTGCTACGGAGAAAGAAGCATCACTCTGATCAACAGAGCTATTGACTATCATATGCAAGTTTGTACGAAACGCCCAAAATAATAAATACTTTTTTTTTGTTTTGTTGCTCCTGTTGAGCCCTTTACAATGAATCATTTTCATTGCCCCTCCAAGAAAAACCCCCAAAAATATAAAACTGTTCAGAAAAATTCAAAAAAAGTAAAAAAAATTCAGAAAAATAATAAAAAAAATATAAAACAACAAAAACAATTAAAAAAAAGTTCTTTTCAGAACTACCTCCCCGTTATGAAAAAATTGGTACAATATTTGGAACTGTGCCAACCTCTATTTCTCGTAGTTCGCTTCCCAGTTCGCTCGCCGGTACGCGAACCGGAAGTGAACCAAAATTTTTTTTAAAAAAAAAGAACAGTAAGTATAAGGGAAGGAAACAGACACTTATGTTAAAAGAAAGACAGCTATAAGGGAGTAAACTAGAGATACTATTACCCGTAATCCACTGCTGATGATGTCACATATTACATCATTCATGACATGCTCAGTGACATCATCAGCAGAGGATTGCGGGTTTTTTGGCAACATGCCTTATCCACGGTTTAATAACGCTGCCTTTTGCTTTATATAAGTTTTCAAATTGTATGAAATATATACCAATAGGTCGTTATGAACCTTTAGGTAGTGCTTTTCTTCATGAGGTCTGGTCGCTTCCATACACATACAGATGTTTCAAAGATGATCAATAAGTTTATCTGAATGGAGAGGAATGTACTGAGACGCCACATCATTCACTAATGTGTAGGCACATACAGTTACACGGTTCATGCAACAAACACCGACCAAATATGGCTTACGTGTTGCAAGGCACGCCAGTTCCTGCTATCATCCCCACGTTCAAGTTGTTGGAAAATGGTAGTTATTTGATGCTCAATAATGAAGATTGTTCTGGGTTAATTAAAAGTATTCCTTTTATCGTAACAGTAAGTGAACGGGTTATTTGCTGCAGAAATGTTCTATTTCCTCCCACACATGAACATAGGGAGTTTTCAATCTCGCCACAAATACCAACCTTGGGAGCAGATTTCAACGGCATGGCAAGAATAAGAGCTCTTTTGTCTCAGAGAGAGGTGGCCTTGAGTTCGGCCCGTGAAACTTTCGTGCTTCACATAGCGAACACCCGTACAGAGGTGCAGACCCTTTTCAATACAGATGTGCCTTTCCATTTCAGCAAGATGGTTCGGACTATCTTTAACGCGTCCTCCACAAAGGCCCTGGCGCACTTTTTAAAAGTTGTTACCAGTGGTCTCGTGACTTCATTTGAGAAAATCTTTGGAGTCATCCCTGCTTTCTTTCATTCTATTTTTTCCACTCTGCTTCGTGGATTCCCATTTTTACTTGCATTACCAGCGGACGCTCTTGTGCTTTTTTACATTTTTAAATATGGATGTCCCTCCTGTGCAAGCTCCCGCCCTGCAGCTGCTGACACTGTTCCGCAATCGCATGCTAGAATATTATGGCACAATGCCGTTGGCGATATTAAGCACGGCATATGGATTATCTTTTCGATTCTCCTACTTCACCTGTGTCCAGCCTGTATTTCACTGCCTGACCTGTGATTTCGATTGGGCCATTGATTTGTGTCTCTGCGGACCGGTTTCTCCTGACGTCGACTTTAATCAGCTGATGACTCCTATCATTACTCACGAGTTGGTTTGTCCTGGCGAAAGGATTATGGCTGTGGCATTTATGCATGGACTAATTGGTCCCTGGAATTTACTGGCGGCAACACAGTCTTTCTTGGAACAGAGCTTTCTTGAAAACCCACCGAGCTGTCCTCTGATGGTGATAGAGGATCCGGTGCTGGGAGAGCACGTATGTTCTTTTCCGCTTTTAAATTGGATGGCTGAACTCTTTTCGGATGAAGACGGTGACTGCCTATTGGAGGCTGGTGCAGCTTATTTTGCATACACAGTTATGTCATAGACCTTTTTCATGTTTGATATGCTGAGTACTAGCATTTCATTGACAATTCATTGACTTATTTGTCAAGTTTTTATTATTTAGCTTGCCTATTGGCTTAAGACTCGATAAAGTACTTGGCTGTTTTATTTTTCTTTAGCATTAAATTTTCCTAGTTTTTAATGCTTTACCTTGCGGACCGTCCACATATAAACTTGCAATCTGCTCTCATGAGATGGCACTTCTATTATCTTATTCAGTTCGTTTCCGGATCATGGGGAGGTGTCATCTAGGTCCTGGATATCTTTACATCGTGTTAAGTTAGCATGGGCTCATTACCGGTTTAAACGCCATTTTTCCTTTTTTGCAACTTCTGCACACGACACTTAGTTGTTGCTTTAGCTTTCAACCTAGTAGTTCATCGTGGTTTACATGAGAATAATATGTTATTGCTCTACTATCTGCTTTGCTTGTTAAACTATATCTGTACAGCGAGTGCTGAAGTTTCAAGAACAACACGATACAGAATTGTTATGAGGTCTGATCTCCACGACTTCATACTCATAACATAAGTGCAACTTCTGCCAATTCTGGGCATGAGGCGGGTTTTATATTGCTTTGCCGAACACACATACACAACAGTTGATGCGGTTCACATGAAGAGAGAGCTGGTGTATGCTGATGTGATTCCTTCAAATCTAAGACACTAAAGTATGGGCACGCCCTAAACCAACACAAAGAGACCTTCTTAGCAAATAATATAATATGTGTATTAGGGAGGGTGAGATATAAGCAGCCGCGGGCCGTGGAGGGAGTTACGGTGGGGCAGGGAGGCGGGGAGGGGGAGGGGCAGGGTGGAGCCCTCTCCACCCTGCCCCTCCCCCTCCCCGCCTCCCTGCCCCACCGTAACTCCCTCCACGGCCCGCGGCTGCTTATAAGTGTTGCTAACTCTTATTCATTTACAGCATGTTAACATACTGTCACCATTCACTTTTTATGTACTAGTAACTATGCTGGTAATTTTGCTACTGATAATATGTGTACTTGTATTATCTAAGATACTACGCCTGAGAAGACGGCATTAGTAAATAAACATTTCAAATACACATGTGTTCTTCTTAACTCCATGTTCTGGTTTCTAAGAAATATATAACGACCGACTGTTCATGAGTTCCACGTATCCTGAGGTACTATAAGTTCATATTCTGGATTGTCTAAACATTGAGAGTTTGTTATATCCAATGTGACACTGTACCTAGCTTGCTAAGGGGTTTTTGATTACTAAGGTGAGTTTTGGGACACCCTAATTCGCCGAGGTTCCAATCCTCTGTCCACAGTTCTGTGTGAGAACAGAAACCCTGCGACAGGGGCACCCCCGACCCTTGCTGGAGCTTCATCACACTTGCGATACAACTCCAGCAATGAGCCACCTTTACGGCACAGATACATCACGCATCTGTGCTGTTTTTGCCCCATGATGCGCCGCATTGTAAATGCAGCACACCATAGGTGACGGAACAGCGGCACAGAATGACTAACACATCCCTGGTGATGCGCCAGTCATCATAAATCTATCCCTATGCTTCTTATCTTGTTAGAGATGAACCGCCATATGTATCATCAAAGTTTTTTGCATTTCCTAAATAGCGAACTTTAAGGAATAAATAGCGATTCTTTACCATTCCTAGTTTGCGATGAGCTATTTGCTAATTACAAATTACCCATTCATTTCCTTCATTTCCATAGGGCGGTTGGACTCACTTTTAGCTCGAACGGCTGAATGGATTTCCACGAAACTTGGCAAAATATTAGGGACTGGTAGCCCGATGTGCCTTTGCTATGTCTCAAGATATATGCTCCAGTGGTTTTTACGAAAATTAACTTTGAAAAATATATATTGGGCTACATTGGCCTATATATATGTTGGAGCCCAAATGTAGCCCAATGTAGCCCAATGAAGCCCAATGAAGCCCAATGTAGCCCAATGTAGCCCAAAGATGGCCGCCAGAGACAAAAAAAACAAATGTAGCCCAAATATCAGCCAGATGTAGCCCAACTATAGCCCAGTGACAGAATGACCAATCAGCTTCACAAACCTCCGTTACGCGAAGCGGAGCGCTGTTACAGATATATATCTTTTTTTGAACGTTAATTTCTCAAAATCCACTGGAGCACATATATTGAGACCTAGCAAAGGCACATCGGGCTACCAGTCCCTAATATTTTACCAAGTTTCGTGCAAATCCATTCAGCCGTTCGATTATTATTATTATTTATTTTTTTTGCCCCGCGGGGCCCTTTTAAAACCTCCACATCAAACCTAGGGGGTCTGCGAGGATCTACTATGCCCCCTTATGGTCATTTGCCCCTTCGCTTTGGCCTCCTCTTCTCTCTCGATCCTACCGAGAGACAAGATGGCGGCCGCTACGGACTGTTTGGAATGTTTACAGACGCCGGAGAACCAATCAGCTTCGCTTCACAAAGCTCCGTTGCGCGAAAAGTACGCGTACTGGAGCGCTGCCCGGTCCGCTGTTACAGATATATATCTTTTTTTAAACGTTAATTTCTCAAAATCCACTGTAGCACATATATTGAGACCTACAAAAGGCACATTGGGCTACCAGTCCCTACAATTTTGCCAAGTTTCGTGCAAATCCATTCAGCCGTTCGGGCTAAAAGTGAGGCCAACCGCCCTATGGAAAACTCAATGTTAAAAAACACGTTTTGGGACCCCCCTTTTTTCTCGAGCCCCCCTGGACGAACCCCCCCCCAATTTTCAGGGGCTGCTCAGAAACAAAATGTGCCATTTTCCTGAAAATTTCAGCCAATTCCGTCCACAAACGCCAAAGTTATTAGACATAGAATTTTCAAAAATCCCATAGAGAAAAAATCCTACCTATATATACCTACTGGCGACCGCCAGTAGGTAATATATATATATACATATATATATATATATATATATATATATATATATATATATATTCATCCAAAGAAGCCCCCGAGCTTTTAGAGACGCACTCCACGAGGAAGAGTTCATCTGAACCTTTTATTCACAGAGGCAGCAATTACAACCTGATTAGTAACAGTCCCTGACGCGTTTCGATGCCTCCGGCTTCTTAATCATAGGGAGGGTCATTTGGAAAGTCAGATACGGACTGCTGCACATTTTCACATAACATGCATTCTCCAGTGAATTGCATGCTAGTCGCAGTAGTCCCAATTCCTCCCCTTCGGTGGGGTCCGTTTTTTCCAATAATGCTTTTGCTCCCAATTTCAAAAATGTTTTCAATATCCTCCAGTGGGTCTCAAGTTAGCAATTCTGCCTCGCACTTGCTGACTTCCTCGTACTCTGTCTCTCTCTCTCTCTCTGTCTCCCTCCCTCTGTCTCCCTCTCTCTCCCTCTGTCTGTTTCCCTCTGTCTGTCTCCCTCTGCCTGTCTCCCTCTGTCTGTCTCCCTCTGTCTGTCATCCTCTGTCTGACTCCCTCTCTCTGTCTCCCTCCCTCTGTCTCCCTCCCTCCCTCTGTCTGTCTCCCTCTGTCTGTGACCCTCTGTCTCCCTTTCTCTGTCTCACTCTGTCTCCCTCTGTCTCACTCAGTCTCCCCCCTCTCTCTCTCTCTGTCTCTCTCTCTCTCTCTGTCTCCCTTCCTCTCTTTCCTTCCCGCTATGTCTCCCACTGTCTGTCTCCCTCCCGCTGTCTGTCTCCCTCCCTCAGTCTGTCTCCCTCCCTCTGCCTGTCTTCCTCTGTCTGTCTCCCTCCCTCTGTTTGTCTCTGTCTCTTTCCCCTATGTCTGTTTCCCTCTGTCTGTCTCCCTCTGTCTGTCTCCCTCTGTCTGTCTCCCTCTGTCTGTCATCCTCTGTCTGTCTCCCTCTGTCTGTTACCCTCTGTCTCCCTCTCTCTGTCTCCCTCTGTCTCCGTCCCTCTGTCTCCCTCGCTCTCTGTCTCCCTCTGTCTGTCTCCCTCTCTCTATCTCCGTTTCTCTATCTCCCTCCATCCCTCTATCTCACTCCCTCTATCTCCCTACCTCCCTCTATCTCCCTCCCTCCCTCTAACTCCTCTACCTCCCTCTATCTCCCGCCCTACCTCTATCTTCCTCCCTCTGTCTCCCTCCCTCTATTTCCCTCCCTCTATCTCCCTCCCTCTGTCTCTGTCCCTCTGTATCCCTCCCTCTATCTGTCACCCTCCCTCTGTCTGTCTCCCTCCCTCTGTCTGTCTCCCTCTGTCTCCCTCCCCTTCCTCTGGCTCGCTCCCTCTGCCTCCCTCCCTCCAACTCCCTCTCTCTCCCTCTGTCTCCCTCCCTCAGTTTCCCTCCCTCTGTCTCCCTCCCTCTGTCTCCCTCCCTCTATCTCCTTCCCTCCCTCTATCTCCCTCCCTCTGTCTCCCTACCTCTATCTCTCTCCCTCCCTCTATCGGTCTCCCTCCCTCTGTCTGTCTCCCTCCCTCTGTCTCCCCCCCTCTGTCTCCCTCTCCCTCCCTCTATCTCTCCCTGACTCACTCCCTCTGCCTCCCTCCCACTCCCTTTCTCTCTGTCTCCATCTGTCTCCCTCCCTCTGTCTCCCTCCCTCTGTCTCCCTATCTCTATGTCTCCCTCTTTATCTGTCTCTCTCTAGCTCTGTCTCCCTATGTCTCGCTCTGTCTCCCTCCCTCTGTCTCCCTCTGTCTGTCTCCCTCTCCTCACTCCATCTGTATCCTTCCCTCTGTCTGTCTCCCTCCCTCTGTCCGTCTCCCTCTGTCTGTCTCCCTCAATCTGTCTGTCTCCCTCTGTCTGTCACCATCTGTCTCCCACTCTCTACCTCCCTCAGTCTTCATCCCTCTGTCTCTGTCTTCCTCTTTCTCTGTCTGTCTCTCTCTCTCTCTCTCTCTCTCTCTCTCTCTCTCTCTCTCTCTGTCTCCCTCTGTCTCTCACTGTCTCCCTCCCTCTGTCTCCCTCTGTCTGTCTCCCTCTGTCTGTCTCCCTCTGTCTCCCTCTCTCTGTCTCCCTCTCTCTGTCTCCTTCTCTCTCCGTCTCCCTCCCTCTATCTCCCTCCCTCCCACTATCTACCTCCCTCTATCTCCCTCCCTCCCTCTGTCTCCCTCCCTATGTCTGCCTCCCTCCCTCTGTCTGACTTCCTCCCTCTATCTCCCTCCCTCTGTCTCCCTCCCTCTGTCTCTGTCTCTCTCTTTCTCTGTCTCTCTCTCTCTCTCTCTCTCTGTCTCTCTCTCTGTCTCTCTCTGTCTCCCTCCCTCTGTCTCCCTCTGTCTGTCACCCTCTGTCTCCCTCTCTCTGTCTTCCTCTGTCTCCGTCCCTCTGTGTCCCTCTCTCTCCCCCTCTGTCTGTCTCCCTCTGTCTGTCTCCCTCTGTCTGTCTCCCTGTCAGTCACCCTCTGTCTGTCTCCCTCTGTCTGTCTCCCTCTGTCTGTCTCCCTCTGTCTGTCTCCCTCTGTCTTTCACCCTCTGTCTGTCACCCTCTGTCTCCCTCTCTCTGTCTCCCTCTGTCTCCGTCCCTCTGTCTCTCTACCTCTCTCCCTCTGTCTGTCTCCCTCTGTCTGTCTCCCTCTCTCTATCGCCCTCTCTCTATTTCCCTCCCTCTATCTCCCTCCCTCCCTCTGTCTCCCTCACTCTGCCTCCCTCCCTCTATCCTATCTCCCTCCCTCTATCTGCTCCCTCTGTCTCCCTCCCTCTGTCTCCCTCCCTCTGTCTCCCTCCTTCTAACTGTCCCCTCCCTATGTCTGTCTCCCTCCCTCTGTCTGTCGCCCTCTGTCTCCCTCTCCTTCCCCCTGACTCGCTGCCTCCCTCCCTCCAACTCCTTCTCTCTCCCTCCCTCTGTCTCCCTCCCTCTGTTTCCCTCCCTCTCTCTCCCTCCCTCTGTCTCCTTCACTCTATCTCCTTCCCTCCCTCTATCTCCCTCCCTCTGTCTCCTTCACTCTATCTCCTTCCCTCCCTCTATCTCCCTCCCTCTGTCTCCCTCCCTACCTCTATCTCTCTCTCTCTCCCTCCCTCTATCAGTCTCCCTCCCGCTGTCTGTCTCCCTCCCTCTGTCTCCCTCTCCCTCCCTCTATCTCTCCTTGACTCGCTCCCTCTGCCTCCCTCCCACTCCCTTTCTCCCTGTCTCCATCTGTCTCCCTCCCTCTGTCTCCCTCCCTCTGTCTCCCTATCTCTATGTCTCCCTCTTGCTCTGTCTCTCTCTAGCTCTGTCTCCCTCTGTCTCTCTCTGTCTCCCTCCCTCTGTCTACCTCTGTCTGTCTCCCTCTCCTCACTCCATCTGTCTCCTTCCCTCTGTCTGTCTCCCTCCCTCTGTCCGTCTCCCTCTGTCTGTCTCCCTCAATCTGTCTGTGTCCCTCTGTCTGTCACCATCTGTCTCCCACTCTCTCCCTCCCTCTGTCTCCCTCTGTCTCTGTCTCCCTCTTTCTCTGTCTCTCTCTCTCTCTCTGTCTCTCTCTTGGTGTACAACCTTTACAACGCAACTTTTACCACGCAGTGCCTTTACGACGCAAATTTTACAACGCAAACCATTACAACGCATTGCGCTGGGGGGCGCTCTAGGATAGGGAATATATTTAATTTACTATCCAACATCTTCCCTACTATCCACGGGGACTGCAGTTTGAATAGTAAATTAAACAATTCACTATCCAGTGCCTAAAAGCACTATGCGTTGTAATGGTATGCGTTGTAAAAACCGCGTTGTAAAAGCATGCGATGTAAAAGCATGCGTTGTAATGTCATACATCCTTACACGGTAAACAACCTTTACAATGCAACTTTTACCACGCAGTGCCTTTAAAATGCAAACCATTACAACGCATTGCGCTGGGGTGCGCTCTAGGATAGGGAATGGGTATAATGTACTATCCAACATATTCCCTACTATCCACGGGGACTGGAGTTGGAATAGTAAATTAAACAATTCACTATCCAGCGCCTAAAAGCACTATGTGTTGTAATGATATGCGTTGTAAAAACCGCATTGTAAAAGCATGTGATGTAAAAGCATGCGTTGTAATGTCATACATCCTTACATGGTAAACAACCTTTACAACGCAACTTTTACCACACAGTGCCTTTACAACGCAACTTTTACAACGCAAACAATCACATCGCATTGCGCTGGGGTGCGCTCTAGGATAGGGAATGGGTTTAATGTACTATCCAACATCTTCCCTACTATCCACGGGACTGGAGTTTGAATAGTAAATTAAACAATTCACTATCCAGCGCTTAAAATCTCTATGCGTTGTAATGGTATGCGTTTTAAAAACCGCGTTGTAAAAGCATGCCATGTAAAAGCATGCGTTGTAATGTCATACATCCTTACATGGTAAACAACCTTTACAACGCAATTTTTACCATGCAGTGCCTTTACAACGCAACTTTTACAACACAAACCATTACAACGCATTGCGCTGGGGTGCGTTCTAGGATAGGGAATGGGTTTAATGTACTATCCAACATCTTCCCTACTATCCACGGGGACTGGAGTTGGAATAGTAAATTAAACAATTCACTATCCACCGCATAAAAGCACTATGCGTTGTAATGGTATGCGTTGTAAAAACCGCGTTGTAAAAGCATGCGGTGTAAAAGCATGGGTTGTAATGTCATACATCCATCTGCTGTTAATATTTAACCATCTCTACTGGCCAAAAACAGGCCACCTATATATCAGCATATATATTTAGATTCTGAGTGTGCTGTTCAAAGGCAAAAGCAACTGTCTCTGTGGCAAATAGTAATCTTTTTAGTGAATTTACATTTCTGCACTGTGAGATGCACCTTCAGGCTGTACACAGTTTAAACACCAGTTTATTGTGCTAAACTTAGAAAATGTATTCCTAGAATTAAATTATAAAGTCTTTCATCAGCTCTATAGTCCAGAAAACCCTTAAACAAAACTCACAGTAAGACCTCTTTTGACTGCAGTAATGGCAAGGATAGTGGGCCAGATGTAGGTAATTCCTATTTACCGATTCATAAATACCGAATTTTACTGAATCGGTATTTATGAATTTGGTAAATAGGAAGGTGGGAGATGAATTACCGAATCAGTAACATTCAGTATTTACCGATTCCGTAAATACCGAATCGGTATTGCCCATTGATTCCTATAGGCCTTGAAGCCCATAGGAATCAATGGGCAATACCGATTCGGTATTTACGGAATCGGTAAATACCGAATCCTGCAAGGGTGCAGGGGGTGTCACTTTGACACCCTCTAACACCCCAAATACAGGCATGTGTGCCATGTGGCACACAAACATGCCCTAAGGGCATGTCTGTGTGTCACATGGCACAGGTGTGCATGCATAGATGTGTATGCACAATTGAATTCGGTATTTTACCACCCAATAGGATTGGGTGGTAAAATACCGACTTTTAAGGGCCTGTGGCACTCCTAGGAGTGTCACCTACATGTGGAATTACCGAATCGGTAAAATTATTGATTCAGTATTTTACAGAATCGGAAAATTTACCGAATCAGTAAATTTATTGATTCTGTAAAATGCTGGCCCCTACATGCCGAATCCTAAATACCGGTCGGTAAAGGTTGAAATCGGCCGTTACCGACTTGTATTTCCTTTCCTACATCTAGCCCAGTGTTATGTGACTAGGATCACAGTGTGAGTCTGTTTTCAAAAAAGAGGAAGGTGGCAGATTAATTTGTGTACTTAATGTATTTAAAAGTATGGTAATATATGTACTTATAAAATTGGTTAAGGTAGTTTTTAATTATCTATTTGTGAAAAATATATAATTAAGTCTTTATTTTTTTTGGAAGGACCAGCAAGATAATATTGCAATATACAATGGAAGACAATCAAGAAAATGTTGCTGTAACTTTCGAAATCTCAACTGATGTATTAGACGAACTGAAAGATGAAATTTTTCCGGAGGAAAATGAGACTATATTTGATGATTTTATGGATGAGAGTTTGGACAGTTCTTTTATTGAAGTGCTAGAAGCATTTGAATTCGAAAATCAAAATTTTTCTTATGATCAAAACGAAATTCCAGATGATGTCATGTTGCAAGTTTTATTGGACTATGAAATGTTTGACGAATAAATTTTTAATTTATAATAAAACATTTTTTGAGTCAGTCTTCTTGTAGTATTGATCATTCATGTTTTTAATTAATATGAAAATAAATGTTTTAATGAAATGTGTAAGAGATTAGGGTCACAAACATTAATTCTACTATGACCCCCTACACCGCCTGAAAACTACTGTACTATTTTTAACCCTAAAATATTATTCTTAGCAAATACGTCTATAATTTTGACATATCAATGCTCTGCTATCAAGTCAGAAACAGCACTCACTACATGATTTCCTACTTTGTTCAGAGACTGTTGCTATGCCTTATTTTTACTTATAAACTGAACCAGTGTTTATATTACTTAGTGGTTATAATTTGTATGTTATATGTTAGTAGAGGTCTATATTATTTTTTTTCTTTATTCATAACAGATTATAATTAAGAACAGAAAGAAAAATCAACATGCCAACAAAAATGAAAAAAGGAAAAAACAAAAACAAACATACTGTTCTAAGAGCAAACAATTAGAAGAATTACGTAAGCAACAAAAGACGGACAAAAAAAAGAGTGCTCCTGGTAAGACAACCAAGGATTTTCTGGAAAAAAATGTCAAAATAGAAAAAAAAAGATAATGTGGGAAAGGAAAAACATTTAGCAGTATCTACAAGGACAAATCAGAGAAAAAAGAAAAATGTTTCCCAACTCTGCGGTGAACAAATTAATAGACGTACTAATCAGTTTGCAGAAATCAGGAAACGTATGTTTTATAATAGAGTAGTTTCGAATTTGTTGAAAAATGAAAAAATCCCTAAAAGGAAATCTGCTTTTTATAAGAAAAAAAGTATATTGAGAATGTTGTTGAATGCGCATTTCAGACAAAAAAAGTTATTTGTTTTAGTAATTAATAGAATAAATACACTGAATAAGGGAATCAAAGTTTTAAAAGCTAAGTGTAAATGGAAAAGAGTAATTAATCGGACTAATTTCTGTGATGTTTTTTCTGGAAAATGGATGCATATTTCAAGTTGTGAGCCATTTTTTAATGAAGAGAGTTACTTTCAAACTAATGATTTGTTGCATGCAGTTGACACCAGTGGTCGAGCATATGAGGTTAAGGATGGTTGTCCTATTAAAAAAGAGAAAATTGTGCCTAGAAATACAGAAGAGGTGATAGCTGATGAAGTTTTAGGCAGATGTCCTAAGGCTCCTGTGTACACTTGGAATTGTAGTAGTATTTGCAGTGTACGACAGGATTCAATTCATTTCTTTCACAATTTCTTATGTAAGTATGCTAAGAAAAGTCTTAAACAAAAAGTTAAAATGTTGCAAGAATTAGACCCTTGCAGAGTGAGAGAAAAAACAAGTCTGCAAGGACATTCTCTGGCTTGTCTTTCTAAAAAAGTATGCCAGAGTGTTTTTCACCATTTCAGGATGTTAGCAGTGCATCATACCGAAGTAAGGAAATTAGTGAGAAGGTTGTATTATGCAAAAAGTCCAGCACTTAAGCTCAAACAGTTAAATAGTGCTCTTTTGCATGGATCTGAATTAGATGTAAAGAAGATATGTGAAGAAATTGAGGTTAGTTACTTTGGTCCAGAAGAAGACAGTGCAGAAACTGATACAGTAACAGATGGAAATGTGGTAGAAAATGTACGGAATTTTAATATTGAAAATTTTGAACAGGAAGTAACAAAATTTAAGGTTATTGCTGGTGAAAAACCAAATTTTTCTTGTATGTGTTGTCGACGCACTTATTACAAAAATCAAACCAGGTTAGTTCATTTATATTTAAAAAGTGAAGAGGAAAATAATAGTGAGTGGAAAAATGTTGCAACCTATTTGTTGGTAGAAAATTGTTTTGATTTGGGTTCTGATCAACGTATTTGTAAATATTGTTATAATAAATTAAGTGATAATAGAATGCCTGCTAGAGCTGTACATAATAATCTTGAGTTGGTGAGTATTCAATCTGAACTGAAGGATTTAAATACCTATGAGACTATTTTGATTCAGTGTGTGCATCCATTTCAGGCTATTGTTCGTATGGAGCCTAAGACAGGGAAATTGCCTCCTTCAGATTTACAGAGAGGATTAAAGGGAAGGGTTGTATATTTGCCTCTTGATTTAAAGAAAAACATTGAGACAATTGGTGTTGAAAATGTACAAGAGGAACCTTTAGTTATTCTAGTTAATGGTGTGCCTACAAAGAGTAAGAAAATCTGGCAAGATTTAGTGGATGTTAGAAAAGTCAAAAGGGCAACGTTGTATTTGGTCAAAAACAATAAATACTATAAAAATGTATATGTAGGAGAAGAAGGAATAAATGAAGAAGAGGAAAATGATTTGCCTGCTGGACAAATTGAAAAAGTAGATGTGTCCAGAAGTAAAGAAATTTATGAACATTACAGTGTTCATCCTCTGCATTCCAAAGAAGCAATGGGGAATGCTATTGAATTATTTCAGATGAAAAAAGCAGAAGGAACTCCCATTCGTGTATGGGAAGAGAGCTTGGAAGCTCATTGTTTTCCTCAGTTATTTCCAACAGGTCAAGGTGCACGATATGATGACCGACCTATGCAAATTCCTGCATCTGAATACCGGACAACAAGATTATATGCAGAAGATGCGAGATTTCGTCAATGTTTTCCATATTTGTTTCATCTTCTGTTTGAAAGTGACTTATCTGGACTTTCTTATGCAGTAAACCATATACTAAAAAGTGGAGTACATCTGCAAAATGTTTCAGCAAGGGAGTTTATGGATAAAGTCCAACAAAAAGACACTGTTTTGGATTCTCACCTAATTAATCTAATGGCATGTCAACGTGGTACTAATGAGTATTGGTACCGTCGTCATGGAGATTTGAAATGTATGCTAAGAAACTTAGGAGCACCTACATGGTTTCTAACTCTAAGCTGTGCTGAGTATGCCTGGGAAGATTTACTTGAATTTCTTCAAGAGGCAAATGCAAACATCGAAAATATAGAGTACAAGACACCTGGAGAACTGTGCTCTTTGGATCCAGTTAATATTCGCAGATATTTTAATCATAGATTTGAAGCTATGATGTCTTTTATTACGAACAAAAAAAATCCTCCTCTTGGCGAAGTTCTGGATTTTTTTGGGAGAAAAGAGAATCAAGCGAGAGCTGCTCCTCATATTCATATGCTATTGTGGATCAAAGATGCTCCCAAATTTGGAAAAGACTCAGATGACACTGTACTGTCTTTCATTGAAGAATATGCAACATGTGATATACCCAAAAGTACAATTGATAAGGACTTAAGAGGGAAAGTGTTACGATTTCAAAGCCATCGTTGTGGCAAATATTGTCGACGAAAATTCAAATCAAAGGATAAATTCTATACCAAATGTCGTTTTGGATTTCCACGAGCAGTAATTCCAAAAGGAAGAGTGAACAAATTTATGTCGTCTTTGCGACATACTGTTACAAGAAAATCACCAAAAAATACGTGCAATTTAAGAAGAAACGAAGAGTCAAAATACATAAATGACTATAACCCAGTCATTTTGTCCATGTGGAATGCTAACATGGATATTCAATATGTTTCAGACAACTCTATTGC
Organism: Lissotriton helveticus; assembly: GCF_964261635.1. Taxonomy (NCBI): domain Eukaryota; kingdom Metazoa; phylum Chordata; class Amphibia; order Caudata; family Salamandridae; genus Lissotriton; species Lissotriton helveticus. The sequence goes on from NC_136065.1 coordinate 1,472,520,281, forward strand.
TGTGGCTCGATATGTAACGTCTTACATCACCAAATCTGAAAAGACGGAACTAAAGGATATGTGGGAAGACATTTCTCATGAAAAGAGCCTAAGTAAGAAATTGTATACCTACAGTTTAAAGATGTTATCTCATCGAGAAATTGGAGCATATGAATGTTGTGATCGATTATCATCAGCAAGACTTTACGCAAAATCTCATGTAATAAATTCTTTATTTAGATATAAAACATATCTTTAAAAGATTCTTCCAGCACGTTAATACAATCTTACAGCTTAAAAGAGATTAAAAAATAAAGAAAATAACAAACAGAATAAAATGTGACTTTCTTATCAGTGCTTACTGCAACATATCAATTTAAAAATAGCACTCCCGGACAATGCAAATGGGGTTAGGTACACATTATACTACACAGCAGTCCAATTTTTCTAGAAGCCTGTAGGCATACTGAACGAATTTGGCCAATTTTATGTTTAAGGCAGTGTTTTCTAAGGACAGAGCAGCAGTAATGGCGTGTCTGCAAGTCCGAACACCCAGCCTGTTCCATTCCGGCCTGAGTAGGCGTCTGCGTTGGGAAATGAAGAAGGGGCATATACAAAGCACATGCAAAAAAGTTTCGCTTACAGACCCACACCCTCTACACGTTTGATCAGCCCTTTTTTGCCGCCATACAGGGAGATTTTGTAGGAAGCGCCAGTCTCCCAGTCTTAGGGCGATCAGACATCGCTTTAGATGGTAGGAGAATGTGATCGAAAGATAATTTGCCGGGTAAAGTCGTTTATAGGAGTTGGCTACTGCCCAAGCATGGCTGCGTTTCGCAAGGAGAGCTTTATCCATAGTCAGGGATTTCTGTCATAACTTTTTTGATTGTGTTTTTGAAGGCAGTCTGACTTGGGTTGAGGGCCCAGAGATCCGCAGCAGACGTTTGTTGGATGTAGTTATTTAGGAGGCGGCCGTATGTTCCTCCCGGATTGCTCATACTAATTTCGTTCCAGACCAGGAGTTCCAAGGTGCCAGCTTCTGCCTTCCTTAGTTTGTGGATCAGATTAAGATATGAGCCAACATTGGAGGATTCATAATTAGTTAAGCCCAGCTCTAGTCTGACCTGTGCTGGCGAGGAGGTACTCGGCAGGTGAAGCAGTTTCTTATAGAGTTTGGTTGTCAGTTTGTTTAGGGATTTGTTCATTTTTCCCTTAAAGATCTCTATGCCATACGAAAGTGTGGGCCCGATCTTTGCTCTAAGCACTTCCAGTAAGGGCAGAACCGTGGGGCCTGAGAGTCTCCTCGATAGCTTAGCCAGGGATATCATTAGCGCTGTTGCCTTGGCTGCAATCACGGTGCTCTGTCTGGTGAAGTTGCCCCTGGAGTCCAAATGGACCCCTAGGTATTTGTACGACTGGGCAATTGAAATGCTTTCTTTGTTTATTGTCCAAACTCCACCGTCGTAGCGTTTTTTGCCAAACGGAACAACCATTGTTTTTTTCATGTTGATTTCTAACTGGTTGTTGGCCGTGGATTGCATCAAGGCGTCCAGAAGTCTCTGTAACCCCACTCTGGTGAGACTGAACAGTGCCAAGTCGTCGGCATATAAAAGATTGCATAATGCCGTGCCTTCTACTTTTGGTGGATGACTGATTACTTCCTCGAAGTGCTTGATAGGTCCGCTATAAATAAATTGAAGAGAAGGGGAGCCAGCACGCATCCCTGTTTGACTCCACGCGAGGTCCAGATTTTCCGGGAGAGATGCGCGCCAGACCCTAACTTCACTCGAACCCATGTGTTGGAGTACAGCAGGATAATAGGATTCAAGATCTTGTCTGGGATTCCCCACTGCTTTAGCTTTTGCCACAGCGCTGCCCTGGGCACCCTGTCGAATGCTGCTTTGAAGTCGACAAAGCAGCAAAAGACCGACCTGGAATTTGTGAGGGCTTTATCAATGATGGTGGAGGTTGCCAGTAAGTTTGTCATTGTTCCTGATTTGGCAACAAACCCTGTCTGATTAAGGGGGATCAGATTTTTATCCTTGGCCCATTGTCTAAGATCCTCCAAAATGAGGCCTGCAAAATGTTTTGCCTCTATGTCCAACAAGACAATTAATCTGTAGTTGTTCGGGTTGCCTCGTGGTCCGGCTTTGTAGATGGGATGGATAATAGCACCTCTCCAGGAATCCGGGATGGTTTGGTGAGTCAGGGTGTAATTAAAAAGATTTAATAGCACTTTGGACCAGAAAGGGACGTCGGACTTGAATAGTCTCTGTGGCAGGCCATTCGGGCCTGGTGCTCCGTCCTGTCTCCCTTTAGTCAGTGCTTTGACTACTCTTTCTTCGGACAGTTCCGCGAATGAGGAAGGCCCCTGCATTTGATCAAATGGAGAATTCGATGTTGTACTCGTGCCAATGTCAGAGATCCGTGTTAATCCAGGGCAGTCAGGGTTATCTTGTGCCTGGAAATGCTAAATCTCGAACAATCATTTGGGTGAGTTTAGGACTGGCAAGATCACGAAACTGAGTTTTGAAAACTGTTCAAGAAATTGAATATTTAGCAGAGAAAGAAAGAACCAAACAGTACAGACATTCTGAAGACAAACATGTTGGATACATACTATAACTAACTACTAACTACTAAAAGGAATATTACAGAGGATATTGATAAAGGTGTTTATGCTGTGATTGGATGTGAAGGATGTCTGGTGAAACAAAGAAAAGGATATCTGATTAATCACCGAAAGCTGAGTGGTGAAACTCCTGACAAAAGAGAATTTTACTATTTAGCTCTTTTGCAACTCTTTAAACCATGGTGTAAAGAAGAGGAACTACTTGGTGACTTTGACAGTTATGAAGATTCATTCAACGCATCTCAAAATAGTATAGAATGTCCTGTTTTTAGTAATTATCTGCAAATGTTGAAGGACGAAATAGAGCAGGAAGCAACAATAGTAGCAGAGATTGCTAGAGACAGTTCTCAAGATAGTCAAAGTTCTGCATCGTTGAGTCAAGATCCACTTGGACAACCAATTATCCAAAATGAAGCAGCCACTGCCATGGATGAGGTGGAAAGAGCAATGGAACAAGTTCAAGAGGATGTAATAAACTTAGAAGAATTGGAGAAGCAACTTAATCTGGAGCAAAAACAGATATATGATGAAGTGACAGAGCAGATTGAGCATGGTTTTTGTCATGAGAAAAAAGAATGCTCATGTATGTCATTTCAACCTGTCCGACTATATGTGAGTGGAGAAGCTGGAACTGGAAAAAGTTTTCTAACTAAAGGAATTGCTACATATCTACAGCAAAGAACGGACTCATCACTCTGTTGTGTTGTTACTGCTCCAACTGGGTTGGCAGCACACAATATTAAAGGGATTACTTTACATCGTTTATTGATGCTGCCGGTTGAACATGAAAATAAATTACAATCCCACAAGCTATCTGGAGAAGCTTGTTGTGAAGTTTCTAGAATCCTTAAAAAAATGAAACTTCTCATTATTGATGAGGTAAGCATGGTATCAAATCTTATGCTTGCCTTTGTGCATTTAAGAATGCAACAGATTCTTAAAACAGAGTATGATGTGTTATTTGGAGGCAAAAACGTCATAGTTTTTGGAGATCTACTGCAGCTAACTCCTGTAAAAGGACAACCTGTATTTAAAACTGTGACACATGAAGACACCAGAAAGTGCCTGGGAAGTATTGGAAATGTTAATATATGGTCGCATTTCAAATATACTGAACTTATTCAAAATATGCGACAGGCAAAGGATACTAAATATGGAAATATTCTCCAAGATATAAGAATTGGAAAACTAAGTGAACATGCCAAAGAAACTTTACAAACACGATTACTTTCCAATTTGTTTCCAAATGAAAATAATGTGGCAGAGAAAATATATAGTAAAGAGGCAGAAGATAAATCAGTTATATGCCTGATGCCAACTCTACACGAATGTTCTATGTTCAATGAAAAAATGTTGAAGTTAGAAAATGAAGAAATTAAAAAACTCGAAGCTAAATATAGAATAGAGCATGAAGGAAGTACTATTATTTTGTCAGAAAGGTTGAATTTAAAAATTGGATTCTTTAGAGAAATCAATATCTAAAACTGCTGGTTTAGAAAAGAATCTGTATGTATGTTTAAAATGTCATATTATTTTACGAAGAAATTGACATGTGGAAAGAGGTTTGGTGAATGGAGCAATGGGTAATGTTGTTGGTTTTGTGAATTACCCAAATAGAGATGAGATTGATTTTTGCTTGTAAAAGATTTATATGGCCGACGAAAACAGTTTCCTGTTTGTTTGGCATATGCAGTGACTATTCATAAATCTCTAGACTTAAGTGTAGATAGTGCTTTGATAAATATTGGAAGTACTGTGTTCAAAGAGGGTATGGCCTATGTTGCTTTATCTCGTGTTAGAACTTTATCAGGATTGTATCTGATTGATTTTGATGAGACAAAGATTAGTGCAGATTTAAATTGTGTGAAAGAGTATAACAGGTTAAGAAGAGAATATGCTCCTAGTTTACCTCAATATCCTTTAATTGAAAAGTGTGTGGTAGGTCGAAAAAGGAGATATGAGGAAAAATGTACTGAAGTAGTTGAGAAACGAAAAAAAATAAATGAACCTGTGATTGGTAGCAAAAAGCAAAAAGTTAGTACTGAAGAGATTGTTGGATTTAAATTTGAAAACATTTCTGGTGTCAACTGCTATGCAAATGTAGTGGTTAATGTTGTTTTTTTCTTAAAAGTTTAGAGCAACAGATTGTTGAAAATCGGGACCAAACATTTTGTTGTTCACTAAATTCTGTGTTTCAGAAATGTAACAGTGATAATAGTCAAATAGGAAATGTTTCTGAACTTCGAAATGTTTTAGACATATGTACTGGACTAAATCAATTTTCTCAGAATATTCAGCAAGATTGGCAAGAATTTATTTACAAGATGAAGGTGTTGATATTGATAGTCTTTTTGGCCTTTCTTGTAAATGGCAACATAACTGTGACAATTGTTCATTTTCAAGTTTTACTGATATACACACTGAAAGATTTATATATTTAACATTACCAGACTGTAAAGCAGTGTCTTTCAATAATCTAATTAGGGATGCGCATCAAAACATGGCCTGTTCTCAATGTAACTCAGAAATGTTATCAACATTATTTATCAGAAGATATGGACAGTATGTAATTTTAATGTTCCAACGGTGCAGACCTGATGGAACAAAATTGACAACTTCAATTAAAAATGTTGTGGCTTCTCAACTATCAATTTCTGGAAGAACTTTTGTAACTGTAGCAATTATCTTCCATGATGGTCCTTCATCAACATCAGGACATTACACAGCTTATTTGAAATCTCCAACAGGCTGGACTCACTGTAATGATAGTCAATTGACTTTTAAAAAACGTTTGCCTTTTGACTTAGCAAATTCTTATCTGGTGTTTTTGCAACCCAAATTTCAGTAAAATTACTTGCCGTAGGAGGATTACTACTGTTAAGAAAAGATACTCTGTTGGTCAGAAATATCATGCGAGTGAGGGTGATGGACTTTAAAAACTGAAACTTGTATTTGGCATATTGAGAGTATCAGGTACAGGTTTAAGTAATGTTTAATGGAACAGAACACGTTGGAACGTTTTATTCTAAAGGTCGGGAAAAGAATGGTTAAGAGTATAATTAAGTAATTTGCAAAATAAGGACTTTACTCATACTATTTGGCCGTGAGGAATAGTATCTGAGAACAAAATGACTACTTCAGATAAATGTTGGTAAAACAAGCTTATATGGAAGTTTATTGAGAGGTATTTAAAAATAAGTCATATTATTTTATTACTTTGTGATGGTTGAAGATGTAGCAAACTTCCACAAGAATTGCGATTTAGAGAAAAACATTTAAGACGTGTTTTTTTTCTCATATTTACACTATCTAATCAAATGTTGTGTGGGTTTTTTAAACACAATCATTTTGATTGTGTTTTTTTCCCCGCTGTTATATGATGAGTAGTATTGAGCTCACTGTTTATAGTGAAAATCAATATATTCTGAGAACAGCAAAAATAAATCATATAACATATTGTACAATTTATTTTGTATTTTGTATTCACAAATATTTATTATAACTGTTTTGTTTATTCTCTTCCACAGATATTACATTTATAAGGTAAGTACGACTAATAAAAAATACTTTTTCATTAGTTTTTTATTTCTGTTTCTTCCTATACTTTCCTCACTCCCTCTCTGTTACCCTAACTCCCTTCATCTCCTCACTTTGTCAGTCCTCTTCTCTCACAGTCACTCCCTTTAACTCACCTACATTTCGTCATTTACCTTTCTTTGCTCCTTCCCTGAGTCCCCTTCTGTCACTGTTTCATTCACTCCCTCCCTCCTTCTCTTTCCTTTCTCACTCCCCTTGTCTCATGCTCACTCGCCTTTATCCACCCTCTATCACCCCTGTTTCCTCAATCTCAATCCCCTTCTCTTATCCAACCTCCCCCCTGTTCTCTTACTCTGCTTCCTTCACTTCTCCTCATTCTCTATACTTCAATCCATACTTCAGTTCCCTTAGCCTACTCTATTTCCGTTTGTCCATCCCTTACATTCCTTCCCTATCTCTACCCATTCACCTTCTCTTAATCACTCTTCTTAACTCTATTTCTCTTAGTGCCTTAACACTCTTCTTAACTCACTCCTCTACCCTTAGTCCTTTTGTTTTACACATTGTTTCTCTCATCTTCCATTTTCTCATCACACTCTCCTTTCCTCCCTCACCATACTTTCCTTTCCACAGTCAGTCCCTCGGACCCTTCCTCTCTTTCACTCAGTCATCTTAGTCATTCATTTATATACTACACATTCTGTCCCTTTCTCTGTCTCCCTTTCTCTTCTTTTCTTTTACTTTCTGTTTCCTGCAGTCCTACTTTTTTTTCTTTTATGAAATGTATATTATAACTTAACTTTTTTCTTTTCTTCCACGGATAGTATCTTTTTAAAAGAAATTTACTATATGTTTGTTACTATTTCTAAAGTAAGTATGAAAAACAGAAATACTTTTTAATCAATCTCTTACTTCTCGTTGTGTCTTGGTCATTGTTAAATCTATCTCTTATTCACCTTACTTACCTGTTTTTACTTTCCTTTAGTTTCCTTTACTTATTCCCATTATTTCCCTTCTTTCTTCTTTACAGTCTTTCTTTCATTATTAATACTGTTTTTGAGCCTCACTCACCTTGTCTAACTACTAGAAAAACAACCTTTTTCTGTCTCTGTCCTTTACTTGTCTTTCCTATCTTCTACTATCACTACGTTTGTCTTGGGTTTATTTTCCATTACTCTTTTCCCCTCACTCTTATATCCCTTCCATCACTATCACTGCGCTTTACTGAATCTCACTCGTCTAATCCCACTACATGTTCTCTTCTCTGTGCATCACTCCCATTCCTTTTCTTCTTCTCCAATTTCTTCAGTACCCGTCTTTTTCTTTTCCTCACTTCATTTGTCAATCTTGCTCCCTAATTTATTTTTCTCATTCCCTTGTGCTACCTCCTTTTCATTAACTCTCTCACTCATATTTTGAATATTTTTTTCTCCTTCTTTTATTGTGTGTAACTCAGTCTAACTTCTCTTCCTGTCTGTATCTCACCCCTTTTTTTCTTTTCCTCTCTCTTTCCATTACTCTCCCTCACACTCTTTCACTCATTTAATTCCTCAGGGGCAAATTTAAAAAACCCATTGCGCCTGTTTTATACTGCCTGTGCATAAGTTTTCTTACACTGTGGCAGTGCAAATGAAGTGCCATAGTGCAGAGAGATGCATAACGTTGTAAAACCCTGCACCACATGAAACCAGTCTCAGGTTTCATGTGGGCATTTCCATGCAGGGGTAAGCATTCTGTCACAAGAACTCCTTTGAAAAGTGATTCAGTAAAATCTACAAGATTTCACTGAGTCACTTCGTCAACACTAATGTGTCAAACCATTGCATCTGTTGAAGCAGATCTAAAGGTTGACATAGCACGTTACAGATAGAGGAAGTTGGAAAAGTGCTGGAGTTGCGTCCTGCATGCAACAGAATTTCAATACTGTGCAAACTTTCAGCCCTAGATGTGATGTACATCATGAGTGGTGCAAGGATTAATTTTTGTATCGCATCTTTCCTGGTGCATCTTTACTATTTTGCAGAGATGTATTGGGTAACATAAATCTATCCCTCTTTTCCATTCCCTTTCTATGCTTTCCTAAGTCCCTTCATTCTCTTATTCAATTTTTTAATCACTAGTTTACCAATTCTCATTTTAACTTACCTCCCTTTTATCATCCTGAAATCCCCTTCCTTCATCATCTTTCCATTTTCTTTACCTTAACTCCCCTAACCCTACTTTATGTATTTCTCTTTGCCCCTTACTGTCTGTCCATATAGTCATCCTCACTTGCCTTCTGTGAGTCCTGCACCTTTACTTTCTTTTTCATACTGTTCTTCCCATAATTTTTAATTTCCTTTAACTCACTAACCTACCTTTAAACATCTTGGGACTCATTTACAAGCCCTTTACGCATCTTTTGCGCCGCTGTTGCGTCACTTTTGTGACACAGCAGCGGTGCAAAAGATGCACCATGGTGCATGTTATTACAACGTGACGCATCTGGGAGATGTGTCATGTTGTAAAGCCCTGTGCCTTAATGAGGCATTATGGTGCAGGAGGGAAGTGTTCCTGCGCAGGAACGCCTGCTAAAATTGGCTAAGTGAAATCTACAAGATTTCACTCAATCACTTTTAGGCCAATGCTATGTCAAAACCCTGCGTCTGATTAAAGCAGGCGTAAGGCTTGACACAGCATTAGTTGAATGGGCCCCCAGGAGCATTGCTGGAGCTGCATCGCACATGCGACGCAACTCTAGCAATGCGACATCTTTACGGTACAGATGCGTCACACATCTGTGCCGTTTTTGTCCCATTGTGTGCCACATTATAAATGTGGAACATCAGTAGTGGCGCTTGGGTGGTTTTGCTTGTCTTTCCTTGTGTTGTGCTGTGCCGCGGACCAATTTGCTGGGCTGCTCTCTGTGCCTTCAGGAGCAGTGACTTGTGCATTTGACTCTACCACTCGCGGTACCCGCTTCGCGGGTCCCGCATCGAGGAGGAGGACTTGGTGGAAACAGTGAAACTCACCGGGGTGTTCAGGGGCAGTGCAGGGCTGCAAGCATGAGCGCGGGGACTCCATTGCCCAGGAGTCCCTGCTTTCGCCAATTGGAAACACCTGGCCCGCTCCCCCTGCTAGCCCCGCCCCGAGTTCTGGACATCAATAAAACCCACCTCCAACTACAACCGGCGGGATTCCTTGTGTTGTGCTGTGCTGCAGACCAATTTGCTGGGCTGCTCTCTGTGCCTTCAGGAGCAGTGACTTGTGCATTTGACTCTACCACTCGCGGTACCCGCTTCGCGGGTCCCGCATCGAGGAGGAGGACTTGGTGGAAACAGTGAAACTCACTGGGGTGTTCAGGGGCAGTGCAGGGCTGCGAGCAAGGTTCGCGGGGACTCCATTGCCCAGGAGTCCCTGCTTCGGCCAATTGGAAACACCTGGCCCGCTCTCCCTGCTAGCCCCGCCCCCCGAGTGGTCCAAACTCAATAATATCCAATCCAACTACCGCTGCGCGGGAGCAGCCCGGGACAAGGGCGGGACCGTCTGTGGCCGTCAGAGGCCGAAGTAGGCTGGGCTGGGCCCCGTCCCTTTGGCTTGTTTTTATCGATTGGCTGCACTGACTTGTTTGCATTTGTAATTCGCCGGCACCGGTTAAGAGTGATATATTATTGTTTTGCTACTTTTGTTGTGCTCTTTAGTTCTCTAATATGATGGCAAAAAAACTTCGTTCTGGCCGTGTATTAGTGGGGAGGTCATGTTCTAAAACGAAATCGAATCCCCTGCGGAACAAAATTAATTCCACTCTGCAATTAAAAGGTCAGTGCCAACTATATAGTTTATGGGAAAGGGGAAAGGATAAAGTTGTATCTGACGCCTTACACTCTGAAGAATTGAAGGGCAAAGAATCAGAGACAGCTTCTCTTCCTGTTATGGATAATTTTACTCAGATTGAGGCTTCTCTAATGCCCCACCTTGGGAAAATCTCATCTGAAATAGTGGGGGGTCCGCCTCTTGTTTTGTCAGATGTACAGAGGCAAATGGAGTACCCCCTTGGGGCCTCTGATTTTAATAATTTAAAAAACTCAAATGGAAGTTCTTTGAAATTATCAGAGTTGGCAGTGCTTAATCCAACACATCTAACTAAGGAGGATTTAAAAGTCCTTCCTGGTTCCCCTCATACCCCCGTAATTACGGAGGGTGATTTTACATTACCTGATATTGATTTAGAGGCCCAAAAGAGGTATTCGGAACTTGCTCATGCTAAAGCTCTGGTCAATACAAATGCCAAAGAACTTTGTTGGGATCTATGCTCATTGCATTTGCACCTGTATTCTTAGAACCCTTTGTTAGTTGCTAGGTGCTTAGAATGTTATGCCTTGGATTGTGCCAGTAAAGAAGAAGCTGGAGAAGGAGCTGGAGGTCTCTTCGTGTTTACTGAATAAACTGAATCTACTTATCTACTTCAAACTGTGTGTGGACCCTCTTTACATTGGCGACGAGGCGCACATGCTCTGGCAGGGAACAGAGTACTTCTGATGACCTTCATCCCTGGATGATAATACCTGGAGCTGGTAGTATACATTTACTCCTTCTGCCCTTTTGGAACGCTTTTGCCCTTTTGGAATCTACTTCGCTACCCCCAAGTGAGTGTTGATGATTTTGGAATAGATTTTAGAATTGATTGACCCTGCACTTTTCTTCCAAAATTCCTTAATCCTGTACTTCAACCTTTGCGCATTCTTCAAAAATTTCAACCGTACCGCGCTTACCGTCACGCTCCACCTTGGAACTTACATCGTGACGCTTCCCTTAACTTCTCTTCAGAACCCGGAGCAAGAGTCTTGGAGTCCGAGTGTTGCGGAGCTTCGCTGATCGTCATTGGAGTCCGATGACCTAGTGATGTCATCGCGTCTTCACGTTGCGTGACCCTGCGTTGGTGGCCATCTTTGTTTTGGCGTTGCTTAGCGACGCAAGTCTGAATTACTTGCTGATGCGCATTTGTCTTTGATAAACAAAAGGAGATAGTACGCATCGAATTTCCGCAACACCGCGACATGGTGTTAACAAATTCTACATAATTAAGCAAGCGGCAAGCTTCATCTCCTGCGAGGTATACCTTCGAACTGGCAAGTAATAAGCAGATAATGTTCGTTCAATCGTAAGTCGACCTTGTGCAGTTGAGCTATTAAAGTGACAGTATTATTTTTTTGAGAGTTTAAAAGTACTTTGCTCTGTTCTAATAGTATATTGTAGTGACATGGCTGAACAAACTTTTGCTACTCCTCCTTCTTTTCTTCCAACCCCTGGGGAGCCAAGTATACCATGGAAGGAGTGGAAAAAGTTATTCTTAACCTATATTTTGGCTACAGGTTCAGACAAATTCGGACCAATTCGCAGGCAAGCAATTTTGCTTCATAATTTGAGGGTAGAGGGCAGAAGGCTTTATGAAGATTTGCCTGAAATTTCTTTGGGCATTGGAAATGGGCAGCCAAACAACGTCTATGAAATGAGCATGCAAATGCTTGAAAAAAGGTTTATGACTAAAATTAACACTGTGCTTGAAAGACATAAATTCTTTTGTCGTGCGCAAAAGAATGATGAAGACATAGCGAGTTATGTAGCGGCTCTAAGAGGACTGTCTATCAATTGTCAGTTTAAAGATTTGAATGATTCTTTGATTCGTGACCAGATCGTGAGATGCACTAATAACAAAAGAGTTAGAGAAAAATTACTTATAAGGGACTGCACATTGGAGGAAGCAATCCAGATTGCTAAAGGACTTGAGAATACTGACTTGTGGATCAAAGAAATGGACAAGTGCACCAGTGCTGTGACATCAAAGGAGAGCTCTACTAAGCAATCTGAAGTCAATGAAAAGCCTTCTCTTGTTGAAACCAGTGTTAATGAAACTAAGGTCGCTAAACCTATAGGAAGGTTTGATTCCAAGTCTTATAGTAAATCTCCTAACAGTTTTCGTCCTAATCCTATGACTTCTTCACAACCAGGAAGTTTTCGCCAAGTGAAATGTTATAGATGTGGGGCTCCTGGTCATATAGCCTCTAGCACACGTTGTATGGCGAGAAATTCTATTTGTAGAAACTGTGGCAAGAGGGGACATTTGGCTAAAGTTTGTAATCTAAAATCTCAACATGTTAGTGAAGTAGAGGATTGTTGTGAGAATGTCCAAGAGTTCATGTTATGTATTGATGGAGTTGATGAGAAGAGTAGTTCTTCTCAAAATGCTGTGTGCTTAATTGATGTTCCTACTGAAAGTACGGATAAGCTGGAGAAGCCACATAGTTTAATTAGTTTTGACTGCAGAGATCCTAAGCATCCTGGATCTAAGGATGTTAGAATGCTAATTGATTCTGGAAGTCTTTATACATTGCTTTCTAAAGATATGTACATCAGCGTTTGGGCGGAGAATAATGATCTTTCTTCTTGGGAGGCTCCAGATATCAAAGCTGTGGGATAAGGGGGCAAGACCATAGATATTTTGGGATTGAAATGGATGGTAATAACTTTTTCTTCTAGGAAGGTGTTTGGAAGAGTCTACTTGACCAGGCAAGGTTCTAATTTGCTTGGCTGGCGCCACCAAAAGGATTTAGGTATTACTTTAAATCCCAATGCACCTGAACCAGTATCATCCTTCACTGTTCTCAATTTGATGGTTTTGAAGTTGATATTATGAGAAAATTTCCAGATGTTTTTACTGAGAAGCTAGGTAAATTAAAAGGGTTTTCGCACAGAATAATACTCAAAAAGAACGCAGTACCTGTAGTTCACAAGGTTAGAAACGCTCCACGTTTAATGAGAACTCCATTGAAAGATGAGCTGGACAAGTTATTAGATTTAAAAATTATTGAGCCTATTGAAGCCTCTGAATGGCTTGCGCCCATTGTGGTCGCTCCAATGAACGGGGGAGCAAAAATTAGTTTATGTGTGGACTTGCGCGACCTGAATAGAAATATTTGGGTAGACAGGCAACCCCTACCCAATATTTCTGAGATGCTGAGTGCGATGGGTGGGGGCGTAGTCTTCAGCGTGATCGATATGTCAGCTGCGTATCACCAAATAGACTTAGATAAAGAATCATGTCACCTTACCTCCTTTGTTACTCCACTAGGAGCTTTTAGGTATTGCAGGATGCCTTTTGGGCTAGCATCTGCATCTGCAGTATTTCAAAGAGTAATGCAGAAAGTTTTAGCTGGTGTGGAGAATGTCTTGTGTTTCCAAGATGATGTGTTGGTTGTTGGTAAAGATTGCGAACACCATGATAAGATTTTAACAGAGGTTTTAATGCATATGGAAAAGAATGGATTGACTATAAAAAAGGAAAAGTGCCAACTTAAACGTGACTGTGTGACTTACTTGGGTCATGAAATATCTGGCTTGGGAATTAAACCAAAAAAAAGCATAGTTTCTGCGATCAACAATGCTCTTACACGTGCTAATAAAGATCAGCTTAGATCGTTTTTAGGCTTAGCTGAGTATTGTTCGAAATTTATCAAGAGTTTTGCTGATGTTGTAGAACCCTTAAGATTGCTAATGAAAAATATTGTTGTATTCAAATGGAGTGAAAGCTGTGATGAGGCGTTTAAGAATGTGAAAGATGGTATACTGCATGCACCGACCTTAGGTCATTTTGATGTTCGGGCAAAAACTTTGGTAACTACAGATGCAAGTAGTGTGGGGCTTGGAGCAGTGTTGACTCAAATTTCTGATGGTGTTGAAAGGATCATTGGATTCGCTTCTAGAAGACTTCAAGGTGCGGAAGCTTCTTATCCGGTGATTGAGAGAGAAACTCTCGCTTGTACCTGGGGTATCAAGCATTTTAGGTATTTTCTGTGGGGCTTACCATTTAGGGTCAGGACAGATCATAAACCTCTGGTGCATTTGTTCAAAGGTGGTAGAGGCCTTGAGGGGAATGTTACTCCTAGAATATCAAAGTGGATATTGTCAGTTCTAGAGTACACTTTCGATATGGAATACGTCAAGGGTGAGAAATATGTAGTTGCGGACTATTTATCTAGGATGCCGTTTGATGTGGTGTCTGAGGACTTTGTGGGTGATGAATTTTGTGCCAGTTGCAATGAAATTTTGGCATTTGACAGAGGCGAGTGGGAAGGTGCTATGAATGATGATCATTCATTAAAAATAGTTATGGATAATGTGTCTGGTGGTTGGTCAAAAGAGTCTTGTGGTGATGCTCGGTTAAACAGGTTCTTTCATGTGGAAGGAGAATTAAGTGTTGTGGAAGGAAAATTATGGCGTAGAAGTAGATTAGTTCCACCATGCAGTCTTAGATCTAAAATTATGAGCTTGGCACATGAGGGCCATTTGGGTCGCAACATGACGAAGAGGAGAGTTCGTGAATCCTATTGGTGGCCAGGTATGGATGGGGAAATAGACGAAATTGTAAAGAATTGCCATGCTTGTGCGAGCAGCGACAAGACCAAAGTGGTCAGACAACCTCCCCTCCAATGTGTAGAGTTCCCAGAACAGCCGTGGGAGAAATTAGCTATAGATTTTTTGGGTCCAATTCATAAATTGGGCGTGCGTAACAGGTTTTTGATGGTACTAGTAGTTTATCATTCCAAATGGTTTGTGGTGGAGTCCACTGAGTTTATTGATACTAGAAGAGTCATTGGGTTTCTAGAGAGGGCGTTCTTGAGTGAAGGGATTCCTAAAACTTTAGTGTCGGATAACGGTGTGCAATTAGTTTCTAGAGAGATGAAGGAATTCCTGGATGGAATGGGAGTAGAGTGGCATTATTCAGGCCACAAGCCAATGGATTAGTGGAAAGAGTGAACAGGTTGTTAATGGAAAATATTCAGTTATCCCTTGCCAATGGTTTGACTTGGTCTAACGAACTAAAGAAAATGATGTGGTCCTACAGAGTTACTCCGCACTCTGTTACTGGTGTTTCACCATTTGTTTCTCTTAAAGGTCGTGAGCCTGGTCTCAAGGAGGTTCCTGGCTGGCTGAGAAGCAAGGAGTGTGTGTGGGTCGATCGCAGGGGAGTGAAGTATGGCGTTGACAAACAGCAGGGTGACTCTGCTCTGTCGTATAATTTGAGAATGAGGGTACGTGAAAATGATTTCAAAGTGGGTGATTGGGTTGTGACTAAGAAGAGTGGATTTGTTGTCAAAGGTGACAGCAAGTTCTCTCAACCTATGCAAATCAATTCTGTCAAAAGAAATGTTTTAATTTTGTCAGATGGTTCTGCCTGGAGCTGTGGCAATGTTGCGAAGTGTTCTGCTCCTTAATGTAATTTGTAACTGCATTATCTTGTTGTATTTCTGTTATTATTTGTAATGGGGGAGATGTGTTGGGATCTATGCTCATTGCATTTGCACCTGCATTCTTAGAACCCTTTGTTAGTTGCTAGGTGCTTAGAATGTTATGCCTTGGATTGTGCCAGTAAAGAAGAAGCTCGAGAAGGAGCTGGAGGTCTCTTCGTGTTTACTGAATAAACTGAATCTACTTATCTACTTCAAACTGTGTGTGGACCCTCTTTACAAACTTCTTATAACTCCTAGGCTTCAGCTTTATAGCAGCTCCCCTTCTAACAAATCAGACTTCTCATTATCTCAGCTAAACCTCTCCTCTAGCCCTGGCATGAATATGAATAATATGCTCCCTAGTCCTCTTATTGGCAACGATAATCTAATCTCTAAATCCCTGTCTTCTCTAGAACACTTGTTATCTTCCATTTTACTTTTATTGGAAAAATGTGTTGGAGGCTCAGATTGCGTCCTGGATATAGTAACCCAAATCCTTGGGGTGTTATTACACAATAAAGGTGGGTCCGACTTCGGGTCGCATCTTGAGCCTGCCAACTTATTGGTGAACATGAGTAAAGACAAGAGGATAACAAAGGAGACGGAAATTTTAGACCCTATTCAATTGGACCTGAATCACGTCCCAGAAGGCCGGATTGGAAATAAGATAGCTGCCATCCCGGCAAGTCTAACTATCGACAAGGTAGTTTCAGCTGGTGGCAATTGTATTGCCAACCTTGATGAAAAGATAGAACCCTTGATAGACTCGGCTGACGTGCAAAACACGGAATTGCTTCCTGTATTTCCTATATTTACCTCTCATATAAAAAAAGATATAGAGGCACGTTTTGATTCCCCAAATAATGATGAAAAGGTAATACCAATGAGGCAAAAAAAGAATAGAGCTAAAAAAAGGAAACCTATCCGAAGATTCCATAAAAAAAGACAGCGAAAAATTAATTTTGAAAGTAACTTGGAGGCTTTGCCAGAAAAATGCTGCCCTGAAGGGTTATCACCTAACTTACCTGAGGACACAACCGGTGCATCTCAAGGGGATCATGCGAATATTATTATTGAATCTGCAGGATCTTTGTGCCATTCTCGAACTGTTGATTCGATTTCTTCTGTAAATACTTTTTGCCCAACCCTTAATCCTTTGGCTATGCCACTTCAGGATTTAGCTGTAATTGAGCATGTTCCCATTTTGCCTATTCAGGAGAAACCCTGTGTAGATACCATCTTCTTGGATTTTATTCCTCTTTTTGATACCGATCTTATCTTAAATAGATCGGCACTTCTTAAATGTTTCCGTGAGATCGAAAGTCTAAAACTAATTCAAACTTCCGATTTAGATTTGGTATCGCTTTTGAACTCTACCACAGGGAAAATAGCCAGGGTCAAATTTCATTCTAAACTGGTAGTAAATCATATCTTTCACTGGGCAGAGGAATTACAAATAAGAGGGATAGATGTCACCCCCTTCTCCATTGAGGAACAGGGTAACAAATTATCCATTAACTTGTCAACAATCCACGGAGTAAATCCGATTGCTACAGATTGGCACTCGGCTAAAACCGAGGTTTTTAAAATATGTGTATCAAAAAATGAACGACAAGTAATCTATAAAAACCCTCCTCCTTCTAATCCAGCTCTGATGGATGACATATCTAAATGGAGCTGGTTGCCTGGCGTTCTCTCAAGCAAATCCACCTCTTCCCTTAAACCGCATTTAAATCTTTAACATTGACTTAAAAATCATTTCCTGGAACATTGCGGGTTTGAAGAACAGTCCTGAAAAATTGTCATTCCTACACTCCCTAGAAGCTGATGTTATTTGTCTTCAGGAGACTTGGGTGGAGGGAAAACTAATGTTGGAAAAAGAATATTATGTCTTAGATGGGAGTGCACTCCCTTCTAGGAGAGGCCATGCGAAGGGTGGTTTAGCTTGTTTACTCTCTAATAAGATTAATTGGAATTTTTCCCATTTTTTAGAGCCAAATAAATTATTCCAAGAGGTAACTCTGAAAAATTTGGTTAAGGATGGCCCCAACAATTCTCTTGCTCTGATAAACTCTTACATTCCTCCTGACACTTACTTTGATGTTGGCCTAAAGTCGCTTTTCTCCTTTATATCTAGGTTAACGGACGTTACATCCCCTCCGCATATATTGTTATTAGGGGACTTCAACTGCAAAATTTCAAATTGTGGCCTTGATTTATTCAGGAATAAGCTTAAGGAAGAATCCCTTCACATTCCGCAAGCTCAATTCCCGGTGAATATTAAGTCTAACAAAAGAGGGAAATTATTTCTGGAAGGTCTATCTAAGGTGGATTGCCTAGTAATAAATGGCAGGCTTCCCTCTGACACTCCTGCAGCTTTTACCCATAAATCAAAAAATGGAGAATCAATTATTGATTATGTAGCTTCAGATAGCTCCTTCTTCCCTTTCCTGAAGGATGTTCTGGTTGTTAATTCGGAATTAAGTGACCACAAGATGTTGACCGTCTCAATTGATCTCAAGCCGCCCCTGTCGGATTCCTGGCACATGGATACTGATATGGTGAATTTTGGTGCCAAGTCAGGGAAATGTTACTGGAATCTTGGTGCTATCAAGAGTCTGTTGAGCACTTTGGTTTCTACTGTTGAGAATTTGTCCCATTGGGATGGGAGGGAACTTTCAGGCTTTTCTGATTTTCTGAAATTAGTAACCTCATCTGTAAAGAAAGCCCTTCCTGTTAAAAAATCTACAGTAATCCCAAAACCCCTTCGGCAATTGAATATTGAAATAAATAAATTGATAAGGGATCAATATTTATCATTTAATCAGGAAAGGTATCATAAATTAGTTCTATTAAAAAGAAGGAGAACAAGGTTGAAGGCTAGACTGAAAAGAGATAAGGAAGATTCGTTATGGATTAAACTCCGGGAATCCTCTCATAAGGGGCAAGCCAGGACATTCTGGTCATTAATTGGCGAAGGTTGTGGTTCTAGATCCAGACCTACGCCAATTTCTATTGACGAGCAGACTTGGGTGCAATATATTAAGCTTCTGTATAGTAGTAATGGCTCGCAACGGGATTATGATTCTATATACAAGGACAATCTACCCTATGATCCCCCATCCGAAAGGGATATAGAATTAGCCATCAAGGGCATGCGTCCGGATGAGGTTCCTATTTCTGTTCTAAAACACCAGAGCAAATTATGGAGTAAAATCCTTTACCCAGTGTTTAAATTTTGTTTTATTAGTGATACTGTTCCTCCATCTTGGAAAGGGAGCATACTAATCCCTCTTTTCAAAAAAGGGGCCAGAGACCTACCGCAAAACTACCGCCAAATCGCTCTATTAGATGCCATTGGCAAGGTCTTTGCAAAATGTCTTCTTAATTTAATTAAATATTGGGTGTCTAAGGCCGAAATCCTTCCCTATGAACAAACCGGTTTTAGGCAAAGGCACGGTACCCTAGATAACCTGACTGCACTCCAGGTTATAACGGAGAAATATGTCAAGGTTCATGGAGGGCGAGTTTATGGCGCCTTTATCGACTTCTCCACAGCTTTTGACAAAGTGGATAGAACGTTGCTGTGGGGAAAGTTATTAGATTCAGGGATGCCATCCACTCTTCTTAGAATAGTTTGTGCCTTGCATTCAGATACCTGGTGTAGAGTGTTGTTGGGAGGGGACAGAGGACTGTCTAGCATTATCCCAACAGCTAATGGGTTAAAGCAAGGCTGCCTATTGGCTCCTTTGCTGTTCTCCCTTTATATAGCCGATCTACCCCAGATTCTTTCTGCTAGTACAGGCATAGCTCCGAAACTAGGGGGCTCCCCAATCGTATGTCTTATGTATGCAGATGACATTTTGATTTTTGACCTAACACCTAAAGGGTTGAACAATCGCCTGAATGCGTTGTACAATTATGCAGGAAAACATCATTTGTTGATAAATATTGTAAAAAGTAAAGTGATGTGTTTCACAGGTAGGAAGAATTCCAAATATGCGAACGTTCATTGTACTGTGGGGGGCCAAAAGTTGGAAGTAGTGCAAGCTTATACTTTCCTTGGCAAAATTGTTACAAGCAACTTAAGTGAAAAAGCTCACATAGCTAATAACACCCGGAAAGCTATTGTCCAGGGAACAAGTTTGGCTTCTCTATATAAGGCTACAGGTAGAATACATTTCTCGATACTGCTGGAAGTATTTCGAGCAAAAATTCCTGCCTCTCTACTGTACGGTATGGAGTTAATTGATATAAAATGCTGGAATTTCTTGAACTCCTCTGAAGGAAAAATCCTTCATAGCCTTTTATCTGACAATACTGCTAGTTCTACAGCTGCTCTTAGACAGGAATTCGGACTACGTAGTAGCTGGGTTCAAGGTTTGGCGGGGAGTGTGCGCTGGGTCTTTAGCCTGGCAAAGGGTGAGCCTGTCACATTAAGACATTTTATAAAAATGGAGCTGCTGGGAAATTTGAATGATTACTCCTTAATTCTAAAATTTTTTAGATGTGCTGTGAGCCAATTACACCTAGATGAAGCCACTTTGTTTTTGTTATCTGCATATCAGCTGAAAACCCTCCTGAAGTCCGCATCTTGGGAATTAGGGTTTAGATTGGATAGAGAGAATCGTATTTTAAAAAAAGGCACCACTCCAGTAATTGAATCCTGTCTGGCGGGGATTGCGCAACCCTATGTTTTTGGAACATTCCTCATGGAGTTAGGCGTCTATTGTTTCTACTAAGGCAAGACTTACTTCCTTTGAAATCTCTCTTATCCAGATGGTATGGTTCATCAGCCTTATGTGATCTCTGCAATATGACAAATCAGGATTTGTTCCATGTCATCTTTGTTTGCCCAGCTCTAAAGTCCCAAAGGCGAAAGTGGCTAAGACCCATATGTCTCCAATTGAATATTCTGTCTATTACTGCTTTTATTGCGCCCATGAACAACCCCCCTAATGAAATGTTTTGTTTTAAATTGTATCATTTTTTTAAATGTTTTCTGTCTTTGTATTAGGTGGGTGTTTCGGTGTCGGGTGTTTCACTTCACTCTGTAATTTTATCCCTTATTCTATGTATTGTAATATTACTTTTTCAATATTTTATCGAATGTAATGATATTTTTTTATGTGGATCTCAAAAGAGTTCCGTAAATATAAATAAATAAACTTGGAAGCTTGGAAACTTGTCGTAGGTTACTTGGCGCATCGCTGCTGATTTGCAAAGATGCACCATGTAACGTACATCTGCCTCATTGATTCAGTCATTCTTTTACTTCACTTTCTTCAGTCACTATACTTCCTTTACCTCACTCATTTGCTCAGTCCCTTACTCCATTTTTGTCATTCATTTCAGCTAGCCATTTATACACTACACATTCATTCAAAAGAAAGATGACACAGTGCATAAGAAATAGAGCTCTTTTTTGAAAAATGAGTTAGTTCTGAAAAGAACTTTTTTTTTTTTGCTTTTCTTATTTTGTATTTTTTTTTTAACAAAGTTTTATATTTTTGGGGGGGGTTTTGAAACGCAAACTGAAATCCTGAACTTCAAAAATGTTCAACAGGAACAACAAGAAACTGAATTTTAAAAAAATTATCTCTTTCTTGTGCACACATGCTCATTGATGCGCTTTTCCACAAGCACAAGACTTTGTTCAGTATATACAAGAATTTTGTTGCACTTGTTGCACCTCATGTGCACCTTCTTCAAAAAAGGCCTCCGGTCCAGTTCAGCAGTTGAAGGAGACGGAGGTGGTGCTGATGAAGTGCTGGCCACAGCTGGTGGCAGTTGTGTGGCCGGGGCTCTAGTTGATGCCTTCGCAAACTGCGCAGGGTGCACTTGCCTCACATGTCTCATCATTGTGTGAATTGAAAATGAATATTTTTTTGAAGGGTTTCCCCTAGAAAGGACAGTGTCACAAATTGTGCACGTGACTTTAGGAGCATTCACCTTCTTTAGTCCTTCAGGATATTTAAAAAATTGCCAGATAAAAGATTCTTTTACTCGCCGTTGAGGAGGTCGATACTGTCCATCAGAATCAGATGACGATGATTCCTGCCTGGCTGCCATTTCAATAATTTCTCTGACAAGCTGGAGAGGGTCCTTCTTCCACAAGAATGAAACAGATAAAGAGGGAAATGGGTGGGGTTTTTGAAGATTCTAGAACTAAAACTACTATGAACCAATGAAAAGTGTTGTTTTTGAGTCACATGACTTGACGTGCGCGACCGGGTGCACGCACGTGGTGCGTGCACCCGGTCGCGCACGTCGCTTTAAAATGGCGTTTTGCCCAATTTTCATAAAAGTTTCAAAACGTAAAAAGGAGGCAAGGTAGAGACACCCTGTCCTCCTAGACCTTCTCAAGGGGTCCCGGAAGAATCTCGACGGGTTCAAAAAAACATTTTTTTTTGTTGAAAAATAGCGGGGTGCGCGCACCCGGTCGCGCACCCCATCTCAAAATGGCGTTCAACTCGATTTACATAAAAGTTTCAAAACATAAGAAGGAGGCATGGTAAACACTTCTTGACCCCCTAGGTATTCTCAGGGGGTCCATTAAGGACCCCCAAAGCCCAAAAAATCTTTTTTTTTCAAAAAAGTTGCGAGGTGCGCGCTCCCGGTCACGCACGACGGGCGGGGTGCGCGCATCCGGTCGCGCACCTCACAATTGAATTTAAAAAAAAAAAATCAAGTCATATGACTCAAAAACAACATTTTTCATTGGTTAATATTTGTTACAGATCTAGAATCTTCAAAACCCCACCCATTTCCCTCACTATTTGCTTTATTCTCTTGGAAGAAGCACCCTTTGTGGAGCTGGAGACAGAAAAAAGAACAGGATGGCAGAAAGACAAGAAACATCATCTTCTTCTTCTGACTCCCACATGGAATATCGTCAGCCAGCTAAGAAAGGGAAATCTTCATTTATTTGGAAGTTTTTTACTTTTCCTGAGCATCAAAAAAATGTAAATGCTCCTAAAGTAATGTGTAGCCTTTGTGGTACTGTTCTTTCAAGGGGAAACCCTCTTAAAAAATACTCTTTTTCTATACATACGATGTTAAGACATGTGAAAAATGTGCACCCTGTGGAATATGCCCAAGCAGCCACAAGAGCTGTGGCCCAGCAGATCTACAGCTCCACCTCCATCGCCAGCAACAGCAGAAATGGACGTTAGGCCATATTTGGGACATGTGCAAATGCGGTGCATCAAATGTTTTGATATTATTGTTCATGGAGAACAGAGCCTGAATATAATTGAACGCATGATTCAGAGTCATAAATGCTCTGAAAGGAGATACTTTTTTTTCTATTTTTCATTTATTTTGTTCCAGTTGAACAGTTTCCTTGTTACAGTTCTTGAGTTTTCTTCAAAAAAAATCTCAAAATTTAAAAAAAAGGAAAAATGTATAAAACAACAAAAGAAAAAAAAACAGTTCTTTTCAGAACTCATTCAATTTTATAAAAAGAGTTATATTCTTAAACACTGTGTCGTTCATTTTTTTTAATGAAAGTGTAGTGCATAAATGAGTGATTGAAATGACTGAGGAAAGGAAGGGACTGAGTGAAAGAGTGAGAAAAGGGAAGTATGGTGAGTGACAAAAGAGGAGTTGAAGTGTAACTGAAAAAAGGGGACTAAGAGTAGGGGAGTGAGTTAAAGGATCTAAAGAACTAAGGGAAGGCAATAAAGAAAGGAGTAAAAAACTACTTTCAGTGTTTTGATGTTGTATTTAAATTCATAATGAAAAACAAAGGATTTTACACATATTTTATTTAGGGGTTAGCATTTAAAAAACTTTGAAAAATTAACAAAAAAAAACATATCTTTTACACACGTTATAGTTAGAAATTAGCATTTAAAAAACCTTTGAAATTCACTAAAAAAAACATAGGTTTTACACACGTTATAGTTAGGAATTAGCATTTAAAAAACCTTGCAAATTCACAGAAAAAACCATAGGTTTTACAAACGTTATAGTTAGGAATTAGCATTTAAAAAACCTAGCAAATTCATTGAAAAAACCATAGGTTTTATATCAGTTATAGTTAGCTGGACAATTTACTCATACAAAACCATTGAAATTCCCACGTTATAGTTAGTTGTACTCACTATAACTGGCGCACCCGCAAAGCACTGCTAATGACGTCACATATTACATCACTCATGACATAGTCAGTGACATCACTCATGACATCACTGATGACATCTCAAATGACATCACTGATGACATCATCCTTGTGAAAAAATGTCAGACTCTCTCTCAGTGTAATATAAGTTTTGATACACACATTGAAAAATAGAATCAAATAATTACAAAACAATGGACAAACTAATTCCTCTTACAACAATCTATTCAGAATTAGCAAAATCTACATACACATTCACTCATTCACCGACATATCTATATAGTTACTCATACACATACTCAATCATCATAAATACTCATTCATCTATACATTTTGTTACACAATGAAACTCATCCTTAGAGTTACTCACACACATACTCACACAAGCAAATAAATTATAAAACAACCATACACTTACTTATACAGTTATACATACACCACTACTCATACTTCTACAGAAACGTAAACATATTTTTTTACTAAAACTATCTCTTATAGGAACAAAAAAGTATTTATACAGAAACTCTTACAATTTCCCTCTCTTGCACATACTTACCTATATGCATCAATTCTTACTTATACTAATTTAAAACATATGTAGTTACTCATAAAGAAATGATTCAGACAGTTATTCACTCACTAACACACCCATACACACACTCATCCATCCATACAGTCGTGCACACATGCTTTCTTCAAAACATATGCAAACAGTAAGGCACTCATTCATTCATATATGCACAAAGTAATACCTCCCACCAAACTTAACAGACACTCATACTAATACTAAAAAAACTAACTAATAACCCATATAGACAATCATGTAGCTACTCACCAACCTAAGCATCCGTCTATAGATAAAGAGAGACAGTGATACAGATATTTACAACTTTAAACAATAATTTGTAATATATATATTTAGTAACATACACTTAATAAGTTAGTTATACAATCAATTAAAAAACCCCATCCATTTAAACTCTAATTTAATCGTTTGTTCTTCCATCGATGTTTAAGTACACATATATAAAATATATTTTTTTTTATCAGAAAGATACACATTCACTGGATGATGTCATCAGTGATGTCATTTGAGATGTCATCAGTGATGTCATGAGTGATGTCACTGACTATGTCATGAGTGATGTAATATGTGACGTCATTAGCAGTGCTTTGCGGGCGCGCCAGTTATAGTGAGTACAACTAACTATAACGTGGGAATTTCAATGGTTTTGTATGAGTAAATTGTCCAGCTAACTATAACTGATATAAAACCTATGGTTTTTTCAATGAATTTGCTAGGTTTTTTAAATGCTAATTCCTAACTATAACGTTTGTAAAACCTATGGTTTTTTCAGTGAATATATATATATATATGTATATATATATGTGTATATATATATATATATATATATATATATTATATACATTATATATATATATATATATATATTCACTGAAAAAACCATAGGTTATAGACCATATATAGTTAGGAATTAGCATTTAAAAAACCTTATTTTACTCACACAAAACCATTGAAATTCCATATATAGTTAGTTGCACTAACTATATATCGCGCACCCGCAATCCACTGCTGATGATGTCACATATTACATCATTCATGACATGGTCAGTGACATCACTGATGACATCACTGATGACATCTCAAATGACATCTCAAATGACATCACTGATGACATCAATGATCACATCACTGATGATATCATTCATGTGATAATACAATGCATCTCCTCACACTCTAATATAACCTCCGTTACACCCAGTGTTAAATAGAGAGTATAATTTTTGAAACCATTGACACACCAATACTAGTTACTACATACGCACTCACTGATTCCTATGTCTACACACACATTCACTCATACAATCATTCATACATACAATCACTCATCTTTACAACACTATCATATGCACTCATACACCTATACAGACACTCACACTCTGCCACTCATCCATGGAGTTACTCACACACCTAGTCAGTCCTGAAAAGAATCAATCACACTTCCATTTTCTCATCTATACAGTTAAACACAGAACACCTTACATTTTTGAAACATATACTAACACATACTTACTCTCTTATAGAATCACTGATACAAGTACACATTGATCTGCACAGAGTCACACACCTCCCAGCCAGCCATACACACACTCAGTCTCCCATACAAATACTTGTGCAACCAATCAATAACCCATATAGCTACTTATATAGCTACTGATCAACACATGCAGCAGCTTGCACAACAACAGACATACTGATGCACACTTTCAGACAGTTTAGTCACTAACCCGTGCATTCAGTAAGACGCATTTAATCACTCACTCATACAGTCAATCACGCACCTACTAAAACCTTCATTCAGACACTTATACATCCACTCATTCTTCAATATGTAAAACATATTTAAACTTTACAGAAACACATAATCACTGGATGTTGTCATCAGTGATGTCATCAGTGATGTCACTGACCATGTCATGAATGATGTAATATGTGACATCATCAGCAGTGGATTGCGGGTGCGCGATATATAGTTAGTGCAACTAACTATATATGGAATTTCAATGGTTTTGTGTGAGTAAAATAAGGTTTTTTAAATGTTAATTCCTAACTATATATGGTCTATAACCTATGGTTTTTTCAGTGAATTTTTAAGGTTTTGTAAATGCTAATTCCTAACTATATATGGTCTATAACCTATGGTTTTTTCAGTGAATTTTCAAGGTTTTGTAAATGCTAATTCCTAACTATATATGGTCTATAACCTATGGTTTTTTCAGTGAATTTCAATGGTTTTTTAATAGCAAATATCTGTAGCTGTAAAATGTATTCTTCTTTAAATCCCAAAATATATTTTATATGTTTATTAATAACTTTTTTTTTTTTAATTTTTTTTTCTTCGTTCCCACTTCGCGAATCGGGAAGCTTCCCGTTAGCTGACCTTGATGCCGCGAAATAGACCGCGAGCCAGTAAACGTTTCTTTACCGCAACTGCCGCGTTAGAAAACAACATTGTGACGCCTCCCGTCCGCATGACGTTTCGCGTTGTCGCGTGATACGTCATATGACGTACTACGTTAGCGAACTGGTACGCTTACCGAGTCGCAAAGCAAAGGTTTCTGGAAGCAAACCGGAAGGCCCTGCAAAGCGTGTAACATAAACACAGCAGGTCATGTGACTTGGTAATAACACTTTTCATTGGTTCATTTCACTTTTGGTTTCCTAATGATGTAAGACTAGGTCATATAATCTAAAATGAACACTTTTCATTGGTTGAGAACTATTGTTTTTCCCAAATGATGAAAATCCCTCTTTCTTTCCTCACTCTGACTTTCATCATTGTGAGAGAAAGACCCTTTGTTACCAGTGAGCAATGGCTTCTTTAGTAGCTTCAGCTGGTGCTTCCCCACCACCTCCACCACATCCAAGGAAGAGTGGACCGATGTGTGAATGTGTTCACTGTATGCAACAACTTTGACACTTACAGAAGCCTCACCTTCTCCATGCCTCCTACACAGTTCTACATGTACATCATAAATGCAAACAGAACAGAATTAATTATACATGTTAAATGGTTTATTTTTGCTGTTCTCAGAATGTATCAAATTTCACTAAAAACAGTGACTTGAAGGTATTCATCATATAACAGCGGGGAAAAAAAAACACAATCAAAATGATTGTGTTTAAAAAACCCATACAACATAACAAATCAGAATTCAGAACTCCTTAAAGTTAACTTACTTTCCATGACGGCCAAGGATGTCCTATGAACAGCTTACACTCTGTTGTGCTGTTATTACTTTCAACCCGCCACTTTCTGAAAGAAAACCTCCATCGTTTTCAAAAACATGTTACATACAATAAATGACTTCTTGCTCTCTACCACAAGTTTCCACAAGGCCAAATCTTGTCAAAGCCATTTATAACTCTTGGATTTCTTGTAAGCCAATCCTGTCTTTTCGCATTTCCGCAACTTTCAGAATTAAAATGTTGAAGATCATTTACACAATCCTGGACTAGTAATATCTTCCCCTTCTTGCTCAATCATGTTCTACATTTCCTATCACACTGATACTGCTTACTATGAAGCAGACTTACACTACCTTTATGACTAGTACAATTATTTAATTCTCTACATCACTTTTAATCACAAAGCAATGTAAAACAGTAGACAGCATTGCAGACTTACATTCCCTCTACTCCATGTTTTGATTGGCTGCTTCAATTAGCTTATAAAAAGAAATAGTTTTTCTGAACTCATTCAAAGTGCACGTATTTCTCAATGACGTCCAGTGTTATGGTAAAAAGTTATGTCTCTGTACTACACTTATCCTCAAGGCCAAATAGTGTAGGAGCCATGAGAACTTCTTGAAATTCCTCAGAGCACATCCCGAGATTCTTTCCCTAAAATTTTGGTTTTAAAAACACCAGGTAAGAGTTTTTAAGGTCATATGGCAATTTTTTTTTGAAAATTAAAACAGAATCATTGCAGAATGACCAGCCATTTCTACACTTTAAATAAGCTGTATAATGTCCTGATGTTATTGAAGGACCATCATGATATATAATTGCTACAGTTACAAAAGTCCTTCCTGATATTGACAACTGTGAAGCCACAAATTTTTTTATTAAAGTTGTCAATTTTGTTCCATCAGGCCTACATCGTTGGAACATTAAAATGACATACTGGCCATATGTTCGTATAAATAATGTGGACATCATTTCAGATTTACATTGCCTACACTCCATATTGTGATCAGCTGCTTTTACTAGCTTATTAAAAGAGACTGATTTACTGTCTGGCAAAGTTAAATATATAAATCTTTCTGAGTCTACACTAGTAGTACTTGATACCCTACAGTTCTCGCAGTCATGCTGCCATTGATAAGAAAGCCCAAACAGGTGATCTACATCTACACCTTCATCATGCAATACATCAAGCATATACATTAAAAACTCCTGACAATCTTGCTGACTATTTTGAGAGAATTGTGTTTGGCCTGAACATCTGTCTAACAGATTTCGAATTTCAGACACACTTTCTATGTTTGTTCTATCAGTGCTACATTTCTCTAACACAGAATTTAACAAACTGCAAAATCTTTGATCAGAATTGACCACAATCTCTTCTTTTACATTTTCTAGAGAAAACAAAACATTAACCACTACATTAGCATAGCAGTTGACACCAGAACTGTTTTCAAATTGAAAACCAACAACATCTTCAACAGAATCCTTTTTGTTTCTGCTTATAATTTCAGGTTCATCGACTTTTCGTCTTTTTGCTACAACCTCCCCAGTATTGGTCACATTTCTTCGTTTCCGGCCTACCACACGTTTCTCAAACAAAGGATACTGAGGCAAATGTGGCGCATACTCTCTTCTCAACCTATTGTATTCCTTAACACAATCTAGATCCGCACAAATGTTTGTGACATCACACTCAATCAAGTACAATCCCGATAAAGTCCTAACTCGTGACAATGCCACATATGCCATACCCTCCTTGAACACAGAACTGCCAATATTCACCAATGCACAGTCTACACTTAAACCTTGCGATTTATGGATTGTCACCGCATATGCCAAGAAAACAGGAAACTGCTTACGACGAACATATAAGTCTTTTACAAGCAAAAATCTAGCAGAACAACAAGCAATTAGCTGTACTTCCTCAATGCCATCAAATTAAATTTTTAAAAATTCAATTCCATCTCTATTTCTGTATTTCACAAAATCAACAACATTACCCATTGATCCATTTACCAGACCTCTTTCAACATGTAAATTCCTTCTTAAAATTATACGGCAGTTCAAGCACACATTCAGAGTCTTTTCAAAACCCGCAGTTTTAGATATACTCTTCTCTAATGAATCCAATTTTGTTTTCAGATTCTCAGACAAAATAATTGTTGATCCCATATGCTCTACTCTGTCAATAGCTTCCAATTTCACAATCTCTTGCTTTTCTAAATGCAACATTTTGTTGTTGAATTTGGCACATTCTGCAAGAGTTGGCATCAAACATATTCCAGATTTTTTCTCAGTAACTTTCTGAAAAATATTCTCAGGCACAACATCTTCGTCTGGATATAAATTTGTCAGTAATCGTGCATGTAAAGCTTCTTTCCCATGCTCGGTCACTTTTCCAATTCTAACATCTTGTAGAATAGTCTTGTAAACTTC
This sequence comes from Lissotriton helveticus, assembly GCF_964261635.1. Taxonomy (NCBI): domain Eukaryota; kingdom Metazoa; phylum Chordata; class Amphibia; order Caudata; family Salamandridae; genus Lissotriton; species Lissotriton helveticus. Next base: position 1,472,550,028 of record NC_136065.1, read on the forward strand.
ATCCTTTGCCTGACGCATATTTTCATGCAGTTCAGCATAATTGAAGTTTAACCATATATTGACGTTGCCAATACTCCCTAAGCACTTCCTGGTATCTTCATGCGTGAGCATTTTGAACACAGGTTGCCCTTTCACTGGTGTCAGCTGCAGAAGATCTCCGAAAACAATGATGTGTTTGCCACCAAATAACACATCATACTCTGTTTTGAGAACTTCTTGCATTCTCAAATGCACAAAGGCAAGCATGACATTGGAAACCATGCTTACTTCGTCAATGATAAGAAGTTTCATTTTCCTCAAGACTCTTGAAACTTCAAAACAAGCATCTCCAGATAGCTTGTGATATTCTAATTTGTTGTCATGCTCCACTGGCAGCATCAGTAAACGATGTAAAGTAATCCCTTTAATGTTATGTGCTGCCAGTCCAGTTGGAGCGGTGACAACACAAGACAGCGATGACTCTGTCCTTTCCTGCAAGTAACATGAAATTGCTTTAATAAGGAAACTTTTTCCAGTTCCCGCTTCTCCACTCACGTACAGTCGGACAGGCTTCAACGACGTACATGAGCACTCTTTCTTGTCATGACTTAATCCATGATCAATTTGCATGGTAAGTTCGTCATATATTTTCCTCTGCTCAACGTTGAGTTGTCTTTCCAACTCTTCTAAGTTAACCGCATCCTCCTGAGCATGTGCCATGGCTCTTTCCACTTCATTCATAGCAGTGGCAGCTTCATTTTCGATAAGAGGTCCTCCTAGTGGATCCTGACTCAATGAAGCAGAACTCTGACTGTCCTGAGAACTGTCTCTGGCAATCTCGGCTGCAATCGTTGCTTCCTGCTCAATTTCCACATTCAACATTTCTACATATTTGGGAAAAGCAGGACATTCTATGGTCTCCTTGGCAGCATTGAATGAGTCTTCGTAACAAAGGAAATCTCCAAGCAGTTCCTCTTCTGCACGCCAAGGCTTAAAAAGTTGCAAAAGTGCTAAATAGAAACACCCCTTTTTTTCAGGAGATTCGCCACTCAATTTTCGATGGTTTATCAAGTGGCATTTTCTTTGCTTGACCAGACATCCCTCACTTCCTATTACAGCATACACTCCTTTCTCAGTATCTTCTTTGATGTTCCTCTTGAATATGTAATTTTGCAGAACCTCATACAGACAAACATTCTCGAGGTGACTGCTTCGATTTGGATAATATGTATCCAACATGTTGCTCTTCAAAATGTCGGTACTGTTTGGCTCCTTTTCCGCCAAATACTCAATTTCCCGCACAGGTTTCAGAACTCGATTACGCATTGCAGCAAGACCAACACTCGCCCAAACGATACTCCTGGACTTGGCATAGAGACTTGCTGAAGACAACCGGTCAGAACATTCGTAAGCTCCGATTTCTCGATGCGACAACATCTTCAGACTGAAACTGTACAACTTCTTGCTGAGGCTCTTTTCATGGGAAATGTCCTCCCACATATCCTTCAATTCTGTCTTCTCTTTTTTGGTGATGTAAGATGTCACATACCGAGCCACAGCCATACAGTTATCAGCCACAAACTGTATATCCATGTTAGCATTCCACATGGACAAAATCACCGGGTTGTAGTCGTTGATGTACTTAGACTCTTCGTTCCTCTTCAAATTGTATGTGTTTTTAGGTGATTTCTTCATCACATTATGTCGCAGCGAAGACATCAAACTGTTCACTCTTCCTTTAGAAATCACCGATCGTGGAAAGCCGAAACGACATTTGGTGTAGAACTTGTCTTTGTTCCGGAATTTACGACGACAGTACTTTCCACATCGATGGCTTTGGAAATGTAGAACTTTTTCTCTTAGGCTTTTTTTCTCCTTTGCGTTTGGAACAGCACACGTAGAATACTGTTCTATGAAACTCATCACTGAGTCGTCTGCATCCGTTCCAAATTTAGGTGCATCCTTGATCCACAGCAACATATGTATATGAGGAGCACCTCTTGCTTGGTACTCCTTCCTCCAGAAGAAATCCAACACCTCTCCAAGAGGTGGATTCTTCTTATTCATGATGAAAGACATCATACCTTCAAATCTATGATTGAAGTACCTACATACATTGACTGGATCCAAAGAGCACAGTTCTCCGGGTGTCTTGAATTCGATGTTTTCTACGTTAGCATTTGCCTCTCGTAGAAATTCAAGTAAGTCTTCCCAGCCATACTCAGCACAGCTCAAAGTGAGGAACCATGTGGGAGTTCCTAAGTTCCTCAGCATACATTTTAAATCACCATGACGACGGTACCAGTACTCATTAGTACCACGCTGACACGCCATGAGATTAATCAGGTGAGAATCCAAAATACTGTCTTGGACATTGACTTTATCCATAAAGTCACTTGCCGAGATGTTTTGCATGTGTATACCACTTTTCAAGATGTGGTTCACTGCATATGACAGTCCAGACAGATCGCTTTCAAACAGGAGATGAAACAAATAAGGAATGCATTGTCGAAACCTAGGATCTCCTGCATACAATCGCAAAGTCCGGTATTCAGAAGCAGGAATTTGATGAGGTCGCTCATCATATCTTCCTCCCTGACCTGTTGGAAAAAGCTGTGGGAAACACCGAGCTTCCAAACTTTCCTCCCAAACACTAATGGGACTCCCTTTCGCTTGTTTCATTTGAAACAACTCAATAGCATTCCCCATGACTTCCTTGGAATGCAAAGGATGAACACTATAATGTTCATATATTTCTTCACTAGTAGAGGGTTCTACTTTCTCAATTTGACCAGCACACAAATCGCTATCCTCTTCCTCACTTACTTCCTCTTCTGCAACATATACATTTTTATAGTATTTATTATTTTTTTTCAAATACAATGTTGCCCTTTTGACTTTCCTAACATCTACTAAATCTTGCCATATTTTCTTATTCTTTGTCGGAACCCCATTAACTAAGATAACAAGAGGTTCCTCTTCCACTTTTTCTACTCCAATTGTGTTAATGTTTTTCTTCAAATCTAGGGGCAAATAAACAACTCTTCCCTTTGATCCTCTCTGTAAATCTGATGGAGGCAATTTCCCTGTCTTTGGCTCCATTCTTACAATAGCCTGAAAGGGATGGATACTTTGAATCAAAATAGATTCATAAGTATTTAAATCCTTCAATTCAGAAGGAATCTCAACCAATTCCAGATTATTATGAACTGCTCTAGCAGGCATCTGGTTTTGATTTAATTTGTTACAACAATAAGTACACACACGTTGATCCAATCCCAAATCAAAACAATTTTCTACCATCAAGTATGTTGTAAAATCCTTCCATTCACTATTATTTTCCCTTTCACTTTTTCCATATAAATCCACTAACTTAGTCTGATTCTTATAATAAGTGCGTCGACAACACACACAAGTGAAATTTGGCCTCTCACTTGATTTCACCTCAAACGTCGCAATTTCCCTCTGGAAATTATCTGTACTGGAAACCTGTACACTATCTTCCACATTACTCTCTTCTTCTTGGTCAATTTCAACATTCTCCTCTTTACTTCCAAAGTAACAAAACTCAATTTCTTCACATATATTCTTCACATCTATTTCAGAACCATGCAAAAGAGCAGCGCATAATTGTTTAAGCATAATTGCTGGACTCTTAGCATAATACAACATTCTAACTAATTTCCTCACTTTATTATGATGCACTGCTAGCATCCTGAAATGATGAAAAACACTCTGGCATACTCTCCTGGAAAGACAAGCCAGTGAATGACCATGCAAACCTATCACTTCTCTCACTCTGCAAGGATCTAATTCTTGCAACAACTTCATTTTCTGCTTCAAACTTTTCTTATTAAATAACCGTATAAAATCACAAAGCAAATTGATGGAATCCTGTCGTACACTGCAAATACTACTACACTTCCAGGTGTACACAGGACCCTTAGGACGTCTCCCTAAAACCTCATTACCTAACACCTCTTCTATCTCTGTTCTCACAACTTTTTCTTTTTCAACTGGACAACCATCTTTCACTTCATAAGCTCGACCACTGGTGTCAACTGCATGCACCAAATCATTATCCTGGAAATAACTCTCCTCATTAAAAAATGCCTCAGAGCTTGAACTATGCATCCATTCTCCAGAAAAAACTTCACAAAAATTACTACGATTAACTATTCTCTTCCATCTACTATTTCTTTTGAAATCATAAATTACCTTGTTTAGCTTCCTAATTCTATTGATTGTCAAAATAAATAACTTACGTTTAATTTCAAATGCCTGATCAATAACTTTCTCAACTATTTTTTTTCTCTTATAAAAAACCACTTTCTGTTGACCTTTCTTAATATTTTTTAACAAATTCCCAATTATCCTGTTGCGGAACATTCGTTTACGAATATCCCTAAACTGTTGTTTCCTTCTACTTTCATGCATAGAGTTATCTCTTACTCTAGCAGTAACATTTCTCATTGGCCTTTCCTTACCATTTGAATTGTTTCTCCTTTTCTGGACTGAAACATTTTCTGTAGTAATATTTTTTTTACTACACATATTTCTTATGACTGTTTTTGGACTCTTACCCGGTGCTTTCTTGGTGACTTGACAAATCTTTTTGTTAGAGGACTGCTGCATTATTCCATGGTCCTGCTGTCTTTGACGTTTTGCAGCCTTTCTCACTCTTTCTTTGCTAGGCATCCTAAAATCTTGAAATAATCTGCAGTTGATTCTGTGGTAAAATATAATAAAAAATGTTATTAACCACTATTACCCAACAGTAAATTAATAACAGTCATCAAAAACTTAACACACTACTTAAGTATATAATATACTGAAGCCTATCTCCAATTTTTCACTGAACAGGACTCATCTCTTCTTAACCTTGGATAAACCTCACCTACTCTGTGTCCCCTGCACATAATTAAATGTAAAGGGGCAGATTTATATTAACTAGCACATCCCCAGGGATGCACCAGTTAACGTGCACCGCTGCTCTGCCACCCACGGTGTGCCGCATTTACAATCAGATAGGACAAAGCTACATCAAAACCCTGCGCCTGCTTGAAGCAGGCATAGATCTTGACGCAGGTAGGCTGAAAGCTAAAGCAACAACTAAGTGTCGTGTGCAGAAGTTACAAAAAAGGAAAAATGGTGTTTAAACCAGTAATGAGACCATGCTAACGTAACACAGAGTAAAAATATCCAGGATCTACATCAGTTTGGGGTTCACGAACCTGGCAGGTACAAGGCACTGAGACTTTCCACCGTGCATGTCTCATCCCAAATCATATGTTGTTTGTGAATGAAACAATTTCCCAGACCAAATGCTTTGGATTGGCTACTTCTAAAAAATTAAACACCCCTACTATCCCGGAGTTAGAGGAATATGATGGTTGGAGTAATTTTACTCGTTGTCCATTAAAGATTTACAGGCCCTACTCCGTAATTCTTCCTTTAACATTTCCAGTATAAATCCAAAAGGTTGACTGCTTTGGCAACATGCCTTATCCACGGTTTAATAACGCTGCCTTTTGCTTTATATAAGTTTTCAAATTGTATGAAATATATACCAATAGGTCGTTATTAACCTTTAGGTAGTGGTTTTCTTCATGAGGTCTGGTCGCTTCCATACACATACAGATTTTCAAAGATGATCAAGAACTTTATCTGAATGGAGAGGAATGCACTGAGACGCCAGATCATTCACAATGTGTAGGCACATACAGTTACACGGTTCATGCAACAAACACCGACCAAATATGGCTTGCGTGTTGCAAGGCACACCAGTTCCTGCTATCATCCCCACGTTCAAGTTCTTGGAAAATGGTAGTTATTTGATGCTCAATAATGAAGATTGTTCTGGGTTAATTAAAAGTATTCATTTTATCGTAACAGTAAATGAACGGGTTATTTGCTGCAGAAATGTTCTATTTCCTCCCACACATGAACATAGGGAGTTTTCAATCTGGCCACAAATACCAACCTTGGGAGCACATTTCAACGGCATGGCAAGAATAAGAGCTCTTTTGTCTCAGAGAGAGGTGGCCTTGAGTTCGGCCCGTGAAACTTTCGTGCTTCACATAGCGAACACCCGTACAGAGGTGCAGACCCTTTCAAATACAGATTCGCCTTTCCATTTCAGCAAGATGGTTCGGACTATCTCTAACGCGTCCTCCACAAAGGGCCTGGCGCACTTTTTTAAAGTTGTTACCAGTGGTCTCGTGACTTCATTTGAGAAAATCTTTGGAGTCATCCCTGCTTTCTTTCATTCTATTTTTTCCACTCTGCTTCGTGGATTCCCATTTTTACTTGCATTACCAGCGGACGCTCTTGTGCTTTTTTACATTTTTAAATATGGATGTCCCTCCTGTGCAAGCTCCCGCCCTGCAGCTGCTGACACTGTTCCGCAATCGCATGCTAGAATATTATGGCACAATGCCGTTGGCGATATTAAGCACGGCATATGGATTATCTTTTCGATTCTCCTACTTCACCTGTGTCCAGCCTGTATTTCACTGCCTGACCTGTGATTTCGATTGGGCCATTGATTTGTGTCTCTGCGGACCGGTTTCTCCTGACGTCGACTTTAATCAGCTGATGACTCCTATCATTACTCACGAGTTGGTTTGTCCTGGCGAAAGGATTATGGCTGTGGCATTGATGCATGGACTAATTGGTCCCTGGAATTTACTGGCGGCAACACAGTCTTTCTTGGAACAGAGCTTTCTTGAAAACCCACCGAGCTGTCCTCTGATGTTGATAGAGGATCCGGTGCTGGGAGAGCACTTATGTTCTTTTCCGCTTTTAAATTGGATGGCTGAACTCTTTTCGGATGAAGACGGTGACTTCCTATTGGAGGCTGTTGCAGCTTATTTTGCATACACAGTTATGTCATAGACCTTTTTCATGTTTGATATGCTGAGTACTAGCATTTCATTGACAATTCATTGACTTATTTGTCAAGTTTTTATTATTTAGCTTGCCTATTGGCTTAAGACTCGATAAAGTACTTGGCTGTTTTATTTTTCTTTAGCATTAAATTTTCCTAGTTTTTAATGTTTTACCTTGCGGACCGTCCACATATAAAGTTGCAATCTGCTCTCATGAGATGGCACTTCTATTATCTTATTCAGTTCGTTTCCGGATCATGGGGAGGTGTCATCTAGGTCCTGGATATCTTTACACCGTGTTAAGTTAGCATGGACTCATTACCGGTTTAAACGCCATTTTTTCCTTTTTTGCAACTTCTGCACACGACACTTAGTTGTTGCTTTAACTTTCAACCTAATAGTTCATCGTGATTTACATGAGAATAATATGTTATTGCTCTACTATCTGCTTTACTTCTTAAACTATATCTGTACAGCGAGTGCTGAAGTTTCAAGAACAACACGATACAGAATTGTTATGAGGTCTGATCTCCACGACTTCATACTCATAACATAAGTGCAGCTTCTCCCAATTCTGGGCATGAGGCGGGTTTTATATTGCTTTGCCGAACACACATACACAACACTTGATGCGGTTCACATGAAGAGAGAGCTGGTGTATGCTGATGTGATTCCTTCAAATCTAAGACACTAAAGTATCGGCACGCCCTAAACCAACACAAAGAGACCTTCTTAGCAAATAATATATTATGTGTATTAGGGAGGGTGAGATATAAGCAGCCGCGGGCCGTGGAGGGAGTTACGGTGGGGCAGGGAGGCGGGGAGGGGGAGGGGCAGGGTGGAGCCCTCTCCACCCTGCCCCTCCCCCTCCCCGCCTCCCTGCCCCACCGTAACTCCCTCCACGGGCCGCGGCTGCTTATAAGTGTTGCTAACTCTTATTCATTTACAGCATGTTAACATACTGTCACCATTCGCTTTTTATGTACTACTGACTATGCTGGTAATTTTGCTACTGATAATATGTGTACTTGTATAATCTAAGATACTACGCCTGAGAAGACGGCATTAGTAAATAAACATTTCAAATACACATGTGTTCTTCTTAACTCCATGTTCTGGTTTCTAAGAAATATATAACGACCGACTGTTCATGAGTTCCACGCATCCTGAGGTACTATAAGTTCATATTCTGGATTGTCTAAACATTGAGAGTTTGTTATATCCAATGTGACACTGTACCTAGCTTGCTAAGGGGTTTTGATTACTAAGGTGAGTTTTGGGACACCCTAATTCGCCGAGGTTCCAATCCTCTGTCCACAGTTCTGTGTGAGAACAGAAACCCTGCGACAGGGGCACCCCTCAGCCTTACTGGAGCTTCATCACACTTGCGATACAACTCCAGCAATGCGCCAACTTTACGGCACAAATACGTCACGCATCTGTGCTGTTTTTGCCCCATGATGCGCCGCATTGTAAATGCAGCACACCATAGGTGACGGAACAGCGGCACAGAATGACTAACACATCCCTGGTGATGCGCCAGTCATCATAAATCTATCCCTATGCTTCTTATCTTGTTAGAGATGAACCGCCATATGTATCATCAAAGTTTTTTGCATTTCCTAAATAGCGAACTTTAAGGAATAAATAGCGATTCTTTACCATTCCTAGTTTGCGATGACCTATTTGCTAATTACAAATTACCCATTCATTTCCATGCAGCAGGAGGCCCATAGGAATGAAGGTGCAATTTGCGATTAGCAATTACCTCATCGCAAATTACGAATTTTTCCGACGGTGCAGGGGTGTCTCAAGAACACCCTGCTGCACCCCTGAAAAAGAAATTTGGGGTCATATGGCGCACATACATTTTGAAAACATTCCTTTACCTCAAAAACGATTTTCAACTCATAATTTGAAAACACTGCACATGGGGAAATGACTTAAAATGTCCTTAAGACACATAAAAGCATTTTTTGATTGCCTTTGCAGCATGTTTCAGTCACCTTTAACATGCCTATGTAACGGAAACATTCAAAATCTAAATTTGCCATGCACAGGTGGGAGCATATTTACAAGCAATTTGCTCCACAGACAAACTTCTTACATTGAAATGGGAAAAATAACATCAGAGACTCTCAATTACCTTATAAAGAAGCAGACACCATTATGTCCTTCTCATCAATATTAAAACCATTGCTTTTTCTCAAAAACGATTTACAACTCATAATTTGAAAACACTCCACAGCTCCTATGCACATAAAAGCCCTGTCAGTACTAATACTTCACATTTTCTCCAATTACAATTTCTCAAAGAAACAAAATCTATTTGTGAAACACTTGAGACAAAGCAACATTTGAAAAACACAACTTTCTTCATAATTTTCTCCTTAAAGCACACTATTTTCTATCTAAATTAAAGAAATCTTTTCTCACCTTAGCAAATACTTTGAGTTTCAAAACAGTCTCAGAAACACACCAATTTGTCTTCAGCAGAGCAAAAGGTATGCACTCCAGAGTCTGCAGCTATCAAAAGCACAGAAATGCTGTAATTCCTCACACATATCTCTCATGTCACCCAATCAAAACTCTTCCCTCACTTTTTTTCAAAGCAAAACCCTTCCCCCCTCTGCCCCCTCTCTGCTTTTTCTGCATAGCAACCACCTCTTGCAAGACCTCTCACACAACAATGTTGCAATTGAACTCTGAACTCTCAGTGCACCTGCATATCCAGAGCATTCTTTCATTTAATGATTTTTTCTTCGCCACTCAAAATACATCTTTCAACGAACTCATCCATGCACACTAACTTTCTGTTTTCAGCAATCAAAATCCACCAATCACTCTTACTGCTTCATTAACACAGAAACTCCTCAGTTTTTTTCATTTTACACTCTCATTTTTTCAACTGCCATTTCATTGCCACACTTCATCTGACTGCAGCAGAACCTTCTCTCACCATGTTTTCTGTCTGGATTGTTGGACATAGTTACATCTATTGGGCTCAAAGGTACGCTGAAAACAGGAATTTACCTAACCTCAATTTACAAGATGTGGAAATTAAGTGGTTTGGCCACAGAGGATTAAAATGTCACCAATTGATACCATTGGTGAAAACCTTTATGCATTTGCCAAAACCTGACCTGTTAATTGTGCACTGTGGAGGTAATGATTTGGGCACTTTGACTGGGGTAGGTCTGGAAATGCTTTTAAAGGACACCTTTGAGCAATTGATGGCACTTTTTCCTCAGACTGCCTTGGTATATTCAAATATATGCCAAAGACAGAAATGGAGGTGGTCGAACCAATTTTGTCCACAAATTGAGAAATCGAGGAAGCATGTAAACAAATCTGTTTCAGCTTACATGAGAGACCATGGAATGGGCTCCCTGTACAACAATAACTTGCGTTACTACATGCAAGATATCTACAGAGGAGATGGAGTTCACTTCTCAGATGAGGGCAACAGAGTTTTCACTCTGAATTTAAGACTGTGCATTGGTACCTACTTATAAGTACCTAAATGTACCATAAACCCAAAAGCTCTTCTCAGAGCTACCCTACATCTGATCACTCACAATTATTATTTTACTCTAACTTTTTTCACAAATTTTCAAGAAAGTACGCTCCCCAGAACGCTTCCCGGTTCGCGAACCGGGCGCACTCCACGCAAAAAAACTAAAAAAACGGTATATTTTTTTTTTGCCCTGCGAGACCCTTTCAAAGCCTCCACATCAAACCTAGGGGGTCAGGGACGATCTACTATGCCCCCTTATGGTCATTTGCCCCTTCGCTTTGGCCTCCTCTTGTCTCTCGATCCTACCGAGAGACAAGATGGCGGCCGCTACGTACTGTTTGGAATGTTTACAGACGCCGAAAAACCAATCAGCTTCGCAAACCTCCGTAACGCGAAAAGTACGCGAAGCGGAGCGCTGTTACAGATATATATCTTTTTTTGAACGTTAATTTCTCAAAATCCACTGGAGCACATATATTGAGACCTAGCAAAGGCACATCGGGCTACCAGTCCCTACAATTTTGCCAAGTTTCGTGCAAATCCATTCAGCCGTTCGATTATTATTATTTAATTTTTTTTTGCCCCGCGGGGCCCTTTTAAAACCTCCACATCAAACCTAGGGGGTCAGCGACAATGTACTATGCCCCCTTATGGTCATTTGCCCCTTCGCTTTGGCCTCCTCTTGTCTCTCGATCCTACCGAGAGACAAGATGGCGGCCGCTACGGACTATTTGGAATGTTGACAGACGCCGGAGAACCAATCAGCTTCACTTCACAAAGCTCCGTTGCGCGAAAAGTACGCGTCCTGGAGCGCTGCCCGGTCCGCTGTTACAGATATATATCTTTTTTTAAACGTTAATTTCTCAAAATCCACTGGAGCACATATATTGAGACCTACAAAAGGCACATCGGGCTACCAGTCCCTACAATTTTGCCAAGTTTCGTGCAAATCCATTCAGCCGTTCGGGCTAAAAGTGAGGCCAACCGCCCTATGGAAATTAACATGGGAAAAACGCGTTTTGGGACCCCCCTTTTTTCTCGGCCCCCCCTTGACGAACCCCCCCAAAATTTTCAGGGGCTGCTCAGAAACAGAATGTGCCATTTTCCTGAAAATTTCAGCCAATTCCGTCCACAAACGCCAAAGTTATTAGACATAGAATTTTCAAAAATCCCATAGAGAAAAAATCCTAACTATATATACCTACTGGCGACCGCCAGTAGGTAATATATATATTCACTGAAAAAACCATAGGTTAGAGACCATATATAGTTAGCTGGACATTTTATTGACATAAAACCAATGAAATTCCATATATAGTTAGTTGCACTAACTATATATCGCGCACCCGCAATCCACTGCTGATGATGTCACATATTACATCATTCATGACATGGTCAGTGACATCACTGATGACATCACTGATGACATCTCAAATGACATCACTGATGACATCATGACACACCAATACTGTTTCTCTTGGTTTTCCCCTTGTTACGCTTACCGGGACGCTACCCGGTACGCGAACCGGACGCTCCAAAAACACAAGATGGCGGACTCCCGTTACGCTGCCGGTTAGCTGCCCGGTTCGCGTACCGGGAAGCGCCTCTACCGCGAAAAATCGCGGGGGACTTTAATATCCCCCTCATCAATCCTAGGGGGTCAGGAGGGGTTTACCTTGCCCCCTTTCCTTCATTTCCCCCTTCTTTTTTCACCACATCTTGTCTCTCGAACCTACCGAGAGACAAGATGGCGGCCGCTCCGGACTGTTTACAATGTTGACAGCTACGCTGCCGGTTAGCTGCCCGGTTAGCTGCCCGGTGAGCTGCCCGGTTCGCGTACCGGGACGCGCCTCTATGGCGTAAAATCGCAAAAAAAGTTTTCTTTTTTGCCCCGCGGGGCACTTTAATATTCCCCTCATCAATCCTAGGGGGTCAGGAGTGGTCTACCTTGCCCCCTTTCCTTCATTTCCCCCTTCGTTTTTCACCACATCTTGTCTCTCGATCGTACCGAGAGACAAGATGGCGGCCGCTCCGGACTGTTTAGAATGTTGACAGACACCGGAGAGCCAATCAGCTTCGCTTCGCGAAGTTCCGTTATGCGTCAGGTACACGAACCGGGGCGCTAACCGGAGCGCTGTCACAGATATATATATTTTTGTAAACGTTAATTTCTCAAAATCCACTGGAGCACATATATTGAGACATAGCAAAGGCACGTCGGGCAAACCATATCTACAATTTTGCCAAGTTTCATGTAAATCTATTCAGCCGTTCGAGCTAAAAGTGAGTCCAACCGCCCTATGGAAAAATGAATGGGAAAAATGCGTTTTGGGACCCCCCTTTTTTCTCGGCCCCCCCTTGACGAAACCCCCCCCAAATTTTCAGGGGCTGCTCAGGAAACACAATGTGCCATTTTCCTGAAATTTTCAGCCAATTCCGTCAACAAACGCCAAAGTTATTAGACATAGAATTTTCAGAAATCCCATAGAGGAAAAATCCTAACTATATATACCCACTGGCTATCGCCAGTAGGTAATATACATATATAAACATATATAATCTGCATATCTATATAAATATAAATGCATGCATACATATACATATATGCATACATATGCATGTTATTTACATGAAAGTTTTAAAAACACTAATAAAAGCAAAGCTAAAAAGCCACCTCATTACAAACAGAATGGCTTTAACTTAAACGAGGGCGAGATCTATTGCATTTTCAATGCTTGTTTACTTTGGTTCTATCAAGAAGGCATTCAGATGTGTCACACATTTGCCATAAATTCTGAATGTTAGCACTATAGTTGCTCATTAGATCACTGTAGTAAAGCTAGTGCTCACCAGGGAAGTCTGCTGCTAATCATGGTTTGCAGCCATTTTCCCACATTTTTTATCCCGCAGACTTTCAGTCCGCATACCATTATCCCGCAAGGTCATTGACCTCGCATACCATTATCCCGCATTTTTTCAAAACGCATGTGCATTTATCACGCATGCCTTTACAAAGAATTACGTTTTAAAGGCATGTATGGTACATACATTTGCGTTGTGAAAACCACGATGACGAGAGAGGTAAGTGGGTTTGTGTTAATTTTTTCGTGGGTTAGTGATTGTGTAGTGTAGTGTAGTGTTGTGTAGTGTAGTGTTGTGTTAGTGTAGTGTAGAGTTGTGGTGGTTGTTTAGTGTAGGGTCATGCTGGGGGTAGTGTTTTAGGGTTTAGGGTTGTGTTGTAGTGTTTGCGTAGTGTAGGGTCATGCTGGGGGTAGTGTTTTAGGGTTTAGGGTAGTGTTGTAGTGTTTGCGTAGTGTAGGGTCATGCTGGGGGTAGTGTTTTAGGGTTTAGGGTTGTGTTGTAGTGTTTCCGTAGTGTAGGGTGATGCTGGGGCTAGTGTTTTAGGGTTTAGGGTAGTGTTGTAGTGTTTGCGTAGTGTAGGGTCATGCTGGGCGTCGTGTTTTAGGGTTTAGGATAGTGTTGTAGTGTTTGCGTAGTGTAGGGTCATGCTGGGGGTAGTGTTTTAGGGTTTTGGGTAGTGTTGTAGTGTTTGCATAGTGTAGGGTCATGCTGGGGTGTAGTATTTTCGGGTTTAGGGTAGTGTTGTAGTGTTTGCGTAGTGTAGGGTCATGCTGGGGGTAGTGTTTTAGGGTTTAGGGTTGTGTTGTAGTGTTTGCGTAGTGTAGGGTCATGCTGGGGGTAGTGTTTTAGGGTTTTGGGTAGTGTTGTAGTGTTTGCGTAGTGTAGGGTCATGCTGGGGTGTAGTGTCTTAGGGTTTTGGGTAGTGTTGTAGTGTTTGCGTAGTGTAGGGTCATGCTGGGGTGTAGTGTTTTAGGGTTTTGGGTAGTGTTGTAGTGTTTGCGTAGTGTAGGGTCATGCTGGGGGTAGTGTTTTAGGGTTTTGGGTAGTGTTGTAGTGTTTGCGTAGTGTAGGGTCATGCTGGGGGGTAGTGTTTTAGGGTTTTGGGTAGTGTTGTAGTGTTTGCGTAGTGTAGGGTCATGCTGGGGGTAGTGTTTTAGGGTTTAGGGTAGTGTTGTAGTGTTTGCGTAGTGTAGGGTCATGCTGGGGGTAGTGTTTTAGGGTTTAGGGTAGTGTTGTAGTGTTTGCGTAGTGTAGGGTCATGCTGGGGGTAGTGTTTTAGGGTTTAGGGTAGTATTGTAGTGTTTGCGTAGTGTAGGGTCATGCTGGGGGTAGTGTTTTAGGGTTTAGGGTAGTGTTGTAGTGTTTGCGTAGTGTAGGGTCATGCTGGGGGTAGAGTTTTAGGGTTTAGGGTAGTGTTGTAGTGTTTGCGTAGTGTAGGGTCATGCTGGGGTGTAGTGTTTTAGGGTTTTGGGTAGTGTTGTAGTGTTTGCATAGTGTAGGGTCATGCTGGGGGTAGTGTTTTAGGGTTTAGGGTAGTGTTGTAGTGTTTGCGTAGTGTAGGGTCATGCTGGGGTGTAGTGTTTTAGGGTTTTGGGTAGTGTTGTAGTGTTTGCGTAGTGTAGGGTCATGCTGGGGGTAGTGTTTTAGGGTTTAGGGTAGTGTTGTAGTGTTTACATAGTGTAGGGTCATGCTGGGGGTAGTGTTTTAGGGTTTAGGGTTGTGTTGTAGTGTTTGCGTAGTGTAGGGTCATGCTGGGGGTAGTGTTTTAGGGTTTAGGGTTGTGTTGTAGTGTTTGCGTAGTGTAGGGTCATGCTGGGGGTAGTGTTTTAGGGTTTAGGGTAGTGTTGTAGTGTTTGCGTAGTGTAGGGTCATGCTGGGGGTAGTGTTTTAGGGTTTAGGGTAGTGTTGTAGTGTTTGCGTAGTGTAGGGTCATGCTGGGGGTAGTGTTTTAGGGTTTAGGGTAGTGTTGTAGTGTTTGCGTAGTGTAGGGTCATGCTGGGGGTAGTGTTTTAGGGTTTAGGGTAGTGTTGTAGTGTTTGTGTAGTGTAGGGTCATGCTGGGGGTAGTGTTTTAGGGTTTAGGGTAGTGTTGTACTGTTTGTGTAGTGTAGGGTCATGCTGGGGGTAGTGTTTTAGGGTTTAGGGTAGTGTTGTACTGTTTGTGTAGTGTAGGGTCATGCTGGGGGTAGTGTTTTAGGGTTTAGGGTAGTTTAGTTGTTTAGTGTATGCTAAAGGCATATTCGTTCTAAAAGTTTTCGTTATTTTAATTTGCGGCCTAATAGTACATGCAGGATTTTTTTTTGCGGACTGATGGTATGCGGGATTTCGTCATATATTCGCTAATCATACTTTCTATGGCAAAATGAACCCCCTCATTTTGTTCCTTTTTAAATTAAATGTTTTAAGAGTTACCACTTTATTCCAATCAAGATGGCTTCAGGTGTGCCATACCTTTGTAATAAGTAGGACTGTTAGCACTCTAGTTGTTCTTTAGAACACTCTGGGACATTCTGTCATTGGGCTATAGTTGGGCTACATCTGGCTGATAT
Organism: Lissotriton helveticus; assembly: GCF_964261635.1. Lineage (NCBI taxonomy): Eukaryota > Metazoa > Chordata > Amphibia > Caudata > Salamandridae > Lissotriton > Lissotriton helveticus. The sequence goes on from NC_136065.1 coordinate 1,472,565,824, forward strand.
TTGGGCTACATTTGTTTTTTTTGTCTCTGGTGGCCATCTTTGGGCTACATTGGGCTACATTGGGCTACATTGGGCTACATTGGGCTACATTTGGGCTCCAACATATATATAGCCCAATGTAGCCCAATATATATTTTTCAAAGTTAATTTTCGTAAAAACCACTGGAGCCTATATCTTGAGACATAGCAAAGGCACATCGGGCTACCAGTCCCTACAATTTTGCCAAGTTTGGTGTAAATCCATTCAGCCGTTCAGGCTAAAAGTGAGGCCAACCGCCCTATGGAAAATTGCATGGGAAAAACACGTTTTGGGACCCCCCTTTTTTCTCGGCCCCCCCTTGACGAAACCCCCCCAAATTTTCAGGGGCTGCTCAGAAACAAAATGTTCCATTTTCCTGAAAATTTCAGCCAATTCTGTCCTCAAATGCCAAAGTTATTCGACATAGAATTTTCAAAAATCCCATAGGAAAAAAATCCTAACTATATATACCTACTGGCTATCGCCAGTAGGTAATATATATATATATATATATATTCACTGAAAAAACCATAGGTTTCAGGCCTTATATAGTTAGGAATTAGCTTTTAAAAAACCTGGGAAATTCACTCAAAAAACTATAAGTTTTAGGGTTGTTATTGTTAGCTGGACATTTCACTCTTACAAAACCATTGAAATTGCTCCTATATAGTTAGTTGTACTAACTATATTTCACGCGCCCGCAATCCACTGCTGATGATGTCACATATTAGATCATTCATGACATGGTCAGTGACATCACTGATGACATCTCAAATGACATCACTGATGACATCACTGATGACATCATCCAGTGAATGTGGTTTGCTTCGTTATTTAAATATGCATTATATATAGAGCAATTTGCATTGAAGAATGAGTGGATATATATAAATAAATATTTGAATGGAGGATTTAGTAGCAGTGTAATTGACTGTTTACTTGACCAATTTATAATGTCTCACTAAATATAGTGGATAGTGACTAAACTCTGTGAATATCTGTATCACTTTGTCAGTTGTTGTGTAAACTGATTCTACAGTTGGTTACTAGCTATGTGAAAGTCTATATTAGTTATTGATTAGTTAACTGAGTATTTGTATGGGAGTGTGAAAGTGTGTGTGGATCGGTGGGGGGGTGTGTGACTGTCCAAAGATGTGTGAATAGTTGATTCAGTAGATATATGAAGTTAAAACTACATATTCTAACAGTTTGGGTGAGTGAATCTCTTTATGGGTGTGGTGATGAGCAAATATATTTCTCAATGGTACATGTCCAACAAACTAGAAAAATAAAAGGCAGTGTATGTGTCAGTTGTTGTATATAAATAAGTGTACATAAGACTCAATGATTGTGTGAGTGACTGTATGCATAACTGTATACTTGTAATAATGATTTTATAATTCACTAAGTATGACTTACTATCTAAATGAATAGATGAAGTGGTGTTTGTATAAGTGTTTTGCTAAGTAAATATGTAAGTATGATCCATTGTTTGCATAAGTGAGTAGGATGACTTCATATGTGAATAGGATGTGTGCTGTTGTTTAATGTCGATATAGGTGTATAAGTATTTTTGATAGTGTTCTATTGTTCATTGACAGCATGTATGAGTGAATCTACAGGTAAGTCATTAGATGTGTGTATACATCTATGAATCACTGAGTGGATGTTTAGATACTTGTATTGCTGTGACAATGGATTCAAATATGATACTCTGTATTTTACAAAGAGTGATGAAAAATTGTAACAGTGTATGAAAAGGTGTATGTGATTGTCACGTGGATGATGTCATCAGTGATGTCATCAGTGATGTCATTTGAGATGTCATCAGTGATGTCACTGACCATGTCATGAATGATCTAATATGTGACATCATCAGCAGTGGATTGCGGGTGCGCGAAATATAGTTAGTACAACTAACTATATAGGAGCAATTTCAATGGTTTTGTATGAGTGAAATGTCCAGCTAAATATAACACCCCTACAACTTATAGTTTTTTTAGTGAATTTCAAAGGTTTTTTAAAAGCTAATTCCTAACTATATAAGGCCTGAAACCTATGGTTTTTTCAGTGAATTTCAAAGGTTTTTTAAATGCTAATTCCTAACTATATAAGGCCTGAAACCTATGGTTTTTTCAGTGAATTTGCAAGGTTTTTTAAATGCTAATTCCTAACTATATAAGGCCTGAAACCCATGGTTTTTTCAGTGAATTTGCAAGGTTTTTTAAATGCTAATTCTTAACTATATAAGGCCTGAAACCTATGGTTTTGTAAGTGAATTTGCAAGGTTTTTTAAATGCTAATTCCTAACTATATAAGGCCTGAAACCTATGTTTTTTTCATTGAATTTCGAAGGTTTTTTAAATGACAATTTTTAAATTTATTAATTGTTATTTTTTATACTGATTTACTACATTTTTGCAGGCAGGAGTTCAGAGGACACACACCCTTTTTACAACGTTCTGCAGCGCAACCCCTGGCGCGTTTGCAGAGGAGGAACTAATACCCCTTGCATACTGGGGGTCCCTGGGGGGCAACTAGCCCACCAGGAGCCTCCAGTATAAGCCAGGGAGCTGCATTACAGAGAGGTGTAATGAGGCCACACCCTTTTTACACCTCTTTGCAACGCAGCCCCCGGATGTGTTTGCAGAGGGGGAACTAATTCCCCTTGCATACTGTGGGTCCCTGGGGTCCAACTAGCCCACCTGTAACCTGCAGTATGCGCCAGGGGGGCTGCATTGCAGAGAGGTGTAATGAGGCCACACCCTTTTTTACACCTCTCTGCAGCGCAACCCCTGGCGTGTTTGCAGAATAGGAACTAATTCCCCTTGCATACTGGGGGTCCTTGGGGGCCAAGTAGCCCACCAGGAGCCTCCAGAATACGCCAAGAGGCTGCGTTGCTTTGCCCCGGGGGCGGCGGTCCCCAGGGCAGTGTGGGGGGGATTGTGGACCCCCACACTTCTTTATCACTATGCCGCCGCGATTTGGTCCCCCCGGGGGGTGATTTTTAAATAAACAGACCAGGTTTTTAAAAATAAAATGTGGGCCTTTTTTGTCCTTGTGGAACCACCTCGGCAGGCCTAGGGGTTCAGGGTGTATCTACCCTGCCCCCTTTTTGTGTTCTTCACGTTTGTTTTTCTGCTTTCTTGTGCCTCGGTCTATCTACACGCACACATATACACATATATATATGCATATATATGCATTTATATATATGTATGTGTATATATATTACCTACTGGCGGTCGCCAGTAGGTATATATAGTTAGGATTTTTTCTCTATGGGTTTTTTGAAAATTCTATGTCTAATAACTTTGGCGTTTGTGGACGGAATTGGCTGAAATTTTCAGGAAAATGGCACATTTTGTTTCTGAGCAGCCCTTGAAAATTTGGGGGGGGTTCGTCCAGTGGGGGCCGAGAAAAAAGGGGGGTCCCAAAACGTGTTTTTAACATTGAGTTTTCCATAGGGCGGTTGGCCTCACTTTTAGCCCGAACGGCTGAATGGATTTGCACGAAACTTGGCAAAATTGTAGGGACTGGTAGCCCGATGTGCCTTTTGTAGGTCTCAATATATGTGCTCCAGTGGATTTTGAGAAATTAACGTTTAAAAAAAGATATATATCTGTAACAGCGGACCGGGCAGCGCACTGGTTCGCGGACTTTTCGCGCAACGGAGCTTTGTGAAGCGAAGCTGATTGGTTCTCCGGCGTCTGTCAACATTCCAAACAGTCCGTAGCGGCCGCCATCTTGTCTCTCGGTAGGATCGAGAGACAAGAGGAGGTCAAAACAAAGGGGGAAATAACTATAAGGGGGCATAGTAGATCCTCGCTGACCCCCTAGGTTTGATGTGGAGGTTTTAAAAGGGCCCCGCGGGGCAAAAAAAAATAATAATAATAATAATTGAACGGCTGAATGGATTTGCACGAAACTTGGCAAAATATTAGGGACTGGTAGCCCGATGTGCCTTTGCTAGGTCTCAATATATGTGCTCCAGTGGATTTTGAGAAATTAACGTTCAAAAAAAGATATATATCTGTAACAGCGCTCCGCTTCGCGTAACGGAGGTTTGCGAAGCTGATTGGTCATTCTGTCACTGGGCTATAGTTGGGCTACATCTGGCTGATATTTGGGCTACATTTGTTTTTTTGTGTGTCTGGCGGCCATCTTTGGGCTACATTGGGCTACATTGGGCTTCATTGGGCTACATTCGGCTAATTAGCAAATAGCTCATCGCAAACTAGGAATGGTAAAGAATCGCTATTTATTCCTTAAAGTTCGCTATTTAGGAAATGCAAATAACTTTGATGATACATATGGCGGTTCATCTCTAACAAGATAAGAAGCATAGGGATACATTTATGATGACTGGCGCATCACCAGGGATGTGTTAGTCATTCTGTGCCGCTGTTCCGTCACCTATGGTGTGCTGCATTTACAATGCGGCGCATCATGGGGCAAAAACAGCACAGATGCGTGATGTATCTGTGCCGTAAAGGTGGCGCATTGCTGGAGTTGTATCGCAAGTGTGATGAAGCTCCAGCAAGGGTCGGGGGTGCCCCTGTCGCAGGGTTTCTGTTCTCACACAGAACTGTGGACAGAGGATTGGAACCTCGGCGAATGCATTGCTGGAGTTGTATCGCAAGTGTGATGAAGCTCCAGCAAGGGTCGGGGGTGCCCCTGTCGCAGGGTTTCTGTTCTCACACAGAACTGTGGACAGAGGATTGGAACCTCGGCGAATTAGGGTGTCCCAAAACTCACGTTAGTAATCAAAAACTATTTAGCAAGCTAGGTACAGTGTCACATTGGATATAACAAACTCTCAATGTTTAGACAATCCAGAATATGAACTTATAGTACCTCAGGATACGTGGAACTCATGAACAGTCGGTCGTTATAGATTTCTTAGAAACCAGAACATGGAGTTAAGAAGAACAGATGTGTATTTGAAATGTTTATTTACTAATGCCGTCTTCTCAGGCGTAGTACCTTAGATAATAAAAGTACACATATTATCAGTAGCAAAATTACCAGCATAGTTACTAGTACATAAAAAGTGAATGGTGATAGTATGTTAACATGCTGTAAATGAATAAGAGTTAGCAACACTTATAAGCAGCCGCGGGCCGTGGAGGGAGTTACGGTGAGGCAGGGAGGCGGGGAGGGGGAGAAGCAGGGTGGAGAATACAAGTACACATATTATCAGTAGCAAAATTACCAGCATAGTTACTAGTACATAAAAAGCGAATGGTGACAGTATGTTAACATGCTGTAAATGAATAAGAGTTAGCAACACTTATAAGCAGCCGCGGGCCGTGGAGGGAGTTACGGTGGGGCAGGGAGGCGGGGAGGGGGAGGGGCAAGGTAGAGAGGGCTCCACCCTGCTTCTCCCCCTCCCCGCCTCCCTGCCCCATCGTAACTCCCTCCACGGCCCGCGGCTGCTTATATCTCACCCTCCCTAATACACATATTATATTATTTGCTAAGAAGGTCTCTTTGTGTTGGTTTAGGGCGTGCCCATACTTTAGTGTCTTAGATTTGAAGGAATCACATCAGCATACACCAGCTCTCTCTTCATGTGAACCGCATCAACTGTTGTGTATGTGTGTTCGGCAAAGCAATATAAAACCCGCCTCATGCCCAGAATTGGCAGAAGTTGCACTTATGTTATGAGTATGAAGTCGTGGAGATCAGACCTCATAACAATTCTGTATCGTGTTGTTCTTGAAACTTTAGCACTCGCTGTACAGATATAGTTTAACAAGTAAAGCAGATAGTAGACCAATAACATATTATTCTCATGTAAACCACGATGAACTACTAGGTGGAAAGCTAAAGCAACAACTAAGTGTCGTGTGCAGAAGTTGCAAAAAAGGAAAAATGGCGTTTAAACCGGTAATGAGCCCATGCTAACTTAACACGGTGTAAAGATATCCAGGACCTAGATGACACCTCCTCATGATCCGGAAACGAACTGAATAAGATAATAGAAGTGCCATCTCATGAGAGCAGATTGCAAGTTTATATGTGGACGGTCCGCAAGGTAAAGCATTAAAAACTAGGAAAATTTAATGCTAAAGAAAAATAAAACAGCCAAGTACTTTATCGAGTCTTAAGCCAATAGGCAAGGTAAATAATAAAAACTTGACAAATAAGTCAATGAATGGTCAATGAAATGCTAGTACTCAGCATATCAAACATGAAAAAGGTCTATGACATAACTGTGTATGCAAAATAAGCTGCAACAGCCTCCAATAGGAAGTCACCGTCTTCATCCGAAAACAGTTCAGCCATCCAATTTAAAAGCGGAAAAGAACATACGTGCTCTCCCAGCACCGGATCCTCTATCACCATCAGAGGACAGCTCGGTGGGTTTTCAAGAAAGCTCTGTTCCAAGAAAGACTGTGCTGCCGCCAGTAAATTCCAGGGACCAAGTAGTCCATGCATCAATGCCACAGCCATAATCCTTTCGCCAGGACAAACCAACTCGTGAGTAATGATAGGAGTCATCAGCTGATTAAAGTCGACGTCAGGAGAAACCGGTCCGCAGAGACACAAATCAATGGCCCAATCGAAATCACAGGTCAGGCAGTGAAATACAGGCTGGACACAGGTGAAGTAGGAGAACCGAAAAGATAATCCATATGCCGTGCTTAATATCGCCAACGGCATTGTGCCATAATATTCTAGCATGCGATTGCGGAACAGTGTCAGCAGCTGCAGGGTCGGAGGTTGCATAGGAGGGACATCCATATTTAAAAATGTAAAAAAGCACAAGAGCGTCCGCTGGTAATGCAAGTAAAAATGCCAATCCACGAACCAGAGTGCAGAAAATACAATGAAAGGAAGCAGGGATGACTCCAAAGATTTTCTCAAATGAAGTCACGAGACCACTGGTAACAACTTTAAAAAAGTGTGCCAGGGATTTTGTGGAGGATGCGTTAAAGATAGTCGGAAACATGTTGCTGAAATTGAAAGGCAAACCTGTGTACGGGTGTTCGCTATGTGAAGTACGAAAGTTTCACGGGCCGAACTCAAGGCCACCTCTCTCTGAGACAAAAGAGCTCTTATTCTTGCCATGCCGTTGAAACGTGTCCCAAGGTTGGTATTTGTGGCCAGATTGAAAACTCCCTATGTTCATGTGTGGGAGGAAATAGAACATTTCTGCAGCAAATAACCCGTTCACTTACTGTTACGATAAAAGGAATACTTTTAATTAACTCAGAACAATCTTCATTATTGAGCATCAAATAACTACCATTTTCCAACAACTTGAACGTGGGGATGATAGCAGGAACTGGCGTGCCTTGCAACACGCAAGCCATATTTGGTCGGTGTTTGTTGCATGAATCGTGTAACTGTATGTGCCTACACATTAGTGAATGATCTGGCGTCTCAGTGCATTCCTCTCCATTCAGATAAACTTCTTGATCATCTTTGAAACATCTGTATGTGTATGGAAGCGACCAGACCTCATGAAGAAAAGCACTACCTAAAGGTTCATAACGACCTATTGGTATATATTTCATACAATTTGAAAACTTATATAAAGCAAAAGGCAGCGTTATTAAACCGTGGATAAGGCATGTTGCCAAAAAACCCGCAATCCTCTGCTGATGATGTCACTGAGCATGTCATGAATGATGTAATATGTGACATCATCAGCAGTGGATTACGGGTAATGGTATCTCTAGTTTACTCCCCTATAGCTGTCTTTCTTTTAACATAAGTGTGTGTTTCCTTCCCTTATACTTACTGTTTTTGGTTCGCTTCCAGTTCGCGTACCAGCGAGCGAACTAGGAAGCGAACTAAGAGAAATAGAGGTTGGCACAGTTCCAAATATTGTACCAATTTTTTAATAACGGGGAGGTAGTTCTGAAAAGAACTTTTTTTTTTATTTTTCTGAACATTTTTTTACTGTTTTTGAATTTTTCGGAACAGTTTTATATTTTTTTGGGTTTTTCTTGGAGGGGGCAATGAAAACGATTCATTGTAAAGGGCTCAACAGGAGCAACAAAACAAAAAAAAGAAGTATTTATTATTTTGGGCGTTTCGGACAAACTTGCATATGATAGTCAATAGCTCTGTTGATCAGAGTGATGCTTTTTTCTCCGTAGGAAATGAATCCATCGCAAAATGCGCAGGTGTGTTTTACATCACCAAATCTCATTTGTATATTTGGCACCATCTCCCTGCCCTCTGGTCCCGTTACTTCCGGTACAACAGATCTTCTGGCCATAATAGGGAGATTATCTAGGTCGTTCCGAAACTGTGCAGCACTGTAGTTGTTAGGATGCCACCTAGTCATATGGCGATGCATTGTGTAGTTTCCGAAACTGTATTTTTTGTCGGTCCCTCTGGACAGTCTATCTTGACATATAAGGCAAGTTACGTATCTTGCATTTACTTTTTTCTGACCTTTGGGAATTTTAAAAAATTGCCAAATGAAGTTTTCTTTCCGGTGAGACGTCCTGGGCTGCTCAGGCAAAAACTGCCTCTCTTCGTGCTCGTCCTCCTGTTCCTCTTCTTCTTCTTCTTGTTGAATTACAACTTGAGCAGGTGGTCCACTCTTCCTTGGATGTGGTGGAGGTGGTGGGGAAGCACCAGCTGAAGCTACTAAAGAAGCCATTGCTCAGTGATCACAAAGGGTCTTTCTCTCACAATGATGAAAGTCAGAGTGAGGAAAGAAGGAGGGATTTTCATCATTTGGGAAAAACAAGAGTTCTCAACCAATCAAAAGTGTTCATTTTAGATTATATGACCTAGTCTTACATCATTAGGAAACCAAAAGTGAAATGAACCAATGAAAAGTGTTATTACCAAGTCACATGACTTGCTGTGTTTACGTTAAGCGCTTTGCAGGGCCTCCCGGTTTGCTTCCAGAAACCTGCGCTTTGCGACTCGCTTCGCGTACCAGTTCGCTAACGTAGCACGTCATATGACGTATCACGCGACAACGTGAAACGTCATGCGGACGGGAGGCGTCACGATGTTGTTTTCTAACACGGCACTTGCGGTAAAGAAACGTTTACCGGCTCGCGGTCTATTTCGCGGCATCAAGGTCAGCTAACGGGAAGCTTCCCGATTCGCGAAGCGGGAACGAAGAAAAAAAAATATTTAAAAAAAAAATTATTCATAAACATATAAAATATATTTTTGGATTTAAAGAAGAATACATTTTACAGCTACAGATATTAGCTGTTAAAAAACCAATGAAATTCACAGAAAAAAACATAGGTTATAGACCATATATAGTTAGGAATTAGCATTTACAAAACCTTGAAAATTCACTGAAAAAACCATAGGTTATAGACCATATATAGTTAGGAATTAGCATTTAGAAAACCTTATTTTACTCACACAAAACCATTGAAATTCCATATATAGTTAGTTGCACTAACTATATATCGCGCACCCGCAATCCACTGCTGATGATGTCACATATTACATCATTCATGACATGGTCAGTGACATCACTGATGACATCACTGATGACATCTCAAATGACATCACTGATGACAACATCCAGTGACTGTATGTTTCTGTAAAGTTAAAATATGTCTTAGATATTGAAGAATGAGTGGATGTATAAGTGTCTGGATGAAGGATTTAGTAGGTGCGTGACTGACTGTATGAGTGAGTGATTAAATGTGTCTCACTGAATGCATGGGTTAGTGACTAAACTGTCTTAATTTGTGCATCATTATGTCTGTTGTGATGTAAACTGCTGCATGTGTTGATCATTAGCTATACGAGAGGCTATATGTGTTATTAATTGGTTGCCCAAGTATTTCTATGGGAGATTGAGTTTGTGTGGGGGTGGCTGGGAGGTGTGTGACTCTGTGCATAGATGTGTGAGCAGTTGATTCACTAGGTGTATGAGTTCAAGAGTGCATGTGGAAAAAGCTACATGGGCGGTTGACTGTGTGCATGAGTGTATTGATGAGTGAATGGATATCTCAATGCTACATGTCATAGTAAGTACATATGTAAAACACAGTACATGTGAGAGTTGGCATATATAAATAACTGTGCATGAGAGCCACTGAATGTGTGAGTGGCTGTATGGATCATTGTGAACTTGTATCAGGGATTGTATAAGAGAGTAAATATGTGTTAGTATATGTTTGAATAAGTAAGGTGTGTATAACTGTATAGTTGAGGAAATGGAGGTGAGATTGTTTCTTTGCATGACTGACTAGGTGTGTGAGTAACTCCATGGATGAGTGACAGTGTGTGAGTGTCTGTATACACTGAGTGTATCTAAGGTTATATTAGAGTCTGAAGAGGTTTATCGTATTAGCACAAGAATGATGTCAAATGAGATGTCATCAGTGATGTCATCAGTGATGTCATTTGAGATGTCATCAGTGATGTCATCAGTGATGTCACTGACCATGTCATGAATGATGTAATATGTGACATCATCAGCAGTGGATTGCGGGTGCGCGATATATAGTTAGTGCAACTAACTATATATGGAATTTCAATGGTTTTGTGTGAGTAAAATAAGGTTTTCTAAATGCTAATTCCTAACTATATATGGTCTATAACCTATGGTTTTTTCAGTGAATATATATATACATACATATATAAACATATATAATCTGCATATCTATATAAATACAAATATAAATGCATGCATACATATACATATATTCATACATATGCATGTTATTTACATGAAAGTTTGAAAAACACTATTAAAAGCAAAGCTAAAAAGCCACCCCATTACAAACAGAATGGCTTTAACTTAAACGAGGGCGAGATCTTTGCATTTTCAATGCTTGTTTACTTTGGTTCCATCAAGAAGGCATTCTGATGTGTCACACATTTGCCATAAATTCTGAATGTTAGCACTCTAGTTGCTCATTTTATCACCGTAGTAAAGCTACTGCTCACCAGGGAAGTCTGCTGCTGGTATTCAAAGTGCATGTTTTCCATCTGCATGTCAGAATATTTTTAATGAAATAGAAGAGGATTTGAGAAGTCACTCAAAATGTGCCCTAATTTTTCTTTCTGAAGCACTAATCATACTTTCTATGGCAAAATGAACCTCCTCATTTTGTTCCTTTTTAAATTAAATGTTTTCAGACTTACCACTTAATTCCAATCAAGATGGCATCTGTTGTGCCATACTTTTGTCATAAGTAAGACTGTTAGCGCTCTAGTTGTTCTTTAGAACACTCTGGGACATTCTGTCCTTGGGCTATACTTGGGCTACATCTGGGTGCTATTTGGGCTACATTTGGGCTCTTTTGTTTCTGGTGGCCATCTTGGGAGACTGCATGGCAGAATTTTTTTAATGAAATAGAAGAGGATTTGAGAAGTCATTCAAAATATGCCCTCATTTTTCTTTCTGAAGCACTAATCATACTTTTTATGGCAAAATGAACCCCCTCATTGTGTTCCTTTTTAAATTAAATGTTTTCAGACTTACCACTTCATTCCAATCAAGACGGCTTCTGGTGTGCCATACTTTTGTCATAAGTAAGACTGTTAGCGCTCTAGTTGTTCTTTAGAACACTCTGGGACATTCTGTCACTGGGCTATACTTGGGCTACATCTGGGTGGTATTTCGGCTACATTTGGGCTCTTTTGTCTCTGGTGGCCATCTTGGGAGACTGCATGTCAGAATTTTTTAATGAAATAGAAGAGGATTTGAGAAGTCACTCAAAATGTGCCCTAAGTTTTCTTTCTGAAGCACTAATCATACTTTATATGGCAAAATGAACCCCCTCATTTTGTTCCTTTTTAAATTAAATGTTTTCAGACTCACCACTTCATTCCAATCAAGATGGCTTCTGTTGTGCCATACTTTTGTCATAAGTAAGACTGTTAGCGCTCTAGTTGTTCTTTAGAACACTCTGGGACATTCTGTCATTGGGTTATACTTGGGCTACATCTGGGTGATATTTGGGCTACATTTGTGCTCTTTTGTCTCTAGTGGCCATCTTGGGAGACTGCATGTCAGAATTTTTTAATGAAATAGAAGAGGATTTGAGAAGTCACTCAAAATGTGCCCTAATTTTTCTTTCTGCAGCACTAATCATACTTTCTATGGCAAAATATACCCCCTCATTTTGTTCCTTTTTAAATTAAATGTTTTAAGAGTTACCACTTTATTCCAATCAAGATGGCTTCTGGTGTGCCATACTTTTGTCATAAGTAAGACTGTTAGCGCTCTAGTTGTTCTTTAGAACACTCTGGGACATTCTGTCATTGGGCTATACATGGGCTACATCTGGGTGATATTTGGGATACATTTGGGCTCTTTTGTCTCTGGTGGCCATCTTGGGAGACTGCATGTCAGAATTTTTTAATGAAATAGAAGAGGATCTGAGAAGTCACTCAAAATGTGCCCTAATTTTTCTTTCTGCAGCACTAATCATACTTTCTATGGCAAAATATACCCCCTCATTTTGTTCCTTTTTAAATTAAATGTTTTAAGAGTTACCACTACATTCCAATCAAGATGGCTTCTGGTGTGCCATACTTTTGTCATAAGTAAGACTGTTAGCGCTCTAGTTGTTCTTTAGAACACTCTGGGACATTCTGTCGTTGGGCTACACTTGGGCTACATCTGGGTGCTATTTGGGCTACATGTGGGCTCTTTAGTCTCTGGTGGCCATCTTGGGAGACTGCATGTCAGAATTCTTTAATGAAATAGAAGAGGATTTGAGAAGTCGCTCAAAATGTGTCCTAATTTTACTTTCTGAAGCACTAATCATACTTTCTATGGCAAAATGAACCCTCTCATTTTGTTCCTTTTTAAATTAAATGTTTTCAGACTTACCACTTCATTCCAATCAAGATGGCTTCTGGTGTGCCATACTTTTGTCATAAGTAAGACTGTTAGCGCTCTAGTTGTTCTTTAGAACACTCTGGGACATTCTGTCATTGGGCTATACTTGGGCTACATCTGGGTGATATTTGGGCTACATTTGGGCTCTTTTGTCTCTGGTGGCCATCTTGGGAGACTGCATGTCAGAATTTTTTAATGAAATAGAAGAGGATTTGAGAAGTCACTCAAAATGTGCCCTAATTTTTCTTTCTGCAGCACTAATCATACTTTCTATGGTAAAATATACCCCCTCATTTTGTTCCTTTTTAAATTAAATGTTTTAAGAGTTACCACTTTATTCCATCAAGATGGCTTCACGTGTGCCATACCTTTGTAATAAGTAGGACTGTTAGCGCTCTAGTTGTTCTTTAGAACACTCTGGGAAGCTGCAGTAGAACACAAAGAAATCAACTGACAGTCTCTGTCCTTGTTGGATGTACATGTTTTACTGAGAATGTCATACTTCATTCTCACATGACTGAGAAAGATAATGTGAATTTACAGAAAATATGCTTTCAGTTTAGCTTATAGATCCCCTTCCAAACCACTGTGTGAAAAGCATGAGATAATAGTTTTCTTTCAAACATGATTCATGATATCCCAGCAGAAGGCTTTTTCACATGGTAAAATCACTTTAGAACACACCACAATTCCTAAAATGAGTATGGTACCACCAACAAATGATTTATAACGTAACTAAAGTCCTAAAACATTCTATTAACTGCAATGCTTTTTAATGAAGTGCTATCATGTATATTGGTCCCAAGATGGCTGCCAACACTTCTTGGATGAAGAATTTGAATTTTGAAAACAATTTTATTTTTTTTGCCTTTGCGGTCCTTGTGGGTTCTACACGTTTGTTTTTCAGCTTTCCTGTGCCTCAGTCTACCGAGGTACAAAAATTTCTGTTTTGGAGTGTTGACAGACATTGGCAGCCAATCAGAATGCAGCTCGTACAGTAAGCTTACAGTAAGCTTACAGTAAGCCTATATAGATATATATGTGTTTTTGAAGTTAATTTTCATAAAAACCACTGGAGCAATTTTCACCAATTATAGAAAAGGCACTTCTGCGTACCAGTCCCTACAATTTTGCAAAGTTTGGTGCAATTCCATTCAGCGGTTCGGGCTGTAGCCTTGTCTATTCGTCCTATGGAAATTAACATGGGGAATACACGTTTTGGGACCCCCCTTTGTTCTCAGCCCCCGCATGACGAATCCCCCCGAAACTTCCAGGGAAGAAGCGGAGTGGAGCTGGCCTAAATTTTGGAAAAGTACACGCAAATTCCTCAACCGGCGCCAAAGTTATTCCCAATAGAATGTTGCGGCTTTCCTATGGTAGCGAGGTCCTAACTATATATACCTACTGGCTATATATATATACATACATATACACACGTACATACACACACTCTGAGGAGGTGAAGTAGGCATTCTAGAGAACATGAGGAAAATGGAATTGGGGAAGATGGAAAGACACACATCACTGCTTTGCCCCCTCTCAACCACATGATATGGATTTTTATCATATCAGATGTTGAGTACTGAAGAAAGTAAATGAGCATTTACTTCTCCTGAGAAGTCTCCTGAACTAAACTATCGATAATACTATGTATGATATATGTTTCAGAGCTGGTTAACACACTGCTGCTACATGTGCTTGTGAATACAAATGGTTGGCCTGCAACATATAATATTAAATGTTAGTCTAAAGGTTAACTTCTTTATAGTGTGATGTTATAAGCATGCAAGATATAATCATTCGGATACCTTGAATAATATTGAATGCAATTTACAATATGTCCCAAACATCAACCAAGTATGTGGTTCAAAGTCTTAAGAAGGAGAGGGAGACTGCCAGGGTGCAAAACCATGCTTGGTTGGCCCCTCGTGGAAGAATGGGTGCAAGGCCTGACAGAAGGCCAAACCTAATGGTTGACCCCTGCTAAGCAAAGCCAAAAAACATCAATTCCAGTGGTTGACCACCCACAGAGGGAGGGACGGAAGACCTGGATAAAGGTCATGCCCCACAAGCACCCCCATCAGCTCATCACTGAAGGTCATGCACTGCATGTGTTGGCTGTCCACAGTATGTTGGGCACAGGGCCTGCAGTCAGTCCCTACTAAGAATAGCCAAAGTCCATGTGCAGTGAGAGTTCGCCTGGCAACAGAAGGTGAGGTCCAAAAAATACTTCCATAGGGCATATAATGAAAGAAACAATAAATTCACTGTTAGAGTGACCTTATGGTTAGCTTTGCTTAGAATAACATAACGTATCTTCAAAAATCTTCTGAACTTCACGGAAGTGATTATACTTGCAGCCCCGCCATGCACAGTGCTGTCATCAATGATGTTGCTTTAGATGTTGCACTGACGTGATCAGTGCAGTCATTGAACATGTCTTGAATGTTAAAATATGAGAGGTATTTAGCAGTGCATGACGAGGGCATGAGTTATAGTTGCATTAGGGCACAAGTTATAGTTATTTAAGATAACTATATTTGCTGAATTTCAGTGGCTTTGTTAGTTTAAAACTGTGTATTTTATTTGACATTTTCACCTAATTATAACATCCCTTTGACCTTTGTTTTTTTCAGTAAATTTCTAAGGTTTTTTTAATGTTAAGTAAGATATTAATACAATTCTTGACTATAGTGTCACTTTAACCTAGTCATTTTTCCTAGAATTTCTATGGGTTTAAAAAAAATTTAATTAAGATGTTCCTGACTGTGCACAACGTGTAGTTGCGGGTACCCACCACCACACCATGCATGGCTGACTGTGTAATATAACAATATGAAGGGTATCATTTTAAGTAAGGAAGAGCTGCTTGGTTTGTCAAAGGGTCAAAATATAAAAAAGTGGCATGCCTATTGGCTTTATGAAGGAGTCAGCTCGTCAACGTATATAAAACAGACCCATTGGCTTTGTCAAAAAGTCACTAATGACTATAATCAAATGTAGATTTCATAAATTCACACATTCCAAAATCTAATAGTAGTGACTGTCACAAAATATTTTTTAAGCATTTTTTTCCAAAAAACATTACTTGTCTTTGAGTCTTTTTAAACATTTTTCAGGCCACAAATCACAGCCATAGGACTAATTACTAATGGTCCTTGCCCTCCAGGTGCAAAGCATAGAGCTTCACTTTGGAGTGAAATTTGCTGAGCTTACCTCGGTACATGGACTCCGTAACACAGTAGGCTTACTGTGTTTTTTTAATGATGTCTGGGGGCTGCTGCAATCACAGAATCCCTTCTCAACATCAAAAAAATGGCTGGTGTCCCCTGTCCTTATTGGGGCACCACCATGAAGACAAAATATAATTTTAAAAAGCCCTAACATGGCATTATGGGGCATTCCTTTCATGGAGCAATGAATACTAAATGAGTGGGTCCTGCTCTGGGCGTGGTCAAGAACCCTGGAACCTTTGCTTAACTAGGAAGTACACATGGAAGACAAAGTCAATTCAGTGGTGTTGGTGTGTTTTTACCAAATAATACTCCTGAGAAGATCCCTCCTTTTAACCATCAGCATTTCCAGACCTATGGGTATGCAGCTATCCTCTCCAGGCTTGATTATTCTAATGCCTGTTACCTGGGGTTCCCTGCTAAGGCTCCCTTCATCCGGCCCAAATTGCCCTGTACCTGACTTTGTACTCCCTCTTTTTCTATCTATCACTTGATGACAATGGTTTCTCACTTTAGGCAGGCCGGTTGTGATGTAGAACCTTTTCTGTCCAGGATTAAAAGCCACGAACTGGTTATCACTCTCTTTTCCTTGCATCTTGTTGGACCTAGGGAATCCCAAGTCACATACGGTAGCTTGGCACTAAGTGGGAAGGCCTAACTCCAGGGAACATGTGCTAAGTTTGCGTCACACCCTTCAGTAACAATCCATCCATCCACTCAAAAGTGACACTACACCTTTCTTTTTTTATAAAAGTAGAAAAGCTTTATCCTTTCTTAAATTAGTTTTGTAGTTGCATACAATTCTTTAAATCAACATCAAGGTTGTTCCTCTGACACAAAGGTACCTGAAAACATTTGTGAAGTTATTGGTACTAAAAATACAAAAGCAATTCTTCTCTGGCACTTTTTAGATTATCAAAGCAGATAAGAATTCATAAACTCATCACATTTCAGTAGGAAGCAAAAGAGAAACTATACTGTAAATTTTAATGAGGAATTCAGGCAGTCATTAGCCAGCAGAGTAATTGCAAGTCAATATGAACCCCTAAACTCCTCCCTTACATTTAGTTTTCCGCTTCTGTTAAATCCTCAGTTCAGGAATCCCCTAAGAATTGGCTTAAGCTTTTGGGAAAGCTTCTTCTTCTAAGAGGGCAGGTTCCTGAGTTTACCCACTCAATAGAGGAACAGGCGCTGTACCATCTGGAATCCTTGCCTACTATCTGAGAAAGTACAGTCAATGCTTCCGTTAGGTTCTCTCCAGTACTCCCACCTTCTAGTTGGCCCAGAGTAAATAACAGTTGAGGAGTTACACCTCCCACACACACCGGAGCCAGCTCACTGTATCGTTATTTGTCCTTCGGGGTCTCTTCCTACCCAGCTCCTCTGTTTCCGCTTTGGCCAAACCTAGCTTGTGTGTCAGAAAGCTCTCGTCGCTTGACCCGCCTCCCCCTCCTCACTTACTTCGTACTTCTGAGGGGAACAAGCGGGACGGGACTCAGCTGACCGGAGGATCCAGTCTCCTCCCTGCGCTTCTCTTTTGGATGCACAGGCTTCTAGGGCCGGTCCCCCGAGGAACAGGGAGGTCTCCGCCCACGCTTCCTGGTGCTCGCTCCTCCCGCCGGACCTACGCGGAAAGGAGACACCGCGGCACCTCTGTCAGCGCCTCCCCTCACCGTTCACTCGCGAAGGGCTGTTGTGAAGCGCTGCGCTTCCGGTCCTGCGCGGGAGTTGTACGACGTCGCCGCCTCTCACCTCTAGGCTGGCGCTTCAGGCCGCTCCCTCTCCAGGACTCTCCTCACAGTCACGCCTCCACCGAGCCTGCGCGAAGGGGAAACACTGCTCTCCTCTTCCCGCGCAGTAGCGGAACCAGCAACACCACCGCTCAGCAACTTCCTCAAGCCCCCTCACCACTTCACTGGTAGATGGCAAGCCGATGACGGAGAAGTGCACATGGCAGAAGTGTGGTAACCCCCTACAGCACCCGCCGTGCCTTTAACGCCACTGGGGGTAAGGTGAGAGATGGGAATCGGGGCGTCTTGCGGCTCCTATCTTTTTGGGGGTCCCGGTACAGCCTTCAGTCATCGAGGACTCAAGCCGGGTCAGATCCACTCACGGGGATGTGTCAACAGTAGGGGAAAACAGCCCCAATGACCATAAACACGCCTTCAGTGCACTATCCTCCTTGACCGGTGGTCTAGACTCCTAGCTGGCCTCTCAATGGTTCTCCTCACATCTCAAATGGCTGCCCTAGCGTTGACCCATTTATAGGCTAGCCCCAGGCTTCCAGAACCAGCTGGAAGGTTCTAGAGCGTCCCTATGTTGTCCTATGCGTCTATCTCAGGGGTAACAGTTATGGCAGTTGAGAACCACCATTTTGTGTAACACTTACTTCTAGTCAGGAAAGGCAACTAGGCCTCAGGTAAAAACTATGAGGGCAAAAGAGCATCTAACCCCTGCCAACACCACAAAAATATCCAGTGGACATAAAAATTAAGAGGTATGAGGGGCAAAAAGGGGACAAAATAAATAATAAGTTGGAGGGACTACCCACAGGCAGACAGGTCTAACACATCTCATGACACAACCCCTTTCGTAAAGCACTGAAGACTCCTCAGCTTTTTCATTAGCCCTGTAATTGTTCACTCTCACTTACCCATAATGTCAGTCTTTGCCCCAAGCTATCCATGTGTGAATGTGTGCTTATAAGTACCTTGATCAATTATTCATGCATGCATCCATTCTTTCATTCATTCATTTTTTCCACTTCATTAACACTTGAAACCGTATCTCTTCCCCTTTGGATAGTCACGCCTGGTTTAGGATAGGGTGTAGCGAGCAAGGCAGTTAGCTCCACAGCGCGGGGACACACTGGCCGAGTGTAACCATGCGCTTTACAAAGGTGCCTATTATTATTTTGCCTATTATTAACAGTGAAATGGCCTGTATCGGGCGGTCAAGTGACAAACACCGCTGAACCCTTCCCAAGAATGTTTGTTAGCATACAAATAAAATGAAGTAAAGCCGCATTGAAGTGGCAGAAAAAGTTTCATCTATTGAGTAAAATATAATTTAAAAGTGGAGCAGATAGACAGCGAGGACTCATTAATCGAAAGGAATGGCCACTTACCAGATTAGGATAAAGATTATTCACCTCTTTTACAGCTTTTGGATTTTTTTCCACTACTGGACTCTTTTTTTTTAAATAAACTGTTCAATTCCTGCTTAGGCTAATGAATGGCAATAACTCTGTTAATCTATAGGACACTTACAAACCCTTGATGTATTTGGCTCTATTTTCATCAAGTCCCTCAATCTGAAACTTGTTGTTACTACAAACCCTCATTTTCTAGATCAGCAGGAGAGGACTTTTACATCGGTGGGATACTTACTTGCCTGTTTTGAAACTCTTAAATGAAGGACAGGATTTCAGTATTAAGGCTCTGGTGAGTGGTGAAATCACATAAATAGGATAAGCATCACAGGCATGGTAATTTTCCATTCCTCTCCACACTCCCTGGCTGAACTGTTGGCTGGGCAGCAGTTTCGCATTTCCAGACAGTAGATACACAGCACACATTGCAATGGATGCCAGGAGTAAAAGATAGCACTGCAGGTTGCGAGGGAATTGGAAACCCTTGCACCAAGGGACACCCTCAAAACAATGCAGTGAGCCACAGAACCTCCATAGGGCCATGTTGTTCATAGCAAGGGGTGAAATAGTTTGTGGGCCTTCAGTTCCCTAGCGGAAGAGATGTGGGGGCGTGATAGGGAAAACGTCACAAAGTGTTCCTTGTGCTTCTTGCCAGCTGTGGTCAAGATTTGGCCTGGAGAGCTCCTCCAGTGCTGGGTGGATGGTAGCGTAGGATGCACAGTGTGAGAATGTTGCTCTTGAGTTTTGGAGAATTGGGCGTTGTCTTAATGATTGAGCAAGAGGTTTCTCAAGCTGCCAATTTGTGCCTGTGCAAGTCAACAAAGGGGAGGGCAAGCAATAGCAGCAACTTATAAAGTGCCACAGAGTGAGAAACCGCCGTCTTGATGATCCACCACCACTTTGGGCAGTGGGCCCAGCATGGACATCTGTCATGACTAGGAAGGAACAGAGTAATTGAACTGCCATGTTGAAATTGGATGCAAACACAGTGCTCAGTTACATAAACAAACACAGATGGTGGCCATATTTCAATGGCCAAGACAGAGCAAAAATCTGATCACGTTCTAATTATAGCTATGCTGCATGGTTTATAGGTGACGGGCAAAGTTAATTTATTATCCACACACCTGAACCAAAAGCAGTTGAAAGTGGTTTTGGGATATTATATAGGGAGCCTCTTTCAGATTCAGCCACTACCATGTCAAGGAGGAGCGTTTACAAGAATGCACTTGAATACTCTTTTGAACACTCATCGCAAAAAAATCACGCCTGATGCCTCAGAGGCCTTTTGAACAGACAAACAGGGAAAGGAATCTGAGACTGAAAATACTGAAGGAAGAACTGAGGCTCTGTTCTTCACTCAGAATGTCAGAACTCATTAATTTATGGAGGCTCAATGAATATTGGGTTGTTTAAAAGGTACAGATTTTGAAGGGTAGGATGATGAACCGTGGCAAACAAATGTCATAGTTCAAGAAAGAGTAAATGCTTTTGGCAGTAGAAAATAACACTGGAGCAATTTCTGGTACCAAAGCATTATAACTAGCGAAGCGGTAGATACCCATGAGAATAGCACAGAACCAAACCCTGATTATCACATTAAGAGGCAAATCTTTCAAGGAGAATATGGGTGAACATTCTATTAGCAATAACCAGTCCAATCTCCTTTCTTACATGCAGCTCCAAGAGCCCTCGCTGCTCCACTATTCCAACAATGTATCCTTTGCCAATAATGCAGAAGGGTCGGTCTAAGCCCTTGGCGGAATTGCAAGCTTGTACCTAGTACTGAAGCCCAATACCTATTTTATTCACATTGTAGGATGAAAGGCGCAGTCTTTTTGCATTAATCAAAACTGTTAAATACATATTTCAGCTAGAACGCTGAGGTGGCTCATTAACCTATGGATCTAGCTGACCTGCTGATCAATTCGAAGTATAAAAACTGTGGCAAAGACTGTAGAAAAATGGCAGCACTAAACGTAAACAATTGCCACGGATCCCAACTTGGGTACAAACCAAAACAGCAACGTACCATACTTTAAGATTTTGCGATAATGAAATAGTAACTTCTTGTTATACATGAGGTCAGCTATTTCTGTATAGAAGAGGTGCTGTTATTACCCAATTGGAAGGCTGTAAGGCCACTCTTAACTTTTCAGGCTTCAGAGTCATCAACTGTGAGCTTTTAACTAACTGAGCGCTTTTGTAGCGGGGGGTGACGTTGGGCCTCAGGCCCACATCATAAAAATAATGGACCCTGACATCAGGAGGGTTAGTGTAATAACTGGCCACGTGCACCCGGACCCTTTTATTGACGGGGCCACGTCACTCGTGACACCCGTGATGGATGGGTGTGGGGGTGCAGTGTGCCTAACCCTCGACGGAGTTGCTGGGATTACAGCTTCCTAGGGGACACCAGAACGTGTCCCGCAGGACACTACATTTCTTTCCAACTTTATTAAAGAACGAACAAAATGTTAGTCCGGCCTGTGGGGACAAAACAGTTAACTAAAATACCACAGTGTCCATCAGTCTTCTGAGATAGGTGGCAGGAAGACGCCAGACGTGGGCTGATGACTCTGTCTGCAGCAGGACCTTCTCGGTTGGCACTCGTAGTTTAACCTGAAGGGTTGAAGACACGACCGCTGGCTTGGAGATGTCCACTGCATAGCGACTGTTCACTTGTGATGACATGTCTTGCATGACTTCCCTTTTGTTGAGGTTGGTGATGGTTTGTGGTGAATTCAAACAGTTCCTTCAAGGGGATGCGTCCTGAGCATGGATGGAATTCATGGTGATGGTTCGGGGAGGTGTTTCCTGATCACTTGCCTCTGTGGACCCTTTTGGTTGCAATCGATAACCCGTCGGTGGGGCAAAGTCTCTTTTCACTCTCCCGCCTGGAGAGGCCCGTTGCAGGGGTTGCTGCGGGACTGCAGGAAGGCTACACTGGGGCCGCTTGTGTGCCAACTGGGGGCAGCTGCTGGACCCTTGAGGAGCTATTTATTGGTCACACGCACAACCCTCTAGAGTGGAGATGTCTTTGTCGATGCTTGCTCTCGTTACCGCAGTTCTAGGATGTGCCCGGGTCACAGGTAGCCTCTGGTCTCTTTTCTCGGCCGGCTGGTGTGTCAACAGCTGGTGACTCCAGTCCATCGATATTCTTGGAGTGGTGTTTGACGCATGTGCTGATGGCTGGCGTGATGGCGGTTGCCAGCCATGTGGTGACTCAGGATGACAGGTGGTGGTGACTTGCTGGGATAGTTGGATGTCAGGAGGGACTTGGCAGCCCTGTGCCTCCACCTTGCTGAGGTTGAGTTTAAGTGATGGCATGACACGTAGAGTGTGTGGATCCTCTCTTGCCTGGCTTGGGGCCAATGCTGACTCCGTCTTGAGGCGGTGTGAGAAAAAGACACTCAATACCGATCTTCACCCATGGCATCTGCAGTCAGTAGCAGTGATGCCGTTTGACTTAGACTGTTGACACTCTGGGGTAGACGGTCGCCTGGGGAAGCGTTGGGATGATACACAGTGTGCGCTTCCTGCGGGTTAAGTTCGGCTCTCCCGTGAGGCTGTATCCAGGGACGCCGGTTGACGCTCACCTGGGGAAACTTTGGGATGATACTCGGTCTGCGCTGGCTGCGGCCTACTCTTGGTTCTCCCTTGAGGCTGTATCCAGGGATGCCAATTGATGCTCACCTGTGGACGCATTGGTATGAGGCTCAGTTTGCACTTGCTGCGGCTTACTCTTGATTCTCCCTTGAGGCTGTATCCAGGGACGCCGATTGACGCTCACCTGGGGAAGTGGTGGGATGAGACTCGGTTTGCACTTGCTGCAGCTTACGTGTGGTTCCCCCTTGGTCATGTCGCCAGGTGTCTGGTGTCTTTGGAGGTGTTCTTTGGTTGTGGTGCTACGAGTCCTTGGGCTTCTCCTCTCGTTGTCTTTGACACACCTGCGGGTGTCCTGCTCTTCTGAGTGACACCATTTCCACTCTTCTTCTTCTTCTGGGGCAGTGATATGCCACAAGTTCTAACAAGGCCAACGGGCCTACTATCTTCAATGGTCTCGAGACCATTCAGGCGAAGGTTCAGTCGCTCTTCTCGGCTGCATGGCAGGCAGCCACTCAACTTGGATGCTCCTTCTTCAGGCAGCTTCTTGACACGCCTACTCCGGGTGTTCCCTCTCCAAGGAGTAGCTTCCACGGGCAGAGGTGCGCTGTGGTGGCGGCTGGCCACTTGTGGTGTGCGACTCTCCTCTCATCGGCCTTGGGTCACTGACGACTCCTGCTTGTGGCAGTGTGAGGGAGGACACTGTGCTGTGTTTGGCCCCTTCCAGGCTCCGTTGCTGCTGTGGGGATGTATTGAATCTCCCTACTGGTTCCAGCAGTGCTTCTTTCTTCAGCGAGGTTTCTTCTCCTCCTGGCGGAGAGGTTTCTTCTCCTCCTGGGTGTTCACCTCTCCTGACATTCTTCTGTTCAGCTGTGTTATGCACTCTGGACTGCGCACACTTCGTCTTCTTCTTGGGCTCCTTCTTCGGGCAAGTGGTATGCCTGCAGTGTTGCTTGCGATTATTTCGGTGTGCCAGGAGGAGCGAGTGAGGCAATCTCTTCTCCGGCTGGGGCGTGGGCAGCCCCATGTGGTACGTGCTCTAGACCAGTCTTTCTTGTGCTTTTGGTGGGGATGGCTACCTTGAGACGTTGCTGTTTGACTGGTCTTCCACTCTTGATGGTGGTGGCTGTCTTTGGCGTTGCTTCCTTTCTGAAGTCAGTGGAAACTATAATGACAGGTCTGCTCTCCTGGGCGCCTGTCCCTGCAGCTATCTTCACTGGGGCCTCTTCCTGTGCACTTCTGGTTTCGTGCCCTCGGTTCTCTTCTCGGGCTGATGCTCAGTAAGCCTTTTCTGTGTGTGGCTTCGTGGCTCTCTTTGCTGGGAACTTGAGATTCTCCCCATCATTTGTTAGTGTGGCTGCTGGGCTCATTCAGCTAACATATTTGTGAGGCAGAGTTTTGGTGTCCTGGCAGTGCTCTCTTCACATTCACCTTTGGCTCTGACAGCCTTCAAGTGTTGCTGGTGTTTCCTTGCTTATTGGTTCTGTTTTTCTTTCTCTTTTATTTTTTCCTTTTGGTGCAGTAATGCGCAATGGCCACTAGGAGGCAGTACCATACTATTCATAGGCCCGGGCAGCTTTCCTGATGCTGCGGGCCTAGCGGGACATCGAGGACTTCGGTGCTTCACCAGGAGACATCCCTGGGCGGCATCTCGCAGAAGGGGGTCGGGCGATTTCGGACCATGGAGCCACAAGTCTTTCAAAACAGGTATGGGACCTCCTGGTTCATTATGAATGCTGTTCACTCATCTTGTCGGGGCTGGCCTTTGAAGGGCAGTCTCTTTAACACTTGCTGTTCTCCCTTGAAGATGGGTCACTGCAGCCGCTCTTGAGTGTGCCTTTGTTCCTTACTTGTCAAGCTGCGTCTGGCAGTCCTCTGGCTAATCCACTCCCTGACGGGGCTGCTGCATATGCAGGGATTTTCTCGGTGAGGACGTGTGGGCGCACTGTAGCCACGCGGCTGCCAGATGGCACCGCAGGCCTTCTATCCACAGGCCGTGTCGGACGCTGGGAACTATGCTGGGGTGAGCTGCCCTTGCGGGCCGGTGGCAACTCTCTTTGCGGTCTCTTTACACTGGTCTTCCTGGTAAGTGGTGCTTCTTGTTGCGTCGCCGAGAGGGTTAACAAAACGTTTGTTACGCACTTCGGGCAGTTAGCAGTCTCGCACCAGCATGCAGCCCTCTCAGCTCGTTTCATCATGTGCGCAGGGTGCTGTCCCCTTACAGTAGGGCCGCGGCAGTCATACCTCCCGCTGCAGGCTTTGGACGTGGATGACCACGCTGGTGCAGGGTGCGCGCTGGCAGGGTGTGCGCGGAGCTGGCGGCTGGTAGCCTTCTATCTCCTGCACATAGTGCCGGGCGCCGCTTTACACCTGTGCGGTTGGACAGCTTATAAAAGGATTGCAGGGGAGAGGCCCGGGACCTTTGGGGGAGCTGGTGGCCTCCAGTAGCGTTGGTGGAAGACTAGTTCACCGGCAGTTGGGGGAGTCGCTGGATTTGATGGGTGCCCTGCGGCACTCTTGCTGGAGACGGTTGGCGGTGAGGTTTTCTGCTGCCTTGTGGCAGAGTCGCAGGCTATCTAGCCGCTGTGGGCCGTTTGCTGCGCTTGCATGGGACTTGCCTGCTGGAGCAGTGTGGTGTTGTAGCTTGCCATCTGGTTCTCCTCACGTTGGGCAGCCTCGGCGGATTCTCAACCTTCAGGTTTTTTGACAGTGCTTTTGCCCCTGGCTCGTCGACATGCTGGGACCGTTCGTCACTGCCAGGTAGCCACTGGCTGTGTGGGCGAGGGAACGGGGCAAAGTTGCGGGGTTCACGCTTACCCCAGGACCGCCCGTTCACTCCCTTCCCCTTCTGGCATCAGAGGAATTGAGGCACGGCTGGACTCTGATTATCACTTTCTTCTCCCACGAGAGACGATTAGGTGCTGGGCTATGGGCACGCAGGGTCAACTACCCGCCTCGTCGCCAGTGTGACGTTGGGCCTCAGGCCCACAACCACATCATAAAAATAATGGACACTGACATCAGGAGGGTTAGTGTAATAACTGGCCACGAGCACGTGCACCCGGGCCCTTTTATTGACGGGGCCACGTCACTCGTGGCACCCGTGATGGATGGGTGTGGGGGTTCTGTGTGTCCAGCCCTCGAGGGAGTGGCTGGGATTAAAGCTTCCTGCGGGACACTAGAATGTGTCCCGCAGGACACTATAGGGGGAGGAGGGGGATTCCTGTTGAACAATACAGTTAGTCTTATTTTAAAATACACAGTTGAAGTCACGTTGCCACATTTGGCCGACTTTTTTGTGACCAAAATCCTAAAGATTCAGGCCACCTTTCCATCGGTGGACTCCCGTATGGCTGACGCCTTTTTAGACCCCTGTAGGGATGACTCTGGGCCCACATTATCTGTTTTTCCTCAGCTGCCCTGCGAAACGTCGCTGGAGTTGCTATCCCGACTGAAATCTGGCTCGCCACTGGACGCCTGTCCGGCGCAATGCCTGGGCAGGGTGGCCCCAGCGTTGAACAGCTTGCTGAACCCCCTGCTGAATCTTTCATTGAGCTCGGGGGTTGTCCCACGACAGTGGAAACATGCACTTATCCTGCCGTTGATCAAGAAGCCTCTGTTAGACCCCCTGCAATGGGCTAACTATCGTCCGATCTCCCTCCTCCCTGCTCTGGCAAAGGTGTTGGAAAAACATGTTCAGCTCACTCTTTCCACCTTTATTGAAAACAACAATTTGTTGCATGACTCCCAGTCCGGCTTTCGTGCAAATT
The DNA here is from genome assembly GCF_964261635.1 of Lissotriton helveticus. NCBI lineage: Eukaryota > Metazoa > Chordata > Amphibia > Caudata > Salamandridae > Lissotriton > Lissotriton helveticus. The sequence continues at coordinate 1,472,592,405 of NC_136065.1, forward strand.
ATAGCACGGAGACCGCTCTGGTAGAGGTCACGGACATCATCAGGGAGATACTCGATCAGGGGGGACGGGCGATGTTGGTCATGTTGGACCTTTCGGCGGCGTTCGACACCGTCCCACACGCAGGCCTTCTCTCAAGACTCAGGGAGATTGGTCTGCGAGGGACGGTGTTGGACTGGTTTCAATCCTTTCTTGCCGACCGCCGACAGGTGATCTGGGCTCCGCCGTTCTCGGCGGAAATGCCTGCGCTGGAGGTGGGGGTGCCTCAAGGATCTATCTTGAGCCCCACCATTTTCAACATTTACATGGCCCCTCTAGCGGAGGTAGCGGAGGCGTTCGGGGCCCGGGTCATCTCATACGCTGATGACACCCAGCTTTTGTTCACTTGCAGGAAGGGTGAGGTCTTCAACGGCGGCAGAATTAAGGACTGTCTGAGCGCAGTCTTTGCGTGGTTCCAGCGGCACAGCCTGAAATGCAACTCAGACAAGTCTGAGCTGCTCTTCTTTGGCTGTGCCCCAGACTCGGACTGGAAGTCGTGGTGGCCCCAGGACATGTTCCCCCCTGAGGCTCCATCAGCTCAGGTAAAAAATCTCGGAGTGGTGTTCGACGTTGATCTGTCTTTCCGTCCCCACATCCTGAGACTTGCAGGGAAATGCTTCAGCATCCTCAAGATGCTTAGAAAATTTCTGCCCCTGCTCTCTTTGCAGTACCGCAGGAATATAGTTCAGGCGTTGGTGGGATCACGCCTGGACTATGCAAATGCGCTCTTCGCGGGCCTACCTAAATATTTGTTATCTAGGTTGCAGGTCATACAGAATTCGGCGGCCAGAGCCATCTATGGCCTGCCGAGGAGAGCAAGAGCCTCAGTGCTCCTAGCCAGGCTTCACTGGCTACCAATTGCGGAGAGAATTAAATTTAAACTCCTCACATTGGCGTTTAAAGCTCTCCATGCGACCGGCCCTTTCTATCTGAGGAAGCGCACTGCTTTCTATGTGCCACGGAGGTCTCTGCGGTCGGCGGACCTGGCCAAAATGGAGGTGCCTGTGGTCAAACGTGTGCGGATGGGAGGTCGCTCCTTCCAACACGTAACAGCTTGCCTGTGGAATGCACTCCCTCTTTCCCTCCGGAAAGCAAATAATCTCTTGGCCTTCAGGAAGGAGCTGAAGACTCTGTTCTTCACCTAGTAACCCGCGTTTCTGCAGTTTGTTTACCTTTTGGTTTTTCTGTTTTTAGGGGCATCTTTGCTAAAGCGCCGGGACACCCTCTGGGGTAGCCGTGCGCTCTAAAAGTGTGCCTAACATTAACATTAACATTGTAAGGAAGTTGCACACACAGGAAGGTTTATCAGTTTACTTTTCTCCAACTATCGGCCCCAGGTCCAGACTTCCATGTCCACATTCCAACTACTTAATATTCTTTAACTCCTGCTTCACCAAGGATCCCTTACTTGCCACTTAGCCCCATAGTAATGCTTGGGTGTATGTTAGGGTGGGAAGAAGTCAAACATATGGTCCTGTGCTCAACTCATGTGTGCTAACCACGCATCAATCTCTAATATTTATATTGAGTGTAACCTAGACAAACAGTCCGAGATGGGAAGGGGTTTTTCTGAAAAATTCATGCTCTAGCCTGAGTGTTTGAAGGCCAACACTGATGAGGCACGCGCCATTCAGGGCCGGACTGAGAACCAAAACCGGCCCTGGCAAAGTGCTCAGCCGGCCCTCTAGGGGTGCGACCGAGCTCTTTGCCGGGGCCGGTTTTCGGCCGATTTTGTTACAGGGCCGATTTTGCAGCTAAGCTGCAAAAACGGCCCTGTAACAAAAACGGCCCCCTGGGCCCAAAACCGGCCCCCACCCTTGCGGCGCACCGGGGGATTGCCCGGTGCCCGCAACAGCCAGTCCGGGCCTGGCGCCCTTCCATGTCTTGAAGAAGCCTATGACTACTGGCTGATCACGAGACGCAAATTGCCAAATCAGTTTTTACTTTAGAAATTCTGGGAGTGGCCAATGATCAGGCTTGTGTGTTATCTTTGTAGTGTCATGTAGATATGAATAGTCGAACCCCTTTGGTCCCTGATGGGCTCTGTAGGAGAATTACATCATCGTTTGGGTTTGTCTGGGTGTGGATAATAAAGTTCATGACACAGTGCGCACAGTTAACATTTTCTCTCTGAAGAATAAAGATGTACACTACTGAGATCCATGTGTGGCGTGGCCATTTGCATACTACCAGGCTGGGGAGGATGCTACGGTGTGCATGGCTTCGAAAAAAGTATTAGCATACATTGAAAGACAATGCAATTAATTCAACAGAGGCAAGGCTAAAGTAAATTTGAAGGCACTACTAAACCCACCTCTGAGACTTTGCTAAGTATATGACATCTGAAAGCACACCAATAGACCTTCTGAAACCTAAATATGGGACAGTGAATGAAGGGAGAGGGGGATGGCCTTGTGGTGTTGGTGTATGCACGTGATGCGTTGAATGGGAAGTGAACCGTAGAATTTGGTGTGTGTATGCTAGAATGTGTATTAGAAGGTACATGAGGCAGTTGGTGGTCTGCATGGTGGTTGTGAAAAGTGCTATTCCTAAATTTGTACCTAGTTCTCAGATTAAAAGGTGTTGTGTCTTCGTGTTCATTAGGAACCCACTTAATAGAACTGTTGACTGAACAATTCTGGAGGTGTTCAGAACACTACTCCTATCTCCTGGTTGCCAGGAAAACCTTCCTTACTGGTACTCAGACACATGTAAACAGGTAGGTATGGAAAGAATGTCCTAACATCACCGCACTGACCCATCACAAGTCTAGCCAGGCGAGGTGCCTCCTGGGCATCTCCCACCCTCTCCCGCAGGGACACCCTTCCACTCCACCCTCAACGTCCAACCACCTCTACTCACCAGAGTTATCATGAAACTGAAGAGCGTATGTATCTCCCAAACTTTAGGAAGCAGTGGGTGCTAGGTAGTGCTCCAAAGCGGTTGGCACCAAAAGGCGCATTGACAATCAAGCACAATGAAGTTGATGATGCACTCATGGAGTTTCTGCACTTCTAAGGAGAGATTGCTGTGTGCCACACTGGGACTGGTTAACCCTTCGTCTCCAATGTCTGTTTAACAGTATTTTGTGCACTGTACTGAAAGGGAGAGAATATTCCACAAGCAAAGGACACATTAGTTTAGCATATGGATAACTGTAAACCAAATCAAAGGGCAGATCAAAGAGGAGGGTAATTTGAGTAAAGGACATGTGGCTATTTAAAAGAACCTTTGGGAATTGTACAGAAAATGTTTTGTTCTCTTCTACCGTTGCTACTACCATGCCCGTCTCCAGAGAGAAAACTGACCTCATCCGGTAAGTACTGTACTCCGGAGGATGGACAGTGCATGGGTTTATTACCAGCACTGGTTTATCTGTTTATAAAGCACCCAGGTTCTGAAACCCAAATGGATCTTAGGTCCCAGTTGTGATGGTAACTTGAAGGCTGAGAAATGGAAGAGTTATTAAAAGGACGAGTTTGTACAGAAATTGAGTGAATAGGAATTAGGCACACACAGACCAAATGGCTTGGGCTTATAGTAATATATGCCATGCATTGTTACCCGAACATACGAAGTGATGAGGTCTCAGACTTCATAAATCACCATCGTAATGCTGTGATGGATTTGATCAAAACCAGGCTAGCAGTGGCGCCTATCAAAGTGCTTGAATTCTAAGTAAGGCAAATAAAACAGCACTTTTACTGGACAAGTTTGTCCCTAGCTGGCTCCTGTTCATGTCCAGTTGAACCCTTTGTCACGTTCACTGCGATTTAAAAACGAGATAACAAATACGCCCACCAGACTTGATTTTGTTTTTGTTAGCATTTAAGTAAAGTGTTTTGTACTTTTTACACCAAATAAGCATTTCTTCTTTTCAGTGTCATTGTTTTTCCATTTCTGGCTGTTCGAATGAAACCCAGCAAACAAATATTGTTAATTCATTCGCTAAAGTCCAACTCATGCATTTGCCATGATTTTATGAACAGCGATCAAGATATTAAGAACCACGGAAAAGGATGAAATCAGAATCAGGGCACGTTAGTTTTCCATACGTCTTTGTACACCTGAGTCTGATTCATGCTGGCTGTGCCTGTCTATACCTGCCCTGGTATTCATTGCAGTCACTGCCACGCTTTGTACCACAAGTTGTGGAGGTGATTTTTCCGAGATTCTAAACGACTACTCCCTCAACCTCGGTGCCCTTCCTTGCCAAACGCTCCTTCGGCCTCGGTAGGTTCCCCTCCTTGCCAGGCGCTCCTTCAGCGTCGGTCGGTGCCCCTCAGTGCCAGGCGCGCCATCAGCCTCCGTCGGTGCCCCTCCTTGCCAGGCGCTCCTTCAGCCTCGGTCGGTGCCCCTCCTTGCAAGGCGCGCCTTCAGCCTCGGTCGGTGCTCCTCCTTGCCAGGCGCGCCTTCAGCCTCGGTCGGTGCCCCTCCTTGCCAGGCGCGCCTTCAGCCTCGGTCGGTGCCCCTCCTTGCCAGGCGCGCCTTCAGCCTCGGTCGGTGCCCCTCCTTGCCAGGCGCGCCGTCAGCCTCGGTCGGTGCTCCTCCTTGCCAGGCGCGCCTGCTTTCCAAAGGATCCCTCTCTTCTGCTTGCCTCTTTCCCTCCTCCGGTATCTTGAGAAGGGAGGGCAGCCCAGCTTGGCTCATTGCTGTCCACAGAATATTCATGACGAATTACGCTACAGCATAGATATTTCAAATATCCACGCTGTATGAACCAAGTGCATTCAGGGAAAAAATGGTTGCCCGGGGCCAAAAATCTGTTAAACTCTAAGCGAGGCAAAGCTGGTGCCTGTTCAACTTCAGAACAGAGGTTCTCTTGTTTTTTTGGGGGCTTTTTTTAAAAGCACTGACAAAGCCAAGCAGTCTTAACGTGGGTGGGGGGTGGCATTATGTTGTGGTGGCCATAAATATGTGACTACAGCTGTAATTATGTTTGGAAATAAAAAAATGTTAATTTAAGTTTGTCATGCTATGTGGTGTCATGCTACTAATACCGGTGGAGGATACTTGTATTGCAGGTTCCACTGCTGCTTTATGAGTCTGGGAAGCCTTCACAACACCTCCTTGACTGGAGTCACTACGGTCTGAGTCATCCGACCTGATTCGCAAAGCCTGCATGGAAATCCAGGTGTCAGGCAGGGTAAGTCAAGACAATGAGACACCTACTCACAGCAATCGGTCCTGTTATGTTTGGTAAGAGAGAAAAAATGTGTGCAATGTAGTGTTTAGTAATGGTTTCTAACCTATAACTTCTTGAAATGTAAGCAGTGTCCACTTTGCCCAATGTGCACTGTGTAAACACAGAAATTCTGTGATGTGATTGTTGTATGGTGTCAGAGAGACAGGAAGAAGTGTTTCCAGTTTCCTTCTCTGCACATTACATACAAAGGCTGCCCTTCAAGAAGAGGCAACGCTGCTTCTCTTGGCCAGACCTCAAAAACATGATGTAACCATCAAGTCATTGCACAATTTCTATTTTCATGCTGCACAACAGACTCTGGTCAAGAGATTCATTTCTATTATCAGCGCAGCACTAAAAGTTATAAGGGTTCTTTACAGTACCACCGTTACTGTGGAAAACATAGCATAACAAAACCATAAGAACATTTGCAAAGGAACGAAGAAGTAAAAAGAGAAAGGACGACTCTAGAATGTTTTTGGTGAGAATGGGGAAATCATCAGGGCAGGAAAACGCATAACAAACGGATTTTAGAAAGCTCACTGAATGCAAGGTGTGGGAGCTGAGATCAGATGCTGATGGATAGTGTGCCAGGCAGTGGCATCACTGAAGGACGTGTACAGGGTGAGAGGGGTTCTAATCCTGCTGGCCTCGAGATGAATGGACTTCCAACTTCTGGCTAGGGTTTGATGATCAGTGAACAAATAGAAAACTTAGAGGATTACGTATTGCCCCATCAGCAGCAAATCGTAGAAAGCCCATCTATTTTGTTCACTGGGGAGACTTTTATCTGCATTCTGCTGGTAATTTGTTTACCTGCTCAGCCCGGGTTGGAACAAACGCCTGGAGGGGCGAGGGACCGAGAGGCACGCCACATAGCCCGCACCACCAGCCATACTCTTTGGGAGGATTGCAACCCCCAGAGTGTATCACTTGCCCTCACAGCTATCGAGAGTGCCGCGAGCGAGGGGGAGGCGGGATCATCGCGCTTATAGCGCCGCCTCTCCTCACGTGGCACGGGAGACTTTTATCTGCATTCTGCTGCCAATTTGATTACCTGCTCAGCGGGACGCCACATAAAACCCGGGAAGAACCCCTGGAGGGGCGGGGGACCGTGGGACATGCTGCATAGCCCGCACCACCAGCCACACTCTGGGGAGGACTGCAACCCCCAGAGTGCATCACTTGCCCTCACAGCTGCCATGAGTGCCACGAGCGAGGGGGAGGCGGGGTCATCGCGCTTATAGCGCTGCCTCTCCCACCGTGGCGCAGGACGCGCGCGGTTGGAAAACCCGGACGAAGTCCTCCAGTCAGAGACTGGAGGAGGCTGGGCTGGGCCACGGTATTGACATTTATATTGTGATATCTGGACATATTATTGTTTATATAGCTAATTGTCATCTAGCTGCCAGTTTTTATACTTATAATCAGCCCCCCCACAGGAACTTATGGAGAAGTGTGGCTTGATGGTTAGAGCAGCAGACCCTGATGCAGAGGTCTAGCCCGGGACCAGGGATCAATTCCCCGCCTCGGCAGGTCTTGGGCTCAAAATTCCACAGACCTGATAATTCTCGCCTTGGTGCCTATTCCAATCATGGAGTCCCACTCTGCAACTCTGGGCAATAGCTTGCTTAATCTCCACAACGGCCCCCACAACGCTAAGGATGCCTGGCCTCCACCTTGGAGGTGCCCAGGAGTGGACACCTCACAGGGAAAGCCAGAGTTCCACAGCAGTTATTCGTACAAGCGCCTTGAGACCCTTGTGGGTGAGTAGTGCGCTATACAAGTATCAATTTACATTTTACATTTAACTTGGTTAAGTAAAAATTGGAGAATACACCGAACGACCCCTGGGATATAATAGAGCAAACGAGAGAGGATGAGCAAGCGAAAATCCCTTAACGGGCAGGAGGTGGTTGGGACCCTTGACACCTTTTTGTAGAGGGCCGAGTCGGTTCTAAGGCATGACATTACTCTAACTGAACGTAGGTTATCACTAGAGCCGCAAGTTGGTCCTCTGCACCGACAAATTCACCAGTCAGAATTTTTAGCTATTACTTCAGCGGGATCCCCAAAGTCTGACCTACTTAAAGAGACCCAATGCCCATATTGCCCTTAGGGGAGGAAACCCCACCGATGCCTTCAGTTACATGCGGGAAGTACCTGACCAGGTTATAATAACCAAACCCAATGTCCAGACGAGAGGCCAAAAAATGAAGATCAGCCAGGGCAAAGTAGCAGCGCCCCCATCAAAAAAAAGATGAGGGCAGGGACCAAACACTAACAAAACATCAGCAGCGGCCCATGAGCCTACTGGGGTCACCCCTCTAACGGGGGGACTCCCGACACGATTCGCCTAGATTTCTGGGAAAAACTTGAGGGAATTTTTTAACCCTAATTAGACCTGTGCTAACTAAGCTATCTGCCATAGAAGAAAGCCTACAATGTCTAGAAGGGGCTGTTACACATTCCCTGGAACTCTCACACCCACCTGTACAGATATGTCGGAAGACAGTTTACCACCAATAACTCCCAGGGTCTTCCAGGCCTGAGCACTTTGCACAACACACATGTACTCAACATTGCACCCGTAGTCAAGTCCATAGTTAATCCTGAGCGTGAAGCAGCATTAATGGCTCCCTGCAAGTGGTCCTCCCAACAGTTCCATCAACCTCCTTTAAGATTGGCGGTGCGAGTTGCAGCAAAGTGACCTGCCCTGCGCGCACCTTAACCCAGGCAAATCAGGAAAATTCTATCAGGCCAGAGACCAGGGTGCAAACAAGGGAGTCTAATGGGAGACAGAAAAACAGTTGTCTATCAGAGCTGACGTTTTTGCATCTCCCGCCAGAGGCAACACCTTACACTGTTGTCCTAACTAATGTACCCCCTTTACAAAAGGGAGTCTTTGAGCATTGATCTTCCCTGAAAAATAAGGCAGTACACACACTCTCCATCAAGAAGGGCCACTTTAATGTTCTATTCTCAGAGTTTAAGATGGCTCGCTGAATCCTATGGGTAGGCTGCGCATCAAAAACACTGGCAGGGGATTGTGTAGTGGTCAGTTTTAGATCTCCAGATTTGGTCAGAGGCATCCTTGAAGTGTCCAAGCGCCACATGGTTAGAAAAGGGGGGATGGGCGTGGTTCCTCTAGGATTCTTCTATCAACCTTCTTTGCTGCCTAAACAGGCCCCTGTATTTGATAACAATAGCAGTATTCTACAATATAGACATGGCATCCCAACATCCAACTCCTTTGACCCCCCCACCTGTAATCTGGACGGAGTAGACTGACTGGCGTCACCTCTAGGTAATATTGAAGGCAAGAGGGAGCAACAAGATATTACTACCTCAGATACCTCCCAGTATACGGGTAAAACATTGAATGAGGAGTTAACTAGGACCCTGTAATATGGAGTCCCCGCTGACCGGGAACTTCATCATGGATCCCGACAAGCCCCTCCTCAAGACCAAGGTCAGCGGTCGGACAGAAGAGCGACGCCCTCAGATGACGTCAGACGCCGACTCCAGAAGAGAAGACGGCGAGGATTCCAGGGAGAGAACGGCGCTGACCACGGGAATCGGAGAGGGAATCACTTACACGGCGTCGGAGGAACCCAGACAACGGACTACAGCGGAGTGCGGCGGAATCACCTACATGGCGTCAGAGGAACCCGGACACTGGACCACAGTGGAGTGCGGCAGAATCACCTACATGGCATCGGAGGAACCCAGACACTGGACCACAGCAGAGAGCGGAGGAAGCTTGTTTCCAGAGCCCCCCAACGTGGAAGTATCTGGACGTCCCAGAGGAGGAGAGGACACCCTGATATCAAGGAGGACCGTGGTCCCATGCAAGTGTACTGGGCAAATCTACTAAAGAGGCTAAGGGGACGGGGAGGTTTAAGGGAGATTGGATGAAAAGGGGAGGGGGTGGGAAAAAGGGGGGGCCACAGTTGTAAATAGTTCACCACACCTTTCTCCCTCACCCGGGTGACAAAGCGAGCTGGTGAAGGTAGCGCCCTTATAGCAAGTCCAGACAGCGACCTGACATTTGTTCCCTTCTTGTGTTTTCTCCTCTTCCCTGGGACGGCGATACCACCCCTACATCTCAGAGAAGAAATCCCGGGACAACGGACACCAGAGGCCTTTAAACAGACTATCTCCCACCGTGTGTAAACCCTCACCCCCCCCCCTTTTCCAGGACTACTTTTGGGTTTCTTTAAGATACATGTTTCTTATCATGACCTGGGCCCCTGTAATAGTCTGAATAAAAGACTTGCTGGCGTGATCTGCCTCCTAAAGCGTGCCTAAGGAGCCTCCTTTTGGGAATCTCTGTATAAGACCCCGGCCCATCCATAGACAATACAACAGGGCCCAATCCCCAAGTATTTAGAGGGACATACAAGTGGGAAGGGAACCCCTGGGGACTCAGTGCATCCTTTTGAGCAGTATGTGGATACATTAGGGATACTAACAACACCTAATCTGGATCTCCCTAATGCAACAGGGTCGATTAGTATTATATCCTCAAAAATACCAGATCTCACAACGCATACCGTGGGGTCTTGAAATATCTCTGGGCTAAGCTCAAAGGTTCAGAACCCAGTTTGGGAAGCTTTTGTCAGGAACATAGATATTTTATGCCTACAGGAGACATGGGTAACTGAACCCTTACATTTAAACAGTTATAAGACATTTAACACACCGGCAGTGAAAGGCATGGGAGGGAGGCCTAAAGGCGGGATCACCACTTACATTTCTAATAAGCTGCCCTTAAGTAAGATCACGTTTCACCCTGGGGGAATACACTTTCATGTGTTTGAGTTAGCTCTTACTGCAACTCACTGCATACTCTGGATCAATTTATATAATAATACCATCCAAAATGACCTTGACTCAGTAGTAAAAGACATTCTGGCTACAGTCACAAACATTTCCATTGGGAAAAGCAAAGACAGTATGACTCTGCTAATGGGTGATTTCAATTGTGGTCTATGTAATCATTCTGATAACAGATTGTGTGGTATCCTTAATGAGGCAGATAGTTGTACACACTTCAATTACTCTAAGACGGGATATTTTCAATGACCTCATCTCTAAACTATATCTTGGGCCTGCAAATGAGATCTCAACTACTCCAGTTGATTTCCTGCCTACCTTTAATGGGAAAGACTATGCCACCACCATTGATTTTATACTGATCTCACCCGTACATGCGCACTTCGTTGTTTCCTTTGAGGTAAGGGATATCGCCTTAACTGACCCTTTCCCCCTCCTCTTAAAACTTAAGACACACACGCACTTCCTGAACAAGCCTGAATTACCTACCCGTATGTTGGGAACTGTAGAACTGAACAAAGTAAATGGATTCTCATTAAAGTGGTCTAAGGGTGATGCAGATCTGCTAATTAAAAATGTTTTAGTGAAATGTAGGTTTGAGATAGAAACCTGTCTAAGCAAAGTTGCTTTGGATGCAACAATTGTGAATTGCTCTGTAGATATCACCCGGGTGGCCAGAAATGTATTAACTGTACAATTTAGCAATAAACTTAAACCTCCTGGTTGGTTTAACAAAAAATGCTCCAGGGCATATGCCAATTTAAAAAAGGCATTACACACAAAGCCAAGATCACTACCCAACGTCGGTCAAGCTAGATTAGACTATAGAAGGACATTAAAAGAAAGAAAACAAACCCTTCATAATGATGCTTGGGACTCTTTGCATAACGCCGCCGAGAAGAAAGATAGTACTGCATTCTGGAAGGTCCTGAGAACTCTTTCTAGCCCCAACCAAAGGCCCTTAAGTGGAGATAGCTATGACAGAAGAAATATGGATAAGCTACTACTCCAAACTATATAATGAACGTGGGAACTCAGGGAGGAACCCGGAGGACTGTAACATAAATAATTATGAACATATTGATCTAGAAATCACCTTGGAGGAGGTGACTAGGGCCCTGGCACAAAGTGCGGGAGGTAAAGCACCTGGGCCCGACGGGGTACCTGTTGACCTTTATTAATACAATGTCCCCTTGTGGGGCCCATATTGACACAGATTTTTAATGCCAGCATAAGGTCTGCCCTCCCTCAGACATGGGCACAATCAATAATAATTCCAATATTTAAAAAGGGCAATCGTGAAGACCCAGGATGCTACAGACCGATTTCTTTCCTGGATTCTATGGTCAAGGTGCTAGGGAGGGTCATACTGGAACGCTTTGCAGACTGGGCCGAGGAAAATCAGATTTTATCCGACTTGCAGTACGGGTTCTGCGACGTCCTTGGCACCATTGAAGTCCTTAAACCTCACAATATTGATAGCCAAGTACACGAGCGAAAAAAGGCAGCCTCTATTTGGCCTTCATTGACCTCACTGCGGCCTTTGATTCAGTTAAGCATAATAGGCTGTTGGCGGTCCTTGAAGGGGTGGGGGTTGACTCACAAATTATTACGCTCCTACGCTGACTGTACAACGATGCGTCAGCAGACGTCCGTTTTGGCCAGAAGGGAGAATGGGCTGAATCCTTCCCAATCAGGAGAGGGGTCAGACAAAATTGTGTGCTGGCCTCCTTCCTTTTTAACCTTTATATAAATGGACTTGAAGATGCATTGCTTTTCCAGGGCAAAGACTTTCCCCAAGCTGGTGGCCGATCTATTCCCGCACTTCTTTATGCGGATGATGCCATATTGATGGCCCGGACCCAAAACGGCCTTCAGAGAGCCCTGGACATTTTTAGCACATTCATGAGAGATCTTGGCCTCGAAACCAATATAACCAAGATGTTTGGTATGAGGTGTAAGCAAGGGACGCAGAAGACCCGTGAAATGTTTGTAGACGGGAAAAAGGTAGCCTCCACAAAAAACTTCTCTTACCTAGGTGTACTTTTTAACCACCATGACTCCTGGCCCCCGCCATATTTGCCCAAAAATTAGCTTTTGCTAGATCTACTGCTGCAGTATCAACCTTTGCCAACAAGTGAGGTAGGAAACTGCCCACGGAATTGCTGCATATACATAAAGCGTCACTATGACAACCTATGGAGCTGGGGTGTGGGGTTTTGTGGACATTAATCCACTTCAAATAATTGAAAATGAGTTCACAAGATATCCTCCCTGCTCCTCCTAGTACATCCACCTTTATTTGCCATGAGGAGTTAGCTCTCCGCCATATAGCAGACTTGGTTAAATTAGACCCTATTCTTCTGTGGCATAGAGTCTGGTGTAAGGACCAGACAGAGTTGAACAGAGAGATCTTAAAAGATACCTTAAAACTAGAAGGGGCCCTTGCAATCCCTTAGATTAAATTTGTACGTGATTTTATGAATGAACTGGGTCAACCCAAATACTTTTTAACCCCATCGTCAATTATGGAGATCCCCAGAAAGGCCTTAAAAAATTAGGGCCTCCAGTTCTTAGAAGCTAAAAGATTGCACAGAGAATTAGTAGCAAAAATAACTGTGAGACAACATCAATTGTTACGTACTATCATAGGGATGGAGCCCTATTTATCTTTTGTACCAGGAACTTTTGACAGATTTCTTTTAACTAGGCTAAGACTGGGCATCATCCATAGATTGATGACATTCCCGAAAATGAATGACTGGTCTCGCACTCTAATACTGTGCCCTTGCGATAACATCTCTGACCAATCCACCAATCATCTAGTCCTGTTTTGCAAATTTTATCTAGAGCAAAGGACAGTTTGGATTATTCCTTTCTTAAGAAAACTTGGGCACAGGTAGTGCCGCCAAACCATGCTTTTACTCCAACTACTAGAGAAAGAGCATATAGCATGGAGGGTAGCTCAGTTTTTAAAAGCTGCATTTTATATAAGGAAAAGTATTTTTTGGAATAGTAATGTATGTATCATGTTTCTCCTCTTTTTAACTGTAAATTACCTGTAATATTTATTACGTGTAAATAATATGCTGTGTTTTAATTTTTGTGCTTTTATGACTGTTTTAAATAGCAGCCGAATAAAGCTTTCCTTTACTTGACTTGACTTGTTCACTGGACTTGGGAGTGGGCCCAGAACTAATGATAGCAAGCCAGTCACTCTGTCGTGTTTGCTTTCGGGTTTGCATTGACAGTTCTTTTGAATATTTGACTGTAATTTCAAACGTCCACTGGAATTTTTGTAATCATGGGGCAATTTGGCTAAACCTCTGTGATGAAGGAATAGCAGTGTAAATAGGACAAATCACTGTCGAGGCAAGTATGAACTTAGACTCAATGGACTCCAAACATACTGTGGATTTATTAGCTCATGTACAAAGCAAGTATTGATGTATCTCCAGTAGCAGCGAGAACTTCCTGCTCAGCCACCTTTCGACAGGCCTCTCAGTCAAGAGATCGCCCACATTCTATGTCACACCTCAACTCAGTATATCATTCATGGGTCAAATGCGAAATACACAACCAATGACATGATGCAACATGTCTCCATTGATTAAGGGCACCCAAAAAAGTGAGATATGTCTCACAGTATCCCTTCACACCATCAAATATGTAAAACTGTACAGATGGCGAAGTACACATAAGAACACACTAGGCACATGACCTTCCTAAAAAATCACCATATGGCAAGGTACCCTGCACAAGTAGTATTATTAAAAAAATTTGAATAGTGACAAGGAGCATCATACCTATTGTGCTTTCTCCTGCACATTTCATGGTAAAATTTGCTCCCACCATCAGCACACCCCAGGGAATTTGTGACAAATAAAACCGAATTAAATTCATGCAACCTAACATGAGTGTGGCTTCCTTAAAGACGTACTTCTTGTAAAATTGCAAAACCCATTAGAAACCAATGCAAATGCAACTTATACTTATCCCACACAGACCAGGATATAAGGTGTAACAGATTGGAAACTGCAGCTAAGTCTTATACTACACCCAACGAAAATAGCCAATGATCCATGAAAGTCTGGCTTGAACAAGCACCAGTGCTCCAGCCTGCCTGTCAGAATGGTCACCCTACAATCCTCTCTTGTCAGAGGGTCTCACTAGAGGATGTCCTGTATTTTTCCTCAAAGCAAACACAAGGAGATGATGGAAGGAGCGCTGAAACTTTTCAGGCACTCACCCCCAGTCACAGATCTGGGTTTAATCCATCAGCGTTCTTTAGCTCACTTCCCCACCCCAGTTCAGACACAGCTATATGCAAATCAATCTTGACCCTGTGCCTCTTGGTAACAGTCCAGCCCAGACTGCCAAGCCATGTCTTCCCTGCACCGGAAACAAGCATCCTGGGACCAGTTTCGGGCTAAAAGCACCCATCAGCCAGGCTAGCTTGAATCCAGTGGCAAAGTGAGCAAAGGACCCACGTCTGGGCATACCCTGCCAACTTAGGGCGAACAAAGCAAACACAAGGAGATGATGGAAGGAGTACTGAAACTTTTCAAACACTCACCCCCATTCACACATCTGGGTTGAATCCATCATCGTTCTTTAGCTCACTTCGCCACCCCAGTTCAGACACAGCTATATGCAAATCAGCTTGACCCTGTGCCTCATGGGAACAGTCCATCTTGAACTGTCAAGCCATGTCTTCCCTGGACCTGAAAAAAGCATTCTGGAACCGGTTTTGGGATAACAGCCCTCATCTGCCAAGCTAGCCTAAATCCAGTGGCATAGTGAGCAAGGGACCCACTTCGGGGCATACCACTCCGGACCGCCATTTTTGTCCTTTAGTGGTCTAGTTTCTAACACTGGAGGAAATAAAATGGGACGCTGCGCGAGGTCGCAGGGGGCGTGCCGCTTGCGGGCCGAAGGCACGCCAAAGGCAAGCCCATCTGCGCCCGTCAGTGTCCCGAGGAGTCCGGCACCGGAAAGGTTGCCCGAGACTTGCCACCCCCATCAGCAGTTGTGTGTGACCTTGTCTGTAAGTTCTGTGGATGGTTAGCTTCTCCCAGTGCAAAGGGCATGGATGCTCAACTAATATCTAAAAATAGTGCCTATCGGGAGAAGAATTTAGAGGAAGAGAGCCCCCTTAAGGCGATCTTGCTTAACATCAGGTCTTTAAGGAAACATGAATTTCAGCTTTTTGACCTCTTAACCGACTTAAAACCGGACATTATGTTCATAACAGAAACCTGGCTAAATGATGCCTCCAACCCCAAGATTACTAATGCGATCACCCCGGGATATGAGATTCTTAGAAGGACAAAGTAGGGGTAGGGGCGAGGGAGTAGCCAATATTTATAAAAATCTGTATTCCTGTTCGCTTCTCCCCATCGCAGAGATAGAGGGAGCTGAGGAGTTTGGCTTCTTCTTAACTGTGTCAGCACACCAATCTATTGCAGGAGTGGTAATTTACCGTCCACCGGGCACGGCCGGAAAATTCTTAGAATCAATTGGGCATGCCTTAGCCCCTGTTGCGACCAAAAATAAGCATTGCCTGGTACTCAGTGACTTTAACAGCCATATGGATCAAGTAGAAGAATTAGAGCCATCTAGACTGTGTGAAACAATGGGTATTTTCAATTTGCCCCCTATGTCTTCTGGCCCACTCATGAAAAGGGCCATATCTTGGACCAGGTCTTTTCATCGATTAGTATAGAAATGGAACAACCTCTTCCTATGATATGGTCAGATCACTTTCTGCTTATGTTCAGAATCTCTAAAGAATTCAGTTGTTCTCCATCACACTATAGACCCAGCCCGAATACCGTTAGGACTTTAAAAAATTTCACAGTTGCGGCAGTGGCAATGCACTAAGGTCGTACCCCATTCCTTTTACTGGACTATTGGAGAGCGATCTTCTCTCCTTAGAGAGCTGGCTTCAGCTCCGCTCAGCAGAACTGGCCCCCCCAACAACTCGGGCAGCTAAGGCCAGCAGGGCTTCTGCTCCATGGTTCACAGAGGCTCTCAGAAAAAGTAAAAGTGCATTTAAAATCCTGGAGAGATTATGGCGGAGGAATTTTTATCCCTCTGATAAAGCCATCTATAAACAGGCTCTGAAAGCTCACTACTCTAAGGTTCGTGAAAAAAAGAAACGCTTTCTTGCCACCAAAGTGGAACAGGCAGGGAATAAAAGCAAGGAATTATTTAAAATTGTCAAAAAATTTACTTCTCCTACCGCTATGATCAGCCTTTTTATTCCAACTAGTGACTGGACAAACAGTCTAGCGCAGTATTTTTTTGAGAAGATCAAAAATATCCAAGATTCCTTTAGGGAATTGTCCCGGATGGTGGGATCAAGTACAGTGATCCCCAGCAGGAGAACCTCCATGCATGTAGTGCCTCTTTTACAATTCACGCCTATTTCTCTGGATAAATCTCTCGAGATAATGAAGGCTTTGAAATCTAGCTCCCCTATGGATCCTTGTCCAGCGCAAGTACTGGTGTCTATTGGAGAAGTAATTAATCCAGCGGTGAATCGAGTGCTGAACTCTTCACTCCCCAGAATTCTCCCACTGCTAAAAAAACCTACAGGTGACCCACTGATGGTGAGTAATTACAGGCCCATTTCATTGTTGCCTTTTTTTTCCAAAGTTTTGGAGAAATATGTAAACAGTGTTACCACAGAGTTTATGGAGGCTAATAACATATTACATCCAAGTCAGTCTGGGTTCAGATCTAATTTTAGTAACGAGACAGCCCTACTAGAAATTTCTGAAACTATCAAAACCACCTTGGATAGTGGGGGGAACGCGGTACTTGTACTACTAGATCTGTCAGCGGACTTTGATACCGTGCCCCATGACCAACTCCTGGAAAGACTCCAGGAGTGTGGGATTGGCGGCACCGTTTTCAAATGGTACACTTCCTTCTTAAGTGGCCACCAGCAAACTGAATGGTCCCCTCCGTTTTCCACCCATATCATCACTATGGAAGTGGGTGTTCCCCAAGGCTCGGTGCTTAGCCCAGCCTTGTTCAATCTGTATGTGACCCCACTTGCACTTTTAGCGGAGCAATATGGTGCTAAAATTGTGTTTTACGCCGATGACACGCAACTTCTGTTTACTAGTGAGATGGGAAGCGTGTTTCGAGGTAATGAGATAAACATCTGATTAATGGAGGTCTTCTCCTGGCTTCAGGAGAGTCAACTAAAGTGTAATCCCGAAAAGTCGGAGATTATTTTTTTGGGTTCCGACAGGAGCATAGAGTGGCACCTCTGGTAATGAGATAAACATCTGTTTAACGGAGGTCTTCTCCTGGCTTCATGAGAGTCAACTAAATTGTAATCCCGAAAAGTCGGAGATTATTTTTTTGGGATCCGACAGGAGCATAGAGTAGAGCCTCTGGTGGCTCCAAGTGGCTACATGTCTCCCCCCAAGTGTTCAGTCACTTTCCATGAAGACCCAAATTCAAACTGTGGCCCGCACCTGCTTTGGGCTCTTAAAAATGCTGAGAAATTTTCTCCCCCTGCTGCCGATTTCCCTCAGAAAAACGGTTGTTCAGTGCCTTATTTAATCTAGGCTGGACTATGCCAATGTCCTATATTTGGGCCTACCAGAATACCTTCTAAGCCGCCTCCAGGTGATCCAGAATTCGGCAGCCAGAGCTATTCTTAGGACCACACCCAGGGATCATGTGACTCCAAACCTAAAATCGCTCCATTGGCTTCCGGTGCATAAGAGGGTCCAGTTTAAGGTCCTCATCTTGGCCTTCTAGGCCTTTCACAACTCTGGGGCCCTTCACATTAGGAAAAGGATACAGCATTATGCCCCGAAACAGACTTTGAGTTCTTCGATGCAGTACTTGATGATCATTCCTAGGTTTTCCCATTCCCGCAGGGGCGGCCGCTCTTTTCAAGTGTTAGCGCCCCGCCTATGGAATGATCTCCCCAATGCCCTTAGACAGACAAGTGACCTAGGTGAATTTAGGAGGAAGCTAAAGACCTGGGTATTTTGATATGTAGCACAACTCTGGGAGTTGTGTGTCCTTTTTATTCTGCCTGCTTTCAGTGGTTATTAGCATGGGACACTCTATGGAGTAGCCATGCACTCTATAAATACCCAATTACAATTACAATTACCCTGATAGGCTGATCAGAGGGTGGTAGTGTGTGTTCGGCAGGGATCTGCCGGCACGGTCACGCATCCTGTGCACTGCGGTCTGATTTTAATATTGTGTTTTAAATATTGGTAACTTTTACTGACCTGTGGGGATTGGAGCGGTGACTCAGCTCCTCATACGATCTTCTCCCACCGGCGGGGTCCGTCTGTGCGAGCAGACCCGCCATCTTGAAGGTAGTGTGTTTTACATTCTAGCCTTTTTAGGACACACGCTCAGGGCTCCATTAAATCCCCGATGGTGCTAGCGCGAAGCAGGCATGCGCAACAGGCACGCCAGTGGTGCGCCAAAGGCAAGCCCGTCTGCACCCGTCCGCGCTAAGGAAGCGCTCAGCGCCAGCCATGCTGCCCATTTGGGCATTGGTGGGGACTTTATTGGGCAACTCAGCCACTTAAGATACTCCAGGGAGACGCTCCTTCATATAGGTGAGTCATACGCTGATAAGGGGGCTCTTTGGTTCGCTGAGTCGGCGTCCCCCCTAGAACATTTTCTTGATAAATGTCTTCTAGCATTTGGGCTCCTTAATGTGAGGTCTCTGCCAAAGCACAGCGTGGAAATTCAGCTGCTGCTGGAATTACACGAGCTCCATGTTCTGTTTATGACAGAAACAAGGACCTGTCCAGACTGTGAGGTTGACCCTGGCTCGGCTTGTCCGCCAGGTTATAAAATCCACCACCAACCCAGGCTGAATGGGAGGGGAGTTGGGGTAATTTATAAGGATACCTGGAAGATAGGGACTATTGATATTGATGCGGTTAATGGACTGGAATTATTCGGCATGCCCATAAAAAATGAATCTGGCCTTATTTTGACAGGGATTATCTGTTACAGACCCTCTGGGGCTTTTAGTGTTCAGCAGCAATCACTATTTGGATACTCTCACTAATATGGCAGCCACGCATCACAGATTGGTAATTTTGGGTGATTTTAACTTGTGCTTAAACGGCTCTCTTGACTCTGGTTTTTATAATATACTTCACTCATGTGAAGGTCTTGGCCTTTTCCAGCGGGTCTCTAAGGCCACTCATAAAGCTGGGCATCTCCTTGACTTAATTTTCTCTGAAACCCATCTTCTGCATATTGGCGAAATTCTGCCTATGGAATTGTAGCAGGGATTCCGTTCTCCTACAGAACTGTGCATAGAGACTTGGAATCTCAGTCAATTAGGGTGTGCCAAAACTCACCTTAGTACCCAAAATCCCCTTACCGAGCTAGCTACAGTGTCTCATTGGGTATTACAAACTCCCAATGTTTACACAAACCAGAACATGAACTTAGAATACCTCAGGTCACGTGGAATACATGAGCACTCTTTCGTTATACAATCATTTCTAACCAGAACGTGGAGTAAATGAGGACGCGTGCATATTTGAAATATTTATTTACTAATGCAGTGTTCTCAAACGCAGTATCTTAGATAATACAAGCAAACATATTATAAGAAGCATAGTTATCAGCATAGTTACTAGTCCATAGAATGCAAAAGGTGACAACATACTAAATATGCTGAAATGAATAGGGTTCAACAACACCTATTTCTCACCCTCCCTATCTAGCATATTATATTATATCTAAGAAGGTCTCAGTGGGTTTTAGCAGGGCGGCCCCATACCTCAAGATCCTAGTGTGAAGGGATCACATCATCTTCCACCACCTCTCTGCATGCGAACAGCATCAAGTGTGTGTCGTGTGCTGTATGCAAAGCAATATAAAATGCACCTAAAGCCAGATTTTGGCAGCAGCTGCATTTATGTAATGTCTAGGAAGGTGCAAAGATCGGACCTCACAACAACACTGTGTCGAGTTATCCTTGAAGGCTTCAGCACTCACTGTACAGACACAGTTTACTAAGCAAAGCTGATATCAGAGCAATAACATATTATTCTCGTGTAAATCACAACGCTCTTCTAGGCTGAAGAAGTGGAGAAGTGTGGCTCAATGGTTAGAGCGGCAGACCCTGATGCAGAGGTCTAGCCCGGGACCAGGGTTCAATTCCCCGCCTCGGCGGGTCTTGGGCTCAAAAATTCCAAGGACCTGATAATTCTCGGCTCAGTGCCTATTCCAATCATGGAGTCCCACTCTGCAACTCTGGGCAATAGCTTGCTTAATCTCCACAACGCTAAGGATGCCTGGCCTCCACTTTTGGGGTGCCCAGGAGTGGACACCTCACAGGGAAAGCCAGGATGGGTTCCACAGCGGTATTCGTACAAGTGCCTTGAGACCCTTGCAGGTGAGTAGTGCGCTATACAAGTATCAATTTATTTACAAAGCTAAAACAACAATTATGTGTCGTGTGCAGAAGCAGCCAAAGGTAAAATGGCGTTTAAACGTTTAATAAGCTCATGCTAACTTAACACCGTATATAGGCAAGCAGTAACTATATGACATCCCCTCATGATCCGAGCACGGATAAGATAAGATAAGATAAGAAGATAAGATAAGGCAAGGGGCACATCATGAAAGCAGAGTTCAAGAACGATGAGCCATGTAAAAATGTAAAAAATGGCGGAAAAAAAGTTTTCAGAAGTCAATTAAAAAAATTCCAACTTGCCAATCCATTGTTCACTTTCACTCAAGTCAATAGGTCTGGGTGGTGAAAAATGTATGCACAATTTGCCCAAAAAATTATGTAAGTATAAAACGGGTTGTCATCAAAAACCTGGAAAGCCTTTAGGACAAGACTGAATACTCAAAATATGCAGCAACAGCCTCCAACAGGAAGTCACTGTCATCATCCGAAAACAGTTCAGCCATCCAATTTAATAGTTGGAAAGAACATACGTGCTCTTCCAGTACCGGAGCCTCTAGCACCATCAGAGGACAAATCATGGGTGCTCAATAAAGCTCTGTGCCAAGAAATCTTGTGCTGCTGTAACGACCCATTAGTCCATGCATCGCTGCCAAGGCCATAATCCTTTCGTCCGAACAAAACAACTCATGAGCAACTAAGGGACTCATCAGATGAATAAAATCAACGTCAGGGGACACCGTCTTGCAGAGACACAAATCAAGGGCCCACTCGAAATCGCAGCTCAGGCAATGAAACACAGGCTGGACACAGGTGAAAAAGGAAAATCGAAACGATAATCCATATGCCGCGCTCAAAGTCGCGAGCGGCAACGTGCCATAGTACTCAAGCATTCTGTTGCGAAACAGTGCCAGGTGGGGCTGTGCGGCGTGTAACACAGGATGGGCATCCATTTCTAATCAAACAAAATATCACCAAGACGCCTGCAGCCAGCGCCAGCAAAACAGGAAATCCACCAAATAGGCTTGAAAATATAGAATGAAAGAAAGCAGGAATAGCTCCAAATATCTTTTCAAATGAAGTCACAAGACCACTGCTAACTATCTTAAAAAAGTGTGCGAGGCCAGAAGTGGAGGACGCGTTAAAGATTGAATGTATCAGCTCGCTGAAATGCAACGCAAGTCAGTATTTAAAAGAGCCTGCACCTCTGTGCGGATGTTAAGCTACGTGAAGGACGAATGTTTCACAAGCTGAACTCAGGGCCACTTCTTTTTGGGAGAAAAGGGCTCTTATTCTACTCATACCATTGAACTCTGCCTTCAAGGTTGGCATTTGCGGCCAGATGGAAACATCCAAGTTCCCATGCAGGGGGTGGGTACAAAACATTTTTGCAGCAAACCACTCGTTCAGATACGGTAACGACATAAGCAATACCTCTAATTAACCCACAATAATCTTCGTTATTCAAAAGTAAATAACTGCCGTTTGCCAGTAATGTGAGAGTGGGGACGATTGCGGGAACTGGAGTACCTTTCAAAACACAGGCTAAATTCGGCCGGTCTTGGTTACAAGAACCGTGCAATTGAATGTGTCTACACATTAACGAGTGATCTGGTGTTTCTGTGCATTCCTCACCTTTAAGAAAGACCTCTTTCCCATCTTTTAGAGATCTATAAGTAAAAGGAAGTGACCAGGCTTCATGGAGAAAGGAACTACCCAGTGGTTCATATCGGCCTATCGCAATATATTGCATACAATTTGTAAATTTAAACAGAGCAAATGGTAATGTGATTAACCCGTGGATAAGCCACGTAGCAGCAGTGGCTTCTGCCACAGAAAACGGTAAAGACTCCAATCTCTCAATGTGTAACATAGAAAAAGAGGCATCTCTCATTGAAAGTATGCGCTGCTTGTCAGTCAAATTAAAAGGGGCAAAGAGGGAGGTGACGTTCATGTAATTCCAAGGCACCTTTCCAGATTTAAGCGTCTGCAGGGTCCACGCAAATTGCATAATGGAACGCAATTGATTTTGACCATGGTATAAAACAGACACTTCATCTTGCACAATATCAACAACAGAAGACACTATATTATCTAAGGTGTAAATGCGGGAAGAAAGCATGTTAATACTGTTATCTACAACTGCCAGCACTTTTTCTAAATTAGCTTGATCAATAGCTCTAAGGCGTGTAGCCGCCTAAATCTGTGATGTCTTCCAGATTTCATTGTAAATCGCATATATCCATCTTTTAGATCTACCACTAGCCGGGCCTTTTATGAAATCAGTTAAATCCACATCATCAGCCAGCTTGGATAGATGTAGGAATGTTTCAGCCAATTCTGACATAATTTGCCTACTGAATAAGTGGTGACAGGATGGTCAGTGTCAAAACGGGGATCAGGCCTGACCTGTGTAAATCCTTCAGCTAAACCCAGAAAACAACGTTGGCATGAATCAGAACTTCTGTGCCACATCAGCCAACCTTTTGGATCCAAACTGGATATGTTAAAGGACGAATTATGCAATAGAGTTTGCAATTCCCGAATGGAAAACTGTGTAATATTACTCCAACCAGAATATTCTTCTAAATCAGGGACGGTAGGTGTATTTAATTTTTTAGAAGTAGCCAATCCAAAGCATGTCGTTTGCGAAATGGTAGAATTCAAAAACAACATATGATTTGGGATGAGACATGCACGGTGCAAAGCCTCAGTGCCTTGTACCTGCCAGCTTTTAGAACCCCAAACAGATTTAAGGTCAACAGTTTCCTTCCATAACTCGTAGCCTTCCACAGCCAGCGTGTCTAGAAAGGACTTCGAGTACAATAACTTAGTATCAGTAAGTCTAACCTAGGACATGGACTTCTTTGTCATTTTAAAATAAAAAGATGCGGGATTGGACTGATTAAAGTCAGTAAAATATGTGTACTTTTTCAAAAAAGTACTCAAACTGCCTTGTAAAGGAGCCGGGCAATGCTCCCACTGTGTATAATTTACAGAACTCCTTCTGGAATTAGTTTTATGCAGATAATGGTTGCCAAAATGTTGGAAGCAAAATAATTCACCATAATTAGCAGATAGATTCTAAGTACAAATCTTCAGCATCAAAGGCAGCATAATATTTCAAATCAGAAAACAATGCCTCTACGGCCTGAATATCCCAATCATCAGAACGTATGTTTTGTTTTACCACATCCCCCATGTTTACCCTGAGCACATTAGGGACATTAACAACCTCAGTAGGGCCATGGATTTGAAATTTAACGGCATCCCACACAATCCCATCAAGGACAGGCCAAGCAGTGATGTGAACAAAAGTCAAGACTCTTTTCAGTCTGTGGGCTGAATGCGATGAGGAAAGGGGGGCCAAAGTTCCATTTAGATGTCGAATGCATGTTCTCTCCTCGACATAGTGTCCATTGACGATTCGAAAAAAATAAAACACAAAACCAATTGACATAAAAAGGTAAATTGAAAAAAGTACCGACCAAATATATGTCCAAGGGGGAATCAAAAAGTGTTTTTTAAATAAACTGGCATAAACTGCAAAACGTGAGGGCTTTCTTGAGTTATTCGATACAGTGTCAAAAGAAAATCTGGATTCTGTGGCCAAACGTGTTTGCAAATCAGGCATCGATAAGTCAGTCGGGTAAGTGTAATCAATTTCATCAACGTTAGTACCAGGCAAAGTACTTAATAAAGGACTGGAAATTGTAGGCATCTCGATGGCCACTTCTGGTTCAGGATTGGAAGCAGTGGCCAAAACAGAATTTCTCACAATCGAAGGACAGGAGACAGCTGGTGTCATACTAAGAAGAATCGGCCACTCTGTGTATCTTGACATTGTCAATTGAGATAAACCTGTTTTCTTTACGACCTGGAAGCGGTGGTAAAATGACTGTTCTTGTGCTCTTCACGCCAAGCACAGGAACCGGAGCTCGATAGGAAGGACCAAATTCTTTCTTGTTATGGATCTTCTCTCGAACTAGTTCTCCAACTTGGGGTAGCCAGCCAACTACCGGGATCTGCAACGCATCATCCGATGTGAAGGGCAAATGTTCCTTTGCAAGACTGTCTCTGGTCTTTTGTAGATCCTGTAAAACATTGCAATGTTCATCTACGTCAAAGGTTGTGGCTTGGGCCACGCAGTCTAGACCGTCAAGGTCCGGGACAAACATCTTGATACCAAAGAGCATTTCGTATGGGGTCCGCCCACCCAGAGACCTTCTAGGGAGATTATTAAGAACATGCTGCACGCCATTGAGATGGGCCAGCCAGTTTCTGCCAGTGCCTATAACTCGAGCTGTCAATGATTGCTTTAAGTCACCGTTCATTCGTTCCACTACACTGTTACCCTCAGGTCTGTATGGAGACGAAAACTTGACTTGGACCCCCATCGAAATCATGGCATCCTTGTACGCTTTAGAGGCGAAAGCCGGACCCTGATCCGAATGGAAGGTACCACAGGCAAAAATCCCTACAAAGACACGCAAATCTCTTATGACAGTCCGTGAATCAGCGCTGCGATGGGGCCAGACCCACACAAAGCGTGTGCATGAATCAACTGCTACTAAGATGTACTTATACGCAGTATCAGAAGAAAAAGGACCGCAGTGATCTAAATAAACATATCCTAGTGGTTTATTCAATATGTACAACTGTGTCTATGGCGGACGTGCAGCAGTCGAAGGCTTAATCTGCTGGCAAATGTCACATTGAAGGACATAATCACGCGTCTGTTTGTACTGTCCACGCCACCAGAAACGCTGTTGTAATTGAGTTACAGTGGTCGAGACGCCCGCATGCGCAGACGCCACACCTTCATGCGCCGCTGTAATCAATGTAGCCCTGCGGTCCTAGTTGGGAATCAACTGCTCCCCAACTTCAGGAATTTTCACATAAGGAACTTTATGGGGACTTAAGTGGTATGTGTACTTCAAAGGGAACCCCGTAGGATGTTTACCTCCCTTCTCAGTGGCAGCAACAGCCACCAAGATATCATCATCAATCTTACTTTTGGACCGTGTAACCGCTGCAACTAAATATGTAGATACCGCTGATTTTGCTGCCTCATCAGCAAGTGAGTTACCGACAGCGTGAACTCCAACACGCTGATGGCCGAGAGTATGAATTACAAACACAAGTGGCACCTGCTCTTTAAGCTCAGCCACTCGAACCCAGATCATTTTATGTTTTATTGTGTTACCCTTGGAATCATGAAAGTCATTCTGAATCCAAAAGAACAAGTTTTCATTGTAAGACTGGACACAGTAATAGGAATCACTCACAATAGGAGTCGTCACACTAGGATCTGCGTACTCTAATGCAAGCATCAGAGCCCGAAGCTCTGCCAATTGTGCGGTGCAGTCCCCTAGAGTCTGCGTGTGCACGACTCTGGACTTGAACTCATCGTTCACCATGGCACCGACCACAATGGCGCATGTGGAAAAGTAGGTGTGTTTAGAGCCATGCGCAACCTGCGCGGAACCATCAGTGTAAATGATGCAATGGAAATCCTCCAAAGGTCGCATAGCTAAAGGAGCTGGATGAACGAATTCATACTGTAAATACTCCTGCGACCGCAATGAGGCGTCAAAAATAAACGTGACATCCGGGGACGTCAAGGAAGCAGCCCTTTGTATCCACCGAGGGTGCAGTGGAAAATCGCATTTCAGCCGAAGTGTACAAGTGTGACTTGTAAGCAATAGGTACTGTGTCTCCTTCATTAAAAGTCAGGTATGTGAAACCCACCGTCCCAGGGATGATTCTTATCACCAGGTTGGTGTGGTTGTCACGAGTCAGCAAAAATTTTGAAGCGAGCAGATCAGCCTGCAAGGATTGCAGAATGGCTGTGTGCTCAGGCAGCCAGCATGATTTGGAAAAAGTTGGTTGTATCAAGGCATACAAAGGCTTGATATGCTGGGCATATTCCGGAATGTATGTCCTCCCGAAATTTAAAAAACCCAGTAAAGACTGTAATTTTTTCAGAGTTGTCGGAGCGCGTAATTGTGCGCATTTCTCCAGGAAGTGAGGAGCCAATCCTCTACCTTCATTGTTGAGCTCGTAGCCCAGGAACAACACTGTATATTCTGCAATGTGCGATTTTATAAAATTGAATTTGTAACCCATGTCTGCAAAGCTACAAATTAAGCGATCAACGCGACACAGATGCTCCCAAAGTTCGTCGTCTGTGAGATAAAGGTCATCCACATACGAGCAAGCATCAGGGTCGACTCTCTCTTAAAGAGAGACTATGCAGGCAGTAAAAATCCCAGGACTATTCTTATAGCCCATAGGCAAACGCCGAAATTGTATTTGAACACCGCCGCAAGTAAAGGAGGTCCATTGGGAACTTAGACCATCCAAGTGGTGGGCATAAAAACCGTTGGATATGTCAAGCGTGGTCTTAAAATGCTTACGCACTAGACTATCCACCAAGGCAGTGTCAGGCTCCACGCTGCAGGATCCGGTTGTAGCACATAGAACTCCACCTCCCGACCTCACCAACACACTGTTGCAAAACACACAGTGAGTTCGAGGGATAGGGTGAGGGAAAATTAAATAGAACAAGGAGGGGACGGAAGGGGACTGCAGGGAAGGGACAGCTGAAAGACAAGAAAAAGGTATGCACAGGTTAAAGACAATCACAACTTAACCTACTCTCATTTCATTCTCGCTAAACAGATCACTAAGGTTCACCTTTGTGAATGAAGTGTTCTCCACCTCTTCCCTGTAACCTTGGAAGTCGGATATCAATATCTCTAGTCCCTGAGGAATACAAAAAAGCAGGTTATTCTCATGTAACGTAAAGAACCCCTCTAGTTATTCTTTGTACTTTCTGCAACGTACCCCTCCTTGTATTAGGTGATATCCTTAAGCTGCTTCCGAAACATACCACAAACCCAAGTGTGTAAAGAATGAAATAATACGTGAAATGCACGAAGTCTCTCCAAAGAATAAGCAACAAGTTCCAACTTAGACACGGCAAGACGTAGCTTCCTACTACAGTCCTCCGCTCTAATAGATGATAATCCACAGGATTCCAAATAAATGCACAACTCCTAACACGGCAAGGTGTAGAGCCCCACTACCTTCCGCTTTGGCACTTAGCTTAATAGCCACTAGTGACTTTCTTCAGAACGGTAGCGTGTAGAAAAGAATTCCCACAACGCTCCGCTCTAATATTGCCCAGTATAGACACCTACACAGCCGTGCAAGTTAACCAGTCATGGATCCAGGTCAAAAGTTCCTCGAAGAGCATAAACAAAAGAACACCGGAAAACGCAATTTAATCTCTCGCTCCCCGTAACTTACAGAGCCTTTGAAATACGTCCCACAAGTTCTTTCACTCCCGGAAGCAGACTCCAGCCAGAATTGAAAAGCCCAGAACGCCACTTTCCGTCTCCGCTACAGAGACGCCCTGGAATCGCCTCGCTACCCTGGAACATAAGAGTCAGCCGGCAGCAGTCCGGAGGCGGGTCGAGTAAACAAACCAATGCGTGTCTTCTTAACACGCTGAAAACAGCTCCGCTTGGCAATCAACGTTACCCCATGAACTAAACAGGAAAACGTTTAGGAGTTAGCATAAACTAGGATACAAAAACGTCTGTAGCACAAAATTACGAGCATTGGTGAAAGGTTCCGCCCCTCCTTATATAGTGCCACTCCCACCTTTAGGGCTTCTGGGTGATGTAGTCCTTAACTGTTAGGTAGGCGCCTTGGTAAATCCTGACAGTATGTCCCCGCCCCTAGCGCCTCCTAGGACCGGGCTTAGCAGGATACCTTCTGTGGAAAGAACGCACCGCACCAGGAGCATGTACATCAGAACAAACCTCCCATGAATCCTCAGCGGTGTACCCTTTCCATGACACCAAGTACATAAGCACACCCCTGCGCCACTTAGAGTCACGGATGCTCTTGACCTCATATTCCATTCCCCCATCACACAACACCGGAGGAGGGGCCGCCCTGCGGGATGTAAGAGCAGGTTTCAGCAGCTGCACATGAAGCACAGGGTGTATCCGCAACGAACCCGGCAGCCTCAGTTTGTATGTTACGGGATTCACCTGTTTCACAATGGGATAAAAACACTGCGCAGCTTAAACTTAATGTTCTTGGTTAATAGCCATACCTTGTCACCCACCATATACTGACGGCTCTCTATCCTGCGGCGATCCTCCCACTTCTTGTACACCTCCTTGGCCTTGTTCAAATGCACCTGCACCCCCCTGTGAACCTTCCCCAGCAATAAGATCTTTTCCTTAACAGAAGGCTGATTGTGGAGATCTGCAGGAATGTCAACAGGCAATGTGTTTGCATCAAATCCAACATTAGCTTTGAAGGGAGACATCCCAGTGGAACTATGCCACGCATTATTGTAGGCCAGCTCAGCCATCCACAACAGTTCCACCCAAGACTCATGAGCTTCCTTAGAGAAACATCTCAAGTACTTCTTCAAAGTTTGATTCAGACGTTCCGTCTGCCCATCTGTTTGTGGGTGGAAACTGGTGGACAGATTAGACTCAATATTCAGGGCCCGACAACACATGCGCCAGAATCGAGCAATAAATTGAGGCCCCCTATCTGAGACAATGACTCTTAGTATTCCATGCAACCGTACAATGTTACTGGCCAACAGTTGTGCAGTTTGGCTAGCATTGGGAAGGTTCTTACAAGGGATGAAATGCCCCATTTTGGTGAGACTATCCACTACCACCAAAACGGCCGAGAAACCCTGATCAAGCGGGAGACCTGACACAAAGTCCAAACTGATGTTCTGCCACGTTAGATTGGGAGTGGGCATAGGAATGAGCTTCCCTGCTTTTCTTGTGGTTACTCCTTTGGCTCTTGCACAGATGTCACACCGAGCCACCCACAACGTAACATCCTTGATCAGAGTAGCCCACCAAAAATGCCTTTGGATACAATCAATGGTCTTACGGACACCCGGATGTCCTGCTAGAACCCCCTCATGACACCAGCTGAACGCCTTTTTCTGCAAAGGGACAGATGGCAAGAATAACCTAGATTGAAAGAACGGCAGTCCGTCCCTCACCTTCCTGTCAGTAATACCATGCGCCCAGGTTCTCCATCCTCCAGGATATTGATGACTCTTTACGTCATCCAAGAAAGTCTCTGCCCTCACCACACAAAGAACCTTCCCTGTAGGAATGATAGCCTGTTGATCTTCCACCCCCGCCGTATTTGGCAGTGTCTGTCGGGATAAGGCATCAGCCTTCCGGTTTTCTGACCCAGGGCGGAAGGTGACCACAAAGTTATACTCAGCGAAAAAGAGCATCCACCTCATTTGTCGTTGAGTTAGGTGCCTTGCCGAGGACATATATTGTAGATTTCTATGGTCCGTGTATACTGTGATGGTATGAAGAGCACCCCAAAGATATTGCCTCCACTCTTGAAATGCCCTCTTTATAGACAACAGTTCCTTTCTGCTATGGTATAGTTGAGTTCAGCCGAGCTCAACTTCTTTGACAGATGGGCTACGGGGTGCAATTGCCCCGTACTGATATCTCTCTGAGACAACACCGCCCCAATGGCTACATCTGAAGCATCCGCTTCTACCACGAAGGGATGTTCCAAATTAGGGTGTGACAGGACCGGGGCAGTAGTGAACGAATTCTTGAGAGTTTGGAAAGCCTCTCCGGCCTCCAGTGTCCACACAAACGGTGTCCCCTTCCTCAAAAGCCTGGTAATGGGCACCGCCATCTGCGAAAAATGCAAGATAAAGCGACGATAATAGTTCGCGAAGCCCAGAAAACTCTGGACTTCTCTCACATTTTTCGGAACTGGCCAGTCCCGAACTGCATGTACCTTGCGCTCTGACATTTGCAGACCCTGTGGGCTGAGCATAACTCCCAAAAACTCTACACTATACACCCCAAACTCACATTTGCTGAGTTTCACAAACAAACTGTGCTGTCTCAATTTAGCCAGTACTTTGCAAACTTGTTCCACATGTTTGTCTTCCTCCATAGAGTACACCAAGATGTCATCAATGTAGACAACTACAAACATTTCTATATGTTCCTTCAGGACATCATTAATCAGAAACTGAAAAGCCGCAGGGGCATTACACAGCCCAAACGGCATGACCAGCTATTCATACAGTCCATACCGCGTCTTGAATGCTGTCTTCCACTCATCCCCCTCACGTACCCTGACCAAGTGATAGGCACCTCGCAAGTCCAAGCGAGTATAGATCACAGCCTCCCTCACTTGGTCAATCAAAACTGTAATGAGGGGGAGAGGGTAGCGGTTACGAATGGTGTTTCTATTCAAGACGCGGTAGTCTACACAGGCTCTCAAATCACCATTGGCTTTCGCTATAAAGAAAAGGGGAGATGCTGCAGGGGAACGGGATGGTCTTATGAACCCTATGCTTTCGTAATGGTCGATGTAATCCTTTAAATGTGTGGTTTCAGGGACCGACAAGGCATACACTCTACATGTTGGGATCGTAGCCCCTTCAACCAAGTCTATCCGGCAATCATATTCTCTGTGTGGTGGTAGGATTTCGGCTCTACTTTCGCTAAACACATCCTGAAAAGCTTCATACTGTTTCGGAAGAGCCACCTCTTTCTCTGCCGCTGTAGCCACCATGAACTGACACGCCAACACCGCTACAGGTGAGGATGCATAAGGTACCAGATGTTCTTGACAATACCCAGACAAAAAATGCACCGTTCGAGTTTTCCAGTCAATAGAAGGGTTGTGGTACGTAAACCACGGCATCCCCAATATTATCTCATATTGAGGAGCATCTATAATGTTCAACTCTATCTTTTCCACATGTCTCCCTTCTGATACTTTTATTGATAACACCACCTCGGTCGTCTTCTCAATTATTAGACCTGATTTTATGGGCTGTCCATCTACTGCCAAAACCTCCTCTGGATTGTCTCTAGGTACTCTGGGTATAGCCAAACGAGACACCAACCCATTATCAATAAAACTACCTGTGGCTCCTGAATCCAACATAACCATTACTTGATTAATGTTATGCTCACACTCTAAGGACATAGTAAGAACCAAGTGTGACTCAGTCTCTCCTATCCCATGTGAGGATAGGGAAGTGAGTTTCCAATCAGGTGTCCCTATCTCTCTGGGTGAGGGCACCAACGAGTTGTCTGTCTCTCTAGCTATAGAGGACACAGCTACTCTCTTGTTCTTGTTCCAACTAACGGGATTCTTGGGCTTGGAAGGGCACTCACGTACGTAGTGCCCTTTTTTGCCACAGTACATACAAAGGCCTTGTACTCTCCTGCTTTCTCTTTCATCTTTAGACAGAGGGGGTCTAATAGCTCCTATTTCCATAGGTTCCGAACCTGCCTCCGCTGTACCCATAGCTCTAGGAGGGAAACCCACTGTACGGTTATAGCCCCTGTCCCATTTTCTCCTGTCTCCACTCCGCTCAGTCAGTCTACCATCCAGCCTCAAAACCAGATTCACCATGTCTACACACGTAGTGGGTTGGGGGTCTATCTGAGCCACCTCATCTTTTAGTTCATCCCTTAATCCCTGATAAAACAAAGACATCCTTTTTTCTTCTGGCCACTCTGCTTCAGCCACCAAACGATTAAAAGCTGTTAAATATGTTATTAAGTCACTTCGGCCTTGGCGCAAGGTTAACAACTCTTTATCTGCGCTAAAGTTTGTGGCCCTTCGATCAAACACCTTTTCAAATTCATCCCTGAAAGCTGTCCAATTAGACAATATAGCATCATCTCTCTTTATCAGGGGTACCGCCCAATTGGCAGCGTCCCCCACTAAATAGGAAATAGCAAACGCCACCCTTGAGTGGTTAGTGGGGAACGAAGCGGGTTTGCACGAAAAATGAAGCATCACCTGAGTCAAGAACACCTGTGTTTTACGCGGATCACCCGCATACCTTTCAGGGGTAGCCAAAGGAATAGGGGGGGAACAGTGACCTGTATTTGAGATGGACTGGCGGAAAAAGGATTCTTAGATAACTGCTCTACCTTATCCTTGAGTGCCGCCGTTTCTGCCTTAGAAGACGCCAACTCCTGTTGCACTAGAACCAGCGCATGCAACACATCCTCCAGGGTGGCCATATGTACAACAACCGGACCAGGCAGAATGCAATTCGTGGGCTCGTAATTCTGTCAGGCTCCACGCTGCAGGATCCGGTTGTAGCACATAGAACTCCACCTCCCGACCTCACCAACACACTGTTGCAAAACACACAGTGAGTTCGAGGGATAGGGCGAGGGAAAATAAAATAGAACAAGGAGGGGACGGAAGGGGACTGCAGGGAAGGGACAGCTGAAAGACAAGAAAAAGGTATGCACAGGTTAAAGACAATCACAACTTAACCTACTCTCATTTCATTCTAGTTAAACAGATCACTAAGGTTCACCTTTGTGAATGAAGTGTTCTCCACCTCTTCCCTGTAACCTTGGCAGTCGGATATCAATATCTCTAGTCCCTGAGGAATACAAAAAAGCAGGTTATTCTCATGTAACGTAAAGAACCCCTCTAGTTATTCTTTGTACTTTCTGCAACGTACCCCTCCTTGTATTAGGTGATATCCTTAAGCTGCTTCCGAAACATACCACAAACCCAAGTGTGTAAAGAATGAAATAATACGTGAAATGCACGAAGTCTCTCCAAAGAATAAGCAACAAGTTCCAACTTAGACACGGCAAGACGTAGCTTCCTACTACAGTCCTCCGCTCTAATAGATGATAATCCACAGGATTCCAAATAAATGCACAACTCCTAACACGGCAAGGTGTAGAGCCCCACTACCTTCCGCTTTGGCACTTAGCTTAATAGCCACTAGTGACTTTCTTCAGAACGGTAGCGTGTAGAAAAGAATTCCCACAACGCTCCGCTCTAATGTTGCCCAGTATAGACACCTACACAGCCGTGCAAGTTAACCAGTCATGGATCCAGGTCAAAAGTTCCTCGAAGAGCATAAACAAAAGAACACCGGAAAACGCGATTTAATCTCTCGCTCCCCGTAACTTACAGAGCCTTTGAAATACGTCCCACAAGTTCTTTCACTCCCGGAAGCAGACTCCAGCCAGAATTGAAAAGCCCAGAACGCCACTTTCCGTCTCCGCTACAGAGACGCCCTGGAATCGCCTCGCTACCCTGGAACATAAGAGTCAGCCGGCAGCAGTCCGGAGGTGGGTTGAGTAAACAAACCAATGCGTGTCTTCTTAACACGCTGAAAACAGCTCCGCTTGGCAATCAACGTTACCCCATGAACTAAACAGGAAAACGTTTAGGAGTTAGCATAAACTAGGATACAAAAACGTCTGTAGCACAAAATTACGAGCATTGGTGAAAGGTTCCGCCCCTCCTTATATAGTGCCACTCCCACCTTTAGGGCTTCTGGGTGATGTAGTCCTTAACTGTTAGGTAGGCGCCTTGGTAAATCCTGACAGGCAGAGCTGTGTGTATTCTGTACTGCACAGGTACGGCAATGCGAGTTTAAATGCCGGTAATCCAATACCAAACGATAAGAACCGACTGGCTTGGTCACAGTAAACAGAGGGTTATTCATTGGTGACTCACATGTTTCAATTACTCCCTGATATTCCAATTGTTCAAGGATTTCCGCAACGGAAGCCTTAGCTTCACGCCGAATAGGATATTGAGGTTGAGGCTGTGACCGCAAAGGAATCTCGTGGTGTGGGGAGAATTTATCCCAACCACAGTGTGTACGGTACAGAGCTGACGCTAGAGCCTTAGCCCACTCTTCTGCAAAGTTCAGCGCATGCTCTTTCGAGACTGTGTGCGCGAAACTAGGGAGGATCACCTCTTCCCCTCGCGGAGCTGCTAGAACAAAAGGTGGGGGCCAGTCAGCCTCCGATAACAAAATGTCGTATGTAGACGAAAGATTTTCCCAAAATATCCCTTTTATGGTACGCTGCATGTCACCTTCGATTAACAGGACAATGTCATAAAGTCCGTCAGGGGGAGCAACTCTAGTGTCAACTGTTTCAACTACAACATAACGGTCAGTCGCTGTCACCTTCAGCAGTGGACGCAGGGCCTCTCGCACTATGGTAATCTCCGCCGCGCTGTCCAGCAAGGTCAGAGCCCCTGTCAGATTCCGAAACCGCGTTCTCACTATCTGTGGCATATCTCGCTGGTAAAGCGGTGACCTTCTTCTTTTGAAACTGGGGTCTTTTCGGCGTCGAGCTGTCCTGCTTTCCTGCACCGTCTTTTGGGCAGGGCTGGTCACGTCCTTGCTGGCCACCCCGACCCCTTCCGCCTCCTCCACCACCGGTCGACGAGGCCGATGACTCCTGAAAAGAACGAGGAGAGCGTTGATCAGAAACCTGAAAGCGATCAGGTGATTTAATCTTCGGGCGATCGCGCAAGTCATAAACACGTTCTGTGGGGGCAGGCACTGGAGACGCAGGACGAGACTCCTGCTTCTGTTGCTGTTGCTTTCCCTGTTTTTGTTTTTTAGGCCAATTTTGTTTTTTGGACTTGGGCTGAACGTCCCTGTCAGACTTCTGCCCTTGGGGTTGCGTTTTCTCTTTAGTAGAAAAAGGCTTGAGACCCCTACTATTGCGACCTACTGTTTTATAAGCCGCCACAATAATCCTCGCTAACTGACGTGGTTTTTTGGCATCGGGGAGCCACCTGAAAGTTCACTGCATCGCCCTTGACATTAGCAAGTATGAGATCGCAAACCACATCAAAGGTGCCACACAGGCGCATGCCCAATTCAACCGCAGCCTCAGGTCCGTGCTCGTCTTGAACACGCTTAAGGACCGCAGGCAGGACAGTCATAGACGGAGTGCCGTAGCACCTCGCATAGACTGCCGCAAATGTTCTACCCCAGGTCTCACAGTCACCGATTTCAGGGGCCAAGTCTTTGGGTAAACTAATTGTCAGAATCCTGTGTTTTTCACCAGGAGTCGTGTTAGGAAATACTGCTTCCAGTTGATCAAATTTCTCGGCAAGCCAGAAAGGAAATTCATCATTATCCTGGGGACGCTTGCCCATTACAGCATTGACCATCACGGGACAGAGCTTCATACCACCCTGTCCCGCAGGAAGCACCGTGCCTCCCACCCGGAAGATTACGGGTTATGTATTGTACCAACGCTCGAATAACGCTAATGGAGACTACATGTCGTCTATGAAGTTCAACAACGGTACAATTGCCGTGTTGAGGATGAGGTGTAAATCCAGCCAAAACAGGCCAATTTGCGCCTGGAATGGACAAAGGACCTAACCTCGGAGCTGTCAAAGAATGGGGGAGGGCGCCACCAAACCAAACGCGATGCTGCCAAGTATCAATCGGTACTTCCTGTGCCCGGTA
This sequence comes from Lissotriton helveticus, assembly GCF_964261635.1. Classification (NCBI taxonomy): domain Eukaryota; kingdom Metazoa; phylum Chordata; class Amphibia; order Caudata; family Salamandridae; genus Lissotriton; species Lissotriton helveticus. The sequence goes on from NC_136065.1 coordinate 1,472,628,222, forward strand.
CGGTGTGTACTCATTCGGCACAGGGGAGGCAGTGTACATGTGAAACACACCTGTAGTGCCGTCCACAGCCGGGAGCGTCACCCACGAATAAAAGATCTCGTAAGGGTAATCTGTCTCCGCACTCACCACCATTATCAGGGCCATGCCATCCACAGTGACATTATAATGTTGCAAATGATTGCGCACCGCAATTCGACTATGTTGCGGAATGTCCACGGCATTAGCCATGATGTCACAGAGAAAAAAAACAGACAAAGTAAACTTTGTAGCACAACTGGGTAGTAATTCAAGGAAACCATTTAGAAAGATTCAAACTTGAAAGACCTATTTCACAAATAGGTAGGTTTTTTCCGACACCACCGTTCTCCGGAAACGACAGTGAAGGGGTTAAGGATTGAATGATGTACTACTCGAGTGTCATGAAATAAGACCACCAACGTTTGGGCGCCATGTAGCAGGGAATCCGTTCTCCTACAGAACTGTGCATAGAGACTTGGAACCTCAGTGAAATAGGGTGTGCCAAAGCTCACCTTAGTACCCAAAATCCCCTTACCGAGCTAGCTACAGTGTCTCATTGGGTATTACAAACTCCCGATGTTTAGACAAACCAGAACATGAACTTAGAATACCTCAGGTCACGTGGAATACATGAGCACTCTTTCGTTATACAATCATTTCAAACCAGAACGTGGAGTAAATGAGGACGCGTGCATATTTGAAATATTTATTTACTAATGCAGTGTTCTCAAACGCAGTATCTTAGATAATACAAGCAAACATATTATAAGAAGCATAGTTATCAGCATAGTTACTAGTCCATAGAGTGCAAAAGGTGACAACATACTAAAGATGCTGAAATGAATAGGGTTCAACAACACCTATTTCTCACCCTCCCTATCTAGCATATTATATTATATCTAAGAAGGTCTCAGTGGGTTTTAGCAGGACGGCCCCATACCTCAAGATCCTAGTGTGAAAGGATCACATCATCTTCCACCAGCTCTCTGCATGCGAACAGCATCAAGTGTGTGTCGTGTGCTGTATGCAAAGCAATATAAAACGCGCCTAAAGCCAGATTTTGGCAGCAGCTGCATTTATGTTATGTCTAGGAAGGTGCGAAGATCAGACCTCACAACAACACTGTGTCGAGTTATCCTTGAAGGCTTCAGCACTCACTGTACAGACACAGTTTACTAAGCAAAGCTGATATCAGAGCAATAGCATATTATTCTCGTGTAAATCACAAAGCTCTTCCAGGCTGAAAGCTAAAACAACAATTATGTGTCGTGTGCAGAAGCAGCCAAAGGTAAAATGGCGTTTAAACATTTAATAAGCTCATGCTAACTTAACACGGTATATAGGCAAGCAGTAACTATATGACAGAATGGACGGATCACTTTCTGATCAAATTTTTTGTTAAACTCAAGACCCTTGAGACTCAGGTTTCTCGTCCTATGACCGAATACATTAGCAGAGATTGGAAGGCTCTCACACGGTTGAGGGGTTTTGATTCTGTGTTCAAGGTCGGGGAAATTGTTTCTCATTGTACAAGCAAGTTGAGGAGAATTATGCCTCTCTGTGTCTAAAGATCACCTCAGCCTTGGACTCCGGTGCCTCCCTGAAAAACACAGATGTTGGGGCAGAGCCTCTGCCACTTGGTTTAACGATACTCTGAAAGTTTTGAAACTAGCGTGTAAACAGGCTGAGAGGAGATGGAGGTGAGGCTACAAGGAGTCAGATAGGCTCTTGTGGAAACTCAAACTTCAGATTATAAGAAGGAGATTAGAAGGTCTTAAGCCGACTATTTCGCTTTCTTAATCTGTAATGTCTCTAACAGCTCTAGATACATTTTTAATATCTTGAACAGTCTTACCAGCCCTGAGTGCTCTAAGAATGTGATATCTCCCTCTCAAGAACTCTGTGAGAACATGGCTAGGTTCTTCCAGGAAAAAATCCAGTTGATTATTGATGACTTGGAGGGTGGCCATCAAACAGCTGGGAGTGTAGTCTCTGAGGCTACGAGCACTGTTGCTCCTGTGGTGAGTGATTTGGAGGGTGTGGATAGTGGGCCCGTTTGTCAGGTCACTGAACATCTTTCAGATTGTGTGCCTCTGACAGCGGAGGATTTTAGCATGTTGGCACAGGGCATTTCCTCCGGCTCACCCCTGGACCCGGTACCACACAAGATCTGGAAGGAGTTTGATGAAGAATTGTTCCCAACTCTCCGCCTGATCTGTAATCAGTCTTTAGCCAGTGGTGTGGTCCCTCTCCAATGGAAGCAAGCTTTGGTGTCACCTTTGCTGAAGAAGCCATCTCTTGATCCTGAATGTTCAAAAAACTATAGGCCTATTTCCTTGTTGCCGTTCCCGGCCAAGATTGTAGAACGCGTGGTAAGTATCACTCTTTCTAAGCACCTGGAACAACATAACTTGCTGGAGGTGGTACAGTTCGGATTTCGGCCGGCTCACGGTACCGAGACGGATTTGGTGACCATTATGGATGAACTTCAGAGGCAGGCAGACAGGGGACAGGCAGCAGCGCTGATCCTGCTCGACCTGTCTGCCGCCTTTGATACGGTCAACCATGAAATCCTGTTAAGAAGATTGAGTGAGGCCGGGGTGAGAGGCTGTGCCTTACGATGGTTTCAATCATTTCTGCAGGACAGACAGCAGGCGGTGTCCCTCCCTCCTTTCCAATCTGCCTTATCCAACGTGTTTCATGGTGTACCTCAGGGCGGCAATTAGCCCTATTTTATTTAACATTTATTTAAAACATCTGATTGCGGTCATCAAAGCATATAATATCGATATCATAAACTATGCGGATGACACACAGCTGATTCTCTCATTTGAGGGAGAGGATTCGACATCAGTGGATGTGTTTCACAACTGTCTACGGGACACGTGTATTCCTCACTCCTTGTTCTCCTTTCATTTTCGTCACCTGAGGCAGATAGCCGGGTGTCATCTCGCTCTCTGCCCTACCTTGCTTGAACCTTTTCCACCCCTCTGCCTGGTGGCAACAGTGTTGTGTTGGATTTTTTCATTGTCCCTTACCCGTACGGCCGATGAAGTGCCGCAGGGTATTCTGGGACCTGTAGGCTGATTACATTGCTAGAGGCCATCTTAGGGGGAGCCAGTCACGCTGGTCGGCGGACCAGTGGTGCGGTCTCTTCACTTTGCCTGCGAAGATATATATTTAGAGGCCCTCTGCTCCACTCAGCGGACGCTCTGAGCGGAAGCGCCTCTTTCGCACCAAAGGAGCGCCTAAGGTAAGCCCGTCTGTGCCCGTCAGCGTCCCGGAGGCGGACGGGTGCGGGCGGGTCCGTAACTGCGCACCTGAGAACTGATAGTATGCGCTCTTATACAGCATTTGAGCTTACCTCACTGAGAGGCGATGCGGGCAACTGCTGTAATGTTTTTCCTTGTAGGCCTAAAAATAAGAGGCACTGTCCCGGTTGTGGTTGGCTTCCTTGCGACACCCCTGTTACAACTCCCTGTAATTTGCCTATAAATAGCTCCTGTTTTCTCCTGAATACCAGATCCTTAAGTAAACACGCCTTGGACATTTATAATCTTTTGTCGGAGGCTAACCCCATTTGTCTCTTCCTAACTGAGACGTGGCTGGGAGAGTGCTCGGCCCTGACATAGCCGCTGATATTCCTGCAAACTATGTCATTCTTAGGAAGGATCTGAACAATGGTAGGGGTGGGGGCATAGCCTTGGTGGTGCACAAGTGCTTTACTTGTTCCATCATTCCAACGGATGACATTCAAGGTTGTGAGGCCCTTGGGTTTTCTCTATCCCTGACCTCTCATCAATCCTGTGCAGGGCTATTAATCTATAGACCCCCGGCCCCATATGCTCTTTTCATGAAGAGCTTCATGCCGTGGTTTCGGCACTTTGCTTAAAAACGGGTCATTGCCTGCTTCTGGGGGACTTTAATATCCATATGGATATGAAGAACGATGTTTATACAATTAAGATCTTTGATAATACATCTCCATTGGGTCTCATCCCCTATATCTCCGTTCCTACGCACAAAAAAAGGCCATATTCTTGATCAAGTTTTCTCCACCATTCCAATTGGCATTTCCCCCCCGGTACCTGTCCTGTGGTCGGACCATTATTTAGTGAACTTCCAGATCCCTCTTTCTGACACACTTTCTTCTAGGATGCAGGGTCGTTCTCTTCAGTCCTCTCGAGCTTTTCATCGAGTGTCCCCTGATATGATGGCGCATGCATTATCATCTCACCCCTGTCAGCTTTCAGGTAGTTTAGAGGCGGATCTTGATCTCCTGCAAACATGGTTTGTGGAGAGACTCGATGAACTAGCCCCGGAGACCCCCTCCCGCAAATTCATCAGTCGGGCCACTGCCCCTTGGTTCACTGCCGCTCTATCTGAGATGTGGCGAATGCGTAAGAAAGCTCAAAGAGTTTGGCGTCGCCATTATGACCACTCTGACAAAATAGTTTATAGGGAATCCATTAAATTATACCACAGTAACATCCTTCTAGAGAAGAAAGCCTATTTTGCAAGAAGAATTGAGGCCGCTGTGAATACCAGCAAAGAAATATTTTCCATTGTTAAAGAATTCACCTATCCCACTATGAGCTCGTCCACACATTCTCATTCTGAATCCTGGGTTATTCAACTTGCTGATTTCTTTGCTAAGAAAATTAAGTCCATTCAGGACTCTTTCCGTCCCCCGGGCATGGTGATAGCTCCTGGCATTAGTGCCCCCTTGCTCCCGTCCCTGACCTCTGAGGGACCTACCTTTTCCAACTTTCCTTTTCTTTCTTGTTCCTCCTCGCTTGACCTTCTCACTAAATTAAAATCAGGCTCTCCTCTGGATCCTTGTCCAGCCAAATTTCTCCGGAAAATGGCCCCAGTAATTAATTCCCGAGTTAATCCGGTGCTCAATCTCTCACTCAGCACGGGAGTGGTCCCTCTGGCCTGGAAGCAGGCTCTCATTTTGCCGCTTCTGAAAAAGCCAAATCTGGACCCACTGGTACACGCCAACTACAGGCCCATCTCTCTCCTCCCAGCTTTTGCCAAGACGGTGGAGAAGCATGTTCACTCCTCCCTCTCCAACTTCCTTGAAAGCAATAATATCTTGCATGACACTCAGTCGGGCTTCCGTGCCAATATGAGCACGGAGACCGCGCTGTTAGAAGTAACAGAGGCTATTAAGGAAGTTCTCGATATGGGGGGTAAGGCAATGCTGGTGATGTTGGATTTGTCGGCGGCGTTTGACAACGTTCCCCATGCCGGTCTCCTTTTAAGACTCAGGGAGATAGGGCTACGGGGAGCGGTGTTTAGCTGGTTTGAGTCCTTTCTGGCGGGCCGCCGCCAAACGGTCTGGGCCCCCCGTTCTCTGCCGGGGTGCCGCCTTTGGAGGTAGGAGCTCCTCAGGGCTCAATTCTGAGCCCTACTCTTTTTAACATTTATATGGCCCCCTTGTCGTATGGTGCCCAGATCGTTTCTTATGCTGACGACACCCAGCTCCTTTTCACCTGCAAGAAGGGCTCTGATTTTGATGGTGCGATTATCAGAAGTTGCCTTGGGGCTGTGTTTGATTGGTTCGAGCTCAACAGCCTCAAGCGCAACTCTGATAAATCAGAGGTACTCTTTTTTGGTTGTCCATCTGACCTTAGGTGGCAGTCTTGGTGGCCTTCTGCCATGTTCCCTCCTTCAGCTGCCTCTTCCAAGGCCAAGAACCTTGGTGTGCAGATGGACAACGGCTTCACTATGAAGCCTCATATTCTTGGTCTGGTAGGGAAATGCTTTGGCCTTCTTAAAATGCTCAAAAAATTCCTCCCTATGCTCTCCCTTGATCACAGGAAAATCACTGTGCAGGCCTTAATAGGCTCTCGCTTGGATTATGCGAACGTGCTTTACATTGGCTTGCCGGAATATCTCCTCTCACGTCTGCAGATAGTGCAAAATTCGGCCGCACGAGCCATCTTTGGCCTCCATCGGAGAGCCAGTGCTACTGATCTTTTGAAAACCCTTCACTGGCTCCCAATCCGAAAACGGGTTGTTTTCAAGGCGCTTACGCTTGCTTCCAAAGCGCTCAATGATTCCAGTGCCAAATACATCCGGAAACGGCTAGCTTTTTACTTACCTTCCAGGTCACTGCGGTCAGCTTCGCTGGCCTTGGCGTCTGTCCCGGTTATTAGGCGAGCACGTATTGGAGGTCGCTCTTTCTGACTTTTAGCGCCCCAACTTTGGAATGCCTTGCCAGTCTCTTTGAGAAGGAATGTTAATCTGTTAGCTTTCAGGAAGGATTTGAAATCCTGGCTGTTTGTTCAATAGTACTTATCATCTGTTCGCCTGTTCCGGTTTCCGCATCAGGTTTTGAAGCGCCGGGACACTCCTCGGAGTAGCTGAGCGCTATATAAAACCCCATTTTAACATAACATTTAACATAACGGCTCGCTGGCTGCAGGACAACTCTACAATTTAATGCAGGAAAGACTGAGGTGATCGTTTGCGCTGTGATTAGGATCCCTCATGTCCTTCCCTGCAATTTTTGGCCCTCAGGAACTTCGGCCGCAGTTCGGCCTGTAAAAACTGTGCATAATCTGGGCATTATGTTTGACAACAAACTTACTATGGAGGTCAGGTTACAAAAACGGCAGTTTGTTGCTTTGCGATCATTAGGTCCCAGCAAACGTTTTTCCCTTTGTTACCTCCTCAGGCGCGTGCGCAAGTGGCAAGGTGTACGATTCTGCTTGACTCCCCGAAATTCCTTCTGGACAGACTACAGAGGATCCAGTCGGCAGCAGCCAAGTTAGTTTATGGCTGCCTAGAAGGTCCTCCGCGTCTGCGGCTTTGGCAGAACTGCACTGGCTTCCTCTGAGACAGAGAGTGCAATTTAAATCTCTCTGCCTTGTTTTTAAAGCCCTTCATGGGATGGGGCCTGTGCTCATGCAGAAAAAATGTGACTGGTACACCCCTACAAGAAGGCTCCGCTCTTCGTCGGCGAGAATGGTGAAGGTACCAAGGTTTAGGAAAGTTAGGTCAGGGGTAGATCTTTTGGGGTGGCAGTGGCCAAACTATGGAATAAACTCCATTGGGAAATCATACAAATTAGGGAGCTCCTTCCTTTTAGAAAAAGTGAAAAAACCTGGCTGTTCCCCAAATCTTAGTTGCTTGACCATGTATCCGATACAGCCTCCCTGCCTTTGAGCCGCTTAGCGCCAGGATGCTTGCAAGGTGATAGTGCGCTTTATAAGACGAATAAATAAATAAAATAAAATAAATAAATACCCTGCCAACTTAGGGAGAACAAAGCAAACAAAAGGAGATAATGGACGAAGCACTGCTACTATTCAAACACTCACCTCCAGTCATAGATCTGGGTTGAACCTACCATTGTCCTTTAGCTGACTTCACCACTCCAATTCAGACACAGCTACATGCAAATCATTCTTGACCTTGTGCCTCATGAGAACAGTACAGCCCGAACTGCCAAGCCATGTCTTCTCTGGACCAAAAACAACATCCTGGGACCGGTTTCGGGCTAACAGCTCTCATCAGCCAGGCTAGCTTGAATCCAGTGGCAAAGTGAGCAAGGGACACACGTCTTGGCATAGTCTGCCAAAGCATAAACAAGGACATGATGGATGGATTGCTGAAACTTTTCAAACACTCACCCCCAGTCACAGATCTGGGTTGAATCCATCATCATTCTTTAGATCATTTTGCCACCCCAGTTCAGACACAGCTATATACAAATCAGTCTTAACCCTGTGCCTCATGGGAACTGTCCAGCCCGAACTGCCAAGCCATGTCTTCCCTGCACTGGAAACAAGCATCCTGGGACCAATTTTGGGCTAACAGCATTCATCAGCCAGGCTAGCTTGAATCCAGTGGCAAAGTGAGCAAGGGACCCACGTCTGGGCATACCCTGCCAACTTAGGGCGAACAAAGCAAACACAAGGAGATGATGGAAGGAGTACTGAAACTTTTCAAACACTCACCCCCAGTCACAGATCTGGGTTGAGTCCATCATCGTTCTTTAGCTCACTTCACCACCCCAGTTCAGACACAGCTATATGCAAATCAGCTTGACCCTGTGCCTCATGGAAACAGTCCAGCCCGAACTGCCAAGCCATGCCTTCCCTGCACCGGAAACAAGCATCCTGGGACCAGTTTTGGGCTAACAGCCCTCATCAGCCAGGCTAGCTTGAATCCAGTGGCAAAGTGAGCAAGGGACCCACGTCTGGGCATACCCTGCAAACTTAGGGCGAACAAAGCAAACACAAGGAGATGACGGACAGAGCGATGAAACTTTTCACTCACCCCCAGTCATGGATCTAGGTTGAATCCATCATTGTCCTTTAGCTCACTTCACCACCCCAGTTCAGACACACATATATGCAAATCAGTCTTGACCTTGTGCCTCATGGGAAAAGTCCAGCACGAACTGCCAAGCCATGCCTTCCTTGGACTGAAAACAAGGATCCTGGGACTGGTTTGGGGCTAACAGCCCTAATCAGCAAGGCTAGCTTGAATCCAGTGACAAAGTGAGCAAGGGACACACGTCTTGGCATAGCCTGCCAAAGCATAAACATGGACATGATGGACGGATCCCTGAAACTTTTCAAACACTCACCCCCAGTCATAGTTCTGGTTTGAATCTATCTTTGATCTTTAGCTCACTTTGCCACCCCAGTTCAGACGCAGCTATATGCAAATCAGTCTGGACCCTGTGCCTCATGGGAACAGTCTAGTCCGAACTGCCAAGCCATGTCTTCACTGGATGGGAAACAAGCATCCTAGGAGTGGTTTCGGGCTAACAGCCCTTGTTAGCCAGGCTAACTTGAATCCACTGGCAAAGTGAGCAAGGGACCCACGTCTGGGCATACTCAGCCAACTTAGCGTGAACAAAGCAAACACAAGGACATGATGGACGCATCGCTGAAACTTTTCAAACACTCACCCCCAGTCACAGATCTGGTTTGAAACCATCATCATTCTTTAGATCACTTCGCCACCCCAGTTCAGGCACAGCTATATGCAAATCAGCTTCACCCTGTGCCTCAGGGGAACAGTCCAGCCTGAACTGCAAAGCCATGTCTTACCTGGACCGGAAACAAGCATCCTGGGACTGGTTTCGGGCTAACAGCCCTCATCAGCCAGGCTAGCTTGAATCCAGTGGCAAAGTGAGCAAGGGACCCACTTCTGGGCATACCCTACCAACTTAGGGCAAACAAAGCAAACACAAGGAGATGATGGACAGAGCGATGAAACTTTTCAAACATTCACCCCAGTCATGGATCTGAGTTGAATTCATCATTGTCCTTTAGCTCACTTCACCATGCCAGTTCGGACACACATATATGCAAATCAGTCTTGACCTTGTGCCTCATGGGTACAGTCCAGCATGAACTGCCAAGCCATGTCTTCCTTGGACTGGAAACAAGCATCCTGGGATCGGTATGGGGCTAACAGCCCTCATCAGCAAGTCTAGCTTGAATCCAGTGGCAAAGTGAGCAAGGGACACACATCTTGGCATAGCCTGCCAAAGCATAAACAAGGACATGATGGACGGATCCCTGAAACTTTTCAAACACTCACCCCCAGTCAGAGTTCGGTGTTGAATCTATCTTTGATCTTTAGCTCATATTGCCACCCCAGTTCAGACACAGCTAAAAGCAAATCAGTCTTGACCCTGTGCCTCATGGGAACAGTCCAGTCCGAACTGCCAAGCCATGTCTTCACTGGAAGGGAAACAAGCATCCTAGGAGTGGTTTCGGGCTAACAGCCCTTGTTAGCCAGGCTAACTTGAATCCACTGGCAGAGTGAGCAAGGGACCCACGTCTGGGCATACTCTGCCAACTTAGGGTGAACAAAGCAAACACAAGAGGATGATGGACAGAGTGCTGAAACTTTTCAAACACTCAGCCCCAGTCACAGATCTGGGTTGAATCCATCATCATCCTTTAGATCACTCACTTCACCACCCCAGTTCAGACACAGCTATATGCAAATCAGTCTTGACCCTGTGCCTCATGGGAACAGTCCAGTCCGAACTGCCAAGCCATGTCTTCACTGGATGGGAAACAAGCATCCTGGGAGTGGTTTAGGGCTAACAGCCCTTGTTAGCCAGGTTAACTAGAATCCAGTGGCAAAGTGAGCAAGGGACCCATGTCTGGGCATACTCTGCCAACTTAGGGTGTACAAAGCAAACACAAGGAGATGATGAACAGAGCAATGAAACTTTTCAAACACTTACCCCCAGTCATGGATCTGGGTTGAATCCATCATTGTCCTTTTGCTCACTTCACCATGCCAGTTCAGACACACCAATATGCAAATCAGCCTTTACCCTGTGCCTCATGGGAACAGTCCAGCACGAACTGCCAAGCCATGTCTTCCCTGGACTGGAAACAAGCATCCTGGAACCAGTTTCAGGCTAACAGTCCTCATCAGCCCGGCTAGCTTGAATCCAGTGGCAAAGTGAGCAAGTGACACACGTCTTGGCTTAGCCTGCCAAAGCACAAACAAGGACATGATGGACGGATCGCTGAAACTTTTCAAACACTCACCCCCAATCACAGTTCTGGGTTGAATGTATCATCGTTCTTTAGCTCACTTCGCCTCCCCAGTTCATACACAGCTGTATGCATATCAGTCTTAACCCTGTGCCTCGTGGGAACAGTCCAGCCCGAACTGCCGAGCCATGTCTTCCCTGGACCAGAAACAAGCATCCTGGGACTTGTTTCGGGCTAACAGCCCTCATCAGCCAAGCTAGCTGGAATCTAGTTGCAAAGTGAGCAAGAAGCCCACGTCTGGGCATGCCCTGCCAACTTAGGGTGAATAAAGCAAACACAAGGAGATGATGGACGGAGCGCTGAAACTTTTCAGACACTCACACTCAGTCACAGATCTGGGTTTAATCCATCATCATTCTTTAGCTCACTTTGCCACCCCAGTTCAGACACAGCTATAGGCAAATCAGTCTTGACCCTGTGCCTCAAAGCTACCTTAGTTTTTAATCTAGTAGGTGCACAAACTCACCTGGCAGGTACATGTCCATTCCAACCAGCACTCATTACAGCATTGAAAGAACTGACTAAGTTATCGAACTCCCAATTTTCCATATCTTCACTTCTGAAATTCATGGCAAGAAGGAGCAAGACAAGAGTCTGGAGTATCGGAAAATACACAGCAAAGTTAGACCCTTCACAGAGACTATTTTGCTTACCCACTCACACATCAGCAAAATTAGCTAAAGCAGATTCTGATCAACTTCCTGGCTTGTTGGACAACAAAAATCTGTTGATTGATATGTATAGTATTATTCGGACGTCAGCAATTCATCCTCTCAGGCCAGTTGGGAAAGAAGGGGAAAGAGTAAAACCAACAGTTGGGTTCACCTCCTGCGCCCCATTCCCATCGAGGACTCATCTCCATTAGTGTATCTGGTGTTCTCAGCAATGCGTGTGATATGCTCAACCTTATCGAAAATGTCTTACACATTAGAAACCCAATCACTTCTTATCTGAAACTGCTTTCCCTACTGAAAACTGTCCAGTCAGAGTTAGGGACACAAAAAAACTTCAACAAAGTACCAGAAAGCTTAGAAGAGAATGTCTGTGCTATTATAGGAAATACATCCAATCTGACAAGAATGGACACTATAGTTCACCTTCAATTAAAATGTGTGTGATTCAAAAATCAGAGGCTCCTCCAAATACCGTCAAATCTATTCACTCTCATCTATATTCTCCATTAACTTCACTAAATTCCCTGAGCTATCCTTGCGCTCCCGGTATGTCAGGCATTCATTAACACAAACTGCTCCTAACCAGGTCCTCTCGGGGCACACCAAGCACGAGTCGAGCTGCAGCTACTGCTAAGGTGTTCATGTCACAAACCAATTAATAATTAAATAATAATACATTAATTCCCACAATTAACACTATAAAATCTAAATTAAATAAATGCTAATAAATAAATAATAAAATTATTAAAATTAAATTACTTCCCACCCTATTCCCTTATAAGCCCACAACCCAATATAGAACTAAAAAATGCAAACTTTAATTAAAATAAAATTAATAACTACTAAAAATGTAACACATATATTAAAAAACAAAAGCAATACTTATTCAAAAAAAATTCACATACTTTTAAAATACATATTAAAATACATAACACTAATTAAAACATCGATATTTTATACAACTATATTTTTGGAAACAATATAAATGACTTTCTATATTTTCAAAAACAACATTTCTTATCTCCAAGTCGATATTCTTGACCATGATATTCTTGCTGTCGATATTTCTGCATCACGATATTTCCAACTCGATATTTGTGTATGTCGACATTTCAAACTCGATATTCTGTCTGTGCACCAGTGGTAATCAGTATATAAGAGAGAGAAAGCACACACACACACTCTGCTGGACTGCTTAAAGAATCAGAACAAAGTGGTTCCTAAACACCAGCAGTGACAATGCAAGCAAGCTAATCAAAACAATGGTAATGACGCTGTGCGTCAGCGGAGGGGCAAACACAAGAAGAAGGCAAACCATCCAATAAGAAACAAGCAAATTCTCGTGATAATGAAGCCCACCAATGGTAAGTCATGGGTAGACTCAAAGTCCACTGTACGTTTTTGTAGGCGAGATCTAAAAACAACCCAAAAGCAGGCTAACGTTAAAGTAATTTTTATCAGCATGCTGAGGATCTCAGACTCCAGCCTTCTTCTGACTAAAATGTCTAAAAATGTCAGGAAAGTTTGTAAATGTTCTTTAAAAACCGCTGAAGAGGTAACAATGTTTCAGTCCTGCTGAGTTATTGAAAATGTTCTCCCAGATACTGTCTGTCAGAGGTAACGAATACCAGCTGACAGAAATAGAGACGCGGAATTTTCGACTTGTGGCAAAGTGTCAGTGGGACTTCAGGATCAGGATGTGAAACCAGAAATTGTGGATTTTAACCTTAGCGTCTGGACCACTAAACCAACTTTCTACCAAGATAAACCAAACAGTGTTACGCTGCTGTGCATGAAGCTATACTTTTGTGACCAACAGTAATTTATTCTCTGAAACCAGACGCATTTGTAAATCAGTGCCTAACATGAACAAACTCGGGTTCAGACGCAGTTTTCTCAGTCGCCATATAGCCATCTGCCTTTGATTGTCGCTGTTTTAGGAACAGTTTTCATCCTTTTTAAGAGAAATGTTTTGTGTGAATTATTGCTTCGACTGAGGAGGATGATGTTCATTATAGCTGTCAAGTAGTCCTGTGTCATGTGTGAGAACATCAGCCAGTCCTGTTTCTTTTCCACCGGCACTGATGCTCTGATTTTAGGTCTGATAAAACAATTAGGGTATAAACGAAACTTTAAATGATACCATTCAAAATGCCGCTTAAAAGTTAGGGTTCTGGTATCCTGCACAAAAAGTCCAAAAGTTTAAAACTGAATAGCTTTAGAGCAAACTTTAAAAGATTATTATGTGCCAGTAGCGCTAAAGATGCAAATGTATGATAATCTCTGCGAGAACTGAAATATATTGCGGCCAATTTTGATTGACTTTTCAGAATGGTACGTGACTTAATTATTAAACCTATTCATTTCTAAATCAAATAGTGAAGCAGTTTGCAAATAAGACGCAGAGAAACTCCTTCGGTACTAAAAATTCGAAAAATGTTCATAGTTGTCAAGGTTTCAAAGAGACATTAAAAGCAAATAACCCATGTGTAACTCTGTTTTATATATGTTACGTATAAAAGAATGATTGTGTTAACAGCACTGCTGGACTGGTTTATTTGTTCATGCAATTTATTTATTTATTCATGTCGTTTTGTTGTGCACCAGCATATTTCCTTGCAGAATTTTCTTTGCATCACGTCAGGTCCGGGAGCTCCTTCAGCCGGTGTTACTTGCTAACAGACCCAAATCAGCCATGATCACCCCATGGGACCCAACACACAAATGATCCCTAGGGGATATTTACCAGTCCTATTTGGGATCTTTCGACACAGCAGGTGCTGATGACCCTCACGGTACTTGCTCTAGGAATGCAAATACCATCTAAAAACAACTATTCCTTTTCATATTCAATCAGTACTGTTGGGGCAGTTTGCATTGGGATTTGAACGTTAAGGTCTTGCATCCGACTCCAGCTATCTGACCCAAAGTTTTACAATCTTGTTCTTGAGGTTTGCTAGTTTCTGCTTGCAGCCTTTGGTGCTTTGGCTTCTTCTTCTTTAGTAGCAGCTTTCTGTTCAACCAAACTTGACTTCTCGTCCAGCCCCAGTAGTCTCCTCGCTTGAAGTCTTCTTGGCAGCACCATACCTAAGTCCTCGAACAGGTACCTCTTCTAGCTTGCGTTTCGCAAGCAACACGCCTCAAGCCACTTGCATAGTGCCTGATTGCCTAGCAAGAGCCTAAAGAACCCACTTCAAGGGCAGCCGCAATAAGGACCAGTCCACAGAAGTCCAAGTGGCCCTTCTCTTTAATGGCCCCCAGGAACTCCACCCTCTACTGGCCCTGAGAGTGAGGCAGGGAACTAGAACCACCTGCTCTGGTGATAGAGTCCACAAAAGTCACATGAGTCCTCCATGCTCCAGACAGTGGTTCATCTGCTGTGCTGGTCTGTTTGACTTGACAGTCTTTGGTGTGGTCTTCTCCCAAACATTTTGCAGTCTCCCCTTCTGTTTGACTCTGTGCACTTTACCACTTCTAACAAGTCCTTAAGTGCTTCTGATAAGTCCTCTTAACATGGTACAATTGGCTTACACCCAATTGACAAATCGAATTTACCTGTTAAATCCCTGGTAAAGTGGGTAATATATGTGCTACTGCCCTGGTACTTAAATGCTACGAGTGCGCCTGCAGCTCCTATTTTGCCACCCATCTAAGTAGCACTTTAAAACATGTCTCAGGTCTGCCATTGCAGCCTATGTGCAGTTTTAAACTGCCAATTCGACCTGGTAAAATAGCCCTTTTGCTAGGACTAAACCTCCCTTTTTAATACATGTATAACACCTCTAGCATATGCCCTAAACAGCAAATAAGGCAGGGTACATTGTATTTAAAAAGTAGGACTTGTGTATTTAAGTTTTACATGTCCTGGTACTAAAAAAACTCCTAAATTCATTTTTCACTTCTGTGAGGCCTACCTGTACCATGGGTTAACATTTGGTTACCTTATTACATTCAATAAGTGCTAACTTTGGATTGGCAACAAGCAGAAATTTCAGGTTTGGACTCAAAGGAATTTTACTTTAAAATCTTCTTTAATGGTGAAGTCTGATTATAAGTCACAATTCTGAAAATACCACTTTCAGAAAGTCATAAACAAGGGAATACTTTTTAAACATATACTCTGAGGGTAAAATGAAATGATTTGTCCTAAGCAGAATTGAACTTAAGGCGCAAGTCTAAGGAGATGAAATCACCATATGAACCAATTCCAAAGAGAACAGGTGTACACCATAACAAATATTATGAAAAACGTTTATAATGTTAATATTGCAGTACATAGGGTACATAACAAATAAATAAACCTTTCATACATTACTCATGTGAATATGAAATAAAGAAACTTTGATGTTTTAACCATAGATCCATGTGTGCAAAGCCCACTCTTTGTGATCATGGATTCAGTCCATTATATACATCAAATGATTCAAGGACGAAGAGCCAAAGATTTATTTGAAAGAAATAGATAAGGCATTGACGTTTCAGTCTCCAATGTCAGCAATACGTGTGACCATCCTCCAGACTATAACATGTAGAAGAGATTTTAAGTTGACTCAAAAGACAATATTGAAAAAATATTGAAAGAATAAATACACAATTAACAGTGGTACGCCTGTGTGTTAGATCCCATCAATCAATCAATCAGGATATATAAGCATTGCCAATCACCCAATATGCATCCAGGTGCTTTCAGGTCCCGGAAATTTATTTGAACTGCTAGGTCCTAAGGGCCATTTGGAATTCTAGAAGTTAGGTGATGGTCCAGAGGTGCCAGGGGAGGCTGTTCCAGATTTGTGCTGCAATGTGGAAGAAGAAGCATCCTCCACTTCTTCTTCAGTAGATGCAGAGAAAATGGGTAAGTGAAAGGGAGGCAGATCGTAGTCTTTTCGATGGTTGGTGGAATTTCAGGCAGTGGTTAACGTATGAAGGTCCTTGGTTGTGTAGAGCCTTTTGTGCATGGGTCAGCAGCTTGAATTGGCATCTCTTCTAACACTCCCCGGCAAAGCTTCTGCATTGTGAAGACCTCCTAGAGCTTCCACCCTCAGACACACAAGTTGTCTCATCTTCCCGCTGCAATGAACTTTCAGAATTCTCCTGTGGAAACACTCAAGATATCTATAGTGCATTTTCTGATTCCCCATGCCCCACTGATCTTCTAGTAATAGATAAGTCCTCTTTCCCACCGAGTACTCACTGGAGGAATTTCCTCCCATGAATTTGGATACTCTATTGGAAATACTCTACCAAATAAAATCTGTCGCTCCTCTCGACCCAGCAATCCCACACTTCCTACGCAAAGTAAAAGAAGTGGTGCTTCCAGTCATATTAGAGGTGATAAGCCTATCTATTTCTTTTGCCCTAGTCCCAGCCCCCTGGAAGCATGCTACTGTGAAGGCTATGCCTATAAATCCAAGCCTAAACCCTGATGGCCTGGAAAACTACCGTCCCATCTCCTTGCTCCTTGGGATCTTTAAGATCCTAGAGAAGTACGTCAATGCGATCCTCTCCTATTTCTTAGAAAATCACAAACTCCCTCACTACTCACAGACTGGGTTCCACCCTCAACATGGAACAGAAACTGCTCTGCTGCCCATGGTTGAAGAATCTAAGAGAATTCTTGATCAGGGAGGAGCAGTAGCCATCATCCTCCTTGATCTAAGCTCTGCATTGCAGACTAAGCACGGTTGGAGTTTCTGTTGACGCTATTACCTGGCTCAAGTCCTACTTAGATGGTAGATCATTCCAGGTATTTGCAGAATACTCTGTATACAAGAGCCTATCACTCTGTTGTGGAGGGCCTCAGGGCTCATCTCTGAACCCCACATTATTCAATGTATACATGAAAACGCTCTCAGATAATATTTTGCCATATGGGATCAAAATCGTCACATATGCTGACGATACACAGTTGGTGGTTACTCTCAATCACCATCAGAGCACTCCCTCTGACCTGGAAACATGCTTAGAGAAAGTGGCATCATCGATGGACCACTCCAGTCTTAAACTTAACTTAGGAAAAACAGAGCTAATGCCCCTGTTTTAAATTTGACCACCAAGCAGTGATGCTAATAGGTGCCTGCTATGGCATTCTCAGACTCCTGCAGAAAGTCCTAATCCTCCTTCCCATGACAGCAAGAACAATCATTGTCCACGCCTTGGTTCTCTCTTGTTTGGAGTCCGGGAACTCCCTCTATTTGGGAGCTCCTAATTCAATGATAAGGAAACTCCAAGTCGTTCAGAATTGTGCTGCTCGGCTACTGCTTGGTACGCCTAAAACTTAGTCGGCTAAGCCAGCCTTGAAGACCTTAACTTGGCTTCCAATTTAAGATAGAATAAAGTTCAAATCTTTGTACATAGCCCACAAAACCTTATGGAGGACAGGCCCAACAATCAATGACTCGCTTATCAACTTCTATCACCCCATGAAATGCCTACGCTCGGCTAATTTAAAATTAACCATAATCAACAAAGTTAAAGGGTGAGGTGTGGAGGAAAGTCTTTCACGTACAACATAGCCAGACTCTGGAACACTCTTCCTGTACATCTTCAGTCAGAGCCTGGAAATCTCCCTTTTTGAAAGCTCCTCGAAACTTGGCTGTTCCAATACGCCTCTCTATAAACCATTTAGCTCTTCCGTGTCTTGCTGCTAGCGCTGGGATGCCTTAGGGTAGCTATGCACTCAATAAATGCTGTTTTAAATTAAATTACATTCTGTACGGGGTAGCTAGTGAAGTTGTCTTAGGTGTAGTGTGATGTGGGTTATTATTGGAAGGCAGAGGATGAGATGACTGCAGCATTATGTATGGTATGAAGCTGGTGATGAGGGCCTGTGTCACAGTACGCCTCATGTGCGTCTCTTGTGCATTTCATGTGCGTCTTGTGTGTGTTTCATGTGTAGGGGTAGCAACTTGTACATCTTATTTTGCATGCCAGAATGAGGAAGCAGGCGGAAGAGATGACATTGATCTGTGATTTCATGGAGCTTGTTGTCAATGATGATGCAAGGTTTCTGACATAGTCGAAGGGAATGGGTGCAGGTCCTAGGTCTGAAAGGCACCAGGAGTCACTCAATGAGTTTCTGCTTTTGCCGAAGATCAGTACTTCCTTCTTGTCTGTGTTCAGCTGCATGCACTTGTTCTTCATCCAGTCTGAAACATTTGTCATGCATCTATGGATGTTAGTTCTAGGGGTGGTGGGGTCGTCAGTAAGTGAGAGGATTAGTTGGGTGTCATCGACAAAAGAAATTATGCAGAGACTGATGTTGGCGAGCAGAGTCATATATGCATTGAAGAGCATGGGGCTGAGATCTGAGCCCTGGGGGACACTGCAGGAGATCTGCTTGGGTCCAGAAGTGAAAGGTGGGAGGTGGATCCTCTGGGTTCTTCCGGTGAGGATGAAGGAGATCCTTTTGATCCCCCCCTTGAATGCCGATGTGGTGGAGTCTTTTGATCAGCGTGTAGGTTGATACAGTGTTGAAGGTTGTCAAGAGGTGGAGAGGATAAAAGTTGCTGTTTCTCCTTGGTCAAGGAGGGTTTGGATGTCGTCGATAGCAGTGAGAGGGTGGTTTCGTTGCTGTGATTGCTACAGAAGCCTGATTGGGAGCTGTTAAGGTAGCTGGTTCTGCTCCAGGTGTGTCATGAGTTGAATGTTAATGATATTTTCTAGTATCGTCCATGGGAATGTGAGCAGGGAGATTTACCAGTGGTTTTTGAGTTTGCTGGGGTCGGTGGAAGGTTTTTTGAGGGATCACTGAAATAATATCGAGGGACAGAATATCGACCAACAAAAATATCGTTGACAAAATATCAAGAGACAAAATATCGAGTTTCTATCTACAAACAGGTAAGTACAAAAATATCGAGTTAAAAATATCGTTTACAAAAATATAGTTGTAAAAAATATCGACTTTAATAAAAACAATGTTTAATTACATTAATATAAAAAATTAATTACTAAAATATACTTAACAATACTTAAAATAACTTTTAATAATTAAATAATTAATGAAAGTAAAAAAATTATATTTTTTTAATCATATTTCTTAAAACATATATATATATATAGTAACAAAATTTAATTAAATAATAGCCAATATTATTAACGTACAAATACAATAGAGTAAAAATTACTATTCCCACTCCAGTGGGTGCAACAGTAGGGAAAGCGTTGGATAGCGTAGGGTTAAAATTACTATTCCCACTCCAAGGAGTGCAACAGTGGATATATGACGTTACAACGCAACTTTTACAACGCACTACCATTACAAGGTAAGTATTGGTAAGTATATAATAATTTTTATAATTTAAATTATTTAATATTAATTTAATATAATTTAATTTAATTTAATTTCATTAAATTAAATTAATGTAAATTTAATTTTACTTTATTTTTACACTGTACCCCTGTACCCCAAAAACCCAAAACTGACCCTGAACCCTAAAAAAAAAACCTTTACCCAAAACCCCAAAACTGACCCTGAACCCTAAAAATACCCCTTTACCCAAAAACTAAAAACTGACCCTGAACCCTAAAAATACCCCTTTACCCAAAAACCCAAAACTGACCCTGAACCCTAAAAATACCCCTTAACCCAAAAACTAAAAACTGACCCTGAACCCTAAAAATACCCCTTTACCCAAAAACTAAAAACTGACCCTGAACCCTAAAAATACCCCTTTACCCAAAAACTAAAAACTGACCCTGAACCCTAAAAATACCCCTTTACCCAAAAACTAAAAACTGACCCTGAACCCTAAAAATACCCCTTTACCCAAAAACTAAAAACTGACCCTGAACCCAAAAAATACCCCTTTACCCAAAAACTAAAAACTGACCCTGAACTCTAAAAATACCCCTTTACCCAAAAACCAAAAACTGACCCTGAACCCTAAAAATACCCCTTTAATTTAACATAATTAGCAATTAATCAATTAAATTAAATTAATTACCAATTACATTTTAAATAATTAACAAATATTATTTAATTACCAATTAATTAAATATTACTACCAATTAATACATTTACATATTTAATTAATTATAATTAAATTACTTCCCACCCTATTCCCCTATAAACCCACAACCCGCTACAGGAAATACATTATTTTAATTTACATAATTAGCAATTAATCAATTAAATTAAATTAATTACCAATTAAATTTTAAATAATTAACAAATATTATTTAATTACCAATTAATTAATTATTACTACCAATTAATAAATTTACATATTTAAATAATTATAATTAAATTACTTCCCACCCTATTCCCCTATAAACCCACAACCCGCTACAGAATAAAATTACACAATAATTAAAAAAAATCATTAATTAAAAATAATTATAACATAAAATGACACTTTTCACACATATTATAACATAAAAACACTATAAATAATTAAATATTATTTAAAAAACGATATTTTTTACTATCTAGATTATATACTTGGATATTTTCACTTTCTATATTATTTACAGTCGATATTACTTCACTTACCTTAAAAACAATATTTTGACTGTCGATATTCTGTCCTGTCGATATTTTGTCCAAACGATATTTAAAACTCGATATTCTGTCCAAACGATATTTTGGAGTCGATATTATGTCTGTGCACCTTTTTTGAGTAGTGGTCTGACTTTGACGTGTTTCCAGGCATCGAATAATGTTGCAGTGGTGATAGAGATACTGGGTAGGGTGGTGAGTCCCTGGCAAATCCTTGAGTTTCTGAGGTTGAAGATGTGATGCAGACATGGGTCTGAGGGAGCTCCCGAGTGGACGGATTTCATGGTGGAGGTGATGTGCTGGGTGGACAGGATGTTCCAGGTGATCAGTGTGTGGTTCATGTTGGTTACGGTAGTGAGGTATCTGTCGAGGAAGTCCGTAAGTGTGGGTTGGGGTTAGAAGTTTGTGCATATGGTTGTGATCTTGTTGTAGAAGAAATGGGTGAGATTGTCGCACAGATCCTGGGTATGATGTTTTTGCTGTCATTTGGGTTGGAGAATTCCTTAAAGATGTTGAAAAGTTCCTAGTTGTTGTTGGCGCTGATTTTGATGCATTCGGCAAGGGCTGTCTTTTTTCCTACATTCAGAAGGTGGTGAGAGAGGTTGAAGGAAGTTTTGTAGGCTGCACTGGAGGTGTGCTTGCTGGCACACCATCTCCTCTTCAACTATTTGGTGTCCCATTTTGCTTTTCTGAGTTGCCCATGACATATCCATCCTGATGCTCACATGTGTGACATCGTAAACACAAGATAAAGTGTAGAAGCTATGCTATGAGGTGTTGGCTATAGGTAAGTCTATATTACGTGGACTACAACCTCAGTACTATAAGTTGGATCATAAAGTGCAAGGCTAAATTTAACTAGCTAGTGATGAAAGGATTCAAGAATCAATGGCAAGGTTACACATCAATACGTACATATAGTTCTACCTGAATATAAACTTTGTATTTTAGCTTAGTAAGCTAGGAACATAAATAAGAAAAAGACAAAGCTATTGAATCTACATATTTGATTTTTAATTAATATTAAACATTACTAAGTTAGCACTAAATATGAATTCAGATCAATTTAATCAGATCAGCTTGTAAAGAAACACACTGGTAACAAAAATACATTGGTGGCAAAATCTGGTTTATGGTCAATTTTGTTGAAGAAGATGAAAAATCAAAAGTTAAATGCTTTGCGTGTTTATAATGTTAGATACGGGGAGTTAGAGGAATCAGGTAATGCACTAACCTCCAAATACCTATGGCCTGATTTAGATCTACGGTGGACGGGTTAATCCGTCACAACGGTAACAGATATCCCTCCACCGACATTTAAATCCCATAGGATATAATGTATAATGCGATTTATACTTCGGTGGATGGGATATCTATCACCATTGTGATGGATGAAACCCATCTGCCAAAATCCAAATCAAGCTCTTAATCTTCAGGAATGGACCAACCTTTCAGCGCGACTTTGGCATAATCAGTTAATATCAGTCAAAATTTTCTGTATTTTTGTGGCAGACATATTATGTGCTTCGCATGAAAATGCTGCTCAAAATCACAAGGAAATAAACTGTAATCGTGGTTGAGACATATCCAGATAGTAATTTGTGTAGTGGCCGGCTTCTACCCTCCTGGTAACTCTGCTATTTACGAGAGTGTCCGACGATGGAACTGGAGCTCCAGCATGAGTCCTGGCATCACCGCAACATCCTGTGATTCTCAGCAAATCACTGAAACTCTCTGGGGCATATTTACAATAAGTGGCGCATCCCTGCATATTAGCAGGGATGCGCCACTTATTGTGTGCCATGCCTCCGCCACCATGGATGCGCCGCATTTACAATGCGGCGCGCCATGGGGCAAAAACGGCACAGAAGCGTCACGCATCTGTGTCGTAAAAGTGGCACATTGCTGGAGTTGCGTCGCAAGCACGATGCAGCTCCAGCAATGCTCTGGGGAAGCCCTATCTTGCTAATGCTGCGTCAATCCTTACGCCTGCTTCGAGCAGGCGCAGGGTTTTGACGCAGGATGGGCCACAAAGTGACTGAGTGAAATCTTGTAGATTTCACTCAGCCACTTTTAGGAGGCGTTCCTGTGCCGGAACGCCCCCCCTGCGCAGGAACACCTCCTTCTGGCGCAGGGCTTTACAATGTGACACATCTCCCAGATGCGTCACATTGTAAATACCCCGCACCATGGCGCATCTTTTGCGCCGCTGCTGCGTCACAAAAGTGACGCAACGGCAGCATAAAAGAGGCGCAAGGGGCTTGTAAATCTGCCCCCAAGTGCTTGAAAAAAACACTCATATGAATCTCACCTTGTGTAATGAAACTAGTGCTCATGTAAGGGACTCTAATGCCCTTGGGCCCAGTTTGTGCTATATATAGGTCCAGTAAACAAATTGTTTTTTATGTGGGCAAAGCATCCCATTGATTCTTTTACTCACCAGAATGCCTGTAATAAACATAAGACATGTCTGGCCAGTTTAATATGCTTTTAATGCTTAACTACAGTAGGGATAAACGGGTGGCTTTCAGCAATACTGCTTGATAGAGATAAAGGGCAATAAAGAGGGAGGGCGCATAGAGAGGTTTATATCAGTCTCCGGATATTCGTTTCCTGACAGAAACACGGTTGAATCCCTCCAACCTTCCAGCCATTACGCAAACTATTCCGCATAATTATAAACTAACTAAACTTGACAGAGGATTAAAAATAGGTGGTGGCATCGCTATAGTTTTAAAAAATACAATCATTGTAACATGGATTACGACTACCATTTCTGACTCAATGGATGTTGGTATCTTTAAGACAAATCTCACCACGACCAACAGTTGGAATGGAGCCCTGAATATAAGGCCTATTTCAGTTAACAGCTGCTGGAAGAAATAGCCACCCATGTCGTAGCCTCAAATAAATTCTTTCTCCTAGGTGACTTTAATTACCACGGGGAATACCACACTAATTCCGAAGTGATGAAGCTATTAACGGACCTGGAAACACTAGGACTCTTCCAAAGAGTCAGAGGCCCCACGCATGTAGCAGGCCACTGACTTGACCTGCTGTTTTCTAACACTGTACTTCTTGAATGTGATGTACCAATTCCCCTTACATGGACAGACCATTTTTAATTATTTTTTGTGTTCAGTCTCCCAATCTATCCACCACAAAAAGGAATAGCAGACCACCACTCAATGCTTACAGACCTTGGCATAGTCTTACTTCTGATGTTTTATTTTTATAAACAAATTGTTATTAATTTGACTAAAGATACCAGGTAATCATTACGATACCAAGAAGGAACAGGAGCATATGCAACGGCTCGACTTTCCCACATTAAGGAGCAAGAGAGAGACAAGGTCAAATACACTTGGACAATCCCTGCATGTTTATACCATTCCCTCCAACCACTTCCCCCACACCCTTCGGTACTTTTTAGGCCAGCTTGTGCCTCATATATGGTTTACTCTTGTGTGGCACACCAGGCCACCCCACTCCGTCAGCGCCCAACGCTTCCAACGAAGCAGCTATGTCCCTCTTAGCCACAACCATTGCCGTAGTAAGAAATAGTTTTTCGTTTCTGGACCCATCCAGCCCATCTGTAATACCTAGGAGTGCATGTTGTGGATCGTGAGGGACTTCCCATTCCAATATTTCTGAGAGTAACTCTTCAATGTCACCCCAGAACCGTGTTAGATGGGGGCACGCCCAAACCATATGGGAGAAATTAGCTGGTTCATGGCCACACCACGTGCAGGTGGGGGTCGGGCAAAAACCTGCCTGGTGAAGGCGTGACGGGGTCAGGTAGGCTGCACGGAAATAGTATAGCTGAAGCAGATGCAGCCTGGCAGAAGCGGTTACCGCACTGGGGCCTATAAGATCATCGTGCCAGTCTTCCTCTTCCAGTGTGCCCATCCACCCATTGAGTTCGGAGTCGATCTAGCGTGGTCATTATTGAGCAGTGTCCGGTAGATGTGGGAGATGCCTCCCTTCCCCAGGTCCCCCAGAATAATCTGCTCCTCAGGCGGGCTGTGCTCAGGGATCCACGTGTCTTCCGTGAGGTGTACTTGGAGGGCATGGTGCAGCTCTAGGTATTTGTAAACTTGTGACAGTTGCATGGAGTTCTTGAAGGTCCTTGAAGGAGCACATGTGGCCGCCTGCCACACATCATCCAACTGTGAGATCGCTATATGGTCCCAGGACCTAAAGCCCGTAGCCAATTAACCTCTCTGAGCCAGGTGCCTTGCCAGAGGGGCGTGCACTGGGTCAACTTTTGTGTCCACTTGGTGTATCGCAGCGCAGCCTACCAGGCCAGCAGTGCTGAGCGCATCACTTCCGGCAGTCAAGACGGAATAGGTTCCCAATACAACATAGATTGGATTTTGGTCAGACCTAGCTCAAGCCTGTAAGCCGTGTCGGACCAGCCCCCGTTAAACCAGTTGTGTATGTATAGCAAGCGCGTAGCCAGGTAATACAGGTATAAATGGGTCACCCCAGACCCCCATCAAATGAAGGAATCCTACAGATGCTCAGGGCCAAGCAAATCCTCCCCTTTCCCCAGAGGAACTTGGAGACCATGCTGCCCAGCTCTGGATACCAGGCCCTTGGGAAGCAGAAGGGGGTATTTTGAAGAACATAGAGGAACCTGGGGAGAATTATCATGTTAAACAGGGCGATTCTCCCCATGGGGGTCAGAGGTATTGCATCCCATTTCTGGAGATCTGCCTTAGCTTTCTTCACCAGAGGAGTAACCTTGAGTGCCCAGCCTAGCTCGGGGAACAGAGTCACCCATATCCCCAAATATCTAAACGATTGGCGTCGGAGCGGTATGTTGGATTGCCATTCGTAGCATTCTCTAGACAGGTGGAGAGGTACCAGGACCAACTTATCGGGGTTCAGTCGGAGGCCTGCTCAAAGGAATGTGGACTTCAGAGGCAGTGAGGGCCGGACGGGGCGGGATTTGCTAGATAATCCCATCCCTACACACGCCTTTCGGACCGTATCAGAGCTGCCAGGGGTTCCATTACCAAAGCAAAGAGCAGAAGGGAAAGGGGACTCCCCTGCCTCGTTCCTCTATGAATAGAGAAGGGCTCCAACAAGACCCCATTGACAAGAATGCGGCCCTCTGACAAGCATATAGGACACGCACCAGACCCCAAAAGTGGGTACCAAAGCCCATTGTGGCAAGGACATCATCCAAAAAACCCCAATCTACCGAATCGAAGGTTTTTTCAAAGTCCACAAGGAGGATTGCCAAATAAGGGGTGAGCAAGTGATGGTGGGCTAGGGCCAGATGTGAATCTATGACATAATATCGACAGACAGAATATAGACATACAAAAATATTGACACAAAAATATTGAAATCAAAAATATCAGAGTTCTATCTACATAAAGGTAAGTACAAAAATATCGACAAAAAATATAGTAGTACAAAAATATCGAAGTTAAAAATATCGTTTTTTTAAATGTATTAATAATATTGTAAAAATAATTAAAAAATACACATAATTTAGCAAATTATAAATATAAACATTAAAACATATTTAAAAAATATTAACTAATACATACACATTTAAAATAAATTAAAAACTACATATAAATTAATATATTTACTTACTCTACATATTGCAACAGTAGGAAAAGCGTTGGATAGCGTAGGGGTAAAAATTACTATTCCCACTCCAGAGAGTGCAACAGTAGGGAAAGCGTTGGATAGCGTAGGGGTAAAAATTACTATTCTCACTCCATAGAGTGCAACAGTAGGGAAAGCGTTGGATAGCATAGGGCTAAAAATTACTATTCCCACTCCAGAGGGTGCAACAGTAGGGAAAGCGTTGGGTAGCGTAGGGGTAAAAATTACTAATCCCACTCCAGAGGGTGCAACAGTAGGGAAAGCGTTGGATAGCGTAGGGGTAAAAATTACTATTCCCACTCCAGAGAGTGCAACAGTAGGGAAAGCGTTGGATAGCATAGGGCTAAAAATTACTATTCCCACTCCAGAGGGTGCAACAGTAGGGAAAGCGTTGGGTAGCGTAGGGGTAAAAATTACTATTCCCACTCCAGAGAGTGCAACAGTAGGGAAAGCGTTGGATAGCGTAGGGGTAAAAATTACTATTACCACTCCAGAGAGTGCAACAGTAGGGAAAGCGTTGGATAGGATAGGGGTAAAAATTACTATTCCCAATCCAAAGGGTGCAACAGTAGGGAAAGCGTTGGATAGCGTAGGGGTAAAAATTACTATTCCCACTCCAGAGGGTGCAACAGTAGGGAAAGCGTTGGATAACATAGGGGTAAAAATTACTATCCCCACTCCAGAGGGTGCAACAGTAGGGAAAGCGTTGAATAGCGTAGGGGTAAAAATTACTATTCCCACTCCAGAGGGTGCAACAGTAGGGAAAGCGTTGGATAGCATAGGGCTAAAAATTACTATTCCCACTCCAGAGGGTGCAACAGTAGGGAAAGCGTTGGGTAGCGTAGGGGTAAAAATTACTATTCCCACTCCAGAGAGTGCAACAGTAGGGAAAGCGTTGGATAGCGTAGGGGTAAAAATTACTATTACCACTCCAGAGAGTGCAACAGTAGGGAAAGCGTTGGATAGGATAGGGGTAAAATTACTATTCCCAATCCAAAGGGTGCAACAGTAGGGAAAGCGTTGGATAGCGTAGGGGTAAAAATTACTATTCCCACTCCAGAGGGTGCAACAGTAGGGAAAGCGTTGGATAACATAGGGGTAAAAATTACTATCCCCACTCCAGAGGGTGCAACAGTAGGGAAAGCGTTGGATAGCGTAGGGGTAAAAATTACTATTCCCACTCCAGAGGGTGCAACAGTAGGGAAAACCTTGGATAGCGTAGGGGTAAAAATTACTGTTCCCACTCCAGAGGGTGCAACAGTAGGGAAAGCTTTGGATAGCGTAGGGGTAAAAATTACTATTCCCACTCCAAAGGGTGCAACAGTAGGGAAAGCGTTGGATAGCGTAGGGGTAAAAATTACTATTCCCACTCCAAAGGGTGCAACAGTAGGGAAAGCGTTGGATAGCGTAGGGGTAAAAATTACTATTCCCACTCCAGAGGGTGCAACAGTAGGGAAAGCGTTGGATATCGTAGGGGTAAAAATTACTATTCCCACTCCACAGGGTGCAACAGTAGGGAACGCGTTGGATAGCATGGGGGTAAAAATTACTTCCCACACTACTCCCCCTTTAACACACAACACACTACACATACAAAAAACCACAATTAATATAAATATCAATTAATAAATGAATAACAATTATTATTAAATTGATGTAATTATAAATTAGCTAATTAACACATATTAATTACCAATTAATAATTAATTACCAATTAATTAACAAGGTATTTTCAAGAATAAACAATATTTATTAATACATTATTTATAATTAATATTATGAAATAATTAAAAAAATACCAATTAATTAATTAACAATTAATTAACAATAAATAACAATAAATAAATACAATCTCTTTAAATAATTTAATTTAATTATGTCACACCCTATTCCCCTATAAACACACACCCCACTACACATAAATAAATCACATAAAAAATGTAATTGTCATTTAATCACTTAATAATAATTAATTACCAATTAATTATTAATTAGCAATAACAAAAAATTAAAAATATTAGTACATTAACTCTAATTAATTTAATTAACTAATTAATAATAATTAATTACCAATTAATCATCAATTAACAATAACAAAAAATAATAAACATTACTACATTAACTCTAATTAATTTAATTAACTAATTATTAATAATTAATTACCATTTAATTATTAATTAACAATAACAAAAAATAATAAATACTACTACATTAACTCTAATTAATTTAATTAACTAATTAATAATAATGAATTACCAATTAATTATTAATTAATAATTATTTATTAATCAAAAATATTTTTAAAACATATTAATCAATTAATTATAATTAAATTACTTCCCACCCTATTCCCCTATAAACCCACAACCCGCTCTGATACTAAAACGAAAATGTAATCAAAATTACTAATTCTAAACATATATTAAAAAACATGTTTAACAAACATATAAACAACATAATAAAATATATAACACTAAACAAAATTTCGATATTAGTAACATACATACCTTAATATCGATATTCTGTCTATCGATATTATTGCACATCGATATTCTATACCATCGAAATTAAAACATCGATATTATTGTATATCGATATTTTAATTTCGATATTTTGTCTCTCTACCGGCAGATGCAACCTTCGGAGACAGTGCTGGGTACCGCGCAAGGGCATGAACCCGCATTAGTCCGGGTGAACCAATACGGACAGGTTGGGTTTGAGCCGCTGGGCAAGGATCGTGGTGAAAAGGTTCAGTTCTGTATTGATAAAGGAGATGGGACGGTAGTCCGCACACCGTGGGGAGGGTGGCTAAGATTTCGGAAGAACCACGATGATAGCCATGTCTGTCTCAGCAGTGAAGGTACCCTTTTTAGCCACTTCTCCAAACAGATTAATGAGATATGGAATGAGGGTTTCACGATATAAAGCATAATATTACTGAGGGAGGCCATCCGGGCCCTGTGTCCTGCCCAAAGAGGTAAGGGTTATTGCCACAACAATCTCCTCGCGGCTGATAGGTGGTCCAGGTCTGCCTGGACAGTGGAGTCTAGGCGGGGAAGGCAATCACCCCTGGCCCCGAGCAAGCCCGAGAGTGAAAGTGTCGGGGTTTTGGCCATATATAATTGGCGGTAGTAGGAGGCAAAGGCGTGAGCCATCTCCAATGGGGAGTGGCACACCGATCCGTCCAGGTTTATTATTTCGGGGATGATGCAGTTCACCCTGGAATAGGTGGCTAGTCTATGGAGAATTGAGCCGTTCTTGTTGCCCCAGCCGTACACTCTGGTTACCGACGAAAGCCAGCCTCCAGGGAAAGCTCTCTAATCTTAGAGCGGAGGCGATCAAGGAGTCTCTCCTTGGAAGCATGAGGGACTGCAGATGAGGAATTTTCGAGGCACAGAACCTGTGCCTCTCGCGAGGTAATCTGCTGCAGCTGCACTTGCCGCTGGCACTTTAGCTGGCCATGGCGACACCCCGGATTGTGGCCTTGCTTGCTTCCCATAGGGTACCTGGAGAAGACACCGACCCGTCATTGGTCAGGAAATATTGCTTAAGCTCCTGTCCCACTACCTTCCGGAACTCCTTGTCCTGGAGGAACCATGAGTTCAGTCTCCACGTCTGACGCACTGAGGAGGGGGGGGGCGTGCTAAGAAGCAACGGAGTGTAATCAGATATACCCCTAGGGAGGATATGGACATCCTGAATTGCGAAACAGTCCGTTGAAGGAACAAAGATAGCGTCACTGCATGCGTGCGTGTGATCGGCTACTGAGGTATGGGTGAACTGTTTGGTGTGTGGATACCAAACATGCCATGCGTCGCTGAGGCCTAGCGATTCAGACCAGTTTGTTAATTGTTTGGCCAGCGCGAGTGTATGTGGGATGGAGGGCCCGTCGGCCCCTGCATTTAACTGAGTTAAAGTCACCCCTGAGGAAAGTGGAGCCTAAGGGCATTGAGGTCAGGAGTTCGGTGGAGTTGGCCAGGGTCACCGTTAGCATCGATGGGGCTGAGTAGATTGATACAAGGTTAAAGGGGTTGTCATTCAGTGAACCGCAAAGGGCCACTGAAGTGCCGTGGGAGTCGTGGATGACCTGTGTAGTTACAAAGGGAAGGGAGCGCTTCATCAGGACTGCCACCGCACGGGAGCCCCGGGTGAAGCCCGAATGCCATACCCTGTCATACCCGTAGCGCGCCAGAAAGGGACAGTGTTTACCCAGCAACTGTGTCTCCTGAAGCAGGAGAACCTCTACCCTGAGGTGTTGTGCGTATCGCAATACAGCCATGCGTTTGTAGCAGTCCAGGAGGCACTTAACATTCCAGGAGAGCATGTGAAGGGAAGCCCCTGGTATGGGCATGTCAGTCATGGTAGGTTGTTAAAATGGTGGAACAAAATCTTACAGTGAGTCATGGCTGTGAGAAGGGTTGCCAGAATGCATGGCTGGGTGCCCGAGTAAAGCCAGACGTGCCCCACCAGGAAATGAAACAGAGTGTTGTGTGAGTGCTGGTGTAACAAAACAAGAAAAAACAACAACAACAACAGTCCCTGGGAAAGATCAATCCCAACTCCCTCCCACTCCCCCCACCCTATACTTTGTGAATAGAAGCATCTATTGGGGCACTTAATAGAACCAAAAGTAAACCAAACTAAAACGCTCAGGAGGACCCCTCTATGTGGACGGATATGCAGTGTCTCGACAGAAAGACTGTGAATCAGAGCAAGAAGTCTGCCAGAGCCCCTGGCTCCCATGACGTCGGAGCATGCCCCGGAATGTGCACATCATCTACAGCCACCCACCAGCTCTTCAGAGGGCCGGGCAGTAGGAGAGATCAGTGTCCGCCCCCGGGGAGTCACGTCGAGCCGAAAGTGGAGGAACCATGTGCAAACTGCCATATGCTTGGTGCCTGAGGCGGGGAGGAGAGCCCGAAGGGCTTGAAGAGTCCTGGAGTCTAGGGGCAGCTAGGCTCGAGGATCTTTGGGACATTACCTGAGACCGGCGCCTGCTGCAGGACTGCGTGCGCCACCTACACTGGTGCCCCGGCGATCAAGACTGCAGGGCAGGGTGCCCGTTGGCCCAGGGAACATATTGCGCTGCTGCCTGAGGGACGCTCTTCTGTTAGCCAGGTCCAGGCCGCTTGAGGAGAGTCAAAGAAATGGTAAAGAGTCATAATATCGAGTCTTTTATTTCGACTGGACAGAATATCGAGTAAAAAATATAGAATGGACATAATATCGACTAGACATAATATCGACAACAAAAATATCGACTAGAGAAAATTAATATCGAATAGAATGGACATAATATCGAATCAAAAATATAGAATGGACATAATATCGACTAGACATAATATAGCCAACAAAAATATCGAATTTAAGGTAAGATAATAATAATTTTTATTTTTTGTGTAATATAAGTCTGTAGCGGGTTGTGGGTTTATAGGGAAATAGGGTGGGAAGTAATTTAATTATAATTAATTAAATATGTTAATTTATTTATTGATATTTATTTAGACTTAATTGTTAATTAATTATTAATTGGTAATTAATTAAAATATAATTGGTAATTAATTATAATTGATTAATTGATAAATATTTTAATTTCAGTAATTTATTTTCTGTAGCGGGTTGTGGGTTTATAGGGGAATAGGGTGGGAAGTAATTTAATTATAATTAATTAAATATGTTTATTTATTGATATTTATTTAGAATTAATTGTTAATTAATTATTAATTGGTAATTAATTAAAATATATTTGGTAATTAATTATAATTGATTAATTGATAAATATTTTAATTTAAGAAATTTATTTTCTGTAGCGGGTTGTGGGTTTATAGGGGAATAGGGTGGGAAGTAATTTAATTATAATTAATTAAATATGTCATTTAAATTATTGGTATTTATTTTGAATTAATTGTTAATTAATTTTTAATACGTAATTAATTAAAATATAATTGGTAATTAAAATAAATTTATTAATTTTGAAATTGTAAATTAATTTATTGTTAATAGGTAATTAATTAGTATGAGTAGGCAATTTTTATAATTAAATAATTTTATTTTGTATTTATAAATAAATATTTAATATTTTTTATACACAAGTAAAATATTTTATTTATTTGTGATTGGTATTACTATTTATGTTATTTATATCTATTTGTGAAGTATTTACTTTCCCTATTATTGCACTCTCTGAAGTTGGAATAGTAATTTTAACCCCTACGCTATACAACACTTTCCCTACTGTTGCACCCACTGGAGTGGGTATGCAACGTTTACAACGCAACTTTTACTATGCACTACCATTACAACGAAACTTTTACAACGCAAAAACTTTTACAACGCATACATTTACAAAGCATGTTTTTACAACGCAGATACCTTGACAACGCATACCATTACAACGTAAGTATTGCTAAGTATATAATTATTTTTAAAATGTTATATGTTTGGGTTTTTGGGTAAAGGGGTATTTTTAGGGTTCAGGGTCAGTTTTCAGTTTTTGGGTAAAGGGGTATTTTTAGGGTTCAGGGTTAGTTTTCAGTTTTTGGGTAAAGGGGTATTTTTAGAGTTCATGGTCAGTTTTCAGTTTTTGGGTAAAGGGGTATTTTTAGGGTTCAGGGTCAGTTTTCAGTTTCTGGGGTAAAGGGGTATTTTTAGGGTTCAGGGTCAGTTTTCAGTTTTTGGGTAAAGGGGTATTTTTAGGGTTCAGGGTCAGTTTTCAGTTTTTGGGTAAAGGGGTATTTTTAGGGTTCTGGGTCAGTTTTCAGTTTTTGGGTAAAGGGGTATTTTTAGGGTTCAGGGTCAGTTTTCAGTTTCTGGGGTAAAGGGGTATATTTAGGGTTCAGGGTCAGTTTTCAGTTTTTGGGTAAAGGGGTATTTTTAGGGTTCAGGGTCAGTTTTCAGTTTCTGGGGTAAAGGGGTATTTTTAGGGTTCAGGGTCAGTTTTCAGTTTTTGGGTAAAGGGGTATTTGTAGGGTTCAGGGTCAGTTTTCAGTTTTTGGGTAAAGGGGTATTTTTAGGGTTCAGGGTCAGTTTTCAGTTTTTGGGGTATAGGGGTATATTTAGGGTTCATGGTCAGTTTTCAGTTTTTGGGTAAAGGGGTATTTTTAGGGTTCAGGGTCAGTTTTCAGTTTCTGGGGTAAAGGGGTATTTTTAGGGTTCAGGGTCAGTTTTCAGTTTTTGGGTAAAGGGGTATTTTTAGGGTTCAGGGTCAGTTTTCAGTTTTTGGGTAAAGGGGTATTTTTAGGGTTCAGGGTCAGTTTAGGGTTTTTGGGGTACAGGGGTACTTTGTAAAAATAAAGTAAAATTACATTTAAATTACATTAATTAAATACAATTAAATAAAATTAAATTATATTATAATATTTTAAATTAATTTATATTAAAAATAATATTATATACTTACAAATTCTTATGTTGTAATGGTATGCGTTGTAAAGGTATATGCGTTGTAAAATCTTGCGTTGTAAATGTATGAGTTGTAAAAGTTTTTGTGTTGTAAAAGTTTTGATGTAATGGTAGGTGTTGTAAAAGTATGCGTTGTAACGTCATACATCCCTGGAGTGGGAATAGTAATTTTAACCCCTACGCTATCCAGCGCTTTCCCTACTGTTGCACCCACTGGAGTGGGAATAGTAAATTTTACCTCTACGCTATCCAACACTTTTGCTAATGTTGAACTCACTATAGTTGTTACAATAAATTTCAACCATTTTCTATGCTACGCTAAAAATGCTATATATGTTTATTTAATAATATGTTTATATATATATATATATATATATATATATATATATATATATATATATATATATATATATATATATATATATATGTATTATTTTTGGTGATATAAAAAAATTATAGAAATTATTTATTAAAATTAAATTTTTAAAATAATTATTTCTAAGTTTATATTAAATATATATATTACTATATTAGTTTTAACTTAATTTTAAGACATTTAAAAAAATCGATATTTTGACAGTCTATATTTTTGTAAGTCGATATTTTGGAGTCGATATTTTGGTACTTACCTGTTTGTAGATAGGGAGTCGATATTTTGTCACTCGATATTTTTCACTCGATATTTGTGTATCTCGATATTTGTGACGTCGATATTATGTCAGTGATCCCAAAGAAATGCGTCTTTGAAAGACAACCCACAGGCGCGCTGGGAATTAAAGCTGGTACACAGAGATCGCAATTTTTTCTTGACTTCAATGTATGAGCGGCGTTGGTCTTGTACTTCCTTGGTGTAATATAGGAACTTTGAAATTTAAGGGTACCTGACAGTGTGCTCTTGCAGGATGGCATCCCTATCTTTGAAATTAAGAATTTTGAGGATAGTAAGGTGAGATGGGGCCCCGACTGGCGGTTTTAGTGCGAGAGACCGATGTGCTCTCTCCACCACGAACCAAGCAGAGAGAGAGTCTTTCAGCATCCACGAGGTGAACCAAGACTCCACAAAGGTGGTCGCCTGGGGCTGTTTGGCTCCTTCGGGTAACCCCACCAGTCGGAGGTTGTTGCGGCGTGCACGGTTTTCAGCGTCTTCCGCCCGTGGGTGAAGATCCTTGGTGTGTGATCTCAGGTTGGCCACTTTAAATTGATGGATATCGTCATCCACTGTTGAAATTCGGGATTCAGCCTCTGTTATTCGGGCCTTGGCATTACGGAGGTCCTGGCAGATGAAAGGCACGTCCACCCTGACCTCTCCAATCTTCCCCTCCACCAGCGCCTGTGAGGTGCTTATTGCCTGTAGGATGGCTCCTAAGTCCTTGCCTGGGATGATGGGAGTTCCATCGGCCTGTCCAGGCGACTCATGCTCTGAGGTGGTGAACCGGTCCATTTTGGTTTGCATGGCGGCAGCCACTGACTTAGAGGCCCTGTCTTTTCCCATGCTTGGTGGCCAGGCGAGGGACTGCAAGTACTGCAGGGGCCAGAACAAAGGAGAGTAGATGGGCAGCAGGACCTCTCCAAGTGCACCAGCCTCCAGGCATTACCACCAAAGGCCTCCGCAGGCCGCCAGGCCCCAGAGATCCCCGTGGGAGGGGGCCCCTGGAAGACCAGGCCCAGGTGGTGGCTAGGGCTGGAAGGGTTTGGACCGGAAGAGGAGGGGAATGCCACCGCTCAAACTGCACAGCTAGCGGCCCCCCACCACCTACCCAGTGGCAGTCGATCCAAGGATCCCAGAGGCGCCCAATCATTGTGTAGGACCGTGAGCACCAGGGGGCCAGGATTGGAAGCCAGTCACCAGTCTCGTGCACCGCTGCCCGATATGGCAGCGCCCCCACTCACCGGATGAGATCTGTTCCATGTGACTTAGTCCAAGCGCCCGAAGCAAAACTGCATCTCCCCGGCACTTCTCTCGCGGTTCAGGGGTGAGGGTTCCCAGATGCCACCCCACAGAGGACAGCCGCCTTTTCAAGGATCCGGGCAGGAGCAAAGATGGGTATTTGGCTTCCCCGGGTGCTCCGGCCTCCCAGGTGCGACCGCCGAAGGACGCTGCAGGCCACCAGGCCCCAGGGGTGGTTAGGTAGAAGGAGCAGTGATGACCAGGCCGGTAGGATTGGGCCTGGGAAAGGTCCCGGGGGAGCGCCCACTGCTCGACTGTGAAGCCGTTGGGCCACCTCACCGCCACCCCGGAGGACAAGACTCGAGAGGCAAACGGAACAGAGTGGCAGCTGATACGGAGGTCCGCGGAATGACCAAGCACTTCATGCGCCGGACCCGTATACTCCAGCTGGGGATGTGCACCGGCGGCGCCACAGCCCTAAACACCAGGCACCGGTGTCTCATGCCCCCGGAGCTAGGAGAGGTCCCTGCAGTGAATGGGCAACAATAGATCAAGGCTGGTTCCAGTGGCCAGGGCGCCCGCTGCAGGGAAGGATAAGAGGTGGAGCCCCGATCTGCACACCCAGGGCCGGAGCACCAGGATCACCGCCCGGGTGCGAAGGAGGCTGCCATCTTGTGACTTCAGGGCCTCTGGAGTACAGGAGCCCGGCTGGGCACCCAGGGCCTTAATCCAACCAAGAGTTAGTTCTGGGCAGAGCTCTGATCCCCGGGATCCGCAGCAGGCAGGTTGTGATGATGGATGAGCGCCGCTGAGAGCAGGATGCGAGGCGAATGACGGAGGGGGCTGGGAGCACCATCTTGACGCCTCAAGCCACGCCCCCACTCCTGAAGTTTTTGGGGTAGTTTTCACCTCAGCTTGTTGCAAAGTAATCCTGAGGTCACCGACCTACTGGAGTCCTTCAACTGCAACATTGGATGCAACAGTACCATATAAAAACTTATGTCCCACTAAACACCGACCTTCGGCCCCCTGGTTTTCTTCCAAGTTAAAACTAGAAAAATCAAAGTGCAGGAACCCAGAGAGGCACTGGCATAGAAACGAGGATTCTCAAAATAAGGATCTGTACAAATAAGCCTGGTCCTGCTACCATCATAATATCACAACTGTCAGGCGTAGCTTTATTATCAATTAAATTGAACTGGCGGGCATCTCGCCAAAAGCCTTTTTTAACATAGTCCATGACTTTACCACCCCTCAGGCATGTACTCAGTTTCTCTCTGAATCCCAGAAACTCTGTGATTCACTGGCCAATTTTTTTCAGGAGAACGTCTCCCACATCTACTCAGAATGTAACATCTCCACCCTATTGTGGAGCAGAAACTACTACTTCTGCTGCAGATCAACTAAAGGATATTCCCCACACCTTAGATAGCTTCATGTCCATTACTATGGAGGAAATCCATAGTTACTTGGCGTCAGCTAAGTCAGGTTTGCCATTGGACATCTGCCCTCCCAAAACAATGTCCTTGCTGTCCAGCTATGGTGCCCTGGCGATTTTAGAGATTTTTGCTGGGTCAAACCAGGCACTATCCTGCCTCAATGGAAGGCGGCATGTGTACGGCCTATCTTAAAAAAACCTACCCTGGACCAAATATCTATAGCTAATTATCCCCCTGTTTTATTACTACCTCTCCTGGGCAAACAGCTCAAAAGTCTAATAAATAAACAACTAGTTTCCTATCTCGAATTCAACCAAATTCTGGATAGCACAGAAACTGCACTCTTAGCCGTGACAGACTCCCTGCACCTAGGGTTGGACACAGGCAACTCTGTCATGCTTGTGCAATTAGATCTCTCTTCAGCCTTTGATACAATCTCTCACATGAGGATGCTGGAAAAGCTGTAAGTGATCGGCAATTACCAGGCCCTGCACTCAAACGGCTCCACCATTTTCTGAAAGATAGACATCAAACTGTAATTCTAGGCCCTCGCTCCACTCGCAAGGTAATCCTAGAAAAGGGTGTTTGGCATAGTTCGTGCTTGACCCCACCTTGTTTATTATTTACATTTGCTTCCCTGGCCGGGATTGCAGAGCGCTTTGGTTTTGAAATAATTTCATACGTAGATGACACCCAGTTGATGTTTACTTTTGGCCCTGATCTGACGGCTACTAAAAAACGTTTTGCCCTAGGCATGTTAGCCATCTCCGATTGGATGAATAAGAACTATCTCCAGTTGAACACAGATAAGACAGAGATCATGCTGTTTGGAAAAACCCTCTCTTTCTGGACCGGCGATTGGTGGCCTCAACAACTGGATTCCACTCCCATGACCAAACAAGCTGTAAAGAATCTCTGCATGAAAATAGATTAAGCATTATTAACAATGAAAGAGCACATCCTTGCTACCACTGGAATATGCTACCCCAACATGCACCTTCTGTGCAGAATATTTCCCTACCTTCCAACCTCTGCCCAAAGTACTCTTGTTCAAGCCTTAGTAATAAGCAGGCTAGATTATGGCAACACTCTTTTGGCATATGCTAACAAGACTTTAGTTGTTGAACTTCAGTTTGTTCAAAATACTGCAGCCAGGCTTGTTCTCAATTGCCCTTCTTGTACTCCTTCAGCCCCTCCTGAAGGAACTACACTGGCTGCCTGTGAAGAAACATTCCTGTTTTAAGATCTGCTGCCTTACATATAATACCCTAAAAGACAAAGGCCCATTTGATCTTAAAAAAACTAAATAAAAGCATACACACCCAGCCATAATCTAAGATCTGGCGATAAAGCCTTACTGTGCATCCCTCACATCAGCCTGACCCGCAGCGGGGGAAGGGGCGTGTCTTACCTCGCTCCCTTTTACTGAAACAAGCTTCTAATCCACGTTCATGCTTAGGCAAACTACGGCAAATTCAGAAAGCTAATCAAAGCTCATATCAGTCAAGTCAGTTAAAATATCTTTATTCGGCTGACTTCCAGCCATGAAATAATGCATCATAAAAAAAAGTGATACAGACAATGAATGATATGTTTCGCAGCAGAGATAATTCATAATCAGAATGTCGTAGTAATAATCAATAAATTAACATATCTACGAAATAGCAGCATAAACTAGGGACAGGGTATGATGAGTTCATACCAATCCCCTGTCCCGTGGGCAATAGGATCCAAAGATGGATCGTTAAAACAAATAAAATCATTCCCAACAATATCACACAAATGAACAGCTGAAGAGATGTATATATAAATCATTAGAAAGATGAATTTATCATTTAAAAGCTGGAGATGATATAAAGCTGGCCGACACTTCCTAATGTTTAAAAACTTTATGAGAGGGATGACAAAAGCACGCCTTGGCTTTATGTAAAGTTGACAAAAGAAAAGGAAATAAAGCGTGCTCTGAATGGACTTGGAATCGCAAAGGTACAGATCTAGTTTGGCGTCACAATTAGCTTTGCAGGGATAAGAGACCAAAAGCTGTGAAATACCAAACCTGAATCTAACGAGATAAAACAATTTGGTATGATTAAAATAAAAAGAGAGATACGGCTCAACACCTGAAGGGCGTACTAAGAGCGAGTGTTCTGAGACACTCATTTTTACCATCTTTAAGTTTTCTCAAATTAATTTTAGACAGATTAGGAGATACTTTTTCAATTTTGCTTTTGGTATCTTGGCATTATTAGCCGGATTATTAAAACAATCCACCAACCTCAGTAACTCTAACAGTTTTTTTATATAGCTGAGCTAAGGTATCTTATTTTTATTTTTTATTTATATCATTTATAAAGCGCACTGTTACCAACCGGTGTCCTGGCGCTAATGTGATACTCCCTAAGTTTCAAGCCTCCCGTCTAGAGCGTGAAGAGCCATGTTTTTAGATTTTTGCGGAACGGCAGCAGGTTCGTACTTTGTTTTAGGGCCATAGGTAAGGCATTCCAGGCGTTAGTCGCCCCTCTAATGAAGCTTCCACCCCCCCAGCGTGCCTTCCTGGTGCGGGCTGTCTTAATAAGCCCCATACTAGCCGACCTAAGTTGTCTGGCTGGCTTGTACCATTGGAACTGCTGCTGGAGAAACGATGGTGCCAGTCCGTGTACCGCCTTGTAGACTATGCACAAAGATTTGAACATAATCCGTTTACGCACAGGGAGCCAGTGCAACTTCTCCAGCTCCCGGGAAACCGATGCAAACTTGGGCAGTCCAACAATGAGACGAGCAGCAGCATTTTGCAGGACCTGTAATTTATTAAGCAGCCCCTGGAGTAGACTATTGCAGTAGTCAAGGTGGGAGAGCACTAGTGCCGACACCACCGTTTTTTTGCACCCCTCCGGTAAGAAATGGAGGATCTTCCTGATGATTTTCAAGGACCAATGGATAGAGAAGGTCAGCGCCTTTACTTGTTGTTTAAAGGAAAGTTGGTCATCTATAAGAACTCCTAGGTTCTTAACCTTAGTGACAGGGGAAGGAGGGTTTACATTTCTTCCGGCCACCACCTTGGACTCCAGAAGTTGATATTCGAGCCAAAGAGTAAAACCTCAGTTTTGGAGGAGTTCAATTTTAGGCAATTTTTTGCCATCCAAGTGCTGACTGCTGTCATACAGTCCTGAAACCTAGCTGCTACACCTTCTTCTCTCCCCGGGAGCAGCGATACGACGATCTGCGTGTCGTCTGCGTAAGATGTTAATTCAAACCCGTAAGACCGGATCACCGGGGCAAGAGAAGATACATAAATATTGAATAAAGTGGGGCTAAGGGAGGATCCCTGAGGGACCCCCCCTGGGAGTTCCAAAGGTCTTGACTCAAAATCTTCCATGGCCACCACCTGGACCCTATTCACAAGGAAGGCCTTCAAAATGCTCAAAGCTTTCCCCTGAATCCCGCAGTCCTCTAATCGGTCCACCAAGATGCTATGATGGACCGTATTAAAGGCCGCGGATAGGTCGAGGAGGACCAGGGTGCCCGGCCCCCCGCATCCATTGCCTTCCTGATCTCCTCCGTGGATGTAATCAGGGCAGTCTCGGTGCTGTGTCTTTCCCTGAAACCATGTTGAGCTTTATCCAGGCACTGAGAGGTTCGCAAGAATGCACGAAGCTGGAAGTTCCTAACCTTCTCAATAAGTTTGGCTGGCAGCGGTAGCCTGGCAATGGGCTGATAGCTGCTGGGATCGGCGATATCCAGTGAGGCTTTCTTAAGCAATGGGACAATGGATGCCCATTTCCAGCATGTAGGAAAATCGCCAATTTTGAACATCTGGTTGAAAAGATTAGCTAAAGTATCGGCTATTGGAGTAGCCGCCAGTTTTGCCACTGACGCCGGGCAGGGGTCATGGGGGGATCCCGATTTCGTTGCGTACAGCAGTCTTTTGATATCCTCAACACATACTGGACCAAACACAGAGAGTTTTACCTCCTGTAGGTTGGCAACAGGGTTTCTATTAGAGCCATCCAGTAGACTCTGTCCAACTTGAGGCTCAAGTGCAGTGAAAATTAGCTCCACTTTGCTTAGAAAAAACTTGGCTAGGGCCTCACAGAGTTCCAAGCTTGGTGGGACGATCACTGACTTGGGGGTGGCCAGGCTAGAGACTGTATCAAAGAGTGCTCTAGGTGAGTTCCTGGCTCCCTCAATACGATCGGTAAAATATGAGCACTTAGCCTTCCTTATCATATCTTTGTAAGTTTTTTGGCTAGATCTAAGTATAACTTTATCCTTCTCATGGTAATTAGTCCGCCAGTTGCGCTCGAGCTTCTTGCAGACTAACTTGCAATCTCTAAGCTCATCAGTGAACGAAGGAGCTGATGGAACCGTGCGGGTGGGGCGGCATTTTTTCGGCGGGGCTAATATGCTACATGCCTGATCAATCCAATCAGTGTACATGGCGGCGGCTCTATTCACATCCGCTGGCAAAGCGGTCCTAGAGGATTGCAACAGGTCCTCCGGAGCCTTGCCATCCACTTTTGTCCAGGCTCTACACGTCCTGGCTATTTTCCTGTCCTGTCTTGCCTTGTGCAGCGAGGGGCTCAAGATGTTAAACAGTACAGCGGCATGGTCAGTCCATGCCATGGGTTCAGGTTTAACAAACCTCAAGTCCGGATTGTTTGTGAAGACCCCATCCAATGTGTGTCCTGCAAGATGCGTTGCCCCTATAACCACCTGAGTAAGTCCCACCCCGTGCATCACCTCAGATAGTGCGAGAGTATCCGGGTCTGAGCTACACTCTAGGTGGAAATTGAAGTCTACCAGGGCTATAAAAGATTTGGCACATAAGGCTTCCTCCAAAATACTGCCCACCGTTTCAAGAAACTGGGTCTTCAACATGTAGTCCATTTTAAAATAGTTTAAGATAATTGCACGATTAAGGGCTGGTTCTTCCTTCGCCCTGATGGAATGCCACAGTAAAGTCGGTGCTATTTGTATATGGAAGGACAAAGGAATCAAGCCAATTTCGCTGTAACAAACAGTAGCCAGAAGACTATTGGGGACTGTCAGCAACCGTTTCATGAAGGTGTTCCCAGCTCTTTGTAGTCCCACTGGGTTACAGGAACCCCATACTCCAGCCCCGTACCAAGTGACAGAACAGGAGCGAGCCTTATAGATGTTAATTATTGTATGAATCGGTCTTGAGCCTAGTTTTTTCGTAAATCTCATCTATTCTGAACCCTTTCCCCTCCCTCCTTTTCTTATTTCCATGACAGCGCCGAGAAACCCCCGGGTGATTTGTGCGCTATATTAAATATAAATAACATAATATATGGAGAGGCACATATGGGTTGCCACATAGGTGTAGGCAACAGTGAAATTTAACACCTTGGCTTTGCTGCCAGCTGATATGTTGCTCACCTTCATTTTATTGGCTTTGTCACAGTGCAGAGCCAATAAAAGAAGTTTAATTTTCTTTTTTTTAAATTACAATTGCCTTAGTTTTTGAGGGCACTTTGGTAAAAATCGCAGGACTCCTAATAAAGGGTTGATTTTGCAATTTTTTGCATATTTCAAAATCGCAATATCCTGGGGAATCTGAATATATGGTAAGTCACAGGATCATTAAATACAATAGATCACATTTGCAGTATTTCAACTGGAAATAAGTTTGATGGTGAAAATAAATGACATAAGTACTTTACAGCAGTTACAGGCCATACATCAGCCACATCTAAAATGACCAATCACCAGGGATCGGAATAGAAGCTTGAGAGCTCTCTGAGAAAGAAGGAATATTTTGCCTTTGGCATCAATGAAGAGTGTCCCTATGAATTCTAACACCTGTAATAACGCTTGATGAAACTTTCAAATCCTGAATCTCCATCAGAACGTGTATAGTC
The DNA here is from genome assembly GCF_964261635.1 of Lissotriton helveticus. Classification (NCBI taxonomy): domain Eukaryota; kingdom Metazoa; phylum Chordata; class Amphibia; order Caudata; family Salamandridae; genus Lissotriton; species Lissotriton helveticus. The sequence goes on from NC_136065.1 coordinate 1,472,671,198, forward strand.
AGAGAGCTAATAATAGTACCACATGAACAATGTGCAGTGAATGCAAATGTCCATGCCTGAGCAAAGATACATTCACCAGTAGTATTCCACAGTGGTCAAGCAATAGGAAATGTTTTTTCTCAAAGGCCATCTGTGTTGAAAAGTAATATGCAAGCAGACCAAGGATGCATGAAAACTTCAGTTAGGTTAATTTCTAGGTCATACACATGGACCCAGATGACAGTGGCAGACTCCAAGATTCTGATATTCGTATTGTCAAAAACAATTCAAGAATGGCCACACCAGTCAATGTCTATGTAGAGACGGTGCCCTCCATTGGTAGCACATATCTCAATGAAGTAAATTAAAAACTGCCAATATGCACTGTATTTTTTAATACTAATGCTTTGTTGGGTGATTACATTTGCAGCATTGATTACTACCTGCTAAATGTCTCAAATGGAACCATTTCTTAGGTTACTTTTGCATTAGCTCATAATGATGAATACCAGTTCATCTGAGCTGTTTTTCTTAAAGGAGCACCAGCATCTAGATAACCAGAGTGGGCAATCCTGATATCACGAATGAGCCAACTGGTTCAACATGGTAGGTGTCGGTGACTGTCATTATCTGGATTGACACTGATTCTCCATAGCACTTGTTTGTTGTTTTCATTTTATTCAGCTCATGGACAGTATTGTAGAGAGAGCATCGGTGCTTAGCAAACGTATACAATTATGCACAATTTTAAATGGCCATTTCCACTGACTGCAACACAATATTTATACTGACCGGCCCCAACTGAATGCTGTTCATGTAATGGGTAATGTGTGCAAATAATGTTGCAGATTTGTTAAAGGATGGATGCAAAATTGCCCGATGTTAGCAACATTTATTTAATCCTGTTCCCTGTGTTTATTGTTTACCCAAAACTGGGGCTGTGTGATGTTGTAAAACCTCATGGATTGCAAAGCCACAATTATTCTTTTAAAAAAAAAAGGCTTTTTAGTTTTACTAAGTATGAAGATGACTGAGTATATGTTTTTTTGTAATGAAGGAGGAGAACTCAAGACCTTATTTAGCCCTTGGTGGGTGGCCTGCTATCTCGACAGCATCTAGGCAGCAGAAGGATGTTCTCTGCTCCCCTGCAGGGGACTGCCCGCTATATCTAGAGATTACCACCTACGTGATGGGGAAGTCTCTGCTGTAAAAGGAGCCATCACGACCGTGGCCATCTTCATGGCAGTGCATTTTGCAGTTCAGGAAGCATGTTTAAACCCTTAACTGTGTAAGCTACTCCCCACTGTCCCCTACCAATCCCCAGGGCTGAGCCTTTTTTGATGATTGGGACTCATCACGCTTACACTATCATAATATTTCTTTCCACAAAAGGTATCTAAGCCAAATTTGCATCCATTTTTCCATTGTGTTGGGGATTCTAAAATCCAAGGATTGGTGGATTCCCCTTGAGGGAACCAAGAATATTTAAAATACTGTAAAATTGTATTTGAAAAGATTTAGAAAAAAAGTGCTGTGCAAATAAGTGTATAATTTAAATTCTAAAAATAAATAAAAAAAAACACAAAAAAACATATGCTATGCTAAGATCAAAAGTTTTAAGGAACAAGAGTAGTTCTAAAAAAAACTATTTTGAACCAGAGTTTTTTGCATTTTTCCATGTGGTAGTGAAGTTTTCCTCTTTAGTTTATAGTTTCTATCTCCGTGCAGTTTATTGTGGAAACAACTGGGAAATCCATGGGTGAACTTGGGCAGCTATACATTAAAAAAAATAAGACCATATTTCAAATTGAGCAAAGGCACATGTATTTAGATCCCTCGTGGTTTTCCCAAAGAAACTAATCATTGAAATCAGCATATAATGAAAATAATTAGGAAAGAAAGAAATAGATGACAACATTTTTACCAGTAATGTTATGTCCCAGTGACAGCTTTACAAAAGTAATATACTGTTTTGTTCATCAAACTCTTCTGGGTGCCTGGATATATTGTCTTTGTTGTTTGTAAAAAAAACACAAGATTTTTGGAGCCAACAAGTGAGCTGGAACTTATGATATTTTATTAAGTAGCAACCATGCAGCAATTCTTAAGGTAAAATCTAATGAATAAAACATGTGGATGAAGGAAATATATTCATTTCTTAATGCTCCCAAGACACTGAGTTTAGGAATAGTGGTTATGTGTAGAACTCTGAATTTGGAGTTACCCATACTACCATGGTATTCAGAGAACATTTTGCAGCTTGCACACTTGGTTACATTTGGAAGAAGAAAATGATGATAATGGCAAATCTCCTACTATTCTGTATTCCCACACTTCTCCTGATAAAAAACAGTATCTCACTTGTCTATCTGGGCCCATCGCCTGTGACAGGAAAGGACTAAAAACACTATGTGGAGACATCAAAGTTTTTGCCTTGCAAAATTGGCCCATTGTGTCATTTTAGGTAGCTGTGGAATTTGTCTCCACTCTTGGTTGCTGCCCAGGCAAGCCCATAAAATGTAGACCTACTGAAAACTAGACACAGGTCAGAGTCCAGGGTAGTGTGACATGGTTCCCATAGTGTTTTCCAACTCAGAAGTCCTGCAAGCCTCAAATTCAGATTAAAATCATACCTGTGAGGAAAGCACAGGTGTAATGAAGGGTCACCAGGGGGCTGTGCTGTAGCCCTTACTTTGCCTCCTGCTACCTCTGGCACTGCCCTTGCGATTCCTAGGCTCAGGTTGCAAAGAGGAACACAATAACCAGGGCATTTTCGACTGAGAACTTGGCTGACTTTGTAGCTGCTCCAGGCTGCACTTGCTGAGGGACAAGTCACAGTTGAAACTTGCAACTGTTTCAATTTGTCCCACCAGTTAAGGAGTTATCTTGTTGGATAGCAAAGAGTCAAAAAGACTCATTTCAGTGGTCTTCGCTCACTCTTCTATTCTGTAAGCGCTTTAAGTTTTGTTGTATGACTTTACATGTTTTCTTGTTTGCTGAGATGTGTCATTTAATTGTCTTATGTGTGACAAATTGAGTGTCATTTTATTGCAAATAAAACCAAGCAACTGTGCCTTTGTGATTAGATAAATTTCACAAATGAACAAGAGGAAACATGGAGCCAGTGTGAAAAGATTTGGTGATTGCAAACCCTGCAATTGCCCAAAGCTCTGGATTTGCAAACACAAAACTCCTATTTCATATAAACAATACTGATTTTAAGAGTTGAAAAAGTTCTTCTGAATTGTAAAGTGGATTTTCCAACCCATACCAAAATGTGGTTTGAAAGCGGTGTGGTGTGGAAGGTGCGCTCCTTCCAAATTTCGATTTACTATAGCATGTGTTTAAGATTTATGACTGCAATTCTGATCTCAAAATATTGACTCCTCGAAGGAGGTGGTTATTGATTTGCAAAGGGGAAGTAGTCTGTTTGGGGCACCTTCTCTTTCAGGAATTGGGTTAGTAGCACCAGCTGAATAAGTGGTGGCCATCTGCGTGCTGCCCTGAATTTTTCCCAAACGTGAACCTTTTTTGTTTTTTGAAAGCATCACCAGTTCTTTTTAAGGAACACACACTGCTTTCCATTTTGGAATGTAAACACAGAATTACGAAGTGACCTGCCTAATGAATATTAATTACACAGATCACCCTGCAACCCATGGAGAATGGTGAATTTTGAAATTGATCTTAAAGTACAAAGGTTATTTGACAAAATTAAATTCCATTCACAAGAAGCTAGTACAAATTTGAGTCTACTTTTTGCAAACGGAATCTTAGTACATCTGACATATGGTGTTTTTCTATGTGAGATGTAAGTATTTTCAAAATTGACTGTCAGCATCTAGGTCACTGCTGCAGGTGTAAACATGGTGAAGTGTCACTCATCAGGGTTTCTGTAACTCATTTAAATTATAACATTTATTAAGCAGTCTTCCAGGCAGTCACTGCTTTTGCTTTTCTTCATGCCGGTCGAAGGGAGATCAGGTGGTTGTCAGTGGTAGTGCTAGGCACAGGGATTCAAAGCTACCAGGGAGCTATGTGTTTTGTGAACTGGATGGTCAGTCTGCTGCCCTCTCTTAACTGTGTGACTGAGTGGCAGAGGGACCAGTACTTAATTTGTAAAAAAAAAGTGCCAGGCCCAAGTTACTGCTTAGGATGTCATTGCAGTGGCACCATCCAGTCTCTCAGCCAGTGCTGCCAAATGTCAGTACCAATGGACTGAACATCCTGGTATTATAATTTTTTTAGTGTACAGCAAAATGCTAAACTAATTATGTTCTGTTGCTGCCAGTTCCACCATGTGGTGGAGTGTCAATACAAAATACCAGTGTTAAGAATTAAGTGCCCGTGCCGAACCATGACAAACACCGTCACAAAGTAAGAACTGAGAGGGACATTCTGGCCCAGTCCTGGAACAGGATCTGAGGAAACCCAGGAGTCTGATGCAGCCTAAATTGATGTGTACCACTTCACCTTACAGGCTCCAGAGGAATATTCAGATTCAGAATCCACTGGCTTAGGCTGCCCAACACGGAGCCTCAGCCCAACAACCTCCCCTGTACCTGAGCTGAAAGAGTGCTCTTGATGACCCAGCAATGGCAACCAGCAGAGTGAGAAACTGGTGCCTGTGACTCACTCAACTGCACAACCTCTGATGCTTCTTTTGGATGCAGAGTCACTGTTCAGCTCACAGATAAGACATGTGCTATCACTGCTCTTGCAATTACAGAGCCCTAGGTGAGGTGGTTCCTATAGAGAATTGGGTAAGGGAGGGCAGGGCTTTCTGGCTGATCACTGTCATCCTGCAGGGGTAAACAACCCTTACTTAGCAACTTTTACTTTGCTATTCTTTTACTTAGCAACTTTTACTTCGCATAGTCCATTACTACGCATGCTTTTACTTAGCATGCCGTTTCTTCGCATATGCCGTTACTTCGCATATGCCGTTACTTCGCAGGAGAAGAGTGGATCCATGGTTGAAGGTGAAGAGAGGGACCACGGGGAGAGAGAGGTAAGTGGAGCAGTGTAGTTAGGGTAGTGTTGTAGTGTATGTGTAGTGTAGGGTGTAGTGTTTTAGGGTTAAGGGTAGTGTTGCAGTGTATGTGTAGTGTAGGGTAGTGTTTTAGGGTTTAGGGTAGTGCTATAGTGTATGTGTAGTGTAGGGGTAGTGTTTTAGGGTTTAGGGTAGTGTTGTAGTGTATGTGTAGTGTAGGGGTAGTGTTTTAGGGTTTAGGGTAGTGTTGTAGTGTATGTTTAGTGTAGGGATAGTGTATTAGGGTTTAGGGTAGTGTTGTAGTGTACGTGTAGGGTAGTGTTTTAGGGTTTAGGGTAGTGTTGTAGTGTATTGTAGTGTAGGGGGAAGTGTTTTAGGGTTTAGGGTAGTGTTGTAGTGTACGTGTAGTGTAGGGTAGTGTTTTAGGGTTTAGGGTAGTGTATGTGTAGTGTAGAGGGTAGTGTTTTAGGGTTTAGGGTAGTTTTGTAGTGTACCTGTAGTGTAGGGTAGTGTTTTAGGGTTTAGGGTAGTGTTGTAGTGTAGGGGTAGTGTTTTAGGGTTTAGGGTAGTATTGTAGTGTATGTGAAGTGTAGGGTAGTGTTTTAGGGTTCAGGGTAGTGTTGTAGTGTATGTGTAGTGTAGGGGATAGTGATTTAGGGTTTAGGGTAGTGTTGTAGTGTATGTGTAGTGTAGGGTAGTGTTTTAGGCTTAAGGGTAGTGTTGTAGTGTATGTGTAGTGTAGGGGATAGTGTTTTAGGGTTTAGGGAGGTGTTGTAGTGTATGTGTAGTGAAGGGTAGTGTTTTAGGGTAGTGTAGTGTATGTGTGATGTAGGGGGTAGTGTTTTAGGGTTTAGGGTAGTGTTGTAGTGTATGTGTAGTGTAGGGGGTAGTGTTTTAGGGTTTAGGGAAGTGTTGTAGTGTATGTGTAGTGTAGGGGGTAGTGTTTTAGGGTTTAGGGAAGTGTAGGGGGCGTGGAGGGTAGTGTTGGCGTGTAGGGTAAAAAAAGAAAAACAAATCTGTATGCGTAGTAAAAACCTGCGAAGTAATGTACTGCAAAGTAATGCCACTTTAATGGTTTTCTATGATTTTGCGAAGTAATGGCATGCGTTTTAAAATACTGCTAATTAAAGGCATTTGCTAAGTAAAAACTGCGTAGAAAAGGCATGCTAAGTAATGGCATGCTAAGTAACATCATACCTTCTCCTGCAGGCATTGGGCTCAGGAGCGAGTTGCTGGTAACTGTCAGCTCCTACCTGGGAAAAGCCTATTGAGTACATACATATGAGACCTCACAAAATCATTTCTTACTTTGCAGGGACCTTTGCCACTGGCAAGATTGTCAACTGATCCCTCCTCAGACCACAGAAGCCCTCGTCATTAATAAGGCAGACACTCCACTCCTCAATAGTTATTTCCTCTCATGTCTGTTCAGTTCCTTAGCAGTTACTGTAAAACACAGCATATGAGTCAGGTCAACGTAGGAACAATTATCACCTAGTCAGTTACAGGTGGAAGAGTTAAGACTGCATGTTCTCTATCCAATTAGAGTGCAGCCTCAGACTAAATGCACTGACTCATTCCGTAACCATGATACAATGCCAGGCACGGGTCCCACTGGCCATGATGTGTCTCTACTGTGTCAGGAATTAAGTGCTGCACCGTCACAAGCCAGGGTGGTTGACATGTGATATACTAAGCTGGGACTTTGTAAAAATCTTCAATCCTTGGGATAATGTTTTGCAAATTAATAACATTTGTTAGACTGACCCAAGATGTGCAGCAGTACTTAGATATTGAGGACCGTAATTGACCACTGGGGCTCTAATTAGGCAGACTCTGGAAATGTATGACTATCTCTCTTTATGTACAGGCTGCATTACTGACATGGGAGTAGCAACTTGTTGCATATATAATAAATAAAATAGATTCCTACCTCCTATGGCAACTTGTTGGTAGTTTTAATAATCCTGAAATTCTTGTGCAATTTTGCCAATATTGTATTTTGTAATATGTTGGTGATATCACTTCCTGTGATGTTTTCAGGATCAAAGGTCACATCACTTTCCTTATGTAACTAAATGTGGGATGGTATGGAATTTCGAACCAGGCAAGGGTGATACCCAGGGAAACATACCAAATGTAGACATTTCTAAAAACTAGGCATGAAGGAATTACAGGATTGTGTGAATTGTGTGGATTTGATCACCTTTGCATACTCAGAATGCCTTACAAACCTCACATGTTTACTACGACCACCCATTTTCCTCACATTCCTCACAGAGAAAGTTCTGGAATCTGTGGGGATACTCAAAATTCCTACCAGCCAGTGCTCTGACACTTCTAATAGAAATATACTGCAATGACGTGGCTGGGAATCACGTCTGACACAATATGCCTCAACACAACATGAAGACATCAAGTTTTGCTCCAGCTCTTAAATTAACTAAAACAACAGTCAGTCCAAACTGTGGCAAAGACCTGTCATAAATTAGCAATTTCTGTGCTCATTTTATGCAGAACTGCCACACATGTCTTACTCAACTAATCCGGAACATTATTCAAAAATAATCCTGCACATTGTATACTAAAATTATAGTGGTTTAGGAGTTTAATATCCTAATTCAAGAAGGACCAGAAAGGTCTTTTATTTCACCAGGTTTTTTCCTGGCGGGCTGGATCTCTTGGAGGTTGGCTTTGAAAGCCAAGGGTTGCTCCTGCCACCTCTGTCACTTTCTCCATCTCCCCAGGTTAATTGCAGTAGGCCTAGGGGGGGCTTTAAGAGACAGAGAAAGAGAGGGAGGGAGGGGTAAGGCACACAGAAAGTGATCAAAGATCTGGAAGGGAGAGAAAGAAAATGGATGGGTGGGTAGGGGGAGCTTGTGCGAGGGAAGAAAGGGAGGGAGTTTGTTTGAGTATATCTTCTTGGGCTGCTCTTGGTTCCCCAGTCCAATCCTGACTTCTAACCTGAAAGAGCTTTCAAGTGTTCCAGGTCACCAAAAGTCCCTGCTATACCTTATAAATTTGAAGTATGTAGTAACCGAAAGACAGCATTCAACATTCTTTAAAACTACTTATTGAACTAATAATTAAATACGTGCAAGAAAGGAATAATTCAGACTTTGAATTTGGTAAGATGTGTTCTAAATTATTAACTAAGCATGTTCTGATTTTTCACAGTGTTAAACTATTCCTTGTATTCTTCACAACAAAGATTATGATGTAAAAATATCCTTACATAAACCAGTGTGATGGGATAGCACAGTAAATTGCTAAACAATGTCCACAGTTTTAGCAATGTCTACCTCCATGCAATAATAAAAAACAATGCACTGGCACACAGTTACTGTGTCTTTTCAACATAACTGCGCCTACTGACTAAATAAAGACACTGCTATCCAAGGAGGAAACAAGTCGCTCCTCAAAGAAACTATATGTAAGGGATTATAACATAGACTGGCCAATATGTCTAATGACACACATTCATATTTCGCACAGTGTTAAACTATTTCTTGATTCTTCAAAACGAAAATTATGATGTAAAAATATCCTTAAATGACCAGTGTGATGTGATATCACAATCAATTGCTAAAACTATATACACAGTTCTTTGCAATGTCTACCACCATACCATAATACAGAACAATGCACAGGCACACGGTTACTCTGTTTCAACATAACCGTGCCAACTGACCAAATATAGACATTTGCTTCTAATCAAGGAGAAAGCAAACCTTTATATAACCACTAAAACATGATCCCTGGGACAGCCAAACACTTGATAGATTATATATTTTTTGGATTGAACAGATCATAATGTAACCTCATTCTTAAATGAAAGAATTCTCTCAAGAAAGTACTACTAAATGCTAATGACTTTAAGCAACTCTTCAATAATCCTACTCATCCTAAATGCAAAATTGTACACCTTGTAATCCACAGTTTAATAATTCTCAAGACGACATCATTATCCTGATCACCAATACAAAGGGGGACCCCTGCAGACGAATAATAGGCAGGTGGGGCATGGGAACATTTGTGAAAATCTACAATAGCAAAGGTCACCAGCCTATATATGAAAATTGCACGTTGCCCCAAAGAAAAGGGTCCCAATATTATCTACCAACAACCAAGGCTGACAGATGCATATGTTCAAAAAAATTCAATAATAGAATTGATTTAACTAAATTATGTTTCTTTTATTATATCAAGCATAATTGTCAAATATCATCAATAAATATATATAGAGTCCCACACATAATCATTCATAACCATCAATCATAATTACATTCATCCCTAGTGAACTGCACTTTCATTCCAAACAACCACCACTATTCTACAAATCAATCATGATGTAGAAACTGCCACAAGATCAAAGAATGGACGGTTCTCATGTCTTGTCCCGATGGTGAAAGGGAGCAGCGTCCAGGGACACGAGGAAAGTTAAACGCCAAGGCACGTTCCGGTGTGACGCCTAGGACAGTGCGAGACCTTCATTAGGTCGAGGATTGATACGTAGTGTGGGACACACAAACACATCTAAAATGACGAAAGAAATAGAGAATCGTCATTTATGTTTACATAATTTCATAAGCAGCTTACACATGATTCAATGTGTCAGAGTATATCAATGTACACATAAAGCAAAAGTCAGCCCCGGAGAGGAACTACATTTTTTTTTTTATTATATAGGAAGCATAATTATCAGAGAATGGAATAACGTGCATCAAAGAGAAAAATCAGTGTAAAACACAAATGAAAGAACAAGTGGAAACAGAGAAAAAAGCCCGGGTTGGCCTTAACATCATAAATGTAGTGCACCTAGTAAAGAATGCCTGGTTTAGAAAAACGGGTGGAAATTCATCCTGATCATCATATATTCCCCATAATTCATCTGCACCAGAAGTGATATTACTGGATTTCCTATCATTCACCTGCACAGGAAGTGATACCACTGGGTTTCCCATCATCCAGCTGCATAGGATGTGACCTCACTGGTTTTCTGCCAAAACAATCTCTTAAAGAAGAAGCAGAGTAAGAGAGCTCCATCACCCATCTGCACAGGAAGTGACACCACTGAATTTTCTATCATCTATTTGCACAGGAAGTGACATAAATCCCTGTCTTCTCCCTACTTCAAACAACTCTTCAGGGTGGCCCATTGCCTAGATGTCCTGAGCATACATCAGACAAGGGCATTGCATGTATCGGCCTGTTAGAGCCAGAGAGGGCCCTGGGTCCTGTTAGAGTGAAACGTAGAAGGTAATATAAAATCATGTGCATCACCAATTACCACATACTACCAATCCCCACAATCACACCCAGATGTAGATGACCCAACCACTCACATTGTATTTGCACAACACATAGAACCAACCTTGTACACATCCCACTAACTATAACACACCCTCAGACTACAGATCACACATTTAAATGCATTATTTAATGCTCACTCTGACATACTCTATGCACCAGGCATAACAGAACTCATCACCTATCACATGCTTAGCATCCTCATCACCACAAAAACGTTAATAATACAGGAACCAAAATCCTTTATACACAGATATAATCCGGGTATGAAATAAGAATTAAAACTACGTTTCTGTGGGTCATATTTCTTATCATGTGTATTCCATATGTGAGAACCAGTATAGGACATGCATCATGTAATAAATTAAAAAGCAAGCACCTTTCAAAATGCAAATCAATTATATTCTTGTTTGCCCCTTGTTTAGTTTAACACTTAACAATGACGAAAGCTGCACAGTTTTCAAAAGTGAAGCAATGTGTAACATATAGGCGTAAAGTCCTGACTGCTATGGGGCATATAAAAGTGTGTGAAGCAGCTCCGACGCACGTCATGGCTTAAGCTCAGGTCAGAGATGCATAACAACTGAGGGTTTGGAGGTGGATGGGGCTCAGGTAGGTGACCTGACTTACCAAATGCAGTATCTGTAGAGTAGCTGTAGCCCCACAGATGAGGCGCAGGCAGGTTTATGGGGAAATATATACTTTTATTAATTCAGGGTCTAGGAGCGCCGGGAGCCGCGTCCGATCTCAGCTCCGACTCCGCGCTACCTAAAATGGCCACCACTGCGTCTTGCGTCATCATGTGTCCCCGACGACTAGAGCACTAACACTACATATCTCCCTCCTTTAATGGACCAACAATTGCAAACTGAAAACATAAAGTCCCAAAGTTCAACTGTTGCGTTCTCAGTGTTCTCCCATCTCATAGTCTCTATATTTGGCTGGTCTTACCACAGTTCTTCCAGAGCGGGGGCATCTCACCGGGGTAGCTGGAATTTCCTCTGCTTCTTCTTGACAGGTGCTGGACTCTCGTCTCCCTCCACTCATGTGGAACCCCTTCGGTGAGGCATTTCTTTGGTCCTCCTGCTGACCCCCAACCGCATTGATCTTCCCTTCTTCTTGCTGATTCTCCATCTTTCACTGTTCCTTCTCTCTCGGGGACTATCTCCGCCAGGGGTTCACTTTGCTGATCATTTTCCTCTTTAGTCCACTGCAAAATCTTGTTGCGTTTGGACATCCTGTCCTGAGACCAAACCTTTCCATCACTTAATAACGCCGCCCTGCTGTAGACCTCCTGTACTTGTAAAGGTGCACTGAATTTGCTATCACCTTTTCTTCTCAACTGTGCCAGTTTGACTCGAACCCACTCTCTTTTTTCCAACCTCGTTTCTTCGGATTTGCGCCTTTTATTAAAGTGTTCCATATTCACCTTCTGTGCCTTTTCTAGGTTGTGATGAACCACAGCAGGGGACCACTTGCTTGTGATCGTTCTTTCCTTCCAGGCCATGTTATCTTTGTGAAAGGATCCCTACCCCTCAAAATTTTGAAGGGATTGTATCCTGTGCTGGTAGGGGTGATCCTGTATGCTCACACTGTGCTTTTCAGTTCCTTTTCCCAGTTCTTTCCAGCCCCTATCGCCGCTTGCACCGATCCCATAATGACTCTATTGAACCGTTCAGCTAAGCCATTACCGGCCGGATGGTATACCGACATGTGCTTTATCCTGATCCCATTCCGAATCATGTACGAGTTCCACTTTTCAGATGTAAACTGGGGCCCGTTGTCACTCAATATAGATCGAGGAATTCCTTCTCTTAAAAACATTGCTGTGAGAAACACCAAAACTTTGTCCGTGTCCGCTACTTCTTGTATGTCAATCTCTGGCCATTTGGAATACCTGTCCACTAGCACTACTACATATTTAGGAATTCCTTGGGCATCCAGCACTGGGCCCAGAATGTCTATGGACAACCCTTCCCACAGGTTGTTGGGATTTTCAAACTTACTCAGGGAGGGTCGCAACAAGCTTTGGGATTTGTCCGCATTTTGACACTGCATACATTCTTGGACATGCGGTTCTATCTGAGTATCCATCGCTGGCCACCAGTACGTTTGTTTTGTTCATAGTTTGGTTTTTATGATGCCTAGGTGACCTTCGTGTAAGATGGCTAGAAGTTGTGGAACTAGGGACCCCGGAGGAACTAGCTTGCCTCCTCTCAACAAGAAGGTACCTTGATCTCAAACTGACAGTTCCTCGCGTACTTCAAAGAACTTTCTGTGCTCTGCCTTTAAGTATCATTTTTCCGGCCATCCCTGTAGCACAAACTTCTTCACTCTCGCCAGGTCAGCATCCTTCTCATATGCTTCTTTCCATTGCTGCCCAATTATTACTTTCTCATGGTCTTCTAGGAAAGCCACACTGATGTCCTCTTCCTCCGCGAGGGACGGTGCTTCCTCCATGGCTGCAGTCCTGCTTAAGATATCCGCAACCTTTTTCTGTGGTCCTGGGATGTACTCCTAATCCTATCTCATTAGCATCTGTGGTTAGTACGGATCTCGCCTGTTGGGCAAATCCTTGTAGCGGCACTGCGGTACAGATATCCTCCTTAATCCTCTGGAACTCACTTTGTGTCTCTTCTGTCCATTCGAATGATGTTTTGTCTCTAAGGAGTTGGCGCAAGTGGTGGGTCTTGGTTGCAAAGTGTGGCCCAAATTTGCTGTAATACTCAGCCATCCCTAGGAAGGAGCGCACTTCTTCTTTGCTCCATGGCGGTGGCGTATCCCTTATGGCTTTGGCGTTGGTTTTCTCGGGTGTGATCCCCTGATCACTGATCTCATGTCCCAAGTACATGACTGACGTCATTCCAAAATGACACTTCTCCCTTTCAGCAGTTAGGCCATTCCTTTCCAAGACATGTAGCACCTGGAGCAGTTTTGTATCATGATCCGCATCGTCTTTGCCCATTATCAGAATATCATCCTGAAAGTACTGAACACCTTCAGTGTTCTTAAACAACTTGTACATAAGTTTCCGAAACACGGCCGCTGCCGATGCCAGGCCGAACGGCATCCTCCGAAACTGGTAGCACCCGAATGGGGTAATGAATGATGTCAGCTTGCGGCACGTGTGATGTAGGGCTATTTGGTGATATGCTGACTTGAGGTCGATGGTGGAGAACTTTTTTACCAATTTAGTTTTTTCCAACATTTCGTCAATTCTGGGTAGTGGGAATTTTTCACCCACAATGTTCTTATTTAGCTCTCTCAGGTCCACACATAGATGAACTTTGCCATTAGGTTTCCTCACTACTACCAGGGGAGATAGCCATTCCATACTGTTTACTGGCTCAATGATCCCGTTGTCTTCCAGCCTCTGTAATTCTGGTTGTACCACTTCCCTAATTGCTAAGGGGATGTTTCTCACCTTGTGGCACACTGGCTTGGCCTCCGCTCTGATCTCTATCTTGTGGGTGAATTTTGTCAGTTTCCCCACCTTGCCTCCGAATACTGATGGAAAGTCCTCCTTTAACTTGGAGACGTTTAGTTGTCGCCCTGGACTAGTCATTAGAACTTGTGTGTTTCCTCCCGGATTCATCTGTATGCCCAAGTTGCCTTGGTCGACCCAACCCAGGACAGAGGGTCCCTTCTCAGCCACATAAAACTTGCATGTCGCGCTGCGGCCTTTGAACTCAAACTTCAGGACTCGATATCCCACCATGGGGATTGGCTCCCCTGTAAATGTGACTGGTCGTATGTCCTGAGGCTCCAGGTGGGGTCCTAGCTATTGTTCGAAGCTCTCTTTCCACACTTTCCATTGTACTATGGTATACGGGGATCCCGAATCTGCCACCATCTGTTTTCGCACTCCCCCAATGGCCATGTCACATTGCGGTTTCTTGGAGCGATTACAATCTATTCCTAATATTTGTTCGTCGATGCACAACACATTATCTTCTTCCTCCACTTTATCGGTACCTTCATCTGGTTCCTGCGTAACATATTTCACAGAAGAGCTACCCATCTTGCGCCGGCATACTTTCTTATAGTGTCTTACTATGCCACAGAACATACATTTGGCGCGGAACGCTGGACATCTTTTATCATGGGCTGCGTGGAACTGATTTCCGCACCTGTAACACCCATTCTTGTTGGTATTCAATGTTTTCTTCCCTGCTGCAGGTCTGGACGTCCATCTAACCAAAGTCTTCTTATCCCCCGTCTCTGCTCTACTTTTGTCCTGAGAGCCTGCTTTAGTGACTTTGTTGACCATTGGTCTCGTGGCGGTCTCTTTCTTCGCAGCTTCCGCACATCTTTTCGACAGTCAGCTTTCTTTACGATAGCTATGATCTCCTTCAAGGAGGTACAAGAGCGGTACAAAAGGGGGTGGTGATGGACGGAGCATTTGAACCAATCAAACACTCACACCCAGTGAACAGATCTGGCTTTAATCCATCACCGTTCTCCGTCCATCACCACCCCCTTGTACTGCTTTGTTCGCCATAAGTTGGCAGGGTATGCTCAGACGTTGAGTCCCTTGCTCACTTTGCCACTGGATTCAAGCAAGCCTTGCTGAAGACGGCTGGAATGCCAAAAACTGGTCCTAGGAAGCTTGAGTCCGGTCCAGGGAAGGCATGGCTTGGCAGTTCGGGCTGGACTGTTCCCATGAGGCACAGGGTCAGACTGATTTGCATATGGCCATGTCTGAACTGGGGTGGCGGAGTGGGCTAAAGAACGGTGATGGATTAAAACCAGATCTGTTGACTGGGTGTGAGTGTTTGATTGGTTCAGATGCTCCATCCATCACCACCCCCTTTTGTACTGCTTTGTTCACCATAAGTTGGCAGAGTATGCTCAGACGTTGAGTCCCTTGCTCACTCTGCCACTGGATTCAAGCAAGCCTGGCTGAAGACGGCTGGAATGCCAGAAACCGGTCCTAGGATGCTTGATTCCAGTCCAGGGAAGGCATGGCATGGCAGTTTGGGCTAGACTGTTCCCATGAGGCACAGGGTCAGACTGATTTGCATATGGCCATGTCTGAACTGGGGTGGCAGAGTGGGCTAAAGAACGGTGATGGATTAAACCCAGATCTGTTGACTGGGTGTGAGTGTTTGATTGGTTCAGATGCTCCGTCCATCACCACACCCTTTTGTACTGCGCCTTCAAGGATGCATCACCGTTGACCTACAACTTGTCTTGGATCGCCGAGTTCGTGGTGTGCATGACAAGTTGGTCTTTGATGAACTCATCATGTAGGGCTCCAAACTTGCACGTGATTGCCAGTTTCTTCAAGGCCGGCACATACTCGTCTATGGACTCCCCTACTTCTTGCTGCCTTTGTTGGAAATTGTACCGGTCAATGGACGTGCACACCGCTGGCTTATAATGGTTGTTCAGATCTTCTATCGCATGTTGAAACACATCGTCATCTGCTGCCTGTCTGGGAGCAGGAACTAGATTTTGATATACTCTGATGCCTTCCGGGCCTAGGTTATGAAGCAGTATCCTCCTTCTTCTCTTACTAGGGAAAGCCTCACCATTTTCGTCCTCCAACGCCTCTAGGTAGTTCATAAAATACTCTCTCCAGTCCTCCCATTTCATCGTGGGGTCCCCTGGCCGGGGCAGGAAGGGGACCGGCGTGGTAAGTGAGGAGGGTTGTGCGCACATCTCTGCTCTCCTGTCAGGTGCTGCTTCTTCTCCCCTGGGGCTTCCTGGTGCACCTTGTCAGTGTTGGCGCGTGGGCCTCTGTCAGGGCGAAGGTTCCCCTCGCACCTTGCTGTGCCTGCACAGCCAGGTTATCAGTGTGACACTGGTGACCCGGGGTGTGGCACCTGGTGTTGCATGCCCACTAGGGTATCCTGTCTCCCCCTTAGTCTGCTCTTGGCCGGGGCTAAGACACCCTTCTGAAGCGAGGTCCTATATGCTTGGAAGGTTTCCCTCTGCCCATGCCTTGGTGATCATGCCGTTCCTTGCCACCCCTTGGGTAGGCTATCCCGTTTTGACACTCTGTCTGCCTTGCGTGCTCTGGCCTTCTTGTTGTTGAGTCGGCTTCCTCAGAGCGTGGACTCTGCGCTGTGTCTGCGGTCTTACTCCACTGCCGAGCTCCTTTCCTTTTTTTTGCTGGTTCTTCAGACCCTCTCCTGCCTCGTGTCACCCTTCGGTGGTTGATGGGGGGAGGGGCACTGCCTGGGTGTCTGTTTGCCCGGATCCCGTCCTCGTCACCACTTTGTAGAGTAGTTGTACCCCCACAGATGAGGCGCAGGCAGGTTTATGGGGAAATATATACTTTTATTAATTCAGGGTCTAGGAGCGCCGGGAGACGCGTCCGATCTCAGCTCGGACTCTGCGCTACCTAAAATGGCCACCGCTGCGTCTTGCGTCATCACGTGATGCCGACGACTAGAGCGCTAACACTACAGTATCCTCCGGAGCATGACTGCAGTATGCTTGCTACAAACCGGAGGCACCATTTAGCGGTGAGCTTCAGCCTTTGCTCCTCTAACCAATGGCACACACACCCTGTTGCAGCTAAGTGCCTATCCAAGTGACTGGCAATCGCAGCCATGCAGGTGAGCACAGAACTTGTCAAAGTCATGAGTAACTTGAGAGAGTTCAGGAAATTGAAACAAAAATAAAATAGAAAATCAGGAGGAGGAAGCCACTGAGGGAGGAGTGGCCAGAATGGGGCTTATACCATGGTAAAATGTTGGCACTAGTGTGTATTTAAATAAAAAACACATTCTGTTGATTGTGCTGTGATGAACTAAGGGCTGGGCTCAACAGGAACTCGCCCTTATGGACATGCATGTTGATCACATTTTTGATTTACGAATACTTAACAAAGCTGACTAAAAGGCTCAAACTTTGGTGAAATAAGTGTGTATATTATCAGTGCAGATAGTATTATTACACAGCCGGGTGGGGAAAGCAGCAAGGGACTGGCAGCAGTACTGTAAAGGAGAAGAAATGTCCCACGGCAGCAGTGTGTATGCTTGCAGTCAGCCCAGGCATACAAATAGAAAGAGGACTATGGGGCGCTCAGGGTCTATACCACATTGAAGCGGGAGGCAGGCTAGTACAGATACAGCTGTTGGTTTAATGTTTAGATCAGCTGCGAAACACACTAAGCAGTGTTGTGGGAGGGGTGAGGGGTGGGTTGGACAGCATGGGGAGCAGTGGCGGCTGGTGTTGGTAGGGCAAAAATAAAACTCCTAAATTTGCCTGACCAACTGAGCACAGTTGTGCCAAGGGACTTTGGAAGGAGGGAAAGAGGTTGCAAGAGATGTTGAATACATCTTTTATAGATCCACCGGGCTCTCTCCATTGCCAATACAGACAAAGGTAAGGATGACAGTTACCCAGAGTATAGTTCCTAAGAGTAAGACACAGAGGAAATGATTGTATCTGAGAAACCCATGACTGTTTTTGAGTAAACCTCGTAATTATGACTGAGACACTCCCAGACCTCTTATAGAGACCCACCCACAATGAGTGAAGTAAAACAGATGATAGTGCCTGAGGCTAAAAGTATGACTTTTTAGAGGAATGTGCCAAGGAGTGAGACATCCAGAAGACAAATGTGCCCTGAAACACGAATGACTGCTTCCCAAATATGCTGGGTCTGGGATACTCCCACTACTCAGATTGGAACAACCGTAAAACCTGTACCTGAGACACTATGGTAGTTGTCTGATATGTCTCAAGAACTCAGACCAAGACATGCGATACCTGAAGGTCTGCCCGGGGATGGAGAAAATAGTTTCTAAGACACCACCATGGCGATTGCGTCTTAGGCATCCGGATAACTCAGATTGAGACACCCATTGAGACAGTCTCAGATTCTGAGACACTTTGAGGCCTTTGTCTAAGAGAGAGATCCGGAGAGCTTTACAGGGAAGAGAGACATCCAACAGAGGTATGTGCCTGAGACACCAAGTACTGTTTCCTAGACAACCTGCTAACTTTGTCTGGGACAACCCGAGCACTCAGAATAGGACAGAAACTGTGTCCAAGACATTCAGGAGACAGTGCCCGAGAGTGAGACATGCTGAGAGTGAGTGCCCGACAGGTCCAATATGAATATTGTTCCTTATTTAAAGAAATGTCTTTAAAGGACAGCCCCTGATACAGTATTGATGTTTTTACCCAACAAACTAGTGAAGTAGGTTTCCTCAAGATGGACAAAAGAATCAATCTGTCACAAAAACCTAGGCAGCAAAATAGGGAAAGGTCATTCAGAGACATGAAAAGCAGAATTAATCCGGCCGAAGTCACCCACCGACCATTATAAACATGCCTCAATTGTGTAGTCAATAAATATATATTATTGTATGTATTTTTTTGTGTTTAATATAGCGCAAACTAGAACCGAAAATATCAGGTATCAGAGAGCTTTACATGAGCACCAGTTTTGTTACAGATGGACACATACATTTTTGTAACGCACAGGGAGATTATTGGCCAGATGTAGGTAATTCCGATTTACCTACTCTTAAATACCGAATCATACCGATTCGGTATTTAAGAGTAGGTAAATTGGAAGTAGGCAGATGTAGGTAATTGTTCTTTTACAATTACCGATTCTGTAAGATTCGGTATTTACCGATTCGGTAAATACCGAATCGGTATTTCCCATTGATTCCTATGGGCCTTGAAGCCCTTAGGAATCAATGGGAAATACCGATTTGGTATTTACCGAATCGGTAAATACCGAATCCTGGCAGGGGGAGCAGGGTGTCACTTTGACACCCTGTAGCACCCCAATTGCCGGCTTGTGTGCCATGTGGCACACATACATGCCCTAAGGGCATGTCTGTGTGTCACATGGCATAGGTGTACATGCACATATATGCATGTACACTGGAATTCGATATTTTACCACCCAATACCGACTTCTAAAGGGCCTGTGGCACTCTTTGAAGTGCCACCTACATATTGATTTGCAGAATCGGTATATTTACCGATTCGGTATTTTACCGAATCTGTAAATTTACCGAATCTGTAAATTTACCGAATCGGTAATTATACCGATTCTGTAAATAAAATGCCCCCTACATCTCCATTTGCAAATACCGGTCGGTAACGGCCGAAATCGGCCGTTACCAACCGGTATTTGCCGACCTACATCTGGCCCTAAGTGATTTGCCCAAAATAACAGGATGTTGTGCGTCATTGCAAGACTCGAAACTAGTTCCCCAGCTTTGAAGTTGACCTCTCTAGCCGTAAGGCTACATCCTATTCCCAAATAGAGAGTTTACACACTCATGTTGAGGTTGTCACAGTTCTAGGCTATATAGAAGGCCAATCAAGGAAATGCTGAAATGTAAAACTAATTTTCACATGCATGATTAATACCCCAATCGCAAAATTTTGATCACCACCAATATATGATCATATCCTTAATTGTCAATGAGTTATCATATCTCTCCAAAATTCAACTCACGTTCTATGTGGATGAAAGTCAGACCTTGTTACCCTGCAACATAAGCCCCTTGCAAACTACAGGCATCTGACTGACCATCCTCAGTGTTTCCCTTGAAAGATAGGGAGCAATGATTGATACCTGGCCAGAGGGCACTCTGCGATGCAATATAATATTGTGTTTTTATTCTGTAATTCTAAGCAACAAATTAACAGAATCCAATGCAAACAGTGGGCCATATTTATGATTCTTTCTTGCAGCGCAATGCAGCAAGCCATCTTTCTGCACTGCGTGTAAGGGCAGGAATGTGCTGTATTTACCTTAAAAAAAAACAATATCCCAACAGGTATAATTCATTTAGGCAATTAAACAAGATATGTAAAAACATTACTTGCTCTCAGAGGTACGTTGGTTTACCTGCTATTCACTATGTTGGCCATGACCACTACTCCGGCGCCCAGGCCTGACACGTGTGCCGTTTCCCTCTTCCTTTACACAGATTGAGTCTCTCCTGCCTTGATTCCATCGTGGATCGGCTAGACCTCGTGTACACCGGCATAGAAGTCCAAGCAGCTTACTTCACAACCTGAGGTATGTTTAACTACCGTTTTTTCACCCCGATGGCTCTGACCACCTTACCAGTAATTAGATGTGATACTTATACCTTGTTGCCCCGCCCTCCCCCTTTTTGCACAGATCGATTCTCAGCCTTCCCGCTTCCCTCGTGGATCGCCAACTCATCCAGGATTACGACTTGCCGATGCATCTTTTTCCTGTACTTTACACCTATCGCTCTCCAGGTGAGCGGATTTTCACTCACTTTTCTACATTACTGACGCACATGCCATCCTCCCCATCACCTCCTTTCCTTTTCCCTCCCCCCTCCCCCTGAGCTCATGTGATTTTTCTATTCCTTTTCTTCCACAGGCCAGACACACCTTTGAGATTATCCTCACCAGAACTCTCGAGGACCCTCTCCAGGTACCTGACTGTCACGCCGCGTGTAATGCCACCCTCCAGATACGCGCATCTCTACCCTCTATACCCGTTGCCATTGCGCTTCCATGCCTGCTCGCCTTACCCCCTTTCCCATGGCCCTGTTTTCACCTCTCGATCCCAGTATTCCAAATTTTCCCCTTGGACCGTCTCCCCCTTGGCTCCTTGTGGCGCACTATCACTCAGTACATCTTTCACTCCCTGACAGCCATTCGTCCTCGCTGACCTTATCATACCCTGACTCTACTTATGGACGCATGCTGTAGGCCCCCGTGCTCCACCTAGTTTTCGCTATGTGCCCAATTGATAGGTTGGCCTTACATGCGTTATATGTGGTCATACTTCCTTTTGCTTTGTCTTGCCAATCCATTTACTTGTGCTTTTATGCCGCCCTGTCACTGACCTTTAGCCCCCCGCCATGTCCACGCCACTGCACGGCCCTCTCACAGATCTGCTGCCATTTTTAAGGTTTTAAAGTATTTGATGGCCAAGAGGACAACGACGCCGGAAATATGCTCAGATTCCCACTGTGAGACGTTGGCCTCTTTTTTCCTCCAGAAAGTTCATGCCATCTATAGAACTTTCCCGATGGATTCCTCTATTCCTGACCGGGTCAGTTGTATGGTGGGAGACAGTGATTGTCTTACTACCCTGCCCTCCCTTTCCATGGAGGTTTTTGACCCACTTAGCCTTAAGATTAAGTCAGGGTCCCCGGCAGACCCGTTGAAACCGGCCCAGTTTAAGAGTATGTCACCGCTATGTCGAACCCCAGTGCTCTACCTGATTAACCTGTCACTTTCATCTGGGACTGTTCCCATTAGGTGGAAGCAGGCAGTAGTCACACCTATTCTGAAGAAGGCTACCCTTGACCCCCTTAAACCTGAGAACTACCGCCCCATCTCCTTGCTTCCTTGGGCCACGAAAGTCGCTGAGGCCCATGTGAACGGCATTCTTGCAGACCATCTTATCAGGGCTAACATTCTTGACCCTACTCAGAATGGGTTCCGGGCGGGCCATAGCACGGAGACGGCCCTACTTTCTATGGTCGAACATCTGCGATCCGTGCTTGATGCGGGTCCAACGGCGGCACTTTTGTTATTAGATCTTAGTGCCGCGTTCGACACGGTCTCGCACGGGATCTTGCTTCAGCGACTTGAGGAAGTGGGTGTCACGGGCTCGGCCTTATGTTGGTTTCGATCCTTCCTGACTGAAAGATCATTTCAGGTTGCGATCCCGCCCGGCAAGTCTAAACCCTATCCGTTAGCCCTGGGGGTCCCACAGGGCTCTTCGCTGAGTCCCACTCTTTTTAATCTCTATGTGAGACCGCTGGCTGCGGTCGCTAAGCAATGGGGCCTGACGATGGTCTCGTATGCTGATGACATGCAGCTGGCGGTCACGCTGAGTGGGGACTCAGACATGGAGGCTCCCAGGTTTTGTGATGGTCTGCGAGCAGTGGCTAACTGGATGAATTCCAACTGTCTCCAGTTAAATACCAAGAAGACGGAGGTTATGGTGGTTGGTAACAGGTGGCGTTGTGGGGTGACAAATGGTGGCCCTCTGAGTTAGGTGTGACTCCTCTCCCAGCATCGGAGATGAAACATTTGGGAGTATGGTTGGACCCGACCCTTGGTTTCACCTGCCATACCAGGAAGGTGGCAGCTTCTTGCTATGGCATCATTAGAGGGCTCAGACCTATGCTTAAGTTTTTTGATGCGTCCACCAGGCAACTGGTGGTTCAAGCATCAGTGTTATCTCGGCTGGACTATGCCAGCTCGTTGTTAGCCGGGATCAATCAGGCAGAACTTACCCGGCTGCAGCGAGTCCAAAATGCTGCAGCCAGAGTAGTGATTGGTCTGCCAAGGAGGTGTTCAGTTTCTAAAACTCTGCACTCGCTCCATTGACTTCCCATACCCCAGAGGATTCAGTTCCAGGTTCTTTGCCTTGCGTTTAAAATCCTCAAAGGTATGTCTCCCAAAATCTTGGAGAATCTGCTAACGCCGTATGTCCCTTCACGTACCCTCAGATCTTCGGGGCAGAATCTGGTGATGGTCCCGTGTTTTAAACTGGTTAGAGCTGGTGGTCGCTCGTTCCGTGTGCTAGCGGCGAAGTGGTGGAATTCTCTTCCTCCGCATATCCGGGCGATGGATGACCTTCTCCAGTTTAGACGGGCCGTCAAAACTTTTCTGTTTGCTTAAATCCCTCTGCTGTCTTTTTCCCCTCTGAGTTTCTTAGTGTTGTGTTGTGTTTACCTTGTCAAAGCGCCAGGACGCCCCTTCGCTGGGGCAGCTGTGCGCGATACAAATAATAATAACATAACATAACATAACATGACGTGGATGCCTTATTCCCTATGGCCCGATCTGCTCCCGCCACTCGCCCTTCCCCACGCTTGAAGCTGCCAGCCTCCATATCCCCCGTACTCTACGTAACTCCTTTTCCTTTCTTCCTTATTATACAGCACTGTCCCACATACAACCCTGTCCTGAGGAAGATCACAATTAAGGAGGATCGAAACGCCATCGACTACCCAGCCCATTCGAAGGCGCTATTTACAATGTGGCTATTTCCATAAATCAGTTTAATTACATCCTAAATTGTATATCGAATCATTACAAAGCCATTTTGTATTTCTTTATCACTTTATATATTGTACACTTATCACTTTTGCGCCGTTCACGCTGATCACTTTGTCACTTGCGTCGCTATTGTGCTCACCACTTGCACCTTCAATGCACCAAGTACAACTAGGGTTGTAGTATTGTTTACCTACAGTGTTGATATTACTGTCTATCCTTTTTACTTGCATAAATGTGATGCCAGTAGCACATACAAATAGATGTATTGAGTCTCTTCATTCCTTTGATGATAATGTTTTTACATATCTTGTTTAATTGCCTAAATGAATTATACCTGTTGGGATATTGTTTTTTGTTCTAATTTCCTACCCCAATCCCAACGTGGTTGAAGGGTTTATACTCCTGTAGTTTTCACAAGTATTTACCTTAAGACAGCGCATTCCTGTCCTTTCCTAGTGCTGGCGCACCTTTGGCTGTCTAGCGCCAATGCAGGCACTCTTGTGCCATGGTGCAAGGGTGCCTGCATTATGGGCAGGTTTGTTTTTGTGCAGGAAGGAGTACCTTCCTGCACAAAAACAATTTGGAGAGGCATTTTCCTCTTTTTTACACATGCTGCAGAATGCAGCACAAGTAGAAAGAGAGAAAAATGAGAAATAAAGTTATTTCTCCTTGTTACGCCTCACCTGGGGAGACATAGCATTTTACTCTACCACTAATGATAAATCTGGGAATGGGCCAAAATCGATGGGTGGATGCGTTGGAATACCCATGCTCCATCCATGGAACACCTCCCCACAACACAGAGTAACGCAAGGCAGAGAATTGGGCTGCCTTGCGTTATTGTAGATTTATCCAGCCATGCAGGGCTACACAACATGGGCGTGCATGGTGTGCTAAATCTAACTTGGCGCAAGCATGGCACAAAACCTTGATAAATCTAGTCCAGTATTCTTAATAGCAGTGGGCTTTAGGCCCTAAAAATGCAATAGTCACTAGACCACCGGGTTCATATTATCAGATTAGTTTTCTTTTAAAGAAACCCATAAAAAGCCTATTTGTTACAATGTAGATAAATCTCCTAGCCAAGCCACTTAAAGCAGGAGGGAAAATGCAAGTTTAAAAATTATAACTGCTTCTATGCTGTCACATCGTATCCAGCTACTGAACAACTCAGGAAGAATCCCTTTTATAAAAGACCACAGTCATCTCACATGGTGACAAAAAGTCTCAACTTGCCTAAAATCGTTGTATGGACTAGTAAATCATATGGGAATCACTGTCCAGGCCTCAATTAGCCTGTTCAATATGTCTGTGTTATAGCTACAGAGATTCTTTTCACTGGACTCCTGAAATGCTAAATACGCAGGAAGAGCAAATCTGTTCTTATTTCTTGGTTTGTTAACAGTTAGAAAGAAACATCAACTATTGATAACCACTTCCTGCACAACTACTAGTTGGGCTTCAGATCATGCTGCAGCATGGAGACCACTACCTTACACATTGTACACAGTGCCCTCTTACCATAGATAAAGATGACTCCTGCCTCCTGATATTATTGGACCTCTCTGCTAGCTTTGAAATAATCAACCATCCCCTCCACATATACACCCTGAAGTCATGAGTGGTAGCCACCAGCAATGTATTTTACTGGCTCTCCTCCTGCCTTTTGAACCAACATCCGTTTGTTCACATGGACACCTCCAGGTCACAAAAGATACCTATCACCTGTAGAGTCCCCCAGGGATCCACTCTGTCCCCTGTCATCTCCAGCCTTTATATGGAGCCTCTTTGTGCTTTCCTCACAGATAACAACATCATGATTCACTAATATGTCAAAAATACACAACTTATTATTATTATTTATTTAAGAGTTTTATATAGCGCTGGCCAGACCCGAAGGTATCAGAGCGCTTTACAACATTTATCGTGAGTGATGCAATCGGACACACAGTATTTCAATAAACAGCACTGTCTTGTGTCAAATTTTATTAAGGCCTGGAAGGGGTCATAGGATAGAGTCAAAAGGTAGGTGATGTAAATGCCTTCTTATAGAAATGTCTATATTCTGCGCTGGGCAGGAATCCTGTAGCAGAGGAACTCTGTCTCATTGGGAGTCAGCTATCCATTCGGATCAGTTTGGTTGAGGAAGAGGTATTTGAGCTGACTTTTGAAGTTTATGAAGGGGTTAGTCCTGATATGTACTGGGATGGAGTTCCACATTTTAAGCGCATTTCCAGAGAAGGAGCGTGATTAGGTTTTTTGGTTCCGAGTTTTCAAGGGAATGAGAAGTAGTGTGTAGTACTCTTGAGATTCCTCATCTGACCTGCCTTTTTGAGTTTGCAAGCCAGGTAGGCAGGTTTACCAGTGTGAAGTGTTTTGTGTGTGAGACATGCAGTTTTGAATTTGGAACGCATTTCAATTGGGAGCCATTTTAGCTCTCTTAGAGAGGGAGAGCTGTGGTCGTATTTCTTTACTCTGGTGACCATCCTGATTGACAGCTGCATTTAGAGTTGATCTGAGGGGAGATAAGTGAGATTTTGCCATGCCTGTGAGGGTTGCATTCCCGTAGTCCAATCTGGACAGAACCAAGGATTATGTAGCCTGTTTAAGGTCATTGGGAGGGATGAAGGGTTTTTAATTTGTTGAGTTGTTTTAGGTTGAAGAATGCGCTCCTTGCCGTGTTCTTGATATGTTTGACCATGTTTAGGCTTCGGTCCAGAGTGATACAAAGGGATTTTACAGAGTCGCCCAGGGTAAGATTGCAGTTGAGAGAAAAAATTGATTTTAGCCATTCGGTGACTTGGGGGTTCTGCTCCTTTTTGGATATGAGAAGGATTTCCGTCTTATCTTGGTTGAGATTTAGGTGGTTGTGGGATAGCCAGTGGTGGACTTCTCTTAGAGTGTCATTTAGTCTCTGTATGTCTCCAATTGAGGATGCTTCCAGGCAGATCTGGGTATCATCCTCATAGAGGTGGAAGGGGATGCTGTTTTATTTTAGTATGGCGGTGAGTGTCTCCATGTAAATGTTGAACAGTGATGGGGAGAGAACTGATCCTTGTGGGACTCCCCGGGTTAAGGGGAGTAGGTCAGACGTGAAGTTGTTTTAAAATGTATTCTTTGGGAGCGGTTCTGAAGGAAGGAGGTAAATCATTTTAGGACCACCTCGTCTGCTCCATTCTATTCTCTGAGTACATTTATGCGCAGTTTGTGGTCAATGGTATCAAAGGCTGCCGATAGGTCAAGGAGTATGAGTAGGCAGCATCGATCTGCATTGAGTGACATGTAGACATCATCTATGACATTCAGGTTCGCTGTCAGTGTGCTGCATCCTTTTCTGAATACGTCAACGTATTTCTCAGCATAAATCAAGACTGAAGAATAAAGTGGAGAACGCCCCTCTAGTCCTACATTGGACAAAAATGCAACATGCAATTAGTGATCTCAAATGGACTGTGATTTCAAGAATTGAGAAGAACCCCCGTGGAGGTGATCTGGATCTACAACTTTCAAAACGAGAAGCCCTTCTAATTGTAAAATTTGACACGGCAATCTCTGGCCTCAATGAATTGAGTGAAATTTTTAAACTGTAAACACCAAGTTCATTCAACACTCCATTTATCATTCCATCTAAATGGAACTTTGACTCCGTGTTAGCACTTGGTCCATTTATAACTGTAGACATGTGAAATCTGTGGGTTTCACTCATAGAGGTCGACAAACAGGTGATAGATTGTAGCCCCTGTGGGTGTTGTAGGTTTTTTCCCTCCCCAGGAAGCGGTATCATCTATTGACTTGCGTTATTCCTTTAAGAAGGAGGCGGCCGTTTCACATGCTTGCCCCTTTAAAAACCGGCTAGTGTCTTACCTCGGCATGCTATGCGCATGTCCTTTAAGGTAGTGCCGACTGGAACGCGAGCTGATTCACGTCGTCCGACTCGAGAGCGAAGTAAGTACTGCAAGCCGGCGTCATATATTTTATGCCGATAACTTGATAAGAATAGATACGCAAAAATGTGCTTCTCTCTGTTATTTAGTCTAGTAACTGCCGAAGAGCCGCCTAAAGGTCTCCATTGAGCCAGCCGGCCGGAAACCCATATATATTATGGTGAGCATTCACACTAAAGGCATAACTCAGTCGCGTTTTCCACCGTGCAGCCCTGCTCTTTTAAACCACCATTGTATCTTGTTGCAGGATTCAAAAAGGTGGCTAAAGTTCGGCCCTTAAATTTATTTTGCCGTGAGATAAACGGAATACAAACGCGAGCGATCCGGCTCCCGCCCGACTGCCAGCAGCGGCAAATCCGTCTTTAGGTGAGTAAAAGTATGTAGCCCTGTCTGGGTATTAGGGCAACTAGTAGAGTTTTACTCCCCTGCCGGAGGTCGTTAATGACAGCCCGGTTTTAAACACCATTTAAACTGCAGTCACACTGTTTAGTTACGTCGCGTAAAGGCATGTTTAAACTAAAATGCTCACTCTTAGTTCTTTACATTAACAGAGAGCTGCACCTCGACTGCACTTATCACACCGCTCTTGTCCAACTTTGGAAACTAATAAACACCACTACAACCGACTTAAGGCAAGTATTACCCACGCCGCAGAGGTCGCCTGTTAAAACAAGTTCCCACGAATACACCCAATTAAAACATGTTTATTTAATCCTGTAGAAACGAACTCTCCGCTTCCCACTCTTGACCCTCCTCCACCATCTTGGAGCATTTCACCAACTGGTAAGCCCCGGAGCGTGTGTGGGATGGTTAGCCTGGTTGGGTTTCTTGAGAAGTGGTCTAAATTAAAATAAGACTAAAAGCCAAACCCTGATCTGTCTAATTTGCCTTTTTGTTCTTTGTTGTCACACAGTATGTTTGAGTCATTAATTTATATTTTTTTGTGTTTAAACCCCCGATTGTGCCCTGTTTAGATACTGCTTAAGGCCCTGAAGAGAATCCTATGAAAACAATTGGGATTCGAAACGCGTAGGCTCCTGGCCACACTATACCTGCGAAGAACGGCTTGGTTATTTAATTTATTTTTCCATCCCGTCTGTACATTACTAAGAACCTTCAAAAGTTTACTCACATAATCATTTGAGACGAATGTACTTTTGATAAAAAAACGTCTTGTTTATCGATGCAGTATTTTGCCCGCAGGTTGTGGCATTTTGTTCTTTTGTGAAGCAAATTTGTAAATGTATATATATATTTTTTTTAAAAATATCTTGTATGCTTCTATAGTCTTTCTCCTGAATGGTGTGAAAGTGTGTTGAATGCCTGTGATATGGGTGTAATAGTGAATGATTGAAGACAAATATTTTGTTTTTTCCAAATTGTACTTGTCCTTTCTTTGTAAATAAGCCTTTCTTATATCATTTGAAAAAAATATAAATTTATCTTTCTAAAAAATATTGCAAATAAAAAGCTATTAACTAGCAATTCCCGTCCTTGAATTTTCTTTTCAGGTTCAGGTTAGCACATTGTTTGTCTAAATTGCTTATATCAGCACTGGCATTCTATTTTTGTTTTTCGCATCCTTTTCTGAAGCCTGATTGGCGAGTATCCAGAAAGTTGTTGCTGTCAATGTTTTGGTTAAGGTGGAGGAGAACACATCTTTCCAGGAATTAGGCTTAGAGGGGGAGAATGGAGACGGGCCTGAAGTTATTGGGGTTGTTTGGTTCAGTGCCTGCTTTTTTTAGTAATGGCTTGACTCTGACAATTTTAAGGCAGTCTGGCATGACTTCGGTTCTCAGGGAGCTATTTATAATCTTGGTCCAGAGAGGAGCTAGGGTAAGGTTGAGCTTTTTTGGCAGTTGCGCAGGAATAGGGTCAGCTATGTGTGAGGAGGGTTTGGACCTGACAGTCATTTCAGTGATGTCTGCTTCGGTGATGGGGTTGAATGTCTTACAGCTGCTGGGTGGGAGCATGAAGGGGTTGTTTCCTTCATTGTAAGGAGGCAGGCTTTTGTTGGGTGACAGGAGGTGGTCATCAAGGGAGCACTCAATCTTGGTGATTTTCTCATTAAAGAATATGGCAAAGTTGTCACATAGATCTTTGGAGGCCTACACAGTTGTGGGAGGCTTGGATGTTTGTTGTTTAATGAGATTGAAGAGTTCTTT
The DNA here is from genome assembly GCF_964261635.1 of Lissotriton helveticus. Lineage (NCBI taxonomy): Eukaryota > Metazoa > Chordata > Amphibia > Caudata > Salamandridae > Lissotriton > Lissotriton helveticus. The sequence continues at coordinate 1,472,700,579 of NC_136065.1, forward strand.
GGGATGATTTTGGCATTGTCTAAAGCACTACGGAAGAAGGTAGTTTTTTTATTCTAGATGTGTTTTTTATATTTCCTGCATTCTGTTTTGAGTTGGTCAAGGTGGGCTGTGGACGTGTTGTCCTGCCAGAGTCTTTCTGAAGCTCTGAGATTTCTTCTTTCAGAGTTTCGGTCTGTATTGATGAACCAAGATCTCAATGGGTTGTTCCTGACTCTTTTTTATTTCAAGGGGGCTACTTGGTCTAGTATGGTTGTCATTATTGTGTTGTAGTGTGTAGTGAGTTCAGTAGTAGAGCGGTCACTTGTGGTGGGGGGAAGTAGTGTTCTTGCCCAATGAAGGGATTCCTGTGTACGGGGTAGGCAATGAGTCATTTGGTTAATGTGAAATAGAATGATGTAGTGGTCTGACCGGTCGACAGGAAGGATGTGGTCAATAGTAACTGTATCTTCATGAGCTATAATGGCATCAAGGATTGAGCCTCTGTTATGAGTTTGCTCTGTGCAGTGTTGGATAAGATTATTATTGAGTAGAAGTTCATTTAAGGATGTATTGTTTTCATCATTCCAATGGAGGTTGAGGTCACCTAATATTATGCTGTTGGAGTCCAAGAGTGAGCAACATGTTTTCAGGTCAGAAAGGTGTTCTCTGAATGTGGGAGTGTTGCCTGGCGGATGTTAGAGGAGATGATAGTGTAGTGTTTTGTTGTCATTTGTCTTAATAGTGGAGGTTAGATATTCAAATGTGTTGTAGGTGAAGGAGTCAGTTTCAGTTATGGAAATGTTGCTCTTGTGGATGATTACAATGCCCCCGCCATGATGGTTCTTTCTGTCTTTATTGATGATTGATTACCCAGGGGGTACAAGCATGTCAATGATTGGGAAGGAGGATTCATTCAACCAAGTTTCTGTGATGAACGTGATATTGATGTCATGGGTTAGAATTGTTTCTTATCAATAATTGGCTGTTCCTACACTGATACACCATAAATACTTTTCAAATAACAGCCCAAAAGGGTCAATAATTTTAAGACATCATTTTACAGGAACCAATAAAATGAATTGGTCATTAGGCTGTAGTGTATCCACTTTCTAAAATGAGAAGAAATAAACAAACTACCATACACAGACCTATCATTCACAGAAAAAATGTGAGAAGGAGAGAAGGCACCTCACGGTAGCAACACCAAGGGGGAACAACTGACTGGTACTCGCCCATTGTATTGATGATTTAGGATGGTTTCTGCCAGTTCTGTTGCGTGTTTGGTTACAGATCTGCAGTTTAGAAGCATGCAGTTGGTCGTTCACTTGTTGTTGAGTTTCTTCGGCGGAGGTGCCATGGGGATATTAATGTGGTAGGCTGGTGGCCTCATCGTTCTTGGTGTGATGCGGTCTCTCCCAAATCCAGTGGTTACCTGGACTGTGGACCTGGGGTTGACAGTTGTAGATGAGTTGTAAGAGTTGGCAAGATCAGTTGCCTCTCTCAGGGACAATGCGGCGCTTGTTCTTTTGGGTCTCTGAGGCTGGTTTATGAAGGGGGCTGAGTTACAGCTGTGCTACTGTACCTTGGGAAGGCTTGGGTGTTGATTGTTGGTGTTTGTGGGCTGAGGGTGTAAGCGTTGGTTAGGCACCAAATGTGTGGTGAGGTTCGATAAGATTTTGTTTATACCCTGTATTACAATTTCTAGTTGGCTTTCCAACAGAGAAAGTCTCTGAGTCATTTTCAGTGAGGGGGGGTAAGAGAGTTTAGGTTCAAGATGTCCTGTGTGAGACAGTCCAGGGATGGAGAGAGCCTGTCAGTGAGAGTGTTGTTCACGGTGTCATTAGTACCTATGTCGCTCCTGTAGTTTATTGTGGATATATGGTGTGTGTAGTCTTGTCGTGCAACTGACAGCAGTTTGTTGAGTGCTGTTGGAAGGTGAGTGTTGGGAGGCTTCGACTGTGGGTCGGCTTCACTAGTTGCCTGTGGAAAAGAGTTTTGTGGTGAGAGAAGGGAAGGGTGGAGGTCGGCAGGGGGCTGGGGAATCTTTGTAGAGATGTTCCTCGGAATTGTTCTGGATAAGAAGTATTTAGTGTGCGAGTGAGGGGTAGTGGTAAAGGAAGAGAGGGTGGTGGTGGAGGGGGTAAAATTGAAGTTGGTGGAGTGAGTCTTGATATTGCTTTATGATTTCACAGGAGGGGTTGGTAGGTTGAAGATAGGGAGTTGTGTGAGTGGTTAGTGTACATGAGTAATAGCGTTCCATAGAATGGGGAATAGGGATTCAAATGAGTCTAGGTTGGCATTGTTGGCTTGAATCAAGACTATGCCGTTGCTGTAGATGGTAGCAGAAGTGTTGCCACTGCGCGTAGGATGGTTTGAGTTAGAGATCATCAGTTTGCAGCTGAGAGGGGTGCTAGTTGTTTTAAATATGTGAAGTTGGGTTCTAAGTATGGTGTTCCATTTCTTAGGTCGCTGGGTGTGGAAAATGAGATCCATTTTCTGATGGCCTTTGGAGGAGCAGTGGTATATATCAGCGATGAGTGTCTCCGGGTGTTGTCTAATCAGCCTATGTTTGACGTTTCTTTTCGATTTAGTGAGAGATTGGGGGAAGAGAATGGAGAAAGAGTTAGGGCTGTGGGGTTTCATACATTTCAGTGTAGAGGGGCGGAGGGAAGTTGATGTGGCAGGTAGAAACTTGCCTCAGTGGGTGCCCTGATGTTGTTTGTGCATAGATAGGTGGATTTCCATCAAGGAGTCTCCCCAGGTTATTAGTATAGGAGGGGCAGATCTAGGAGGAGCTGGAGGAGGTCTAGGACTAGCCCCATACCTTAGTGGCTTGGTGAGTGGGAGTTTACCCAGAATTTATTGTTTATTTCCTATAGTATTTATATTAATATGTGGATTCCTTGCTGCATATGTAGTTGGGGAAAGACATAATATGTGTAGATTAAGTGGTGCGGAAGAGGGGTTGGATTCCTTTGTATTTCTCTGACCTGTAATTCTGTTTCGCTCTTGGTGAGAGTCTTCTTTCTGTTTCCTATTTCCCAGCCTGGCTTGAGAGAAAGGAATTAGTCCTTTTTTTGCTTTTGTTAGTTTCTCTGACTCCTCAGTGTAGCTGGTGAGGGAGTTTTCCTCCCCTTGGATTCCCTGGAAATGGCATTGGTCTTCTGCAACCAAGCCAAAATGGTGGTGCTCATGCAGCCAGGGCGGCAGGGAGCGACTGCAGCATTCATGGGGGGGGGGGGAGTCCTCCACGTCTCAGCAGTGCTCAGAGGGCAGCAGGTGAGTCCCTGCAACTCGGCAACAATGAAGTGTGAATTGAAGTTGAGCACCCTCTCTCTTCCAAAGACGGACTCGACATATGTCAATTGGTTTGCTTTGTGATCCCAGTCCACAACCCCGCTCCACCTAGACTCCACCACTCCGAGTGCTTAGCGGATGCACCTGGTCAGATTACCCTTCACGCCCTCATGCACACCGAATCAACTCAACAACTATTGGCCTGGTACCAATCTCCTGTGGATCTATAAGATAAGTAAACAATACCTGGCTAAGCAACTTACTATTATTATTCAAACTCGTAAACACTTAGTTGCACATCAATCTGGTTTCCAAAAATGAATTAGCATAGAAAACCATGACATTAAAATGCAGATAACCTACACTGCAGTTTGGAGCATGGTGTTACTTGTCTCCTCATCCATTTTGACATGTCATCAGTACAACCAGCAAGGAGAGGCTCATACTTATCTTGGCAACCGGTATGTGTCTTTAGATTAGAGTCCTCAGTTTGTTCACCATATTCACAAGCAATGGATATCTGCTTGTTAACATGGAGAATCTTCTCCTCGGGCTCCACTTGCAGCCTACCACAGGGCTCAATCCAAGCACTCTGTTTAACTTGTATATGGAACTATTGAGAATCTTAGTGGAAAATTGGGTGTTTTCATTCATCGATAAGTAGATGATACTCAAATGTGCTTAGAAATCTCCTACATAAAGATAAGGAACTAAACACCGAATCAAATCTTTGCAATTTTATGTCATCAAACATTTTAAACTTTTGAACAAAGAAATCCATCCTTCTGTAAAAACTAAAAATGGATGGATTCACTCCAGACCTGTCTTAGTGAAACAAATCCTTCTGCTTTTGGACAGACCAACATAAATCTGTAAACTGACGTATAGAAAACTTCGTTAAAAGTACCAGAGTTTTACTCCAATCAGTAAAAAAGTTAAAACCATTTTTTAACTGAAAGTCATCTGCTCCTTAGTAAATCACAGGTGTTAAGCTACTTTGATTACAAAATTCTACTCTTTATTGACATTCCAAAAGTTCCCTTATCACCACTCAATCTGTGTGACATTCTGTCACTACACTGCTATCTGGTTTGAAAACATTGATTACGTCACCCGTGTCCTGAAGGATTTCCACTGGCTCCTGATCTAAGCAGAATAATTTAAAACTGCCCGGCATTTTCTTCAAGATGCTTTATTTCCAACATCCCACCTATGCAACCTAAAACAATCTCAGAAGCAAGGTCAATCTGAGATTTAAAAGAAAGAAATTCATCTCTTATTTGATTTTCTGTCCGTCGTTCCCTTGGAAGGTCCCTCATTTTGAAACTCTCTTCCTGTAACATCCAGGAGCCTGGTAGATACCTTTCTTCCACGCTCATGCTTACAATTTTCTTTTCATGGTGTATGAACACCCTTCCCTTTTCTCATATTATGATGTTAGGATGAGTTTTCATTTGATTTTTATGGTTTATGATGAGTTGATTGTAAACAGTATAAACGATCTCTTCTGTCTACATCGTGTTAATAACTTGTACAAATATTTGCACAGGCCCAGCTCCTATCCCTGCACAAATTTCACCATCTAACATCTGACCAAATGTCTATGGAAAAAATAAGCAATATTCTGAATTTTTCTGAAACGTACTATTGCTGTGCTATCCCCTTTCTGAACTGTATAACTCAGAATGAGATGTTCATACCATCCTGGGGGGAAAAATAACTCTGCAGTATTGAGAACTCCCTTTAACTCCCGGTATCATTGGCTCTCTTGCAATGTGGGTCTTCCAGTGAGGACTATAGTTTCCAGATTGACCCAAACCTCATGGTCCCACATTACGAATTGGCCAGAAATTGGTGTAAGGTGTAGACCAGAATCATGAGTTTCCCCCAGAATTGGGAATAACTGCCAGAGGTACTGAGACCTCCTGAGCAGGTGGCAAGTGTCTATGGGTGGGCAGAAAAGTGGGGAGGGAGAGGTATGTGGAGGGTGTTTGGGGCAGAAGAGCTCTAGGCAGGTGTCTGTCTGACCAGGGGGAGCTTTGAGTGCTCCCTTGTGCTGTTGCAGGCGTCAGGCGTAGGCCAGAAGGTGCTCCTGTCAAAAGCTCCTTCAGTACAGTGGTTGTAGCCAGTGATTCCAGGCCCAACAGTTTTGGGTCTGAAGTATGTAGACCATAACAGATGGCCTGATAATTCTGGGACGCATAGAATTGTCACTCCTGGTGAAATAGCTCAACTGAAAATTACATCCATAGTCTGAAGCAAGCTCTCTCCCTGCTGTCTAACACACCTAACACTCACAAACTCTTCTCTGGTTAGTGAGTCTTGGAAACGTTGCTCCTCAGTGCCCACTCTCGGCGGCTCCCTTAAAATGTTAACATTATCCTAATCCAGGGAACATGGCTGAACAAGCTTTTCACTGTCCAGCACAAGGTCTCCTTCTGTTTATCCATATTACTCCTTCAGAGGCAAAGCTCTTAATTTTAGGAATTAATTTGACATCACAAGTAAGTTCTCCTTCTCTTCTCGATGCCCCATCCGTATTGTTGTTAAGTGAGATAGTCATTGGCATACCTAGAGTGTGTTATATTCTACTGTGCCACCCTCAAGTACGAATTGCCCACCTTCTGTTGCTTGGTAAGCTTTGTGCAAAGAAGACCTTGTTTATTTGAGAAATGCGGGATGGAGACGGGAGAAGAGAGAAGCACATTTATATATTTTAATTATTCACCACAGCTCTACTTGCCTTTCACTAAAGAAATACGTTTATATTTCTAATTACTCACCGCAGCCCTGCTTGCTTTTTGCTAAACCACAAACAGCTTGCGCCACGGGCTATGATTTTTCATGGAAAATAAAAATACTTGCATGTTTGCCTTATGTGAAACTACTAACTCAGCTCAGATGATCTAAAAAACAGTTCTTAGATGAGAGCTCTGTCAACTGTTGTTTCGGGGTGATCTGTCAAGCGGGTGCCGAGAAAAAAGGGGGTCCTAAAAAGCTAAATTCGCATGCATTTTTCATACACTTCTTTAGACATGTTTGCAGTAAAAACTGCTGAACGGAATAACACCAAATTCAGCAGGAAGCTAGATCTTGGTCCACAGATCGTGCTTTTTGTGATTTGATGTGATCTCATTCATTAGTTTTTGAGAAATGTAGAGTAAAAATGAATAGTATTTTTTGAGCAGTTGGGTCCACCAAGAGTCTTGAAACGCACTTGCTGGAGTGTCAATATAAAATTAGAGCGTTCCGATTGGCCCCGGAAGCTTTATTTGCCTTGCGCCATCTCACTCCCACAGGAGTCAGAATCCCACATGAGAGGCTGCTCTGATTAGCTGCCAGCAACATGACAAATATGTTGCTGGCAGCCATAACAGGACTCAGGGACTTAGTCCCCTGTCCTGAAGAGTGAACAAAATAAAGATATATAGGGGGTAGGATAGAGATACCCTAACCCCTAGGCCTCATGGGGGGGATCTCGGCAGGACACCCCTGGAGCCTAAAATGGAAAAACGGCCCAAAAATGCGGTGATCCTGTGGTAAATAAATAAATAATACCCTATTTTTGACTAGGCATATATCATAACAGATAGCTCAATAAATAAGAGTCAAGATTCGAGGTAGTAGGAGTTTCTGCAGGTTTATTACAGCATAAGGACAGGATCAGGACAACCTGCATAGGAACAGAATGGCAGGGCTAGAGTGGCCCGGCAGCTGCCGGGGCTGGGTCTGGGATGAGCGCGCTAACTTTTAATAACAATACACGGGCATATATACATAGCGCGAACACATAGCATTACATTGCAGTAGGCGTAGCAGTGGGTGGAGCAGAAGGTGTGACGCGTAGCAGTCGCGAAAGATAACAGTAAAAGTAGGTGTAACTGGGCGTATACATAGACATGTGGTGCAAACGAAACAGAATATGTCATGAATGGGGCGGAAACATTGGAGGGGGCTACCTAAGGAGCCGGGACCTCTAACCTGGTGGTGCGCGTAAACTGGCAATGACGTATCACTAGGAGAAGCTGGGGGCTATGAACTCTGTGCTAGGAGCAGAGACTAAAGTCTGGAGGGTCGGAGCGACATGTACCTAAACCCTATCTAGTATCTGATGTTTAGGGAACATGTTGATATAAACTAGAAGTCATGAGGGGAAAAGCTAACTTGACTCTAAGACTGGACCATGCATTATTCTACATGTAGTGCGTGATGAAGAATATTAAATGACCAGTAAATACAGTATTTCTCTAACATGGAGACGTGAAGGCTAGACAATGACGGAAACTATTGATGCAGTTCAGTAGCTTAGGAATGCAGAGAAGGAGGACTAAACTGATAGCTGGAATCATAACATACTCTTGGCAGACTCAGAGGCAGAGCCAGGCTGCACCGGGCACTGTGAGGCAGGAAGCAAGTGAAAGGTCGAGGATACAGGTGGGGGCTGTATCGCTCCTCAACGAGGCTTCAGGAGACAGGAGCTGAATCTAGTGTCCGGGCCCTTTTGAGGCCTAGAAACGGGGACTTTATAATGGAATAATGTGCACACTGAGAAACGTGGCAACGTAGCTTTACATAGGCCTGATATTCGTAGTATTCACGAGGACTGGAAACTGACATACTAGAGGTGGACACAACTATAATTGCGTCATTAATCGGACATGGGGAATAACATATGCATATTGGTCATGCACACATAACATATGATGGATGAGGCGTAGGGACACAGAACATGGCAAAATTTACTTTTCCACATTCCCTCCTTGTCACTACGTTTCCATCAGGAAACATCAATATTCATGATACCATCTATCATTTCATATAGTATCATTTGCTCGTCTCGAATTGTCTTGGAACGGGATTTGGAACGGGGCTTGGGACTAGGAATACAAGATGTAGCACAAATGCCGCAAATCGCAGGGCCACATTGTATACAGAGGCAGCAGCTGAATATGATCGCTACTGCAATACCTAGAAAGGACAGGACTTTCCATCCCCAGGCGGAAATTATATTCCAGAACCAACCGGACCATGTCCAGGTGCCTGGATCTTGGTGTAACAGATGGGCAATTTTATGAAGTCTGGTTATAGCTGAATAAACAGACGGCGCGTTATTAGGAATGAAAATGCAGCAACTAGATCCGAGAACTCTACAGGCCCCGCCCCTATCGGCCAGTATGACGTCAAGGACGAGACGATTCTGGAGCACAACAATTCTCATAAAGGATTGCTCTTCGGTTAAGTTACCTAGAGCGGAGGCAGTCTCATCTACTACTGCTTCAAGGGTTCTTGTTAACCTACGGATTAGCTTACTGTTTACAACTGTACCTAAATAAGGGAACACACCTTTATCTATATCAATGAATTGCTCTGCGGCAGTTTCAGTATAATCGACAATCGGGAGGTTTCTCTTGTGTCTAGTATGTACTAGATGTGTATTTCTATGATAGTCAGGTGGGGCTAGAAAAACTGGTGGCAGTAGGAAGGCAATGTAACAGGTTCCCTCCCAATCGAGGGGCAGACGAACATATGCGGTCTGACCACAAACAAAATAAGAATGACGTGAAGCTTTAAAAATAGATTTCCCACTGTCACTATACTGGATAATAGTAGTACAATCACTATGTCCTACGTGTACAGAACCATGACTACGGACACATAATTCGCCTTTGACTGGTAGTACTGAAATAGCGGGCGAGTCTGAAGTAGTATCAGACTGAACATTCAGGACCATAAAATTCGACGAATAATTACCTAAATTATACACTTCATTTTCTAGATCTAAACCTGTTCTGTGGGGGAAACCTTGCTTGTCTGGGAAACATGTACTGTTAAGAAAAGACATATCTGTTGAGGATGACGTTAACGTGGACCATGCTCCTCACGAACCATTATGTGAGAATGGATAAGGAAAGAGTGGCAGAACTCCCTTCGGGGTCTGGAAAGGGGGGAGTCGACCACACACCCAACAATTAGTGGCATTGCTGGTCTGGTGTGAGTAATGTAACATACGGATAAATGAATTGTTACGCATAGCGAGGCGGTAAGCATATTCGTGAGGAGGCAGATCACTAAACGTGTGCTCTCCTGTAACATTAGCAGACTTATTTACATGAGAAACTGAAAAATACAGGAAAAATGCATAGCTGATGCAAGAAATCATAATGCTGATGAATAATATGAAGCTTAGAAAAATGATACATTGAATTGAGCTTTGACTGACTCTCTCACTATGGGGGTCTATTTTATACATGTCAGAAACAGCCTAACCGTTTCACCTAGGGGAGGACTTATACAATCAAACTGACTGACTTATTTTACTAGACCGGAGCTTTAACTTATACTCCTGCTGCGGAGTTTTCTCTAACAGGGAAGGGGTTGTGTCAATGTCTTTTGCGGGACAGTCCTTAGGAACAATATTTCGGCAGTCCTTAAAATCCTGGGAATCCTTGGAAATGTTTTTAGAAACGGGTTTTAATCCATTGAAAAGTTTTACATGAGAAAGATGTATCCATCCTTTTCGGCCTTCCAACTTCACGGCTGTACGGGTGGTGAGGAGGACCTGACGGGGCTCCTTCCAACGAGGTTCCAGCGGACTTGATCTGTCAAAGTTTCGGATCATCACCAGCGAACCTGGAACGATTTCATGCGGTGCCACCTCGGTATTGTCTGGAAATGCGGCGGCAACCTGTGAACGACATGAGTTGAGGGCAGACATCAAGGAAGCTAGGTAATCTGTCAGCATATTACATGAAACATCGGTAATACTTCGGGGTCTAGGAGTACCCCACATGTTAGGGGGGCGGCCGAAAACGACCTCATACGGGGACAGACCTGATCTGGAATGTGCGACCATGCGCATATAAAATAAAGCGACTGGCAGAGCTACTAGCCAGTCCACACCCTTTTCTTTACAAACTTTAGCGATACGGATTTTCAGAGTTTGATTATGTCTCTCGACTAGACCGGCTGCTTCAGGATGGCGTACACAATGGAACTTCCACTGGTACCCTAACAAAAGGGAAACGTGCTTCATGAGTTCAGATGAGAATGGCTGACCGTTATCAGAATATACGACTCTAGGGAGTCCATATCTAGGGAAGAATTCACGAACCAACTGCTTGGCAGTGGTCGCGGCTGTGTAATCTGGGACTGGATATGCTTCTGTCCACCTGGACAAAGCGCATACAACTACAAGGACATACTTGAAACCTCGACATCGCTCCATCTGAATATAATCCATCTGGAGGACTTCAAAAGGGTGGTCAGGAGGCTGGAAACCACCTTGCTCCACCGGGACACTTTTACCTGGATTAAACTGACAACATATCATACAGGTACGGACTTTCTGCTTGGCTGCAGCTCGTAAATGCTTGTTGAACCAAATGTTCTGGATACTGTCTAACATGGCTTTTTCTCCTAAATGTGCTGGACTATGTGCGGTATTAATAATGACTTGAACCATAGAGTCGGGGAGAAACCATGTGGCTCTACCCTTTGTTAACCATCCTTGATCTGTCTGGACCCCTCCTTGTTCGGACCATTTCTTGATTTCTTCAGGAGTAGCATGTAACTGGATATCTATGACATCTTGAGTAGGGTCCTTAACTGTCATACATGTAATCGGATCTGGAGCATGTGTCTGTGTCGGATTAGCTTGAATGTCTGGAGTCTGAGCTGTAAGCTTGGCTGTGCGATCTGCTAGATCATTACCTTGGGAAATAATGTCAGTAACTTTCGTATGTGCTTTGCACTTCATAATAGCGATAGATGTTGGTAAATGTATTGCATCTAACAGAGCTTGGATAAGGAAACCATGCTGAATCTTGGTTCCATGAGAAGTCATGAAACCTCTCTCCTGCCAGAGCACTCCGAAGTCGTGTACAACTCCAAATGCGTAACGTGAATCTGTGTAAACATTAACTTTCAGGTTCTTGGCGTGTATGCAGGCTTGTGTCAGAGCAACTAGCTCTGCTGCTTGAGCGGACAGGGTGTCAATACGGTGTGTTTCAATAACTTCAGTGTCAGTAGTCACTGCATATGCGGCGACTAGTTCTCCTGTACTAGTTCTCATACATGACCCATCCACATAAAGTGTCAGGTCAGGATCTAGTAACGGAATATCTGTCAGGTCTTGTCTTGGCTTTGTCGTAATGTTGACTACTTCCACACAGTCATGTGGGTCAGGATTTGAATTAACTGATGGTAACAGTGTAGCAGGATTCAGGATGTTGCAGCGTCTAATTTCTATGTGTGGCTGGAACAGTGTCAATTCATAACCTGTTAAACGTGCAATTGTCAAGTGCTGAGTTTGTGTTCGGTTTAAAAGAACTTCTACGGAGTGTGGAACTTGTACTGTCAGGGAGTGTCCTAAGACTATGGAATCACTTTGTCTGATAGCTAGTGCTGTGGCTGCAACTGACTTGAGGCACGCAGGCAACGCCTGGGCGACTGGATCTAATGTGCTCGAAAAATAAGCACAGGGCTTGTATTGACCTGCTTGATCTTGTGTGAGAACAGATAATGCTGTACCTTCACGTTCTGTGACGAAAAGTGTAAAAGGCTTACTGTAGTTCGGTGTAGCTAGAACTGGAGCTTGGCATAAAGCTGTCTTTAACTCATTGAAACTAAGTGTATGTTCAGATGTCCAAGGGAGGACAGTCGATACGGCTGCCTCCTGTGTCGTTAACTGTATCAGTGGCTTGGCTAGAAATGCATACTGGGGAATCCATTGTCTGCAATAAGAAGTAAGGCCGATAAAGGCACGCACCTCCTTCTGGGTTCTGGGCTGGGGAAGACTCGCTATTAACTGGATACGGTCTGGTGTCAACTGCCTACCCCTCTTGGACAGCAAGTGTCCTAAGTAGACCACTTGCTGGACACAGAATTGAAGCTTCGAAGGGGACACCTTGTGCCCCATCTCGGCTAGGAAATACAGAACCGTCAGTGACGCACGCTCGCAGTCACGTTCAGAACGGGCTGTGATCAGTAGATCATCGACATACTGGAGCAGGGCAGTGTCAGTTGGCATGTGAATATTGTCTAGTTGTCTCTTAAGTGCTTGACTGTAAATACTAGGGCTTTCTGTGAAACCTTGAGGAGCGCGTGTGAACATATAGCTCCTTCCATTTAAACAAAATCCGAAAAGAAACTGGCTGTCTGGATGAATGGGAACACTAAAAAATGCATTCTTGAGATCTATGACAGTGAAGAACATGGCTTCGGAATCAATAGCTGTTAACAGGGAAGAGATATCTGGGACAACTGGGTACTGAGGAATAATACATTTGTTAAGTTCTCGTAAATCAATCACTAATCGATATACTGGGGGTGCATTTGGATCAGTACGTTTCATGACTGGAATGATCGGAGAATTACATACATTGGAGTCAGTTTCTACAACTACTCCTTGAGCGATGAGCTCGTCTATAATTTTGGATAAGGCTGCTACAGCCTCGGGTGGCAATCTATACTGCCTGATTCGTGGTAACACTACACCTGGTTTGAGAGTCACACGATGAGGTGTGATTTGCATGTAACCTACATCAGTTGGACCTTGCGCCCATAAATGCTGCGGAACATTAGACAGTCTTGAATCAAAATCTCGTAATACATAGTGACCCTTAAAGTCACGTAGGAACAGTCGTATTCCCTCTGGGGAACAGCATATGACTGCACCCAACTCTTTCAGTGTCTTAATGCCTAATAGATTTTCTGGACATGACTTAGTAAGTAACAGATCAGTAGTGCGGGACAATGGGCCTACTTCTAGGGTAACTGGCTTTGATATCTCGTTAACGATAGGTTTTCCTGAAAATCCAAGGGAAACATTTCTTGAGCCTGAGAGCGGAGCCCCTGGAACTTCGGCATGACTAATTGTGGTCCTACTTGCCCCTGTATCAATCAGAAACTTTCTGTCTTTCCCTAATACTTGACTGTGAACATAGGGACCTTCTTGATCTACAGGTATCTCGATGAGAGGCAAGCCTACCTCCCTCTCTAGGCTGTTTCATGAATATGGCTGGTACTCTGGATACTCAGACTGTGCATACTGGTACATCTGCGATGTGACATGCTGTGTTGCAGCAATAGGCTGCGGTACTGTAACTGTCTGTTGTGCATTCTGTGGCTGAGGAATCTGTGAAACTTGTTCTTGTCTAGGCGGACGTGGTCTTTCTTTAGTCTTACCAGTAGCTATGTTGTGTTTCAGAACTGCACACTCATTTATAAAATGACCTGGCTGTTTACAATAATTGCAGTTCCCTTTAACGGGAGCTGCAGGATGACTGGCTTGATTCGGACCCCTCTTCTGACTGTCTTGAGGAACAGATTGTGCAACTAGCACTTTCATTTTCGTATCTTTCATACGTTTTCTCTCGTGTTCTTGCTCTTCCCTGATTCTATTCTGGTGATACTGAAGCATCTGGAGCATCTGGGACGGAGTATTTGCTTGCCAGGTGCTTTCGACTTTCAGAACTCGATTTTTAATTTGTGGACTTGAATTCTCGACTAATTTAGTAACAAAAAGGTGAGGGTATGACTCACTACTTGTCTTGAGGCCACTGTTAATACTGAAACATTTTTCAAACCTAGAATAAAAATCACTAATATCTTCATCTTGTTTCTGTTTACAGGCTGAGATTGCATCCCAGTCTTCTTTTCTCGTTGTTAATAATCTGGGTAAAACTTGAATTAATAATTCTGGTAATTCTTTACATTTATCTCCAAGACCGGTACCTGGTACACGTGCCTTGTCTTCAGCTTCTAGAACTGCCCAATCGATCTTTTTCTCTCCCACCTCCCATTCTTTTTCCTTTAGTTTTTCATACACCCCTGCGGGTAGCAGAACTTTTAACATTTTAATGATATCTGGGTATGTGTATTCTCCCATACGGAGCATGTCTTTTAATTCTCGATGGAACCCTGCTGGATCTTTGTCATGACAGGGAATTAATTTCTTCATTTCAAGGAGTTCCATCTTTGTGATTGGAGTGTATACAAACACTCGTTGCATTTCGCCACCCGTTCCTCTAACTGGGTGGACTTCTCGTAACGGATTCTGTCTGTCTATATAAAACGGTTTACTTTCTGGGGGTGAGACATGAACAAAATGCGGGTTCAAGAACGTTCTATATTTGTGACGCTGTTCTAGAATGACACTAATTAAATCGGTACCTAGACCTCTCCATTTATACTGGAGTAACTCGTTCAGGATATCATGTAACGGACCTGGATCAGAGTGCTGACCCTCATACAGAGTAATGAGGTGCTGAATCATATACATACCCACCAGTCGTTGCTCGGCTGGGGGCAATTTCAGAAACATTTGTGCCACTATTTCGTCTGGAAAAGTGGTAGAATCAGTAATCCATCGGACTGCTGATCGAACTAGTTCTTGTTCATGCATAGTACTTAACTCACTGTAACCGATTCGTGATCTCAGAATGTGATCGGTAGCTTGAAATACTTGTTCTAGGGAACCTTGTTCTGGTACTGAATGATGGAAAATAGACTTGGGTTCTAGACGTAAATGGCGATCTGGAAATCTAGATTTTCCTACATACGCTATTCTGGCGGAATTCTCGTCGTCTTCCTCTTCAGGATCAGAGGTACTTTCTTTCTCGCTTACTTGTGCTGCTTTACGCTGTTCGTGTATCTTTATTATTTCTTTACGGATTTTCTTGTACATACTTTCCATGGCACCGACGGTCTTGTGCTTACCCTCGGCTATATTATCACTCCACCTTGTCAGGATTCTCATTTCGGCAGAATCTTTAGACGGGTAATCTTGTTCTCTTATTAGACAATTAATCAGAAACTTTAATATCATGAGCTGGATCTCGGCTTTCCTTTGAGACATGGCTTCGTGAATACTTTCTGGATCATCCCCTGTACGGATGAAACGATATATTCTGTCTAGATCTTCTATCATATTCGGTAAGGTGACTAGATACTCGGCCACCTTTCTTACGCGGAACGAATATAAAACCATATTATCCTCGCCTGGGACTGGATCATAGACACATTCGGCAAGGGATTTTCTTATTTCTGCTACCGTCTGATGTCTAGGCGTACGCTGTGACGCTTGTGCATGTAATTCGGCTAACGTTAAACGCTTGTGTGGCGGCGGGGTTTGAGGAGGACCTCCTCCTGCGGCCCCTAAACTAGAATCATCGACGGACATTCTTCGTGGCGGAGCGGGAAGTTGAAATGCTGGCTGGACCGGGGGTACCGTAGCAGGTACTCCGGTGTCTGGAAGAGCGGGAAGTGCCTGATTTACAGGGACTGGCGGAGCGCGAACAGGATTTGCATATTCTGGGACTGTGTCGTCCAAATAGGACGAAATAAAAATATCAGCTGCGGTCTGTTTGTGACGTAGCTTGGTCGGAACTAATGGTGGCGGGAAATTACTGGATGCCTCCGGGGTCGCTTTTGGCGAGCCCTCGGCAAGAAGAGGATACATACCCTTAATAAGGGCATGCCTCTGTCTGTCTGACTGTTCGGCTTTGACTTGTTCACCTATCTCGATTAATTCTCTTTCTTGGGCTCGTTCTTGGGATTCTCTACTTAACTCTGACTTTCTGACTTCCTTTTCGGTTCTTCTATGCGCTTCTTTACGCCATAACTCGATGGCATCTTTCTGTGACTGTCTGGCTTTCTTTTTCCATAATGCTTCTTCTACTCGCATGATACATTCGGCATCCCATGTACCCGATACAGGCCATCTATACTTTTCTTCTAACTGTTTGGTATACTCTACCCATAAATCTAGATACAATATGGCACTTATGCCATGTTTCTGATACATAAAATGACCTGGACTGTCCCTCGGCGGAACAGGAACTGCTTCTTCTAATAAACCCTTTCTAGTTTTTAACTGACGTAACTTGGAAAAGAGCGGCATTGTAAACTTGAATCGGAACACAATACAATACACAAAGAACAATAACAATTGGGAAAACAATTCAGGCATACCACGACATTGAAAATACATTAAACAATATCATAACATAACAGTTCGAACAGAATATTACCTGGAATACTGAGAACAGAAATACAAGAATTTTCTCGAGAACGGAACAGACTAGAGTTACTGGATGCACTGCTGTAACAGTACGGAACATACCGGTCCCATAAAGGGACGCATCAAGACCCGTATCCACCTAGGTGAACACTTCGTTTGTGAGTCTGGGTACCACCAACCCACGGACCAGGAGTCAATTTAGATTGGTCCTGTCTAGATACTACCCCAGCAATGGTACTCACCGGGCAGCACGGAACGGAAAGCCTCGGACTGGACTGGACTGATGGCGACGAACTTCGGACTTCGGACTTCAGTTACGGGTGGGCCTCCGGATACCTCGGACCTTGGACTCTCGGCTTGGGCTCTGGTCGGGACTCGCCGCGTTCCTCCACCGTCTCGTTTGGATGCTGGACCGCCTCCTCCGTCTCCTCCGTGGGCCTGAGGGATACTTGAAGCAGAAATATCTGCACTTGGCCAGTATGGTTCCGTCACGACTGCAGAGGGTCAGGGGGTCGGCGTGGCTTCACCGACGCGTGGGGAAAGGGCAAGTCCCTGTTCGGGCGCCATTATGTGGTAAATAAATAAATAATACCCTATTTTTGACTAGGCATATATCATAACAGATAGCTCAATAAATAAGAGTCAAGATTCGAGGTAGTAGGAGTTTCTGCAGGTTTATTACAGCATAAGGACAGGATCAGGACAACCTGCATAGGAACAGAATGGCAGGGCTAGAGTGGCCCGGCAGCTGCCGGGGCTGGGTCTGGGATGAGCGCGCTAACTTTTAATAACAATACACGGGCATATATACATAGCGCGAACACATAGCATTACATTGCAGTAGGCGTAGCAGTGGGTGGAGCAGAAGGTGTGACGCGTAGCAGTCGCGAAAGATAACAGTAAAAGTAGGTGTAACTGGGCGTATACATAGACATGTGGTGCAAACGAAACAGAATATGTCATGAATGGGGCGGAAACATTGGAGGGGGCTACCTAAGGAGCCGGGACCTCTAACCTGGTGGTGCGCGTAAACTGGCAATGACGTATCACTAGGAGAAGCTGGGGGCTATGAACTCTGTGCTAGGAGCAGAGACTAAAGTCTGGAGGGTCGGAGCGACATGTACCTAAACCCTATCTAGTATCTGATGTTTAGGGAACATGTTGATATAAACTAGAAGTCATGAGGGGAAAAGCTAACTTGACTCTAAGACTGGACCATGCATTATTCTACATGTAGTGCGTGATGAAGAATATTAAATGACCAGTAAATACAGTATTTCTCTAACATGGAGACGTGAAGGCTAGACAATGACGGAAACTATTGATGCAGTTCAGTAGCTTAGGAATGCAGAGAAGGAGGACTAAACTGATAGCTGGAATCATAACATACTCTTGGCAGACTCAGAGGCAGAGCCAGGCTGCACCGGGCACTGTGAGGCAGGAAGCAAGTGAAAGGTCGAGGATACAGGTGGGGGCTGTATCGCTCCTCAACGAGGCTTCAGGAGACAGGAGCTGAATCTAGTGTCCGGGCCCTTTTGAGGCCTAGAAACGGGGACTTTATAATGGAATAATGTGCACACTGAGAAACGTGGCAACGTAGCTTTACATAGGCCTGATATTCGTAGTATTCACGAGGACTGGAAACTGACATACTAGAGGTGGACACAACTATAATTGCGTCATTAATCGGACATGGGGAATAACATATGCATATTGGTCATGCACACATAACATATGATGGATGAGGCGTAGGGACACAGAACATGGCAAAATTTACTTTTCCACAATCCTGTGAGACTGTGGGATCGGGAAAAAAATGAGGGCTGGCGCATTTATTATATTTGTGGCACAGGGCGCCTACCCCAAGTGCCGGTTTTATGAAGGAAAAGGGGCCTGTGTGACCCCCTTCCCAAGCCTGGAAAGGCTTTGTGGAGCCTAAGCCGGGGCCGGAAATTGTTTATATGGAGTGGAGGGCCACGCAGCACCCCTACCTTCAGAAGCCCAGCGCATTAATTTTTATAGGGAGCATTTTCAATTCGCCTGCCAAGCGGAAGTAAAAGGCTAGTCAGAGCCCAGCAGGACAGAGCTTTAAAAATGCTCCAGCCAGCTGGGAGTGGACTTTTGATCTGTCTCCCTGACCGCAATGAAGAGGACAGAGAAACAGCTCAAAAGATTGCTCCCACCTGCAGGCAGGAAGCAATGCTGGCTCCTGCTGTATGTGGGGGGGCATCTAGTGCTGCAGGGGTCTTGGGGCTCCCCCAACGGCCCCAACACTATGGTGGGTTCCCTGGGTGAGCAACAGGGCACTCAACTTTTATTGCACTGAACCCCAGAGGATGAGTTCCCTGGGGTCGAAGTCAGTCTGGGGAAGGGGGCCATGTGTCCCCCTCCTCATGAAAATTGTGTCAGGCCCTGATGATGCAGTCCCTGGGGTACAAATAGGCCCAGGGAGGGTCCCATCATAAATGATGCTGGGCCCCATGGGATGGGATTTCATTACAAGACCGGAGGCTAACATTATGCATACAACTTTTAATGCAGTCCAAGCATAGCCGCATATGTCACAAAGCAAAAGTTCCAACTTAGAATACATATGAATCAACAATAGCATGAATCACTAGGCAATCAGCCTCTTTTAAATGCGGCTCCAAGCAAGATAAGTCACCTCCTTACTTAGCTCTTTATAATATTGTAATTTCATGTTTAAGACTTGTATTTTATTATTAATCTATATTTGTTACTATATACTGATTATCCCCTTAATCCCTACAGGAGTAATATTTATATATATATACAATGTACCTGTTTTATATACCATCTTATAAGGTAGAGTAACACTTTTTTACTCCTTATACCCAGACCCCCAACCTCCAATTTACGGAAGTTGGCTTCCGCTTTCCTTTCCTGTAGTTGTCTTTATTTTAAAGTTATAATTCTTTCCTCTCGCGCGCGAATTATTAAAAAAACACAGTGACCCGCTTTTATTTTCAGAACAATCTCCCAGACGTTCATAATTGTGCCCAATAACTTAGACTTTGTCAAAACCTTGTGAGGTACGACCCTTTGTGAATGTATCTAATTATTTATCCGTGTTACCCTCGCCTCCCTCCCATAATCAGTCTATTAGGATTGATATTTACAAAGTAATTTGAAGGTAATATTAAAAAAAAAAAAAATAAAAAAAAAAAAGGGAGAGGATATATATATATATATATATATATATATTGAAAAGATTACTATAAACATATAAAAAAAAAGGCTGTACATATATAGAAAGTTTATAGAGAAAGGTTAAGAATTCTATATAAGCTTCAGACATTCTTATATATTTATTTTTTCAATTCAAAATATGTCTGAGTCAGATTCTGATTCAATTCACAGTATTACTGTTGAATCTGATTTTAATAATGATGCCATCAAAAAACTTATCCACAAGGAGATGAGATCATGTATGTTTTCTACTCTCTCCCAAGTTATGTCATCTAAGAGACCCTTGATCCATGATAATGATGACCTATCTGACTTGGACATAGCTGAGATTAATGATCTCACCGAAAAAAGGGGTAAGAGGCATAAAAAAAAGTAATAATATTGATTATACCCCAGAGAGCACGGGAGGTCGTAGCACCTCAAATTTTACAGGAGGTCCTCGCACCTCATTTGCCTCAGGTGTCCCTCGCGGCACAAATCTGAAAGGTGTCCTTAGCGGCACAAATCTGAAAGGTGTCCTTAGCGGCACAAATCTGAAAGGTGTCCTTAGCGGCACAAATTTGATGGGTGTCCCTCGCGGCACAATTTACCAAAGTGCTCTAGATAATGATCCAAGTGATATTGATGGCTCAGAATTTCCTGACAAATATATTCTTGACCTAGATGAGGACGATCAAGATATTGATTCCTTTCTCTTGAATGACGACAATGGTCCTTCATCTTCTAAAGATAGTATCTTGGACCGTTTAGGGGAAGAAATGTTCTCCCCTTTTAACATTAAACATCCTAGAAGCTCAGAGTGGACTCCACATGAGCACGTTTCTAAATTCATATCTAAATGGATTAGGAACCCTTTAGAAAGGGAAACTTGCAATCTTTTGAGGGCAGAATGCACCAGACCTTCAATTGAAGGTAAAGTCTGTCAAACTCCTAACCTTGATCCGGAACTAATTACTTATCTTTTTAAATTAAGAAGAGACCCACGCAAAGGCTTGGAAAGGTCGCTTAAGCTCTGCCAAGATAAAGTTCTCGACATCCTAGGTCCACTTACTAAAATAATCGACGCAGCTGAGGAGAGTTACCTTAATGGTTCCCCTCTTGACACACACTCCATTCGAGGATGGAGCCAAAGAGCACTTGTCCTCTTAGGAAATGCCAACGCAGGACTTAATTGTGAAAGAAGAAGAGTAGTCCTCAATAAAATTAGTCCAAAATTAATCGATATGGCTGAAAAAGAAACCTCCATTAATCCAAAAGGTTTACTTTTTGGAGAGGTTTTAATATGTATCAACCTTTACCGCTTTAGATAGAGCGCATCAAAACATGAAAAAAGTTTTTAACTACAACAGCAACCTTTTTGGAAGGGCTGGAAGAAGGGGGCAATCTTCCGGCCGCTTTAATCGACGCCCCTTCCCAAGAAACAGAGGCAATTTTGGTACAGGGTACCAACCACCCAACTAACCACAGTTTTATCCACCCAGAGGAAGAGGTTTCCGCTCCAGACAATTCCGAGCACAAGGAGCACCTGCTGACTCCACCCCTCAAGTGAGTACTCCTTCCCCTTCCCTTTCTTTGAATCCAAAAGTATGTGGCAGACTAAGATTCTTTTACCACAATTGGAAAATTATCACACAAGATCCCTGGGTTCTGAACACCGTTCAAGGTTTTTGTATAGATTTCACCAAGACTCCAATACAGTACTCTCTTCCAAGACCGACACCCCTTACACTAGATCAAGAAAAAATCATAGAAGAAGAAATTTCCTCAATGCTAAAAAAAAAAAAAGGAGCAATTCTAGAGGTACCCAAGGAATTTATGACATTCATAAGTACTCTCTTCCTTGTGGAAAAGAAAGACAAGGGTTGGAGACCGGTTATAAATCTCATGGAACTCAACAAATTCCTTGTCTACCGTCATTTCAAGATGGAGGGCATCCATCTTCTCAGAGACCTCTTACTAGAAGGAGACTGGCTAGTCAAATTAGATCTGACGGACGCCTACTTTACAATTCCCATGGCAAAGGAACACCAACCCTTGCTTCAGTTCATTTGGAAAAACCATCTCTTTCAATTTCAGGCTCTCCCCTTCGGCCTCTCTTCAGCCCCATGGTGTTTCACCAAGGTAATGAGAGCAGTTGCCTCATGTCTAAGAGAAAAAGGGATTTGTCTCATCATTTACTTAGACGACATCCTGATTCTTTCTCAAGACTATGCTCAAATCATCAAAGATCTGAAGACAGTTATAGACCTCTTAGAAAGTCTGGGTTTTATCATAAACTGGGAAAAATCCATTCTAGTCCCCTCAAAGAAGATGGAGTTCCTGGGCTTCACAGTAGACACAACAGAATGTCTTCTCCTTCTCCCTCCCAAGAAGATTGCCAAAATAATAAAGGAGATAAGACATGTATTGAAACAAGAAAATCTCTCCCTAAGAGAACTAGCAAGACTTCTAGGCCTTCTATCTTCCTCCATTCAGGCCATTTTTCCGGGACCACTGAATTATCCAGAGCCCAGCAGGACAGAGCTTTAAAAATGCTCCAGCCAGCTGGGAGTGGACTTTTGATCTGTCTCCCTGACCGCAATGAAGAGGACAGAGAAACAGCTCAAAAGATTGCTCCCACCTGCAGGCAGGAAGCAATGCTGGCTCCTGCTGTATGTGGGGGGGCATCTAGTGCTGCAGGGGTCTTGGGGCTCCCCCAACGGCCCCAACACTATGGTGGGTTCCCTGGGTGAGCAACAGGGCACTCAACTTTTATTGCACTGAACCCCAGAGGATGAGTTCCCTGGGGTCGAAGTCAGTCTGGGGAAGGGGGCCATGTGTCCCCCTCCTCATGAAAATTGTGTCAGGCCCTGATGATGCAGTCCCTGGGGTACAAATAGGCCCAGGGAGGGTCCCATCATAAATGATGCTGGGCCCCATGGGATGGGATTTCAGTGGCCAAAATCAGCCTGAGGATGGGAGCTGTGTGCCCCTCTCCCTCTAAAAACTACAGATGGCCCCGGCTAGGGGAGGGGGTGTCATGCAGCATTCCTCCAGTTTATCTAAATAAGTGGCCCCAGGGACTGATAATGGTTCAGGGAGGCAGGCCCCTACCCTTAAATAAATACATCCCTGGGGAATGGGGTCCCCAGGGCCTACAGTCACTTGGGTAAGGGGGCCACGTGGCCCTTCCATTTTATATTCAGAAAAGGTACTTGAGGATGGGTTCCCCAGGGCTAACAAGGCTTGAGAGGAGGGTGTCCGCAAGGCACCCCCTCGTTAAATTAAAAAACAAATGACCCTAGGAGATGGGGTCCCCAGGGCCAGGCTCCATGGCCAACCCCCCCACTGTTCACAGCCTTCAGCCGTGCGCTGCATGGGGTTTGCTGTATGGAGGGGTTTGGCTGCAAGGTGTCAAAGGCCGTGCCTGGCAGGGGCTGTCTGTACGTTTGGTAATTAAGTATTACTTTACATTTTTTTTTGAAAACCTAGAAATTAACTGAAAAAACAAACATTAAATTAATGTTATAGTTAGGTGTGATAAAAAGATCTGTTTTCGTTTTAAAAAAAAATCGAAATTCATGGAAAAAAACAAAGGTTAAAGTAGCATTATAGTTAGGTGAATTTGTCAATGACAACATTAAAGTTTTGAGCTAAAACAAACACACAAATTCACCACTGATGGACAGCATCACTAACTATAACTTGCACCCCGGGCCATACACTACTTATGACCTCACATGTGACATCAATCAATCAATCAATCAGGGGTTTATATGGCGTGCTACTCACCCATGAGTGCCTCAAGGTGCTGGCGCGGGAGCGGCTCCGGATCAGTCGAAGAGTCAGGTCTTGAGGTCCTTTCTGAATGTGTGCAGGGTCAGTGTAGTGTGGTTTATGGGCCTCTTTCTGCGTGCATGTTAAATTAGCATGGCTTATTAGGAGTTTAAACACCATTTTTCCTTTTGTTGCTTTTTTGCACATGACACTGCTTAGCTGTTTTTGCAGAATTAGCTTACACGAAGGTCTATATGTGAGAAAAGGTTTGTTTTTTGACATATCTAGACATGCATCATGTCCCAGTCTGTACAGTGAGTGCTGAGCCACCAAGGTTATCATAACGTGCGAGCCTGTTTATCGGCATGTTCGTGTAACACATTCTAGACACAACAATTTTGCAGCTGCTGGCCAAGTAGGATTCTGGCACCTTTATCATAGCACACTTGCCGGAATTGAACACACTTGGAAGATTCCAGGCATACAGAGAGACTAACCGATCCTGATGTAATTTACACTTACTGAGCAGACAGGTAAATGGGGTCCCCCTAAGAACACTCCAGAGACCTTCTATAGTTTTATAATACATAGTGCCTAGATAGGGAGGGTGCTTTAAATAGGCGCTTTTATCACCTGTTTGCACTATCATTGTAATATGAGTCCTACTTTTGTATTTTATGGAATTGTAACCCTGCTGTCCGTATTATTCTTATCCATATGTATGCTTATGTTGATTAAAATACTGCGCTTGAGTACACGTCGTTAAAATAAACATTTTAACCTTGCCGTGTCTCTATTTTACTCCTGTTGTGGACTGGTATGAATGTACAACAAAAGAGTGTTATCACTTCCCACCATTCCTGAGATGGTCCTAAGTCACATGTCTAGGAAGTCTAATCATTGGTTTCTTTCCAATAGTACGAAGAGCTGATGTGACACTGATTGCTAGTCTGGTAGGGCATTTAGGGTACTAAAGTGAGTTTTGGCACACCCTAATTCACTGAGGTCCTAAGTCGCTGTGCACAGTTCTGTATTTGCACAAAATCCCTGTTACATGGCGCCGCCAACAAGTGTAGTCTTATTGTGAGACACTTGAGTAGTGCTTATATCAGTCTACAACCCCCTCACTATAGTTTCCGGTTGACCGTAGTGACGGATAAAAAACCTACCTATATTTACATAGGTTAATTCAAGCTTGATACTTCTCAAAGGTTTCCTCTTTGAATTACTACCCAGTTGTGCGTTATAGTATTGTATTGTACTTCTCTAATACTGTTTCGATATGGCTGCAGTTGATATCCCGGCACACAGTTGTGTAGCTGTGCGTAATCATTTGCAGGAATACCTCGTTTCTCTAGAGGGACAGGCAGTGGTTTTTGTGGTCTCTGCTGACGTGGCATACCCGTTTGAGTTGTATTACTCATGGGTCACGTTCCGTGCGGTGGATGCTAATTCTGGTGTTTTTCACTCGTATACCCCCGCTGATGCTCCTGCAGTGTACGCTCCATATCGGACAGTAGAAATTCCGATTTCTGTTTGGCAGCATGCAGTTTGGTTTAATGGCGCCCTCCCACATGCTTTTACAGCGGTCAGACAAGGACCGTTGTCCACTCCAGGCGCTACTTGGCCTGTGTTGGTTGCTTACACCCTACATCCTCAGGCGGGCGCTATGACAGCCCTGCAACTACGACCCCTGTATGCCTCTTCGGTAGCAGTTATTAGGGGTCTGATTCACTACAATACTCGCAACCTCCCGGGTGGGGCCCCGGGTGGTGCAGCGCATCCAGTTGGCAGTGACTGACTCAACCTTAGTCCCGTCATGGTTAATGCGGTCATGGGCAAGCGTCCCCAAGATAAGGAAGAAATGCCTTTTTGGCTTTCCGAAAAATTTGACCAACTGGAAGCAGTGTTCCCAAATACTAATTCTGTTGAGAAACACAGGATTCTCACCGTGAGTTTGCAGAAAGACTTATTGCCTGACGTAACTGAGTGTACAACTTGGGGGGTGATTTTTGCGACAGTCTATACTAGGTGCTTTGGCACCCCGTAAATGACTGTCTTGCCGACTGTGATCAAGCGTGTTCAGGATGAGCACGGACAAGAGGCAGCAGTGGAGTTGGGAATGAGCCTCGTGGGAGCGTTTGATATGGCGCATGATCTAGTCTTTGCTAATGTCAAGGGGGATGCTGTAAGTTTCCAGGTCGCTAATGCTCTTTGCGAGGTCCCCGTCAGTTGCCAAAAATTATTACAGAGGCTTATAAGACCGTGGGCCGTAATAGTTTAGGTGTTAAGCCTTTCGCGAAAAAGGAGAAGCAACAGCAAACTCAGCAAGGGTCGACCAATAAAGATGACTGCCCAAAACTTTAGAAACAAAATTGGAGTAAGAACAAAAAACAGGGGAACCAGCAGCAGCAGAAACAGGGTTCCCATCCCGCTTCACCTACACCTGCCCCTGTTGAGCGTAAATATGATTTGCGCGACCGCAGTACTATTAAGTCGCCTGATAGGTTTCAGGTTCCTGAACAACGTTCTCCTCTTTGCAGGAAAAATTGGTGACAACAACCGGTGGAGGAGGTGGCGGCAGAGGTCAAGGTGCCCAACAGAGCCGTGAGCAGCCTCGTAAGGCTGATGAAAAAGGCTAGCAGGACGAGTCACCGCGTCAAAGACCCCAGTTTCAAAAGAAGAAAGTTGCTGCTGTAACAGCGAGATATGCCACAGATAGTGAGGACGCAGCGTCGTAATCTAACATGGGCTCTGACCCTGCTGGACAGCGCGGCGGAGATTACCATCATTCGAGAGGCGCTGCGTCCACTACTGAAGGTGACAGCGACTGACACCTTTGTTGTAGTTGAAACAGCTGACACTAGAGTGGCCCCTGACAGACTTTATGAAATTGTCCTTGTAATTGAAGGTGACATTTTTTTGGGGAAAATCTAATGACTACTTATGATATTTTGTTGGCAGAGGTTGATTGGCCCCCACCTTTTGTCTTGGCTGCTCCACAAGGGGAGGAGATGATCCTCCCTGCTTTCACGCACACAGTGCCGAAGGAGCAGGCACTGCAGTTTGCAGAAGATTGGGCTATGGCGCTTGCGCTGGCATTGTACCATACTCACTGTGGTTGGGACAAATTTTCCCATCAACATGAGATCCCTTTGCGGTCAATGCCACAGCCACAACCCCAATACCTGATATGGTGTGGGGCGAAAGCCTCTGTGGCCGAAATCCTTGAACAATTGGAATATCAAGGTGTAATTGAAACGTCTGTGTCTCCGATGAATAACCCACTTTTTACTGTGACCAAGCCAGATGGCTTGTACCATTTGGTATTGGAATTACCGCCACTTAAACTCACATTGTCGTACGTGTGCGGTGCAGAATACTCACAGCTCTGCTCTAGTGGATAGTCTTGTGCGTAAAAGGTTCTAAACCACGCTTGACATTTCCAATGGCTTCTTTGCCCATAACTTGTCCCCACTTAGTAGTCAGTGGAAGAGTTTTACCTGTGGCGGAAAACAACGCAAATTTCTTTGTTTGGCCATGGGCTACAAGAACAGGCCAGGCGTTTTTGCTGCCGAATTGTCTCTTTGCTGGAGAGGCTCGACGCAGATGCATGTTAAGCATGGGCGGATTTTGCGGATTCGCAATCCGTGAATTTGCGGATTTGCGTATTTGCGGATTGCGAAAATCCGCAAATTCCGCGAATTCTCGCGGATTTGCGTATTTTTTTGGGGGGGTGTGTTCGCACGGGTTTCTGCAAGTTCGCGAGGGTTTTGTACAATTTCGCAAATTGCAAACTTACTTGTCGGGTCGCCAGTTTTGCGAACTTGTTGTTTCTACGTGCCCAGCCTGTTTGCAAGGCTTTCTTCATCACTGCCACCCTCTGTCAACACTGGCACTCTGGTTCACCCATGCCACCCTCTGGCTGGCACACCCATGCCACCCTCGGTGTCATCACAACACCCTCTGATTGACCAGTGAGTGTACATTATTGAGGCAAAGCAAAGCACACCTGCTAAGTGCTTTAAGTTATGCAAACCGCAACACCTGCCCTGCCTCAACTGACATTAATGAAGGCTGGCACCTGCTTGTCTGCTCCCTTTCCTTTTTGTTGCATTGTAAAAAATTTTTAACAGGATGCAATGGCATACTTGTAACTATTCTGTGACTGTCAGAGCAGGGTCACACAATAGTTGCAAGTAGGCAACTGGATTCTGGAGGGCCCCTTCAGGAAGCACTACAGGGAAATGGTTACAAATGATGAGCTCGAACTTTTGCACCTGCTCGTTGGTTTTGCTTTTGCAAAACTCGTTTTTCGGTAATTTCGCCCTATTCGCGAGGCGCGACGTCGTGCGAAATCGATCGTGTAAGCCGCGAACTCGTGCGAGTTACCCCAAGGTTGAGTACGGGCGCCGCCATTTTGTTTGCGTGACGTATTTCCGTTTCCGCCCGCTATGTGTAATCTCGCGCGATGAGCGCCTTGCGAATACAAGTTTGCACGAGTTCGCGAGAGAAATCGCGTGCGAACTTACTTACACGCACGTGTTCGGGCGGCCATCTTGTTTTTCATTCATTCCTATGTGTCTGGGCATGGTGTTTCTATCCTCTGTATATCTCTGCCATCCTTTGCTTGTTTTATTTATTTTTTGATCTATTAAACTTTTTTTCTATCCCTCTTGTTTTCTAGGTCTATATTTTTGTGTTTTAGTCTACTTTTGTTTACTTTTCAACTACTTTTTTAAACTTTTATTTCCTTCTTCTCTACTCTTATTCTTTTTCATTTTATCTCCTTACCTGCCCAGAACATGGTGAAGACTAAGAGTAAGACAGCTGTCAAGCTGCCCAAGACGGGCACCGCAGCCCGTGCCCGTCTCCCGTGTGGCCGCTTGAGGGCGGAAATGGTGGTGCCCCGGGAGATCTTCAGCCCTGAGGAGGTGGGCTCACTGGTTTATTATGTGCAGCGCCGTCTCCCCAGGACCATCGCGGCAGGCGGCAGGATCGCTGCCGGTTACACCAACAGCCAGGAGCGTCGGAAGCGGTGGGGGTAGGTGTGCCGGGCCCTTTTTAACATCACGGGGGTCCAGCGCACCTATAATCAGGTGACCCACCGCTGGACCGATATCCTGGACCGGGAGCACGACCTGCTCGACCTGCTGGGAGTGGAGGTCCCCGGGCTTGGTGAGTAGTAGTAGCAATTTTTTCATCACTCGTCACTATGTTTTTTCTCCTGCTCTGTGTGTTATATAATATTGCAAATGTTTGCTTTAACTTTTTTACAAAGAGCAATAATGCTGCTGATTACATTGATAGGAGAGGTAAATTAATATTTCAACATCTTCTGTGCATTTCAGGTGCACTGCTCTCCTTCTCTGTGGCGGTGCCACTGCTTATTTGTTTTCTATTTTGTGTTCATTTATTTGGGCTGAGTAATGTATGAGTGTTCTTTACAGAACTGCGTAATGCTAGACACAAAGGGGCAGATTTACAAGCCCCTTGCGCCACGTTTACGCTGCCTTACCTGACGCACAGCGACGTAAACGTGGCGCATCCTTGCGAGTCATGTACAACGTGATGCATCTAGGGAGATGCGCCACGTTAAGACCTGGGCCTGCGCCACAATGGGAGCGTTCCCACACAGGGGGAGGGGGGGTGGCGGTCAGGCAGATGTGCGCCTCGCAAAAGTGCCTGCGTGAAATCTACAAGATTTAACGCAGGCACTTCCGCGACGCTGCTACGTCAATTCTTTATGCCTGCTTGCTTGAAGCAGGCGTAAGGACTGATGCGGTATGTTGAGTATTGGGCAGCCCTGAGCATTGCTAGAGTTGCATCGCGCCTGCGACGCGACTCTAGAGATGCACCCCTCTTTCGTCACGAGATGCGTCACGCATCTGCCTACCCTTGCGCCAGGGTTTGCCGCATTGTAATTGCGGCGCATCTGCCGTGACGCAAGGTTAGTTTTGCGTTACGCATTTGTTCTGGTGCACATCTGGAGGTGTCCAGCTCAGAACTCGTAAGTATGCCCCTAAGTGTCAGATTAGCAACTACCTGCGCATCCCTGCAAAGTGTGAGGCACGCCAGCACCACCCAGGGTGCGCCGTATTTTCAATGCGGCACGCCATGGTGCCAAAACGTCACTGAAGCGTTACGCATCGGTGCCGTAAAGGCGGCTCATTGATGGAGTTGCGTTGCAACGATGGCGCAGCTCCAGCAATGCTGCGTCAAGCCGTAAGTCTGCTTCATGCAGGCGCAGGGTTTCAGTGACGCATCATTGTCCTAAATGACTGATTGAAATTTTATCTATTCCCCATAGCCACTTTTAGCATGCGTTCCTGCGCAGGAACGCCCTCCCTTGCGCTGGAACGCTCCCTTATGGCGCAGGGCTTCAGAATGGGATGCATCTCCCATATGCGTCACGTTGTTAATATACGCCACACCATGGCGCCTCACTTGTTGTGGCGCTGCGTCACAAAAGTGACGCAAGAACGGAGCAAAAGAGCTGCAAGGGGCTTGTAAATCTGCCCCTAGAGTAGAGGCTCAGGTGCAGTCCTTCCTTTGTAGCCCTCTTTTTGGCTGAAATAGTTGGTTCTTGTTCTTTCTAAATGTTTGATTTGGTTGACAAGGAAATCGACAAGCAGCAATCATCAATTTTTTCTGTTCTTTCTTTCATGTTGTACGTCAGGTCCGCCCAGGGGCAAGCGGACAGAAACAGTGGATGCAGTGGCTCCAAAGGAGGAGGATGCAGGCCAGGGTGGCGAGTGCTCCTTTGCTGGCCCCAGTAAGTTTTCATTTAAATATAGAGGACCTATTGTTGTCCAAGCGTTCCTAATTTAATTTTTTCGAAACAGTGTTTAGATAGGAGCAAAATCAATAATACTACTGTTGCAGGGACAATTCTCCACAAACCAAACTATGGACACCAAAGATCAGAGTCATAATATTTCAGAGTGGTGTGTTTGGCACACTGTATAAACCTGGTAGTGTCAGCGGCACGGACTCCTCCTTGCAAAAATTACAAAACCTTTCGCTCAGTCACTCTAGTCTGGAGGACCAAAAACCACAGAGTCTATTCAAGTTTAAAAGCTTTAGTAAAAGTAAAAGTAAACACATATATTAAAATAAAGTTAGCTGGAAAAGGAAAAGTGCTTGGTGCTGAGTTGATGAGTAATGGAACACATTTCTTGTGGTCGAGCCGAGCTTTCACCTGGTTTAGTTGATGTTGCTCTTGTCTGTAGAAGTCCAGCGTCTGTCTGTTCAGAGAAAAATTATGTGTGTTAAAATTAAGCAAGCATTCATCAATTGTGACAAAAAAAAGCAGCAAGACAACAGCCTTCCCTGGAAGGAGGGACATTTTTACTTTAGACTAGAGTAGACAGTCAATTATTTTTTCTGTTGTTTTCAAATTTCTTCATTCCTAAACCAAATACTAGTGAGTGGTGTAATCTAACAGTCTTAAATATATTTTTTAGGTGGAACATCTGGTGGCGGGGCCAGCTCGGACGTGATCGTGATCGACTCCGAGTCTGAGGACTACTCTGTGGAGGATGCGGCGCCAGAGGACAATCAGACTGTGAGGAAGCAGGCAGTGGTGGTGGCGAGTACAGGTAAGCTGGATCATGGTACTATCTGACTCTTAGATAGCATATGATGTGTATCCAGTGCTGGCCCAGTGACAAATTACAATATGGTAATTACAGCAGGCTGGGACCGACAGACAGATAGAGGCAGAGAGAGAGGAAGACAGAAGGAGAGAGAGAGAGAGGAAGGGAGCCAGAGGGAGGGTGAGGGAGGGAGACAGAGAGAGAGAGACAGCGAGGTAGAGGGAGACACAGGGAAACAGAAAGAGGGAGACAGAGAGAGAGAGAGAGAGAGGGAAACAGACATATCGCCTGGGCCTGGTGCAGATGATACGGTTGCTGGTGTGGTTAACGGCTCAGAGGAAAAGTCACTCACTTCTGCCAGATCTCTTTCATATGAAAGAGCACCAAACCATAAGCGCCCCACCTTGCCCCTCCATGCAGACGCCCATGATACTGGCCTGAATAGATTTGTACTGCGCTGGCTAGTTGCTAGTTGTACTGTGACACAACTTCCTGCTGAATCATTTTGTGTTAATCATATTTTTAAAGAGCATTGGTTACAGACTATGTCTTTCTTTCTTCATATAGTTGGTAATACTAAAACTGCAAAACCGAGCAGGAGTATGCTGGCTGTACTGGCCCGGCAACGGAGGCTGGATGCCACTGTTGCGCAATATCGCCGGCTGGTGGAAATGGAGGGGGACGACACGCACTCAAGTGCATCAAATGTAACATCTTCTGCATCCTCCTCCGTGACCCCACGTTCTGCCGCTAAGCGCAGTGCTCCAGCCAACCAGAGCCGTGCTGGAAGACGCCACCGCCGAGCAGCAAAGGCTGCACCTCCTCGCAGTACTGTAAAGGCTCGTTTGCGCCGTGCACTCCGCAGAGTGACCAACCTGGAGGCGGAGGTCAAGAAATGGCAAGAGTACCAAAAGGTGATGGAGGGCCTCCGTTTAGATCACGTCATGCTCCGGGAGGAGTACGATGCCCTGGCCCTAAGGCATGATGCCCTGGAGGCCAAAGTGAACAACCTGCATCCGTAGAGTGTCCCTTGCCCCTTTTTTAGAGACTTTTGGGGGGTGGGAATTGGGAGTTGGGTTTTTGGGGGATTTTTGATGGACTATTTATTTGGGGTTAGGGAGGGTCTTGCGGGAGATTATTTTGTTAGGGATATAAATATACTTTTTCAAACTTTATCTGAGCATACCTGTTTTTTACTACTTTTGAGCCTGGTGGGTGGTGGTTTTGCAGTAAGTTCGTTTTACTGAAGACTGTCATCGTGTTGGTTCACGTGTAATAGGCCAAATGTTTTCCAAAGTAAATGCCTGTCACAGAGTTTGTTAATTCAAGAGCCCTAGGACTTTACTGCTAGTACCACTGTCACTCTCTCGCCTCTCCGAATATTCCATTATACTACCTCCCATCCAAACGCTTACCTTACCTGTAATTTGTGTTTGAGGGCTGGCTCCACCTGGAATTCACAGTGTCCTAAGGCGTTCTGCAGCAGGGCCCCAACTGGAGTTTCCCGGCGTGGATTTTCTGCAAAACAAAAGCAATCAACATTAGAAATGTGGCAGCGGTGCTCACACAACCCAAAAACCTAGAAGCCCCACAGACAGCACACCTGAGACAGGCAAGCGAGCAATAATAACGCCTAAACGTTCACGTGTAATAGGCCAAATGTTTTCCAAAGTAAATGCCTGTCACAGAGTTTGTTAATTCAAGAGCCCTAGGACTTTACTGCTAGTACCACTGTCACTCTCTCGCCTCTCCGAATACTCCATTATACTACCTCCCATCCAAACGCTTACCTTACCTGTAATTTGTGTTTGAGGGCTGGCTCCACCTGGAATTCACAGTGTCCTAAGGCGTTCTGCAGCAGGGCCCCAACTGGAGTTTCCCGGCGTGGATTTTCTGCAAAACAAAAGCAATCAACATTAGAAATGTGGCAGCAGTGCTCACACAACCCAAAAACCTAGAAGCCCCACAGACAGCACCCCTGAGACAGGCAAGCGAGCAATAAAAACGCCTAAACGTTCACGTGTAATAGGCCAAATGTTTTCCAAAGTAAATGCCTGTCACAGAGTTTGTTAATTCAAGAGCCCTAGGACTTTACTGTTAGTACCACTGTCACTCTCTCGCCTCTCCGAATACTCCATTATACTACCTCCCATCCAAACGCTTACCTTACCTGTAATTTGTGTTTGAGGGCTGGCTCCACCTGGAATTCACAGTGTCCTAAGGCGTTCTGCAGCAGGGCCCCAACTGGAGTTTCCCGGCGTGGATTTTCTGCAAAACAAAAGCAATCAACATTAGAAATGTGGCAGCGGTGCTCACACAACCCAAAAACCTAGAAGCCCCACAGACAGCACACCTGAGACAGGCAAGCGAGCAATAATAACGCCTAAACGTTCACGTGTAATAGGCCAAATGTTTTCCAAAGTAAATGCCTGTCACAGAGTTTGTTAATTCAAGAGCCCTAGGACTTTACTGCTAGTACCACTGTCACTCTCTCGCCTCTCCGAATACTCCATTATACTACCTCCCATCCAAACGCTTACCTTACCTGTAATTTGTGTTTGAGGGCTGGCTCCACCTGGAATTCACAGTGTCCTAAGGCGTTCTGCAGCAGGGCCCCAACTGGAGTTTCCCGGCGTGGATTTTCTGCAAAACAAAAGCAATCAACATTAGAAATGTGGCAGCAGTGCTCACACAACCCAAAAACCTAGAAGCCCCACAGACAGCACCCCTGAGACAGGCAAGCGAGCAATAAAAACGCCTAAACGTTCACGTGTAATAGGCCAAATGTTTTCCAAAGTAAATGCCTGTCACAGAGTTTGTTAATTCAAGAGCCCTAGGACTTTACTGTTAGTACCACTGTCACTCTCTCGCCTCTCCGAATACTCCATTATACTACCTCCCATCCAAACGCTTACCTTACCTGTAATTTGTGTTTGAGGGCTGGCTCCACCTGGAATTCACAGTGTCCTAAGGCGTTAGGGGACTCGTCAACGTAAGTTTCTTCATTGTGCAGAATCCAGGCATCAGCATTATGGGTAATGGATAGGGTGAGTCTGGAGGAGGAGGACTCAGGATAGACGACCAGGACTGAGTTCTTGTCAACTAACTGTTGTGAACCTGAGGAATGCTGCGGCATCAAAATCAAGACAGTTCTGTTGATGGGCTTGTTGTTTTATTGGTTGATTACAGTTTTGTTGGGAATGTGATGAAGCACTTGCTAAAGAAAAACAGACACACAGGAATAAAAGTGAATAAGGAGGACTAAATTTACAATTAATTAATGAATGATTGACTCATTTTCAGAACTCGCTGTCAGGGAAGCAGAACTCGTCCTCATACTCTGCTAAATCATCAGTCGGGGTTACTTCTGGTAACTGAGGAGAACTTTCCTTAGGTAGGTCGGTGTCCTCTTCTTCCTGCGTGGATTCTCGTACTCTGTAATCTGGTGGTATGAAGTGCTGGTTCATCTTTATCAAGGTGAGCCGCTCCACATTTGCGGGCAAGAGGCGGGACCTTTTGGAAGTCACAATGCCACCAGCAGAACTAAAAACACGTTCTGAGGACACGCTTGCGAGTGGGCAAGACAAGTAATTGATAGCCAGGTTGGTGAGCTCTCGCCATATTTTTCTTTTCCCATGCCAATACGCCAATGGGTCCTCAGTAATATTGACCTCTGTTGAGTCATCCAGATAGGCCTGCACCATTGAAAGAATGTCCTCCCGCATTCCTGTACTTTGCACTTCTGTGTCCTTTCTGGGACAAGGAAACCCTAGCTCACTTAGCCAACCCGCTTCAGACATATCGCCTGGGCCTGGTGCAGATGATACGGTTGCTGGTGTGGTTAACGGCTCAGAGGAAAAGTCACTCACTTCTGCCAGAGGCACAGATGCAGAAGTGCTTTTTTGGGACGCCTGATGGCCTGCTGATTCACTAGTAGTACTGTCTTCTCCTACAGTTTCCTTCCGCTCTCTTTCAAAACGAATGGCTGACTGAGCTAGCCAACCTTTGTACTCTGTAACATCCGATGTTTCAAAAGGAATTATTACTTTGCCAAACAATGGCTTTTTGTAACGTGGATCCAGAATAGTAGCACAAATGTAGTGCTGTTGTTTCTTGATATTTACAAGCCGTTTATTGCTAACTAGGCGTTGTAATAATCTCTGCGCCAACTCATGTGCTTCGTTCTTTCCAACGTCCTTTAATTGTGAAGACACCACCTTGACTTGGTGCTCGAGCTTCAGCAACAATGGGATAGCTTTGCTCAAAGAACAGTCCTCCCTGCTGACGTCACGCGTGAAGATCTCAAAAGGACGAAGCATGTCTGTCAGGCTTTTAACTAGCTGCCATTGCTCCACCGCTAGCATCATTTCTGTCGTATCACCACCCAGGTTGTAGAAATACTCATTGACTACTGGAAACAGCTCATGCAGACGCTCAAGCATGTAGAAGGTTGAGTTCCAACGTGTTGCCACCTCCTGGATAAGTGCTTTCACTGGCATTCTACGTTCATTTTGCTTGCGCCTCAGCTCCTTCCGGGCCTTAAAAGAATGGTTGAAATGTGTGCATATTCATCTGCAGATGGTCAGTGTTTTGTCGACTGCAAGTTCTTTTTTCAAAACATTTTGCACAACAAGGTTGATACAGTGCGCCAAACACGGCACTCTGAAATAGAAACCGTCCTCCATGGCCCTAACTACATTGCTGCCATTATCTGTAGAAACATAACCAACCTTGCATTTTCTTGGGGGCAGCCATTGCGAGACCTTTTTGTTAAAGTCAGCCAAAATGTTGACTGCAGTATGACTTTTCTCCATGCCAAACATGGCTAATGTTGCATGTTTACGAGCACCCTTAAAAATCTCGACCAAGTCACCACCTGCATTTATCTGTTTTATAACCCCTGAAAAAGAGACCCAGTGTGCAGTGATGCACATGTAATCAAGGGCTTGGCAACTGGTCCACATGTCTGTTGTCAGGTGTATAGTGTGAACAGCACTCTTCTTCAAAGCTGCCCCCACCAACTCAAGCACCTCTTTATGTAGTGCTGGAACAGCAACCCAGGCAAAATAGAACCGGCTAGGAACCTTCCATTTAGGGGCCAATGTTGCCACGAGTTCAAGGAAACCCACACCTTCGACAAACGAAAAAGGGAGAAGGTCCACCACTAGCATTTTTGCCAGCTCAGTGTTATACAGGCGTACAGTTGGGTGGTTGCGTTGAAATTGCACATCTGAGGAGAACATGGCTGAAATGGTGTGCTGGACAAATTTACGGGATGATGCTGATGCCTTCTTCGACCCACTTCTGCTCAGTGTTGACATTTTCCGCATTGGTGTGTCTCCCAGACTCTCAGTGTGCCTCCTATGTGTTCCGGAGGGTGTGGTGCTGCCAGGGGTACTGGGTGCTACCGGACACATGTCTGACGCTTCTTCTACCTCCCCGTCATCTTCAGATGAAACACCTAGTATGGGTATATTTTGGCCACTTGCCCTTTGGGATCGCTTTCCCTTGACGTTTGCTAGATGCGGAAACCATTCGACAGCGTGCTTTCTTTCAAGATGACCTATCTGGCCTCCGGTTCCATAGTTGGTACCAGTCTTACCACGGCTAACGCTAGTCTTACAAATGCAACAAACGGCTATGTTATCATACTTTTCATGGACACTAAAAAAGTTCCAAACTGGGACTGGAAACTTCTGGTTTTGCCGCACGAGGTGATACTGCTGCCAATGCCAGATGAAGCAGTGGTGGATGAGCCTTGCAGACATCTACTGGGTTGTGCAATTATTGCAGCAACCTTACTTGAGGGAGTCGAGCTGGATGGAGTCCCCCTCTGGGGAGAAAATATGGGAGCTGTAGGTTTTGTTGAACTTGTTGTACTACTTGACTGCGTTGGTGGTGCTACTAGTGGCACGTCGCCAGGGTCACGCTCAGCATGACGTCGGGATAGGGTATAAATGTCTGTCTGCTGCATGGCCGGTGTGGCTGGACTGACATGTGTGATGACTAGGTCATTGCTGTCATCCTGTTCAACAACATCAGAATGCACCACTTCATCAAGTCCGACGTTCGGATCCATAAGTATGAGCTTTCCGGGGCCCTTCCTTTTAACATTTGATACCTTTCGCAGCTCATGGTGTGCCTCCCTCTCAGACGTCAGAGATGGTTGCCAATCTAGATCCAGATCATCATCTGATGGAGCGGGGCTTGAAGAGGAACTTCTATACACCCTCCTTGATCTTTTCCTTGCTGGGGAGCTGGGAGAAAATGAATCATCAGGAGGAGTGGCTTCGTCTTCCTGACATGATACCCCGGCTCCAAAGTCAATTTCCTCCTGTGCCCCTACTTCTGGAAGAACAACCATTGTGGGCACTTGCACCGCTCCATGCGCCGCTACATGGGCATCTTTACTGACCTCTACTTGCAAGTCTCCATGGACCTCTCCTTCTCGGTCTTCTCCTTCTCGGCCTTCTCCTTCTCGGCCTTCTCCTTCTCGGCCTTCTCCTTCTCGGCCTTCTCCTTCTCGGCCTTCTCCTTCTCCTTCTCGGCCTTCTCCTTCTCCTTCTCGGCCTTCTCCTTCTCGGCCTTCTCCTTCTCGGCCAGCTCCTTCTCGGCCAGCTCCTTCTCGGCCAGCTCCTTCACAGCCAGCTCCTTCACAGCCAGCTCCTTCTCGGACAGCTCCTTCTCGGACAGCTCCTTCTCGGACAGCTCCTTGCGCATGTACTTCTGCTTGTACTAGTAGCCCATGCAGTTGTTGTTGCGGCTTTGGTTGTTGAATAGTACTTGTGAGATGAGTTACAACCTGTGTTGATGGTGTGCTGCTACTTTCTTGCGATGAACCAACATCACTGGTCGTTGGTGATTCAACAACTAAACAGGCTACCTGTGCAGCACTCATGGTGGGCATTTGTTTTTTTTGTTGTTTTTCCCCAAAAAAATTGTTGGTTGAGCCACCAGTCTCCTTGGTAAGTGGTGCCACTTGCTTCTTCTTCTCCTTAGTAGAGACATCTTTCTTGCAAGAGGACCTACGGGCACCTCTTTTTGGAGCCATCTTCTTCAGATGTCGGAACAACAGGCCGCAGCAGGACTTCTTCCTGGCACTGATGCTCAACGATGATGCGGAGTTTTGTGCACCTAAAAGCAAACGAAGACAGAGGAACATCAGTAAATATATGTTGCATATGTAGCGCTTCAATAAACAGTTTGCAAGTAGGCAATTATGAATACACACGTGCACACCACACAATATGGAAATTTCAAAATTAGGATTTGCTAAATTTTTGGGAAACAGGAATTTAACATTGATACAAGAGAGCACACACAGAGAGGGTTGTACTTTCATGTACCCCTGACTCCGCCTGGGCACAATGGGTGAAAGCAAGGCACAATGGGTGCAGGCCTATGTCTCAAAGCTCACTGCCTGCCTTCAAAATGGCCGCTTGACCCCCATCCACATGGCCAGGAGCATGCCTCAAAATGGCCACCACCAACATAGCCAGCCTTCAACCCCTACTCCAAAAAAGTCAAAAAACACAACACAAATCAAATCACCACAATCCAATGCCATCCATCAAGTTTCAGAAGGCTTATGCTGCCTGCTGGTGGTTTTCCGGTGCAAAATTGCAATTTTTACAATTTCGCGAGTGCGAGATTGTTGCTTCACGGCGCGAACGTGGCGAAAAACCAGCAAAATCCGCGAACAGACCGATTCTGGGCCCCCTGGGCATAATGGATGACATCAGAGCACACTGGGTGCAGGCCTATGGCACAAAGCACACAAACTGGCTTAAAAATGGCCCCTAGACCCCACCCACACGGGACCAGGCAATAAAATGGCCCCCACCCACATAGCAAGCCCCCAACACCACCCCAAAAAGTCGTAAAACACACAAAAATCACCACAATCCAATGCCATCCATGCCCTGGCCAGAATCATGTT
This sequence comes from Lissotriton helveticus, assembly GCF_964261635.1. Lineage (NCBI taxonomy): Eukaryota > Metazoa > Chordata > Amphibia > Caudata > Salamandridae > Lissotriton > Lissotriton helveticus. The sequence continues at coordinate 1,472,739,379 of NC_136065.1, forward strand.
AAAAAAAAAATTCAACAAAACAGTTGTATCATGCATGCACCCATAACTAAGCCTGCTGGTTTTCAATTCATGTGCAGATTTGCAATTTTTACAATTTTGCGAGTGCGAGATTGTTGCTGCGCGGGACACGAGCAGTGCGAACACAAGCAAAAACATCCTCAGCTCGCGAACTTGCAGATTTTCCCCCCAAAAAAGTCGAAAAAAAAGCAACACACACAAAAATCACCACAAACAAACAACATCAACTTACTTCTTTGTGAAATCAAATTTCGAATCCAAAAGGCCTCAAATCCAAATATCCAGCAGCTACCACAAAAAGTAATCCTTCCCAGTCAAGATCGAAATCAAAGTGGCCAGGAAATGGACTAAGCAATGGGAGGAGCTTGCTGGACAGGAACAGGAAGTTGGAGACTGGGGCACTTCCTTCACCCCACCCCTATGGGAGGAGCTTGCTGGACAGGAACAGGAAGTTGGAGACTGGGCCACTTCCTTTACCCCTCCCCTTGTAATTTTTGTACTTTCGCGAGTGCGAGATTGTTGCTGCCCGCGCCGCGGGCCGCGAGCAGTGCGAACACAAGCAAAAAATCCGCTTCGCGCGGATTTGTGTATTCTCGCCACATCCGCGAGAGTTCGCGGATTGCGGATTTTCCGAAAATAGAAAAATCCGCGAGCGTAACGGATTTTACGCCCATGCTTAATGCATGTTTGTATGTGAATTACATTTATCTCACGGACAACAAATTATGGCCGCATCTGTGCCGTGTTGACCGCATAATTAGCCATTTTGCGGACTTTGGCTATAAATTCAACTTTGCAAAGTCACACATTGCAGAATACACAATGTTGTTCCTGGGCTATGAGCTCAACAATGAAGGTAGAGGCTTGGCTCCTCACTTCTTGGAGAAATGCGCACTTTAGCATGCTCCTACAATGCTGAAAAAGCTACAATCCTTACTGGGCTTTTTGAATTTCGGACGTACATACATTCCAGAATATGCCCAGCGTATCAAGTCGCTCTATGCATTGATACAACCTAATTTTTCCAAATCGTGCTGGCTGCCAGAACATTCATCCATCTTGCAATCTTTGCAGGCTGACCTACTAGAATCTAAGTTCTTGTTGCCTCGTGATAAGCACACCAACCTGGTAATAAGAATCGTACCAGGGGCGGTGGGTTTCACGTACCTCACTTTTAATGAGGGAGACACAGTTCCTATTGCTTACAAGTCACACCTGTACACTTTGGCCGAGTTGCAGTTTTTTTCCTCTGTGGAAAAAGGTTTGACAGCAGTGCAAATGGCGATTCTTTAGGAACATGCACTGTCGCAGGGAAAACGCATTGTGGTTGTGACTCCGTATCCTGCCTTGGAGGCAGTGTCGAAGGCCAGTGTACCAAATTCCAAGGCTTTGTACCCTCGGTGGATACAATGGGCTACATCCTTGACATCCCCGGATGTAACGTTAATTTTCGATTCCTCTTTGCAGACTCAAGAGTTTTTGCAGTATGAGTTTGTTCATCCTGCTCCTCTGACTATGCGCCCACTTGAGGATTTTCGTTGTATTATTTACACTGATGGAAGTGCTCAGGCGGCTACGGTTTCTAGACACACGTATTCCGCGGCCTGTCCAATTGTGGTTGGTACGATGGTGGATGGTGAATATAAGTCCGATGTCCTGCATACACAGACATTAGGGGACTGTACCGCCCAGTTGGCAGAACTACGTGCTCTAATGCTTGCATTGGAGTACGCGGACCCCAGTGTGACTACTCTTATTGTGAGTGATGCTTTCTACTGTGTACAGTCTTTCAATGACAATCTACCCTTTTGGACTCAAAATGATTATCGTGACTCCGTAGGGCGCACAATAAAACATAAAATGATCTGGGTTCGAGAGGCGGAGCTTAAAGATCGTCTCCCGCTAGTTTTTGTAATTCATTCTCTGCGTCATCAGCGCGTGGGAGTTCATGCTGTTGGCAACTGTCTCGCATATGAGGCTGCGAAGACAGCAGTAGCAACATTTGCAGTGTCAGCGGTTACACGTTCCAAAAGTAAGATGGATGATGACATCTTGGCAGCTATTGCCGCGACTGAGAAGGGAGATAATTATCCTAAGGGTTTCCCTTCGAAGTACACTTATCACTTAAGTCCCGATAAAGTTCCTTATGTGAAAATTATCGACGTTGGTGGCAGACTGATTCCGGACGCGGACCGCAGACAGGCTTTAATTACAGTGGCCCATGCCGGGATGGCTTCGGCGCATGCCGGCGTGTTAGCTACTGTATCTCTCCTTCAACAACGATACTGGTGGCAGGGTTTGTATAAACAGACAAGTGAATTTGTCCTTCAATGTGGCATTTGTCAGCAAATTAAGCCTTCTTCCACTGCACGCCCGCCCCAGACTCAGTTGTACGTAGCTGATAAGCTACTTGCGTGTGTTTATTTAGATCACTGCGGTCCTTTCTCCTCTGATACTGCATATAAGTACATCTTAGTAGCAGTTGACTCTTGCACGCGCTTTGTGTGGGTGTGGCCTCAAAGGAGCGCTGATGTCAGAACTGTCATAAGAGATTTGTGTGTCTTTGTGGGAATTTTTGCATGTGGCACCTTCCATTCGGACCAGGGTCCAGCGTTCGCCTCTAAGGCGTACAAGGATGCCATGGGTTCATTGGGGGTCCAAGTCAAATTTTCGTCTCCATACTGGCCTGAGGGCAACAGTGTTGTGGAGCGGATGAACCGTGATTTGAAGCAATCATTGACAGCGAAGGTGTTAGGTGCTGGCAGAGAATGACTCACCCACTTGAATAGCGTACAACGTGCAGCCAGCTGGGAGTGGACTTTTGATCTGTCTCCCTGACCGCAATGAAGAGGACAGAGAAACAGCTCAAAAGATTGCTCCCACCTGCAGGCAGGAAGCAATCCTGGCTCCTGATGTATGTGGGGGGAATCTAGTGCTGCAGGGGTCTTGGGGCTCCCCCAACGGCCCCAACACTATGGTGGGTTCCCTGGGTGAGCAACAGGGCACTCAACTTTTATTGCACTGAACCCCAGAGGATGAGTTCCCTGGGGTCGAAGTCAGTCTGGGGAAGGGGGCCATGTGTCCCCCTCCTCATGAAAATTGTGTCAGGCCCTGATGATGCAGTCCCTGGGGTACAAATAGGCCCAGGGAGGGTCCCATCATAAATGATGCTGGGCCCCATGGGATGGGATTTCAGTGGCCAAAATCAGCCTGAGGATGGGAGCTGTGTGCCCCTCTCCCTCTAAAAACTACAGAAGGCCCCGGCTAGGGGAGGGGGTGTCATGCAGCATTCCTCCAGTTTATCTAAATAAGTGGCCCCAGGGACTGATAATGGTTCAGGGAGGCAGGCCCCTACCATTAAATAAATACATCCCTGGGGAATGGGGTCCCCAGGGCCTACAGTCACTTGGGTAGGGGGGCCACGTGGCCCTTCCATTTTATATTCAGAAAAGGTACTTGAGGATGGGTTCCCCAGGGCTAACAAGGCTTGAGAGGAGGGTGTCCGCAAGGCACCCCCTCGTGGGCCAGGCTCCATGGCCAACCCCCCCACTGTTCACAGACTTCAGCCGTGCGCAGCATGGGGTTTGCTGTATGGAGGGGTTTGGCTGTAAGGTGTCAAAGGCTGTGCCTGGCAGGGGCTGTCTGTACGTTTGGTAATTAAGTATTACTTTACATTTTTTTTGAAAACCTAGAAATTAACTGAAAAAACAAACATTAAATTAATGTTATAGTTAGGTGAGATAAAAAGATCTGTTTTCGTTTTTAAAAAAAATCGAAATTCATGGAAAAAAACAAAGGTTAAAGTAGCATTATAGTTAGGTGAATTTGTCAATGACAACATTAAAGTTTTGAGCTAAAACAAACACACAAATTCACCACTGATGGACAGCATCACTAACTATAACTTGCACCCCGGGCCATACACTACTTATGACCTCACATATGACATCAATCAATCAATCAATCAGGGGTTTATATGGCGTGCTACTCACCCATGAGTGCCTCAAGGTGCTGGCGCGGGAGCGGCTCCGGATCAGTCGAAGCGTCAGGTCTTGAGGTCCTTTCTGAATGTGTGCAGGGTCAGTGTAGTGTGGTTTATGGGCCTCTTTCTGCGTGCATGTTAATTTAGCATGGCTTATTAGGAGTTTAAACACCATTTTTCCTTTTGTTGCTTTTTTGCACATGACACTGCTTAGCTGTTTTTGCAGAATTAGCTTACACGAAGGTCTATATGTGAGAAAAGGTTTGTTTTTTGACATATCTAGACATGCATCATGTCCCAGTCTGTACAGTGAGTGCTGAGCCACCAAGGTTATCATAACGTGCGAGCCTGTTTATCTGCATGTTCGTGTAACACATTCTAGACACAACAATTTTGCAGCTGCTGGCCAAGTAGGATTCTGGCACCTTTATCATAGCACACTTGCCGGAATTGAACACACTTGGAAGATTCCAGGCATACAGAGAGACTAACCGATCCTGATGTAATTTACAGTTACTGAGCGGACAGGTAAATGGGGTCCCCCTAAGAACACTCCAGAGACCTTCTATAGTTTTATAATACATAGTGCCTAGATAGGGAGGGTGCTTTAAATAGGCGCTTTTATCACCTGTTTGCACTATCATTGTAATATGAGTCCTCCTTTTGTATTTTATGGAATTGTAACCCTGCTGTCCGTATTATTCTTATCCATATGTATGCTCATGTTGATTAAAATACTGCGCTTGCGTACACATCGTTAAAATAAACATTTTAACCTTGCGGTGTCTCTATTTTACTCCTGTTGTGGACTGGTATGAATGTACAACAAAAGAGTGTTCTCACTTCCCACCATTCCTGAGATGGTCCTAAGTCACATCTCTAGGAAGTCTAATCATTGGTTTCTTTCCAATAGGACGAAGAGCTGATGTGACACTGATTGCTAGTCTGGTAGGGCATTTAGGGTACTAAAGTGAGTTTTGGCACACCCTAATTCACTGAGGTCCTAAGTCGCTGTGCACAGTTCTGTATTTGCACAAAATCCCTGTTACATGGCGCCGCCAACAAGTGGAGTCTTATTGTGAGACACTTGAGTAGTGCTTATATCAGTCTACAACCCCCTCACTATAGTTTCCGGTTGACCGTAGTGACGGATAAAAAACCTACCTATATTTACAGAGGTTAATTCAAGCTTGATACTTCTCAAAGGTTTCCTCTTTGAATTACTACCCAGTTGTGCGTTATAGTATTGTATTGTACTTCTCTAATACTGTTTCGATATGGCTGCAGTTGATATCCCGGCACACAGTTGTGTAGCTGTGCGTAATCATTTGCAGGAATACCTCGTTTCTCTAGAGGGACAGGCAGTGGTTTTTGTGGTCTCTGCTGACGTGGCATACCCGTTTGAGTTGTATTACTCATGGGTCACGTTCCGTGCGGTGGATGCTAATTCTGGTGTTTTTCACTCGTATACCCCCGCTGATGCTCCTGCAGTGTACGCTCCATATCGGACAGTAGAAATTCCGATTTCTGTTTGGCAGCATGCAGTTTGGTTTAATGGCGCCCTCCCACATGCTTTTACAGCGGTCAGACAAGGACCATTGTCCACTCCAGGCGCTACTTGGCCTGTGTTGGTTGCTTACACCCTACATCCTCAGGCGGGCGCTATGACAGCCCTGCAACTACGACCCCTGTATGCCTCTTTGGTAGCAGTTATTAGGGGTCTGATTCACTACATTACTCGCAACCTCCCGGGTGGGGCCCCGGGTGGTGCAGCGCATCCAGTTGGCGGTGGCTGACTAAACCTTAGTCCCGTCATGGTTAATGCGGTCATGGGCAAGCGTCCCCAAGATAAGGAAGAAATGCCTTTTTGGCTTGCCGAAAAATTTGACCAACTGGAAGCAGTGTTCCCAAATACTAATTCTGTTGAGAAACACAAGATTCTCACCGTGAGTTTGCAGAAAGACTTATTGCCTGACGTAACTGAGTGTACAACTTGGGGGGTGATTTTTGCGGCAGTCTATACTAGGTGCTTTGGCACTCCGTAAATGGCTGTCTTGCCGACTGTGATCAAGCGTGTTCAGGATGAGCACGGACAAGAGGCAGCAGTGGAGTTGGGAATGAGCCTCGTGGGAGCGTTTGATATGGCGCGTGATCTAGTCTTTGCTAATGTCAAGGGGGATGCTGTAAGTTTCCAGGTCGCTAATGCTCTTTGCGAGGTCCCCGTCAGTTGCCAAAAATTATTACAGAGGCTTATAAGACCGTGGGCCGTAATAGTTTAGGTGTTAAGCCTTTCGCGAAAAAGGAGAAGCAACAGCAAACTCAGCAAGGGTCGACCAATAAAGATGACTGCCCAAAACTTTAGAAACAAAATTGGAGTAAGAACAAAAAACAGGGGAACCAGCAGCAGCAGAAACAGGGTTCCCATCCCGCTTCACCTACACCTGCCCCTGTTGAGGGTAAATATGATTTGCGCGACCGCAGTACCATTAAGTCGCCTGATAGGTTTCAGGTTCCTGAACAACGTTCTCCTCTTTGCAGGAAAAATTGGTAACAACAACCGGTGGAGGAGGTGGCGGCAGAGGTCAAGGTGCCCAACAGAGCCGTGAGCAGCCTCGTAAGGCTGATGAAAAAGGCTAGCAGGACGAGTCACCGCGTCAAAGACCCCAGTTTCAAAAGAAGAAAGTTGCTGCTGTAACAGCGAGATATGCCACAGATGGTGAGGACGCAGCTTCGTAATCTAACATGGGCTCTGACCCTGCTGGACAGCGCGGCGGAGATTACCATCATTCGAGAGGCGCTGCGTCCACTACTGAAGGTGACAGCGACTGACACCTTTGTTGTAGTTGAAACAGCTGACACTAGAGTGGCTCCTGACAGACTTTATGAAATTGTCCTTGTAATTGAAGGTGACATTTTTTTGGGGAAAATCTAATGACTACTTATGATATTTTGTTGGCAGAGGTTGATTGGCCCCCACCTTTTGTCTTGGCTGCTCCACAAGGGGAGGAGATGATCCTCCCCGCTTTCACGCACACAGTGCCGAAGGAGCAGGCACTGCAGTTTGCAGAAGATTGGGCTAAGGCGCTTGCGCTGGCATTGTACCATACTCACTGTGGTTGGGATAAATTTTCCCATCAACATGAGATCCCTTTGCGGTCAATGCCACAGCCACAACCCCAATACCTGATATGGTGTGGGGCGAAAGCCTCTGTGGCCGAAATCCTTGAACAATTGGAATATCAAGGTGTAATTGAAACGTCTGTGTTTCCGATGAATAACCCACTTTTTACTGTGACCAAGCCAGATGGCTTGTACCATTTGGTATTGGAATTACCGCCACTTAAACTCACATTGTCGTACGTGTGCGGTGCAGAATACTCACAGCTCTGCTCTAGTGGATAGTCTTGTGCGTAAAAGGTTCTAAACCACGCTTGACATTTCCAATGGCTTCTTTGCCCATAACTTGTCCCCACTTAGTAGTCAGTGGAAGAGTTTTACCTGTGGCGGAAAACAACGCAAATTTCTTTGTTTGGCCATGGGCTACAAGAACAGGCCAGGCGTTTTTGCTGCCGAATTGTCTCTTTGCTGGAGAGGCTCGACGCAGATGCATGTCTGTATGTGAATGACATTTATCTCACGGACAACAAATTATGGCCGCATCTGTGCCGTGTTGACCGCATAATTTGCCATTTTGCAGACTTTGGCTATAAATTCAACTTTGCAAAGTCACATATTGCAGAATACACAATGTTGTTCCTGGGCTATGAGCTCAACAATGAAGGTAGAGGCTTGGCTCCTCACTTCTTGGAGAAATGCGCACTTTAGCATGCTCCTACAATGCTGAAAAAGCTACGATCCTTACTGGGCTTTTTGAATTTCGGACGTACATACATTCCAGAATATGCCCAGCGTATCTAGTCGCTCTATGCATTGATACAACCTAATTTTTCCAAATCGTGCTGGTTGCCAGAACATTCATCCATCTTGCAATCTTTGCAGGCTGACCTACTAGAATCTAAGTTCTTGTTGCCTCGTGATAAGCACACCAACCTGGTAATAAGAATCGTACCAGGGGCGGTGGGTTTCACTTACCTCACTTTTAATGAGGGAGACACAGTTCCTATTGCTTACAAGTCACACCTGTACACTTCGGCCGAGTTGCAGTTTTTTTCCTCTGTGGAAAAAGGTTTGACAGCAGTGCAAATGGCGATTCTTTAGGAACGTGCACTGTCGCAGGGAAAACGCATTGTGGTTGTGACTCCGTATCCTGCCTTGGAGGCAGTGACGAAGGCCAGTGTACCAAATTCCAAGGCTTTGTACCCTCGGTGGATACAATGGGCTACATCCTTGACATCCCCGGATGTAACGTTAATTTTCGATTCCTCTTTGCAGACTCAAGAGTTTTTGCAGTATGAGTTTGTTCATCCTGCTCCTCTGACTATGCGCCCACTTGAGGATTTTCGTTGTATTATTTACACTGATGGAAGTGCTCAGGCGGCTACGGTTTCTAGACACACGTATTCCGCGGCCTGTCCAATTGTGGTTGGTACGATGGTGGATGGTGAATATAAGTCCGATGTCCTGCATACACAGACATTAGGGGACTGTACCGCCCAGTTGGCAGAACTACGTGCTCTAATGCTTGCATTGGAGTACGCGGACTCCAGTGTGACTACTCTTATTGTGAGTGATGCTTTCTACTGTGTACAGTCTTTCAATGACAATCTACCCTTTTGGACTCAAAATGATTATCGTGACTCCGTAGGGCGCACAATAAAACATAAAATGATCTGGGTTCGAGAGGCGGAGCTTAAAGATCGTCTCCCGCTAGTTTTTGTAATTCATTCTCTGCGTCATCAGCGCGTGGGAGTTCATGCTGTTGGCAACTGTCTCGCATATGAGGCTGCGAAGACAGCAGTAGCAACATTTGCAGTGTCAGCGGTTACACGTTCCAAAAGTAAGATGGATGATGACATCTTGGCAGCTATTGCCGCGACTGAGAAGGGAGATAATTATCCTAAGGGTTTCCCTTCGAAGTACACTTATCACTTAAGTCCCGATAAAGTTCCTTATGTGAAAATTATCGACGTTGGTGGCAGACTGATTCTGGACGCGGACCGCAGACAGGCTTTAATTACAGTGGCCCATGCCGGGATGGCTTCGGCGCAAGCCGGCGTGTTAGCTACTGTATCTCTCCTTCAACAACGATACTGGTGGCAGGGTTTGTATAAACAGACAAGTGAATTTGTCCTTCAATGTGGCATTTGTCAGCAAATTAAGCCTTCTTCCGCTGCACGCCCGCCCCAGACTTAGTTGTACGTAGCTGATAAGCTACTTGCGTGTGTTTATTTAGATCACTGCGGTCCTTTCTCCTCTGATACTGCATATAAGTACATCTTAGTAGCAGTTGACTCTTGCACGCGCTTTGTGTGGGTGTGGCCTCAAAGGAGCGCTGATGTCAGAACTGTCATAAGAGATTTGTGTGTCTTTGTGGGAATTTTTGCATGTGGCACCTTCCATTCGGACCAGGGTCCAGCGTTCGCCTCTAAGGCGTACAAGGATGCCATGGGTTCATTGGGGGTCCAAGTCAAATTTTCGTCTCCATACTGGCCTGAGGGCAACAGTGTTGTGGAGCGGATGAATCGTGATTTGAAGCAATCATTGACAGCGAAGGTGTTAGGTGCTGGCAGAGAATGGCTCACCCACTTGAATAGCGTACAACGTGCAGCCAGCTGGGAGTGGACTTTTGATCTGTCTCCCTGACCGCAATGAAGAGGACAGAGAAACAGCTCAAAAGATTGCTCCCACCTGCAGGCAGGAAGCAATCCTGGCTCCTGATGTATGTGGGGGGCATCTAGTGCTGCAGGGGTCTTGGGGCTCCCCCAACGGCCCCAACACTATGGTGGGTTCCCTGGGTGAGCAACAGGGCGGACCCCATACGAAATGCTCTTTGGCATCAAGATGTTTGTTCCGGACCTAGACGGTCTAGACATGGCGGCGGGAGCCGCATCCTTTAACGTAGAAGAACATTCTAATGTTTTGCAGAACCTACAAAAGACCAGAGACTTTCTTGCAAAGGAACATTTACCCATCACGTCTGAAGCTGCGTTGCAGATTCTGGTAGTCGGCTCGCTACCCCAGGTTGGAGAAATGGTCCGAGAGAAGATCGACAACAAAAAAGAATTTGGTCCTTCCTATAGAGCTCCAGTTGCTGTGCTTGGTGTGCAGGGTACAAAGAACAGTCATTTTACCTCCTACTCCTGGGCGAAAGGGGAACAGGTACATTTCAATTGACCATGTCAAACCACACAGGGTGGCCGATACTGATGCCTGCGGTTTCGTGTCCAGCAATGGTGCAACACTCTGTTTTGGCCCTGGATCTTGCCATGGGGCCTGATGTTGCTATTGAAATGAGTCCACTTATGAATCCTATATTGAATCTACCTGCTGATGATCCTCTTTATGACACTGAATTTACTTACCCAACTGATTTGTCTATGCTTGATTTGGAGACCCGTGTGGCTAATGAATCCCGTTTTTCATTTGACACTGGCTCATCCTCATCAAAGGCCCCTTCAAAAGTTTACATTTTTGTTACCTGGTTTAAAAAAAAATGTTTAATCCCACCTTGGATTTACATTTAGCTGGTGCTGATTGCAATTTTTTTGTTCATGTCCATAGGATTTGTGGTATATTTTTTTCGTTTTATCAATGGACACTATGTTGAAGATAGAACGTCAATACAAGTGATTGATGGAATTTTGCCTACCCACTCCTCTTCGCACATCATGAAGCGGGACCAGACATTTGTGAATATAACTGCTCGGCCCGTTTTAGATGGGATTGTATGGGATGCTGTAAAGTTCCAGATTCATGGTCCCACAGAGGTTATTAATGTTCCCAATGTACTCCGTGTTTCTATGGGGGATGTGGTTAAACAAAATATTTGCTCTGATGATTGGGATGTAAAAGCGGTTGAAGTTTTATTTACCGATTTGAAATATTATGCTGCCTTCGATGCTGGAGATTTATATTTATATTTAGAGTCTGCAAATTATGGTGATTTGTACTGTTACCAACATTTTGGCAATCACTTTCTACATAAGACTAGCTCATTTAGAAGCATGGTTAATTTCACGCAGTGGGAACATTGTCCCGCACCAGTGGAAGGCAGCTCCAAAACATTTCTGAATTTTTTTTCCTATTTTACTGATTTTGATCAATCCAAACCTAATGCATTTTATTTTAAATTGACTGGAGAGTCATTTTCCAATGTTAGACTTACCCACACCAAATTACTTTATTCGAAGTCCTTTATTGGCCAGTTAGCTGTTGGGGGCTATTAACTGTGGAGAGATACTATTGATCTTAAATATGTTTGGGGATCTAAAAGTTGGCAGGTGCAAGGCACTGAGGCTTTGCATTGTGCATGTCTCATCCAAACCATATGTTGTTTCTGAATGATACTATTTCAAAAACCGCATGCTTTGGAATGGCTACTTCTACAAAAATTAAAAGCTTCTTCATTTCCTGATTTGGGTGAATTCCCCTATTGGGATGATTTTACAAGTACACCACTGAGTCAAATACAGGCACTGTTTAGTAATTCCTCTTTCAATGTTTCCAGCATTAATCCCGAATGCTGGTTCCTATGGCAAAAAAGTGCAGATTCCTGACAACACAGCTTTCTAGGTCTGACCCCTGGCTATACGGCGGTTAGAGTTGATCCCCATTTTCAGACTCACCATTCAGTCACCACCTATTCTGTAGGCAAGTTGTGCCAGAGTTGGCTCAGACATTCATCCTTAGCGCCTGTTAAGTCACATTTGTCCAAACTCTCTGAAACTGTCGATTTAAATGATTTTGTGAAAGGCCCTGCGGGTGGCAGATCAAAAAAATGGATATGTGCTGATTATAATGAGGTTTGGAAACTGTCTCAAATTGAAGCTGCTTCTAGGCTTAGGGCTATAGATCAAGCCAATTTAGAAAAAGTGCTTCCTGTTGTAGATAATAGCATTAACACCCTTTCTTCCCAAATTTACACTTTAGATAATATTGTGTTATCTGTGGTTGATATTGTACAAGAAAATGTTGCAGCGTTATATCATGGGCAACATCAATTGCGTTCTGTTATGCAGTTTGCCTGAACTTTGCAAACGTTAAAGAATGGTCGCATTCCATGGGATTACATGAACACAAGCATGTTATTTCTGCCTTTTAATTTGACTTTGAAACAGCAATTTATGAAAGATGCCACGTTTCCCTGTTGCATATTGAAAAATGAGAACCATTGCATTTTTCTGTAGCAGAGGCAAATTCGGCTGTTTGGCTTATCCATGGGTTAATAACCTTACCGTTCTCTCTTTTCAAATTCGAAAATTGTATAATGCACTATGCTATAAGCAGATTTGAACCCATGGGTGGAGCATATCTTCATGAAGTTTGGCACCACCCTTTCACTTACAGATGTTTGAGGGATGGTAAAGAAGTGTTTTTGAATGGCGAAGATTGCGTATCTACACCAGATCATTCATTAACATGCAGAAATCTTCAGTTGCACGGCTCGTGTAATGTGCTTGCACCAAATTTAGCGTGTGTTTTGGAAGGCACCCCTGTCCTGGCCATTACACCTACATTCACACTGCTCCCTATTGGTAGCTATTTATTATTAAATAATGCAGATTGTTGTGGGATGCACGCCGGTATTGCTTACATTGTTACCGTTTCCCAGTGTGTTACTTGTTGCAAGAATGTGTGGTTCCCTTCTCCGCATGGCAGGCTTGATGCTTCCATCTGGCCCTCGATTCCGACCTTGAAAGCAGAGTTCAATAAGATGAGCAGAATAAGAGCTCTTTTGTCCCAGAAGGAAGTTCCCCTTACATCTGCTCGTAAGACATTCGTCCTTCACGTTGCCAATACTCATACTGAAGAAAATGCCTTATTAAACACGGACCTGTCCTTGCAGTTCGGTGCTTTGATCCACACAATCTTAAATGCCTCGTCGACTACTGGCTTGGCACATTTTTTTAAAAGTAGTATGCTCTGGCCTTGTTACCTCGTTTCAGACTATATTCAGTGTGATCCCTGTTTTTTTTCATTCGCTTTTTTCGAGTGTCTTTGGAGGTTTCCCCTTGCTCCTGGCTTTGGGCGCCGGCATTCTGCTTGTATTTTGTTAAATGCAAAATGGATGCACATTATGTGCCCCTCGACGTACAGTCCTGGCTGCTCCACCTGCGTGACCGGATGCTAGAATACTATGGAGCACTGGCTTTGGCGACTATGGTTTTTCCTTCCGGTTCTCATTCTTCACTTGCATGCAGACTGTTTTCCATTGCCTGGATTGTGAATTTGAATGGGCCCTGGATTTGTGTCTCTGCAACACGGTGTCTCCTGAACTGGATTTTAATCTACTAATGAGTCCCTTAGTTGCTCATAAAATAGACTGTTCTAGTACCGGGATTATGGCCTGCACAGCGGCACATGGGGTTCTAGGCAATTGGATCATTTGGACTGTGGCCAATGACTTTCTGGATCGCAGTTATCTTGAAATAAGCCTGAGTTGTCCTCTGATGTTGCTAGAGGCTCCGGCAATCGAGGAACATGTATGTTCTTTCCCTTTGCTTAATTGGATGGCTAAAATGTTCATGGATGAACACAACGACTTCTTGTTGGAATTAGTTGTAACATTTGGTGCTTACACGTTGTTGGACTGAAGTATTACTTATTTTTTTACTTCATAGACACGTGCTGGAGTCGTGAATATTTTAAATTTTTGTCTTGATTTTTTCTTTCATATTTGAGGTCTTTTCACACACCATGGCCACGTGTGTTAGTATTCACTGATTTGGATTTTTTTATTTAATTTTCATTCCTAAATTTCAAGTTTGGCAAACTTTCTGTACTTGGTTCTGTCTAACTTGAACTTGAACTCTGCGTTCTATGAAGTTTGCCCCGAGTGCTGCGTGTTCCCCGTACATGGATGGGTATAGTGTGGTTTATGGGCCTCTTTCTGCGTGCATTTTAAGTTAGCATGGCTTATTAGGAATTTAAACTGCATTTTTCCTTTTCCTGCTTTTTTGCACACGACACTGCTTAGCTGTTTTTGCAGAACGAGCTTACACGAAGGTCTATAAGTGAGAAAAGGTTTGTTTTTCGACATCGCTAGACATACATTGTGTCCCCAGCCTGTACAGTGAGTGCTGAGCCGCCAAGGTTATCATAACATGCGAGCCTGTTTATCGGCGTGTCTGTGCAACACATTCTAGACACAACAATTTGGCAGCTGCAAGCCGAGTAGGATTCTGGCACCAGAATTGAACACACTTGAAGATTCCAGGCATGCAGAGAGACTAACCGAGCCTGATGTAATTTACACTTACTGAGCGGACAGGTAAATGGGGTCCGCCTAAGAACACTCCAGATACCTTCTATAGTTTTATAATGCATAGTGCCTAGATAGGGAGGGTGCTTTAAATAGGCGCTTTTATCACCTGTTTGCACTATCATTGTAATATTATTCCTCCTTTTGTATTTTATGGAATTGTAACCATGCGTCCGTATTATTCTTATCCATTTGTATGCTTATGTTGATTAAAATACTGCGCTTGGGAACACGTGGTTAAAATAAACATTTTAACCTTGCTGTGTCTCTATTTTACTCCTGTTGTGGACTGGTATGAATGTATAACAAAAGGTTGTTCTCACTTCCCACCATTTCTGAGATGGTCCTAAGTCGCATGTTCTAGGTTGTCTAATCATCGGTTTCTTTGCTATAGGATGAAGAGCTAATGTGACACTGATTGCTAGTCTGGTAGGGGATTTTGGGTACTAAGGTGAGTTTTGGCACACCCTAATTAACTGAGGTCCTAAGTCTCTGTGCACATTTCTGTGTTTGCACAGAATCCCTGTTACATCGGGGAGCGTTTGATGTTCATAGGGAGCTCGTTCCAGGTCTTGGCTGCGATGTAAGAGAAGTCTTTCCCTCTAGTTTGTTTCTGCGGATGCGGTGGACCTCTGCCAGGGCGAGGTCAGCGAAGCGGAGGTTCCCTTTGGGTATGAGGAAGGATACTCTCGCGTTGAGGTATTTGGTTCCGATGTTGTTGAGAGATTTGTAGGTGTGGGTGAGAAGTTTGAAGGTTACCCTCTTCTAGAGGGGGAGCCAGTGGAGGCCGCGTAGGTGTTGGGTCATGTGCATGTGACGCGAAGTCCTGAGGACGAGTCTGTTTGTGGCGGTTCTGGATGGTTTGGAGTTTGTGTAGAAGAGTTCTGTTGATTCCGGCATAGTGGGCGTTGCCGTAGTGCAGTCTGCTGGTTATGAGTGCATGGGTGACGGTCCTTCTGCAGTTGCAGGGGATCCATTTGAAAGTCTTAGAGAGGATGCAAAGGCAGTTGAAACTAGTGGAAACTGCGGCGTTGATCTGGTGATTTATAAAGAGGGAGGAGTTGAGGATGATTCCGAGGTGCCGAGCATTGTCTGTAGGGTTTGGTGGGCTCCCTAGAGCAGAGGACCACCAGGTCTTGTCCCAGGTGGCGGTGCAAGGTCCGAGGATGAGGACCTCGGTCTTCTCTGAGTTGAGCTTAAAGCAGCTGTCTTTCATCCAGGCTGCCACGTTATTCATTCCTTCCTGGGAGCAGAGTATGGTGTCTTCGGGATTCTTTGTGAGTGGGAGGATGAGCTGTGTGTCGTTGGCGTAGGATACGATGCTGAGCCCATGCTGTCTGACGGTGGCGGCGAGGGGGCCCATGTAGATGTTGAAGAGCGTGAGGCTGAGTGATGATCCCTGGGGTACACTGCAGTTGATTTCCATGGATTCCAAGAGGAAGGGAGGGAATCAAGTCCTCTGGGTCCTGTCGGAGAGGAAGGATTGGATGCAGTCGAGGGCAGCTCCTTGTATCTCCCCGTCGTGAAGTCTGGCTGCGAGCGTGCGATGTGAAACGGTGTCGAAGGCTGCAGAGAGGTCTAGAAGGATGCGGGCCGCAGTGTGTCCCATGTCCAGTAGCATGCGGATGTCATCAGTGGCGGTGAGGAGGGCGGTCTCGGTGCTGTGGTTGCTGCGGAATCACTCATGACATGTTATATGACATAATTTATGACATCACTGATGACATCCCAAACGAGTGATGTCATATGTAAGGTTATAAGCAGTTCATGGTGGGGGCGTACTTTATAGTTAGTGTTGCTAATTTTAACTGGTGAATTTCTGGTTATTTAAGTTCAAAACATTAATAATGTCAGTGACAAATTCATCTAACTTTAACATTAACCTTTGGTTTTTTTCAGTGAATAAGTGTAAAATAAATTCCCCTGGGACTCCACCACCTGGTCTAGGGGTCGAAGTATTCCTACCCTGCCCCCATTTATCTTTTATCTGGACAGATGCCACCACTTCCTGGTTGAGGTGGTGGCAGCCAATCAAATCTCAGTTTGAGAGCTGTCAAAATACACAGAGCCTCTGCGTCCCTAGATATACATATTTTCTGAGCAGTAATTGTTCAAAAGCTACGGAGCAGATTTACACCAAAACACAAAATGCACTCTTTCTGGACCTGGATCTAGCTTTCTGCCAAATTTGGTGTAAATGTATTCAGTGTTCTAGGCTATAGCTGTGTCTAAAGTTCCTATGTCAAAATGAATTAAGAAAACTTGTTTTGAGGCCCCCCTTTTTTCTTAGTCCCCACTTGACGGATCACCACGACACTTTCTTTGAGCAAACTGAGAAAAAAAGACCAGTATTTGCAAAGTTTCTGGGAGATTCGTCAAACAGTGCCAAACTTATTAGCAATACAAAAAATGCATTTCCTATGAAAACATGATCCTACTATAACTACCCAGTGGTGATCACCACTGGGTAGTATATATACAAAATGTCATTTCAACAGATTGAAAAAGGATAATGATAGCCGAAACGCATCTCTCTAACTGCATTTTACATTCGGATCTTTTACAGTGTTGCCCGAGAAAATAAAGAGGATTATGACAGGATTATGACAGTCTTCCAGGGCAGGTTCTTTGTTTTTACATAAAGAGGAGTTGAATTTATATATATATATATATTCACTGAAAAAGCGATAAGTTTCAGGCACGTTATAGTTAGGAATTAGCATTTAAAGAACTTAGAAATTCACTGAAAAAAACATAGGTTTCATGGGCGTTATAGGTGAAATTCCCCCATTATAGTTAGTTCAGCTAACCATAACTCGCGCACCCGCAATGCACTGCTGATGATGTCACATATTACATCACTCATGACATGGTCAGTGACATCACTCATGACATCACTTATGACATCTCAAATGAAATCACTGATGATATCACTGATGGCATCATCCAGTGAATGTGTGTTTTTCTGAAAATTAAATGTTTTATATATGTATATCTCAAGGTCGATGGAAGAATAAATGGGTATATAAGTGTCTAAATGGATGCATTTTTGGGGAAAAATTGACTGTATAACTGACTGATTAAGTGTATCTTAGTGAATACATGGGTTAGTGAGTAATGTTTCAATATATACATTTCTGTATCAGTCTCTCACATTGTGTATAAGTGGCTGCATGGGTTGGTGAGTAGCTACATGAGTGTCTATAAAGGTTTTTTTGAGTATCAGTATGAGTGTCTGAGTGTCAGTTTGGTTCATTGGGGGGTCTTACGTAGTGCATAGATGCATGAATGAGTTACTCACTGCTTGTATGTGTTGAAGACAGCATGTGTGCAGGACTGTATGGGTTAATGTGAATGTGTATGGGTGTGTTAGTAAATGAATGACTGTCTCAATAGTGTCTTTATGAGTAACTACATATGTTTAAAGATAGTATATGTGAGTATTGGTGTATATAAGTGAGTATATGTAAGTGAGTATATGTGAGAGTGAGAGATTGGAAGAGTTCCTGTATAAATGAGTATGTGTTTCTATAAGTGATTGCTTAAGAGAGTAAGTATGTGTAAGTTTCTGTAGCATTAAGTGTGGTGGTTTGTGTATAACTGTATATGCAATTTAATGGATGTTTGATACTTTGTTTGCATGTGTGACTATGTGTGTGAGTAACTCTATGGATGAGTGTCATTGTGTAACAGGATGTGTAGGTGTATGAGTACATATGATGAGTGAGTACATGTATGAGTGACTATATAGGACTGTTGGTGAATGAGTGGATGTGTGTTTAGATCTTGGAATTACTAAATAGGTAAGTGATATTGGTATGTCCATTGTTTTGAAAATGTTTGTTTCTATTTCTGAGTGTGTGTATATCAAAGGTTATATTAAGGTGAGAGGAGGTCTGCCACTCTATCACAAGGATGATGTCAACAGTGATGTCATTTGAGATGTCATGAGTGATGTCATAAGTGGTGTCACTGACCATGTCAAGAGTGATGTAATATGTGAAGTCATCAGCAGTGCATTGCGGGCGCGCAAGTTATAGCAAGCTGAACTAACGCAGCTCCCTGGCGCATACTGGAGGTTCCTGGTGGGCTAGTTGGCCCCCAGGGACCCCCAGTATTCAAGGGGAATTAGTTCCCCATGGCGCGTTTGCAGAGTGCTGTAGGGAGGGGGCGGGGCCTCCAGCACGAAGTCGGTCTTTTTTATTTATTTTTTATTTTAAGAAGAGGGGGCTGTGTGGCCCCCCTTCTTTTCCTAATATTTTGGCCCTGGGGACCCTGCTCCCCAGGGCTTGACCCCTTTTTTATTTATTTTTTTATACAAATTTGGAAGGAGGCCTCGTGGCCCCCCTCCCGATGCCGTTATTGGCCCCAGGGACCCCATCCCCCTGGGGGACCCCATCCCCCTGGGCATGGCCATTTTTTTTATTTAATTTTTGGCGGGGGCTGCGTAGCCCCCCTCATTAGGCCATTTATCGCCCCAGGGACCTCATCCCCTGGTGCCAGCCTTTCCATTTTTTTATTTATTTTAAAACAAATTCTAGTTGGGGAGGGGGGCCCACGTGACCCCCCCTCCCGGGCCACTTATGGTCCCGGGGACCCCATCCCCTGGGGCTGGCCTGTAGTGTAGTTCCTATATTCCCAATAGGCTCTGCGCATTAGAAAAATATATCCTATAGATTTGACGTAGGACTGAGGTCGACTAGGTCTCTATTGAATATATTAAACTTAATAGTGAGTGCCAGCTAGCTCAGAGGTCACTAGAAACTTTCTCAAATTCACAAGAAGGGATTAGTTTCTGACAACCGCATAAACATGACAACTTTGTTGCGGAAACAATAGATAGGTATTTCACTCAGTCAATCGTGCATGCTTTGTTTCTACAGATTTGCAGAGAAATAGAGAGACGGGCATTTTCAATAAAAGGTTTATTGAACAGTCTTCTTTCTCATGCAAGAAAAGGGAACTGCTACAATTGTAATGCAGACTGCAAAGTATAATGCGTATAGCGAGAACAATATTATAAAATAATACCGTAAGAGCATTGTAGGGTTTCTAAACCATATAAACATACATACATAAATAATAATGTCTAAAAATACTCAACTGGTGCTTCTAAATACACCTACCCCAATGTACCTAATCTAAGTGTAGTACGTGGGTAGAAGTAAGTATTGTGTAGCATAGGTTTAGTTTTCTTTGCCAAGAATCTATCCAAGATTTCTCTAGGTTCTAATCAGCTACACACCTTGGTTTAGAATGAAGGAGGTCTGGTATCTCGGTCTCAGGACTCGATTTCCCAACACCCCGCAAGGGGAGCTTGGAAACACTGGAGCTGGATTCTCGACAGGAGAAAGG
This sequence comes from Lissotriton helveticus, assembly GCF_964261635.1. NCBI lineage: Eukaryota > Metazoa > Chordata > Amphibia > Caudata > Salamandridae > Lissotriton > Lissotriton helveticus. Next base: position 1,472,759,115 of record NC_136065.1, read on the forward strand.
CAGCCTCTTGATAAGTGCGTCAGCTGGAGGGTCTGCTTCCTTCGGCACTTGCTGTAGCGAGCTGCGTCGGGCAAGTAGATAGTCAAACTGCTCCGAAAAAAGGCTTTACTGAGAATTGTCTGCAAGCTTCAATAGAGAAAGTGAAGAAAAAAAGTCCAACTAACTATAACGTCCCTGAAACCTATGTTTTTTAAGTGAATTTCAAAGGTTTTTTAAATGCTAATTCCTAACTATAACGTCTGTAAATGTTTTTTCAGTGAATTTCAAAGGTTTTTTAAATGTTAATTTCATATTTTAATATTTATAAAACCTATATTTTTTCAAATAGTTTTGTAATATTTTGGAACTCTATTATCCTTTTTTTTACTTTAAAAATTATGTAATGTTTTATATCTTCAAAATAATTATGTATATCTTTTTTTTTTTTTAGACAACTGGAGTCCCATACCGGCAGTGTACCAAGCTCCATCAGCACGTGAATCCTATCCGCCATATTGCTAAACTCCTAAATGATGCGCATTTCGTATCCAACGGGTTTGTGGCACTGCGTCCTTCGTAACATCATATACGTATGAGGTCGCACCAGCTGCTACTTTGGTATGCGACGGGTATGCAGTACCAAAGCACGCGTTAAGTCATGTATGTATGGGGTCGCGCCCGCTGCGTGTTGCTTATGCAACAAGTGAACGCTGCCAGGCCCTGTGTTACGTCATAGACATATGATGTCGCGCTGGGTACGCCATTCACTCATTTTTTTTTTGTCTCAAAACTATATCTAAATAAGTTTAAAGTGTATATAAGAGTAAGCGATAATCTAAAATATTTTAAACATTTATATATTTCTAACTGTAATAAATTTATATTATGGTAAATATATTTTCTCAAAATTGCGTCGGGTGCGGCCTTCTTGCGCGCTCGGTGCACGATCAAAACTCGATGTGAATTGTGAACCCTGCTGGCCGTCGCGTTTGGACACACAACAATGACAGCAGGTGAGCAGTGGGGCCTGGGTGCACAGGGGCTGCAATTGAGCGTGGTGCTGCTGGAGGGGTTGGGCGCCCCAGTCTGGGTGCCCAAGTGCGAACAAGCGATGTTGCCATGCGTAATGATGTGATCTCTGACCTCATTCAGTCACATCTTTGTCTCATTTTAAGGACCTGCTGGACCGTACTGTAGGCCTGAGCCAGCGGGCAGCGCTGCCCTACAGACACGTGGCATTGGCTTTTGGGGCACTGTAGTGAGCTGATTACTAAGTGTACATGCACACAGGCGTGCACCACTGCATTACACGTGCACATTATGCTTCTAGCATGTGCTCTGTTCCTTTGTATGTGAACGTTGGCATAATATATTTAACCTTGTGTATTCTCATACACTCCAACTCCTCTTTAAACCACGATTACCACTAACAGTTGGTAGACTGTACTTCAAGAAGGAAGGATGCACTCAACTGGTGTTCTCTATTAAGCTTGAAATAAACCTTCATTTACCTCAAGACGTTTCCAGCATTATATTATTTATCCATTTTCAGACACTGAGTTAGTTGCACCAAAATGGGTGGAGCGGGAGCACTGGGACATCTTTGGACACACTGGTGGTGGCAGGTGAGCAGTGAAGCCTCTATGTGCAGGAGCTGCAATTGAGCACAGTGCGGGGGAAGGGGCTGGGGTGCAGCAGCCTAGGCGCACAGGTGCAGTCAAGCGATGTTGCCGTAGACAATAATGCAATCTCTGGCCTTATTCATATCTCTATTTCATGTTAAGGACTTGCTGGACCGCACTCTTTCTCGCGGACCCCAGCGTCCCAGACACACGGGTGACGGGAGGTGAACAGTGAGGGCTGGGTACAGTAGGCTGACGCTCTGTCTCAGCCTCCCTCTGTTCTTTTGACTCTCTCTCCCCTTCTCCCTTCCACCTACTCGCTCTCTGTCCCATTCTCACTTTCTTCCTTTCATTCTGACTACCTTTATTTTTCTCTTGGACATGATGCACATAATTATGTTTCTTTTTTGTCTTGCAGGTTTTGTACGCTACTTCCGGAGGGGTCACACCCACTTATTTCATGTTATACTGTTGTGTTGTTTCTTTGAATAAAGTTGCATTTCCATTTATTTGTGTTGTTTTAATAAAGGTTATTTTTTCTACCAATAAATAAGTGAGTGTATGGGTCTTTTTTCTGACAACATTTTTCTGTAGTTTATTGTGAAAATCGGTGGTTGATAGGAGGTTATGAGGGAGAGCATTTGTGATTTTGAGATGCACCTACCAAATATAAACTAACAGATTATTACATAAATGAAGCCTGGGTAATTCTACAACTGCAAGGGTTCTACGAGTGTATCACTTTATAACACCATGAGTACTGCTCGTGTGATTACAGAACCAATAAGGCACTGCCTAGGGCCACCGAGGCTTCAGGGACTGGCGAGGCCCACCCTGCATTTTTAAGTAAAGCCCCAGAGGGTGGCAATCCCCGGACTTGAATTGGCCTCGAAGCACCCCGAACAATTAGTAAACAATAGCCGAGGAGGTGGGGATCCCCTAGGCTGCAAAACTTCTCTTTGCCCTCCCGCGCCTAATTTACATGTGAGATTAAGGTCCCCAGTGCTGCAGAGACTCCACAATATAATAATAAGATTGGCCCCGGAACATTACCCACCAGGTGGCTCATTTAAATGAACAGGTGAGACCGCGCTTAATTTTGTTTTCTCCATCTTTACCATGCGGATCCGCTTTATTGAAGCGATATGAGGTTTTCCTCCTCTCACTTCAACGAGGCAAACAAGGATTTGCTATCACAGAGTTGAAGCCATGCTCCGCCCCTGTAATAGCAGATATAAATGTCCCATGGATGCACACCCCAGGACATTGTATGAGCTGCACCTGGGAGGTGGCGCTCCATAGGGCCATGATGCATTGTTTACTGCATAACTACAGAATTAGTATAATAACATACAAACACTACTTGCACACGTGTAGTACAGCAACCAGAGTGTAGCGAAGAGGCAGCCCAAAATAAAAATATATAAATCCTACCAGAGGTCGGTTGACATAGTTCGATGAGTCGACGACCCTGGGATGAGTAGAAACAGCTTCACGAAGAAAACGGGTCTTCAGCAGAACGAAAGGAAGCTTGAAATATTGGTGAGTGCTGCCTTCTTTTTACCTTCTCCCGCTCCTCCCCAAATTTATATCCAATAAGTGAATTTATTGCAGGAAAAGGCAGCTTAAACAACTACCAACAGGAGCAGACAGCAAGGCAGCAGACAGCAAGGCAACCGTCTTTTCCAGAACTATGTAGAAACTCCCCAAGATTCCCCTCATGACAACCCTACATTCTAACATTACATACTTACATTTTAGTAGCATAACATACTAACATTCTACTATGATTTACATTGGAATACTACACAGGGCACATTACTTTACAGCAATGAGCCCATGGTTTCATCCACAAGCCTTGAGACCCTGTATTGTATAAACGCAAACTAACACTACTTTCACAGGTATGCTACAGTGCCCAAAGCACATAACTTTACAGGAATGAGCTCACGGTTTAATCCCCGAGTCTTCAGACCGGTAGGGCTGAGTAGTTTGCTTCCCACTCCTGTATAATATAAACGCATACTAACACTACTTACAAAGTTATACTACAGTGGCCAGTATGCTACAGCACCCAGAGCCCATCACTTTACAGCAATCAGCTTGGTTTGATCCCCGAATCTTCACACTGGTAGGCGGGAGTACTTCGCTTTCCACTTCCGGTATAGTATAAACGCACGGCAGGGGTCAGTAGTTCGTTTCCCACTCCCTGTATGGTATAACTGCCTACTGACGCTACTTGCACAGGTATGCTACGAAGACCACAGCAAATCACTTTACAGCAATGAGCTCACGGTTTAGGCTCTCGGTTTCATATCAGAGTGTAGCAGCATTCATCTCAGCACCATGTCACTCTGAGCAACACAGCACTTTCAGACCGGTAGGAGTAAGTACTTCACTTTGCACTCTCCCACAGAGGTTACAGTGCTCCTAGCCTCCTGTTTCCTACTCTTTTTGCCCTTTTTTCCCCTTAATCGTTTCAACAGAATCACAAAATGGCTGCCAACACTTCGTAGTTAACGCCTCAGCCAATCAGATGGCAGAATTTCCAAATATCGATATCTGTAAATTTCGATATGTCTCCAAAACTACTGAACAGATTTACACCAAATGAACAAAAGTGTGCTTCCCAGACCAAGACCATTCTCCCTGCCAAATTTGGGGTAATTCCGTCCACCCGTTCAACCTGTAGCCTTGTCTAAAGTTTCCTATGGAAATTGTATGGAGTAAACACGTTCTGGGACCCCCTTTTTTCTCTGCCCCCTCTTGACAAATCACCCCCAAACTTGCAACATAGGACCTGATATGAACAAATAATTAGTTTGGAAAATTTCATGAAGATTCTTCAAACAACACCAAAGTCATAAGCAAAACAAAAAATGCTTTTCCTATTGAAACTTGGTCCTAACTATAACTACCTACTGGCAACCGCCAGTAGGCAATATATATATATACCAGTAGGTAGTTATAGTTAGGATTGTTTTCCATAGGGAAATCGCAACATTCTATTGGGAATAACTTTGGCGCCGGTTGAGGAATCTGCCTGAAATTTTCCTCAAATTTGCGTCGCGGCTCTCCGCTCCTTCCCTGAAAGTTTGGGGGGCATTCATCAAGGGGGGGCCGAGATAAAAGGGGGTCCCAAAACGTGTTTTCCCCATGTTAATTTCCATAGGGCGGTTGGACTCACTTTTAACCCGAACGGCTGAATGGTTTTCCCCCAAACTTGGCAAAATTGTAGGGACTGGTAGCCCGATGTGCCTTTGCTATGTCTCAAGATATGTGCTCCAGTGGATTTTGAGTAATTTAGGTTAAAAAAAATATATATATCTATAGCCGCGCCCCGGTACGCGCACCGGGGAGCGCTCCGGGCGCGCCACGCGACTTGCGCACGGAAAGCTGATTGGCTCTCGGGTGTCTGTAAACATTCCAAACAGTCCGGAGCGGCCGCCATCTTGTGTCTCGGTAGGATCAAGACACAAGAGGTGGCAAAAACAAAGGGGGAAATAACCAAAAGGGGGCAGGCTAGACCCCCCTGACCCCCTAGGTTTGATGTGGGGGCCATAAAAGGGTCCCGCGGGTGAAAAACATTTTTTAATTTTATTTCGATTTTCGCGGGGGGGGGCGCCCGGTACGCGCACCGGGGAGCGTACCGGGGAGCGCACTTTGGGGAAAAAATAGTGAAAATAGTAGTGTAAAAAAATCATTTTGAGTGATTAGAGGTAGGGTAGCTCTGAAAAGAGCTTTTGGGTTCTGTGGCTGTTTTAGGTACCTACAAGTACATCCCATACACGCCCACATGCACACAACCCCACACCCCCACAGCCACACACTCCCCACACATACCTCACACACGCACTCCTCCACCCACACCCAAACACCCCACACCCCCACACCGACACCTTACACATCCACACCCACACCCACACACCCCACACACCCACACACACACCTCACCCCCCCAACACACACACACACGTACACACAGATACCTCACAGACACACCCCACACATCCCACACACACACAACTCCCCCCCCCCCACACACACACACACACCTCACAGACACACCCACCCATCCCACACATACACACACATCCTACACACATACCCCCCACACCCACACACCTCCCACACACACCTCACACACCCACACCTCCACCTACACTCAAACACCCCACACACCCACACCCACACACATACCTTACACACCCACACCCCCACCCACACCCACATACCCCACACACCTACACACACCTATACACCTCAACCCCCCAGACACACACGCACACCTCACAGACACACCCCACCATCCCCCACACACACCTCCCCCCACACATGGGGAAGACTCAGTGAAACAGTAAAATAATAATTTAAAGTGCTTAGAGGTAGGGTAGCTCTGAATAGAGTTGTTGTGTTGTGTGGGTGATTTAAGTATCAACATGTAGGTACCAATGCAGAGTCTTAAATTCAATGTACACCTTTTTTTCTGTAGATATCTTGCATGTTGTTACAGACGTTATTGTGATATATGGAATCCATACCATAGTCTGTCAGGAAAGCAGAAACAGGTCTTTTAAGTACTCCCTGAGAAGACCTAGCGGATCATGGGTAGTCTACCCTGTTCCCTTATGATGTTTTAAAATTGCACAGCATACTGTAAGTTTCACTTTATACTATAATATAAACATAAATCCTTTAAGTACTCCCTGAGAAGACCTAGGGGATCATGGGTAGTCTACCCTGCTCCCTTATGATGTTTTAAAATTGCACAGTATACTGTAAGTTTCACTTTATACTATAATATAAACATAATCATTTTGGTAGTACTTCATAAATTAGATATAAAAATGAATAATGTCTCAAACAATGTTTAATTATTAAATAAACATTTATTGGTCAGAATTTTCATAGTTCAATAAAACTTCCAGCATTAGATCATCTGGAATCTCCTCAAAAATGCATGTTTCTATATCTTGTAAACATTCAATAAATTGTTGATCCAAAGACTGATTCATAAAATCTTCTTCAACAAAATCTTCATTAAGAATCTCCTCACATGTAATCTCGAAGGAAACATTGATGTTTTCTTGCTCCCCTTCCATTTTTTTGCTGTAAATTGCATTAAAAAATAACTATATCAGTAGAGTTAGGGCACTGTTGGGTTTAAGTTCAGACAGGTAGTTCTGATTTTTTAACAGTGAAGTTAACTTTGGGCAGTGTATGGTAACAGGCAAGAAGTAGAAATATAAAAAAGTGCCTGTGAAGAAGCGTAAGTAAATTCATAATTATAGCAGAGAAGCCTAAGTCAATCCATAAATATAACAGAGGAGCCTATCTCTATGTATAACTATAGCTGAGGGACAGTAAATAACTATCAGAAAACGTTTTTACAAATTAACTTAAAGTGTTCCTTACAAATTATCAACTTACTTTACAGAGAGGTGAAGAAGACAAAATGCGAAAATCCTTTCAAGATGTACCTCAGGTAGTTGTAGTCAAAATGGCCGTGTTTCCCTCTCATTTTTCATTTATATTCATGTACATACCAATCAAATGTCAGGAAAAAAAAGTAGAAAATGAAAGTAACATTTTAATTGGTTGTAAATTCTAACACTTCAGATGTGTTTTTGTCATGTAATTTACCTCAGGATATTTAGACAATGCTACAGCTGAAATGGCTCAATTGGAATTCCTCCAAATTTGGGAAAATGGTAGGGATTGGTATGTAGTAGGGCCTATTCTATATTTGGTGAAAGTGTCTCCAGTGGTTTTTATGTAAATTAACTTTTAAAAAATGTTGGGAGCGCTTCCCGGTGCGTGCCCCGGTACGCATACCGGCAGCGCTACTGGAGTCCTCCATCTTGTGTTTCGGTAGATTTGAGACACAAGATGGAGGACAAACAACGTTGGGAATGGGTAAAAGGGGGCACGGTAGACACTCCCTGACCCCCTAGGTTTTCTGAGGGGGGCTTAGGAGGCCCATATAGGCCCAAAAAAAACAATTTTTTTTAAACTTTTCGCGGGGGGAGCGCCCGGTACGCGCACCGGTAAGCGTACCGGGAGCGTACTTTGGTGAAAAACAGTGAAAAACGTTAGAGTAAAATAATCATTTTGAGTGATCAGAGGCAGGGTAGCTCTGAAAAGAGCTTTTGGGTTCTGTGGCTGATTTAGGTACCTACAAGTAGGTTCCAATGCACAGTCTTATATTCAGGAGGAATATTCTATTCCCCTCATCTGAGAAGTGCACACCATCTCCTCTGTAGATATCTTGCATGTTGTAACGCAAGTTGTTGTTGTATATTGAACCCATTCCATAGCCTCTCATGTAAGCAGAAACAGATTTATTCACATGTTTCCGTGCTTTCTCAAATTGTGGACAAAATTGGTTGGACCATTTCTGTCTTTGGCATATATTGGAATATACCAAGGAAGTTTGAGGAAAAAGTGCCATCAATTGCTCAAAGGTGTCCTTTAAAAGCATTTCCAGACCTACCCCAGTCAAAGTGCCTAAGTCATTTCCACCACAGTGCAGAATTATGAGGTTAGGGTGTGGCAGATACAAAAAGGTTTTCCCCAATGGTATCAATTGATGACATCTCAATCCTCTTTTGCCAATCCATTTTATGTCTACATTTGGTAAGTCAAGGTTGTGAAAATTTCTGGTAGCTGCATACCTTTGAGCCCAGGGGATGTAGCTATGTCCAATAATCCAGACAGAATAAATGGTAAGAGGAGGTTCTGGTCAGTCAGATGAAGTGTGGAAATGAAGTGGCAGTTGGAACAGTATGAGTTTGCAAAACAAAACTGTGGAGTTTCAGTGCTCTTCAATCACAAGCAATGATTGGTGGATTCAGATAGTTGAAAACTGGAAGTTAGGGTGCATGGTTCTGTTCTGTGAAAGAAGCAATTTGAATGGTTAAGAAAAAGTAATTTAAAGAAAGATTGCAGCGGATAAGCTGGTGTATTGAGAGGTCAAACATCCTTGCTTAGTTCATTTGCAACATTGTAGAATAAACTTTTAACCCTGAGAGCTCAGTGAGGAGGGAGTTGCTATGGTAACAGGTAGAAAAGGCTGAGGGGGGGAAGGGTGTTGGTTTGAAAATAGAGAGGGAAGAGTTTTGATTGGTTGCCATGTGCAATATGTGTGTAGAATTAGAGGTTCTCTGTGCCATTCATGGTTGCAGTGCCTGGAGTACATACCTTTTGCTCTGCTAAAGAAATATTGGTGTGTGTGTCTGACACTGTTCTCAATCTCCTAAAGCATTTGTAAAGGTGAGTAATGATTAATTTTATATACATAGAGACTTGTATACTCTATGGAGAAGATTTAGAAGCAAATTGTGGTTTTTTAATGTTGCTTTGTGTCATGCTTTTTGATAATGCTTGGTAAAATGTTTTTACTGCATAGAGGAATTGTATTTTGTAAAATTGTGAAGTTTCAGTAGTGACATGGAATTCTTGTCCATAGGACCTGTGCTGTGTTTCTTAAATGTGATGTCAAAAACGATTTTGGGGAAAATGAATTGCTTTTACATTTTTTAGAAGGAATAAATAATGTGTCCATGCTTAAAGAAATACATTTGACCCTTTCACAATGATGTTACATGTGTTAACTCAGTGTAGGAAGCACATTGAGTTTCTTTGCATAGAGGAATTGTATTTTGTAAAATTGTGAAGTTTCAGTAGTGACATGGAATGCTTGTACATAGGACCTGTGCTGTGATTTCTTAAATGTGATGTCAAAAACGATATGGGGGAAAATGAATGGCTTTTACATTTTTGAGAAGCAATAAAGAGTGTCTGCATGCTTAAAGAAAAAAATTTGACCCTTTCACAATGATGTTACCTGTGTTAACTCAGAGTAGGAAGCACATTGAGTTTCTTTGCTGTTGGTTTGTGTCATTTTTTTTTTATTATGGTTGAATTTCAGTAGTGAAATTGAATGCTTGTACATAGGACCTGTGCTGTGTTTCTTAACTGTGATGTCAAAAACGATTTTGGGGAAAATGAATGGCTTTTACATTTTTGAGTAGGAATAAATAGTGTCTGCATGCTTAAAGAAATAAATTTGACCTTTTCACAATGATGTTACGTGTGTTAACTCAGTGTAGGAAGCACATTGAGTTTCTTTGCATAGAGGAATTGTATTTTGTAAAATTGTGAAGTTTCAGTAGTGACATGGAATGCTTGTACATAGGACCTGTGCTGTGTTTCTTAAATGTGATGTCATAAACGATTTTGGGGAAAATGAATGGCTTTTAAATTTTTGAGAAGGAATAAAGAGTGTCTGCATGCTTAAAGAAATACATTTGCCCCTTTCACAATGATGTCACCTGTGTTACCTCAGATTAGGAAGTAGATTGTGCAGATGAGGTGAGGCATGTCCAGAGGTACAGAGGAGGTGAGGCCTTTGTTCAAGACTGTAGTGGGAGAGAGGGCTTTCCTGGGGAGCATAGGTGGTGAGGCCTGTGTCTAAGAGTGCAGTGGACAAGGCTTCATGAAGCCTATCCCCCACTGCACTCTTAAACACAGGTCTCACCTTCTTTGTACCTGTGGACAGACCTCTTTTCCACTACACTCTTCAATACAGACCTCACCTCTCCTGCACCCCTAGACAATCCTCACCTTATCTGCAACCCTGAATGGAATTCAACTAATCTGTATCCTTAGACAGGCCTCAGCTTATTTACACCCTTGGACATGCGTCACCTCATCTGCACCCAGTTACCATCATTTATACTCAATACATTGAGCCCTGTCCAGAGGACACAGATGGGGTAAGGCTTGTCCAAGGGTCAGAGGAGGTCAGTCCTCTCCACTGTACTCATGGACACTGAATGCTTGTACATAGGACCTGCAGTGTATGTCTAAAATGTTATTTAAAAAACGATTTTGGTGCAAATCAATGAGTTTTAGATTTTTGAGAAGGAATAGTGTCTGCATGATTAAATACATATATTTCATCCTTTCACAATAATGTGACCTGTATTACCTGAGATTAGGAAGTAGATTGTGCAGATGAGGTGAGGAATGTCCAGAGGGACAGAGGAGGTGAGGCCTGTGTTCAAGACTGCAGTGGGAGAGAGGGCTTTCCTGGGGAGCATAGGTGGTGAGGCCTGTGTCTAAGAGTGCAGTGGACTAGGCTTTATGAAGCCTGTCCCCCACTGCACTCCTAGACACAGGTCTCACCTTCTTTGTACCCGTGGACAGACCTCTCTTCCACTACACTCTTCAATACAGGCCTCACCTCTTCTGCACCCCTAGACAATCCTCACCTCATCTGCAACCCTGAATAGACTTTAACTAATCTGTATCCTTAGACAGGCCTCAGCTTATTTACACCCTTGGACATGCGTCACCTCATCTGCACCCAGTTACCATCAATTATACTCAATACATTGAGGCCTGTCCAGAGGACACAGATGAGGTAAGGCTTGTCCAAGGGTGAGAGGAGGTCAGTCCTCTCTACTGTACTCATGGACACTGAATGCTTATACATAGGACCTGCAGTGTGTGTCTAAAATGTTATTTAAAAAACGATTTTGGTGCAAATGAATGAGTTTTAGATTTTTGAGAAGGAATAAATAGTGTCTGCATGATTAAATACATATATTTCATCCTTTCATAATTATATCACCTGTGTTACTTCAGATTAGGAAGTAGATTGTGCAGGTGAGGCATGTGTCAAATGCCAAACTACGTTGTCCCTTACCTTGAGCTGTGCTGGAGATCTTGGACGACGTAGAAGATTTCGCAGAGACGCAAGGGACCAACTTCCCAATAATCTAACTATTAAACTTGCTGACTCTAAATTTACAGCTAAGAATAAAACTAGACTTTTGGGAGGAGGGCCGGTACTGGACGTGATGGTAAGTAGAAGGAATCTTGCTGTCGACCTGCGAAACAACAAGCAAATGAAACTCACTAGAGGCCCTTTCAGACTCCTAATTCCTATTATATCCCCTCCCTTAACCTGGATCTACTCTATTAGTTTGGTTAACGTTCTCTACTTAGACTCCTACCTGCGATCAAACTTGTTCTGTCCTTCGTCCAGTATTTCTTGGTCTTGGTAGAGGTGTGAAGTCGTCAAGGTTCTTGTCTGCAGCTTTGCTTACTGTGTTTTTGCGTTAAACACTAAAGAAAACAAAGAAAAAGTACTTAAATAAATGTTCTATTTATTTATTCTCTAAATTACCCTTTAGCGCCTTGACCTACTTGCAAATGATTCCTTACAGATGAATACCGTGGGGTTCTGTGATTTTCTTGTGTTCAAAACCTGTTGTAACACAATGAGGAAAAATACCACATACTCCAGACTCCTTATTCTTGACTTCAAAACACAAATTAAAACAACAAAATTACATTACAATATTAAGTCTTGCAATGACTTTAAAATCCGATTTTCAAGTGCTCCAAACTTCCTTGAGTTAAATCCAAAAGATTCCTTTTGTCAAACATTACTCAACAGAGCCTTATCTTTGCCAAATGTTATTCCTGAAGTTCCTTTTCTCAGAAGAAACCAGCGAAGTTCAAAAGATTTATCACTAGCTGTCTTGCGATGGGCGCCTTTTCATTCAAAGCTAAAAGTACTTAACTTAGTTTTTTGTTTCCATGCAGGTCTTGCCGTCGGAAGTCGTCTAGAGAGGTGTCTCCAGCGTTGGTCAGCTCTTGCAGGGAAGAGAGCCTCCAGACGCGAACCTTCCTTCAGCAGAAGCGGAAGGCAAAGCGTTTTCTAGCAGCCTGGGTGTGGTTTAAATAGTGAACCGCACCCAGGAGATACGTGCGCACGCACACGTTTTACTCAGCTGCGAGCCGAACGCTGAAAGCGGCTCCAAAGCACTACGAGACTCTCCTGTCATGAAAGCCTCCCTCAATGCTGCGCTCTCGAGTCTTAAAACAAACAAAGGCACAATATGAAACCCTACACCACTTGCTGATCTCAATGAACCATGCAGCCAAGTCCTCACATGCATAACGCTTTTCAAAGTTAAGAAACACAAATATGTACACATTCCAAACATTTACACACTAAGCTACATATGAGGTGCTGGTGCACGGGAAAGGGGCGGGTATTTCATATACTAAGTCTATCCTCTGGCTTTATTAAGTCTGGGGATTTGGAGAATCATGACAGTACTCCCTCCTCAAGATCCCCCCTAATACGGGTGAAATAGGTTTAGGTTTGTCTGGATGACGGATATGGAAGATTCTCACTAATTTAGGTGCATGTTTTAGATTTTCCAATGGTTCCCATGATCTTTCTTCGGGACCGTAACCTTTCCAATCTACAAGATAAAAAAGATTTCCTCGAACTCGTTTTGAATCTAAAATTGTTTTTACCTCAAATTCAGGATTTCCATCTACAATAATAGAAGACGGGGGCTGAATGAAACGAGTTTGAGGATGAAAGGGTTTGACCAAGGAAACATGAAACACAGGATGAAATTGATATTTTGAGGGGAGAATCAATTTGACACAAACTGGATTTATCACTTTGTCAATTGAAAATGGGCCAATAAATTTAGGATTACATTTTCGGTTTCCCTTTATTCTTAAATTTTTGGTACTTAACCAAACCTTATCCCCTGGTGAGTAAGTTGGTTGTAAGGACCTATGTTTGTCTGCAGATTTTTTCTGATTTTCTTTTGCTTGTGCCAATTTGAATGCAGCTTGTTCCTGGATAGAAGATAATTTAGAAACATATTCTGAAATAGTTGGTACTGGATTGATTTCTTTAATCTCTTTGGGAAAACTTTTAGGATGATAACCGAAATTACAAAAGAATGGAGACATTCCTAAAGAAGTATGATCCACATTGTTATAGGCAAACTCCAATTGACTTAAAAGGTCTGACCAATCTTCTTCTACATTGGTTAACATACAACGAATGAATTGTTCAATGGTTTGGTTGGTGCGTTCAGTTAAACCATCAGTTTGAGGATGGTAACTTGATGATAATGGAACCTCCATATTTAAGAGGGAACTCAAGTTTTGCCAAACCCGAGAAATAAATTGTGAACCCCTATCGGAAATGACTACTGATGGGATTCCATGCAAACGTATGACGTTTATCATAACAAGATGAGCTAATTCCATAGCAGTTGGCAACTTTTTTAGAGGAACAAAATGAGCCATACGAGAAAACTGATCAACTATTGTTAGAATGGTCGAATAGCCCTTTTTCGTGATTGGAAGCTCTACAATAAAATCTAAAGAGATAGTGTGCCATGGATGTGGTGGTATAGGAAGTGGAGTTAACAAACCACTTGGTGCTTGGTGAGAAGGTTTGTTCTGGATACAAACACTGCATGTTTCAACAAAAGTTTGTACATCTTTAAACATGGATGGCCACCAGAACGTTCTCTTGATTAATTCATACGTTTTTACAATGCTTGGATGAGCAGTTAAAGAAGTGTCATGGTGAAAATGAAGTATATCTTTCCTGATAGTCTCTGTAGGTACAAACATGAGATCATGCATGAAAATCAGATTGTCTCTTTCTTGAAGAAAAGGATGATCCTTCCTCCATTCGTCAAATTCTTTTGTCTTTAATTCTTTTTTAATGTCAGTTATTACATCACAAATAGATAGACTTGCTTGAAAACAAGATGTAGGTATAACAGGTTGGACTTCTAGGGGTGGTTCTATTACATTGTCTCCAATCCTAGATAAGGCATCAGCCTTTAGGTTTTCTTTTCCTGGATGATATGTGATCACAAAATTATAATCATTAAAAAACATCGACCATCTCAACTGCCTGGCTGATAAAGCCTTTACTGATCTTAAAGCTTGAAGGTTTCTATGATCTGTATAAATTGTTACAGGGTGACGAGCACCAAGCAAGTAGTGACGCCATTCTTCAAAAACTGCTTTTATTGCCAAGAGTTCTTTATCTGCAATGGCATAATTCAATTCTGCTTCAGACAATTTCCTGGAATAATAAGCAATAGGATGCATTTGACCTGTGTTGGTGTCTCTTTGTGATAAGATTCCCCCAAGTGCAAACTGTGAAGCATCAGCCTCCACTATAAAAGGTTGACTGGGATCTGGATGACTTAAAATTGGAGCAGACGTAAACTTCTTTTTTAGGTCACGAAAAGCATCTTCTGCTTGGTCTGACCAGACAAACTTTACTCCTTTTCGCAGTAATTTGGTAATGGGAGTGATGATCTGAGAGAAATTCTGAATAAAGCGGCGATAAAAGTTTGCAAAGCCTAAAAAGCTTTGAACCTGTTTTACAGTAGTGGGACTGGGCCAAGAATCTACCGCTTCTACCTTCTTGGGGTCCATTTCAATTCCACTAGGGCTGATGACATAACCTAAAAATTCTACTCTTGAAACATGAAATAGACTTTTTTCCAGTTTTACGAATAGGGAATAAGAAAGCAATTTTTGAAGAATAGCACGAACTTGCTGTACATGTTCTTTTTCTGAATTAGAAAAAAATCAAAATGTCATCTATATAGACGACACAGCAAACGTCAATGAATTTGTGTAACACTTCATTTATAAAAAATTGGAAAGCAGCTGGAGCATTGCAAAGTCCGAATGGCATTACTTGGTATTCGAAGAGGCCAAACTTAGTTCGGAATGCTGTTTTCCACTCATCGCCCTTGCGGACTCTCACAAGATGATAAGCCCCGCGTAAATCCAATTTAGAATAAATGGTAGCCTTTTTAACTTGATCTAACAAAGTAGGAATCAAAGGTAGTGGATACCTGTTTTTAATAGTCACATTGTTCAAAGCTCTATAATCGATACACGCGCGCAACTCACCTCCTTTTTTGGGAATAAAAAGAAGAGCTGATGACACAGGTGATTTTGAATGTCGAATGAAACCATTTGCAAGGTATTCGTCAAGGTACTCTCTGAGGTGTAAATTTTCTTTCTCTGTCAGAGCGTATATCCTACTACAGGGCAAGGTTGCACCGGGAACTAGATCTATTCTGCAATCAAAATCCCTGTGTGGTGGAAGGGTATTAGCTTTTTTCTTGTCAAACACATCAGTGAGATCCGAGTAAACTGAAGGGACCCCTTCCAAAGCCAAAATACTGGTAGATTCGGCATTAAAGTAAAAACCTTGAATTACGTCCTTAGCTTTCTCTAAAAGAAAGCATTGATTTAGGCATTGTGTGGACTTGAACGTTAATGTCTTGGATATCCAATCTATATGTGGATTGTGTGAAATTAGCCAAGGAATTCCCAAAATCAGTCTGAATTGAGGCGCATCAATAATATCAAACGTAATCTTCTCCCTATGAATAGGTGAACTGTCCATTTCTAAAACTTCGGACTGTTTGTTGATGGGTCCTGAAGTCAACTCCTTACCATCTACTGCCCTTACTATTTCAGGATGATCTTTTGGAACTGATTTAAATCCTAATTGAGAAAAGAAATGTGTATCAATGAAATTTCCAGTTGCTCCCGAATCTATGACTGCTTCAACCCTTTTAGATATTGAAGCGGAAAGTAAACTCCTTAACTCAACAATGATGCAAAAATGTTTACATCCTATGGGTGGAACAGTAGAGGCCAAATTAGAAATAGCACCCGACGAACTGACCTCATCTTTCGTCGAGTATTCTAGTTTTCCGATTGTTCTTGAACAACAGCTATATCAGAAATCTTAGATTTAGCCTTAGAAGGTCGAGTAGGGCAATCTTTTACGAAATGACCTGTCTTTCCGCAATAAAGACATTGGTTCATCTTTCGTCTTTTGTCCTTTTCCTCTTTAGTCAAAGGACCCCGAACAGAACCTATTTGCATTGGTTCTACAGAATCTAATTTAGAACTGACTTCTCGAGGTGTAGAACTTCTCTCTTTAACAAATAAAAGTTTGTGGTCACTCTTTCCTCTTTCTCCCTTCCTTTCACTTAGGCGATTATTTAGTTTTACCACTAAATCTATGAAGTCATTGATATCCTCAGGAGGTTCCAAGATTTGAGTCACCATATCTTTTAGGTCATCTCTTAAACCTCTATAAAAAATAGAGACTCTTTTCTCATAAGGCCATCTAGCTTCAAGGACCAAACGATTAAACTGAGAAATATAATGAAGTAAATCTGAAGATCCTTGTTTTAAACCAAGTAGCTCATTATCGGCTGACTGCACGAATACATGTTTAGCAAATATCTTCTTTAAGGCACGTTCAAAAATTTTTAAATTATATAAAATTGGATCATCATTTTCCACTAGGGGAATTGACCAAAGAGCAGCATCTCCGCCGAAATAAGATAATATGAAAGCTATTTTTGAAGAGTCCTCTGGAAAGGCTGACTTTTTGGCCATAAAATGTAAATGACACTGCTGCATAAAAATAGAAAACTTATTACAGTCTCCAAAAAATCTTTCTGGCTGAGCTAATGGAGTGGGAACCGGAGTAACTACTTGAATTTGAGTTTGAACTCCAGACTCAGAAGATGGAGCTAGGAAAGTTGCTGGTTTCAAAATGGGTTTTTGCTGGATAGACTCTTGTAATGCAGACATATCTCTACGTAAAGATGTATTTTCATCTCTCAAATCCTTTAAGATAGCTGCTATTTCCTGTAAGGAAACTTGATCCATTGCGTCTGGGCGAAATTTATTCGTGGGCTTTGCCTTCTGTCAAATGCCAAACTATGTTGTCCCTTACCTTGAGCTGTGCTGGAGATCTTGGACGACGTAGAAGATTTCGCAGAGACGCAAGGGACCAACTTCCCAATAATCTAACTATTAAACTTGCTGACTCTAAATTTACAGCTAAGAATAAAACTAGACTTTTGGGAGGAGGGCCGGTACTGGACGTGATGGTAAGTAGAAGGAATCTTGCTGTCGACCTGCGAAACAACAAGCAAATGAAACTCACTAGAGGCCCTTTCAGACTCCTAATTCCTATTATATCCCCTCCCTTAACCTGGATCTACTCTATTAGTTTGGTTAACGTTCTCTACTTAGACTCCTACCTGCGATCAAACTTGTTCTGTCCTTCGTCCAGTATTTCATGGTCTTGGTAGAGGTGTGAAGTCGTCAAGGTTCTTGTCTGCAGCTTTGCTTACTGTGTTTTTGCGTTAAACACTAAAGAAAACAAAGAAAAAGTACTTAAATAAATGTTCTATTTATTTATTCTCTAAATTACCCTTTAGCGCCTTGACCTACTTGCAAATGATTCCTTACAGATGAATACCGTGGGGTTCTGTGATTTTCTTGTGTTCAAAACCTGTTGTAACACAATGAGGAAAAATACCACATACTCCAGACTCCTTATTCTTGACTTCAAAACACAAATTAAAACAACAAAATTACATTACAATATTAAGTCTTGCAATGCCTTTAAAATCCGATTTTCAAGTGCTCCAAACTTCCTTGAGTTAAATCCAAAAGATTCCTTTTGTCAAACATTACTCAACAGAGCCTTATCTTTGCCAAATGTTATTCCTGAAGTTCCTTTACTCAGAAGAAACCAGCGAAGTTCAAAAGATTTATCACTAGCTGTCTTGCGATGGGCGCCTTTTCATTCAAAGCTAAAAGTACTTAACTTAGTTTTTTGTTTCCATGCAGGTCTTGCCGTCGGAAGTCGTCTAGAGAGGTGTCTCCAGCGTTGGTCAGTTCTTGCAGGGAAGAGAGCCTCCAGACGTGAACCTTCCTTCAGCAGAAGCGGAAGGCAAAGCGTTTTCTAGCAGCCTGGGTGTGGTTTAAATAGTGAACCGCACCCAGGAGATATGTGCGCACGCACACGTTTTACTCAGCTGCGAGCCGAACGCTGAAAGCGGCTCCAAAGCACTAGGAGACTCTCCTGTCATGAAAGCCTCCCTCAATGCTGCGCTCTCGAGTCTTAAAACAAACAAAGGCACAATATGAAACCCTACACCACTTGCTGATCTCAATGAACCATGCAGCCAAGTCCTCACATGCATAACGCTTTTCAAAGTTAAGAAACACAAATATGTACACATTCCAAACATTTACACACTAAGCTACATATGAGGTGCTGGTGCACGGGAAAGGGGCGGGTTTTTCATGGATCACTGACATAATATCGATGTCACAAATATCGAGATACACAAATATCGAGTGAAAAATATCGAGTAACAAAATATCGACTCCCTATCTACAAACAGGTAAGTACCAAAATATCGACTCCAAAATATCGACTTACAAAAATATAGACTGTCAAAATATCGATTTTTTTAAATGTCTTAAAATTAAGTTAAAACTAATATAGTAATATATATATTTAATATAAACTTAGAAATAATTATTTTAAAATTTTAATTTTAATAAATAATTTCTATAATTAAAAAAATTATATCACCAAAAATAATACATATATATATATATATATATATATATATAAAAACATATTATTAAATAAACATATATAACATTTTTAGCGTAGCATAGAAAATGGTTAAAATTTATTGTAACAACTATAGTGAGTTCAACATTAGCAAAAGTATTGGATAGCGTAGAGGTAAAATTTACTATTCCCACTCCAGTGGGTGCAACAGTAGGGAAAGCGCTGGATAGCGTAGGGGTTAAAATTACTATTCCCACTCCAGGGATGTATGACGTTACAACGCATACTTTTACAACACCTACCATTACATCAAAACTTTTACAACACAAAAACTTTTACAACTCATACATTTACAACGCAAGATTTTACAACGCATATACCTTTACAACGCATACCATTACAACATAAGAATTTGTAAGTATATAATATTATTTTTAATATAAATTAATTTAAAATATTATAATATAATTGAATTTTATTTAATTGTATTTAATTAATGTAATTTAAATGTAATTTTACTTTATTTTTACAAAGTACCCCTGTACCCCAAAAACCCTAAACTGACCCTGAATCCTAAAAATACCCCTTTACCCAAAAACTGAAAACTGACCCTGAACCCTAAAAATACCCCTTTACCCAAAAACTGAAAACTGACCCTGAACCCTAAAAATACCCCTTTACCCCAGAAACTGAAAACTGACCCTGAACCCTAAAAATACCCCTTTACCCAAAAACTGAAAACTGACCATGAACCCTAAATATACCCCTTTACCCCAAAAACTGAAAACTGACCCTGAACCCTAAAAATACCCCTTTACCCAAAAACTGAAAACTGACCCTGAACCCTACAAATACCCCTTTACCCAAAAACTGAAAACTGACCCTGAACCCTAAAAATATCCCTTTACCCCAGAAACTGAAAACTGACCCTGAACCCTAAAAATACCCCTTTACCCAAAAACTGAAAGCTGACCCTGAACCCTAAATATACCCCTTTACCCAAAAACTGAAAACTGACCCAGAACCCTAAAAATACCCCTTTACCCAAAAACTGAAAACTGACCCTGAACCCTAAAAATACCCCTTTACCCAAAAACTGAAAACTGACCCTGAACCCTAAAAATACCCCTTTACCCCAGAAACTGAAAACTGACCCTGAACCCTAAAAATACCCCTTTACCCAAAAACTGAAAACTGACCATGAACTCTAAAAATACCCCTTTACCCAAAAACTGAAAACTGACCCTGAACCCTAAAAATACCCCTTTACCCAAAAACTGAAAACTGACCCTGAACCCTAAAAATACCCCTTTACCCAAAAACCCAAACATATAACATTTTAAAAATAATTATATACTTAGCAATACTTACGTTGTAATGGTATGCGTTGTAAAGGTATCTGCGTTGTAAAAACATGCTTTGTAAATGTATGCGTTGTAAACGTTTTTGCGTTGTAAAAGTTTCGTTGTAATGGTAGTGCATAGTAAAAGTTGCGTTGTAAACGTTGCATACCCACTCCAGTGGGTGCAACAGTAGGGAAAGTGTGGTATAGCGTAGGGGTTAAAATTACTATTCCAACTTCAGAGAGTGCAATAATAGGGAAAGTAAATACTTCACAAATAGATATAAATAACATAAATAGTAATACCAATTACAAATAAATAAAATATTTTACTTGTGTATACAAAATATTAAATATTTATTTATAAATACAAAATAAAATTATTTAATTATAAAAATTGCCTACTCATACTAATTAATTACCTATTAACAATAAATTAATTTACAATTTCAAAATTAATAAATTTATTTTAATTACCAATTATATTTTAATTAATTACCTATTAAAAATTAATTAACAATTAATTCAAAATAAATACCAATAATTTAAATGACATATTTAATTAATTATAATTAAATTACTTCCCACCCTATTCCCCTATAAACCCACAACCCGCTACAGAAAATAAGTTTCTTAAATTAAAATATTTATCAATTAATCAATTATAATTAATTACCAAATATATTTTAATTAATTACCAATTAATAATTAATTAACAGATAATTCTAAATAAATATCCATAAATAAATTAACATATTTAATTAATTATAATTAAATTACTTCCCACCCTATTCCCCTATAAACCTACAACCCGCTACAGACTTATATTACACAAAAAATAAAAATTATTATTAACTTACCTTAAATTCGATATTTTTGTTGGCTATATTATGTCTAGTCGATATTATGTCCATTCTATATTTTTGAATCGATATTATGTCCATTCTATTCAATATTAATTTTCTCTAGTCGATATTTTTGTTGTCTATATTATGTCTAGTCGATATTATGTCCATTCTATATTTTTTACTCGATATTCTGTCCAGTCGAAATAAAAGACTCGATATTATGACTCTTTACCGTTTTTCATATACTAAGTCTATCCTCTGGCTTTATTAAGTCTGGGGATTTGGAGAATCATGACAGCATGTCCAGAGGGACAGAGGAGGTGAGGCCTTTGTTCAAGACTGTAGTGGGAGAGAGGCCTTTCCTGGGAAGCATAGGTGGTGAAGCCTGTGTGTAAGAGTGCAGTGGACTAGACTTCATGAAGCCTATCCCCTACTGCACTCTTAGACACAGGTCTCATCTTCTTTGTACCTGTGGACAGAGCTCTTTTCCACTACACTCTTCAATACAGGCCTCACCTCTTCTGCACCCCTGGAGAATCCTCACCTGATCTGTAACCCTGAATAGACCGTTTGCTTTTTGTCATTGCTTTGTTGTTTGGTAATAGTGGTCTATAATGTGCTATTTTTTTCGTTAACACAGATTGAAATCAAGATTTCAAGAGTAAGGAAAGATGCCCTCAAGGCAAAGGAGAAGAAAACATGATAACCGCAAAAAAACAAAAACAGCAACGGAATTACAGCACTCTTCCACAACCAATACTTCAAAAAACAGGAACAAAGCTCCTGGTAAGACAACTAAGTCTTTCTTACGGAACATATGTAGATCAAAAAAAAATGTTGGACAGCATGTAGAAAAAGAGAATGAGAGAGTAAATTTGAAAAGGAAGGAGAGACCCTCAAAAAACTGGAGCAGGAGAGAATAATATGTATAGGAATAGAAGGCAGAATCAGTTTAGAGACATTCGTAAACGAATGTTTTGCAATAGGGTGGTTTTAAATTTGTTAAAAAACAATAGGAAAGGTAAACAGAGAGCTGCTTTTTATAAGAAAAAGAAAAGTGTAGAGAAGATTGTTGATCAGGCTTTTGAAGTTAAGAAAAAAATATTTATTTTAATAATCAATAGAATTAGGACACTTAACAAGACAATTGATGTTTTCAAAACAAACAGTAGATGGAAAAGAGTAATTAATCGGACTAATTTTTGTAAAGTTTTTTCAGGAGAATGGATGCACAGTTCAAGTTGTGAGCCATTTTTTAATGAGGAGAGTTACTTCCAGGAGAATGATTTAGTGCATGCAGTTGACACCAGTGGTCGAGCATATGAGGTGAAAGAAGGTTGTCCGATTGAAAAAGAGAAACTTGCGCCTAGAGAACCAGAAGAGGTGTTAACTGATGAAGTTTTAGGGAGACGTACTACGGGTCCAGTGTACACTTGGAAGTGTAGTAGTATTTGTAGTGTGCGACAGGAATCAATTGATTTGTTTTGTAATTTCTTACGTACATATAGTAAGAAAAGTCTAAAGCAGAAAATGAAGTTGTTGCAAAACTTAGATCCTTGCAGAGTGAGAGAAAACACAGGTTTGCAAGGGCATTCACTGGCTTGTCTTTCTAGAAAAGTCTGTCAGAGTGTTTTTCATCATTTAAGGATGTTAGCAGTGCATCATACCAAAATGAGGAAATTAGTGAGAATGTTGTATTATGCAAAAAGTCCAGCACTTAAGCTTAAACAATTAAACAGTGCTCTTTTGCATGGAACTGAATTAGATGTGAAGAAGATTTGTGAAGAAATTGAGATTTGTTATTTTGGTGAAAAAGAGGACAGTGTAGAAATTGAGACAGAAATTCAAGGTAATGTGGAAGACAATGTACAGATTTCAAGTACAGAAAAGTTTGACCAGGAAATTACCAGGTTTAAGGTGAAATCAAGTGAAAGGCCGAATTTTACTTGTGTGTGTTGTCGACGAACTCATTATAAGCATCAAACTAGATTAGTTGATTTATACGTAAAAAGTGAAAAGATAAATAATTATGAGTGGAAGGATTTTGCAACTTATTTGTGGGTGGAGAATTGTTTTGATTAGAGTTCTGATCAGCGTATTTGTAAATATTGTTATGATAAATTAAATCAAAACAGAATGCCTGCTAGAGCTGTTCATAATAATCTGGAGTTGGTAGACATTCCTCCTGAATTGATGGATTTAAATACATATGAGTCTATTTTGATTCAATGTGCCCATCCTTTTCAGGCTATTGTTCGCATGGAGCCTAAGATAGGGAAATTGCCTCCTTCAGATTTACAGAGAGGATTAAAGGGAAGAGTTGTTTATTTGCCTCTAGATTTCAAGAAAAATATTGATACCATTGGTGTAAAGAAAGTGGAAGAGGAACCTCTGGTTATTCTAGTTAATGGGGTTCCGACAAAGAGTAAGAAAATCTGGCAAGATTTAGTGGATGTTAGGAAAGTCAAAAAGGCAACGTTGTATTTGGTCAAAAACAATGAGTACTACAAACATGTATGTGTTGAAGCAGAGGAAACAGCTGCAGATGAAGACAGTGATTGTTCAGCTGGCCAAATTGAAAAAGTTGATGTGTCTAGAAGTGAAGAAATATATGAACATTATACCGTTCATCCTTTGCATTCCAAATAAGTGAAGGGGAATGCAATTGACTTGTTTCAAATGAAAGCAGCAAAAGGAAGTCCCATTAGTGTATGGGAAGAAAGTTTGGAAGCTCGTTGTTTTCCACATTTATTTCCAACAGGTCGAGGTGGACGATATGACGATCGACCACTTCAAATTCCTGCATCTGAATATCGAACTGTAAGATTATATGCTGAAGATCCAAGGTTTCGTCAATGCATTCCTTATTTGTTTCATCTACTGTATGAAAGTGACTTGTCTGGGCTTTCTTATGCAGTAAACCATATACTGAAAAGTGGAGCACATCTGCAAAATGTTTCGGCGAGGGACTTTATGGAGAAAGTGAATCTGCAAGATAATATTTTGGAATCTCATTTAATCAATCTCATGGCATGTCAGCGTGGTACAAACGAGTATTGGTACTGTCGTCATGGGGAATTGAAATGTATGCTAAGAAACTTAGGAACTCCTACATGGTTCCTCACTCTTAGCTGTGCCGAGTATGCATGGGACGACTTACTTCAATTTCTACGAGAGGCAAATGCAAATATACAAAATATAGAATTCAAAACACCTGGAGAACTGTGTTCTTTGGATCCAGTGAATGTATGCAGATATTTTAATCATAGATTTGAAGCTATGATGTCTTTTATTACCAACAAAAAAAATCCTCCCCTTGGAGAGGTTTTGGATTTCTTTTGGAGAAAGGAGTATCAAGCGAGAGGTGCTCCTCATATACATATGTTGTTGTGGATTAAAGATGCACCTGGTTTCTGATCGAATTAGACCTCTGTTGGGTCATCCAGATAGGCCTGGACCATCTGCTCAATGCTCATGGGTGCTCCACTTTGCTCAGCCTCATTTGCCTTTGCCTAAGCACTGGACTTAAGCCCTGCCTGTAGAAATCATTCCTCTTCTGATTTTGAGGATGATGCTCCTGTTCTTGTTGTTGTTGATATTGTTTTTGGTGTTGTTGGTGGTTTTGGCTGCTGTGAGCCAACTGCATTGCCCTCAGGGTCTGAAGTTGAACTTAAGCAGTGCTTAATTTGTAAAATATTAAGTGCAGGTGCTCTCATTTTTTTAGGATGCCACACCCACTCTCCATGGCTCCGCCCACTTCCTCATGTGGCTCCACCCACTTGTGTTATCGGCTCGGCCCACATCCACCAGCCTCAACACATGAGAGCCACCTCCAGACTGTATTGCCTTTTCAGAGTAAATCCAGGAGTTTGCAGGGCTCACCTGTACACCTCCTTCCTGGCACTGCAAGGATTGTGCAAAGACTGTGGTGGGCACCTCCACGCAGAGCTGAGTGATGAGACGTACACACTACTGGAGGCTTTTGCTTTACATACTACTAAAAAGAACTAGTCAGACAGGATTACACAAGCTATTGTAGTGTATTTTTGCATCACCATTGCCGATTGCAGATAGATGGCACTTGTGCAACCTTTGCACTGCTTATTGACTGAAAGTGCAACATTTGCACAAACTGACCAGTGCAGAAATGTATTTCGCATCGATTGGTCATTCTGGTGTTTTTATATTTCTCTTGCAGAGAGCGCAAAAGCAATACAACAGTTTAACAATTAAATGCATAGATGTGAAATCATTTAAAAACTGAGACCAGATTACATTGATGGCACCAGTACAGTTTTACACCAGTTTCTTGCTAAAAAGTGACAAGTGGCCTCCAATGTCTTCAACTCAACATATGCTAAACAGACCACAGAAAGTGAGCGATTAAGATAGGAACCAAAGTGAAAATAATAGTGATGCCGCGCTCCTGTAAAAATAAATTAAATACATTTGTCAGTGACAAATACCACAACAATGCATAGTTGATGTCACTGCTCCTCTCATGTTCATCCTTACATTTGACTCATTGGTGATGGCAACACATTGCTGGCTCAGGGGTCCACTTCTGGTGGGTGCGATGCCCCCAGCTCTCCTCTGCAAACGCAAATCACCGTCCACGCTGGTACTTGGCAGGGCTGTGTTGTGTCTGTAAGCACAAGGGACATGGGCGACCGGCGAAGCCGGTCACGTGCATCAGGTAGCGCGGTCCAAGAGGAGAGGACTCGAGCAGTTGCGCACCTCCATTCATGGTCGACTGCACTGGACAGCAGTGCAGGGTGGGCAGGTTGTCAAGGGAACTTCGGGCACTACTCCATGGTCCCGATGACTTCAGAAAGTTCAGTTGTGCATTACATGGAACACAGGTCCTGACCTCAATGAAAGCTTCCGGCAGCCGAGTGATTGGGGAATATATACAGCATGAGGAAAGGTTTCAACTGACCCACCCGGGCCATGCAGTAATGCACATCTTCAGCTTACACCTCTATAGCATGAGAGGAAAATCATGACACCATGCTCTTCTGCCTCCCGCAGCAGCTGTTTGTGTTACGGAGAAATCATATATATTTTTCAGATGCGGCCTCATTGTAGTATAATTATAAACGTACTTGAACTAGAAGAGTTCAGAGACAGACGTTTCCCAGGCCGTCTGGAATGCCGCGGGCCACACAGGGACCCCTGCCGGGGCCGCACAGTTCAGCTGCAGCACTGACTGCTCTGCAGCATGATGCACTCTGCGGGACTGCATCAGTCTTCTTCACCGACCCCAGACACTGGCTGCTGACACACTCCTCGTCCCCCCACTTGGCCGCAGTTTAGATTGCGCCCGCCTGCGATCATCACCAATACCTCTTCTTGCGCAGCGGGCGGCGAGTGGACACTGTGTCTGTGTGACCTCCTGGCACTGTTGTCACCGTACCGCTGCCGGTGACATTTCACTCCGGGGCATAGCTGCCAAGGTTTCAGATTGCCAAGTGTGACATTTTCCTAATTTCAGTGCCAATATGAGTGACATTTGATCAAGCATGAGTGACACTTTTTCGCGAGCAAAATGAAGCAATTAAGATAAGGGAAGCATATAAATATCACAAACAACCATTTGCACAACGAAAAAACTATTATTTTAAGTAGTTTAATGTACGGTACGTGACGTTACTTTTTTATGAACTCCAGAAATGAAACAAGTAAACATAGCTGTATGTATTTATCAGCTACAGTCTACTGACTGACATTGTGGAATAATTGTTTCTAAGAAAGCTGAAAAGTTAATTACAGGGAACGTATTACAGTGCTTTATTGTCCAACTCAATGGTGCTCACAGTAATATTAACTGCAGAGAAGGGTGACACGGACAGCCAGCCCTGCTGGACCGGGCCGAAGACAGCGAAAACCTGATCTGAAAAATTATGTGGAAAACAATAGAAATTGACAGTGATGTCCCGACTGACTGACAACTTGCTGTGTGTGTCGCCCACCCCAACTATGTAGTGTACATCATGTCTGGATGACGGCTTAAAGTTCCCCAATAGGCGTCAGTCTGGCCTTAGAGAGATTGCGCGCTCTGACACAACAACATTCACATTTAATCGACATTAATAGCAATATTTGTGTCTAATGAGTTGTAACAAGTACTTGAAGTGAAGTGGCGGGCCGGGTGCGGTGGGCAGACTTCAATCCTCTTCAGAGCCAGTCATCTGCAGCAGTGTGGTCTGGTACGTGGGCGATCGGACTCAAGTCGGCAGCTCTGCTAAGTCAAGCAGCTGGCCGCCAGTGACCCCCGTGGCCATTATCTGCCGGTCAGTGCAGACAAAGCTGCGGCCAGCTGTGTTCTCTACTTCAGTCACAGTGACTACAACGTAAGCCCCCCACAGCGTGGGATGTCCCGTCCGGCAGCCGAGCTGCAGGTGCGAGCTCCACATTCTCAGTGCTTGCGAAGCACCTCTGAGCACACGTAGCATTATTGCCGCAGCCGGCGCCACCCCAACAGGCAGTAAGCACAAGACTTGACCTCTGCTTCTTACGCGCTCTGGTAGGCAGCAGGATGTGAAGTCACTTCCGTCCTGCCAGAGCGGCGCCTCAATAGCACACAACCTGACTGGGGCAGGCACGCCCGGATGTCAATAGTAGCTATTGGATATACTACCGTCAAGCGGGCCTATGTGGTGACTCAGCGGCGCTGCGGAAATTAAATAGAAAAAAATACATTGTAGCACTCTGAGCCGGCAGCTGCTTCCCGGAGCGCCCCAAGCCTCAGCTACGCAGGCCACACGGAATCAGTTTCTGCGACAGTGCTTGTGTTGTGATAGCTAAGTTGGAACTATGCATTAATATTCGTGAGAATGCATTTAGCACCACACTGAAATAAATGCGTTAGCCCCGGTCCTGAGAAATAAGTGCCGGTGCTAAGCACCGGAAAGCACCGGCACAAATTAAGCACTGACTTAAAGGCTGACTTGCAGTACTTGTTGTGCCCTGGAGGAGCGGGCTTCTAATTCCCAGCCAATCTTTTTCTAGCTGACTGGCTAGCACCGCTATCTGAGTTTTGTAGCTGGCAACATCCCCATCTGAAAAGGGAATGAAAGTGTGCAGTAATCGTTTGTACCGCGGATCAAGAATTGTGGCACAAATGTAAAGGTTGGATGACACAATGCCTCTTTGCACCCTTGTATTTTCAGATAAGAGAAGGGTTAAGCTCTCCACCAACTCATATGCTTCTTTTTTTCCTCCACATCGCATTCATTGCAGACACCCCCTTCAGCTATTCCTGTAGCATGTGCAACAATGGCTTGTCCCGTAGTACAGTCCTCCTTGCTGACTTCATGTGTGAAGACCTAGAAACGAAGTAGCATCTCTTTCAGGTATATAACTAGGCCCCATTTGTCCATCTCAATGATCATGCCTTTCACAGTAGCATCCCCTCTTTGCATGACATATTCATTGATTGGTCTGTACTGCTCAAACAGATGTTTAAGCATGTTGAGTTCCAACGTGTTGGCACCTCCTGGATGAGTGTTTTAACTGGCATTCTATTATCACGTTGAATGATCCTCAGCTGCTTTTTGGGCTTTAAAGGAATGGCTGAAATGTGTACAGTTTCTTCTGCAGGTGGTTAGTAAGTTGCTCACTCAGTCTTCTTTTCTCAGAAAGTCTTGAACAATGATGTTAATGCAGTGCCCCAAACACAGGACCCTGTAATAGCCACCATCGGCCATGGCCTTAACTATATTACTACCTGTCTGTGGCAACAAAACCAATGTTAAGCCCTCTTGATCACAGCCATTCAAAGACCTTGCTATCAATTACGGGAGAGACCAGACCGGGCTGTGTACAGCCCGGTCTGGTCTCTCCCGGTCTCTAACGGGCTAGAACGGGCCCGCCCTTGGCCCGGGCTTCGCCCGGCACACGCCCGCTCACGTCCTGCGAAGCGGGTAATGTGCCGACAGATATAGGGCATGGTTGGGAGGAGCGGGAAGAGCACACAGCGGCTGCTGGTCCTCGCAGTCCCGCTGATGTTCAAAATGCCTCAAAACACACAGGAGAGTCCGTTGCTCGAGCGGCGCCCGTGAAGCAGGAGCTGCGAGGCGCTGGTTAAGAGTCCGGCATGGGGGAAGAGCGGGAAGAGCACACAGCGGGCTGCTGGTCCTCGCAGTCCTGCTGACGTTCAAAATGCTTCAAAACACACAGGAGAGTCCGTTGCTCGAGCGGCGCCCGCGAAGCGGGCGCCGCGAGGCCTGGTTAAGAGTCCGGCGTGGGGTGGGGAGCGGGAAGAGCACACAGCGGGCTGCTGGTCCTCGCAGTCCCGCTGACGTTCAAAATGCCCCAAAACACGCAGGAGAGTCCGTTGCTCAAGCGGCGCCCGTGATGCGGGAGCCGCGAGGCGCTGGTTAAGAGTCCGGCGTGGGGGGAGGAGCGGGAAGAGCACACAGCGGGCTGCTGGTCCTCGCAGTCCCGATGACGTTCAAAATGCCCCAAAACACACAGGAGAGTCCGTTGCTCGAGTGGCTTATTGCTTCCATCTATTGATAGCTGCAGCACCCTGAATGCTCCATCCCACATGATTCACAATGCCAAACCGAGTCTGTTACATTTGTATATTTGTTGCTGTTGTTCTTCTTTCCTAGCCTTCCTGAGTGAACTGTACAGTAAACCAATCATGAAATCCCTTATTGTTGTCAAAGTCTCACAAATGGCTACACTGTATTGTTATGTTTTTTTAACCCCTTCGACGCTCATCACGAGCTCAGATCGTCATGAGGTACACGTCTCGTACGCTCATGATGAGCTGAGCTCGTCATGAACCGCGGGTTTTTTAAAACTTCAGCGCACAGCGGGAAAATGCACCCACCGATGGTGTTAATAACTGGGGTAATAAATGTAATAATATTAATAACACTAACATTACTAACTTGACGTTTCCACCAATGAATCATTTGCATCATTGAAAAATAAAGTGGTTGGATGGTTAAATAAACATAGACCACTTTCTCCCAGGATTTCTAGTGAAATCTTGATGGACCGAAGAGTGGCCTGGGTGGGCAATACCAATAAGAATACCAGTTGCGATTGTGTCCTGGTGAATTTCAGGAACCCAAGAACTGTCATTTACATCTGTAACTGGTTGCAGGGCGACTCAGATACTAATATCCGGGCCCTGCCTTAGCCGCTTTTTATCCCTTTTGATCCGATGCAGCCCATGGAGGGGCCAGAAGAAGCCTAGACTAGGGTAGAATCAAGAGGACAAAGCAAGGAGAATAGGATAAAGCCCTATAATTCCTATACACACAGGCAACCCTTCTATTCTAACAGGTTCTGGACCTGGTTGACTGACGGCAACATTACCGGGGTGCGCCATCTTCTCTAAAGTCAATGGGGGGTCCCTACTAAGAACATGGCACCCCCGAGGCGATCATAGTCTGTGCCAGTACTGAAAGGCCTTTAGGCTTCTATCAGGGGGTGGCCAGTCACCCGAGGTCCTTGGAATATTTACCGCCTGTGAACACTGACCAGACTAACCTGGCAGATGGTGCAATCATAATAGATATACCTCTGGCTACATTAGTGGCATTGGGCCCAAAGTTCCCGCCTAAAGTGATAGAAAATATTGGTGAACCAGGCGTTTTGTCAATTCTGTCATGGAATTTGGCAGGGTTGAGCAACAAATTATCTTGCCCGGAGTGGGGGTCGTTCGTCGAAAAGCAAGATGTGTGTCTGTTCCAGGAGACCTGGGCCAGGAAGGACTACCCACGTACTGGATTTGCTACATTTTCAGTCCTGGCAAAATGGGGGGGAAGGGACGCCCATCCGGCGGACTAAGCATCTGGGTGGGTTCTCACCTAGGATGTAAGGCCAGGACACTGAACACGCAGTCGGAGGATGTCCAATGTGTGCTTTTGGAGTGGCCGAATGCACCTAAACTTGCATTGGTCAATGTGTATTCTCGACCTGTCAATATACCAAATGAGAGCCGAAGCATTGATGAGCTCTCAGCATTCCTGGATACCATCCCGCAAGGCACATTGTTTGTGGTAGGGGGTGATTTCAACTCCCATTTCGAGCCACTACCGGGTTTGATGGATGGACTATCCACGGAAGAGGACGATCAGTGGGCAATACCTCCAATATTGGGCGCCCCGACTAAGTCCTGGACACCGTTAGCTGTCCAAATAATAACCATTCAATCATGGCCTGCAATGGACGCACCCAATCAGACATCCCCCTAAACCTACTTTTAATATACCTGGGCAGGAGTCACGTTTGGATTATATCTTCGTCGAATCACGCACTTGGGATAAGGTCATTGACTTTATGGTCATTAACAGAGATGAGAGCGACCACAATGCGCTGATTCTGGTATTTTCTTCACCTGGTTTCCCAAATGGTAACCTCTTGCCTAATGGTGAGTGTGGCTCCGGGGCGACCCTTTCTAGCAATAGGCATAGAGTCAGATGGGCCAATATAGCAGACAATTCCAAGGTGATTGCAGAGCTTTATGCTCGGATTGTCCCTATATTCGAGGGCATTGGTGATCTAGCTTCTCAACCCCGCTCCCCTGATAATTTCAACAACATTGGGGCTCAACATCGGGAGCTAATCAGTACAGTTGCAGAGGTGTTAAATCCTCCTGTGACAAAAAAGACATCTAAGGCCGCCAGACTGTCATGGTATAATGCCGCCTGTAGAAAGGCCAAATCAGATCTCCTAGCATCTCTGAAGCTAAATACTAATAAGGAGGTAATCAAAGCAAGGAGAATAGAATACAAATGCCAACTTCAGTCTGCCAAAGTTGACTGGGATCACAAAAATTGGGTAAACATGTTGGAAGCTCTTAAAACTAGAGACCCCCGTACATTTTGGCAAATTGTGAAAACAGGGTCTGGCGAGCCGACCGCCACCGTTAAGCCAAACATTGCTGCAAAAGTGTGGGAGGAGCATTTTGGGGTTTTGTACGGAAAACCAATTAGTGATCAAGAAGGGGACGGAGGTTGGGTCTCTTTATATGACGATTCCCATATAGATTGGGATGGATTCAATGAGGCAGAGGTTAGTGCTACAAAATCAAAACTTGCAGCCGAAAAGGCCCCAGGGTTGGACAAGCTTCCAGGAGACCTATTTAAGCATGAGCCTGAGATATGGGCTCCATACCTCATGATCATATTTAATGCAGTCTTGGGGGGGATGGCGGTGCCTAGTACTTGGCTGGGGGCAGAGATTGTCCCTATCTTCAAGAAGGGCTCCCCTCTGCTCCCTGCCAACTACAGGCCCATCACCCTTATAGATGTGACACAAAAGATCTTCGCAAGGCTGATTTTAGACCGCCTCCTAGACTGGGTGGATGAGCACTCAATCCTGAGCCCTTACCAGGCTGGGTTCAGGAAGAATGTATCCACTACAGACCAGATTTTTTGTCTGACCCTTGTATACTGGAAAACGGTTAAGTGGGAGGGTGGCAGCCTCTACACTGTTTTCGTAGACCTCCGTGCGGCCTTTGATTTAGTCCCACGGGGGAAACTATGGTCTGTACTCCGAGATCTGGGCATTCCACCCGAACTTTTGGATATAATTATTCGTCTCCACACGGAAAATTTTGCACAGGTTAGATGTGGTAAGCATGGTGAGCTTTCGAGTAGATTCCCCGTTGACAGGGGGGTGAGACAGGGTTGCGTTTTGGCTCCGACCCTGTTCTGCCTCTATGTCAACGGGGTAACCGCTCACCTGAATGCGGTCTTAAATAGTGATGCCCCCAAGCTTGCTGGTAATAGGGTGCCCGCGATTATGTTCGCGGATGACACCCTCCTATTGTCTAAATCCCCAATGGGGATTCAGCGTGTGCTTAACGGTTTTGAGGCATTTTGAGTTGAACATGGTTTAGAGATCAACGCACTGAAGACAAAATTCATGATTTTTAACCCACCATCAACCACACACCCAAACCCAAGTATTGGCTCAACTAGGTTGGAAAGGGTCAAACCATTTGAATACCTTGGGGTGACAATAAATGAATCAATGACGTGGGGACACCACCAAATCAAATCCCAACTTAAATTGGCCCAAGTAGTGGGTGGCAACATTAAACTTGTAAACATGAATAAATCCACTATCAAACCAATTGGCCCTCCCCTGGAGATATATAGACTCCAGGCGAAGGGAGCGGCATTATACGGCGGCGAACTCTGGGGTCATACGTGCCGAAAAGAAATCCTTGTTACTGAGAACAAATTTCTCAGGCAGCTCCTGGCTTTGCCCCCAAGCACTCCACTACTACCTCTGAGGCTCGATATGGGCCTCAAGACAATAGACGACGACTTGGGCCTAGAGCCTCTCACTTTCTGTCGGAGACTCTGGTCTACCCCAGAGTTAGTGAATTATAGGCTCGAGCTACAAGAAATTTTAAGTCTTCCGATAGTGGGGAAAATCCCATAGCTCAATCATGTAAAAAATGGCCTCGGGAAGTTGGGCCTACACTTATTGTGGTCTGACCCGGAAACTGCTTGTAGTCAAGTTTCACGCAAGCATTTGGCTTTATTGTATCACGAAGGCAAAATATTGGCCTCTATTCAGGGCACACAGACTGGCACCCTTTCAGGATCTTTTTTAATGACTAAAGATTGTTATCAATTTGAGTGTATTTTAGATGAGATCTATCCTAAAATTACCAGGAAATTATACTTGCAATGGAGGTACGGCACATTGCCGACTAGGAATTTTACAAGTAAATAGTCTCAGACCTCCTCTAAAAATTGTCCGGGTTGCAACTATGAGCAGGAAAATGATATACACATACTGTTTTTTTGCCCAGCTTATGTTAAAGCAAGAAGGTACTGGATTATACCCACTTGCAAAAACTTGGGCCTCAGATACTGTATGCAGGCATATAGGATTTTCAAAACAGATTTATCACCTGTAATTGTCTTTGCTGTAGCGAAATTTTTGGAATCCATGTGGTTTAGGCGAAGACGTTTTATCGACACTGATTAAATTCTATCGTACTGTATAAATTGTACTGGTGGTAATTTTTTTAAGTGGATGGCGGGCTACATCCCATTCCCATTTTTAGATTGTAGGCATGATTAGATCCCATTTTCCAGCCCATGTGGCACTCTGATAAATGTGTCATTATCCTGCTTGAATTCTAATTGATGTATCTGACAACTCATTAATACTGTATTGGTTTTTTAATGTATTATGTTGTGAAATCTTTTATGGCAAAATTGCCGAAATAAAGAAATAATAGAAAGAATAAGCCAAGAGGAACAAAGGAAAGACATGCAGGCCTATGGCAAAAGCAGTAAAGCACACTAATTGCCACCACAAAATGGCCACCAGCCACATGGTCACTCATAACTCACAACAACTACAAGCAGGAGACCTGGAAAACAATGTACTCAAGCAGGCATGTATGGAGTTGGACAAAGACTTTACAAAATTACCCCCGGTCACATTGGGAGGATCAGCCAAGGCAAATGCTGGCCCACTATTACAAACACACTCACACACTGGCCAGACAAAGGAGGCATGCTAAACAACACAGCTTTAATGCAACAGAGTCAAAAACGAAAATTGACAGCGCTAAAAAAGGTTTGCAAGTTACAACGACACACATCAAACAAAGGCATTTATTTAACACACATGAAAAAAGTGAAATATCAATTAAAAAAAAACATCTTTTTAAATTCAACAGACACCACAGAAACAGTTGTTTCATGCACCCATGAGTAGCTCTGAGCCTATTGGTTGGAAAACACATTTGCAGACTAGGCCACATAGTGAATCAATTAAATAATTTCATATTGCAAATTTATTTGAAAATGTAGTGTACTGTGCTGAATGTTTTGCAGGAAAAAAAAGAAAATTTCCATGCAAAAGAACAACCAGAAAGAAAGCATGACCACCATAAAGTAGGCATGCAGGCCTAATGCAGAAGCACACTGGCTGTCCCTTCACAAAATGCCCACCAGCCACATGGCCAGGCCACAACAACAAGAAAGGGTAGACAGACAATGCAGGCCTATGACAAAGCACACTGACTGCCTTTCCAAATTTGACCACCAGCCACATGGCCAGGTCACAACAACAAGAAAGGGAAGACAGACAATCCAGGCCTATGGAAAAAGCACACTGGCTGCCTTCACAAAATGGCCGACAGCCACATGGCCAGGCTAACACAACAAGAAGCAATAAGCCAAGACGAACATCGGAAAGAAGACTTGAAGGCCTATGGCAATAGCACACTAACTACCAACATAAAATGGCCACCAGCCACATGCTCGCTCACAAAAACAACAAGCAGGAGGCCTGAAAAACATTGAACTCAAGCAGGCCTGCAAGACTTTACAAAATAGCCCCTGGCCACATGGGGAGGCTCAGCCACGGCAAATGCTGGCCCACTATTACAAACACACTCCCACACTGGCCAGACAAAGGAGGCAGTGACTTAAATAAATATTACAAATTGATTTCAAAAGTTGGAGAAAGTGTACCGAACTCTGTAACACGTTTCCTTTATAAAAGAGAAAAATTGCTTACAAAGAAACAACTAGGCCCTTACTGAAACTACAGGCCACACTCCACAATACATTTTATCTTAAACGATGAAAAGTACAAACAAATGTAGGTGCAATGCCCCAATCAAACAAACAACACCAATTTTCTAACTTACTTGTTTAAATCTCACATTCAAAAATCCTCAAATACAATGATATATTATGCAGCGGACACAAAGAGTGAACCTTCAATAACCAAATCCAAATAAAAAGTGAACAGGAGATGGACAAAGCACTGGGATGAGCCTGCTGGACAGGAACAGGAAGTTGGAGACTCTGGGGCACTTCCTTGCTGTTCAAAAAAAGATGAAAAAAGGACTCCTTGGACAAAAAAGTACAGCCAAATGTCAATTTGAGGAGTTTTTTTAATCCAAATTGTCATTATGTGAAGGTTTTGATGCTGCCCAGGAGAGAACCTTCCCCAGATTGCAGATTCTGTGTGTTCGGGATCGTGTTCTTCAAAAACCTGAACCGGAAGTTCTAATGCCACACCCGAATGACGTGTTCGCAATCGCAAACTCTCGCAGGACCGTGCGGCCGGCTAGTGAATCTTGTGGTGCACGCGAACGGATGGGAAATCTCATCGCAATCACAGGCACCCGGTAAGTTGCTTCTGGGTGCGCAAAAATGCATTTTGGGTATGTGAACACAAAAGACCTCCACTCCGTTGGGGAGTGCGGAGTTTTCTGGCAACTTCGCATTCTATGCGGAATGCGAAGTTGCCAGAAATTTGCAAACTCTGCGAGCGGAGCTGAGTTTTTGCCCAGTGTTAGTTGAAATGGGTAAATACGATGTCATTGCATACCATGATTAGCGCATGTCTGACAACGGCAATACCAATAAATGCGATGTGCATGGACGCCATAATGTACGCCTGCACAACAGCGACAATACTGGCAGTAGCAATGTCAATGTATGCTATAATCTATGCACAAATAACAATGTTGTTACAAGTAAAAGCAATGTTGATGTAAGTACGCCATGATTGGAAATGCATAACTATGGCAATATCAGTAAAGACAATAGTGATCTACTCCATGACAACTGTAAGCACAATGTTGAGAATTTCGATAAAAATTAAACCAGTGGCTGGCAGATTATTTTTAGGAGTTCCAGTGAACTCGTAAAATTGCTGTTAGATTTACCCAAGGTGAAATCCCCATCAACCATCGAGTCAGAAATACATTGTAAGGCAGGTCCTGCAACCAGGCACACCTGTCGAATACCAGGTCACAGGTGGGGTCTCTCTTAACCCAAAATAAAATGCACTCACAGGTCTGAGAAAATTGCCCCCAATACTACAGATTTGGCTAAAGGCTCGAGTTCCCCAAAAATTCCACAAAGCTAGATGCCACATATAGATAGAAACATGCAGCAAATCAGGACACAACATGCGCACCGCACTTAGTGATCATGTGCTCCTCATGCTGGACATCTGGACACATACACACTGGCCCACTCTAGCTCTCCCCGCAATCGAGAGCCATCTGTGTCCTTATCGGATGTCCAAGCTTGTTAATTTATGACTGAGATGCTATTCAGGGATGCAGAAATTACTTTATTGCATCTCACAAAATGTATATAATACCAGCCAAAACTTGTACACAAAGAGACTTTCCTCAGAGGCATTCTTAAGAGACTCTCCCAGCCGCTGTGTTTGATTAAACTAAGTTGTTTCTCTTGTCTTTTCATTTCTTTAAGGTAAATTCATGTACAACCAACAACTTAGTTACAAACATTGAGTCACACTTTTATGTCAAACCGCATTAGCAGTGCTCCACTGTTGGAAAACGAGGCACTATCTGTGAGGCCTTCACAAATAACATGACTACATTTGTCATTCACTGGGAACCAAACACCCAATTGTAGTCCCTGACTCTCAGAGGGTAGCGTTGCAAAGCAGTCTGAGGCTTACTCAAGGGAGGTGGTGTGGGCTAGTAATCGCTATTACAGGTGCGCAGCAATAACACTCAATAATTGATTGTCCAGTCTGTACTTTGCTTTATAAAAGTAAGAGTACATTTATTAAACACATACACTACTCAATACTATGCACCAATATACAAATATACATAAGCTGTTGGAATTACTTTGTTACATTGCTTAACATCTCCACCCCTCCCGCAGGGGGGGTGGGGTCTAGTACCACCACTCCGATGTATGCACATCATCTTGCCCCCAAATGCAGTTAGTTGAACCTAACCTGGAGCGAGGGCCCTGCGCCCTGGTATCATCCCAGCGACGACCCACCCTGTTACCTCAACAAGCATTTAAAATAGGTACACCTGCCCTGGTGACACACAACCCTGACTGAGCATTTCCTACTGACCTTGAAGTATACACCTCTACATCATAAGGGATAGCAGTCTGGGTTCTTCACCTAAGCGCAGCAGCAAGAATACAGGTTTAAGCATTACTTTATAATGACAGTACTCATCACATTTGTGGATCATTAGAATGCATTGCAATTACAGCCCCTAGAGGCATCACAGGATTACGCATATACAGCCAGACATCCTAGCATGCTTGTCTGGCAATATAACCCCACTTTGCTTATGGCGTCACCTTACACAGGCACTTCACATTACACATGTGACCTTCAGTCCCTCTAAAAGAAATAACCTTAGTAAATGCAGTTCTGGTGCAATTACACCTCTTCACCTCCAGGGGATGCCCTTCTCCAGACATCCCCAACTCAGCCCTGCATCCTTTGGCGCACTTCTCAAAACACCCCCAGCCATAGAACCAAAGTTCCAGCCCAGGAGGTGTTAAAATGCAGGCTGAGCCCTTGAGGGGTTATTCTTTTCAAGTCCCCATGAGACTTGGGGGGTCAACCATTTTCATGCTGAGGGAGACTGCATTGCTCCTGCAGCTCCCCCGATTGTCATTGGGGGGCCCGGTCCCACCCGGACCCCAAGGGATACAGTGCAGCTCGGGGAGCCCACCCCCTGCTGCACCTGCAGGGTGAGTTCTTCTTGCGGCTCGGGGAGTGCACCCCGGCAGCCCTTTTTCTTGCGGGGGCCGTCCCTCCCGGGAACACCGCACTGTCACCTTGATGGAGAGCCACCTGGAGATCCCACCCCCGATGGCTCCCGCCGGCTCCCTGCACGGCCAGCACCCTCACTTGCTGCCATGGGAGCCTGCACCACATTGCTGGTCTGCCCACTTCGGCGGGGAGACACTGAGGTCCATGCAGGTTCCGCTGGCCTCGGGGGAGTGCAGCGGCACTCCCCTCTACTCCTACTCTTCATGGGGAGCATGCCAGCACTCCCCGTCTTTCTTTTTCGGCGGGGCCAGAGTGGGCTCCTGGTACCCCTGGGCACCGTCGGGGCCCAGAGTTGGGGTCCCTGGCCCCTGAGTACTTCACAGGGAGTGCAACGGTGCTCCCCAGCTTGACTGCATCCATGAGGGGGATGCGCAATGGTGTGCCCCCCCTCTTCTTCATCACCGGGGCCGTCTTCACAGGGAGCGTGACGGCGCTCCCTGGCTATGACTTCTCCCGCGAGGGGCGTTGCGCGATGGCCCGCCCACCTACTTCGCAGCGCCATCACTATCGGGGCCAGGAGTTGGGTTCCCGGGCCCCTCAATTCTCTCCGAGGAGGGCGCTACGGTGCTCCCCCTCCACAGATGTCTTTGGGGGCCAGGGTGGGCTCCTAGCACCCCTCTTGGGCCAGTTCACGGGGAGCTCGAGAGCGCTCTCCGACTTTACTTCTTTATGGGGGCAGCCCCTGGGACCTGATCCACCACGGGGGCATATCCAAGACCGGTGGCGGAACCCCATGTGCTTCATCATTGGTCTGCCAGAGGTCAAAGGTTGCCAACCTTCTGGGGCCATTTCTCAGCCCCCAGGGGACCGATCTTCACAATTCTGGCCTCTTCTTGCTCCTGGTGGGGCTCCCCAGCCACTGGGAGCACTCTCTTACACCCTCTGGGTCTCACAGAGGGTGGATTCAGCAGGGAGTTGTCTTCACTATCTCCCTGTGCCAGCCTTTCTCCTGGCTCTCCTCCTGGGCCTCTCTTCTCCCTGCTCAGAGGCCCCTGCTTCTGCGCACTGGTCCTGGTCTCTTCTCCTGGTGCTGTTCAGGATCCTAGGACAGTCAGGGGGTTCCTCCTTCCAGCTGCTCAGGCCTCTGGGTTGGTTCCAGATGGCATCGTCCAGGGTCTCCTGACACATGGTCTCTGAAAGCCCGTTCCCTCAGCCTTTTCCCTTGTCCAGCTAAGTGCCTGACAACCAGTGACAGCTGCTGAGGGATTAGCCTGTAGCTCCACCCATCTTATCTCCTTTGAGGTTGGTCATCAATCCAGGCTGCTGGGATCAGCCCCTAGCCAGGCCCTGGCTATGAGCTGACTCAGAGTAATATAACATTTCTAGATGACCCAAAAGCAGTACTAATATGACTTTGGACTCTGCAGAATATATCCTCTCACATAGGTTACAGTGAACTTTGGTGTGTGTGTCTTGAATTTTTAGGCCCTAGGAAAGTAAAACTAGCCCATGTGCTCCCATAAGAGAATAACGGAATAAACACTGACTTTCCCTGGAATGTTTCTTCCCACTGTATAAAGCCTATTCCATGTCACCACCCAATTCTGCATATGTCCTGCCACACCATTCACTTTGTAGCTGCTCTTTGACTGCGCTCGCAGGGAATCTCCCCTGCAGAGCCCACACTTGTGTGCGCAAGCATGTACACATGTGTCTGCATGTAACCAGCCCAGTACCCTTTACTCCAGCTGCTGCGCAGTAGCATAGTCAAGCTAGGGAGCCACCAGTAAAATCCACACACAGTCTCTTTCATCATGTGTTCACTGTGGGTGAGTCCCAACTCATTAGGCTCATCCACAGTAAAAGCTCAAAAATAGATACTCAAAAGGCGAAAAATCCGGGCGGCTCAGAGTGTCTGAACCACCTTCTAACATCCACAAACAACTACCACTTCTATCATACTTTGTGATGGCTCTGCCTTGACAATATATTGAGCTCCACTGACATTCAATTAGGCTTATGTATAAAAATATTATATATACAACTTCTGTACTGAATGCAGGCTAAAATAAGACCCACTCTCCTACTGAAAGAACAAGCGTCTGTGTGCTGTGCTAAAATGGCCTAACAAAAGCATGTACTATAGCTCGCTGAACCCATGCCAAAGGAAACGTATGTACTCTGCAGTAATGGTTTCCAAAGCCATTGCGGTAGTGCACAGCACTAATGCTTCAGCTGACTAACATTGACAAAAAACATTTGCAAAGCCAATAGGTCTACCGAGGCAGACAAAACATACAACATACATCACTTAGTCTGCAAAACATTAGAAGTGATCTTATTAACACAAACATAGACAGTCTAAACTTACTAGCCACACAACTAATGCAAAATAGAGAACACAGAAATACAGACTTTCGCAAAGGCAAGACCTATTGGCTCTGCCAATGCTTGTTTATATTATGTTAACACTGTGCACAATACCTTTCCAAAGTGTCTGCTACCATTTAAAAAAAATTACTTTTTAGGGTCCGGCCTGCGTGTGCATGCACTATTGCTTACAAAAGGGTTTGGAACCCGCCCATTGCTTACTATCTGTTGGCTTCTGTGTCATCTTCTGTGCAGCCTCTTCATTGGCCAGTCAAGGGGAAAAGTCACTTCCATTCCTTGTTGTGGAGACATGGAGAATGTTAACTCTAACCTCTGAGTATCCTGATAATATAATGACCGATTTCTGAATGGTGTTTGTGATTTAAGAACAAAACATGACTAAACAAGCATTGGCAAAGCCAATAGATAATTTAGCTATGTTGCAAATGACTGGAAGTAATGTAAAAAAAAAAACGGTATGACACAGCCAGTCCAGTTCCTGTTATTATTATTATTATTATTAAATTACACTTGTATAGCGCTATCTACCCGGAGGCCTCGTAGCGCTTATGACTGAAACTTGCTAGCGCGGGCTCAGGGCAGATCAGCATGATTTCGCATACAGGTGTGTTTTCAGGGTTTTCCTGAAGGAGAGATGATTAGTAGTTTCCCGGAGGGGTAGAGGGAGGGTGTTCCAGAGCTTGGCCGCGGTGTATGAAAAAGAGCGGCCACCCCAACGGGTTTTCTTGACTCTGATGGAAGTGGCCAGCTGGAGGGAACCGGAGCGGAGGGAGCGAGAAGGGACATAGGGAGTGACCAAAGACTGTAGAATTGCGGGGCCAGTGTGATGAAAAGCCTTGTGTAGAATACACATAGCCTTGAACTGTACTCTCGCCGCAATAGGAAGCCAATGAAGTTCCCTTAGGGCATTCCTCGCTGACTGCCAGCGTGGAAGATTGTAGAGTAGACGGGCCGCACTGTTTTGGGTGACTTGGAGCTTCTGAATAACAAAGGAGGGGGCTCCCATAAAGAGAGCGTTCCCATAGTCCAGGCGCGATAATATAAGGGCCTGAACCAGGATCCTCCTGGCATGAAATGGAAGCAGGGGGAGCACCTTCCGCAACATCCTCATCAACCCAAAACAGGTGGCCGCGATCTTTGTGGGTTGTACCGAAAAGTTCAAGGCTGAATCAAACCAAATCCCCAGGCTTTTTATCTGGGGCTTGGGAATGGGGGGCGCACCCAAACATGGTGGCCAGATGGATGCAAAAACATAGGGGGAAGGGTTACCCAACAAGATGACATCGGTCTTCTCCCCATTAAGTTTTAAACAGGAAGATTGCATCCATCTGGCGACCGCCTCCAGACAGGGGCCTAAGGTGTGGGACGATCCCTCCGCGTGGTCTAAGGAGACCACCAGTTGGGTATCGTCCGCGTAGGTGACAATGCGCACACCGAAGGGTTGGACTATCCTGTCTAGAGGTTCCATGTAGGCATTAAACAGGGTGGGGCTCAGGGAGGAGCCCTGAGGAACCCCACACCTGAGTGGATGTTTAGGGAATACTGTCTCACCCTCAAAAACCTGAAAGAACTGGTCAGCCCGGAAGGATGTCAGCCATTCTAGGGCCGCGCCCGACACGCCCATGTCCACCAATCGTTGCAACAGCGTGACATGGTTGACCGTATCGAACGCGGCACTAAGGTCCAATAGGATGATGGCGACTCTCCCCCCCTGATCCAACACTGCCCTTGCTTCTTCCGTGACCGCTAGAAGAGCAGTTTCCGTCCCATGTAGCGGACGAAACCCTGTCTGAGAGGCACGCAGGAGACTATTTGACTCCAGGTAATTCGTCAAGGTGTTATTTACGTGCCGCTCAAGCAGTTTGCTCAACCAGGGGAGCAAGGAGATGGGACGATAGTTCGCCAAGTTGTTCTGGTCAAGATTGGGCTTCTTCAACAGCGCCCTCACCATCGCGCACTTCCATGGTGGGGGGACGGATTTGGAGGAGATGGAGGTGTTGAGAACGTCCAATATGATAGGGCGAATCACGTCCATAGCCAGATTGAGGGTTTGTGGGGGTGCAGGATCGTTAGGGGATCCGGAGGTGACTGTTATAACACTTTTAAGGTTGAGCATTCGAGATCTCTTGCATATACTTTACTATATACTTATATGTGTATGTACTTTGTGAGCTCTGTTGATCAGCCCTAGGACTTGTCTGCTTCCGCTTAGGGACTTGTTTCTATTTAACTGTCTTACTAGAAAACGACCAGTAGAGGTCAGTAAAATACCAGAATTACTTTTTTTGTTTGCTTGTTCAATTGCCTCTATTTACCTGTCTTAATAGAAAACGACCAGTAGAGCTCAGTAAAATACCAGAATTGCTTTTTTTTTGCATGTTCAATTGCCTCTATGTACTTGTCTTGATAGAAAACGCCTAGTAGAGGTCAGTAAAATAACAGAATTGCTTTCTGGTTAGGGACTTTATTTATTAATGTTTTGGGGGGCACTGCCTCTATTTAACTTTCTTGATAGGAAACGAGTAGCAGATGTCAGTAAAATACCAGAATCACTTTAGCATTCTCTAGATTCCAGTCCATAGAAATTGTATTCCACGAGCACCCGTAGACAATAATATTTCTTTTCAAATCTTGTATTTTCAGTGATATGACCATCGAAGGCCCTGATTTTATATTAAAAATACAGCTTTTGACTATACAATTTCTAGCTGAAAAGTAATATTTCTCTCCATGTGTTCCAATACCCGGCTCGTCACGTAGTTTGGTGCTTACTTTCCCACCATGTTAAAGAACAGTAGATGCTTCAGTACCCAGGCTAATGTGCTGCAAAGCTAAATACGTATAAGGTCCCAATGACGAGACCGATTGCATTACAAATGCTTGTTTTAATTTGCAGTTATGCTGCACTGAAGCTAGCGCTGATTTATAATATGGGTAAAAAAACATTGACAAAGTTAAAAGATCTTGCATAGGCATGACCTATTGGCTTTGCATATGGTAAGTTATAATGACTGAAATGCTCATGGTATATAATTAGGCTGTCCGGTTTTCAGTTTCTATTTTTGGTAAATTCTGGTGGGGTTTTTTCAGTGTTTCAATATCTTAAAAAACAGTTGTTATCAGTGGTTTTACATTTTCGCGACACTAAAAACATGGAACGTTTTGCTTTTATTATTGCTTGCTTTCTGCACTGAAAGAACATGGTATATAGACAGTGTACTTATAGTGTATATGAGGTCCAAATAGATTTTTGCAAATTAATCTTATTGTAGTACACCATACAATACTTCTTCAGTGAGTCTTTGGGTCATGTGCGCTTGCTCTTTCCTTCCCATGTAATCTTCTGTGAAAATGCCCTCTCAGCATTCATAGCCCCATGGGCTGAGAACCATCAGCTAAGGGACACATGGGATGACTCTTTCTTTGATGCCACATAAAGCACGAAATGATAAATATTTGCGTTTTAGTTCCTGTGCATAAGAAAACAGTGCACTAGAATGGACTAAAAAGTC
Organism: Lissotriton helveticus; assembly: GCF_964261635.1. Taxonomy (NCBI): domain Eukaryota; kingdom Metazoa; phylum Chordata; class Amphibia; order Caudata; family Salamandridae; genus Lissotriton; species Lissotriton helveticus. The sequence continues at coordinate 1,472,803,607 of NC_136065.1, forward strand.
AATGTCATCCCTCATTAACTCTGAAGATGGTAAAGATGTTTTCAGCATACCATCTAACAAGTGGCAAGGATCTCCTACAGGGAATCACTTCAGCTCTGGTATCAGTTTTGACACAACTTTTTTATATACGTAGCTGAATCACTGCAAATACAAACAATATCACTCCAATCTTTGTTGAACTTTGAAAGAAACATTTTTGCAGAGCATTACAAGTGACACTGAGTTCAATGCTTCCCAAAAGTCTGGTGTCATGTGTTCACCACTATCTCAGATGCCTGGTGATATATATACCTTGCATTGAATGTTTAAAGCCTGAGGTGTTGGCAATTCACCTACTATCAATACTGACCCACTAAAACATATGGTCTGATGTATTAAGGGTTTTTACCCATTCCCTGTGGGTAAATGTGATGACACATATTTGGAAAGATTTTTATGAAACAAGCCATTTTACCCATCAGTGAAAGAATCAAATGCAGCCAAAATATCAAATATTAATTTGATATTTTCTCATTCTCTACAGTTTATAAAATAATTAAACTAGACCTAAAACATGAAACTAAACCCTGCATCTTTAGACCAAAGGGCACAAAACTGAGAAAAATAAAAGGAAGAAGAAACAATATTTCAGTGGCATCCCTAAAGAACTAAACTCAAGCAGAATAATGTTAGCCAGTCTTCCTTACTGCTAGCTTGTATAACAAAGTTACATTGTATTGACACCTCCAGGAAGAAAATAATGACTCTTTCACTCTCTTTTTCCTTTCTTTGAATGGCATTTAGTTTGTGGTTGGGCAGGTGTTTTTTCAGTGTTTATATGTTTTCACCGGTGAGGGCTATTTATCTTTCAGTGGGTTTTTATCAGTTATTATAGGTTTAAACCTAAAACCCCACAGCCTATATATAATGGAGAATGCCCTTGCAAAGGTGTTAGTGTGTCCAGATTAAGAAGCATTTTAAGATAATACAAAAACTTAGAAAAGGTTCCCTATTAATCCTCTGGATATAACATAAGTTGTAGGTAGATGGAAAAGTCAAATAAGTTGCAGCTTTTATTACAGTGATACTTTAGGCTATGTGTTACTTTGGGTGCAATGGTTACAAAACAACTAAAATAAACTCCTGATTGTTTGTTTAGTAGGGAAACATAGCACTAATTGGTGCTTATATATCCTAGACCTTTAGGCCCCTGTGCCACTGCACCTACTGCACCATTCAAATCATGAGGTTAGTGCCTGCAAGGCAATTGCACTTCTGACTGCTTGTATAGTCATATACTACAGCAATAATCAGTGTTCAGTGGATTTCCTAGACCTTTTGGCACCATTACCACTCCACCTGTTGCACCATTCAAATTATGGCCCTAGTGCCTGCAAGATAACTGCACTTGTGACTGCTTGTTTAGTTGTACTATAGCAATAATCGGTGTTCAGTGGGATTCCTAGACAGTCAGTCAGTCAGAATATCTTTATTCGACTTATTCCAAGTAATACAAAGAAACAAAAACAATAAAACATAACATGGGATACATACAAAACCCTGCATTTTCTTAAAAAGCATCAAACTAGATGAGCATTTTAAATACTATATAAAAAGTTAAAAAGGTACATTTTATAATTCTTAACCATTAAAAAGTTTTTAAGGCGAAATTTGGCCAACAGCTTTCACTCTCGCAGCGGCCACTAAAAAGTTAGCAATACAGAAAGTTGTGCGGGGATTTGTCAGGAGCTGTAGGTAGAGCAGCGCCGGGCGCACCTGTGTGAATCCCGCTTCTTTCAGAATGGGGAGCAAATATTTTTTCCTCTGCTCATGATACAAGCTACAAAACATGACAAAGTGCATTGTGTCCTGCACAGAGAAATGGTCGCAACTGCAAGGAGGGGCTAGGTCTGGCTTCTGCCAGCACTTAAAAGAACCTAGGTAAAAATGTAGCAGGTTGAACCTGAATTTAATTAATAAAAACCTGTGATAAGGGAATGTAACGAAGCTAAGATAAGGTGCGAGAGAGGGTACACTCACCAAAAGGTTGTGAGCCCTAACTGCTGGTTTCAGCAGTTCAACTTCCTCACGGCGCGCTTCCTTCCTTTCCTTGAATAACTTTTTTATATGGCCTATATCCAGAGCCCTAATTTTTTCTGGGCATGAAAAAAGTTCTGGATGACCCAATTCTGTAAATGATTTAATTAAGTAGGCCAGCCATGGGATTCTGCTATATTTATCAAGTGATAAGACGTCCTTCAGAATTTTGTGGTTCAAAGGAAGGTCTTCGTTCAACCACATTTTCAACCACAGTGTCAGGGGCGCTAAACTCAGTAAGTCTGACAAATAGGGTAGGCCCACCTCTTTATGGATGGAATAGGTTGGGGTTAACTGGGGTACAGAGAGGAGAGATCTAATAAATCTATTTTCTGCTCTCTGGATGGGGTCGAGATTTACGTACCCCCACAAAGGAGATCCATATAGTGCGATGGCCACAGGCTTACACTTATAAATTTTTAATAGGGCTTCCATGGGCCTGGCTCCCAACTTACCAGCAAAACCCAGGAGCGCTGAGGCAGATCTAGTTACCGCCAGCCTCTTAGCACTTATCTGTGGTCCCCACGATCCTTTTTGATCAAACAGTACACCCAAGTAGGGAAATGTAGTTACCTTGGAAACCGGGACCCCGCTGCAAAAGAATGATTTATGTCTTTTTTTGGTACACTCACGCCCCATTACCATCGTGTGTGATTTGGAGACATTAACCTTAAGGTCCAAATTATCCATAAAGGAACCGAAGGCGTTCAGGAGAAGCTGGAGTCCAACACCAGTGCGGGCGATCAGCACGGCATCATCCGCGTACAGGAGTGCCGGAATTTGGACATCTCCTGCGCGTGGAACGTCCGCGTCCTGGCCTCGCAGGTGTGCCCCCAGGCCATTAATATAGATGGTAAAAAGCGTGGGGGCTAAAATATAACCTTGCCGTACCCCCTTTAAAGATTTAAACAGAGGGGTACATCTGCCATTGTTTGACACTCGGACGGCTGCAAAAAGCTCCTGATGCAAGGTGGCCATGAACATAACCAAAGCTTCATCGATACCCATTTCCAACAGGATCGACCATAGTTTTGACCTGTTGACAAGGTCGAAAGCCGAGGAGAGGTCCATGAATGCAAGAAACACGGAACCCTCCTTGGCCACCGTGTACTTAGAGATGAGTAAATGCAAGTTAATACATTGTTCGATGGTCCCTTTTCTCTCTCTAAAACCGTATTGCAGTTCGGACAGCCCACCACAGCCCTCAACATTCTCCCTCAGTCTTAATAAAAGGACTCTACCCAGAACTTTTATGGTTGAATCCAAAAGGGATATGGGCCTATAAAACGCGGGATCATCCCGCTGACCTTTGTTTTTATAAATGGGGACGATGGTGGATATGGCCCATGAGGCGGGAGCTGAGTTACCATTAACTGCATTAAACACATTAGACAAAACCTCCGCCCACAGTTTAGGTGAGTGCATAAAAAAGTCAGCGGGGACTCCATCTGGACCAGGTGCCTTATGTTTGGTGGTTGCCAAGAGGGCTTTTTCCACTTCTTGAGCATTAAAGATGATAGGATGTACAGCCACATTGGGCAGTAGACCCTTGCTAATTCCCTCATCGTCACCCCCATATACGTTTTTGAAAAAAGACAGCCATTTTTCGTCGGTAATCACGCAGTCCATGGGTGCATTGCTATCTTCAGAAAATAGGGGCTGTTTGATGATCTCCCAAAATCTCCTACTGTCCTTCAGCACTTCCGCTGAAAGGAGATTATCCCATGTTTCGCGTTTGATGGTGTCTTTGCGATTCTTTATGGCTGCCTTATAAGTTTTCCTTAGTCTCGAGATATCATCTTTAACCCTAGGGACGTTTTTTAGAGCCGCCAACAATTCTCTATGGGCTTTCGAGCATGCAGAGTCGAACCATCGCTTGTGACCTTGGGCTCCCTGGGTGGGTTTGGCTAGAAGATCCTTAGAGACCTGGTCGCATATTGCCTCGTAAGCTGCTACTATATAATTCCCTTGAGTGTCCGGATTTTTACAGAGCTCAACCTGGTCTTTAATTTTAGGGAAGCATTTTTCATAAAAGTTATCCGGAATCATGTTCGCCCACTTTACTCGTCTATCTTGATCAGTGGTCCTCAGGGGATGTGACGATTTTGCAGTTATTGGTGGTGCACCCATCTGAGCTCCCCAGGCCACTTCGAGTAGTACTGGGTTGTGGTCACTATGGTGAGTTGCAACTGTACGATAGGCCATGGTCCGGTTTAAAATGCCTAGTGAAACAAAAATATAATCTATCACTGTTCCATGTTGGGCGCCGGTAAAGGTTGGCATTCTCAAGCCGCAGTCAGGTTCGTATAGATTATAGTTAGCAAGTAAATCTTCAAGCTCCTGCCCCTCTATGGAATGTTCGAAATGAGGTCCCTGTGGGGCCGCGTCGTCAACCTCGTTGACTCCTCTTCCCTTACAGGCTAGTTTACATAAATGAATATTAAAATCGCCTAATAAAATAAACTCAAAAGCAAACTCGATATTCTGTGAAACTGTATTTAAAATACTGTCCAGACTGGCGATATTACAGCCGCTATAATCACTGTTCCCAGAATTATAAAAGTTGACATATAAAGTCCTGTTTGTTTTGTTGATCACCCTTTCAACTATTAGGATGTTGTCAGAATCAGAACTGATCTGCCTATAACTTCCTTTTAGATCCAAGGAAAACAGAAACACCAAACCGCCTTTAGCCCTGCCCGCTCTGCTAGGGACTGCAGGTTTTGTAAAGCTGGTGAACCCATCCCACCAAAGATTGATGGATGTGTCCCAGGTTTCTTGCAGAGCGATGATGTGATGTTTTGAAACAAAGCTCAGCCAAGCAAGGTCCTAGCGTTTAGCATTTAACCCTGCTACATTCCAGCTTATGATCTTACAAGAGTCAGTGGGTGTCCTTAAGTCATATCCGCCCTCTGAATCTCTTTCAGCTGTTTGTTGCGATAAAGGTTCCTCTCTAGTTACCGCTTGACGGAGGCTCTGTATGTCCTCTCCAATCGTGCCCGGTTTAGAACAAGCCACTGTCCCAGATAAAATTAATTGCTGGTCGAAATTTGTGGACAATTGAGACTCTGGAGCAACATTGAGAGGTAAAAAGCTAAAGTGTTCATCAGTATTGAAACCACCACTATTAGTTATTAGATTGTTCAGCGCCTCCCTTTCATGATCGACTCCTGTATCAAGTCAATCACAGGTATTTAGATCAGATAAAGGGCCAAACCTATTTCCTGTAGCAAAACCCCACGCAAAGGGAGTGGCTACCTGACCCTGTCCATTTAGGGCTGAGTTCCACATGGGTTGTGGGGTATTTGGACGTATCAAAAACTGATCATTTCTCAGCCAGTGTGTGGGCCTATTGCCCCGAACACTATGGTCATAACCCAGGGGACCAGAACCCCACCCGTTAGTTCTTAAGCCGTGTGACCGGACAGACTTGATGTTTTGCTCATTCGGGTAGATGGGTCTTCCTGACTCCCGGTAAGCTATAGGCTGAAACCAGTCATTAGGGTGTCGAGATCTGATGGCCCCTCCCCAGCTACTGGTATTAATAGTTTTTTTATAACTGGGGATATTGGGTAAAGAAGCAAACTGAATCTCATCATAGAAGAACTGGAGAGTAAGGGGAATTATAGAGCCACTACGACGTTGGGGTGGAAAAACATTACTCAGGATATCTGGGAGGACCTCGGCGTTAGCAAAGTTTAAAATAACACAATCACCTTTAAACTTTTTTGGCTTACTGCCAATCCAGGATACCCTCCTGGTCAAGACTATATCCCCTGCCAGTTTCTCGAACCCTTCTTGTGCCATATACATATTGTTAGAGAGCCAATGTAACGCTTTATCTTTTAGACCCTGAATGGACTCTGATTTATCTATTGATAGAACAGGGACATTTGCCAGCACCAGTACTACCGGTGAGGCTTCCAAGATGAATTGGTCTGAAGCATCATCTTGATGTATTTCCGCTGTGGCACCAGTTAAACTGATGTGGGAGTCTCCAGCATCTACGTCCTGACCCGGGACAGGTAAAGATGGTAGTGATAACGGAGGCGGCAGCCCTTGTTGGATGGGCTGTGAGTTACTTTCGGATGGGGTAACCTCCATGACCGTGGGTGTTAAATTTGTAACGAGGGAAGATAAATTCTCTACCTCCTTAGCCAATTTGCTGTGTACCCCACCCAACTTTCTGACCTCAGATGTTAGTTTATCCAATTTCCCGATCAGGGGTTTGATTATAGTCCTAATTTTAATGTCTATCATGTCTTGAATCCTATTAAAAAGGTCGTCATCAATGATGCGTTTGGACTCAATGTCAACGTCAAGATCTACATGTTTCCCCACCCGTGTAGGAGGTTGGGTGGCAGGCTTTTTCCTACCTAGTTGTTTCCCCCCTCGCTTTGCTGGAAGTTTTCTACAAGCTCTAACAGCGCGTGTAGCATGCTGCAGGGGTTGTAGGTCTTCATCCGTGGCGGCTATCTGGTTGTTTGGATCAGTAATAGCGTTATCAGATAAATCTATTAGATCTATTCTATCTGTTAGAGGATCAGAATCATCAGCATCCTCAATGCAATTATCTAAAGGATTGGAAACAGCTAGGTTTAACGGAGGATTTTCTAGCAGTGAATCAGACGTCGCTGTACTTAGTACGCTTGTGGATGGACTTTCTGAATGCAAAACAGGTGATTGGCTCAAGCCAAGAGATTGCCTTCGCTTATTATTAATACTACTGACCACTTGTACAAGATAGGAATCTAAAGTATTCAATGTCTCAGCAGGGGCAGGTACCAGTTTTTTCCCCATGATCGGGGCTGTGGCTATAGACAGCCTTTCAAAGCTCAACTCAGATGGAATCAGTAGATAATACCAACACGATGTGATATGAATATCAAACAGCAGCGGCGTTATAACAGGAAAATGTCATCTATTCAATGTTATGTGCGAAATATCGAACTGGGAACAGTACCTTTTAGTCCATACGAAAGATGTCAGGGGGGTGGCCTTGCCTGGCCTTTTCGTGCCTCTGAGGGCCACAGAGGGCCCGCCCTTTGCCCGGGCTTAGCCCTGGGCGTCCCGCTCGCGTCCCGCGTAGCTGAGGGCTTGATGGCTTTATACGCCCCTCCTGTCGCCTTGGTCCGGCGTCAGGGAACGCGCCTCCGCCGCAAAGGCTGCCGGGACCTGAAGTCCCGGGGCGGCGGTGGCGTGCCTGGTGTTCGCGGTCTCTGGGCTGGTTCTGCCGGGTTAAGATGCGGCGTGGCGAGGAACAGCTGCTTTCCCCAGGTTAGTGTAGGCTCTTCTAATGCTCCGCCAGACAGTGTCGCAAAAAGTACTCCCCCGCTCCACCGAGGGCTTGATGGCTTTATACGCCCCTCCTGTCGCCTTGGTCCGGCGTCAGGGAACGCGCCTCCGCCGCAAAGGCTGCCGGGACCTGAAGTCCCGGGGCGGCGGTGGCGTGCCTGGTGTTCGCGGTCTCTGGGCTGGTTCTGCCGGGTTAAGATGCGGCGTGGCGAGGAACAGCTGCTTTCCCCAGGTTAGTGTAGGCTCTTCTAATGCTCCGCCAGACAGTGTCGCAAAAAGTACTCCCCCGCTCCACCGAGGGCTTGATGGCTTTATACGCCCCTCCTGTCGCCTTGGTCCGGCGTCAGGGAACGCGCCTCCGCCGCAAAGGCTGCCGGGACCTGAAGTCCCGGGGCGGCGGTGGCGTGCCTGGTGTTCGCGGTCTCTGGGCTGGTTCTGCCGGGTTAAGATGCGGCGTGGCGAGGAACAGCTGCTTTCCCCAGGTTAGTGTAGGCTCTTCTAATGCTCCGCCAGACAGTGTCGCAAAAAGTACTCCTAGACCTTTTGGCGCCTTTGCCACTGCACCTGCTACATCATTTAAATCATGCTCCAGTGCCTGCAAGATAATTGCACATGACTGCTTGTTTAGTAGTAAATATAGCAATAATCAGTGTTCAGTGGGTTTCCTAGAGCTTTTGGCCCCTGTGCCACTGCACCTGCTTTCCCCTTCAAATTATATCTCTATTGCCTGCAAGGTAATTGCACTTGTGACTGCTAATTTAGCAGTAAAATATAGCAATAGTTTGTGTTTGGTGGGTTTCCTAGAGCTTAAGGCCCCTGTGCCACTCACCTGCTGCACCATTCACATCATGACTAGAGTGCCTGCAAGGTAATCAAACTTGTGACTGCTTGTTTAGTTGTAAAATATATCAATAGTCGGTGTTCAGTGGGTTTCCTAGAGCTTTTGGCCCCTGTGCCACTGCACCTGCTGCACCTGCTGCACCATTCAAACCATGACCCTGGTGCTTGCAAGGTAATTGCACTTGTGGCTGCTTGTTCAGTGGTAAAATATAGTAAGAAACGGTGTCCGGTGGGATTCCTAGACCGTATGGCCCCTGTGCCACTGTACCTGCTGGACCATTAACATCATGACCCTAGTGCCTGCAAGGTAACTGCACTTGTGACTGCTTATTTAGTAGTAAAATATAGCAATAATTTGGGTTTGGTGGGTTTCTTAGAGCTTTTGGCCCCTGTGCCACTGCACCTGCTGTCCCATTCAAATTATATCTCTATGGCCTGCAGGGTAATTGCACTTGTGACTACTTTTTTAGAAGTAAAATATAGCAATAATGTATGTTTGGTGGGTTTCCTAGAGCTTATGGCCCCTGTGCCACTGCACCTCCTGCACCATTCGCATCATGACCCTAGTGCCTGCAAAGTAATCACACTTGTGACTGTTTGTTTGTTTAGTAGTAAAATGTAGCAATAATCACTGCTCAGTGGGAGTCCTAGACCTTTTAGCACCTGCTCCCTTGCACCTGTTGCACCATTCAAATCATGACCCTAGTGCCTGCAAGGTTACTGCACTTCTGGCTGCTTGTTTAGTAGTCAAATATAGCATTAATTGGTGTTCAGTGGGTTCCTAAAGCTTTTGGCCTCTGTGCCACAGCACCCGCTGTCCCATTCAAATGATATCTCTAGTGCCTGCAAGGTAATTCTTTTTGTTTATTTAGTAGTAAAATATAGCAATAATTTGTGTTTGGTGGGCTTTCTAGAGCTTTTGGCCCCTGTGCCACTCACCTGCTGCACCATTCAATTCATGACTCTAATGCCTGCAAGGTAATTACAATTGTGATTGCTTATTTAGTAGTAAAATATAGCAATAATATGCGTTCTGTAGGTTTCCTAGAGCTTTTGGCCCCTGTGACACTGCACCTGCTGTCCTATTCAAATTATATCTCTATTGCCAACAAGGTAATTCCACTCGTGACTGCTTATTTAGTAGTAAAATATATCAATAATTTGTTTTCCGTTGGTTTCCTAGAGCTTATGGCCCCTGTGCCACTCACCTGCTGCACCATTAAAATCATGACCCAAGTGACTGCAAGGTAATCACACTTGTGACTGCTTGTTTAGTAGTAAAATATAGCAATAATCAGTGCTCAGTTGGATTCCTAGATATTTTGGCACCTATGCCACTGCACCTGCCAGGGCCGGACTGGCCATAGCGGGCACCGGGCAATGCCCAGGTGGGCCGCCAGAGTTGGGGGCTGATTTTGGGCCCCTGATTTTGTTACAGGGCCTTTTTTGTAGCGTAATTGCAATATCGGCTGCTTTAATGAAATCGGTAGAAACTCACCCTGCTAAACAGCTCAGCCGCACCCCCAACCCCCTGGGGTGCTGGCCAAGCACTATGCCAGGGTCGGTGGTGGGTCCCAGTCAGGCCTTGGCACCTGCTGCACCATTCAAATCATGACTCCTATGCCAGCAAAGTAATTGTACCTGACTGCTTGTTGAGTAATAAAATATAGCACTAATTGGGGTTGGGTGGGTTTCATAAAGCTTTTGGCCCCTGAACAACTGCACCTGTTGCACCATTCCAATCATGACCCTAGTGCCTGCAAGGTAACTGCACTTGTGACTGTTTGTTTAGTAGTAAAATATAAAATTAATCAGTGCTCAGTGGATTTCCTAGACCTTTTGGCCCCTGTGCCACTACACCTGTGGCATCATTCAAATTGTTACCCTAGTGCCTGCACTAGGTAGCTACACTTGTGACTGCTCGCTTAGTTGTAAATATAGCAATAATCGGTGTTCAGTGGGATTCCTAGACCTTTTTTGGCACCTTTGCCACTGCACCTGCCACATCATTTAAATCCTGACCCCAGTTGCTGCAAGATAATTGCACTTGACTGCTTCTTTAGTAATCGGTGTTCCGTGAGTTTCCTAGAGCTTTTGGCCCCTGTGCCACTGTACCTGCTGTCCCACTCAAATTATATCTCTAGTGCCTGCAAGGTAATTGCACTTGTGACTGTTTATTTAGCAGTAAAATGTAGCAATAAATTGTGTTCTGTAGGTTTCCTAGAGCTTTTGGCCCCTGTGCCACTCACCTGCAGCAACATTCAAATCATGACTCTAATGTCTGCAAGATAATTCCAGTTGACTGCTTGTCTATTAGTAACATATAGAAATAATCGGTGTTCAGTGGGTTTCCTAGACCGTCTGGCCCCTGTGCCACTGCACCTGCTGCACCAGTCACATCATTACCCTAGTGCCTGCAATGTAATCACATTTGTGACTGCTTGTTTTGTAGTAAAATATTGCAATACTCGGTGTTTACTGGGTTTCCTAGAACTTTTGGCCCCTGTGCCGCTGCACCTGCTGCACCGTTCAAATTATTGCCCTTAAGCCTGCAAGACAACTGCACTTGTGGCTGCTTGTTTAGTGGTAAAATATCACAATAATCAATGCTCAGTGGGTTTCCTAAACCTTTTGGACTCTGTGCCACTGAACCTGCTGCACCATTGAAATCATAACCCTAGTGCCTGCAAGGACAAATGAGGACATTGTTTATACCCAGTAATATATGTGTTCTGAAAAAGGCACAGTTGCAGGTGTAATACATAATTATTGTGTGACTAAACATAAACACAAAAGCTCTCATAAAAAGTGCCTTTAAACGTATCCCACTCTCTAAAACAGGTTGCCACAGATGTCATAAAATAAAGGATATGCTGTACATATCAAAGTGAAACCCACGCCTTGATAGATTGTGTTACAATGTGGCTAGCTCTTTCCTGTGAAAAGATCTTATCCTGTGTTTGACAGTCAATGAGCCGTAAACTGTTAAATTGCCCAGTTTTGCCGTATGTTACACTGACGCTGAGACTTAAATGCTGTTTTGTACTTTGTTTATGAAAAGGCAGTTTCACAAATTAAATGGACTCACCAAAGAAGAAGAATTTTGCAAAAAACATGAAAATATTTTGTGCAGCTGAAGAAAGAGATGCCTTTTGAGATGGCCATTTAAAAAAAAATGTTTTATAAAGGGCACAAACAGGCTCTATCGAGAAAGTGCACAGCATTCCACTTGGCTATAAATGCTCTCTCTTTGAAGTCAGCTGAAAGCAAAATAATCACCAGGGTCCCACGAAAACAGAGCTTGACATTTGACCGTGGTCATTTAATGCCCAACAAATGTAATGAGATAACAAGATGTTAAGGCCTGTGTTTTACAGAAAACAAGTTTGTGGAAGAATACTCTAAACACAGCATCATAATGCATTGATCTTCATTCAAGGTTATATGGTATTGAGTCATTCCATTAAATTGTCATCGTATACTCATCCACTTCCTTTATCCCAATGCATTTTGGGTGGTACCCTTCTGACAGAGACAGATAAGTTGGGTGAGCTCTCTCTGTCAAAATGGTGGTGGTGATTCATGCAGAAACATTTGAGCATACCATAACTATTTAATGAGATGATACAATAACATATACCTATGAATGAAGGTCAATTAATTGTGATGAAAAATTAAAGAAGCTGAATCAATAACACTACGGTTGAAGAGTGATTATTTTGTTTAAGGAATCGAACAAAGAGTGGTTAAAATCAACATTATCATTTTTGACCTACAAGAGGAGTGCATGTGGGGGACACTGCTTTGGCCATAGCCACATACGGCAACAGGAAACTATTCTATCACTAACAATATATATTATCTTTATTTATTGGCTTAAGAGGAGAAAAGTGATTGAGATAACCAGTTGAATGAGTGCTAAATGTTGTACAGTTGTACATACAGCCTAGTTAATTTTAGCCTCAATGGTCACTGTTAGAAATGGGAGTCTCTGGTTGGCAGAGGTATGAACCTTTGTCCAAGTAGAGACCCTTCATTCTAGTCAGAATAATTGAACTACACAAGTTAGATAACCCCTACCCACCCCCTTGGTAGCTTGGCAGGAGTTTGTGGAGTTTTACCAACTCCGTGCTCCGCTGGAAATGTGAAGTTGCCGCAAAACTCCGACTCCGTGTCGGAGCGTAGTACGAGGCCAACCCCCTTAAATAAAAACTAAAAAAAAACACGTCCCGTCTCTTCTGCCTGCTCTCCTCCTCGCTGTGGTGTCTCCTTCCATTGTCCTCCTCCTCGCTCCCCATACGTATTACGTAATGGGAGCGAGCAGAGCAGAGGGGAGCAGAGTTCCACTGAGTTTTTTAAACTCCGTGGACCTACGTGGAGCACCACTCTGCATTCTCTACCCAGGGTTAGTCTGCATATGATGCCTCAGAAAACTTGCCGCACAGGTGATATGCGTAGAACTACAGGACATGCTAGAGGTCAGTGGGGCGGTAGCAAACAGGCACTGCAATTTCTTCAGTCAAGGTCCCAAGATGTGTCAATTCTTTCAGAAGCACAGCTGGGCCTGTGTTAGAGTCATGCGGTGATGTCAGACTTTGGAGATCGGTGCACAGGCCTCAACGTGCAGAAGACTTTCCAGCCACTGGCAGCCGATGCATCGATTCTTAAGTTATACGGCCGCAGAGCTTGGAAATTTCTCCCGATATTTAGTGCTGCGTTGGAAAAACCGGTGCTAGAAGGGCGGTGCGTCGATTTTTCTTGGTTTCTTTCAGCTCTTTCAGCTCCCAGCAACAGGAGCAACCTCCAGAGGCCCAGAACTGGAACAGCCACCTCCTAGCAGGTCAGAACTCGCAGCAGTGGCGTTCAAGGAAGCTGGTGGTGAAGCCTTTGTGTCCCTGAGGTTTCAGAACAGGAGGCAAGCTCACACAAGCCCTTGGAGATTCTTCACTAGCTGGTTCACAGCAAAGTTCTAGCCTTTGTCCTCTCTTCGACAAAAGCAGCAACTGCAGGCCAACCCAGCAAAGCAACACACACAGCAAGGGGCAGTACACCTCCTCAGAGCACAGCCCTGCAGCTCTTCTTCCTTAGCAGAGGTTCCTCTTGATTCCAGAAGTAATTTACAGTTCTGGTCTATTATTTATACCACATTTTCTCTTTGTAGTCTTTGTTGCAAGAGTGAGCTCTGCAAAAACCGGTTCTGTCTGCCCTGGTTCAGCTACACTACTGGAGGTGGACACAGCATTGTGCAGAGCACACACAGCCTATTGAGGTGCTAGTGAAAACTCCTCACCACTGTAAATGCAGAAAGGTCTATTCAGCCTAGCTATAAATCACCCAGGAAAGGCAGGGCACACTCCAACCCCACTCCTCTCCTTGTGACTATCTAGAGTGGAAGCACATCCCCAGCCCCTGTCACTCCAAAACCAGACGATGAATACACAAAGTGGCAGAGGAACACAGGATGGTTAAACAAGAAAATGGCCACTTTCTAAAACTGGCATTTTCAAACACACAATTTTAAAACCACCTTTACTAAAAGATTTGACATTAAATTCTTAGTTCAGATAGCCTAAACTACAAATCTCTAGCTGCTACCTATTGAAAGTTGCACATGAAAAAGGTTACAGTGCAGGACCAATGATAGCCTAGGGAGAGCTAGTCATTGCAATAGTGAAAAATGAAATACAAAGTATTTCACTATCAGGACATGTAAACACACTAGTGCATGTCCTGCCTTTCACATACCCTGCACCCTGCCCATGGGGGTACCTTGGGCCTGCCTTAGGGGTGCCTTACATGTAAGAGAAGGGAGGGTTAGGGCCTGGCAAGTGGGTGCACTTCACTGTATATATGGCAAGTCCTTACACACCAATCAGATCCACAGCCTTGTAGCAAAGTCTTTGTTTTAACAATAAACCAATGTTCATCCAGTAATCTGAATGTAATCTATATCTATTTTCAGCTTCATCCATATTTTTCCAATCACTTGAAAGGCAGTGTTACTCCACATTTTTTCAAATGCCACTGGCATGTCCATCCAGGCCTTATCAGTGGCAAATAGGGATTAACTATTCATTGTGGTTGGCCTCATATATGATCACTCAATGCATTTTGGGCTCTCGTTTGTTAGTGGGTGCACTTGCAAGGTCGAAATGGTAGTCAAAAACTACATGCACAGGCACTTCAGATGCAGTTCTGAGACACATTTACAGGGCTACTCGGGTGGGTGGCACAACCAGTCCTGCAAGCACACTAGTAGCATTAGCTTTACAGGCTCTGGGCACACACAGTGCACTTTACTAGGGACTTTCCAGTAAATCAGATACGCCAATCAGGGATAACCAATCATAATCACAAATAACACAGGGAGCACTTGCACTCTTACACTGATCAGCATTGGTAAAGTGCCTAAAGCATGTAATCCAGCAAAAACCAAATCCAGTACACAGTCAAAAACGCAGGAGGTAGAGGCAAAAAGTCAGGAGAAACCAGTCCAAGTGTGCCAAGTTTAACAGTCACCAATAGTGCTCTTGCAATATACAGAGACTAGCTGAGATTTCTGCATGCATCAAACCAATGCCGCTGCATGTTGCTCAGCTATTCATCCAGAATATTTAATTAACCAACTCATGTTATTGGAAATTTAAGGGGGCACTCTTGAGTATTTTTCCAGGTCAATCGTAATTCGTTACTGGATTATTGCTTCTACTTTGCCCACCTGCCCTGTGGACCTTCACACCTTCATTGGTAGCTGAATTGCTTTACAAGTGCAATTCCCTTAATCTTGTTGGGCAGCATGTAATAAATATCCACCAATGGAGGCTGCCTTCTAAAGTCAGTTATCCATGCACAGAACTGCTTTGCTCTTATCATCTTCCCCTGTGAGCCTTGGTAGTCATTTGATTCCAAAAGTTTTAAATCTACTTTGTACCCAGGTACACAAAACAAGATGTCAGAAACAAACAATTTTGTGAAGCACTTGTTTTCTTTAGTGCTAGGAGCAGTGTGTTTAAACCAGCTAATAATGCTAATAAATCACCTAAGGGCTTCTTGTGTATATGCTTTATTTTAAATGTATTAAATGCAGATTTTCCACAAGTTTAGTTGGTATAAAATCATGATTTTATTAAAGGCACAGAGGCTAATATTATGCAATATTCCTTTATTGCTTTCTCACACAGCAGCAACAGCAAGCTTAGAATTAGAACAATCGGAACAGTCTAGAACACTGAACATGCATAATATCTAAACACAGTCAGCCATCTTCCTTCTTTTGGCAGCTGCAAAATCAAGAATAAAAGTATTTTCCACTGAAATTGAACTTTAAACTGAAGCTCCATATAACTCCAATCTTGTTTCTTCTTTCTTTCATGCACGAATCAGTTCTGTCCTAGATCAAATAAAAAAACTAAACATTAAAACAGGGTAGAGTATTCAGACACGGGAGGGATAATATTAGCCTCCATACCTTTAATAAAATCATGATTTTCTACCCATTAAAACTGGAAAATCTGCATTTTATGGCAAAGGCCCGGTGGCCAATATTATGTATTTTCAAAGTCCATCTAAAACAGTTTGTACAACATTTTCCACAGTTTTAAAGTATAACTTCTTAAAAGTAGAATCAGTAGACCAATCAGCCGCCTTTAAAATTGCACTTAAACTAGATCCCCTCATAAAAGCCTTCCTCGCCATAGCTCCCCTAACTGAATGTGCACCAAAAAAATCAATGTCAATCTCTGATTTCTTCATAACTTCCTTAACCCATCTAGCTAATGTAGGTGCTGAAACCGCACTAAATGGCCTTCTATAAGCAATGAGAAGTTGTGAGCAACCAAGCTCTCTTAATCCTACAGTTCTCCTCTCATACTCCTTCAAACTACGTACCACATATAAATTATCATGCCCTTCCATATTTGGATTAAAAATCGTCCTTGACATAGTTTTTGTTCTCTTCCTCAGCTCAAAATACACTCCTTCAGGTTGATAAAACCGAGAAGTTGCCTCCAACGCCCTAATATCCGAAACTCTTCTAAAAGATACTAAACACAACAACACCGCTAACTTCCATGACAATTTTTTCAAACTCAAACCACAATTAGAGCCCCAACCATCCAATTCTCACAAAACCACCAAAACATCCCAAAGAAAAACGTACTTCGCCTTGGGGGGCAATTTCAAATGAATACTCTTAAGCGCTCTTTTAACTAAAACATGCTGACAAATAGGCACCCCTTCCACCAGCATATGACCTACTGAAATAGCTGACCTACTCAAATTAACAGAATTATAAACCAGTCCTTTTGAAAATAAAAACGATAAATAATTCACTACCTCCACAACATTGGCTGAAATGGGATGCAAATCCCTTTCAATACACCAATCACACCATTTTCGCCATGCCGATCTATAGACCTTTGTTGTTCCAATCTCAAATTTTTAACCGGCTTCATCTTCTTGTCCTTTTTCTCTAATAGAAAAATATTGCTCATGAAACAACTGTAGTGTAGTTCCTATTATCCCAATAGGCTCTGCGCATTGGAATAATATCTTCAATAGTATAGACGTTGGACAGAGGTTAACTAGGTCTTCTACTGTCGATATTAGACTTAAGTTTTGTGTGCCAGCTAGCTCAGAGTTCACTAGAAACTTTCTCGAATAGGCGAGGAGGAGTTTAACCTCCCTGGATAGACAAGAAGGGATTTAGTTTCTGACAACCATAGAACATGACAACTTTGCTCTCCCTAATCAAGAGTATATCTCTAGAGTCGTGTGAAAACAAAAGACAACTATTTTACTCAGTCAGTACGTGCATACTTAGTTTCACCAGATTGTAGAGAAAGAAGAGATGGACGTGTTCAATAAAAGGTGTTATTTATTGATCAGTCTCTTTTTCTCATACAAGAGAAATGAATCGCTACAGTTGCAATACTTAAGGTTAAGTAAAGTGCATACAGTAAAAGCAGGATTATAAAATAATACTGTAAAAGCATTGATATGGTTTCTTAGCCATATGATACTTTAAAATGGATAAAAGATATACATACATATATACATTGACTAATCGTACTCAACTGGTGCTTCTAACTACGCCTACCCCGGTGTACCTGACCTAAGCCTAATACGTGGGAGGGAGTAAGTAAGTAGCAGTTTAAGTTAAGTTTGTTTTGCCAAGAATCTGACCCAAGAATTCTCTGTAAGGGGTTAGTCAGTTCAGTACCTGGGATTTAGAAGGTAGGAGGGCTGGTATCTCTGTCTCAGGACTCGATATCCCAGTCACCCGCGAAGGTGGGCTGGAAACGCTGGAGGCTGGATTTCTCGGCAAGAGAAAAGACAGCGTCTTTCCTCAGCGTGTCAAAGAGGGAGGGGCAGCGTCCGTGGGCTTCTCGCATCAGCTGGGCTCTCTGGCAAGTAGTCGCTGCTCCAAGCTCATCACCACCGTGTCTTTACTTAGGGCAGTGTCGGTATATTTATACCTGAGAGGTGCCGGGTTTGACGTAAGGATGGACATAAGACGTCAATTAAGAACTGGTCGTTCTTACATTCTTTACAGGAGTTCTCGAACGAAACCAAAACAATAGCAGCGGGGATTTCCCAGGTTTGCTGGAGGCTTGGTTTGTTTAGAGAACTCGGTGTGCTTTCTAGGGGGCTGGAGGAATAGTGCTTGCTTAATGTGACAGCATGTGCTATGACTAATTTATGAAACTGGTTTCTGTGGCGTTGTATGGATATTAGTGATTTATAACCGGACAAAGGTCAGAAATTGGAGTATCGATACAGGTCCCTATATAAACACACTACACAACCTTTGACCTTTTCTGCAACCTCTATTGCTCCTTTCTCTTCCAGAGCTTTTACCTCTTGAGTCACCAACTCTTCTTGCTCCCTTGCAAACCTCAGCATGCTCGGACACCTTTACTGGATTGGATACTCCTTGAAATCTATATGATAGCCTGTTACCGTTTGCAAAACCCATGGATCCTGAGTTACCTCTTTCCACCTCAAAACAAAATGAGCTAGATTGCCGCCCAATTTTGCATTGGTAGAAAAAGGGTCTTGGGTTCGTCTTACCTGATGAACCTCTTCCTCTTCTATCAGATCACATTCCTCATGATCTTGCCCTCTGTCTCTGAGGGAAAAAACATCCCTGGTCTGATCTCGAATTAAATCCATAACCATAGTTGTAGGTCTGAAACCTCTGGTAAATGAACCTCGGGTAATTCCATGACCTCAGCCTGGGAAACGACCGCATATTCTCCCGGCCAACCCAAAAACCTTCCATAAATCCTTTTGCGCTTTCTGAGGGAATTAAATGTTCCAACATATTTCCCAAATTTTTTTTTGAATTCATCACCAAAGAGCAGTCCCTCGTTCCTTTCTCCAAATTCTTTTGTAGCCATATCCGCTAGTTTCGGATCTATTTTCGTCAATATACTTTTCCTCCTCTTCATGCACAAAGCCGCATTACTTTTGCTCAAAAGGTAGATTGCTCTTTGCACCCATTGGCGCATTTCTAAACCATCCACATTCATATTGCTTGAATGTGCCTCTTCACACATGTCAAACACTTTAGTGAGAGGCCCGAGAATGTCCAATAACCTGTCCTGACATCCTTTGAGGCCCTTGTCAAGACCTCACCTTGGGTCACGACCAGATTTATTTAGAAACGTCATCATCTTCTGATCTAACCCTGAAGTGTAAGCTACCTTGTTACCCAAACTAGGCCTTGGATACTCAGACCTAAGGAGCGTTCTCACAACTTTTGGGATTTCTCTACAAATCCAATAAGAGATGCATTTTGCAATATGATCAGCCAGCATCCACTGGGGGAATAACGGATGCTGAATCAAAGTTGCGTCAAACATTTCTTCACCCTGGGGGTCAAGAAATTCTTTTGTTTCCATTTTAATCTTCTTTCCCTCAAATTTCTTTTTCTTCCTCACAATTTCTTCTTCATCTGTGTCATCAAAACGTGATGAACACGTTATATTCACATTCCCACTTGTGGATGGCGTCACATACCACTACACAATGACTCCTTTTCTTCGCCTTTATCGCGACTCCTTTGGCCTTTATAGCCTTCCTTCACATATGAAACTTACGTTCATTTTCTTTCTCATTTTGCTTTTGTTCAATATTTTTCCTTTTCTGCGTCTTTTTAACGCATCCTTTATTTGAACCACTTGCCACCGCCTCCACTTCCTCAGTGGACCAGAAGACCTCCTCCTCTTGAGGTTTATCCCTTTCTCTTTTTTCAAGTGTTTTTTCAAATGTACTCTCTATCTTCTTATCTATTGACATAACCAATTCCCCAAACATTTTGTCCCTGCACTGCCTGAATTTATCATCTATGCCTGATCCCTCATTCTGTTCTATTTTAAATTTAAATTCATCTAAATCTTCCTCCTAATAATAAAATCACTTTTTCTTCCAATATTATCAATCAAATAAATTAATCACACACCTTAGATCTCCCAAAAAACGAATAAACCTCTCTCCTCAAATGCACTCCGATAAACTGTTGAGCTCCGTACTTATTTGAAACTGACAGAATATCATCCCTAAATATGCATGATCCCTTTTCCCATTGCAACCTATCTAACATTACCAGTCTTCTAAAATGGCCGCCTTACGCAACGTCTTGTGTACGGCTGCCGGCACCAGACTAAAAATTGAGGCCTCAGCTGATCCAAATTGCTGAAAGCATTCCTCACGAGCCGGGCGCGTTCTTCAGAACATTCACTCAGCTCGCGTACAGCTGTTTCACCTCACGAGTCCTCCACGCGCCCGCGCTAGCGCTCAACGCTAGTTACCTTCAATTTTTAAAACAAATGTAACTTTTCATAAAATAAACATCGCACTCTCTCCTATGGGTTCAGCCACAAAACGATCGATCTATCCATCTAAACAAACCATTCAAAGACAAAATTCAAAATTTAACATATTTTGTAAAGCCTTTAAAATAACTCATTTTCCCAAATTAACCAATACTGACTTTTTCCCAGCAAAATAGTCTCATTCAACCAAAATTCTTTTAACTACCATATTCAATAAATTATTTTCTCAATCATGCTTTAAATAAACACCAGCTCAAACTGCACATATCTCTTGTGTGAGCAGCAACAAAAGAAGGAAGATGGCTGACTCTGTTTAGATATTATGCATGTTCAGTGTTCTAGACTGTTGCTATTGTTCTAATTCTAAGCTTGTTGTTGCTGCTGTGTGAGAAAGCAATAAAGGAATATTGCATAATATTGGCCTCCGGGCCTTTGCCATAAAATTTTAATTTTGGTTGGTGCCTACCACAGGCAGTGCCAATTTGAGTGTGTAAAGGACAGTGTAAAAACCATTCAATGCTTTTATTGAGGAAGTGTATCGCTTGTTTGCTCATGTTGAAAGAATCCCTGTGTTTTAGTGGCAGACCGTACTCAAATTGAATGCGTGACCTGGCTTGGCTTGTGGCCCATTGCACTTAGCACACATGCAAAGCCCTAGAATTTGGTATGCATCATTTAGTAGCTGCCTCTCACCATGGTGTTGGCATCACTATAAATAATTTATTGTTTTGTGTGGTAGGTCTTATACTCTTCTACCGTGGAATAATAACGTGATTTGTATGAGATCTGTGTATGCTAACATTCCATATACAATATATAAAAGAACCCTGTCTGACTAGAAACTATTATTATTATTAAGTTGAATGTATTATTCTGTGTTTGCCACTGTGATGTTTAGGTCTTGTCTTTCTGTAAGATCCTAAAGAATTGAGTGTGTTCTTCATTCCACTCCTTCCCATAAATGTAGGAGTAATTCATGATTACAAAGGTTTCTTTCTTTCAGCGTAATGTGAGATTGTGAATTAATTCAAAATTCTGAAATCCAAAAACATGTGTAGTTTTATTAGAGAGTTCAGTGGCTTTGATATGCCACACTTCTCAAATAACACTGATTGAGTCCTTTCCTGTGACTGGATTGCTCATCCCAGTGGAAGTTTACATTTGAATAGAAATTCTACAAATCCTCAAACTACAACTCAATACTGTGAGCAGGAAAACAAAGGCATTTTTACAGCTTTGATGTAATCTTATACATTTGTATTAGGTTCTCACAAATATAAATAATGTTAGATAATAATATCAAGAGGTATGCTTTGGGTAAAGAACCATTCACTCTGTCAATTGTGTTTGCCTTCCTCCAAGATTCAACGAGACAGACTTCTTCTGGTGCCTGGAGTCAAAGGTCTCCCTCGCCTCCCTTTTGTCCCCAGTAGTACATGCTGACAGTCCATGCCAATGAGATGTAACCCATTAACTTATAGAGTAATACTGACTCAGGACATGCGCTTGTAACCCTGAATTGTGTTGAGAAAGACATGCCAGTGACTTCCCCATCTAGTGCCAATCACAAGTTATGGTTTAGGCACAGTTCAGCTAAAAAGAACAGGGACATTTCTTATTGGATACCCAACTGAAATATAAGGCGTTAGCGGGGCCATCATTTTTTAACAATGCTGCCTGTACTCTGATGACAGGCTGAGACAGACAGCAGTCTTCCTTATCAGCCTCTACCCGTGTACACATTTTTGACACGTAACCGCGGCAGAGCCTTTTAAACCTCCATTCCAGCAATGGACCTTAGTTTAAAGTGTGAGCCTTAGAGGGTTGCAGATCAAAACAATTTTGTTCAGAAGCTTATAGTGAATGAGACTCCCTTAGGGTGAATTACCCACATCAGATGCCCAAACATCATCAGGTCAAATGCATAAACAGTAAGGATTCTCATGGGTGAAAATCTGATTTCCTACACTGAAGAGATACTACTCATTATCGGTCGAGGTGTGGCATGGAGGTGAGTGGAGGTGAGTGGAGTGAAGTGGAGTGGAGGTGAATGGAGGTGAGTGGCGTGAAGTGGAGTGGAGTGGAGTGCACAGGTATACAGTGGCATGGTACGGAGTAGAGAGCAGTGCCATAGAATGCAGGCTTGCAGAGTAGGGTGGCATAAAGTGGAGTGGCACGGAGTGATGTAGAGTGCAGTGGTGAAGAGTGCACTGTTGCATAGTAGAGTTGTGTGGGGTTGAGTGCATTGGCATGGAGAAGAGTGGGGTGGTGTAGAGAAGAGTCTAGTGACACAGTGTGGAGTGGAGTGGTATAGTGTGGAGTGGTGCAGAGTAGAATGGAGTGAGGTAACTTGAAGTATGCATAGTATTGGGGCGGAGCAAGCCTGCAACAGAGATGGCTGCCTGAGACATTAGCTCCTCCGCTTCGATCACGATCCTGTCAATTATCCTTATGATTGCGGTGCCCTCCGAGAACCGGAAGGCTGCTTTTGTGCCCTCCCCCCCCTTGTTTGCTGGATTTGAGGTGGGGAAGCGAGACTGACAACTGAGGGACGCGGGAGCAGAGAGAAGCATCCCTCTCAGGTGTTTGGAGTCCCCCCCCTGAGATCGTCGCGCTGCGGAGCCTGACTAAGCGGTACACCCTGGGCTGCGAGAGACCTAGTGGCCCGGAGGGGACGTCTACCCGGGTGAGGAGCGGGAGCTGCGCCTGGAGTGGCTATCCACACGCTGGTGTGGGACTTGACCCCTCGTTGTGAATATTGAGGTCTTGAGCCAGACATCCTGCCCAGGCGAGTGGGGCCTGTTCCCCTACTCCGGGACTTCCCTGCCATTGAAGAAGTGTAGTAACAGAGGGTGTTGCCCTGCGCTGGCCTCGCAGTAAGTGGGGGTTGAGTGACAGCAGGGCCCCTTTGATTCCCAGATTGAGTGATTGGAGTTGCAGCTCTGTGGGCCTAGATCGGGCTGCTGGAGGACTCTGGCTCACATTCTGCTACCTGAGTTGCGTTGCCTACTGAGACTCTGCATTTGGTATTGGAGGGCTCCCAGCTCTTCGGTGACCCGGACCTGGCTGAGACAGAGGTCAGTTGTGCCGCCATTGGGCGCCCAGACCGGTCGCAGCCTAAACTGACATTCGATAACAAAAAAATCCAAATCCACCGACCTCCCGCAGTGCGTGGAGAAAGATGGAGCGGGAGACGCAGCGGAGAGAGACACGACAGAACCGGACATTCGCTGCATACTGCTAGCCATGGGAAAGAATTTACAGGGTGCCATCACCTCCTGAGGGACCAAGATGGACGCCCTCACGTACCGCATGGACCGGATGGCGGAGCGGCTCAACAAACACCCTGAACGTATTGACATGTCGTAGCGACGCATAGGTGAGGTGGAGGAGGCGCAGACAACCTTGGACTCCGAGCATAAGCAACTTGGCAAGGTGATCCAACTCTTACAGGACAAGGCAGAAAGCTTGTAGACGCGGTCTCGTAGATGCAATATACGCATTACGGGCCTGCCGGAAAGCACGCAGATGGGAAACATGGAACTATTCGTGGAAGCCCTTTTGAAAAAGCTGCTGGGAGAAACGGCCTTCTCGGAGATGTTTGTCATTGAAAGAGCGCACCGTACTCTGGTCCAGAGACCCAAACCGGGGGCCCCTCCGCGTCCCATTGTGGCCAAGCTCCTTAATTACAGAGACCGTGGCACTGCGATGAAGCTTGCTCGGGAGAAACAACCGCTGACCTATGGGGGAAGCACACTCTCTTTATTCCTGGACTTTACGGCGAGGGTGCAGGAGGCGCGAAGCCAGTTAGTACCAATGAAGCGACAA
Organism: Lissotriton helveticus; assembly: GCF_964261635.1. Taxonomy (NCBI): domain Eukaryota; kingdom Metazoa; phylum Chordata; class Amphibia; order Caudata; family Salamandridae; genus Lissotriton; species Lissotriton helveticus. Next base: position 1,472,827,483 of record NC_136065.1, read on the forward strand.
CTTTGCGATCTCGGAGTTTATTATGCCATGCTGTACCCTGCCAAGTTACGAGTTAAAAGGCAGGGGAGGTCTACGATCTTTACGGACCCGAGAGTGCTTCAGAAGGCCATGAAAGGCTGGCGTAGGGAAACACAGCAGTCTTCGGAAGACGGACGGCCTGACGACGCTTCAGGGGGTTCCCTGGAGGATCAAGACTGAGACCGTGGACTGCGATTGGGTGAGGTACTCATGGTCCTAGGGAACTGTGAATTTGAAAGACCCAGCTTCTAGCCCTTGACATTGCTGTTTCTGTATTGGGCTGCTGACTCTGCTGGGCTCTAATTTTTCTTTGGGTTGCCGGGTCGCTGTGGGTCAACGGCGGGATAGGATGTGAGGGAGCGGGGGGGGGGTGTTTTCCTATTGACGACACATTTCCAATGTCCCATTATCTGCCCTTTAACCCCCCAATGTACTGTACGTACAGCGTTTGGAGTCATGTAGATGCCATGGGATGAAATATCTGGGCCTGATGATGCGTAGTGCTATTAACTTCCTATATGTGACGAGTTACATGAGACATAGTTGATGCCCGAGACAGTTGATATTGAGGGGGGTGGCACGGTCCGCTATAATGTGCTGATGTCCTCCATTGCCTTAGGGGAATTATTATTCTTTAGGAGGGCACTTGCTATTACTTTTTGTTTTCTTTTAGAGGCGGGGGAGCAGGGCGGTGCAGCGAGCTTTACTGAGGGACATTGTTATAGGCTTACTGTAAGCGTGCTACCTGCGCCCCTGTGTGCGGAACACTTTTTTCCGTGAGGCTCCCATAATTGGGGAGCTTTTTTCCTCTTTGATTTGATTTGTGCTTTGCATTTTGTATCGGATTTGAGGGTGGTGGGAGGGGGGAATAGGGAGGAGGGAGGATTTGGAGTTCAGAGAGGGGCTGTGGTACGATATATGCTGGGAGGGGAGCTGGGACGCGGCCGAGTTGGGGATGGGCAGGCGTGGGTGGAGGTTTGGGTAGAGTCACATGTTTATCTTTTGCTGCTGATTGCGAGAGGGGGGGTTGTTTTGCTGTTGTTTGTTCAAAACGGAGTTTTATTGGCAAAAGCACGAAGCGACGGACACATTGGTCAATGGCATGGATGGTTCTATCTGATTGCTTATACCCTTCATACCCTTTGCCATGACACAGCAAACGCATGACAACGACACTATTACACTTCTGACATGGAATGTTAGAGGACCAAATGACCACAGAAAGGTCAGGCGTGTTCTTCAGTACCTCTCGAGACATGCAATAGATATAGCATTGCTTCAGGAGACTCACTTGAGCCCTGACAGCCCGAAACTAAACTATAGGGGTTTGCATAACCACATACACGCTGCCGGATTCACCTCTCACGCTAGAGGCATTCTAACCTGGGTGAACCCTAAGGCCTCCTTGACATTGACCCCAGTTGCTACGGACGCTGAGGGGCGGTATGTCATCACGAAATGTGTTGGTAAGGGTATGACTTTACACATAGTTAACTCATACGGACCTAATTTTGACTGTCCTTCCTTCTACTTGACTTTGGCCTCTAAGGTACGGGACCTTTGCGGGGAGCATGTTTTGTGGGGTGGTGATTTTAATATGGTCCGACAGCCTACGCTTGATTGGTCAGATGGCCCCGACAGACGCCCTTCGGCCTCTGCCCGAGTTCTTGAAGCTGAGATGACACGACTAGGACTGCAGGACGTGTGGCGAACTAGATACCCGACACAGGGGGGATACATGCACTACTCAGCACAGCATGATATCCTCACCCGCATAGATTATTGGTTGCTCACCTCACTCCTCCTCTCTATGGTACAGTCGTGTGTGATGCTGCCCCGCACATACTCTGACCATTCCCCGGTGCTTGTCACCTTTAGGACCCTGATGAGACTACCGCCTCCTTTTTCCTGGCGTCTCCCTCCATACTCGCTGTTGGATGACGCCTTTCGGGAGGAATTGGCGACTGCCATTGAGGAGTTCTTTGACAAGAACGTGGGCTCGGTGGATTCTTTCTTGACGGTTTGGGAAGCCTTTAAGGCTTATTTACGTGGAATTGCTATCTCTAAACATGCGGGTGTCCTTAAATCCATACGAGGCCGCCATTCTCTACTGGAAAATAGACTAAAAGATATCGAAGCGCGTCGGCTCCATGACTCTGGAGCAGAGCTGACTCGGGACGTGGCACAAACGAATCGCGAATATCATGAAGAGGCGGACGCCGAGGTGAAACACCTGGGGAAATATGCCATTGCCAAATCATATGGCGAGGGGGAGCGGCCGGGGGCGGGGTTGGTGTGAATGGCGAAGCAGCGTAGAGACTGCACGGTGTTGCCTGTGTTGCGCTCCCCACAAACTGGGGAGGAGTTGCCCGATGTACAGGTGGCGGCTCGCTTTATGGATTATTACGCTGCACGATATGCCTCCAGGGGGCGTGCTCCGGAGGAACGCATCTTAGACTATTTAACACATATCCAGTTACCCTGGCTGACCAACACACATCGCGAGTTCCTGGCTCGTCCATTTGAGAGAGAAGAAGTTGTTTGGGCATTGTCGTCAATGAAGGCTAGCAGCGCTCCAGGCAGCGATGGCTTCCCGGCCTCATTTTACAAAACGTACTCTGATTTGTTGATACCTAAATTATTGACACTTGTCGAGCAGATGGCAGAGGTGGAGGAAATGCCCCCAACAATGCGGGAAGCTATTATCGTAGCTATCCTTAAGCCTGGGAAGCCCCCTGAAGACTGCGCTTCCTACCGGCCGCTGTCGCTGCTTAGCGTAGATGCGAAAATATTCGTGAAAATCATTGCTAACCGCCTCAGTCCGGTGATCCCTATGCTTGCGGCCCCTGAGCAGGCTGGCTTTGTCCCCAACCGCAATCTAACCTATAACCTGCGGACCGTGTGTGCGGCATTCCATCACACACGCCAAGATGTGCCTGCGGTAGCAGTTTTCGTGGTTATGGAAAAGGCCTTCGATTCTGTCGAGTGGCCTTTCCTTCGCCTGGTGCTGCGTTGCATGGGGGTGGGTGACCTTTTCATCCAGCTACTGAATACGCTTTATGCATCCCCAACGGCGCGGGTCCGCATAGGCTCGCTCACGACTGAGCCCTTCCTTATCTGCCGTGGCACCAGACAGGGCTGCCCCCTTTCTCCCCTCCTGTACGCCTTAGTTGCGGAGCCTCTAGCCTGCGCTCTGCGCGAATATCACAGTCATCGTGGTATCCGATTCCCCACGTACAACTTGATAGTGTCCACGTACGCGGATGACACTTTGCTCTATGTGCGGCAACCGGAAGACAACCTCTCGACAGTGCTGAGAGAGGTGGTACTGTTTTGCTCGCTTTCGGGGATACACGTGAACTGGTGCAAGCCCATAATGTTTCCGCTGACCCCTGCCACCAGGAGAGTTGATTCGGACTATCCCATTCAGTGGACCGCTGATTCGGTCCGCTACTTGGGTATCCGGCTACATAAGGACTCGGAAGTGGTCCTCAGGGAGAATTACGGGGTGAGTATTTTAATTCACCTGCACACGGTTTTCACACACCCCAAACAATCTAGCAATTCCTAAATCAGATGTCCCTCACATCGTAGGTCCTGAAGAGACCCTACATCCATATTAGGGTCGAAACGCCGTCGACAACTGAGAAAAGCGAACCATTATTATTGGCATTCTATTATTATATAGATGTTATGTATTTTGAAATAAGAAAGTGGTCACTTTTGTAAAAACAACAAAGTTTATTTGAAACCTGCCACATATTGCTTCACAAATGTTATCTTTATGTTTTGGTTCATAATTTCACCTGGGACACAGTACACAACTGTAAATATTTTTTGTTATAAGTGTAAAACTTTTTCGCTACAATATAAGTATTGAAGAACTGAATCAGTGTGTCTGAGTCTCCTTCTAACTGGCATCTCAATTCAATCCCTACATATATATGCGACTTTCGCCCTTTCTCTAAAAATTATTATTAAGTATCTCTTCTACAGGAGCCACTATTTTCCTTAAAATACTTAATCACCCTGGTTCCGCCGTGAGTAGGGTTCCCTTGTTTTTCTTTTACGACTAGAAGTAAATTAGGACAGGACCGCTGGTTGGGACGCACTGTTCCTGTGCCATGGATATTATTAACCACCCTCAGCCCCCTTCACATGACATGGAAAAATAGTAAGACCATATGTTGTAAAGTTCTGCAGATCTATTCTTCTGTTTTGCATAATGTACGTGCCGCTTTATGTTTCTGACTGTTTCGTTGTAAAGTTAATTGGCTCGTTTCCTGTGTCTGGCTTGGCGGGATGTCTGTGGTCTGCCATATTTAGAGTGGAGCACACGCCTGGGATTTATTTGTTACACTTACTGTGGGCATGCATGGTTGGAAATATTCCAATTCAAATGCTGCAGTACATTGCCTTAAATGGCAACCATTTAGATAATTGTCTGGCTTTGTGTGGACTGTGTTTTAGTAATCTGATGCAGAATTGTCAGCTGATCAAATGTCACCAGGAACACTTTTCTTTTAACTTGCCATTTCAGCTAATGGCAGGTTTCATTCTGAGATGCGTAGGTACGCACATATAATGAAAAAAAAGTGAAAATAGAAGTTCCACAAAGCAAATGGATACCGATTAAAAGGCGAGGACTGCAGTAGTGGGCCAGTTCGACCCTCCCCTATTCGGTATTTCATGTATTCATATTTGAATCTGCTAGAATACCTACATTTATTTTGTATATCGTTGTAATACCAGCATAAAAGACGTAAATACCAAGTGCCATACATCTATTTATAATGTTGCCACTTTCTGTAATTTTTAAGGTTCGATGGCGCATAGAACGTATGACTTCTATAAAGTAAAAATTAATTAAAACATGTTCTTTTCATATTTCCGTGCGACCTCAGTTATTTGTTATTTTTGTATGGTGTCCATGCACTCAGGAAGTCCCTTCGGGTCACAAACCTCATGCACCATGTCATATGTTTAACTGTATCTCACAAATACGTGCCTTAAACTTCATTTATCGTCTCTGATATCATCTTCAATAGTTCCAAATAAATATGACAACATTAACAGTGATTAGATAATTAATTTCTGTATTCATCTGCTGCATATTTATTTTATACATCATGTGCACACATTTGTCAATTATTTCATACTATGCAAATATTTAAATTTTTATAAATTAATGGATTATGGTTTAAAAGAATACTCATCCAGTCCAATTTACAAACAGAACGTAAAAGTGCACGCAGCGATTTATATCTCCACCTGAAAGTACCTTTTCCCATGTCACAAACATTTCCTGCAACTCACCTGAAAGGCTACTCCCGGAAGAGGTTTCAAGGTGTATTACTGGGAACTGGATCCAAATGTACAAATGCAAAAATTTTAGCTTTTTTTCTCTGCAGGGAAATATTTTTTCTTTGTGCAGAAAGTCCTTCCCCTACATGCCATATCTCGAGATGATCCATTCCCTTTCTCATCGTTCAAGAACGTTACTAAAGCAGTATATTTCTGATCTACTTCCAGGGAGGAAGGGATAAGATTGGAATTTGTGAATGCCCCCAAATGAACATGTTGTGGACATCCAGTGGCTTATTTACAAGCTCCTTGCGCCAGGAGTACGTCACTTTTCCCCCATATTAAAAGTGAAGCCCAGGCGGCGCAAGGGGCTTGTAAATATGCCCGTCAGAATCCCAGCACATTGTGATACCCACTTCCCACACTTTGCATGCCCTTTAGTCCTTTACTAAGGCAGGTTTCTCTGCACTGTAGCAGAAAATTTCAAATTAATAAATCAATTTACACTTGGCAGAAATTCTCTTTGTGGTTGCCAGAAATTCTCTTTTACATGAAGGACTTTATGGAGTTATGATGCCATTTCCTTTGATGTCACTGCATGTGATGCAATTGCTATGATAATTGGTTCCCCCACTGATTTTTCTACGATTTGTGCTGGGATATAAACCAAAAGAAGCACTAGGACATATGTGCTTTCTAAAAGGCTTGGATACAGCATATGACCCATCTGTCTTTGCCTAATACTCACTGATACCTTATGTTCCCCTACATGTGATAGTCAACACATCATACATGAAGAATATCATACTGAGCTTCTAGAAGTTTAGGGTAAGTTCCACAATTTGGGGAGCGGGGGGGCAGGGGTTATGGTCCTACTTCCTGTGTACAAAAAAGTTGATGTATAGTATCTATCTGATTATCACTTGATGGTTTGCCTGCCTTCAACCGTCTTTTCATAAACACTAGTGAATGGTGTGCTGGAATGGATGGAAATTTGCTGAATCATGTATTCTCCCTCTTCTATGCTGACAATGTGGTAAGACGCCAGTTGTGCTGCAATAACCTTTAGTTCCTCCAGATGCCCAATCTCGTGAAAACAACTTCAAAGTCAATCCTGAAAAGATCAAGGTCCTTTCTTTGTGGCCAAGCTAAAAGCACTTTTAAGAAACTAACAACACAACCATTTTGGTAAATCTCTTTTTATTTTTTGTAAGAATTTTTTTATATAGCGCCAAGGAGCTCAAAGTGAGGCAGAGTGTGCGTTTTACAACAAAGGCTTTGATTCCAAGTTGTGTGGGATATTTACCACACCTGGAAAATACCAATATTTGGGTTGAGTTACTTACCGGGTGTAGTAAATACCCTCTATTCGTATTGAGAGATAACATGCCGAATTGGTATTTAACACACTGAATTCTGGAAACTGTGCATGCGTGGTAATAATCACACAACTCATAACTCCAATCTCTGGGCAAACTCCTTTTTTTGGTGAATAATTCCAATGTTGTGCAGGAAGGGGAAGGGATTTAGGTGAATACTTTGCGGATGAGACAAAGGGCATGATGCACCAGGAATTTTACACATTTGAAAAAAAGACATTTTAAGGAATAGCAAACCCAATGACTTTGTAAACTATGTACTCGGACATGTCAATAATTAGTAAATCACTGAGAATCATTAATAGGCTGAGCAAAGTGATACTTTACATTTCACAATATTAGTTATCAGAGTGGTGTTGCATTAATTTTACCTCTGCAGGAGTTTCCCTCTCATTCTGCCTTTTCCCTATCCTAGGTCTTCCATCTCCTGTCCTCTGTCCTTCCTTTTCTAGCCTTTCCTTTCTACTTAGGCTTTTTCCCATTCATCCCAATTTACATTTTGATCTATTCCACTTGTCTGTCTATCCCATTTCTCCATTCATATTCCTAAAAAGGTATGTTTCTCTCACTTCTCCACTACTCACTTCTTTTACCATTTCCTCTTTTACTTCCCTTTCACTCTGTCTTCAATTCTTCATTTATTTCCACCCATCACTCTGTCTCATCTTTAAATGCCTTTCCTGTATACCCACAGCTCCCTTGGATCTTCTTTCTGTGTTCCTCGCCTCTCTCAACCGCTTACTTATGCCCTTTCCTCTGTGCTACCTACTTCACCTAATTTGCACCGTTTTTCCTCACGGACCCACCCCTCTCTAGTTCCTTTATATCTAACAATGCTGTGATTTTGCTTTCTTCTTCTCTTACCTCTTACTTGATGTTTAGTTAACTCCTCTCCCAGCACATTGAATTTTGACATAAGGCACGAACCTTATATTAAAACATGACTTAAATTTTGGAAAGTTCCTAAAAGTAGAGAGGACATTCAAAATGGAATCACAATAAATTCTATTAAAAAAGAAGATGCAAATATTAGTGCAGTGTGTGGATGAAAAGGATTGCTGTATATTTACCAAATTAGCACGTGTTTGCTGAACACTGTCAAATATGGTCATGTTTATGGTTAAAACAAGTAACCGCTTTACCAATTACCAAAAATGTAGTTTCTGCTCCAGATTCTTCTGTGCAATTCAGGCTAAGTGTCCATATTTTCTGATATGTGATCCCTCGCCCTAAGTTTGTAAGTGCACATACCATATATCACCACCCACTCCAGAAGTATCTATATCAAATATATAGTCATTTATTCTGTCAATTCATACAAGTAGTATATCAAAAGAAATATTGATGAAGATTTTTTAAATTATTAATTGGAAATAGGTTACTGTACCATATAAAACAATACTTCTAATTATGCACCCAACATATGCTAACACAATTATGGAAAAAATCAATTGAAAGACATTAAGAAGGATCAAAGTTTTGAGTACCTACTGCCATGACCAGGTCCTGCAGTCAACACCCACGTAGCACAAGTTAGCCACACAATGGTTGTGCACAGGTCATGCAGCCAACCTCTCTGCACAGGGCACTGCTGGCTGGGAGCAGGACTGGGACAAAGACCATGCCATGTGTGCAATGGGACTGGCCACACAGTACAGTGAGTTGGGTGAGGGCCTAGCTGCTGGACTGGACCTGAAGCCAACCCCCTATTGCAATAGATGGGTGCACAGTGTGTTGGGTGCAGGGACTGGCTACGGCCTGACCCTTCAGTCAACACCCACATTGCAGGGACTGACCACATGGGGTCTTATAGTCACCCTGTGCTCAGAATGCCTAAAGGTCATGTTGTCTGCACTGATGGTTGGGAGCTCAGCCTGGCCAGAGACAATGCACTGGTGCCAACCCCTACTATCCACGGCCTAAGGATGTGTGGCTGTCTGCCTAGCAGATTGAATGGAATATACAAACCTTGATTAAGGCTAAGGCCGAAACACATCGGGCAGCAACCACTTGTTTAAATAAATACAGTTTACCACAATATCAAGGTGCCTGAGTCTCTTTTCTGTTAATGTTATAAATTGAGGATTTTGGTGATGTGTATAGGCAGCTCCACCAGCACTTGAATTGCCATCAGAAGTGAAACAAGAGTAGTGGGAAAAGGTGACCTCAGAGACATATATATATATAAGTGTGTGAGTGGGTATGTGAATGGGTGTATAAGTGTCTGAGTGAGTTTGTGAGTGTGTACGAGTCTGTGACAGTGACCAGTGAGTGTATATACATATTCTTTTTGCTTTATATGTCCACTAGTATTTGCGATGTCGCCGCCATACTCGTGAAATCCCCCTGACAGTACACGGGGGCAGCGAGCGAGCCCAAAAAACCTAAGGGGGGTTCGGGGAGGTTCTCCCCCACGAAAATTTTGAAAAAAGAGTTGACAAATGGTGCATTTTTAAGCAAATTTGAGAAAGCAGGAAGGTTAATAAAGCAATTGTGAAAGCGCTGTTATTACATTAATAAAGTGATGTCATATAACATAGGTAGCTGCTTATTCAGTATAACCACTTGAGATTAAAATGAATACAGATTAAAAAACCTGCACTGGCTCCCCGTCAACAAGAGGATATCCTTCAAGCTCCTCATCCACGCACACAAAGCACTCCACAAGACCGGCCCAGCCTACCTCAACAGATGGCTCTCCTTCTACATCCCCAACCGCCAGCTACGCTCTGCCAACCTCTCATTCGCCACCGTCTCGTGCATTCGAAGAACAACCACAGGCGGGAGATCCTTCTCCCACCTCGCTGCCAAAACATGGAACACCCTACCACAGAGCCTACGACAGACCCAACCCCTGCTGACCTTCAAGAGGATACTCAAGATCTGGCTGTTCGATCAGTAGCGCCCCACCTCCCCAGCGCCTTGAGACCCTCGCGGGTATGTAGTGCTCTTTACAAATGATTGATTGATTGACTGATTGATAACAGACATCGAGATACAATGCATTTCTGAGTACCTCACAGATGATTTTTATTTAACAAATAACTAAACAGGTCGCACATTAGCAGCATTCAACATATTGTTCCCTTTTTGTAGATAAAATCAGCACGTCTGTCTTTGGGAGCAGAAATTTTTCAATTACTTGAATATTAAAGTCTGGTATTCTTTTAACTAGGTCTCTCTCTCTATCTCTATAGAGAGCATCGCCAAAGCATTCAGTCTTTTCTGAATCATGGTGTTCCTCAGGAATGTCTTAATCCTGTTCAAAGTTGAAAAACATCGTTCCGCCTCTGCTGTTGTCATTGGAGTGGTAATGACTATTTTTTAGTAAAGCCACTGTCTCTGTAAGTGATGGTTCTGAATTAATGCAAGCAAAGACATTGCACCAGTGGCCTGCTGATATACATTCATACTGTAGAGTACAGTTAATTCAGTTCTCAGATCCTCTTTGTTGAGCATAGGGTATGCTTCCACAGCCTTATTCAGTGCCTGCTCAGGGAAGGAATTATCATATTTTGCAAGCAGATCACTTTACAGTAATGTGGCACTCACCAAATGGTTTGCAAAAGAAAAATGCCCCTTAGCCTGCACAATTATAGTGTCACATTTCTCTTTTGCAATTCGGACCAGACTGCTAATGTTTTTTCTGCGGTTGGAGAAAGTAGAATCATTTGGCAGTCTGCTATCTAAATTGACAACCCCTTCTCTGAATTTGTTAATGCTGGTGACAAAGTCAGTGGTAGCTCTTTCCACACAGACAGTATCTATTTCACGTTTTTGTAACCTCTCATATAGTACGTCAACAAGAGGCATTATGTTATGTCATAAAACAAAAAGCAACAAACCACAACCAAATGCCAATACTGCTGCTGTTCTAGCGAATTGAAGTAGTACAAGATGTACAAAGTAGCCATCAAAACATCTTAAAGCTCATTAGTCGCTTTTTTATTTTTGAATTTTAACTTAATTTTTTCAAAAAACCTTTTCCATTTTTATATATATATGTATATATATATATACAATACTTTTTACAATAACCCACAAATACTATACAACAATTCACAAATTACATGACAAATCACATCCCACTCACCATTTCACACAGACTACACTGATACACATACACAATAATACATTAATATAGACATAAACCAAACATTAAAATTAAACAAAAAACCTTTTTCTTAAGCGAAATTCTGTACACTTTTTACATTAGATGAACTTAATATTATTTGCATAAATCCTCTAATCGATGAAAATATACATTTGGAACAAAAAGTAACGTTTGGTTTTATCCTCTGGTCTACGCGTTTCAAACCTCTTTGTTTAAGAGGTTCTCATCAGGACCAAACTCACTGTAGAAAAAAGGAAACATGAAAACTAATCAGAAAATGACCTTGATTAAAAAGAGTATACCATGGCTACACCCGCCACTTCACATCAGCAGCTTACCTCTAAGTGGAGTCTAATGGCGGACAACTCTGAAGGATAGAGGGGGTACCGTCAGATATTTGTCTGTGCTTGTGCGATTTTTCAGAGAGAATGCATATGGATGCGCCAAGCTCAATGATCACTTACATGGGAAATTTAGACCAGTAGCTGAACACCGCTGTTGTGGGTCCAAGACCGTCGCTGTTTGGCGGTCTGAAACCAACAATACAAAAATAATCAGGAAACCTTTGTGCAAAATCGCTTAGGGAGAGAGCCGTGTGGGCCGATGGGAGCAGGCAGGCAGCGTTGCTTACCTCGGTCTAGAGCGCTTGACTTTTGCTATTCTGGAGTTGTAGTCGTATCTAAAAAATTGAAAACGGGGGGGCAGAGTGAGTGACGTCCATTTCGAGGAGTCAGTAAAAGGCAAGCCTAATCGGTGGGGTAGTTGTTAGTTCGCTTACCGGTAGTGGAATCAATCTCCTTCAAATCGTGTTCTCATCAATGGCCAATCGATGTGCCTCATGTTGACGAGTACGGTGTCCTCTGTTTTATGCAGCAATATCATTCGGCCGCTAAGGTTGCTGGGGTTTGTAGTCGTGGGAGCGCATGCCGATGTTGCACTTCCTTACATCAAAAAAGTTTCATATGTTTTACGCTATTGTTTACGAGTGAAGTTTGGTGGTCATGTACTTAAAGTAAATGAATATGGTTCCGCATATTTTGTATTATTGTTTTTTGATGGCATCAGTGTTTTGGCTCAGAACGCGCTTGTATCCCCAGGGCTGCTGGGATTTGTATTTTATCCTTTCAGAAGCCTCGAAGTTGTTACGTAGCGTCAGTGATACTTGTGGTTGCAGACTGTTGGGTGTGGCTTGGCTATGCCCAATTATGGAGGTCACTTATCCCACGTATTTGCGCAATGTGGTGTCTGGTATCAATTTTTTAGATACGACTACAACTCCAGAATAGCAAAAGTCAAGCGCTCTAAACCAAGGTAAGCAACACTGCCTGCCTGCTCCGATCGGCCCACATGGCTCTCTCCCTAAGTGATTTTGCACAAAGGTTTCCTGATTATTTTTGTATTGTTGGTTTCAGACCGCCGAACAGCGAAGGTCTTGGACCCACAACAGCGGCGTTCAGCTACTGGTCTAAAGTTCCCATGTAAGTGATCATTGAGCTTGGCGCATCCCCATGCATTCTCTCTGACAAATCGCACAAGCACAGACAAATATCTGACGGTACCCCCTCTATCCTTTTTGTCTCTTCAGATTAATTTTTTTTTTAAAACACCTGCCATCAGAGTTGTCCGGCATTAGACTCCACTTAGAGGTAAGCTGCTGATGTGAAGCGGCGGGTGTAGCCATGGTATACTCTTTTTAAGCAAGGTCATTTTCTGATTAGTTTTCATGTTTCCTTTTTTCTACAGTAAGTTTGGTCCTGATGAGAACCTCTTAAACAAAGAGGTTTGAAACGCGTAGACCAGAGGATAAAACCAAACGTTACTTTTTGTTCCAAATGTATATTTTCATCGATTAGAGGATTTATGCAAATAATATTAAGTTCATCTAATGTAAAAAGTGTACAGAATTTCGCTTAATAAAAAGTTTTTTTGTTTAATTTTAATGTTTGGTTTATGTCTATATTAATGTATTATTGTGTATGTGTATGAGTGTAGTCTGTGTGAAATGGTGAGTGGGATGTGATTTGTCATGTAATTTGTGAATTGTTGTATAGTATTTGTGGGTTATTGTAAAAAGTATTGTATATATATATATATCGATATAAAAAATGGAAAAAGTTTTTTGAAAAAATTAAGTGAAAATTCAAAAATAAAAAAGCGACTAATAAGCTTTAAGATGTTTTGATGGCTACTTCGTACATCTTGTACTAATTCAATTTGCTAGAACAGCAGCGGTATTGGCATTTGGTTGTGGTTTGTTGGTTATTTTGAGCTCAGCCTTGCTGCTTATGAGCCAGACCCTTTATTGTTATTGATAAAACAAAAACAGCAAAAACTGGAACTCCTTATCTTGCAGTGTTCTAGCAAAGCCAAGGGCCTCACTCCTGGTTTTATACTCAAAGTCATCATTGGCTTCTATGGTGTTGAAACATTTCTCAAGGTCAACCATATGTTGGTATATTAGGCTGATTGTACTTCTGTGAAAATTCCAATGTGTTGGGCCTCCCTTGGGAATCCTTCTGTTGACAATCGTATGAAGTACCTCCGTTCTTTTGGGGTAACGTGAGAAAAATGCTGCCATTCCTCCTACATCCATAAAGAATATATGTGCCTCAGAGATCTTTCCTACTGCTTGTTGCATAATCAGATTGAGTTGGTGTGCATAACAGTGTACATAATGGGCATTAGGGTACACATCTCAAATTTTTTTTGTACTCCACCAGAGGTTTCACTCATTACAGCAGCACCATCATAGCTTTGTGCAATCAGTTTTTGTTTTTGAGGCTGCTCTGGAAAAATCAAGTTTAGTTCTTGTAGAACAGCTGAAGAGATGCTTTCTGCACTAGTGTCTCTTAAATGTGTGAAACCATAGAACGTCTCCACAACTCTGCTGTCATTGTCAAGGTACCGAAAGATCTGTGTTTTAGTGGTCACATCAATGGTGTCATCAGCCTGAATAGCCACAAAGTTGGTGTTTTTCAACTCTTGTACAATATTGCTTTTTACAATCTCTAGCATTCACTCAAGCAGTTAATTTTGAATTATTTTAGAGGTGCCCTTGCAGACTGTAGCACCTGCTAGATGTGCTTCCATGTCACGGTCTAAGCTTGCTATTAAATCCACAAGGCCTCTGAATATACCAGGATTTGCAGAACTTTGAGATTCATCATGCCCTCGTAATGCCAGTTCAAAAGCACCACATAAACAAATGCAATCAATGATTTTTGATAGTATGTGTCTATTCCTATCAACTACTTCATTGTGTTTCTTTATTGTTTTGCGGTAGGCGTCGCTTATGTGGGCTTCAATCGGTGTGTCTCCTAACATTCCCAGTCTCGTCAGGTTTTCCATATGTATTTTTGTGTGTGCATGCTTCTTTACTTTATCTGACAAATGCTTCAAGTCTTTTACTCCTTTTTTTGCCCAAGGAATTTCACTACCAAACAGCAAGCAGGGGAAGCAGAACAGAGTATTTGTTGAAGTACACTCTGTAAGCCAATCAACTTTTGTGTACCAGGTGTTTGAGAAAGAACGTGTGTAAATCTTCCCTCTGTCTAGTGAACTTTGTTGTAGGTTTAGGTCTGGTCGGTGGGTTCCTAGTTGTTTTACAATTAGTTTCTCTTCACGTTTCAGTCCAATAAACGGTTTTGCAAGTAGTTACTCTACTGTATTCATGGTGTTACCAATGTTAAAGTTACCTGTCAATAATCAAAGTACAACGTATGTGGTTTGGTGCCTGTAGACGCCACCCATCATGTAGACAACCAACATAGCCCTTAACTACTAGAATGTAAAATATAGCAGCAGTTTCCTTACCTTAAACGCTGGGGTTGTTGAATGTTGTAGAGGCACAAGAGCAGCAAAGGAGGTTGGTGCCTTTTCTTCCTTGCCTTGAGGCTTTACCAGATGCTGAAAAGCAAATATAACAAAATTTTGTTGTGTCAACCAAAACACATAGACTGTTAAGCATAAAGAACCACCGGTCTCGGATCATACATAAAACACATTCATCCTGTGACTTCAGAGTCAAGTTGTGCAGACGTTTCTACCCATTGCACAATACACATTGTCTTATTTGTTAAGGTATGAGTCGAGAACTTAGTGACTCATGGAATTGGAATATAAGAAGTCTTTTTTGGTATCGATCCAGGCAACAGATGCCCAGAAATATGCTATTGTGGGTGTAATTTATTCTTTATTCTAATGCCCATTTATTTTAAATAAAGCAATCTTTTTCTTTTTAAATGCAGCCTGTTTTCCTTAAAGGAAAATGGGATGCATCCCAAAAAGAAAATGAGGATATATGTACTCCCTTGCCAATCCCCATTTGCCGTACATCATCATAATATGCAAACTTTCCTGAGCAGTTGCATGCGTGAAAATTATTTCCGAGGTATTCCCTTGCATACAAACGACATGCAAGAAACCAGCTCAATGCATTTTATATACAATTTCTAAAGTCGTGAAGTGAACACTGCAGCTGGTGAAGCGTAGTGACGCCATTGTCGAGTAATTACCTCCTCATTGATGTGTTTCAAGGCCTACAGGTTTCTAAGTAACATAACATGTGTATTTGTAAAGCGCACCCATAGTTCTCTTGGCACTGAATAACAGATGTTAATTGTTACCCAACTCAATGGTACTCATTTTATCTACCTCAGATGGATGAAAGGCTGAGTGGATCCGCCGGGATTTGAACCTGTGACCCCTGCAGTGGATGCATTAGTCCACCGAGCCACCAAACACAACTAAGTACATCTGCCTGCAGCCCACACATGATCTGGATGACCCTGGATTGAGTGAAAGAAACACACGCCTCCGGCTATTGAAAAACCCAGGAGTCTAGGAATTGTTGAACCTGCCATGCAGTAATGCGCAGTTTAGAGCAGTATTATTGTGCGTAGGTATCAGGAAAGGATATGTGATACTGGGGGCTGTGTGTGTGCTCTGCTGTGAAACAATACCTCCAAAACTCATAATTGGGCCCTCAATGTGTGACATTGTGAGATGTTGAAGTTGAACCACATGCATCACACTGAAAGTGCGCGTGCTGGGAATGTGGGTTTACTGGAATTTCACGACCCGATACAGGTTTTTACAGCTCTCCAGATGCAATGTTTGTTTGAGTTGACTGGTGCACTTTTTATTTAGTGACTTTGTACTACATTCAAGACAGTGCTTTTTCCACTTGTGTACATATATTTCCTTCCTTACTATGGCTGCCGCTCTGACACACTTAGAATTGCAATTCCATTTATAGTGAAATTAAATTACATTGCATTTATTTATATAGCGCTTAGTACCCCAGACAAGGTGTTGAAGTGATTGTCAGTGTTGTGCGTCTGCTTGCTTCCCTGAAGAGGGACATATTGAGTACCTACCCAAGTGAGCAATGTGCATGTTTAGTATGGCCATTGGCCAATGCGCCATGCGCTAACAAATGACGGTTGGGTTGGAGGATAGCTTCGTTCACAGCCCCTGTCAGTCTCCGTCCATTTATTTACTTGTTCCGTTGGTTTTGACAGCTGATGACTCATTGCAAATGTTACGGTTACTGGGCCTTATAGGTATAGTCACTCACTTCACGGTGCTCTGAGCGGGCGCTCTGTCAAAGCATTGTTGAAGGGGGGGGTGTAGATACACAGCAAGGGCAACCTCGCAGACCCCATTTGCAGACTATTCTGGAATTTAAAACAAACATGGAGTGTCCAAATCTAGAACTTTAAGCTCCAACTCAAATCATGCTTCCACAGTTAGATTTGTGAACGTAGCAAGCAACCCATTAAATGATACTTTCGCCCAAATATGCAGAAACGCACGCATAAAAGAAGAGACACACTATGAACCAACCTCACAAACACTCATAAAGACACACTGACACGTGCTTTTCACATCAGACCGACTTGACAGCCCTCTCCCTCGCCTCGCCCTATGAACGTGCAGGTTTTAGCTCACATTCTCACCCCATATTGCTTTGCATTTAAATCCTTCCAACAATGCCTGCTTTGAGAAAATCGTTAGAAATGCGCATGCGCGGCCGCTCGCACATGCGCATTAGATACACAAGACGGAAGCCATGAAGATAGCGAGCCCCGGGGACGCGGCGGGCAGCGGCGGGCAAGGTAAGTGCCTTTTAATTCTTTTACACTTTTAATTTAAAGTATTTAGGGAGGGCGGGAGGGAGGCGGGTGGCGGCCAGCTTCGCTCCGTCTGCGGAGCGTGCATAGTGCCGGATTCTACGGCAAAATGCGTAGAAGCCGGCACTACGCACACTCCGTGCACGGAACGTAGCCGCCCGCCCAGGGTTAATCAATATATCAAAGGATGGAACACCCTGGCAGGCCGTGCTGCTCACTTTTAGCACTTTGTGTGGTTTACATAAAGTCACATAATACACTCTTGTAAAGCCACCCTCTCACTTGCCGAATATCGCAGCGCTCCTCACGTACCGAACTGCAACAGCATGGCTATAACTTTGCATGTGTTACAATAGGGCACAATTACGTTTACACTTACATTTTTGGCAGACTTGTAGCACTGTAGCAGTGGATTGTGTGTGTTTACTCAGGCAGCGATTTATGTGCTCACGGTGCAACTGAAAACCCCATGTTGCTTTTTTGCACTTTATTTGTTAGGTTTGTGCGTGTAAAACACACGTCCAAAAAAGAGTTCCCACCTACGCACAAACGACCTACAGTTAGAACATCACACTCAGCGGGTGAACTTACTTGATAACTTCCCACACCCCAGGACCATAATTTCTCAGCACCAAGCTCCAAGGAGTGATTCACTAATTCATACTGCTTAACACACAGTCATGGCTTCCTTCACACCTGCGATCAGAGACACTGCACAGATCTGTCCTCACACACACTGCTGCCCTTAGACATGGACACACAGCACAGACCACACCTCTCACACACCAACAGACACCCTCAGGCCTACAGCACAGATCAGGTCTCTAGCACATTATTTGCAATGGTAACGCTCACACTCACAGCACATACCCCAGCCTCTCGTACACAAACTGCTACTACTGCGCATATCAGGCCTCTCACACAGTACTGTTCCACACTACCTGTGCTTGCTTGCAATTAGTGTGACGTCACGTGGCAGGGCTGGACTGGAGATGCAGTACTGCGGGGAATGGGGATATGTAGAGAACAAACCTGCGAGCAGTACAGATCCGATCCAAGAATGATCGATGAATCTGAATTTATGAGAGATTGATTCATCGATGAATCAATTTGATGATGACTCGTGTCACGAACCGGTGGTGTCTCAGTCACTACTAGTCTTGACTCTCCACTCTCGACTACTGAGAGGAAGGGTGGCCGACGATTTGCTCAGCAACAGCAGCAGAATGGCAAATTACTGCATGGTTTAATCATAAGCCATTACACTGATTGGCCATGGCCTGCTACATTGTGCGCTGGGCAGGGTGGGCCCTCCACCACTGCGGTCTGCGTGCCAACTCCAACTTATACAAGTCATGCCTCCTCAGCTGCATCAGCCAATCAAGACGCAGACGCTGCTCTTTAGGAAGCGCCAGGATTGGTGTGAGCAGGCAAACTCGCTGCTTATTTTGCGCCTACTGGGGTCTCTGGTTTTGGGCAACACACCAGTCTCCTGATGCTTGTTGTAGCAAAGCCACTATGCGAATGCTGGGTTCCTGGCCGGCAGCCGGCCAAACCCAACATGCGCATGGCAGTGCATGTGCCGTAATTATTAAAATTAAATCAATGCTGCCGGCTGACACAGAGTTGTGACGTGACGTCACTGCCGCTGTGATGCAGCGTGCGCGCCGCTTTAAATTAATAATACAACTTCATCTTTTAAAGTTGAAATTGTATTCATAATTTAAAGCGGCGCGCTCGAAATGTGCACAAATAATTAAGTGGGGCAATGCCCCACCGCCCCAATGCAGAAACTGCCACTGCAATCATGGCATTGTTGCGAATTTCGTGTGTGATTTTAAAATTCTATTCTGGACACGTAACTTGTGTCACTAATACACCCATTTCTCAAAAAAGGGGTCAGAGTATCTCCACCCTGAACCCTTATCTTAGCTTTGACACAAATCTTCAGCCCCAGGAACCATTCCCAATCGATAAAACGGTGGCCGCAACTTTCTGTTCAGGTTGCCTCCAGCAAATCATAGCATTCTTGTTGGAACGAGCATTCACAATTTATCTTGAAATCATTGCGATTTAACCGTGTTTCCCACAAAACTGTAGCAAATTATCCATGGTCAGAATATCACTATATTGTTTAAATTTAATTTCACAAAAACTACTGAACAGATTTGCACTGTACAGCGTTTCAGGCTGTATTTACGACAATGCGTTCCTATGGGAATTAACATTACACATGCACCCTTATTTCGCACTCCTATTTCACGGTCCTCAGTGCACGGATCACCCCAAACTTTCCATGACACACAGAACCTACCTTGACACTTTTGTTGGAAAATTTCATGAAAATTGGTCCAACGACCCCAAAGTTACAGGCATGTGAAAAAATGGAAACAGGGGCCTAACAATAAATACCTACTGGTGACCGCCAGTAGGCAATGTATATACATTATAATATGACCCCTGCCCGTACCGCATCTCCACAGAGCTGCCTCTGCCTTCGCACCCTAGCTATGCTGAGCCATCAACTGTTCCCTATAGACTGCCACCTTCCCTGAAACAATCCGAGATCAACCCCTCCTGAAGAAACACTCCACGGACCTGATGGATCTCACAAATGTCCGGCCCAGCTCCCTGCTCACCTTCCCAGCCAAAGTCATCGAAAAGCAATCAATGTCCAGCTTCCTAACTTTATCAAAACCACCCACATCCTAGACATCTCCTAATCTAGATTCCAAGCAATCATAGCACTGAGACCGCCCTCCTTACCTCCACCGACGATATCTACTCCCTCCTTGAGCAGGGTGAAACAGCAGCTCTCATCCTACTGGACCTCTCCGCAGCCTTCGACACCGTCTCCCACCAGACCCTAGCCACCAGACTCCAGGATGCTGGTATCTGAAACAAGGCCCTCAACTGGATCCGCTCCCTCCTCACCAGCAGAACACAATGGGCTAGACTCCCACCGTACCTCTCAAAACTGAGAGATCAACTGAAGAGTACCCCAGTGCTCATACCTTAGCCTCACCCTCTTCAACATGTACATGGCTACCTCGCAGTCATCGTCAGCAATGATGGGCTCAACATAGTCTCCTACGCCAAAGTCACCCAGCTGATCCTCTTCCTCACTAAAGAACCCACAATCACCAGGAACAACTTCCATGATGGAATGAAAGTCATCACCGCCTGGATGAAGGACAGCTGCCTGAAGCTCTACTCAGACAAGACAGATGTCCTCATCCTGGGAGCTCCCCCTCAATTTGAAATGCCACCTTATGGCCCTTTGCTCTAGGAAGTCCCGCTACCTACACAAACCATGCACAAATCCTCTGCATTGTACTGGACTCATTGCTCACAATGGACCACCAGAAAAACATTGTATCCTCGGTCTGCTTCAACACACTCCACCTGCTTCGAAACACCTTCAGATGGATCCCCACCGAATCCAGGAAGACAGTCACCCATGCCCTCATCAGCAGCAGACTCAACTACGGCAACGCACTTTATGCCTGCATCATCCAGAAATTCCTGCGAAGACTCCAGAATGCTGCAGCAAGACTATTCCTCCACATTACCCGTCGCAGCCACATCACTCAACACCTCACAACCTCCACTGGCTCCCAGTCAACAGAAGAATAATCTTCAAACTTCTAACCCACACATACAAGGCCTTTGACAATGCCCGACCTGCATACCTGAATCACCGACTCTCATTCCAAGTACCCAACAGACACCTCCGCTCCGCCCAGCTTTCCCTGGCTACCATCCCACTAATCAGCAAGACCAGAACCGGAAGAATGTCCTTCTCCTACCTCACCTCTAAGACATGGAACACTCTGCTCATCCACCTCAGGAAATAATCCTTGCTGCATCCCCCCACAGTCACTTGAGACCCTGATATATATATATATATATATATATATATATATATACATATTCACTGAAAAAACCATAGGTTATACACCATATATAGTTAGGAATTAGCATTTAAAAAACCTTATTTTACTCACACAAAACCATTGAAATTCCATATATAGTTAGTTGTACTAACTATATATCGCGCACCCGCAATCCACTGCTGATCATGTCACATATTACATCATTCATGACATGGTCAGTGACATCACTGATGACATCACTGATGACATCTCAAATGACATCACTGATGACATCACTGATGACAACATCCAGTGACTGTATGTTTCTGTAAAGTTAAAATATGTCTTACATATTGAAGAATGAGTGGATGTAGAAGTGTCTGAACAAAGGATTTAGTAGGTGCATGACTGACTGTATGAGTGAGTGATTAAATGTGTCTCACTGAGTGCATGGGTTAGTGACTAAACTGTCTTAATTTGTGCATCATTATGTCTGTTGTTCTGTAAACTGCTGCATGTGTTGATCAGTAGCTATATGATTAACTATATGGGTTATTGATTGGTTGCCCAAGTATTTGTATGGGAGACTGAGAGTGTGTATGGGTGGCTGGCAGGTGTATGACTCTCTGCATAGATGTATGGGTTCAAAAGTGCATGTGGAAACAGCTGTATGGGTGGTTGACTGTGTGCATGACTGTATTGGTGAGTGAATAGATATCTCAGTGCTACATGTCAAAGTAAGTACATATGTAAAATACAGTACATGTGAGAGTTGACATATATAAATAACTGTGCATAAGAGCCAGTGAATGTGTGAGTGGCTGTATGGATCATTGTGAACTTGTATCCAGGATTGTATAAGTGAGTAAATATGTTTTAGTATATGTTTGAATAAGTAAGGTGTGTTTAACTGTATAGTTAAGGAAATGGAGGTGTGATTGATTGTTTGCATGACTGACTAGGTGTGTGTGTAACTTCATGGATGAGTGACAATCTGCGAGTCTGTGTTTACACTGAGTGTATCTAAGGTTATATTAGAGTCTGAAGAGGTTCATCGTATTATCACATGAATGATGTCATCAGTGATGTGATCAGTAATGTCAAATGAGATGTCATCAGTGATGTCATTTGAGATGTCATTTGAGATGTTATCAGTGATGTCATCAGTGATGTCATTAGTGATGTCATCAATGATGTCATTTGAGATGTCATCAGTGATGTCATCAGTGATGTCATTTGAGATGTCATCAGTGATGTTATTTGAGATGTCATCAGTGATGTCATCAGTGATGTCATCAGTGATGTCATTTGAGATGTCATCAGTGATGTCATCAGTGATGTCATTTGAGATGTCATCAGTGATGTCATCAGTGATGTCACTGACCATGTCATGAATGATGTAATATGTGACATGATCAGCAGTGGATTGCGGGTGCGCGATATATAGTTAGTACAACTAACTATATATGGAATTTCAATGGTTTTGTGTGAGTAAAATAAGGTTTTTTAAATGCTAATTCCTAACTATATATGGTGCATAACCTATGGTTTTTTCAGTGAATTTTCAAGGTTTTGTAAATGCTAATTCCTAACTATATATGGTCTATAACCTATGGTTTTTTCAGTGAATTTCATTGGTTTTTTAAAAGCTAATATCTATAGCTGTAAAATGTATTCTTCTTTAAATCCAAAAGCATATTTTATATGTTTATTAATAAATTTTTTTCAATATTTTTTTTGTTTCGCTCCCGGTCCGCGAACCGGGAAGCTTCCCGTTAGCTCAATTTAAAGCCGCGACCCGGTCCGCGAACCGGTAAGAAATCAACATAGTGACGGTATCGCGTTGCCGCATAATGCGTCTTATGACGTACTGCGTTAGCGCACCCGGAAGTGCCCCGGGGCGCGGACCGAGGCGCGAAACGCAGCTCCCCGGAAGCGATCCGCGGCGCGTCGCGAAAACGCGACGTATCGCGTTGCCGCGTAATGTGTCTTGTGACGTACCGCGTTAGCGCACCCGGAAGTGCACCGGGACGCGGACCGAGGCGCGAAGCGCAGCGACCCGGAAGCTATCCGGGGCGCGGACCGGAGCGCGTAACGTAAGCATAACAGGTCATGTGACTTGTTAATAACACTTTTCATTGGTTCATTTCACTTTTGGTTTCATAATGATGTAAGGCTAGGTCAGGTGACCTAAAAATAACACTTTTCATTGGTTGAGAAGTATTGTTTTTCCCAAATGATGAAAACCCCTCCTTCTTTCCTCACTATGACTTTCATCATTGTGAGAGGAAGACCTTTACTACTATATGAGAAATGGCTTCATTGGTAGCTTCAGCTGGTGGACCCCCACCACCACCTCCACCTCCTCATGGGAAGAGAGGACCACCTCCCCAGGTCATTACCAACACTGAGGAGGAAGATGAAGAAATGGATGAGGAGGGAGAAGAACCACAGTTCTTAGAAGAGGTGCCCCGGGTTTCCAGAAAGAAAGCCAGTTTCATCTGGCAGTTTTATTCGATCCCTCGTGGCCAAAAAAAAGTCAATGCGAGGTATGTCACCTGCCGCATATGCAAAGAACAATTATCAAGAGGGACGGACAAGAAATATAGTTACGGAAATCACACAATGCACAGGCACATGACAAGGAAGCATCCACTAAATTACAGCCGGGCGGAAATAAGGGATATGCAGGACAATCCAAGACCAACTCCTGTGGCCAGACCAAGATTACCAATTGCGTTAACACCAGAAGAGGCACGGGAAACTGTGCCAAATATACAAGAGAATTTTGGCCACATGATACACTCTTGTATGCACTGTTGTGCGTTGTTAGCGTGTGGCAACATGAGCATCAATGCTATAAACCTGGCGTATGAACACCATGATTGCCCTAACCGCCCCCAGTAATTTTTTTTTTGCTCCTGTTGAGCCCTTTTCAACGCCTGTTTTTTGTTGTTTCCCCCCCCCCAAAAAAAACCAAAAAAAATATAAAATCGTTCAAAAAATACAAAAAAAACAAAAAATGTTCAAAAAAAACAACAAAAAATATAAAACAACAAAAATATTTTTAAAAAAAGTTCTTTTCAGAACTACCTTCCCTTTCAAAAAAAATTGCTAGAATGTTTAGCACTCTGGCAAGCTCTATTTCTTTTGGTTCGCTCCCGGGTTAGCTTCCCGGTACGCGGACCGGGAGCTAACCCAAAAAATAAAAAAAATAAAAAAAGAGTAAGTATAAGGAAAGTAAACAGAGAGTGATGTTAAAAGAAAGACAGCTATAGGGAGTAAAGAAGAGATACTGTTTAATAGATCTATTTACCGAAGAAAAGACGGAAGAGGGTATAATTGTGAAAAACAAAATAGATAACGAAGTGAAAGAAAAAAAAAGAGAGTATAACATTAACAAAGAAGAATTTCTTGGAGAATGTGAGTGAATGTTCAAAATAAGATTAAAACATGAGGAATAACAGAGAGAAAAAATAGAAAACAGAAAACAAAAAATAACAGAAAAAGATTAATTGAAACAGCAAAGAAATGTAAGTAACATAGAGCCATATCATCAACATAGGCAATAAAAGTTTTGCAGCTTTTATTGGCAGAAATGTGTCGCTAAAGCTGCTTTTAGCGGCAGAAAACTGCCGCTAAAACCACTTTTGCACCAGTTTTCTGCCAATAAAAAGAGCAATAATTTTATTGGCTGTATTCATAATATGCCCCTTAGTGTGCTTCAACTACACAGAGAAAGCATTATGAACAAGTAGTGATAGAGTGATCAGTGAAAGACACTAAGAGTAATAGAGACGGAGTGAGTGAACAAGAGTGAGGAACTATGAGAAGAGAGGGACTGAGAAAAAGAGTGGAAGGAGTTGAGTAAGTAGGTAATAGAGAAAGGAATGAGGGAAGTAGCAAAGGCAGGAAACTGAGGGTTAAAGAAATGAAGCAGTGGAACTAATAGTAGGTGAATGTGATAGAAATGTAACGAAAAGAGTACAAAGCATTTACCTTATAATTGTCGTTAAATTACTCACTTTTTGTTTTTATACTTTCAATCTGTGAAAGAGAGAACAAACATTTCAAAAATATTAAAACATGTATTTAAAAATTACAAAAGACAAGGGAAAAGATTGAAGGACAAACAGTTTTTCAACAACTTTGACACTTACAGAAGCTTCTGCTTCTCCAGGCCCCCTACACAGTCCTAAAGATATACATTTTAAACTAACAGTATCTTGATGCAGATGAAGTGAGGCCTATCTTAAAACATGGTGCATCTTTTGCATTGCTGTTGTCTCAGAAAAGTGTCGCAAGACACTAAAATTTTAAATAATTGCTTCAGGATGCCAATAAGATGTGTCCTATCCAGCGGTTTGTTTGAGGTGAGGCCTACTCAGGGTTGCAGATGAAATTTCGAGTTGTTGAAGAGAATAGAGGACATAATACATGTGAAGGTCTACCAATGAAGTGAGTCATGTCCACTGCACTCTTGAACAAAATCCAAACCTCCTATGTTTCCCTGGACAGACCTAAACTTGATCTGCACAATGTGATTCGTAATGATAGGAAACACAGGTGATGTAATTGAAATACGTGCAATTTATTTTGCTCATTTCACAATCACATCACTTGTCTTTCCTTTGCTTAGGTATCTCATTGTGCAGATGTAGTCTAGCATATGAAAGAATACGCAGAAGTGCAGCACTGCATGCAACAACTTTGACACTTACAGAAGCCTCACCTTCTCCATGCCTCCTACACAGTTCTACATATACATCATAAATGCAAACAGTACAGAATTAATTATACATGTTAAATGGTTTATTTTTGCTGTTCTCAGAATGTATCAAAATTCACTAAAAACAGTGACTTGAAGGTATTCATCATATAACAGCGGGGAAAAAAAAACACAATCAAAATGATTGTGTTTAAAAAACCCATATAACATAAGAAATCAGAATTCAGAACTCCTTAAAGTTAACTTACTTTCCATGACGTCAAAGGATGTCCTATGAACAGCTTACACTCTTTTGTGCTGTTATTACTTTCAGCCCGCCACTTTCTGAAAGAAAATCTCCATCGTTTTTAAAAACATGTTACATGCAATAAATGACTTCTTGCTCTCTACCACAAGTTTCCACAAGGCCAAATCTTGTCAGACTCATTTATAACTCTTGGATTTCTTGTAAGCCAATCCCGTCATTTGGCATTTCCGCAACTTTCAGAATTAAAATGTTGAAGATCATTTTCACAATCCTGGAATAGTAATATCTTCCCCTTCTTGCTCAGTCATGTTCTACATTTCCTATGACACTGATACTGCTTACTATGAAGCAGACTTACACTAACTCTATGACTACTACAATTATTTAATTCTCTACATCACTTTCAATCACAAAGCAATGTAAAACAGTAGACAGCGTTGCAGACTTACATTCCCTCTACTCTATGTTTTGATTGGCTGCTTCAATTAGCTTATAAAAAGAAATAGTTTTTCTGAACTCATTCAAAGTGCATGTATTTCTCCATGACGTCCAGTGTTATGGTAAAAAGTTATGTCTCTGTACTACACTTATCCTCAAGGCCAAATCGTGTAGGAGCCATTAGAACCTCTTGAAATTCCACAGAGCACATCCCAAGATTATTTCCCTAAAATTTTGGTTTTAAAAACACCAGGTAAGAGTTTTTAAGGTCATACGGCAATTTTTTTTTGAAAATTAAAACAGAATCGTTGCAGAATGACCAGCCATTTCTAGACTTTAAATAAGCTGTGTAATGTCCTGATGTTATTGAAGGGCCGTCATGATATATAATTGCTGCAGTTACAAAAGTCCTTCCTGATATTGACAACTGCGAAGCTACAAAATTTTTAATTAAAGTTGTCAATTTTGTTCCATCAGGCCTACATCGTTGGAACATTAAAATGACATACTGGCCATATGTTCGTATAAATAATGTTGACATCATTTCAGATTTACATTGGCTACACTCCATGTTGTGATCAGCTGCTTTTACTAGCTTATTAAAGGAGACTGATTTACTGTCTGGCAAAGTTAAATATATAAATCTTTCTGAGTCTACACTAGTAGTACTTGATACCATACAGTTCTCGCAGTCATGCTGCCATTGATAAGAAAGCCCAAACAGCTGATCTACATCTACACCTTCAGCATGCAATACATCAAGCATATACATTAAAAACTCCTGACAATCTTGCTGAATATTTTGAGAGAATTGTGTTTGGCCTGAACATCTGTCTAACAGATTTCGAATTTCAGACACACTTTCTATGTTTCTTCTATCAGTGCTACATTTCTCTAACACAGAATTTAACAAACTGCAAAATCTTTGATCAGAATTGACCACAATCTCTTCTTTTACATTTTCTAGAGAAAACAAAACATTAACCACTACATTAGCATAGCAGTTGACACCAGAACTGTTTTCAAATTGAAAACCAACAACATCTTCAACAGAATCCTTTTTGTTTCTGCTTGTAATTTTAGGTTCATCGACTTTTCGTCTTTTTGCTACAACCTCCCCAGTATTGGTCACCTTTGTTCGTTTCCGGCCTACCACACGTTTCTCAAACAAAGGATACTGAGGCAAATGTGACGCATACTCTCTTCTTAACCTATTGTATTCCTTAACACAATATAGATCCGCACAAATGTTTGTGACATCACACTCAATCAAGTATAATCCCGATAAAGTTCTAACTCGTGACAATGCCACGTATGCCATACCCTCCTTGAACACAGAACTGCCAATATTCACCAATGCACAGTCTACACTTAAACCTTGCGATTTATGGATTGTCACCGCATATGCCAAGCAAACAGGAAACTGCTTACGGCGAACATATAAGTCTTTTACAAGCAAAAAACTAGCAGAGCAACTACCAATTAGCTGTACTTCCTCAATGCCATCAAATTTAATTTTTAAAAATTCAATTCCATCTCTATTTCTGTATTTTACAAAATCAACAACATTACCCATTGATCCATTTACCAGACCTCTTTCAACATGTAAATTCCTTCTTAAAATTATACGGCAGTTCAAGCACACATTCAGAGTCTTTTCAAAACCTGCAGTTTTAGATATACTCTTCTCTAATGAATCCAATTTTGTTTTCAGATTCTCAGACAAAATAATTGTTGATCCCATATGCTCTACTCTGTCAATAGCTTCCAGTTTCACAATCTCTTGCTTTTCTAAATGCAACATTTTGTTGTTGAATTTGGCACATTCTGCAAGAGTTGGCATCAAACATATTCCAGATTTCTTATCAGTAATTTTCTGAAAAATATTCTCAGGCACAACATCTTGTTCTGGATATATATTTGACAGTAATCGTGCATGTAAAGCTTCTTTCCCATGCTCGGTCACTTTTCCAATTCTAACATCTTGTAGAATAGTCTTGTAAACTTCATCCTTCGCCTGACGCATATTTTCATGCAGTTCAGCATAATTGAAGTTTAACCATATATTGACGTTGCCAATGCTGCCTAGGCACTTCCTGGTATCTTCATGCGTGAGCATTTTGAACACAGGTTGCCCTTTCACTGGTGTCAGCTGCAGAAGATCTCCGAAAACAATGATGTGTTTGCCACCAAATAACACATCATACTCTGTTTTGAGAACTTCTTGCATTCTCAAATGCACAAAGGCAAGCATGACATTGGAAACCATGCTTACTTCGTCAATGATAAGAAGTTTCATTTTCCTCAAGATTCTTGAAACTTCAAAACAAGCATCTCCAGATAGCTTGTGATATTGTAATTTGTTGTCATGCTCCACTGGCAGCATCAGTAAACGATGTAAAGTAATCCCTTTAATGTTATGTGCTGCCAGTCCAGTTGGAGCGGTGACAACACAAGACAGCGATGACTCTGTCCTTTCCTGCAAATAGCATGAAATTGCTTTAATGAGGAAACTTTTTCCAGTTCCCGCTTCTCCACTCACGTACAGTCGGACAGGCTTCAACGACGTACATGAGCACTCTTTCTTGTCATGACTTAATCCATGATCAATTTGCATGGTAACTTCGTCATATATTTTCCTCTGCTCAACGTTGAGTTGTCTTTCCAACTCTTCTAAGTTAACCGCATCCTCCTGAGCATGTGCCATGGCTCTTTCCACTTCATTCATGGCAGTGGCAGCTTCATTTTCGATAACAGGTCCTCCTAGTGGATCCTGACTCAATGAAGCAGAACTCTGACTGTCCTGAGAACTGTCTCTGGCAATCTCGGCTGCAATCGTTGCTTCCTGCTCAATTTCCGCTTTCAACATTTCTACATATTTGGGAAAAGCAGGACATTCTATGGTCTCCTTGGCGGCATTGAAAGAGTCTTCGTAACAGAGGAAATCTCCAAGCAGTTCCTCTTCTGCACGCCAAGGCTTGAAAAGTTGCAAAAGTGCTAAATAGAAAAACTCCTTTTTTTCAGGAGATTCGCCACTCAATTTTCGATGGTTTACCAAGTGGCATTTTCTTTGCTTGACCAGACATCCCTCACTTCCTATTACAGCATACACTCCTTTCTCAGTATCTTCTTTGATGTTCCTCTTGAATATGTAATTTTGAAGAACCTCATACAGACAAACATTGTCGAGGTGACTGCTTCTCTTTGGATAATATGTATCCAACATGTTGGTCTTCAAAATGTCGGTACTGTTTGGCTCCTTTTCCGCCAAATACTCAATTTCCCGCACAGGTTTGAGAACTCGATTACGCGTTGCAGCAAGACCAAGACTCGCCCAAATGATACTCCTGGACTTGGCATAGAGACTTGCTGAAGACAACCGGTCAGAACATTCGTACGCTCCGATTTCTCGATGCGACAACATCTTCAGACTGAAACTGTACAACTTCTTGCTGAGGCTCTTTTCATGGGAAATGTCCTCCCACATATCCTTCAATTCTGTCTTCTCTTTTTTGGTGATGTAAGACGTCACATACCGAGCCACAGCCATACAGTTATCAGCCACAAACTGTATATCCATGTTAGCATTCCACATGGACAAAATCACCGGGTTGTAGTCGTTGATGTACTTGGACTCTTCGTTCCTCTTCAAATTGTATGTGTTTTTAGGTGATTTCTTCATGACATTATGTCGCAGCGAAGACATCAAACTGTTTACTCTTCCTTTAGAAATCACCGGTCGTGGAAAGCCGAAACGACATTTGGTGTAGAACTTGTCCTTGTTTCGGAATTTACGACGGCAGTACTTTCCACATCGATGGCTTTGGAAACGCAGAACTTTTTCTCTTAGGCTTTTCTTCTCCTTTGCGTTTGGAACAGCACACGTAGAATACTGTTGGATAAAACTCATCACTGAGTCTTCTGGATCCGTTCCAAATTTAGGTGCATCCTTGATCCACAACAACATATGTATATGAGGATCACCTCTTGCTTGGTACTCCTTTCTCCAGAAGAAATCCAACACCTCTCCAAGAGGTGGATTCTTCTTATTCATGATGAAAGACATCATAGCTTCAAATCTATGATTGAAGTACCTACATACATTGACTGGATCCAAAGAGCACAGTTCTCCGGGTGTCTTGAATTCGATGTTATCTACGTTAGCATTTGCCTCTCGTAGAAATTCAAGTAAGTCTTCCCAGCCATACTCGGCACAGCTCAGAGTGAGGAACCATGTGGGAGTACCTAAGTTCCTCAGCATACATTTTAAATCACCATGACGACGGTACCAGTACTCATTAGTACCACGCTGACACGCCATGAGATTAATCAGGTGAGAATCCAAAATACTGTCTTGGACATTGACTTTATCCATAAAGTCACTTGCCGAGATGTTTTGCATGTGTATACCACTTTTCAAGATGTGGTTCACTGCATATGACAGTCCAGACAGATCGCTTTCAAACAGGAGATGAAACAAATAGGGAATGCATTGTCGAAACCTAGCATCTCCTGCATACAATCGCAAAGTCCGGTATTCAGAAGCAGGAATTTGATAAGGTCGCTCATCATATCTTCCTCCCTGACCTGTTGGAAAAAGCTGTGGGAAAAACCGAGCTTCCAAACTTTCCTCCCAAACACTAATGGGACTCCCTTTGGCTTGTTTCATTTGAAACAACTCAATAGCATTCCCCATGACTTCCTTGGAATGCAAAGGATGAACACTATAATGTTCATATATTTCTTCACTAGTAGAGGGTTCTACTTTCTCAATTTGACCAGCACACAAATCGCTATCCTCTTCCTCACTTACTTCCTCTTCTGCAACATATACATTCTTATAGTATTTATTATTTTTTTTCAAATACAATGTTGCCTTTTTAACTTTCCTAACATCTACTAAATCTTGCCATATTTTCTTATTCTTTGTCGGAACCCCATTAACTAAGATAACCAGAGGTTCCTCTTCCACTTTTTCTACTCCAATTGTGTTAATGTTTTTCTTCAAATCTAGAGGCAAATAAACAACTCTTCCCTTTAATCCTCTCTGTAAATCTGATGGAGGCAATTTCCCTGTCTTTGGCTCCATTCTTACAATAGCCTGAAAGGGATGGATACTTTGAATCAAAATAGATTCATAAGTATTTAAATCCTTCAATTCAGAAGGAATCTCAACCAATTCCAGATTATTATGAACTGCTCTAGCAGGCATCTGATTTTGATTTAATTTGCAACAACAATAAGTACACACACGTTGATCAAATCCCAAATCAAAACAATTTTCTACCATCAAGTATGTTGCAAAATCCTTCCATTCACTATTATTTTCCCTTTCACTTTTTGCATATAAATCCACTAACTTAGTCTGATTCTTATAATAAGTGCGTCGACAACACACACAAGTGAAATTAGGCCTCTCACTTGATTTCACCTGAAACGTCGCAATTTCCCTCTGGAAATTATCTGTACTGGAAACCTGTACACTATCTTCCACATTACCCTCTTCTTCTGGGTCAATTTCAACATTCTCCTCTTTACTTCCAAAGTAACAAAACTCAATTTCTTCACATATGTTCTTCACATCTATTTCAGAACCATGCAAAAGAGCAGCGCATAATTGTTTAAGCATAATTGCTGGACTCTTAGCATAATACAACATTCTAACTAATTTCCTCACTTTATTATGATGCACTGCTAGCATCCTGAAATGATGAAAAACACTCTGGCATACTCTCCTGGAAAGACAAGCCAGTGAATGACCATGCAAACCTGTCACTTCTCTCACTCTGCAAGGATCTAATTCTTGCAACAACCTTATTTTCTGCTTCAAACTTTTCTTATTAAATGACCGTACAAAATCACAAAGCAAATTGATGGAATCCTGTCGCACACTGCAAATACTACTACACTTCCAGGTGTACACAGGACCCTTAGCACGTCTTCCTAAAACCTCATTACCTAACACCTCTTCTGTCTCTGTTGTCACAAGTTTTTCTTTTTCAACTGGACAACCATCTTTCACTTCATAAGCACGACCACTGGTGTCAACTGCATGCACCAAATCATTATCCTGGAAATAACTCTCCTCATTAAAAAATGCCTCACAGCTTGAACTATGCATCCATTCTCCAGAAAAAACTTCACAAAAATTACTACGATTAACTATTCTCTTCCATCTACTATTTCTTTTGAAATCATAAATTGCCTTGTTTAGCTTCCTAATTCTATTGATTATCAAAATAAATAACTTACGTTTAATTTCAAATGCCTGATCAATAACTTTCTCAACTTTTTTTTTTCTCTTATAAAAAACCAGTTTCTGTTGACCTTTCTTAATATTTTTTAACAAATTGCCAATTATCCTGTTGCGGAACATTCGTTTACGAATGTCCCTAAACTGTTGTTTCCTTCTACTATCATGCACAGACTTATCTCTTGCTCTAGCAGTAACATTTTTGATTGGCCTTTCCTTTACATTTGATTTGCTTCTCTTTTTATGGACTGAAACATTTTCTGTAGTAATATTTTTTTTACTACACATATTTCTTATGAAATATTTTGTGCTCTTACCCGGTGCTTTCTTCGTGACTTGACAAATATTTTTGTTAGAGGACTGCTGCTTATTTTGTTTCACCTGCTGTCTTTGACGTTTTGCAGCCTTTCTCTGTCTTTCTATTGTTGGCATGGTGAAATCTTGAAATGATCTGCAGTTGAATCTGTGGTAAAATATAATAAAAAATGTTATTAACCATTATTACCAAACAGTAAGTCAATAACAATGATCAAAAACTTAACACACTACTTGACATTTTAAATAGAAGATTTTTTAGTCCTTGGCAAATTTACAATACAGAAATAGCAGAAAAGAAATGACATTTATATTTATGTTACCTGTGCTATTTTATATGTGAATCTGATCTAATTTTATGAGCATATTTTAATATTTTATTGAAGACACTACACATAACCTGTTTTTGAAGGTGTCTTTATTTTTAAATTAAACGGTTTACATTTTTACTTTTCATTAATTATACATTTTAAAAATAAATGTTTATATTTCCATAGGCTCAAGCAGGTCAGCTTCCCACCCTATGTCATATAATTCGGACAAATCTGCATCCTCATCACGCTCTTCTTCATCCTCAGGATTTAAATCATCCAATGGATCAACATCCACTGATGTTTCAATTACAAGTTCAATGATGAGGTCAAAATCAACTGATTGCAGATTGTCACTCATGTTGATGTTGTCTTTATCTTTAAAGAAAGATAACAACAATGAGATGTTGCAGAGTAAGAGACAAATCTCAGAGATTATAATAGTAAAATTGTTTAACAAGAGTAATATTTTGCAGCTATTATTTAGCCATGTCCAGCAATGCTGATCAGGTGAAGACTATGTCTAATTTTTCAGTGAACAGGACTCATCTCTTCTTAACCTTGGATAAGCCTCACCGACTCTGTGTGTCCTGCACATACTTAAATGTAAAGGGGCAGATTTATGTTAAATGGCACATCCCCAGGCATGCACCAGTTAACGTGCACCGCTGCTCTGCCACCCATGGTGTGCCGTATTTACAATCAGATAGGAGAAAGCTGCGTCAAAACCCTGCGCCTGCTTTAAGCAAGCATAGGTCTTGACGCAACATTGTGGAGATGGGGCACCCCTGAGCCTTGCTTGAGCTGCATCGCACTTGCGATACAACTCCAGCAATCACTACCTTTACAGCACAGATACATCACGCATCTGTGCCATTTTTGCCCCATGATGCCCCGCATTGTAAATGCAGCACACCATGGGTGGCGGAACAGCGGCGCAGGATGACTGGCACATCCCTGGTGATGCGCCAGTCATCATAAATCTATCCCTAAGCTTCTTATCTTGTTACAGATGAACCGCCATATGTATCATCAAACTATTTTGCATTTCCTAAATAGCGAATTTTAAGGAATAAATAGCAATTCTTTACCATTCCTAATTTGCAATGAGCAAATTGCTAATTGCAAATTACCCATTCATTTCCATGGGCTAGGAGGCTCATAGGAATGAAGGTTGCAATTTGCGATTAGCAATTACCTCATCACAAAATAGGAATTTTTTCAAGGGTGCAGGGGTATCTCAAGAACACCCTGCTGCACCCCTGAAAAAGAAATTTGGGGGCATATGGCGCACATACATGCCCTAAGGGCATGTATGGGCGTCATATGGCACCTTTTGTTTTTTGGAAAAAAATGCTTTTTGAAAAAAATTCGCAAATTACCACAAATTAGAAGTTGGTGGTAGTTTCCAAATCCTTAATGTCATTTTTTACATATTTTTTGTTTGATACATTGCATTTAAGGAATCGCAAAATTTGCAAATCCTTCAGTGCAATCGCAAAATAAGGAATAGCAAATTTTGAACTAAGGACATTTTAAGTCATTTCCACATGTGCAGTGTTTTCAAATTATGATTTGAAAATCGTTTTTGGGGAAAAGTAATGGTTTGCAAATTTATGACAAGGACATAATGGTGTATGCTTCTCTATAAGGCATTTCAGTGTCTCTGATGTCATTTTTCCCATATTACATTATAAGACCTTTCCCCATGGAGCACATTCCTTGTAAATATGCTCCCACCTGTGCATGGTGAATTTAGATTTTGACTGTTTGAGTCACATAGCCATGTTAAAAGTGACCCAAAAAAATTGCAAACGCTTTAAAAAAACACATTCATGTGTCTTAAGGACATTTTAAGTCATTTCCCCATGGACAGTGTTTTGTAAGTGGCGCAAAAGAGGCATACACCTATCATAAATCTGTCCCTAGCATTTTAAATGATTAATCCAGGATGACGATAAGGTGTGGCCTATCCAGAGGTTTGTTTAAGGTGAGGCCTACTCAGGATTGCAGATTAAAGTTACGCTTGATGAAGAATACAGAAGAGATAATACATGTAAAGGCCTACCAATAAAGTAAGTGATTTGCACTTTATTTTGCCAGTCATCATAAATGTATCCCTAAGCTTCTTATCTTGTTACAGATGAACCACCATATGTACCATCAAACTATTTTGCATTTCCTAAATAGCGAATTTTAAAGAATAAATAGCAATTCTTTACCATTCCTAATTTGCAATGAGCAAATTGCTAATTGCAAATTACCCATTAATTTCCATGGGCTAGGAGGCTCATAGGAATGAAGGTTGCCATTTGCGATTAGCAATTACCTCATCACAAAATAGGAATTTTTTCAAGGGTGCAGGGGTATCTCAAGAACACCCTGCTGCACCCCTGAAAAAGAAATTTGGGGGCATATGGCGCACATACATGCCCTAAGGGCATGTATGGGCGTCATATGGCACCTTTTGTTTTTTGGAAAAAAATGCTTTTTGAAAAGAATTCGCAAATTACCACAAACTAGAAGTTGGTGGTAGTTTCCAAATCCTTAATGTCATTTTTTACATATTTTTTGTTTGATACATTGCATTTAAGGAATCGCAAAATTTGCAAATCCTTCAGTGCAATCGCAAAATAAGGAATAGCAAATTTTGAACTAAGGACATTTTAAGTCATTTCCACATGTGCAGTGTTTTCAAATTATGATTTGAAAATCGTTTTTGGGGAAAAGTAATGGTTTGCAAATTTATGACAAGGACATAATGGTGTATGCTTCTCTATAAGGCATTTCAGTGTCTCTGATGTCATTTTTCCCATATTACATTATAAGACCTTTCCCCATGGAGCACATTCCTTGTAAATATGCTCCCACCTGTGCATGGTGAATTTAGATTTTGACTGTTTGAGTCACATAGCCATGTTAAAAGTGACCCAAAAAAATTGCAAACGCTTTAAAAAAACACATTCATGTGTCTTAAGGACATTTTAAGTCATTTCCCCATGGACAGTGTTTTGTAAGTGGCGCAAAAGAGGCATACACCTATCATAAATCTGTCCCTAGCATTTTAAATGATTAATTCAGGATGACGATAAGATGTGGCCTATCCAGAGGTTTGTTTAAGGTGAGGCCTACTCAGGATTGCAGATTAAAGTTACGCTTGATGAAGAATACAGAGGACATAATACATGTAAAGCTCTACCAATGAAGTAAGTGATGTCCACTTCATTGCGCCAGTCATCATAAATGTATCCCTAAGCTTCTTATCTTGTTAGACATCAACCGCCATATGTATCATATAACTATTTTGCATTTCCAAAATAGCGAATTTTAAGGAATAAATAGCGATTCTTTACCATTCCAAATTTGCGATGAGCAAATTGCTAATTGCAAATTACCCATTCATTTCCATGCGCCAGGATGCCCATATGAAAGAAGGTGCAATTTGCAATTAGCAATTAGCTCATCGCAAATTAGGAATTTTTCCAAAGGTGTAGGGGTGTCTCAATAACACCCTGCTGCACCCCTGAAAAAGAAATTTGGGGGCATATGGCGCACATAAATTTTAACAACATTCCTTTACCTCAAAAACGATTTTCAATTCATAATTTGAAAACACTGCCCACAGGGAAATTACTTAAAATGTCCTTAAGACACATGAAAGTGTTTTTTTATTGCCTTTCCAGCATGGTTGGGTCACTTTTAACATGGCTATGTAACACAAACATTTAAAATCTAAATTTGCCATGTACAGGTGGGAGCATATTTACAAGCAATTTGCGCCACAGAGAAAGGTCTTACATTAAAATGGGAAAAATAACATCAGGGACAGTCAATTGCCTTATAAAGAAGCATACACCATTATGTCCTTGTCATAAATTTAAAAACAATTCCTTTTCCCCAAAAACGATTTTCAAATCATAATTTCAAAACACTGCACATGGGAAAATTACTTAAAATGTCCTTAAGACACATAAAAGCGTTTTTTAATTGCCTTTGCAGCATGTTTGTATCACTTTTAACATGGCTATGTAACACAAACATTAAAAATCTAAATTTTCCTTGCACAGGTGGGAGCATATTTACAAGCAATTTGCGCCACATAATTCATAATTTTCTCCTTAAAGCACACTATTCTCTATCTAAATTAAAGAAATATTTTCTCACCTTAGCAAATACTTTGAGTTTGAAAACAGTCTCAGAAACACACCAATTTGTCTTCAGCAGAGCAAAAGGTATGCACTCCAGAGTCTGCAGCTATCAAAAGCACAGAAATGCTGTAATTCTTCACACATATCTCTCATGTCACCCAATCAAAACTCTTCCCTCACTTTTTTTCAAATGAAAACCCTTCCCCCCTCTGCCCTTTCTGCCTTTTCTGCATGGCAACCACCTCTTGGAAGACTTCTGGTGTTTGCAAGTTCACACAACAATGTTTCAATTGAACTCTGAACTCTCAGTGCACCTGCATATCCAGTGCATTCTTTCATTTAATGATTTTTTATTGACCATTCAAAATACATCTTTCAAATAACTCATCCGTGCACCCTAACTTTCTGTTTTCTGCAATCAAAATCCACCAATCACTGTTACTGCTTCATGAACACAGAAACTCCACAGTTTTTTTCATTTTAAACTCTCATTTTTTCAACTGCCATTTCATTGCCACACTTCATCTGACTGCAGGAGAACCTTCTCTCACCATGTTTTCTGTCTGGATTGTTGGACATAGTTATATTCACTGGGCTCAAAGGTACACTGAAAACAGGAATTTACCTAACCTCAATTTACAAGATGTGGAAATTAAGTGGTTTGGCCACAGAGGATTAAAATGTCACCAATTGATACCATTGGTGAAAACCTTTATGCATTTGCCCAAACCTGACCTGTTAATTGTGCACTGTGGAGGTAATGACTTGGGCACTTTGACTGGTGTAGGTCTGGAAATGCTTTTAAAGGACACCTTTGAGCAATTAATGGCACTTTTTCCTCAGACTGCCTTGGTATATTCAAATATATGCCAAAGACAGAAATGGAGGTGGTCAAACCAATTTTGTCCACAAATTGAGAAGTCGAGGAAGCATGTAAACAAATCTGTTTCAGCTTACATGAGAGACCATGGAATGGGCTCCCTGTACAACAATAACTTGCGTTACTACATGCAAGATATCTACAGAGGAGATGGAGTTCACTTCTCAGATGAGGGCAACAGAATTTTCACTCTGAATTTAAGAATGTGCATTGGTACCTACTTATAAGTACCTAAATGTACCATAAACCCAAAAGCTCTTCTCAGAGCTACCCTACATCTGATCACTCACAATTATTATTTTACTCTAACATTTTTCACTAATTTTCAACAAAGTACGCTCCCTGGGGCGCTACCCGGTACGCGAACCGGGAGCTAACCTCGCGAAATTTTTAAAAAAAATGTTTTTTTTTCGCACATATGGGCCTCCTCAGCCACCCTCACAAAACCTAGGGGGTCAAGATAAGTCTACCGTGCCCCCTTCTACCCATTCTGAACATTATTTGCCCTCCATCTTGTATCTTAATTCGACCGAAACACAAAATGGTGGACTCCTGTTACGCTTAAGGTTCGCGAACCGGGGCGCTCAACGGTTCGCGTACCGGGTCGCTCCCTGGGAAGCGCACCATCAAAAAAGGTGGGAAAGTAGTTCACAGAAAAGCCACTGGAGACAATTTCACCAAATATAGACTAGCTCATACTACATACCAATCCCTACCATTTTCACAAATTTGATTGGAATTCCATTTAGCCATTTAGCCTGTAGACCTCTCTAAATACCGTGAGGTAAATTACTTCACAAAACACATCTGAAGTGTTGGAATTGACAAACAATTAAAATGTTACTTTCATTTTCTACTTTTTTTACCTGACATTTGATTGGTTATATACCTGAATTGATATAAAGGAAGAGAAGAAAACACAGCCATTTTGACTACTACTTCTTGGTGTACATTTCAATAGGATTTTCACTAATTCCTTCAACTTCTTTCTAAAGGTAAGTTTTTATTTTTAAAACTGAAGTATATTGTGCACTATAAGTTAATATGGTAAACTTTTTCTGGAGTTAGGCTTCTCTTGTATAATTATGAATTTACTTACGTTAAATCACATACACTTTTTTATATTCCTACTTCCACTCTGATACTATACACTGCCCAAAATTAATCCCAACAGTGCCCTATCTCTACTAATATATATTTTTTTAATCTAAATTTCAGGCAAAATGGAAGGCGAACAGAAAGTTGAATTTCAAATTGTCCTGCAAGAGAGCAGCCAAGAAATCAATGATGAAAATGATATTGAATTTTTCGATGAAACTTTAGACAAAGAACTACTGCAATGTGTACAAGCAGTAGATAACCTCCTTGAAAATGAGGACATTTTACACCCTCAGAGACTACAATGTATATTCAATGATAATTATGAAATTTCTGACAATGAAATGTTAGAAAGTTTAATAAATTATGAAACACAATCACAATAAAAAAAAATGCTTAAAAAATAAAGAAAATAAAAAATAATCAACAAAACCAACAATCAATTAACATACAGCATTTGAAAAGTCTATCATTCATTTTTCATTGCAGTACGCTGCCCAGAACGCTTCCCGGTTCGCGGACCGGGCGCTCCCCACGCAAAAAAACCCAAATTCTTTTTTTGTTTTTTTTGCCCCGCGGGGCCCTTTTAAAACCTCCACATTAAACCTAGGGGGTCAGGGAGGATCTAGTATGCCCCCTTATGGTTATTTCCCCCTTTGTTTTGGCCTCCTCTTGTCTCTCAATCCTACCGAGAGACAAGATGGCGGCCGCTCCGGACTGTTTAGAATGTTGACAGACACCGGAGAGCCAATCAGCTTAGCTACGCGAAGTTCCGGTACGCTTAAGGTCCGCGGACCGGAGCGCTGCCCGGAGCGCGCTTACAGATATATATCTTTTTTTAAACGTTAATTTCTCAAAATCCACTGGAGCACATATATTAAGACCTACAAAAGGCACATCGGGCTACCAGTCCCTACAATTTTGCCAAGTTTCATGCAAATCCATTCAGCCGTTCGGGCTAAAAGTGAGGCCAACCGCCCTATGGAAAACTCAATGTTAAAAACACGTTTTGGGACCCCCCTTTTTTCTCGACCCCCCCTGGACGAACCCCCCCCAAATTTCCAGGGGCTGCTCAGAAACAAAATGTTCCATTTTCCAGAAAATTTCAGCCAATTCCGTCCACAAACGCCAAAGTTATTAGACATAGAATTTTCAAAAATCCCATAGGGAAAAAATCCTAACTATATATACCTACTGGCGACCGCCAGTAGGTAATATATATATATATATATATATATATATATATATATATATATATATATATATATATATATATATAAAAATTATATATATATATATATATATATATATATTACCTACTGGGTGGTCGCAAGTAGGTAGTTATAGTTAGGACCTAGTTTCCATAGGAAATCCGCAACATTCTATTGGGAATAACTTTGGCGCCGGTGGACGAATTGTCGCGAATTTCTCAAATTAGGTGGCCAGTTCCGCTCTGCTCCTTCCCTGAAAGTTTGGGGGGGATTCGTGAAGCGGGGGCCAAGATAAAAGGGGGTCCCAAAACGTGTTTTCCCCATGTTAATTTCCATAGGGCGGTTGGACTCACTTTTAGCCCGAACGGCTGAATGGATTCCCACGAAACTTGGCAAAATTGTAGGGACTGGTAGCCCGATGTGCCTTTGGTATGTCTCAAGATATGTGCTCCAGAGGATTTTGAGTAATTTAGGTTAAAAAAAAATATATGTCTATAAGCGCGCCCCGGTACGCGCACCGGGGGGCGCTCAAGCGCGCACCGCGAGTACGCGCGCGGAAAGCTGATTGGCTCTCGGGTGTCTGTCAACATTCCAAACAGTCCGTAGCGGCCGCCATCTTGTGTCTCGGTAGGATCGAGACACAAGAGGTGGCAAAAACAAAAGGGGAAATGACCAAAAGGGGGCAGGGTAGACCCCCCTGACCCCATAGGTTTGATGTGGGGGCCATAAAAGGGCTTTGCGGGGCAAAAACATTTTTTTAAAAATCGATTTTCGCAGGGGGAGCACCCGGTACGCGCACCGGGGAGCGTACCATGAGGAAAACCCAGTGAAACAGTAAAATAATAATTTAAAGTGCTTAGAGGTAGGGTAGCTTTGCATAGAGTTGTTGTGTTGTGTTGGTGATTTAAGTACCAGCATGTAGGTACCAATACAGAGTCTTAAATTCCATGTACACCGTCTCCTCTGTAGATAATTTGCATGTTGTTACAGAAGTTATTGTGGTATATGGAATCCATACCATAGTCTGTCAGGAAAGCAGAAACAACATGGAGGCAGGGGATGAAAAAGAGATGTGAAATACACATTGGAGATAATATAGTGGGAGAAAGGAAGTAACTATGAGCAAAATTACTATGTAACACAAAAAAGTTGCACAGTATACTATAAGTCTCAGTTTATATTATATTAATTTTGGTACTATTTCATGAATGACATATAAAAAAAGAATAATGTCTAGAACAATTTTTAATTATTAAATAAAAATGTATTGCTGTGATTTTTCAAAATTTAAAAGAACTTCCAACATTATATCGTCTGGAATGTCCTCATTTTCAGTCCATGATTCCATTTCTTCCACACAATTAACTAACTCTTCGTCCAGAGACTAATCCATAAAGTCAAAGTCTTCCTCAGGATTGTTCTCCAGAAGAATTTCGAAAGAAATATCTGGTTTTCCTTCCATTTTCTTGCTGTAAATTGCATTAAAAATGAATATATCAGTAGAGTTAGGGCAGTGTTGGGTTTAAGTTTAGACAGGTACTTCTGAGTTTTTAACAGTGAAGTTATCTTTGGGCAGTGTATGGTGTGAGGTAGGAAGTAGAAATATAAAAAAGTGTATGTGAAGAAGCCTAAGTAAATTCATAATTATACCACAGAAGCCTAACTCAATCCATACCTATAACAGAGAAGCCTATCTCAATCTATAACTATAACAGAGGGACAGTAAATAACTATTTATTTATTTATTTATTTTTTGCATTTATAGTGCGCACAGATACCCACAAAGGGTTTCCCGGCGCCAGGACTAAGAGACCAAACAACGCAGAAAGCAACGCAACCAAAGACCATAATTATTTGTTGAAAAGCCAGGTTTTAGCGCCTTTCTTAAAGCTGGCAA
Organism: Lissotriton helveticus; assembly: GCF_964261635.1. Taxonomy (NCBI): domain Eukaryota; kingdom Metazoa; phylum Chordata; class Amphibia; order Caudata; family Salamandridae; genus Lissotriton; species Lissotriton helveticus. The sequence continues at coordinate 1,472,869,834 of NC_136065.1, forward strand.
AGTTCTCCTCTTTCCGTAAAGCTAGAGGAAGGGAGTTCCAGAGGACTGGACCCAGATGGGAAAATGATTTCCTTCCCATTCTGGCCAGTTTAAATCTAGGGACCACAAAATTTGCTCCATTTGAAGAGCGAAGATTGCGTACAGGGGAGTAGGGCCTGACTAGTTTTTGCAAATATTTTGGTGCGGTTTCTGCCCTGATCTTAAACATGTAGGTCAAGGCTTTGAACCGAACCCGGTTCTCAACCCTGAGCCAGTGTAGGTCTTTAAGGTGCTTGGAAATCCTTGCTGTCCTAGGGATTTTACACAGCAGCCTGGCTGCGGAGTTCTGGACTAGCTGAAGCCGCCTGGTCACGGCTAAGTTGGAACCCAGGTATAGGATGTTACCGTAGTCAAGCCTAGATGTAATAAGTGCGTTGACTACGGTCTTCTGGGTATCAACAGGCAGCATCCAGATAATCTTCCGCAGCCATTTAAGGATGGTGAAACAGGTGCCAGCCACTTTATTAACCTGCAACCTACTATCAGAAAACGTTTTTACAAATTAACTTAAAGTGCCCCTTACAAATTAACAACTTACCTTATTAAAAGGTGATGAAGATAAATGGAGAAAATTCTTTCAAGATGTACCTCAGGTAGTTGTAGTCAAAATGGCCGTGTTTCCCTCTCATTTTTCATATATATTCATGTACATAACCAATCAAATGTCAGGAAAAAAAAGTAGAAAATGAAAGTAACATTTTAATTGGTTGTAAATCCTAACACTTCATATGTGTTTTTGTCATGTAATTTACCTCAGGATATTTAGACAGTGCTACAGTTCAAATGGCTCAATGGAATTCCACCAAATTTGGGAAAATGGTAGGGACTGGTATGTAGTAGGGTCTATTCTATATTTGGTAAAAGTGTCTCCAGTGGTTTTTATGTAAATTAACTTTTAAAACATTTTGGGAGCGCTTACCGGTGCGCGCCCCGGTAAGCGTACCGGCAGCGCTACGGGAGTCCTCCATCTTGTGTTTCGGTAGATTTGAGACACAAGATGAAGGACAAACAACGTTGGGAATGGGTATAAGGGGGCACGGTAGGCACCCCCTGACCCCCTAGGTTTTCTGAGGGGGGCTTAGGAGGCCCATATAGGCCACAAAAACAAAAAAAAACATTCGCGGGGAGAGCGCACGGTACGCGCACCGAGGAGCGTACCGGGGAGCGTACTTTGGTGAAAATTAGTGAAAAAAGTTAGAGTAAAATAATCATTTTGAATGATCAGATGTAGGGTAGCCCTGAAAAGAGCTTTTGGGTTCTGTGGCTGATTTAGGTACCTACAAGTAGGTTCCAATGCACAGTCTTAAATTCAGGAGGAATATTCTATTCCCCTCGTCTGAGAAGTGCACACCATCTCCTCTGTAGATATCTTGCATGTTGTAACGCAAGTTATTGTTGTATATTGAACCCATTCCATAGTCTCTCATGTAAGCAGAAACAGATTTATTCACATGTTTCCGTGCTTTCTCAAATTGTGGACAAAATTGGTTGGACCACTTCCATTTCTGTCTTTGGCATATATTGGAATATACCAAGGTAGTTTGTGGAAAAAGTGTCATCAATTGCCCAAAGGTGTCCTTTAAAAGCATCTCCAGACCTACCCCAGTCAAAGTGCCTAGGCCATTTCCACCACATTGCAAAATTATGAGGTCATGGTGTGGCAGATGGTAAAAGGTTTTCACCAATGGTATCAATTGATGACATCTCAATCCTCTTTGGCCAATCCACTTGATGTGCACATTTGGTAAATCAAGGTTGTGAACATTTCTGATAGTTGTATACCTTTGAGCCCAGTGAATGTAGCTATGTCCAATAATCCAGACAGAGTACATGGTGAGAGGAGGTTCTGGTGCAGTCAGATGAAGTGTAGGAATGAAATGGCAGTTGGAACAGTAGGAGTTTGCAAAAAAACTGTAGAGTTTCAGTGCTCTTGAATCACAAGCAATGATTGGTGGATTCAGATAGTTGAAAACTGAAAGTTAGGGTGCATGGTTCTGTTCTGTGAAAGAAGTAATTTGAATGGTTAAGAAAAAATCATTAAAAGAAAGATTGCACCTGATAAGCTGGTGTATTGAGAGGTCAAACATCCTTGCTGAGTTCATTTGCAACATTGTAGAATAAACCTTTAACCCTGAGAGGTCAGTGAGGAGGGAGTTGCTATGGTAACAGGCAGAAAGGGCTGAGGGGGGGAAGGGTGTTGGTTTGAAAATAGAGAGGGAAGAGTTTTAATTGGTTAACATGAGGGATATGTGTGTAGAATTAGAGGTTTTCTGTGCCATTCATGATTGCAGTGCCTGGAGTACCTTTTGCTCTGCTAAAGAAATATTGGTGTGTGTATCTGACACTGTTCTCAATCTTGAAAAACTACCGTAGATTGAGGGTCTATGGGGGGAAATTATTAAAGACCACTGAATGTGCGTTCCCCAATTAACATAACACACAAAATGCACAACTGTGGTCAAGGTCATGTGTATATGGTAAATGAGTAGGTTATCCTCTCTCAACACCCCTGTGATGTCATACACCTAACTTGGGGAGACATCCCTTAAGGATAAGAACCCTCACTCACCCGAAGGTGACATGCTTCATCATATGGGTCCCCCTTACCAGTGTAGAAAGCCTAGTCCACACTGGGAGCTACTACTCCGGGATCTTAAAGGAGGAGCTCAGAGATGTTTTGTGGGCAAAGGGATGATAATCCCATATGTGAGCAAGATAGGTGTAGTGAGAATAGCAGCGCTGTGAACAACATTAACAAGTGAGTTTAAAACTATCTAAGGGGATACACTAACTATTTTATTGATGTGCTCCGCTTGACAGGGTTAAAAAGGAACAGCACAGTGGTATAGAGGTAGAACCACTGTCACTAAGTGGTCGACATGTTTCAGCCTCCTGATCACAAGGTATCATCGGCTTTCTTCAGGACCAGTTGGAAAAGATGTGATATTGCTGCTGCCAATATGTGACAAAAACAAGATTAAATTAAGATAATACTACACCGGTATTCCTGTCTTATATTCTGGTGATCAGGTCATACCCAGGTATCTGCAGGGTGAAAATAGCAAAACGAAAAGAGAGAAACATATACACATTTGTTCAAAATCACACATGTACCTTAGATATGTATCATATGTTTTAATGGTGTAATATATTTAGCTTTGTTACACTCATAAGGACTTACCCTCAATAAGTAGGAAATCCTGGCTCACCTCTACCTGGCAGGCTGCTCTGGGAGGAGGCCCCGCACTAAGGGGAAAATTTAATACATATTCATGTATCTATACTTTATAGCTGCAAAAAGCAGACTGTCCAACAGGTACAAAATACAGTTTCCAAATTAAGGCTCAACTAAAAAGGAGTATAAAGGCACTCAAAAGGGTATTATAATGCACTGACCCATAAAAAACACACACACATGAAGGTGCATAGGGGAAGGAGATTCTTAAAAATAGGTCTCTTCCCTCAGTTCTCACCTCCCAAATCGGAGTTGCAGTCATAGTCCCAACCCCTGAGTCTTACCTGTCCGTCGGTACCTCGTGGCTCGGATAGAGCTAGCCCCGGGAGGTACCGAACGGCAGGAAGGCTCGCTGTTTATGTAGGGTGTCAGATCGTTTGATTGCCCGCAGCTGCTGCGGCTGGGGCTTAATGTTACGAGGGCGTCTGGTCAAATCGCCTGTTTTACAGAAAGCGCATGCGGAAAAGATCGCTGTTCCACAGCCACGCATGCGCACACTGTACTGTGTGTAGCGCGATCGAGCTACAGAGCAGTAAACTAGTTCTGCGCATGCGCAACCATGACTTCGCTGCGTGTGGCGCGATTAGGCTTTGGAAACAGTAGTATCCTAGTCCCACGCATGCGCGAGATTGCCATGCCGGCCCTGGAGCCGGGATATTATAGATAACGCCTGCGTCTATCATGCAGGACTCCAAGGCATGCCCCGTTCGAGCGATAAGGAACATAAAGAGATTATGTTACTGTTGGCCCACATGTAGTCATTAAAAGAAAACGGCCCCTATACACCCGTATGGTGCACAGAAGCACCAGAGAGAACAGAAAATGTCCCAAGAGGAAACAACCACGGGGAAAACTGTATCTTTGTGTCATGTATATACTGTCAGCCTGTGTTCAAGGCATATAGTCAGTGTGAACACCTTTCCATTTGTGATTGACACAGCTCTTTAAGTCATATGCACAAATATAGCAGTAACTACTCTGTGACATATATTCTATGTGGAAAGCATAAATGTTGTACATGAGTAATGATTGAAATTCACATATAGATACATGCACAGATTCATAAATTCATAAAGCCACCCATGGGATGTCATCATTCAGCCCTCCAGTATCAGTTTTGAGTGTGTACACCCATTTTTGTTCTCTACGTAGTAGATAGTTAGTAGAGTCTGTCAGATGGGGAGGTATAAATGGTTTGTCCAGGACAACCCAATGCAAATCAGTGTCACGATGTCCTTTGTCCAAGAAATGGTTAGTAAGTTTGGTTGAGCGTTTCCCACATCTAATGGTGCTCATATGTTCTTGGATGCGAGTTTTCACTTTTCTGGTGGTCATGCCAACATACTTGAGTTGGCATGGACACCAGATTAAGTAGACTAAGTGATCACTGTTGCAGTTGGTGTGTTTTTGTATCAACCATGGTCTAGAAGTACCTATGTCGATCTCTAGAGTTTTTTCTGTCTGTGGGCATAAAGAGCATGAGCCACATGGGTAATGTCCCACTACTGGAGGCAGATTCCAGAGGGTACTTTGTTGGTGATCACACTTCGTTTTTTGAGGGCGGGTATGAACCAGCTTATCACGCAGGTTAGAACTACGTTTGTAAGCGAACAGGGGGCGAGGAAGAGTATTGTGCGTCAAATTCAAAATATTCCACTGTTTGTTGATGCTCTTCTTCACCGAGTTGGAGAAGCTGGAGAAAGTGTTGACAAACGTGATACGCTTGTTGGGTTCCTTAGGAATGCTTTTCTCCAAAAGGGCGTCTCTGTTATTATTTCCAGCCCTTTTCTTCGCAGTCATAATGAGACGTTTGGGATAATATTTCACTTGAAGATCAAGTGACAGAGCCCTTGCGTGCTTTTCATATTCTGTCATTCCTGTACAATTACGTCTAATGCGTAAAAATTGTCCGAACGGTAGATTTTCGCGAAGGGCTCTGGGGTGGTAGCTGTAAAATGGTAATAGAGAGTTACAGGAGGTGGGTTTTTTATATAACTCAGTTATTAATCCACCATTACTGGGTTTGATCAGCAGGTCTAGGAATGGAAGACTAGTTTTAGAACATTCCAATGTGAATCTTAAAAAGTCGTCCTGCTGATTCAGCCATTCATGGAATATTTTAAGCGTGTCTTCATTGCCTCGCCAGATGACAAAAATGTCATCTATGTACCTTTTCCAGGTACATAGATGATGCAGAAAAGGATTCGATGGAGCGAGGATAGTCTCTTGCTCAACCTTATCGACATAAAGATTAGCCAAACTGGGGGCACAGACACTCCCCATACATGTCCCCAACACTTGCAAATACAGCTGTTCCTCAAACGTAAAGAAATTTTCTTTCAGCACCTTCCTCGCACAAAACATCACAAAATTAATCGGTGTGATGCTATTCCAATCCTGGATTTGTAACAGCGATTTGATGGTGTTTAGGGTCTGTTCTTGTGGAATACAAGTGTATAGGGATTCCACATCGAACGAAACTAACAAGTCGTTAGCTGCATCGAAGTGGAGGTCCTCAATCTCTTTAAGAAATTGTTTGGTATCTTGGATAAAGGTGGGCATTAATTCCACCATGGGTCGAAGAAATGAATCAACAAACGTTGAGAGTGGTTCTAAAACCGAGCCGATGCCTGACACAATCGGTCGTCCTGGAGGCGGTCTAGTGGCTTTATGTATTTTGGGCAGTACGTAGAAGTATGGTGTAATCGGGGTGGTCACAGTTAGATATTGGGCCTCATGATCTGTGATCCACTTATTAGTCTTTGCCTCTTCCACTTTAACTGCAATCTCCTTAATCAAACGTTTGGTCGGATCCAAGAGAAGTTTATGGTATGATCTAGAGTCATTCAGCTGGCGTAAACATTCTTCTCTATATATGTCTTTATCTAGAAGGACAACTGCTCCACCCTTATCTGCAGGTTTAATCACTAGATCAGGGTTATTTGCCAGACTTTCTAGAGCTGCTTTCTCCATCCTGGAAAGGTTCTGAAATTGATTCTGATTGCTCATTTTAATAGTCTCAAAATCATGTAGCACTGCTTCTTCAAAAGCCACTATTCTGGCTGGGATCAAATGTGTTGGAGGATTAAATGTCGATTTCGGACGTAGACCAGTGTTGACATCTGTGTCGCCAATAGAGTCTTTATCTTTGAAAAAGGCATTAAGCCGTATTTTCCTAAAGAAGGCCGCTAATTCCAAACGAGTTTGGAAAGCGTCTCCCTTGAATGTGGGTACAAATCCCATCCCTCTCTTAAGGATTTGTGACTCCGTTGCATTAAGCTCATATGAGCTCAAATTGACAACTATTTGTTCGTGCCGCTCGTCGATGCTGTTCCTGACGATTGGCCCGTCGCCGTTGTGGATATTGGTGTACTCCAATTTACTCTGTTCTTTTGGCCTCTTCTTCTGCCTCTTGGGTTGTTGGGACCAAAGCCTAAAAAAGGTTGTTGTGGTGGCATCATTTGTGGGTAGAATGGATAAGGAACAAACTGGTTCGGTGGGGGATTACCGAATGGTGGTGGTTGCCACCATGGGTTGAATCCTTGTCCAAAGTTATTCCCTCTTCTGGGACCCCTTCCTCTTCCACGTCGATTGGAAGGTCTACCACCCTGGGCACCGTAAGTCATGTTGTCATCTGTGGTCTGTTCATCTTCACTAGATGATGTTGAATAGTTAGACCCTTTTCTACCTCCTCTCTGATTAAACTGAGGTGCAACATAATCATCACTGGTGTATGGGTAAACTTTGTCCATAGCGAATTTATCAAGATCTTTTTTGAATTTTGCAATTTTTGTTGTTAATATGGATTCTTTTAAGTCCCCATTGACTTTATTGATATCTTCAATTTGTTTTTTGCAAGTTTCTTCAGCTTGTTTTTTGTCTGCTTGTTTTTTATAAACTAGGCTTACAATAGCCTGTTTGATGCTCGCCTCAAGAGTTTGAATTTTGACCAAAATCAGATCGGCTGCTTTCTTGGCCGTCGTTATGATCAGAATTAACCAGTCTCTGGTACATTTCCACGCAATCAAAGACCAATTACGTAAGAATGTTTTATCATTAAGAAAGAGACGTGGAGTGTTGGTTACTATTAGGCCGGATGGAGCACAGTTGGCCCTAAAGTATTCGATCATAATCAGCCCATGTATTTCAGTCCTTGAATGAGATTTCTTCAAGAGATCGAGTTTGGTCCAGTCGTCATTAGCTTTAGATCCAGCCGTATGAGTGGTGTCTAGAATGCTAGGATTACTTAGTATTTCCCGTGTCATCTCCTCATCAAAGGACAGACCCAGTCTCTCTGCCATGCTAACAGTTGTTAAGGTTGGGTACAGTGCCAAATCCCTAAAGAGCCAGAAAGAACTCCTTCTAAATGTGAACCCAAAAATGCGAAAATGTAAAGTCAAACTGGTGACTGAAAAAAGTTAAGAAAGACCCACGGCCCAAGGCCGTACTAATCATGAAAAACTACCGTAGATTGAGGGTCTATGGGGGGAAATTATTAAAGACCACTGAATGTGCGTTCCCCAATTAACATAACACACAAAATGCACAACTGTGGTCAAGGTCATGTGTATATGGTAAATGAGTAAGTTATCCTCTCTCAACACCCCTGTGATGTCATACACCTAACTTGGGGAGACATCCCTTAAGGATAAGAACCCTCACTCACCCGAAGGTGACATGCTTCATCATATGGGTCCCCCTTACCAGTGTAGAAAGCCTAGTCCACACTGGGAGCTACTACTCCGGGATCTTAAAGGAGGAGCTCAGAGATGTTTTGTGGGCAAAGGGATGATAATCCCATATGTGAGCAAGATAGGTGTAGTGAGAATAGCAGCGCTGTGAACAACATTAACAAGTGAGTTTAAAACTATCTAAGGGGATACACTAACTATTTTATTGATGTGCTCCGCTTGACAGGGTTAAAAAGGAACAGATCAGTGGTATAGAGGTAGAACCACTGTCACTAAGTGGTCGACATGTTTCAGCCTCCTGATCACAAGGTATCATCGGCTTTCTTCAGGACCAGTTGGAAAAGATGTGATATTGCTGCTGCCAATATGTGACAAAAACAAGATTAAATTAAGATAATACTACACCGGTATTCCTGTCTTATATTCTGGTGATCAGGTCATACCCAGGTATCTGCAGGGCGAAAATAGCAAAACGAAAAGAGAGAAACATATACACATTTGTTCAAAATCACACATGTACCTTAGATATGTATCATATGTTTTAATGGTGTAATATATTTAGCTTTGTTACACTCATAAGGACTTACCCTCAATAAGTAGGAAATCCTGCCTCACCTCTACCTGGCAGGCTGCTCTGGGAGGAGGCCCCGCACTAATGGAAAATTTAATACATATTCATGTATCTATACTTTATAGCTGCAAAAAGCAGACTGTCCAACAGGTACAAAATACAGTTTCCAAATTAAGGCTCAACTAAAAAGAAGAGCATCAACAAACACTGAAATATTTTGAATTTGACGCACAATACTCTTCCTCGCCCCCTGTTCGCTTACAAACGTAGTTCTAACCTGCGTGATAAGCTGGTTCATACCCGCCCTCAAAAAACGAAGTGTGATCACCAACAAAGTACCCTCTGGAATCTGCCTCCAGTAGTGGGACATTACCCATGTGGCTCATGCTCTGTATGCCCACAGACAGAAAAAACTCTAGAGATCGACATAGGTACTTCTAGACCATGGTTGATACAAAAACACACCAACTGCAACAGTGATCACTTAGTCTACTTAATCTGGTGTCCATGCCAACTCAAGTATGTTGGCATGACCACCAGAAAAGTGAAAACTCGCATCCAAGAACATATGAGCACCATTAGATGTGGGAAACGCTCAACCAAACTTACTAACCATTTCTTGGACAAAGGACATCGTGACACTGATTTGCATTGGGTTGTCTTGGACAAACCATTTATACCTCCCCATCTGACAGACTCTACTAACTATCTACTACGTAGAGAACAAAAATGGGTGTACACACTCAAAACTGATACTGGAGGGCTGAATGATGACATCCCATGGGTGGCTTTATGAATTTATGAATCTGTGCATGTATCTATATGTGAATTTCAATCATTACTCATGTACAACATTTATGCTTTCCACATAGAATATATGTCACAGAGTAGTTACTGCTATATTTGTGCATATGACTTAAAGAGCTGAGTCAATCACAAATGGAAAGGTGTTCACACTGAGTATATGCCTTGAACACAGGCTGACAGTATATACATGACACAAAGATACAGTTTTCCCCGTGGTTGTTTCCTCTTGGGACATTTTCTGTTCTCTCTGGTGCTTCTGTGCACCATACGGGTGTATAGGGGCCGTTTTCTTTTAATGACTACATGTGGGCCAACAGTAACATAATCTCTTTATGTTCCTTATCGCTCGAACGGGGCATGCCTTGGAGTCCTGCATGATAGACGCAGGCGTTATCTATAATATCCCGGCTCCAGGGCCGGCATGGCAATCTCGCGCATGCGTGGGACTAGGATACTACTGTTTCCAAAGCCTAATCGCGCCACACGCAGCGAAGTCATGGTTGCGCATGCGCAGAACTAGTTTACTGCTCTGTAGCTCGATCGCGCTACACACAGTACAGTGTGCGCATGCGTGGCTGTGGAACAGCGATCTTTTCCGCATGCGCTTTCTGTAAAACAGGCGATTTGACCAGACGCCCTCGTAACATTAAGCCCCAGCCGCAGCAGCTGCGGGCAATCAAACGATCTGACACCCTACATAAACAGCGAGCCTTCCTGCCGTTTGGTACCTCCCGGGGCTAGCTCTATCCGAGCCACGAGGTACCGACGGACAGGTAAGACTCAGGGGTTGGGACTATGACTGCAACTCCGATTTGGGAGGTGAGAACTGAGGGAAGAGACCTATTTTTAAGAATCTCCTTCCCCTATGCACCTTCATGTGAGTGTGTTTTTTATGGGTCAGTGCATTATAATACCCTTTTGAGTGCCTTTATACTGCTTTTTAGTTGAGCCTTAATTTGGAAACTGTATTTTGTACCTGTTGGACAGTCTGCTTTTTGCAGCTAAAAAGTATAGATACATGAATATGTATTAAATTTTCCCCTTAGTGCGGGGCCTCCTCCCAGAGCAGCCTGCCAGGTAGAGGTGAGCCAGGATTTCCTACTTATTGAGGGTAAGTCCTTATGAGTGTAACAAAGCTAAATATATTACACCATTAAAACATATGATACATATCTAAGGTACATGTGTGATTTTGAACAAATGTGTATATGTTTCTCTCTTTTCGTTTTGCTATTTTCACCCTGCAGATACCTGGGTATGACCTGATCACCAGAATATAAGACAGGAATACCGGTGTAGTATTATCTTAATTTAATCTTGTTTTTGTCACATATTGGCAGCAGCAATATCACATCTTTTCCAACTGGTCCTGAAGAAAGCCGATGATACCTTGTGATCAGGAGGCTGAAACATGTCGACCACTTAGTGACAGTGGTTCTACCTCTATACCACTGTGCTGTTCCTTTTTAACCCTGTCAAGCGGAGCACATCAATAAAATAGTTAGTGTATCCCCTTAGATAGTTTTAAACTCACTTGTTAATGTTGTTCACAGCGCTGCTATTCTCACTACACCTATCTTGCTCACATATGGGATTATCATCCCTTTGCCCACAAAACATCTCTGAGCTCCTCCTTTAAGATCCCGGAGTAGTAGCTCCCAGTGTGGACTAGGCTTTCTACACTGGTAAGGGGGACCCATATGATGAAGCATGTCACCTTCGGGTGAGTGAGGGTTCTTATCCTTAAGGGATGTCTCCCCAAGTTAGGTGTATGACATCACAGGGGTGTTGAGAGAGGATAACTTACTCATTTACCATATACACATGACCTTGACCACAGTTGTGCATTTTGTGTGTACTGTTCTCAATCTCCCAAAGCATTTGTAAAGGTGAGTTATGATTCATTCAATATAGATAGAGAGTTCAGATTAGGAAGCACATTGAGCTTCTTTGCTGTTGGTTGGTGTGATGCTTTTTGAAAATGCATGGTATCAATATTTGCAAGATAGAGTATTTGTATTTTGTGAAATAGTGAGGTTTTAGTAGTGAAATTGAATGCTTGTACATAGGACCTGCGCTCTGTTTCTAAAATGTTATTTAAAAAACAATTTTAGGGCAAATCAATGGGTTTCAGTAGTGAAATTGAATGCTTGTACATAGGACCTGTGCTCTGTTTCTAAAATGTTATTGAAAAAACGATTTTGGGGCAAATCAATGGCTTTTACATTTTTGAGAAGGAATAAATAGTGTGTGCATGATTACATAAAAATATTTGAACCTTTCACAATCATGTCACCTGTGTTACCTCAGATTAGGAAGCAGACTGAGCTTCTTTGCTGTTGGTTTGTGTCATTTTTGGGGTAATGCTTGGTAGGAATGTTTGCAAGAGAGAGGAAATGTATTTTGTAAAATAGTGAGTTTTCAGTACTGAAATGGAATGCTTGTACATAGGACCTGCGCTCTGTTTCTAAAATGTTATTCAAAAAACGATTTGGGGGGAAATCAATGGCTTTTACATGTTTGAGAAGGAATAAATAGTGTGTGCATGATTACATAAAAATATTTGAACCTTTCACAATCATGTCACCTGTGTTACCTCAGATTAGGAAGCAGACTGAGCTTCTTTGCTGTTGGTTTGTGTCATTTTTTTGGTAATGCTTGGTAGGAATGTTTGCAAGAGAGAGGAAATGTATTTTGTAAAATAGTGAGTTTTCAATACTGAAATGGAATGCTTGTACATAGGACCTGCGCTCTGTTTCTAAAATGTTATTCAAAAAACGATTTTGGGGCAAATCAATGGCTTTTACATTTTTGAGAAGGAATAAATAGTGTGTGCATAATTACATAAAAATATTTGAACCTTTCACAATCATGTCACCTGTGTTACCTCAGATTAGGAAGCAGACTGAGCTTCTTTGCTGTTGGTTTGTGTCATTTTTTTGGTAATGCTTGGTAGGAATGTTTGCAAGAGAGAGGAAATGTATTTTGTAAAATAGTGAGTTTTCAGTACTGAAATGGAATGCTTGTACATAGGACCTGCGTTCTGTTTCTAAAATGTTATTCAAAAAACGATTTTGGGGCAAATCAATGGCTTTTACATTTTTGAGAAGGAATAAATAGTGTGTGCATGATTACATAAAAAATATTTGAACCTTTCACAATCATGTCACCTGTGTTACCTCAGATTAGGAAGCAGACTGAGCTTCTTTGCTGTTGGTTTGTGTCATTTTTTTGGTAATGCTTGGTAGGAATGTTTGCAATAGAGAGGAAATGTATTTTGTGAAATAGTGAGTTTTCAGTACTGAAATGGACTGCTTGTACATAGGACCTGCACTCTGTTTCTAAAATGTTATTCAAAAAACGATTTTGGGGTAAATCAATGGCTTTTACATTTTTGAGAAGGAATAAATAGTGTGTGCATGATTACATAAAAATATTTGAAGCTTTCACAATCATGTCACCTGTGTTACCTCAGATTATGAAGCAGACTGAGCTTCTTTGCTGTTGGTTTGTGTTATTTTTTTGATAATGCTTGGTAGGAATGTTTGCTCGAGAGAGGAAATGTATTTTGTAAAATAGTGAGTTTTCAGTACTGAAATGGAATGCTTGTACATAGGACCTGCGTTCTGTTTCTAAAATGTTATTCAAAAAACGATTTTGGGGTAAATCAATGGCTTTTACATTTTTTAGAAGGAATAAATAGTGTGTGCATGATTACATAAAAATATTTGAACCTTTCACAATCCTGTCACCTGTGTTACCTCTGATTAGGAAGCAGACTGAGCTTCTTTGCTGTTGGTTTGTGTCATTTTTTTGGTAATGCTTGGTAGGAATGTTTGCAATAGAGAGGCAATGTATTTTGTAAAATAGTGAGTTTGCAGTACTGAAATGGAATGCTTGTACATAGGACCTGCGTTCTGTTTCTAAAATGTTATTCAAAAAAATGATTTTGGGGCAAATCAATGGCTTTTACATTTTTGAGAAGGAATAAATAGTGTGTGCATAAAAATATTTGAACCTTTCACAATCATGTCACCTGTGTTTCCTCAAATTAGGAAGTGGATTGTGCAGATGAGGTGAGGCATGTACAGGGGTGCAAAGGAGTTGAGGCCTGTGTCCATGAGTGTAATGGAGAGGACTTACCTCCTCTGACCCTTAGACAAGCATGATCTAATCTGCGCCCCTTGGACAGACCTTAATACATTGAGTATAATTGATGGTAACAGGGTGCATATGAGAAGAGGCGTGTCCAGGGGTGTAGATTAACTGAGGCCTGTCTAATGGTGCAGATGATTTGTGGTCTATTCAGGGTTGCAGATGAGGTGAGGATTGTCCAGGAGTGCATAGGAAGTGATGCCTGTGTTGAAGAGTGTAGTGGAAGAGAGGTCTGTCCAGGGGTGGAAAGAAGGTGAGAGCGGTGTCTAAGAGTGTAGTGGGGGATAGGCTTCATGTATTCCAGTACAGTGCACTCTTAGACACCGGTCTCACCACCTATGCTCCCCATGACAGGCCTTACCTCATTTGTACAATCTGCTTACTAATCTTAGTAAACACAGGTGATATGATTGTGAAATGTGCAAATATATTTTTTTAATCATGCAGATACTATCTAATCCTTGTCAATAATGTAAAACCAATTCATGTGCCCGAAATATTTTTTTAGAGTAACATTTAAAAAACAGAGATAAGGTCATATGTATAAGCATTATAGTGTTTATATCGTTTGCTTATTGTCATTGCTTTGTTGTTTGGTAATAGTGGTCTATAATTAGTTTTTTTTTTATTTGTTTACCACAGATTAAAATCAAGATTTCAATAGTAAGGAAGTATGCCCTCAAGGCAGAGGACACGGAAAGATGCTAAGCGGAAAAAATAAAAAACAGCAACGGAATTAAAGCAGTCTCCTACAACAAATACTTCAAAAAACGCAAAAAAAGCTCCTGGTAAGACAACTAAGTATTTTTTCGGGACATATGTAGATCCCAAAAAAATTATAATATACATGTGAATGTACAGAAGGAGAGAGCAAATTTGAAGAGAAAGGAGAGATCCCCAAAAAATGTTACTACTGCAGCAGGAGACAATAATATGTATAGGAATAGAAGGCAAAATCAATTTAGGGACATTCGTAAACAAATGTTTTGCAATAGGGTGGTTTTAAATTCGTTAAAAAATATTAAGAAAGGTAAACAGAGAGCTGCTTTTTATAAGAAAAAGAAAAATGTAGAGAAGATTGTTGATCAGGCTTTTGAAGTTAAGAAAAAATTATTTATTTTAGTAATCAATAGAATTAGGACACTTAACAAGACAATTGATGTTTTCAAATCAAAGAGTAGATGCAAAAGAGTAATTAATCGGACTCATTTTTGTAAAGCTTTTTCTGGAGAATGGATGCATAGTTCAAGTTGTGAGCCATTTTTTAATGAGGAGAGCTACTTCCAGGAGAATGATTTGGTGCATGCAGTTGACACCAGTGGTCGAGCATATGAGGTGAAAGACGGTTGTCCGATTGAAAAAGAGAAACTTGTGCCTAGAGAAGCAGAAGAGGTGTTAGCTGATGAAGTTTTAGGGAGACGTACTAAGGGTCCAGTGTACACTTGGAAGTGTAGTAGTATTTGTAGTGTGCGACAGGAATCAATCGATTTGCTTCGTAATTTCTTGCGTACATATAGTAAGAAAAGTTTAAAACAGAAAATGAAGATGTTGCAAGACTTAGATCCTTGCAGAGTGAGAGAAAACACAGGTTTGCAAGGGCATTCACTGGCTTGTCTTTCTAGAAAAGTATGTCAGAGTATTTTTCATCATTTTAGGATGTTAGCAGTGCATCATAACAAAATGAGGAAATTAGTGGGAATGTTGTATAATGCACAAAGTCCAGCACTTAAGCTTAAACAATTAAACAGTGCTCTTTTGCATGGAACTGAATTAGATGTGAAGAAGATTTGTGAAGAAATTGAGATTTGTTATTTTTGTGAAAAAGAGGACAGTGTAGAAATTGACACAGTAATACAAGGTAATGTAGAAGACAATGTACAGATTTCAAGTACAGACAAGTTTGACCAGGAAATTACCAGGTTTAAGGTGAAATCAAGTGAAAGGCCTAATTTTACTTGTGTGTGTTGTCGACGAACTCATTATAAGCATCAAACTAGATTAGTTGATTTATATGTAAAAAGTGAAAAGATAAATAATTATGAGTGGAAGGATTTTGCAACTTATTTGTGGGTGGAGAATTCTTTTGATTTGAGTTCTGATCAGCGTATTTGTAAATATTGTTATATAAAAATTAAATCAAAACACAATGCCTGCTAGATCTGTTCATAATAATCTTGAGTTGGTAGACATTCCTCCTGAATTTATGGATTTAAATACATATGAGTCTATTTTGATTCAATGTGTCCATCCTTTTCAGGCAATTGTTCGCATGGAGCCTAAGATAGGGAAATTGCCTCCTTCAGATTTACAGAGAGGATTAAAGGAAGAGTTGTTTATTTGCCTCTAGATTTCAAGAAAAATATTGATACAATTGGTGTAGAGAAAGTGGAAGAGGAACCTCTGGTTATTCTAGTTAACCACTTGGATGCTAAGCTCATTTCTGAGCTTCAATGCAATTTCCATTGAAACCAATGGAAACTCCATGACGAGCTGGGCTCGTCATGAGCGTCGAAGGGGTTAGTGGGGTTCCGACAAAGAGTAAGAGAATCTGGCAAGATTTAGCGGAAAGTCAAAAAGGCAACGTTGTATTTGGTCAAAAAACAATGAGTACTACAAACATGTATGTGTTGGAGCAGAGGAAACAGCTGCAGATGAAGACAGTGATTGTTCAACTGACCAAATTGAAAAAGTTGATGTGTCTACAAGTGAAGAAATATATGAACATTATACTGTTCATCCTTTGCATTCCAAAGAAGTAATGGGGAATGCAATTGAATTGTTTCAAATGAAAGCAGCAAAAGGAAGTCCCATCAGTGTATGGGAAGAAAGTTTGGAAGCTCGTTGTTTTCCACAGCTATTTCCAACAGGTCGAGGTGGACGATATGACGATCGACCACTTCAAATTCCAGCATCTGAATACCGGACTTTAAGATTATATGCTGAAGATCCAAGGTTTCGTCAATGCATCCCATATTTGTTTCATCTACTGTATGAAAGTGACTTGTCTGGGCTTTCTTATGCAGTAAACCATATACTGAAAAGTGGAGCACATCTGCAAAATGTTTCAGCGAGGGACTTTATGGAGAAAGTCAATCTGCAAGACAATATTTTGGAATCTCATCTAATCAATCTCATGGCATGTCAGCATGGTACAAACGAGTATTGGTACCGCCGTCATGGGGAATTGAAATGTATGCTAAGAAACTTAGGAACTCCTACATGGTTCCTCACTCTTAGCTGTGCCGAGTATGCCTGGGACGACTTACTTCAATTTATACGCGAGGTAAATTCAAATATACAAAATATAGAATTCAAAACACCTGGAGAACTGTGTTCTTTGGATCCAGTGAATGTATGCAGATATTTCAATCATAGATTTGAAGCTATGATGTCTTTCATTACCAACAAAAAAAATCCTCCCCTTGGAGAGGTTTTGGATTTCTTTTGGAGAAAGGAGTATCAAGCAAGAGGTGCTCCTCACATACATATGTTGTTATGGATTAAAGATGCACCCAAATTTGGAACAGATTCGGATGAAACAGTGATGAGTTTCATTGAAGAGTATTAAACATGTGCTGTTCCGAAAACTACAGAGGAAAACAGTTTAAGGCAACAAGTTTTACGCTTTCAATCCCATCATTGTGGGAAGTATTGTCGTCGAAAATTCAAAAACAAGGAAAAGTTCTACACAAAATGTCGTTTCAGCTTTCCACGACCAGTGATTTCTAAAGGAAGAGTAAATAATTTGATGTCTTCTCTACGACATACTGTGACGAGGAAATCACCCAAAAATACATACAATTTAAAAAGAAACGAAGAATCCAAGTACATCAACGACTACAACCCAGTGATTTTGTCCATGTGGAATGCTAACATGGATATTCAATTCGTTGCTGACAACTCTATTGCTGTGGCTCGATATGTGACGTCTTACATCACAAAAAAAGAAAAGACAGAACTGAAGGAAATGTGGGAGGATATTTCACATGAAAAGAGTCTAAGCAAGAAATTATACCGTTACAGTTTGAAGATGTTGTCACATCGAGAAATTGGAGCATATGAATGTTCTGATCGATTGTCATCAGCAAGTCTATATGCCAAATCTAGAACCATCATTTGGGTGAGTCTAGGTCTTGCTGCAACACGAAACCGAGTTTTGAAATCTGTACAAGAAATAGAGTATTTGGCGGAGAAAGAACCAGAAAGTACAGATATTTTGAAGACAAACATGTTGGATACATACTATCCAAATAGAAGTCCTTACCTTGAGAACGCTTGTCTCTATGAAGTTCTGCAAAGATATATTTATAAGAGGAACATCAGAGAAGATATCAATAATGGAATATATGCTGTCATTGGATGTGAAGGATGTCTAGTGAAACAGAGAAAAGGTCATTTGATTAATCATCGAAAATTAAGTTGCGAAAATCCAGACAAAAGGGAATTTTACTATTTGGCTATTTTGCAGCTCTTTAAACCATGGCGTACAGAAGAGGAACTACTTGGAGATTTTCTCTGTTACGAAGACTCTTTTAATGCAACCAAGGATACCATAGAATGTCCTGTTTTTCCTAATTATCTGCAAATGTTGAACGAAGAAATAGAGCAAGAAGCAACAACTGCTGCAGAGATTGCGAGAGACAGTTCTCAAGACAGTCAGAGTTCTACTTCATTGAGTCAGGATCCACTAGGAGGACCAATTATTCAAAATGAGGCTGCCACTGCCATGGATGAGGTGGAAAGAGCTATGGAACAAGCTGAAGAGGATGTAGTTAACTTAGAAGATTTGGTGAAACAACTAAACCTTGAGCAGAAACAGATATATGACGAAGTCACAGAAGAGGTTGAACATGGATACAGTCATGTGAAAAAAGAGTGCTCATGTACATCATTTAAACCTGTCCGACTGAATGTGCGTGGAGAACGGGGAACTGGAAAAAGTTTCTGATTAAAGCAATTGCAACTTATCTGCAGAAAAGGACTGAATCACCGCTGTCTTGTGTTGTTACCGCTCCAACTGGGCTGGCAGCACATAACATTAAAGGGATTACTTTACATTGTTTACTGATGCTACCAGTTGAGCATGATAGCAAATTACAATACCACAAGCTATCTGGAGATGCTTGTTCTGAAGTTTCGAGAGTCCTAAATAAAATGAAACTTCTTATCATTGATGAGGTAAGCATGGTCTCAAATCTAATGCTTGCTTTTTACGCATTTGAGAATGCAATAAATTCTTAGAACAGACTATGATGTCTTATTCAGAGGAAAACACATTATTGTTTTTGGAGATCTATTGCAGTTGACTCCAGTGAAAGGACAACCAGTGTTTAAAATGGTCACGCATGAAGATACCAGGAAGTGCCTAGGAAGCATTGGAAACGTTAATATATGGTTAAATTTCAAATATGCAGAACTGCTTCAAAAAAATGCGTCAGGCAAAGAATGAAGATTATAAAAATATTCTACAAGATGTAAGAATCGGAAAAGTAAGTGAGCATGGGAAAGAAGTATTACATGCACGATTAATTTCAAATTTGTATCCAAATGAAAACATTCTTCCAGAGAATATTTTTAAGAAAATTACTGAGAACAAATCTGGGATATGCTTGATGCCAACTCTGCAAGAATGTTCCATCTTCAACCACAAAATGTTAAAGTTAGAAAATGAAGAGATTGTGAAACTGGAAGCTATAGATAAAATAGAGCATATGGGAGCAACAATTATTTTGTCTGAAAATGTAAAAATCAAAATTGGATTCATTAGAGAAGAGTATATCTAAAACTGCTGGTTTTGAAAAGACTCTGAATGTGTGTTTAAATTGTCGTATCATTTTGAGAAGAAATTTAAATGTTGAAAGAGGTCTGGTAAATGGAGCAATGGGTCATGTTGTTGATTTAGTGAATTACAAAAATTGAGATGGAATTGAAATTTTAAAAATTAAATTTGATGGCATTGACGAAATCGAACAAAATTGTCGTTGTTCAGCTAGATTTTTGCTTGTGAAAGACTTATATGTTTGCCGAAAACAGTTTCCTGTTTGTTTGGCATATGCGATGACAATTCATAAATCTCAAGGTTTAAGTGTAGATACTGCTTTGGTGAACATTGGAAGTTCTGTGTTTAAAGAGGGTATGGCATATGTGCATTATCACGAGTCAGAACTTTATCAAGATTGTACTTGATTGAGTGTGATGAAACAAGATTTGTGCTGATCTAGATTGCGTTAAAGAATACAATAGGTTAAGAATAGAGTATGCTCCACATTTGCCTCAATATCCTCTGTTTGAAAAACGTGTGGTAGGCCGAAAAAGAAGAAATGAGAATAATTGCAGTGAGGTAGTAGCAAAAAGACAAAAAGTAGATGAAACTGTAATTGTAAGCAGAAAGAAAAAGGATTCTGTTGAAGATGTTGTTGGATTTCAGTTTGAAAACAGTTCTGGTGTCAACTGCTATGCTAATGTAGTGCTTAATGTTGGTTTTTTTTCTTCAAAATTTACAAGAACAGATTGTTGAAAATCGGGATGAAACATTCTGCTGTTTATTGAATTCTGCGTTTGAGAAATGTAGCAGTGATAGAGCAAAAATAGAAAGTGTTTCAGAAATTCGAAATCTTCTAGACATATGTTCTGGTCAAAATCAATTTTCACAGAATATTCAGCAGGATTGTCAGGGATTTTTTAATGTATATGTTTGATGTATTGGAAGATGAAGGTGTAGATATAAAAAATCTTTTTAGCCTTTCTTATCAATGGCAGCATGACTGCGACAACTGTTGTTTACTAGAATAGACACTGAAAGATTTATATATTTGACTTTACCAGACTGCAAATCAGTGCCTTTTAATAATCTAGTTAAAGCAGCTGATCACAATATGGTGTGTACCCAATGTAAGTTTGCAATGCTGTCCACATTATTTTTACAAACTTATGGTAAATATGTCATTTTAATGTTCCAACGATGTAGACCTGATGGAAGTAAATTGTCAACTTCTATTAAAAATGTTGTGGCTTCTCAGTTATCAATTTCAGGAAGAACTTTTGCAACTGTAGCTATTATTTATCATGACGGTCCTTCAACAACATCAGGGCATTACACATGTTATTTAAAATGTCGTAAAGGTTGGACCCACTGTAATGACACTCATTTGACTTTCAAACAACGTTTGCCTTTTGACTTAAAAAATTCATACCTAGTGTTTTTAGAACCAAAATTTAAATAAAGGTAATTGCCCTATGAAGACGGGAGCAGTTAATAAAAGTTAGTCTGCTGTTTAAAATTATATTGTGAGTAAAAGTGATGAAGATAATATAAAAATTATAGTTCTCATAAAGGTACGGTAAGTGGATCGCATATTAAGTGATATCAGTACTATAGGAAATGTTCAACACGAGAGAGCCAGAGCTGGAATTATGAATATTTTAATATTGTGAAAATGTTGTTTGAGCCTTTCTTTCAGAACGTCGGGAAAACGGTAATTTTAGATTTTGTTTTAAGTAATTTGAAAATATACTGATACATCTGACACTATTTGGCCTTAAGGAAAAGTGAAGGAATGAGCAAAGATTCATGACTGAAAAAAAGGAGTATATGAAAACATTAAAACATATTTCAGATGTTCTTCAAGCTTTTCTTCTAGAAAGTCGATGAAATGGAATTTTTAGAGAACAGCAAAGTACTTTCCAACGAAAAGGACCTTCATGATGTACTATTTGGCCTAAAGGAAAAGTAAGTGAATGAAAGATTAGTGTACATTTGTGATTTTTAAGTTTAGATGGGTTTTTTTAAAACACAATCTTTTTGATTGTGGGTTTTTTTTCCCGCTGTCATATGATGAGTAGTTTGAACTCACTGTTTTAAGTGAAATTCAATATATTCTGAGAACAGCAAAAATAAACTATGTAACATGTTGTACAAGTTATTCTATAGTTTGTATTGTGTAATTTAAATTGTATTCCCATTGTCTCACACTCACTTTGCTTTTTGCATTCTGTTTCAGCTCTTTTTACTCACTTATAATGTCTTTCTCTCACTCTGTTTCACACCCATTCGTTTACTGCACTTCTTTCACAAACCCTCATTTTCATTTCAACTGTCTGCATCCCCTCTCTCCCTTGCACCAATTTTTAGCTTTCAGTCTCTCTGCTTTACTTCCCTTTTCCGTCTTTTCCTCTTTTGCTCTTTTAGTAATTCCTCTTTACTCACTCAGTAGTATTGTTGCACTCTATCACTATAACTCACCCACTCTCCCTCGCTTATCTTTTTTTGCTCCTTTCTTTTGACCTCTTCTCTCTATTTTCCGTTCACTACCTCTATGTCCTCAGTCCCTCACTCTCCTTGTGTTATGTTCACTTGTGTTTATCTACCTTCTATCATTTCTCTTACAACAATTTCACTGCTACTCTCTCATCGTTCTTCATCCCATTTCTTTTACTCTGGTTCCATTACTACCCCTCATTTCCTATCTGTCAGTGTCCTACTCTTTACTTTCATCACCGAATCACTTTCTCTCAGTACCACTGTTTTAGTCCTCTTCTCCTCTCTTTCCTTTTTTTGCTCCCTTACTCATTTCCTTTCCTCACTCATTGTACTCCACTTCACTCAGTCCTTCTCTTAGTCTCTCTGTCTACTAACTTCCTCACTCCTTTTCCCTCAATCCTTCTATATTATCCTCTCTCCCTTCATGCCTTCACTCTATGACTCTCCTTCACTTACTCTCAGTTATCTTCCATTCCTCATTCTTCTAAATGCATCCTTAATTAGACTCCTTTCCCTCTCAGTCATTATCTTTTTACTTACTCCTGTTTCCTGATTTAGTTTTGCTAACTTACATTCTTTTAGTATCTTTCTTACCTTCAGTTCATTTCTCTCTTCTTCTCTTCCTCTCTGTCAGTGTATCTATATGCCTTACTCTTAGTAATTTGCTCTCCTTCTATTTCTTTTTCCCTCTTTTTGTCCTTCTACCTTACTTTATTTCCCTTTCTGTGTCCTTCACTCTTACTTGTTTTCTAAATACACTGTTATGATTTTTAACCTCTTCATTTGTATCTTTTATTTTAAAATACATATTTTACTAATTATAACTTATTTTTTCTTCTCTCTTTCACAGATACAAAATGTAGTAAAAAATGTAATTAAAGTTACATTAATGATATGGTAAGTGTGACTAAAAAAATATAGTTTGTCATCACCCTTTGCTTTAACCTCACTACTATTTTCTCACCCTACCTCACTCCTCTTTCTTTACTCCGCTTCCCTCACTTATTCTTATCCTCCATGTTTACTCCCCTTTCCCTAACTCCCCTCCCACATTCAACTTCTTTCAGTCCCTCTGCTTTACTTCCCTTACCCTCTGTTCCCTTCCTTTGCTCCCTCCCTCATTCCCTTTCCCTAATCATTTACTTTACTCCTGTCACGCCTTCTCTCAGTCCGTCTGTTCTCACAGTTCCTCATTTCCGTTCATTCACTCTGTCTCTCTTATCGTCGCTGTCTCTGACCCCTCATTCTGTCAATACTCTTTCGTCATGCTCACTCCCTACAACTCACCCACACTCCCTCACTTACCTTTCTTTGCTGCTTCACTCACTACCTTTCAGTCACTCCTTCCTTTACTCTCTCTCTCTTTTCTCTCTGTCACTCCCCATGTCTTACCTTTATTCACTTTTATCCACCCTCTTTAACCCCTCTTTACCTACAGTCACTGCTCTTTTCTAACCCTCCATCACGTTGTTTCTTTACTCCGGTTCCGTCACTATCCCTCATTCCCCATCCTTTACTGTCCTTCCCTTTACTTTCAACACCCACTCACATTCTCCCAGTACCTCTGCTTTAGTTTTCTTCCTCTCTCTTCCCTTCTTTCGCTCCCTTAATCATTTTTTTTTCTCACTTACACTCTATTATACCTTCTCTCTGTCTTACTATGTAATACACAGTCCATCTGTGTTGCTCCCTCTAGCTCTCTTTCTCTTAACATCACTCTCTCTGTCCCCTTCCCTCATGTTCACTCCTTCATTATTTTTTATTTATTTTTTTGGGTGCGCGCCCCGGTGCGCGTACCCTGGAGAAAAAAGAATGACAGAGTTTTTAAAAAATATAGCATTTTTTTATAAATTGGAGGTAGTTCTAAAAAGAACTGTTTTTTTATTCTTTTTGTTGTTTTATATTTTTTTATTGTTTTTTTGAACATTTTTTACTTTTTTTGGTTTTTCAGAACAGTTTTATATTTTTTTTTGTATTTTTTATGGGGAGAAACAAAAAACAGGGAATTGTAAACGGCTCAACTGGAGCAAAAAACAATCAGGAAAAAATTAGGGTTTTTTGGGGCAATTGTGGTTGTCACCAGCAAGGACGATGAGCTTTACGCTCTGCTCACCATAGCTGATGGTCTTACCACAAAAAATACATGTGACCCTGAATTCACCAAACCGTGGTTGTATGATTGGTATCGTCTCCCTTGTGTATGGTCCCGATGGAGTGGGTTGCTTTCTTTTGGAGGTGCGGGGTGAAGATTGGGGAGGGTTACTGGCCAGTTCTCTCACCTCTGCAGCATCATAGTTGTTGGGATGCTTGCACTGCATATGCCGAATCATAGTGTAATTACCAAATTAATATTTCCTATTAGGATTCCCCCTTGAAAGTTCCATGCCACAGATTCGGCAAGTCACCTTTGGTGCATTCACTTCTTGCCCTCTGGGATGGAAAAAAACTCCCATACAATGTGCTCCTTTGGCCTATATGGGGTATTGTCTTCTGGGAGGAATGTCCTTCTCCCCTCCTCGTCCTCCTCCTCCTCTTCTACTTCTTGACCACCAATGTGATGTTGTGGTGGTCCTCTTGGTGGTGGTGGTGGTGCAGATGCTCCAGCTGCTGCTGCTACTGTAGCCATTTTAAAGTACAAAAGATTAGAGACTCCAAACAGGTCTTCCTCAGTCAAAGGACAAAGTCAGAATAAGGAAAAAAGGTGGGGGCTTTCATCATTTGGAAAACAAAACTGTTCTAGACCAATGAAAAGTGTTATTTTCAGATCACATGACCAGACGCGCTTATGCTACGCGCCCCGGGGCGCGCCCGGGGGCGCGTTGCGTAAGCGCATCAGGACGTTGCGCGATCGTATGCGCTCGCGTGCTTCCGGGTGCGCTTACGCTGTGCGTCATATGACGCATCACGCGGCTACGCGATACGTCACAATGTTGTTTTCGTTCGCAGGAATAGCGCTAACGGGACACTCACAGGTACGCGCCCCGGGGCGCGCTGTAGCACTGCGCTTACCGGTGAGCGCATCGGTACGCGCCCCGGGGCAAAAAACATTAAAAAAATAAAAAATAAAAATTAAAAAAACTATTACATAATTATACAATATAAAATTCGTTATAAAAATATTACATTTCATACCTATAGAGATTTGCTATTAAAAACCTATGAAATTCACTGAAAAAACCATAGGTTTCACACCAGTTATAGTTAGGAATTAGCATTTAAAAAACCTATTAAATTCACTGAAAAAACCATAGGTTTCACACCAGTTATAGTTATCTGGAAATTTTACTGGCATAAAACCATTGAAATTCCCACGTTATAGTTAGTTGGACTCACTATAACTTGCGCGTGCAATGCACTGCTGATGACGTCACATATTACATCACTCATGACATGGTCAGTGACATCACTCATGACATCACTGATGACACCATCCTTGTGACACAGTGACAGACCTCTTTTCACTGTAATGTAACCCTTGAAACACATATTCAAAAATAGAAACTAAAATGTTCAAAAAAATGGAGATACCCATACCAGTTAAAACAACCAATTCAATAATTCCACCATCTATATACACATCCACTCATTCATCAACAGTTCTATATAGTCACTCATACATATACTCACTCATCATATGTAGTGATACACCTATACATCCTGTTACACACCGACAGTCATCCAAAAGTTACTCACAAACATACTCACACATGCAAATAAACTATTGAACATCCATTTATTTGCATATAGAGCTATACACACACAACCACCTTACTTCTAAGGAAACTTACACATACTTACTCTCTTAAACAATCACTTATAGAAACACATACTTATTTAAACAGGAACTCTTACAATCTCATACTCTCACATATACTCACTTACATACATCAATATTCACATATACTAGATTAAAACATATGTAGTTACTGATAAAGACACTAGTGAGACAGTCATTCACTCACTAACACACACATATGCACACTCATCCACCCATACAGTCCTGCACATATGCTGTCTTCAAAACACATACAGAGAGTCAGTTATTCATGCATCTATGTGCTAAGTAATACCCCCACCAAACCATACAAACACTCATACTGATACTAAAACATACATCTAATAACCCATATACATACACATGTAGCTACTCACCAACCCATGCAGCCACTTATACAGAAAGTGAAACACTAATCCTTATATTTAAATATTTAGACATTACTCACTAATATATGTATTGCCTAAGATACACTTAATAAGCCAGTTAACCAATCATTTTTTTTAAAAACATCTAAACACTTATTTAAACATTTATTCTTCCATCAATTTTTACATATACATATATAACACATATTTATTTCTCGGAAAGACACACATTCACTGGATGGTGTCATCAGTGATGTCATGAGTGATGTCACTGACCATGTCATGAGTGATGTAATATGTGACGTCATCAGCAGTGCATTGCACGCGCAAGTTATAGTGAGTCCAACTAACTATAACGTGGGAATTTCAATGGTTTTATGCCAGTAAAATTTCCAGCTAACTATAACTGGTGTGAAACCTATGGTTTTTTCAGTGAATATATATATGTCCAGAACCCCTCTGAAAATGAAAATGAAAGGCAGAGGCCACAGTAGGGGAGCAAGGCGGAGATTCTTTATTCCAAGATTCTGCAGCAGCGGGCGTATGCATTTCGGCCCAGTGGCCTCATCAGCGCCCAGGGTGGAACAGGAAAGAGAGGTGTAATCACATAGGTGTGTCTTGTCCCAACTGAAATAGTAAAAGTTCGATCCGCCCCTATCGGTGATTGGTATCACCTGTGACAGTTCCTGGAGTATCGAAATGACTGCAAGTCCCAGAATGCAGTTGTAAGTCAGGATCGGGCGGCCCAGTGGTTGCGCGAGCTTCAGGATTCTGTGAAACCCTCTGCCGATGTCCTGCGCTGCCTGCTGGCTCGAGCCCCCTGACTGCACAACCATCTCATTCAGGGATCTGTTCGGCGGGGGCAAAAATGACAGTGCATCGAGCCCAGCGCGGAATACAGTGATTCCGACACCGCTTCTGTTTCCACCTGAATGAAGAGATGGGCTTTGGTCTTTTCAATCACTTGAAATTGGAAGAATTTCTAACGAAACATCAACGCCAGTATAGACCAAGCCATCTTGTGTGCAGGTGCCTCTGTAGAACTCGCTGGCCATATATATATTCACTGAAAAAACCATAGGTTTCACACTCGTTATAGTTAGGAATTGGCATTTAAAAAACCTTTGAAGTTCACTGAAAAAACCATAGGTTTCACACCAGTTAAAGTTAGCTGAA
Source organism: Lissotriton helveticus (assembly GCF_964261635.1). NCBI lineage: Eukaryota > Metazoa > Chordata > Amphibia > Caudata > Salamandridae > Lissotriton > Lissotriton helveticus. The sequence continues at coordinate 1,472,896,911 of NC_136065.1, forward strand.
CATTTTACTCATACAAAACCATTCAAATTCCCACGTTATAGTTAGTTGGACTCACTATAACTCGCGCGCCCGCAATCCACTGCTGATGATGTCACATATTTCATCTTTCATGACATGGTCAGTGACATCACTGATGACATCTCAAATGACATCACTGATGACATCACTGATGACATCTCAAATGACATCACTGATGACATCATCCAGTGAATGTGTGTTTCTGAAAAGTAAAAATATGTTTTATATATTGAAGAATGAGTGGATGTATGAGTGTCTGGATGAAGGATTTAGTTGGTGCGTTACTGACTGTATGAGTGAGTGATTAAAAGTGTCTTACTGAATGCATTGGTTAGTGACTAATCTATCTGAATGTGTGCATCAGTATGTCTGTTGTTGTGTAAGCTGCTGCATGTGTTGATCAGTAGCTATATGAGTGGTTATATGGGTTATTGATTGGTTTCCCAAATATTTGTATGTGAGGGTGAGTGTGTATGTGGGTGGGTGGCTGGGAGGTGTGTGACTCTGTGCATAGATGTCTGAGCAGTTGATTCACTTGGTATATGGGTTCAAGAGTGCATGCGGAAAGAGCTGTATGGGTGGTTCACTGTGTGCATGGGTGTGTTGGTGAGTGAATGGCTATCTCAGTGCTACATGTCCAAGTAAGTACATATGTAAAACACAGTGCATGTGAGAGTTGGCATATAGAAATGACTATACATGAGAGCCTGTGATTGCGTAAGTGACTGTATGGATCAATGTGTACTTGTATCAGTGATTGTAAAAGAGAGTAAGTATGTGTTAGTATATGTTTGAATAAGTAAGGTTTAGTGTGTAAAACTGTGTAGTTGGGGGCAAAAATTGGGAGTGTGATTGACGGTTTGTACCGTCTATAATTGAAATTTGGACGACCCTGCAGTCTTAGACTATTTAAATGTAGAACTGTCCCTTTGGCCCCAGCCTATTTGTCTTTGCGGCGACTTCAATATTAATCTACCAGCTAATTTTAATATTGTCGGAGGGCAGAGCTATGTGGGTTATAAGCCCAGAGTTTACAGAGCTCTGCAAGCTCTGCTGCAAGAACATCTTATGAGCGACCTATGGTTTCACTACTGCAGTAATATAGATGGCTCCACGTATTTTTCAGCCCCTCATAGTAAGATGGTCCGGTTGGACTACTTCTTTGTTTCTGATCAAATGGTTGGCACTGCATCAATTACTATGTCTCCTAGACTTATCTCAGACCACAACCTTTTGATTAATAATTGTATAATGACGGGCGGTGCTAGACCACCCAGACTATGGACGTTTGAAAGAAAGCTTTTGTCAGAACCAACCTACATAGATCATATGAAACCCTGGTTGAGAGAATTCTTGAATATTAATAGGGGCTCTGCTTCTACTAACATCGTCTAGGACTCACTTAAGGCTGCCGTTTGTGGCGAGACCAAAAGCTTTTCCTTTTTTTGCCAGAAGCAAATTCAAGATCAAATAAGTGGGCGGATGGAGGAACTGCGATGTGCAGAGGTTCAGTTGACCAATATGATTAGAGAGGGTAGTGACATACTCCCCAGTCAGTCGCGTGTTGCCCGAATAAAGGCTTCGTTGCTGGAGTTCTTTGGCCAGGATCTTGCTTCCAAGTATCTGCAATATCGCTCGATGATGTTCGAGTACGGTGAAAGGTCGGGCAGGGTCCTCGCCAGGAGACTCCAGCAGCGTGGCCTGGCTAACCGTATTGGCAGTATTCGGGATTCTCAGGGGACTGTCCAGGATACTCCGGAAGGAGTGGTCTTAGTCTTTTCAGATTTTTATCAGTCTTTAAATACTGAGGAGGTTAGTAATCAAGTAATTGACCTTGGGTTTAGTGCCTACATAGAGGGGCTTACTACTTCGAAAATTTTGGATTACGATAACGAGGCTCTCTCTGCTCCTATTACATGTGAAGAGCTAGTTTTAGCGCTAAATTCTTTGGCCAGTGGGAAAGCAGTGGGCCCTGATTCTATTCCTCTGGAATTCTATACCACATTCCGGGCTGAGATTATGCAGGACCTCTTATTAATTCTTAGAGAAGCCCAGCTTGGTAGGATCCCAGACTCTTGGCGCTCAACAACTATTGTCTTGTTCAAAAAAAAGGAAAAGCCCGATTTCAATCCAGCTTCTTTCCGCCTAATTTCATTAATTAATACCGATTCTAAAATCTTCTCTAAAATCGTGGCTTCTAGATTAGCATCGGTAGTTTCCCTGTTGGTCTCTATTCGCCAACATGTGTTCATCCCTGGTAGGGACACTGCGGACCACGTTCGACGGGTCATAGCTCTTTTTGATTGGGCCCAAGTCACACGGTCCCCGCTTGGAGCAATCTTCCTAGACGCTGAGAAAGCGTTTGACAGGGTTGCTTGGGCTTTTTTGTGGAAGGTTTTTCATTGGAAGGGCTTTTCTCCAAATGTAATTCATGCCTTACAGTCATTGTATATCACCCCCCAAGCAACCCTGTCAATCTCAGGGGCTTTCTCAAAACCTATTGACATTGGCAGGGGTACAAGGCAGGGGTGTCCCTGCTCACCCCTTCTATTTGCCCTATATATCGACCCCTTTATTAGTAAGCTAGAGCTCTCCCGGAACATTGAGTCGGTTAAGAACAATGCGGTTGACTTCAAAGCGTTGGCATACGCTGACGATATTGTAGTTCTTACTAGTAATGTATCACCTTCGTTTGCAGCAATGAAGACTCTGGCGGTAGCCTTTGGCCATCTCTCTGGTTATAAACTTAATGTCCAAAAAACCCAGGTTATTCAGTCATCTGCTATGGGAATATCTGATGTCCCAACTGTTCAAAGTGCTATGTATCTGGGTGTTAAGATCACCGCTGCAGTTGAACAACTACCGGAAATGAATATTTTGCCCATTATAGATACAGTGAATTCTACCCTGCAAAGGCTTGACAACCTCCATTTGTCCTTATTTGGCAGGAGGAGTGTATTGAAGATGTTGGTTCTGCCAAAATTTTTATACATATTCAGGACAATACCCAGGCTAGTCTTTCTAGTGCGCAAAGATGCTGTAATCGTTTTCTGTGGAGCTATCACTCTCCGAGGAGGGCTGCTAAATGGATGTGTCTTCCACTAAGTAGGGGTGGGTGGTCAGTCCCTAATTTACTGTTTTATAATTGGGCCGCTCTGCTACAGCACTTGGCTGTCCCTTTATTTGCGCACAAGCGCTACTCCCACTTGCATGTACTCCTTCTATTTTTGAGATCGGCCTAGGGGCAGCTGCTAATGGGACTCTTCTCTCAGTTTTAGAGCCTAGTTACTATAAAAAAACAAAGTTTAAGATTATTTTAACAATGTTTTCAGTTTGGAGGAAGGTGCGCCGATATTGTTCTATTCCCAATACCAATTTTTACACACCCCTGACTGCCGCTAGGCTCTTGCCACCTATTTTTCAAGATTCGGTTACATTTAGGTGGAACTCTTTGGGTATTAATGTACTGGGCGATCTAGCTCATGATGGTAATGTAGCCTCGTTTTCATTTATAAAAGATAAATATGGATTGGATGCTCATGAATTTTTTTAAGTACCTTCAGGTTCGTAGCTACCTAACTCAGCTTCTCCATACTGTTCCAGCTGCGTTATCTAGAAGTTCACTGATGGACTTGATCTTAAAGAGGGCTCGCATTGGTGACCTGTATCAAAATTTAATGTTGGCCCTTCCGGATGACCTGGCTGTACAGAACGCAAAATTAGAAGCTAAGTTAGGGAAGGGTGGTTTGGATATCGTTTATGCATTAGAGCTTTCCAATTCTGTGTTAATTTCTGGGAGCTTACGCTCTCAAAGCTATATGGCCCTATTTGATTTGTATTTTACTCCCGCTAAAATGTCAAAATGGGGATGTGTCACAGTCCATGGATGTCCGCGATGTGGTTCTGTGTCAGCTAATGATATACATATGTTTTTTTCATGTGCTAAGCTACATTCGTTTTTACAAGATGTACAATCATTTATTAATATATCTCTTAAATTACCGGTGGTATTATCTGCAGAATTGGTTATCATGGGCTGTGAGTCAGATATGTCTGCATCTAGGTGCTCCTATGAGGTAGCGCTTCTGTGTATTTTTATGTCTTTAATTCGATTATGTATTACCTCGGAATGGATTAACCCGGTTCCGCCTACTTTTTTAAATTGGAAGGCAAGGATATTAGCCCTTTATAATTTAGAATCAACATTGTTTTTGAGAGGGGGTGAAAAAGGTTTGAAAATTTGGGGGCCATTTAGACTTTGGCTAAATAATTAATTGCTTGTAGTCCCACTATTGCAAATTGGTTTCTATCACCTGTATATACATTTTAGCTAGTTTAACGCACACTCATTTTTCCCAATGCATTTTTTCTTCTTATTTCTTTTATATTCTGTTTTATACATTCTGATTTCTCTGTTCACAATGATTTGTAATTGGATTTTACTATGTTTGCCGGGGTTTAATCACCGGCTACTGTATTTCCTTTGAGTATCTTCAAGCTGACAAATAAAAAAAAAAAAGGGAGTGTGATTGATTCTTTGCATAAGTGACTAGGTGTGTGAGTAACTCTGTGGATGAGTGGCAGTGTGTGAGTGTCTGTATAGGTGTATGAGTGGATATGATAGTGTTCTATTGATGGGTGACTGTATGTATGAGTGATTGTATGGGTGAATGAGTGGATGTGTGTGTGTGTAGACCTAGAAATCAGTGAGTGCGTATGTAGTTACTGGTATTGGTATATTAATAATTTCAGGAATGGTAGTTTGTATTTAACACTGGGTGTATCAAAGGTTAGATTAGAGTGTGAGGAGGTGCATCGTATTATCACAGGGATGATGTCATCAGTGATGTCATCAGTGATGTCACTGACCATGTCATGAATGATGTAATATGTGACATCATCAGCAGTGGATTGCGGGCGCGCGAGTTATAGTGAGTCCAACTAACTATAACGTGGGAATTTGAATGGTTCTGTATGAGTAAAATGTTCAGCTAACTATAACTGGTGTGAAACCTATGGTTTTTTCTGTGAATTTCAAAGGTTTTTTACATGCTAATTCGTAACTATAACGAGTGTGAAACCTATGGTTTTTTCAGTGAATTTCAAAGGTTTTTTAAATGCTAATTCCTAACTATAACGTTTGTGAAACCTATGGTTTTTTCAGTGAATTTCATAGTTTTTTTAAAAGCTAATTCCTTTGTTTATCGACTTTGTAACCTACGATTTTTATTTCTTTTTATTAGCTGTTTTTTACAACTATTAATTATATATATATATTTTTTTTAATTATTTGTTCAATGTATATATTTTTTTTTATCATTTTTTCCTGGTGTGCTCAGGGTGCGCGCACCGGTAAGCTTACCCGAATCATTTTGACTTGGAGCGCTCAGGATGCGCGCACCGGTAAGCTCTCCCGAGAGCACAGCGAGAGCACTATTTCTGCGTTCGTAAAAAAATATGTATGAAAACTAAATAATAATGCAAGACATTCTGTACCATACTTATAAAGCAGTATTTTTGATTTTCCGAATGAAAATGATTTTGCATTTCCGTAAAGCTACCAAAATGTCACACAGGCGCGCCGCGTAAGCGCCCCCGGAAGCGCTCCAGTGCGCGTAGCATAAGCGCGTCAAGTCATGTGACCTTAAAATAACAATTTTCATTGGTTGCTAACAGATTTTTTTTCCAAAGAATGAAAACCCCACCCTTTTCCTTCACTTCTTCTTTCACTTTGGTGAGAGCAAGACCTCTTTTTTTCTGTGCTAACAATCTGTGGATAGAATGGCTGCCAGAGCATCCAGCAGCAGTGAGGAGTCAGATGGATTCATAGATGAAGAGCCTCCTCAGCAGAAGGTGAAAGAACATTTCATCTGGAAATTTTTTGATATACCTGAGGGACAAAAAAAAGTAAATGCTCCAAAGGTGGAGTGTAAGATCTGCCATACTGTACTTTCCCGAGGAGACCCCAGAAGGAAGTACAGTTTTGGTAATTCTACTATGATTCGACACATCCAGAGGAGGCACCCCAGAACTATGCCCGGGAGAGTGTCAGGGCTCTGGCACGAGAGGCTCCAAGGGATGGTGCCTATACTTCAACTGGAGGAGCAACTGCATCGGTGAGGGGGCGACCAGAAGAGCTGATCCCAAATATTCAGCCTGTTTTTAATGAGGCCACAATCAAATGCAAACATTGTGATGCTCTACTTTGTTACGGGGAACAAAGTATTATGATCATTGTTCGAGCATTAGAGAGCCACCGCTGCCATCCCCAGCCCTAATTTTGATTATTTTTTTTTTGCTCCTGTTGAGCAGTTTCCCATTGCCTGTTTTTGTTTTTGTTGAAAAAAAAAGAAAAAAGAAGGAAAAAAAAGTTATTTTTAGAACTACCTCCAATTCTCAAAAAAGAGCTGTATTCTTAAAAAAATGAAAAAGAGTAACTTAAGTGGAGTGCAGTGAGAGAGGAGAGGAAAATGAGTGAGAAAGCAAAGAAAGGGATGAGAGGGGAAGGGAAGTGAAGTAGGGGGACTGAAAGAAGGTGAGTGTGGGAGGTGAGTGAGGAGAAGGAGAGTGAACATGGGGAATGAGGATAAGTGAAGAAAATGTAGTAAAGGAACGGGGGTGTGGAAGGGTAAGAAAGAGCAGTGATGTTTAGGAAAGAGTGGAGATACAGACTGGATAAAGGCAAGTGAGTGTGAGACAAGGTGAGTAAGGGAGTGAAGAGACAGAGAAAGTGAAAGAAAAAGTGAAAGTAGAAGACTGAGGGCCTCATTTATGAGACCATGCGTCACTTTTATGCCGCCGGTGCGTCACTTTTTGTGATGCACCAGTAGTGTAAAAAAAGCGCCTTGTTGAGTCATATTTACCAAGTGACGCATCGAGGTAGATGTGTCACTTTGTAAACCCCTGCGCCACATTATACCTGCGCCAGGTATAATGTATACAAAAGGGGGCGTATTGACGCAAGGAAGGGTCGTAGAAGTGACGCAGTGAAATCTATGAGATTTCACTGCGTCACTTTTAGGACGCCGTTGCGACAAAATCTTGCGCCTGCCTCACAGCAGGCGTAAGACTGACGCAGGCCCTTTCACATGGGGCTTGCCCCATGTGAAAGAATGCATTGCTGGAGTTGCGTCACTTTTGTGACACAAACCAGCAATGCGTCACTTTTACGCTTACAGATACGTCAGAAATACTGACGTATCTGTAACTCCTATGCGACATGATGCGTCATACATTAAATATGACACATCAGGAATGTCTTAAGGAGAGCGCACTGAGAAGTGACGCATCGCTGTTTTCACGCAGCGATGCGTCATTTCTCATAAATGAGGCCCTGAGTGAGGGAGGCAAGAAACATAAGTGAGGGAGTGTGGCTGTGTTATAAGGAGTGAGCGTGATAGAAGAGGAGTGACAGACTAAGGGGTCAGAGAGAATGAGGCTAACAGACAGAGAAAGAGGGAAGGGGAGTGTAGAACTAAGAGGACAGAGGGAGTAACAGAAGGAGTTAGTGAAGGTGAGTAAGGAGAGTAAGGTAAGAGAAAAGAGTGAAGGAGCAAAAGAAGAAAAGAGACAGGAAGGAAAGTAAAGGTTAAGGTCTGAAAGAAGGTGAGTGTGGGAGTATGGCTGAGTTATAGGGAGTGAGCGTGACAGAAGAGGAGTGAGAGACTAAAGGGACGGAGAGAATGAGGCTAACAGAGAGAGAATGAGGGAAGGGGAGTGTAGAAGTAAGAGGACAGAGGGAGTAAGAGAAGAAGTTAGTGAAGTGCAGTAAGGAGAGTAAGGGAAGGGAAAAGAGTGAAGGAGCGAAGGAAGGGAAGAGAGAGGAAGGAAAGTAAAGGAAAAGGTCTGAAAGAAGGTGAGTGTAGGAGTATGGCTGAGTTATAGGGAGTGAACGTGACAGAAGAGGAGTGAAGCGTGATAGAAAAGGAGTGAGAGACTAAAGAGACGGAGAGAATGAGGCTAACAGAGAGAGAATGAGGTAAGGGGAGTGTAGAAGTAAGAGGACAGAGGGAGTAAGACAAGGAATTAGTGAAGTGGAGTAAGGAGAGTAAGGGAAGGGAAAACAGTGAAAGAGCGAAGGATGGGAAGAGAGAGGAAGGAAAGTAAAGGAGAAGGTCTGAAAGAAGATGAGTGTGAGAGTATGGCTCAGTAATAGGGAGTGACCGTGATAGAAGAGGAGTGAGAGACTAAGAGGACGGAGAGAATGGGGGTAACACAGAGAGAGTGAGAAAAGGGGAGTGTAGAAGTTAGAGGACAGAGGGATTGACAGAAGCAGTTACTGAAGTGCAGTAAGGGGAGTAAGGGAAGGGAAAAGAGTGAAGGAGTAAAGGATGGGAAAAGAGAGGAAGGAAAGTAAAGGAGAAGGTCTGAAAGAAGGTGAGTGTAGGAGTATGGCTGAGTTATAGGGAGTGAGCGTGATAGAAAAGGAGTGAGAGACTAAGAGGACAGAGAGAATGAGGCTAACAGAGAGAGAATGAGGGAAGGGGAGTGTACAAGTAAGAGGACAGAAGGAGTAAGAGAAGGAGTTAGTACAGTGGAATAAGAAAGTAAGGGAAGAGAAAAGAGTGAAGGAGCAGAGGAAGGAAAGAGAGAGGAAGCAAACTAAAGAAGAAGGTCTGAAAGAAGGTGAGTGTGGGAGTATGGCTGAGTTATAGGCAGTGAGCGTGACAGAAGAGAATTGAGAGACTAAGGGGATGGAGAGAATGAGGCTAACAGAAAGAGATTGAGGGAAGGGGAGTGTAGAAGTAAGAGGACAGAGAAAGAAAGAGAAGGAGTAAGTGAAGTGGAGTAAGGAGAGTAAAGGAAGGGAAAAAAATAAAACAATGAAGTAAGAGAAGAGAGAGGAAAGAAAGTAAAAGAGAAGGCCTGAAAGAAGGTGAGTGTAAGAGAAGAGTGTGAAAAAAGAGAGTAAATGTGGGGATTCAGAATAAGTGAGGCAAGCGCAATAAGGGAACAGAGGTGTGGCAGTATCAAAGAAGAGTAGTGAGGTTATGGAAAACAGTATAGAGAAAATAAATATTGTACATCACACTTACCTTATAAGTAATTTAAATTTAATATCATATTTCCATTAAAATTTATATCTGTGAAAGACAAAAAAATTAGAATATTTATAATATATATTTTACAATACAAGAGACAAAGTACGACATTAAAAGTTATAAAAGGTCAGTAAGAGATAAAATAGAAGTGAAGTAGTCAGAACGAAAAACAAAGGAATGTTGAAGGCCAGAGAGAGTTAAAAAGAAATAGAGAGAGAGCAAATTACTAAAAGGATAATGACATAGGTACATTCAGTGACAGTGAACAAGAGCAAGAGAGAGAAATAAACTGAAGGTGAGTAAGATCCTAAAGAAATATGCATTACGAAAACTAAAAGCAGAAAGGGAGAAAAGAAAGGGAAGTGAGTGACAGAGAAGCAGGAGTGAATAACAGTGGATTAATGCCAATGAGGCATGGAATTTTAGTGAGGGAGAATGTAGGCTTGTAAGACAGTGAGGACACAATGGGAGTGAAAGTAACAGAGAGGGAGTGAGGGAAGTCAAGTAAGAATATGAGAGAATAGAGGGAGTAAGACAAACAGTGAGTAAAGGGCAGTAAGGTGAGTAAGGGAAGGAGAATGACTGAGAGAGCAAAGGAAGGGAAGAAAGGGAAGAAAAGTAAAGCAAAGGGACTAGGAAAAGGTGAGTACGTGACGAAAGAAAGAAGAAGGGTAGTTAAAGATGATGGTTGAGGATAACTGAACGAACTGAAGTAAGAGAACAAGGATGAGGAGGGTGAGTTCAGGAGAGTGAGGTAGATAAAAAAGGAAAATAAAAAGAGGATAAAAGCAAATGAGCTTGAGACAAAGGAAGTGAAAGAGTGAGAACATTGAGGTAGTGAAGGAAACACTGGCAGAAAGAAACTGAGTAAGAGACCAAAGAAAGATAAGTAAGGGAGTGTGGGTGAATTTTAGGGAGTAAGGATGGAGGAAGAGGAGTGAGAGAGTAACAGGATCGAAAGACTGAAGCTAAGAGACAGGGAGTGAGGGAAAGGGAGTGAGGATGTGAGAGGACAGAGGAAGTGAGAGAAGGAGTGAGTGAAGCGTAATAAGGTGAGTGAGAGAAGGGGAATTATTGAGGAAACAAAGAAAGAAAACAAGGGTAAGGGGAGTGAAGTAGAGTGACTGACAGCTGGAAAGTAGTGAATGGGAGAGAGGGAAAGGGCAGTGAAGGAGTGGTTAACGAGAATAAGTGAGGAAAGTGGAATATGGGAAGGGAGGTGAGGGAGAGTGAAAAAAGGCCAGTGAGGGTGAGTTAAGAGAAGTGATAGAGGGTGGAAATAGGTGAGTGAGCATAAGAGAATGGGAAAATAATAAATATTTAATAATAATTGAAAATACAAAATAATTTCAACATCATGTTAAATGGTTTATTTTTGCTGTTCTCAGAATATATTGAATTTCACTTAAAACAGTGACTTCAATAGTAGTACTCATCATATAACAGCCGGCAAAAAAAACACAATCAAAATGATTGTGTTTAAAAAAAACATTGAATAATTTCTTAAATAATGTAAAATTTTAAAAACCATATCTAAACTCACTTTTGATCCATCCACTTTTTGACGAGGCCAAATAGTATATGGAAAGTCCTTTTCTATGGAAATTAGTCCAGAGTATTCTTAATGTCTCATTTACCCGACTTTCTGAAAGAAAAGCTCCAACATCTTTTACATTATGAAACAAGAGTTTTACTTCCACCTCTAGCTTACTTTTTATAAATAATTTGTATAATACTCACAGCACACACTATATGATGACCATATACTATCTCTATGAGAACTACATGTTTTTTATTATCTTCATCACTCTCATTCAGAAAATAATTTTGAAGAGCAAACTAAGTTATATTAACTGCTGCAATCTTCATAGGCCAATTACCTTTCCTAAAATTTCGGTTGTAAGAACACTAGGTAAGAATTTAGTAAGTCAGAAGGCAAACGTTGTTTGAAAGTCAATTGAGTATCATTACAGAGCTTCCACCCTTTTTGACATTTTAAATAACATGTGTAATGTCCTGATGTTGTTGAAGGACCATCATGGTAAATAATTGCTGCAGATGTAAAGGTTCTTCCTGAAATTGATAATTGAGAAGCCACAATATTTTTAATTAATGTTGTCAATTTAGTTCCATCAGGTCTACATTGTTGGAACATTAAAATAACATACTGTCCATATCTTCTTAAAAATAAAGTTGATAGCATTGCAGATTTACATTGACTACAGACCATGTTTTGATTTGCTGCTCTAACTACATTATTAAAAGACACTGATTTGCAGTCTGGTAAAGTCAAATATATAAATCTTTCAGTGTCTACTGTAGTACTACTTGAAAAGTAGCAATTGTCACAGTCATGTTGCCATTTATAAGAAAGGCCAAAAAGATGTTCTACATCTACACCTTTATCTTGCAAAACAACAAGAATATACATTAGAAATTCCTGACAATCTTGCTGAATATTCTGTGTAAATTGATTCAGACCAGAACATATGTCTAAAACCTTTCGAATATCAGAAACACTTTGTATTTTTGTTCTATCACTGCTACATTTCTCTAATACAGAATGTAATAAACAACAAGTGTTTGATCACGATTTTCAGCAATCTGGTCTTTTACAGTTTGTAGAAAAAAAAACAACATTAACCACTACATTAGCATAGCAGATGACACCAGAACTATTTTCAAACTGAAATCCCACAACATCTTTAACTGAATCCATTTTGTTTCTGCTTACAATTACTGTTTCATTTACTTTTTTCTTTTTGCTACAACTTCACTACAATTTTTCTCATTTCTTCTTTTTCGGCCTACCACACGCTTTTCAAACAGAGGATATTGAGGTAAATTTGGAGCATACTCTCTTCTTAACCTATTATATTCTTTTACACAATATAGATCTGCATTAATCTTTGTCTCATCAAAATCAATCAAGTACAATCCAGATAAAGTTCTGACTCGAGATAAAGCAACATATGCCATACCCTTCTTGAACACAGAATTTCCAAAATTCACCAAAGCACTATCAACACTTAAACCTTGAGATATATGAATAGTTACTGCATATGCCAAAGAAACAGGAAACTGTTTTCTGCGGACATATAAATCTTTCACTAGCAGAAATCGAGCAGAACAACGACTGATTTGTTGTACTTCTTCAATACCATCAAATTTAATTTTTATAATTTCAATTCCATCTCTATTTCGGTAATTCACAAAATCCACAACATGACCCATTGCTCCATTCACTAAACCTCTTTCCACATGTAAATTACGTCGTAAAATTATACGACAATTTAAAGATGCATACAGAGTCTTTTCCATACCAGCAGTTTTAGATATTGTCTTCTCTAAAGAATCCAATTTGGATTTCAACTTTTCTGACAAAATAATAGTTGCTCCTTCATGTTCTATTTTATCAATAGCTTCCAGTTTCACAATCTCTTGATTTTCCAACTTTAACATTTTGGTGTTGAAGATTGAACATTCTTGCAGAGTTGGCATCAAGCATATGACAGATTTGTTTTCAGGAATTTTCTTAAAAATATTCTCTGGGAGAATATTTTCCTTTGGAAACAAATTTGAAATTAATCATCCATGTAAAGCTTCTTTGCCATGCTCAGTTAGTTTCCCAATTCTTACATCTTGTAGAATATTTTTATAATCTTCATCCTTTGCCTGTCGCATATTTTGAAGTAGTTCTGCATATTTGAAATGTAACCATATGTTAACATTTCCAATGCTTCCTAAACACTTCCTGGTATCTACATGCGTAAGCATTTTAAACACTGGCTGTCCTTTCACTGGAGTTAGTTGCAGTAGATCTCCAAAAACAATGATGTGTTTGCCTCCAAATAATACATCATAATCTGTTTTAAGAATTTCTTGCATTCTTAAATGCACAAAAGCAAGCATTACATTTGATACCATGCTTACTTCATCAATGATAAGAAGTTTCATTTTCTTTAGGACTCTTGAAACTTCACAACAAGCTTCTCCAGATAGCTTGTGGTATTGTAATTTGTTATCATGCTCCACTGGCAGCATCAATAAGCGATGTAAAGTAATCCCTTTAATGTTGTGTGCTGCCAACCCAGTTGGAGCAGTAACAACACAAGAGAGCGATGACTCAGTTGTTTTCTGCAAATATGTTGCAATCACTTTATTCAGGAAACTTTTCCCAGTTCCTGCTTCTCCACTCTCATACAGTCGGATAGGTACAAATGATGTACATGAGCACTCTTTTTTCTCATGAGATAAACCATGCTCAATTTGTTCTGTGACTTGGTCATATATTTGTCTCTGCTCAACGTTTAGTTCTTTTTCCAAATCTTCTAAGTTAACTGCATCCTCCTGAGCTTGTTCCATGGCTCTTTCAACTTCTTCCATGGCAGTGGCAGCTTCATTTTGTATAATTGGTCCTCCTAGTGGATCCTGACTCAATGAAGCAGACCTCTGAATATCTTGAGAACTGTCTCTAGCAATCTCTGCTGCAATTGTAGCTTCTTGCTGTATTTCCTCGTTCAACATTTGCAGATAATTTGAAAAAACAGGACATTCTATCATTGAATTGAACGAATCTTCATAAGTAAGAAAATCTCCAAGTAGTTCCTTTTCTCTACGCCAAGGCTTAAAGAGTTGTAAAAGAGCTAAGTAATAAAATTCCCTTTTGTCTGGAGACTCACAACTCAATTTTTGATGATTAATCAAATGGCCTTTTCTTTGTTTTACTAGACATCCTTCACATCCAATTACAGCATATACACCTTTATTGATGTCTTCTGTGACGTTCTTTTTAAAAATGTAGGTTTGCAGAACTTCATAGAGACAAGCGTTCTCAAGGTGAGTACTTCTATTTGGATAGTATGTATCCAACATGTTTGTCTTCAAAATATCTGTACTGTCTGGTTCTTTCTCCGCCAAATACTCTATTTCTTGTACAGATTTCAAAACTCGGTTTCGTGTTGCAGCAAGACCTAGACTCACCCAAATTATGGTTCTAGATTTGGCATATAGACTTGCTGATGACAACCAATCAGAACATTCATATGCTCCAATTTCTCGATGCGATAACATCTTCAAACTGTAACTGTATAATTTCTTGCTTAGACTCTTTTCATGTGAAATTTCCTCCCACATTTCCTTCAGTTCCGTTTTTTCTGATTTTGTGATGTAAGACGTCACATATCGAGCCACCGCAATAGAGTTGTCAGCCACATATTGAATATCCATGTTAGCATTCCACATGGACAAAATGACTGGGTTGTAGTCATTTATAAATTTGGATTCCTCATTTCTTCTTAGGTTGTATGTATTTTCGGGTGATTTCCTTGTCACAGTATGTCGCAGAGAAGACATAAAATTGTTGACTCTTCCTTTCAATGTTACTGGACGTGGAAATGCAAAACGACATTTCGTGTAGAATTTGTCCTTGGATTTGTATTTTTGACGACAGTATTTCTCACAACGATGACTTTGAAAGCGTAAAACTTGGTGTCTTAAATTGTTTTCTTCTGTACTTTTCGGAACAGCACATGTAGAATACTGCTCAATGAAACTCATCACTTTCTCATCTGAATCTGTTCCAAATTTAGGTGCATCTTTAATCCATAGCAGCATATGTATATGAGGAGCACCTCTTGCTTGATACTCCTTTCTCCAAAAGAAATCCAACACCTCTCCAAGTGGAGGATTTTTTTTGTTTGTAATAAAAGACATCATAGCTTCAAACCTATGATTGAAATACCTGCATACATTAACTGGATCCAAAGAGCACAGTTCTCCAGGTGTCTTGTATTCAATAATTTCAATGTTTTTATTTGCCTCTCGTAGAAATTCAAGTAAGTCTTCCCAAGCATACTCAGCACAGCTAAGAGTGAGGAACCATGTAGGAGTTCCTGAGTTTCTTAGCATACATTTCAATTCCCCATGACGATGGTACCAATACTCGTTAGTATCACGCTGACATGCTATGAGATTAATTAGCTGAGATTCCAAAACACTGTCTTGCAGTTTGAATTTATCCATAAAATGCCTTGCCGAAACATTTTGCAGATGTGCTCCACTTTTCAGTATATGGTTTACTGCATAGGAAAGTCCAGACAAGTCACTCTCAAACAGTAGATGGAACAAATATGGAATGCATTGACGAAACCTTGGATCTTCTGCATATAATCTTGAAGTCCGGTATCCAGATGCAGGAATTTGAACAGGTCGTCGGCATATCGTCCACATACACCTGTTGGAAATAACTGTGGAAAACTACGAGCTTCCAAAATTTCCTCCCATAGACTAATGGGACTTACTTCGGCTTTTTTCATCTGAATCAAGTCAATAGCATTCCCCATTACTTCTTTGGAATGCAATGGATGAACACTATAATGTTTGTAAATTTCTTCACTTCTAGAGACATCAACTTTTTCTATTTGCCCAGCAGAGACATCAGTGTCGTCTTTTACAGTTGTTTCCTCTTCTCCCACATACACATTTTTATAGTACTGATTATTTTTTACCAAATACAACGTTGCCTTTTTGACTTTCCTAACATCCACTAATTCTTGCCAGATTTTCTTACTTTTTGTCGGAACACCATTAACTAGAATAACCAGAGGTTTCTCTTCTACTTTTTCAACACCAATTGTATCAATATTTTTCTTAAAATCTAGAGGCAAATAAACAACTCTTCCCTTTAATCCTCTCTGTAAATCTGAAGGAGGCAATTTCCCTGTCTTAGGCTCCATGCGAACAATAGCCTGAAAAGGATGCACACATTGAATCAGAATAGACTCATAGGTATTTAAATCCATCAATTCAGAAGGAATGTCTACCAACTCCATATTATTATGAACAGCTCTAGCAGGCATTTTGTTTTCATTAAATTTATTATAGCAATATGTACAAATACGTTGATCAGAGCCCAAATCAAAACAATTTTCAACCAACAAATAAGTTGCAAAATCCTTCCACTCATTATTATTTATCTTTTCGCTTTTTACATATAAATCAACTAATCTAGTCTGATGCTTATAATGAGTTCGTCGACAACAAACACAAGAAAAATTAGGCCTTTCACTTGAATTGACCTTAAACTTTATAATTTCATTTTCAAATTTTTCTGTACTTAAAATCTCTACATTCTCTTCTACATTACCTTCTATTACTGTATCAATTTCTGCACTGACCTCTTTTTCACCAAAGTAACAAAACTCAATTTCATCACAAATGTTTTTGACCTCTAATTCAGTTCCATGCAAAAGAGCACTGTTTAACTGTTTTAGCTTAAGTGCTGGACTTTTTGCATAGTACAACCTTCTCACTAATTTCCTCACTTTATTATGATGCACTGCTAACATCCTAAAATGGTGAAAAACACTCTGACATACTTTTCTTGAAAGACAAGCCAGTGAATGCCCTTGCAAACCTGTTTTTTCTCTCACTCCACAAGGATCTAACTCTTGAAAAATTTTCATTTTTTGTTTCACACTTTCTTACGGACATATACTAAGAAAAGTGTGAAACAAAAAATGAAAAATCTAATCAATTGATTCCTGACGGACACTACAAATACTACTACAATTCCATGTATACACTGGAGCCTTAGGACATCTCCCTAAAACTTCATCTGGTAACACCTCTTCTGTATTTCTAGGCACAATCTCTTCTTTTTCAACCAGACAACCGTCCTTCACCTCATATGCTCGACCACTGGTGTCAACTGCATGCACCAAATCATTATCCTGAAAGTAACGTTCTTCATTAAAAAATGGCTCAGAACTTGAACTATGCTTCCATTCTCCAGAAAAAACATCACAGAAATTAGTTCGATTAATTACTCTCCTCCACCTACATTTTGATTTGAACACATTGATTACCTTATCAAGTGTATGAATTATATTCATTACTAAACTAAACAATTTATTTTTCACTTTAAATGCTTCATCCACAATCTTAACTATGTTTTTTTTTCTTGTAAAAAGCGGTCTTTTTTTATACCTCTTTACATTTTTTAATAAATTTGATACTATTCTGTTGTAAAACATTCGTCTACGTATTTCAGAAAATTGCTTGCTTCTTCTTTTGGTATGCAAAATATCATCTCCTTGTACAGGTCTAACATTTTTAGAAGGACATCTTGTTTTCTTTGAAATTACAGGTGTTTCATTGTTCTTTCTAAAAAAACTTTTTTTTTCTCCTGACATTTCAATACGTTCCTGAGAAAAAATTTTGTTTGCTTACCAGGAGCATTTTTCTTTTTCTCTGAAGATTTTATTTTTTAGTTGGTTGTTGATTTTCTTTTTCCTTAATCCTTAATTTTCTTTTATAAATTTGTTCTCTTCTTGCTTTAGAAGGCATCTTTTAGTTTGTTTGTATAGATGATTATAATCTGTAGTAAAGAAAAAATAACATATTATAGACCACTACAAACATATTACACATCAATTGCAATAAGTAAACAATATAAACACTAGTATACAACAAAAGGCTCATTTACATTACATGTGCTTTGCTTTCTGTCAAAAACGATTTACTAATTAATGTTATGTCTTGTTTATATATAGGTGGTCTGTTTTTGGCCTGTAGATACTTTGAAATAATATGAGCAGAGACACACATACTGCTTGCAGAAAAAGAGATGGTAAATTACATGTAATATGGTGGACATGTGCCTAAACTCACACCAAATCTATTGCATTTTCAATGCTTGTTTACTTTGGTTCCACCAATAAGGCATTCAGATGTGTCACACATTTGCCATTAATTCTGAATGTTAGCACTCTAGTTGCTCATTGTATCAAGCTTCACTCACAGTGTGATCTTAGGCAGATTAATAGGATTTTAGATATAATGTACCTTGTCTGTCCCTGCCAACAGTATATGTGACTCTGCTTAAGATCACAGTAATGGGTGAATCAAGCTTCAGTCACAGTGTGATCTTAGGCACATGATCAGAATGTTAGATATAATGTACCATGCCTGTCTCTGCCAACAGTATGTGTGACTCTGCCTAAGATTACAATGATGGGTGAATTAAGCTTCACTTACAGTGTGATCTTAGGCAGATCAGTAGGATTTTAGATATAATGTACCATGTCTGTCTCTGCCAACAGTATGTGTGACACTGAGGGCGAGATCTATTGCATTTTCAGTGCTTGTTTACTTTGGTTTCATCAAGAAGGCATTCAGATGTGTCACACATTTGCCATAAATTCTGAATGTTTCCACTCTAGTTGCTCATTATATCAAGCTGCACTCACAGTGTGATCTTAGGCAGATTAATAGGATTTTAGATATAATGTACCATGTCCGTCTCTGCCGACAGTATATGTGACTCTGCCTAAGATCACAGTGATGGGTGAATCAAGCTTCAGTCACAGTGTGATCTTAGGCACATGATCAGAATGTTAGATATAATGTACCATGTGTGTCTCTGCCAACAGTATGTGTGACTCTGCCTAAGATTACAATGATGGGTGAATCAAGCTTCACTTACAGTGTGATCTTAGGCGGATTAATAGGATTTTAGATATAATGTACCATGTCTGTCTCTGCCAACAGTTTGTGTGACACCGAGGGTGAGATCTATTGCATTTTCAATGCTTGTTTGCTTTAGTTCCATCAAGAAGCCATTCAGATGTGTCACACATTTGCCATAAATTCTGAATGTTAGCACTCTAGTTGCTCATTATATCAAGCTGCACTCACAGTGTGATCTTAGGCAGATTAATAGGATTTTAGATATAATGTACCATGTCTGTCTCTGCCGACAGTATATGTGACTCTGCCTAAGATCACAGTGATGGGTGAATCAAGCTTCAGTCACAGTGTGATCTTAGACACATGATCAGAATGTTAGCTATAATGTACCATGTGTGTCTCTGCCAACAGTATGTGTGACTCTGCCTAAGATTACAATGATGGGTGAATCAAGCTTCACTTAGAAGAGGAAGAGGTGTGGCGCCGCGGCCAGGGCGACTGACGTTGGAATCTGGGGACCACGGTTCGATCCCCGGCTCCGGCGGCAGGTTAGCCCAGCACCATGTGACTCTGGGCAATAGCTCGCTTAATCTTCCCGACGGCCCCCAGCGCCTAGAGACCCTTACGGGTGATTGTGCGCTTTACAAATGTGGACTTTACTTACAGTGTGATCTTAGGCGGATTAATAGGATTTTAGATATAATGCACCATGTCTGTCTCTGCCAACAGTATGTGTGACACCGAGGGCGAGATCTATTGCATTTTCAATGCTTGTTTACTTTAGTTCCATCAAGAAGGCATTCAGATGTGTAACACATTTGCCATAAATTCTGAATGTTAGCACTCTAGTTGCTCATTCTATCAAGCTGCACTCACAGTGTGATCTTAGGCAGATTAATAGGATTTTAGATATAATGTACCATGTCTGTCTCTGCCGACAGTATATGTGACTCTGCCTAAGATCACAGTGATGGGTGAATCAAGCTTCAGTCACAGTGTGATCTTAGACACATGATCAGAATGTTAGATATAATGTACCATGTGTGTCTCTGCCAACAGTATGTGTGACTCTGCCTAAGATTATAATAATGGGTGAATCAAGCTTCACTTACAGTGTGATCTTAGGCAGATTAATAGTATTTTAGATATAATGTACCATGTCTGTCTCTGCCAACAGTATGTGTGACACCGAGGACGAGATCTATTGCATATTCAATGCTTGTTTACTTTAGTTCCATCAAGAAGGCATTCAGATGTCTCACACATTTGCCATAAATTCTGAATGTTAGCATTCTAGTTGCTCATTATATCAAGCTTCACTCACAGTGTGATCTTAGGCAGATTAATAGGATTTTAGAAATATGTGTGACACATCTGAATGCCTTCTTGATGCAACTAAAGTAAACAAGCATTGATGTGACTCAATTTATGCCATTAAAAAAACCTTTAAACATCTCTCATGGCATTTCATATTCTTGTCTGGGTGCCAATTTTATTATTCTGCATGCATTTTCTGCTTGCACCCATGTCAAACATTGCGCAAGAGTCTTGTAAATATGCCCCTCTTTATCTTATATTCCATCTCAATCTATACCATTACTGAAATACTTTATGCATCTCCCACACCATTTCATATGGTTTTCTATCTGCTATTCCTATCCCTCTCCATACATTAACTGCTTCCACCCATGCTAAAGGTTGCACAAGGCGCTTCAAAAAAAGGAGCATATTTACAAGTCCAATGAAACCATTACACAATTTCTAAGCCAGCATTGAATCCAAGCATAAAAAACAATTTATAAAGAAGTCTACCTTATAAACACACAGCTATGTCAAAGATTGCGCACGCAGCTTGTAAATATGCCTCTCTTTTTTTGTATATTCTATCTCAAATTATGCAATAAAAAAAACCTTTAAACATCTCTCACGGCATTTCATATTCTTGCTCGGGTGCCAATTTTATTATTCTGCATGCATTTTCTGCTTGCACCCATGTCAAACATTGCACAAGAGTCTTGTAAATATGCCTCTCTTTATCTTATATTCCATCTCAATTGATACCATTACTGAAATACTTTATGCATCTCCCACACCATTTCATATGGTTTTCTATCTGCTATTCCTAACCCTCTCCATACATTCACTGCTTCCACCCATGCTAAAGGTTGCACAAGGCGCTTCAAAAAAAGGAGCAATGAAACCATTACATAATTTCTAAACCAGCATTGAATCCAAGCATAAAAAACTATTTTTAAATAAGTCTACCTTATAAACACACAGCTAACATTATGGAAAAAGGTAAAAAAATAATTCCTTAATTCACACAGACACTCACTGTAATACTTTTCAAAAATCTTTAAGTTCTCTATCTTTTTTAAAAGAATCATTACTCACCTTTAAAATGCTTTGGAAGATGTAAAACAGTGTCAGTCACAGTCAACAGATATTTTAAGCAGAATCTCTGAATAATGCTTCCTTCACTGGAGCCTTTCAATAATGGCACAGATTCTTTCTCATTTCAGACCCATATTCTTGTACATAGCCAATAAAAATTGTTCCCACACAAATTCAAAATCAAACTGCACATTTTAATTGGTTGTACATTTCAAGACTTTAAAACTCACATAACATTCACCCATCCCCCCAGTGCTCATTTACCCTGTAACCTGTAACCATGGTAACTCCCTCCTAACCCAGCAAACAGTTCACAAGTTCATCATACTATGCTGCAAAAAAATCCAATGAAATGCAATGTTTGTTTAAATGACTTTTTCTCAACCATTGAAATGACTTCTTACAAAAAAAAAGCATGCACCCTAATTTTCAGTGGAGATTTTTAAGAAAGCTCCAATCATTTCTGTTCATTCAACTGCACTGATTCTCAAACACTTTTTTCATAATCAAACTGCCATTTCATTTCCACAACTCATCTGACTAGAAGCACATATACCTTCAAAATGCCAAAAGTCTGGTTTGTGGGTCATAGCTATGTCCACTGGAGTCAAAAATACGCAGCTAACAGAGGTATTTACAACCTTGATTTACCAAATGTGGACATTGTATGGATTGGACAGAGAGGATTGAGGAGTCACCAATTGATACCATTAGTAAAATCCTTTATGCATTTACCACACCCTGACCTTATAATTGTGCACTGTGGTGGAAATGACTTAGGCACTTTGACTGGGGTAGGTCTGGAAATGCTTTTAAAGGACATCTTTGGGCAATTGATGTCACTTTTTCCAAAAACTGCCTTGGTATTTTCTAATATATGCCAAAGGCAAAAATGGAACTGGTACAACCAATTTTGTCCACAGATTGCGAAAGCAAAGAAACATGTAAATAAACCTGTTTCTGCTTTCCTCAGAAACTGTGGTATGGGTTCCATTTACCACAATAACTTTACAATATGCAAGGCATGTATAGGAGAGATGGTGTGCATTTTACAGATGAGGGGAATAGAGTTTTCCTCTTGAATATAAGACTCTGCATTGGTACCTACTTGTAGGTACAAAAAACACCCACTTAACACAACAGCTCTTTTCAGAGTTAACTTGCCTCTAAACACTCAACTTTATTTTTTTACTCTGTTTTTCCCCGTGGTGCGCTCAGGGTACGCGTACCGGAGAGCGTACATGGGAACACACCCAGCACTTACCCCGCGAAAATTAAAAAAAAAAAAGTTTTTTTGCCCTTCAGGGTCCTTCTAGGCCCCCCTCAGAAAACCTAGGGGGTCAGGATGTGTCTACTCTGCCCCCTTTTAATTATATCCCCCTTTCTTTGTCAGCTCTTGTGTCTCGAATCTACCGAGACACAAGATGGCGGACTCTCCGGACTGTTTAGAATGTTGACAGACACCCGACAGCCAATCAGCTTTCCGCTCGCGCACTCCCATAGCGCGCCGGGTGCGCTCCCCTGTACGCGCACCTGTGAGCGCTCGGAGAGCGCTTATATATATATATATGTGTTTTTGAAGTTATTTTAAAAAAAACCACTAGAGCAATTTTCAGCAAATATAGCAAAAGCACATCTGCGTACCAGTCCCTACAATTTTGCCAAGTTTGGCGTAATTCCGTTCAGCGGTTCGGGCTGTAGATTTGTCAGACCGTCCTATGGAAATTAACATGGGGAAAACACGTTTTGGGACCCCCCCTTTTTTCTAAGCCCCCACTTCTTCACGAATCCCCCCAAAACTTTCAGGGAAAGAGCGCAGCGGAGCTGGCCAAAATTTTGGAAAATTACACGCAAATTCCTCAAGCGGCGCCAGAGTAATTCCCAATAGAATGTTGCGGATTTCCTATGGTAGCCAATCCTAACTATAACTACCTACTGGCGACCGCCAATAGGTAATATATATATATATATGCAAAAAAGAAGGAGAGAACTCTGGGTAGGTCTCAGTTTAGGTGGAAAGCAGCTCCTGTTAGAGCACTCTCAACACCAGCGACACTCTAGATCTGCGCACCTCAAATGTCTGTTTTTCTATCAAAGTGCTATCCATGCCGAGATAGAAAATGACAAAGTCTTTTGCCATTTAAACAGCAAAGTCTTTAAGCATAGGACTAGTACAGTGCAGTCCTTGCCGAGCTGTATAATAACAAAAGCCATTTATCACTCCAGGCACAATATTACAGCTTTGAATTGGTAAAATACCAACTCAAGCCAACCTGAAATGAGTAAATTTCGGATTTCCTATGGTAGCCGATCCTAACTATAACTACCTACTGGCGACCGCCAGTAGGTTATATATATATATATATATATATATATATATATATATATATATATATATATATATATATATATATATATATATATATATATATATATATATATATATATATATATATATATATTCACTGAAAAAAACATAGGTTATAGACCATATATCGTTAGGAATTAGCATTTAAAAAACCTTATTTTACCCACACAAAACCATTGAAATTCCATATATAGTTAGTTGTACTAACTATATATCGCGCACCCGCAATCCACTGCTGATGATGTCACATATTACATCATTCATGACATGGTCAGTGACATCACTGATGACATCACTGATGACATCTCAAATGACATCACTGATGACATCACTGATGACGTCTCATTTGACATTACTCATGACATCATTCATGTGATGATACGATGAACCTCTTCAGACTCTAATATAACCGTAGATACACTCAGTGTAAACAGACACTCACAGACTGTCACTCATCCATGGAGTTACTCACACACCTAATCAGTCTTGCAAAGAATCAATCACACCTCCATTTGCTCAACTATATCGTTAAACACACCTTACTTATTGAAACATATAATAACACATATTTACTCTGTTATACAATCCCTGATACAAGTTCACAATAATCCATACAGCCACTCACACATTCACTTGCTCTTATGCACAGTTATTTATATATGTCAACTACCACATGTACTGTGTTTTACATATGTACTTACTTTGACATGTAGCACTGAGATATCCATTTACTCACCAATACACTCATACACACAGTAAACCGCCCATACAGCTGTTTCCACATGCACTTTTGAACCCATACATCTATGCACAGAGTCATACACCTCCCAGCCACCCACACACACTCTCAGTCTCCAATACAAATGCTTGGGCAACCAATCAATAACCCATATAGTTACTCATATAGCTAATGATCAACACATGCAGCAGTTTACAGAACAACAGACATAATGATGCACAAATTAAGACAGTTTAGTCACTAACCCATGCGCTCAGTGAGACACATTTAACCACTCACTCATACAGTCAGTCATGCACCTACTAAATTCATCATCCAGACACTTATACATTCACTCATTCTTCAATATATAAGACATATTTTAACTTTACAGAAACATACAGTCACTGGATGTTGTCATCAGTGATGTCATCAGTGATGTCATTTGAGATGTCATCAGTGATGTCATCAGTGATGTCACTGACCATGTCATGAATGATGTAATATGTGACATCATCAGCAGTGGATTGCGGGTGCGCGATATATAGTTAGTACAACTAACTATATATGGAATTTCAATGGTTTTGTGTGGGTAAAATAAGGTTTTTTAAATGCTAATTCCTAACGATATATGGTCTATAACCTATGGTTTTTTCAGTGAATTTTCAAGGTTTTGTAAATGCTAATTCCTAACTATATATGGTCTATAACCTATGGTTTTTTCAGTGAATTTCATAGGTTTTTTAATAGCAAATCTTTATAAAAATAATACATTTTAAATCTAATTTTATATTTTATAATTTTTTTTTTTTTTTCTTTAATATTATTTTTAGTGCGCTCCCGGGGCGCGGACAGATGAACGCACGGGTAAGCGCAATCTTGCGGCGCGCCCCAGGGCGCGTACTAATGCGCGTCCCGGAAGCGCTATTGCCGAGAACGAAAACAACATTGTGACGTATCGCGTAGCCGCCACGCCTTGCGTCATAAGACACGTATCGCGTAGCCGCGAGATGCGTCTTATGACGCACCGCGTAAGCGCACCCGGACGCGCATACGATCGCGCAACGTAAGCGCCCCGATGCGCTTACGCTACACGCCCGGGACGCGCCCCGGGGCGCGTAGCGTAAGCGCGTCAAACCATGTGACTTTAAAATAACACTTTTCATTGGTTCAGAACTTTTTTTTTTCCAAATTGTGTGAAACCCACCCATTTCTCTCACTATTGCTTTGTACTTGGAGAGAGCAAGAGCTGTTGTGTCTACTCTATCTCCTACTTTTCTGATCTCCAGCAATGGCTGCAAGAGAGTCATCCAGCAGTGATTCAGAGGGATTTTTAGATGAGGACCCTCCTCAGCAAAAGAAAAAAACCCATTTCATCTGGAAATTTTACGAAATCCCAGAAGGACAGAAAAAAGTCAACGCTCCCAAAGTAACATGCAAAATATGTGGGAGTAGTTTATCCAGAGGCAATCCTCTGAAAAAATATAGTTTTGGGAATGCTAATTTGATCCGGCATGTTAAAAGAAGACACCCTAACAACTTTGCCAGGGAGAGTGTCAGAGAGCTGGCACGGAATGCACCCACAGATGGCGGCAGCACCTCCACTGGTGGAGCAACACCTTCGGGACCACCCCGTGGAAGAATGGTCCCTAACATTCAGCCGGTGTTTGCGGGCATCAAATTTTCGTGCAAAGAGTGTGACGAACTGCTCTGCTATGGGGAGCAGAGTGTTGAACTGATTGCCCTAAAGAAACAGCAACACCGCTGCTCTTCCAGTCCCTAAATGTTCAAATTTTTTTGCTCCTGTTGAGCAGTTTTGCAATCCTTGTTTTTGTTTTTTCCCTTGAAAAAAATCCAAAAAAAATATAAAATTGTTTTTAAAGAGTCTAAAAAAATATAAAACAACAAAAACAAAAAAAATATATAAAACAACAAAATCAAAAAAAAAGTTCTTTTCAGAACTACCTCCAATTTTTAAAAAGAAGCTTTATTTTTTTTAAAGTCTGTCATTTTTAATCTCCATGGTACGCTCCCCCGTACGCTCCCCGGTGCGCGTACCGAGCGCTCACCCCCGCGAAAATCGTTTAAAAAAAAAAAAAAAAATTCACCCGCGGGAGCCTTTTATGGCCCCCACATGAAACCTAGGGGGTCAGGGGGTGTGTACCCTGCCCCCTCTTGCTCATTTCCCCCTTTGATTTTTGCCACCTCTTGTGTCTCAATCCTACCGAGACACAAGATGGCGGCCGCTGCGGACTGTTTCGAATGTTTACAGACACCCGAGAACCAATCAGCTTGCCGTGCGCAAGTCGCGTTGCGCGCCTGGAGCGCTCCCCGGTACGCGTACGGAGGAGCGCTCCAGGCGCGGCTCTAGATATATATCTTTTTTTGAACGTTAATTTCTCAAAATCCACTGTAGCACATATATTGAGACCTACAAAAGGCACATCGGGCTACCAGTCCCTACAATTTTGCCAAGTTTCATGCAAATCCATTCAGCCGTTCGGGCTAAAAGTGAGGCCAACCGCCCTATGGAAAACTCAATGTTAAAAACACGTTTTGGGACCCCCCTTTTTTCTCGGCCCCCCCTTGACGAACCCCCCCCAAATTTTCAAGGGCTGCTCAGAAACAAAATGTTCCATTTTCCTGAAAATTTCAGCCAATTCCGTCTACAAACGCCAAAGTTATTAGACATAGAATTTTCAAAAATCCCATAGGGAAAAAATCCTAACTATATATACCTACTGGCGACCGCCAGTAGGTAATATATATATATATATATATATATATATATATATATATATATATATTCACGCTCTCTCCTCCTGTAGAAAATGAAATGAAAGAGGAGTACATTATTGCATTAATCCATTGGGTCGATACACGGCCAAATAAACTACCAAAATTTCCTATGGTAGCCGATCCTAACTATAACTACCTACTGGCGACCGCCAGTAGGTTATATATATATATATATATATATATATATATATATATATATATTCACGCTCTCTCCTCCTGTAGAAAATGGAATGAAAGAGGAGTACATTATTGCAATAATCCATTGGGTCGATACACGGCCAAATAAACTACCAAAATGGCACTGCTATCTCCAGTGAGAACATATGTCAGATACACTGACTTTAGCAACAACATGTTGTGGTAGAGATCTTAAGTGTTATAATAGTTATAATTCATGTAATGGCTATTACTGCAAAGTGAAAGATGACAATTTTCAGTATGATGCACTTAATATGGTACAATTCATGTGGTCATATGGAGCATATGTTCTTAATGTAATCTCGATGTAAATACTCAACCAATATGGTGTAGAAAATAAGTCCCTTGTTTGTTTCTACTGGGGAAATCACGTGGGTGCAAATGATAAAACATGGCGTTTCCTTACAATGTTTGTAACATTGATAGAGGCGGAGCACCGAAACGCGTCTGTTGCGAGCGAAAGAATAAAGCTTTTTGGAGAAATATCAGGCGTGCGTAGTTTCTATTGAACGGATAATGGAAACTTGAGCGGAATATATTGCGGGTCCCGTAACCGCACTACGCACCCGTCTGAGAGTGCTCCCATTTTCTACAGGAGGAGAGAGCGTGAATCATTATCGGGAGCACCGCCACGCCAAAGAACGCATGGAGATCACACGGAGCAGCTACGCCTCCAAGGGAGACCGAATCGGAACTTCGGAGGAAGGACCGAAAGCGGACTACACGGTGGTGAGCTGACGACGTGTTTTTTCATTTTTTAAGCATACTTGGCAAGACGAAGGGTATTCAGCTCTAAATGACTAAGAGAATACAGTAAACACAATGGAAGGCGCCATGTTTAATGAAGCATCCAGGCATGAAGCCGTTAAAGGAATGTTCAAAAAGCACAAAGATGGGGCAGTAATTTCCAAACCAAGCCCACCAAGTAAAATGAACGACCTGCTAACAGCTTTGGAGAGATTGTATAAAAGGGAAATTAGGAAATGGTGGGAAGCTACAAGCCTACAACATTACTACGATGAACAGATGGTACCACGTGGACTGAGAGTCTATACAGTCCCGTCTTACGAGAATCCCGACCCACAACTGTTAACGGACTGGGAAGAATTAACTTCACATTACTGCAAGGGTACCATAGGACTCCTAATTAAATATGCCTGGAGTGATCGTGAAAAAGCGTTGGCAGAGATCAAAATCTTGGAAGAAGAATTGGCTAAATTGGAAGAAAATAAAGAGTCTATTGACAATATTAAGATACAGATGAAAGTTAGACTTGGCAAATACGAACAAAAAATAAAAACGCGGAAACAAGAGAAATTTGACCGCGACGAGAGTGATTATTCTCAAGGAAGGATCTTGACATTCGCGCGGAAATTCGACGCGCCCAGAAAAGAACTCAGCAAGAAGAGTGCACAAGAACCTGCACGAGGAGCCGAGACTTCTGAATCGAGCGCTACGGAGAATGAATCCGCTGAGGAAATGCAAAGAGAAAGAGGCCAAGTACGGACCACAACAAGGACACCTTTTCAGGACGAGTTTCAAGTCATCAAACAGGCATGGTTACGGGATGGCAAGACCAAACCCCCAGAAAGAAACGAAGAAAAACCAGAAGAGGAGGTGGGGGCTACAAGAGGAAGAGGACGCGGCAGACCCAAGAGATCGAACTGGGTGAATCAGAAGAAGCCGGCCAACAACTGAAAAAAACAGAAGACATCACAGTTATAAACCTGACGTCCAGGGTTTTAACTGATACGGAGAAAAGGGTTCTAAGTTTAGGACTCACTTTTAGCCCAACCAGAATATACGCAAACACGTATAGACCTGTTTAACTTTGTTCGAAAACTTAAATTACACAAATATTTCAAAACAAAGTCAAATTTGAAAATCACGATTGGGACACCCATAAGAGTTTCGGCCACCGATGCATTGAGAGCACGAGATCTACCAGCAATAGTTTCAAGTTTATTTTATTGGTTTTGGTACTCTACTGAGGACCACACATGTTATACGATAAAAATCAGTTACAAGTTCTTTTTAAAATTTTACATGTTAGTACAAAGCTAAAAAAGTTTTTAAAAATGTATAAAAATTATAACAAACAAATTCGTTGGGGGGAAATTTGCATACAGTGATCAAGTCCTTTACTGTAGTAATACGGCAATTAATGTATATAGGATACAGATGTTTTGTCCTAGCTGCCACTACTTTTTAATTAGGGCATGCGAATAAGAGATGTTCTACGTCCTGCTCCCCTCCGTGGCAGAGGTTACATAATGAGGATCCATTTGAGTGCCAACTTGATGTTAGAGATAGCACTGGTAGAGTGCCGAGTCGTAACAGGGAAATTGATCTCGTAGCGCCATGCGAGAGATTAAAAGCTATGTATTGTTGTGCTTGCTTGGGTGCGATTGTTTCTGCAAAGCTTTTATACAGAGTCAACTTGGCGCAGTGTGAAAAGTTGAGATCGTAACTGAGTCTGGGAGTAAAACATTTTAAAAAGAGTTTTAGTTGTGATGGGGTCCAGGTAAGCAACAGATTTGCATTTATCTCAGCCAGTTTGAATGCAGTGGACATGTTGCTGAAGAATACTTGTTTCGAAGCATCACAGTCGAAGGTCTCGGCTTTAAGTAGAGAACGGAGGATTCCATCCTTTGCGTGCAGCAGGTTATATGCCCACCTGATGACATTTGCGATAGCTCTTGAATAGGAACTCGTGATTGAAAATTCAAGACGAAGAGCTTGCACCGGGGTGGATTGTGATACCTTCAGCATTTTCCTCAGTATCTTCCCTTCTTTTTGGTCCAAGAATGACCACTGTTTTATTGGAATATATTCCAGAGCAAATGATAAAACTGGAGGTATCTTTGTGCTATATACTTTAAGAAGGGATGAGAGGTGTCGGTTACCTGAGGCCGCATATAATCTTTGAAGGGCTCCGGCGTGCACCTCGGATTTCCTGGTCAGGTTGTTAACCTGTAGATTGTTTTTTAAGGTCTTTGTGAAAATCCTGCCCAAGTAGGTGTATTCCTCAGTATCTTCTATTTTTCCACCGCCGAGTCTCCAGCGAAATTTGGTGCTTCTTTTTCTTCCTGAGAAGGAAACTATTTTTGTCTTGGTGAGATTCGGGATTAAGAAGTTTTCCTGGGTATATTTGTTCAAAGAGTCTAGGAGTCTTTGCAGACCAAAGGGCGTGAGATCTAGCATTACGATGCCGTCTGCATATAGGAGGGCGTGAACATTTTGAGCTGCGATCTTTGGAGGCAGACTTGGCACTTGTTGCAGGTGCTGAGGCAAATCACTAAGATATAGTGAGAATAACAAGGGGGCTAGGAGACACCCCTGCTTGAGTCCATTTGCTGTTGGAATTATGTTGGTCAGGCCCTTTTCACACCCCATTTGCACTTGACACCACGTGGGCGAATGTAGTGTGATTATAATTTGTAATAATTGTTCTGGGATTTTCAACTTCCTCAGTTTTTTCCGGAGAGATGGTCTATCAACTCGGTCAAATGCAGTTGAAAAATCGATGAATGCTGCATATACCGGCTGGGATTTTCCTACAACGTATTTGTCGAGGATTGTTTGTAATATCCCGATGTTATCGACGACCGATTGTTTTGGTCTGAAGCCGGGCTGATATAAGGGAATTAGGTCCTGAGAAAATGCCCAATTTTTAAGTTGGTCCAATACTTCGGCGGCGAAGATTTTTCCCGTGGCATCTAGTAATGCTATTTGGCGAAAGTTACCAGCCTGATGTCTTGATCGTTTTTAAAAAATCGGTATTATGATACTCCCCTTCCAGGATTTTAGAACTGATCCTGTTTTGAAGATGAAGTTAAAAAGGGGAGAGAGCATCTTACTCCAACCCTTGGGGTCTGCCTGTAGGACCTTGATTGGTATTTGGTCTGGGCCGGAGGCTCCTGTAGATCTTGCCTTTCGGATGTGCATTTCTATTGAAAACGGGGAAGCGGTTCCTATCGGAGCGTTATTTCCTTCGCTTTCATTGCCAGTGTTATCGGCCTCTTCATTACTCGTATTTACTCTATACAAGTCAGTCAGGTAGTTTTCCCATTCTTGAGGGGGAACTGGGATGGCTTGCAGGACCTTTTTTGTACCGGTCTCCTTTGCGATTAATGACCAGTAGGATCGTTGGTTGCGCTGCTTTGCCGCAATTTGTAGGTCGACCCAGTTTTTGTCCTGCATTATTCTTTTTAGACGACGCTTTTCTCGCTTGAGTTGATTTTTCAGCTTCTTAATTTCTGCCTGTCTTAAGATTGAACGATCCATGTATTGTGCTCTAATAAGTTTATTTAATCTGTTTGCGATTGATGAATTCAAAGTTTTATTTTTATTTATATTCATTACTGGTGCTGCTTGTTGTAGCTTATTTTGAAAGACTTGGTTTAATTTCTTGATGATGGATTCAAAGTTTGTTAATGGGTCAGCGGAGTATTCTATGGATAAAAGATGGTTTGTGTCGATTAAGTTGGTTATTTTATCTAACATGATTGAGTTCCAATAGATCCGCCTTTGATTTATTTTTACCTCTATTTTGCTATGTTTAAACATGATATGACTAGGTAGGCAGGTTCTTATTTTCCATTGCGTATATAATGACAAGATTGCGTGGTCACTCTCTTCAGTAAAATCGATGCGGAGATTTGAAGCGGACTCGAACGACTCCAAACTACAAATCATATAATCTAGAATTGAGAAAGTTCTGTTTCCCAGTCTTGTGTGGGATGCAGGGATGTCACCTTCCACATTCCCGTTTAAGATGGTTCCAATTAGTATTGGGAGTGACGCTAATAGCATTTTCCCCCTTTTGTCAGCCCTGCTTCTGATCGGAAATGTCGGCACCGGAATTTCTAGGGCTTCATCTTTGTACCAGTTCGCCCAATTAGATATTTCGGTGTTTGATATTTTGCCATTGAGGTCGCCCATGATCAGGTATGGCAAGTGGGATTGAGTTTCAATTATTTGCTGGATGGCGTCAAATATTTCCTCAAATTGGACGTCATTCTTTGATCCGGGGGGAACGTATACGTTGAAAAGAAATATACCTTTTTGTGGGTCTGAGGGGTGAGTCTCCAACCTGATCTTTATACACTGGAATTGATTAGATTTTGTGTCAACGATCTCTTGGGCCCAGAGATAGTCATCCTTTAATAGAATAGCTATCCCTCCTTTAGCGTGTCCCCGTTTGGCTTCCTGTGCAGGGGTGTCATAAACAAAGTATCTGTCCTGGTTAAAAGGTTTTGTTGACCAGGTTTCCTGCAATGCCAGTATGTCCGGTCGATTTTTTGTGGCTTCCATCATTTTGTCTGTAGTTTTCCCTGCCATGTTCCATGATGTTATCGAAAGGCCGTTGTTAAACGGTATGAGTCGTAAACTTCGCATTTTTCCTACCGTTCAATGATTCAGCGATCCATGACCATGACTGGAGCGTTTTTGCTGCTTCCTTTGCTTCTGCGTCATGGCTCCAAACTTCTCTTAAACCATTCTTCACTGAAATCTTTACATTTTGATTACCAGCAATAGAAACACTCCAAGGACTAGCTCTGGAGGAGTATCCAAGTCAACTCCCTTTAGCCACGGATGAAGCAGCAACAAGAGCGGCAACTATGGGTATTGACCAAGAAAGAGAAGACAGCGGATACAGGCCGAAATCCCATTTCAATCCCCAGTTAACACCAGACGCAATTGACGTGTTCTCGGAGGCTATGACGAATGATTTAGTCAAATATAGGGTAAAGAAATCGAAACAGATTGGAACTGGATATAGTAACATCAATTCAGATGAAAGAAAAGCAGTCATTGTCATTCAGACACAGGAGAACTATTGCAAGGAGGCTTACAAACAATTGTCAGACATAAGACATTATGAACTATCAACAAAGGAGAAATATGTAGCAAGCATAAAGCAATATGATGAATTGATTTACAACTGGTATTGTAAGAATATGCTTGGGAAGGAGGAATATCTATTTCTGAGGAGTGAAAATCCTATAACACCTACTTTTTACCACATTCCAAAAATACATAAAAACAGCATTGATCCTCCTGGGAGACCCATCATTTCACCCCAAAACAGCTTAACTGAACATCTTTCAATATTTATCGATCATTTTCTCAACCCTTTGGTACAAGAACTGGACTCTTATGTGAAGGACACCAAAGATTTTTTGCTAAAAATAGATGATATACATTGGGATCCAAGCTATCGGCTGATAGTTTTGGACATATCCAGTCTTTATACATCTATTAATCATGAAAAGGGCATTGAAGCTAGCAGGTACTATCTAAGCAAAAGACAATTGAGGTTTCTAGAACATAATTCAATGCTGATAACATTTGTGGATTTTTGTTTGAGGAATAATATCTTTATGTTTGAAGAGAAATACTACAGACAAACGTCCGGCACAGCGATGGGGACCTGCTTTGCCCCCAGCTACGCGAATGTATTCGTGGGCTGGTGGGAGGAGCAGGTGCCCAGGTCGCTGGAGGCGGATTGTGAGAAAGGCTTCGTGATAAAATGGTGTCGTTACATAGACGACTTGTTCATAATCTGGCAGGGTTCAGAACAAACTGCCGAGGCCTACATCAATGTCCTCAACAAGAATAATGTGAATTTAAAATTCACTGGGTCAATAAGTAACACAAGTGTTGAATACTTAGATCTAAATGTGTTTATTTCAGAGGGTAAAATTGAAACATCTCTCTTTCGGAAAAGTACTGCGGGAAATTCTGTATTATATGCAACTAGTAACCATCCGATCCCTCTGATACAGAGCATCCCCTATGGGGAATTGCTCAGGCTTAAACGCAACAGCACTAGAGACTCGGACTTTGAAATCGCAGCATCAGAATGCATCAGTAGATTTAAACTAAGTGGTTACGCCACAGATACCCTGGAAAGAGCATTAAAGAAAGTAAAAGAAATACCGAGGCGTAATCTGTTACAAGTAAAAGACACAACTACTGGTGTTGGTAGAGATAAGGTAGGGAAGTTCCGGTTGGTAACTCCCTACTCAGCAGAGGCCAATCACTTAAAGCACATGCTTAGAAAGAACTGGAATATATTGAAAACTGATAGCGTCATCAAAGATGATATTCCAGCTTTCCCGTTAGTGACTTTTAAAAAATCGAGATCCCTTAAGGATATGCTGGTACAAAGCCATTTAAAGAAACCTGAGAAGAAATCTAATGCCTTAGCAGATCTAAAAGGTTTTCATCCATGCTATAAATGCAAAGCATGTGCACACAGCAAAAGAGTCAAAAGCTATGAGATACCAGGAACAGGAGTAATGAAAACCATCAATAAATATCTCACCTGCAGTACCCCATATGCGGTATACTGTCTTAAATGCCCATGCGGACAATCCTATATTGGGAGTACCATCAAACCATTAAAGATGAGAATCTTGGAGCATTTGAGAGCCATTGATAAGAATGATCAAGCGTACCCTGTGGCACGACATTTCCAAGATAAACACCACAGCAATAGAAATCAGCTACAGTATTTTGGTTTGGATTATATCATAGAAAGTCCCAGGGGGGGTGAGAGATTACACAAATTAAGAAGGTTAGAGTCCCGATACATAATAGATCTGATGACGAAACAGCCCAATGGACTCAATGCAGGAGAGGAATTAGCATCACATATTGGTTTCTGAACAAAATCTCAATATTAGGCATACTAACAATGAAACTGTTCCTTAAGGTACTTAAAAGTAAGAATTGAGGATTGACATGGTGCAATGAACTTGAATAGGCTTTGCAAATATGAACTGTATCTTATGAAATGTTAGCAATGTATGAATTTTTGGTGTTTTTTAAAATTTATTATTATTTTTTATTGGTCTAATTTTGTGCAATCCATATTTAAATTTGAACAATGTAGTATGTAGAAACAAATTCTCACAAGGGATACTAGCCGATCCACGGCTTAATGAAATAAAAGAGGAGTACATTATTGCATTAATCCATTGGGTCGATACACGGCCAAATAAACTACCAAAATGGCGCTGCTATCTCCAGTGAGAACATATGTCAGATACACTGACTTTAGCAACGACATGTTGTGGTAGAGATCTTAAGTGTTATAATAGTTATAATTCATGTAATGGCTATTACTGCAAAGTGAAAGATGACAATTTTCAGTATGATGCACTTAATATGGTACAATTCATGTGGTCATATGGAGCATATGTTCTTAATGTAACCTCGATGTAAATACTCAACCAATATGGTGTAGAAAATAAGTCCCTTGTTTGTTTCTACTGGGGAAATCACGTGGGTGCAAATGATAAAACATAGCGTTTCCTTACAATGTTTGTAACATTGATAAAGGCGGAGCGCCGAAACGCGTCTGTTGCGAGCGAAAGAATAAAGCTTTTTGGAGAAATATCCGGCGTGCGTAGTTTCTATTGAAAGGATAATGGAAACTTGAGCGGAATATATATATATATATATATATATATATATATATATATATATATATATATATATATATATATATATATATATATATATATTCACTGAAAAAACCATGGGTTATAGACCATATATAGTTAGGAATTAGCATTTACAAAACCTTATTTTACTCACACAAAACCATTGAAATTTCATATATAGTTAGTTGCACTAACTATATATCGCGCACCCGCAATCCACTGCTGATGATGTCACATATTACATCATTCATGACATGGTCAGTGACATCACTGATGACATCACTGATGACATCTCAAATGACATCACTGATGACATCACTGATGACATCTCAAATGACATCACTGATGACATCATCCAGTGACTGTGTGTTTCTGTAAAGTTTAAATATGTTTTACATATTGAAGAATGAGTAGATGTAGAAGTGTCTGGATGAAGGATTTAGTAGGTGCGTGACTGACTGTATGAGTGAGTGATTAAATGTGTCTCACTGAATGCATGGGTTAGTGACTAAACTGTCTTAATTTGTGCATCATTATGTCTGTTGTTCTGTAAACTGCTGCATGTGTTGATCAGTAGCTATATGAGTAACTATATGGGTTATTGATTGATTGTCCAAGTATTTGTATGGGAGACTGAGTGTGTGTGTGGCTGGCTGAGAGATGTGTGACTCTGTGCAGATCAATGTGTTCTTGTATCAATGATTGTATAAGAGAGTAAGTATGTGTTAGTATGTTTGAAAATGTAAGGTACTCTATGTTTAACTGTATAGATTAGAAAATGGAAGTGTGATTGATTCTTTACAGGACTGACTAGGTGTGTGAGTAACTCCATGGATGAGTGGCAGAGTGTGAGTGTCTGTATACACTACATATACGTGGTGTGCACTGGAAGGGAGAGGCGGCGCGAACGAGCCTCCCCCACCTCCCCAGGTGGAGGTTTCTCAGCTGCACCCCAGCACTTCACTCGGCAGCTGAGTTACGCCCACTCTTGCGGCACAGTGCCTCTCTCGGCCAGCTGAGTTGCGCCTGCTCTTGCTATTACAGCGTCTCACCCGCCATCCGGCTGAATTGCACCCACTCTTGCGGTACAGCGACAGACGGCTGCCACGGAGCTCACGAAATGGCAGTCGGCTCCACAGACTTGGGCCTGGCCTGCAAGGATGGCTCTGGGCAACCCTGGAACTCGGACG
The DNA here is from genome assembly GCF_964261635.1 of Lissotriton helveticus. Taxonomy (NCBI): domain Eukaryota; kingdom Metazoa; phylum Chordata; class Amphibia; order Caudata; family Salamandridae; genus Lissotriton; species Lissotriton helveticus. The sequence continues at coordinate 1,472,933,564 of NC_136065.1, forward strand.
CTTGACTGCTAGGGCATGGGCCCCATTCCCAAAAGCGTCCCCTCAGCCTTGAAGATTCTACAAGGGTCACCGGGGCCCCCGACTCCCGCAGACTTCCGGTGGGGAGCGACTGCCATGATTGCTCGCGGAACGGTCACGACGTAGCCACGGGGTGCTCTCATGCTGACGCCAGCTTCAGTCTGAAACATCCAGAAACACTGTAGTATCGAGTTGTCGCGTAATGCGTCATATGACGCGCCGCGTTAGCGCACCCGATGCGCGAGGCGCGAAGCGCAGCTTCCCGGAAGCGATCCGGGACGCGGCACGGAGCGCGTAACGTAAGCATAACAGGTCATGTGACTTGTTAATAAAAATTTTCATTGGTTCATTTCACTTTTGGTTTCCTAATGATGTAAGGCTAGGTCATGTGACCTAAAAATGACACTTTTCATTGGTTTAGAACTATTTTTTTGTCCCAAATGATGAAAACCCCTCCTTGTTTCCTCACTCTGACTTTCATCTTTGTGAGAGGAAGACCTATAGTGCCTCGCTCGGCCACCTGAGTTACGCCCGCTCTTGCGGCACAGTGCCTCGCTCGGCCAGCTGAGTTGCGCCCACTGTTGCGGCACAGTGCCTCGCTCGGCCAGCTGAGTTCCGCCCACTCTTGCGGCACAGTGCCTCGCTCGGCCAGCTGAGTTCCGCCCGCTCTTGCGGCACAGTGCCTCACTCGGCCAGCTGAGTTCCGCCCACTCTTGCGGCACAGTGCCTCGCTCGGCCAGCTGAGTTCCGCCCGCTTTTGCGGCACAGTGCCTCACTCGGCCGGTTGAGTTTCGCCTACTCTTGCGGCTACAGCGTCTCACCCGCCATCAAGCTGAGTTGCGCCCACTCTTGCGGCCTACGACATGGAGAGGCCGGGGCGTTGACTAGGCGGGGCCTCCGGCCGCAACCACAGCGCCAACGATCGCTGCTGACGGAGGGGAGCCTTGCCGGTGAGAGCCACTGATCTGAAGAACCGCTGCCTGCGGTGCCTCCCTGAACCGCTTGACGGAGGCCCCCGAGGGGCGGTGTGGTGGCGCGGACTGGGAGGGGGCGCTTGGCTCCTGCCCCCTCCCCAAGTCTTGTTGCCCTGGTGTGGCCTGAGATCGCCCCCGACATAGGCGGCCGGCTCCCGGGGTCCGGCGGAACTTTTTGCCTTTTGGTGACTCTTCATTCTGGACCTTGTCCCACAATCCGTTTGACCTGAAGACACGTCTTGCGGTGCCCTCGCAATGCGGCCTGGTCCCTGAATGTGTGCAGGGGGACGGTATTGATTGGATCAAGATGGCGGCTTCACACAAAGCTGACTCAAGTGTTGCTGCTGATGCTATGCAGACAAAAACTGGTTTTCAGTTTGTACGTTCTTCAGGATTTTTCCATCCAAGGCTGGTTGAGAGTTTGTAGAATGATGGCTTCAGATTTTCAACATACTACTCTTCAACATTCTTCATAAATGTAACAATGTGAGACTCACTAGGAGAACGGCCGTTTATCTTTCCTTTCAAAATGCTGCCAACAATATTTTCTGAATGGAAGACACCATCTTGTAGCATAAAGGGCTGCGTCAAGGGTGGTATTGCCCAGAATGTCTTGTTTTCTAGTGCTCGTAATGACGAAGTCAGAACTGCAGAAAGGGATTCTGGTCCTGCCGCTACTTATTGGAGACATTGACCTATACTCTGGACCTGCCTGGCTTCGACCAAAATGGCGCCAGTATGGGAGCAACTTGCAACTCCTTATGACGTTCTAGTTACTTAGCCTTGACGTTATGGGGGATGTATGCGGTCTTTGTGCACATGGCGGGCGGGGAAGGGTACTGACTGGGAATACGGACAACCCTATTGATGTCGATTTTTCATTATTGATTATTTTATTAATAAAGCTTCGAAGTAATGTTACCCATGATACTCGCCCATGGTGTCCGTAGGGACGATTTTATTTTAACTGATCCTGTTATACTTTCAATTAAAAAATCAACCTTCACTGATTCTGCAACCGTTTGTCACGTTTAGTTTTTTCAATTAAATGGCTCGCTTGTTACACACTCCTATACCCCTGGCTTTTGAAAGACACCATCTTGTAGAATAAAGGGCTGCGTTAAGGGTGGTATTGCCCAGAATGTCTTGTTTTCTAGTGCTCGTAATGACGAAGCCAGAACTGCCGAAAGGGATTCTGCTCCTGCCGCTACTTATTGGAGACATTGAACTATACTCTGGACCTGCCTGGCCTCGACCAAAATGGCGCCAGTATGGGAGCGACTTGCAACTCCTTATGACGTTCTAGTTACTTAGCCTTGACGTTATGGGAGATGTATGCGGTCTTTGTGCACATGGCGGGCGGGGAAGGGTACTGACTAGGAATACGGACAACCCTATTGATGTCGATTTTTCATTATTGATTATTGTATTAATAAAGCTTCGAATTTTTGAATTTTTTTTGAATTTTTGAACTATTTGTAAGCGCACGTTCACTTGGCAGTTTCATGGCGCTATAGGAATTCAACTGGGAAAAGGGGGGAAAGTTATGAACTAAATGCTTGCTGAAACAGAAAAGTCTTGAGGTTGCTACGGAATTCTGTATAGGAAGACAGGGATCTGAGGGAAGGTGGAAGGGAGTTCCAAAAGGTGGGGGCGAGCACCGAAAATTTCTGACCACCGGAGCGCTTCTTCTTAAACCGAGGAATGACTAACAGAGATTTTGAAAAAGAGCGCAAGTCTCTGGCGGGGATGTAGTTAGTGATGGCTGAATTAATAAAAGCAGGAGCGGTGCCTGCCCGGGCCTGAAAGGTGAGGCAGCCGAGTTTAAAAAGGGCTCTTTGCTTTATTGGAAGCCAGTGGAGGGCAATGAGCAAAGGGGAGGAGTGATGGAATTTTGGTAGGCCGTGTACCAGGCGAGCTGCCTGGTTCTGCACCAGCTGGAGGCGATGGAGTGCATAGGCCGGTGCGCCATTATAAATGATGTTACCATAATCGATTTTGGATAAAATCATGGCCATAACAATCAATTTCAGGGCGGAGGGAGAAAAGAACCGGGAAACTTTCCTGATAATGCGTAAAGTAAAAAAGGAGGAAGAAACAACAGAACTAATGTGGGTATGAAGTGTCAGCTGATGATTAAGCATAATCCCAAGGGTTTTTACCGAATGGGAGGGGGTGGGAGCGGGACCAAAGGAAACAGGCCAAAAGGAAGATGTCCAAGGGTTGTCGCTGCCCCCAGTCAAAATCAGTTCTGTCTTATCCGGGTTGAGTTTGAGATGATTTGTGTTCATCCAACCACGGATAAACAGAAGGACCGACTGGAAGCTCGAAGCAGCAAAAGAAGGGGAGGAGAAATTAAAAATAAGCTGGAGGTCATCAGCATAGTTATATACTGTGACCTCCATTTGTTGGAGTGCAAAAATAAGGGGAAAAATATAAAGGTTGAACAGGAGGGGGGATAGGGAAGAGCCCTGGGGAACCCCGCAGTTAACTTTGCTGGGTGAGGCTGAGAATTCAGCCAAGTGGACCGCCTGTGTGCGTCCCTTCAAAAAAGAGCCTATCCAGGCGAGGGCCTGACCCCCTATGCCCGCCGCCTTGACACGGGACAAAAGGATAGAATGGTCAACCGTGTCAAAGGCGGCGGATAGGTCCAAAAGGACCAGGGCTTGGGGAATGTTGGTATCTAGGCCCTCCCTAAGTTGTTCCATTACTGAAATGACTACCTTTTCTGTGGAATGCCGGGGGCGAAAGCCCGCCTGGCAGGGTGCAAGATAGCTACTACTTTCAATAAAGGAGCTAAGCACCTGGGTGGCATGGGACTCTGCTATTTTTCCCAAATAGGGGAGGAGGGATATGGGACGATAGTTTGCGGGGGAAGAGGGATCGGCTCCAGGTTTTTTCAATATTGGGAGGATTGTAGCTGTCTTAAAGGAAGCCGGGACAACGCCCGATGCAAAGCAATTGTTCAGAAGGGCCAAGACTGGAGAAGGGCACGCCAGAAAAAACTGGCTAAGGATGCGTGCCGGGGCGATGTCGGCCGGGGAGCCCGATTTGACTCGATTGAGTAGGGGAGGCAACAATTCTCTAGTAAGTGAGGGAATGGAGGTGAGGAAACAATGGTTTTCGGGTGGTTGGGGAAAAGTGAAAGAAGGGAGAGGGGGGGGAATATTGGATTTAATGAGAATTATTTTATCAATGAAGAAATCATTGAGTGAATCACATAAAGCCTGGGAAGGAGGGATTTTGGGTGAAGTTCTGTCCGAAGCAGCTAGCTCGTGCACAGTGGAGAAAATCACACGGGATTGGCATTCTGCCGCTAAAATGCGTCCGGAGAAGTAGTCGGTTTTAGCCGTGAGTATGGAGATTTTATATTCCTTGAGTACCGTGACAAAGTGTTGCCGGCTAATGGGTGAGTAGGCACGGCGCCAGGCACGTTCGGCCTGTCTAACCTTCAATTTCTTGGCTTTGAGGTCCGGGCTGAACCATTTATTAGCCTGATGGGAACGGTTGATAACCATGCGCTTCAGGGGGGCCACCGGATCACAGGCGGTGATGAGCCAATGATCGAGTGAGGCGGTCTGGGAGAGGGGGTCTAATCCCATGATATCAGGGCAGGAGGCTGTGAGTGAATTGCAGAGGGAGATGATATCCACCTTATTCCAGTTCCTAGCCCAGATATTTTTAGGAGCAGGAGGCAGAGTTTTAAGGTTCAGGTCCATGGAGAAGGCAAGGAAAGAGTGATCCGACCAGGGACAAGGCAAAGCAATGGGGGAAGAGGTAGGGATATTAAGCGTCCAAATCTGGTCCAAGATGTGGCCACCGATGTGAGTGGGGCTTTGAACATGTTGGATAAAGTTGAAGCTAGAGAGAGATTCAGTAAAGTCTTTAGAGGAGGAGTCCTCGGCGGGATCTGTAGGCCAATAATTGAAATCGCCCAGAACTAAGACAGAGGCGTTATTAATTACCAGAGTGGCCAAGAGATTTTGAAAGGCAAGGAGGAAGTCAGGAGACGGTTGGGGTGGTCGATAAGTTAGCACACATGTGATCGGTGTCTTGAGATAGGTGGAGCGCACTACAAGGCAGTCAGCAGCTGGTAGTGTGGGCGAGGCCAGAATCTGAAAGTTGAATTCCTTGCGGGCAATCAAAGCTACGCCGCCTCCTGCTCTGCCACCAGGTCGATCAACACGGAGTATGGAGTATTCAGGAGGAAGGGCAGCAAGGACGCAGGGCAGGGAGTCAGGCCTGTACCAGGTTTCTGTAAGAAACAAAAGATCTGGGGTTTTTGAATCCAAGAGATCGTAAATTTCAATCTGGTGCTTAACGGCCGATCTCGTGTTAAGGAGAAGGGCAGTGGTGGTTGTGATGGGGGGGGGAGAGGATGTGTAATAGAACCCGGTGCTGCGATACCCAATTTATGGGTATATGACCTAGTAGCTTGATTCAATTGCCAGTCAGCATTTAGCATGCGCAATTGGTCAGCAGTGTATGATAGGGGTAGAGCAGAGTCTTGTGTCCCGTGGCCCAGTCTGGCGCGGACGGGCTTGCCTTAGGCGCGCCTTCAGCGCGCCCGCTGCGCCCGTCCGCTGCGCGGACGGGGGTTACACATTATATAGGAGACAGGAAATGGTGGTTGGGGGCATGGCCTCTCGAGCGAGGGGCGTGGCCTATGAGGGCGTCGCTAATGGCGGCAATTTCCTAGTCCCGCGGCAGCGATAAGCTCCGCTGCGCGGTGAGTTGAAGAGCGAGAATGTGCCCAAATCAGGTGAGGAGTGAGCGAATTAAAAACAACAAAGTTAAGGAAGTGACACTCAAATATTTAAAAACAGCAAGACAAACAGGCCTACTCCCGGCTTTTCGCCTCAGGAGAAAATCCTATCGACTGGACGCTAGTGATCAGCGCCAGATATAGGGGTGGTTGGGGGCGTGGCCTCTCGAGCGAGGGGCGTGGCCTATGAGGGCGTCGCTGATGGCGGCAATTTCCTAGTCCCGCGGCAGCGATAAGCTCCCCTGCGCGGTGAGTTGAAGAGCGAGAATGCGCCCAAATCAGGTGAGGAGTGAGCGAATTAAAAACAACAAAGTTAAGGAAGTGACACTCAAATATTTAAAAACAGCAAGACAAACAGGCCTACTCCCGGCTTTTCGCCTCAGGAGAAAATCCTATCGACTGGACGCTAGTGATCAGCGCCATATATAGGGGTGGTTGGGGGCGTGGCCTCTCGAGCGAGGGGCGTGGCCTATGAGGGCGTCGCTGATGGCGGCAATTGCCTAGTCCCGCGGCAGCGATAAGCTCTGCTGCGCGGTGAGTTGAAGAGCGAGAATGCGCCCAAATCAGGTGAGGAGTGAGCGAATTAAAAACAACAAAGTTAAGGAAGTGACACTCAAATATTTAAAAACAGCAAGACAAACAGGCCTACTCCCGGCTTTTCGCCTCAGGAGAAAATCCTATCGACTGGACGCTAGTGATCAGCGCCAGATATAGGGGTGGTTGGGGGCGTGGCCTCTCGAGCAAGGGGCGTGGCCTATGAGGGCGTCGCTGATGGCGGCAATTTCCTAGTCCCGCGGCAGCGATAAGCTCCGCTGCGCGGTGAGTTGAAGAGCGAGAATGCGCCCAAATCAGGTGAGGAGTGAGCGAATTAAAAACAACAAAGTTAAGGAAGTGACACTCAAATATTTAAAAACAGCAAGACAAACAGGCCTACTCCCGGCTTTTCGCCTCAGGAGAAAATCCTATCGACTGGACGCTAGTGATCAGCGCCAGATATAGGGGTGGTTGGGGGCATGGCCTCTCGAGCGAGGGGCGTGGCCTATGAGGGCGTCGCTGATGGCGGCAATTTCCTAGTCCCGCGGCAGCGATAAGCTCCGCTGCGCGGTGAGTTGAACATCGAGAATGCGCCCAAATCAGGTGAGGAGTGAGCGAATTAAAAACAACAAAGTTAAGGAAGTGACACTCAAATATTTAAAAACAGCAAGACAAACAGGCCTACTCCCGGCTTTTCGCCTCAGGAGATAATCCTAAGTAATAATGTTACCCATGATACTCGCCCATGGTGTGCGTATGAACGATTTTATTGTAACTGATCCTGTTATACTTTCAATTATAAAATCAACCTTCACTGATCCTGCAACCGTTTGTCACGTTTAGTTTTTTCAATTAAATGGCTCGCTTGTTACATACTCCTATACCCCTGGCTTTTGAAAGACACCATCTTGTAGAATAAAGGGCTGCGTCAAGGGTGGTATTGCCCAGAATGTCTTGTTTTCTAGTGCTCGTAATGACGAAGCCAGAACTGCCGAAAGGGATTCTGGTCCTGCCGCTACTTATTGGAAACATTGAACTATACTCTGGACCTGCCTGGCCTCGACCAAAATGGCGCCAGTATGGGAGCGACTTGCAACTCCTTATGACGTTCTAGTTACTTAGCCTTGACGTTATGGGGGATGTATGCGGTCTTTGTGCACATGGCGGGCGGGGAAGGGTACTGACTGGGAATACGGACAACCCTATTGATGTCGATTTCTCATTATTGATTATTGTATTAATAAAGCTAGAGATAAGTCAAGTACGTGGTAGATAAAAACATTTTCGTGTTTATGCACGCTGATGTGCTTTGAACGCTGCCCCCCCTTCTCATCATTTAGATTACCACCGCCCATTGCACAAAAGCGTTCCGGGCGCTCCCCACGCAAAAAAACGTTTTTTTTTAATTTATTTTTTGCCCCGCGGGGCCCTTTTAAAGCCTCCACATCAAACCTAGAGGGTGAGGGAGGATCTACTATGCCCCCTTATGGTCATTTCCCCCTTTGTTTTGGCCTCCTCTTGTCTCTCGATCCTACCGAGAGACAAGATGGCGGCCGCTCCGGACTGTTTAGAATGTTGACAGACACCGGAGAGCCAATCAGGTTCGCTTCGCGAAGTTCCGTTACGCGTCAAGTACGCGAACCGGAGCGCTACCTGGAGCGCTGTTACAGATATATATATTTTTTTGAACATTAATTTATCAAAATCCACTGGAGCACATATATTGAGACCTAGCAAAGGCACATCGGGCTAACAGTCCCTACAATTTTGCCAAGTTTCATGCAAATCCATTCAGCCGTTCGGGCTAAAAGTGAGGCCAACCGCCCTATGGAAATTAACATGGGAAAAACGCGTTTTGGGACCCCCCTTTTTTCTCGGCCCCCCCCTTGACAAACCCCCCCCCAAATTTTCAGGGGCTGCTCAGAAACGAAATGTTCCATTTTCCTGAAAATTTCAGCCAATTCCGTCCACAAACGGCAAAGTTATTAGACATAGAATTCTCAAAAATCCCATAGAGAAAAAATCCTAACTATATATACCTACTGGCGACCGCCAGTAGGTAATATATATGTATATATATATATATATATATATCTATATATATATATATATATTTATATATACATATACACATATATATATACATACATACATATATATAGTAGCTCCAATTCCTCTGCAATACCCAGCCGGGTCAGAAGAAATACAGCACTCACTGGGTTTTTTAGCTTTCAACAAAGGTTTATTCAAAGAACAAACGCGTTTCGGGAGAAAATCCCTTCGTCAGTGTTCACAACCGAACGCGCTGCGCGGCACCATTATGTGTATTCACTTAGGTCATTGAAACAAACAACAGACAACAGCGAACATTCAAGTTTGCGCACCATCTTTGAGTGTACATTTCATTCAAAAGAATGTCTTAATATGTGTTTCAATCTTGTTATTCTAACAATTCATCAAACCGTGTATCGGCAAAAAATGTAACACAGAAAGTACACTATCTAGTGTTACATCAGTCATGAGGTGTTACTGGCACTAATTACCTGGACATCAATTTCCTGAGAGACTGATGTTATAAAACTTATAACATCTCCATAAATACGAATATCGTAATTTATCAAGGCACCAATTTTCAGATGACATCTTGCCGTGTATCGGCAATTGCAGCCTAAGTGGCCGCATAAATCTCAGGATAATTTCATAAGCAGGCAATATTTGACATGCCCTAGACTTATCTAATACCAAACGTGATTTAAAAGTATTGGTGCATTTTCAATTCACATTTTAATAACCCTTGTATCATACATATTCTCAAGGTGCTGAATATCTTCTCAACCGTTCATTAAAGCACCTTAACATTCACTATTCTCCAGATACTGGTATTTCAGGATTGTCCCAAGTGTGATGACATTTCCTCTCCCATATTCAGACCATCCGGTGCCTTGGTCTCTAGATCGATTATATATCGAGACTCTAGTCTCCTGAGTGTCTGTAATTTGTTACCACCCCTCTGACTTCCGGGGACACAGTCTAAACAAAAATATCTCAAAAGATCCCTATTGCTGTCGTGTTTAATTGCAAAATGTCGAGCCACTGGATAGGTAAAATCTCTATTCACAATGGCCCGCATGTGTTCTAGCACTCTCAATTTTACAGGATTAATTGTGCTGCCAATATATTTCAATTGGCAAGGACACATTAAACAATAAACAGCATGATCTGTGTGGCAAGACATGAATTTGTTTATTTTCTTACCCCCTTTACAGCCTTTCACCTCATATGTCAAGGTTCTCTTACTAGCTGTGCAGCCTTTGCACTTCCCACATGGGAAGAAACCCTTGGCATCTTTCAGAGTCCCTTGCTTCTTTTCTAGGGGCTTCAAATGGCTCTGAACCAAGTGATCACGTAGAGATCTGGCCTTTTTGAAGGTTATGAGTGGAACAGCTGGTATGCCAGATCCAACAATTTGGTCAGTTTTTAAAATATGCCAATGTTTGATCATTATGGATCTTAACCGGAAAGAATTGGCTGAATAGGGTGTAATCATGCGAAATTTGCCATCAATAGTGGGACGAATCTTTGTTTCAAATATGGAGCTACGGGACAATCTCCTCACTCTACTTAGAGCATCATGTAAAAGGTTGGGATTATATCCCCTATTTGAGAATCTGTCCATACTGTCACTGGCTGCTTGTTCAAAATCTTCATCTAGGGTACAGTTGCGTCTAAGTCTTAGAAATTCCCCATAGGGGATGCTATTTATAAGTTTACGGGGGTGACTACTGGAGGCGTGCAATATACTATTGCCTGCTGTTGGTTTTCGGTAGGGTTGGGTACATATCTTACCATTCCTCACAGTGACTTGAAGGTCCAGATAGTTGACCCTTTCTTTGCTCACCTCTCCCGTGAACCTCAAATTGCAATCATTGTTATTAAGCGCTTGTATGTACTCATTGGCCTCTGCTACTGACCCATCCCAGATAAGGAACAGGTCATCAATATACCTGCTCTATGATAAATTGTTAGAATAACATGATTGAAACACATATTAAGAAATTCTTTTGAATGAAATGTACACTCAAAGATAGCACGCAAACTTGAATGTTCGCTGTTGTCTGTTGTTTGTTTCAATGACCTAAGTGAATACACATAATGGTGCCGCGCAGCGCGTTCGGATGTGAACACTGACGAAGGGATTTTCTCCCGAAACGTGTTTGTTCTTTGAATAAACCTTTGCTGAAAGCTAAAAAACCCCGTGAGTGCTGTATTTCTTCTGACCCGGCTGGGTATTGCAGAGAAATTGGAGCTACTATTTGTTACGCGGGACACCGCCGCGAAACAGCACCCGCTTTTGAGTGACTCGTGTTATCGGTGGAAAGGAGCTTGGACATACATATATATATATATATCCAACAACATAGGTAAGCCCCAATGAGGAAAAGCCAACAGCAGCGTATCATACTCGATTCTTTAATGGTCAAAGCTTACAGGTGGGCAAACGGTCATCTCCGTGCATCATAGTTCATTTAACCCAGCCAGACGCGTTTCAGGAACAGGCTGTTCCCTTCTTCAATGGCAAAAAGTTTGTGTTGGACACCAAAACGCGCCGTTTGCTGCACTTTTATTTCCCTGGATGCCTCAATGGGCGGGGCTGCTCTCGCTGCCTTGTGGTCCTGGTAGTGCAGAAAATATATAAAACTCGAGTGAGTCCGTTTCGGTGTGCAAACTGTTTCAACAATTCAAAACCCATGTGGGGTGATGTCACAGCATATTCCAATGTCCACTTTCATCACGAGCTTTCACCTCGAACGCTGCTCCCATTACAGTTGAAAGTCGAGTGCTTCCATCATGGGCCCGCTTTCATGCGGCGGGCAGTTCCTCGCGGCTGGGCCACAGCCGCTCAAATCCAACAACATAGGTAAGCCCCAATGAGGAAAAGCCAACAGCAGCGTATCATACTCGATTCTTTAATGGTCAAAGCTTACAGGTGGGCAAACGGTCATCTCCGTGCATCATAGTTCATTTAACCCAGCCAGACGCGATTCAGGAACAGGCAGTTCCCTTCTTCAATGGCAAAAAGTTTGTGTTGGACACCAAAACGCGCCGTTTGCTGCACTTTTATTTCCCTGGATGCCTCAGTGGGCGGGGCTACTCTCGCTGCCTTGTGGTCCTGGTAGTGCAGAAAATATATAAAACTCGAGTGAGTCCGTTTCGGTGTGCAAACTGTTTCAACAATTCAAAACCCATGTGGGGTGATGTCACAGCATATTCCAATGTCCACTTTCATCACGAGCTTTCACCTCGAACGCTGCTCCCATTACAGTTGAAAGTCGAGTGCTTCCATCATGGGCCCGCTTTCATGCGGCGGGCAGTTCCTCGCGGCTGGGCCACAGCCGCTCAAATCCAACAACATAGGTAAGCCCCAATGAGGAAAAGCCAACAGCAGCGTATCATACTCGATTCTTTAATGGTCAAAGCTTACAGGTGGGCAAACGGTCATCTCCGTGCATCATAGTTCATTTAACCCAGCCAGACGCATTTCAGGAACAGGCAGTTCCCTTCTTCAATGGCAAAAAGTTTGTGTTGGACACCAAAACGCGCCGTTTGCTGCACTTTTATTTCCCTGGATGCCTCAGTGGGCGGGGCTGCTCTCGCTGCCTTGTGGTCCTGGTAGTGCAGAAAATATATAAAACTCGAGTGAGTCCGTTTCGGTGTGCAAACTGTTTCAACAATTCAAAACCCATGTGGGGTGATGTCACAGCATATTCCAATGTCCACTTTCATCACGAGCTTTCACCTCGAACGCTGCTCCCATTACAGTTGAAAGTCGAGTGCTTCCATCATGGGCCTGCTTTCATGCGGCGGGCATTTCCTCGCGGCTGGGCCACAGCCGCTCAAATCCAACAACATAGGTAAGCCCCAATGAGGAAAAGCCAACAGCAGCGTATCATACTCGATTCTTTAATGGTCAAAGCTTACAGGTGGGCAAACAGTCATCTCCGTGCATCATAGTTCATTTAACCCAGCCAGACGCGTTTCAGGAACAGGCAGTTCCCTTCTTCAATGGCAAAAAGTTTGTGTTGGACACCAAAACGCGCCGTTTGCTGCACTTTTATTTCCCTGGATGCCTCAGTGGGCGGGGCTGCTCTCGCTGCCTTGTGGTCCTGGTAGTGCAGAAAATATATAAAACTCGAGTGAGTCCGTTTCGGTGTGCAAACTGTTTCAACAATTCAAAACCCATGTGGGGTGATGTCACAGCATATTCCAATGTCCACTTTCATCACGAGCTTTCACCTCGAACGCTGCTCCCATTACAGTTGAAAGTCGAGTGCTTCCATCATGGGCCCGCTTTCATGCGGCGGGCAGTTCCTCGCGGCTGGGCCACAGCCGCTCAAATCCAACAACATAGGTAAGCCCCAATGAGGAAAAGCCAACAGCAGCGTATCATACTCGATTCTTTAATGGTCAAAGCTTACAGGTGGGCAAACGGTCATCTCCGTGCATCATAGTTCATTTAACCCAGCCAGACGCGTTTCAGGAACAGGCAGTTCCCTTCTTCAATGGCAAAAAGTTTGTGTTGGACACCAAAACGCGCCGTTTGCTGCACTTTTATTTCCCTGGATGCCTCAGTGGGCGGGGCTGCTCTCGCTGCCTTGTGGTCCTGGTATTGCAGAAAATATATAAAACTCGAGTGAGTCCGTTTCGGTGTGCAAACTGTTTCAACAATTCAAAACCCATGTGGGGTGATGTCACAGCATATTCCAATGTCCACTTTCATCACGAGCTTTCACCTCGAACGCTGCTCCCATTACAGTTGAAAGTCGAGTGCTTCCATCATGGGCCCGCTTTCATGCGGCGGGCAGTTTGCACACCGAAACGGACTCACTCGAGTTTTATATATTTTCTGCACTACCAGGACCACAAGGCAGCGAGAGCAGCCCCGCCCCGCCCACTGAGGCATCCAGGGAAATAAAAGTGCAGCAAACGGCGCGTTTTGGTGTCCAACACAAACTTTTGCCATTGAAGAAGGGAACTGCCTGTTCCTGAAACGCGTCTGGCTGGGTTAAATGAACTATGATGCACGGAGATGACCGTTTGCCCACCTGTAAGCTTTGACCATTAAAGAATCGAGTATGATACGCTGCTGTTGGCTTTTCCTCATTGGGGCTTACCTATGTTGTTGGATTTGAGCGGCTGTGGCCCAGCCGCGAGGAACTGCCCGCCGCATGAAAGCGGGCCCATGATGGAAGCACTCGACTTTCAACTGTAATGGGAGCAGCGTTCGAGGTGAAAGCTCGTGATGAAAGTGGACATTGGAATATGCTGTGACATCACCCCACATGGGTTTTGAATTGTTGAAACAGTTTGCACACCGAAACGGACTCACTCGAGTTTTATATATTTTCTGCACTACCAGGACCACAAGGCAGCGAGAGCAGCCCCGCCCACTGAGGCATCCAGGGAAATAAAAGTGCAGCAAACGGCGCGTTTTGGTGTCCAACACAAACTTTTTGCCATTGAAGAAGGGAACTGCCTGTTCCTGAAACGCGTCTGGCTGGGTTAAATGAACTATGATGCACGGAGATGACCGTTTGCCCACCTGTAAGCTTTGACCATTAAAGAATCGAGTATGATACGCTGCTGTTGGCTTTTCCTAATTGGGGCTTACCTATGTTGTTGGATTTGAGCGGCTGTGGCCCAGCCGCGAGGAACTGCCCGCCGCATGAAAGCGGGCCCACGATGGACGCACTCGACTTTCAACTGTAATGGGAGCAGCGTTCGAGATGAAAGCTCGTGATGAAAGTGGACATTGGAATATGCTGTGACATCACCCCACATGGGTTTTGAATTGTTGAAACAGTTTGCACACCGAAACGGACTCACTCGAGTTTTATATATTTTCTGCACTACCAGGACCACAAGGCAGCGAGAGCAGCCCCGCCCACTGAGGCATCCAGGGAAATAAAAGTGCAGCAAACGGCGCGTTTTGGTGTCCAACACAAACTTTTTGCCATTGAAGAAGGGAACTGCCTGTTCCTGAAACGCGTCTGGCTGGGTTAAATGAACTATGATGCACAGAGATGACCGTTTGCCCACCTGTAAGCTTTGACCATTAAAGAATCGAGTATGATACGCTGCTGTTGGCTTTTCCTCATTGGAGCTTACCTATGTTGTTGGATATATATATATATATATACATATACATATACATATATATATATATTCATATATTCACTGAAAAAAACAAAGGTTTTAGGGGTGTTATAGTAGAGCTGGACATTTTAATCGTACAAAACCATTGAAATTCCTTTGTTATAGTTAGTTCTGCTAACTATAACTTGCGCGCCTACAATCCACTGCTGATGATGTCACATATTACATCATTCATGACATGGTCAGTGACATCACTGATTACATCTCAAATGACATCACTGATGACATCACTGATGACATCATCCAGTGAATGTGGTTTGCTTCGTAATTTAAACATGTATTATATATATAGCAATTTGCATTGAAGAATGAGAGGCTATATAAATATAAATATCTGGATAGAGGATTTAGTAGCAGTGTGATTGACTGTTTACTTGACTAATTTATAGTGTCCCACTAAATATATTGGATACTGACTAAACTGTGTGAATATCTGTATAACTTCGTCAGCTGTTGTGTAAACTGCTGGACCAGTTGGTTACTAGCTATGTGAAAGTCTATATTAGTTATTGATTAGTTAACTGAGTATTTGTATGGGAGAGTGAATGTGTGTGTGGTTCGGTGGGGTGTGTGTGACTGCCCAAAGATGTGTGAATAGTTGATTCAGTGGGTATATGAGCTTAAGACTGCATGTGGAAACAGTTGTTTGGGTGAGTGAATATCTTTATGGGTGTGGTGATGAGCAAATATATCTCTCAATAGTACATGTCCAACAAACTAGAAAAATAAAAGGCAGTGTATGTGACAGTTGTTGTATATAAATAAGTATACATAAGATTCATTGATTGCATGAGTGACTGTATAGATAACTGTATACTTGTAATAGTGATTTCATAACACACTAAATATGAGTTACTATATATATGAATAAATAAAGTGCTATCTGTATAAGTGTGTAGCTGAGTAAATGTAAATATGATACATTGTTTGCAAAACTGAGTATGATGACTGCATAAGTGAGTAGGATGTGTGCTGGTGTGTTCTGTCGATATAGGTGTATAAGTATATTTGATAGTATTCTATTGATCTTAGTTAGCATTTATGAGTAAATCTATACGTAATTGATTAGATGTGTGTGTAGATCTAGGATTCACTGAGTGGGTTTTTAGATACATGTATTGCTGTGTCAATGGATTCAAATATGGTACTCTTTATTTTACAGTGAGTGATGAAAGGTTATACTAGTGTATGATGAGGTGTATCTAATTGTCACATGGATGATGTCATCAGTGATGTCATTTGAGATGTCATCAGTGATGTCATCAGCGATGTCACAATCATGTCATGAATGATGTAATATGTGACATCATCAGCAGTGGATTGCGGGCACGCGAATTACAGTTAGCAGAACTAACTATAACAAAGGAATTTCAATGGTTTTTCACGAGTGAAATGTCCAGCTAACTATAAAACCCCTAAAACGTATGTTTTTTTCAGTGAATTTCAAACGTTTTGTAAATGACAATGTTTAAATGTATTAATTGTTATGTTTAATTTTTTATACATTATAATTACATTATAACTACATTATACATTACATTACAAAATATATTTTCTCAGAACGAATTACTTTAGTTTAAATACTTTGCAAATAGGCAGTAGACTTTTAAGTACAGTAGTTACAGTTGTTGCAATGGGCAACACAGTGCAACGTTGAGCTCAATGGGAATTTCTAGTTAAATGCAATTAGTTACTTTATGGATTACTTTTGTAACCACAGGACTGGATCCTAGCTTCAGTCCTGGTACATCTCCTGTAAACAGTTGAGTAAAATCGTTTTGGTTACAGTAGTGATTTTTAAGGAATATTATTGTATTTTAAAAGCAGACATAAACTTTTTCACATAGAATCACCAATGTTATACTATGGGAGAAAATTCCCTTGGCAGGTAAGTAGTGTTATTGTTACTTTTTCTTACTCCGTGGTGGATCCTGGATCTAGCACTGGTGCATCTCCTGTAAACAGTTAAAGAATGTGTTTAAGTTATACAGGCGATTTTTAAGGAATATTTGTAGTTTGTGAAAATCGACGCTGACAATGGATTCCCATACTTTTCAGGGTCAGTGCTGGGCTAAAAGATGCAGCACTGAGTTCTCTCCTGATAAAAGGTGAGTAGATCAGAATTCGTTGTTCTAATGATTTTAGGTGAACATTTTAAAGTTCGAAAACTTCACACTTAGAAGAATTTCCTAGTGAAACCAGTCAATGTTAGCCTATGGAAGGAAAATCAAGTTACCGGTAAGTACAGTTAGAATTACTTTTCAGGATCAGTACTGGGCTCAAAGATGCAGCACTGATGTATCTCCTGATAACAGGTGAGAACAGCGGAATTCGTAGTTCGGCTGATTTTAGAGGGTCCCTAGGATCAAAATAGCCCACTAGGTACCTCCAATAAGCGCCACAGAGCTGTGTTGGAGAGAGGTGTAAAAATGGGCGTGGCCTCTGAACACCTATCTGCAACGCAGCTCCCTGGCGCATACTGGAGATACCTGTTGGGCTATTTGGCCCTCAGGGACCCTGAATATTGAAAGATAATTAATTCCCCAGCTTAAAACCCGCAACGGGGTACAGTGGTGAAAGAAGGGGCCATTTCCTGAGGTGACATGTCTGCAAACACGCCCTGTGGCGTGTTTTAAGTTAGATAATTAATTCCTCCTCAATCCTGTGGGTCCCTGGGGGCCAACTAGCCCACCAGGTACCTCCAGATGTTCAGAAATGTGGCAATCAACTGTGTATAAGGGAAGGAACTCGCACATCAACAATAATGTATTTGAATACTCAAATAAATTAAAAAAAACAAATAGCACCTTTTTTTTAAAATAAGGATAATAGGGGTTTTTAATGGGGAAGTGTTAAAATTGTGGACAGAAACTGTACACAGTAACTAATAAATATACTTGTTTTAAAAAATAAATACAAATATATTTATTTTAATACTCGTATAATAAAAGAGAGAAAGAATTAAAAGAAAAAGAAAGAGCAAATACGTATGAGGATATAAAACGAATCTAAAACACGTGTGCAACTTAAACAGTGGAAATGTGAGCATGTGTCAACTGAAAAACGTGACAAAAAAATGGGAGGAGCACTAAATTGGTTCCATAGTGAATTCAATAACTAAAACGTACATAAACCACACCCGTAGGATGATTACTTTTGTTTCTGTGATTTAATTACGGGTGACCAAACTACGAGCAAGATAAAGTTTACGATCGTCGGATTCATCTTCAGTTTATCGTCCATTTCCTCAGAAGGAACATAAAGTTAATGTATATATTGTAATATATAAAACATTAATCTCCCTCCAGAGGAGTTGGTTGTATGTCGACGGAAGGAGGAAAGAATTTTAAAGAGAGGTAAATTAATAGTATAAGTTTATGCTTTATATATTTTTCTAATGCAAGTATATTATTATGATTTCTAAATGTAGTGTGTAAAAGTATACTTGTACATTAGAAACTAAATGACGTAAGAACAGTTCATGTATTGTCGTCGCAAATTGAAAATACTACAAAGACGCAGAAAAAAAGAAGGTTTGAAATATGTACAAATCAAAAAAAATGATCAAGTAATTCCCTTTTTCTTCTAGAGTGAAAATCGATTTATCAGTATGTATATTGTGTAGTACTGTGACGTATTTTCACTCATGAAGAACTGGAGGTTTATCGTTGCAAGCAGTAAACATGGAAAAAAAATATTAATGTCAATTAACAAATAATAAAATAATCCTTTTTAAGAGTCACAATGTTTTCATAAATAGTAATTGAAAAGAAATGTACAAAAAATAAAAAAGAAAGATGAAGTAGTGAGGGAGTGTTTGTAGTAGCACTTCTAGTCTACTTTATCTGAAAGTAAATCATGCCCTCTTATATTAATAAGAATTTGGGGCAAAAAAAAGATTTGAATAGAAAATAGTGTTTGCGGAGAAAAAAGGAAGAGTTTGCATATTTACATAGCGCGAAGTCGACCTAAAACTATAT
Source organism: Lissotriton helveticus (assembly GCF_964261635.1). Classification (NCBI taxonomy): domain Eukaryota; kingdom Metazoa; phylum Chordata; class Amphibia; order Caudata; family Salamandridae; genus Lissotriton; species Lissotriton helveticus. The sequence continues at coordinate 1,472,952,049 of NC_136065.1, forward strand.
CAGCAATTTACATAAGCACCGTATTTACAGTACATTTTCAGGCAGGCGTAGATTATGTCATTTCTCTTCAATAACAGGATGTGGACGCGACTCAGAGGCTCGAACACTGATTTCCATCACCAAGTTCAACAGTGTACCTGAATGACCGCATACGTATATATATTAGCTGCCCTTCATGTGCCAACAACTGCATCCTAAAGCTTTCATAGCCCTGTATTACTACAGCTACAACACTCCACTGAATGTACAACAAACATTCATATTCGCAGAAATACATCATGTCCACCATCTTTTATGTGTGCAACTATGGATGAATACAGGGTCAGTGATACCCTGTACCTTCCATGTTGGCCATGCTGTCGTACTTTACAGATATAATGACACATTTGTGTTTAAGACCCGGGTGATGTCAGCACTACAACACGGACACCCAAATCAGTTGATTTCTCATATAGCTCACGACGGAACCACGCCTATAGCTCCGGAATCATGGTTCACAGCCCTGCGCAGCACTGACATACGTTAGTCCAGCCCACTCCGCTTACGCTTCCAGGAAACCACAACAAATTTAACAATACTTTCCTAACACTAAAGCAACAATAAATGTAACGCTGTCCTTGTAAATATGCCCCGAATATCGCAAGAAATACAGCAAAAATTCATGTTCGCAAGTGAAAACCTTGTTAATATAAGACTGTGCGCTTAGCATATCAATCCTCCTTGCATATTTAACATGTATAAGTCTACTTCAGAACACATGTTAGGATCCGACATAAACCGCAATTAGCGAGTTTTCCTATCGGTCCTCAAATCCAGGGCCGTCTTTAAATACAACGCTGTTGTCATACCGCCCTCTTCCTTTTTATATTCTCATAGAAACACCTACCTTCCCACTGAGAACACCTACATTGCAACTCATTAGAGATACGAGGCGACCCCTTAGCAAACCAGCTGCTAACATGCATTAATGCATCTTTGCGTCACCTAGTAAATAGGGCGATATAATTTTCACTGCATTTTTGGCTTTTTTTTAAATTGCGGCAAAATGGCACTTGTTAATATGCCCTCAAGTTTGCTATGACACAGCGAGAACCTCGACTCCCGCCCTGCCATAGCAAACAGCAGTGTCCCGGGTTAGACACCCCCGGGACACAGCAGGAGCCGCTCCTGGGAGGTGGTGTTCCCCAAGGCTTTCCACTGCTCCAGAATGGAGACCACGCGGCCTCCCTCCCTAAATATAAAAAGCCCCAGAGGGTGGTAATCCCCGGGGCTTAGACGGACCTTTGAGCTCCCTCACCCAGTTATTTTGTAGCACTGAGGAATGGCGGTCCCCGGGCTACAAGGCCCCTCTGGACCACCATCAAATGTAATATTTTAGACCCAGAGATTTGACCATCCCAGGTAGCTAATTTTTAAACAAGCACAGGAGCCCCCGCTTCGTTTTAATTTTTTTAGAGCGGATCCATGCACTCAGCTTACATGTCTCAGTTTTTAAAAAAATAGGTCTAGAAGGTCAAAATATTTCTTACCTGCCCCCTTTATACATTTTGAACAGTTGTTGCACTAATTTCTAGACCCTCGTTTCTACCGAGGAACAAAATGGCTGCTAACACTTCCTGGTTTCGAATGTTGACAACCACTTGACAGCCAATTAGCATTCAGCGCGTGATCGGGACGGTGCGCTTAGTGTGCGCGAGAGATACGTGCATCCACCGAGGCCATAAATATATATGTACTATTAATTTTCTCAGAAACTACTGAACGTATTTACACCATTTAAGCAAAAGGCATGAGTCTGAACTGAGGATTACCTCTTTGCCAAATTTGGTATAATGCCGTTCAACCGTTTGGGCTGTAGCTGCAATAAACAGTTCCTATGGAAAATTGCATGGGGTAAACACGTTTTGGGACCCCCCCTTTTTTCTCTGCCCCCGCTTCAAATGCAATATTTTAGACCACGGGATTGGTCCTTCCCAGGTAGCTAATTTTTAAACAAGCACAGGAACCCGCGCTTCATTTTTATTTTTTTAATGGATGATCCATGCACCCAGCGTACATTTCTCAGTTTAAAAAAAAAACACTTGTTCCACTAATTTCTAGATCCACTCTTCTACTGAGGCACAAAATGGCTGTCAACACATCCTGGTTTTGAATGTTTACAACCACTTCACAGCCAGTCAGCATTCAGCGCTCGGGACGGTGCGCTTATAGTCCGCGCAAGATGCGCACATCCACTGAGGCCATAGATATTTATGTACTTTTAATTGTCATTTTCTTAGAAACTCCTGAACAAATTTACACCATATTAGGAAAAGGCACAAGTCTGAACCAAGGACTACAACTTTGCCAAATTTGGTTAATTCTGTTCAGCCGTTTGGGCTGCAGCCGCGATGAACGGTACCTATGGAAAATTGCATGGAAAAACACGTTTTGGGACCCCCATTTTTTCTCAGCCCCCGCTTCACGAATCACCCCAAGACTTTAAGGATAGGAGAGGACCGGAGCGTTCCACCAGTTTTGAAACTTTTGCAAAGATTCGTCAACCAGCGCCAAAGTTATTCCAAATAAAATGTTGGGATTTCCTATGGAAAATAGGTCCTAACTATAACTACCTACTGGTGACCGCTTACGATTGGTGTGTGTATATATATATATATATATATTCACTGAAAAAACCATGGGTTATAGACCATATATAGTTAGGAATTAGCATTTACAAAACCTTGAAAATTCACTGAAAAAACCATAGGTTATAGACCATATATAGTTAGGAATTAGCATTTAAAAAACCTTTTTTTACTCACACAAAACCATTGAAATTCCATATATAGTTAGTTGTACTAACTATATATCGCGCACCCGCAATCCACTGCTGATCATGTCACATATTACATCATTCATGACATGGTCAGTGACATCACTGATGACATCACTGATGACATCTCAAATGACATCACTGATGACATCACTGATGACATCTCAAATGACATCACTGATGACATCACTGATGACATCATCCAGTGACTGTATGTTTCTGTAAAGTTAAAATATGTCTTACATATTGAAGAATGAGTGGATGTATAAGTGTCTGGATGAAGGATTTAGTAGGTGCATGACTGACTGTATGAGTGAGTGAATAAATGTGTGTCACTGAGTGCATGGGTTAGTGACTAAACTGTCTTAATTTGTGCATCATTATGTCTGTTGTTCTGTAAACTGCTGCATGTGTTGATCAGTAGCTATATGAGTAAGTATATGGGTTATTGATTGGTTGCCCAAGAATTTGTATGGGAGACTGAGTGTGTGTGTGTGGGTGGCTGGGAGGTGTATGACTCTGTGCATAGATGTGTGAGCAGTTGATTCACTAGATGTATGGGTTCAAAAGTGCATGTAGAAACACCTGTATGGGCGGTTGACTGAGTGCATTGGTGAGTGAATGGATATCTCAGTGCTACATGTCAAAGTAAGTACATATGTAAAACACAGTACATGTGACAGTTGACATATATAAATAACTGTGCATAAGAACCAGTGAATGTGTGAGTGGCTGTATTGATCATTGTGAACTTGTATCAGGCATTGTAAAAGAGAGTAAATATGTGTTAGTATATGTTTGAATAAGTAAGGTGTGTATAACTGTATAGTTGAGGAAATGGAGGTGTGATTGATTCTTTGCATGACTGACTAGGTGTGTGAGTAAACTCCATGGATGAGTGACAGTCTGTGAGTGTCTGTTTACACTGAGTGTATCTAAGGTTATATTAGAGTCTGAAGAGGTTCATCGTATTATCACATGAATGATGTCATCAGTGATGTGATCAGTAATGTCAAATGAGATGTCATCAGTGATGTCATCAGTGATGTCATTTGAGATGTCATCAGTGATGTCATCAGTGATGTCATTTGAGATGTCATCAGTGATGTCATCAGTGATGTCATTTGAGATGTCATCAGTGATGTCATCAGTGATGTCACTGACCATGTCATGAATGATGTAATATGTGACATCATCAGCAGTGGATTGCGGGTGCGCGATATATAGTTAGTACAACTAACTATATATGGAATTTCAATGGTTTTGTGTGAGTAAAATAAGGTTTTTTAAATGCTAATTCCTAACTATATATGGTCTATAACCTATGGTTTTTTCAGTGAATTTTCAAGGTTTTGTAAATGCTAATTCCTAACTATATATGGTCTATAACCTATGGTTTTTTCAGTGAATTTCATTGGTTTTTTAAAAGCTAATATCTATAGCTGTAAAATGTATTCTTCTTTAAATCAAAAAATATATTTTATATGTTTATTAATAATTTTTTTTATTATTATGTTTTGGTTCGCTCCCGGTTCGCGAACCGGGTAGCTTCCCGTTAGCTCAATTTGGTGCCGCGACTCGGTACGTGAACCGGTAAACGTTCCGTTTGAGCAACTGTAGCGTTAGAAATCAACATCGTGACGCGTCGCGGAAGCGCGACGTATCGCGTTGTCGCGTACTGCGTCTTATGACGCGCCGCGTTAGCGCACCCGGAAGTGCTCCAGTACGCGAACCGAGGCGCGATTCGCAGCTCCCCGGAAGCGATCCGGGGCGCGTCGCGAAAGCGCGACGTATCGCGTTGCCGTGTAATGCGTCTTATGACGCGCCGCGTTAGCGCACCCGGAAGTGCTCCGGAGTGCGAACCGAGGCGCGAAGCGCAGCTCCCCGGAAGCGATCCGGGGCGCGTCCCGCAGCGCGTAACATAAGCATAACAGGTCATGTGACTTGTTAATAAAACTTTTCATTGGTTCATTTCACTTTTGGTTTCCTAATGATGTAAGGCTAGGTCATGTGACCTAAAAATAACACTTTTCATTGGTTTAGAACTATTTTTTTTCCAAAATGATGAAAGCCCCCACCTTTTTTCTCACTCTGACTTTCAACTTTGTGAAAGGAAGACCTATTTTGCCGAGTAGAAAATGGCTTCAGTAGTAGCTGCAGCTGGTGCACCCCCACCACCACCACCACCACCATCAAGGAAGAGAGGACCACTTCCACAGTTCCTTCCCAACACAGAGGAGGAAGAGGATGAAGAAGAGGAAGAGGAAATACAGCCAACACAGTTTTTACGTGAGGAGCCCCGGATATCTCACCACAAAAATAGTTTTATTTGGCAGTTTTTTTCTTTTCCTCAAGGACAAAAAAAAGTGAATGCTCGCTATGTGACATGCCTCATATGCAAAGAAGATTTATCTAGAGGCACAGATAAAAAGTATAGTTTCGGCAACTATACTATGCACCGTCACATGCAGAGGTGGCATCCACTGAATTACAGCAGGGCAGAGATGCGTGACCTGCAAGACAACCCACCAACTCCTGTGGCCAGGACATCGGCACAGGTAACTCTGTCGGGGCCAAAGGCACGGGAAACAGTGCCAAACATTCAAGAAAACTTTGTGCACATGAAGATAGTGTGTATATATTGCGGTAACCTACTCTCATGTGGCAATATGAGTATTAATTTGATAAACAGAGCATATGAAAACCACACGTGCTCTAAACGCCCCAAAAAATAAAAAAAATGTGCTCCTGTTGAGCCCTTTCTAATGCCTGTTTTTCGTTGTTTCCCCCCCAAAAAAACCAAAAAAAACATAAAATTGTTCAAAAAATACAAAAAAATCAAAAAATGTTCAGAAAAATAAAAAAAAATATAAAACAACAAAAACATTAAAAAAAAAAAGTTCTTTTCAGAACTACCTCCCCTTTATAAAAAAAATTGCTAGAATGTTTAGCACTCTGGCAACCTCTATTTCTTTTGGTTCGCTTCCCGGTACGCTCCCCGGTACGCAAACCGGGAGCGAACCAAAAAATGTAAAAAGAAGAGTAAGTATAAGGGAAGTAAACAGAGAGTAATGTTAAAAGAAAGACAGCTATAGGGACTAAACCAGAGATACTGTTTAATAGATGTATTTACCGAAGAAAAGATGGAAGAGGATATAATTGTGAAAAACAAAATAGATAAGGAAGTGAAAGAAAAAAAGGAGAGTAGAAGAATAACAAAGAAGAGTTTCTTAGAGAATATGAGTGAATGTTCAAAATAAGATTAAAACATGTGGAATAACAGAGAGAAAAAACAGAAAGCAGAAAAGAAGAAGTAACAGAAAAAGAATAATTGAAACAGCAAAGAAATCTAAATAACATAGGGGCATATTATCAACATAGGCAATAAAAGTTTTGCAGCTTTTATCGGCAGAAATGTGTCGCTAAAGCCGCTTTTGCGGCAGAAAACTGCCGCTAAAACCGCTTTTGCAGCAGTTTTCTGCCGATAAAAACAGCAATAATTTTATTGGCTGTGTTCATAATATGCCCCTTAGTGTGCTTCAACTACACAGAGAAAGCATAATGAACAAGTAGTGAAAGAGTGATCAGTCAGAGACACTAAGAGTAATAGAGACGGAGTGAGTGAACAAGAGTGAGGAACTATTAGAAGAGAGGGACTGAGAAAAGGAGTGGAAGGAGTAGAGTAAGTAAGTAATAGAGAAAGGAATGAGGGAAGGAGCAAAGGCAGGAAAGTGAGGGTTAAAGAAATGAAGCAGTGGAACTAATAGTAGTTAAATGTGATAGAAATGTAATGAAAAGAGTACAAAACATTTACCTTATAATTGTCGTTAACTTAGTCACTTGTTATTTTTATACTTTCAATCTGTGAAAGAAAGAACAAACATTTGAAAAATATTAAAACATGTATTTAAAAATTAGAAAAGACAAGGGAAAAGATTGAAGGACAAACAGTTTTTCAACAACTTTGACACTTACAGAAGCCTCTGCTTCTCCATGCCCCTACACAGTCCTAAAAATATACATTTTAAACTAACAGTATCTTGATGCAGATGAAGTGAGGCCTATCTTGCAACATGGTGCATCTTTTGCACTGCTGCTGTCTCACAAAAGTGATGCAACGGCAGCGCAAAAGAGGTGCACAGCCATCATAAAACTGTCCCTAACATTTTAAATGATTGTTTCAGGATTACAATAAGGTGTGTCCTATCCGGAGGTTTGTTTGAGGTGAGGCCTACTTAGGGTTGCAGATGAAATTTAGGCTTGTTGAAGAGTACAGAGGAGATAATACATGTCCATGTCTACCAATGAAGTGAGTCATGTCCACTTCACTCTTGAACAAAGGCCAGACCACCTCTTTTTCCTTGGACAGGCCTAAACTTGATCTGCACAATGTGATGTGTAATGTTAGGAAACACAGGTGATGTAATTGAAAAACGTGCAATTTCTTTTGCTCATTTCACAATCACATCAATTGTGTTTCCTTTGCTTAGGTATCTCATTGTGCAGATGTAGTCCAGCATATGAAAGAGTACCCAGAAGTGCAGCACTGCATGCAACAACTTTGACGCTTACTGAAGCCTCAGCTTCTGCATGCCCCCTACACAGTCCTAATTATATACATTTTAAACTGACGGTATCTTGCTGGAGATGAACTGAGGCCTATCTTGCAACATGGTGCATCTTTTACACTGCTGCTGCGTCACAAAAGTGACGGAACAGCGACGCAAAAGAGGCGTATGGCCATCATAAATCTGCACTTAACATTTTAAATGATTGTTTCTAGATGCTGATAAGGTGTGGCCTATCCAGAGATTTGTTTCAGGTAAGTCCTACTCAGGGTTGCAGATGAAATTTAGGCTTGTTGAAGAGTATAGAGGAGATAATACATGTGCAGGCCTACCAACGGAGCGAGTCATGTCCACTGCACTCTTGAACAAATGTGAGACCTCCTCTGTCTCCTGGAACAGGCCTAAACCTCATCTACACAATGTGATGTGTAATGTTAGGAAACACAGGTAATTTAATTGAAAAACGTGCAATTTTTTTTTTTGCTCATTCCACAGTCACATCACCTGTGTTTCCTTTGCTTAGGTATCTCATTGTTTAGATGTAGTCTATCATATGAAAGACTACGTAGAATGTGAGCACTGTATGCAACAACTTTGACACTTACAGAAGCCTCAGCTTCTCCATGCCTCCTACACAGTTCTAAATGTATATCATAAATACAAAAAGTACAGAATTAATTATACATGCTAAATGGTTTATTTTTGCTGTTCTCAGAATTTATCAAATTTCACTAAAAATAGTGACTTGAAGGTATTCATCATATAACAGCGGGGAAAAAAAACCACAATCAAAATGATTGTGTTTAAAAAACCCATATAACATAACCAATCAGAAATCAGAACTCCTGAAAAGTAACTTACTTTCCATGACGTCGAAGGATATCCTATGAACAGCTTACACTCTGTTGCGCTGCTATTATTTTCAGCCCGCCACTTTCTGAAAGAAAAGCTCCATCGTTTTGAAAAATATGTTACATACAATAAATGACTTCTCGCTCTCTACCGCACGTTTCCACAAGGCCAAATCGTGTAAGAGCCATTTATAACTCTTGGAATTCTTCTAAGCAAATCCCGTCATTTTGTATTTCCGCAACTTTCAGAAAGAAAACGTTCAAGATCACTTTCACAATCCTGTACTAGTAATATCTCACCCTTCTTGCTCACTCATGTTCCACATTTCCTATGACACTGATACTGCTTACTATGAAGCAGACTTACACTACCTCTATGACTACTACAATTATTTAATTCTCTACATCACTTTTAATCACAAAGCAATTTAAAACAGTAGATAAAATTATATCAACCCCTAGAATCATTATAGGCCAGTTACCTACCCTAAATTCTCTTTTCTGAAAAAAGAAAGTAAGAATATTTTTAAAGAAAAAGGCAACATTGTATCGTAGTCAAATAGGAATCATTTACGAAACAGCAGCTTTTTTTACATTTTCAATAAGCTGTGTAATAAGCGGATCTTGTCAAAGGACCATCATGTCATATAATAGCTGCAGTTAAAAATGTTCTTCCTAAAATAAACGACTATGTAGCCACAACATTTGTAATTAAAGTTGAAGACTTACTTTCATCAGGTTTATATAGTTGGAATTTTAAAATGACATTATAACCAAAAGTTTGGTCAAATAATCTAGACAGCATTGCAGACTTACATTACCTCTACTCCATGTTTTTATTGGCTGCTTGAATTAGCTTATAAAAAGAAACAGTTTTTCTGAACTCATTCAAAGTGCAGTTATTTTTCCATGACGTCAAGTGTTATGGTAAGAACACCGTTTGTTTTGGGAAATACTCTGTTGTCCTTTAACTAATCCGTGCCCACCACTTTCTGTAAGAAAACCTTCTTTTTTTCCAGGAACTATTTAAAACTCAAAAATAACTTTTGACTCTGTACTACACTTATCCTCAAGGCCAAATTGTGTAGGAGCCATTAGAACCTCTTGAATTTCCTCAGAGCACATCCCGAGATTCTTTCCCTAAAATTTTGGTTTTAAAAACACCAGGTAAGAATTTTTAAGGTCATAAGGCAATTTTTTTTTTAAGTTAAAACAGAATCATTGCAGAATGACCAGCCATTTCTAGACTTTAAATAAGCTGTATAATGTCCTGATGTTATTGAAGGACCGTCATGATATATAATTGCTGCAGTTATAAAAGTCCTTCCTGATATTGACAACTGTGAAGCCACAAAATTTTTAATCAAAGTTGTCAATTTTGTTCCATCAGGCCTACATCGTTGGAACATTAAAATGACATACTGGCCATATGTTTGTATAAATAATGTTGACAACATTTCAGACTTACATTGGCTACACTCCATGTTGTGATCAGCTGCTTTTACTAGCTTACTAAAGGACACTGATTTACTGTCTGGCAAAGTTAAATATATACATTTTTCTGAGTCTACACTAGTAGTACTTGATACCATACAGTTCTCGCAGTCATGCTGCCATTGATAAGAAAGCCCAAACAGGTGATCTACATCTACACCTTCATCATGCAATACATCAAGCATATACATTAAAAACTCCTGACAATCTTGCTGAATATTTTGAGAGAATTGTGTTTGACCTGAACATCTGTCTAACAGATTTCGAATTTTAGACACACTTTCTATTTTTGTTCTATCAGTGCTACATTTCTCTAACACAGAATTCAACAAACTGCAAAATCACTGATCCGAATTGACCACAATCTCTTGTTTTAAAGTTTCTAGAGAAAACAAAACATTAACCACTACATTAGCATAGCAGTTGACACCAGAACTGTTTTCAAATTGAAAACCAACAACATCTTCAACAAAATACTTTTCCTTTCTGCTTATAATTTCTGGTTCATCGACTTTTCGTCTTTTTGCTACAACCTCCCTACTATTGGTCACATTTCTTCGTTTCCGGCCTACCACACGTTTCTCAAACAAAGGATATTGAGGCAAATGTGGCGCATACTCTCTTCTTAACCTATTGTATTCCTTAACACAGTCTAGATCCGCACAAATGATTGTGACATCACACTCAATCAAGTACAATCCCGATAAAGTTCTGACTCGTGACAATGCCACATATGCCATACCCTCCTTGAACACAGAACTGCCAATATTCACCCATGCACTGTCTACACTCAAACCTTGCGATTTATGGATTGTCACCGCATATGCCAAGCAAACAGGAAACTGCTTACAGCGAACATATAAGTCTTTCACAAGCAAAAACCTAGCAGAGCAACGACCAATTAGCTGTACTTCCTCAATGCCATCAAATTTAATTTTTAAAAATTCAATTTCATCCCTATTTCTGTATTTCACAAAATCAACAACATTACCCATTGATCCATTTACCAGACCTCTTTCAACATGTAAATTCCTTCTTAAAATTATACGGCAATTTAAGCACACATTCAGAGTCTCTTCAAAACCCGCAGTTTTAAATATACTCTTTTCTAATGAATCCAATTTTGATTTCAAATTCTCAGACAAAATAATTGTTGATCCCATATGCTCTACTCTGTCAATAGCTTCCAGTTTCACAATATCTTGGTTTTCTAAATACAACATTTTGTTGTTGAAGATGGCACATTCTGCAAGAGTTGGCATCAAACATATTCCAGATTTTTTCTCAGTAATTTTCTGAAAAATATTCTCAGGCACGTCTTGTTCTGGATACAAATTTGACAGTAATCGTGCATGTAAAGCTTCTTTCCCATGCTCGGTCACTTTTCCGATTCTAACATCTTGTAGAATATTCTTGTAATCTTCATCCTTCGCCTGACGCATATTTTCATGCAGTTCAGCATAATTGAAGTTTAACCATATATTAACGTTGCCAATGCTCCCTAGGCACTTCCTGGTATCTTCATGCGTGAGCATTTTGAACACAGGTTGTCCTTTCACTGGTGTCAGCTGCAGAAGATCACCGAAAACAATGATGTGTTTGCCACCAAATAACACATCATACTCTGTTTTGAGAACTTCTTGCATTCTCAAATGCACAAAGGCAAGCATGACATTGGAAACCATGCTTACTTCGTCAATGATAAGAAGTTTCATTTTCTTCAAGACTCTTGAAACTTCACAACAAGCATCTCCAGATAACTTGTGGTATTGTAATTTGTTATCATGCTCCACTGGCAGCATCAGTAGACGATGCAAAGTAATACCTTTAATGTTATGAGCTGCCAGTCCAGTTGGAGCGGTGACAACACAAGACAGCGATGACTCAGTCCTTTTCTGCAAATAACATGAAATTGCTTTAATGAGGAAACTTTTTCCAGTTCCCGCTTCTCCACTCACGTACAGTCGGACAGGTTTCAACGACGTACATGAGCACTCCTTCTTCTCATGACTTAATCCATGATCAATTTGGTTGGTAACTTCGTCATATATTTTCCTCTGCTCAACGTTAAGTTGTCTTTCCAAGTCTTCTAAGTTAACCGCATCCTCCTGAGCATGTGCCATGGCTCTTTCCACTTCAATCATGGCAGTGGCAGCTTCATTTTCGATAACTGGTCCTCCTAGTGGATCCTGACTCAATGAAACAGAACTCTGACTGTCCTGAGAACTGTCTCTAGCAATCTCGGCTGCAATCGTTGCTTCCTGCTCAATTTCCGCATTCAACATTTCTAGATATTTGAGAAAAACAGGACATTCTATGGTCTCCTTGGCGGCATTGAAAGAGTCTTCGTAACAGAGGAAATCTCCAAGCAGTTCCTCTTCTACACGCCAAGGCTTGAAAAGTTGCAAAAGTGCTAAATAGAAAAACTCTTTTGTTTCAGGAGATTTGCCACTCAATTTTCGATGGTTTACTAAGTGCCATTTTCTTTGCTTGACGAGACATCCCTCACTTCCAATTACAGCATACACTCCTTTATCAATATCTTCTTTGATGTTCCTCTTGAATATGTAATTTTGTAGAACCTCATACAGACAAACATTCTCGAGGTGTCTGCTTCTATTTGGATAATATGTATCCAACATGTTGGTCTTCAAAATATCAGTACTGTTTGGCTCCTTTTCCGCCAAATACTCAATTTCCCGCACAGGTTTCAAAACTCGATTACGCGTTGCAGCAAGACCAAGACTCGCCCAAACGATACTCCTGGATTTGGCATAGAGACTTGCTGAAGACAACCGGTCAGAACATTCGTAAGCTCCGATTTCTCGATGTGACAACATCTTCAGACTGAAACTGTACAACTTCTTACTGAGGCTCTTTTCATGGGAAATGTCCTCCCACATATCCTTCAATTCTGTCTTTTCTTTTTTGGTGATGTAAGATGGCACATACCGAGCCACAGCCATACAGTTATCAGCCACGAACTGCATATCCATGTTAGCATTCCACATGGACAAAATCACTGGGTTGTAATCGTTGATATACTTGGACTCTTCGTTCCTTTTCAAATTGTATGTGTTTTTAGGTGATTTCTTCATCACATTATGTCGCAGCGAAGACATCAAACTGTTCACTCTTCCTTTAGAAATCACCGGTCGTGGAAAGGCGAAACGACATTTGGTGTAGAACTTGTCTTGTACTTTCCGCAACGATGGCTTTGGAAGCGTATAACTTGTTCTCTTAGGCTTTTGTCCTCCTTTGCGTTTGGAACAGCACATGTAGAATACTGTTCTATGAAACTCATCACTAAGTCTTCTGGATCTGTTCCAAATTTAGGTGCATCCTTGATCCACAGCAGCATATGTATATGAGGAGCACCTCTTGCTTGGTACTCCTTTCTCCAGAAGAAATCCAACACCTCTCCAAGAGGTGGATTTCTCTTGTTCATGATGAAAGACATCATAGCTTCAAATCTATGATTGAAGTACCTGCATACATTCACTGGATCCAAAGAGCACAGTTCCCCGGGTGTCTTGAATTCGATATTTTCAATGTTTCCATTTGCCTCTCGTAGAAATTCAAGTAAGTCTTCCCAGCCATACTCGGCACAGCTGAGAGTGAGGAACCATGTGGGAGTTCCTAAGTTCCTCAGCATACATTTTAAATCACCATGACGACGGTACCAGTATTCATTAGTACCACGCTGACACGCCATGAGATTAATCAGGTGAGAATCCAAAATACTGTCTTGCACATTGACTTTATCCATAAAGTCACTTGCCGAGATGTTTTGCATCTGTATACCACTTTTCAAGATGTGGTTCACTGCATATGACAGTCCAGACAGATCGCTTTCAAACAGGAGATGAAACAAATAGGGAATGCATTGTCGAAACCTAGGATCTTCTGCATAGAATCGTAAAGTCCGGTATTCAGAAGCAGGAATTTGATGAGGTCGCTCATCATATCTTCCTCCTTGACCTGTTGGAAATAGCTGTGGGAAACACCGAGCTTCCAAACTTTCCTCCCAAACACTAATGGGACTCCCTTTGGCTTTTTTCATTTGAAACAACTCAATAGCATTCCCCATGACTTCCTTGGAATGCAAAGGATGAACACTATAATGTTCATATATTTCTTCACTTTTAGAGGGTTCTATTTTCTCAATTTGACCAGCACACAAATTGCTATCCTCTTCTTCACTTACTTCCTCTTCTGCAACATATACATTCTTATAGTACTTATTGTTTTTTTTCAAATACAATGTTGCCTTTTTGACTTTCCTAACATCCACTAAATCTTGCCATATTTTCTTACTCTTTGTCGGAACCCCATTAACTAAGATAACCAGAGGTTCCTCTTCCACTTTTTCTACTCCAATAGTATTAATGTTTTTCTTCAAATCTAGAGGCAAATAAACAACTCTTCCCTTTAATCCTCTCTGTAAATCTGATGGAGGCAATTTCCCTGTCTTTGGCTCCATTCTTACAATAGCCTGAAAGGGATGGATACTTTGAATCAAAATAGATTCATAAGTATTTAAATCCTTCAATTCAGAAGGAATCTCAACCAATTCCAGATTATTATGAACCACTCTAGCAGGCATCTGGTTTTGATTTAATTTGTTACAACAATAAGTACACACACGTTGATCCAATCCCAAATCAAAACAATTTTCTACCATCAAGTATGTTGCAAAATCCTTCCATTCACTATTATTTTCCCTTTCACTTTTTGCATATAAATCCACTAACTTAGTCTGATTCTTATAATAAGTGCGTCGACAACACACACAAGTGAAATTAGGCCTCTCACTTAATTTCACCTGAAACGTGGCAATTTCCTTCTGAAAATTATCTGTACTGGAAACCTGTACACTATCTTCCACATTACCCTCTTCTTCTGGGTCAATTTCAACATTCTCCTCTTTACTTCCAAAGTAACAAAACTCAATTTCTTCACAAATATTCTCCACATCTATTTCAGAACCATGCAAAAGAGCAGTGCATAATTGTTTAAGCATAACTGCTGGACTCTTAGCATAATACACATTCTAACTAATTTCCTCACTTTATTATGATGCACTGCTAGCATCCTGAAATGATGAAAAACACTCTGGCATACTCTCCTGGAAAGACAAGCCAGTGAATGACCATGCAAACCTGTCACTTCTCTCACTCTGCAAGGATCTAATTCTTGCAACAACTTCATTTTCTGCTTCAAACTTTTCTTATTAAATGTCCGTACAAAATCACAAAGCAAATTGATGGAATCCTGTCGCACACTGCAAATACTACTACACTTCCAGGTGTACACAGGTCCCTTAGGACGTCTTCCTAAAACCTCATTACCTAACACCCATTCTGCCTCTGTTGTCACAAGTTTTTCTTTTTCAACTGGACAACCATCTTTCACCTCATAAGCTCGACCACTGATGTCAACTGCATGTACCAAATCATTATCCTGGAAATAACTCTCCTCATTAAAAAATGCCTCACAACTTGAACTATGCATCCATTCTCCTGAAAAAACTTCACAAAAATTACTACGATTAACTGTTCTCTTCCATCTACTATTTCTTTTGAAATCATAAATTGCCTTGTTTAGCTTCCTAATTCTATTGATTATCAAAATAAATAACTTTCGCTTAATTTCAAATGCCTGATCAATAACTTTCTCAATTTTTTTTTCTCTTATAAAAAACCACTTTCTGCTGACCTTTCTTAATATTTTTTAACAAATTGCCAATTATCCTGTTGCGGAACATTCGTCTACGAATGTCCCTAAACTGGTTTTTCCTTCTACTACCATGCACAGAGTTATCTCCTGCTCTAGCAGTAACATTTTTGATTGGCCTTCCCTTTCCGTTTAAATTGCTTCTCTTTTTCTGGACTAAAACATTTTCTGTAGTACTACTTTTTTTTCTACAAATATTTCTTATGAATGATTTCTTTATCTTACCCGGACCTTTCTTGGTGACTTGACAAGTTTTTATTGTAGAGGTCTGCTGCAATATTTTTTGGAGCTGCTGTCTTTGATGTTTGGTAGCCTTTCGCCTTCTGTCCTTCGAAGGCATTCTTTAATTTTGAAATGATCTGCAGTTGAATCTGTGGTAAAATATAATAAAAAATGTTATTAACCACTATTAGCAAACAGTAAATCAATAACAGTCATCAAAAATTTAACACACTACTTGTTATTTTTACATAGAATAATTTTTAGTGCATTGGCAAATTTAGAAATCACAAATAGTAGCAAAGAAATGGAATGCTTCTACATTTTACCTGTGCTGTTTTATATGTGAATCTGATCTAATTTTATGAGCATATTTTACTATTTCATTAAAGACACTACACATAACCTGTTTTTGAAGTTGTGTTTAATTTTAAATGAAACGGTTTACATTTTTACTTTTCATTTCAAGTACATTTTAAAAATAAATGTTTATAGTTCCATAGGCTCAAGCAGGTCAGCTTCCCACCCTATGTCATACAATTCTGACAAATCGGCATCCTCATCATGTTCTTCATCATCCTCAGGATTTAAATCATCCAAGGGATCTACTTCCACTGACGTTTCAATTACAAGTTCAATGATAAGGTCGAAATAAACTGATTGCTCATTATCACTCATGGTTGATGTTGTCGTTATCTTTAAAGAAAGAGAACAACAATGAGATGTTGCAGAGTAAGAGACAAATCTCAGAGATTATAATAGTGAAATTGTTTAACAAGAGTAACATTTTGCAGCTATTATTTAGCCATATCCAGCGATGCTGAGGAGGTGAGGCCTATGTCCAAGTTTTCAGTGAACAGGACTCATCTCTTCTTAACCTTGGATAAGCCTCACCGACTCTGTGTCCTCTGCTCATACTTAAATGTAAAGGGGCAGATTTATGTTAACTGGCGCATCCCCACGGATGCACCAGTTAATGTGCACCGCTGCTCTGCCACCCATGGTGTGCCGCATTTACAATGTGGAGCACCATTGAGCAAAAACAGCACAGATGCGTCACGCATCTGTGCTGCAAAAGCAGCACATTGCAGGAATCACGTCGTAAGCGCGACATGTCTACTGCAATGCACAGGAGGAAGCCTCACATTGCATGGTGCATCACTCCTTATGCCTGTTTCAAACAGACGTAAGGATTTGATTCAGCAATGCTATAAAGCTGACTCAGTGAAATCTTCTAAATTTCACTGTGTTAGTTTTACAGGGCTTTCATGCAAATAAATGCATACCCTGCAACAAAACACCTATATGAAATCTGACGCAGGTTTCATGTGGCACAGGACTTTACAGCATGACACATCTGCCTAGATGCATCAAGTTGTAAATATGTCACCACATAGCAAATCCTTTGCACCGCCGTTGCATCACAAAAGTGACGCACAGCAGCGGAAAAGAGGCACACACCTATCATAAATCTGTCCCTAACATTTTAAATGATTGATTCAGGATGACGATAAGGTGTGGCCTATCCAGAGGTTTGTTTGAGGTGAGGCCTACTCAGGGTTGCAGATGAAATTTAGGTTTGTTGAAGAATACAGAGGAGATAATACATGTCCAGGCCTACCAATGAAGTGAGTCATGTCCACTTCACTCTTGAACAAAGGCCAGACCTCTTCTGTGTCCGTGGACAGGCCTAAAGCTCATCTGCACAATGTCATTCGTAAAGTTAGAAAACACAGGTGATGTAATTGAAAAATGTGGAGTTTCTTTTCCTCATTTCACAATCACATCACCTGTGTTTCCTTTGGTTAGGTATCTCATAGTGCAGATGGAGTGTAGCATATGAAAGAGTACACAGAAGTTCAGCAGTGTATACAACAATTTTGACATTTACAGAAGATTCAGCTTCTTATCTTGTTGGAGATGAAGTGAGGCCTGTCTTGCAACATGGTGCATCTTTTGCATCACTGCTGCATCGGTTTCATGTGGCACGGGACTTTACAGCATGACACATCTGCCTAGATGCATCAAGTTGTAAATATGTCACCACATAGCAAATCTTTTGCACCGCCGCTGCGTCACAAAAGTGACGCACAGTGACGCAAAAGAGGCATACACCTATCATAAATCTGTCCCTAACATTTTAAATGATTGATTCAGGATGACGATAAGGTGTGGCCTATCCAGAGGTTTGTTTAAGGTGAGGCCTACTCAGGGTTGCAGATGAAATTTACGCTTGTTGAAGAGTACAGAGGAGATAATACATGTGAAGGCCTACCAATGAAGTAAGTCATGTCCACTTCACTCTTGAACAAAGGCCAGACCTCTTCTGTGTCCGTGGACAGGCCTAAACCTCATCTGCACAATGTCATTCGTAAACTTAGGAAACACAGGTGATGTAATTGAAAAATGTGGAGATTCTTTTCCTCATTTCACAATCACATCACCTGTGTTTCCTTTGCTTAGGTATCTCATAGTGCAGATGGAGTCTAGCATATGAAAGAGTACACAGAAGTTCAGCAGTGTATACAACAATGTTGACATTTACAGAAGATTCAGCTTCTTATCTTGTTGGAGATGAAGTGAGGCCTGTCTTGCAACATGGTGCATCTTTTGCATCACTGCTGCATCGGTTTCATGTGGCACGGGACTTTACAGCATGACACATCTGCCTAGATGCATCAAGTTGTAAATATGTCGCCACATAGCAAATGTTTTGCACCGCCGCTGCGTCACAAAAGTGACGCACAGTGACGCAAAAGAGGCATACACCTATCATAAATCTGTCCCTAACATTTTAAATGATTGATTCAGGATGACGATAAGGTGTGGCCTATCCAGAGGTTTGTTTAAGGTGAGGCCTACTCGGGGTTGCAGATGAAATTTACGCTTGTTGAAGAGTACAGAGGAGATAATACATGTGAAGGCCTACCAATGAAGTAAGTAATGTCCACTTCACTCTTGAACAAAGGCCAGACCTCTTCTGTGTCCGTGGACAGGCCTAAACCTCATCTGCACAATGTCATTCGTAAACTTAGGAAACACAGGTGATGTAATTGAAAAATTTGGAGATTCTTTTCCTCATTTCACAATCACATCACCTGTGTTTCCTTTGCTTAGGTATCTCATAGTGCAGATGGAGTCTAGCATATGTAAGACTACGCAGAAGGTGAGAACTGTATGGAACATGGCTATATAAGTCAAATAATCAAAATCTAAATTTGCCAAGCACACATGGGGGTGTATTTACAAGGACCTTCCACCACGGGGAAATGTCTTTAATTAAAATGGGAAAAATAAGATCAAAGGGACTCAAATGCCTTTTAAATATACCCCAAGCAACCTATGAAACTCTAGCACTACATATCAAGAAACCTAATTGATTTCAAAAATCGTTTTTAAACACATCATCTAAATCAATTATATACCTACATTCAAGGGGAAATGACTTAAAATGGCCTAAGACACATGAAAGCGTTTTTTTAAGGCCCTTGCACCATTTTTGGGTCGCTTTTAACATGGTTATGTTAGTCAAAGAATTAAAATCTAAATTTGCCAAGCACAGATGGGGGCATATTTACAAGGAAATTGCACCACGGGGAAAGGTCTTAAATTAAAATGGGAAAAATAACATCAGAGAGACTCAAATGCCTTATAAATATGCCCCAAGCAACCTATGAAACTCTAGCACTACATATCCAGAAACCTAATTGATGTCAAAAAACGTTTTAAAACACATCATCTAAATCAATTATATACCTACATTCATCGGGAAGTGACTTAAAATGCCCTAAGACACATGAAAGCGTTTTTTTTAAGCCCTTGCTCCATTTTTGGATCACTTTTAACATGGCTATGTAAGTCAAATAATCAAGATCTAAATTTGCCAAGCACAGATGGGGGCGTATTTACAAGGACCTTGCACCACAGGGAAAGGTCTTAAATTAAAATGGGAAAAATAACATCAGAGAGACTCAAAGGCCTTATAAATATGCCCCAAGCAACCTATGAAGCTCTAGCAGTACATATCAAGAAACCTAATTGTTTTCAAAAATCGTTTTTAAACACATCATCTAAATCAATTATATACCTACATTCAAGAGGAAATGACTTAAAATGGCCTAAGACACATGAAAGCGTTTTTTTTAAGGCCCTTGCAACATTTTTGGGTCACTTTTAACATGGCTATGTTAGTCAAAGAATTAAAATCTAAATTTGCCAAGCACAGATGGGGGCATATTTACAAGGACCTTGCACCACGGGGAAAGGTCTTAAATTAAAATGGGAAAAATTACATCAAAGGAACTCAAAAGCCTTGAAAATATGCCCCAAGCAACCTATGAAACTCTAGCAGTACATATCAAGAAACCTAATTGATTTCAAAAACGTTTTTAAACACATCTTGTAAAGCAATTATATTCATACATTCATGGGGAAGTGAGTTAAAATACCCTAAGACACATTAAAGCATTTTTGTAAGACCCTTGCACTTTTTTTGCGTCACTTTTAACATGGCTATGTAACACAAAGAAACAAAATCTATTTGTAAAACACTTGACACAAAGCAACATTTTAAATACACAACTTTCTTCATAATTTTCTCCCTAAACCATACTATTCTCTATCTAAATTAAATGAATCTTTTCTCACCTTAGCAAATACTTTATGAGTTTCAAAACAGTCTCAGAAACACACCAAATTGTCTTTAGCAGAGCAAAAGGTATGCACTCCAGAGTCTGCAGCTATAAAAAGCACAGAAAAGCTGTAATTCATCACACATTTCTCTCATGTCACCCAATCAAAACTCTTCCCTCACTTTTTTCAAATCAACACCCTTCCCCCCTCTGCCCTTTCTGCCTTTTTTGCATAGCAACCACCTCCTGAAAGACCTCTCATGTTTGCAAGTTCACACAACAATGTTTCAATTGAACTCTGAACTCTCAGTACACCTGCATATCCAGTGCAATCTTTCATAAAATGATTTTTTTTTGACCATTCAAATTACATCTTTCAAAGAACTCATCCATGCACCCTAACTTTCTGTTTTCAGCAATCAAAATCCACTAATCACTGCTACTGCTTCATTAACACAGAAACTCCACAGTTTTTTCATTTTAAACTCTTATTTTTTCAACTCCCATTTCATTGCCACACTTCATCTGACTGCAGCAGAACCTCCTCTCACCATGTTTTCTGTCTGGATTGTTGGACATAGTTATATCCACTGGGCTCAAAGGTTTGCTGATAACAGAAATTTACCTAACCTCAATTTACAAAATGTGGAAATCAAGTGGATTGCCCACAGAGGATTAAAATGTCACCAATTGATACCATTGGTGAAAACCTTTTTGCATTTGCCAAAACCTGACCTGTTAATTGTGCACTGTGGAGGTAATGACTTGGGCACTTTGACTGGGGTAGGTCTGGAAATGCTTTTAAAGGACACCTTTGAGCAATTGATGGCACTTTTTCCTCAAACTGCCTTGGTATATTCAAATATATGCCAAAGACAGAAATGGAGGTGGTCAAACCAATTTTGTCCACAAATTGAGAAATCGAGGAAGCATGTAAATAAGTCTGTTTCAGCTTACATGAGAGACCATGGAATGGGCTCCATCTACAACAATAACTTGCGTTACTACATGCAAGATATCTACAGAGGAGATGGAGTTCACTTCTCAGATGAGGGGAACAGAATTTCCATCCTCAATTTAAGACTGTGCATTGGTACCTACTTGTAGGTACCTACATCAGCCACAGGACCCAAAAGTTCTTTTCAGAGCTACCCTACATCTGATCACTCACAATTATTATTTTACTCTAACTTTTTTCACTAATTTTCACCAAAGTACGCTCCCCGGAGCGCTACCCGGTACGCGCACCGGACGCTAACCGTGCGAAATTTTTAAAAAAAATGTTTTTTTTTCGCACATATGGGCCTCCTCAGCCACCCTCAGAAAACCTAGGGGGTCAAGATACGTCTACCGTGCCCCCTTCTAACCATTCTGAACATTATTTGCCCTCCATCTTGTATCTCAATTCTACCGAAACACAAAATGGTGGACTCCCATAACGCTGCTGGTTCGCGTACCGGGGCGCTCACCGGGAAGCGCTCCATTAAAAAAGGTGGGAAAGTAATTTACAGAAGAAACCCTGGAGACAATGTCACCAAATATAGATTAACTCATACTACATACCAATCCCTACCATTTTCACAAATTTGGTTGGAATTCCATTTAGCCATTTAGCCTGTAGACCTCTCTAAATACCCTGAGGTAAATTACTTCACAAAACACATCTGAAGTGTTGGAATTGACAACCAATTAAAATGTTACTTTCATTTTCTACTTTTTTTACCTGACATTTGATTGGTTATGTACCTGAATATATATAAAAAAAGAAAGAAAAACACAGCCATTTTGACTACTACTTCCTGAACTACATTGCAAGATCATTTTCACTCACAACTTAAACTTGTTTTTAAAAGGTAAGATGTTATTTTATAAATTTGAAAACATTTTCAGATAGTTATATACTATCCCTCTGTAACAGTTAGACATTGAGAAAGGCTTGTTTATTATAATTATGGATTGATTTAGGTTTCTGTGGTATAATTATGAATTTACATAGGTTTTTTCACAGGCACTTTTTAATAGTACTACTTCATGCCTCAAAAGTACCTGTCTAAACTTAAACTCAACAGTGCCCTATCTCTACTGATATATTTATTTTTTATTCAAATTTCAGCACAAAAATGCAAGGAGAACAGAACGTTTCCTTTGAAATTGTCCTAGACATGAACAATGAGGAAATAATTGAACCCATTGACTTGGAATTCATGGATGAATCACGAGACCATGAACTTCTACAATGTGTAGAATCTGTGGATTGTTTACTTCATTATGATGACGGTCAAATGTGGGAAGTTATGTTCACTCAACAAGAGGACATATCAGACAGTCAAATGTTAGACGTTCTATTAAATTTTGAAAAACAATCCGAAAAATAAAATTATATTTAATATTAAAAAATTGTTTGAGTCTTTAATCATTTTTATATGTAATTCATAAACTAGTACCAAATTGATTATAATGTAAATTCATACTTATAGTATACTGTTCACAATTACCAAAATACATTTATATTTAATAATCATTAATACTGCTACTTCAATAAAAAATAAATTAAAAAAAAGAACAATCAATAAACATACAATATTTCAAAATATCATAGTCTATCATTCTTTTTTTTTTTTTTTGCCCCGCGGGGCCCTTTTAAAGCCTCCACATCAAACCTAGGGGGTCAGGGAGGATCTACTATGCCCCCTTATGGTCATTTCCCCCTTTGTTTTGGCCTCCTCTTGTCTCTCGATCATACCGAGAGACAAGATGGCGGTCGCTCCGGACTGTTTAGAATGTTGACAGACACCGGAGAGCCAATCAGCTTCGCTTCGCGAAGTTCCGTTACGCGTCAAGTACGCGAACCGGGGCGCTGCCCGGAGCGCGCTTACAGATATATATGTTTTTTTGAACGTTAATTTCTCAAAATCCACTGGAGCACATATATTGAGACCTAGCAAAGGCACATTGGGCTACCAGTCCCTACAATTTTGCCAAGTTTCGTGCAAATCCATTCAGCCGTTCGAGCTAAAAGTGAGCTGCTCAGAAACAAAATGTTCCATTTTCCTGAAAATTTCAGCCAATTCCGTCCACAAACGCCAAAGTTATTAGACATAGAATTTTCAAAAATCCCATAGAGAAAAAATCCTAACTATATATACCTACTGGCGACCGCCAGTAGGTAATATATATATATATATATATATATATATATATATATATATATATATATATATATATATATATATATATATATATATATATATATATATATATATATATATATATATCCAAGACCACTTCCTCCAATACACCGGGACCCAGAACTGCGGTGCAAAGCCCGGGATAGAGGTCACCCTCTAAAGTGTAAGATTCTCACCCAGCACAGCAGCCGCTGTGCGAATACACTTCCAATCCAGCCTCGTCACAATATCAATCCATAAAGCGCGTGCGCTCAAGTTGAAATTTTATTCAGTTTGGTTCCAGCATGTTACAAACGGAATCATGTAGCAAACCCAACGCGTTTCGGCGAAAAGCAATCGCCTTGGTCATATATACATATATATCCTACTGGCAGTCGCCAGTAGGTAGTTATAGTCAGGACATAGTTTCCATAGGAAAAGTATTTTTTGTATTCTCAATATCTTTGGCGCAGGTTGCCAAATCTTCTCGAAATTTTCAAAACTAGTGGCCCGCTCCGGTCAGTTCCTGTCTTGAAAGTTTCAGGGTGATTCGACGAGCGGACTGAGAAAAAAGGGGGGGTCCCAAATTGTGTTTTCCCTATGTAATTTTTCATAGGTAACTTTAGACACAGCTACAGCCTGAACTGCTGAATGGAATTACACCAAGTTTGGCAAAAGGGTAGGTCTTGGTTCAGAAAGAGCCCTTTTTTTAAATGGTGTAAATACGTTCAGTAGTTTTTGTGGAATTCAAAAATAAAAAAAGTTTGATACCTAGGGACGCGGTGGATTCGCAAACCCTGCCGAGCAAGAGCTTCACTTTAATTGGCTTCCAACACTCCAAACCAGGAAGTGTTGGCAGCCATCTTGTGACTCAGTAGAACCGAGTAACAAGAAACAGTAAAATAAAGGTTAAAAAAGCAAGAAAAGGGGGCAGGGTAGAAACATCCTGACCCCCTAGGCCTGCTCAGGGGGTCCCACAAGAGCCCCCAGGGTCAGAA
Source organism: Lissotriton helveticus (assembly GCF_964261635.1). Taxonomy (NCBI): domain Eukaryota; kingdom Metazoa; phylum Chordata; class Amphibia; order Caudata; family Salamandridae; genus Lissotriton; species Lissotriton helveticus. The sequence continues at coordinate 1,472,976,528 of NC_136065.1, forward strand.
AAAGCATAATTTTTTGTCATTTCAGCGAATTTTGTGCGGGGTCATGAATCCCTCCAAAATGTAAAAAAAAGCTAAGGCTCCCGCAGTTCATTTTAAGGAGGTCCTCAGGTGGGCCAGGTCCCGGGGGCAATGGCACAAAATAATAGCTTCTCGTCTTGTGTGCTGCTCACTACACCCACTGTGCCGTCCTCTTTGACATGGCTGCTCACAAGAGTATAGTGTGCTGCTCACTACACCCTTGTGCGCTCTTCCCCTGTGCCTTGGTGTCTGGCTGTGCTGTTCATAATCACATCTCCGTGAGCTCTGCTGCGGACGAGACACTCAGGTAAAGATGGTTTGACAAGAATCACAGTGTTGTAGCCAAGCATCAGCACAGGGATTCGATCTCAAGTTAACGCCGGCAGCAGAAGGACTCCAGCAGTGCCAGGGTAAGGAAGTGATGCTGCATCAGGGGCATCCTCAGAAGGAGGACCAGGGCTTGCGTCCGAGGGAGATATTTGTATGATGAAGGTGAAAGCGCAGCGGAAGGGGGTGCGGGCTAAACAGGAGTCTGTAAACATGTCACAGGGGTAATAGAGTAAAAAGAGGCCTGACCCCGGCAGTGCTCGGGGGTTCGGGTGAAAAGAACCAAAGAGGCAGACATTTTCTGTAGATGTTACTGGCACTGGGCGCAAGTTCAGGGGTAGAGCCAGCCCCCCGCCCCCTCCCAGGAGTGGCCTGGTTAACGCCATTGGTAACCGAGGGACCCCAAAATATCCATGCCGCTGATACCATCGTAAGTCATAACACTGCCCCCTGAGCATTGGTGTACAATGAGACCCCCTGAACTAAAGGCAGAACATCTGTACCCCCAGAAGGGATATATTTAGGGCAAAACCCCTCTGTAGACACCTCTCGGACATTCAAGCGTCATCACTGACTGTAGGAGTGATGACTGTGAGGCGAACCCACCGGACGATTCTTTCATACCGAAGGGACATTGGGGATGAACACCCCACCGTCGGGTTTCCATCCAGATTACCACTCCCCCAAAAGCGGGCGTATCGCCCGATACAACTGAACTCCCAAATCAGTTCCTCGGCTACAGCCCTCACACCAGGGTCAGTGCCCCAGGACTCCAAGCAGTAGCTGCGGTTGAGCAGAGGGGCACACATGGCGTAGGATGCGCTGAGCAGACAAGCCACCCTTGTATCCCCTTTGCCCTCTGCATCTAGTCACTCACACGCAGGGGCCAGAAGTAGACTGTCCTGGGCCCCAGGCTGCTGGGGGCCACTGTCGGGTGCGTCCTAGAATTCAGCATGAGAGCTGCTACAAGCATGGGGGGGTGGAAGTGGCAATTTCCGATTGTAGCGTCTTTGAGAGCTGCTGGAAGACCTTTTGTGGTGACAGGCGAGAGGGCTGGGGTTAATGTCCCTTTGTAGCGCCTTCAAGGCCACCGAACAGGGAGAGGGCTTTGAGGCACTGGGACCAACAGCAGCCATCTGTCCCAGAACCTTGTGCAAAGCGTAGAACTTGCTGAGGGTCCTCAGGGCTAATGAAAGAGATGGCGGGCTACCAGCAGGGCAAGCGCCACCAGCCTAGGTGCTGCTGATCTGTAGCCTCAGAGAGCAGAGCAATGCCCAGCCACCCAGCAGGAGCAGGGCAATGGTATAGGGGCACAGGGGCAATAGTGCGGATGCACAGGGTCAATGGTACAGGGGTAATGGTGCGGAGAAGAGGGGTAACATTCCAAGTAGGGTAGGACAGTGGTCGCAGGGCACAGCAGCTGAAGGTCCGCCGTTGGCACAACTGAAGCCCAGTAAGTGTAAGCCACTGAGGGCAGGTGGCAATACTACCAGAGGAGAAGATAAAAAGATGTACAAGAGACGAAAACCCAAAATGGCAACGAATAATTAGAGTGGAAGCAGCAGCGCTGCAAGAGAACGACAAGAAATAAAGAATACAACGAGGGGTGAGGGAAACCAAAGGAAGGGATGGGGCAAGTCATATGGAGAAGACAGGGCAAAAAACACCAGAAGGAACGGAAACAAGACGCTCTGGGATGTTAGCTGCAGCTTGTGGGGCCAATGCTTTGCTCATTGTGGGTGTTTCATTTGCAGACACTGTTGCGCTTGGGTGGGTTTGCTTGTGAGGTTTCTTTTGTTGCTGGTGCTGCAGCTGATTGAAATGCTGGTACTTGCTTTTGTTAGATGTTTGTTGTCACTTTGCTTGTTAGCGGTTTTACTTTGCAAGATTAGTGCAAAGTCGCTTCAAGGATACATTTTAAATTCTATTTCCCTGTGCTATAAACATTAAAAACACTGCAAACATTCCATCCTTCCTGCAAGCCCCCGATGTCCGGGTGGTGAGAGCTTCAGAACCCCCAAGGGCCAGGCTCTGTGGTGGGAGTTTGATTCATGACACCGGCAGCGACAGAGTCACTGTGGCTACCGTCAGCCCAGCGGTGCCACTGAAAGGGCATGATTGGCTACTGTCAGCCCAGCTGTGCCACTGAAAGCGCATGCGTGGGTACCGTCAGCCCAGCTGTGCCACCGAAAGGGCATGCGTGGATACAGTGAGCCCAGCGGTGCCACTGAAAGAAAGGGCCTGCATAGCTATGGTCAGCCCAGCGGTGCTACTCAAAGGCCATGCGTGGGTACGGTCAGCCCAGTGGCGTCACTGAGCGGTGCCACCAAAAGGGAATGTGTGGCTACCGTCAGCCTAGCAGTGCCACTGAAAGAAAGGGCATGCGTGGCAATGGTCAGCCCAGCGGTGCCACTCAAAGGGCGTGGGATCTGTTCTTTAAGAATGCTGGTGCCATGCAGCATGGCATTTTCCAATAAAAGAGTTCATTAACTCCAGCTTTTGAATAGAAAAAGTCATGCCCACCCGTCAAGCAGGGGCCAAAAAAGGTGAAAGAAAAGGTGAAGTTCACATTTTAACTCCCATTTGATTCTTTGCTCTAAATAGAGAAAATGAACAGAACTACACTAAACATGGCGGAAAACTAGAACTTTACTCCCGGAAGTGCCTGTGTGTGGTTGGGTTTAAATCCTTTCAGTAGTGTAGGGAAATAAGAGTTTAACTATTATTTTGGTCTCAGAATTAAGAGGTTATACTGTAGAAATGTAATGGCAGCTTGATTTACCTATAATTGTAGTGTTGTAGAGTAAAGTCACTTGCAGTAAGAAAGGTGTATTTTTGATTTGCTTAGAATTGTAGTGGTGCAGAATGTAGTCACATGCAGTTAAAATGGTGTAATTTTGATTTGCCAATAATTGTCTTGGCATTGGGTAAAGCCGCATGCAATTAAAAAGGTGTATTTTTGGTTTACCTATAATTGTGGTGGTTTAGAGTGAAGTAACATGCAGTTGGAAAGGTGCATTTCTGACTTGCCTAAAATTGTATTGGTGTTTGGTGATGTCGCTTGTAGTTGAAAATGTGTATTTTTTATTTGCCTTAATTGTAGTGGTGTTTAGTGAAGTTGCATGCAGTAAGAATGGTGTATTTTGATTTGACTCTAGTTGTAGTGGTGTAGAGTGAAGTCGCATGCAGTTATAAAGGTGTATTTATGATTTACCTATAATTGTAGCAGTGTTGGGTGAAGCTGCATGCAGTTAGAAAGGTGGTTTTGATTTGCCTGTAATTGTACAGGTTTTGGGTAAAGTAGCTTGCATTTTCCCAGTGCTGGGGTTTCAGGTTTCATGCAGATCCCAAGAATGGAGGCGCACTTATATGGCGGGTAAAAATCATTGATTTGCTAATAGCCATGTAAAAGTTTTACAAATCTCCACAACACTTGGCAGACACTTACCATGTTAAGATGATTTCATATTTCTAAATCCGTGAAGTGGTGAAAATGTTTACCAGATGGTTAACAAAGCAATGTTTCCTGTTGTAGCTCCCATGCAAATCTTCATTGCTAGATGCTGAGGACCTCAGGACACAAGTGGACTTCATCCTCCGAGCAGCAGTGCACCAGAAGCCGCGTTTGCTGCCTGGTGTAAAAAGGTTATTTACAACAAGGGGTGGTGATGGACAGAGTCTCTGAATTAAGCAGAGTACTCTCACCCAGTCAAGAGATCAGGGCTTGATCCAACACCGTTTTTTAGCTCATTGCACCATCCCAGTTTCAGAACCTGGCTGTATGCAAATTAGTCTGTCCCTGGCCCAGTGCATCATGGGAACAGGGCAGACCAGACTACAAAAGCCAATTCTTACACTGGGAAGGAAACAAGCTTCCGGGGACCGGTTTCTGCCATTTCAGGCGTCTTCGGCCCGGCTTGCTTGAATCCTGATGGTGCAATGAGCAAGGGACTCACATCTGAGTATACCCTTCCACGCTTAGGGTGGACAAAATTATTTACAACAAGGGGTGGTGATGGACAGAGTCTCTGAATTAAGCAGAGTACTCTCACCCAGTCAAGAGATCAGGGCTAGATCCAACACCGTTTTTTAGCTCATTGCACCATCCCAGTTTCAGAACCTGGCTGTATGCAAATTAGTCTGTCCCTGGCCCAGTGCATCATGGGAACAGGGCAGACCAGACTACAAAAGCCAATTCTTACACTGGGAAGGAAACAAGCTTCCGGGGACCGGTTTCTGCCATTTCAGGCGTCTTCGGCCCGGCTTGCTTGAATCCTGATGGTGCAATGAGCAAGGGACTCACATCTGAGTATACTCTTCCACGCTTAGGGTGGACAAAATTATTTACAACAAGGGGTGGTGATGGACAGAGTCTCTGAATTAAGCAGAGTACTCTCACCCAGTCAAGAGATCAGGGCTAGATCCAACACCGTTTTTTCGCTCATTGCACCATCCCAGTTTCAGAACCTGGCTGTATGCAAATTAGTCTGTCCCTGGCCCAGTGCATCATGGGAACAGGGCAGACCAGACTACAAAAGCCAATTCTTACACTGGGAAGGAAACAAGCTTCCGGGGACCGGTTTCTGCCATTTCAGGCGTCTTCGGCCCGGCTTGCTTGAATCCTGATGGTGCAATGAGCAAGGGACTCACATCTGAGTATACCCTTCCACGCTTAGGGTGGACAAAATTATTTACAACAAGGGGTGGTGATGGACAGAGTCTCTGAATTAAGCAGAGTACTCTCACCCAGTCAAGAGATCAGGGCTAGATCCAACACCGTTTTTTAGCTCATTGCACCATCCCAGTTTCAGAACCTGGCTGTATGCAAATTAGTCTGTCCCTGGCCCAGTGCATCATGGGAACAGGGCAGACCAGACTACAAAAGCCAATTCTTACACTGGGAAGGAAACAAGCTTCCGGGGACCGGTTTCTGCCATTTCAGGCGTCTTCGGCCCGGCTTGCTTGAATCCTGATGGTGCAATGAGCAAGGGACTCACATCTGAGTATACTCTTCCACGCTTAGGGTGGACAAAATTATTTACAACAAGGGGTGGTGATGGACAGAGTCTCTGAATTAAGCAGAGTACTCTCACCCAGTCAAGAGATCAGGGCTAGATCCAACACCATTTTTTAGCTCATTGCACCATCCCAGTTTCAGAAACTGGCTGTATGCAAATTAGTCTGTCCCTGGCCCAGTGCATCATGGGAACAGGGCAGACCAGACTACAAAAGCCAATTCTTACACTGGGAAGGAAACAAGCTTCCGGGGACCGGTTTCTGCCATTTCAGGCGTCTTCGGCCCGGCTTGCTTGAATCCTGATGGTGCAATGAGCAAGGGACTCACATCTGAGTATACCCTTCCACGCTTAGGGTGGACAAAATTATTTACAACAAGGGGTGGTGATGGACAGAGTCTCTGAATTAAGCAGAGTACTCTCACCCAGTCAAGAGATCAGGGCTAGATCCAACACCGTTTTTTCGCTCATTGCACCATCCCAGTTTCAGAACCTGGCTGTATGCAAATTAGTCTGTCCCTGGCCCAGTGCATCATGGGAACAGGGCAGACCAGACTACAAAAGCCAATTCTTACACTGGGAAGGAAACAAGCTTCCGGGGACCGGTTTCTGCCATTTCAGGCGTCTTCGGCCCGGCTTGCTTGAATCCTGATGGTGCAATGAGCAAGGGACTCACATCTGAGTATACCCTTCCACGCTTAGGGTGGACAAAATTATTTACAACAAGGGGTGGTGATGGACAGAGTCTCTGAATTAAGCAGAGTACTCTCACCCAGTCAAGAGATCAGGGCTAGATCCAACACCGTTTTTTCGCTCATTGCACCATCCCAGTTTCAGAACCTGGCTGTATGCAAATTAGTCTGTCCCTGGCCCAGTGCATCATGGGAACAGGGCAGACCAGACTACAAAAGCCAATTCTTACACTGGGAAGGAAACAAGCTTCCGGGGACCGGTTTCTGCCATTTCAGGCATCTTCGGCCCGGCTTGCTTGAATCCTGATGGTGCAATGAGCAAGGGACTCACATCTGAGTATACCCTTCCACGCTTAGGGTGGACAAAATTATTTACAACAAGGGGTGGTGATGGACAGAGTCTCTGAATTAAGCAGAGTACTCTCACCCAGTCAAGAGATCAGGGCTAGATCCAACACCGTTTTTTAGCTCATTGCACCATCCCAGTTTCAGAACCTGGCTGTATGCAAATTAGTCTGTCCCTGGCCCAGTGCATCATGGGAACAGGGCAGACCAGACTACAAAAGCCAATTCTTACACTGGGAAGGAAACAAGCTTCCGGGGACCGGTTTCTGCCATTTCAGGCGTCTTCGGCCCGGCTTGCTTGAATCCTGATGGTGCAATGAGCAAGGGACTCACATCTGAGTATACCCTTCCACGCTTAGGGTGGACAAAATTATTTACAACAAGGGGTGGTGATGGACAGAGTCTCTGAATTAAGCAGAGTACTCTCACCCAGTCAAGAGATCAGGGCTAGATCCAACACCGTTTTTTAGCTCATTGCACCATCCCAGTTTCAGAACCTGGCTGTATGCAAATTAGTCTGTCCCTGGCCCAGTGCATCATGGGAACAGGGCAGACCAGACTACAAAAGCCAATTCTTACACTGGGAAGGAAACAAGCTTCCGGGGACCGGTTTCTGCCATTTCAGGCGTCTTCGGCCCGGCTTGCTTGAATCCTGATGGTGCAATGAGCAAGGGACTCACATCTGAGTATACCCTTCCACGCTTAGGGTGGACAAAATTATTTACAACAAGGGGTGGTGATGGACAGAGTCTCTGAATTAAGCAGAGTACTCTCACCCAGTCAAGAGATCAGGGCTAGATCCAACACCGTTTTTTAGCTCATTGCACCATCCCAGTTTCAGAACCTGGCTGTATGCAAATTAGTCTGTCCCTGGCCCAGTGCATCATGGGAACAGGGCAGACCAGACTACAAAAGCCAATTCTTACACTGGGAAGGAAACAAGCTTCCGGGGACCGGTTTCTGCCATTTCAGGCGTCTTCGGCCCGGCTTGCTTGAATCCTGATGGTGCAATGAGCAAGGGACTCACATCTGAGTATACCCTTCCACGCTTAGGGTGGACAAAATTATTTACAACAAGGGGTGGTGATGGACAGAGTCTCTGAATTAAGCAGAGTACTCTCACCCAGTCAAGAGATCAGGGCTAGATCCAACACCGTTTTTTAGCTCATTGCACCATCCCAGTTTCAGAACCTGGCTGTATGCAAATTAGTCTGTCCCTGGCCCAGTGCATCATGGGAACAGGGCAGACCAGACTACAAAAGCCAATTCTTACACTGGGAAGGAAACAAGCTTCCGGGGACCGGTTTCTGCCATTTCAGGCGTCTTCGGCCCGGCTTGCTTGAATCCTGATGGTGCAATGAGCAAGGGACTCACATCTGAGTATACCCTTCCACGCTTAGGGTGGACAAAATTATTTACAACAAGGGGTGGTGATGGACAGAGTCTCTGAATTAAGCAGAGTACTCTCACCCAGTCAAGAGATCAGGGCTAGATCCAACACCGTTTTTTAGCTCATTGCACCATCCCAGTTTCAGAACCTGGCTGTATGCAAATTAGTCTGTCCCTGGCCCAGTGCATCATGGGAACAGGGCAGACCAGACTACAAAAGCCAATTCTTACACTGGGAAGGAAACAAGCTTCCGGGGACCGGTTTCTGCCATTTCAGGCGTCTTCGGCCCGGCTTGCTTGAATCCTGATGGTGCAATGAGCAAGGGACTCACATCTGAGTATACCCTTCCACGCTTAGGGTGGACAAAATTATTTACAACAAGGGGTGGTGATGGACAGAGTCTCTGAATTAAGCAGAGTACTCTCACCCAGTCAAGAGATCAGGGCTAGATCCAACACCGTTTTTTAGCTCATTGCACCATCCCAGTTTCAGAACCTGGCTGTATGCAAATTAGTCTGTCCCTGGCCCAGTGCATCATGGGAACAGGGCAGACCAGACTACAAAAGCCAATTCTTACACTGGGAAGGAAACAAGCTTCCGGGGACCGGTTTCTGCCATTTCAGGCGTCTTCGGCCCGGCTTGCTTGAATCCTGATGGTGCAATGAGCAAGGGACTCACATCTGAGTATACCCTTCCACGCTTAGGGTGGACAAAATTATTTACAACAAGGGGTGGTGATGGACAGAGTCTCTGAATTAAGCAGAGTACTCTCACCCAGTCAAGAGATCAGGGCTAGATCCAACACCGTTTTTTAGCTCATTGCACCATCCCAGTTTCAGAACCTGGCTGTATGCAAATTAGTCTGTCCCTGGCCCAGTGCATCATTGGAACAGGGCAGACCAGACTACAAAAGCCAATTCTTACACTGGGAAGGAAACAAGCTTCCGGGGACCGGTTTCTGCCATTTCAGGCGTCTTCGGCCCGGCTTGCTTGAATCCTGATGGTGCAATGAGCAAGGGACTCACATCTGAGTATACCCTTCCACGCTTAGGGTGGACAAAATTATTTACAACAAGGGGTGGTGATGGACAGAGTCTCTGAATTAAGCAGAGTACTCTCACCCAGTCAAGAGATCAGGGCTAGATCCAACACCGTTTTTTAGCTCATTGCACCATCCCAGTTTCAGAACCTGGCTGTATGCAAATTAGTCTGTCCCTGGCCCAGTGCATCATGGGAACAGGGCAGACCAGACTACAAAAGCCAATTCTTACACTGGGAAGGAAACAAGCTTCCGGGGACCGGTTTCTGCCATTTCAGGCGTCTTCGGCCCGGCTTGCTTGAATCCTGATGGTGCAATGAGCAAGGGACTCACATCTGAGTATACCCTTCCACGCTTAGGGTGGACAAAATTATTTACAACAAGGGGTGGTGATGGACAGAGTCTCTGAATTAAGCAGAGTACTCTCACCCAGTCAAGAGATCAGGGCTAGATCCAACACCGTTTTTTAGCTCATTGCACCATCCCAGTTTCAGAACCTGGCTGTATGCAAATTAGTCTGTCCCTGGCCCAGTGCATCATGGGAACAGGGCAGACCAGACTACAAAAGCCAATTCTTACACTGGGAAGGAAACAAGCTTCCGGGGACCGGTTTCTGCCATTTCAGGCGTCTTCGGCCCGGCTTGCTTGAATCCTGATGGTGCAATGAGCAAGGGACTCACATCTGAATATACCCTTCCACGCTTAGGGTGGACAAAATTATTTACAACAAGGGGTGGTGATGGACAGAGTCTCTGAATTAAGCAGAGTACTCTCACCCAGTCAAGAGATCAGGGCTAGATCCAACACCGTTTTTTAGCTCATTGCACCATCCCAGTTTCAGAACCTGGCTGTATGCAAATTAGTCTGTCCCTGGCCCAGTGCATCATGGGAACAGGGCAGACCAGACTACAAAAGCCAATTCTTACACTGGGAAGGAAACAAGCTTCCGGGGACCGGTTTCTGCCATTTCAGGCGTCTTCGGCCCGGCTTGCTTGAATCCTGATGGTGCAATGAGCAAGGGACTCACATCTGAGTATACCCTTCCACGCTTAGGGTGGACAAAATTATTTACAACAAGGGGTGGTGATGGACAGAGTCTCTGAATTAAGCAGAGTACTCTCACCCAGTCAAGAGATCAGGGCTAGATCCAACACCGTTTTTTAGCTCATTGCACCATCCCAGTTTCAGAACCTGGCTGTATGCAAATTAGTCTGTCCCTGGCCCAGTGCATCATGGGAACAGGGCAGACCAGACTACAAAAGCCAATTCTTACACTGGGAAGGAAACAAGCTTCCGGGGACCGGTTTCTGCCATTTCAGGCGTCTTCGGCCCGGCTTGCTTGAATCCTGATGGTGCAATGAGCAAGGGACTCACATCTGAGTATACCCTTCCACGCTTAGGGTGGACAAAATTATTTACAACAAGGGGTGGTGATGGACAGAGTCTCTGAATTAAGCAAAGTACTCTCACCCAGTCAAGAGATCAGGGCTAGATCCAACACCGTTTTTTAGCTCATTGCACCATCCCAGTTTCAGAACCTGGCTGTATGCAAATTAGTCTGTCCCTGGCCCAGTGCATCATGGGAACAGGGCAGACCAGACTACAAAAGCCAATTCTTACACTGGGAAGGAAACAAGCTTCCGGGGACCGGTTTTTGCCATTTCAGGCGTCTTCGGCCCGGCTTGCTTGAATCCTGATGGTGCAATGAGCAAGGGACTCACATCTGAGTATACCCTTCCACGCTTAGGGTGGACAAAATTATTTACAACAAGGGGTGGTGATGGACAGAGTCTCTGAATTAAGCAGAGTACTCTCACCCAGTCAAGAGATCAGGGCTAGATCCAACACCGTTTTTTAGCTCATTGCACCATCCCAGTTTCAGAACCTGGCTGTATGCAAATTAGTCTGTCCCTGGCCCAGTGCATCATGGGAACAGGGCAGACCAGACTACAAAAGCCAATTCTTACACTGGGAAGGAAACAAGCTTCCGGGGACCGGTTTCTGCCATTTCAGGCGTCTTCGGCCCGGCTTGCTTGAATCCTGATGGTGCAATGAGCAAGGGACTCACATCTGAGTATACCCTTCCACGCTTAGGGTGGACAAAATTATTTACAACAAGGGGTGGTGATGGACAGAGTCTCTGAATTAAGCAGAGTACTCTCACCCAGTCAAGAGATCAGGGCTAGATCCAACACCGTTTTTTAGCTCATTGCACCATCCCAGTTTCAGAACCTGGCTGTATGCAAATTAGTCTGTCCCTGGCCCAGTGCATCATGGGAACAGGGCAGACCAGACTACAAAAGCCAATTCTTACACTGGGAAGGAAACAAGCTTCCGGGGACCGGTTTCTGCCATTTCAGGCGTCTTCGGCCCGGCTTGCTTGAATCCTGATGGTGCAATGAGCAAGGGACTCACATCTGAGTATACCCTTCCACGCTTAGGGTGGACAAAATTATTTACAACAAGGGGTGGTGATGGACAGAGTCTCTGAATTAAGCAGAGTACTCTCACCCAGTCAAGAGATCAGGGCTAGATCCAACACCGTTTTTTAGCTCATTGCACCATCCCAGTTTCAGAACCTGGCTGTATGCAAATTAGTCTGTCCCTGGCCCAGTGCATCATGGGAACAGGGCAGACCAGACTACAAAAGCCAATTCTTACACTGGGAAGGAAACAAGCTTCCGGGGACCGGTTTCTGCCATTTCAGGCGTCTTCGGCCCGGCTTGCTTGAATCCTGATGGTGCAATGAGCAAGGGACTCACATCTGAGTATACCCTTCCACGCTTAGGGTGGACAAAATTATTTACAACAAGGGGTGGTGATGGACAGAGTCTCTGAATTAAGCAGAGTACTCTCACCCAGTCAAGAGATCAGGGCTAGATCCAACACCGTTTTTTAGCTCATTGCACCATCCCAGTTTCAGAACCTGGCTGTATGCAAATTAGTCTGTCCCTGGCCCAGTGCATCATGGGAACAGGGCAGACCAGACTACAAAAGCCAATTCTTACACTGGGAAGGAAACAAGCTTCCGGGGACCGGTTTCTGCCATTTCAGGCGTCTTCGGCCCGGCTTGCTTGAATCCTGATGGTGCAATGAGCAAGGGACTCACATCTGAGTATACCCTTCCACGCTTAGGGTGGACAAAATTATTTACAACAAGGGGTGGTGAGTGACAGAGTCTCTGAATTAAGCAGAGTACTCTCACCCAGTCAAGAGATCAGGGCTAGATCCAACACCGTTTTTTAGCTCATTGCACCATCCCAGTTTCAGAACCTGGCTGTATGCAAATTAGTCTGTCCCTGGCCCAGTGCATCATGGGAACAGGGCAGACCAGACTACAAAAGCCAATTCTTACACTGGGAAGGAAACAAGCTTCCGGGGACCGGTTTCTGCCATTTCAGGCGTCTTCGGCCCGGCTTGCTTGAATCCTGATGGTGCAATGAGCAAGGGACTCACATCTGAGTATACCCTTCCACGCTTAGGGTGGACAAAATTATTTACAACAAGGGGTGGTGATGGACAGAGTCTCTGAATTAAGCAGAGTACTCTCACCCAGTCAAGAGATCAGGGCTAGATCCAACACCGTTTTTTAGCTCATTGCACCATCCCAGTTTCAGAACCTGGCTGTATGCAAATTAGTCTGTCCCTGGCCCAGTGCATCATGGGAACAGGGCAGACCAGACTACAAAAGCCAATTCTTACACTGGGAAGGAAACAAGCTTCCGGGGACCGGTTTCTGCCATTTCAGGCGTCTTCGGCCCGGCTTGCTTGAATCCTGATGGTGCAATGAGCAAGGGACTCACATCTGAGTATACCCTTCCACGCTTAGGGTGGACAAAATTATTTACAACAAGGGGTGGTGATGGACAGAGTCTCTGAATTAAGCAGAGTACTCTCACCCAGTCAAGAGATCAGGGCTAGATCCAACACCGTTTTTTAGCTCATTGCACCATCCCAGTTTCAGAACCTGGCTGTATGCAAATTAGTCTGTCCCTGGCCCAGTGCATCATGGGAACAGGGCAGACCAGACTACAAAAGCCAATTCTTACACTGGGAAGGAAACAAGCTTCCGGGGACCGGTTTCTGCCATTTCAGGCGCCTCGGCCCGGCTTGCTTGAATCCTGATGGTGCAATGAGCAAGGGACTCACATCTGAGTATACCCTTCCACGCTTAGGGTGGACAAAATTATTTACAACAAGGGGTGGTGATGGACAGAGTCTCTGAATTAAGCAGAGTACTCTCACCCAGTCAAGAGATCAGGGCTAGATCCAACACCGTTTTTTAGCTCATTGCACCATCCCAGTTTCAGAACCTGGCTGTATGCAAATTAGTCTGTCCCTGGCCCAGTGCATCATGGGAACAGGGCAGACCAGACTACAAAAGCCAATTCTTACACTGGGAAGGAAACAAGCTTCCGGGGACCGGTTTCTGCCATTTCAGGCGTCTTCGGCCCGGCTTGCTTGAATCCTGATGGTGCAATGAGCAAGGGACTCACATCTGAGTATACCCTTCCACGCTTAGGGTGGACAAAATTATTTACAACAAGGGGTGGTGATGGACAGAGTCTCTGAATTAAGCAGAGTACTCTCACCCAGTCAAGAGATCAGGGCTAGATCCAACACCGTTTTTTAGCTCATTGCACCATCCCAGTTTCAGAACCTGGCTGTATGCAAATGAGTCTGTCCCTGGCCCAGTGCATCATGGGAACAGGGCAGACCAGACTACAAAAGCCAATTCTTACACTGGGAAGGAAACAAGCTTCCGGGGACCGGTTTCTGCCATTTCAGGCGTCTTCGGCCCGGCTTGCTTGAATCCTGATGGTGCAATGAGCAAGGGACTCACATCTGAGTATACCCTTCCACGCTTAGGGTGGACAAAATTATTTACAACAAGGGGTGGTGATGGACAGAGTCTCTGAATTAAGCAGAGTACTCTCACCCAGTCAAGAGATCAGGGCTAGATCCAACACCGTTTTTTAGCTCATTGCACCATCCCAGTTTCAGAACCTGGCTGTATGCAAATTAGTCTGTCCCTGGCCCAGTGCATCATGGGAACAGGGCAGACCAGACTACAAAAGCCAATTCTTACACTGGGAAGGAAACAAGCTTCCGGGGACCGGTTTCTGCCATTTCAGGCGTCTTCGGCCCGGCTTGCTTGAATCCTGATGGTGCAATGAGCAAGGGACTCACATCTGAGTATACCCTTCCACGCTTAGGGTGGACAAAATTATTTACAACAAGGGGTGGTGATGGACAGAGTCTCTGAATTAAGCAGAGTACTCTCACCCAGTCAAGAGATCAGGGCTAGATCCAACACCGCTTTTTAGCTCATTGCACCATCCCAGTTTCAGAACCTGGCTGTATGCAAATTAGTCTGTCCCTGGCCCAGTGCATCATGGGAACAGGGCAGACCAGACTACAAAAGCCAATTCTTACACTGGGAAGGAAACAAGCTTCCGGGGACCGGTTTCTGCCATTTCAGGCGTCTTCGGCCCGGCTTGCTTGAATCCTGATGGTGCAATGAGCAAGGGACTCACATCTGAGTATACCCTTCCACGCTTAGGGTGGACAAAATTATTTACAACAAGGGGTGGTGATGGACAGAGTCTCTGAATTAAGCAGAGTACTCTCACCCAGTCAAGAGATCAGGGCTAGATCCAACACCGTTTTTTAGCTCATTGCACCATCCCAGTTTCAGAACCTGGCTGTATGCAAATTAGTCTGTCTCTGGCCCAGTGCATCATGGGAACAGGGCAGACCAGACTACAAAAGCCAATTCTTACACTGGGAAGGAAACAAGCTTCCGGGGACCGGTTTCTGCCATTTCAGGCGTCTTCGGCCCGGCTTGCTTGAATCCTGATGGTGCAATGAGCAAGGGACTCACATCTGAATATACCCTTCCACGCTTAGGGTGGACAAAATTATTTACAACAAGGGGTGGTGATGGACAGAGTCTCTGAATTAAGCAGAGTACTCTCACCCAGTCAAGAGATCAGGGCTAGATCCAACACCGTTTTTTAGCTCATTGCACCATCCCAGTTTCAGAACCTGGCTGTATGCAAATTAGTCTGTCCCTGGCCCAGTGCATCATGGGAACAGGGCAGACCAGACTACAAAAGCCAATTCTTACACTGGGAAGGAAACAAGCTTCCGGGGACCGGTTTCTGCCATTTCAGGCGTCTTCGGCCCGGCTTGCTTGAATCCTGATGGTGCAATGAGCAAGGGACTCACATCTGAGTATACCCTTCCACGCTTAGGGTGGACAAAATTATTTACAACAAGGGGTGGTGATGGACAGAGTCTCTGAATTAAGCAGAGTACTCTCACCCAGTCAAGAGATCAGGGCTAGATCCAACACCGTTTTTTAGCTCATTGCACCATCCCAGTTTCAGAACCTGGCTGTATGCAAATTAGTCTGTCCCTGGCCCAGTGCATCATGGGAACAGGGCAGACCAGACTACAAAAGCCAATTCTTACACTGGGAAGGAAACAAGCTTCCGGGGACCGGTTTCTGCCATTTCAGGCGTCTTCGGCCCGGCTTGCTTGAATCCTGATGGTGCAATGAGCAAGGGACTCACATCTGAGTATACCCTTCCACGCTTAGGGTGGACAAAATTATTTACAACAAGGGGTGGTGATGGACAGAGTCTCTGAATTAAGCAAAGTACTCTCACCCAGTCAAGAGATCAGGGCTAGATCCAACACCGTTTTTTAGCTCATTGCACCATCCCAGTTTCAGAACCTGGCTGTATGCAAATTAGTCTGTCCCTGGCCCAGTGCATCATGGGAACAGGGCAGACCAGACTACAAAAGCCAATTCTTACACTGGGAAGGAAACAAGCTTCCGGGGACCGGTTTTTGCCATTTCAGGCGTCTTCGGCCCGGCTTGCTTGAATCCTGATGGTGCAATGAGCAAGGGACTCACATCTGAGTATACCCTTCCACGCTTAGGGTGGACAAAATTATTTACAACAAGGGGTGGTGATGGACAGAGTCTCTGAATTAAGCAGAGTACTCTCACCCAGTCAAGAGATCAGGGCTAGATCCAACACCGTTTTTTAGCTCATTGCACCATCCCAGTTTCAGAACCTGGCTGTATGCAAATTAGTCTGTCCCTGGCCCAGTGCATCATGGGAACAGGGCAGACCAGACTACAAAAGCCAATTCTTACACTGGGAAGGAAACAAGCTTCCGGGGACCGGTTTCTGCCATTTCAGGCGTCTTCGGCCCGGCTTGCTTGAATCCTGATGGTGCAATGAGCAAGGGACTCACATCTGAGTATACCCTTCCACGCTTAGGGTGGACAAAATTATTTACAACAAGGGGTGGTGATGGACAGAGTCTCTGAATTAAGCAGAGTACTCTCACCCAGTCAAGAGATCAGGGCTAGATCCAACACCGTTTTTTAGCTCATTGCACCATCCCAGTTTCAGAACCTGGCTGTATGCAAATTAGTCTGTCCCTGGCCCAGTGCATCATGGGAACAGGGCAGACCAGACTACAAAAGCCAATTCTTACACTGGGAAGGAAACAAGCTTCCGGGGACCGGTTTCTGCCATTTCAGGCGTCTTCGGCCCGGCTTGCTTGAATCCTGATGGTGCAATGAGCAAGGGACTCACATCTGAGTATACCCTTCCACGCTTAGGGTGGACAAAATTATTTACAACAAGGGGTGGTGATGGACAGAGTCTCTGAATTAAGCAGAGTACTCTCACCCAGTCAAGAGATCAGGGCTAGATCCAACACCGTTTTTTAGCTCATTGCACCATCCCAGTTTCAGAACCTGGCTGTATGCAAATTAGTCTGTCCCTGGCCCAGTGCATCATGGGAACAGGGCAGACCAGACTACAAAAGCCAATTCTTACACTGGGAAGGAAACAAGCTTCCGGGGACCGGTTTCTGCCATTTCAGGCGTCTTCGGCCCGGCTTGCTTGAATCCTGATGGTGCAATGAGCAAGGGACTCACATCTGAGTATACCCTTCCACGCTTAGGGTGGACAAAATTATTTACAACAAGGGGTGGTGATGGACAGAGTCTCTGAATTAAGCAAAGTACTCTCACCCAGTCAAGAGATCAGGGCTAGATCCAACACCGTTTTTTAGCTCATTGCACCATCCCAGTTTCAGAACCTGGCTGTATGCAAATTAGTCTGTCCCTGGCCCAGTGCATCATGGGAACAGGGCAGACCAGACTACAAAAGCCAATTCTTACACTGGGAAGGAAACAAGCTTCCGGGGACCGGTTTTTGCCATTTCAGGCGTCTTCGGCCCGGCTTGCTTGAATCCTGATGGTGCAATGAGCAAGGGACTCACATCTGAGTATACCCTTCCACGCTTAGGGTGGACAAAATTATTTACAACAAGGGGTGGTGATGGACAGAGTCTCTGAATTAAGCAGAGTACTCTCACCCAGTCAAGAGATCAGGGCTAGATCCAACACCGTTTTTTAGCTCATTGCACCATCCCAGTTTCAGAACCTGGCTGTATGCAAATTAGTCTGTCCCTGGCCCAGTGCATCATGGGAACAGGGCAGACCAGACTACAAAAGCCAATTCTTACACTGGGAAGGAAACAAGCTTCCGGGGACCGGTTTCTGCCATTTCAGGCGTCTTCGGCCCGGCTTGCTTGAATCCTGATGGTGCAATGAGCAAGGGACTCACATCTGAGTATACCCTTCCACGCTTAGGGTGGACAAAATTATTTACAACAAGGGGTGGTGATGGACAGAGTCTCTGAATTAAGCAGAGTACTCTCACCCAGTCAAGAGATCAGGGCTAGATCCAACACCGTTTTTTAGCTCATTGCACCATCCCAGTTTCAGAACCTGGCTGTATGCAAATTAGTCTGTCCCTGGCCCAGTGCATCATGGGAACAGGGCAGACCAGACTACAAAAGCCAATTCTTACACTGGGAAGGAAACAAGCTTCCGGGGACCGGTTTCTGCCATTTCAGGCGTCTTCGGCCCGGCTTGCTTGAATCCTGATGGTGCAATGAGCAAGGGACTCACATCTGAGTATACCCTTCCACGCTTAGGGTGGACAAAATTATTTACAACAAGGGGTGGTGATGGACAGAGTCTCTGAATTAAGCAGAGTACTCTCACCCAGTCAAGAGATCAGGGCTAGATCCAACACCGTTTTTTAGCTCATTGCACCATCCCAGTTTCAGAACCTGGCTGTATGCAAATTAGTCTGTCCCTGGCCCAGTGCATCATGGGAACAGGGCAGACCAGACTACAAAAGCCAATTCTTACACTGGGAAGGAAACAAGCTTCCGGGGACCGGTTTCTGCCATTTCAGGCGTCTTCGGCCCGGCTTGCTTGAATCCTGATGGTGCAATGAGCAAGGGACTCACATCTGAGTATACCCTTCCACGCTTAGGGTGGACAAAATTATTTACAACAAGGGGTGGTGATGGACAGAGTCTCTGAATTAAGCAGAGTACTCTCACCCAGTCAAGAGATCAGGGCTAGATCCAACACCGTTTTTTAGCTCATTGCACCATCCCAGTTTCAGAACCTGGCTGTATGCAAATTAGTCTGTCCCTGGCCCAGTGCATCATGGGAACAGGGCAGACCAGACTACAAAAGCCAATTCTTACACTGGGAAGGAAACAAGCTTCCGGGGACCGGTTTCTGCCATTTCAGGCGCCTCGGCCCGGCTTGCTTGAATCCTGATGGTGCAATGAGCAAGGGACTCACATCTGAGTATACCCTTCCACGCTTAGGGTGGACAAAATTATTTACAACAAGGGGTGGTGATGGACAGAGTCTCTGAATTAAGCAGAGTACTCTCACCCAGTCAAGAGATCAGGGCTAGATCCAACACCGTTTTTTAGCTCATTGCACCATCCCAGTTTCAGAACCTGGCTGTATGCAAATTAGTCTGTCCCTGGCCCAGTGCATCATGGGAACAGGGCAGACCAGACTACAAAAGCCAATTCTTACACTGGGAAGGAAACAAGCTTCCGGGGACCGGTTTCTGCCATTTCAGGCGTCTTCGGCCCGGCTTGCTTGAATCCTGATGGTGCAATGAGCAAGGGACTCACATCTGAGTATACCCTTCCACGCTTAGGGTGGACAAAATTATTTACAACAAGGGGTGGTGATGGACAGAGTCTCTGAATTAAGCAGAGTACTCTCACCCAGTCAAGAGATCAGGGCTAGATCCAACACCGTTTTTTAGCTCATTGCACCATCCCAGTTTCAGAACCTGGCTGTATGCAAATGAGTCTGTCCCTGGCCCAGTGCATCATGGGAACAGGGCAGACCAGACTACAAAAGCCAATTCTTACACTGGGAAGGAAACAAGCTTCCGGGGACCGGTTTCTGCCATTTCAGGCGTCTTCGGCCCGGCTTGCTTGAATCCTGATGGTGCAATGAGCAAGGGACTCACATCTGAGTATACCCTTCCACGCTTAGGGTGGACAAAATTATTTACAACAAGGGGTGGTGATGGACAGAGTCTCTGAATTAAGCAGAGTACTCTCACCCAGTCAAGAGATCAGGGCTAGATCCAACACCGTTTTTTAGCTCATTGCAACATCCCAGTTTCAGAACCTGGCTGTATGCAAATTAGTCTGTCCCTGGCCCAGTGCATCATGGGAACAGGGCAGACCAGACTACAAAAGCCAATTCTTACACTGGGAAGGAAACAAGCTTCCGGGGACCGGTTTCTGCCATTTCAGGCGCCTCGGCCCGGCTTGCTTGAATCCTGATGGTGCAATGAGCAAGGGACTCACATCTGAGTATACCCTTCCACGCTTAGGGTGGACAAAATTATTTACAACAAGGGGTGGTGATGGACAGAGTCTCTGAATTAAGCAGAGTACTCTCACCCAGTCAAGAGATCAGGGCTAGATCCAACACCGTTTTTTAGCTCATTGCACCATCCCAGTTTCAGAACCTGGCTGTATGCAAATTAGTCTGTCCCTGGCCCAGTGCATCATGGGAACAGGGCAGACCAGACTACAAAAGCCAATTCTTACACTGGGAAGGAAACAAGCTTCCGGGGACCGGTTTTTGCCATTTCAGGCGTCTTCGGCCCGGCTTGCTTGAATCCTGATGGTGCAATGAGCAAGGGACTCACATCTGAGTATACCCTTCCACGCTTAGGGTGGACAAAATTATTTACAACAAGGGGTGGTGATGGACAGAGTCTCTGAATTAAGCAGAGTACTCTCACCCAGTCAAGAGATCAGGGCTAGATCCAACACCGTTTTTTAGCTCATTGCACCATCCCAGTTTCAGAACCTGGCTGTATGCAAATTAGTCTGTCCCTGGCCCAGTGCATCATGGGAACAGGGCAGACCAGACTACAAAAGCCAATTCTTACACTGGGAAGGAAACAAGCTTCCGGGGACCGGTTTCTGCCATTTCAGGCGTCTTCGGCCCGGCTTGCTTGAATCCTGATGGTGCAATGAGCAAGGGACTCACATCTGAGTATACCCTTCCACGCTTAGGGTGGACAAAATTATTTACAACAAGGGGTGGTGATGGACAGAGTCTCTGAATTAAGCAGAGTACTCTCACCCAGTCAAGAGATCAGGGCTAGATCCAACACCGTTTTTTAGCTCATTGCACCATCCCAGTTTCAGAACCTGGCTGTATGCAAATTAGTCTGTCCCTGGCCCAGTGCATCATGGGAACAGGGCAGACCAGACTACAAAAGCCAATTCTTACACTGGGAAGGAAACAAGCTTCCGGGGACCGGTTTCTGCCATTTCAGGCGTCTTCGGCCCGGCTTGCTTGAATCCTGATGGTGCAATGAGCAAGGGACTCACATCTGAGTATACCCTTCCACGCTTAGGGTGGACAAAATTATTTACAACAAGGGGTGGTGATGGACAGAGTCTCTGAATTAAGCAGAGTACTCTCACCCAGTCAAGAGATCAGGGCTAGATCCAACACCGTTTTTTAGCTCATTGCACCATCCCAGTTTCAGAACCTGGCTGTATGCAAATTAGTCTGTCCCTGGCCCAGTGCATCATGGGAACAGGGCAGACCAGACTACAAAAGCCAATTCTTACACTGGGAAGGAAACAAGCTTCCGGGGACCGGTTTCTGCCATTTCAGGCGTCTTCGGCCCGGCTTGCTTGAATCCTGATGGTGCAATGAGCAAGGGACTCACATCTGAGTATACCCTTCCACGCTTAGGGTGGACAAAATTATTTACAACAAGGGGTGGTGATGGACAGAGTCTCTGAATTAAGCAGAGTACTCTCACCCAGTCAAGAGATCAGGGCTAGATCCAACACCGTTTTTTAGCTCATTGCACCATCCCAGTTTCAGAACCTGGCTGTATGCAAATTAGTCTGTCCCTGGCCCAGTGCATCATGGGAACAGGGCAGACCAGACTACAAAAGCCAATTCTTACACTGGGAAGGAAACAAGCTTCCGGGGACCGGTTTCTGCCATTTCAGGCGTCTTCGGCCCGGCTTGCTTGAATCCTGATGGTGCAATGAGCAAGGGACTCACATCTGAGTATACCCTTCCACGCTTAGGGTGGACAAAATTATTTACAACAAGGGGTGGTGATGGACAGAGTCTCTGAATTAAGCAGAGTACTCTCACCCAGTCAAGAGATCAGGGCTAGATCCAACACCGTTTTTTAGCTCATTGCACCATCCCAGTTTCAGAACCTGGCTGTATGCAAATTAGTCTGTCCCTGGCCCAGTGCATCATGGGAACAGGGCAGACCAGACTACAAAAGCCAATTCTTACACTGGGAAGGAAACAAGCTTCCGGGGACCGGTTTCTGCCATTTCAGGCGTCTTCGGCCCGGCTTGCTTGAATCCTGATGGTGCAATGAGCAAGGGACTCACATCTGAGTATACCCTTCCACGCTTAGGGTGGACAAAATTATTTACAACAAGGGGTGGTGATGGACAGAGTCTCTGAATTAAGCAGAGTACTCTCACCCAGTCAAGAGATCAGGGCTAGATCCAACACCGTTTTTTAGCTCATTGCACCATCCCAGTTTCAGAACCTGGCTGTATGCAAATTAGTCTGTCCCTGGCCCAGTGCATCATGGGAACAGGGCAGACCAGACTACAAAAGCCAATTCTTACACTGGGAAGGAAACAAGCTTCCGGGGACCGGTTTCTGCCATTTCAGGCGTCTTCGGCCCGGCTTGCTTGAATCCTGATGGTGCAATGAGCAAGGGACTCACATCTGAGTATACCCTTCCACGCTTAGGGTGGACAAAATTATTTACAACAAGGGGTGGTGATGGCAGAGTCTCTGAATTAAGCAGAGTACTCTCACCCAGTCAAGAGATCAGGGCTAGATCCAACACCGTTTTTTAGCTCATTGCACCATCCCAGTTTCAGAACCTGGCTGTATGCAAATTAGTCTGTCCCTGGCCCAGTGCATCATGGGAACAGGGCAGACCAGACTACAAAAGCCAATTCTTACACTGGGAAGGAAACAAGCTTCCGGGGACCGGTTTCTGCCATTTCAGGCGCCTCGGCCCGGCTTGCTTGAATCCTGATGGTGCAATGAGCAAGGGACTCACATCTGAGTATACCCTTCCACGCTTAGGGTGGACAAAATTATTTACAACAAGGGGTGGTGATGGACAGAGTCTCTGAATTAAGCAGAGTACTCTCACCCAGTCAAGAGATCAGGGCTAGATCCAACACCGTTTTTTAGCTCATTGCACCATCCCAGTTTCAGAACCTGGCTGTATGCAAATTAGTCTGTCCCTGGCCCAGTGCATCATGGGAACAGGGCAGACCAGACTACAAAAGCCAATTCTTACACTGGGAAGGAAACAAGCTTCCGGGGACCGGTTTCTGCCATTTCAGGCGTCTTCGGCCCGGCTTGCTTGAATCCTGATGGTGCAATGAGCAAGGGACTCACATCTGAGTATACCCTTCCACGCTTAGGGTGGACAAAATTATTTACAACAAGGGGTGGTGATGGACAGAGTCTCTGAATTAAGCAGAGTACTCTCACCCAGTCAAGAGATCAGGGCTAGATCCAACACCGTTTTTTAGCTCATTGCACCATCCCAGTTTCAGAACCTGGCTGTATGCAAATTAGTCTGTCCCTGGCCCAGTGCATCATGGGAACAGGGCAGACCAGACTACAAAAGCCAATTCTTACACTGGGAAGGAAACAAGCTTCCGGGGACCGGTTTCTGCCATTTCAGGCGTCTTCGGCCCGGCTTGCTTGAATCCTGATGGTGCAATGAGCAAGGGACTCACATCTGAGTATACCCTTCCACGCTTAGGGTGGACAAAATTATTTACAACAAGGGGTGGTGATGGACAGAGTCTCTGAATTAAGCAGAGTACTCTCACCCAGTCAAGAGATCAGGGCTAGATCCAACACCGTTTTTTAGCTCATTGCACCATCCCAGTTTCAGAACCTGGCTGTATGCAAATTAGTCTGTCCCTGGCCCAGTGCATCATGGGAACAGGGCAGACCAGACTACAAAAGCCAATTCTTACACTGGGAAGGAAACAAGCTTCCGGGGACCGGTTTCTGCCATTTCAGGCGCCTCGGCCCGGCTTGCTTGAATCCTGATGGTGCAATGAGCAAGGGACTCACATCTGAGTATACCCTTCCACGCTTAGGGTGGACAAAATTATTTACAACAAGGGGTGGTGATGGACAGAGTCTCTGAATTAAGCAGAGTACTCTCACCCAGTCAAGAGATCAGGGCTAGATCCAACACCGTTTTTTAGCTCATTGCACCATCCCAGTTTCAGAACCTGGCTGTATGCAAATTAGTCTGTCCCTGGCCCAGTGCATCATGGGAACAGGGCAGACCAGACTACAAAAGCCAATTCTTACACTGGGAAGGAAACAAGCTTCCGGGGACCGGTTTCTGCCATTTCAGGCGTCTTCGGCCCGGCTTGCTTGAATCCTGATGGTGCAATGAGCAAGGGACTCACATCTGAGTATACCCTTCCACGCTTAGGGTGGACAAAATTATTTACAACAAGGGGTGGTGATGGACAGAGTCTCTGAATTAAGCAGAGTACTCTCACCCAGTCAAGAGATCAGGGCTAGATCCAACACCGTTTTTTAGCTCATTGCACCATCCCAGTTTCAGAACCTGGCTGTATGCAAATGAGTCTGTCCCTGGCCCAGTGCATCATGGGAACAGGGCAGACCAGACTACAAAAGCCAATTCTTACACTGGGAAGGAAACAAGCTTCCGGGGACCGGTTTCTGCCATTTCAGGCGTCTTCGGCCCGGCTTGCTTGAATCCTGATGGTGCAATGAGCAAGGGACTCACATCTGAGTATACCCTTCCACGCTTAGGGTGGACAAAATTATTTACAACAAGGGGTGGTGATGGACAGAGTCTCTGAATTAAGCAGAGTACTCTCACCCAGTCAAGAGATCAGGGCTAGATCCAACACCGTTTTTTAGCTCATTGCACCATCCCAGTTTCAGAACCTGGCTGTATGCAAATTAGTCTGTCCCTGGCCCAGTGCATCATGGGAACAGGGCAGACCAGACTACAAAAGCCAATTCTTACACTGGGAAGGAAACAAGCTTCCGGGGACCGGTTTCTGCCATTTCAGGCGTCTTCGGCCCGGCTTGCTTGAATCCTGATGGTGCAATGAGCAAGGGACTCACATCTGAGTATACCCTTCCACGCTTAGGGTGGACAAAATTATTTACAACAAGGGGTGGTGATGGACAGAGTCTCTGAATTAAGCAGAGTACTCTCACCCAGTCAAGAGATCAGGGCTAGATCCAACACCGCTTTTTAGCTCATTGCACCATCCCAGTTTCAGAACCTGGCTGTATGCAAATTAGTCTGTCCCTGGCCCAGTGCATCATGGGAACAGGGCAGACCAGACTACAAAAGCCAATTCTTACACTGGGAAGGAAACAAGCTTCCGGGGACCGGTTTCTGCCATTTCAGGCGTCTTCGACCCGGCTTGCTTGAATCCTGATGGTGCAATGAGCAAGGGACTCACATCTGAGTATACCCTTCCACGCTTAGGGTGGACAAAATTATTTACAACAAGGGGTGGTGATGGACAGAGTCTCTGAATTAAGCAGAGTACTCTCACCCAGTCAAGAGATCAGGGCTAGATCCAACACCGTTTTTTAGCTCATTGCACCATCCCAGTTTCAGAACCTGGCTGTATGCAAATTAGTCTGTCCCTGGCCCAGTGCATCATGGGAACAGGGCAGACCAGACTACAAAAGCCAATTCTTACACTGGGAAGGAAACAAGCTTCCGGGGACCGGTTTCTGCCATTTCAGGCGTCTTCGGCCCGGCTTGCTTGAATCCTGATGGTGCAATGAGCAAGGGACTCACATCTGAATATACCCTTCCACGCTTAGGGTGGACAAAATTATTTACAACAAGGGGTGGTGATGGACAGAGTCTCTGAATTAAGCAGAGTACTCTCACCCAGTCAAGAGATCAGGGCTAGATCCAACACCGTTTTTTAGCTCATTGCACCATCCCAGTTTCAGAACCTGGCTGTATGCAAATTAGTCTGTCCCTGGCCCAGTGCATCATGGGAACAGGGCAGACCAGACTACAAAAGCCAATTCTTACACTGGGAAGGAAACAAGCTTCCGGGGACCGGTTTCTGCCATTTCAGGCGTCTTCGGCCCGGCTTGCTTGAATCCTGATGGTGCAATGAGCAAGGGACTCACATCTGAGTATACCCTTCCACGCTTAGGGTGGACAAAATTATTTACAACAAGGGGTGGTGATGGACAGAGTCTCTGAATTAAGCAGAGTACTCTCACCCAGTCAAGAGATCAGGGCTAGATCCAACACCGTTTTTTAGCTCATTGCACCATCCCAGTTTCAGAACCTGGCTGTATGCAAATTAGTCTGTCCCTGGCCCAGTGCATCATGGGAACAGGGCAGACCAGACTACAAAAGCCAATTCTTACACTGGGAAGGAAACAAGCTTCCGGGGACCGGTTTCTGCCATTTCAGGCGTCTTCGGCCCGGCTTGCTTGAATCCTGATGGTGCAATGAGCAAGGGACTCACATCTGAGTATACCCTTCCACGCTTAGGGTGGACAAAATTATTTACAACAAGGGGTGGTGATGGACAGAGTCTCTGAATTAAGCAAAGTACTCTCACCCAGTCAAGAGATCAGGGCTAGATCCAACACCGTTTTTTAGCTCATTGCACCATCCCAGTTTCAGAACCTGGCTGTATGCAAATTAGTCTGTCCCTGGCCCAGTGCATCATGGGAACAGGGCAGACCAGACTACAAAAGCCAATTCTTACACTGGGAAGGAAACAAGCTTCCGGGGACCGGTTTTTGCCATTTCAGGCGTCTTCGGCCCGGCTTGCTTGAATCCTGATGGTGCAATGAGCAAGGGACTCACATCTGATTATACCCTTCCACGCTTAGGGTGGACAAAATTATTTACAACAAGGGGTGGTGATGGACAGAGTCTCTGAATTAAGCAGAGTACTCTCACCCAGTCAAGAGATCAGGGCTAGATCCAACACCGTTTTTTAGCTCATTGCACCATCCCAGTTTCAGAACCTGGCTGTATGCAAATTAGTCTGTCCCTGGCCCAGTGCATCATGGGAACAGGGCAGACCAGACTACAAAAGCCAATTCTTACACTGGGAAGGAAACAAGCTTCCGGGGACCGGTTTCTGCCATTTCAGGCGTCTTCGGCCCGGCTTGCTTGAATCCTGATGGTGCAATGAGCAAGGGACTCACATCTGAGTATACCCTTCCACGCTTAGGGTGGACAAAATTATTTACAACAAGGGGTGGTGATGGACAGAGTCTCTGAATTAAGCAGAGTACTCTCACCCAGTCAAGAGATCAGGGCTAGATCCAACACCGTTTTTTAGCTCATTGCACCATCCCAGTTTCAGAACCTGGCTGTATGCAAATTAGTCTGTCCCTGGCCCAGTGCATCATGGGAACAGGGCAGACCAGACTACAAAAGCCAATTCTTACACTGGGAAGGAAACAAGCTTCCGGGGACCGGTTTCTGCCATTTCAGGCGTCTTCGGCCCGGCTTGCTTGAATCCTGATGGTGCAATGAGCAAGGGACTCACATCTGAATATACCCTTCCACGCTTAGGGTGGACAAAATTATTTACAACAAGGGGTGGTGATGGACAGAGTCTCTGAATTAAGCAGAGTACTCTCACCCAGTCAAGAGATCAGGGCTAGATCCAACACCGTTTTTTAGCTCATTGCACCATCCCAGTTTCAGAACCTGGCTGTATGCAAATTAGTCTGTCCCTGGCCCAGTGCATCATGGGAACAGGGCAGACCAGACTACAAAAGCCAATTCTTACACTGGGAAGGAAACAAGCTTCCGGGGACCGGTTTCTGCCATTTCAGGCGTCTTCGGCCTGGCTTGCTTGAATCCTGATGGTGCAATGAGCAAGGGACTCACATCTGAGTATACCCTTCCACGCTTAGGGTGGACAAAATTATTTACAACAAGGGGTGGTGATGGACAGAGTCTCTGAATTAAGCAGAGTACTCTCACCCAGTCAAGAGATCAGGGCTAGATCCAACACCGTTTTTTAGCTCATTGCACCATCCCAGTTTCAGAACCTGGCTGTATGCAAATTAGTCTGTCCCTGGCCCAGTGCATCATGGGAACAGGGCAGACCAGACTACAAAAGCCAATTCTTACACTGGGAAGGAAACAAGCTTCCGGGGACCGGTTTCTGCCATTTCAGGCGTCTTCGGCCCGGCTTGCTTGAATCCTGATGGTGCAATGAGCAAGGGACTCACATCTGAGTATACCCTTCCACGCTTAGGGTGGACAAAATTATTTACAACAAGGGGTGGTGATGGACAGAGTCTCTGAATTAAGCAAAGTACTCTCACCCAGTCAAGAGATCAGGGCTAGATCCAACACCGTTTTTTAGCTCATTGCACCATCCCAGTTTCAGAACCTGGCTGTATGCAAATTAGTCTGTCCCTGGCCCAGTGCATCATGGGAACAGGGCAGACCAGACTACAAAAGCCAATTCTTACACTGGGAAGGAAACAAGCTTCCGGGGACCGGTTTCTGCCATTTCAGGCGTCTTCGGCCCGGCTTGCTTGAATCCTGATGGTGCAATGAGCAAGGGACTCACATCTGAGTATACCCTTCCACGCTTAGGGTGGACAAAATTATTTACAACAAGGGGTGGTGATGGACAGAGTCTCTGAATTAAGCAGAGTACTCTCACCCAGTCAAGAGATCAGGGCTAGATCCAACACCGTTTTTTAGCTCATTGCACCATCCCAGTTTCAGAACCTGGCTGTATGCAAATTAGTCTGTCCCTGGCCCAGTGCATCATGGGAACAGGGCAGACCAGACTACAAAAGCCAATTCTTACACTGGGAAGGAAACAAGCTTCCGGGGACCGGTATCTGCCATTTCAGGCGTCTTCGGCCCGGCTTGCTTGAATCCTGATGGTGCAATGAGCAAGGGACTCACATCTGAGTATACCCTTCCACGCTTAGGGTGGACAAAATTATTTACAACAAGGGGTGGTGATGGACAGAGTCTCTGAATTAAGCAGAGTACTCTCACCCAGTCAAGAGATCAGGGCTAGATCCAACACCGTTTTTTAGCTCATTGCACCATCCCAGTTTCAGAACCTGGCTGTATGCAAATTAGTCTGTCCCTGGCCCAGTGCATCATGGGAACAGGGCAGACCAGACTACAAAAGCCAATTCTTACACTGGGAAGGAAACAAGCTTCCGGGGACCGGTTTCTGCCATTTCAGGCGTCTTCGGCCCGGCTTGCTTGAATCCTGATGGTGCAATGAGCAAGGGACTCACATCTGAGTATACCCTTCCACGCTTAGTGTGGACAAAATTATTTACAACAAGGGGTGGTGATGGACAGAGTCTCTGAATTAAGCAAAGTACTGTCACCCAGTCAAGAGATCAGGGCTAGATCCAACACCGTTTTTTAGCTCATTGCACCATCCCAGTTTCAGAACCTGGCTGTATGCAAATTAGTCTGTCCCTGGCCCAGTGCATCATGGGAACAGGGCAGACCAGACTACAAAAGCCAATTCTTACACTGGGAAGGAAACAAGCTTCCGGGGACCGGTTTCTGCCATTTCAGGCGTCTTCGGCCCGGCTTGCTTGAATCCTGATGGTGCAATGAGCAAGGGACTCACATCTGAGTATACCCTTCCACGCTTAGGGTGGACAAAATTATTTACAACAAGGGGTGGTGATGGACAGAGTCTCTGAATTAAGCAGAGTACTCTCACCCAGTCAAGAGATCAGGGCTAGATCCAACACCGTTTTTTAGCTCATTGCACCATCCCAGTTTCAGAACCTGGCTGTATGCAAATTAGTCTGTCCCTGGCCCAGTGCATCATGGGAACAGGGCAGACCAGACTACAAAAGCCAATTCTTACACTGGGAAGGAAACAAGCTTCCGGGGACCGGTTTCTGCCATTTCAGGCGTCTTCGGCCCGGCTTGCTTGAATCCTGATGGTGCAATGAGCAAGGGACTCACATCTGAGTATACCCTTCCACGCTTAGGGTGGACAAAATTATTTACAACAAGGGGTGGTGATGGACAGAGTCTCTGAATTAAGCAGAGTACTCTCACCCAGTCAAGAGATCAGGGCTAGATCCAACACCGTTTTTTAGCTCATTGCACCATCCCAGTTTCAGAACCTGGCTGTATGCAAATTAGTCTGTCCCTGGCCCAGTGCATCATGGGAACAGGGCAGACCAGACTACAAAAGCCAATTCTTACACTGGGAAGGAAACAAGCTTCCGGGGACCGGTTTCTGCCATTTCAGGCGTCTTCGGCCCGGCTTGCTTGAATCCTGATGGTGCAATGAGCAAGGGACTCACATCTGAGTATACCCTTCCACGCTTAGGGTGGACAAAATTATTTACAACAAGGGGTGGTGATGGACAGAGTCTCTGAATTAAGCAGAGTACTCTCACCCAGTCAAGAGATCAGGGCTAGATCCAACACCGTTTTTTAGCTCATTGCACCATCCCAGTTTCAGAACCTGGCTGTATGCAAATTAGTCTGTCCCTGGCCCAGTGCATCATGGGAACAGGGCAGACCAGACTACAAAAGCCAATTCTTACACTGGGAAGGAAACAAGCTTCCGGGGACCGGTTTCTGCCATTTCAGGCGTCTTCGGCCCGGCTTGCTTGAATCCTGATGGTGCAATGAGCAAGGGACTCACATCTGAGTATACCCTTCCACGCTTAGGGTGGACAAAATTATTTACAACAAGGGGTGGTGATGGACAGAGTCTCTCAATTAAGCAAAGTACTCTCACCCAGTCAAGAGATCAGGGCTAGATCCAACACCGTTTTTTAGCTCATTGCACCATCCCAGTTTCAGAACCTGGCTGTATGCAAATTAGTCTGTCCCTGGCCCAGTGCATCATGGGAACAGGGCAGACCAGACTACAAAAGCCAATTCTTACACTGGGAAGGAAACAAGCTTCCGGGGACCGGTTTCTGCCATTTCAGGCGTCTTCGGCCCGGCTTGCTTGAATCCTGATGGTGCAATGAGCAAGGGACTCACATCTGAGTATACCCTTCCACGCTTAGGGTGGACAAAATTATTTACAACAAGGGGTGGTGATGGACAGAGTCTCTGAATTAAGCAGAGTACTCTCACCCAGTCAAGAGATCAGGGCTAGATCCAACACCGTTTTTTAGCTCATTGCACCATCCCAGTTTCAGAACCTGGCTGTATGCAAATTAGTCTGTCCCTGGCCCAGTGCATCATGGGAACAGGGCAGACCAGACTACAAAAGCCAATTCTTACACTGGGAAGGAAACAAGCTTCCGGGGACCGGTTTCTGCCATTTCAGGCGTCTTCGGCCCGGCTTGCTTGAATCCTGATGGTGCAATGAGCAAGGGACTCACATCTGAGTATACCCTTCCACGCTTAGGGTGGACAAAATTATTTACAACAAGGGGTGGTGATGGACAGAGTCTCTGAATTAAGCAGAGTACTCTCACCCAGTCAAGAGATCAGGGCTAGATCCAACACCGTTTTTTAGCTCATTGCACCATCCCAGTTTCAGAACCTGGCTGTATGCAAATTAGTCTGTCCCTGGCCCAGTGCATCATGGGAACAGGGCAGACCAGACTACAAAAGCCAATTCTTACACTGGGAAGGAAACAAGCTTCCGGGGACCGGTTTCTGCCATTTCAGGCGTCTTCGGCCCGGCTTGCTTGAATCCTGATGGTGCAATGAGCAAGGGACTCACATCTGAGTATACCCTTCCACGCTTAGGGTGGACAAAATTATTTACAACAAGGGGTGGTGATGGACAGAGTCTCTGAATTAAGCAGAGTACTCTCACCCAGTCAAGAGATCAGGGCTAGATCCAACACCGTTTTTTAGCTCATTGCACCATCCCAGTTTCAGAACCTGGCTGTATGCAAATTAGTCTGTCCCTGGCCCAGTGCATCATGGGAACAGGGCAGAATAGACTACAAAAGCCAATTCTTACACTGGGAAGGAAACAAGCTTCCGGGGACCGGTTTCTGCCATTTCAGGCGTCTTCGGCCCGGCTTGCTTGAATCCTGATGGTGCAATGAGCAAGGGACTCACATCTGAGTATACCCTTCCACGCTTAGGGTGGACAAAATTATTTACAACAAGGGGTGGTGATGGACAGAGTCTCTGAATTAAGCAGAGTACTCTCACCCAGTCAAGAGATCAGGGCTAGATCCAACACCGTTTTTTAGCTCATTGCACCATCCCAGTTTCAGAACCTGGCTGTATGCAAATTAGTCTGTCCCTGGCCCAGTGCATCATGGGAACAGGGCAGACCAGACTACAAAAGCCAATTCTTACACTGGGAAGGAAACAAGCTTCCGGGGACCGGTTTCTGCCATTTCAGGCGTCTTCGGCCCGGCTTGCTTGAATCCTGATGGTGCAATGAGCAAGGGACTCACATCTGAGTATACCCTTCCACGCTTAGGGTGGACAAAATTATTTACAACAAGGGGTGGTGATGGACAGAGTCTCTGAATTAAGCAGAGTACTCTCACCCAGTCAAGAGATCAGGGCTAGATCCAACACCGTTTTTTAGCTCATTGCACCATCCCAGTTTCAGAACCTGGCTGTATGCAAATTAGTCTGTCCCTGGCCCAGTGCATCATGGGAACAGGGCAGACCAGACTACAAAAGCCAATTCTTACACTGGGAAGGAAACAAGCTTCCGGGGACCGGTTTCTGCCATTTCAGGCGTCTTCGGCCCGGCTTGCTAGAATCCTGATGGTGCAATGAGCAAGGGACTCACATCTGAGTATACCCTTCCACGCTTAGGGTGGACAAAATTATTTACAACAAGGGGTGGTGATGGACAGAGTCTCTGAATTAAGCAGAGTACTCTCACCCAGTCAAGAGATCAGGGCTAGATCCAACACCGTTTTTTAGCTCATTGCACCATCCCAGTTTCAGAACCTGGCTGTATGCAAATTAGTCTGTCCCTGGCCCAGTGCATCATGGGAACAGGGCAGACCAGACTACAAAAGCCAATTCTTACACTGGGAAGGAAACAAGCTTCCGGGGACCGGTTTCTGCCATTTCAGGCGTCTTCGGCCCGGCTTGCTTGAATCCTGATGGTGCAATGAGCAAGGGACTCACATCTGAGTATACCCTTCCACGCTTAGGGTGGACAAAATTATTTACAACAAGGGGTGGTGATAGACAGAGTCTCTGAATTAAGCAGAGTACTCTCACCCAGTCAAGAGATCAGGGCTAGATCCAACACCGTTTTTTAGCTCATTGCACCATCCCAGTTTCAGAACCTGGCTGTATGCAAATTAGTCTGTCCCTGGCCCAGTGCATCATGGGAACAGGGCAGACCAGACTACAAAAGCCAATTCTTACACTGGGAAGGAAACAAGCTTCCGGGGACCGGTTTCTGCCATTTCAGGCGTCTTCGGCCCGGCTTGCTTGAATCCTGATGGTGCAATGAGCAAGGGACTCACATCTGAGTATACCCTTCCACGCTTAGGGTGGACAAAATTATTTACAACAAGGGGTGGTGATGGACAGAGTCTCTGAATTAAGCAGAGTACTCTCACCCAGTCAAGAGATCAGGGCTAGATCCAACACCGTTTTTTAGCTCATTGCACCATCCCAGTTTCAGAACCTGGCTGTATGCAAATTAGTCTGTCCCTGGCCCAGTGCATCATGGGAACAGGGCAGACCAGACTACAAAAGCCAATTCTTACACTGGGAAGGAAACAAGCTTCCGGGGACCGGTTTCTGCCATTTCAGGCGTCTTCGGCCCGGCTTGCTTGAATCCTGATGGTGCAATGAGCAAGGGACTCACATCTGAGTATACCCTTCCACGCTTAGGGTGGACAAAATTATTTACAACAAGGGGTGGTGATGGACAGAGTCTCTGAATTAAGCAGAGTACTCTCACCCAGTCAAGAGATCAGTGCTAGATCCAACACCGTTTTTTAGCTCATTGCACCATCCCAGTTTCAGAACCTGGCTGTATGCAAATTAGTCTGTCCCTGGCCCAGTGCATCATGGGAACAGGGCAGACCAGACTACAAAAGCCAATTCTTACACTGGGAAGGAAACAAGCTTCCGGGGACCGGTTTCTGCCATTTCAGGCGTCTTCGGCCCGGCTTGCTTGAATCCTGATGGTGCAATGAGCAAGGGACTCACATCTGAGTATACCCTTCCACGCTTAGGGTGGACAAAATTATTTACAACAAGGGGTGGTGATGGACAGAGTCTCTGAATTAAGCAGAGTACTCTCACCCAGTCAAGAGATCAGGGCTAGATCCAACACCGGAACACCGGAAGCTTGTTTCCTTTCCAGTGAAGAATTGGCTTGGTAGTTTGGTCTGCCCTGTTCCCATGATGCACTGGGCCAGGGACCGACTAATTTGCATATAGCCAGGTTCTGAACTGGGATGGTGCAGTGAGCTAAAAAACGGTGATGGATCAAGCCCTGATCTGTTGACTGGGTAGGAGTGTTCTGATTAACTCAGATACTCTGTCCATCACCAACCCCTTTTTGAAAATATTTTTTCCACCATGAGTGTGGAAGGGTATGCTCAGACATGAGTCCCTTGCTCACTGCACCATCAGGATTCAAGCAAGCCGGGCCGAAGACGGCTGTAATGCCAGAAACCGGTCCCCGGAAGCTTGTTTCCTTTCCAGTGAAGAATTGGCTTGGTAGTTTGGTCTGCCCTGTTCCCATGATGCACTGGGCCAGGGACAGACTAATTTGCATATAGCCAGGTTCTGAACTGGGATGGTGCAGTGAGCTAAAAAATGGTGATGGATCAAGCCCTGATCTGTTGACTGGGTAGGAGTGTTCTGATTAACTCAGATACTCTGTCCATGACCAACCCCTTTTTGAAAATATTTTGGCCACCATGAGTGTGGAAGGGTATGCTCAGACATGAGTCCCTTGCTCACTGCACCATCAGGATTCAAGCAAGCCGGGCCGAAGACGGCTGTAATGCCAGAAACCGGTCCCCGGAAGCTTGTTTCCTTTCCAGTGAAGAATTGGCTTGGTAGTTTGGTCTGCCCTGTTCCCATGATGCACTGGGCCAGGGACAGACTAATTTGCATATAGCCAGGTTCTGAACTGGGATGGTGCAGTGAGCTAAAAAACGGTGATGGATCAAGCCCTGATCTGTTGACTGGGTAGGAGTGTTCTGATTAACTCAGATACTCTGTCCATCACCAACCCCTTTTTGAAAATATTTTGGCCACCATGAGTGTGGAAGGGTATGCTCAGACATGAGTCCCTTGCTCACTGCACCATCAGGATTCAAGCAAGCCGGGCCGAAGACGGCTGTAATGCCAGAAACCGGTCCCCGGAAGCTTGTTTCCTTTCCAGTGAAGAATTGGCTTGGTAGTTTGGTCTGCCCTGTTCCCATGATGCACTGGGCCAGGGACAGACTAATTTGCATATAGCCAGGTTCTGAACTGGGATGGTGCAGTGAGCTAAAAAACGGTGATGGATCAAGCCCTGATCTGTTGACTGGGTAGGAGTGTTCTGATTAACTCAGATACTCTGTCCATCACCAACCCCTTTTTGAAAATATTTTGGCCACCATGAGTGTGGAAGGGTATGCTCAGACATGAGTCCCTTGCTCACTGCACCATCAGGATTCAAGCAAGCCGGGCCGAAGACGGCTGTAATGCCAGAAACCGGTCCCCGGAAGCGTGTTTCCTTTCCAGTGAAGAATTGGCTTGGTAGTTTGGTCTGCCCTGTTCCCATGATGCACTGGGCCAGGGACAGACTAATTTGCATATAGCCAGGTTCTGAACTGGGATGGTGGAGTGAGCTAAAAAACGGTGATGGATCAAGCCCTGATCTGTTGACTGGGTAGGAGTGTTCTGATTAACTCAGATACTCTGTCCATCACCAACCCCTTTTTGAAAATATTTTGGCCACCATGAGTGTGGAAGGGTATGCTCAGACATGAGTCCCTTGCTCACTGCACCATCAGGATTTAAGCAAGCCGGGCCGAAGACGGCTGTAATGCCAGAAACCGGTCCCCGGAAGCTTGTTTCCTTTCCAGTGAAGAATTGGCTTGGTAGTTTGGTCTGCCCTGTTCCCATGATGCACTGGGCCAGGGACAGACTAATTTGCATATAGCCAGGTTCTGAACTGGGATGGTGCAGTGAGCTAAAAAACGGTGATGGATCAAGCCCTGATCTGTTGACTGGGTAGGAGTGTTCTGATTAACTCAGATACTCTGTCCATCACCAACCCCTTTTTGAAAATATTTTGGCCACCATGAGTGTGGAAGGGTATGCTCAGACATGAGTCCCTTGCTCACTGCACCATCAGGATTCAAGCAAGCCGGGCCGAAGACGGCTGTAATGCCAGAAACCGGTCCCCGGAAGCTTGTTTCCTTTCCAGTGAAGAATTGGCTTGGTAGTTTGGTCTGCCCTGTTCCCATGATGCACTGGGCCAGGGACAGACTAATTTGCATATAGCCAGGTTCTGAACTGGGATGGTGCAGTGAGCTAAAAAACGGTGATGGATCAAGCCCTGATCTGTTGACTGGGTAGGAGTGTTCTGATTAACTCAGATACTCGGTCCATCACCAACCCCTTTTTGAAAATATTTTGGCCACCATGAGTGTGGAAGGGTATGCTCAGACATGAGTCCCTTGCTCACTGCACCATCAGGATTCAAGCAAGCCGGGCCGAAGACGGCTGTAATGCCAGAAACCGGTCCCCGGAAGCTTGTTTCCTTTCCAGTGAAGAATTGGCTTGGTAGTTTGGTCTGCCCTGTTCCCATGATGCCCTGGGCCAGGGACAGACTAATTTGCATATAGCCAGGTTCTGAACTGGGATGGTGCAGTGAGCTAAAAAACGGTGATGGATCAAGCCCTGATCTGTTGACTGGGTAGGAGTGTTCTGATTAACTCAGATACTCTGTCCATCACCAACCCCTTTTTGAAAATATTTTGGCCACCATGAGTGTGGAAGGGTATGCTCAGACATGAGTCCCTTGCTCACTGCACCATCAGGATTCAAGCAAGCCGGGCCGAAGACGGCTGTAATGCCAGAAACCGGTCCCCGGAAGCTTGTTTCCTTTCCAGTGAAGAATTGGCTTGGTAGTTTGGTCTGCCCTGTTCCCATGATGCACTGGGCCAGGGACAGACTAATTTGCATATAGCCAGGTTCTGAACTGGGATGGTGCAGTGAGCTAAAAAACGGTGATGGATCAAGCCCTGATCTGTTGACTGGGTAGGAGTGTTCTGATTAACTCAGATACTCTGTCCATCACCAACCCCTTTTTGAAAATATTTTGGCCACCATGAGTGTGGAAGGGTATGCTCAGACATGAGTCCCTTGCTCACTGCACCATCAGGATTCAAGCAAGCCGGGCCGAAGACGGCTGTAATGCCAGAAACCGGTCCCCGGAAGCTTGTTTCCTTTCCAGTGAAGAATTGGCTTGGTAGTTTGGTCTGCCCTGTTCCCATGATGCACTGAGCCAGGGACAGACTAATTTGCATATAGCCAGGTTCTGAACTGGGATGGTGGAGTGAGCTAAAAAACGGTGATGGATCAAGCCCTGATCTGTTGACTGGGTAGGAGTGTTCTGATTAACTCAGATACTCTGTCCATCACCAACCCCTTTTTAAAAATATTTTGGCCACCATGAGTGTGGAAGGGTATGCTCAGACATGAGTCCCTTGCTCACTGCACCATCAGGATTCAAGCAAGCCGGGCCGAAGACAGCTGTAATGCCAGAAACCGGTCCCCGGAAGCTTGTTTCCTTTCCAGTGAAGAATTGGCTTGGTAGTTTGGTCTGCCCTGTTCCCATTATGCACTGGGCCAGGGACAGACTAATTTGCATATAGCCAGGTTCTGAACTGGGATGGTGCAGTGAGCTAAAAAACGGTGATGGATCAAGCCCTGATCTGTTGACTGGGTAGGAGTGTTCTGATTAACTCAGATACTCGGTCCATCACCAACCCCTTTTTGAAAATATTTTGGCCACCATGAGTGTGGAAGGGTATGCTCAGACATGAGTCCCTTGCTCACTGCACCATCAGGATTCAAGCAAGCCGGGCCGAAGACGGCTGTAATGCCAGAAACCGGTCCCCGGAAGCTTGTTTCCTTTCCAGTGAAGAATTGGCTTGGTAGTTTGGTCTGCCCTGTTCCCATGATGCACTGGGCCAGGGACAGACTAATTTGCATATAGCCAGGTTCTGAACTGGGATGGTGCAGTGAGCTAAAAAACGGTGATGGATCAAGCCCTGATCTGTTGACTGGGTAGGAGTGTTCTGATTAACTCAGATACTCGGTCCATCACCAACCCCTTTTTGAAAATATTTTGGCCACCATGAGTGTGGAAGGGTATGCTCAGACATGAGTCCCTTGCTCACTGCACCATCAGGATTCAAGCAAGCCGGGCCGAAGACGGCTGTAATGCCAGAAACCGGTCCCCGGAAGCTTGTTTCCTTTCCAGTGAAGAATTGGCTTGGTAGTTTGGTCTGCCCTGTTCCCATGATGCACTGGGCCAGGGACAGACTAATTTGCATATAGCCAGGTTCTGAACTGGGATGGTGCAGTGAGCTAAAAAACGGTGATGGATCAAGCCCTGATCTGTTGACTGGGTAGGAGTGTTCTGATTAACTCAGATACTCTGTCCATCACCAACCCCTTTTTGAAAATATTTTGGCCACCATGAGTGTGGAAGGGTATGCTCAGACATGAGTCCCTTGCTCACTGCACCATCAGGATTCAAGCAAGCCGGGCCGAAGACGGCTGTAATGCCAGAAACCGGTCCCCGGAAGCTTGTTTCCTTTCCAGTGAAGAATTGGCTTGGTAGTTTGGTCTGCCCTGTTCCCATGATGCACTGGGCCAGGGACAGACTAATTTGCATATAGCCAGGTTCTGAACTGGGATGGTGCAGTGAGCTAAAAAACGGTGATGGATCAAGCCCTGATCTGTTGACTGGGTAGGAGTGTTCTGATTAACTCAGATACTCTGTCCATCACCAACCCCTTTTTGAAAATATTTTGGCCACCATGAGTGTGGAAGGGTATGCTCAGACATGAGTCCCTTGCTCACTGCACCATCAGGATTCAAGCAAGCCGGGCCGAAGACGGCTGTAATGCCAGAAACCGGTCCCCGGAAGCTTGTTTCCTTTCCAGTGAAGAATTGGCTTGGTAGTTTGGTCTGCCCTGTTCCCATGATGCACTGAGCCAGGGACAGACTAATTTGCATATAGCCAGGTTCTGAACTGGGATGGTGGAGTGAGCTAAAAAACGGTGATGGATCAAGCCCTGATCTGTTGACTGGGTAGGAGTGTTCTGATTAACTCAGATACTCTGTCCATCACCAACCCCTTTTTGAAAATATTTTGGCCACCATGAGTGTGGAAGGGTATGCTCAGACATGAGTCCCTTGCTCACTGCACCATCAGGATTCAAGCAAGCCGGGCCGAAGACAGCTGTAATGCCAGAAACCGGTCCCCGGAAGCTTGTTTCCTTTCCAGTGAAGAATTGGCTTGGTAGTTTGGTCTGCCCTGTTCCCATTATGCACTGGGCCAGGGACAGACTAATTTGCATATAGCCAGGTTCTGAACTGGGATGGTGCAGTGAGCTAAAAAACGGTGATGGATCAAGCCCTGATCTGTTGACTGGGTAGGAGTGTTCTGATTAACTCAGATACTCGGTCCATCACCAACCCCTTTTTGAAAATATTTTGGCCACCATGAGTGTGGAAGGGTATGATCAGACATGAGTCCCTTGCTCACTGCACCATCAGGATTCAAGCAAGCCGGGCCGAAGACGGCTGTAATGCCAGAAACCGGTCCCCGGAAGCTTGTTTCCTTTCCAGTGAAGAATTGGCTTGGTAGTTTGGTCTGCCCTGTTCCCATGATGCACTGGGCCAGGGACAGACTAATTTGCATATAGCCAGGTTCTGAACTGGGATGGTGCAGTGAGCTAAAAAACGGTGATGGATCACGCCCTGATCTGTTGACTGGGTAGGAGTGTTCTGATTAACTCAGATACTCTGTCCATCACCAACCCCTTTTTGAAAATATTTTGGCCACCATGAGTGTGGAAGGGTATGCTCAGACATGAGTCCCTTGCTCACTGCACCATTAGGATTCAAGCAAGCCGGGCCGAAGACAGCTGTAATGCCAGAAACCGGTCCCCGGAAGCTTGTTTCCTTTCCAGTGAAGAATTGGCTTGGTAGTTTGGTCTGCCCTGTTCCCATGATGCACTGGGCCAGGGACAGACTAATTTGCATATAGCCAGGTTCTGAACTGGGATGGTGCAGTGAGCTAAAAAACGGTGATGGATCAAGCCCTGATCTGTTGACTGGGTAGGAGTGTTCTGATTAACTCAGATACTCGGTCCATCACCAACCCCTTTTTGAAAATATTTTGGCCACCATGAGTGTGGAAGGGTATGATCAGACATGAGTCCCTTGCTCACTGCACCATCAGGATTCAAGCAAGCCGGGCCGAAGACGGCTGTAATGCCAGAAACCGGTCCCCGGAAGCTTGTTTCCTTTCCAGTGAAGAATTGGCTTGGTAGTTTGGTCTGCCCTGTTCCCATGATGCACTGGGCCAGGGACAGACTAATTTGCATATAGCCAGGTTCTGAACTGGGATGGTGCAGTGAGCTAAAAAACGGTGATGGATCAAGCCCTGATCTGTTGACTGGGTAGGAGTGTTCTGATTAACTCAGATACTCTGTCCATCACCAACCCCTTTTTGAAAATATTTTGGCCACCATGAGTGTGAAAGGGTATGCTCAGACATGAGTCCCTTGCTCACTGCACCATCAGGATTCAAGCAAGCCGGGCCGAAGACGGCTGTAATGCCAGAAACCGGTCCCCGGAAGCTTGTTTCCTTTCCAGTGAAGAATTGGCTTGGTAGTTTGGTCTGCCCTGTTCCCATGATGCACTGGGCCAGGGACAGACTAATTTGCATATAGCCAGGTTCTGAACTGGGATGGTGCAGTGAGCTAAAAAACGGTGATGGATCAAGCCCTGATCTGTTGACTGGGTAGGAGTGTTCTGATTAACTCAGATACTCGGTCCATCACCAACCCCTTTTTGAAAATATTTTGGCCACCATGAGTGTGGAAGGGTATGCTCAGACATGAGTCCCTTGCTCACTGCACCATCAGGATTCAAGCAAGCCGGGCCGAAGACGGCTGTAATGCCAGAAACCGGTCCCCGGAAGCTTGTTTCCTTTCCAGTGAAGAATTGGCTTGGTAGTTTGGTCTGCCCTGTTCCCATGATGCACTGGGCCAGGGACAGACTAATTTGCATATAGCCAGGTTCTGAACTGGGATGGTGCAGTGAGCTAAAAAACGGTGATGGATCAAGCCCTGATCTGTTGACTGGGTAGGAGTGTTCTGATTAACTCAGATACTCTGTCCATCACCAACCCCTTTTTGAAAATATTTTGGCCACCATGAGTGTGGAAGGGTATGCTCAGACATGAGTCCCTTGCTCACTGCACCATCAGGATTCAAGCAAGCCGGGCCGAAGACAGCTGTAATGCCAGAAACCGGTCCCCGGAAGCTTGTTTCCTTTCCAGTGAAGAATTGGCTTGGTAGTTTGGTCTGCCCTGTTCCCATGATGCACTGGGCCAGGGACAGACTAATTTGCATATAGCCAGGTTCTGAACTGGGATGGTGCAGTGAGCTAAAAAACGGTGATGGATCAAGCCCTGATCTGTTGACTGGGTAGGAGTGTTCTGATTAACTCAGATACTCGGTCCATCACCAACCCCTTTTTGAAAATATTTTGGCCACCATGAGTGTGGAAGGGTATAATCAGACATGAGTCCCTTGCTCACTGCACCATCAGGATTCAAGCAAGCCGGGCCGAAGACGGCTGTAATGCCAGAAACCGGTCCCCGGAAGCTTGTTTCCTTTCCAGTGAAGAATTGGCTTGGTAGTTTGGTCTGCCCTGTTCCCATGATGCACTGGGCCAGGGACAGACTAATTTGCATATAGCCAGGTTCTGAACTGGGATGGTGCAGTGAGCTAAAAAACGGTGATGGATCAAGCCCTGATCTGTTGACTGGGTAGGAGTGTTCTGATTAACTCAGATACTCTGTCCATCACCAACCCCTTTTTGAAAATATTTTGGCCACCATGAGTGTGGAAGGGTATGCTCAGACATGAGTCCCTTGCTCACTGCACCATCAGGATTCAAGCAAGCCGGGCCGAAGACGGCTGTAATGCCAGAAACCGGTCCCCGGAAGCTTGTTTCCTTTCCAGTGAAGAATTGGCTTGGTAGTTTGGTCTGCCCTGTTCCCATGATGCACTGGGCCAGGGACAGACTAATTTGCATATAGCCAGGTTCTGAACTGGGATGGTGCAGTGAGCTAAAAAACGGTGATGGATCAAGCCCTGATCTGTTGACTGGGTAGGAGTGTTCTGATTAACTCAGATACTCTGTCCATCACCAACCCCTTTTTGAAAATATTTTGGCCACCATGAGTGTGGAAGGGTATGCTCAGACATGAGTCCCTTGCTCACTGCACCATCAGGATTCAAGCAAGCCGGGCCGAAGACGGCTGTAATGCCAGAAACCGGTCCCCGGAAGCTTGTTTCCTTTCCAGTGAAGAATTGGCTTGGTAGTTTGGTCTGCCCTGTTCCCATGATGCACTGGGCCAGGGACAGACTAATTTGCATATAGCCAGGTTCTGAACTGGGATGGTGCAGTGAGCTAAAAAACGGTGATGGATCAAGCCCTGATCTGTTGACTGGGTAGGAGTGTTCTGATTAACTCAGATACTCGGTCCATCACCAACCCCTTTTTGAAAATATTTTGGCCACCATGAGTGTGGAAGGGTATGCTCAGACATGAGTCCCTTGCTCACTGCACCATCAGGATTCAAGCAAGCCGGGCCGAAGACGGCTGTAATGCCAGAAACCGGTCCCCGGAAGCTTGTTTCCTTTCCAGTGAAGAATTGGCTTGGTAGTTTGGTCTGCCCTGTTCCCATGATGCACTGGGCCAGGGACAGACTAATTTGCATATAGCCAGGTTCTGAACTGGGATGGTGCAGTGAGCTAAAAAACGGTGATGGATCAAGCCCTGATCTGTTGACTGGGTAGGAGTGTTCTGATTAACTCAGATACTCTGTCCATCACCAACCCCTTTTTGAAAATATTTTGGCCACCATGAGTGTGGAAGGGTATGCTCAGACATGAGTCCCTTGCTCACTGCACCATCAGGATTCAAGCAAGCCGGGCCGAAGACGGCTGTAATGCCAGAAACCGGTCCCCGGAAGCTTG
This sequence comes from Lissotriton helveticus, assembly GCF_964261635.1. Taxonomy (NCBI): domain Eukaryota; kingdom Metazoa; phylum Chordata; class Amphibia; order Caudata; family Salamandridae; genus Lissotriton; species Lissotriton helveticus. The sequence goes on from NC_136065.1 coordinate 1,473,019,060, forward strand.
TTTCCTTTCCAGTGAAGAATTGGCTTGGTAGTTTGGTCTGCCCTGTTCCCATGATGCACGGGGCCAGGGACAGACTAATTTGCATATAGCCAGGTTCTGAACTGGGATGGTGCAGTGAGCTAAAAAACGGTGATGGATCAAGCCCTGATCTGTTGACTGGGTAGGAGTGTTCTGATTAACTCAGATACTCTGTCCATCACCAACCCCTTTTTGAAAATATTTTGGCCACCATGAGTGTGGAAGGGTATGCTCAGACATGAGTCCCTTGCTCACTGCACCATCAGGATTCAAGCAAGCCGGGCCGAAGACGGCTGTAATGCCAGAAACCGGTCCCCGGAAGCTTGTTTCCTTTCCAGTGAAGAATTGGCTTGGTAGTTTGGTCTGCCCTGTTCCCATGATGCACTGAGCCAGGGACAGACTAATTTGCATATAGCCAGGTTCTGAACTGGGATGGTGGAGTGAGCTAAAAAACGGTGATGGATCAAGCCCTGATCTGTTGACTGGGTAGGAGTGTTCTGATTAACTCAGATACTCTGTCCATCACCAACCCCTTTTTGAAAATATTTTGGCCACCATGAGTGTGGAAGGGTATGCTCAGACATGAGTCCCTTGCTCACTGCACCATCAGGATTTAAGCAAGCCGGGCCGAAGACGGCTGTAAATCCAGAAACCGGTCCCCGGAAGCTTGTTTCCTTTCCAGTGAAGAATTGGCTTGGTAGTTTGGTCTGCCCTGTTCCCATGATGCACTGGGCCAGGGACAGACTAATTTGCATATAGCCAGGTTCTGAACTGGGATGGTGCAGTGAGCTAAAAAACGGTGATGGATCAAGCCCTGATCTGTTGACTGGGTAGGAGTGTTCTGATTAACTCAGATACTCTGTCCATCACCAACCCCTTTTTGAAAATATTTTGGCCACCATGAGTGTGGAAGGGTATGCTCAGACATGAGTCCCTTGCTCACTGCACCATCAGGATTCAAGCAAGCCGGGCCGAAGACAGCTGTAATGCCAGAAACCGGTCCCCGGAAGCTTGTTTCCTTTCCAGTGAAGAATTGGCTTGGTAGTTTGGTCTGCCCTGTTCCCATGATGCACTGGGCCAGGGACAGACTAATTTGCATATAGCCAGGTTCTGAACTGGGATGGTGCAGTGAGCTAAAAAACGGTGATGGATCAAGCCCTGATCTGTTGACTGGGTAGGAGTGTTCTGATTAACTCAGATACTCGGTCCATCACCAACCCCTTTTTGAAAATATTTTGGCCACCATGAGTGTGGAAGGGTATGATCAGACATGAGTCCCTTGCTCACTGCACCATCAGGATTCAAGCAAGCCGGGCCGAAGACGGCTGTAATGCCAGAAACCGGTCCACGGAAGCTTGTTTCCTTTCCAGTGAAGAATTGGCTTGGTAGTTTGGTCTGCCCTGTTCCCATGATGCACTGGGCCAGGGACAGACTAATTTGCATATAGCCAGGTTCTGAACTGGGATGGTGCAGTGAGCTAAAAAACGGTGATGGATCAAGCCCTGATCTGTTGACTGGGTAGGAGTGTTCTGATTAACTCAGATACTCTGTCCATCACCAAGCCCTTTTTGAAAATATTTTGGCCACCATGAGTGTGGAAGGGTATGCTCAGACATGAGTCCCTTGCTCACTGCACCATCAGGATTCAAGCAAGCCGGGCCGAAGACGGCTGTAATGCCAGAAACAAGTCCCCGGAAGCTTGATTCCTTTCCAGTGAAGAATTGGCTTGGTAGTTTGGTCTGCCCTGTTCCCATGATGCACTGGGCCAGGGACAGACTAATTTGCATATAGCCAGGTTCTGAACTGGGATGGTGCAGTGAGCTAAAAAACGGTGATGGATCAAGCCCTGATCTGTTGACTGGGTAGGAGTGTTCTGATTAACTCAGATACTCTGTCCATCACCAACCCCTTTTTGAAAATATTTTGGCCACCATGAGTGTGGAAGGGTATGCTCAGACATGAGTCCCTTGCTCACTGCACCATCAGGATTCAAGCAAGCCGGGCCGAAGACGGCTGTAATGCCAGAAACCGGTCCCCGGAAGCTTGTTTCCTTTCCAGTGAAGAATTGGCTTGGTAGTTTGGTCTGCCCTGTTCCCATGATGCACTGGGCCAGGGACAGACTAATTTGCATATAGCCAGGTTCTGAACTGGGATGGTGCAGTGAGCTAAAAAACGGTGATGGATCAAGCCCTGATCTGTTGACTGGGTAGGAGTGTTCTGATTAACTCAGATACTCTGTCCATCACCAACCCCTTTTTGAAAATATTTTGGCCACCATGAGTGTGGAAGGGTATGCTCAGACATGAGTCCCTTGCTCACTGCACCATCAGGATTCAAGCAAGCCGGGCCGAAGACGGCGGTAATGCCAGAAACCGGTCCCCGGAAGCTTGTTTCCTTTCCAGTGAAGAATTGGCTTGGTAGTTTGGTCTGCCCTGTTCCCATGATGCACTGGGCCAGGGACAGACTAATTTGCATATAGCCAGGTTCTGAACTGGGATGGTGCAGTGAGCTAAAAAACGGTGATGGATCAAGCCCTGATCTGTTGACTGGGTAGGAGTGTTCTGATTAACTCAGATACTCTGTCCATCACCAACCCCTTTTTGAAAATATTTTGCCCACCATGAGTGTGGAAGGGTATGCTCAGACATGAGTCCCTTGCTCACTGCACCATCAGGATTCAAGCAAGCCGGGCCGAAGACGGCTGTAATGCCAGAAACCGGTCCCCGGAAGCTTGTTTCCTTTCCAGTGAAGAATTGGCTTGGTAGTTTGGTCTGCCCTGTTCCCATGATGCACTGGGCCAGGGACAGACTAATTTGCATATAGCCAGGTTCTGAACTGGGATGGTGCAGTGAGCTAAAAAATGGTGATGGATCAAGCCCTGATCTGTTGACTGGGTAGGAGTGTTCTGATTAACTCAGATACTCTGTCCATCACCAACCCCTTTTTGAAAATATTTTGGCCACCATGAGTGTGGAAGGGTATGCTCAGACATGAGTCCCTTGCTCACTGCACCATCAGGATTCAAGCAAGCCGGGCCGAAGACGGCTGTAATGCCAGAAACCGGTCCCCGGAAGCTTGTTTCCTTTCCAGTGAAGAATTGGCTTGGTAGTTTGGTCTGCCCTGTTCCCATGATGCACTGGGCCAGGGACAGACTAATTTGCATATAGCCAGGTTCTGAACTGGGATGGTGCAGTGAGCTAAAAAACGGTGATGGATCAAGCCCTGGTCTGTTGACTGGGTAGGAGTGTTCTGATTAACTCAGATACTCTGTCCATCACCAACCCCTTTTTGAAAATATTTTGGCCACCATGAGTGTGGAAGGGTATGCTCAGACATGAGTCCCTTGCTCACTGCACCATCAGGATTCAAGCAAGCCGGGCCGAAGACGGCTGTAATGCCAGAAACCGGTCCCCGGAAGCTTGTTTCCTTTCCAGTGAAGAATTGGCTATGTAGTTTGGTCTGCCCTTTTCCCATGATGCACTGGGCCAGGGACAGACTAATTTGCATATAGCCAGGTTCTGAACTGGGATGGTGCAGTGAGCTAAAAAACGGTGATGGATCAAGCCCTGATCTGTTGGCTGGGTAGGAGTGTTCTGATTAACTCAGATACTCTGTCCATCACCAACCCCTTTTTGAAAATATTTTGGCCACCATGAGTGTGGAAGGGTATGCTCAGACATGAGTCCCTTGCTCACTGCACCATCAGGATTCAAGCAAGCCGGGCCGAAGACGGCTGTAATGCCAGAAACCGGTCCCCGGAAGCTTGTTTCCTTTCCAGTGAAGAATTGGCTTGGTAGTTTGGTCTGCCCTGTTCCCATGATGCACTGGGCCAGGGACAGACTAATTTGCATATAGCCAGGTTCTGAACTGGGATGGTGCAGTGAGCTAAAAAACGGTGATGGATCAAGCCCTGATCTGTTGACTGGGTAGGAGTGTTCTGATTAACTCAGATACTCTGTCCATCACCAACCCCTTTTTGAAAATATTTTGGCCACCATGAGTGTGGAAGGGTATGCTCAGACATGAGTCCCTTGCTCACTGCACCATCAGGATTCAAGCAAGCCGGGCCGAATATGGCTGTAATGCCAGAAACCGGTCCCCGGAAGCTTGTTTCCTTTCCAGTGAAGAATTGGCTTGGTAGTTTGGTCTGCCCTGTTCCCATGATGCACTGGGCCAGGGACAGACTAATTTGCATATAGCCAGGTTCTGAACTGGGATGGTGCAGTGAGCTAAAAAACGGTGATGGATCAAGCCCTGATCTGTTGACTGGGTAGGAGTGTTCTGATTAACTCAGATACTCTGTCCATCACCAACCCCTTTTTGAAAATATTTTGGCCACCATGAGTGTGGAAGGGTATGCTTAGACATGAGTCCCTTGCTCACTGCACCATCAGGATTCAAGCAAGCCGGGCCGAAGACGGCTGTAATGCCAGAAACCGGTCCCCGGAAGCTTGTTTCCTTTCCAGTGAAGAATTGGCTTGGTAGTTTGGTCTGCCCTGTTCCCATGATGCACTGGGCCAGGGACAGACTAATTTGCATATAGCCAGGTTCTGAACTGGGATGGTGCAGTGAGCTAAAAAACGGTGATGGATCAAGCCCTGATCTGTTGACTGGGTAGGAGTGTTCTGATTAACTCAGATACTCTGTCCATCACCAAGCCCTTTTTGAAAATATTTTGGCCACCATGAGTGTGGAAGGGTATGCTCAGACATGAGTCCCTTGCTCAGTGCACCATCAGGATTCAAGCAAGCCGGGCCGAAGACGGCTGTAATGCCAGAAACCGGTCCCCGGAAGCTTGATTCCTTTCCAGTGAAGAATTGGCTTGGTAGTTTGGTCTGCCCTGTTCCCATGATGCACTGGGCCAGGGACAGACTAATTTGCATATAGCCAGGTTCTGAACTGGGATGGTGCAGTGAGCTAAAAAACGGTGATGGATCAAGCCCTGATCTGTTGACTGGGTAGGAGTGTTCTGATTAACTCAGATACTCGGTCCATCACCAACCCCTTTTTGAAAATATTTTGGCCACCATGAGTGTGGAAGGGTATGATCAGACATGAGTCCCTTGCTCACTGCACCATCAGGATTCAAGCAAGCCGGGCCGAAGACGGCTGTAATGCCAGAAACCGGTCCACGGAAGCTTGTTTCCTTTCCAGTGAAGAATTGGCTTGGTAGTTTGGTCTGCCCTGTTCCCATGATGCACTGGGCCAGGGACAGACTAATTTGCATATAGCCAGGTTCTGAACTGGGATGGTGCAGTGAGCTAAAAAACGGTGATGGATCAAGCCCTGATCTGTTGACTGGGTAGGAGTGTTCTGATTAACTCAGATACTCTGTCCATCACCAAGCCCTTTTTGAAAATATTTTGGCCACCATGAGTGTGGAAGGGTATGCTCAGACATGAGTCCCTTGCTCACTGCACCATCAGGATTCAAGCAAGCCGGGCCGAAGACGGCTGTAATGCCAGAAACAAGTCCCCGGAAGCTTGATTCCTTTCCAGTGAAGAATTGGCTTGGTAGTTTGGTCTGCCCTGTTCCCATGATGCACTGGGCCAGGGACAGACTAATTTGCATATAGCCAGGTTCTGAACTGGGATGGTGCAGTGAGCTAAAAAACGGTGATGGATCAAGCCCTGATCTGTTGACTGGGTAGGAGTGTTCTGATTAACTCAGATACTCTGTCCATCACCAACCCCTTTTTGAAAATATTTTGGCCACCATGAGTGTGGAAGGGTATGCTCAGACATGAGTCCCTTGCTCACTGCACCATCAGGATTCAAGCAAGCCGGGCCGAAGACGGCTGTAATGCCAGAAACCGGTCCCCGGAAGCTTGTTTCCTTTCCAGTGAAGAATTGGCTTGGTAGTTTGGTCTGCCCTGTTCCCATGATGCACTGGGCCAGGGACAGACTAATTTGCATATAGCCAGGTTCTGAACTGGGATGGTGCAGTGAGCTAAAAAACGGTGATGGATCAAGCCCTGATCTGTTGACTGGGTAGGAGTGTTCTGATTAACTCAGATACTCTGTCCATCACCAACCCCTTTTTGAAAATATTTTGGCCACCATGAGTGTGGAAGGGTATGCTCAGACATGAGTCCCTTGCTCACTGCACCATCAGGATTCAAGCAAGCCGGGCCGAAGACGGCGGTAATGCCAGAAACCGGTCCCCGGAAGCTTGTTTCCTTTCCAGTGAAGAATTGGCTTGGTAGTTTGGTCTGCCCTGTTCCCATGATGCACTGGGCCAGGGACAGACTAATTTGCATATAGCCAGGTTCTGAACTGGGATGGTGCAGTGAGCTAAAAAACGGTGATGGATCAAGCCCTGATCTGTTGACTGGGTAGGAGTGTTCTGATTAACTCAGATACTCTGTCCATCACCAACCCCTTTTTGAAAATATTTTGCCCACCATGAGTGTGGAAGGGTATGCTCAGACATGAGTCCCTTGCTCACTGCACCATCAGGATTCAAGCAAGCCGGGCCGAAGACGGCTGTAATGCCAGAAACCGGTCCCCGGAAGCTTGTTTCCTTTCCAGTGAAGAATTGGCTTGGTAGTTTGGTCTGCCCTGTTCCCATGATGCACTGGGCCAGGGACAGACTAATTTGCATATAGCCAGGTTCTGAACTGGGATGGTGCAGTGAGCTAAAAAATGGTGATGGATCAAGCCCTGATCTGTTGACTGGGTAGGAGTGTTCTGATTAACTCAGATACTCTGTCCATCACCAACCCCTTTTTGAAAATATTTTGGCCACCATGAGTGTGGAAGGGTATGCTCAGACATGAGTCCCTTGCTCACTGCACCATCAGGATTCAAGCAAGCCGGGCCGAAGACGGCTGTAATGCCAGAAACCGGTCCCCGGAAGCTTGTTTCCTTTCCAGTGAAGAATTGGCTTGGTAGTTTGGTCTGCCCTGTTCCCATGATGCACTGGGCCAGGGACAGACTAATTTGCATATAGCCAGGTTCTGAACTGGGATGGTGCAGTGAGCTAAAAAACGGTGATGGATCAAGCCCTGGTCTGTTGACTGGGTAGGAGTGTTCTGATTAACTCAGATACTCTGTCCATCACCAACCCCTTTTTGAAAATATTTTGGCCACCATGAGTGTGGAAGGGTATGCTCAGACATGAGTCCCTTGCTCACTGCACCATCAGGATTCAAGCAAGCCGGGCCGAAGACGGCTGTAATGCCAGAAACCGGTCCCCGGAAGCTTGTTTCCTTTCCAGTGAAGAATTGGCTATGTAGTTTGGTCTGCCCTTTTCCCATGATGCACTGGGCCAGGGACAGACTAATTTGCATATAGCCAGGTTCTGAACTGGGATGGTGCAGTGAGCTAAAAAACGGTGATGGATCAAGCCCTGATCTGTTGGCTGGGTAGGAGTGTTCTGATTAACTCAGATACTCTGTCCATCACCAACCCCTTTTTGAAAATATTTTGGCCACCATGAGTGTGGAAGGGTATGCTCAGACATGAGTCCCTTGCTCACTGCACCATCAGGATTCAAGCAAGCCGGGCCGAAGACGGCTGTAATGCCAGAAACCGGTCCCCGGAAGCTTGTTTCCTTTCCAGTGAAGAATTGGCTTGGTAGTTTGGTCTGCCCTGTTCCCATGATGCACTGGGCCAGGGACAGACTAATTTGCATATAGCCAGGTTCTGAACTGGGATGGTGCAGTGAGCTAAAAAACGGTGATGGATCAAGCCCTGATCTGTTGACTGGGTAGGAGTGTTCTGATTAACTCAGATACTCTGTCCATCACCAACCCCTTTTTGAAAATATTTTGGCCACCATGAGTGTGGAAGGGTATGCTCAGACATGAGTCCCTTGCTCACTGCACCATCAGGATTCAAGCAAGCCGGGCCGAATATGGCTGTAATGCCAGAAACCGGTCCCCGGAAGCTTGTTTCCTTTCCAGTGAAGAATTGGCTTGGTAGTTTGGTCTGCCCTGTTCCCATGATGCACTGGGCCAGGGACAGACTAATTTGCATATAGCCAGGTTCTGAACTGGGATGGTGCAGTGAGCTAAAAAACGGTGATGGATCAAGCCCTGATCTGTTGACTGGGTAGGAGTGTTCTGATTAACTCAGATACTCTGTCCATCACCAACCCCTTTTTGAAAATATTTTGGCCACCATGAGTGTGGAAGGGTATGCTTAGACATGAGTCCCTTGCTCACTGCACCATCAGGATTCAAGCAAGCCGGGCCGAAGACGGCTGTAATGCCAGAAACCGGTCCCCGGAAGCTTGTTTCCTTTCCAGTGAAGAATTGGCTTGGTAGTTTGGTCTGCCCTGTTCCCATGATGCACTGGGCCAGGGACAGACTAATTTGCATATAGCCAGGTTCTGAACTGGGATGGTGCAGTGAGCTAAAAAACGGTGATGGATCAAGCCCTGATCTGTTGACTGGGTAGGAGTGTTCTGATTAACTCAGATACTCTGTCCATCACCAAGCCCTTTTTGAAAATATTTTGGCCACCATGAGTGTGGAAGGGTATGCTCAGACATGAGTCCCTTGCTCAGTGCACCATCAGGATTCAAGCAAGCCGGGCCGAAGACGGCTGTAATGCCAGAAACCGGTCCCCGGAAGCTTGATTCCTTTCCAGTGAAGAATTGGCTTGGTAGTTTGGTCTGCCCTGTTCCCATGATGCACTGGGCCAGGGACAGACTAATTTGCATATAGCCAGGTTCTGAACTGGGATGGTGCAGTGAGCTAAAAAACGGTGATGGATCAAGCCCTGATCTGTTGACTGGGTAGGAGTGTTCTGATTAACTCAGATACTCTGTCCATCACCAACCCCTTTTTGAAAATATTTTGGCCACCATGAGTGTGGAAGGGTATGCTCAGACATGAGTCCCTTGCTCACTGCACCATCAGGATTCAAGCAAGCCGGCCGAAGGCGGCTGTAATGCCAGAAACCGGTCCCCGGAAGCTTGTTTCCTTTCCAGTGAAGAATTGGCTTGGTAGTTTGGTCTGCCCTGTTCCCATGATGCACTGGGCCAGGGACAGACTAATTTGCATATAGCCAGGTTCTGAACTGGGATGGTGCAGTGAGCTAAAAAACGGTGATGGATCAAGCCCTGATCTGTTGACTGGGTAGGAGTGTTCTGATTAACTCAGATACTCTGTCCATCACCAACCCCTTTTTGAAAATATTTTGGCCACCATGAGTGTGGAAGGGTATGCTCAGACATGAGTCCCTTGCTCACTGCACCATCAGGATTCAAGCAAGCCGGGCCGAAGACGGCTGTAATGCCAGAAACCGGTCCCCGGAAGCTTGTTTCCTTTCCAGTGAAGAATTGGCTATGTAGTTTGGTCTGCCCTGTTCCCATGATGCACTGGGCCAGGGACAGACTAATTTGCATATAGCCAGGTTCTGAACTGGGATGGTGCAGTGAGCTAAAAAACGGTGATGGATCAAGCCCTGATCTGTTGACTGGGTAGGAGTGTTCTGATTAACTCAGATACTCTGTCCATCACCAACCCCTTTTTGAAAATATTTTGGCCACCATGAGTGTGGAAGGGTATGCTCAGACATGAGTCCCTTGCTCACTGCACCATCAGAATTCAAGCAAGCCGGGCCGAAGACGGCTGTAATGCCAGAAACCGGTCCCTGGAAGCTTGTTTCCTTTCCAGTGAAGAATTGGCTTGGTAGTTTGGTCTGCCCTGTTCCCATGATGCACTGGGCCAGGGACAGACTAATTTGCATATAGCCAGGTTCTGAACTGGGATGGTGCAGTGAGCTAAAAAACGGTGATGGATCAAGCCCTGATCTGTTGACTGGGTAGGAGTGTTCTGATTAACTCAGATACTCTGTCCATCACCAACCCCTTTTTGAAAATATTTTGGCCACCATGAGTGTGGAAGGGTATGCTCAGACATGAGTCCCTTGCTCACTGCACCATCAGGATTCAAGCAAGCCGGGCCGAAGACGGCTGTAATGCCAGAAACCGGTCCCCGGAAGCTTGTTTCCTTTCCAGTGAAGAATTGGCTTGGTAGTTTGGTCTGCCCTGTTCCCATGATGCACTGGGCCAGGGACAGACTAATTTGCATATAGCCAGGTTCTGAACTGGGATGGTGCAGTGAGCTAAAAAACGGTGATGGATCAAGCCCTGATCTGTTGACTGGGTAGGAGTGTTCTGATTAACTCAGATACTCTGTCCATGACCAACCCCTTTTTGAAAATATTTTGGCCACCATGAGTGTGGAAGGGTATGCTCAGACATGAGTCCCTTGCTCACTGCACCATCAGGATTCAAGCAAGCCGGGCCGAAGACGGCTGTAATGCCAGAAACCGGTCCCCGGAAGCTTGTTTCCTTTCCAGTGAAGAATTGGCTTGGTAGTTTGGTCTGCCCTGTTCCCATGATGCACTGGGCCAGGGACAGACTAATTTGCATATAGCCAGGTTCTGAACTGGGATGGTGCAGTGAGCTAAAAAACGGTGATGGATCAAGCCCTGATCTGTTGACTGGGTAGGAGTGTTCTGATTAACTCAGATACTCTGTCCATCACCAAGCCCTTTTTGAAAATATTTTGGCCACCATGAGTGTGGAAGGGTATGCTCAGACATGAGTCCCTTGCTCACTGCACCATCAGGATTCAAGCAAGCCGGGCCGAAGACGGCTGTAATGCCAGAAACCGGTCCCCGGAAGCTTGTTTCCTTTCCAGTGAAGAATTGGCTTGGTAGTTTGGTCTGCCCTGTTCCCACGATGCACTGGGCCAGGGACAGACTAATTTGCATATAGCCAGGTTCTGAACTGGGATGGTGCAGTGAGCTAAAAAACGGTGATGGATGAAGCCCTGATCTGTTGACTGGGTAGGAGTGTTCTGATTAACTCAGATACTCTGTCCATCACCAACCCCTTTTTGAAAATATTTTGGCCACCATGAGTGTGGAAGGGTATGCTCAGACATGAGTCCCTTGCTCACTGCACCATCAGGATTCAAGCAAGCCGGGCCGAAGACGGCTGTAATGCCAGAAACCGGTCCCCGGAAGCTTGTTTCCTTTCCAGTGAAGAATTGGCTTGGTAGTTTGGTCTGCCCTGTTCCCATGATGCACTGGGCCAGGGACAGACTAATTTGCATATAGCCAGGTTCTGAACTGGGATGGTGCAGTGAGCTAAAAAACGGTGATGGATCAAGCCCTGATCTGTTGACTGGGTAGGAGTGTTCTGATTAACTCAGATACTCTGTCCATCACCAACCCCTTTTTGAAAATATTTTGGCCACCATGAGTGTGGAAGGGTATGCTCAGACATGAGTCCCTTGCTCACTGCACCATCAGGATTCAAGCAAGCCGGGCCGAAGACGGCGGTAATGCCAGAAACCGGTCCCCGGAAGCTTGTTTCCTTTCCAGTGAAGAATTGGCTTGGTAGTTTGGTCTGCCCTGTTCCCATGATGCACTGGGCCAGGGACAGACTAATTTGCATATAGCCAGGTTCTGAACTGGGATGGTGCAGTGAGCTAAAAAACGGTGATGGATCAAGCCCTGATCTGTTGACTGGGTAGGAGTGTTCTGATTAACTCAGATACTCTGTCCATCACCAACCCCTTTTTGAAAATATTTTGGCCACCATGAGTGTGGAAGGGTATGCTCAGACATGAGTCCCTTGCTCACTGCACCATCAGGATTCAAGCAAGCCGGGCCGAAGACGGCTGTAATGCCAGAAACCGGTCCCCGGAAGCTTGTTTCCTTTCCAGTGAAGAATTGGCTTGGTAGTTTGGTCTGCCCTGTTCCCATGATGCACTGGGCCAGGGACAGACTAATTTGCATATAGCCAGGTTCTGAACTGGGATGGTGCAGTGAGCTAAAAAACGGTGATGGATCAAGCCCTGATCTGTTGACTGGGTAGGAGTGTTCTGATTAACTCAGATACTCTGTCCATCACCAACCCCTTTTTGAAAATATTTTGGCCACCATGAGTGTGGAAGGGTATGCTCAGACATGAGTCCCTTGCTCACTGCACCATCAGGATTCAAGCAAGCCGGGCCGAAGACGGCGGTAATGCCAGAAACCGGTCCCCGGAAGCTTGTTTCCTTTCCAGTGAAGAATTGGCTTGGTAGTTTGGTCTGCCCTGTTCCCATGATGCACTGGGCCAGGGACAGACTAATTTGCATATAGCCAGGTTCTGAACTGGGATGGTGCAGTGAGCTAAAAAACGGTGATGGATCAAGCCCTGATCTGTTGACTGGGTAGGAGTGTTCTGATTAACTCAGATACTCTGTCCATCACCAACCCCTTTTTGAAAATATTTTGCCCACCATGAGTGTGGAAGGGTATGCTCAGACATGAGTCCCTTGCTCACTGCACCATCAGGATTCAAGCAAGCCGGGCCGAAGACGGCTGTAATGCCAGAAACCGGTCCCCGGAAGCTTGTTTCCTTTCCAGTGAAGAATTGGCTTGGTAGTTTGGTCTGCCCTGTTCCCATGATGCACTGGGCCAGGGACAGACTAATTTGCATATAGCCAGGTTCTGAACTGGGATGGTGCAGTGAGCTAAAAAATGGTGATGGATCAAGCCCTGATCTGTTGACTGGGTAGGAGTGTTCTGATTAACTCAGATACTCTGTCCATCACCAACCCCTTTTTGAAAATATTTTGGCCACCATGAGTGTGGAAGGGTATGCTCAGACATGAGTCCCTTGCTCACTGCACCATCAGGATTCAAGCAAGCCGGGCCGAAGACGGCTGTAATGCCAGAAACCGGTCCCCGGAAGCTTGTTTCCTTTCCAGTGAAGAATTGGCTTGGTAGTTTGGTCTGCCCTGTTCCCATGATGCACTGGGCCAGGGACAGACTAATTTGCATATAGCCAGGTTCTGAACTGGGATGGTGCAGTGAGCTAAAAAACGGTGATGGATCAAGCCCTGATCTGTTGACTGGGTAGGAGTGTTCTGATTAACTCAGATACTCTGTCCATCACCAACCCCTTTTTGAAAATATTTTGGCCACCATGAGTGTGGAAGGGTATGCTCAGACATGAGTCCCTTGCTCACTGCACCATCAGGATTCAAGCAAGCCGGGCCGAAGACGGCTGTAATGCCAGAAACCGGTCCCCGGAAGCTTGTTTCCTTTCCAGTGAAGAATTGGCTATGTAGTTTGGTCTGCCCTTTTCCCATGATGCACTGGGCCAGGGACAGACTAATTTGCATATAGCCAGGTTCTGAACTGGGATGGTGCAGTGAGCTAAAAAACGGTGATGGATCAAGCCCTGATCTGTTGGCTGGGTAGGAGTGTTCTGATTAACTCAGATACTCTGTCCATCACCAACCCCTTTTTGAAAATATTTTGGCCACCATGAGTGTGGAAGGGTATGCTCAGACATGAGTCCCTTGCTCACTGCACCATCAGGATTCAAGCAAGCCGGGCCGAAGACGGCTGTAATGCCAGAAACCGGTCCCCGGAAGCTTGTTTCCTTTCCAGTGAAGAATTGGCTTGGTAGTTTGGTCTGCCCTGTTCCCATGATGCACTGGGCCAGGGACAGACTAATTTGCATATAGCCAGGTTCTGAACTGGGATGGTGCAGTGAGCTAAAAAACGGTGATGGATCAAGCCCTGATCTGTTGACTGGGTAGGAGTGTTCTGATTAACTCAGATACTCTGTCCATCACCAACCCCTTTTTGAAAATATTTTGGCCACCATGAGTGTGGAAGGGTATGCTCAGACATGAGTCCCTTGCTCACTGCACCATCAGGATTCAAGCAAGCCGGGCCGAATATGGCTGTAATGCCAGAAACCGGTCCCCGGAAGCTTGTTTCCTTTCCAGTGAAGAATTGGCTTGGTAGTTTGGTCTGCCCTGTTCCCATGATGCACTGGGCCAGGGACAGACTAATTTGCATATAGCCAGGTTCTGAACTGGGATGGTGCAGTGAGCTAAAAAACGGTGATGGATCAAGCCCTGATCTGTTGACTGGGTAGGAGTGTTCTGATTAACTCAGATACTCTGTCCATCACCAACCCCTTTTTGAAAATATTTTGGCCACCATGAGTGTGGAAGGGTATGCTTAGACATGAGTCCCTTGCTCACTGCACCATCAGGATTCAAGCAAGCCGGGCCGAAGACGGCTGTAATGCCAGAAACCGGTCCCCGGAAGCTTGTTTCCTTTCCAGTGAAGAATTGGCTTGGTAGTTTGGTCTGCCCTGTTCCCATGATGCACTGGGCCAGGGACAGACTAATTTGCATATAGCCAGGTTCTGAACTGGGATGGTGCAGTGAGCTAAAAAACGGTGATGGATCAAGCCCTGATCTGTTGACTGGGTAGGAGTGTTCTGATTAACTCAGATACTCTGTCCATCACCAAGCCCTTTTTGAAAATATTTTGGCCACCATGAGTGTGGAAGGGTATGCTCAGACATGAGTCCCTTGCTCAGTGCACCATCAGGATTCAAGCAAGCCGGGCCGAAGACGGCTGTAATGCCAGAAACCGGTCCCCGGAAGCTTGATTCCTTTCCAGTGAAGAATTGGCTTGGTAGTTTGGTCTGCCCTGTTCCCATGATGCACTGGGCCAGGGACAGACTAATTTGCATATAGCCAGGTTCTGAACTGGGATGGTGCAGTGAGCTAAAAAACGGTGATGGATCAAGCCCTGATCTGTTGACTGGGTAGGAGTGTTCTGATTAACTCAGATACTCTGTCCATCACCAACCCCTTTTTGAAAATATTTTGGCCACCATGAGTGTGGAAGGGTATGCTCAGACATGAGTCCCTTGCTCACTGCACCATCAGGATTCAAGCAAGCCGGGCCGAAGGCGGCTGTAATGCCAGAAACCGGTCCCCGGAAGCTTGTTTCCTTTCCAGTGAAGAATTGGCTTGGTAGTTTGGTCTGCCCTGTTCCCATGATGCACTGGGCCAGGGACAGACTAATTTGCATATAGCCAGGTTCTGAACTGGGATGGTGCAGTGAGCTAAAAAACGGTGATGGATCAAGCCCTGATCTGTTGACTGGGTAGGAGTGTTCTGATTAACTCAGATATTCTGTCCATCACCAACCCCTTTTTGAAAATATTTTGGCCACCATGAGTGTGGAAGGGTATGCTCAGACATGAGTCCCTTGCTCACTGCACCATCAGGATTCAAGCAAGCCGGGCCGAAGACGGCTGTAATGCCAGAAACCGGTCCCCGGAAGCTTGTTTCCTTTCCAGTGAAGAATTGGCTTGGTAGTTTGGTCTGCCCTGTTCCCATGATGCACTGGGCCAGGGACAGACTAATTTGCATATAGCCAGGTTCTGAACTGGGATGGTGCAGTGAGCTAAAAAACGGTGATGGATCAAGCCCTGATCTGTTGACTGGGTAGGAGTGTTCTGATTAACTCAGATACTCTGTCCATCACCAACCCCTTTTTGAAAATATTTTGGCCACCATGAGTGTGGAAGGGTATGCTCAGACATGAGTCCCTTGCTCACTGCACCATCAGGATTCAAGCAAGCCGGGCAGAAGACGGCTGTAATGCCAGAAACCGGTCCCCGGAAGCTTGTTTCCTTTCCAGTGAAGAATTGGCTATGTAGTTTGGTCTGCCCTGTTCCCATGATGCACTGGGCCAGGGACAGACTAATTTGCATATAGCCAGGTTCTGAACTGGGATGGTGCAGTGAGCTAAAAAACGGTGATGGATCAAGCCCTGATCTGTTGACTGGGTAGGAGTGTTCTGATTAACTCAGATACTCTGTCCATCACCAACCCCTTTTTGAAAATATTTTGGCCACCATGAGTGTGGAAGGGTATGCTCAGACATGAGTCCCTTGCTCACTGCACCATCAGGATTCAAGCAAGCCGGGCCGAAGACGGCTGTAATGCCAGAAACCGGTCCCCGGAAGCTTGTTTCCTTTCCAGTGAAGAATTGGCTTGGTAGTTTGGTCTGCCCTGTTCCCATGATGCACTGGGCCAGGGACAGACTAATTTGCATATAGCCAGGTTCTGAACTGGGATGGTGCAGTGAGCTAAAAAACGGTGATAGATCAAGCCCTGATCTGTTGACTGGGTAGGAGTGTTCTGATTAACTCAGATACTCTGTCCATCACCAACCCCTTTTTGAAAATATTTTGGGCACCATGAGTGTGGAAGGGTATGCTCAGACATGAGTCCCTTGCTCACTGCACCATCAGGATTCAAGCAAGCCGGGCCGAAGACGGCTGTAATGCCAGAAACCGGTCCCCGGAAGCTTGTTTCCTTTCCAGTGAAGAATTGGCTTGGTAGTTTGGTCTGCCCTGTTCCCATGATGCACTGGGCCAGGGACAGACTAATTTGCATATAGCCAGGTTCTGAACTGGGATGGTGCAGTGAGCTAAAAAACGGTGATGGATCAAGCCCTGATCTGTTGACTGGGTAGGAGTGTTCTGATTAACTCAGATACTCTGTCCATGACCAACCCCTTTTTGAAAATATTTTGGCCACCATGAGTGTGGAAGGGTATGCTCAGACATGAGTCCCTTGCTCACTGCACCATCAGGATTAAAGCAAGCCGGGCCGAAGACGGCTGTAATGCCAGAAACCGGTCCCCGGAAGCTTGTTTCCTTTCCAGTGAAGAATTGGCTTGGTAGTTTGGTCTGCCCTGTTCCCATGATGCACTGGGCCAGGGACAGACTAATTTGCATATAGCCAGGTTCTGAACTTGGATGGTGCAGTGAGCTAAAAAACGGTGATGGATCAAGCCCTGATCTGTTGACTGGGTAGGAGTGTTCTGATTAACTCAGATACTCGGTCCATCACCAACCCCTTTTTGAAAATATTTTGGCCACCATGAGTGTGGAAGGGTATGCTCAGACATGAGTCCCTTGCTCACTGCACCATCAGGATTCAAGCAAGCCGGGCCGAAGACGGCTGTAATGCCAGAAACCGGTCCCCGGAAGCTTGTTTCCTTTCCAGTGAAGAATTGGCTTGGTAGTTTGGTCTGCCCTGTTCCCATGATGCACTGGGCCAGGGACAGACTAATTTGCATATAGCCAGGTTCTGAACTGGGATGGTGCAGTGAGCTAAAAAACGGTGATGGATCAAGCCCTGATCTGTTGACTGGGTAGGAGTGTTCTGATTAACTCAGATACTCTGTCCATCACCAAGCCCTTTTTGAAAATATTTTGGCCACCATGAGTGTGGAAGGGTATGCTCAGACATGAGTCCCTTGCTCACTGCACCATCAGGATTCAAGCAAGCCGGGCCGAAGACGGCTGTAATGCCAGAAACCGGTCCCCGGAAGCTTGTTTCCTTTCCAGTGAAGAATTGGCTTGGTAGTTTGGTCTGCCCTGTTCCCATGATGCACTGGGCCAGGGACAGACTAATTTGCATATAGCCAGGTTCTGAACTGGGATGGTGCAGTGAGCTAAAAAACGGTGATGGATGAAGCCCTGATCTGTTGACTGGGTAGGAGTGTTCTGATTAACTCAGATACTCTGTCCATCACCAACCCCTTTTTGAAAATATTTTGGCCACCATGAGTGTGGAAGGGTATGCTCAGACATGAGTCCCTTGCTCACTGCACCATCAGGATTCAAGCAAGCCGGGCCGAAGACGGCTGTAATGCCAGAAACCGGTCCCCGGAAGCTTGTTTCCTTTCCAGTGAAGAATTGGCTTGGTAGTTTGGTCTGCCCTGTTCCCATGATGCACTGGGCCAGGGACAGACTAATTTGCATATAGCCAGGTTCTGAACTGGGATGGTGCAGTGAGCTAAAAAACGGTGATGGATCAAGCCCTGATCTGTTGACTGGGTAGGAGTGTTCTGATTAACTCAGATACTCTGTCCATCACCAACCCCTTTTTGAAAATATTTTGGCCACCATGAGTGTGGAAGGGTATGCTCAGACATGAGTCCCTTGCTCACTGCACCATCAGGATTCAAGCAAGCCGGGCCGAAGACGGCGGTAATGCCAGAAACCGGTCCCCGGAAGCTTGTTTCCTTTCCAGTGAAGAATTGGCTTGGTAGTTTGGTCTGCCCTGTTCCCATGATGCACTGGGCCAGGGACAGACTAATTTGCATATAGCCAGGTTCTGAACTGGGATGGTGCAGTGAGCTAAAAAACGGTGATGGATCAAGCCCTGATCTGTTGACTGGGTAGGAGTGTTCTGATTAACTCAGATACTCTGTCCATCACCAACCCCTTTTTGAAAATATTTTGGCCACCATGAGTGTGGAAGGGTATGCTCAGACATGAGTCCCTTGCTCACTGCACCATCAGGATTCAAGCAAGCCGGGCCGAAGACGGCTGTAATGCCAGAAACCGGTCCCCGGAAGCTTGTTTCCTTTCCAGTGAAGAATTGGCTTGGTAGTTTGGTCTGCCCTGTTCCCATGATGCACTGGGCCAGGGACAGACTAATTTGCATATAGCCAGGTTCTGAACTGGGATGGTGCAGTGAGCTAAAAAACGGTGATGGATCAAGCCCTGATCTGTTGACTGGGTAGGAGTGTTCTGATTAACTCAGATACTCTGTCCATCACCAACCCCTTTTTGAAAATATTTTGGCCACCATGAGTGTGGAAGGGTATGCTCAGACATGAGTCCCTTGCTCACTGCACCATCAGGATTCAAGCAAGCCGGGCCGAAGACGGCTGTAATGCCAGAAACCGGTCCCCGGAAGCTTGTTTCCTTTCCAGTGAAGAATTGGCTTGGTAGTTTGGTCTGCCCTGTTCCCATGATGCACTGGGCCAGGGACAGACTAATTTGCATATAGCCAGGTTCTGAACTGGGATGGTGCAGTGAGCTAAAAAACGGTGATGGATCAAGCCCTGATCTGTTGACTGGGTAGGAGTGTTCTGATTAACTCAGATACTCTGTCCATCACCAACCCCTTTTTGAAAATATTTTGGCCACCATGAGTGTGGAAGGGTATGCTCAGACATGAGTCTCTTGCTCACTGCACCATCAGGATTCAAGCAAGCCGGGCCGAAGACGGCTGTAATGCCAGAAACCGGTCCCCGGAAGCTTGTTTCCTTTCCAGTGAAGAATTGGCTATGTAGTTTGGTCTGCCCTTTTCCCATGATGCACTGGGCCAGGGACAGACTAATTTGCACATAGCCAGGTTCTGAACTGGGATGGTGCAGTGAGCTAAAAACGGTGATGGATCAAGCCCTGATCTGTTGACTGGGTAGGAGTGTTCTGATTAACTCAGATACTCTGTCCATCACCAACCCCTTTTTGAAAATATTTTGGCCACCATGAGTGTGGAAGGGTATGCTCAGACATGAGTCCCTTGCTCACTGCACCATCAGGATTCAAGCAAGCCGGGCCGAAGACGGCTGTAATGCCAGAAACCGGTCCCCGGAAGCTTGTTTCCTTTCCAGTGAAGAATTGGCTTGGTAGTTTGGTCTGCCCTGTTCCCATGATGCACTGGGCCAGGGACAGACTAATTTGCATATAGCCAGGTTCTGAACTGGGATGGTGCAGTGAGCTAAAAAACGGTGATGGATCAAGCCCTGATCTGTTGACTGGGTAGGAGTGTTCTGATTAACTCAGATACTCTGTCCATCACCAACCCCTTTTTGAAAATATTTTGGCCACCATGAGTGTGGAAGGGTATGCTCAGACATGAGTCCCTTGCTCACTGCACCATCAGGATTCAAGCAAGCCGGGCCGAATATGGTTGTAATGCCAGAAACCGGTCCCCGGAAGCTTGTTTCCTTTCCAGTGAAGAATTGGCTTGGTAGTTTGGTCTGCCCTGTTCCCATGATGCACCGGGCCAGGGACAGACTAATTTGCATATAGCCAGGTTCTGAACTGGGATGGTGCAGTGAGCTAAAAAACGGTGATGGATCAAGCCCTGATCTGTTGACTGGGTAGGAGTGTTCTGATTAACTCAGATACTCTGTCCATCACCAACCCCTTTTTGAAAATATTTTGGCCACCATGAGTGTGGAAGGGTATGCTTAGACATGAGTCCCTTGCTCACTGCACCATCAGGATTCAAGCAAGCCGGGCCGAAGACGGCTGTAATGCCAGAAACCGGTCCCCGGAAGCTTGTTTCCTTTCCAGTGAAGAATTGGCTTGGTAGTTTGGTCTGCCCTGTTCCCATGATGCACTGGGCCAGGGACAGACTAATTTGCATATAGCCAGGTTCTGAACTGGGATGGTGCAGTGAGCTAAAAAACGGTGATGGATCAAGCCCTGATCTGTTGACTGGGTAGGAGTGTTCTGATTAACTCAGATACTCTGTCCATCACCAAGCCCTTTTTGAAAATATTTTGGCCACCATGAGTGTGGAAGGGTATGCTCAGACATGAGTCCCTTGCTCACTGCACCATCAGGATTCAAGCAAGCCGGGCCGAAGACGGCTGTAATGCCAGAAACCGGTCCCCGGAAGCTTGATTCCTTTCCAGTGAAGAATTGGCTTGGTAGTTTGGTCTGCCCTGTTCCCATGATGCACTGGGCCAGGGACAGACTAATTTGCATATAGCCAGGTTCTGAACTGGGATGGTGCAGTGAGCTAAAAAACGGTGATGGATCAAGCCCTGATCTGTTGACTGGGTAGGAGTGTTCTGATTAACTCAGATACTCTGTCCATCACCAACCCCTTTTTGAAAATATTTTGGCCACCATGAGTGTGGAAGGGTATGCTCAGACATGAGTCCCTTGCTCACTGCACCATCAGGATTCAAGCAAGCCGGGCCGAAGGCGGCTGTAATGCCAGAAACCGGTCCCCGGAAGCTTGTTTCCTTTCCAGTGAAGAATTGGCTTGGTAGTTTGGTCTGCCCTGTTCCCATGATGCACTGGGCCAGGGACAGACTAATTTGCATATAGCCAGGTTCTGAACTGGGATGGTGCAGTGAGCTAAAAAACGGTGATGGATCAAGCCCTGGTCTGTTGACTGGGTAGGAGTGTTCTGATTAACTCAGATACTCTGTCCATCACCAACCCCTTTTTGAAAATATTTTGGCCACCATGAGTGTGGAAGGGTATGCTCAGACATGAGTCCCTTGCTCACTGCACCATCAGGATTCAAGCAAGCCGGGCCGAAGACGGCTGTAATGCCAGAAACCGGTCCCCGGAAGCTTGTTTCCTTTCCAGTGAAGAATTGGCTTGGTAGTTTGGTCTGCCCTGTTCCCATGATGCACTGGGCCAGGGACAGACTAATTTGCATATAGCCAGGTTCTGAACTGGGATGGTGCAGTGAGCTAAAAAACGGTGATGGATCAAGCCCTGATCTGTTGACTGGGTAGGAGTGTTCTGATTAACTCAGATACTCTGTCCATCACCAACCCCTTTTTGAAAATATTTTGGCCACCATGAGTGTGGAAGGGTATGCTCAGACATGAGTCCCTTGCTCACTGCACCATCAGGATTCAAGCAAGCCGGGCCGAATATGGCTGTAATGCCAGAAACCGGTCCCCGGAAGCTTGTTTCCTTTCCAGTGAAGAATTGGCTTGGTAGTTTGGTCTGCCCTGTTCCCATGATGCACTGGGCCAGGGACAGACTAATTTGCATATAGCCAGGTTCTGAACTGGGATGGTGCAGTGAGCTAAAAAACGGTGATGGATCAAGCCCTGATCTGTTGACTGGGTAGGAGTGTTCTGATTAACTCAGATACTCTGTCCATCACCAACCCCTTTTTGAAAATATTTTGGCCACCATGAGTGTGGAAGGGTATGCTTAGACATGAGTCCCTTGCTCACTGCACCATCAGGATTCAAGCAAGCCGGGCCGAAGACGGCTGTAATGCCAGAAACCGGTCCCCGGAAGCTTGTTTCCTTTCCAGTGAAGAATTGGCTTGGTAGTTTGGTCTGCCCTGTTCCCATGATGCACTGGGCCAGGGACAGACTAATTTGCATATAGCCAGGTTCTGAACTGGGATGGTGCAGTGAGCTAAAAAACGGTGATGGATCAAGCCCTGATCTGTTGACTGGGTAGGAGTGTTCTGATTAACTCAGATACTCTGTCCATCACCAAGCCCTTTTTGAAAATATTTTGGCCACCATGAGTGTGGAAGGGTATGCTCAGACATGAGTCCCTTGCTCACTGCACCATCAGGATTCAAGCAAGCCGGGCCGAAGACGGCTGTAATGCCAGAAACCGGTCCCCGGAAGCTTGATTCCTTTCCAGTGAAGAATTGGCTTGGTAGTTTGGTCTGCCCTGTTCCCATGATGCACTGGGCCAGGGACAGACTAATTTGCATATAGCCAGGTTCTGAACTGGGATGGTGCAGTGAGCTAAAAAACGGTGATGGATCAAGCCCTGATCTGTTGACTGGGTAGGAGTGTTCTGATTAACTCAGATACTCTGTCCATCACCAACCCCTTTTTGAAAATATTTTGGCCACCATGAGTGTGGAAGGGTATGCTCAGACATGAGTCCCTTGCTCACTGCACCATCAGGATTCAAGCAAGCCGGGCCGAAGGCGGCTGTAATGCCAGAAACCGGTCCCCGGAAGCTTGTTTCCTTTCCAGTGAAGAATTGGCTTGGTAGTTTGGTCTGCCCTGTTCCCATGATGCACTGGGCCAGGGACAGACTAATTTGCATATAGCCAGGTTCTGAACTGGGATGGTGCAGTGAGCTAAAAAACGGTGATGGATCAAGCCCTGATCTGTTGACTGGGTAGGAGTGTTCTGATTAACTCAGATACTCTGTCCATCACCAACCCCTTTTTGAAAATATTTTGGCCACCATGAGTGTGGAAGGGTATGCTCAGACATGAGTCCCTTGCTCACTGCACCATCAGGATTCAAGCAAGCCGGGCCGAAGACGGCTGTAATGCCAGAAACCGGTCCCCGGAAGCTTGTTTCCTTTCCAGTGAAGAATTGGCTTGGTAGTTTGGTCTGCCCTGTTCCCATGATGCACTGGGCCAGGGACAGACTAATTTGCATATAGCCAGGTTCTGAACTGGGATGGTGCAGTGAGCTAAAAAACGGTGATGGATCAAGCCCTGATCTGTTGACTGGGTAGGAGTGTTCTGATTAACTCAGATACTCTGTCCATCACCAAGCCCTTTTTGAAAATATTTTGGCCACCATGAGTGTGGAAGAGTATGCTCAGACATGAGTCCCTTGCTCACTGCACCATCAGGATTCAAGCAAGCCGGGCCGAAGACGGCTGTAATGCCAGAAACCGGTCCCCGGAAGCTTGTTTCCTTTCCAGTGAAGAATTGGCTTGGTAGTTTGGTCTGCCCTGTTCCCATGATGCACTGGGCCAGGGACAGACTAATTTGCATATAGCCAGGTTCTGAACTGGGATGGTGCAGTGAGCTAAAAAACGGTGATGGATCAAGCCCTGATCTGTTGACTGGGTAGGAGTGTTCTGATTAACTCAGATACTCTGTCCATCACCACCCCTTTTTGAAAAAGGTGTAAAAAGGGGCATGGCCTTGGAACACCTCTCAGCAACCAGCTCAGTGGTGCTTACTGGAGGTACCTGGTGGGCTCGTTGCACCCAGGGACCCTCAGGATTCATGGGGACTTAATCCCCTAACTTACAACATGCCAGGTGATGCGTTTGCACAGTGGTGCAGGGAGGGGGCGGGCCTGATATAACATGTTAGCAATCTTGCTGTGTGGGACTTACTGGAGGTAATAAAAGGGGTAGTTGGCCCCCAAGGATGACAGAGGGGGTTAACTACCCCTCCTGTTACCTCCAGGAAATCCCACACAGTAGGATTGCTAAAAGGCTTTTGTAGGCCATGCTCACTGTGATGCGTCCCCGCTACTTACCCTGCCGGGACTTCCTCCCCTCGGACGACTGCCCTTCTCAGAAACGTATCCCGAGACGTCCTTGGAAGCAACCCTGACAACAAGAACTCCGCCCCTCTCTTTTTTGCAGGACCCAATCGGAGGAGACCCAGTACCGGAAGCACATCACACTGACCCCAGGATTCCCGCCTCGCCTACAGCGCCGGAGCAGGGAAAAGACGGAAGCAGAGAGACGCCGTCGGAGCAGCGATCTCGTGGCAGGAGACTCGGACCACGGCGGAGGAGGAACAGGCGAACGAAGAAGCAGACGTGTGGACGGAAGACTGGTGGAGTCCCCAGGAGGTGGCTGAAGAGCGGCCGCAACTCATTGGAGAGTTGCGGCGGAGCGTGTGAGTACCAACAAACCACCCCCCTTCTTGTAGCACATTAGGTGCTCTGTACATAGTAAGCACATTAGGTGCCCTGTATATATGACTAGTCCCCCTCTTTTAGGCACGGATCTGAGAACACTGTAAATTTCTGTAAAGCACCCGGCACCCTGTAAAGCATTATTCCCTTTCCTTCACGCCTTTCACCAGACACAGATCTTCCAGCTTCCCTGAAAACCTCCTCCCCAATTTCCTTCCCTCACGGTCTTCTTCTGCACCCCTCACTAGAACCCTGGTGTTGGTAACGGTTGTGATTAGAACAACCCAGCAGGACTAACGGATCCTTCTTTCTTTTCTCTTCTTGACCTCCGAGGACCTTCCCCCTTTCTCCGGACAACCCGACTTCCCGAGGACCCAAGACCCAACCCCACCTCAAGAGGATCAAGACGCCTTACCTTGGAACCACGCTTTTGTTTCCCTGTTTTCCCTGAAAACCTACTTTGTGTTGGCTCACTGGTTAGAGGTGGCAGACCTGTAAGCTGAGAACGGCCCGGGACCAGGGTTCAATTCCCGACGCGGCAGGGTCTTGGACCAGGGTCAACGGACTCGATAATTCTCACCTCAGTGCCTACTCTAACCAGGGAACACACTCGGTAACTCTGGGCATTAAGCTTGCCTCATCTCTACAACGGCCCCACACAGACGCCGGGGATGCCTGGTTTCACCCTGGATATACCCAGAAAGGGACCATCTCACATGGAAAACCAGGACGGGTTCCCCAGTGGTCTACAGCACCAGGACACTCGGGTAGAGTAACAGTGCGCTTTACAAGTATCCCACATTTATAAAAGAACCGATATTGCCCACTATATCCGACCTCCTTGCCTGCTTTCCCAGCCCGCCGTCACCCCACATTCTCAGCTGGTGTCAGAAGTGGGATTAGCTGGAGGCATGGAGGCCGTGGTAAAGAGGACGGCAGAATCACAGGAGCATCTGGGCAAGATAATGGAGAGGTTTCTTAAAACCGCTGAGGACGATAGAGGACAGTTACATGACGTCCTCAAGGGTCAGGGCGATGCACACGAGCAAGCCATGGGGAAACTGACCGATGCCCTGGGACACCAGAGACCGATGGCCTCCCTTCCCTCAGTGGTATTGCAGAAGTACGTGCCGGGGGACGACCCGGACTACTTCTTTACAAACTTTGAGAGACTAGCCCAGGCCGCCTCATGGCCCGTTGACCGCTGGGGCCAATATCTCGGTCCTCTCCTGACTGGCGACCTGCAGGCCGCGTACCAACAGGCCAACATCCAAGGTAACACTCCCTACGATGATATCAAGAAGTGCATCTTGGAGCGCCTGGGTATTGACGATCAAACGTACAGGGTGAAACTTTGGGAAGCCAAAGAAGGACCCCAAGAAACCCCCAGAGCCCTCTTCTTCCGGATCAAAGACCTGACCAAATGGTGGCTTAGACACGACACCTCCTCAAAAGACAATATCCTGGGGAAGATATACCTAGAACAGTTCCTGGCTTCCCTGCACCCGGGCACCCAGAGATGGGTAAGACAACACGCCCGCCTTACGCTAGAGACCGCTGTCGAGATTGCCAGCGCCTATAGTTGTGCCCAAGAGCTCCAGCGAGGCAAAGATGAACACCCACAGAGAGCCCACAACAAGATGGGCATCCGCCCTCACTGACCACCGCTACCGAGGAGAACAGAACCCCCACCTCTCTTACCCACACCTGTCCTGTACCGTCCTCCCAACCCAGGACCTCAGTGCTATAGTTGTGGGGGTTTTGGCCACATCGCCCGCATGTGCCCACAAAAGGAAGAGCCCATGGAGGTCAGACTTATCCAGAACTATGTCTGTGCTACTCCGGGGGCTACCCCACCCCCGTTCCGTTGTCCGGTGAACATTGATGGACAAACCGTCCTTGCCTTAGCAGACACGGCATGCCACCAAAGCGTTCTAAGGCCACAAGACATGTCCCCCCTGTTGGTCCTCCTACTGGTATGGTGGCCATACAATGTGTCCATGGGGACACCAAGAAGTACCAAACCACCCGAGTACGAGTGCAGCATCCCACAGATCCAGGAACCATCCTCACAGTGGGTCTAGTGCCGGCTCTTCCTGAACAGGTCATTTTGGGGAGCGATTACTCCAGTTTACCAAACCTCCTATGAGACACAACGGACTCGCTGACCCAGTGGTGGAACAAAGCCCCTTTTCCTCAGGGACTGTCTTCCCCGGCTTCGGCTCCCAAACCCCGTAAATCCAGAACCCTAAAGAGAAAGGAGAAGAAGGAACACGTCGGTGCATACCCTGCGATACCCGACGAGCATCCCTGGGAGACAGACAGGGAATTCAGGGCGTCACAACTAGAAGATCCCCTTCTACAAGAAGCATGGGGAAGGGACCTGAACCACGAGGACCTCTTACAAGTAGGTCCCTATTTCTTCAAGAGAAACAGGCTGTTATATAGGAAAGGCGGGCCCAACAAAACCCACAACTATTGATCCCGGGGCCCTGCCGAGATAAAGTCCTGTTTCTTGCCCACAGCCATCTCTTGGGAGGCCATTTCGGCGATGAAAAAACCAGCCAAAGCGTTTTTGAGAAGTTTTACTGCCCGGGCGTACACCAACAGATCAAAACATATTGTCGTACATGCCCCGTCTGCCTAAAACACAGCTGATATCGACCCCCTAGGGTTCCTTTGCAGCCCCTTCCCGTCATTGATATCCCTTTTAGCCGGGTCGGGATGGACATCATAGGACCCCTCCTGCCTTCCCGAAGTAGGTGTCGTTATGCCTTGGTTCTTGTGGACTATGCCACCCGCTTCCCTGAAGCCATACCCCTACGCCAACTGACTACTCAAAACATTGCCAAAGCCCTTATCGCTGTTTTCTCCAGGGTCGGGTTCCCCAGGGAGATCCTGACCGATCAGGGCACCCCTTTCGTTTCGGCCCTCATGAAACAGGTCTGTTCCCAACTGGGGATAAAACAAATTAGAACCTCCGCATACCATCCACAAACCGACGGTTTAGTGGAGCGGTACAATGCCACGTTAAAGCAGACACTAAAGAAACTATTGGGTCTAGAAGCCAGAAGGTGGGAGGAAATGCTGCCCTTCTATTCGCCATCCGATGCAAACCCCAGAGTAGTACGGGCTATTCCCCCTATGAGCTGTTGTATGGTCGGCCTCCCCGTACCCTTCTGGATATGGCTCAAGAAACATGGGAGGCAGAGCCAGACCATACTCGTCCCCTTCCCGAATACGTTGAAAACCTGAAAACCCACCTGTCAGTGATTAGGGATATAGTACGCCAAAACATGGAGAGTGCACAAAATATCCAAAAGAGGCAGTACGACAAGGGCACCAAAATCCGTGCCTTTGGCGTCGGAGATCCGGTCCTCTTGATGATGCCATCGTCTGATCAGAAATTACTAGGCCAATGGCAGGGCCCCTATACCATCCTCCGACAAGTGACCCCTGTCACCTATGAGTTGGAACTGGATCCCAACCGGGGCACTACCCAGATATATCACGTAAACCACCTCAAGAAATGGGAAGGACCCCGCCCAGTCCTGTCAGGGTCCAGCGTTCACTCCCCTCTCCCCTTCGACCCCTGTTTAGACATCGAGCTGACTGAAACACAAATGCTAGAACTGCGGGATGTTCTATATCCAGTGCGTCAGGTGTTTTCCTCCTCTCCTGGGCGTACCTCTATCCTGGAAAATTCCATACATACTGAACCAGGGAAGGTGGTTCGGTTAAGACCCTATTGAGTCCCTGAAGCCCGCAGAGCGGTCATACAGCAAGAGACCGAACAGATGTTAAAAATGGGGATCATTGAGCCCTCTATCAGCAACTGGAATTCCCCTATAGTCCTTGTACCCAAACCCGACGGGTCGGTCAGATTCTGTATCGACTTTCGCAAGGTCAATAAAATCTCCAACTTCGACACATATCCCTTGCCTCGCGTTGACGAAATGGTCGAACGGATAGGGAAGGCCAAGTATATATCCACACTTGATCTCTGTGAGGGATATTGGTAAATACCCCTCAGAGAACAGGATAAAATAAAAACAGCTTTCTCCACCTCTGAGGGGTTGTATCAATTTACTGTTTTACCCTTTGGTCTTCATGGCGCACCCGCTACCTTCCAGAGAGCCATGAACCACATCCTGAGGCCCCACACTCTGTATGCTGGGGCCTACCTAGACGACATCATCATCTACAGCGATAGTTGGGCACAATACCTAGAACACCTGTATCGTGTTATTACCTCCCTGGGGTCCTTTGGATTTAGCATTAACCCCGCCAAAACCACCCTAGCAGCCCAGACAGTAAAATATCTTGGGTATCTCCTGGGCGAGGGCATGATACGACCACAGAAAAACAAAATAGAAGCCATCCAATCCCTTCCGTTTCCCCAGACCAGAAAAGATCTCTGGGCATTTTTGGGCCTTTTAGGTTACTACCGAAGGTTCGTTCCCAATTTTTCCCAGAGAGCGGCCCCCCTTACGGACCTTCTTAAAAAAACAGCCAGAACAGATGTAGCCCTAAAACACCCTACGCCAGTGCTATGGCGTGCCTTTTCCTGGCCTGTCTTAGTAAGTCCAGACTATTCTCAGCCATTCGTCCTGCAGACCGATGCTTCAGACCAGGGTCTAGGAGCAGTCCTGTCACAAAGAGACAGCCTAGGGAATGAAAAACCCATCCTCTATCTTAGTAGGAAATTGTTCCCCCGTGAAATGAATTACGCCGTGGTAGAAAAAGAGGCCCTCGCAATCAAGTGGGCTGTCGAAAGCCTACGCTACTACCTGGAGGGACGAGACTTTATCATTTATACAGATCACGCTCCTCTGGAGTGGATGGCCCGGAACAAGGGACACAATGACCAGGTCCTCCGTTGGTTTTTGTCCTTACAACCCAATCGCTTCAAGACCATCCATCGGAAGGGGTCAGATCAGGGCAATGCCGATTTCCTTTCCCGTTACCCCATTTCCCCAGCCCGTACAAGAAGGACAGCTAGGGAAAGGGGATGTGATGCGACCCCGCTACTTACCCCGCCGGGACTTCCTCCCCTCGGACGACAGCCCTTCTCAGAAACGTATCCCGAGGCGTCCTTGGAAGCAACCCTGACAACAAGAACCCCGCCCCTCTCTTTTTTGCAGTACCCAATCGGAGGACACCCAGTACCGGAAGCACATCACACTGACCCCGGAAATCCCGCCTCGCCTACAGCGCCGGAGCAGGGAAAAGACAGAAGCAGAGAGAGAGACGGCGTCGGAGCAGCGATCTCGTGGCAGGAGACTCGGACCACGGCAGAGGAACAGGCGAACGAAGAAGCAGACGTGTGGACGGAAGACTGGTGGAGTACCCAGGAGGTGGCTGAAGAGCGGCCGCAACTCATTGGAGAGTTGCGGCGGAGCATGTGAGTACCAACAAACCACCCCCCTTCTTGTAGCACATTAGGTGCTCTGTACATAGTAAGCACATTAGGTGCTCTGTATATATGACTAGTCCCCCTCTTTTAGGCACGGATCTGAGAACACTGTAAATTCCTGTAAAGCACCCGGCACCCTGTAAAGCATTATTCCCTTTACTTCACGCCTTTCACCGGACACCGATCTTCCTGTTTCTGTTTCCCTGAGAACCTCCTCCCCAATTCCCTTCCCTCACGGTCTTCTTCCGCACCCCTCACTAGAACCCTGGTGTTGGTAACGGTTGTGATTAGAACAACCCAGCAGGACTGACGGCTACTTCTTTCTTTTCTCTTCTTGACCTCCGAGGACCTTCCCCCTTTCTCCGGACAACCCGACTTCCCGAGAACCCAAGACCCAACCCCACCTCAAGAGGATCAAGATGCCTTACCCTGGAGCCACGCTTTTGTTTTCCTGTTTTCCCTGAAAACCTACTTTGTGTTGCAATAAAAGAACCGATATTGCCCACTATATCCGACCTCCTTGCCTGCTTTTCCAGCCCGCCGTCACCCCACGTTCACACTCACCTTTCTCCACCACTCTGAAAATGAAACTGCTATGTTATAGTTAGAAATTAGCATTTAAAAAAACCTTTGAAATGCACTGAAAAATCCAGAGGTTTCAGGGACGTTTAGTTAATTGGACATTTCACACATACAAAATCAGAGAAATTCCAACGTTATAGTTAGTTCAGCTAACTATACCTCGAACACCCGCAATGCACTGCTGATGATGTCACATATTACATCACTCATGACATGGTCAGTGACATCACTGATGATATCACTGATGATTAAGCATGAGCGCAAAATCCGTTACGCTCGCGGATTTTGCGAATTTTCGGTAAATTCGCGATCCGCGAACTCCCGCGAATTTACCGCGAATTCGCAAATCCGCGAGCGGCGGATTCCGAGGGCAAAAGTTCAAGCCTTGCTGGCCTGTTGTAAATATTTGACGATGGCGCCGGCAAGCTGCCAGCGCCATCCTAAAATAGTTACTAAATTAGCTTCAACAGGAAGCACTAATAGATAAAATAAAGCAGCTGCTCGTGCATCTGCTTTATTTTATCTATTCGAGCTTCCTGTTGAAGCTAATTTAGTAACTAGTTTAGGATGGCGCTGGCAGCTTGCCGGCGCCATTGTAAAATAGTAACAACAGGCCAGGCAGGTGTGCCTTCTTCCCAAATATACCATCGAAAATCAGCTGTGATGCTGGACAGAGGCCTTTGCATCCTTGACTTTCACGAGCGCAATCCTCGTGCTGTTCCTGTGGCCAGGAGCTTCTGTATCTTCATCTGCTGCTCTGATCAGTCTCTGACCTTTTATACACACAAGAGGCATGTGCACTCGCATGGAAGCCCCGCACGTTTGGCCCCGCTCACACACTCACGGTGGGCTCCGTCTTCCCGCCATTTACCCACTATGATAGCTCACTCAAGGGACCCCTGCGCCCTTCGGCGCGATTGCATAGTAACACACACCTGGTCGCTGTAGACAACTCTCTGGCACTTTAGGCAGCTGTAGTGTAGTAAAAGCACTATACATTTACCCAACGAGGTATGGCACAAAACGGTGGCGTCTTCTTGAATAAATATGAAGGGCAGGGTTCATTCTGGCACGATGGTCCTGGCACAAAAATTAAACCTCAACCGGAAGCACTTACAGATATCTATTAAGCATGTGCCCTAGTTGAAGCTTAAATTCAGTGACTCATTCATCGGCCCAAAAAACAGCCGTGAGCGTTGTCAAGTTGGGCAGATGGGCCTTCTTCCCAAATATACCATCGAAAATCAGCTGTGATGCTGGACAGAGGCCTTTGCATCCAATGACTTTTCACGAGCGCAATCCTCGTGCTGTTCCTGTGGCCAGGAGCTTCTGTATCTTCATCTGCTGCTCTGATCGGTCTCTGACCTTTTATACACACAAGAGGCATGTGCACTCGCATGGAAGCCCCGCACGTTTGGCCCCGCTCACACACTCACGGTGGGCTCCGTCTTCCCGCCATTTACCCACTATGATGGACAGCTCACTCAAGGGACCCCTGCGCCCTTCGGTGCGATTGCATAGTAACACACACCTGGTCGGTGTAGACAACTCTCTGGCACTTTAGGCAGCTGTAGTGTAGTAAAAGCACTATACATTTACCCAACGAGGTATGGCACAAAACGGTGGCGTCTTCTTGAATAAATATGAAAGGCAGGGTTCATTCTGGCACGATGGTCCTGGCACAAAAATCAAACCTTAACCGGAAGCACTTACAGATATCTATTAAGCATGTGCCCTAGTTGAAGCGTAAATTCAGTGACTCATTCATCGGCCCAAAAAACAATCGTGAGCGTTGTCAAGGCTGGGCAGGTGTGCCTTCTTCCCAAATATACCATCGAAAATCAGCTGTGATGCTGGACAGAGGCCTTTGCATCCAATGACTTTCACAAGCGCAATCCTCGTGCTGTTCCTGTGGCCAGGAGCTTCTCTATCTTCATCTGCTGCTCTGATCGGTCTCTGACCTTTAATACACACAAGATGCATGTGCACTCGCATGGAAGCCCCGCCCCAAATCCGCCGATACGCAAATCCGCAAAATCCATGGATTTTGAGGATCCACGATCCGTGAATACGCAAATCCGCGAATCGTGGATCCGCAAAATCCGCCCATGCTTACTGATGACATCTCAAATGACATCACTGATGACATCACTTGTGACATCATCCTTGTGATAGAGTGGCAGACCTCTCTCACCCTAATATAACCTTTGATACACACACTCAAAAATACAAACTAACATTTTCAAAACAATGGACATACCAATACCAGTTACAACATACCTATTCAGTAATTCCAAAATCTACACACACATCCACTCATTCATCAACAGTCTTATACAGTCACTCATACATGTACTCACTCATCATATGTACTCATACACCTATACATCCTGTTACACACTGCCACTCATCCATAGAGTTACTCACACACATCGTCACACATGCAAACAAAGTATCAAACATGCATTTACTTGCATATACAGTTATACATACACCACCACACTTACTTCTACTGAAACTTACACATACTTACTCTCTTAAAAAATCACTCATAGAAACACATACTTATTTATACAGGAACTCTTCCAAACTCTCACTCTCACATATACTCACTTATACACACACCAATACTCACATATACTAGTTTAAAACATATGTAGTTACTCAAAAAGACACTATTGAGACAGTCATTCACTCAATTCAATTCAATTCAATAAATGCTGTAATCAATTTTAACTTGCAAAAATCATAAAAGCACATGTTTAAAAAAGTGTTAAAATATCTATACAGAATTAAAAACATTACTATATTAAGATACTAAAATACATGCCCTGTGAATTGTTAAGATAATCACACTTTACAGTTCATTTCATTAGGCTGTTGCTGAGGTAAGGGCGGAGAAACATTGTATATACATATTCAATACAAGATGTTACAAGTATAGATATTCGCTTTATACATTCGATCAGATAACGTTCCAATTAGGGGAAAAAATATAAACAAAAATCAAAAACAGGCATCTAGGATCAATGTTGAAAATATATTGACTAACTGCACTCCTTCATATGGTGTTCTGAAAGCTGATGAGTAGCTTTAAAAAGGTGGATACTACCTTAATTACATAGTCAGTTTCTAGTTGTTTTAATTTTAAAAATGCTACTTTGCAGCTTTTTAACCCCCACCTCTTTAGTATATGAATCAGAAGCCTTTTCCTCGGAATCAAGTAAAATTTACAAAACAAGATACAGTGGATATTGATTGGTGAGATATATCATCGCATGGGCAGGTAGCCAGGTCCTTTGACCAATCATTACATTCTGGAAAGGTTATCAATTTAAAAAATGAATCAGTACGGAAACGTGTCAACAGCATCCGTGTATAACAGCTTGATTCAAGTAATAAATAAGGTTGAATGTCCTCACAGACGGTCAATGACTGATTTTCCATTACTGTACATTTACCCCTTTCCGAAAGCCACCTTGTATTGTCTAAATGTTCCATGGCCAGCTTTTTTAGTGTGCTTCTAGACTCCGATTCCATACTAATTGGGGTATCAAAGAATTCTGGGTGCCCAATCTCGTACATCATGTTTCTTACGTGTTTGATCCATTTTATGTTAGCCACTCTATCTAAGTTGAGGCAGTCTATAATGATGTCTCGCATATACTCACTTATATACACACCAATACTCACATATACTAGTTTAAAACATATGTAGTTACTCAAAAAGACACTATTGAGACAGTCATTCACTCACTAACACACCCATACACACACACTCATCCACACATACAGTCCTGCACACATGCTTGTCTTCAACACATACAAACAGTGAGTCACTCATTCAAGCATCTATGCACTAAGTAATACCCCCCACCGAACCATATGGACACTCATACTGATACTAAAAAAACAACTAATAACATTCATGTAGCTACTCACCAACCCATGCAGCAACGTATACACAAAGTGAGAGACTGATACAGATATTTACATATTTGAACATTGCTCACTAACCCATGTATTCACTAAGATACACATAATCAGTCAGTTATACAATCAATTTTACAAAATAAATCATCCATTTAGACACTTATATACCCATGTATTCTTCCATCGACCTTGAGATATACATATATAAAACATATTTAATTTTCAGAAAAAGACACATTAACTGGATGATGTCATCAGGGATGTCATTTGAGATGTCATGAGTGATATGTCCAAAAGAAGGGGAAGGTAATGGCTCAAGATCTGATCCAAGGGCTCAAATTACCATTCACGGAAAAATGAGAATGGGAGGTCCAGCCACAATCAAAGCCCCAAAGACAACAACTAACAAAAGCGACTGGGCCGTTCCTAAAGAAAAAAGAAGGAGAAGAAAGCGGTCACGGGAATGGCAGGGATAGTGCTCAGTGGAGGACTACCCTGGGTGTCCAATTTGTTGGATATAATGGCCTCACACACCCTTGTGAGTGTCATGCTTCATCATCTGCAGTGCTCCTCGTTGGGCAGGCGGTGCAATGTCCAACGGGCTCGCCTCAAAGAGGGGCTCTTTAGCGGAGATCGTTTATCCAACTGCCTATGGGTGAAGTGTGGGTGAGGGGCCAGGAGAGAGAGGAGAGTGTGAGTGAGGTTAAAATGTGGCACAAGGTACCGGAGATCAATTTATTCTGGTGGTCCCCTGCCGCAAGTAAAATCAAGTGGTAGCCTGTGATCGCTGGAAATTTAGGATTCCACGTCACGATACAGGACTAAAGTGCATTTCGTGTGGTCAACATGTTTCTCGCCTAAGCACAATGGCTGCGATTCTTCAGGACCTATTCAGTAACTACTATCACAAAAAACATGACCTAACAAAGTATCAATTTATGTTATATATCATCAGTTGTACTACCTGTATGGCACTGCTCTCGCCTAATGGTCAAGGTGTGTAGGTGTCAACAGTACCCGGTAGGTCTGACATCAAGGGGGAACCATAGGGGTTTAAGGTTCAATCTGCCTCTGTCTGCGCCCGTTATGCCTACCCATCACTACCGGGTCCGGATAGTGATGGGTACGCATAACGGGTGCTCACACTATCCTCTCTCTCCTGGCCCCTCACCCACACTTCACCCATAGGCAGTTGGATAAAAGATCTCCGCTAAAGAGCCCCTCTTTGAGGTGAGCCCGTTGGACATTGCACCGCCTGCCCAACGAGGAGCACTGCCGATGATGAAGCATGACACTCGCAAGGGTATGTCATGAGTGATGTCATGAGTGATGTCACTGACCATGTCATGAGAGATGTAATATGTGACGTCATCAGCAGTGCATTTGCATTTGCGGTTGCGCAAGTTATAACTCCCGCCCCCGCAATGCACTGCTGATGACGTCACATATTACATCTCTCATGCCATGGTCAGTGATATCACTCATGACTGATGATGACATCATTGATGACATCTCAAATGACATCACTGATGACATCACTAATGAAATTATCCAGTGACTGTGTGTTTCTATAAAGTTTAAATATGTTTTATTTATATATATATATATATATATATATATATATATATATATATATATATATATATATATATATATATATATATATATATATATATATATATATATTCACTGAAAAAACCATAGGTTATAGACCATATATAGTTAGGAATTAGCATTTACAAAACCTTGAAAATTCACTGAAAAAACCATAGGTTATAGACCATATATAGTTAGGAATTAGCATTTAAAAAACCTTATTTTACTCACACAAAACCATTGAAATTCCATATATAGTTAGTTGCACTAACTATATATCGCGCACCCGCAATCCACTGCTGATCATGTCACATATTACATCATTCATGACATGGTCAGTGACATCACTGATGACATCACTGATGACATCTCAAATGACATCACTGATGACATCACTGATGACAACATCCAGTGACTGTATGTTTCTGTAAAGTTAAAATATGTCTTACATATTGAAGAATGAGTGGATGTATAAGTGTCTGGATGAAGGATTTAGTAGGTGCGTGACTGACTGTATGAGTGAGTGATTAAATGTGTCTCACTGAATGCATGGGTTAGTGACTAAACTGTCTTAATTTGTGCATCATTATGTCTGTTGTTCTGTAAACTGCTGCATGTGTTAATCATTAGCTATACGAGAGGCTATATGTGTTATTAATTGGTTGCCCAAGTATTTCTATGGGAGATTGAGTTTGTGTGGGGGTGGCTGGAAGGTGTGTGACTCTATGCATAGATGTGTGAGCAGTTTATTCACTAGGTGTATGAGTTCAAGAGTGCATGTGGAAACAGCTACATGGGCAGTTGACTGTGTGCATGAGTGTATTGATGAGTGAATGGATATCTCAATGCTACATGTCATAGTAAGTACATATGTAAAACACAGTACATGTGAGAGTTGGCATATATAAATAACTGTGCATGAGAGCCACTGAATGAGTGAGTGGTTGTATCGATCATTGTGAACTTGTATCAGGGATTGTATAAGAGAGTAAATATGTGTTAGTATATGTTTCAATAAGTAAGGTGTGTTTAACTGTATAGTTGAAGAAATGGAGGTGAGATTGTTTCTTTGCATGACTGACTGGGTGTGTGAGTAACTCCATGGATGAGTGGCAGTGTGTGAGTGTCTGTATACACTGAGTGTATCTAAGGTTATATTAGAGTCTGAAGAGGTTTATCGTATTAGCACAAGAATGATGTCAAATGAGATGTCATCAGTGATGTCATCAGTGATGTCATTTGAGATGTCATCAGTGATGTCATCAGTGATGTCACTGACCATGTCATGAATGATGTAATATGTGACATGATCAGCAGTGGATTGCGGGTGCGCAATATATAGTTAGTGCAACTAACTATATATGGAATTTCAATGGTTTTGTGTGAGTAAAATAAGGTTTTTTAAATGCTAATTCCTAACTATATATGGTCTATAACCTATGGTTTTTTCAGTGAATTTTCAAGGTTTTGTAAATGCTAATTCCTAACTATATATGGTCTATAACCTATGGTTTTTTCAGTGAATTTCAATGGTTTTTTAATAGCAAATATCATAAGCTGTTGAATGTCAAGTACGTGGTAAGTGAAAACATTTTCGTGTTTATGCACACTGATCTGCTTTGAATGGTGCCCCCCCCCCCCTCATTTCTATTAGGAGTACTCTCTCTTTGCAGATAGTGAAAGGTAGTTAACGCAGGCCTTTGCCCCCGTTGTAATCCGTCGTGCCTGCTTCTCTCTCCATTTGATTGATTGTTATCCAAATATTTACTGTTTTAGAATTAGTTCTCTTTGGTTCATTCTCTATTTACAAACAAACACAGAGTCGCAATACTCTGTTTAGTCTTTGCAGATAACGAAAAATCGTGTAAAAAAAAAGAAAAGGAATCGAGCAAAATCAGTAGGCCTCTAATGGGATCTCTTTTTGACCTCGCTAAAATAGAAACATTAGGAACAACCCCTCATGACAAATACAAAACTAGTGAGATGAACTGAACTCCACACAATGATGGCTGCAAAACAGCTCGGCTCCGCCACCCACCCCGCCCAAAATAACGATAAAGAACGGCTGCCATGATTGGTTGCGGAATGACCACGACGGAGCTACGAAATGGTGCTGCTCTCATGCTAACCCCAGCTTCAGTCTGAAACATCCAGAAACACTGTAGACTACCAATTCGATCAGTTCCGGTAGCGCCCCAATGTAACCCGGTAGAGAAGAACTAGCCCTCCCCTCTTTGACTGATGGTTCTTGTTGCCTGTCCCTTCTGTTGTCATTTAACAGAACTATTTAGCCTGCTGAAAGGGGTTGTGTTCCGACCGCTGGTTGGTGGAGACATTTTGACTATATTCTGTACCTGCGTTGTCGCGTAATGCGTCATATGACGCGCCGCGTTAGCGCATCCGGAAGTCATCCGGGGCGCGCAGCGCGTAACGTAAGCATAACAAGTCATGTGACTTGTTAATAAAACTTTTCATTGGTTCATTTTACTTTTCTTATTGTAATGATGAAAGGCTTGGTCATATGACCTAAAAATTACGCTTTTCATTACTTCCGAACATTATTTTTTCTTAAATATATGTTATAATGTTCCAGGCTAATGTACTTTCCCGGAAATTTTACAACTGTCCTGCAAGTAAAATATATTCTTTTTTCGAGAAAAAGAGCGTTTCTTCGTCCCATGACGGAGCCGTTGAGCAAAAGAGGGTCGACCTGCTGTCTTAGTCGCCGATACGCCTGAATATGAGATTCTTATCGATCACTTTATGTTGCAGGAATAGAAAACACAACAGCCCTTGACCATTTATCTTTACTGCGTTCCTTCGTATTATACCTTTTACCCTTCATGTAATTGGTCTGCTTTATTTCACTTGCCTTTTAATGATTCTAAAACAGTCACTATTATTAAAAACTTTACCAATGTATATACTACTACCATGTTTTCTTTTAAAAACCTTTATTGTGAAAATTTCATTATACAAATACGAGCCTATAACCACGTGGGCCTGCCACAGAGCAAACTGTAATCGTATATGATGAATAGACATTTACACTGTAGAGGAACGTAACGGGCGGGCCATTAGGTTGCAAGAACTAAGGTGTCTAACAGTTACGGAATCGGTGGACGTACATTTTATAATTAAAATACGACAGGGCCAGTTACAATAAAATTATCTAGATATACATTTGCGGGCAAGTACCATGGGTGACGTTAATTCGAAATTTCAACAGTACAGTAATCAATAACACATCAGAACTTAATATCAATAGGGATGTCGAAATATTCAATCAATTCTCGTCCCCGCCCGCCATGTGCTTCAAAACTGCATACGTATCTCGTGATTTCAAGGTTCTGCAACCAGTACACAACAAGGAGTTACGAGTCCCATTTATTCCGGCGCCATTTTGGGCGAGGACGGGCAGGTCCAGGATATAGTCAAAATGTCTCTACCAACCATCGACTATGATGATGTTCATATGCTGTATTTATTAGAGTAACACTCATCTGTCCGCATGAAATTAATTTGCCACAATCTAAACATGTCATTTTAATCTTTCCAAAGTTCTTCTAAATATTTGGGACCGTTTCCCTTGCCTCTGAAGCTCTCAGTGCCACTTCTTTGATGAATGTACTAGCAGGTCAGGGGTTCTCCTCCAAATCTCTCTTTTATGCAGCACTATAATTAATTGGTGCCACCTCTCCATATGACGATGCATGGTATAGTTACCACAACTATATTTTTTTTCGGTTCCTCTGGAGAGTTCATCGTGGCAGATGAAGCGTGTAACGTACCGGGCATTTACCTTTTTTTGCATGTACAGGAAAGGAAAAAAAAATCGAGCGTCCGAGTTCTAAGGTGTCCCAGGGCCATTTTAGTGGACCAGGCCCAAATCCAAAGAACAGGCCGCCATTTTGAGAGTCCTCTTGCAGCCGCCTGTCGCTGTAGCATCAAGAGCAGCCGAAACTCAGCTGAATGGCAACTGAAACGGTAAAGGGGCGCCCCACTACAGCAGACGAGCCTCCACCTAGGAAGGCCCATTCACGCCGGCTCCCCCCCCCTTCGGGCACCCCACGCCGTTATTCGGAGCAGTATTGTAGGATGGCCACACCAGTGCGGCAACTTGCTAGACATCACCTCGGTTGTAACCGAATCTCAACGCCTTGTGGTGTCTTCTATTCAAAAAACATTGTTATGCTGCCTTCGACCTATTCGCCGCAAGTGCGCACACAACTCAACTGCATAGCTTGCTAGACACCACCTCGGTGCCATCCGGATCTTGGAATGTCAGCACCTTTTGGTGTCTTCTCTTCAGAAAATATTGTTGCGCTGCCTTTGGCCCCATTCGCACATCAGTCCGCTACTGACGCCATCTCACAGGCTAATGGGGCGCCCCACGCCGACTTTCAGCATTGTAGAATGACCACACCAGTACAGCAACTTGCTAGACATCACCTCGGTGCCATCCGGATCTCGGCGCCCCACTGCAGATGAAGTGCCTCTCAACTATGAAACCACCACGGTGACATCCGGATCTTGGCACGTTGTGCTGCCTTCGGCCTATTCGCACATCGGTCCGCTACTGACGCCATCTCACAGGCTAATGGGGCGACCCACGCCGAGTTTCAGCATTGTAGGATGACCACACCAGTACAGAAACTTGCTAGACATCACCTCGGTGCCATCCGAATCTTGGCATCTCAACGCCTAGTGGTATCTTCCATACAAAAAATATTGTAACGCTGCCTTTGGCCCCATTCGCACATCAGTCCGCAACTTAGACATCACCTCGGTGCCATCCGGATCTTGGCATCTCAGCGCCTTGTGGTGTCAGTCAGAAAATATTGTTGCGCTGCCTTTGGCCCCATTCGCACATCGGTCCGCTACTGACGCCATCTCACAGGCCAACGGGGCGCCCCACGCCGACTTTCAACATTGTAGGATGGCCACAGAAGTGCGACAACTTACTAGACACCACCTCGGTGCCATCCGGATCTTGGCGCGTTGTGCTGCCTTCGGCCTATTCGCACATCGGTCCGCTACTGACGCAAACTCACAGGCCAACGGGGCGCCCCACGCCGACTTTCAGCATTGTAGGATGGCCACACCAGTGCACCTTACTAGACACCACCTCGGTGCCATCCGGATCTTGGCGCGTTGTGCTGCCTTCGGCCTATTCGCACATCGGTCCGCTACTGACGCCATCTCACAGGCCAACGGGGCGCCCCACGCCGACTTTCAGCATTGTTGGATGGCCACACCAGTGCGGCAACTTACTAGACACCACCTCGGTGCCATCCGGATCTTGGCGCGTTGTGCTGCCTTCGGCCTATTCGCACATTGGTCCGCTACTGACGCAAACTCACAGGCCAACGGGGCGCCCCACGCCAACTTTCAGCATTGTAGGATGGCCACACCAGTGCTGCAACTTGCTGGACACCACCTCGGTGCCATCCGGATCTTGGCGCGTTGTATTGCCTTCGGCCTATTCGCACATCGGTCCGCTACTGACGCCGCCTCACGTGCCAACGTATTTTCTCCGCATTTTATACCCTATGCCGCATAACAGGTCATGTGACTTGTTTATAAAACTTTTCATTGGTTCATTTTACTTTTGGTTTCCTAATGATGGAAGGCTTGATCATATGACCTAAAAACAACACTTTTCATTGGATGAAAACTTTTTTTTTTCCCCAAACGATGAAAGCCCCACCTTGTTTCTGGATGTTTCAGACTAAACTGGCGTCAGCATGAGAGCACCACCATCTCGTAGCTCCGTCGTGGTCATTCCGCGAGCAATCATGGCAGCCGCTCCCCACCAGAAGCCTGCAGGAGTCGGGGCCCCCAAAACTTTTGATGAATTCTCAAGGCGGAGGGGACGCTTTCGAGAATGGGGTCCAAGACCTAGCAGACAAGCGTCCGATTTCCAAGGTGTCCCAGGGCCATTTCAGTGGACCAGGCCCAAAAAGGAAAGAGCCTGCCGCCATTTTGAGAGTCCTGTGACAGCCGCCTATCGCTGCACCGCAAGAGTGGGCGCAACTCAGCTGAATTGCGGCTTTTGACACAGTGGACCAAAAACGGACGGAATGGCAACTGAAACGGTAAAGGGGCGCCCCACTACAACAGATGACACTCCACCTGGAGAGGCCCGTTCACGCCGCCTCCCCCGGGGCGCCCCACGCCGTTATTCGGAGCAGCATTGTAGGATACCAAAACCAGTGCGGCAACTTACTGGACATCACCTTGGTGCCATCGTTCTGCTGCCTTGGAACTATTCGCACAACAGTTTGCTACTGATGACCCACCCCCCGCGACGACCCACGCCGTTATTTGCTGGGTGGCAACTTACTAGACATCACTTTCGTGTCATCTACATTTCGGCGCATTCTGCTGCCTTGGAACTATTCGCACAACAGTTTGCTACTGATGACCCACCCCCCGCGACGCCCCACGCCGGAAATCTGGACGTTGTGCTGCGTTGGGACTATTCGCACAGCCGACCGCTACTTCGTTGTTTTTCCCTAAAAATGTTTATATGTTATTACTATTTTTGTTTTCTTGTATATATTTATAAATTATTAAAGTTTTATAATCTTACTACTTTGTCGGAGTGCTATATATTTTTAATGTGACACATAATTGTAAAAACTTTGATGTACAAAGAGTCATCCCTGGAATCTTCCGCTTCACGCTCGGTCCCCTCCCCAATCACAATACAGGATGGTTTTCAGATAATAGCAACGCTTCTGCTGTGACGGATCTCATCGAGTGTGGGCCTTGATCTACTATAACTCCTTTGAAGAGGGGTGAATCTTTACAGCTGTGGCCATAAACTACATCTGCAGGGCTAGCTGATAGCCTAGGACCGGCCTGGACAATCGGACACAGAGGAAAAGGAGTGTCAGAGGGTGCGGTAGTGAATAGGGCGAAAGGGAGGTGTCGGGCGGGCACAGGGTGTGATTCTCAGGGAAGAGCAGCGCAGATGGGGGGAGGTTTATTACCCATGCATAAGACAGAGAGCGGGGGTGACCACTGCCTGGGTGAGATGCTTGCGAGGGTGGGGAGCCATGCTAAGGATCGACAGCGTGCACAGAGTGGGTCTGGTCAAGGCATCTAAAATGGCTGCCGTGCACGACAAAAGTGTGGCATTTGAAAAAAGACAAGATGGCGCAGGCAATGTTTTTCAACACTTCCTGATTTCCTTCGAATCGAACGTTAACAGACGTTGGGGCATATTACCAAAGTTAAGCGATATTTATCCCTAAGGATGCATTGCAAAGATTTTTTTACCGTCAGAAATTATCGCAGATAAACCTTGCTATTATCAAGGTTTATCGCAAATACGATAAAAAACGACCGCAATGCATTAATATCGCTGAAAACTCAGCGATATTCATGCATTACCGAGCTAATGCTCTTAGCCATGTTATCCACCTCCCATTGGATAACATGGCTAAGAACTGCTCAGGGCAGCTGTTACTTTTTGGAGATATTCGCGCTTATCTCGAATATTTCCAAAAGTTGATAATAGGAGATAGCGATGTTAGCGACTGTTTCCAGTCGCTAACATCTTGGCATGCCCACTTTGCATGTCATTAGTGATAAATATCACTCACATGCAAAGTGGGGCCCAAGATGGTCGCTATCTCCTACTAGCCGTCGCTAACTGGTGTTAGCAACAGCTAGGTAATACAGATATAATTTTATCTCCGCGAAGCGGAGCGCTGTTACAGATATATATCTTGTTTTTGAACGTTAATTTCTCAAAATGCACTGAAGCACATATATTGAGACCTAGCAAAGGCACATCGGGCTACCAGTCCCTAAAATTTTACCAAGTTTCGTGCAAATCCATTCAGCCGTTCGATTATTATTATTATTATTATTTTTTGCCCCGCGGGGCCCTTTTAAAACCTCCACATCAAACCTAGGGGGTCAGCGAGGATCTACTATGCCCCCTTATGGTCATTTGCCCCTTCGCTTTGGCCTCCTCTTGTCTCTCGATCCTACCGAGAGACAAGATGGCGGCCGCTACGTACTGTTTGGAATGTTTACAGACACCGGAGAGCCAATCAGCTTCGCTTCGCAAAGCTCCGTAACGCGAAAAGTACGCGAAGCGGTGCGCTGTTACAGATATATATCTTTTTTTGAACGTTAATTTCTCAA
Source organism: Lissotriton helveticus (assembly GCF_964261635.1). Lineage (NCBI taxonomy): Eukaryota > Metazoa > Chordata > Amphibia > Caudata > Salamandridae > Lissotriton > Lissotriton helveticus. Next base: position 1,473,062,764 of record NC_136065.1, read on the forward strand.
AATCCACTGAAGCACATATATTGAGACCTAGCAAAGGCACATCGGGCTACCAGTCCCTACAATTTTGCCAAGTTTCGTGCAAATCCATTCAGCCGTTCGATTATTATTATTATTTTTTTTTTTTGCCCCGCGGGGCCCTTTTAAAACCTCCACATCAAACCTAGGGGGTCAGCGAGGATCTACTATTCCCCCTTATGGTCATTTGCCCCTTCGCTTTGGCCTCCTCTTGTCTCTCGATCCTACCGAGAGACAAGATGGCGGCCGCTACGGACTGTTTGGAATGTTGACAGACGCCGGAGAACCAATCAGCTTCGCTTCACAAAGCTCCGTTGCGCGAAAAGTACGCGTCCTGGAGCGCTGCCCGGTCCGCTGTTACAGATATATATCTTTTTTTAAACGTTAATTTCTCAAAATCCACTGTAGCACATATATTGAGACCTACAAAAGGCACATCGGGCTACCAGTCCCTACAATTTTGCCAAGTTTCGTGCAAATCCATTCAGCCGTTCGGGCTAAAAGTGAGGCCAACCGCCCTATGGAAAACTCAATGTTAAAAACACGTTTTGGGACCCCCCTTTTTTCTCGACCCCCCCTGGACGAACCCCCCCCCCAATTTTCAGGGGCTGCTCAGAAACAAAATGTGCCATTTTCCTGAAAATTTCAGCCAATTCCGTCCACAAACGCCAAAGTTATTAGACATAGAATTTTCAAAAAACCCATAGAGAAAAAATCCTAACTATATATACCTACTGGCGACCGGTAGGATCGAGAGACAAGAGGAGGCCAAAGCGAAGGGGCAAATGACCATAAGGGGGCATAGTAGATCCTCCTTGACCTCTTAGGTTTGATGTGGAGGTTTTAAAAGGGCCCCGCGGGGCAAAAAAAAGAATAATAATAATAATCGAACGGCTGAATGGATTTGCACGAAACTTGGCAAAATTGTAGGGACTGGTAGCTCGATGTGCCTTTGCTAGGTCTCAATATATGTGCTTCAGTGGATTTTGAGAAATTAACGTTCAAAAACAAGATATATATCTGTAACAGCGCTCCGCTTCGCGGAGATAAAATTATATCTGTATTACCTAGCTGTTGCTAACACCAGTTAGCGACGGCTAGTAGGAGATAGCGACCATCTTGGGCCCCACTTTGCATGTGAGTGATATTTATCACTAATGACATGCAAAGTGGGCATGCCAAGATGTTAGCGACTGGAAACAGTCGCTAACATCGCTATCTCCTATTATCAACTTTTGGAAATATTCGCGATAAGCGCGAATATCTCCAAAAGCTAGCACCTGCCCTGAGCAGTTCTTAGCCATGTTATCCAATGGGAGGTGGATAACATGGCTAAGAGCATTAGCTCGGTAATGCATGAATATCGCTGAGTTTTCAGCGATATTAATGCATTGCGGTCGTTTTTTATCGTATTTGCGATAAACCTTGATAATAGCAAGGTTTATCTGCGATAATTTCTGACGATGCTTAGCGGTAAAACAATCGTTGCTAAGCATCGTTAGGGATAAATATCGCTTAACTTTGGTAATATGCCCCAACGTCTGTTAACGTTCGATTCGAAGGAAATCAGGAAGTGTTGAAAAACATTGTCTGCGCCATCTTGTCTTTTTTCAAATGCCACACTTTTGTCGTACACGGCAGTCATTTTAGATGCCTTGACCAGACCCACTCTGTGCACGCTGTCGATCCTTAGCATGGCTACCCACCCTCGCAAGCATCTCCCCCAGGCAGTGGTCACCCCCGCTCTCTGTCTTATGCATGGGTAATAAACCTCCCCCCATCTGCGCTGCTCTTCCCTGAGAATCACACCCTGTGCCCGCCCGACACCTCCCTTTCGCCCTATTCACTACCGCACCCTCTGACACTCCTTTTCCTCTGTGTCCGATTGTCCAGGCCGGTCCTAGGGTATCAGCTAGCCCTGCAGATGTAGTTTATGGCCCCAGCTGTAAAGAATCACCCCTCTTCAAAGGAGTTATAGTAGATCAAGGCCCACACTCGATGAGATCCGTCACAGCAGACGCGTTCCTATTATCTGAAAACCATCCTGTATTGTGATTGGGGAGGGGACCGAGCCTGAAGCGGAAGATTCCAGGGATGACTCTTTGTACATCAAAGTTTTTACAATTATGTGTCACATTAAAAATATATAGCACTCCGACAAAGTAGTAAGATTATAAAACTTTAATAACTTATAAATATATACAAGAAAACAAAAACAGTAATAACATATAAACATTTTTAGGGAAAAACAACGAAGTAGCGGTCGGCTGTGCGAATAGTCCCAACGCAGCACAACGTCCAGATTTCTGGCGTGGGGCGTCGCGGGGGGTGGGTCATCAGTAGGAAACTGTTGTGCGAATAGTTCCAAGGCAGCAGAACGATGGCACCAAGGTGATGTCCAGTAAGTTGCCGCACTGGTTTTGGTATCCTACAATGCTGCTCCGAATAACGGCGTGGGGCGCCCCGGGGGAGGCGGCGTGAACGGGCCTCTCCAGGTGGAGTCTCATCTGTTGTAGTGGGGTGCCCCTTTACCGTTTCAGTTGCCATTCCGTCCGTTTTTGGTCCACTGTGTCAAAAGCCGCAATTCAGCTGAGTTGCGCCCACTCTTGCTGTGCAGCGATAGGCGGCTGTCACAGGACTCTCAAAATGGCGGCAGGCTGTTTCCTTTTTGGGCCTGGTCCACTGAAATGGCCCTGGGACACCTTGGAAATCGGACGCTTGTCTGCTAGGTCTTGGACCCCATTCTTGAAAGCGTCCCCTCCGCCTTGAGGATTCATCAAAAGTTTTGGGGGCCCCCGACTCCTGTAGGCTTCTGGTGGGGAGCGGCTGCCATGATTGCTCACGGAATGACCACGACGGAGCTACGAGATGGTGGTGCTCTCATGCTGACGCCAGCTTCAGTCTGAAACATCCAGAAACAAGGTGGGGCTTTCATCGTTTGGGAAAAAAAAAAGTTTTCATCCAATGAAAAGTGTTGTTTTTAGGTCATATGATCAAGCCTTCCATCATTAGGAAACCAAAAGTAAAATGAACCAATGAAAAGTTTTATAAACAAGTCACATGACCTGTTATGCGGCATAGGGTATAAAATGCGGAGAAAATACGTTGGCACGTGAGGCGGCGTCAGTAGCGGACCGATGTGCGAATAGGCCGAAGGCAACACAACGCGCCAAGATCCGGATGGCACCGAGGTGGTGTCCAGCAAGTTGCAGCACTGGTGTGGCCATCCTACAATGCTGAAAGTCGGCGTGGGGCGCCCCGTTGGCCTGTGAGTTTGCGTCAGTAGCGGACCGATGTGCGAATAGGCCGAAGGCAGCACAACGCGCCAAGATCCGGATGGCACCGAGGTGGTGTCTAGTAAGTTGCCGCACTGGTGTGGCCATCCTACAATGTTGAAAGTCGGCGTGGGGCGCCCCGTTGGCCTGTGAGATGGCGTCAGTAGCGGACCGATGTGCGAATGGGGCCAAAGGCAGCGCAACAATATTTTCGGAATAGAAGACACCACAAGGCGCTGAGATGCCAAGATCCGCATGGCACCGAGGTGGTGTCTAGCAAGTTGTGGCACTGGTGTGGCCATCCTACAATGGTAAAAGTCGGCGTGGGGCGCCCTGTTGGCCTGTGAGATGGTGTCAGTAGCGGACTGATGTGCGAATGGGGCCAAAGGCAGCGCAACAATATTTTCTGACTGACACCACAAGGCGCTGAGATGCCAAGATCCGAATGGCACCGAGGTGATGTCTAGGAAGTTGCTGTACTGGTGTGGCCATCCTACAATGGTAAAAGTCGGCGTGGGGCGCCCTGTTGGCCTGTGAGATGGTGTCAGTTGCGGACCGATGTGCGAATGGGGCCAAAGGCAGCGCAACAATATTTTCTGTATGGAAGATACCACTAGGCGTTGAGATGCCAAGATCCGGATGGCACCGAGGTGATGTCTAGCAAGTTGCTGTACTGGTGTGGTCATCCTACAATGCTGAAACTCGGCGTGGGGCGCCCCATTAGCCTGTGAGATGGCGTCAGTAGCGGACCGATGTGTGAATAGGCCGGAACCAGCACAAGGCGCCAAGATCCGGATGTCACCGTGGTGGTTTCATAGTTGAGAGGCACTTCATCTGCAGTGGGGCGCCGAGATCCGGATAGCACCGACGTGATGTCTAGCAAGTTGCTGTACTGGTGTGGTCATCCTACAATGCTGAAACTCGGCGTGGGGCGCCCCATTAGTCTGTGAGATGGCGTCAGTAGCGGACCGATGTGCGAATAGGCCGAAGGCAGCACAACGCGCCAAGATCCGGATGTCACCGTGGTGGTTTCATAGTTGAGAGGCACTTCATCTGCAGTGGGGCGCCGAGATCCGGATGGCACCGAGGTGATGTCTAGCAAGTTGCTGTACTGGTGTGGTCATCCTACAATGCTGAAACTCGGCGTGGGGCGCCCCATTAGCCTGTGAGATGGCGTCAGTAGCGGACCGATGTGCGAATAGGCCGAAGGCAGCACAACGCGCCAAGATCCGGATGTCACCGTGGTGGTTTCATAGTTGAGAGGCACTTCATCTGCAGTGGGGCGCCGAGATCCGGATGGCACCGAGGTGATGTCTAGCAAGTTGCTGTACTGGTGTGGTCATCCTACAATGCTGAAACTCGGCGTTGGGCGCCCCATTAGCCTGTGAGATGGCGTCAGTAGCGGACCGATGTGCGAATGGGGCCAAAGGCAGCGCAACAATTTTTTTGGAATAGAAGAGACCACAAGGCGCTGAGATTCGGTTAGCACCGAGGTGGTGTCTAGCAAGCTATGCAGCTGAGTTGCGTGCGCACTTGCGGCGAATAGGTCGAAGGCAGCATAACAATGTTTTCTGAATAGAAGACACCACAAGGCGTTGAGATTCGGTTACCACCGAGGTGATGTCTAGCAAGTTGCCGCACTGGTGTGGCCATCCTACAATACTGCTCCGAATAACGGCGTGGGGTGCCCGAAGGGGGGGGGGGGAGGCGGCGTGAACGGGCCTTCCTAGGTGGAGGCTCGTCTGCTGTAGTGGGGCGCCCCTTTACCGTCTCAGTTGCCATTCAGCTGAGTTTCGGCTGCTCTTGATGCTACAGCGACAGGCGGCTGCAACAGGACTCTCAAAATGGCGGCCTGTTCTTTGGATTTGGGCCTGGTCCACTAAAATGGCCCTGGGACACCTTAGAACTCGGACGCTCGATTTTTTTTTCCTTTCCTGTACATGCAAAAAAAGGTAAATGCCCGGTACGTTACACGCTTCATCTGCCACGATGAACTCTCCAGAGGAACCGAAAAAATATATAGTTATGGTAACTATACCATGCATCGTCATATGGAGAGGTGGCACCAATTAATTATAGTGCTGCATAAAAGAGAGATTTGGAGGAGAACCCCTGACCTGCTAGTACATTCATCAAAGAAGTGGCACTGACAGCATCAGAGGCAAGGGAAACGGTCCCAAATATTTAGAAGAACTTTGGAAAGATTAAAATGACATGTTTAGATTGTGGCAAATTAATTTCATGTGGACAGATGAGTGTTACTCTAATAAATACAGCATATGAACATCATCATAGTCGATGGTTGGTAGAGACATTTTGACTATATCCTGGACCTGCCCGTCCTCGCCCAAAATGGCGCCGGAATAAATGGGACTCGTAACTCCTTGTTGTGTACTGGTTGCAGAACCTTGAAATCACGAGATACGTATGCAGTTTTGAAGCACATGGCGGGCGGGGACGAGAATTGATTGAATATTTCGACATCCCTATTGATATTAAGTTCTGATGTGTTATTGATTACTGTACTATTGAAAGTTCGAATTAATGTCACCCATGGTACTTGCCCGCAAATGTATATCTAGATAATTTTATTGTAACTGGCCCTGTCGTATTTTAATTATAAAATGTACGTCCACCGATTCCGTAACTGTTAGACACCTTAGTTCTTGCAACCTAATGGCCCGCCCGTTACGTTCCTCTACAGTGTAAATGTCTACTCATCATATACGATTACAGTTTGCTCCGTGGCCGGCCCACGTGGTTATAGGCTCGTATTTGTATAATGAAATTTTCACAATAAAGGTTTTTAAAAGAAAACATGGTAGTAGTATATACATTGGTAAAGTTTTTAATAATAGTCACTGTTTTAGAATCATTAAAAGGCAAGTGAAATAAAGCAGACCAATTACATGAAGGGTAAAAGGTATAATACGAAGGAACGCAGTAAAGATAAATGGTCAAGGGCTGTTGTGTTTTCTATTCCTGCAACATAAAGTGATCGATAAGAATCTCATATTCAGGCGTATCGGCGACTAAGACAGCAGGTCGACCCTCTTTTGCTCAACGGCTCCGTCATGGGACGAAGAAACGCTCTTTTTCTCGAAAAAAGAATATATTTTACTTGCAGGACAGTTGTAAATTTTCCGGGAAAGTACATTAGCCTGGAACATTATAACATATATTTAAGAAAAAATAATGTTCGGAAGTAATAAAAAGCGTAATTTTTAGGTCATATGACCAAGCCTTTCATCATTAGAATAAGAAAAGTAAAATGAACCAATGAAAAGTTTTATTAACAAGTCACATGACTTGTTATGCTTACGTTACGCGCTGCGCGCCCCGGATGACTTCCGGATGCGCTAACGCGGCGCGTCATATGACGCATTACGCGACAACGCAGGTCCAGAATATAGTCAAAATGTCTCCACCAACCAGCGGTCGGAACACAACCCCTTTCAGCAGGCTAAATAGTTCTGTTAAATGACAACAGAAGGGACAGGCAACAAGAACCATCAGTCAAAGAGGGGAGGGCTAGTTCTTCTCTACCGGGTTACATTGGGGCGCTACCGGAACTGATCGAATTGGTAGTCTACAGTGTTTCTGGATGTTTCAGACTGAAGCTGGGGTTAGCATGAGAGCAGTACCATTTCGTAGCTCCGTCGTGGCCATTCCGCAACCAATCATGGCAGCCGCTCTTTATCGTTATTTTGGGCGGGGTGGGTGGCGGAGCCGAGCTGTTTTGCAGCCATCATTGTGTGGAGTTCAGTTCATTTCACTAGTTTTGTATTTGTCATGAGGGGTTGTTCCTAATGTTTCTATTTTAGCGAGGTCAAAAAGAGATCCCATTAGTGGCCTACTGATTTTGCTCGATTCCTTTTCTTTTTTTTTTTACACGATTTTTCGTTATCTGCAAAGACTAAACAGAGTATTGCGACTCTGTGTTTGTTTGTAAATAGAGAATGAACCAAAGAGAACCAATTCTAAAACAGTAAATACTTGGATAACAATCAATCAAATTGAGAGAGAAGCAGGCACGACGTATTACAACGGGGGCAAAGGCCTGCGTTAACTACCCTTCACTATGTGCAAAGAGAGAGTACTCCTAATAGAAATGAGGGGGGGGCACCATTCAAAGCAGATCAGTGTGCATAAACACGAAAATGTTTTCACTTACCACGTACTTGACATTCGACAGCTTATGATATTTGCTATTAAAAAACCATTGAAATTCACTGAAAAAACCATAGGTTATAGACCATATATAGTTAGGAATTAGCATTTACAAAACCTTGAAAATTCACTGAAAAAACCATAGGTTATAGACCATATATAGTTAGGAATTAGCATTTAAAAAACCTTATTTTACTCACACAAAACCATTGAAATTCCATATATAGTTAGTTGCACTAACTATATATCGCGCACCCGCAATCCACTGCTGATGATGTCACATATTACATCATTCATGACATGGTCAGTGACATCACTGATGACATCACTGATGACATCTCAAAAGACATCACTGATGACATCACTGATGACATCTCATTTGACATCAATGACCACATCACTGATGATATCATTCATGTGACAATACAATGCATCTCCTCACATTTTAATATAACCTCTGTTTCACCCAGTGTTAAATACAGAGTATAATTTTTGAAACCATTGACACACCAATACTAGTTACTACATATGTACTCACTGATTCCTACGTCTACACACACATTCACTCATTCACCCATACAATCATTCATACATACAATCACTCATCTTTACAACACTATCATATGCACTCATACACCTATACAGACACTCACACTCTGCCACTCATCCATGGAGTTACTCACACACCTAGTCAGTCCTGTAAAGAATCAATCACACTTCCATTTTCTTGTCTATACAGTTAAACATAGAGCACCTTACATTTTCAAACATATACTAACACATACTTACCTTGTTATACAATCATTGATATAAGTACACATTGATCTGCACAGAGTCACACACCTCCCAGCCAGCCACACACACACTCAGTCTCCCATACAAATACTTGGACAATCAATCAGTAACCCATATAGTTAATCATATAGCTACTGATCAACACATGCAGCAGTTTACAGAACAACAGACATAATGATGCACAAATTAAGACACTTTAGTCACTAACCCATGCATTCAGTGAGACACATTTAATCACTCACTCATACATTCAGTCATGCACCTACTAAATCCTTTGTCCAGACACTTATACTTCCACTCATTCTTCAATATGTAAGACACATTTTAACTTTACAGAAACATACAGTCACTGGATGTTGTCATCAGTGATGTCATCAGTGATGTCATTTGAGATGTCATCAGTGATGATATCAGTGATGTCACTGACCATGTCATGAATGATGTAATATGTGACATCATCAGCAGTGGATTGCGGGTGCGCGATATATAGTTAGTGCAACTAACTATATATGGAATTTCAATGGTTTTGTGTGAGTAAAATAAGGTTTTTTAAATGCTAATTCCTAACTATATATGGTCTATAACCTATGTTTTTTTCAGTGAATATATATATATATGTATATATATATATATGTCAAGGTGTATTAAAGAATGAGTGGGTGTATGAGTGTTTGAATGGATGATTTAGTAGGTGCGTGACTGACTGTACAAGTGAGTGATTAAACGTGTCTTACTGAATGCATGGGTTAGTGACTAATCTGTGTGAATGTCTTTCTCAGTCTGTCAGTTGGTGTGTAAGTGGTTGCATGGGTTGGGGAGTAGCTACATGAGTGTCTATATTGGTTATTGATTGGTTGTCCTAGTATCTCTATGGGTACCTGATTGTCTGTCTGGGTGGGTGGTGGGTGTGTGACTGCATAGATGTGTGAGTGGGTGATTCACTCGATGTATGGGTTCAAGAATACATCTGTGAAGGGCTATATGGGTCGGTGAGTGTGTGTATGGCTGTGCTGGTTAGTGAATGATTTCTCAGTGGTACATGTGTGAGTAACTACATATGTAAAAGGCAGTATATGTGAGTTTAGGAGTATATAAATGACTATATGTGAGAGTGAGTGATTGTGAGAGTTGCTGTATGGATGAGTATGTGCTTGTATCAGTGGTTGTATAAGAGAGTAAGTATGTGTTAGTATCTGTATGAATAAGTAAGTTTGTATGTGTATAACTGTACAGGTGAGTAAATAGGAGTGTGATTGATTCTTTCCATGACTGACTTGGTCTGTGAGTAACTCTATGGATGAGTGGCGGTGTGTGAGTGTCTGTATAGGTGTATGAGTGCATGTATGAGTAAATGTATGGGTGAATGAGTATATGTGTGTGTGTGTAGACCTAGGAATCAGTGAGCGGTTATTTAGTAACTGGGATTGGTATGTATGATTTTGAAAATGGTAGTCTGTATTTTAGAGTGGGTGTATCAAAGGTTATATTAGGGTGTGAGGAGGTGCATCAGATTATCATGTGAATCATGTCATCAGTGATGTCATTTGAGTTGTCATCAGTGATGTCAATGACCATGTCGTGAATGATGTGTGATGTCATCAGCAGTGCATTGCAGAGATGCAAGTTATAGTTAGCTCAACTAACTATAACTGCTGAATTTCTCTGGTTTTGTACGAGTGAAATGTCCAAATAAGTATAATGTCCCTGAAACCTGTGTTTTTTTTCAGTGAATTTCTAAGGTTTTTTAAATGCTAATTTCGAACTATATCGTCCCTGAAACCTATTTTTTTTCAGTGAATTTTAAAGTTTTTTTTTAAATGCTAATTTCTAACTATAACGTCCCTGAAACCTATGTTTTTTCAGTGAATTTCAAAGGTTTTTAAAACCTAATTTCTAACTTTAACGTTCCTCAAACCTATAATTCTTACAGTGAATTGCTAAGGTTTTTTAAATTCCTTACTATAACGTCCCTGAAACCTATTATTGGTGCAGTGAATTTCAAAGGTTTTTTAAATGCTAATTTCTAACTATGCCTACAGCGGTAGGACATGTGCAAAAAGAGGAAGAAAAGCGCAGAAAGAAGCAATACAAATGCAGACAGAGGCAACAGAAGTCCAGAAAGACGAAGAAAGGTGTAGAAAGAAGCAAGAGATTTGCAGAAAGAACCAACAGAAGTGCAGAAAGAAGCCTTGTTGCAAAGTCATCCTGTGCCCCCAAATTTTTGCTGACTAGTACTGGTAGTAACTGACGTCTTGCCAACCAGGCCCAGAGCCAATGCTATGCTGAAACACTTAGAATACAGTAAAAACACCTACCTACACTAGGGTACACTATAGGTTGGGGTACCCCTGGGATTGGCATGACCTCCCTTGTAAGGCCCTAGCACATAATAGGGCAGAGGATTAAAACTACCTCTAAGTTGGAGGTACAGAAAGAGGCAAGAGAAGTACAGAAAGAGGCAAGAGAGGTGCACAAAGAGGCAACAGAGGTGCAGAAAGAGGCAGGAGGGGTGCAGAAGGAAGGAAGAGAAGTGCAGAAAGAGGCAAAAGAATTGGTGAAAGAAGTAACAGAGTTGAAGAAAGAAGCAAGAGAAGTGCAGAAAGAGGCAAGTGAGGTACAGAAAGAAGCAAAAGCAATGCAGAAAGAACCAACAGAGGCGCAAAAAGAAGCAGGAGCGGTACAGAAAAAGATAGAAGAGGTGCACAAAGAGGCAAGAGAGGTACAGAATGAGGCAGGAGGGGCGCAGAAAGAAGGAACAGAAGTACAAAAAGAAGCAACAGAGGTGCTGAAAGAGGCAATAGGAGTGCATAAAGAGGTAGGAGAGGTGCACAAAGAGGCAAGAGAGGTATAGAAAGAGGCAGAAGGGGTGCAGAGAGAAGGAAGAGACGTGCAGAAAGAGGCAAAAAGATTGCTGAAAGAAGTAACAGAGGTGTAACGATAGAAGCAAAAGCAGTGCAGAAAGAACCACCAAAGGTGCAAAAAGAACCAAGAGCGGTGCAGAAAAAGGTAGTACAGGTACACAAAGAGGCAAGAGATGTACAGAAAGAGGCAGTAGGGGTGCAGAAAGAAGGAAGAGAAGTGCTGAAACTAGCAACAGAGGTGCTGAAAGAGGCGTGAAGAGTGCAGAAAGAGCAAGAGCAAGAAAAGTGCAGAAAGAACCAACAGAGGTACAGAAAGAGACAAGAGAGGAGCTCAAACAGGCTGGAAAGGTACAGAAAGAGGTAACAGGGGTGTAGAAAGAGGCAGGAGAGGTGGAGAAAGAGAAAAGAGGGATGCAGAAAGAGGCAAGAGTGGTGCAGAAAGAGGCAAGTGCAGTGCAGAATGAACCAACAAAGGTGCAGAAAGAGGCAGGAAAGGTGCAGAAAGAGGCATGAGGGTTACAGAAAAAAGCAACAGAAATGTAGGAGAAGCAAGAGGCAAGAGAGGCCCAAAAAGAAACAAGAGTGGTTACACACCATTAGTACCAATTTAATACCCACATTTAACAATAAGTAACAAGTAACCATTCTAGCTGTACACAGGGCCTTCTACCATGCACTACCACTTGTTGCTGCAGTTTTTGGTATCGTTTGAGACGCATGATGGTTTATGTGACAAATGCGATAAATGTATAATTGTGCAGATGTTGGTGTAGCCAAATAGTCACATAATTCCAGTGGCCCTGCTCATACCTCTGACTAGGCCCAGAAGTGCTCCTCAGTGGTCCCTTCTATTTTTTGTCTCATTGAGTTCATAGTTTAGCTTGAATGGAAACGAGGAAGACTAAACCTGAAGTTACAACTCCACAACACAGACCATCATACCACACAATTACTCTCCATAACACATAATCCCACTCTACATAATTCTTGCACACGAAATACCACATACTTTCTATCCACATAATTTCACTGCAAAACATACCACATAATTCCACTACACACAACTCTACTCCACTTCAAGAAATATTATTAAAACACTTTTACATGTTCAATGCCAATAGGTCTAACTCTCGCAAATACAAAACCTTTAATTTGCGAATGCTTCTTTAACTAGTAGTGGCATTTGCAGAGAGGTGGAGAAAGGGTGCTGGGCTTCCAACCAGCGCTCAGGAATTCTGCTGTGTAGGACTTACAGGAGGTATCAGGAGGGCTTATTAGCCCCCAAAGTCCCTCAGGAGTAAAGGTGACTTCAGCTCCTATTCCGTAGTCTGCCAGGAGACGCGTTTGCAGAGTGGTGGAGAAAGGGGGCGTTGCCTCCACAGACGTCTTAGCAATCCCACTGTGTGGGACCTACTGGAGGTAACAAGAGGGGTAGTTGGCCCCCAAGGACATCCTTGGGGGCCAACTACCCCTACTATTACCACCAGTAGGTCCCACACATCAGGATTGCTAAGTTCTCATAGCAGGCCACGCCCCCTTTGCCCACCACTCTGCAAACGCGATCCCTGGCGTGCTCCTGGTTGGAGATTGAAGTCCCCTTTGCTGCTGGGGGTGGTTAGGGATCAACTAGCCTACCTGTTACCTCCAGTAAGCTCCACACAGTGGAATTGCTGAGAGGTGGACACAGGCCAAGCCCCCTTTGCCACCACTCTGTAAACACGTCTCCTGGCATGCTCTTGGTTGGGGAAGGAAGCCCCCTTACCTCCTGAGTGTCCCTGGGGTCAACTACCCCACCTGTTACCTCCAGTAGCCCCACACAGCTGGATCACTGAGAGTGGTCAGAGTCCACGCCCCCTTTTTACACCACTCTGCAAACGTGCCTCCCGGCGCACTACTGCTTGGGGGATGTAGTCCACTTTAGTCCTGAGGTCCTCAGGACACAAGAGGACCTCATCACCCCGCCAGCAGTGTGCCAAGATGCACATTTGCAGAGTGGTGTGAAAAGGGGAGTGGCCTCGATCCACCTCTCAGCAATCCCACTGTGTGCTGGTGGGCTTGTTGGCCCCCCGGGACCCTCAGGAATGAAGGGGACTTAATCCCCCAACTTTGAACACAACAGGAGGCATGTTTGCAGAGTGTTGCAGGGAAGGGTGGGGCCTCCAGCAAGATGCCGGCTTTTCTTTTGTTTTATATTTTAGGAGCGGGCTGTTTAACCTCCATGCTTTTAGTATTTTTTGTGCCCTGGGGACCCCATCCCCCAGGGCCTGAGCCTTTTTTTAAAAACAGGAAGGGGGCAGCTTGGCCTCCCTTCCCTGGGACACTATTGGCCCTGGGGACCCCATCCCCCAAGGGCCTGGCATCGTTTTTTAAAAATATTTTTTTCCCAGGAGGAGAGCTGTGTTTCCCCCCTACCCTGGCCCCGGGGACCCCTGCCCCCGGGGTCTGGCAGCCTTGATTATTTTTTTGGGGAGGGGGCCACATGGGGGGGGCATTTTCCCTGGGGCATGGCCAAAGCGTGGCCCCCCTCCCTTGGGCAACTTCTGGCCACGGGGACCCCATCCTGCGGGAGTCGGCATTGCTTTTTGCATGTCAGTAGCTCCGCTTGCCCAAAAGCAATTCTGCGTTGCTTCTTGAACGCACAAGCAAGTGCAGAAAGAGGCAAAAGAATTGGTGAAAGAAGTAACAGAGTTGAAGAAAGAAGCAAGAGAAGTGCAGAAAGAGGCAAGTGAGGTACAGAAAGAAGCAAAAGCAATGCAGAAAGAACCAACAGAGGCGCAAAAAGAAGCAGGAGCGGTACAGAAAAAGATAGAAGAGGTGCACAAAGAGGCAAGAGAGGTACAGAATGAGGCAGGAGGGGCGCAGAAAGAAGGAACAGAAGTACAAAAAGAAGCAACAGAGGTGCTGAAAGAGGCAATAGGAGTGCATAAAGAGGTAGGAGAGGTGCACAAAGAGGCAAGAGAGGTATAGAAAGAGGCAGAAGGGGTGCAGAGAGAAGGAAGAGACGTGCAGAAAGAGGCAAAAAGATTGCTGAAAGAAGTAACAGAGGTGTAACGATAGAAGCAAAAGCAGTGCAGAAAGAACCACCAAAGGTGCAAAAAGAACCAAGAGCGGTGCAGAAAAAGGTAGTACAGGTACACAAAGAGGCAAGAGATGTACAGAAAGAGGCAGTAGGGGTGCAGAAAGAAGGAAGAGAAGTGCTGAAACTAGCAACAGAGGTGCTGAAAGAGGCGTGAAGAGTGCAGAAAGAGCAAGAGCAAGAAAAGTGCAGAAAGAACCAACAGAGGTACAGAAAGAGACAAGAGAGGAGCTCAAACAGGCTGGAAAGGTACAGAAAGAGGTAACAGGGGTGTAGAAAGAGGCAGGAGAGGTGGAGAAAGAGAAAAGAGGGATGCAGAAAGAGGCAAGAGTGGTGCAGAAAGAGGCAAGTGCAGTGCAGAATGAACCAACAAAGGTGCAGAAAGAGGCAGGAAAGGTGCAGAAAGAGGCATGAGGGTTACAGAAAAAAGCAACAGAAATGTAGGAGAAGCAAGAGGCAAGAGAGGCCCAAAAAGAAACAAGAGTGGTTACACACCATTAGTACCAATTTAATACCCACATTTAACAATAAGTAACAAGTAACCATTCTAGCTGTACACAGGGCCTTCTACCATGCACTACCACTTGTTGCTGCAGTTTTTGGTATCGTTTGAGACGCATGATGGTTTATGTGACAAATGCGATAAATGTATAATTGTGCAGATGTTGGTGTAGCCAAATAGTCACATAATTCCAGTGGCCCTGCTCATACCTCTGACTAGGCCCAGAAGTGCTCCTCAGTGGTCCCTTCTATTTTTTGTCTCATTGAGTTCATAGTTTAGCTTGAATGGAAACGAGGAAGACTAAACCTGAAGTTACAACTCCACAACACAGACCATCATACCACACAATTACTCTCCATAACACATAATCCCACTCTACATAATTCTTGCACACGAAATACCACATACTTTCTATCCACATAATTTCACTGCAAAACATACCACATAATTCCACTACACACAACTCTACTCCACTTCAAGAAATATTATTAAAACACTTTTACATGTTCAATGCCAATAGGTCTAACTCTCGCAAATACAAAACCTTTAATTTGCGAATGCTTCTTTAACTAGTAGTGGCATTTGCAGAGAGGTGGAGAAAGGGTGCTGGGCTTCCAACCAGCGCTCAGGAATTCTGCTGTGTAGGACTTACAGGAGGTATCAGGAGGGCTTATTAGCCCCCAAAGTCCCTCAGGAGTAAAGGTGACTTCAGCTCCTATTCCGTAGTCTGCCAGGAGACGCGTTTGCAGAGTGGTGGAGAAAGGGGGCGTTGCCTCCACAGACGTCTTAGCAATCCCACTGTGTGGGACCTACTGGAGGTAACAAGAGGGGTAGTTGGCCCCCAAGGACATCCTTGGGGGCCAACTACCCCTACTATTACCACCAGTAGGTCCCACACATCAGGATTGCTAAGTTCTCATAGCAGGCCACGCCCCCTTTGCCCACCACTCTGCAAACGCGATCCCTGGCGTGCTCCTGGTTGGAGATTGAAGTCCCCTTTGCTGCTGGGGGTGGTTAGGGATCAACTAGCCTACCTGTTACCTCCAGTAAGCTCCACACAGTGGAATTGCTGAGAGGTGGACACAGGCCAAGCCCCCTTTGCCACCACTCTGTAAACACGTCTCCTGGCATGCTCTTGGTTGGGGAAGGAAGCCCCCTTACCTCCTGAGTGTCCCTGGGGTCAACTACCCCACCTGTTACCTCCAGTAGCCCCACACAGCTGGATCACTGAGAGTGGTCAGAGTCCACGCCCCCTTTTTACACCACTCTGCAAACGTGCCTCCCGGCGCACTACTGCTTGGGGGATGTAGTCCACTTTAGTCCTGAGGTCCTCAGGACACAAGAGGACCTCATCACCCCGCCAGCAGTGTGCCAAGATGCACATTTGCAGAGTGGTGTGAAAAGGGGAGTGGCCTCGATCCACCTCTCAGCAATCCCACTGTGTGCTGGTGGGCTTGTTGGCCCCCCGGGACCCTCAGGAATGAAGGGGACTTAATCCCCCAACTTTGAACACAACAGGAGGCATGTTTGCAGAGTGTTGCAGGGAAGGGTGGGGCCTCCAGCAAGATGCCGGCTTTTCTTTTGTTTTATATTTTAGGAGCGGGCTGTTTAACCTCCATGCTTTTAGTATTTTTTGTGCCCTGGGGACCCCATCCCCCAGGGCCTGAGCCTTTTTTTAAAAACAGGAAGGGGGCAGCTTGGCCTCCCTTCCCTGGGACACTATTGGCCCTGGGGACCCCATCCCCCAAGGGCCTGGCATCGTTTTTTAAAAATATTTTTTTCCCAGGAGGAGAGCTGTGTTTCCCCCCTACCCTGGCCCCGGGGACCCCTGCCCCCGGGGTCTGGCAGCCTTGATTATTTTTTTGGGGAGGGGGCCACATGGGGGGGGCATTTTCCCTGGGGCATGGCCAAAGCGTGGCCCCCCTCCCTTGGGCAACTTCTGGCCACGGGGACCCCATCCTGCGGGAGTCGGCATTGCTTTTTGCATGTCAGTAGCTCCGCTTGCCCAAAAGCAATTCTGCGTTGCTTCTTGAACGCACAAGCAAGTGCAGAAAGAGGCAAAAGAATTGGTGAAAGAAGTAACAGAGTTGAAGAAAGAAGCAAGAGAAGTGCAGAAAGAGGCAAGTGAGGTACAGAAAGAAGCAAAAGCAATGCAGAAAGAACCAACAGAGGCGCAAAAAGAAGCAGGAGCGGTACAGAAAAAGATAGAAGAGGTGCACAAAGAGGCAAGAGAGGTACAGAATGAGGCAGGAGGGGCGCAGAAAGAAGGAACAGAAGTACAAAAAGAAGCAACAGAGGTGCTGAAAGAGGCAATAGGAGTGCATAAAGAGGTAGGAGAGGTGCACAAAGAGGCAAGAGAGGTATAGAAAGAGGCAGAAGGGGTGCAGAGAGAAGGAAGAGACGTGCAGAAAGAGGCAAAAAGATTGCTGAAAGAAGTAACAGAGGTGTAACGATAGAAGCAAAAGCAGTGCAGAAAGAACCACCAAAGGTGCAAAAAGAACCAAGAGCGGTGCAGAAAAAGGTAGTACAGGTACACAAAGAGGCAAGAGATGTACAGAAAGAGGCAGTAGGGGTGCAGAAAGAAGGAAGAGAAGTGCTGAAACTAGCAACAGAGGTGCTGAAAGAGGCGTGAAGAGTGCAGAAAGAGCAAGAGCAAGAAAAGTGCAGAAAGAACCAACAGAGGTACAGAAAGAGACAAGAGAGGAGCTCAAACAGGCTGGAAAGGTACAGAAAGAGGTAACAGGGGTGTAGAAAGAGGCAGGAGAGGTGGAGAAAGAGAAAAGAGGGATGCAGAAAGAGGCAAGAGTGGTGCAGAAAGAGGCAAGTGCAGTGCAGAATGAACCAACAAAGGTGCAGAAAGAGGCAGGAAAGGTGCAGAAAGAGGCATGAGGGTTACAGAAAAAAGCAACAGAAATGTAGGAGAAGCAAGAGGCAAGAGAGGCCCAAAAAGAAACAAGAGTGGTTACACACCATTAGTACCAATTTAATACCCACATTTAACAATAAGTAACAAGTAACCATTCTAGCTGTACACAGGGCCTTCTACCATGCACTACCACTTGTTGCTGCAGTTTTTGGTATCGTTTGAGACGCATGATGGTTTATGTGACAAATGCGATAAATGTATAATTGTGCAGATGTTGGTGTAGCCAAATAGTCACATAATTCCAGTGGCCCTGCTCATACCTCTGACTAGGCCCAGAAGTGCTCCTCAGTGGTCCCTTCTATTTTTTGTCTCATTGAGTTCATAGTTTAGCTTGAATGGAAACGAGGAAGACTAAACCTGAAGTTACAACTCCACAACACAGACCATCATACCACACAATTACTCTCCATAACACATAATCCCACTCTACATAATTCCTACACACGAAATACCACATACTTTCTATCCACATAATTTCACTGCAAAACATACCACATAATTCCACTACACACAACTCTACTCCACTTCAAGAAATATTATTAAAACACTTTTACATGTTCAATGCCAATAGGTCTAACTCTCGCAAATACAAAACCTTTAATTTGCGAATGCTTCTTTAACTAGTAGTGGCATTTGCAGAGAGGTGGAGAAAGGGTGCTGGGCTTCCAACCAGCGCTCAGGAATTCTGCTGTGTAGGACTTACAGGAGGTATCAGGAGGGCTTATTAGCCCCCAAAGTCCCTCAGGAGTAAAGGTGACTTCAGCTCCTATTCCGTAGTCTGCCAGGAGACGCGTTTGCAGAGTGGTGGAGAAAGGGGGCGTTGCCTCCACAGACGTCTTAGCAATCCCACTGTGTGGGACCTACTGGAGGTAACAAGAGGGGTAGTTGGCCCCCAAGGACATCCTTGGGGGCCAACTACCCCTACTATTACCACCAGTAGGTCCCACACATCAGGATTGCTAAGTTCTCATAGCAGGCCACGCCCCCTTTGCCCACCACTCTGCAAACGCGATCCCTGGCGTGCTCCTGGTTGGAGATTGAAGTCCCCTTTGCTGCTGGGGGTGGTTAGGGATCAACTAGCCTACCTGTTACCTCCAGTAAGCTCCACACAGTGGAATTGCTGAGAGGTGGACACAGGCCAAGCCCCCTTTGCCACCACTCTGTAAACACGTCTCCTGGCATGCTCTTGGTTGGGGAAGGAAGCCCCCTTACCTCCTGAGTGTCCCTGGGGTCAACTACCCCACCTGTTACCTCCAGTAGCCCCACACAGCTGGATCACTGAGAGTGGTCAGAGTCCACGCCCCCTTTTTACACCACTCTGCAAACGTGCCTCCCGGCGCACTACTGCTTGGGGGATGTAGTCCACTTTAGTCCTGAGGTCCTCAGGACACAAGAGGACCTCATCACCCCGCCAGCAGTGTGCCAAGATGCACATTTGCAGAGTGGTGTGAAAAGGGGAGTGGCCTCGATCCACCTCTCAGCAATCCCACTGTGTGCTGGTGGGCTTGTTGGCCCCCCGGGACCCTCAGGAATGAAGGGGACTTAATCCCACAACTTTGAACACAACAGGAGGCATGTTTGCAGAGTGTTGCAGGGAAGTGTGGGGCCTCCAGCAAGATGCCGGCTTTACTTTTGTTTTATATTTTAGGAGCGGGCTGTTTAACCTCCATGCTTTTAGTATTTTTTGTGCCCTGGGGACCCCATCCCCCAGGGCCTGAGCCTTTTTTTAAAAACAGGAAGGGGGCAGCTTGGCCTCCCTTCCCTGGGACACTATTGGCCCTGGGGACCCCATCCCCCAAGGGCCTGGCATCGTTTTTTAAAAATATTTTTTTCCCAGGAGGAGAGCTGTGTTTCCCCCCTACCCTGGCCCCGGGGACCCCTGCCCCCGGGGTCTGGCAGCCTTGATTATTTTTTTGGGGAGGGGGCCACATGGGGGGGGCATTTTCCCTGGGGCATGGCCAAAGCGTGGCCCCCCTCCCTTGGGCAACTTCTGGCCACGGGGACCCCATCCTGCGGGAGTCGGCATTGCTTTTTGCATGTCAGTAGCTCCGCTTGCCCAAAAGCAATTCTGCGTTGCTTCTTGAACGCACAAGCATGTTTCCTGCTCTCGCTTCCAAGAAGCAAAGCAGGAGTTTGCTATGGCAGGGCGGGAGCCATGCTACCACCCTGCCATAGCAAACGACAATGTCCCGGGGGGTGAGCACCCTGGGACATTGCAGGAGCCGGCCCTAGGGGGTGGCGGTCCCCAAGGAAATCTAGGGCTCCCGGAGGGGGGCCGCACGACCTCCTTCCCAATGTGCACATTTTCCCAGGGAGGTGGGGCTTCCTGGGCCCCTTAATGGACCCCCACATTAGCATAAAGTGTGCCTTGGGGAGGTGGTGGTCCCGGGGCAATGTGGGGGGCAGGTGCCCCCACCACACTTTTAATTAAGAAAATGGAAAGAGGTGTGCCGCAGCGGCCAGGGCACTTGACTCCGGACCACGGGGTTCAGGGTTCGATGCCCGGTGCCGGCGGCAGGTTAGTCCAGCACCATGTGACTCTGGGCAATAGCTTGTTTAATCTTTCCGACGGCCCCCAGCGCTTTGACACCCTCGGGTAATTGTGTGCTTTACAAATACTGGATTTTTTATTTAAATAAGCCCCGGGAGGTGGCGGTCCCAAAGGATGTTATGATTCATCAAAGGGCAGTGCTCCTTGTGGGGCTGGTGCTGTAATGCCCTATGGGTCGCCCAAAAGGTCGCTTTGTCGGAGATCTTTTAGTTTTCATACCATATGATGAGTGCGAGCTAGTGCTAGTGCAGTGATGGGTGAGTTTAAAAAATGACTAGAGGGTATCTGTAATGAGTGGGTTTCCCACCAAGCTGGAAGGTTGCTAAAATTGTTTCCGTTTATGAAAATGGCCCTCAAGACTCCTCTAAATTACAGACTCATTAGTCTAATTGACGTGACCTAGAAGGTCTTTGCAAGGCAGGTCCTGGGTAGAATGGAAGGCTGGATCATGGAACACCAAGCTCTTTCTCTGATACAGGCTGGTTTCCGCAGAGGTGTTAGTACAATTGACCAGGTCTTTAGGTTTTTAGGATAGGA
Source organism: Lissotriton helveticus (assembly GCF_964261635.1). Taxonomy (NCBI): domain Eukaryota; kingdom Metazoa; phylum Chordata; class Amphibia; order Caudata; family Salamandridae; genus Lissotriton; species Lissotriton helveticus. The sequence goes on from NC_136065.1 coordinate 1,473,083,472, forward strand.
TACGATAATATTTATAAAGCACACTTATGCTCAAGGGTGTAAATGCGCTGAACATATGGCGGAGGAAAGCGAAATGCCTACATCCATGCCAATAAGCGAATAGCCTGGTTTTCAAAAGGTTTATTACTATATTGGAAGACTTTCCTTTTACATAAACACATTTATACCTGGTCTTTGTGGACTTAAAGCCTGCATTTGACCTAGTTTCCCATAGAAAGATGTGGAAGGTTCTTAGGAACAAAGGGGTTCCATTGAATCTTTTGGATGTGCTAATGCGCCTACATGAGGCAACCTATGCCCAAGTTAGATGGAGTAAGGACGGTGAGTTAACGGAAAAAATAAACACCCAAAAAGGTGTTAGGCAGGGGTGTGTCATTGCCCTGACCCTTTTCTTCTTATATTTAATTGATATTGGGCTTTTCCTAGACGATTCTGTAAATGATGCTCCCCGGTTGGCTGGACGCAAAACTCCCCTCCTATTATTCACTGATGATACCCTTCTAATATGAAAAACCCCAAGGGGCCTCCAACCTTTAGTGGGCAAGTTTGTGACCTTTTATTGTGAGGGAGGCTTCGCAATTAATCATTCCAAGACAATGTTTTTGACAATCAATCCCACAAGTCTTTTAAGGGTTCCATTATTTTGGAAGATAGGCCACTTGATAAGGTGACTGACTTTGTCTACTTAGGGATCAAGTTAACTAATTCAATGTCTTGGGTCCCCCAAATTGAGAGTAGCAGCCTGAACCTTACTCAGCACTCTGCCGATATTCTAAGACTGATTAGGGTCTCTAGTGTCCCAAGTATATCTTCTGCCTTAACGCTATATAGAGCCAAAGTTGAGTGTAGCGCACTGTATGGCGCCGAACTATGGAGTACTACCAATCTGACCACACTAGGAGTGGCTGAGAATATGTTTATTAGAGCCTGGACCGGCCTTCCAATGAATACATATAAACAACAAAAAAGTGACTAACGGCGCAAAATAAATGTTAAGAAATAAGTTCACAAAGTTGCAGCCAAAGTAAAATCTAAACCAAAACAGAAGTGACAAAGGGTGTGTGAATAGTGGGAATACCCTTTATTAAAAGGAGAACCCTGACTCACCAACATGGTTGGTGACATGCTTCATCATTGGGTTCCACCAAGGAGACCGAATGTCTCCTTGGTGTGCTACCACGCCTGACTTACAGCGGAGCTGGTTATTATTGGACGTGTCAAGGTAGTACCCAAAGAAAAGTGAATGGTGAATTAAAAGGTAGCAAGCTGATCCCAGCACTAATTTTAATATAGGGCCAGCCAGCTATCAATAAAACATAAGGGAGTCGGACACTAGTGATTGTAAATTTGAACCAAATGTGTCCTTAAAGTGTAAAAAAATTGGTCGACATGTTTCTGCTTTAGTGCTTAGATCAGCAATGCTTTCATCAGGACCAGGTGGAAAAACCCCAGGTGGTGTACACACGCTAAGGCGTACCCTAACCTGGAGGGTATGTGTGTATTTAGGTAAAGCTCACAGTTCTACCCTGCTGAGAAACTTCTGGGATTTCCAAAGACCCCAGCTCTGAAAGAAAGAATGTCATTAAGTCATACAAACAGACATATTATCTGCCCTCCCAAATGACAAAATAGACAAATATTATTAGAGTGTCTAAAAAGGTCATACAGACAATTGCAGTAGGACATCAATGATATTAGAAAACCCAAACACCCTTCTGTGCCTGCTTTGTGCATCTGGATGTGATAGAGGGCTGTATAGAATTATGAACAAACCCATTCTCACACGGCTCTTTTCCTTTAGAGTCACGTCGTATTAAAACAGTATTATGTCAAATGCGTTTATTTAAATGTTGCCTTAAATCTCACCAAAATATCTTTCAAATTGAAGTTAATGGTTCAGATTACAACGAAAAACACCGGGGAATAATTATTTGCCCGATCATTATACAAAATTAGCTGTCACTCCCTTAAAGCGAGTAACACGGCCCGCAAACAACCTGAAAGATTTTGGCATCTGAATTAGTGGTCCTTTTCGATCTAAGAGGAGTGAAAACAAAGAACTTACTGGAAAAGGGCAAATGTTACACTTCCTGGGCTCGGCGGCAGGGGTTAATTCTACATGCCGCGGGTTACCTTAAACAGAAGGGACTAAGTTAAGCAACTGTTCTCTCAGTCGGAATTTACTCTCAAAAAAGGTACAGGGACACGAGGAACCGGAAGCCAATCTAAATACACTCCCGTATACCGCAAAGGAAATGCACTTACTGACTCCTCTGCGATTCTATTACAGGACCGGAGGCTTCAGATTATGCTTCTCTTTCTTTTACTGTAAACTCACAGCAGCCAATAAACGTACAGTTTCATAAAAATAAACTACATTAACCATGATGCTTGGCCCAAGCCACGCCTCCTTAGCCCTACAAGAGCACTGGTAACAGTCCCAGCTTCCTCTTTCTTTGCTGCTCACACAGCAAGAGATAAGTCCTATGCTCTTTATTCTATTACATTTGTCTGATTAATATGCTTAAGTAGCGTTAAGCTTATTGAGATAGATTTTACCTGATTGAGGTTGTAGATGGTGGTGTTTGGTGCACGAGTTGTATTTTTGCCAATATCTGTTAATTTGCTTATACGCGGTGTTCCCGCGCTCTGGGACCTCTCAGTGGGTCTGCGGTGGCGGCCGTGTGAGGAGCGCTTCAGCGCTCGTGATCGGAGCCTCGCTCCTTGCCCTTTGCGCTTCAGTGCTTGTAGTACCGACCCGCTCTGCGGGATTATAACTCCTTGACCGGCGCTTCTGGCGGTCGCGGAAGGTGCGGGGCTTCCCTAATCGCCCGAACGCCTGGGAAGAGCCGATAACCACTCGGCAGACGCATGTAGCGTCAGTCACATCCATTGGGCTACTTTTGGTAGGATTTTGCACTCGAATTGGGCTACACACGTTTTTTTGACCGTTTCCACTGATTCACACTGCGTTTTTTGAGTTAGCTGGTGGAGATAGACGCCTAACTGGCTGTAATCAATAGTTTGCCTTTTGGGGAGTGAGCAAACGCTCCTTATACTTGTTTTTCTCTGCTCTGACGCCCTTTGGGCTGCAACAATCTGCATACAGCTTTGCTGAGGGGGTCTGGTACTGAAGTCTTGAAAATTCCTGTGTGCAGTGGGGCTGACCCCCCCACCTTTTACTCCTCTTGTGCCTACCTCAGACTTTTATTACTTATCTACCCCACTGTGTGTTGTAACTATGGAAGACTGGGTGTATTTTGACGAGGAGGCAGGGGAAGAAACCTATGAGGAGCAGCCTGCTGCTGCAGTGGAGGACAAAATTGTTGAGGCCTTGGACGCTTCGGTACAAGCCTCGGTCAACAAGGCAGTAGAGAGCACAGTGCCTACAACTGTGCAACAAGCATTGGCGGCGGCACTTAAGCCTATTACCAAACAACTAGAGAACTTTGCAAAACGCCATGGCTTTACAAAAGACAAGTCCACAAAAAAGGCTCCACCAGCTACAGAGACAGGCAGCACTGACCAATGGCCACACACTGACGCGTCAAGTTCCCTACCAGCGACATCGGGGCAGGATCATGGCTACTCTGCCAGTGGCAAAGCTAAGAGCAAACAACACTATGTGGACACAGACACTACTACCACCACAGGTACTGACACCACGGATACGGACGAGGAACCGCCCCCGAAGAAGAAGGCAAAGAAATGCGCCGCTTCGGCCTCAGTCCCTCCTCCTAATACCCCCTTTACATTCAACCCTACCGAGATCGTTCACCCTCGATCTTCGGATTGGGTCCCGGCCACGGTTGTGGCGGAGTACCTACAAGAAAACATTAGAAAGGGGTTTGATAAAGAGGTCCGTAATCCCTGAGATCTGAATGCCCTTGACCCGAGCTCGCCCATAAGGTGGCGGAGACCCCCGAGATAGACGTTAGCCTGCTAACCTTTTTGAAAACATTTGCAAAAGATCCTAAGAAAGGCATCGACCGTGCCTGGCGTGGTTGCCAGGATAAAATGCTGGATGTGGTAGGTCCGTTGGCAAAGATCCTCGAGATGACCCAGATATCCTAGCTGGTTGGACCCATCGTGCCATCTGTTTATTAGGCAATGCTAATTGCGCACTGTCCACGGAACGTCGCAAGTCTCTGCTAATGAGAATGGACTCTAATCTGACTGAGCTGGCAGCGGCGGAACCAGGACCCTTAGCTGAGGGCAACCTGTTTGGGGACCGCTTCATGAAGGACCTCTCCAAATACGTGGGACCTTCACTTCGCTAGATAAGGCTCAGACCGGAATCAAGCGTGTGTTTCACCAGCAAATTTTTAACAGGGCCAGATGAGGTCGGGGACGCTCGCCAGGCCGCTTCGCCAACCAAGGTCCCCCCAGAGGTGATTTCGGTAGAGGTCGAGGTGACTGGGATTCGACCAGAGGTGGTACATTCTATCCCACACGAGGCCGGTTCAACAGAGGCAGATTCCAAGGAGGTGGCAACAGAGCAGGTTTCCACGCCCAGAATTCCACAGGTGAGCGCAATCAATTGTTTTCCCATTCCATTGGGGGGTCGCACAAGACATTTCATCATTCACAATTGGGGTCTTCTGACCCAGGATTCGTGGGTCTTGCAGACTGTTCAAGGGTTTCAGCTAGAGTTCTATGAGACTCCCAGACAGAGGACCAGTCCGAGAACTCTCCATTTTTCCCAACAAGAGAGACTTTTTATAGAAAGCGAGATAGAAGAATTGCTTCACAAACGCGCTATAGCGGTGTGCGATTACAATCCACACTGGTTTTGCAGCAATATCTTTCTAATTCAGAAGAAGGGAGGAGGTCACAGACTTGTGTTAAATTTGAGGGACTTCAATTACTTCCTGGTGTACAACCATTTCAAGATGGAGGGCATCCATCTGTTGGCAGATCTACTGCGGCAAGGCGACTGGATGGTCCGTTTGGATCTAAAAGATGCCTATCTGTCTATTCCCATCTATCCGCCTCATCGCCGATTTCTCCAATTTCAGTGGAACGGACGATGGTTCGAATACTCGGCCCTTCCTTTCGGGCTTTCCTCGGTTCCTTGGTGCTTCACCTAGGTGATGAAGCCGGTGGTCGCTCACCTTCCAGAACAGGGTATACGGTTGATAATCTACCTGGACGACATCCTGATCATGGCTCAGAACCCGGATCTGGTGTCGCAACATCTGCAAACGACCATTTCATTACTTCAGAATCTGGGGTTCGTAATAAACCAGACCAAATCGGCTCTGATTCCGTCACAATTGACAGACTTCCTGGGGTTTGTGATCAGTTCACAAGCGGCACAGTTGAGTCTTCCGAAGTCGAAACTGAAAGACATAAGGAAGGAGATCCTATCTCTTCTCAACAAACAGATGGTCTCGCTCAGGACGGTCGCCAGAGTAGTGGCTTTATTGGCGTCGTCCGTTCAGGCGATATTTCCGGGGCCCCTTCACTACAGGGCGCTACAGAGATTGAAAATCCAGCACCTTCAAAGAGGGCTGGCTTACTCAGACCTGGTTCCCCTGTCACAGGAAGTGAGGGACGAGATGCAATGGTGGTTGAACCACGTGGAGGTGTGGAACGGCAGGGCCATTTTCGGTTCGCTGCCCGAGGTGGTTATAGAATCCGATGCCAGCCGTTGGGGCTGGGGGGCGCGCTGTGGCGCAGTTTCAACAGGAGGAAGATGGTCTCCTCAAGAGCTGGAGTTACACATAAATTGCTTGGAACTCCTAGCAGGATCCTTTGCGATCAAGACCCTCTCCCCGCAGCAGACATCGTGTTGCATTCTTCTCAGAATGGACAACGTCTCTGCGGTACGATACATAAACAAACTGGGAGGGACGAGATTGTCCATGCTGGTGCAAATAGCCAAAGATTTTTGGCAATATTGCCTCAACCGTCAGATCACGGTTATAGCAAAATACATACCGGGACAGTCCAACGTGGTAGCGGACTGGAACTCGAGACACCTGCGGGATTACAGTGATTGGCAGCTGCATCCCAGAAAGTTTCAATGGCTGCAGGACCTTTGGGGTCCTTGTCAGATCGATCTGTTCGCATCCAGGCTGAACAGTCATCTGCCCAAGTTCTTCAGCTGGAGGCCGGACCCAGCGGCGGCAGCGAAGGATGCTTTTCTGTAGGACTGGTCGGGGGCAGTGAATTACGCGTTCCCCCCCTTTCTTCTCATTCCACGAGTAGCATCGTACATTCTCAAGCAGAAAGCGGAGGTGGTCCTAGTGACGCCTCTGTGAAGGTCGCAACCTTGGTTCCCGATGCTGTTGGGGATGTGCTGCGACCTTCCCAGGATGTTGCCCTGGACGGAATCCCTTCTTCTGGTACCTCCATTGATCCTGTCTCAGCGCCTAGTGCTGATGGCATGGAGGCTTTCAGGCAACAGTGGAATTTGCCTGGAGTTTCAGGAACGGCTAATGACTTCATCAAACAGGCTTGGGCCCCTTCCACGAGAAAAAGGTATTCTTCCGCCTGGAAGGGATGGTTATGTTGGTGCGTGGAACGGGACTTGGATCCCGTGGGGGCAAACCTTTCACATGTTGTGAATTTTTTGTCGGAAACGGCGGCTAGCGGCTTAGCCTATCGATCGGTGAAAAACTTCGGTATACAACCTTTACCACGCATTTTTTACCACGCAATACCATTACAACGCTGGTATTACAACGCAAAGCATTACAACGCATTGCGCTGGGGGGGCGCTCTACGATAGGGAATAAGTTTAATTTTCTATCCAACACCTTCCCTAGTGTCCACGGGGACTGGAGTTGGAATAGAAAATTATACTTACCACTATCCAGCACCTCTAAGCGCTATACGTTGTAAAGGTATGCGCGGTAAAAACCACGTTGTAAAAGTATGCGTGGTAAAAGTATGCGTTGTAACGGCATACATCCAAAAACTTCTGATCAGCTATTTACGCAGGACACTCCCACATTGATGGGAAACCAGTGGGAGTGCACCCCTTGGTGTGCAAACTCCTCAAAGGAATTCGTGTCGCAAACCCTCCCAAGCCTAAATATTCGGGGCTGTGGGATGTTTCTTTAGTAATCAAACTTCTGGATAGTTTGCCCTCTAATGAATTGCTTTCTAGAAAGCAGTTATCGGCTAAATTAGCTATGCTACTATGTTTGCCGGCATGCAGGAGATCTTCGGATGTACGTGCACTGGATATTACAGGTAGAGTATTTACTCCGGAGGGAGTTTCCTTTACTATTACAGGTCGCACAAAAACTATGTCTAGAATGATTGAATATAATGCCTTTCATAGTAATGCCAAACTTTGTGTTGTCCAATGCTTGAAAGCCTACGAGGAGAGTACTCGTTCTTTGAGACCGCCTGGGGTTACCCAGCTTTTGATCGCTGTGCAAAAGCCGTTTAAACCTGTGTCCTCTGCCACTATTGCTAGGTGGCTTAGGTTTATCATGAAAGAGTCTGGTGTTGATGTTCAACTGTTTGGGGCGCACTCAGTGAGGGGTGCTATGGCTTCAAAGTCATATTTGTTGGGAGCTAATATTCAAGATATTATGCATTGTGCTGATTGGTCGTTTGAGTCGACATTCAAACAGTTCTACTATAAGCCGGTGGGAGATATTACATCTGTTGTTTTTGATTCAGCATTAAACTAGCATAATCTGAAGCCTCCGGTCCTGTAGTAGAATCAAAAATTAGCTAGCATTCGCGCCAAGAATTTTCAATTCTATTAAGGACACGGAGACGAGGATTATCCCACCCGGCTATGTCATGGTATGATCATGCTTACCCACCTGTTATTATATGATTGATGCTGGTTTATACAGAAGTTACGGGTTCTTTATATTTCTTTCTAGGTAATGACAAGAAAAAGGATTGAAGATTCTTCTACTGAAGACTGAAGTTGGAACGCTGTTCCCTGTTATCCCATTTGGAGATTATTCTGAAGTTGGAAAGAGATTTCCGTGTTATTCCATGTTGGAGAATGTATAAGACTTTTGGATATCGGACTTATTCTGCATGTTCGTGCAAAGAAAGAGGAAGCTGGGACTGTTACCAGGGCTCTTGTAGGGCTAAGGAGGTGTGGCTTGGGCCAAGCATCATGGTTAATGTAGTTTATTTTTATGAAACTGTACGTTTATTGGCTGCTGTGAGTTTACAGTAAAAGAAATAGAAGCATAATCCTCGCCTCCGTGTCCTTAATAGAATCGAAATTTGCCTAGCATTTGTAACGGTAAGTTTCAATTCTATTAAGGACACGGAGGCGAGGATTATGCTTTCTTTCTTCGCATTTATTATAAATTGAAAAACACAGCAGCCTTAGAAAAGCTCATAATGCAGAAAAATGCTTAAATAACAACAATAAAGCATTTTAGTCGCATAACTCAAGAAAAAACAATGTCTCTGGGACTACAACTCCCATCATGATAATACAACAGTCTGAACGGAGTCCTTCCTCTATGTCCACAGTCCATAGATAGGCAGTCCCTTCTCCATGTTCCTCCTCTTTCTTCGCGCAAATTACGCCATCAGTTCATTGGTCTGGCTTGGAACCATCATTTCCTAACAGAAGAAATAGAACTGCGTCAGCGCCGTAACGGAAAGTTTAGGATTTTACAATCGAATTAACTATTCAAGGCTCATATTCAACCATGAGGAAAAACTTTTAAAACCTGATTACTTACTGCCATACGGGGGGGTGTCGTTCGACGATATACCGGGTGGGATAATCCTCGCCTCCGTGTCCTTAATAGAATTGAAACTTACCGTTACAAATGCTAGGCAAATTTCGATTCTATGGCAGGACCGGAGGCTCAGATTATGCTAGTTCAAAGCTTACTCACCACCAAACTTGCAATATCCACCACCGGCTTAAAGTAAAACCTCTTAAAGGTGGAATCGGAGGACCAGTCCGCGGCCCGCATCAAATCTTCTAGACGAGCTCCCGCAGAGAAAGCCTTAGAGGCCATGGCCCCTCTGGCAGAGTGAGCTCCGAAACGTTTGGTATCAATACCTGCCTCTTGCATGACCCAACGCACCCACCTGGCTATGGTGGGGGAAGAGACCGCATGGTGTGGTTTTCGCAAGGCAATTAACAATTGTCTCTCACCCGGAGGGTGAATGTCCCAAGTCATATCTTCATAAGCTTTCAGACACTGAACAACACATAGTTTCGGGACATCCACGAAAGCCGGATACGAAATTGTTCTAGACGCCGACTTTGTGCGGCGACCAATCGTGAAGGTGACACCATCTGGTGAAAACACGCGTGCCGAGACATCCAGAGCACGCACATCCGACACTCTCCGGCAGGACACCAAGCATAGAAGCATAGCCAGTTTCGCCGAGAGTTCCTTGACCGATAGGTACCTGTTAGGTTGCCAGGACAGGAAAAGGTTCAAAACCAAATTGACGTCCCAAAGGACTGAGTACCGGGGCTCTGGTGGTAACGCTAACCGGACGCCCCGCAAAAGTCGGCACACAAAAGGATGTACTCCGATCGGAGCACCGTCAACTGGGTGGTGTGCTGCAGAAATAGCCGAACGCACAGCATTAATCGTGCGGTAGGCAAAGCCACCCACGGCCAATTCCGCCAAATAATTCAACACGGGTACGAGTCCCGCGACCAAGGGATCCAAACTCCGTCGAAGACACCAACGCACCCACTTAGACCAAGCGGATTTGTAGCGCTTCGACGTACTGACAGCCCAGGCCTTGGATAACAGACCCTCAGCTGATCTCGAAAGGCCCGGGAGCGACCAACGTCTCCTGAAAGCCTCCATGCCATGAGGAGGAGAGAGCCCTGAACGATGAGAGGATGCGGATCCCGATCCGGGTTGAGGAGCAGGTGAGGAAACCGGGGGAGTAGGATTGGAGAATCCCAGGAAAGTTCCAGAAGAACTGGAAACCAGACTTGGTATCTCCAGAGCGGCGTCACCAACACCAGCTCCACTTCCTGCCGGCGAACCTGCGCCGCCGTCCGCATCACCATCGAAAAAGGTGGAAACGCAAAGGGCTTCTCCTTGCTCCAGTCCTGGAGAAACGCGTCCGTGGCCTCTGCCATCGGATCCGGTCTCCAACTGAAGAACCTCGGAAGTTGATGATCCAAGCGGGACGCAAACAGGTCCAGTGAGAAAGGACCCCACAGCCCGTTGAGCCAGCGAAAGACCTGGACATTCAACATCCACAGACTGGAATCCCGGAGGTACCTGGAGTGCCAGTCTGCCACCTGGTTGGCCTGACCCGGCAGGTACTCCGCCGTCACCGATACATGATGTTCTAGACAGTAATCCCAGAACTGTTTTGCCAAATTCGCCAGTGTACGGGACCTCGCGCCCCCTAGGTGGTTCACATACCGCACTGCCGATACATTGTCCATTTTCAATAGGACGCACGACTTCACTGAGTCCCTGGTCCAGCAGCGTACTGCAAAGGAACCCGCCAGAAGCTCTAGACAGTTGATATGCAACTTCTGTTCTTCCAAGGACCAAGTGCCGCCTGTTGAAAAATCTCCACAGCGCGCTCCCCAACAGACTCTGCTGGCATCGGATTCGATGACGAGGTCCGGGGAAGATCCGAAAATTGCCCGACCATTCCAGGCCTCCATGTGGGTAAGCCACCACAACATCTCTTCCTTGACCTCTTCCGATAGGAGAACCAGTTGGTCGTAGGACACGCCTCTGCGTAGATGATATGCTTTGAGGCGCTGGAGAGCCCTGTAGTGCAGAGGGCCCGGAAAGATGGCCTGAATCGAGGACGATAGCAGGCCCACCACTCTGGCAACTTGACGTAACGACGTGTGAGACTTTGTAATTGTCTGTCGCAAGACGTGTTTGATCTTGGACAACTTCCGAGACGGAAGACTCAGGGAGGCGTCGATGGAGTCTATGACAAAACCCAAAAAGTCTATTTTCGGAGAGGGTACAAGAACCGACTTGTCTCCATTGATGACAAAACCGAGCTCCTGAAGGAGGTCGACAGTCCGGCCCAGTTGAGAAAGCAAGCTGTGCGGACATTGCGCCATCAGCAAGATGTCGTCCAGATAGACGATCATGCGAATTCCCTGCGCTCGCAAGAATTCCACCACGGGATGTAACACTTTGGTGAAACACCACGGAGCTGAGGAAAGACCGAACGGAAGGGCCGTGAATTCGAACACCTGTTCCCCCCAGAGAAACTGGAGGAAGCGACGGTGAGGAGGATAGATTGGAATCACAAGATAAGCATCCTTGAGATCCAACCGTACCAACCAGTCTCGTGGAAGGAGGATATCTCGAAGGAGATGAATCCCTTCCATTTTGAAATGATGATAGACCAACCACCCATTGAATTCTTTGAGGTTGATCACCGGACGACGGCCACCGCCGGGTTTGTCCACTAAGAAAAGATTGCTGATGAAGCCCGACGGATGCCGAGTTGATTGGCGAACGGCCCTTTTGCGGAGAAGTTCCGCGACCTCTTCGTCTATCAACTGGGCATCGGGCACCGAAAAGGTTATAGGGCGCGGGGCGCACACCTGGACAGGCTGATCGTAGAATTCGATTTGAAAACCGCAGATAGTTTGCAACACCCAAGCATCCGCTGTAAGCTCTACCCACGCCCTCCGAAAGGCCGCTAGTCGGCCGCCAATCTGAACCTGCTCTGCGGGGATAACACTCACCATGTGTGCTGGAAGCGTTGGAGTTCTTTCTGAAACCTCGACCTCCGAAACGCTGCCCTCTTGTAGGGTAGAAGGAGTTGAAGTTGGCCGAGGTGTTGTACTGCCCTCGCCCGGAGCCTTGCCCTCTGTTACCGGCATTCTGCCCGCCACGGCCGGTCGCGCGGCCCCTACCGCGACCGGCCCCTTGGGAGAAACGCTGTTGGAACACGCGTTTGATACTGGTCTGGGCTCTATCAAGGGATGTGAAGGTAGACACGAACTTCCCTAGCTCTTTAATGAACGGTTCTCCGAAGAGACCGCCTTGGGCAACTGCTCCTGCCTCCGAAGAGGCTAAGTCTCCCAACTTAGGGTCTAGCTTAATCAGAAAAGACCTCCGCCGTTCGGTGGAAAGGGCACAGTTGGCATTGCCTAAGAAAACAATCACCCTCTGCGCCCAATTTGACAAGACATCGGGGTCAATGGCGGATCCAGTAACTTTAGCCTCCTCCGCCATGTCTAGGATCTTAGTAATGGGCCCCACTGCGTCGAGCATTTTGTCCTGACACGACCGCCAGGATCGGTCAATGCCCTTACGCGGGTCCTTCATAAACTTTGCTAGAAATGTCGCCATCTTGGTATCTAAATCTGGTGTCATGGCAACTTTCCCCTCCAAGGTGGGTCTAGGGCATTCTCCACGGAGGCATCCCCTGGCCTCCTGCTCCAGAGGCTTACGCAGCCGACTAGCCACGAACTTTGCCACCTTGTCACCCGGGGCCCAGGCTGCGGACCGCGGATGCATGATCTCATCCGGGTCCAGCATACCTGAGCTGTCCCGCGGTAACTCAGTGGCCGAGCTCGAAGGTCGCCAGGAACGCAGCGATTCCTCATCCCCATCCGAATCCGGGGAATCCCCTGGAGACGAAGGGGCAGTTCCAGAAGCCACCACCGAGGCGGGAGCCGCAGGCTGGTCAGGTGGGGACTCAGTCGCCTTAGCCAAAAACGCGTCACGTAGACGCTCAAAGGCACCCTTGTCCACCCCCTGAGCACCCTCCGACAACCCCCCTTTACAGGGTTTCTTAGGAGCAGGGGGGCCCTCATCTGATGAGCCTGGGAGGGTATAAGGGTTTCCTGACTGCGCCTGAGCTAACTTGGCGCATTCCTCCACTATGCGCGCAGAGAGACGCTCCTCCATAGGGGTAACCACCTCTGTCACGCAGCGGTAGATGGAGCTGTCTACTGCGTGGTAGAACTCCTCATCCTGCAGATAGGAGTGAGAATCACCCCCATAATACTCGTCCTCCATGTCGCCCAAAGCTAGCGCAAAGGGGGTTCACACACTACCCACAGTCTGGGTGTCACAGAGATTCGGGCAGACCAGAGGACTGCAACAGTTTTGGTTGCCAGGGACTGGCAAATTCTGGGTGCACTAACTCCCTCAGCGCGCAGACCCACCCCAGGGGGACCAGGTCAGCTGCCTCACAGCGCGCTGCCACACCAATTGTCTACACGAGTGCAGGCTTGCCAAATCGGCGTTAACGCGGTAGAATACCGCAATACAGACCCCCACCGGGGCGTTCAGAAATGGGGCAAAATGTGTACAGACCCGAGAAACGGGCGTTCAGTGAGGCAGACTTGAGGGCTCGGCTCCGCGGCGGTTGGTCTCCTCAGCGCGGCTCCTCTGTGAGGAGAAACTCGCGCCGGAGACCAACGAGACGCGGCCGCGCCCTCTAGCGGATGACTGCGCACCGCAACCACAAATATCGGGAAACGGTCGCGAAGGAAGCGAGACGGCGCTTCCGCGACCTGAACGGGACTCTGCAAAGAAAATACATCAGAGACCCATAGCCCCAAGAAATATATACATCACATGCAGAAATACGTCAGAAAAAATCCCCTAACAGCATTAACTGAGAGAGGAGAAAAAACACTTAACTGGCTGCGGAAGCAGCGAAGAAAGAGGAGGAACATGGAGAAGGGACTGCCTATCTATGGACTGTGGACATAGAGGAAGGACTCCGTTCAGACTGTTGTATTATCATGATGGGACTTGTAGTCCCAGAGACATTGTTTTTTCTTGAGTTATGCGACTAAAATGCTTTATTGTTGTTATTTAAGCATTTTTCTGCATTATGAGCTTTTCTAAGGCTGCTGTGTTTTTCAATTTATAATAAATGCGAAGAAAGAAAAGCATAATCTGAGCCTCCGGTCCTGCCATAGAATTGAAAATTCTTGGGGCGAATGCTAGCTAATTATTGACTCCCCGCCAACAACCTATTTGGTTCACTTCCGCGGCCCGAATACCAATGTGGCTACGGAACGCGGAAAGTGAAATGCTCGAACACCTAATCACGTGATCGCCATCAAAGCGATGACGTGTTTGTTTAAAGACGTATGAGGGTATACATGCTAAAAAACGTTATTTGCAAACAACAAAGAGCAATTACAATGGGACATCTTTAAAGGTGAGCAAATGCCAGAAAGAACGCATTTTTCCCATCTGACCATAGGATATGGAAACCTCAGGAAGTAACTATCAAACTCCCCCTTCTTATAAAAAACGAGGATTTTGTACGCATCGTGCCGCATAAACAACAGTATGTGGTTTAAATGGCAGTAAGATTTATAGTTATCCTTAACGCCCCCAGTTAGATGAGTGGGAAAGAAAACAAAACAGGTCAGGGAATTTTTGGGAGCCAAAGTAGAAGGTAGATGAATAGTTATCCTTAACGCCCCCAGTTAGATAAGTGGGAAAGAAAACGAAACAGGTCAGGGAATTGTTGGGAGCCAAAGTAGAAGGTTCAACTAATGGTGAAAAAAGTAGGTCCATTATACGTAATTATTCCCCACTGGGTGACAAGTTCCAGTCACAACTGGGTCTCTACCTTATATAATGAGTGGACCAAAAACAGCAACCTATGGTGTCAAATGAGGTGCTTATGTTACGGGCTAGTGATTAAACCAATCATTTGTATAGATAGCTCTTTTTTTTTCATCACTGATCCCCACGGGATATCATCGTTGAGCCCTGAAAGGTGGGTGGCAAGGTGATAAATCCACCGCTGTTCCTTTTCGAAGAGGAGACCCTCCATTCCAGTATTTGGATGAAGTTGTTCTATTATAGTCGACCTAATATCATGGGGACTATGTTGATGTTGTAAAAAATGTGCTGTGAGTTTGGTGGTATTCCTATGGCATCGTATATTGCTGCGATGCTCGCAGATGCACTGTTTCACACGTCTTATAGTCATGCCTACATACTACAAATCGCAAGGACATGAAATCAGATACACGGCATTACTAGAATTACAATTGGTGTGATTGCGTTGCTGCCATTGTTTCCCTGATTCCAGATTTTAAAATGTAGTACTGGTGGTTAAATTGCAAACACTGCAACCCCCACATGGATAATGTCCCATGACAGGAGGGAGGCCCCACGCGTTTAGTACAGTTTGCTCTCCTACTCTTTGTTGGTTCCTAGGGCATGTATGCACTAGTGCGTCTTTTAGGCTACTGGCCCGTTTGTACGAGAAGAGTGGTTTATCCCATTGCTGCTGGTTGCTTCTCAGAATGTTCCAGTGTTTGTTAATGCATCGGCTCACGGCATTAGAGATCAGGTTATATGTGGTAACACAAGTCAGAAGAACACTTTCGGGGTGGTCTTTCGGATAGTCCTCCAGTAAAGCATCCCTGTGCTGGTTCTTGGCCCTTTTACAGCTCTTATCCAAAATCTGGTTGGGGTATCCTCTTTTGCGTAGTTTGCCTGTCAGATCTTGTGCTTTTTCAGCCAATTCACTACAATTTCTACGCAACCATAAGTATTGCCTGAAGGGGAGATTCTCCCTCAGGGGGCGGGGATGGAAACTTGAAAAGTGTAGGAGATTGTTTTTGGCCATTGGTTTTTGGTAGGTTTTAGTCAAAAAACACATCTCTTTTCAAAATAGTTGGCCCCTTCCCCTTTGTGTCCTATGAGAGCTTCAGTTAGCGCAGGGACACGCTTTTAGCGTAACCAAGCGCTTTACAAAATTCCCTTAATAATAATAATAATAGTTGGTCTTCAGCTTTAAAAATAGTTACATCCAAAAAGACAATTTTGTCTTTGTCATGTGTGTGAATCGTAAATGAGGGTCACAAGTATTCAACCACTCGAAAAAAGAAATCAGGGCCTCCTCAGAGCCCTTCCAGATAACCAGTACATCATGAATGTACCTTTGCCAAAAGGTTACATTTGATGAAAAGGGGTTAGACTGGGACAGGATATGCTTACACTCGAAATCATAAACATAAAGGCCCGCCACGCTAGGGGCAAAGGTACTGCCCATCGACGTACACGTGGACTGCAGAAAGATCTCTCCTTGATACTCAAAGAAATTACGTTTCAGTGCCAGGGTAGCACACTTTACCACAAAAGCTCGAGAGGTAGTATAGTCCCATGAGGACTGTTCCAAGACATCAGTTATTACCCTGATAGTAGTGTACTGAGGTATACACGTATATAGACTTTCAATATCTAATGTCACTAGGAAACAGGGATCGTCTGGAACCATCACAGTTTGAAGCATGACTAAAAGGCTTTTGGTATCTTTAATGTAGGTGCTAGTCGCCTCTATCAGGGGTCTGAGAAACAAATCACAGTACTTCGATAAAGGTTCGAGCAGAGAACCAAATTCCAGAAACGATCGGTCTTCCGGGCGGGGGTATTTTGTTTTTATGAGTTTTGGGGAGGGTATAGAAGTATGGTATCCTCCCTTCAAGGTAGTCAAGAAATCCGCCTCTTGTTTTGTGATGAGACCATCACGTTCTGCTGTTGACACTAAATCAAAGATATCTTCTTGTAGACGAGGTGAGGGGTCTTCACTGAGACGAGTGTAGTTAGTCGTATTGTTGAGTAGCCGCCTGCACTCCAAGTCATAGGCTGTTGAGTTCTGAATGACGATTCCTCCGCCCTTTTCGGCACTTTTTATGACTATACTGGTGTTTCTCTGGCGGAATTGTATAGCTTGAAATTCAGTAGCTTTTAGATTTTTGAAAGGAGATGGTTCTTCCATAGTTTCAACGTCATTGTAAACTGCCTGCTCGAACGCTAAATACACCATTGATTCCTCTTGAAAGAGATTTGGACCTGCACCCTATGACTCCTAAGGCCCAACTCAGGCCACTTCTCTTTTGGTGTATGCTAAAGTATTCTCCAGATTTGGAAGATCATTATTCCTCTTTCTTGGATGTAGTTTCTAGTGATATGTCTGGCAAAATCAAATGATCTCCTATGTTAAGTGTATGTTATTCCGATTTGGGTGGGTGATTTTTGGTCCTCTCTACTCTGATTTCTAAGCGCCTCTCAAAGTCCACACTTAAGAAGGCTTTTGGTATTTTAAATCTATTGAGGAGTTCAAGAATGTGTCAGTAGGATCCCTCCCAGCTCACTTTTTGGATTTTAAGAGTCTTGTGAGATTTGAGTAATTTTTAGATTAGGTATTCTGCCAGCGGCTAGAAATATTAATTAGAATTCCGATGTGGCACTTTACCATTATTGGTGCCCCAAGCCAAATGGAATCTCTGTAGCAGCTGGAGCACTGAATGTCCCACGCTTGCAGGCCGTGGTACCCTTGTCTCATGTCCTATTAATTTGTCCCTCTTATGTTCACTTTTGGATGAGTAGAAAGGGGTCTTTGAGGGGTCAGAGGGGAGAGTTTATAAAGGTTTGTTTTGGGGGTCGGTATAGTAAAAAAGAGGTGTCACATGATGCAAGGAGGAGTAGAGTAGGAAAGAGTCTAGAAAGGGTTATTTTGGGAGTCATAGTAGTGGTATGGGGTTTGGTATAAATGAGAGAGTGGATGTGGAGGATATATTGATAGATGTATAGGATGAGAGATAGGGTGGTGCATTAGAAAGAGTAGTAGAAAGAAGTCTGAGATGAGTCAGAAGGTTGGGCCAGAGGATATATTGAGAGAAGTATAGGCTGAGAAATAGGGTAGTGCATTTCAAATGCTACATTAGAAGAAAGTGATAAATATATAGATCCATACGTACATTGAAAGTATATGGCTGCATTAAGGAGTTAAGTATATATAGATATTATATTGATAGAGGTACTGGATGCGAAATAGGGTAGAGCATTAGATATGCTTTTTCAGGAGAAAGGTAACATAGATGCACAATGGAAGTAAGTACATGTAGACCAAATATGATTTTTATTTATTAATTTATTTATGTACAACAACATAATTATTCTACATGTTTATACAAAGCAATACACAAAGATAGGTACATATCTATAGTAAAAATAAATGCTTTTATACAGAGGAATGTGCTGTAAATGTCTGTTTGCTTATGGTGCTTATGTGGGGAAGAGCCAAGTCTTGAGTAGTTTTCTGAAGATAAGGTGAGTGTCGGTGGATCTTATGTTGGGGATAAAGAGTTGCATAGTTTGGTTGCTTGAACAGAGAAGGATGTACCACCCATGGTTTTTTTCTTGTATCAGGATTTTGAGGCGAGATGCCCCTTTAGATCTTAGGTTCCTTTGTTGAATGTGTTTGGTGATTTTATTCCTGATGAAGAGCGGTTCCATTCCATGTATTGCTTTGTGGGTGATACAAAGTAGCTTGAACATGGGTCTTCTGGCAACCGGTAACCAATGCAGGGTTCTCAAGGCAGGTGAGATGTGGTCTTGTGGTTTGATATGCAGGAGTCGTCTGGCAGCCTAGTTCTGAATCCGTTGTAGTCTTTTCATGGTCGATAAAGGTGGTCTGTGCTAGAGGCTATTGGCGTATTCGATTTTAAACAGAACAAGGAAGATGGTAGCTTGGACCTTGTGTGGAAATCCCAAATGAGGGAGAATTCTTTGCAGCGTTTTTATAGTGACAAAGCTTGATCTTGCTAGACTGTCCACTTGGGCATTCATCGACAGCTTGGAGTCCATGGTCATTCCGAGGTTTCTTACTTCCTTTGATACTTTAGGTGGTGATCCCAGTTCATCAGGCCAGGCAGCAAGCAGGTTGTAATGTTTCCAATCGCCACACGTGAGCATTTCCGTTTTTGAAGCATTCAATTTGAGATGGCTCCAAGTCATCCACTGATCAACGGCTCTGAGACAACTGAAAATTGGGGATTTTTCAATGTCTTTGGGGCATTCCAGGTGAAGGAGTATTTGCAGGTCATCTTCATAGTCGTAGCACGTGAGGTGAAATATATTGATCGGTAATGACTTCATGTAGATGTTGAAAAGCATGGGCGAGATGATAGTACCTTAAAGGACCCCTGCTTTTGTGGAGTATGGTTTGGACAAGAAAGATGGGGTATGGATGACATTAGTTCTGTTTCAAAGGTAGGCAGCGTAGAGCAGTTCCCTCTATGCCGGCTTCATAGAGTCTTTGTTTCAGAGTGTCATGGTCAACCGTGTCAAAGGCAGCCAAGAGGTCCAAGAGGAGTAGTCCAGCAAACACGCTGCAGTCAACTGTATTCTTCAGGTCATCCCAGATGGCAAGGAGTGCAGAGTCAGTGCCTCTTCCCAGATGGAATACTGTTTGGAAGTCTGAAAGTATGGCATTCTCTTCAATGAATTGTGACATCTGGGCAAACGCTGCCCTCTCTATCAGTTTGCCCAGGAAAGGACCATTTGTAATGGGTCTGTAGTTGTCAGGGTTCATCGGGTCCAAGTTTGTTTTCTTCAGTAAAGGGAGTATTTGTGATTTTCTGATTTATTCCGATAGTTAAAGAATCGTTGATGATTCTTCTTACTGGAGGGGCAGCAGAAGAATTGCCTTGAAAGTTTGTGGTGGACAGGGGTCAGAAGGGCTTCCAACAGGCCTGCATGCTTTGACCAGGTCCATAAATTCATTGTGTGAGATGTGTTGGAAGGAATGGAGAGGCTGGGTTAGAGTATTCTTGGATTGTTGTTTTGTACAGGGGTTAGTGCTGGTGCTTTGTTTCTGTTTTAAGTATGAGTTCAATGTGTCTGCTTTGTCTGTTTAATGATTTGCCAGTTTCTCTGTGAAATCTTGAGTAACAGGATGAGTTCCTTATAGGCAATTTGATTTGCGGAATTCATTGAGTATTTTATAGAATTCTTTATTTGTACATTTAGCATTTTGAATTCTGTCTGCATAGTACTGTAGGTGGCTCGATGGCCCGGCATGTAAAAGGGGACACGGGACACATAGAATATAGGCGTTTCAATGTTTTTCTTTTATTATAGTGACGTCTTTTGTGGGTATTTTGCTTTAACATTCCCATTGACTGGGTGTGTTTTCTTCAAAAGTAACAAACAAGGAAAAAAACTGTGGATTCGGTCGATCTGAATAAACTCAATGGCCACAGAATGGCTGGGGATCATCTCCTCCCTTTGATGGGCCGTCCTCAGGGTTTTGGCTCCGAAGTTCCGTGAGTGTTGCTTCCTCCCGGGTGCTCCAAAAGAAAGGAAAAACAAATACTGGGATTAGCACAAGGCCTCCTGTTCTAGATGTACATGCTACCACCACCAAGTGTTTGTGCAGGGGAAAGAGAACTGGAGATATCGGGGAAGGTCTTGTGACGGGGAATTGCTAAAAAAAACACTGGTGTCATAGTTCCCCGTGCCACTCCACCACCCCCACCAGAACGATCCCTTCAATGCCACTTGCCTTGGGCCACAACCTGTTGATCAGGGCTGTGGCGTTGGGACCCGGGGCGTCCTTTCCCTTCTCTGGGCTGCTGGGCTTGTTCGCGGTGTACTCTGCTCCAGGGGTCTCCTTACTTCCTTCTTCACCTCTGCTGGGCTCCTCTCCCGACTCGTCGCGCTCTCCTCTCTTCGGTCTCTCCTCCTCTGTTTCTCCGTCGACCCTGTCTCTCCGGCCGCCAACACACACTGGGTCTGAGTCTCCTCCCTTATCTTCGTCCGCCTGCGATCAAGTCCTGATGTCGTATCTTCCCAGCGCCACTGGACCGCTGGGTTCTTCCGGTGTTTTTTCAGCCTCCACACCTGTATTGCTCCATTTCCGGTCAGGTGCACCGTCGCACTGTCACACATCTCCCCCCTTAGGAATGGACGTTGGGATGTGCTTTAGACAGGAGATCTATTAGGGGACTAGCTATGGAAGAAAAATGGGGTATGAATCTTCAATAGTATCCAATGAAACTCAGGAAAGAATGGACCTCTCGTTTTGTTGTGGGCCTAGGGTTTGGGCTTAATGTGTCCCTCCTGAATGGTATAACCCAGATACTGTATCGTGCTTGTACCCAGTAGTGACTCCTTTCGGTTGATGGTAAGGCCAGCCAATCGTAATGCAGAGAAAATGCAGTCTAGATGTATTAAGTGTTCCTCCCAGGTTTGGCTAAAAACAACGATATCATCAAGGTACGCTGCGGCATACTTTTGTTGGGGTTTTAGTACCTAGTCCATTAACAATTAAAATGTTGCGGGTGTCCCATGCAACCCAAAATGAAGCACCTTGAATTGGTAAAGGCCCGAGGGAGTTGCGAACGATGTTTTCTCTTTGGAGCCGGAGGTCAAGGGAATCTGCCAGTACCCTTTTGTCAAGTCATGGGTGCACATATACCTGGCTTTGCCCAAATGTTCAACCATCTCATCTATTCGGGACATGGGATAAGTATCGAATTTGATTATTGCATTTACTACTCTAAAGTCGATACAAAAATGCAGACTACCGTCTGGTTTTGGCACAATCACCACCGGGGAGCACCAGTTACTCTGGGAGGGTTCGATTATTCCTGAATGGAGCATGTTGGATACTTCTGTGGAAAGGAAGTGGCCCTTACCTCTGCGGGGTGGCGTCCGAGCCTGAGGTCCCTGATCTCCGGGCCCGGCCATAACGCATCCCTGTCAACCAGGACTCCTCCCCTCTCTATCTCACCCCCTACAGGAACCAGTGGCGACGCACGGAGAACCGGAAGCGGTCCCCCCTGACCCCGGAAGTACATCCCCGGAACACAGAAAAGCCGACAACCTGGAAGGGAGAGCGTTCCGAGCAGCAGACCTGTGGCAGGAGCCAGCAAGCAAAGAACCTGTGACGGAGAGCGGAGGCGAGTTGAAGAGCCGAGGCGAGGACGAGGAAGAGGACGTCTGGTCCGAAGACTGGTGGAGTCCTCAGGAGGTGGCTGGAGAGCGGCCGCAACTCGCTGGAGAGTTGTGGCGGGGCACGTGAGTACGCTGTTATCTATTTTCTGTGTTCCCATTGTAGATAGTTGTTAAGTAGTGTAACTAGAACCTCACCTGATAGACCACCGAGCCACTGTATATTATAAATAACCCTACCACTCGCACTGTATACTGTATAGAGGCCATTGCACCTTCCCTTCACGATATCACCCTCTTCCCCTCTTTCTTGTCCTCCCCTTCTTAGCCCTCCTTACCGTCCCGCCCCCACATTTAGTTTTCCGTCGGTGATAGTACTCAAACGGTCCTACGCTAAAGGACTAACGGCCCTGTACTTTCTCTCCTTTGTATATACCTCCGAGGGACACCGGTGCACATCACAGGACAAGACGACCCCAGCCCAGCAGAGAACCCCCTCCAGACGACGCCCACCCAGCGGAGGACATCTGGGACCTACCGAACATTGTTTGTTTTCCCTGAGACTTTCCTTCCATACCCTGCAAAGTCAATAAATCTCGCTGATCATAGCGCACTACATCCGGCCTCCCCGCCTGTTCTTCGGATCCACCCAAACCCCTACTCCACACTTGGTGTCAGAAATGGGATGTACCGGATGCATGGAGGCCGCAGTCAGAAAGCTGGCGGAAAGCCAAGAGCTACTAGGGAAAATGATGGAGCGATTCCTCAAGACGGCCGAGGACAATCGCGGACAGCTGCATGACGTCCTGAAGGACCAGGGTGCCGCTCAGGTTCAAGCCATAGGGCGACTCACCGATGTCATGGGACAGCAAAGACCTGTTGCATCACTACCCTCAGTGGTTTTGCAAAAATACGTGCCAGGTGAAGACCCTGTTTTCTTCTTTACGAACTTTGAACGCCTGGCCCAGGCTGCTACCTGGACTGCCGATCGCTGGGGTCACTACCTGGGTCCTCTATTGACGGGGGAACTACAGGCAGCATATCAACAGGCAAACATACAGGGACAAACCCCTTATACCGACATAAAAGCCTGCATCCTGGAGCGTCTGGGGATCGATGACGAAACCTACAGGGTTCGTCTACGGCAAGCACGAGAAGGACCCCAGGAGACACCCCGGGCTTTGTCGGTTCGTATTCAGGACCTGGCCAATCGTTTGCTGAAGTCAGCCACGGCCTCGAAGGAGGACATCCTCTCGAAAATCTACCTAGGGCAGTTCTTGGCTTCACTCCATCCGGCTACCCAAAAATGGGTCAGACAACACGCCCGCCTGACGCTAGAGAGCGCAGTAGAGATAGCCAGCGCCTATAGCAGGGCGCAAGAATTCCACAAAATCAAGGAGGAACATCCTACCCGGACACCACATGGCAGCCACCTCCGGGCCCAAAGGCCCCCCCTGCCCAGGAAACCTGATCCCGTTCCCTTGTTGCCCTACCCGGTACCGCCTCGACCAAGCCTTCCCGGTCCTCAGTGCTATCATTGTGGAGGATACGGGCACTTAGCCCGCATATGCCCGCAGAAGGAGTAACCCATGGACATTGGTTTCGCCAGGAACTATGTTTGTCTCACCGCTGAAGCAACCCCTCCGCCCTTCCGCTGTCCGGTAAGAATAGAGGGTCACCGAGTGATGGCCCTCGCCGATACTGGGTGCCGGCAGAGCGTCCTACGACCCCAGGAATTGCCAACCCCTATTGGCCCCGTGACTGGTACTGTGGCCATCAAATGTGTACACGGTGACACGAAGAGCTACCCAACAGCAAGAGTGCAAGTACAACACCCCACAGATGAAGGAAGTCTACTAACAGTCGGTCTGGTGCCCAACCTACCAGAACAAGTCATCCTGGGTAGCGACTACAGTGGTCTTCCCCGCCTTCTTCATGATACCACCGACTCACTGGAGAGATGGTGGGCCGAGGCCCCGTTTTCCCAAACCCCTCCCTCGTTGGAACCACCTCCCAAACCCCTCAAATCCAAGAGCCAAAAGAAGAAGGAAAAAAGGGACTATTCCATGGCCTATCCAGTTCAAGTGGACACCCATCCTTGGGAAACCGACAGGGAGTTCCGGGCGGCCCAGCAAGAAGACCCTGTATTACAGGACGCTTGGGGTCGTGCCATGGACGAGGACCCGCTACAAGTAGGTCCTTACTTCTTCAAAAAGAATGGTCTCCTGTACAGGAAGGGAGAGCCCCAGCAAACCCCTCAGTTGATCATTCCCGGCCCTTTTCGTGACAAGGTACTGTTTCTGGCCCACAGTCACCTACTGGGGGTCATTTTGGTGACAAAAAAACGGGACAAACGGTCCTGGAGAAATTCTATTGGCCCGGTGTGTACGGGCAGATAAAACGTTATTGCCGAGAGTGCCCTGTGTGCCAGAAGAACAGTCGGTATCAACCCCCTAGGGTGCCTCTACAACCCCTCCCTCTCATCGATGTACCCTTTAGCCGAGTGGGGATGGACCTCATAGGACCTATGCTACCTTCTAGGAGCGGGTGTAGGTATCCTCCGGTTTTGGTGGACTATGCCACCCGCTTCCCGGCAGCAGTACCCCTGCGTCAACCCACCACCCAGAATATTGCAAAAGCCCTCATCTCCATTTTTTCTCTGGTAGGTTTTCCGCATAAGAACCTAACGGATCAAGGGACCCCTTTTTTCTCCTCCCTCATGCGCCAAGTATGCTCCCACCTGGGTATTAAACAAATAAGAACCTCGGCTTACCACCCCCAAACAGACGGGTTAGTGGAACGCTATAACGCTACCCTAAAGGCCACCCTCAAGAAACTGTTAGGCCTGGAGAGTAAGAAATGGGAAGAGATGCTCCCCCTTACTCTATTTGTAATCCGGTGTAAGGTACAAAGCAGTACTGGATACTCACCGTATGAGCTTCTGTATGGACGACCACCACGTACACTGTTGGACATGGCTCAGGAGGCCTGTGAAGCCGAACCTGACCGAACCCGGCCTTTACCCGAATACGTGGATAACCTTAAGACCCACTTAGGGCAAATAAGAGAGATAGTGAGGCAGAATATGGTAACCGCCCAAACCACGCAGAAACACCAGTACGACCAAGGAACCAAGGCCCGTTCCTTTGTCGCTGGGGATATGGTACTGCTACTCATGCCATCCTCCGATCATAAACTGCTAGGGCAGTGTCAGGGCCCGTTCCCCGTCCTAAGACAAGTGACCCCTGTCACGTATGAAATCGAAACAGACTCCACCAGAGGTCTAACCCAGATATATCACGTGAATCTCCTGAAAAAATGGGAGGGACCACGCCCTGTCCTATCCGGGACACGAACCCAGAAAATCCTCCCTTTTGAAAGCTGCATAGACCCAGACCTGCTGAAATAAACAAACAGGACCTCAGACGGTCCTTGACCACCCTACAAGCGTGTTTTCCTCAATACCAGGACACACAACCATTAAAGAACACGCCATACACACGGAACCGGGAAAAACAGTGAGACAACGGCCCTATCGGACCCCCGAAGCACGCAGGCTCATCATCAAAGAAAAGACAGATCAGATGTTGAGGATGGGCATCATAGAGCCGTCTATCAGCAGCTGGAATTCGCCCATCGTCCTAGTCCCCAAGCCTGATGGCTCCACGAGATTCTGTACAGATTTCAGAGAGGTGAATAAGGTCTCTAGTTTCGACACCTACCCCGTACCCCGAGTAGATGAGATGGTGGAACGCATAGGCAAGGCCAAGTTCATAGGCACCCTTGACCTGTGCAAGGGTTATTGGCAGATACCATTAAAAGAAGAAGATAAAAGAAAAACAGCGTTCTCAACCCCAGAAGGCCTGTTTCAATTTAAGGTAATGCCCTTCGGGCTCCACAGAGCCCCGGCTACGTTTCAGAGGGCCATGAACCTGGTACTACAGCCCCATTCCCAATACGCCGGGGCATACCTAGACGATATTGTCATCTATAGTGACAGTTGGGGACAGCATCTACAACATTTGCAGGCCGTAAGATCATCCCTTGGGAACCACAGGTTCACCATTAACCCCTCCAAGACTACCCTAGCTGCCCAAAGCGTGAAATATCTGGGGTACCTGTTGGGTGAAGGGGTTATCCGACCACAGGATAACAAGATAAAGGCCATCCAGGCCATAACCTTCCCCCAAACACGGAAAGAACTTCGGGCCTTCCTCGGTCTACTGGGCTATTATAGGAGGTTCATCCCCAACTTTTCCCAAACTGCGGCCCCGTTAAACTACTTGTTAAAGAAAGCCACTAGAACCGATGAGAAACTACAGAACCCCTCTTCTCTGTTATTGCATGCATTTAATCAGCTCAAGCACTCCTTAGTTTCCGAACCTGTACTTAATAGCCCAGACTATACTCAGCCATTCATCCTTCAGACGGATGCCTCCGATCAGGGTTTGGGGGCTGTCCTATCACAGAAGGACCCGAAAGGGGTCGAAAGGCCAATCCTCTACTCAGTAGAAAGCTCTTCCCTCGTGAGATGAATTATGCAGTTGTTGAAAAAGAGGCACTGGCTCTTAAGTGGGCAGTGGAAAGCCTTAGATATTACCTTGAGGGACGTGAATTTGTTTTGTACACCGACCATGCCCCGCTGGAATGGATGGCCCGCAACAGGGGCCACAACGACCGAGTGCTCCGGTGGTTCCTATCCCTGCAACCCTCTCGATTCAAAACACTACACCGAAAAGGGCTGGAACAGGGTAACACGGATTATCTCTCCCGTTATCCAACACCCACCACCCCTACAAGAAAGACTGCTAGGGAAAGGGGATGTGGAAAGGAAGCGGCCCTTACCTCTGCGGGTGGCGTCCGAGTCTGAGGTCCCTGATCTCCGGGCCCGGCCATAACACGTCCCTGTCAACCAGGACTCCTCCCCTCTTTCTCCCCCTACAGGAACCAGTGGCGACGCAAGGAGAACCGGAAGCGGTCCCCCCTGACCCCGGAAGTACATCCCCGGAACACAGAAAAGCCGACAACCCGGAAGGAAGAGCGTTCCGAGCAGCAGACCCGTGGCAGGAGCCGGCAAGCAAAGAACCCGTGACGGAGAGCGGAGGCGAGTTGAAGAGTCGAGGCGAGGACGAGGAAGAGGACGTCTGGTCCGAAGACTGGTGGAGTCCTCAGGAGGTGGCTGGAGAGCGGCCGCAACTCGCTGGAGAGTTGCGGCGGGGCACGTGAGTACGCTGTTATCTATTCTCCGTGTTCCCATTGTAGATAGTTGTAAAGTAGTGTAACTAGAACCTCACCTGATAGACCACCGAGCCACTGTATATTATAAATAACCCTACCACTCGCACTGTATACTGTATAGAGGCCATTGCACCTTCCCTTCAAGATATCACCCTCTTCCCCTCCTCTTTCTTGTCCTCCCCTTCTTAGCCCTCCTTACCGTCCCGCCCCCACATTTCGTTTTCCGAACCTTCACAACCCGGTGTCGGTGATAGTACTCAAACGGTCCTACGCTAAAGGACTCACGGCCCTGTACTTTCTCTCCTTTGTATATACCTCCGAGGGACACTGGTGCACATCACAGGACAAGACGACCCCAGCCCAGCAGAGACCCTCACCCGAGAACCCCCTCCAGACGACGCCCACCCAGCGGAGGACATCCGGGACCTACCGAACATTGTTTGTTTTCCCTGAGACTTTCCTTCCATACCCTGCAAAGTCAATAAATCTCGCTGATCATAGCGCACTACATCCGGCCTCCCCGCCAGTTCTTCCGGTCTGCCCAAACCCCTACTCCACAACTTCCTTTTCCACAGCTTCCCTACGGGATGCCAGGATATATTAGGGCTTTTGCTATATAATCTTTGTTTCTAGCGACACTATCCCGTTTTGAACTAAGGTGGTTAACCCGGGACTGGTGGAAAATAAGCCAAGAAAGGTCTTCAAGGCCACTAACTGGGTTAACTTTGTGGGTGATAAAATCTCCCCAGTAGGCACGGTTTGGACTACGGAGTCTTGGACAGATAGAAGAGGTATTTTTAACGGTTTGGAGGTACAGGCAAGGTAGGCCGGAGTTCTCACCACTAGGGAGGGCTGTGATTCCTCCCATTTTGTTAGGAGGTTTACGTGGTAGATCTCTTTGCCCCCAACGTGGTGGGGTAGTAATGCACTATCGGTGACTGGTGTTACTCTTTTCTCTATCAGATACGGCCCTTGCCACTTCATCAGCAACTTATCTTCAGTGGAAGGAAGTAACAGAAGGACTTTCTCACCCGGTTGGAATTCTCTAAGTTGGCTGTTACGATCGTAATACTTTTTCTGTGTCTCTTGGGCCTCTTTCATTTTGTCGTGTACCATCCCCCATAGCTGTGTTAAGGAAGATTTAAGGTTAGAGGCATATTTTAATATGGGTTGTCCCTCCTCGTCTTCTCCCACTGGTCGACTGCCATTTCCAGTAGGGTTCTAGGCTTTCGCCCAAAAAGCAGTTTGAAAGGGGAGAACCCAGTGGACCTCTGCTTGTGCATAGAGAACCAGGGGAAGCTTCTGGTCCCAGTCACTCCCAGTTTCTGAGATGACCTTGCGGAGCAGGTTTTTAATTGTTTTGTTATAACTCTCCACAAGGCCGTCTGTCTGGGGATGATAGACTGCGGTCCTGATTTTGTCTATCATCAGTATCATACATATCTGCATCATCAGGCGGGACATAAAAGGCGTCCCCTGGTGCATTAGGATCTCGGATGGAAATCCCACTCTAGAGAAAAAAGTTATCATGGCTTGTGCTACAGCTGGAGTGGTCATGATTGATAAAGGAAATGCCTCAGGGTAGCGACTGGCATAATCCATTACAACTAGAACATAGCGATGTCCTCTGGCTGAGGGAGTTAGGCGGCCTACGGGGTCCATCCCAACCCATTCAAAGGGGACATCAATGATAATGTACAAGCAGCACAATGTTTCGCTACGGCTTTGTACACACCTGGCCAATAGAATTTCTACAGGAGATATTTTAGGGTGTTCTCCTTGTCATAGTGCCCACTACCTACTTTGTTATGGGCTAACAGGAGTACGTGTTCCCGAAAGAAGAAATAAAACTGTGGATTTGGTCAATCAGAATAAACTCAATGGCCACATAATGGCTGGGATCGTCTTCTCCCTTTGTTGGGCCGTCCTCAGGATTTTGGTTCCGAAGTTCCGTGAGTCTTGCTTCCTCCCGGGTGCGCCAAAAGAAAAGAAGAACAAATACTGGGATTAGCACAAGGTCTCCTGTTCTAGATGTACGTGCTACCACCACAAAGTGTTTGTGCAGGGGAAAGGGAACTGGAGATATCGGGGAAGGTCTTGTGATGGGGAATTGCTAAGAGAACCACAGGTATCCTAGTTCCCCGTGCAACCTCACCACCCCCACCAGAACAACCCCTTCAATGCCACTTGCCTTGGGCAATGACACAGGGTCAGGGCCTTGGCGGTGGGACCATGGGTGTCCTTTCCCTTCTCTGGGCCGCCGGGATTGTTCGCAGTGTATGCTGCTCCAGGGGTCTCCGAACTTCCGTCTTCACCTCTGCTGGGCTCCTCTCCCGACTCATCGCGCTCTCCTCTCTTCGGTCTCTCCTCCTCTGTTCCTCCGTCGTCCCCGTCTCTCCAGACGCTGACACACACTGGGTCTGAGTCTCCTCCCTTATCTTTGTCCGCCTGCGATGATGTCCTGACATCGTATCTTCCCAGTGCCACTAGATGCGGTTTTTCAGCATCCACACCCGTATTGCTCCACTTCTGGTCCGGTATACTGTTGGCACTCTCACAAGTAGCTTTTTTGATAGCTGACTTGTATAATCTGTGACTTTTTTGTAGGTGAAGTTTGTCTTGTTTGGCGTTTGTTTTGAGCCAGGTATGCGGCAGCTTTCTAATTTGTTGTTTTATGTCTTTTATTTCTGAGTTTCTCCAAGGCGCTTTTTTTCTTTTGTGCTGTTGTTTTGTTCTGAGTGGTATCGGGATGTCAAAAGATTCCTGTAGCCACTCATATAGATTTTGAACTGAAGTTATTGTTTCCAGATTTGTACTTGATGTTAGTTGTGTTACTAAGTGTTCCAAATTGAGTTTGTTCCGCGGCCGATAGGTGGATGGATGTAAGCTAGTTTTAGGTGAGTCCCTTGGTGTTGTTTTATGTTGGGAAGCAAGCAAGTGGTGGTCTGACCATGTGTCTGGAGTTATAGTTTGAAAGGTAACTAGTTCAGTATTAGCAAAAGTGACATCTAGGATATGTCCAGCGATGTGTGTGGGTTTGTGGACAATCTGATGCCGGTTCAGTGCCTCTAGGCCAGTGATTATTGTTTTTGAATGGGTAATAATGGGTTTGTCAAACCAGATGTTGAGGTTCCCAAGAATTCATACGTTTGAGTGTATTGTTATCAGGTTTGAAACTGTCTAGAAGTGCATCTGGGAATGTCGCCTTGCTAGGTGCAGGTCTGTGTAGGAGCAGGAAGTTACTGGTTGAAGACGGTGTAGTGTTGCATCTTGTTAGAGGAGCCTCACAATTCTTTATGGAGATGTGAGCTATCATCAACTTTAGTGATATGTAATGTTTGCCTGAACACAACAGCTAGACCTCCTTCTTTTTTTGCCTATACGATTTTGGGTGATTGTTTGATAGCCTAGAGCATTGGTACTCACAAACTTCCTCTCGGGGGCCAAATTTACATTGTGGTTTGTGTCCGAGGGCCGCACCAGTGGGGGCTGGTCAGTAGGGGAGAGGCGGGGCTAGAGCAACAAAAAAACTGTGACCATGAGGTTTAACACAGGTCCCTGCAGTGGATGCCTTCGTCCACTGAGCCACCAGACCTGGCATACACACATCTCTCTTTCTCTCTCTCTCTCTCTCTGTCTCCCTCCCTCCCTCCATCCCTCTCTCTATCTCTCTCTCTCCCTCCCTCTATCTCTCTGTCTCCCTCCCTCCATCCCTCTCTCTCCATTTCTCCCTGTCTCCCTCTGTCTCACTCCCTCTCACTCCCTCTCTCTCCCTCACTCTGACTGTCTCACTCCCTCTCTCTCTGTCTCCCCCTCTCCTTCCCTCTCCCTCTCTCCCCCTCTTTCTCCCTCACTCTCCCTCACTCTGACTGTCTCACTCCTTCTCTCTCTGTTTCCCTCTCTCTCCTTCCCTCTGCCCCTCCCTCTCCCTCCCTCTCCTTCCCTCTTTCTCCCTCACTCTCCCTCACTCTGACTGTCTCACTCCCTCTCTCGCTGTCTCTCTCTCTCCTTCCCTCTCCCTCTCTCCCTCTCTCCCCCTCTCTCTCCCTTTCTCTCCCTCACTCTCCCTCACTCTCCCTCACTCTGACTGTCTCACCCCCTCTCTCTGTCTCCCTCTCTCCTTCCCTCTCCCTCTCCCCTCTCTCCCTCACTCTCCCTCACTCTCCCTCACTCTGACTGTCTCACTCCTTCTCTCTCTGTCTCCCTCTCTTTCCTTCCCTCTCCCTCTCCCTCTCCCTCCTTCTCCCTCCCTCTCCCTCTCCTTCCCTCCCTCACCCTCCCTCTTCTTCCCTCTCCTTCCCTCTATCCTTCCCTCTCTCCTTCCCTCTCCCTCACTCCCCGTCCCTCTCCCTCCCTCACCCTCACTCACCCTCCCTCACCCTCACTACCCATCCCTCACCCTCAATCCCCTTCCGTTACCCTCCCTTACCCTCACTCCCCTTCCCTCACCCTCACTCCCCTTCACTCACCCTCACTCCCCTTCCCCCTCTCCCTCACTCACTCTCTCCCTCCCTCACTCCCCTTCCCTCCCTCTCCCCTCATTCCCTCTGTCACTCCCCTTCCCTTATTCCCTCTGTCACTCCCCTTCCCTTACTCCCTTACTCACTCCCCTTCCCTCACCCTCACTCCCCTTCCCTCACCCTCACTCCCCTTCACCCGCTCCCTCTTCCCTGTCCCTCACTCCCCTTTCCTCTCTCCTTCCCCCATTCCCCTTCCTTCCCTCACTCCCTCCCTCCCTTTCCTTAATTCCCTCCCTCCCATTCCCTCCCTCCCCTTCCCTCACTCCCTACCTCACTCCCCTACCCTGCTCCCACTTCCCTCTCTCCCTCCCCATTCCCCTTCCCTCTCTTTCTCCCCCACTCTCCGTCCCTCTCTCTCTTCCTCCCCCACTTCCCTCGGCAAGAGAAACACAATAGCAAACACAGCAAGCTAGGGATGTACAAAAATAGATAAATATTACCAACTTACATTGACTAATGGACTTTCTGGCGGGGTCTGAGAATGAGGGAATTAGTTCTGAAAGTGTCTTTGGAATAGAAGAGATTTGAGGTCCGTTTTGAAGATCCGGATGGAAGTGGTGACACGGAGCAATGGAGCAAGCGAGTTCTAGATTCCAGATTCAGATGCCGAGAGGGTGCAAAAAGCA
The DNA here is from genome assembly GCF_964261635.1 of Lissotriton helveticus. Classification (NCBI taxonomy): domain Eukaryota; kingdom Metazoa; phylum Chordata; class Amphibia; order Caudata; family Salamandridae; genus Lissotriton; species Lissotriton helveticus. The sequence continues at coordinate 1,473,115,497 of NC_136065.1, forward strand.
AGTGAAAAATACCCACTGTGTACCCATGGGACTTCAATAACACAATTTATGTTCTCAATTATACACAACCACCATAAGTCTCTCAAAATAACCGGTATTAGATGTCATCAATACCTCCCACAACAAAGGATACAGAGCTGGGCCTCAGGAATCAGTAGATTTGAATGCTAGAAACAAAACAATTCCTTCCAATAATGGCAAAACAGAGCAAATCAATTATTTTCTGTTTTGTTGGCGATGAAAATCTTACCGCGAGCATGGTGCACACAAACTTGTTTTTGGTTGATAGGAACAAAACGCTGTAAATGTTTAATTTCTAAAACAGAGAGATTGTGGTAGGCCTCTGCGATTAAACGGGCTGACCAAAATAATACAAAACGACATTACTTTTACAAAGTCCTCATTTCAAGAAGGATTGCCAGAAGAGACATGCTTGCAGACAAGTGAATACAAAAACAGCTAAACCCCTTATAAAATAAATCATCTGTTACAAACCAAAAGCAACAACACACCAACCTACCCTGTCCATAAGAGGCAAACTATCTTTGCAGAAACAAGGCAGAAACGGATCTTGCCCTGCATAACACAGGAAAGAGGACACACATAACAGAAACAGACATTGTGCCCCCCCAGGCACAATATATAATTCATGTGTCACTTGACCGTCAACCCTGCTGGTCAAACAACACATTTCTCATCCCTTCACTACATTTTTCATCAATTGGCCATCCCTCTAAATGTGGTAACAGAACTGCTTCCATGTTGTTGAGAATGACTGTTTTTGATGCAGAGCGAATGCTTTAGTTTTTACACTTACCTCTCTTCTGCACCCAGCCTTCCTTGACAATAGTAATGTCAGTCATGGTAGCCCCCCTCTGCGCCCCCAACTTGAGGAATTACTTGCTGTTGACTTTGGAGCTTTGGGGCTGCAGTCCATTTCCCTCTGCTACACTGATGCTGCGAGCCCTACCCATGGTTCAGCGATGAGTCAGCCTGCGACAGGAACAGCATCTCACCCTGTGTGTGCCCGGGCTGAGACAGCTTCCGGGCACACACACACACACAGCCGCACCCGAGAACTTCACAGGTCTTTTAAAGACCATTTGCAAGTCAATGGGGCTTTCTTGTATTTCACCTCTTCTTAGGCCCCTTCAGTTCGGCTCTGCCTATCACTGAAATGTATCACCCGACCCCCACAGAGCAGCAGAGTCTCTTAGAGTCGCGCTCCGGTTGCAGACACTCTTTAAAAATGTGTTTTTAAAACACGGGTACTATGTCTGCAAGGTCCGCGGGCCACCAGGGGAGGCTTGCAGGGCCGCTGGCAGCCCGCGGGCCGTACTTTGAGTACCCGTGGCCTAGAGAACGGCTTCATGCAGGACTGGAGCCATATCATCTCCCAACCATGATTCAGTTATGAATAGTATGTCTGGTTTTGCATCTGTGAGAAGGTCGTAGATGTGATGTTTGTTTTTAGAGAGCGATTGAACATTTATTAGTAGACAGTTTAGAGAATGGCCTTTGGTGATAGTGAGACTTTGTTTTGTAGTAGAGTGAACAGTATTGTTTGTGTTTGAAGCATATGTATTTTTAGTGCTGGCATTAGCTGTATTAGGATAGAAATTGTGTAGCTGTTCTGTATCATGTTCCTCATCCAGCATGCTAGAAGGCATTTTGATGGGTCTGCGTGTGTATGTGGTGGAGATGGTAATAGAGAGTGAGTTGGTGTGCTGTGCTGTTTTCGTGGTGTAACATTGTTGTGCAGTACACATGGGGAAGCACAGTTGTGAGGTGTGGCACGTCATATATGTTGTTTGCGTGTGTTAATGGCGGAAGGTGTATGAGTCATGGGTGGTGGTGCAGCATGTGGGTCATGCAGTAATGTTCTAAATTTTCCAATGGATGAGAGGCAGTTAGAAGAAAGTTGTTGTGTTGCTGTATCTGTGTTAGGTGGGTTGGAACAGAGAAAGCTTGGCATTGGAGTTTGTTCCTTTGTGTGCTTTGAAAGGTGGGTGCATTTTTGTATTTTGTGATGGTAAGCATTTTGAAGTGTTGCGCTTTGAAGATCTTGTTGTGCTGGTGTGAGTGATATGTTTAGTTTTTGAGGAGAAGTGAAATGAGGTGCTTGTGTATTTGTTTCATGCAATGGATTTGGTTGTATGGTATTGTTTGTGAGCGGAGGTTGTAAGGTAGAGAGGGTGGTGATGTGTTTATGAGTAGAGTGTATGTTGTGTATAGGAAGGGATGAAGTAGAGGTAAGACTGTTTGTCTTAGACTGGTTTGTTGCATGAGTTAAACAGTGTGTTGGTGTGCAGTGTGTGTGTTGTGCATTAGTGGTATTTTGGTAGTAGGAAAAGGAGGGTGTTGGTTGGACAAATGATGGAAGGATGAATATGTGTTTGTTAGTGATAAAAGGGGGTCTGTTAGGTGTAATTAGAGCAGGGAGCGTTTATCTGGATGGGATGTAGTTATGTATGGTGTTGCATGAGGTTGTATTAGTGATGAGTGGATTGGTTAGTGGTGTAGGATAGAGATGTGTACTGTTTGTAGGTGATGGTGGGTATGTGGGATAGTTGGGATAGAAGGGTGTATAGATGTGGTTTGCTTGGGTTTGTAGTGCATGCTGGTACATTGTTCCGTGCATAGTTTTGTGTGACGTGTACATTAGGTGTGAATGTTTTACTATGTTTGTGGATGGTGTGGGTAGCTATTACTGAATGTGGGCCGCATTTCTGGCCCTAGTCCTTATCAGTCTCAAACAGGCTCAAACAGGTAATTGCCCTTGTCCTCTCCACCCTTAGCCTTGACACCCGGGCTGAGATGCCCTAAGCCTCGGCCTTTTTTAGCCTTAGTAATCAGGTGACCCCTTCAGCCAATGGGAACCCTAGCCCTAACGCTATCCAATCACACTAGCCCTAAAATCTAGAACCAATAGGAGAGGAGGACCGTATAACCAATCTCAGCCCTAGTCCAAGCACCCAGTAACTTTCAAAAACCCTCATCTCTACGTCCAATAGAGGCCCTAGCCCTTCCAGTAGTCCCAACCCAAGTCCAAGCAACCAATGGCACATGAAGCCCTAGTCCCTACTTCCAATAGAAAGCCTAACCCTACTCTTAGTACCACACCTAGTCCAACAACCAATCACACCAGAAGCCCTAATCGCTACTTCCAATTAAAGGGCTAACCCTAGCCCTAATCCCACCCTAGTCCCAACAACCAATAACACAGGAAGCCCTAGTCCCTACTCCCAATAGTAATCCTAACCCTAGCCCTAGCCCTAGTCCCAACCCTACATTGATTCAATCACAGACCCAGAAACCAATCAGAACCCTCAAATACCCAACCAATGAGGATACTAGCCCTAATCCAATAGAAACACCAGATACAACCACCAATCAGTGTACACATATACCAAACAATAGCAGACTATATAGCGACCTCAGTCAAGGTTTGCTGGCCAGGGAGTTGGGAGCCGCTTCTCTTGTTAAGAATCTCCTTGGAGACAGACAGGCTCAATCCACACTTTGGACTTCTGCAGGTAAGGGCCTAACTTGTCCTCTGACAATAGTGTTTGTATAACATTTTACACACTGTCCTGGCCAAAATATGAAGTGCACAGTCCCTATCATACACATTTTAAACAGCACACAGAAGATGACTGCTGCCTCAGAGCACCCTCAGATGTAGAATATCCCTGTTGCTGGGGGCGTGTGAGGGAGGGGCTGGTTTCACAGACTTGTAAACACAAAATGGTGGCTTGAGTTGCACTGCTTAACATACAGGTCTTAGCACAGAGAGAAGGGGAAACTTGGGGGCAAAACTGATAGTCACTGGGAATGAGAGGGAAAACTACAGAGATTTAGGACTGCAAATCCCACAATTCAACAAGGTAAATGGAAGTAATCATGGGTAGGAAAAAAAAACACAAGTTTGAACACAAAACAGGTAATTAAATATGCAATTACGGGAAGGTTAAAACTACAATTTTAAACTGTAACAACCACAGGCAAAGACAGTAATCACAGATAGGGAAAAAAAGACTAATGCGTGATATAACTGGGAACAATGCAAAACCCTATAGCAGACCACAGGAGAAAAGTCTGGAAAGTATGGAAAATGGTTTGCACGTCAATCAGTCAAGCAACAAATCATATAAAAGAGCGTTACAAAAAGAGGCACCGGTCACACATTAATAGCAGCATCCTCCCAAAGTATCAATCTCATGCCATTTATAGCACTCATTTATCCCTCATAGAACAGTAGCCACAGAATATCAGAAGCACATCCATACTCCGCCAAACCTTTGGGGCGAAAAAGCCAATGACTCTCTGGGAGACATATAAGCTTCTCCATGGAACAGCTGCTAGAATAACAGCAGCAAATTACATTGGTGCCCTCAGGCCTCTTGACCTCGAACGGATGTCACTTTCAGCTTCACAGCTTCCATTGAACTGCAATTGGAGCAGTGTGAAAAAAGACCTTTAAAGATCAACTACAGCAACACGTTACTGGTCAAATGATAATCATTGACAGTTGTTCACCAGCACAGGCTTGTCGAAGAAGGTTCAGGGCTACAGACCTCTCTCTAGTCATCATAACGTTAACATCTTTTTCACAGTGTGTTATGAAGTTGGAAAAGCTTGGCTATTTCTTTATATACTTCTTTTTATTAGTTTATGCGAAAAAATGCAAGCTTTAGCACCATTCTTAGAGCACAGAGGTAATTCAATATAAATTAAAAACCACCACACAACTAAAGCCAGTACATGGACAAATGAAAAAGAGTCAGCCAGGAGTCCACCCGGCATCACATTTCACCATGATGGGCAAGCCACACTCCCCAAACTTGGTGATGAAGCATTGGAATGTGAACATCTACTTCTTGCTAGGGGATAATGAAAGAAAATATATTAGATACCATGTGATGACAATGTCACTATATATAACCTTAAAACGTTTTTTAGGTCGAGGACCGTAGGCTGTGCTTGCGCAGTTCGGTCCGAAGATTTAATGATTTTTAGTTAGGGGGCTGGAACCCGCCCCTCTTTTCCATTGGCTGGCCTCGTAAATGGTGGCCAGCCATTGGAGGAGAGGGGCGTCACTCTGTTTAAGCCCCGCCTTTTTTGGATTCGGGGGCGTGTTTTTAAGGTTCTTTCTATCTGTGATGTCTTCAGTCACTCAAACCTAGAAAACACGCCCCCAAAGTCTGAAAAGGATGGGGCTCTTTCACGATCCCTTCCCTGGTGTCCTTCTCCTGCCCCGTCTCTTCCCACCTCTTCTCTTTCCCTCTGGTGCCTCCCCCTTCCTTCCTCCCTCCTCCTCCCATATCCTCACATCAGAATTTATCAAACACCAATGTTTACCCCCCAATGAGCATCTGTCCATACTAAACAAACGATACTAGCTCTGATCATTCAATCTAAAAAGACATGTATGGTTCCTGCAAATATTGCTTTCCCGTAAGTTCCCAGCCTGTTACTGTAACTGTGCAGCCTCTGCGAATGAAGTTTGCCCTCCTTTCTGTGTGACACGCACTGAATGACTCAAAGGCTCGGCATAACTCTGTTTACAATCCTAGCCTCCAGAGAGAGAGACCCTGCCCCACATGCACGCTTCTTTCGAAGCACAGGCTAGCAAGGCGCCCCTTTAAGGCGCACCGGGTTCAGCCGACAGAAAGTAACCGGATCCAGGTCTGCCGTGTCTTTAAGGGAGGCAGCTGCCTGAGGCTGTATTCACACATTCACATACAGAACAGGGGCTGTGGAGGAGCAGGGGATTCTCTTCTACCCTCAATCCAAGCCCTTGCATGGAACCGGGGGCGCTGTGAAGCCCCCCAGCGCCTTTCCGTAAGGCTTCGCTCCGCACCCGGCAGCCACCATGAGCCTCTTTGGCCAGAAGGAGCACGAGAAGCTGATAGCGCTGAGCAACAGCCCAGCGCTGGATGGTAAGTAAGGGCGGCGGGGGCGCCGCGCTGCCTTCCAAGGGATACATTTGTTTGGTCTTGCCCTGCAGTTATCACAGCTGTCTGCTCGGGGATAGGATAATAGATGCTTTGTAGCAGTACGCAAAATAACGGGCAGGGTTTATTTATACTGTGGGGAAGGGATACTTCACTGATCTATTGTGTGTTCTGCGTTCCAAGGGAACAGGAAATCCACGTCGCCAGCGAGGGATCCTTCCATTTAAGGCTGGAATATGGCAGTGCGAATGTTTGTTCGTCGCATAACGATGGAAGTGGGGCGGGAAGGATGACTGAAGCTAGCCAGCATTCCTAACCGGGCCCCAGCTTTAGGAGGACGGGCAGCTGGATTCCGTCAGGACAGAAGGGCATCTCACGTATGGCTTCTTGTCGTAGATGCTTGAAGGGTCCCCCGCTGCTTTCTATGTCAGTCGGGGACCCAGCTGAGTTCCCAAGTTTGCTAGACCCTTGTCAGCGATAACCAGGCTTTGCATTCTGATACTCGTAGCATGCACGGCTAAAGGAGTCCTACAACTGACTGTATTGAATGGGAAAAGCTAAACCGGCTCAGTTATTCATGGCCCTGTCTGTGCGTGGCTCTGTCTGTGTGTGTGCATGCCTCTGTCTGTGTGTGTGCATGGCTCTCTGTGTGTGTGTGCGTGGCTCTGTCTGTGTGTGTGCGTGGCTCTGTCTGTGTATGTGTGTGCGTGGCTATGTCTGTGTGTGTGTGCGTGGCTCTGTCTGTGTGTGTGCGTGGCTCTGTCTGTGTGTGCGTGGCTCTGTCTGTGTTTGTTTGCGTGGCTCTGTCTGTGTGTGTGTGTGCGTGGCTCTGTCTATGTGTGTGCGCGTGGCTCTGTCTGTGTGTGTGTGTCTCTGTCTGTGTGTGTGTGTGTCTCTGTCTGTGTATGTTTGTGGCTCTGTGTGTGTGTGGCTCTGTGTGTGTGTGTGGCTCTGTGTGTGTGTGGCTCTGTGTGTGTGTGTGGCTCTGTGTGTGTGTGTGTGTGTGTGGCTGTGTGTGTGTGTGGCTGTGCGTGTGTGGCTATGTGTGTGTGTGTGGCTCTGTGTGGATAGCTTTTTCTGTAGGTGGCTCTATGTGTGGGTGGCTCTGTCTGTGTGAGGGTGGCTCTGTGTAGGTGGCTCTATGTGAATGACTCTGTGTGGGTGGCTCTGTGTGGGTGGCTCTGTATGTGTGTGTGGGTGGCTTTGTGTGTGTGGCTCTGTGTGGGTGTAAATGCAATAGGTCATGGATTTGCTAGCAATTAAGCTATTGGCAATGTAAATGACAATGCCATTTATTTATGATTAAAAAAAACAAAAAACAAAACAAAATGTCATGAGCAATGCCAATAGCTCTACCTTTAATAATGCCGAGGCCATTGCATTGTAAATGCTTGTTTTGGTCTGGCGTTGGTGATATTTTAATTGTACTAAAATAACATGCAGAATTTATTTAACTAAAAGTTCAGCAACCTTTCTTCACCCATTGGTCTGTTGTTGTATCATTCCCATTATGCTTCCGCCCACTACAGTATACAGCAATGAGCTTGCCAACTTAAGCCTCTGGTTAACGTAACTTTGAGTGACTTCATTTTGCTCTTTCCTTTCACAAGGTACACATCGCCACACAAGGAGTTCCCTTTAGTGCCAGTGTTACCTAATGTGATAGTAAGACGCATTTCAAGTGAGCACAGGGCACATTTCAGCTTCATCAGTTCCTGTCTCCTTCCACTGCTGTTGTAAATTCAGTTTGATTGCACCCGCTATCAGGCATACAGTGAGCACCTTGCAACACCAAGTCATCCATCACATTTCGTTCATAGTGCAGGGTCCTGACTTCCCATACAACATACCATAACGAATGACCCCTTCGGCTCAATCGCGCCTCTCCCATTGAATCTGATCGCATGATCACTCACAATAAATGGACAAGTGCACAATAGTGAATGACAAAACCCCCACCCATTTCTCAGAGTTATGTTGTATTCAATTATTTGAGATTAGATCCCATGGGGTTCCCAGAATTTTTAGAGGCCCCTTACCCTCCCAATCAGGCCTCCTTCCAGTGCTTAATTTGAGCTGGTGGTATCCAGTGCTTGTCACCAGCACTTAATTGTCACCACCAGTGTTTGTGACAGTTTGCCACCAGGTGGTGCTTTCTGGATTACCACAACAAAGGTCAATCATTAATTCAATACACATTAAAAATGACTATCACCTGCCGCCCAAGCCATTCTTATAGCTTTTGAGGCCTGGAATAGTCACAATTTTTTTATTTGTGCATTTTTATATAGAATGTACATTACCTGAAGGTGGCACAGCGCTTTACAATAGAACAAGTTACATTACATAATGACTTCAGAGTACATGGATTACATATAAAATACATGAGTCTAAACACAAAAGGAAAATGTTACAATGGTGTTTGTGAAAAATGTAGAATTTAAACTAGGAGTGTAGATATATTCTGCCAGTATTGGTGCAAAGAATATAGACATAACATAATGATCTTCTATAGTACAGCATTATGACCTTTGCTGGTAGGTTGCATCCAAGGGCTGCAACCGCTAGTCCTGTCCCCACGATTGCACTACACAAGGGGTAGCAAGCCAGGCTGTCGTCAAAGTGCCCCAGGCGCAACAACCTTCCCGGTTGTACCCCAGCACTGAACCAGGCGTCAGGGAGGCGCAGCAGTCCGACCTCTTCACTGAGGGACGGTGGAGTGTTTCAGGCTGGGGTGAGCTAAATTGCAGAGGTTTGCAGCGAAGTTTTCTCACCTCCAATATGGCCGCCATACTATCACCATTCCCCACACCGGCAGCTCATGGCGTTCCAAAGACTGGAGAGTCAGCTGCAGCCGAACTCTGCAGTTAGTCCCGGCTCAAGCTCATCCTCTACCTGTGGGACAGGGACTCACCTCTCCCCCGGGGGAATGGGGAAAGCAAGGTAAGCAGTTCTGGTGGCCGTCTGCAGGCACTCAGCAGGCAGCGGAGGTGGGTGTTGGAGGGCTACCTCACTCCGTCTGGAGGCACCCAGTGGCCTGGATTCCTTCCTGCCTCACCGTTGCTACACTGTCCCCACCATGAACCCCTCCTCGCTCATTTTGGCCCTGCAGGATCGTGGGATGGCTTCCCATGGATCCCGACGGATGGAGGTTTGAAGGAGGCCTACTCACAGGGACCAATCCCTATGGTGATCCCCGGTCCGGGAGCTACCAACAGGAGCTCCCTAGCAGTCGGCCATCTTGAGCTATCAAATTGTCACACTTACAGGCATGTGATGGTTAGCAATTCTGCTCGCCGGCCAGAACGGAGTTAGCGTTCCAGCTGCGGGCGGGGCTTAGACCTTAAGAAGAAGCGTGACTGGGGGTTTGGGCGACTAGCAAGGTGGTGGCAGCTCCTTGTGTGTTTGTTGTGAAGAGCTCGTGCAGATTGCGAGGGGATCCTCCTCTGCATGCTTGTTAAGCCCAGTGCTAAACGCAGTATTTTTAAAATTCCCCCTGTTAAAAGCGCACCTTCTGCAATCCGATACAATTGATGTAACAACTGTTATTTTAAAATTTATTTTAACCTACTAGCAGTACTGTGATTACTCTGTACCCCTAGCCCCGTTCCACCGCGGCTCCGTGCCGTTTGTGTGGAGGGCAGGGTAGAGCTCCATTGTGCCTCAGGGCCGGCTCCCCGACCAGAACGGAGTTAGCGTTCCAGCTGGGGGCGGGGCTTAGACCTTAAGAAGAAGCGTGACTGGGGGTTCGGGCGACTAGCAAGGTGGTGGCAGCTCCTTGTGTGTTTGTTGTGAAGAGCTCGTGCAGATTGCGAGGGGATCCTCCTCTGCATGCATGTTAAGCCCAGTGCTAAACGCAGTATTTTTAAAATTCCCCCTGTTAAAAGCGCACCTTCTGCAATCCGATGCAATTGATGTAACAACTGTTATTTTAAAATTTATTTTACCTACTAGCAGTACTGTGATTACTCTGTAACCCTAGCCCCGTTCCACCGCGGCTCCGTGCCGTTTGTGTGGAGGGCAGGGTAGAGCTCCATTGTGCCTCAGGGCCGGCTGCCCGACCAGAACGGAGTTAGCGTTCCAGCTGGGGGCGGGGCTTAGACCTTAAAAATGGCTACCCGGAAGCGCAGCGGTCGAGCACAGCGGGAGCGCCGTTACCTCGCCGAAGCCGCGCTAAAGGGGTGCCAGTCTGCGCCAGTCCGCGCTGGGATCGCGCTGTGCGCCACATCCCCTGGCCCCCACAGAACCCACCACACAACGAAGGTAACAACCTATTCCAGAGTGCAGCTTCTGAGTATAGGAAACACTGTAAATTACAAGAGCTGTACTCACTTTGAAACTGATTCCTTTTGTAACTTACTTTCTAACGCCTGTCTGAACTGCTCATTTAAGATTACGTTACCTTACTCACAGCAAGCATCCCTTCTGGTCCCTAGAAACGAAGATAAACACATAATCTGCACATTTATAAATGCACGTTCTCTTATAAAACATAGGGAAGACGTGGCCGAACTCATAGCCAACCAAAATATAGACGTTCTGTTTATAACTGAGACCTGGGCAGATCTAGCATCTGGCCCAGATTTCAGTATAGCCACCCCGGACGGCTATCATGTGATTAGACTAGACAGATCATCCGGCAAAAGGGGCGGTGGTCTAGCCATTATACACCGAGCTAATTTAGCTATAAAAACAGAACCATTAGATTGCGATTTTGCTGAAGTTTTAGGTTTCACTATTACTCTCTCCCCTATACAAACCTTTACGGGAACTCTGTTGTATCGACGACCTACCTCATGCATACCCTTCCTGAAATCCCTCAATTTCCTATTAGAACCAGTAGCCGCCAATTCGGACTACACAATATTGGGAGACTTTAATTTTCATTTAGAAAATCTTGCAGATAAAGACTCGTCCACTCTTATCTCGGACTTCTCGTCTGCTGGCTTAGAATAGCGGGTCTCCTTAGCCACTCATCAAGCAGGCCACATTCTGGATGGCTTATTTACAAACAATTCTCATATGACTTACCCTACAGTGTTCCCGCTTATATGGACGGATCACTCTGCAGTGAAATTCACGATCTTAGTCAGGAATCATAAAAATTTATCCCCTCCCATCCGCCCCCAGATTAAATGTCGCGACTGGAAAAACCTTGATTCCACCGTTTTACATAATACCTTGGAGTCCACGAGACCAGAAGACATATCTGATCCACATGAAGCATCTAATAACTATGGACATTGGCTGAACAATGCCTTTAACCGCTTAGCACCTAACATAAAGATGCGGCCAAACCGCACTAAACCCTCCGCGCCGTGGTTCTCGGAACCACTAAGGCTTGAAAGACAACGATGCCGAAATTTGGAGAGGCGTTGGCGTATGAAATATGACAACAATGACAGAGATACATACAAGAAAGCTTTGTCAAGCTACACAAAACTCATAATTGCAGAAAAATGTAACTTTTATAGTACACAGATAGAACTAGCTCAAAATTCGAGCAAACAGCTATATCAGGTGGTTAAAAAATTAGCCAATCCACCAGCTCTTGCCACCACAGAGCCATCTCAAATTTTCTGCAATAAGGTAGCGGAATTTTTTAAGGCAAAGGTCAAAGACATCTTTAACAATTTTACTAAAAAAACTATCACTGATTCAGCCTGCTTGGAGATCCCTCTTACGTCCCCTAAGCCAACCTTTGAGGCTTTTTCCCCACTATCCCAACAGGCTATGAAAGAACTGATGAACACTATTAAGTCAGGATCACCTTTGGATCCATGTCCCCCATTCATCCTCAAACCATTATTCAATCTGATAGCCCTGGTGCTCACTAACATCTGGAATGCCATGTTTCGGACAGGGGACTACCCCTCAATCTGGAAAAAAGCCACGGTAAAACCTCTCTTAAAAAAATCGACCCTAAATCCATCAGAGCCTAAAAGCTATCGCCCTATTGCCTCGCTCCCCTATCCATCAAAATTTTTTGAAAAGGCAATGAACTTACAGCTGTCGAACTATATTGATCATAACGATCTGCTGGATGACATCCAGTTTGGGTTCAGGAAGGGCCACGGGACCGAGACTGCTCTGATAAAGGCAGCAGAGGAGGTCAGGATAATCATGGACCAGGGTGGTGCAGCGGTCCTAATACTGTTGGATTTGTCTGCAGCTTTCGACACGGTCGATCATACCATCTTGATCGACCGTGTCGCTGCAATAGGCATTCAGGGCAAAGCCAAAGCACTCCTGGCATCCTTCCTGGCTGATAGAGAGCAGTCTGTGAAGATCGGGAGTTATTACTCTCCTGATTTCACTTTGCCTTGTGGAGTTCCCCAAGGCTCCTCGCTAAGTCCGACACTTTTTAACATCTACGTGTCGGACTTGGCGAGGGTGATCAAGTCATTTGGTATTGGACTGACCTCATACGCTGATGACACCCAGCTGGTCCTGGCGATTCACAAAAATGGAGGAGCAGTGGCCGTTAACTTCCAGGAGGGTATGAGAGTCATCAGTACCTGGATGGTCTAAAGTTAAATTCTGACAAGACTGAGGTCCTGGTATTTGGTGAGCTGACCCCGTCTTGGTCCCCAGTTTGGTGGCCTTCGGAGTTAGGAACCGCTCCATCACCAGTACCCAAAGTTAGGAATCTGGGGGTTCTATTCGACAACAAGTTAGCTTTTGTCAGCCATGCCAACGCAGTGGTCTCAGCCTCCTTTTTTACCCTAAGAATGGTAAAGAAATTGCTTCCATTTCTTCCCCCAAATGCAGGCAAGACCCTAATGTCCACTTTGGTATTGTCTAAGGTGGACTATTGTAAGGGCCTATTGTTGAACGCGCAGGAGCAAGTTTTGAACAAACTACAGCTTGTTCAAAATGCTGCCGAAAGGATTCTAACCGGCACACCGAAGTATTCATCTATTTCTCCCATCATTCGTCAACTACATTGGTTGCCGGTTAGAAGCCGTACAAAGTTTAAGGACTTGTGTATCACATATAAGGCATTGAACAACATTGGACCAGAATTTTTTTTAAAGGCTATTTGTGTTTACACGCCTAGTCGAACATTACGTTCATCTGCAGCCCAACAGCTTCAAATCCCACGCACAAAAAAAGCCACATGGGGAGACAAACGCTTTGTGGTTGCTACTTCTAAACTGTGGAGCCTGCTCCCTCCCTACATTAAACTTATCCCATCACTGCTAACATTCCGAAAGCATCTTAAAACCTGGCTTTTTAATCAGTAAACTCCCAATAGGAACCCTTTTGCAATCTGTAAGCTCTAGCGCCGAGACACCGGAAGGTATTTGTGCGCTATAGAAATTTTATAAATAAATAAATAAATAAATTGTGTTGGTACTATCAATGGCAGCATGGCAGGGCAATGAGTGGTGCAGACTGCAGTGGCCTCCTCACGTGAGCCCTTGCACTTTTCTTTTTACGAATTAAGCACTGCCTCTTTTTAATCCCTGTTCCATTATGAAATACAGGACTCAAGATCTGGCAAGATCTCAGAGTCCCACAAGAAGGGGGCCATCTTTGGGCGTGATCTATAAAGACCGAGCCCTGCCCCTCAGGCCTTGCTTGGCTTCTCTACTTACCAGGAAGAGGGATCTCTAGCTCATCTCTGGTGTCCTGACACATTTCCGAGTGATCGTATCTTTTCAGGCTCCCTCGCTCAGCGGCACTGCTCCTTCTTGCTCATTGCCAGTGACTACATCTGCAAAGACAAAGAAATAGAAAAAAAGGTATGAAAAGTGGTTTGAAAAGCGTATAAAGCAGACTTCAAGAACAAAGCCATCTCACACAAATTATGGTCAGTGCACCGAACCTTGATTTTGATATTTACTTACCATATAGGGAACGTTTGCAAGTAATATATAAAGGGCCACAGACGTTAAAAGATTGGACAACATACTTGTTATCCTATGTTGGGAATAGAAGATTTTTTTGTCCCAAGCACCCTATGCAGCGAGTAGGGCTTTTGGATGCCTGGAGAACACTGTGATTGCACCTTCAAAAAAACTGTATTTCTTTTAGAAGGCTTAAGTGATTGTCTTGCATTTGGGTATTGATGGGGTACAAAGCATTGTGGGGTTCAGTATTTGATGTTTAAAGTGCAGTGCATTGTCATAGTGTAACCTCTTCCTGTTTTCTTCTAAAAGGGGTGTTTGAAAATAGTGGGAGCCGCTCGTAAAGAAGCAAAACTCCAGTCCAGAAAACAGAGCTGTTTGATCAGACACCAAGTGTTGAACCTTCCTGTGTCTGCCCCTATATTCTCCCTTCCTGCCCTCTTTCCCCTACGATTTAATCGCTCACATCGGTTACATATTCAGGAGTTGGGCGTTAGTCTGGAGGTGAGAGGGTGGAATATCTTCATATCCGCTGAACTTGGATTTCAGATGAGTGGATCCTTGACAACACCATATTGTTTTCCTAGACTGGTGTTTCACCAAAAATTCTTTGATAAACTTTGCCCAGGAAGAAATCCAAAGTTTATGATGTATAATTTGCAACACACTTGAAACAGTTTTATTTCAACACAGATGGGGTTTAATGTTGGCTTTAGTATCCAATATTTTATACTGTGAAGCCTCTTTCCTTCCTTCTTTCTATATTCTTTCTTCCCTTCTTTTATTCTTCCCCCCAAAAATGTATGTTCTTTTTTCTTTACCCCCTCTTTCTTTCTCTTTCCTTCTTTCTTTCTTTTGTGTCTTGAATTCTCCTTCTTTCTTTCCTGCCTTCTTCCCAGCTTTCATTTCCTTGTTCCTTCTTTTGTTGCCTTCCCTTCTGTCCTTCCTTCCTTCTTACCTATCTTTTTTATTTTATCTAATTATTTTCATTCTTTCTCTTTCTTTTTCTTTCTTTTCGCCTTTCCTTTTTCTTTCTTTCATTTGTTCTTTTTTCCTTTCCTTCTTGCTTTTTTTCATTCTTTATTTCTTCTTTTCTGATATTTCTCTTTTGTCTTCTTTTTTTCTTTTTTTCTTGTTTGCCTTCCTTTCCTATTTCTTTCCTTCCTTCTTTCCTTTCTTTCTGTTTGCCTTCATTCATTTTTCAGGTCAAAGTCCACAAGACAGTGCAGCTGTTCAGTTTGCTGATGACTTCTTGGGGACATTCTGAAAGCTTCCCTGGGAAAGCTTTCCTGTGAATGCATTACTTGCCCTTGGCTTTGTGTTTCATAACTCACATTAACTTCCTTTCTTTTTGCTGGTTTTTATTTGTTTTAGGTTGTTGGGCTTGAGTTTGTTCATCCCTTGGAGTAAAGCTTATTTAGTGCTCACTTTCTGTAAGCAGGCCTTTAAATCTTGTCAAATTAGCTGTGCATTCCAAGATAGAGAGTAAATGTCAGGCTCCGTCTTCCGAGGGAGCTTGGTGTTTTCTTTTCTTTCCCTGACTTCAAAGTGAGAAGATTTATGTGACAATCATGCTGCAAAAATAAAGTTTGTTTTTGCTAGCACACAACAAAATTTAAATGTCTGTAAATAACCTGTGCAGCTATTTCAGAATATATCAGAATTAGGAAAGCCCAAACAAAGCCACATTTTTGTAATTCTGAAGTGTGTTGGAAAAATATTTCAATATGTTCAAATAAAATCAATACAGCATACATTCCATACATTATCGTTGGTGCACTGTATATTTTTATGAGTAAAACGGTATGCCTCTGCAAATGTAATAGTCTTTTCAATTGAAAATGTGTTGTCCGTAATGGCAATGCTCTGACACATTATGCATGCTCCACATTACTTCCACTCCACTGTACATCAGTCCACTCTACAACACCCTACTCCACTTTATGCCCCTCCACTATAAGCCTCTCTACGACACTGCACTCCACTCTACGACTCTATGACAATCCACTCCACTCTAAAACACTCAACTCCACATCACTCCACTCCATTCTATGCCACTCTAAGCTCCTTTACGACATGCCACACCACTCCACTCTATGACACACCTGCCACTCTATAACATTCTACTCTACTCTACAACATGCTACTCCACTCTATGCCCCCCACTCTGACATACATGCCACGCCACTCTACTCTACTACACGCCACAACACTCTACTCTATGATGCATTAATCCACTGTACGCCACTCCACTCTACACTACTCCACACTAAGTCACTCCACTCTATGTCACTTTATGGCATGCCAATCCACTCTATGCCCCTCAACTCTAAACTACGCCATTCTACACCACACCTCTCTACAACACTTTACCCCACTCCACATCATAACACTCTACAAGAAGACACTCAACTCCACTCTCACACTCCACTCTATGACACTCCACTCTACAAACACTCTACTCTATTCTACACCACATCACAACACTCGTCTAATCAGAACATTTGTAAAGCGCACTATTCACCCGTGAGGGTCTCATGGGTTTTGCCACTCCACAACACTCTACGTCACTCGACCATACTCTATGCTACTCCATTCTATGACACTCTACTCCACCCCATACCACTCCACTCTACAACAATCTACTGCACTCTACAACACAACACTCTGCTCCACTGTACTCAACTCCCTCTACACCACTCCACTCTATGCCACTTCACTCTACTCTACAATACTCTATTCCACTCTGCGACACTCCTCTCTACGACACTCTATATCGCTCCACCTTACAACGCTCTTCTCCACTCTAAGCCCCTCCACTATATGCCCCTCCACTCTGCTCCACTTCACTCCATCCACAATACTCCACTACACTCTATGCCACTCCACAACACTCCACTTTACTCCACTCTATAACACTCTATGCCACGCCGCATCACTCCAATCATTCTATGACTGTTAGGGTTTGTGCACAGCAAAGAGCATGTCCTCTCTCATTGCACTGAGTGGTGCCCCCAAGTGATGTGGTGGTGTCCCCGAGTGATGTGGTAGTGATCCCGAGTGATGTGGTGTGTTCCTGAGTGATGTGGTATTGTTCTTGAGTGATGTGGTAGTGTCCCTGAGTGATGTGGAGGTGTCCCTGAGTGATGTGGTGGTGTCCCTGAGTGATGTGGTGGTGCCCCTGAGTGATGTGGTGGTGTCCCTGAGTGATGTGGTTGTGTCCCCGAGTGATGTGGTGGTGTCCCCGAGTGATGTGGAGGTGTTCCTGAGTGATGTGGTGGTGTCCCCGAGTGATGTGGTGGTGTCCTCAAGTGATGCGGTGGTGTTCCTGAGTGATGTGGAGGTGTTCCTGAGTGATGTGGTGGTGTTCCTGAGTGAGGTGGTGGTGTCCCTGAGTGCTGTGGTGGTGTCCCCGAGTGATGTGGTGGTGTCCCTGAGTGATGTGGTTGTGCCCCTGAGTGATGTGGTGGTGCCCCCGAGTGATGTGGTGGTGTCCCCGAGTGATGTGGTGGTGATCCCGAGTGATGTGGTGGTGTTCCTGAGTGATGTGGTATTATTCTTGAGTGATGTGGTTGTGTCCCTGAGTGATGTGGAGGTGTCCCTGAGTGATGTGGTGGTGTCCCTGAGTGATGTGGTGGTGCCCCTGAGTGGTGCCCCTGAGTGATGTGGTGGTGTCCCTGAGTGATGTGGACGTGTCCCCGAGTGATGTGGTGGTGTCCCCGAGTGATGTGGTGGTGTTCCTGAGTGATGTGGTGGTGTCTCCGAGTGATGTGGTGGTGTCCTCAAGTGATGCAGTGGTGTTCCTGAGTGATGTGGAGGTGTTCCTGAGTGATGTGGTGGTGTTCCTGAGTGATGTGGTGGTGTCCCTGAGTGATATGGTGGTGTTCCAGAGTGATGTGGTGGTGTCCCCGAGTTATGTGGTGGTGTCCCCGAGTGATGTGGTGGTGTCCCTGAGTGATGTTATCCCTGAGTGATGTGGTGGTGCCCCTGAGTGATGTGGTGGTGTCCCCGAGTGATGTGGTGGTGTCCTTAAGTGATGCAGTGGTGTTCCTGAGTGATGTGGAGGTGTTCCTGAGTGATGTGGTGGTGTCCCTGAGTGATGTGGTGGTGTCCCTGAGTGATGTGGTGGTGTTCCAGAGTGATGTGGTGGTGTCCCCGAGTTATGTGGTGGTGTCCCCGAGTGATGTGGTGGTGTCCCTGAGTGATGTTATCCCTGAGTGATGTGGTGGTGCCCCTGAGTGATGTGGTGGTGTCCCTGAGTGATGTGGTGGTGTCCCCGAGTGATGTGGTGGTGTCCCCGAGTGATGTGGTGGTGTCCCCGAGTGATGTAGTGGTGTCCCCGAGTGATGTAGTGGTGTTCCTGAGTGATGTGGTGGTGTCCCCGAGTGATGTGGTGGTGTCCCCGAGTGATGTGGTGGTGTCTCCGGGTGATGTGGTGGTGTCCCTGAGTGATGTGGTGGTGTCCCTGAGTGATGTGGTGGTGCCCCTGAGTGGTGCCCCTGAGTGATGTGGTGGTTCACGTGTGATGTGGTGGTGTTCCCGAGTGATGTGGTGGTGTCCCTGAGTGATGTGGTGGTGTCCCTGAGTGATGTGGTGGTGTTCCAGAGTGATGTGGTGGTGTCCCCGAGTTATGTGGTGGTGTCCCCGAGTGATGTGGTGGTGTCCCTGAGTGATGTTATCCCTGAGTGATGTGGTGGTGCCCCTGAGTGATGTGGTGGTGTCCCTGAGTGATGTGGTGGTGTCCCCGAGTGATGTGGTGGTGTCCCCGAGTGATGTGGTGGTGTCCCCGAGTGATGTAGTGGTGTCCCCGAGTGATGTAGTGGTGTCCCCGAGTGATGTAGTGGTGTTCCTGAGTGATGTGGTGGTGTCCCCGAGTGATGTGGTGGTGTCCCCGAGTGATGTGGTGGTGTCCCCGAGTGATGTGGTGGTGTCTCCGGGTGATGTGGTGGTGTCCCTGAGTGATGTGGTGGTGTCCCTGAGTGATGTGGTGGTGCCCCTGAGTGGTGCCCCTGAGTGATGTGGTGGTTCACGTGTGATGTGGTGGTGTTCCCGAGTGATGTGGTGGTGTCGCCGAGTGATGTGGTGGTGTCCCCGAGTGATGTGGTGGTGTCCCTGAGTGATGTGGTGGTGTTCCTGAGTGATGTGGTGGTGTCCCGGAGTGATGTGGTGGTGTCCCTGAGTGATGTGGTGGTGTTCCTGAGTGATGTGGTGGTGTCCCGGAGTGATGTGGTGGTGTCCCTGAGTGATGTGGTGGTGCCCCCGAGTGATGTGGTGGTGTCCCCGAGTGATGTGCTGATGTCCCTGAGTGATGTGGTGGTGTCCCTGGGTGATGTGGTGGTGTTCCTGAGTGATGTGCAGGCATCCCTGAGTGATGTGGAGGTGTCCCTGAGTGATGTGGTGGTGTCCCTGAGTGATGTGGTGGTGCCCCTGAGTGGTGCCCCTGAGTGATGTGGTGGTGTACCTGAGTGATGTGGTCGTGTCCCCGAGTGATGTGGTGGTGTCCCCGAGTGATGTGGTGGTGTTCCTGAGTGATGTGGTGGTGTCCCCGAGTGATGTGGTGGTGTCCTCAAGTGATGCGGTGGTGTTCCTGAGTGATGTGGAGGTGTTCCTGAGTGATGTGGTGGTGTTCCTGAGTGATGTGGTGGTGTCCCTGAGTGCTGTGGTGGTGTCCCCGAGTGATGTGGTGGTGTCCCTGAGTGATGTGGTGGTGTCCCTGAGTGATGTGGTGGTGTTCCTGAGTGATGTGGTGGATTTTCCTGAGTAATGTGGTGGGGCCCCTGAGTGATGTGGTTGTGCCCCTGAGTGATGTGGTGGTGCCCCCGAGTGATGTGGTGGTGTCCCCGAGTGATGTGGTGGTGATCCCGAATGATGTGGTGGTGTTCCTGAGTGATGTGGTATTGTTCTTGAGTGATGTGGTAGTGTCCCTTAGGGATGTGGAGGTGTCCCTGAGTCATGTGGTGGTGTCCCTGAGTGATGTGGTGGTGCCCCTGAGTGGTGCCCCTGAGTAATGTGGTGGTGTCCTTGAGTGATGTGGTGGTGTTCCTGAGTGATGTGGTGGTGTCCCCGAGTGATGTGGTGGTGTCCTCAAGTGATGCGGTGGTGTTCCTGAGTGATGTGGAGGTGTTCCTGAGTGATGTGGTGGTGTTCCTGAGTGATGTGGTGGTGTCGCTGAGTGATGTGGTGGTGTTCCAGAGTGATGTGGTGGTGTCCCCGAGTTATGTGGTGGTGTCCCCGAGTGATGTGGTGGTGTCCCTGAGTGATGTTATCCCTGAGTGATGTGGTGGTGTTCCAGAGTGATGTGGTGGTGTCCCCGAGTTATGTGGTGGTGTCCCCGAGTGATGTGGTGGTGTCCCTGAGTGATGTTATCCCTGAGTGATGTGGTGGTGCCACTGAGTGATGTGGTGGTGTCCCTGAGTGATGTGGTGGTGTCCCCGAGTGATGTGGTGGTGTCCCGGAGTGATGTGGTGGTGTCCCCGAGTGATGTAGTGGTGTCCCCGAGTGATGTAGTGGTGTTCCTGAGTGATGTGGTGGTGTCCCCGAGTGATGTGGTGGTGTCCCCGAGTGATGTGGTGGTGTCCCCGAGTGATGTGGTGGTGTCTCCGGGTGATGTGGTGGTGTCCCTGAGTGATGTGGTGGTGTCCCTGAGTGATGTGGTGGTGCCCCTGAGTGGTGCCCCTGAGTGATGTGGTGGTTCACGTGTGATGTGGTGGTGTTCCCGAGTGATGTGGTGGTGTCGCTGAGTGATGTGGTGGTGTCCCCAAGTGATGTGGTGGTGTCCCTGAGTGATGTGGTGGTGTTCCTGAGTGATGTGGTGGTGTCCCTGAGTGATGTGGTGGTGTCCCTGAGTGATGTGGTGGTGCCCCCGAGTGATGTGGTGGTGTCCCCGAGTGATGTGCTGATGTCCCTGAGTGATGTGGTGGTGTCCCTGAGTGATGTGGTGGTGTTCCTGAGTGATGTGCAGGCATCCCTGAGTGATGTGGAGGTGTCCCTGAGTGATGTGGTGGTGTCCCTGAGTGATGTGGTGGTGCCCCTGAGTGGCGCCCCTGAGTGATGTGGTGGTGTCCCTGAGTGATGTGGTCGTGTCCCCGAGTGATGTGGTGGTGTCCCCGAGTGATGTGGTGGTGTTCCTGAGTGATGTGGTGGTGTCCCCGAGTGATGTGGTGGTGTCCTCAAGTGATGCGGTGGTGTTCCTGAGTGATGTGGAGGTGTTCCTGAGTGATGTGGTGGTGTTCCTGAGTGATGTGGTGGTGTCCCTGAGTGCTGTGGTGGTGTCCCCGAGTGATGAGGTGGTGTCCCTGAGTGATGTGGTGGTGTCCCTGAGTGATGTGGTGGTGTTCCTGAGTGATGTGGTGGATTTTCCTGAGTAATGTGGTGGGGCCCCTGAGTGATGTGGTTGTGCCCCTGAGTGATGTGGTGGTGCCCCCGAGTGATGTGGTGGTGTCCCCGAGTGATGTGGTGGTGATCCCGAATGATGTGGTGGTGTTCCTGAGTGATGTGGTATTGTTCTTGAGTGATGTGGTAGTGTCCCTGAGTGATGTGGAGGTGTCCCTGAGTCATGTGGTGGTGTCCCTGAGTGATGTGGTGGTGCCCCTGAGTGGTGCCCCTGAGTAATGTGGTGGTGTCCCTGAGTGATGTGGTGGTGTTCCTGAGTGATGTGGTGGTGTCCCCGAGTGATGTGGTGGTGTCCTCAAGTGATGCGGTGGTGTTCCTGAGTGATGTGGAGGTGTTCCTGAGTGATGTGGTGGTGTTCCTGAGTGCTGTGGTGGTGTCGCTGAGTGATGTGGTGGTGTTCCAGAGTGATGTGGTGGTGTCCCCGAGTTATGTGGTGGTGTCCCCGAGTGATGTGGTGGTGTCCCTGAGTGATGTTATCCCTGAGTGATGTGGTGGTGCCCCTGAGTGATGTGGTGGTGTCCCCGAGTGATGTGGTGGTGTCCTCAAGTGATGCGGTGGTGATCCTGAGTGATGTGGAAGTGTTCCTGAGTGATGTGGTGGTGTTCCTGAGTGATGTGGTGGTGTCCCTGAGTGATGTGGTGGTGTTCCAGAGTGATGTGGTGGTGTCCCCGAGTTATGTGGTGGTGTCCCCGAGTGATGTGGTGGTGTCCCTGAGTGATGTTATCCCTGAGTGATGTGGTGGTGCCCCTGAGTGATGTGGTGGTGTCCCTGAGTGATGTGGTGGTGTCCTCAAGTGATGCGGTGGTGTTCCTGAGTGATGTGGAGGTGTTCCTGAGTGATGTGGTGGTGTTCCTGAGTGAGGTGGTGGTGTCCCTGAGTGCTGTGGTGGTGTCCCGAGTGATGTGGTGGTGTCCCTGAGTTATGTGGTGGTGTCCCTGAGTGATGTGGTGGTGTTCCTGAATGATGTGGTGGATTTCCCTGAGTAATGTGGTGGTGCCCCTGAGTGGTGCCCCTGAGTGATGTGGTTGTGCCCCTGAGTGATGTGGTGGTGCCCCCGAGTGATGTGGTGGTGTCCCCGAGTGATGTGGTGGTGATCCCGAGTGATGTGGTGGTGTTCCTGAGTGATGTGGTATTATTCTTGAGTGATGTGGTTGTGTCCCTGAGTGATGTGGAGGTGTCCCTGAGTGATGTGGTGGTGTCCCTGAGTGATGTGGTGGTGCCCCTGAGTGGTGCCCCTGAGTGATGTGGTGGTGTCCCTGAGTGATGTGGACGTGTCCCCGAGTGATGTGGTGGTGTCCCCGAGTGATGTGGTGGTGTTCCTGAGTGATGTGGTGGTGTCTCCGAGTGATGTGGTGGTGTCCTCAAGTGATGCAGTGGTGTTCCTGAGTGATGTGGAGGTGTTCCTGAGTGATGTGGTGGTGTTCCTGAGTGATGTGGTGGTGTCCCTGAGTGATATGGTGGTGTTCCAGAGTGATGTGGTGGTGTCCCCGAGTTATGTGGTGGTGTCCCCGAGTGATGTGGTGGTGTCCCTGAGTGATGTTATCCCTGAGTGATGTGGTGGTGCCCCTGAGTGATGTGGTGGTGTCCCCGAGTGATGTGGTGGTGTCCTTAAGTGATGCAGTGGTGTTCCTGAGTGATGTGGAGGTGTTCCTGAGTGATGTGGTGGTGTCCCTGAGTGATGTGGTGGTGTCCCTGAGTGATGTGGTGGTGTTCCAGAGTGATGTGGTGGTGTCCCCGAGTTATGTGGTGGTGTCCCCGAGTGATGTGGTGGTGTCCCTGAGTGATGTTATCCCTGAGTGATGTGGTGGTGCCCCTGAGTGATGTGGTGGTGTCCCTGAGTGATGTGGTGGTGTCCCCGAGTGATGTGGTGGTGTCCCCGAGTGATGTGGTGGTGTCCCCGAGTGATGTAGTGGTGTCCCCGAGTGATGTAGTGGTGTTCCTGAGTGATGTGGTGGTGTCCCCGAGTGATGTGGTGGTGTCCCCGAGTGATGTGGTGGTGTCTCCGGGTGATGTGGTGGTGTCCCTGAGTGATGTGGTGGTGTCCCTGAGTGATGTGGTGGTGCCCCTGAGTGGTGCCCCTGAGTGATGTGGTGGTTCACGTGTGATGTGGTGGTGTTCCCGAGTGATGTGGTGGTGTCCCTGAGTGATGTGGTGGTGTCCCTGAGTGATGTGGTGGTGTTCCAGAGTGATGTGGTGGTGTCCCCGAGTTATGTGGTGGTGTCCCCGAGTGATGTGGTGGTGTCCCTGAGTGATGTTATCCCTGAGTGATGTGGTGGTGCCCCTGAGTGATGTGGTGGTGTCCCTGAGTGATGTGGTGGTGTCCCCGAGTGATGTGGTGGTGTCCCCGAGTGATGTGGTGGTGTCCCCGAGTGATGTAGTGGTGTCCCCGAGTGATGTAGTGGTGTCCCCGAGTGATGTAGTGGTGTTCCTGAGTGATGTGGTGGTGTCCCCGAGTGATGTGGTGGTGTCCCCGAGTGATGTGGTGGTGTCCCCGAGTGATGTGGTGGTGTCTCCGGGTGATGTGGTGGTGTCCCTGAGTGATGTGGTGGTGTCCCTGAGTGATGTGGTGGTGCCCCTGAGTGGTGCCCCTGAGTGATGTGGTGGTTCACGTGTGATGTGGTGGTGTTCCCGAGTGATGTGGTGGTGTCGCCGAGTGATGTGGTGGTGTCCCCGAGTGATGTGGTGGTGTCCCTGAGTGATGTGGTGGTGTTCCTGAGTGATGTGGTGGTGTCCCGGAGTGATGTGGTGGTGTCCCTGAGTGATGTGGTGGTGCCCCCGAGTGATGTGGTGGTGTCCCCGAGTGATGTGCTGATGTCCCTGAGTGATGTGGTGGTGTCCCTGGGTGATGTGGTGGTGTTCCTGAGTGATGTGCAGGCATCCCTGAGTGATGTGGAGGTGTCCCTGAGTGATGTGGTGGTGTCCCTGAGTGATGTGGTGGTGCCCCTGAGTGGTGCCCCTGAGTGATGTGGTGGTGTACCTGAGTGATGTGGTCGTGTCCCCGAGTGATGTGGTGGTGTCCCCGAGTGATGTGGTGGTGTTCCTGAGTGATGTGGTGGTGTCCCCGAGTGATGTGGTGGTGTCCTCAAGTGATGCGGTGGTGTTCCTGAGTGATGTGGAGGTGTTCCTGAGTGATGTGGTGGTGTTCCTGAGTGATGTGGTGGTGTCCCTGAGTGCTGTGGTGGTGTCCCCGAGTGATGTGGTGGTGTCCCTGAGTGATGTGGTGGTGTCCCTGAGTGATGTGGTGGTGTTCCTGAGTGATGTGGTGGATTTTCCTGAGTAATGTGGTGGGGCCCCTGAGTGATGTGGTTGTGCCCCTGAGTGATGTGGTGGTGCCCCCGAGTGATGTGGTGGTGTCCCCGAGTGATGTGGTGGTGATCCCGAATGATGTGGTGGTGTTCCTGAGTGATGTGGTATTGTTCTTGAGTGATGTGGTAGTGTCCCTTAGTGATGTGGAGGTGTCCCTGAGTCATGTGGTGGTGTCCCTGAGTGATGTGGTGGTGCCCCTGAGTGGTGCCCCTGAGTAATGTGGTGGTGTCCTTGAGTGATGTGGTGGTGTTCCTGAGTGATGTGGTGGTGTCCCCGAGTGATGTGGTGGTGTCCTCAAGTGATGCGGTGGTGTTCCTGAGTGATGTGGAGGTGTTCCTGAGTGATGTGGTGGTGTTCCTGAGTGATGTGGTGGTGTCGCTGAGTGATGTGGTGGTGTTCCAGAGTGATGTGGTGGTGTCCCCGAGTTATGTGGTGGTGTCCCCGAGTGATGTGGTGGTGTCCCTGAGTGATGTTATCCCTGAGTGATGTGGTGGTGTTCCAGAGTGATGTGGTGGTGTCCCCGAGTTATGTGGTGGTGTCCCCGAGTGATGTGGTGGTGTCCCTGAGTGATGTTATCCCTGAGTGATGTGGTGGTGCCACTGAGTGATGTGGTGGTGTCCCTGAGTGATGTGGTGGTGTCCCCGAGTGATGTGGTGGTGTCCCGGAGTGATGTGGTGGTGTCCCCGAGTGATGTAGTGGTGTCCCCGAGTGATGTAGTGGTGTTCCTGAGTGATGTGGTGGTGTCCCCGAGTGATGTGGTGGTGTCCCCGAGTGATGTGGTGGTGTCCCCGAGTGATGTGGTGGTGTCTCCGGGTGATGTGGTGGTGTCCCTGAGTGATGTGGTGGTGTCCCTGAGTGATGTGGTGGTGCCCCTGAGTGGTGCCCCTGAGTGATGTGGTGGTTCACGTGTGATGTGGTGGTGTTCCCGAGTGATGTGGTGGTGTCGCTGAGTGATGTGGTGGTGTCCCCAAGTGATGTGGTGGTGTCCCTGAGTGATGTGGTGGTGTTCCTGAGTGATGTGGTGGTGTCCCTGAGTGATGTGGTGGTGTCCCTGAGTGATGTGGTGGTGCCCCCGAGTGATGTGGTGGTGTCCCCGAGTGATGTGCTGATGTCCCTGAGTGATGTGGTGGTGTCCCTGAGTGATGTGGTGGTGTTCCTGAGTGATGTGCAGGCATCCCTGAGTGATGTGGAGGTGTCCCTGAGTGATGTGGTGGTGTCCCTGAGTGATGTGGTGGTGCCCCTGAGTGGCGCCCCTGAGTGATGTGGTGGTGTCCCTGAGTGATGTGGTCGTGTCCCTGAGTGATGTGGTGGTGTCCCCGAGTGATGTGGTGGTGTTCCTGAGTGATGTGGTGGTGTCCCCGAGTGATGTGGTGGTGTCCTCAAGTGATGCGGTGGTGTTCCTGAGTGATGTGGAGGTGTTCCTGAGTGATGTGGTGGTGTTCCTGAGTGATGTGGTGGTGTCCCTGAGTGCTGTGGTGGTGTCCCCGAGTGATGAGGTGGTGTCCCTGAGTGATGTGGTGGTGTCCCTGAGTGATGTGGTGGATTTTCCTGAGTAATGTGGTGGGGCCCCTGAGTGATGTGGTTGTGCCCCTGAGTGATGTGGTGGTGCCCCCGAGTGATGTGGTGGTGTCCCCGAGTGATGTGGTGGTGATCCCGAATGATGTGGTGGTGTTCCTGAGTGATGTGGTATTGTTCTTGAGTGATGTGGTAGTGTCCCTGAGTGATGTGGAGGTGTCCCTGAGTCATGTGGTGGTGTCCCTGAGTGATGTGGTGGTGCCCCTGAGTGGTGCCCCTGAGTAATGTGGTGGTGTCCCTGAGTGATGTGGTGGTGTTCCTGAGTGATGTGGTGGTGTCCCCGAGTGATGTGGTGGTGTCCTCAAGTGATGCGGTGGTGTTCCTGAGTGATGTGGAGGTGTTCCTGAGTGATGTGGTGGTGTTCCTGAGTGCTGTGGTGGTGTCGCTGAGTGATGTGGTGGTGTTCCAGAGTGATGTGGTGGTGTCCCCGAGTTATGTGGTGGTGTCCCCGAGTGATGTGGTGGTGTCCCTGAGTGATGTTATCCCTGAGTGATGTGGTGGTGCCCCTGAGTGATGTGGTGGTGTCCCCGAGTGATGTGGTGGTGTCCTCAAGTGATGCGGTGGTGATCCTGAGTGATGTGGAAGTGTTCCTGAGTGATGTGGTGGTGTTCCTGAGTGATGTGGTGGTGTCCCTGAGTGATGTGGTGGTGTTCCAGAGTGATGTGGTGGTGTCCCCGAGTTATGTGGTGGTGTCCCCGAGTGATGTGGTGGTGTCCCTGAGTGATGTTATCCCTGAGTGATGTGGTGGTGCCCCTGAGTGATGTGGTGGTGTCCCTGAGTGATGTGGTGGTGTCCCCGAGTGATGTGGTGGTGTCCCCGAGTGATGTGGTGGTGTCCCCGAGTGATGTAGTGGTGTCCCCGAGTGATGTAGTGGTGTTCCCGAGTGATGTGGTGGTGTCCCTGAGTGATGTGGTGGTATCCCCGAGTGATGTGGTGGTGTCCCCGAGTGATGTGGTGGTGTCCCCGAGTGATGTGGTGGTGTCTCCGAGTGATGTGGTGGTGTCCCTGAGTGATGTGGTGGTGTCCCTGAGTGATGTGGTGGTGCCCCTGAGTGGTGCCCCTGAGTGATGTGGTGGTTCACGAGTGATGTGGTGGTGTTCCCGAGTGATGTGGTGGTGTCCCCGAGTGATGTGGTGGTGTCCCCGAGTGATGTGGTGGTGTCCCCGAGTGATGTGGTGGTGTCCCTGAGTGATGTGGTGGTGTTCCTGAGTGATGTGGTGGTTGTCGAGTGATGTGGTGGTGTTCCCGAGTGATGTGGGGGTGTCCCCGAGTGATGTGGTGGTGTCCCCGAGTGATGTGGTGGTGTCGCCGAGTGATGTGGTGGTGTCCCCGAGTGATGTGGTGGTGTTCCTGAGTGATGTGGTGGTGTCCCTGAGTGATGTGGTGGTGCCCCCGAGTGGTGTGGTGGTGTCCCCGAGTGATGTGCTGATGTCCCTGAGTGATGTGGTGGTGTCCCTGAGTGATGTGCTGGCGTCCCTGAGTGATGTGGTGGTGCCCCTGAGTGGGGCCCCTGAGTGATGTGGTGGTGCCCCTGAGTGATGTGGTGGTGTCCCTGAGTGATGTGGTGTTGTCCCCTAGTGGTGTGGTTGTGTCCCCGAGTGATGTGGTGTGTTCCTGAGTGATCCGGTGGTGCCCCTGAGTTAAGTGGTGGTGTCCTTGAGTGCTGTGGTGGTGTCCCGAGTGATGTGGTGTTGTCCCTGAGTGATGTGGTGGTGTCCCTGAGTGATGTGGTGGTGTTCCTGAGTGATGTGGTGGTGTCCCTGAGTAATGTGGTGGTGCCCCTGAGTGGTGCCCCTGAGTGATGTGGTTGTGCCCCTGAGTGATGTGGTGGTGTCCCTGAGTGATGTGGTGGTGTCCCTGAGTTATGTGGTGGTGCCCCCGAGTGATGTGGTGGTGTCCCCGAGTGATGTGGTGGTGATCCTGAGTGATGTGGTGGTGTTCCTGAGTGATGTGGTATTGTTCTTGAGTGATGTGGTAGTGTCCCTGAGTGATGTGGAGGTGTCCCTGAGTGATGTGGTGGTGTCCCTGAGTGATGTGGTCGTGTCCCTGAGTGATGTGGTCGTGTCCCTGAGTGATGTGGTGGTGTCCTCAAGTGATGCGGTGGTGTTCCTGAGTGATGTGGAGGTGTTCCTGAGTGATGTGGTGGTGTTCCTGAGTGATGTGGTGGTGTCCCTGAGTGATGTGGTGGTGTTCCAAATTGATGTGGTGGTGTCCCCGAGTTATGTGGTGGTGTCCCCGAGTGATGCGGTGGTGTCCCTGAGTGATGCGGTGGTTTCCCCGAGTGATGTAGTGGTGTCCCTGAGTGATGTGGTGGTGTCCCTGAGTGATGTGGTGGTGTCCCTGAGTGATGTGGTGGTGCCCCTGAGTGGTGCCTCTGAGTGATGTGGTGGAGTTCCTGAGTGATGTGGTGGTGTTCCTGAGTGATGTGGTGGTGTCCCTGAGTGATGTGGTGGTGTCCCTGAGTGATGTGGTGGTGTCCCTGAGTGATGTGGTGTTCCCCTGAGTGATGTGGTGGTGTTCCTGAGTGCTGTGGTGGTGTCGCTGAGTGATGTGGTGGTGTCCCTGAGTGATGTGGTGGTGCCCCTGAGTGGTGCCCCTGAGTAATGTGGTGGTGTCCCTGAGTGATGTGGTGGTGTTCCTGAGTGATGTGGTGGTGTCCCCGAGTGATGTGGTGGTGTCCTCAAGTGATGCGGTGGTGTTCCTGAGTGATGTGGAGGTGTTCCTGAGTGATGTGGTGGTGTTCCTGAGTGCTGTGGTGGTGTCGCTGAGTGATGTGGTGGTGTTCCAGAGTGATGTGGTGGTGTCCCCGAGTTATGTGGTGGTGTCCCCGAGTGATGTGGTGGTGTCCCTAAGTGATGTTATCCCTGAGTGATGTGGTGGTGTTCCAGAGTGATGTGGTGGTGTCCCCGAGTTATGTGGTGGTGTCCCCGAGTGATGTGGTGGTGTCCCTGAGTGATGTTATCCCTGAGTGATGTGGTGGTGCCCCTGAGTGATTTGGTGGTGTCCCTGAGTGATGTGGTGGTGTCCCCGAGTGATGTGGTGGTGTCCCCGAGTGATGTGGTGGTGTCCCCGAGTGATGTAGTGGTGTCCCCGAGTGATGTAGTGGTGTTCCTGAGTGATGTGGTGGTGTCCCCGAGTGATGTGGTGGTGTCCCCGAGTGATGTGGTGGTGTCCCCGAGTGATGTGGTGGTGTCTCCGGGTGATGTGGTGGTGTCCCTGAGTGATGTGGTGGTGTCCCTGAGTGATGTGGTGGTGCCCCTGAGTGGTGCCCCTGAGTGATGTGGTGGTTCACGTGTGATGTGGTGGTGTTCCCGAGTGATGTGGTGGTGTCGCCGAGTGATGTGGTGGTGTCCCTGAGTGATGTGGTGGTGTTTCTGAGTGATGTGGTGGTGTCCCTGAGGTATGTGGTGGTGTCCCTGAGTGATGTGGTGGTGCCCCCGAGTGATGTGGTGGTGTCCCCGAGTGATGTGCTGATGTCCCTGAGTGATGTGGTGGTGTCCCTCAGTGATGTGGTGGTGTTCCTGAGTGATGTGCAGGCATCCCTGAGTGATGTGGAGGTGTCCCTGAGTGATGTGGTGGTGTCCCTGAGTGATGTGGTGGTGCCCCTGAGTGGTGCCCCTGAGTGATGTGGTGGTGTCCCTGAGTGATGTGGTCGTGTCCCCGAGTGATGTGGTGGTGTCCCCGAGTGATGTGGTGGTGTTCCTGAGTGATGTGGTGGTGTCCCCGAGTGATGTGGTGGTGTCCTCAAGTGATGCGGTGGTGTTCCTGAGTGATGTGGAGGTGTTCCTGAGTGATGTGGTGGTGTTCCTGAGTGATGTGGTGGTGTCCCTGAGTGCTGTGGTGGTGTCCCCGAGTGATGTGGTGGTGTCCCTGAGTGATGTGGTGGTGTTCCTGAGTGATGTGGTGGATTTTCCTGAGTAATGTGGTGGGGCCCCTGAGTGATGTGGTTGTGCCCCTGAGTGATGTGGTGGTGCCCCCGAGTGATGTGTTGGTGTCCCCGAGTGATGTGGTGGTGATCCCGAATGATGTAGTGGTGTTCCTGAGTGATGTGGTATTGTTCTTGAGTGATGTGGTAGTGTCCCTGAGTGATGTGGAGGTGTCCCTGAGTCATGTGGTGGTGTCCCTGAGTGATGTGGTGGTGCCCCTGAGTGGTGCCCCTGAGTAATGTGGTGGTGTCCCTGAGTGATGTGGTGGTGTTCCTGAGTGATGTGGTGGTGTCCCCGAGTGATGTGGTGGTGTCCTCAAGTGATGCGGTGGTGTTCCTGAGTGATGTGGAGGTGTTCCTGAGTGATGTGGTGGTGTTCCTGAGTGCTGTGGTGGTGTCGCTGAGTGATGTGGTGGTGTTCCAGAGTGATGTGGTGGTGTCCCCGAGTTATGTGGTGGTGTCCCCGAGTGATGTGGTGGTGTCCCTGAGTGATGTTATCCCTGAGTGATGTGGTGGTGCCCCTGAGTGATGTGGTGGTGTCCCCGAGTGATGTGGTGGTGTCCTCAAGTGATGCGGTGGTGTTCCTGAGTGATGTGGAAGTGTTCCTGAGTGATGTGGTGGTGTTTCTGAGTGATGTGGTGGTGTCCCTGAGTGATGTGGTGGTGTTCCAGAGTGATGTGGTGGTGTCCCCGAGTTATGTGGTGGTGTCCCCGAGTGATGTGGTGGTGTCCCTGAGTGATGTTATCCCTGAGTGATGTGGTGGTGCCCCTGAGTGATGTGGTGGTGTCCCTGAGTGATGTGGTGGTGTCCCCGAGTGATGTGGTGGTGTCCCCGAGTGATGTGGTGGTGTCCCCGAGTGATGTAGTGGTGTCCCCAAGTGATATAGTGGTGTTCCCGAGTGATGTGGTGGTGTCCCTGAGTGATGTGGTGGTATCCCCGAGTGATGTGGTGGTGTCCCCGAGTGATGTGGTGGTGTCCCCGAGTGATGTGGTGGTGTCTCCGAGTGATGTGGTGGTGTCCCTGAGTGATGTGGTGGTGTCCCTGAGTGATGTGGTGGTGCCCCTGAGTGGGGCCCCTGAGTGATGTGGTGGTTCACGAGTGATGTGGTGGTGTTGCCGAGTGATGTGGTGGTGTCCCCGAGTGATGTGGTGGTGTCCCCGAGTGATGTGGTGGTGTCCCCGAGTGATGTGGTGGTGTCCCTGAGTGATGTGGTGGTGTTCCTGAGTGATGTGGTGGTTGTCAAGTGATGTGGTGGTGTTCCCGAGTGATGTGGGGGTGTCCCCGAGTGATGTGGTGGTGTCCCCGAGTGATGTGGTGGTGTCCCCGAGTGATGTGGTGGTGTCCCCGAGTGATGTGGTGGTGTTCCTGAGTGATGTGGTGGTGTCCCTGAGTGATGTGGTGGTGCCCCCGAGTGGTGTGGTGGTGTCCCCGAGTGATGTGCTGATGTCCCTGAGTGATGTGGTGGTGTCCCTGAGTGATGTGCTGGCGTCCCTGAGTGATGTGGTGGTGCCCCTGAGTGGGGCCCCTGAGTGATGTGGTGGTGCCCCTGAGTGATGTGGTGGTGTCCCTGAGTGATGTGGTGTTGTCCCCTAGTGGTGTGGTGGTGTCCCCGAGTGATGTGGTGTGTTCCTGAGTGATCCGGTGGTGCCCCTGAGTTAAGTGGTGGTGTCCTTGAGTGCTGTGGTGGTGTCCCGAGTGATGTGGTGTTGTCCCTGAGTGATGTGGTGGTGTCCCTGAGTGATGTGGAGGTGTCCCTGAGTTATGTGGTGGTGCCACCGAGTGATGTGGTGGTGTCCCCGAGTGATGTGGTGGTGATCCTGAGTGATGTGGTGGTGTTCCTGAGTGATGTGGTATTGTTCTTGAGTGATGTGGTAGTGTCCCTGAGTGATGTGGAGGTGTCCCTGAGTGATGTGGTGGTGTCCCTGAGTGATGTGGTCGTGTCCCTGAGTGATGTGGTCGTGTCCCTGAGTGATGTGGTGGTGTCCTCAAGTGATGCGGTGGTGTTCCTGAGTGGTGCCCCTGAGTGATGTGGTTGTGCCCCTGAGTGATGTGGTGGTGTCCCTGAGTGATGTGGTGGTGTCCCTGAGTTATGTGGTGGTGCCCCCGAGTGATGTGGTGGTGTCCCCGAGTGATGTGGTGGTGATCCTGAGTGATGTGGTGGTGTTCCTGAGTGATGTGCTATTGTTCTTGAGTGATGTGGTAGTGTCCCTGAGTGATGTGGTGGTGTCCCTGAGTGATGTGGTCGTGTCCCTGAGTGATGTGGTCGTGTCCCTGAGTGATGTGGTGGTGTCCTCAAGTGATGCGGTGGTGTTCCTGAGTGATGTGGAGGTGTTCCTGAGTGATGTGGTGGTGTTCCTGAGTGATGTGGTGGTGTCCCTGAGTGATGTGGTGGTGTTCCAGATTGATGTGGTGGTGTCCCCGAGTTATGTGGTGGTGTCCCCGAGTGATGCGGTGGTGTCCCTGAGTGATGCGGTGGTTTCCCCGAGTGATGTAGTGGTGTCCCTGAGTGATGTGGTGGTGTCCCTGAGTGATGTGGTGGTGTCCCTGAGTGATGTGGTGGTGCCCCTGAGTGGTGCCTCTGAGTGATGTGGTGGAGTTCCTGAGTGATGTGGTGGTGTTCCTGAGTGATGTGGTGGTGTCCCTGAGTGATGTGGTGGTGTCCCTGAGTGATGTGGTGGTGTCCCTGAGTGATGTGGTGTTCCCCTGAGTGATGTGGTGGTGTTCCTGAGTGATGTGGTGGTGTCCCTGAGTGATGTGGTGGTGTCCCTGAGTCATGTGGTGGTGCCCGTGATTGGTGCCCCTGAGTGATGTGGTGGTGCTCCTGAGTGATGTGGTGATGTCCCTGAGTCATGTGGTGGTGCCCGTGATTGGTGCCTCTGTGTGATGTGGCGGTGCCCCTGAGTCATGTGGTGGTGTCCCTGAGTGATGTCGTGGTGCCCCTGAGTGATATGGTGGTGTTCCTGAGTGATATGGTGGTGTTCCTGAGTGATGTGGTGGTGCCCCTGAGTGATGTGGTGGTGTCCCTGAGTGATGTGGTGGTGCCCCTGAGTGATATGGTGGTGTCCCTGAGTGATGTGGTGCAGCAGCACAGAGACTGAAGCTAAGAACATGCAGGGTTGAGTGTTACAAAGCGCGTTCAGTTTCAAAGCACAGAATGATGGAGCCGGGAAAAAACAAGGGGAAACAGGAAAACACAGGGAGAGTGTATAATGATAGAGGCAGCGAGGGCTGGGGCTTGGACAGCAATCAAGTATGGGGTCGAGAAGGCACTGAATGGGAGAACACGGAAAACACCCATGGCCTAGGAAGGAAGATGCAAGCACACAAGCAAAATAAGCTCTCGGCATTGCTGTGGCGGGGGGCGGGGGAGCGAGAGCGCATTCCTTTGAAGTCTGATGCGGGGGCAGGGGAGCGGCAGCCTTTGAAGTCTGATTGGGGGGAGCGGTAGCCTTTGAAGTCTGGTGCGAGGCACAGACAAATGGTGGTGCGTGACGTGGCTGGTTTGTGCACACGCATAGATCACATGAACTGTGTCTAATCCGACATTTTGGTAGACTGTTCTTTTCCCCTTACTATAATCTCGCCGGAGCAATGCGCAAGCGCATTGGCTCAGGCGAGACCTAAAAAAGGAGGGAGAATGAGCGGTGGTGGGGTAAGCTTGGAAAGGAGGGACAGCTTGGGGACAAGTCAACATGGATAACGAATATGCTTGTTGAGTCAGTCTGTCTCTCTTGAGATCACTTTCAAGAGGGTGTCTTTGGTATGTGTATGTGTGTGTATGTGTTTGTACAGTTGCTTAATGATGCTAGGTGGCTTGTAGCAAAAACTGAATGGATGTCCATGTGCCTGTTGGGTAGACGCATGCTAGTCAGCTGGATGGATAAGTGTGGAATGCTTTAAGTGTGAGCTAGTCTGTGCCAAGTGGGACATGTGCATGTGAAGGATTGCAGATTTATGGCAGCAGCGAATGTAAGGGTTGCTAAAGTTCCTTTTTGCCTAGGGTGCCATGAATCCTTATAGTCTCAATTCTAAAAAGTGAGCCCTGATCAGCCCAACCACCACAGATTGCAAAGATTCAGTGCAATACACCTGCAGACAAGATGGACTACTGTGGCATGTTACCCATCACTAATTGGCTTCAACAAAGCAATCTGAAGTTCAAGAACCGAAAATGACTCAGGCACAGGTCTTTCCAACACACAAATACTCTTGGCAAACCTGCCAGTCAATGATGTTTTCTCTGCCGATCATGGTACATTTATACATTCTTTTCTATCTACTCACCATTGCCTGTTTTTTTCAGCATATATCACTGTACAAAATAAATAAATAAACAAATACGTCACCGTTATCTCAACGGCATCATTAATCTCTTTATCATCTCGGTTCTGTTGGTTTGGTGATTGGCCCTTCAACCTGTAAAAAGGGTCTTGAGGACTTTTTAGAAGGAATGTGTGAATAATATCAGAAGACTTTCCGACACACCCTTCGTTTTGCCATGTCATTAGGGCAGGCTGTTTTAAACTGGGACCCCATGTTTTCCCAGCCCAAACACCCGCAAACTAATTCACAAAGGACTCGACCGTTCTGTCTGCAATTAGCTTTTACCTCCTTTCTTTGATTCAATCTGTATGTCTTTTAAGTAATAGCTTTCCATGTATTTTATTTCTGTATTCATATCTTTTGAGATTAGGGCCAAGTTACCGTATTTTCTCGTGGAAAAACTGATATTAGAGTGTGGCCAGTTGCTTAAAAAGTCAATGGTTATCTTGGTCAGCGTCTGCTAGTGAAGATTGGCAGGAAGGAAGGCCTCTTGTCCTGCGTCAATCATCAAAACATCATATTTGTTTCCACCACTGGCAAGGGCATTGGAGGGGTTGACATGCAGCTGTGAGCTAGGCAACATCAGCTGCCATCTGATGATGGGAAACAGGACATATCAGGTCCCACCTTGTCATCAACAAGTTACTTTTTGTTTTCACACCATGCACATAATTGTATTCTACAAAAAATAGGATGGATAAATATTGGTGTCCAAACTTTAACCGGAATTTATACATTTCAGGGTATGTGGTATATTCTTGAGCATTGCGGAGAAAGAATAACAACAGCTGTCGGGATTCGGACACAATGTTGACATGGAAACCTCCCAGTGTTGGAAAGGCCAGGAAACTGGACAACAGGGCAGCGGCCATTGGGCGAATCCGTCACTAAGCCGCAATACGGCTCCAGCAGAGATCTTCACTCCCGGGTTTTCGCAAGCCCTTCTGCGACAGCTGGTACTGACTAATGTTGGGATTGGCGAATGCAAAGTCTGTGTAGTCTGTACTCCACCTCATGCCTCTTGCTCCCACCACCATGCACCCCTTCTCTATTTATGTTGCCATTGCAGATTAATTTTCATGACTGTTTTCACACTTCATCACTGTTTTCCTCTCTTTCTCTTCCTCCTCCTTTTTTCCTTTTTCTCAGTCATGCTCTGGGTGAGAGTCCGATCAGGAAAAGTATGTGGCGGTCCCCAGAAATGAGTGTCAGGGTGTCGCACCTGCAACCACTGGAGGGAACTTCTTCTATGGACATCTTCAACACCAAAATGACATCCATCTGTGCTGGCCATTGTAAATGGCTTCACTTTAACAAAAATATATTAGAGGATCGAATTCCATGTGTAGGAATATTAGGCTTTCATTTCGAAACAGAACAGGTGATCTGGCCCTCATTAGGACTATATGTATAATACACATTCATTTAAATATAATCTGCTGTCCCTTGGAAGCTAATGCAAGTGTGTCAAGATGTTGGTGCTGGCTAGGATTTGTAGCTACCCAGGGTGCAAAACTGTGCAGTCTTTGCAGTTGAGTCAGCAAACATTATGGGAATCCTAAACCAGCGTCCTTATTTTAATCGCTGCCACAACACTGTACTTGGACTCCATCTCATCATAGTTGGTGAGGTCAGGCTTTGGCTATCACTCCTCTTAATGGTGCAAAGTTCATCATAAACTAAAATCCAAACATGTGTAGTCTTCTTGGCGGCAGTGGGGCACAGATGTAAGTATTCAGGGCAGATATGTTGGGACCAAGGATGCCTCTACCAACCCACCCCTTATTCTCATTGCAGTTTAATTTATGAAAGTATAATGCATTCACCTATTTGTAGCCTTAGTCGGTGTATCAGAAATATGAATTGCCATAAGTTTGGAAGAACATACTCAAGGAACTAACATAAACATTACAACTGATACTGCATACCCTACATGAATAGTATGATTTATTAACGGATTGGAGGGATCAAAGACTGCTGGATTATTAAGTGCACAAGTTATTGACAAAGAATCAGCTGATAATACCAGCACTCTATGTGCTACTAGCAGTAAAATAAGTGGAGTGAGAAACACAGAATGAATACTGTTCCCAAAATGGACAGACATTAAGAAAAACTAGGAAATGTTGTTATACTTATTTCAAACTATAATTCAAAATCGAATATTAGGAGAATAATGAACACAAATTAGAAATTGTCCGAAGTGGCAAACTATACATACTGAAATAGACATAAAACCACAAATGACCTATGAAAGGACTGGATCATTGAAAGACAAGTTAGCACACAGTCATTTGCAATCGAAAAAAAGCATGCCTCAAAAA
The DNA here is from genome assembly GCF_964261635.1 of Lissotriton helveticus. Taxonomy (NCBI): domain Eukaryota; kingdom Metazoa; phylum Chordata; class Amphibia; order Caudata; family Salamandridae; genus Lissotriton; species Lissotriton helveticus. The sequence continues at coordinate 1,473,152,152 of NC_136065.1, forward strand.
AAATAAGTGAATTCCACATATGTTAAAAATCCAAGGCTTGTCTGTTATAAAGCAAATTATTAGTTGGGGTGAATAGCAGTTCACTACAAGTAATAAACACTCTAACTTGTTATGCCCAGTTAAATATTTTAGTAATTCAAACCCAAACTCAACCACTGGTAGCTATGGCACAAAGCAGACATACTTACTTTAGAGAAAATGTGTCAAGCATTTAGAAATACAAAAAAACAGTTAAAAAGTCAAAAACACAACACCCTCCAATCTGTAAAACTAGAGTAAAGTGTAATTAACAAAATGAAATAGAAAGTACAAAAATTCAAGTAGAAGAACTGGAGATGTGGCTTTTTAAATATTTAGGGAAAATAATGCAGAAAAGCCAAAACGTCTAAGGCAGTCAATGGTTGCAGTGGACCAGGACTTGAGCATGATTTCAGGCTAATCTAGCAAAGGTCGGATACTCCAACCAGCTTTGAGCTGGTCAGAGGTTTTACTTTGAAACTTGGCCTTTTTTCTAGACGTAAAAATCCTTCAGCAGGGCAAGCCGGCAACCTGCATCCAAGTAAGAGCTCATGAAGTTGGATACTTTTTGCACCTTTGCCCAGTTAAGATGTTTGCCTTCGGACTTAGTCGCTTTTTTGGAGCTCAGAGTCCTTCAGCAGGGCAAGGCTGCATCTGTATCTGATGTTGAGTTTAATGAGCCAGATACCTTCTCGCAGAGGGTCCATTGAATTGGATTTGCTGTTGCAGAGAAACTTAGAGGGGTGGAAAGTGGATTTCTCAGCCCAACATGGCTGCACTTTGGTTGAATATGCTGAGGTAGTTTGTCCCAGGCCTCCGGAGGCCTAGAAGTCCAAACATTTTCAAGATCCCAGGTTTTCAGGGATGGTAGGACAAGCGCATTTAAGCACAGGCAAAGGTTTCAGGACCTCAGGAACGGCACATGGGGTCAAGACTGTAAACACATTAGAGGTCAGACAACTGCCCATTGAAGTCCATTTCTTTATCCTGGGTACAAAAGGGAGCAAATGTAGTCCTTTGTTATAATACATTTGGTACTATTATATAGGCCTCGGTAAACTCATTAACCTTCACTTATATTATCTCCATACATTACACTTGTCACGGTTTACAGGGAGTGACCTTTTACCTAGATATTACACTGCATTCAGAACGCATGTCTTTCCCTAGTTCGCAATTTCATACATTATGCATGAGGGTTCTTGGAAGCACAGCAGGATTGCCATCTCCTGTATAAAATCTATGTACAAAGTTTATGCCCGACGTCATCCTTAGGCCGACACAGTAATACAGCAAGGTAGGACCCTTGGAGAGAACTATGGGTATATATACATCACATCTTGCTAAGATAAGCAGTGGAGATCGAGACTTCCAGACCGACACACTGACCAGAGACGCTGAGGTTCCTGCATGCAGACACTCCAGCTCGCACTGGTCTCACATCCCTCGCGAGGTGTTCAGCTAGAGACCAGAATGGGGTCCCACAGTCTCACTTAAGGTAATGGGGTTGACTAGATCCTAGAGGAATTCTTGGCTTAACACCTACACCCATGCTAGGTACATTTAAGTACATCTAGTTAGGGAAGTATCGTAGGAGCATCTTTTATCATGTGTTTTATATACTTGGATATATTCATGATTTTGGTAAGATTGTAGAACTCTACCCTCTTTTTACGTTTGTAATACTGCTAATTAAGTATATGTTATACTGTCTAACGTTTATTGCAGCTCATCAATTCTACACCAGAAAAACAACTGTTCAATAAATGAATATTGAAAACGCCCAGCTTTTTTTTATTCAGTTTATCTCTCTGAGACAAGCTAAGTAAGCAAGAGTGACTGAGCGAAAGGTAGTATATTGTTTCCACGGTCCTGAGGGATCAGGGTTGTCATGTTCGATGGTTGACAAGAACTATTCTCTCCTTGGTAAGAGGAGATTCTGGTGGCACTGTGAGCTAGTTGGTACAAAAGGGCCAGCATACCCAGTGGGGTGATCAGAGTTCATCTGACACCAATCCTACAGTGTATGTTGTCTAAACATGCAGATCCTGTATATTTTCTATAGGAACTACATGACATGGCGCAGCCAATGTAGGTTGGGTACTTATTTAACAGCAGAATCTGAGTAGTTCAGTCGTGCTATTCTCAGAAATCCCTGTTAACAAAACACCAGAGACATGTGGAGTGGGTAGGTTAAACTCCGCCACACCTGAGTAGGGAAACATCCTATTTATTGGCGGTTGATAAATCAAGCTTGAAGGACACAAGGTTCCTAAAATTGTGAAAAACACCTTATCTTGGTTTTCTTGAGAAGTGATTTTGTGTTCTATACACAATGTCTAACGAGGAAATAGATACACTACAGCAAGCAATGCCCCTCTCAGAAGATGCAAACGCAATCCAGATTGCGGCAAAGTTTAGAAATACAGTATCCCTGAAACTGCCTGTGCATGGTCTAACAACTGGGGGTGGCATAGTAGCTTTTGTAATTGAGGCATATGAATCATACAGAACAGAGGTATTTTATTTGTGAGTTACATTCCCAGCAGCAAATTCAAGTACACAAACATTTCACACCTACACAGAAAGTGATGCATCAGGGGAATATTGTACGTTTGAGAACATTGAGGTTACGCTTACGTACCAGGAACACTTAAACTGGTTTAAAGGAGCCCTACCCCATATAAGAAGAAGAGTAAGAGAAGGAGCGACATGGCCAATATTAGCACATATATACCACATCCTGACTTTGAAACTATTCCAGGACCAGACTTACTCATATTTCACAAAGAATGAATAAAACTTTACAGAAACATGACGCAATATGTCATGAGGAAATTTACCGTCCAGCCAGCAATGGCAACAACAAATACAGCTCAAGTTCAAAATACAGCGACTAAGAATACACTACAACTAGAGGATTGTGCCATGTGGGGTTCAGTTTTCGCTGCCATTTATACCAGAACACATGGTATCCTGTCATTAGCAATAGTACCAGATGTATTAAGGCAAATACAATATGAGTACAGAGCAGAGCCTGCTCTGAACTTAGGGATGAAGTTGCTAGGTAACTATGCCCAGGTGTCAGCTATATTACTGGCAAATATTAAAGGGGAAGCAGCATCAGTGGCCATCCACCAACGCCTAAGGGAGTTCAGTCCTTTGTAACAGGAGCACGAACTACTGAAAACAATTGAAACTGCATATACAAAATTAGGCTGGGGCAGTTTGGATGGAAAAGCATTAAAACCACAAATCATGGGTAGTCCTGAGAAGGAAACGTTCAAGTAGACACCTACTTCTTCTAAAAAGAAGTGCGACAATAACAAAAACCAAAATATTAAAGAAATCAGATCTCAATCCAGAGGTAGATCTCCTCCACAGGAGCCCTCCAAAAGGAGGTATAACCTGAGGAATTGGGATAACATTAGGAAACCTGACAGGTATCAGCATACTCATACACGTTCCTCTCGTTCCTTTCAGGGTTCATCGAAAAACTCAGAGAGGGAAGGTACAGTCAGACAGACAAGAAGAGTGTATACAAAGTCCAGAGACAAGAAGAATGCTCAAGACTATACTTCCAAAAAAGAAGATAAAGTCAAACCAAAACCACAGTTCAAAAAGAAGAAGGTTGCAGGTCTAAAGATCAGACATGCCCAGAATTCTGACGACTCAACTACTGAATGGGGAATGGGCTCTGACTATGCTAGACAGTGCGGCAGAAGTAACAATAGCTCGCCAGAACCTGATGGAATTTCTGGTGACAGAGGACTTGAATGATTATATTACGGTGGAAACACCTGATAATAGGGTAAGTGTCCCACATAAATTGTATGGGATAACACTCCAAATGGAGGGGGACGAATGCAGGGCAGTTAGAGGTCTCTTCTGGGAGCACCTGACGTTTGGCTATGACATTCTGCTGAACAAGATTGTCTCCCAGCATTCGTCATGGACTGCCCTTGAGGAGGAAAGAGGAGCTGGCCTAATGGCTAGGGCGCTCGACCTCGGACCTGGGGATCTGGGTTCGAGTCTCGATAACGACGCCAAAACCTCCTGTGATTCTGGGCAAATCACTTAATCTCCCTGTGCCTAAAATGAATGTGTGTCCGTCCTCATGTAACGTAACTGGTGCTATGTAAAGCGCTCTGATACCTGATTCGGTTTGGGTCTAGTTCGCGCTATATAAAACTCTGCAAAAAAAAAAGAAAGGAGAAACAGTAATTTTACCAGCATTTTCCGACCATGTTCCCAAACATTTAAAATATACATATGCCCTGGAGTGGGTGGTAGCCCAAGCTCCAGCATTATACAAAAACCATGTTGGATGGGATGAGGATTCAACCCATCATATTATTCCACTAAAAAACACTCCATCTGCACAAAGGCAGTATCCTATCAAGCAAGAAGCTAAAAAACAGGTCAGGGAGATCTTAGAACAACTTGGATATCAAGGGGTGATTGAAACCTGCACCTCTCAAATGAACAACCCTTTGTTTCCAGTATTAAACCCAGACAATTCATATTTTTTAGTTTTAGATTACAGACATTTGAGCATTGCACTAAGACGTTTGCTGTTCAAAATGCACACAGTGCTGCATTAATGAATAACATTGTGCGGAAAAAATACAAAACAACAATTGATATCTCAAATGGATTCTTTTGCCATAATATAGCGCCTGAGAGCAGATACTTGACAGCATTCTTAGCGATAGGATCACAGTGGCAATTTTGCCGACTCCCCCAGGGGAATAGGAACAGCAAAGGGATGTTTTCAGCCAGAGTAACTGAATTTGCTTCACAACCTGGATGAAGAGACATTGTCCTATGTGGATGATATTTATCTAATAGACAATGACCAGGAGGCACACTTGGACAGAGTAAATACTATAATTTTGGGATTCCCCCCTGAGGGTTACAAATTTAACTTTAAAAATTTGATGATCGCCCACCTAAATGTCTTTTTTCTAGGACATGAGCTTTCAAGTGAAGGAAAAAGCCTGGCAGCTAACTTTTAAGAAATGTGAGCGCTGCTCCAACCTCCAACATCAATACAAAACTTATAATCAGTCTTGGGATTTTTGAATTTTGGCAGAACATACATTTTGGATTATGCAGAAAGAGTAAAACCTTTCTATGATTTAATTAAACCTGATTTTTCAGTTAGACAATGGACACAGAAACACAAAGATACTTTTTGTTCCTTACAAAATGACATGATAGCTTCAAAACACCTACAGACCCGCGTAAACTTACACAACCTGGTGATCTGAATAGTTGCGGGTCAATCAGGGTACACCTATGTAACATATAATGAAGGTGATTTAAAGATTTCCTGATCCTTCTTAAAAAGACTTACCTGGTATCGCCTTGGGTGGAGCTCTGGGTATCTACAGGAATACTTTTCTTTCTTTTCTGGATAGGCTTGGGGATTATTTTTGGTAGGCTTATTAATGGAACTTATCTTTGAGAAAGCTCTGCGGCAAAAAAGTGAATGTGATCCTGAAACCACACCTATCATCACATCGTGAAAGAAAAGACCTTTTATCAGTGAACATTACAGCAGTTCCTATACCTGATGGTATAGTATGGGACAACGTTGATTTCAATATATTTGGTCCAACTGAACTTATAAAAATACCACATTTATTTAAAATATCATTGAGTGATATCATTACCTCCAGTACATTTTCCGATGATTGGGACTATGAAATTGTAAATATTATGTTGTCTGATTTAGAGAAATCTGCTGCTTTTTCTAACAATGAAATGTTAGTAGACACAAATGTACTGCTATCAACATTACGGTCATCACTTTCTGCATAAATCTGCTAACCCTAGGAATGTTTTCACATATCACCAATGGGAACATTTCCCGACACCACCGAAAAGCAGTTCAAAAACATTTGTACAAAAATTCCCATATTTTTCAGGGTTTCATAGATGGAACCCAGCCACATATATATATACATATATATATATATATATATATATATACTGTCTGGGGTACAAGAGACTGACAGGTCCAGGGAACAAAGGCACTATTTAGAGTATGTCTTATTCCTCAAAAAAGAATGTTCTTGAATGAAACAGTGCACAAACAACTTGTCTTGGGTTAGCCAGGAATAAAGATCTAAATGCACCTCGGGTGCCAGCACCATCACACACTGTGGAGAATGTAACATCACAAAAAGTGGTTACGGTAGATGACATCTTGCAAAGCAATAGATCAGACCCTAATTGGAAGGAATGGTTTCTTAGGCCCTTAGACACCAATAACTGTCAAGAAAGATTCTTGGGTAAAACTGAAGGATTTAGTTTTCATTGGCCAGATTCACGTTATCTGCAAAGACAACACCCAAGGGTAGTGACATCGTACAAGGTATACCTCGATTGGCTACAAACCTCAACACTCACAAAGGAGAAACATCACTTATTCTTACTTACAGGGGATGTGGACCTGCAGGAATTTTTATTAGGTCCTAGGAAACAACGTCAAAAATGTTTCTTATATGCTGTCTGTAATGAAATATGGAACATCTCTCACAAGGGGCCGCGGAAAGATTGCGAGAAATCGATCGTCTAATTCTAGAGAAAGCGCTATCAGTGGTTAATAATGGGTTAACTACCTTAACATCCAGGATATATTCACTGGGCAACATTGTATCTTCTGCCATCTATGTACTAGTACAAGACTTGTCCATACTACAACACGGGCAATCGCAATTGCGTTCTATTATGTTGTTAAGCTGGATGCTGCAATATTTGCGCGCAGGCTACGTGCCATGGTGTTTTAAAACAGAACATCACTGTTTTCCTCGTACAATCTGACAGAAAATAAGATAAAAATGGCACAGAAGGGAGCAAAGTATACAATGCTGCACGTTGAAAAACTGGAAAGATTAACATTTACAGTGGCAGAATCACCGTCCACAGAATGGGTAATCCATGCCACATAACTCTCCCGGTCACAACTTTTTAATTCCATTATTGCCTAGAACAAATGTAGGCAGGCAGATATGAAGGAATGGGTAAGGAATTCATCAAGGAATCTTGGAAATTCCCATATAGGTTTTGATGCCAGAGTGGGGAAAAAGAAGTGTTTCTTAGAGGTACTAACTGCTTTCGGGCATCGCATATCTGGTAACTGTAAGTTCCAGGTTACTTGCTGTATGCAAGTATTGTTTCCCCCAACACATAGAGTCAGGGAGGTGCTGCTATGGTCTTCATTAAATATTTCATTAATACGGTTTGATACTTTGAGCAGAATGAAAGCCATGCTTACACAGAAATCCGTGCCATTCACCTCCGCTCGAGAGACTTTAATCTTCAAGTAGCAATGTCTTCAGCAGAGATACAGGCACTTATCCGTACAAACTGCCCTTTCCATTTCGCAGAAATGGTAAAATGAATCTTTAACATGTCTGATACAACAGGCATTGTCCACCTATTTAAGAACGTAGGCTCTGGTCTGTTAAGCACCTTTCAGACGGTCCTCGGAGTTATTCCAAACTTTATACACTCCGTATTGGGAAGCATTTTTGGAAGACTGCCGCTGTTCTTGTTTCTAATAGCAGGTATCCTGATTGTCATGTTTTTGCTACGCAATGGACGTCCCAGTCACCAAGGAGATGGAAACAGTACTTCTGGATAGAAAATACTGTGATCACATGGTACAACTTCTAGGCACATCTCGCCAAAGGGAACTAAGTGCTTCTTGGTTCTTCTCGATTAGACCAGTCTGGATGGACTGCATCTTACCTGTCATCTGATGCCTGTTTTGCAGAGAAGAAGGCATGTTGGATCTCTATCTGACACTCCCATCATGTGGCACGGATGTTGGCACTTTACTGGTCCCGATAACGGCCCATGTTTTGCAGTGTCCCCTGCGTATTCCCATGTTGATGTCGGCATTCTTAGAGCCACCACAGGTAACATGAGCACCTGTTGGTACAGACACCGGCTCCTCCTCTGACACCCAGGCCTTGGATGGCGCACAGGCTGCACAAGCTGCCCAGCATCGGCTGTGGACAGTACAGAAAATCATCTGTGTTTAATAGACATAATCTGCAAGGTGTTATAGGGATCACCAACTGCGTACGCAAGCAACGATAATATTGCACCTAGCAGCCAGGACACATAAACATTTGACTCATTTGGCCCATCATGTGCTGAGAAGAAATTCGGCTTTATAAAAACAAAACAGAAACCTGAAACTCTATGACAAAATTGACATTCCTTTCACACATATATGGCTTTCAAAATGCTTGTACTATTTCGGACTTTGCCTACAGACATATTAGAGCAGTAGACTATCTGTCAATTTCTGATATCTTCCCTTTTCTTTTTAGATTTTTAGGAAAACGTTTTTAAACGAATGTTTTTAGCACAATGACAAACTAATGTTTTGTATATTTGAGGTACACATATCTAGAAGATCTAGTAGTACGTGTAGAATGTAAAACTATGTCATCCATTTGGAAGAATAGTGGGAGTTATATTCCATATAGGTTTTATAATGTAGGCTTCTGTAAACTCGTTACCCATCACCTATATTCTCTCCCTACTTACATTTGTCATGGTTTACAGGGACTGACCTTTTACCTATATATTACACTGCATTGAGAACGCTAGTTTTTCCCTAGTTCAAAATCTATTTTCTATAGGTTCTACACAACACCTTCATGGCTTCTTTAAGGTCACAGTCTTCTTCTGGAAGTGCACAGAGTGAAATGAAATGGGTATTTTTGTAAAGCGCGATTGTTGGCCAAGGGCGTCCAAGCGCTGATGGAAGGTGTATTTACTGAACAGAAGAGGGTTGAACTGGGAAAAGATTAATGGTGAACATGAAACAAAAGAGTTTTTAACTGTTTCCGGAACAAAAGAAGATTGGGGTTGGATCTGAGTTTGAGGGGAAGGGAATTCCAATGTTTGGCGGCATTAAGGAAGAAATGAAATGGGTATTCTGAGTGTTCTGAAGAGGGTGCCATCAGAATCCTCATTTATGTTTGGCACTAGCTAGTGGGTGGAGGTGACTCCTGGCCCATCCCTACTTAATGGGGTAAAAGCTCCCAGGTATAACCCCTAACTTATTTTGGAGCTGTTCCAGATTGCTCTACTGAAAACAGTCCCACAGTGCCCTTAACTCCTAAAATCTAAGATGGAAAAACCCTTCTTCCCTTGTGCAGAGCCTGTGTACCTACTCAGAGGTGCGGCCAGGGCAATGACTAGTGAACTCCTCCTTGGTCACTTAAAACAAAACCTGGAGGCAGCTCTCCCCCCCACTGGGTTTGGTGCCTGCCTGGCTTGGAGGACAATTTACTGGGGTCTTTCCAGGTGACACCTAACATTTGCTTGTGATAGGGAAGGCTTCTTTGAAGTAAAATAAATTCCTGGGTACACCACAACCACTATTCCCTGCCAGGAGAAGAGAAAACGCATCCCCACACCCAAAGCTATCATCGCTGCTCTGGAAGCTGTTTTCACACCTCATCTGGGTTAAGCACTCCCTGGCTTCCATCTGGATAGCTAATTAAAACTAGCCTTCTAGAGCTTCGAGCAGGGAAAAGGTACATTTCTAAAAGTTTATTTCCTTAATATTAATAAAAAATCAGGCTTCACCATTGAGTGTAGAGTGACCAAATTCAGTAAACAAAAGGACAGGACAGGCCATAGACATAAAAATAGGATTACATTTTAAGGCAACCATAAACATAAAAGTAGGACTATTTGACAGCTGTGAAAACATAGAAAAGGGGCTGCAATTTTGACACTAATATGTATCTACCAGCATTGGTATAAAGAGATTTGCATAAAACAATGTATCAAAAAAATAACATTCTTGATGCAGGCGAAATGTTGAGGAAACCTACAGCACACATACAAAGTGGGAAAAATATTACATTTTGTCAAAGCATAGTATTTTGTACTGGAAGGGTCACCCTTCCAGTACAAAACATATGCTTGACATCATGCACATGCCATTGCACTATAGTGCCAAGGTGTATCCAATGTTGGGAAGCAGCCTGTGTACCACCGTTAGGGATAGAACAACAACACCGGCTCTAAGAAGACATAGTGCTGTTGTGACCTCTCCGTTTCATGCAGCAACTTTGGTTACAGAGCTGTATGAAAACTCAGTAAATCTGCCCCTTTGCTTCCCCAGAAAAAGAACTCTTAAACATAATGCTTACTAGTATGGATGACAAGTACCCCGTAGCCCGTATAACCCATATTATCTTATGTAACATTTCCTCTGCACTGTTTTACTTACTGGTATGAATCATGGTTTCTATTATTGTGAGTGTGATTTTAATACTCTGATACCCTACACTGGGATGAATAGCACTATAAAAGAAATTACATAAACATGATAGACTGGCTAAGGAGAGATGAGGTGCCTCTATGGAGCATAGTGAAAATATCAATCGAGAAAGAGGTCATGGGGGTATGATGGTATCAACAAATACTACTACACTAAGTGCCTCCAACACTAAATCTAGCTCTGTGACGGTACTTCTTGCTGAAATGAAGAACCTCAAAGTGGATACTCTCCTAGGCCGGCATTCACTGAGACAAGGAGTATGTAAGCAAAGCCACATTCGTAAATGTATGCTAGAATGGCTCAGGTGAAAAAAACAGGTAATACATTTCCTTTGTCCCTGGGCCTTGAGCAAAGGAAGCTAGGTGACAACTTTTTTTAAAATACAGGGGGGGCTCCTACGGTTGCCACCTGGCTGTTTTTTTGACAGCATGACCAGCATTTTGTGTCCTAGCCTGCACAAAAAGCTGGTATTTTTTCTCCATATTAAATGCTTAAAACACTAATTATAAGACAAAACCACTTTAAAATATGTTTTAAAGTTGCCTTAATTGACCCTAATGGGTAGATAAAGTAATTAAAAGCAGAAAGGCCAAGATAAAAATAACAACATATGATTTTATTTAAATTTTAATTAAGTAGTTGGACGGTTGCAGGAGCATACAATGAGAACAAGTGGTCAGTATTTGTCTCTGGTAAAGGTGGCAGTCATGGGGACCCCATCCAACTCCGATTTGAGCCCACGGAAATGTAACCAAAGAGCCAGTATTTTTTGGGGAGAGTTGAAACCCAGCACACAGCAAACAACACAAAGAAAACTTCATAGCCATTTAAATAGTCACATTAATTGCTGGAACACAAGTCGTCTGCCGACATTTGCAGACTGGGAGGGCAGGTCTTGTGTGGCTGCTGAAGGATCGATTCCTGGCTAGAGCAGCTTTGATGCAGAGGCCGGGTCCTGGCTTGCTGGTGCTGGTAAGCCTGGGACAGTGATATGCAGGCTAGTTCCACCCCAAGCCCCTTTGCAAGGTAATGGAAGGCAGACACATTTCATCTGTGGTTGTAGCTGGATTATGCTGCATTCTGTGCGCTTGTTATGAAAGACCATAGCAGGATCGCACTGGTGGCTGGATGCAGCTGGATCCTGGACCTGTGGCAGGGAATGAGCTCTGGCTACTAGCCTACTGGGTAGGGTTGTGTTGGTAGTTGGTGGTTCTAACATGTATCTGTTGTCCCCAATGGCTTGCGTGATGCTGTTGAGCATTACAGAAAGAGAAGAGAAATCCAGAGAGAATATGCCTCTCTTTAAATGATTCTCTTTCCCGCTAGAACATACTACAGAAGTGACGTTACACTATAACTTTTCCAGAAGTGAGCACATGCAGATCTTATTTACACTAGTAAGCATACTCATCATAGACACGGCCTGAAACTTGGGACAGGTATTTAATTTGAAGAAAAGCATCGGGACACCTGACGCCTCAAAAAAAACACAGGACCATCAGGTAAAATCTGGGACGTTTGACCACCCTACAGTGAGTTGTGGTTTTAATAAATATTAAAAATAATGATTTAATCACATCTCTAGCTGGTCCCAATCCAGAGAAAACAGAAGTAGTATTTAATATAACTTCCCAGTGTTTATCTATGTCCTTGTCAGCCTTGCTACTGTTAAATTTCTACATGTCCAATTCTTAAATACCATGCACCCTGCATTGTGGGCTGCAAGACCTCTACGGGTGCCTTGTTTGTTAATATTTAAAAGGAAGGTTTTCTCCTGTCAAAGAAGGGTTTATCTTGACAGGCGGGGCTGCAGGTTTTAAACTGCAGCTGCCAGACTACAGTGGTAGACCTGGAGTCATTTGGGTTGGTCATACCAGTGGGTGGCACAGTAGGTCTGTGATATTTAACTTTCCTCTTTCAGACTGGTCTCACGGAAGTACTGAAAATAACTCAGAAAATCAGGATGTAACAGCTGGATGTGAACGCTTCACAGATGACAAACTGGGCAGCATGTGTTGAGATTTTATCTCTAGAACATAGCTATGGTCAGCCAAATTCAAGGTGGTAAGTGAAGTAATACCTTCAAAAGGTTGAGCTTGCATGCCTTAAAGTGGAAATGGTACAGGATGTAGACAGGTTTATAAAGTAAAACCACTATGCATTGTTGAGGCGCAAGGAATAAGTAAATTCATTCAAAGTGATGAGAGGCAAACATTCTTCAATTGAAACAACAGAACAAAGAAGGAAAATTACAGTAGATGTTGTTGAGATGCAATGAACAAGTAAATGCCCTCATCTTATATACTGTCTCTATTAGGATTGACCCAGACTTGAAAGGATGCCATTTTGTAATGGGAACTAGCCAACGGTTTGAGGAGCCACATAAACTACTGAGATAAGTTTGGATTGACTCTGGAGACACCTGTCTCGGCCCTCCCCTACACCAAAGGACAGAATCAAGAGCCTAGGTATTTGGCTGGATAAATCTCTCAACTTTAATATCCAAGCAGCTAAACTGTCATCCATCTGCTTTGGCCTACTCAGGCTTCTGTGGAAGATTCTTCCATTACTGCCTTTCCAAGCCAGACAGATCATGATTCAGGGGCTTGTTCTATCCAGGCTGGATTTTGGGAATGCCTTGTACCTGGGGGCCCCCATACCACTCTGAACACGTTCCCGGTCAAACAAAATTGTGCGGCATGAACACTACTTCAAATTTACCGCCGACTCTCTGTGAAATCTGGCTTGAAGAGCCTTCACTGGCTCCCGATCAGAGAAAGAATTGAATTTAAGACGCTTTACATAACTCATCGAGCATATTGAAAAACTGGTGCTGTCATCAATCACTCACTTATTTCTCCATATAGCTCAGCTCGTCATCAGCACACGAGCAGTGTACTGCATGACGAGCTCAGCTCGTCATGAGCATGAAGGGGTTAAGAGAGCCAGATGTGGGGGTCGGTTGTTCTCATATAACGCTTCAATACTCTGGAACTCCCTTCCTTATCACCTACGTTCAGAGCCCAATCTACTATCCTTTCGCAAACAACTAAAAACCCTGCTTTTTACAAAAACTGTTTAAATCTCATATACCGCCCCTACCCGCGCAGTCTGCAGCGCTAGGACGCCTCAGGGTAGCTATTGCGCTTTATAAATGGTCTGTTCATTTCAAAGCAAATTATAAGAGTTTCTTAATTGTTTAATTAATCATGAAAAATGACAGAAATATAAACTTGCCGGTAACTGTCTAGGCACAGGTGAGAATAGGAAAACATAATACATGACTTTTAAAACTCTGACTATTTTAGAGAGAAGGATGGAACACACCTGGATGAAGAAGGATGGAAAACACCTGGATGAAGACCAATGGGTAGTGAAGGAGTCTGCGAAGAGGGAACAATTTAAAGACAATGACAGCTGGTTAATCTTGCAGGTACAGAGGGAGCAGAAGAACAGACAATTTGTCAGGGGCATATATATGGAAGGCTTGTAGGAAACAGAGGGAGAGGGGTAAAGATAATATAGAGGGATGCAGAATTCCAGTACCGCACCTGTAAGCACAAGATGTGACACCAACACAGAGACTTTACTCATGAATCAGCCAGTGGCTGTATGATGCCATTATTTTGTTGTCTGAATCGATGTGAGATTCCACAGGTGTACATCTTGGACAATGTAGTTGATTTGAGCCCGATCTACGTCCTCATGTAGCTGCTGTCATCAAAAGCTGATTTTGTCTTTTGGAAATTCTGGTGTTTGGTCATCTAATTTTCTGATTGTTGCTAATAACTAGGAATATCACACACTAGTACTTTTGATACCGTTTTTTGTGGGTGCTATAATTACCTCATTGTTCATATTTTGCACATCCCGCTAGCACTAGTGAATCCTGATAGTAACTACAAATTCAAAATGCAAGCTAGCACAACTTACATTCAGTGCCTAATCAGCCGTTATGATATGCTTTGTTGGTGAACTTCTGGAAAACATGCATTCACCTGTGAGAGTTTCATAGTGCTATGAATTGGAGCAATAACAAAAGCCATGAAACTTTTAAAAAACTACTAGTTTTCAAGCTCATAGTGTCGCTTGGCTATCACAGCTCTGGGAAGAAACACTGCCATTTTTACATGCACACATTTCTTAAGTTGCCTTCTTCTTTACACAATGACTTTTGACACACTTTTGCCTGCATGACAGTGCAGGATTGGTATCTCTGAAAATACAATGCTTACAATTCCACTTTGTAAGTACACTATCACAACACCATGAACATTTAATACAAGACATGAACATAAATTGTGCAAATGTTGTTGTTTGTCATTTGTCCATGAGGCGACATGGCTATCACTTGTATTCAATGCAAGCCTGGATGAAACCTCGACACACAGGCATGGATACTGTTATTATAAATACACACACATTTCCATGTGCAAATCAAGGGCTATCTCTGCTGTGATTGCGAGGTCTCTGTTGTTGAATCTTCAGCCCAGTTGATTCCTGTTTATCCTCTGCAAGGAGGGATGTTCAACTTGTGACCAAGACAGGGACCTGCATACACTTACCTTCCGGTAATGGGGAGTTAGATCATCAAGTAGGGGGTTCTTGGCAGAACATCCCCCCCAGGCATTTAAGTTAGGGAGCTTATTATAGGAGTACACTATATGCAGTACTTATATGCCAGCATATATACACTGTTTTAACACAATGATGGCATTGTTTATCCTTTTCACTGTTCTTATACTGCTAATCACTTTTATCTGCTTCTGTCAATTAATCATTGCAGCGCATATATTTTACACAAAAATCACAATAGTTCAATAAATATTGAAGCACCCCTTTGTATCTTCCTTGTGTCTCTTTCTGAGTATACATGAGTGACTGAGCGAAAAGTTTATAGATCTGTTACCACAATTCCTTGGGGAGTCAGGACTGTCATGTTCTGAGGTTGCACATGCCATGTGTTACCTTATTAGATTTAGGGGTACTTATAGTGGCATTGTGAGCTGGCAGGACTATAGGCCAACATAATGTGAGGGGGTGCTTAGAATCAGTCTGGCACCATCCTGACGTTTATGTTGTTCAACAAACAAAGAGTTCCTACTGAGAAAGTGAAAACCGTATTACAGTAGGGAATATAGTAAAATCAGAGATGAACCCAACTTGGACAAGCAAATAATTACAGATGGAAGTAACTTGAACCGAAAAGCTCTAACCAAAAAGCTTATATTTCTAAAAACATTGGATCTTTATAAACAGTAGTTCCAAAGAACCACTAAGAAAGATGGGGAATTCCAAAGAAAGGTCATGTAAGAGCACATTATCTTAAAAAACATTCTGACCTTAAAAGGAATCCAATGGTATTCATGTACTCAGTCAGGAAACATCACTCAACAACTATACATTCCATCATGCTCTAAACCTTTAATGAGCTGAAATAAAGAAGAAGACACTAGGCTATGTATTGCTCTGAACCTCACCTGAATGCTGACCCAAACTACATGCAGTAAACAGTTATACCAACAATTGGGTTTTACATCGACAATAGGTCTCAGTTGAAGAACAGTTGACGAGGTTCTATGTCTCCAATCAGACTCCAATGATCCTCCTTTTCAAATGTTTTAGTGCTTTGAAACAACTGAAAGGAGACATGCAGCACTCGATCAAGCTAAAAAATACCCACTGCCCCATAGACTTAGCCTAAAGACAGCAGCAACAAAAGAACTTTAGCTTAGTGTTTCCTGTAGATCTGGTGATTGTAAAATACCATTCCTATTCCCCTCATCCCTCAGTTCATTTGATGAAGCACTGAGAGATTTCAATCCATGTCTTAAACAGCAGCTGACCAGGACTAATGGGTTGTGCAATCTGTGAAGCAAACCAGACTACGCCTGACGTCCAAAAACACATACCCAAAAAACTGGCAGGATGACTAAGTGAGTTCAAAGCTTCCTCAAAGATTGAGTCAAAGTTGCATTTTTTCATGGTCAGTAAATGTAGTACCACAAACTTGGCTAATACTACAATGTCATTGACAGTGCTTCCAACCTGCAGTAGTGTTTCATCAACTCTATATGAAAATAATAATTATTATTACTTCTAAGATACACACAACAGGATGCACTTTTTTTGGCCTCTGGTATTCTCACCTGCATAATCCCTGAGCAGAGCACGCTGTTCATTCATCATGCACGAGGGCGTTATTGAGGCCTCCCCTTTTCATAGTTTATGTATGAGGAATACCACACCAAGAATGTCAAGTCTAATATATGTTTTAGTAATATATGTGAGAGGAACAAGGGGAAATGGCTGAAAAATTCTGAATAAACTCCTAATATTCTACCCATCCATGAGAATAAGAGCATGGTCTATACGCAAGGCTCTGCACAGCCTGTGTTTGGCACTAAACAGAAGTACTTCATGGCTTGTAAGGCAGAACGGGGAGTTTGTGAAGATAGTGACTTCAAGGAGCTATACACAGACACTAAAGTCCTGGGTGACTCCACTGCACACCTATTACTTGTACTTCAGAAGGCTGATCAGTCAATTCCCACACTGTCAGGTTTACCATTTTGTGTGCAAGACTACAATGTAGATTTATCGCACTGGTGCCTAAACAGATTCAGAGATAGAAAGGGACAGTCAATACAAAGTAAAGAACTCTGGGGAAAGGTAGCTGCTCTACAGGACAAGCGAACTTTGGGCTATTTACAGCACACTATGGCCCATAAAAGTGAAGGAATTAATGCAATAAATGTGCAGCAGACTTGGTTGTAAAGACAGTCATGCAGGCATGTAACATAGTTGCAGTAATTCAATCTGAAACTAAGATTGATGCAGACATTTTAGTGGCCATACAGGCATCATTGAAAGGAGAAAGCCTCCTGACATTTGTCCTCCAAATACTCCTTAACACTCACACCGACAATAACTTCACCGTGGATTTTATATCCAGAATTGGGTATAGGCATATTCCTAATGAGCGAGCTAGATTAGATATACTCAGGGCAACTCATGAACGGATAGCTTCTGTGTTATTGTATTAATGCTTTAACAATGAGACTGATGCCCATACTTACTAAAGTTTACAAAACAAATGTGCAGCAATGCAAGTTTGCTAAAAAAACATAACACATCCACTGTTGTGCTACCAGCACCTGCTCCCCTGACTATTTCTGACAAACCATTTTGGTGTAATTTTCCACAACCAGGAAGTCTCTAGCTCTCTCCCCTGATGTCCATGTGGGCTTTAGATGTGTACTCCTGTGGTTGATTGGTATTTAAAAGATTAAAGTCAGATGTCAAAAATTGTACTAGGATGAATCTGGTTGGTGTATCCCTCCCAGGATCCATTGCAGTCAGTGTCAAATTGTGCCTCAGTTCCAGTCGACTGCGACAATTGATTAGCATTGGTACTTTGTGCTTCTTGGCACTTCTTTCACTTAATACTTTAAAAAATCATATCTGCAGTTCCCCTTATTGGATTTTTGTCATTTTGTTTTTCAACTTTTACTTTATTATACTAATTCAGTTTGGGATTTTTACTGCTTTGCAATTCGATTTTATTACTGTTGTGTTACTGCATAAATACTTTATGCAGTGCCCTGAGTTAAACATGTCTGCTCTGTTTCATA
The DNA here is from genome assembly GCF_964261635.1 of Lissotriton helveticus. NCBI lineage: Eukaryota > Metazoa > Chordata > Amphibia > Caudata > Salamandridae > Lissotriton > Lissotriton helveticus. The sequence continues at coordinate 1,473,170,128 of NC_136065.1, forward strand.
GCTACAAAGGGTTTGGGCTCAGGTTAATTTAGTGAGTTTGGTGGTTCACTCTGACAACGGTTGTGACTATTCCTCGAAGTGAGTAGACACCCAACCAAAACAGTAATCCAATTTCTTACAAGACATATTCTGAATGGGAATTTGTAGAAGGAGAATTAGAGTAACTGACAAGGAAATAATGTAGAACATATTTAAAATTATAGAACGTGCGTTTCCAGCACTTTAAAAATGCATATACACAATTTCAACTATAATTACTTTTGCCCTCAGTCTTTTAAAAGAAGATTTGAATCTCTTGCAACAAGACAATGCAAAATCGGAAAATAAATGAAGTGCCACGGCAACTCATGGGTAAATCAGCCATGCCTTTCCCCTATAATTGGATTTCAAAGCAGATATTGATCTCTAAGAAGGAGGCATATTACAACCTTTTATCAATAGAATAGACAGAGAGCGCTCCATTTTCTGTAGCAGACGATCGACATCTTATGTGGCTTCTGCATGGAGTAATCTCCTTGCCAATCACTGCTTTCAATTTGTATTGTTGAAAAAAGGACACATCCTTGGGGTGGTATGAAAAATTACACAATGCATTTCTTCAACATATTTGGAAATTCTCATTTGAGTTCAGCTGTTGGACAAAAAACAATCCTGCATTCATTACCACATCTGCATGCATCAACCCACTACGACATTCACCTCTTTGTAATTCTATCACTTTGCATCATAGTTGTAACCCTTTCAATCCAAGCTCTACTTGTAAATTACTTGCTGTACGTGCTTCATTCATTCCTTAGCATACACTCCTACAAAATGATTTGTGTATAATTAGAGCAAATGACACTCTGTGGCTTGACCCCAGGTTTGGTCTATTTATTTACTGTGGAAAAAACTGTGAAACATAATGGTGTTATATGTTGCCCTCCACCAAAGAAATTGTTTGAAAGTGTACCTTGGCCAAAAGTAGACATGTTAATTTTTCTCTTTGATACAAGGGTGTTAGTACCAGTTGTTTATTTTGGAAATATTCAACAATGTTCAAACAGAATATATAAACTAGAATTGAACGTTATCAGAGAGTATTTTCATACAGTGGATTTGAGACTGAGGTCATTCAAAAACTTTAATCATATTTCCTTCCTGAAGGCTATGGGGAAGGCACACTCAGCCTTCACTAGGATTATCTGCTGACTTGACGACGCAGACAAGGATAGCTCCTGCTGTCATTTTGCTGAATATTGGTTCTATTGTTCAGAAAAAGATATATGGGCTTTTTTTGTTAGTCTCGGGAAAGGAGGATCTAGGGATGCTGATGTAAAGAAGACATAAAATATCATCATGTTGCAAATTTTCCTCTTATTCTGTCTTTTGACAAGTATTATTGGCACAATGTTTTTTATAATAGTTATGATTTTTTTGTGTGCACTAGAATAGGATTTGGATTTTAATAAATCTTGAAAGTATAATGCCAGTTATAGAGTGCTTGAGTGTGCCTACTCATGATTTGATTTGATTTGATTTATTACTTGCAAAGCGCTTGAACTCTGTGGCGTTTTGGCGCTGATTGAGGAACATGGGAATGAAGAGCTATGAACAAAACCAGGTTTTCAGCGCTTTCCTATACATCAGTAAGTTAGGTTGGAGTCGTAAGGTGGGCGGCATCTGATTCCATGGCAAATCCGCACAAAATGACAGGGTATGGTCCCCTAACCTTACCTTGCGGATTTTTGGAGTGCAAATGAGGCCCACTGTTGTGGATCTGAGTGTTCTGGTGAGAGAATACCTAGAAAACAAGTTTTGTAACTCCCCAGAGATTCCTCCATAAAGGGCTTCATGCACCAGACAAAGGGACTTAAATTCAGCTCGTTGCTGGACTGGCAGCCAATGCAAAGTCCTGGTGGCAGCCGAGGTAGAGAAACCCTTAGGGATGTTCATAAGTTGTCTGGCTGTGGCATTTGCAGGGATTGCAGCTTCCTCCTCTGTGCCTTATCAATTCCTACAAAGAGCGCATTGCAGTAATCTAACTTAGAAAGAAAGAGTGCCACTACAACGGTCTTATGGAGTTCATGTGGAATGAATGGGAAAAGAAATCTTAGATTTTTCAGAAGGAAAAAGCAAGAGGAGGTCAGATGGTTAACTTGGGCTGAGAAATTAAGTTGATCATCGAAGATCACTCTCAAGTTCCTAAGTTTAGTGACAGGGTGTGGGCAATCACCTGCCTCTGCTGGCCACCAGTTGTTATTCAATAAAGAAGGTCCCTTGCTAAACCCCAGGACCTCTGTCTTGTCAGTATTTATCTTCATAAAAATTTGGCTCATCCAGCTTATGATATCCTTCAGACAGGCATAAAAACTGCTGGCAACGATCTCTGGTTGTTTAGATACCGATATGTGCTGGGAGTCATCAGCATACGTGATCAAGGAAAAGCTGTGTTGTCTGGCAAGATTAGCCAATGAGACTCCACATGGGAGGTGGAAAGTTTCAGACTGTAGACTCTCCCAGCAAATGTTCTGCTCCCTGTTATCTAGGAAGGAGGAGAGGAGGGTCAGAGCGTTATCCTCTATTCCCACGTCCCTCAGCCGCTGCAATAATACCGTGTAGTTCACGGTATCAAATGCTGCTGATAGGTCTAAGAGGATGAGTACCGCTCTGCCCCCCGATCAACTATCTTCCAGATCTCCTCAGTGGCTAATATCAAGGCCGTCTCATTAGAATGATTGGGTGTGAAGCCATGCTGTGTTGGGTCCAGCAAATTATTTTCTTAAAGGTATTGCATTAGCTCCTTATTCATTACTTTTTCTAAGATGTTTGCTGTCATTGGCAGCCTAGATATTGGTCGGTAGTTTTTTGTCCTCATGGGATCAAGAGCTGGGTTTTTTAAGAATTGGCCTGATACAGGCTTTTTTCCAGGCACTGGGATATAAGCCGGTTTCTAAGACCTGGTTTAGAAGAGAGGTGAGCTGAGCACAGATAGTCTTAGATACAAGTTGAAATAAGGCCGGGGGCAGGGGTCATTCGGGGAGCCCGACTTTGTTGATAATAGGAGCTTGTTGCAAAACACACAATATGATGGACGGAATGTTGCACAATGGCAAAACATTCACCCCCAGTCACAGATCTGGGTTTAATCCATCGTTATTTTGCTCACCAAGCCACCCCAGTTCAGACATGGCCATATGCAAATCAGTCTTGACCCTGTGCCTCATGGGAACAGTCCAGACCGAACTGCCAAGCCATGTCTTCCCTGAACCGGAATCAAGCATCCTAGAACCGGTTTCTGGCTATCAGCCGTCTTAAGCCAGGATAGCTTGACTCCAGTGGCGTAGTGAGCACGGGACCCACGTCTGGGCATACCCTTCCCACATAGGGTGAACAGCAAAACACACAATATGATGGACGGAATGTTGCACAATGGCAAAACATTCACCCCCGGTCACAGATCTGGGTTTAATCCATCGTTATTTTGCTCACCAAGCCACCCCAGTTCAGACATGGCCATATGCAAAACAGTCTTGACACTGTGCTTCATAGGAACAGTCCAGATCGAACTGCCAAGCCATGTCTTCCCTGGACCGGAATAGGAGTTTGTTGACCTCCTCCTGAGAGAGTGACCTGAAAGGTGAGAGCCTACAGTGTACTGCCCTGGCTTCCATGAATGAAGTCTTACTACCAGTCATAGCAGTGGCCGAGTTCAGAAGATCGTTATAAATCATTTGCATTTTTGCTTTGAAAAAAGATAGCTAATTTGTAACAAAAAGCTTGGTCTGGTCTGAACTGATTGGCATGCTGCGGTTTGACTAATGTATGGACGGTTTTAAAAAGTTCCTTGGAGGAGTTTCTGGCATCCTCAATTTTAGCAGTAAAATATGCCCGCTTGGCTTCAATGATGGCCCTCTTGTACTTTTCTAGGTTTAAGTTGTAAGCTGCCTTATGCTCCAGGTCCATTCACTTCTTCTACAGTTCATCTTTTCGCATTTAAGGTCACGATTGTACCAAGGTGCAGTTGCTGAGACTCTTTTAACTGTGGTATTTACTTCGGGAGCGATACCATTAATAGCTACCCAGATACAGTTATCGAGCTGGTCAGCTGCTACATCATTGTCCCTGGCCAAGATGGGCTGACAGGAGTTCAAAGCTTGTTCCAAATCCCTCCCTTGTATCTTATTCCAATGCCAGGAACCTCACCCTGCTGGTATGGATGGGAATCGATCGGCTAGACTTGATTTTCATTACCTCAAAGTAAACAACACTGTGATCAGTCTAGGGTAGAGGTAGGGTCTTAGTCATAGTTATATCTGGATCATTAGTGTTAGACCTGGCATCATTGGCATGAGTCTTCCTTCCATTTTTTACTGATTTCCTCCTCTGTTTTGATATGTTTTTGCTGGTTATATGCTTTGGGCACTGTGCCACTGCTATTCAGTGCCACAGTGCAAGTGCTCCCTATGTTAAATTAATGTACTAATTGGTGATCTCATGATTGGGTTATTTGATTTACCTGTCAGCCCCTAGTACGGTGCACCATGTGTGCCCATGGCTTGTAAATCAAATGCTGCTGGTGGGCTTGCAGCACTGGTTGTGCCACCCACAGAAGCAGCTTGTAAAGTTTGTCTCAGGCTTACAATTGCAAGGCATGTGTGCAGTCTGTGACTGCCATGTCGACTTGGCAAGTGCACCCACTTGCCAGTCCCTAAACCTTTCCTTTGCTTCATATTAGACACCCCTATGGTAGGCCCAAGAGCAGGGTGCATTGTAAGTATAAGGTTGGACATACTCTGATGTGTGTAGCATGTCCTAATAGTGAATTACAGCCATTTTCGATATTCACTATTGCAAGGCTACCTGTTCTCCATAGGCTAGAATGGGCAGTTAGATTATTACATTCTTATAATCCTAACTGACTCAGGGAACATGGTAGAAATTTGAATTTAATATACCTGAACTCAGAATGATAAAATATATCTTTTAGTAAAGTTGGTTTTAATATTCCACTTTTAGGAAGTAGGTATTTTCGTGCCTAACTGTCCAGGCCGGCCTCTGCTGGGTTGTGCATTCCTTGTCTGGGTCTGTGAGTGACAGGGCTGGGGGATTTCAGGAGACAGGCTGGGGAAGTCGAGTGGTGAATAGAGAGATCTGCATCTAGATGGGAGGGAGGAGTTGCACCTGAGACCTGAATAGTGCTGGGCCTTCCCTCAACAATGCTGGCTCCACCTCCTGTGGCTTGTCTGATGTCTCTGCCCTGCACTGTGTAAGGGGAGAAAAACTCTTGTCAACAAAGTGCTCCAGGGCTGTGCCTTCCCTCCCCTGTGCTGGCTCCACCTCATGTGGGGCGTCTGATGTCTCTGCCCTGCACAGTGAAAGGAAGGAAGGAGTCATGTAAACAAAGTGCTCAGGAACTGGTTTGGACTAGTCATCGTATCATGGCGCCATCTTGCGCATCACAACGGGCCCGCAGGCCGACAATCTACGCATCAACCCCACACAGGTAAGGATCACGACGCATCCCCTACTCTGCGCAAGCATTGACGCACGACGCATCATTTTCCCCGTATCATGGAACCGACACATCTCCCCTTTTGTGAACCTTTTGTCGACTTTGCATTACGCATCCAGGTACTTTGTTGAGAACTTTGTCGCATTGATCATCAACTTGAACTAAGTACCTTTTACCATCTTTAAGTCATCTTTAAGTATAGTATTGTGGATTTTTGTTGTTTGAGATCTTGTGTTAAGTCAATATAAAGAACACTTATTTTTATAAAACCTGTGTTTTGTCCATCTGTAGTGTTTTCACTGTATTCCTGTGTATATTCACAAATACTGCCTCCAAGATAAGCCAGTCTGCTCGTGCCAAGCTACCAAGGGGGTGAGCAGGGATTATTAAGGAGTGTAATCCCCTTATCCTGACTTAGAAGCAAGGGTCCCTATTTGGACAAAGGTGAATACCATTGCCAACTAGAGACCCCCAGATCTAACATTGGTGGTCAGCGGTGAGGATTTGTACTTTGCATTTACATTTCATATACAGTAATTGGTGTACACTACTAGTGAGTGCAGACCAAATGTGACCACATACTTATTTTTTAGAATCTTTTTCCTTGGAACTGTTATTTTTTCCTGAAAACTCCCAAATGTTACTACCATGAGTAAACCAGCATCTGTTGCATCTATGGATCTTGAATTTGAGGAAGAGAGGTTGGAAACCTACACTTTGAAACAGCTCAAGCATCTCTGCATGAAATTGAAAGTTGCTACACTAGGCATTTCTAAAAAGGATGACTACCAAAAGGTGCTGAGGGCCTGGGTAGAAGCAAGAAATGCCCCATATCTTGTGGTGGAGCCAGTTAGGGATGCAGATAGGCATATTGAAAAGCCAGTGTTTTCAGCCAGGGGAAGGGGACTTTCTCCACCTGGCAGCAGTATCTCTTTCAAAGACCTGTCCCTCCGAGAGTTGGAAGACAAGGAGAGAAATAAGGCACTCAAGCTGGAGTTGGCTAAGCTTAAGATGGAGAGTCAGAGGGAAACAGAGAATAACAGGTTGTCTTTGGAGAGAGAGAGAATGAGAATGGAACATGAGAGGATGTTGAGGGAGTTAGAAATCAAGGCCAAGGGCTTAGCAATCAATCCCTCTGGTGGCAGCACATCATCTGTGCCTTTGGAAGGCTGTGGTTTGCAGCCTATGAGATAGCAATGTTGGCCCACAGGGTCCATGAGAAGGATTGGGGAGCGGGGTTGTGGGGCCTCTTTTTAACTGAATGTACGGATAATTTGTTAGACCTGCCCAGTGAGAAAAGGATGCGTTATGCCCACATGAAATAAGTACTGATGACAAGGTATGGTTTAACTCCAGAACTCTATAGACAGAGGTTCAGGAATTGTAAGAAGTTGGAGGGTACCACTTGGGTAGAATATGTGTCTTTCTTTTGCAGAGCTATGGATGGTTGGGAGAGGGGTAGCAATGTGGATAATTTTCAAGCGCTCTATGATTTGATTGCTAGGGAGCACTTGTCTGCTAATTGTTTTCCAGAGCTATGCCAGAACCTTATTGATAGCAAGTTGACTAACCCTAGAAAGCTTGCTGAAGTACCAGGGTCCACAAGGGTCATGTGGGAGACTCAGCCGAAGGTGGGCAGGGTCCCCAGTAGAAAAGTGGGGGGGACAAGGGTAAACAGAGGGAGTTCCAGAAAGGGCACCAAAGTAATTCCCAAGGGAATCAAGGTAAGTGTTCCCAGCCTCCCCCTGAGAAGAAGTCAGGATCCCCGACAGGTAAACCTGTTCATAGGGGGCCTGTTACCTGCTTTCAGTGTAAGCAGGTGGGACACCATTGGTATGATCCCCAGTGTCCCCAAATGGGTCAGTATGTGCCACAGAGTGCACCACCATGTCAGATGGCCAATGTACCCCTGGGTGGTGAAGAGATGGGAGCCCAAGGTGGGTGGGGTCCCACAGAAATGTCCCTTGTCTCATTAGGAGACTTCGGATGGTCCCTAAAACTCAGCTGCCTGATAACACTAAGAAGTACAAGCAGTGGGTGACCATCAATGGCCATAGAGTGGAGGCTCTTAGAGACACCGGAGCCAGTGTGACAGCTGTCAAGTGTCACTTGGTGTCTGAAGAGCAGGTGGTCCCCAATGCATTCTTCCCAGTTGTTGCCGCTGCCAACACAGAGAGCCATTGCAAGGTGGCTCCAGTTCCCTTTGAGTGGGGGGGTCTCTGGAACTCTTCAAGTAGCTGTGAGGCCAGCCATGCCTGTGGATTGTCTGTTGAGTTGTAAAGCTCCCCTTGGGTTAAGGTGGAGAAGAAGGTGCATTTAGAGATGTTGGGTCTGCCTGAGTGGGCCTGTGTGACCGGTCTATGGCAGCTAAGGGTGTTCAAGAGACCCCGGAGCCTGAAAGTATGGCCCAGGGACCTGCCTTAAAGAGAATAGGTAGGGGGCGCAAGAAACCAGCCCCCATTGTTCCCACACTCCAGGAGGAGGCAGACCGTGAGGGGGATGCCCTGATACCTACAGGGGAGCACGTTTCTGAACTGGGGAACCAACCTGAGCTGATCCATTGGCAGCAAGAAGGGGGTCCCTCCAGGGAGCAATTCTGTGAAGAGCAGCAGAATTGCCCTTCTCTTATGGGTTTGAGGCAACAGGCCACAAACTAGGCAGCAAGGGATCAGTTTGGATCACATTGGATCCACTGGGAGAACGGTCTCCCTTATAGCGAGCCTAAGGTTGCTGAGCCTGGGTCAGCCCGTGTGCTGATGGTACTCCAGCGCTTCAGAGACTTCCTACTGGGTTTGGTTCATGACGTTCCTTTAGCTGAACATCTTGTGCAGAACAAGACCTTTGAAAAGCTTGTCTACCACTTTTATTGTCCCCAGATGTGGAAGAGTTCAGATACTCATTGTAGGACCTTTCGAGCTTGCCAGGCAAGTGAGAAAAGTGGAAGGAAGCACAAGGCTCCTCTCCAACCTTTCCCTGTAGTCAGTACCCCCTTTGAACGGGTGGGCACTGACATTGTGGAGCCACTGGACCCCAAGACAGCCATGGGCAACAGGTTTATCCTGGTCTTCGTGGACCATGCTACCTTGTCCGGGGAAGTCATCCCGCTCAGGACAGGGATAGCCCCCATGGTGGGACGTGCAGATATGGGGATTTTCTCCCATGTGGGGTTCCCCAGAGAGGTGGTGTCTGACCCAGGTACAAACTTCATTTCCAATTATATGAAGTCTATGTGGAATGAGTGTGGTGTTACCTATAAGTACACCACTCCTTACCACCCACACGGTAATAGGCTGGTTGAAAGATTCAACCGGACCCTTAAAAGCGTGATCATGGGTCATGAGGAACCAATGAGGCGTAAGTGGGACGTCCTCTTGCCATGCCTTCTGTTTGCTTACCGTGAGGTGCCACAAAAATCCCTAGGGTTCAGCCCCTTTGAACTGATGTATGGACACTCGGTAAGAGGACCTATGAGTCTGGTCAAGGAAGACTGGGAGCAATCGGTGATTCAGAGATCTCGTTCAGGCGAATCTGGAAGCCAGCCAGGAAGAGATGAAGCGGTGGTACGATCAGAATGGTACTCTGATTGAGCTTCAACCTGGACAGAAAGTTTGGGTCATGGCCCCTGTAGAGCCTTGTGCGCTCCAGGACAGGTGGACCGGTCCATATGAGGTGGTGGAGCGCAAGAGTGATGTCACATATCTGGTAAACTTGCAGTCTCATAGGAACCCTTTGAGGGTCCTGCATGTTAACCGCCTAAAGCCCCACTTAGAAAGGTCCGAAGTGGGCATGCTCCTAGCGATAGATGATGGAATGGAGGAGGAGACAGAACCTCTTACTGACCTCCTGTCTGCAACAGAGCAAGACAGGTCAGGGGATGGTGTCAGCCTCTCTGCCACACTGACCCTTGATCAGCAGCAAGATTGTCGCCAACTGTTAGGGCAATTCTCTGAACTATTTTCCTTGGTTCCTGATGTCACAGAGTGGTGCGTCCATAATGTGGACACTGGAGACATTCCTCCTGTGAAGCACAAGGCTTACAGAGTGACTGACAAGGTCAGAGCTTACATTAAGGAGGAAGTCTCCAAGATGTTTGCTTTAGGGGTAATTGAGTCCTTAAACAGTCCTTGGGCCAGCCCAGTGGTCTTGGTCCCAAAGGCTGCCGCACCGGGTGCCACACCTGAACTCCGGTTCTGTGTGGACGACAGAGGGCTTAATTCAGTCACCGGGACTGACGCACATCCCACCCCCAGAGCTGATGAGCTCATTGATCGGGTAGTGGCTGCACGGTACCTCAGCACATTTGATTTAATGTCTGTATACTGGCAGATCGCCTTGACTGATGGGGCCAAAGAGAGGTCAGCATTCTCCACACTAGATGAGCACTACCAATTCCGGGTTATGCCCTTTGGGATGAAGAATGCCCCTGCCACTTTTCAGAGGTTGGCCAACCAGGTGTTGGCTGGACTGGAGGATTTCAGTGCTGCCTACCTAGATGACATTGCAGTGTTCAGCGCCAGTTGGGAAGAACATCTGCGCCACCTCTGGGAAGTGTTGATGGCACTGCGCAAGGCAGGCCTCACGATCAAGGCGAGTAAGTGCCAGATCGGGCAGGGTTCAGTGGTGTACTTGGGTCACCAGGTAGGGAGCGACCAGATGGCGCCCCTACAACCCAAGATTGATACCATCCTGGCACGGGAACCCCCAAAGACTCAAACACAGGTGAGAGCCTTTTTAGGACTCACGGGGTACTACAGGAGGTTTGTCAAGGAGTATGGCAACATTGTTGCACCCTTGACTGAGCTGACTTCGAGGAAGCAGCCCAAGAAAGTGAACTGAACTGACACCTGTCAGAAGGCTTTTGACGCCCTGAAGACTGCCATGTGCACACCTGTGCTTCAGGCGCCCAACTTCTCAAAATAATTAATTGTTCAGACAGACGCTTCTGAGCATGGTGTGGGGGCTGTTCTATCACAGATTAATGCAGAGGGCCTAGACCAACCTGTAGCCTTCATCAGTAGAGGTTACTTGCATGGGAACAAAGGTGGAGTGCAATTGAGCGTGAGCATTTGCTGTGGTCTGGGCACTGAAAAAGTTGAGACCATACTTGTTTGGGACTCACTTCCTGGTTCAGACCGACCACAGGCCCCTCAGATAGCTAATGCAGATGAGGGGTGAGAATCCAAAGTTGTTGAAGTGGTGCATTTCCCCACAGGGTATGGACTTTACAGTGGAACACTGCTCTGGTACAGAACACGCCAACGCTGATGGTGTGCCCACATTTTTCCACCTTAGTGAAGAGAACTCCCAAGGGGAAGGGTTGTTCTCCCCACATTTCAGCTGGAGGAGACACGTGTTAGACCTGAAATCATTGACGTGAGTCTCCCTTTCATTTTTTACTGATTACCTCCTCTGTTTTGATATGTTTTTGCTTGTTATATTCTTTGGGCACTGTGCCACTGCTATTGAGTGCCACATTGCAAGTGCTCCCTACATTAAATTGATATACTAATTGGTGATTTCATGATTGGGTTATTTGATTTACCTGTCAGCCCCTAGTACAGTACACCATGTGTGCCCAGGGCTTGTAAAAGAAATGCTGTGTGTGGGCTTGCAGCACTGGTTGTGCCACCCAGAGAAGCAGCTTGTACAGTGTGTCTCAGGCTTGCCATTGCAAGGCCTATGTGCAGTCTGTGACTGCCATGTCGACTTGGCAAGTGCCCCCACTTGCCAGTCCCTAAACCTTTCCTTTGCTTCATATTAGACACCCCTATGGTAGGCCCAAGGGCAGAGTGCATTGTAAGTATAAGGTAGGACATACTCTGATATGTGTAACATGTCCTAATAGTGAATTACAGCCATTTTCGTTTTTCACTATTGCAAGGCTACCTGTTCTCCATAGGCTAGAATGGGCAGTTAGATTATTACTGTTTTATAATCCTAACTGACTCAGGGAACATGGTAGAAATTCCAATTTAATATGCCTGTACTCAGAATGATTAAATACATCTTTTAGTAAAGTTGGTTTTAATATTCCACTTTTAGGAAGTAGGTAATTTCTTGCCTAACTTTCCAGGCCTGCCTCTGCTGGGTTGTGTATTCATTGTCTGGGTTTCTGAGTGACATGGCTGGGGGATTCCAGGAGACAGGCTGGGGCAGCCCAGTGGTGAATAGAGAGATCTGCATCTAGATGGGAGGGAGGAGTTGCACCTGGGACCCGAATAGGGCTAGGCCTTCCCTCTACAATGCTGGCTCCACCTCCTGTGGCTTGTCTGATGTCTCTGCCCTGCACTGTGATAGGGGACAAGGAATCTTGTCAACAAAGTGCTCCAGGGCTGTGCCTTCCAATCCTCTGTGGTGGCTCCACCTCCTGTGGGGTGTCTGTGCAGTGAAAGGAAGGAAGAAGTCATGTAAACAAAGTGCTCAGGAACTGGTTTGGACTTCAGAGAACAAAGGATTTTGGGGTATAAGTATTGGGACCCAGTCCCAAGAACATTAGATCACTTCTGGAACAAGAAACCTTTTGCCAAGGAGAAGATCCAAAGGAAGCTGCAGGAGTTTGGACTGCACCTCTGCCAGTGTGCTGTTTGCTGGATTGGCCTGCAGTGGTTGCTTCATTGCCAAGGAAAGGAGATGGAACTTTTGGAGAAGTGTGGCTCAATGGTTAGAGCAGGCAGACCTTGATGCAGAGCTCTGGCCAGGGACCAGGGTTCGATTCCCGCCTCGGCGGGTCTCCGGCTCATTAATTCACCTGACTGGATATTCTCGCCTCAGTGCCTGTTCTGATCATGGGTCCCACGCTGCAACTCTGGGCAATAGCTTGCTTGGTCTCCACAACGGCCCCAAAAGTGCTGGGATGCCTGGCTGCACCTGGGGGGTGCCCAGGAGTGGACAATTCCCAGGAAAGCCAGGAAGGGTTCCTAAGCGGTATACGGACAGCGCCAGGACACCTCCGGTGGAGGTAGCTGTGTGCTTTACAAATTCCGACATTTACATTTTAAAAACTTTCATCATCTTCAGAATATTCTCCAAGGGCTTTAACTGTGCTTGCCCCCTGCTGAAGTCTCAGGGACAAAAGACTTCACCTCGAGCACCTCCTGTGAATTTCCTTGCTGGGAATTCTATCTACAGACATTTGTGTGTCGCTGGGAGCTGGAAGCGTGACGCATCGAGAGGAAGCGTGTCGCCGCCGCACCTGAGATCATCGCATCGCCAGAGAAGCATGTCGCCGCATCTCCCAGGAATCGTGTGTTCATCGAAGCTGCCTGCTGTTGCATCACTGGAGAAAGCGTGACGCCATCGAGAGAGTCGCCTTCGCATCACCGGAGAAGCGTGTCGCAGGGCCTGTCGCAGCTTCAAAGTACAGAGTCGTCGCAAGGCTGCCAGGGCGTCTACGCATCGTCATCGCATTGTCGCATTAAGGGCGCCATCTTCTCGCATCGCAACCGGATCATCGCATCGCATCAAGGCACCATCTTGCGCGTCGCCACGGGCCCGCAGGCCGAAGATCTACGCATCAACCCCGCACCGATAAGGATCACGAGGCATCCCCTACTCTGCACAAGCATTGAGGCACGACGCATCATTTCCCCCAGATCACGGTACTGACGCATCTCCCCTTTTGCGAGCCTTTTGTCCACTTTGCGTTATGCATCCAGGTACTTTGTTGAGAACTTTGTAGCATTGATCATCAACTTGAACTAAGTAACTTTTACCATCTTTAAGTCATCTTTAAGTATAGTATTGTGGATTTTTGTCGTTTGTGGTCTTGTGTTAAGTCAATATAAAGAATACGTATTTTTATAAAACCTGTGTTGTGTCCATCTGTAGTGTTTTCACTGAATTCCTGTGTCTATTCACAAATGCTTAACACACTGCCTCTGAGATAAGCCTGTCTGCTCGTGCCAAGAAACCAAGGGGTTGAGCAGGGATTATTAATGAGTGTAATCCCCTTATCCTGACTTAGAAGCAAGGGTCCCTATTTGGACAAAGGCGAATACCATTGCCAACTGGAGACCCCCAGATCTAACAATTAGTAAAGATCCCATCCAACGTGTGACCCACAGAATGCGTGGGTTCGGACACTAATTGAGTGAGACCATATGCTGCTAGGTTGTCCAAAAGTCTAGCTGTATCTTGGTAACTACATAACTCGAGGTGATAATTAAAATCACCTAGAATGGTAAGTGAGTCAGAGTCCAGACACAATTCTAGAAAATTCAAGAGGGATTGCGAGAACGCCGCTTTGGGCCCAGGGGGCCGGTATACAAGTAGGCCTTGAAACGTAGAGCAGTCATTAAGTTTAAAGGAGAAATGCAACGCTTCTGCAGGAAGCAGCATGGTGGCCTCGAAACGCAGCTTTAGGTGATCTCAATAAATCAGGGCTATACCCAAAGTTCTATCCTGTTTGGAAACTGCATAACCAGGGGGAAGGACCAAATTCCTGTCAGGGTCTGAGCTTTCATCTGTCTAAGTCTCCGTCAGAAAAACAATATCCTGCTTGTCTAGCTGTAGGAGACATTCTAGTTGGAACTTATGTTTTACTAGTGATCGTGTGTTTAATAGCAGACAGGTCAAGGTTTGTTTTTGCCCTGGTTTAACAGCCCTGCCCAACTGACAACAGTTTACACTCATTATGCAAGGGAGATTGCCTAGGGTCCTGGACTTCCGTTCGTTCTGGGTTGGCCTTATTCCCCATGTACTGTGTGTTAAGGTCCCCACCCACAAGCCTGGTTGCTGGAGTGAAACAGAAATCACACCTAGGCATTCATAATCTTCTGATTTTGCCCCCCTCCCAACTGTTAGGAGTGTGGCACTAATCTCTCCTGAGTGCAAGGAGCTGTTGTTATGTGTACCGGCAAATTGACCAGGGGTTCTGGCAATGGACGCGCTCCGGGCACCGACGGGTGCAGACGGGCTTGCCTTTGGCATGCCTTCAGCACGCCCAGTGCGCACACCTCTGCGCGGATGAGCCAGCCTGGTTATTATGGCGTATGTGGCAGAAACAGCTAGAACACTGACCCCAAATAGGCGGGCTCGCTCTGACAGGCGGGCACCGCTGGTCGGTGGAAAATTAACTAAGATCCATTACACTTTTAAAAACAGTAATGTGAGCAGATTGTGCAAGCACGCAGTAGCAGCAAAAAGGTAACAAAAATTCAAGGGCTCAAGATACCCACGTACCACAGGATGAAAGAGGGTTTGAGTTCCACCAACTATCCCTGTGAAGTCTTACAGGGCCTATGATACAGTCTCAACTCCAAAGATGATACTCTACAGCAGTGATACTCCAAGTATTTCCTGGGGGCCGCATTCAGCCCTTATAACCTTTATATTCAGCCCCCTGGTAAACAGCAGCACTGGGCTCCTGTTTACTCCACTCTGCACTAACTTTAAAAAGAAGTTAAATAAACAGGGAAGCATTTATTTAAAGGTTAATTAAGGTTAAGGAAAGGAGGAAACTAGGGTGTCCTGCACCTGTTTACTTTGGAAACAACTTTCTTTTTAAAGACAATTTGAAGCAAAAGTTTGAAAGTATTATATAACATTTTTTAGTGTTGTAAAAGTGTATTTCATAACATGCAGTACTGTTTCACCTTAGTACATCAGATTATAGCAGAGCATTGAGAAGTATTTCTTTTAAAGGGATAGTTTCCTCCACCCTTCCCCAACAACAATTCCAATAGGGAATTAAGATGCAGGTCAGTTGGCTTGTGCACCCTTTGGGTAGCCTGGGTTCCTAATATACATGTACACAATTATAGTTTATTGAACTAAACACAGCAGAAGGTTTTGATGGGTGATGTGGAAGTTTGGCTCTCTACATAGTCTACTAAAACAAAGTACACTGTGCCGATTGTCCAGTGAATCACTTACTGGTACACAGAGGTAAAGATAGATAATACTAACACTCTATTTGTGGTAGTCTGAGTGACCAGTTAGGCTTATCAGAGGGTAGTGGTAAGCCTTTGTTATACTCACGGAGGAAATAAATGGGACATACACTTGAGAATAAATCTGAGACCACTTTATGAAAAAAATATTGATTGTTATGTATTTTTAAGACCAAGAACATCCATCTATAGTAAGTACTTTAGGAGATACCATTTTTAAGAGTTTGGAAAATATAGCACTTTTGTGCACAATTACGCATTATTGAAGTCAATGGAGAAATGCATAAAAATATATAAAATCAGGCAATGCTTTCAGGGAGTTCATCTTTTTGTTTTAGGTCAATATCAGGGCCTGGTCCAGAGTTCCAGCTGCAGAAGATTGGGAGCGTCTGTAGTGACTGTGCCATTTATATGGTAGAATGGCCCGATTATGACAGTTGCCCACCACCATCTCAGTATATTCTGATCTAATATAGTGAAGTGTAAGCCTGCATAGTATGAATAAGCTACAAAGTAGGGCTTGTTTATGCCTTCTCTGTTTCCGACTTTATCCTGCTTCGTGGTAGTGCTTGCCTATTGGCTTTGGCATACTTTTATGCCGTCTTGCATATTAATTTTGCTCATTTACGGGAGTAGTGGCCTATGCTTAAGCGACTCCATTTTCTAAGCTGTCGCCATCTTCTGAGCCTTTCTGGGGCGAAGCCATGTTATGCTTTTCACTTGTTTTCTGCACCTCGTATGCTGGTAGAAACCGGTTCTTGTCGGAGGAATGTGCTCACTCCGTTCCGGAGTCATAACAGACACTTGGCCAGCCGATGCTGTGGCCTTGGTGCGGAGTGGTACGGAATCTGATGGGAAAAAGAGGCACAGCTCACAGGAGCCTCATCATACGTTTCCACTTGTACTAAAGAGGACATCTAGGTCTCGACCACTGGTAGTTCATTATGGTACAGACGTGTAGCTGTGACGGTGGAGCAGAATCCTAATTCGGCTGGGGAAACGGACTACCCTCCGGCGAAGTGGAAACGAGATGTGTAGATACTTGATGAGGTGTTTCACTAATTCCTATATTCCTACTACTCTTGCCTAACTATCCTCTTCTATTTTCAGGTTCTATACATTTATATACATATAAGTTCTATATATGTTTTACTGATTGCGTTTAGCTATTGCTTAGGTGCTAATATGAAGGCCTATCGTGACGTAGTGATTCTTTTTCCTCCTATCATTGTGTTATAAAAGAAACCCCAGCACATATAATTATTTCTCTGTATTCTTTGTGAAGAGAGAACAGGCTCCTATTTGACCAAATGCTTATAGAAGGATGGGTGAATTCCCTTCTAATGGGTAATTGCCGATTCGGAAGGTTGTCTGGCCCTTAGTGAGGAGCGAAATTCCAATCCTTCCACCCCCCAGTCTTGCTGGAGAGGTATGTGTCGTGGTCCTACCTGGGTGAGTATTCTGTGGTCAGAGAGGAGCGGTTAATTGCCTCTTGCACAGCGCCTGTCACCAGGAAGCTTATTGTTGTTGTTTGCAAGCCTCTCAGCAAGTAATATGAAATGTTTCTTAGTGTTAGTGTTCCTTTCTTGGGTGAGTATTGTGAAGTATTGTGTCCTTTTGGGTCCCAAGAGGGGATAAGGTTGTATGTCCTGATTATTGGCAGAATTTTCAGGCCATTGCATCTTGGCGTCGTGACTCATAGGATCAAAGGGTGGATTTTAAGTGGAGAAAAGAGGGTTATGTTTTCTAGGAAAACAAAGGTTGACTCTCAGTTTCCAATAGAAATTCCCGGATGCATCTATGACTTGGGTGCTGCAGGCATGATGTTAGACCAAGGAGATGCACTGAAATTCTATACGTTAAGCACAGACCCGACAGTTCAAGAACATTTTAGAAATTACGGACTTAATGACCAGATTAGTCTATTACAACTGGCTGTGGCTGGATGTAGTCACAAATACCTGACTGAATCAGACTGGCCAGTAAATGAGAAACCCTGGTATACCTTGAGACACGACACAGAGATTAAAGGAAGAGGTGATGAAAACCTCTATTTTCCTAGATCAAGCAAACAGATCAATGGAAGGACTACTTAAGACTTCTGCCTGACCCTAAGATGGAGGCCTGATTCTCCCTATTCTGAGCATTCGTGTTGGCCTGGGGTTCTATTACGAGCCGTGGTCCCTTCCAGGACACTAACAAGAGTCTCTAGAGGGTGTGGCCCACGGAAGGAAAACCACCCTGATGTACAACGCAACTGGAGAGCTACAAGTCCAGACTCCAAGGCCAAGTGAGAGGGGGACATATGGGCACACCAACGTGTGGCCTGCACCCGTGAACTGCCCATATGCCTCCCAAAAAATTGCAGACTACGTTCACATTTATGTGTATTTATGCATGGCTGTGCGTGTAATGGTGTGGACATGTACTTGGGTGTTTTTGTTCTAGAGCATGTGATTCAATGTGTGCTTGTGTTTGTGAATGCAGATGTTTCCGTTTGTGTGCTTATGTCTGTGCGTGTGATGGTGTGTGCATGTACTTGGGTGTTTTTGTACTAGAGCATGTGATTGTATGTGTGCTTATGCGTGTGGATGTTTCTGTATGCGTGCTTGTGTGCACCCTCTGTTCGTGCATGAGAATGTGTGCGCACATTTGTGTGTGCTTGTGCATGTGTGTGCATGTGATGGTATGTGTGTGTGCATGTACCTGTGTGTACGTCCTTGGGTAGTCTTGTTCTGAAGCATGTGATTGTATGTGTGCTTGTTTTCTTTGGTAGTTTATATATGTGTGCTTGTGTGTGTGTGTGTCTGTGCGTGTATGAGAGTGTGAGCGCATTTGTGTGTGCTTGTGCATGTCTGTGCATGTGATGGTGTTTGCGTGTGCATGTACTTGGGTGTTTTTGTACTAGAGCATGGGATTTTATGTGTGCTTGTGTTTTTGGATGTTTCTGTATATGTGCTTGTGTGTGTGTGTATGTGCGCATATGAGAGTGGGTGCTCACATTTGTGTGTGCTTGTGCATGTCTGTACGTGTGATGGTGTGTGCACGCTGGATTTGTTATTCTTTGGCGGCCACTGTCCTGGATATTGACTCTAACTGCCAGGTGTCTGACCTTAGGATGGCCACCAATGTACCAGTGTACAGTACAGTCCCCTGCCTGGCCCCAAGATGGCTTCCACAGTGGTCCCCTCTACTCTGTTTTACTTCCCTGGGACAACGATTGGACATTGACCAGACCTTGAACCTATCTTCTAACCTGCTTACACATCAGGACCTGTGGAACTTACTCCAGACTGTAGAGACCAAGCGATTTGGCTGATGTCCGGTGGAGCTACCATATAGCTAAAGTGGAGATGGGTTGAGGACTCCCCACCCCCCGCCATCACCTACCCAGCCGGACCTTGGGCAGATTTTCCCCTCGTCTCTATGTCTTATCTTCCTCCTACCCCTTTACCCTATCCCCTTACCCTTCCTTGCACCATTCACCTTGTCCCCTATGTTCTTTAACTGCTTTTCTTGATACTTATGTAACTTTTAACTGATGTAAATTGCAACATTATTGGTCCTCATGTAAAGCGCTCTGTTTCCTTCGGGTCTAGCCAGGGCTATATAATAACTCATTAATTAAATATGTTCCCATTTAGTACTCTTTCTCTCTTTGTCTACTTCCCTAGCTCATATCCCCTCTCCCTTGAATCTCTCACCTTACCTGCTAATCTGCCGAGGCCCCTGTCCTTTGTGCCCTTTGACTAAGCACTCCTTCTCCCCTTGTTGCATAAAAGATCCAATATTTATACTCTGGAGTCTCAGCAAACCCACTGAGAGAGTCCACTGCGCCAAGGGAGCCACTCACAGCTGAGGTATGGTATGACACCCCTTGCCAAAGCACTCCCACTCACCTATTTGGGGAAGGATCCAGTATGTAGGCCTTGGAGTCTCAGAGGCCCCTCTGAGAGAGTCCACTGCGTTTAGGGAGCCTCCTGCAACAGAGATAGAGAAGTGATACCACTTCCCCTGGGATCACAGCTTACTGGACTTTGGGCGTTGCTTTGACTCGTCTACCGGTTTGTGTCCCCGTCACCCTTCCCCTCCACCTTCCATGCTGTGTCCTTCACCCTCCCCTTCTCTTTCCCGCCTTCATTACCTGTCTACTTCCCCAGCGCCTACCCCCTCCCCTGAATCTTTCCCCTTGCCTGCTTTCCCCCTTACGTATTTTTGTTTATCTCGACCTTACACGTAACTATGTTGCCATGCTCTATTAACTGTGTAACCTTTGTAACGATGTAACCTGTAACTATGATCTGATGTTCATGTAAAGTGCTCTGATACCTCCGGGTGTTGCCAGCGCTATGTAAAACCTTTAAAATGAATAAAATAAATAAAAATGAAACATAAATAAGCAGGTGATGATGACATTGTTAATTAATCAGACGGGAAACACATTAGCATAAGTGATTGAGGTAGTTTGAGAGTTTGGCGAACTGGGAGAGTAGATGAAGTTCGAAAGACCTTCTAGACCTGAAACCCGCACAGATAATACTAGATTGACTAGACGAGATATGTTTTTGGCTCTAATGAAAGACGGGGTGAGAAAAGAAGAAATAGATGGGGAACCTACTCAGAAGTTATGGAGTATGTTTTGAAAAAGGGGTTTAGACTGAAAAGAAGGGAGCAGGAGAGTTAATAAACAGGATCATGAGCAGAGACATTCAGATGGAAGTGGTGACTAGTCATATCGAGGGAGAAGAGAAGAATCTCCAAAATATAAAACACGACACGAGAGGGAAGAATCCTCAGATCGCAGAGTTAGAAATGAAAGAGTTAGATCCCCAGATCTGAGAATGAGAAATGAAAGAGGTAGATCCCCAGATTGAAGGTCGCAGAGTGACAGAAATATGAGAAATTCATATTATGAAGAGAGAGTGTACGAGGAAGATGTGCTTTGTAAATGATATGAAAGTCTTTACCCTGATTTGTCTTGGGCACAAGACAGGAACAAAAACAACTAAGAAATAGATCAAGTTCCGGTACAGAATTGGTCTCGCAAAGATCATAGACCCTATGTAGATATAGAGATTTTGTGGAGGCATCGTAATGTACAACGGGCCCAAGCCCTAGTAGATACAGGAGCGGAGGCCACTTTGATATATGGAATTCCCAAGAAATTTAGAAGACAGTATTTTACTATTACAGGTTTAGGTGGTAAAGAGACCCCAGCAGTACAAGCTAATCTCCAATTAAAAATCAGAAGAATACAAAAAAGAGAAGATAGTGTATTAGTTGTGCCCCTTTCTGAATATATCATTGGAATTGACATTTTAAAAGGAATTACTTTGTGTTTAAATGATTGGTACTATCAGTTTGGAACAAAACATTACATTTAAGCTAACGCAGTGAGAATAGGTCGCTTGAAAATTCCTCCTGTATAGGTGCCTCAGGCGACTAAGGTGATCTCTATGAAACAGTACAGAATTCCTGGTGGGCATGATGAAATCAGTGCTACTATTCAAGACTTGATGGATGCAGGGGTTGTGGTTCCAATTACTACTGCATGGAACAATCCCGTATAGCCCATGCGCAAAAGTGATAATTCATGGCGCATGACGGTGGATTACCGCGAACTGAACAAACACACACCACCTTTGTCTGTGGCCTTCCCTGACACTGGTACGTTGATAGAGAGAATTCAGAAACATCCAGGGACTTGGTATGCAACTATCGATATTGTCAATGCTTTCTTTTCAATTCCTATAGCTCCCGAATGTCAGGAACAATTCAGTTTTTCATGGGGTGGCAGACAAATGACATTTCAAAGTCTGCCGCAAGGCTATTTGCATAGTTCGACAATATGTCACCGGCTGGTGGCAGAGCATTTAGATGAGGTACCGATCATTTCTGGAGTGCAGATTTGTCATTACATTGACAACATCATGATTCAAGGCGAAACACAAGAGCAAGTCCAAACTCAGTTAGATCGAATTGTAACCTATTTACAAAGCAAAGGATGGGAAATCAATCCTGATAAATTGCAAGGTACAGCACAGAGAGTAAAATGTTTAGGCATTCAGTGGCGTCAGGGAAATAGAGAGGTGGTTCCACAAGTGAGACAGAAAATTAAAGAATTTGCAGTACCCCGAAATAGAAAAGAAGCTCAGAGATTCATTGGTTTGTTTGGATTTTGGAGACAGCATATTTCCCATTTAAGTCAGATTTTTGCTCCTTTGTATAAAGTCACTTGAAAGAAGAATGTGTTTGAGTGGGGTGAGTCCCAGCAGACGGCGTTTGAACTGGCAAAAGAGGCTAATCAGCATGCTTTGGATTTGTGACCAGTGCGAGATGGTGATGTTGATTAGAATGTGACTGTACAGGGTCCATATGCGAATTGGAGTTTATGGTAAAAACAAGGTAAGACAAAAGTACCCCTAGGATTCTGGACGGAAAAGTTGCCCAATGCTGGCGAGCATTATACACCCTTTCAGAAACAGTTGCTTGCATGTTATTGGGCTTTGGTAGATACCGAACAATTGAATTTAGGACATGATGTAGTTTTGAAACCTGAGATTCCAATTATGCAATGGGTTATGAGCTCTCCTAAAACTCATAGAATCGGAAATGTACAGGAAGCCAGTGTAATCAAATGAAAGTGGTGCATACAGGACAGGGCTCGAGTGGGTCCTAAAGACATAGCGATGTTACATAAGCAGGTGGCGCAGGCGCCAATAGAAGAGACAGACGTGGAATACAACGTACCTATAGTACAGGAATCCCCTGTTAAGTGGGGTAAGCCATTTAGCGATCTCCCCGTGGAGGACAGAAATCATGTGTAGTTTACGGATGGTTCAGCCAGGTATGTTGGAGCAAAGAGGCAATGGAACGCAGTGTCCTATAACCCTGTTACCCAAAAATTGTTGAACACAACTGGTGAAGGAAAAAAGCAGTCAGTTTGCAGAACTCTATGCTGTTTATCAGGCTTTAAAACAGGAATTGCCAGGAGTTTGTCATATTTATACAAACTCATGGTCGACTGCTAAGGGATTAGCCACATGGCTTCCCACATGGTATGTGAACAACTGGATAATAAACTCTAAAGAGGTATGGGGAAAAGAACTGTGGAAAGAGGTGTGAGATATGCTCCCCCAAAGTGTTGTGTCGGTTTTTCACGTAGATGCTCATTGTACAATTGATTCACTTGGTAGGTAGTTTAACCTCATTGCAAACGAAAATGCTAAAATCTCTGAGGCAGAGGTGGAGACGCAGAGTTCTGACCTGGTTGGATTGGCGAGATGGGCACATCAAAAGTGTGGACATTTTGGAGAAAAGATCACTAGCAGGTGGGCAGCAGATAGAGGGATGTATCTCCCCCATGATGTGATTAGAACCGTAATTTTACAGTGTCCCCTTTGCCGGCATTCCCGACAACAAGTGATACCGCAGACAGTGAGAGGTCAGTTGCATCAAGGTAAGTCACCAATGCAGATTTGGCAGATAGATTACATAGGTCCCTTACCAATGTGCAAAGGTTGTCAGTATGTATGTACTATAGTAGATTCTTATTCAGGATATTTGATTGCATCCCCTTATAAACGTGCTACTCAGATGAATGCACTTAAAACTCTAGATTTATTAATATTGTATTATGGAAATCCTTTACAAATTCAATCAGATAATGGCTCACACTTTAAAGGGAGAATGGTACAAGAATATTGTGCTCAACACAACATTGAGTGGATTTTTCATATTCCTTACTACCCACAAGCCGCAGGTTTAATTGAATGCATGAACGTCCTTTTGAAACACCAATTGAAAAAAACTGTCTGATGGTTCATTACGTAACTGGAGGGACCATCTATTTGATGCCTTACAGATTTTAAACAATCATCCTTTGAATAACTCTGAAACACCCATTATGCAAATGTTGACTCCTTCTGTGAATGTTCAGCCCCATACGGCAGTGGCTACCATTGTCTATTGGGAAATGACTCCTGGAGCCTTGGCTCCACATAGAGCGACTCCTGAAGCTGCTGGTTTAGATCTGCATACTCTGAAGCAGCCTGTTTTGAAACCAAGAGATATTGCCCTTATTGAAACTGGAATCGGTGTCCAAATACCAGCAGGACACTTTGGCTTTATCGCCCCATGCTCTGGACTAGCGCTAAAAGACATCCAGGTGCTGGGTGGCGTAATTGACTCTGATTACCATGGTGAAATCAAAATTATTCTGTTGAACAGTGGTGATCTGGATTTAACAGTCCAGCCCGGAGATCGAATTGCCCAGTTGGTTATAATGCAAGTCTTTGGAGGTGTGGTGGGAAAGGGGACTGTCCCAACCCTCCTAACTGTACATGGAGAAGGAGGTTTTGGCTCAACTGATAAAAATCCAGGAGCCAGAGTGTGGGTTCAGTCACCCAACCAACCCCCTGAACCGGCTGAAATAATCGCCATGGGCAGTGATAATACAATACTAGTCATAAAACCCGGACAGGAACAATGGGGCTGTGTCCCAGCTGATAAATGTTATCTTCGAGAAGGAGTAATGCCTGTTTTTGACTCCTTTTCTTTAGGTCACTGTATGGACTGTCGCTGCGGGATGTGTCACCGCTGGACTCCTTTCGACATGGTACACATGGGGCCAAGATGGGCCGGGGGGATTCCAAAGCGGGACGATCGACCGAGAGCGCAGGATGAATTCAATTTTGACCGATAAACTGAATGTTTGGGAGAACCTCGCACATAAAGTACTAAACAATTCCTATTTCTGCATGGCGAACATGAGGAGTGTCCCGGACATTTTGTCAACGTGTTTAGTGTCCATCCCGACTCCTGCTGCTGTTCTGATGAAGGCTGTCAACCTTACCGACATTGACAAAAGTACTAGCATTGAAAATGTGAAAAATCGTTTATCCGTCTACGACTACTGTAGATCTTGCACAGTGTTAACTGATTATAGTGGTTTTCAAACTTTTGTTATTACCACTTACAACATGACGGAAGGTGATGTATGCTACACATTCACGTGTGAGCCACGATTGATTGGCAAATGTGCACAAGCTAAATTAGAGAATGTTTCTGCACTTTCCCAGCATATACAGATTTTGTGCTATAATCGCAAACCCAAAATGTGTTCTGCGGTTCATAATTCTATGTCTTGTAAAAATGTAGTTCTTTCTATTAGTCAGTATAGAAATGTCTTACTGCCAACCGGATGGCTCTTTTCATGTGGAAATATTTCGTGTGCTTTAACCAGACTCAGTTTGATGATGTTTCTTTATTTCCTTCTACTCATTGTCGAACTGTATGTGAGGCTTCTCAATTAGATGAACACTGTGAATCTAATTTGCATTTACTTTCGAAATCTGAATATATTAGTTTGGCTGCCTCAATTGTAGGCATTCCCGGACTGTCACTTTACAATTCCAGAGCCATAAGAAAACTGGCTTGTCTTACGGTTAAGTCCATCAACCACACTTCAACTGCTTTATCAGAATTTGTATTGGATGCACAAGGTGAACGCTGAGCTATTTTGCAGAATAGAGATGTTATTGGTTATCTTTTGGTAAAGCACGATCATGGATGCTCGGACTTTGAAGGTTTATGTTGTTTTAATCTTTCTGACCACTACTAAATCTATCCAGTCTCATATTAATGCTTTGCACAATTTATCTTTAGAAGTTCGACAAAATTTGGATCAAGGATGGTGGGATTGGCTCTTTGAGTGGTTACCTTATTTTAGTTTGCTTTGTTCTATTTTGGGTGGTGCACTTTTGATCATCTGTTTTCTGATTGTAATCTGTTGTTGCATTCAATGTGTGCCTAACCTTTTGAATATGTTTTGACCTGGTACTTTGACTAGATCTGTTAGTTATGTTTATTATTATTCAAGTAATGATTTACGTTCTGTTTGATGTCTCTATACATTCAATGGTGTTGGACAATGGTCATGGGTGAAATGTAGTGACTGTGCCATTTATATGGTAGAATTGCCCGATTATGACAGTTGCCCACCACCATCTCAGTCTATTCTGATCTAATATAGTGATGTATAAGTCTGCATAGTATGAATAAGCTACAAAGTAGGGCTTGATTATGCCTTCTCTGTTTCCGACTTTATCCTGCTTCGTGGTAGTGCTTGCCTATTGGCTTTGGCATACTCTTATGCTGTCTTGCATACTAATTTTGCTCATTTACGGTAGTAGTGGCCTATGCTTAAGCGACTCAATTTTCTAAGCTGTCGCCATCTTCTGAGCCTTTCTGGGTGAGAAGCCATGTTATGCTTTTCACTTGTTTTCTGCGCCTCGTATGCTGGTAAAAACCGGTTCTTGTCGGAGGAATGTGCTCACTCTATTACGGAGTCATAACAGATGCTTGGCCAGCCGATGCTGTGGCCTTGGCACGGAGTGGTGCGAAATCTGATCGGAAAAGGAGGCGTGGCTCACAGGAGCCTCATCCTACGTTTCCACTTGTACTAAAGGGGGCATCTAGGTCTCGACCACTGGTACTTCATTGCAGTACAGACGTGTAGCTATGACGGTGGAGCCGAATCCTGATTCGGCTGGAGAAACGGGCTCCCCTCTGGCCAAGTGGAAACGGGATGTGTAGATACTTGGTGAGGTGTTCCACTAATTCTTATATTCCCACTATTCTTGCCTAACAATCCTCTTCTATTTTCAGGTTCTATACATTTATATACATATACGTTCTATATATGTTTTACTGATTGCGTTTAGCAATTGCTTAGGTGCTAATATGAAGAAGGCCTATTGTGACGTAGTGATTCTTTTCCATCCTATCATTGTGTAATAAAAGAAACCCCAGAGCGTATAATTATTTGTCGGTATTCCTTGTGAAGGGAGAACAGGCTCCTTTTTGACCAAATGTTTATAGAAGGATGGGTGAATTCCCTTCTAATGGGTAATTGCCGATTCGGAAGGTTGTCTGGCCCTTAGCGAGGAGCGTCATTCTAATTCTTCCTACCCCCAGTCTTGCTGGAGAGGTATGTGTTGCAGTCCTAACTGGGTGAGTATTCTGTGGTCGGAGAGGAGCAGTTAATTGCCCCTTGCACAGCGCCTGTCACCAGGAGGCTTGTTGTTGTTGTTTGCAAGCCTCTCAGCGAGTAATATAAAAGCTTTCTTAGTGTTAGCGTTCCTTTCTTGGGTGAGTATTGTGAAGTATTGTGTCCTTTTGGGTCCCAAGAGGGGATAAGGTTGTATGTCCTGATAATTGGCAGAATTTTCAGGCCATTACAGCATCCCAGATTCGGCCAGGAGCTGGGTACTGAAATTGTTGGTAGCTGATGCACTACAATGAAGGGTGCCACCTGGAAAGTCACCGCACAGGAGGCCTTAGAGGTAAGTCCAGTGGGTCCCTTTACAGGGAGGTGGTTGCAAGGGTTGCAGGACCATGGGGACACAGCTGGTTCGCGATTACCAGGGCCTGTGGGCTGGATGAAAAGCAGATGTGGGTCGAGGAGTTCAGAAGCAGGTAACTTGTAGAAGAGATTGTGGGACAACTGGGCCACTCAGACGTGGATCTCAGGGGTCTTGATTTCCCTCAATGTGTGCTTGCTTCTGGAACTGGTGGAGTCCAGAACGGACTCTTGATCTTGCTGTTTGTGGTAGGGGGGCCGGGTATTGGTACAGTGCAGCTCCGGTAGGTCCTGGTGTCTCCAAACTTTGGGGGAGACTAAAATGACCCTCTGGAGCTGTTATACCTATTTTGGTGTAGTTGCTGAGTCAAAGTGATCAGGGAGCAGCATGTCAACAAACCAGGCTCAGCAGGATCTGCAACTGCGGTGTGCAGGGGAGTGATACCTTCACTCCAAGGGTGGTTCTTGGCAATTTCTCAAAGGCTTGGGGAACTCTGGGGTTCTTGAAGTCTTCACAGGTTCAGGACAATGCAGCACACCATGATTGTCGAGTCCTAGAGGCAACAATCAGGATCTGGTGCCAATTTCTTCTGCAGCAGGGCTTCAGTTCTCAGGCAACAGGTCTTCTTCGTCCTTTTGTTCTTCTTGTCCATCGAATCCAAATTTCCAAGTCTAGGGATACCGCCTAAATACTAGATTTAGTGGTGTTAAAGGGAGTGACAGAAAGTAGCCAATGGGCTATGTACCTTTAGAGTGTCTATACCCTCTAAGTGGCCACTTCCTGTGGGAAGGGGCACTACCTAGCCCTGATACTTGTTTTTCCACCATCCCAAGAAGTTGGTTTTTCAGAAGAGGGGTTCACATCACCTGCCACACCTTAAGGGTGGTGCTGATCAAATGTGGACACTTCTAATCATGTAATTTTCCCGCCTGCCATCCTGCCTAATGTGGAACAGGACAGGGAGGATGGCATCCCCCATTATCTGTGGAAGCCTGGGCTGAACTTCAAAGGCAGCAATGCCTTTCAAGCTTCCAGCTCTAAGGCAGCTATGCCTTTGAAGCTTCCAGCTCTGGAAAGTCATTCCAGCCTGAAGGAGGTGTGATGCACCTCTGCATAGAGCAATCTTGGTTTTCAGCCTCAGAGAGCAGAGACTCTCACCCCATGAGGTCAGAAACATGTCTGGGGGTGGCAGTCTTGCTAGATCTACTCTAAGACCACAACAGTGCTTGGTAGGATTTCAGGGGACCCTCTAAACAGTCTAATGTGTGCATTTATTAATAAATCAAACACTGGCAACAGTGAGGATTTATTAAGACGTATCAAAAGTAATTCCAATGTTATCCAAATGGAGAGATAAGCATTGCAATAGTGAAAAATGGAATAGGGAGTTTTTCCCTACCAGGACATGTAAATTTAAATGTACATGTCCTGCCTCTTAAATACATGGTACCCTGCCTGGGTAGACAGGGCCTGCCCTAGGGGTTACTTATATTTATTAAAAGGGATGGTTTAGGCCTGGCAAGAGGGTTACCTTGCCGGGCCGAGATGGCAAAACAGGTTCTGCAATGGCAGGCCTGAGCCATGGTTTGAAGGCCCAATGTGTTCTGGAGGCCCACTAGTACAATTTAATTTAAAGGCCCTGGGCACATGTAGTGCACTTTACTAGGTACTTACAGTAATTTACAGTAAATTAAATGTGCCAATTGCGTAAACGCCAATGTTAGCATGTTTAGGGGAGAGAGCACAAGCACTTTAGCACTGGTCAACAGTGGTAAAGTGCGCAGAGTCCTAAAGCCAGCAAAAAAGAGGTCAGAAAAATGAAGGGGGCAGGCAAAAAGTTGGGGACAGACCACCCTAGGCTGTCAGGTCTAACACAGTCCTTTTTTCGACTGCGTCCTAACTCAACAACAGATCCATTTTGATATCACTCCACCCTTTCCCCTCCTCTTTCCTTAACAGATAGAATTCCCTGAGCATCCACCATCTACTCCCTTCTTCCTAATGTCTACCCTAACCCTCAACTGGAGCACCTACCCGCCTTCAATTTCAACTGCTTTAATTACTCTCATGACATTATGCTAAAACTTTAGCACCTGCCTGATTTTTAATATTGGAGCCTAGTATTCAATATCTCCTACTTATTTACCACTGGATACTAATGAATCACTTAATGATAAACCCTCCAATAAACTAAGATATTAGCCACTGGAAATTGAACCACATTACACCCGCCATCCTTCTTAGCAAAATAACTATGTCCAACTCCTAAGACATCCATCACACATCCATCTTGCAAAATAAGGAATCTGGAGGTGTTTATGGTTACAAATCTCCCTTATTCCTCAAAACAATCTTTTTACATGATGAGATGCTTATGACAAATTTCCAATATTGTGGACGCCTATTGTGTAAGCAATATTTAAGCTAGCAGTTTCTCAGATAAACTATGCCAAAACATATGACTGGGGGTAACCCTCCATGTGATTCAGAAACCAACTAGAATCCAGACTGTAGCCGTGAGACAGTTTCTTATTTTTACCATCCAGGCTCGAATTTCACCTGACTATCAGTCTTTACACCTGTTTCCTGTTGCTAGACATATCACTTACAAGGCAACATGCATAGCTTGTCCTAACATTCATGGCTCTAGACCTCTCTTAGTTCTGCACCATCTACCTACCAATCAAATATGTGGAGCTTTTCAGTTTAGGCTGGCTCTATTCCTGATAATCCATTATTTTTTAAAGAAAACTTCCACTGAAAAAGGTTCAAATGATTAAGACGTGGATCTCGCACCCTGCTAGTATAGGTAAATATATTTTGTATGTATTGATTTATTTTAAGAATGTTTTATATTTTAACCTATAATCAATGGCAATGTTACACTTTACTGGGGAATGGGCATGAAGAAAACAGTATTTAGGCAGGTAAACTCCAAAGATGTGAGCCTTCAGTTTCTTTCTAAATGTGACTAGATACAGATTCAATCTAATGCAGTCTAATAAAGATTTCCACAACTTGTGACTTATACATGAGAAGGCTTGTTTTGGTGATTTACTTTTTCCAACTTTAGTAATTTCCAGAAGAAGGTGGCTTTTATTTGTGATGTGTCTCTGGCCATATGTAAATTGAAGTGTGTTGGTTAA
Source organism: Lissotriton helveticus (assembly GCF_964261635.1). NCBI lineage: Eukaryota > Metazoa > Chordata > Amphibia > Caudata > Salamandridae > Lissotriton > Lissotriton helveticus. Next base: position 1,473,200,021 of record NC_136065.1, read on the forward strand.
GTTGGTTGGTAGGTCAGTGTGCACCTGTAAATGGGAGTGACTTAATTGGTAGGTAGGGTAGTTCTCTAGTGTTTATTGTTTGTGTGTTATGCATACTAGCTCGAAGGCTATCCTAAGTTCAGGATAGAGGCAGGGATTCTGTGTTCACATAATCTATTGCTATTTAGAAATCTATAGAGCAGTAAAAATCTGGATCTTCTCACGCACATGTTACTCTCTTCACTATATAAAAACGTAGGTACCACCTACATGACACATTTGATCACTTTTTCTCTAGCCTGATACTGTTGCGCAGGTCTACTTCCATATCATGTTTAGAGCATGCCTCCAAAGCTTACGCACAGCACCCAACACCTCCAATAGAAGTCTACATTATATCCCAGAAAAGTTTGCTTATTTGCATCATGGTACATGCAGTGCACAATTTGCATTCCCCTCAGTGTTGACCATAGTGCCAACACTACAGTCAACACTAATGGGAGCGCCCTTAGTGTTGACTGTAGTGTTAATACTACAGTCAACACTGAGTGTAGCTCAAATTGTAATATGATGCAAAGGAACCAATGTTTCGGGGATATGATGTAGTGTCTGGCCACACCCTTTTAACTGCCCACACTGATTGTCATGACCTCCTCTACCATTTATCAGACATTCCTAATGATCCCTTTTGTAAAAATTGCATTCTGGCCTATTGATTACACTTCATCCGGCCTGAGCCAGAGAGTATGGCCCAGGTAGGGTGGAGATTCAGGGCCGACTGCGGACATAATGTTACGCCTTGTAATTGATCTCTGTGAATAATAAACGTTGTAAAGTTATACTTTTGTCTCAGATTACCTTTGTGAATCTTCCCCCTTAACTTCCTAGAGCTTCAATATACATATAACCTCTATTTATTTATTTATTTATTTATTTGTTTATTTCAAAGGTTTTATATAGCGCTACTGGACCCGAGAGTATCAGAACGCTTTACAAGGCAGGTGAAAAACAGACAATGAAATAGACTAAAATTTAAGCGAGAACGAGTTACAAAATGATAGAGTAGCCAGCATGTCTAAAGGGGCAGAGAGAATAGAGATAGAGATTAAGATGGAAATCGATAATGAAAGTTAGGAGAGAGAGGGGAGTGAAGAGAGGGGGAGTTAGAGTACGAGGGTATAGAGAGGGGGAGTTAGTAGGAGTGCATAGTAGAGGAGAGGGGAGTGAGTAGGTAAGGAGTCAATAGCATTAGATATCCTAATACTTGGAACATGTACAGTGTCAGTAAACATTAGATACCCCAATATTTATTGAGAAGAAGTATTTTTAGTTCTTTTTTGAAGAGAGGGTTGGAGGGGTTGCAACGTATATCTTTTGGGATAGAGTTCCAGATAGAGGGAGCATTACCAGAGAATGCACGGGATTGGGTTTTTTGACATTTTAGTCTAGGAGGGATGAGGACAAGGGAGTTTGTGCTCCTCAGGGATCGAGAGCAACATGCTTTGTGTAATTTTGTTGCAAGGTAGGAAGGGGTGTTTTGGTGGAGAGCTTTGTGAGTGATGCAGGCAATCTTGTAGGTGGATCTACCTTCTATTGTGAGCCACTTGAGATTTTTGAGGACGGGGGAGATGTGATCAAATTTTCTACAACCAGAGATGAGTCTAGCAGCAAGGCTGAGGACAGATTTAATTGGAGCAAGATGGATTTTAGGGGTGCCGGCCAAAGTGGCGTTGCCATAGTCAATCCTGGAGAGGACCAGCGATTGGACAACAAGTTTGAAATCTTCTGCAGGAATAAAAGGTTTAAGTTTCTTGAGGTGGAGAAGGGTGAAAAGAGCGCTTTTTGATGCATTTTTAATGTGAGGGATGAGATTAAGATTCTGGTCAATACTGATGCCTAGGGATTTGACAGAATTAGGCGGAGAGAGGGCAGTTTAGAGCTTTGATGTCATTTAGACAAAGTTGAATGGGAAGAGAATTATTTTTGGGGGAGAAAATTATGATTTCTGTTTTTTTGGGGTTCAGTTTGAGATGGTTCGGATGGAACCAGGTTTCAATTTTTTTCAGAGTCTCATTGAGGTGAAGGATGTCTTTGTGAGATTTGATTTTGTAGTATATTTGGGTGTCGTCAGCATAGAGGTGGTAATTGATATTAGAATGCTTGAGGATGAGGGTGAGCGGTTCCATGAACAGATTGAATAGTATTTTATATGTTTTTTAACCGATAATAAAAGCTTATTGACTGACTGACTGATTGAATAGGGTAGGGGAGAGGATGGATCCTTGAGGTACGCCGAGTGAGACAGGTTGAGGTAAGAGAGGAAATGGCTAAGCTTTATTTGTTGAGATCTATTTTGTAGGAATGAGGAGAACCATTTGTATACGGTGCCTTCCAAACCGAATCGATCTTTGAGCGTGCTGAGAAGGGTGGGGTGGTGGACGGTATCAAATGCAGTTGAGAGGTCAAGAAGGATTAGTACTGAGGATTCTCCTTTGTCAAGGGAACGATGAATGTCATCAATGATATTAAGCATAGCAGTTTCTGTACTGCATCCCTTTCTAAAGCCAGACTGGAAGACATCAAGGAGGTTAAAGGAGACGATATGTTTCTCGAGTTGTAATAGGACACACTTTTCAAGGGCTTTGGATAGGAATGGAAGGTTAGAGATTGGACGAAGGTTGTTAGGATCATTGGGGTCAGCTGCGGTGTTTTTGAGAATAGGCGAGATTTGACCAAGTTGAAGGGAGGCAGGGACACATCCAGTAGAAAGAGAGGAGTTGATAATTTTGGTCCATATGGGGGCAATGATGGATTTGAGTACTTGAACCAGAGGGGGGGAGAGGATCTTTGGAGTGGGCAGAAGGTTTTAGTTTGACAATGATATTAGTGATCATAGATTCTGTTACTGGACTGAAATCGCTCCAGGAGGCATTGTTTTTAGCAGTGAGGTTTGTTTTTGGAAGGGTATCCTGTTGGAGTAGAGCAGGGAGGGGAACGGAGGAATCGAGCGGTGCAGAAAAGGTGGTCGAGGGAGAGTTATGAGTGTTGGGGAGGGTGTGTAGGATGGTGGAAGGTTGGAGTGAGGGTGTGAGGGAAGAGAACGAAAGTTTGATCATGTTGATTTTGTTCGTAAAGAAGCTGGCAATTTCTTCTTCAATGGAGGCTAATATATTAGGAGGGCCAGTGGAGGTTTGTTTTTTTACAATTTTAAAAAGTTCTCGAGGGCGGTTTCTGGCCTGATCTAGTTGGGAACGTAGTAAGGAGGCTTTTTCGTTAAAAATGTGTTTATTGTACTGGGATCTAGCGGTTCTAAGGATAGCCAGATTGTCTACGCTTGGATGAGTTCTCCAGATCCGTTCAGAATGTCTAAGGGACCGTCTTTCATTGTTAAGTTCGGAATTGAACCAAGACTTAGGAGGAATGTTTTTTTGTAGTTTAAGTTTGATTGGGGCAATTTGATCGAGGGTTTAAAGAATAGAATTGTTGTAATGGTTGGTAAGGTCATTGGTGTTGTCAGAGAGAGGGGGGGAGAGCTAAATGAGCCTTAATTGCGGTTTCTAATTCGCCCGGAGGAATACGGTGAAGGTTGCGGGTGGATTTCTTGGATAGTGTGCTGGTGGGGGTGGGGAGAGTAATGGATTTAGTCATGGTGAAAAGGATACGGTGGTGGTCAGACCAATCTACAGGAAGAATATTAGAGAGGGAGGCTAGATCTTTGTTCGTTAAAATAGCATCAAGGGTGGCACCTTTGTTATGTGTGGGAGTATGGCAGAGTTGGGACATATTGGTGATGTCCATAGTATCGTTAAGTAGGATGACAGAATGATCAACACTGTTGTTCCAACAATGTTGTAATCACTGAGGAAGAGATTTTTAGAATGTGAGCGTGACGATTGTATGATAAGATCAGTCAACTCTTCCGTAAAGGGGATGTTGCTTCCAGGGGGGTGGTAGATAGCGTGTAACCGGGTACTGGGGGAGTCCGATATGATGAGATCGACGCAAAGGTATTCAAAGGATGAAGGGCCTTGTAGATTGACTAGTCAGATGTTAAGTTCAGCTTTAAAAATTATGGCGAGACCACCGCCTTATTGGTCGATTCTGTCTTTTCTAATGCTAGAATAACCAGGGGGGATAAGCAAGTCGAGGATGGGAGTGGACTGGGAGGTGAGCCATGTTTCGGTTAGGAATGCAATGTCAATGTTTTCACTAAGAATGGTTTCAGCGATTTCAGTGGCGTGACAGGAGGCAGATCTGCAGTTAATCAACATGCAGCAAAGGGGGGTGGGGACTGGTGGAAGGGAGGGGGGACAAGTAGGGATAGGTGTGAGTAGTTGGGGTGGTCTGGGGGAGGAAGGAGGAGAAAGGGAGAGTTTGTAAGTTCCTAAAAGGACTGGAATAGTAGACAGATGCGTGGGGCAGGAGGCGGATCGGCAGTTAGTCAACGTGCAACATAGGGGAGTGGGATCGGGCGATTGGAGGGGGGACAAGGGGGGATAGATCTAAGATGTTGGGGTGGTCTAGGTGAGGATGGCGGAAGGGGGAGTCTTCTAGTTCCTAAGAGAACTGGGATGGAAGATTTATGATTAGAGGGTAAATTGGATGACGGTGGAGTTGGAGAGATAGTTAAGTTCGAGGAATTGTTCGTTTTGGAGGAGAGAGATGGAGAGATAGTTAGGTCAGAGGAACTGTTAGCTTCATAGGTTGTTGGTTGAGTGCCACGTTGTGGTTTATTGGACAACATGGGGTTTTATGGGGTCGCGATTTGTGAGGGTTGATTGGGTAATGTGTAGGTTGTGTGGTTGTTAGAAGGAGGAGTGATGTTGTAGGTGATAGGGTTATGGTGAGAGTATGTGGGTGTGCTGAGGAGGGTGTCAGTGTGTGAGGAGATAGTTTTCGAACGCAGTGAGATATCATTTCTAAGAGAGGAGAGTTCTAAGATGAGGGACAAAAGGATAAGTTCAATGGTAGAGGAGGCTAGAGAATGAGTTGATGGGTGCGGAGGGTCTGTGCTTATTGGACTGTTTGTCAAATTAGGGTTGTTTAGTGGGGGAATAAAGTGTGGAGGAAGAGGTGAAAAGCCAGGTGGGGGTGGGAGGGAGTTGTGCGTGTTTTTGCAATCGGGGGAGATCAGGGGGTAAGAGGGGGATGTAGGAGGTAATGTTGTTTGGATGTAAGAAGTATTGCAAGGAGGGGGATGTTGGGGGGAGGTTGAAAGGTGAGGCGTGTGCAATGGAGCGTAGCAAATTAGGAAGAGGCGATAAGGGGGGGAGAAGTGAGGGTAGATGGAGGGGGGGGTGTAGGAGGTAAGGTTGTTAGGGTGTAAGAAGTGTTGAAAGGAAGGGGAATGTTGGGGGTGAGGTAGGAGGGAGAGGCGTGTGTATCAGGGCATAGCGAGTTGGGAAGAGGGGATAAGGGTGTGGGAGAAGAGAGGGAAGATGAACGTGATAAGAGATGGGGAGGGTCGTGGGTATGAGGTAAGAGGGATGGGGATGCGATGGGGTGATGAAACTAGGGGTAGAAGGGGTGAGAGGGCAGTGTTCGAGGATTGTGTGATGGTTTGGGATGGACTGCTAATTTGTTGTTTATTGGGTACCGGAGAGGGCAGGGGAGAATCAGGAGGGAGCGATAGGGGGGAGGGAGAAATGAGGGGGGATGAATGCAATAAAAGTTGGGGACGGTCAGAGGAACAAGGTAAGAGGGAGGGGGGTCGAGTGGGGGTTTGGGGTGTAGTGCTAAAGTGTTTTTCATTGGGAGTAGGAGAGGGAGGGGTAGAATTGGGAGGGAGCGATGGGGGAGAGAGGAATGAAGGCAGATGGCGGCGCTGGTTGGGGTAGGTCAGAGAGGTGAGGTAAGAAGGAAGAGGATGAAATGGGGGATGATGGATCTAGGGCTAGGTGGGGTGAGAGGGCAGTGTTCGGGGATTGAGTGGTGGTAAGGGATGAGGTGCTAATATGTAGGTCATTGGAAGTAGGAGAGGAAGGGGGGAGTCAGGATGAAACGATAGGGGGGAGAGAGGAATGATGGGAGATGCAGGCATTAGAAGTTGGGGTTGGTCAGAGAGACAAGATATTGGTGATGGTGAAGAGAGGGGGGGAGGTGTGTCAAGGGGAAGGGGGTTATAGCGGGCTGGATTCAAGGGTTCTATGAGGGTTTGTGATAAGGTGTTAAAGTGTTGTTCAAAAATGTCGAGGTGCTTTTCAGATGCTTGGATAAGTATGGTACCCGATTTGAAGATGGAGATATCTATTTCACCAGGAAAGGAAGAAGATGGTGTGGTGGAGAGTTTAAACCCGTAGGGGATGTTGCGTGAATTAGAGATCAGGAAGTGACTTAGGAATATGCTTTTCCATTTAGAGGGGCGTTTAGTGAAGAAGATGAAGTTGGTGACAAGTGAAGGGTTAAGGCTATTATGGTGATCAGCGAATAAGGTTTCAGGGTGGAGACAGATAAGTTTGTGTTTGATTTTTTTTTTACCATGTTTAGAGAGACGGGGTGGGTAGATGATAGACCAAGAGTTAGGGCCAAATTTGGAGATGTGAGGGGTTGAGATTGAAGGTGGAGGAGTGAGTGGAGGCATGGTTTAGAGAAAAGAAGGGGGGAAAGAGAAAGCACACTGGAGTAAGTACGGACTGGTCTACTAAGGGAGTGTGGAGGATGGTGCTAAGGGAAGAGGGGGGTAAATAAGTGAGATCAAAGCTGGTTCATCCAGAAAGTTGAGTGGGTGGAATTGAACTTAATCATAAAAGGTGAGGGAGTAACGTAGTCGTAGGAGATAACATTTCAACAAGTGAGGATGTAAACATAGGTTCAATGTGTGAGGTGATGACGTAAGTATATAAATAACAGTTTAAGGTGAAGATGGGGCAGCCCAGAGAAATTAGTAGATAGGGTTGTATAGTAGGGGAAGGAGTTGGACAATATCCTGAACCAAATATACAATTAGGGTATAAATGTGATCTAACCCTAGTAACATAAGTAAACACATAGAGAAAAGATGGCAGAGTGATAGAAGGATAAAAGGATTAAACATAGAGAGCAGTCAGTAGAGTATCGTGAGACATATTACAATGATCAACAGTGAGGGTGGACTAAGCAGAGGAGAATCAAAATATACAATATAATGGAGTATATAACAAAAAGAGGATATAGCATGATGAACAGTCGTGTTTACATTGAAATAAAATAGAAGGCGTCACAATAAAATAGCATAACCAAACGATATAAAAGAAGTGCAAATAAACAACATTGTAAACTGAATGTGATCAAATAGCTGTTAGCCCGGAGGGAGCTGGAGATAGAAGGAAGTTGAAAATAGTGAAGATAACTAGTATAGAAGGGGTATAGGTAGGAGGGTAATTTAGAATAGAGAATCAGTGGGATGGGTGATAAAATTGAGGAAGGTGGTAAGGGTAAAGTAATGAAAAATAAGTAGTGTAATTGAGTGGGGAGAAGAATAATTAAAAGGCGGAATAAAAGAAGGAAAGAAGGAAAGGCAAGTAGGTAGAAAGAGGGAGTTATAATTATAGATAGCAGGGGTAATATATGCTAAGATAGATTGCAAGGTAGAAAGGGACATATCATCAAGTACAGTCGCTTAAATATAGAGAATTGAATTGAAAGGAATGACATATAAATTAAGAGAACATGATCAAAATAAAATATTTAAACGGAGGAAAGACTAATAATAATAAACAGTAATAAAATAAAAGAATTAAAGGCGATGAAAGATATGCAGTGCAGAATGGAGAAAGAACAACAGTGAAATAATAAATTCAAACATAAATTAATAAAGTGCACAAAGTGAACAACAGTGAAATAACAATCCAAGCATAAATTTGTAAAGTGCACGAAGTAATAAGGTAGAGAGTAGTGTGCATATCACGACAAGCTTTGTAAGCTGCAACATAATAAAGGCACAGTAGAAGTATAGTTTTTTTTCTAACAGTAAGCAATAATATCACTATACCAATGCCTTACTGCCAAACTTGACTCAAAACAATAGAAAAAAGAGTCATATGTACAAAATTTAGGGATCATTATTTCCTAATTGTGATATTTTGTGAATTAAAATTCGGAAATCGAAATTCCTAATTTATGAAACCCATTGACTTTCATTTAGTGATTCCAAATGGGGTCGCAATGGACCTCTCTTGTGAATATTAATGAGGTAGATCGCAATCAGGAATCGCGACCATCACAGTGATGATGGCTTGCTGGGGTCAGCAGACCACCATCTCTGTGATGACTTTTTTAATAATGCAAACTTTTTTTTAATGCAGCCCATTTTCCTCAAAAGAAAGTGGTATTTGTATAAAAAAGTTAAGAAATTAACTTTGAAGTTTCATTTTAAGAGCGGGCAGTGGTCCATTTGACCTCTGCATACTCTTAACAAATATTTGTTTCATCTTTGATGAAGGGGAGGGGTGGCGGGGGGGGGGCCTTTCTATTTATGAATGCCTACCACCACCCTTGAGGTGTCCTTAAAAAATTAATGTTTTACAACCATTATTTGGTCATAAACATTCATAGATATCTTTGCAATTCGGTATTAGAAGGGAAGCCCTAAACATGTCCTTCCAATTATTGAATTGCTAAAGCCAAATTGCGATTTGGTAACAATACTGAATCACAATTTGTGCTCTGTACATATGGAACAGAATTTTTGCGAACGGTAACAGCCCAATCCGTCCGCAAAAATGCTTTTGTACATATGGCCCGAAGTCTGTACAAAGAAACAAAGTCTGTACAAGATGAGGATCCTTTTTGTTCATCTCATGGAATAACATGTTTAAGTCAGGGTTCATAATCTTTGGAAGAGTGACTCAAGAAATAATGTATGAATTCAATCTTTAAATCCTTGATCTCATGTATTGTCCTAGAATACTTCTCTGTACACAGTAAGTCTTTGATGGTTTATGAATTCCACTCTCTAGTAATAAAGGTCGGACTGCAACAACTAAGTATCTTGATTGTCTAGAGAGGAATGTTCTGAAACACAAGGAATTTATATAATCCATGAATCCATGGTGGCTGCTACCAGTGTCAGCCTTGTGATAGCCCTGTAGTGTTCTGGGACATGCAGTCTGTCCTGACTCCACTTGTGTGTTTTGCCTACTGGGAGCATAGCAGACGTGAAGCCTCACATTAAGTGGTGCCCACATTCTGAACAGGCCGCTAACCACTCTTGCTGTTGAACACTTACACACCTGGAATGGCACATCCCTGCACCTGCCTAGCTTATACAGATAATTGGGTTGCAGATCATGAAAATATTGCCCTTGGGTGCATACTATTACCACATGAACATAGCTAAACATAAGAAAACCATATATTTCCCAACTCTCAACTTCCTAGGAACTCTATTTGTGGGTGGAAAACATTTCTGCTCTTGAGTGCCCAGACAGAAGACTCTGCAGAATAATACAGATGTGAGATTTTGGACAGAAAAGCACACCTCACATCAGACATTCTTCCACACAGAAACAAGTTTCCGAACAGATGTGATATTTTGATAGAAAGTCAAATTTTGTATCTCCTTTGCACAGTGACATCTCCCTGGGAAGCAGGCTTTGTGTATACGTTTGTATAAGTCTCATGATTAGGAAATATTAGGTATGCATTAATTTCTTGGGGTTTTGGGCTCCTAAGTGGTGCTAACACAGAGGTATCTCTGGTGAGAAACTTTAGAATAAACACTAGCCAATATCAAGCTTCTGAGTAGTCTAAAGGGATTCATATTTCCACACCAGGAGCAGGGGGTACAATACCATATTCTTTCGCCCACTTATGTGCAGGGATATAGCTTGGTAAGATTGGTAGGGTGAGCGTCCGATTTTCCAACAGTCACGCTGGCATTTCATGCTACGTTATATGAAAAACAGTTCATGTGGGGAGCTTATGGTGCAGTGGAAAGTGAGAGGTGTGTGGATTGTTAGGGGTATTTAAAAACACAATATTTGTAAAATAATCAATATTTTAAGACCTTCAAAATGGAGAGTGTGTGTCTGTGTGTTTTGTCAGTGTGTACATTTAAAGATCCCATGTGAATTCTGACAGAAATACCCGACTGAAAGCACCTGTAGCCAGATTTTTACAAGAGAATACATTTATTAGGGGGTATAACACCCCTACTAAAGCTACGCCCCCGGATTATGTGAGACATCAGTGGGGGACAGATGTTCCTACTCTTGACTGCCCAGCTGGAGGACATTGTACAACACACAAGATGTAAGAATGTTGATGGACATTCACATTTCTTTTCGTTGTCTTCATTCGTAGATGAATATGTGCCTGGTATAAATGTAATCACATATCTTTTCCATTGGATCGCCTAAGAAATTAGATAACCGGCATTGGTATTCTTTCCATGGTTTTGCATTTTCAAAATTCAGATGCAATTCCAGAATAGGACATTCAAAAGAACTCTAGCCAGAATTCAGCTTCGTGGCTGTCTGTAATGGTGCTAAAAAACAACACACAAATGTAGAGAAACTAATGAGGTAATCTGTTGATGGGTTACATGTCTCTGTTGCTAATTGACCAGCCAGAAGACCTTACACTACCAAGCAGGTATGTAATTTTTGACAGAAATTCATAATTCTAATATAGGTTTCTCATATAAGAACATGTCACGTGGGAATAGTGTGCATAAAATCCTTCTCCTAGCATTGCCAACCATAGGGTTAGAATGAGTTTAATTCCCAAAAGGAATTCAATAAGTTACAGAATTGTTGAGAAATTTCTGAAGACACTAGCTTCAGAGGAGGACACAGTCCTTCCCAGGCCCCCAGGTACATTGCACCCAGACAGGTGGAAAATTGGGTATTCAAGAGGTGCACTTCCCCAGAATGCTAGCCCCACCTCTAGGGTGGGATACCTGGGCTGAACAGCTAAGAAAGGTTTCTGTCATTTTTAAAAGTGGCACAATAGAGGATTCTGGGTAGAAAAGGTGACACACAACTCCGAATGTGGTCACATCAGGGGAGGATTAGCTGTTGGGACTAGTAGACCACTGGCCACTTGCACCCACACCTCTAAAGCCCATAAATCTAGGACTGAGCTCTGAACTGATGTGCAGCAAAGGACATAGAAGAAACCCCAGTATGCGAAAACAGGAACTGCACAAACCAAAGGTGTGATACTCTGCACCTGTGGGAATTTTCATGGAACATCACAACTGTGATTCGTCCTGGACCAAAGACTGGTTTCCTCAGAGAGAGTGACTCTTGTGAGAGCCAAAGGCAACTCCAGACTCCCTTGGACTAGTGGAACTAGTTCCCTGCATACTGCAGGTAAAAACAATGTACCGTAACAAAACAATCACCGAGGGATTGCCCAAAAGTAGATGGTCCGGTGCATTGAGGGAAATGTAGTCCTGACCTCCAGCAAGTTTCAGATGGCTACCCTTTTCTCCCGGACCTCCAGACACCAAAATACCTTTCTGCTGAGATTACCACTATCAAGGCTAGTTGGTGGCCAGTCAGGCAACCACTGCCTTTACTCGACACTGCAGCATTTTCATCCAACACCAACAGCAGCCTAGTTGTAGACTTTTTGCACCCGTTGGCTCACTAGGACTGTGTAAGGAATAGTAAAACCATTCCCACGTAAGGGCAAGGGAGTTACACACCAAGCTAACCCCTGCTCACCCCCTTGGTAACGTGACACGAGCAGTAAGGCTAAACTCGGAGGCAATGTGAGTTAAGTGTTTGCGCGCGCACCCAGCAACAACACCCAAGGCCCACCACAAAGGAAACTCCACACAAGGTTATATGTAAAAATAGCCTCTCTATTGTACAAAACACATTAGATAATAAATACACACTTTACAATGTGCCATAGGCACGGGCAGAATTTACAGGGCATATGTACAAGACAGGGCCACCTGGACCACTGTCAGGAATAAACACTCTTAGAACCAGCACTTGGTAGAATTAGTACTTTGTAGGGATAGTAATTAGCACATAGAACACTTGTAGCATCAAATAGCAAATGTAGCACAAAATATAAAAATAGAGCACACAACCAGTAACTACTGGTAACCGGTAAGTACCACCTACGCAACCCTAACCACCTTAGGAGAATATTACCCAGGGAACTAGGACCTCACTAGTAATGCCTGTACTAGGAGAAAACAGCCACCTAAGTATCACCATACAGTTAGGGGTATAGGCATATGAACATTTTACACATGATGCATCCTAACATTCAGAGGTGTAGGGCAGGAAAACACATGATGCATAAACATACATTCAGCGGTGTAAGAACAAGGCACATGACGCATCAAAAACACATTCAGAGGTGCAGCAAAGAACAATTGGGCAGAAATCACATAAGCCACTACCTGTGACTGTCCCCAGGCCAACTGACCTCTCTGGGGCTAGGACGCCCTGTGTCCCAAATGTCAGGGCAGGCTGCAGGCAGCCAAAGAACAAGCCTAAACGTGGCAGCTGCCCACTAAGTGCTGGGCAGCTGGTAACTCGAGCCTGGCACCAGCGTGCCTCCTGGCTCTCCTGTGGCTCGACCAACAATGTGGGCTAGGAGCCTCGGGCTCTGAAATAAAGACTGGCACCCAAGAACACGTGGGAGTCTGGAGCCTCTCGTGGGCTCTGCAGCAAATGTGGGCCCAGGACGTTGGAGTCCCTCGTTGGGGGACTCGAAATACACTTGTGACCCAGAGCCTTTGCGGCTCGAAATAAACAAAATGCCCCCAGAGCCTTGTGGCCCTAAAACAACAATGGCCGCCGTTGGAGTCCCTCCCTGGGGGACTCGAGATCACAGGATGCCCTCGTTGGTGGAGCCTCTCGGGCTCTATGGAAGTATGCCCCTGAGCCTCTCAAGCTCGAAAACGAAGCAATGCCCCCAAGCCTCTCCGGGCTCGAAATGCAGCAATGCCCTCTGAGCCTCGCTGGGCTCGAAATGCAGCAATGCCCTCTGAGCCTCGCTGGGCTCGAAATATCCAAATGCCCCCGAGCCTTCTAGGCTCTAAAACAAATATGCGCCACACATTGGAGTCCCTCCACGGGGGACACGAAACACCAAAATGCCCCCGAGCCTCGCAAGCTCTAACAAAGAATGCCCTCTCATTGGAGTCCCGCTCGGGGGGACTCTGGATCTCAAAAAAATGCCCTCGGGGTCCTCGGGGCTCGAAGCACAGGTCCTCACACTTGAGGGGAGGGGCGGGCACAGGCAATGTGCCACGACGCCCCCTCCCTACAAGTTAGCACCGGACCCCACTCACCAGGTTGCTCCTCTGTGCTCTCCCCAGTCTCCTGCTTCGGAGGTCACCTCTCTCGGCGTCTTCCACGCGGGGCTCTCTCTCCTCATGAGAGCCCCGCTGAACTCAGCGCTACTTCCTTGTCACCCAGGGCTTCGCTCCGGAACTGCAAGGCTCCGGTCTGCTTTTCCGGCCATTGGGCGGGACTTTCCTAAGGCCTTACGAGGCCACGCCTAAGTCCCACACAGGTTGCCTGACTTCCGGGTCGCATTTACAGAGGCCCGGCAACGTTTTCAACAAAAAGATGGCTGGGGCCGCGGTGGTGATTCTTCCGGTGCTACCACGAGGGGTAGGCTCCCTCAAAATAAATAATAAAGCGAGGTGGGCACTCGCTTGGGAATACACAAATACGGGCAAAAAGCGGCAAATAAGCGGGGTGGGCTCCCGTGCCGCAAAACGCACGAGAAGGCGGGGATCCCCACGCCGGGGAATCCCTTGAGGAGGGAAGGGTCACAGCTCCGGGCACTAGGGGGCGAGCCCAGCGCTCCCAGGCGCTGTGGGGCTTCAGTAAGGTAAAAATAAAGCGCTTTCAGGCGCTGATGCCCCCAAAGTCCTGCACAAAGTCCTTCAGGGAGTGGGGGGCAGGGCTGGGCCCAGGTGCCAGCTCACAGGGTCCTCCTAGGCAGGGAGGCAATCCCCAGTGGCGGTCCTCCTGGCACCCAGGATGTAAGCTTGCTTGGTGCATTTATATACGGGAGCTTTTCAACAAAGTGAATAGTCTGTATTCGGTGCCACTGTTGATATGTGGATCACTCTAGTTCACACCTTGTTTTTCTGAAATCAGGCACATGGCAATACATTAGCCTTGCGCAGGTGTGGTAGGTAAACAATGTGAAAGGTCCTTGTCTAACAACTGGGCTCTCTCCATAGCATTTTTGGAGATCGATAAGCCATATAAGCACTTTAAACCTGCCACCTATAGTTGTTTGACGAATTTGGGAGAAACATAAAATCTGTGCAGTAGGGAAATATTGACTTACTTTTTAACAAAGAAAGGTTCCTGCAGCTGTGACCTGGACAACTGGACTGCTTTCCAGTCCCAAGATGTGTCACCCCTGAAGGGAAAGGTATCCTCTGAGTGGAGAATATTTGCAGGCGTCCATTTATTGTGGGGTAATATGCCTAGAGTGGGACATGAAACACAACAAGGGCTGGTGAGTGCTGAGCGAAATGGTCTGCAGCTTCTGGACTGGGGTGGAGGCAAATGCTCCGAAAAGGTCCATGGGAGGGATACCCTCTGGGATATTGGGGAGCGGGTGCGAACAGGGGATGTGCAATGGAATAGGAATGGGAGACGTGCTGTGCGATCTGGTAGAATAGTATTGTTGAGTGGTGTAAGTCTACTCACTGTGGCTCATGGCTCTTCATTGCAGCAGGAACAGTTTACCGCTGTTGCAATGGGACACTGACATTGCACCTTTTTAGGTCTCCCCTACGAGAGAATATTTAGCAGTCTGGTTGCAAAAGATGTCTTGTGGATAATACCAAACCCTTACTGTGTGCTCAGAACCTGCCCATTGCTTACCATTATTTACTTTATTATAACTCTCACTTGCATGCTTCATATTGGTCTTCCTTTTATTGTGTTTGTTCTTCCCTTGTTAAATAGCCTTTTGCTATCCTTTTGAGTGGCTGACTTGTAGCTTTCACTGCTCACATTTTAGTAACTACTTTTTTTTTCATTAATCACTCCGTTTGAGTGCATGTGTTTCCTTACTCTCTCTCTTGTGCTGCTCCCACCTAAAATACCCGCTCTTTTGTTGTTGTCCCTTCATCCGAACCCCTCCAGCTCCACCTAGGCTCCTATACCCCTCACAGTTATTAAATATGATGTATAAAATGGGAATTGAGAGGGAGCTCATAGAAATCTTAAAGGAGCTCCATTGGAAAACCACGGCAAGGGTGCGTTACAGCAATGAGGGAGGGCGAACTGAATCTTTCCCCTGCTCAAAGGGCGTAAGGCAAGGATGCATCCTTGCGCCTTTTCTCTTCTCATTATATATCAATGACTTAGAAAATAATCTTATTTCCCTTGCCGTGGATTGCCCGAGAGTAGGACCGCGCCAGATTCCAGTATTGTTATATGCTGATGACGCGGTCCTCCTAGCCCGAACACCGAATAGTTTACAACATCTGGTGAACGGGTTTGTGAAGTTTATGGCCGACTTGGATTTGTCTGTAAATTTAAAAAAATAATTTGTCATGATGGCTGGCAAGAAACCAACCAAGAAGCCTATTTTTAAAATTGGGACACACAAGCTGGAAATAGTGAACACCTTTCCTTACTTGGGCCTATTGCTGGATGGCGACATGCATTTTAAACCATTACTGGAGGAGCATTGCTCTAAACTGGTTGCATCAAATGGACCCATTCTAAGTTTTGCGCACAGATTGGGTCGATGGTGCCCTGAACAAATAATGACCCTGTACAAATCAGTTACAATGCCAAAGGCACTATATGGTGCAGAGGTGTGGGGATTCAGGGATGGGAAAAAACTACAAATCGAAGAAGACAAGTTTCTTCGGAGAATTCTGAAAGCCCCCCCCCTCCACTGCCTCTGAGATCGCCCACTCAGAACTGGGAATCCAATACATCACGGATCAAGTTAACATCAAGCCAATCATAGCCTGGATCAGAATATGGACCAATCCTGAGGCTGAATTAACAAGGGAAATTGTCAAAGACTGTTTGCAAAGGGACAATGCCATGCAAATTCCCTGGCTAAGATATGTTAAAAACACTTTGACAGAGATTGATCAGTCCCACTTGTTCTTTGACGTCTCGCAAATCACGACCAATTGTAAATTTGTTATTAAGAATTTGCTTTTAGAAAAATCTCATAGATCCAGAGCTAATGCGGCAAAGGCTAAAACGACAGTAATGGCATATGATTTAGTAGCTAATGGGGTAGGCATGGAACCGTACTTGTTCTTGATGCATAACCAACATGCGAGATTTTTAATGCTGCGTTTTAGGCTCAATCTTTTACCTAACATTTTAGCTTATCCTTCTGGTTTTACCTTAACGATTGAGCAGAAGGGTGCCTGCGGCTGCGACAATAGGTCTCCGCAGGACACCCTTCATTTTATATTTTTATGCCCATTTTATCAATTGCCTAGGCGTCGATTCTTGCTTCACATCTTGAGGAAATAGAAATTACGTCATGCGAAAGCAGCCCTCCTATTTTTACAGAAAGCAAGTGATGTCTACACTTTGTGTGCCATTTCAAGCTTCCTAAAAGTAGCGGTTAGACTGAGAAACACTAGAAACTGATCTAACTGTGAATGTAAATTAATGCCCACTTTTATCTCTCTGCCTTACATGTTACGCTACTGGGGGTCAATTTGATCTAATTTTAACTAATTGTATTTTAAAACACTATTGTAAGTTCAGAAATAGAGTTTAATGATATTTTAGGTGTATTTTTAAAATGTATTGATATGATGTATTTTTATGATGATTTTTAATTGTCGAAATAAAAACTAACTGAACTGAACTACTCTGAAAAAGTTAAAGGGCTGGGCAGCTGCCATTTGCTGCCCGGCTGCTCTGCAGCCCACAAAGATCCTTTTTGCACCTCCATTGCTCCCTTGCCCACACCCTGTTGCTTGCCCCAGCTGTCGTTACCCCTCCTCCGTTGCTTTCCCACCCTTGCAGACGTTTAAATAAATTATTTTGTTTTTTATTGAGGGTCTAGCACCTGCCATCTGCTGCTGTGTCTTTCTGCGTTATAAAAAGTGATGTTGTGCAAACAAAATTGCTTTTTTTTTTATTTGCCACCATGTTGGATTTGCAAATTAAGAAACAGCACCCTTATCATTTTCTAGGCATGCACATATGCGTTGACTCACAAGTTATCAGGCATGCACACACATAAGGCATGGCGAGGCCACCAGCATCAGCCATTTAATTGTGCTCTTTCTATTTTTTTCTAATTTTTGAGGTCTTGCTTTATGGACTGCTTTTAATATCGGTTAGTCCTTCCCCTGGAACATAGCTTCCTTTACAATCTTTTTGATTGGGTGACTTGTATTTTTCTCATTCTATACTATGATCTCCCAAACAACCCTTTGAAATTCTTCCCTCACATATCCCTCCTTTGACTCATCCCAAAACTCATGTTCCTACTATGATCTCCCTAATCCATTTCTAGATTCTTCCTTCCTTCATGTCTCCTTATACTCATCCCAAACCTCATTTTATTATTATGGTCTCCCAATAAACACTTTCTATGTTCTTGCCTCTTTTATCCAACCCTTATCTATTTCCATCCAACTAACAGACTCACATGTCCACACTTCAAATTAACTCAAATTTCACTATACTAATCCACCACTAATCCTGAGTTCCGGAGTAGCGTGCTACTGGTGGAAAAGCGCATTGATGCCTCCTCACGGGTAGCAAGCATTATATAAATACCAGGGCTCGAGTCGGGGGTACACGCAGGTACACGGCGTCCCCCCACTCTGCACAGGGTGGACGTCGTCCCCCCCTGCCAAGAAGCTGGGCCCCACAGAAATAAGCTGAACGTGTCCCGGTGTAATTTTCAGACAGCGGGACACGTTCTGCGCGTGATGACATAAGGTCATGTGCATACTGTCTGTCCCTCCACTTCTTTTTATACGACTTGTGTCCTGATAAATACAATTACAGTACAATAGTGAAGCTAGCAAAAATAGAAACCTGTGACTTCAGAAACTTTGAATCAGTAGTGTGGCATAACAAAATTTGCTAAAACCATTATTAAAAGGTAGTTAGAAACAGCTGGACTGTCAAATCCGCTGATGGACATTTAAATGCGCTGGTTTATTGTGGGTCTTTTCTGCTTATTTTTGGTATGATGGTTGGAGAAACTGACACACAATAACAGTTTTCGTAAACAATTGTGTAAAGCAGAACGACCGCGGCAAATGTAAGCAAAGTTAACAGGTACGTATTTACCACGAACACAATGACTAAGATTATCGCACCAGTAAGCAATGTTTATATTTATAGGAAATAGTCGCACAATTTCGGTGTGTCCGTCTGGGTTTAGGATATTCAAATAGAAAGCTAAGTAATTACAAAACCAAACGCAAAGGAATAGAGCCAAAGCCAATCAGAATGGGCTGCTCAGCGGCCAATGCTAACAGGCCTGAAGCGCACGAATCAGCGGCGTCCTTACAGACTGCAGCTGCAGCTCTGGCGGCTGCAGGCTGGATGGCATAGTGAGTGGATCGGGGAGGAGACGGTGGAAGTGCTACTGCTGCCTGCCCTGCTCTAAACAAGTACCCTGCCGGTAAGTGCCACCCTACCGCATCCCCTGTTTCCGTTTGGATTCCTGAGTCCCCCAGGAGTACTTGCGGCTTCTCCCTGTTCACGCGTGGGCAGATGTCCCGGCTGCAGGCCTTCTCATTGTCCTCCTACCCCTGCATACCTTGTAGGCTGCGTTATTGTAGCACACTGTTCTGTGATTGGTGGGTGGCAGGATAAGCCTAGGGCTATTGTGACTGCTTGACCAGCGGGTGCCGAGGTGTGAAAGACTGATGAGGGCAATAAATGAATCGCTTTAGTGCAATGAAATCCAGCTGCATAAATCTGTGTTTTTCTGCTTTGTCGGTTAGTTTCCAGAAAGTTTGGTCAGTTAATGTTTCTGGTCCTTCGGGCTTCGTGGGCAGCAGGATTACTTCGGGGGAGGGAAGAAGATGTACATACATGTATCTGATTCACACCCTCACTTAAGAAGTTTGTAAGATTGACACATGAAACCCTTGCAGGCCAATAGATGTGATGATTTCTGTTGACCAGAAAGTCCTGATGAGGGGCACAAGAGATTTGGTCATTTGCTCGTTTTATTTATTTTAGATATCAAGTTATTTATCTTATCTGTAACGTCAGTTTTTTACCAAAAATGTTGGTCGTGAAAATGGGCTTGTGTCGCTGTATAACCATGCGACCCATTGGGTCGGGAGAGGAAAAAGGGTGATCTGTGTGTTTCCTGTCTGCTTATCGTATCCTTCCCTTGAGTCCGTGCGGGACAGTGACCATGGTAGAAACACTTATTCTTTCCGCCTTATCACTTCCTTTCCAAACGCTTCTGCAGATAAATCAGTGCTGGGCAGTGCTTGTTTTGCAGCGTTCTTTTAAATTGCGTACTCTCTCTACCTGGTAATGCATTTCATCCGTTCATGTACAAAGGTTTGGGTTTAACAAGTGAATTATGTATGTTTCCCTGGAGATCTTTGAGATTTTGAGTGATTGCGGGCGGGCGGGAGGGTCGATGATCAGTGCTTCTTGTGAAACCTACATCCTGCCTCCGAGACAGCTGAACATCTGTCGGTCTTATCTGTATCTTCTCAAAGCAAGCGTCAGGCTAGTATTTCGATTGTAGGTTGGTGTCACCGACATTCGTAAACCGAAGTCGTAATCGTCCTTTCTGCGGCAACGAACTGGGACGGGGTCCGAAGAAAGTGACATTATCGCGAATGATACGTTGGAGAGCAAACCGAAGTCAGTTTGACTGGTTCTGTTCGGACTGCTTGGGGGAGGGGAAAAGTGATGTGATCCGCGCTTTAGCTAGGAGGACGGGGGTGGGGGGTGAGGGCAGGGGACAGAGAAAATGTATTTTGAAAACATTATTTTGAAGTCTGTTTCATAGATTAGGAAAACTGATTTCCAAACCGAGTGGCTGCTTGGCCTTCCGATTGCGGGCGTGAATGTTTGGCTAGATTAAATAAAAGCTTTCCTTTTGTTTTGAAAACTCGCTTTCGGTGGAGAGTTGGTCTGGCCGGACGAGAGTCGCGGCTATAGTGCTTCAGAAGCAACCTTCACCATTTGTGAACTTCCGCTCTGGGATGTACATGCCTTTACCGTGCAATGACCTATTTGTTTCACGAGCTCTACTTAGTAATAAAAAACTGTGCACTTGAGATTCGAGTTGAGCTCATACAGCAAAAAGCTTTTGAAACCGTGTTAACGTCCCATAAATCGTTTTTTTTTCTTTCAAAGTAGCATTGTTTAAAATGCTGGTTTGCTCAAACACCCACGCAGGAGGTAGCAACAAAGGTTAATGTTTACAGAAACTTCATATAAATAAGGAGTGCAATCTTTAAGGGGTCATTAGCCTAAGGCACTCTGAAGCCTCAGGTGTAACTTTGCATGGGCCCTTTTTTCCACCTCTGTATACAAACAAAGGTGACTGAAGAATATGCCGGGGAGGTCTGCCTTTGAACCCCCGCAACCCCTCTAATCTGCGAATCGCTGTAGAAAAGAACACCATTAAGCGCGCTGCGTGTTTATTAGATGGATGGCGGCCCTTCGATCAGTGACACTGTAGGAGTCTGTGACTCGAAAGTTACCATGACAAAACATTAACGACAGCTGAAGGGTTAAACCACTTCCCTGTAGAAGTTTACTATTAACATGCAAATCCGGAAGTGACAAATACTTGGAGTTGAAGACCATTACCACATGCATGCTGAAGTGTTTGTTTTCAATGTCCTTTTCTGGAGTTACTTTACTTCTTATGTGAAACCAAGAATAACTGTATAGGTAACTAAGATTCATGCTACTGAAACCGTAAAGTGTGCCGCTTTACTACTGCCCGTAAACTATCATTGCGGTATAGCCTCGTGTACTTAAGTAGGATGTTATCAGCCACGTCCATCCATCAGGAGGCTTTAATTTCCGTAGCCCTGTTGCCATTAGTCAGTGTTCGAAAATGTTGAATCCAAAACCATGCTTCTTCCCAAGATTATTATTTTAAAAGCGCGCACCTTTTTCAGAAGGGTTAACCAAAAACAAATTCACACGCAGTGCTTCCAAGTTTTAAAATGTAAATCTGTTCCCTCAAAATTATTGAATATGCCTCACCCTTAAAGCCAACGTCGTTTACTCTATCTGCATTATGGTTTGTTGCGCTTTTACATAGATATTTTGGAAAAGCTGGAATAATGTTCTGGTGAGGTGAGGGGGAACCTGTATTACGCCAAGTTCCGTCGGGCAATAGAAACGCTTAATTCTAGCGCTTACCCTCTAAACCATCACCTTTTTTGGACCTTACGGTGAATGTGGCACAGGGGCACACAATGTTTGCCCAGGGGGTGCCAAGATTAGAGTTTACTTTATGTGGTTCTGCAACCGACAGCTCAGCTGTAAGCCAAGCTCACTCCTCTTCATAATTCTCCCACTATGTGAACCGAGGTTTAATTTGATTTCGGGAAAAAGTCCCGTCGCAGCGTAGGGAGTCACGCAGCCAGTAAATGAAAGGAGCCCTTGACTCAGTACCGAATTTAATGCTGACCGTTCAGCCATCTGCACAGAGCCGCCCACGTTTACTGAATATGACATTGTTAACAGACGTGGTATTTGTAGGAGTGAAATAATAAACAGTGGCGTCTTACTGTGCTACGCTAGGAAATACGCCTTTCCCTTCATGGTGCGATCGCATTAATCTTCGTCATATTAAGAGAGGGGTGCTTTTCATTTTTATCATGCGTTTTCCTTTGCTCCTATCTTGAACATCAGTAACATAACCGGAAATGTTACCATTATGATTACTTGGAGTTGTTCTTCTTTAATCCTCTGATTGTGTTGTCCCAGTTCACCAATTAGATCATAATTGGCCAGTTGTCATGTAACGGAACCTTTGCTGTAAAGAAAGGAACCACAGGAGATGCCTGTCTTCGGAAAAATAGCCTCTGTCAATTAAACACCTCTCGACACCTCCCAAAGAGAACAAGCATTTGCAGTGCAATAGGTCTCGCATTAGGAAAGTGTGAGCTTTTGGTATTGTAAATGACAATTTTTTTTAATATGTGTTGGCTTTGAAAATATATAAATGAATAGCATTGTTATTCACAAAGCCAATAGCTTATACTTTCCTAATGCGAGCCCTATTGGCTATGGCAATGCTTGTTGGTAGCAAGCAAGGACAGTGCTGTTGTGGTGCTGAGTGATGCAGTTGTAGTGCTGAGTGATGATGTGGTTGGGCTGAGTGATGTGGTGGTGTCCCAGAGTGATGTGGTGGTGTCCCAGAGTGATGTGGCGGTGTCCCAGAGTGATGTGGCGGTGTCCCAGAGTGATGTGGCGGTGTCCCAGAGTGATGTGGCGGTGTCCCAGAGTGATGTGGCGGTGTCCCAGAGTGATGTGGCGGTGTCCCAGAGTGATGTGGCGGTGTCCCAGAGTGATGTGGCGGTGTCCTAGAGTGATGTGGTGGTGTTGTGTGGCGTGCAGCAGTGTGTGGCGTGCAGCAGTGTGTGGCGTGCAGCAGTGTGTGGCGTGCGGCAGTGTGTGGCGTGCGGCAGTGTGTGGCGTGCGGCAGTGTGTGGCGTGCGGCAGTGTGTGGCGTGCGGCAGTGTGTGGCGTGCGGCAGTGTGTGGCGTGCGGCAGTGTGTGGCGTGCAACAGTGTGTGGCGTGCAACAGTGCGAGGTGTGCGGCAGTGCGAGGTGTGCGGCAGTGCGAGGTGTGCGGCAGTGCGAGGCGTGCGGCAGTGCGAGGCGTGCGGCGGTGCGAGTAATGCAGCAGTGTGTGGCGTGCAGCAGTGTGTGGCGTGCAGCAGTGTGTGGCGTGCAGCAGTGTGTGGCGTGCAGCAGTGTGTGGCGTGCAGCAGTGTGTGGCGTGCAGCAGTGTGTGGCGTGCAGCAGCGTGTGGCGTGCAGCAGCGTGCAGCAGTGTGTGGCGTGCGGCAGTGTGTGGCGTGCCGGAGTGTGTGGCGTGCCGGAGTGTGTGGCGTGCCGGAGTGTGTGGCGTGCCGGAGTGTGTGGCGTGCGGCAGTGTGTGGCGTGCGGCAGTGTGTGGCGTGCGGCAGTGTGTGGCGTGCGGCAGTGTCAGTAATGCAGCAGTGTGCAGCAATGTGAGGCATGCAGCAGTGTGAGGCATGCAGCAGTGTGAGGCATGCAGCAGTGTGAGGCATGCAGCAGTGTGAGGCATGCAGCAGTGTGCGGCATGCAGCAGTGTGTGGCAGTGTGCGGCGTGCGGCGGCGTGCAGCAGTGTGAGGCGTGCAGCAGTGTGAGGCGTGCAGCAGTGTGCCGCGTGCAGCAGTGTGAGTAATGCAGCAGTGTCCTGCAGTTTGAGGCATGCAGCAGTGTGAGGCGTGCGGCATTGTGAGGTGTGCGGCAGTGTGAGGCATCCGGCAGTGTGAGGCGTGCAGCAGTGTGAGGCGTGCAGCAGTGTGAGGCGTGCAGCAGTGTGAGGCGTGCAGCAGTGTGAGGCGTGCAGCAGTGTGAGGCGTGCAGCAGTGTGAGGCGTGCAGCAGTGTGAGGGGTGCAGCAGTGTGAGGCGTGCAGCAGTGTGAGGCGTGCAGCAGTGTGAGGGGTGCAGCAGTGTGAGGGGTGCGGCAGTGTGAGGGGTGCGGCAGTGTGAGGCGTGCGGCAGTGTGAGGGGTGCGGCAGTGTGAGGGGTGCGGCAGTGTGAGGCGTGCGGCAGTGTGAGGCGTGCGGCAGTGTGAGGCGTGCGGCAGTGTGAGGCGTGCGGCAGTGTGAGGCGTGCGGCAGTGTGAGGCGTGCAGCAGTGTGAGGCGTGCAGCAGTTGAGTAATGCAGCAGTGTTCTGCAGTTTGAGGCATGCAGCAGTGGGAGGCGTGCGGCAGTGTGAGGCATGCGGCAGTGTGAGGCGTGCGGCAGTGTGAGGCGTGCGGCAGTGTGAGGCGTGCGGCAGTGTGAGGCGTGCGGCTGTGTGCGGCGTGCGGCTGTGTGCGGCATGCAGCAGTGTGCGGCATGCAGCAGTGTGCGGCATGCAGCAGTGTGCAGCAGTGTGAGGGGTGCAGCAGTGTGAGGGGTGCAGCAGTGTGAGGCGTGCAGCAGTGTGAGGCGTGCAGCAGTGTGCAGCATGCAGCAGTGTGAGTAATGCAGCATTGTGTGCAGCATTGTGTGCAGCAGTGTGAGGCGTGCGGCAGTGTGAGGCGTGCGGCAGTGTGAGGCGTGCGGCAGTGTGAGGCGTGCGGCAGTGTGAGGCGTGCGGCAGTGTGAGGCGTGCGGCAGTGTGAGGCGTGCGGCAGTGTGAGGCGTGCGGCAGTGTGAGGCGTGCGGCAGTGTGTGGCGTGCAGCAGTGTGTGACATGCAGAGTGTGTCTTGCAGCGGCGTGCAGCAGTGTCGTGCGGCAGTGTGCTGCGTGCGGCAGTGTGCTGCGTGCGGCAGTGTGAGGCGTGCATCAGTGTGCAGCAGTGTGAGGCGTGGGGGAAAAATGCACTGAGAAAGAGTGGGGGGATACTCGAGCCGACGAAAGAGTGGGGGGAAAAAAGCTCGAGTCGACGAAAGAGTGGGGGGAAAGAAGCTCGAGCCGACGAGTGGGGAAAAAAAGCACTAGCAGACAAGAGCGGGGAAAGAAATGCACGATCCGACAAAAAAGCATGAGTCAAAGAAAGTAAAATGTGAGCCAGAGAAAGACAGGAAATAAGTAACGAGCCATGTAGTAAAAAAAAAAAGCTCCCGGTATTGCTGTGGTAGGGGCGGGGGAGTGCATTCCTTTCAAGTCTGATGCGGGGAGCGGCAGGCTTTGAAGTCTGATGCCGGGGCACAGACAAATGGTGGTGTGTGATGTGGCTGGCGATGATGTGCACGCGCATAGCTCACATGAACTGTACGAGATTCGCAGCTAGGTAGCCTTTTTTCTTTTCCGCTTACTATAATCTCACCTATTTACCCCTGCGGGATAGAATATGCGAGACCTAAAAAGCAACCTTTCTAATTGATGAGTCATTTCTTATCACATTAAGGAACATATTGACTGCTTCAGAGGCAGAATATACATTTTCATGTTTGTATATTTAAAAGTGATGTACCTCTATAAAATACATTTTAATAGTAGTGGTCACCCTGGAATTCTTGCAGTGCATAAAATATACTTTCTGTAGCCTCTAGCTTTTTATGGGACATGAGTCGTCTTTTGTAGAGCCATAATATTCCGCCGGCTGGATGTTTTTCACCAAAGTGGATTATTTAGTCTGTTTCGGAAACTAGGATTGTAGTTTAACATAAGGTAAACAATAAAGAGTACCTAAGGTGTGACAAAGAATCGAGAGGCCAGGTATCTTTAAGAGAAAGATCTAAAACATTACAAAGCTCAGATTGAAAAAGCTAGAAGAGGCAAAGGAGAGTAGAGTGGACTGATGGAACAAAAATAGAGGTACCGGGGCTACATAACTGTTAAAAGCAGTACACAAAGTTGAAGATGAACAGAGAATGAATGTCAGCCAATAGAAGCTAGATAAGGAGATCTCGGAGTGACATGATGGGGCCAAAAAAGATTACAGATCCAGGCATTGATTAGATTCATAGTGAGTAAAAAACATCTTTTAGCAGAGGAACAATAGTCCAGATGTTTGGGGATAAGGCTAGGATAAGAATCTTATTATCAGAAGTAATAAACAGGATGTTTCTATGAATTTTTAATTCCTCTAAATGGCTGCCTTGTGACCGAAGAAGTAAGCACTAAATGTGAACTCATGGTTTCGTGTAGGCACAGAGAAGTGGGTGATGGAGCGAGGCACCTACAAAGCAGGACACAATAAATTGAGTGCGTAATTCGGGAATTATAGTAAAGAACTTGGCTTGGCCCAGTACAGAGTCTTTTATGACATCAAATCAGCGACCGGCGTAGGAGGTGGTAGGAAAGATGTTTGTAGGCAAGGATAGAGCAATAGTGCAGTCAGCCTAAAGATAGTGGGAGAAATAGCATGGATACTGGAAACTCAGGGAATGGGAAAGCATAATATATAGTGTATTGCATAACACTACAAGTTGTATTGATTGTAGAAGAGTACAGAAACACCAAACGCACAATTGACCAAGGGCATCCAAAGAGACCAATATTTGCTCCCACAGCATTATCTATAAAAAAATTCTGACCTTCGTGGGATTCATTAGGGCAGCACAAGTACTCCAGAATTTATCAGAAAGGCAATTTTGTTTAACATTGAAAAACTACCTGCAATGTGTATGTTTACCCCCACAAATCTTTGATTTTGTAAGACTTTAGGAGTAGAAACCATGATGGTTTGCAAATGTGAGACAGGAAAACATGATAGAAAGCAGCAGGAGGAAAGCAAATGGACAGGGAGAAAATTAAGTAAAGTACAAAGAGTTTGAGCATAAATAGGCATTCCTGTTTTTATTTTTGATCAAATCTGGTGTTTTTTTCTCACTGTTTTCAAGGGATTTCAATACCTTAAAAACTGTGGTTAGCAGTGTTTTACACATTTTCGTGCCATTAAAACAAAAGAACAAGTGTTTTTCCAGTGTTTATGGAACGTTTTGTTTGTATTATTGCTTGCTTTCTGCACTGATAGTGCATAATATATATATAGACAGTATATATGAGGTCCAAATACATTTATACAAATCAAACTTATTTGGTTACACCATACAATACTTCTTCAATGAATCTTTGGTCATGCATGCTCGCTTTTTCCTTCCTACGCAAACTTTTATCTGTGACCAGGCCCTCTCAGCATTGACACTTGAGATGGACAACGCCAAAGCAGCCAGTACACAATTTGCTAACTCTGGCCTCTGACATAGCTTTCCATGCCAATACTGGTGCACCTGAAGATTGCAAGTCTCTGGGACAGGTTCTGCAACAAATGCAATGAACTGGGTGCCTATGCCCTCAGAGTTATTGTAGTGGTCAAAAATGAAGCAGCACTTTTGAAAGTCTGGAGATAATTCCTTTTTAGGGCTCGGGCCTACGTCACCACGAAGTGGGGCGGAGCTTCCGAGCTCTTATGCATTAGAAAAAAAAAATTTCTTTAGGGGTCCGGGCTGCCACATTCCTTAGTGCGCGCCACGTTTTTTATGGCATCTGCCTAGTGATTCGTCTTCGCTGTGCTGTATATTTAGTAGCCTTGACGTGATAGGCTATATTTACTTTTCGTCCGTCATTTATTTCAGTTTCATGGCATATTGTGTGTGGTTACGTGCACGGCAGACTTATTAATCTTAATTAGGAGCTGTCAGAGTGCCCGTGTAATGCAATCCAGATGGTGGGAGCGCGTTCACCATTGCATTGCATGTATCATGCGCGCGTGTAACATGTACCTTTCGCGCATGGCAGTCCATTCATTTTAATTAGGAGCTGTCAGAGTGCCGCGTTCACGGCGGAGATAATTTAAAGAAGTTTCCTGTAGCTTCAAGGGCAGTCACAGTACTTTTTAAGATACCTCGCATATTCTTCAAGCTAAGACACGCACCCTTGCCTCGCCAATCCGCGTGTCTTCTAAAATAAAAGTGCGCATTTGCCTCTTCTCTGCGAGGAGTGATTTCCGTTGCTGTTTTCTCCTCCCTTCAATATGTTAGAGTTTAACAGAGGTGTCCAGGGGTGCAGCAGGTCCAGTGACACCGGGGCCTCGAGGGTCTCCCTTAACCCTGACAGTGCTGTATTTTACTAGCAGTGGCTGTGGGTGTCCAGGGGTGCAGCAGGTGCAGTGACACCGGGGCCTCGAGGACCTCACTGAACCCTGACAGTGCTGTATTTTACTACCAGTGGCTGTGGGTGTCCAGGGGTGCAGCAGGTGCAGTGACACCGGGGCCTCGAGGGTCTCCCTTAACCCAGACAGTGCTGTATTTTACTACGAGTGGCGGTGGAAGTCCAGGGCCTCACTTTACCCTGACAGTGCTGTATTTTGCTACCAGTGGCTGTGAGGGTGCAGCAGGTGCAGTGACACCGGGGTCTCGAGCGTCTCCCTTAACCCTGACAGTGCTGTATTGTACTACCAGTGGCTGTGAGGGTGCAGCAGGTGCAGTGACACCGGGGCCTCGAGGGTCTCCCTTAACCCTGACAGTGCTGTATTTTACTACCAGTGGCTGTGGGTGTCCAGGGGTGCAGCAGGTGCAGTGACACCGGGGCCTCGAGGGCCTCACTTAACCCTGACAGTGCTGTATTTTACTACCAGTGGCTGTGAGGGTGCAGCAGGTGCAGTGACACCGGGGCCTCGAGGGTCTCCTTTAACCCAGACAGTGCTGTATTTTACTACCAGTGGCTGTGAGGGTGCAGCAGGTGCAGTGACACCAGGGCCTCGAGGGTCTCCCTTAACCCAGACAGTGCTGTATTTTACTACCAGTGGCTGTGAGGGTGCAGCAGGTGCAGTGACACCGGGGCCTCGAGGGTCTCCCTTAACACTGACAGTGCTGTATTTTACTAGCAGTGGCTGTGGGTGTCCAGGGGTGCAGCAGGTGCAGTGACACCGGGGCCTCGATGGCCTAACTTTACCCTGACAGTGCTGTATTTTGCTGCCAGTGGCTGTGAGGGTGCAGTGACACCAGGGCCTTGAGGGTCTCCCTTAACCCAGACAGTGCTGTATTTTACTACCAGTGGCTGTGGGTGTCCAGGGGTGCAGCAGGTGCAGTGACACCGGGGCCTCGAGGGTCTCCCTTAACCCAGACAGTCCTGTATTTTACTACCAGTGGCTGTGAGGGTGCAGCAGGTGCAGTGACACCAGGGCCTCGAGGCTCTCCCTTAACCCAGACAGTGCTGTATTTTACTACCAGTGGCTGTGAGGGTGCAGCAGGTGCAGTGACACCAGGGCCTCGAGGGTCTCCTTTAACCCTGACAGTGCTGTATTTTACTAGCAGTGGCTGTTGGTGTCCAGGGGTGCAGCAGGTGCAGTGACACCGGGGCCTCGAGGACCTCACTGAACCCTGACAGTGCTGTATTTTACTACCAGTGGCTGTGGGTGTCCAGGGGTGCAGCAGGTGCAGTGACACCGGGGCCTCGAGGGCCTGCCTTAACCCAGACAGTGCTGTATTTTACTACGAGTGGCGGTGGAAGTCCAGGGGTGCAGCAGGCCTCACTTTACCCTGACAGTGCTGTATTTTGCTACCAGTGGCTGTGAGGGTGCAGCAGGTGCAGTGACACCGGGGCCTCGAGCGTCTCCCTTAACCCTGACAGTGCTGTATTTTACTACCAGTGGCTGTGGGTGTCTGTGGGTGTCCAGGGGTGCAGCAGGTGCAGTGACACCGGGGCCTCGAGGGCCTCACTTAACCCTGACAGTGCTGTATTGTACTACCAGTGGCTGTGAAGGTGCAGTGACACCGGGGCCTCGAGGGTCTCCCTTAACCCTGACAGTGCTGTATTTTACTACCAGTGGCTGTGGGTGTCCAGGGGTGCAGCAGGTGCAGTGACACAGAGGCCTCGAGGGCCTCACTTAACCCTGACAGTGCTGTATTTTACTACCAGTGGCTGTGAGGGTGCAGCAGGTGCAGTGACACCGGGGCCTCGAGGGTCTCCTTTAACCCAGACAGTGCTGTATTTTACTACCAGTGGCTGTGAGGGTGCAGCAGGTGCAGTGACACCAGGGCCTCAAGGGTCTCCCTTAACCCAGACAGTGCTGTATTTTACTACCAGTGGCTGTGAGGGTGCAGCAGGTGCAGTGACACCAGGGCCTCGAGGGTCTCCCTTAACCCAGACAGTGCTTTATTTTACTACCAGTGGCTGTGAGGGTGCAGCAGGTGCAGTGACACCGGGGCCTCGAGCGTCTCCCTTAACGCCGACAGTGCTGTATTTTACTACCAGTGGCTGTGGGTGTCCAGGGGTGCAGCAGGTGCAGTGACACCGGGGCCTCGAGGGTCTCCCTTAACCCCGACAGTGCTGTATTTTACTACCAGTGGCTGTGGGTTTCCAGGGGTGCAGCAGGTGCAGTGACACCAGGGCCTCGAGGGTCTCCCTTAACGCAGATAGAGTAGTGAGTGCAGAGTAGTGAGTGCAGAGTAGTGAGTGCAGAGTAGTGAGTGCAGAGTAGTGAGTGCAGAGTAGTGAGTGCAGAGTAGTGAGTGCAGAGTAGTGAGTGCAGAGTAGTGAGTGCAGAGTAGTGAGTAGAGTAGTGAGTAGAGTAGTGAGTAGAGTAGTGAGTAGAGTAGTGAGTAGAGTAGTGAGTAGAGTAGTGAGTAGAGTAGTGAGTAGAGTAGTGAGTAGAGTAGTGAGTAGAGTAGTGAGTAGAGTAGTGAGTAGAGTAGTGAGTAGAGTAGTGAGTAGAGTAGTGTAGTGAGTAGAGTAGTGAGTAGAGTAGAGTAGTGAGTAGAGTAGAGTAGTGAGTAGAGTAGAGTAGTGAGTAGAGTAGAGTAGTGAGTAGAGTAGAGTAGTGAGTAGAGTAGAGCAGTGAGTAGAGTAGAGCAGTGAGTAGAGTAGAGCAGTGAGTAGAGTAGAGCAGTGAGTAGAGTAGAGCAGTGAGTAGAGCAGTGAGTAGAGTGGTGAGTAGAGTAGTGAGTAGAGTGGTGAGAAGTGAGTAGAGTGGTGAGTAGAGTAGTGAGTAGAGTGGTGAGAAGTGAGTAGAGTGGTGAGAAGTGAGTAGAGTGGTGAGAAGTGAGTAGAGTGGTGAGAAGTGAGTAGAGTGGTGAGAAGTGAGTAGAGTGGTGAGTAGTGAGTAGAGTAGTGAGTAGAGTGGTGAGTAGAGTAGTGAGTAGAGTGGTGAGTAGAGTAGTGAGTAGAGTGGTGAGTAGAGTAGTGAGTAGAGTAGTGAGTAGAGTGGTGAGAAGTGAGTAGAGTGGTGAGTAGTGAGTAGAGTGGTGAGTAGTGAGTAGAGTAGTGAGTAGTGAGTAGAGTAGTGAGTGTAGTAGTGAGTAGTGAGTGTAGTAGTGAGTAGTGAGTGTAGTAGTGAGTAGTGAGTGTAGTAGTGAGTAGTGAGTGTAGTAGTGAGTAGTGAGTGTAGTAGTGAGTAGTGAGTGTAGTAGTGAGTAGTGAGTGGAGTAGTGAGTAGTGAGTAGAGTAGTGAGTAGTGAGTAGAGAGTGCAGAGTAGTGAGTAGAGAGTGCAGAGTAGTGAGTAGAGAGTGCAGAGTAGTGAGTAGAGAGTGCAGAGTAGTGAGTAGAGAGTAGAGTAGTGAGTAGTGAGTAGAGAGTGCAGAGTAGTGAGTAGAGAGTGCAGAGTAGTGAGTAGAGAGTGCAGAGTAGTGAGTAGAGAGTGCAGAGTAGTGAGTAGAGTAGTGAGTAGTGAGTAGAGTAGTGAGTAGTGAGTAGAGTAGTGAGTAGTGAGTAGAGTAGTGAGTAGTGAGTAGAGTAGTGAGTAGTGAGTAGAGTAGTGAGTAGTGAGTACAGTAGTGAGTAGTGAGTGCAGAGTAGTGAGTAGTGAGTAGAGTAGTGAGTAGGACATCACAGGCAGCAGCTGTGCAAGCTTCTTACACTCACAAGGAGACCACAGGCAGCTGAGTTGCAATCTTCTCCCACTCACAAGAAGGACATCACAAACCGCAGCGGTGCAAGCTTCTCACACTCACAAGAAGGACATCACAAACAGCAGCGGTGCAAGCTTCTCACACTCACAAGAACGACATCACAGGCAGCAGCAGTGCAAGCTTCTTACACTCACAAGGAGACCACAGGCAGCTGAGGTGCAAGCTTCTCCCACTCACAAGAAGGACGTCACAAGCAGCAGCGGTGCAAGCTTCTCACACTCAGAAGAACGACATCACAGGCAGCAGTAGTGCAAGCTTCTTACACTCACAAGGAGACGACAGGCTGCAGAGGTGCAAGCTTCTCACACTCGCAAGAACGACATCACCAGCAGCAGTGGTGCAAGCTTCCCTTACACACTCACAGCAGGTACTGTGCCAAGGCAGCAGCAGCAACAGAGCAAGAGTCCCTTACAAAGAACAGGCACAGCACAGAGATGCACAATGCAATCTTCTCATACTCACAGGCAGCAGCGGTGCAAGCTTCTCACACTCACACGAAGGACATCACAGGCAGCAGCTGTGCAAGCTTCTTACACTCACAAGGATACCACAGGCAGCTGAGGTGCAAGCTTCTCCCACTCACAAGAAGGACATCACAAGCAGCAGCGGTGCAAGCTTCTCACACTCACAAGAACGACATCACAGGCAGCAGCAGTGCAAGCTTCTTACACTCACAAGAAGGACATCACAGGCAGCAGCAGTGCAAGCTTCTTACACTCACAAGGAGACCACAGGCAGCAGAGGTGCAAGCTTCTCATACTCACAAGAAGGACATCACAGGCAGTAACGGTGCAATATTCTCACACTCACAAGGAGATCACTGGCAGTACACACCACATGAACACACTCCATAACACATAGCAACAATACATTGGCATTTACAATGCCATTAGCTCAAACTCAAATAAATCCGAGCCCGATTGCATTTCTAATGCTTGTTAACGGAAGGGATCTAGAACTTGTTTAGAGTACCACAGTGAGGCTTCATTGACTTCAAGTGCCATGGTTGGTGAAGGGATATTTATATGCATCATTGCAAGCCATTTTTCTTACATTGTAAATTACATTTACTCAATGCTCCTCAACATTTATTTTCTTACCAAGTGGCAAGCACTCTAACATGGAACATGTTGCAGTGCCAAAGTCGCTAAAAGTGTCGCCCAGCATACTCTCAAGGAGATTTTTCATATCTACATCAATTATGCTGAACTTGGTCGACAAGGGTGTTTTCAGACTAAAACTTATTTATTATGTCCACTACAGCAGTCATGTTTTCCTATAAAACTCTAAGAATGCAGTAGTGAAGTTTTTTTCGTATCACTATCAATATGCGACCGCAGATCCTCACATTTCATGTCTTTGGCATCATCACTCAGCAGAAATTCTGTAAAAAGTTGCACATGGATAATATAGCATTCACAGCCTCACAGAATGAGAACCTCAAGCTAAATGACACAGTTGGGATGACACTTTCTTTGATGCCACACAAAGCACAAAATGAGAAATATTTGCGTTTTAGTTTCCACACATAACAAAACAGTGCACCAGAATGGACTAAAAAGTCAATAGCATTTTTCATTAACTCTGAAGATTGTAAAGATGCTTTCAGCATACCATCTAGCAAGTAGCAAGGATCTTGTACAGGGAAGCACTTCAGCTTGGTTATCGATTTTGACTGGTAATCACACAGCTTTTTCATATACGCAGCTGTATCACTAAAAAATACAAATATTATCACTCCTATTTTTGTTGAACTTGGTAAGAACGTTTTTTTGCAGCGTTCCATAGTTTCCAAAAGTCTGGTGTCCTGTTTTCACCACTATCCTGGATGCTTGGTTACAGCACTCTTTTCGAATACACCTGTCACTACATCTTACATTTAATGTTTAAAGTCTTGGATGATTGACAGTTCACCTACTATCAATACTGACTCGCTAGAAAAGGGGGCTGGTGTATCAAGGGGCTTTACCCATTCTCTGTGGGTAAATGTGATGGTACATATTGTGAAAGATTCTTATGAAACCAGCCATCAGTGAAAGAATCAAATGTAGGCAAAATATCAAATATGAATTTGATATTTTCTGATTCTCTACTGTTTATAAAATAATCAAACAAGACTTAAAACATGCTTCTAAACCCTTCATCTTTAGACCAAAGACCACAAATGACTCTTTCACTCTCCTTTCCTTTGATTGGCATTTAGTTTGCAGGTGACTTTTTGAGTGTTTATATGTTTACACTGGTGAGGGTTATTTCCCTTTTGGTGGGGTTTTATCAGTTATTATAGGTTTAAACCTAAAACAGAACAGCCTTTGCATAAACCACATTTTCAAATGGTTTAGTAAGACAATAAAGAAAAAAATAAGGCATAAGTTAGCAAGCATAGCTAGTGTGGGTACAGTTATCAAGAAATCAGTGCAAGGAATAGTGATTACATTTATGAATTGAGAAAGCTATTGGAGTTAGGTGAACGGTTGAAAAGATTAGTGGGTAAAGGAGTACATGGGAGGCAGGTGGACAAATGAAGCAGGAAGAGAAACAAGGGTAAACGAGTCTAGCTTCATGCTGTATTTTGTTTGAGATTCAGACATAGTGAGAATAACTATCAGGAGTGAGCATGGACAGAGACGGTGAACAATTCAGATTGAGTAAGTGGAGAAAGAGAAGTACCAGAACATTTATATCAGCATTACATTGATACTCAATGAAAATGGCTGTTATAAGTAGAGTGAGGGGCAGCAGAAGGTAGTTATTCCATTTTAGAACATTGGAATGTTGAGCTCTGTATTGAAGACAATGGAGTGCTCTGGGCTTCTAATGCCTGGTAGAAGCCCGGAGCATCAACATTCCAATGTTTGTTCACAGTTGTTGCTGTGAAGAAAGGCATCACGGAGTCCGAGGGGATTTCAACCTCCTCGGGCTCCGTGACACCTTTGTTTTTACAAATTAGAATAGTTTGCCTTCAAGTGGAAGAATGTTCTAATAGCCTTAGAGCCCTCCGTAGTGGGCTATACCGGCCATTAAAGGCTTGCTCCCTTGATACATGCTTGAGCAGGCCTTTAATGGCTCTGACTAAAGTGTGTGCTAGATCCATGTGATCACTCACCCTGGAATAGTCAGATAGAGAAGTAAGAAGAAAACCGTCTAGAAAAAGTTCAAAGATCGTAACAATAATTATTTCTTTGATCTTGCCTAAAGCTGTTGTATTGTGTGAGAAAAGGAGAGGACACTTCAGCTATAGAGTATGGTTGTATTTCTAGCATCTTCTTGCCTAATGTATTGTTGAGAGAAAACGTATGTTTGAGTTAGCCATTGCCTCAAATAAGAAATGCTAGATTGAAGGACTTGAGGAGTGTCCAAGCTGCTAGAAATACATTGGGAAAAAAGTGAGTCAGCCTGCTCAGTGATGCAGAGGAGATAATGAAGTACAAGTAGAAAATAAGGAAATATTGCAGGGGAGATAAAATGAGCAGACCAAGCCTCTTACCCGAAAAGCAGCAGTGCGAATATGAATTGGATTTAGTAGGTGATAGCATAAGTGAGAAAATAAAATGATCTGAAAGCGAACAATAGGCGAACATAGAATCTTGATGAATGAGGGTGGGCAAAAATGAGAATTCGTGATATATAGATAAACCTTGCAACCAAGCAATGGAGAGGAAGATGAAGATGAGAGCAGGAGACCTTTAAAAAGCCCAAGAATGTATTGAGCCAGACCACATCTATGTAAAGAAATCAAGTCGGGCATGAGGATAATAAATGCAAATATTTATATTGTTTTAAAATTTGCCAACCTGGCACTCTTCAGCCACTAAAGAGCACCATGCTGTTCATATTGTGCACTGTAGGGTTGGGTGTAATTTGTGTGCACATAGAAGAGAGAATTTTAGATAAAACACGTTATTAACGCCAAAGTTACTTCCATGTAATCTAGTTCTATAAAGTGTCATTAATAAGGCTAATGATGGCAGACACCCCTTAGAAAAAGTGTGGATACATTCTTTATGGTGGAGAAAATACATTCGGGTAAATAAAGATCTGCAGTGTAAAAAAAAAAAAAAATCTTTCATGAGTTTGTTTTGGTGTCCTGACTGAGATCCTAGCGTTAGGACAGGTGGAGGAATCTCAGTGCAGAAGTAAGGCTCGTACATTCTCTAGATTTTTTTAAGTGTGGGTAGTGTTTGAGCCCCAGCAGCATTAATTGGTTCTGACCATGTCCTTGCTACTTGAGCTATCTGTTGACCTTCTTGACCAGATTCTATTTTAGAATATTTAACATAATTCCAAACATGTTCTTTGCTGCTCCTTTGCCTCCAGAAACCACACATAAGCTCCAAAGCAAATTATACATTACGTGAGTTGTTTGTGTACTGGGGTGTCTAACCTGTATTTTACTTTTGAGGGATCTGGCTTAAACAAAAATGTGTTGTCGCAAATTTGTACACTTTTTATGGACATAATTTCATTAAAAATCGACAGATTATTCTTTATCCGGTTGTGTTCCTAACATCAGCCTGTTTCTCCCATGTGATTAACCTTAACCTATTTTCTTGCTATTGAGGTCGCATCTTTGAGCGTGGCATCTCCCAATTTGCCTTCTCACCTACCTTTACCACTGACAAGCAAAATCCCAGTGAAGTTGGGGTGGGCTGAATTTACTCCACTTTGTAGTACTTCAGGCCACCTGGTGGTTTTCACCACAAGCACGTTATAATTATTGCCATGCCCCGTTGTCTTATAAAACGGGTACTTTACCTCCACATTGACATTAGCATATTTAATGGTGTATACCTCCATTTGAGTTTTAAAATTAATATCTGTGTTTGTTGGAGTTTCAGAGAGACCTCTAATGGTGTTTTTCAAAGCCATTTCAATGATTAGGTCAATTGGCCTGGTGGTCCGCATCACTAGGGATTAAAGTGTCATGTTGTCCCAAGTCGCCTTTCCGTTTTTTTCATGTTGTGTGTATCTAGCTGCAGGGCTATGGCTGCTATACATCAGTAGGAGGTTTCAGAGACTATTCAAGATCTTGTACATGAAATGGAATTGATATATTTGCATTACAAATCTCTGCAGTACACAAATCATTACACTGTGCATATTTGCAATTTCATTTGCAGGATACTGAAATTATTCCCTAGAACCACAGTTCCTGTCCTTGCTAAAGCCAGTCACCAGAAATGTATTTGCAATGTCGGGCACCATCAATAGTTTGAAACAAGACCATATTTCCTTACAGATATGGTTTAGTAGCGATTTTAATTAGCTGAAAATTGTACTGAGACGTTCATGAAAGCCTAGATTTCTAACATGGTGATTGGTTGCATGTACTTTCTTTAGTCTCCTCAATAGATGATTTGCTGCCACCACCATGCATGTTGCATAGCTTTGTCACGTGCAGTTAACCAATGGTGATTGATCGAGCCTTAAGCAGTTCATTCTCTTAGCACATTCCTAATGCCATTTTATGCCCAAGGTGTGGGAGGAAGTTAAACCGGTTGCATACCTTCTTGAGATATGCATCAAACTAGACATACCAAGAATAGGACATTTGATACCGTCTGAGTTTTTCAAGTACAGCAAAACAGATAATCTATGTCTTAGACACCCGTTCTAATGCTACTGAGTCAGTGTTAGTCAGCCGTAGATATGTGCATAGCATACAGAATTTTCAGACCATGCAATCATAGGCTGTCGTTTTCATTCTGTGTGAAAAATGTGGATGTTTTTGTGTGGATTGTTGTGTGATAGTTCTTGTATTGGGGCAGGGCCGCTCCATGTTTTAATGGCAAGAAAACACTAGCAGATTATTACCATCTATTTGTCTCCACAGCATATGCTTTTATTTACATTCTTGACTACTGTTTCTTATTAACAATGCTAGCATTTTGTTTTGATAATTGAATTCACAAGCTTGAATTTACCCCATAAATTAAAGATTTTCACTCTTGACAGAGAATAGAGAGGATGGAAAAATATTGGCTGTGATTACTAATGAACCAACATCTGCATACATTTTGTAAAATCTTGGAATCTGTATGGTGTTCTTAAGCAACTCGTGATTGGCACTCTTATTATGCTTGTCTGTATTATGTATACTATTGCACAGGGAATGCTTTCACTCTGATTTAGAGTAGGTGGGGGGAATAGGGTTTGGTATATGTAGCAAATACTGATGTGATACCCCAAGGTGGGTTTTTAACATGCATGGGAAATAACTCTCATGCGGCGTTCCCAACTCGCAACATGGTATAGCATGCATACTTATTATTCATGTCTATAAAGGAACGGTGGTCCCTAGTTAAAATATGAAAGTATAGTTTTATTAAAAAAGTTTTAATACCAAACATAATAAAGAAATGACCAATAAGCAAAAAAAAAACTTTCAATTTTCGTGTCAGTGAAAAATCGTTCTCCGTGCAAAAACATGACTCACGCAGTAATAAACTCCTATTGTTGCTTCACATTTAGTTTCTTGGGACATATTAGTTGTTAGGGTTCATGAATCGCAAAAGTTGACAGCATTTCGATCTCTTAGTGATATGAGATTATTATCAGGACTCAAGGTAGTCCATGGGCGTAAGAGAGTGGCAGAATATCCGTGCTATAAGTGAGTCTGGAAAAGGCTGTTAAATAATAATCTCTGGATCACGACAGCAAAAAGAGGCCGCATCCCTTTTGATTGAGGGTGACCGGAGCCAACCCAGGTGGAGCAAGTGGGTTAATTTAGAATTCTAGCAGACGGAGAACGGGAGGCTGCCAGTGAAAACACATTGGTTTAGGCTGTTGGAGGACACACCCATGGTTCATGCCCATCACTCATTTGTATTTTATTGACCAAATTTTAGCATTTCTGTCTGGATTGACTGCAATTATTACTGAGACGTGGTAACGGTTTAAACCGGCCAGGCACCCTTTTGCAAAATGGTTCAGACACATTCCAGGGCAAATGTTGGCAGGATTTGTTGCCACTCAGTCCCTTTTTCACAGATGGCCTTCCGTTCTCTATCTGCTATGACTGTAAATTGACCTGCTCAGTCCATCCGGGTTGGCTCTGGTCACCGTTAAGCAGAAAAATAATCACTATTTAAAAAATGGCGCAAATATGTCATATGTCTGTGTAGGCAGAGGACTACGCAGAAATCACTTAATGAGTAGGTCACGGTTGTCAATGGAGTAAGCTACTATCCGGGCCACTAGATTGAGTAGTGCAGTGTATGAAAATGTGTGTTCAAGAACAATTTAAATTATTGATTCCAATCGGACGTTAAACAAGTGAATGCATAGATTGAGACATGGGCCTTTCTTAAGGCTAAAGAAAAGATACAATGCCATTTCAGAGTGATCACAACAGTCCAGTTAGATGCGCAGGGCATCAATCATTGCTTCTCAAGTTGTGGTGAGATGCGAGTCAAAGGTATTGAGTGTGGATGCAGGGTCAAACCCTGCTACTCTCAAACAGTTACAACGGCGGTGGGTAAATGTCAATTCTAGCATGAAGTGATCTTGTCATGTCATGGAATGATAGAATGATCAGAGACAAGCTGAGCCTTCTTCTTTTAGTGCACTGCATGACTTGGATCACTTCTGAGCAGATTGGATGCCTCTGTAAATAAAGATCACAAATGAAAACATGTTGGGCTTAAGAATTAATGTCCGTTTGAGGCTAAACTTAGTTTTTGACACAACAGACATCTTTGAGTCGAAAAGCCTGAATTCGACTTCTCGGATCACTGCTCACTGTATCTAGTACTGCTCACTGTATCTGCATTAGTCTTTGACATATTAATGTCCCTAGCCGCATTCATAAATCCAGACCTAGATTTTAAAAAAAGTCAGATTTGGAGAGAACTGGCTTCTGGTGCAATCGGTGCATGTCCATGCCCGATTACGTCCAGTCTTGACTACAGCAATGCTCCCTAAGTAGGCTTAAACCACTCTACAGTACAAAGGCTGCAGGTGGTGCAAAATGCAGCTACCAGGCTGCTGTGTCTGGTCCCAAGGACTGTGTCAGCTACCGACTCTCTTCGCGATCTTCACTGGCTTAAAGTGGGGAATTGTGTTAAATTTAAAGCCTTGAGCTTTGTGTTTACAAAATTAAATTGGGAACAGACACAAAATACTTGCAATTTTAGCCCAACTCTATACACCTCCTCCTCTTTTGCTGGACAGTCCAAATTTTCCATTCCCAGAATCAAACTTACTTTGTGGGCGGTTGCTTCTTTTTAGGTCTCGCCTGCATTGCAGCACAGGCGTTGCTTCGCCATGGCGACATCTATAGTCGTTGGTTTTGTGTCCTTCTTCTTTGGAAGCGGGGTTGTTGTCTGCCCTGTCTCCCTTAGGCCCCGCCCCCTCGCCTAGGGTTGCAGCGCATTCATGCTGTGTCTCTTCATGTTTTGTCCATGTGCATGCTTGAGACAGAAAGCGCTGTACTGCGCATGCCTGTTGATGAGAAGTGAAGTGTCGGGTTGATAAAACATAGGTATTGTATACTGTATGCTACTAGTTCAGATGTGTCGTTCCGTAGGGCTGCGTGGAACTAGTATTGGTATTTCAAAGTGTGTTGAAAATAAACGGTATAATAGGCCGGCCAAATTAAATTTTTAAAAGTGTACATTAAGATATCACTTTATCATATGACTCAGCACTAAACATTACTTTTCGCCACCACATATTCATAAATGTAATTTACGTCACGCAACTCGGATTACATTGGCCTTGTTTGCTCTTTCTTTTGTGTCCATGATGCACCAACTCTAGTATTGTTGCCCGTTGTTTGTGTTTACAGACTGTCTGCCAGCTGTCTTCAGAAATGGAGGAAGCGCACAGGGCAGAGAGCTTGCCGATGGTGATGCAGGCTAAAGTATGGCAAACTTCAACTGCTGTGCTTAGATTCACTTGTCTTGCTACTGCTTCCTTATTCCTGCACTCGCCGTGATTGTGCGGGTAGCATGCAGGTCACTGTTAATTTCGTGGAGTACTTAAAAAAACTCTCCCCATTTCCGTTACAAAAGGGCCCTGCTGTCCTTTGTATTTCTCGCACTTCTCACCTGCACACCATTGATGGCAATTTTTGTGTACCCGGGCTAATGGGCAGTACTGCAGGCCTAGCAGATGTCTTGAAGACATTGCTCAAACATGCACAGCACTCATTTACGGAACTAATTAAAAAGTTTTTTCAGGGAAGTGCACATCATCATATTAATAAATCATCCCTCATTAACACCAGAAGCAAGTCTTGTGGCGTTGAAGAACCCCTGTGGCTCAAGATTCATGTTTAAAACGTTATAAAAATATATTTGGTTTATGGCAAATCAAGTTATTAATGTGGTTTGATGCCGAATTAAAGGCATCCCTTATTTAAATTAATGGTTTCAACCATGCTTGTTTTACATGCCAGTAATGCACTTTTGAAAATGCAAATACCTACTTATAAATAAGGCCTCTTACTTTGCACATTTAATCACATAATAAACCCATTATCAAAATAAACAAATCTATTATTTCGATCTAACAATATGACCTTAAATTGTAGCAGATGTCAACAATGTATTAATACAATGCGCCAACAGGCTCTGCAAAAATATTTTTAAAAACAATGTGCCTCCATGCTTCGTTCTCAAAAAAAATCTCTGACCCTGAACTAAATTTGTTAAAAATGAAAGTTATGTTCCCTGTGACATTTGAATTCTAATGTGGTACTAATATATGGTTATTGTTTATGGTGCAAATTTGCACTAAATGTCAAGGCTATTGTAATTATGCAACATAAACACCAAAACAATGAGGTGGTGTTAAAGTAATTATTTGTCGATACAAGG
This sequence comes from Lissotriton helveticus, assembly GCF_964261635.1. Classification (NCBI taxonomy): domain Eukaryota; kingdom Metazoa; phylum Chordata; class Amphibia; order Caudata; family Salamandridae; genus Lissotriton; species Lissotriton helveticus. The sequence continues at coordinate 1,473,241,239 of NC_136065.1, forward strand.
TGAATTATCACTTTTGCTGTAAGAATAATTTATTTAAAATTGCACACATTTTTTGTAGTTCATGCTGCAATATTCCAATGTCCCTGATGTTTATGTGATTTTTCACAGTGTTGCCAATTTGAAATCATGTACCAATATGGTCCGTTTGAGACATAAATGTTTTCATCCATAAATTAATAATTTAAATTGAGATCCATGCAATCTTTCATAACATTTTCATCCCACCAGTAACCTTTTTTCCATACTCTAAATGGTTTATATATATATCTGTTTAGGACATAAACATATATTGAGCCGTAAATAAAATAATTTACTTAGAAATCCACGGCACATCAAACAATTCCACGCCACATAATTCAATAACAAACAAAGCCAATTCAACCCATCTCTCGTCGCACTTCCACCAACCCTATCCTCTCTCCACAACACTCCAACTACCCCCTCATATACCAATCCCACCTCCTTTATCTATAATACCTGCTCACACATGCTAACTTTCTGTACTTTCTCGGGCTGTACACTAGTCCACCTCTTACTCCCTCACCCACCTCGGCCGGGTGCCCCAACCACTCATCCCTCTCGAGAGAGATCTTGTACCATATCTCATCTCTCTCTTGCTCTCTCATGCATACTTCCCTTTCTATCTACTGTCTGCAGCTCTCAACCATATCTATTCACCATGCCCTATATTTCCACTACACAAATACACCAAACAATACCACTTCACACAATTCCGCAACTAACAATTCCAATTTAACTCACATAATTCAATTCCACACCACATACATCCACCACACTCAAATCAAAAAGCACATGGGTAAAATACATTATCATTTACAGCACCAATAGCTCTACCTCTCACAAATGTGAGACCTATTGCATTGAAAATGCTTGTTCTTTCTGGGACCCTCCCTTTGGAGTTCTCTTCCTATCTCAATACTGTAGGAAGCCGTTTCTGGAAGTTTCAGTAGAAGAGCGAAACATGGCTATTTAATTAGTAATTCACTCGTTTTCTTATTTCCTACCTGGCTGGTGCCGGGATACCCCTTGGGGTAGCTGTGCGCCTTACACATTTAAATAGCATAGCATAACATAACATTTTAACCTGGTAGTGATGGCAATACTAATGCTTGCAAGTTCATGAAACATTCTGCTAGATTCATGAAGCCAAATTGCGATCGCAATAGCTGCAAATTCGCAATTGCGATCGCAATTTGACGGAAAGGAATTCAAGAAACAGAAAATTCCCAAAAAGCGAAATCGCTAAATAAAAATTGCGACTTCGCAAATAAATTCGCAGAATCCTGGAGGATGAGCATTTGCGAATCGGAAATAGAGAAAACCCATGGATTCTGCGAATTAATTTGCGAAGTCGCAAAACAGTCTCAATCGCCATTCATGGTAACTAGCTAATTGCGAAATACGAGAAATTCGCTAATAGCGACGCGCAAATTAAGAAGAACTCAAATCAGGTGGTAACCAGTAAGGATTTATTTTTTTTTTAAACGGTTAACTAACTCCCAACTGGTGCAGGGCTGGCCAAACACATTTAAGGACATGCAGCTGGAGCCTGGGGATTCCCACAATGCCTGGACTCTACATGCTGGTGAGGCGGCGAAGGCTACAGCGAGCTGCACGGAACAGACGGAGGATACAGGAGCGGATATTCCGCCAGCGGGTCACCCTTCTGGGCCAAACCAGGGAGCAAATCTATGCTAAGTACCGCCTGAGTGGGGCTATGATAATCAAGCTCATCCAGGACCTAGACCCCCTGATGCAGCACCCAACTAGGAGGACCAATGCCGTGCCCACACATGTGCAGGTATTGTACTGCCTGCACCTCCTGGCCTCCGGAAGCTTCCTGGGGATGTCCGCTGTTGCAGGGGGATATCTCAGCCCACCATTTCTCGCTGCCTAAGGAGTTTCGTGGAGGCTAAGCTAACCCGGCTACACCACTATATATCATTCCCCACCAGCCAACAGGACCTCAATGAGACCAAGCTGCAATTTTACAATGTAGCTCAATTCCCACACGTCATAGGATGTATTGACTGTACGCACATTCACATTTGCCCACCTGCAGCAACGGAGTACATGTACCGCAACCGGAAAAGCTACCACTCCCTCAACATCCAGATGGTGTGCAACGCAAAAACATTCATCACGGACATTGTGGCACAGTACCCGGTGAGCACACATGACTCCTTCATCTTCAGGCACATCGGCATCCACACACGACTGGCCAGGGGAGACTTTGGGGAAGGTCACCTACTAGGTAAGTACACATGCCCCAAAATTGTACACTGTGATCATGTAGCTGCGCAGAACAGGCACTCACCCTCTGCTCCCTTCATTCAGGTGACAGCGGCTACGCTCTCCGTGAGTACCTCCTCACCCCATACCTCAACCCGGCAACACCACAGCAACGACGATTTAATGCATCACACATACGCACAAGGAATTGTATTGAGAGGACATTTGGCCTGTTGAAAAGCAGGTTCCGCATACTGCACAAGACAGGTGGGGCCATGAAATACAATCCTGAGGTCTGCTGCCGCATCGTGGCCGTGTGTGCAATCCTTCACAACATTGCTACCAAGCGCAGGATCCCTGTTGACATCTCTGGCAGTGAGTCTGAAGGGGACCAATGCCCACCTGCACATGCGCGTCATGCACGCGGTGAAAATCCTGCTGAAGGACACAGACGGCGCAACCAAATCACAATGAACTGTTTCTAGTGCACCCACTCCCCTCACCCAACACTTCACTCATGCATGACACTGGAAATAATGACATGAGTCTGATGTACTATTATTGAATAAATATTATTGTTGGTTGCACAATAATATGGCATTATTTCAAACAGTAACATTAGAGGAGTATTGCGTCATACTACTCGAGATTTTGTAGTGGGCATGCTTATGTCAGCAGCAAGTCCCTGCCCTATGAACATTAATGTCATTGGCGCCTCTGGCGCGCGGCTCCCAGTCGCCTCTCGGGCTCTTCCTCCGGCTGAGCACGTGATGCCGCAGTGGGCCTGCTGCTGCGGCATGGAACACTAACCTGTGACGAAGACAGGCTGCTGTGAGTAGATGTCCCCTCACTTGTGTCATCCCCTCCTGCATGGCCATGGCCATGGCCATTTGGCTGCAGAGCCTGAACAGCAGTGGTTACCTGCTCGAGTGCCCGTGCCACGTCCTGAGAGCATTGGACCATCTGGAGTTGCATGGCCAGAGACCTACGGGCCAGCTGGGAAGTGGCGTTACCAATTACATAATTGGAGCGCGTGTACGCCGTGAGGCGTGTGAGGAGCTGGCGGTGGCGGCGGCTGCTGAGGTTTCGCTGCCTAATCATGGCCGCAGTGTTTTCCTCCATAGCTGTGGTCATCCGGTCCATCCTGTCGGACAGATGGGCAACATTCCTGACTGTATTGTGCAGCTGCAGGTGTATAGCTGCAAGGTGTCGTGCCTGTAATTGGTGCACGCGCAGGCATGCGGTACTCTATTGAGAGCCCTGGCACACGCACAGTCATCCCCCTCCTGCCGGTGCGTGATGTATTTTGGCGCCACTCCCTGACCTGCCTGCTGGGCTGGGTGGGCACAGTAGGTGTGCGTTGTCGCTGGTCTTGCAGCTCTTGGGATTGCCGATGCCACTGGCATGGGTCTCACTGCTGACGATGGTGGTGCGCCTGTTGTAGCTGGCGTTGCAGGTGGTGGTACGCCTGCTGGCACTGGTGCTTGGGCAGATGGAGCTGGTTGTGTGGGTGTATCTTCCTCACCCTCAGGATCCTCTTGTGTTTCATCAATTTGCAGCCCCTCACTTTCGCTGCTGGTGTTATCAGCGCCACCTGTGATGGAAAGTGGCCGTTGATTATTTACATGTAACTTTGACATGTGAGGTTGCTACATGCATGCTGGCTACCATTCCCTGACTGGCTGTTGCATTGAGTACATTGGGACATGTCTGGCTGCATGGGGATTTTTGGACATTGTGGTCAGACTACATGTCCCAAAATGCTATAGGGATATTCTGGTATGCATGGGCTGCATGACTGGGGTTTATTATGAGTAGCTATAGGGTCATCGCCATTGTTATGGGGACAGGGTCGCGGTCGCATGGCACTTACCTTGGCTGTCTTGGGTGGGTCGGGATGAGTCCAGGCAGGTTACCCCCACGCATGCCTCAGGTTGCAATGTGTCCTCAACACGATCCTCCAATAGGGTGTTGGGAGGGACTGTAGGCTCTCCCCCTCCTGTTGCAAGGCGCTCACCCAGCCTCTCAGCCACCCTCTCCTTGGCACGACCTCGGAGGTCGTACCACCTCTTTTTGAGTTCGTCTATTGATCTCTTTGTTACTCCAACAGAGTTCACTTTCGCGCGGATGCGCAACCACAGTCGCCGTTTCTCGGCCTCTGGCACCCTCCTGGAGTCCGTGCCGAAAAGTTTATCATGGTCTTTACAGACCCCATCGATGAGATATTCCAGCTCCTGTTCGGAGAATTTCATTTTGCGCTTTCTCCCTGTGTCACTGGGCCCTGGTGCTTCCTGTGACATAGCTGCAGCCTGCAGTATCCAAATGCAAACACTGGAGGTGGTTGGAGTGGAGCTCTGAGCTGTGTTGCTTCCAATTCTGCCTCAGTATTCTGAATGAGGGAGGGAACAGCCTGCTTCCTGGTTGTGATGTCATCACAGTGTTCGAAATGCGACTTCCCGTTTTTGCGATCTCTTTATTAGCGAGATCGCAATTTCAACACGGAATTTGACCGTTTTTGCGAATTTTCAGCGATTTAAGGATAATCGCTATGCGCTTTTGCGGCCGAATGCGAATCGCTATATTTTATCGCAGATTTACATGAATCCCATTATGCGAATTCTAAATAGCGATTCGGTATTAGTCGCAATTTGGAATTCGCAGAATAGGGTTTTCATGAATCTGGCAGATAGCCTCTAAGGATTTTTAGAGTACTTTGAGTTGGAGCAGAGATGAAAGTGTTGGATGAAAATGTTGGCACCCACTAGTTACAACAGTGTACTTACTGCCCCTATTTACAGTGTTAAATGGCTTGGCCAGCAATATTAATTATTTTGCTAAGAGCAGTGAAGATTGGAGAAATGTCACTAAATGGTTGTCCTTGCAGTAATTCTAGAAGAACCATGGCGATTGTAAACTAGACATGACCGACTGGAGGAAAAATTGTGCAGAGCTTTATACCGAGACTTGTTCATTAACTGAACGGTTACTTTCTTACTAGTGAGTGTCAAGTTGCACTTTCGTTAAGCAAATTAAGCTATTGTGTCGTCTTTTGGAATTAATGCACATCAGTGCACTATCCACTGTAATAAAATTGTTCGCTTATTTGAGGTGATTTATAGGGTTCTGTGTGGAAAAATGTAGCTGTAGTCCCTAGCAACTCAGAATGTTAGTTATTATGTTTCCATTCACCAACTCGAAAGGGTAACAAATAATCCAAAAGGAAATGGAGGTAGATCTTTTGACAACCAGCAGCATCGTTTGCCTTCTATTTACAATTGCTCTGATAAGTAAGTTAGACACAGCCCGACTACCTTGCGTGCCGTCTCCATTCCACACGAAACTTAGATGTTGCAACAGCGCTAAATAATTTCTTGTTTTGCCAGTACAACTGGAAGTCTTGCACACCTCTCAGTTACTTAGAGTAATTGTTTGGCACAACATGTTGTGCCCTAAAAGTAAATACAGCTGAGGTGTTTCTCCTATGAAACTGTGTGTTTGTTTCATTGGAAAACACGCTCTCTGTGTATTTATAGGCATAACCTTTGCTTGTATTAATTTGGAAGCTGTATTTTTGGGAATAATTTCCGTTCTGTGGCTATGGTATTTTTAAAAAAAAATTCTGTTTCTCTGTTGATTTGAGATTATGGATTTCTTGTTTATGGCTATCTTTATATTTGGATTAGTACATCGCTCAATTGCATGTTTTGAGTGCCAGTGTTTTGTTTTCACACTCCCTAAATGCACTCTCACACTTGCCCTGGCCAAAAGTAGTTTGGCATCTTATTTTAATAGATGTTCTGTGTGCTTACATTTACAATTACAAAAAACACAGTTAATGGACAGAATGTAGAACAATGTCATACATTCACCCCAGTACAAGGATCTGGGCCTAAATCCATCGTTTTTTTGCACTCCACACCACCCTGGGTTAGACACTGGCTATATGCAAATCAGCTCTGACCCTGTGCCTCATGGGAACAGTCCAGTCCGAACTACCAAGCCATGTCTTTCCCAGACCGGAATCAAGCATCCAAGGACCGGTTTCTGGCTATCAGCCTTCATCAGCCTGGATAGCTTGACTCCAGTGGTGTGGAGAGCCTGGGACTCACGTCTGAGCATACCCAGCCCACTCGGGGTGAAAATTGCAAAAAACACAGTTAATGGACAGAATGTAGAACAATGTCATACATTCACCCCAGTACAAAGATCTGGGCCTAAATCCATCGTTTTTTTGCACTCCACACCACCCTGGGTTAGACACTGGCTATATGCAAATCAGCTCTGACCCTGTGCCTCATGGGAACAGTCCAGTCCGAACTACCAAGCCATGTCTTTCCCAGACCGGAATCAAGCATCCAAGGACGGGTTTCTGGCTATCAGCCTTCATCAGCCTGGATAGCTTGACTCCAGTGGTGTGGAGAGCCTGGGACTCACGTCTGAGCATACCCAGCCCACTCGGGGTGAAAATTGCAAAAAACACAGTTAATGGACAGAATGTAGAACAATGTCATACATTCACCCCAGTACAAGGATCTGGGCCTAAATCCATAGTTTTTTTGCACTCCACACCACCCTGGGTTAGACACTGGCTATATGCAAATCAGCTCTGACCCTGTGCCTCATGGGAACAGTCCAGTCCGAACTACCAAGCCATGTCTTTCCCAGACCGTAATCAAGCATCCAAGGACCTTTTCAGATTGGGGGGGCGTGTTTTTTGACTTTATTTCTAGGCTGTAAACAACAATCAAAAACACGCCCCCAGTCTGAAAAGGACGGGATTTACAGACAAAAGGCTTTTCTTTTCTCTCGCGCTTCCAAAGCACTCGCGGCAGCATTTTTTTTAAAGAAAACTTCAGTGTTTATTTTCCCCTGTAATTCTTTTCCTGAGGCGTTGTTGTTTACACATTTATAGCTGTTTCTTGCCTCAGCTGACAAAGGCTTTTTAGCCTTTCATCCATGTCTGACGGAGGCTGTGACTTTTAGAGAAATGTCTACCCTGATAAACCTACGCTCAGCGAGACCTGACAAATTATTTAAAGGCAGATTAGCGGTTGTAAAAATAGGTGTACGTGCCTCACCCTCACACACCCTCACCCTCACACACCCTCACCCTCACACACCCTCACACCCTGTCACACTCACACCCTCACACCACCTCCCCCTCACACTCCCTCACCCTCACACACCCCCTCACCCTCACACGACCCCTCACCCACCCCCTCACTCTCACACACACCCTCACACAAACCCTCACACTCACTCACCCTCACACCCCCTCACCCACACTCACCCACACTCACCCTCACACCCCCTCTAACCCTCACTCACCCTCACACACCCTCTCACCCACACACACCCACTCACCCTCACCCCCCTCACCCTCCTCACCCTCACCCCCCTCACCCTCACCCCCTCACCCCTCCCACCCCCCTCACCCCCTCACCCCTCCCACCCCCCTCACCCTCACACACCTTCACCCTCACACCTTCTCCCTCACACCTTCTCCCTCACACCTTCTCCCTCACACCTTCACCCTCACACCTTCTCCCTCACACCCCCTCACCCTCACACCCCTCACCCTCACACCCCTCACCCTCACACCCCCCCTCACACCCCCTCATCCTCACACCCCCTCATCCTCACACCCCCTCTCCCTCACACCCCCTCACCCTCTGTCACCCTCACACACCCTCACCCCCACACCCTCACACCTCCACAACCTCACCCTCACACCCCCTCACCCTCCCTCACCCTCACACCCCCTCACCCTCACACCCCCTCAACCTCACACCCCCTCAACCTCACACCCCGTCACCCTCACACCCCCTCAAACCCACATGCCCCCACACCCTCACACCCTCTCCCCCTCACACCCTCTCCCCCTCACACCCTCTCCCCCTCACACCCTCTCCCCCTCACACCCTCTCCCCCTCACCCCCACACCCCCACACCCCCTCACCCCCACACCCACACACCCTCTCACCCCCACACCCCTCGCCCTCACACCCCTCACCCTCGCCCTCACCCACCCTCACACCCACACCCTCTCACCCCCACACCCCTCGCCCTCACCCACCCTCTCACACACCCTCTCACCCACCCTCACACCCCCTCGCCCTCACCCACCCTCTCACCCACCCTCTCACCCACCCTCTCACCCACCCTCTCACCCACCCTCTCACCCACCCTCACACCCACCCTCACACCCACCCTCACACCCACCCTCACACCCACCCTCACACCCACCCTCACACCCACCCTCACACCCACCCTCACACCCCCCTCACTCACCCCCTCACTCACCCTCATACCCCCTCACTCACCCTCATACCCCCTCACTCACCCTCACACCCCCTCACTCACCCTCACACCCCCTCACTCACCCTCACACCCCCTCACTCACCCTCACACCCCCTCACTCACCCTCACACCCCCTCACTCACCCTCACACCCCCTCACTCGCCCTCACACCCCCTCACTCGCCCTCACACCCCCTCACACCCCCTCACTCGCCCTCACACGCCCTCACACCCCCTCGCCCTCACACCCCCTCGCCCTCACACCCCCTCGCCCTCACACCCCCTCGCCCTCACACCCCCTCGCCCTCACACCCCCTCGCCCTCACACCCCCTCGCCCTCACACCCCCTCGCCCTCACACCCCCTCGCCCTCACACCCCCTCGCCCTCACACCCCCTCGCCCTCACACCCCCTCGCCCTCACACCCCCTCGCCCTCACACCCCCTCGCCCTCACACCCCCTCGCCCTCACACCCCCTCGCCCTCACACCCCCTCGCCCTCACACCCCCTCGCCCTCACACCCCCTCGCCCTCACACCCCCTCGCCCTCACACCCCCTCGCCCTCACACCCCCTCGCCCTCACACCCCCTCGCCCTCACACCCCCTCGCCCTCACACCCCCTCGCCCTCACACCCCCTCGCCCTCACACCCCCTCGCCCTCACACCCCCTCGCCCTCACACCCCCTCGCCCTCACACCCCCTCGCCCTCACACCCCCTCGCCCTCACACCCCCTCACCCTCACTCACCCTCACTCACCCTCACTCACCCTCACTCAGCCTCACTCAGCCTCACACCCTCACACCCTCACCCCCACACCCCCTCACACCCTCACACACCCTCACCATCACACACCACCCGCAAACCCCCTCACCCTCACACCCCACACCCCCTCAACCTCCCTCAATGCCATTTACTTATCTGTTTTCAAAACCAACACATAAATAACAATTTTGTCATTTACAATGCCAATAGCTCTAATTCTTGCAAAGGCGAGACCGTTGCATTGTAAATGCTTGTTGTTTACTGGTCCTCCAATCAGGCTGGGGTAGCTAGGAACCTTCATCGTTTTTGTTACTGCCTGATCGGCTCATCAAACTCAAGTATTGCATGCATTATCCTTGCTCATCTTTTGCTTAAAGGCTTGCATTAAAAATATCGAAAGATTTGTGAGCTGGTAGTACCAAGCCACAAAGCTTGCTTTGTTATTTTAACTCTTCGGGTGACGAAAGGGAAATCTTTTGGTGTGATTTCCCTTCATTTTTTGCCTTCAGACCTCCTGTTTTGACTGTGTGCTGAACTTAGTTTTTGCCGGCTTTTGGACTCTGGGCACTTTACCACTGCTGACCAGTGCTAAAGTGCATGTGCTCTACGTCTAAAGTGTAATGGCATATGGTTTCTCCATGATTGCCATATCTGATTTACTGATAACTCCTTATTACAGTGCGCTACATGTTTACAGGGCCTGTAAATCAAATGTTGCTAGTGGGCCTGCAGCACTGTGTGCGCCACCCACACGAGTAGCCCTTCAAACATGCCTCAGGCCTTCCACTGCAGACCCTTTTATTACATATGTCACCCCTAAGGTAGGCCCTAGGTACCCCCATGGACAGGGTGCAACATATTTAAAAGGTTGGACATGTACTTTTAAGTTTTTGTTGTCCTGGTAGTGACAAACTGATACATTTGTTTTTCACCACAGCAAGGCCTTTGTCTCCCATAGGTTAGCTTTGGAGCTGCCTTTTAACACTTAACAAGGGTAATATCCAGTTGGGAAAAGATAGGAAAAGTAAATTTGGTGTCTCTGGACTCTCAATGTAAAACATCTTTTTGTGAAGTTGTTTTTATAGGTGCAGGTCTGAAAATGCCACTTTCAGAAATTGTAGACATACAAATGATGGATGGAATGTGGAACAAATCAAACATTCACCCTCGGTCAAAAGCTCTGGGTTAAATCAATTTGTTTTGCTCACCATGCCACCCCAGTTTAGACCCAGCCATCATGGGCTGGATAGTTCCTCATGGGAACAATCCAGCCCGAATTGCCATGCCAGGTCCTCCCTGGACCAGAAACAAGCATACTGGGACCGGTTTCAGGTGTATCACTCCTCATGAGCTAGACTAGTTTGAATCCATTGGCACAGTGAGACCGAGACACTCGCCTGGGCATACCAGGTGCACTTAGGATGAGGAAGCAAGACATACAAATGATGGACGGAATGCAGAACAAATCCAACATTCACGCCCCAGTCGAGATATCTGGGTTGACTCCATTTTTCTTCTGCTGACCATGCCATTGCAGTTTAGACCCAGCCATATGCAAATCAGTCTTGACCCTGCTTCTTTTTGTCCTTTTAGAAAGTTGGCATTTTCTTACTTTAAAACACAAATAATAGCCAGAGGAGGTTTATAGACCTGCAGGGGTTGACTCCCCAACTCAGAAACCAAAAAAACAAATGAAACCCTTGTGTCTATAAAGTGTGGATGAGTAATAACTGATTGTACCTTTCAAAAATGGTGTCTCTCACCCACCTGAATGGGTCATGCTTCATCATAGGGTAACCTCTTAGCACTAAGAACCTAGTCATAAAGCAGGCTACGAACCCCTCTCTGGGAGGGAAGATCTCAGGGATGCTTTCTTTGGCAGAAGGAGGTATGCTAAATTCATTAGGTAAGCTTGGTGTGATGAGGGGTGCAAAACAAAATTGGGTGTGAAGTAAAACTAGGTACTGGGCACGCAACAGACTTTATTATGGTGTCCCTGGACCAGGATTAAAACTAAGCTGTAACATGAGGGGATTAAACCTGTTTTAGAGCAAAGAGTAGGTTGACATTTTTCATCCTAGTTCTCTCATAAGAGGTGTGGTGGCTTTCTCAAGGACTTCATGAATGCTACTACAAAAGTGTGTATAACCAGAGAATAGTTTAAAACAAAAGAAAATTGTCAATATACAAAACCAGTTGGTTCCACGCCACTTTGCCATGTCCTGCTATCTGTTCATACAGGACTTTTTTTCTCCTCAGGGTTTTATATAGCGCGAACTTGATCCAAATCGGGTATCCGAGCGCTTTACATAGCACCAGTTACGTTCCATGAGGACACACATTCATTTTGTTAGGCACGGGGAGATTTGCCCAGAATCACAGGATGTTTTAGCGTCATTACCGAGACTCGAACCCAGTTCCCCCAGGTCGGAGGTCGAGCGCCCTAGCCGTTAGGCCAAATCCTCTACCCTTGACTTGATGCCACCTTGAGTTTTTTGCCACGGTAAAGTTGGGGTATGTTACCTGACATTTGCAGTCAATACCTTCCAGTGAACTCTTGACTGAGTGGATTACCACTCCACCCACTAGTTTTGTATATTGGCAATGTTCTCTTGTTTTACACTATTCTCTTTGTAGACCCAGGAGTTTCTTTTGTGTTTTTTTAGATATATATTTTCTTACTTTAATCATTCTGTTTCTCTGCCTGTCTCTGCAATACACGTCTGGATTGGATGACATCTGGGATTTGTGCATTCCCTCAAGACAATCACACACAAAGGGAGCTGAGTTGTACTCTGCATATCCTGTTGCCCATGACCTGGCTGATGGGTCTTCCTGAGTGAGAGGTTGGAGCCGACACCTGTACCTGACTAGGGCTGTGCCTGTCCCTATACGAAGAGCTGCATACCCCCTGTATTGAGTCTGGAGCCGGGGCAGGAAAGGGCATGGTCTTGTGCACTACAAAGACGTTTATTTGAAGTCTCCATACTCCAAAGTCTAACATGAGTGCAAGCCCTGGACCTCTGACACCATATACTGAACACTTCTGTAACAAAGGATGTTCTACCAGGAAAAAGAGCTGTTGTGCTGCCAGGATGGACTGCCACTCTGCTGCTATCTTTGCTGTGTAGGTCTGCTGCTTATTACCTGGGAGTGAGAGGACCAGACTTGACTCTCTCAAACCTGCATCTCTAATGGGTCTCCAAAGGCTTGTGGGCTTGCATCCAGTTTCTGATGTTTAGGGATATCCAAGATCTCACCTGCATCTAACTACCAGCACCTGGGCTCCTCTGCTGTGAGTCCTGCTCTGCCAAGTGGTGCCAAATCCAGCCCTGGGCCCCTGGAAGTGAGTGGTGGTGCTGCAACCCAAGAATTCAGTGCCTCAACAAAAAGTGTTTGGATCCGGCGCATTTATCTGTGATATCGACGCATCGCCACTGGCTGCACCAAAGCCGTGGGCGCCGCTCCGCTAGCCGACTGCGCAACGACCTTGACTTACAACACAGTCCCAACTTTGCCAACGCAGTGCCTCCGAATCACCGATGCCGTGTGAGTCTCAGACACCACATCACAGATGTCTGCGATGCACCACCCTAATTGCACCAATGCATCGCCTACAGCCCAGTGGTTGAGCATCAATATCTCGCCCCTACGCACAGCTCCTCACTTCGAAACATCAATGATGTTGCCCAATTTTGGGAACAGCACATTGCCTTTGACAGCGACGCATCCCCTCTTTGCTCAATGCATCATCTCCGAATTTCAAAGCATCCAAGGTACGGTCATGGGGTCTGTGTGACTCCTGTATCTGGCACACGCTCCTTCACAGACAGACGTGACCAGAAAGACCCAATTGGAGCTATTGATTTCTAAGCACTTCATGTTTATTTAATCTTGCAAAATTCATAACGACTTGAATACGTTGGACTTTTTTCATAGTTTTGGTCTTGTTTTACTCGGATACATATTGGCTATTTTTCTAAACTGGTGTGGAGTATGTTTGTGATGTTTTCCCTGTTAATGGGTGTGTGCACAAATGTTGTACATATTGCCTCTTTAGTTTAGCCTGACTGCTCTGTGCCAAGCTACCGGAGGGTGAGGACAGGTAAATTTTTGTGTGTACTACACTTACCCTGACTAAGATTTTGCTTCCTGCTGGGACACAGTGCATATCTCTGCCAACCAGAAACCCAATTTTCAACAGTCATGTTCCCTCCATAAGGCTGAGAATGCTCTTATTTCCCTTACATGGTAACAGCACAATTTCTTCAGCAATGATGCTATTGGATTGGACACAGTTCTTGAGGATGGTAATGCAAAAATGCAGACCTTCTGAGCCAGCCGGACTCCTTCTCAGTTGTAAACCACCAGAGCTGGCTTTTGGGAGAAGCATCCTCTTTGCCAATCCAATAAAATGTTTTGATCACAATGTTGGTTCTTGAACTGGTTCCCTGTCAGTATAGCCTTACCTTTTTCTAATGTTCGTATGTCACAAAAAGATGTATTAAATGAACAAGAAGAGATAATGTGCACCGCTAGTTTGTCAACGGCGTCTTAAAAAGTAAATCTCAAGTAGTGCCCACAATGAAATATTGAAAGCATACCCCGGCGCACTTCTCGATTAATCTCCTGGTCAGCCCAGGATTCCTTCTATTTAATGATGCAGTCCAATCAATGGTTTCTATTCATCCACAGATTTCATTTTATTCATAAATCCATGAGATATCGTTTCATATGTTATTTTCAACTTAATATGTTATTCATTTCAATTCAATTAACTTGCTCTCAGTCCAATGCATTTCGGGCCATCATGCCCTTCATCGGGGACCTTTAACTGAAAACAAGGTTCAAACACGGTGTAATCAATATGATGGTCATTATTTAACACAAAATAATTTTTTTTACATAATGCGAAAATCGGTGCAAACATGCTGCTGTGCAAATCTTTGAAAATCCCAGTGACTTTTGTGCAATAAAACGAGCTTAAAAAACTGCCCTCAGGCACTCACATAATGAAGACTTTCACTGTTTTAAATCATGACTCGATACGCTTTCCATGTAATTCAGCTGCAAAACATCAAAAATCATGTTGTATAAACTCTACATTGTTTGCCACCTTCAAATTCAAATGCGGCTCAGAAGTTTGTTCTAAACAACACTTACTGATTTAGACGCGAAACGTCTCTTTCGATCTTTCAGGCCTAGTCGTTATGAACACGACTATGTATCAAAAAAAAGATAACTGAACATCTATCAGATACCAACACCTATGCTCCTTTGGATTATAATCCCACACAAGAATATCTAAAAAAAACTCACTGCCATCATAGTAAAAGCTAAAGAAGAAGGAGTAATAACTGAAAGAACTAAGAATTTTCTAATAAAAACACCCTACCTTCTACATGATTCCGAAGGTACACAAAAATGTGTTTGATCCACCTTTACGTCCGATAGTCTCTACAAAAAACAGTATACATGAACCCACGTGTCAATTTATTGACAAATATATGCAACCGACCGACATATATCAGAGATACCAACGATTTTTTATTGAGATTGAACATGCTACAGATTGAAAACAATGAAAAACTAGTGCTTTGCTCAGCGGATGTGAAATCCCTATACACCTCGATCCCACATGGAGCAGGAATCGAGGCCATGGAGGAAGCAATACTAACTACAGACTATGATCTATCTCTTCAAACTTTCCTTATGGAATTAATGGTCTTTACACTGTATCACAGCTATTTCAAAGTTGACAACATCTGGTACCAACAACTGGTCGGGACATCGATGGGCAACTGCGCAGCCCCGGTATATGCTAATATTTATATGAAATCGTTTGAAGAACACAATGTGCTGAGCCACCCAGTCTGGACAACGAACTTAGGGGAGAGGGGTTGGCCTAACGGCTAAGGTGCTCGACCTCGGACCTGGGGATCTGGGTTCGAGTCTCGGTAACGACGCCAAAAACCCCCTGTGATTCTGGGCAAATCACTTAATCTCCCCGTGCCTAAAATGAAAGTGTGTCCTCATGTAACGTAACTGGTACTATGTAAAGCGCTCTAACTGATTCGGTTCGGTTCTAGTTCGCGCTATATAAAACTCTGCAAAAAAAAACAAAAAACAATGTTTGTCCGCTACATTGACGATATTTTCATTATATGAAAAGACACTAAAGAATCTCTGGAAAAAGCTCTATTGGAACTCAACACAAAAGATGAGAGAATACAGCTTACATGGGAGATCTCTAACACTTCCATCACTTTTTTAGATGTACGCATCAATTTAGGCTCGAATGGGATAGAAACAGAAATGTATCGGAAAGAGACTGACAGAAACAACACCTTGCTCTTTCAGAGCTTTCACCAAGAGCCCTTAAAACGACATCTGCCGGTGTCACAGATGATGCGAGCCAAAATAATTAAATCTAATGCGGAGAAAGCAGAACTGAAAATCAGAGAAATGGGCAACAGGTTTCGCAACAGAGGTTATCCAGAGACGTTGATCAAACAGGCTGAACATAAAGTGAATAACATGCGGAGAACTGATCTACTAAAGACACACATTAAAGATAACCAAAACAGGATGACCATTGTGTCAAAGTATTCAACTGTGAGCCATAGGTTCAAGAAAGTAATACGCAACCATTGGAAGATCCTTAAGGCTGAACCAGATTTCAACAAAGCATTCGATGATCAACCTGTTTTTGCCTTCACAAGGGGCAAGAACCTTGGGAATTACTGAAGACCAGAACAGACCTAAGCAATATTTCCCGAGGAACAAGACCCTGCTTACAATGTGGTAATTGCAACAACATAATTAGAGGAAACTGTATAACGCATCCCATGAAAGGACATAAAATCAAACTTCGAGTGAACGCTACCTGCGACACATCTAATGTCGTATACTTGTTGAAATGCCCGTGTGACAAGGTATACGTTGGAAAAACTACACGAAAAATCAAAGTAAGACTGAACGAACATAAATCTAACATCCGAACAGGTAATGTTAAATCATCAATAGCAATTCATTTCGCAGAGGCACATCATAACATCTCCCAATTGCAATTTCTGATTTTGGAAGTAATTGAACAGAAAGAAGGCCGTGATAACAACTGTTTCCTACTCCAAAGAGAAAATAATTGGATGTATACATTGAATTTCCAGAAACCGTTTGGCCTAAATGATCGCACGGAATTCACGTGCTACCTGTAATGAACTATATTTTGTGAACCTTGGAACTGTGACATAGGACTACAGGTCCCTCCCCAACAGGTCCCTCCCCAACAATCTACGCAAGTATTAACGGACAACATCCAGTAGTATGATTTTGTTATTGTCTTTAAACACATGTAAATGTTAGTATTCTATTGATCACTGTACTCAAGGATGCATTTTTTCTTTACATTTTTCTTTATTTTTTCTTTTCGTGAACATCCTTTATTGACTTTTAGTAATACAGCAAAAAGAGCTTGCACGCCGTAGTTGCCCGGGATTGGTTGACTTCCGATCACGTGATCGGGAGCCGAACCAATCCGAGAGCGCTTAACAAAAGAGGCTCACTGGGAAATGTTTAAACAATCATGAATGGTGGCCGCACGCGTCCGCCTCAATACGTGGTATACACTGTGGATGAAAGATCGAAAGAGACGCTTCGCGTCTAAATCAGTAAGTGTTGTTTAGAACAAACTTCTGAGCCGCATTTGAATTTGAAGGTGGCAAACAATGTAGAGTTTATACAACATGATTTTTGATGTTTTGCAGCTGAATTGCATGGAAAGCGTATCGAGTCATGATTTAAAACAGTTAACGTCTTCATTATGTGAGTGCCTGAGGGCAGTTTTTTAAGCTCGTTTTATTGCACAAAAGTCACTGGGATTTTCACAGATTTGCACAGCAGCATGTTTGCACTGATTTTCGCATTATGTAAAAAAAAATCTTTTGTGTTAAATAATGACCATCATATTAATTACACCGTGTTTGAACCTTGTTTTCAGTTAACGGTCCCCGATGAAGGGCATGATGGCCCGAAATGCATTGGACTTGAGAGCAAGTTAATTGAATTGAAATGAATAACATATTAAGTTGAAAATAACATATGAAACGATATCTCATGGATTTATGAATAAAATGAAATCTGTGGATGAATAGAAACCATTGATTGGACTGCTTCATTAAATAGAAGGAATCCTGGGCTGACCAGGAGATTAATTGAGAAGTGCGCCGGGGTATGCTTTCAATATTTCATTGTGGGCACTACTTGACAAAAAGATGTATACCAAACAACAAGAAGCTGTCAGGTTGGACCACACCCTTATTGCTTGCCACATTTGATGCGCATCTGCCATGTAATTTTCTGAAAATGCTTGAGTAAAATTTCCCATGGAAGCTTGTGTAGTTAAAGCAAATGTTGATATATGAAGTCTGACTGGTATGTTTTAAAGTCTTCAGGGAAGAAGGCTTCCCAGAAGTTGTATCAACCCACTACGAGATACGTATGACATACCATCATTAAAGATTTTTAGGGTGATCTCATGTAATGTTTATCCTGATTGGAAAGTGGTAGTTATACTACTGGTAGAAGTTATTAGTAGGAAATTATAGGAAGGAGAAGCACATGTGACCCATTATCCTGTGACGTCTATGTACTGCAGAACTTTAATTCGCAGTGCAAGCTTTTAAACATCCTACTTGGTTTCCTTTCGATTAAAGTTAAAGCTATCCATATAGTTGAGTGAATGTGGTACTTGAGTCAGACATTGTCTTGCATCTGCACTGGGTTTAGAGTTCAGACTCTTTACAGAAAGTTAGTATGAGGGATATTACCTATTTGACCGGATTAGGAAAGAAACCGATTGTATAGCCAATGACAGACCGATAAAGGGTAGGAGACAATAGATCAATCCAGAGACAGGAGAGAGACCGACCCTGGCATGAAAATTTGTCAATGAGAATAATAAAAGATTTTAGAGAACCGGCTCAGTCATCATCCTCTTTATTCGATTATTGGTATCATCATAAAAGAATAACAATAAAAGTTAGAAAACAAATATGACATACATCATAATCATAAAAGCATAACGATAAGTTAGAAAACAAATGACACATCAAGCCTATGCGCGTTACATGAAAATAACAATCATAAATATATATTTACAATACTTAGCTAAAAAGAATAATAATTGGCAAAGCCAATAGGTCGCACAGGATAAGTCATTTCGAGAAGAGTAAACAATCTTTTTTTCTTTTATTTTGATTTCACCAGTTCTCGCCCAACTTTCTTTTGACATAATAGCTGTGTGACGTCTGTGAACCATGAAGACACAATGGTTATAAAATATGCCAAGTACTCCTAGAATCAGATGCAGAGTCGGTCCCCTTCTGCAACAGAGGGTGATTGCATCCTGGGATTCACTAAGCAAACAGGCAAAACCGAGAACATGTAGTCACAACCATGTCTTGGGAAACAAGTATTAGCGAGAAAGCGAGAAGAAAACCAGTGGCAGGTGACTTGTAAATACGAGATATTTTAATGTTTTGAAGTTCTATAGCTTT
The DNA here is from genome assembly GCF_964261635.1 of Lissotriton helveticus. Classification (NCBI taxonomy): domain Eukaryota; kingdom Metazoa; phylum Chordata; class Amphibia; order Caudata; family Salamandridae; genus Lissotriton; species Lissotriton helveticus. The sequence continues at coordinate 1,473,260,110 of NC_136065.1, forward strand.
GGCCACACACACCAAAGTGATTTTGAGAACAGGCACCACGCTACTCAGTAGGAGTGCTGTGTTCTTGTAACTGTGTGTGTTCCATTTTACCTATGTGGTTAGTGTTCGGACGTGGCGCGTGTGCCTGGTTTCTGCTCTGGGCATTTGTTTTTTTGTCTCTGTGTGAATTGGAAGCAAATAAGAGTGAGAGAGAGTGCTTGGGCCTTAAAAGTTAATGTTGAGCAAGGAAATTATTAGGATTTGTAACCTGTTTAGAGGTGGGAGGCCATAATAATACTAGCTTGAACACCAGATTATAAACTAGCTATTCACTGATATTGGGTAGCAACAGTGGGTAACAAAACATGTTACCCACGGTTGCTCACGCTCCCATCCCGCTGCTCCGTGTATCTCTCTCCCTCATATGCTTCGCCCTCTCAGGTAGACACGCGCTGCTCATGAGCCCTCTACCATGTGTGCTCTCTCCTTTCGATGCTTCTTCCTCTACAAACCCCCAGGTCTGAACTCCGTTTTGCTCTCTATTTTGTGTACTTTACCCCCCGAAGACCTCCCACACTCATGCTTCGTATTACTCTCCCTCGTGTACATTCATGCACATTGTTGCTGTCTCCCTTTTCTTCCTCTTGTGCTTCCCCCACCCCCAAAACACCTGTGCTCAGTTTTGCACTCATGTGCTTCCTTCTGCTCCGACCCACCCTGTGCGCCATGTTGCTCAGTCCTTCATATGCTTCTTTCCCCAGCAATCCTCCTCCATCCCCTCTGCTTTGGGTTGCTCTGTCCCTCGTGTGCTTCTCTAATCCTGGTAAACACTATCTGCCCCTGAGGCCTATGTTGCTCGCTCCCTCATGTGTTTTCCCCACTGCAACTTACCCGGCCCCTGTGATTTGGGTTGCTCTCTCAATCGTGTGCCTCTCGCCATGAAAACAATGTATCTATGGTCTCCATTGTGTGTTCTCCCTCTTGTGCTTCTCTCCACCTCCTTGTGGTGCTGTCTTCTTGTGCCACGTTTCTCACCTGCTATTCATTTAGCTCCATCATGTGTTCCCGCATGCACCTCCAGCGCCCCACTTCACAAACAGAATGGGCTCAAAAGTCACATTTTTGGCTTTGACAATGCTTATTTTTGTTACATTGGGGACCGGGAGGAGAAACCATGTTTATAGATACATCCCCATGTCTCCTCTGCCCCTGTATTGCAATTGAAGGATGAGGCAGATGATCTGGGGGCGATACATAACAGAAGATTACACATGGTAAAAAGTGATTAACGGGGATGTTTATTGCCTTGGAGTGACATCATAGTTAACTCGAGCTTTGCTCTTGTTGATTATTGTTATTAATTATTCGATGCCACTCAGAACCCCTCGGTAAAAAGCATCCACACTGTTACCAATCTATAATTCTGTATGTTGTGTATTGCTCCCATTGAAAGCCAGTAACATGAATACTGGACTCGACATCCATTTAGTCACGGCTCCTATGTCACTATTTTGGGAAACAAAACGTGTTTCCCATTGTTGTTGTGACATCACAGGCTGTACCTGGCTGTTCTGATCAGGCTCCACGAGAGGCTGTCACCGAGGTGCAGCCTCTGCGCCGATGGACAGCAGAGAGCTTCTCTTAGCTCGAAGGCACAGATGGTGATGGGACTGGATATAGAACACCAGATATTATTTTTATGTATTTGGGCAGGTAAGGGGTTGGATTGAAGTGCAAGTAGTTGGTGTGGGTGGCAGGGCACCATGTTTTTTGTAAAGTAAGTGTGGTAAATAACTTCCAAGGCATAATAACTTGCTAAGGTGGTTTATTCAGGAGAACAGCAGAGTATGACCCAACGCCTGCTGACCAGACTCCAACAGACTCAAATAGAACATGGAGTCAGAGTAACACCTATTCTGGAATGAGGGTATACATAGAGAAACAGTGATCATAGAGATATCGAATACAGATGGTATTTACAACAGTAAGCTGGAGGGTGGTAGATGAATGCAGAGGGAGGACGGGGTAACCGGGCATCAGGTGCATGTTTATTTTTCATTATTTGTGATGGGTTGTAGTAATGCTCAGAGCGGTGTGGGAGGGGTAGCAAGATACCAATTGTGGCATCGAAATTTGGGTGGTGGGGATAGGTTGCAGGACAATATGTTGAATGCTATACAGGTGCGGCCATATTATTTATAGCTCCCTCGTTGATTACCCTGCTCTTGCACAGCTGATAAAAGCAGTCTGACCTATGATGAAGCGGGCCATGCATAGCCTACATGTAAAGAAGCGTAACGGTGAATAAAGGGGATGTTTTTCATCTCGGTATTCTGCGTATTACCATAATTCAACTCGAGCTTCGCTCTTGTCGTCTGTTTGATGCCACTCGGAACTCCTTGGTGAAAAGCATCCCCGTCACTCACAGATCTTTATATAGAATTCTGCATGTGATTTACAACTGGAGCCGAGAAGTACACGCGCCTGGACCTGGAGGATCGCTTCCGCCGCGGCACAGGGACTGCTCAGGAACTAAGATTCGTAGAACAAGACCAACCACCCGAGCAGAACCCGGGCACAGAGCAGCTGCGGTCACAGAGCATCCCAAGAGTATAGATCCATAGGCGCGGCAAGCAGATATAACATACAGCTCAGAACTACCGCAGAAACTCGGATCCCGGAAAGTGCCACTGCGGTGACATGCGTTGGAAGCAGGGAGCTATTGAATTCATTCATCCAGAATGACAAACAGCATTCGACTCCGGTATGAACTGTTTCCGAGAGCCTTTGCAGCACACACAAATGCTAAAACTGTCAGTACAGTATTCTAGAACAGTGGACGAAGTAGCGGATTTTTCCAGCAACATTTAGTGGAAAAAACTTGGAAAATATGCTTTTAAGGCGAAATGTTGTATAGGATGTCTCGCATATTTTTTTTATTACTTCACGTGACCATTCATGTGGTGTAAAAAGAAATAAAAGCCCTTTGAGATACCTGTAGAAAACTAGTCTGAGCTATACATTTCTCTTGCTAAATATTTCTTTTGTTCCTAAATGATGTAAAAATGTGCAGTGCGAAATTTGAAGTAATTTCAGGTCTTTTGCATAATATCAAATTCCATAAATTAAAGTTTCTCCCAGGCCTTATTTGAACTGATTATCACCGATGGAAAGGCTCAATACCCTAAAATATCACTTACACATGATTGTATTGTATGATTTATAAAGCCTGCCTCTAATATCGTGAAGAAGGTGAGATGAAAAAGCGGTAAAAGGGTTGTATTTGGATAAATAACCCGCATTTATTTCTCAAAATGTAAACATTTTTAAAATGTGCTAAATTATTAACTTGGTCTCTGTGTATTACATGAGAAAGATCACATTTTAAGTCCGAAAATTAGATTCTTATTTTGCCGTATCTGTCATTGAAAGTTTTTGAGCTATGTTAGTCACGTAGTACTTTTTCCACTTCTCTGAGGGTGTTTAGGGTTTATTAATATGGCTTTGTAGCACTCTAGCCCCCGCGCTTTATAAACGCATCGTAGTTCATGTTTCTGTTAACCATGAATGTTTTTCTCTGAGAGCTGAATCGATCCGGCAGTATTTGAGCTTGTGACCTGCAGCTAATGATCAGAATATTGGGCAGAATGCTAATCCGCCATTAAAGAGCTTTGCATTTTGCTTGGCAGCAATACCTAGTAGCAAAACCCAGCGATTTAACCTGCCTACTATTGTTCGCTTTGAGTCCCTGTGTTTGCAGTTCAGAATTTTCTTAATATTCAGGTAAGTATGCCTTCTTAAATGTGCACTTCGTAATGCATTTCAGCACAAGGTCTAAAGTTTTGTCATAAAATAAAGCAAAATGTTTTGTCACCACCATGCCGCTATGATGTTGACTAAAAGTGGTTTTGAGGGTCATTGAGGATTGCTCCATTTAATGGGTAGAACTTGTGAAAAACCCTGTGATTAACCAAAGTCAGCCTTCACAAGTCACCGATGAAAGAAAATCCCCACTGGTTCAGAGGATTACAAATATATTATACACTTCCATGGAATAATTGCTATAAGAGCTCCTTATTTTTAACAGTATCAGAGGGTGCTTTCACATTTTTTTTCCAAAAAACATTGAGGTAAGTACAATCTGACAGCGTTTCCGTTTATCAGTATTTTATGATTGGTAATGCCGAAGGGCTGTGGGGTTGAAAATGCTGTTGTTGGAGAAGGTGGTTTTAAGAATGATGGGGGTGCGTGCTGTTATCTGTGTACATTTAGAAACACCTCGGAAGTGACAGTTGGCCTGCGTTTCTCATCGATGAGTGCTTAAATGAATCTTTCCCTACAAGTGTCATTGACCGCATGGGGGGGCTTTTTGAAGAATTTGCTCAATCTTCTACTCTTAATTGTCATTGCGAATTTATCAGAGAAGCTATTTGACTATTACTTGTTCATCTTTCTCTCCAGGCATGAACGAGCTACTCAGTTTTCTGTCTCTCCAAAGTCCACTCTCCTTGGGTCTGCTGTACTGGGAACCACCTGAACTCTCTTATAAGGCACCAGTCCTTATACAACCTCTTTTATTCCTCACACTTTTGTTATTGAATCGTGCACGTATATTTATGAGATGACAGAAACAATGCATGTTATCCAATAGCACGTTATCTAGACCAAGTATATATCCTCCTGACCGTTTGCACTTTAAGACCCTTCCTATAACTTTCGTTTCCCTTTTGGCCCCCTTTTTAAGGATTTGGATTAAGAGCACACTACGATCTAAATGAATAAAATTTCCTTCATTTTTTAACTTGATTTGCAGTAATGCAATTTTCTTAAGCCAATCTGCAGGTACATAAGGCAATCATTTTTCATTTTCTTTGTTAAAATGTGCCCGGAGCGATATGCAATATATGTGTGTGAAGTTTCTGTTCACAGGATGAAACGCCATTCTTTCAGGTTCCCTGTCCTTATCCTCAGCTGCCCATCCTCCTTTCACTCATACAGGAAATATATATTTTTTTCCGAATGTTTCCTACCATTTTAAAAGTGAAGCATGTGCCCTTCAAATAAACTCTGAAACATACAAGGAAATAGTTTCCACTTGCTCCTCTATTGCTTCTAGATATTATAACTATGCTTTTAAATCACCTAATGGCTGTGTCGGAAAATTTGACAATATGGTTAATACTAAAACCTTTCACAACCCCACTTCCAAATAAAAAAAAAAGTAAAAACGTTTCTGCTGAATAAATTACTTTTGCCAAAACAATCCAAAGCCCTAATCCACTATTAAGTAATTCTCATTGCCCTCTGTAAATATTGCATGATTTTATTGTCCATATAGCCTCTGGTCATTTCTAAGATGTGGCGAAACCTACCCCACGCTCATGAATATATCCAATGTGCCAAAAGCAACAGTTATTCTGACTTTCACTTACAATGGAAGCATGGAGAAGAGGGGAAGAGCAAGTTCTGCATTTCCCACATTGGAATGATTAAAGCAAGCAAAGGCTTTCATAAAGACATTCTATTAATTAACAGAGTATTAAGTTTGATCAGGAGCTCTGACGTGTTTCTTGTTGGGTATCTCTGGCCCATTTTGGATAGCCTCTAAGGTTCTATGCCTACACTTTATGGATACGGAAACAACAAGCTGCATGCATGCCTAAATGATGTGTCCGTACACTGCTTAAAATTAATGAATAGAAGATTGATACCGTAGTAATTATACTAATTTAATTAACACTTATATCACTTGGCAGAGTAATAGCAGCCTAATGATGATGATGGTCAAATTAGTCAAAGATTGCACGTCTGTTGTTTTGCCAAATGGATCAGTGATTGAGTAAACAAGAAATAGGTAGTGAGTTAAGAGGCAGGTATTAAGAGATATGTATTTTGAGAAAAACAGCATGGCGGCTAGAACCAAGAGTCTCAATGAAAAAATAAGTACTTTTACTTGAAGTGTTAATGCATATTCATAAACTTCCTATTCGTTTTTTTGAAGATTACCAGAAAATCAGTTCATAGCCAGTGTTGACTCATTGCTGCCCCCCTAGCTCCTCATCCCCTGCAGACCCCCACACCCCCAACCGTAGACAGCACCGGGCTACATGGAAGACTTGATGTTGTAAATCTGGGACTCATTCCTTTTCCCATTCTACCTTTTCTTTGAGAAAGAACTTTGGGCCCCCTTTGGGAAAGAAAGTGTATACAATTACCAGTGCAATACAAGTAAATGCCATCTTCTGAGATACTGGTAATTCATAAACAAACCTGGAGGATATATTAAAACTGTTTGTATTGCAACATTATTATACCCCGGCCCTCTAAACGTTAAATAGATAACAATGTATAACCTTGATAAGTTTGTATCATACAACTCGAAATTCAATATTTTAAAAACATACAACAGAGATGAGTTTGTACAAAAGTTTCTTTATTTTAATTTCTGCAGATATTCTTTATATATATATATATATATATTACCTACTGGCGGTCGCCAGTAGGTATATATAGTTAGGATTTTTTCTCTATGGGATTTTTGAAAATTCTATGTCTAATAACTTTGGCGTTTGTGGACGGAATTGGCTGAAATTTTCAGGAAAATGGCACATTTTGTTTCTGAGCAGCCCCTGAAAATTGGGGGGGGGGGGTTCGTCCAGGGGGGGTCGAGAAAAAAGGGGGGTCCCAAAACGTGTTTTTAACATTGAGTTTTCCATAGGGCGGTTGGCCTCACTTTTAGCCCGAACGGCTGAATGGATTTGCACGAAACTTGGCAAAATTGTAGGGACTGGTAGCCCGATGTGCCTTTTGTAGGTCTCAATATATGTGCTCCAGTGGATTTTGAGAAATTAACGTTTAAAAAAAGATATATATCTGTAACAGCGGACCGGGCAGCGCTCCGGTTCGCGGACTTTTCGCGCAACGGAGCTTTGTGAAGCGAAGCTGATTGGTTCTCCGGCGTCTGTCAACATTCCAAACAGTCCGTAGCGGCCGCCATCTTGTCTCTCGGTAGGATCGAGAGACAAGAGGAGGCCAAAGCGAAGGGGCAAATGACCATAAGGGGGCATAGTAGATCCTTCCTGACCTCTTAGGTTTGATGTACCATTTTGCCAAGTTTGGTGTAATTCCGTTCAGCCATTCAGGCTGTAGATGTATGTAAATGTCCTATGGAAAATTGCATGGGGAAAACACATTTGAAAGTGTTGAAATTTAGAACCAATTAAAATGTTACTTTGGTTTTGTATTTGTGTGTGATGAAAGTTAATTGGTTATGTATATATGTCAAATGAGAGGAAACCACAGCCATTTTGTGATACTACTGTCTGAGGTACATTTGTGAGGAATTTTTGGTGGTGAATTTCTGGTGTTTGATTTACACAGTACTAACACTTCTCCTACTTTTAAAAAGGTGAGTTGTTAATTTGTAAGGGGAACTATGTTGTACACTTGAAGATAATTTGAAAAATGTTTTCTGTTATTTATTTGCAGTCCTTCTGTTATACTAAATACTTGATAAAGTTAGTTTTATATTATGTATTACTAAAAACGATAAATGAAAGTGATTATTTTTTTCTGCAATTTACAGCAAGCAATTTCAAAATAAAATGGCTCACAATGAAGAGACCGTGGCAATTTCTTTTGAATTGTCCACTACATTGATTGAAATTGAGAGCACCAATAATGAAATATTGGCACAAGGAGGAGATGACGTGTATGATTTCATTAGATTGATTGAAATTGACAGCACCAATAATGAAATATTGTCACAAGGAGGAGATGACTTGAATGATTCCACTACATTGATTGAAATTGAGAGCACCAATAATGAAATATTGTCACGAGGAGATGACTTGAATGATTCCACTACATTGATTGAAATTGAGAGCACCAATAATGAAATATTGTCACGAGGAGATGACTTGAATGATTCCACTACATTGATTGAAATTGACAGCACCAATAATGAAATATTGTCACAAGGAGGAGATGACTTGAATGATTTTTTTGATCAATCTGTTGATGGCGAATTTATCGAATGTTTGGAGACCATAGAGTTACAAGAATCATCATTGCAGACTTTTCATGAGGAAATTGCTGATGAGGACATGTTACTAGTTCTTTCAAATTTAGAAAATTCTGAAGAATAAATTTATATTTAGAAATCAAAAATTGTTTGAGACATTATTCATTTTTATTTTTAATTTATGAGGTTGTAGCGAAGTGATTGTAGTATAAAATGAGACTTATAGTATAGAGTGCAACATTTGTATGTTACATGGTAAGTTTACTCATATTTACTTCCCTTCTGCCACTATATTATCTCCAATGTGTATTTGACATCTCTTCTTCATCTCCGGCCTCCTTTCTCTCACTGTGTGTCTCCGATGCATCTTATCGCTGCTATTTTGTGTAATTACAGAAGAGAGTAAAATAAAATAGTTCGGAACGTGAAAAGGGGGCAAAGTAGAGTACCCCTCACCCCCTAGGCCTTTTCAGGCGGTCCCAAAAGGATCAGTTTCTGCTTTCCTGAGAGATTATGGTATGAGTTCCATATACCACAATAATTTGCATTACAACATGCAAGATATCTATCTCCTATTACCAACTTTTGGAGATATTCGCGCTAAGCGCGAATATCTCCAAAAAGTAACACCTGCCCTGAGCAGTTCTTAGCCATGTTATCCAATGGGAGGTGGATAAAATGGCTAAGAGCATTAGCTCGGTAATGCATGAATATCGCGGACTTTTTAGCGATATTCATGCATTGCGGCCGTTTATTATCGCATTTGCGATAAACCTTGATAATAGCAAGGTTTATCTTCGATAATTTCTGACGATGCTTAGCGGTAAAAAATTCGTTGGTAAGCATCGTTAGCGATAAATATCGCTTAACTTTGGTAATATGCACCAACGTCTGTTAACGTTCGATTCGAAGGAAATGAGGAAGTGTTGAAAAACATTGTTTGCGCCATCTTGCCTTTTTTGAAATGCCACACTTTTGTCGTGCACGGCAGCCATTTTAGATGCCTTGACCAGACCCACTCTCTGCACGCTGTCGATTCGTAGCATGGCTCCCCACCCTCGCAAGCATCTTCCCCAGGCACTGGTCACCCCCGCTCTCTGTCTTATGCATGGGCAATAAACCTCCCCCCATCTGCGCTGCTCTTCCCTGAGAATCACACTCTGTGCCCGCCCGACACCTCCCTTTCGCCCTATTCACTACCGCACCCTCTGACACTCCTCTTCCTCTGTGTCCGATTGTCCAGGCTATCAGCTAGGCCTGGAGATGTAGTTTATGGCTCCAGCTGTAAAGAATCACCCCTCTTCAAAGGAGTTATAGTAGATCAAGGCCCACACCCGATGAGATCCGTCACACCACACGTGTTCCTACTATCTGAAAACCATCCTGTATTGTGATTGGGGAGGGGACCGAGCCTGAAGCGGAAGATTCCAGGAATGACTCTTTGTACATCAAAGTTTTTACAATTATGTGTCACATTAAAAATATATAGCACTCCAACAAAGTAGTAGGAATATAAAACTTTAATAACATATAAATATATACAACAAAACAAAAACAGTAAAAACATTTAAACAACGAAGAGACCGTGGCAATTTCTTTTGAATTCCTGATGAGGACATGTTACTAGTTCTTTCAAATTATGAAAATTCAGAAGATGTTGCCTGGGGGTGGGTCGTCAGTAGCAGTCTGTTGTGCGAATAGTTCCAAGGCAGCAGAACGCGCTGAAATCTAGATGGCACGAAAGTGATGTCTAGTAAGTTGCCGCCCAGCAAATAACGGCGTGGGGCGCCGCGGGGGTGAGTGAGTCCAGTAGGCACCACAGCTATTCTTACCGGCATTGCAGAATTACTGCTGGGGACAATGCCTGTGCTGTAGCAGGGTCACAGCAGAAACAACAAGCATTTACAATGCAATAGGTCTCGCATTAGGAAAGTTTGAGCTATTGGTATTGTAAATGACACATTTTTTATTTATGTCTTGTTTTTGAAAATAGCTAAATTAATAGCTATGTCATTTACAATGCGAATAGTTATAACTATCGTAAATGCGACGCCTATAGCATTTCTAATGCAATATGCTTGAAAGACGCTCTGCTAAATTCTACTTATAAAAAAGCCAAGCACACGACACTGCAAGAGCAGCAACATTGTGGTAGGTTCACCTGAGCTTTAATTGGAAGCGTTTTCAATATTATATGTAACAAGCCATAGTTGCAGCTACTAACCGTTGACAAAGCCGATAGTCCTTACTTGTTGTAGGTATGATGTTACTTGTTGCATCAAATATCTGGATGCAATGACAGAAACAGCAAAATACAAGTTGGGTGGCACACTATGCTAAAGACAGATGTTTAGCGTAAGTGTTTTAAAGCCACGCCCCAATTACACTGACCACGCCCCTTTGAGAGACCCCCCAGTTTTTCCAGTCCACTTAAAGCCCTGCCCCAGGCATTCTTCACAGCAGGGCTCAGTGAGTGACGGCACCCACCTGTGGTGCGATCCTTCTTCTAAACTCCGGCGGTGCCCTTGTATGCAGCAAGATGCTGACTGGCGTATTCAAAGATCTGGTCTGTCTTTCACCAGTGTGCTGCTCAGAGCCGGGACAGGCTCGCGCCCGCACTCGGAGCAGCACGTTTACTGTCATATGACGCATGACCCTAGTCTGTATGCACAACAGGAGGCACCATATGGAAAAATTTTTCAAGGCTCCACATAGTCTTTAATCTGTGTAACACACATGCAGTCAGATATACATACACGCAATGCAACACAAGCACACATACAACATGGAAACACAGGCAGCGCGTACTGGTGTCATTGAACACATTGTAATGCACAGGTGGGGTGCCTGTGCATGCGGCACGTCTGCTACGTTGGTGGCTTTGTGCCTGTACATGTTGCCTGTGTGTATGTGCTTGGAGCATGTGTATCTCTGGCTGCAGCGTTTTCGGTCTGCGCATGCTTCTTTGGAAAGTCGGTCCTATGTGCTTTGCCAGTGCTTGTTTCCTTTCATTTCAGTGAACGGGCCATAGTTTTCTTTCTGTCGTTTGTTGCATTACAGTCAGCAGAGGTGCATCTTGACATTTAGCACTTCTAGTTACCGGTGCTGGTAATTGCTTTAAGGTTTATGCAACATTGCTGGAAACTTTGGAGCTCAACTCAGGAAACCTGGGTTCAAATTACTGTTGGGAGAGCAAGAATGTACTCGAATATTGTCGTAATACCAGCTGCTCATGAAATATTTTCCGATTATGAAATACGATAAGGCTGATCTTAGAACTGCACTGATCCCTTGCATGTTCCTGCAATAAACTGAAAATACGAACTTCACTTGCATCGTTTTACTTTTATTTCCCTATTACAGTGAGCCTGTCACGTCCTGCAGGTAAAATGCCCCCCAAATTAAAGAGGGAGTTTAGAGCGCGTGATTGCATGAGCACCTGGGCGCCATGCCCCTTCTTTGAAAAGTGTTCCTCAAAAAGAAGTTGAGAAGACCGGACAGTTGCCCAATTGAAAACATTGACATTTACCGTACTGTGAAGAGCTCATGAGGGACACACATGGAAAACTACGGTATCCAGAATAGGACACATTAGGCTATACACAACACGTATAAACCCTGCTCAAGGGCTTCTAATTAGCAGGTAACCCAGAAATCGTTATGACCCCGCCCACCGGTCTTTTAATGTCGGCATCTCGCGCCACCTAACCGTTCTTTGATACTAGAACGCGCTTTTTGCAGCTTCACGTGCCACTGCTGGCACATCGTTGGGAACGTCCAGAGTGCGAGAATCGTGGGTCCCGTTCCCCAAATACTCCCACATAATGCCAGGGTCGTTAGACAGGATCGCGTGGCGTCTCTCTCAAGGTATGACCGGAGTCCGCACGTAATGGAGACGGTGGTATAGGTTTACTGTGTGGGCAACCGTTCGCGCTCTCACGGTGTTAACAGGCGGGGGTGTCACAAGTAAAATGCCGTTTTCTGTATTCGCATCCATGCCCCTGACAGGAAAAAACACTCCAAGCACACATAGCACCACCCCCTGGTCGACGCACGCGATGTTAGCATGTCGGAGGTACACGCGAGGGCTGCATGTAATCGCACCCAAACAATACCACACATACGAACTATGTCTGCGGTGGCCATTTATGTGGACTACCACCCTTGCCATACCAGGGACGGTAGTGTTAACAAGTCCCGCGGCGACCCGGAAGCTCTTGGCCGGCCGGCCAATCCGGTCGCGGCCGACCGGAAGTCCCGCCTCCCGAGGTCCGCGAGCTGCCGGCGCATGGAGCGCCCTGCCTGTCCGAATCAGCCCGGGTCCCCAGGAGGGGGCCGGGGAGAAGGAGGAGTGTGGCGTCTGTTGCGGGGCTCCTCGGACCTGAGGGAGCCCCGATTGTGAAGAGGAGACGAGACGCGCCGTGAGGCGCGGAGCGCGAGAGGAGCCCGCCGGAAGAGCGCAGTCGGTGAGTGGGGCCCAGGGCTGAAGTGAAGTGCGTGCGTGCCTGTGTGTATGCCTGGGAGGGGAGGGGGAGGGGGAGTGTGTGCGCGCGCGTGTGTGCGTGTGGGAATGTGTGTGCGCATGCGTGAATGTGTGTGCGCATGCGTGACTGTGTGATTGAGAGAGAATGCGAGGTAGGGGATAGTGTGCCTGTATGTGTGCCTGTATGTGTGCCGTATGCCTGCGTGTGCATGCGCGCGCCTGTGTGTGTGTGTGTGTGTGTGCGTGCGTGCATGCAGAGGGGTGGGGGCTGTCTGTGTCTGTGTGAGAGCCAGGGCTTGCACCACGCATGCGCAGCTATCAGACGCTCGCTCCCGAGGTGAAATCCGACCTCGTCAAAGCGCGCGTCTGGTAGCTGTCCACTCTCCTAAATACGGGCCACAAAAGGTCTGAAGCAGACACTCTCAATGCTCACGCATTGAGAGTAGGTCTGCTCGACCTAAAAAGGATTCTGTTGAAGATGTTGTTGGTTTTCAATTTGAAAACAGTTCTGGTGTCAACTGCTATGCTAATGTAGTGGTTAATGTTTTGTTTTCTCTAGCAAATGTAAAAGAGGGGGAGGCAGTCCAAAGTTCCGTTAAAAGGGCAAAGGAAAGGATCGGTGGTTTGAACTATCAGTCAAAAAGGGGAGGGGGTGCAACAATTTTTCCTACCGGGTCACACTGTGCTTTCACCGGAACTGAGGTCTGCAGGATTCTAGTAATTCAAAGTGAGGCTGGCGCCAGCATGGGAGCGCCGACGTCCCGCGGATACAGTTTCGTCACTCCACGGGCGATCATGGCAGTCATTCCCCATCGGGGGTCGGAGACTCCCGCGGCTCCTCTAGAATCTTCAAGGCCGTGGAGGACTACGGTGGTGGAGTCAACCAGTGACCGGGCCATTTCTTTATGCTGGGCCTGCTCTTGCCAGGTCGACCGCCATTTTGAGAGTTCGGTAGCTACTGGCGATCGCGGGGTCAAATGAGCGGACGGGCTCCACCCTGCCGGGCGAGACGTTGCAGCATGGCCACAGTGGAAGAACCCTTTTCCGGGCGCCTGGAGCGCTGAGGGTGCAGCTGGGAAGCCTCCACCTGGGGAGGCGGGAGAGGCCTGTTCGCACCGTCTCTCCCTCCCAGTGCACCCCACGGCGTCTCGCTTGAGATTTGTTATGGCCGGACCAGGCGATGAGGACGAGGGGGGGGGGGGTCGGAGGCATGTGCAAGACATCCCCCCCCCAGTTTTGTCGCAGCCATTATTCAAGAAAGAAGAAGTGTCCCGTCCGTCTTCGGGCCGGGCTTCCGGTGGATGTCGGCCGGACGCCCCTGGCTCTGGCCCCATGAACGGGTTCCTTGGTTTATCGGCTGCAGCCGGATCCCGTCGGCCTCGGCCCCCCGACCGTTGGTGGCCGGACCGGAAGAGCATGTGGCGGGACTACCTGAAACTCTCAAGGGCCACCGCGGCCGGACTGGGAGAGAGAGGGGAGGGTCGAGGAGACATTCCCCCCCCTGCAACTCTTCAGCGTTGTAAAGGCAATCCCCTGGCCGGGTCCCGCTGGCCTCGGCCTCTCCTCCGGCTACACCCTACGTTAGGATCTCCTGGCCGAGGCGTGGCAGCAGGACCCGCCTTATATGGGCTGCTCCCGGCTGGGCGTAGCCGCAACCCTGCCCCACCTTGGAAGTTTCCAGAGTGGGGGCGGATGTTCTACTGACTTGCATTTTCCCTAGTCTATCGATTTTTTTTTTGGCGTGGCAGGCGGTGGGACAGCGAGGGGTGATTTGGTTTCTCTTACTGTTTTTCTGGTCTCTCACCACTGGCATATTTTAACGTTTTCTTGTTTCTAGGACATTAATAGGTTTTATCATTACGTTATGTTATCGTTTCTTTGTTCGTTGTTTAATAAAAGTTCATGTTCATCAGTGGCCTACTGATTTTCGTTTTCCTATTCTTTTCTTTCCAGGTTGTTTCATGCTAAAGTTTCTGTTAACAGGATACAGTGATCACTTCATTATTATTGCATATGTCCTTTTCACTAGGGGTGCTCTCTGGTCGGGCCAGATGACGTATCTCTAGTAAATGGTCCGGGTGAAACAGGTGCATCAATCAGTGGGGAGTAGATAGGCATGACAGATTACAACGGGGGAGAAAGGTCCGCATTACGTACCCTTTCACTATTTGCAAAGATTTTCCTACGTATATTTGCAAACAGGGAATACCTCCAAAAAGAACCAATTCCCAAACAGTCAATGTTTGGGGAAACAATCAATCAATGAGGAACGAAATAGGCACGACGTGTTAAAGGTTTGCGTTACCTACCCTTCACTATCTGCAAAGGGAGAGAGAATATTCCTATTCTTCCTCGTTTGCAGGCAGAGAAGATTCTTAAGAGAACCAACTTCGAACAATTCAATGCTCGATTCAAACAATCAACAAGGGGTACTGTGAACACAAAAGAACGCCGCTTATGTACATACACATTGGTATTATCAACAGGTTGTTCCTAATGTTTCTATTTTAGGGAGGTCAAAAAGAGATCCCATTAGTGGCCTACTGATTTTGCTCGATTCCTTTTGTTTTTTTACACGATTTTTAGCTATCTGCAAAGACTAAACAGAGTATTGCGACTCTGTGCTTGTTTGTAAATAGAGAATGAACCAAAGAGAACAATCAATCAAATGGAGAGAGAAGCAGGCACGACGGATTACAACGGGGGCAAAGGCCTGCGTTAACTACCCTTCACTATCTGCAAAGAGAGAGTACTCCTAATAGAAATGAGGGGTGGGGGGCAGCATTCAAAGCAGATCAGTGTGCATAAACACGAAAATGTTTTTACTTACCACGTACTTGACATTCGACAGCTTATGATATTTGCTATTAAAAACCATTGAAATTCACTGAAAAAACCATAGGTTATAGACCATATATAGTTAGGAATTAGCATTTACAAAACCTTGAAAATTCACTGAAAAAACCATAGGTTATAGACCATATATAGTTAGGAATTAGCATTTACAAAACCTTGAAAATTCACTGAAAAAACCATAGGTTAGAGACCATATATAGTTAGCTGGACATTTTATTGACATAAAACCAATGAAATTCCATATATAGTTAGTTGCACTAACTATATATCGCGCACCCGCAATCCACTGCTGATGATGTCACATATTACATCATTCATGACATGGTCAGTGAATGATGTAATATGTGACAAAATATGTTCACAAAATCACAACAATGTGTAAAAGCCGGACCCGGCCGTGATAGGCCCCTACATAGATTGAACATAAAAAGAGACACCAAAAGCAGAAACTGTAGTATCCTTACAACTGTGTTCAGTGATCTAACAATAAATCACTGGGAAGCGTTCTCAAGTAATTTAAAAAAAACCCGTCGGTCAAGTTCAAATGCTGTGCCTATTTATAGTCCCCATATAGGCGTTTCTCACAACCTAGTTCGAATGCCATTTTATATGACTATCTGGGATAAATATTATTCCCATATTACAACCAACCGTGTTCAGTGCAAGGCAAATACTGGTAAATACGTGCTGCGATAAAGTCTAACTCGCACTCACCTTACATTTAAATTCTCCGTCCCTAGCCGTGGGCTCCCTATACCGTAATCAGCAAGAGAAGACGAGAAAAGCACGAGCCACATTTAAGGTGAATTGAGTGACCGGAAATGGTGTAGCTAGGAAGAAAGTGTCTGTTCTGTTTTCTTCCTCTGGGAATAGCCTCAAAACTGTAAAAACATGGCAGCCGTATTGAAATGATGTACAACCGCATATTCATTCTAAAAAACAAAGCTTGTCAAATAGACCCTTAGTTATATTTATAGAGCCGATTTAATCCTTTTGTAATAAAGATATTATACCCCAGAATTCGGCATCTGAAAGTATTTATTATATCGCAAAATTACTTTCACCGAATATCTTCTACCAGGTATCAGCCTCCCCTCAAATAACCGACATTCGGTGCATTTGTCCCCAACAAACACAATTATGGTGAAACCCCTATAGAATAGATAGTTTTTATGAGGTACAGTAACAAACGAGTAACCCATTTCATATATTACAACGTGTTACTTAGTGGAGATTCAATGCGTAAGGCACAAATGAGGAAAGGAAATAGTGTTCATAGTGTTCCATACATTATTCACACGATGATTCTATATCTTAAAAACTTGTAATGACTTAACATAATTGTGAGATAGTGAGCAAAGAGTGTATTTATATGAAGATATTGTTAAGTAGAGATTGATTAACGGCACCCAGTGAAAAATAGAAACAGAAGAAGCACTTAGTAAAAGCATTCAACATTGAATTCCAATCAGCGATTACCATTGGCATTGTAATTGTACCTAGTGTACCAAACATTTGTTACTATATGTACTTGAGACACAGTGCCTATATGAATATTGTTCAGTACAAGTTAGCGATACTCAAAGATTGCAACCGAAAATGCCCATGCTTAGTAGCATACATACAGCATTGCTACTGCAGTACATATCATTAAATTCCCAGCCGCACTTTACATTGGCATTGCAGTTGTGCCCAGTTTTTCAAACATTGGCTCATTTGAGTAGTGAGAACACAATGCCCATTGTTAGTACCTATGTTAGACAATGTACAGATGTTTAAATATTCGGTTAGAAATTTCGATACTGTTTATAATTGTCCACACAACCTTATATCTCATTCAGATAGAAACATGTGGAGATCCTTGTCAAAATTGAGCCCCAGTTCCGCAGCCCATAGCTTGAGGATCCACTGTGTCTCAGCTCTTCTCAATGCTAACACTCTATCCCCCCCTAGGACTACACTGTGTATGAGATATACCATGAAACCTGATTTTTCTCATGTCATCCATAGAATGGATTCCATTGAAATGGACTGCAAAGGGGTAGCTGGCATTGTTGTTGCGAACTGCCTTAACATTTTGCTGAATTCTCTCTTTTAGAGGTCGTATGGTGCTCCCTACATAAATCCGTCCACAGAAGCAGATTATACAATAAACTACATAGTTTGTATTGCATTTTATAAAGTTACGTATGGTATATTTTACTGACGTGTTGTACTGAAAGTCAATGATCTTATTTGCTGCAAATTGGCAAATATTGCACTTTGTGCATGTGAAGAAACCATGTGGTTTAGTTGGTAACCACATAGCACCTTTTTTCACTGGGGGCACATAGCTGGGACACAGTAGCTCTCTCAATGTCGTGCCCCTTCTATGTGACCCTGTGGGTTTGTTGGATATGAATTTTTCCACCGATTTGTCTAGCTTTAGAATATGCCAATGTTTCTGGAGAATATTGGAAATTTGGTGACTGTGTGTGTTATAGTTTGTCACCAACGCAATTTTACGATCTCTGGTATTTGACCTGTTTCTATTATTGGGAGTCAAAAGGCATTGTCTAGATCTCTTTTGTATCTTGTCTTTGGCACTCTGAAGTACTCCTTGTGAGTATCCTCTATTGGTAAACCTTCCCCCCAGCTTCTGGAGTTCCATGAGGAAAATAATAGCCTCACTACAGTTTCTTCGTAGTCCTGTCATCTCCCCCAAGGGTATAGAATGTATTTGTGATTTTGGGTGGACACTACTGACCTGTTTCTATTATTGGGAGTCAAAAGGCATTGTCTAGATCTCTTTTGTATCTTGTCTTTGGCACTCTGAAGTACTCCTTGTGAGTATCCTTTATTGGTAAACCTTCCCTCCAGCTTCTGGAGTTCCATGAGGAAAATAATATCCTCAATACAGTTTCTTCGTAGTCCTGTCATCTCCCCCAAGGGTATAGAATTTATTTGTGATTTTGGGTGGGCACTACTGGCATGCAACACAGAGTTGTAAGCAGTGCGCTTCCGGAATAGTCTGGATACAATTTTTTTTTCCTTCGTGTACAGCACCACATCTAGAAAGTCTATCTCTGATTTACTGATTTTGTGTGTAAACCTCAAATTATAAGGATTGTTATCGAGATGTTCCAGTAAATCTCAAAAGCAAAGATCGCTATCTGACCAGATGACAAAAATGTCATTGATGCAGTAACTCCAATATATAATGTTTTCAGTGAGTTCAGGGTTAGCCATTTTCCACAAGTGTTGCTGTTCAAAATTGCCCATATACAGGTTTGCGTAGGAGGGTGAACATTTCGAATCCATAGCCACTCCTATTGCTTGCCTGTACCAATTGTCCTGGTGTAGAAATACATTGCTTTCCAACATTAGTTGGGTCTGATCCAGCAACATCTGGGTATGTTAAAAAAATGTGGCATCTCTCTGCACAAGGGAATGAGCCAGGCTTGTAGGCCCTTCTCCAATGGAATACAATATATAATGAGCAGACACTAATGTGGCAAAGGAAAAATCACTTGTCCATTCTACGTCCTCCAATTTATTTAAAAGGTTGCTCGTATCCCTTATGTGCGAGGGAAGATTGTATATTAGGGGCTGTAAAAAGATGTCTATGTACTCCAATATGTGCTCTGTAGGAGAGCCAATGCCGGACACAATGGGTATGCCTTGTGTTAAAATGTTAGGTTTATGTATCTTGGGTAAAATGTACAAGAATGGCGTCCTTGGTGTCGAGTTGTAAAGATACCTAAATTCATTGTCTGTGATGTGACCATGTTCTCTCCATATTGTAAGTTTCGTGTGTATTAGTGCAGTTCATTCATTCAAATTCTTTATTCTGCATTTTACATTTAATGCCATAAAAGTACAGTTTAAAAATGACAGCATATACAATTTAAAAAGAAAACAAGAAAGATACAGGAACTGTTACTCCTACAATTCATTGGTTCATTGGGCCCATCTCCCCCCCACCTGTTAGTCAAAATTATAGTGATATTTTACTCAACAAGTCCCTCGGTATCTCTTAGTTTGACTGCTAATCTTAAAAAATGTATCACAGAAAGTAAGGTCAGGGGATCTTGGACCATTTGTAAATATAAAAGGGCCTCTTTCGCATGTCTAAATTTGGCCTTTTTCAGCAGACTTACAAAAAATCGACGCCTGGGCAATGAATAAAATGGACATAATAATACAAAATGAAGGGTGTCCTGCGGAGATAGTTGATCGCAGCTGCAGGGACCCTTTGACTCAACTGAGTTTGTAAAACCTGCCGGATCGGCTAATAGGTGATGTAAAAAGTTGAACCTAAAACGTGTAATTAAAAATCTGTCCTGGGCATTGTGTATGAGGGCAAGGTAAGGCTCTATTTCTTCACAGGACCTCACTAAAACACGTGCTTTAAGTGATTGTTTGTCCCTGTCCTTAACTTCTCGAGCTATGGCTTTGTGTTTGAAAAAAATCTCCTTTACCCTAGCTTGATCCCGTCTTGTTATACAAGACGGCTTCAGAAAAAGGTCCTGACAGCCGATGCTTCCCAAGGCACCCTTTATATACTTAAGCCATGGAATATTCATTTCCCTATCCCTCCCCAAACAGTCCATTATCATTTGTTTGGTCCGAATAGCTTCTGGGTTAACCCAAATCTTTAGCCATGCTAGCAGGGGGCCTATTCCCCACCCTGTCCTCTATAAACGCTCCGCCCAGTTCTTCATGTATGATGTAGGAAGATGCACACTGTGGGACTTTGAGGAGCCTTCTCAAGTATTTATTCTCCTCTATCTGCAATTTGGCTACATTAGCAATCCCTCACAGTTCTGCCACTTTTGAGTAGCATATTGAGTTGTATAAGGTCATCATTTGCTCAGGCGACCATCGCCCCAATCTACGACCAAAATTCATTATTGCCCCTGAGCTAGATATTAACTTATTACATCGTTCCTCAATCAGTAATTTAAAATGTAAGCCCCTATCAAATAAAATTCCCAGGTATGAAAAGGACTGGTCCTTCGCTAAGCTGAATGCGCCTATTCTATAATTAAATTTTTTCTGGGTATGGCCCCCACCTCCATAACATACGACTTAGTCATGTTGGGAGATAGATCTAGACTGGTCATAAAATCCACAAAACCGTCTATCAGACGCTGTAGTCCCAGTGGGGTACATGCCAGCAAGACCGCGTCGTCTGCATAAAGCAAGACGGGGATCACTCTGCTGCCTACTCTAGGTTAGTCCATTTTTAAACTACTTAGCGATTGTTCTAGGCCATTAATATACACGGAGAACAGGAACGGGGCCAGAAAACATGGGGATCGGTGTTATCTCCTTCCAGATTGTACCTAACTTTGGCTGATGTATTCCAGTGTAAAGCTCTCAAGATCTTAATGAGATCAGTGTCTGCCCCTAAGTTAACCATTATGGCCCACAACTTCTCCCTGTTCACACAGTCAAAGGCTGCGGCCAAGTCCATGAAGGCTAGATAAACCGCTTCATTATTGGCAACTGTATATTTTGTCACCAATAAATATAGGTTTAGGCATTGGTCAGTCATTGATCTCTTGGCCCTAAATCCATGTTCCTCTTCCCAACTTATCAAACGATTTAAAACTACTCGGCCCAGCACCTTAGCAGTCGCATCTATCAGAGAGATAGGACGGTAGCATTGGGGGCTATCTCTGTTCCCCTTTTTGAAAATTGGAACTATTATGGCCGTTGACCATGAGCGGGGGAGCCCTGAGGCTATGGCAGCATTTATCACTCTTGTTAGGACTGGTCCCCATAGGTCCACCTTACTTAGGAAGAGATCCGGAGGGATCCAATCTGGTCCCGGGGCTTAATTTCGAGTTAGGCCCCTAATGCCCGCAATGATCTCCTCTAGAGTGAATTCTAGCGCCACCTTCCACCCGCCGCCACTCTCCTGTGTCTCCGTGTTCCCCCGGCTATATATAGCTATCTGAAATGCTCCACCCACTGTTCAGGGAGCACGTTAGACGCTATTAGTGCAGTTATTTCTTTCAAGGGACTGCCATTTAGTTTTACATAGGCCCGTCCATCCGTTAATTGTCTCTCAAGTTCTCCGATATAGTCAGTGTCATGCATGATGACTATATTTCCTCCCTTGTCCACCTCTTTTATTATCACATCAAATGGTGCAGCTCACTGGTTTAAGGCTGTACTCTCTTCTTTTGTTAGGTTAAAATTAATATGACCCCTATTCTTATTGTATTGGTCCTCTAATTTGTATAAGTCAGATATAACTGCCTTGTAGAATGTGTCCACCAGATTGTCTGACTGTAACGTCGGTGTAAACACAGATTTGTGCTTGAGGCCACTGTCCTAGTTAGGTTTTGGCACGATGTTCAGATCTGCTTTTTCACAATGTTTTATCTGATTTCATTGTATTTGCTGAAACCAATTCAAATCTAGTTAAATTAAGATTGAGCATTGCCGTGTAACTGGATCATCCAGTTGTTAACCAAAGTTGGGCAATTGACCAAAAGGGCAATTGACCAAAATACCAACATCAAGGATTCATTGAAAAATGCTTTCGTTTTTGCCTCTGTTTAATAAAAGTTATTTTTAAGCTTCAGTCAAACTACGAACACGTCCCATGTGGGAAACTTGCAATGTTGTAGCCTTTGTCCTTTAGCATCTTGGAGTTCTCATATAGAGTGCTTCAAGGATTATTGCAGGGTAAATAGACCATGGAGTTTGAGTGGATGTTGGATGTTGAGTGCAGGGTGAATGCAGCAAAGTGTGAATGTGTTGTAGTGAGTATGAACAAGAAGAGTGGTCCAGAAGGCACAGCAGTGATTGGACAGATTACTGATCTTTTCCTTCCCATCAGCATTCCAGCAAGATTTTTTGTATTTCCATCATTTAATTATTTTTCCTGGTTTCTTCTGGGATGTACTCGCAAAGCCTTGCATGTGTGTAGGGCAATCTACCTCTGTGGGATGAAGGTTCTGATGGCTACCCCAAATTACCCACGTTACAATCCAGTCTGATACCCTTGAAACTCATTTCTGATTCTGGGTACTTAACTTCATATCCATGTATTCCCCATTGTAATGCAGTGTGGGATACATGGAGGTGAAGTATCATGCCCAGAATAACAAATGAATGCCAAGGGCATCAGACTGGATTGTAACCAGTGATGGGCATCCCCTACTAGGTCAGTTTCTCACACAGATATAGAGAGGTTCCCTAAATGTGTCTTGGCTCATTTTTGGTAGCTAAGCCAGAGCAGCAGGGCAATCCAGAGGGATCATATGCGAAATGTAACAGCAAATCCGATTATAGATTAGATTTTCTAGGTAAAATTACATTTAAGCTGTAATCTGTTGATGATAGATGTATTTGAATGCCTAAGGGTTCTGCAACAAAGCTATTGGAATTCAGCACGGTGTCTAAGCTGAGTGACTAACAAAACCGTTCGGTCTGGACTGTTCCCATGGGGCACAGGGGCAAGACTGATTTGCATATGGGTGGGTCCAAACTGAGGTGGCGTAGTGGGCAAAAGAACGATGGATTTAACCCAGATCTTTTAATTGGGGAGAATGTTTGCATTGGCAGCATTCCGTCCATCATTTGTTTGCTGTAACACTTTTCGCCCTAAGTGGGATGGGTATGCCCAGATGTGGGTCCCTTGCTCATTGTGCCACTGGATTCAAGCTAGCCTGGCTGAAGAAGGGTGACACCCTGAAACCGGTCCCAGGATGCTTGATTCCGGTCCAGGGATGACCTGGCCTGGCAGTTCGGTCTGAACTGTTCCCATGGTGCACAGGGTCAAGACTGATTTGCATATGGCTGGGTCCAAACTGGGGTGGCGTAGTGGGTAAAAGAACGGTGGATTTAACCCAAATCTTTTGACTGGGGGAGAATGTTTGCATTGTCAGCATTCCGTCCATCATTTGTTTGCTGTACCAAAACCGTGGGCATGGCGTACTCTACTCCACCGATTTTATAACAGACCCCCTAAGGAACAGGATAGAGAGTCTTGTACTACGGCTGCTGTCAGACCCAATGCAAACTATTAAGATTTTGGACAAGGCCAGTGGAAGTCTTGTGGCCAGAGCTCAAGTCAGCACAGACAATCGGTAGTATGAGCATTGCCATGCCATGCGCTCCTCCTATCCTGGGTGGATCTGTGTGAACAGTCTGGGTGAGCTGGCCAAATGAATAAAGTAATCCTTGCTGACACCTGATGTAATATGGGGTTTGCAAGTTTGAATCTGAGCGGTGCCAACATCCTTCCAATGTCGATGAATTGAGCGCCTTTACATTAAGGTATATCAACTCGTGTTTTTTTCTAGCGCTGTGAATCATCCGAATTGCATTTAAACGTCATATAAACAAGTCACATGATTAGTTATCATTTTGCTTTGCATTATTTGTGATTCATAAAAGTCAAGAATTTGGACTGCTTTTAAACATGATTTGTTTATTTGGCAGATTGAGAAACGTATATCTGCGTCCGTTTTTTTCCCCGGAGTGTTTGGAAGAAAAGACATCTGTAGAAAAATTGGATTTTTAAAAAAATGTCTTTGGTTTAGGTTGGAAGATGAATGGATTGCCAATACAGCCTTCTTTTCAGATTAATATTTTCCTGCTCAATAATGGAAGACTCTTGAAGATCTCCTGTCAGTTAACACGTTTTAATGAGCTGCTACCACATAATGCTACTATTGAACCCAGCTGACTTTGTCACTTGCATTATTCACGGAGTCCTAAAAGCAAGATACCGTTACCCAAGGGGCTGCAGGGGGGGGGTTGCGCCGTCTAACTTTTGCATTATTTATTTTTGTTCCTTTTGTTCAACACAACAGAGAACCACATCGGGAGCTCCTTGAGAAGTAGTAATATAAACGTGAAGTAGTTGAATCCCATCTTGCAAAACAAATGCTACCAATGTCCTCTTAACACCAGCGCTAGTCATAAATTAGCCGTATTTACCCACTTTAAGAAGGGAGTAAATAGGTCGTGGCCCTCGTGAGTCTGCGCACACCTAATTTTATGTGGTCTATTTTGGGAGAACCACTGCCTAGGCCCTTCCTAAATTACTTTCATTCCATCGTTACTGTCTTATATATCCATGCCACACGTTGTGTCGTTCTATGAAATTATTATAAAGCGTTGCCGAAAAATAGGTATTGCTGTGAAATCTTTGTTTCGTTGTCGACGATTAGGCAAAGTGTAAATTTGAAAAACACCACCACAAGTTGATGCCCGTGATTACTAGCCACGACATAAAGGAACACTTGTCATAAACCGATAGATTCAGTAAGTCAACCAGAAATGTGCTGCACAGTTGTCAATACACCTCCGGGTGCCGTGCTTTAAGTACCAGCATGGCGCCTGCTTTCATAATAACAGCACTGGCACTGCGCTAAATATTTTAGCACTGCACCCGTTTGTATGATTGTGGTTTTTTCTTTTCCCATGGTGCCCGCTTCACAGGCTGCCATGCTCATAAATCTGCACAGGCCCCAAACTGCCCGGCAAAAAAGCTTCTTAAACCGGAGCCTGTTGCTATTTAGACCAGTTCAAGTGGGTGATTATTTTGTAAAGACTTTTTCTTTTCTTTTTTTTGTGTGCAAAGGCTACGGAAACTGCTTTGGTTAGGGCATGAGTACAATCGTTAAAAGTTGCTCGAGTCCTTCTGTGCTGTATGTGTGCAGCACGAGAGCCTGTAAAAATAGACACACCCTATTTTACTGTGGTCCTTGTCAGCCACAGAGAACAAGTATTTGCAATGCAATATGTCTCACATTTTTGCGAGTTTGAGCTATTGGCATTGTAAATCACAATGCCTTTTATTTATGTTTTGGGTTTTAAAACATAAATATAAGGCATTGTCATTTACAATACTAATTTCTCAAACTCGCGAAAATGCAAGACCTTTTGCATTGCAAATGCTTGTTAATGGATAGCAGTACTCGCCTGGCCCTCCATTCACTTTCAGATTCCTGATGACCAGCTTGAGGAAAAACCCCATCTTGTCATGGAAATTCAGTTTGGTCCTAAAATACATTTAGCAAAGATTATTGTTGCTGACAAGAGTATCAAAGTGTCCCAACAGTGTTGAAACATTCTACACGACTAAGGATACAATTGAAAATGCTGCTATCTAGCTGCAGATTCCGTGATTTTTGGCTATTCCCCAGATGTCAGGCTGGATCTGCGAACTTTTAGCAGTACCTCCGTGTGCCGGTAGGTGGTGCTATACAGTTCTGTACTGAGTCTTTTTGCTCTGGAAACGTCTTGCAAAGCCTTCATAGGTGCCACTACAGTTCACTGACATCAGTTGCCTTATTTCCACGCCACCTGTCATGGTTCTGGAACGTGGTTCCTCGTCTCTCAAAGAAACTTACATCAATATTTCCCCCAAATATTCTTCAGTGTGCAAGGGCTGTCACCCCCTAAAACGACAGGTTTCAAGCCCTGTAAGGACTGCCACAAACACATTTCTGTGAATGGTGTCTGGGGTCGAGTCACAACATCAAGGCCTGTATTTACTACGTGTCTATGACTCTGAAGGCCTCTCAGAACTGCCAGGCAAAACTTTTCATCATCAAGCTTGAGAAAACTCTTCGCCGAGATCGCTCTAAGTCGCAGTCCGAGCTTTGTTCTGATTCCCGCTCCAGGAGTCGAAGAAACACAAGAAAGCGAAACAGGATTTGCCCCCCTCTCACCATTCGTAATGACTTGCCTGAGCAAGCGTGCGTCAGCAGCATGGCTCTCTATCTCACTCCCGGAGTCGCCAGACTTTGGAGTCGATCCTGCAACTGATTCCAGGACAGCCTAAATTCCCGTGGTCATCTGCCACTCCACAAAAGATCGAAGAGCTCCATGCAGCCATTGCCTGGCTCTTCAGATTCTTGATGACTCCCTCTGGTGTGCCTTCAGGCCCCAAGAAGCAGAGAGACATTCCATCTGGTTCACCTTTGATACCAGTTGAACTGTTTGAACCTGTCAGGATGCCTCCGATTTCAACCCCACCTCCGGTACCACGATCAGCACTGGTCCCCAGAACTTCGGCGCTGGCACCAAATCCATAAACACCGGGTGAGGGACTAGTGATAGTCCTGTCTGACTCCAAATCGGTGTCGGTTCAACCTTAACTGAAGTAATGCCTGATGACCAAAGAGACACTGCCTCCTCCACTTGATATGCTGCCTCGCAAGGGAAATAACACACCCCACACTCACTTTTTGTCACAGACTCGCCCAATGATTAAGACACAGGTGATGAGTTCCCTCAGTCTTACAAAGGAAACAATTGGTATGATGACTTGCAGGAAGCTAGTAGTCTCGAGACCTTCCCTTGGAGGTAAAAACAAACATATTGACATATGTTCTGAAGTTCTTCAATTACGAGATGCCGTCACCCTGCAACAGACAACCCCTCATATCTCTCAGCACCATACCCCTAAAGGTTTAGTGGTGCAAGTGTGCAAGTGTCCACAAGGAAGTCTAACCTTAACAACTTTCCCACCTCTCTCCTGATATGGAGTCTAATTAATTGGAAAAATAGTTTCTTTTTCTACCATCCTGGCTCTTCGCTCAGTAAAAGTCGGCTACCTCATGGGACATTATTCTCGGGGCCTCAAGTCCTCCCTATTGTCCCTGTAGATCTCCAACCTGTCCTTACCCAAGCTACCCAAGATGGTTTTGATGCAGCTACGTTCACACTTCATTGTGGCTTGGACACCACCAATTTTAGCAGGCAAGCCATTGGCACCAGTGATCGCAAACACACATGGTAATAATAAGGTTCTCAAGCATTGTTCAGCCCTCCCTAATGAACATGCCATTTAGAGCTAATGCTGATTCCTCTTTAGAGTGTAAAACGGAGAACCGGACTAGAGCAAGCTCTCTGGCTCTCTCCACCCTTCCTTACCAACTGCACTACCCTTATCACTCCTTTCGTGTATTTGGTAGAGCTGTTCATGTACAGTCAGCATTTTCCGCCTCAGCAGTCAATCCAGTAGTTTCATGGTCCAGGCCTGGTGCCCACCACAGCCAAAGCCAACAGGCGAAAGCCCCTTTAGCTTGCCCATTGGAGGCAGGATCCAACAATTATTCTCGGGTTGACAAGCAGTAAGTTTGGGCAAGTGGCTATGTCTTACCCTTCCACTTGTCTCGGCCGCACCTTCCACCATCTCCCCATCAACTGACAGATGACTGTCTCTCCATTTTGCGACTGGAAGTGTAACCTCTTTTGGCTAAAAGTGCTATCAAGAGGGTGCCAGCGCCAGACGTAGGATTTGATTGTTATTCACACTATTTTCTGGTGTCCAAGAAGGACGGAGGCCTTCATTCTATTTAATACATGTGCCCTCTAAATGCATTCCCCCAGAAGGATACATTTTAAATGCTAATCCTGGCTCAGGTCTTATCTGTCCTTCACCCAGGAGACTGGATGGTGGTGTTGGGCCTGCAGGATGCCCATATCCATATACCCGTCCTTCTAGCCCAGTGGTGCTACCTGTGGTTGGTGAGGGTACAGAAGCATTTTCAGTTTGCTGTACTCCCCTTTGGGGTCAACAGTGCCTTGGGTGTTCATGAAAGTAATGATGGTGGTGATAGTATACCTTCCGAGGTCAGAAGTATTAGTCTTCCTTAGCTTGATGATTGGTTGTTGACGGTGAGCATGCCCCAGGCAGTCGTCAACCACCTCCAAACTACTATAATAAACCTCCTGTGATCTTTGGGGTTCACTGTCAATGTGCTGAATTTAAACCTTACTACTTCTTAGATGCTTCCCTTCATCAGAGTAAGAACCATCCTTGACATAGTTCGATTAGGTGCCTTCCTCCAGGAAAGAGTCCAGGACTTTCATGCTATGATCCCGATCTTTCAACCTTGGTTCTGAATTTCAGTGAAGTCAACTTTGAGGTTGCTGTGATTGATGGCCTTAGCATCCTGCTGGTCGAGTACGCCAGCTGGCATATCTGGGATCTGCATTGGGACCTGATGTCTCAGTGGGTCAAACATCAAGGGAGCCTTCTACATAGATCCATCTCAGACTGGATCTTGCTCTGTGGTAAGATCTGCTTCGCACTGGCTGAAAAGCAGTCTTCAGAAGGACTGTGTGCTCATTCTACCAGGGTCAAAGCTGCTACCACTGTTTTACCACAGTGAGTCTTTATCCTGGACCTCTGCTAGGCAGCTACGTGAGTGTTCCTCCATGTGTTCACGAAGCCCTATTGTCTGGACAGCCAGGTTCGCTGAGAGGGGCATTTTGCCAGCTCAGTCCTGCAGGGCTTTTTGTTTTGAGTTCATCCTCAGGCACATCTACAACTAGGTCCTGCTTGGTATCTATTCAAAATGTGGGTATTCTGCAGCTAGAATTTTATCAGAAGAGCAACTTACTTGAATTCGGTAAAGCTCTTTGCGGTAGAGACACTCTCTAGCTGCATATTCCTCAGCGACCCCCTGATCCTACCTGTTCTATGATTGGACTTATCAATTGATAAGATCCCAGGTATAGGAATCTGCACACTGGTCACACCAATTTGCTTTTGGGACTCTGCGTCTGGTGGTGTGGACAGTCTCGAAAGCAACTGATGTCAGTCCTCGGGAGTAGTGCATACATATAGGCTCTGCGCATCTTATCCGGAGCTGAAGAGCAACAGTATCGGTGCGGAGCTGCATGGTGCGCAGAGGTCCTGCAAAATTCTTTTCAGAACCAATCTGATGCCTTGGGAATATTCAAAATGGGAGACATCTGCAATTAGATAGTCTCTACCAGATGGACCAATACTGAAAGTAAGGAACATGTTCTTTATGCTTGGTAGTAATCTTTAACCCCGAAGGCGCCTCCAACCATTTATTGTCTTAAAGACATTTCTTACTGAATCAAGCTGGAGTTGTTTTATTATCATAGATGGCTATTGTCAGCTAGTGCTTTTCTCTTTTCTTGAAGGAGATCCTTTAGCAATTAACCACAACTTGTCTTGATGAAAATGTTACGGACTTTAACTAGAAGTACTTTGATCCTGTGTAGATACCAGTTACTTATTTCGAAAGCCAGGAGAGCATTTTTAAGGGATAGTCTTGAAGCAGTACCCACCAGGATCTCCAATGACTTTCGAATTCCTGATGACCAGCTTGGGGAATAACCCCATCTTGTCCTGGAAACTGCTGATGTGTCACTGATTGAAACTTGAGGAGTCTCATCCCAGTAAATGATTTAACTACTCTGCAGGTAGAGAGATGTTGCTTCAAGACACACATGAGTGAGGTGGCACCAGCATTCTCTGATTTCATATAGGAGGTGAACATGAGGTTGGTATCCCTCCTCAAAGAACAACTTGAGGCCCTATGGTAGATGAGGCTGGAAAGGGGAAGTCTATGATTGTAAACAACTCTGACCACAGAATATGCAAACTATCATACATTTGCTGTACTTGGTGCTCTGGTATTGTCATTTGATTTATATTTTCAAAGTCCAGTTGTGATTTAACAGTATATGCCATTATGAGGTTCTTTTTCCTTCCTTTTTTTTTCTTTTACATCTTCATCACAAGTGCATTTAATGTAGGGTCTAAAAGGATATAAACTTATATAACACACTGATTTATTATTTGGGATGGGATACTACCCCCCTCAAGGAATAATCACAACCATTGATGTGAACCCAAAAAGTTACTAAATTACCCTGAGCTCAGCCTTGAATAGCAATGGCACAGAGCAGACAGGCTTAATTTAGGACATTATGTAACAAAACAGTGACAAAGTCAAAATGCAATGCATTAAAATCCGAAACCGAGTTAGGATGTAAAGTAAAATTTGCTAAAACAAAATGACACCAACATGACAAAAATCCAGTAATTTTGGAAAGACTTAGGCCAAATCATTCCTCCCTATGTGAGTATAATAATGTGTTAGTAGATAGTTATAGTTAGGACCTACAGGAAATAGGACATCTGCAACATTCTATTGGCAATAACTTTGGAGTGAATTGATGAATCTACTTAAAATTTTCCAAACTTTTGGCCAGCTCAGTTCCGCTCCTCCCCTGTTTGGGGGTGATTGGTCAAGCAGGGGCCGAGAAAAAAGGGGGCCCCAAAACGTGTTTTCCCCATGCAATTTGCCATAGGATCTTTAGACACGGATACAGCCCTAACAGCTGAACGGAATTACACCAAATTTAGCTGAGAGGTAGTCCTCAGTTCCGACTTGTGCCTTTTGCTTATATGGTGTCAATCTGTTCAGTAATTCCTGAGAAAATGACGGTTAAAGTAATTATATATCTATGGGCGCGGTGGATCCGCGTATCTATCCACGTACCCAAAGCGCAGCCTGCACGCAACCTACCGTGCACAAGCTGCATACTGATTGGCTGTCAACAGTCAAAATCCGAAAATGTTGGCAGCCATCATGTGCCTCGGTAGAACCGAGGCACAAAAAAAAAAATCTGCGAAAAGGGGACAGGGTAGACACACCCTGACCCCCTAGGCCTGCTCAGGGGTCCCACAAGGAACCCCAGGGCCCAAAAAAAGATGCAATCGTCCCTAGGCCCGCCCCCTCCTTGCCCCACTCTGCAAACAAGCCCCCTGGCGCGTTTGCAGAGGGGGAACAAACTCCCCTTGAATACTGGAGGTCCTTGGGGGCCAACTAGCCCACCAGGAACCTCCAGTATGCGCCAGGGGGCTGTGTTGCAGAGAGTTGTTCTGAGGTCAGGCCCCTTTTTACACCTCTCTGCAACACAGCTCCGTGGCGCTTACTGGAGGTACCTGGTGGGCTAATTGGCCTCAGGATTCAAGGGGACTTAATCCCCCAACTTAAAACGCACCAGGGGGCGTGTTTGCACAGTGGTGAAGGTAGGGGGCGGGTCCTGAGGTGATATGTGTGCAAACACACCCTGTGGCGCGTTTAAGTTGGGGAATTAATTCCTCTTCAATCCAGAGGCCCCCTTGTGGGCAAACTAGCCCACCAGGTACCTCAACTAAGCGCCAAGGAGCTGTGTTGCAGAGTGTTGTAAAAAGGGGCATGGCCTCTGAACACCTCTCTGCAATGCTTCTCCCTGGCGCATCCTGAAGGTACCTGGTGGGCTAGTTGGCCATCAGGGGACCTCTGGATCAAAGATGAATTAATTCCCCAACTTAAAACGCGCCACAGATACCTTTGGTTTAATTTCCTGTGATGTCATGGTATATGCAAATTAGAGGGGCCCACGGCACCAAACACCCTAGAACCGCCTCTGGTTGCCGGAAGATACAGAAGCATTTTTAGTCTTGTATTTGTAGTTGAGTTCCGGCTCATGCCCTTGCCACGGTCGTGTTTGTAAGGCTGAGAGGTTGCACTGAGTAGAGCATTATGCTTGCTGCAATGCAGAAAGATCTTTCCCCGTTATAGACCGCCTGTTTATGTGGAAGGGTAACTGCAGTTGTCAGAGAAATGGTTTTTCTAACACTACTTCATGGCTGCCTCTACCCTTTGTCAGTTAAGCAAAATGTATGTCAAAAATAAATTGACCAGCAAAGACTTTTATTGCTCAGATCGGATTTCCTTAAAAAGACGAGAAGCGTTTGGCAAAAGAGGAACAGTTATTTTAATTAAACAGTTCGTCCGTGAGAACAGTTACAGGTACTAGGTTTGTGGACTGTCTCAACTTACATTGAGTTTGAGGTTTCTTTATATACAGTATTACAACCGCAATAAAAGGTTTCTGGCGTACCATATAGGGTGAGGGGTGTTGGTTGCTGCCTTTAGGGTCATAAATTATTAGTCAATGGTTGTGCAGGTGGGCCTGACCTGCATGGACACAGTGTGTCCGGAGGTGAGTGTGTCCAGAATGGGAAGTGCGTGATCACTGTGTGCTAGGCTCTGATTGGCTGTGTGTTCCTAACTCATGTGGCATCTGACTTTGTTTTTTAGAAGCGCATACCCACACCAGCCATCTGTAGTTTATTGGGGAAATCTCTCCTGACCATTCTAATGTCGCTTTACCTTTCTGTGGAATTGATCGAGTGTCCTGCTCGTGTGTTCCTGCCAGGTATGCACCCTCCCACCTGTGACCCATCGATCAGTAAGCCCAGGCCTAGGTCGCAGGGCCTGCCCGACTACATACTTGCATACCAAGGTAGATGTGGAGTTCAGAATGGGTGAATCTATTAATAAGGACAATAGTTCCTTTTCGTCACTAAACTCATCAATATCCATGTTAACATTTTGACTATTTTGTAAATTGCATAATGTCTCGGTAGAGATCGTTTTCCCTTTTGCATTGGGCAGTTTGTTCAAAAGCAAGTGTAATAACCTTAAGTTTGCCTCTGGTTCTAAAACTCCACCACATATTCTGGTTTGTAAGACATTTAAAGAGAAGTGCTTATTGCCCTCAGTCCTCTGTTTTCATGGGAGTTAGCCTCAAGTTTCACCTGATGGTGATTGTGCAAAACTGTGTGAGGACTTATTGCACATTTTTTACACCTGTGTTAGTCTTCCGGTTGTAACGACTGCCATTAGTGCATATATGATTTGGTGCTTGAAGTTTCCATGTGGTTAGACGAGTTGTTAAATATGTACCGTGGAACTGAAAAACATTTGCTGTGCGGTTTGTTAACTTTGTTGTGGTATAGTATGTATAAATGTCACTGATGTGACTGGACCGGTTTTTATACAATTCGAGATTCGTGTGATAAACGCGTCCACTCACCTCCTGTAGAAGACGTACCATAACTGCGTTGCCTTCTTACACTAAACATTTGTAATCCTCAGAAAAGGTATGATGCAGGTCAGACAGCCTGCGACTTGGAAGCACCCAGGCTCAGAAATGCCTGCCAGGGAAGATGTCATCCTGTGATTCATTTTTCCCACCCTCTGTGATTACGTAATTAGTCATTCTCCTTAAACTAGGTGAATAAAAGTTTATGATCCAAGGAGGAAACTGGTTGTCTTTGTTTCCCTTTGCTCATGACATGAAAACTACCTTAAATGCCAATCCCAGATTGAGTTACTGTTTCAGTAACCTTTTGGGAATGGGTTATAAAAACAGATCCTCCCAGATTAATGACCCGGCAACCTCACCGACAAATGGAATCACTTCTGCTGAGAGAACAGTCCATGCTTCGCTACTCGTTTCGAGGGAGAAGGCTGCATTGTTATTTTGGAGCCACCCGAATTCCCACAGGTTTAATGTGAAGTAGCACTGGACTAACGTTTTCTATAGAAGTAATAAAGATATACTCTCAACAAGCATTTACAATGCAACGGCCTCGCCTTCGGAAAAGTTAGAGTTATTGGCATTGTAAATGACAAACTTTTAATTTATGTGTTGGTTTTGAAAACAGATATATAAATGGCATTGTCATTTACAATCCCAATAGCTTAATCTCTTGCAAATACGAGTCCTATTGCATTTGCACCACACCCACACACAGAGAGCCAGAGACACACACACAGAGAGAGAGAGAGACACACACACACACACACACACACACACACACACACACACCCCCCCCCCCCTTACCACACGCCCACCTCTGCCCAGTAACACCACGGTCGCCCCTTCACACTGCCCGTGCCCTCTCTTCGCCTACCCGGTGTACACCTCGCCCACATGCACCCCAGCATTCCACACATCACCTTTTATGTTTTCCTCAGTGCGCCGTGCACACCAGTAAAGGTATCAAGCTGATTTTCACTGGTTAGGCCCCATATAAGCCAAAACCGGTCTACAAGTAGTAATACATATCTAAATACTTATAACATAATTAACATATATTTAGAAAACAAAACAAAATATGAACATATTTTAAAGTATTCCCACAATCTGTCCATATTCCATGTGGCATCCTGTAGTCCGCTTTTAATAATGTTTTAAGTATACGTTCAATCTGTGCAACAACAAAAAAAGAGGACACTTGACTGTCAGCCCCAGCCATACTCTGACCAGATCCAAAAATCCATATTTTTAGCTCTGCCCTTCACCCCACATCAGCCCCATCCACCCCAGCTCTCTATTTTCAACACTAGTGTCGCTCCGGTTGATGCACTTCTACCCACACCCGAGCCTCCACTTCTACGTGCACCACAGCCTCCACCTTCAGTTCCACGTGCACCACAGCTTTCAGTCACACCCACCCAGAAGCAGTTATACATCCAAGCTCCTGTCCTAACCCAGCTTCTGATCTCCACATCTGCTCACCTCCAGGCTTCTGTCACCCCCTTCCCAGCCTCCACCTTCAGTTCCATGCCCACCTCAGCCTTCAGCTCCACACTCTCAGTTCATACTACACCCACCCAGACTCAGTTAGACACTCCAAGCTCCTGTCCCACCCCAGCATTTCTAGATCTGCTCACCCCCAGGCTCCTGCCCCCTCCTTCTTCCTAGTCCCTACCTTCAGTCTACGCCCAACTTAGCCTTCAGTTCCACACTCTGGGTTCATACCCCACCCACCCAGACTCGGTTGTACACTTCAAGCTCCTACCCCAGGCTTCTGCCTCCCCCCTCCCCCTTCTTAGCCTCCACCTTCAATTCTATGCCCACCGTGGCCTTCAGTTCTACACCCTGGGTTCATACCCCACCCACCCAAACACAGTTATACACTCCAAGCTCCTGCCCCAGCCCGCCCCAGCTTCTCTAGATCTGCTCACCCCCAGGCTCCTGCCCTCCCTTTTCCCGCACCCCCGTCAGTTCCACGCCCTACCCCCCCGGCCCTCATTTCCTTGAAGGATGCTGCCCACATCCATGAGACTAGGGGGTCCCAGGGGTGACCGAGGCCTCGGTTCCCTCTGTGGGACGGGTGACGGAGGTCTGGAGGGTCCCAAACCCACCCAGTGCCGGGTAGTGTCCGTGGGCCCCCCGGTGGTGAGCATCACCCGCCCCAGAGTGTGAGACGAGGCCGTGGGAGCCGCAGGGTTCGGTATGCACGGAATCCGCTGCTTAAACTGCTGCCCACCCAGCACAGGGGCGTAGCAGCACCCCCAACCCCCTCTAGGACCTCTACCCCTGCAGTGTACCCCCACTCGGCCAGCCCCATGCCTCCCTGCCCTCCTCACATCTCGGGACCAACGCTCGGGCTGCAGCGGGGAATCCAGAACTGCCCCAGACAGACACCCTGTATCCCAGAGAGCACTGCGCGACGGGGCCTCTCTGCCTGCAGTGGGCGCCAACTCTATGGCTGGAGTGTAAACAACGGGCGTGTTTTTGACTTGTTGTATACCATTTCAGCCAATGGAGAAGAGGGTAGAACAAACCTAAAAAACACGCCTCCCAATCCGAAAAAGACAGGGTTTAGAGCGAGACAACAACGTAACTGAGACCTCTCCGCCAATGGCTGGCTGCTGTTTAGGAGGCCAGCCAATGGAGAAGAGGGGCAGGGTTTACCCTCGCTACTCAGAGTAATTAAGTCTCGCTGGCGAGACTGCGCATGTGCGCAGCCTACGCCAATCTCGACCTAAAAATGGAAATTCATTTCTAGCTTTCGTTTCTCTCCCGTCCTACATTTCTGGTGCATTCTGCTTTTCCATAGTCCTGCTTGTGCTTATCATTTTTCTTATGTAGACTTTTAACGGGGTCTCCCACACTTTCGGCAACATATATTCCTGCATCATTCGGATGTAATTTATGATGGACATAAAGATGTGGTAAAAGTTCTGCAAATGTTTGAATACCACAGTTATACGGTTATGAGCGGTCAACTCTTTTGCACGGTTTTCCAAATCTCTCCCTGACACTGCCCCGGAAATGCCCAGGCTGCCCTTATTTGTGCCACTTATCAATGCACGAAATCCAGAGGGACAGAAAAGTTTACAGTTAAGATGGCGACTCTCTGTGTCCAAGCTTGAGGGCGATTCCATGCCGCGTGTGTATTTATTTTTACCTTCTCAGTGCCATTACAGGTAGAAACAATCTGGCTTGAACTACAAGGCCACCTCACGTCTGAATAGAAATACCCCAACCGGACTGTCTTCGGCATTGTTGGGGCCATCTGACTGAGTTGTTGCTTAAATCCCTATGGCACAGCATGCTGGAACACTACGTTCGATCATACCCTCCAATTAGGCCGACTAGCAGAGACAATACAGAATGTAATGGAAGAAATTATATAATTATGCTTGATCAAAATAACAATAGAAAGTAATGCAGCACAGAGAGTTGCCAGTGGCTCACCCAAGTAAGCCATCCATCGGTTTTGGTGCAGCTTCCACCAGTTTGCCTGCTTTTCATATTCTCCCCTACCCAACCTAATTCATAACTGGATAGTTCCTTTTGGGCTCCAATTCTGGCTTCATTGCACTTGTATACAATGACCAGCAAGTACAATTGAAGGAAGTCTTTTAAATATGCCTCAAGTATCAGCCTTTATGGAAGTAGCCCTTTGAGGAACCTGGTCGCGCAGTAGGACTGAGCAACAGTTCTAATTTTGATACAACATATCTGGTTTGCATTCTGTTTAAGGATGCAAAGCATCCCTCTGCCAGTGACTGGAGATGTGATGCATGGCACCTTTCTCAAGAGAGAGCCAGTTCAGTTAAAACATTAAACCTTAAGCATCCCAATTTTTACCAAACAAACACAGACTAAAATAGATATACATTGTAAACTAAATCACAATAAACAAATCCTTAAGTTTGTGCCTTCATGACACACCACATTAGTTTGAATCTGTTTCCATTTTGAATTGATCTAACACTTATACTGAAAATGACTTTCTAAAGCAGATCTGACACAACCATATGTACATCCCAAAGTTGTATTTTTCTTTGATAGATAAATAGTCCACTCGAG
Source organism: Lissotriton helveticus (assembly GCF_964261635.1). Taxonomy (NCBI): domain Eukaryota; kingdom Metazoa; phylum Chordata; class Amphibia; order Caudata; family Salamandridae; genus Lissotriton; species Lissotriton helveticus. Next base: position 1,473,297,180 of record NC_136065.1, read on the forward strand.
ACAAATTATGCACTCTCACCCTTTCAAATCTCTCCTCCTACTCCATGGAGTTTCCTCACTGGAAATGCAGAATCTGTTTAATATAATTTGACTAAATATCCCTAGCAACTGCAGGATTTGATAATGAAGAAACTTGCTTGCTTGCTTTTCATGGGTCACAGTCTGCAGCTGTAACTGAACACTATATAATGTTCACCCCATCTACCCAGGCTAGGTTGGGGTGGGGGAGGGAAGGGGAGGAGGGAATTCCATTAAATATCACAGATTTCTGGAGACACCAGACACCACAGTGAAAACTGGGAAATGTGGTCTGCTGGGCCAAGGGTAGGCTATAGAATGGCCAGAAGCTCACTTAAATCTTCAGTGTGGAACTGGATCACTTGTCCTCCATGCCTACACAAGTCACAGATAAACAGCACTTTCCAGCTACCCAAAAATACTGGCAATCTGGAAAGTCATGGTCCAGGCTGGAAACTGTCCTCAGACCCCAGTGCATAGATGAGGTAGTTTGACCTCGGAGTGCCAACCAATCCCAGACCCAGTTTTTTCCACAATCTTTATATGTTAAATGTACAGGGTGGCCCTGTCCTTGAAATGTCAGCAAAGTGGACCGAAAAACATGTGCAACTCCTATTATTTGGGGCTACTGGAGCCTCAAAAAGGCTAATGTCATGAAACCCTGGCTAGTTCTAGGCATACACACTGTGGCTCATCAACTTCTCCGTGCTCCATTTCCACAAACTAATAGCACCCACACACTACACTGATGCACGTTCATCCTAATCAACATTCCAATCGCCACATAATTCACTTAATTCATTGCATTCACTTCACTGGTAATTACTCTGAACTGCATTGTTTTCCATTGTTGTTATGCTTTTAGTCATGCTCAGTCCACTGCCATGCACGTAGCTGAAGTTTCAGACCTCGGCTCCAAACATAAACTCAGTGCCATTTTCATTCAGACATGATTTTCTCGATCTGCCACTTACATTCTTGATTTCCTGTTGTGACGTGACTGTGCCATCCCTCACAACAGCTGGCCAAACAGAGAGGCCTTGCTATTGTCCACCCTGGTTGTTGTGCACTCTTAATAACCAATTGTCTTCAGCTCCACATCCTGCTGCTACCTTCTGTCAGCAACACAGATTGTCGCCTTCCACCTGAACCCTTGAACGCCTAAATCCAGGCCTACCATCAGTACCAAAATTTACCACACCACAGTGATTTTGACCAGATATGTGAACAATATCCTCCTTAGTGACCTAAACCTCCCAGGTAATGCCTCCAGCAAGCTCATAATAGATGTCTTGTTAGATTTGCTGGACTCTACTGATATCACTTAGCTTGTACCATTCCCAAAACACTAAAATAAATACCCTAGACTTCAACTCATCTGCCAGGGAAACTTTTATATTGCACTCTGATGAAGGATGTGGATCAGACCAATAGCTCGTCCACTCTTCATTCACTAACCAAGGGAAATGGAAGACCTCAAGCAACTGACCAGATCTTTCACAAACATCCAAACAAGTGCTATCCAAGAGATACTGATGTCACCTGCAGGCATTTCCAACCCTAACTCCAATGCTGACCGATCCCCTTCTTCAACCACTCTAACCATTGACTTTAAAATTCTGCCTCTCTGTTCCAGTCACTCTCCTTCATATGATGACAGTGCCTGCAGTATAGTCAAAAGGTAGCTGACACTAAAACCTCAATTCAACAACAAAAGGAGTGGGGATGTTTACACCTGTTAGAAGACCCAGTGCCCCTAAAATAAAATCCGTCCCCATGGCAAAAATCCTGTCATAGAGAGCAAGACTACCTACAACACAGCCGCTATCAACAGACCCCTCAAGAGGAACAAGGAAGTATTCAAATAGTGTATAAATCTTTTCACCAGGCCATCCACTTGAATTTTCAAAGTACGGCAATCAATAGTTTTTTCATAGAAACGTTTGGGAAAATCTACCGTTGTATAGGCAACCTGGAAATACCAGATATCATCACAGCATTCCTTCCAGTAACACACTCAAATTGTCTACAGTCAGCATTTCTTAGCCAAAGATTTTACCAACTACCTACACTCACTGGCTGTCAAATCATTCAAAGACTATATAACTGTTGTCTATAGTGAAACTCTTCACCAAATAGTCTCATGCATCACTACACATTTTCATCAATGCATCCCTCACACAAGGTGCTTTCCAAAACTCCCATAATGGACAGATTTTACCCCTCCTAAAAAACTCCAACCTTAACCCAGGTGACCTTGCAAATTTCCTTCCAGTCACCTGCCTGCCAGTCCTAGGAAGGCTCTTTAAGAAGGATGTCTCTAGCCAGCTCCATGAAAACATGTAGAACAATATACTCATCCAGGATTACCAGTCTGGTTCGAATTTCAAAGCATCACTGAGATGACAATCATTCAGATAATCTAGTGCACTTAAGAGCACCATGATGATGATGATGACCCACCCCTCTTGTTTTTCATGACTTTTTGTAGCCATCAGAACCATCAATCGTTGAGCTGGGTTTGACACATTTGCCTCCAAAATTGGTAGTTTATCACGCTGATCTATAATGACATTGATTTCAGGGCAGTAGCCAGAAGTTAATAGAAACTGAAGAGTATCACACAGGTAAAGACAAAGGTAGATCTCATTGGTGTGCATGCTGAGAGAACTGGAGTGCACAGCTTTGAATCCTGGCTGAACTAAGTCTGCACTTTCTTCCATATTACGTGTAACATTAAGCAGGGCAATCTTAATGCATGGTATTGCACATCTAGAGAACATTTAGAGAGAATTCAGAATGTGGGTTGTGCTATGACCTAAGTGTTGGAGTTGCCCTCTAATGGAAATTTTAATTTGACATAAAATATGCACGTTATGTTTATAAGACAGTATTGCACTGGTGGATGCTACAAGAAAACCCATTTTCTTCAAACTATGTCAAAATGAATAGCTGTCTTTATTTACTTCTTGTATGTCGAAACCTTTGTGATAGTGCAGATTACTGTCCTTAACTAGCACACCCAAAGTAGGTGATATCGGTAAACATTAGTTGCATTTCCAGGGGCAGTTTCTCTTAAGGAGTGGCGCCCCTCCCCCAATGTGAGCTGTCATACACTGCATGTGAAATATGAGCCATGGTGACTAAATGGCCTATTTAGTCAACTTTAGTGCGGAGCATGCACAATATTGTAGGGTAGAAGGCGTGGTACTGTCCCAGTGCACCATGTGACATCATCCAGTGGATGGTTGCCTGCTGCTGTGTGGTTCTGAAAATTCCGGACTTGAGAATTATAATACTTCGTCGTAACATGACGAAGTTAGTATCAAAAGACCGAAAATGACGAGTACACTATGTACAAGCATTTTCGTCATATTCCAGTGACGATTTCACCTCGAAATCGTCATTCTCGTTCTGAACCCTTGGCTTCCATTTTGTATACGGCAGCCATTTTGTGAGTTGCCCTTTACATAGGCTTATGATACAGCTAAATTCGATTCCAAAGGGCAAGTACACCTTGATTGCCTTTTCTCTGACCTGGGCAGGTTGAAACCATTGCCCCAGGCCGAGCCTGTTTGGTCAGTTCCTCTCCCAGTGGCCGAATGAGATAGCATCAAGGCACAACAGGCCATGAACCCATTTCATCGCACACCCCCTGCCGAATCTTGCTCACACCTGTCCCTGCTCCTTTTTCTCTCACTTGCTTTATGATGGGGAGGTGCCCGTTTTTATTGGGGGTCCACCGATATCTGATGAAATGTTGGGCCTTGCCGGGTGATTTGCTGTGGGCTGGACGAACTGAAATATGGACATGTCATCATGACTCTGCTTTTCCTTTGTAACGAAAAAATGTGAATAGTATACTGTAAATTCGAAGAATGTTTGCCTAAAGCACAATATTTTGTATAAAAAGAGAAGCCTGACTTTGTAAGTTTGAGCAGTCTCCTGAGAATATACATCCTGTGTGTTGTACTTCTAGGACGCTTGTTTCTTGGTTGCAGCCAATAAAATCGATCCTTGACTTCACCTAGAAGACTCTGAGTTTCTGTGGTCTGAATCAGGAAAGTACCCGAGGTCTTTGGGTGTACCCTGGCACCGCTGGGTTACCGGTTTGGTACCGGTTCTGAAAAACCCAGTACCTCAGCTGTGAAGTGCTCATGTCCAATTGACCGCTAGCTTTAATGCGGCAAACCTGACATGTGTACAATTGCCCTCCGAATATGCTGCGTTATAAGGTAGTGCTATGGTGACAAAGATCCATGCCCTCTGTACTCCAAGAGAGCACAGGGATGTCCCGCCCAGCCAGTCGCGATGCTGCTTTCTTGCTTTGTATTAAAATACAGAGCATGAAAACAGCATTGTGATAGCCTATGCTTCTAGTACCCCTCACAGCTCTTTGCAGCCTCCACAGAGGAGACCTAACCCACGAGGACGGAGGACACAGAGAAAAGAAAGATTTTCATGTCCAAACTGCAGAAAAAGTAAGGTCACTTTAGTGACCTTATTGTTGAATTGATTTTTACGCCTCACTATTTTCAAATTTTACCAACCACCACTGCATTTAATTTTGCATTCTGAGGATGGGTGGCAACTTATTAAAGGCTTGTAGTAACATATGATTGATCAGGTAAAAAGATGAAAATTGAAACGCATGGGGGTCACTAGTGACTTGGTTGCCTGCTGTTGCTCCAGTGGAGCAGGGTCTACTCCTACCTCAATAACATCGTGTGAATCTAGAAAAACTAGTTATTCTCCCTTTTATCCAATTCCTGTATTTACCCAACTTGTAAGAACACAGAAACCTATTAAAGGTTAGTTTTAAAACTCTAAATAATTAACTCGATCATTCCAACCGGCAGCTTGTTGTCTAATGTGGCATCTTTAAGTTTTAAATGTTGTGTCACTAATGGTTGGGGTTTTCTCAATATATTGAATTCACAAGCTCTGTACTGGAAACATTTTCAACTGTGATATAAAATCTTACCTGGGGCTTTCTTGTATACTTAATTGTTTAACTAACCAACATTCTCATTCCGGAATGCAATCCTCGTTGCCACATTGTTTCTAGAGATCTCTATTGAGGTCTGGTTCTTGGCCAGTTTTACTGTCATGTTTAAAGTTGAACTCTAGTGCATTTGTTTTTAGTAGGAGTTATGTTCTTCCAATCAGCCCTAATCCCTTTCCTTCTGATATCCTTGAATGGAAGAGTTGCACATTTTTACAAAGTTCAGCCTGGCACTGTTTAAGATCTAAGGCAAGATTGAATATATCCATTTAATAGCAAAGTAGCCTTCTATATGTATTTCTTGTGTGTTGTATATATTAGCGAAGATCTCTGCCAACCAACAAGTCACCTTCTCATATTTCTGTTCCTAGATGCCAACTACCACTGTCACTGTGGAATGGACTTTCAAGCTTCAAATCTCTCTCATAGTAGCTTACGTGATAGGGGTTGGGTTTCAGAGTATCTAAAAAAGCTCTTAGAAACCATATAAGGGCTGTTCCTATAACGTGAGCCTACCTTTGAATTGGATAAGGGGACACCTTGCTGCCAGCACCTGTCATGGTTACCAGTCTGCCTCGTTGCAGTGATGGCTCGACTGCTACATCCTCACTAGTGAGAATCCGGAATGCATACAATTGCTACGCCACTCTGACAGAGGGGCGGGGCCTACAATACCCAGCCCCCCCTCGATCTAGGCCATGATGAGGTTCAAATGAATGGCGTGGCTGGTGTCTGCTCCCTTCCTTTCTGCCTCAAAACAGCCAGCATCTGGCCCCCAGCCACAGAGTAACTGGGCCCAAAAACTGACCACCTGCCAAAGCTCCCTTGCAGTCCATATGGATCCAGGGTGACCCAACTGAGGCTTTGGGGCTCTTTACAGGGCTTCTGGCAACAGCAAGCACTAGGGGCCCAACAAAAGTCTGTAACTAACAGAGGTGGGCTACAAATCCGCCCCCAGCTCTTAAAGCATTCTGTGAGCACACCAAAGAATTCTACCTGGGCCCTGATCGCTTTAGTAGGTAGACACTAAAGAAACCCATCAAGGTCACTGTACACCTCCTCTGTATGCATACCTATATATTTAGGTGCTTCTAAAAAGGGGTTCTCTAGCCCACAAGGGCTGTTAATCCTATAAGCCCAAAGAATGGCCAGAATGCCCCATATTTAGTCAGCCTAACCCCTTAGTCATGGACAAATCAATGAGGATAGTGGGTCTCCCTGGTGCAAGCCACTCTGGGAATTGTGAGAGACCTAATTGCCCACTAGAGGTGGCAGTTCCAGCAGTGTCCTGGGATACCATCCTGGATGGGCTGCCTTATTCTCTGATTCCTTGGCAAATAGTGAGCTTGATCAAGGGTGGGCCTCAAGTGTTCCTTGTTGTGTAAACAAGCACTGTCTGGTTTAAGGGAGCAGGGCAGATGGCAGCACTAACCGTGGCTCTGTTCCTCTTTTCTTCATTATGGTCCTGGTTCCTTAGTCACCAAAGACCAAGGGGCAGAGTGCTCACTGCTTGTCATCCGCTCCAAATGTAACATCGCCTGGCTTTTCTGTTTGCCCATTGAAAGTCCAACTTCGGTGTTTCATTCCTAAAGTGGTGCAATTCAGTGCAACACCAAATCAAACTTGCTTTGTAGGTGAGTTGTGTACGCAAGGTAGCCAATGGTCCACACCATTTAGCATAATTTTCCAGAATGCATATGGGGGACTGAGGGTTAAATCCCAGAACTGAATTTTAAATCCAGTTTATTACTCCATTGGAATGTATATAGTTACTATGTGTAACAAATTATGCACAGCTTACCTTTTGTATATGTAATGTAATGTAATGTAATGTGTATGCTTGTAAAACGCAGTTTTGCCAGCCGGTGTCCTGGAGCTGTATACCGCTGGGGAACCCGTCCTGGCTTTCCCTGTGGGATGGTCCCTGCTGGGAATCCCCCAGGTGGAGCCAGGCATCCCCGGCGTTGATGGGGCCGTTGTGGAGATTAGGCAAGCTAATGCCCAGAGTTGCCGAGTGGGAACCCTGGTTAGAGTAGGCACCGAGGCGAGAATTATCAAGTCCGCTGACCCTGGTCCACGACCCTGCCGCGTCGGGAATCGAACCCTGGTCCCGGGCCGACTTCTGCTTCCGGGTCTGCCGCCTCTAACCAGTGAGCCACACCACTCCACTATAGCATATTTAACCTGCTTTTTCTTGCCTGTTGCTGTTATAATAAATGACATTGCGAGGTATTTCAAGCGTTTATCATTGGTTACCATATATTTTTACATTGCTTATGTTATGCAGTGCTTTTGACTTCAGTTGTGCCCTGCAGGCAGCAGGTTTTAGAGACGATAGGATAGCAAATGTATCTCCAGTCCCAGAAAATTGTCCAAGAGGCTTATTTGCTATCCTAAATGCAGCCCTGCAATAGTTTAGGGAAAGTTAAAGGTTCAAGGCAAAACACTAGGGAACACCATGACAGAACAAAGTGTGATCATTTCCTGATTTGCAGTCCACTCGCCTGTCCTCTCAGTCATGTCTGTACCTATCCTAGGGCGGAAATGCCTAGTTTTCCAAACTGCTGATTAAGCACCTATTTACATGACTCCATCAACTAACTTGGGGCTATGCCGTCCTCCACACCCAATGAGAGACATTCACCTGAGGCCCCTACACTTGCACATAGAGCCAACCTCCTGCACATTGTTCCATTCGCACCGCTACTCACACAGTCTGCTCTAAGTAGTTTACTCCTTTACAGATAGCAAGGTTACAACAGAAAGCAGGAGTGAGCCTGGTTTTGTGTAAGCACATGAAGTTTAAATGGGTGACTTTGTTAATTCTTGCAAGTACTTGAGGCAGTCGGCAAAGACAGTGCTCATTTTAAGAGCTTATTTGAACATGAGTGTTCTCTGCATGTTTTAAGCAGAGTAAAAAAGGTTTAGCTTCAGCTTATCAGATGACACAGTATGTCGTGTATTGTCATGAAGCAACTTGAAATGCAGTATTTTTTTTAGCTCTGGCATTAGACAATAGCTTTTGATTGTAATAGATCTATATATCTTTAGTTCTAGTTAGGACCTATATTTTCCATAGGAAATCTGCAACATTTTATTTGAAATAACTTTGGCGCCGGTTGACGAATCATCCTGAAATTTTCAAAACTGGTGGGGCGCTCCGGTCCGCTCCTATCCTGAAAGTCTCGGGGTGATTCGTGAAGCAGGGTCCGAGAAAAAAGGGGGGTCCCAAAACGTGTTTTCCCCATGCAATTTTCCATAGGAACTGTTCATCGTGGCTACAGCCCGAACTACCAAATTTGCTAAAGTGGTAATCCTTGGTTCAGACTCGTGCCTTTTGCTTAAATGGTGTAAATACGTTCAGTAGTTCCTGAGAAAATCAGAAGTACATATATTTTTATGGCCTCGGAGAATCCGCGCACCCTGCCGTGCACGAGCTGTATTCTAATTGGCTGTCAACACTCCAAACCAGGAAGTGTTGGTGGACATCTTGTGCCTTGGTAGAACCGAGGCACAAGAAACCTAATAAAAAAACATGCAAAACACGAAAAGGGGGCAGGGTAGAAACACCATGACCCCATAGGCCTGCTCAGGGGGTCCCACAAGGCCCCCCCCAATGTTTTCTTTTAAATCTGCAAAATCCGCTCAAGCCCCCCCTCACACGCCCCGGGGACCGCCACCTCCCTGGGGCACTAAATATTTAAATTGGGGGGTCCGTGACGGACCCCCCCAACCCCGGGGACCAACACCCCCCGGGGCTTTGCAGATGGTGGGAGGGGGGCTACGCGGCCCCCTCTTGGAGCCTTGAGATGGACCTGGGGACCGCCACCCCCCAGGCCCGGCTCATGCGGTGTCCCAGGGTGCTCACCCCCGGAAAACTGTAGTTTGCTATGGCAGGGCAGGAATGGCAGCCCCCCTCCTAGATGTAAAAAAAAAAAAAGGGGCATGCCCCGGGGGTTGGGGTCCCCGGGGCGATTATGGCCTCTGGAGGTGGGCCACGCGGCACCCTTCCCGAATGATTTATAAAAAAATAGGGGCAGGCCCTGGGGGATGGGGTCCCCAGGGCCAAAATATTAGGGAAAGAAGGGTGAGCCACATAGCCCCCCTTCTTAAACCCCCCCCCAAAAAAAGACCGACATTGCGTCGGAGGCCACGCCCCTTTCCTGTAGCACTCTGCAAACACGCCCCCTGGCGCGTTTGCAGATGGTGAACAAATTCCCCTTGAATACTGGGGTCCCTGGGGGCCAACTAGCCCACCAGGAACCTCCATTATGTGCCCGGGGGCTGCGTTGCAGAGAGGTGTTCTGAGGCCACGCCCCTTTTTACACCTCTCTGCAACGCAGTTCCGTGGCGCTTACTGGAGGTACCTGGTGAGCTAGTTGCCCCCCCGGGGATCTCAGGATTCACGGTGACTTAATTCCCCAACTTAAAACGTGCCATGGGATGCGTTTGCACAGTGGTGAAGGTAGGGGGCGGGGCCTGAGGTGATGTGTGCAAACACGCCCTGTGGCGCGTTTTAAATTGGGGATGCATGAGTGCTGGGCATGAAGCCTGCTAATGAAAGCAAAACATGGCTAACAAAGGAGCAGCAAAAGGAAGCAACATGCTGGAAACACAAGACCTGATGCGCAGAGGCAGCAGGCTTATGGGGGAAGGTGCAAATGAAGACGCAATCAGGAAAAGAATGCAAGCGTAAATCCAATAAACAACCTTGCTGGAAAATCGAGCCCTTGTGAGGAGGGACAAAAAGGAGACTAAATAAAGTGGTCCATCTCAGGCACAGTTATGTATGAACCCAGCTAAAAGTAGGAAAGCTGCAAACAGCAACAATGGTATAGGCAATGCCATATCCGGCATGAAACTGACACTCTGTAGGCTTCAAGAAATAGCTCAAGGGGGAAATTCGAGCTGGAGGCATGGCCAGATGTTAAAAGACACTGGGTATGGGTGACCGAAAAACATGTGAAAAACTGAGCCAGACACTAAGCTCACTCTGAAAGGAGGAACAGAGAAGGGTGAAAGAGCCGAAAGCAGCATGTGGCAGGCTGAGGAAGACAAACCAGACCTAAAGCATATATTAGGTCTGGGAAAGCCACAGGATATCGTCATTGAGTCCAATCAGAGGTGTTCAGTCTAAAAACCCCACACTGTTCAGCCCCGAACCAGTCTGAGCCGGGGCTTTCCGGTGCTCAGCACCGGCACCTAATTGTCAACAACATACTTAGAACAGTCCCCCACATGGTGGAGCTGTTCATCTAATTTAGAGATGAGCAGAATAATGGTAGTTTAGGACTACAATGTATATTAAAATTGCTAATACCTGCCGCCCTAGCCATTCCTTTAGCTTTGGGGGCCTGGAATAATCTGAACTGTCGCATTTACATGCGAGAGAGATGGTTAGTAGTTGTTGTGGCAGCGATGACGAGGGCGATGGGTGGTGCAAGCTGCAGTGGCCTCCTGGTCAGAGCCCTGGCACTTAATAGTTTACAAATTAAGCACTGCCCCGAACAAACGAAGAGCAAGACGAGGTGTTGTGGCATTCAGATTGGGTTTGTCCAGCACTGTCCATTTGAATGAATCAGATGTGATGTGCAAAGAAGTGTCTGGTCAGTCGATAGTTTTGTTTAGAGCATCTAATAATGCTCTTGTGTTCCTGTATGCCTATACGGATCTTGTGAGTGGTCATACCCATGTACCGGGGCCCACAGGGACAGGTGATAAGGTAAATTACCTGCTCGCTGTTGTAATTTGTGTGATTCTTCAGCTCCCATGGTCTTGTCGTGCCTATGTCTATGTTTTTTTTTAGCATAAGTCTGCACACAGACAGAGCAAGACCCACATGGGAAATGCCCTAGGTATTCGGTTTCTGTATGTTTCCTGGTGGCGGTCTGGAGTGCACTAAAGTGTCTCTCAGATTGGCACTCCATTTGAATGCAAAGAGGTGTTTTGGTGTCGTGTGTTGGCTTTTATTAAGAATATTCTAGTTCTTTAATATTGATTTTTTTTTACTACATTTGTGAGAGAACTAAAGGTGTACACACACACACACACACACACACACACACACTCACTCACTCACTCACTCACTCACTCACTCACTCACTCACTCACTCACTCACTCACTCACTCACTCACTCTCTTAAAGTCCTAGCATATTCTTTGTATTTGGCAGTATCAGAACAGTTACGCTGCGGCCTAAGAAATTGGCCAAGCAGAAGATTTTCACGCAATGATTTGTGATGATAGCTGTCGTAATGAAGCAAAGCGTAGCGGGCCATGGGCTTGGTGTACAATTCAGTTTCCAATTGGCCATCTGATGGATAGATGGAGAGATCCAGAAAAGCAAGTTTATCTTTGCTGCAATCACACATGAATTTGAGGTGTTCATTGCAGGTGTTGAGCCAATAATGGGAGGAAATGAGGGTTCGCTCATCCCCTCTCCAAATCACCAAAATATCGTCTATATATCTCTTCCAGATATGGATATGTGTCTGGAAGGGATTATTGGTCGATAGAACGACCTCTTGCTCATATACGTGCATATACAGATTCGCCAGGCTCGGCGCAAAAGTACTCCCCATGGACGTACCAGACATCTGGTGGTTGGGTTTCGAACAGGAAGTAGTTCTCCTTCATTTCCATAGTGGCACATCTCATGAGGAATGGAATCAGTGTCATGGTGTCAGGTGGATGGAGATGTAAGAGGTTTTCAATAGTAGACAGAGTCTGGTCTTGAGGGATGCATGTATACAGTGACTCTACGTGAAAGGACACTAGGTAATCGGTGTTGCAATCAAATGCTTGACCTCGTAATACCCTCAGAATGTCTTTAGTGTCCTGCAGGTAAGTTGGCATCAACTGCACCAATGGACGTAGAAAGTAATCCACAAATTGTGATAATGGGTTTAAGGCTGAACCACTACCTGAGATGATGGGCCTCCCAGGCAGTGGTCTTTGTGGTTTGTGGATTTTGGGTAGAACGTAAAAGTACGGAGTCACTGGTTCTTTAGTGCAAAGAAACTCCGCTTCTTTCTGAGTTATCCATGATCATGAGTGTTATTGTTTGTTATCTCTTTGGTGGGGTCCTGATGTAGAGGACGATATGCTGTGATGTTGCTCAGCTGTCGCAAGCCAAAGTCCTGTATGCAGCGGTATCAATGAGTACAATTGCACCCCCTTTGTCCGCTGGTTTTATTGTGATGGTTTTGTCCATCTGAAGGGTAGTCGGGGCTTGTTTCTCTCAATTAGGTAGGTTCTGAAAAGTCTTTTGAGGCATTGATGTAAAGGATTCTGGGTCCTTGAGGACGGCCTTCTCAAAGGTAGCTACCTCCACTGGTATGGAGCCAGTCGGAAGGTTGAAAGTGGACTTAGGTCATAAGTTAGTATTTGTGCTGGTCTGGTCAGTTTCTGTGGGCCTTTTGTCTGCAAAAAAGAAATGGAGCCTAATCTTTCGAAAAAATTGATGCATCTCTTGTTGTAAAATAAAGGTGTCTCCTAGGTTGGTGGGGACAAAGCCTAAGCCACGTTCAAGGACAGTGGTTTCATCCTGCGTCAGACCGTTGGCTGAGACTAACTACTAGACTGGATCCCTGCTGGGGCCTGCCTTCTGTCCAGTCTTGCTCCTGGTGTTTGGTGGTGACGTTGGAGTGCTCCAATGCACTTGATGCTGGGATGACGTTGGAGTGCTCCAATGCACTTGGTGTTGGGATCATCTTCTTCCTCTGCTGCGTCTGCAGCTCTGCCCTAAAAAAGGCTGGATATAGCCTTGTTGTGGGGGACAAAAAGGCATCAGAGGGCCCTGTTGCCCTGGGCCAAAAGTTGGAAAAGGCGGGTAACCCCATGCAGTAGGTGGCCACCATTGTCGGATGTGGCCCACCTCGTTGACCTCGGCACTGTCTACTGCCTCGGTTCTGCGTCCTCTGGCACATAGTGTCTGAACTGCTATCTGAGTCACTTGATCCTTCTTCTCTGTCTGAGGAGGAATAATTCAACCCGTAGCGTCTACCTTTGTTGTTGAAGGCTGGAGGTTGGAAAGAGTCGTCTGTGTACAGATAGACTTTTTCCAAAGCAAATTTGGCCAAATCATTTTTGAATTTGGTGATCTTGCTGGTAAGCTAAGGTTCTTTATAAGCTTTTGAGACTTTGGCGACTTCTTCCAAGTTCTTTTTAAAGAGTGTGGCACCGACTATTGTCATTATTTCTGATTCCAAAGTTTGAATTACGATCAGAATAGTGTCAGCCACCGTCTTTGCCTTGTTGATGATAAGAATCAGCCATGTCCCTCGTGCACCGCCAGGTAAAGAGGGACCAGTCTTTGGGAAAGATCTTATTATCTAAAAACACCCTTGGTGCGTTGGGGACTATGATGCCGGTGGAGGCACAATTGCTTCTCAGATAATCGGTCATAATTGAGCCATATGTGGTTGTTCTAATATGGAGGTGTCTCAAATTCTGAAGTTTGTTCCAGTCATCAGATGTTGTGATGGTCTGTGTTAGTGGTGTGTCTAATATGCTTAGGGTTGTTAGTCCGTCAAGAACCATTGCATCATCAAAAGCTAGCCCCATGTGTTCTGCCAAGATAGAAAGAGAGATGGTGTCATAGTAACACACTTGTTCTTTGTAACTGGAAAAAATAATGAAAAGAGAAAGTTAAAGGCCCGCAGCTGAGCCGCTGCTCAAAAATTACAACACACACAAAGAGGGCTAAGAGGAGGTTTAATGACCAACGTGGGCACGCTCCCCACTCCAAGAATCAACAGGTCCTAATTGTGTGAAAATTTTCGAATGTGATACACAAAACTCACATCAGTGAAGAAACCAACTGAACAGGGAAAGGTATTCCTTTTAAGGACGACTCCCCTCACACACCATAGGTGTCATGCTTCATCATAGGGGTGCCGCCTCGCGTTAGGACTAGGTTCCCCAATGTCTATAAAAGAAAAAACAGACCGTTGTTGATCCTAAATGTGACATTCAAAAACTTTTGTGGATGCATTCATCCCAGTGGAGCACATATCAGTACTGAGAAATGTGATGAGGGGGGAACATCCATTATGACGCGGTGTTTACACCGCACTACCATTACAACGCTGGTTTTACAACACAAGTCGTTACCACGACTTGCGCTGGAGGGCGCTCTAGGCTAAGGAATAGTAGATTTACTATTCCAACACCTTCCCTACTGTACGTAGGCTGGTGTTGGAATAGTAAAGTTTACTATTCCTAAGTCCAGCACCCTACAGCGCAAGTCGTGGTAACGACTTGCGTTGTAAAACCACCATTGTAATGGTAGTGCGGTGTAAACACCGCGTTGTATTGACATACAACCGTGATGAGGTACTCCAAGTTTCTCTTTTGTCTGGGAATGGATTGAAATCTGTCAGTAGGAGACCGCTGCCATTTAAAACAATAAAATGCATGCATCCATGGCTGGCATTTGCAAATAATGTAAAACTTTCCCTTCCTGATAATCCAGTGCGAACACACCTATTTTCACGAATTTATGGGATATTCAGCAAGGTGAAATCGATTCTGTTGTGCTTATTAGGTATCCTCTAGCTTCAGAGATGATGCAAATGTGTCCTACTTATAATCAAAGTGCATACATATTATTTTTAATCCTGTCCACAATAACAAGAGGAGTGTGCAATGCATCATGGTTAACATAAGACAAATAATGTGTTAATTCACTTCATATATCCACACAAATTAGACATTCAGCTGTTCCATTGTGTCCTCTTTAGTTTCAGGTCTCACGATTGATATCGTTTGTGTATATTTAATGTTGATGAATTCCAGTCTGCAGAAACAGAAAGCCTTTGATTCGCATACTGTCTGTTCTGCAACTAGTTACTTTTCTAGGGCACAAGTCTATATTGGGAAGAAATGTGACCATTCAAGCCCAAACATAGCTGCAAAGTGAAGGTCGGAAGGAGGTGGACAGGGTGTCAGGATCCCGGAAATTTTTGTTATTTTAATTCGAGAGAGCTACTGAGGTAGTGTGAGCAATTTGATATAAGAACACACAAAGAGGGCCAAGAGGAGGGTTAAAGACCAACGTGGGCACCCTCCCAACTCCAAGAATCAACTCACAAAAGAGCCCACAGGTCATAGTTCTGTGAAAATGTTCGAATGTGATACACAAAACTCACACCAGAGAAGAAACCAACTGAACAGGGGAAGGTATCCCTTTTAAGGGCTACTCCCCTCACACACCATAGGTGTCATGCTTCATCATAAGGGGTGCCTCCTCGTGTTAGGAACCTAGTACTAACTCGGGCTACAACCCTCTCTACGAGGGAGGAGCTCAGGGTTGTTTTTCAATTTGAATACATGGGTTGTACTAAAAACCCTATGTGAGCTTGGTGTGTTAATGAGTGAAATGTGCAGTGCTAAAGTGAGTGTGAGATAAAACTGCCTATAGAGCTAGCCAGCAAAGCTTTATTTAGCTACCTTATGACTGTGGGCTCTTTTGTGAGTTGATTCAATGTGATATAACCCCAGTAGTAAATTGTTAAATACATGGGGCGGGGATCCTGAGAGTGGAGGAAGAGGTTTAGGCCTTATCATGCATGTTATTGGATGTCACCTGTCCCGTAGTGCTGCTTCATATAAGACATAAACTTGTAGAGGATGTAAATGTCAATAATGAGTATTACAAGAGCCAGTCTGACTTCATCCAGATGTGGTAGATGACTCACTGCTCCCTATCTGGCATGTCCTAAACTGAGTGTCTCCCTTCTCTTTGCAGGCTCCAGGATGAATTTGGAAAAGCTCAGTAAGCCTGAGCTCCTGATGCTCTTCAGCGTCCTGGAGGGCGAGCTGGAAGCGAGGGATGTTGTCATAGAAGCTCTGAAGGTATGTAGTCTCTGCTGGATCAAGAAACCACAAATATTCTCCCCCGGCAGCTTCCTTATTTTGTATGCAAACTTCCATCATGAGTATGAGCTTGTTTGCAGTTTGGCTCAAATGTTTCCCGGGGTTCACTTTTATAGTGGACATTTACAAATTCTAAAGTCGTTCCAATACCACTCGATTGTGAATAAAGAGGGCTGTGTGTTATTAGAACCTTACAAATGAAGCTGTTATTAGATTCTTTGGCTGCTGATGATTTTTCTGAACTTAAAACGTAAGAAAGGTTTGGGATTTGCACTGTATGGATTTTTAAGGGGCAGATGCTTTTCTTACAAATATTGTTAGAGACCTTTATACGTTCATAATTAAATGTGACCATTAGTTGGATATTCACAGCCCTTAATGCTTCCCTCCTAATTTGCCACGTGCGTTTCCATTGTCGTAACATGTCACTATTGCTGAATAAACTGTTATTAAGTGCGAGGTGTAGAGTGATGCTGTGCATGTAAATACGAGCAGAGAAACCACCTCTGTATTTCGACAAATTACCATAGACCCCAGCTTCTGCCTCTACTGAGTAGTTGACTGCAGTACACAGGCATACTGAGACCACCAGGGCTCGGGTCGAAATAGGGTTTATTGTAGGTGTAAATGTAGGGATTGGTGGAAGGGTCGGCTGAGCCAAAGGAAGTAGGGTTACTTGAATGAGCAAGTCCAGGGGTAAGATGCAGAAAGCTTACATTTAGGGGATTGCCATGATTGAGGTAGATTGGCATCTGGGACATTGCTAAGGAGGAAATGATGTGCAATTGGTTGAAGAGCATGTGTGTTGTACGTTGGCGGCGGTACAGGACTAGTAGTGTTTGAAAACCGCAAGTAGTGGTTGCCTATGAAGTATTCACCATGCATTGTCGATAGGTGACAGGGGAGTCATGTGGATTCCGGTATGTCCAAGCCTACCTTCTTTCTGAAGGTTAAACTGTGTAGCCATTAATGTGTAATTCTGTAGTGAAGTTGATGCTCCCATCCTTCCCTGTGCCTCAAATAGCTGTTCCTGATGAGATTGTAAAAATACGTGGACCACACATGCTTTTGGGGGTTATCTGTTCATAGCGGCAGCTGATATGGCTCGTGGGTGGGTGAGTTTGGGAGTGGCAGGCGAGGAAATCGCGATGGGGGCGCTTGTCGCGGGGTTCTGTCGCAAGGGGCTGGTTGTCGTAGGTTGTGTCGTGGGGGTCCGAAATAAAAACATTTAAAAAACATAAACTTACCTTAAGGCTTGGCATGCGTCGCTGCTCCTGCTCGCCTGTCTTCGGTGCCGTGACACGGTGCTCAGCCAGGGGCTGGAGTGGTGGGCATGTTCTCCATGCAGGCTGTAATGGAGAACAGGGTAGTGCTCATGACTGGTTTGGGCGGCCTGAGAGGGCTGACTAAATAGTCATTGCGCACTGCCGGTAGAGCAGACCCAGCCAACCCCCGCCCCCCCTTCACCCTTCACCCGCCACAAAGCAGCAGTACACATCACGAAGCATAAAATGCTTATAACTTGATGTTATTATCATTTTATGTTTCTCGAAGGAGCCACTCCTGCTGTTTCAGCTACTACATTTTTGAAACCCTCATGAGTGATCAGCACGGTTATCTGCTGAGTTCACCTGAAATTTGTCATTGCTGTTTTGACACTTGACGGGAGGTACCGGTGGTGCAGGACTGGGCCTCAAAGGTATTGGGGGAAACACAATGTCCATGGGGCCTGTGAAAGCTAGGGCTGCACTGGAGAGGAAAGTGCAGGCAGAGTGGCTGGGGTAGGTCAACACCCATGTAAACCCACTGTTTTACAAGAGGCAAGTAGAGATATGAAATCACTGACCTTTGCACATTTTAAGTTTTGACCATGGATCAGATGTTAGTGCTTGTACATATATGGTCAGCGACTTTTCTCTGCAACCCTTGTTTGGCATCCATATGATACTCAAGTGGGTTTGTCTGAAGTCTTTCAATGCTACTCTGCTCGTCATTGCTTTCTGGTTGTGCGAAACAACAAGTCTGCTATAGCAGAGGCGATGATCAGAGGAGCCATTCGTTCTCCCATTTGCTTATGGCTGCACAAAATGTTACTGAGGACAGAAGGATTTATTTAATTGCTTTCATTCGGAACCCCTGCTTTTCAAGTCAGCTATTTTCAAATATTTTAAATCCGACTGTGCACTCATACAAGGAATCAAAATGTATATCTTAGTTTCCAAAACACTGAGACACTTGTAGCTAAACTTCCCCATAACTAATAGTACGGTTTATTCTCGACAATATAGTGCAAAGAACAAACTTTTTGTAGTGCTGCTGTTAGGATAAGATCATTCTAGTCCTTCATCAAGGACCCAGGGAAATCAATCGTAGCTGAATTTCTTTTGAGGGGGAGGGAGAGTTGCTTTTAGCTTTGAAGACGAAAATATGTTCACCGGTCTAGTAGTTTGTATCATCCACCTTCTATACAGTAAGACACATTGTAGTTCTCACTTACGGTGAACTGCCGTATGCAGTGGTTAATTTTTAAAAGAATGAGTCCCGGTACCTCTGCTTAGAAGCCCTCAGCCAGTTCTATTAAATGTTAGTCAAATACCAAGACAGGTATTCTTAAATCCATCTCCTGCTTCTTTAATCCTCTACCAGACACGCCCAGCCCTTTAATTTACTTTCAGATTCCTGCCTTCTCGCTTTGTGACTATTTTTCCGGCTTTATTTTCCTTTGTTGTGCAGATTTGTGTGTGTTTTCCCTCTCGTACTGTCTTAAATATCTAACGCTAAAAATAAGTGCCGATCCTCATAAAAAGATATGTGCCGGTGTGCTGCAGCTGCAACGGCAACCACCAGCTCAAATTAAGCACAGATCATACATAAATTCACAAGAGGTTCCAAAATTCAACTCCTACTTAAATGCCCTGTAATTAAGTTCTCTTAGCAACTGATTCATTGTGCTCTGGCACACCTAACATTTTTTTTAGTTGACGTCTGAATTGTAAAACGCATAAAAACAATAGCATTACAAAGCCACAGGCAATTGACCTAAAATGAAAAGCCAATTGTATGGCTAGAAACAAAGTCAAAATAAAATGTAACAAGATAAAAAGTGCATTTTAACTATCTTTTGTCTAATTAACATTAAGTCCATGTCAATTAAAAAAAATAATAATAATAATCATGTGATTTGTAGACTCATTGCAAAAAAAACACACGGTCGGTCTAGTCTTGGCAAGCAGGTGCAATGGTTATTTGTATTTACTTATTTTCTTATTGCAGGCATATGCCACAAAATAAAAAAAAAAAGGAAAAAAAAATATTTTGCTGCCTAAACGCAGTATCCTTCAAATAAGTTTTTATAAATTCAAAAACAACTATTTCCTAATAAGTTGTAATAGAACTGTGAAGGCACTTCCTTTCTGGCAGGTGTACTTGAAACAGGTTTAAAAACATTTTTAGGTTTTAATGCACAGCACAATATGGTTCTTATTGATGTAAAGAAAAGACTTTACATAACTGGAACCTAAAGATGTATTCAAAACTCGTAAGGATAACTTACAAAAAAGGTATGAAGAATGAAAAGAAAAAAAAGACATAGGCAAAATGAAGTATCGGCCCACCAGCACCGGTACTGAATTGCACTTCCTTTTATGTGGATGTGCATGTGATGAGACAAAAGGCCATCCCTCACCCTGCAAGAGAGCCAATCGCTGAAGTGGGCCGACCCTGGTCCGCAATGCTGTCTGCTGTGGTGGGCAGAAGCAACTTGGTAATGCCAATGGAGCAGAAAAATCGATGAAAAGGGCTGACCCAACTGACCTGTTTTTTTTTTATATAGGTATGAATTCATCCAAATGTCACTTTTTTGCACGGATGTAGTCCAGTAAATAAAAAAGGCCAATTCTGATTGAATTCCCTGTAAATGTGATTTTTCTGTCTAGGTGCTCAAACTCGTATTCCTCCTCCTATTCCCCATCGTGCAGTCAGTTCACTAACACAGTTTAGAGTGGTGGGAAAACATTGTTAAAGATTATTTCTCGCCAAACAGATAAAAACCTTGTAACAAAAGACTGACTAAGCTGGGATATGTATTTTTGTTTAGTTTTATATTGACAGTGTCGTTTTAAAAATGTGTTTTGCAGACGAGATGGAGTCCACGTGGTGAGTGACAGAGAGTGAAATCTCAACAGAAGTTACTATTTCCTACCAAACTGGTTCTACATAAAGGGCTTTAAGTGTTGCTGTTATTAAAATAATAAAAACGTGCTTTGAAAGTTGTCGCTAAAATCCAATCGGCGATGCAGTCCCTGATATGTTTCCCAGACGTAACTTAATTTTTCATGGTATTTTTGACTATTTCCTTTTCCCAGGTGTGTGTGCGTATTTTTTTTTTGTCTTTCATGCGGTTGCATAGCGCTTACTAGTACTACGAACCGATCTGCCTCTAGTGGCCTGAGTGAGTTCCGGGTGTTAATGCGTGTTCATGGCAGAGCACGATTGATCAGCTCTGGGGATGAGGCTGAAGGTAGTGCGAGTTCATGG
Source organism: Lissotriton helveticus (assembly GCF_964261635.1). Lineage (NCBI taxonomy): Eukaryota > Metazoa > Chordata > Amphibia > Caudata > Salamandridae > Lissotriton > Lissotriton helveticus. Next base: position 1,473,317,617 of record NC_136065.1, read on the forward strand.
CAGTACCAGGCACTGTGTCACGAATATGTTGTGACTGCATTCTCCTCCAATCCTTGACCTTTTTGCCTAGCACTCGGAGCAACAGTCACATGTCTGTCAGTTGTAATTCAATATCGTTATAAAAATGAGTGAGCCATGAACGTGTGTTTAACAAACTGTCATAGACAATACAAACGCTGCACTGATTCGGAAATGAATACCACGGAGTATGCAGTGCTGTAAGAGGGATGGAAGAGGTGGGAAGGTCTCTAAAACTGCATGTGTAAAAAGTACAAGGAACCCTTTATAAGGGACATGGTCTACGTAATCCTGTACATGATACAAAACATGTCAAGTAAAATCCTCTCTTTACCACAGCATGCCGAATGACCAGCGTTTGAGTGTCTGTGAGTTCTGTTAGCTCACCTGTTATAACACTCACACACTAAAATAGGTCCAACTCACTCTTATCAATGCTTGTTAGCACTGATTTGCATTGGATATCAGCTACATGAGTAACACACTTTGTGGGGACTCCAAGCCCCAGACACTAGTGCTTGCCAGAAGGCAATGCTCTGCTGCAACACACCATCAGGTGCATAAAGTTGCCTCTTGCAACCGCTGGGTGGGACGCGCTCTACGGAGACTCTAGGCCCCAGACATCAGTGCCTGCCAGGAGGCAGGGCTCTGCTGCAACGCACTATTTGTTTCATAAAGCTGCCACTCGCGACTGCAGTGCAGGATGCGACAGGGCACTGTCTAGGCCAAGGACGGGCCCGTCTACACCTATCCATGGCCGGACGAGGCTGGGCCACCCCCATAACGCCTTCTTCAGGACCTGGGTGAGTATGTCTTATATTCTCAAAAATGTTAGTAACACACCCCTCTCTAACGGTCAGTGGCCTTATTTGCTCCTAGTGACTCTGCCTAATATCACCTACACTTAAATCTAGGTATTTTTTCATTGTACACCAGGTTGGCTCCAGTTTCAAGTAGTGTATAATGCAGAGAGGATCTCATGGGCAAGCGCAAGTGTGCAGGTGGGTCTTTGGCCACTACCCCACCCTACTAAAACCACATCCATAGACCGGATGTTGCAGAATGCAATAGGGGGTTTAGCAATTGAGCGTGACTTGGTGGGGAGAAAACTATGCTTGGGTTCTGGAGTATCTTTACATTCACAGATTGGTTTCTTGAGTCAGTTTCCACTACTGGTACCCCTGAGGCTGGGACTAATGTGGCAAACGTGGTTTCTGACCTACTTTCTAGCTCATCAAATGGGGCTACCTTTCCCCAGGTACAACATATGGAACGCCAACAAGTAGAAACAAGCATTTGCAATGCAATAGGTCTCGCATTACTGATAGTTTGATGTATTGGCATTGCAAATAATAATGCAACGCCAATAGCTCATACTTTCAAATGCTTGCGGTGTGAGCCAGGGACCAGCATAGTATGTCTCAATGCAGTACCACAAGCTGCTCCTAGAGGTCCCTAGTGAGCAAGGCACCAGCATCGTATGTCTTGGTGCAGTGCCGCAAGCTGCTCCTAGATGTCCCTAGAGAGCAAGGCAGCAGCACTGCATGTCCCTGTGCAGTATCGCAAGCTGCGGCTAGAGGTCCCTAGTGAACAAGGCACTAGCACTGCACGTCTCGGTGCAGTACTGCAAACTGCTCCTAGAGGCCCCTAGTGAGCAAGGCACCAGCTCTGCATGTCTAGGTGCAGTACCGCAAACTGCTCCTAGACATCCCAAGTGAGCAAGGCACCAACACTGCGGACCTCTCTTGGTCACATATGGTGCTGCACCCGCAAGAAGATTTGGTAAAGCCACCCTACCCATAATGCATTGCAAGCAAGGCTGTACTACGAGTACATTCAAATACCTATGCCCATATATACAAAAATTAGCTTTGAGATGTGACAAAATAATTATTGCATTAATATTGGATCTGAGTGGAGCTGATTAAGGGTGATTTATAGATGGTCTCATATAAGAGTGAGTTATATAACCACTGCCAGCTTAGCTCAGGACCAAGTGTGTGTCTTGCCTGACGCCTTTAAAAAAAATAGTGCTTTGAGGTGGTAATTAAAACCTAGGGAGTAACAACACATATAACAGGGGGTGTCCTCTGGGAGGTTAAAAGAAGAGACAAGGTGGTACTAAGAAGGGACTACTAAGCCTATTGACCAATGAAAAGCCACGATTTACAAAGGGCAGGGACAGGAGCCAATTAAAAAGATGGGAGGAAAGAGGTCAGAGCTTTATGTCAATATCCTGAATACAGCATGTATCGAAGAGACAACACCTAAAAAGACCATGTAGGACTGCCCTGGTTAAGCAACACAAAACAGGAGCCCAAGCAGATCATCTGTCTAATACCCCTGTCTCTGTCCAGCTCACGTGTCATTGCCAGAAGGGGTCCTGACTTAAAACAAATCTGGTCTGCACAACTAATGAAAGAGTTAGTAAATAGAGTTGTGGGCATTTTGTGTTTGGAACTTGCACAAATCTTGTTGCGCCTAACAGCAATAGAGTATATGCTTAAACTCACTCCAAAACCACAGCGCCAATCCCATCAGGTCACAGAAGGAGGAGGGCCTGTGGCCAGTAGTCCTAGTATGCCATCCAGGCCCAGAGCTCCGAGCTGTGGAAATAGAAGCCCCCGCTCTCACAGTACCGCCTATAATATCCAGAGCTAACTCCTCACCAGCAGGGCATTCCACTGAAGGGGGGCATTGAGGGGATCAACCCTGTCTGCAGGATAGTAGCAATGGGCGACTTGGGCCTGTTGCAACAGTACAACAACAGAAAAAACTTCCTGTTAATAACTTGCATCCTGCCCTTCTCTGACAATCCTCACAGCAGCTTCCTAACTGCGGGAGGCCAGAGAGAAACACACAAGGAACTTACTAATAAATGCTTTGAGTGATTTATGAGAAGTAAGAACTTTGCTGCTTCATTGGCACATAATTTCCTTTTTACATGCAGGCTGTGGCGGATTGGGGGGGGGGTCAGGTTGACCGTCCAGGAGACTGTGTTTTCATCAACTACAAGGCTCCTAATGTTGTCCATAGGTTGCTCTATAAAGGGGTGCATGAACAGGAAAAGGAGTTGAAAATTGCCCTTTTACCACTAGGTTACTTTGATAAACCTTGTTCCTATGTAAGACATGTATCAATGCTACTGCAACACTTTTCTCGTCCAGCAGCATTCGCAAATGGCCAATGGCACATTGGGTATTTCAGTATCCCTGTTAACAACCGTTCTCATGTACTTATTGCAAGTACACTGACTTATACACTGATAAGGGGGTCCCCAGCTTTCCATCTCCTTAGCAGGGGTAACAGACTGTCTCCTCAAGACTGTGTCCATCCGAAAAGGGGTGTGTGAGCAAGGCTATCTCCACCACCCAGACAGTCAATGACGGGTAGAATTTCACTATAACTGTGCGCTCCTAGTTAATCCTCTTGCTGGTTGGACCATAGAAATTGAAACAGACCATCTAGCTCATTCTCATGTGGTCACCATATGTTCTATATTAAGCTCTCTGGACGGTGGAGGAGGCATTTTAGTTGGTCCATGATTACCTTTGGCTGAACACAGAATTGATAGACCAAACAACCTGAGTAGTAATGAAGAGTCTAAAGCTAGGGCCCCTAACATGGGACCAGCAAAACTAGCAATAAGGGAGGCCTCAACTAGAGTAAGACCCAAGGAGTTAAGAGCTACCCAATCCAATCTCCCATTTAGAGCCCTGTCTTGGATCATTGCTGGTATAGGCTCCAAACTAGATTACAAGGACTGGGGTCTTTTTATTGACCAGTTTGATGTCTACCTCCTTCAAGAAACTTGGCTAGCCATAACAATACAGTGACCAGGTTTTGCCACTTATACTAGTGAGGCTTCAGTTAGGGGTAGAGGCTGACCATCTGGGGGATGGAGGACCTGGGTTGGCACCCACCTGGGGTGCACAGTGAAAAAAGTTGAGGTAATATCGGTTGGCATATTGTGCGTAAACCTCGTGCTCATTGGAAATTTCTGCCATCATTACCTCAGTACCGTAGGTATGAAAACAACTGAATTTTGAACCCAAAGTGGATACCTCTTTGGGTTTGGAAAAACATCACCTAAATATCCAATTTATATTATAGTGTGTTGAGATCACATTGCTAGGCCACCTGAACCTAAGAGCTGATGTAGTGTGTTGTTTTACCCACTCCTAAATCCCCAAACATCTGTGAGTGGTTTCAGGATGAGGCTTTGAACGTAGAAAAACAGCCTCTGCAAAGAGGGAACATGTTGTATATTTTGTTTGTTAGTACTAAACCTGCTCTTTAACAGACTTCACTTGACTGGACTAAAGTACAAGGAACTGCTCAGTAACATATTTAGTAAACCGTTTATTACTTTTTACATATTTTCTAGATTGTATTCGATATAATGCTTTAATGTGTTCATTGAATGGAAAGGAATTAAGAATGAAACCTTATATTAATGCAAAAAATTGCAAACTTCCCCCCTAGTTGCAGTGACTAGGTAAAAGTGGAGATAATAAAGAAGTATTAATTTGTGATGTAATTAGTAAATCCCGACCCACAATAAGTTGGACTTGCACAACTACATTATCAATTGTGTGCGCCGGCGTGGCTGAGCTTTATTGCATGTACTGTATATTTTATTTATTAAAGCTGAAATGTGTCTGTTTTGGGTAACTTTTTGGTAGGAAGTAACAAGAAGTTTCAACCTTCAGACTTCTTCACCATTAATCTGCTGCAACAGTAACTGTACCGAAAAGGAAAATTGATTCATGTTTTGGAGAAAGTTTGACTTGACCAGTGGACAAAACAGTGAGAACGTTGCCATCAACATTTTGTTTAATCGAGTTTATTATTGTAAAAAAAATGAATTCTTTTATGATTCACCCATCAAAATACAGTCAACCATCCAAATTTCCTCACCTTTTCACAATATGGAAAATCCTCAAACGGGGAGACTTATCAGTGGTTTGTGAATTATTTTAGCAAATAGTGAAATATAAACACTTCCCTGAGCAGTAATTTAGGAAAGCTGTTCTAAACAAACCTTAATTGGTACGTTTTTTGTCCTAGTCTTTGCAAAAACGTAATACTTCATTGGGTGAATTGCCAAAAGTACAACAAAGCAAACAATCTGTAGCTTCTGGGAAACATTGATGTTTTGCCTGTTTGGTCCTTCTAGAATGAAGCATTTGACAGTCCCGTCTCTATCATTAGATGTTTGCAGGCTCTCCCTTTACATGTTTAATTGGCGAGTTGCTTTTACCCCAATTTGTTTCGATGTTCCACTAACTCTTGACCATGTAAAGAAATGTAAGACCACGAACGCCATTTTGTCATCCGTCTTCCACGGAGGCAGCTTTTTTTATTTACGTTGAAGTTAAGTTCCTGTTTGTGGCGTCTTTATTGTGAGAGTAGAAAGTACACTTGCACAGTGGAACATGTTCCTTATTTCAGAATTTATGAAGAGAGACTAAATTAACTTAATTGCTATGTTCACGTGTGGCACCTTATAGTCGGTCTAGTTTATCAGTTTCGAAAAGAATGCTGGGAAAACTAGTTTGCGAGCTAAGAAGTACTTTGCACTATGATGATCTATTAGAAGCCTTGGTGCTAGAAAATGCAAAAGCATGCTAATGGGTGCTACATAGTAGACAAGGTATTGTGATTACCATTATTATTGCTGCTCAAATGTTACTTCAGGAGCTAATGTAAATTCCCACTCCTTCCATTTAGGACCCTACCAATAGCCATGCATTGTTTTTCCCCTTAATATTTAGTCTTATCGGCATGGTTTGTATGAGGAGTTTGTAGCCTGTTCCCTTACTGTCGTTATCACACTGCCGAGTTAACCTGTCCACGCCACGTACATTGTGTAAAAGCGAGGGTGTGGTTCTTTGAGGAACTGCGAGGACAAAGTGTAATTTATGGTGTGACATCATTCACTGTAGTTTTTATTACTGTCGTTTAAAAAATATGGTGTTTACTATTTTCCATACCAACATTGGGACACTATGGAAACCAAGCCAAATCGCAGTAGCCTTTGAGTGTTTTCTGGCTGCTACCCTTCTCCAGGAATATCCACCAGAGTTTTTATCGTGGCCTGCTGCCCAGTGCCCTACTCCCTAGACTATCTGCAATTTTATATGTTGACAAATTCTAGTATCAAACGTCTGTAATCACTGCAAACGTTTGCTAAGGTCGATAAACTCTCCACATGTTTATAAGTAAGGGCATGTTTCGCCTGCAATACTATTCCCACAAGAGCGAGTGGAGGAATCCGAGAAGCAATACAGGTTTTGATGTTAAAAAACGTAACATCTTACTATGATATGACATAGTGCAGTTGTACTTGATTAAGAAAATAATGTAGGATAACGTATCCCATCCTACTGGTTAAGGATATAGCAAACCACTGGTGATTTTTGTGATCATAATTAGGCAGAGATTACTTATTTGGTCATAAAAAATCAGAGATAACTCACAATATATTTTTAACCTATTACAGAAGGTTTGTTTCCATTATAATATATTGTCACACCATTACCCTTCTCACAAACCACTTAAATCCTTGATGTCTTGCTCTTTCATGCGAAAGGGGTAATATGTTAGCAGGTGTTAAAAAAACAAAATAGTGCAAATTAAAAAAAGTTTATAAAGCATGCACTCCTGCATCTGAAGCCGATTCAAGAATGGAAGGTGACACTGTATGTCACGTAACATAAGAAGTTGTTGTTTCTTTAGTGTATACTCTACTCCAAGTCACCTGCCTGGCCCCAGAGCCGTTCCTGCGGTGTTCCCCTTCTTCCTCGAAGTCCTCATGTGAGTTCAAGTTCAAATCAAGCATAGAATAGTGTAGTAGGACGCAACCCATCACGTTACTGTGACTTCAAAAATAGGTGCAATGGCATCAAGATAAAGTCACACTCTATCGGGCTCACCTGCCACAGAGCCCTTCCCTCAGTTGATTATGGTTTTCCCTGAGTTTCCTAGCCTTATTTCGACATTGCAACAGATCAACACTTTCAAGAAACTGTACTGCAAATTGTCAGTGTGCTTCTGGCTTCCTGTGTGCACCTTTGAAACTTAAAGAGCTCAGCAGGTAGTTCTTCTTGTTCAATTGCATTTTAGGTCTTGCCTACCATACCACTCAATTTGTGAAGTGGAAAATACCTTTTTTGGGTTTACTAAGTAATTACAGTGGGCTTACAGCCAATATATTCCTTACTGTTGATTGGCTTGGTTGTCACTCTCAGTTGCTTGCTTCTTATCTTTCTTGTACCATTGAATAGTTTGTTCCTTCCCTGGAGCATAGTTACTTTACAATCCTTTACTTTGGCTGACCTGTATCCACCAACTGCTCTTTTTTTTAATAACCCGCCAGCCAGTTCCTACCAGCTTCCCCGCTACTTCCATTTAATTTACTGGTCCATCTCGAATTGTTGCCATCTGCCTCATTTTGTAGGTAAACATGAGCAAAATAGCCAATGTGTGTGCACGTCATATATGAATGACTGCAAAATAACGCAACCTTTTTATCACACTTTTGTGTGTGTTTTTTTCCTCTCTTTTGGCCATTGCTAAGGCTGTACAGCATCTTGCTGAGGATGTACAGCATCACCAAAATGCATTGACCAAAGCAACAGGCCCAAAATGCAAGACCTATTGGATTTGCTAGTGCTTGTTAGAGCATCAAAGTCATCGTAAAGTTAAAGGTATTTAGAGAAGTGAAGTGAGGACGTGCTAGTTCTGAACTCCAGGCAAAACTGACGAAAACGTGAAACAGTATTACAATTTTGGAGCTTAAAAGGAGAAGAGAAAAGATTTAATATGTGTCAATAAATGTAAACGATTGGCTCTGAGGTCAAGGGGGACGTGCAACAGCCATTTTTCAATGTTCTTCTAATAATCCATCGGAAAGACTAGAAATCTCTCCATTATAACTGCCTTACCTATGTAGCCAAAAGCGTATTTTTCCCCACCTGCCTTAGCCCTAGAGTAAGAGCAAAGAAGGAAGATTGGATAACGGTGACAAAGGGATAAAGAAGAGAAGAAAAAGAACCTGCACGAGTGAGAACAAACACAAAGTATCGGGTGGTGGATGGAAAAAAGATTAGACCAGCTTGAGATTTAGCAGTTTCAGCATGTAGCAGGACGTGTGTCCATTTATTGCACTTAGTTTTTTTTCTTCTGTTTTTTTAAAACAGTTTTACCACTTGTGCAAGCACGCACAGTATGTATGTGCTGCATGGTCTCTGACTTTGCAGACCTACCCACAGAGGTCATGGGAAGAGTTCTGAAGCACAAGGGAAGTTTCCACAGCTGATGTGTGCAAGGGAAGATTGCGTTGCAGCTGCACGGTGTGTCCGTGTTGGTTGCGTTTGTTGAAATCTTTTTTCTGTTGCCTTTTGTCGTTATAGTTACTTTCGATTTTTGGTTTGAGCACATCTGAATGTAAATATACTTCGCTTTTAATCAGTCTCCCTGTTACATCGTAGATCAACATGGAGTGTTGTATTTCCTGTGAAGAGAATATACCCTAGGACCCAAGAGCCCTGCTTTCTTTTCTTTAATAGCCACAGAAAGATACTGTTACTGGGATGGTTTCCCAGACATTAAACCGTGTTGAGAGCCTCATTTTTGTGACTTAAGCTAATAGAGATATCAAAAAACACGCTGGTCACTTGCTATTATAAATCCAGCACCCTTCAGGGTTTCTAGTTTTGAGGTTTTCAGAGAGTTGGTTCACCAAGCTATTTCCCCGGACAGTTTTGACCAATAAGGCACCCGTAGCCTGAAAACATAAAATGCACGCCAAGGTTGCTTTGCAGAGCAAAAACATGTTAATTTGTTTAGTGAATAACGACCAGTTTTCGTTTATTTTCTATTTCTATTTAAATTATTCAATTCAACAATAAACAAAGAAAGCAATAAAACAAATTGCTAAGAGAAACTAACAATAAATAATAATTAGTAGGCAAGAGAAAGAAAAGATCGGTGAATTACTCTTTGTAGTTTCAGATTTTTAAGCTGAATGCTCAAAGAAGTCAATCATTTACAATTGTAGACTTACTTTTCTGCCTTGGTGCAAATATATAACTTTTGGGATTTCACAGAATTTCCTTGTTATATGCATGGCAGCTGCACCGTTTGTGGCATATTTTCCTTGCCCTTATCTCCCTAATATGGAATCATACATTCATGTACAATTCCGCATTGGGGAAGTAAAATGGATGTGCAAATTCACGTTTCTGCATTGCCTCCTTCACCTACATCCCCTTCAAGTTTTAAGGTTAACATGCCTCCTTTCTACCCTGGCAGTGGTGTTACTCTAGACTTGTACTGTAGTAAAACTCATTGTTTTAATTATCGGAAATGGTCGAAAAGAAATTTGTGAATACCAACAAATTCAGAAGTCCGTGGAGCTCTCAACCTGAATAGAAAACCACGCCTCGAGCCGCTCGCTCACCACATCTTTCATGGGGGTTACTACTATGTAATTCTGTGCCATTGTGTGGGAGAATTGCGTAGGAGTAAAACCTTTAACCTACGAAGAATCCTTCTGTAATGTGACATGTCACCAGTTCCTGATGGACATAAACAAAAATAGTCCTGCTCTTACATTTTGGAGATTAAGACATGGTGTGTCTCTCAGAAGTATTGTTGTTCTAGAATACCTGTCCATAATTTAAGGCTATCTGTATGTTTTACAATGTTTATCATCATGTTATCAGTTTGTGTATTTTTTTATATACTTTATCCCCGTGGTACTCTGATAGATTCTGATTTCGCTGTTCTCCACCCTAAAAGGAGATTTATGACTACCCTTTTTCCACAGCCTAATTCATATTAAGTTTCTGCCAATTTACCTGTTTTCTCAACATGTTGTCTTATCTATCACTGTTATTTCTTCCTAAATTTAGGGCACAAGGACACTTTATAGGCAGTAGAAAGAAATTTGTCGGATGTTCATGACCTTTAGAGAGAAATTTAGATACAAGGCTAGTCTTCATGGAGTACTTGTGATGAAAGAATAAAGACCTGTAAGAGGAAAGGAGTAGTGTTAATGATGACTATGGCGATAGAAGAACATCTTGTGCAAGGAATGAATCGGAAAACATTGAGAAACGAGAGAAGGCATGTAAAAAAATACGTTTAATTGAGTAGAATGTAATCAATATGGAGAAATAGAGTAAGAGCATGGTGATGTGGCATATGGATTACTTAAATAAAAGTGAGAGCACAGATTCAACACATAGAGAGAGCATGGTTCGAGGAATAAATACTTAGAACACATAAAAGAATTAAACAGGGTGAAGAAAAGGGTGAGTGTCTGATTTGCATTCTTAAAGATTCTTGAAGGTCAAAGAGCATGAGGAAAGAGCAGATGAGAGTTAGTAAAAGTTGGCATAAGTGGGTGTTTGTAGCATCCAGCAGGGAGACCGCTCAGCAACACAAGCACAAGTGTTGAGAGAATGTGAGCTCACAATTGAGGAAGGAATGAAGGTATACAAGAAAATGTAATAGAGAAAAGACTGTAAGGAAAGGAAAAATATTTTTAGTAATAGCCTACTCAATGGGGCAGTCAGTATATGAGTGTTTTGCAGCAGGGTCGCCAGAATGTGTGGACTGGTCCAAAAGGTGGGTGACTGAAAGAATTGTACTGAGTAGTGGATTGGCCCAAGTCTCATTATTAGCTAGGAAATATTCCAGACTTCGAGCAATAGTTTTCAAAACAGGCTCTTCCTAGCTGCAGCAAATCTTGTTGTGTATTTATGCACTGGTACTCAAGGCTACCCAGACGGTATTCTGGATATTGATACATTTTAAGCCCTTGGGGAAGAAAGAAATCACTGTTAATTGTTTAGCATCAATTCTATGTTGCCCTTTAATCTGTAGTATTAACTAATAAGGCATGGATTTGTTCAGTTGTTGCACTTCCTCTAAACTATTTAGGACTTGCTATTATAAGTGAAGTTCTTTGAAGCCTCGTGTACTTTCTGCATGTGCCCATTTCTAGAATGTTTTCAAAAAAGTTATTTTACATATTTTTAGTAAAGACATGGTGCGCCATAAATCCTATTGAATGTGTATTTTATAATCTAGTCATTTGAAAAACTGAAGACGTTGCCTCAAATAAGTGATGAAAGTTTGATGAGAAGGGGGAATACAGTGCACAACACTCCTGACCAACTGAAAAATGTTCAATGCATTTTGGCTACTGGTGCATCTTTTAATTTGTGTCTGTTGATACCAAGGAAAGAGGAAGCACATTTCTGATATATATTCTAGTAGTTTAGAAGGAGTATATTTGAACAGGACTACCATGACATTAAGATGCTAAAAAACTGTATCATGAAGTTGCACGAATGGACACATTCACTATACCGCACAGCTCTCGATATTTTGAATGCTATTTATTACCTCTCCACATTTGAATCGCATACAGTTCTGTACATTAAAGGTTATTCTTGCAAAAATAATCTAACGTAACATTTTGTAGTTATGGTTTCTAAAAGAAACGTGGCACTACATACATAGATAGTTCATAAGCATAATCTTATCAGTGAAGCACGAACAAGCAGAATAGTGTATATCCCCTTCACAGTCGTTTTAGCAGTGCTTAACTTAAGACGTGGAATTATAGTTCCTTTCGATACAGGCCCTGCCAGAAGATTAATTTTTAATCTTACCTCATAAGATCCAGGATTATCTGTTTTGTGAGCAGCAACTGTAAAGTCTTGAAATCATTTTTAGAATAGCCGCTAAAAACATGAAACTATAAATGTATTTACTAATATCTGAGAACGTTACAGCTGTAAGAAGTGCATTTGAGTGCAAGAGCCATGTGTTTGTTTCCAGATACTACTGTAAATTACTCAAATTGCTCCGATGTGTGTGTCCTCTGGGAATTGGACTGATTCATTGCCTGTCCCTCTCTTGTTCACCAAGATGCATCATTGGTTTTTCGTTTCTTGTAGAAAAGTGATCCCTCTTACATGAGTCCTAAACTAAGAGGATAGCTGATATTCTAAAAAACATGGATTTAGGCTCAGATCTCTGTACTGGGAGAGAATGTTTGACAATGTTCAGAATTCCGTCCATCATCTTTTTGTGTTGCTATAGCCGACATTATTTGCCAGCCTTCATGGCCCAGTATTTAAATATCATGGCTGGTTGTGTAATACCTTGCATGTTATGGGATATGTAGGGTTTTTGCCCAGTGAATGATTATGGATAGCTTGCTAAGCAAAAAGTATTAACATTGCACAATTTGTAATGGAACAAAAGGAGATATTACTTGTGAATGCCAAAGAGTGAGGCCTGCAGTTTGTGTGTTGGCAGCATGATCGGGCATGTAAATCACTTGATAAGTTCCTGCATCAAGAACCTGCGTCTTTGTCCATTGGCGTGCAGTGCATTGTAATAACAATACGCGTCTCTATATTGAGATAGGGATTACATTGTCTTTCTATTGGGGATGTGTGCACTAATGTGTGTGAGTAAGTATTTTTCTGCCATGCTATGCTATTGAAGTCTGGTGTCAGAAAAAGTCTTTCTGATACCAGACGCCAACAGTACGGCGGTTAACGGCTTCAGGCAGTGAGAAACACTATACAAATGCAGTCACCACCTGAATGCATAAAAGAGGAATGCTGTTTAGCTTCCATATTTATATATGGCGTTATATTATTGGAGTTCCACTTCACCGATTTTGGAGAGAAGCTGTGTAATCATACCATATGGGTTCCTTCAATCACACTAAGCGGTCTGACATCTTTTTAGATGTGATTTGGTCTCTGATGGAGTCAGATGAAGGACTTGATATTGATAAGGAAGGCACCAAAGTATTTGACAAATATTAAATACAGTTGGTGCATGGTGGGCATACATTGGCAATATCATGCAACCTAGTGCCTCTCACCGTAAGTTAATATTGATTTTCTTAAGAGGGAAACTTTTTTGTTGTCCTGAAGAAGGTGGTGTTATAATTAATTTCCACCGAAACGTGTTGATACAATTGTTGTACTAAATTTGGGGAACAGAATCTCATGATGAAAGGAAATGGTCTCCTTTATGTATTGTTTATATTGATTCCTAATAATTAGTTTGAATCAATGACAAATGTGATAGTCTTGCTTGTCTCTCTCCTCTTTCACTGTATTTATACTGATTGAAAATTTTATTATTACAATCATTTTTTGAGTTTTTTTAGATTAAACTGTTTTTGCAACCTCTAAGCTCACTTGAGACTGGGAGTATGAATGCCTTTTGATTCGGACCCCCTTTTTATAAAACCGCAACATTTTTATTTGTCTTTTAGATTACAGGGAAATGCATGTTTTTTAATGACTAGATTTCGTTTAGGCACACTGCACTTTCTTGTGGCTTTTCCAAAACAGGTGGGGTGGTGTGAGAGGCTACCCCCCTGTCCTTGTAACAAAACAGCCCAACAAAATACTATGCACCTTATGTTATTTTGTACATTCTATAAAGACCCCAGTGTGCGTTTTCTTAAACCAATTTTAAACGAAAATTGTTTCCACAAAACAAAACAAAGTAGTTGTTTGTTTCATGGATAAAGGAAAAACAAAGGTCATATCAAGCCTGTGGTTATGACAGACAGAATACCACCAAGCCAAAAATGAGAGTTTAGAGGCATCTTTCTAATTCTTTGTGATTTGCCGAAAAGCAGCGACAATTAACAGGCCAGTAATCTGTGTATGTGTTTTAGATATGTTCCAGCCAGTAGAAAGACTACCAATAACATTTTTTGCAAATGTAAGAGGAGTATTAGTGTTAAAAATAGATTTAATCTGGGTCCACACTGAAAATCAGAATTTCAGGACATAGGGGCATGCGAAAAGTAAATGGTAACGGTCTGCGTGCGGAGATGAGCAAGACCAACAAGTGTTAGATGCATCGGATGCATTTTTTGCAGGGAAGTTAGTGTTAATAGTAATCTATTGTAAATGAAAAAGAGAGTTTGTGTGGTACTAGCTGCTCTCGAGGACTTAATCATTTTCAACCAAATTTGATCCCAAATAGAGATGGTCCAATGTCTGTCTAAATCAGTTTCCCAGGAAATTTCAGTCTTTGTTTTAGCTCTTGGTGAGAGTGGGGATAATAAACGATGATAAAGGGTAGAGGCTCTGGTGACTTGCTTAAAATATTTGACCATGCATGATCAATTGATAGGTGGGAGTGAGGTAGAGATTGAAAGTATGCATAGGCATCTAATATAGCCAAGCATTGAATGGAAAAGTTATGTGGGAATGATAGCGGTAAATGAAAAAGGGAGCGAGCATTTGTGAAGGTTAATAAGGTATCGTGTTTCTTTTTTTATGTTTGAAAAGCTTTATTTATAATAATAATGGTAACAATTGACATCAAGAAGGAGAACAAAGTATACAGTTCAAATAGGAAATATAACAATCCTAATGTCAAGCTAGAGAACTAAAAGCATTTTATGGTATTTTGAAGGGGAAAATGCAGGAGGGAAGGAAAGGGGTGGGGGAAAAATAAAACAAAACATTGCTATAAAAAATAACGGCAAGTGCAAAAACAATGCAAGCAATCAACAAAAATTATATATTAGATGCAAAACATTATGATAAATAAGGGCAGTAAAACAGTATGGAAATATACAAGGAGGAGAGAGTAAAATCATTCAAGGGGGTTTAAAATTTTCAGAATTGATAGGGAACGTTTTATTTTGAGATAAATGATCTAGGTGTGCAGTAAGAGGCAACCATTAGAGGTCGACATTACGAGGTGGTTTACAGGAGGAAGCGAAGGAGACATCCAGTCTGTGAAAATGACATAAAGAATTCCACCAATGCTGTATGGAAACATTTCTAAGAGATTTCCAATTAATAGATATATGTTGAAAGGCGAGTGCAAGCAGAAGGTCAAAGAGACCCTGAGAGTGTGAGGGTAAAGTTAGCGTGTCTGAGAGACTACCAAGAAAAAGAAGAGGGAGTGAATATGGAACAGAAAGTGAGAAAACATGGGAAATGCAAGACTAAACCTGTCTCCAAAAAGTAGAAACGGTAGGACATAGAAAGAACATATGTAAAAGATCAGCTCTAGGTGATTTACAAGTCCAACAGGTGGAGTCCGAGGAAGATGAGAAGCGAGAAAGGGAAAGAGGAGAAAGATAAAGTCTGTGATAAAGAAAAAAAGAGAGATTGAGTGAGAGATGCAGAACGAGAAATCTTCAAGGATTTGAACCAGAATTTATCCCAGAGGGAAATGGGCCAATTACATCCCATATCAGCTTCCCAGGAAAGTTCCACTTTGGATTTGAGATGTTCTGGATTAGGAGAAGAAAATAATTTATAGATAAGAGATGCCTTAGGAAGAGTAGAGAGAAGTGCCAAAAGATGAGAAGGGGAAATAATGGAAGCCGATGAGGGAAGAGAGTAATATCGATCAAGAATGATTTCCATAAGAAGAGTGTATTTCTGCAGGAAGGAACGAGGACAGTGGAATTGAAATTGAAAATGCGGGAAAGAGCAAGGCATTAAACCATCAAAGAGCTGATGGATCCATATAATACCCTTAAGCCTCCAAGAGGTCCAACAAATAGGTCTGTTATTTACAAGAACAAGGGAGTTATGTAGAAAGGAATCACGCGACATAAGTGAGGGAGAAAATAAAGGTTTAAAAAGAGAGGAAGTATGTTTAAACAAGGGAAGTGAATCGTAAGGGGATTTAGATGAAAAACCTATGAATTCCTCAAAACGGCAATAAAAAAGAATGCTCAATAGAGAGCCAAAGAGGAGAGAAGGGGAAAGACTCCAATGAGAGCCAACATGAGGCTTGACGAAAAGAAAAGGATTTATGATATAGGCGAAAGTCTGGGAAATTAACACCACCATTTGATTTAGGCCTGCGAAGAGATAGAAGAGAAATTCTAGACTTTTTATTTTTCCAAAGAAATTTTGAGATAGAGGAGTCAAGACGTTTGAAATACAGAGCAGGAATATGTACAGCATGGAAAGAGTGTAAATAAGAATAGGAGCAATCATCATCTTAATGGAATCTAGTCGACCCCACCAAGAAAGAAAAAGAGGATTCCAAGAAGAAAATAACTGATCAATTCGGGAGAGGACAGTAGACCTATTTAGTTTAACAGAAGAAGAAATAGAGTTAGAGAACCAGATCCTAAGATATTTAATCTTAGTGCTATTCCAGGCAAAACCAGTGGAAGAAAAGAGATGAGGGAGACAAAACTTAGTCAAAGGAAGAATTGCAGTTTTATCTTAATTGATCTTATAATCAGATACAAGAGAAAATGCTTCAAATTCAGACAATAAAGGAGGAATAGATGATTCCAGGTTTGAGATAAACAAAAGAATATCATCAGCATATGCAGAGATTTTTATTGATGATCACCATAGGGAAAACCGGAAATGGAAGTATTCTGGCGAATGGAGGACAAAAAGGGTTCAAGGGCTAAAACAAAAAGAAGTGGAGAGAGAGGGCAACCTTGACGAACTCCTCTTTGAAGAGTGAAGGAAGAAGAGAGTTGGCCATTCACAATGAACTAGTGCGGCCCTAGGGGCAGCGCATGCATGTGAAAAATGGACAGGCTGCTTTACAGCCTTTCTGTGTTTTCACAGTGCAGGCTGCCACCCGCCTGCACTTTTGAAGAGGATTAGAGATCCCCTTTCCTGCGGGTGCAGTCAGTGGCTGCACCTGCATGCAAGGGGATGTCTGGGAGGGTCCATAGGACCCCCTTTCCCCACTCTAGAGGGCTGACATCAGGGGGTGCACTGGCAGTGCAACAACCTTTAGGTGGCACACTGTCAATGCGCCTCCTGAGGGCTTCTTTGCCTTTGCACCCGCGGTGCAAAAGGATTCCCTCATTTGCATGGAGCACGCCCCCATGCAAATGAGGGAACGCCCCTTGTAGATAGCCCTGGTGCTTTATGTGCACCTGCGCTATCGGTATTACAGAAGGGGTCGTACAAGCGTCTGCGGCCCCTTATGTTATACCAAAGTGCCCCAGGGTGCACAAAGCGGCCACAAACGCCTGTTGCGTCCCTGGGGCACTTTATGTAACAGGGCCCCTGGAGCTTCCAACATGCTTTTTCTGTTACTCGCAGATATAGGTGGGTATGACGTGAAAGTGTAGAAAAACATAATTCTAAAGAAAGTTGAAGGGTTGTAGTGGGTTGATTTTGTTATGTCTTCCAAAGATCATAAACTTAATCAGGGACAGAGTGAATAGTACCTGAGCTGTGTCATACTGTTCCTACTACATTTCATTATAAATGACTCATGTAGAACAGGGACTGTTGGGACCACATGTGGTGACTTTGACATGGCTGCCTGTCCCTGAGGGCAAACATTATCCACCCTGACAAAGATTCATTAAATATTTAATTTAAAACTCATAATATTTCCAATTGAATGAAGTACAAAGCAGATGCATTTTATAGCTTAGTATACTGATAGAATAGTTCACCTATACTTAATTGACAATGTTTGGTTTGGATCATTGCCACCATTGTGTGAGCATTAAGAGGCTAATTGTGATGCCGGACAGAAATGCTCTAAACGGAATTTGGAATCGCCGAAACCGTGTCGGAACCTATGTTTCCGACTCGGTCGCAATCATTTCCGACCGATTACGACATACTTGGTTGGAAAGCAAACAGTTTGGTCAGTCCGAATCTGTTCCGACTTGCATTCAGAAACTCTGAGTTGGTTGAAGCCAAATTGTTCAGCTCTATGGACCGCGTTTCTGACCAACGTATTACGATGTCTGATTCGGACATCCTTTCTGAAACGGTCTGTACAACATAAGGCTGTCCGAAACGGACTTTGGGGGCCCCTAGCAGGCCCCCCATCATTCTGAAAACTCCGGTTGGGGGCTGTGGGGGTACCCATGGGACTCCTCTTTCAAACCATGGACAGTGTGGCAGGCATCAACGGGTGCCTGCCTCAGGGTGCAAGGTTTTTCCACAACCATCCCTTTTTTTCAATGGGAGCCTGTGTTGTCGGTCGGAACACAGGCTCCAATTGAAGTAAATGGGAGACTTTCTGAATGGTGTTCAGAAGCATCTTAATCAGTCCGTTGGACTCGCCGTACGCTAGTCGTTTGGAACCTATTCCAACAAGGAGTCAGTCGGTTTGCTTTCCGACCCACATCGTAATGAGCCCCTAAGATCGAAGATAAACCAAATACAAAACTATAGGTAATAAGAGAAACCAGCTGAAATATACGTTTACAAGACCTGTGTGAGCCAGTAGTTGTTCATTACCTCCTAGTGGCAGGATATGTCACACTAGGGTTAATTCAAATTTTTTAATTCAGGGACTTGGCCTGGGAGCCATTTAAAGCAAGTTCTTTTAAAGGGTCCCACAAGGTAAAATACCCCAAATCTCGATAGAGCTCGGGAAAGTTCAGGTGTGATCATAAAGTTTCCAACTAGTAGATAATTTGTTATGTGTAGGCGTAGAGCAGAATAAGGTGTCAGAAAGGTAGCCGACTAGGAAACAGTTGGTAGTTTACTGCTTTTGCTTATTGGAAAAATTACATTGGTGAGTTCTTCATGTGGGTAATACTATATATTTAGTTTTTTGTTATTGCTCACAAAAAAAGGTTGGGGTTTGACACTTGGTAGTCTGTTGCAGCGACAGGTCAGTTCTCTTAAGGGGCATTCTAGGATGTGTGTGACAAGCTTGAACATCCCTTTCCCTGTTCTTGGGGTAGTGACAGGGTCCTCTCTAACCCATAACATGATGACTTCTCACGTTATGTTGTTGCTCTCTTTAACAGACCTGTGGGTTAGCTGACTCTATGACAACTTACTGCATGCATTAACAAAGTATGTTTTGGAATGGTGGGAGATTTACGGAAGGCTCATTATCCTAATGGATGGTGACTGCTAAAAGGTCTTGCGCTGCTTTGGCTGTGGTGGTTACTCAGTAGTGGGCTGGGTAGAAGGGATGGGCACAGGAACAGTGTGGTTGCTTTAATAACTGCAAGGATTCGGGGAGCCATCAGAATAAAAGTACTGTATTATAGTTTACACTTAAAAAAGAGCCCCCATAATCATAATGCCTTGCTTTAAATTTGAAGATTTTTTTTTTTAAACACAATTTTGTTTTGGTGTTTTCTCTCTTATGTACCCACGCATGTACAGCTCTCCACTGTGTGTGTTTGTTTGACAACAAGGATCCTAAAATCAACTGATGTAGGCAGGAAGGCTAAGCATAGGAAATGAGATAATTCGAGACAAACTGCCATATTCTACATTTAGAAGAGGAACTCTGAAAAAGTTTGTTCCTGCTGAGCAACACAGCCCGAGTTAACCACTTCCTGAAATCTGAATTTGTGATCTTGAAAATATTGAATCCCAGTGAAAACTGGCACGAATAGGCTTCAGAATATTTTTTACTAGAAGCTCCATATTCGCACTATAAGTTGCTTGTATGTGAGTAGGTTTGTGTGTGGGTGTGGCATTATATTTAATGAACTGATGTAACTAACACTGATCTTATGGTGGACGGTGAAATTAATTAGTCTACAGAATTTTAGATTATATTTGCATTTGATTACTAGCAGTGTTAAAATGTCCTTTTATGTCAATAAATCAGGCTTCTTAGGTTTTGATATTATTCCACATACCTAGGGTATTCCCACTGATTGCTTGATTTAAAGTTTGACATCTGCTGTTTTTTGAGGCCGCCTGCCCACCAGGCCTCTCCGACATATGTACTGATAAATTGGCATTCGCCTCTTTCAGTACAACCCTCTGCTAAAATGGTCAAAACCTTTCTATAGTGTTACAGTGGGCATAAAAACAATGAATTACAGTGTGACCCAAAGTAATCACAACTAACTAAGATTAATGCAATCATTTTATCTATCACTTTTTTAGGTCTCGCCTGTCGATGCGCATGCGCATCGAGCAAGCGAGACTATAGGGGCTCATCCACTCTTTATCCACACTGCAAGGAATCGTGGCGATTCCTTGCAGTGCCCGTGACTTTTAAGGTCAATGCGCATGCGCATTAAGCTTATGCGCATGCGCATTGACCTTAAAAGTCACGGGCGCGTGCATGTCCGTCTTTGTTTACCCGCTCCGCCCCCTCCCGCCGTGTCGCCTTGCCTACTCTCTGAGACAGCCTCCCCCAGCTCCGCCCCCTCACTACTTGATTGCACGGCCGCTAGGCCGTGCCTCCCCTACTCTCCTCCCCCCTCCTCCCCTGCCTGCCTGCCGCTAGGCCGTGCCTCCCCTACTCTCCTCCCCCCTCCTCCTCCTACTCTCCTCCCCTGCCGTGTCGCATTTCTCCTCCCCCCTCCCCTCTCCTCCGTCCGTCCGTCTTGTTATTTCATGTCGATTTCTAGTGAGCCATGTGGATTTTAGTAGCATGCTAGCTCTAAAGTATGACAAAACATAACTTTGCTTGTCAGAGATCACTGATACGATAAAGGCAATCATATACAAACATTCTACAGAGATTGGCGGTGAAGGCGTTCTTTTTAGAGCAATCTTATAATTTGGTGAGAAGCTAGTCCGGCTGAGACTAGCCTTCGCCATATTTCCCAGAAAGTATACCACAATTCGGTTGACTAGGCCTCCATCGGTCGGAATACATCCCCCCTCCTCCCCTGCCTGCCTGCCGCTAGGCCGTGCCTCCCCTACTCTCCTCCCCCCTCCTCCTCCTACTCTCCTCCCCTGCCGTGTCGCATTTCTCCTCCCCCCTCCCCTCTCCTCCGTCCGTCCGTCTTGTTATTTCATGTCGATTTCTAGTGAGCCATGTGGATTTTAGTAGCATGCTAGCTCTAAAGTATGACAAAACACAACTTTGCTTGTCAGAGATCACTGATACGATAAAGGCAATCATATACAAACATTCTACAGAGATTGGCGGTGAAGGCGTTCTTTTTAGAGCAATCTTATAATTTGGTGAGAAGCTAGTCCGGCTGAGACTAGCCTTCGCCATATTTCCCAGAAAGTATACCACAATTCGGTTGACTAGGCCTCCATCGGTCGGAATACATCCCCCCTCCTCCCCTGCCTGCCTGCCGCTAGGCCGTGCCTCCCCTACTCTCCTCCCCCCTCCTCATCCTACTCTCCTCCCCTGCCGTGTCGCATTTCTCCTCCCCCCTCCCCTCTCCTCCGTCCGTCCGTCTTGTTATTTCATGTCGATTTCTAGTGAGCCATGTGGATTTTAGTAGCATGCTAGCTCTAAAGTATGACAAAACATAACTTTGCTTGTCAGAGATCACTGATACGATAAAGGCAATCATATACAAACATTCTACAGAGATTGGCGGTGAAGGCGTTCTTTTTAGAGCAATCTTATAATTTGGTGAGAAGCTAGTCCGGCTGAGACTAGCCTTCGCCATATTTCCCAGAAAGTATACCACAATTCGGTTGACTAGGCCTCCATCGGTCGGAATACATATTTCACAAACATTCGCGAAATAACTCCCTCGCCTGTAGAAATATATTTTTATCTCACAGCTGTGGTGCAATAAAACCCCCCGCACTTGCCACACATTTTATAAACTCGCTTTCTTCCTAATTATCGGTGGATTTACCACAACGCAACTGAATTCCGCTTGTACATATTTTCCGGGTTTGTTTGCATGTGTACCCATGGTGACTCATGCTTCAAGCTTCCTGCAGCAACAATGCGAGTAATGACGGCGATCTGACATTTCACGTGACAGCCTGCCGGAATGAGTAGGTGTCAGAGACGTTAGTTACTGCTGCTTCAGAAAGGATGAGAGACGCCCGTCGCGCCGTGCACAGGCACTTGAGAAAGAGCAGCGGAGGGCAGTGTGTAAATAAGCACATGCCAGGTGACTGTCCAATTTCACAGCCTATTGAGATGTACCCAGGCATTGAAGCCCCGGTGATTCACGCGCACACTGCAGCTCGCGCTGTGCCTCTATATAAGGCTGCTTCCTTTGCACTGGCAGGGCCCGAGCGCCGCGACATCAAAGGGAAGCTTGGTTTTGTCTCGGAACTGCATTCAGTCCTGTCACAGCAAATCAGCCAGAGAGCCGAATGAATTTATTGCAAAATGCCTCCCAAACAAGAGACTCCCATTTCCTCTTTAGACATGTGAAAAAACGTGTTTTTTTTTTTTTGTTGTTCAGTGAAAAGATACCGGCAAAGTGATAACATCTGGCTGGAGCGAACCGCTGCCAGCTAAAGAATGGTTTCCTCTCAGTGGGCCTGACCAGGGTCTGATGCTGTGCAGATGTGCGGCCAGGCCTGACTGTAAAAGTTATAAACATTGTCATAACATTGTTCGACTTCTCGAGTATTCCAAAATGGCGAGCGGATGATGCACCGGCGGTGCGGCCTTCTCCAGACAGCGTCCCGTGCCAGGGTCGAAACAGGCATTTATTTAAGCACCAGTATGCAGGCAAGTGTTTTGCAGTGGTCTCCCTCATGTACTGCTCTTCCCCCTCCGTCATGCTCTGTGTTGCTCTCCCGCATGTACTTCTCGTCCCCCTCCACCATGCTCGGTGTTGCTCTCCCGCATGTACTTCTCTTCCCCCTCTGCCATGCGACATGTTGCTCACCCATGTGCTTCTCCCTCACCGGCCTCAGTGATGCGCTGCTTGACCTGGGCTTTGCCTGCTCCCGTTCCTCACCTGCCTCAGTAATGCGCTGCTGGAACTCCTGTGCCTCACCTCCTCCAGGTTGCTTTCTTGCCAGTAGTATTCCTTGCCTGCTTCATGTTTCGCTCGTCAGTTTGCTTTATTCCACCCCTCACTGCTCGGTCACCCGTTTGCTTTACAACACCCCCCAGCCCTGCTATGTTGCTTCTGTCCCAGTGGTCTCTCCTGCCAAACCAGTGTTACATTCCCTCACCCACTTAAAAAAATTCACACTTCAACCAATTCAATTCCAATCAGCTCCGCCCCCTCCCCTTCCCGCCGTGTCGCATTTCTCCTCCCCCCTCCCCTCTCTTCCCTCCGTCTTCAGTAGAAATCGTGGCTGTAGAATCAAATAAGCTTTATTGCAAAAAGACTTCCCGTGTCCAAACAATGTTACAATCACTTGAGGTATTGAGGCGGGGATTTGCAAATTGATGCTAACAGCCGAAGAGTCAGTCTTGAAGGATCTGACTGGTACAGGTATTCAGTCTGCACGGCACCCCACCCCCGCATTGTCCAAAGTTGCCAAGTTTTCAGTCTTAAGTGTGACATTTGCACGTTTTCAGTGTGCTCCTGTGTGATATTTCATTGCCTTATAGTCTGTGTCACTTTCTAATGGCGAGTAAAGCGGTTATGTCCGTGTAGAGAAACGTTGCACAGTTATGGTATAGAAATAGTCTTGAAACAATTGCAAACTCTTTAAACGCTTATGCTGTAACACAAATTACTTTCCTTTACGGACATGATCGCCATGAAACAATAGTGGTGTTATTTATAATAATATAGATGTATTTTATTGGTATATCTCCAGTTTGTTTAAACTGTGTGTTATTTTCATAAGCTACATCAGTTCTATTCAGTGATGAAAAATTATCATTCTCAGTATTCATCTGGACATGAAATGCAGCTGTGCAAACTTAAAATAACTCTGTGGGGGTGTGTTCTTGGAGGGGAAGGGGCTCATGCTAAGTATTGCCTGAGAGGCACTTATGCACACATCAAGCCTCTTTACATTCACCCCCAAAATCTTGCTAAACCCTACGATCGTCAGGTTTTTAGGTCTCGCCTCAACCCCTCACCCTCAACCCCTCACTCACCCTCACTCTCACTCATCCTCACTCACCCTCAACCCCTCACCCTCACTCACCCTCACCTCCTCACCCTCACTCACTCACCCTCAACCCCTCACTCACCCTCACTCTCACTCACCCTCACTCAGCCTCAACTACTCCCCCTCACCCTCACTCACCCTCACTCACCCTCACTCACCCTCAACACCTCACTCACCCTCACCCACCCTCACCCTCACTCACCTTCAACACCTCACCCTCAACCTCAACCCCTCACTCACCCTCACTCACCATCACTCACCCTCACTCACCCTCACTCAGCCTCAACTACTCCCCCTCACCCTCACTCACACTCAACACCTCACCCTAACTCACCCTCACCCTCACTCACCCTCAACGCCTCACCCTCACTCACCCTCACCCTCACTCACCCTCACCCTCACTCACCCTCACTCACCCTCACTCACCCTCACTCACCCTCACTCACCCTCACTCACCCTCACTCTCACTCACCCTCACTCACCCTCACTCACCCTCACTCACCCTCACTCACCCTCACTCACCCTCACCCTCCCTCACTCACCCTCACCCTCACCCACCTTCACCCCCTCACCCTCACTCACCCCACTCACCCTCAACCCCTCACCCTCAACCCCTCACCCTCCCTCACCCTCATTCACCCTCAACCCCTCACCCTCACTCACCCTCAACCCCTCACCCACCCTCAACCCCTCACCCACACTCACCCACACTCACCCCCACTCACCCTCACTCACACTCACACTCACCCACCCTCACTCACCCTCACTCACCCTCACTCACCCTCACCCTCACTCACCCTCACTCACCCTCACCCTCACTCACCCTCACTCACCCTCACCCTCACTCACCCTCAACCCCTCACCCTCACTCACCCTCAACCCCTCACCCACCCTCAACCCCTCACCCTCACTCACCCTCAACCCCTCACCCTCAACCCCTCACCCTCAACCCCTCACTCACCCTCACCCTCAACCCCTCAGCCTCACCCTCACTCACCCTCAACCCCTCACCCTCACTCACCCTCAACCTCATGCTAAAGATTTACAAAAAAAAACATTAACAATTCTAAAAGCACTAACTCTAATGCTGCGAGACCTATTGCATTTCTAATGCTTGTTTCATTAAGCCGATCCTCTTAACATTAATGCTGTCACTGAACGGTGAAAATAAATAACATATAAATTGTAAGCCTACTCTAGTAGTGCAGTTCATCCAATCCAGCTTTTTCTATGTTAAATTAGTTGGTTTTGGGGTAGGACAGTTGTTTATCAGCTATCAAAATTATCTTACTATAAAGGATTTCCTCTATGTGGCGTTTCTTCCTCAAACGCCTCCTGGAGATTTCCTGTGCATAAGGACTGTCCCATAATAAGAACGCCACCTGCTGTTGTGATGTTCGGAGCTTAGCATACAATGACCGGTGAAAATAAATCTGCATATAAGAACCATGTGCAGCTTACTTCACTTAAAGAAAAGGTGTTCCCTGCTGCTTCTGAAACAAGTATTTGTAATGCAATCGGTCTTGCATTTGTGAAAGTTAGAGATCTTAGCGTTGTAAATGACAATGTTTTTTTAGCCATCTTGTAATATCAATAGCCAGAACCAAAACAGAAGAAGAAGTACGGGTTCCTAATAATGAGCACAGCGCAAAACAGTTGTTTGTAATATCTAAAGTGTCCACCTTTTTTAACAATCTTTTAAACAACACAACTCTGTTTGTTGATGCCACGTAAGCATCCCAGCCCTTCCAACATGAAGCATGGCAGTAATGATGCGGGCGCTGTGCTAATTAAAGTACCGTGGCCGTCACATGTACCTATAGAAGTGCCCACTATCAACATGCACGCTGCAAACAAAACAAACCACAAAAAATAAACAAGCGTGAAACGCGTTGTTGTTCAAGCAGCACAGCACCCTGCTACTAAAAGGCACATTGCCACAGAAGTCCCCTGACATAAGAGCAGCACCTTTGAGGCGATTTGTGGGCACTGCTGTGTCAACTAAGGGAGACTCCAAAATGGATCCCCACAGTGAGAGGAAGGGGCGCAGCGGTCAAAGCTGCTGACATAGGAGTTGGGGACCCTTGTTCGAGCCTCAACGTCTGCTCAACATCCTGTGAATCTGGGTAAATCACTTAATCTCCCCTGTGCCTGCGGTATATAATTCTATTAATTTAAATTGATCAAAAAAGGAGTGGGAATTGGCACAGGGAGATTAAGTATGAAAAGCAGTAATTTAAATTACACAATAGAAAAAATTAGCTGCGACCTCAAAGGAGCGGCGGAGAGAAGGAAAGTAGTGTTGTGTGAAGGGAGAGAGTGGTGAAGGGGTGGGGGGACAGCAGAGGGATATTAAGTGACCGCAGGCAAATTAAGCTTCCGAAGCGAAGTAAACAGAACACTTAACGAGCAGAGGCAGACCAACAAAGAAAAGAAAAGTGCTGTCAAAACTCTCTAAATAAATAAGAAGAACACATGTAACAGGGGCAGTCCTCATGTGGGGATACAAAAGTCAAAAATGCGCGACTACTAAGATTATTCACTAAGCAAAAGCTGTCATTTCCAAAGGAGGGAAAGAGGAACCAATTAAAAGATGGGCGTTGCTCCAAGCCAGTATTCTATATAAAGTATACTTCAAAGAGAAAGTATATGCGCTGCCTAAGAGAGACCTAAAAAAAACTGCTTTGTGTATTGAACTAGTATTAGATGAATTCTACAATTTCTGACCTGAATTCCTGCTCAGGGAACTTGTGAAAGGAACCATGAAAGATTATTCCCTGGACATATGCACCTGAATGTTTGAATCTTTTTTTGTCTAAGAGAAGTCATCATTTCCTGTTGGGAAACCAGTTTGTTTTCTGGAACCTTGAATTATTGCAGGCTGAAGCGATCTTGTGCCAAATGGAGCTGCCCAGCTAAATGATGTTCTACTGAGTATTTTGTGAATCTTTGTCAGCCATTCAGAAACGCTGAAAATATTTTCCAAGATGTATGTTCTAAAACAAGAAGAGGTATAGGAGGCATCTTCCAGCTAAACTACAAACTCACCAGCGTAACAAAAAGATTTGTTGTGGTCCACAGTTTTATAAAAGCTGCTAACCGAGGATTTAAATCGAAGTATAAAGCGCTCCTTCCCAGACAGTGTGGCTGCTTGCCCTGGTGGCTCAGCCTAACATGTAGACTATGTTCCTGTTAAGGAAAACAAAAAAGGGATGGGCATGGTACTTAACCATCGGTATTTACTTGGCTGCTTTTCAGGCTTCTTTGTGTTTTATTTACTCACCATGCCACTGTAGACTGTGATAAATCCCGTGCAAATCAACCTTGGTCCTTCTCTAGTAGGAGCAGTCCAGCCTAACTTCATGCCTTGTCTCCTCTGAACGCAATATATACATTCCTAGTTTGTGTACGCACTTTTTTCATGGACTCTCACCTCTCTAAAGGAACACAAAACTTGCAGAACCTAAGTTAACACGAGCTCATAACCTCCATACCATAAATACTGAAGTTTTCTTTGCTTGGTTCCCTTTTTGCTATTAAATGTTGCATACATTTAAGCAATAACCCTAAATTATGTATTTCCAGGTGCCTCTTATCTGTCCTTTTTAATTCTTGCCAAGGCAGCGCTTGTACTATCTCTTCAAGAACTGCACTATTCAAGTTTGGATTTTAAGCTCTGCCTATTTGCCACCTGTCCTATCAATGGGCTCCTGTTATTGTCCTTTGTAAATGGTGGCTTTTGATTCTTCAATAGTCTTAGTAGTCCCTCCTTAGTACCTCCTTTTCTCCTTTTGTAACCTCCCGTGAGTACGGCCCCTCTGGATGTTTTAATTGCAGTCTGTGAGCATTATTTTATTAAATGATTTTCTCTTGCCTGCTGCTGCAGGCAGAACACGCTCTCCTGCAACTGCCTTTTTTAAACCATCGCAGCACTCCTTATATTTTTTTTGCTTCAGCCGCAATAATTGCGTTGGCGGCTTTTTTCCTTTTGTGCAGCTCACCTAACTCGATCATGCGACTGCACACAACATAATATATTTTTTTCTAAGCAGTGCGGAACAACCTGCTTTTCTTTAGGTCGAGGTAATATCCGGTCTGCCGAAGGCAGAACCGGAAGTCCGAGATTTTATGTTTCTTAGTGGGACTATTAGTCCCGCCTCTGCTTTTGGCTCTCTCCCATTGGCTGGCTTCCTAAATGGAGGCCAGCCATTAGAGGAGAGAGCCGTCCCTCCGAATAGGCTCCGTCTTTTTCGCATTTGGGGGCGTAAGTTTTGCTGTTCTTTAGACAGTGACGTCGTCTGTCACTCAAAACAGCAAAACCACGCCCCCAAATCCGAAAAAATCGGAAGCTGGCGGGCGCCATTTTTTTCTTGTCTGCGGTGAGGTAAGGATCTGCAGGTCCCGGCGCTGCTGGCATCTTTTTCATGAGTCTTTACTCCAGGGCTCGGTCATCGAGGCGCTGTTACTCCGGGGCTCCTCTGCTGCTGCTTCTGCTCCACCCCCGCCGCTGACTCCGAGGCCGGTGATCAGTGCGAATCAGTAGAGGAAACCCCAGAGAGGTGGCAGCGGGCAGAGAGGCAGGGCGCAGCCAGCGAGGAGGGGAGAGCGGAGCCTGGCACCTGCAGCGACGGGAGCCCTCCAGCAGCCAGCCCGGGAGCCCGGAGCATGCCCACAGCGCCCCGCGCCAGGATCAATGCCTCAAATGCCGGATCTCTGCTTGGACAGGCTGCTCGACTCCACCTTGTTAAGGGCAACCCCAGCTCTCCCTGTCAAGGGTTACCTGAAAGCAGCTCTCCACACCGAGCTATCGCGGAAGAGCCCCTTCCTCCCACAGCGCCCGGAGGCGGCCCGGTTCTTCGAGTGGGCGCTCTATGCCAAGTCAAAAGACGCAATGCTCTCGCTGGGATCAGACACTTTGAGGCGCTCTATGGGAGAGTTTCACCCTGGAGTTGAGGTGCTTTGTTCTTCCTGGGCAGCGCACCCCATAGCTCCTGGTTGTACCTTGGTTTCAGGGTGACAACCCCAGGATAGGGTTGTATTGGTGGGCAGTGTGTCGTGCGCATTTGGCAGTGTTGTAACTCGGACCCATTTCTGTCTGATAAGATGCATATTTTCTTTACTTGCTGTACCCCGTGAAACTGTCTCTTGATTTTGTAAATTGGACTTTCTAATACTGAAGGGCTTCTCGGCCGTGTAAAATCTACGTTGTACCATTTAAATTTCCGGGTTTTTAAGAAAATCAAGCGCTGTTGAATATCGGTGCTTTTTACTCCATCCCATTTCCCCCACATAACTGAACGTGCATAAAATACTCTAAAGCGAGTTTTAATGTACTGTTTTGTATAGCGCTATTGATTGACACGAAAGCCTCTCTGTAGCGCTTGGATATCTGTGGTGTACTTTTGACACTTAGTTTGCAAAGCAGATCACTCTTCTGACCGTGATGGGGTATCCTATCGGTGTGCCTCTTTCCCAAGACTGCGCCGGTGCTTCTTGAGCTGGGAGGCAGGATGAAAGCGAGGACGTTAGCGGAGGGGGGTGGCGGGGGCGCTTGTTTGTGCTGAAAGTTGTTTGTGCGCTGGTGGGAAAGTTCAGCATCCCCCCGCCTGGAATAGACAAACTGGGCTCTTCCGCTGCTGTGGCGTGCGCCTTCCATATATAGCCTCATTCAGACGTAGACAGCAGCTCCTTCCCCTTCCTCCCCTTGTGTGTGATACTTTTCCCCGAGGCTGCTGCTGCTGTTTCAGGGGCACAGCGGCCATGACCCCGGGACTGTCCGGACGCCTGCCTAGCCTGAAGGTGGGTGCTGGGAAACAGGGTTGTGATGGGTTCAGGTAGGGGCATGAAAGGGAGGCACACACACCACGTTTCTTTTTCATTGTATTTTGTGAGGAATTGGCGATAAATGTCATAAAAGGCTTCTTGGCGCTAGACACATCCAGTCAAAACTTTGAGCCTGTCATTCTTTACCATCACTGCATTTGCTTAGTTTTGTGGGTCGCACAGGGAACATTTGCGAGCGGTGGGATCTGCTCTTTAAGGTTGATTTTTGTGCACAATTTCCCGGAAGGGGGTTTCTTTCCGGTGATTGTGCCCTCCGTTTTCGTGCCTCTGCTTCCCTGCTTATAATCCGGTGATTGTGCCCGCCGTTTTCGTGCCTCTGTTTCCCTGCTTATAATCCGGTGATTGTGCCCGCCGTTTTCGTGCCTCTGTTTCCCTGCTTGTTGTATGTTGAGCTCTTCCACTGAATAGCTGCGGATTCAGCTTCTGTTATGTGCTTGCTCCCATGCCTGTGCTTGCTCCCCTGCCTGTGCTTGCTCCCCTGCCCCCTGGCTGTGCTTGCGGCCGAGCGATTAAGCTATTGGCATTGTAAATGACAATGCCATTTATTTAACGATTAAACTATTAGCAATGTAAATAACAATGCCATTTATGTATAATGAAAAAAAAAAATCAGAAGCAATGCCAATAGCTTTACCTTTAATAATGCCGAGACCATTGCATTGTAAATGCTTGTTTTTTAAAGCAGCACGGCCTACCATGCTTTATTTTATTTATTTTTTCAGCCTCGCTAAATAATATGATTCATTTCTGCAGCACAACACACTGCGATTCAGCTTTAACAATAGCGGTCACCTCACAGATTGCACAATTTCCTCTAACTGTCCAATATATATACATATATATTTAAAACAACACGGCATGCCATGCTTAAAAAAAAAAACAGCACAGCATGCCATGCTTTGTTCTAAGTATTTTCGTAGCCTTTAGGGTTTACAGCTGGGGACGTGTCCTCCAGGTGCAGCTGGGGAGATTAGGGTCCCTGCTGTTTAACCCTTTGGCTTCCGCTTCTGCTACCTGCTCCATTGCTCATGCTGCCTGCATCTGACGGAAGCCCAAGCAGGGTACTCATTTCCTCCCAAAAGCTTCCCCCTGTCATCTTGGCTCCTAAAAGCGACAGGAAGCAGCAGTCTAAGGAGTATCTGCTCCTTCAGGACTTCAGCCGCAACCTCTCCGTTATGGAATTGAAAGTACACCCATGTTTACAGGTAAGGCGAACAACAGCAAAAGAAATAAAAAATAAGTGAACACATTCTTATTTGCAAGGACAATAGCTCTAATAAACACAAATGCGAGACCTATTGCACTGAAAATGCTTGCTTATTCTGGTAATCTGAATTGTTTTCATTAGTACTGCTTCTTTCTATTTCTTTAGGTAGTCTGCACCAGACATAGTCCATGCTCAGCTATACATACAGTCACCCAGTTAGCTCCAATAATTTGCTGTCCTCTCCAGTATAATTTAAGAGTAAAATATTGCTTATTTAACTGTGGATTTCAGGCTGTTGTACATATTTTCCTAAGAATCTTACGCTTCTATTTTTGCTGAGTCTGTAAGGGTACTTTTGGTTAATGTCTTGGGTAACTACCTGTCAGCAGTCCTTGCTGTCCAGTCACCAGCCTATAACCTGGAATTTAAATTACAACGCTGATCCATATGTCCTAGGGTAATGTGCTGGTACTGGTAACCAGTGACACATCTTTTATTTAGTTTTGATGACTTCTTGACTTCTTCATTCTGATGTAGAGGCTGCCTGTTCTTAACATTACTCATTCTGTGTATAGGTAATTTGTTCTATCTATGGGCTTCTTGCCCTTTGTGCAATTTATGTTACTATTGTAAAGGTGACTTATTGTGGTCAGTCAGACTCTGCTGTCTTTACCAAAACGAAACACAAGGTTATTGGGAGGCTTTCTCTACTCTGTTCCCTGTGGAGAGAGTACAGCTCTAGCTCTGTTTTGTGTTTAAAAAAACAACATTTTCGGATAGACTTCTAATCACAGATTTCTTGCCTTATGACTTTTACCTAACCACATTCATGCTTCAATTATTCTGCCTTTTCTGCTGGCTCGGTAGTAAACATCAGGTGTGAATGGTAAGACACAAAATATGGAAAACAATGTATACAGTCCAGCTGCACTCACTATTTCTTCTGCCAAAGCTCTTCTTTGCTTGTGCCCCCTAGGTGCAGCAGTGAGATCTCCACTGCAATATCTTTTATTCCAGAAACATGTCCGTATCTCATTTGTTAAAGTGGTAAACCCATTGCTCTATTGATGTAGATTGATCACAGGACACTTCTAGTTAAGTTAGAGGATAGGTTTATTAAGACACAGCAGAGCACTACACCTCGCCAGCTGACCAGACCGTCAACTGACAAGTGTGGAACATTCAAGTACAAAGTAGCATGCACACAGGTATTCTGGGAGGCTTGAGAGGTGAGAGCATAGAGAAAGGTCTAATGACCAAAGACGGCCACGTTGCGAGGAGTATAAGTTTACTGCACATCTCCCTCCTTTACTTGGAAAATAAAATAAACACAAAAAGAAAGTATAAAGCATGGAAGACAGCAACAATTAACATCAAGACAAATAGGAGGTCAGCGACCTCATGGACTTCCAGAATGTCAGGCAAAGAAGCATTTCGTTTTGGGTCAAGGGAGGATTATCGAGGAGTATACGTTTACTACACATCTCCCTCCTTTACATGGAAAAGAAAATAAACACACAAAACATAAAAAGAAAGCATAAAGCATGGAAGACAGAAACAATTAACATCAAAACAAATAGGAGGTCAGCAACCTCATGGACTTCAGATGGTGACGCAAAGAAGCATTTAGTTTTGGGTCAAGGGAGGATTATCATGACCACCTACTTCCCTTGACAAAACAGGAAGAGACAGTCTACTCTCTGCAGTCTATCGTTGACCAGCAAAAACAGGAAGAGAGACCGTGTATTTTCTCCAAACAGTCCTTGTCCGACGTGGCTTCCCGCTCATAGTTGAAGATGAACAGTTCAACAAGTGCCTCCATGCTCAAAAAGTTCTGGAAGGATGTTCCCGAAGAAAAAGTTGAAGCCAGTTCTCTCACAGTCCAAGTTGAAGTTCTGGACCAGGTGTCTAGGTTCTGGTTCTCTTTCCCGGGTTATGGGCCTCTTGCTGTGGTTCGGGCCTCTAGACCCGGTTCTAGTAGCGGAACATTAGTCCCAGTTCTGGGAACCTCTGTGTCACGATTTTCTGTTGTGGTACTGGAACTTTTGTCCTGGTTCTGGGAACTGTTCAGTCACGAATCTCTGTCGTGTCCCTATCTGGTTCTGGTGCCTTTGTCCCCTCCCGGTCCTGGGACCTCCTTTGTCCTCTCCCGGTTCCTGGTTCTGCTGGTCCTGGGACTTGCTTTGTCCTCTCCCGGTCCTGGTTCAGGACTCACTCCCTCAGTCCTTTATTTTCCCTGATTATGAGTTTGAGTCGCAATAGTTTTCTCCAGGTCAATATTGAAATACTAATTGCCACTTTCCAGTTTTCCATTTGCATTTCTTCTCTTGAGATCCACAGTCTTTCTAAGCTTTTGAACGGTGGCATCTCTTCTTATGACTTTAAGTCAGATTTTTTTTTTCATCATCTGCCTCACTTGCTTCCGAGGTGCTCTCTGTCAAACGCAGGATTCAGATGAATTTCTCTTTCCAGCAGATAATGGTGGCTGCCTCTTAGGCAATGCCTCATAAGTTTGTGCCATACACTCCAACGTGTCATTTTGCTCTCACTGGGCAATTTTATAGTGTAAAAACACCATCTAGTAGGGAACATTTAAAATGACGCAAGTACTTAACTTCTCTCTTCACCAGACATACGCTTGTTTTAAATTAACTCTGTTGCAATTATATCTGCACTATGCACCCTTGCAAACCACTTTTCTGACCTGACGCCTTTCTTTCACTATCTTGTCGATTTCTTGGCTGCGCCTTCAACCGCAGCTGTTTTCTTGTCTGGTAGATCGTCTTGACTCACGGTAGCCAACAATTAGGGTACTAGTAACAGTTTTCTTGTTGATTTATGTTTCTTCTTTTTTTTGTTGAAGTTTCTTGCGTTACTCAGGTTACCAGTTTCTTTTCTTGTTTCTTGCTGCAGTTCGGTGGCACGCAGTCTTAGGTTCTAGGTGCATGGTGTTGCTCGGGCTGTGCTGTTCTTCTTGGTCTTCTTCACTGGTCTG
Source organism: Lissotriton helveticus (assembly GCF_964261635.1). NCBI lineage: Eukaryota > Metazoa > Chordata > Amphibia > Caudata > Salamandridae > Lissotriton > Lissotriton helveticus. The sequence goes on from NC_136065.1 coordinate 1,473,351,431, forward strand.
GTCAGCTAAATCGTTGCCAAAATGATGTAGATTGATCACAGGATACTTCTAGTTAAGTTACAGGATAGGTTTATTAAGACACAGCAGAGCACTACACCTCGCCAGCTGACCAGACCGTCAACTGACATGTGTGGAACATTCAAGTACAAAGTAGAATGCACACAGGTATTCTGGGAGGCTTGAGAGGTGAGAGCATAGAGAAAGGTCTAATGACCAAAGACGGCCATGTTACAAGGAGTATACGTTCACTACATCTTATCTATGTACAAAGCACCACTAGCTGGATCCTTAATTTCAACTATCACATTATAATTAATGTAGAGTAGGTTAGCAGCTGTGAAATCGAGCTGTCATAGTAACACCTGTAAACCAACTTCTTTGAGTTGATTATGCATGGGTTTTCCTGAGTACAATATATTTCTGCACACGGTATTGGGTGAACGCTTGATCGAAACCTCTTCAGAACTAATCAAGCTAAGCAATCTTCATCTTCACCCCAAACCTCAAAATTGGACATATAGCACTATGCTTTCTTATGCATCCAGACCAATTATTCAAATAATTCCTCATTAGGAGGAAGATATTTTGACTTGTCCACATGGTTCTTCTTAAAAAAAAAAAACACAGACGCATTCAGTCTGCCTTGGGACAGAGTTGGTGTGGCTTAAACTGAGTCCTTACCGTACTTTGCTCTGTGCCAAATTGTGATATCTTTAAAATAACTCTTCTGTTTATGTGGGTAAGTATAACACATGTTAAAAGGAAACTCAAAAAACGTAGTGCATTAATTTATCAGTTACTTATCACTGTTTTACCAGGTCATCCCAACAACACACTCCTCTGTCAGTACACTTCATGCCATGTATGGACTAATGGACTCAAGCTCATAACATACTGATAACATCAGCTATCCTTGTGTCAAAATCTCATCCTTCAGCGGGATTGTTAGAAGGAGTACACACTTTGATGGAGACTCAAACCACCTGGGGTCTTCATGCTTTGCTCTGAAAAGGCCCGTGTAAATTGATGTGGTGCCTTGGGGAAGTCATGCTGTGGTCGCATCTCGAGTAGAAACCTGAGATTGACTCTCCTGAGCTCAGCAGCTTCAGTCATCTACACATTGTCTCCGTCCATCAAGGCCTTTAGGTGGTCCAAATGATTCTTACGGTTACTCTGCCTCTCCTCCCTACCCCATTGTAAGGCCCCAATATTACACAAATTGAAATAAGTGAACTGTAGATTCTCCATAATTTGTGGGGTTTGACTTAGGAAAAAAATGCAATACCATACCGGTAGGTGAGCAAGGAGTCTACTTTGTAAAAATACTTTGCATACATCATGCCACTGTCAAATATGGACCTTTTTTTCTTTGTAATGTAGTAAAGCATTCATTTGCTATCTTGACTTTTATAGCTCACTTCTTTCATCGCCAGTAATGCGTTAGCTGATGTCAGTGTGACGCACGAGCACAGTCAAGTTATGTTTTGATTGCTCACTTGGGTGGTTATCCTCTGTAATAACACTGTCTGGCGAACTGAGAGAATTGAAGTAATGCCATCAGTGTGGCTGGAGTTAACACTTGACGATCGGTGAGAACGTGTAAGCCAGACCGTCCTTAGAGTAAACATGTATGCTGAATGCAGTAGGAGTTAACTATAATTACATTAAAATATATAGTCCCTGGGAAGATGGGTAATGGAGAGCTTCTTTCTCGGTTTGCTTATAATCTCTTTACATAATTTATTTTTCCTATTTCTTGTTTCCCAGCGACTTCCTTGGATGCACCTTTAAACAAGTGCCAGTCGGGAAGACTACACCTGGTGTTTTTCATAATATTCGAAACGTCAAATTGTGTTTAAAATATTGTTATGAGCTTGGGCAAGACATATTTGTGATGCATTCCAGGCTGTGTTAGGCTAGCCCCTTTTCAATGAAACTCCCCAGTTGCTGCTGCTGTCGGTGTCACAATCAATATTTGTATAATTTCATGGCACATTTAAAACAAGTGCGCTTAGGAATTGCACTGGGCACTGCCCAACTCCCAACCATGATCTATCTATGCCTTCGTAGTAAGCCATATATTGAATTTCACTAGATTTGATTTTGGTTTGTATTTTTCTTAGCATTTAGAAAGGGATCTGCCTTCCTTTTCTATTGATTTTTTTTTTTAATATACTACGTAATTCAACTTGCTGCAGTTGTTTTGTTAATACAGCATCCTGCACCTTACATGTTGATATGTTAGGAGTCTAATGGAAATTACATATATTACTAGCACAAGCCTTATAGTTTTAAGTACCGGTATGGCCATTTATTATATTCTCGAGAATCACTTTGAATATCATCCGGCAGCTTCTTGTTTTTTTCACAATTTATGTTGGATTGCATGCAGTTTTATATCTGTTGGCTGAATCGGGTTTCCTTAAAAAACAGAAGACAAGAGGTGCTTGGCAAAACAGGTACTGTTTGTTTAATTGAAGAGTTCTGCTGGGAAAACAGTTACACACACTAGGTCTGAGACTATCTCAGTTTACATCAGGTTTGTGTTTTTCTTGTATACAAAATGACAACCAGCAATAAAAGGTTTCTGGCGTACCATATATGGTGAAGATTGTTGGTTGGTGACTTCAGAGTCATAAGTTAATGGTCTATGGGTACTACTGTTGGTTCTTGATCTCTCATGGACCGAGTGTGACCAGTGGTGAATGTGTCCAGATGTCTGGCAGGGGGAGCATGTGGCAAGTGTTTTCTGGTCGGCTATGAACCCTCTCACCTGTGACCCTTCAATAAGTAATCCCAAGCCTAGGTTTCAGGGTCTGTCTGACTACACACTTGCATGTCAAGGTAGATTTGAAGTGTAGAACGGGAAATGCTATTAATAAGGATGATAGTTCATTTTTATCAATAAATACATTGATATCTATATTAACATATACATATCCGTTCTTCAATTGAAAAAGGAGGAAGTAGGTTATAATATGTGCTTCTCAGCAATTTAAGAATGGCAGTGCTGAAATTAGAACATTTGCTTGTTCGTCTTCCTTTTTCCCCTCCCCATCCTGTAAGTGCTTACTCAGACAAGATATCTCATTTACAACCATTGTGTCCAACTTCCACCTTTAGTTCATTGAAAGAACATGTCACCAGTGGCCGTTTGTGAGTGTTTAATTGGCATATCTGTTACAAAAGCTATCTATTTCAGAAATGGAATGGTGGTGAGTAAAGTTTTACTCTCACTGAGACACTGGCACTGTTCCAAAAGCATTACCTAGGTGGAGAGTAGGGGTTACTTGGTGAGTGTTTAGGCTTTGGACCCAGTGCTCTCTGCCCGTTTTACTAGAAGGCAACTTGGCCAAGTGAGGTTAGGTGTTCTGCACATGTTTGTGGGAATGAGGTGAATGCCGAGGCATCTTTGGTAGGTAAACAAAAGGCAGTTCGTATTGAGCAGATATCCATTTATTGGGTTTTATTGGGTTTTAATGTCGAACAGCTTCACTTTACTCATAGCCTCTGATAAGAGAATTACAGTAGCTTTAGCTAAGGTTTTTCTCTTATGGGGGTTTTAATCTAATAAAAGCAGCTACCTTAATTTTGTAATTAACAAACCAATTTTTGCAGCTCTTTCCTCTGATACAAATTTTTAAAAGCTTGTAAACATGAGTCACGGGGGCGCATGTCCTGGTAATGGATGAATATGGCGACTAGGGCCAGAGCTCTGTGCCGGCAGCAGCTTACGTGACACTGAAACGCTCAAGTAGTGCAGCAAGATCAACTGAAAGGGCCCTGCTTGCTCTAAAGCAATCAGGTCGTGCTTGTTGTAGCATGAGACCATCAAACTGCTTAGATCACCTAATTCTCAGAGAAAATAGTACCTGATGTCCGCAATTAAGATGGCAATCGTCACAGGGGTTTGCCGTCAATCAAGATGATCAAGAAAATCTGATTTCTCAGCACTGGTAGAGATGTCACTGACATTCAAGACGATGACCCCCTGACCTCTGTTGCAGTGTTTAAATGAGCTGTGATGGAGTCGTCGCACATTCAAGATTACTTGATTGAAAGTAACTTTATGGATTTCGGTGGTCATCTTACCCTGCGCAACATCCCTGCGTGTGACCCTCCTTAGAGCACTTGATGTTGATTGGAACCGCGCTGCCATCCATACATGATGAAGCTGTGTATAGTCTGGGTCAAATTATGTGGCAACGGAGGGTCAGATTTTGCAGCTGGGTTTAGTAAATTATGCGGCAAGAAAAGACAATTTATGTGGCGTAATGCGGGACATTTTGTGATAGTATTACTTCATTATTTTGTCGTTTTTACAGTTAACACTGTCTGGATATTGGATTGGTTGCCCCTCATTAGTACCAGTTTAACACCCAAATATAGTAATAAGAAACAGAAAGGGCCTTCTAGTGTGCAGCAACATGTCTGTGTTTTTCGCAACTTTTGAACCATATAAGCTATAAAAATTATTTTGGTTAAAATCTGTAGGTTATGCTGCAGATGATGGATTATGTGGCAAATCTGCTCGTCTGCAAATAATGCTGTGGTCGCACAATCGCATAAGTTCACTGGCTCTGCGTATAGCCAATCTCCTACTCTACAGTATTGCCACTGAACCCTCTCTCCTTTGCTAACCTTACCCACTGCTGAACTTGCATACTTGAAGCATTCCATCCTCTTCCTTACTAACCTGTTAGCCAACTCAACTTCATCAGGAAGACCATAGCGGAGCAAGCTTCACACGCTGAAAGAACTGAGGTATGAACAGGTGGAGAAGAAGCTAAAAGCGGGCTTAAAACGATCAAAAGGAAAGGCTTGGATTATTACTACTACAGGCTTTATCCTGAAGAAACTGAATGCAGTTCATGACCTTGTCTAGAGCACAATGCAAAATACAGATTTATTGCAAACTAAGCTAGTGGGAATGCAGCGTGATAGCAAGCTGTTTTAGGAAGGGTTAGGAAGGCAGAAAATAGAATCTGCAATCTTGAAAAAACATCTTGAAGCTAAAGAAACACCAATGATGTATGACAAAAAGGGATACTGTTCAGTTCAGCAGCATCTATTTAGATTGCAACCTCAACAGGAGAGGACACCTTTGTTCTTCCTGAAGGGATGGTGCAGAATGAGGATTTCTTGGAAGTATGGTAGCCAAAGGTTCTGGCATAACGTTTTTGAGTGGCTTTGACATTAAATATGCTCATAGAATCACTTAAGTCAAACTGAAAAACCCTAGCATGTGAAAAGCTCTAATGCCGACCACTTAAACCAACATACTGATGTCATTGTAATTGTAGAACTGTTAGATCTTTCATCCTTGGGGTGGTCTTCCCTCTAACTTTATTGTGACTTGCTCTTGCTGATCTAGTATTTGTTGGCCTTAGGAGTCTGAGTACTCTACCACTGCTAAGATGAGTGTGCTCTCTCCTCTACATATGATATTAGTTTATTGTGCTACCCACTTAAATTGCGTTTAAGATGTCTCAGCCCTTCAACTGCAGTCTATGTGCAGTTTTAAGCTGTCATTTCGACCTGACAAAATAAACCATTTGTCAGGCCTACACCTTCCTTTTTACTGCTTAGAAGTAATCCCTAGGGTAGGCCGTAAACAGCACATAGAGCAGAGTGCAGTATTTAAAAAAATTTGAACATGTACTGTTAACTTTTACATGTCCTGTTAGTGTAAAAACTCCTAAAGTCGTTTTTCACTTCTGTAAGGTCTACCTCTCCTACAGGATAACATCTGTGTTCCTTAATGTAATACAGTTAGTAAATGCTAACTTAATTGGGAACAAATAGGAAAGTAGACATTTTCTTTTCCCAACCATTTGGTGCCTGCAGTCTGTATTACCCAGGTCACATGGCTAGGTGCATCTGGTAGTTGGTCTTTATATTGCTTCCAGGCAGAGAGACAAAGGGAGAATAGATATTGGCAGGAAGACCTATCTCTGACTTTATAGGTGTGTGTAGCTGTGTCCTATCCCACTTGCATGTCACAAAGCCTCTGCCTGAGCATACTCACAAAAGATTTATCTGAGAAACTGAGTTACTTGTTTCTGGGGTGTGAGCCCTGGTCAAGCAGCAACCATAATCATTTTCACGGTCAGGCAGAAGCAAACCTCTGGTTAGCCTGTGCTCAACCCCCTGGTAGCTTGGCACTAAGCAGTTAGGCTTAACTAAGAGGCAGTGTGTAAAGTATTTGTGCACGACTTCAAACAGTGACAAAGTGAAAACATCACACAAAAATAATCCCACACTAGCTTAGAAAAATAACAATGAGCAGAATTTATTAACTAAAACAATACCAAAATGACAAAAACCAATCTGTAAAACTGGATATATGAATTTTTAAAGAATTAAGTGAAAATAGCTCAAAAAGCACAGCGCGTCACCTGGTCAAATTCAAAAGTTCAGGCTGACCGCGATGGAGCGCATGTCAACTACAGTTCCAGATTAGTCCAGCTGATGTTTTATCTCTGCAAGTGTTGTGCCAAAAGTCCCATTTACATTGGAGAGGGCCGCAAGGAGAGCATTGCGGGAGGCTGTCTGCATGGCGCAAAGAGCAAGCCATGTGTCACGGATGGATGGGCTTGTTGAACGGTAAACAATGTATTTTGTTAAGTTAGCCTCTACTCCTCTTCCATTTAGTCTAACAGGCCCCATTTTTGTGTTTCTGCGGGGACTTTCGTGAAAGCTGGTCATACTGTTAATGCTTGCGTGACAGAGTAAGCAGCCCTGCCCTGCCGAAGGGCCTACGTGCACAGATCTCTAATCTGTTAGCCCACCCATGCCTGTAACGCGGGGCCAGCTGTATGATCCCCCCCACATATACAGTTTCGATCCTCCGTCACAAACATCCACTCCTTTTCTTAGGGAGGCCCCAGACTCTGTCTGCGCAAGCACACTAAAAGGGATGCCAGTAACCAGTAGCAGTCATAATGCCAGCACTAAAGACTTCAGTCTTATTTTAAGTCCAAGCAATCGCCTCCCAAAAGAACATATCAATGTATCGACCAACCTATCTCTGGACCATAATTATTCCACTGTAAAAAATTCACTCGCAAAAGACCCCGGGCAAGGAGCTACTCAACCCGACCCTGGAATGCTTAAAATTGAAGCTCTTCTGGCCATCACTAACAGAGCCCTGAGCTCTATGACCTGTGCCGCCCACATGCACGCCGATAAACTTGACACCCAGATTTCCATCCTACAACTGGTTGCCGACTCCATAATGGGAATCAACTCAAAACTCGATCAACTAAATTCGCTAATACGAAGAGTTCAAAATAATGTGGCCCAAAATCTCGCCCCTGAGGCGAATCTAAGTCTGGAACCAACTGTAAACGCAACTGCGCACTTAAACCATGCCCAAAGTGGATGTATTTGTGAGCCTTTATTGAACAAACTTGAAGCACTACCTGAAATAATGTCAATATTAATAGAGGACCTGAGGCTGAAGACCGAAACTAGAACAAAGAATCCAAGTATCCCACCTACCCACGTCCGAGCTTCGGAAACTCACAGACCATTAGAATCACGATCTAACAGCTTATCCCGTTTTAACACCACCTACATCAGTCCAAAACTGGATCAATCTTCGCTTAAACCGACACTCAATATTCCTCCTGAACAGCTTTTGCCCGAGCTCCCGGACTCAGTCGGCAATTCCACTTTACAAACACCGAACGCTGCAAAAGTAACCATGCAACTCAATACTGTAGTGTCTTCCCTTACCTCACTAAGTCCTCATATGCCTGCGTCTAAGACCGATAACAACCCAAAAATAGGCACACAACTGTACAGAAAGAACAAGAAGAAGCTGAAGAAACTAAACAAAGCAAATAGAGAGGGAAATGTACTAACACAGTGGCTTGGCAAAAATGTAAGCAAGCAGCCCATCAAACTGACCAACAAGGTCGAAAAACTAGCAGCTTCCCAAAAAGAAAACACTGAATCCTTGGAACCTATACTAAATCACGTGCAGCCATCAGTGGACCGCAAGTCTTCCAGCGATTGCCCAAAGCAAAATTACGATCCCGCTAAACCTTCTGATAATAGCTCCTTGTTTCCAGCCGTCAAAATACACAAATCCATTACCAAGGATCAGAGCCCAAAAGCAAGAATAGAGGCGGGAGCTATTCTATCGACACGAACAGAAGAGGAAGAAAATCAGTCCAAAGCAAACACAAACGCAGATAGCACTATCTGTAAGGCGCCCTCCCACCAAAAACTCCTAACATGCGGCGAGCCTTCAAGAATGGTCTGCCCATTAATGACTAAACCAAGTACACACGCCAACTCAGAGTCCTCGGGCAATGACCCTGTTGGACCCAGCACCAACCCGGCTCTATTGTATCAAGAGCCCTGCCCTGGACAACAACAGTATAGAAAAATACTGCTCTATCCGGAATATGAGTCTCAGGGGCGATGGGATATTTTAAATAGAGGTAACATCCTAAGGCTATGTCAGCACCTGCCGGGCTTAGAAAGTGTGAACTCAATGGAGATTGAGACGGTGGCCTTTATAGACCCCGCGTCTGGACAAAGAAACGACTCTACATTAGTATTTTTCTCCAATCCAGAACGGGGGGCATGCTGATGAAGAGCAAAAAACAACTGACTGAATGGGGCATTCAGGCTAGCCCTTACATTCCCACCAACTACCCGACCTTCCTCAAAAACCCCTCCGCCGTAGCAACGATTGCTACCACCAGACCAGACCTAAAACAGGATAAACATCTAACCGAGCCATCATCGATGCTTCGGGGATTCCAACAGGAGCCGAAAACCGCTTTATGGATGGAGCATCCACTGCAAGTATTTGCCTCCACAGCAGGCGGCCCACGAAAATGCATACTAAAACCGCATACATCGGAAGATTGGTCCTGGCTCTCACAGGTGTTAGGGTAATGCGCCTACACCCGCGCATAGCCATAAACCAACCCACGAGACGGTCCATCATTTAAACATCTGCTCTTGGAACATCCGGAGCCTAACAAAGGAAAAATCGGAGCGATTAACTTCAGGTCTGCTGAAAACTCACGATATCTTTGTCCTACAAGAGACCTGGGCCCTGGATAACACCATCTGGGAAGATTTTACGGTAATAGAATCTATGGCCACCCCGTCCAAGGTTGGCGGCCACGCATCTGGGGGAGTGCTGATCGCCGTGAAGAACTCATTGACTACGAAGATAAAAACCCTCCATAGGGGATGTGGCGACTGTCTTCATTAGTATTGAGATTAAGAGTCGGACAAAGGGGAATCCAAAGCAAAAAATGATCCTGGGCTGTGTCTATCTACATCCAACAAAAGCAAGGCGAGAGCTCAATCTGAGTACTATACTCCCAATAATGTATAACCTCGAAGTTCTATACCCTACCGACCTGTGGCTGATAATGGGCGATTTTAATGCAAACCTAATGGAACCGACCCAGCCCAATCCTCCCAAATAACATCTTCTAATGAATTGTGGGCAATTCCGGAGACAAAATCCCAGTATCATCGAAAGGACGTGAATGGAATACAACCGGCAACAAAACTGAACCATCTTGGTCTACGCACTCTCAATGGAAGGATCGCCACAGATCGACCGGCAGCATACTCGCATACATCCTTCTTTCGAATGGCCACCTTAGACTACATATGGATATCGCTAATGGCCTTCCATCTGGTATGCCAATTCTTGGTAACACCGTCCCCAGATAGTGACCATGCCATTCTAACATGTAGTTTTGCCCTGGGCCTTCTTCAACGCCTGACCACAAATCCGATAGGGGCGGCTTCTAGTCTACAGAGTGTGAAGAAACTCCGATGGTCAGAAAGTAATCAGGACGCAATCGAAATGGAGGTGGACAAGCTTATGACCAGAGGGCCCCTGGCTGGTATTAGCCATGTGACAGCCCCCACTTGGGAAACTATATTGACCAATTTTAGAGACCACTTCATCTCAAAACCATCAAACATCTGCTCAAAGGATATTCCCACCCGACAACTCTGTCAGTGCAACAACAACTCACAATCACTGCCAAGAGTGAATTAAATAAGCTACAACGAATAACTGTTTACAATGAAAGCGATCATAAACTTCTGAAGGAGGACATTATCGCTGCACGAAAAGCCTACAGGAAGGCTCGCTTTACTCAAAAGAAATTGGAAGAAGAACACCATTGGGCAACAGCTTTTGAGATTATAAAATCTAAAGATCTAAGGAAATTCTGGAATTGGGTTAACAAGGCCAGTCAAACAACTAAACCTCCTACCTCAACTAACGTCTCCCCCGCGGAGTGGGAGTCCTATGTTAAAGCGCTCTATTCTGCACCAGACGGCCAAAGTATTAATAGCCCGGCGATTCTTGATCGACTAGTCAATCAGGACGGAACCACAGCACTCATTAATACACTAACGGACGATATAACTGGAATAATAAAGAAAATGCCCTCGGGCGGCGCCCCTGGTCCCAATGGAATTCCGACCCAAGTATTTAAAGCCTACGCCGGAAAATGGGCCCGGATTTTGACACCCCTTTACGAGGCCGCAATATTGGGTGGCCCTATCCCAGTGTCTTGGCAAGGATCGCTTCTCGTTCCCTTCCACAAGAAAGGCTCGCGTTCCAACCCCGACAACTATCGGATGATAGCCCTACTAGACGTGGACGGGAAGGCATATGCTAGCATCCTTCTAACCGCACTCTCTGAATGGGCGGAAAATAACAACTTGGTCCCCTTCACCCAAACAGGTTCCAAAGAGGGTGCCACATTGAGGACAACCTGATATGTATTGCCCATCTGATGGAATCCACCTTAGCCACAAAAGGTAAAGCTTTACACCTTGGGTTCATCGACTTCCGTAAGGCTTTTGACAGTGTAAGTCGGCCAAAACTATGGGAAAAACTTGCAAGAAGGGGGAATCCCACAGTCATTACTGAAAGCATTAATCGCTCTACACACTGACACATGGGTAAAAGTGCGAGTCACATCAAGTTGGTCGACCTCGAATAAAATCTACACCACCAGAGGTTTAAAACAAGGGTGTACCCTTGCACCAATGCTGTTCAACTTCTACCTCGCGGATCTCCCTGAATGGTTGTCACACACTCGTGCTTTCCCTCCAGGAATAGAGTCAAGAAAGATCCAAGCTCTCCAATATGCTCGAGATAAATATGTCGAAAACCAAAGCAATGACAATATCTTCTGGAAAAACTAAAAAAAAATCACGTGGCTCGTCGAAGGGAAGAGATTAGTAACCGTTACTGCTTATAAGTATCTGGGGGTGTGGATCGACCACAAAGGGAGATCCTCTGTGCATACCATTGAAATGCAGGCTGTTGCTCGCTCCCTGGAAGGGGCCTTCATAAGAACGAAAAGCGCTCTGCACTCCCAGGATCTAGTGCCATTAATAAAACTGATCTCAGCAAAACTTCTTCCCACAATCTCCTTCGGTGCAATAATATTTAAGGACAAAATGAACAATTGGTTGGATAGAGCTCAATCGTCGTGCTACCGCAGGGTTTTTCGTCTGCCAATTTCAACCACCCATGCCCAAATCCGGAAAGAATTTTCACTGTCTTCCCATAGATGGATAATGAGCGCACGCTACATCAGTTATTGTCTAAAAACTAAGCAGGCTAAACCCTTACACCCTGAAGAGCTGTTTATGGTCAGTCTTCAGCAATCGCAAAACTTCCTGGAACAAATATTTGACGTCATGCCTTGAATCCCTCAAAGCAAAGGACATATGGTCATCCCCCCTGCCCATCGACGCAAAGGCAAAACTCCTAACCAAACAAGCAAAAATTCTATCAAGCGAACTCGATGAACAACGTGTCGCCCAGCGCTCTCATGGTCCTTGGGCCTCTAAATTATATGCCCCGAAAACTCTTCCGTCCTACCTCGCTTCTTCTATGAAAGTCCACATAAAACTCCAATTAATGCGACTTCGTTTCGGTTTAATCCCGCTGATGGCCTATAAGTTTGGCCAAGGATACAAGAAGGAAGTATCATCGCAATGTCCTTATCCATATCCTGTGTATATGCCAAAAACTCAGAGCTCAAAGAAACTTCTGGCTGCGTCCAATTTGGCTGCTTCTTAACATCAGGACCTGCCAAGAAGCATTAGACGCTTGCATGAGAGGTGATTCCCTGCAGTTGGCGGCGCGTTTTGTTAAGTTTATCTCAGAAATTAATTCCCCTAATTTTGTCTTTTGACCCTGCTTGAGTTCGTTTTTCCCCCAGTGACATTATTACATGTTCTTTTAACATATTTTTTCTTTTTTAATTGATCTGTGTAGCTCCTCCCTCTTTTAGTATGTAATGGTCATTTCTGTGAGTGTACTTTGCAATGATTTTAATTAATTGTGCAAATAAAACTTTTACTTACTTACTTACTATGCCTGTAACCTCCCTTGCCTATCTACAAGGATGACATGGGTAGCGGCTTATCAGGATTCAACAGTTAAGTATTTAAGCATCATACAAAGGGGTTGTGTAAGCATTATGTAACAATGATGAAGTAGTTTCAATGTGTTTCACGAGGCACCGAAAAGTATAAATGCCATGTTTGAACTTGTACTTGTTAGACCCCTCCCTCCAGCACTTGCAGTGTCTGAGTGATGAGACTCATCACATGAGAAGTAATAAACCTGTGTTTTGTTCCACTCCACTTTTAATCCTCATTTAATGAACCCGTAGACAAAGGGTGTCCCTGCACCAGTGAGACAGATCAGATATCCAACTTCTACAGGCTGGAGCTTTGTGTTGGTGGTCCCTCGCTAGCGTTCGATGCTGCTGGGTGAAGAGACGGCTTGGCGTTGCTTCACACTGATTTCCGGTGCGAGCTGCTCAGTGAGAACAACCGGGCAGCAGTTCCTTCAGGGCAGCAGTCCAGCAGAGTGACAGTCAGCAGCACAGCGGTCCTTCTTCCTGGCAGAGTATCCACAGGTCCAGAAGTTTGCAGAAGAGTTGATTTCTGCGGTAGAGTATTTATAACCAGTTGTGCCTTTGCCAGGTCGAAATGGCAGGTTAAAACGGCACATACAGGCTACAACGGCAGTACTGTGACATGTTTAAAGGGCTACTTAAGTAGGTGGAACAATGAGTGCTGCAGGCCCACTAGTAGCATTTAATTTGCAGGCCATGTGCACAGGTAGTGCCACTTTACTAGGCACTATTAATTACACTAAATATGCCAATTGCTTATAAGCCAATGTTATCTTGTTTTAATCAAAGAGCACAAGCACTTTAGCACTGGTAAGCAGTGGTAAAGTGTTCAGAGTCCTACGCCAATAAAAACAAATTCAGCAAAAAGTGAAGGGCAAAATGGCCCTGCAGAAAGGGCCAAGTCCAACAGTTTGACACTAGTCTTTTTGTCCCCAGACAAGCTAGGCCAGGAAAGGGAGGCAGGAATTTCCAATTACTTCTGGGGTGAAAACCTTCAGAGCCCTCTCCTGCTTTAAATCTGGAACCAACTATAAATGTTTGACCCTCAGACCCACCTCTTCAGTACACCTCTGGACCTGCGGCTACTACAGAAAGAAGACTGCTGTGCAGATCTGCTGCCAGAAGGACTACTACCCTACTGCCTGCTGCCCTCCTTGCACAGAAAGAAGACTGAATCTGCACCCTTCATCCCAGGCTCCCAAGCATCAGCTGACTGACCTGTTCTGAACCACAGGAACATAACAGTATCCAGAGGCCTCCCTGCATCTGCCCAGCTGACCTGCTGCCTTGACCTGCGGTTGGACCTGCCTGAGCCCTGTTGGCCTCTGCTAGAGTGACTTGATCCTCAAGAGGTGTCCCTCAAGTCATCGTCCCTTGCTGTGGCATCAATTGAGCTCCCCATGAAAAGGAGAAATTCTGAAGTTTTAGACTCTTAGTGACTCCGAAAGAGCTTGTTTGCGCCAAGATATTGCCGCCTCCCAACGCAACAAACTAACCGCCAATGAAGACAAAAATAACAACAAGAGAGAGAGGGAGATGGAGTCCCTCTTGGTCCCCATAATCAACATAAAAAAACAACGAAAGAGTGAGGCCAAACAATGGACAAAGAGGGAGAGAGAGAGGCAACACGAGGAGTCACTCGTGTTTAAAAGAACCCTCAGTCACCAACCTAGTTGGTGACATGCTTCATCATTGAGTCCCCACCAGAGAGGCTGAATGCCTCTCTGGTGTGCTTCAATGCCTGGTTATAGCGGAGCTGGTTTTTTGTGTGGTGTGAGTGCAATTGTAAAAAAGTGTGCTTTAAAAGATACCTCGGTTTAATCCCCCAAAATTTTAATGGTGGAAAACCAGGCACCAGTAAAAACAAGTGAGTTAGAATACATCCATCTGGCTAGATTGACACATCCAAATTACAATAGTGAGCAAAAATTGGTCAACATGTTTCTGCTTCAGAGTGCGATTGGCGAAGCTTTCATCAGGACCGACTCACCACGGCGGTGTGCGCGCGCGAGGGCGCACCCTAACCTGTGGTGGATGTGTCGAACAAATTTACGATTTATCCAATCAAGCCTTCAGGATTTCCGAAAGCCGTTAGAATCTGTAAGAATAATCAGAAATGAAAACAAACAACAATTCACAGAGCTAAAGAGTATATTGTTGCTCGTGAATTTGTGTAAATTCTGAGTCTTTATACCTCATGCTGCTGTTGTTGTGCTCTCCACAATATAGTGCATACCACTTTCAACCTCCTCTGAGGTCTCCATGTCAGTGACAGATACACACTAACACATTGTGCTATACAGGTGCCATGCTGAAGATGCTCATTCTCCGTATAGCAGAAAGGTAACTGGCGTGCTTCTAGTTGTGCACGTTTTTCGCAGGCATTACCAGGAATACATTGGGTAAGAGAAGAACAAGACTATACTGGTAAAGCGCGAGTAGAATTGAGACTCACGCTCACAGTAATAATTGCCGGTGTTTGGAAGTTTGGGGAGAGCCTTTAAAAGCATGGAAAACATTAAAAGCATGGAAAAACGAGGTCTTACGTGTAGTAATAGAAGACCTCACAACATGGGTCCAGGTGGTGGGCAGTTGGCATCTAGTCAAACACTATGGGGAATGAAGAAAAATAGTTTGTATCAATCTCATAAAGGGCCCCCATACTACTTACTTCTCTAAAAGTATGCTCCCATCTGTCACCTGCAAGTTGCCCTCCGTGGACCCAAATGTTAAACCGGAGGCCGTCTCAATTGTTAATATACCAGAAGAAAACTATTCAGGTGATTGGGGCGTGGGAGTGTGACGTGCTGTGCCACGTGACGGTATAGCAGAAAGAACTGAACCGCTCACCTCACAGGCTGTTGAAAGTTTGAATGGACAAAACTTAAAGCGCAGACGCTTATGAAGAGATGCTAGTGAGGAGCGTGACGTGTTGCTTCACGTGACGTCATGGCAGAAAGAGCTTAACCGCTCACCTCACTTTCTGCGCAGACAGTTGTGAACAAACGCTAATGGCTCGGAGATTTAGCAATCATACTACATAGTCAGTGTCCGAAAAGAACCCCTGGTGTTAATGCAATCAAAGTACCTCTCTAAGATCACTCTGATGTAGTTTATGAAGGAGAGAGTGGTTGCCAAGAGATGCCATCAATAAAACGATGGACAAAAGAACCTCCCTGGGAAAACTCAAGGGGAAAGTTGGCTATGGCTAGGTGCGTAATGTGGAAACCCAACTATGAAATTAACGATTAAAATGTATGTGTTAGGAGGAACAGTATATAAGGGGGCAAGAATGATCAGTGCAGAACTCCTATAGTTCATAACTGAGCCCCAGAGAATATTGTAATTCAGGGCCTGCAGATGTGTTGAAAGTAGGTAAATCCAACGCTGCGCCTTCTTGAACAAGACCTGTGATGATTTATCCCCTTAATTTATTTGTTCAATAACAGTCCAGCGTATGTAGTTGGTGGTGTGATTGAACTGCAGAAAATGCTCCGTTAGCTTGGTGGTACTCTTACGGCAACGAATATTGCTGCGATGTTCACACACCCGTTGCTTGACTTTGCGAGTCGTCATCCCGACGTATCTTGAGCCACAAGGGCATGTAATCAGATAAACCACGTTTGATGAATTACAGTTCGCTTGGGTGCGTTGTGTCCATGTTTTATCATTTTCAAGTTCAGAGTTTTCGTAGCGGTGGTAAGGTGGCACCCACTATATGAGCCACAGGGAAAATGTCCAGTAACTTTGGGGATGCCCCAAGCGTTGAGTACCGTTGTGTCTTCATCTGTGCCCGACTTTCTTGGGCGTGTGTACACAAGGGTGTCCATTGTGCTACTTGCTTTCCTAAATGAAAAGAGTCTTAATGGATTTGCTGATTGCATTCGAAGCAACGCTGTATGTGGTAACACACATAAGTGGTATATCTTCAGTGTTTCTGGGAGTGTCTTCAAAGAGGGCTTTCCTTGGTTAGTTCCTTGCCCTCTTGGAACTTCTAGACAGTATCTTTTTCGGGTAACCACATTTACTGAGTTTGGTTGTCAGTTCCCTGGCTTGGGACCGAAAATCCTCCACTTTGCTGCAATCTTGCCTTAAGCGGAGATGTTGACCAAAGGGGAGATTCTCTCTAAGTATTTGGATGGAAGCTGGAAAAGTGCAACAAGTAATTCTTGGCTGTTGGTTTGTAGTGGATTTTCATAAGCAATCGATCTCTTGCTTTTTTCATGACCACATCCAGGAAGATCATCTCTTCTCTGTGGTAAGTATGAGTAAATCTCAGATTGGGGTCACAAGTGTTAATCCAGTTGAAGAACTCTATTAGGGTGGTCTCAGGCCCTTGCCAGATGACTAGCACGTCATCAATGTACCTCTTCCAAAATTATACAAAAGCTGTGTATGGATTATCCGCAGATAATATGTACTTGCATTTGAAGTCATAAACATACACCCCAGCTATGCTAGGGGCGAAAGTACTGCCCATTGAAGTCCCTGTGGACTGGAGGTACAGGTCCCCCTATACTCGAAGAAATTTCTCTTCAATTCTAGCGTAACACAAATGGGTGATGAATTCTCTGGGTGTATGGAAATCCCAGGGTGCTGCATTCAAAGCCTCACTAAGGATCCAGATGGGTTTGTCCTGAGGGATGCAGGTGTAGAGACTCTGGTAGTCCAACGAGAACAAAAAGGTGGATTTGTTGTTAACATTGGAGCAGAGCTATTAAGCTCTTGATGTCTTTAAGATAGGTGGTAGTCTCCTGAATCAAAGATTTTAAGAAAGTCACAATATCGTGACAACGGTTCGAGCAGGGAACCAATGCTGGAAACGATCGGACGACCAGGCGGAGGCGTTCTCTTCTTATGAGTCGTAGGCAGGGTGTAAAAGTACAGAATGATGCCATTCCCTGCTGTTAAAATTCACTTTGTGTTTGGTGATGTGACCACTGGCTTCTGCGCCATCAACAAGATTCTTAATCGTGGCTTGTAAATGTGGAGAGGGGTCTGATGGCAGAGGGGTGTAGTTGCCTAGGTCACCTAATAGGCGTCTGCATTCTTTGTCATAATCGACTGCGTCCTTCATGACAACTCCACCCCCTTTGTCAGCGTATTGTATGACGATGGAGGTGTTGGACTGCAAAGATTGTATAGCTTGGAATTCACTACTGCTCATGTTCTTATAGACTCTGGTCACTTGAAAGGCTTCCACATCATTAAACACCGCCTGTTCAAAAGCAGTGATTTCTGGTGGAACAGTGTGCGGCAGAGCGGTAAATGTAGATTTGAGTCAAAACTCAGTGACATTAGGAGAACTGGGTGCATCACTGGTTATTTGTTTCTCGAAAAAAGATTTTAGTATACATTTTCGGAAGAATTCCCCTAATTCGCAGTGTAGTCCAATGAAGACAGTCGACGCAAGATCTACATTTTGTGCTACAGCATCGACAGCCCATGGTGACCGACAACGCAAAGCTCCATCAATGACCCTACATGACGTCCGACGGGAACTTCGCACAACAGCGATGAACGTCCGCAATACCTGACCTCCTCTTCGCTGTACCTTGACAACTATTTTTGGCGTTCTCATTGCTTCTCACGGCTCCCTCCACCGTGAACTGAACTCTTTGAGCTGGACTTTTGAAGGTAACTTTCACCGGGACTAACCGGATCTCTTTATCTGTCCCGCGTTCCATCGTGGTCTGTCTGAAGTTGTGGCTTTCACCCAGTCTTGCACAACCAGATAAGTGTGAGTGGCGCTTAGTGCTTTTAGGCACTAAACATACCTGAAATCTTTAAAATTGCATTTCTCTGGTTCTATTGATTGGATTTTTATCATTTTGATGTCAAATAATTTGACATTTTGCTCAATTTTTTTGAATTGGTGTGGAAATTAGCATGTCCGATTTAAGACTGACCACTTTTGTTCCAAGTTACCAAAGTGTTGAGCACAGGTTAGTTAGATGTTTGCTTGTTTTTCCCCCTGACAAGAAATGTGGTTGCTACTTAAGTAGGGTTTCACTCCTCAATACCAGTAACCTAGTTTCCTACAAAAACACATTATGAAAAAAATATATCTTATGCAAATTGATTTAGAATTGCAAATTGTCAAAGCTACTCTAAATAAACTGTTCTCCTCTGCAAGGTTTGTAGGATTGGAGAGCATGCATTAAAGGCTTAAACCTTCTGTTATCCTGTGTTGTTGTGTCTAAATTCATAGTAACTTAATAAAGTAAAACCTTACTTTTATTTTTTTGATCTGGAAGAATTAAAAATCTTCCTGGACAATATCACTAAATCTGAGATGGAAACTGAAACACAACACCTTGGCTGACACAAGGTTTGAACTGGACCTGTAAGATTTGAAATTCTTGATGTCCAATCAATTTATATGTTTCTCTGCCCATTTAATATGTTTTATATTTCACATTTAGACTATATTTGTACACTTATTGGTTAAGATATCCTCATGACCCACAAATTGGTAACTCACTAGGCCAAATGTAAACCTGCTTCAAACGCATAGGTTATTCAGCCCTCCATCATCTTGTTATGTGGCATGGTCTGTGGGTAAGGGTTCATGTATTCATGTTTCCTTTTTGAAAGTTCATTCTTAGTTGTTGAAAACTTCATTTCGGTCTACTTAATAGCTTCAGATAAGTGCATTAGTTGATAGAGCACTGGGCCTTGCAACATATCTTAGTCAATTTACCAAAGATTTTTCCCTATTGGTTGTATGAACCTTTCTTAGCTGGTACGAAGCATTGAAAGGGAGAAAACATCAGCAATACATTTCCAACTCATGAAGCTAATGTAAATCCACAGTAAAGAACAAGGATCACTGAATACATTTAAAGGGTTTTATTTGGGATTTCCTATCAACCCAGTATATATGCAAACCAAAAGTTAATTCAATAGATGCAATATTGCTTTAGTTAAGCTGAAATATCTCAGTAGGTTAAGGTGCAATAGAATGACATAGCGAATTGCGAGAACCAAAATTATAAAGATGCAGATTAAAGCAAACAGATGTTCCACAAAGAAACTTCCCTTATCTCTTCTAAACATAGATCAGATATAGGGTCATCTATCAAGGGTCTCTAATTCTGGAACATATCAGGTGTCGGCATGATCAGACTCCATTAGATGTCCAAATAAAAAGGAAAGAAGTGTTTAGCATAAAGCTTCACACTTGCAAGAGTAAGGCAAGCAGAGAGGTCTGTACATCTTGAAATCTACAGGGAATTTCTGCTGATTGTAACAGTGTAAAAAACAGTTTAAAGGTAATAGGATATTTAGGACCGTCCTTATCTCCTTCACACCACTAGGAGCCAATCAAGTCACTACTCGAGTGCATCTGCAACATAACTCCATTTTCTCAATGCTCCTATCTGAGACTGCGGGTCTCAGCCTTGAACATCTTACCATCCTGGAATATGATGAGCAGATCGCCTCTTTCAACCATTGAGTCTCCTCCTTCACTACCAAGTTTTTTCCTCCAGTCCTCTCTATCAGCAGTCTGATACAGACATTAACCCTTTGTCTAACTAATGAAAATCATGATAATAAACCTGCAAGGAAAGGAGGAAATATGCTGGCAAAGCAAGATGCAATTCAACTGAGGCCTGCAGTCAGGCTAACTTAACTAAACATACAGTCTGCACTTCGAATACATGGTTATATATGCACATGTGTAACTTTAAGAATAAATGTGAAACATGAATAAAAGATTATGTATTTACATATGCAAATATAACTTGAAGTGTAAAATGTGAATCCTCTTTTTTATCTAATTTATTACTTATTTATTGTACTATGCACTTTCCGAAATAAATATGTAGTTTCCGCCTAGTAAAACACCCAAAACTATATTTTTACAATGCATGAAGGTATATCAATTATATAATCATGTATATAGTGATTTTCAAAGTGTTTTAAATTGTTGTTTGTATGCCTTGATGTAATTTTTAATATATGATTGGTTTTAGAAGCTTGCACTTTCACGGTCATATTGACCGAAATAGTTTCTTTGAATTGAATTGAATTGAATAGAGAATACACACTTTCATGTTTAAACTGAATATTAGTGCACACGTGTATAAATCTCTAGTCTCTACAGTTAATACCTTTTATGAATATATTTAAATGTTTCACACAGGTTAATAAAATTAAGTAACACCGCAAGTATTTTGTCAAAGGCACGTACATAATGGCATTTCTGTGACGTGTATGGTTGGAGTCTAAATTGTCCTGCTCGATATTGAACCCTCTGCTCCGGTGGATGATGCTGCTGTTCTTCATATTCTTTTTTTAACAATAGAGAGGGGAGGGTAAAGACCTTTAAAGGGGAGTTGTCTCCTTTGTTCTTTTGCAGTGTTCAGTGTTTTAGCTCTCTTTTGCTTGGCTCTTCTCTCAGATAACAGCTGATTGTGTAGTGAAGCGGTTAAGAAATAACTCTTTGCCCAATCTTCACGGTATTAAACATACTCGGGTTGGATGGTAACATGCGAGTTTACTTAATCCACTGCATCAGCCATTCTTATAAATGTACTTATTGGTTAAATGCCTATGAGTAACTGTATTTCTCTTAATACTATGGGCCTAAACCATATGTAAAAAACTGGAAAACCCCAGAATATTGTTACAATTTAGCAATAATATGATTATAGAAACAAAGATATTCCTTAAGGAATCAGTGTATTATTACTTTAATAGAAAAGAAAGCAATCGTCAAAGTAATATCAACTGAACTGAAACCACCCAAGAAGGCAGATGGCTGAAATTAAAATTGTGAAAAAGCATTAGGAATAATATGCCTTAAATGTCTGTGCATCAAATGCACCTCTTCCAGAAGTTTGGTCTGGTCTGAGCAGGAAACTGGACATTACAGCTAATTACATCATCTTGAGATTGTAAGAGCACCCTAACCTTCTGTTTGATGGATTCATGTGCAGTCAATCACAGTGCACAATTTATCCCTCTGGATCTCATAAAACCATGAGCACATTATGTGCTAAATATAGCTGGAGTATGCCCCATCTGGACTTGAATTTTTTTGTAACTTTTTTCTCTTTTTTGCAACAAGCGTAATCTAGAATAGACTACCTCATGATAGATGTCGCCTGCCTTACCTGATCAAAGACAAATATAGATGAACCCATGTTCATCATGGCCCATGACTGCATATCCATGACTCTAAAATAGGAAGGTAAGGGACTGAATGAAAAAACAAGTGACAACCTAATTAGAAACAATCCATAAACATAATTAGGAAAGTCATATCAGACTCCATGTAGGTAACCAAGGGTTCTTGCTCCTCCCCACAAATGCTATGAAATTACCAAAAAGCAACACTCAGGGGTCCTCTAATGAGCATGGTGGACAAAACGACAAAACAACAAAATCTCCAACAAGTACTACTCTCATCTGAAAGCAGAGATTTAAATGTTAGACTTGCATTACATCAGATATAAAGGTAATGCCTTACTGCATACAATAAATGAGCCCAAATATTTATAAACCATACTCTTCAGCAGAGTGGGAGTGTGATTTGTGAAACTAAAAGCTCTAAATTTATATTAACTGGACAAAGATGGTATCTTCCTTACTTTATATCTCAAAAAGTCAAATCACATCTCTACTCGATGCAAATGTGCACAAAAGTTAAGAAAATTGCTGAAGTCTTCAGAAATTAATAATCAAACCTTTATCCTCTTAACCTTAGCAAATCCCATTAGATCTGTATTAACTTGCTAAAGGATATTTGTTGTATGTACAGGTCCAGAATCAGGCAGACATTGTCTAGATAAACCTGTTGCAATGACATAAGGGTAGATGGCAGTTTGAACATTGAAATAAGGTGAAGTCTCGAACACTGATGTCTACACTATTATGTTTTTTTAAAGAATGCTGGAAAGGTCTGAAAATTCCACTTCTAAATCTTTTCCACCATTTTACTATACTCACTAAAACTCAAATATCAGTGACATAAGCTACAATCATTGTTATCCCTGAACATGGCAAAGACACAAATCGAATCAGAAATTTTAGGCTCCTATGAGTTACAAATGTAGATTTCAACGTCATGGCAAACTGACTGGAAAAGGTATTACCTGGATTTATTCATCCATCCCAAAAAGGTTTTCTATAGCACAGATTTTCAATCAATAACTATGGAGTGTTTACAGAAGTCAGTGAGAAAGTCAGACCCATCTACTCTCCTACAGTTCCTATAGTATTGGATGCAGAAAAAGTACCTGATAAAATATAATGACCTCTTTTACTTGCAGTACTGCACAGGTTTCAGGGCAGGGAAATGTTCACTCAGCTGGCAATTAATGGCTTTGTCCGATACACTAGTGCCAAAAGTGAATATAGTTCAGGGAATGGGACAGGGATGCCTTCTATCGCCCTTAATGGCAATTGAATCTAACTTATAATGCATCAGATGTAACTCTGAACTGCTGGAATACATTTTGAATCTTGCATTTGCAAAACTGCTGTGTATAGCGATAATATTTACATTTTATCAGAACAAATTGGTGCCTCTATTCCTGCTTTGTTAGAAATGGTTGACCTATATTCTATGACATCCAGATTCAAATTAAATAAAGATAAATTGGAGATTTTACGCTTTAATATTTTGTGCACCCCAGATGTGATAATTAGACTATTTATACTGGCAACCAATTTATTAAATATTTGGTTCAATAATGCTCTAATGATATTATTTAAATATAATGACAAGTCACACTTGAGAAGGTCTTAGCC
Organism: Lissotriton helveticus; assembly: GCF_964261635.1. Classification (NCBI taxonomy): domain Eukaryota; kingdom Metazoa; phylum Chordata; class Amphibia; order Caudata; family Salamandridae; genus Lissotriton; species Lissotriton helveticus. The sequence continues at coordinate 1,473,374,635 of NC_136065.1, forward strand.
CTAATTGAGGGATTGACCCCAAAGCTCATGTTACAGTAGGGGTCGAGTTACCTCATCGATAAGAATCTAAAGATTTCTTCCTGAAACTTGATGCTTTGTTTATATCCTTTTAATGAAAAAGTAGAAAAACATGTATCTCCATGTAAAGACTGCTTAACCCGAGGCTCTACATGGGCCTAAGTATTGCAAACGTTCATGCTTATAATCAGTCTGCTTTGCTCATTATGCAAGGAGCATCATGGTTCCTACCAGATTCTTCCACATAACTACAATGGTTAAAGGTGTAACTTCCGGACAACCTTCCACTGCCATCCCTTTTGACACATACAAAGTGAATTCTTTTCATTTGAAGTTGATTTTATGCTACACTGCAAAAGCACTTTTAAAGCTCAATTCAAAACTAGGAAATGTGATGGGTTACTCCAACTCTATGTCCGTTTGGCTCAATAAAAATATAAATATTGATGGGTTGCTGGTTATTTGGGAGAAATGGTCATCTGAGGTATCGTATTGTTAAAAGATCTGAACTCCAAATGGTTCTCATATTCTTTGCAAACACCTATGATACTTTTGGGTGGGAAAGCTCAGAATTTTAGACCTTTTTTAATCTCAAAGATCCAGTGATACGAAACAGTCTCTCCTAATTTAAGCTATTGAAATGGTACCCAGGTGTATCCAAAGTGTATGTCTTCATTTGATTCACTAAATCCAAATTAAGTATATCTATTCAGTAAAAGGTGGGAAGAGGTTTGGGTGAGTACCTTGAAATCCCCTTGCCTAATATTTGTCTCACAATCTGGAAACTTCACTAAACTACAAAAACTACCTTGAATTTAGCACAAACTTTATACATGACATTGAAGAGAGCATATCTTTATTTTAGTGGACTGTTTAAACTTAGCCTTATTCAGTCTCATTGATAATGAGATTGCTGTAAAGAGGTTGATGACCTAGTGCAGATGTTGTTGAACTGTTCTATAACTCTGCAATTGTTTTTATATCACCACAAAATCCCAAAGACATATAACAAAGCACAATCTCCCTTAACCCAATGGCAGTATTTTAGCAGGCCCTAGTGGTTAATGGAGGGAATGATTTACCTATTCGTAGACACATTTATTTAACTGTATGCTTACTCTGGGCACAAAAACAATTATATTTAACTTGGAAATCAGTTTAAAAAATGTATATTCATGCATGGCGGCTCTCTGAATAGCCCCCTATATTCGGTTGAACCTGACTTATAAAATTGGATTTACTACTTAGAGCGGATACTACCTCCCTAGAAATGGATGCAGAATTATGAACATTAGGTCTTATTTTTTTTTCCTTGGCAAACTGTATAATATTCATTTATTACTATTTATAAATAAAGTTGTATGAGACAATTTGATACACATTTTGCTCCATTCTTGCCATTACCCCTAAGCACCAATACGTTTATTGTTTGCTGTGCTACACTGCAGACCTTTGGCCTTAGTCTCTTTACTTTCCTTCCATCCTTTACACACTGTTCCTTATTATGTTTTCTGTTGACCTATGCCAACATCAGAAAAGGTATTTAAACATAAAAAGCATAAATCACGGGCCTCTTTGACTGAAAGCAAATGGTGCTTGCTTCACCAAAATCGAACAGTAGCTCAGTGTTTTATCTGTCATGTTAAATGAGTTCTAGAAGTGTAGCTACCTTAAACCTTCAGTTTTACCACCCATCGATGTAGCTAGAGTTGTGATGGGATATACAAATTAATTTTTAGGTTTCGCCTTCAGGCAGCTTTAGCTGTTTGTTACTGAAGACCTATTGTCTCCCATACAAAACATAGTGTACTTTGTCAAACAAGACCAAACTAAATAAATATTGGCTAAGCAAATAGGTCTCGCCTTTACTATGTGGACGTAAATGTAAATTGATACTTGTATAGCGCACTACTCACCCGCAAGGGTCTCAAGTCGAATACCGCTGTGGAACCCATCCTGGCTTTCCCTGTGAGGTGTCCACTCCTGGGCACCGCCAAGGTGGAGGCCAGGCATCCTTGGCGTTGTGGGGGCCGTTGTGGCGATTAAGCAAGCTATTGCCCAGAGTTGCAGAGTGGGACTCCATGATTGGAATAGGCACCGAGGCGAGAATTATCAGGTCCGTGGAATTTTGAGCCCAAGATCCGCCGAGGCGGGAATTGAACCCTTGTCCCGGGCTAGACCTCTGCATCAGGGTCTGCCGCTCTAACCATTGAGCCACACTTCTCCCCCGTAGGCCTATTAATCTTACCGATGCTTGCTTGCTTTGGTATACTGGGTAGGCCAAAGCATTTGAAGATCACTTGACACTTGGCAGTAATCTCAAGATTTTTTTGGGTCAAATTATAACAAACTTCGTTGCATGAAGGCTGCTAGTGTAGTGCCCGGTTGTACACAGCAATCATTTTGTAAACATTTTTTGGTAGTCTGACAAAAAAAAGATTTAGCTGCCCGGCAGTCTACACTTAAGCTTGGTCCTTTTGAAAATCTTTTACCCATGTGTTATGTCAATGGAGGCAAGCACTGGTAAAGTCAATAGTTCTGCATCTTCCTATTTAAGACAAGACCTATTTTGTTTTTCCAGTGCTTGTTTAGTGTGCTCTTGTTTGATAACGCTAAATATTTTTGCTCCGGCTTACAAATTCATAATGTTAGAGAATTTGCTATTTATCTACAGAAAGGTAGGTAGTGTTTTTTTCTTTGATGGAAGGAAAGGTTTTGTCGCGTCATATTTGCGAGAAAATGTTCTTTGTTTTTAATCTTACTGCACTGCTGGTGCAACAGGCTGAATGATAAGTGAATTTGCTCCATTGAAAAAAACACAAATATTTAATAACCCTGTGCCATATTCTAAGGTGCTTTTTCCCACAAAGACCAACTGCGATTCAGTTTTTTATTTTAAGAAGTTATGTAATTTTAGAAGAGGTTACTGGAGAAGCTGTGTTGGGTTCTGCCAGCAGTCTGCTTGGGAACATGATTAATGTCTTGGCAGGACACCAGAATATTTCTAAAAATAGTTATTTATGGAAGTCTCCGGTCCTCATGGTCAAACTGCTGTAAATTAAATAAGAATTGTTTCCATAAACTCTGAATTATCTCCTGCGAAGAGAAAGTCCTTATTCATGGCCCAGTGAAATAGCTTAGTTAGTTATGCTTTTTCATCAGCGATCTATAAGTCAGGTCATGGATTTTGATCGGTTTCTCATCTGTTCAATATCAACACCTAATAACATCACCTGTTAGTATTGGAAAAGCATAATTTTGGCTCCACCCTTGCATGTCACAAATATGTTATATAAACGTGCACTTAGCACATTTTCTGTGTGGTCTAACAATATTAAAGTGTTGCACTTTACATCAATATTGAAGTGCATTTACTGTAGAATTAGAGCATTCATACATATTGCCAAAGCCGTGGTCTCACTGACCGCCAGATTAGGAGTTTCCTCTTGTCCTGTGCACCGCAATAGGAACTCCAAAATATAGTTGCCGCACACCATGGACAGAAAAGTCCATGCCGTGCTTCAACTGGTGTGCATGTACACAGGGGGGCACATGTTGTGCCCCTTTTGTGCGTCCACAGGGCGCAAAGGCACTAGGGGGCCCTGTTGAACCCCCTTAGTTTCCTCTCTGCTACGGTTTTTATGGCGGTGAAAGCGCCATCAAAACAGTGGCAGAGAAGAAGCTTGTAATATGCTTGGCGGAACCGTGGCAATCCCCCCAAGCATATTCATGCCTCCTGACCGCAGCATCACCGTCAGGGAACAAAGGCTCCCAGGCGACTGAGGCGGGCTGCGACAGTCCCTACCGCCCAAATCCCGCCCATATCATAATTGGGCAGTCTCGGTCGGGAGACCACCACCCCCGCGAGTCTGGCGATCCTTTGACTGACAGACTCGTAATTTGGGCCTTATTGTTTATGCAGTTGAATAAACCATCTTCACACTATTGACATGTAGCCATGTTAGAAACGACAATGAATTTATTAAATGTGTGCACTAATGTTTAACCTTTGCATTTGAATGTTGTTCCTAGTCTCAATTAAAGACGTATACTCAAAGGTAATTTACCTTTATCACTGGGAATTACTCTAGATAAAAACCTAAACATGTCAACACATATCAATACAATGGCAAAAAACGCCAGATTCCATTTAAGTTACTTGCGAAAACTTAAACCCTTCCTGAACAAAACAGACCTTAAAACTGCAGTTCAAGCACTGGTCATTTCAAGGATTGAATATGGATGCACTACCCTGGCAGGGCTCCCCAAAATCACAACAGCCCCATTGAAAGCCTGTCTTAATGCAGCCACAAGGCTGATTGCGGGTTCCAAAAAATTCGACCATATCTCCCCTCACTTGAAAATGCTAAACTGGTTGCCTTTCGAAGCAAGAATTCATTTCAAGTTGGCATGCATCACCCATAATGCAATCCATCACAATACTCCAGGTTACCTGGCTCAAAAACTTACTCTTTCTGGAGTTAACCGACCCTCTAGGAGCAAAACAGACTTACTTCTGAAACCGGCTCGCTTCCGCAAGAAAAAGACTTATGACCGAGCATTCTCAGGAGCAGCACCAAGAATTTGGAATGCACTCCCACCAAACATTAGAAGAATCACATCCATCGCAACCTTCAAAAAGGAAGCAAAATCATTCTATATGAGCAAATTTCTCCCATAGGACTGATTGGACGACAGCTTGTCTATAATTTGATCACTTATATATAAATTGCTCACTTGCATTCAGTGCTCCGCTATCCAATGTTGGTACAAAGATGATCCTGTTAGTTAGATGTGCCTTGGTCACTCAAATATTGACTGTATATATGTTGATATGCTATACTAAAGTGTGATTCTGTAATGACTGGTTTTGTCCTCTTATGTTCTGGTTTTTCCACTAATGTACTCTTTTTGATGATACGCTACTGTAAAGCGCTCTGATACCCTACACTGGGTCATGTTCGCGCTATAGAAAACATTAAATAAATAAATAAATAAAAAAATAAATAAACTTTAATGTGAATCTAATATAATGACAGTTTTAGAATGAGCACACTTTTATTAAATGTGCACTATTTATTTAATGCTTTAAGTTGTCTTGACTAAGCCTATGTTTCTTCTTGCATAAAATGCATTTTCTCATTTCTGCTTGCATCTCTTTTTCTTGCATGTATATTTCACATCGTATATTAGTTTGAGAATAGATACAACACTGTATTAGTGACAGAGCCTGAGCAAAAGACCTTGACAAGAAACATGGAGAGCCTGAGCGTTAACTGAAAGTCTCCATTTATTTATGTTGCAAAGGCTATTATGTGATCAAGGACTATATTGTCCCCATGTTCTGGCCTGGTAGAAAATGTTGATGTTAAAGTGTACAACATGAGAATTGAAAGGACAATCCAACCCCTGATCATGCGAACAGAAGGGTGTTACTTGAGAGATTCTAGTGGCAGTAACTGGAGTTCACACTGTCTAAGGTTATGCTACTTTCCCTTGGACTTTGAGATGTTTAGACGTCCATGATTATTCCCTTTGACTCTTGCAGAGTGTAGCTTAGGCTAAATACTCATTTCCCTGTCCCAAGAAGACTCTTGACTGAGCTTCTGGGATGCTGACCCCTTCCCTTACCTTCTCGTATTTTCCCATACTTCCCTATTTGTTCCTGCATTTCTCAGATTTTTAAGATCCTGTTCGGTTTTGAACTTTTACTTCGATAATTTCAGACTTCACTCATGTATAGAAGAGAAAATCAGTAACTCTTCTCTGAGCACCAAATTCTGCTGTTGATCTTTTTGTGTTGCTGTGATTAAATTTCTTGTTTACCTCTTATTGGTACGCCTAAATTTCTTAAGGAGATTGGGTTTTCCAGTTGTTATTCTGTATCTTTATAGCAAAGTACTAAGATTTGTTTACCTTAGCCTGACTTCTAACTTGTAATAAATCTTTTTAACTATAATCTCAGATTCCTGGCCCTTTTAGTGTAGCCAAAAGGGTTGCACTGTTAGTTGAAATTGATTGAATTAAATGCCAAATCACCTCACCTTTCAGATGGTCAAAATAAGGTCCATCGGATAACCAATGTTAAGAACAGTTGGCCCAGAGTGCTGCAGCAGTATTGCCACTGTGTACAGCTGTTCAAAGCTAAAAGACTATACCATCAGTTATTTGAATACATTTCTGATTAATTTATTCTACAGTACATTTGGCAGAATCGTAAGTTGAAACATATTTGACTTTGATACAACAAGGAATTTAGTCGAATTCATAACCTCGACAACAATAAAAATAAGTTATGTTATGTTATGTTAATAACTTTTATTAGGCGCACAGCTGCCCCAGCGAAGGGGCGTCCTGGCGCCTGATCAGATACCACAACACAACAGGTCAGAGCTGAGAAGAAAAGGATCAATTAACCGAAACTAAACAGGTGGGTTTTAATGGCGCGTCTGAAAAGAGTAAGGCTGTCCAGGGCACGGATGTGTACCGGAAGGGAGTTCCATAAATCAGCCGCCAGGACATGAAAAGAGCGCCCACCCATCCTACTCAGTCTGAACCTGGGCTTAATCGCCAGATGGAGAGATTCAGACCTGAGGGACCGTGTAGGAAGATACGGAGAAATAAGGCCCACAAGGGCAGGAGGGGAGGAAAGCTTCAGAATCTTAAATGTCAGACAGAGAGCCTTAAATTTGATTCTCTGTCTGACCGGAAGCCAGTGAAGGGAGGTCAGGACCGAGGAGACAGAACATCGTCTCGGAAGGCCCACGATAGCACGTGCCGCAGCGTTCTGCACAATCTGAAGCCTTGAGGCCTCAGCCTGGTTCACTCCAAGTAGCAGAGCACTCCCGTAGTCCAATCGCGACAAGATGGAGGCCTGGACCACCAGTTGCCGCGTGGGGGGGTCGAAGAACTTCAGGACGGGTCGCAGTCCTCGCAGGATACCAAAACAGGTAGCTGCTGTCTTCTTTGTATGACTGGCAAAAGAGAGATGGGAATCCAGCCAGACCCCCAGATTTTTAACTTCGGCCGCTGGAGTAGGAGAAGTGCCCAATTCGGGAGGCCACCACTGGTCTCCCCAAAGTTCCGTCTGCCTCCCTAAAATCAGGACCTCGGTTTTTTTTGCGTTAAGCTGTAAGCAGTTGCAACGCATCCACTTAGCTACAGCTATGAGTCCTGCCCGGAATCTGGGAGCATTTACCTCAGGGTCCCCGCTGAGTGTCACCGCCAGCTGCGTGTTGTCGGCGTACGATGTCATGGTAAGGCCAGATTCCCTGACGACAGCAGCCAGCGGTTCCACATACAGATTGAACAATGTAGGGCTTAAAGCGGAGCCCTGAGGGACTCCCAGACCCAGAGAGTGGAACGAGGACTGGCCTGGTGGAATGGCTACTTTAAAAAACCGGTCCGAAAGGAAGGAGCGGAACCACTCAAGGGCTTTCCCACTAATACCCACCTCCTCCAACCGACGCAGCAGAATGTCATGAGACACCGTGTCGAATGCGGCGCTCAGATCTAACAGTAGGAGCGCCGCAGTCTGCCCCGCATCCAGCACTGACCGCAAATGCTCGATCATAAAGAGCAAGGCTGTTTCAGTGCTGTGTTGAGGGCGGAACCCATTTTGACTCTCGTCAAGAATGTTATTACGAGAGAGATGGGTAGACAAGATGGTATTCACGTATGCCTCAGTGACAGTTATAAATGTAAAAAGATAACTAAAGATTCATGAGGTAAAAACAATTAGCAGAATAAAGTCTGTGCACAGTACTCTATTTATATGACCAAGTGCTTTCAATGATATATGGATGCTCAACAAGCTGTTTTAAATCACTGGATCCATAGTAAGAGATTTTGATATTTCTAGAATCCGATTAAAAAAACGGTCAATTTCACTTTAAACAACTTGGTCCCAGAGTCACAAAACCTAAAAGGTTGGAAGGTTAGTCCTGCCCAAAATCTGCTATATATTTATGCTGACCTTTTTTTATGAATTCCAGCTGTAGTCCTGAAAATCTGCAACATATTCTTTCTGACTTGGGTTCCTGCTGGTTTGTAGTTTCCAATCTAGCATCAATTGTATCTCTCCCAGGTGCACTAAAGCCAACCACTATGCTGGTTCATTAGAGTCAGTAGACTTGAACACACAATACCCATACTCCCCATCATAATTAGAATCCTAATTAAAATGTGCTGCTACCAAGTGCATATAGCTATACATGATCATATCACTCCCTATTTACTGAATTTGCCATCTGGCAGTTCAAAAGATCTCGGAAGTCACAAACTCCTCATTGTATCCCCAAAACTGCTTACCACTGCAGCACACGCAATCTTTGCAGTCACCACTGCAGCCTGGAGCTCTGCATCCCAATAGGAGAACCTGGGCCTGGCTGTCCATCTCCTCTAAGCAGGTCAAGACTCGGACCAGGCTAGATTATGACCGTAGCGGGCTATAGAATCTTTATCGAGGATGAGGATGCATTTGATTAAGAAATGTTACAAATTTGTCAAATCCTGGTCGCCTCAAATTTGTTACAATATATATTGGTGCCACACTGACAAGCTCTAGTGCGTACATAAGTGGATAAATCGATAAATAAAGTAAGCATTTCTGTTTGCAGAAATGTTCTGCTTGAAGTTTATGCGCTCAATAACTTTTTTGTTTTCCTGTTCTGCTGGAAAAGTAGTTTTTCCTGTTTAGAAACCTATTCATCTGCAAACTTGTCAATTTTGGGTATATTTTTTTCCTTTCACACTAAAATGATTTACTTTTTCCCCTGACAGTAGTACATCGGTGAATAGTTTCAGGTGGGATAACGACCTAAAAGGGTGACTGAATGAAAATCTTTCCAGGCTTAGCCACCATCAGCCCCTGTGAGGAGATGTATTCACACCTAAAATTCCACCAAATCAATCCCACGTGGTTGTTCCTATACTGTGAATCGAGAACAGGAGTTTGTCCTCCGAAATACTTGTGCCAGTCTACGGTTGCCAAGAAAAGGATCCTTGCGATATCCTCAGAGCACTTATTGTTTTTTTCAAGATAACGGAGTCATTTGCATTGCCCTTATCAAAACCAGTCCTTTGAGCACAATCCTAAAACCCACCATTATTACATGCCACTGTGTGCAATAAAAACGATGCGGTTGTATAATATCTGGTACAATGGCGTTGATCTGTTCACTCATGCGAAGGCCACGGTGGAGGCCGAATCCAAGTGTTTATTGCTGCTCCTTAGGTTATTCCTGGACTCGCATCTCTGACTCACAGTTTTCCCTGCGAACAGTAAAAGGTTTTCCCTTGATTCGGTCTATGCTGGGACATCCATAATTTTAGTGGTCTCAGAGTCGAGTTTAAAATCCAAGTTTAATTATATGGCGCATGGAAAGGCTTTCTTGTTTTAGCACCTCTGTCCATTGCATCCAGGCTGGGCATTGCTGGGGCGAAAACACAACCGTGTGTTTTGAGTAACATTCACTTGCAGTGAGTGATTGGCCGAAGGAAGTGAAACTTGTTTGGTTCAGTTCTGCCCCTTAAGCCCATAATATGGTTTCTCGAGATGGTAAACGGTCCCCACGATGAATTGTATTGAAGGCTACACAGAGTTGTGATAAGCCCAGCAGAAAGGCACCCACCCCATCATCCGTTACGCAGAGGGCATCACCAGTCACCTAAAAAGTCGCATAAAGTGGGATTGTTTCTCGAGCATGCATTAGAAACTATTCTACCTTACAAACGTGATAGTGCGAATATCGGGGTATTTACAAATCAAGAGTTTAGTAATGGTAATAAGAATGTATCTGTCAGTAGACTATAGACACTCAAAAATGAAAATGTCCCCCACATATTTATTTAATGACACGATTGTATGTTTTGTTTTTTAAACCTTGCCATTTCGCTATCAATACAAATGCAAGATTAAACTACCATATTTAAAGCTAGTGGGGTGAATGGTCGTTGCGTGTGCTTAAGGTATGTAAATGCTTGCAAGGCAAGGACAAAAATGACAGTATCAATAGGTATGTATATGTGGGGCAGCCATAACAATACACAAAAAACTCCTAAACCTGGAAAGCGGGTTTAGAACATTTCTAAAGGAGTGTTACTTTTTCTTCTTTGTGTACTAGTGTAACTCTCTTTAATTGTTCTTCTATACTACCAATTCTGTTTCCTTTGTTCATGGTTTGTAACTTGTAGATACAGCTTAGCAAAAGAAGAATTTACAAGAAAGCCTACCTTGGCCATATTTACTTTACTCGCTTTCGAACTGAAAAGACAACCACCAGGGGCAGTGGTGGAGGAATATTGGTTCTACCCCAACCCTTACAGTATAGTTCACCAAAGTTTAGGCAGTCAACATCTCTTGGAATCTGAAGTATGCACTTTAGAAATATAACAAATGCGTAATTAAATAACGCACAACCGCTTAGAAACTTAAAAGAAGCAATGCACAGGGAAAGAAGAGTTCTATTCAGTGTCAGTGAAAATTCCTTTTGTTTAGTTCTCATCCCCAACATCCCTCCTTGGATGTTGACTGACAGGAAGATAAAATGTGAACCATTTTTAAGTTCTAAATTCATGCCAATCTTTCATATTTGCGTGCTGCTTCGTACCAGGGTTTTTTCTCAGCAAGGCATTAAATTAAAGTGCTGCAGCTGGACTAGCACAATGTCTCCACTCTCCCAGGCTCCCATACAAGGGGGCTCTCTTCCTGTTTACAACTGTGTTTGATGAAAGCTCCATTTGTGCTGCATGGCGTGCTGTTTTTAAGCTAGAAAGCGATCTGCAATGCTTCAGTGGCGGCCCCTCTTGCAGCTTTCATTGCCGGTTCATGAACTCCACTTCCTCACCGATCCTCCCAGGCCTCTTTATCAAGGGCTCTGCTGCACCTTGTCAGACTATGCTTGTTAACCGAATCTCAGCATGCCCTAGATGTTGGTGTAAGTATTGTTATCTATAGATACGCAAGCGTAACAGCTGCATGCTGGCTGAGCTGCGTGTATTTATGTCAAAGCCTACACCCATAGTATGATAAGACAAAGTCCTGGTATAGAGTGTCAATATTATGAATGGTTGCCAGGCAACAGGGTGTTGCCCACAGTGGCTTACACTGATACCGTAGAAGTAGGTCACTTCGTAATTGCAAGTGCCTATCGAATACAGACTTGCAACCTCGGTTTCATGTTGTTTTACGCACCTCTGGAGCACAGGCTGTGTGGATATTTATATGTGATGTTCACTACTGGTATTTTATCACTTCAAATGAATTTATGCAGGTTGTTCTCATTAATCCTAGTTTGTGTAGGGACATTTGGTGCTTCTCCAATTCCGAGGAATGAATTGTGACTGATTTGAATCCTGGACTCCAATAGCAAGAGATCTCCTTGAGGGAGAGCATGCACTCTGTAAATACGCCAGTTGTTATAAGGAAGAACACCATAAAGTGGGCCTGAATGCCGAAAAGCAAATATTGTTTACACTTGGGGGTGAAGGAAAGGACGCTGTTGATGGACGTGTCCAAATCCAGTACCTTCTTTACTGGTATATGTTTGAGGGGCAAGGGGCAATCGATTTGGGTCATCAGACAGCAGAGCCCATGGTCAAACAGCTATACAGGTAAGGTTGTGGGTTTCTTGCTGTTTAGGGATAATCCTTTGCATGCAGGTCACCACTTTCTGTAAGCATCTTGCCTTATAACTTCTTATCTCATTTGAAATAAGTCCGAAAATCATTAACAAATACGTGATGGCTGATGTTGTTTGCCATCAGGGCCTGTTCTAGATTTGTTGTTTGCCATCAGGGCCTGTTCTAGATTTGTTGAGAGTGCTCAACTATTCAGGACACCACACCTGACTTGTTCAGAGAGTCAGTGGTCAGTTTAAACTGCTGGTTATGGCTACAAAGCAAGACTTGACCCAGTCAAGTTTCATCGATCCAACTGTGAGCACCTTCACCAGCTGTTGGAGCAAATTTTAGTGAGCAGTTGTGTTGAGTGATGTTGACTAATTTGAAACGCGGCACATGGGTGGCCATAGTTGCACAGATTGAGTAGTACTCCCCCCTGTGTTTGATATCATGATTCTGTCTAGTTTTCAGCCTCATAGTCACCATTATTAGACTGGCCTTTATGGTGTTCTGACACTGCCAGATGGGTTAGCTTGTAAGGCCTGGCCCATCTGAGACTGCCATACTGCCTTAAAAGCTAGTCCAACACTGATATGCACTCAGTAATTCTTAGTCAACATCAGCGGGTTGGGATTAGAGCCTTTGCCATGCAAGGGAGGCCTTAGATCTTTCTGAATGTCGGGACAAGCATTTGTTTCTTGAGAAGAGGCATGTTTATTGTATTTAACTTGGGGTGGGACTTCACAAGTACAGAGCTTGGTATCTCAGGATTTTAATGCCACTATTGGGAGAGAGGGACATTAATGGTCTTTACTTAGTAATAGTGCTATTAGGGAAGGAAGGTGGGGCCAGTTTGCCCGTCCTGCCCCCTGACTGTTTTTTTTAGTATTAATTTGTTTGATATTACCTCAAACATTGCTTGCAGCCAGCATAAATTCCCGCAGCCACATTTTTAGCTATCTGATTCCCTAACTGGCCCACTTTTATTTTGGTGCCCAGTACTTATTTTTTCCCCAGTCCGACCCTGCATATTAAAGACACTTTACTGTAATAATTGTATAACATGCATACCTTGTTGATGGAAAAGTGAGGACGCTTTGCTTAGTAGGATCAGGAGAGCTGGTTTTATTGTGTTATGTTGTTTATTGAATTTCTTTGCATTGGTGAAATCTAAAGGCAGAGCGAGCGTCATTTCAGCTCTCGGGCCTCCATGTCAATAGATTAGGTTACTTACCTCCAGGGATAAATGCGCAACTGCGGACCTGATGAAAAACCATCCGCTCCATGAGTGTCCCATTTCCATTATTATATTGTGTTCATAAGTCCCACAGAAATCCTCTTTTGAAGCCAGTGCTGTTGAGCTGAGCTGCCTATTGAAACAATGCCTGGTAATTGTGAACGGGAAGGCATGGGAAGGTGGTAAGAAAGACCGGAAATTGCCATTAACCGAGGTTCGGGAAAGAGTACTTAAGAGTTCATTCTGCTCCACTCATGTAAGACCTGTAAAAAACGTTCTGTAGGTATATGGCTAGAATTTGCATAATAGATTGTTCGTGCAGCTCCCTTGAGGAACCCACGAGGCCTTTTACAGCGTCCATTACTACTTCGTGGCAGCAAACAGCACTACTTCTAATTGGTCAAATTACCGACCTTCTAATGTACGACAACATTTATTGTTTACACACTTTGGTATGATCTCCTTGGTATATGTTGAGAATGTCTTTGTCTACAAGGAAGAAAAACATGGAGTTACAGTTTCACATTTTCCAATCGGTAATAAACACCCGTAAGTGTCCTTAATTTGTTGGTTTTCGTGTTTACATTTTCTGCTATCATTTCCTGAGGTTCAAGTAGCACTTCTTTCTGCCGGGCTGTAGCAGTCTTAAAATGATGGTTTCTTGGATTGTTGTTAAAGTTAGTCTTGTGTATAATGGGCATGGTTTAATTAGAGGTGACATGCATTGTTTCATTAAGGTGTTCCAACTAATTTGTGGTAGCTACTGAGTAAAATACCACCATTGTTTCCGAGGGGAGGAGTAGAAGCACCTTTTTTCCTTGGTTTGAACATTACCTCCGTATTAAATAGATATAGGTATATTTCTTCACTAATATGCTAGTAGTGCCTAAAGGCGTGACCGCTAGGACAAGTCTGTTCGAGGCATGTGGGCTGCTGAATTCATATGTATTATTGTACACAACAAGGGAAGCCCAGAAGGTATAGTATAGGGACCTTGGGCAGTAACATTTTTCAGAGAACAGTGGTCCCTATTTTTGAAAGACGGATGGAAACCACAATAATCATACGCTAAAATAGATCGTATGTTTTTCGTCCAGCTGGACAAGAATTTATTTTTTATATAGGTTCAGTTGATTATAATTCGAAGCATTAAATGACAAGTGGGCACAGCCGTGACCCACAGAACACAAGACAAACCAACGAAAAACAGAATGGCCAAAGGCAGGGCACAAGATGTGTCTGTTTGTTAGTAATCACTGTGACAGACTTAAATATCCATTTACACACCATTGATCATTACAATATTATACATTCATATTGCATATGGTGCTTTTGGTGTCGACGACGTTTCGATGCTATTCACAACAGATTAAAGCATCATCTTCAGGACAAGAGATAATTCATTGTTGTCTAAATATTATTCACATATTTTATGCCTATATCGCATTAATTCAGAGGACGAACATCGGTAGTTACACGTTAGTAGTACGGCACAGGAGATCCGTTACGGGGGCTGGCAGCCACTTAACCTAGCCATTCAGCGCTAGAAGGAGCCCCCGTGCCCTGACTTCCCGCCGATATTTAGGAGGTGCAATCAGGCCCCAGGCGGAAGTAATATTCACCACTAAGCCCGCAGTGCGATCCGGCACTGGCTTAAATTTGATATCAGGAATATATTCATACCAGGAACGCCCAGAACCCCATGACGGTTAAGTGGCTGCCAGCCCCCGTAGCGGATCTCCTGTGCCGTACTACTAACGTGTAACTACCGATGTTCGTCCTCTGAATTAATGAGATATAGGCATAAAATATGTGAATAATATTTAGACAACAATGAATTAGCTCTTGGCCTGAAGATGATGCTTTGATCTGTTGTGAATAGCATCGAAACGTCGTCGACACCAAAAGCACCATATGCAATATGAATGTATAATATTGTAATGATCAATGGTGTGTAAATGGATATTTAAGTCTGTCACAGTGATTACTAACAAACAGACACATCTTGTGCCCTGCCTTTGGCCATTCTGTTTTTCGTTGGTTTGTCTTGTGTTCTGTGGGTCACGGCTGTGCCCACTTGTCATTTAATACTTCGAATTATAATCAACTGAACATATATAAAAAAAAAGACATACGATCTATTTTAGCGTATGATTATTGTGGTTTCCATCCGTCTTTCAAAAATAGGGACCACTGTTCTCTAAAAAAAGAATTCATATCTATAGCATAGATCGCCGCCTAGTGTTGGGTCCGGATGATTGCACATTGTTGTCCTGGAAGAGTCTTCGAAGTATCACGAGATAGGTGGCTCTTCCCCTGGACTACAGTGCGCATGGGCATCGACTCCATCCCCGGATTGTTTGTTTCCGCCATTGGGTTCGGATGCATATTTGATCACTCAAGTTCGGAATCAATAGAAACTTTCTTTTCGGCCCAAAGGCCTTTCCTATCGTCGGTATTGTTTTACGATCGGTGCCCAGATCTGTTCCAGCTCAGTTCCCGAGTCGGACGTCCAGAGGAGTCGCATGGCTCTTCGGTGCTCCAGGCCTGGTCGACGCAACAAGCCTTATTCGACGAAACATCATGGAACGGAGCCCGTTCAAAAGGTGCCCCGTGTGCAACTCAAAGTATCCCCACATCGACGTCCACCCGGTGTGCAACAAGTGCCTGTCGCCGGATCACGATGAAGCCAACTGTATGGCTTGTTCTCGTTTCCGCTCCAAGAAGACGATTCGACTTCGGCGCGTGGCGCGCAAGGAGTCCCAGCAGACGGCACCTGACCCGGTGAACATTTTCGATACCGAGGGAGAAGAGGCAGACGAGCAAGAAGATCGAGAGCCGATTTCCAATCCAGCCGCAGAGATCGACTCGAACTACGACGCAGACGTAGAAATGCTCGATGCAGAAGACATCGTCGACGAGGTAGGAGACGACGATGGGTCCTATGGGGCCACGGAAGATAGCTCAAGCGAGGAGCTATGCCCCGTTCAGACAATATCTATGGCTCAGGTCGAGGGATCGCCACATGGCCTTACCCAAGATCTTGCACCAAGTTCCACGGTCTCGCCCCCGGGCCCGGCTACGGACACTTTTAAGGAGCCGCAATTGGTCAAATCGAAACCGAAAAAGAAAGCTTCGGTGTCGACAAAACCGAAATTGATAGAGGCACCGTCGAAGCATAAAGTGCGTGTCGCCTTGGTCGGCTCCACGTCTTCAGACCTGTCGGTGCAGACAAAGCCAAAGAAGGTTGTCGAACCGGTGAAGTCGCTCAAGGGCGTCGAGCCGAAGACGGGGACACCAAAAGTACTTGTCAAGGTCGTTGACCCGAAGACTTCGGCGCCAAGGGCCGTCGACACAAAGGACTCGGAGCTACTAAAGTTGTCGATCCTGCGCGTCGGCCGGACAAGGCCAAAAGTACTACAACCCTCGAGTCCGCACCTGGTGGTGGCTCGAAGGCACCTGTCGAGTCGACACAGCCGTCCGCATCCTTCACGAAGCAGGTGTCGGAATCATTACAACGCATCAAGGACAAGGCTTCCACTGTCGATCCGAAGGATACTTCCACGCCGAAGCCTGCCGCCAAACCGCAAAAGTCGACGGCGCCGATCCAGTTCACGCTGCCGCCGAAAGTGGCGCCGAAAGCGTTCGCGCCAAAGAAGGTTGTCGAGGCGTCCATCAAGGTGTCCACGGGGCCGAAGCCTACCCCTGCAGTTGTGGGCACAACGCATCGACGACCCCTGCTGGAGGAGCAGTCGGAACAATTTATCGACGCCGACACCGGTAAACTTTCCATTTACAAGCGAAAGATCACACCAGCACAGCCTATGGAGTCCTACACAATTCCTTTAAAGAAGAAGAAGGATTCCACGGATTCACCCGTTCTTGTTGAACTAATCCCTCCACGTGGTCAGGACACTGCTCCACTCTCGCCCACTTACTCAGATGTGGAGGCTGGGGAAGGTGACTATGATGAGTACAACTACCCTGCCGACACTGATCCTGAGGATCAACATGACACATGGGCAGATGCTGCGGACCCAGGGGATCCACAAACTGCCCCAGACACTCAAGTGTATAATGTCAAAACATCACCTACTGAGGACTCAGCGGCATTTAATGCGCTTATTGAGAGAACAGACAAAAATCATGACGTCCAGCTCCATGCTGACCCTATTGAGGTGGACTTTCTGTTTGACACCTTTTCCACCTCTGAAAAGACCGTAAAGACTCTGCCAATGCTGAAGGGTGTCTTAAAACATGCTGCAAACATTTAAAAGAACCCACACGTGCCAGGGTTATAAACCCCAGAATTGATAAAAAGTACAAGCCGGCACCTGGCGACCCTATCTACATCAAGGGCCAGTTGCCGTTGGACTCTCTAGTTGTTTCTAATGCCCGGAAGAGGGCAAATTCACGAACTACTGGTGATGCTCCTCCCCCTGACAAGGAATCTAAAGTGCTAGAAGCATCAGGGAAGAGGGTGGCGGCTCAAGCGGCCAATATCTGGCGCATTTCAAACACTCAGGCACTCTTGGCCAGATATGACAGGGCACATTACGATACACTTGAAACCCTGTTACAACACTTGCCAGATGAATATAGGGAGGCAGCAGAGATGCTCATTCAGGAAGGGAAACTCATCTCAAATGCTTCTATTAAGTGTGCACTGGACGCAGCAGACACCGCTTCAGGGCCATTAACACCAGTGTAATGTTATGGCGACAAGCCTGGCTCAGGATCTCCGGGTTCAAGCCGGAGATACAGACCACCATCCTAAACCAGCCTGTAAACCCAGATCACTTATTTGGCCCTGAGGTGGACACCACCCTGGAAAAAATAAAGAAGGACACTGAGACTGCAAAGTCTTTGGGGGCTCTCCAGTCCCAGCAATTCAGGGGTGGTTCTTTTCGTCGTTCAGGCAATAGAGGTGTTTCCAGAGGCCAGCTGTCCCAGCAAACACAGTACACTAAAAGTGGCACGCAAACCACGTACAACAGAGTAGGTGGAAAGGCAGAGGTCGTGGAAACAGCTCCCGATCCTCCGCCGCCAACAAACAGTGACGCCTTGTCACTGCCCCCCGACCATACAACACCAGTCGGGGGAGACTACAGCAGTTCCTGCCAGTCTGGAAATCCATCACCACAGACAGGTGGGTCAGAAAGCTTATCCAGTACGGTTATTGTCTGGAGTTAACATCCACTCCACCCAACATACCCCCAAGACACCGTCCTATGTCCACAGAGCATTTGCACTTATTGCAGCAGGAGGTACTCGTCATGCTGCAGAAAGGGGCAATCGAGCTTGTGCCAGTGGAAGAAAGAGCCACAGGAGTGTACTCCCTGTACTTCTTAATCCCGAAAAAGGACGGGTCCCTCAGACCCATTCTGGACCTCAGACCCCTAAACCAGTACATTCTATCAGAACACTTTCATATGCTCACACTGCAGCAGGTTCTTCCATTGCTCAATCAGGGGGATTTCCTCGCAACATGTCCCACACCATTCACCTTCTTCACGATCTGGGATTCTCACTAAATTATCCAAAGTCCCACCTTCAGCCCGCCCATGTGCGGCAGTATCTGGGCGCGACAATAAACACTCTGGCGGCCACAGCCCAGCCAAATTCAGTGAGGATCAACAGCATTCAATTGCTGATACAGAAATTCAGACCGCAACACTCGCTTCCGGCACGAGTGTTCATGCAGTTGATAGGCATGATGGCCTCCTGCATCTTCATAGTCCCGCACGCGAGACTACATATGCGTCCGCTTCAAGAGTGCTTAGCACGTCAGTGGACTCAGGCTCACGGACAGTTAAAAGACCTAGTGTTGGTGACCGGTCGTGCATACAACTCTCTGCATTGGTGGAATCCACACAACCTTTGCAAGGGCCGACCGTTCCAGGAGCCTGTGCCACAAATGATCCTAACAACTGACGCATCTCTCCAGGGATGGGGAGCTCATGTACTCCACTACACGGTGCAGGGTCTATGGACAACGCAGCAGAAGAAAATGCACATCAGCCTTCTAGAGCTGATGGCAATCTTCATAGCAATGAAGGCATTCAAGGTACATCTGTGCAACAAGGTCGTGTTGATCCGGACGGACAACATGACGGCCATGTACTACATTCAGAAGCAGGGAGGTACACACTCTCCACAGTTGTCCCATCTGGCTCAGAGCATGTGGAAGTGGGCCATTCAAAGGAACATCTTCCTCATGGCGGAACACCTCCCAGGAAAGGACAATCAGATGGCGGATCTGCTCAGCAGGTACAGCCACCAAATGCACGAGTGGGAGCTACATCCATCAGTACTCCGCCCGTACTTCCAGCAGTGGGGTCATCCAGAGATAGACCTGTTCGCCACAAGGGAAAATGCCAAAGCTTTGCCGCCAGGTTCCCGCACCCACAGTCGCAGGGCAATGCGATATGGATGAACTGGTCAGGCAAATTTGCGTACGCTTTTCACCCAGCACCTCTAATACCGCTGGTGGCACGAAAGCTAAAGCAACACTCGATGACCCTCATCCTGGTTGCTCCAACGTGGGCACGCCAACCATGGCACACCACGTTTCTAGAACTTTCTGTGGTACCGCATCAAAGGCTGCACCTCACGCCCAGACTTTTGACGCAGAGCCATGGCGACATTCAGCACCCAGATCCGCAACAGCTCAACCTGGCGATCTGGCTCCTGAGGTCTTAGAGTTTGGCTACCTCAACTTGCCTCCAGACTGCATGGATATCATACGGGAGGCAAGAAAGTCCCCACCAGAGCATGCTATGCAGCAAAATGGAAGCGGTTCGTCGTTTATTGCGTAGACCACAACATAGACCCGCTTGACGTGTCCATGCACAACATCATTTGTTATCTGTTACATCTTTACAAATGCAATCTAGCATATGCTTCCATTCGAATACATTTATCCGCCATAGCGGCTTATCTCCAAAACAGGCAGCATCTCCCCCTTTTCAGAGTGCCTGCCATTAAAGCCTTTCTAGAGGGACTCAAGCGAGTCATTCCTCCCAGGACCCCACCTGCTCCTGAATGGAATCTTAATGTGGTCCTCACACGGCTAATGGGTCCACCTTTTGAGCCTCTACATTCATGCGAGATTCAGTTCTTAACATGGAAAGTGGCTTTCCTGATAGCCATTACGTCACTGCGACGTGTTAGTGAACTCCAGGCCCTAACTGTACAAGAGCCATTCATACAAATTCACTCCAACCGGGTGGTGCTGCGCTCTAACCCTAAATTTCTTCCAAAGGTGGTTTCACAGTTCCATATCAATCAGACTATTGAACTGCCTGTGTTCTTCCAAAATCCTGAGACAGTGGCAGATTGAATGCTCCACACTCTTGACGTCAAAAGAGCTTTGATGTATTACATTGATAGGACCAAAGATTTTAGGAAGATGAAACAACTCTTTGTTGCCTTTTCCGCACAACACAAAGGCAACCTCATTTCCAAAGCAGGTATAGCCAGGTGGATCGTTAAGTGTATTCAAATTTGCTATCAAAAAGCTAGGCGCACTTTAACAATCCCCCCAAGAGCCCACTCCACTCGCAAGTTGGGGGCCTCCATGGCTTTCCTTGGAAATATCCCTTTAGAAGACATTTGTAGAGCAGCCACATGGTCTACCCCACACACATTTACAAAACACTACTGTGTAGATGTGCACTCCAAGCAGCTGTAGGGCAGGCTGTTCTAAAAACACTTTTTCAAACTGCTGCAGCTGGCACAGGCGGCCACCGCTAATATTCTATGCTATAGATATGAAGTCAGCAGCCCACATGCCTCGAACTGAATATGCTACTTACCAGTATGCATCTGTTCTTGGCATGTAGGGCTGCTGACATTCATATCGCCCGCCCTCCTCCCCGGCGCCTGTCGCGGCTGCAGCACTTACACTTACTCTTAGCATGGTCATCGCTCACACTGTTACACTCCATCTTAGCCACAATGGCTAAAAACAATCTGGGGATGGAGTCGATGCCCATGCGCACTGTAGTCCAAGGGAGGAGCCACCTATCTCGTGATACTTCGAAGACTCTTCCAGAACAACAATGTGCAATCATCCGAACCCAACACTAGGCGGCGATCTATGTTATAGATATGAATGTCAGCAGCCCTACATGCCAAGAACAGATGCATACTGGTAAGTAGCATATTCATACTGAATTGCAGGCTTTTCCTATCGGAGCAGCAGCACATCAGTAATTTGTCATGGTGAACAGACTGGAACATTTAGGGCGGCGCCTGGGACGAAAGAGAAGTTGGAGGATTTGAGAAACATTTTGATTTCAGCATGGATGTGACTGGCAGTAAGGGCTCGAGAGCAGATGGTGTGCAAACGTCAAAGGCGGTGATGAGATCTGTGCACGCAGAGCAGGGGGCGCTTCACATTAAATGAGAGGCTACTTAAAACACGTAGGGCTAACAGTGCATTGTCTCTAATTATGCCAACATCTTACAGCTAAAAATAAGTACAGGGTCCTGGAGGCTGCATTTGAAGTTTGAAACGTAAAAGGCTCCGAAGTTTCCTGTGTTTCATAGAAACACTTTAGTGAACCACCCTTCCCCTTCCAGGGCTCGCCTCTTCCTTCCTCCAGCATGTTAGTCGTTTTCCTTTCCAACAAATCACTACGCTTTTCCATCAGCACTCAACCCCTGGCTGTGTATTTGTAGCTCTTTCTGTTTGCCCTCTTAACCCTCTCTTCCAGGTTTCGTTTTTTAAACCTTTTCCAAATCGATGTCTCTTTTTTTAAGCTGACGGTGTATGCCAGTTAAAGGTCTACTTGCATTTTCGTGTATTTTGTAAAAAAGGGGCGTTAGATAGGTAGACATTGTGACATTGTCATGAACACGGTGGCGATTTAGCCTGCCCCAGCCATCAAATTATGGTTACAAAAACGGACTAGAATCCAAGTAAACAATTCCAGAAATATCTGGTACCCAAATGTAAATAAACGAAAACAGCAAAAGACCAATATGTAAGATGTTCAGCAAATGTTAGAGACTCCGTCGAGTTTAACGTAGGGGTCACTGCTGCGTGGTGTGGGTGGGTGTTTTCGTTCCCACAAGTGCGGCCAGAACTCACACACTAACCTGTAATTTGCTCAGCGTTCTCATTACCTAATTCAGCAGACGTTTCACGGTCCGTGTTGAATCATAAAATGTTTTGCTAGTGCCATTTTATGCTGCTATTAACTTTCCTGTTGAACGTTTTTGATTGGTTTCTGACCCGTAAATTGTGATTAGATTCAAAAGAGGGCAGTGAGGAGATGAAACGGAAGACCATGGACAGTCACTGATGAAAATAAGTATCTGTGAGCACATGAGGGTCCTGGGTTCAAACAAGTAGCATCTCTTAGTTCAGTACAACCTGCAGGACAAAAAAGATTAATTGGCTTGTCTCAGCTGATGGAACTGTATGATGCCTAGCATGATTAATCTATCTATATTCAATAAATGTGTACCCCTTTGTGTTGCACCCCAGTATATCAATCTTGGTGATTGAATGCAAACCGTGGCCAGTGCTGTGGTAAACCTGTACCAAACGGAAGGCCTGGTGTGCTCATAATCCATGATCATTCTTAACCACCATCGAAACGAAATGCTCATATTTCTTACCCTCTATTCATAGAGAATGACATCCGTTTTTAGGTCTCGCCTAGACGAAAGCAAAAAGCGAAGCTTTTTGCTGTCTAGGGCGAGACAACTTATGTAGTCACTTCTGGGGGAATGAGTACAGCAAAGTGTTACGAGCTTCTCCTGGCGGAGATTTTATCTCGTGGGCGCGCACGTCGCCGTGGCTCATATTTCCATGTGCACACAGGCAGCCCCCACACCCCTGCACACAGATTACACAGGCACACGCTGCAGCCCCCCCACCACACACACACACACATACAGACACGCACGCATACACACGCCGCTGCCCCCTACCTTCCCCCCCTGCACAGACACACACCCCCGCCCCATGCATCGTGAGATCTGCCATACCTTCAGGGGAAGGAGCGAGAGTGGCATCAAAACCGGCAGCTTCCCCCAGACCGGGGGCGCATCCCCGCCAGCCTCCGCTAACATCGCTGAGGGCTGAGGTTGCAGGCCCCCAGCATAAGAAACAGCCCCCGCACACTGTGAATAGCAAAAGGGGAAGAGATTCATGGCGCGCGACACGGCACAGGGAGGCGGGGCGCGCCACGCTTCCGTCGCTGGCTGGAACGTGTGCGCGTGCTCCGCAGCCTCTCGCGAGCACGCCTCCTTCTGGTTGTGGTTTCAATGTTCGATGCAACGGAACGGAACAGGCTTGCTGATAACATCTGCGGTCTGCAAGGTGATCGGCTTGTATTTATTTATTTCCCCCTCCAATTGTTACATTACTTTAAAACACGGCGCACGCTTTAGGCATCCCGCTGACTTTATTTATTTATTTTCCGCTCCACTTTTCTCGTGAAGCCCAACTCTCCATTCCTCTCCCTTCTCAACATACTCTGTTACTGGCCAGACACGTGCAGTAACAGAGTATGTTGAGAAGGGAGAGGAATGGAGCGTTGGGCTTCACGAGAAAAGTGGAGCGGGAAATAAATAAATAAAGTCAGCGGGATGCCTAAAGCGTGCGCCGCGCATTTGCAATGCAATAGGTCTCGCATTTATGCGAGTCTGAGCTATTGACATTGCAAAGGACAATGCCTTTTATTTACATTTTAAAAACGAAAAGTAAAATAAAAGGCATCGTCATTTACAATGTCAATAGCTCAAACTCGCGTAAATGCGAGACCTATTGCATTGCAAATGCTTGTTTATTTTGCCCATGACTTGCTGATGAACGTAGACTGTTCTACGCTTTACTGATTGGTGACAAAGTTAGAGTTCTGTTTAGAACATAAGGTACTACTGTTTGGTCGCATTTACCCGATTAACTCCCAGTGGAACTGATTTGTGCTTGGTTTCAAACACTTTTTGCTATCCACAAAATTGTGCTATACCCAGAAAACGTGGATGTTTCTCTCCCAACTCCATTTGGGGCATATATGCTATAGGTACACCAAAGGATTCTTTGATTTGTATTTTCTTTTCAGCCTTTATTTTACTTAAAGTGAGCTTGAAGTGAAAATTAAAGTGCAAACAATTTCACCGGTCAAAGTGCGAGAGATTATAGTAATTCAGCAATGCAAACAATATTGGCCAATGTCAAATGCTCTTGTGGAGTTAAAGAAATAGTATCATAATTTGAGCTTTTGAGAATAATCTGTCTTGGGGAATAGGCTAATTGCGTCGAACAGACCGTTGCTGACTCCTGCTGTTCATTGCAGGTGATTCCAGAGGGCTTATTGACCAGCATCTCAAATGCAACGCTTGGGTCTAGCAGGCATCTTCTGCTTCGAAGACAGCTTGGTTTTGGGGACAATACCTTTCAGCTCGTAACCAGATTGGAACTCCGAAATCCTTTTTTTCCACTAACACAGGATGATCTAGATTCAAGTGGTGATAAAATGGTCTCTAGGATTTTGCATAATGTGGGCAGGTTGGTATTCTTTCCGGTCTGAAGTTGCATGCCTGTTGGTTCAATGCATTTGCACACTTTTTAGTAATAAAAATGAACCTCCAAATAACTCCTGAACGTCTCATAACTCATCTCATAACTGCAACTCTCCCATGTTTGAAAACTGTTGCTTTTTTAGTGAAAAATATCAAGGAGAAAATCCTTTGCACTGATGCTTAAAGCCCGTTAAAACAGAGGGTGCAGAAGGAATAATGGGCTTAGGTTGATTGAGCTTTGTAACGAAATAGAGACCAAATGAACCGCGAAGCTTGTGGCATGCATACAGTTGATGTTTTGTATTTTTTTTGTGTGTGTTTTTGTGTAACATACTAGGACCCCAATAGCTTTTAGGAGTTTTGCATTTAGAACAGAAACCGAACAGAACCATTGAAATGGTAAGCATCATTAACGGAAAAGAAAATGACTGTGTAAAGTTCTAAAATGATATGCAGGGAGTAAAGGACGATAATGAAGTAGTCGGCGGTGATGCAGATCAACATACACAAAAGAGGAATAGGAGTACAGAGAAAAAAAATGGCTAGTATAATTTGTAGCGCACTTCGTTTTCTAAAAGTGCCCTCACCCACAAATTGTGGCATGTTTCATCATCGGGCTTGCTATGGACACCCCTGCACATACAGACACCTGGGATGCAGCAAAATAGAGGGGGAATGCAATACAAACACAAAGTTATAGGGATCTGAAAAGAATAGTGGTGCATACATAGGAATTTAATACTCGCTCAGGAATATCCGGTTGCACTTTTATTCCTGTACATCCTGATCAGGATTCAAATAAAGCATAGTCCAGCAACATGCATCAGACAGTTGTTCTCCAAATGTAAAGTACTTTACCATGATATTGCATTATGAGTGATGTAGTCAAAAATTCAGCTTAGGAGTCATATGTACATTTATTGGGCCACAAATAATATAGGTGAATCTTGTGTATCTCATTTGTCCCTCAGATCTTCCTGAGGTACTTAGTGAGGACACCAGTGTGGAGGGAGAGGATGATGCCAACATGGCAGCAGAGGAGCCCATCTCAGTAGACAGGATACCAAGCACCACACCACCCCTATTTAGCACTGAGTCACTGTCACCAGAGGCCAAGGCAATGGAGGACGATTATGTTAATCTGTCACCAAATCCATCCCACAGCCAAGTGCGAGCCAACACCAGTGTGTTCCAGTGTGTGGGCGCCAATGGCATTGTGAGGCACGTTAAGCTGTTGCAGATTAAGCCAACGCACAGTTATTTGTTTGTTCAGAGGCATCCCCGCTCTAAAATCAACACCTGCAAAACAAGCAGTTAAAAATTATAAGCAGCAATCTGCATAATATGCAGCAGAGCAGATCTGTTGGCTTTGACAATATTGGGAAACAATTGACAACAATGTAGTAATGTTGTAATCCTGACCACTGTCATACAGTAATTAGGTCAGCAAATGGGGCTGACCATGCCTATCAGAGGCATTGTGATACAGTTTTACGGCTAGGATGAACATTGCAAGTCGTTACATTGGTCATTTGGCCAGTTCTACTACAAGCCTCTCTAGAAGAACTATTGCTCTGCAGTTGAAAATAGAGCACTTCAGCAGTGACATTGCCAGGGGCCTAGGGCATATCTTGTCTGCTGTTGAACTGGTATAGACAACACCGATAGCAAGAGGTGCTGGAACTGCCCCTCAGGATATTGAGGAGATTTCAAGTGTGACCAGCCTTACATCCACTGATACCCATGCCCTGCGTGGTAGGAGCAGCTGTACCCCCGTTGGAGACCAAGCAGAAACGGGGCATGTTGGATGTAGCCGTAAAAAGCATTGATGAACATCTAGGGCCTGATTATGAATTTGGCTATGCAGCGCTGGGTCCTCCGCCAAAGCTGCGGTCAGAGCGTCTACCAGATTAGGAGTTTCTTCCCGTCAGGTGGGCATTGTTTTTGACATTCCCACGGTGGTGCCCTGAAAATGGGAACGCCTAAAACAGTTCCTGCACGGCATGGACAATAAAGTCCATGCCGTGCAGGAACTAGTGGTCCGACCATCCTTGATGCAATAGGGCGGTCAGGAGACCACCACTGCTGCGCCCCGTTAGTCTGGCAGTCCACTTGTAATCAAGGCCCTAATCTTAACTTGGCATTTTCACATGGCTATAATTTGTTAGGTCATGTAAATAAATGTGTTTTTTATTGTACTTAACACTTGATAATCCTACAGTTAAAAATGTAACTAAAAAAAGAGTAACCTAAATTTTGCTTTGGTTTGCAATATTGTCACTTATCGCAGTGTTACTTATAACTCACCTTGCGAAGTAATGCGCTGCTGGGTCTTCATCTTGCGAATCTTGGTTCTCCAAATTGAGGTTTAGCCCACTCTTGGTTGCTATGTTGTTTAAAATGGCACTAGTTGCCACAGTTTTGTAGGCTATCTCTGGAGCATACAAGAGGGCACCGCCTCTTCAGTGAAAGAACCAGAATCTTGATTTGAGCATGCCAAACGTCCTTTCAATGACTGCTCCGGTTGTAACGCCTCTCATTTTGGTCTGCGGGGGATTGTCATGGGCACAGAATCCAAGGTCGTAATGCATATGAACTGTCACATAGCAAATGAAAGCTATGTGTGAGCATGGCAGAACCTGATATTGGACAGACACACATATGTCCTTTATTTTACAACGTCACATCACCTAGTAAATAGCCGTCATCATACTCCCCTTGTAACTTGCATTGTTGTACTCCACTATGCCTGAAGATGTATGTGTCATGGATGCTCCCTGGGTATTTCGTGACTATATCTGTGATGACATTATGTGCATCGCATACCACCTGGATGTTGCAGGAGTGGCTGTTTTTTCCTATTTCTTTACAATATTTAATATGTGCTGGAGGACAAATAGGAACATGTGTCCCATCTACACACCCTTATACTTGGGGCAAGTTGGCAATCCTGTAAACGTTTAATTTGATATTGTGTAGCTCCTCTGCATTCCTGAGAATGTATTTGTAATCGTTCATGTGTATGAGCATGGCATCAAGAAACGTCTTAAGGGAACGTGATAGTGCACTTGGGACACCCCACCAGTGACAGCAATCACCCCCTGGTAGCTACCCAAGGCCAAAGAAGCAAACTGCTGCAGAGGGAACTGTTTTCTAGATATGATTTAAGCATATCGATCAAATTGAAAACCACAGAGATACTCAGCCTGTATTTCTCATAAATTTCCTCTTCTGTCTGTTGGAGTATGGTAAGCCTGATTCTAAAGGTCCTGTTCTGTATCTTCCTCCTCCTCTTCTTCCTTCTCCTCCTCCTCTGATGGGCAGCCAGGAATCGCCTCCTCATCGCAGTCACATAAAGTGTAGCAATTATGGAAACCCCTGATACATTCTGGGCCTGCTTTTATAGTTTACACACAGGTACACCCTGAATGGATGGAATCAGTGCAAAATTGCATGTGCAAACTGGCTTTTTAGCAATTAGTCACAAATTGCGACAACCTCAAGCATAAGGTTTGCGACTCGCAGATACAGATTCTATATTTGAGAGTTGCAAAAACTAGTCATTAACAATATTGATTCGCAAATTGGTCTCATCGCTATTTTTGGATACCGAATGGCGTTTGTACATACCGACACACCACTTTTTTTGCAACCAATTTGTGAGTTGCAAATTGTTTGTGCATCTGCCACTGTATTCTACTTTCTAGAACTTCAACTTGTAAAGTCAATCCTAGCTCTTTTGCTTCTATTGCAGCAGACAGAAATTATTTTCTTCAAACAGTCTGACATTGCACACATTGAATGGAATCTATCTTTTTTGGAATGCTACAGCCACAGCCTGGGACATATCATGTTAGGGTTTGCCCATGCTATGGACTTGGCGTAATACTTAAACACAAGCAGTCCAAGATGGACAAGAATTTGCTCAAAAGTTTTCTTTGTTCTGGTTTGGACACCATTGACTCGCTAGCTCATTCTATGGGCATGATTGTTATTGTTAAACGTCACTTCTGGATGCAGTTCCTCAGAGTTGATGTTCATGCAATTTGATGGGGCAAATCTTTTTGGCTAGAAGACTGTTGTGATCTTGAGCTTTTCAAAAATCGCATAGCCATGGCCAGCTCCATTGGATTGTTAGCCACAGCCAACCAATTCCACCAGCGGTATAGGAAGTTCAAAGGTTCTTCTAGCACCTTAGCCGTTTGCCAGGATCATCCTTCTCAGCCCATCCAGCAGCCAGGGCAGACTTTTTTGGTTGCTGGGGCAGAAGCAGTGCTAAAGGACGAATACAGCAGCTGCAGTGTCAATCCTCTGCCTCATCTTCTCCCATCAATATTCTATATTTTTCCCTCAAGCTGGCATCTGGGTCAATTAGGGGATCAAATTCAACTTTATGTACTCTATTAGCTCTTGATCACTTCAGACCAGTGGGTTCTCCACATTGTCCCAAGTGGGTGTACCCTCCTCTTTCTGGGACACTTTGTCACATTGAATCATAAAGACTGAATTGTTTCTCTGGGCTCGTAGGGTGTGCATTTTGGTGGGCCAGTCCTCCAGTCACACTGAAAGCATCTATGTATTGTAGATTGTTCAGACCACTTCTTGTTCACCATCACCATCCTGCCTTACCTTAGCCCCTCAGATATTTACAAAGATCATTGCAGTTGTCGCGGCCTATCATCACAAGTCTAGGACACTAGTTTTCCTTAGCCAGTCTTTCACCACCTGCGGAAGGCAGTCTCTTTGTTGTCTACCCTGAGTTTTCCATCAGTGAGTTCTACCTCTGAAGTTACCCTGGGACTGTGAGTTGAGAATTGCTGTTCCAGATATAATTGTTTTGAGGCTTCTTGATTATCTAGCATTATGCATCCTGCTGGTGCCTTATACTTGTTAACATATGTGGGCCCTTCAATGCAACGTGCGACTTCTGTTGACTGGACATTTGGGGTGCCTTTCTGACAGAATCCATATGTCTGACGAAGCAGCTGGGCACCTTTAGTGGTAGATGCCACTCAGACTTGCAGTGCATCAGACTGTTTTCTCTGCCCTTATAGGAGGTCACAGTGATGATAGATAGTGTTGTCTCTCGGTTGGAGTGGTCCCCTGGAAGATGTGGTAATCAGAGACCTTTTGTTCCCATTAAAGAAGCTACATCATATAAATCTTCTGGAGCTGTGTGTCATCCGGCAGTCACTCAGTGCCTCTCTGCCTTTTATTAAGGGCTGACCGATACAGGTTATAACTGACAATATGACTGTCCTATGGTATGCCAACAAGAAGAGTGGCTTGGACTCCTACTCTGCCTGGAAGAGTTAATGCTGTGGTGCTGGCTAGAGATTTAGAACTATCCCTGATGGCCAACCATCTGGAAGGATTTTGCAGCTTCCAAGCATATGAACATAGCAGGCATCATCTTGCAAATCATGAGTTCCCTCTGATTTGTTAAAGAGGAGTCTTCGCCTAATGAGGTATGCCCTTGGTTGACCTTTCCGCCACCGCAGAAAACATTCAACGCCCTGCATTTTCTGCTGTAGAGTTTCTCTTCTTACAATATCTAGTAGACCACATTCTTTTTTATGAGACTTATCCCTTCTCTACTCATTGCCACCTCTGACTCACATTCCACAGGTGCTGAAGGAAGTTATGTGTGACCAAGCTTTGCTCATTCGGATAGCCCTGGACTGGACTATGTAGTTCTGCCATTCAGAACTTCTGACCAGGATCATATGTGCTCTGCTTCGGCTTCCTCTTCAGGAAGATCTGTTGTCCAGGCAATTGGGCAGATGTTGAACCCAAAGTCCACAACTGCTCCATGTGTAATCTTTTAATTGGTTTTTTCCATTGAAGAATCTCCTTGCAACGTGTTACTGAATTCCATTACATATTGGGTAGAATATTACGAAATTGACTCTACCAGGGCTGCAAGATCTTACGATGTTTGTCCGGCCAACTTTGTGCTTTCTACGCTGTCTCTTCTGCTTGAGCACAGGAGTCCATCCCTCTAAGCCACCAACTCAGTGGCTGGTCCCCATTAGCTTTCCAATGATGTGCAATGTCTCCTTTAACTACAATAAAATGAGAGGCCACCAGCAAACTGACTCCCTGGGAGGATCCGAGCGATCGATTATACCGTGCGGATTTAGGCTCTCAGATGAATATTCTCACCGTTCTTAATTCTAATATATTATATATTCGGGTCTGGTGATCCTTTATAATTGGCATTTACCATACTATGTGGAAGCTTGTGCCTATAGTGATATTGTATCATACGCAGATGAGCTCTGAGCTTCTTCCCATCTGCCACAGTTTCTCTGGATTATAGTATAATCTGCACACATATTAAAACTGGATTAGGTGAAATCCAGAGAAGGTCACTTGATCTCTAGCACCCATTTTGTCTTCCACTCATTCTTTATTCTACAATGCACCAATGCCCCCATCTTATCAGTCGCTGAGCTCTCAAGTTATCAGGCCTATTTACTGCAAATGCTCTAAATATGCCTTTTTTTTACAGCTTTCCCGTTGTGAGTTGGATTAGTTCAGGAATGCAGCCCAGCCCCCTCCCCCTCTTCAGGTGTCAAGTGCATGTAAATAATGGAATATGTGTACAAGTTATCCAGTGCTCTATGCATTTGGGGCACGAGTAGGGGTGCAGATTGATTGTTACCACTATATGTAGATCTCTTCGAGTTTACTTTGATAGCCAAAACATCCCCATGTATCTTGGTAAAGTGTGATCAGGTCATTGAAGAGTCAGGACTATGTCATCAGCATACAAGGACACCCTTTGAAGCCCCCTTTCATGCGAATGCTCATATTTGATTGTCTTGCCTAATCATTCAGCCAGTGGGTTCATTACTAAAGGAGGGACAGTAGACATCCCTGTATGGCACCTCACTCTTTTGGGAAGGGGTTTGACTGGGACACATTGTCCTGCACCTGTTCCCACGGTCTGGTGTATAATATTTGTGTTGACAAGACGGCCAAAATTCATCTTTGATAGGACCTGAAAGAGAAAGCACCAGTGAACTGAATCAAAGGCCTAATCAAAGTCTACTATTACCAGAGCAGAGGTGCCACAAATTTGTCCAACATTTGCAAGTACTGCATGTAGGCGTCTTATACAATTGTAATTGCTGTATTCTAACATAAAACCATTTTGATCCCAATGGATGAATTCTCAGACTTTTTTATCAACCTATCGGCAAGAGGTGCTCGAATTGGAAGAGGACATTCTCCTTATACTACCTTTTTACCTGACTAGCTGATGCTTAGTACCTTTCTTCTGAAAGTGGTGTCCTCTTTCTTCTAAAAGTGGTGTCGTCTTTTCATGTGAGACAGTCTATTGGAATCTATCTGCCTTTTTTTTTCTCCTGCATCCATTTGAAGAGGAGTAGCAATAACGGTTGAACACACAACGTGCCCTTAGTTCCTATGTTAATGGGACCAGGCTGATTGATCCTCTGTTTGGATCGCCTGTGGGAAGAAACGAAAGGCGATCCAGGAAGAGAAAGTTATTGCTAAGGATTTTCTTCTGAATCAGACTGTTTTACGACCTTTGTTCAAAAAGGTACTTCCTACGGGCCTTGGGGCGTATTTCACCAGGGTGAAAGCCACAACT
Organism: Lissotriton helveticus; assembly: GCF_964261635.1. Classification (NCBI taxonomy): domain Eukaryota; kingdom Metazoa; phylum Chordata; class Amphibia; order Caudata; family Salamandridae; genus Lissotriton; species Lissotriton helveticus. Next base: position 1,473,406,674 of record NC_136065.1, read on the forward strand.
ACAGCCCTGACTCAGGGGTGTCTTGGAGAGCTAGCATGCAGCCACATGGGCATTTGTCCATCCTTTAACCTAGATTCTCCACTGAGTAGGTAATTTTGCACTCTGTCATTGCAGGACTCTATAGTGTCCACTCCTCAGACCCACCTCCTTGAAGTGGGAAATACTTTGGTACAAGGAGCAAGACCACTGACCTGGTCAGTGTGACTGCTCTTCCCCCACGCAGCTCCACCACTGAGTGTAGTCTCCTGAGCCCTGAGTGCTCTACTGCTGGGTGTTATATGCAGTACTCCAGCCGCAGGCTCCTACCTGCCCCTCCTCTCTGGTGGTCCAGTGGGAGAGCACTTTTGTCTTCTGCTGTTCTGCCCCTTGCCTCTCTCCTCTCTGCCCTCTTCTTCTCTTTCCTTTTCCTTCTCTTGCCTGTTTTCGCTTATCTTTCTTTTTCGCTGCTCCTTCTCTTGCATTTTTTCTCATGTCTCCGTTTTCTCTCTTTTTCTTCGCTTCCCTGCATTTTTCACTGCCACTGCTGCCCCCATGGCCCCTCCCCCTCCGGACTGTCCTTCCCGCTACTGCCTCCCAGCTGGGCCGCCCTCCACCGTTCCCTACTTAATGGTGGCTGTTGTGCGGCTGTGCCACTGGTGCACCAAAGGCGTCCCAAAGGCAAACCCCCATCTGTGCCTGTCTGTGACCTGACCGCGACCAGCGCCAGGAACCCTGGTTTTCTGGCCCGCCACCACTGCGACTCCAGCCCCCTCCATGCTCTCAGCCCCGGGCGTAGCAACAACTTCCAGTTCTCAACGCCAAATAACACCCAAGGCCCCCTCTCCTGTCTACACTGCCACTCCACCTTCAGCCACTTTTGAACCCCAACAACAGCCTCCAGCCCTCCGGATTCCACAGCTCACAAACCACTCAACTGCATTCTCCTCAATGTACGCACCCTTCACAAGCACGCCACAGAAATCTGGGATCTCCTAAACACCTACGCACCTGACTTCGCCTTCATCAAAGAAACCTGGACCAAAGCCAACTCCGCACCCAACATCTCCACTGCCATCCCTGATGGATACAAGATCGGGACGCAAGGACCACCCCAGTCGCCAAGGAGGAGGTATCCCCATCGTCCACAAACACCCTCCTCATGACTACCACCACCCCGGACACACAACAACCCTCATGGAGCCCCTCCACTTCCAGATCTAGACCAACCCTCAAATGACTCTCCCCAGAACCCTCATCTATAGCCTGCCCTCCCCGCGCTCCTATCGCCAACGCCATCATCGACCTCAATGCTCCCAATGCCCTCGCCTCCATAGATTATATCCTACTCGGGGACCTACATTTCCACCTGGAAAACCACGACAACCCAAACACTGCCACCCTCCTAGAGAACACCACCAACTTTGGACTCAAACAACTAGTCACTGCCCCCACTCACACAGCGAGACACACACTTGAACCAGTCTTCTCTGAAGAAAACAGCATCTGCTACAGCCACACCACAGAACTCCTCTGGACAGATCACCACTGCATCCACTTCACCTTCAACAAACCCACCATACACAAGCACGCCCACCACCATAGATGGGCTAAGAAACTCACTAAAGACCCACTCACCTCCACCCTCATCAGCACCCAACCTCCAACTATGCCAGACTTTAACAACGCAGCACGCAACCTCCACCGCTGGATCACGAACTGCACCGATGCACTCTTCCCCCCTCAAGAAAGCCACAGGAAGACACATCAAGAAAGCACGTTGGTACGCCCCTGCGTTCCAAGAAACAAAACGTTCCTGCCAGCAACTCGATAAGACATGGAGAAACAGCAATACTCCAGAATTACAAGCCCCTAGAGAGCAGCCATCACCACAAACACCACAAGCTCATCTAATGCACAAGGAGGAAATCCATCCAAGACCGAATCCTCACTAACGCTCACAATTCCCAAAAACTCTTCTCCATCATCAATGAATTTGCCATACCCTGCAGCGAAACAACAGATGTTCCACCCTCCAAAGACCTCTGCAATAGATTTAGCAACTTCTTCCACCTTAAGATCAAGATGACCTACAACAACTTTGAAAACCATGACCTCCACACTGCTCCCCGTACTAGAGATGTCACCTGACAGACCATGCTCAACTGGACCTCGCTCACGACAGAAGACACCCTGAAGACCATGAGAAGTATCCACTCCGGGGCACTCTCAAACCCCTGCCCACCCCACATCTTTCACAGGGCCATTGCACACGAGCTATGCCGGACAATCAACTGCTCCCTCAAGACCGCCAACTTCGCCGACAACTGGAAACATGCTGAAGTCAACCCGCTCCTGAAGAAACCCTCCGCTGACCCTAAAGACCTCAAAAACTTCAGGCCCATCACCCTGCTTCCTTTCGCAGCCAAAGTCACTGAACAGTCCATCTACACCCAGCTAGCAAAGTTCATCTAAACGAACAACGTCCTGGACATCTCCCAATCTAGATTCTACAGCAACCACAGCACCGAGACTGCCCTACTCATCGCCACCAACGACATCTGCTCCATCCTTGATCAGGGCTCCTGGACCTCTCAGCTGCTTTTCACACTGTCTCACACCACACCCTCGTCACCAGACACGCAAGACGCCGGCATCCGCAACAAGGCCCTCAACTGCATATGCTCATTTCACATCGGCAGACCCCAGCGAGTCAGAATCCCGACCTACCTCTTGGAACCGACCCTGATCAACTGTGGAGTGCCCCAGGGCTCCTCCCTCAGCACCACCCTCTTCAAGATCTACATGTCGCCCCTTGCAATCATCGTCTGAAACCACAGGTTCAACATTGTGACCTACACCGACGACACCTAGCTCATACTTTCCCTCACCAACGAACCCAACATCACCAACACAACTTCCAAGAAGGGGTAAAAGCTGTTGCCACCTGAATTAAGAACAGATGCTTGAAACTCAACTCTGAGAAAATAGAGGTCCTCATCCTTGGCTCCACCCCTTCCACATGAGACGACTTCTGGTGTCCCCCTGCCGTAAGAAATCTCCCCACCGGATGGGCCACGCACAAAACCACTGCATAATACTTGACTTATTGCTCACAATGATGCCAGATCAACGCCGTTAACTTGAAGTGCTTCAACACCCTCCATATGCTCGGAAAGACTTTCAGATGATTCCCACCCGAATCCAGAAAAGCCTTCATGCATGTGCTCATCAGTATCAGACTACAGTACGGCAATGTTCTCTACATTGGAATCAATAAGAATCTCCTTCGCAAACTCCAGATTGTCCAGAACGCTGCGGCCAGGCTGATCCTCCACATCCTCCTCCACAGTCACATCACCCTACACCTCCACGATCTCCATTGGCTCCCAGTCAAAAGAAAAATAACCTTCAAACTCCTCACCCACGGATACAAGGTCCTGCACAATACCTGACCAACATACCTGAACAGCCGCCTCTCCTTCCACGCACCCAAAAGACACCTCCCATCAGCCGACCTCTCGCTGGCCACTGTCCGTCACATCCACAGGACAAGAACAGAAGGAAAGTCCTTCTCCTATCTCGCAGACAAGGCCTAGAACGAACTTCCTCCTCCGACACGCTCCCACACTGTCCCAGTTCAGGAAGGACCTCAAAACCTGGCTTTTTGGCTGACCCCTCAGTCCACTAAGGACCATACGACCTGGTTCGACCCCTACACTCAATGGAGCTGCCCCTGCGCCTTGAGACCCTCACGGGTGAGTAGTTGCGCTTCAACAAACCTGATTGATTGTACAGATTCATAAGGTGAAGAATCTCAAGCTTAGGAGTTCCCATCAAAAAGATGTCTTCTGCATTCTTTATGATGAATACTCAAGCTAACCATAGATTCCTCACAAATTAATTCAGTGGAGACGACTTTGAGGGGTAATAAGGTCCCAAGTTAGTGTTTCCCAGTACAAGCGCAACTTTGTCAGCAAAGTTCCACATTTGAGTGCTTCTAAAAAAAAAGAGACAACTGACTTAAGTGTAGTTCTCATTCACCTGAGAGTCCACACCCCCGGATGGAAGCTATACATTTTAAGCGTTCATCTAGGCCCAATGCAAACAAAAAGGTTACTTGGTGTTCTCCGCCCTCTCCGCACCCAATGATGGCCCCAGTTATTACCGAGGCGGTCCTAATTAGGTTAACCGGCAGAGCACATGGTAGATAAGGGGAGTCAGGCCATAAGTGGGCCAAGGAACATGACTGATGAGGATTTGACCAAGGTAATCTGGCGGAATTGCTCCCGATACACAAGTGTCTGGATTCTATAGTCCACCCATTATTGAACATTAAAGAGCTACTGGATGCACTGAAGCGGGTTTGTTGCCCCTTAGATATGCCACTACAAGGAAGGTTGGGAATCAAAGCACACAACTCCCTAGCCTATCGAGGCCTTCCCCCAGCCAGTTGTCTACCCCCCTTACCCTCCTAGGTCCATGTCTGGTACATCAAGCTGGGTTCAAATTTTGGGACGACCCAAGCCAACTCAACAAGCCAAAGGGGCACTGATGCCGGCAATAACAAAGCTCATGACAAGGGGCAACCTCCCAATCTTATTTTAGGGTGGGGTCATGGAGAAAATGCCAAAGGAAGGGGGATTTAAGTGGAAAAGCATCCAGTAAAAGTTTTTCCTCCTGCCTTTTATCCATATGTAGTCATTCTTGCCCATGTCCCTGGCTTGAAGAAAGGTCAAAAGTAGACACATTAAAAATTACTTAAGACTGTGAACTGGTTGGGTCAATCTAGAAATTTCCCACCCACACTGGTTTTTAAGATATTAATGACAAGGATGGTGGAATGGATTGGCACCTGGCCGGTGGACAGGCATGGGGACTGCATCATTGATCATTTTAGCTCTCCATATCTTGCTAAAAGTTTGCTTTTTGGACATATGAGCATGCAGCTTGAATTTAGTAACCTAGCGTTATTGTCCTTAGGCTATATCTATAAACCTGCTCCTGGAGATGTTGGGGTCCCTGCTTGGGCGTATAACCAGTTTAGGGTAGGCTTGACAGTGACTTCATTTGTTCCAAATATGAGGTACTGGGTTTTTCAGAACCGGTACTGAACCGGTAACCCAGCGGTGCCAGGGAACACACCCAAAGACCTCGGGGACTTTCCTGATTTAGACCACACAAACTCAGTGTCTTATAGGTGAAGTCAAGGATCGATTTTATTGGCTGCAACCAAGGTAACAGGTGTCCTAGAAGTACAACAGCATGTATATTCTCAGGAGACTGCTCAAATTCACAAAGTCAGGCTTCTCCCTTTATACGAAATATTGTGCTTTAGGCAAACATTCTTCGGATTTTAGTATACCATAGACATATTTTCACTACAAAGAAAAAGCAGAGTCATGATGACAGCCCACATTTCTGTTTGTCCAGCCCATAACAAATTACCCGGCAAGGCCCAGCATTTCCATCAGATACCGGTGGACCCCAAATAAAAACGGGCACCTCCCCATCATAAAGCAAGTGAGAGAGAAAAGAGCAGGGACAGGTGTGAGCAAGATTCGGCAGGGTGTGTGTGCGATGAAAAGGGTTTATGGCCTGTTGAGCCTTGATGCTATCTTGTTCGGCCACTGGGAGAGTAACTGACCAAAAAGGTTCGGCCTGGGGCAAGGGTTTCAGCTTGCCCAGGTCAGAGAAAAGTCAATCAAGGTGTACGTGTCCTTTGGGATCGAATTTAGCTGGATTATAAGCCTATGTAAAGGGCAACTCACAAAATGGCTGCCGTACACAAAATGGAAGCCAAGGGTTCAGAACGAAAATGACGACTTCGAGGTGAAATCGTCACTCGAATGAGACGAAAATGCTTGTACATAGTGTAGTAGCCATTCTCAGTCTTTTGATATAAAAATCGTCATGCTACGACGAAGTTTAATTTCTCGAGTCCAGAATTACTTCACGAGTCCAGAATTTTCAGGACTACAAACCCTCCTTTTGCCCTTACATAGGCAACTAATCTATCCTCATGCTAATCTGAGTCCAGATCTATATTCCTAAAGGCATTGAGATGTTGCTGTAACATCATCCTAGTACTTAGCTCGTCTCTTGATACAGGTTTCCTTACACATGATGTAACACAGAGGCCACATATTGCAGGAGCACACTATACGCACAGACAGAACAGGAAAAGAATGGCTAGGACCATCCCAATGACCATCAGAATTTTCCATCCCCAGGCAGATATCAGTTCCCAAAACCATCCCATTAATGACCAATCTCCTTTATCCACATGAATAGATTCGGAAATCTTATGCAGTTTTGAGATGGCCTGGTACACTGTTGGAGCGTTATCTGGGATGAAAACACAGCAACTCGATTGGATCAATCTACATACCCCACCTCGGTCTGCAAGTATGACATCTAAAGCGACCCTGTTCTGAAGGGTCATAAGACGATCCGACTGGAGCTCAGCAGTCAAATTACTAAGGGCACCAGCAGTTTCAACCATGGTGGACTCAACCACCCATGTCAATTGCCTTATGTTCCTGCTGTTAACCATGGGTCCCCAGAACGGCAGAAAACCCTTTGTGAAGTCCCCAAATTCTTGACCTGCAGTATCTTCTTTACTCAAGACACCTCTAACTACCCTTGTCTTGTGGTAATCTGCCGCTGCTGTGTAGGTGGGAGGCAACAGGAATGAAACAAAACATGAGCCCGAAAAGTCAGGGGGCAACCATGTATAGGCTCTATCATGGCAGATGAAATAGGTACCCTTAGCTGCTAAAAACGCAGGGGAAGTCTGAGACCCAAAAACATACGTTTCAGTACAGACACTCTTCCCTAACTGAGCTCTGGGATTCTTGCCAGTACCTTGCAGACATAGGTGACCCTGATGGGGTACAATCCAAATCGGGGACGATCTCTTAGCTTGCTGTTTATCACTCAGAGTAGCTCCATATCCGGTCACGTTCCATCCTATATAGGCAAGTATCTCATCTTCGGGGGTAGTTTCATAAGAAATTTCTTCCTTAATAATGTCAACTATACCTTTGACTAGGGCGCTAGTCTTGGGGTTGTCTTTTACAGAACGTAGGGTGTGGATTTCACGTGCGTATATGAACATTGTTCTGTATGCCCACACAGAACCATTATGGCTGAAGGGCAGAACCAGATAAGGGATACCCTTATCCGTTGTGTGAGGCATAAGACCACACACCCAACAGTTAGTTGTGTTCATTACTAGTTGGTGTTGGTGTAAAAGCTGAACAAAGGAGTTATTAATAAATTCAAATCTCCTAGCGGATTCGTGTTCAGGAAGGAGTTGAAAAGAATGAGAGGAAACAGTAGGAGGAGGTATGGGCGATGCAGTGGGTGCATATGTTACTCGAAAAGAGAATAAAACATAACTTATTAAAAATATCATCACACCGAATAACATGAAAATGCACAATATCAAAAAGCTTTTCTTTGTCATTATATTACATATTCTGGTTTTAAAGTTCACTCTTATGGCAGGTCTCTCCATCTCGGAAAACTCCATCCTCTCTAAAGTGCTGCCCGCGATGGGAGGTTGATTCTGCTAAGGAATGCTTCTGTCAGTCCAGGGCAACTCCCTTAGACCGACCAGAACTGCCGACCTAACGTCGTCAGCTGCACCCCAAAGACTTTGGGCAATCGCGGCCCTAGCAGCGGAACCCGGATGGCGGTTCGAAAAACAAAAATAAGCAAGTTTCTCAGATGGGAGAGCTGCACTTTCAAAAATAGTACTTGGAGGGAAAAACATTTTTTTCTTATTTGTCCATAGGTCTTGGCCTCAAATTATAGCGCTCTTTCCCAAGTACTGTCTGATCCTGAAACAGGAGTTCAGGCTCTGTAGTGTTCAACCGCTTTGATGTTGATACTGCTGGTTGCAAAATATTGTCACTCTCTTGTTCAGTCAGTGTTCCTTTTACACGTGCATCACTGAAAGGCAAGAAACGAGGCACAGTTTCGGTCTCTGAGTCGCCGACACCCTCCTGGACCCACTGGTCATACGGCAGAGGTAAAGGGATCCTTTTACAATGGACCCCGTGGATCCAGTGCTTCTTCCCTTCCACTCGAACAGCTGATCTTGTGGAGAGAAGGACGAGGTGCGGTCCGGTCCACCTGGGCTGGTCGTTCTTGGTTCGCTGGAAGTTCTTGACCAGCACCCAGGATCCAGGGTCGATCTGATGTCCTGGAGTTTCAGAGACCGGAGGCAGGGTGTCGTGAACCTGTTGATGCAAAACACGCAATTTAGCCGTCAATTCGTACAAATAATCAAGCAAAATAGGGTGTTCGATCTCACTGAACTTGGTGGGTCTAGGCACTCCCCATATGTTGGCCGGGCGGCCGAAGACTATCTCATAGGGACTAAGTTTCACTCGCGAATGTACAGTCATTCTGGTGGATAGGAGTGCTAAAGGGAGAGCGTCAGGCCATTTAAGACCTGTGCTCGCTTGAATTTTGGCCAGTTTTAACTTAAGCGTGCCATTATAACATTCTACTAGTTCAGCTGATTGGGGGTGATTTGCAGCGTGGAACTTCTGTTGAATACCTAGCCCTTCACATACATTCTTCATCACACGACCCACAAATTCACTTCCATTATCACTCCAGACCATTCTAGGCATTCCGAATCTAGGGAAGAACTCTTTCACAAGGGCTTTTGCTGTGGACAAGGCAGTATTGTCTTTTAGGGGATATGCTTCTACCCATCTTGAGAAGGCACAAACAACAACAAGTACGTATTTTAAATTGTTGCACCTCTCCATGTGGATGAAATCTAGCTGCAAAACATCGAACGGATACGTAGGAGGTGCAAAATGACCAGCTGGAGTTGGGGTTCCCCTACCAGGATTGTGTTTCAGACACACCATGCAATTCTTGACTACATTCTCTGCACACTTGGGAATTCCTGAATTTTGCCATACTGGAGCCAGCAACTTACAAATCCCTTTCACGCTGATGTGAGCCATTCCATGAGCCATTGTAACCACTGCAAGCACATACGCATCAGGTAACAACCATCTCTGATGCTCTGACAATTCAACCCAACAACCATTTGCATCCATTCTACCCGTACTTTCTCTCCACATGCTCAACTCTTTCTCTGTAGCCTCAGCTTGAATAGATTTCACACTCTCTATCGTGTCTTCACACATTCCAACATCACCAACCCATCTTGCAGGACCTGCAACATACATTCGGCTCATCACATTCCTTGCAGTTTCTTTCGCGATTTCGTCAGCAAATGCATTTCCACGACCAACATCATCAGTCACCTTCTTGTGAGCACTACATTTCACAATCGCCACTTGCAGAGGCAAGGTCAGTGATTCAAGAAGCTCATTCACCAACTGACCATGCTGAATCTTAGCTCCATGCGAAGTCAGGAACCCACGTTCTTTCCACAATCGTCCAAAACTGTGAGCCACTCCAAAGGCATACTGACTGTCGGTATAGACAGTCACTTTCATTACTTTTGATAACACACAGGCTCTTGTGAGTGCAATTAATTCTGCTGCTTGGGCTGAATTATGTGGAATACGTGCAGCGTCAACAATTGTATGCAAAGTCGTGACAGCATATGCTGCAGTCGTATCACCATTCGGGAGCTTGAAGCATGAACCATCCACCCATAATGTACCATCACATTCAGCAAGAGGAGTGTCGTAGAGATCTACTCTCCCTTTCGTTTCTTCTTCTGTTCTAAGAAAACAATCATGCTGTTCTGAAGCGTCTAATTCCTCTACAATTGGTAACAACGTAGCTGGGTTTAACGTGCTACATCGTTTTATATGCACATGACTCGCTAACTATGTCAATTCGTAACCTGACAATCGAGCACTAGTTAAGTGCTGTGTCCTGGTTCTGTTTAACAACATGTCTTCTGCATGTGGGACCATTACGACTAGCATGTTATTCATCACTAGACCAGCAGACTGTCGAATAGAAACAGCTGCCGCCGCTGTTGCTCTTAAACAACTTGGCAATGCTTTAGCTACCGGATCCAAAGTCGACGAAAAATATGCACATGGACGTTGCCTGCCTCCAAGCTACTGAGTCAACACTGACAATGCACAACCTTCTTTCTCGTGGACATACAATGTGAAAGGCTTACTGTAGTTGGGGGTACCTAACACAGGAGCCGAACATAATGCTGTGCGTAATTCAGAAAAACTTTTCTGACACTCTTCAGACCAAGGAACGGGATTGGGTGTATCTTTACACGTTAATGCCACCAAACGTTTGGCTTATAACGAAAAATTCGGTATCCACTGTCTGCAATATGATGTAATGCCCAAAAAAGCACGCACTTCTCTCTGTGTTCTTGGCACACTTAATTTCGCTATTGCCTGGATTCTTTCTGGGGTCAGTTTCCTTCCCTCCTTCGATAAGAGATGACCTAAGTAGGTCACTTCTTGTCGACAATATTGCAATTTGGAAAGTGACACCTTGTGATGCAAATCACACAGATGACGCAACAATGACAACGTGGCTTTCTTACATATTTCCTCAGTATCTGCAGCGACAAGCAAATCATCAACGTACTGTACAAGGGTAGCACCTTCAGGTAAAACAATCGTATCAAGCTGCGTCTTTAGAGCTTGACTATATATTGATGGACTTTCACAGTAGCCCTGAGGAGCGCGTTTAAAGCGGAAGCTTCGTCCTCCTAAACTGAAGGAAAAAATATCCCTGCTCTCCTCAGCAATCGGGATGCTGAAGAAAGCATTGTTCAGGTCAATCACCGAAAACCAGGTGGCAGAAGCTGGAATCATGGTCAATAGGGCAGTAATGTCGGGGACAACTGGAAATTGTGGCACAACTATTTTATTCACCTCTCTGAGATCAATCACAAATCTGTACACAGGTGGCTGAGAGGGATCAGTTCGTTTCAAAACAGGCAGAACGGGACTATTGCAAACGTTGCCTCTTGTCTCTTCAATCACATCTTTTTCAATTAGATCGTAAACGATCGCTAGCAAAGCTTTTTCACCTTCATTAGACATTCTATATTGGGGAATTCGTGGCATTCTAACATTGGCTTTCAATGTTACAACATATGGTAGGATTTCTAAAAGACCCACATCATTAGGACCAATAGCCCAAGGAATATCAGGAAGAAACGACAATTCTGTTGGAAGTTACAGAAACATTCATTTTGCCAGACAAAGGTGCGCCAGGGAGTTTGGAGTGCATAATAGAACTCTTTTTAGCACCAGTATCCAACAGAAAAGATTCGGAGACACCTGATGTAATCACCTCAACGTATGGTCCACTCTGATCTATTGGAACTGAAACAACTCCCTCTCTTTGTCTATGGCTGTCCTAGCAATCATTACCTTCCCAATGCTCATCTTCTGTATAGTAATCATCAGCATAGTACTGAGCTGTCCTACCAGATGCGTTATTCTGTTGATCGAACCTATTCATAGAATTTTGAGGTGGAAGAGGACGAGCGTTCTGGGGAAAATTTCCACGTCCTCTACCTCTAGGCGTTTGCTGAAAACCTCGACCTCTTACACCAGAAGCACCATGTGCGCGCTGTAGCAAGATAGGGCAACTATACTTAAAATGACCCTCTTCCTTGCAATACGAACACTGATTGGGGCCTACAGGGACACGTGGTTGAGTATACTCGACTCTTTGCGAGTTCCTCTGATACTGTTGAGGCTGCTGATAATTATTCTGATAGTTATTCTGACCACCATTATTCTGGCCACCACCACCACGTGGCGGATATGCTTGCTGTAACAAAGCCTTAGTTTTCAGCTCTTTAGTTTTCTTTCTTTTCTGCTCTATCTTTCTCGTCTTTGTCTCGATTTTCGTAATATTGTGCAGTAGCCAATATCTGTGCTGAAGAGGAAACTGCCCAAGAACTCTCTGAATCCTTTAACTTTTTACACAACTCTGGAAGCAGATTGTGCACGAATTTATCGACGAACAAACGCTGACCACCTTCTGTGCTCATATCTTGACCGCTGTGGTCGACAAACGTTTCTTCAAACCTGGTGAAGAAATCAGACACCGTTTCATCTTTCTTCTGCTTACACGCAGACAATTTATCCCAATTTACACGCATCGCAGGCATTATAGTTTTCATGTAATTAATAATCCTACCAGGGAGTTCAGCTACTAAAGGCTCAGGCTTAGAACCACCAATTTGTAGGGCATCTGCAGCAGCAATATTAGCCCATGAATCACCTAATTCCTGATCATGATCTGCATGACGAATCTTTCCCCATAAAGGCTGTGGAACAACGTTCCCAAATAACATATCGATATCGGCTAAATTCATGATACATGACCCAGCAGTCTGTGACAACTCTTTGTAATACCCTGCAGGATTTTTACGGGGATCTGGCAATGTCTGTTTAAGGGCCAGAACTTCAGCTCGCTTCCATGGCACATGTACCCACACACGCTGAAAGTGTGGCAGAATAGGTGGGTTAGCATTTGCGTCACCCTCTCTCCATTGTGGGGGAACTTCTCTCATGGGGTATTGTCGTGCCTTTTTCCTACTGGATGCGTCACGCTCAAATAGTGATCGAGACGTGCCCCCCTTACTCCGATATGACAACAATATCTCAACCGCTCTCTCGACATCGGGACCTACGATCATGCCCTCTGCGAAATCGAACCGCACACGACACAACTCGGGCGGGTTGTATTCCAAATGATTGTCTTCCAAATCTTCACAGAGAAAAACACACATTTGTTCAAAAACGTATCTCTGCTTCGGTGCTTCCCATTGACGGAAGACTTCCATGACAGACTCTACATCATACCTTACAGCGTCGATAACCCATTTATGCGCTAAACGATTCAGTAAATCTCTCTCTCGATAGTCAGGCAGTTGACTCCGCAACTGTCTTCGTTCCGTGTTAGGGGTCGTAGTAGGCGACCCGAGGAAGGGTGAGAGAAGATTAGTAACAGTGTGGGCCATTCTCTGTCGAACGGAAGGAGAAACTGACGGAAGAACGGGCAGAAAAACAGGGTGAGATAAGGCAGGAGCAGAGGGAGCATTAGGAGAAATAGAAGGTGCACTAGGCAAAGTCGTAGAAAGCACTGGTGAAGCAGATGTGATCGGTGGGCCTTGAGGAGGCTGCACCAGAGGGGCAGGAGCCAGCTGAAGAGTAGCTGGTGGGTGCGGTGGAGGAACAGGAGGCTTAACAACCACAGGTTGCGCAACTAAAGGTTGCGGAGGTGCAGTGGCATTTTGTGCATAGGGCGGTGGCGAACTTAACAAATGCCCCATTAACGGGTCTTTTCCAAGCTCTTTTGCTGCATCTTGCTGAAGAGGCGGCAAAACTGGATAGCACTTATCTATCACCATTTTATGTTGCCTGTGCAACTGCTCACTCATCTGCTCTTCTTCATTGTCTTTAAACTGCATAGCAGCTTGTATCACCGAAATACCCCTTTCTCTCTTATTTTTCTTCTCTAATTGAATTTCCTTTTGTTTGGCCTCCTTACGCCATAGGCGGAAAGAGTCAAACATTGCCGGCCGGGCTTTCTTCTTGAAAAGTTTAACTTCGAGATTATCTAGGATTTCCGTGTCAAAGCTACCATATTGGGGCCATTTTAAAACACCATCTTTTCTGGTGTATTTGATCCACACTTCGTTATATGTGATGGGGCCTACTCCATGTTTCACATATAACTCATAAGTTGGAGTTCCAACCGGGGGAACCGGACACGAGTCCTCCAATCGGGAGTCCCTATTACTACAACCAAGACAAAACAAATTTCCAAGTCTAAGACCAGGCATCTTCGCTCTCTAGTCTAGCTCCAAACTTCAAAGGATTATCGATTACGATAGTTCTCGTGAATACACGAGTCCTTCGGCTTTGGCACTTGCAAGTTCCAAATTAAAGATCCCAAAGGAATACCCAAGACTAAGAACCAACTAAGGACTGGGAGACGCTCCACTTATACTTAACTGAGATATCGATGACGTCACCAGAAGACTCATCTTAGCGTTTCGCTCTACCAAACTTCAAGGGTCCAAATCAGGGCGGTAGCCAGGGCAGCAGTCCTTTGTAGCCGTCGGGAAGCGGGGAACCTCGCAGCAAAGACTTTCGGACCACGTCAACATGCAGGGGTCGATGAAGTGGCAGGCCTTCCTCCAGAATTTTCACACGAAGCTCCTCACGAACCTCTGGCTGGACCGGTACCGCTGGAATCGCCCCAAACGTTGGGCGCCAACTGAGGTACTGGGTTTTTCAGAACCGGTACTGAACCGGTAACCCAGCGGTGCCAGGGAACACACCCAAAGACCTCGGGTACTTTCCTGATTTAGACCACACAAACTCAGAGTCTTATAGGTGAAGTCAAGGATCGATTTTATTGGCTGCAACCAAGGTAACAGGCGTCCTAGAAGTACAACAGCATGTATATTCTCAGGAGACTGCTCAAATTCACAAAGTCAGACTTCTCCCTTTATACAAAATATTGTGCTTTAGGCAAACATTCTTCGGATTTTAGTATACCATAGACATATTTTCACTACAAAGAAAAAGCAGAGTCATGATGACAGCCCACATTTCTGTTTGTCCAGCCCATAACAAATTGCCAGGCCCAGCATTTCCATCAGATACCGGTGGACCCCCAATAAAAACGGGCACCTCCCCATCATAAAGCAAGTGAGAGAGAAAAGAGCAGGGACAGGTGTGAGCAAGATTCGGCAGGGTGTGTGTGCGATGAAAAGGGTTTATGGCCTGTTGAGCCTTGATGCTATCTTGTTCGGCCACTGGGAGAGGAACTGACCAAACAGGTTCGGCCTGGGCAAGGGTTTCAGCTTGCCCAGCTTGCCCAGGTCAGAGAAAAGTCAGTCAAGGTGTACATGTCCTTTGGGATCGAATTTAGCTGGATTATAAGCCTATGTAAAGGGCAACTCACAAAATGGCTGCCGTACACAAAATGGAAGCCAAGGGTTCAGAACGAAAATGACGATTTCGAGGTGAAATCGTCACTCGAATGAGACGAAAATGCTTGTACATAGTGTACTAGCCATTCTCGGTCTTTTGATATAAAAATCGTCATGCTACGACGAAGTTTAATTTCTCGAGTCCAGAATTACTTCACGAGTCCAGAATTTTCAGGACTACAAATAGTGGCAGTGTTAGCCGTTACGGGATTCCCACTTACAACCAGTTTCAGGCTTTAGCAGACATAGACTGATTTAACAGGGTGGACGATGGCTCCTTCTGTGGAGATGTAGGAGAAAGATGTGTCTGAAAGAAGGTAGCATAAAAGAAACATCTAAGGGGATGCAGGCTACACTGGGGTCTACCAAGAGTTCCAAGAATATATTAGGCGTACTCCGTTAGAATGTAAACGGGATAAGATCTTTGCTGGCCAATGGACAGTGCGCTGAGTCATTTAAGTCTTGTGTAACAGTGTGTCTCCAGGAGACCGGGGACCCTGAGGGGACCTTCTTTATAGACTGGTTTACAGCATTGTGGGTTAAAGCTGTAGCCTCCCCACACAGTAGAGCAAAATGGGGCCTGAAGACATATGTGAGCTTAGGGCTGGGTTGTGTCTCGGAGTTGGTATCCTTTGACTCAAGAAATGTACTGGGTGTCCTTTTATTCTTTCCGCATTGGGGCAGAGTTTTGGTAATTAACATTTACAGCTCACTCTTATCTGAAGTAGAGTTGGAATTCGATTAAGAAGCTTTTGGGAAGTGACCCTACTTGTCTGGACCTTCTCACCCATTATTGTAGTAGCAGGTGATTTTAATATACATCTGTGTGCGTCATGCAGTTTTAACAGGAGAGTACAGGTCAACCCGAGGCACTTGAGCAGGTCAATTTTAGTCCTATCCACCAGGGAGATATTTTAAACATGTTAGCTGAATTTGATCTTAATAATCTCTTCACTAAGAGGGATTATTTCCCTGGTTTAGTCCCTACATTTAAGGGTAGATTTATTAATTCAACTATTTTATCTTTGTGTCCGCTTGCCTAAGCCTGTCCCTCATTGAGTTCAGGGCAGTGTGGAGTATTATTAGTACCATAATCAACCTATAGCTGAGTTTGGTTGGTATGATTTTAAGGAAAAGGGCACTAAAACATGCAAATAAACTCTTAACTAAGGTACATGGCAGGCGAATAGGGTGGGGCAGGATTAACCCCGATGATTTCGCAGGAACAGGATGAGGGTACTTAAAAGAGAAGCTTGGGAAGAGCTTAAGGAGGCCTGTAACACGATAAATAGGTCAGCTTTTTGGCAAGTTGTAAACCAGCCACTTTTTACTGAGGTGGTAGCACCAGATATGGTCCGGACGGTCCCAGCCCAGAAACGGGTTGACCATTTCGCAAATATTTATCCAAGTAATAATGACCCCTCCTATACTGTACCTCGGGACAGAGAGCGAAAACTACAATTTAATAGGGCTGAGGTGAGGGCCTTACATCAGGGAAAGCGCCGGGCACGGATGGATTGCCAGGGGATCTTTTAAAGTCATACCTCGACCTCTGGGCTCTACTTATTACTTTACATCTCAATACAGTAACAGGAGGACATTCCAACATCGTGGACGCAACCAGTAATTAACCCTATTTAAAAAAATAAAAAAATAACAAGGGAATCGAGTGGACCTAGCGTGCTATTGACCGATCTCGTTGATAGATGACGACGTGAAAGTATGGGGTTGGGTCCAGCTCAATCGGCTGCTAGGAAAGGCATTTTATCCGAATTTCAGTATGGTTTTAGAGCTGGCCGCGGAACAGTGGAACACATTTTTAATAATCAAATACCCTGCTGCTAGAGGCAAAATCATTAATCTGGCCTTAAAGGATCTCAGCACAACTCATTTGCTTCCAGTTTCACCTTACTTGGCTATCACGCGAGTTGCTTGATTCGTCTACCTGTGCTAATTTTGTCGATGGACGGTTATTTTATTAAGGTATGAGCTGTATGTAAGCAACAGAGGAAGGTACAGGTGGTTTGCCACTGGCATTGTTCACTTGTGTGATGTATTAGTTTAATGTACCAATTTATTACTTTTAAGCAGTGCTATTTTTGTTGGGCGATTTCTTGTCTTCCTCCTGTCAATAGGACACATGATGGGCCAGATTCCCAGTACCTTGATTTCCAGAGTTGATAGCCTAGGACTAAGAGTCGTTTTTTAGGTCTCGCGACCTATCGATGCGCGCAAGCGCATCGAGCGGAGCGAGAATTCAAGTAGCCAAAATCCTCGTGAAACCAAGGGCTTCTTGCGCTGCAGTTTTGTTTAAGATCACGTGATCAAACAAGCACGCGCATCAGCCTCCCTCCCTCCCTCCTAATTGCATTTTTTTAATGGCCGCCGCACAGCACATCAAAGGGCTTTGCCCAGCGTGCGCTCTGCGGCTTCTAGGCTTCTCCTCCCCTAATTATGCATGGCTCAGTTTCCCGGCGCACGCATTTGTTCACATTTTTTTCGCCGCTCTCCCCACTCGACCCCCTCCCCTGCCCGCCGTGTCGCATTTCTCCTCCCCCCCTCCCCTTCTCTGCCTTCCATTCCGTCTTGTTTTAATTTAAGTCTTGTTGTTACGAGATCCCAGCTTATTTGAAATAACCACTACTGTCTGCTACTAATAACTACATCTTATGTGTACTACACAAGCATGCAAACATTTTTAACAATCAGGATAGCCACACTGTTTTACATGTGGTCAACGAGGGCTTCAACTTTGGGCAGATCAGGCACAGGGAGATAAACTAACTCTCCTGGCAACCCACAATTTGATTGAGGGGGAAGCCGGTCTTACAATGTGGTTAGTACGCTTGGTTTTAAAGTCAGCTATGATTACACTACACCACATTTCCTGGTGTGTGAATCATGCCTGAGACAAACCTCGATTCTGACTTTCAGCTGCAGTTTCATCATTTTTGTTTGCATGACAAAGCGTGCAGCATGCTTCATGCAGTCTCAGCGAAATAGGAACGTGGCTGATCAAACGTTATGCATGGCGTCCTAACAAAAATAGTACACGTTGTGGTAAAACACAGTGCAAACTGCGCTGCTACATGAAAGCAGTTGTCTTTCCAGCCCGATCCAATACAATAAACTGTATGATGGAGACTAAGGGTAGCCAAAGCGTCTACAATGTGAGCAAGTGCCAAGAAGCTGGCAATGTAATTGTTTGCAACACAGCTGCGTGCCTGCCAACGTTCCAAAGTTCAAAAGAACTCGTTCTTTTGAAAACGGCTCAGGTACATGCCAGCTCTCTGTGTTATGAAGGTGGCGTTCTCGTTTTCAGCCAGAAGTATGTTTCCCCTTCCATCACGTGATAGTTTTGGCTACAAGTGTAAATAAAACATTCTTTTGATGCAAGTTATTAAGAGATTGGGTTTGCATTTCTTTTGCTATTTGACAAAAAGTACCAATTTTTTCTCAAAATTTTACCATTTTGCCTTCGGGGATATTTACAACCATGACACCAAGGTAACTAACTCCTGTAAGTTCTGGTTTGCTAAATATGTGAGGCCACAAATCGTCGGAGGAATCAAAAATTATGAATGACACTTCCAATTGTGTGCGTTGCCGCTCCGGCTCCAACTTTGCTTTGCTAATGGTGGCCACTGCGTCACCACTCCCCATGTCAACAAAAATGCAGACACATGCAGATCTGAAATTTTTAAATAAAACCATGGCAAAAGCCAACAAAAATGCTTTTGGTAAAATACGAACGGAATGAAAATGAGTTACAGATCCGTAGGTTTTATTAGCACTATGGCAATCGGGGCAGGTGAATGCGTTCAGGAAGAAAAGTAGACATTCCAAGACTTTATTTAGGGGCGTAGTACACAAACTAGTTAAAGGACAAGTAGAATTTTTAACAACTGTAGTGCAATCTTAAGTTCAGTGCATACTCTCTCTACCCTGTTCATCTTCTTCCTGCACACCCTTTCCCCCTTCAGCGTCTGCCCTCCTGCACGCCACCACCTGCAAAACGTACCTATCGCATCTCACCCGGGGCGCACACCGCTCCTGCACAGTCTATTTAAACATCTCTCTCCTGCACTTCTACACATATCTCGTGCCCGCAAATCACCTTTATATGTCATCCGCTCCACATTTCCTGTATATTTTAAATACTGCACATCTCCCCTGCTTATCGCATTCTTCGCGCTCCCTTTACCTCACGCATGTTACACGTTTTCATGTTTCTGGACTTTACTGAGATGTCTTGTCGGAGGCTGCTAGGGGTGGCCAAAAGCCGCAGACATCGGGAAAGGCGTGGTGAGTACCCAGGAAGAGGGTCGAGGGACACTGGGGAAGGTAGTGAAGTGGCGGGGGAAACAGGGGGTACAAGAAAAGAGGCAACAAGCATTGGCATTGCCAATAGGTCTCGCTTGTGGGACCTTATAAGTATTTAGTTTTGCAGCACAATATCCTTGTTGCACCAATGATATTGTGCTGCAAAACTAAATACTTATAAGGTCCCACAAGCGAGACCTATTGGCTATGCCAATGCTTGTTTTTTTTGTTTGTTTTTCTCCTTTTATGGGATGTACTTGTGGTAAATCGTATGAGGTATCTGGTCAACTATGACAGCCGTCAATTTCCTGGACCACTGAAATGCACAAATTTATAACCACGGCGGGCTTTAGCGCTGGTGGCACCCTGTGCGACAATCATTGTTGGTACCTCCTACACCACTTGACCGCCTCCTTGGATTCTCTCACTGCCACTGGGCAAAAGTGCCCCTCATCTGTCTAATCATAAGTTATTGCTAAACACCGCTCCCCATTGGTAGGTCAGCGACCTTCCACAGGTCAGCGCCCAGTGCGGCTGCACCGGTTGCACTGTCCTAAAGCCTGTTTCTGACGAGGAAAATTTCAGCATCAGTAGATGATAAAGGAAGACACATTTGCAATTAAATTTGCTTCTCCATACTGTATAGGGGCATTATTATTCCACGCTAGGTACTCCCTTGCCCTCCATTTCGTGTGGAGTTGCTACTTCTCCTTTACCACCATTGAGCACACTTACTCCTGCCTTTACCATGAATGGTTTGCTTTAGTTTTGTGGGTTGGAAATTGGTAAACAAAGTTTCAAATTGTTAGTGAATACCAACATTGTTTGTGAATAGCAACGATTTTAAGTGTTTAAGGAATATTTACCGCAATTTGCAGGGCCACTCCTTGAACGCCTACATTTCCGCTCCTGCTTCTGCATTTGAGGCAAGAAAGCCTTCGTGAACAATACCCAATATTCATATCCTCTGCTTAATGCTAAAAGTGACTCAACCAATCACAAGTGAAATTATATTAATTTGTGCCTGTATTCTCTTCTTTCTGGATTCGGGTGAAGCCCAGAGAAGGAACACAAACAAGACGAGAACAGTGGCTACACAGTGTCGTGGTGGGTGGGTGCTAATGGCCTTAAAGCCCACATGCTGCTTTGCATTAATTGTTGTAATTTGTGTTATTACCTTATATGTTGCCTTCAGCGCAAACGCATATTTGTGAGGCCGATCAATAATGCATTAACTCTCCCTTCAGAAGACAGTAACTCTCCTGCTGTTAAGTGTGGCTATTGGTCGCACGGCCTCCTCATCTCTCAGAATCACTTACTGTATTCATAATAAGAAAAGGTCCTGCTTAGAACGTTTAAGATAGAGATACCAATTCCATTTGAATAAGTCCTTCTGACCTGTTTGTGAACTGCTGCACACCCAGGCTCAAGGTGCTGTATGTTAATAATAGCCTACCGCCCCTTCTAGTGAGTGGTTTTCTTCATTTCTGTTTACTGTCATTCTCTCGACTTCCTCTCTGTATACATGGAAACGCTTCAGGAAGGCGCGCTGGGACTTCCCTTTTCTTGCGTTTGTATGCCTGTACAGCAGAGAGAACGGTAGTCAAACGGCTAAAATTTCCTTTGGAGTACGTGACAAGATTGCAATTGGAGTAGAGCTTTGGCACTTTCACATTCCATCTGACTTTGCCATTCATTGCACAGAGAAAGCATACAGTAGCTTTGTTTTTCTGGTGTTATCTAAACTGACCCATTAAATGGAAGGTTCGATTAAAAAAAAAAAAAGTGTTCCTTCTGACTCATTGCAAGACCTTGCTGATTTCACTGCTCAAGCATGTTCATTGTCTTTCCAACCCAGACCGTATTAATGACACTATTCACTCTTGTGAGCTTTATAAAGTGTTTTCAGAATCGTCTTCCTTCCCATCTATGGTCATGGTACAGATGCAAACGCCACTGGCCATAAAGCGAAGGCCATTCAAGACAATAGGGTTTCAGAATTGCATGTTATTTCTCCCGATCACTAGAAGCAGCCAAGTGATAAAAAATCCGAGTTTGACCATTGATGTGCTCATTTTACCGAACTGAAACAAATCTGAGTTGCCGAGTAGCTGTGCTCCCCTGTTCACTGGGCCTTGCATGGAGGTGTGTTTCGTTACTTAATTGCCTTTGTCATTATTGGCGTCCATTTCTAGGGGAACAAGGTGACGCTATTGGGCTTATACAAATAAAGTGTGACCGTTAAGTAGTGGTGCAGCAGAGTCATTCAGTAATACAGCAGTTGAGTGGTGTTACGTAACATTTTCACCTATATCGTATAAATGTATCGTTTGGCGACTAACGGTGGTCTCGGCACTCGCTCTAAGCGCCCAGAGACCTGCTGGTGATTATGCGCTATAGAAATAACAATTAACATAACAACATACACCTTTCATACATTTTTTATGTGCAGTTTCTTTAATTGTTGTTATACAAAGATCTTTGAGCAAAGTGCATTGCACATTTGTCATTCATCTTAACCTTTGGGATAGTTTCCCTTTCTTGGTATGGCTGCGACAGCTATTACTTTCTTGCATTCATTATGTGATCAGCAAACAAAGGAGCAAAAGGTAGTATTTCCTCAGCCATTGTTTGTGTCATTCACATGTTAATCAGCCCACATTCAGCAGCCCTTGTTTGATTGACATATAAAGGGTGGCCTGTGTACCAGTTATATAAGTTGACCGAAAAAGTGCCAGCTCTGTAATACATGGTCAGTGAAACGCCCATTTGTTGCAGTGGCGTGCAAAAGTATGTGCAGCAGTTGACTAAGGCAGGTCTGGGAGCAAGTCTGCAGTAAGAGAAGTAAGTGTAGGGATAGGAGTGATTGTCAAAGCAGAATCAGCCTCAAGAATCCAACAACTATTTCCTTTGATTGGAGTGCCATGCCTCTGCATCCCACTGAGATTGCTTCTGCTTGTTACATACATTGCTACGCCAGTTGCACCCCTCCAGAACCTTCAGCTGGTAACCATGTTCCCAGGAGTAACGATTTTCTGTCTCTGGCGCAAGTCCCAGTGCTTGAAGGGAGCCAGACTACAGTGGACTGTTGGTCTGGACATTTTCAGTGATAGAAAAACATTAGGCACTCTACCCTTTCCTGTTGTACTGCCTGTGAAGTGTACATGGTATGCTGAAGGTGCCTGCTTGGCAGGCACTTGCCTCCCATTGGCCTACAATCTCTGCATGCTCTCTCACCAAAGATGAAGAATCCTGGGGGGTGCAGGAGGGTAAATAGGCTGTTGTGTGCCGACCAAGAGCATAGTGTGAGTGACAGGAGGAAGCATGTGGCACACAGTACGTGCAGTAAATGCAGTATGGCATACTCTGCCCCATGATGGGCTCCTCGCTCACAAACTAGGTATGACAGGGTGTTCATAGGAGAGGCAAAGAAGTGGCATTGTAATAAGAAGGGGTAGTTGAACTGACATCCACCTTTTATTCGCTTTGTTTTTTTATCCCTAGTGGACATCCTTTCACACATACTAGAGAACCAGGCTTGTGGTGATCTGCTTCACTTCACCCACTCTCTCCTGGCTCATCCTGCATTCAGCTTCCTCATACACTTCAGTCAATGAAGAAACGCACACAAACATTTTTTTCATGTGCCTCTTATTTTCTCTATTATATCTTTTTCTAAGTCATTTTTTAATTAGCAGCATAATTGATGACTTGCTGTTTACTCCAAGTGTTATCTTGGCATTACTTACCCCTTGAGGATATGTGGTGAGTCTCTCACCCTTGCCTGGTTTAGTTGGGGATTTTATTTTCCTGTGAAGATCAATGAAATTGGTGCTATTTATTTTTTATCTGAACCACTCAACATCAAACAATTTCCCCAAAAATTGATTTTTGTGACCAGAACATTTATTTTTAAGCATAAATTCAATTAAGACCGCTATAACCTGAAGGATCCTTGTTGTTCGTCTACTACAGATGCTTTCATAATTTTTGTTCTTTTCTACTAACCCTAACACCTTACAAGCTTCTTCTCTAATATGCAATATATTGCAGAAATTATCATATCCACTTACTATAATAAGACTATTGGACATGCCTGAAGAAACTCTTCCTAAAGAAATTTTAGGTCTGGTTTGCTGGCTGACTTGCCTTGCCTGATCAACAGAAAACGGGCTCGGAGTACTACTAAGGGAGGGGCTTATTCTCCTCCCACATCTTGGTTCCCCACCATAGATTCCAAGGGTCATGGCTATAATCCTGATAAGTATATTATGAAATGTTACGATAAAGGAAGAAGTCATGATGTATTTACTGTGAAAAGCATATATTTACACTAATCTATTTAAGGGTGGATTGTTATTTCTCTGTTGAAATGCCTACTGAAAAGAACTTTATTACATGGAATCTAACAGATTACTGTAGTAGGCAGATGTTTTTTGCGCTGGATACCCCATGACTAACCATAGATATAGATTTGCACTGTGAGAATTCTTGTTAAAAAGATAGAAAGGAGGTAGAATTTAGCTTAGCCAATTGTAATTTAGTAGACCGTAGCACATTAATGACTCTGCCTGATTGCTGCCTTTTGGGGCAGGTTATCCCCAAAACAGTAGGCCTGAAGGTGCTGGTTTTGATGACGAGGTCTCACCCCTCGTCTTCAAGGCCAGAACCCTCATCCTCTTCAGAGACCTTCACTTTAACCTAGAAGATTGCACTGAGCTCTACAGCCCTTCTAGAAAACCTCATAAAGCTTGGCCTCATGCAGCATGTTACCAAACCCACCCTCACAGCCGGACACCTTTTGGACCACATTTTCTCCTTAATAAGCAACATCACAATCGGCAAGCCGACACCTTCCACCACAGGATCCACCATCTGGAGTTGGAAAAGTATCTAAAAAAAAAAAGGAGTGGGCTTCTACCCTCTCCGAGCATCGGCTCGAGCACACCAGTGACTTGCTGAAATTCAAAAACTTTAGCTGGATCACCGCAAGCGCCGACACCTTGGCTCCCCTCAAGAGCAACCCAAAGGCACAAGTCCAACCCCAGGCCATCTGCTACACAGAGGAACTCAGGCTAATGAAACGCCACTGAAGCAACTGCAAAACTGATGGAGAACAGGTCAAGACTCTGCAGATAAATACATCTTCAAATCAACCCTGAGACCATTGCTTGATTTATAAAATAAGTGCCAGGGCCCTGACCAAGAGGCCACTGCAGTTTGCACCACCATTTGCCCCTGACATCACTGCCAATGGCGGTACCAAAACAACTACTAAACATCTCTCGCATCTGCAAGGGCAGTAGTTCCAGGTCCCCAAAGCTAAAGAATGGTTGGGGAGGCAGGTATTAGTAATTTTTATGTATATTGTATTCATAAACCACGGTTGTTCTGTTCCTGTCTAAATTAGGTGAGCAGCGCCACCATGTGGGAGACTGTCATTAGTGTTGTATTGACAATTAAGTGCTGGTGCCAAGCACTGGAAACCAATTAAGTGATGGTGCTGAACCCCAGAAACCACAAGCTCAAATTAAGCACTGCCTAAGACACTACCACCAACAAATATGGAACAACAAGTGCGCAGCTCTTGCAGATCGCATCGACACCAGCACTAACTGCATCAAGGTAAATGCCATCATCAGATTTCACTACGCCTCCTCCAGCAACACACCCCCTCCCCCACAAGAACTTTGCAACAAACTCTTGGGATTCTTCAGTAACAAAATCACCTTCATATACAGCAACTTCGACCCTCAACCAGTCTCCATTATCATTGCAACTCCGCTTCGCATCACAGCCGATGAATGAACCCTGGCCTTGTGGCTTCCCGTCACCACTGTCAAAATTTCTGCCACCACTTGAGTGCTCGATGTCACTCTTGCCTCTACCACAGCTTCACCAAAGGATTCCTACCATCAGTGAAGCACTAACACCCATCCTCAATTTTCCATCAACTCAGCCACATTCCTGGACACCTAGAAATAATGCCACTGTCATGCCTCTGCTCAAGAAACCATCCACTTATCCAGCAAAACATTCCAACTACAGACCCATCTGCAACATGCCATATCCAACAAATGTCTTAATAAAACTAATAAACCGATGCCTCACTGAGCACATCAGCAACCACCAACTCCTTGATGCCACGCGGTCCGGATTCATGCCCAACCACAGTACAGAAACGGCACTCATTGCCCCCACAGACGACATCCACGTGATCCTTAACAATAAAAGACATAGCTGCTCTCATTCACCTGGGCCCCTCTGCAGCATTTCACAGGGTCTCACACCCATCCTCCTCTGGATCTGCTCCTTCTTTATGGAAAGAACACAAGCTGTCAGCTTGACACCTTACTCCTCGGAAGCCTGCAAGCTCATCTGCTGAGTCCCTCAAGATTCATCGCTCAGCCCCACCCTCTTCAACGCATACATGATCCTTCTGGCCAATGTCATCTGCCCACACAACATCAACATCATCTTTTAAGGACAAGACCCCAAACACAAGAAACAAGTTCACTTTCTGCATGACCAAAGTCGCTAACTGGATGAAAGCCATCTGTCTAGTTCAACACGGACAAGACAGAAGTTGTGATCTTCGACAAGAACACCTTCCATGGTACTGTAACTCATGATCGGCCCAACTCGGATCCACACCAAGAACCTATGCCTGAATCCTTGGAATAGTCATGCCCAGCAAACTGAACATGACTGTACAAGTCAACTCCTTCACTGCATCCTACTTCTACACCCTAAAGATGCTGAGAAAGATCTTCAAATGGCTCCCATGAAACACAAGTAAAACTGTCACTCATGCCCTAGTCACTAGCAAGTTGGACTATGAGAACACCCTCTCCGCCCAGATCAGCAATTAACTCACAAAGCCTATAGACCATCCAGACGTCGGCAGCCAGACTCATCCTCAACCTCCCACACAGTCCGCACATTACATTACAGCACACCTCAGGGAGCTACACTGGCTTCAAATACGCCAATGCGTTCAATTCAAACTCCTCACACACACATTCAAGGCACTTCACAACTCAGATCCTGTCTGCGGCTTTTGTTACCTTCAACAATAAAATACTGTTGGATCGTATTGCTGCAGCTGGTCTTGGAGGCTCTGCCCTGGGTTGATTCAGATCCTTCTTGGAGGGCCGTAAGCAATCTGTGTGGCTCTCACCGTACAAGTCCAACACTGTAAATATGCGTTGTGGAGTCCTGCAAGGTTCCTCTCTCTCCTCAATCCTTTTAAATGTGTTCTTGCGTCCACTCATGTCCAGTCTCCGTCAGACGGGGATCAAGATATACAATTATGCTGATGATATGCAGCTAATTTTCACCATAGTAGAGTCAATAGAATCAGAGAAATTTGTTAGAAATGCTATGTTGTTCATCCAAAAACTGGATGTACAGAAACCAGTTAAAACTGAATTCCAAAAAAACTGTTATCATTCCTAAAAACAAACTTCTGCATTGGTCTCCTGCACACTGGCACCTGGAGTTGCGCGCAGCACCTCAACCTAATCCAGTGATTAAGAGTTTGGGCATACAAATTGATTCGGACCTCTCTGTGCGCTCTCAGATTATCTCCGTTACCTCTGCCTGCTTTGTCCAACTTCGAAAACTGCGCAAGATCAGAAGATTCTTCAGCAGAGAGGACAGTATCCAAATAATTATTACTTTGATTCTTTCTAAAGTTGATTACGGAAACGCAATGTATCTTGGTCTCCTGCAAAACCAGAAGCATCGTCTGCAGATGATTCAGAATCAAGCAGCCAGAATCATTTATCAAACAGACAGACAATGCCATAATAACCCGCTGTTGAAAGAACTCCACTGGCTGCCGGTTGAGCAGCGATCCCTGTTTAAAACAGGATGCATCCTTTTTAGGTCTCGTGGCGTTAACCACGCGAAAGCGTGGTCTCGCCAGAGACCTATTGTTAGCGACTCAGCTTTCCAGGAGACAGGACCTGGCCACGCGCATGGCGATCAGAGAGGGCCACGCGCGCGCGAACGCGCTCGCTGTGGCCATCTCCTGTCTCCTGGGAAGCGCAAACACACACGCATGCGCACACACAGAGACAAACACACGAGCGCCCATGCACGCACGCATGCACACATACAGAGACACCCCCCCCCCGTTGCACGCATACAAACACGCGTGCACACACACGAGTGCACCGAGCCCCCCCGCCGTCGCACACATACACACACGTGTACACACACACACGTGCACCAAGACCCCCTCTCCCTCCCCCCTCCTACAACTAAGGCCCACTTACCGCCACTCCTGACTTCAGCTGCCACCGCGGGGCTCTCCCTCGGGCATGGGAGCCCCGCGTCTCCACTGCTCCTCTGGCCAGGCACTCCATGGGCGCGGGCTTCACAAGACGGAAGTCCTGCCCCACGCCAGGTTTCGGTTTCGCTCATTGTCCAGTGCTCGCGGAGGGGGAAGCAAGCGTCATCTGATCAGCACCCGGAGTCAGTCTCACTTCACTCTCCTTCATGCATGCCCTAAATCATTCCTGTTCAGACAAGTCGAAAAAACTCTGCCTATATTCTATCAGGAAGAAGTCTAGACAATGACAGAGACAGGCACCTAACAATTCAAAAGAAATGAAAACAAAATATGAATAGATATCAGCATGAAGAACCACAAAACATACCGAGATTAACAGTGCCAAACAAAATATATAAAGGGACCCTTGACCCTGATGGTACACTGGAATATTGCTATGAGGGCCCCCATGCAGGCTCTGCGAGAGCTTGGTGGGTTCAACGCCGAGGTAACGATGCTGATAAATGAGTGCATTAGATTTATACAGAAAGGCGCTACTCCACCTTTTAACGCGCCAAGCAAACAAAGGATGTAGGATGTAAGTGCCTTCTACTGGCGCTAACAAATAATGGGGTTATGAGCAAATGCACGTTGACAGGGCTGTGAGGAG
Source organism: Lissotriton helveticus (assembly GCF_964261635.1). NCBI lineage: Eukaryota > Metazoa > Chordata > Amphibia > Caudata > Salamandridae > Lissotriton > Lissotriton helveticus. The sequence goes on from NC_136065.1 coordinate 1,473,434,871, forward strand.
AAAGACTTCAACAGCCTCTAATGTACCAGGCAGCAATCCCATTAGTGGACGCTGATTGGATCTCTCTCCTGCCCCTCAGGGTCAGGCTGAGAGGCCCGGCACGTACTAACAGGTGATCAATAGGTGTCAGATCATGGGCTGCAAATCCCCATCTGGGGTGAGGCCTGATTACATTATGGAACGCGCACATGGCCCTTTGCGGCTGGATCGAACAGGCTTGTTTTTTTCTGTAGCTTTTTGTACCACGTGTTTGAAGTGGCGAGTCCGACGCACTCTGTGATAGAACTAGGGTTTCTAATGGTAGTGTGCATTGAAACACCAGTGTACCGTGCTTCAGTAGACAAAAGATGTCGGGCCCAAAGGTTTTCTTAGGAACTCACTTCTACCGCCAAATGCTGTGTTCCGGAATACCGAGATTGACGAATATTGATTCTACCGCATGCCTATTTCTTCCACCACCTTCAGCAACAACTAACAGCTACCAAAAAATCTTCCTAAAGCAATACAGAGTTTCATAACAAATTTATGCAACACATTGTTATATACAATGCCAATAGCTCAAACTTTAATGCTGCGAGACCTATTGCATTGCAAATGCTTGTTAAAGCTATTCATGGATTGGGTCCCAGATTCATTTCTTCGAGAATCATCAAATACTCCCCTCAGCGAACTTTAAGATCCATGCATATGCATCATCTGGTAATACTGAGATTCAGACGCAGACGCACTGTAGTGTCCCGGTTCTCTATTCTGGGCCCCGATTCTCTATTCTGGGCCCAAAATTGTGGAACTCTCTGCCTACCACTTTTAGACTTGAAGAAGACTATATGCGGTTCAGAAAACTGCTTAAGACCTGGATCTTCAATCTAGCACATAATTAGACTGCTTTTGGTTCGACTTTTCCTACTCAAATCATAGCCCCAAGCGACCTGCTGGTGTACGTGTGCTCTAGAAGTTCTCAATTAACATAATATAACAGGTCCCACCTACTTGCACAGTTGATTCTTTTTCCATCAACCATCCTGACACCTCCGCTCTGCAAGACTCCTACTTGCAACCATTCCACACATACACAGAACCACATAAGGAGGACCAGCATTCTCTTACATTGCTCCTAAAGCCTGGAATGACCGCCCTCTCCCCTTCAGAACCACCTTCTCTACTTGAATTCCACAAGAAGCTGAAGACTTGGATTTTCAATTAACCATTTTAACGTAGATAGGGCTAGGTACACAAACCTGCTCAGCGCCAGGATACCCTTGTGTCTGATAGTGCGCCTTACAAATACACACTGCAAAAAACACAGTTGATGGACAGAATGTAGAACAATGTCATACATTCACCCCAGTACAAGGATCTGGGCCTAAATCCATCGTTTGTTTGCACTCCACACCACCCTGGGTTAGACATTGGCTATATGCAAATCAGCTCTGACCCTGTGCCTCATGGGAACAGTCCAGTCCGAACTACCAAGCCATGTCTTTCCCAGACCGGAATCAAGCATCCAAGGACCGGTTTCTGGCTATCAGCCTTCATCAGCCTGGATAGCTTGACTCCAGTGGTGTGGAGAGCCTGGGACTCACGTCTGAGCATACCCAGCACACTCGGGGTGAAAATTGCAAAAAACACAGTTGATGGACAGAATGTAGAACAATGTCATACATTCACCCCAGTACAAGGATCTGGGCCTAAATCCATCGTTTGTTTGCACTCCACAATTGCAATTTACAAATACACACAGCATAACGTCTTACATATTGTGAAAAACATGAGTTAAAAGCCATAGCTTTTGTGTGTGGATTGTTATTGGACTGTGTAAAACCTGTAGACGGGTATATTGTTGCATGGAGTCTCTCAGAATTCCTTAGTTAGTGCTTTGGTGCTGGTTACCCACTCATTAGATTCTGTTAGGAAGAATTGTGTGTTGTCAGAGGAATATAATATTAAAATTTGTATTTTTAGCAACAAATATTTTTCAGTAAATTAATTATTAATTATACTGTAGTATTTATTTTCAGGGCTGAATATTAATGCATACCCTTACCAATTCCTGTAGAACCCTAAAATCTCTCCCCTAATAAAAATTCAAAGAAATAATGTCCCCATTACGATGGCAGTCGGACAAGCGTCCGATCACTGTTGTTGCAGGATGGACACCGGGCGACCAGTAGTTAGCGGCACCATCCTCCATATTACGATCCGACCGCCATTAAGGCGGTCTGAAACATGCCTTTTCCAATTGAGGCTTCTGCTGCAGCCTGGAAAAGGGCTGCATCATAAGCTGCAATTCAAAAAGGGATGTTTTTAAATGTCCATGCACCATGTGGTGCCTGCCACACTGTGCATTGATGTTTGGGGGGCCCCAGATGTGTCCTCCAGGCCACATTCTGGTGGCTGACCGGGGCCTTGTTTGGGGTTCCCAAAGTCACTTTTCATCTGCCCTTACATGGTACCGCCGTATAAAGGCTGAGGGAAAGGGATATTCTAATCGCTCCATTGTAGGGATTAGCAATCTGACCCCATCAGGACTGCGATCTTTGCCCCCTACTTTTGCGGTCTGACTGGGTGCAATGTAATGTAGTGGTCGGACCGATGTCCTAGATGGCGGGCTGAGTGCCATCGACAGGTCCACCTGCGATCGTAATGAGGGCCTTAGTCTTAAAGTGTTAAGTGTGTGTGATTTTTTGTAAATCAATATTTGTTTTTAATCTATTAACCCCTTCAGTGCTGCCGACTGCCCACGGCAGAGCCACGTGACGGTGGGCATGTGCGGAGGACGGCCGGGGGCCGTCCGAAACTCGCCCACTGATTAAATCGCCCACACCGCAGCAGAATTTGCACCGCGGTCAACGGATTAATTTTTGGGGTGGGGTAAACCCAGCCCCCTCTTTTAATTTATTAAAATGTGTTACTCATTTTATGTGTTACATTTTTAAAGGGCAACCCTTTTGTAGTATAATTAAAAGAAAATGTATTAAATATTAATTATAATACTCCAATATTCATTTTAATAAAAGATTATTTAAACACTACCTGTCCTTTACCACTCTAACCTTATTGTCCCAATACTTAAAATTGAAATAATTAACTGTACTTGCCCATATTACCAATACTTACCCTTGGATAATACCATACGTAAATGCATGTGGGAGAAAGGCAGCGCGGAGTAACTTATGCGGTGGCATTTTGATACATAAAGTCTCACAGATTACTGTAGTAGACACGAGATTTGGTGTTGGTTCCCGTCTAACAAACCATTGGTTAAGAAATTTGTACTGTGAGAATCCTTGTTAGACCCCATTACAAGAGATCATAATTCTCATTGCCAACTGTTATTTTGTATACTTCTGTAATGTTATCACGGTATGTCTGATGACCCCTTATAGAAACGTTTATACTTAGTACAGTAGCCGAAGTACCATTATAGAGTGGTGTTGTCCATAGTGATGGAGTGAGGTTTGTAAAATTACACCCTCATGAAATTAAGAACCTCCATAATAATGTATTAACTGCATGGACTAACCAACCTTGAACACATACATGGGGCAAAGGAATTTTACCTAATATATTAAACCATGATAGCATGAGCACGTATTAACTGTTTACGCTGTGCAAAATCGTACTAGTGCATGTTTATGCTATGTTGTACATTGCACATTTTGCATGTTGCGCACGAATAACAGAGAAGCTGCTTTAATTTACAGGTAATAGTATGGTGGGAGGTAAACATAATGGGTTTTATTTCATGAATTAATATTCTTTTGTGTCTATTTACTTTAGTACGGGTTTGGGCCTGCATGAAAATGGCCTCTTGTCCGAGCCTGCATGTGGTTGTCTTTGTCTTTAAGAAGTATGCATGTGTGGAGAGCTCTGCCTGCTAATGAACTGCTGAGTGTACCAGCTGATGTAATCCATGTGAAGGCCATGTTGACCTGTGTTCAATTGTTTATGTGCCAAGATGCAACAGCGACTGGGAACTTCCATCGCTATGTGCAATTTGATTGTGAAGCGGATGTCATAATATTAAAATGTTGCAGAATGTATAACCATTATTATTTGTAGTATATGAATGTATTTATCCTGAATACTTTTTGTTAAAACCGGTATGGGATGGATTTGCGATGAGAACCTGATGAGGAGACTCTAACATGACTCGTGTCAACCAATCACAGCCCGAGTTTCTACTGATACTGCAACATTGTAAGATAGTGAACTAGGAATTAGGGTATAATTGATATCCCAAATTGTGGGTGTGTCGGTAAGATCATAGAGAGAGAGATAGAGAGAGAGAGATATCGAGACACAAAGATCAAGGGAAAACTGACCAGCACCAAGTCAGAGAACGTGCCGGGAGTGCTGGGGAGGAGACTGCGTCCGAGGAAAACTATATCTAAGGTAGATAGACTGGGAGATTATTGTTTGTTTGCAAGAGGATTTACAAGACTTACATTGCACCTGTCCTGTTAACTATGTCCCCCGAGCCAATCTCTGGGGACCCCTACCACAACCTCGGCCAAGGAAGTGGTTTCCTGATTGTTTGGTGGGTAACACCCTCCTTAAATGTTTAAATGCTGCAATATATTTAGTAATTCTGCTGTACCTTCTTTCCCCTACCCTTATGCACTCTTTGATGAAAAGGCAAATGATTCATTTTGATTACATTGCTTGATAAATTGTTCTCGTATAAGTGGTCTTGTGTGTGTACTTGTAATCTGATATGAACATTTAATTTAATGAGATAAAATTGTTAACCAGATAAATGACTTTGTGGTTTCTTAAATAAAGTATTAAACTGTTTAGTTAATCATGGTCACCATCAACTCATCAACTAAAGGTCCATCGACAAGAAGAAGACAGTTGAAATTAAGAATAGTTAGGAATATAAGAACTATGTGGTTAATGTGAAGTATAGTGCTGTACATATACAAAAACTGACAAAATGAAACCCCCCTAATCCAGCGCTCGTCTTCAGGGATCATATATGGGTCATGTGTGATGGGCCCCGTTGGTTGGTAAGTGATTTATATGTGACACGATTTCATGGTCCCTGGCTTATGAATTAGGGGTTGCGCTGGATCAATAGTGACAAATCATTTAGTTTCAAATGTGGTAGAAATGTTGGAACTTTAAAATGATAGACCATGTACATATACAGTACCACTAACAGCGGTACACCCGCTGAAGTTTAGTTTGGTTATTGCAAGTATATGCCAATTCTGCAACAGAGTTTTCTTTTTCTACTCATATTCTTTTAATTTATCTTGCATATAATGAGTTTTTGTATATTTTACTGTGGTTGTGTTATGAGGTCAATGAGTTTGAGTGGATTAATAAATGCATGAATGCAAAGATGAGTGACAGAGTGCATGTTCCATAACTTATTGAGTGCCTAAATCCATTAATGACACAAAAAGTGCTATTTGACTTTGCAAAAGCTTCTCTTTTGTTGAAGTTCAGTAGCTGTTTTGCAGCTGTTTGGCTTTGTTCCTGTGCCTGTACTCTGGTGTCTAACAGGACTTAATGCTGATAAATGATACCTTTTTCTAAATGTTGTCTTTAATGGCGTTTGACAATGAATCTACTTTTAATTAATAAAAATAATTATTGTATTCCAATTTGTTATTACTCATTAATTGTGTCATGCCCCCCGCTGAAAAATAACTAAAGCATTAAAAAATGTATTGTTTTTTTTTTTTAGGCCCAGCACAAAGACTCTTTTCTAGAAGAACGCTATGGAAAATACAATATTAGTGACCCGTTACTGGCTCTGCAAAGAGATTATGAGACTTTGAAAGAGGAAAATCATGGTGAGCAAAAGCCTGTCTGTTCGAATCCCCTCTTAATTCTCAAAGAAGTGATGCAACAATGTAAGAACATGCAGGAGAGAATGTTGTCGCAGCTCGCAGCTGCAGAAAGTAGGCATCGAAAGGTGAGTAAGCACATGAATTTTTTCATATCCCAGAATATTTTTATATAATACTATGTAATACCGACTTATAGGATCGGGACGAGGTAGTAAAAATGTAAGTGCACTGGCAAAACATATTATTATTTCGGGGGGAAGAAGGGTCTATAATTGTTTCTTTTATCAAAGTAAGCTTTTTTTATGTACCCGGAGGTGGGAAAACATGATTGGAATAGGTTGGTGAAATCGTTTGGGTTTTCTGGGACCGGTAAAGCCGTATTCTGCACAGTTCGTTTTTATCAATTACTGTAAGTGTTTTGTTTTTTGAAATATCTGTGAAGGTTTTACAACAGTTTGTAAAGGGAGATATTTATGAAAGCAATATTATAGTGTAAGTATAGCATATATCTCTGTTGTGTTAGGGGTGCTATGTAACCAGTACCTGATATTTAGCCGACATTGTTTATTGTATTTTCAATGTAAGCGATAAAAGAAAACACTTAAACAGTCCAAAGTTAGGCCCCTGAACATCTGACAGCATCGGCGGAAGGTCACCACTGTGTATTCATAGAACATCAAAAATAGTTCAGAGACATTATAATAGGATCATCATGAAGCATGCAGGCATAGGGAGCATCTACTAAGACCACCATGGTCAGCGTGCAGAGTATACTGTAATATAACGTTGCTCGAGAACCCTGACACACAGCGTTCGGTCACGGAACAAAGAACACATAACAAAAGATACAGAATGTAAGAAAACATCCTCGTGCCACAACACAGCACAAGGATGTAACAAAGAAGAAATACTTTGAGATCTATTACAACACCTTCCTCCTTATAATGAAAAAAAAAAGAAAAACAATTTTGTTGAGTACAATTAAATAATGTTTAAAACAAACAAAAATGTAAAAACAGAAATACCAGGCATAAAGACATCACATAATCATTAAATCTTGAAGGTAACCTTCTGCTTCGAATTGACAAATCATTTGAAGGAACTTGAGAATTATCATTCGTTGTAACAGAAACGGTGTCAGAAACACCTTCCTGAGTAGAACCTGAAACAGTAACAGAATAAGCATTTACATGATCAGGAATAGTATCATGAACAAAATGAACCCAATCGGAATCATCCAGATCACGACTATAGTGTTTAGTCAAAGAATCAGCTTGGGAGTCCGAGAGTAAGACAAGCGATCTTTGATTCCACCAAACCCTGTTCCCAAGAAGAGCCGAACTTTTGCTGACACCAGTAACTTGGAGAGGAGGAGAGAATTTTGAAGATCCCTTAATGACCTTTTTGGTATTCTTAATAAGAACCCAATTGCCAACTTTGAGCAAAGCAGAACTAAAACGTCTGCCACCATCATGAAAAGATTTCATACAGGACTGTTTATTAGCAACCCTACATGCAACATCCTCATTACGGTGTTGAAGATTAACTTGCTTTTTGATTAACCAATTCGGAAATAAATTAGTATGAGGAGTTCTGCCTCTCAACAGGAAACACCTGTAGTGCAATGAGGAGAAATATTGTATGACCAAAGTTTTGATTCTAAAAAAACATCAACTTCAAGTCGGGAGGAAACAGCAGTTTGAATTGCATCTTTTACAAGTCTATTAGCTCTCTCAACAAGGCCATTAGAGATTGCAGAATAAAGAGCATCTCTAAAGTCACGTCACAATCAGCAAAAATGAAGTAAATTTTTGCGAAATAAAATGTGTGCCATTGTCTGACACTAAAACAGAAGGAGATCCTTCAACAGAAAATATCTTCCTCAAAAGTTTTATGGCATTAGAAGAAGTGGGAGCATCACAAAACATGTGATAAATCCACTTGGAGTGGTAGTCAATCAACAAAATCAAGTACCTCAGATCATGAGGTAACAAGTCATAGGGCCCAGAGAAATCCAAACCAACTTTGTCCCAAGGCTTGGCAGGAAAAGGTACGGGTACAAGAGAGTGTTCATGAGTTTCCATTTTTTGTCTGATAATAAACACTCAGGACAAGAGTCGATATAAAATTTGACTTGAGATTCCAAGGATGGCCACCAATAAAAAGTCTTAATGAGTTGTGAAGTTTTGGATATCCCTAAATGACCCTGATGGGCAAATTTGATAATTTCATTCCTGATATCAGAAGGTGGAATGAACAAATCATGTCTCATAATCATATTATTAACAAGGGATAATTCAGAAGCCACCATTGCAAAAGCTTTCAACTCATTAGGAAGTTTCCTAACCTCAGGCCAACCTTTAACGATATAATTCGAAACCAATTTGAGATTCTCATCCTTTGCCTGTGCGCTTAACCTAGACTCCTCAGTGATGCTAGAGACAGAATTAACAGCATCAAGAGTTGCAATGACACATTCTGTGTCCTCTGAACTCTCATTCTCTGAAGAATCATGAAAAGCCATTCGTGAAAGGCAGTCAGCTCTGAAATTACTTCCCCAAGAAATATACTTTGACAAAATGAAACTCTTGAAGTTTAGACAGAAGCCTAACTAACCTCCCTGAGGTCTTTCCCAAACCATTACCAGACAATAGTTGAGTAAGAGGCTTATGATCTGTGAAGAGTTCAAATTCACAACCCCAAATGTAATTCCTGAACTTCTCGATAGCCCAGACGCAGGCAAGAGCCTCACGTTCAATAGTGCTATAGTGAGTTTCAGAAGGTTTCAACATTCTCGAAGAAAAAGCTATGGTGTGTTCCTTGCCTGAAACCCACTGACCAATAACCGCACCTAAACCAGTGAGACTTGCGTCCACCATAATAAAACACTTGGAAGAGTCATGAAAAGGGTGAAGAGCAGGTGCATCAATGATGAGATTCTTTACTTGGGCAAAAGAAGAAGCAACTTCTTCGGACCATTCAAACTTGGAACCTTTGCGTAAAAGTGCCCACAGAGGTTCTACTGTCAGAGCATAACCTTTCACGAAACGTGCGTAATATTCTGCAAGCCCAAGAAAAGATCGCAGAGAATCTTTATCCTTGGGAGGGGTAGCATGACTAATGGCTTTAATCAAGGAAACTTTTGGTTTGATACCCTCAGAGGAAATCGTATGACCCAAATATTCCAAATGTTGGGTGCCAAATTTGCATTTATCAAGTCTGATCGTCATACCAGCATCATTCAGCTTGCAGAGCACCGAATGTAAATTGATCAAATGCGATTCCCAATCATCAGCGTACACCAAGATGTCATCTTGATACGCCTGAACCCCTGACATGTTTTTAAAAAGATTATCCATAATCTTCTGAAAAACGCTGGCTGCCGAAGCCAGGCCAAAGGGTAACTTAAGGTATTTGAAAACACCAAAAGGCGTAACGAATGTGGGGAATTCCTGAGAATCGACAGTCCGGGGAACTTGGTGATAAGCTGACCGAAGGTCAATAAGTGAAAAGAAATTTGCCCCTCCCAAATTAGCAAGCAGTTCATTAATTTTGGGAAGAGGATGGCAGTCGATGAGAATGTATTTGTTGAACGTGCGCAAATCCGCGCATAATCTGACCTCCCCATTTTTTTTGCGACCAATCACAATGGGAGAAACCCATTCGGAAGAGTCGGAAGGAGCAATAACACCCTCATCACATAAAGTTTTAAGAACAGACTTAAGCTCATCCTTGGCACTGATGGGAACCGGGGGAACTTTATGCACAATGGGCTGAGCATCAGATTTCAACCTAATTTGATGTTGGAAACTGTTAACAGTACCCAATTTATTAGAAAACAAATTTGGAAATTTGTCCAAAATTTTTCCAATTTCAGCTGAACGGCCTGTGAGAGACAAACACTCTGCATCAGGTAAGGTATCACCTCTAGAGCCAGCAGGAACATAACCCTGAGGAGGATCACCTAAAGAAATGGGATTATCAGAACCTGGTATAAGACGTAAACCCATTTTCGCAAGATCCTGCCAACCTATGATCTTGCGTCCTCTGACTGCAACATAAACCTTCGTGAAAATAGATCTTCCAAGACATTCAAGTCTGTTATTAAAGAAACCAAGCATGTCAATGTCGAACTCTCCAAAAGCCTTTGCGTTGACATCCGTTGGAAATAAAGAAATAGAACCATGCCATTTGTTATGAAACATGACATCTGAAAGAATGGTCAAGGGAGAACCAGAATCGGCCATGATAGGAATTTCAATATGACCAAAGAATGCAGTACCCAAAGGACCCTTGACACACTGGGAAGTGGAAATGGAATTACATCCAATCGAAACAACCATGTCCTGAAAATGGTCAGAGCAATCATCAACTGGGCCAGAAAAGTCAATGCTATTGACTCAGGGGGTCTTCTTAGAAGACCTACAAAAGCCTTGAAAGTGACCAACTTTCTTGCAAAGAATACATTTTTTTCCAATTGCAGGACAACTAGGGTAATTGCTTGAATGTGATTTGGAACCACATCTAAAACAATAAGTACTTTTCCTTACAAATTGTTTGGTAGATCTTAGTGGAAACAACATTAACAGAGTTAAAATCCTGTAGAGGGACCTTAACCGTATTCAAAGTTTGTTCCTACTGAAGAACTTTAGATGTAACAATGGACCTTTCTATACTCTTGGCAATGTCTATTGTCTCTTGAAGAGACGGTTTCCTGCAACTAAGGAGTCGTTCTTGAATCTTCCTGGAAAAGCAAGCAAACACAAATTGATCTTGAATGTAAATTTCAGGATCTGCTTCAAATTCACAAGTTGATGCTAACACACGCAATTCTGCGATATATTCCTCCACGGATTCGTCTTCTCGCTGTTTCCTTTTGAAAAAATATGCCTTTCTAGCATAATGTTAGGTTCTTGGTCAGAATGTCTAGCGAGACGTGACAAAGCCTCTTTATAAGAGTTCCAATGGTCAGCATCGCCGCTTTCACCAGCCGGGGTAGGAAACTTGGGTAGATTCTCAAAAACATGTTGAGCTGCAAGACCAAGACAACTGTACAGAATTGCAACTTTGCGTTCAGAAGAAAAATCAACAGCATCAATGGCCACAATATTGTTTTCAAAGGCCTTTACCCATTGCCGCCAAGGAATGCTGGGCTTACCAGGACGTTGTAAGAAAGGAGGTGGTTGGGCAAACTGTTGAGAAGAAGCCATGTTTCAAAATATCCAAGAGTAAAAGTAAAGACTAGAAAAATACTAGCAATAAACCAGGCAATTGTATAAAAAGCTAAAAAGATCACACTATGTGTATCATATACAATAAAAATGCATTTAACATACAAATGTATAATTGTAATAAATGAAATACCAAAGAACAATTCCAGAATATAATAAGTGTGCCTGTCACCGGAGAAGTGCAGGCATGAAATGCAAAGAAAAGATCACAGGTAAATAAGGAGAAAGGTGTGCCCGTCACCATGAGGAAAAATGCGAGCTAAATAGTATCTTGAATTAGAAGGAGAACACTCGTCAAAAGCGGGTTTAAAAGTACCTTTGATTCTATGAAATCCGGTCCCGAATGAAGAAAACAGGGTTGCGTGTTACCTTGGAAACTAAACACGCAAAGATGGCCGTCTCGTACGTTTGACGTAGCCAGGTTTGCGTAAAAGCACCTTGAAGAGGCGTCTAAGCGTCACCAGGTTACGCCGGTTACAAGGGCGTAAAATGACGTAGGGTGCTGACGTGGGATTGGAGCCACCGAATCGTCACCTAGATACGCCAGCTGTAGAGTTGAAAGGCGTAGAATGACGTAGGGTCCTGAAGAAGTCACCGAAGAAAAGCAGATGAAACTTCCTTTAAAGCCTCAGAGGTCACAACCGGAAGAGGCCAGAGCAGGAGGGAAACGAGGAAATCAGGTGGATTCTGTTCGTGAGGAAATAAAGAACAAATCCGCAATGCACGTGAAAGTGGCGTTGGTGGGTGCAGCCGAAGGGTAAGTTCCTTGTCGCCAATGTAATAAAAGCCAGGAAGCAGTTTCTGTGGATAATTTCAGCAATTTAATTCTGAGCTTGCTGCACCCACAACCGGACCTCAGACCGCATACCAGGATCTCGACCAACGGAATAACGTTGCTCGAGAACCCTGACACACAGCGTTCGGTCACGGAACAAAGAACACATAACAAAAGATACAGAATGTAAGAAAACATCCTCCTGCCATAACACAGCACAAGGATGTAACAAAGAAGAAATACTTTGAGATCTATTACATATACCCTGCAAAACATGGATATCGAGTTTGTTAATCGTCTATGGTAGTCTCATTATGCGCCAGCACTTTGTGGTTCTTCACAGAGAACTATTGTAGTAGAATAGTGTCCCATTCTGTGTGGGTCCATCCTCTTCCCTGCTGTATTTGCTGCACATCAGTGTCTGTTGTCTCTGCTTTCGTCCATTTCTTGACATCCACCAACCAAACTTTAACACTGTGGGCAAGTCTGCCCTTCCTTACCATGGCTGTATTTCTTTTTTTATGGTTTAATAAGCTTTATTGAATTAATGTTAGTCACAAAACATAAGCCATTAACCTAACAAGTTAGATATAAATTAACAGAGGGGATAAAGATAGGCAAAAAACGAAGCAGGAAGCTGGTTACATTTTAAAGATAACAAAGGAAACCAGCATTTGCAATGCAATTGGCCTCGCAGTTAGAGCTATTGGTGCTGTAAATGACAATGCCTTGTACTTATGTTTATGGAGTGAATGTATGTGGTGTGGAGCTGAATTATGTGGGTTGGATTGAAATTATTAGTTGTGGAATTTTGTGGCGAGGAGTGGATTTGTGTAGTGGAATTATGTGGCATGTGTGCAGTGCCATTATGTGGATAGTTATTATGTGGTATTGAATGTACTGGAATTGTTTGAACTAGGGATCTCTAGTTGGCAGCGTCTGGTGCCGAGGTACAAATAGGGATCCTTCTTCCTAAGTCAAGAGGGCTACACCCTTTGATAACCTCTGCTCACCCTGTGATAACGTAGCACGAGCAAACAGGCCTATCTCAGAGGCAATATGAAGCATTTATGACCATACACAATAACGCAGGGAAGACGCTACAAACGGACACCACAAGCAGTTATAGAAAAATAGTTAGCTTTATATAGATGGAACACAAGGCTTAAAAGCGCTCAAGGAGCAACAATGCACATAATTACAGATTCACTTCAAAAGCAATAAAGGCACTCAAAAAGCGGGTGGAACGAACTTAGTTTGAGGCCGGGGTCCACGCGACCCGGTGGTGCACAATGTACCTGAGATTTAAAGGGGGCACGCCACGCAGCCTCACAAAGAAGCCGCGGTGATGACAAGTGGACTCGCAGCGGGTACAGCTCCCAGCTGTAGCGGTCCGCGCGGTGCACTCACGATAATCCTGGGACGGGGCTTAAATGCGGGCACCCAGTGGCACCTGCAGGTGGTAACAAGATCCTCGAAGTGGGGACAAGTGTAGGCACTCAGCGGTACAGCTCCTCAGCAGCAGCGGCCCACAATAGCGATTGCGATGATTCTGGTAGGACGGCAAATGCGGGCATTCAGCGGCACAGCTCCTCAGCTGCAACGGCCCACTGTAGCGATAACAATGACTTTGGTAACACAAGCAAATGCGGGTTCTCAGTGGCAACTGCTACTCCGCTGCGGCGGCCCACAATAGCGATAACAATGACTTTGGTAACACAGGCAAATGCGGGCTCTCAGCAGCAACAGCTCCTCAGTTGCGGCGGACCACAATAGCGATGCGATGACTTTCAGCCCGCATTCCTCGCAGTAGAACCAGAGGCTCTGGAATTCTCAACGGAGGCCTCGCCTGCGAGTAGAATCCCCCTCAAATAGGAATCCAGACAGCTGATGGGTGAAGTGTAATGTCTCTGAGACTTCAGCAGGAGGCAAGCTCAAATCAGCCCCTTGAGTAGTTGCTTCAGCAAGATGAATGAAAGTTTCAATGTCCTTTCTCTCTAGTTACATGGACAGAGGTTTGTTTTGACATCCAGAAGTAACACATCATGTAGGGGTTTTAGCACAGATCTTTATACCCAAAAGTCTTTGTTCTCAAAATGTCACAAATCACTGAACCCAGCCAGAACCAGTTTGACGTCGTCCTGGAGCACTTTGTTTACAAGGCGGCATCCTGCCTTTCAGGAAGAGGGGTTCTGCCATCAGATGCACAGTGGGAGCTGGAGCCATCATTCACCTTGCCAGGCACAGCCCTGCTCAGATCAAAGGGTCACCCTCCCCATACTCCACTACAGATCTCTCTATTCAATCTAGGTCGGGCTCAGCCTGCCCTAACCCTCCAAAACCAGACAGCCAAATATACATAACAGCAGAGCACACTAGAAGGTTTAGGCAAAACCTAAAAGTGGTATTTTAAATCACAGAATATAAAAATAATTGTCACTAAAAGATGCACTTTTCTATCCGGAGCTCAGGCACACTAAAATCGACTTTCCTATAATGTTCCTTGTGTCAATTAGGATTATACCAATTCATACAGTCCATTTACAATAGGGAGCATTCGCGCTGTGGTACTGAATGGCAGTGGCACAACGCCCAGAGCATCTAACACCAGCAAACACAGAGGAGACAAAAGCGAAAAATGTAAGGGAGACCCACACCAATGGTACCAGGTCTAACAGGAATTATGTGGAGTGGTATTGAGTATAATGTCGATTGGTATGTTATGTTGTGGCGTGTAATGAAGTTTAATTATGTGATGTGCTGATAAGTTTGTAGCTTGATGTGGAATTGTGTGGTGTGGATTGGATGCATGTGTTGTGGAATTGTGTTGTTTTGAATTATGTGGTGTGTTGTCAAATTATGTGGTGTGGAATGGAAATGAGTGGAACTGAATTGTGTGGCGTGGAACTGGTGCATGAATGAAATGAAGCTGATGGGAATTATGTGGCATGGTGTGGAGTGTAATTTATATGGATTGTTGCTATGTGGCATTGAGGTTTTATGTGGGGTGTATTTATGTGATATTGAGTAGAGTGTAATTATGCAGCATTGATGAATGTGCATGTATGTATTTTATCATCATTTGTAGAATAGACTTTAAAAACAGCTGCAGAGGGCACTGTCAAAAGACTTTGATCTGAAAGGAAACCCACAAATCCCGGTTTGTAAAGAAGCAAGCTCTCTTAGTGCTATGAGGCCATACCAATGGCAGCACACACTATAAGAGTACAAGCAGCATAACTGTTATTACCGTGTCCACACATGAATCACCCCCAAAGAGTGTGTATTCTTACTCGCACATTCTCCAGACAGTAAAACTGCGAGCACACTGACTTCTACAACCAAAAAGGCAGTATGTAACACTGCAAAATTAATAAATGAATTGGGTGCAGAGTACTTTTAAACATACTATACTTTCAATGTACCATCACATTCACAACTAGTCACTTTCACTGCCTATCTACCTATAATTTCTGGAGACAGAGATCTAACGTACCATCATGTTAGGGGGCACAGTGTTTCCAGTAGAGGTTCTTTATTAATAAATACATAAAACATATACTACAAATACACAGAAACACTCAGGGTGCACAGCAGTCACACAGAGCACAAATAAATTGACATGTAGTCTGAATAAAGTGATAGAACCCACAGAGTACAGCAGGCACTTAGAAAGTACAACATCCTAACATAATAAAGACAGTGACACACAGAAAATGCACAACTGACACACAAGAAGAAAATACTGAAAAAAACACTCATTAAGAAGATAATGAAACAGAAAGTGGACAGTGACAGCACCCAGGCGGCACTCAATGACACACAAAGGATGCAAAGATTGTCTCACACCAAGAACGCAAAAGTTGCAAATGCTGGGTCCAGACTGGAAACCGAGAAACTCATAAGGAACAGTGACACACTGAGTAGTGATTGTGAAACACACAGGGTAAAAATAGTAACACGCAGACAATAAAGACAATGACACAAAAATGGGAGCATACATTAAAACTACATTTATAACAAGTAACATACAGGGTGTATATAATGACATGCAAAACATCTTACAGTTTGAAGAATAGCAAATCTGTAGTCTGCACAGTAATTACACATACACAAATAAGCAATTATTGCAGGAAGCCTCCGTATGAATGCACCTACTGCCAAAGACATGGTGAAATTATAAAGATTTGGGTGACCAGAGGAATCAATGTCACCTGGACAACAGGTTTTCAGTGCGGATATTTAATTAAACAAATTGGTGCATTGGGGCGATTATAACGACACACAAAAGGCACTGACCGTGCCACACACAAGATTGTGATAGTGACACACACGTGGCATATATAATGAGTGCACTCTGTTAACTAACACATTCAATGTAAGACGGCAACACCCAGGGCACATACATATAGGTGTCCAATACAAAGACATGCTGGTTGCACGCACAGGATGGAGACAGGGACACATAGAATGCACATGCTTTTACAAACACACCAGATGCACACACTGAAACATCCAAATTATACAACATCCACACACTTTGTCGAAAATTATCCAAATTACTGTTGCTGACATATATGAGGACATCTGTCTGCAAATGCAAGTTAAATGTAAATGAACACAGTCACAGATTGTTAGATCTCGGAATCTCTAGTTGGCAATGGTATTCACCTTTGTCCAAATAGGGGCCCTTACTTCTAAGTCAGGATAAAAGGATTACACTCCTTAGTAACCCCTGCTCACCCCCTTGGTAGCTTGGCACGAGCAGATAGGCTTTTCTCAGAGGAAATGTGTAAAGCATTTGTTAATATACACAGTAATACAGTGAAAACACTACAGATGGACACCACACAGGTTTTACAAAAATAAGTATTCTTTATAAAGACTTAACACAAGACCACAAATGACAAAAATTGACAATACTGTACTTAAAGTTAACTTTAAGATGGTAAAAGTTACTTAGTTCAAGTTGATGATAAATGTGACTAAGTTCTCAACAAAGTACCAGGATGTGTAACACAAAATTAACAAAAGGCTCACAAAAGGGGAGATGCGTCAGTTCCGTGATCCGGGGGAAATGATGTCGTTCCTCAATGCTTTCGCAGAGTAGGGGATGCGTTGTGATCCTTAACGGTGCGGGGTTGATGCATAGATTCTCGGCTTACGGTCCGGTTGTGATGCGCAAAATGGCGCCACGATGCGATGCGATGATCCTGCTGCGATGCGAGAAGATGGTGCCCTTGATGCGACGATGTGATGACGATGCGTAGGCGCCATGGCAGCCTTGCGACGACTGTACTTTGGAGCCGCAACAGGCCATGTGACACCCTTTTCCGGTTTTTGCGATGGCGACTCTCTCGATGGCATCACGCTTCTCCGGTGATGCGACAGCAGGCAGCTTTTGACGAAGACACGCTTTCTGGGAGATGCGGCTGTGGCACACTTCTCCGGCGGTGCGATGATTTCAGCTGCGGCGGCGACACGCTTCTTCTCGTTGTGTCGCCCTTCCAGCTCCCAGCGACCGTTAGAATTCCCAGCAAGGAAATTCAGGGGGGAGCTGAAGATGAAGTCTTTTGTCCCTGAGACTTCAGCAGGAGGCAAGCACAGTTCAAGCCCTTGGAAAATATTCTGTAGATAATGAAAGTCCTTAAAAAGTTCCTTCTCCTTTCCTTGGCAATGAAGCAACCACTGCAGGCCAACCCAGTAAACAGCACACTGGCAGAGGAGCAGTCAAACTCCTGCAGCTTCCTTGGTTCTTCTCCTTGGCAAAAGTGTGGCTCACTGGTTCGAGGCGGCAGACCTGGGAGCAGAAGTCGGCCCCGGACCAGGGTTCAATTCCCGACGCGGCAGGGTCGTGGACTTGGGTCAGCGGACTCGATAATTCTCACTTCGGTGCTTACTCTAATCAGGGGTTCCACTCGGCAACTCTGGGCATTAGCTTGCCTAATCTCCACAACAGCCCCATTAATTCCGGGGATGCCTGGCTCCACCTTGGGGACTCCCAGCAGGGACCACCCCACAGGGAAAGCCAGGACGGCTTCCCCTGAGTTATACAGCGCCAGGAAACCTACGGACAGGTAGCAGTGCGCTTTACAACCTCAAAATACATACAAATACATACAAAGGTTTTTTGTTACAGAAGTGATCTAAAGTTCTTGGGAGTGGGTCCAAATATTTATACCCCAAAATCCTTTGTTCCCTTTCTGCCTAGTCCAAACTTTGTTTACATGACTCCTTCCTTCCTTTCACTGTGCAGGCCAGAGACATCAGCCTCCCCACAGGAGGTGGAGCCAGCACAGTGGAGGGAAGGCACAGCTCTGGAGCACTTTGTTGACATGATTCCTTCTCCCCTTTCACAGTGCAGGGCAGAGACATCTGACACTCCACAGGAGGTGGAGCGAGCATTGTAGAGGGAAGGCCAGCCCTATTCAGGTCCCAGGTGCAACTCCTACCTCCCATCTAGATGCAGATCTCTCTATTCACCACTGGGCTTCCCCAGCCTGTCTCCTGGAATTCCCCAGCCCTGTCACTCACAAACCCAGACAAGGAATACACAACCTAGCAGAGGCAGGCCTGGACTGTTAGGCAAGAAGATACTTACTTTCTAAAAGTGGTATTTTCAAACACAGAATGTTAAAACTAACTTTACTAAAAGATGTATATTATCATTCTGAGTCCAGGCATACTAAATCGATTTTCTACCATGTTCCCTGGGTCAGTTAGGATTATAAGAATGTAATAATCTAACTTCCCATTCTGGCCTATAGAGAACAGGTAGCCTTGCAGTAGTGAAAAACTAAAATGGCTGTAATGCACTATTAGGACATGCTACACACACCAGAGCATGTCCTACCTTACACTTACAATGCACCCTTCCCTTGGGCCTACCATAGGGGTGTCTGATGTGAAGCAAAGGGACGTTTAGGGACTGGCAAGTGGGTGCACTTGGCCAGGTCGACATGGCAGTGCTAGACTGCACACAGACCATGCAATTGCAGGCCTGAGACACATTTTACAAGCTGCCTCTGTGGGTGGCACAACCAGTGCTGCAAGCCCACCAGCAGCATTTGATTTACAAGCCCTGGGCACACATGGTGCACTGTACTAGGGTCTGACAAGTTAATGAAATAACCCATTCATGGAATCACTAATTAGTACCTCAATTTAACATAGGGATCACTTGCACTTTGGCACTGAATAGCAGTGGCACAGTGCCCAAAGCATATAACCAGCAAAAACATATCAAAAACAGAGGAGGCAATCCGTCGAAATGGAAGGGAGACTCACGCTAATGATGCCAGGTCTAACGCAGATTGTACGCAAAAACAACATGCACATGTGAAAATATTCTACCATTTTCATGTGATATTGCAGATATTTTAAACTTGTGCCAAAAAACCCAATTTAGCCATCCTTTTAAACTGCTTACCCGGTGTGAGCACGGTAAATGATACGATGTTCAATAATCTTACTTTGAAATCAAACAGATGTTGCCTATTATGATTAGAAAGTAGCTTCCATTAAGTTATTGCAAAAGCACAGATGAAGTTGAAGGGCGAGGTCAGAGGAAGTCATGGACAGCACAGAAGATATTCAGGGAAAGAGCAGAGGCCCCGGCCCTTCACAACATAAACACTGTATGAACACAGGACTCTTGGCCTCGGAGGGGTGATGAGGTGGGAGGGGTGAGGTGGATGCAGGGGGAGATTAAAGGAAGGCAATGGGCCTGTGAGCATTGTTGTGGGAGGGTGTGGAGGAGGCACAGGACGATAAAGTGAGGGATGTTGTCTCAGCTAATAGGTAACTGTAAAAAAGTATTGATGGGATGTAAAGCAGCAACAAAGTGAAAGAAAATGTGTGCTGTTGCATGCTGCAGTACACATGACATGAAGGTTGTAAAACACACTTTCAAAGTGCTTAGCATTCATACACATGAGATGAAATGAAAGTTGTAAAACAGGCACTCTAACAGGAGCAGTAAACAAAGAAACAAATTAAATGTAGTCACTGCAGTGCAAATTAAGCTTAAATTTAACAAATGAGAAAACAAGCAGTGGACTTGGAGGGGTGGTGTTGTGAGAGATAGGAGGGGTGAGGGTGATGGACTGAGAGATTAACCCGTTTACTGCGGCGGACATTCTGCCATGGTGCGGGCATTCTATTGTGCAGGCGGGGCTGCGTCGGCCAACGGTCGTGCCCAGCACCCGCAAGGTAGTGCTCACGATGCGAGCACGGAAGGGGTTAAGGGAAAGCAAGGGGCCTTCAAGAAGTGTTGTGAAAGGGGAGAGGGAGAGGCACAGGAAGATAAATCTAAGGCGATGGACTTGGCCCTAGTTTCAGCTAACAAGTAACTACAAGCCACGCCTAGCCCACTTCTCAATCAACCACTTCTCCCTACCATACACAAGAGAGCTGCCTAATTTGACCTACTGTAGTGAACTTTGTAACCCCGTCAAGGTGGTAGAAGAGTGCCATAGAAAAACTACACTAAAATAAGGTAAACAGTTATATGAATGTAGGTATGTGGATGCTTGGAACGCTCCCCCGCCTAGAGACCGGTACAAAGCCCGCATAACCTAGCATAAATTGTGGTAATTACAAAAAACACTTGAACATTTCAAAATGTTGTAGATGTAGGAGTGGATAAATGAAGATAGATTCATCCTCGTCAATCTAAGCCCTCCCCGTTACGGCATTAGGGGTGTAGGATCAATTGGAGATAAAGTGATGTGCTAAAAATCTCAGAATTTGTAGTTTGTGTCACGAGAAGTAACATTTCTTCCTACTCTAGTCTCTGATTTCCAAAGTCGTCTGTTCAACCGCTGGACCACACTTCAGATGCCTCTCAAATGTTTATTTATTTGCAGAGGGCATTTTCTCTCCCCGCCGCGGGTCTAAGTTCTAAATACAATGTAATCAGAAGGGGATCAATAGACTATAGGCTACTTACCTGATGATGAATTCTCCTCTGATGGCAGCTGCTGCACTGATCCGCAAACTCCTTGACCAACCAGGAGTCTATGGTGTCTCCAATCAAAAATGGGGGGAGAAAGTGGATTACACTGGTTTCCATGGCAAGAAGTGACTGGCGAGTGGTGCAGTAATCTTGGAAGCGGAATGTCCCTGGCTCCCACAATGGGGGGCGCTCCACCGCCATTTCCCGTGCGCGGATGAAGGCTCTGAGGGGACCTCACGAGTCTCGGTGAAATCAATCAATCATGCCATTTGTATAGCGCACTACTCACCCGGGAGGGTCTCAAGGCGCTTGGGGGGAGGGGTATGCTACTGGTCGAACAGCCAGGTCTTGAGTTGATTCCTGAAGGCGAGATGGTCCTGGGTCAGCCGAAGGTGGATGGGGAGGGAGTTCCAAGTCTTGGCAGCCAGGTAAGAGAAGGATCTTCCTCCGGCGGTGGCTCTTCGGATGCGTGGTACGGCTGCGAGGGCGAGGCTGGTGGACCGTAGCTGGCGGGTGGGCGTGTAGAAGGTCAGGCGGTCGTTGAGGTACTTGGGGCCCAGGTCGTGGAGAGACTTGTGTGCATGGGTGAGGAGCCGGAACGTGATCCTCTTGTCGATGGGGAGCCAGTGCAGGTTCCTCAGGTGGCTGGAGATGTGGCTGCGTCGGGGGACATCCAGGATGAGTCGGGCGGAGGCGTTCTGGATGCGCTGGAGTCTTTTCTGTAGCTTGGCTGTGGTTCCGGCGTAGAGGGCGTTTCCGTAGTCCAGTCGGCTGGTGACGAGTGCCTGGGTGACAGTCTTCCTGGTCTCGGTCGGGATCCAGCGGAAGATCTTGCGAAGCATACGCAGGGTCTTGTAGCACGATGAGGAGACGGCGTTGACTTGTCTGGTCATCGAGAGGGAGGGGTCCAGGATGAAGCCCAGGTTGCGTGCGTGGTCGGTTGGCTTGGGTGCGGTGCCCAGGGCTGGGGGCCACCAGGAGTCGTCCCAGGCGGAGGGCGTAGATCCCAGGATGAGGACTACCGTCTTGTCCGAGTTCAGTTTCAGGCGGCTGTCCTTCATCCACTCGGCGACGTCTTTCATCCCTTCGCGTAGGCAGGTTCTGGCGGTGTCGGGGTCTCTGGTGAGGGAGAGGATCAGCTGGGTGTCGTCAGCTTAAGAGATGATGTTGAGGTTGTGCTTGCGTGCGATGGCTGCGAGAGGTTTCATGTAGATGTTGAAGAGGGTGGGGCTGAGTGAAGATCCTTGCGGGACGCCGCAGATGACTTCGGTGGCCTCGGAGCGAAACGGGGGGAGGCGTACTCTTTGTGTTCTTCCGGCGAGGAACGAGATGATCCACTCCAGTGCCTTCTCTTGGATACCGATGTTGCTGAGGCGCTGGACTAGGGTGCGGTGGCAGACAGTGTCGAACGCAGCGGAGAGGTCCAGGAGGATGAGGGCCACTGTTTCCCCCTTGTCGAGCAGGGTCCGGATGTCGTCGGTGGCTGCGATGAGGGCGGTCTCGGTGCTGTGGTTAGCTCTGAAGCCGGACTGCGAGGGGTCGAGGGATCCGTTCGTCTCGAGGAAGGCGGTCAGCTGTCTGTTGACGATTTTCTCGATGACTTTAGCAGGAAAAGGGAGGAGCGAGATGGGGCGGAAGTTTTTGAGAATGGTGGGGTCCGCTGTAGGTTTATTCAGGAGGGCGCTGATCTCGGCGTGCTTCCAGCTCTCCGGGAAGGTGGTGGTGTTGAAGGAGGCGTTGATGATGTTCCGGAGTTGGGGTGCGATGGTGGAGTCGGCCTTGTTGAAGACGTGGTGTGGGCAGGGGTCGGTCGGTGATCCGGAGTCGATGGTGTTCATCGTGCGGGCTGTGTCTTCGGTGGTCACCGTGGTCACCGTGGTCCATGTGCGAAGGGTGGCGGTGGCGGGCGTTGGTTCGACGGTTGGGTGCGTGGGTGGGGCGCCAAAGCTGTTGTGGATGTCGGCGATCTTGCGGTGGAAGAACGAGGCGAGGGAGTCGCAGAGGTCTTGTGACGGAGTTATGTCGTTGGTGCCGGTGCTGGGGTTGGAGACATGACTAATTGAGCAGCCAGCCTGTTTGTGTAGGCTTGCACTCGTTTTTCCGAGCACTCTCCAGCAATACTTCGCTATTGGCAGTCACTATTAAATGGAAAACTCTCAAAAGATCAACATGTTTCGTGTCTGAATAGTCATGGGATTGACCATCCCGGTGCCGGCAGGTTAGGTGCAGCAGTGGCAAGCGATCCGCTTGTTGGACCCAATTGGAGTCCTTTATACTGCCGGCAACTGTTGCGAATATTGTTGCATACAGTCTAGGTCTACTATGAAAGCAAGGGGGTATGTAGTTTTACACTTACCTACCAGTGTAGATAGTATGACATTCTGATCCTGAAGAAGTGTACCAGATCTCTTTGACTATTCAGACACGAAACATGTTGATCTTTTGAGAGTAGGGCCCTCACAACTAGACACATTGCGACTAGGTAAGGCCCCTCTCCACCCGTTTTAACTAGGCAGTTTACCTACGGAATAAAATTTGGATAGGATAAACTGACCTATTTTAACTCACTTCCCCTTACATCTACACATACTAGGCCCCTCACCCCCACTGCACCAACCGACAGGAACAGAAGATCCCCGACAAAGAGCCCCCATTTCGGGTGCCCGTCCGGTATTGCAGCGCCGACCTGACGAGGGAGGGGCATACTCAAATGATGAAGCATGACACCTAGCTTGCTAGGTGTGTGAGAGTACTAGTTCCACAAGGAGGATTTCCCCTTCGCCTGCTCCTTCTTACACACACCCTTGGTCTCATTTGGGACCCTTCCATCGGTTCCTAAAACCAAATCCTTTACTGCTTCAGAGGAACTCCGTACCATTTGTGAGAATACAGCCAATCGGGGTACGTACGCTGGACCTCGTTAAACTTGCCCCTAGTCCTTCTCTTTGTGATACAAAGTGAGCAAGGACTCACGTCTGAGCATACCCTGCCACACTCATGGCTGCCAAAAGCGGTACAAAAGGGGGTGGTGATGGACGGAGCATCTGAATCAATCAAACACTCACACCCAGTCAAAAGATCTGGGCTTAATCCATCACCGTTCTTTAGCCCACTCTGCCACCCCAGTTCAGACATGGCTATATGCAAATCACTCTGACCCTGTGCCTCATGGGAACAGTCCAGCCCGAACTGCCAAGCCATGTCTTCCCTGGACCTGAAACAAGCTTCCGGGGACCGGTTTCTGGCATTCCAGCCGTCTTCAGCCCGGCTTCAGCCTTCCTGATCACATTGCTAAAGTCAGATAAGGATCCTGCCAGTTGCAGTTACTGTGAGCCTTTACCACTTATAAATAATGCTAATAACATTTTAGCAAAGCTCTTGGCGAGTAGGCTGTCTCCTATGATGCCTACTATAAAGCTTTGCTAAGATTCTTGACTTATACCAGAGGTATACTTATACCTCTTATAAAGTTTGCACAATGTTTGCCTTATTACGTCGCCTCAACCTGGAGCTAGAGGACTCAGTGGTGCTTTTAGGTTCCTCAATTACGTGCGATTCTATTGAATGGCCCTACTAAATACAGCAGTATGGCACTATGTTGCACTTTTATTATATGGGTAAAGCTACTCTATACCTTCCCTGTGGCTAAAATACGATTAGACCCCTTAGTTACCCTTCCAATTGCCATTCAATGCGGCACATGGTCTGGATGTCCCTTTCCCCCAATATTATTTACCATTTGTATGTAACTGATTTCGTGCATGCTGTGGCAGCACCATGCGCTCAAGGGCCTTAGCTTTAGGGCACGTTGTATAGCTATTTCCCTATATGCTGATGACACACAAGCGTAAACCTGTCTGCAGTCATGAGGGTGATGTTGAAATACAACGCGCTTAATTAAAACAAATCCTGGATACATTTGCTCACATAAGAGTTGGATAAACAGAATGTATTTCCTTTGAGGGCTGACAGTGTAAAGATGCCAAGCAAGTGTAATTTCAGTATAAATTGGCATAGCATATTGCTTAGTTTGTATTCAAATGTGGTGCCTATCGTACCAAGACATCGTTTTGGGACGATGCCAAGATATACAGCTATAGTTCTGTCAGTCTGTTTTCTTTTCTTGACTCCCAGGTTATCAAGGATCTGGAGGATGAAAGGCAGAAGCATGCTCAAGATACAGCAGAGGGTGATGATGTCACATACATGTTAGAGAAGGAACGTGAGCGGCTTATCCAGCAGGTACATATTTGCAAACTATTGAAATTAATGGTACATAGGTGTGAGTAATGTCCAGGAAGTTTAATCATAGATGCTGAGAGAAATTCAGAACTTCATTTTATTTTACTACAGCCCCTTATGGCTGCTGTACAGAAAATAGCATAACCATCACATTACCATACTTGGCAAATACCTCATAATAAACCAGCGACAGGCGACATTCTTTTTTTAGGTAATATAATATATCTGACTGAGATGACTAACTGCAGATTCCTTACCTTAGAATTATCCGCATGCACCAGACTGGGTCCGGAAATATTTCTACAGCAGTACCTCTGCATGTCCGTTGAGGGCGCCAGACGACTCAGCACGACGTTGTCCACCGGATATGGCGTTGTCTGAGTCCTTCTAGGCCATCCCCTGATGCACTTACTTGAGTTTCTTACTTTCTGCACTTCCACCGTGATCTGGAGAGTGGTACCTCTGGCCATCTTGGCCTACCTCGTCGTTCTCGGCAAAAGGGTATTTTTTTCCTGGATATCTTTGGTGTCCTGAGATCTAAGATGTTGACCCCGCACCCTCATTCTATTTGTATGTGGTGTCTAGGCGCGCACCCTGACTCTGAACTATGCGCCTCGTGTCTTCAGCTTCATTCTTTGGTGTTGCAGGAGCACCACATGGCACTGTTGGTGATGCGGTGGTTGGTGGCCCCTCGCTGTTTGTGGTCATCTTCCTCCGAGGACTGCTCAATGGCCAGCTCATGGAGTCCTTTGTCCTCACGGTCGCTTGGTAAGTCACGCCGTTGGCGGTCGGTACCTCGGCCTTCCCCTACTTTACCACGTGCATGCGTTCACCTGATGAGCCTTCTATTCCTCGGAGTCGGACCGAGAAGCTGGGCCCCGCCTTCCGGTATTTCCCAACACCGGGGTGACTTTGGCTCAGATGAGCTAATACTATTTCTACCTACATGCTGTTTTTGGTGCTAAACGTCCCTCTTGTGCTCTTCTTGACCCGGGGAGGTTTGTGCGGCCTCAACTGACTCCAAACCAACGGGGTTCTCCCTTGGTGTCAGCGGGGTCCTCTGAATCCGTGACTGACTCAGTCTCGGCTCCGGTGAACAGCCCCTTGGGTTTCCCACCTGTGATGCCTATGTTGGATCGGCCACTGCTGACACTGATTACCCTTTGCCGAAGTGTCGCTGTCTTGGTGCCTGGAGTCGGTGAATCAGTCCTCTTCGTGCTCCCGTCCTCCACTGTCAGAAGAGCCCCCTGCTCTTTTTTCTTTGACATACCAGTATTGATGTAGGTCATCACATGATTGAGCCTCCTCCTCCTGAGTTTTAATGTGTACCTGGCCTAGTTGAAGCTATTGGCCTTGATTCTTTCCCATCCGCTGGCCTGCTTTCACCTCCTTGCCTCGCTTCGGAGGCTAGCTCAAATATTGCTCAGCTTTTGAGAAGAGTTGACCTAGTTCTGGGGCTGCAACTTCCTTCTGTAGAAATGGCAATTAATCCCCTATTTGGGGTGCTCCAACAGGGCCACCTGAGTCCTGAGCCTGCACTTCCCTTCAGTAAAACCCTCTATGATATTCTATTGGGAACTTGGGCTAAACCCATCTCAAGGGTCTCTGTTGACCAGTCAATAGCCCATAGAACCATCCTACCCCTGGAGACCCCTATGCCTTTCCCATCAGCCTACTTCCCACAGTTTTGTGCTTCAGGCTGCTATAGCCTCCCCCAACATCAGGGCCGTGCCTGATGCTCCTCCAGACAGGTAACCTAAAGGTCTCCATGCTTTGGGTCAATATATCTTTTTTACTACTAGCTCTGCCATAGTCCCCTAACACGCTTGTGTTTTGAGTTGTTTTTCTCTTGTGCTGTGGGATTCAGTCTTGCGCCTTCTCCCTTCTGTCCCTGATGACTCTTGGGACACTATTTCTCAGCTGATTGAGGGCGGTTGTCAGGCAGCTAGTTTACTGATTCACTGTAGCAGGGATACCACAGATTCTGTCAAACGGGCCATGGCCCTTTTGATAGCTCTTCACCGACGTGCCTGGCTATGTATCTCTGGTTTTTCTCAGACTGTTCAGTCCGCCTTGGTGGAAATGCCTTTTGACGGTCAATATCTGTTTGGCTCTCAAGCTGACTCCGCTTTATTTCATTTTCGGGCTATTCAGAGTGGAGCAACATCTTAGTATCTGCTTACCATTCCGTCTTCTTTGCACCCTGTACTCATTTGGGCTGGGAATGGTTTCCTGTAGTATTCCCTTCTACGTGGGCTGTTATAGGGCTGTGCCAGTTGGCTCTTCTTTTCACTTGTCCCTCTGCCTGCCATCAGAATGGTGCTTGGCCCAAGCAGGTATTTTCTTTCTGAATTCTACCCTGTCGATGACAGTTCGTGGTCCTGGATTTTTCTCTGGGACGTGTCTTTATCTCCATTTGCCTTGCTTGCTGCACTGGAGCAAGTCAGCAGATGGTGCACAGGTGTCCTCCACTCTGTTTAGGCCCATTTTTCCTGTCAGATGCAAGGGAGGTGGCATCATTCTTGGCCTACAGTATTTTGTCTGGGTCTGCCCTGAGTAGTGTTCGTTCTTGCTCTCTTCAGGTGTTGAGAATAGATGCATGTGCCGCTAACAAATTAACCTGACAACTTTTTGGGTCACAACATTGCATCATTTTCCACCTTTGAAATTACTGTCCATAGTATCTCAGAGTCTTTGTGATTTTTTTCCCGCCAATGGTTCACCAAAGGTGCCGTCACAACATTGTTTTTTATTCTTGATTTATGTTGCTGTATCCTTAGACGTACCTCTTGGTTGGTTTTGCCGATATATAGGAGATTGCACGGACATGTGATTCCGTATACCACATACCGGGTTTTACAGTTGGAGAAGCCCTCGTGTTTCCAATTTATTTGATTGTGTGTAAATAGTATTCCTTCTTTCGTTGTTTCGCAACATGAACATGTGCCACACTTATGGTGGCCTTGGACAGGGGGTAGACCTAACATCGTGCGCAAGTTTGGATTCTTTACTTGTGGTACAGCTGCTCTCACCAGCTGGTTGGCAATGCTATGGTTCTTTTTAAATGCGAACAAACGCGTAGACTTTCAGAAATAAGCCAAAAATTAAAAAGTGATAGAAAACAGTAAATTGTATATATATTTTGTGGTTCAAATACATATTGGCTTGTTGTTGTGAATATTCAGATTCCAGCATATATCTAATCATTGATGTATCTTTGTTTTTGTTTGTACTGGTATGATTGATGGATGATTGAAGTTTGTATGAAAAACTGTGAATGCATTGTTGTAAATAGGAAAGTTGTTTATGAAAAAAATGTTTTTGTTGTGTACATAAGGTTTTAGAATTTGTGTACAAATTTGATAAAACACAGGTTCAAATAGAAGAATAAATCATATAAAAAAAAGCAAATAAAATAATTGGAATTAAAACCAACAAACATATTGTTTCTATCATATGTTGTGACCCAAAAAGTTGTCAGGTTAATTTGTTAGCGGCACGTGCATCTATTCTGTTCATTCTAGCTTGTGGCAAGCTGTGCCGTTGGGAGCCCAGACCCAATGGTGGTTTTTCGTTCCTCCTCAGGTGTTGGCACTTCTTGTGCAAGTTCTCCATACACAGGTGACACAGGCTCCTCTCCACCTCTTTTCTTTCTTAGGTTCTTTGTAGCCATTCCTTGTCTGTGTCTTGCATGAGGCGCCGACTCTGCCAACCTGCCTCTTCAATGCCTCTGTGTGACCTGTTTTTTCTCTGCTTCTGCCTTGCGTGAAGCAGTGATTGGAGCCGTTTCCATGACACCCCCGTGGCAAACCCGACAATCCGTTACTGGCTAGACTGTTCTTCTGGTGTACCTTCTCCCCGTTTTGTGGGTACATGGAGTATGTTCCTCTTCCGTTCCTCTCGGACGTGGGCTTCTTGCCTGTCCACTCCAGGTTGGTTTGTTGGAGGTTTGTGCTTCCCTAGGATTCTTTCCAGGGAGACTCCTCCACTTCTTGCGAGTGCAGTTGCAGTTATTCCTCGTAGGGGCTTGTTTCCCTTGTACCAATGTGCTACCGAGTTTGGTCTTCGGTAGCGTCAAGATCCTCACCCAAATTGTTCTCTGGCTTGTTGGCCGGGCACAGCTGGCCTTTGCTTCTGGCCATCTTGCCTACTAAGCTGCGGGCACTGCCTAGCTATCTGTTCCTTCTCTTCTTTACACTGGCCCTTTGGTTGGACTTTAATTTCTGGCGTTGGTCTTCCAATACTAATTTCTTTTACTCTATGGCTATCTGCTATGGGCTCCCAGGTGCTGGCCGAGTCTGTCGTGGTACTCTTTGCCAGTCCGCCATTGTTGTCCTCCTTTCTCTATTCTAGTGGGATTGGTTCTACCCTGTGGTTTTCTTTTTGATTGTCTCTCGACTGCCTAATCAAACCTTTTTGTCGGTAGTGCTGTTTCTGTCTGCTCCCTTAGTTTTCTCGGGTGTGTTCTTCTACCCCACCCTCTCTAGACGGGGCCTTATGGCTGGTTTCCAGTTTGCCATTGTCTCACCTTCAGCCCATGGCCACTGTTGTGGTTGTTGTTTGTACCCTTCTTAGGCACTTATTATTTTACAGTGTGAATTTTATGTATGTTTATGTTCATACATAATATGCCTCTCTATTTCTTTGTGTTTCAACCCTTCTTTTCTCACGATTCTACACTGTACAGTCCCTGAGGGCCTTTTCTCTCTCTAAGTGTTCCCTCTGCCTAACGTGGTCTATGGCCATGATTATTGCTATTGATCGCGATCCTTTATCAGCTTTTGGTGGAGTCATCTGCCTTGCATACTTCAATGATTGGGAGTTTGGCCTGATATTTTTAGCTGTAGTCATTAGCCCTTCTCCTCGGTCTCTTGGTCTGGTTGCCCTTCATGGGGGCGTTGCATTGCTTTGTTTGCATGGAGTGTTCTTCCTTTTTATCTTTTTCTTCGGCATACTTTTTCTCCAATGTCTTGCATGTTTGCGGGTTTGGTTCTGTACGGTGTTCTCCCCGACTGTACTAGTGGGATGCTTTCTTCCACCCTTCCCTTCCTGGCAGGGGCTCTCTCTCTTTTCTTATGCAGACCAGGTAGCATACTCGGGGAATTTACAGGAATCTGTTCACAGACCCACCACCGGGAAGGTATGGCTTGGGTTTCTATTCTACGGTAAGGAGTCTGCAGCTAGATGACTCTATCAGATGAAGTAAGTCACTTACCTTCAGTAACGCCTTATCTTGTAGAGACTAGATTTAGCCGCAGATTCCTACCCAACTGACCCACCCTTTCCTGTCTGCCAACTGGTTCTCCTTTTTTCCAGTTTCTTTCCATGCACCTTTGTTCTTTTCGTTGAAAAAAAGAAAAAGAAAAGAAAGCCATATACCACAATATGTATATAGATCTAAGAGGCTCGAACTAACCAATGATACTTAAACACGTTTTTCAAAAAGAGGATACTTTTTTGGGCCTACTGTTTCAATGGCAGTTCCTATATGTGGCTCTGCGTTTTAGCAAGGAAAGTAGTAGCGGAAAAACTGATGTCAGCGCTTCAGGGGAGGGCATATGGACTCTGACGACATCATATCCGGTGGACAACATCATGTGGACTAATCCGACGCCCTCTGACCAACATGCAGAGGTACTGTGTAGAAATATTTCTAGATCCTGTCTAGTGCCTGGGGATATTTGTACGGTAAGAAATCTGACTAGATCTAGTCTCTACCAGATAAGGCTGTACCGAAGGTAAGTAACGTATTCTTTATGGACCCTGTAGTTTTCTTCAAAATACTTTTAAACTGTTCTGAAGAATGCTAATTTTCGTAAAAAGCTAGTAAATAGTGAACAACCTATTCAGACTTTTTCCTTGCTTTTTCTTGTGGCTGATTAAAAAGCGGCTGGATCTTTTGTATACTTTTCCCCATGTACAGAAATGAAACTGTAGATTTTGACCAGATTCACAGGTCATCAGGTAATGTGTAGCTGGAGGATATTTGTGACTTCAGCAACTGCCATCTCTGAACAGGTTGCTTAGATAAAGCTTATCCATAGCTATTAGTTTTGTGGTGTGGTAAACTTACATGTTTCATGCATTTAGTTTTGAATGCTAATTTAATTTGTACAAACGCTTCCATTGAAATTATTAAAATAAAAAACGTTCAAAGAAGGCACAAGTATTACCACATAGGATGTATGCACACTTCTTGCTTAAAGAGTATCCTGAAAGAAAACGCTAAATAATGTGGATGATACATCTAAATGTGTGGGCAGAATGTTTTTCAGATGAAAGAATAATTCGATTTTTAAATCTTTGAATATTGGTATTAATTTAAATGTTTGTCTACTGATTTCCTAGGCACTGCCACTGTTTTTTGGGAAATATCAGTCTTCAATATACTATTTATCAAACAATAGAATGAATGTCAATTAATAGATCGGTATATCGCTACGTTTGCTGCACCTTGCCATTATTAAGATTGACGACAAGTGTAGCAACATTTAGAGTCGTAATCTTCACTCCTAAAAAAATTTGCAATATCCGTAATCAGTTATAGGCTACAAAGTGTAAAGGCACCCGTTGTAGCAGAATGTGCAACTCTACTAACATGAGTTAACTAGCGCTGTCCCCAGATGGGGGAACGTCTCCAAGTCGCACTCTCAATAAAGTTTAACTCATGAGATTCTTCAAATATTTGTATTCTTTTTTTTTTTAAGTGCTTGTTCATGAAATACTACTTCTTTCAGTAATATCCATGTATTTATACGCAAACCTTGTGTTCTGCCCAATACATTTTGAGCTGTGCCCTTCGTCGGGTCTTTTTCTGAGAACACAGAGTTAACATTCAGCATAATACAACAAGTACATAAAGGATCACAAAATTGGTAAGAGTGATTTAAAAATACACAGAGGAGGATAACCATGCTTCATACAATGCCCAAAAAATAGTAACCATTATCAACTTCCAGCGGAAGAGCTTGAAACAAAGTGAATGATTTATGGGTGTTTAACCACATTGGTGCTAAGGCAATTCCCGCTGGGTGCTACTACTCCAAATTTCCCATTGTTCATGACAAGGTCAGCTCGTCATCAGCACAGGATCAGTGCACTGCATGACGAGCTGACCTTGTCATGAGCATGGAAGGGGTTAATAGTCCAGAGCAAGTGTCTCTATAATGCGTGGCGAACATGCAGTCACGACGCCTTTGTCACGTATTGTAAATAAACTGTGGCTGTGCAACCCGCAAAGAATGCGGACAGTGCAAAGTGTCCTTAACAGTTAAGACTCGTGCAGGGGACGATGCGCTGCTCTTTTAAATCTCAAACCTGCGTACTTAGAAAAATATGTGATTGTCGCGTGAGGAAATTGTTTATAATGACGGGTGAATCAAGGTGAGTGAATAGGTGCCTGCAAAAAACAGCTGGTGAAAATGGAGAGTGTTGATAGAAAGTGAGTGTCACGGTGTGCTAGGTTTCAAACGGACTTACAGAATTTTAGATACAATGGATGCTCATTTCCAAGCTGTCTCCCAAGCGGTACACAGCCTGTAGGGACAAGACTGAGTTTGTTTACACGTATTTTCCATGGTGCACGACGTCGATTTGTCGGTTGAAGAAATGGCTTACCTATGTGTAGGTTGTGAAAGAATTTGCACCCGTCGTTTTCTTCATGGCCCGGTAAACCTGCCTGTTCAGGCTTTGATATGAACGGTGTAAAAACCGGACGTTCAGCGTCACATGATCGCGTCCCGGGTCTAGAAAGGGTAATCAGACTGTAGAAAACAGTCTCCAAGTGAAATTCAAGAAGAAAGAATCAGCGAGAGGGGTGAAAAATGTCAAATGGAAATATGAAATTTCGAGGATAGCGATCTCGCTATTACCGAAATCGCAAATTGCGATCTCGCTAATAGCGAGATCGCAAAAACGGGAAGTCGCATTTCGAGCACAGTGATGACATCACAACCAGGAAGCAGGCAGTTCCCTCCCTCATACTGCATACAGAGCCTGATTTGGAAGCAGCACTGGCCAGAGCTCCACTCCAGACCACCTCCAGGTTGAAATCAGGAGACACCCCACTGCAGAAATGTCACAGGAAGCAGCAGGGAGCAGTTCCACAGGGAGAAAGCACAAAATTAAATTTTCCGAACAAGAGCTCGAATACCTCATTGAGGGAGTCGGTAAAGACCACAACCGAAAGATTCAAGGAGGGTGCCAGAGGCGGACAAACGTCGCATTTGGTTGCGCATCTGCGCCAAAGTCAATTCTGTGTGAGTGACCCAGCGCTCCATTGATGACTTAAAGAAGAGGTGGTACGACCTCAGAGGGCGTGCCAAGGAGAGGATTGCTGATAGGCTGGGTGAGCGTGTCGCAACAGGTGGAGGAGAGCCCACAGTCCCACCCAACACCCCATTGGAGGACCGTGTTGAGGACACCTCGCAACCTGAGGCATGCGTGGGGTTCACCCGGCTGGACTCCTCCCGACCTACCAAAGACACCCAAGGTAAGTGCCATGCGACTGTGACCCTGTCCCCTAACAATTGCCATGACCCCAGAGCTACCCATTAGAAGGCCCAGTCATGCAGGCAATGCACTCCCGAAAAGCCTAATTGCATTGTGGGACATGTAGTCTGACCAAAACTTACAATCAGCCCCATACAGCCAGACATGTCCTGTTTAAGTCAATCCAACAGCCAGTCAGGGAATGTCAGCCTGCATGCATGTAGCAACCTACCATGTGCAAGATACATGTCATTAATTTAAGTCCACTTTACATCACATGTGGCGCAGATGATCCCAGCACTGACAGTGAGGGGCTGCAAATTGATGAGAATCCTGAGGATTCAGAGGGAAACGTCCATCCATCCCCTGAAGCAGGACCATCAGGGCAAGTACCAGCACCAGCAGCATTAGCACCACCTGCAACCTCAGAGACAACTTGCGCACCACAACCGACCACTGTGACACCCATGCCAGTGGCATTGGCAACACCAGCTGCAGCCAGGACAACAACACGACGCACAGACACTGTGACAACACAGTCCAGCGGACTGGTCAGGGAGCGGCACCAAACTACACCACGCGCCGGCAGGAGGGTGGTGAATGTGCGTGTACCTGGTCTCTCAATAGAGCGCCGCATGCTGCGCCTTCACCAAATGCAGGCACGACATCTTGCAGCCATTCACCTGCAGATGCACAAGACAGCGAGGAATGTGGGCCAACTGTCTGACAGGGTGGAGAGAATGACCACTGCAGTGGAGGCTAACACAGAGGCCATGTTGACACAGCGGGACGTCAACCGGCACCGCCACCGGCAGCTGCTGACACGCCTCTCGGCGTACACGCGCTCTAACCAGATCATCGGCAACGCAACATCACAACTGTCCCGAAGAACTTTGACCATGAAGATCCAAATGGTCCAATGCTGCCAGGATGTCGCAAGAGCACTGGAGCAGGTCACCACTGCAGTGCAGGGTCTGCAGGCAACTGGCCACAGCCTGGCAGGTGGGGGGGATGACGCTAGTGAGGAAAACTCTAGCCACGACTTCTTGGGGACATTCAAAAAGCTTCCTTGGAAATACATTCCACCCATTGCTTACCATTGCCAATGTGGTTTGTAACTCACATTTTCTTGCCTTCTATTTTCTGGCTTTATTTATTTTTGGCTGTCTAGCTTCAGTTTCTCCCTTTCATTGCCCAAACCTTATTTACAGTATCCTTGTGAGTGCTTCGTTTCTGTAAACATCCCTTTAAACCTTGTTCTTATCTTGTCACATTTGCTGTGCATGCAAACGTCAAATGTCGGGGTTTTTCTAACTGAGAGGATTTCTGTGACAATCATCCCGGCAATTCCGCACATTATCGTTTGTGCACAGAATATGTTTATCAGTAAAACTGTATTTCTTTGCAAATGTAATGGTCATTTCAATTGAAGATGTGTTGTCTGTAATGGCAGGGCGCTGCCACACCATGCATACTCTACTTTACCCTATTCCACTCTACTCTGCACCGCTCCGCTCCACTCCACACTGTGCCACACTGTGCCATTCCACACTGCATCACTCCACTTTGTGCCACTCCACACTGCATCACTGCTCTGTACTCCACTTCACTCTACACCTCTCTGCTTCACTCTATTCTGTCAATGCACTCTACCCTTCTCTACTATGCACAATTGCACTCCACTCTATGCTACTCCATTGTACGCCTCTCCACGCTGCTCTGCTCCACTCTGTGCCACTCCACTCTATGCCCACCTGCTCTTTGCCACTTCGCTCTACACCACTCCATTCTACGACAATGCACTCCACTCTGTACCACTCCACTTTACGTCAGTGCACTCTATGCCACTGCACTCTACCCCGCACCACTCTGCTCTCACGTGCACTATTCCACTGTACACCACTTCTCTCTACTCTGAAACAATATACTCTACACCACCTGCACCTCTCCACACTACACTGCACCACTATACGCCACTTCACTCTACTCTGAAACAATCTCTTCCGCACCAGCTGCACCTCTCCACTCAAAACTGCGCCACTCCACGCCTCCCCACTCTGCACCACTATACTCTATTCTGTATGACTCTGCTCTGTACCACTCTCCTCTAAACCAACGCACTTTACACCACTTTATGCAAAACCAAATCACTCTACCACAGTGCACACCACTCCAGTTTTCTTCGCACCACCCTTCTCTATGCCACTGCAATCTGCACCATTGTACATGAAGTCCCTGAACTCTATGCCACACTACTCTGCACCGCTGTACTCTTCACCAGTGCACTCCACGCAAATACTCTACCCCACTCTACTACACACCACTGCATTCTCTGCCACTGAACCCTACCCAACTCGGTCACTGCATCCACACCATTGCACTCTATTCTTCCCCTCTCTACTCCAATCCATGCTAATACACTCTATGCTACTACCCTCTGTGCCACTCTACTCTGCATCACTCCACTCTACACCACTTCACTCTACCCTACACCTGTCCACTCTATGCCTCACCCTTCTGCAACACTGTACTCACCGCCACTGAACTTTAACCCACTCTACTCTGCACCACTGCACTCTATGCCTCTCTTTTGCACTCAGCACAAGTGCACTGTATGGCTCTACGCCTCTCCTCTCTATACCACTGCTCTCTATGCCCACACTCTAAGCCACTCTAATCAACTCTGCACCACTGCACTTCATGGCACTCTACACCGCTTTACCCTATTTTGAAACAATCTTCTCTATGCCAATGTACTGTGTGCCACCCTGTTCCACTCTGCACTACTGCACTCTAAGCCACTCCATTCTACACCAATGCACTCTATGCCACTTTACTAAAAACCAGTAGTCTCTACGCCATTGCACTGTATGCCACTATTCTCTATACCACTGCACTGTATGTCACTGAATTATATGCCACTCTGCGCCACTGCTCTCTACTCGTCTGCACTCTATGCCACTACACCACTCTACTGCACAATATGTCACTGCACTCTACACCATTCTCATATACTGTGCACCACTGCACTCTACACCATTTCACTTTACACCATTTCACTTTACACCTCTCTACTCTGCACCATTTCACTTTAGATCTCTCTACTCTGCACCACTCTACTCTATGCCAATGCACTCTACTATGCAGCAATACACTCTACACCACTCCACACCACTCCACCTTACTCTGCACCACTCCACTCTACCTCACTACTCTATGGCACTCTACCCTGTACCCCTCCCATCTGCATCAATTCACTGTTCTAAAACAATCTACTCTACGCTGCGCCACTCGCTCTACACCAGTGTACTCTATGCCATCCACTCTACACCACACTAGTCTACTCCGCACTCTACGCCACTATACTCTACCCTGCAACACTGTACTCTGTCACTGCACACTACACCACTCAACATCATTGTGCTCTGTCATTGCAATCTACACCACTCTGTTCTACTCCGCACCACTGTATTATACGCCTCTGCAGCACTGTACTCTGCAACACTCTTCTCTACGCCACTGAACCCTCTGCCACTGCATTCTAAGACACTCTACTCTGCAAGACTGCACTATCTGTGACTGAACTCTATGCTACTCTGAACCACTGCACTCTATACCACTACACTGTACCCCGCTACAATCTTCATCACTACACTCTGCATCACTTCATGCCACTCTAATCTATTTGCCACTGGAATCCACACTGCACACTACGCCACTCTGCAACAATGCACTCTCTTCCAAAGTATTCTACACCACTGTCCTCTAAGCCAATGCCTTCTACGCGACAGCACTCTACGACAGCTCCCTCTATGCCAGTCCATGTCACTTTACTCCACTGTATTCTATGACACACTACTCCACGCCACTCTGACACTCTATGCCACTCCACTCTACAACATTCTACTCCAATCTGGCGTTCCACTCTACTGCACTACTCCACTCAATGACAATCTACTCCGTTCTATGCCACTCTACTCTACAGCACTCTACTCTATGCCACTTCACTTTGCTTTATGCAACTCCACTCTGCTTTACACCACTCCACAACATTCTATACCTCTTCTCTCTACGACACTCCACTCTACACCCTTCCACTCTACAGCACTCTACTCCCTCAACAACACTGTATGCCCCTGCAGTCTACACCACTCCATTACACTCCACTTCACTCTTCTCTACTCAACTCTACTCTACACCACTCCATGACTCTCTATGTCACTCCATAACACTAACTCACTCCACAACACTGCTTTAGGACACTGTACTCCATGCCACTCTACCTTACGCCACTAACTTTTAGCCATGCTGAGCAGCAGCCAAGATTTTGTAAAACATGGCTAAAACATATTGGCAAGCCAATTGCTCCTGCATGGACGTGACCTATTGGCTTTGCTAATGTATGTATAAAATTTATAAAGCGCAGGAAACCCCTCAGAAGGGGTATTTCCGCGCTATCATTGCGGGAAAGTCAGATGACCATGTGCAGATAAGCTAGACCCTGAATAATGCCGTTGCCAGGAGTTTCCTAAAGCGTACAAAATTGGAGCATTTACGCAAGTCCACTGGTAGGGTCTTCTAATGCTTGTTTAAAATGTAAAAACGTTTAGCTGGCGGTTGCCCCCTGCACTATGATCGAAAGTCATATTTTCATGTCTTAAACTGTGGAAAATGCAATTAAAATAAGAGGCTTCTCCTTACTAGTGTGTGTTGGGGAAACAGAAGGCGGAGTGTGTGGCGTGTGAGAGAGCGACTCAGCCAAAGTCCCATGTTACTAATGGTATAGTGGGGCTCTCATCAAATGGTTACTATTACTCATCACCTAACTCTTCCACAGGTGTGAATCACCAGTATGGTTCAGCTCTGCATGGCCAGTCTTTTATGGTTAATAATAAATACTTCAGCCGATCTCACCCCACCTTCAAATATTATATCACTATAATGAAGCCTGCAGTAGTAGACCAGCATTTAAACATATTTGGGAGAAGTGTGCAGAGAACACTTACCGATCTCCCCGACTCATGCCAAGATGTGGTTGAATTCTGTCAAACTCTTCCATCCTTTGTACACTACCCGGTGTCCTTCTTGGCTGGTAGCAGGGATTGGTGTAACTTCCCTCTGCCCTTCGCTACCGTTTTTTTAAAGAGTAAATAGGAATGTATGTGGCCGGTTTTGCTGATGTAACAAAAGCCAAAGTGTCCTCTTTCTGTAATATGTGGTGAATTACTCAGAGAATTGTAGATCCAAAACAAATCCTGCAGGTAAGATTCCCAACAAAATTGTATTTACTCAAGTTCAATACAAGAACAAGTTTAGAAATCTTTATTTGAAATGTCGCCCGTCTAGAACGCATTTGCAAGAATGGGAGAATTTAAAACGGGACAATCTCAACAGTTTTAGGTTTTTTTGTGGTGGCCTATTGACCTAGTTCATTAGCCATGATTGTGACTTCTGATTGCTAAGGGGGAGTCATAACCAGTTTGGCTTATAGTCTCGCATTCTTCTGGAGATTTCCCTTAAGCCCGAACTTTAAACGTAAGTGTTTAAGGATGTTCCATTTTTTTTATAAATATGTTACATAAAACCTGTCATTTTGTTTTTCAAATTAATTTAAAATAATAATTCTAGCTCATCGAATGAGCCTTGGAAAGCTGCTGATGCCACTAGTTTATTTCAAGTACAAAGTGTTTGGGCCTGCCCTCATTCCTCTAAGGCAAACACATGAATCGTGCCAATTTGTCTTCTGTGAACATCTTCACTAAAATGGCATAATTTAAAAAATCTTTTTTTGTGTTTCCAGTTGGATTTTGAGAAATCGCAAGTGAAAAAGTTAGAAAAAGAACAAAAGAAGCTGTCTACACAACTAGAGGAGGAGAAATCTCGTCATAAACAACTGTCGTCAATGCTCATGGCAGAGTGCAAAAAAGCAACCAGCAAAGCAGCAGAAGAGGTCCAGCGAGTGGAAGACATAAGCTTGAAACTGGAGAAGGAGAAAACTCAAGTGACTAAGTTGGAAGAGGAACTTGCCACAGAAAAAAAGCGTGGTCTTCAGATGGAGGCTCAAGTAGAGAAACAGCTTTCGGAATTTGACATTGAGCGAGAGCAACTGAAAGCGAAGCTGAACAGAGAAGAGAAAAGGACAAAGTCACTAAATGAAGAGATTGCACGTTTAAAGAAGGTTCTGGAGGACCTGGAGGCATCAGAAAAAGCCACTGGTAACATAAAGCAGCTAAACCAAAACTCCACCCTCGTATCCACTGGCGTTGAAACTGAATATCCTCAAATGGTGTCTGTGTTTTGCCAGACCGAGCATATCCAAAATGAAAAAAACATTTCAAGTGGTATCGACAGAGTTGATCATATTACATTGTCCAATCCACCCATGCCCACCAACTCGTATGCCAAGACAAATGGCCATCACAACATGGTAATGCAAACAAGCAATGAAATGCTCCATTTACATGTAGAACACCAGAGTGAGAAACATGTTGGTTCTATTCATGATGTCATCTCTGAAAATGGAAATTCTCCTGTCAGAATGGAGTCTCCTATTCATATGTCTTCTCAGCTTCCTTCTAGTGGGATATCACTGTCTCCAAGCAGTACAGCTGCCTCATCTTTAACTTCCTCTCCATGCTCTTCACCAGTGCTCAGCAGACGTTTGATTGGTACATCAGCTAGTAGCCCAGGTTACCAGTCCTCGTACCAAGTTGGCATCAACCAGCGTTTCCATGCTGCCCGGCATAAATTCCAGTCTCAATCCGAACAAGATATACAGGCTACTGGACTGCAAAGCCCACCTCCAAGGGATCTATCTCCAATAATGGGTGATAATTCTGCTGCCAAACAGATGGCACGAAATACCGTCACTCAGGTGCTCTCTAGATTTACAAGTCAAGTACCATCAAAACCAGCTGCCCCCAACAGTTCGCCCTTTGGCACAGACTACCGAAATCTTGCCAATTCAACAACCCAGAGAAATGAATTGAATCATTCATTTAGTCCTGTTAAGGTGTCCTGCCCATTGAGTCCTTTGTCTCCTGGGATTAAATCTCCAACAATACCGAGAGTGGAAAGAGGAATTCCCCCACCAATTCCTCCAAAGAAACCTGGATTGGCCCAGTCTCCAGCCTCTCCAGTCCCTCTTTCCAAAACACCCCCTCAGTTGTCTTCTTTGGGGGCCACAATGGACATGTCTAGCAATGGTTGCACTCACAATGTAGTAATAGCCAATGGAAAAGAAATTGAAGACATCCTGCCTACCAGCAGCTAGCTATTGACCAAAAAAGGTAGCTGTGCACATTCCATACCATTGAGTCCTACATAGTGAAAAGAAGGTAATGATTTTAAGTGATCAAATACGATTTAAAATAGTCAGATATGTTATTTATTTTAATATTAGAAGAAAATATTATAAACGTAGTTTACGTTTTCTAGAGTTCTTACCATATAAAATATTCCAAACTGCCATTTTTTGTGGGATGAGCATATAGCACTAAACAGTGGTGATGAATGTTCTTATTCCAAAGGCCAGGAATGCATTTTATGTCAAATAGATCGTGTGTACTGAATTGCAAGTGATATTATAATCCAAAGGAATATCGAAAGAACTGACCTTTTTTCAATTGCCATAAGTGGTTTGAAATCTATTCCAAACGTTAACTGAATGAGCGATTTAATCAATTATTTTAACATTTTTTTTAATTTCAAGAGAGGTAGAAATCACACTAAGCACCCAAAGCTTGTGGCCAACCTGAAACTAGGGAATGTCTATCCTTTTACGTTATGCTTGGTACAGGAAACACATATTAGCTGTTCTCTGAAAGTTTGTCATTAAAAAAATGTTGTCTCTGAAAGAAATGATGTACACATACCACACCCACAAATGGAGATGTACATGGAGATTTGTTAAATATTGCATTTTCTGACTTGCTTTTAGAAAGAAAGATGGGAAGTCACCTTATTCACAACAGAGGTTGAAACCGTGGCTTTTGCCTGTGAATGTATTAGAGACTCTAGAACAGAAAGCGAATGTGTAATCCTATATAAGTAATTTGTGCAATCTTCGTTCCGGTTAATCATACGTACACTAAGTGCCTGAACTAATTCTGCAATAATAATGTGGTTTTCAGAAAAACAAAGTAACATTGAATGGCTCACATGTTTACTGTCCTTTTCCTAAGCTCATAATGTTAAGCACTATACTGTTTTAACACTGGTGACTGTCTCTTCTTATAAGTGCTGTTTTATATGCAGGAATATCTACATATTGTAAGTGCACACGGAGAGAATAAAACTCAAATAACTTAGTATGTGTGAATGTAATACATGATTTGGAGTCCTGAGTGCTAAGCCTTGTGTTACTACGTGTTTTTTGTATCAAC
This sequence comes from Lissotriton helveticus, assembly GCF_964261635.1. Lineage (NCBI taxonomy): Eukaryota > Metazoa > Chordata > Amphibia > Caudata > Salamandridae > Lissotriton > Lissotriton helveticus. The sequence continues at coordinate 1,473,476,753 of NC_136065.1, forward strand.
TTGTGTATGTTTCATTATTTTGTTACTACTCTGTTATGACATGGTAATCATGAAAATAGTATGCTAATTATCATTGAGTGTACAGAAAATCTTAATGAAATGTTCGTTTGGTAAACCATACAGCTGACTAAAAGCAAACCATGTCTGCACTTAACACTTTTCAATAGGTTAAAAGAGTCATAAGGCGCAAATCTGATTTACCAAGTTATCCAGTTACCTTGCCTACAGGTATATGCTCTTTTGCCACATATGCAGCCAATTACTCAGTAACAGCTCTTTATTGGCACATTACCACTACAGTAGGGCGTCATTCTACAGTAGAACCCTCAAACACTTTTTTTTTACCCAAGAGATGGTATCAAAACTGTCAGACCAGAATTTATTTATTTATTTATTTTTGGAGTTTTCTATAGCGCTGGCCAGACCCAAGGGTATCGGAGCGCTTCACATTTTGATTGGGAGAGACGAGTGCGAAATAGTACAGTAAAAAATAGACAGACATCATACAAGTTCAGCGAATTAACAGCCGCCTGCGGGGCGGAATTGAGGTAGTGATTTTGAGGTAGTCAAGGTTCCAGTTGCGTTGTTGAGGTAGTGTTTATGAGGTAGTTAAGGTTCTCGGTTGCGCTATTGAGGTAGAGTTCGGGAATGCACGGTTGAGGTAGAGTATTTTTAGGCGGTTCTTGAATTCAGGAAAGGACGGGATAGTTCTGATGTCCACTGGGATGCCGTTCCAAATTTTCGGGGCGTTGCCGGCAAAAGAGCCGCTGGCGGTTCTTTGTTTCCGGGTTTTCAGGGGGATGAGTAGCAGGGAGTTTGAACTTCTGAGATTTCTGGATTGCCCAGCTTTCTTGAGTTTGGAGGCTAGATATTCCGGTTTCCCTGTGTGTAGGGCTTTGTGTGTGAGACAGGCTGTTTTGAAGTTTGCGCGCATTTCCACTGGGAGCCATTTCAGGTCGTTGAGTGCGGGGGATATGTGGTCGAATTTCCTTACACCTGAGACCATTCTGGCTGCTGCATTAAGGGTGGTTTTTAGTGGCGCTAGGTGGGATATGGCTGTGCCGGTTAGGATTGCGATTCCATAGTCCAGTCTGGACAGGACCAGTGCTTGGGTGGCTTGTTGGAGGTCTTTTTGTGGGATGTGAGGTTTGATTTTATTGAGGAGCTTCAGGTTAAGGAAGGCGCTTTTCGCGGAGTTCTTGATGTGATTTGACATAGTAAGTTTGTGATCCAGGGTGATTCCCAGGGATTTTACTGAGTTGGTCAAGGTGAGATTTCCACTGAGGGCGTCAATGTCTTTCAACCATTCAGTTATTTGTGGGTTGTTGTCTTTGTTAGAGATGAGGAGGATCTCTGTTTTTCCTTGATTAAGTTTGAGGTGATTCATCCCTAGCCAGTCTTGGATTTCTTTTAGAGTGTTATTGAGTCTTCGGATGTCATTGTGGGACGTGATTTCTATGTAGATCTGTGTGTCGTCCGCGTAGAGGTGGAAAGGGATGTTGGCTTTCTTCAGTATGGTGGTGAGGGGACCATGTATATATTGAAGAGTTGAGAGGAGAGAACGGATCCTTGAGGGACCCCTCTGGACATAGGGAGAGGATCAGATGAGAACGATTTTATTTTTACTCTTTGGGAGCGGTTCTGGAAGAAGGAGTCAAACCATTTCAGGACCATGTCAACCGCACCTACTCGTTCTTTGAGGGCCTTGATGAGGAGCTTGTGGTCAACCGTGTCGAACGCCGCTGACAGGTCTAAGAGGATGAGTAGGCAGCACTGATCCGAGTCAAGGGAGTTAGATATGTCGTCAACTATGTTCAGGATTGCGGTTTCGGTGCTGTAGCCTTTTCTGAAGCCTGATTGGTTTTGGTCAAGAAGGTTGATGTTGTCGAGCTGGTTGTTGAGTTGGCGAATTATGCATTTTTCTAGGATTTTGGCTAGGAAGGGTAGACTTGAGACTGGCCTGAAGTTGTTTAGGTCGTTGGAGTCGAGACCTGGTTTCTTCAGGAGGGGGGTGACCTGGCCCACTTTGAGGCAGTCCGGGATGATGCCTCTTTTTAGGGAGCTGTTGATGATTTTACACCAGATTGGAGCAAGGGTGAGTTTGAGGTCTTTGGCCATTTGGGCGGGGATGGGATCAAGGTTGTGGGAGGAAGGTTTGGAGGATGATATTAGATTGAGGATCTCGGCTTCGTGGACGTGGTCGAAAGAGGGCCAGGCGATAGAGGTTGAAGCGTCAGGGGTGGTGAGTGTTGCAGTTAGGTTGATGTTGATGATCAGAGTCGGGTTGATGTCTAGGGATAGTTCGATTTTGGTTATTTTTTCGTTGAAGAAGGAGACGAAGTTGTCACATAGGGTCTTGGAGGGTTGAGCAAGGACCGTGGATGGCTTGGAGGTTTGTTTTTTGATGATATCAAAGAGTTCTCTTGGCCTGTTCTTTGCCTTTTCTAGCGCATTGCAGAAGAAGTTTGTTCTTTCATTGTTGATGTGGTTCTTATACCTTTTTCTCATTGCTCTGAGTTCCTCACGACTGTTAAAGGAGGGGTTCTTTCTCCAATGTCGTTCTGTGGCTCTGAGGAGTCTCCTTTCCTCGTTGATGTCCTTGTTGAACCAGGTTCTCGATGGGATGTTCCTGGGTTTTTTTTGTTTTAGGGGGGCCAGTTGGTCTAGTATGGCGGATGTGGTGGTGTTGTAGTGTGAGATGAGTTCGGTAGTTGAGAGACCTTCTGTGGGGATTGACAAGGAGGAGGCTATTCTTTCTTCTAGTTCCATTGAGTTAATTTGTGATCGATTCCTGGACCATGAGCAGGGAGTTGCTATTGGGGTATGGGACTGGATCTGTTGCGTGAGGTGGAATAGGATTAGATGGTGGTCGGACCAGTCTACCGGGAGGATGTCTTCAATGGAGATTGCATCATTCCTGGCGATGATGGCGTCTAGAGTTGCCCCTTTGTTGTGGGTCTCTTTTGAGCAGTGTTGGTAGAGGTTGTTCGCTTGGAGAAGTTAGTTTAGGGATTTTATTGTGGTATTGTTCTCGTTGTTCCAGTGCAGATTGAGATCCCCTAGAATGATGGTGTTGGACTCTTTGAGGGAGCAATTGGCAATTAGGTTTGAAAGTTGTTCTGTGAACATAGTATTGTTGCCTGGGGGGTGGTATATTAGGTGGCATTGCAGTAAGTTGTTGTCCTTGGTTTTGATGTTGGTAGTGAGGCATTCGAAGGAGTTGTAGTCGAAGGTGTCACATTCGACCACTGCAAGGTTGTTGTTTTGGATAACTGCCACACCTCCGCCTTTTTTATGGCCCTTCCTATCTTTATTGACAATGGTGTAACCTGGACGGACAAGCATGTCTAGGATAGGTGGGGAGGTGTCATCTAGCCAGGTCTCAGTGATGAATGCTACGTCTATGTTGTGGTTGAGGATGGTCTCCGCTAGCTCCGTCGACTTTTTGGTGGCGGATCTGCAGTTTATGAGCATGCAGTTGGTCTGGGGAGCTTCTTTTTTCTTACGTTCGGTGGGGATGGTGATGAGGGCGACCGGGGGGTCTCGGGGGTTTGCGAGGGGGGTGCTAGTTTCTGAGACCAGTGACTACCTGTATGGAGGACTGGCTGGGGAGGGAGGTGTGTGTAGTGTAAGAGGCGGTTAGTTCGAGCGCCTCTTCCGTGGTCATGGCTTTCGCCGCTCTGCTAGGTCTCCTGGCCTGGGAAGGTGAGAGGGGGTGTGAGTCTGTATGGGGTGTTGAGGTGGTTGATCTTGGGGGGGCGTGCGTGTCGGGGGTGCGGGTTGGGATTTTGGGTGGGTGTTATGGGGAGTTGCGAGGGTGGTAAGGATGAGATTCAGGCCTAGAATTATAGTGTTGATTTGGTTTTCGATGCGGGTGAGGCGGTCATGTGGGACCTCCTGTGGGGGGGGTAGTTGGTTTACGGAGATGTTGTGGTTATGTTGGGTTTTGGGTTCAATTAGGATGTCCGATTGGGTTGAGATGGCAGCTTGAGTCATGATCTGGGTTGGGTGGGTGAAGTGGTTGCGTTGCGCAGGGCTGTTATTCCTGAGGGGGGAGAGTGCAGGTTGGGTGTGGTGTGACTTGGGGCTGGCCTTATAGTGCGCTAGGGTTGCTGGGGGGGTATTCTGCATCGAGGGTATATCTGGGGGATGGGTCGTGATGTGTGGCGGGGTTGTGTCTTTGTTTTCAGGGGTCTTTAAGCGAGGTGAGGGGTGGATGGAGGTGATTGTGTACCTGGGGGGTGGTATGGATTGGTTGATAGTCCTGGTGGGCTGGTGTACTTGGCCTGGGTCAGGTGTGATAGGGTTAGCCAGTAGGGAGGGGAATAGGTGGTCAAAGGTCTCCAGATTGGCGTTGTTGGCTTGGATCAGGACTGTGCCATTGGAGTATATGGTCACTGAGGTGATCCCGCGGTTAGGTGGGTGGTTCGGGGTGAGGAAGGAGAGCTTGTAGCTATGTAATGACTTCGTTGTCTTTGTGACTAGGCATTTTTCCCTAAGGATCGAGATCCAGTAGCCTGGTCTGGCAGTGTGAAAGATGAGGTCCATTTTTATTTGACCTTTTGAGGGGCAGTGGTAGACATTTGCGAAGAGGAATTCGGGGAATTGCCTAATTAGTTTGTGCTTAAGGGATTTTTTTGCATTGGGTGAGATGTTGTGTGGGGGGGAGATAGCGAAGGAATTTGGTCCGTGGCGTTTAATGAGAGGGGAGGACAGAGGGTAGTGGTCGATAGTCATGGTGGAAGGCGGTGGGGCCTTGCGAAATAGGTGGAGCGTATTCAAGAAGGTCTGGGTCCGTCGAGGGGGAGGGGGGGCGTTGATTGCTATGTGTTCAGGTTGAAGGGGGTGACGATCTAAGTTTGTTTCATTGAGCGGAGAAGTGCAGTTGTGGGGAGTTAGGTGGTTCGGGGTCAGTCTTCTTGTGGTTTTAGTATGACCTTTGAGGAATCCTTGAGTTAGGTTGTGCGCAGTGGGAGCTTCACGGTCTGTGTTCCATTGTAGATGCCATGTTGGGATCAGGCAGGATGGGATTCCGTTTCGGGTTCTGGATCCCTTATTCTCCGTTGTGTGGCCAGTCTTTCTTGTTGAGGGGTCCGGCGTGAGGAGGGAGGGCCCCCGTCTCGGACCGTGGCTATTTACTGACCTTGGATCTTTGTATTGGGGTTGGTTTGCAAGTTGTGAGTAATGCTGTGCCTGGGGTGTGATGGAAATGAATTGAGGCTGCTGGCATCGGTCACGGTCACAAAGTTGACAGGCTTGTTCCCTTAGGGTGACTCAATTTCATCCCCATCTTGGGGTCAGGCACGGTGAAGTCGAGCTCGGGCCAAGATTCCTTCAGTAAGGTAAGTTGCCTGAGCCGGTGTGGGTGGTCTGGATGGTGGGTGGCAATAGCGTGTTGTTTTTCTAGTGTTTTCTAGTCGCTGGTTGCCGCGGTAGGGTTCTTAGCTCCGGGTGCGCTTATAATGGAGCCGGGACTGTTCCTACAGGGTGTCCCTTTATCAGCGCCATTTTAAGGTCAGGCGGGGAGAGTCGGGCACTGTCCAAGAGTTCCCCGTTACGGAGCTTCGGCATGCATTACGTTAGAGATCAGGGGAGGTTAATCAGGAGCGCTTTACCTCTCTGTTTGCTGGTGGTCGCGTTACTTCATGGGGTCCGAGTGATGCCCTGGAAGTAGCGCCATTCTGACGACAGGCTGGGGGGAGACCGATGTGATCCGTTCTTGTTCCGTCCTTAGTTCTTTGTCGGAGGTGCTGTCATTAGCGTTGGTTTGTGAATGCCCTCTTGAAACTCCGGTGTGGGTATCTGGGGGGAGCCGGTCGCCTGCTCTTCTTCCCTGTATTTCTTGGAGCTGTATCTGGTTTCTGGGTGTTGATGGAGCGATTGTCCTGTTAGGGCGCCATTTTGGAGCCAGGCTGTGGGGAGAACGACTCGGTCCGTGATTTTTCAGATAATCGACGTCCTTGGCTTGTTCATCGGTGTCGGAGTCAATTCGATTTGGCCTCCCTTGGATCCGGAGTCCTGATGTCGAGTGAGCCTGCAGGTGGTGCCGATCCTCTGTGTTCGAGGAGGCGCTGCTCCTTGTCCTCACACGGATCAGGCAATCCCTTTCCGGGTGTCCGGTGAGTAATGTCTTTTTTTTTAAAATCTTTATACATCGCAGATACTTTTGTGGGGCAGGATGGCATGTTGTAGTTTGTCCGGGTTGTGACTAGAGAGAGGGGGTCACTGGAGGTTTTGCTCCTCTTTCTCGTGGGTCTTTTGTAGCTCGCACTCGTATCTTCTTATTCCAGGGGGTCGGGGGGGTCAGAGTGGCATCTTCCCTTAGCTGTGGAGTTCCGATAGTCTGATCACGGCAGGGCGAAGGAGTAGCGGCCGTGGGTTAGGAGATAAATCGGGGGAAGTTTGCTGAAGTTGCAGAGCTTGAGGATCCGGCGGCCATCTTCTTCAAAGCTGTAAACTTCCAAAAAAAAAACCTTCTTAGTTGGTATATAGCCCGGTGGGATCACAAAAGATTCTCCACTTATGATCGCAGTCGGAAGCAGGATCTTTGCCGACTCCTCAATGCTAGTTTTTTTCATTTCAGCAATCGGCTGGTTGCTGCATTTGCTGGCGTCACAAGCACAGCCATCATGACAGGTCTTACCCTGCTTCCGGCATCCACACATATTCGTGCTGCACATGCATTTACATTGACACACTTAAGCCCGATCCCAGATCCTCTTTCTTAGAATACCTTCTTAGTTGGTATATAGCCCGGTGGATCACAAAACATTCTCCATCTATGATCGCAGTCGGAAGCATGTTCTTCGCCGACTCCTCAATGCTAGTTTTTTTCATTTCAGCAATCGGCTGGTTGATGCATTTATTGGCCTCACACTCCCAGCCATCACGACAGGTCTTATCCTGCTTTCGGCATCCACACTTCTTAGTATTACAGATGCCTTTACATTGACACACTTAAGCCCGATCCCAGATCCTCTTTCTTAGGATACCTTCTTAGTTGGTATATAGCCCGGTGGGATCACAAAAGATTCTCTACCTATGATCGCAGTCTGAAGCAGGATCTTCGCCGACTCCTCAATGCTAGTTTTTTTCATTTCAGCAATCGGCTGGTTGCTGCATTTGCTGGCGTCACAAGCACAGCCATCATGACAGGTCTTACCCTGCTTCAGGCATCCACACATATTTGTGCTGCACATGCATTTACATTGACACACTTAAGCCCGATCCCAGATCCTCTTTCTTAGAATACCTTCTTAGTTGGTATATAGCCCGGTGGATCACAAAACATTCTCCATCTATGATCGCAGTCGGAAGCATGTTCTTCGCCGACTCCTCAATGCTAGTTTTTTTCATTTCAGCAATCGGCTGGTTGATGCATTTATTGGCCTCACACGCACAGCCATCAAGACAGGTCTTACCCTGCTTTCGGCATCCACACTTCTTAGTATTACAGATGCCTTTACATTGACACACTTAAGCCCGATCCCAGATCCTCTTTCTTAGGATACCTTCTTAGTTGGTATATAGCCCGGTGGGATCACAAAAGATTCTCCACCTATGATCGCAGTCGGAAGCAGGATCTTCGCCGACTCCTCAATGCTAGTTTTTTTCATTTCAGCAATCGGCTGGTTGCTGCCTTTGCTGGCGTCACAAGCACAGCCATCATGACGGGTCTTACCCTGCTTCCGGCATCCACACATATTCGTGCTGCACATGCATTTACATTGACACACTTAAGCCCGATCCCAGATCCTCTTTCTTAGAATACCTTCTTAGTTGGTATATAGCCCGGTGGATCACAAAACATTCTCCACCTATGATCGCAGTCGGAAGCATGTTCTTCGCCGACTCCTCAATGCTAGTTTTTTTCATTTCAGCAATCGGCTGGTTGATGCATTTATTGGCCTCACACGCACAGCCATCACAATAGGTCTTACCCTGCTTTCGGCATCCACACTTCTTAGTATTACAGATGCCTTTACATTGACACACTTAAGCTCGATCCCAGATCCTCTTTCTTAGGATACCTTCTTAGTTGGTATATGGCCCGGTGGGATCACAAAAGATTCTCCACCTATGATCGCAGTCGGAAGCAGGATCTTCGCCGACTCCTCAATGTTAGTTTTTTTCATTTCAGCAATCGGCTGGTTGCTGCATTTGCTGGCGTCACAAGCACAGCCATCATGACAGGTCTTACCCTGCTTCCGGCATCCACACATATTCGTGCTGCACATGCATTTACATTGACACACTTAAGCCCGATCCCAGATCCTCTTTCTTAGAATACCGTCTTAGTTGGTATATAGCCCGGTGGATCACAAAACATTCTCCATCTATGATCGCAGTCGGAAGCATGTTCTTCGCCGACTCCTCAATGCTAGTTTTTTTCATTTCAGCAATCGGCTGGTTGATGCATTTATTGGCCTCACACGCACAGCCATCACAATAGGTCTTACCCTGCTTTCGGCATCCACACTTCTTAGTATTACAGATGCCTTTACATTGACACACTTAAGCCCGATCCTAGATCCTCTTTCTTAGGATACCTTCTTAGTTGGTATATAGCCCGGTGGGATCACAAAAGATTCTCCACCTATGATCGCAGTCGGAAGCAGGATCTTCGCCGACTCCTCAATGCTAGTTTTTTTCATTTCAGCAATCAGCTGGTTGCTGCATTTGCTGGCGTCACAAGCACAGCCATCATGACAGGTCTTACCCTGCTTCAGGCATCCACACATATTCGTGCTGCACATGCATTTACATTGACACACTTAAGCCCGATCCCAGATCCTCTTTCTTAGAATACCTTCTTAGTTGGTATATAGCCCGGTGGATCACAAAACATTCTCCATCTATGATCGCAGTCGGAAGCATGTTCTTCGCCGACTCCTCAATGCTAGTTTTTTTCATTTCAGCAATCGGCTGGTTGATGCATTTATTGGCCTCACACGCACAGCCATCTCGACATGTCTTACCCTGCTTTCGGCATCCACACTTCTTAGTATTACAGATGCCTTTACATTGACACACTTAAGCCCGATCCCAGATCCTCTTTCTTAGGATACCTTCTTAGTTGGTATATAGCCCGGTGGGATCACAAAAGATTCTCCACCTATGATCGCAGTCGGAAGCAGGATCTTCGCCGACTCTTCAATGCTAGTTTTTTTCATTTCAGCAATCTACTGGTTGCTGCATTTGCTGGCGTCACAAGCACAGCCATCATGACAGGTCTTACCCTGCTTCCGGCATCCACACTTCTTAGTATTACAGATGCCTTTACATTGACACACTTAAGCCCGATCCCAGATCCTCTTTCTTAGGATACCTTCTTAGTTGGTATATAGCCCGGTGGGATCACAAATGATTCTCCATCTATGATCGCAGTCGGAAGCATGTTCTTCGCCGACTCCTCAATGCTAGTTTTTTTCATTTCAGCAATCGGCTGGTTGATGCATTTATTGGCCTCACACGCACAGCCATCACGACAGGTCTTACCCTGCTTTCGGCATCCACACTTCTTGGTATTACAGATGCCTTTACATTGACACACTTAAGCCCGATCCCAGATCCTCTTTCTTAGGATACCTTCTTAGTTGGTATATAGCCCGGTGGGATCACAAAAGATTCTCCACCTATGATCGCAGTCGGAAGCAGGATCTTCGCCGACTCCTCAATGCTAGTTTTTTTCATTTCAGCAATCGGCTGGTTGATGCATTTATTGGCCTCACACGCACAGCCATCACGACAGGTCTTACCCTGCTTTCGGCATCCACACTTCTTAGTATTACAGATGCCTTTACATTGACACACTTAAGCCCGATCCCAGATCCTCTTTCTTAGGATACCTTCTTAGTTGGTATATAGCCCGGTGGGATCACAAAAGATTCTCCACCTATGATCGCAGTCGGAAGCAGGATCTTCGCCGACTCCTTAATGCTAGTTTTTTTCATTTCAGCAATCGGCTGGTTGCTGCATTTGCTGGCGTCACAAGCACAGCCATCATGACAGGTCTTACCCTGCTTCAGGCATCCACACATATTCGTGCTGCACATGCATTTACATTGACACACTTAAGCCCGATCCCAGATCCTCTTTCTTAGAATACCTTCTTAGTTGGTATATAGCCCGGTGGATCACAAAACATTCTCCATCTATGATCGCAGTCGGAAGCATGTTCTTCGCCGACGCCCCAATGCTAGTTTTTTTCATTTCAGCAATCGGCTGGTTGATGTATTTATTGGCCTCACACGCACAGCCATCACGATAGGTCTTACCCTGCTTTCGGCATCCACACTTCTTAGTATTACAGATGCCTTTACATTGACACACTTAAGCCCGATCCCAGATCCTCTTTCTTAGGATACCTTCTTAGTTGGTATATAGCCCGGTGGGATCACAAAAGATTCTCCACCTATGATCGCAGTCGGAAGCAGGATCTTCGCCGACTCTTCAATGCTAGTTTTTTTCATTTCAGCAATCAGCTGGTTGCTGCATTTGCTGGCGTCACAAGCACAGCCATCATGACAGGTCTTACCCTGCTTCCGGCATCCACACTTCTTAGTATTACAGATGCCTTTACATTGACACACTTAAGCCCGATCCCAGATCCTCTTTCTTAGGATACCTTCTTAGTTGGTATATAGCCCGGTGGGATCACAAATGATTCTCCATCTATGATCGCAGTCGGAAGCATGTTCTTCGCCGACTCCTCAATGCTAGTTTTTTTCATTTCAGCAATCGGCTGGTTGATGCATTTATTGGCCTCACACGCCCAGCCATCACGACAGGTCTTACCCTGCTTTCGGCATCCACACTTCTTAGTATTACAGATGCCTTTACATTGACACACTTAAGCCCGATCCTAGATCCTCTTTCTTAGGATACCTTCTTAGTTGGTATATAGCCCGGTGGGATCACAAAAGATTCTCCACCTATGATCGCAGTCGGAAGCAGGATCTTCGCCGACTCCTCAATGCTAGTTTTTTTCATTTCAGCAATCGGCTGGTTGCTGCATTTGCTGGCGTCACAAGCACAGCCATCATGACAGGTCTTACCCTGCTTCAGGCATCCACACATATTCGTGCTGCACATGCATTTACATTGACACACTTAAGCCCGATCCCAGATCCTCTTTCTTAGAATACCTTCTTAGTTGGTATATAGCCCGGTGGATCACAAAACATTCTCCATCTATGATCGCAGTCGGAAGCATGTTCTTCGCCGACTCCTCAATGCTAGTTTTTTTCATTTCAGCAATCGGCTGGTTGATGCATTTATTGGCCTCACACGCACAGCCATCAAGACAGGTCTTACCCTGCTTTCGGCATCCACACTTCTTAGTATTACAGATGCCTTTACATTGACACACTTAAGCCCGATCCCAGATCCTCTTTCTTAGGATACCTTCTCAGTTGGTATATAGCCCGGTGGGATCACAAAAGATTCTCCACCTATGATCGCAGTCGGAAGCAGGATCTTCGCCGACTCCTCAATGCTAGTTTTTTTCATTTCAGCAATCGGCTGGTTGCTGCCTTTGCTGGCGTCACAAGCACAGCCATCATGACAGGTCTTACCCTGCTTCCGGCATCCACACATATTCGTGCTGCACATGCATTTACATTGACACACTTAAGCCCGATCCCAGATCCTCTTTCTTAGAATACCTTCTTAGTTGGTATATAGCCCGGTGGATCACAAAACATTCTCCACCTATGATCGCAGTCGGAAGCATGTTCTTCGCCGACTCCTCAATGCTAGTTTTTTTCATTTCAGCAATCGGCTGGTTGATGCATTTATTGGCCTCACACGCACAGCCATCACAATAGGTCTTACCCTGCTTTCGGCATCCACACTTCTTAGTATTACAGATGCCTTTACATTGACACACTTAAGCCCGATCCCAGATCCTCTTTCTTAGGATACCTTCTTAGTTGGTATATAGCCCGGTGGGATCACAAAAGATTCTCCACCTATGATCGCAGTCGGAAGCAGGATCTTCGCCGACTCCTCAATGTTAGTTTTTTTCATTTCAGCAATCGGCTGGTTGCTGCATTTGCTGGCGTCACAAGCACAGCCATCATGACAGGTCTTACCCTGCTTCCGGCATCCACACATATTCGTGCTGCACATGCATTTACATTGACACACTTAAGCCCGATCCCAGATCCTCTTTTTTAGAATACCTTCTTAGTTGGTATATAGCCCGGTGGATCACAAAACATTCTCCATCTATGATGGCAGTCGGAAGCATGTTCTTCGCCGACTCCTCAATGCTAGTTTTTTTCATTTCAGCAATCGGCTGGTTGATGCATTTATTGGCCTCACACGCCCAGCCATCACGACAGGTCTTACCCTGCTTTCGGCATCCACACTTCTTAGTATTACAGATGCCTTTACATTGACACACTTAAGCCCGATCCCAGATCCTCTTTCTTAGGATACCTTCTTAGTTGGTATATAGCCCGGTGGGATCACAAATGATTCTCCACCTATGATCGCAGTCGGAAGCAGGATCTTCGCCGACTCCTCAATGCTAGTTTTTTTCATTTCAGCAATCGGCTGGTTGCTGCATTTGCTGGCGTCACAAGCACAGCCATCATGACAGGTCTTACCCTGCTTCCGGCATCCACACATATTCGTGCTGCACATGCATTTACATTGACACACTTAAGCCCGATCCCAGATCCTCTTTCTTAGAATACCTTTTTAGTTGGTATATAGCCCGGTGGATCACAAAACATTCTCCACCTATGATCGCAGTCGGAAGCATGTTCTTCGCCGACTCCTCAATGCTAGTTTTTTTCATTTCAGCAATCGGCTGGTTGATGCATTTATTGGCCTCACACGCACAGCCATCACGACAGGTCTTACCCTGATTTCGGCATCCACACTTCTTAGTATTACAGATGCCTTTACATTGACACACTTAAGCCCGATCCCAGATCCTCTTTCTTAGGATACCTTCTTAGTTGGTATATAGCCCGGTGGGATCACAAAAGATTCTCCACCTATGATCGCAGTCGGAAGCAGGATCTTCGCCGACTCCTCAATGCTAGTTTTTTTCATTTCAGCAATCGGCTGGTTGCTGCATTTGCTGGCGTCACAAGCACAGCCATCATGACAGGTCTTACCCTGCTTCCGGCATCCACACATATTCGTGCTGCACATGCATTTACATTGACACACTTAAGCCCGATCCCAGATCCTCTTTCTTAGAATACCTTTTTAGTTGGTATATAGCCCGGTGGATCACAAAACATTCTCCACCTATGATCGCAGTCGGAAGCATGTTCTTCGCCGACTCCTCAATGCTAGTTTTTTTCATTTCAGCAATCGGCTGGTTGATGCATTTATTGGCCTCACACGCACAGCCATCACGACAGGTCTTACCCTGATTTCGGCATCCACACTTCTTAGTATTACAGATGCCTTTACATTGACACACTTAAGCCCGATCCCAGATCCTCTTTCTTAGGATACCTTCTTAGTTGGTATATAGCCCGGTGGGATCACAAAAGATTCTCCACCTATGATCGCAGTCGGAAGCAGGATCTTTGCCGACTCCTCAATGCTAGTTTTTTTCATTTCAGCAATCTGCTGGTTGCTGCATTTGCTGGCGTCACAAGCACAGCCATCATGACAGGTCTTACCCTGCTTCCGGCATCCACACTTCTTAGTATTACAGATGCCTTTACATTGACACACTTAAGCCCGATCCCAGATCCTCTTTCTTAGGATACCTTCTTAGTTGGTATATAGCCCGGTGGGATCACAAAAGATTCTCCACCTATGATCGCAGTCGGAAGCAGGATCTTCGCCGACTCCTCAATGCTAGTTTTTTTCATTTCAGAAATCGGCTGGTTGCTGCATTTGCTGGCGTCACAAGCACAGCCATCATGACAGGTCTTACCCTGCTTCCGGCATCCACACATATTCGTGCTGCACATGCATTTACATTGACACACTTAAGCCCGATCCCAGATCCTCTTTCTTAGAATACCTTCTTAGTTGGTATATAGCCCGGTGGATCACAAAACATTCTCCACCTATGATCGCAGTCGGAAGCATGTTCTTCGCCGACTCCTCAATGCTAGTTTTTTTCATTTCAGCAATCGGCTGGTTGATGCATTTATTGGCCTCACACGCACAGCCATCACGACAGGTCTTACCCTGCTTTCGGCATCCACACTTCTTAGTATTACAGATGCCTTTACATTGACACACTTAAGCCCGATCCCAGAACTTCTTTCTTAGGATACCTTCTTAGTTGGTATATAGCCCGGTGGGATCACAAAAGATTCTCCACCTATGATCGCAGTCGGAAGCAGGATCTTCGCCGACTCCTCAATGCTAGTTTTTTTCATTTCAGCAATCGGCTGGTTGCTGCATTTGCTGGCGTCACAAGCACAGCCATCATGACAGGTCTTACCCTGCTTCAGGCATCCACACATATTCGTGCTGCACATGCATTTACATTGACACACTTAAGCCCGATCCCAGATCCTCTTTCTTAGAATACCTTCTTAGTTGGTATATAGCCCGGTGGATCACAAAACATTCTCCATCTATGATCGCAGTCGGAAGCATGTTCTTCGCCGACTCCTCAATGCTAGTTTTTTTCATTTCAGCAATCGGCTGGTTGATGCATTTATTGGCCTCACACGCACAGCCATCACGATAGGTCTTACCCTGCTTTCGGCATCCACACTTCTTAGTATTACAGATGCCTTTACATTGACACACTTAAGCCCGATCCCAGATCCTCTTTCTTAGGATACCTTCTTAGTTGGTATATAGCCCGGTGGGATCACAAAAGATTCTCCACCTATGATCGCAGTCGGAAGCAGGATCTTCGCCGACTCTTCAATGCTAGTTTTTTTCATTTCAGCAATCAGCTGGTTGCTGCATTTGCTGGCGTCACAAGCACAGCCATCATGACAGGTCTTACCCTGCTTCCGGCATCCACACTTCTTAGTATTACAGATGCCTTTACATTGACACACTTAAGCCCGATCCCAGATCCTCTTTCTTAGGATACCTTCTTAGTTGGTATGTATCCCGGTTGGATCACAAATGATTCTCCATCTATGATCGCAGTCGGAAGCATGTTCTTCGCCGACTCCTCAATGCTAGTTTTTTTCATTTCAGCAATCGGCTGGTTGATGCATTTATTGGCCTCACACGCCCAGCCATCACAACAGGTCTTACCCTGCTTTCGGCATCCACACTTCTTAGTATTACAGATGCCTTTACATTGACACACTTAAGCCCGATCCTAGATCCTCTTTCTTAGGATACCTTCTTAGTTGGTATATAGCCCGGTGGGATCACAAAAGATTCTCCACCTATGATCGCAGTCGGAAGCAGGATCTTTGCCGACTCCTCAATGCTAGTTTTTTTCATTTCAGCAATCTGCTGGTTGCTGCATTTGCTGGCGTCACAAGCACAGCCATCATGACAGGTCTTACCCTGCTTCCGGCATCCACACTTCTTAGTATTACAGATGCCTTTACATTGACACACTTAAGCCCGATCCCAGATCCTCTTTCTTAGGATACCTTCTTAGTTGGTATGTATCCCGGTTGGATCACAAATGATTCTCCATCTATGATCGCAGTCGGAAGCATGTTCTTCGCCGACTCCTCAATGCTAGTTTTTTTCATTTCAGCAATCGGCTGGTTGATGCATTTATTGGCCTCACACGCACAGCCATCAAGACAGGTCTTACCCTGCTTTCGGCATCCACACTTCTTAGTATTACAGATGCCTTTACATTGACACACTTAAGCCCGATCCCAGATCCTCTTTCTTAGGATACCTTCTCAGTTGGTATATAGCCCGGTGGGATCACAAAAGATTCTCCACCTATGATCGCAGTCGGAAGCAGGATCTTCGCCGACTCCTCAATGCTAGTTTTTTTCATTTCAGCAATCGGCTGGTTGCTGCCTTTGCTGGCGTCACAAGCACAGCCATCATGACAGGTCTTACCCTGCTTCCGGCATCCACACATATTCGTGCTGCACATGCATTTACATTGACACACTTAAGCCCGATCCCAGATCCTCTTTCTTAGAATACCTTCTTAGTTGGTATATAGCCCGGTGGATCACAAAACATTCTCCACCTATGATCGCAGTCGGAAGCATGTTCTTCGCCGACTCCTCAATGCTAGTTTTTTTCATTTCAGCAATCGGCTGGTTGATGCATTTATTGGCCTCACACGCACAGCCATCACAATAGGTCTTACCCTGCTTTCGGCATCCACACTTCTTAGTATTACAGATGCCTTTACATTGACACACTTAAGCCCGATCCCAGATCCTCTTTCTTAGGATACCTTCTTAGTTGGTATATAGCCCGGTGGGATCACAAAAGATTCTCCACCTATGATCGCAGTCGGAAGCAGGATCTTCGCCGACTCCTCAATGTTAGTTTTTTTCATTTCAGCAATCGGCTGGTTGCTGCATTTGCTGGCGTCACAAGCACAGCCATCATGACAGGTCTTACCCTGCTTCCGGCATCCACACATATTCGTGCTGCACATGCATTTACATTGACACACTTAAGCCCGATCCCAGATCCTCTTTTTTAGAATACCTTCTTAGTTGGTATATAGCCCGGTGGATCACAAAACATTCTCCATCTATGATGGCAGTCGGAAGCATGTTCTTCGCCGACTCCTCAATGCTAGTTTTTTTCATTTCAGCAATCGGCTGGTTGATGCATTTATTGGCCTCACACGCCCAGCCATCACGACAGGTCTTACCCTGCTTTCGGCATCCACACTTCTTAGTATTACAGATGCCTTTACATTGACACACTTAAGCCCGATCCCAGATCCTCTTTCTTAGGATACCTTCTTAGTTGGTATATAGCCCGGTGGGATCACAAATGATTCTCCACCTATGATCGCAGTCGGAAGCAGGATCTTCGCCGACTCCTCAATGCTAGTTTTTTTCATTTCAGCAATCGGCTGGTTGCTGCATTTGCTGGCGTCACAAGCACAGCCATCATGACAGGTCTTACCCTGCTTCCGGCATCCACACATATTCGTGCTGCACATGCATTTACATTGACACACTTAAGCCCGATCCCAGATCCTCTTTCTTAGAATACCTTTTTAGTTGGTATATAGCCCGGTGGATCACAAAACATTCTCCACCTATGATCGCAGTCGGAAGCATGTTCTTCGCCGACTCCTCAATGCTAGTTTTTTTCATTTCAGCAATCGGCTGGTTGATGCATTTATTGGCCTCACACGCACAGCCATCACGACAGGTCTTACCCTGATTTCGGCATCCACACTTCTTAGTATTACAGATGCCTTTACATTGACACACTTAAGCCCGATCCCAGATCCTCTTTCTTAGGATACCTTCTTAGTTGGTATATAGCCCGGTGGGATCACAAAAGATTCTCCACCTATGATCGCAGTCGGAAGCAGGATCTTCGCCGACTCCTCAATGCTAGTTTTTTTCATTTCAGCAATCGGCTGGTTGCTGCATTTGCTGGCGTCACAAGCACAGCCATCATGACAGGTCTTACCCTGCTTCCGGCATCCACACATATTCGTGCTGCACATGCATTTACATTGACACACTTAAGCCCGATCCCAGATCCTCTTTCTTAGAATACCTTTTTAGTTGGTATATAGCCCGGTGGATCACAAAACATTCTCCACCTATGATCGCAGTCGGAAGCATGTTCTTCGCCGACTCCTCAATGCTAGTTTTTTTCATTTCAGCAATCGGCTGGTTGATGCATTTATTGGCCTCACACGCACAGCCATCACGACAGGTCTTACCCTGATTTCGGCATCCACACTTCTTAGTATTACAGATGCCTTTACATTGACACACTTAAGCCCGATCCCAGATCCTCTTTCTTAGGATACCTTCTTAGTTGGTATATAGCCCGGTGGGATCACAAAAGATTCTCCACCTATGATCGCAGTCGGAAGCAGGATCTTTGCCGACTCCTCAATGCTAGTTTTTTTCATTTCAGCAATCTGCTGGTTGCTGCATTTGCTGGCGTCACAAGCACAGCCATCATGACAGGTCTTACCCTGCTTCCGGCATCCACACTTCTTAGTATTACAGATGCCTTTACATTGACACACTTAAGCCCGATCCCAGATCCTCTTTCTTAGGATACCTTCTTAGTTGGTATATAGCCCGGTGGGATCACAAAAGATTCTCCACCTATGATCGCAGTCGGAAGCAGGATCTTCGCCGACTCCTCAATGCTAGTTTTTTTCATTTCAGAAATCGGCTGGTTGCTGCATTTGCTGGCGTCACAAGCACAGCCATCATGACAGGTCTTACCCTGCTTCCGGCATCCACACATATTCGTGCTGCACATGCATTTACATTGACACACTTAAGCCCGATCCCAGATCCTCTTTCTTAGAATACCTTCTTAGTTGGTATATAGCCCGGTGGATCACAAAACATTCTCCACCTATGATCGCAGTCGGAAGCATGTTCTTCGCCGACTCCTCAATGCTAGTTTTTTTCATTTCAGCAATCGGCTGGTTGATGCATTTATTGGCCTCACACGCACAGCCATCACGACAGGTCTTACCCTGCTTTCGGCATCCACACTTCTTAGTATTACAGATGCCTTTACATTGACACACTTAAGCCCGATCCCAGAACTTCTTTCTTAGGATACCTTCTTAGTTGGTATATAGCCCGGTGGGATCACAAAAGATTCTCCACCTATGATCGCAGTCGGAAGCAGGATCTTCGCCGACTCCTCAATGCTAGTTTTTTTCATTTCAGCAATCGGCTGGTTGCTGCATTTGCTGGCGTCACAAGCACAGCCATCATGACAGGTCTTACCCTGCTTCAGGCATCCACACATATTCGTGCTGCACATGCATTTACATTGACACACTTAAGCCCGATCCCAGATCCTCTTTCTTAGAATACCTTCTTAGTTGGTATATAGCCCGGTGGATCACAAAACATTCTCCATCTATGATCGCAGTCGGAAGCATGTTCTTCGCCGACTCCTCAATGCTAGTTTTTTTCATTTCAGCAATCGGCTGGTTGATGCATTTATTGGCCTCACACGCACAGCCATCACGATAGGTCTTACCCTGCTTTCGGCATCCACACTTCTTAGTATTACAGATGCCTTTACATTGACACACTTAAGCCCGATCCCAGATCCTCTTTCTTAGGATACCTTCTTAGTTGGTATATAGCCCGGTGGGATCACAAAAGATTCTCCACCTATGATCGCAGTCGGAAGCAGGATCTTCGCCGACTCTTCAATGCTAGTTTTTTTCATTTCAGCAATCAGCTGGTTGCTGCATTTGCTGGCGTCACAAGCACAGCCATCATGACAGGTCTTACCCTGCTTCCGGCATCCACACTTCTTAGTATTACAGATGCCTTTACATTGACACACTTAAGCCCGATCCCAGATCCTCTTTCTTAGGATACCTTCTTAGTTGGTATGTATCCCGGTTGGATCACAAATGATTCTCCATCTATGATCGCAGTCGGAAGCATGTTCTTCGCCGACTCCTCAATGCTAGTTTTTTTCATTTCAGCAATCGGCTGGTTGATGCATTTATTGGCCTCACACGCCCAGCCATCACAACAGGTCTTACCCTGCTTTCGGCATCCACACTTCTTAGTATTACAGATGCCTTTACATTGACACACTTAAGCCCGATCCTAGATCCTCTTTCTTAGGATACCTTCTTAGTTGGTATATAGCCCGGTGGGATCACAAAAGATTCTCCACCTATGATCGCAGTCGGAAGCAGGATCTTTGCCGACTCCTCAATGCTAGTTTTTTTCATTTCAGCAATCAGCTGGTTGCTGCATTTGCTGGCGTCACAAGCACAGCCATCATGACAGGTCTTACCCTGCTTCAGGCATCCACACATATTCGTGCTGCACATGCATTTACATTGACACACTTAAGCCCGATCCCAGATCCTCTTTCTTAGAATACCTTCTTAGTTGGTATATAGCCCGGTGGATCACAAAACATTCTCCATCTATGATCGCAGTCGGAAGCATGTTCTTCGCCGACTCCTCAATGCTAGTTTTTTTCATTTCAGCAATCGGCTGGTTGATGCATTTATTGGCCTCACACGCACAGCCATCTCGACATGTCTTACCCTGCTTTCGGCATCCACACTTCTTAGTATTACAGATGCCTTTACATTGACACACTTAAGCCCGATCCCAGATCCTCTTTCTTAGGATACCTTCTTAGTTGGTATATAGCCCGGTGGGATCACAAAAGATTCTCCACCTATGATCGCAGTCGGAAGCAGGATCTTCGCCGACTCTTCAATGCTAGTTTTTTTCATTTCAGCAATCTGCTGGTTGCTGCATTTGCTGGCGTCACAAGCACAGCCATCATGACAGGTCTTACCCTGCTTCCGGCATCCACACTTCTTGGTATTACAGATGCCTTTACATTGACACACTTAAGCCCAATCCCAGATCCTCTTTCTTAGGATACCTTCTTAGTTGGTATATAGCCCGGTGGGATCACAAATGATTCTCCACCTATGATCGCAGTCGGAAGCAGGATCTTCGCCGACTCCTCAATGCTAGTTTTTTTCATTTCAGCAATCGGCTGGTTGCTGCATTTGCTGGCGTCACAAGCACAGCCATCATGACAGGTCTTACCCTGCTTCCGGCATCCACACATATTCGTGCTGCACATGCATTTACATTGACACACTTAAGCCCGATCCCAGATCCTCTTTCTTAGAATACCTTCTTAGTTGGTATATAGCCCGGTGGATCACAAAACATTCTCCACCTATGATCGCAGTCGGAAGCATGTTCTTCGCCGACTCCTCAATGCTAGTTTTTTTCATTTCAGCAATCGGCTGGTTGGTGCATTTATTGGCCTCACACGCACAGCCATCACGACAGGTCTTACCCTGATTTCGGCATCCACACTTCTTAGTATTACAGATGCCTTTACATTGACACACTTAAGCCCGATCCCAGATCCTCTTTCTTAGGATACCTTCTCAGTTGGTATATAGCCCGGTGGGATCACAAAAGATTCTCCACCTATGATCGCAGTCGGAAGCAGGATCTTTGCCGACTCCTCAATGCTAGTTTTTTTCATTTCAGCAATCTGCTGGTTGCTGCATTTGCTGGCGTCACAAGCACAGCCATCATGACAGGTCTTACCCTGCTTCCGGCATCCACACTTCTTAGTATTACAGATGCCTTTACATTGACACACTTAAGCCCGATCCCAGATCCTCTTTCTTAGGATACCTTCTTAGTTGGTATATAGCCCGGTGGGATCACAAAAGATTCTCCACCTATGATCGCAGTCGGAAGCAGGATCTTCGCCGACTCCTCAATGCTAGTTTTTTTCATTTCAGCAATCGGCTGGTTGATGCATTTATTGGCCTCACACGCACAGCCATCAAGACAGGTCTTACCCTGCTTTCGGCATCCACACTTCTTAGTATTACAGATGCCTTTACATTGACACACTTAAGCCCGATCCCAGATCCTCTTTCTTAGGATACCTTCTCAGTTGGTATATAGCCCGGTGGGATCACAAAAGATTCTCCACCTATGATCGCAGTCGGAAGCAGGATCTTCGCCGACTCCTCAATGCTAGTTTTTTTCATTTCAGCAATCGGCTGGTTGCTGCCTTTGCTGGCGTCACAAGCACAGCCATCATGACAGGTCTTACCCTGCTTCCGGCATCCACACATATTCGTGCTGCACATGCATTTACATTGACACACTTAAGCCCGATCCCAGATCCTCTTTCTTAGAATACCTTCTTAGTTGGTATATAGCCCGGTGGATCACAAAACATTCTCCACCTATGATCGCAGTCGGAAGCATGTTCTTCGCCGACTCCTCAATGCTAGTTTTTTTCATTTCAGCAATCGGCTGGTTGATGCATTTATTGGCCTCACACGCACAGCCATCACAATAGGTCTTACCCTGCTTTCGGCATCCACACTTCTTAGTATTACAGATGCCTTTACATTGACACACTTAAGCCCGATCCCAGATCCTCTTTCTTAGGATACCTTCTTAGTTGGTATATAGCCCGGTGGGATCACAAAAGATTCTCCACCTATGATCGCAGTCGGAAGCAGGATCTTCGCCGACTCCTCAATGTTAGTTTTTTTCATTTCAGCAATCGGCTGGTTGCTGCATTTGCTGGCGTCACAAGCACAGCCATCATGACAGGTCTTACCCTGCTTCCGGCATCCACACATATTCGTGCTGCACATGCATTTACATTGACACACTTAAGCCCGATCCCAGATCCTCTTTTTTAGAATACCTTCTTAGTTGGTATATAGCCCGGTGGATCACAAAACATTCTCCATCTATGATGGCAGTCGGAAGCATGTTCTTCGCCGACTCCTCAATGCTAGTTTTTTTCATTTCAGCAATCGGCTGGTTGATGCATTTATTGGCCTCACACGCCCAGCCATCACGACAGGTCTTACCCTGCTTTCGGCATCCACACTTCTTAGTATTACAGATGCCTTTACATTGACACACTTAAGCCCGATCCCAGATCCTCTTTCTTAGGATACCTTCTTAGTTGGTATATAGCCCGGTGGGATCACAAATGATTCTCCACCTATGATCGCAGTCGGAAGCAGGATCTTCGCCGACTCCTCAATGCTAGTTTTTTTCATTTCAGCAATCGGCTGGTTGCTGCATTTGCTGGCGTCACAAGCACAGCCATCATGACAGGTCTTACCCTGCTTCCGGCATCCACACATATTCGTGCTGCACATGCATTTACATTGACACACTTAAGCCCGATCCCAGATCCTCTTTCTTAGAATACCTTTTTAGTTGGTATATAGCCCGGTGGATCACAAAACATTCTCCACCTATGATCGCAGTCGGAAGCATGTTCTTCGCCGACTCCTCAATGCTAGTTTTTTTCATTTCAGCAATCGGCTGGTTGATGCATTTATTGGCCTCACACGCACAGCCATCACGACAGGTCTTACCCTGATTTCGGCATCCACACTTCTTAGTATTACAGATGCCTTTACATTGACACACTTAAGCCCGATCCCAGATCCTCTTTCTTAGGATACCTTCTTAGTTGGTATATAGCCCGGTGGGATCACAAAAGATTCTCCACCTATGATCGCAGTCGGAAGCAGGATCTTCGCCGACTCCTCAATGCTAGTTTTTTTCATTTCAGCAATCGGCTGGTTGCTGCATTTGCTGGCGTCACAAGCACAGCCATCATGACAGGTCTTACCCTGCTTCCGGCATCCACACATATTCGTGCTGCACATGCATTTACATTGACACACTTAAGCCCGATCCCAGATCCTCTTTCTTAGAATACCTTTTTAGTTGGTATATAGCCCGGTGGATCACAAAACATTCTCCACCTATGATCGCAGTCGGAAGCATGTTCTTCGCCGACTCCTCAATGCTAGTTTTTTTCATTTCAGCAATCGGCTGGTTGATGCATTTATTGGCCTCACACGCACAGCCATCACGACAGGTCTTACCCTGATTTCGGCATCCACACTTCTTAGTATTACAGATGCCTTTACATTGACACACTTAAGCCCGATCCCAGATCCTCTTTCTTAGGATACCTTCTTAGTTGGTATATAGCCCGGTGGGATCACAAAAGATTCTCCACCTATGATCGCAGTCGGAAGCAGGATCTTTGCCGACTCCTCAATGCTAGTTTTTTTCATTTCAGCAATCTGCTGGTTGCTGCATTTGCTGGCGTCACAAGCACAGCCATCATGACAGGTCTTACCCTGCTTCCGGCATCCACACTTCTTAGTATTACAGATGCCTTTACATTGACACACTTAAGCCCGATCCCAGATCCTCTTTCTTAGGATACCTTCTTAGTTGGTATATAGCCCGGTGGGATCACAAAAGATTCTCCACCTATGATCGCAGTCGGAAGCAGGATCTTCGCCGACTCCTCAATGCTAGTTTTTTTCATTTCAGAAATCGGCTGGTTGCTGCATTTGCTGGCGTCACAAGCACAGCCATCATGACAGGTCTTACCCTGCTTCCGGCATCCACACATATTCGTGCTGCACATGCATTTACATTGACACACTTAAGCCCGATCCCAGATCCTCTTTCTTAGAATACCTTCTTAGTTGGTATATAGCCCGGTGGATCACAAAACATTCTCCACCTATGATCGCAGTCGGAAGCATGTTCTTCGCCGACTCCTCAATGCTAGTTTTTTTCATTTCAGCAATCGGCTGGTTGATGCATTTATTGGCCTCACACGCACAGCCATCACGACAGGTCTTACCCTGCTTTCGGCATCCACACTTCTTAGTATTACAGATGCCTTTACATTGACACACTTAAGCCCGATCCCAGAACTTCTTTCTTAGGATACCTTCTTAGTTGGTATATAGCCCGGTGGGATCACAAAAGATTCTCCACCTATGATCGCAGTCGGAAGCAGGATCTTCGCCGACTCCTCAATGCTAGTTTTTTTCATTTCAGCAATCGGCTGGTTGCTGCATTTGCTGGCGTCACAAGCACAGCCATCATGACAGGTCTTACCCTGCTTCAGGCATCCACACATATTCGTGCTGCACATGCATTTACATTGACACACTTAAGCCCGATCCCAGATCCTCTTTCTTAGAATACCTTCTTAGTTGGTATATAGCCCGGTGGATCACAAAACATTCTCCATCTATGATCGCAGTCGGAAGCATGTTCTTCGCCGACTCCTCAATGCTAGTTTTTTTCATTTCAGCAATCGGCTGGTTGATGCATTTATTGGCCTCACACGCACAGCCATCACGATAGGTCTTACCCTGCTTTCGGCATCCACACTTCTTAGTATTACAGATGCCTTTACATTGACACACTTAAGCCCGATCCCAGATCCTCTTTCTTAGGATACCTTCTTAGTTGGTATATAGCCCGGTGGGATCACAAAAGATTCTCCACCTATGATCGCAGTCGGAAGCAGGATCTTCGCCGACTCTTCAATGCTAGTTTTTTTCATTTCAGCAATCAGCTGGTTGCTGCATTTGCTGGCGTCACAAGCACAGCCATCATGACAGGTCTTACCCTGCTTCCGGCATCCACACTTCTTAGTATTACAGATGCCTTTACATTGACACACTTAAGCCCGATCCCAGATCCTCTTTCTTAGGATACCTTCTTAGTTGGTATGTATCCCGGTTGGATCACAAATGATTCTCCATCTATGATCGCAGTCGGAAGCATGTTCTTCGCCGACTCCTCAATGCTAGTTTTTTTCATTTCAGCAATCGGCTGGTTGATGCATTTATTGGCCTCACACGCCCAGCCATCACAACAGGTCTTACCCTGCTTTCGGCATCCACACTTCTTAGTATTACAGATGCCTTTACATTGACACACTTAAGCCCGATCCTAGATCCTCTTTCTTAGGATACCTTCTTAGTTGGTATATAGCCCGGTGGGATCACAAAAGATTCTCCACCTATGATCGCAGTCGGAAGCAGGATCTTTGCCGACTCCTCAATGCTAGTTTTTTTCATTTCAGCAATCAGCTGGTTGCTGCATTTGCTGGCGTCACAAGCACAGCCATCATGACAGGTCTTACCCTGCTTCAGGCATCCACACATATTCGTGCTGCACATGCATTTACATTGACACACTTAAGCCCGATCCCAGATCCTCTTTCTTAGAATACCTTCTTAGTTGGTATATAGCCCGGTGGATCACAAAACATTCTCCATCTATGATCGCAGTCGGAAGCATGTTCTTCGCCGACTCCTCAATGCTAGTTTTTTTCATTTCAGCAATCGGCTGGTTGATGCATTTATTGGCCTCACACGCACAGCCATCTCGACATGTCTTACCCTGCTTTCGGCATCCACACTTCTTAGTATTACAGATGCCTTTACATTGACACACTTAAGCCCGATCCCAGATCCTCTTTCTTAGGATACCTTCTTAGTTGGTATATAGCCCGGTGGGATCACAAAAGATTCTCCACCTATGATCGCAGTCGGAAGCAGGATCTTCGCCGACTCTTCAATGCTAGTTTTTTTCATTTCAGCAATCTGCTGGTTGCTGCATTTGCTGGCGTCACAAGCACAGCCATCATGACAGGTCTTACCCTGCTTCCGGCATCCACACTTCTTGGTATTACAGATGCCTTTACATTGACACACTTAAGCCCAATCCCAGATCCTCTTTCTTAGGATACCTTCTTAGTTGGTATATAGCCCGGTGGGATCACAAATGATTCTCCACCTATGATCGCAGTCGGAAGCAGGATCTTCGCCGACTCCTCAATGCTAGTTTTTTTCATTTCAGCAATCGGCTGGTTGCTGCATTTGCTGGCGTCACAAGCACAGCCATCATGACAGGTCTTACCCTGCTTCCGGCATCCACACATATTCGTGCTGCACATGCATTTACATTGACACACTTAAGCCCGATCCCAGATCCTCTTTCTTAGAATACCTTCTTAGTTGGTATATAGCCCGGTGGATCACAAAACATTCTCCACCTATGATCGCAGTCGGAAGCATGTTCTTCGCCGACTCCTCAATGCTAGTTTTTTTCATTTCAGCAATCGGCTGGTTGGTGCATTTATTGGCCTCACACGCACAGCCATCACGACAGGTCTTACCCTGATTTCGGCATCCACACTTCTTAGTATTACAGATGCCTTTACATTGACACACTTAAGCCCGATCCCAGATCCTCTTTCTTAGGATACCTTCTCAGTTGGTATATAGCCCGGTGGGATCACAAAAGATTCTCCACCTATGATCGCAGTCGGAAGCAGGATCTTTGCCGACTCCTCAATGCTAGTTTTTTTCATTTCAGCAATCTGCTGGTTGCTGCATTTGCTGGCGTCACAAGCACAGCCATCATGACAGGTCTTACCCTGCTTCCGGCATCCACACTTCTTAGTATTACAGATGCCTTTACATTGACACACTTAAGCCCGATCCCAGATCCTCTTTCTTAGGATACCTTCTTAGTTGGTATATAGCCCGGTGGGATCACAAAAGATTCTCCACCTATGATCGCAGTCGGAAGCAGGATCTTCGCCGACTCCTCAATGCTAGTTTTTTTCATTTCAGCAATCGGCTGGTTGCTGCATTTGCTGGCGTCACAAGCACAGCCATCATGACAGGTCTTACCCTGCTTCCGGCATCCACACATATTCGTGCTGCACATGCATTTACATTGACACACTTAAGCCCGATCCCAGATCCTCTTTCTTAGAATACCTTCTTAGTTGGTATATAGCCCGGTGGATCACAAAACATTCTCCACCTATGATCGCAGTCGGAAGCATGTTCTTCGCCGACTCCTCAATGCTAGTTTTTTTCATTTCAGCAATCGGCTGGTTGATGCATTTATTGGCCTCACACGCACAGCCATCACGACAGGTCTTACCCTGCTTTCGGCATCCACACTTCTTAGTATTACAGATGCCTTTACATTGACACACTTAAGCCCGATCCCAGATCTTCTTTCTTAGGATACCTTCTTAGTTGGTATATAGCCCGGTGGGATCACAAAAGATTCTCCACCTATGATCGCAGTCGGAAGCAGGATCTTCGCCGACTCCTCAATGCTAGTTTTTTTCATTTCAGCAATCGGCTGGTTGCTGCATTTGCTGGCGTCACAAGCACAGCCATCATGACAGGTCTTACCCTGCTTCAGGCATCCACACATATTCGTGCTGCACATGCATTTACATTGACACACTTAAGCCCGATCCCAGATCCTCTTTCTTAGAATACCTTCTTAGTTGGTATATAGCCCGGTGGATCACAAAACATTCTCCATCTATGATCGCAGTCGGAAGCATGTTCTTCGCCGACTCCTCAATGCTAGTTTTTTTCATTTCAGCAATCGGCTGGTTGATGCATTTATTGGCCTCACACGCACAGCCATCACGACAGGTCTTACCCTGCTTTCGGCATCCACACTTCTTAGTATTACAGATGCCTTTACATTGACACACTTAAGCCCGATCCCAGATCCTCTTTCTTAGGATACCTTCTTAGTTGGTATATAGCCCGGTGGGATCACAAATGATTCTCCATCTATGATCGCAGTCGGAAGCATGTTCTTCGCCGACTCCTCAATGCTAGTTTTTTTCATTTCAGCAATCGGCTGGTTGATGCATTTATTGGCCTCACACGCACAGCCATCACGACAGGTCTTACCCTGCTTTCGGCATCCACACTTCTTGGTATTACAGATGCCTTTACATTGACACACTTAAGCCCAATCCCAGATCCTCTTTCTTAGGATACCTTCTTAGTTGATATATAGCCAGGTGGGATCACAAAAGATTCTCCACCTATGATCGCAGTCGGAAGCAGGATATTCGCCGACTCCTCAATGCTAGTTTTTTTCATTTCAGCAATCGGCTGGTTGCTGCCTTTGCTGGCGTCACAAGCACAGCCATCATGACAGGTCTTACCCTGCTTCCGGCATCCACACATATTCGTGCTGCACATGCATTTACATTGACACACTTAAGCCCGATCCCAGATCCTCTTTCTTAGAATACCTTCTTAGTTGGTATATAGCCCGGTGGATCACAAAACATTCTCCACCTATGATCGCAGTCGGAAGCATGTTCTTCGCCGACTCCTCAATGCTAGTTTTTTTCATTTCAGCAATCTGCTGGTTGCTGCATTTGCTGGCGTCACAAGCACAGCCATCATGACAGGTCTTACCCTGCTTCCGGCATCCACACTTCTTAGTATTACAGATGCCTTTACATTGACACACTTAAGCCCGATCCCAGATCCTCTTTCTTAGGATACCTTCTTAGTTGGTATATAGCCCGGTGGGATCACAAATGATTCTCCATCTATGATCGCAGTCGGAAGCATGTTCTTAGCCGACTCATCAATGCTAGTTTTTTTCATTTCAGCAATCGGCTGGTTGATGCATTTATTGGCCTCACACGCACAGCCATCAAGACAGGTCTTACCCTGCTTTCGGCATCCACACTTCTTAGTATTACAGATGCCTTTACATTGACACACTTAAGCCCGATCCCAGATCCTCTTTCTTAGGATACCTTCTTAGTTGGTATATAGCCCGGTGGGATCACAAAAGATTCTCCACCTATGATCGCAGTCGGAAGCAGGATCTTCGCCGACTCCTCAATGCTAGTTTTTTTCATTTCAGCAATCGGCTGGTTGCTGCATTTGCTGGCGTCACAAGCACAGCCATCATGACAGGTCTTACCCTGCTTCCGGCATCCACACATATTCGTGCTGCACATGCATTTACATTGACACACTTAAGCCCGATCCCAGATCCTCTTTCTTAGAATACCTTCTTAGTTGGTATATAGCCCGGTGGATCACAAAACATTCTCCATCTATGATCGCAGTCGGAAGCATGTTCTTCGCCGACTCCTCAATGCTAGTTTTTTTCATTTCAGCAATCGGCTGGTTGATGCATTTACTGGCCTCACACGCACAGCCATCAAGACAGGTCTTACCCTGCTTTCGGCATCCACACTTCTTAGTATTACAGATGCCTTTACATTGACACACTTAAGCCCGATCCCAGATCCTCTTTCTTAGGATACCTTCTTAGTTGGTATATAGCCCGGTGGGATCACAAAAGATTCTCCACCTATGATCGCAGTCGGAAGCAGGATCTTCGCCGACTCCTCAATGCTAGTTTTTTTCATTTCAGCAATCGGCTGGTTGATGCATTTATTGGCCTCACACGCACAGCCATCACGACAGGTCTTACCCTGATTTCGGCATCCACACTTCTTAGTATTACAGATGCCTTTACATTGACACACTTAAGCCCGATCCCAGATCCTCTTTCTTAGGATACCTTCTTAGTTGGTATATAGCCCGGTGGATCACAAAACATTCTCCACCTATGATCGCAGTCGGAAGCAGGATCTTCGCCGACTCCTCAAGGCTAGTTTTTTTCATTTCAGCAATCGGCTGGTTGATGCATTTATTGGCCTCACACGCACAGCCATCACGACAGGTCTTACCCTGATTTCGGCATCCACACTTCTTAGTATTACAGATGCCTTTACATTGACACACTTAAGCCCGATCCCAGATCTTCTTTCTTAGGATACCTTCTTAGTTGGTATATAGCCCGGTGGGATCACAAAAGATTCTCCACCTATGATCGCAGTCGGAAGCAGGATCTTCGCCGACTCCTCAATGCTAGTTTTTTTCATTTCAGCAATCGGCTGGTTGCTGCATTTGCTGGTGTCACAAGCACAGCCATCATGACAGGTCTTACCCTGCTTAAGGCATCCACACATATTCGTGCTGCACATGCATTTACATTGACACACTTAAGCCCGATCCCAGATCCTCTTTCTTAGAATACCTTCTTAGTTGGTATATAGCCCGGTGGATCACAAAACATTCTCCACCTATTATCGCAGTCGGAAGCATGTTCTTCGCCGACTCCTCAATGCTAGTTTTTTTCATTTCAGCAATCGGCTGGTTGATGCATTTATTGGCCTCACACGCACAGCCATCACGACAGGTCTTACCCTGCTTTCGGCATCCACACTTCTTAGTATTACAGATGCCTTTACATTGACACACTTAAGCCCGATCCCAGATCTTCTTTCTTAGGATACCTTCTTAGTTGGTATATAGCCCGGTGGGATCACAAAAGATTCTCCACCTATGATCGCAGTCGGAAGCAGGATCTTCGCCGACTCCTCAATGCTAGTTTTTTTCATTTCAGCAATCGGCTGGTTGCTGCATTTGCTGGCGTCACAAGCACAGCCATCATGACAGGTCTTACCCTGCTTCCGGCATCCACACTTCTTAGTATTACAGATGCCTTTACATTGACACACTTAAGCCCGATCCCAGATCCTCTTTCTTAGGATACCTTCTTAGTTGGTATATAGCCCGGTGGGATCACAATAGATTCTCCACCTATGATCGCAGTCGGAAGCAGGATCTTCGCCGACTCCTCAATGCTTGTTTTTTTCATTTCAGCAATCGGCTGGTTGCTGCATTTGCTGGCGTCACAAGCACAGCCATCATGACAGGTCTTACCCTGCTTCCGGCATCCACACTTCTTAGTATTACAGATGCCTTTACATTGACACACTTAAGCCCGATCCCAGATCCTCTTTCTTAGAATACCTTCTTAGTTGGTATATAGCCCGGTGGATCACAAAACATTCTCCATCTATGATCGCAGTCGGAAGCATGTTCTTCGCCGACTCCTCAATGCTAGTTTTTTTCATTTCAGCAATCGGCTGGTTGATGCATTTATTGGCCTCACACGCACAGCCATCAAGACAGGTCTTACCCTGCTTTCGGCATCCACACTTCTTAGTATTACAGATGCCTTTACATTGACACACTTAAGCCCGATCCCAGATCCTCTTTCTTAGGATACCTTCTTAGTTGGTATATAGCCCGGTGGGATCACAAAAGATTCTCCACCTATGATCGCAGTCGGAAGCTGGATCTTCGCCGACTCCTCAATGCTAGTTTTTTTCATTTCAGCAATCGGCTGGTTGCTGCCTTTGCTGGCGTCACAAGCACAGCCATCATGACAGGTCTTACCCTGCTTCCGGCATCCACACATATTCGTGCTGCACATGCATTTACATTGACACACTTAAGCCCGATCCCAGATCCTCTTTCTTAGAATACCTTCTTAGTTGGTATATAGCCCGGTGGATCACAAAACATTCTCCACCTATGATCGCAGTCGGAAGCATGTTCTTCGCCGACTCCTCAATGCTAGTTTTTTTCATTTCAGCAATCGGCTGGTTGATGCATTTATTGGCCTCACACGCACAGCCATCACAATAGGTCTTACCATGCTTTCGGCATCCACACTTCTTAGTATTACAGATGCCTTTACATTGACACACTTAAGCCCGATCCCAGATCCTCTTTCTTAGGATACCTTCTTAGTTGGTATATAGCCCGGTGGGATCACAAAAGATTCTCCACCTATGATCGCAGTCGGAAGCAGGATCTTCGCCGACTCCTCAATGTTAGTTTTTTTCATTTCAGCAATCGGCTGGTTGCTGCATTTGCTGGCGTCACAAGCACAGCCATCATGACAGGTCTTACCCTGCTTCCGGCATCCACACATATTCGTGCTGCACATGCATTTACATTGACACACTTAAGCCCGATCCCAGATCCTCTTTTTTAGAATACTTTCTTAGTTGGTATATAGCCCGGTGGATCACAAAACATTCTCCATCTATGATGGCAGTCGGAAGCATGTTCTTCGCCGACTCCTCAATGCTATTTTTTTTCATTTCAGCAATCGGCTGGTTGATGCATTTATTGGCCTCACACGCCCAGCCATCACGACAGGTCTTACCCTACTTTCGGCATCCACACTTCTTAGTATTACAGATGCCTTTACATTGACACACTTAAGCCCGATCCCAGATCCTCTTTCTTAGGATACCTTCTTAGTTGGTATATAGCCCGGTGGGATCACAAAAGATTCTCCACCTATGATCGCAGTCGGAAGCAGGATCTTCGCCGACTCCTCAATGCTAGTTTTTTTCATTTCAGCAATCGGCTGGTTGCTGCATTTGCTGGCGTCACAAGCACAGCCATCATGACAGGTCTTACCCTGCTTCAGGCATCCACACATATTCGTGCTGCACATGCATTTACATTGACACACTTAAGCCCGATCCCAGATCCTCTTTCTTAGAATACCTTCTTAGTTGGTATATAGCCTGGTGGATCACAAAACATTCTCCATCTATGATCGCAGTCGGAAGCATGTTCTTCGCCGACTCCTCAATGCTAGTTTTTTTCATTTCAGCAATCGGCTGGTTGATGCATTTATTGGCCTCACACGCACAGCCATCACGACAGGTCTTACCCTGCTTTCGGCATCCACACTTCTTAGTATTACAGATGCCTTTACATTGACACACTTAAGCCCGATCCCAGATCCTCTTTCTTAGGATACCTTCTTAGTTGGTATATAGCCCGGTGGGATCACAAAAGATTCTCCACCTATGATCGCAGTCGGAAGCACGATATTCGCCGACTCCTCAATGCTAGTTTTTTTCATTTCAGCAATCGGCTGGTTGCTGCCTTTGCTGGCGTCACAAGCACAGCCATCATGACAGGTCTTACCCTGCTTCCGGCATCCACACATATTCGTGCTGCACATGCATTTACATTGACACACTTAAGCCCGATCCCAGATCCTCTTTCTTAGAATACCTTCTTAGTTGGTATATAGCCCGGTGGATCACAAAACATTCTCCACCTATGATCGCAGTCGGAAGCATGTTCTTCGCCGACTCCTCAATGCTAGTTTTTTTCATTTCAGCAATCGGCTGGTTGATGCATTTATTGGCCTCACACGCACAGCCATCACAACAGGTCTTACCCTGCTTTCGGCATCCACACTTCTTAGTATTACAGATGCCTTTACATTGACACACTTAAGCCCGATCCCAGATCCTCTTTCTTAGGATACCTTCTTAGTTGGTATATAGCCCGGTGGGATCACAATAGATTCTCCACCTATGATCGCTGTCGGAAGCAGGATCTTCGCCGACTCCTCAATGCTTGTTTTTTTCATTTCAGCAATCGGCTGGTTGCTGCATTTGCTGGCGTCACAAGCACAGCCATCATGACAGGTCTTACCCTGCTTCCGGCATCCACACATATTCGTGCTGCACATGCATTTACATTGACACACTTAAGCCCGATCCCAGATCCTCTTTTTTAGAATACCTTCTTAGTTGGTATATAGCCCGGTGGATCACAAAACATTCTCCATCTATGATGGCAGTCGGAAGCATGTTCTTCGCCGACTCCTCAATGCTAGTTTTTTTCATTTCAGCAGTTGGCTGGTTGATGCATTTATTGGCCTCACACGCCCAGCCATCACGACAGGTCTTACCCTGCTTTCGGCATCCACACTTCTTAGTATTACAGATGCCTTTACATTGACACACTTAAGCCCGATCCCAGATCCTCTTTCTTAGGATACCTTCTTAGTTGGTATATAGCCCGGTGGGATCACAAAAGATTCTCCACCTATGATCGCAGTCGGAAGCAGGATCTTCGCCGACTCCTCAATGCTAGTTTTTTTCATTTCAGCAATCAGCTGGTTGCTGCATTTGCTGGCGTCACAAGCACAGCCATCATGACAGGTCTTACCCTGCTTCAGGCATCCACACATATTCGTGCTGCACATGCATTTACATTGACACACTTAAGCCCGATCCCAGATCCTCTTTCTTAGAATACCTTCTTAGTTGGTATATAGCCCGGTGGATCACAAAACATTCTCCATCTATGATCGCAGTCGGAAGCATGTTCTTCGCCGACTCCTCAATGCTAGTTTTTTTCATTTCAGCAATCGGCTGGTTGATGCATTTATTGGCCTCACACGCACAGCCATCTCGACATGTCTTACCCTGCTTTCGGCATCCACACTTCTTAGTATTACAGATGCCTTTACATTGACACACTTAAGCCCGATCCCAGATCCTCTTTTTTAGAATACCTTCTTAGTTGGTATATAGCCCGGTGGATCACAAAACATTCTCCATCTATGATGGCAGTCGGAAGCATGTTCTTCGCCGACTCCTCAATGCTAGTTTTTTTCATTTCAGCAATCGGCTGGTTGATGCATTTATTGGCCTCACACGCCCAGCCATCACGACAGGTCTTACCCTGCTTTCGGCATCCACACTTCTTAGTATTACAGATGCCTTTACATTGACACACTTAAGCCCGATCCCAGATCCTCTTTCTTAGGATACCTTCTTAGTTGGTATATAGCCCGGTGGGATCACAAAAGATTCTCCACCTATGATCGCAGTCGGAAGCAGGATCTTCGCCGACTCTTCAATGCTAGTTTTTTTCATTTCAGCAATCTGCTGGTTGCTGCATTTGCTGGCGTCACAAGCACAGCCATCATGACAGGTCTTACCCTGCTTCCGGCATCCACACTTCTTAGTATTACAGATGCCTTTACATTGACACACTTAAGCCCGATCCCAGATCCTCTTTCTTAGGATACCTTCTTAGTTGGTATATAGCCCGGTGGGATCACAAATGATTCTCCATCTATGATCGCAGTCGGAAGCATGTTCTTCGCCGACTCCTCAATGCTATTTTTTTTCATTTCAGCAATCGGCTGGTTGATGCATTTATTGGCCTCACACGCCCAGCCATCACGACAGGTCTTACCCTGCTTTCGGCATCCACACTTCTTGGTATTACAGATGCCTTTACATTGACACACTTAAGCCCAATCCCAGATCCTCTTTCTTAGGATACCTTCTTAGTTGGTATATAGCCAGGTGGGATCACAAAAGATTCTCCACCTATGATCGCAGTCGGAAGCAGGATATTCGCCGACTCCTCAATGCTAGTTTTTTTCATTTCAGCAATCGGCTGGTTGCTGCCTTTGCTGGCGTCACAAGCACAGCCATCATGACAGGTCTTACCCTGCTTCCGGCATCCACACATATTCGTGCTGCACATGCATTTACATTGACACACTTAAGCCCGATCCCAGATCCTCTTTCTTAGAATACCTTCTTAGTTGGTATATAGCCCGGTGGATCACAAAACATTCTCCATCTATGATCGCAGTCGGAAGCATGTTCTTCGCCGACTCCTCAATGCTAGTTTTTTTCATTTCAGCAATCGGCTGGTTGATGCATTTTCTGGCCTCACACGCACAGCCATCAAGACAGGTCTTACCCTGCTTTCGGCATCCACACTTCTTAGTATTACAGATGCCTTTACATTGACACACTTAAGCCCGATCCCAGATCCTCTTTCTTAGGATACCTTCTTAGTTGGTATATAGCCCGGTGGGATCACAAAAGATTCTCCACCTATGATCGCAGTCGGAAGCAGGATCTTCGCCGACTCCTCAATGCTAGTTTTTTTCATTTCAGCAATCGGCTGGTTGCTGCCTTTGCTGGCGTCACAAGCACAGCCATCATGACAGGTCTTACCCTGCTTCCGGCATCCACACATATTCGTGCTGCACATGCATTTACATTGACACACTTAAGCCCGATCCCAGATCCTCTTTCTTAGAATACCTTCTTAGTTGGTATATAGCCCTGTGGATCACAAAACATTCTCCACCTATGATCGCAGTCGGAAGCATGTTCTTCGCCGACTCCTCAATGCTAGTTTTTTTCATTTCAGCAATCGGCTGGTTGATGCATTTATTGGCCTCACACGCACAGCCATCACAATAGGTCTTACCCTGCTTTCGGCATCCACACTTCTTAGTATTACAGATGCCATTACATTGACACACTTAAGCCCGATCCCAGATCCTCTTTCTTAGGATACCTTCTTAGTTGGTATATAGCCCGGTGGGATCACAAAAGATTCTCCACCTATGATCGCAGTCGGAAGCAGGATCTTCGCTGACTCCTCAATGTTAGTTTTTTTCATTTCAGCAATCGGCTGGTTGCTGCATTTGCTGGCGCCACAAGCACAGCCATCATGACAGGTCTTACCCTGCTTCCGGCATCCACACATATTCGTGCTGCACATGCATTTACATTGACACACTTAAGCCCGATCCCAGATCCTCTTTTTTAGAATACCTTCTTAGTTGGTATATAGCCCGGTGGATCACAAAACATTCTCCATCTATGATGGCAGTCGGAAGCATGTTCTTCGCCGACTCCTCAATGCTAGTTTTTTTCATTTCAGCAATCGGCTGGTTGATGCATTTATTGGCCTCACACGCCCAGCCATCACGACAGGTCTTACCCTGCTTTCGGCATCCACACTTCTTAGTATTACAGATGCCTTTACATTGACACACTTAAGCCCGATCCCAGATCCTCTTTCTTAGGATACCTTCTTAGTTGGTATATAGCCCGGTGGGATCACAAAAGATTCTCCACCTATGATCGCAGTCGGAAGCAGGATCTTCGCCGACTCCTCAATGCTAGTTTTTTTCATTTCAGCAATCTGCTGGTTGCTGCATTTGCTGGCGTCACAAGCACAGCCATCATGACAGGTCTTACCCTGCTTCCGGCATCCACACTTCTTAGTATTACAGATGCCTTTACATTGACACACTTAAGCCCGATCCCAGATCCTCTTTCTTAGGATACCTTCTTAGTTGGTATATAGCCCGGTGGGATCACAAAAGATTCTCCACCTATGATCGCAGTCGGAAGCAGGATCTTCGCCGACTCCTCAATGCTAGTTTTTTTCATTTCAGCAATCGGCTGGTTGCTGCATTTGCTGGCGTCACAAGCACAGCCATCATGACAGGTCTTACCCTGCTTCAGGCATCCACACATATTCGTGCTGCACATGCATTTACATTGACACACTTAAGCCCGATCCCAGATCCTCTTTCTTAGAATACCTTCTTAGTTGGTATATAGCCTGGTGGATCACAAAACATTCTCCATCTATGATCGCAGTCGGAACCATGTTCTTCGCCGACTCCTCAATGCTAGTTTTTTTCATTTCAGCAATCGGCTGGTTGATGCATTTATTGGCCTCACACGCACAGCCATCACGACAGGTCTTACCCTGCTTTCGGCATCCACACTTCTTAGTATTACAGATGCCTTTACATTGACACACTTAAGCCCGATCCCAGATCCTCTTTCTTAGGATACCTTCTTAGTTGGTATATAGCCCGGTGGGATCACAATAGATTCTCCACCTATGATCGCAGTCGGAAGCAGGATCTTCGCCGACTCCTCAATGCTAGTTTTTTTCATTTCAGCAATCGGCTGGTTGCTGCATTTGCTGGCGTCACAAGCACAGCCATCATGACAGGTCTTACCCTGCTTCAGGCATCCACACATATTCGTGCTGCACATGCATTTACATTGACACACTTAAGCCCGATCCCAGATCCTCTTTCTTAGAATACCTTCTTAGTTGGTATATAGCCCGGTGGATCACAAAACATTCTCCATCTATGATCGCAGTCGGAAGCATGTTCTTCGCCGACTCCTCAATGCTAGTTTTTTTCATTTCAGCAATCGGCTGGTTGATGCATTTATTGGCCTCACACGCACAGCCATCACGATAGGTCTTACCCTGCTTTCGGCATCCACACTTCCTAGTATTACAGATGCCTTTACATTGACACACTTAAGCCCGATCCCAGATCCTCTTTCTTAGGATACCTTCTTAGTTGGTATATAGCCCGGTGGGATCACAAAAGATTCTCCACCTATGATCGCAGTCGGAAGCAGGATCTTCGCCGACTCCTCAATGCTAGTTTTTTTCATTTCATCAATCGGCTGGTTGCTGCATTTGCTGGCGTCACAAGCACAGCCATCATGACAGATCTTACCCTGCTTCCGGCATCCACACATATTCGTGCTGCACATGCATTTACATTGACACACTTAAGCCCGATCCCAGATCCTCTTTCTTAGAATACCTTCTTAGTTGGTATATAGCCCGGTGGATCACAAAACATTCTCCATCTATGATCGCAGTCGGAAGCATGTTCTTCGCCGACTCCTCAATGCTAGTTTTTTTCATTTCAGCAATCGGCTGCTTGATGCATTTATTGGCCTCACACGCCCAGCCATCACGACAGGTCTTACCCTGCTTTCGGCATCCACACTTCTTAGTATTACAGATGCCTTTACATTGACACACTTAAGCCCGGTCCCAGATCCTCTTTCTTAGGATACCTTCTTAGTTGGTATATAGCCCGGTGGGATCACAATAGATTCTCCACCTATGATCGCAGTCGGAAGCAGGATCTTCGCCGACTCCTCAATGCTTGTTTTTTTCATTTCAGCAATCGGCTGGTTGCTGCATTTGCTGGCGTCACAAGCACAGCCATCATGACAGGTCTTACCCTGCTTCCGGCATCCACACTTCTTAGTATTACAGATGCCTTTACATTGACACACTTAAGCCCGATCCCAGATCCTCTTTTTTAGAATACCTTCTTAGTTGGTATATAGCCCGGTGGATCACAAAACATTCTCCATCTATGATGGCAGTCGGAAGCATGTTCGTCGCCGACTCCTCAATGCTAGTTTTTTTCATTTCAGCAATCGGCTGGTTGACGCATTTATTGGCCTCACACGCCCAGCCATCACGACAGGTCTTACCCTGCTTTCGGCATCCACACTTGTTAGTATTACAGATGCCTTTACATTGACACACTTAAGCCCGATCCCAGATCCTCTTTCTTAGGATACCTTCTTAGTTGGTATATAGCCCGGTGGGATCACAAAAGATTCTCCACCTATGATCGCAGTCGGAAGCAGGATCTTCGCCGACTCCTCAATGCTAGTTTTTTTCATTTCAGCAATCAGCTGGTTGCTGCATTTGCTGGCGTCACAAGCACAGCCATCATGACAGGTCTTACCCTGCTTCAGGCATCCACACATATTCGTGCTGCACATGCATTTACATTGACACACTTAAGCCCGATCCCAGATCCTCTTTCTTAGAATACCTTCTTAGTTGGTATATAGCCCGGTGGATCACAAAACATTCTCCATCTATGATCGCAGTCGGAAGCATGTTCTTCGCCGACTCCTCAATGCTAGTTTTTTTCATTTCAGCAATCGGCTGGTTGATGCATTTATTGGCCTCACACGCACAGCCATCTCGACATGTCTTACCCTGCTTTCGGCATCCACACTTCTTAGTATTACAGATGCCTTTACATAGACACACTTAAGCCCGATCCCAGATCCTCTTTCTTAGGATACCTTCTTAGTTGGTATATAGCCTGGTGGGATCACAAAAGATTCTCCACCTATGATCGCAGTCGGAAGCAGGATCTTCGCCGACTCCTCAATGCTAGTTTTTTTCATTTCAGCAATCTGCTGGTTGCTGCATTTGCTGGCGTCACAAGCACAGCCATCATGACAGGTCTTACCCTGCTTCCGGCATCCACACTTCTTAGTATTACAGATGCCTTTACATTGACACACTTAAGCCCGATCCCAGATCCTCTTTCTTAGGATACCTTCTTAGTTGGTATATAGCCCGGTGGGATCACAAAAGATTCTCCACCTGTGATCACAGTCCGAATGCATTTCTGCCAAACGTCCTCACATGCATTGTCTGATGACCTATATTAGAATTACATAATTGGGTAATCTTTGTAAGGATTGTTCATGAAGGCAAGACTTTCTTTATTTAACGTCTTCTGTATGTGTCATAACGTTGGCAGTTATTTTGTTATTGTAGAGTATTTAATTTTCTTTTAAAAAAAAAAAAGCTGCTGGAGAAAGCCACTGCTGTAAACTTTCATGATGACTCAGGCTCAAAGTCGTAAGCATCTTTCTCAATAAGCCAATTTTCACCTTTGGGCAAATGTTGCATCCTTATTTGAAAGGTTGTGTGGCTAGTAAACATATGATGAAAAAAAATATACACACCCTTCCCCTTCCTTGACTATAATCATACTTTTAAATTGTATAATGTATAATTTGATTTGGGATTGAAAACAAAGAGAAATAAAAGGATGTTACTCAAAGGTTATAATCCTTTATTATTTGTTACCTTTTCTACCTCTATTCATGGGTATGCAGTCTATTAAACCATGGCACAATGCAGGCAGCCGAAACATCCATGGCTGTATGTTATTTTTAATCACAGTGAAATAAAGATATGGTTTCTATTTTACCGTACATATGCAACTTTCATATTTAAGAAGATCAAATAGAG
The DNA here is from genome assembly GCF_964261635.1 of Lissotriton helveticus. Lineage (NCBI taxonomy): Eukaryota > Metazoa > Chordata > Amphibia > Caudata > Salamandridae > Lissotriton > Lissotriton helveticus. The sequence continues at coordinate 1,473,517,419 of NC_136065.1, forward strand.
CCAAAACAAATAATGCCAGTTCTTGATCATGTTGTGGATGCGAAATGGTCCAGGAATAAACAGTTTTAGTTGCTACTTCTTTTATTTTCTTTTTTCTTAACTTTGTCTTCCTACGATATTTTACCCCAAAAATATGTTTAATAGTCATGTTTAAAACTTGCAGAGACAGCGTTAACTGTTGGTCCTATTTCTTGAAATTAATACTTAATAATGTAAATACATAGAGAGAGTTTTTTGCCAGTTTCCTTCAGCTATTGCTTTGCTATACATTTATTCACATTCTGGGATTAGCCAACATTTGGTGACTGGAGTGTCAGTCTTCAAGAGTGCCAACATTTTGCCTCTATGTCCGATTCCATCTCAGGAAGTTGTTGTAACAACAGTAAAAGAAATCTGCCTAAAGTATTGCCAACACACTACTCACGAGCCCAACATTTAGCCGATTCATGCGGCATATGTCCTGGGGAGAAGCCGTGTGGTCATCCCACATGGAGGAACTTCCTGTAGCATTTAGAATACTCTTTACCAAATTGATATCTGAGGCTCCCTCCAATCTCTGTTCCATCCAGGCTGTACAGCTGAACTTGAACCTTAACCCACCAAGAGTATTGTATATATACTAAAAAAGGAAAGCAAGTTATATTTGCATATATATCAATAAAGGATTCCTTGGGTTTTTCAACTACTCAGAAGTGAATTTTTTCCAGTGTTTGTTTGGCATGAACTCACTTGTATCTTCTGTGGAGGAGGTCACGCTTTGTGTGGCGGAGAGAGAAGGGGCAGCACTAGAATTGAACTGCTTTAAGTTTAGAACCTGCTAGCAGCCTTTATATCTTCGTGCTGCCGTTATGATGCTAAATATCCTACACAAAAACATAAATATTACTATTTATTCATGAGACTATTTTAGAAACATCTTATTTTTTAAGTAATTCAATTACTACTAAAATGGATGAATTTAAAATGTAGGCACAATATTTAAAAACTTCACAAATTTAAATATTTCTTTCTCAAGAAATATGTTTGTAGGATGTGTGGCTGTTTAAAAACTTGCTCTGCATACTACTGACATCTAGTGTTGGGCTCAGGCATTACAACTTATCTTCAAAGACTTTTCGAGTCTTGGGATGTTCTGTGACCCCTCATTAGTCCACAAAGCACATTGACTCAAATGCCACCCTAGACTGTTTTTTTACTGCCATCTGGTTTAGAAGTATTCAGCAATGGCTCAGAGGCGCACATGATCCTTGCAGCTTTTTCAGACCTAACTGCTCCACTCTTCTAGACCGGCAACTCACAGTCACAGCACAATTGGTTTCTGTTCTCCAAATGAGAAGATGGTTCTACTTCCACCAGCGGCGACTGCTTCACCTCGAAGTCCTATCTTTTGCTACCTCATTCACCTTCTTCTACTCACTAGAGTCCCCTTCGATCTCCATGGAGCGTGTCCCAGAAAATGTATACAGGAAAAGAGATGGAACGCACACCCTTCCAATTTTGTCCAGTGTGCAGTGAAAAATAGTCAGGGATGAACTCCTGGTCTGTTAAGTGCCCTTCTTGCTGAGATAGAGCATTACTCTCACCTTAGTCGGGGCTTGAGCACTGAAAAGAGCTGAAAGAAACTCCCAGCTTCCGACCCACCACCAACCTTGGGCTCTGTCACCAAACAAATGATTCATAGCCAAGCAAGCTCACAGGAAAGTGTGTCTAGCCTTGGCAGTCATTGACACTACCCTCAATCTTGGTGGAAGGGCATACAATTTACCCTTTCACAGCCGAAATCGACACCAAGAGTGCATCTGAGACTGAGTGCTAAGTCGACACAGAGGGTCCCTTTGACATCATTGAAGACATCTGAGACACCCGTCCTAAGAAGACTGGTGGAGGCGCTTGATCTAGGCAAAAGCACCTCCTTATCCACGCACAGATTGGCAAGATTACTGCAAATTCACACACAGGAAGGCATTCAACCACACTGCTCCAAACTCCAATCCAATCCAAAAAATCTTTATTTCGACCTTTTAGGCCATAAAAGATGCATAAAAATATACACACATTTAAAATCCAAACAATTAGAATGCATACAGGGAACGAGTAGCAGCAATTCATAATATTTAAAAACAGTAATATAGTTAGATAAAAAAAAAAAAAAAAAAAAAAAACAAGCAACAACATTTCCTGTCGTTAAAAAAATGGAATAAGTGGTGTGATAAAAAACGTTAACAGCAGGAGCCAAAAGGTTAACATGACACAGTGGTGTAGGCATTCATCCTATGATGATTTTGCCTTAATCAAATTGGACCTAATGCGCCACATAGCCAAGAGAAATTTTGCAACTGCGAAAACAATGTGGGGGGAGGAATCAGTTTTCAATATTCTGTAAGATGTAACACAGTTCCTTATTGCCATATTCCTACAAAGGGGCACCAGCCAGTATTTCCTGGGTGACTTGTAGGTAGGGCAAAAAAACAGAACATGGATTTCCTCCTCTTCGCAGGAATTACAGCCAGTGCATAATTTGTCCCCTCCATTAGTCCATTTACTAGTAAAAGATTTGATAGGTAGGGTGCCAAACCGCCACTGTATAAAAAGCTTCCTTGCCGTAATCGGATAGATAAAATCCATAAAAGTCTCAAACTTATAAGAATTTTTGGATTCAGTAAAACAATGGGTTAAAATGCCAATGCTGGGTGCAGTCATGTGGGAAACAAGATTTTGTTCCTTGTAAGCTTCCACAAGTCTTTTCCGGGGGACCCTATTACAGCCTATTTCCGGGACCTCCCACAGCTCATTAAAACCAAGCCGAAGCAGTTCTTTTTTAACAAAGGCTAGCCAAGGAATCTTATCATTGTGATTTAGATTCATAACATGCACAAGATCTTGCCTGTAGTGGCTGAGCTCCCCTGTTGACCATAGTCTATGCCAGAATCTTAAAGGTTTGGATTCAAGGTCCTCCCTGATGGACGGCAAACCCAAATCTAGACGTAAGGGAAACAGAGGAGTTGCAATTGGGAGGGCCAGGAGACGCCTCATGAAGTTGTTTTCGACACGTACCAACTCACTAGCAGCTTGATGTCCCCATAATTCACTACCGTAGAGTGCAGCTGATTTCGCTTGTGTTTTGTACATCTCAACTGCAGGGGCTATGGGTTTATAGGTTGAGGTGTTCGTAGCCTTTAAAATAGCCCCAGAAAGTTGAGAAAGCCTTATTCGCGCACTCGAAATCTGTGGACCCCAGGATAGGTTCTCTTGGAGGGTCACACCCAGGTACTGAAATGTTTTAACCCTCTCTAGAACCGTGGAGTTTAGGGATGGGTTAGGTCTAGTTGTGGGAGAGGGGTTAAAGATCATAAATTTGGTCTTCCCTGTGTTAATCTCAAGGCCATACTGCCTGCAAAAAAGACCAAATCCATCTAGGATTCGCTGAATTCCCATGGGTGATTTAGAGACCAGGAGGGTGTCATCAGCAAACATTATTGCCGGCACCCTCCCGCCTGCCAAAACCGGGGCGTCGTTGTCCCTAACGTTAACTAAGTGTGAAATGACACTGTTCACGTAAAGACAAAAAAGGGTAGGGGCGAGGACGCATCCCTGCCTAACACCCCGGGAGACAGGGAACCTTTTTGTCAAGGCTCCACCCCGCCCACATCGTACCTGGGCAAAGTTACCCTGATGAAGTCTTATTATGGCCTGGAGCAGGTTAGTGGGCACTCCCATCTCCTTCAGGACTTCCCAGAGTTTGTTCCGTGGTACTAAGTCGAATGCTGACTTCAGGTCTACGAACACCATGTACAATCTCCCTCCCTCGATGGTCACCGATTTCCAAAAAAGGAGGACGAGGCGGAAGATTTGGTCCATGGTGGACGTATTTTTCCTGAAGCCAGCCTGGAGGGGACTTAAAATTTCGTTTTCCTCGATCCAGTCCAAGAGTTGGTCCAGTAAAAGTCGCGAATAAATCTTCTGGGGGACATCTATAAGGCTGATCGGCCTGTAGTTGGATGGGAGCAGAGGGCAGCCCTTCTTGAAGATAGGGACTATCTCTGCCCCCAGCCAAGTACAGGGGATCGCCATTCCACTTGCAAGTGAATTAAAAAGAATGTGAAGATAAGGCGCCCAGACCTCTGGGTGGGACCTAAAAAGGTCGCCTGGTAATTTATCAAGGCCGGGGGCCTTTCCCAACGCTAGACCCTCTATTGCGCTGGCCACTTCCCCTAGCGTAAACTCCAAGGTGTCTCCAGGAAGGGAAAGGAGTGATGCAACAACGGCATCAGTGTTCTCTAGGGTATCTGCGTAAAGTTTACTGAAATGGTCTTCCCATATATGTGCTGCTATATTGGGTTCCACTGCAGCTTTGGGTTCCCCTGAGCCAGTAGTGACTAGTGACCAGAATTTTCTTAAGTCCTTAGATATAAGGGCAATTGAAAGATCATGCCATCTATCCCAGTCCGACCTCGCACGATCCATCGTGGCCTTATACTGACGCCGCAGATCGGCCACCCTGTTCCGAGCTTCGCCCTCTTTGACTGCAGTAATAAGGTCAGATTTGGCCTTTCTGCAATCAGAGTTATACCAGGTGGAGGTTCTAGTCTTGTGTTTGGGCTTTGTCACCTCAGGGTAGAGAACCTCTCCTAGAACTCCCACTAGGTCTTCATGAATTAAAGGTAGAATTTTATGTAAATCCTGGGGACTGGATTGACTGACTAGTTCATCCAGGGCCTCAAGTTTAGGCAGCACCAGATTGTAGATTTTCCCAATATTTTCTTCTGATTTGGAAAATTTCTGCCATCTCACCCTACGCCTGTTAGAGGATAGTACCAGGTTTCCCTTATCATCTCTGTCCTCGAGTGGTAGTGATCCAGGATATACTGGAAGATAGGCCAGGAAGAGTAGGAGAGCGTCATGATCACTATCTGTGCGGGGGATTATTTTAAAATCCTCTACCTTTGGCCAAAGACTGGTATCCACAAAAATGTAGTCCAGTCGTGACTCATGATTTTTCCTGTTAAATGTACATTTTGAGGGAGTATCTGAGGGCGTACGTCCATTGCATACTCTTAACGCAAAATTAAGGGTTAGTGACATAATTTGGACCGCGAGTGGAGACCAAGATCTGGGATGGGGCGATTGGCATACTGGGATACCCCAGAAGTCATCTTCTGCCATAAGGGCCCCTTCCCTCAAGCCCTCTAAGGGCTCAAAGTGACAGTTAAAATCTCCGCCCATTACCACCTTGTAATCGGTCGGCAGCTGTCCCAAAAAGGACGCAAGATCTTCTAATGTAGTGGACTCCGCCGTTGGGCCAACTGGGCGGGAATAGACATTTATAATATAACTTTTGGGCACCCGGCCAGTTTAATAAAACGCACTGGATGTCTTGAGAGGACGTGGCTATGGTTTCCGCAATGCAACCAATATGACACGCTATCCACACTGCCAAGCCACCCGAGGGCCTCCCCTTACCATTCCAGGAAGCCTGGATTTCGAATACCGCATAGCCAATTTTAGGGACAGGTTCCCTCGCCCATGTCTCTTGAAAGAGACAGATGTCACTATTTATTATTAAAGAGTCCCATTCTTCAGTGTATATCTTATTGGCAATGCCTGCAACATTCCATGACAGTACCCTCAGGGCTCTAGATGGAATGTGTAATGTAGTGCCCTGCCCCCCAGTAGTATCACCACCACTACATACATGTGAGATGGGAATCCCTGGAGGGGGAGATGGACTAAGGTTGGGTGAGACTAAAAGAGTTTGGGTCATGCCATGGGAATCGCTTGGCATCTGAGGAGGAGAGTTTGCACCAGATGAATAAGATTTAAACTCCTGTACGCCTGACCCCCTCTCTAATACAGAATGATCAGGAGAGAATCCCAGGCGTCAATCACAGGAATCCAAACCAGAGAAAGCTTCGAATCTATTACTAACTTCCAGGGGAGTGAAAGGAAGCAAATGGTCCATTCCCCCTGTTTGAAAAGAATAGTCCGATCTCCCATGGCTTAAACCGTAGCCCCTTTGCGGAATGGATTCCCACCCATAAACATTCTTTGAAACCATTGGGCCAGGCTGCAGGGAGAAGTGATGGTTATTTTGTTTTGGAGCAATAGGACCTGTCGGGGCCATAGAAGGCCAGGGGCATGACAGGGGAGCTACTAGGGCTCTGGGATAGAAGTAAGTAAGGTCGCACGGCATGATTGATTTGCCTAAGTTCCCTGGCATCCAGCTCAGGATGTGCCTAACAACTTCAGGATCCCTAAAGTTGATCACAATCAAGTCGCCCTCTATATCTTTCTCCCGCCCCCCCCAACCAAGAGAGTCGACGCACGTGCACAATATCCCCAATAACATTCTCCGGTAGTGGCCTATTTTTAGACAGCCAGTACATAGTTTTATTTTTAAGCTGCTGTGGACCTTCTCGCTTGTCAGGGTCAAGGGTGGGAACACCCGTAAGCACCACTACATAGGGTAGTGCTTCCGGAGGAAGTTCAACCTGTGGAATTCTACGTTTAAATACTAAGGAACAGAGGCTATACCAAGAAGCACAAGGCTACAAGCCTTTCATGTTAACCTCCCACACCCAGGCATTTACCTCCACATCCATCTCCACCATCACCACCAGGCTCATACTCGCTTCTGCCACCACCATAGTCTTCTGGCAGGTCAGTGCAGTCATGCTCACACTGAGCAGTCCTTTTGGGAAACCGCTGCTTTCAACCTGCCTCCTGGGCCATGAAACGAAGGCAATCCTGGGACGATTATGTCAACGCTGCGGTCAACTCGGATCTAGACCCATACCTGGCTCTGCCATCCCCGCCAGATGATACCTCTGCATATCATGCCATCATTCAGACGCCGGCTACCACCATACATTCGACATGCATATCTTATAGGAAGAGGAGAGCTTTTTAGTTGAGACCCTCTACTCGACTAGAAAATCGTTCAGTTCCTGCTCATGCGTAAGGGCATGTTGAAATCAACCCGTACAATTTGAAAGACCATGTCATCGTAAATGTGGTCACATCACAGGTCAAGAAGTAGTACAAGGCTTCTGACAGTAACCTTTTGTACCGCTGTGACTAAGTCTCTCTAGACTCCCTGGTTGTACACACAGCAAAGAAGCAGGCCTCTGGTCAAAACGCTGGGGTCAACCAGGCAAGCGCCTCAGTTCCACAGACACTTGTGAATTCATTATAGGGACCATTCAATTGTTTATTGCTTATTCGGTTGGCTTGCTGTTGAGATGCAACAGGTTTCACTTTGAGGATATAGAGGCTCTCATAGCACCTCCATAGGACCTCAATAATAAGAGGGGTAGATCATTTCCAGTGCAAATATCTGCTGTGCACTTCATGCTGTGGATCTTGTCTCCTGAATTGTGAACACTAGCACCCTGCTCCTCCATACATCTCTACTCATCTTTGGGTTTAACTGGAGACCCAGTAGCACCTCATCCAATTTCCATTCAGTGGGGAATATCTTTGTGCCCCAAGTGGATGAGATGTTGGAAAAGATATAAAAGTACACCAAGATTGCAGAATCCATGTGTGCACTGCAGTATGCTGCTCCAAGCAGGACCTTTCGTAAGTATTGATCTGGTAACAAGAGCACCCCCCCCTCCCCTCAGCCAGGCACAAACCTACCAGCACCTACAGCATACCTTTCATAAATCTCTGGCAGGATATGTGAGGGCCAGCTTCTGGGATAACGGAGGCAAATGCAAGGCTAGATGCAGTTGTCTCTAAGGTGCCTCTGTTCCAAAACACTGACTCAGCTGCGCTCCCACACCACTCAACACCTGTCGGGGAGCAGTAATGAATTTACTCTCACTGGGAGTAAATCAACTCAGACTAATGAGTCTGAGCAGAGGTTTAGCAAGGGCTACTGCTTAGAGAATTTCACACCACTCCTCAACATAAGCACCACACTACCACATCCTCAGCCAAAACCACCCGACACTCGTTAAGGAAGAGGTTCAAGTAATTCTCTAGACGGGAGAAATACAGCTTGTGGGCACACACTAGTGGGGCAAAATAATCTCTTCACTGTAATTTATCTGGTTGCTCAGGCAATGGGATTTCATGACTGCACTTAACCTGAATGGCGTCCTTTCCTGATCTCCATCCTTACCGCCCATCTTACTTTGGAACACTACACTACCAATTCAACTTTCTACCCTTCAGACTTACTAGGGCCTCCGCGCTTTTTACCAAGAGCATGGCAGTGGTAGCCTTACAGAGACAGCATACTCATCACCCCGTACTTCTATGACTGACTGATCAAGAGCAACAAGAGGCAACAATGCCTTGCACGCACTCAAATAGTCGCAACTCTGTTTCACTCCTTAGGGTTCATTATAAGAGCAAAGAAGTCACTCTCCCAACCCTGACAAATTCAGCTATTTCTGGGATCAATGTTAAAAGCAGTCACAAAGAAATCATAAGCCTACTAGCAGAGTCGGTTTAGACATTCCCGAGTTCAGTGCCAAAAGCTGTCACAAGGAAATTCTAGCTTAACTAGCAGTCATTTTAGCCACTGCTGCCTATTTTTCAGTCCACTCCTTAGCTAACTGTAAGACCTTTAACAAAGCTCTTGGGTATGATGGCATCTTGCATAGTAATTGTGTCACATGCCAGATTACAGATGCCTCCATTGGAACAGTGGTCAAAAGTGGAGGGCCCTTTGGAAGATATAGTATTGTTAAAGGCCAGCACTTGGTGTTCCTTTGCCATGGTAAAAGAGCAACAACTTTATTTTTCTTGGGGGAGGAGGGGAAACTAGAAGTTACATAGATGTATTGACTACAGATACCATATGGTTAAATATAGGAATGACTACTGAAATTTGTAGAAACTGTATCTGGAAATAGCCGTTTGTACCATCTGACGGGGGCAATATATGTTCAAACTGTAACGATATACGTATGGAAACTAATAAAAACAAGTTTGACAAAAAGAGAGCAACAACCTGCTGTTCTACAGGCCTTTCTTGAACTCTTTTTTGCAGGTGATAATCACCGCCAATGCGCCACTCACTGGGTGAGAAGCACAATTCTGCAGTATGACTGTGCAAGGTACTTGGAACCCTCACCATCAGAGTCGATCTTCCCTGGCAATCTCCTCAGCTGTCAAAGCCTTCTTCAAATTGTTCAGAATAAGTTGGTCCTAATAGGATGGACAACATGACTGCCATGTGATATTTATAGAAGCAGGGAGATACCTACTCCTCCATCTGTCTTAACACTGGAGGTCTGGCACTGGGCATCCCACACCATCTTACACCAGAACCACCTATCAGGTGTGGACAACACATTTGCGGACCTCTTAACAAATCAACATGTCCACTAGTGGGATTGCATCACACAAGTCTTACACAGGTGTTTCCAACAATATCCACCTCTTCAACACCACAGAAAATGCAAAATGTTTATGTTTGCCTCAAGGTACTGTCAATTGAACTGCACTATAGAAAAACTGGTCCTTTAAAACTAATTCTTGGGCTGGAACAATGACGAGAACTGAGAGAATCTTAAGCTCTCCCATGTAGTTTCAGTTTTACAGTGTATAAGCTCCTCTTGGCTACATTGCTCATATGTTCTCCACAATAATCATTAAATCAATTGCTCTGTGCCATCCAACATACACTAATTACCTTGACAGAGACACAAATGTTTGATTGCCTGGTAACCTAGACCTTCAAGTGTTCAGAGACTGCCCCAATTACCTCATTTTCCATAACCTGCTCAAATATTGCATGTCCATTAGGACCAATTCTGCAATCAACACCTCAGGATTGCCTATTTGTGTGGTCTCAGTAATTAGTTTGGCTTCCATAACTAAAGAGTGTCTATATCCCAAATCAAACTTTTCTTTCAGTGATTTTATATCCAAGATGCCTGTCGTCTCTACTATAGGCTGAATATATCACGTGTATCTGCCTTCCTAGATGGCAGCCATGAGTGAAATGCACACGGATGGCAGAATTTCTATTGAACAATTACTTGCCTCCAGCAATGATCTTCTACCCTTTAAATAAAATGTAGCAAGAAATGGTTAAAACAAGGGCCAGTACCTTTTAAAACATTTCATTAAGTATCCACATCTGGTCGGTGCCACACACATGCCTACTAAAGTGGCAATAGAAGTTAGCTTGCCATACATGCAGAACTGGGAATGCTGATCTATTTTTAAGATTCCTATGGTATTGACATTCTTGGGCCGGACTTGAAAGGGTGATAGCCCCAAGAACACCCTGCTTCCCAGTGTGGAACCTTAATGTAATTTTCACAAGGCTTATGTGTCTGCCTCATCAACTCCTCCCCTATTGCATCCTACAGTTTCTTTCTCAGAAGGTGGCCTTTCTAGCAGCTCAGATGCATCAGCAAGATACAAGCACTCACCACTCAAATGTCATTATTTCAGGTGCACAAGGACAGGGTTGTCCTTAGAATGAATCTAAAGTTGGTAATTTCACCTTTCCCCATTAACCAAACTATTGAGTTTCCTGTATTCTTTCCACAACAATGATTCAGTAGCAGAAAGGGTATTGCACAACTTGGACTGCACGCGGGTATTCATGTACTATATTGACTGGACCAAAGCCTTTCTCAAAACTAACCATCTGTTTGTAGCTTTTACTAAGCTCCAGAAAGGATGCCACATTTCAAGGCAGGCACTGCAAGGTGGATTGACAAATGTATCTAAACCCACTACCCCAAAGATAAACATGTACTGACTGTACCTCCCAGGGCATTCTACACACAAGAAAGGCGTGATCATTGCTTTTCTGCATAGCATCCCACTACCCAACATCTGCAAACCAGCTACCTTGTTAACTCTGCATGCCTTTACGGAGCAATTCTGTGTGACATACTAGCCCAGCAACAGGATATGCTTGGTTTGACCGTGTTAAAAGCATTGTTCTGAACATCTGCATCATCTGCTTGCTATGACTGCTTAACAGTCTATGTGTAGTATGTATATCTACTGCCACACATGGTACAGACAGAAAATTTAATAATGTAAGCATCTGTAGATTCACATGCTCCCACACATGGTGCAGACAGAAAATGTAATACTGTAAGCATCTGTAAATTTAGATGCTCCCACCCTCCTTCCCGGAAGCTATTTTAGTAGGATTGATAGTTAAATTTCTTAACAACTATTAACTTGAACAATGCAAACAAATACTAATTGTACAGAGTATTAGAATATTTGACTTGGAGAATTCTTTGTATTTCTCCTAGGAGCAAAATTGTAGGAAAGATTCCTGCTTCATATATAAACAATTTGCAGTTGTGCCCACTGACATATGTACGCCTATGTATAGTTATGCAATTTTGTGAAGCTAAATCAACCCTATATAGTTTAATTTGCAAGTATTACTGAAGTTGTAAGGCCAAATCCAACAATACTGATTTAATCTGCAAACACTGTCTCACAATCCTTCATTCCCAGGTATATTCTTCTGCACACGTTTTTAATTGCACATTGATTGAAACACTTTCTAATAAAGTTCATTCCATGTCTTGCCTCCCTGCAGGGCCGAAATGTTTTTGTATTCACTGGCTCTTGTTCATCTGAGTCTATGTGACATTAAGTCTCAAATGCCAGTCATGAAACTCGCTGAAAGAACATTCATGGGAAAGTAGCCTACCATTTATCTAAATAAATGGCCATGGAGTTTGTTACCCGTCCATGATCAAAGGAGTCAATAGATTACCGATGTTGACTTCCATCGAGTGACTTGGCCAATTGATTATGTAATATGATTTAGCTAAGTTGCAGTCTATGATGAAACTTTCTGGCTCATTGTCATGACCACAGACAAATCGGCATATCAATAAAAATGATTTGGGCCTCATTTACAGCCAGTCTTTAATTACTTACACATCAGTATATTGTGTATAGTTTCTCTGGATTGACATAATGCTTATTAATGTTCCCAAAAACCTCTGATTGATGAACAATGAAATGATAATGGAAAAATCCACTAGATTGCAAGTACACTCATTTGGGCCTTGCTGAAATTGAGAAGTTCCATTTGTAACCTATTGCACTTAGTCACACCAGTGATAAAAATAATTTTGGCTAATGTGCAAAGGAGCACAACATCTGATATAAAGCACTACAATACCAGATCCCTTTACATTTCTGCTTTACACTTTAGAAAACTATTAAAATAAATGAATAAAGAACATCTTATATAGGGTGGGAGTAATATCAGAATTGAAATCAAACATGAATGAATCCTATCCAGGTAGCATATGAAGTGGTTTCTAGAAACTTGTTCAGATTACTAATTGAGGAAACTCCTCACAATTGAGCTCTGTAATTTTTTGTTGCCTAAGGCAGCACCTGAGTCTGATCAAAGAATGTTTATTAGGATGTCCTTTTCATCCAGCGAGACTTAATCAACGAGATTTTTACCTCTATAGTACAGCTTATGTAAATATATTTTCCATAGTTATCCATAAGCTCAACACTCCAAAGTTATAGCAAGTTGACAACTAATGCTTGACAAAATACTGAATTAAGTAAATGTTTTTTGAAACTGATAAAAGTATTATGAATTGTTGGTTCTAAACCTGCTGCTGTTCAAGTGTGTGTCTTAATGAAGGACGGGTAAAGTTAGTAGCACTTTTCTATGATAAAAAAGAGAGAAGGATGTAACATGGTATTTACATAAATAGTTGGCATGGCACGTACTTACCGAGAAATCTGTTGAAAACACAAAGCCTGGATTTTTTTTAGCTTCTAGCATTCTTGTTGAAAGTATATTATTGACAGTGCTTAAAGTGAAGTGCTTTACTTCGCTAAGTGTCCATCACTTCACTGACATCAGCAGTGCGTTCTTCCACACATTGGAGTAAACGTTGGCTCCCATTGCACAGCATTGCTATTGACTGAAGATTACTTTTGAAACTCATACCGTTTTGACCACTCACATCCAATGATAAACATGTTTTTAACTACTGTTGGCAATTTTATTGATGTAAAAAAATGTAAGCTGCCAATTAGACTAAGACCGCAAACAGAGTCCACTGAAATGCCTCTCGATGATTACAACTAATTTGTATAGTTTGTCTATAGTGTATTGTTTTCTCAATTTAGTATGAGAAAAAATGTTTAATAAATGGTGAAAATTACTCTTGGGACAGAGAATTATTAATAATTATTATTGGTTCTACCATGACATTTTATTTTTGTATCAAGATTTTAATATTGCATCATAGGATGACATTCTTTCATGTATTTGTAAATGCAGTATAAGTAATCGAAGTCAAGTTTGCTTAAAGGACTTCTCTCTGCTATTAATCAGCCTAGTACAGTGTGAATTTGTAGAGATTGCTTTGCTACAGAGAAGTCAAGATCCATCTTACTTTTATGACTTTAATTCATGTGACATTTGGCATGACCCACGTCTTCCAAAGACTTAGGATAAACATTTTTTTTTTTAAATGGACTTTTGGTATGACTAAGAGAACTGAACATAACATGATGTATTTACCCTGCATTAGTACAATTGAAAATGTACAGAAGTGATAATAAGATGATAAATGCATCGAAAACGCTGTTAACAGAGTGTCATTACATGTTATTGGGCATGAGAATATTACTTTTTGAGTTATTGTCTGAATAGTTTAAAAACCACTGGTTCCGCACAATGATGAACAAGTAAGACTTCCGTTGTCACCATAATTTCCTGTCCTATCTTCCAATATCTTGAAGCAATTATAAGTTTATTTTTTACAGTAGTAATTACATCATAAGACAGTGGGGAAAAAACTCAAGACCATTTGTACTAGCATTTTGAGAGATACAGTGATGTTGTCTGTGTTAATAGGATCTGGTCTACTATGATGTGCAAAGTGGTTATCCTGTTTAAAGCAAAGTTTTAAGGGTAGACTAGACACTAAAGCAAGGGTATTGTTAAAACCGCTTCTTTTTTATCAGTTTGATGCACATAGTCTAATCGATTAACTTGTAATTTCGAAGTGCCTTTTCATATGGCAAAACTGTAAATATAACAAGTAATATATAATAAAATAGCAATAGATGCCTGACGTTATCCAATAAAGTTTTTTCAAATGAAAATGATGTGGACTTAGTTTCTTGATACGTTTTTTATTTTTATTTGTTCTGCACACACCAAAAATCGAAAAAGGTGATGCACCATCAAGCCAATTCTAGCCAAATGAAAAGTCCAGTGATAGCATTGTGTCAATTTTTAAACCAACGAGAGGACAAAAAAAAGCTCCGGACCACCACCGCCTCCTCCCAGGCCTTCAAAAGGGACCTCAAAGTTCTCCTCCTCCAGAGACACCTCCAAAAGTAATTCACGTCCTCTTGCTATTTGTGAGGAAGACTTCCCACTACTGATAATTTCTACTTTCCATGACCATGGAAGTGCCTTCCCAGTGTATGCCTGTGATTGGAGGGTCTGCCTTTTTGCAGTATTTTCCATGTACTGGTGTTCGGTGCCCTTTTGTAACATGCACACACCACTCTGCCCTTGCAACACACGGCTGCTACCTCTCACATGTCTTTACCTTTGATACTTGCACAAGTGCCACCTTGCCCATGTAACGCTTGTTCCTGAGCCTGAGTGTCTAGCACTTATTGCAGGACTATACCTCTAATTATACTCTGTTTTCTCTTATAACTGCACACTTGTCACTTTCATTTCCTCTTGTGCACTTTTGACTACCTCATGTATTCTGGTTGCTCACAATTTTTACTCAAGTATTTTGTTTGCTCACGATTGTCACTATTACCTTTACTACCTCATGTATTTTTGGTTGCTCATAGTTTTTACTACCTCATGTATTTTGTTTGCTCACAATTGTCACTATTACCTTATGTAAGTAACGTATGTTTTTGCAACCTGTTCTTTTGTAATGTTTCTCATTATGTTTCATTTCTGTTCCTAATGTGAAGCGCTCTGACGCCTTCGGGTAAAGTCCGCGCTATATAAAAATGCATAAATAAATAAATACCGCCTTCGGGTAAAGTCCGCGCTATATAAAAATGCATAAATACATAAATAAATAAATACCGCCTTCGGGTAAAGTCCGCGCTATATAAAAATGCATAAATAAATAAATAAATACCGCAAATCAAACATCCTCGTCACTCTGCCGGCCTGCGACCAGGAAGTCAGGCAGGCCGGCGCGACAACCGGAAACAGGAAGTAGGAGGGCGGGAGCCTACCCCGCCTCCCACGGAAGAGCCGCGATTGTTTGGAGCACTGGATCAGGCAGGAGCCTACCCTGCGCCCCGGTGCCGAAAGAGGGAAGAAGAGTCCTGCTGCCGGGCCCTGCAGCTGAGGAGAGCCGCCGCACGAAGGAAGCCGGTGAGTGGGTTGCTGAGCTGCGGGGGGGGGGAGCATGTGTGTGCGCGTGCGGGGGGGGGCGGGCTGTGTATGTGTGTGTGTGTGCGTGTGTGTGTGTATGTGTCTTGGAGTGCGTGTGTGTGACTGTGGGGGAGGGGGTGTGTGTGTGAGCGAGTGTCTGTCTGCGCGCGCATGTGTACGGCGCGGGACGCGACGTGCGCGTTCGCGCACACGAATCCAGGAAGAAAAAGCTCGTACACCCTCTTGTCCTCCTTCCCCCCAGACTGATCGCTATACGTCTCCAGCTGGACAAATGCATCCTTGCGGATGCATTGCCAGCGAGACCCAAAAAAGCAAGCACCTATGAACAGGATATACGGAACCATCAGACATGGAGGACAGACCCATCAAACATCAGCAAATGTGGTATTGCACAAGAAAGATTGGTTCCAGTGGAAGATTTCCAATGAAGCTGAATGGTTTCACATAATGATTGCTATTTAAATGCTAGCAAATAGACCAAACTGTTTTTTTCAGACCTTTACATATAAAAGGTGGGACCTCTTTAGAAGGAGAACATTCCTCATTTATAAATCAGGCTATCCTTCCTCTTTTTTTCGCTGTCTGAGTTATAGACGCACGTTCACTCACAACCCACCCACCTTGCTTCTAATTAGAAACATATACCTTTTACAATGGTTTCACTTTCAATTTCATAATTTTTACATTGGTATAAACATAATTTATAGCAAAATCTGGCTGCTCCATATTCTATTACTTCAAGAAATACGGCCCGTGCAATGGATTTGCTCATTTTTTCATCTGTTTGAAACTGTATAATACTTCCCCTGGTGTTCTGTCTCAAGATGATGCTCTTCACTGTTCATTTGGCGCATCATTGTACTTTGCAGAAGCACATCTTTTTTTTTTTTTTTTTTTGTCCTCATTTGCCGATACCCTAGTATAAAGAAACAACCACCAACCACCACAACGCCTCCGTAACCAGCCCTCGGATATGTTAACATGGCACGGACCCAGGCGCGCAAAAGCTATTGTTGGCGGGAGAAGGGATTCTTCACACAACAGGGAGACCTAGATCTCTCCATCTAGACGTGTTAACGCCTGTTGGACCAGCCCAAACCTGGGAAGACCCTTCAACCGGTCCATACAGTAGGAAACAGGCATAATCATAGGACCCGAAAAAAAAAAAAAAAAAACAACCCCGGGCATTCTACCTCCATTTTACCAAAAAGTCCCAAAAAGCAAGCTTTTTCCTGCTGCAGGATCTGGCCAGGTCCACCCTAGAAACCTCGTAGAGAGATGTCAACCATCCTGAAAAAGTTGGGGGAGCTACGTCTACCCAAAACCTGCAAATCTGTCTCCTAGCCAGGAGGATTGAATAAAACAAAAAGGATCTAGCCTGCCCAATGATGCTATCATCTAATCCAAAGATAATCAGGGGAAGAGAGATATGCAATGTTGTATTAAGCATAGAAGACAGAGCCTCCAACACCTTCTCCCAAAAATAGCTGATTGCTGGGCAGTCCTTGAACATGTGAACATCCGAAGCCTCCGGCAGATTACATTTATTACAACTTTTCCCATGTTGATATTTAGATTTTTTCTGGGGAGAAAGGTATGCACGATGTAGCGTGAAAAGGTGGTTTCTTTTCAGCCAAGCTGGTTTCACAAGCTTGTTTAGCAAAGTAAATGAAATTTGCCACTTCGAATCCCACTGATCTCCCATCTCTCTTGCCCATAATTTCTCAGGGAGATTAAAATCTCCATCTATTTCTTCTAAAATCCCCCAGTACCAACATGCAACCTCCTTGCCACCCCCTGGTCTCGTGACCAATAAACTTTCCAGAAGCACATTTTCTTGTGCATTGTTTTCCGACACAAGTTCCAGTGAATTTTCAAGTTATTTACTAAGATATACACCCCAGTAAGAACGCACGCTTGAGCATCATCTCTGATAACTGTATTAGGTCATGGTTTTGGATCTTATTTTAAGACAAATCAAGTTTCTATGTTTCTGATTGATGGATGTCACTCTTTCTATAACAAATATGGTGAGTTGCGTGCACTGTTCACTGGGTCGTTAGACCCTACCCGATTCTTCAAAATTAACCTAATGCAGATAATAATTCTATACGTTGTACATTTTATTCCAAAATAAACTAATATTAATTTCTCAATCTCAATAGCATTAACAAAATAGCATTATAAGTTTAAACAAACCATACAATGTTAATTGATGTACAATATACAATGCATCTTATTGATTATACAACATTCTCATAAATACCCGATGCATTTCGGCACAAAATAGTCCGTTCCTCGGGCCGTCTTGTAACGATAAAATAAAAACATATCTATCCAATTTTTTAAGAAAATGTAACTTAAACAGCGAATATGCCGAAGTCACGTTACCCAGGTACCCGTTGGAGATTAATAAAAAGTCCCAAATAACTTTTTAGGATTGCCGGACTAGTGTAGAGTTTAAATAGGTCTCACAAGACTAAGTGAATTTGAGAGAAATGCTGTAAAGGAAAAACCCATTGTGAAATATGAACAGAAATGAAAGAGAGACAAACACTCAAGTAGGTGTAAAATATCTTGATGGAGCAATGTTTATATTTAAAGCACACCTGGTCGTCAAAGTCCAATTTGTTGTCTGTTTTTACAGCGTTGTGACTTCTAGGACTTTTGGTGGTTTATTGAGCCCTGCTATTTTCAAGCGCAGGTGAGCAATTACAGGCATATGCATTTTTTCGATTTACTCGCACAGTGGTTCATAAGCATACGGTTGTTGTTTCCTTATAGGGAACCTTTTCCTAATAGGTGCGCTTTAAATATAAACATCGCTCCATCAAGGTATTTTACACCTACTTGAGTGTTTGTCTCTCTTTCAATCTGCTCATACGACTACGCAACCTGTCATTGCGTAATTGTAATAACTAATAGTTTGCTAACATCCACCTGGTATTAATACTTCTCATGGCTACTTCTAACTGCAGATTCCTCCTCTTACAATATTCCGCAGGAGCGAGTCTGGATCCAGACATCTTTTTTTATAGGAGTTCTTCAGCACCTCTAGGTGGCTTCAAGCTGCTAGTCTTTAGCTCCAGACTGCCCTGAAATTGACGAAGTGTAGCAGCAGATAAGCAACACACCTACATGCTGACATCTGTTCCTTTCTTTCAGCACTTTCTGATGCAGATCCAAAACTGCTCCTGAATTTGTCTGATCTTCCAGCAACTTCCAAACTTTTCAGTGTGCTAGGCACTGATGTCCCCTCTAAAATGATGCAGGAAGCACATTGTAGTCACTGATCTGCAACTGGGTGTTTCTGGTGCCTGGGCTCTGGACGCCACTCTTAGGTAGTGTCAAAAATTCGTCCTCATGTACCTGAATGTGAATCCAGATCGGGAGGCAAGCTGTATGAAAAAGTAAGAAGTTCTGAGCTTCCTATAGGTCCCACTTGGGTCTCAGAGTCAGACTCAGTCCAGGTTCCTGTGGCATTCCTGGGATTGTTCCACTTCCCGCTTGAAGTCCTAAACAAAGTCTAGGTCCAAACACAAGCATAAAAACATGAGGCAGGACTCAACCCCATCCCAACACTCTGATTCCACGAAAGAGGCACGAGGGTGCCAGGATGTGAGTCATACTCCATTGAAATTGCCTGTCACTGAGCAGGTTCAGTAGCTAATCCCAACACACCCCAAGTTTCCCAGACCGTAGGTGACCCTGCAACAGACTGAGGCCTTCAAATAGGCCGCAATGCAAATATTCAGTGCACTTTCAGCTCAATCTGGCATGCCTTTATGCTCCTGATAACCACAGGGGCCTCCAGTCGAGTTACCTCTGGTTCAACCTTTCCCCATGCCATCTGTCCCTTGAGACCTGTTACCAGGCCCTTACTGTACAGACTTCTTCTCCATCCCCATGATCCGTTTTGGTCCCTACCCCCCAGATACTACTATCACCAGAGGGTGATCTGATGCAGACGCCCATGTCGGACCTCAAAGCAGCATTGGCCCAAGCACGACCGATGTTGCACTACAATCTTAGAAAAGTGCAACCAGTTGTCATGAAGCCAGACTATCACCCTGCACCCCTTCCGCCTTGCAGCTATCGGTATAGCTTCTTTATCTTTTTGGTTCTGATTCTGTCACTCTGCCAGAGCAGGGTGTATCACAGGAAGTTGATAATTGTGAGGTGATTGGCTTCCTCCCCTCATTACACTGCTGGTGTCTTATACCAGGATGCCAGTGTGTTTGACAACTCATCTGAGGCAGAACTTAACTCACCACATGGATCACCAGTGCCTCATTTGCAGTAGTGGTATGGAGGGCACCCTAGGTGCTAGAGTTACAACTGCCCTACATTTAGATGAAGAAAATTTGTTTTTTTTTTATTTATTTTTTATTTAAACAACTTTTTATTAAAATATAAAAACGTAGAATATACATATGGCTTTCTGATATACAGTACAAAATGTGGTATGCTTCGCCTTCGTGTTTTCCGAACTGAAATTCTGAATCCTGTTCCAGCAGCTTTTGAGCCCTCGTTTCCGTTCAATGATTCCCTCACAGAGTTCTGCACATTTGATTGTGTGGTAAGGTCTCTTCTGTGGGACACATTGGAGGCTCTAGGGTTGGAAATGGGGCTCCGTGGCTTTTGCGTGCTCTCCTTTCGGATCTCTTGACTGTCATCAGATTTTAAGATAATGGGGAGTGTACCAACTCCATCAGTTTTTAGCGGGTGCACCCCCACCCCATTTTTTTCTTAATTTATGTCACGGGCTGGAGGTGGCCCTAACAACCAAAGATGTGGATGCACCTGTGATAAAAAAAGGAAAGATTTCTTTCCCAGCATTAACTTTTACTGATGATGCAGTTTTGCTATCAAGGATGCCATAGGGACTTGAAACTCTAATAGAGAACTCTATTGAATTCCTGGATAAATTGAAGCTGGAGGTTAATGCAAACAAAACATTTGTGTATGGCATGTGGCCATGGTAGCGCTAAAATGAGGCAATTATTTGTTGGACAGAACCCCATCTATATAGTTTGTGAGTTCTCTTATTTGGGGGTCACTTTTGACTCGTCAGGATCTTGGTCCCCTTGTATTTATAGGGTTAGGAGATGTTTTGTACTTGGTTTTGGGTTACTAAACAATTTAACCTCTGTATATGTACGAATCTGATTGTCCCACTTTTTTTAAAAATAAGTGTACCTGATAAAGTGTATTCTGGTCTTAAGATACGGGTTGAGCATATGGGGACGTAAAAGGTCTCAAGTCTTCAGGCAGAAAAGAATAGCTGTAGTAAGGAGGAGGCAGTGTTCGTTTAAGTTACTTTAATAAGTTAAGAAATAACACACAAAGATGCCGTCAGCTTATCATCATGGGGCTACTCTGCTATCTCAACATTCGATAGCGAGCGCCTGAGCTGTCAGTGCGGTTCATACCAAGGTGAGTAAAAAGGGAGGGGGGAAACAGGGGTAAAGGGTCATACCAAGTTGCAACACATCATCCTCCCTAGGGAAAGAGAAAAATGAGGTGAAAAGGAAACAGGTAATGAGCACTGGAGAGAAAACGGGTAAGGGAGAGTTGGGGGCGAAACTACCACCCTACCCTGGCCGTTCCAAGTAATCACGGCAGACCCACAAATCATAATACAGTATTAACATAGTAGCTCAGGATCTCATTACATACTGTTTATGCCAAAGGGGTGGGATCCTAGGTCTATCGCTCTTTCTGTGCTGTCTGTCCCCATCCTTGATGTCTCCACCCTCCATTCCTCTTAAGCCTGACCTAGCTTCAATCCCTTCTGTGGGCACCACCCGGTCATGGCTCCATAACCTTCCATCCTCCATGACCACAGTGTTCTTCTTTGGCCTACTGATGGTACTGGGGGCATAATACTTTTCATCCCCTTTTCTTAGTCTTTCCGGTTTCCTGATGTAGACGTTTTGTCCTTGCTGAAACTCCCTCTCCTTGACTCCCCACTTCCTGTCGTACCACTCCTTGTATTTCCTTTGATTGGTTTCGATCCTCTTCTTGATCTCCTTGGGGTCGGTTTCATCTGTTTGTTTCCTTCCCATCCAATTAGGGGTCAGCTTCGTTCCAGCTTTCCTCCCTCTCAGTAACTCGAAAGGAGTACATCCTGTGGTCTACTTCGGTGTGGTGTGGTATGCCCACAGCATGTCTCTTATTGCTTCCTCGATGTTTTCCCCAGCCTGGTTGGCCAGCTGCATGCACTCTTTCAACATGCGGTTAACTCTTTCCACCTTGCCATTTGCCTTGGGGCAATAGAGTGGCGTGCGGATATGGGCTATGGAGCAGTCTTTCAGAAACTCCTTCATCTCTTCGGAGATAAGTTGCACCCCATTATCCGTTACCAGTGTCATCGGAATGCCTTCTCTTGAGAACACCTCCTTCATGAATTCAATGATCGTCCTTGTGTTCACGTTGTGGACCATCTTGCATGTGATCCAGCTGGAATAGTAATCCACCAGAACTAGTAAGTACCAATCCTGGGGCCCTTTGCCATGAACAGGCCCAGCTATGTCGAAGCCTAACTTGTCCCAGGGAATCTCTGGAACTTCCACTGGTGACAATGGTGCCCGTCTAGTGACTTTAGACTTATCGCTTAGGCTGCATGCGTAGCAGTCACGCACCTTGTCTTCCATCTCACTGTCCATCGCAGGAAACCAGTAGTCCATGCGTAGTCTAGCTTTACTCAAACTGCGGCCAAGATGACCTTCATGCGCCAGCTCCACGATCTGGTTCCTTAATGCCTCCGGCGGAACAAGCTTCCCCGACTTGAGTATGAAATTTCCTTCAATGGAAAGATCTTCCCGCACATTCCAATATGGCTGGATGTCGCTCTCCATGTCTTTACACTTCTTTGGCCATCCCCTGAGGATGTGTTCCTTCACTTTTTTCATAACCTCATCCTGCTCCATCTGGGTTACCCACGCATTCTTCTCCACTGCTGCTAGGCTCACCTCCAGAATGGAATCACCGCTCTGCTCTTCCTCCTCCTCTTCTTTGGTTGGTGCTCTCGATAAAAAATCTGCAACCCTGTTCTGTTGCCCTGGAATATATGTCACCCTGAAATTATATGCTTGTAGTCCTACAGCCCATTTGGCTATATGGGGTGTCATGCTTTCCATGTCTTTCTTTGTGAAGAGTGAGACCAGGGGTTTGTGGTCCGTCTGTACTTCAAACGGAATTCCCCATATGAAGAATTTGTAATGGCGGATAGCCCAATACACCGCCAGAGCCTCTTTCTCTATGGTCGAATAGTTAGCTTCTGATGAAGTGAGAGTCCTTGATGCAAAGGCCACAACTTTGATATTGCTTCCCTCTCTCTGCGCCAATGTCGCCCCAATGCCTCTGTTGCTGGCGTCTGTCGATATGATAGTGGCTCCATTTGGATCAAATTTTCCAATGTATGGGGCTTCAATGATTGCCCTCTTTATGCTCATCATGGATGTCTCTTGTTCCTTTCCCCACACAAAAACACTATCCTTCTTAATCAGTTCTCTTAGGGGCTGCGAGACCATGGCAAAGTCCTTGATAAATTTAGCCATGTACTCAGCAAGCCCTAAAAAAGATAGTATTTCCTCCTTGCCTTTGGGTGTGGGGGCGTCTCTCACAGCTTTGACTAAATCGTACTTGGGCTTTATGCCTTCCTCCGACAAGGTGTGTCCAAGGTAGTCCACCGAGCTTACTCCTAGCTTGCACTTGCTTGGTTTGGTGGTGAATCCTACTTCTCTCAGCTTCTCTAACACCTTCCTTGCCATCTCATTATGTTCATCATCGCTACTTCCATAGATCAATATGTCATCTTGGAAACAGATGGTCTTCTTGCAGTCTTTCAGCACATGTTGCATGACTCTTTGGAAGGCAGCAGCCGCCGACGCCAAACCGAATGGCATTCTCTGAAACTTGAAGTTTCCAAAAGGAGTGGTGAAGGCCGTTAAAATTTGCGATTCAGGATGTAGTTTGATTTGGTAATATGCAGAGGAAAGATCTAAGACACTAAAATATCTGGCCCCCCTGATGGTGCTCAACATTTCACTGATTCGGGGAAGTGGAAACCTATCCACCAGGATGTTTGCATTTAGATCTCTCAGGTCCACACAGAGTCTTATGCTGTTTCCTCCATCTTTTGCCGTGATCACAATGGGAGCCAACCATGCCGAACTCTCAATTTCGGTGATGACTCCTTGACTGACTAACCTTTGAAGTTCTTGCTGAAGCGGTTCTCTCATTCGCAACGGTATTGATCTAGTCTTGTGCACTACTGGTACTGCCTCCTTCTTAAGAATAATCTTGTGCATGTAGTTTTTAAATACACCTAGCCTTTCGCTGAATACCTCCTTAAATTCTTCAGTGAGGTCCCCTGATATGCCTTCTGGATTTATCAGTAACACTTGCTCCTTGTTATTTGGGTCTAGTTTCATGCCCAACTGCTTCTGGTGTTTCCAGCCCAATAAAGTCGAACCACTGGTGGACACATACACCTTCCCCACCGTGTGCCTGTCTTTAAATGCAATTCTCATTATTGCCATTCCCTCTAAGGGAATTTTCCCCTTGTTGTACCCCTTAGGACTGATATCTGCCTGCATCAATTTGACAGGATGATTAGCAAATTTGTCATCAAATACTTTTTTGTCAACCAAAGTGTAGGGGGAACATGAATCAGCATACATACAGAACTTTATACCATCAAGTAAAACATCACATTTGGGATATATGTCATCATTATTTCCCTCCTCTTCTTCTACCTGAAAAATATAAGATTTCTCCCCCTCCTCTTCCTGAGGATAATCCTCAATCGCATGTACTGTCTTGCTGGGTGCTTTACATACTTTTGAATAGTGCCCCCACCTGTTACACTTCCTGCATTGTACATTTCTCGCTGGACATTTCCAATTGTTGGCTAAGTGATTTGGACTACCACACTTGTAACATAACATATTTCCTGTCTTACTTCGAACCATCTCTTTACTCTTGTCCCCCATTTTGCAAACAGTTTCTCCCTCCAGGTGGACCTTGTTCTCTGCCCTCTCTTTGTTAGTCCCCTCCTGCGGTTTCATTTCTCTCATACACCGCGCAGTGTGTTCTAGACCCTTAGCTAAGTTGATGGCTTCCTCTAAATTAGGGTTCTTAGTGAGTAATTCCTCTTGTGTTTTTGTATCATTAGTACATCTCACCAGTTGATCTCTTATCAACGAGTCAGTGAGTTGCCCAAATTCACATGTGGCTGATAATCCTCTCAACACTGCTATGTACGCGCTCACCCTTTCCTCCTTCTTCTGTGCCCTCTTAAAAAACTTATGTCTTTCCATTACCACATTTATTTTCTCTTTAAAGTGTGCCTCTAGTTCCCTCAACGTGCACTCATATACATTGACACCCTCCACTACTTCTTCTTGATCATCCTCCACCAGTCTTCCAGTAATATCCTCATAAATTTTCCTACCATGTGTGCCTAAATTGTGGAGAAGTATGTGCTGTTTCCTTAAGTTAGTATAATTACTTCCACCAATAGCAATTAGATACGATTTAAATATGCCTTCCCACCTCCTCCAGGGAATAACTGGTTCCCCCAATTCATTCAGAAAAGGTGGAGGTTGGCTCATTCCTGCACCTGCCATTGCCATATACAACTGTGAGTATATCCCCACACTCCTTGCAAGTTAGCTGGAAAGAACTATCAGATTAAATATGAGGGTGAAATCCTTATGGGACTACTTCCTTTGCGAAAAATCTTGTGAAAAAATATGCATTTACCACAAAAACACCATATCCCAACCCCAAAATAGATTTCTCACACAATAGCAGGTATACACTACTTCTACAAGTCCTCTTTCTTTTTCTATGGTAATTGTCACTCAAAACCAATGGAGCGGGTCTCCTCCCCGAGGCGGGAACTTCCTGTGAAGAGCGTCTGACTGAACAGTTCCTGTCGGACACAAGCTGATGCTAACGAGGGTAAGGCTACTCCTTTAACTGCGTTCCGTTGTAGAACTGCACCCAGAGTTACTCGAGACAACAGTTAATCCTTATGCTCTTGAAAAATCAGAAATTGGCTAATGAACAGAATGGCGCCGGGAGATTTTTCCTTGAGATTCTCTGCAGACGCGCTGCCCAGCGCTGCAGTCAGGATTGAGGTGGCGGGATTTCCTCACAAATGCCGGCGCTTGAACTATTGACGAGAAAGGAACGCCACACGGGTGTCAAACATTAACTGCCCGTTCCTTCATCCGACTCATGCTCGCCTCCTACGCTTCCTTCCCACGACTTCAAACGCCACCACAAGCGATGTTCTTTCCAATTCGCCGCGCCGACCACCATTCGCCCCCCTTGTGCCCGAGATGACACACGAATACCAACTTCCTTCCTTTCATCATTTACGCTGTAAGCACACCATGACACGCAGACGCTGACTTCCAATTACAGCACTGAAAGTCTATGTACTTTACTTCACACGCCAATGTTCTTTCCGCTAGCGCTAAATCACCGTAAAATGTATCACTTAGCTCCCTTCAGTAGATAGCGGTTAGGTCCGATAGATCCTTTCATCAGATGAGCTCTTGAAAATCACTCCAGGGGGACGGCATCCACTGTCCCTGGCACAGTCTCCTCACCTCGTCGCCAACAAATGTAGTAAGGAGGAGGCAGTGTTCGTTTAAGTTACTTTAATAAGTTAAGAAATAACACACAAAGATGCCGTCAGCTTATCATCATGGGGCTACTCTGCTATCTCAACATTCGATAGCGAGCGCCTGAGCTGTCAGTGCGGTTCATACCAAGGTGAGTAAAAAGGGAGGGGGGAAACAGGGGTAAAGGGTCATACCAAGTTGCAACAATAGCGTTTGTAGGTGATTACTTGGTCTCCCTCCTTGCTCCCCTTCTGATTCATTGCATTAGGAATTGTGGCTGAAATATGTTGAGGACCTTCTAAATCTTACTCCATTCCGGTTGTGCTTTTCACTTGGGCAGGGCTGAAGGATTACTCCAAACAGAGAACATATTGAGAATTGTTAATCTTATGCTAGGGGGCATTATATCCCCTGGCTCAAAACATTAGGACGATATGTATTGCCTAGGGTAGGCATCTATTTTTATCCAACAGGTCTACCCAAGGTGAAAAGTCATGGGTGAAAAAATCACTCTTCGCCTTAAGGCATCGGGAGTGGGTGTCACTGGCGTTTTCTAAAACTTAGATTAAAGAATATGTTCTGAAAACCTGCCCTGTGGTAGAGCCATATTTGGATTTTTTTTTACGTGTTAGGAATGGATCTCTTATGACTAGTGTCTAACTAGGAATCATTAGATGGCAGCTTTGTTTCCCCCTTGGGCAGTTTAATCAAGCTTATATTCTCCTTTGCCCATGTAATGTAAGATCGCTGCAAAATCTGCTTCCTTTAGTGTTTTCTTTGGATTTTATTTCTGTTTTACGGAACTGATTTTAATTCACGTTTTAAGGGGTTCAGATTGTAATAGGTGTAAATTGGCTTTATTATATTTGCAGAAGCTGAGCACTCTTGATCTGTGTGAATGTCTGTTTGTTTCTTAAACATGCCTTGCAAACAGGAAGGAACAGAGGGGATGGAGAGCCAAAAGAGACCTGAGGCCCCTTTCTATTCCAGGGCTAGGAATTATAGAGTAAAAACCTTCCTTTTTTAGCTTCTAGTACCCTATTTATGGCACCTTTTGGAGAGAAGGAGGCATACCTAATGATTCAAAAGTTTTATATCAGATTGTCAACACATTTCTGAAACCAGCAGCTTGTGAAAGTGCTGACATGGCATCACAACATCTCTGTGATAGTATTTCTTGTTTCTTCTCAGAAAAAATTGATGCCATCTATAACAAAATAAAGACACTCGGCCCTGATATCACTAGCCTAGATAATCGCACTTTGATACAGACAGCACCTATCAATACCTGCTCCTTTCATGATTTTCCTGAAATATCACTGATAGAGGTTCAGAAACTGTCCTTTGATATCAAAAGTGGAAGTCCGGTAGACCTGCTCCCAGCCAGACTTATGGGTCCGCTGGGGAGTATACTAGGTCCCGATGTTCAAAGACTGGTGAACCTATCACTTACATCTGGAGTTGTCCCATCGTGCTGGAAAAAAGCCCTAGTCAGACCTATCAGGAAGAATACATCTATTCCTTGGTCCAACATGTCTAACTTGAGGCCTATTACCATTTCTAGGGAAAATCATTGAAAAGCACACCAACAAGCACCTATCTATCTACCTAGAACAATCTGGTAGCCTTGATCCCTCGCAGTCAGGTTTTAGGCCTAAATTCAGTACTGAAACGGCCTTACTGTCGATAACAGACGATCTACGGCTGTACCAGGACAGAGGTTACTCTGTGGTCCTGGTGCTGCTGGATTTATCGGCAGCGTTCGATACGATTTCCCATACCATCCTGATCGAACGACTGTCTGTGAGTGGAATCGGCGGTAGGGCACTGGACTGGATCAAAAGCTTCCTCTCCAACCGCACCCAATCTGTCACCATGGGTGAGTTTAAGTCAGAGGAAGTTAGCATTACCAAGGGGGTCCCGCAGGGCTCTTGTTTGAGCCCAACTTTATTTAACACCTATGTGGCTCCCTTGGCAAATGTTGCTAGAGGTTTTGGATTCTGCCCAGTGTCCTACGCTGACGATACGCAGCTGCTCTTCCCTTTTAAACATCTTACCCCGGAAATTTTACAATCCTTTTCAGATGGGATGAAGGCAGTTGCAAGGTGGATGTCTTCCAACCTTCTTCAATGTAATGTTGGAAAGACAGAGGTGATGCTCTTTGGCGAAGCCAGGATCTTATGGTCCCCAGACTGGTGGCCTTCTGATTTGGGCCCAGTTCCCGAGCCTAAAACAATAGTCAAGAACTTGGGAGTTAGATTGGAGCCGGAGCTGACCATGAAGCAAAATGTTAATACCACCGTGGGATCTTGCTTCCATGTGATTGGTCTCCTCCGTAGAATTTTCCCTTTCCTCCCTGACTCCCATAGGAAAACCTTGGTTCAGGCTTTGGTTATTAGTCGGCTTGACTACTGTAATGGTCTTTTGGCAAGTGCAAGTGAGGAGGTTCTGGATCGTTTACAGGTGGTGCAGAATACAGCAGCTAGGCTTGTGCTAAATGCACCCCCCAGATCCCCCTCCAAACCGCTACTTCATAAACTTCACTGGTTACCAATACGCCAACGAGTGAAGTTTAAGACCTGCTGCATCATCCATAAAGGCCTCAACCAATTAGGACCGGAGTATTTGGCGAACAAATTTGTTCCTTATGTTCCCGTCCGTTCTCTTAGATCCAGTGATCAGCTGCTATTAAATGTTCCTAAGATAACTAAATCTAGGCTAGGTGGCAGGGCTCTTTCTGTTGTAGGTCCTAACCTGTGGAACTCACTCCCGCTTTCATTGAGGCAATGTAACGACCATCTCAAATTCAGAAAATATTTGAAAACTTTTCTGTTTAGTTTACTTTAATTAGTACCCGAAGGCTTATCGGAGTTTTGCAGCACTTTTTTTTAAGATCTCTGCTTTATTGTCAGTTTATGTACCGGTTGTCTGCAGCGCGGAGATACTCCTACGGGAGTTTATTCATAGCGCTATATAAACCTGTAAATAAATAAATAAATACCTCAGCAAGGTGGACAGATGCTCTTCTCATATCTGTTCCAGTGTGGAAGAGATAGTGTGGGGACTGAAGAAAATTTAGGGCAGAACTATTTTAAATAATTTGCAAGCCTCAACAGTTGAATGCGAGGGATCACCAACCAGGAAGGAAATGCCAGATGTAGCCTCCCACTAGGTGGGCATGTGCTGATGAAGGCAAATGAAAGCAGATTCCTGGCCATTGTAGTAGGGGACGAGATGGAAAATTGGAGATTCTGCTGGCTCACATGCTGGCTGCTAGATCTGCATCCAGGTTGTATGATAGAGGAACGCATAACTAACCCACGCATGCATCTACCAAGCAGCCCAAACCACAAATGCGTTGTAACCACGCATTCCTTTACCACGCATACCTTTAAAATGCACTTTCTTTTTAAAGGCATGAATGGTAAGTAAGCTTAATGTGTTTCAATTAATTGAAATGGTACAAAAGAGAAAACAGTGGTTTGAAATCATAAAAGATAGTTTCAGGTTAGAAAGTTCATGAAGCCACAGGTCAAACGTGCAATTTAGCAGCTTTAAAGTGCTTGTGCACTGTCTGGGAATTGTCAGAGAGCATCGGGGTACTAGGGTAGCCCATAGTTTTGATATTGGGGTTTCCACTCCAGCTAGCATCCTGGTCCAGGTTTCTGAGAAATACGCGGGTAGTGGTGTTAAGAGCTAAAGTCCAGCAATGCCTGGATGCACTCAGTTGCATTGTTAAAGAAGTTTTTTTTTAAATGTATTTTAAAATTTCATGAAGTGTCAGTTCAGTTTAGGGTTATCAGGCTCTAGGCAGGATATAACAGCCTGCGTGCATTTGTGGATCCCTTTGCTTTTTAATGAAAGTTTAAGGAAGCGCCTGCTCTCCACCATTATGGTGCATATGCAGGTCAGGTGCAGAAGGTTCTCTATATTTGAACAGCATATGTGACAGATTCTGTTGCTAGTCAGTCATGCAGGTATTTCTGCTAGAGTGGGTGGGCATCCCAAGCGACACCGCAGCAGCTTGAGCATCAGATGAAGTGGGAATGTGCAGGCTAGGTACATTGCCTCCTCTACTTTGGAGTACCCATTTATGACCATGCTTGACTTATTTTTGCAATTTTTCTTTATCTTGTAGTAGAGTAATTTTTGCCATCGCAGAGTTAAGTAGTTTTAAAAAAAAAGCATTGTATGACAGTGGTGAGGCCCAGAAGTGCCCAAGGTGCAGATTGGCTAAGTATTCATTCAAATGTATTCTTTGAGGCTGTTGCTGTGCTTGCTGCAGCTCGAATTGTCAATTGCAGACCACATGATGTTATTTAGTTAAATTGAGCTCTACGTGTTTTATTTGAATTAGAATCATACTATAGCCCCTGTCGCTCTATTGATTGCCTCTTTAGGCTGAATTCCAGTCGGATTTGACTTGGAGAGTTACTCGAGGCTAGGTTTAACACATAGCGGTAAACTTTTGTTTGGAGTTTGTCCGAAAGGGTCGAATCACAACCTAAAAGGACCTCACTGCCGTAGGTTAAACAACAATAACAATAACAAAAGCGAGCTTGTAGTCTACAAAGCAGAGAATGGTTCTGCTTCACCAGTTGGTCCGGAATGAGGGACAGGGCCAGAATGTTAGTGATTGGGTTGTGCCAGAGCACCTCCTGAAACCGGATTGTGTTGTAGGGATTATTTAATTTGTATGCGTCTAGGGCAAGAGATGCAAAGAATGTTGCTTCAGTGTCAAGAAGTGTGGTAAAAATTAAAATTCTAAATACTTTTCTCAGCCTCCGGTCATGCTTTTCTCTGCTCTTTCCCATTACTAAGATGTCATCTTGGAAAACAATCACACCCTTGTGGTTTTGAAAACACAGATACATCAATAGCTGAAAGGCTGCAGCAGCGGATGCTAACCCAACAGTCATTCTGGTAAACTGGAAGCTTCTGTATGGTGTTATAGATGCACTTAACTGTTTGCTTTCAGGAGAGAGTAGAATCTAATGATATGTCAATGTTAAATGAAAAAAACTTAACCCCTTTAGTTATGGCAACATTTGAAAGCGAAATGCCTCTATTACAATGTTGTGGATGAAGCCATTCAATTCTGTACAGTCTAACTTTTCAGTCTGTCTGTTTTGGCACAGCTAAAGGTGCCAGCTATTCACTTGCTTCTGTATTGTCAATGATGTCCCTCGGTACCAAATTGTTTAATTCTTTTCTAATTTCGTCGTTGATATTAAAAAGAATATTCATTGGTTTGTGAGTTACTGGTCTTGATTTTTCTTTTTTTAGAATAATTTTGCGTTGAAATCATTGCAACTTCCCAACCTCACCAGAAGAAACGTTTAGAAAGTCTTTACACAAATGCTCTGAAAGAGATATTATTTTCTAAAACATGTTCTGGGACTATTGGGGTTAAACAATATTCCAAGGTTTCTTTAATCCAGCTACCCCAGAACGGATGGTCTGTTCTCAGCCACATATAGGTGACACACGCACACCTGCCAAATGTTCAACTAGTCAAAAAAAAGTATGCGTGCAGTAGGTGTAATTTCCTAAGAAATAGAATTTGTGGAAATAAGTCTTTGCTTTTACAGCAATGTTTCACCTATTCCGTTCTCACTCCTTTCAACTATACCTGCTACCATTATGTGTGTAGGTGCTACCAAGCAGTGTTGTTCACTGCCATTTATCATCATTACTTTTGGCTCTTCACGAATCGAACCTGTTCTGCAGCTTAAAAAAATTCAGCTCAATCAACTAAATTCCGAGATAAAGGAGTTAATACCTGTTTTGATTTGCCTGGTCCCTCCTCACAGGAGTCACCCTTTGTAAAGCTTTGCTCTAGGGTTTAATTTGTTCCTATTCCCCTAACTGCAAGCCTGGAGAAGATTGAGTCTGAACTCAAAGAACTTGGGAAATGTGGAAAGGCTGTTTTAGGTGAACGCCCACTGAGAATAGGCTTGCCGTGTGATGTCAGTGTGGAGTCTCAACTGTATTCCACATTTAGCTCCACTTTTGACTTCCTAATAATGTCAATGCTTATACTAGTGCTAATGTATGTACAAATGTAATTGATGGCTTGCCTGCTCATCGTGGAAACATTAGCAATGATATGCAACATGAGCCCACTCCGATGATCTGTTCGGCCGTTTTCCCATGCAAGCTGCCAATATTAGGCCCCCGCCTCTGTCCCAAAGAATGCCCGGATGTGCTCTTCTTGGCTAATGTACCTGTCCTGCTTGCTGATTTAGTAGAGAATGGTGAACAACTAAAGTTCAAAATCTTTCACTGGCTTACAAAGAATATGCATTTTACTGTTTATGACCCTAACCAAATTTCATTTACAAGAAGAGTTTCCTGGACGGTTCCTTCTAGAAATTCTACTGAGGGGGACCGTGTATTCATACATTTCCAGAGGACCACTTTTGTACACAGTTTATTAGCACAACTTAGGCATTCTAATAAGAACAATTCTTGCATCAAGGTTTTACCACCGCTAGTTTTACAGACCCTCAACCAGTTTGTAGAATAGGAGCAGTGATTCGAACTACAGGAAGTTAGTTATTTCTGCTGAGATCGCTGTTGATACACAAAAGAGATTTCTTCCTATGCTGAGCTCAAATTACTTGATCTGACCGGAATTTGTGCCACCTGCTGATGCACGAAAGGTTTAGTTATGAACAAGCATCTGAGGGTGAGTATGCAGTCATGTTCTGTGCACCTACTAATTTGTCCCTCCACTTTGAGTATCTAAAGGTGGAATATTGCAGGGCTGAAAGCCAAAATACATTATAGTGAGTGGTATTCGTTTATTGGCCTGTACAGCATGTTGTTCCAAGAAACGTGGACTGTTACAAACTTACTTTGTAATGACTTTGATTGTCAATCCGTACTAGCTGTCTCTTCACAATCTGGCTGGGCAAGTGGTGGCTTGTCAGCCTGGCTTAAGCTTTCACTAAATGTTAGGTTCACAACATCAGATACCCATTTATTCAGGGGTTTTGGGACAAATAAAATGGACTTCTGTTTGTGTATTATTTATTTTTATAGCCATGATTTACCCATTCTAACATTTGAAATGTTCAATCTTAGTTTAAATTTGTTTACACCACTGGCAATCACTTGGGGTAGCATTCAAACCCATCATCTTTTGCCCACCATGCCATCTCAGATTACACCCAGCCATATGTAAATCAATCTTGACCCTGATACAATAGGAACAGTCCAGCCCGAAATGCCAAACCAGCTCCTCTCTGAACCAGAACACAAGCAACTCAATACTTGTTTGGTCCTGATTTTGGTCTCTTCAGTCAGGTGTAGCTCGGTTCCAGTGGCACAGTGGGCAAGTGACCCACATCTGGGCATACCCTTGGCCACTTAGGGAGGTAAATCACACATACAAAGGTGATGGGAAGATTATTGCAATAAATGTCAGTCCCTCGTGGTAGCATTCCAGTCTATCTTTCTTTAGCTCACCCAACTTATATGTACCCGAGTAATAATATTTCCATCTGGAGATGGAAATTCAGACAGTCTGCGGGCACTTTTAGTAATTGGAAGCGAGTTTCTTGCCCCATTTGGTAAATCTACAAAAGGCAATGCTTACCAGTAGTATTACATGGCGCTGGTGTCTAAGAATATGCCAACACGCGTCCCTTGCTGATGGAAGAGAATCATTGTCTACATCGCTTCTTGTGTCTTCCCCCTTCTTGTCCTAGAGAAAGTGGGTCTTTCGTACATAGGTTCTATTAAACTGGCCCCACTGCAGCTTTGGCTCTTTGGTCCAACACATGCAAGTTGTGACAAGGCCCTTGAAATACCATGGATATCATATGTTAATGTTGCCTTGGAGAACATTAGTTATTCTAACCTTTTTAATAAACCTTCTACCACCTGTAGTTGTGACTGGCTGAAAGTGAAGCAACTGTTTTTGATTAAAAGGAGTATGGATAGGGAAAGTGAGGGACTGACGGAAAACAAAGAATGACAATATGTTGTGTCACAAACGACACTGGGAACGGGGTAATACGTTCCCAGATGTTTCCCTTTGGGCCAAAATAACTGAACTACTGTTAGCACATGTCCCTGTGACAGTCATTTGGTTCAAACACTTGTACTTTGTCTTTTTTTGTAAATCTACAGTATTCTAAAAATGTTTTTAGTTAGTTTGTTGCAACGATCTAATTTTACTCATTGCAAACCAGCACTGTGCTTTTTACAAATGTTGATTGCGTGTGATGTCTGTTTGCAGTTGGCTCAGTTTCTAATACCTATCATGAAATGCCGTAAAACAATGCTTTTTAACATTTTTGTGCTAGTTTTATCTGCTGTACTTCTATGATTATAAATTGTAATAGAATAAAGTTATTTCATGTCAATCGTTATGCATTTCACATTTGTTTTAGTTTTTCTTTTCTGAAACACTATACCAAAGTAGTCCATAATTCTACAGTTTGTGCTTCGTTACTTAAAAGCTGGCAACATTTGCCTAGAGAGAACTTCCTTGCTACCACATATGTAGCACTCCTTGCCATGTTCGTATGTATTGTCATTGAATTTATTAGTAGTCATTTACTTGGTTTTGTTGGTTTGTTAATGCTTTCAGTGGTTATTTGTAGTAGAGAAAGTGAGTTTATCTATGAATATTTTTTTCCCACTATTAATATGTGCCGCTTTGGCACATAGTTTTGGTAATTCCAGCTGTAGCGTCCTACTCAGCCGGGAACTCGCTAATGACTACTTCACACACAGAGAGTAGGAATACACGTCATTATTCTTCTGTGTATAAGCAAGGAATCAGTGTTCTAAACCTGCATTCACTTTTTTGACCTCCAACGATTAAGTCATAGCTAGCTCTATGGAGTCCATCAGGAACAAAAAGAGTTCAGTCATTCTTTATTAACAGGACACTACATCTCCCCTTTGTTAAATAAAAAACGACAACATTTTACAATAAATAAATACATGAATTAATTCATAAAGAATTACAAATATATATGCACTTATAACTCTTCAGGAGTCTTCGTGGCGCTTGGATCACCGGTCCTAATCGGGTCATCAGAAACCGGGAGCTGGCAATCAAAGTGTCAATGATCTGCATAGGTGGGGTGGAAGCAACAGCAGTTGCAGTACCATTAACTGTCTGTCTGGACCCAGTCTTTATGGTGACATCGATGTTTGGTGAGTGATGAGCCACATGCCTGATGTGAAACGAATCTCTAGTAAGGGACTTTCCAGGATGTTGGGCAGTCACCATGTGTCCTTTGGTGGTTGTGACAGTAAGGGGCTCAGCCTCAAAAGGAGCATCACATTTTGATTTTCTCAATTGTCAAACTAATACTCGATCTCCTCTCTTGAAAGTGATATCTTTCACATGACGTCGCTTGTTAGCATAGATTTTCATTTTACGTTTGCGACCAGAATCTTCGGTGCAAATGTCTTTCTCAGTCTTTGATCTGAGGTTGGTCCATTGAAGTAACTTAGTTGTCATGGTTTTCCCAAACATTACGATTGCAAGGCTTTCCCATGTGATCGAGTGAGGGCTTGATCAATAAGCTCAAAGATCGGCATTCAAAACAATCTTGGCGTTGAGCTTCTCAAGTGCAGCACACATGCACAGCTTTCCTTAGAGTACTCAGGAGTGCTTTTCTGATTCCTTACACTGAAATGGCTGAGGAAGTCTCTAAACTCTCACTATTGAAGGGTGGCCTTTGTCAAATTTCAAGATCACAGGGACACCCCTTGTTGCAAAGATACCATCTAATCTTTCAAAAACCGTTTCATGAATGATGGATGACAGATCTTCTACCAATGGGAAACAGGAGTATTTATCAATAATGACTGTTGGATGATGTCTATTCTCAAAAGGACTAAAGAAATCAACAGCAATTCTCTCCCGAGAATGCTTAGGCAATTCTTACATGTCTAAAGGGTGCTGAGTAATGTGTGATAAGAGACCATTGCATTGGTGACAGGCCTTTAATTATTTCAACCCTTTCGTCGAGATGGGGGAACCAGACTCTGTCTTGAAGAGCTCTCTTTGTGGCAAGTATTCCTCGGTGTCCCTCATGGGATACTTCATTTACTAGTTATCGTATGCTCTGGCAAGATAATTTGTATACCTTGCAAGATGAGGCCTTCCTAAGTTAGAGACAGATCATCTCTGATATTTCAGAATTTTAAGTACTCCCTGTCATTGGTGAGTGGTCAAGTGTGCTGTTTCCAAGATTGGTGAGCAATAATGTCTTTCAATCTCAGCATGGTACTATCTTGATTCTCAGCAGTGAAAATTTGTTCTAAAGACATAGCTGCTGGTGTGTTCAATTTTACAATAACATTTATGTAGGTTTCAGCCATTTTAGATGGGGTAACAGTAGGCCTGGGTTGAATTTGCGGAGTTCTGCAAGGGATTACAAAAATAGTGCCATGCTCCGCAGGGTTCAGCAAGAAGCAGAGTCAGGCCAGTTGCACTGCTCACACTGATTTTTATCAGTGGGCGTTTGTCCCATGCTGTAAAATCAGCGCGAGCTGCACGCATCACAGCGCAAAAGGGCGCAGCTTCTTTCCTGCCACTTATGTAGATGTTCTACGCGAGTGGCAGTTTCCTCAACGCAAACACCAGGTTTCTCATTGTGAGCAGTAGCAACCTGCCGTGACCGCCTGCATTTAGAAATCTCACCGGTAGGTGGTCTAGGGTTGGATTTTCCCCACTCATGCTCGTTAACTTAACGTTGGTGATCGAGGAAACATTCCCTGCTCTACGCTGAGCACGGTGTGGGAAAAACTCTGCGAGCGGAGTTTACCACCCTGGCCTAGGTACCAGGGCTGTGTAATTGCACTCTTGAAAAATATTCAGCAGGATTTGTATCTTTCCCTGACAGTGAACAATTATGCAGTGTGTGCGCAAGGTACCTCCACCGGAATGCTTGCACACGCTGCATGTGGAGCTATGGCCCTCTAAGTGTGAGAGTTGTGGCTACATAATCCACAGAGACCATGAGTCGGGTAGGGAAGGTAATGAAATCTCTGCCTTACTATTAAACTGTCGATCATTGAAATGTCACAGCTTGAACATCTATGATATGCTGATGGATGACGCCCCTGACCTGGTTTTCTTGACAGAAACCTGGCTGGACGAGCAATCCCTCCCTGATATTAGAGAGGCCCTCCCCTCCGGTTATAATATTCTTCAAATTAATAGAGGGATCCAGGGGGTTGGGGGGGATAGCTATTGTCCATAAAACCGAATTGATATGTTCACTTGAACCGGCTGCCATTAACAATTGTGAAGATGGGCTATTCTCCATTTCGGCTGGCCCGAACTGTACCATTAAGGGTTTTCTTATTTATCGCCCTCCTGGTATGGCTACCACATTCATTGAGAGTCTCCTGGAGGCCATAACGCTTTCTGCTTTACGCCATAATAAGTTTATGATTGTAGGAGACCTCAATATACACTTGGATGATGTTAATTGCCGTGAGGCTGTGTCCCTGATTAATTCCCTTAGAGCTTTGATGTTTGTCCTGGCTGATAATAGAGCCACGCATCAAGCGGGGCACTTGTTGGACCCAATCTTTGTAAATTGGGAAGATATAAGCGTATCTGCCCCGATTAAGATTCTGTGGTCAGATCACTATGTGATCCCTCTTAAAATTAGAAGACAGCCCAAAGGGGTGCCTTTGCAGAAACCCGCTGCAGTGAAGCGCAGGGACTGGAGGAAATTTAGGCACGATGTTTTCAGTCAAACCCTAGAACAGGACCCCCCTAAGCTCAGTGATAATTTGGCTGAGGCATGCAGGAGGTACGATGATTGGGTTGGGAGTGCACTCGATAAAGTTGCCCCCTGGACTCCAAAAGCTATGGCACGGAGCACGAAATACGCTCCGTGGTTTACTGCCGAGTTGCGTGCCGCTAAAACTAAATGTAAGACTTTGGAACGTAGGTGGAGAGTGGAATATGCCCCCTCACTACGTGAAGTCTATAAAAATGAATTAAGGTCCTATCACTGTCAGATTAGGAAATCTAAAAGAGACTATTATCACAGGAGGATTGACGGTTCGGAGAATACATCTAAGGAGCTTTTTATGATCTTGAAGGAACTATCCGCCCCTCTAGTGAGTTCAGGGGAAGCCCCCCCATCGATAGAGTCATGCAACGAGATAGCGGACTTTTTTGTGGGGAAGGTAGAAAAGATCTATGTTTCTTTTCAGACAAACTCAGAACCCACAAGCTCACCAGACCCCAGTCATGTAAATCAGGCAATAAAAAATCTTGGGGAATTTGTGGTCCCCCGAGCAGAGGAGCCAACTAGTATTCTATTGGACATTCACTCCGGCTCCCCCCTGGATGCGGTCCCTGCGAGGATTCTTCGCAATCATCTCACCCAGGTAACGGAGCACATAGGTAATATGGCCTCACTATCCTTCCGTGAATGCTTGGTTCCAGACAGCTGGAAATTGGCACAAGTTGTCCCGATAAAAAAGAAAGCCCACATTAGTATGACACAACTGGACAATTTAAGACCAATCTCCCTCCTTCCCTTTTGCGCGAAGGTAGTAGAGAAACTGGTTAACCAACAGTTGGTGAGCTTTGTAGAGGAAAATAAACTCCTCCACGTGTCTCAATCGGGATTCAGGGCCAAACATTCGACGGAGACCGCCCTTCTTTTTTCTACAGAACTGTTGCGGAGTAGGGTTGATGAGGGTCATACGGCCGCCCTGGTCCTATTGGACCCAAGTGCGGTGTTTGACACCGTATCACACTCCGTACTACTTGGTCGTTTAAGTGAGAAGGTAATAATTGGTCCTGCTCATAAGTGGTTGGTCTCCTTCCTCATGAACAGGAGATTTCAAGTGCTTTGCCCTCCATGTAAGTCCAGTATAAGATGTCTTAGACAAGGGGTTCCACAGGGCTCGATTTTGAGCCCCACATTATTTAATCTGTACATGGAACCCCTCGCCAAACTGGTAGAGTCATATGGTGTTGATATTGTCTCATATGCAGACGATACCCAACTGGTGATCAATCTGTCCCGTGATCCAGTTGTGGATGCTGAGAAATTTTCGACCTGTTTGGTGGCACTTGACGGGTGGATGAAACAGAACTACCTCCGCCTTAATGGTAATAAGACAGAGGTTCTTATCGTTGGTTCTTGTCCCTCTATCTGGACATCCGCCTGGTGGCCTGCAGAACTGGGCTCTGTCCCTGCCCCGGTGGACACAGTAAAAAACCTGGGTATATACCTGGATTCTAATCTTGCCTACACTAAACATGTTAACAATGTTGCTGGCAAATGCTATGGCATCCTGAAGGTCTTGAGGAAGATCCTTGACCTATTGCCTCCCAGCACCAGGAAAACAATGGTTCACGCTTTAGTCACCTCCCATTTGGATTATGGGAATTCCCTCCTATGTGGACTCAGTAAAAAAGGCCTAATGCAGTTGCAACGCGTCCAGAACGCTGCTGCTAGGCTGGTTTTGAACCTCCCTAGGAGGGCTTCCGGGAAGCATGCTTTGCGTTGCCTACATTGGCTTCCAATTAAGGAACGCATTAAATTTAAAACTATGTGTATCACCCACCGCATAGCTCACAAAAAGGCACCTTTATAGCTCCAGGATTTGCTTCCTATCTATCGTCCCTCGCGCCATCTTAGGTCGATGGGCAGCATGCTATTAGTGGTTCCTCGGATCCATAGAGCAAGGATGGGAGGTCGGTCGTTTAGATTTTTGGCCAGTAAGGACTGGAATGACCTGCCCATCGAATGGAGGATGGAACCGTCTGAAGCAAGGTTCAGACGGAGGCTGAAAACATTTCTTTTCCCCAAAGCTAATTAGTTTAGTTTTTCTGCATGGCCTTGTGCTTTCCCTCTTTAGTTTGCTGATATGATGATTATTGGGATTTTCAGCGCGGGGACGCACTGTTCTTTGTGCAACCATGCGCTTAACAAATGCTATTAATAATAATAATAATAATTCTTGTAATCTCAAGTATTGACAATAGTGTTTGATGATCAGTCACTACTGTGAAAGGCTCTCCATATAAGAACACATGGAAATATTCACAAGCTCACACCTCTGCCAAGCTTTCTTTCTCAGTTTGTGAATAAGCATGTTTAGTTTGTGACAAGCTCTTACTTGTGTAAGCCACAAAATGCCAAGTACCCTATAAATGCTAAATGAAAGTGCTGTTTGAAGACCTGAATACAGTACTGTTTGGTTACTAGTGTCCTAGGGCTGTGTTGCTCTTATAAAATCAAAAAGAACACTATTTCCTCTCAACCTCTCCCTGGGCTTATTTTTCATCTCATTAACATAACATAACATAACATCTCTCTTTTGGTTTTGAGTTTTTCTTTTTCATTCCTTCTTTATTCTTCTTTGGAACTTGTGCTTTCTCTACATTTCTTAAATGCTTTTTAATCTGAAATGTAATGTATTGTCATTGTGATGTCAGAAAAAGTAATCTTTTTTTATGTTTGTATATCTTTTATGTGTCAGATGATCTTGGAATATGTTCATTGAATTAATAATCAGGAAATCAGAGCCTGCAGGGAACATCTTCCCTTCAGGAAAAAACTAAAAACTTTTTTATTCAACTATTGACACTTGTAGTAGGTTATGTAGACATGACAGGGCTATTTGCTTTCTGGTGTTGCCAATGGCGCGGAGATACTCCCCAGGGAGTCGATTCCCAGCGCGGTATAAGCTTGCAAATAAATAAATAAATAAATAAATAACATGAACCGATGAATTTGAAAACTACAATCCTTATTTTAACAAATTGAAATTTAATTTGTTTTCCTCCAATCCCTATGAGTGTCACATGTGATTGTGATGAGTGATGGTTTGAATAGCTGTCAGCATTGGCAGTTGTTGTTGTGCAGACCTTTGTATAGGCCTTGCCTTGCTGATTATGGGATAGAACCCTTTATTGAGTTAACGATAGGCCATTGGGCATATGTCTGCCCATTGTGCAGTGAAAGAATTGAGCCTAACCGAACAGGGCTATCATCAACTACAACCTCTGTATGAAGCTTGGGATCAAAATAGGCCATTTCATTGGCATTTTAAATGGCTTGCTTGATTCTCTTGAGAACTTTCCTTGGACTAACGAGACCACTGACACACCACATTATTTTATGTCATGTCTTGTAAGGATGCACTGACCGTGGCAAATTCTTTTATCTATCTAGAACATTAACCGACCATTCCAAAGATTGAACGTAACATAGAATTATACAGTGGGAAAGGATTATCTGTAGATAGCGCTTGCACTTTAGCCGGATCAGTTGTCCGATCCCCATCAGAAAAGATATGGGCAAAGAATTTCAATTTTGTCTATTATTATTATTACCTGATATCAATAGGAGAGAGAGAGGGAAAATAGATAAAGGAGCACTCTTGGTCCCCCGACTAAGGTACTGTAAACAAGAAAAGAGTGTATCTTCTTGCGAGGAGAGCAGACATGAAGAATCTCACTAGATTCTTTAAAAAGCCCTCACTCACCAACCTAGTTGGTGACATGCTTCATCATCGGGCCCCACCAGGAGAGGCCGAGTGCCTCCCCGGTGTGCTTGAACACGAGAATTACTGCGGAGCAGGTTTTCTTGTGATTGGGCGACAAGTGAATGTGATAGTGGTGGTTAAAAATTTCAAGATTGTGTCCAAAAATAATTTATTAGTTGGCCAATCAGACACACTTAAAGACGGGGTGTGAGATGGAAAACTGGATTGATTGTTCAGTTATATCCCATTGTGTCGGGTCGACATGTTTCTGCCTGAGTGATGCTACTTGCCAGGCATTCTTCAGGACCATAAAAGGTGTACCGCAGCGGTATGGGCGGACTAAGGCCCACCCTAACCAGAGAACGTGAATGTGAAAAATCGGAAATTACAATTAAAAATTGCAATCCTATAATTCAGTGGTTGCTCTCTTTAGAGAAATCAAATTGCACCTCTACGATGTCCGGTTTACAAGGTTTGCTGCAGGTACCGAGCGGGTGACTGGCATTGAAGGCAGTGTGCCAACTTGCCACCACCCCCCGCCCAAAACACATGGTGTGGTAAATTATTACACCTCGTGTGAAATTTGGTTTCTCTAAAGAGTGCAACCCCTTGTGGAAAGGTCACGGTCCCTACCTCAACGGGGAAGCATCCTCGCGCGGGCTCCAACGTGTCTAACCCCGACTGCACCTTGTTCCCCTTCCCCAGGAATTCTTCTCTCTCTCTCCCTCTGCAGGTACGACAGGAGTCCATCGCGACAAACGGGATACCGGAAGCAGTTCTCCCTGACCCCGGAAGTCCCGCCCCCGACTGCGTCCCGGAAGCCAGAAAAGCCGACGGTCCACAGGAAACGAGGTTCCCACCAGCGGACTCGTGGCAGGAGACAGCAAGGAAGGAACCGGAGCGGAGAGTGAGCGGCGAGAAGTCGGAGAGCCGAATCGAGGAGGAGGAGGAGGAGGACGCCGACGGCGACGTGTGGTCGGAGGACTGGTGGAGTCCTCAGGAGGTGGCTGGAGA
The DNA here is from genome assembly GCF_964261635.1 of Lissotriton helveticus. NCBI lineage: Eukaryota > Metazoa > Chordata > Amphibia > Caudata > Salamandridae > Lissotriton > Lissotriton helveticus. The sequence goes on from NC_136065.1 coordinate 1,473,559,947, forward strand.
GCGGCCGCAACTCACCAGGGAGTTGCGGCGGGCCACGTGAGTAACCGTCAACCTTCTCCGTGTGTCCCTTGTAAAAATAGTTGTAGATATTGTATAAAGTTACACAACCCTGAGCACTTTTAGCACTGTATATTGATAAATAGTCCTCCTTTCACCCCCTCGAACACCCTACTCACCCCTTCCCTCTATCGTCTGTCTCTTCCACCTCCCCGTCCGCCCCTTTCCTCACCATCGCATCTTCCGTATCCCCCCACATCCCGGTGACGGTGGCAGTATACATTGTACACGAGAGTCAAGGACTATTGGCCCTGCCCTTTCTCTCTTTTCCTACCTCCGAGGCCCATCGGTGTAATCCACGAGACCAGACGACCCCATCCTGTAGAAAAGGAGAACACACCGCCCTGACGACCACAGCCCAGGAGCGGGAGACAGACCCCGGTCCTTTCCCGTACAACGCGTCCTACCATCCGGATACCATCGTGGACACCAGGCTACCCTTACCAGAGACTGCATCCATCTTGTACTCAACAGAAATAAAAACCGCTAGCCATAGCTCACTATATCTGGCCTCCCCGCTTGTTATTCCGGTCCGCCGAAGCCCACACACCACACCCCTGAATTAGAAAAGCTCTCTAAGTGGTAGGTGTGGAGAGCAGCCTTAGTCCAGAAGGAGTCTAAAGCAGCTTGTTTTACCAGAATGCAATCTTATATGTATAGATTAAGTAAAAAAAGAACCACACACGATATTTATAAAAATATCTATTTATTATATAATACTCTCTAATACATAAAAATATCTCCTACCAGGAAATATGCACAAAGCACGCAATACTTTGCAAAGAAATCAAGTAGGAATACTCAGTGGACCGCAGTGGGGGACCAAACTATATACTAAGAAAGTGGTATAAGAACCACAACTCGGGTCAAGACCATGTTAAGAGGATGTAGTAGTGCTGAGGACCCAAGATTCCACCCAACATGAGTGACTAGGAACCCCGCGGAGAGTGTGTGCAGAGTGGAAACACGACTGTGTGCTCCATACAAATCAACGTGTAAGTTGCGGTTGAAATTTTAAAGATTAAGGACCCTTCGCAGTGGTCCCTGAAAAAACCCTGTGGAAGACAGAAGTTTGGATGCCACCCTAGTACCCATGTTGTAAATGTACATGTATTTATATAGCGCAAATCACCGACACGGTATCTAAGCGCTTGCTTAGGGAACCCGTCCTGGTATTCCCCTGTGAGATACCCCGGCAGGGTATCCACAAGGTGAAAGCCAGGCATCCCGCCGCGAGGGGCCGTAGTGGAGATTAATCAAGCTATTGCCCAGAGTCGCGGAGTGTGACCCCGTGAGTCGAGTAGGCACCGGAGCGAGAATTGTCGAGTCCTTGGAATTTTTGAGCCAGAGACCCGCCGAGGCGGGGAATCGAACCCTGGTCCACGGCCGATCTCAGCTTCCGGGTCTGCCGCCTCTAACCACTGAGCCACGCTTCTCCACATGTTACCTACAAGAGTGAAGCCGGGTGCATAGGTGTGAGTTGGTGTCAAAAACTGCTGTTGAACCCAATTCAGGACTTCAGGAAAGTGCCGCTGCTGAAGAAGGAGAAAGTGTCAGGTGTAATCTGAAGGTGGATTCTAGTTGAAAGGTACCTGCAAGCAGAAGGGACCGAGTCTGTCAGTCAGCAGTTACCAGGAGATCTGGAAGAAGAATGCCCACCAATGTCATGAGTTGCAGGAGAGATGACAATGATGTTGACTCTGCAGCTGTGAGGACCAGGCGACGCTGAGGAAGACCAGGAGTGGTGCTCAAGCTGTCCCACGTCGGATGTCTAATGCTGAGGGGTCGGTCTCCAACCGGAGCACCAGCAAGCCTTGACAAAAGTCTGGGCAGGCCCCAAGCAATCAAGGCAGCCCAAAAGAAGCAAAGATGACCCTCAATATGACCCGGAGGCCCTGGAGTTGCATGAGGACCTCGAGCAGCTCACCAAAAGATGCAGGTCACTGTGCAAATGATGCGATGTGGATGAAGCCTTTGGTTGCTGGAAATGCTTGAGGTTGGGGCTACTTGGAGCCCTAAGATCTTGGTGGAAGAAAGCCAAGAAGCCTTTGCAACTGCAAGTCAACATGGTGCACAGGGGTTTGGTTACCTTGGCTCCCACAAGAGATACTGGCCTCAAACGTGGTGAGAGGTCAGGGCAGGCCTCAAGATCTGGGGAGAACCAATATCTGTGTTGCAGAACCTTTCGGAGTCTGTAGGATCTCAGGATCTATAGACCGGTCAGCTTAGTTGTGGGTCTGTGCATGCAGGGAAGTGACTCCTTAACTTCAAGGGAGATTCCTTCAGGCGTCTTTGATGCCCACAGGCGTTGGAAGATTTCTGTATGGTGTACAGATGATGCAGCAGACTGCAAGGGAGACAAAGTCGAGCCCAAACTAAGTCCAGAGTGCCCAGACGGTAGAAAAAGAAGGGGTGTCTGAATTAAATCTTGTCCCAAAACGAATCTACAGACCTACACCCAGGTAAGCCCTTAAGTACCCTAAGAATAGGGTTGGGAGTATTTAGGGGACTCTCCCAGGGGAGGGTCTGGACAGGGGGGAGGTTACTCCCATGTCCTTTGTCCAGTTTCGCAACAGCGGGAGCCAACGCTCCCAGAGCTGGTTTGAACTAGACTGTACACGGATGCACCAAATGTGCTCCTCATGCAGACTTCGTGGTGCTGGCAAGCGCACCCACCCGGTCCCAGTACACTAAATCCTGGCTGGCAGGTGGTCACACTTCCCTGTGACAGGATGCCTATTGTTCTGCCTTCCCCTGCTCGAGCTTGAATCAGCAGCATGAGGGCAGAATCAAGTCGCTGGCCGGCAGCAACCATTTTGTGATGTCCGGGTCTATAAGGCTGGCATTGGGAACACTATGAGCCTAAAGGAGGGCTCTTCCAGCTCTGGTGTGGGGGTATGATTCCAAACAGAGAGCCAACACCAACCACCTCAAATGCATCCTTCTCAACACCCGCTCGGTTCACAAACACACCATCGACCTTTGGAATCTACTCGACACCATTTCTCCGGATATCGCCTTCCTAACAGAAACGTGGATAAATGCCTCTTCAGCTCCAGACATCACCATAGCCATCCCGGACGGCTACAAGATCATCCGCAAGGACCGCCCCATCCAAACAGGAGGAGGCATCGCCATCGTCCACAAGAACACCATCCGCGTCTCAACCAGCTCAGATGACAACCTCACTATCGCCGAACACCTTCACTTCCAGATCCACACCGACCCCAAGACAACACTTAGGGGCACCCTCCTCTACAGGCCACCAGGACCCCGTACAAAATTCAGCGAAGACATCACTGACTTTATCACCCTACACGCCCTCCCTTCGGAAGAATACATTCTACTTGGAGACCTCAATTTCCACCTGGAAAAGAGCAACGACAATAACACCACCACCCTTCTGGACAACCTCTCCAATCTCGGACTCAAACAACTTGTTAACACCCCCACACACTATGCAGGACACACACTCAACCCGATCTTCACTTCCAGCAAGCATATCTCCTTCACTCATACCACACCCCTCCACTGGACGGACCACAGCTGCATCCACTTTATTTACAATAAGACCTCGATCCACAACCACCCTCAACCAACTCTGCGAAGAAATTGGAACAAAATCACCATCGACCAGATCTCAACATCGCTTCTTCAAAAACCCCCTGCCTATTCAACGAACCCTAACCAAGCCGCCATCAACCTCACACAATGGTTAACCCAAACCGCCGACAAACTAGCACCCTTGAAAAAACATCAAATCAAGCAAGGAAGCAAGAACGCCCCCTGGTTCAACGACGACCTTAAGAAATCCAAGAAGCTCTGTCGTTCCCTTGAGAAAACTTGGAAAACAGACCCAAACACTATCACCCAAGCCGCCTTCAAAAACGCCACCCGCAAACACCACCAACTAATCCGGACAGCCAAGAAATCAGCACTCAAAGACCGACTAGACAACAACGCCCACAACAGCAAGGAACTTTTCAACATCATCAAAGAATTCACCAACCCCACCGCCAGCTCTAACGACATCACCCCCTCTTAAATCCTCTGCGACTCCCTTGCCTCATTCTTTCATGACAAAATCGCCGACATCCATAACAGCTTTGACAACCAACCTGTAAACCAGTCCACCCCACTCACCTCCGAACCGTTACCTCCTCCGAATATCCTTTTAGAATGGAACCCAATCACCACAGAAGAGACCATTCGCCTGATGAACTCCATCCACTCAGGATCCCCTACAGACCCATGTCCCCATCACATCTTCAACAAAGCAGACTCCATTATCGCACCCCATCTCCGAGATGTCATCAACTACTCCCTTAACTCCACCACATTCCCAGAAAGCTGGAAACACGTCGAACTCAGCGCCCTTCTGAAAAAACCCACAGCTGACCCCACCGAACTCAAAAACTACCGCCCCATCTCGCTCCTCCCATTCCCTGCCAAAGTCATTGAAAAAGCCATCAACAATCAGCTCGCCACCTTCCTCGAAACCAACAAATCACTCGACTCCTCACAGTCCGGCTTCCGAGCCAAACACAGCACCGAGACCGCCCTCATCGCAGCAACAGACGACATTCGAACACTACTGGACAACGGAGACACAGTCGCCCTTATGCTGCTTGACCTCTCCGCAGCCTTCGACACAGTCTGCCATAGCACCCTGATACAACGCCTCAGAAACATCGGAATTCAAGGAAAAGCATTGGACTGGATCATTTCGTTCCTCGCTGGAAGAACTCAGAGAGTCCGCCTCCCCCCTTTTAAGTCAGAGGCCACCGAAGTCATCTGCGGCGTCCCGCAAGGATCATCTCTCAGCCCCACCCTCTTCAACGTCTACATGAGCCCCCTCGCAACCATTGCACGTCAACACAACCTCAACATCATCTCCTACGCTGATGACACTCAGCTGATCCTCTCACTCACCAAAGACCCAACCACCGCCAAAACCAACCTACAAGAAGGGATGAAAGAAGTAGCCGAGTGGATGAAGCACAGCCGTCTGAAACTGAACTCGGACAAAACGGAAGTCCTCATCCTAGGCTCATCCCCTTCCGCCTGGGACGACTCTTGGTGGCCAACGGCCCTAGGAAAAACCCCCATACCGACGGACCACGCACGGAACCTGGGCATCATCCTGGACTCCTCACTCTCGATGACCAGACAAGTCAACGCCGTCTCATCTTCATGCTTCAACATCCTACGCATGCTCAAAAAAACATTTCGCTGGATCCCCACCGAAACAAGAAAAACGCTCACCCACGCACTGGTTACAAGCCGTCTGGACTACGGAAACACCCTTTACGCCGGTTCCACCGCGAAACTACAGAAAAAACTCCAATGCATCCAAAATGCTTCAGCCAGACTCATACTAGACATCCCTCGCACAGACCACATCTCCGCTCACCTGAAAGACCTTCACTGGCTTCCCGTCAACAAGAGAATAACGTTCCGTCTCCTCACCCACGCACACAAAGCCCTATACGAACTTGGACCTGATTGTCTCAACACGCGCCTTTCCTTCTACACCCCCACCCGCCAGCTGCGTTCGTCCAACCAAGCCCTCGCCGCTGTTCCGCGCATCCACAAAGCCACCATGGGAGGAAGATCCTTCTCCTACCTAGCGGCCAAGACCTGGAATTCCCTTCCCATCCACCTCCGCCTCACTCAAAACCACCTAGCCTTCAGAAAACAACTTAAAGCATGGATATTCGATAAGTAAACCTCCCCCCCTTCCTCAAGCGCCTTGAGACCCTATGGGTATGTAGTGCGCTATATAAATTCTAACTTGACTTGACTTGAACATGTTTGATACCGGGCGATCAGTAGCGCCTCCCCCCTAGCCCCCCCGCGCCTTGAGACCCTCACGGGTATGTAGTGCTCTTTACAAATGATTGATTGATTGGTACCAAACTTGATAGGATTTGTTGCAGCCAATTTTAGATGGTCATCTCGTAATTACGTGGTATCCCTCTATATGGTATATGGCTGCTTCACTTGCAACCCTGGAGAATGGACTCAGTTGGTAGTAGGGGCGTCCTGCTCATGCAGGGGCACCTTCACACTTAGAACCAAGCACCCTGCCTTCAGAATTGCAAAGGCCTACTACAGGGGCAACTTATAGGTTTAAAGTGCAGTGACACTAGATATAGTAACCCTATATCTTTAATAAGTGGTGCTAGCACTAGCGTCCAAAGGCTACAATGTCAGGTCTGAAGTTGCATTTTGAATGGTCTCCCATGGGTGGCATAATGCATGCTTTAGCCCTATGCAATGGGCACTTTAGTACCATATACTAGGGACTGATGAGGGTTCCCCAGTATCCAATCTGGGATGTACCTAAGTACTAACCACAACAATGTAAGGGAGAAAGCAGAGAGACTGGGGTCCTGATTAGCAGGATCGAAGTTAGACTAGTCAATAACAGCTTAGCACCAGGCCAAAAGCGGGGTTAACCATAAAAGCAGATCCTACCTTCCTACACCACTGTTTTCCTGTGTTTCATTGTAGCTGCAAATGAACCTAGACTTTTTAAAGGTGTCGACGCAGCCCATGTATTTACGTTAGTTTTCGATTGCGTAAGTTATGGTATTGGAGACAATACACAATATTGCCTCTCAGGCATAATGTTGATAGATGTACCGCTATCTGTAATAAAAGGTATCGAACACCCATTTATTTTCAGGTAATCTTTGGACAGTGAGTGTTAGTCTTTGGTGCTTTTTAGGTCTCGCCTGAGCCAGCGCATGCGCTGCACTGCGAGGCATTAAGTAAGGACTTTTGAGCTCTGAACACACGCTTGTGCGTGTGCTTTTTTATTTCTGAGCCCGCAATTGGCTTGTTCATGTGTCTTTTTTAAAACACAGCACGCAATTGGTGCAAGGTGGGTGATTGTCCCGCCCTGTTTGTTGGATGGCCAAGGATCCGCGGGCACGAGCTTCAATCATATCTGTCTCCAAGATGGTGCTCGCTTTTTTTATTGCCCATTTTTTTTTAATTCGGAATTTCTCCAGCACTAAAATCCTGCCTCGTCCACTAATGGATAAAATAACTTGCTGACCCATCGATGGGTCACACTGAACAAACCTTTAAACAAAGGAACGCCAGTCCAAATGCCTTAAGAAATGGGCAGTATGCCCTGATGTTAAACAAACACTCGCTCTGTGGTCTAGAAAATTATTTGCACAAGACCAACAGGATCCTTGATAAATGTGTGTACAAACAAGCTGCAGCTGATTGTCACAAGCTGTCCTCTGGGTGCACCAGCCTTTCTTCATAAGCAAAATCTCCCAAGCCACAAATAACACCAACGTGTATTTTTGAGAGTACAGATGCCACATAATTACATACCACATAATTACACTTTACTGAAGGCAACATACACTCCACACAATACCACTCAGTGCCACATAATTATATGCTACATAATTACACTGCACTCGATGCAACATGCACTCCAATAATACCACTTACTGCACATAATTACACGCCACATAATTACACTTTACTGAATGGTGCATACACTTCACACAATACCACTCAGTGCCACATAATTAAATGCTACATGATTACACTGCACTCAATGAAACATACACTCCAAATAAACCCACCCAGTGCCACATAATTACACGCCACATAATTACACTTTACTGAATGGTGCATACACTCCCCATAATAACACTAAGCCCCACATAATTAAATGCTACATAATTACACTGCACTCAATCCAACTTACACTCCAAATAATACCATCAGTGCCAAATAATGACACTCTACTAAATGCAACATACACTCCACACAATACCACTCAGTGCCATATATAGTTACATGCCACATACTTACTCTACTCAATGCAACATAAATACACGCAACATAATACCACACAGTGCCACATAATTATATGCTACATAATTACACTGCACTCAATGCAACATACACTCCAAATAATACCACTCAGTGCCACATAATTACATGCCACATATTTACACCCTACTGTATATACCATACACTCAGGGCCGGACTGGCTACCGGGCAGTTGTGTGTGCTGCCGAGCAGGGGGATGATTTATCCGTGGTATGGGCGTATTTCGTTGATGGGGATCTGCGTGCGCTTTGAAAAAAAAGCTGAAAAAAGCAAAATGAATTTCGTTTTGCACACACAGGTCCCCATCAACGAAAGCATCCCCCTGCTCGGCAGCACACACAACTGCCTGGTAGCCAGTCCGGCCCTGCATACACTCCCCATAATACCACTCAGTGCCACATAATTACACTACTAAATGCAACATGCACTCCACACAATACCACTTTTGCCATATAATTACACACCACATACTTACTCTACTCAATGCAACATAAATACTCTCCACATAATACCACACAGTGCCACATAATTATATGCTACATAATTACACTGCACTCAATGCAACATACACTCCAAATAATACCCCTCAGTGCCACATAACTACATGCCACCTAATTACACTTCACTGAATGCTACATACACTCCACACAATACAACTCAGTGCCACATATTTATATTTTACATAATTACACTGCACTCAATGGAACATACACTCTAAATACCACTCAGTGTCACATAATTACACGCCACATACTTACACTCTACTGAATGCAACATACACCACACAATACCACTCGGTGCCACATAATTATATGCAACATAATTACATTGCACTCAATGCAACATACACTCCAAATAATACCACTCAGTGCCACATAATTACACACCACATAATTACACTCTACTGTATACAACATACACTCCCCATAATACCACTCAGTGCCACATAATTACCCACCACATAATTACACTTTACTGTATAAATCATACACTCCCCATAATACCACTCAGCCCCACATGATTAAACGTCCCATAATTGCACTGTACTCAATGCAACATAAATACACTCCACATAATACCTCACAGTGCCACATAATTATATACTACATAATTACACTGCATTCAATGCAGCATACACTCCTAATACCACTCAGTGCCACATTTACACTTCACATAATTACACACTACTAAATGCAACATACACTCCACACAATACCACTCCATGCCACATAATTAATTGCTACATGATTACACTGCACTCAATGCAACATACACTCCAAATAATACCACTCAGTGCCACATAATTACATGCCACATAATTACACTCTACTGAATACAACCTACACTCCACATAATACCACATAATTACATGCCACATAATTACACTCCACATAATTACACTCTACTCAATGCAACATAAATACACTACACATAATACCACTCAGTGCCACATAATTACACATCACAATTACACTCTACTCAATGCAACATAAATACACTCCACATGTTACCACTTAGTACCACATAATTACATGTCACCTAATTACTCTCTATTCAGTGCAACATAAATACAATACACCTAATACCACTCAATGTGACATAGTTACAAGCCACATAATTACACTCTATTCAATAAAGCAAATAAATCCCACATACCACTCAGTACCACATAATTACAAGCCACATAATTACACTCTATTCATTGCAACATAAATGCACTCCACATAATACCACTTTTGCTCATAATTATACGCCACATAATTACACTCTACTCAATACAACATAGATACACTCCATATAATACCACTCAGTGCCACATAATTGCACATTGCATAATTACACTATTCATTGCAACATAAATGAACTCCACATAATACCACTTTTGCACGGAATTATATGCCTCATAAGTACACTCTACCCAATGCAACGTAAATGCACTCCAAAAAATACAACTCAGTGCAACAGTTACACGCCACATAATTACACTCTACTCAATGCAACATAAATACACTCCACATACCACTCAGTACCACATAATTACACGCCACATTATTACTCTCTACTTAATGCAACATAAATACACTCTACATAATTCCACTCAGTGCAACATAAATACATGCCACATAAATGCACTACATACCACCATTCAACATAAATGCACTCCACACCATGACACAATTTCACTCAGCATAATTTGACTCAACACCACAGTTCTATGCCACACAATTCAACTCCACACATTTTCAATATACACCACATAATTACACACCAAACAACATTTCAACTCCACAATCCACAATGTTCTTCCAGTCCACACCATATAGTGTCACTACCTGAGCATCAAACATCATTCACCACTACCATTTTGCATCAGCGCACCACCTAAGCATCACGTCAGTATGCCCTTCGAATATGGCATCTGTTGATTCTCCCCTAGTGTCCATCCGCTGCTTGTGTTATTATTAAATTACTGTTTTCCAACCTTCACTCCCCCCTTAATTTGTCCCGCATAACAAAATAATTATAACAAACAAGCATAAGAACAAGCAGGAAAAAGTTGCGAGCAGTGCAAGTACAAAAGAACTAGAAGATATTTTTCATGTTAAAATCTTGTTTTAATCAGGTTTTTCTGTAATATAACCTAAGTATGGGCGAAATTTGTGAATTTGCGGTACGCAAATTTGTGCGAAAGTGAATTCGCGTTCCGCATAATCCGCGAATTTGTGGATTTTTTTGGGGGGCGTGTTCGGGGGCTGCTTTGCGTGTTCGCGGGCCTCTTTTTTGGATCTTTTTTACTCATTATCTATCCTTCTCTTTTTCTACATCTATAATTTTTTTTTCTACTTTTGGTTACTTTAAACTACTTTTTTTTAACTCTTTTCTTTTATTTACTTTTTCCCTATTCTTTCCTATTTTTATTTAACTTTCCTGTCCTGGACCAAGGCAAAGGGAGCCGGGAAGAGCAAGGGGAAGGGTACCGCACCCCGTAGCTGGCTCCCTTGCGGGCGATTAAGGGGGGAGGATGTAGTGGCCAGGGAGATTTTCAGCGCGGTGGAGGTGGCCGCACTTCTATTTTATGTTCAGCGCCACCTCCCGAAGACCGTGGCAGCAGGGGGCAGGCCCGGTTCAGGGTATGGCCTCCAGGAGCATCGCCAGCTGTGGGATAAGGTGTGCCGGGCCATGCGTAGGGAGTTGGGGGTCCGGTGCACCTATGACCAAGCGACGCACCGGTGGGCTGACCTCCTCGACCTGGAGCAAGACCAGCTCCACCTGCTAGGCGTGGAGATCCCTGGCCTTGGTGAGTAGCTATTTAATAACTATTTTGTTTTCTTCTGCTCTGTGTTATATTGCCAATATATGTTTTTCCCGAAGAGCAAGAATGCTGCCGATTCAATTACATTGCAGGTAAATTAATTTTTAAATGGCTTCTGTGATTGCAGGTGCTCGCCTGCTCAGTGATGTTGCTACTATGCTTACTTGTTTGCAACGTTGTGCTCATTTGAGCAGAACTGCGTAATGCTAGAGAGACTAGTGACTCAAGTCTAGTCCTTCCTTTGTACTCCTGCTGCCACTAAGAAGAGATAGTGGTGGATTGATAGGTTGAGTATATGACTTTTATTTATTTATTTATTTATTTATTTATTTACTTATTACGTTTATATAACGCGATAGCTACCCATAAGGGTTTCCCGGCTCTGAAAGACAAATACAGCAAAAAACAGTCCGGAAAAGTTATTGGTCAAAAAGCCAGGTTTTAACGGCTCTGCAGAAGCGGATGTGGCAGTTCTCTATCCGCATGTCCAAGGGAAGTGAGTTCCAGAGTCTGGGTCCCAAAGTTGCAAAGGAGCACCACCCATTCTCGAGAGTCTAAACTTCGGTATGCAAAATAAGTGTTGAGACGAAGAACGGAGTAAGCGGGCAGGGGTATAGGGTGTGGTCAAGGCCTGCAAATACAGGGGAGCAACTCCAGTTTTAATCTTGTGCATAAAGCACAATGCCTTGAATTTTACGCGCCTATCAAAACGGAGCCAATGAAGCTCCCTCGGGCTTTCAGTGATATGATCTCAATTCCGACAACCACATAGAAGCCGGGCAGCAGCGTTTTGGACCAATTGGAGACGGCGTATGACCGCCTTGGTAGACCCTAGGTAGAGCACGTTGCCGTAGTCCAACCTAGAACTCACCAAGGCACTCACCACGGATCTCTGGGTGTTGGAAGGTAGTATCCAAAAGATTTTTCTCAGCCACCGTAAGATGGTAAAACAGGTGGCTGCTACTTTGTTGGCCTGATCTTTCATGGATAAACCCCTGTCAATAATCACCCCAAGATTACGCACTCGTTGTACCGGGGTAGGTAAGGAGCCCATGGCGATTTGGACAGTGCCTCGGGCTCCAGAGGTCGGGTTTATTTCCAAGAACCAGAACCTCGGTCTTTCCGCTATTTAATTTGAGAAAATTACGATTCATCCAACAAGATATTTCGCTGAGACCAGATTGAAGTAGGGAGGAAGAGGTAGGGTCAGCTTGGGATAAGGAAAAAACAATTTGGGAATCGTCAGCATAAGTGAATAAATTCAAACCAAAGCTTTGTGCAATGTGGGCCAAAGGAGTAACGTAAAGATTGAAAAGAAGAGGGCTAAGGATTGAACCCTGGGGCACACCGTGAGGGGACAAATGAGTATTAGAAGTAGAAGTATGAGAAAAAATTTGGAAGGTACTGTCCGTGAGGAAGGATGTAAGCCAGTCCAAAGCTTTGCCCCCAATACCAAAGGAAGCTAGGTTGTTGAGAAGGATACTGTGCGAGACAGTATAAAATGCTGCACTGAGATCAAGTAGTATCAGTGCAGCCGTTTCACCTCGATCCAGTAGCAGGCGGAGATTTTCTGTAACTCCTAGAAGGGTGGTTTCTGTTGAGAAGCCCGGTCGAAAACCGGACTGGGAAGGATGTAAAAGATTGTTTGTTGCCACGAATTGTGACAAATGCAAATGAATATGCCTTTCTAGGATTTTGGAAAATGCGGGTAATAACGAGATGGGGCGGAAATTAGAAACGTCATTTGGGTCCACAGTGGGTTTTTTTAATAGCGGGGTGACCATTGCGTGTTTCCAACAACTAGGGACAATGGCCGAAGTAAGTGAGTGGTTAAGAAGAGTGCAGATCGTAGAAAGTTGCGGAAAATCTAGGACACGTAATATCGAAATGGGTAGAGGATCAGCTGGAGAGCCCGACCTGATCTTACTCAAGATCTCCAAGAGAGTTGCACGGCAAAGATCAGGCCAGGACAGAAGTGAAGCCAAAGGCAAACATGAAGCCCAAGATGGCGACAAGAGATTAGCACCCTTCCCCGTAATAAGAGTTGGACTCGTTACGGCATTGCTGTCATCTTGGGCAGAGATGTCCTGGTAGATGTTCTCAATTTTAGAGATAAAATATTGGGCAAGTTCATCACACTTACTGCTAGATAGAGGAGGAAGTGCAGCAGTAGTCTGTGAGCCGGCGAGGTCTCTGACCACACTAAACAGTACGTTGGATTTATTGATTGCTTCGGTGATTATGTTGTTTACATAAATAGCCCTAGTGTGGGCACAATCCTTGTGATAGAGCTTCAATTTGGTTTTGTAGATGAGACCGGCTGAGATGGAATAATCCCTTCTCCAGACGCGTTCCAATTTTTTACATTGGGATTTGTGAATACGAAGTGTCTCATTATACTAAGGGGCAGGTGATTTGTGAATAGTTATCTTTTTTTGGACCGAGGAAAGACAAATGTTAATAGCTTCAAAGAGCCAAGAATTCACAGAGCTGGCCACAGCTTCCATATCGCCCAAACCTAATGGGTATGTTGGCGCGAGATCGGCCAAGGCTGTGTTGAAAGCGACAATATCACGTTTTTTCCAATCTCTCTTCCTAATATTCGCCGGAAGTTTGTGAATTAGCGGTGCTTCATTAATCCCCACAGTAAACTTAGTAAGAAAGTGGTCAGACCAAAGAACCGGTAACGCCGGAAGGCAATCTAGTTGAGTAATATTTGAAAAAATAGGGTCCAAGAAATGGCCACCTTTATGGTTGGGGCCCTTATTGTGTAAGATGAAATTCATGGAAGCAAGGTCCGCAATAAGATTGCCGGCTATGCTATCCATGGGGTCCTCTAAATGAACATTTAAATCACCAACAATTAGAAAATTACTGGACAATGTGAGGACAGATGCAATATATTCTGAGAATTGAGATTGCCAGGAGTTCACAGGGCCCGGGGGACGATATACTAACAGTCCCGTAAGAGTGGTTTTAGAATTTAGGGCAAGCTTAAAGTGCAGTGCCTCGCAGCTGCCAAAATAAACCGGATCAGATTGGCTTTGAAGCTTTTTCTTAAATATGATTGCCACACCTCCCCCCACTTTCTTAGGACGATCACTCCTAACTATAGCATACTCAATGGGCAGGGCTTCGGCAATGTCTGGGCCGGAACTGTCATGGAGCCACGTTTCAGTAATAAAAAGAGCGTCCGGGGCTTCATCAGTTAAAAGATCAAAAATCTCGCGTTTATGCTTGGGCAGTGACCGACAATTCAGGCTGAAAAACATATAGCTTGAAAGAGAAGGAGTAGTAGTCCGTAATGCTAGGCTGCTACATAGCTGCGGGACATCTAAGCAGAAAGAACAATGAGCGCAGCTTTGAGGAAACTGGCCAAGCATATCGAACGAGGCAGCTATACGAGTCCTTCTGGGTTTCAGAGCCAGTAATTGTGTGACATCATAGGTGATTAAAGGTCTGCAATTTGGCCAGGGGGTATAGCTATACAGGAAGGGGGCGGGAGGGTCGAAAAGACTAGACCGCGATCCCTACCCCTCCCTGGAAGATGGCGGCTCACCCTCGACTCAGCCCGCAGCAGCGCCTAATCGGCTGCGCGGTATGGTATCAGTGCAAGAGATCGCTGTGTGCAAAGTGAGCAGGTAAACAGCAAATTACAATGAAATAGTAAAATACAGTTTTAAAAACATTGAATAAAGATGTGCTGCGTAGCTTTTCCGGCTTTCCGCCTCAGGAAAGTAAATTGCTAAGTGCCAATCAATGCGCGTCGCAAATCACGCGGATTAAATACCTGAGAGGGCGGGAGGGTCGAAAAGACTAGACCGCGATCCCTACACCTCCCTGGAAGATGGCGGCTCACCCCCGACTCAGCTAGCAGCAGCGCCTAATCGGCTGCGCGGTATGGTATCAGTGCAAGAGATCGCCGTGTGCAAACTGAGCAGGTAAACAGCAAATTACAATGAAATAGTAAAACACAGTTTTAAAAACGTGGAATAAAGATGTGCTGCCTAGCTTTCCCGGCTTTCCGCCTCAGGAAAGTAAATTGCTAAGTGCCAATCAATGCGCGTCGCAAATCACGCGGATTAAATACCTGAGAGGGCGGGAGGGTCGAAAAGACTAGACCGCGATCCCTACACCTCCCTGGAAGATGGCGGCTCACCCCCGACTCAGCCCGCAGCAGCGCCTAATCGGCTGCGCGGTATGGTATCAGTGCAAGAGATCGCCGTGTGCAAAGTGAGCAGGTAAACAGCAAATTACAATGAAATAGTGAAATACAGTTTTAAAAACATGGAATAAAGATGTGCTGCCTGGCTTTCCGCCTCAGGAAAGTAAATTGCTAAGTGCCAAGACTTGTTATGTAGTAGTAGGACATTTTTTAGTGGTCTGCAATAATGATGACGGACTGTGTCTGTCACGTCGCGTGCTGCTGAGTGCTGGCAGTCGTAGTAGAACCTTTTTGTTGTTGGTCTAGTTAGTGATTTTCATAACTGTCCAAGTAGACGGTCTGCGAATCCAGCAATACTGTACTATCTATCCTAGTTGATCAGATCAATCAATACATGTAGTGCAACTGTTGGTAATTTGTTTCCCCGAGATAATTTTAGAATGTGGTCAAAGAAATCAAATATTTCAAAAAACAATCATCCATGTTTGTGTTTATTTCATGATCATCAGCACCTCCCAGGGGCAAGAAGACTACTGAGACTCCGGCGGAACAAAGTGGGCAGAAATGGTCCTCTGCAGGCTCTTCTGCTGGCCCCAGTAAGTTGTTCTGTTGTTAATATAATTATACTTCCCTAACTTTTGGCTCCTATTCATTCCAAACTGTTTCCTATTCTATTTTTTACAAAATAGTCTTTGATCTCCTTGTAGACTGTTTCTACATTCTTATCCTGCCTCTCTACCATCACTCTCTGTGCTACTACTATTTACTATTATTATGAGTCGGTCTGTGCAGGTAGCTAAGCTTGCCCAGTCGGCAAACTGTGTTAAACAAAACTCTGATTCAGCAATAGCTCTAGAGGCACTGAGTGCAGTCCTCTGGGTTGCCCTTGCTGTCTATGCCAGTCTTCTTAATGTTAGTGCTTTGACAATTTCCAACAACAAAATGTCAACCAAGAATAAGCTAGTAGTTGGCTTTTTGATTTGATAGTAGGACATACCATACCGCTAGTGTTTCAGGAACTATTCTGCACATACAGAAGTATGGACAAGAGAAATAGGACATTGTTGATTATAGGTGCAGTTCGACTTTCCACATACCTCAGTCAGAATTAACTGTGCGGGACTCGGGAGCCCTCACCTTGTTGGAACTTCAATTCCTCCTGGTGGTGATGAGGAGTAGGTGGTTCTGTCTGTAATTAGAAAAATGTTGCACGTTAAAAAGCAAGCATTCATCAGTTGTGCCAAAAAGTGTAGCATGTTATGGCTAAGCCAAAACCGTGACTTTTTTCAGTCCCAATAATCGAAAATCGTTTAAGTGTTATAACTTAACATTTTCTCTTCGAAATAGGGGGTGGTGTATGGCATCTAAAAATATGACGTTTTTTTTCGATGTGTCATCACAACATCGGATGCGGCACTTCCCACCACCAGTGCTGGGGCCAGCAGCGCGGAGGGGTCCACTCTAGGGGCGGATGCGGCGGCGCCACAAGTGCCGCCAGGAGGAGCTGAGGGGGATGGCTCAGCAGCAGCGGACGGTGGTAAGTTATTATACTCCTTACTTATTGACATTTTAGAGTAGGCTCGCAAAGGGGTGTATGATGTACTGTACAGTAGACAGTACACTAGTAGAAGTACACTGTACTGTTATGAACAGTTACTAACTTAGAACTACATTTTTGCCAATCACGGCGAAGACAGTCACCCTTGACTTAGCCACAGGATTAGCGGCAGTAGTTCTCGAGTAAGCAATGGCCCCCTCTATTTCAATTCAACTCAGCTATGAAACTTTTATCGTGAAGCCATGTCAGATCAGATGAACTGGAGGGATGTGATGAACTAAAAGGGAAAGAATGGTGTAAGGAAGGACGAGCGAGTCGTAACATTTATGACTAAAGAATGATACGTGTTTTTGAATGCATGCAGAGGTGGCTAATAGGAAGGAATCAGATGCATGGCTGCTTGAAGCAAGGATGGTTGGAGGAGAAAGAAAAGATGACTGCCTGTGTGGTTGAATCAGAAAATGCATGTGTGATGTGCATTTCAATATATCATTTGGGTGAAAGTGAAATGCAAGTCACGACGGTGGTTTACCAAATAAAATGAAAAGGGTGTTAGTTGGTTGTTGAGAAAAAGTAAAGTTGGTACAGTTGAGACATTAAGAAGAATGATAGACGTTTACTTTGGAAGCATGGATGGTATCTTCTTCCTCATAGATAGCAGAGGTGTATGTAGAGCAGACGCTCAGTGGATGAAGAGTGTTACTTTGTTTGAACAGCATAACCGTGCCAAAGTAGCAAAGCAGAGGAAATCCAAATACTAGAAGTGATTGTTCAGATATTCTCCCTGGACTAACAGTACAGTAGTTTACTTTGCAAGCACAGCATATATTGTGTATGTATTGTATAGTTGACATTATATCAAGTCAAGTCCCTTCCTCCGGCAATTATGGGTACCACACTCACTCCCTATGTTAATAACATTTTGTTTCAGCTGTGTCAGTCATGGGTGGACTATCGCTGTTGTTCACTCAATCTAGATACATGATCAGAAATGAATAATCTTCATTTTCCTTTTCTAGTACTGAAGGCCCCGGGGGGGGGGCAGTGCGAAATATAAATTACATTGAGCAGTAGCCCTTGATGTAACCGAGTATGGCCAGTGCCACCCCTATAAAAAATTAAGAGTTTCCCTAGCCCCACCTGCATGTACTGCTTAAAGTAATGCGAGTCTGCGTCATCATCATGGCTTGTATCTGTTTTTCTTGGGTGCAAGCTGACTGAGCTGGCATTATGCCGGCTACCACGAGTTCACGTACAAGTAATTTCTTTCGCAAAACTAGAGAAAAAAAGAAGACTGGTGTACTCTCTGACTATGTAGTGAGTCCATAGTGCTGCTAGTAGAATTCCTGAAACTCCCACTAATGTTACGGGCCTACAAAGATGGCGGAAAGATACATACCAAAATGTTATACTGTGCTTGCAAGTTACTAGTGTTTATGTGAGACAGGTTTCTGTTGAATTATTGTTAAAGAGTATTGGTTACAGTATTTTTCTTTCTTTTCATATAGATGCTCCACAAAAGCTCACCCGAAAAGAGATGGCTGTCCGGGCCAGGGCCCGCAAGCTGGAGGCCACTCTTGCCGAATATCGCCGGCTGTGGGCTCGGAACAGGAGGAGGCGGCGGCAACAGCTGCATCCTCCTCCAGTGCCCCCGGGTCCACCAGTCAGCCTCCGGCACGGCACCGTGGTCCGACAGCCTCCCACCGCCGTCGCTCAGCTGCAAGAACACCAGCAGCTGCCCCCCCTGTGTCCCTTGCCCCTTTTTTAAAGGCTGTTGGGGGGGGGGGGGAATTGGGAGTTGGGGATTCTATTTCTGAGGGTTTTTTTGCAGGACATTTGAAATGGACAATTGTTGGGGTTAGGTAGGGGGGTGGTTTGGGTCTATGGACAACTTTATTTTTGTTAGGGTGAATATATATTTATTTATTTTACATACTTCAACATAGTGTATGCGTTGATGTTATTTTGTGGGGTGGTGGGCGGGGGTTATGGCACGTTTGGTTTCCTCAAACTTACCAGCATGAATTATCTAAAACGTCCAGAAATGTACAAAAGTGCCACTAACAGAGTTAGTGAATTCAATTGGCCTACTAGTACTACTGTCTGTCTCTCCTCTCCTCCGAGTCCTAGCCCATTATTCTACCTCCCAAAATGCTTATCTTACCTATTATTTGTGTTTGAGAAAAGAGCTAGGCACAGCGCTGGCTGCATGGCGAATGGCGATTACGGTTGCCCATGAAATCCATCCAGGGCAGAAATTCCATTGTTGTGGCGGTAGTAGGAGTGGTACCTGTGGTAGTAGTAGTGGTACCACACTAGCAGTAGCAGCATATGAAAAACAAAGGAAAAAATGAGACATTGAGTGGCCTGAGGGGAGTATTAGAAGGAACAGTATATTTGTAGCCTAAGCAATGCTGAAGATAAGTATGGGGAAAAAAATTTGCATGGATGATTATGGCTACAACAAGAACAGTGACACAGCAGCGTAACAAGTCTTGACATGTAGGAGGATGATGTTGACGATGGATCCAATCGATGGTGGGCATGAAAATCAGAATTGATTTTAAAATAGTTACTCATTGGTGTTTTTTTTAAGCAGAATTACAATATCCTAGGATTCATGTAGCTGCCTTAAAATTGTTTTGAGGAGGTTGCTTGCACCTTATCCTCCCCAGCAAGTGTGCGGAATTATTGCTGTCATTTAGTCACACCTCAATGAAAAGCACACAGCCCTGGGGAAGAGGGTTAGGGTTTGAAAATTGGATGGGCATAGGGTTTTTTGGGAAAGGTTTGTGGAGAGAGGAAAAAAAATCACAGCATTGACAAACAACAAATGAAAAAAAAACATCTTTGAATACGAAGATATCCATAAATCTTTTATGGGACATAAAGGAAGTGCATGCATGAAGTTGTTTGCTAAATGGATGGTTCGGTTACTGAAAAGTAGTACTAACTACAACTTACTAAGTAGCACTAAACTATTAGAGAGTACAGGGCTGCTGTAATTACGCAATTTCACTCAGAGAGAGAATGACTTAGTAGTACATCACATTAGTTTTAAAAATAGCAAAGAAAGTTATGAAATAGCTGTAGGGATGAATTTGAAGCAGAGAGTCGCACTCATAGAAGTTCACAACAGTAAGTTATTTAAAAGATAAGGAGAAGTGAAGAGGAAAGGATACTGTAACTATATGTTGTTGTTGTCCTGTTCAATTTAGGAAGTTGCATGCATCCAGCCATTCCTCTTATTCGCGGTAGTTCTCCATTCCATCTGACGCTCCGTCTATCAATCTTGGTGACCAGACACACTGTCCACTGCCTGCCTGGCGGATGCGGAATTGCGGATTGATGTTGTTCCCATGGCACAATGTAAAAGCCGGCCTGCAATTGTTGATGGAAAAACAGGAAGGGATATTTAAACAGCACTGAGAAAAAATATAAGGTATGGCGTGTAGTGCAAAAATAACACTTTCAGATGCGACAGTATTACATACAGGCATCATTTCTAAAGTGCGTACTCGGAGTCTCCTTTTCAAGGATAGTAATTGCCCGCAGCAGGCTAGGGCGATGCAGACGGTCAAGGCAGGCACCACTGAGTGAACCACCTTGATGATGTAGCATACCTCTTTGACACAGACAGACAAAGCATATCTAATTTTATGCAGCATGCCACATAGCCACAATTTTACATGAACTGCTGTCTGGTCTCTGGCATACACTACACTGACTCGACCACTCCCATACCACGACTAGACAGACAAGTAGGTCGGCTGTGGTTGTTGTTGACTTGTTTACCTGTTGTTTGCCACTCACGAAACGGCCATATTTCTTCCGTAAACCGACAATGATGATGATTCATCCATCCCAGTGAGTGACTGTGTAAAGAATAAAGATAAAATGTAACTTTAATCATCAAGACTCATCATCATCATGGTATGTTATTGGCAAACTCAATGTTGTCTACACACTGAGTCCAAGGACATTTTACATACTGAAAAATGCAGTGTAGTGGCTGGTCCCTGCAGTAGAAGTACAATTTGTATTAAACAAGGTAACAAAGTACACTTGAGTTACATTTAGTGTGTAAAAGAATAAAAAATAATAACAGAACACATAGATAGGATTCACTTCATGCACAACAAACAAATAATTGCTTTCATCTGAGCCAGACAGCCAGTGTTGTCCACCACTGCATGCCATCTCATCATTCATTACCTGTTCCACTTGTCATCATCTTATTTAAGTGAAGGGCCACAGGGCAGCCTTTCGTGTCCATTTCAGAAGGTGCAGTCAGCATAGTGAGTCATTCCAGTCCCACTTCTTTTGAGGGGACTCGTGTACGGACTGAAGCAGCAGTTTCTAGATTCTGCGTAATCCAGCCATCGCCTTGAGGGAAATGGATAGGGGGAGTCTGGAGGAGGAGGATAGAGGAGCATGACTTAGTTGTGAACTTCAGGAATGCAGACAGCGGCACCTTCAATGTGGAAAATAAGACGAAGACAGTGCTGCTGATTGATTTGTTGTGATTAAAGTTTTGTTGTGCTAAAAGTTGCAAATCAAAGAAAGACCCACAGAAATAAAAGTAAAAAATGACGGAAGAAAACAAAAAGAACGTTTTTCAAGCCTTGTTTTCAGGGAAGTAGAGCTCGTCGTCAAACTCTGTGAATTGAACATGGAGTAGGTCAGGTAACAGAGAAGAACTTCCGTCACCTAAGTCGGTGTCCTCTTCTTCCTGCGTGGATTCACGTATTTTGTAATCTGGTGGTATGAAATGCTGATTCATCTTGATCATTGTTAACCTCTCCACATTTTTGGGCGAGAGGCGGGACCTTTTTGAAGTGACAATGGCACCAGCAGCACTGAAAACTCTTTCCGAAGACACGCTTGCGACTGGGCAAGACAAATAATTTATAGCCAGCCTGCTGAGCAGTGGCCAGTGAGGTCTTTTCCCATACCAATACACCAATGGGTCACGATCAATGTAGACCTCTGTTGGGTCATCCAGATAGGCCTGCACCATCCACTCAAGGGCTTCCCTGGGTGGTGCTCCACTTTGCGTACCATGTGTTTCCTATGTATCAACACTGGAGCGAGCAAACCCTTGCCGAGTTATCCAATCCGCTTCTGACAATATTATGGCTGGGCCTAGTGCAGGTGATGATGACGAGGATACTGTTGCTGCGGTCGGTAACGGCTGTGAGGGAAAGTGACTGCCTTTGGCCACAGAAGTGGACCTTGAAGCCGAATGGCCTGCTGATTCAGTAGTACTTGTGGTGTTTCCTTCAATTTCTTGCCGCTCTTTTTCGAACCGAGTGGCTGACACAGCAAGCCAATGCTTGTACTTTGAAACATCTTCTTCATCAAAAGGAATGAATACTTTGCTGGTCAGTGCCTTTTTGTACCGTGGATCCAGAATAGTGGCACAAATGTAATGCTGTTCTGATTGTATTTTTTTAAGCCTTTCATTGACTAGTAGGCGGCTTAATAAGCTTTCCGCCAACAGATATGCGTCTTGTTTGTGAACATCAGCTTGGAACGTTGAAGACACCGCCTTCAGTTGTTGCTCTAGCATGAACAACAATGGGATAGCTTTGCCCAAACTACAATCCTCCCTGCTGACTTCACTGGTGAAGACCTCAAAAGGACGAAGCATGTCAGTCAGGCTTTGAACTAGGTCCCATTCCTCCGGCTCTAGCCTCATGTCTTTCATAGGAGCAGACCGTATGTTAATGCTATTGACATACTCATTGATTACCTTGTACTGCTCAAACAGACGTTCAAGCATGTAGAAGGTTGAGTTCCAACGTGTTGCCACCTCCTGGATGAGTCCTTTGACTGGCCCTCCAAAGCTACGTTGAATGATCCTCATCTCCTAACTGGGCCTTAAAAGAATGGCTGAAATGTGTGCAGATTCTTCGGCAGGTGGTCAGTAACTTGCTGACTGTGTTTTCTCTTTTCAAGAAATCTTGCACAACAATGTTAATGCAGTGCGCCAAACGCGGGACTCTGAAGTAGCCACCATCATGCATGGCCTTAACTATATTACTGCCATTATCCGTGGAAACATAACCAATCATGCGACTTCATGGCACCAGCCATTTAGAGACCTTACTCTTAAACTCACCCAAAATGTTTAATGCAGTATGAGATTTCTCCATGGCAAACATGGCTACTGTTGCATGTTTCCGACTTGCTTGAAAAATTGTGGCAGGGTCAACACCTGTAGCCATCTTTTCTCTAACCCCTGCAAAAGAGACCCAGTGTGCAGTGATGCACATGTAATCCACGGCTTGGCAACTAGCCCACATGTCTGTTGTCAGGTGGATAGTTGAACAGCACTTTTCTGCAAAGCTGACCCAATCACTTCCAGCACATCTTCATGTAGTGCTGGAACCGCAACTCTGGCAAAATAGGACCGGCTAGGAACCTTCCATTTAGGGCAGACTGTTGCCACAAATTCTAGAAAACTCACCCCTTCCACGAAAGAAAAAGGGAGAAGGTCCATCTCTAGCTTTCTAGCCAGCTTTGTGTTATACAGACATGCCGTTGGTTGGTTGCGTTCAAATGGCGCCTCCGACCAAAACATTCTTTTAATGGTGGTCTGGACCGTTTTACGTGATGATGATGATCCAGACTTCTTCAACCCAGTTAGGCTCATTGATGTACTTTTTCGCATTGGTGTCTCTCCCAGACTCTTAGTCTGCCTCATACATGTTGCTGGGGTAGAGGGTGTGGGCGCTACCACTGCAGTGCTGCTGCCAGGGGTACTGGGTGTACCAGAAAAAATGTCTGTTGCTTCTTCACTTCCCCCCTGCACGATCAGCCCCTTGTCTTCATTAGATGCAATATGAATGGATACATTTGGATTTGTTGTACGTGTGGTTTCCCGGATCTTACTCATGTGCGCCTCCAATGTGATAGTGTGGTGTTTTTGGAGATGCCCTCTCTGGCCTCCGGCACCATAGTTGGTACCAAGCTTACCCCGACTAACTACAGTTTTACAAATCAAACAAACGACCATGTTTTCCGCCTTTTTGCTAACACTAAAAAAGTCCCAAACTGGGGACTGGAGATGTCTGCTGGTGGTGCAGGTGCTACTTTCAATGCCAGATGAAGTGGAGGATGGGCGTGGCTGAATTTGACTCTGTTGTGCACTTACAGCACCACTACTTGAGTTAATGGAGGTCGAGCTGAATGGACGTCCCTGCCGGCCCTTCTGACGACAAAATATGGAAGCTGTCGGTCGTGTTGGTGTAGTAGTTAACTGCATTGGTGGTGGTACCATTGCCACGCTGCCCACATCACGCTAAGCAGCAATTCAGGATAGGGTAAAAATGTCTGTCTGCTGCATGCCTGGTGGGCCTGGAGTGACAACTGTGATGACTGGGTCGTCGTCAGACTGTTCATCAGCAGCAGAATACACCACTTGCTCGGCGTCATCACCCTTAAGTGGAAGCCTTGCGGGAACCTTCCTTTTAGGCTTAGCTACCTTTGTCGGCTCATGGCGTGCCTCACTCTCAGACTGCATTGGTGGGTTCCAATCAACATCAAGATCATCAGAAGGAAGGGGGCTTGAAGAAGAACTTGTAGTAGCCCTCCTTGACCTTTTTCTTGCTGGGGATCTGGAAGACAATGGATCATCATCAGGAGGAGTGGCTTCCTAGGATGATACCTCCGCTTCAATCTCGATTTCCTGATGTGCCCCTACTTCTGGAGGAACAAGCATTGTGGGCAGTTGTGTCGCTTCATGCGCCTCTCGTTGCGCCTCTCCATACGCCTCTCCTTGCGCCTTTACTTGCGCCTCCACTTGCGCATCTCCTTGCGCATGCACTTGTGCTTGTACTATTTGCACCTGTGGTTGTCGTTGCACCTGTGGATGTTGAACACTCGTCAGATGAGTTGCACCCTGCGTTGATTGGATGCTACTTTCTTGCGATAAGCCATCATCACTGGTCGATGGTGATTGAACAATTAAAGTGGCTGCCTCTGCAGCACTCATGGCCTTGGACCTAACTTGGAATGGTGGCACTGAGCCCAATGAAGCGGAGGTGCTGCTCCCAGCTTGGTCCCCGGCGGACCCCGCTGCTGCTGCAGGCGTAGTTTTTTTTTCCCCCAAAAAAATGTCTGTAGGCACACCAGTCTCCTTGGTAAGTGGCGCCACTTGCTTCTTCTGCTCCTTCTTACTGGCAGTGGCACTGGCAATTTTCTTGGTGGAGGAGCTACGGCCACCTTTCTTTGGGCCCATCTTCTTCAGATGTCAGAACAGCAGGCCGCAGTTGCACGTGTTGAAAAGTTGTCTGTGAAAATTACAAAAAGGGGGTGGTGATGGACAGAGTATCTGAGTTAATCAGAACACTCCTACCCAGTCAACAGATCAGGGCTTGATCCATCACCGTTTTTTAGCTCACTGCACCATCCCAGTTCAGAACCTGGCTATATGCAAATTAGTCTGTCCCTGGCCCAGTGCATCATGGGAACAGGGCAAACCAAACTACCAAGCCAATTCTTCACTGGAAAGGAAACAAGCTTCCGAGGACCGGTTTCTGGCATTACAGCCGTCTTTGGCCCGGCTTGCTCATTGCACCATCAGGATTCAAGCAAGCCGGGCCGACGACTGCTGAAATGCCAGAAACCGGTCCCCGGAAGCTTGTTTCCTTCCCAGTGTAAGAATTGGCTTGGTAGTTTGGTTTGCCCTGTTCCCATCATGCACTGGGACAGGAACAGACTAATTTGCATATAGCCAGGTTCTGAACTGGGATGGTGCAGTGAGCTAAAAAACGGTGTTGGATCTAGCCCTGATCTCTTGACTGGGTGAGAGTATTCTGCTTAATTCAGAAACTCTGTCCATCACCACCCCTTGTTGTTAAATATTTTGTCCACCCTAAGCGTGGAAGGGTTTACTCAGATGTGAGTCCCTTGCTCATTGCACCATCAGGATTCAAGCAAGCCGGGCCGACCACGGCTGAAATGCCAGAAACCGGTCCCCGGAAGCTTGTTTCCTTCCCAGTGTAAGAATTGGCTTGGTAGTTTGGTTTGCCCTGTTCCCATCATGCACTGGGACAGGAACAGACTAATTTGCATATAGCCAGGTTCTGAACTGGGATGGTGCAGTGAGCTAAAAAACGGTGTTGGATCTAGCCCTGATCTCTTGACTGGGTGAGAGTATTCTGCTTAATTCAGAAACTCTGTCCATCACCACCCCTTGTTGTTAAATATTTTGTCCACCCTAAGCGTGGAAGGGTATACTCAGATGTGAGTCCCTTGCTCATTGCACCATCAGGATTCAAGCAAGCCGGGCCGACGACGGCTGAAATGCCAGAAACCG
The DNA here is from genome assembly GCF_964261635.1 of Lissotriton helveticus. Taxonomy (NCBI): domain Eukaryota; kingdom Metazoa; phylum Chordata; class Amphibia; order Caudata; family Salamandridae; genus Lissotriton; species Lissotriton helveticus. Next base: position 1,473,586,234 of record NC_136065.1, read on the forward strand.
GTCCCCGGAAGCTTGTTTCCTTCCCAGTGTAAGAATTGGCTTGGTAGTTTGGTTTGCCCTGTTCCCATCATGCACTGGGACAGGAACAGACTAATTTGCATATAGCCAGGTTCTGAACTGGGATGGTGCAGTGAGCTAAAAAACGGTGTTGGATCTAGCCCTGATCTCTTGACTGGGTGAGAGTATTCTGATTAATTCAGAAACTCTGTCCATCACCACCCCTTGTTGTTAAATATGAAGAGTTGTCTGTGGCCACACGTGACGTCACGTGACGTTGTGCTGCACACACCGCAGCAGGACTTCTTCCTGGCACTGATGATGTACGATGACTGATGTGGTTCTCTTGTGCACCCAAAAGCAAAGGAAGCCAGAGGAACATCAGTTAAATAAATGCTGCATATGTCGTCCTTCAATTAATATTTGCAACTAGGCATTTATTATTATTAGCAGAACACACCCAACAACGGAAAGACCCAAAATAAAAATTGCAATTCTAATCCAAAATGGATGTTTAAATTAATAGAAGAGAGGCTACACAGAGAGATTTGTTTCATGCACTACTGAGTACCCCTGGGCATATTGGATGAAAGCAAGGCAGACTGAGCGCCGGCCTGAGCACACTGCCTGGCTTTAAAATGGCCCCTTGACCCCCACCCACATGGCCAGGCCCTACCTGTACCAGGCCTCAAAATGGCCCCCACCCACATGGCCAGGCCCCAACAACCCACCAAAAGGTTGAAAAACACACACAAATCACCCCAATCCAATGCCATCCATGCCCTCAATGATGTTTAAATTCAAGACACCCCACAGAAAGACTTGGCCCATGCACCACTGAGTACCCCTGGGCATAATGGTTGAAAGCAAGGCAAACTTGGTGCAGGCCTGAGCACACTGCCTGGCTTCAAAATGGCCTCTTGACCCCCACCACATGGCCAGGCCTAGCCTGTACCAGGCTTCAAAATGGCCCCCACCCACATGGCCAGGCCCCAACAACCCACCAAAAAGTAAAAAAAACACACAAAAATCACCCCAATCCACTGCCATCCATGCCCTCAATGATGTTTAAATTCAAGACACCCCACAGAAAGACTTGGCCCATGCACCACTGAGTACCCCTGGGCATAATGTATGAAAGCAAGGCAAACTGGGTGCAGGCCTGAGCACACTGCCTGGCTTCAAAATGCCCCCTTGACCCCCACCACATGGCCAGGCCCTGCCTGTACCAGACCTCAAAATGGCCCCCACCCACATTGCCAGGCCCCAACAACACCCCAAAAAGTGGAAAAACACACATAAATCACCCCAATCCAATGCCATCCATGCCCTCAATGATGTTTAAATTCAATATACTGAGGATTAATAGGCACGGCGCACAGCCAGGGTTGATGGAGGGGTGTTAGTTGAGCGGTGTTGAGGTTCAGATAATTTTCAGGTGCTCCAGCAGGTGACGTAACTGTCCGGGTACACCAAGGCAACTGTTATGGGGTCGAGTGCATTAGCACAAGTGTAAATGCATCCCTGCATATGGGCACTCTGTCGTGGTTCGTTGTAATTAAACGTCCGACTCCCGGTGAATATGGTTAGAAAATGTTTATTTAATTTCAGATGTTCAAGTTATATTTGCAGGCTTTAAACTGATAGGTTCTCAGTTAAACAAATGTTCAAATATTATCATAATTCATGGTTGATGATGGAACCAAAATTAGCCTTGCGGGCTCCGATGCATTTCGGGCCGGTTGGCCCTTTGTCAAGGAGCGCTGCAAAAGAATGCAAAATTACGAGCTCATCAATAAACGACATCCGTTAATAAGATCTCACAAGATATCATGATTACCATAGTGATGCATGCAAGTTGGGCAGTGTGGAGTAACATGCTTAGAAAAGGGGTAAAATGGTCGGTCGTGTGTCACAACTGGTTGAAGGGGGGGGATTAGGGAGTGGCGGTCAGTGAGGAAACGGTTGTGAAAAGCACGTCAGGAGCGGGTTTTACTAGAATCCTGTACGCGCGAAGGAGACTGGGTTAGGTGCTGGGGAGGACGCGTGATGCTGCTAGCATAGAACGGCGGTCACTGGTGCTCGGTGTGCGGTGTTACAGTGGTTAATGCGATGTGCCATTAAAAAACGAAAAAGGGGAAAAAAGTGTATGGAGGTTGCCTCGTCCAAACGAGACTTACGTGTCGGGTTACGCGCCCAGGTTTGGGAGCCTGAAAATCAAAAAGACATAAAGCGATGATTACAAAAAAAGGGTCTAAACATAGGATCGCATTCACGCGGCGCTCCGCGAAAAAAGTGAAAAAGACTTAGCCACCATTCCACGAACAGAAGCCCTGAAGGGCACCGTCAAGAAGACCAATAAGAGAACAGTACTTGTCAGTAGGTACTCCACGTCCAGCCAGACATACAGAAGCATAATGATGAGACATTGGCGCATTTTATCCTCAGAACCGGATTTCGGTGACCTATTCAAAGAAACACCTATCTTCGCTTACACCAGAGCGGAGAATATCAAAGAAACTTTGTCAAAAAAAACCTTGGACCAACGTACTTACACTGGCACTCGCCCGTGTCATCACTGCAATAACTGTAATAATATAATAAAAGGGACCATCATCAACCACCCCATGAGGGGATTCAACATAAAACTGAAAGTTGACGCTACTTGCGATTCAAGCAATTTGATTTACTTGCTAAAATGTCCATGCGGCATGATTTATGTAGGCAAAACAACCAGGAAGATAAAAACCCGAATAAATTAACACAAATCAAACATCAGAACAAAGAACGTTAAATCCAACATTGCTGTTCACTTTACTGAAGCCAAGCACAACATAGCACAATTGAAATTCCTTGTCCTAGAGATTGTACCGATAATGGAAGGAAGAGACATTAACAAAACACTTCTTCAAAGAGAAACATCTTGGATTTATAGACTTCAAGCTATGAAGCCGAATGGTCTTAATGATCGTTTAGAACTAAGCAGTTATCTATAGTGCCTTTTGGTACATGTCATACACATTATCTGCATCGGTCTGTTATACTTGAATGTAGAACTGTTCCCTACTAACCCATCACTGTCTTAAACTTCCTTCACTCCACCCCTCTTCAAGTTCGCCGCCCTCACGGCGACCAATTCCCCAGTCTGTCTTTCACTTCTTTAGTTGTGGCCACCCCTTCTTTTTAACTGGAACTCTCCGAGCATTCCGCTTGCATCTTCACGGAGTTTTCCCGAACTCCGGTCTACCCTTACACACGCCACGTGAAGACCCCGCTCCGAGACTACGAAAATCGACCTTTACTGTAAGTCTTTTTCACTTTTTCGCGGAGCGCCGCGTGTATGCGCTCCTATGTTTAGACCCTTTTTTTGTAATCAGGCTCCCAAACCTGGGCGCGTAACCCGACACGTAAGTCTCGTTTGGACGAGGCAACCTACCTACACTTTTTTCCCCTTTTTCGTTTTTTAATGGCACATCGCATTAACCACTGTAACACCGCACACCGAGCACCAGTGACCGCCGTTCTATGCTAGCAGCATCACGCGTCCTCCCCAGCACCTAACCCAGTCTCCTTCACCCGTACAGGATTCTAGTAAAACCCGCTCCTGACGTGCTTTTCACAACCGTTTCCTCACTGACCGCCACTCCCTAATCCCCCCCCTTCAACCAGTTGTGACACACGACCGACCATTTTACCCCTTTTCTAAGCATGTTACTCCACACTGCCCAACTTGCATGCATCACTATGGTAATCATGATATCTTGTGAGATCTTATTAACGGATGTCGTTTATTGATGAGCTCGTAATTTTGCATTCTTTTGCAGCGCTCCTTGACAAAGGGCCAACCGGCCCGAAATGCATCGGAGCCCGCAAGGCTAATTTTGGTTCCATCATCAACCATGAATTATGATAATATTTGAACATTTGTTTAACTGAGAACCTATCAGTTTAAAGCCTGCAAATATAACTTGAACATCTGAAATTAAATAAACATGTTCTAACCATATTCACCGGGAGTCGGACGTTTAATTACAACGAACCACGACAGAGTGCCCATATGCAGGGATGCATTTACACTTGTGGTAATGCACTCAACCCCATAAATTCAATATACCCCACAGAAAGACTTGGTCCATGCACCACTCAGTACCCCTGGGCCTACTTGCTAGTGTGGCTTTACAGGCACCCCAAAATAAAATAAAAAATCCACATAGAACAGTGAGCTAGAATTCCATGACATAAAGGAGATTTAAGTTCAACCAAACTCACAGACACAGTTGAATCATGCACCCATGACTAACCCTGGACCTACTGGATACTGTGGCTATCCACAAAAATTTTTTTTTTAAAAGTTGTGAAAAAGTTTTAAAATTGTAGTTGCAGCAACTGCAATTCCCCAAAGAAACAACACCAACTTACTTGTAAAATCTCAAATCCAAAAGTGATCCAACCTGTAAAGTCCCAAAAGTCCTCAAATACAAATATCCAGCAGCAGCCACAAAAAGTAATCCTTCCAGCTCCAGATCCAAATGAAAAGTGACCAGGACAGGGACAAAGCACTGGGAGGAGCCTGCTGGACAGCAACAGGAAGTTTGAGACTCTGGGGCACTTCCCCCCCCCCCCAAAAAAAGAAATGGAGTCCTTGCACAAAAAGGTGCAGCCAAATGTCAATCTGAGGAGTTATTCTGATCAAAATCATCATTTTCAGAAGGTTTTTGCTGCCTGCGGTGGATTTCTTGTGCAGAATTGCAATTTTTGCAAGTTTGGGAAAGCGAGCTGTTCAAATCTCCTGCCGGAAGTCAGCTGCGCGCGGCATCTATGTGTTCGCAATTGTTTACTCCCGCGATGCGTAATCGCGGGCCCTTCTGACGTACTCGCGTTGTCAAACTCTCTCTGTGCAAGATGGCGGGCCGCGATGACGTACTAGCGGTCGAAAAACTCTCACGCGATCACGCAGCAAGATCCAAAATGGCGCAGCACACGCAAACCGGGAGAAAAACAACTCCGAGAACTCAGAATCACGGTAAGTCAACGCAGCGCGCGTGATATTGTATTTTTCAAGCGCGACCAAGCAAAAAAATCCACCATATTGCGGATTTTTGGGCAAATTTGCGGACCGCGAAATTGCCAAAAATACACAAATTCCACGAGCGGAACGGATTTTACGCCCATAGTTAACATCGTCTTTGTTTGTGTAAAGGTAACAAGAATGCATAACACTTTTTATTATTGCTTTTCAACATAATGCATAGCAGCCACAATGATCTACAACATAGCCAAAAGTTCTAGCTAAACACATAAGGTCCCAAAGGCGAGACCTATTGGCTATGCCAATGCTTGTTCTCACATTGAACTAATTCCACATGTGCATGCCTTTCTGAAGTAAACATAGACACTGTACAGTTAGTGTTGTCACTTTCACTTGAAACCGACACCGAAGAACTCTTTGATGATTTTGATGACTGTTAGATCTGGGGGTCTCTAGTTGGCAGAGGTAGGTACCACTGTCCAAATAGGGACCCTTGCTTCTAGTCAGGACAAGGAGATAACTCTCTAAGATAACCCCTGCTCGCCCTCTAGGTAGCTTGGCCTGAGCAGTCTAGGCTAATCAGAGGCAATGCGTAAAGTATTTGTACCAACACTCACAGTAACACAGTGAAAACACCACAAACTGATTCCACAACAGTTTAGAAAAATAAAGGTATTTATTCTAAAACTACACAAGACCAAAACGATAAAAATCCAACATACACGGTTCAAGAATATGGTTTCAAAGAGTTCTTAAGGTTGCGTTAAAGTTCTTCAAGTTGCGGTAAAAACAAACCACAGTTGCGTGAAAAGTTCACAGTTGCGTCACGTTTACTCACAGTACCTTTAGTTGCAACAAAGTTCCAAAAGCAGAAGCTGGTGCGGTGGAAAACAAGCGATGCGTCGCTCCTGAGACCCTGGGGAGGCGATGCGACAGCCCCGCTGCAGCAGCGGGCGTGTTGCGACGAATCCGGTCTGTATGGGGAGGAAGGCCACTTGTATGGATTCCGGTGCGTAGGTTCCGTAGGAAGTCTGTTCTCGCAAAGGCACGATGCGACGATCTCGTAGGTGCTGCGACGATCTCCGGGGCGACGATGCGCGGTCCAGCGGTGATCCTTTCTCTCGCAGCTCCTCGATGCGATGATTCTGCGACGACACTCGCAGCGACGTGATGCGGTCCGCAAGCAAGCGGTGCGGCGTTCTCACCCAGCGACGACAGGCTCTGCGACGATACTCGCAGCGATGTTCGATTCTCCCGCACCGGTCTGGTGCGTCCCGCAAACGGAGGATGCGACGTCTCTGGCAGCGGCGTCAGGCGCTGCGACGATCTCGACCTCCGTAGCGGCGGGAAACTTCTCGCACTGTCGGGGATGCGCTCCGCAAGCGAGCGATGCGACACTTTTCAATTTCGAAAGTCTCTCAAGCTTTTGTCTCAAGCTTCCCAGCACAGGTCCAACCTCCAGAGGCCCCACAACTGGATCAAGCACTCTAGGAGGGACAGAACTCACTCAGCAGAGTTCAGGGAAGCTGGGGGTGAAGTCCTTTTGTTCCTGGGACTTCAAAACAGGGAGCCAGCTCTTCTCAGGCCCTTGGAGATTCCTTTCAAGACAGGGGACACAGCTCACAGCAAAGTCCTTCCCCTCTCCTTGGCAGCAAAGCAACAGCAGGTCAGTCCAGCAGAGCAACAGCAAGACAATCTTCCTTCTTCAGAGTCAGCTTTCTCCTTGGCAGAGGTTCCTTCTTGATTTCCAGGATGATCTAATTTTCTGTTGTCAGGGGTCCTGTACTTATACCCCTAAAGTCTTTGTTCTCTTGGTGCATGTGGGCCCTGTGCCCGGTCTGAACCAGTTCTGGGCGGATCCTGAGCACTTTGTTTTGGTGGCTGCATCTTTCCTTTCAGAGTGAGGGGCAGGGTCCTCAGCCGCCCAGCAGGGGGGTGGAGCCAGCATTGTGGAAGGCAGGCACAGCCCTATTCAGCCCAGGTGCTAACTCCTCCCACCACTCAAGTCATTCAGCCTAGTGCTGACTCATCCATCCTGCCGGGGAGTTCCCCAGCCCCTGTCACTCACAAACCAGACAGTCAATACACAAACAGGCCCAGGCACACAGAAGGTTCAGACAAGAGAACAGCAACTTTCTAAAAGTGCTGTTTTCAAACACAGGATTTAAAAACAACCTTTCCTAAAAGATGTGTTATTAAATTCTGAGTTCAGGGATACTAGATACTTATGTCCTATCTTGTTCCTATGGGAAGAAATGCTGTTAACCACTGTAGCCAGCATCCCCCATGTTAATCTATGGAGCAAGATAGCCTTACAATAGTGAAAAACGAAAATGGCTGTAATTCACTACCAGAACATGTTACCTGCACCAGTACATGCTCTACCTTTTACATACACTGCACCCTGCCCAGGGGGGTACCTTGGGCCTTCCATAGGGGTGACTGATGTGCACAAAAAGGGAAGGGTTAGGCCTGGTCAGTGGGGACACTGACCAGGAGGACATGGCAGTTCTAAACTGCCCATAGGCACTGCAGTGGCAGGCCTGAGACACCATTTTAGAGCTACTCCTGTGGGTGGCACAATCAGTGCTGCAGGCCCACTAGTAGCATTTGTCATCACCAGCCCTGGCACACCCAGTGCACTTTACTAGGGACTTCATGGTGATACAAATATGCCAAACATGTATATTCAATCAGAATAACAATTTACATAGAGAGCATATGCACTTTAGCACTGATCCGCAGTGGTAAAGTGCGCAGAGTCCTATTGCCAACAGCCACGGGTCAGGAAAAGTAAGGGAGGAAGAAGCAAAAAGTTTGAGGATGACCCTGCAAAAAGGGCCAGTTCCAACACAACCCCCTTCCAGCCTAAAGCCAGGGTAGACCAAACGATACCTCGATGGGATTCCCTGCTTGAGGCGATAGAACATGGAAACTGGCCCACACAGCAGGGCAGTCCTGTTCTACGCCATCCTAAACCCAGTTCAATCACTCTATTTATACTCTCAGGGTCCACCATGCCAATCCATGTGGAACCCTTCTCCTCACCTGTGGACACCACCTGTGCAGCACCTAACCTTAATTTCCTCACAGGTGTGTCCCAACAGACAGACAGCCAGCCACAGTGACCACCAACAGTGATCAGGGATGAGATCCAGGCCTCATGCCTCTCATGGCTCTCAAACCCCTGTGGCATCAGAGGGTGGGGGGCAGTAGCCCCAGGTGCTTGGCACCCTTTGTCCACTCCCTCTCTTGTCAAGTCAGGTCTAACATCCTGGCACTGACCCACCAGTCCCGGACCTGTATCCGGCGGCTGGACAGGAGGCTGAGGTGGGCTTCTCCACACCCGGTCCTCCTCTTCCTTGGGGCTCTGTACCCTCCCACCTGGAGCGGTACCCCCTTCTAGAATAGCCAGGGCACCTGTGGCAGGTGTCCCGCACCATTCACCCACCAGTTCAGGGGTGCTATCCTGCAACTGGTATTCCAGGTCAGGGGGGACACCCCGGACCTGGCCCTCAAACCTAGGCTCCAAAGCCTCCAGGTCAGACAACACCTGAACATGGCATCCCCACCCAGGGACCAACCCCTGCGGTGGAACACTTGCCTGGCACACCAGGACTTCTGGGGACTCACATAGTACCCCCTTGAGGGTGACACACAACTCATGTGTCCTGTGACAGTCTGCCTGGTGCAGATCTCCCGACCCCTGTCCACCTGACAGCACGGGAAGATCCCCCAGGACAGAAGTGAGGTCAACATGGTCACTCACTGGGGACTCAGCCCTTCTGACTGGTCCCTGACCCACTGGTTCTCCCACTGGGGACTCCTTCCCCCTCTCACCCCTCAGTCTGGACTTCTGTACCCTCCCAAATGGAGCGGCACTGCCAGCCACCAGAACTGATGGAGGCCTGGTTACAGACACTCCCCGTTCAACAGACACTAGGAGATCCTCCTCAAAGGGCCTACAAGTACAGTCTAGGCCCCCAACCTGGTGTTCCCTTAAGGAACCCTCCAGGCCCTGAGACTGGGTTTCGGGCACCGTGAGACACACCGTCCCACACTCATTCCTTCTCCACTGAGACCGGACATGAGCCCCTACACCCCTCCCACTACACTGGGACCTAACTGGGCTACACTGAACCCCTTCCACCTCACAGGTCTGGAAGATATTTAAGCCACTCCTTTTGGGATCACTCCCCAATGCCTCCTCAGACTCTCTGGAATTCACCAAGAGGTCTGCCTCCAAAGCAAGCTCTCTGGGGTCAGAGAACTCACACTCCACCGGGTGTTGGCATAGCTCTGGAAAACAGGGACTTAAAATATGCCCTCCAACAAATGAATCACACAGCCCCCCACAGTTGTTAACCACGCTACTCTTTGCCTCACCCTCCAGTGCCTCACACAAGTACCCCACACCACTCTCTTGAGACTGGCAAGACAGTATCTGACTGCCTCTGTCACACAACCCACACTCTTCTGGCTGGTCTTCACACACACACACCAAGGTTTCTACCATGGGGGAACCCCTCTCCCTGTACCTCTCTTCTAGAGTCAGTAGAGTGTCCCTCCCACCACTAGGAATATGGTCCCCTGTGCCAATCCCCCAATCTACTTCAGGGACACTGCACTCCACTGGACCTACATCATAAACCTGAACCCCCTGGTGTATGTCGACCCCCTCTCTCAAGTCAGGTGCCACATCTCTGGGTGTTTGTACCTTTCTCTCAGCACTGGAAACTATAATCTTGCTGCCACCATCTGAGCTGGACTCCACCTCCAACTCAGCAAAGCTCACCTCTTGAGCTACCCATGTTTTTTCTTCAGCTGAGACCCTCATGGCCTCGCGCCTCTTGAGCTCCAACTCAAGCTTCCTCATTCTTAATTCATGGGCCAAGGTCAATTTCAATTCTTCCAGGGCACGGGCATTTTTGCTCTCCTCCGCCGCCCTTTCTCTCTCTTTCTCCATTTCCAATTGCTTCAGCTCCATTTCAAGCCTCAACATTTCTAACTTATGATCTCTAGCCCTTTGGTTTTCCTCCAACTCCTCTGGGGAAAAACTTTCAGCTGAATGGTTGCTGCCAGCCCTTGAGGCTGCTCTGGACACAGGCAGATCCTGTGGCCTGAAACCATCCCTTTGTGCATCCTCATCCACTTCTGCATCATCTGTCTCCCCAGCCTCTTTGGTCTCCCACCAGGCCCATAAGGCCTCCTGTAGCTCCTCCTTCTTGGAGCGGCGCTTCATGGGGCATCCAAAGTTCCTGCAGAACTGCCTGAGTTGACCTACTTTGTAATCACTTAACATTTCAATATCAAACTCCAGTTCTGCAACATCACTTGCTGGTTTACCATTCAGAGACATGATGCTTGGATTCCTTCAGGGTTATGATCAAAAATAAAAAATGTAGTATGCGGTGGCGTAGTGGTCTGCACTCACTAGTGATGTACACCAATTACTGTGGGTCAAGTACAAATACAAGTTCAAATCCCACCGCCTGACCACCAATGTTAGATCTGGGGGTCTCTAGTTGGCAGAGGTAGGTACCACTGTCCAAATAGGGACCCTTGCTTCTAGTCAGGACAAGGAGATAACTCTCTAAGATAACCCCTGCTCGCCCTCTAGGTAGCTTGGCCTGAGCAGTCTAGGCTAATCAGAGGCAATGCGTAAAGTATTTGTACCAACACTCACAGTAACACAGTGAAAACACCACAAACTGATTCCACAACAGTTTAGAAAAATAAAGGTATTTATTCTAAAACTACACAAGACCAAAACGATAAAAATCCAACATACACGGTTCAAGAATATGGTTTCAAAGAGTTCTTAAGGTTGCGTTAAAGTTCTTCAAGTTGCGGTAAAAACAAACCACAGTTGCGTGAAAAGTTCACAGTTGCGTCACGTTTACTCACAGTACCTTTAGTTGCAACAAAGTTCCAAAAGCAGAAGCTGGTGCGGTGGAAAACAAGCGATGCGTCGCTCCTGAGACCCTGGGGAGGCGATGCGACAGCCCCGCTGCAGCAGCGGGCGTGTTGCGACGAATCCGGTCTGTATGGGGAGGAAGGCCACTTGTATGGATTCCGGTGCGTAGGTTCCGTAGGAAGTCTGTTCTCGCAAAGGCACGATGCGACGATCTCGTAGGTGCTGCGACGATCTCCGGGGCGACGATGCGCGGTCCAGCGGTGATCCTTTCTCTCGCAGCTCCTCGATGCGATGATTCTGCGACGACACTCGCAGCGACGTGATGCGGTCCGCAAGCAAGCGGTGCGGCGTTCTCACCCAGCGACGACAGGCTCTGCGACGATACTCGCAGCGATGTTCGATTCTCCCGCACCGGTCTGGTGCGTCCCGCAAACGGAGGATGCGACGTCTCTGGCAGCGGCGTCAGGCGCTGCGACGATCTCGACCTCCGTAGCGGCGGGAAACTTCTCGCACTGTCGGGGATGCGCTCCGCAAGCGAGCGATGCAACACTTTTCAATTTCGAAAGTCTCTCAAGCTTTTGTCTCAAGCTTCCCAGCACAGGTCCAACCTCCAGAGGCCCCACAACTGGATCAAGCACTCTAGGAGGGACAGAACTCACTCAGCAGAGTTCAGGGAAGCTGGGGGTGAAGTCCTTTTGTTCCTGGGACTTCAAAACAGGGAGCCAGCTCTTCTCAGGCCCTTGGAGATTCCTTTCAAGACAGGGGACACAGCTCACAGCAAAGTCCTTCCCCTCTCCTTGGCAGCAAAGCAACAGCAGGTCAGTCCAGCAGAGCAACAGCAAGACAATCTTCCTTCTTCAGAGTCAGCTTTCTCCTTGGCAGAGGTTCCTTCTTGATTTCCAGGATGATCTAATTTTCTGTTGTCAGGGGTCCTGTACTTATACCCCTAAAGTCTTTGTTCTCTTGGTGCATGTGGGCCCTGTGCCCGGTCTGAACCAGTTCTGGGCGGATCCTGAGCACTTTGTTTTGGTGGCTGCATCTTTCCTTTCAGAGTGAGGGGCAGGGTCCTCAGCCGCCCAGCAGGGGGGTGGAGCCAGCATTGTGGAAGGCAGGCACAGCCCTATTCAGCCCAGGTGCTAACTCCTCCCACCACTCAAGTCATTCAGCCTAGTGCTGACTCATCCATCCTGCCGGGGAGTTCCCCAGCCCCTGTCACTCACAAACCAGACAGTCAATACACAAACAGGCCCAGGCACACAGAAGGTTCAGACAAGAGAACAGCAACTTTCTAAAAGTGCTGTTTTCAAACACAGGATTTAAAAACAACCTTTCCTAAAAGATGTGTTATTAAATTCTGAGTTCAGGGATACTAGATACTTATGTCCTATCTTGTTCCTATGGGAAGAAATGCTGTTAACCACTGTAGCCAGCATCCCCCATGTTAATCTATGGAGCAAGATAGCCTTACAATAGTGAAAAACGAAAATGGCTGTAATTCACTACCAGAACATGTTACCTGCACCAGTACATGCTCTACCTTTTACATACACTGCACCCTGCCCAGGGGGGTACCTTGGGCCTTCCATAGGGGTGACTGATGTGCACAAAAAGGGAAGGGTTAGGCCTGGTCAGTGGGGACACTGACCAGGAGGACATGGCAGTTCTAAACTGCCCATAGGCACTGCAGTGGCAGGCCTGAGACACCATTTTAGAGCTACTCCTGTGGGTGGCACAATCAGTGCTGCAGGCCCACTAGTAGCATTTGTCATCACCAGCCCTGGCACACCCAGTGCACTTTACTAGGGACTTCATGGTGATACAAATATGCCAAACATGTATATTCAATCAGAATAACAATTTACATAGAGAGCATATGCACTTTAGCACTGATCCGCAGTGGTAAAGTGCGCAGAGTCCTATTGCCAACAGCCACGGGTCAGGAAAAGTAAGGGAGGAAGAAGCAAAAAGTTTGAGGATGACCCTGCAAAAAGGGCCAGTTCCAACAATGACAACTTCGTTTGCTGTCAATTTGCCTCAGTTAGTGTGACCGCTTGGCCTTGTGGGGCATGTCGAAAGTCATTTATGCAACACACGGCTGGCCATTTTGTCTTTGTGCTGTGAAGCTCTTACATTTTCCTTCGCCTTGCAAACCAAAACCAAAATTGTTTGCTCTGTCACAGCTGTTGCAAATCTGTCCAATGGTGTGACATCTACCGTCATGTGAAAACGACAATCCACATCTGAAGCACATTTTCTTTTTCTTTGAAGACATCGCTTTGCATCCCTCAGCTTAATGCATTACCTTACTTTTCATTTTCTTGACTGACACACTCTGGGCACCTCCTGCCTTCGTCAGCCACTTGTTGATGAGCATGCTCTTCAGCTTGGGCAGCCGTGAGGACTTGCTCTAAGCTCAGAGTTTCCTTCAGCATTCATTGTGGAAAGGAACCTGACCAGCATTCATCTATCACTCTGAGGCGTGTAGCTTCCTCAGCATTAAATTAATTGAACTTACAGTGCTTTATGAGGAGATCCACTCTCTCAACAAATTCATCAGTGGTTTCACCTACTCACAGGCATTCTAGACTGAAGATGTATCGTTCGCAATCAACATTTGGCACTGGATTGTACTTGACATTCAAGGCTGATTTGATGTGATGGCATGTCACTTCACCATCCTTTGGTATCATTTTTTTAGATCAATTAACATAACAATCTGGTGGTCAAGAGAGGAAAGGAAAAAACAAGAAAACACAACTACTAGTTATCTAGTCTTTTAACCCTGTGAAGTATCCCAGTGACAGGTTATGTTCTCTAAATGGGATTACTATCGAAGAAAGAGACTATTACGAAAGAGTCAGATTTCCATCAACTGCCGAAAAAGTGGCCAGTGTCATCATTTGGATATCCTTCCTTCCTACCACTACACCTCTTTAACATAGAGGAAGATAATGTGGTTTGGATTTCGTATCAGTCACCGTGACCTCCACAGAAAATAATAATAGGCAAAGACTTGTGACCAACTTGGTCACCTATTCTTATGATGTATACATAGGATATCTCTTAAATACCGTGATGGAAAAAAAGGATAGTGCAGTGCAAGTGAGTGACAGTTAAAAAGGATATGGAAGAGAGAAACCTTTTATTATAATATCTCTCCCAAACCTGATAAAAATAGTGCAGACGTGGTGTGTACCAAATATGCCGCTGATCGTAATAAATGGTCGACTAGTTTCAGCCAAGAGGGCAACTAGCCCAGACTTTCTTCAGGACCTATGCTTTATACAAGCTACTGCATCCGTGAACATTTGCAAATGTACATTAACATATTACCTCTATACAGGCAACGTGATTTTCACACCTATCCTGTAGATGAGACCCCGCCCTGTCCGTCGGTGCCTCAGTCTTCTCCCAACTTAGGAGAAGCCCGAGGCACCGACGGACAGGGCGGGGTCTCATCTACCTGAGTGGTTACAGGGTGAGGTGAGGCTAACAACTCATACAGGATAGGTGTGAAACTCACTCTGCCTGTATAGAGGTAATATGTTAATGTACATTTGCACATTTTCATGGATGCAGTAGCTTGTATAAAGCATTGGTCCTGAAGAAAGCCTGCGCTAGTTGCCCTCTTGGCTGAAACTAATCGACCATTTATTACGATCAGCGGCATATTTGGTACACGCCGCGTCTGCACTATTTTTATCAGGTTTGGGAAAGATGTTATAAAAGGTTTCTCTCTTCCATATCCTTTTTAACTGTCACTCACTTGCACTGCACTATCCTTTCTTCCCATCACCGTATTTAAGAGATATCCTATGTATACATCATAAGATTAGGTGACCAAGTTGGTCACGAGCCTTTGTCTATTATTTTTTTCTGTGGAGGTCACGGTGACTGATGCGAAATCCGAACCACATTATCTTCCTCTATGTTAAAGAGGTGCAGTGGTAGGAAGGAAGGATATCCAAATGATGACACTAGCCACTTTTTTTGTAGTTGATGGAAGTCTGACTATTTCGTAATAGTCTCTTTCTCTGATGGTAATCCCATTTAGAGAACATAACCTGTCACTGGGATACTTTAGAGGGTTAAAAGACATGGGGCCATATGTATCAAGCCAAACTGACTTCGCAAACGCCGAAATTCGCAGAATTTCGGCGTTTGCGAATGCAATTTGGACTAATGGTATCCATCAAAGAAATCTGCCTGGAAAATAAGGAATCGCAAAATATGCGATTCCTTATCTTGCGATTGCATTTAAGGAATCGCAAATTTTGCGATTCCTTAAATGCAATGTAAAAGCTAAAAAAAAATAGCAAATTGGCCTTAAGGAATCGCAAATTCCCAACAACTTCTAGTTGGTGGTAAGTTGCGAATTCCTTTTAAAATGCATATTTTTTCTTTTTTCAAAGTGCCATGTGACACACATACATGCCCTTAGGGCATGTATGTGCGCCACATGTGCACCCATGCAGATTTCAGGGCTGCAACAGGGTGTCCTTTGGACACCCCTGCACCCTTGAAAATATTCTCAATTTGCGATTAGCAAATTGCGAATCGCACATTTCCCCTTCATTCCTATGGGCCTCCTGGCCCATAGAAATGGATGGGAAATTATTCCTTAATTGCGATTAGCAATTTGCTAATCACAATTAAGGAATTTTAAGAAATCACTAAAAAGAAGCGAATTTCTACATACATACCATTTTGCGATTTCTAAATAGCGATTCCTTAAATATCGCTATTTAGGAATCGCAAAACGGAATGTTGATACATATGGCCCTAGATAACTAGTAGTTGTGTTTTCCTTTCCTCTCTTGACCACCAGATTGTTATGTTCATTGATCTAAGTTGAATTTGGGGATTAAATCTGGTATTTGGTCGGTAAACTGTCCCTTGGACCTTGTCACTTGTGGATGTGAAAGTAGTATCATTTTGTATAGCCTCTTTTACACCTTCAAAAGCCATGTTCTTCAGATACTTGATAATCTTTTAGTCATCTGTTTCATTGATTGAGTCTATGAAATCCTAAAAAGTCTCTATCCAAGCAGATCATCTATTGCCAACATTTGTTTTTTGGAAGTATCAAATGATAATGGCGGTTTTAAGAAAGTGAAGTAGTAGCACTATCCCTAAATCATAGGGAGTGTTCCCAAATGGCACTCGAAGAAAATTAATTTGCCATATGTATTCAGATAATCAAATGAAATGTTATTTAATGTAATCTTTCTTTCATGAATATTGTTCTTATTCATCTCATAGAATCCATCCTGATTATATGTTAAGAAACATTGTTTTCCTTAACATGAATGTGCCCAATGCATTTCGGGCCACGCCCTTCATCAGGGGCTTGCTACTACAAAAATAGAAGAAACTCTGCTTTGTCTTTTAGGGTACACAGCAAACAAACTGATCAACGGTTCCTAATCCATCCCTGAAAGCCTTCTGCTAATCAAAAACCAATTGTCTAAAGTACATTCATATCTTATATATATTACTCGTCCATGTACATAGCGTGTATCAAGAAACAATAAAAATAATAAAGTGCAAAGCTTAATGAAAATAAAGTGCAATACCAAAATTCGTCCACAACGTGGCATCCAAAAGTGGCTTGATAGTCCCATATCACGCATAACGGAAGCGATTTTAGGGATCCTTATAACCCAAACTATCAAACACTCTTGAAGAGAGTGACTTATTTGATAATTTCATGATGTGTTATGACCAGTTCCTGTCTGTTTTAAACCCTAAACATAAAAATGTGGAACCATGATGAAATGCGGCATTGTCTCAAGACAGCGTCTTGCGTGGTAAAGAACCGTAAGTGCTCACTCACCCGTGGCGGTCTTTGTAAAATTTCTGTGCATATCCTAAAATGGTGTAAAATCGAAGTGTTTCCATGTCTACCATGATTCGGAATCAAAATTGTTACCTCACCAAGAAGGGTATACCCACATGTGACGCCGGAACCCATGAAGGGAACTGCAGTGTGGGAAAAATGTACGTAGATCATTAAAAACGTGAAATTGAATAGCTGCTTGAAAATGATGTGTAGTGTCCAACCTTGTCACTCAGTATGTGGGATGCAATCCAATCCGTGTAGACACTAAAAGAGCATAAGGAAAATGTGAAAAGGATTGTGGACTTGAATGAAAAACAGTACTAGGAGCTCATACTTTCCCTAACTTGCTAACAAAAATGAGTGATTAAACCATGTGCCATGACACACTGAAGTCAATTTTGATATAGCCACTACAGTTACAGTCGGTAATTATGGAGGAAAATATGCACAGTGTCACCAACTCGTTAAATAATGAATGTCAATTATTACTCAGTACACTGAATGTTCATGGTGCATCATATTCTCATATTGTCCCTAACTTGCTGAAAAATTAGTGATTAAACCATGTTGCCCAACACCCTGGTAGTCAATTTTGATGTAGCCAATTACAGTCACAGTCTGCACTTCCAAAGAAAAAATATGTACATTGTCACCAACACGTTAAATAATGAATGTCAATTATTATTCATTGCACAGATTGTTCAGGGTGCATCATATCCTACAATAACAATTACAGTCCATAAGTGCCTTCAAACCCTTAGGATTCACTGAATCCAGATAGTTGATCCAAAATATTTCGCTTTGAAGTAAGAATCAAATATTATCCCTTCCAGTTACAATGGGTACTTGCTCAAGTATCTTGTACCTGTGTTGGCTAACATTATGATTGTTGTGGTTGAAATGTGTAGCCACTGTAGATTTCAGATTTTTTTGTTCAAATGTTACTTTTGTGCTCGTTAAGCTGTGTCTTTATTTTTCTCTCTGTTTTTCTGACAAACTTTTCCACTTGGACATTTCAATAAGTAAATGAAGTTGCTGGTGTCACATGTTGCAGTAATCTTAAGCTTGATGGTAGTCCCCCGAATGGGGTGAAATAAAGTGTTCCCTTTGATGATAGAATTACAACTCCCACAATTCATACATGGTAGTGTGCCTCTATATTTTTCAGATTTTTGAACTTGGTTTTTGGTTGAGAATTTGTTTGAGATTGATAGTGTGCATGTACGAAAATCTTGGTTGATGTTCAAATACGTTGGCGAAATCTGTTTCCATTTGTAACATCGGCCGGTATTTTTGTGTGGCTTTCTTTATCCTGAAACTGCGCGTTGAGAATTTAGATACAAACACTGCTCTCTTTTCATTCTCTATGGGTGTTTCTTTGCTTTTAAATAAACTATCCATTTTGTTGTTGTCCACTTTGTGTACCGCTTCGATGTTGGATAGCCCCTTTGTCTGAATGTCTCCACCATAATATGCAAACTGTTTTGATAAAGGTCATTGTTGGATGAAATTCTTTTTTATCTGAGTAGTTGCGAGCAAGTTAAATGATTTTTTAAGGAAGGTTGGTGGCAACTTGTGTATTGAAGTATGTTATTCCGATCTGTTGGTTTAGTGTACATACTGGTAACAAACTGGTTAGTTTGTTTGGTTATTAGGACATCCAAGAAGGTAATTTGGTTCCTACTGATCATTGAAGTGAATCCAATTCTTTTGTCTAATAGATTTAATCTGTCAATTGCCTCTGATAGTTCATCTTGTGATCCCTTCCATAATATGAAAGTGTTGTCTATGTAAGGACGGTACAAAAGGGGGTGGTGATGGACAGAGTATCTGAATCAATCAAACACCCACACCCAGTCAAAAGATCTGGGTTTAATCCATCACCGTTCTTTAGCCCACTCTGCCACCCCAGTTCAGACATGGCTATATGCAAATCAGTCTGACCCTGTGCCTCATGGGAACAGTCCAGCCCGAACTGCCAAGCCATGCCTTCCCTGGACCGTAAACAAGCTTCCGAGGACCGGTTTCTGGCATTCCAGCCGTCTTCAGCCCGGCTTGCTTGAATCCAGTGGCAAAGTGAGCAAGGGACTCACGTCTGAGCATACCCTGCCACACTCATGGCGGCCAAAAGCGGTACAAAAGGGGGTGGTGATGGACAGAGCATCTGAATCAATCAAACACCCACACCCAGTCAAAAGATCTGGGTTCAATCCATCACCGTTCTTTAGCCCACTCTGCCACCCCAGTTCAGACATGGCTATATGCAAATCAGTCTGACCCTGTGCCTCATGGGAACAGTCCAGCCCGAACTGCCAAGCCATGTCTTCCCTGCACAGGAAACAAGCTACCGAGGACCGGTTTCTGGCATTCCAGCCGTCTTCAGCACGGCTTGCTTGAATCCAGTGGCAAAGTGAGCAAGGGACTCACGTCTGAGCATACCCTGCCACACTCATGGGGACCAAAAGCGGTACAAAAGGGGGTGGTTATGGACGGAGCATATGAATCAATCAAACACCCACACCCAGTCAAAAGATCTGGGTTCAATCCATCACCGTTCTTTAGCCCACTCTGCCACCCCAGTTCAGACATGGCTATATGCAAATCAGTCTGACCCTGTGCCTCATGGGAACAGTCCAGCCTGAACTGCCAAGCCATGTCTTCCCTGGACCGGAAAGGAGCTTCCGAGGACCGGTTTCTGGCATTCCAGCCGTCTCCAGCCCGGCTTGCTTGAATCCAGTGGCAAAGTGAGCAAGGGACTCACGTCTGAGCATACCCTGCCACACTCATGGCAGCCAAAAGCAGTACAAAAGGGGGTGGTGATGGACGGAGCATCTGAATCAATCAAACACCCACACCCAGTCAAAAGATCTGGGTTCAATCCATCACCGTTCTTTAGCCCACTCTGCCACCCCAGTTCAGACATGGCTATATGCAAATCAGTCTGACCCTGTGCCTCATGGGAACAGTCCAGCCCGAACTGCCAAGCCATGTCTTCCCTGGACCGGAAAGGAGCTTCCGAGGACCGGTTTCTGGCATTCCAGCCGTCTTCAGCCCGGCTTGCTTGAATCCAGTGGCAAAGTGAGCAAGGGAGGGACTCACGTCTGAGCATACCCTGCCACACTCATGGCGACCAAAAGCGGTACAAAAGGGGGTGGTGATGGACGGAGCATCTGAATCAATCAAACACCCACACCCAGTCAAAAGATCTGGGTTTAATCCATCACCGTTCTTTAGCCCACTCTGCCACCCCAGTTCAGACATGGCTATATGCAAATCAGTCTGACCCTGTGCCTCATGGGAACAGTCCAGCCTGAACTGCCAAGCCATGTCTTCCCTGGACCGGAAAGGAGCTTCCGAGGACCGGTTTCTGGCATTCCAGCCGTCTCCAGCCCGGCTTGCTTGAATCCAGTGGCAAAGTGAGCAAGGGACTCACGTCTGAGCATACCCTGCCACACTCATGGCAGCCAAAAGCAGTACAAAAGGGGGTGGTGATGGACGGAGCATCTGAATCAATCAAACACCCACACCCAGTCAAAAGATCTGGGTTCAATCCATCACCGTTCTTTAGCCCACTCTGCCACCCCAGTTCAGACATGGCTATATGCAAATCAGTCTGACCCTGTGCCTCATGGGAACAGTCCAGCCCGAACTGCCAAGCCATGTCTTCCCTGGACCGGAAAGGAGCTTCCGAGGACCGGTTTCTGGCATTCCAGCCGTCTTCAGCCCGGCTTGCTTGAATCCAGTGGCAAAGTGAGCAAGGGAGGGACTCACGTCTGAGCATACCCTGCCACACTCATGGCGACCAAAAGCGGTACAAAAGGGGGTGGTGATGGACGGAGCATCTGAATCAATCAAACACCCACACCCAGTCAAAAGATCTGGGTTTAATCCATCACCGTTCTTTAGCCCACTCTGCCACCCCAGTTCAGACATGGCTATATGCAAATTGCGATTCTCCTATTTACATTACATGACCAGAGAATCTGGATTTCATTAAAGACACGGAGGCTAACATTATGCATACAACTTTTAATGCAGTCCAAGCATAGCCGCATATGTCACAAAGCAAAAGTTCCAACTTAGAATACATATGAATCAACAATAGCATGAATCACTAGGCAATCAGCCTCTTTTAAATGTGGTGACAATGAAAAAGGAAAAGTCCAAACAAATCCAATGAAACATCAAACTTGAAGAAGGATGACGGAAGAATACACCATCCACGATTGATCCACAGGTGTGAAATCAAGAAGACAAGTTATCTGCAAGGCAAAGAAAGGTTGTTAATAAATTCCAATAAAAGTATTAAGGACAAGAATAATAAACAATCATCTAAATAACCATTCCTGACAAAGGAAAGGATGTAAGTAATCCTGCAAAGGAAAATAATGTTTGTTTGTAAGTAAAAAATTCAAATAAGCATATCATAACATATATTATACATATATTATATATATATTATATCATTTAATCAACCACCCAGGGAAGGGTGGGAGGGATAATGTTAGCCTCCGTGTCTTTAATGAAATCCAGATTCTCTGGTCATGTAAATAGGAGAATCGCAATTTCATTACAAGACCGGAGGCTACCATTATGCATGTTGGTAGCCATGTAAATCAACATCAGACATGTGAGAAACAGGTTTGCAATAATGATGAGCAAAGGTTCTAGAATTAGACCAATCAGCAGCCTTTAGAATATCATCTAACTTACCACCTGAGCAGAATGACTTACTGGCCATTGCGCCTCCAATAGAATGTGGTTTAAAAATATTCAGATTGATTCCAGGAAGTTTCATGACTGTTTTAACCCATCCAGCAATAGAGCTAGAAGAAATTCCTTTATGGGGTTTAACAAAAGAGAGGAGTAACTGAGATACATTCAAAGGACGAAGAGAGTTCATTCTCACATCATATTCTTTCATACATTGAACAACACAGAGTTTAGTGCAAGTATCAAAACGAGGATAGAAAATAGAATCTGACATGGTTTAAGTCTGATACTTTTAAGTATTCTACAAATATTAGGATTTTTACCTACCGTTTTATTGTTAATTAGAGAATGTCCTGCAGAAATAGCAGATCTAAAACAATTGAGAGATCTGTAACTTGAACCTCTATCGAATTGTTCTCCAAAAAAATTAACTATATCAACAATAGGTGCCTCCACGGGATCCAAGTCCCTTTCCAAGCACCAACGTGACCAGACTTTCCAAATGTTGTTGTACCCGTAATGTGTTCCAGGGGCCCATGACTCTCCAAGGAGAGTTGAAGCTGTTGACGAAAGTCTAGCGAGATCGTTAGACTTCGGATGGCCAAAAAGGAGTTACTAGGACAATTGAGGATCGTTCTTGTCTCACTTTCTGAAGGAGTCTCTGGATCATTGCAAATGGAGGGAAGGCATAAGCGTTGATCCCTACCCAAGGTTGGAGGGTATATCTTAAAACTTGAATGAAGACTCGTTGAAACTTGGAAAATCCTTGGAGAATCATCAATTTGAGTTGTCTGGAAGAAAATAAAGCAAATCAAGAAAGGCACGAAGTAACCTTCAGAATACGCAATAAGAAAAACATAACATAAGGTATGAAGCATTGAAGAAAACATTGTAAACCACATCAATCCTCAATTTCCCTCCAGGGAGGGACGGGAGGGATAATGTTAGCCTCCGTGTCTTTAATGAAATCCAGATTCTCTGGCCATGTTAATAGGAGAATCGCAATTTCATTACAAGACAGGAGGCTACATTATGCATGTTGGTAGCCTTGAATCACAACATCAGAAACATGTTCAATTGGTTTACAATAATGATGGGCAAAGGTAGAGGCATTAGACCAATCAGCGGCCTTGAGGATAGCATCCAACTTACCACCCGACCAGTATGACTTGCTGGCCATTGCGCTTCTTAGAGAATGAGCTTGGAATTTTGAGAGGTCAATACCAGCAAAGTTCATAGCCAATTTAACCCATCTTGCGATTGAGCAGGAAGAGATGGGTTTAAAGGGTTTGACATAGGAAACAAGAAGTTGATTTGCATCAGGGGGTCGAACATAAGACATCCTGGAGTCATATTCCTTCATACAATCAACCACACAGAGTTTTTTGCAAAAATCAAAACGTGGATAGAAGATAAAGTCAGACATGGTTTTAGTTCTCCTAAAAATTTCAAATTTAACACCAAACATGTCATAACATCTATTAG
The DNA here is from genome assembly GCF_964261635.1 of Lissotriton helveticus. NCBI lineage: Eukaryota > Metazoa > Chordata > Amphibia > Caudata > Salamandridae > Lissotriton > Lissotriton helveticus. The sequence goes on from NC_136065.1 coordinate 1,473,609,217, forward strand.
AGATGTCTAGAGCTTTAACATCTGAAACTCTGCGACAAGAGACTAAACAAAGAAGAGAGGCAAGTTTAATAGAAAGACATTTCCTGTTAAGGAGAGAATTGTCAGGCCATGAGCAAAAAAGGTCGAGCAGAAGTTTAACATCCCAAACGGATTGATATTTAGGGCGAGGAGGCCTTTTGACTAATGCTTTTGAGTACTCTACAAATGATAACATTCTTACCTACCGTCTTACCATTGACGAGAGAATGTCCAGCTGAGATTGCAGATCTGAAGCAATTTATTGATCTATAGGAAAGACCATTGTCGAAGAGTTCTACCAAAAAGTTAACTATGTTAATGATAGGAGCTTCCACTGGATCCAAGTTCCTCTCCTTGCACCAACCAGACCATTTCTTCCAGATGTTATTATATCTGTAGTGGGTTCCTGGTGCCCATGATTCGCCAAGGAGAGTGAGAGCAGATGACGAAAGTCCAGACAATTGGTTAGATTGCCTGACACTTTCCAAGCAAGAAGGTTCAAACTCCCTGAAAGAACCAGGTGGTGATCTTCTGCGTTTGCGTTTAAGAGGAGGCCCTGAGTTGCGGGAATCAGGAAGGGAACGTCGCAAGAAAGTTCCAGAGCTGTGGGGAACCAGGCTTGAGACGGCCAGAAAGGGATTATCAGGACAAGAGAGCACTGCTCCTGTCTCACTTTCTGTAGAACCCTTTGAATCTTTGTGAACGGGGGAAAGGCGTAAGGGTGAAGACGAGCCCAAGGCTGGAGAAAAGCATTGACAGCCAGAGCACCCGGGTCTGGCATCCAGCTGAAATACTGAGGGAGTTGGAAGGTCAACCGGCAGGCGAAAAGGTCGACGTCGAAAGGACCCCAGAAATGATTCAGGGACTTGAAAATTGTCGTATCGAGTTTCCAATCGCTGAAATCTTGAAGGAATCTCGAGTTCCAATCTGCTGAGATATTGGATTTCCCTGGAAGATATTCCGCCTTCAAAGCGATCTTGTGTTCTAGACAGAACATCCAGAGTTTCTTGGCCAGATCTGATAGGTCCGCAGACCTCGTACCACCGAGACGGTTGATATAAGAGACTGCAGAAACGTTGTCCATCTTCAGAAGGACAGATCTGCCCTGAAGGGAGTGTCTGAAACTCATAAGAGTGTAGAGACCAGCAGTCATTTCTAGAAAATTGATATGGTGAGTAGACTCTGAAGGGGTCCATACTCCGCCGGTGTCTTGGTCGAGGAGACGAGCTCCCCAACCGTGAAGGCTGGCATCTGACTCCAAAACAAAGTCTGGGGTCGAGCCAAAAATAGCCCTTCCATTCCAAGCGTCCAAATTGTCCAGCCACCAAGAGAGTTCTATCTTCGCTTGTTGATCTAGGGAGACGTGGTCTCCGTACCAAAGGCCGGAGCGAAGTGCATTGGCTTTCACCCTCTGGAGAGCGCAGTAATTCAATGGACCTGGGAAGATAGCTTGCATTGAAGAAGAAAGTAGACCCAGGAGCCTGGCCAATTCTCGGAGAGAGAGAGATTCTTGTCTCAGGGCAAACCTGATCTCTTTCCGAATTTTGGCTATCTTCTTATTGGGAAGAAAGAGGAGACAACTGGAGGTGTCCACAGTGAAACCTAGGAATTCTAGGGATTTTGAGGGCGTCAGAATGGATTTTTCCCTGTTTATAATGAAGCCAAGATCCTCTATGAGGTCCATGGAGACCTTGAGATCCTCTAAAACTTGTGCATGAGTTTGAGACATGATGAGGATGTCGTCTAGGTAGATAATTAGACGAATACCTCTTGCTCTCAGAATAGAGACAATCGTTCTCATGACCTTGGTGAAACACCAAGGGGCGGACGAGAGACCGAAAGGGAGAGCTTGAAATTGATAGAGGTGGCCGTCCCAAATAAATTGGAGAAAAGGTTGATGTTCCTGGGCCATGGGGATCGTAAAATAGGCGTCTTTTAGGTCCAATTTGACCAGCCAATCTCCGTGAAGGAGAAGGTCCCTGAGAAGATGGATTCCTTCCATCTTGAAGTGTCGGTAAACGAGATATTTGTTTACTTCCCGTAGGTTTATCACTGGCCTCCAGCCTTTGTCTTTCTTCTCGACTAAGAAGAGGGTACTTACAAATTTCTTTTGGGACCAAGGCACCTCGATAATGGCACCTTTTTTGAGCATAGAGGAAACCTCCTCTTTGACGATCGCTAGATGTTCTAAAGGGAGGTCTAGAGGTCTGGGAGTAGCGGGCTGGTAAGGAGTGTCTACGAGGTCTATCCTGAATCCCCGAACAGTTTCTAAGACCCACGGGTCTTGTGTAACTCTTTTCCAAACGTGAAAGAAGTGTTTGAGTCTTCCCCCAACCCTGGGAGGTGAGAGAGAAGAAAGGGCACTTACTTTGGGAATTGTTGTTTGATGCTCCACGGGAGAAGCCTCTGCCACGGGAACCGTGTCCTCGTTGAGGGTAGAATTGTTTGTTGGAAGGGTAGAACCCTCTACCGGTGGCACCTCTACCTCTGCCGGATGAGAAGGGCCCACGGCCGGAAGAGCGGCCCCTTCTTCCGGCCTGTCCAAAAACATCTGTAGGGAAGACTTTTTTCATGTTGATCTGGGCTCTGTCTAGGGCAGTAAAGGTGGAGACATATTTTCCAATTGTTTTAATCATATCCTCGCCAAATAATAGACCTTTGGGCCTGTTAGAGGGTTCTTTTTCAGCGAGGTCCCCAAGTTTGGGGTTAATCCTGTTGAGGATAGTTTTTCTTCTTTCCATATTAAGAATGGAGTTAGCGTTCCCAAGGAGCACAACCGCCCTTTGGCTCCAACCTCTTATTAACCCGATGTCAAGGGGTGTGTTAGAGATATGAGACTCCTCTGCTAAATCAAGGATTTTGGTAAGCGGGCCGAGGACATCGAGGAGACGGTCTTGCCAGGCCTTAAGGGCCCTTTCCAGGCCTTTCCTGGGATCTTTCCCCAGTTTAAATAAAAATTTAATTAGATCTGGATCTAAATTGGGGGTCTGGCAGACCTTGTCGTCAATCCATGGTCTCGGACATTCGGATCGCATGGTATTGCGTGTCTGTTTTCAAGAGTATTCCTTAGCCACTTTGTAATAAACTTAGAGACGTGGTCGTGAGGGAACCATCTGGAGCTATTTGGACGGGAGATATTGTTAGGGGAGAACATTTCACCACCTAAGGGGTCAAGAATTGCATCTTTAGAGGAAGGGGAGGAGTCCGCCTCGGAAAGCGCATTTAGGTCTATGTCATCCAAGTCCTTATCATCGAGATCGAAAACGAACTCGTCATAAGGTTCATCATAAACCTCCTCTACGTCTGAGTAGGAGTCTGAGTCAGCACAGGCGTCTTCACCAATTGTGCCGCTAAGGGCACCTCCCAAAACTGCGCCGCTAGGGGCACCCATCCTTATTGTGTCGCAAGGGACACCAAAACCTTTTGAGGCGCTATGGCCTCCCAAACTGCGTGAGGTGCTAGGACCTCCCATGTCAACTGGAGTAAGACCAGTAGTGCCTTGATTGTGCTTGACTTTTTTAGTGGCCTTGGATATGGAAGAGTCATGAATGGTATCGCCTTCAGTACATAGCGCTCTTTTATGAGACATGACTTCCTTTAGAGTATTGATCATGCATGATCTCATCTCTTTTTTAAGAAAATTCTTAAAAGAATCGCTAGTGTGGGTAGGGGAACTTGCGACAGCATCGTCACATTCTAAATCAGACATAATGGCAAAGTAGTAATGTTACAAGAGTTCAATTAAGTATTCCAATACGATGTACTCCCTATTTAAAATGCCCTTTTAAATGTAGTCCAGTCAAACTACTTGAATTAAGGTTTACCCCACTTTTTTTTTTTTTTTTTTTTAATGAAGTATAAGACTCCGATTCCCAAAAGACGAGTTGTGAACAGGTGAGCAGCTGGTCGGTAACGAGAGACGGCTTTTCGTAATAACCGATGTGCTCGAGCCAGTGGGGACGCGAGGAAAAGAGGAATGACCCTTAGGAGGCAGGGGGCGTTACGCCGCGGCTGCCGAGGGTCATGCCTCTAATGCGGAAGGAGCGTGCGCGAGGCACCGCAAGACACCGGTATGGAGGCATCGGCATCAGAGCGCGAGGGGAAAGGGGCAGCGCTTCACAGCGGAATGTGAGTAAAACAAAACACATGACGGCAAATACTAGAGCATTCAGAATTTGTTCAATGTTAAATTCAGAATTTAACATAAGTCACGAGCGGAACGCGCATAAAATGGGCGAAAACGAGTGTCCTTAGGAAAGACAAGGAAAGACACACGGTGAGGGGAAGACGACCGTAAATTGGAAGTCTTGAAGAGGGGGGTTACGGTAAGGGTAACACGAACACAAATAATTCAAGAATCAGCTATGGCAAACATAAAGAAGCCCATAAGGGGAGAGAATATCACCAAACATATTGTATAAGCAAAGGTTTCAATAAGCAATAACAAAGAATATCAATATCAAAGAAGATAAGCAAACATAAGGAGACTTCAGTAAAGGCAACTTATCTGTTTGAGAGCCGTATTTAAAAGAGGCTGATCTTCCCTGGCACATGCCTTTTATGGATACTGTGTAATGTGACCAGACTTTCCAAATGTTGTTGTACCGGTAATGTGTTCCAGGGGCCCATGACTCTCCAAGGAGAGTTGAAGCTGTTGACGAAAGTCTAGCGAGATCGTTAGATCTCCGGACACCTTCCAAGCAAGAAGGTTCAAATTCCATGTCTGAACAAGAGGGTGAAATCGTAGGTTAGTTCTAGAACTGTTGGGGACCATGCTTGGGATGGCCAAAAAGGAGTTACTAGGACAATTGAGGATCGTTCTTGTCTCACTTTCTGAAGGAGTCCTCGGATCATTGCAAATGGAGGGAAGGCATAAGCGTTGATCCCTACCCAAGGTTGGAGAAAGGCATTCACTGCTAGAGCACCAGGATCGGGCATCCAGCTGAAATAAGATATCAATTGGGTAGTCAATCTGCTCGCAAATAAATCTATTTGGGATGGGCCCCAGAAATGATTGAGGGAGTTGAAAACAGAAGTGTTGAGCTTCCAGTCGCTGTAATCCAAGATGAATCTTGAATTCCAATCTGCGCAAAGATTGGATTTCCCTGGAAGGTATTCTGCTCGCAGAGAGATTTTGTGTTCTAGGCAGAAAAACCAAAGCTTCTTTGCTAGAATGGAGAGGTCTTCTGACTTGGTCCCTCCTAGACGGTTTATGTAAACAACGGCAGACATATTGTCCATTTTCAATATGACTGATCTTCCTTGAAGAAAGCGTTTGAAGCTCATTAGAGCATAAAGTCCTGTAGTTAATTCTAGATAATTGATGTGGTGCAGGGACTCTTGTTGGGACCAAATTCCTCCAGTGTTCTGGTTCTGTAGACAAGCACCCCAGCCATGAAGGCTGGCATCCGATTCTAGAATAAAATCTGGTGCTGAACCAAAGATCGCTCTCCCATTCCATGCATCTAGATTGTCTAACCACCATGTTAGTTCTAAGATTGCATCTGGGTTTAAGGAAATTCGATCTCCGTACCAAAGACCTGACCTGAGAGCTCTTGCTTTTATTCTCTGAAGGGCTCGATAATTCAGTGGTCCCGGAAAAATGGCCTGAATGGAGGAAGATAGAAGGCCTAGAAGTCTTGCTAGTTCTCTTAGGGAGAGATTTTCTTGTTTCAATACATGTCTTATCTCCTTTCTTATTTTGGCAATCTTCTTGGGAGGGAGAAGGAGAAGACATTCTGTTGTGTCTACTGTGAATCCCAGGAACTCCATCTTCTTTGAGGGGTCTAGAATGGATTTTCCCAGTTTATGATACAACCCAGACTTTCTAAGAGGTCTATAACTGTCTTCAGATCTTTGATGATTTGAGCATAGTCTTGAGAAAGAATCAGGATGTCGTCTAAGTAAATGATGAGACAAATCCCTTTTTCTCTTAGACATGAGGCAACTGCTCTCATTACCTTGGTGAAACACCATGGGGCAGAAGAGAGGCCGAAGGGAAGAGCCTGAAATTGAAAGAGATGGTTTTTCCAAATGAACTGAAGAAAGGGTTGGTGTTCCTTTGTCATGGGAATTGTAAAGTAGGCGTCCTTCAGATCTAATTTGACTAGCCAGTCTCCTTCAAGTAAGAGGTCTCTGAGAAGATGGATGCCCTCCATCTTGAAATGACGGTAGACAAGGAATTTGTTGAGTTCCATGAGATTTATAACCGGTCTCCAACCCTTGCCTTTCTTTTCCACAAGGAAGAGAGTACTTATGAATGTCATAAATTCCATGGGTACCTCTAGAATTGCTCCTTTTTTTAGCATTGAGGAAATTTCTTCTTCTATGATTTTTTCTTGATCTAGTGTAAGGGGTGTCGGTCTTGGAAGAGAGTACTGTATTGGAGTCTTGGTGAAATCTATACAAAAACCTTGAACGGTGTTCAGAACCCAGGGATCTTGTGTGATAATTTTCCAATTGTGGTAAAAGAATCTTAGTCTGCCACCTACTTTTGGATTCAAAGAAAGGGAAGGGGAAGGAGTACTCACTTGAGGGGTGGAGTCAGCAGGTGCTCCTCGTGCTCGGAATTCTCTGGAGCGGAAACCTCTTCCTCTGGGTGGATAAAACTGTGGTTAGTTGGGTGGTTGGTACCCTCTACCAAAATTGCCTCTGTTTCTTGGGAAGGGGCGTCGATTAAAGCGGCCGGAAGATTGCCCCCTTCTACCAGCCCTTCCAAAAAGGTTGCTGTTGTAGTTAAAAACTTTTTTCATGTTTTGATGCGCTCTATCTAAAGCGGTAAAGTTTGATACATATTAAAACTTCTCCAAAAAGTAAACATTTTAGATTAATGGAGGTTTCTTTTTCAGCCATATCGATTAATTTTGGACTAATTTTATTGAGGACTACTCTTCTTCTTTCACAATTAAGTCCTGCGTTGGCATTTCCTAAGAGGACAAGTGCTCTTTGGCTCCATCCTCGAATGGAGTGTGTGTCAAAAGGGGAACCATTAAGGTAACTCTCCTCAGCTGCGTCGATTATTTTAGTAAGTGGACCTAGGATGTCGAGAACTTTATCTTGGCATAGCTTAAGCGACCTTTCCAAGCCTTTGCGTGGGTCTCTTCCTAATTTAAATAGATAAGTAATTAGTTCCGGATCAAGGTTAGGAGTTTGACAGACTTTACCTTCAATTGAAGGTCTGGTGCATTCTGCCCTCAAAAGATTGCAAGTTTCCCTTTCTAAAGGGTTCCTAATCCATTTAGATATGAATTTAGAAATGTGCTCATGTGGAGTCCACTCCGAGCTTCTAGGATGTTTAATGTTAAAAGGGGAGAACATTTCTTCCCCTAAACGGTCCAAGATACTATCTTTAGAAGATGAAGGACCATTGTCGTCATTCAAGAGAAAGGAATCAATATCTTGATCGTCCTCATCTAGGTCAAGAATATATTCGTCAGGAAATTCTGAGCCATCAATATCACTTGGATCATTATCTAGAGCACTTTGGTGAATTGTGCCGCGAGGGACACCCATCAAATTTGTGCCGCTAAGGACACCTTTCAGATTTGTGCCGCTAAGGACACCTTTCAGATTTGTGCCGCGAGGGACACCTGAGGCAAATGAGGTGCGAGGACCTCCTGTAAAATTTGAGGTGCTAGGACCTCCCGTGCTCTCTGGGGTATAATCAATATTATTACTTTTTTTATGCCTCTTACCCCTTTTTTCGGTGAGATCATTAATCTCAGCTATGTCCAAGTCAGATAGGTCATCATTATCATGGATCAAGGATCTCTTAGATGACATAACTTGGGAGAGAGTAGAAAACATACATGATCTCATCTCCTTGTGGATAAGTTTTTTGATGGCATCATTATTAAAATCAGATTCAACAGTAATACTGTGAATTGAATCAGAATCTGACTCAGACATATTTTGAATTGAAAAAATAAATATATAAGAATGTCTGAAGCTTATATAGAATTCTTAACCTTTCTCTATAAACTTTCTATATATGTACAGCCTTTTTTTTATATGTTTATAGTAATCTTTTCAATATATATATATATATCCTCTCCCTTTTTTTAAATTTTTTTTATTTTTTAATATTACCCTCAAATTAGTTTGTAAATATCAATCCTAATAGACTGATTATGGGAGGGAGGCGAGGGTAACACGGATAAATAATTAGATAAATTCACAAAGCGTCGTACCTCACAAGGTTTTGACAAAGTCTAAGGTATTGGGCACAATTATGAACGTCTGGGAGATTGTTCTGAAAATAAAAGCGGGTCACTGTGTTTTTTGAATAATTCGCACGCGAGAGGAAAGAATTATAACTTTAAAATAAAGACAACTACAGGAAAGGAAAGCGGAAGCCAACCTCCGTAAATTGGAGGTTAGGGGTCTGGGTATAAGGAGTAAAAAAGTGTTACTCTACCTTATACGATGGTATATAAAACAGGTACATTGTATATATATATATATATATTTATATATATATATATATAAATATTACTCCTGTAGGGATTAAGGGGTTAATTAGTATATAGTAACAAATATAGATTAATAATAAAATACAAGTCTTAAACATGAAATTACAATATTATAAAGAGCTAAGTAAGGAGGTGACTTATCTTGCTTGGAGCCGCATTTAAAAGAGGCTGATTGCCTAGTGATTCATGCTATTGTTGATTCATATGTATTCGAAGTTGGAACTTTTGCTTTGTGACATATGCGGCTATGCTTGGACTGCATTAAAAGTTGTATGCATAATGGTAGCCTCCGGTCTTGTAATGAAATCAGTCTGACCCTGTGCCTCATGGGAACAATCCAGCCGGAACTGCCAAGCCATGTCTTCCCTGGACCGGAAACAAGCTTCCGAGGACCGGTTTCTGGCATTCCAGCCGTCTTCAGCCCAGCTTGCTTGAATCCAGTGGCAAAGTGAGCAAGGGACTCATGTCTGATCATACCCTACCACACTCATGGCGGCCAAAAGCGGTAAAAAAGGGGGTGGTGATGGACGGAGCATCTGAATCAATCAAACACCCACACCCAGTCAAAAGATCTGGGTTTAATCCATCACCGTTCTTTAGCCCACTCTGCCACCCCAGTTCAGACATGGCTATATGCAAATCAGTCTGATCCTGTGCCTCATGGGAACAATCCAGCCGGAACTGCCAAGCCATGTCTTCCCTGGACCGGAAACAAGCTTCCGAGGACCGGTTTCTGGCATTCCAGCCGTCTTCAGCCCGGCTTGCTTGAATCCTTTTTTTTAATAATTTTTTATTAAAGAACCAGTATCAGCATAAGACAATCCAAGCAAGTTTAGATCATTGAGTAAGATATATACAAAGGAAGACAAATGATGTGATAAAAAAAAGAAATTCTTGAGAAACAATAATGTAAGAATGATAACTGATAATAATAACAGGAGATATAAAGAAAGACAGTAAAGTCAATTAACAACAAAAATGGACTATTTGCCATATAAGTACATTATGCAATATATAAAAAGATGACAACAATAGAATAAGTCAGAGAGTTTCAGAAGTCTCAGCCAATTACGCTGGGAGTTAAACCTGCTTTCCAAGTGGAAACTGGGCGCCATAGCTTTTCACCATGCAACTTTACTTTAATGCCTCTGGTGGCAAATATTGCCGATTCATAGCTATAAACCGCAAGAAAGCGAGCTAGCCACATTTGAAAACTAGGGGATGAACCTTCCTTCCAGCGGGCAGACAAAATTAATCTCAATACAGCTGTACCAATAAAAATTAATCTTTGTTCAGATTTAGATAATTTCAAAGAATCATCAAAGCCTAGAACAAATAGAGTATCAGACTCTGGAAGTTTGTGAAAGATGATGTTCTCCCAAAATGAAGCAATCATACTTTTTATAACCAGAAGTTCCGAACAGTTGCTATACATATGGATTAAAGTCGCTGGGCCCTGTGAGCAGCGTGGGCATCGATCGGTCTCTCTTTTACCCCACGCAAAGAGTTTGGCCGGGGTAAAGTAAAGATCGAATATTGTTTTATACAATTGAGCTTTTAAGTTGCTAGCCAAAAACAATGTATTGCTCATGTCGAGTATTCTATCTATATCAACATCAGGGTTGTTGAGTTTCAATGCCCATTTGGTTTCTGTTTGCTCATTATCATCATTTATGTTGGTTAAAAGTATATCATAGAGTGTTCCTATCCTAATTTTTGAAGTGGTGAATGATTCAATTAAATCAATTTTTGAAAGGCTGATAGAGTCCCTTTTTGCTTTTAGTTTGGCATGCAGTTGAGCAAATTTTAGAAAATCCCCTTCGGACAGACCAAATTTTATTTTTACATCCTGAAAAACAGTGTGTGAGCCATTTATCCATATATCCTTAAGTGTTTTAATGCCCATCCTTTGCCATTTCTTTGCCGTATAGTCGAAGTCAAGACCGGATGTAATGGTAGATTGAAGCAAGGGTGTATACCGGGTGACTTTACCTATCTTCATATGTTTTAGTACCTTATTCCAGATTATCCAAGCACTCTTTATAATTTCTCCCTTGTATTTCTTAAAGTGGCTAGCTTCAGTCTTTCTTAGTTATATGCCGATGGCTTCTTGGCCTATTACAAGCTCATATATGGATGGGATTGGGATGGAGTCTATTCCAGTAGCAAGAGATGGCCCAAAAACCATTGGTTTCAGATGTTTTAGGAAGGTTGCCCAATGGTACAGCGTAATATTTGGTGCCGTGAGCCCGCCCCTGTTTAAGGGCATGGATAAATAGGAGAGTGATCGTCTGATTTTCCCGTGTTGCCAAACAAATTTAGACATGAGTTTATTAATCAACATAAGTATTTTAGGATCAACTAATAAGGGAATTGTTCGAAAAAGATATAGACATCTCGGCAATATGTTCATTTTCAGAAAGTTCACCCTGCCAATAATGGATAGATGCAAACCATTTACTCTATCCAAATCTGTCTTAATCTTATCTATGAGTGGATCAAAATTATTTTTAACTAGGATCTTAGTATTAGTAGAAATAATCACTCCAAGATAAGTAGCAGTTTTGGCTCTTCTTGGGTCTAGACAGAGAGTGTTATCAGTACATAAAATAATGGTCTTAGCTCTATTGAGAGAGGAGCCCGAGTAAGTTCCAAATTGTAAAGATAGTCGTTCAATTTCGTGCATCGCCTCGGTCGGGTGGGATGTTAACACCGCGATGTCATCAGCGTAGGCTAAGACTTTTGTTTCATATTGGTTAAAGAAAATTGGCTTAATATCGTCACTTTCCAAAAATTTAAGAATTAGGGGATTAATGTAGAGAGCGAAGAGGAGGGGCGAGCAGGGACACCCCTGTCTTGTTCCTCTCGCAATGTTAATATAGTCAGACTCTAAGCCTAGCAATGAAAGTTTTGCTTTGGGATGTAGATGCATAGATTTTATGGATTTGAGAAATTTAGGGCCGAAATTAAGACGTGTCATGGCTACCCACAAAAAGTTCCATGAAACACGATCAAAGGCTTTCTCAGCGTCAAGCAGGATCATAGACATCTGGTCCCCCGTGACAGACATGGCGTCAAAAAGGGCACTAGCCCGACGGGTATGATCAGTGGTCCCTTTTCCCGGAACGAAGCCATGCTGCCACGGCGAAACCAGATCTCCAATGATCCTGCTGAGTCTGAGAGCCATCACTTTTGCGTATAACTTGGAGTCCGAATTAATCAAGGATATGGGGCGATAAGAAGTAAATTGCTCGGGAGATTTCCCCTTTTTAGGAAATACTATAATACTAGTCTCGTCCCAAGAGCTTGGAGGAATACCGTTATATTGAACCCCCAAAAATAGATCCAATAGCAGGGGGCTTAATTGTTGGCTAAGAATCTTATATATTTCAATCGGCAGTTTGTCGGGGCCAGCTGCTTTGCCCGATGATAACAATGATAGAGCAGACTCTACTTCAGCCAACGTGATCTCGCCTCCAAGTTCTTCTCTTGCTATATCGTCTAGAAGACTGGCGGCTGTAGGATTGTTAAGAAGGCCTGCCAAAAATGTATTAATATCTTCTACAGAAGAGAATACTTCTTCAGAATATAATTTTTGGTAATATCGTTGAAATTGAAAAATAATGTCAGCTGGTTGTACATAACACCCAGTCAAAAGATCTGGGTTTGATCCATCACCGTTCTTTAGCCCACTCTGCCACCCCAGTTCAGACATGCCTATATGCAAATCAGTCTGACCCTGTGCCTCATGGGAACAATCCAGCCGGAACTGCCAAGCCATGTCTTCCCTGGACCGGAAACTAGCTTCCGAGGACCGGTTTCTGGCATTCCAGCCGTTTTCAGCCCGGCTTGCTTGAATCCAGTGGCAAAGTGGGCAAGGGACTCACGTCTGAGCATACCCTGCCACACTCATGGCAGCCAAAGCGGTACAAAAGGGGGTGGTGATGGACGGAGCATCTGAATCAATCAAACACCCACACCCAGTCAAAAGATCTGGGTTTAATCCATCACCGTTCTTTAGCCCACTCTGCCACCCCAGTTCAGACATGGCTATATGCAAATCAGTCTGACCCTGTGCCTCATGGGAACAGTCCAGCCTGAACTGCCAAGCCATGTCTTCCCTGGACCGGAAACGAGCTTCTGAGGACCGGTTCTGGCATTCCAGCCGTCTTCAGCCCGGCTTGCTTGAATCCAGTGGCAAAGTGAGCAAGGGACTCACGTCTGAGCATACCCTGCCACACTCATGGCGGCCAAAAGCGGTACAAAAGGGGGTGGTGATGGACGGAGCACACCCTGCCATAAGTGTGGCAGGGTATGCTCAGACGTGAGTCCCTTGCTCACTTTGCCACTGGATTCAATCAAGCCGGGCTGAAGACGGCTGTAATGCCAGAAACCGGTCCTCGGAAGCTTCTTTCCGGTCCAGGGAAGGCATGGCTTGGCAGTTCGGGCTGGACTGTTCCCATGAGGCACAGGGTCAGACTGATTTGCATATAGCCATGTCTGAACTGGGGTGGCAGAGTGGGCTAAAGAACGGTGAGCGATTAAACCCAGATCTTTTGACTGGGTGTGAGTGTTTGATTGGTTCAGATGCTCCATCCATTACCACCCCCTTTTGTACCGTCTATGTAAGGATGGTACATGATAAGGTTGTCAATTCACTGTTGTTGGTTAAGAATATGATCGAGTTCAATTCTATGCATTAACAAATTAGCATTCGCTGGTGCGGCTCAATTTCTTTCCCATAGGTGTTCCAGACGTTGGGTGAAAAAATCATCTTGCCATTTGAAGTAACTGTATTAAAATGTAAAGTGTAGTAACTCTATGAGGAATACCTTGAGATTGTTATCTATATCAGATAGTGTTAAGAAAGATTCCACATCTTCAATTCCTAAATTGTGAGGTATAGTCTTGTATAGTGATTTTACATTGATCGTACATGTCCGTATTTCTTATGTCAAATCCAAGCCGTACTCTTGAAGATGTTTAGGAAGTCAGTGGTGTCCCTCAGATATGTAGACATGTTCTGTACCAATGGTTGCAAATGTTTGTTTAAGTACTTCCCTACTGGTTCATGAATGGATTTAACTGTTGATACAATGGGTCTAAATGGTGGTTTTGATGCATTTTTGTGAATTTCTGGAATTATGTATATGTAGGGAATGCCGTGGTTAGTCTTGGTAAGGTATGTCTTCTCTTCGTTCGTAATGATTCCTCTGTCAATAGTCTTGTCGATTACTTCGGTGAGTACTCTTTGAAATTCCTTTGTGGGGTCAAAAGACAGTTTCATATAGGTATTACTATCTTCCACATGTGCATTGACTTTTTCCAAATACAACTCTGTATCCATGATGATGAGTGCACCTCCCTTCCCAGCTTGGCTAATGCTTATGGCAGGGTTAGAAGCCAATTGAATTAGAACCTGTCTCACTTTGTGTGTGATGTTAGTTGATTTAAGTCGCTTATTTTTAAAGATAGTACATACGCTTTGTTGCACAACTGCTTCAAAAGCATCTAATATTTTGTGACTGATTGGGGTGCAAAATGAACTCTTATTCCTTAATCCTAACAAGGTATTGCTTTGTCAGGGTTGTTGGAACTCCACAATGTTTTCAAAGTAATGCCTCAATCTTAAGGTTTGCATAAATTTGTTGACTGGTTTGGGTTTCCAGGATGTTTGAATGGTAAGTTGGTACCATCGATGTTCCTTTCTGTAGAGTCTTAATTTGAAATTTTGTCAAACTGTGTTTTGAAATGTCAATCACTAAGGTTTCTGACTTTTTGCGAATTTCACCACTGGATGTTGTTTTCCTTTTGGCCCCCCCCCCCCTCCTTCTTGGATGGACTTCTGGCCTGTGACCTTTCTCTCAAAATGGTGTTTCCTTCATGATTCGTGTGCATTTGGATGGGCCTCCATTATCCGTCGTGTCCTTGTCTCCTAGTAACGAAGGTTGACTGGTATGTCGTGAATCATCAGACGATGATGCCTCTGTGTAAGATCTTCCTGTGTATGGTTTCTGTTGTCTTCTGCATGCATAAATGTCTGCCCAATTATATACTTCCCAGAGTTTGTAATCAATGGTGTCTCTCTTGAATCTTCCCATTTTTTTCCCTCTATTTCTTTGGTATATTTATCCAATTGAGCATTAATATAATTTAGTGTCTCTTCCCAGTTTTACTTTGTTGTTTTCTTAATGAGTTCCTGTTTCAGTTGATTAACGTCTTTATTCAGATCCTCTAATAATTTTGAAAGTTCCTCAATAATCATTCAAATTAAATCCTGAGAACACTTATTCAGTAAAGTGTACTACTTTTCAGTGAATCTGGTATTATTTTTACATAGAGTTCACTTAAATGATATCCGTAATCCTCTGGGAATATGTTGTACTTTATGGTATTTAATCAACGTGCTGGCTTGAAGCCTTTGATTTATCTCTTTCTTGGAGATGTATAGTAACTGCTTGATGGTAGATTCAATTGATCCTCTGCTGGTAATGCTGCTTTCTGTTTCTTCTATTAATAAATCTATGCGCTGGGTTTCATCATGTGTAAAACCGAAGGTTTCCGCTCTGTGTTCAATGAGACTAGATATCTCCTTGTACGACATGGTAGTCTTGGGTGCGTGGTCTGATACTCAGTGATCTCAATTCACAATTTGACCTTTGGGTATGACTCATGCATCCTATAACAGAGAGTGCGTGAGTCGTACCCACGCATTAAATTGTGGTTTTAAGTAAGTAGCAGCAGTATATTTCTGTCAAATGAAATGCAAACCAAAGGTGAAAATGAATTATCCAAATCTTCTATTGCTTTGGCAAAGACATCAGAAGCCGCTCTCATTTTCTATTTGTTCATAAATACTCAAACCTTCTGTTCCAAGAGTATAGGGTGAATCCCAGTTTACAAATATATCAGCAATGTGCACACAGATAATTACAACACTTCAACAGCACCGTGGGCCAAGGCTGCACAGGTAACATTTTATGTCATAAGTAGTGTTCTTTTGGCAGGGTGTAAAATGTGTAAAGCAACAACGCAGTGCAGTGTGTTTAATAACGGGCTGTCGCTCCCACACACTCACTCAGCACTGATACGCAGTGCTACAAATATCAGGCAGGTGCCACTGATATCCAGCAGATCAGTTGATAATACACATGCAGACTCCATGGCTCAAGCCCTCCTCTGCACATTCTATTCAGCTAACCCTGACTAAACTGCACCCACAGGCTGGGGATAAAGAAAACCATCCTCCCTGATTTTAGGCCGATAACGGCTGGAATCACACTTTGACAGGGTCCTAGGGAGAAGGTGGGGCTAGGCAGCAGGGCCAATTAGGCGGCAGTCGACAAATGAGAGTTTAGCCACTATTTGGGATGTTCACCCATGGTATGCGGAGCAGATTTGGGCCGAATACCTCGATTTAATTGTCATTAAATCAAGGATTCTACACTGCGCCTTCGATGCAAGCCCAGTTCTGAGAAGCAAGGGGGGTCACACAGTCTCTTGATCCGCTTCTGATCCCTCTCAGAAGCGTTCCTTAGCCCAGTCAATTACTCTCACCACCCAGGCCCAGTCTGGGTGATACTACCTGGCAATATGAAGTCGTCGGGCCGGGTGAGGAGAGAGAAGTTGGTCTGCTGCACTGATGGCACAAAAGGAACAATCCATGAATGGAGATGAAGCAGGGGATAAACACACCAATCAAAGTAGCACCCAGGTAATCCAGGCACCCCGGAACATGATTTTTCTCCTCTGCACCTCTCCTGGAAATGAGGCACAACGTATGGAGCCCATAGATACGAGTCGCACCAGACAGTTTGTCACACACAATAAAGAGACGCAAACTCAGTACCTCCCTGAAAATGAGGCATAACGTCTGGTGCTTGTTGATACAGGTCGCACCAGACAATTTCAGCCACACACACAGGCACAAGTTAAGCAGTGATGCACAAGGTATAATGAGACACTACTATGGGTGCGCCCTCACCGCAACCTGTGAGCTGTACCCTGCACACAATAAGCATGCAATCGGTGTCGCACGAGAGAGAGGCGGCATGATCGACAAAGTGGGCCATTCGGGGGCTCACAACCAGTGAATCTGCTCACCATCAGCAACACACCTATGTACGTAGAGGCCCCTCGATGCAGGTGCCCCACTTCTTAGATGCGAGCAGTACCCTTGGGGCTCCGCACAAGACAATCCGGTCTCCAGACACCATACCCAGTTCCACTCTCCTACTGCACTACCAGTCAATACCCAGTCGACGATGTGGACACTTAAGGGGGCACCGCTTTCCAGGTGTCAAAAGTTAATGTGTGGGTCCCTCTCAGGAGGTCTTTGATGTCCCTGTGATAGCCGCAAGAGAACAGGGGGCAAGCCAACATGCTCTTGGAGAGCATACTACAGGGTGCCACACAGCAGCAGGAAGTCTGCCCAGGCCAGCCACTATTCGGGAAGGGTGCATGGTCCCTTTCAATGCCAGTAATACTCCTTGTGCACAACAGATTCCTCTGGCAGTGTGCAGAACACAGTTCGAGGATCTCCGGTCCCCACGTCCCCACAAGTGTACCCTGCTGATGTATGTCACCAGTAGTTATACTGTAGTGTACCTTTGAAGTTGGGGGTGGTTCAGAGGGTTTCCCCCTTGAACCACAGATGTCTCCCCTAATTTTCAGTCCTGTCTGCCATGGAATGCAGATCTTAATCTTTAGTGGGTCCATGATCTGGCTCCCTGAGGCCAAGTGTCGAAACCTCTCCCTCCAAATGTATCCAGCCAGGTCCTCAAATGGCAGAGTTGTTGCAGTTGCATGCCCAATGTTTATAGTTGTCTCTGGGGAATGCACAGATGTGCTCCCTCAGCCTCCATTGTGGACTGGAGTCAAACTTAGTCACTTGAAGGGTTTTAGAGCAGAGAATTTCCCACTTTCTAGAAGTGGCATTTATAAGGTATTAATGACAATCCCTCTTTACCACGGCAGAAGATTTGTCATTGTAAATCCAGTGATAGGAATCATTATTAGTCTACTCCACTGTAAGCCACCATTCTCCCATGTTAACCTATGGAAAGAGCAAACCTCATAGGTAGTGAAACACATGGGTATTCTTCACCACCGTTGCAGGGTCCACAAAGGTGTACCTGTCCTGCCTTTCACCTACCACTTGCTTCTCCTCTTAAGACATACCCCAAGGGTGCCCTAGTGGTAGTGGAAGGTCCCCTCAGGATTGGCCAGTGGTTTAGAAAGGCTAACCTGAGCATAATTGCAATTACGCACACACTGGCCTGCAAAAACATGCTTGACACATGTTTAAAAACCTCATAGGTATAAGTGTGCACCACAGGCCTGCAATGACAGACTTGAGCCATGTTAAAAAACATCAGGTAAACATCACTTCCTAACGTGTGTAAGAAGGGTGCACATATTTGCACATTGCATGTACAGTGGGAATGTGCCCAGAGCCCTAAGGCCACTAAAAGAGAATTAGCCAAACCCCAGTGTTGTCCCATGGGAAGAGCCGTCCTTCTAGGTAGGGAAAACCAACATGTGGGTTCTTCACTACCATAGCAGGGAACACCTATGTGTACCTGCCCCTGCTTGGTCTTTCACCTACCACTTGCTCCACCCTTCAGGGCTTACCCTAGGGTTGCTCTAGAGGTAGGCCTACTCGGTGTGGGCTACTGAATTGCTCATGGCAACCTGGGCATAGGCACAACTTTGCACTCACAGGCCTCCAATGGCATGCTTGATACAATATTGAAAGGCTATTATGTGGAGAGGCTATTATGTGGAGAAGTGTGGCTCAATGGTTAGAGCGGCAGACCCTGATGCAGAGGTCTAGCCCGGGACCAGGGTTCAATTCCCCGCCTCGGCGGGTCTTGGGCTCAAAATTCCACGGACCTGATAATTCTCACCTCGGTGCCTATTCCAATCATGGAGTGCCACTCTGCAACTCTGGGCAATAGCTTGCTTAATCTCCACAACGGCCCCCACAACGCTAAGGATGTCTGGCCTCCACCTTGGGGGTGCCCAGGAGTGGACACCTCACAGGGAAAGCCAGGATGGGTTCCACAGCGGTATTCGTACAAGCGCCTTGAGACCCTTGCGGGTGAGTAGTGCGCTATACAAGTATCAATTTACATTTACATTTATGGTGGGCGGCACAATCAGTGGTGCATCCCACCATTAGCCAGTGCAGTACCGCCATGGCTATGTGGGGTACCTTCTTACAGGGTACTCACAAATGCAATACCTAAACCAATCAAGTAAGCACCACTTTCTAGCATAAGTAGGAAGGGAAGATACACTTTCACATTGCATTACAGTGGAAAAATGCCCAAAGTCCTAAGGCCACAAAAAGAGAATCTGCAAAAAACAGAATGAGAAAAATCAAAAGGTTTTAGGGAAATACCCTAAAAAGGGCAATGTCCAACAAGCCTGCACTCATTTTATTAGAGCAAGACAACGCAGATTTCCATTTCAAGTTTCAACTTCCGGTCGTGCATAAGCCAAGTAACGGAATACCAAGTTCAGCAGCATTAAGAATTTAATGAATGCAGCAAGAGGTTAAAGATATCATACAAGTTAGCAAGTTACAAATGCTTTTTATAGGAAGGTGCTACATTTTCAGATGCTTTTAATATTCTGAACTCACTGGAATTGATCAGATGGTCCGTCCTTTATGTATCATGGGTAGAACTAGGATGATCGTCACCAATTATAATGAAGTGGACAATCTTGAAATACTTACTTTATTCATCAATTTACATCCAGCTATGCATTGGTGTGTTGAGTTTGCTAGCTGCTCAACCGTCCTTCCACTGCTTATATGTCATTACATTTCAGATTGTCATGGAATGTAA
Source organism: Lissotriton helveticus (assembly GCF_964261635.1). Lineage (NCBI taxonomy): Eukaryota > Metazoa > Chordata > Amphibia > Caudata > Salamandridae > Lissotriton > Lissotriton helveticus. The sequence continues at coordinate 1,473,628,562 of NC_136065.1, forward strand.
TGTCACCATTAGATTATAAGCAATGACGTTACAGAAGACATCTCCTGTTATTAGGGGCTTTACACAGATGCTTGTTGGGTATTATGCCTCTTTAGCCAGACCTGACCACTGGGGCGGAGTATGGCCACTCAGTATAGTAAAGTGATTCTTTGCTTGTCCGAACTGCTCTGAACAGAAGTAAGCCCAAAGAATTTCTCGTTGTCCATTAAAAGACTTGTGAATCAGAACCAGACAGACCACCATTCTGGCTACAATGCCCTAGGAGGAAAGCAGGGAGTAGGGTGAGCAACAAATGGGTATAGCAGAGCAACTTTAATCATGACGCCCTACCTTTCTGTGACAACTAACCCTGGGCGGTGAACTCCGTTCCGCTTGCGGAGTTTGCAGATTTTTCCGCACTCCGTGCTACGCGGAGCTCGTGGAATTCTGAAAGGAGCAGAGTTTTTTTTTCCTCGCTCGTGTTCTTCAACGTGAAGTTGGCGACCGCGAGCGAGGAAAATCAACCTCCCAGCGAGATTTTTCCTCATTCCCGATCGTCAACATCAAGTTGGCAAGCAAGAGCGTGGAAAATCAACATCTCGGCGAGATGTCGCGGACGCTCACGACAACTCGCATTGAGAAACTGCCCATTCGCGTCGAGAAAGCTACAGCTCGAGTAAAAATGTACTCGAGCGGCAGAAAAGGACAGCAGGGACCGCTTGCACTGTGCATGATGCCGTTTACAATGATTGCACATTGCGGACAAGCATCCGGCACTGTGAAATCGACGCGAACTACATTTTTCTATTGTACTCTGCCACTTGCATAGTGCGGTGGAGTTTTTTTGCACTTCACGGAATTCTGCATAGTGCAACTCTGAGAACTCCGCCCAGGGTTAGTGACAACGCATATTCTGGGTGACAAGCACCATGAGACCCTCATCCATAATCACACTATGTCAATAGTGATAGATTCCAGTCTTGTCAGATGGAAAGGGTTTACCAGGAAGGGCTAGTGGCAGCTCCTCCGCTAAGGCAAATGAGCGTCGCCCCACTGCTTCACAGCAGTGAAGTAAAGGAAACATATAATGAGAATAACGTTTTATGTTCCCTTCTGCTGCAGCAACTTTTGGGGCGGGGCTGCTCCGGCTACAGAGGAGCAGGGATGGAGTGATTTGCTCACTCCTAAGTGCACATTACTGGTTTGCGTGCCCTTTTGGGCCGGCCAAACAGTCATGAGCACTTCACATATTCTCAATGCAGGCTGCATTACAGACTGCGTGGAGAACATGCCCAGGCCCCCATTCCCTGGTTGAGCACTGATCCACGGCGCTCAGACCAATCACAACGCAGCATTGTGATTGGCTATCAGGAGGCTGCTTCCTGCATCCTGCTGCGACCGGACACATGAAGAAGAGGACGGAGGAGAGGCGGTGGCCGGCCGGCTTAGAACAAGAAAGTTCACTTAAAAAATTACTCAAATATGATAAAGTTGCTCATGTAAATTGTTTATCTAAAGCCTCAATTTGTCTGGTCAGGGAAAAAAAATGGCCTTCCATTATCAGATTTAGTAACAGTCAATTAGTACAATTAGCCACACAATGCCATTTAGATTCAGTAAAGAAAACATTTACTGTTGCCTAAGAAACAAATGAGATAGATACATGGGAAAAATAGAGATTAGGTATTTAGATCATACAAACCAAATATGCAGAACTGAAGCACATCGTGCCACAGATAGGAGTCCGTACACCCTTCAACCGAAAGGTTATTTCCTGTACACTTTAACAGCCAGCAAAGTGCATGTTCGAGTCAGTTCAGGAAATTTCGGTTCTCCTCCTCCAAGGAGCAATTGGGCGAAATTTGCGAAATCGCGGTCCACGAATTCGTGCGAAATGGCAAAAAAATCCAGAAGTTCGCGGATTTTTGTGCCATTTGCACAAATATGTGACCACGTGTGCCTGTAACTTTGCCAGCGTGCCAAAAAGTGCCGAGGTCCCTTGAGTGAGCTGGCCATTATAGTGGGGACGGGCGGGAAGACGTTTCATACCGCTAGTGTGTGGTGGATGGGGCCAAACGGGCGGGGCTTCTATGCGAGTTCACATGCATCTTGTTTATAAAGGGTCAGAGACTGAGCAGAGCAGCAGATGAGGAGAAAGCAGCCTCCTGGTCACAGGAGCTACACAGGGATGGCTCTCGGGAAACTCATGGATGCAAAAATACGTTTGGCACAGGACCCCAGAATCCTTCAGATGTCCAAGATAGCTCTGCTGCGCATGTTGGTACAAGGCCATTCTGATCCTGCTCAGTGGGTTCAGGCGCATGCAGCTGCTGCTGCTGGACAATGTCCCATCTCATACTAAACTGCCCCGTACAGACATATGCTGGCGCTGAGCAGTAGGGTGCAGTGGCATGCAGGTGCTCCACGCCTGGTACATGCGCATACCGGTGCCAGGGGGGACACATGTTTATTGGTGCTGTGTAGCAGGTTATGACTTTACATTTTGACTGCACCAGATGGTGGTACCACCTACACAGATCAGGAGCATCCAGGCACCAGACTTCATGGTGCAAGAGCATAATGGTGCTGTGCGGTATGGGTATATATGTACTGGGGGCAGGGGGCACTTAGCACAATGTGTGTTCACACCCAGAGGGCTCCCAGCCAATTGAGCTCAAATGATTTTCACACTGAGAGGGCTCCGGGGCAGTTCAGCAGCACGGGGGCTCACACCCACTGGGCCCCGGGGCAGTTCAGTAGTGCGTGGTCTCACAACCCCTGGGCAGCTCAGCAGCGCGTGGGCTCACACCCACAGGGCTCCCGGGCAGTTTAGCAGCGCCACCCTCTGGTTCATCACTGCCACCCTCGGGTTCATCACTGCCACCCTCTGGTTCACCACTACCACCCTCTGGTTCACCACTGCCACCCTCTGGTTCATCACAGCAACCTCTGGTTCACAACTGCACCTTCTGGTTCATCACAGCCCCCTCTGGTTCACCACTGTAGATTATGAAGAGAAAGCACACCTGCCCAGCCTCAACTGGGGCTGGTAAATGTGTTACTGAATTTGAGCTTCAAGTCCGGCACCTGCTTCCTTATCTGTAAGTGCTAACTGTCATGGTTTCATTTTTGTGACAGCCTGGGGCATTGTGCCATACTTGTAACTATTCTCTGACCCTGCTTCAAGGGTCAGAGCAGGGTCAGAGAATAGTTGCAAGTAGGCAACAACTCTGGAGGCACTGCTCAGGAAGCACTTACAGGGTTACAGCAGGTGCCCAAGTTGAAGCTAATTTCTTTGTAACCATTTACAAAATGGTTACAAAGAAATTAGCTTCAACTTGGGCACCTGCTGTAACCCTATAAGTGCTTCATGTACTTCAGTTTTTTAAAATCCGTCCGATTTCGTGGATTTTTCTGGTTCATCACTGCCACCCTCTGGTTCATCACTGCCACCCTCTGGTTCATCACTACCACCCTCTGGTTCACCACTGCCACCTTCTGGTTCACCACTGCCACCCTCTGGTTCACCACTGCCACCCTCTGGTTCATCACTACCACCCTCTGGTTCACCACTGCCACCCTCTGGTTCACCACTGCCACCCTCTGGTTCACCACTGCCACCCTCTGGTTCACCACTGCCACCCTCTGGTTCACCACTGCCACCCTCTGGTTCACCACGGCCACCCTCTGGTTCATCACGGCCACCCTCTGGTTCATCACGGCCACCCTCTGGTTCATCACGGCCACCCTCTGGTTCATCACGGCCACCCTCTGGTTCATCACGGCCACCCTCTGGTTCATCACGGCCACCCTCTGGTTCATCACGGCCACCCTCTGGTTCATCACGGCCACCCTCTGGTTCATCACTACCACCCTCTGGTTCACCACTGCCACCTTCTGGTTCACCACTGCCACCCTCTGGTTCACCACTGCCACCCTCTGGTTCACCACTGCCACCCTCTGGTTCACCACTGCCACCCTCTGGTTCATCACTGCCACCCTCTGGTTCATCACTGCCACCCTCTGGTTCACCACTTCCACCCTCTGGTTCACCACTGCCACCCTCTGGTTCACCACTGCCACCCTCTGGTTCACCACTGCCACCCTCTGGTTCATCACTGCCACCCTCTGGTTGGTTCACCACTGCCACCTTCTGGTTCACCACTGCCACCCTCTGGTTCATCACTGCCACCCTCTGGTTCATCACTGCCACCCTCTGGTTCATCACTGCCACCCTCTGGTTCATCACAACACCCTCTGGTTCACCACTGCCACCCTCTGGTTCACCACTTCCACCCTCTGGTTCACCACTGCCACCCTCTGGTTCATCACTTCCACCCTCTGGTTCATCACTGCCACCCTCTGGTTCATCACTGCCACCCCCTGGTTCATCACTAGCACCCTCTGGTTCACCAGTGCCACCCTCTGGTTCATCTCTGCCACCCTCTGGTTCATCACTGCCACCCTCTGGTTCATCACTGCCACCCTCTGGTTCACCACTGCCACCCTCTGGTTGATCACTGCCACCCTCTGGTTCATCACTAGCACCCTCTGGTTCACCAGTGCCACCCTCTGGTTCATCTCTGCCACCCTCTGGTTCATCACTGCCACCCTCTGGTTCATCACTGCCACCCTCTGGTTCACCACTGCCACCCTCTGGTTGATCACTGCCACCCTCTGGTTCATCACAGCACCCTCTGGTTCACCACTGCCACCCTTTGGTTTATCACTGCCACCCTTTGGTTTATCACTGCCACCCTCTGGTTCACCACAGCTCCCTCTGGTTCACCACTGCCACCCTTTGGTTCATCACTGCAATCCTCTGGTTCACCACTGCCACCCTCTGGTTCATCACTGCCACCCTCTGGTTCATCACGGCCACCCTATGGTTCATCACGGCCACCCTCTGGTTCATCACTGCCACCCTCTGGTTCATCACTGCCACCCTCTGGTTCATCACTGCCACCCTCTGGTTCACCACTGCCACCCTCTGGTTCACCCCTACCATCCTCTGGTTGACCCCTGCCACCATCTGGTTCACCACTGTCACCCTCTGGTTCATCACTGCCACCCTCTGGTTCATCACTGCCACCCTCTGGTTCATCACTGCCACCCTCTGGTTCATCACTGCCACCCTCTGGTTCGCCACTGCCACCCTCTGGTTCACCACTGCCACCCTCTGGATCATCACTGTCACCCTCTGGTTCACCCCTACCACCCTCTGGTTCACCCCTACCACCCTCTGGTTCACCCCTGCCACCCTCTGGTTCACCACTGCCACCCTCTGGTTCACCACTGCCACCCTCTGGTTCACCACTGCCACCTTTTGGTTCATCACAGTCACCCTCTGGTTCATCACTGCCACCCTCTGGTTCATCACTGCCACCCTCTGGTTCATCACTGCCACCCTCTGGTTCATCACTGCCACCCTCTGGTTCATCACTGCCACCCTCTGGTTCACCACTGCCACCCTCTGGTTCACCACTGCCACCCTCTGGTTCACCACTGCCACCCTCTGGTTCACCACTGCCACCCTCTGGTTCACCACTGCCACCCTCTGGTTCTCCACTGCCACCCTCTGGTTCTCCACTGCCACCCTCTGGTTCTCCACTGCCACCCTCTGGTTCACCCCTGCCACCCTCTGGTTCATCACTGCCACCCTCTGGTTCACCACTGCCACCCTCTGGTTCACCACTGCCACCTTTTGGTTCATCACAGTCACCCTCTGGTTCATCACTGCCACCCTCTGGTTCATCACTGCCACCCTCTGGTTCATCACTGCCACCCTCTGGTTCATCACTGCCACCCTCTGGTTCATCACTGCCACCCTCTGGTTCATCACTGCCACCCTCTGGTTCACCACTGCCACCCTCTGGTTCACCACTGCCACCCTCTGGTTCACCACTGCCACCCTCTGGTTCACCACTGCCACCCTCTGGTTCTCCACTGCCACCCTCTGGTTCTCCACTGCCACCCTCTGGTTCACCCCTGCCACCCTCTGGTTCATCACTGCCACCCTCTGGTTCATCACTGCCACCCTCTGGTTCACCACTGCCACCCTCTGGTTCACCACTGCCACCCTCTGGTTCACCACTGCCACCCTCTGGTTCACCACTGCCACCCTCTGGTTCACCACGGCCACCCTCTGGTTCACCACGGCCACCCTCTGGTTCACCACGGCCACCCTCTGGTTCATCACGGCCACCCTCTGGTTCATCACGGCCACCCTCTGGTTCATCACGGCCACCCTCTGGTTCATCACGGCCACCCTCTGGTTCATCACGGCCACCCTCTGGTTCATCACGGCCACCCTCTGGTTCATCACGGCCACCCTCTGGTTCATCACTGCCACCCTCTGGTTAATCACTTCCACCCTCTGGTTCACCACTTCCACCCTCTGGTTCACCACTACCACCCTCTGGTTCACCACTGCCACCCTCTGGTTCACCACTGCCACCCTCTGGTTCACCACTGCCACCCTCTGGTTCACCCCTGCCACCCTCTGGTTCACCACTGCCACCCTCTGGTTCACCACTGCCACCCTCTGGTTCATCACTGCCACCCTCTGGTTCATCACTGCCACCCTCTGGTTCACCACTGCCACCCTCTGGTTCATCACTGCCACCCTCTGGTTCATCACTGCCACCCTCTGGTTCATCACTGCCACCCTCTGGTTCATCACTGCCACCCTCTGGTTCACCACGGCCACCCTCTGGTTCATCACTGCCACCCTCTGGTTCATCACTGCCACCCTCTGGTTCATCACTGCCACCCTCTGGTTCATCACTGCCACCCTCTGGTTCATCACTGCCGCCCTCTGGTTCATCACTTCCGCCCTCTGGTTCACCACTTCCGCCCTCTGGTTCACCACTTCCGCCCTCTGGTTCACCACTGCCACCCTCTGGTTCACCACTGCCACCCTCTGGTTCACCACTGCCACCCTCTGGTTCACCACTGCCACCCTCTGGTTCATCACTGCCACCCTCTGGTTCACCACTGCCACCCTCTGGTTCATCACTGCCGCCCTCTGGTTCATCACTTCCGCCCTCTGGTTCACCACTTCCGCCCTCTGGTTCACCACTTCCGCCCTCTGGTTCACCACTGCCACCCTCTGGTTCACCACTGCCACCCTCTGGTTTACCACTGCCACCCTCTGGTTCATCACTGCCACCCTCTGGTTCACCACTGCCACCCTCTGGTTCACCACTGCCACCCTCTGGTTCACCACTGCCACCCTCTGGTTCACCACTGCCACCCTCTGGTTCACCACTGCCACCCTCTGGTTCACCACTGCCACCCTCTGGTTCACCACTGCCACCTCTGGTTCACCACTGCCACCTCTGGTTCACAACTGCACCTTCTGGTTCATCACAGCACCCTCTGGTTCACCACTGTAGATTATGGGGAGAAAGCACACCTGCCCAGCCTCAACAGGGGGCTGGTTAATGTGTTACTGAATTTGAGCTTCAAGTCCGGCACCTGCTTCCTTATCTGTAAGTGCTTCCTGTTGTGGTTTAATTTTTGTGACAGCCTGGAGCATTGTACTTCCTAACTTGAATGGACTGGCCACTCAACCTCTGCGCACTGTTGCTGTGTGTGAAACTAATCACAATCTCAATTTCTCTGTTAGGTAAACTCTACACAAAATATTTAAACTTGGTTTTTAGACCTTGTACATCTTATACAAAAACATATGCTATGTTTTTATTCTTCAAACATAGATTTAATTTGATTTTAGTCATCAACTTTGAAAATCAATAACATATTTCAATGCATTCCACATTGTATATAATACAATATTTCATATCATGAAGGTGTAACGTGCTGATGATGCCCGATGCATTTCGAGTCCCAATGGACTCTTCCTCAGGGGCCTGAAACTGAATATGTACAATAGCATAAGTAAACAAAATTTTTTTGTACTTCACATAGATCCTTCAAAACATTCTAAATGTTGCAAGCAATACAAAAGTTCACAGTTATTTAAACCGGTGTGAAAAAAGGTTCCATCACCACACCATAATCTGTGTAAATCATAGTCTGTGGAAAACACCTGTTGAATCTACTCACTCTCCAGATGAGAAATATGTTTACCTAACAGAGAAATTGAGATTGTGATTAGTTTCACACACAGCAACAGTGCGCAGAGGTTGAGTGGCCAGTCCATTCAAGTTAGGAAGTACAAAGTTAGGGCACGGAGACCGGTTAGACGTGCCACCTACGCAGCACGCTTGTAATTAGATTGATCAGTCTTAGAGAAGGAATGCATAAAAAATCAAGGAGTGCTTCTCCGTTCAAATCAGCCTGGAGCATTGTGCCATACTTGTAACTATTCTCTGACCCTACTTCAAGGGTCAGAGCAGGGTCAGAGAATAGTTGCAAGTAGGCAACAACTCTGGAGGCACTGCTCAGGAAGCACTTACAGGGTTACAGGAGGTGCCCAAGTTGAAGTTAATTTCTTTGTAACCATTTTGTAAATGGTTACAAAGAAATTAGCTTGGGCACCTGCTGTACCCCTGTAAGTGCTTCATGTACTTCATTTTTTGAAAATCCGTCCCGTATGCGATTTCGCGGATTTTTCTGCAATTTCACGAGATTCGCGGTTCGCGAAATTGCAGAGAATCCGCAAATTTCCCCGAACGGAACGGATTTTACGCCCATGCTTAGCAATTATACTTCCAAAAATTTACGGTTTACGCCCATAAAGGTTTCCATTGGTTATCTACAGTGGGCTGTTCATGGTTTGATCAATACCTCACTAAGAAATCCGGAAGCATTAAGTAATCCTTTTTGCAAAATCATCAAATTCAATTATTTTATATTTCCATCCTTTGCCCAGAAGTAAGAAACTTCACTTTGTTCACAGTCTGTCCATTCCCAGAAGCTCTCTCTGGGTTTGTAATTTTATTGATACATTTCTGTCAAAAATTTTGCTGAATCGAAAATGAGTCCATTGTCATAGAGCGCAGTAAGGAAACTTCACAAAAAGCTCTCACAGCGTCAAAAATGGCTACTTCAACTAGATTTTGCCTTTTTGAGAAGGGGCAAATGAGAAAAGCATCTGAGGCCTACATAAATTTTCACTGAATCATTACCACATCATGATTAATATAAACACGCATTATTAATTGCATTACGTCCCCTTAATTAAGTTCAATTATCATTCTTCTTTATAAATTATGTATCAGTATTACGCTCTACCAAAAAAATCATTTACATAGTTATCATTTTTCTCTACCAAAAAAATCATTTACATAGTTATCATTTTTCTCCGCATATATTTGTGTCATTCTAAAATACACGTTTTTATTACACAATACTAAAGGAAACTGCGACTCTTCATATTATTCAATCATCTCTGAATTAAGCACTTCATCATTTGAGGTGTTTCATTATTCAGGCATTATTTTCATTTGAAACATTTTGAAGTTATCAGTACATTTTCTAGGTTATCTATATTTAGTTTGTAGGTGATTAAAAAGTGAATGGTATTTTAAAGACCTGTGAAGTACTCGGCTGCGGCTGTGTGTGTGCCCGGGAAGCTGTCTACATCTGGGCCGCCACACACACAGGGTGAGGTGACAGAGGGTGACGGAGGGCAGCAGGGAATGAGAGCTGGGACAGGGGCAGACAGATGAGGCAGAGGCAGGGAGACAGGAAGACAGAGAGAGTCAGAGACATGTAGACAGGGAGACAGACAGGGAAACAGAGACAGAAATACAGAGACAGGGAGACAGGGAGACAGAGAGACAGAGACAGAGACAGAGCGACAGAGAGACAGGGACACAGAGAGACAGGGACACAGAGAGACAGGGACACAGAGAGACAGGGACACAGAGAGACAGGGAGAGAGACAGGGAGACAAAGAGACAGACACACAGTCAGAGACAGGTAGACAGAGAGAGAGACAGGGAGACAGGGTGACAGAGACAGGGTGACAGATACAGGGAGACAGAGACAGGGAGACAGAGACAGGGAGACAGAGAGACAAATACAGGGAGACAGGGAGACAGAGAGACAGAGAGACAGAGACCGGGAGACAGAGAGACAGATACAGGGAGACCGGGACAGAGTCAGAGACAGGTAGAGAGACAGAGACAGGTAGACAGGGAGAGAGACAGGGACACAGAGAGACGGAGACAGAGACAGGTAGACAGAGACAGGTAGACAGAGAGATGGGTAGATGGAGAGATACACAGGGACACAGAGACAGAGACAGGGAGACACAGAGACAGGGTGACAGATACAGGGAGACAGAGACAGAGACAGGGAGACAGAGCCAGGGAGACAGAGCCAGGGAGACAGAGCCAGGGAGACAGAGCCAGGGAGACAGAGCCAGGGAGACAGAGCCAGGGAGACAGAGCCAGGGAGACAGAGCCAGGGAGACAGAGCCAGGGAGACAGAGACAGGGAGACAGAGCCAGGGAGACAGAGCCAGGGAGACAGAGCCAAGGAGACAGAGACAGGGAGACAGAGCCAGGTAGACAGAGAGAGAGACAGGGAGACACAGAGACAGGGAAACTGAGAGACAGAGACAGGGTGACAGATACAGGGTGACAGATACAGGGAGACAGAGACAGAGAGACAGAGACAGAGAGACAGATACAGGGAGACAGAGACAGGGAGACAGAGACAGGGAGACCGAGATAGGTAGAGAGAGAGACAGGGAGACAGAGAGACAGAGACAGAGATACAGAGACAGGGAGACAGAGAGACAGAGGCAGGGTGACAGATACTTGGAGACAAAGACAGGGAGACAGAGAGACAGATACAGGGAGACAGAGATAGGGAGGGAGACAGAGACAGGGAGGCAGAGACAGGGAGACAAAGAGACAGGGAGACAGTGACAGGGAGACAGGGAGACAGTGACAGGGAGACAGTGACAGGGAGACAGAGACAGGGAGACAGAGACAGCGAGACAGAGACAGGGAGACAAAGTGACAGAGACAGTGAGACAGAGACAGGGAGACAAAGAGACAGAGCCAGGGAGACAGAGCCAGGGAGACAGAGCCAGGGAGACAGAGCCAGGGAGACAGAGCCAGGGAGACAGAGACAGAGCCAGGGAGACAGAGCCAGGGAGACTGAGCCAGGGAGACTGAGACAGTGAGACTGAGACAGGGAGACAGAGAGAGAGACAGGTAGACACAGAGACAGGGAAACAGAGAGACAGAGACAGAGTGACAGATACAGGGAGACCGAGACAGAGAGACAAATGCAGGGAGACAGAGACAGGGAGACAGGGATACAGAGACAGGGAGACAGAGATAGGTAGATAGAGAGACAGAGACAGGGAGACAGAGAGAGAGAGACAGGAAGACAGAGACAGAGACAGGGAGACAGAGAGAAGGAGACAGGGTAACGGATACAGGGAGACAGAGAGACAGGGACAGGGAGACAGAGACAGGGACACAGAGACAGGGAGACACAGAGACAGGGAGACACAGAGACAGGGAGACACAGAGACAGGGAGACACAGAGACAGGGAGACATAGACCGGGAGATAGAGACAGAGACAGGGAGACAGAGACAGGGGGACATATACAGGGAGACAGAGACAGGGAGACAGAGATACAGATACAGGGAGACAGAGCCAGGGAGACACAGAGCCAGGGAGACACAGATAGAGTGAGACAGAGACAAGGAGACAGAGCCAGGGAGACAGAGCCAGGGAGACAGAGCCAGGGAGACAGAGCCAGGGAGACAGAGCCAGGGAGACAGAGACAGGGAGACATGGTGACAGATACAGGGAGACAGAGACAGGGAGACATAGCCAGGGAGACACAGAGCCAGGGAGACACAGAGAGAGTGAGACAGAGACAAGGAGACAGAGCCAGGGAGACAGAGCCAGGGAGACAGAGCCAGGGAGACAGAGACAGAGACAGGGAGACAGAGACAGGGAGACAGAGACAGGGAGACATGGTGACAGATACAGGGAGACAGAGACAGAGACAGAGACAGGGAGACAGAGACAGGCAGACAGAGACAGGAAGGGAGACAGAGACAGGGAGACAGAGACCGGGAGACAGAGAGACAGGGTGACATATACAGGGAGACAGAGAGACAGATACAGGGAGAGAGACAGGGAGACAGAGACAGGGAGACAGATACAGGGAGACAGATACATCGAGACAGACACATATACAGGGAGACAGAGACAGGGAGACAAAGAGACAGAGACAGAGACAGGGAGACAGAGACAGAGACAGGGAGACAGAGACACAGAGACAAAGATAGGTAGACAGAGAGAGACAGAGACAGGGAGACGGAGAAACAGAGACAGGGTGACAGAGACAGTGAGACAGAGACAGGGGGACAAAGACAGACAGAGACAGGTAGACAGAGAGACAGAGACAAGTAGACAGGGAGAGAGGTAGGGAGACACAGAGACAGAGACAGGGAGACAGAGACAGGGAGCCAGAGAGACAGATACAGGGACACGGAGAGACAGAGACAGGAAGACAGAGACAGTGAGACAGAGACAGGGGGACAAAGACAGACAGAGACAGGGAGACAGAGAGACAGAGACAGGTAGACAGAGAGACCGAGAGAGGTAGACAGATACAGGGAGGCAGAGACAGAGAGACAGATACAGGGAGACAGACACAGGGAGACAGGGAGACAAAGACAGACAGGGAGACAGAGTTAGGGGGACAGAGACAGGGAGACAGAGAGACAGAGACAGGGAGAGAGACAGGGAGACAGGTAGACAGAGAGATAGACAGAGAGACAGACACAGGGAGAGAGACAGGGAGAGAGACAGGGAGACAGATACAGGGAGACAGATACCGGGAGACAGACAGAGAGACAGATACAGGGAGACAGAGACAGGGAAACAAAGAGACAGAGAAACCGAGACAGGGAGACAGAGAGACAGAGACAGGTTGACCGGGAGAGAGGCAGGGAGACACAGAGACAGGGAGACAGAGACAGGGAGACAGAGACAGGGAGACAGAGACAGGGAGACAGAGACAGGGAGACAGATACAGGGAGACAGAGACAGGGAGACACAGAGACACAGAGACAGGGAGACACAGAGACAGTGAGACAGAGACAAGGAGACAGAGTCAGATACAGGGAGACAGAGACAGAGAGCCAGAGACAGCTAGATAGAGAGACAGAGAGACAGAGACATGGTGACAGATACAGGGAGACAGAGACAGGAAGACAGAGAGACAGAGATAGGGAGGGAGACAGAGACAGGGAGGCAGAGACAGGGAGACAGAGAGACAGAGACAAACATACAGAGACAGAGACAGGGAGACAGGGAGACAGAGAGACAGAGAGACAGAGACAGGTAGACAGAGAGACAGGTAGACAGACAGCGAGACAGAGAGACAGGGAGACAGAGACAGGGAGACAGAGACAGGGAGACAGAGACAGGGAGACCGAGACAGGGAGACAGAGACAGGGAGACAGAGACAGGGAGACAGAGACAGGGAGACAGAGACAGAGACAGAGAGACAGAGACAGAGAGACAGAGAGACAGCGAGACAGAGAGACAGAGAGACAGCGAGACAGCGACAGGCAGACAGAGAGACAGAGAGACAGAGACATGGTGACAGATACAGGGAGACAGAGACAGGGAGACAGAGACAGGGAGACAGAGACAGGGAGACAGAGACAGGGAGACAGAGACAGGGAGACAGAGACAGGTAGACAGAGACAGGGAGACAGAGACAGGGAGACAGAGACAGGGAGACAGAGACAGGTAGACCGAGAGATGGGTAGATGGAGAGAAATGAAGTACTGGGTTTTCAGAACCCAGCGGTGCCAGGGGGACACCCTAAGACTTCGGGTCCTTCCTGTTTCAGAATACAGAAACGCAGAGTCTTCTAGGTGAAGTCAAAGATCGAATTTATTGGCTGCAACCAAGTAACAGGCGTCCTAGAATTACAACACGGTGTATATTCTCAGGAGACTGCTCAATCTTACAAAGCCAGCCTTCTCTTTTTATACAAAATATTACGCTTCAGGCAAACATTCTTTAGTTTACAGTTGACCATTCACATATTTTCACTACAAAGAAAAAGCAGAATCATGATGACAAGCCCATATTTCAGTTTGTCCCGCCCACAATCAATTATCCGGCAAGGCCCAGTATTTTCATCAGATATCGACGGACCCCCAATAAAAACGAGCACCTCCTCCTCGTAAAGCAGGTCATAAAGTAAGGAACAGAGACAGGTGTGTGTGCGATTAGGCGTGGTTTGTGTGCGATGAAAGGTTTATGGCATGTTGTGCCTTGATACTATCTCGATCGGCCACTGGGAGAGGAACTGACCGAACAGGTTTGGCCTTGGGCAGTGGAGTCAGCTTGTCCAGGTCGTGTAGAAGTCAACAAAGGTGTACGTGTCCTTCACCGGCCTATGTGAGGGCAATCACAAAATGGCTGCCGTATACAAAATGGAACCCGAGGGTTCAAGACGGAATCTCTGATTTCAGAGTGAAATCGTCACTCGAATATGACAAAAATGCTTGTGCATAGTATACTAGCCATTCTCGGTCTGCTGATATCAAAATCGTCATGCTACGACGATGTTTATAACACAGGTCCAGAATTTTAAGTACTACAGACCCTCCTTTTGCCCTTACATAGGCAATAACCTATACTCATGCTAATCTGAGTCCAGGTCTATATTCATAAAGTCATTGAGATGTTGCTGTAGCATCATCCTATTACTTAGCTCGTCCCTTGATACAGGTTTCCTTACCCATGATGTAGCACAGAGGCCACATATGTCAGGAGCACACTGTACGCACAGACAGAACAGGAAAAGAATGGCTAAGATCATCCCAATGACCATCAGAATTTTCCATCCCCAGGCGGATAACAGTTCCCAGAACCACCCCATCAACGACCAATCTCCTTTATCCACATGAATAGATTCAGAGATCTTATGTAGTTTGGAGATGGCCTGGTACACTGTTGGAGCGTTATCTTGAATGAAAACACAGCAACTCGATTGGATCACCCTACATACCCCACCTCGTCCTGCAAGTATGACGTCTAACGCGACCCTGTTCTGAAGGGTCATAAGACGATCCGACTGGAGCTCAGCAGTAAGTTACTAAGGGCACCGGCAGTTTAAACTACGGTGGATTCAACCACCCTCTTCAATTGCCTTTTGTTCCTGCTGTTAACCATGGGTCCCCAAAACGGCAGAAAACCCTTAAAGAAGTCTCCCACTTCTTGTCCTGCAGTGTCTTCCTTACTGAAGACACCTCTAACTATCCTTGTCTTGTGGTAATCTGCCGCAGCTGTGTAGGTGGGAGGCAACAGGAACGAAACAAAGCATGTGCCCGAGAAGTCAGGGGGCAACCATGTATAGGCTCTATCATGGCAGATGAAATAGGTACCCTTAGCTGCTAAGAACGAAGGGGAAGTCTGAGAAGCAAAAAACATACGTTTCAGTGCAGACGCTCTTCCCTAACTGAGCTCTGGGATTCTTGCCAGTACCTTGCAGACATAGGTGACCCTGATGGGGTACAATCCAAATCGGGGAGGATCTCTTAGCTTGCTGTTTCTCACTCAGAGTAACTCCATATCCGGTCACGTTCCATCCAATATACACTAGTGTCTCATCTCTCGGGATAGTCTCATAGGAAATATCTTCCCTAATCATATCTACTATACCCTTAACTAGAGCACTATTCTTAGGATTGTCTTTTACAGAACGTAGGGGGTAGACTTCATGTGCGTAGATGAACATTGTTCTGTATGCCCACACAGAACCATTATGGCTGAAAGGCAGGACCAGATAAGGGATACCTTTATCCGTTGTGTGAGGCATAAGACCGCACACCCAGCAGTTAGTCGAGTTCTTTACTAGTTGGTGTTGTAAAAGCTGAACGAAGGAGTTATTGATATTGATTCTAATCTCCTAGCGGATTCATGTTCAGGAAGGGGGTGAAAAGAATGTGAGGAAACAGTAGAAGGAGGAGGTATGGGCGATGTAGTGGGTGCAAATGTCACTTGAAAAGAGAATAAAACATATCCTATTAAAAACATCATTACACTGAACAACATAAAAATGCATAATATCAAAAAGCGTTTCTTGGTCATCATTCTACAAATTTTGGCTTTAAAGTTCATTGTTTTGGCAGGTCTCTCCATCTCGAAAAACTCCATCCTCTCTAAATGCTGCTCGCGATGGTAGGGTGTTCTATGCTAAGGAATGCTTCTGTCAGTCCAGCGCAACTCCCTTAGACCAACCAGAACTGTCGACCTAACATCTTCAGCTGCACCCCAAAGACTTGGGCAACCGCGACCCTACAGCTGAACCCGGATGGTGGTTCGAAAAACAAAAATAAAAAAGTTTCTCAGATGAGAGAGCTGCACTTTCAAAAATTAGCAAAGGAAAATTTTATTAGTCCATAGTTCTCGGCCTCAGGTTATAGCATTTCTTCCCAGGTACTGTCTGATCCTGAAACAGGAGTTCAGGCTCTGTAGTGTCCAATCGAATTGACGGTGGCACAGCTTCTTGCAAAAGATTGTCACTTTCTTGTTCAGAAATTGTTCCTTTTATACGTGCATCACTGAAAGGCAAAAAACGAGGCACAGTGTCAGTCTCGGAGTCAGCGACACCCTCCTGGACCCACTGGTCGTACGGCAGAGGCAAAGGGACCCTCTTGCAATGAGCCCCGTGGATTCAGTGCTTCTTTCCTTCCACTCAAACGGCTGATCTCGTTGAGAGAAGAACTAGATGGGGGCCGGTCTACCGGGGCTGGTCATTCTTTGTTCGCTGAAAATTCTTGACCAGCACCCAGGATCCAGGATTGATATGATGACCTGGAGCTTCAGAGACCTGGGGCAGAGTATTGTGAACCTGTTGGTGTAAAACACGCAATTTAGCCATCAATTCATACAAATAGTCAAGCAGTACAGGGTGTTCGATCTCACTGAATTTTGTCGGCCTTGGCACTCCCCATATGTTGGCCGGACGGCCGAACACAATTTCATAGGGACTAAGTCCCACTCGCGAATGCACAGTCATTCTGGTTGATAGGAGTGCTAAAGGCAGAGCGTCAGGCCATTTAAGACCAGAGCTCTCTTGAATTTTGGCCAGTTTTAGTTTTAGCATGCCATTATAGCATTCTACTAGTCCAGCTGATTGGGGGTAATTTGCAGCGTGGAATTTTTGCTGGATACCTAGCCCTTCGCTTACTATCTTCATCACTCGACCCACAAATTCACTCCCATTGTCACTCCAGACCATTCTCGGCATTCCAAATCTAGGGAAAAACTCTTTCACAAGGGCTTTAGCTGTGCATAAGGCAGTGTTGTCTTTCAGGGGATATGCTTCTACCCATCTCGAAAAGGCACAAACAACAACGAGTACGTATTTCAGATTGTTGCACCTTTCCATGTGGATGAAATCCAGCTGCAAAACCTCGAACGGATACGTTGGAGGCGCAAAATGACCAGCTGGAGTTGGGGTTCCCCTACCAGGATTGTATTTCAGACACACCATGCAATTCTTGACCACATTCTCTGCACACTTAGGAATTCCAGCATTTTGCCATACAGGAGCCAACAACTTACAAATCCCTTTCACACTGTTATGAGCCATTCCATGGGCCATTGTAACCACTGCAAGCACATACGCATCGGGTAACAACCATCGCTGATGCTCTGACAATTCAATCCAACAACCATTGGCATCCATTTTACCCGTACTTTCTCTCCACACACTCAACTCTTTCTCTGTAGCTTCAGCTTGAATAGACTTCACACTCTCTATCGTGTCTTCACACATTCCAACGTCACCAATCCATCTTGCAGGGCCTGCAACATACATTCGGCTCATCACATCCCTCGCTGTTTCTTTTGTGATTTCATCAGCAAATGCATTTCCACGACCAACATCATCAGTCACCTTCTTGTGTGCACTGCATTTTACAATCGCAACTTGCAACGGCAAAGTAAGTGACTCGAGAAGCTCATTCACCAACTGACCATGCTGAATTTTGGCTCCATGATAAGTCGGGAACCCACGTTCTTTCCACAATCTTCCAAAACTGTGAGCCACACCAAATGCATACTGGCTGTCGGTATATATGGTCACTTTCATTCCTTTTGACAACACACATGCTCTCGTAAGTGCAATCAACTCTGCTGCTTGAGCTGAATTATGTGGGATACGTGCAGCTTCAACAATTGTATGCAAAGTCGTGACAGCATATGCTGCAGTCGTATCACCATTCGGAAGCTTGAAGCATGAACCATCCACCCATAAGGTACCATCACACTTCACAAGAGGAGTGTCCTGAAGATCTATTCTCCCTTTCGTTTCTTCTTCTGTTCTGAGAAAATAATCATGCTGTTCAGAAGCATCTGTCTCTGCTACAATCGGCAACAACGTAGCTGGATTCAACGTGTTGCATCTTTTTATGTGCACATGACTCGCTAACAGTGTCAACTCGTAACCTGACAATCGAGCACTAGTTAAGTACTGTGTCTTGGACTTGTTTAACAACGTGTCCACTGCATGTTGTAACAAGCTTTATTTCGATATCATGTATCTTAAAAAGCAGTACAAAATTAGATAAAAACGGTACAAAATTCAGTGCATACTTATTAACATACATTTCATAATAAGCAAGAATACATTTTTGCACATGAGAACAGGCTAAAATAAATACTTAGGGAAGATACAGTAACCTAGAAGATCTGAGGCGCCAAGCCCAACCTAAAAATTTGGCCAAGCCACATGCAAACAAGGGGCGAGGGTCAGATCTTAGGATTCGTAATGCTTCTTCATGTGATCTGGTGCCAAGACTCCTACAGAGTGGTTTAAGCCATTTGGCACGTGGAGCTGCATAGGCTGGGCATTCAAATAATAAATGGGGGACTGACTCGGGCCTGTTCGCACAGAAAGGGCTGTACAAAGTCCTTTGTGCGGGAACCTTCCATCTAGCAGTTAATTTACCCACCGAAAGTAAACCCACCCTGAATTGAAAGAAAAGCGCCCTTTCCCTAGGATTTGATATCATATCCATGTATGGTTCGCATAGGGGGACCTCCTTGAACATCAAAAATTCCACACTTGTTTTGCAAAGGTTGACCTTACTACTTCTGCCATTAATCACCCAAGTCCAATATAGTTTCTTCAGAGTTGACTTGGGCGGGGCGGATCTACTAAGCCAGGCTCCTTCGAGACCCAGGTCACAAAGAAGGCGCTTAACTTCCTTTAACCAGCGGACCTTAGGCCAGCCTGGTAAAGAAAGGAGATCATTAAGGCCCTCTGCATAACTAGACAATTCTGGGACCCTCCAAATTCGGGCCCACAGAAGAAGAGGACGTAATCTCGCCAGGTCACTGATGGGCTGAGTTCCTGCATCTAGGAGGAGTGGGAGGGACGGTGTACTATACGGGAGTCCCATAAGGTCTTTGTGGAATTTGTTTTCAGAACTGGAAAGGGAGTCTACATTCTGCGTGCCCCATAGCTCTGCCCCATACAACGCTACACTCACCGCTCTGGCCCTGTAAATGTCGAGTACTGGAGCGATGGGTTTTAGAGACGAGGCGCGTTGTTCCTTGAGGAGGGTCCCCGCCACCCTCTTGTGGGTCAGCAGCATTTTGTGGAGGTGGGGTTTCCAACTCATGGAATCACACAGGCGGATCCCTAAGTAATCAAACTCCTTAACCCTCTCAAGAGGGACAGAGTCCAAGGAGGGTGGGATGATAGACTTCTTTAGGGGGTTTAACACCAAGAATTTGGTTTTCCCCGCATTAATACCTAGTCCCCGTGAGTCACAAAAGGACTTAAAATTGGTTAAAAGACTTTGTAGGCCTACTGGGCTTTTTGAGATCAGGAGGGTATCATCTGCAAATAGTAGGGTGTGGATCTTCCTGCCCGCCAGGGAGGGTGCATCAGCTGGATGTTTTGACAGGTGCTCCACCACTCCGTTCACATATGAGAACAGAGTGGGGGCTAGCACACAACCCTGGCGGACACCCCTATTTACAGGAATGCGTGGTGTCTTTTGGGCCTGATTTCCCCACCTGATCTGCGCGAAGTTGTCATCGTGGAACTTTATAATAAGATTAAGTAAATAACGGGGAATACCCAAGGCGTCGAGAACACTCCAAAGTTGGGTACGTGGGACCAGGTCAAAGGCAGTCCGCAAATCTATAAAAGCAAGGTACAGACTGCCCTTGCCCAGTACAACCACTTTCCAGTAGATCATCAGTAACCGGAAAGACTGTTCGATGGTCCCCGTGCCGGATCTAAAACCAGCCTGGAAATCTGAGAGAATTTGCTTCTCATCTATCCACTGTATAACCCTTCCTAGAACTACCTTGCCGGCCACCTTCTGGGTAGAATCTAGAAGACTTATAGGGCGGTAATTAGCAGGGTCGTCCCGACTTCCTTTCTTGAAGATCGGGACGACTTCTGCGCCCTTCCATGAGTCCGGGAGGTTCCCCCCATACAGGGCATTGTTCAAGAGGGAAGCAATGAGTGACCCCCACTCTGCTGGATTAACCCGAAGCAGGTCCCCTGGGATGCCATCAGGACCCGCGGCCTTATTTGGGACCAGGCGGTTGATTGCTCCGATTACTTCCTTAGGCGAGAAAAAGTTAGCTTCAATGGATTCTTTGTGGTCATCAGGGGGCTGTGACAGCATGCTATTGGTCGGGCCCATTGATTGAGAGTAGAGCCTGGTAAAATGGTTAAGCCATACCTCACCAGTTATGTTACACGTTAGCAATGAGTCTGTGGGTTTGTCTCTTGCTCTCAGCAAGTCCCCAAAAACTTTGGGATCTTTCCTAGAGCTAGCCAGCTTTAGGTCATTCCAAAACTGTGTATCGTGGTCGCCCCTTGCCTTCAGTATGACCATTCTGTAGTTTTTTCTCGCTATTCTGATTCGACCAGGGTCCTTAGCTTTCACTGCATTGATTAATTCCCGTTTAGTGGAGCGGCAAGCAGATGAGTACCAGCCTGCATTGCCTAAAGGCCCTGCTCTTATGATTCCCCTCAAGCGTGCTGAGCTAACCATAAACAATTCACCCAGTACGCCTGTAGTTTCAGAAAACAGAGATGGAACATCAAGTTTGTTATGGCCCTGAGCGTCAAGCTTCTACAGAGCATTTGACATTATAGATTTTATTTCAGTGATCTTTTCCTCGTCAAGAGCAACTTTCTTCCATTTTAGCCGCCTACCACAGTTGGAGGGGCGCACTTCATGCGATGTTTTTCAAGCATGATGGGTGAGAGCTGGAGCCTTAGCATTCCAAGGTATAACCAGGGACAATGCTAAGGGGTTATGGTCACTGTCACTAGTTGGCAAGACCACCATGTCGATCAGATAAGCCCAAAGACTAAAATTCAGGAGTATATAATCAATGCGTGAAGAGTGGCCCACTCTGTTAAATGTGTGTGCCCCAAGAGGATCAGACTGGGATCTACCATTGGTTGCCCTAAGGCCGTGTTCCAAACAAAGGGCGTTAAGATCTATGGCACTTTGGGACCAGCACTTAATAGGTGCAAGGGTAAGGGGATAGGCCACCCCTAGCCCCTCTAACATAAATATTAAAGACTTCTAAGTTCCTGCCTCCGGTCCCTTTAATATAAATTCTCTGGAGGTCAGGAGATTTAGTGGGTATTGACCTAATATTTAAACCCAGGGAAATGCTAACCCAAATGAGCAAGCCTCCAGACGTTCGTCCTTTGCCCCCTAGTGATTGGACCGTGGGCACAAAGTAGGTGGAATACCCCACCCTGTGCCGCGGTTCCAGGCACCAGGTCTCCTGAAATAGGCAAATCCCGAAGGAATCAACAAAAGAATTCCATTCGTGTATATCGATGTTGCGTGCGAGGCCCGCTACATTCCAGCTGACCACCTTCAGTGTAGGACCGCCAGTGTCCCCTATAGCTGGGGCAGAGGCGGCCGCTAGTGGGAGGGTAGTACAACTAGAGGCCCCAGCCATAGCCACGGTAAGCAGATCCCCCTTAATCACCGACGGGAAAGTATGAGTAGTCTCAGAACCTAGGGATGCCCTCATTGGCAAAACGAGACTGCCCGCCGGGGGATTTTTATGTCGAGAATCGAGTTCCAAAAGTACAGACACCCGCTTAGTCTCTAGCATAGTGTGTGGTACTTTGACCACAACTTGAGAGGTGTCAGTGGTCAGGTTAGTGAGGAGGTTTGGGGCAGGGCTAGGGTCCAAAATTACAGACACTAACCTCCTTGTACCTGGTCCTAGGCTTGCAGGTCGGTTGTTCTGTAAGGTACAGCCGGGTGACATAGAGTCCGTACTCAAAAAAAGGGGAGTGAGAACGGGGCCATGTAAGGGAGCATTTTTCCTAGGGAGTCAATCTACCTCGTCTAAACAACCAAACCTGTTAAATGTTGGTGCCCCTTCCCACCAACTGTTGGGGCCTGACCATCCATCTCTATGCCCACCCCGCACTGGGTTTCGAGCTAGTGACCAATTCCCCTCAAGGTTTGGACTTGACAGTGGGGGATAAAAAAAGGTAAGTGGTCTAACTACAATGGTTGAATTCTCACCACGTGCATCCCATGAGCATAGGTGTTGTGCCGTGTGGGGGTTTTCAAAAGAGACGACAATACAGTCGCCTGGGATGGATTTGAGTGTAGAACCTACCCAAGGGACCCTTCGTACCATTAAGACATTACTTCTTATATGGTTAGGTAATTGCCTGTTTGTGTTTAGCCACTGGATTACCTTGTTTTTAAGTGACCAGAAGTTTTCTTGGGATTGCGTCTCCAGTGCAGGCGCACCAGCTAGCACCACAACGTAAGGCCTTGCATCGGGGGGGAGATCTATGTAGCCCCCTCGGAAGTTCTGCGCATTTGGAGGACCCTGTGGGTATGTTCGGTGGGTCACGGTGTTTTTTGGTCTCGGGACAACTGCTTCTTTTTTTGGTGGCATTCGTTGTGGAGGATGTTGAGTGGGGGCTTTAGCTGGGGAATTGGTGGCTATTGGGACGTGGGTCTTTGAACGTGGTTTGGGTATTGGTTTAATCGAAGGCTGTACTGGAGGGGCTACTATTGGTGCCTGCACAGTATTCTCTACTCCCAGCAGGATATTAGGTTCGTTTTGTTTTAAGCTAAGACTGGCTAACGTAAATATGGTCTTGTCCATCTCAAGAAGGTGATTTTCAATGCGTGAGAGTCTGTGTTCGAGGGGGGATAAAAGCTTTTTCAGAGTCTCCCATACTATTTTTAGAAATTCTTCGTCACTTCCCTCTAACTCACCTGTGGGTCCCCCGTTAACCCCCGCATCAAGGTGTGGACAAGTCTCCTCAACTGTTATGTCTATTTCAGCTTCCCGTGTGCTCGGGCAATTTTCCTCTCCACTTGAACAAGGGTCGGCTTGGGGTACATCTCCACCCACCCTGCTTAGTACAGAGGGTCTTCTATTGTTAAAAAATTGTGCCCTAGCAATTTTGGCCTCCTTCCTAGCATAGGCAGATCTTGCAATGCGTTTTCTTTTTTGAACAATATCCCTATGATGTACACACCCATTCGTCTTATTCACCTCAGGGCTTTTGGAGATACGTAAATCTAATGCAGGAACGATCGTCAAGGGGTTCTGGTTAGAATTAGCAGAGGCCAGTTCTGGAGTGGTGCCTTGCGCAGGTGGTGATGTGACTGTGGTATGGTGGATATCCACCTTTGTAATTAGTGGCCGGGGGCCAGTCAGGCGCTCGGGGTTTTAGCAGATCCAATATTGCCTAGAGATGACTTTTTGGACATAGCTAGGTCCTGGGATAATCTTCTAGCTGCGTCTAGCTCTATGGATACTCTGTGTTGCATTTTGGAGATTTCAATGTCAAAAGCTGTATTAGTCTTAGTAATGAAATCATCAAGGGTCCCGTTCAACATTTTCCCTCCTTTAGCAGTCTTACTGCGACTTGCGCGTGAACATATAGTCTCTCTGTAGGGACCGTTTCAGGCTAAGGTGCAAACAACCTATGGCAGGGCAACGAAGATGGCAACAGAGGGGGGGGCCCAGTCCAGTCCTTACCGTCCTCGAACGGCCTCAAACGGCCCGCCTTTTGCCCGGGCTTCGCTCCGCGCTTCGGCCCGCGCGCGTCCCGCGTGCGCAGGCTGCAATCTGGTTCTGAGCAGCACTGTGTGGGAGGCGCTACGGGGGAGAGCGGGTCAGGTGATGCCAATTAGACCACGCAGGGGCTCCTGGACACTGGAGTCCCTGCTCTGCGCTCGCAGCCTCACACGCCCCAAACAGATGCTGGTGAAGAGGGACCCGCGGAGCGGGTCCGGCGAACAGTCGATGAAGGAAAGTGCTTCGGTGCAGGTTAGTGAAAAGGGTCCTTTCGCCTCACAGTCTCCTCGTCACGGATAGATTCCCACTCGCTGAAACCAGGGAGGATGATTTAACAAGAACCTGCGCTGTGTGGGAGGCGCTACCGGGGAGAGCGGGTCAGGTGATGCCAATTAGACCACGAAGGGCCTCCTGGACACTGGAGTCCCTGCTCTGCGCTCGCAGCCCCACACGCCCCAAACAGATGCTGGCGAACAGTCGATGAAGGAAAGTGCTTCGGTGCAGGTTAGTGAAAAGGGTCCTTTCGCCTCACAGTCTCCTCGTCACGGATAGATTCCCACTCGCTGAAACCAGGGAGGATGATTTAACAAGAACCTGCACTGTGTGGGAGGCGCTACCGGGGAGAGCGGGTCAGGTGATGCCAATTAGACCACGCAGGGGCTCCTGGACACTGGAGTCCCTGCTCTGCGCTCGCAGCCCCACACGCCCCAAACAGATGCTGGTGAAGCGGGACCCGCGGAGCGGGTCCGGCGAACAGTCGATGAAGGAAAGTGCTTCGGTGCAGGTTAGTGAAAAGGGTCCTTTCGCCTCACAGTCTCCTCGTCACGGATAGATTCCCACTGTGAAACCATTACAATCAATGTATTATTCATCACTAAACCAGCAGACTGCCGAATAGAAACAGCTGCTGCTGCTGTGGCTCTTAAACAACTCGGCAACGCTTTAGCTACCGGGTCCAAAGTCGACGAAAAATACGCGCATGGACGCTGCTTGTTTCCGAACAACTGTGTCAACACTGACAATGCACAACCTTCTTTTTCATGGACATATAATGTAAAGGGCTTACTGTAGTCGGGGGTACCCAACACAGGAGCCGAACATAATGCATTGCGCAATTCGGAAAAACTTTTCTGACACTCTTCAGACCATGGGGGGGGGGATTCGGTGTATCTTTACAAGTTAATGCCACCAAAGGTTTGGCCAACAAAGAAAAATTCGGTATCCATTGTCTGCAGTATAATGTAATGCCCAAGAAAGCACGCACTTCTCTCTGTGTTCTTGGCACACTCAATTTCGCTATTGCCTGAATTCTTTCTGGGGTCAGTTTCCTTCCCTCCTTCGATAAAAGATGACCAAAGTAGGTCACTTCTTGTCGACAATATTGCAATTTGGAAAGAGACACTTTGTGGTGCAACTCAGACAAATGACGCAACAATGACAACGTGGCTCCTTTACAGATTTCCTCAGTATCTGCAGCAACAAGCAGATCATCAACATACTGAATAAGGGTAGCGCCATCAGGTAAGACAATCGTATCAAGCTGTGTTTTTAAAGCTTGACTATATATTGATGGACTTTCACAGTAGCCCTGGGGAGCGCGTTTGAAGCGGAAGCTTCGGCCTCCTAAACTGAAGCCAAAAATATCCCTACTCTCCTCGGCAATCGGGATGCTGAAGAAAGCATTCTTCAAGTCAATCACCAAGATCCAGGTCGCGGAAGCTGTAATCATAGTCAATAGGGCAGTGATATCAGGAACAACTGGAAATTGTGGCACAACGATTTTATTCACCTCTCTAAGATCAATCACAAACCTGTAAACAGGTGGCTGGGAAGGGTCAGTACGCTTCAAAACAGGCAGAACAGGACTATTGCAAACGTTGCCTCTTGTCTCTTCAATTACATCTTTTTCAATCAAATCGTAAATGATCGCTAGCAACGCTTTTTCACCTTCACTAGAAATTTTATATTGGGGAATGCGTGGCATTTTAACATTGGCTTTCAATGTCACAACATATGGCGGTATTTCCAAAAGACCCACATCATTAGGACCAGTAGCCCAAAGAATATCAGGAAGAAACGACAATTCTGTCGGAAGTTTATCCTTCGACAAATACATTGGAGAAACCACTTTCTTACCCAGTGTAAGTTGTACTCCCGAAGGAGAACAGTACAAAGTCGCATACAATCTTTTCAACAAATCTAATCCTAACAAGTTTTCACCACAACCTGTCGTTAGAATAAGGGGTGCCTCGAATTCGCAAGGTCCAACAGAAAGGGACATAGGACTAGAAATTGGGTTCCTAACCGGGGCGCCAGAAAAACCTACTGAAACATTCATTTCGCCAGACAAAGGTGCGCCAGGGAGTTTAGAGTGTATAATAGAACTCTTTGTAGCACCAGTATCCAACAGAAAAGGCTCTGACACACCTGATGTAATCACCTCAACGTAAGGTCCACTCTGATCTACTGGAACTGAAACAACTCCCTCTCTTTGTCTATGGCTGTCCTAGCAATCATTACCTTCCATAGTCTCATCTTCTGCATAGTAGTCATCAGCATAGTACTGAGCTGTCCTAATAGATGCATTATTCTGCTGATCAAAACTATTCATTGAATTCTGAGGCGGAAAGGAACGTGCGTTCTCGGGGAAATTTCCACGTCCTCTACCTCTAGGAGCTTGTTGAACACCTCGACCTCTTGCACCAGAAGCACCATTCGTACGCTGTAACAAAATAGGACAACTGTACTTGAAATGACCTTCTTCCTTACAATATGAACACTGATTGGGACCTACAGGAACACGCTGTTGAGGATATTCGAACTTTTGCGAGTTCCTCTGAAACTGTTGAGGTTGCTGATAGTTACTCTGACCACCACGTGGCGGATACGCCTGTTGTAAAAGAACCTTCGTTTTTAACTCTTTAGTTTTCTTGTCTGCTCTGTCTTTCTCGTCTTTGTCCCTATTTTCGTAGTACTGTGCAGTAGCCAATATCTGTGCTGAAGAGGAAACTGCCCAAGAACTTTCTGAATCTTTTAATTTCTTACACAACTCGGGAAGCAAATTGTGCACGAACTTGTCAACGAACAACCGTTGACCACCTTCTGTACTCATATCTTGACCACTGTGTTCGATAAACGTCTCTTCAAACCTGGTGAAGAAATCAGACACCGTCTCATCTTTCTTCTGCTTACACGCAGACAATTTGTCCCAATTCACTCGCATAGCAGGCATTAAAGTTTTCATGTAATTAATGATCCTACCAGGAAGGTCTGCTACTAAAGGCTCGGGTTTAGCACCACCAACTTGTCGGTCATCTGCAGCACTAATATTAGCCCATGAGTCACCTAACTCTTGATCATGATCCGCATGACGAATCTTTCCCCATAAAGGCTGTGGAACAACATTTCCAAACAACATGTCTATATCGGCTAAATTCATAATGCAAGAGCCTGCAGTCTGTGACAATTCCTTGTAATACCCTGCAGGATTTTTACGAGGATCCGGCAATGTCTGTTTAAGGGCCAAAACCTCAGCTCGCTTCCATGGGACATGTACCCAAACACGCTGAAAATGTGCTGGAATAGCTGGTGGAACATTATTAGCACCAGCAGGTATTTCTTCCTTCCATACTGGAGGAACTTCTCTCATGGGATATTGTCTCGCCTTCCTCTTAACAGAAAAATCAGACCCAAACAACTGTTGAGAAATAGTTCCACTCCTAAACGATGACAATGTCGCGACTGCTTTCTTAACATCTGGACCCACAATTGTGCCTTTCCCAAACTCGAACCGTACACGACACAACTCAGGGGGGTTGGGCTCCAAATCGTTCTCCTCTAAGTCTTCACAAAGGAAAGCACACATTTTCTCAAAAACGTACCTCTGTTTTGGTGCTTCCCACTGATGGAAGACATCCATAACAGACTCTAGCTCATATCTCGTCGGGTCGGTAACCCATTTATGTGCCAAATAATCCAACGTTTCCTGCTCTCTAGAGTCAGGCAGTTGACTACGCAACTGTTTGCGCGCTGAGACAGGGGTTGCACTTGTTGCTCCAAAGAGAGGATATAGAAGACTAGCAACAGTGTCAGTCTTTCTCTGTCGAACAGAACCAATCAATCAGGAGTTTGTTAAAGCGCGACTACTCTCCCGTAAGGGTCTCAAGGCGCTAGGGGTGGGGGGGGAGTTGGGGGGGTGCAGGTTCCATTCCATCAAGGAGGGGGTCTGTCGAAGAGCCAGGTTTTGAGGTTTCTTGCGAAGATGGGGAGTGATGTTGTCTGTCTGAGGTGGAGCGGAAGGGCGTTCCATGCTTTGGCCGCGAGGAAGGAGAAGGAGCGGCCTCCCGATCTGGTCTTTCTGGTGCGGGGGACCACAGCGTAGGAAAGCTGGGCTGATTGTAGGGTCCTTTGGGGTGCGTGGAATTTGAGTCGGCTGTTCAGGTATGCTGGTCCGGTGCTGTGGAGGGCCTTGTGTGCGTGGGTGAGCATCTTAAAGGTGATTCTCGCCTCGACGGGGAGCCAGTGGAGTGTGCGCAGGTGCTGGGAGATGTGGCAGTGTTTTGGCAGGTTGAGGACCAGTCTTGCGGCGGCGTTCTGGATGTTCTGTAGCTTGCGGATGAGGTTTTTGTTTATTCCGGCGTAGAGTGCGTTGCCGTAGTCGAGTCTGCTGGTGACCAGGGCGTGAGTGACTGTCTTTCGGTGTTCGAGGGGGATCCATTTGAAGGTCTTACGAAGGAGGCGGAGGGTGTGGAATCAGGAAGATGAGACAGAGTTGATCTGGCGGTCCATTTTGAGCTCGGAGTCCAGGATGATTCCCAGGTTGCGTGCGTGGTCTGTGGGGGTTGGCGGGTTTCCGAGGGCGGTGGGTCACCAGGTGTCACTCCAGGCGTCGGGGTTTGGGCCCATGATGAGTACTTCTGTTTTGTTGGTGTTTAGTTGTAGGCAGCTGTTTTTCATCCATTTGGCGACGGCTTCCATGCCTTCTCGAAAGTTGCGTCTGGCGGTGTTGGGCTTGTCGGATAGGGAGAGGATGAGCTGGGTGTCGTCTGTAGGTTCTGATGATGGGGGCAAGTGGAGCCATGTAGACGTTGAAGAGCGTCGGGCTGAGGGAGGAGCCCTGGGGGACTCCGCAGGTGATAGGTGTGGGGTCCGAGAGGAAAGGGGGGAGTCTGACCCGCTGCGTCCTGCTGGAGAGGAAGGAGCAGATCCAGTCGAGGGCCTTGTCCTGGATTCCTGCATCGTAGAGTCTGCGTATTAGGGTGCGGTGGGAGACTGTGTCGAACGCCGCTGATAGGTCGAGGAGGATGAGGGCTTCTGTTTCTCCTTTGTCCAGTAAGGTGCGGATGTCGTCTGTTGCGGCGAGGAGGGCGGTTTCCGTACTGTGGTTTTTTCTGAAGCCGGATTGGGAGGAGTCGAGGATGTTGTGTTCTTCAATGAATGTGGCGAGTTGGCTGTTGATGGCTTTCTCGATGACTTTCGCTGGGAACGGGAGCAGGGAGATGGGTCTGTAGTTTTTGAGGTCGGTGGGGTCCGCTTAGGGTTTCTTTAGGAGGGGGTTGACCTCGGCGTGTTTCCAGTCGTCGGGGAATGAGGCGTCGCCAGGGAGCGGTTGATGGTTTGGCGGAGCATGGGTGCGATGGTGTTGGCGGCTCTGTTGAAGATGTGGTGGGGGCAGGGGTCCGTGGGGGCCCCTGAGTGGATTGACTTCATTGTCTTCAGTGTGTCTTCGGTGGTGAGGGCTGTCCAGTCATCAATCGCTGGTTTCCGGGTGTCGGGGGTGGTTGGTGAGGGTTCAGTGTGTTGGCTGTCTTCGTCGATGTTGTCGTAGATGCTCTTGATTTTGTGGTGGAAAAAGATGCTGAGTTTGTCACAGAGGTCTTGTGAGGGAGGGATGTCGGTAGACTCGCTGGTGGGTTGGGCGAACTCCTTGATGATGCTGAAGAGTTCCTTGCTGTTGTGTGCGTGGGTGGAGATTCTGTCTTCAATCGCTTTTTTCCTCGTTTCTCTGATGAGTTGATGGTGGGCGTTGGTGGCGGCTCTGAAGTTGTTGTGGGCTTCTGTGGATTTGGTGTTTCTCCAGGCCTTTTCGAGGCGGCGGCATGTGCGCCTGGACTCTCGAAGTTCGGTGGTAAACCATCTGGCTTTCTTGGCACGGGTATTGTTGTTTTTCTTGCGGGGGGCTATGGTGTTGGTGCTGTCCGAGATCCATCTATGCAGGGTTCGGGCTGCGGTGTTGGGGTCGTCGTTTTCCGCGATGGTTGGGGTGGAGTTGTTGAGTGAGTAGGTGAGCTGGTCATCTGTGATTTGGTCCAGTTTCTTTGTGGAAGCAGGTGCTGGTGTCTGTGGATGGTGGGTGTTCTGAAGGTGAAGTGGACGCAACGATGGTCGGTCCATGGGAGTTTGGTGGTGTGGCTGAAGGTGATGGAGTTTCCTGTAGTGAAGAGGGGGTCGAGGGTGTGTCCTGCTGAGTGCGTGGGCTCGGTCACGATCTGGCGGAGTCCAATGTTGTGGAGGTTGTCCAGGAGGGATGTGGTGTTGGGGTCCAGTTGATTGTCGAGGTGGAAGTTGAGGTCTCCCAGCAGGGTGTAGTTGGTGGATGCGATGGCCTGCGGGGAGATAATGTCCGTGATGGAGTTGGCGAAGGGTCCGCGGGGTCCAGGGGGTCGGTAGATGAGGGTTCCTCGGAGGGCTGCGGTGGGGCTGGCCAGTATCTTGAAGTGAAGGTGTTCCATCAGTTCTGTGGACTCGTCAGGGAGTGTGCTCAGGCGGAGGCTGGATTTGTGGACGATGGCGATTCCTCCTCCTGGGTGGATGGGGCGGTCCTTCCTGGAGATCTTGTATCCTTGGGGGATGGCGATGGCGAAGGAGAAGTCGACGAGAGAACAGGAAGAACAGGAAGAAAAACAGGGTGAGGCAAGGCAGGCGCAGATGCAGAAGCAGATGCGGTATCAGGAGGAATACCAGAAAAGGTAGTCAATGCAGTAGGTAAAGTCGTAGGAAGTACAGATAGAGCAGGTAGCAAAGTCGGCGGCCCTTGAGGAGGCTGTGCCAAAGGAATAGGAGCCAACTGAAGAGGAGCTGGCGGCTGTGGAAGAACTTGAGGCACAACAATCGGGGTTGCACGACTAAAGGTTGCGGAGGTGCTTTAGCACTCTGCGCATATGGGGGTGGCGAACTCAATAAGTGTGACATTAGGGGGTCTTTTTCAAGGTCTTTTGCTGCATCTTGCTGAAGAGGCGGCAAAACTGGATTACATTTATCAATCGCCATTTTACACTGCCTGTGCAACTGCTCACTTGCCTGTTCTTCTTCGTTATCTTTATACTGCGTAGCAGCTTGCATTATCGAGATACCCCTTTCTCTCTTATTTCTCTTTGCTACTTTAATTTCCTTCTGTTTGGCTTCCTTACGCCATAGGCGGAAAGAGTCAAACATCGCCGGCCGGGCTTTCTTCTTAAAAAGTTTAACTTCCAAATTATCTAATATTACCGTGTCAAAGCTACCATATTGGGGCCATTTTAAAACACCATCCTTTCTGGTGTATCGGATCCACACTTCATTATATGTGATGGGGCCTACGCCATGTTTCACATACAGTTCATAGGTTGGAGTTCCAATCGGAGGAACCTGACATGAGTCCTCCAATCGGGAATCCCTATTACAACCAAGACAAAACAAAATTTCCAAGTCTGCTAAGACCAGGCATCTTCGCTCTCTAGTCTAGCTTCAAACTTCAAAGGATTATCGAATACGATAGTCTCGTGAATACACGAGTCCCTCGGCTTTGGTACTTGCAAGTTCCAAATCAAAGATCCCAAGGGGATACCCAAACTAAGAACCAAACTAAGGACTGGGAGACGCTCCACTTATACTTAACTGAGGTATCGATGGCGTCACCAGAAGACTCATCTATCGTTTCGCTCTACCAAACATCAAGGGTCCAAAACATGGCGATAGTCAGGGCAGCAGTCCTTCGTAGCCGTCGGGAGGCGGGGAACCTCGCAGCAAAGACTTTTGGACCACGTCGACATGTAGGGGTCGATGAAGTGGCGGCCTTCCTCCAGAATTTTCACACAAAGCTCCTCACGAACCTCTGCCTTGGACCGGTACGTTGATATCGCCCCACGTTGGGCGCCAGCTGAAGTACTGGGTTTTCAGAACCCAGCGGTGCCAGGGGTACACCCTAAGACTTCGGGTCCTTCCTGTTTCAGAATACAGAAACTCAGAGTCTTCTAGGTGAAGTCAAAGATCGAATTTATTGGCTGCAACCAAGTAACAGGCGTCCTAGAAGTACAACACGGTGTATATTCTCAGGAGACTGCTCAATCTTACAAAGCCAGCCTTCTCTTTTTATACAAAATATTACGCTTCAGGCAAACATTCTTTAGTTTACAGTTGACCATTCACATATTTTCACTAAAAAGAAAAAGCAGAATCATGATGACAAGCCCATATTTCAGTTTGTCCCGCCCACAATCAATTATCCGGCAAGGCCCAGTATTTTCATCAGATATCGACGGACCCCCAACAAAAACGAGCACCTCCTCCTCGTAAAGCAAGTCATAAAGTAAGGAACAGAGACAGGTGTGTGTGAGATGAAAGGTTTATGGCATGTTGTGCCTTGATACTATCTCGATCGGCCACTGGGAGAGGAACTGACCGAACAGGTTTGGCCTTGGGCAGTGGAGTCAGCTTGTCCAGGTCGTGTAGAAGTCAGCAAAGGTGTACGTGTCCTTCACCGGCCTATGTGAGGGCAATCACAAAATGGCTGCCGTATACAAATTGGAACCCAAGGGTTCAGGACGGAATCTCTGATTTCAGGGTGAAATTGTCACTCGAATATGACGAAAATGCTTGTGCATAGTATACTAGCCATTCTCGGTCGGCTGATATCAAAATAGTCATGCTACGACGATGTTTATAACACAGGTCCAGAATTTTAAGTACTACAGAGACACAGGGACACAGAGACAGAGACAGGGAGACAGAGACAGAGATAGGGAGACAGAGATAGGGAGACAGAGATAGAGAGACAGAGATAGGGAGACAGAGATAGGGAGCCAGAGAGACAGAGATGCAGAGACAGGTAGACAGAGACAGGGAGACAGAGAGACAGAGACAGGGAGACAGAGAGACAGGGTGACATATACAGGGAGACAGAGACAGGGAGACAGAGAGACAGATACAGGGAGACAGAGAGACAGAGACAGGGAGACAGACACAGGGAGACAAAGACAGACAGGGAGACAAAGACAGACAGGGAGACAGAGACAGGGGGACAGAGACAGGGGGACAGAAACAGGTAGACAGAGAGACAGAGACAGGGAGAGAGACAGGGAGACAGAGACAGGGAGACAGATACAGGGAGACAGATACAGGGAGACAGATACAGGGAGACAGATACAGGGAGACAGATACAGGGAGACAGATACAGGGAGACAGATACAGGGAGACAGATACAGGGAGACAGATACAGGGAGACAGATACAGGGAGACAGAGACAGGGAGACAGAGACAGGGAGACAGAGACAGGGAGACAGAGACAGAGAGACAGAGACAGGGAGACAGAGACAGGGAGACAAAGAGACAGAGACAGGGAGACAGAGACACAGAGACAGGGTGACAGAGACAGTGAGACAGAGACAGGGGTACAAAGACAGACAGAGAGACCGAGACAGGTAGAGAGAGACAGAGACAGGTAGACAGGGAGAGAGGCAGGGAGACACAGAGACAGAGACAGGGAGACAGAGACAGGGAGACAGAGACAGGGAGACAGAGACAGGGGGACAAAGACAGACAGAGACAGGGAGACAGAGACACCTAGACAGAGACAGGGGGACAAAGACAGACAGATACAGGGAGGCAGAGACAGAGAGACAGATACAGGGAGACAGAGACAGTGAGACAGTGAGACAGAGACAGAGAGAGAGAGACGGGGAGGCAGAGACAGGGAGGGAGATAGAGACATGGAGACAGAGACAGGGAGACAGAGAGACAGATACAGGGAGACAGAGACAGGGAGAAAGAGACAGGGAGACTGTGACAGGTAGACAGGGAGACAGTGTCAGGTATAGAGAGAGAGAGACAGAGAGACAGAGAGACAGAGACAGGCAGACAGAGATAGGGAGACATATACAGGGAGAGACAGAGACAGGGCGACAGAGACAGGGCGACAGAGACAGGGCGACAGAGACAGGGCGACAGAGACAGGGAGACAGAGACAGGGAGACAGAGACAGGGAGACAGAGACAGGGAGACAGAGACAGGGAGACAGAGACAGGGAGACAGAGACAGGGAGACTGAGACAGGGAGACTGAGACAGGGAGACTGAGACAGGGAGACTGAGACAGGGAGACTGAGACAGGGAGACAGAGAGACAGAGACAGTATGGGAGACAGAGACAGTGAGGGAGACAGAGATAGGGTGACAGAGACAGGGAGACAGAGACCGAGAGAGAGAAAGGGAGACAGGGAGACAGATACAGGGAGACAGATACAGGGAGACAGAGAGACAGATACTGGGAGACAGAGACAGAGGCAGGGAGACAGAGACAGGGACAGGGAGACAGAGAGACAGAGAGACAGAGAGACAAGGAGACAGAGACAGGGAGGGAGAAAGGGACAGAGACAGGTACAGAGAGAGAGAGAGAGAGACAGGGAGGCAGAGACAGGGAGGCAGAGACAGGGAGACTGAGACAGGGAGACTGAGACAGGGAGACTGAGACAGGGAGACTGAGACAGGGAGACTGAGACAGGGAGACTGAGACAGGGAGACTGAGACAGGGAGACTGAGACAGGGAGAATGAGACAGGGAGACAGAGAGACAGGTTGACAGAGAGACAGAGACAGTATAGGAGACAGAGACAGTGAGGCAGACAGAGACAGGGAGACAGAGACAGAGACGGAGACAGAGACAGAGACAGGGAGACAGAGACAGAGACAGGGAGACAGAGACAGAGAGACAGATACAGGGAGACAGATACAGGGAGACAGATACAGGGAGACAGAGAGACGGATACAGGGAGAATTAGAGATAGAGGCAGGGAGACAGAGACAGGGAGACAGGGACAGGGAGACAGAGAGACAGAGACAAGGAGACAGAGACAGGGAGGGAGAAAGGGACAGAGACGGGGAGACAGGGATACAGGGAGAGAGAGACATGGAGACAGAGACATAGACAAGGAGACAGAGAGACAGATACAGGGAGACAGATATAGGGAGACAGAGACAGAGCGACAGACAGGGAGAGGGACAGAGACAGGGGGAGAGAGACGGGGAGGGAGACGGGATGGATACAGCGGGAGGGAGACAGAGGAAGTGAGACAGGGGAAGGGAGACAGAAGGAGGGAGATGAAGAGGGAGTCAGGGGGAGGGAGTTGGGGGGGGGAGGGAGTCAGGGGGAGAGAGAGTCAAGGGGAGGGAGTCAGTGGAAGACCAAGTGAGGGAGTCAGAGGAAGACAGAGAGCAACAGACAGGGGACAGAGGGAGGGAGACAAAGAGACAGAGACAGAGACAGGGAGACAGAGACAGGGAGACAGAGACAGGGAGACAGAGAGACAGAGAGACAGACAGAGAGACAGAGACAGGGGGACAGAGACAGGTAGACAGGGAGAGAGACAGGGAGACAGAGAGACAGATGCAGGGAGACGGAGACAGGGAGACAGATACAGGGAGATAGAGACAGGGAGACAGAGAGACAGATACAGGGAGACGGAGACGGGGAAACAGAGACAGGGAGACAGAGACAGAGACAGGGAGACAGAGACAGGGAGGCAGAGACTGGGAGTAAGAGAGAGACAGAGGCAGGGAGACAGAGGCAGGGAGACAGAGACAGGGAGACAGAGACAGGGAGACAGAGACAGGGAGACAGAGACAGGTAGACCGAGAGACAGAGACAGGTAGACAGAGGAGAGACAGGGAGACAGAGAGACCGATACAGGGAGACAGGGACAGGGAGACAGACAGATATACAGAGACAGGGAGACAAGACAGAGACAGGGAGACAGAGACAGGGAGACAGAGACAGGGAGACAGAGACAGGGAGACAGTGACAGGGAGATAGAGACAGGGAGACAGGGAGACAAAGAGACAGGGAGACAGGTAGACAAGGAGACAGAGACAGGGAGGGAGACAGAGACAGGGAGATAGAGAGACGGAGACACACTGACGGAGACAGAGACAGGTAGACAGAGAGACAGAGACATGTAGACAGAGAGAGGGACAGGGAGACAGAGAAACAGAGACTGGGAGACAGAGAGACAGAGACAGTATGGGAGACAGAGACAGTGAGGGAGACAGTGACAGGGAGACAGGGACAGAGACAGGGAGACAGAGACAGAGATAGAGAGATAGAGAGAGACAGAGTGAGGGATATCTATTATATATATATATACACATATATACATATATATATATATATATATATATATATATATATATATATCAGCTCAAACCTTCATCGTGAAGAGGAAAGACGCCGCACCCATGGGTGATTCTCTCTTAAATTTATTAACGAAAAGCGGGATGCGTTTCGGTGTGAGCCGTCTTCGACCGCTAACAAAGTAAAGTGAGGCTTTGCCATTTTTTTAACCCAAAGTTACGCTGTGCGTCATAACATTTCATGGAAATAAACAGAGGATGATTTGGTTCGTTCAACTCAAGCATCAGCGCCATTGCATAACATGCAATTCAAATGTTAAATTTTTACAATATTTACAATTTCAATTGTGGTGTTTAAAACAACCAGTTATTAAGCTCTGGATGGGCAAATTAATTCCTATTAGCATATATTAATCAATTTTAATGATTGACATTCAAAAATGTTGTCGTTGCACATAATTGGATAAAGGGAAAGTAAAATAAAATAAAATTATTAAGCCAACTTAGATAAATTCATTTCTAGAAAATAAAGGAGCAAACCCATGATTATCTTACAATCTAAACCTTCATCATTAAATGCATGAGAAATTGTTTAGCATAATATTATGCCACAAATTAATATGTTAAACACCACATAGTATGAGACAGGGACAATATTCGACTAACAATATTTACAATAAATGAATCGCTAACTGTTCTTCTATATTGAGACCTCCCGGATTTTTTGTTTGGAGATCAATTATCTACCTTGCTTCAAGCTTTCTTAACCGAAGTTCTCGGTTCCCTCCTCTCTCAGTGAATGGTACATGGTCAATGCAAAATAATTTTAACAGATTCCTATTGTTTGAATGATGTTCAGCCAAGTGCCTGACAATGGGATATGTTGGGTCTTTCTTTTCAATTGCTCTGGCATGTTCAAGAATCCTCTTTTTAGTTGGATTAATCGTGCTGCCTATGTACCATAAATCACATGGACATATCAGCACGTAAACAAAAAATGGTGTGTTACAAGTAAGGAATTTAGTAATTTTCCTCTCTATTCTTGAACCTGGCAATGGGTATGTCAATCTTTTACCGCTATGCTTACACGCCTTGCATTTGGTACAAAGAAATTATCCCATTATGTCGCTGACCCGTGGGTTCTTTTTTTTCCTGTTCCAAGTGACTGTGGGTTAGACTATCCTTTAAAGATCTGCACATCCTATAAGTTATCTTAGGATAGTTGGACAGGTCTTGTCCTATCACTGGGTCAGTTTGAAGGATATGCCAGTTGTGTTTGACGATTTTAGCAATGTTATGTATCTCATTAGAATAGGTCATAATTAATCTTGTGTCAGATATACATGAATCTTTAGGTGGTCGGTCTCTGTCTTTTGAAAGACTGGTTCTTGGAATTTTTCCAACACGTTTAAGTGTTGCATCTAGTAGGTTTCTGGAGCACCCTCTTCTCCCCTATCCAAAACGTTACCTACTGTTGCACTCATTGGAGTGGGATAGTAATTTTTGCCTCTCCGCTATCCAACACTTTCCCTACTGTTGCATTGACTGGAGTTGGAATAGTAATTTGTACCACTCTGCTATCCAACACTTTCCCTACTGTTGCACTCATTGGAGTGGGAACAGTAATTTTTATCCCTAAGCTATCTAACACTTCCCCACTGTTGCATTGGCTGGAGTGGAAATAGTAAATTTTATCCCTCCGCTATCCTACACTTTCCCTACTGTTGTACTCACTGGAATGGGAATAGTAACTTTTACCCCTCTGCTATCCTACACTTTTCCTACTGTTGCACTCATTGGATTGGGAATAGTAATGTTTACTCCTCTGCTATACAACACTTTACTTACTGTTGCACTCATTGAAGTGGGAATTGTAATTTGTACCCGTCGGCTATACAACACTTTCCCTACTGTTGCACTCACTGGAGTGGAAATAGTAATTTGTACCCCTTTGCTATCCAACACTTTCCCTACTGTTCCACTGACTGGAATTGGGGAATTTTAGTTTAAAGGTTTTAAATAGTTTAATGTTTTAATTTATAATATGCTTTTTATAGATTTTATGTAATTGGTATATAAATATATATATATATATGAAACAATCCCAATTTTCTCTCGCCTGGAGCCCAGTCACGGATACCTTTTGGCGCAGAAATGAAGAGGAGACCCAAGTGCAGGTGAGCAGTTTTATTAAGTCGTGGGGAAGGCGCACCTCAGCATAACGTTTCGGCCTTCACAGAGGCCTTGGTCTCTTTCAGGCATAGAGTGACAAATAAATTATGCAAAAAAGGAGAGAACTCTGGGTAGTTCTCAGGTTTAGGTGGTAAGCAGCTCCTGTATAGAGCACTCTCAACACCAGTGACACTGTAGATGTGCTCACCTCAAATGTCTGCTTTTCTATCAAAGTCTTTAAGCATAGGATTAGCACAGTGCCATCCACGCCGAGATAGAAAAGGACAAAGTCGTTTGCCATTTCAACAGCAAAGTCTTTAAGCATAGGACTAGCACAGTGCTGTCCTTGCCGAGCTGTAAAATGACAAAAGCCATTTACCACTTCAGGCACAGTATTACAGCTTTGAATTGGTAAAATACCAATCAAGCCAACCTGAAATGAGTAAAAGCAACCCCTGGCACAGTCTTTCGCTCTAATTAGAGCTCTTTAGAGAGGTATTGCTTTGTCCAGACACAAGGGAGCACCCAGTATTAAATTTAAAAAATACCCTTTCGAGGGGAGGAGCTACGCTAGCAACCAAGATGGCCGCGTAAGCTCCCAGCTCCGCCGACCTCCGCCTGCAGCTCGTATATCCTGACTTTGATCCTGAATTCGCACCGGACCCCCGTGCTCATGAGGTGTTCCTGAATCTAATGGTGCAATCCCGAGATTTCCACCTTTTCGAATTATGAAGATACGCCGTGTTTTCATTCTCGGCCTAACCCAGCCTGGAAGCCGGGTCCTCGATTTCTGACCCATCCGGGTTGGAGTTGAACAACATCGGCCGCGGGACTTGGGCTTCGTCCGGTCTCCCGAAGTGTGGCATATTCTGATCAATTTGGATGGAGACACTGTGGTCGATCGATTCCGAAGATACAGTAGCGTGACGCACCGGTTGCTGTGGTCGGGGGTCCGTCGCCCGGAGACTTTGCAGGCCCTGGAGTCGACGGGCTTAGGCCCTCGCCAGCGGCGAAGGTGTTGATATTGAGAGACTGAGAGCGCCCATTGTTGTCACTGGCTTTATGCGTGCCTGTTACCCCAGAGTAGTCGACCTCCAGGGTTCGAGTCCCGCTCTGTCGCTTTGTGAGAGGGGATGGAGCGGGCGGACAGTACGCCATCTCTTCAGGCTGTAATGGCCGCCATTGGGGCGCTCCACTCGCAGTTCACCGCCGCTATCCAGAGGATGATTGCAACAGTGGACGACATCTGCCTGAGACCGGACTATGACCCTTCGGTATGTTTCCAGCAAGCCGTGGTGCCTGCGGTGCATGGTGCGCTAGAGACTGAGGACCCCGTTTGGAAACCGGACTTGATGTGTTTTGTCGGTTCCCTGGTCGGTTGTCCAGAACACTCCAGGACAATTAAAGTAGAGAAGTTCACCCATTTGAAATGCACCTTGATGACCACAAGGGACCTTTCTTGTCATGAGAATGTCACACCTTACTGAACTTAACAATCAAGCACAAGGGGCGTGGCTACGCACGCAACGGGAATGGCCGCCTTGGAGTGAAGCTCCGCGCCAGGCCTGCCTTCCCGGGGCAATTATCCGCATAATCGCCGCCTGCGGTCGGCGAAATTCACCGGCGCCAACACCGGACGTCGCCACCGGCCTGCTGGCCGACTTTGAGTGCAATCGGCGCTCCTGAGACGCACCGGAGCTCTCGCCGGACTGCTGCCGCCTTCCTCGCTCCCTGCCTGGGGAAGCGCGCAGGACAGACCGCGGCTTCAGCCGAGGACACAGGCCCGGAACACAGCCCAGCAGAAGCACAGGCCGCAAAACGCCAGGAGAGGCGCGAATCCGTCCCGCTCTTCACAGTGGCTGCACCAGCGACCTACTGCTCACCAGGGCACCCCGCCAGCCACACAGCCTCACGGAGTGGAGCACCTGCACCCTACCTCATGTGACCAAGCGGCGGCTGATGCGGCCCGACCCACCGGCTGCATGGATGCACTGCAGCCCGGCTGCCTCACTCCCTCGTAGGGTAAACGCCGACAGTGCAGCGGGGCCACCACGAAGACCTGGCGACAAGACCCGTGAGGCGAGCCCCCGTGGCGACGAGTGCCGGTAAGACCGTGGCATCACCCCCGGACCCACCCCAGAAGCGACTGCGTGCCAACGTGCGCCAGGAGTGCGCCGCTGAGATCCCCCGTGGCCTGCTTTAGTGACTAACCCGAACCACACGCCTGCTCTCCTTCACGCACTGGCCGGACCACACTGACCTGCCAAGCGCAAGACGCCGCGGACCACAGAGTAGTGTCGCCACGGGGTCCACGCGCGTTACACAGCGCATGCCTACCCAACGATTGGACTGCGGACCGCACGACCCAACACCCTGAGGACGACGTGGCCTGCCTGGCCGAACCCGAGGGAGTGACGCAGATGTCTAACGGGCCCAAAACGAGAACTGGCTCCAGCAGCGCTAGCCAGAAGGCCAAGATGGATAAAACCGGGAAGCACACCGACTCGGACCAGATGGCGGCCAAACTAGACACTATGCTGGCGGCAATGGAGAGACTGGAGGAATCATTGAGCCTAACCCGCACCTCCCTGGCCACCAAAATTGACAGCGTAGTCATCGATCTCACGCACCTGAGAGCGGATCACAAGAAGCTTGCGGAACGCACCACCACCTTGGAGGACGCGATGCAGACACTTCAACCCCGCACGGATCAGTCGCATAAACACATCCAGGACTTGCTGAACAGGGTGGAGTTCTTGGAAGACAGAGCTGAGGATGCGGAAGGCAGGACCCGAAGGAACAACGTGCGCCTAGTCGGGGTTCCGGAGAAATGGGAGGGGAGGTCCCCAGAGGTCCACATGGAACAATGGCTACGAGGCCTCCTGCCGGAAGGATCTCTCTCCCCACACTTCGTGATTGAGCGGGCGCACAGGGTCCCCACCAAACCTCTGACGACAGGCTCCAACCCAAGGCCCATGCTAATCCGCATAATGAACTACCGCGACAGAGACGCTATACTCCGAGAGACCCGCAAGCTCCAAGAGGTCCGCGTAGAGAACGCAACGGTGATGTTCTTTCCGGACTATACTGTACAGGTCCAGAGACAGAGGCATGACTTCCTAGCAGTGAAGAAGCGACTGAGACAGATGGGTCTTCAATACTCCCTTCTTTTTCCTGCGAAGCTGAGGGTCGTGGCGGGTGAACGGACCCATTTCTTCACAGACCCCATGGAAGTTGAAAACTGGCTAGACGGCGGGGTAGACACAGAACCCAAAACGGCGACAGGCCCTGCGCCGCGGCGATATCCCGGCAATCATAGACGGCGACGACGGCCCCGCCGGAATTCTCAACCGAACTCACATGTGGCGACCCGGCCCTCCCCTCCTGCGGATGCCAGACGACAAGAGCAGCGAGACGCCCTCCGCCTCGTCATGGAACTCAGCGGCTCCCCGGCGCGGAGCGAGGTGGCGAGCGGCGGCACACAAGGCCTTCAGAGCGACGACGAAGCAATCTATGGAGTGCCTGACTCCCCGACATCGGATGTTCGACCTGATGTCACCCCCCAAACGGCAGACTACATCAGCTAAGCAGGCGCCGGATGCAACTCCCCACGGAAATGCATACAAGTGACCATTACAGAGTACCAACGTCACCACGACTGCGATGCACCCTGAGCGCAGCGGCGGACAAGCCCCCTCGTCTCCCGTACTGCACCCTTGGGACGCATCCCCCGAGGGTCTCATCGATGGTTATGACTCCCAGCACTGGCAATGGGAACCCACACTGGACGGAGCGCAGCTGCGGAGACACTCTGCCCTGCCTGAGGGTGGCCCGACTGGAACACGTAATGTATGGCATCTTACCATGTATGTGCTGGGATCATCCGACACGAGGGCGGCTTTGACTGAATCGCTCCCCCCGGGAAGGCAATAAGCCTTCACTACACAAACTCATTGACATAATCCTTCTGATCCTGTGCATGTAGCACAACCACCCCCTTAGACTTGAACATTGTTGCTCTCCTAGAGAGTATGGACGGGAGCACGTTTTGCATCCGACCTTTTGGTATTTTGCAAGTTCATACTGTTCAATGGTTTACGGTTTCGATAGCCATGTTTTTCCCCCCTCCCATGGTCACAGGGCACTGGAGCGCCACGTCAAATGTTTGTGGGGTGGTGGGGACTGATTTCATGATGATATGTGGGCATGTATTGAGGGGTGGTGGTAGAGACAGACGGGAGGGTTGGTTCACTTGCCATAATGTTCCCCTTTAAGATATGCACATGGAATGTGAGAGGTATACACACACCGTCCAGGCGCTACCAAATATACTCTTACCTCAAACGCCACCACATTCAAATTGCCCTCCTGCAGGAAACCCATCTTAACAACACTGAAATTGCTACGCTACGGCGCAGGTGGTGCGGACAACTTTATGCTACGGGGTTCTCCTCATACGCCAGGGGTACACTGGTATGGGTCAGACCGGGCATCCCTTGGACCACACAAGATGTACATATAGACCCCGAGGGCAG
This sequence comes from Lissotriton helveticus, assembly GCF_964261635.1. Classification (NCBI taxonomy): domain Eukaryota; kingdom Metazoa; phylum Chordata; class Amphibia; order Caudata; family Salamandridae; genus Lissotriton; species Lissotriton helveticus. The sequence continues at coordinate 1,473,671,658 of NC_136065.1, forward strand.
GTACGTGGCTATCCACGGTAAATTGGATGGCAACCAGATGGTAATCGCTTCCATTTATGCGCCCAACACGGGGTTAGCGGATTTTCTCACAAGCTTATCACACACACTAGCTCCCTGGCATGGGGTCCCTTGGGTCATTGGCGGGGACTACAATAGCTCGCTAGACTTGGCACTGGACCGCTCTCGTCCTTCATTACCCACCTCACCAGCACAGGCCACCACGAAGGCGCTACAGGCATGGTCCATACAATGGGGCTTGCAAGATGCATGGCGCTCTCGCAATCCAAACTCCAGGGTCTACTCATATTACTCGGGGGCACACACCCTGCATGTCCGCCTTGATCGCTTCATGGTCTCTAGTGAACTCTTGCCCATTGTCACGGACACATGCTACATGGGGCGCACACACTCCGACCACAACCCCCACCTCCTGGACCTGCGGTGGGATCGCCCTCGACCACCAATACCCACGTGGCGGTTACAGCCAGACCTCCTACTGGACGCCACGTTCAGGGGTTCCATCAGCACACAGACGGCACAATACTTCGAAGATAACACGGGCTCGGCATCCACTCCTCAGATTGAATGGGACGCGTTCAAGGTGGTCCTCAGGGGACAATGTTTGGGCACTCAAGCACACTCCCGGCGACGCTTGGAGGCGGATCTCAGACGTGTTGAATCTGACCTGCTACGGCTGGAGCAGACTGCATCAGCTGGCCCCACCGCGGAGTTACTACAAGCACGGGCAGAGCATGCTACTCTGATTGACAGCTTGAAAAATATCAATTACAAGGCCCACGCAGCCCGCACTCACCACTCTGGAGACAAGCCAGGCAAGTTGTTGGTGTGGCTGATCCAACGCGAACAACGTGTCACGCCGGTGGCGGCGGTGCAATCGCTGGCAGGCCCGGTGGTATACACGCAGGCGCAGATACACGAGGCCTTCGTGGCTCATTACAGTGCGCTGTACAAGTCCCGACTACTAACCACACCATCGGCTATAGCCACATATTTGGAAGACATCGTGCTGCCCACCCTGACAGATGATCAACGTGAGGACCTGGGGTCGCCGTTGATTGCCGAGGAACTCCGCGACGCCATCTCTGCCCTTTCGAACGGCAAGGCGCCTGGCCCTGATGGGATGCCAGCGGAGTACTATAAGGCATGCTCTGACATCCTAACCCCGGAGCTCCTGAGGGTGTTTGCTGCGGCGCTGGAAGACTTAGCCTTACCCCAGTCCATGAATGAAGCAACATTGGTGTCCCTCCTGAAGCCAGGCAGAGACGAAACACAACTCGGCTCGTATAGGCCCCTAGCGTTGCTTAACACTGATTACAAGATCCTTGCCTCGACTCTGGCCCGACGACTGGCAGGGCTGGTACCCGGCTTAATACACGATGACCAGAACGGCTTTGTGCCCTCCAGATGCACCTCCCAAAATATCCGTAGATTATTCAGAGTCCAACAGTATGCAATACAAGATTGGCCCAGCTCGGGCTGTCTAGTTTTGGACCTGGAAAAGGCGTTCGATTCGCTCGAGTGGCCTTATCTGCTGGCAGTGCTACGCAGATTTGATCTCGGGGATGACTTCATTGAGCTGGTGGGATTACTATATAGGCGCCCGATGGTACGAGTCCGCACGGGCGGGCTACTTTCGGACGCCATTAGAGTGCAACGCGGCACCAGGCAGGGCTGCCCGCTATCCCCGCTGCTGTTCTCATTAGCCATTGAACCCCTGGCTGCACTGCTGCGTGCAGAGGATACACACTGGGGGATCCCGCTCGCAGACGGCATACACGCGGTCTCGCTATATGCGGACGACCTCCTATTATACATCAGGGACCTCACCCACATACCCCGGCGCCTCTCGGAGATCTTTCAATCCTTCGAGACCATGTCAGGCCTTAAGGTTAACTGGGCCAAGTCAGGTGCTTACTCGTTCAACCCTGACCTCCCTGACCCCGGGGTCACGATCAATGGGGAACAGCTGCCATGGCACCACACGACGTTCAAATACCTGGGTATACATATCCACAGGACACCACAAGATGTTCTGGATGGAAACCTGAGGCGTGCCATCACGTCTATAAAATCCCAGATCACCTTTTGGAAATCCCTACCACTCAATGTCCCGAGTAGAGTGACACTGACCAAAATGATTGTACTCCCCAGACTCTTATATTATTTCGCCAACCTGCCGGTGTACGTACCGGCGCGCACCTTTAGGGAACTGGCCTCAATGGTCAGAGACCTGGTATGGAACGCAGGCCGGCCTAGAGTAGCCCTCCGGAAACTATATGCCCCAGTAGATGAGGGAGGCCTTGCGGTACCGAACCTTGAACTTTATTATCTGGCGGCCCAGCTACAATGGGTCACCGCCTGGCTAGCGGGCAACCACTTAGGAGACACTGCTACGAACACGGACATATACTCCCTCACGCGGATACATGCAACATTCCACCCCCTGACAAACCCGAGGAAATCCACTCAGTTACACGTCGCCGTGGCGATACGTTGCTATGTCAGAAGCCTACGGCTCACGAGGGCGACCAAGCCATACGCCCCGGCGCTACCACTACTGGGCACCCCCTGGTCCACCTCTGTAGTCACGGAAACAGCGCTAGAACCATGGACGCGCACAGGGGTGGACACCATGGCAGACCTGTACGCCGATGGTGTCCTGATACCATTTGCAACGCTAGCGGCAGACACAGGTCTCCCGGCGGGTCAATTTTTACAGCACGCCTCAATACTTTTAGCGTACACACAGCAGTGGGGCAACATCACGGAGGAACTTCCGATACACCAATTGATCCAGAGCCTGCATGTCATGGGGGATGGCACACATGTGGTGCACTGGTTGCACCAGGCGCTGCTGTCACACACACAACAATCGCTGCAACCGCTGCGCGACCATTGGGCCACTGACAGAGGGAGGGACTGGACGGATAAGGAGTGGAAGATGATCCTATTAGGCCCCAGACAAGTGCCACGGAACGCGCGTTTTAAACTAATACAGTTCTACATACTACACAGAGCGTACCTCTCGCCCTGTAAGATTAACTGCTATTTCCCGGGAGCGGCGGCCACGTGCCCGAGATGTGCGCTGGAAGGGGCAGATTTACTACACATGCTTTGGCAGTGCCCACAGATTCAGACATATTGGGGGGCGATATTGACGACACTAGACAAATGCACGGGCATGACGATCCCGCACACGTGGGAGGCATGCTTACTTGGCCTGTATAAGCGGACTCCACTAAACAAAGCCCCCTCTCGCTTCTGGGACCTTGCCCTCCTCACGGCAAAAAGATTGCTCACGAAACACTGGAAGAGGTCTGCCCCGCCACTACCAGAACACTGGCACGCATCCCTAGACACCTGGGCTAAGGCGGAAAGCACCGCCCTCCATAACGAGGAAACGGCAGGCCTCCGTCAGTTCCCGATTGCGCAATTCTGGGACACAATGCTCCTCTCTTTTCACAGGGAACACCTTCTCGCACAAACCACGACAGGAGTCGTCCACCCGGACAATACCGACGATGCACCCCTTGTACATACTCCATGAGATCGCCTATGATGGCACCCCCACCAGCACATTCTCCCCTTCATGCCCGATATCTGTAGTGATCGACGAACTCCCACCCCCCCAGGCCATGCCCACTTCGTTTGACACTTCTGAGTGACACCCACGTCCCTCATGACGACACACCCACACAAAGACACACACATCTTACTCCAGCATTAGCCGACCATACCCACCCCTTCCTGATTTCCCTCTTATGTCCCTGTTCCCTACCCTCCCCTCCTTCCCTTGATGTTTATTTCGGAATTTATATCCTTGTTACACGAACATGGTTTGAAACGTTTGTGATGGCAAATATAGTCATGAAGTATGAAGAAAGTGAACCAGAGCATTGGGTGCTAGGCCCCGTATACCTGACAGACATCTTTGAGATGTAATGCTATATGTACTGTACTATTCATGTTTTACTTCTCCTATACCCCTAATAAAGGATATTTAAACAAAAAAATCAAGCACAAAATAGTCCTGTTCTGGAACGTCTGAAGACATCAACAGAGGTCTGTCAAAGGGGTCAAGTCAGTCCTGCAGTATTAACCTGTATTGCAGTACAGAGCACGGATAGCATTAGTGCAGCAGGTGCCGTGGCACTCAGACTCATCATTGTGAGTCTTCTGTTTCATCCCAATCCCAGCTGACTTTTACCACTAAGCGAGAGGGGCCCACTTTCCTTGATTGCATTAAGTACCTTGGTGCCTCTGCTACACCACTGATTCATACAATAAGACATCCCTAAAACTTTCACAATACAGAGTTGTACTTTAGTGCGGTGTTCAGTGCAATCCCAGGATGAGATATTCGAAGAGGTCTTACAAAACGGTGAACAGTGTTTGTTCGCATGCTAAACAACGCATGCCATAACGATGCGGTTGTTACAACGACTGCGTTATTTCGCATACCATTACAACGCAAGTAGGAAGACCGACTTGCGTTAGGGGGAAGAAGGTGTTGGATTTAAAACCCAACACCTTCCCCAGTGTCTGCACAGACTGGCGTTGGAATAGTAAATTATACTATTCCAACATCCAGGTCCCTCTAAAAGGAAGTCGTTCTTCCGGCTTGCTTTGTAACTGTGTACGAAATAACAATGTTGTAGTTGTAACAACTGCGTTGTTATGCCATGGGTTATAAAAGCATGCAGAAAAAAGGCCTATATTCTTACAAAACACCTCAATCAAGAATTTCAGTATGATCTGCCCTTCCACTGAGACAGAACTTATAAAATAAGTCTCCATACTGTATTTACTGGAAACTCAAAATTAGACACTTGAAGACTTTTTAAAATGCAAAGCATTTTAGCTCTTGAAATTTGGTATGGAAAGTTCTACGTAAACATGTACTGAGATTACAACATTCCATATCCTAGTGTAAGCCAGCATCTCATTCTAACACGGGAGAGAGACCCGGATATTAACATCAATAATTTTGTGGCAAAGCAGAGACCTTCACAAAGTCTGTGGAGTTGTAGGACTGTTCATAGAATTTTACCACCATTGCAAAAATACTCCTGCACACTCTTAATTGTGATGAATCATTCTGGTGAATTACATAATTCAATTTGAATTTTTTGAAAAAAGTACAAATAAAATGCAACTGATTAAAAGTAAACCCTGCTGAAAGTAAAGACTTCAGTATAAGTGACTGAGAGATAATTATAAGTGAAATAGCATTTTTCTCAAACTTTGTTGACTCTCGATCTGGCAAACATTCCGTATCAATTCAGTGGCTTACCTTCAAAAACATGCATCTGACAGTGGAAGGACAATTGGAGTTTAATAAAAAAAAACGATATGGGTTGAAACTGGAGTTTCCGTTTAGCTTGTGACTACAATTTTGAGCAAAAATTTGGGGAAAAAGTAAAAAGTGGCAAAACATACAAAATACCAGATTGCCAGTATAGCTTCATTCTGAGTATATAAACTTGGATTCAAGTGGGGAAAATGCTCAGAACAATGACTAAAACCTGTGGTGTCCCTTATTTCCCTGAGATGAAATTAATTACTTCTTATTGGTCTTCCGTCATATAGTATTTAATATACAATGTTTTCCATTGATTGTGGTAGCATACATTTTTTATACATTTAAGCTTCCAATGTGAGCAGTGTTCTATCTAAAATAATTGTCATCATGCTTAGGGGGGGCCTGACCATCATTGTGCAGGTTTGTCCTGCAGTCGTGGCTCATGTCCTGCTGCCTGTGCAGACGCACTGCACAATGATAGTTTTCCCCCAGTTTTGGTTCCCATCTGATCCACATTTTAACCTTCCTTGGCAACAAACAGATTTCAGTCATATATTGCAGCATATGATTTCACCCAGTCCAGATTTCATCCTTTGAAAGGATACAGAAGACTGAAATAAAATGCAGTGGAGAAAGCTTTGGGGAAGGAGTCTAGGAATACAAATCAATACAGGGTGGAAGCTTGGGAGATTAATCAATTGCTAGAGAGTTAAGTGTTACACACTTAAAAAAGAAGTCTGTCTAGCCTCTCTTATTTCTCCTCCATATCATTCTTTAGATGATCGCCAAAAGACAGACTCCAGTTCACCCATCTATCATAGGCTCCATGCTCCCTGCATGCTTTCATTATCGTGATCAGTGCTTTAATTGGGAAGTTACTGTCTGTCCAGTCTGGAGTACTTCCACTTCTTCAATTTAGAAGGCAGAATACCTGCAATTGCAGCTCCTCTGTAATGCATTTAATTGGAGGGTTACAACATTTATCATGAGCAAACAGGCACTATAAATAGTGAGTACCTGCACATCTGCATTTCCATTAAGGCACTGCTTTGGATCACAATGATTAAAACTCAGTCCCACAAATCTGACCCTTAAAGAAACTGAGAATGTGGAGGGTGTCTATTGGAGATTTAAAGGAAGATAGGGTAAAAGAATTAAGAGATGTCAGCTGTGACCCTAGCTCAAGGTAGTATAGTAAGTTTAGCTGAGACCTGCAGCTCATACCTATCAGCCTGACCCTGCTGCCTACCAATAGGAAAGTGGGTTTCTGCAGCAGTAACCCCCCCCCCCTTTTTGCCAGACTACTGATGGATGCACTTTGACTTGATGTGCCCTGGGTCCCTGCCAATCAGGTTCCAAGGGCCTGTGTTCTTTCTCCAAAACTAACCCAATTGGCATCTCTTGCCACAGGTCAGCCCCTGGTAAATGGTACAACAGGTACCGAGGGCACTGTGACCAGGGAAGACCTCTAAGGGCTGCAGCACCTATTGTGCCACCCTTAGCGGCCCTGTATCTTTACAAACACACACACACTGCCTTTGCAGGCTGTTTGTTTTGGTGCTGAACAAAGTGAAGAGTCGACATGGTGCACATCCCTGTATGCCATGCCTACAACCCACTGCCCTGACATGGATCAGTCACCCCTCTAGCTGGGTGTGCCCTATACCAGTGGTGAGGGTACAGATGCATGAGCCCTGTACCGCTACAGTGTCTAAGTCGATTCTTATACATTGTAAGTGCAGTGCTGCCATTAAGAGTATATGGTGCTGATAGCTTGTCATTATGAACTCCACAGCACCATAATGGCTACACTGAAATATGAGAAGTTTGGTATCAAACTTCTCAGCACATTAAACCCACACTGATGCCAGTGTGGGATTTTATGACAATGCACACAGAGGGCATCTTAGAGATGCCCCCTGAAAAATGGCCGGCCTCTGGTGGGTTCCCTGACTGGTACGCACCGGCCTGCCACCACAAGACATGTTTCTGGACCCCTAGCGTGGGAGCCTTCGCTCCCCGAGCCCAGAAACTAAGCCTTTCCTGGGCAGAGGTGCTCACGCCTCCCAGGCCAGGGAGAGCCATTTGTGCCAGGGGATTTTCAAAGGCCTGGCAGCCTTTGTAATGTGACCCCCAGCCTCTCCTGCTATCAGGAGCAGGCCCCCTTCCTGTCTCCCCCCCCTTTTCGGCAGGAAGACAGGGAGATAAAACTAACCGGCCCAGAAGGTGTGCCCACCTTTGCCAACTCCACCCCTCAGGTGGGGGGGGTGAGGTGAAGCTCACTCTCCAGTGCTAGCCATCTTGCAGATGGCAGGCACTCCCCAATCAGGATTAAGTATTGTGGGGTGAGCACACCAAGAGTGTAGTTACCCTAAGGTCAGTAGCCCATTAGCTACTGACCCCGAGACCCCTAATCTCCCCCTAAATACAGTATTTAGGGGACAGCCCTGAACAAAGAAAGCAGATTCCCGCAACCTATGAAGTATAAGGATGAAAGAAGACGCCCAGCAGAGGAGACTGCAGAGAACAACGGACTTGGCCCCAGTCCTACTGGCCTATCTGCAGTTACCAGAGATTCTGCACAAAAAATGGTCTTGTCCTGCAGCCAGTGACCTCCAGAACCCCTGGGAGGACTGACTGCCTTCAACAAAGATTGGATCTCCTGTGAACAGCATCCCAGTTCCAAAGAAACTCAGAAACAGACTATGAGCCTGAAGAGGACAAAAAAAAAACACGCCTGGCACCACCGCTGCACCCGACACCTACTGCCCGAGTCTGAGTGGCCCATTGGTCCCAGCGAGGTCGCCCAGCACTCCAGAGTCCACATCCACCATCGGTTGATTCCTCCAGGACTTCCCGACGTCACCTGCAGCCTCTGCACGGAGAAGCCCCCAACCGCGAGTGGCCTGATAAGGTGAAATCCTACCTCAAAAGACACCCCTGCCTCCAGCTGCCCTGCACCCTGGATAAAAGAATCCAAGTTGCACCTTCGTCCCAGAGCCCTCCAACTTACCTGCCCGGCTGTTGGTTCCTCCGGGAAGCCTTCCTGGACCGAGCCTGCAGCTAAAAACCAAAAACTAAAATCGCTATTGAAAACAACTGGGCAACCAATGCCAAAACAGCACCCTTCACCCAGCCGCTGCGGGTGCACTTTGTGATCTAAACCTGATCCCCCTTTGCCCTGAGCCTAACACCAGGAGCTTGGCTCCCACAACCAAGTGGCCTGCTCATCAGCAGCCACGAGCCGGAGGCCCCCTATTCCCCATAGGATAACATTTGGCCTCAACACTCTGCACCTACCGCCCTAGTGCTGCTGAGGGTGTACCAAGAGTTAATCACTGACCCTGGGGTACCCCTGAGTCTTCCCCAGAAACCCAACACCCATTGCCAAATACTTACCTTTAAACCGATAGCACTATTTTCCTCCATAGGATAACATTGTCTGTTTTTCTTGGAAAAGTTTCTAAGTGTGGAGTTTGTAAACCTAAAGAAATTCTGTAAAATTGTGCTATTTGACAAAAACGATGTAACTTACCTGTTTGCAGGAAATGTCCCAGGGTAGTATCCAGGTATACTACTCTGAGTATGAAAAGGTATCTAAAAAGTAAATTACCTGTCAATACAAAGTGCTTATACAATTACCAATCCAAGCTGTATTACAACTGTATATTCACTGCCCGTATTTATCCCTTACTTGTGCCAGCCTTGCTTGGTTCCAGGAAATAAAATAACTCTAAAAATATTTTTATACAAAAGCAACTGGTCTGAGGTTCATTCTTTGAGTGTGTGAATTCATTTGCTGATTGAGTGTGTACTACAATCCTTAATACTGTCCTCTGATGCTGCCTTGCTGGTATCTAACTTTATCTCTGCCTACCTTTGGGGTTCCACTGGACTCTGTGTCACACTATACCTCCCTTTGAATAGTATATACAGAGCCAGCTTCCTAAACTACCTCAGGGTTTTGGTAGGATAATCAGAAGTGTATGATTTACCTGAAGCTACAGCTCCACATGCACATTTATCTTCTGTCCCTGCCCTGTAGTTCCAGACTGAAATGCATTGGCACGTGCCTTTCTCACTTAAGAGAAGCCGAGTGTGTCTGCCCATTCCAATTTAAATCTAATAACCCTTGCAACAAAGCATACCCCAGACTGTGAGGCTCAGTGACAGTATTTTGTTTTAATTGCTTTCTTATTAAATGACAATGTTTGACATCACACAGCCATTAAATAGAAAACTGCTTCTGTGTGACTGTCCTAATCGCATACCACAGTGCCATTGGAAGGAGGAGGCCCTGGGCAGTGACTCTTTAGCCCATCCCTTAAAGGTCTCTGAAACAGAGTGCTGTCTGTAGGCATGCAGGCCCTTGGGCAGAGAGCAAGGATGTTAGTAGGAGGGAATGAAGACGAGGCAGATATTCTGCCAATCCACAAAGCCATACGCAGTCATCCTTTATGAATGTCTCAACACTCACTTTTCTCTTGTCTACACATCCCAAACTATAACAAGTACTTTGATGCAGATATAGGGAACACATCAGCTTACCAGCTGCAGGGTTTTCAATAGGCGAAAAGCTATAATGTCTGTGCTACAAAGTCTTATGACAATTACATTATCCCCTTGCTTAAAAGCCTGCCTATATAAACGGTACAGGAAAGAGTTAACTTTAAGATGTGTTGTTTAACATTCAAGTGCTCACATCACATGATATCTGTCACTGTAGAAGGGTTCACTAACATTGCTCTTACTCAACTCTGATTGGGTAGCGTATTAAGCAAAGTATATGGAGGAGCCCTTTACAAGAAGGCTTTGCTCTTGGCTCAATAGATTTGAATGCCATGATTTCAGATGAACAAAGAAGGTGGCTCTTGAAGGAGTATTAGTACTTTGAACTTATTTGGCACATGATTTCAGTTGTGGCAGTTCAGAGTTTAAATTTAATTTTTCTCACTTAATAATATCAATGAAGAAACTTAGGTGTTGTACGTGCAGCTCTGTGCCTTCTTTGAGTTATGTTTCTGCTGCATCAGCTGAATGTACTATTTACAATTTTGTAGCTAGGTCTGGTGGCTTAGTGAACTAATGTGCCCACTGTAGGAGCCTGTGTTTGACGTCACGGCCCAGGTTCAAATCCCAGTGGGTCCACTCAGCCTTTTATCCTTCTGAGGTTGATAAAGTGAATATCATTCAATAGGTTACAATAAACATCTGTTATTCAGTGCCAAGACACTGTCTGCATGCATGTGCGCTTTACAAATACACGTCTTGATATTAGTGCATTACAGATGAACGCCCCAAAGATTCTTAATTCAGTTGCATTACAGTAGAGCTATCCCTTCAGGTACAACTCTTGGATTCCAGGCTTGCAATGCATTCCCCACTCATAACATAATAATCCAGCCTTTTCCTAGGACAGCATGGCTTAACTTCAGATTAAATAGCCTTACAGGGCACATAGGCAGTGTAGCTATCTTTGTTGCTGCAATGCTCTGATATATGATGCAGTTACAGAGAATAACAAGCATTTTCAATGCAATAGGTCTCGCATTTGTGAGAGTTTAAAGTATTGGCATTGTAAATAACAATGCTTTTTATTTAGGTTTTAAAAATCAACAAGTAAATAAATGGCATTGTCATTTACAATGCCAATAGCTCAAACTCTAGTAAATGTGAGACCTATTGCATTGCAAATGCTTGTTTAGTGAGAACTGTTGTACTTGAGAATTATAACACAAGGTCACGGCTGAAAGTAACTAACTGTGGTATTACTCCTGTTCCCCACTGTTTTATATTTTAGTTAATGCACGTTCTAACTGTATTCCTGGCAGCGGTGACACTGGAAGTGATCGATTAAATTCCAGGCAACGGGCTTGGACGATTTGCTCCATTTTTTGTGATGCATTGTTTAGGTGATCAGACCAGTCCAACATTTGTCCCGTCCACGTTTTTACATTTAAAAAAAATAAATAAATAAATAAAAAATAAAAAAAAGAGTATAACTAAGGTCACTTGAAGTCACCTTGAAAAGTAAAAGGGAAGTTACCCACCATAGATACAATAAGAAAATTGAGGTAATGAACAAGATAAACTAAATATTTTATTAGACTTGCACAACAAGATTTTGGGTGGCTACTGTATGAAAAAATAAATTTCGCCTGTTAAGGTCCCAAAATAATTAGTGTTACGGTTCTTTTTGGCGTGTCATTTTTGACATCTTATAGTATTTCGGTAGGATTGCTGGCACAGCTTTCAGGTTGTTGGTGGCAACATGATTCAGTGTACGCAAGTGAGAGGGCGACCACTAAAAGAAATTTAAACATAGTCCTAACTTGGAGAGCATACAGAAAAAAATCATCATCGCCCCATTTGCACACTTACAAATTGGTTCAAAATTAGTTTGTCAATCGAGTGTGTAAAACCTCCAAACATCCCAATGTTTACAGGTGAAAAATAAGCACCCCCCCATAACCCAGCACATTTTAAGCCCATGAAAAATCTAGGTTCATTAGACATATGAACGTAACTAGTGCTTTAGGCCGTGGTTTGCCTAGAACACTGTATAAGATGCACACACTTGCGCTGCTAAGTGGTTCACAGCTGCTTTTTTGCTTGTTTTAAATTGTTTATATAGTACAAGCTCGACACAAACATTTTGGAGAGCTTTACATGTGCGCCATATACATTTTACAAGGCCAATTAATTTTTTTTAGGCACCGGGAGATTCAGCAATTTTCCCAGCTTCTAGTAGTGTTCAAGTGATGGTCCACAAAAGTCAACAAGGTTAAGAACCACTCACTAGAGGGATTATGCCCATGGATTGAAAAGCACATGAAGACTCAAAAGGGGGACAAAGGCTTGGTGGGCAAAACGGGAAATATGCAATGGAGACAGAAACATATGTGGGCAGTTAATAAGAACAACACTGGAAAACAAAACCTTCTGGAGGTAACTAAGGCGGGGGAGGTAAAAGGGTATTAGAGGAAATCTCCAGAGGCAGGCACACGGAGTGTAGGATGAGGGCTCTGCAGACTGGCACAAGAGGTGTGGGGAGCTTCAGAGGAAGTCGCACGAAGGGACTATCCTGGAGGAAGGAATACAGGTGTAGGGTGGGGGTCTCGAGATCCGGGCACAACAGGGAGTAAACGGAGATAGGCACACAAATGGGGTAATCTGCAGAGGCAGGTACACGTGACGCGTCTACGTAATCAGGCACATGAAGAAGTAGGTCCGCGAAGGAAGAAAACTAGGGGATTCTGCAGATGCAGGTACACAACAAGGGAGATCTACAGGAACACGGTAGTGGGGTCTACATGGGCAGGCACACAAACAGGTGTCAGGAGGAGAAGCATAATGGTGGAGGTGGTATCTGGAAGCAAACACAAGGGGTTGGTTGAGGAGGCAGGTACACCAAGAGGCGGGAGTGGTCACCTGATGCAGTCACACAGGAGATGTCTCTGAAGGCAGGAGCAAAGGGGGAAGGGACATACAGAGGCAGGCTCACAAGGCAGGGTGACTGCAGAGGAAGGGTCACGGAGGATTCCTCAGCGGCCGTCACAGGTGGTCGGTCTGGGGAGACTGACACACCACGAGACAGTGGCGTCTCGGGGGGAGGCAGAGGGAGGGGGTTGAGGCAGATGGGACTTGTGTCCTATCTCGATTCGTCCTATCTCTATCTCGAGTCCCCCCCCAGCACACCTGTTGCATATACCTGGAGGAAACACAGAATTTTGCCTTGACACGCACATTAAAGCAGAGGTACTCTGCGTAAAACGTTTAAATGTGACTTTGTGTATGTCTTTATATATACAAAGATATAAAGAGACATAAATGGTCAGCTTTTAACGTTTTGAGAAAACGTGCATATATAAATACGCTTACACACTCCTTACAGTTGCCCTTTGTAGGTGCCCCATCTGTTCACCTGTGATCCAGTGCGTGCCATCCTAAAATCCGTTTATAGTGACACCACTGTGAAGGGAGGAGGTCTGAAGAGGCAGGTAAGTACACCACTAGTGGTGACTGATGAGGAGAAACACGAGATAGTTCTCAAAAGGAAAATACATGGAGGTTGGCTGACGAGAAAAATATATTTAAAGAGGTTTCGCATTTAAAATAGATTGTAAATGGAGGTTACCAAATGAGGAATAAAGCAGCGAAGTAAAACCAAACAGAATGGTGGGTGAAGTGGATAATAACATCCATAACCTACGTCAACCTAATAGATTTAGATACAGGAATGAAGGGAGACTAACAACCACACGGTTCCTCGGGAGTGAGGTACAGAAAGAAGCAGAGAGCACAAGGGGAGGGGGCAGGTCGTAAGGTGCACCCCTTCATGCCCGGAAGTCAATCTCGCTCCCAGCTCACCTGTTCGGGGGTATCCATCTCGCTCACGGTGGCCAGGGGAGTCCAAGCAGGCGTCATGTTTGCGGTGGACCCTGCGCGGGTCTCCGGTGCAGGGGTTGCAATACGGGCCCGGATTCAGTCCCTCATGGCGGTGCCACCTCCCTCTCACCGCGGTCGTCACTGCCGGCCTCTGCGCACCGCTCCCACAGGTGTGCGCGAGCTCCACCCTCCATAGGCGGCACGTGCAATGTCCTGCAGCTCGAGCACACACCACTTCCTGTGCTTGCCCTCCACGTCTGACAGGTGTCAGTCTCCCCTTCAACTGTCACAGCACGAAAGAGGTGTATACACCGGGAACTAAAATGCAGCTGTGACCCCCGTTGCTGCCGCTCTTGTTAGTACCAAGGCCACCTCCCAGCCTCCCCAACATGGCCGCCCGCCCCCACACACACACACTCTTTGGCAACTTTCAAGGCCTCGGCCCACTTCAGCTATTTCGGGCACATGTCAGTTAGAGAGACTTTGATTCTTTCCGATTAAGTTCGGGTTCCACTTAAAAAGTGACAAAGATTTCGGCAATTTACGGCACTATTTGAGAAAAGAAACCAGCACTTCCTAAACCTCGGAGACATCGGGAGTGGGGACGGCGGCAATCACGCGAGCGGTGTGGGGACGTGAACAAAATTGATTGCAAAATGTGTACATTTTCATATATTTTATTAATTTATTATTTAAGGATGTCAATTTCTTTAAATTGGTCAGGCATTCAAGGATGAGTGTACAATTGTCGGTTAAGTAAATGCAGAAATATACTAGTTTCAGCTTAATTTTTTCTGCAAATGGCAAAATAAATATGGATAAACAGACAAAATGACCAAAAAATAGATACAGAAAATACAGTTGGTGTCAAAAAACAAATGTAATAAAACTGGGATCCCTGGTTATATACAGCTTTTACCCTAGAAAACAAATAAATCCAATCTACCATATTTGGGCTTCCAACTGTCATCCTACAACACTATTACAAACAATAAGGCGTACACCTTTATTCCACTCTAAGGTACCAATAACCATGCTAAAATAGCATATTCCAGATAGAAGTTCCACATCATCATGCTTACAAGCCACTCCACACACAACGTTGGCAAATCACAGGCAAGTTAATTGCACGATCATGTACCACAACAACATACACCCTGGAAACACAAATATTAAATAGTACAATACACTCCCTTGCACTTCTCATTAGAAGTCATCCACATGCTTTCTGGCTGTAATATAACAAGCTAGCAACAAAGCAAACAAATCCCGCCGCCCCCCGGCCCTCACTTACCTACCTCCGGCCGCTGGAACACGCTGTGACGCACACCGCAAGTCGGCCTGGAGCGCGCCTCGGCAGAGACGCGGGAGGACAGGAGCGTGACGCGCGTGAACGTGCACGTTGACGTTCCCGCGCGTTCACGGACCTGAGTCGGCTCGTTCCCAGCTCTGTGTCGGGCTCGTTCACAGCTGCTACTCCCTTGACAGGGATCAAGGCGGCTATAGAACTCGCTGGCGGGAGCGCTTCGCGCTCCAACGCCAGGCGAGCCCTAAAAACACTGCAGGGCGATGGATCATGTATGTTGTACATCATTCTGAGAAATACAAAAAAGAACAAAATACAGCTTACCCAGAGTCAATAGTAGTAAGAAATATAAAATAAGTCCTTAATGAGACAATTAGTGTGAAATGGTGGCTAGATCTTAAGAATAAGGGTCACTTAAGAGATATTTCCTTGAAATGTATGTGTGCCACCTTGCTCTTCCAACTAAAAGTTAATATTTACGGCTGTTTTGTTACAAGGTTACTGATAACACGCAGTGCCATCTTTGAATCAGCATATGCGCAGTTTGCTATTTTAAAGTGCAATCGGGTGAATTATTTTGCCAAGCAAGCTATTATAATTTCACCCCAATATTTCTGTCCATTTAAAAGAAATAGGAAACGAAATTATGAAAGACAGTTTCTCTGCTTTGACGAGCTCTTCCTTTCAGCTATACACTACACACTTTCAGCTATACACTATACTGAGGCAAAGGGTCTCAACTGTTTACATAGTGCAGAGATGATTAAGGCTGGAGTTCAACTTAACTGTGTACCTCTTTTATAAATAAGTTTTTAATTCTAAACAGTGTAAAGGCTTGTTGGTGGTTACGTCCCTGTGAATGAATACACACCTGGGATACCTCTCTGTGTTACCACCATTCACTTCCCAGGATTGAGAATTCTGAGTGATCACTGCGCCTTAAACCCTTTTTTTTGGGAGAATGCAGGATTCGCAGGGCGGCCCTGGGGGATGGGACGTCTGCCCGATCGCTAAAGATATGCTAATGCCCCCCTTTGTCCAGGTGTGTGCGCGTGCCCTTGCAGGAGAAAGGCTCTCCAAAGCAGTCGCTGCCAGGTTACCAGCTCTGACTTTGGCTTTGTTATGGATCAGTGCTTCCTCCTGCGATGGAGGCTCAGCCACACCTCGGCTACCTTCTCCCAAACTCAATAATAGAAACAAGCATTTACAATGCAATGGTCTCGGCAATATTATAGGTAGAGCTATTGGCATTGCTCATTATTTTTTTATTTTTTTGTACCCCTAAATAAATGGCATTGTCATTTATATTGGCAATAGCTTAATTGCTTGCATATGCGAGACCTATTGCATTAGCAGAGAGAGAGTGAGGTAGTGAGATAGAGAGAGAGTGAGGTAGTGAGATAGAGAGTGTTGTAGTGAAATAGAGAGAGAGGGAGGTAGTGAGAGAGGGAGGTAGATAGAGAGTGAGGTAGTGAGAGACCGAGAGAGTGAGGTAGTGAAAGAGTGAGGTAGTGAGGGAGAGGGATGTTCTGAGGTAGTGAGATAGAAACAGAGAGTGAGGTTGTGAGTTAGTGAGATAGAAAGAGAGAGAGTGAGGTAGTGAGATAGAGGAAGAGTGAGGTAGTGAGTTAGAGAGAGAGAGTGAAGTTGTGAGGTAGTGAGATAGAGAGTGAGGTAGTGAGATAGAGAGTGAGGTAGTGATGTTTTGGGAGAGCGAGTCGTGAGATAGTGAGGTAGTGAGATAGATAGAGTGGAGTAGTGAGGTAGAGAGAGTGAGGGAGTGAGAGTGAGAGTGAGTTAGTTAGAGAGAGTGAGTGAGGTAGTGAGAGAGAGAGCGAGGTAGTGAAAGTGAGAGAGTGAGGTAGTGAGATAGAAAGAGTTAGAGTGCCTCAAACTACCAAGGACTGGAGAAGTTGGGGAAACAGCCCAGTGAGAAATGAACACAGAGAGAAAGGAAATCTATCATTGCTGACTCATACCAGTGAAACCTAAACACAAAATGTATTTATTTCACCTCCTCAGAAGCACACGAGCACTCTGACACACACGTATTCGCACAGGCATACACAGTCGTGGGAGGGAGGGGGGGGGAGCAGGTGTTAACCGGGGTCTTCATAACACCCGCGAGCGCAGCTCACTTCAGGGTTGCCCTGAACACCCCTCACCTAAGAAGCGGGTGGTATCGCCTCGCACGTGCTCTGTGAGGGACAAGTGCGTCTGTTTATTTATTTTGACCTGAGGTAGGACAAAGTGGTGGCTCTACCATGGCTTCACGGGGGAAGCACGCACGTGCGCAAACGTCCATTACATTTGCATACTCAAATAGTGACCGTGATTGACAGCTCAAGTCTGCATTAGAAGATGCACAAAAAAAAAGACAAACTTTATACCCACCGACGCCGGACTGTACATTTATATAATGAACTCTATTCGGAAAACATGCCTTGTTTGACGAACACGCTTTGAGATGTCCTGCTATATGTTCCTGTCGAACAGGCCTCTCAGAGACAACCTTGCACTTGAAGACTCGGCGACGGACACGGAGGAGGGCAGAGGGGAGGCGAGCAGCTCCTGAAAGCGCTGTTTGCTCACCTTCACTGCGGTGCTGCGAGGAGGAGGCTCTCCTCTGCACTTGAAGACTCGGAGACGGACAAAAAAAAATGGCGGCCTCAAGCTTCCGGAATTTTTCGAATTCGGGGGCGTGTTTTGCTGTCCTGAGTGACGGACGACGTCACGAGCTAAAGAACAGCAAAACTTACGCCCCCTAATCCGAAAAAGACGGGGCTTGTTTGGAGTGACTCACTTCTCTTCCAATGGCAGGCCTCTGTTTAGGAAGCCAGCCAATGGAAGCGAACGGAGCTGAGAGGCGGGTCTAAACTGCCTACTATACAACATAAGCTCTCCGGACCGGAAGCTGCTTCGCAACTTATAGGTCCCTCGACCTAAAAAGGGATGGACATCTGTACTGAGGCTGAAATGATACTGTATGAAGCAAGAGTTACCTGAGAAAGATCCATAAAATATGGAGTCTGGGGTGAGAACACATGGGACTGATAGAAGAGGTGTAACCAAAGAGGAGAAGGGAGCTCTGTAGATGGGAAACATGGAAAAGGGAAGGTGAATCAGAGGAGAAAACAACTAAACTGCTGTAAAAGACCCTGGGCTTTTGCAATTAAAGAAGAGGTGAACTGAGAGTGTGATAACTTGTATGGGATACTGAAAAACTATGCTTCCGATTAAAATAATTAAATTAATAATATATTTTTTTTAAAATATATATCAAATGGTATGTTTAAGTTCTGTTTCTTGCGGCATTCTATCGGTGATGCCCCGTACAGTACATAAGAATTGTGCTGAGGGGAGAACCACGTTGTCTCTACATTTTACGGAGATTCCATGGCACATTTATTAAAGCGATATATACCACCAAGTGAGCCTTCACGGGAGTTTAGAACGTTACTGGAATAGACAGCTTACAACACAACTGGACAGGACCAGTTGCAATGAAACAAAGTATAAAATGGATTCAACCGAGAAGGATGAATACATTAAAACATGTAAATAAATGTCTGTACACAGTGCTGCTCAAACAGCTCTCTAGTACCCAGGCTTCTAACAGTCTTTTGAAATAGACCAATGACTTCACGTGTTTATGTTTGTCAGACAAGTTACTGAACAATACTGCCTCTCTGTCTCCAAGTCTAATAAAAGTACAACAATCTTTAAAAAATAAAATGGCGCTGTTTCCCATTTCGAAGCCCTGGCTATTCTGACTGGAATGGAAGTGGGACCACTGGGATTCGATGCCACCATGCGATTGGCTTTCGTACAGCTGTGAAGCTGCCAGCTGTGACGTTAAGACCACCTCCCAAACAGCCGATGCTCCACACGAGGCAGAAAACAAGAGATTTGGCTCAATATTAAAAGGAGCGAGTTCTCGAGGCAGCTTTTGCTATTTTTACCCCAGTCTTTGAGTCAGTCTAAAAGCTGCTGAATATAGCGTGTTTTCATTAGGCGAGACTACGCTGTAAATAACCATCAGAGAGTGCGCTTCATCCACCCAGAAACAAATGTGCATTTCAATGCGCCTGCATTAAAGGGCCGACTGCTTCCCAGGCGGGAACGGGTCAATTAATTTAACGCAACACTCTCACGACACCCTCTCTCTCTGGAGGTGCCCGATGGAACCGTGAACTCCTATCACATCAGCATTAATCACTACAAGAACAAATGCATAAAAAAAGTTTTGGGTAACACCTACTGACTAAAACGGCCTCTGCAAAATACATTAACAAGCAATCACAAATCTATAACCAAAAGAAAAAGTGGGTGACAATGATAGGTAAGAAAATCTAAACATCGAGGGGGCTTGGTGTGCTATTGGCGAGCGAGGGCTGCAGTTCTGATTTCTGTGCTAATTGCCCAGGACCACCTTTCTCCGTGAAAATACGATACATGTCAACAACTGCCCCAGTGTTGTGAGGAGACTTTTAGCCTGCCTGGTTTTGCAGCCTTCAGCTCCAAGCATAATGGGGCTTGTAGTTTCACTTTATCCACTGAATGTGTGGCCTACAAGACCCAGGTTGCAAATGTGTTTGGTTCAAAAGCCCAGACAGGCTCAAAGTCACAGCGTCGTTATTACCTTCAATACCTCTATAACATTTTGCAAACTTGGAAGTGTCTGTTAGGCCTTCCCATGACAATTTCACTGCATATATTCTGCACATAGCACAAAAAAAATGCCCGCACCGTCTCTGCGTATGGCACTGCAATGTATGCCAGAGCAGGAAAGACTACGTGGATATGTCCACACCCACCTCGTGCTCACACCGAGCCATGCGGCAGGGCAGCCCCTTGGATATTCCGTTTTTAAAGGGGATTTTCCGTTTTTAAAAGTGCACTCACCACAATTATAGGCAAATTTCTCATGTTGACTGCACAAGACTTAAATCCTTGAGCCCATTTGCTTTCTAAAACAGTTTCAAGTGAATATTTTCGAGCGCAGGCACTGTGCAGTAACTGCAGTCCACCAAAATGCAAACAACATAGTTTGCTTTTCCTATGTGTACAGAGTAATTTGACCCGTGGCTCGAGAAACTCGATATATTGAAGCCATTATGCATGGTTCAAAGTTCACCAGAATCCGCCTTGTCTTTCAACAACACGCACACATGGTTACCAAGCAGTAATCAAGCATATTACATTTCGATTACCTTTTGTCTCTTATTCAGAAGAAAGAAAACTCCAAGCTTTGTCTGGGTGCTGCATGCACGAAATACTGTCCCAATTCAGTAACCAAGCTATGTATTCTCATGCTTTTCTTGAACACGTTAGGAAACTCATCCCTTCTTCCTTCGCAGCTGTGCAAGGGGGGGGGGGCTCAAATGGTGGATCAAAGGCCTCCCAAAACCGCTAGCATTTCCCTTATTTATTTTGTAAGGCGCCGACTTGTGATGATGCCACTTCGTAGCGCTACCATTTGTCAGGCGTTTGGCTGTGGCGCCTTACAGCCATGCAGACTAAAACATCCACTTAATTGATGTAAGATTGCCCCGATGGTCAAATCTGCCCGGGTCCACTCTGCCTTTCATCGTTCTGAGATAGATTAAACGAGTACTACCGAGTTAGGTCACAAAAAAACATCCGTTATCGGAGTACGAGACCCCTAGGCGAGGTATCTACAAATGCTGGGGTTTACGTTCAGTTTCTGTCTGCAACGCAGATTCCCGAGAGCTGTCAGGTATATAATTGCGTGTTCAGACAGCAACCCCCTGGGGAAGTACATTTTGAGATAAACGACTTTATACAAGGGGGGGCCAATAGGCCCCCACGCAAGCATGGCGGGGCCCGGCCCCTCCCACACCCCGTCCCTTTCGGGGCCGCTTGCCCCGCGCCCTCGCCCCGGAAGTACTGGTGTGCTTCCGGGGCGAGGGGGCGGGGGTCGCGGCGGCGAAGGGGTTAAAAGCCTGGGGAGCGCGGGAAGCGGCCTCTTTGTGCCCGCGCTCCCAGGCTCGCACCTCGCCCCACCGTGGGGCCGTGTAATTTTGTCTCCCATTTTTCTTTCAGGCGGCGTGCTGATTGATCAGAGAGCGGTGGAACTCGGTGCGATGGTGAAAGGACTGAAGCTGAAGCCGTGGGCGAGTCTCGAACTGCAAGCCTCCGGTACAAGGTGAAGGAGCAGCGGAGTCGGTGGGCAGCCGTACGCAAAGAGGAAGGAACAATCCGGTCATCTTAAAGTTAAGTGGCTTACGTGATATGGGCCGTCGGCAAAATGTTATTCCGTGACCCCGTTGGTTGTTCTTGGGCGTACAACGTGATTGGTATAATGCCGGTGCCCGTGTCGTCCAGAGATGCTTGGGGACAATAGCACTGTGCTGTTCGGGTGTTTAATTACAAGAACAAAGCTATCGCTTTGACGGAGTTTTGAGGGTATCTCTGCTCTTCGTAGAACCGATCTAAGTAAGACAAGACAAATTAAATGATGGCGGATGTTTTAGTTAAATCTGCAAATGTTTTCTTCCATACATTATACGGGAAAGTGGCTGAAGATGATTCTTACGATAGTTTAATAATGCTGCAGGCGGAGTGTATAGCTCTCTTCTCGTCAGTTGTTTGAGTAATTATGGCATACACGAGATTTATGTTGTTAATAATATCTGTTCATACTGAGGGGAAAGGCAGACCATGTACTGCCGGATGCTGTTGCCGGCGCTCGCGGGGGGCTGTGTACCGATTTTATCTTACAGTATCGATGGTTACATAGGGGGACAATAAGTACTTTGAATCAAGGCCGAAGCCCCGTGTGCAGTCAGGCGCCCGCCCCTCCCCCGCTGCTCGCGAAAGGAAAGCTTTCCTCCGTGTTTTATCCATTGTGTGTTTTCTCCACGGATGTGAGTGAAGGGGCTTTATCTGAAGGCTAGCCTCGATGATCCTTGCAGCCGATATATTGTTACTTCAGCCAGGGCCCCTTCCCGCAGCACGTATCCCGCGCTCCCTACAAGCGACGTAAATTCTGCTGCAGTCGGGGTTTATCTCAGCTGAGTGACGGAGCACATCCCGCTCGATCGGGCCTTTATTTAACATGTGTTTTGCTGTGTATTCTCACCAAGGAAACATTAGTTTGTTCGTGCATTTGAGCTGCCCTGAGTGTTGGAAATTGAAGAGGAAATGACGGAAAATGCCAGTGTGTTACACTGAGCCAGTACTCTGCTTCTCACAATAGTTGGGTCAGCCATTCTGGTCACTGTTGTAAAACCAGGGCCACTAGAAATATTTTGCAATTGAGGTCTAGATTAATTTTGTCATGGCCTACCAAATTATACAGCATAAAAAGGCAACATATTGTTCGCGTTCGGTGACCGTTTATTTTCTCTAATTTGTCATTGTAAAACCAATCCATAAAAAAGCATCTCAAGGGTATTGTCTTGCATAGGTTCTGCGCACATAATTTGAGACGGACTGCACTTGGAGGTATTTTAATGCGTGTGAGGCAGCTGTGATTTATGTGAGCTCTTGGGCATTAATGAATCAATGGGTAATATGCTTCGCACACCTGATTTAAGAATACTGGGAAGTTTCAGTTCCCACTGTGTTGCTACACTGGCAAGGGAGGGACGCGGCGATATAGGGACTGACTATGCCTTGGTGCATTAATCTAAGCTGCAGGAGCATACATGACCTCCCTTTACATCATATATAATCCATCAACTCATCTCAAAATTGCGAGGGATGGCGCCATACGTGCCAGTAGTTACAATTGGGGGGCAAATGCGGGGTCAAGGTGCATACAACAGCCATTGTAAATATATGGGGCACAGCTAGTAAGGGTCGCGACAAACCCAAAAGTCCTGTCTTCTAGGTGGGATTGTTAACACATATCTGAGGGTATTGACAAGTGCCAGTCATGGGTCGTGTGGGTCACAATGACGGTCACACACGCGCTAATGTTTTGTAACAAAGGAAAATAAGTATGTGCGCAGAAGTTAATACTTGCATCAATATTAATGGAAAGGCATTGTCTGGGATGGCTTGGGTTTCTGGGCTAATGGTTGGGTTGTCACTACTCTAAGCGGTTGGCTTCATAAATACCATTTATATTCAGGCTATTTATACAGATAGAAAATGTTGCAATGAGCATTTATTGAGTGAGATGAGCGCAAGACACACCGAGAATCAGTGTGCTGGGTCTAAGCACCAGCAGTCTAAAATGGTCCTTTATCGGGCTCTGTGGTTGAGCCCTGGCACAGGTGCCCTGTTGCCAGACTGTAGGGACAGCAGGCCTGCAATATACGGGTTTGAAATTACGTACGCTAAACATCTGGGCTTAGCGTAGTGTGCGGCCCTAATTGGGTTTTGCTGTTTCTGCCATTACATTCAGTTGTATGATACAACAACAAGGATACAGCATTCCTACAAGGTTTTCAATGATAGTTAGTTGTATAAGATAAATAACCAGCTATTATGGCTTGTATACAAAATTGAAAAGTTTCCACTTAAAACCCTGGTGACACCACGACGACGATTCCAAAAAGAGAAGGGAAATCCTCTGATGCTCACGAATTTTCATTTAAAGTAGAATAGTGGGGTAGGAAGGTACGATCCCACATCCTATCACACCTGTTTACAAGCAAGTTGGTCCAGTAAATTGTTGACCAGGGTGACCACCTGCTACTGGGGATTAAGTTCCCCGCCTTTCCTCATGCGGGTGTAAGGAGGTTGGGCAGATATATGCTAGGAGGTGGACCTATGGTTTAGGGACTGGCATTTAGGCCCCTCCCCCCTCCTTTCTCATCGGTATGGAATAGCATTCGGCCATGAAATGTTAGTTGGTTTGATTACGAGCTACAACAGCAGCAAGTCTAGGGTTTTGTTTTCTTGCTCCGTTTACTGGAAGGGCCTAGCCCAAAGCTCAGGATTGATCTTGTATTCATGGTCAGCCAACTCTTCTCTTCTGAACCTCATGCATTACTGAATGCAACGAATCTCAGGTGATTATGACGTCCAGGGCTTGGCCACTGGGAAAAGGGAGTCCCCAGGTGGATTCTTTGGTGAATCTTGAGTGAGAATCAGGGGTGTTGCCACTCTGGTTGTCTACATCGCTGACATTTTGTTTGTAGTGTTCCTCCTTTTCCTTGAAAGGTTTTGTGGATGGTTCAGAAGGCCTTAAACATTGAGCTAGCCAGATCAGGGAGCCAGATTATGTGAGCATAGTGCGATAGAGTTGATTGACATTATAAGGGGCGCACTGCACCAGTCTAGGCGACCCCTATTGACGGTAGGTTAAGGACAACCTTATTAGAAAGCTACCCTA
Source organism: Lissotriton helveticus (assembly GCF_964261635.1). NCBI lineage: Eukaryota > Metazoa > Chordata > Amphibia > Caudata > Salamandridae > Lissotriton > Lissotriton helveticus. The sequence continues at coordinate 1,473,695,985 of NC_136065.1, forward strand.
GGGGTAGCTGTGGTTAACAGCCGTCAGGCTCAGGCGGCTAGGGAGGAAAAGCAGCTGGTTTGACCAGTCTAAAAAATTCTCATGAGTGAAGAAATTAAAGTACTACCACACCAGGTGGATATAGATATGGATGTAGGTATTTATTCTGAACACTTTCCTCGGGTCCCTTTAAGAAGCCACGAGGCAAAGAACCCTGTTTTGCCTACATCACTTACAGTTGAGTTATAGTGGTACTCCTGTTCAATGAGATGCTCTGTAGAGGGTGCTAAATGCGTTAAACATTGATCTAGCCAGATCTATCAAAGGTGTAGCACAGGTTAGCAGGCACAGTGCGATGTAAGCCTGGTTACAGTGGTAGAAAACCTTCGACGCCCCCGGACCGAGGTAAGGATACTTAAAAACGGTACCATGGTAAAGTGGCTACGTAAGGGATACATCTATCAGGAATATTGACAATACTAGTTCTGGGTCACCGGGGTGCACTTGCGTGTTTACTTAACAGCATTTGGTACTCAATTCTTTCCCCCCTGTTTTATTGCCTAAATAAGTCAGCCATACCAAAGGTTAGCCAAGAAATTGCCATTCCATAGTAGGCCCGTTAGTTTCAGGTTATTTTCTCAGAGGCCTAGAGCACGCAAAGGACTCACTATAGTAGAGTTGATCTAAAGGGGAAGGTCGTGACCATGCCCAAATCCCATCTCTGATACTGCTGGAGCTCCTGTATGGGCAGGAGGGGCAGACAGATGTGCATATAAACAGGGCTGAACTGGGGGAAGCAGAATGGGGTTAATGAACGGTGATCTGGTTTTACAATAGGTAACGGTTTACTATAAATTGTGGAAAATCATGTGTGGCAGTTGGAGGGCCACCGGTTACTGCAACTTGTTAAGGGAATGAGGCTCAGTCCGGTATCTTAAGAATAATATATATGGTTTATGGTTGCCCCTGAGTTATATTACTCATTACGGTCCAAGCCAACAGTTAGGTGCGAGGGGTTCATACTTAGAATACGTATATCTCACCAAGTTGTGATTGGGTGGGTGCTAATACAAACGGACTGTTCCTTTTAAACTGAGATCCTAATCATCCGTAAGGAGTCATGAGGGCGTTATGGTATGCACTGGGGACTCCATGCTTTGTGTCACTGCACTACACACTGGGTAGTATTCGTTAAGGAAGGCCATGTTACAGGGCACTCTTCGTAACACTAATACAATCACGCTACATGGGACACAAACTGAGGCTATGCTCAACACTAGCCGGAAGTGTTTAGGAGTATGCATCTGATGCTAATCGTATCTCAAACGTGGCAAGGGATGGCAATGTAAGATTATCACGTGTACAGCAGTTATCGCCAGAAACACTAATGGTTGTGTTTATCTTTTTCATTTATGTATGGCCGGATCCATGGTGGATATCTGGAGTGCTACGCATCACAACAGCTGCTACAGGTGGACAGCCCAAGGGATGCTGACGTCAGGTAGAGGATGGCAAACAACAACGCAAGTGTGATGGGCGAGCGATCAAAAGACGCAGGAGGTGCCAACACGGAGTTGATTGTTTGGGTGTGTAAGCCCTTATATTGGCTGGCGGCTGTAATGTAGCATGATGTGGTTTCACAAAAATGGCAGTATTTGCCGTAACGGGAAAATGTATACCTACAGTAGCGGCGCCTGTGCACGCAGGTCCACCAGGGTCAGCATGATATGCATAGACCACCAATTGGTAAGTGATAACGGTAGAGATGGGACAGTACACAAGGGTGTGCATTCCTAACCTCGGCAACCCCAGGAATGATAGGCCTATGCAACGCCTCATTGCCCCGGTTCAGGAAGTAGGGACTTCCATGATAAAATTAGGACCATACACTTAACACTTTCCAGAGCGTAGTGGCTAGGTGTGGGTGGTTAGAAAATTAGGACCATACACTTAACACTTTCCAGAGCGTAGTGGCTAGGTGTGGATGGTTAGCAGACTGTACAGTATGCCAGTGGGAAGGGTAGAATGGTAGTACCAGGATACCCCCGGTCATAGCATCAGATGATAGGACCCAGACTGCACCATAGGGGGGGCTCAGTTTTCCCCAGGCTGCACGTAAAAGGGGGGGGGGGACGAGGCGAGTGCAAGGAGTCACTCGGTGAAGAATCACTCGATAAAGAGGATCAACACTTGGTTGAGAAACTATTTCATACACATTAAACGCAGAACATCCCACAGGGGGGTCATCTCGGGATCAAGTAGACTAACAGTCGGCTGATAATGAGGGGTTGACATTTATTAGAGGCTCTACTCACAGGGCGGGGGGTCCAGTGGACAGAGTCGGGGATGTCCTAGGGATAGGGAACTAAATAGCAGGGGTAGAGGGTTTTGGATTATGAAATTATGACCTGTCAGTGTAGGCGGTTTGGGGGGGGGCCAGATAGTCGGTAAACTACCTGGCCTGTGGCGGTAAGGTCATTAATCGGTGAGCAGCATTTTAAGGTCCTTACGGGGGGGCGGACCCATTCACGAAAGGGGCCGCCCGCGGGAGGGGCCATTGGTCTCTCTCAGAACTTCAGGGGCAGGATATGATATCCCGTTTTAAAGGGTGCGGGGGAGGGAGTCTACGCTTTCCTCAGGCTGGTAGCCACCCCTCACAACACTATGACGTCACTAAGGTGCGCGAGTGTCTGGGCCCTCCTGTTATGGTTAAATGGAGTTCAGGGAGCGCACGTGGGTGTAACGTGCCCTGGGTTGCGCATGCGCATCTTCAACGTGAGAGCGCAGCTGTAAAAGGATCTGACACCGGTTGGCGACCTTGCCGTAGGACTTTATTAAAAATATTAGAATGCAGTTTAATTTTCAGGATGATTAGATTACGTTAGGAAACACGCTGTACTAGCTATTTGTTAAGGTTAGCCCATCATACCATGTCGAAACGGATGTCAATCTAATCTTCTGAAAAGTGTGCATTTTAATAATTGTCAGAAATGTTTATTTGATTAAAATTTTTGATTTATTTTTATATTTTAATAAATACGGCCAGGGGGGGGGCCCCGTACCCCCCCTTGACTTCCAAAGACCCCCATGTGTCGACTGGTTGAGTTGGGTAATTCAGTCAGTGTTTTAAGGGGGGAGGTGGCCGGCAGTCCAAGACCATGATACAAGGGGGGGCCAATAGGCCCCCACGCAAGCATGGCGGGGCCCGGCCCCTCCCACACCCCGTCCCTTTCGGGGCCGCTTGCCCCGCGCCCTCGCCCCGGAAGTACTGGTGTGCTTCCGGGGCGAGGGGGCGGGGGTCGCGGCGGCGAAGGGGTTAAAAGCCTGGGGAGCGCGGGAAGCGGCCTCTTTGTGCCCGCGCTCCCAGGCTCGCACCTCGCCCCACCGTGGGGCCGTGTAATTTTGCCCACCCTCCATCCCTGGTTAGCAGGCCTTGGGGCCTGGCAAATGGTAAGAATCAGGTTTGTCAATGTGCCGGACTATAGGTTTAGGGGGTTTGATCCAGTAGGCCTTGAATTTCCCGTTTACTGGAATGTAGAACAGATGTAAATATTTTGTGCAGTGCCGTGATATTTAACTAATTCTCTCCTTAGGCCTTTTTTCCCGCTTACAGGAGTATCTGTATATGTATATGTTTTGTGTTTTGCTGTGTATTAACAATTTTCTCCTTAGGCCTTTTTTCCTTTTAGAATAGCAATGTCGTATTTATTATGTGTGTCTGGCGGTAAGGTCATTAATCGGTGAGCAGCATTTTAAGGTCCTTACGGGGGGGCGGACCCATTCACGAAAGGGGCCGCCCGCGGGAGGGGCCATTGGTCTCTCTCAGAACTTCAGGGGCAGGATATGATATCCCGTTTTAAAGGGTGCGGGGGAGGGAGTCTACGCTTTCCTCAGGCTGGTAGCCACCCCTCACAACACTATGACGTCACTAAGGTGCGCGAGTGTCTGGGCCCTCCTGTTATGGTTAAATGGAGTTCAGGGAGCGCACGTGGGTGTAACGTGCCCTGGGTTGCGCATGCGCATCTTCAACGTGAGAGCGCAGCTGTAAAAGGATCTGACACCGGTTGGCGACCTTGCCGTAGGACTTTATTAAAAATATTAGAATGCAGTTTAATTTTCAGGATGATTAGATTACGTTAGGAAACATGCTGTACTAGCTATTTGTTAAGGTTAGCCCATCATACCATGTCGAAACGGATGTCAATCTAATCTTCTGAAAAGTGTGCATTTTAATAATTGTCAGAAATGTTTATTTGATTAAAATTTTTGATTTTTTTTTATATTTTAATAAATACGGCCAGGGGGGGGGGGCCCGTACCCCCCCTTGACTTCCAAAGACCCCCATGTGTCGACTGGTTGAGTTGGGTAATTCAGTCAGTGTTTTAAGGGGGGAGGTGGCCGGCAGTCCAAGACCATGCGTGTCGAGAGTCTGTCTAGCGCAACCAAGTTCCATGCGCTGATTTACAACACAGGCAGACTTCCCTTCTCGTGATTTTAAGTGAGCTGGCATTATGTGACTGAACATTAAGTAGAATGTGAGGGAAGATTTCTCGACCAGCTGCTGGCCATGACTGAGATCAATGATTACAAGATCAGTGATCCGCGTCACTTCGAAAAATCGCCATTCCGCAAACGCCAGTGCTCCAGGGATTCACATTTTCGTAAAAAAAATTAATTGGTTATTTTCCTGTTGATGGTCTGACACTGGGGAGGGGTCACCTGTCCCACCTAGAGGTAGCCAGAGAGTGGATCTAACACACGTGACTTGCCGAGGATCACACCCTTTTAGTAAACGTGGACTGTAGGGTAGGAGTTTTTATGCTTCGGTGTTGATACACATGGGCAACTCTAACTCAGCAAACAAGACCCCCTCCCTTTAATGTCGGTTGACTTCATATTTCCGCCCCCTGCTTCATTCTGTGATCAGAAACTTTAAGCTACTTACAACTAAATACAATACAGATAAGGCGACCCAATTCACCACTGCGCGCCTCATTAATTTCACTACTGTATCAACAATAAAAATTAACAGCAAAATACACATTCTGTTCAGAGCGCCTGGAACGGGGGCATGCCCAACAGCGGGGTGCGCAGACTTACATGTGGACAGGGGCGGCTGGTGACATTTGAAAGTGGTGGGGCGTAAACTAATTTGCATATTGCAGCGAGCGCAGCGAGCGAGCCCGAACCACCTTGCATCCATCCATACATCATTCATGCATCCACCCATCCATCCATCCACCCACCCACCCATCCATCCACCAATTCTGCATCCATCATTCATTCATGCATCCACCCATCCATCCAGCATCCATCATTCATTCATGCATTCACCCATCCATCCATCCTGCATCCATCATTCATTCATCCACCCATCCACCCTGCATCCATCATTCATTCATCCATCCACCCATCCATCCTGCATCCATCCATCATTCATTCATCCATCCATCCACCCATCCATCCACCCATCCATCATCCATCCTGCATCCATTCCTGCATCCATTCATGTGTCCACCCATCCATCCACCCATCCTGCATCCATCATTCATGCACCCATCCATCCACCCTGCATCCATCATTCATTCATCCACCCATCCATCCACCCATCATCCATTCCTGCATCCATTCATGCATCCACCCATCCATCCTGCATCCATCATTCATTCATGCACCCATTCATCCACCCTGCATCCATCCTGCATCGATCATTCATCCACCCATCCTGCATCCATCCTGCATCCATCATTCATTCATGCATCCACCCATCCATTCATCCACCCATCATTCATCCATCATCCATCCATCCATTCATTCATGCACCCATCCATCCACCCTGCATCCATCCTGCATCCATCATTCATTCATCTACCCATCCACCCATCCTGCATCCATCCTGCATCCATCATTCATGCATCCACCCATCCATTCATCCACCCATCATTCATCCTGCATCCATTCATGCATCCACCCATCCTGCATCCATCATTCATGTATTTTTATGACCATATAACTTGCACACAGCTTGTCAGTGTTTAATACCAGTCTCGAACCTTGTACTCCAGCACCAATGATACATGATTAATATTAATTGTTTTTAAAAACATGTATTTATTCGACACCAATTTCACACCTTAGTCGGAACATCATTTTTATTTGTTTTTTAAAATATCTATTTATTTAACACCAAAGTAAGTCATGTATACATGTTTATGGTTCGATAAGAGGCTCGAACCTGGTTTCCCAGCACCAAAGTCGGCCGTGCTATCCGTCAGGGGTTATGTAACCCGGCTATGTATTGACCAGCCAATCCTGCGCCAGGATTGGCTGGGGGGGCACCATGACTCCTCGCCCAGTCGCCCTGTGTAACCCCGGGGGCTGTGGCCCGCCCCCGGTCCTCTCTTTAAGGGGGAATTCACAAGAAAATGATCTGCGCATGCGCGGGCATGTTTGTGCCCAAAAATACACTTGCGCAGCTGCAGCAGCCCGATCCTCCCCCCCCCCCCCCCCCCCTTGCGCACTCCTGGAAGGTCGGGTGTCTCCCGGTTTCCCGGCCGGCAGATAGCGCGATTTTTTAAAATAATTGTGTTTGCCTTCTAGTGACGACGTGGTGGGTCCATGGGGCTTAGTGGGGCTTCGCCCCTACGCCCCAATGGACGCACCGCGCCTGCATGTGGAGCTTGCTGGTCACCGTGTTCCTGGGGGCGAGGACGGCGCTGTACCTTCACTGCGGTGCTGCGAGGAGGAGGCTCTCCTCGGCACTTGAAGACTCGGCGACGGACACAGAGGAGGGCAGAGGGAAGGGGGGAGGCGAGCAGCTCCTGAAAGCGCTGTTTGCTCACCTTCACTGAAGTGCTGTGAGGAGGAGGCTCTCCTCGGCACTTGAAGACTCGGCGACGGACAAAAACAAATGGCTGCCTCAAGCTTCCAGAATTTTTCGAATTCGGGGGCGTGTTTTGCTGTCCTGAGTGACGGACGACGTCACGAGCTAAAGAACAGCAAAACTTACGCCCCCGAATCCGAAAAAGACGGGGCTTGTTTGGAGTGACTCCCTTCTCTTCCAATGGCTGGCTTCCTTTTAGGAAGCCATCCAATGGAAGCGAACGGAGCTGAGAGGCGGGTTTAAAGTGCCCTACTCCGAAACATAATTTCTCCGGACCGGAAGCTGTGCTTTGCACAGCTTATAGGTCCCGAGACCTAAAAAAGAGAAACAAGGGATTCCAAACAGAGCCCTGCGTGCGCTCACACTGCACCAGCAAAGCCTCAGTTGTACCTATGTATCAAGCATATTATTCACATTGGCGCGCTCGGTAAACACCTTAAGTATGACAATATACACATGTTTATTTAAGCAACATATTTCAAAATTATAATCTAAGCACTTGGTAAAAATGCTTAAAACTCTTGCCGTTTTACTCTGTCGTCTATTATAAGTCATAGTACAAAAAACTAAAAGAAAAATGGTTTGTATTTTTTCCGATTGCGTATATTCAGGGAAAGTTCAGATCAGACAAAATAAATTATTCTTAACAAGTGAGGTTCCCTGAATTAATAACGTGTTTGTCTATTGGACAAGATTAATTACAACAGAGTAATTTGTCATTTTCAGCTTTGTGTTGATCATTTTAAATCGTAAGTGGATTTAAATAGCGCTTAATACCAGGTGTTGAGGAATAAATGAAGTAGATTCAACATCACTCTACAGGGCATTACACAAGTCCCCGCATTCACTACATCACAGGGGAGCTCCCACCTCTTTTAGGGCCCCATGAAACTCTTCAGGGGGCTTATTCTGACCAAGGCCAAGAGTATCAATTAATTTGGAAGACTTAGGGGGGCCTCCTTAACATTCTGCGGGTGGGGGGCATCATTTTACTTTTCCCCAACTGTCACTCTCAACTTTGTTTTCAAGTCACCATGAACTTAAATAGTAATGAGAACCTTTCACACCCCTAAGCAGCCCAAAAGGCACGTGTGAAGAAATATCGATGTAAGTTAATTATAACTGCGATCTGGTTCAAAAGCAAGGTAGCCCCAGTGTTTTTTTTTTAGCACTCTCCACACCCATTATGTAAATGGACCTATATATACTGATTATTTTGTAAAGTAGACACGCATTGACAAAGACAATATCCGTGGCATGTGTGCAGTGACAAGGCTTTCTTTGTGCAAACACAAACATTTGCCAAAGAGGGATATTTTGAGGGGCGTGGCTAAGATGGCCAAAATGGTAGATGTGTGAACCTGGACTTCTTGCCGGACTAATTAAATCCTGCCATAATGCGTCCGGAAGCCTGATCCGCACACTATGCATACTTCCGCAGCGGTGGAGGATTCTCACCGGAGTCTGATTCTGAGATGACTCCCCTCCAATGGAGGGCTGGGTCTGGTGAGAGCCCACAGCCTGATCTAGGACCAGAGACCTGTTGCTACTGACCAGAGCCTGAGATGTGCGCCAGCCGTGCCCAGTTGAGCCCAGCAGCCTGGGGTGCTGGCCCAACATGTCAGTCCGGCCAGCACATAATGGTAAATTTGTAAACATACTCAGACATTTTACCTATAAACTCAACTGTGTGAAAAAGCAAAACAAATACAAAGCATTTTGCAGTCTGTGCTGTTCAAAAATACTTCCTCTCTAATGCAGCAGTACAGGAAACTATTTTAAGGTTTAGGGTGCATTTTGATTTTTTGGGGCACAAGGGAAATTTTATGTTTTTGGGTAAGTATCAGTTTGAGATGATAAGGGAATTTTCTGGGTTTAGGGTCGGTGTGTGTTTTTGAGTGGTGAGATATTTTTCGGGTTTAGGTTGGGTATGGATTTTGGTTGGAAATTGAGTTTTTGAGGTTTTTGGTGGTTATGAGTGTTTGGGTGATAAGGTATTTTTTAGGGTATAGGGTGGGTCTGGGTTTTTGGGTGGCATGTGAATTTTTTGTGTTTACCATGGGTATTGGTATTTGGGTGGCAAGGGATTTCTTTAAGTTTAGGGTGGGTATGGGTTTTGGGTGGTAAGAGATTTGTTTCGGGTTAGGGTGGCAAAGGAATTTTTTAGGGTTTAGCGTGGGTAAGGATTTTTGGGTGGCAAGGGGATTTTTATGGTTTAGGGTGGGTGTTTTTTGATTGGCAAGGGGATTTCTAGGAGTTAGGGTGGGTATGGGTTATTGGATGGCAACATAATTGTTAGTGTTTTTTGACTTGTCTATATCTTTTGCGCCGGTTGACGAATCTTCACAAACTGTTCCAAAAAAGTGTGCTGGTGATTCCAGCTGTGCATGGAAAATTTCAGGGGAGTAGAAAAAGGCAGAGGTAAAAAAAAGAGCTTTTCCCCATGTTAATTACTTAGTCTGTGGACACTCCTGCAGGCCGAACCGCCAGACAGTATTAAACCGCCAGACAGTATTATAAAAAAAAATGGGATAAAAGTAGATTCTGTTCTGGAGATCACACCTATTATTAGGTCTCCGCCGAGCCCCTTTTGTCGGCATGTGTGCTTCCCAGGAGACAGTCCTGGCCGCGCGCATGGAGGCGATTTGAAAGTGACACGCGCACGCGAACGAGCGCTGCGGCCAGGCGCTGGCTCCTGGGAAGCACACACGCATGCGCATACACACACAAGTGGCCACATACATACAGAGATTCCCCCTCCCACACACATACACACGCGCACGCACACAGACACACGAGTGCTGACCCCCCACCCCCCCTCGCACACAGACACACACACGTGGGCGCCCCGCCCGTAACGCCTCAGCTAGAGACGCCTTCACGGGCCGGACAGAGCCCCACCGGAGGAGAGCCGCCAGATTGCCCCAGGAGCCCCGCCTACGCCCGGACAACAGACAGCACCCCCGACGGCCCGCAGAGCCCCTCGGAGGCCCCGCTCCAGCGCCGCATCTCTTCAACGCTGCCACGAGCCGGACCTACCTCCGGGCCTCTGCTGAGCCCTGCCGGTCCACAGCTGTTCCCCGCATTGTCCGCGGCATCCCGGACCCAGGTACTGTTTAGTGTGTGCTCGAGGGCGCCGTCACGGACTCGAAGGTCTGCCCCTCATGAGATCTGTTTGCAGTTAACCCCTTGCAGGGCACACACGGAGCTCAACACTTCGCCTCAGCAGGAAAAAAAATGAACAGCACATTTTAGTTAAGCCCTAAATCTAATTTACAGTAGAAAATATTTAGGCACAAAATAGTTTGTCACCTCCCGCATATGCACTTCCTGTAAGGAAGCTGATATAGTAGTGGACTGGTTTTCCCTATCCTAGATGAAGAGCCGTATGTTATTCACTTGCCTAATAAATAGTTTAGGCAGCGGCAGGCAGTCACCTTAGTCCTTTCTTTATTTCCATAATACTTGTATCGTGGGTACTCGCTCTTAACTAATACATTCTAGGTCGGCACATCGAAAGCGAACAGGAAGTTTATCTCCCCAAAGTACCCCCAACACGGCAAACTCGTCACTACTACAGTTCAAAACCAGTATTCTGCCTGGCTGTACAATGTCCCCTGACCAGATCTATGCCTAATTCGTGCACGATGATTGTGCCTGATTGATATATGGCCGCGGATTTCTTTAGAGATGATAGGCGCCAGCTGCTATATATATATTTGTTTGCCGTTTTATGTAGGAGAACGCGACCCGAAGGTATTGGGGCGATTTACATGAGCACCAGTTACAGTACACAAGGACACGGTCATGTTTTTTGTTGTTAAATTGTTAGTATGTTCCTCAGCTAAACATGGGAAAGAAAGATACCCGATCGTTGGGTATGCAAACTTAGCTGAGTGGAGACGCGGAGACTCGCTCTTTGCCCAAAAAGGATCTATCATATAACACACTCCTTTCACTTATACATACAGCACACACACACACTCCTATCACTTACACACACTCACAGTCCACACACACACACGCATACACTCTCCTATCATTTAGACATACAGCACACACACATTCACACAAAATAACCCACCCATTATGTTTTGGGAAACTGAAGGCAGTGCATTAAGCTGCAAGTGTGGCTTTGAAAAAAAGATGGCTGCTTGTCGATGGGAGGTACTAAGCCTTGTCGTCTTGAACCTTTAGTAACACCAATACAGACTTAGCTAAAAATTTAATGCAACCCATTGTCATATACAATGCCAATAACTCAAACTTTAATGCTGCGAGACCTATTGCATTGCAAATGCTTGTTATTACTATTACTACTGAAGATCGTTGCGCTAGCGCTTGACTGTGACTAGGATTACTGCAAGCAATTCTTTCGTTTTAAAGACTTTTAAAAACCTTATTGATTGTGATAATATGTGTTTTTAAATATACTGCTGAGCTCTTACTTGCATTCTGGTCGCCTACTCCCCGGTCCACCACAGCTTCTGTGCTGATTGTTGTGGAGGGAGGTTCAAGCGACACCACTTCCTGGTTGCTCCATCCAGGGCAGCCATCTTGGGGAGGTTGACGGGCTAGTCTCCCCCCTCGCCCTCACTATTTTAGGGCGGGAGTCATCCGCGCACGATCATTAACTACTGAAGATCGTTGCGCTAGCGCTTGACTGTGACTAGGATTACTGCAAGCAATTCTTTCGTTTTAAAGACTTTTAAAAACCTTATTGATTGTGATAATATGTGTTTTTAAATATACTGCTGAGCTCTTACTTGCATTCTGGTCGCCTACTCCCCGGTCCACCACAGCTTCTGTGCTGATTGTTGTGGAGGGAGGTTCAAGCGACACCACTTCCTGGTTGCTCCATCCAGGGCAGCCATCTTGGGGAGGTTGACGGGCTAGTCTCCCCCCTCGCCCTCACTATTTTAGGGCAGGAGTCAACCGCGCACGATCATTAACTACTGAAGATCGTTGCGCTAGCGCTTGACTGTGACTAGGATTACTGCAAGCAATCCTTTCGTTTTAAAGACTTTTAAAAACCTTATTGATTGTGATAATATGTGTTTTTAAATATACTGCTGAGCTCTTACTTGCATTCTGGTCGCCTACTCCCCGGTCCACCACAGCTTCTGTGCTGATTGTTGTGGAGGGAGGTTCAAGCGACACCACTTCCTGGTTGCTCCATCCAGGGCAGCCATCTTGGGGAGGTTGACGGGCTAGTCTCCCCCCTCGCCTAATCTATATAGCCTCTCCTTATCTCGCGCAGCGGTGACGCGCAGCGGTAGCGCCGTATACGCGCCGAAGAGGCGCCAAAGAGAAGCCAGTCTGCGCCAGTCCGCGTTCAGACGCTTCTCGCTGGCCCTGGCCTGGGATCCGACTAGCACTATGGCAGGGAATCGTACTTCTTACAATTCTCTGTTGTTACACTCCTTACGACCCCCCGTCAGTCTCTCCTGTCGTCACTCTTTTTCCCCTACTAATCCTGAACATCGTTGCAAACACTGTACGTGGAGCACCTCCCGCCCATATAGCTGTTCTCTCCCTCCGGGACAGACTTGGAGACTGTATCTCCTCAATTGTCGTTCGTTACCTAAACACTTCACTGAGCTGTACCTGTTGATTGAAGAGCTCAATCCTGATGCTCTATTTTTAACGGAAACTTGGCTCCAGATGGACAATGACCCGACTACAACTTGGGCCACACCTCAAGGCTACACCCTTAAGCGCCTCGACCGCCAGTCGGGGAGAGGCGGGGGCCTGGCCATCATATACAGGGATAGTTTTAAGTGTCGTGTTACTCCTAATCCCTCGCTGACCTGCGAAAGTTTACACTTTGCGCTTGATTTCTCCCCCACCACCACCTTCTCCGGTATCTTACTCTATCGTCCACCAGGTTCCCTTAATAATTTTAATACGCAAATCACGGACCTCACTGCCAACGCAGTACTGACCTCATCTAACTTCACTTTGCTTGGGGATTTTAACATCCATTTGGCTGACCCCAATGATACGTCAGCCAATAACTTACGGGTCAACATGCAAGCGTTAGACCTCTGCCAGAGAGGCCATCAGGCGACCCACAAGAAGGGACATCTTCTTGATCACATATACAGTAACACCAACCTTAATGTAGAGTCCCCTGTTCCACTACCCTGGACCGATCACTTTTTGATACCTTTCACCTGGCTTTCCAACTCCTCTTCCCCTTGTGATGCTCCTACCAAGTATTTGGGTAGGAAATGGTCCTCACTCCCCCTCACTGACTGGACAGCTGCTCTCGTCCAAGATCCCCCGAGGAAGGCTATGACTCCTGCCTCCGCCTCTAACGAATTTGATCACTGGATCTCCAGCACCCTCAACCAGGTTCTTCCCAAACGCCCTTGTAAACTTATTAGAAGACCTAAAGTTGCACCTTGGTATACTCCTGCTCTAAGGTTATTAAAACTTGACTGTCGTAAACTTGAGAGAGCATGGAGGAAGGACCATTCTCTGACTAGGAAAGATGATTATAGGGCTGTAATGAAGCTTTACAAATTAGAGATCAAAAAGGCGCAAGCCTTCTTCTATGAAGGGAAAATTAACGCAGCAGCCAATGCGCCCAGGGAAATCTTTAGGATAGCTAAGTCTCTTATCTCACCCCCGGCTGAGCGTCCTACTGCCGAAGGTGCACAAGACCGCTGCAATGAGCTGGCCGCCTTCTTCTCAAAGAAAATTTTGACCATATACTCCTCCTTTAGCAATCCTATGGTCAACGCATGCTCTGTCTCACACAAATTAGTTGACTCTCTGGTTCTCTGCAAGCTGGACACAATTCCGCTTCTTGATGCCTGTGGTCTGGACAGATTAATCTCCAAAGTCACTTCCGGGTCACCCAATGACCCGGCACCCCCCCGGATCCTTGTCAAGGCCTTGGACGTTATTCGTCCTGTCATTTTGGAAACCTTAAACACTTCCATTGTGTCCAAATCGGTCCCACCTGCCTGGAAATGTGCCATGGTGAGGGCACTACTCAAAAAGCCCACCCTAGATCAGAGCAACTTGTCCAACTACCGCCCCATTTCGTTGCTCCCCTGGCTGAGTAAACTGCTGGAGAGGCACGTTAATAACATCTTAACAGACTATTTGGAGTCCAACTGTCTGTTGCGTGCCTCCCAGACAGGTTTTCGTCCTCAACATGGTACCGAAACCGCTATGTTAGCGGTTACAGAAGAAGCAAGAGCCGTGCTTGATCAGGGAGGAAAGGTGGCCATTATCCTGTTAGATCTTAGCGCCGCGTTCGACACGGTAAACCATGCCACGCTACTACATCGACTGGCTGGCATGGGCGTGTCGGGCGCGGCTCTAGATTGGCTTGCCTCCTTTCTGAGCGAGCGTTTTTTCCAGGTCTTCGAGGGTGAGATAGTCTCTCCCAAACGTCCTCTCAGGTGCGGGGTCCCCCAGGGCTCCTCCCTGAGCCCGACCCTCTTTAACGCCTACATGGAACCTCTGGACAGGATAGTCCATCCCTTTGGTGTGCGTATTGTCACCTACGCGGATGATACGCAGCTGGTGGTCTCTCTAGACCACGCAGATGGATCATCCAACACCTTAGGCCCCTGTCTAGAGGCTGTTGCCAGATGGATGCAAGCCTCTTGTCTGAAACTTAACGGGGAGAAGACAGACATCATTCTCCTCGGTAATTCCTCCCCGTCTGTTCTTGCACCCGTCTGGCCACCATGTCTAGGCGTTCCCCCTGCCCCTAGGTCCCAGATAAAGAGCCTCGGGATCTGGCTTGACACCGCCCTTGATTTCTCGGTCCAGGCTACCAAGACCGCCGCCACTTGCTTTGGACTAATGAGGATGCTCCGGCGGGTGCTCCCTTTGCTCCCTTTCCAGGCGAGGAGGATCATGGTCCAGGCCCTGATTCTCTCCCGCCTGGACTACGGGAATGCTCTCTATCTGGGAGCACCGGCCTCGGTACTTCAGAAGCTTCAGGTCACACAAAATAGTGCGGCCCGCCTACTGTTTAATCTGCCCCGTCGGCAGTCGGCGAGGAAGGCTCTGAAAGACCTCCATTGGCTCCCAATAGCTGCCAGAGTGCAGTTCAAGGCTCTGTGCATTCTGCACAAATCCTTCCATCGTGTAGGCCCAGCGATTCTGCAACCTCTGGTTACGCCCTATGTTCCAGCTCGCTCCCTTCGTTCTGGCACCCTGCAGCTGGCTACCTCTGTTAAAATCAATAGAGCCCGCTGGGGTGGCCGCTCTTTTTCCCACTCGGCGGCCAGACTCTGGAACGCCCTTCCCTTCGCCATCCGAGGAAATAGCAACCTCCTGTTTTTTAGAAAGGCCCTGAAAACGCATTTGTTTGCAAAATCCTGCTGATCTGCCCTGAGCCTGCGCTAAGCCATTTAATCTTCAAGCGCTGCGAGGCCTCAGGGCAGTTATGCGCTATACAAATGTAATTTTTTCATTTCATTTCATTTCATTATTAGGTGTAAATCGTTCAGTAGTTATTGAGGTATTATAGGAATCCAAATTTGTATATCTGGGCATAGGTGGTACTTTTGTAGTGCATTTGTGTTTATGTTTAAACTCATACACTTTCAGAAAACACTATCACTGGATAATGTCATCAGTGATGTCATTTAAGATGTCATCAGTAATGTCACTGACCATGTCATAAGTGATCCAATATGTGAGGTCATAAGCAGTGCATTGTGCGGGCATAAATTATAGTTAGCTCAGGTAATTATAACTGCAGATTTTCTCTCGGGGAACTGTCTTCCGAATTCCCGTTGAGGAACGGGGTAAGATAGGGCTGCATACTGGCACCGTTAATATTTATTTTATACACTAATGGTTTAACAGCCCATCGAGCCTCCTCCCACACTGACATATCTAGAATAGCAGGCTGCACCGTCCCCGCTTTGCTTTATGCAGACAATGCCGTTTTGTTGGTCTTTACCACAAAAGCCCTGAGACACCAGGTGGAATGTTTTGTTTCCTTTATGCACAATTTGAACCTTAGCACTAATTACTCAAAATTACATATTATATCTTGTAGCCCAGGCAAACGAAGAACTAACAAACTTAGCATTAACGGTCATGTTTTGACATCCGTCAAGACCTTTTGTTACTTCGGACTAAACTTTAGTTCTTCTGGGTCATGGAATCCCCACTGTGCTCTGGTCTGTTCCAAGTTAAGTAAATGCCAGCATTTGCCAGCATTTGTAAAGCGCACAGCTACCTCCAACGGAAGTGTCCCGGCGCTGTCTGTATATCGCTTAGGAACCCTTCCTGGCTTTTCCCTGTGAAATGTCTACTCATGGGCACCCCCAAGGTGAAGCCAGGCATCCCAGAGCTGTTGGGGCCGTTGTGGAGGTTAAGCAAGCTATTGCCCAGAGTTGCAGAGTGGGACCCATGATTAGAATAGGCACCGAGGCCCGAATTATCAGGTCCGAGGAAATTGAGCCCAAGACCCGCCGAGGTGTGTATTGAACCCTGGTCCCGGACCAGACCTCTGCATCAGGGTCTGCCGCTCTAACCATTTGAGCCACACTTCTCCAAATGCACAGGGATAGTAAGTAACCTCATTATACCTCAAATTAGAGGGACATTGACTCCTCCTCTGAAAGTGTTTAATTCCCAATGCATTGGTGTGGCCACTCACGGAGTAGAAGTATGGGGTTTTAGCAAATGCAGTTCCATTCAGGCTGAGGTAAACCGTTTCCTCTGCAGGTTATTAAGTGCACCCCATCTACCCCTACCGTCACACTGCACCTGGAGCTAAACCAGGGTTTTATTGAGGATACGATCCAGATGGCGCCGCTCCTACTATAGGTTAGCATCTGGTTGAAGCCAGACACTAAACACTGTAGGGACATTATTTCCGACTGTATGAAGTTGAATAACTTTTCCAACATACCTTGGCTGAGCTGTTTATGTGAGACTTTCAGCTCCCTTGGCATGACCTGGTGGTACACTGAACCTACTTGTATCCCCAATAACACTACGTCCAAGGTGAAATTATTATTCAAGGCTCATCGTGAAACAATTAGGCCTAAAACCGAGCTATTCAAACCCCTGCTGCAGCAATATTACCATTTTTTTATACTATTGAGCCTCCACAGTATTTGGCCTTGGAGCTGACCAGATGGGAGCGATCTATACTTTTTCGCTTTAGAGCTTGCTCAATCTACTGGTCTATCATTTAAACATTATTTAGATTCAGAGGGAAGTAAGGTCTCTCTGTGCCCGTGTGACAATAACACTGGCCAATCTTTGTTGCACTTCATGTCTTTCTGCAATTAGCACGTCAACACTTTCTAATTCCCTTATTAAGGAGGTTAGTTTTCGTCACTGCAATCCTGCACTCCTTCACTTACAATTTCTCAGTTCCCCCAAAATTGTTTTTCACATTTGTGCCTTCTTGAAAGCTGCACTCAGAACCAAACAAACTATACAGGATTAATCTGACTGAATCTTTTATGGGTAGCTTGGCAAAGTACACTGATTTAGGTAGGCAAGCGGGGTTATCTCATTAACGGTGGCTAGAGGGAGCGCATGGCGGACACTTTTTGAGGCCTTTGCCTTCTCCCCATTCTCTGTTCTTGGTGCTAAAACTGCCTTCATACCCTTAGTTCTTATCAGTGCACTTTACTCACAATATGTTTTTTATACCCTAGATCCTTTTCAAATTTTTGATGCCAGATGTATTTTGTGTGTAGTATTTTTATGTAATTGCATGGTCTCAATTTGAAACTGAACTGCTGAATTTTACTGGTTATATACGAGTAACTATAACATTCCTATAACCTTTGGCTTTTTCAGTGAGTTTCTAAGGGTTTTTTAATGATGCCTTGGAAAATGGAGACACTTCCTCTGGAGTGCTACAAGAGATGGGGTAACCTCCCAGGGTTACCCCCCCCCCCCCAAACAGCAGACAACTTCCTCTGACTGACAGGCCACAGTGGTACTCCCCCAGTCCTCATCCTTCACCACCTCTTTGTCCCGGTGGGGGGGGGATCTCAGGCTCCCGCCCATAGGGCCACGACTTTAGAAGCTTGATACACCCTCAAGGTCAAACTCACACCTTTGCCCTTCACCATCAAGAGAGTGAGCTACCCTCCCAACTTATATGCCTTTTGTAATGATCCATGCTCCTATTAAGACTTACCTTACTTTGGTTTGCCCTGGCTTGGTGAGTTGTGCAGTATGTGTCGGCGGAGAAAGTGGGTGTGTGGAGGCAGGTGAAGTGACATGCAGTGGAGTGGCATAAAGTGGAGTGGTGTACACTGGAGTAGCATATAGTTCATTGGTGTACAGTGAAGTGGCATTGAGTACAATAGCGTAGACTTTAGTGTCGTAGAAGGGCATTGCATACAGTGAAATAGCGTACAGTGGAGTAGAGTGAAGTGGGGTAGGCTGGAATGTGACAGAATGCTGTAGCGTAGAGTTTAATAGTATATAGTGCAGTGGTGCAGAGAGGAGTGGTGTAGAGTGGAGTAGAATAGAGTGGAGTGGCGTACAGTGGCTTTGCATAGAGTGTAGTGGCGTATATATCTTCCACAAGCACAACGCAGCACGGTTGTTTGACATTACAAAGCTGCATTACTACACATGCCTTTCCCAAGCAAATATTTACCATGCATAATTTTACCACGCATGGAAATTCCATTTAAGGTAAGTATTATTATGGTAAGTGCTATACATACATTTATATCACTTTGAGCCAGTAGTTGCCAACGAGTGCCACAGATACTCATTTTTGGAGAGTGGCACTTCTTTTTCTGCATCAGACATTTATTGATAGCAAGAGGGGGAAAAACAAACAAAGTAGAAAGATGGAGGAAAAGAAACACAGAAAAACCATGACAAGAGAGTTTCTAGTATTGCATCAAAGAGGTATGAGAATGCGTTGTGTATTATTTTCTTGTGGAATTACCACCCACTAAAATCGGGTTCGATGTAGGAACATCCGCCCACTCATGATCAGACGGGGTGAAATTCCATACTGGAATTCCATGTCCACGTGACTCATAATCAGGGTTGCCATAGGTATTGTAGCTAAAAATTTTGGGGTGTGGTGCTATCCATAAACCCCATTATTCCAATAGTGGATGCAGCAAGAGTTACTTCTCCTTCTGGAATGTATTGGGCCACTCATAATAAGAGTATTAAAGTATTCTAAAAAACACCTTTTTTGTTCTAAAACATTCACCATGGTATAGTTTTTGATTCAAGACTACCCAGTGTTTCAGTGACAGCCAGCGATTATTATTTTTGCCAAGGGAACATTGCACCTCGTTCACAGGACACTGGGACAGCAGGCCTTTCCTGAAGTGCAGGGTGGCCCAGTAGTCAGCTGTCAGTTAATAACAAAAGTACACATTAGGCCCCATAACCAAAATTATTGTGCCACCTGCAAACTCTTTGAAATGACCAACTGAGAAAATATGTGTTAAAGGAGATTTCTTATTCTGCGGCTCTAATATGATAAAACGTCAGAGCAGGATATCTAAAAGGAGTTTTTACATTACTTTTGGACATTCCCCATTCCCCCAAATAAAAAGGGTAATCACATACCTGCATGACAGGCTTTGAAAACTTCACAAAAGTTAACGAGAAAAATTCAATTTTATGTTGTTAAAAATATTATGTGCGATACAAACATTTTCTGGATATTATGTTATGAGAAACATCTATTTTCATATATATTTACGCATTACACGAGGATATAACATTATGAAAATAACAAATCTGATATACTAAATAAAATAACTCCAACTATTAAAATTCAGATAATGCATACAAACCCTATAATGTTTGGTGTAACCAGGGATAATATCCTAAATAAACAGCTTCAGATATCTGTATGCCATACATTAAATACCAGGGACCTCATTGACAACTTTTTGGTGCAAGGCAGTGCTGCAAGGTTTGTTTGCTGTGCTGCCCTGCATCAAAAGAAAACGGTATGAATGTGCAGTATGTAGGAGATATGGTGCAATCCTGTACTCTTTCACTTCTCTGGCACACAATTGGCTGCCTTATGCCGATGCATGCACCCTTACACCATGATGCAGGGGTTTGTGCGTTGTAAGAATTATTTTTGTGCAAGAAGGTATACCTCCCTGCACAGAAACAATGGAAGTGTTTTGCTCTTTCTATGTGGCCTGTTCTTTATGCCTCCCCTGGGGAGGCATATGGTTTGACGCATTCTCAGATTTACGCTGTGTTGTAAATTTTGGAATGTGTCAAAACGGCCACCAAAACCCCCAAGGCACCCCTCCCTGATACAGGTTGATGCAACGCAGCAACCTGCGCTGCCTTACACCATATCCAAGAGGATATGAAAAGCCATGCAGGGTAGCATAGAGTAGCCTTGTAAATATTGGTTTGCACTCTGCGCCACTGGAGCATCAAAAAAAATGACTCTAGTGGCCCACATGGTTTGTAAATAAGCCCCCGATTCTTAGTTGCCGTTTAACTCATGAACCCATATTATGCAATATCTCAAAAACTCGGTACCAGCGATCTCTTACAGTAAAGCTGAAAATAGATGCCAAAAATCCTAGTTCCAGGATTAGAATTTACCAAATGGATCAGGTCCCGTGGTAGTAGGTGACTACTGGGAAGTATTCATGATAGATACTGAAATTTACCACAATTTTTTTAAAACTTGTAACTATTTCAATAAATTTGGAGACTGGGGAGACATTAGGATGTCGCCCTGCCTGGCGGAGGCAATCCGCCCGACATCCATCCCTGCATTCTCCCCCGCCACATTACAATGGCGGAGGGGACCGCAGCAGTACACAGTAAAGCCTGTTTTCCGCCCCGGTCGCCTTGCGGCTGGGGCGGAAAAAGTTTAATATGGTGGCGGTGTCTAATAGACACCGCCAGCCATATTACGATGGGCTGTGTGTCATGCTTTTCCGCGGCGGCAATGCCGCCACGGAAAGGCAGGCGGTGTTCACTCTGGGGGCCCCCTGCGGGCCTCCAGAGTGAAGCAGAGTAGGGGTATGCACACGGGGGGGTACCTGTGGTACCACCCCACATTTGCATTAACAAAGCGGCTGGTACTGAGCGGTGCCTGCCGCTTTGTTAATGTAAATGCTGCAAATCATTTTTAGTATTGTGGCAGGCGATGCAGAGTGCACCGCCCGCCACAATACTAAAAATACAGGATGTGCCCGCCACTGTGGTGGGCACATCCTAATACCCCCCACGGGACCCCCGCCCTTATGGTGGGAGGTCCCGTTTGCCGCTAGGGTGGCAGGCGGGCAAAGCCCGCCCGCCATCCTAATGGACCCCTAGTTGTTCGTTTTCTAAACGTGTCTAACAGGTTGCAGGAGCGAGTAGTCAATGCTTACTTCAGAAGATTTTAAAGAAATTAGAACTAAAAAACACTATGAATAATAATCACACAAACTCAGTCTCGGACTGCATTATATTTTTTAACATGACCTGATTTAGAGGAGGGGATTTAGAATAAAAACCTCAAAATGCACCATAGTAGCTATGTGACACATAGTATTCGTGCTGCCCAGTAAACATTTTCTGATGTATCAGCTCAGACAGTGTCTCTCTACACCAGGGGTACTCAAAGTACGGCCCGCGGGCCAGTAGCGGCCCGGCAAGCCTTCAGTGGCGGCCCGCGGAGCTTGAGACATCGCACCTGTGTGTGTGTGTTTTTTTTTACTTCAGCAAACACCTCGGGGAGCAGCAGTGCGAGTCAGAGACACTGCTCTGTGGGGGCCCGTGTGATTCCAGCCACAGTCAAGAGTGGAGCTGCAGGGGCGCTAAGAGGTGAACAAAGCCTCATTAACAAACAAATGGTCGTTTAAAAACCTGTTAAGTACTGGGGTGCCCTGGAGGCTGTGTCAGCCAGGCTGACGCACAGGGGAGATGGGGTGGGAGGGGGGAGGACAGCAGGAACTGATATCCGGATGAGGGAGGTGGAGGGCAGAGCAGGGAGTGAGAGCCTGGGTGAGGGAGGTGGAGGGCAGAGCAGGGAGTGCTAGCCCGGGTGAGGGAGGTGGGAGGGCAGAGCATGGAGTGAGAGCCCGGGTGAGGGAGGTGGGAGGGCAGAGCATGGAGTGAGAGCCCGGGTGAGGGAGGTGGGAGGGCAGAGCAGGGAGTGAGAGCCCGGGTGAGGCAGGTGGGAGGGCAGAGCAGGGAGTGAGAGCCAGGGTGAGGGAGGTGGAGGGCAGAGCAGGGAGTGAGAGACCGGGTGAGGCAGGTGGGAGGGCAGAGCAGGGAGTAAGAGACCGGGTGAGGCAGGTGGGAGGGCAGAGCAGGGAGTGAGAGCCGGGTAAGGGAGGTGGAGGGCAGCAGGGAGTGAGAGCCAGGTGAGGTGGGAGGGCAGAACAGGGAGTGAGAGCCCGGGTGAGGGAGGTGGAGGGCAGAGCATGGAGTGAGAGCCCGGGTGAGGGAGGTGGAGGGCAGAGCAGGGAGTGAGAGCCCGGGTGAGGGAGGTGGAGGGCAGAGCAGGGAGTGAGAGCCCGGGTGAGGGAGGTGGAGGGCAGAGCAGGGAGTGAGAGCCTTGGTGAGGGAGGTGGAGGGCAGCAGGGAGTGAGAGCCCTGTGAGGGAGGTGGAGGGCAGAGCAGGGAGTGAGAGCCCGGGTGAGGGAGGTGGAGGGCAGCAGGGAGTGAGAGCCCTGTGAGGTGGGAGGGCAGAGCAGGGAGTGAGAGCCCTGTGAGGGAGGTGGTAGGGCAGAGCAGGGAGTGAGAGCCCTGTGAGGGAGGTGGAGGGCAGCAGGGAGTCAGAGCCCGGGTGAGGGAGGTGGAGGTCAGAGCAGGGAGTGAGAGCCCTGTGAGGTGGGAGGGCAGAGCAGGGAGTGAGAGCCGGGTGAGGGAGGTGGAGGGCAGCAGGGAGTGAGAGCCAGGTGAGGTGGGAGGGCAGAGCAGGGAGTGAGAGCCCGGGTGAGGGTGGTAGAGGGCAGAGCATGGAGTGAGAGCCCGGGTGAGGGAGGTGGAGGGCAGAGCAGGGAGTGAGAGCCCGGGTGATGGAGGTGGAGGGCAGAGCAGGGAGTGAGAGCCCGGGTGAGGGAGGTGGAGGACAGAGCAGGGAGTAAGAGCCGGGTGAGGTGACAGAGGGCAGCAGGGAATGAGAGCCGGGTGAGGTGGGAGGGCAGCAGGGAGTGAGAGCTGGGTGAGGTGAGACAGATAGAGATAGAGACAGATAGCGACAGATAGAGGCAGAGACAGATAGAGACAGGGACAGACGGAGCTAGATAGGGTCAGAGACAGGGACAGACAGAGACAGATAGAGGCAGCGACAGATAGAGGCAGAGACAGACAGCGATAGAGACAGACAGCGATAGAGACAGACAGCGATAGAGACAGCGATAGAGACAGACAGAGAGAGAGACAGACCGAGAGAGACAGAGAGAGAGACAGAGGGAGAGAGGGAGACAGACATAGGAAGGGATGGAGACAGACTGAGAGAGACAGACAGAGGGAGACAGACAGAGGGAGAGAGGGAGACAGAGGGAGGGAGACAGACAGAGGGAGATAGACAGAGGGAGGGAGGGAGACAGACAGAGGGAGACAGAAAGAGGGAGACAGACAGAGGGAGACAGACAGAGGGAGAGAGGGACACAGAGGGAGGGAGACAGACAGAGGGAGATAGACAGAGGGAGGGAGGGAGACAGACAGAGGGAGACAGACAGAGGGAGGGGGGCAGAGGGAGACAGACAGAGGGAGACAGAAAGAGGGAGACAGAGGGAGAGAGGGAGACAGACAAAGGGAGACAGAGGGAGAGAGGGAGACAGACAGAGGGAGGGAGGCAGACAGAGGGAGGGAGACAGACAGACAGAGGGAGGGAGACAGAAAGACAAAGGGAGGGAGAGAGACAGAGGGAGGGAGACAGACAGAGGGAGGGAGACAGACAGAGGGAGGGAGGGAGAGAGACAGAGGGAGGGAGACAGACAGAGGGAGGGAGACAGACAGAGGGAGGGAGAGAGAGAGACAGAGGGAGGGAGACAGAAAGACAGACAGAGGGAGGGAGACAGAGGGAGGGAGGGAGACAGACAGAGGGAAGGAGGGAGGGAGACAGAGGGAAGGAGGGAGGGAGACAGAGGGAGGGAGGGAGAGAGACAGAGGGAGTGAGGGAGACAGAGTGAGACAGAGGGAGGGAGGGAGACAGAGGGAGGCAGAGGGAGGGAGACAGAGGGAGGGAGGGAGGGAGACAGAGGGAGGGAGACAGAGGGAGACAGACAGATACAGACAGACAGACAGACAGAGGGAGGGAAGGAGACAGAGGGAGGGAGACAGAGGGAGGTAGACAGAAAGACAGAGTGAGACAGACAGAGGGAGGGAGACAGACTGAGGGAGAGAGGGAGAAAGACAGAGGGAGGAATGGAGACAGACAGAGGGAGGGAGAGAGACAGAGGACGGAGGGAGGGAGACAGAGGGAGATGGACAGTGGGACACAGATAGAGGGAGACAGATGGAGGGAGACGGAGAGAGGGAAGGAAAGAGAGGGAGGGAGACAGAGAGAAAGAGAGGTAAGACAGAGAGGTACAGAGGGAGAGAGACAGAGGGAAACAGAGAGAGGGAGGGAGGGAGAGAGAGAGAGAGATAGGAGGGAGACAGAGGGAGGGAGGGAGAGATAGGGTGAGAGAGAGAGAGAGAGAGAGAGAGAGAAAGAGAGATGTGTGTGTATGCTGGTCTGTTGGCTCAGTGGATGAACGCGTCAGCTGCAGGGGCCTGTGTTCAACGTCATGGTCAGTTTTTTTCTTTCTAGCCCCTTCCACCTCCCCCACTGACCCCGCCTCCACCGGTGCGGCCCTCGGCCACAAACCACACTGTAAATTTGGCCCCCAAGAGAAAGTTTGTGAGTACCCATGCTCTACACATACAAAGTGTCCTGCAACGTAAAATGTAAAGTTGACCATCCTAAACACCATACTTGTAAATGTGCAGAATTCTTTAAAAGTTTGAGAACAGCACAAGTTCAATGACTGTCCTGTTGGATACATCTCATTTGGGTTTTTTCATGCCTTTTAGAATTCCAAAACTTGATTTGAAAGCTTATTGAAAACTGTGCCCAGTTACATGTACAGAATGTGTTTAGGTCGATAGCCATCCATAGATGCAGCTGCCCTTGTTATAAGTTGCCTAGTGGGCAGTGCACAGATCCTTTTCAGTGCATTATAGGTGATGTACTTTTGGCAAAACAATATTTGATGTGGAAAGACCAGTACACGGAAATATGTTTTACTAAAAGAAATGCTGCTCGTGGAGTGTTCTTCAAAAGGGTTAGTTTATGACAGCTGGCAACATTTAATTACTGAAAAGGCCCCACTCCAAAAAACACATTTGGAATGCAGTCATCATTTGTGCATGAACTCGTACAACATTCATTTATTTAAGCTAGAGTTACTGATATTGTCACTGCTGCTAGAAAAAAAAGTCTCCACTTTGAAATGAGATACATTAATTTTGTAGGACATCTGATTCCGAATGAAAGTTCGTGTTTTTTAATGTAAGTCAAAATTAAGGTGGCATAACTGTAGAAGCATCCTTGATGTCATGCTGGTGTGCTGTGCTTTTGTCGAGAAGTCTGCAATTCACCTACAGACATTTGCCTAAAAAATGTAAAGCGCCCGTGTACCTTCGGGTCACGCTATATAAAGCTGCAAACATTAACTTGGGCGAGAGGGAGGAAGGGGCTCGGCTGGAGCTGGGAGGGTAAAGACCCAGGCACTTTGTCATGCAGAGCGCCCATGGCAGTGACCCATTCACACCTGCTCCTCAGCCTCAGACAGACAAAAGACGCATTCACCTGCAGATCTACAGGAGGAGGAGGGGCGCGGTACAGGATGGGACACAGATGAAGTTCATTCTTTTGCAGGGACTGACGGCGAGAGGGTGCTTTATTTTTCAGAACTGGGAGAAGTGGCATTTGAGCAGGCTACAAGCTCACTTCGAAATCCATTGCAAAAATCGAAAGTAAGCCATTTTTAGGAAAATAAACACAAGTCTACACCTAGAAAAAGCACACTGACGCATTTAAAATGTGTAACTATTTTTTTTAAATGATACAATCTATACTCCTTTATTAAAAAGATGATGTTCCTGAAAAATATGTACTGCTTTTGCTTTAGTCGTGATATTTCCATGATTGAAATTGTATCTGTAAAATGTCTGGATATAAACGTGTTCCATTACGCACTGTAGGACTGGTTTCTGAATGTAGGTTTATAGAAAGTCTTTGCTTTTTGATTCGGAAGATTAGCCCTTAGAAGCTGGAATATCAAACATTTTTGTTTTACTCGTTATATTTTCTAGCTTGTAGTTTAGCTTTTTAGATTTTGAACTATAAGCCTCAGAATGCAAAATATGAAATATAACACAAAGAAAGC
The DNA here is from genome assembly GCF_964261635.1 of Lissotriton helveticus. Taxonomy (NCBI): domain Eukaryota; kingdom Metazoa; phylum Chordata; class Amphibia; order Caudata; family Salamandridae; genus Lissotriton; species Lissotriton helveticus. The sequence goes on from NC_136065.1 coordinate 1,473,722,193, forward strand.
CTGCTAATGGATAATTTGATCGCTCATAATCCACGGGCTTCTCACTCTAGAATACCAAAAAGATGCTATATTTGGTTAAATTAACCGATTTTAGCTAGGAATGAGCACGGATTGCCATATTACACCATTAAACTCTCAATCAATCAATCAATAAATGCTTAGTCAAATTGAACCAAAAAATCCGTAAAGCAATAAAATCACCAAAAATAAAGGGGCAGATTTACAAGTAAGTGACACATCTGTACAGATGCGTCACTTTCCCGGAGCCACCCTGAGAAACCCTTACGCCACCATGGATGTGCCGTATTTACAATACGGCACACCATGGCGCAAGGATTGACAAATGCGTAAAAAAATCTGACACATCTGTTGGGGCAAAATTCACGCAATGCTGGAGTCGTGTCGCAAGCATGACGCGACTCCAGCAAAGCATTTTGAGGCCTATTTCCACTAGCAGGTGTAAGGTTTTGACGCAGTAGCGTCCGAGGGGTGATGCTGTGAAATCTTGTACAAGGCTTTCATGCCTGGGAACACCCACCCTGCATACATTAAACCTGATGCCGGTATAATGTGATGCAGGGCTTTCCAACATGACGCATCTCCCTAGATGCGTCACATTGTAAATTGCCCGCATTTTTTACACCACCGCTGCTTCACAAAAGTGACGCTACGCCAGCGCAAAAATGGTGCAAGGGGCCTGTAAATCTGCCCCAATGTATTTTTGTTACATTAAACTCTCAAATTATCCCATTCAAGGTAAGAGTAGGTCTGGGTCACTGTCTCCTATGTCTGAAACTAATGTTCTTTAGAGGCAAAAGCAAGTATCTATGACAATTTTTTTTCACTCGCAGGCCATTGGGGATACGAAACAAAACAAATCAGTTACAAAAAATGTATATATATCCCTCCGGATGGCAGAGACTCCAAAGATGAGAGCAACCGTAACCCATAGATATCCATAGGTTCTCATTTATGGGACCTGAGTGGCCTCCAAGTCTTCGGTTCTGCCTTTTCCACCAAGGGCCATTAGCACGTATCACCAGGAACTACCATCATATTCAGGTGAAGGGTCTCCCTACATTGGACCTCCTCCGTTTTGCCTCCTCCCACAGGCAGTGGGAGTCACCCAGAGAGGTTCTGCTATGTTAGATCCCGGAATCATGCCGGAGGCCTGCTCCTCCTCAGTAAAGGTGAATGGTGACCCACAATTGCTGGTAGCTATCTTACTCAGTCAGTAGCTGCCTGGCCTGAAGGTTTCTTGTCCCCGCATTTCCAGCTCTTTTGTCAATCATCAATGAATGGCAGTTCACCACAGTCACCCTCCTCTACCATCCAACACCATTCTGACAATCGCATCAAAATCAAGTGAGGTAGTGCCTGACACTAGCTCACTTAGTAGAGCTGGTGGCCGCTCTTTTCGAGTCTTAGCAGCTAATTGGTGGAATTCTCTCCCGGTGCATATTTGAGCTATGGATAATCTTCTTCTGTTCAGACGGGCCATCAAAACTATTTTATTTGTTTAGCCCTTTTGCTGTATTCTATTATCCCTTGGTTCTCTGCGGTATTGTGCTGTTCTGATCTTGTCAAAGCGCCAGGACGCCCCTTTGCTGGGGCAGCTGTGCGCGTTACAAATAAAAATAACATAACATAACAAAAATAACTAGCAGACCCACACAGATGCTCGGGTGCTCTGACCTACTGCAAAGGAATCAAACAACTTGGCACAATGGCAATTCGCGCATCCCACACTGTCCCATTTCACAAATTCCTGGTGCTTGCTATATTCTCTGCATATTGTTCTGCTCATTAAATCACTCAAAATAAATATTATTTTGATATTCGAATATATCTTTCAATAAGTCACTAATTTTATAAGACATCCCTTGTCTGTTAAAAATATACTTTCCCATGCTGCGGGCATAACATTGCTTCCGTTCACTGTACGCAAGAACGTAGCCCATAGCGCAATATAGCTCTAAGCACTCACACACCTTCAGCCATTATCTAAAAGAACATATTCCATAGTGCATATTAGTATGTGAACAAAGGCAAAGCAACATAAAAACTCTGAATTCCTGATACAAGCATTGAAATGCAACAATAGGCATTGATGCCGCAAGGTTATTCGCAAAAAACTATCAGATCAGTTTATATCCTATTTCATTGCAGTGCACTATCATTCTTTAATTGCAGCTACAGATCAAAAGCCAATTGTGAAGTATTTTGGGCTTAGAAATTGACCCTAATTGCTTTTAGCTATATTTATAATACCACAAACTATTTTCAGACACAACAATCTAAATTAAAATAGCTTCATGCAAATAAAAAAAAATAATAATAAGTAGAAAGGTTAATTTTCATGAAAATATTTGAATAATTACAGGACTGTGCAGCTTTCCCTTTGAAATGTCTGTCCCTTGTGCTGCTAGTGCTAGCATGAGATTCTGGTGAGCAAAGTGTGTTTAAAATGCAAAGTGTGTTTAAGACTGCAGTACCATCACCGGTCTACGGGGGCAGAGCTGAGCACAAATATAAACACACTTGATGTAACACAGGTCCCCACAAGGCAATTTTTTTTAAAGTTGTAAAAATTGACACAGATGTTCCTTAAGCCATTTTTAATCATTTAGAAGACATTGCCTTGTGGGGACTTGGGTTCAAGTCCCCACAGTGCACTCAAGTCCCCACAGCGTGAGTGTGTTATCACACCCAAGTCCCCACAAGGATAGTAACACAAACACACACACACACACACACACACACACACCCTCCCCCCCGCCCCCCCACCCCCCTCCCCTACTAACCCCACCCCACCGGTGTGGCCCCCGCCCACAATCCACACTGTAAATTTGGCCCCCAAGGGAAAGTTTGTGAGGACCCATGACTTAAACTGTTCTCACAGTTTGTACTGCTTAGGAACACTTCTCGATTCTCACTCTAGCATCGAAATCTGTACGGTAATTTCCAAGATTCCTTAATGTATTCCTTACCCATTTATTCATATTTGCCTGCTTGCTTTTGTTCAAGGCAATACTGAAACTGAAAAGTAGTGACCGGTAGAGTTATGTGGCCATGAATTAGCCATTCTGTGGACGGTGATCCTACCACTGTAAATGGTAATCTATCCCATGTTTTGATATTCAGCATTGTATATTTTGCTCCCCTTTGTGCCATTTCTATCTGTTTATCTTTTAGATCATATTCAGAGACATACTGTTGATAAAATGCCAAGGCACATAGCCTGCATGCAAAGATTGTAGCATTCAGCTCAACAACATAATAGAACGTAACTGAGATTGCCCGTGTTGTAATATGACCAAATCTTGTTCTACTATGTCTATCGCAGAAAGCACAATGTTGCCTAAGGAATGTATCCTGGAGGTCAATGTTGTTAACCCATTGTCTACCACTGCTAGAAAGTTAATACGGTCTATTTCCCATAATCTCTCTGCAGCCTCTTGTTGGGATATTTTCCAAATGTCATTGTCGGCAGCATAAATGCCAGCATATATGAAACGTGTCTTACGTTGCTTCCTGGGACCTAGTAAAAAAATCCCTATAATCCATGTATCGTGTGAGTAAGGATAAGTGCTGTTTCACCTCTGTTTAGGTTTTTAGCCAATCAAGGTACAACTTCCCAACAATGTAGGATGTCACTACCCCTGGATAGTGAGCCCTTCGGTTTTACCCAAGAATCTTGCCTGACAACTGTTGGTGTCTGTGGGGCAAATCAACCATTTTTTCTAATCGGGGTCTGATCTATTGTATTGTATGATGTCATCTAATGTAACCTTTTATTGTGATGTATCATTACCTTTAGTCATTGATAGTGTTGGCAGCCGAGGTGTGTTCAAGTGTTTGTTCATGGCTAGTCCAAGACAAGATGTCAGTTTCACTCTCTTTCAAAAACATGATCTGTTGAGGGATATGGCACGCTCTAAATAAAGCTTCTGTTCCCTGAACTTGCCATTCTCTAGTACCCCAGACTGATTTTACATTTATGGTGTCTTTCTATAACTCATAACCTTATTCAGACAACTGGGCAATAAAGGATGTAGAGTAAATCTGTTTGGTGTTTGTGAACATATTTTTCTGTGCTGATGTTGGTGAAACCTTATAATAATATGAGGCTTGGCCAGACATAGTGAACCCGAAAAATATGGAAACTTTTGTGCAAATGTTTTTGAACTGCCTTTTGGTGGTGTTGGACAATGTTTCCACTGATGGTATGTGAACACATTTCCAGGATTAGCAGATTTATGCAAAAAATTATGACCATAATGCTGATAACAATACATTGATTCGTAATCTGCTGAGCTCTCCAATGTTTCACTATTGGCAAATGCAGTAGACTTTTCTAAATCAGACAACATGTTATTAACAGTTTCAAAATCCCAATCATCGGAAAATGTAGTTGAGGTAATGATATCACTTAAGTATAATTGTGGAATTTTTAAAATTTCTGTCGGGCCACATATATCAAAATTAACCTACTCCCAAACCATACCATCCAGTACAGGAACTCCTGTAATGTTCACTGATGACAAGTCTCTTTATTCAGGCTGTCTGGCTACATTATTGGTGATGTTAATCAACTCATCAACAAGAATCACTGTTTGTGAAGAAAAATGAAAATAAAAGAATTTATTTTTTGAATCTCCATAAACTGGATACACACTTGGACTATTTATTTTTGAATTGATCTATTCTAACTTCTCATCTGTCTTGTGCTCGTGAACAATAACTTATTTCCTGCTTATTCACTGTGTTTTACACAGAGGATTTTTTGGGACATGGGTGGCCGTTGCCTTTTTGTTCCCTGGAGCAATTTGTTATGAAATCTGTTTATTACATTACTTGAATATTGGCTTGCGCAAGGTGTAACCTAGCCACGTTTCGCAGTCTATTAATGATATCACTTAACTATATTTTAAATAATTGTGGAATTTTAAAAGTTTCTGTTGGGCCAAATATATCGAAATTAACCTTGTCCCAAACTATACCATCCAGTGCAGGAACTGCTGTAATGTTCACTGATGACAAGTCTCTTCGTTCTGGATGAGATGATTGATTTGGCTGTAAAATTAAGTGCACCTTTGTGGCAGCAGAGCTTTGCTGAATGTATTGTCCACTAATAAGAATGTTATAAACTATCACTAAGCCTAACCAGAAAAGAAAGAAAAGATTCCCGGAAGTTACCCATAGTTATACCCATGGTGATACCAGGTAAGTCTAAGAAAGTTCAGAAAGTCTTTAACTTGCTATTTGCGCAAATTTTGGGCTGGCATTGTTTCAGGTTCACTTGGATCCAAAAAAAGGGATCAAAGTTCATGAAGTAGACAGAAGCAGTAAGGTCAATTGCTGGAATGGCATCAGGATTTGTTGAAATCATACTTTGCTCTTGTCGAGGCATGTTGACGAAGACATCTGTATTTGGTCGAATAGCAATTTGTTTGTTATGTTGAGTTTCACTTTGAAGTTGAACTTCAGGTTCAAGGTGAACGAGATCCATAGCATTGGTGCATAGTCCTTCATTCGTAGAGGTGACTCCATAAACGTGATGAGTCTTTCCGTTTGAACTTCTTGAATTGTAGCGAGAGAAGTGCGACTGCTACTTTGGGTCCATGTGGCCTACTGCTCAGTAGCGGCCACATAGTGTGGTTTTATTAGGTCAATTGTGACAAATCTTTTCTCCTTTTTCCCGGCAAGAGGTGGTAGAAGTACAGTTCTTGTTCCTTTCACTGCTAGGACCGGTACAGTTTTTTGTAGGATGGCCCAAATTCTTTCTTGTCCGCTATTTTCTCTCTGACTAGATTCCCTACTTTTAGGATCCAAACAGGTCTTGCTGTGACTGATTTGACTTCCCCAGTGGCCTTCTGCTTCAGGTGGACATTACTTTGTTGTGTCCTGGATTCATTTAGATCCCGTAAAAGAGCCAAATGATCATGGATGTCAAAAGGTTTTTCATCTAACACTGCGCCTTCACAATCAAGATCAGGTACCCACATTCTCATCCCAAATAGCACCTCATATGGAGTTACCCCACAGAGAACTTCTTGCCATGTTGTTGAGAGCTTGCTGTACTCCATGAAGATGTTTTACCCAACCTTCACCAGTGCCTAATACACTAGCTGTTAAAGATTGCTTTAAGTCCCGTTTTTTTCTCTCTACACCTGAATTTCCATCAGGATGGTATGGAGATGAGTACCGCAATGCTACTCCCAAACTTCCCATGGCCTCCTTGTAATCTCTAGAGCTAAACGCAGGGCCCTCGTCAGAATGTAATGTGCCAACTGCGTATGTCCCTATGAAGACTCGCAAATCTTTTATAACAGTGCGCGCATCAGCCGAGTGCCTGATCCTCACCCATAGGAATCTTGAGCAGGAGTCCACTGCTACCATGATATACCATTTAGCCCCATCTCTTTTCAAGGGGCCTCAGTGGTCTAGGTAGACACACACCAGTGTTTCGTCAGCTATTAACAATGATGTCTGCACTGGACATGTTGTGGTGGAACCTCTAATCTGCTGGCAGATGTGGCATTTCAAGGCGTAGTCTTTAGTCTGTTTGTTAATCCAGGCCACCAATAGTGTTGTTTCAATAAGGAAACAGTCGCTGTAACTCATGCATGAGCAGAACCTATACCTTCGTTGTCTGCCATAATAAAACCTAACCTACAATCCATGTTTGGAATTATTCTATCCCCTACTCCAGGAATCTGAGCAAATGGAATGTTATTGGCATCTAACTAGTAGGAGTACTTGAGTGGAAATCTTTTTGGTACTGCATCACTGTTCTTACGTGAAGCAATAACAGCCACCTTAATCTCACCGTCTATTTTCATTTTAGAATGAGTGATTGCAGCTACGGAAGCTGTGCGTACAGCCCCCTTTGCGGCTTCATCAGCCAATGAATTCCCTTCAACGTGAACACCATCACGCTGATGACTCAGTTTGTGTATCACATGAGTCCTCTACCTGTTCCCATAGCATTTCATGTTTCACTGTGCCACCTTTAGCATCTTTGAACCCATTTTCAACCCAGTATTGCAAGTATTCATTATATGACTGCACACAGTAAAAGGAATCACACATAATTAGTGTGGGGAATTCTCGATCCATATTCACAAGTGTCAGTATCAGTGCTTTTAATTCTGCCAACTGTGCCATGCAGTCTCCTAGAGATTGCGTTTTAGTGCAACTTGGATGGCGCTTTCCATCCTGCATGCAACCTTTAACGATTGTACATGTCGTGCATTATTGTTGCTTACTTTCTATGGCCGCTTGAGCAGTTCCGTCAGTGAAAATAATATATTCAAACTGATCCAGAGGCATTATTACGTTTGGTAGAGGATATTCTTGTTCGTATGGCAGGAATGATTTTGTCTTTAAATTTGGGTCTTACCTGTGTTCTACATCTGTTGCAGTGAGAGAATTAGCCCATTGTATCCATCTCGGATGTAAGGCTTTAGCGCTAGGAATGCTTGCCTTTGTCACAGCCGGTAAGGCTGGAACTGGTGTCATGACTACTATTCGTTTCCCCTGAGCCAGTGCTCGTTCTCTCACTACAGCCGTCTGTACCGCTGTCAGAATCTTTTCAATGGATGCAAAGTGCATCTCAGCATTTGTGTACAGATGTGATTTGTATGCAATTTGTACGGTTTCACCTTCATTATATATTAGATAGGTGTACCCAGATTGACACACAACTGTACGGATCATCAGGTTGCATACGTTTACGCATGTCTGTAAGTGTTTGGAAGCTATCATGTCAGCTTGTAAAGAACAAAGTGTATCTGTGTGTTCCTGTGTCTAATTTCTTATGGAAAAATCAGGTTTTATCAAGTCGTAGAAAGGTTTTACTCTTTCTGCATAATCTAAAATGTATGTTCTACCAAAATCTAGTAATCCCAGTAGTGATTGCAGATTTTTTTAATGATCTTGGAGGATGCAGCAGCGCACATTTTCCCAAACAATTGCCTGCCAGGATTTCTCCTTTACTTGAAAGATCATATCCTAAAAATAGGACACTGAGGTGGGCTATTTTTGATTTTTTAAAGTCAAGTGTGTAGCCCTCAGATGCAAATCCCAAAATGATGGTATTCACCCTGTTCAAGTGTTCATCTAGGTCAACGTCCATCAGATCATTATCGTTCACATAGGACAATGCCTCTTCATCCAATTTTTGTAGTAACTCAGTTACTCTGGCCGAAAACAACGCCAGTGTATGGAAGGGATTACATAAACAAGGAAAAACAAAATCATTGAACATTTGCAACATGTTTATATACCAAGTAGCCAAGGTCTAAACACTAAAAGTATAATGCCATATAACACACAAAATCAGTTATTGAATCACTGTTCAAATAACTGTGATATTGTGTGTTATATGGCATTATACTTTTGGTGTTTAGACCTTGGCTATTTGGTATATAAACATCTGTATACCTGAACTGTCTGTGATTTATTGTCACTACCTTTCAACTACCCTACCCTTCACTAACTACCTTGCACTACCCATCCCCCTTCGGGCACCGCCTTTGTGAATTCTCCATGATACTGTTTCCCTAAAAATGACGTTTGTATTTTTGAATTTCCACCAATGTGATTAAATAACAGTGTGTGCTAATCTATTGCGTTTTTGTTTCTTGAAAACTGTTGCAAATGTTCCATGATTTTGTTTTTCCTTGTTTATGTAATCCCTTCCATACACTGGGACCCCTTTTCTTATATACCAATTAGTACCCAGGTCCCAGTGATTACGTGTTTACCCTTTTTTGTAATCGAAAACAACACCAGGCTGTTCTAATACCCCTGGGGGAGTCGACAAAATTGTTCTGTAACCCTAGCGCTGAGAATGTCGTTAAATATTTGCTTTCAGGTGCTATATTTTGGCTGAAAATCCATTTGAGATATCAAGTGTTTTTATATTTTCTCCGCACAATGTTATTCATTAATGCGGCACTGTGTGCATTTCGAAGTGGGTTTTTCTTAGTGCAAGTGTTTAAATGTCTGTAATCTAAAACTAGGCGATATGTATTGTCAGGTTTCATTACTGGAAACAAAGTATTGTTCATTTGAGAGGTACATGTTTCAATCACCCCTTGGTATTCAAGATGATCTAAGATCTCCCTGAACAGTTTTTTAGCTTCTTGCTTTATTGGGTACTGCCTCAGTGCAGTTGGAGTATTTTTTAAAGGAATTATGTGGTGGGTTGAATCCTCATCCCATCCAACATGGTTTTTATATAATGCTGGAACTTAGACTACCGCCCACTCCCACGCATATGTGTGTTGCAAGTACCTGGGAATATGATCTGAGAATGCCGGTAGAAATGCTGTTTCTCCTTTAGGGCAATCCATGATGAATGCTGGCAGCCAATCTCGTTCAGCTAACAAAATGTCATAGCCAAACGGAAGGTTCTCCCAAAAGAGACCTCTTATTTATTTATTAGATTTATTAAGCGCAAACAAATGACCCAGGGCGTCTCGGCGCTGTAGACGGTAGCAGCTCAAGGAAAAGGTGTGGAGAGTTATTGGTTAAATAACCAAGTTTTTATTTTTCTTCTGAAAGCTATGAGTGTAGGGCAGGATCTGATGTCTATATCGAGCGAGTTCCACAGTTTTGCAGTGGCGACGGTAAAACGGCGGTCACCCCATGAAGCTGTTTTAGTCCGGGGCACAGTCATTAGCAAGGCATTTGGGGATCGTAATGCTCTATTGGGGGCATAGAATGGTAGGGATTTTTTGAGAAAGTGTGGGCCTAATTTGCGGGAGGCTTTATAAGCTATGCAAAGTGCCTTGAATTTAATTTGATTCTTCACCGCGAGCCAGTGATAGTTTTTAATCATTTGGGAAATAGGTTTGAATTTCGGAGTACCCGAAAGCATTCTCGCAGCTGTATTTTGTACAGATTGTAACTTGTGAATGACTTTCTGTTGGACATTGATGAAAAGTCCGTTACAATAGTCAAGGGATGACATGACAAAAGCAGTGACCAGAGTTTTTCCTGAATTGGGGGGAAGAAACGGAAGGATTTTCTTAATTGACTTAAGCTTGTAAAATGCGGTGGACACAACAGAATTTGCATGTGTAGCAAATGTTAGTTTGTCATCCAGCAGTATTCCTAGATTTTTAACTTTGGTGACTGGTGTGGGTGGTGGGCCCAGTTCAGTGGGCCACCAGGTGCCTGGCCAGTGAGGGGAGAGGTTTCCAAATATCATCACTTCCGTTTTGGTGGAATTTAACTTGAGACAGTTGGTTGTCATCCAGTTGCTGATGGTTACCATACCATGGTGAAAATTAGCCGCAATTTCATCTCCGTTATTTTTTATGGCTAAAATCAACTGGGTGTTGTCCGCGTAGGATGTTAGGCTCATCCCAAAGTCCTTGATGACCCTTGCTAAATCTGTCATATAGACATTAAATAGCGTAGGACTTAGGGATGAGGCTTGGGGGACGCCGCAGGGAAGTGTCATCGGGGCAGAACTAAAATTGCCCAGTTATACCGTTTGGGTACGGTTGGAGAGAAAAGAGGAGAGAAGATCTTTGGCCTTGTCCTGGATACCTATAGCACTGACACGGTCGATGAAGATGTTATGATCGACCGTGTCAAATGCAGAAGATAGGTCCAGCAGAACAAGAATTGCTGTCCCTCGTTGATCGAGAATAGTTCTTATCTCGTCTGTGGCTTTGATAAGTGCTGTTTCGGTACTGTGGTGTTTACGAAAGCCAAACTGGGTGTCATCTAGTAGGGAGTGGTCCTCGATGTATTGGGATAATTGTGCGTTCATCAATTTTTCTGCTAGTTTTGCTGCAAAAGGCAAACTGGCTATCGGGCGGTAGTTGTTAGTGTCCTCGGCGTCCAAGTGTGGTTTTTTCAATAGGGGTTTAAGAAGGGTATCCTTCCATTTGGCAGGATAGACTCCCGTAGAGAACACGGAGTTAATAATTTCTGTGAGTTGGGGGGCTACTATATCTATTGCAGGAAAGAGAATTTGAGCTGGACAGGGATCATAGGCTGAAACTGATTTAATGGTGGTCATGATCTTAGAAACCTCAGCTATATTGGTAGCTGTAAACTGCCTAAAAGCAGGCTGGGTGGAGTTAGGTGATGTGGTTTGAGGGGGATGGGAATGGTCAATATTCCTATGAGAGAAATTGGTGTAGATGTTGTTAACTTTGTCGTAAAAGAAGCTGTCAAGATTGTTGCAAAACAGCTGTGAGGGAGTGGGCAGTGATTGGGGAGGTAGCTTGGAGAGTTTGGATACGACCTTATACAGTTGTTTATTGGAGTGTTTGGCTTCCTCTATCTGGGTAGAGTAGTAGAGACTTTTTTCTACCAGAATCATTTTTTTATATATAGCAAGTTCATTTTTGTAGATAAATTTATCCTCAGGGGTATAGGTCTTTCTCCAGTGTCGTTCTCGTTCTCGATTTCGACATATCTGTTTCATATACTTTTCTACACCTTTCCCCCTCCATCTGTAGCATTAATTAATATGCTTTATGTGGGTCACTCACCCTCGTTTCAGGTGTTTCTACCGTGATATAATCATTCAAGTCCGCTATCACCAGAAATTCCATCAGGTTCTGGGGAGCTATTGTTACTTCTGCTGCACTGTCTAGCATTGTCTGAGCCCATTCCCCGTTCAGTAGTCAAGTCCTCAGAATTCTGGGCATGTCCGATCTTTAGACCTACAACTTTCTTCTTTGTGAACTGTGGCTTTTGCTTTTCTTCCTTTTTAGAAGTGTAATCTTGAGCATGCTGCTTTTCTCTTGACTTTGTACAATCTCCTTGAGTTTCTGACCGGCCTTCCCTCTCTGAGTTTTTCGATGAACCCTGAAAAGAACTAGAAGAACATGTATCAGTATCCTGATACCTGTCAGGTTTTCTAATATTATCCCTATTCCTGAGATTATACCTCTTTTCAGAGGGCTCCTGTGGAGGAGATCTACCACGAGATTGACATCTGTTTCACTTAAATATTTGTTGTTTTTTATTGTCCCACTTCTTTTTAGAAGAAGCAAGGGTCTGCTTAGGATTGTCCTTTTCAGGACTGCCCATTAGTTGTCGTTTTAAAGCTTTCCCACCCAAACTGTCTCTGCCTAATTCTGCATATGCAGTTTCAATTATTTTTGGTAGTTCATGTTCCTGTTCTAAAGGACTGAACTCCCTTAGGCATTGTCTGATAGCCCCTGACGCTGCCTCCCCTTTAATGTTAGCTAATATTATGGCTGATAGCTGGGCATAGTTACCTAGTAACTTCATCCCTAAGTTCGGAGCAGGCTCTGCTCCGTACTCGTTTTGTATTTGTCTTAATACACCGCTAATGAAGGAATACCATGAGTTCTGGTATAAATGGCCGCAAATATTATACCCCAAGTGGTACAATCCTATTCTTGTGGTGTTATCCCTATGGGAGCAGATTGTTAGCATTCTGTGTTTTTCATTGGGGGTAGTATTCAGTAATACTGCCTCTAGTTGTGTTATTTTCTGAGCTACCCAGAATGGCATTTATTCGCGTTTTGTTGGTATTTTGCCCATCATTGCATGTAATGTTTGTGGTGTGATTTTAGTTGCTGTACCCTGAGATTGAGTTCCATTTGTTGCAACTGTTGCTGGTTGGACTGTGAATGTCCTCATGACGAATTACGTCATGTTTCTATAGATTTTAATTACATCTTTGTGTTGTATGATTAAGTCTCCTGGTGGCATTGTTTCAATGTCAGGATGTGGTGTGTAGGCCGCTAATATTGGCCATGTTGCCCCTTCTCCTCCAAGCAGGCCTAATCTTACTCTTCCTCTTATATAGGGTAGGGCGCCTTTAAACCAGTATAAGTGTTCCTGATACGTGAGTGGAACCTCTATGTCCTCGAACTGACAAGATTCCACTGGTGCATCTCCTTCTGTGCAAGAGTTAAATGTCTTTGTTCTTGCATTTGCTGCTGCTGGGAATGTAACCCACAAATAAAGTACCTCTGTATCGTTTGATTTGTGTGCCTCAATCACGAAACCTACCAAGCCACCCCTAGCTGAGAATCCATTTTTTAACAGTTTCAGGGTGACTGTTTGTCTGAATTTTTCTGCAATCGGAATTGCGTCTGCATCTTCTTCTTCGGCTAAGATGTGTAGATCTACTCTTTTGTTATATCTGGTCTCAGTCAGTTTTGTAAAATAGAACTTCATTCAAGGGAACTAAGATTAAAGGTTTTTATGCACAATTTTAGGAACACTGTGTCCTTCAAGCTTGATTAACCAACAGCTTATAAATAGGATGTTTCCCTACTCAGCTGTGGCGGAGTTTAACCTACCCACTCCAGATGTCTCTGGCGTTTTGTTAACAGGGATTTCTGAGAATAGCACCACTGAACCACTCAGATTCTACTGTTATATACCTACCCAACCAACGTTGGCAGCAACATGTTGTGTAGTTCCTATATATCCTATACAGGATCTGTGCGTTCCGAGAACATAAACTGTGGGTTTGGTGGCAGACTGGTTCCGAGCAGCCCCACCGGATATGTTAGCCTGTTTGCATAAGCAAGCTCAGAGTGCCACTAGAATATCCTATCAGGGAGAGAATAGTTTCTGGCTACCTCAGAACATGACAACCCTGACCCCCCTGGATCATGGAAACAATATACTACTTTTCGCTCAGTCACTCATGCTCACTTAGTTTGTCTCAGAGATACACAGAATAAACAGTCTGGGCATTTCAATAAGGATTTATTGAACAGTTGTTATTCTAGTGTAAAATAGATGTGCTGTAACAACCATTAGACAGTAGCAGAGATATATGATTAGCAGTACAACTAAAGTAAAGGAATGGTTCAATTCTACCATTTTGCAGTAATCATGAATATATACAAGTGCATAAAACACATGATAAGAAAGTGTGTACTCCTACGATGCCTCCCTAACTAGATGTACCTAAATGTATCTAGCATCCATGTAGGTGTTATACCAAGAATCCCTCTAAGGTCTAGTCAACCCATTGCCTGAGAAAGGAGAGACTATGGGACCCCGTTGTGGTCTCGAGTTGGACACCACGCGAGGGATGTTAGACCACTGCGAGCTGGAGTGTCTGCATGCAGGAACCTCAGCATTTCTGCTCAGTGTGTCAGCCGGGAAGTCATTGTCTCCTCTGTCTTGCTAAGCAAGACATGATGTATATATACCCACAGGTCTCCCCAGGGGTCCTACCTCGCTGAGTTACTGTGTCGGCATAAAGGATCACGTCGGGCTTGAACTTTATACATAGATATTATACAGAAGATGTTCGTCCTGCTGTCAGTCCTGCTGTGCTTCCAAAAAGCCTCATGCATAATGTATGAGTTTCTAACTAGGGAAAAGCCTGTGTTCTGAATGCAGTGTCATATCTTGGTAAAAGGTCAGTCTCTATGAACCGTTACATATGTAATGTAGGGAAGGATGTAGGTGAAAGGTATACTAGTCGGGGGTAATCAACCCTTTGTGTGGGGACAGGGAACTGCCCATTCAGGTGTAAGTGTCAGCCCATCCCTCCCTTCCTGCACAGGAAGAGCCATCAGAATGAAGATAAGTGCTCAGATACACCTAAACTTCCTGTGTTTGTGCCTGTCTAGAGGAATGCACAAAGTGAAACTGTCACCCACTCCAGATGTGTATTGGAGACAGGCTGGAGGCCTACCCAAGGTGGAAACGTATGTGTCATCAAAGGAGAGTCGAAGGCTTGGCAAGGGGTTTTAATTGCCAAGTCAAAGTGCAGCAAACTGCTCACACAGGCCCTGCAGTGGCAGGGCTGAGACAGGTTTGAAAAGCTATTTGTGTGGGTGAAGAACTGTTGAAGGTCCACTAGTAGCAGACTCTGGGTATATAGTATATCAATTCAATTCAATTCAATAATCTTTATTTCGTTGCAATAGCATCATAAAAGATACACAATTAAATCATCATTTCATGACAATTTATAATTATCTAAAACACAGAGTAGGTAAGGGAAATCGACTTGATATCACATGGTAATTTAGAGCTCTTTTCATCCCGGTATATATTGTTTATGTGGAATTTCATAACAATCTTATAATTATGGTTTAGAATCATCACACATTAAATAAATATACTATTAAAATATAAGCAACCTTTTTACATGATAAAAAGTAATTAAATGGGTAACCACCAAGGCATAATTTTAAAACTTATACACTACGAAATGTTAAAAAGTAATACATGGTTGGTGTGCTTCACAATATAGTTTAGATACCTTGCCATCCTACGCATTTTGGCATGTTTAATGAGCATGAGAAATATAAAAATTAAACCTTAAGGTTTAAAAATGTAGACCCGACTTTATTCTAATAAAGTTAGCAGCGAGAAGAAATCTACTAAGACCGAACACAATTACCTGACTGGTGTCAGTTTTTAAAATTCTGCCGGCCTCCTTGTAGGAGTTTGAGCCAATACTGCGACAAAGTGGCACTATCCACTTTTTCCTTGGTATTACATAACTGCAGCAAAAAAATAGGATATGTGGGACATCTTCCCTTGCGTTATTAGTACATAAAGTGCAGAGATCACTGTTTGACTTCACCCAACTTTTTTCAAATTCCTTAGTTCTTAATGTTCCATATCTATATTTTATATACAAGCTTTTTGCTAAAGGCGGCTGGATCTCATCCAGAAAGGTTTCAAAAAGTGCCAAATCTTTAGTCAATAAGAAATTTTCTGTTAAGGGACCATGGGTTTTTATATACGCAGAATCATAGCTCATGTACGACCAGAATGACAATTTGACAATTTTCCTGGAGCACGCGTTCATAGCCTCTGGATCACTCCAGAAATGGGATAATCCTATTTTGGCTAACCAGGATCTTACATGCTTAAACCAATAGATTTTGCTACTGCTGTCGAGATCCATGACTTCTTTCAACCCCTCCTTATAATCAGACAGTTCTGGAGTTATCCACAATCTGACCCACAACAATAACAGTCTTAATATCGCATGTTGGTCCGTGCGTTTAATGTTCATGTCCAAGAAAAGGGGTGTCAACGGGGTGCTAGTAGGCAATTTTAACAATCCCCTAAAAAACTTATTCTCGAAAGTTTCAAATGTCTTTCTACATACTGGTCCCCATAGTTCTGCTCCATATAGCACTGCTGATTGAACCTTGTACCTAAAAAGCTCTAGAGCTGGAGTTACTGCCTTATTCAAGCATTTATTGTGTCTTTTCAAAATTGGGAGACAATTTTGTTTAAACACTATTTTTGTCTTTTCTAACTGTGGTCTCCATGCTAATGATAAGTCTATTAATACACCTAAATAAGTGAAATTCTGCTCATAATCTAATTTTTGGCAGTTTAACATTAGATTTTTTCTAAAACTTTTATGCGGGCTCAGAGCCATGTATTTGGTTTTTTTAATATTAATTTCTAAACCTTTCGAAATACAATACGACTGGAACCTTTCCAATAGGTTCTGGAGACCCTGTGGTGTTTGCGAAATGAGAATAGTATCTTCCGCAAACAGGAGGGACGAAACCGGTTCACCTACCAATCTAGGAGAGTCATTATCGCACCTCTCCATGTAAGACGGGATATCATTAACAAACAGGGAGAACAGGGTTGGGGCCAATACGCACCCCTGTCGTACTCCCCTTTTTATCGGAATTGCTTGTGTTAGTTCCCCGTTTGGGCCCCACCTAACCTTGGCATAGTTCTCCTTGTGTAAACCCATGACCAGTTTTAGTAGGTCCATTGGGAGTCTCTGATTTTTCAATGATTCCCACAAAAGTTCTCGGGGGATAAGGTCGAATGCCGCTCGTAAATCAACAAATGCCACGTACAGGTGACTATTTCGGAGAATGATGTATTTCCAATACAATCAGCACAGCCTTAGAACCTGGTCCATGGTTCCTGTTTTAGCTCTGAACCCGGCTTGGTATTTTGTTAAAACTGATTCTTCTTCCAGCCATGTGTTAATACGATTTAATATAGGCCTGGCATACATTTTTTGGGTTATATCTAGAAGACTTATAGGGCGATAGTTAGCAGGATCGCTTCTATCCCCCTTTTTAAAAATAGTGATAATTTCCGCACCATTCCATGTATCCGGGATTAATTCACCAGCCGCGACTGCATTACACAAATGGTTTAAATATGGTGCCCAAACATCCAGTTCGTGCTTGAAAAGGTCACCTGGTATTTTGTCAAGTCCAGGGGCCTTCCCTTGTTTGACAGAATTAATAGCTAGTTCTGTTTCCTGTAGATTAAAGGTTATTTGTGAGTGTTCAACATCTACCATCTACAGGCGACAGAGCGTGCTCTTCCTGCACTATTTCTACGGGCCGTTGGGCAGCGTAAAGGTTCATAAATTGGTCAATCCACGTAACCTTGTCAAGAAAGACCTCTCTAGAGCCCTTTTCCCTTTTGTTTCCCTTGGCCACTATTTCCCAAAATACCTTCTGGTCCTTTGTTTTAGCTGCCGACAACATGCTGGACCAAAGCTCTTCATCCCAAGAACACTTTGCATTTGCCAATGCCTTATTATATAGTTTCCTTTTTTCCTTAACTACTAGTGCACTTTTGGCTTTGACTGCTTCAATCAATGAAGTTTTTGCAATACGGCATTCTTTACTAAACCATGGCTTACCTATAGGCAGTGCATTAACAGCACCTGTCCCTTTTTTTGGCCTTTTTGTCATTAACTCTAATAGTTTATTAAAAAAGACTTTGTGCAATTTTAAACATTGACCAAATTCACATTCAAGGGGATTATAAGTGTCAAAAGTTTCTGCAAGTGAGCTATAGATATTTGCCAGTAACTCCTCTTTTTCTAGGATGTATGCCCATTTAACAGACCGTCGGTTATTACTAAGTATAATATTATCTAGAATAGCTAGTTGTCCACCCTCTTTAACTTCCAGACCCTTTAATAAACTCTGTAAGAAGCTGGTTTCAACGGGACGATGATCGCTATCAAGTCTATCCTTAACCATCAGGTCTTTTGTATATGGCCATAAATCCGATGAAACAATGACATAGTCTATTTTACTTTGACAGGTACGCCTAAAAAAAGTGGGTGCTTTGGGGCTGTCAGATGGCAGGCGCCCATTACATGCCCTTAAGCCGTGGCTTGTAAGTGCCCTTGTAATCTGGAGAGCTAGGATAGTCCCAGCAACCGCCCCATTACTAGCTAGAGACGGTATTCCGTTAGCAACATCTTCTTCTTCGTACAATTTGTGCATGCCTACAATGGGTTCAAAATTACAATTCATATCCCCACAAATAATTATACTTGCTTCCGAACCCAAAGTGTCCAGAATTGTCTCTAGTTTGTTGATACAAGATGATTCCTTGTGAGATGGGCATGGTCTATTATATACATTAAAAAGATTAATCACCCTTTTGTCATCAGTGGTCATTTCCAAACCAAGTAGATCTAAAGAATCAGTATTTCGTTTTTTTATACCAATATTAAGAGATACGCTGACCCATATTAACAAACCTCCTGAGGCACGACCTCTAATTGAAGGGACTGCCTCTAGCTGGTAGGTTCTAAATCCAGCTCTGTGCAAGGGTTTTGTGGCCCACGTTTCCTGTAATACACATATGTCAAAGGAGTTTATGTAATTGTTCCAGTCAGGATCACTTATTTTTGCACTCACTCCTGCTACATTCCATGATATAATGTTAACTAGCGATTCCCCTATGTTTAAATTGCTACTACTTGGTGCTAAGGTTTGGGTTGGGCTTCTAACTACCCCTGTCAGAATAATGTTATGTTCACCCACCACTGATTGGTCTATACCATCTATTCCTATCATTGGTACTATAACCTTTTCAGCTTCTATTGGATAGCTTGTGGGCTGCTCTGGGATGCCAATGAACAACATTTGATCCGTTACCTGGTCTATGCAGGAACATGATACCCCCTTAATATCTCTGGTTCCCTCTCCTTTAAAATTAGGTAAGCTTTTGCATTTTAATACCTGATGCCCATCTTCTGAACCTGATGACAATGAGGGTACAAGGGGGAGGGTATCTTGCAGTCAGTCAACTGACTCTAAGCAATTAAAGCGATTGTGGGTAGGGATAGAATCCAATTTTAGGGATGGCATTAACCATCCCCCGGTTGGAGGCCCCCTCCTCTTACGCTGTACCGTCGTCCAATCATCTGCCCAGGAAGAGAAATGGCCTGGTGGATAGAAATAGGTTAGTTGGAAGGGGCGGTGGTGCCTAGACTGGGGTACCTCCAATTGCAGATGTAGTTCACAACTCTAGGGTTATCAAAATTAATTAAAATACAATCCCCCTTTATATTTTTTGCCAAATGTCCTACCCAGGGTACCCGCCGAGTAGTAAGAATTCTGCCCATCATGTGTGGGGGCAGTGGTCTATTTGCATCCAGCCAGTGGACAACCCTATTCCACAAGGTGGTAGAGGTTTCCACCTCTTGCTTGCCCAACTCCGGCACTCCAGCCAGAATGACCACAAATGGGCAGGCCTCTGGGGGTAGATTTATGGCATCTACAATGGTTTCCGGTCAGTGCTTAATTTGTAAAAAAAGAAGTGCAGGTGCTGAAAAATTTGCCAAGGAGGCCACAGCTCACTTCTTCCTCCAGTGAGCCCCACTTACAACACTCTCACTGCCTCAGTCTCTATCTTCTAACCTTGATCTGTTTTCTGTCCCCTACGTCTTTGCTCTAAGAGTCTATCCTCTCACCTCTCCAATTGTGTTCTATCATCTTTGTCTCAGCTGGTGTGTTACCTTATTTCCTACATTTCTAATTTGCCCTCTATTCATTCTACCCCTGCCCTTTTTCCTCTTCACTTGTATCCATGCTCTGCTCTCTCTCCCCTCGAACTTGGCTCTTTCCTATCACTCTTCTAGCAGTTATTGGCTGTGTCTAGGTTTTATCATTTGCCTGCTTTTTTCCCTCTGTCCTGTCCTCTAAATCCTTTCATTCTATCTTCTCTCATCTTAATGCTCTCTTCTTCATATCATGTCTGCTTTCTCTTTGTATCTGATTTGCTCTCATTTTCTTCTACTTAGCTCCATTTTATCTCTCTCCTCTCCTGTTGTTTCTTTCTCCTCTCCTGTTGTTTCTTTCTCCTCTTTACTCCTGCTCTCTCTCTCATCAATAACACTGCTGCTGCCTGTGACCCCTGTCGTCAGCCTATACATGTCCCTGCTATTTTGATCTCTGCATTTTCCTGTAGTCTTTCTGCTTTTAATTAGTAGGTCCAGGGAAGGCGACGGCACTGGCATCCATTGCTCAGCTTGCTGTGACCCTGCCTGCTACAGCTCAGGTATTGTCCCCAGCAGTAATGCTGCCAATGCTGGTAAGTATGGCTGTGGTGTCTACTGGACTCACGCACGCTCAGCAATTACCATGCTGGGGTGCAGCGCACAGATTCTACAAGATTCTACAAGTGACGCCATGGCTCACAAAAGTTGTGTTGGGCCACAGCCGCATCGAGCACGTTGAGGATAGCAGCAATGCAGGGCTGCCGGATATGATACTTTGGCTACGCAACAAGTGGAAAGTCCACACTTACTTTTGTTTATTCTTCCTCAAGAGCCCTCACTCCCGAGTACTAAATGCGCTCTTGCAGCTTCCGTGCCTCAGTCTTGAGCCAGCCCCCAGCTACAATTATCCAATGGGAGGCTCAGGCTCAGCAGTGGCATGGTGCAACAGACTCGGGGAATAGAATGCAAGGCATAGTTTGTCGACGACTTCTTGGATTTGTGATCGGCGAGATGACATCATCACTAACTTGGTGATACACAATCATGCCTGCCTGGACAGGTGTATGCTGGGCTGTCTATGAACATTTACCAGCCACAAACCATGCAATGTATGTTATTCTTTTTATTTTAAATTTGAACAATTACTATTGAGACCACCACCTGCAGGGTCAGAAATTGTAGCCCAGGCCCTGTGAAAGAAGTGCAGGTGCTGAGCACCTGAAAGCTCCTGCTCAAATTAAGCATTGTTTCCGCTCTAGAACTTTTTTGATTACAAACCTGAGATGTGTTACTTTTACTTAGCCTACTTGCTTTGGTATCTTTTGCATCCTTGTCTTTGGCTGCCTCGGGGGTCACCTCAGTTATTTTTGGTACTGGGGGATCCCCGGGAGCAGCTGGGGCCTTGGTAATGGTAGCCCTGACCTTCGGTAGTGTGTGAATGGCAGTGGAGCGAAGATTCTTTAGGGAGGATTCAGTAGTTTCCTTGATATCGCTCTCTATCCGTTTTAAGTGAGTCTCTATCTTGCTCAGCCTATCTTCAAGAGGACCTAGGAGGAGTTTTAGTGTATCAAAAATAATATTTGGCTCAGCAATCTGCGTCCCTTCCGTAGCCCCTTTAGTTAATTGCCCTCCTGATGCTTGCATCATGTTCCCTAGGTCTATTACATCAAGAGTCGGGCTTGTGGGGTTTACAACAACAGGCGTTTCCACAATGCCTGGGCTTGGCACAATATTTTTTTGCGCCCTTCTTTTTCCTTCCACCATGATTGTTGAATAGCCCTGGTTTCACCTTAGGAATAGTCCAGCTGTTTGCTCCTTTCTGTTGTCTTGTGTTGTGAACTTTAACCACGTTAGGGACAATGGGCAATTTATGGGGAGATAGTAATAATGACTCTGATACAGTTGAATAACTCCCATCGGTCACATGTAAAGCGTCATAATTAGATGCCTGCGGGATGATTGATTCTAAAATTGGCGAAATATCAATCTCCCCATGAGCTACAACATTACCCAGGGAAACAGGGGTTTGTGCGTTGGCAATTTGGCCTAGTGAGGATCGTCTTGCAATAACCAATTCCTGGGAAACCCGTCGCTCCATGATGGAAATACTTTCATCTACAACGGAGTTCATCCTTTTGATGAATTGGTCCATTGCTCCCGTGAATACAACAGTGTCGGCTCTTCCCTTGACCTCTTTAGGTGGCATTGTTCGTAAACCAGTCAACAGTATCTCCAAGATATATTAAGATCCACAGTACTCACAAGACAGGGTGTGGGTTGTCAGTGGGGTAGCCCGTCCCGGCCTCTTCCGGGCTTAAACGGGCCCGCCCTTGGCCCGGGCTTTGCCCGGCTCGTCCGGCGCGCGTCCCGCGTTGCGCATCCAGGTGAAGATTTAAAGCACCTGGGGCAGGGCGGTGCAGGAAGGAGTGTCTATGCCCCTGACCCTTCTGGGCTTGGTAGTCCGCCCTTCCAGGAGATAACACCAGAGTCAGAATAAACGAGCGTTTCCCGCGGAGCGGGAAATGCGAGAAGTGAAGTGGTGGGGGGTGCGGGTTCTCCTCTGTGTCGTAGCTCCCGTTTTCCACTGCTACAAAGCCTCCCGCTGCAAAGAGTGTCTCCAATATATAGTATATCACTTTGCAATGTACTTGCAAGTAAATTAAATATGCCAATTGTGTGTCCACCAATATTAACATGTTTAGGGGAGAAGCACATGCACTTTAGCACTGGACAGCAGTGGTAAAGTGCTCAGAGTCCTAGGCCAACAAAACAAATATAGCAAAAAGAGTTGGTAAGCATGCAAAACATTGGGGGGAAGTCCATCCTAAAGATGACAGGTCTAACAATTATCAATTCCAAAATTCATTCAAAACCCTTTGACATTGTCAACCTACATTAAAAATCAACCACTCAACTCGCTCACTGTCAGTGGTTAACTAAGCATTTCAAAATCACTAGCAGGGTACTCAAACATAAATGGAGGAAAAAAACCTAGAGCTAGAAAATTACAAAGGAAAACACTCATGAAGTTCAGATTTAAAGAGCAGCTATTGTTAAAGATAAAAAGGAATATTACTTCTATCACCTTGCATTATACTCTGCAAAGGAGTATAATGAATTGTCTCTGAATTTAAAAGCACTACAGCTTGTGCTAATGAATTGTTCCCTCACACATCTCTGTGATGCTGTGAACATTCACTTGATAGAAATAGCCAAAGAGCCTTGCACCCTCTTCATCTCAAAGGTACCAAGAAACAATATGCACCATGTGCTAACAGCACATACCCAAACAACTGAAAGAAGCATTCTTAGTACTTTCCATCATTATCTGACAAATCATTTAAGGAACTAGTAACACACAGAAAACTATCCTGGATTACCAACTGACCCATGCCCCCTTGCACTTTTCAAGAAAACATCTATCAAGCCTAGCACAGAAGCATCACAATTACCTCACTTACTACAGGAACCCTGTTGACAAAAATGAATTGCTCTTCTTTCAAATGCTTCTGAAGAAACCTGGTGCGGATGCAAATAACACTGAGAACCACACTCCAATAGAAAGTGGATGATACTTGGAAACCCCCCAAAAAAATCAGCCTATATAATACTTGCGAAAAATCATTCAAAAACACAGGGGCTTATTTACAAGCCCCTTGCGCCACTTTTGCATAATTTTGAACATGGGAAAAGTGACGTAAGGGTGGCGCAAGGGGCATGTAAATAAGCCCCACATTCTTTAAGATGTCTCTTCAGTGGCTGAATTATGAACATGTACAGATGCTAATGGAGCAGCCACCTTGATACTATCTGACCTATCTGCCACTTTTAACAAGGTCCGACACTTAACATTACTCTCCTGACCAAACAGTGTGGGCATCCAAGGCACAAAAGGGGATTGGACCACTTCTGTCCTATCCAGCTAGAGCCACATTATTTCAAACCCACATTTCACATCCAAACCCTACACTTAGATGTCGGCGTACACTAGGGCTCAACCACACTAGGGCTCAACCATTTGTCTCCTCCTTTTCGATACCTAACTCAGACATCTGACTGGACTGATTCAATATTTCGGTCTCTCGCATTGCAGCAATACAGAAGATATTATTTAAGTACCGCCAGGACACAACTTCCTGTTTTGCACCATGCATGATCGTGATGAAAAGGTGGGTGATGCCAAGCACCTGAAACTCAACCCAGACAAAAAAAAAATCCTTGGATGTGGAAACTGGCCACCTGCACAAGAAATGTCAGCTTACCCTGCACACCCAAGAGAAGCACACCTACAAACAAGCATAACGAAAAGCCAAGGAGTTGTCTTAGATGCAGATATTACCAGGTAACTGCAAAAAGATGCTGCAGTAATTTCCCAACAAACATGCTCAGAATATTGACAGATTTTGCCTTGGCTATAGTTCTCACAAAGAGTTCAAACAACAGCTGTGCTTGTGCTATACCGCTTTGACAATGCGGACAGCATTTATGGAGGAGCTCAGAAATCTCTCTTGAACACATTTTCCAAGGGTCCAGATTTCACCGGTCTACACATCACCCAAGTTGTTCAGAACATACACTGGCTCCCAGCGCCTTGATGGATGTATAACACTTCCCGCACCGTGAGGAATAAGACCAACATTTATGCAGCAAGCATTTCACATTCACCAAACTAATAGACATCTTCTACCCAACACAATTCTACAGCTGAAAATACCACACTTCAACAAATCATGACTTAAGGGCGTTGTTTCTCAGTCCACATCAACAAGTTATAGAAGTTCTCGCCCACCCACATGAAGAAACTAGAAAACTCCCTCACTTTTTTGAAGGCTGTAAAAAATGGCTCTTTGAAGTTTCATTTCCTAAATTACACGAAAGCAATTTCAAGAAAACAAAAACATTAGTAAACCATGAAACCTGTATTCGCTCTTGACAGAGTGCCACAATACCTTAATAGTAAGAGCAGACCTTTATCATTTTTGCTTCTATCAAACCTTATGCCAACAAGATCTCTCAAATATTATTCAGTTTCAGCACTTCTACCAAAAGCCACCAGAGGGAACTAAAACCCTACATTTCACAGTTTGTGGATTTTTTTGGTTTTGTTAATAGTCTCTTGGTCGGTCTTTTCATCGACTATAGTGCAGTGTTTTCATTGTACATCCATAATTGCCTACGAACTTCACATCAAGCATTTTTTATAAAGGTATTTTCAGAGCATATGGGTACTCATTGAATTGGATTAGAATTAGAATTTCTAAAGCGCCCGTTCAGCCATAATAGATAATGTTGCCCCTAGGTTATTAAACGTGCAATACCAAAGGCAGAAAAATCTCTCTAATTAAAAGTTTTTTGAGCGCGAAGTGAAAACGGCTCACTCAACTTCACGGATCTTAGCCTCAAGCCGATGTATTCCTAAATATAAGAAATATTTGAATTTAATTGAAATGAAACGAAACAAAAGGATCGCACTGATGGTTTCTACTGGCAGGTATCATAATAATCTCTGTTATTCTTCTAATGAAACTGTCGATTTCGCCAAGCAGTCTTAACCGTAAGGGCTGCCAACAGAAATTTGTGATTAAACGTGACTTTCCAAAATCCAAGCCCTCATGATGCTACACAACA
Source organism: Lissotriton helveticus (assembly GCF_964261635.1). Taxonomy (NCBI): domain Eukaryota; kingdom Metazoa; phylum Chordata; class Amphibia; order Caudata; family Salamandridae; genus Lissotriton; species Lissotriton helveticus. Next base: position 1,473,747,550 of record NC_136065.1, read on the forward strand.
CTGAATTATATGCTAACATTTTAGAAATGAGTGGTGGGGGTGCAAAATCAGCCCATCGCTCATGCTGCCTCCTATTCAATAGAACTAAGAGGAAGCTTAAAGGACCATTGATAAAGGCAATTTTTGCACTTGGATCTAGAGTTTCTTGTACTTGTAACACAAATATTTGACCTGAAACTCAGTGTATAACAAGACTGTTATCATTGTAGCAAATATACTGTAAGGATGACTCTTTAGATGTTTAGTAGACTAGTCCATGATATTGAATTAAGATCTAGCTAAAAAACACTTGAAATTGTACCTTTGACTCACAGATATTCATCATCACATGTAAACCGCTCTTCTTGACTGACCACCAGCGAAACACAGGGATGTTCTGAGGATTTTCTCCATTCTATCTGGTAAAATCTGATAATTATGTGCTTAATTCTCTTCATCTCTCTTGTCCCCCCTGTTTTCTTTCAGGTGCGTATAATACCATGGCAAGAAGGTGACATGTGGTTCTGCTCAGAAAAGAAATGGAAAGTGACGGGGGACAATCGAAGGACACAGAGGGGAAGAGAATGGTATAGTGAGGGAAATGGATTAGAGGTGTTGTATAGCCCCTCTTTTTGAGGGTTACACCTGCGTGGATTTCCTAATCTCCCAAGAGCAGATACATAGTCTTAGCCCCTGTGAGAAAACGAAAACAGTTACTGCCTCTGGTACCCCTAAATGACGTCCGAGGGGTAATGGGTAAAAAACATTGGATACACCATGTTTTCGTCTGTTTCTGAATATATCGCTGGATTATATGTATGTCACATTATATGAAACTACACAAGCATTTTACTAATTGTTTGTCATATTAGGGGGGAAACGCTTTAAAAACCAAAATTGGGTACAGAGAGAACAGAGGTGAAGTAGAGATACCGAGGTGAGGTAGAGTTAGAAAGAGATGTGAGGTGAACACATATAGGGCCATATGTATCAAGGCCAAATGGGTTCGCAAACGCCGAAATTCGCGTTTGCGAACTCATTTTCGCAAAATGGTATGTATGAAACAATTTGGGTGCAAATTAAGGAATCGCAAAATTTGCCATTCCTTATTTTGTGAATGCATTTACGGAATCACAAATTTTGCGATTCCTTAAAAGCAATGTATCAAGGATTTTTTTTCCCCAAAATGCCATTAAGGAATCGCAAATTACCACCAACTTCTAGTTGGTGGTAAGTTGCGAATTCTCTTAAAAAAGCATTTTTTTTAAAATCCAAAGGTGCCATGTGACGCTCATACATTCCCTTAGGGCATGTATGTGCGCCATATGCGCACACATGTCATTTTCAGGGGTGCAGCAGGGTGTTCTTGAGACACCCCTGCACCCTTGAAATTATTCTCAATTTGCGATTAGCAAATTGCGAATCGCAAATTGAGAATAATTTCACATTCATTCATATGGGCCTCCTGGCCCATAGAAATGAATGGGAAATTATTCCTTAATTGCGATTAGCAATTTGCTAATTGCAATTAAGGAATTTTTAGAAATCGCTAAAAATAAGCGATTTTCTACATACATACCATTTTGCGATTTCTAAATAGCGATTCCTTAAAAATCGCTATTAAGAAATCGCAAAAGGGTATGTTGATACATATGGCCCATAGAGAGGGTGAGATAGCGAGAGAATGGTGGGTAGAATTAGAGAGGAAGGTGGATAGGATAAGTTGACACAAAGAAGGAGATACCGAAACATTAGAGGGACCTTAATGCAAATAGATGGCGAGACAGAGGGTAATGGTAGACAGATGAGGTATAGAGAGAGAAGTGAAACAGAGAGAAAGAAGGACGTGGACAAAGATATAGAGAGGGAGGGTGTTGACAAGGTAGAGAGAGAGTAGTGAGGTAGAGAGATAGGTCAAGTCAGAGAAATAATGTAGTGAGGCTGAGCTGAAAAAGAGAAGAAGAGACAGTGAAATGAGAGAAGTGATATAGAGAGAGAGTAGGTAAAAAAAAGAGGAAGACAGAGAGGAATAAGGTATCGAGAGGGGTTAGAGAGGTCGAACGATGGAAGCAGCATATAAAGGTTAGGAGGAAAACAATGATGTAAATTGGGAGGTCAACTAGTTAAATAGGAGGAAGTCAAGATGAAGTGAGAGAGATGTTGGCTACAGAGAAAAGAGGTGGGATAGAGGGAGGCGAGTCAGACAGAGGGGTGAGAGAGGTGAGTTACTGAAAGACGGAGAGAGACCTGGAGTGAGGAGTTTGAGAGAGTAGTAAAGTACATGGAGTGGAGATACTAGGAGGGAGAGAATGATACAGAGCAGTGAAGTGCAGGAAGAGGAGTAAGACCGAGAGTTGGGATAGGCACCGAGAGTGGTAAAGTAGTATCTTGATCGCATTGGCAGGGGTCGCTTCGGGAGGTGGTGACCATTGGCAATTGCCCACCTTGCCTGAGCCTTAGAATGTCTCTGCGTATGTGGTCCCTATGGGTCTGGCTAATCATTTCATCATTATGAATTACACAGAAGAAATAACATTTTACTGCTTGATTGAGCTGCAGCTTCCGTGAACCCACACGAAATATGTAAACGAGTAGAGTTTGTTTCACTGCTCTCCTCCTGAGTTGATGCTTTTCAGCAGATGAATGGCTTCAGGCATTATTTCATATATCTCCTGCTGATGAGTCGGGAAAGATCAAACCTTTCCTTGGAGGTCAATGTCACCGTTACACTCCTTGAATGTATGCATTTTATGCTGAATCAAGTCCATGCTTGAGCACTCCCAGTAAAAATATTCCTTCCTTGAAGCTTCCTGCAGAGTAAGTAGTTACAGGGTTTACTCTCCTCAGAAAAGATACCCTTGCCAATCTTGGAGAATGTAAGTTGTCTGCTGAACAGTTCTATTCAATCAAATTTACTTTCCCACTGCATTTCTACACTTGGAGACACAAGCAACTGTGAACAGTTCATGCATCTAATAGGAGATAGTATTGAAGGTGGCCAAGAGGTCCAGGAGGATGAGGGCTGCAGTTTCGCCTCTGTCGAGGAGGGCACGGACATCGTCTGTGGCAGCGAGGAGGGTGGGCTCGGTGCTGTGCTTGCCAGGCGCAGCTCCTGCAGGTGGGGTGAGGCATACGGGGAAGTTGACAGACAACAGAATAGGATTTATTTATTTATTTTATTTTCCCTATTCCGACATCTGTCGACTTCCCTCCCTCGCCCCACCCGACTGCGCTTACCTGCTGGGAAATCGCGACTGGTGGTTGATTCAGAAGCCGGATTAGGAGAGGTCCAAGATGTGGTTCAATTTGATGACCTCGTGGAGTTGGGCATTGATGGCCTTCTTGATGACCTTGGCTGGGAAGGGGAGAAGAGAGATGGGTCTGAAGTTCTTGAGGTCTTTTGGGACGGCAGAGGGTTTTTTGAACAGGGGATTGATCTCTGTGGGTTTCCATTCTTCTGGGAAGGAGGCGGATTTGATGGAGCAGTTAATGTTGCTGCAGAGTTCGAGGCAATGGTGGTGTCTGCTCTGTTGAAGATATGGTGCTGGCAGGGGTCCGAGGGTACTCTGGAGTGGATGCTCTTCATGATCTTGAGAGTATTGTCCACGGTGAGGAGGGTCCTGCTGAGTATGGTATGTTGGGGTCCGGCGTCATAGGTTGTGGTGGTTGCGGGTGTGTTGTGAGGGTCTTGGGTATCAAGGCTGTCGCATATCTCCTTGATCTTGCAGTGGAGGTAGGTGCCTAGTTTGTTGCAGATGTCTTAGGAGGGGGGGGGGATGTCTGCTGTCTCTGTGCTGGGTCTGGTGAACTCTTTAACCGCAGTGAAGAGTTTCTTGCTGTTAAGTGAGTTGGCATTGATCCTTTGATTTAGGGCCACTTTCTTCACTACTCTGATGAGGCAGTGGTGTGCAGTGATGGTGGTTTTGAAGGTTGAGTGGTCGTCCGGGTCTTGCTGCTCCTCCATCTTTTCTCGAGCCGTCTACAAGTGCATCCGAACCAGAGCCCGCTGGATTTCTAGGAATGTTGCTTGATTGGGGTTTTCTTCAGGGGAGCCAGGGTGTCGGGCAGTCAGAGACCCATCGGTGGAGGATGCCTGCTGCGGTGTTGGCCTCTGAGGATGTCAGTGCAGGGGTTTTGCTGAGGGAGGTGGTGAGCTGTTCTTCAGTGACCTTGTTTCAGCTATTGTGAGGGTAGCGGTGGGTGAGGTTGTATACCGTGGGCTTGGTGAAAGCAAAGTAGATGCAGCGGCGGTCAGTCCACTGGTGCTCAGTGGTTTGGCTGAAAGGTGATGTTGTCAGAGAAGATAGGGTCAAGCGCATGTCCTGCTGAGTGTGTTAGGAAGGTGACCAGTTGTTTGAGTCCGACGGAGGTGAGGTTCTATAACAGGGACAAGGTGTTTTTGTCATTGGAGTTGTCCAGGTGAATGTTGAGGTCACCAAGGAGGATGTAGTCTGTGGAGGCGAGAGCGATGAAGATGATGATGAAATTGCTGAATGGTGGATGGTGTCCAGGGGGCTCTGTAGATGCGGTGCCGTGGAGGGAGGTGTTTGTATTGGTCTGGAACTGGGCTTGTGAATGAGCCAGATATTTGCAAACCATGAAACAGAATTAAAATACATTGAAAGTTGAATTTCTGCTCCCAAACCATTCACAAATCAAATTCTAAAAAGGGTATCCAAATCAAACAATCAAAAGAGAATAAAATAACATTTCAAATGGGCAGTGTTACTTCTGGATTGCCCCAAATAACGTTGCCGTGGCATTGCCCTATCTACACATCAGCTGAACAAAATAGACCCTTGCTTCAGGCTTTGAACTCCAGATTTGTAGACAAAGTAAACAGGATAGGTCAGCTGTGCAACCAGGGAATTAGGGGAAAAACTCAAGATGTCTCTGCTACATGTAGATGGACAAAGAGTAGTGGCCACATGCCTGGTCTTACTGAAATTGGAATACTGCAAGAAAGTATACAAACCTCAAAGAAACATACACAAAGAATTCCAAACCAGGCACTGTAAAACTGCCAAGAGCTGTAATGCTACCACATTTTGGCCTGCATTGAAAACACCACTTTACCTCTAGTTCAGTACAGACTCAAGTTTGATCTGCTATGCACCATAGTGAAAAAAAAGATTAACATACCCCCGGTTTTTTTCCACTACCGTGACCCAACCTGAAATCCACATTGTAGCGCCATTGATTTCACAGACTAAAGTCAGAGTGTGCGCCCTGGTCTCTTGTCTCTGATATATGTAGACATACATGAAGATTCTAAAGAACCTACTAATTGGGCAAATCTCTGGAACTTAAACACATCAACAGTATTCTCCACCTCTTTAGTTCTGTGTCCCTTTCCAGAGACACAACTTCTTCTCAAGGATCATCTTGATTGCTGCACACTGATTATTTCTGTGAGTTCTCTCACTGATGAATATAGCCCAACCACACAACTCATTGCTACATCTCACCGACATAGAAAACACATAGGGTGCGATTTATTAACACTTTGTGCTGATGCAAAGTCACCAAAACTGATCCAAACCGGCTCAAAGTGTTGATTTGTTATTTACTGTCCAGTTTTTGCTTTCGAAAGTTGGCTAAAAGTAATGCAAAGCAGTATCCCATGTTTTTTTTACACAAAGATACATGTACTAACATTTTTAGATAGGGCTCTGAAGAACCCCATAATGATATTTGTTCGAGGCAGAGGCCAAGGCGGTGAAACATTTTCTTTTTTAAAAGTGGTTTTAAATGTGCATGTGTTCTATGCTGTGCTGCAGGTGGTAAATGTTTCAAAGTAAGTTTAAGCATAGTGTTTTGTACAAACCTATGCTAGACTCACACAGATAGTTTTGCACTGTAGTGCAAAGGTGGGCGAGTGGCTCCTGGCTCCTGGCACCAGAGAGCGTGTCAGCCTTGAGAAGAGAGCCCCGACGCAATATCTTAGTAGGCATGGCATTGCCCTCCTTTCCCTTTCAAGCAATGCAACACAGCGAGTCAACTTTGGTTGCTGTGACCCGCTGGGTAAAAAAAATAGTAAATTTATCCCAAAGTCTGCGTCCGGATTCTGCTTACACAGACCCACTTCTGCAAGGCTCTGGTGTGTTCTTGGGGTACATGGTCTTACTATAAACCACAAATACTCCTTCTCCTTGATATTACCTTATTTCCTTCATCGGTTCAGTAATTTCTCACATTTTCCAGTGCACTGAACAAAGCTAATCCAGTGCATGTTCAAGCAGTCATTGGCCTCTAGTTGGGATCAAACTATGGTACTTCGTGCTCACAGGATGATTTGTTTTTCTCCAATTCCCTATCTCGACTCATTTTCTAGTGTGTTTATACTCATGATGACATGTTTAAGCCCTTGTTTCATGCCCATCTCCTCCCAGTAACACTATCTCTTTCAAGGGCAAGTATGTGAGCTTATAAAACGAGTAATTGTTTTATTTCGCCTCTTTAACTTCAGCTCCTATTGCTCTGTTTACAGGCAGACTAAACAAGTGCGGAGAGTGATTCATGGTCAGGTCTCAGCCTGCCTTCTAATGGATCATCCGGGCCGCTGGTGAACCGTGTGTCACCGGCTCCAGGGGTTAGTGGAGTGAGAACGAAGCACGCTTGAAGGATAGGTCCTTATCATTGTCAAGCTAAAATGATACCTAGTCCCCTATTCACGTGATGACGTGCCTGTCAAAATCGAAAGAGGACTATTAACTTTAAACTCATGGTATTCAATAAAAAAAATCTCTGCTCACATCCACAGTACTTTTTGAAACCGCAAATTACTGTGGATGGACTGACAAGTTTTTCACGGAGTCACTAAACAAGTCTGGGGGTCGACAGGGTCCAGGCCGGCCGCTAAACACCCTCCCTCTGTTTCCTACAGCTCGATGCCTTTAATATCTAATGCCTGGTACAGTAAACCTATATTCATCATCCTAAGAGGCTGGCATACACAGCGGCACTGAGGCAAAACCTCAAGTTTCCTTCTGGGCATTGCTATAGGTTCATTACTTTAAGTAAGCAAGTCATATCTAATTTATAGAGAAAATCATAGACGGCATGAAATTATGTTTGTGTTTTCAATTACCAGCCCAATGAATAGATTTTCTAATATTAACTACAATCAATGGAATAATGCAAACCCTATAATGGAGTAATATAAACGTTATTTAGGACATTACCTTGAAGTCACAATATTTTGACAATATTCTTGTACTGCAACCCTCCTTAGTCTGTTTAAGATGGCATATTCACACAAGTGGATTTGGTAAAAAATGTATGTTTCGAGCAGCTTGACCTTGTATACACCTGCACGGAATTGCCAATGGGAAACCTAGCAGGCGTATTCTCATTGATGCAGATTTACTCCATGAGTGCAGAGATCTGCACACCTGAAAAAAATGGTTCGGTTTGAATGGTCACAAACACATACTTTTGTGGGATTCTCACACATTCCGATCCATCGCCTTCCCCTCCCAGAAATAGTTGGAAATGCACTCCATGACACAGCTGCTGCAAATCCCTTCCCAAGGTGGGCAGGAGTTCGACCACTAAGTGAGAATGACAGCATGGGCAGGGCCATCACTGTGGGCCTGAAGCATGGAATTAATGCATGATGGCTGTCCATGTTTTACGCCCTGCGCTGTCAACCACACTGAAGGAGTGAGCTGAATGCAATGCTTGCCCGCAGCCCAAAAACAGGGTATTGACTGGTGCAAGAGAGGCGATATGGGAGATGTCTAAACTGCGCATTTAAGTGCCTGTCTTTGTGCACCCATGTTTGGGTGTCAGCGCATGTCAATGGTTGTTTATGTAGGTGTGTATGAGAGAGAGGGGCAAATATGTCAGTGTGCGAGTGCCCATCTACCGAACTGTATCCCCTATTAGTGGCCACAGTCAAATGACCACAACCATCTTAGGCTAGCTATATCACCTGGAGCCAACTCACCCACTCCATCCTTGGGGCCATCTCTGTCGTGCAGGGTTGTTATTGCTAAGTCGCAAAATGTTGGCACCAAATGGAAGATGGTCTCCACCCCTGGCCTAATGCTGACACTGGTACAATGGTGGCAATTCTTCACATATTGTGGGTGACTCATAGAATGATGAGAGTGACGAGAATGGGCGGACGCTCCTTCTCTTGTCTGGCTCCTAAACTGTGGAACTCTCTCCCTGCCGCGCTGAAACTCGAACCATCTTGGATGAAATTTCGAAGAGATCTCAAAACTTGGCTCTTCCCTCAGTGATAGTTGTTGGGCTTTCAGTGCCACCTCAAGCGGCGCCGGGAGACCCCATGTGGGTAGCGGTGCGCCTTATAAGTCTAACTACAAATACAAATACAAATGAAGCCCACATCTGGTATAATGGTGGTGAAAATCCTTGTCCTTTGATACAATGGTTTATCTGTATGACGTGAGGCAAAATCTGTCCACAATGTTTGGGAAGGAGCAAACAACAATCTAACCAAATTAAAAAGCAAGTGCAAAAACAGTGCTTGTTCATGAGAGTTGCATGCTTTCATTTAAACTTTCATGTCATTATAAACACTCCTATTTGAAGACTGATTAGTGGTGTATACGTGTACACCTCTAACAGCCATCTACCTCTCCAATCTCCAGGTGTACATTATAATGTTTCCACCCTGCCGTTATTACAAGGTTTACATTCATAGACCTGCCCTGATCACGTAGGAGAAATAATAAGGCCTATGGTAGAACTGAGTGGAAGAGCAGGAGATTTGGAAGCCACAGCCACTGCGGAGCTGCTAGGGCAAGAAGTCAACGCTGCTGATACAGGCATAGCACCTGGAGGACTTCTGCTGGTGAAATGCTAGCAGCTGGAAAAACGACTGGCCCACCTTGAGCCATAGCCCTTCCAACAACTTGTTTCAGAATAACTCTGTCAATGGCACACTAGGCTTTTTAAAATGGATATAAACACAGACAATTACTTAAAAGCTCTTTCAAGAAGAAAATCTTGAAGAGAATGCCCAGTGACTCTGGACTCTCCTCATTGGTAGCAAACTCAGTTAATGTGGGATTTATTTTAATTTGGATTCTTTTCTTCTACTTGTTGGAAATGACTTCGTTGGAATTGCCTAGAAGTCAGAGGGCCTAGAGGCACCCAGATCAATTTCAAGACTGATATAGGAGGAGAACTAAATTAAATTCAGAATGCAAGGTGGCCCACCATATCTAGAAGACTGTTCTCATTTGTCTAAGCTTATTTTATGTTCACAACTAGATCTTACTAGAGTAACAATAACTTTAAGCCTGTGCGAAGTAGCCAGGACCTTAGACTTCAGTGAGGTGATACAGGTGCTCTGAAAGCATACGTGTGTGGGTATGTTCTTAGAGATAGTCCTCCATGCAGTTCGCTGTGTTGGAGGAAAGGAATTAATGTGCAGATAGGATGTGTTGGATAATTAGGGGATTCAACATTGGATTTCCCAAGAGTATTTAAAGACAGGAGCCTGAGAGGTAAACTGTAAAGCTTGTCAGCAGCTGTAGAAGGTCTAGCCAAAATCTTAGCAAGCCTGCTGAGGAGCAGTCAAAGGGCTGCTAATAAGATTTGAGGTTGGGGCAACATTACATAACAATAATAGGGCCGAAAGCGCAGCATTAGAAGCTCTTCTGTAAGAAATGTGATTACTGGTTGAGGGGTGTGAAGTCCTTCTCATGCAGCACTCACAACTCTTCTCAGTGTGAAGTGACAAGCAAACCCTAAATTAAGCTGTGCCCAACCACCGGGTACTTGGCACGGAGCAGTAAATGGGTAAAGTATTTGTGCAACGCTTCAAAGAGTAACACAGTAAAACACACCACAAAAGGATCCCACAACAGATTTAGAAAAATAGACACATTTTTAATAAATGATTAAGACCAAAGGGACAAAACGCCAATCAATAGAACCGGAGAAATGCAGGTTGAAAGAATTTGGTGAAAATATTGCCAAAAAGCACTAAGTACCACCTGTGGATATCTTGTCAAGCGGGACCGAGACGATGTCACAACTTCAGGTTGACAGCAATAGAGCATGGGCCAGCTACAGGGAGACCTGCTGAACCTGCTCCCAGTGGAACAAAGTACCTTAAAATCTGTTTTGTGTAGCGTTGTGAGGGTCCATGTCAAAGATGAGTCATGCAGCTGAAGCTCTGCAACAATTCCGAGATACAGCAAGAATGTGGTGCGGTATTCTGCACCTGTAATGAGATGCCGGTCTTTGCAAAAGAATGGATCCACACAGCAACAGTGATGCATCGGTTTTGCTCAGGGTTGCGCCGCCAAGCAGAGAAGATGTGTTGGTGCTGGTGGATCCACATAGGCTGGAAGAGCACTCAATGCCCACTTCTAAGGGTCCAGGACTAGGGTGGCACCACCTGGCAGGGCCTACTCTCAGATGGCACAGTCCAAGTGCTGGGTTTAAAGTTGTTGGAGCCTTCTCTCACTGAAGCTCTAGTCAGGAGGCCAGCCAACTAGCCGTTAGAGTTATTCTGGGTTCCAAGGTTCAACAGATGAAGGTCCAGTCCTTGTCAACCAGGTAAGAGGGCATCAGGTCAGCACAGCAAGACAGCAGTCCTTCAGATCATCAGTCCAGCAGAGTGGCAGTCCTTCTCAGCAGCACTGTTCCTGACAGGGTATACACAGGCCCAGAAGTATACTGAAGAAGTGGTGTCTGAGGGACATTACTTATACCTGTTACCCTTCCTTCGGAAGGTGAGAGAAGCTTCTCGAGGTTTTCCTTTGAAGTCCACAGTCATCCTGCTTTCTCTGTCCTGGATCCAGTCTAACTACAGGGGGTATAAAGTCCTTTGTGTGGAGGCGGAACACAGCTTATTCTAGTGCAAGTAGGGCTGTGACCAGCTCCATCCTCCCATTCTGCCAGTGATGGCCCATCCAGGCACACTTAAGCTCTCTATTGTGTGTGGCTGCCAAAGAGAAATACACAAACTGTCAGCTTGTTAACTATCACCTACACAGGGTTATGTGACACAGAGAGAGGCTACAGACACTAAATGGCTGAGGCAGGAAAATGCAAACTTTCTAAAAAGTGGCATTTTCAAAATCGTAATTTAAAACCTGAGTTCACCAAAAGAGAGGATTTTACATCATAATTCCATTACAGTGTGACCATTAAATGTAGTAAACTAACTCCAAAATTATGCTGTGGGAGATGTAGACCTTGCAGTAGTGAATTCTTTTTTTTCCCGAGTTTTTCACTACCAGGACAGGTAAATCTAAATGACATGTCCTACTTTTTAAATACACTGCACCCTGCCTTCTGGGTTTGCCAGGGCCTACCCTTGGGGTGCGTTAGAGTTTTTGAAAAGGATGGTTTGGGCTTGGCAAAATACTTTTTTTGCTAGGTCCAAATGGCTATAGGGAAGGGGATGACACAAAGGCCTTTTCTAAATTCTATTGACAGCCGACTCTATTTGGGATTTCAGGGTAAATTTAAAAAGCACCTGCCCAGTAATATAGAGAAGGGTAGATGAGCATTTGTAAAGCATGGGAAAGCAATGCACACAAAAGGCACAGGCAAGGTAGAGTCTGTAGTGACTGACTAACTTTACCTCTTTTATAATAAAAATTGTGGGGCATATTCTCAAGAACGTGCAATAATCATCGCTAAAATAGGTTAACGCAATTTCACATATCGCCGTCTATCTCGGGAAAATAACTCTGTGTCAATGTCACGTTATTAACATGGCGGTAACAAGCGATAGTGCCCCCATAACACATCAAATGTCCATGACAACATCACCGGGACTGCGATACAAATCCAAACCCGAACGCGAAAAAGTTGTGTTGGGCCCAACTGCGATAAAACAGTCAGTGATAAGTAGTGCCACACCAGCAAGTCCCTCAAGTCAGGCTACAAAATTCAGTATAAAAGCAGCAACAATAAACACAAACAAAACCAAAACAACTGCAAAGCACAATGGAGGTAGCCGGAGCAAGTACAGAGGACAACCTGAACACCATAAGCCCCACGGAGGACCAGCCTGGGACCCCGGGGTCAGGGAAGGGCAAGGAGAAGAAGAGGAAGACACAGTTCAGTCCGCAGGAAAACAGGATCCCTATAACGGAAGTGACACTGCCACCATCTAATTGCCATTGGTGAAATTGTCAGCACTAAATGTTGCACTTACACTTGTCAGATTGAAGTGCTAATGCAGAGGAGTGACATGCATACAGGAAATGTGTCTTGGAATTAATTTACATGCTGTGCCTGTGGTCATTTTGTCGTGTCCCATGATTGCTAAGGACCGTCCCAGTGTTACATGCTCCTGCTGCAACTGCACTGGGGTGTGGTCCACCTGCCTCATCCTCATCATCATAGTCTGGTGCATCTGGCTCATAAATCCATGGGGCATTGATGCGAACACATATGTTGTACAACACACAACATGCAATGATCAACTTGCACACTATTTGCGGGCTGTAAAGGAGTCTTCCACCTGTGATGTTCAGGCACCTGAAACGTGACTTCAACACACCAAATGAGTGCTCCACAATGCCCCTGGTGCATTTGTTGGCTGCATTGAACTGCCTCTGGGTCTGGGTGTTCGGGGCTCGGAGGGGTGTCATCATCCACAGGTAGAGTGCATATCCTTGATCACCTGTGACAGGGGAGAGAGATGTGTCAATCTGTGGTTCTGCATTATGTGTTGGCAGGCCTATTAGTATATTGGTGTGTAATGTGTGGGACTTTGAGGTTCATGTTTGACATGTCTTGCATAGGGCAAATGAGCGGCATCCATGTGTATTACGTTGCCTCACAGCTGCTCCTCAGTACCCCCAAGCCTATTTACTTGTGTGCGCTGCATGGTGGCATCACTTACACTCCTAAGACACACCATTGTCATGACTGTCTGTGCATGTCCACAAGCCTGACAATGACACTGTGATATTTGCCGTTGAAGGTGGTGGGCCACGTGTGTAGGCCTATGGTGAGGATATTGCGGACACAGAGAAACACGCAATAGTTGCTTTGGTGGCCATCACGGGAGTGAACCATGCCCATAGCCCCGGGCTATTAATTTCCACTCCTAGGCTGGCCCAGCCCACTCCAGTTATGCTTACAGGGAGGACGACATAGCTACATGTGAAAGGTCTACACCACTGCCTGAGGTAACATGGTTGCATCCACTGTCTACGACACCACATACACCAGCAGTATATGTCCACATTGACATGTCTGTGCTCTGCGAACTTGAGTCTGTTCAGCACATCACCACTTCACTTGGCATTGTGTTCATTCTGATTCATGGGTCACTTGCCTCCTTCGCACATACTTGGTTCCCACCTCTCACCACATCCTGCTATTGTGTTGCAGAGGTGTCATGACATGGATGGTGTGTCTACATGGCTAGCCACTGCTACCCCAGTTCCTTGTGTTGTCGTGTCTGGTAGGTGGGCATGTTTTTTGGCATTTTGTATGTGATGTTGTAACGTGTGCATTCCCACAGTTGTGACTTGCATGGTTGTGGAGTTGAGGTGTGAGGTGTGTTCATTTGGTACTTACCAACGAGCAGTGTATTTCCGTTGGTGCCATCCTCGAAGTGCTGGTTGATGATGGACTGTCCGAAATGTAGGAATCATGCACACTGCCCAGGTAGTTGGCGAGGACGTTGGTGAAGAGTCCCCGGTGGTCCCCTATTGCCTGCACAATGATGGAATGCGTGTGCTTTCTGTTGCGGTAATTGTTTGCAGTGTCAGCATGGGGCACAAGTAGGACATGTGTGCAGTCAATTGCCCCCAACATGTGCAGGAAACCAGCCATGGCATAGAAGCCTAACTCGGTCTCCAGCTATTCCTGCGCAGTGTAGGAGAAGTGAAGGTTCTGGGGTACCAGGCTGATGATGGCATCCAAGACAGTTGTGATGAAATTTGATAGGGCTGAGCAGTCGCCCCCCACGATTAGAGGAGGGGCGGCCTTAGTTGCGCCATGGGACCGGACATCGCAATAGGAGGCTGGTTGAGGAGTGGGCTGGCTAATGACATGCAGCTGGGGGATCGGCGAAAGAAGAAACAAAACCGATTCCTAGTGTAGAAGCTATTTAAGGCAGGGTCTCCTGGGGATCGCCCTCTTTTGTCTCCTTGGACTTAGCCGCAGAGCGCCGGAAAAAGCAGCGAGAGGGCTGTCATCAGGATCCGGTCGACAGGCCCGTCAGAGGGTTACGCGGTGGGTTCAGGGGGGCCGGCGTAGTGTGTACTATCAATGGTAGCATTCTCGCTTAGCATGCAAGAGGTAGCGGGTTCGATACCCGCATTATTTAAAAAAAAAAAAAAAAGGAGAAATGTTTTGTTTTGTTTGTATCGTACTTTCGTATTTATGCCTCCCAGCTGACTCAATGTTAATGGTGCATGTGTATGATGACGGGAGTGTGCGAAGTCCGCTGGGTCTCTGCTCGTTTTTGCTGGGATGGACTGTTGTCTTCCTTATCGGGCTGCCACGGCAAATGCCTTTCATATGCCGATTCAGGGTAATGCGTGCAGCGGTAGCCTCATGTAAGCGGCAGGCGAGGGAAGGTGCACTTGCGGGGCAGTCCGGTAAATTCTTTCCGGATATTGTGTGGGGGTTTGCCGGTTCGGTTCCCACTGCGGGCAACTGGCATCATTTTCAGTTAAGATAGGATAATAATGGTAAAAATGATGTTAGTTTGCTTTGTAGAGTAATGTTTGCGAGATGCGGCCCCGCTGTGGAGGGGGCGCCCAGATGCTGGGTGATAGGTGCCTTCAACCACAATATGCGGCACGTTGTTGGGTGTGTGGCCAGATACGTGTGGGGCCGTCATGGTGTACAATGCGAAGGATCGCACAGCGCGTCTTTGGGGGCGTGGCTAGAGGAGGCGGTAGGAGCGGGAATGCTCTGATTGTTATTTCGCCTTACAGCTGGTGTGACACAGCGGGAAGGTTGCCGGTTTGATTCCCACGCCGCGCGACTGTATATTTGACAATAAATCATTAAATGTGGGTTCTTGACGGCCCGACTTTTGGGGGTGTGGCCAGATGTTGCAACAGAGCGGGAAAGTGCTATGGTGTATTTCTCGAGGCCTGCAAGAGCATGGGACACGTGGCGGAGCAAGGCAGCGCGAGTATAAAAGAGGGGGCGTGGCCAGATCCCATGGGGGGGAAGGAAGCATGTGCCAGTGTGGGCCACGTGATAAAAAAATAAATAATAATAATAAAATAAAAATAAAATACAATTAGTATTAGGTTGGTGCGTTTCTGTCATGGTCCCACCCCGCACTGCCAATCCAACACCCTATACGGCGATTAACATAGAGCGAGGCCCGCTTAACGTTGGAGGAGGCCTTTTTGTCTGGAAAGGAAATATTTTGCTGTGTGTAGCAGGTTTTGGTCTCACCAGGTGGCAGGGGCATGTACGTCATTTGAATCGCCCGGTGCTGGTGGTAAAAGATGGAGGCGACCATCAGGTGGTGGGGTGAGGGAATTTTGGTGATTTTCGTGATGGTAACAATCTTTTGTTTCTGCTAGCAGGTTGTAGCTTGCCGCCTAAACGCGCTCCCGCCAATTCCCAGAAACCGGTGGACCAGGAGGAGTTTCAAGCCCTGAGTGAGCTTCGGAAAGCAGCTAAGCGGCATGGCATGGAAGTGGCGCTTCAAAAGTTGGCCGGCGGGTCAGAACAACAGCCGGATGGCAGGGCTTCAAAGCGGCAAAGGAAAGCCCCAGCTCGATATAGAGAGGGGCAACAGGACAAGGCGCGCACTCAACTGGCGTCAGCGGCTACTGTGGGGGGTGAGTCTAACAACCAGGACATGACGGCACGTAGCACAGATAATGCAGCTCAGGGGCCTGTGTTAAATATGACGGTGGGTGCTGTGGGGCAGAGCATTATGGCGATTTCCACAACAGCAGCATCGGTGGGCCCTCCACAAGTGGGGGGTGCGCCAGTAGTGTCCCAAGCGGCAGGTAGCGCTGCGGCCTGGCAGCCCCCAGGGAATGTGGCAGGACTGAAAATACCGCCAACACATGTGTCAGGGGGGCCTTCAGGAGCTTCAGGGGGGTGCAGGCGACTGGAACGTCGGTCGCCCATCAGCCCCCGGTGGCGTTGGGGGCAGCAAGTACACCACCACAGGGATCATTGTCAGCAGCAGGAACACAGGGGGAGGTGGCAGCGCAAGTGTGGGCGCAGACGGGAGTCACTCCAGTAACAGCGAACCTGGGGGCAGGCACGCCTGCTGTCACGCTGCGTGCGGCAGCAGCGAGCGTTGTCCAACCACCCCCGGTGGTGACGCCCTTAATTTTTGGTTATTCATCCTTGGTGTTGGCCCCCTCTTCCACGATTGCTTGGCATGTTCCTTTGGAGATGAGGGAAAAAATTAATAAAGGGGAGTTTGTGAACGTTTTTGATTTGATCAACGCAGGGGTGGTCCCAAGTCGTCCAAAAACAACTAAAGAGAGCGAGTTCAAGCCAAAAACGGTGTGGGTGGAATGGTCATTGCGGAATTGGGTAACAGGGTTTTCTATCTATGCGGCGATATTAACGGAGAAGACACCAGCGTTAGCGCCGCAGTTGTTTGGATACATGCCCTTAATACACGGGGCGGCTTCTGAGTTCCACGGGTCGGCCTGGATGCAGTATGACACTAAGTTTAGGCAGATGAAAGCTGTCAGGCCAGAGATAGCATGGGATCAGAGGGAGATCAATATTTGGCATGCAGAGTTTAACATGGCTCACACGCCTGGAAAATTGACTGAGTCCTTTCGATTCAACAGAAGTTTGGGAGATACAAAATTGGCCTGCTGGCAGTACAACAAGAAGGAATGTAGCAAGGGGACAGCATGTAAGTTTAAACACATTTGCTCATTCTGCGGGGGACAGGGACATCCCGAGTTCAAGTGTTTCAGAAAACAAGGCAAGCAGAGAGAGCGTACCCCCTTTAAAAGCATACTGCCCAAACACTAATACTGTGCGTCCTTTGCCCATCCGCATGCATGTTCTCACGCACTTACTCAGCAAATACAATAATCAAGAGGAGGCTTCATTGCTGTATTATGGTTTTAAAGATGGGTTCCGCATTCCTTCCCGCGCTCCCCCCTCATCGGTCCCTCCAAAGAATCAACAGTCAGTTCTCCAACAACGGGAGTTGGTCTGGGACAAGATTATGGGGGAGGTGTCCACGGGTAGGGTCGCGGGACCTTTTCATGCTCCCCCGTGTGAGTATTTAGTGTGTTCACCCCTGGGGTTGGTACCAAAGAAAGAGCCGGGCAAATTCCGTTTGATTCACAATCTCTCTTACCCATTGGGCCGATCAGTAAATGATGGTCTGGATCAAGATTTGTGCACAGTGAGGTACACCACTTTTGACGAGGCCATTGCAAAATTGCAGAGACTGGGTAAAGGTGCGCTGATGGCCAAATCAGATATTGAGTCCGCCATCCGCCTTCTTCCCATTTATACAGAAGATACGCGTTTGCTGGGTTTCACGTTTGAGGGACAGTTCTTTGTGGACTTGTGTATGCCCATGGGCTGTTCCATAGCGTGCTCGGTATTCGAAACATTCAGCAGATTTCTGGAATGGGCAGTGAAAGACTTGGTGTCATCAGATGATGTGGTACATTACTTGGATGACTTTTTGTTCATGGGTCCCCCAGGAGGTCAGGCATGTGGGAGGGCGCTGCAAGGTTTTCGGCACCGGCCCAGTCTTTGGGAGTTCCACTGGCTGAAGACAAAACTGAAGGTCCTACTACCTGTTTATGTTTCCTGGGGATTGAGATAGATTCAGTGTCAGGAGAGTGTAGATTGCCACAGGAGAAGGTGATGGCATTCAAAGAGTCAGTTAACTCCTGCATTGCGGCCATGAAGGTTACTTTGCATCAGCTGCAGGTCCTGGTGGGCCAATTGAATTTTGCCTTACGAGTGAATCCCATGGGAAGAGTCTTTTCAAAAAGCATAGCAAGAGCGATGTCCGGCCTACGGGCCAAACACCATTATACAAGGTTGTCTGCAGACGTCAAGGAAGATTTGGAGTTATGGCGAGGGTTCTTGGATAACTTCAATGGAACACTGTTATGGCAGCAGCCAGCCTGCACCAACAGTGAGTTGGCCCTCCATACAGATGCAGCGGGCAGCATTGGTTTTGGAGCAGTGTTGGGCTCTAGGTGGTGCATGAGGCATTGGCCAGAGAAATGGGTTACGTCAGGGCTCACACGCAATGTCACCTTTCTGGAACTGTTCCCCATCATTGTTGCCGTACACATTTGGGGGGCCTCCTTAGAGAACACAAGAGTCATTTTTGGTCAGATAGTATGTCTGCAGTACTGGCCATTAATAATCAAAATGCAAAATGCCCGCTGGTGTTGCGGTTGTTGAAGATTCTGATTCGCCTGTGTCTCTTGCATAATGTGCATTTTACTGCTAAACATGTGCCCGGTGTTGATAATACAGTGGCTGACGCTCTGTCTCGATTTAAGATGGCAGAGTTCAGGGCACGGTGGCCGCAAGCAGACAAACTGATGGCGGAGTTCCCGGAAGAGTTATGGAGGCTTGGTGCCCCATCGCCGCAGACCTAATCACAGCAGCATTGGCACCCCAGACAAAACGTATGTACGAGAGGGCGTGGGAGGTGTACAGTGCGACGTTCGGAACAGGCTTGGAGCAAAACAGATTCACCACAGAAGGGGTGCTGAGCTTTCTGTTAGCCCAGAAGAGTCAGGGAAAGTCTCTTTCGTTGGTGCGGAGGCAGTTGTCTGCCATCGCTTTCTTTGCGGGGTTGCATAGTGTTAAGGATCCCACCAAAGATTTTAGGGTGCAGAAAGCCATCAAAGGGTGGGAGCGCTTGGTACCGGGAGTACAGGACACTAGGAGGCCTATAAATATAGAAAGGTTGAGTTCGCTGGTGGGGCTCTACAGTTAGTGTGCCGTAGTCAATATGAGGTAAAGCTATTCAGTCTGGCTTACCTGCTTTCCTTTTTTGGGGCCTTGCGTGTTTCAGAGTTGGTGGTAGCCTCGAAACAAGGTGAAGGTGGTTTAGGACTGCAGATGTCTTGTTAGGTGACGGGGTGGTCCATATAAGAATCCGGCGGTCCAAAACTGACACGCGTGGGAGAGGCACATGGGTGAGATTGTATGCGGCCCATCAGGTAGCATATTGTCCTGTACAGTTGATGAAGGAATACCTCGCAGTACGACCAGCGGTAGCCTCTACAAGGCTTCTAGTACACAAGGAAGGGGTGCCAGTGACAAGATATCAGTTTACCCAGGTGTGTAGGAAGGCATTAACATATTTAGGGGAGTATTCTAGCCAGTTTAGCTCCCATTCCTTCCGCATTGGGGCAGCCACCACAGCAGCAGCAATGGGATTGCCTGCGGACGTAATCAAAAAAGTGGGTCAGCGGTATGTCCGGCCGAGTCTCGTGTGAGGGGAGGAATGTTGCCCAAGGTACCTATCAGTCAGGCTATTAATACCGATTCTTTCTCTTACAGTTGTTTCCCGCAAACAGGTGCATATATGTTGGTGTGGGAATTCCTTGATTTGCAGTGCGGAGGAGCGGTTTCGCGGGTCGAGTTTGGAGGCAGCACAAGGGGCTGCTGGGTTGGCGCATCACTGGCTTGGGGTGCGGGGGCTGCGATTGCAGGATCTTTTCGACCGATTGCACCAAGGAATTGTCTCCCAAGAGGTGCCTTGCCCAGTCATTTTAGTTATACACGCGGGCGGGGATGACATGCTGCCGCTAGGCAGACAGGGGGTGCGGGAGGCTTTGTTTTCAGTTCTGGCTAGGATTAGGCAATTTTTACCAACTACCTTGTTATTGTGGTCAGAGGTGATACCGAGGATGGAGTGGCTTGGTGGGTCGTCAGCCAAGGCTATTAATGACTCTGTGCGGAAACTGAACGCTTCTATACATAAACTCTTACGTGGCTCTGCTATGGGTACAATTCAGCACAAGTTATTACATCTGGATAGACGGGAGTTGTTCCAGCACAATAGAAGGCATATGTCGGCAAAGGGAGTGGAGATTTTCATTCAGACAGTGTTGGGGGCTATTCTGGAGCACAGTCAGCGCCAGGGGGAGAGGGCGAGTGCGCCGGGGAGCTTCTCACCCTGTGGCGGAGCACTGACAGTTAACAAAGAGGCATGCTCAACAAGGGAGGGGGATAGACCCCCAGGACAGGGTAAGATTGAAGCGTGCAGTGGAGTGGCGGGGAGAGGGACCGGCCTGCCGGCGGTCCTCAACTCTACTGCCGTAACACGTCATTGAAGGACTGAGTTGATCCTTGGGAGGCTGCCTGGGTTCAGGTGGTACCACGGAGGGCCGGTGCGTTATGCGGTGCCCTGGTTTTCAAGCAAGATAACGTTCATTGTACCACGTTGTGGCCTGCCGGCACAATGTACGTACACAGCGGAGGATTGTACACTATGAACAACTTAATGCTGTGTCACCTGAGACTGCAATTATAATTTCATTGTACATTTGGTATGTGTATGCCCGAAGGTGTATCCATTGGTCAGGTACCTCTGAGGCGTTAGGTGGTGCCCTGGTTCAGGTAAATGCAATTGTTACTGTTAGCGCGTTGTGGCCTGCCGGCTTAATGTGCGCAGTTGAGTGTTCCAGAGGCTGGACAGCTTAATGATATGCTGAAATGTAATATATATTTTACCATATTAGTGTTTTGACATATGAATATCACTAAAGTGTGAAGCATGTATATCTTCAGTTTTCCAAGTAGTATGCCTATATTCATGTAGTGGGTATGTGGAATTAACCTGTTTGATGTTAATAAAATCTACGCCCTAGACAATATAACTGCATTATGAGATTTCATGGGCATGATAGGGAGGTGGGGTGAGAAGGATGTTGCCAGTGGTAGTGGTGGAGAGATGCGAGTGTCACATTGTGCGCACACTATGGCTGTGAAACTCCTCTGATTCTGGCAGTTGTTGATTGGAAGGTACCAGAGGCCAACAGGTGCAGCACAACCAGCAGCTTTGTCTATGGAGGGATGTTGGTTATCCATTGTGTAGGTACCATCAGCCTGTGGGCAATGTGGGTCAGGATGTGGAGGATGGTTGACCTTTTGAGACCATGGTGAGCAATGACTTCCTCTGGCGTTAAGTCTGTGAGGCTGGTATGTTTTTGGAAGAACCGTTGTCTTATTCTGCGTTGCCTCAGTAGTAGTCCGGGGGGTGGTTCTGGAGGGAGGCCTGTGGTGAGGGTCCCGGGGGTGGTGGCGGTGGGTATTGTAGGCCTCTTGGGTCTCCGAGCTGCATGATCAGTAGCTCCTTGACATGTGTTGGTCTGCCGATGTGGCTCTGGGATGGACTCCCTTTTATACTGCAGGTTGTCATCCTGCTTAACACCAGTAAAAGGGAGGTGTCCATTCCCTGCTGCTAACTCACCTTATAACTTGTTTTTGAATCGCTTCGCCTATCTGGCTGGCCATTGAGAATATAGCAAAGTGCTGTTTTTGTGTGTTTTTGCACGGAACGCCTACTCTGCATATCATTAACGTTAGTTGTCACTCTCATCGGTGGCGATGTTTTTTGCAGAAGCTATCGCTGGATTACAGGCGATATCGTCAGTTTGGGCCAGCTTGAGAATGGTGCGATAATTCTTTTGCCACTTTTGCTGCTCTAAAGTGCCGATAACTCGGCGATAAGTCCTTGAGAATATGCCCCTGTGTGTTTCCATTTTGCAGTACATAGAAACACTTTGGGGATATAGTACAAATCTTTCCCCATAAGATGGGCATGAGGTAGGTGCTGTAGAACCATATTGTTTAATTCAAATTTCGGTTACATTTTCATTGGGCATATGAAGTATAACAGGAGAACTACAGAAAAAGTAGTCAATCTGCTTCATTACTTATACCTTTTTTTCAGGTCTTCATGAAATTTGGTGCCTCTTCTGACCATTGACACCTGCAGTTCTTCAGTTAGTGACCATTTCCCAATGGCTCTGAACCAGAGGGCAAACACAGTACCCCCTGCTTATATCCAATGATCCCTATAATCTCTTAGCCAACAAGAAGCCCAACGCAACCATTAGAAAATATATACATTTTCTTTTCGGGCATGGATGCAGTCCCAACGATGATGCTTAATGTCTAATTGTACTATGGTTTCTACTGCTCGGGTGTCAACGTTATTTATGTCAATTTCTGATTGTGCTCAATCCTTCCCCAAAGTTTTCATACAAACTGTGTCAATTTCAGCTGTGACATACTCCTCCCTTTTCAGTGAGTGAATATGTCTAAAGCAAGATGGTCCTGCAAAACCCTGGACCTAACAGCAATTAATTCCATATTAATTAAGAGTAAAGCTACAGAAGTGCGTGTTGCCTATTTTTCAACTACAGTCGCCAACTTTCTGATCATTCAGGATTATTCCTATTGGTGGTGTCACTGCTCCAAAAATGTATTCTAATAAACTGGCTAATGCATCTAAGCTTGTAACATGGTACATCTTTGATATTAGTACGCCTAATTAGCAGGTTTCTTCCCAATTAGCTGGTAATAAGAAATTAGCATTTTGTCTGCGAATGCAATAAACCCCTGGAACTGTTTTTTTCTCACCCTGTAATATTTCCATGTTTTCTCAGTCCGTTCAAATGTGTGTTCACAACTACTAATCCCTACATGTCTAGTCCTTTTTAGTGTTCTTCTCTTGTAAAAGCAAATCTTTCCTTTGTGTCAGCTGTCTAGTTTGAGTTTAGGATGAATCAATTTCTCTGTGAATTCATTTTCTCCCTTCTTCCATACATTCTCTAAAACATCTACCTTTTTGTCTGAAGCTTTTGTCATGTTCATGTATCTTTCCTTCAAAGTCATAATGTAAACCTTCTCTGCAGGTCGCATTAAGCAGCGTAGATTGCTTTTGTAAGTCTTCAAACTATCTACAGGAAAGTGTGGAGAGAAATAATGCCAAGCGGTATCAATCATTTTTGCTTGCAGGTCTAAATTCATGCTTTCTATTAAAGGTACTCTAGATAGCACAAAATAAAAATTTGAATAGAAATATTCGAAATGTCCTCACCTATAAACTAGTAAAAGTAGAATGCTACAGGAAACTGCATATAACAAAGGTATGTGATAATATGTGACCTGAACAAACTGACCTCCTGAGGCGGAAGCCGGGAGGGTTGCTATGCTGCATTTTAATATTTTAAAGCTGTGTGTTGTAACTTGTGTTTTTTAAAACTAAAATACTTGCACCTTCCCCTGGGCATTTACCGCGCTGCAGTTGACAGGCAGCCGCGGGATATTTTGTTGTGGTGCCGCCATTCTCGGGACACCGATGACACGCCCACCGACGCCTGGCCACGCCCCCCTCCCCACCGGCACATTAAGCGCGCTGATTGGATAGCGGGAGCCCTGAACAAACTGACCTCCTGAGGCGGAAGCCGGGAGGGTTGCTACGCTGCATTTTAATATTTTAAAGCTGTGTGTTGTAACTTGTGTTTTTTAAAACTAAAATACTTGCACCTTCCCCTGGGCATTTACCGCGCTGCAGTTGACAGGCAGCCGCGGGATATTTTGTTGAGGTGCCGCCATTCTCGGGACACCGAGGACACGCCCACCGACGCCTGGCCACGCCCCCCTCCCCACCGGCACATAAAGCGCGCTGATTGGATAGCGCGAGCCCTGAACAAACTGACCTCCTGAGGCGGAAGCCGGGAGGGTTGCTACGCTGCATTTTAATATTTTAAAGCTGTGTGTTGTAACTTATGTTTTTTAAAACTAAAATACTTGCACCTTCCCCTGGGCATTTACCGCGCTGCAGTTGACAGGCAGCCGCGGGATATTTTGTTGTGGTGCCGCCATTCTCGGGACTCCGAGGACACGCCCACCGACGCCCGGCCACGCCCCCCTCCCCACCGGCACATAAAGCGTGCTGATTGGATAGCGCGAGCCCTGAACAAACTGACCTCCTGAGGCGGAAGCCGGGAGGGTTGCTACGCTGCATTTTAATATTTTAAAGCTGTGTGTTGTAACTTGTGTTTTTTAAAACTAAAATACTTGCACCTTCCCCTGGGCATTTACCGCGCTGCAGTTGACAGGCAGCCGCGGGATATTTTGTTGTGGTGCCGCCATTCTCAGGACACCGAGGACACGCCCACCGACGCCTGGCCACGCCCCCCTCCCCACCGGCACATAAAGCGCGCTGATTGGATAGCGCGAGCCCTGAACAAACGGACCTCCTGAGGCGGAAGCCGGGAGGGTTGCTACGCTGCATTTTAATATTTTAAAGCTGTGTGTTGTAACTTGTGTTTTTTAAAACTAAAATACTTGCACCTTCCCCTGGGCATTTACCGCGCTGCAGTTGACAGGCAGCCGCGGGATATTTTGTTGTGGTGCCGCCATTCTCGGGACACCGAGGACACGCCCACCGACGCCTGGCCACGCCTCCCTCCCTATTACTTACCACTACTTATTATGTGCATTTTCCGGAAGCGCAGCGGACGAGCGCAGCGGGCGCGCCGTCTGCGCGCCGAAGGCGTGCCTAAGGCAAGCCTGTCTGCGCCCGTCCGCGACCAGACCGCGACCGGGGCCGGGCAGGCTGCCAGGGAAAATGCATTCCAAGATAGAACTGTCTGGTCGCGTGAAGACTTATGGTCCCTAAACACCTGGGCCGACACCTGCGCCCACAGCATAGACCCTGGATCTTCCCCTCTTCCCCATGTCTGTATTACCTGCGGTTCATCGCTAGGCTTACCGGTCGGCAGGAGGGCTGATGGGCATATTAAACCCAAACCACCGATCAGTAAAGACCTGAGAGCGGGACTTCTGAACTGTAGATCCCTCGCAAAACATGCAGATGACATTTGGCTGCTTTTGGAGGGACACCAGTGGGATTTGTTGTTTTTAACAGAAACGTGGCTCAATGATGATAACATGACCACCATTGCACTGGCTATCCCCCCTGAGTATAAAATGTGCTTTTCCAACAGGCTAGGTAATAAAAGAGGAGGGGGAGTGGCTGTCATATTTAAAGAACAGCTCACACTCACCTCCTCTGCCCCCACGTCCATTCAGGGTCTAGAGAGACTACATTTCTGTTTCCAGGTGGGAGCTCAGTTATCCTTGGCGGGACTAGTTATTTACCGTCCCCCGGGAGCAGAAGAGCCCATCCTGATCACTATGATGGATATTATCATTCAGAGTTCCCTCTCTCACCCTCAGTTTCTTGCCGTCGGTGACTTTAATACTCACATGGACAGGGCAGACTGTCCCTCGGCAGACTTATTGAGGTCTACACTGAATTCAGCCAACCTTAGACTTATTAATGAGGGCCCCACACATAGAGCGGGACACACGCTCGACCTTATATTCTCCAACATCACTAATGTGGTGGCAGACACGCCGTTACCTTTGACTTGGTCAGACCATTCCCTGATACCATTTCTACTTAAAAGAACGGCTGACAATCCGGCGGCAAGTAAGTGCTCCTTTATGAAGAGACAATGGAGCAAGTTGACCCCAGCTTTGATGGGACCAGCTCTCGCTGATAATCATCCGACCCTTACTTCCAATGCCGACACCGACGCCCTACTACTTAATGACTGGATAAGGAACATGATAACATCTATTGCCCCGGCAACAGTCGCTATATCTAAACGAGACTCCCCATCTGCCCCCTGGTTCTCTCAGGAGCTCAGATCGCAAACATCGGAGTGCAAAAGGCTGGAGCGACTCTGGAGGCAAAAGTATGATCCTGTTGAGAAGGCTCGCTACAAGGATGCATTGAAAAAACTGCATAGAGCCATTAGAAAAGCAAAAAAACAGTTCTATGCGAATTCAATTAATCAAGCGGAACACTCAAGTAAAGAAACCTTCAAAATAGTTCAATCATTTTTCAAACCTATATGCATCGAGAGGGAAGTTCCCCCGTCAATCTCGTTTTGTAATAGCATCTCGGACTTTTTTGACTCAAAAATTAAGAAAGTGTACGAGTCCTTTGGCCCAGAGAAGACCACGGTAAAATCTGATCTAGCAGGTATAATATCGGACCGTGCTATTCTGACACAATTCGATCTAATAGACCTAAACACAGTCAAGCACGAACTAAGTCGGTGCAAATCTGGCTCGCCGGACGACCCTTGTCCCCCTAAACTGTGGAGTTGCATAGCAGACTTTGTGGCCCCCACCATTCAGCACATATGGAATCTGTCCATTTCTTCGGGGGTGTTCACGAATATCTGGAAACATGCCACTCTCCTCCCCTTAAAAAAAAAAACCTAATGGAGACCCTAAGGATCTCAAAAATCTCCGTCCGATCTCTCTCCTTGCAGCACCAGGCAAAATGCTTGAGAAAGCCATCCAGCGTCAACTGAATCAATTTATTGAGCACAATAAAATTCTACACGAGACACAATCAGGTTTTAGACCCGGATTTAGCACTGAGACGGCTTTAATTGAGGTGGCAGAGTCAGTGAGGTGGTCGATGGATTCGGGAGATTCAGCGATGCTGGTCGACCATGCTATACTGCTGGCACGACTGGCGGAGATAGGTATCCAGGACCAGGCATTGGAGTGGCTACAGTCGTATCTGACCCAGAGAACTCAGAAGGTGGCTCTAAGGAACGTCTCCTCTACACCTAAAACCCTGAGCTGTGGCGTTCCACAGGGCTCGGCCCTGAGTCCACTCCTATTTAACAATTACCTGGCTCCACTCTTCACGCTGATTGCCAACTGGGGGATCAAGGCAATTTCATACGCCGATGACACTCAATTGGTGTTCCCATATTCAGAAGTGTCAGAGGCTTCTTTTCTGAGCTTTAAGGGGTGCCTTCAATACGTGGCCTGCTGGATGAACACTAATAAATTAAAACTGAATGCTAATAAGACAGAGGTTATCTTCTTCGGCAAAACCCCCCCTCCACCACCGGATTTGTGGTGGCCGGTAGAGATGGGACAAGCCCCCTCGCCCAGCCATTCAGCAAAAAATCTAGGGGTGCGGTGGGATGACAAGTTGTCCTTTGTATCACACATCCAGCAAGTTGCCGGCTGCTGTTTGAGTAAGCTGAGGAATCTACGCAAGATCCTTTGGCTTCCCCCATCTAGCTGCCGCAAAACTATAATCCACGCCACAGTTACATCTAGGCTAGATTACGCTAACGTTCTGTATCTGGGCCTACCAAAGCACCTTATACAGCAACTACAACTGGTCCAAAATGCGGCTGCGAGACTTTTAATGAGGATTCCTTTTAAACACTCAGTCTCTCCGTATCTCCTCTCCCTCCATTGGCTACCAGTTGCAAGCAGAATAAAATTTAAAGCACTTACTCTGGCTTACAGATCTATTTACGGTAATTGCCCAAACTACCTGAAAGATCGACTACCTAGGTACACTCAGTCTCGCTCCCTCAGATCCAACAATTATGTTAGACTTGTAGTTCCCAGAGCAAAAAGAGCCCGACTGGGAGGACGAACGTTCTCGGCCAACGTGGCGACACTATGGAACTCGCTCCCCCATGCTCTTCAACAGGCCCCAACTGAAGTCTGATTCAAGCATCTGCTGAAAACCTGGCTGTTCACCCAGCCACGCTAGTTGCCACCCTCCTCCATGCCCCTACGGTCATGACATCTTGTTCTTACAGCGCCGGGACACCTCCTCGTGAGGTAGCTGATCGCGCTATACAAAACTCTGTATTATTATTATTATTATTCAGACACAGAAGTTGGTAAATGTGCACAGACATAGCAATCTTTAACATCCATTGCATTAGTGTATTCTTGTACTAATCTAGAATAAACATTAGTAGAGTAATCGTCTTTCTTGTAACTCACAAACATTGTAGTAAAAATATGTGCCCCACTCACAAAAGTAATCTGAGGCAAAATCCTAACTTTACATCTTTCGATATTCATAAAAGTTATTTAGGACTAGTAAAGTTAGGATTCTCCTAAACTGACACAAAGTCCTAACTTTCTGACTTTCGGTATTCACAAAAGGCACTTAGGAGTAGCTATTAATATTGTTTAGCTCAGTAAAACAAAAAAAATAAATTAATTCAGCATAATTATCCAACCGAGATCTTGGACAATCAGACCTCATTCCATTCACTTACATATTCCAATAGTTGGGGCAATGATACACACTTCTAGTATGTATTTTTCCTGGAAGTGAATAAAGGATTATCCTGTAGATCCTTAATTATACTTTTCCAAGACAGTCCAACATCTACATTACCCATGGGACATGTCTGGATATCATCATCCATTATGTGAGATATTTGAATAAAAACCGTGAAAATAACTCACCAACACAGGGCATGCGAAAAGGTTGATTTGCTATGACTATACCCACACGTAGGCCTATGATTCAAAGACCTAATTTAAGTGCACAGAATAAATGTCCTATTTTGTTTGTTTCTTTGTGGTCCACTTTGATAAAGGAAGGGTTGTTACTGTATCAAGAAACTTGCCAAATGCCTTAAGGAAATCACTTGTATCACAGAGAGCATACGTGGCCCAGCAACAAGGCTTGTTGTGGGGGTTGGCACAGAACGTATAGAGCAAGCCATATAAACAGAATTAATAAAAACTTGAGGCAAACACGGAGAACTGAAATCCGAGCGTTGGAAAATATCAATGGCATTTTAATAGAGAAACAATTGTGTTGTTTTTTTATCAGCGTAGCAGATAATTACGGTTGAAGCCTTTGATTTTAGTACTCCTTATGAGTGTGTACAAAACAGGGGCTAGAGAAGTGTATCTGAGGTCTTAAATTCTAAAACATGTTTGTCAACAGGTAGATGTTTATATGTATTTGCACGTAGGTTATTGCTTGTGTGCAGTCAATGTGGGAATATAGCATAGGGTTAAAAATGAAGAACTCTCATCTTGCAAGTGGGCACATTTTAGCTAACAAACTCATGGGGCAGTGTTGATTCAGCTAAGAAGTGGAAACTAACAAAGGTAACCGGATTTTCTAGTGAGAAGCCACAACTTTCCTGAACAACAATTAAAAGCATATTGTTTGTATTTAAGAATAATTGTTGAAATGTGTCTCCTAGCAAAGTGGATGTTCAGTCTCTTACTCGAGATGTGTCAGGGAGTGTTGCAAAGTGTCACCTGTGCCCTCACCCCACGGCTAGACTGTAACATTTGCATAAACTATTTTCGACTGCATTCCTTACCAAGACCACCATTTTCATGTAGGGGTTGACACCATATGGCCTAGCCTGCATTTTAAAATATTTCAAGTGAAGCAAAAGTGCCCCATCTGTGGCCGAAGTCAGTAGTCTAACATTGGAGGATGTCAAAAAGGTAGGGCACCGATAGACTTTATCTCTTAAGGCATGGCAGTTCTATGTGCATTTTGGTGCTTGTGGCTTTAAAATGCAGGATTCTGGACTTCTGTCTCGCTCATAGGCCTTTGAATACACATGCTATTTCTGGGGCCTATGGAATAAAGGATTTCAACACTGAAAGAAAAAGACGATTTTAGTACTATTAAAAGACACTTTAGCAAAAATATGTTATTGTTTATGAGCCCAAATGTTGCCTCATTTATAAATTGAAGAATAAAATGACAGGCAAAGTGCTGTAGAGCCAGGTTTTCTTTCTAGTCTTATTTTTAGGTCTTGCCTGAGACAGCTCATGAAATGTAGACAAAATCTTTTGTTAACGAAAAAAACTTAAAGCGATTTAGAGTCTGCCCATTATTTCCCATCATTTGCCATTGGTTGGCTTCCACGTCACTAGTTTTCTTGCTTCCTATTAGTCAGAGCATCCTGCTTCCTCCTGAGGCCTCAGTGTTTGTCCCTGCCAAACATGGACATAGTACAACTTCTTGTGTGCAGCCGGTATCCTTCCAGTGGACGTGCCCTCCTGCAGGTACTTTTTTTCAACTTTCTGTGTGGCACTCAGTCCGTCTCTCTTCCCCGTTGCTCGCTCGTGTTGCTGGTCCCCCCACCCTCCTCTCACGGTCTACTCTAGTACCGCACTGATCCTAGATTTCAATATATTTAGTTTTTGCTGACTGACGTTCATTCTGGTGCATCATGACTGTTAGACCTGGCATCTTTGGCGTGGTTTCCCCCTATCTTTTTGCCTCCACCGCCTGTATTTTTGATGGTGTGCTGGATTTCGTTTTTGCTGCTTTAGATGCTTTGGGCACTTTGCCACTGCTGTTCAGTGTCAAAGTGCAAGTGCCCCCTGTGTAAATTGATATTGTGGTTGGTTATCCACGATTGGCATATTTGTGTCACCAAGAAGTCCCTAGTAAAGTGCACTGAGTGAGCCAGGGCTGGTGATAACAAATGCTACTAGTAGGCCTGCAGCACTGATTGTGCCACCCACATGAGTAGCCCTAAAATGGTGTCTAAGGCCTGCCACCACAGTGCCTGTGTGTAGTCTGTGAACTGCCATATCCTCCTGGTCAGTGTCCCCACTGGCCAGGCTTAACCCTTCCCTTTCTGTACACATTGGTCACCCCTATGGAAGGCCCAAGTTACCCCCTTGGGCAAGGTGCAGTGTATGTAAAAGGTAGAACATGTACTTGTGCAGGTTACATGCTCTGGAAATGAACTACAGCCATTTTCGTTTTTCACTATTGTAAGGCTATCTTGCCCCATAGGCTATCATGGGGGATGCTGGCTACAGTGGCTACCAGCATAGCTTCCCATAGGAGCAAGATAGGACATAAAAGTCTGGTATCCCTGAACTCAGAATTTAATAACACATTGTTTAGGAAAGGTTGATTTTAAATCCTGTGTTTGAGAACAGCACTTTTAGAAAGTTGCTGTTCTCTTGTCGGACCCTTCTGTGTGCCTTGGCCTGTTTGTGAATTGGCTGTCTGGTTTGAGAGTGACAGGGGCTGGGAGCCCCCAGGAGGCTGGCTGGGTGTCAACCCTAGGCTGAATGACTGCATCTGCATCTTGAGTAGTGGGAGGGGATAGCACCTGGGCCTGATTAGGGCCGTGTCTACCTTCCACAGTGCTGGCTCCACCTCCTGCTGGGCGGCTGATGACCCTGCCCCTCTCCCTGGAAGGAAAGGAGAGGCCAGGAAAACAACGTGCTCAAGGAATACCCAGAACTGGTTCAGACCGGGCTCAGAGCCCTCCTGCACAAAGGGATCAAAGACCTTTAGGGGTATAAGTACAGGACCCCTGACTACAGAAAATTAGATCATCCTGGAATCAAGAAGGAACCTCTGCCAAGGAGAAAGCTGAAACTGAAGAAGGAAGACTGTCCTGCTGTTGCTTTGCTGCCAAGGAGCGGGGAAGGACTTTGCTTTTGGTGCTGTGTCCCCTTGCTGGAAGGAATCTCCAAGGGCCTGAGAAGAGCTGGCTCCCTGTTAAGAAGTCTGAGGAACAAAAGGACTTCACCCCCAGCTTCCCTGAACTCTGCTGAGAGAGTTCTGTCCTTCCTGGAGTGCTTGGGCCAGTTGTGGTGCCTCTGGAAGATGTACGTGTGTTGGGAATCTGGAAACCAAGCTTTTAAAGACTTTCTGCAAGTTTTGTCGCATCGCTCGCTTGCGGAGCGCATCCCGTCAGTGCGAGGAAATTCCTGCCGCTACAAAGGCCGAGATCGTCGCAGCGCCTGTTGCCGCTGCCAGAGTCGTTGCATCCTTCGTTTGCGGGGCGCACCAGACCGGTGCGGGAAGATTACCATTGCTGCGAGATTCGTCGCAGTGCCTTTCGTCGCTGGGTGTAATCGTCGCACTGCTTGCTTGCGGACCGCATCACGTCAACGTGAGTGTCGTCGCAGAGCCATCGCATCAAGGAGCTGCGAGAGGAAGATCACCGCTGGTCCGCGCATCGTCGCCCGGGAGATCGTCGCAACTCCAAAGATCACCGCATCGTGCCTTTGCAAGCTTCTTTCACTACGGAACCTCCGCACCGGAATCCAAACAAGGTTGCATCCCTCCCCATACAGACCGGAGTCACCGCATCACGCCCGCTACATCCAGCGGGGCTGTCACATCACCTCCCCAGGGTCTCAGGAGTGACGCATCGCTTATTTTCCAACGCACCGCATCTAGAGGTACTGTTGGCTAAGACGTGACGCAACTGTGGATTATTTTAACTTAAACTTAAGAAACCTTAAGAACTCATTTGAAACCATATTCTTGAACTGTGTTTTTGGGATTTTTGTCGCTTTGGTCTTGTGTAGTTTAGATTACAATACCTTTATTTGTTTCTAAACTGTTTTGAACTGTGTTTTTTGAATTTTTGTCGCTTTGGTGTTGTGTAGTTTAGATTAAAATACCTTTATTTGTTTCTAAACTGTTGTGGTGTCAGTTTGTGGTGTTTTCACTGTGTTACTGTGAGTGTTGGTACAAATACTTTACACATTGCCTTCAATAAGCCTTGACTGCTCCTGCCAAGCTACCCAGGGGGTGAGCAGAGGTTATCTAAGACTGTTTCCTCCTTACCCTGACTAGAAGCAAGGGTCCCTATTTGGACTGTGGTACCTGCCTCTGCCAACTAGAGACCCCCAGTTCTAACAATTATATCCCCACCAAAGTTTTGCCCACTTATCTTTTAGGTGCTTGGCATATTCTGTCTTTGTTTCCAGCACTGTACAGATATCCATAACTTTTGAAAAGTCTTCTGTTTGCCAAGTTTACCTTCAAATACTTTATACTGAAGTATGTCTTAAATGCAAACAGTGAAAATAGTTTTTAGAGGCATTACATTTAATGGTCTCACATTCTAACGCAGCTATCCCTTTGCGAGTGGGGCTGGAGTGATAGCTATTTCACCTTTCCATAATGGCATCTCTTTCCATAGTCCATTTTCTTGCCCCCTGTTGATAGTCTCCTCCCTATGTTTGGTCATGTTCCAGAGTGCATAGTACTCTACAGTCCATCATTTCCCCTGCCCCTCACTCGTGTTGCTTGTCTCCCCATCCTCCTCCCTATGCAGTTTTTGCTGCTCCCTTACACCTCCCTCTCCCTTGTGTTGCTTGTCCCCCTCCTACTGCTGCGATTGTTGCTGCTCCTTCGCACCTCCCCCACACCTCTCTTGTGTTGCTTCCCTGCATGCGCTCCTCTGACTGGGCTTTGTTGCTGCTTTCTCCTCCCCTGCACCTTCCTTTTGTTGCTTCCCTCTTCCACTGTCCATTATTGCTGCTACGTCCGTCTCTGTATCTTTCTCATGTTGGTTGCCCCTCGTGCACTTTTAGAGATATATTTACAGCAGCGTGGGCTGCTGTGCAACATGGCTTTAAGAAAAAAAAGTGTTACGACTAGCCGAGGTCCGTGCAGGTAACAGCGGTGGGGTCATGTGGGGGGGAATTCGAAGGACGATGCAGAGGGAAAATTAAATAAATATTTACATTTTCCTCTGCATCGTCCCTCGAAATCCAACCATGCGTCCCCACTGCTGTTACCTGCACGGACCGCGGCTAGTCATAACACAGTCAACGCTGACCACGTCATAGTGCTTTTTTTTTTTTACTTTAAACCATGTTGCACAGCAGCCCACTCTGCTGTGCAACATGGCTTAAAGAAAATAAAGTGCTATGATACAGTCAACACTGGCTGCATCATAGTTCTTTTTTCTTTACAATAAGCCACGTTGCACAGCAGCTCGCGCTGCTGCGCAACATGTTTAAAAAAATATCCAATAGATCTTGCATCAGCAAAACTTATTAGCTTTGCCAGTGCTTGTTAGAAAAGTTTACTGGGCATTTGAGCCAAACCAGACAGCATCACCAAGGAACTGCAAATTAAGCTCAATGATTTTCTGCAGCGGTATTGTGTGTTTGTGCTCGCGGATGTTTAGTTTTACAGAAACACCTAATGAGAGGGACAAAAAGACTTAGGGCCCCATTAGGATGGCGGGCAGATTGCCTCCACCGGGCCGGCGGTGGTCACCACCAGCCCGGCCGCCATCCCTGTTGAAAAGACCCCCCGCCATATTATTATGGCTGGGGGGTCCACGGCGGACGGGAAGACTGTCTGCCGCATTTCTGCTCCGGTTGACTTGCGAACGGGCGGAAAAGGCAGCAATATGGTGCCGGTGTCTGTTTGACACCGCCAGCCATATTACAATGTGCATTTAGGAATGCCTTTCCGAATCATGCGGAGTCTGCTAGGGGGGCCCCTTTGCGGGCTCCCAAGAACTCCGGAGGGGGGTGGGGGGTGCACATGGGTACCCCCCTGCAGTTCCATGCACAACATGGCAGGCACCGCGCGGTGCCTGCCATGTTGTGCATGGAAGGGCACTACTTGCCTTCCTAACATTGTGGCGGGCGGTGCTGAGTGCACCGCCGGCCACAGTGTTAGGGATGCAGGATGCGCCCGCCACTGTGGCGGGCATATCCTAATAGCACCCACGGGACCCCTGCCCTTATGGCAGGCGGTCCATTTTCACGATGGGATGGCAAGCGGACAAAGTCCGCCCGTCATCCTAATGGGGCCCTTAATGTGGTGTATAACGTCTATTAGGAAGCAGAGGTCATAATAATTCCTGATACTTTGATACTCTCCACAGAACATGGCACTTTCCCCAGAGGGGGCGGGTTTGGGGTCTAGGGATAAAAGAGAGCATCAAATAATAAAAACCTGCAGAATTCCATAACCAACAACATTTGCAATACAGATTTTATTTTCCTATCACACTTTTCCAAAAACATTCATGAAACATTAGACATTAAAGATTCAACTTTATTTTTCTTACTGTTGAATAATAATGAAGAGAGCATTAGAAAGAATGATAACAGCAGAAGATTGTCTTTGAACCAGTCTTATGACCAGGCATGCTTGAGGTTTTGATTAAATATATTATGTATTACTTGTGGAGAAATTCAATTATTTAGCAGGATGGAGAAAATTAAAATCTATGTTAATATATGTGAAAGTGCTAAAAGGATTAATTATGATAATATGTACAACGAAATACATGATACTTATTTAATGTCGTTTGTGTTCATGAGAGGTTTCCAGAGGCTGCATTCTTAGGTGACTAAAAGTGCTGATATGTGGCTGGGCACAGACGAGAGAGAGACTTGTTTTGTCATGCAGAGTGATGTTTTCTTTTTTAAATTTGTTCTTAGTCAGTTGCATTTGCAGAGACAAATGCGTTTCGATTAGCGTGGCTTTGGAGGTATCAATGACAGAACATCTTGTATGCCTAAACTAAACATTAAAGGAAACTAACTGATTTGTGTAAATCTTGTTTAGTCAGAAATGTAATTAAATACTGAATTCTGGTAAAATTATTGTGCGCATTCTGTACCTTTTCCTCTATAAATAGGAGTGAGCCGCGGTGCACTTTGCGCTACAGAAGGTTAGAATCATTCACCTATTGGTCCCTTTGGACCCTTAACTGAGTTCAAATCACATTCCTAGGTTAAGACATTTAGTGCCATATATATCAACACATTTCTCCATAGACACAGAATGGGCAAAACCCTTTGATACATCTGGCCCTTTTTTTGTATACTATTCTGGGGCATTTTTGAGATTCTCTTAGAGACCCCAAACATCTGATCTACCACATTACATTAACAAACCTATGCTCCATTCCCATCACTACTGCACCACCAGACACATGTTCTTCCCACTCATCATATTCAACATGACCACCCCCAAAACGTCAATTATAACTTTCTTACCCATACTAAATTGATCAATGCATGTCTCTTTTGTGCTGCTTCTGACACACTTAGTTTGCTTTTCACTGGGGACAACTGTCTTCATGAAAGCACATAGACTTCTTTCTATCACATGAGTATATTTTATTCCCGTTCATTCTATCTTTTTGGGTCACTTGTCACCTCTGTAAACGCTTGCTTTTGTCTTATATTTCCCTGATTTTTATCTTATCACCAACGAGGCCATCCCTGTCTCTTTCAGACTCTGATCAATGCTCATCTTCTAATACATCACCGCTCTTTTTGCACTTCCCAACGCTATTTCACTGCTTTGCACTCCGTACTTCGAATTACTGTTTGAAGAAAGTCTTGCAAGTTCTTTAATGGAGTTGCAGCCAGGTGTTTAACTTCTACTCTCTCATCCATCATATTAAATTAAATGTCTTAAAATTGTCATTTTGGGATTTAATTCCTAAGATAGCACTATCACAGCCCTATAGTTCCCCTGACCAAGGGTTCGTTGAAGGAAAAAAACTGCCAATGTAGGTTGACACAGTAAGATGGTTGCAGAACAACCATGTGTATTCTGACCAGCAGCTCATACCAGCTCACTCAATGCACAGTAAGAGAGGCTAAACTATTTGTGTTTGAAAGAGTGAGACATCACACACATTCCCCGTTAAAACATTCCATAAACATTAAAAATTGAAACCCCAGAAGAAACATAAGGAACTTCAAAATGTTAATCTCAAAAGTCATAAACGTACCAAACATTTTTATCTCAAAGTATTTATGATTTTACATGGTCCTTGAAATATTCTGGAGTTTTACAAATTCTCTTTGGCTTGACCCATTTTGTAAGAACAGAGCCTGCTGTTCTTTCAGTCTGACTGTAGAGCAGGGTATCAACTGTTGACGGCATCCTAGCATTATCTTTCTTAAGGCAAGAAGTTGCTAAACACAGAAGTCTGACGCTATTTTACTGCTTCGTCGATTATAGTGCAGCATTTGACAGGGTTGATTGGGCAAACCAATGGAGGAAGCTAGACACATAGGGTATAACCGCAAAGCAGCTAAACACCATAATTTTGCTTCATTCAGAGTAATGGTTCTAGTGACAACTGGCACTTGCTCTGCCACCTGAAAAATCAAAACAAACAAGGGCCTAAAGCAGTGGTGTGTCCTGGCCCCCCTACTGTTCAATCTCTACACAGTTAATCTAGGGAAAACCCTGGAGGCCTGGCCCTGCCGAAGCTATGATCCACCAAGCATCAAATCAAACAATACACTGATGATTTAGTGGTTATATATCGCACAAGAACCGGCCTACAGACGCCATTGAATGCCTTGAACTCATTCAATTTGGCCAACGAGCTCCAAGTAAATCAGGAAAAAACAAAGATGCTTATCTTCAGAATGGGAAACATCCTCAACCACGACGTTTTTATAACTACTTACCAGAACAACGAATCCTGAACCACGACCAATCCTTAACAACGACAATTCTAAACCACGACTTTCCTTAACCACGAGTGTCTCCCCTCCTCGAAGGTCAGGGCGTTAGAAGCAGAGCAATTATTGTGCGTGATCTGTGCTTTGAACTGGCACCGGAGTGCCTGTCACTGTAGTAGTTGTTTAATCATATAACCATAAATATGGGATTGGCCAATTGAACCGACAATTAAGGAGTGCATTGGCAGACCCAATATTAAGGGTAATGAAGGCAGCATTTCTTCCAGCCATGCTATATGGCCACTTCTCTTATCCGGTATCCTTTGATGTAGCCTTGGAACAATCCTATTGTAGGGCCTGTAAGAAAAATTTTCAACAACCATGTTACATCTGTCACTCCAGGCTAAGGCTGGAACTCAGTCTGATGTCTCAGTCTCTAAACTGCCAAGCTGCCATGTTGAAGACCTATATCAGGTTCAGGATGGCTGACACACACCATTACAATGTCACCTAAAAGTTATCTTTGATACCCCAGGTAACCCTTGGTATGCCTGAGTAGAAAACGCATTAATGATCCTCCAGATGTTCCTTTTACTACAGGGAAAAAAGTGATTCATGAGCAACTAAAGGCGACGTCAAGAGCCACGACCAATCCTTAACAACGACAATTCTAAACCACGACTTTCCTTAACCACAAGTGTCTCCCCTCCTCGAAGGTCAGGCCGTTGGAAGCAGAGCAAATATTGTGCATGATCTGTGCTTTAAACTGGCACCAGAGTGCCTGTCACTGGAGCATAACTGATAATTAGCCTCTGAAGTTTACTGAGATAGTGGGCAGGAGGGCAGAGGCCGCGGTTGTCTTTCCTGGTATTACAGAATAGAGGGCGCCGACCAATCAATCACTCTACCGTTTAACTGCATCACATTAAGCATTATTAAAAAAAACAAAAAACATGTTGATGCATACAAGTTTGAACTAAATTTAGATCTGTGCAGAAGCAAAATGTTCGCAAAGAAAGTTTCCAACTGTGCAGCGTGTAGAGGACGTTGGCTACACAAACTTTCCTCCCTGCAAACAGAGCCACCCATAATAACACTCTCCATGGCTGTCTGTTCCAACCCGTCATTCTCTCATCTGGTGAGGTTTGAATATTTTGATTGTGTATTATTCCAAGTTGAAGCCTCCTACCTTCGTACTTTTCCCGTATATACATCACATAGGATGGGCTTTCAGCCTGCACAACTGCTGACAATTAAACTGCGGCGACTTTGTTCTTTTCATTTCATTTAGAGGAGGGCCGCAATAAAGCATTTGTAAAAAAATTAGCAGATTTCCCGTGCTGCGTTCCTAATGGTGCGACAGGTACAGGTTCTATTAGTGATAAAACAGTTGCATCAGACCTGCTGACACCGTAAGTAATGGCGCAAGAGTGGCCTCTTCTTTGATACTTTTGCTGCCATCCCTTCAGTTTGGGGCCAGGGTCAGACGGGCATATTGGACAATCTGGCACTGCCAGATGGGTCAGTCTGACAAGTCAGTTTGTGTGTCGGATTTATGGTAGTGTGTGGGCTGTCTGCTTCACATTATTTCTTCTCAGTAGGACAATTTGCTTTACAAACAGTAGTATTGTAATTGCAATAGTGCCATCTATTGGCCAGTCATGAGGTGTTTTTTATTTCGTGGTTTAGGAACTCGTTGAAAAAAATGTAGTGGTTTGGCATTACTCGTCGTTTAGCCTTTGTGGTTAAGGAATTTGTGGTTCAGGCAGTAGTTGTTTAATCATATAACCATAAATATGGGATTGGCCAATTGAACCGACAATTAAGGAGTGCATTGGCAGACCCAATATTAAGGGTAATGAAGGCAGCATTTCTTCCAGCCATGCTATATGGTCACTTCTCTTATCCGGTATCCTTTGATGTAGCCTTGGAACAATCCTATTGTAGGGCCTGTAAGAAAATTTTTCAACAACCATGTTATATCTGTCACTCCAGGCTAAGGCTGGAACTCAGTCTGATGTCTCAGTCTCTAGACTGCCAATCTGCCATGTTGAAGACCTATATCAGGTTCAGGATGGCTGACACACAACCATTACAATGTCACCTAAAAGTTATCTTTGATACCCCAGGCAACCCTTGGTATGCCTGAGTAGAAAACGCATTAATGATCCTCCAGATGTTCCATTTACTACAGGGAAAAAAGTGATTAATGAGCAACTAAAGGCGACGTCAAGAGCCCAAGATCCTTAAACTCTTGGCACCTTGTCAATGACACAGACTTTAAATGCTTCCTACCTAATCGGGACACTGC
Source organism: Lissotriton helveticus (assembly GCF_964261635.1). Lineage (NCBI taxonomy): Eukaryota > Metazoa > Chordata > Amphibia > Caudata > Salamandridae > Lissotriton > Lissotriton helveticus. The sequence goes on from NC_136065.1 coordinate 1,473,786,815, forward strand.
AGCCGTACTTTCTGGAAGCTATAAATGTGAAAACTCACCAGCATATCTTTCATATGCGACTGTTAGCCCTGCCAATAAAAAGTTTCAACCCTTCATGTGTTATCCACAGAGGTAAAAGAGCATACAGACTTTGCTCTTATCAAATGAACCATGGTTACACTTGCTATGTTGTTGCCCAGCCCTAGACCATCAATTTAATCAGACCAGTTGGCCTGGCCCCTGGGGTAAGTGCAAGCCTGTAAGCCTCCTACACCTGTTTCTCACATTCTCCCTCTTGGGTTCTGGCAAGGTGTGCAAAATCTTCCGACATAATCAGGCAGCGGCTGTCCTCATCCACAGTGTCAGATTGGACAGAAGAACAAAATTGATCAAAACAGTCAGTCTGCATAGCACTGTCTCAGTGCAGGTCGGGGATCCCTAATTGAGGTACTAGCATCTCATCTAGAAGGCCTTTCTGTGAGCTCAAACCGATTGTTTTGCCCTGCAATGCACCAAGTATTTTGCACAAACCTGTAAATCTAATTTTGCAATGCACTTTTCCTCTCCTTATATTTTAACTTGACATGCTTTATGCGTAAAACTTTTAAATAACTAATTTATTGATCCTGTCACCCTGTAATGCACTAAGTTTCTACCTTACAAGCTAGCAAATTCATCTGAAACCAGCCACGGTCGATAGTGGGATGACCTGCAGGGCGGTGAAGTTGGGAGGGGGAGGGGCAGGGTGGGGGTAGTAATGTATGGATTATGGAGTTTTACAGGTAAGTAAACATATAAATAAATTAAACGAATTTCGTTGCACGCACTGCATCGCATTTGGTGATGCAGTGCACGCAACGAAATTCGTTTTATTTATTTATATGTTTACTAACCTGTAAAACTCAGTAATCCATACATTACTACCCCCCACCCTCCCCCTCCACCTCCCCACGTCACCGCCCTGCAGGTCATCCCACTACCGACCGTGGCTGCAAAATAACTTGATAACCTTTCTAGGTCTGTGCACTTAGATCTAGGTCATGCACCAACCGAAGCTCAGATTTTTGGCCAACCCCCAATTTAAACATGTATATTTCTAACAACATATCTAGCATCAAACACTGTTATCCTCTCCCCCGTCTTATTTTGTGTCTTTTTCTCTATTCATCCTCAACAGACACATTTAAAAAGCCTTATTCCGATCCATCCACCCTGGGACGAGCACAGAATTGGGTTATCTGCCTGTAAATAATTTGAAAGGTGGTTTTCCAGTAGTCACGTTTGTAGAGAGACAATAGAACACCAAACATTTTTCAATTCTTTCTTCCACTGCATCCCATAATTGTTTTGCCAATTGAAACCCTTCTTTGAGAGTCCTATTAAATCATTCCACCATATCTTTTCATTCTGGATGATATACTGCAGAATTCTTATGTTTTATTCTAATTTTTTTTTTAAATCGTCAAACTCCTTTAAAGAAAACTGCAGCTATTGTCTGTTAATATACTTCTGGGGACACTATGGGCCCGATGTAGGTAATTCTTATTTACCACTTCTTAAATACCGAATTTTACCGATTCGGTATTTAAGAAGTGGTAAATATGAAGGGGGGAGATGTAGGTATTTCAGAATCTGTAAATACCGAATCGTTAAGATTCGGTATTTACCGATTCTGTAAATACCGAATCGGTATTGCCCAATGATTCCTATGGGCTTTGAAGCCCATAGGAATCAATGGGAAATACCGATTCTGTAATTACAGAATCGGTAAATTCCGATTTTAGCAAGGGTGCAGGGGGTGTCACTTTGACACCCTCTAGCACCCCAAAGACGGGCATGTGAGCCATGTGACAGACAGACATGCCCTTAGGGCATGTCTGTCTGTCACATGGCTAGGTATGCATGCACACATGTGCATGCACACCTGGATTCGGTATTTTACCACCCAATTGGATTGGGTGGTAAAATACCGAATCTGAAAGGCCTGCGGCACTCAAAGATGTGCTACCTACATGTGCTTTTACAGAATCGGTATTTTTACTGAGTCTGTATTTACCGATTCGGTAATTTTACCGAATCTGTAAATACAGATTCGGTAAAATACCGATTCTGTAAAGCATGCTCCTACATTAGAAAACCCTAATACCGGTCGGAAACGGCCGAAATCGGCCGTTTCCGACCGGTATTAGGGCTCCTACATCTGGCCCTAGATCTTTTGAATAATTCCTCAAGAAATCTGATAACAGCTACTGTTGTTATTTCTCCAACACACACAACCTCAGGCCAATGAGAAAACACATCTATTGCCACCAACAGATAAAGAGTTGCTTTTTTCCCTCTCAATAGGCCAACTAAATCAATGACAATTTCCTTCCAAGATCCATTAGGTAATTCTCTACAGACCATCGGAACATACTTCACTTTCTGGACCTTATCACTGTATTTGCACTTATAATACTCACATATTTTCCTTTCTATATCTAAATCTAAACCTGGTCACCAAAAATCAGTGCTTATTCTCGCCTTGGTTTTGACTATACCTAAATGACAATTATGGGCATAGGCACAAGTCATTCTGTGGCCTTAATGAGCATAATAATACCTGTGAACTCTAGCCTGTCCAACTCTGTGCGAACCTCTTCCTGTATACTTAATGGAATTTTTCTTACTTTAGCCGTAACAGAAATAACTCCAGGTTAAAGTTTTTTGAAGTAAACATATTTTTGTACACATCCTAATTTATCCGTAAATACTTCTGGAAAAAGGTTAATCAAATCGGCACGTTTGTTTGACTTGCCTTACCACCAATTGTGGTTTTGCATTTGGATTAAGTGAGACCCCTAATTCTTTCTGATGTGGGCAACCCAGGATATTATCTCCTTTAACTGCCACATATACTTTACCAGGAATTATTGGACCCACCATATTCCACACTGCCCTTGAAATGCCTTCTCATCGCAATTTCTTCCCCACTATAACCACCTGGCCCCATGTCCATGCGATATAAAGGATTGTTATCCTGAAATGATTTCCCATGTACCACAACAGAAATAATAATGAGTTTGAAACATGAATCAAATAACATTCGCAGTTTCACATCATTCACTATTACTTTATCCTTAGGATAAATCGTATATTCTCCTCCACCTGTAAGACCACTTTTCATTTTTTATTATCCACAGAATCATTTACTTTTTAGACCACCTCTTCTACATCACTTCTTTTGCTTGTTCTGTCATTAGATTTAAGTAATTTCCCATCACAGCCGCCACAGCCAGGAGCAGGGGAATCCACCCCCCATCACGCCTTGCGGCGGCCCCCAAGGTTGTTGTTCGCGCCTGGAGGCGCTCATAACCAGCACCCACAGCCAGGAGCAGGAGACTTCATTCCCCATCACGTCTTGTGGCTGCTGCCAGCATTGTTGTTCATACGCAGGGCGCGTACGCCTGTCGAAGCCCGGAGTAGGCTGGGTCACCCCTCTAACATCTGAACTCCAGGAGGTACGCCAGCAAGACTTTGCCTTTTTATTTAATTCATCCCATATTATTCTTGGGTGATATATTCAGGTCCACTTTGACTGTCTGACTGATCGGGATTCAGGGACTTCATTAGGGGGTACCACTGTGACAATTGTTTTAATCTTTTTATGTGTATATATATATATTTTTTGCACTAGTATACTCCAGCATTACTTCGTCTTAATTATTACCATATTCATGGGGTAGAGGAAGGCAACCAAGGAGTACTCTGTCACTACAAAAAACAAAAATCTAAAAGAATAGCCACATCTGCTGGTGGGAACTGTGTAATTGACCAAATCGACATCATTATTTTTGAATCTAAGGACCTGCTACACCCTGAATCAGCCTCGGATTGGTAACGCGGGCATTCGGGCAATGCCCGAGGGGCGGGTGTCCGAATGCTGCTGTGGGCTGCTTTTTTTAGCAGTCTGGGGGGCTATTTGGGCGCTGTCTCTATTGTTCGAATACAACCAGCGGCTCAGTGGGAGTCTGAGTGGCCTTTCTAGAGGCGTATGGGCACTCATTACCTCCGTTTACCAACAGCCAGAGGTATCACTCCCTTTGTCTCGCTGACCGGCCCACACATACTGAGCGGGGGTTAGGGGGTCTAGGTAGAAGTGGCCTCACTTGTTTCACCAGTGTAAACTAACACGTGCATTTTTTTTACCCCCCCTTCCTAAAGTTTTTTTTTATAAGATTACACCAAAAGTGATACGAGGAGTGTTTATGCAAATGTGGGGCGATTTTTTTTTTTTTGCGTGCCCGGGCCGATTTTCATTCCCAATCCAACCCTGCCCTGAATCACCGGTATTACGGGACACTTCATCTACTCTGGACTGTACTTCACTGGGTATTTTTACCTCACAACTGAGTATGCCCAGCATGTTCAGTAAGGCAGCGAAACAGCCTACGAACATGGCTGCAACCCAGAGTAAATCTTTTAATCCGGAAGTACCAGATCTATCTCATCCATCTACTATTGCTGACATTGTTTACTGTAGCAATCGATTCTCTCCACTATCTAACATAGCTGATGGTTCAATTGATGGTTTTACAATTCCTGTCCCACCTCCTAATCCCGCTTTAGAGATTATGCTATCAGAACCCTCAATTTAATCAAGTAGGGAATGTAGTGTTTTAATTAATGAATTGAGAATCAAAGTGGGAAAGGTAAAAACTGTCATATCTAGATTGGTTATTACAATAAATAAGCTAAAATGTGTAAAAGACATTGACAAATCTACTATTCTGAACAGACCTTCTACCAAGACTACCAAAACAATTCAATAAATGGATGCACAACAACTGTAAGTAGGATTTGTAGGCCCCTAAATTACCAGCCACACTCCCAAAATCCCCTGTGCCCCCAGTGTAATAATAGAATCAACCCTTTGCAACAACAGAGTAATAGCGCTCCAAGCAACTTTAGTCTGCCTGACCCCCACCAGGTGGAGGCACCGAATCCTTTAAGGATTGCTAACCCTGCACACGATTCAACCAACAGGGGGTGGAATTACATGCCCGGCCCTTGTTCCAGAAGTAGGCCTACTGATTTAAAAAACGAAGTTGCTATGTACCCAATGTATGGGTACATGTTTGGGTACTCAAACTGCAGAGCCTTTTAAAGTTTGAATCTAAAGATTGCCTTATAAATAAAACCACCCACTGGATTAGGCATACTAGAGGTTGCCGCTTGATTATTAGAGAAGGCATCCTCTGTGCCTGAAGGCGCTCCCCCAAGAATTCAATGTTTGATATGATAGAACTAACCCTAAAAGAGGTAAGGATGGTGGATGTTTTAGTGGCCTTAGATATTAGGACACACCCCTCAAACAATTCATACATTAGATATAAATACTGCAGGTAAGGAACTGATGTTTTGGAGGGTTCTATACCAAGGAAGGTGTCCCTTATACCCATTGCGAGATGTGGATTGACTCAGGAATATTACTAATTCTTCCCTTCCCACCCCTGCAACACTCCATGTAAAATGTAGCAATACATGTATAGTAAGGCCAGCTAGCATTATCCAAACTCAACCTTTCAGCAGTGGCCCAAGGTCTGAATTTAGTTTGAATAGCATGGGGTGGGGCCAAATGGGGAAATTAAAAGCTTCTTTGTATTTACTGTTAGATTATATATCATCCAATAGCATCCTCATTCCAAATCCCCTGGAAGTCAGTCAGACTGTTGAGTCATCCACTACAAACTTGCATTTTAAAGCAAAAATTGATGTACTACGTAACAGTAACACTAGCGCAGTCAAGGCTGCGCTCCCATTGACAATCATTTTCCATAACCAATCAGATGATTCGACCATTGATAATATGTTGCCTATCTACGTAGTGACCCATAGATGCTTGCCCACACCCAATAATGAGGCAAAAACAAACTAACCCTAATCTCCTGAAATCTGGTGGGGATACACCTAAAACTTCAAGATCCAGAATGGCATTCCTTTATAGGCAAAAATGATATCTGCATTTTACAGGAGACTTGGGCTGTGGATAGGGTAGACATAAATGCTTACACAACATAGAGTGTGGAAGATAATGCGCCAAAGAGATCGTGTAGAGCTAGCGGGGTACAGATAACTCTTGTGAGGAATACTCTATCCTGCAAGTATAAACAACTAACAATATAATCACAAGACATACTGGGGATTCAGCTTACCTTTCCAACAGTCCTAAACTTGAACCTGTTTTATGTCTATGCTGGGTCCGAACCTTATAGTAGCGAGTCTCCAGTATTATCCTAAATCCTAGTAGCTGGGGACTTCAATACCTTTTTTGAACCCTCACACCTTCTGAGTACCTTACTAGCGGAGGTGGATGAGACATGGAGCATACCTAATCTGGCAACTAAATGCTGCTTTTGTTTAACGTCTGTTTCCTTGCACATTGCATCACTGGTTACAGGAAGGAGTTTGAGGGCATGCAACGGGAGGACGTATCCTATTTAAATAGGCAGGTCACTTTCAAACGGCGTGTCAGCACTAGTTTCATCTATTATATTCTAGTTGATTTTAGAAACTGGTCACAAGTTGAGGATATGACAATTGCCCCGAGGTCCGATAGCAGGCCTTTGTCCTGGATAGGAATTCACCCAGTTGTTTCTCTAGGGTGGAAGAGTCACTTGTAACTAATAACCATAGAGTCACCAGGTCCAAAGTCCTTACAGACATGGACCTATATGCTAGAATTTATGAGTTATTTACACAATTTCTGTCTGGCTTGAGCTCGGATTGTGTACACTCCCCGTGGCCAACTTCCATACTATCAGTGCACAGGGAATTTTATGGAGCACTGCAAACTGTATTTACTAAAAATAGTTCTGGCAGTAGGCCCGCTGGTATAACGAATAATAAATGGTTTAATTGTAAATGCAGACTAACTAAGAGGGCTAGAGGTTTAGGAGAGTAGTCAGTCTGGGGTAGCCCTGGCATGCAGTGGATACAAAGCTGCACTTACGAAAGCCAAGTGATTTTGCAGATAGAAGTTGGTAAGACCTGTTACTAGGTGCCAGATGCAATGACAATTGCATGTTCTGGCATATTATTGCAAAGGGAAATTCGGAAAACGTAAATACTCTCAGTTATCATATGCAGCCGGAGGTATGGGTCGAGCACTTCTCTACATTATATACCAGGAACGAGTACGCTTGCTGCATATACAACCCTAGAGTTCATCAGAACACTTTTAACATCTTTTCTGCAATGCATACGACTGGCATTGCATTATTTTGATTCTGGATGACACCTTGTCAGCAATTAACAGACCAAAGGCCAGAAAGGCCCCTGACCCTGACCAGATACCAGATGATTTATATAAATTGGAACCCATGATATGGGCTCCATATATAAATCTCTTGTCAAACTGCATATTGGCTGGTGGGGATATTCCGACAACTTAGAGGGAGATGAGAAAATGTACTTGAAAATATGTGCTGCTAAAAAAACTAAAACTCTATGTAGCATTTGTCGATCTGAGAGCCGCGTTCGACCTAGTACCACACAATTTGTCATAGAGAACTATGCTTGACCCAGGCTCCCCAATTGATCTGGTAATCCTGATAGCTAGATTTCATGAGGACAACTATGCCCAGGTTAGATGTGGAAAAAGCAGTAAATGAACTGATAGGATACCCACACAGCGCGGAGTGTGCCGGGGGTGCGTGCTCACTCTCACACTATTTTTCCTGTTTATTAATGATGTGGCTAGCAGATTATTGGACTGCAGGAATTATTCTCCCATTATGAATGGCACAAAAGTTCCAATCCTGCTTTTTACAGATGACTCTTTACATATTTCAACAACACCAATGGTCCTGCAGACGTTCTTGGACATATTTTTAGATTTCTGCAAGGACAGGAGTTTGGAACTTAACGTTGCCAAAACTATAATATAGTTAGATAAGAGTTATCTTACCCTATCCCACAGGTCAAAATCAATACTGAGATACCACAGGCAGTCACACATCCGATCACTGACCCCAGTATTAGAAGTGTATCATGCTAAAGCCCAGAGTGGAGCTTTGTATGGAGCAAAGATATGGGGACATACCAACGTAAACAAATTGACAACATGCAAAAACATCTCTGTTAGATCCCTCATCTTGGTACCTATTACTACCCCACTGATCCCTCTGTTTTTTTATCTAGGGATGAAAAGAATAGGAGATATGGCCTCATTGAAACCCCTAATGTACTGGATGCGCATGTGGACAACACCCCAGCTCCCTGATTATTGTAATTCCCTGTGGGAGATTCTGATGATCCAAAAAACTATCCTGGTTCAAACATATTGCACATTGGTGCAAATCACTGGATATGTCGGAACGATGGGAACACCGAGAGAGGGCAAACAGAGGAAATCTATCGATATCTGAAGCCAGGTATTGGGGTGGGGGGTGTGGGAGAGCGCTATGCCACTAGTTCAGCGAATGGCCAAATAACAACACAATTCTTAAGTGCTAAGCCAGGCCCCAGATTTGAACCTTTCCTGGATCAAATCACACCCCCACTTGCTAAAAGTCTACATGCTAGATTCAGTTATGGCAACCTTTTCCTAAGGTTCCCCAGCAATCAGGCTGCTGAGCTATTATTATAACTATGCCCTGCCTGTGCTAGAGTACAAGTGACAGAAGAACATATACTCTTTTTTTGCATTAACTACCAACTGATCTGCGGAGGTGGATACGGCCGATCTGTTTAAATCTTGGATCCAGGCAATATCAGGTTGCCTACAAAATTCTTTTGAGAGAGAGCAGCGATGGATGTACCATCTGTCATCCCATCGTTCAGGATTGAATGACGATATCCCCTGGGGTTCAATATTGAAGAAAAAATAATTAATATAAGAAACCTGTATAACATCGTAGGCACATATGGGGTTCTATAACAGTATTCACAAGAGTACCCCATTTTTCTTAATAATAAACGCTGGTTTGGCACCTTTGTCACCATTAGCCACCAGTGAAAAGATGCCTACCGTTTGAAATTTTGTTTTCCATTATCAAAGTGGTTTTATGATTGAAGACTCTAATAACCCCCTCTTTTTACTTTGCTTCTTTAGTTACATATGCCCTTTGGAGTCACAGAAGAGGGACATAAATAAACATTATAAGGTTTGCACAAGGGGATCTAGTCTAACAAATATCTAAGTTCCCTTGAAAGACTTCGAGTGCCAACATGAAATGAATATTATGCCGCAGTAATGATTTATTAGTGCGGCAGATGAATATGCTCGTAAATACTTTGCGTACCTTTATTTTAAATAAAGCTGCATAGTACAAATAAACAAAGTAAGAAAAAAACAGAGGGGTTTCCTTTTTGCGAGAAATTACAATTACGCCGCTTTGACGCTGTACGCGTCACTCAACACCCGTGACTTGGATCATGTGACCTCCGCATTTCAACTTCGGCGTCCGACCCGTGAAACATCATTCGGGCCGCGGACGTGTACGATTTAGGTATCGAGCGGGGAGCTGGCAAGGTTGAAGTAAGTCCTTTTGCCCTTTTCTGTTTAGTTTCTTCCTAAATTGACGGCGGTATGAATGAGCAGATTTTGAATACACGACTTTTAACACTGGGCGTGTTAGTTTCTCTAACGAGGCTCAGATGTTGGATGGAGTGTGGTTTTAACTTGCTCGTAGTAATGATATACCGCTAGGCAGTGTTGTTATTCCCTCAAATATGTACTACTGAGTAATGGGGGGTTTAATCTACTATTTTTTGACAGACGACCTAGTCGTGAAGATAACCCCAACCGCAGTGCCCAGGGAACACTATACTCCTGTTTTCTAAGTTAGTCGCCCTTCCTATTCTGAAAGTCCTTTACTCGTAATAATTTTTTTATGTTTTCCTTGTTCTTGGGAAGTGTATGATGGATTAATCTTTTTCCTTTTCCGCTCAGGATCAGGAAATAAGGGGTCAAAAAAATCTTTTTTCTGGTTATACTGTCACGAAGGTTTAACCCAGAAATATGATTGGGGATGCCCTATCTGGATCAGTTGAGAGTGAGATAAAAACCAGAATAGTATATGCAGTCCAATTAAGGCTGTAAATAAATGCTGGGTAAAGTCGGCCCTACTATATATGACAATGACGGGATCGGATGATCTTGTGTACACACCCCTAACTGAATTCTGGGTTATTTGTACATATATGTGACGATCACTACAATATTGAATAGGAAGTACCTGGTTTGATATGCATTAATTTATGAGAAATGAAAATTTGCGTTGACGTAATCAAAATAATGTCTAAGCAAAGTTCTTGTTATCTGTTTGAATATGAGTTTCTTTCTCACAGATTGGTAGGTGCCGGGAATTCCGAACAAAACCTACAACCGGGTAAAACCGTGAGTTTACCGTTATTTGCACACACATTCCCAAGGTTAGGGTACGCCTTAGGGTGCGTATACCGCCAGGGAACCTCGAATTTCTTTATGGTCCTGATGAAAGCTTTGCGAAACATAGCATTTTGAAAGCAGAAACATGTCGACCTTTTAACACACAAAGGACATATTTGACTCGAATTGATGGTCAATAATGTCCGAACCACCATTTTTAATAATGGTAGTATGACTCTTTATTAAATTAACTTTGGAGTACAGCCTGCCATTTTTTAATTCCACTTTTTGAACACTGTTTCACTTCACGTCTTTTTGAAACCTGCTCCGCTGTAAAACATAAGTGGTAGCATACCAGGGAGACACTCGTTCTCCCTGGTAAACCCTATGATGAAGCATGTCATCAACTATGTTGATGAGTGAGGGTTTTACTTATAATTACTAATCATTCCAGTCTGACACTCTTCTGTGTCCTTAATTTGTGCAATTCAGTTTCTCCTTAAACAGCATCTGCAGTTTTTTGGAGAATATTTATCCGGGTAGGCACACCTTGGGTACCGCGATTTCTTCTTTCCAGTGTCTTTGTCACTCCTTTGTTGTTTCTTAGTATTCTGATTGGGGAATAGGAGTGTCCTTTATCCCTAGCTCTCTTGTTGTTTTTGATACAAAATTCTAAAACCAGAAATTATTTCTGCACTTTTTATTGTACATTTTACATGTAATCCAAGAATCCTATTCCTTTGTTTTAGACAGCAAAAATTTGGATATTTTTGTATACTTTGATGGTTTAAAGCAAAAATAGCCAAATAAAGTTATTCAAACTAAGGTAATTTCTCAGAAGTGCGACAACTATTTGAAAAGTGTACCTTGCATCCACATAGTTTACAGATAGCCTTCAGAGCTGAACAATTGCTTTTGTTGGCCACATGATCAAATTGACTGCAGCGAAATCACTTTCCTTTGAATTTTTTAAATCCTTGTTTTGAGTTTTGACTTCTACTGCTTTTGCTATTTCTTTCACACTATTTCCTTTGTGCAATGCCTCAACACAATTTAGCATGTGTTCTATTATTTTAGCTATAGCAAGAACATCCTCCAATAGCAGTTCTTTCTTTATCCACAACTCCTCTCTTATTCTTTCACTCTTACAATACAACAGAAATTGATCTATGATTCATTCTACAAGTAAAGCTCCAAATTTGCAAGACGCTGCCAGATTTATTGTCCTTTTGTGTGTGTCTACCAAAATAATATAGTTCCAAGATAGTACTTGTATGAGGCAGCCAATGCGGATCAAGTTTTTTCAGCACAACCTAAAATCCAATTAGCCACGAGCATCCCCCTGTACACTTTCACTAACATTCTCCAGTAAGTCGTGCCTCTCTGCTGCCAGAGTATGCATTTTTAGTGGCAATTTACACTCATCACTCATAGTAGTTCCACATCCCCTGGCATAGTTATAAAATATTTTTCCCACGTACTCCATTTAATTGGAGGCTCTCCTGGACTGTTTAGATAAAAACTTGGAGGTGTGACATTCTGCATTTTGATATCAATATATATTTGTAGCACATAAACTGAAACAAAAATCAAAACCCTCACCTCCTCTTCACAGCAAACAGTTACCTGAAGAACATAGTTCACCCAACAGTGCTATCCAACAATGAAAAGTCACCTATACATAGTGTTCAGCACAGCTGAAGCTCTCAATACTTCACTGTTGTTAATGCGGGTTTTGGCCAAAACCGCTGAAGAACACACCTCTAGAGTTTACTTGTTGTGTCTGGTTAAGTCCCTTGTAATGACTCATGACAAAATAAACTCTGTGTTTAATCTTTGAAAATATATTTTTTCCCAACCAATAAAAATGTCTGCCAACGTGGTGTATGTGAATTTCTTTAGTAGCTGGCGTTTGTTTTTTAAGCTTCCATCCCAATCAATCAAATGGCACCCAGCGACGTGTGACATTGTAGTAAAATGCACGCTGAGTCTGTTTTTTATGAAAAATAGAGCTTATACCACTCACCTGGTAATGCGACCTCAGTCGTCCCAGCAGACGCTCCTTCACTAATCCTCCTCAGTTCTTCAATATCACCTTAATAATGACTATCCAACCTATATTTGTTTGGTTATTGCAGCAGATATTCGTAAATATTACTGCAACCTGAAGAAATATTTTCCTTAATGATGTTTCCTCTCAAAGCGCTGTTCCTGAATTTCCCTCAGTCAACCAGCTGACCACATTGAGGCAGCACAACCCACAGCATCAGGAACAACTTGTCACCAGTGTGATGATATGATCATATGTAAGGCTCAGACACAATAGAAGGTAAGAACAGTCTTTATTGCAGCCACAGCTGCAACTCCAGTTCCAATTCCAACCCTTTTGACTTCAGACATTCCATTCATAGAATTCTATGAAGTCACAATCATCTAGACAAATATGCAATAAGAGAGCCAAAAGCTAATTGTGTTAGAGTGATCACATCACACTTACATGACCCTATGTAAATCCTGAAATGCTATACCTCAGTGGCACCTGTGATGGAGCAAGGTCTTGTACAGAAAGAAACTCGCTTGAATTCAGACCTCTTGAATAGCATGTGATAATGTAACCAACATGTTTTGTGAATACTAATAATTGCACTACACGACATTTACTTCATCTAGGGGAAGCTTATCAATGTGCTTTACTAACCAGTAACCCGAGTAAATTAATATGGCTGCCAAAAACACGGGAATCTTCTGCGCATGCGTCTACTGCCCCTACGTAGTATGACGTCTTTCGCTTGGTGGGAATTCTTTGCAGCTGTGCAGTAGTACCTCAGATGGCCGCTTGATCCTCACATGCTAATGAACATGCTGTGCTAAAACAAATATTGCATGTCCTATTAAACTGCTAATTCTATAGTTTAAATAAATAAAAGGGAATAGAGTATGAATATGTGGTATACAGTGCATTAATTTATTTTTGTATTCTAATAGATTTCTCTTTGACTTTATTATTAGTTCTTATTTGGGCCTGGAGTGTGTCTGAAATCTCCATTTTGGATAAATATGCGTACGTGCATGGGACATTTTCAAACTGCGAGTCATGACATTAAAGACTTGCCAAATGCAGTTTGAAGCAGAAGGCGCGCTTGGGAACATCACCTCTTGACCTGAATAGGGGAAGGAGACTGAAACAAATGTTATATACAATGTAGATGAAATTATATGAAATGAAGGTGGTATTAAAGCAATGGGAAAATGAAATTAAGGGGAGGGAACATAGAACAATAAAGCCTAAGAAAATTACATTACATTAGTATGGTGTGATGACCTCTCCCCATCCCATTGTGCAATTGGTCAAGAATACACGAATATTGAAACATTAGGGGCGGTGGTACATATACTGAGAATAGTATAACTAAGGTAGGCTCAGTCAGTTTAGTTGTCAGACTTGTCACAGACCTGTCACTGACCCATCATTGAAGCAGAAGTCGGCAGATACCACGGAGGTCAGAGACGGTGCTCGAGCACTCTGACAGAAGAATCTAGAGGGAGAGTCCGAGAGATTGTGGAAGGAGAAGAATCTGTCCATCCGGAAGGGGGAAGAATCGAGGAGAATAGTACCAGAAAGGGCTGCAACGCTGGCATTGCACTTAGAAGAGGTCACCTGTCCTGTCCTGAACTATTGGCTCCTGACTATTCAGGAGTCTCTTTTCCAGCCCTAGGCCAGGGGTTGGTCTTCACACCATTCTAGGTAAATATAAATCTGGGTGGTATGTTCTTGTACCGTTTTCCTTTTCCACCCTTCCCAGGTACCAAATTCATGAGATTTTACTAAGTTTCTATATATATTTTACTATGATCTTATTTTATATGAAGTTGGTGTTTGACATGTATAGATATTTGACTCACAAAATTTAAGCATAGATAAAGGTTTTAAAACTATCCCGAGTATTCAATACAAGTAAATGTCATTTCTACTTATTCTGCTAACAACCTGATTGAAATTGACCAGACGAAATTTAGAATTAAGGTGATAAGGTTTGGTAAGTTATGGTATGAAGTAAATACATTATAAGGTAAAAATAATTCCTGATTGCCAGCGGTAATTATCAGCTTATGTATGAGTGTTTATGGGCCCAGGAGAGTATGGTAGTTTATGAGTAACCCAAGCTGGTAATAGGTGCAGCATCACCTGGCAGATAACAATCACAGCATTAAGTTTAATGCCATGTAGCAATCCTTACAGCATGGATCATCCTTGTGCTGCTCAGGAGTCACTCATGCAAGCAGTTAAACAGCATTTGTTGGTCTTAATTGAAAAAGGTAGCTGCTGGTGCGATTTTATTCAAATATTTCGCTACCTTTTTGTACATGTACAAAACTAAAGCTAAAAATCAGTTCATATTGAAAACGTATATACCAAAAATGATCTAATACTTACTTCCAACATGCAACCAGTAGAAAAGATAAATCTTATTCTTACCCCAAATGAAGTTCATCTAGCACACCCTCAAACACTATATATTTAATTAACCAATTATGTAAACAAAAGGAATATTTAGTGTATTAAAATTTAGTTTCTCCATATGCTAGTAACTAGCATGTGAGCAGCATAAGGATTGGTTTGGTCTGATGAACTCAGTGTGACACAGGAGATCAGAGTGGCTGTGGTGTTTCCCCCTGGCTCCTCAACACCGCTCTAGTTCAAGAAGCCTGAAATGCGCATGTCGGGCTGGTCAGAGTAAGGCATCTGTCTGACCTGACATGCTTACTTGCCTTCATCTATGCTTCCTGTAAGTCAGTCTGATTGGCTCCAGCCTGCCCTAGATAGCTTACCGACAACACATAGGCCAGGGAGTAAGCATTAACATTAATTTAGAAGATACCTTACATTTGGTAGCTCGTTGGTGCTCAAGAGGGAGGGCAACGCTCCTTTGCCCCAAATTAGAAACATGAACGAAGAAGGGAAGAATTGACAATAGGAATGAAGGAGGGAAGGAAGGAAATAAAAGCGAAATTGCTTATGAGCAGTGGAAAAACAACTTCCCTATTATTTTTTTACAGCGCAAAAAGGAGTAAACGTTGATAACCACTAATTTTTCCAACTTTCAAAAACATTGGAAAACCCTGAAAAAATCCTACTACAATAAAAAAAACTGAAAACAGGAAACCCTCATAACTCTCAAAGGGTATTTAGTGAGACAGTGATAAATTACTCCAAAATGTGTTGGAAATCAGATTCCTTGAGACACAAGCTGTGTCTTTCTATTTTATAAAGGACACTACTTACAGGTAGAAGAATAGGGCAGTTCAAGTAAAGATCAACACAAAGGGCCCTATGATGAGATTTTGGCGGAGCGGTGGTGCGGTGGTGTAAACTGCCACACCACCGCTCTGCCAAAGCTTGCGCTGCCCGCCCACCAGATTATGACTTGTTTGTACTCTGGCAGGTGGGCAGTGCCCTTTAAAAGGTGGCAGTGCCTTTTAAAAAGGCACCGCAAAGGGAACACCACACAAGGTTCGTGCACGGCATGGACTCATAAGTTCATGCTGTGCTGGAACCTAGGCGCATGCACACAGGGTTGCACATGTTATACCCCCCTGTGTGCATCCACATATATGTTTGAGGCACAGGGTGGCACTGTAGGGCCTCCTTTGTTTTTCTATGCGCAAGGGTTTTCATGGCGGTTAAACCGCCATGAAAAGCTTGGCTGAGAGGAAACTCGTAATATGCTTAGCGGGACTGTGGTGGTCCCGCCAAGCATATTGCTGCCTCTGACCACAGCTTCTACACCAAGGAATGGCGGTTCCTTGGCAGAGCCTCTAGTCCTAGTGCGGTCGAACTGTCCGAGTTGTAATCTGGCGGTTGGGGGTGGTTGTGGCAGTGGCTTGATCCGCCACTGCTGCACCACCATGAGTCTGGCAGACCAAGGACCGCTAGACTCTCAATCTCGCCTAAAGTATGAGATAAAAAAAAAACACATTACCCTCACAATGCCATAATAATCCCAAAATCACATAAAAATATATATTAGCATATTATTATTAAAAAATAACTAAATCTTATGTTTTACAATACAATTAACAATTAAGACGTAATACTATACAATGACAGACAATATTTTTGTAAATTATATTTTAACATTCAATGCTATTGTAAAAAAGTAAAAAACAAAATTGTATACTTACCTTGAATATTTTTGTAGACACAATATTCTGATCATGATATTATGGTCAAACAATATTTTTTAGAAGACATATTTAGTTTAATGTGGGAAAGAAGCAGATATATTGTGTTCTAACTGAGTCAAAATATAGATCAAATAGACAGTATTCATTTCTTCTTCTTCAATCCGGAGCGATTAAGAACACCAGTAGAATTAGAGTCACTTGATCCCTACTGCAGATGATTGTACACAGAGGTGGCTGCAATGCTGTGCAGTACACTTGCTCTTACAAAGGGAGTTTTAGTTTACATGCTCAAGTGATAAGGATACAGAAAAGCAGGCACCTTTTTTTTATTATAACTGGTCAGCCTCTCCTAAAAGATTCAGGACTAGATATACAAAGATTAGGAATACAGATTTCATAATTGTGATCCCCTCGCATTTAGGAAATCAATGTTCCTAATGTATGAAACTCCTTTGAGTTTAATTAGGGATTCTTAGTGAGTCTCAAATAGACCTACCTCATGCATATTAATAAGGTAGGTCACTATTTCTGACTTTTTAGGAATTGCATGATGGTGGTCCACTGGGGTGAGCATACCACCATGTGTGATTGTTTTTTAATAAAGCAATAATTTATGTTTAAATGCAGCCTGTTTCCCTTTAAGGAAAACGGGATGCATTTAAAAAGAAAAGGTGAATCTTTGCTGTTACATTTTTTAAGAGTAGGCAGTGGTCCCTTGGAACACTGCCTGCTCTTACAAAATATATTTTTAACATTCTTAAAGGGAAAGGGGTCCCCAAATGACCCCATCCCCTTTGCGAAAGGGATACCACCAGCTTTAACCTGGTGGTAAAGTATTACTGTTTTGCGACAGGAATTTGATTGTAAATCTTTAATACATACCATTCTGATAGGATATTTGGAAGGGACGCCCCTTCCAAATAGAAAATCAGTATTTGTTAGCAAATGCAAATTGGTATTTAGTAATAAATTACTGATTCGCAATTTGCCTTTTGTAAGTCGCGCAGTTCCAACCACAAAAAACTTTATACATCTGGCCCATAGGACCTTATTTAAAGTTTGACGGACAGGGATACTCTGACTTAAAAGTCGCAGAAATATCCTGCCTGTCAAACTCGCAGTAATCCGCCTTTATTTAGAGTCAGGGTAAGTGCCATATTTCCTGTGACAGAGGCTACGTAGGCTTGACAGGCAGAAAACATTGAAACATGAACCTGCTGGACATTTGGTCGTCTTCAGACGGTCTGCCTATTTAGGATGGATTTTAGACGTACTTTCCTGTTCAGGACCACCAGAGAAAGACTGGCACCCACAAGCAAGTAGCCAATAAATGACCCTCATGCGCTGGGTAAAAACTCACAAAGTGCTAGGAATGTTTCTTCTTTTGTTTTCCTATAACAAGCCTCTGCTTTAGGAGTTTGTTTTTGAAAAGCAAAAATTTCTGCTGAATATGCTCATTAAATGTGACACGTACTCAGAAAACTGTTGGTACCGTCATTGGAGCCAGCGTGACAGAGGTACTGCTGAAGGCAGAAAGGTCACCACAAACCCACTGCTTCTATAGTGGATCGGCCATCATACTAAAAAAATAAGGGCCTCATGGCCTTATTGAGACCTTGGACGATGGTCTTCCGATCCGCCATACTTTGAGACCTCTCCATGTGGGAATCTCTATGCTGTGAACCATCATGGTGGGTCCCTCACAGCAATACAGTTTCTTTTTCGAGCTGGCAACGCGTTTGTTTTCTCTGAACAAAACAGTTAGAAGGAAGCTTTTTCCTTGCTTGTTACTGCTATTTGACACATGGCAGAAATGGGCAGGGAAATAAGTGACAGTAGTCCCGCTTTCACTAGGGCGAGGCAACAGTCCCTGTGACCAAGCAGTCCATCTGCACAGGACCACTGCTGAGGGTTTAGCATTGATGAAGGCAGAGGAGGATCTGCCGATAGTAACCCAATGGTTCCCTGATTCTAAATAGGAAGGAAAAATCATTATCTTATGATGCTCCTCTAATTCTGCAAAACTATAAGTGGAGGCCATAGACCCACATTGAGAGAATCATCGCTCTCCCTGGGCAGCATAGGGATGTATTTGCTGGACTGACAGAAGACCGACTGCAGTATTTAGAGGTCCATGCCAGCCGAGCAGTGTTCTCTTTGCCTTCAGCAGAGACTCTGTTGTGGTGTCTCCACTGAAAGCAATGTAACTTTTCTTGAGTGGGAGTCATTTTGATTATGCACATTCAGCAAAGTGTATCAGAACATGCATCCTAAATAGGGAAGATGGTCTGAGTTACTTTGCCCTTTGGCCAATTGCCCAATGTCCAGCAGGCCATCGGTAAATGGCTTATGCTGGCAAAGGCAACGTAGGCTCCACCATCTGCAACATTACACTTCTCCGGCTCTAAATAGAGCAGTAAGACCATGCGTTTGGCCATAAGGACACCTGACGCATTGCTTACCAACTACCCATTTGCCAAACTTTTAATAAGGCCCTTATTTTGTGGTATGCAAAGGGCAGATTATAGTTTATAGGTACCACCGTTGTCATTTAAAATACCAGCCACTTGTAACCCAAGATAGATAAACTAGAGATCTTGACTGATCATGGTGCTGCAGAGGTGTTAGTATTGTTTGCATTTTTGTGTGAGCAGTTAATTTTGTTGCAAAGTATACTTCAAATTCCCTACAATAACAACCCTTGCAAGAAATAAATGTGGCCAGATATGCTGTTTTTATTGAAATTCCGCAGACATCAGCATGAATGCATGAGAAGATGTTGATTTGTTGGAACAGGATAGATATCAGTCCACTGGCCAGTGGGGAGAGGGTGAAGGCATACAGCCTTACCCAGAATTGAGAGCATTTAAATCCATGCAGTCTTTCTTGTAGTGCACTGAAAGGAGGGGTGGGAGAGTAATTAGAAGTGGAACGTTATAATAAGAGATAGAGAGACTGTTGTGCAAATATTAAGTGTTACAGTGTGCTGATGACAATTGCTACATGACCAACGAACAAAAAACATGAATGTCTAAAGTACAGGTAGAGGAAGCCAAGCATATTACAAATACTGAGTGATAGCAAATATAAAGTTACTTTTGTCTCACAAAACTGCACTTTTCCTGAATCCACAGCCATCTGCTTTTGCCAGTGCACCATGGGCCAGTAAGAAATTAGGAAACAGAAGTACCCTAGCCAACTTGATAAAACTGCAGCAATCCTGATTTACTGGCACTGCTTGTGGTGAACTAGAGATTTCACAAAGTCTGTCGAAGGCACCCAGCTTTTCACCAAAGGATTACACTATAGTGCACTGTTATTGATTTTGTTGGTGAGTTTCAGCGCCCGAAGGAGACATCAATTTATTTGATTGTTTTGTCAGTTTAGAATTGCTTGAGAATTGAATCGGAAGTGTTTTTTAAATATACATTGTTAGATCTGGGGGTCTCTAGTTGGCAGAGGTAGGTACCAATGTCCAAATAGGGACCCTTGCTTCTAGTCAGAGTAAGGGAGATACACTCTTTAGATAACCCCTGCTCACCCCCTTGGTAGCTTGGCACGAGCAGACAGGCTTATCAAAGGCAACGTGCAAAGTATTTGTACCAACACTCACAGTAACACAGTGAGAACACCACAAATGGACTCCACACCAGTTTAGAAAAATAAAGTATCTTTATCTAAACTACAGAAGACCAAAACGATAAAAAATCCAATGTACCTAGTTCAAGAATATGATTTTAAAATAGTTCTAGGGTTTGCCTTAAAATATACCACAGTTGAATCAGTTTTAATAAAGAGTACCTGTAGATGCGACAAAAGATACTAGCGGCAACTGCAGCATCGAAAAACAAGCAATGCGTCACTCCTGAGACCCTGGGGAGGCAATGCGACAAACCCGCTGCACGCAGTGGGCGTGTTGCGACAAATCCGGTCTGTATGGGAAGGGATGCGATACCTTGTATGGATTCCGGTGCGCAGGTTCGGTAGGAAGTGTCTCGCATAGGCACGATGCGACGATCTTCGGGATGGCGATGATCTTCTGTGCGCCGACGATGCGAGGTGCAGCGTTGACCTTCTTCTCTCGTGGCCTCTCGATGCGTTGGCTCTGAGACGATGTTCGCAGCAACGGGATGCGAACGGCAAGCAAGTTGTGCGATGGTTTCTCACAGCAACGACAGGCTCTGCGACGATGCTCGCAGCAAAAGGAATCTTCCCGCACCGGGTCGATGCACTCCGCAAGTGAATGATGCATCGGTTCTTGCCGCGGCAACATGCGCTGTGGCGATTTTTGTGGCGAATGGAATTTACTCGCACTGTTGATGATGCGCCCCGCAAGCGAGTGATGCAAATTGTTTATCTTCTTCTTTTCTTCTTGTCCAGCTTCCCAAATAGGAGGCAACAACTTCCAGAGGCCCCACAAATGGATCAAGCACTCTAGGAAGGGCAGAATTCACTCATCAGAGTTCAGGGGGGAAGCTGGGGGTTAAGTCCTTTTGTTCCTGGGACTTCTTAACAAGAGGCCAGCTCTCCTCAGGCCCTTGGAGTTCTCTTTAAGCAAGGGGACACAGCAACAGCAAAGTCTTTCCACTCTCCTTGGCAGAAAAGCAATTGCAGGTCAGTCCGCAAACACACAGCAGGACAGTCCTTCCTCTTCAGTCTTCCAGCATTCTCCTTGGCGAAAGTTCCTTCTTGATTCCAGGATGATCTAAAGTTCTGGGGTCTTGGTATCCCTTTTTTTTTTACCAATATTGTCTTTGTTCTCTGAAGGCAGAGAGGCCTTGGCTTTGTCAGAACCAGTTCTGGTCAGTCCTGGAGCACTTTGTTTACTTGACTTTTTCTTTCCTTTGAGAGAGAGGGGCAGGGTCATCAGCCGCCCAGCAGGAGGTGGAACCAGCATTGTGGAAGGCAGGCACACTCCTATTCAGGCCCAGGTGCTATCCCCTCCCACCACTCAAGACGCAGATGGGACTAGTCAGCCTAGGGATGACTCACTCAGCCTGTGGGAGCCACTCCAGCCCCTGTCACTCACAACCAGACAGTCAATTCACAAACAGGCCAAGGCACACAGAAAGGTCAGACAATAAAACAGCCACTTTCTAAAAGTGCTGTTTTCAAACACAGGATTTAAAAAACATCCTTCCTAAATTGTTATTAAATTCTGAGTTCAGGGACACCAGACTTTAATTTCTATCTTGCTCAAATGGGAAGATATGCAGGAAGTCCTCGGTGCAGTGCCAACGAAACGGCACTGTGCCCAACAGGCACGTCTTATGAGACGCTGCCTCTAAATGTAACCTAATTGTAATTCAATTTGATTCAAATAATGTACTCAATATCCATTGGTTAGTACTCCAAAAAGTAATGTTTTTATTTTTCAAGTGTTCATTTCATTCTCTCTGTTTTCGTTATTCAGAAAAGCACTTCAAGTAATCAATTGATGGGTGAATTCAAATATCGCTTCCTCATTTAACCCCTTCCCTGCTGCCATTGACCGTTGGCCGTTGTGAGCACTACCTCGCTGGTGCTGCGAACGTCCAGCGGCCGACGCGGCCTTGCCTACTCCACGGAAGCGCCGCACTGCCGCGAAATAACGGCCGCGGCTAAGGTGTTAATGTAACCTCAAATTGCGATGTATGTATCCCTATGCATTTCGGGACTCGTGCCCTTCATCAGGGGATAATCGTGCAATTTGTAAGTGAAATGATATGTGTTATAATGTACTAGTTCAAGGGTGGTATATTTTCCACTATTAGCAAATAAACATGATGAATGGCGCTACTAGCGATGTGAGAGAACAGCATACAGACATAACTGTCGATGTGGGTTGTGATGTGTAGTTCAAACACAGTGGTTGAAAAAACGGTAAAGTGTGCTGGTTAAAACAAGATAAGATGTGTCCAAACAATGAAACTGAAAATGATCCAATTTGAGTGAAGTTAGAAACGAGATACGCAAGATAGAAATGCGTTGAGGCAATACGTGTATCACCAAGCCAGAATGTTTAAAGACGGTTTTTAGGCAGAGTGTTCGACGGTGTGTGTTTCCGGTTACGGTTAGGAGATGGTGAAAAGATAGAACCTTAACCCCAAGGTACACCTAAAGCCAAACGCGCCTAAGTGTAATCTTCGTGCGAATAGTCCAACCAATACAGGATATATCAGATGAGCATAGAGTTTTACCGAGTGGCTGTTGATAGTAAAGTCGTGCCTCTGATAAACCATTGTCCTCGTAAGAATCTGCTTTAGGTGTACCCGAAGGCACCCATAACAGTTATCCACTGAGTACATTGATAACATTGTGTTGACTATGCACAAAGAGGAGTGCGGCACACCACTTATTATTTCTCAAGATATGCAGGAAAACATTATACACAGCATTCCCCATTATAGCCTATGGGCAACATAGCCTTTCAATAGTGAAAAACGAAAATGGCTGTAATTCACTACCAGAGCCTGTGACCCACACTAGTACATGCTCTACCTTTCACATACACTGCACCCTGCCCATGGGGGTACCTAGGACCTTCCATTGGGGTGTCTAATGTGTACAGAAGGGGAAGGATAAGGCCAGTGTGGACACTGGTCAGGTCAGCATGACAGTTAGCAACTGCACACAGGCACTGTGGTGGCAGGCCATTTTAGGGCTACTCTGGTGGGTGGCACAATCAGTAATGCAGGCCCACTAGTTGCATTTGAATCACCAGCCCTGGCACACTCACTTTATTAGGGACCTACTGCTAAAACAAATATGTCAATCATAAATAACCAATCACAATAACAATTTACCTAGGGAGCACTTGCACTTTGACACTGATCAGCAGTGGCAAAGTGCCCAAAGCATCTAAACCAGCAAAAACAAAATCCAGCACAGCATCGAAAATACAGGAGGTAAACGCAAAAAGTCAGGGAAAACCACGCCAAAGTCGCCAGGTCTAACATATATTAATTGTTATTGATTAGTTTATAAATTGTTTGCCAGTTGTTTACATGTTTAATGAAGTTGTAAAATGTTTTTCAATTTTAATTTAAGGTTTTAGGGGTTGCTGCGGGATTGTTTGGGTAGCGTTTTGTATTCATCCCATTAATATATATTAACTTATTTCTCTCTTAACCGTATAATTGTGATATGCATGTTTATGTGTTCAATTATTAAATGTTATTTTCGGTTTGTGAAGTTTATTGGTGGATTGAGAGCTTTTACATAAAATATTGATTAAATATTAGTTTAGTACTATATTACATATGTATTTCTTCATTATGAATGCATTTTCCTGTGTGTCTAATTAAATTTACATCATAGATATATTTGTTTCAACAAGTTAAATAATCACTTAACTTATTTTTATGAATTATAGGCTGTATAAAGCTTGGGGTGCGAATTGTTGTTTTTAAAGTCTATATTAGTGTAATATGCTAAATTTGTAAAATATGGTATAATGTATTGCTCACATGGTTTTTATGAATATTTATTATAATATTTTTCGGGTGGTAGGCTATACTGGGGCAATTTTTATTTAGCCTAAATTGAATAAACTGTAAAATATTTTATTTCAATTCTGTGTTTTTATTGTGGGGTGTGAGGGTTATTGTTTATTTTAAATATGATATATTTATTAAATGTTAAACATTTACAATTCTGATGTATTTGTTAATTGTTGGTGTATTTATTTTGTAGATATTTATGATTTGCAAAGATTGTATTTACATTTATGAAAATTGTAATAGGTAATTATATTATTTGTGTGTATCTGTACCCACCAATTTATGTATTTCCCCAATGTTTGTTAGATTGGAGTTATAACAGTAAACCTACCCTCTCAATTGTATACAATCTTCCCAGTGTTTGCCAGACTGGAGTGAAAATAGTCAATATGACCCTCTCCCCAAATATACATTTACCACAATATTTGTTAGACAGGAGTTAGAAAATTCAATTTGACCATGCACCCAATGAATGAACATTTTGCAATTTCAGCTGGACTTTAGCTAGAATAGTAAACTTGACCGTCCCCTCCATGTATGCATTTTACCCAATGTTTCTTAAACTGGATTCAGAATAGTAAATCTGTTCGCCCTCCCACCCCATATGAATACACTTTCCCCGATATTTGTTGGGCAGGAGTTAGAGAAGTAGATCTGACCCTGTACAGTGTATGCATTTTCCCTAGTGTGTGTTGGATTGTATGAAGGATATTGTATTTCAATTACTTTGTAAAGATTTTTGATTGGAGATAGGTTACTACATAGTAAAGCTATTTTACTTACTTAATGTATAGTTAGATATTTTTAAATCATGTGTTAAAATGATTTTGTTTTGTGTTTAATTCTTTTAAAGTATTTACTTTTTTTGCAATTTAAAAAATCCAAATTTTTGTTTCATGTTTTGAATTATTACTTATAATGATTGAATATGTTTATATTGTCGTTATGTTTGGGGTTGATGGTTTGAAAACAATAATTTTATACCACATATTTTTGCGGTTGATGTTTTGTTATAGAGCCATGTTTATCTTAATAATGACTTCTAAGAACACAAACCGATCCTGATATCCTTTGGGAACTGTTGGACTTGGTTCTCTGTGCAGGGTCACCCGTCAAACTTTTAGCCTTCTCTCCTCCTGTTTTGCTGAATTTGTTTTTGTTGTCCTTACAACTCTGTGCGTTTTACCATTGCTACCTAGTGCTGAAGTGTTGGTGCTCACTGAAATATTTAATTTATTAGTCCCTATTTAAGTGGTATAACATATATTGAGGGCCTGTCAACTAAATGAGTAGCCTCTTAAAACATGTCTCATGCCTGACATTACAGTGTGTGCGCAAGTGTAGAGTGCCAATTGGACTTGGACAAGTACATCTTTTGCCAAGTCTAAAACTACCTTTTTAATACAAATAGGTGATCCCTAGGTTAGTCTGTAAACATATCAGGGACATGCACTTTTGAGTTTTGCATGTCCTGGGATCTAGTAGGATCACATTGGGTTACCTTATTACATTTAATAAATAATAACTTTTGTTTGGGAACAGGTTGAAATGTCATATTTGGTGCTACGGAATTGTAATTTAAAACCCTCTTTAGTGGTAAAGCCACATTTTATTTCATTATTCTAAAAATACAACTTTTAGAAAGTTTATATTTTCTTGTCCTAACCATTTGGTGCCTGCAGCCTGTGTCCTGTGTCACATGAAAATAATTAGCTTGGCACATTCACAAACTATTTCACACTAGCCTTTTGTCACCCCAGACCCGTTGGAGCCTGAGCAGGGAGTCAGGAAATTCCAGGACCATCTGTGGGGGGAAATCTCTAGAAGTTTCTTCTCCTTCAAAGCTGGCACCAGGTAAAACAATGGGACCCTCAGAACCACTCTTCAGTTCACTACTGGACTTGTAGAGGGCTCTCAGAGGACTGCCCTGCTGCCTGAGCCCTGTGGTGTACTTCAAAGGACTGCCCTGCTGCTCCAAGAGGACTGCACTCTGCTGCCTGAAGTCTTTCCTTCACCCTGGAAGGACTGCCTTGCTGTTTGTGATCAGCTTTCCAGCTTTGACCCAGGACCACCAGAGTGACTCAAAGCTCTAGTTTGCTGTCCTCCTGTTCAGAGCAATAGGTACACAAAAAGCTCCAACAACTGTTGAAGTGCACCTTAAACCACCCTGATGTAAGTCCTGGCTCTCCAAGTGGTGTCCCCCAGTACCATTGGAAGTAGTGCTAAAGGTGCCCAACCAGCCAAAATTAAAAAATTGGGATATTTTACTGCCAAAAAGTGCTCTGAGAGGAGACTGGGACCTACTTCCTCGCTGATCCGCCCAAGGTGCATGGCCAGTTGGCCTAACTTTGTGGTAGCTTCCGCTACATTCACTTTAGCAGCAAATTCTGTTCAGTTGCTCGTTCCAGGAAGGCTATTGGGCCTCTCAAATCCCTTGTCAGATACAACCTGCAGCTTTATCCTGCTGGAGACATTTGACTTCCAAAAAAGAGACTAAGTCTGAATGAAGAAATCTTCACTGCAACTTTGTCCAGCGGCTCCCAGGCGACACCTCCTCCTGAGACACAGTTGGCTGCCTTGCCCCACTGGATTTTACCTTCTCAGACATTTTTCATTGAGATTTCTTCTGAGTTCAAAGGTAAGTTGAGACCAGGGCCAATCCAATTCTTGAATCAGTACCGTGCTCTATCGGGGCCAGCCATCTCTTTCAAATTTCCCCTGGTCTTGTGAAAGTAGATGTCCGCTGTTGTGCCAGCGATTGGCGCATTGATCTTTTAAGCATTATACTGCTAAAAAAAATTAAAAAATACATAACTCCAGTTCTACAGATTGGATTTATGTTGCTTTGGTGTCTAATAAATGTATAATTATTTTTGAAATGTAACACTATTTTCTAAATTATTGTGCAATTTTTCTTGTGTTGTGTTTTTTACTTTGCTAATGTGTAAGGGCACCTCTCAATGGCAGGAGGAGTGGACAAAAGAAAAAAGAATCCGAATTGATTCTTTCAGAAAGCCTTCCCTCACCAACCTGGTTTGTGACATGCTTCATCATCGGGCCCCACCAGGAAGGTCTAAAACCAACCCGGTGTGCTTCGACGCCAGAGTCACTGCGGAGCTGGTTAGTATTTGTGTGTGTGATAAGTGAAGTGAATTAAAAGTGACCAGGTTGTAACCTAAAAAAACTTTTATTCACAGGCCAACCTGGCACAGTTAAAAATAGAGCGGGCAGTTGGGAAGCTGGATCGATATGACAGCTATGCCCTGCTGAGTGGGGTCAACATGTTTCTGCCTACCAAACTGCCAATCGCTAGGCATTCGTCAGGACCAAAGTGTAGACCCCTGCAGTATGAGCACGCTAAGGCTCACCCTAACCTGGTGGTCATAGTGTGAAAAATAAGCAAAAACAGGAAAAGTATTAAAAACCTGGCTGCAGGCAAGGTACTTGTAAATTATCGGCACCCAGCAGCTATCTGGAAGAGAAAAAAACACAAAACAAACATGTATATATAATATATAGTTCAAACAATTCATGGGTATTTGTGACACTTAAAATCTCAGTGCTCCTCTCCGTGCACTCGGCGGGGCTTAACACGAAACTAAGATGCTATTTCGTGTATAATGGCGGTGCACTTATGCTCTAGGTTTAGCAGCGTGAGTGGTTTGATGACACGGCCACTCATGAAGGTACCTTGGGATGGTGGCGCCACGCATCCTGCACGCCAACTAGGGCGTCAAGTGGTATTTGTGCGCAAGTCTAATTCGCACTATAGAAAAACGTGGCAAAACATCACCCCGTGATACGTGAAGTGGCGGTGCCGCGAAACATTGTGGGACTAGCGGAAGAAGGAGCTTACATGTGGTGCGAACGTTGATCGCACAATGGGCCTCGGGAGGGGATGGTAGCTAGTAGGCACACCCTAAAAACAGAGAAGGAAAAAAGGAAGAAACTGGCTGAAATTGGCATTTCCCCTTCGGTTTACTTATCTGCTCTGTAGATAGACTGCCCAGGTTCAGGATTTTGACTCACGCCAGCAAAGCCAGGCACCCACTTGGAAACCTGGAACGACCTCAATTACCGGACCCCGTCGATGCTGGGGCCGGAGACTCCACCCTTTTAAAGATCGATGTGGGCATTCGGAACTTACCGAGCCGGTGCGTCATTTGAATGTGCTGCGCATGCTCGGCGCGTCAGAATGAGCACGTCATAGCACGTGTGTAGTGTAAGCCAATCGCTTCACTGGAAATTGAATATGTGATCGGGAGGGCATGAAGGAACTAGTGTGCTAATGGCACTGTAATCTTTTTGTTTTGGTTTGGTGAGAAAACTTTATCAATATTCTGCCACTTTGTATACGTTAACATTGCAAAGTGCAGTTATGGAAACAATTAGTCAGAGCGAAAACGGAGCAGAACAAGACTCAATGTTGGTTCTCAGTAAATATCAATCGCTAAGCACAAGAGAGTGTTTTATGAGCTTAAGGCTCAAAAGCGTCCGCTACATGAGGGTACCGGGCAAACAGTGCTGGTAGTCCTGATCCCTGGTTGATCGGGGTGGGGAAAAGAAGAAGGGGGCTCACCCTGGAATAGTACCATAGCGAAAGCAACCTTGGTAGGTACTCTGTACGGGAAATAAACAGAGTGTGGTACACCAATGATGTGATGTCATGTCTTGATGTGATGGTAGAATGTAGTCAAAGTGTGATCAAGCAGGTTTTTGTACAACGGGGCTGGTTACCTCTTGAGCATGGAATTCCATGGGAATTTCTCATTGAGCCCTACTGTATCCGTGCCCAGGCGATAAACCCATCTCTGTTCCTTTTCGAACAGTTATTGGTGGATGTTCCAACCTGTTTGCACCTGTTCAATGACTGTCCAGTTAACTTTGTCTGTGGAGTGTATATTTTGGATGTAGTGTTCACTCAATTTGGTTGTAATTCTACCACACCTAATGTTACTCCTATGTTCGCATATGCGTTGTTTGACATTCCGTGTAGTCATCCCCACATATTTCAGTCCGCAGGGACAGGTGACTAAGTACACAACATTTATTGAGTTACAATTGGTGTGGGAGCGTTGTTCCCAAGTTTTCCCAGGGTCAAGGTTGAGTGTTTTCGAATGTTTGGTCATGTGGCATACACTACAGCTAGAACAGGGATAGTGGCCCACTATTTTAGGTAACCCCCAGGATGTGGTGATGGATGGGGGCGTCTGTGGTCGTTGCGTTCTAGGTATGGTGTGCACGAGCGAGTCTCTGAGACTCCGACCTCGCTTGAAAGAAAAAAGAGGTTTTTCCCATTTCCTATTGTTGCTGTTGAGGATCCCCTAGTGTTTGTTAATCACTTTTTTCACTATGTTTGAAGCAGTGCTGTAAGTAGTCACACAGGTCAGTGGGATGCCTTTTGCTACCTTAGGAATGTTTTCAAGGAGGGCCTCTCTAGGTTAGTGACGTGCGCTCTTGTAACTTTTTGTCAATATTTTATTCGGGTATCCTCGACTCCGTAATTAGGAAGTCAGATTGTCTGACTGGGTGCAGAAGTTCGTCAGGTTGCTGCAATTCTGCCTGAGTCGTAGGTACTGACCATACGGTAGGTTTTCCCGGAGCGGTCTCGGGTGGAAGCTGATTCCAACATGTTGTTCCGGGCCGTAGGTTTGTAGTGTGTCTTGGTGGAGAACACGCCGATGTTTTTGGATATGGTCACGTCCAGAAATACCACCTCCTGGTTGTTTGATTGTATTGCATAGGGGGACCAAGAGTGTTCCTTCCAGTTAACCGTTAATCCCTCTCTCTCTTGTTGATCATTGTTAATGTGTAAGTGCTTCAGAAATACTTTACACAGTGTCTCTAAGTTAAACCTGGCTGCTAGTGTGCCAAGTTAACAGAGGGTTAAGCACATCTTAACTTAGCGATTTTTTGTGGTGCACCCTGAAAAGGATTGTGGCTGTTGCTTGAGAAGGGCTCGCACCCACCGCAACCAGCAACCCAATTTCTCACAGGAATCAGTTAGATTTGCGTTAACTTCAGTTAATGGACTTTATTTTGTAGTATTTTTATGTGCTACACTGAAATGAAGTGTTTTCTAATAATTTATCATATATTTAATGTATCCACTTATATGGTACCACGATCTAGATTGTCTTCTTGGTGATATCGCCAGTATCAAATGTCAGATGAAATTACTTTCTGTGGTTTAATCAGGTACAGTCAATGTCACACCTGTGATGTCACTAAGGGTCGAATGGCACATGATTTCAAATCAGCTACGCTTGCCATTTTGTTAAAATGACACCCATGCTGCAGTTGCTCATTGTTTTAATGTGCACTTGAAGAAAGAGCTCCAAGTGCATTAACAGAATGTGGGACTTTCATTCACCGATGTTGTGGTGTGCTCTGGGGCATCTGGTGTTTACTGATGGCCTCATTTTAGCCATCATTGGGAGGTCAAAGATTTACTCTAGCACAGAATCAGGCAAGGTGGTTTGGACCATGTTGTATTACTCTGCATCAGATAACCTCTAGCCTGGCTAGAGAAGGGGATGTGTGATAATTCTTCTCTCTATCCAATGCCTTTTCTGTAGGCAAAAAGTCTAGAAATAAATACAAGATGCCTCCGTAACAAGTGCCAGGGTCAAGTGAAACCCCTTATTTGCATGTGGTACAGCCCCAAGGGGAGGGATTGTCTAGATATTACATGTGTTTTTTCATGTGTTATCACTGAAGCCCAGTCTTTAATGTGAAACCCCATGGACCGCAATAAAGATGTAGGTATTCGAAAGCAAATAAATTACAATATTGGGTCCAGCATGCTATTTCTTTTCATTTTAATGTGCCTATCTATCCGGTGTAAATGACTTAAATAAATGTTTGCAAAATAGAAATACCAATTTTTGCTTTAAAATATCACCGCTGTTGGCGGACATCTGACTTGAATGTAACTTTCTCTCCCAGAACCAAGAGGCTTTATGTCTGGGCTCTCGGCCTACGAAAAGATTACTAAAAGACATTTCATTTGTTCTTTACTGAGAATTATTTAAATAGGAGCCCAAATGTACTACTGTGCCTGATCATACTGTGAACCTGATCAAGTTTAAATTGCCAGCGATAGGAAATATTTATTATTACATTACTCAATTTTTCCATGTGCTGGGCAGAAAAAAACCATCACTTGATATGTCCTCTATTCTCACATGACCATAGGCGTTTGTGCAGCGGCCGGGGGTAAGTAAAGCGGAAAACAAAATATAGCTGCAAGCATGCAAACTGTAAAGAGGAAGTCACATCTGTTAGATCTAGTGCCAGATGTACGACTGTGTGAATTAGTGACTCACAATTTGCGAGAAATAGCGACATGCAAATTTCGAATCGCTAAATGGAATGTATGACCAATTCTGGCTCTCAATTTGTGGCTGCAATTGAGTAGCATCGCAACTACTGGGCTCGCATTTAGCGCGTCTGTAATTGTCTACAAGTTGCGAGTGGTTCGCAAATTGACTCCAAGAGGGTCGCAAATTGCCAGAGGGTCGCAATTTGCAACTGTGACTTTAAAAAGTGCCTGATCACTTTGTGGAACTGCAGAAGGACATCAAACCAGGAAGTGGTGTCCATTGTGATTCCCGCATAGCGGTAGGAGCACACAGTGGAGCCAGAAGCAACATCCAGGCACCAAGCAAGCCCGGTGGCCAGCCAGCAGAGCGAGAAGGGAGCTTAAGAATGCAAACACAAAATCAAGTTTTCTGAAAGAGAATTGGAAATTTTCAGAGATGGTTGCTGCAACAACCATGAACAGCTGTTCAGCTGGGCCTCCCGTGATTATCCAGAGTCAGAAAAATGGAAGATCTGGAAAGAGATGCTGCAACAAACCAATGCCTTGGGAGTAACAGATAGGTCCATCGAGGACCTAAAAAAAAGGTGGTACGACCTGTGTTCTCGTGCCAAGGCAAAGACAGAAGTACGGCTGGCAAAGTCCCAAAGGTCTGGACTGGGACCATCAAATGCTCCTCCCCCATCTGTTGCACCACAACATGATCTTGGACAGAATACAGAGTATGGCTTGGGGACCATCAAAACCTCTGCAACCACCTCTAGTAAGTGCAAAATACCTATTAATCACACATACCAGTCAGTACCCAGCAGTAGAAGACATGAAAGATAGATACCCCTAGACACTCAATTTCAGGCACTACAAATTACAGCTATTGCATCATGGGATATGTAGTCAGGTACACAAACAGTGGTGACACACTCTGACATGAGCTGAAGAACATTGTCCTACCACTGAGCTAGTGTCTTACACATGCTTTATTTTTTGTATGTACCACATAGATGCATCTGAGCCAGCCCAGTAAACATAAGAGGAAACAGGGGAAGATCAGGACCTTGACCATATGGAGGCAGAGCTGGATGTCCAGGCAGCATCCCAGCAGGAAACAGGACCAGCAACAACTCCTGTCACCAGGGTCTGAGAGTTGCGTCCAGCACCTGTGGAGGCTGCAATGGGCAAGGCCTCATACCCACTGCCAGGCAGGCACGATGACCGGGCGGTGACCAGCAGCATTGAGCAGGAAATGCTGTTAATTCAATGCTTGCAACAAAGACAGTTGTGTATTAAGCTGGCCCAGGGTTTCACAAAAATATCTGGCCCAGGGTTTCACAAAAATATCCCACCAAATGGCAGAAAACTATGCCCAGCTGTATGCCAAGTTAGATACCAAGACAACTCTGCACTGAGTTGGCAGAGGATAGGAGGCAGCAGAGGCACAGTGAGAAGAGCAGGGCAAGCAGGATGGGGACAATGACCCGGGCAATTACTAGCCTGGCCCAGGCAACCACCCTCCACTCAAGTTGAATGCTGCAGGTGGAAATGGGCCACCTTAGTAGAGATGTGGCCAGAGCTCTGCAGACCATTACCACTGATCTTGAGGCCATACAGACCTCCAGTGTTGTAATGGGGGCAATAAGGGATGCTTCTGATAGTGAGGTATCCAGCCCCAGCAGCATCTTCACTGCCAAGACAAACATGCTGCATAGTAGCAGCATCAGGCAGCCCACATCCACACAGGATAAAACCCATCAAGTCACCAGAAGAGGCAGGAAGGACTGAACATTGCATGTGGACCATGCTATGGCCCCCCCTGGCCCATTGTTGGTGGTGGAGTAACAGCCATTTGTCAAATTGTTCTTGAATATGTTGACCATGAAGGACATGTTGTCCTGCAGTTCAATAATTTTTACCCTGACAATAAAGGGTTTCCCACTTTGTGAAATCTAATACTAGTCTTGTCATTTGTGGAGGGTGTAATGTGAATGGATGCATTTTACAGTGAAAAGAATTGTCTGGCTATGTGGTCCTTACGTCCTCTCACCTCTGCTGCTCTACTTTGCTCGATGGGTGTTGAACAGCTGGGGCAGGGTCCTCATCCTCTGAGTCAGAACCAGAAACCTCCATGGTACACCTCTCCTGCAGGCAATGTTGTTGAGAATGACACATGTTGCTACTATTCAGCAAGCTGTTACAGGCTCATATTGCAAGGCCCCACCCCTTTTTATGAAGGCACAGTAAGTGTGATTTAAGGATGCCGAAGGTGCACCCAATCATACTCCTGGTGCACCTGTGTGCTCTGTTGTACAATCTCTTGTGTGGGCTGTTGGGATTCAAGTAGGGAGTGAGGATCCACGGCCGCAGGACATGGCACTGTCACCTGGTGACACAAATATGAGGGTGAGACAACTTAGATTGTGTAATGTTTCGACTAATACATTTCACTTTGTACATCACATTGCTTTACCTAGTAGATATACTTTATCAAAATCCCCCTTTCTAGCCGCTGGTGAATGCCAGTGGCGAAAGATGTAGAAGTCATGGGTGCTCCCTGGAAATTTAGCTATAATGTCTATGATGATGTGTTGTACCTTGCAGACCACCTGAATGTTTAGTGAATGTGTGCACTTGCAGTTCTGGAATATTTATTCCAGGTTGTATGGGGGATATATGGGCACATGGGTTCAATCTATGCAGCCAGTTACCTGTGGAAATTGTGCTACAATGTAAAATTGTTTTATTGTATTCTGGATTTCTGTAGCATCGCTGGAAAGGTAGATATGTTTGTGTATGTGGTGGATCAGGGTGTCAAGTAACTTGTGGAAGAATTGCGAAATTGTACTATACAATACCCCTCCAACCTCTGCAATGACATCTTGGTAACTTCCAGTGGCCAATAGGTGAAGGGAGCACAACACCTGGACTTGGGTGGGGATTGCATCATTGTGCTGGGTTCTGCTTTCTAGTTCACGGCTCCAAGATATCTATTAGTTCTAGAATCACATAGCTACTCAACCTGTACTGGTCATATATCTCTTCATCTTGTCTTGTTAAGCATGGTTAGCCTGTGTCTAAAAATTCTCTCCTGTCTCTGCCTCCTCTGTTGAGCAGCCTCGCTATCACGTACTGGGCAGTCATTGTAGTAAGATTTGTGATGCATTCTGGGGCAGTTTTTATATTCTGGGCCCTGTTACCACCTGGTTTTGATTCATGGTAAATTGCATGTGCAAACGGGCCATTTTGCGGTTACTCGCAAATTGCGACTAGTCTGTACATGTAGATTTGCGACTCACAAATAGGGAGTCGCTATTTGAGAGACGCAAATTTCAACCAGATTTTTTAATCTGTTGCATCGCAATATCAGATTTGCAACTGCCTGTCGTACATCCCATATATATTTGCACATTTGCATGTGTTAATGTTTTTTTTACCGGTTTGAGAGTCGCAAAATGGTCGTACATCTGTCCCAAAGTCTAATTTTATGCCATTCATTTCTATGAGTCAGTGGAAATTAGAAGTACATCTAAGAATGCTTACTTACTATCTAGCCTATTCTTACTGTGACTCACATATATCTAGAGGTGATATACATTTCAGTGTGTAATACTGAGGTCCTTCCTTTTCTGTTAGAATCACACTTGATGTCACATAAGAGGGTGAAACATTGGTTTTCCATTATGTTTTTTCTGTGTAATCTGTCACAGTAAGTACATTAACGTTTTGACCTCAATGTTAAACTTGCGACGGGGTCATCACCAGGACCAAAGTACTTACACAGGTTACAAATCTGTAGATTTTTATAGGTTTGCAAGATAGAATTAGATATTATAATTCTTGGACATTCATATTCGTATTTTAACAACAATAACTGCACCACACAACAGGTGCGCATGCTTGGATATACGCAGTGTAAGGTATAAATCAAGTGAAAGGCATTCAATAGTTCTCATGGCATACAAATAAAGACTTCCATGGTAAGTCGTCAACCCCATGCGTCTCAGTAGGGCTCAAACAGGCTTTTCCAGAGTGGGTGAGAGCAATGGGTTTTCTCCTTGAGGCAATACTGGTGACTATGGCATTTCAAGTCTCAGCCCCTTGGCCAACTCCCACCATGCAGGGTACGGAGCCACAATCTCGCCGAGCCATGTGCCTGGGGACAGTAAGCAGCCCTACAAGGGACTACATTTTGCCGACAACTCGGTCCACACAGACATGTATCAGCACCACCTGGAGCAAAGACCAATATTTTATGTAGTAGGCCGCCTTGACCAGAGAGCACACACAAAAATCAGGCAGCGCAATGCCACTAGATTGTAGCGGTCTGGTAAATACATCCCAGCATACCCTGGGCTGCACTCCACGCCAAACCAGATGCAGAAGAATGTGCCGAATTTGTTAAAGAGGTGTAGTGGGAGCCCCAACAGGTTATTATGAAAAGGTGCAAAAATGTTGGTAAGATTATCATTTTAATCAGGGAAATTCACCCTATCAAAAAAGAGCTGGAGCCAGATCCAGTGTTCTATGCATACTTCCATAATTTCAAGCGTCATACAAAAATTTGCTTTTTATAAGATCATCATAATCACAGAACTTACACACTCCCAAATATCGTACACCCTCCGAACTCCACTGCTGGGGATCATCTAAAGCCAGGGCAGATTAAGATTTGCTCCAATTACTCTGCAGTCCAGAATATCCCCCACATTGGATTATATCTCCCATAATAGGACAAAGGTTATCGCTCGGACATTTGACATAAACGATGACATCATCCGCATAGAGAGATATTATCAGAAAACGATTTCCAAGGCACAATCCTCGGTCTGGGTGTAGCTCCCTCATGTAGCAGGCTAGGGGCTCAATGGAAGAACAAACATTAGTGCCGAGAGGGAGCAGCCCTGACGCGTGCCTCTACCAAAACTTTCAGACCTGGGAGTGAGATCTATTTACACAGACTCTTGCCATTGAATTAGTAAATAGCAATTTAATTAACAACAGGAAATATTTTCCCATTCCAAGTCCAGGAAGCCAACATGAACGGCCAGTCCAGTGAGTCAATTGCTTTCTCAGCATCAAGGAGCACTGCAACCAATGGGAGTCGTGTGTCCACCCTTTCGAGAGCCGCCATGAATGTCCAGAGATTGAATCTAGTAGGGCGCTGTGGAATAAAGCCGGACTTGTACGGCAAGGCTAAATATTGCATCAGGGGCTGCAGATGCTGCCCCAGAATTTTAGCAAATATTTTGGTGTTAAGTATTAAGTAAGGATAAGGACCTATAGGAGGAGCATTCAGTAGGGTCCAGTGGTGGGTGAGAGCCATGTATTCCTAATCACCTTATTGTACATATCCAGGAGTCTCGGACCAAGTATGTCTATATATGTTTTATAAAATGTGTATGGTAGCCCATGTCCGCCGGAGTCATACGGCTGAGAAGGCACATGACAGCCTGCCTTACGTCCTCCAATGTTAAAGGAGTGTTCAGCAATTCACACTCCTCATCATCAAGCAATGCCAGGGCCACTTGATCCAGATATGCCAACTGCTCAAAGCTATCTCTATAAACGTTAGGGGTATGCATGTGGTCATAATATTTCCTGAATTCATCCAGATGGAGACTGGGTCAGTTGTAACACCCACATCACCTCAATTAAGACTGGTTACTTCAAAAGGTGCATTTTCACTTCTAGCCATCCAGGCAAGGGTTTTCCCAGCCTGTCTCCCTCCCCAAATTGTTTCACTTGGTACAATACAGGACGTCATGTTCTGCCTCTGCTCTGTATTGTAACTGTGTCTCTTGTAGCTGAACCAAATGTGTCTCACCTCGGGTGGCTGTGCAGCTAGTTTCTAGTTCCAGGAGTTTCCTTTCCAGCCAAGAAAGAGAAGTGCAAATGGATTTAAGTACCCCGGAGCTCTTAGCCAGACAGATGCTGCGAATATACACCTTGAAGGCAGGCCTCCCATAATGTTGAAACGGCACTCACAGTATGTTCATTCAAGCTGTAATAGTCTAGTATGACCTCCCTAACTTGCCCTCAAAATACTGCATCATCTAACTCAGTACCCTGCAGCTGCCAGTAGCGAAACGGCGATGGGGGATAGGATTATACAATGTCAGCCATACAGGGGAATGGTTTGACAGCATGCAGGGAAGTATTTATACCGTCCACACCTACTGCATGTGTGTGCTCGAGACCAGCCACATATCAAGATGCACCGAGGAATAGAAAGTATAGTCGGCCAGTAATTAGTGGAGCACTCTCCAAGCATCCTTCAAGTCATAGAGTAGCGGTGCTGAGGTGGCTTTTGAAGTTGACCGCACCAATTCCAATAGTCTATTGCACAGTGAATGGAACACAAGATTAAAATCACCTCCCCAGTGCTCCGGCCAATCCTTACATTTGATGCACTTCTGCAGGGTGTCATCAGAAAAGGTCAGGTCATCTGTATGTGGCCCATAGATATTTAGCCCCAAATAACGTCATCCCTCTAGTATACCCCCTGAAGCCAGTGCCCTGCACGCCATATCTGCAATGTTTTGATATCAAGCAAAAGTGTATTGTCTTTCTAATCACTGTAAGTACTCCCAGAGAGTAAGTTGAATAAGAAGAAAAATAACAATACATGCCCCAGGATGCTGCAAATGTGGTGCGATTCAATGGCGAGCAGTGCGTTTACTGAGGCATGGCTATGTCAATTTGACGCTGATCCAAATATGTAAGTAACTGGTGGACTGTGCATGGATTGTTCAAACCCCAGAATATTCCTGGTCAAAAAATTAATCATGGTAAAATGTGTAGGGTCTTCCTGGTACTACAGAGTGCCGACAGTGAGCATGCATTGTGTCTAGTGCTTGGTGGATTGTGCAAAATCTGACCCTGATCCCCATTTCAGCTATGAGAGTTGCAACAAAAATCAACAGCAACATCACAACAACATCCCCATCACAGCCCCCTCCCACACCAACCTCAAATGTCAACGAATTCCCGAAACATACCACCCCAAACCCTTGGACCTCACTCACAAAACCCTGAAATAACAAAAGTGTGGCCCATGGCTTGAGGGGCCATGGAGAGCCACAGATCCATATTATGCCGTCATCATGAAATGAAACATCACAGCATTCTTCCTTACTCCATGTACTTCATAAAAGAGGAACTTGCCACTCACTCTGTGAGACATAAACAGTTGCCCATTTTACAATTAGTTATGACAAAAACCGCACTGATCTTACAACCAATATAAAAACAATCTATAACCTCAAGCTGGGGGCCAGAAGCATGCATCTGACGGATTAAGCACTAGGGTCAATTGGAGGCTGAAAATGAGGATTAAAATAACCACTAACATGCGGTCATTGAAGCTGAGGGTGGAGTATCTGCATAGCCGGCAGCCCAGAGACGACACCGGATTGCAGAGGCCAAAGCCTCAGTAGGGGGAGGGGAGATAGCTTGTTCAACAAATTCAAGAGTGAAGCAGGCTGTAAAAAAAAAAAGGTTTACCCCTATATTCAAAGCAAGGTATTGCCGGCAAAGCATGTAATATACACCGCTCTGGCTCAAAGAGTCTTCTTCACTTCCCTAATGGACCACTGGACCTCCTGCACTGCAGGTCAAGAGCCTGGATAAATAGAGTTTTGAGAGCCTTCAAATTGCAGATCTGGGTTTTCTCGATTAATCTGTAATATGGGTTCTTTATCTCTAGAATTAAGCAATCACGCAATGATTGGCTGTGTATTTAGGTGCCAGAGCATGGTGCTCCCTTTCAACAAGCCAAGAACTTACTGCACACAAATAGGGTATCCAGGTGACCTTCCAGAAAGCTTTCCATATTGTTCCGTGTGGGTGCCTCAGACTCTACCATTATCTAAATATTATTCCTGCGGGATCTCTTCTCCAATTCTTTATTTTTTGCTTTGCCCACTTTCAGCTCATGGATAGTAGTGGTCAGGTTCTAGCTGATTCCACTCTGCGTGTCTTCAAACTGAGATGCGAGCTTTGGTGTGCTGCAGTCGATTATCATACATATCAGCCCACTTTTGAAACCTGTCTATTCTGGCAGTGAGCCCATCCGTTTTGGAAGTCAATAGGCCAAAGGTTTTACTGCACTTCCATAAATATTGCTGCTACTTCTCTCCCAGATACATCTGAAGAAGCCAACCCTGGCTGGTCTCCCTGTGCTGATGATTGTCTTCTGTAAAAATTGAGTTTTGTCCGCTTGTGGTCAGTCTAACCCATTGTGAGGGGGGAACCGTTCTCAGCTCTAGAACAGTGGCAGGAGAAAAATCAGTATGGTCCACCCCTTTATTAACAAGCATTCATAATTAGTGTCCTGCAATGTGTTTCCTCAGTAGGTTCCCCAGGACAACAATGGGGCATTGAGGTAGACCAGGAAAAAACCCAATACATATGATGATTGGACTCTGATGAATTACATAAGTCGGAAATAGTGGTAGCCAGCCACCCGACAGTGGTACTAGGCCCCGACAGGCCCAGGCCTCAAACACCCGATTGCTCCCCCCAAAATCTGACAGGCACCAGTTGTTCTCCCGAGGCACCACAAAAGGTGTGCCCTGCTAGAGGAGAGGAGTGGAGGGAGCCATTGCCAAAGCCCCTGTCAGCAGGTCTTCTAAGCTTGGGGCTGCAGAGCTCAACATCACCTAATGGAACTGGCTGGCCACGTGACGTCGGTGCAGGCCCTAACAGGCCCCAGCCTCTCCTGCTCAACAATCATAGGCAGTCCAAAACAGAGGCACAGCTCCCACTAATCAGGGATTTTGGGTCCTTCTCCTCACCTGCAGTCGGTCCTGAGACCCGGTGTCTTAGTCCAAACAGTCCTCACACCAGTAGCTCCTTGTTGCCTCCAGCACCCACATTTGCAGAGCCCCCTCCCTGTTTCCCTGCAGCAGGAGGATCGCAGGCTGTCACAAGGCTCCCAGGGGATGTGGTTCAGCCCAGGTTCATAATCCTCTCTCAATACAGATGAAAAGTTGTGGGAGACCTGCCCAGTCTCTTACAGATTGCGGGGTTCCTCATGCAGTAATCAGGCAGTCGGCCGCCGCACCACTGCTTCCATGCGTTAGGCAGCTGGAGAAGACTGGACAGCATTCGCCCCAGCCACTCTGTGCCGTCTCCGCAGACCCCACTCAATCTTCAGGTCCAACAGCCAAAGCTGAGTTCAGGGCCCACTCAAGCCTCAATGTAGAA
Source organism: Lissotriton helveticus (assembly GCF_964261635.1). Taxonomy (NCBI): domain Eukaryota; kingdom Metazoa; phylum Chordata; class Amphibia; order Caudata; family Salamandridae; genus Lissotriton; species Lissotriton helveticus. The sequence continues at coordinate 1,473,827,355 of NC_136065.1, forward strand.
ACTGTGAGATCAGGCTGTTGAAGGATTGGCGTAGGTGGCGGCTGTTTTTCTTTGCCATCAGAGCTCAATGCTCATGCGGCCATCTCTGGGGCCCCCACTGGTCTAATTTGAAGTTTCTGGACGAAACTATCCAAAACATTGTTCCTCCACCTCAGCTCTATCATCAAATGTTTTGCACCAATCCATCATGGAGGGGCAAACGTGTTATTTACCATGTTAATTCTCCATGTTAATTCCCATACAAAACTTTGCTCTCCAATAAAGAAAACGTTATGGCTGAATGGCACTATACCAAATTTGGCAAAAGTTAGAATTGTTGTGCCTTGTGCTTTTGTAAATCCTTTCTCCTGGTTTCAAGAAATGAGCATTTAAAGAGGGGCTTGGGTTTGGCATATAAGAATTACAAGTTTGGTATATCTGGAACGCTAGTGTCCAATTATGCTCTGATTACCCAAAGAGGTCAAGTCAATCTTGATTTTCTCGTCACAACACTACAGGACTCAGGGACTTGGTCCCCATTGAAACGCATTAAGCCTGTTTCTGAGGGTCACAAAAAAGAAAACATATGAAGAGAGTAAGAAAGTGAATAGGTAAGATGGGCGGGTTCCCACTTCCAGGAATAATAACACAAATTTGTAACAGTGAACCCCAAAGTCAGTCAATTAACCTGAGGTCAACCCCCTTGTAGATATGGCACAGAGAAGACACGCTTATTTTCGGGCAATATGTACAGTACTTATGTAATACCAAAACATTAATGAGGGCAAAACATCAAACAATAAAAATCCCAAACCAAATTTGGAATAGAGTATATTTTAATAAAGAAAATAACATCAAAACAACAAAAATCCAATAAGTGTCACTTGAAATACAAGTTGTTAAATTCTTTAGTAAAATAGCTCGAAAAGCACTAGGTACCAATGGTAGTCTATGGATGTGGTGGACCAGGACCAAGTTGTAAATTCAGGACAACTGCAATGGAAATAGGATTGCATATTCCAAGCTGACTCGTCCCAGTCAAAGATGTTATCTTCTTTTTCTAATGCAGCTCAAAATCCTGAAGAGGGTCAAGCCTGAAGCTGTTTCCAAGGAAGGTGCACTAAAAGCAAACACTTTTCAGCGATTGCCCCCCTAACAGCTCTGGAGATTTTAGAAGTAAAAAACTTTTTAAGTCCCAACTTTCAGGGTTTCTGAAGCAGCTCTCTGAATAACTTCTAACACCTGAAGAACTTGAAGGACAGAACATTGGGACACAGATTCACTCCAGCAGAGGCCACCAGCAAGGTACAGTCCAGGTACTGTTGGTACTGGGCCACTTGTCACTTCAGGAACTTTGTTAGCAATCAATGAGAACTAGCTCTGGTTTAAATTGTTTGTATGTCTGCGGGTGGAGGAAAACCATTAGGTTTTATGAAGGCCCTCGCCCACCAACCTAGTTGGTGGCATGCTTCATCATCGGGCCCCACCCGAGGTACCGAGTGTACCTCAGGTGTGCTTCGACGCCAGATTACTGCGGAGCCGGTTTTTTGGTACGTGAGGTTGGTGTGAGTGTGCTCTGAGTGAGGTTTCAAATACTGTCCTGGGTGTCCCAAAGACTGTTTTAATGGTGGGCCCCAGGCACTCAATAAAAACAAAGGCTTTCGGACGTGCACGGTAGGCTTATGGCCTCGGACGTCCTGTGCGGTCAACTAGTTTCAGCCAGGCCTTTTCTTCTACTGGCTTTCGTAAAGACCTTATATGTGTAGGGTGTTACAGGGGTTTGTATGAGTTTGTCAGCGCCCTGTGTGTAAAGCACACGCTACGGTGCTTATATGTGCAAGAGGTGTTTCCTCTCGAGTTGTACACCTGATTTTATCGAACAACGCAGCATGGAGCACAGCCGGGGACCAGGACCATATGTACTTGCGCGATGTCGCTGGGCCCGCAATGAACCTGTTGTCCGGGCAGAGGCTCTGTCAGGAACTTTTGCACCTTGTTGTGTCTGTGGCCACAGAGGAGGTCAGTCCAGTGACCTTTGGAGTCCACTTCTTTTTCCTGGGTACAAGAGGGAGCAGGTCCAGTCCGTCAGGGCTTTTCTGAGGTCCAGAAAGCAGTTCTAAGCCTCTTCTGATATTCCACAGGCCCAGAACATGTTCTCAGCAAGGTTCTTTGGGGTGCCCAATTTATGGTTGGCACTAGCCAGTGCATGGGATTGACTCCTGGACACTCCCTAACCATTCAGCAGCCCTGGTTTGCCCTACAGCAAACGATCTCACAGTGTCCCTCACTCCTAAAATCCAAGATAGTAAAACTCTTCCTATCTTGTACAGAGCAAGTGTTCCCACCCAGATGTGTGGCCAGGGGAATGAGCAGTCCCCTCCTCTGTGGTCACCTAAAACTGGTTGTAGTGGTACTTCCCCTCCCACTGGGTTTGGTGCCAGTCTGTCTGTGGGGGACAACAGGTTGCTCTCACCTAGCATTTACTTGTGAAAGGGCTGGCTCCTTCACAAGGTAATGAAGGTCCTATGTTAACCCTAACTAGCCGGCCTGCAGGGGGAAGAAAAAACACCTATCCACACTCAGGCCATTGATCCTTCTCTGGGAGCAGTTTTCACACTTCATTAAGAACATGTACTGGCAGTCCAGCTGTCAATAGGCTAATGCTGAAGGTTTAGGCGGGTAAAATGTAACTTTCTAAAGTTACATTTTTTATTACAAATCCAACTTTCCTAATGAATTGGACTTTTAATAAACGTGTCCTCAAATGACGTTCGTAGTGGTTTCCTGTCAAAAGTTAAAGACTAAAGTTTATGAACTACACGTTTATATTTTCTAGTTTCCAGGCACATCCCTGCCACCAAAAATAGCTTTTTGGGGGCTAGTCACATAAGGAACATGCCAACTTAAAATATCAGGCACTTTACCTGGTAACATTAAAGTAGAACAAGTGGTGACATATAAATATTTAAAAGCAGTTGTGTTTTCTACACTTTATATTAGGGGCTTATAGGTAAGTTATATATATATTAGTCAGGGGTAAGCCAATTTAATCATTTTTAAACGGGATGCCCTGCAACTTTACTCCTGATAAGCAGGGGCAAAGTGCACAGAGTTGGAAAACCAGCAAAAATAGGGACCAGAATAAGGGAAAACAATTGGTGACTATGCAGAAAATGCACATTTGCTACATAGGGTGATGACAGATTTTAATCACAATGTAAATTATTTTTTGATGATGTTATACTCCTTTTATTTATTCTAGTGTGTTCTCAGGTCATTTTTACCCTGGGGGCTTTTAAAACGAATTTTCGAACACAATTTTCGGTAAGAAAATTGAAACAGGGATACTCCTGAAACGGCCAAAAGGAACTACACCAAATTTGGCAGAAACTGGATCTTGGTCCAGGAAGGCATACTTTTTGTACTTTGGTGTTAATGTGTTCAGTAGTGTTTTAGAGATTAAGGATCAAATATATGTATATATCACACTGAGCAGGATCTGGAGATCAAACAGATCAAAATATTTGATCTGATTGACTGCCACTATATAAAAAAAGATATGTTGGCAGCCATTTGAAATTTTAGTGACTCGGCCGCTGTACTGTGAAAAAAGTAAAAATACATATAGAGGGCAGCATAGGCCCTAGGCCTATGCCTCTAGGCCGGGTGGGGGAACCCCTGAGGCCAAAAACATACTTCTTTATTATCAGGTCACAGATGATTTTCAATTCCGTGGCCCTGGTATAACAAAAAAAAATAAATGCAGGCTCCTTCCTTTTTAAAAGCTCAGCTACCCCCGCTTGGGAGGTTGGTGCTTTCATTTTGTTATGGGGTAGTGGTCATGTGGCCCCCCCACCCTGAATCCTTTTAGGCCCCAGGGATCCTATCTCTTAGGACAAATTTCTATAAAATGGGTAGAGGGCACACAGCCCACCTCCCTTAGCCTTTTTAGGCCTTGGGTTTTATTAAATTGGGAGGTGGTGCACAGCCCTCTTGCCCGAGTCATTTTAGGCCTCAGGCAACCCATAGCTGAGGCTTGATTGTTGTTTCAAGCACCCGCACGATGCACTACTAAATACATCCTATACTACATCACTCATGACATATTCTGTGACATCATTCATTACATGACTGCAACATCTGTTATGACATCAATGAAGACAACACTCTGCATGGCGCGACCACGAGTTATAGATACCTTAGGGCACAAGTTATGGCTACTTAAGATAAGTAGAACTGGTGAATTTCAGTGTCTTTTTTCATTTTAACTACCATTTTCACCTAACTATGACATCCCTTTAACCTTTGTTTTTTTCAATGATATACATACATACATACAAATATTTTATTATTTGAGAAAAACACAAGTTAACTTAACGTTATAGTTAGGTGCTTAGACCTTAACTTATGTTAAAATAAAAATAATAAACTCATTGAAAAAAGTGACCATATAGTTAGGTGTTGGAATAGGACTGCTTGCTTGCGTTGAAATAATTTAAATCTGTTGACTGAAATAGAAATGGTAGGTTTAAAATACATAGTCAAATCTTCTAATGCAATAGTATATACATCTCCTGGCCTTGCTTTTTTGTTTATTCTATTAGCCTTTGCACCTAAACAATGAAGAAGGATTTTCTTTTTCTTCTCTGGGGTCAATTCTTCATCCCCCTCAAAAGGGGATAAATAATTCTCAAAATACTCCCTCCATTCTTCCCATTTAAGTGCATCATCCCCTGTAGAGGGTATGAATGGTAAGGGTGGAGATAAATTCCAAATATTCCCTGAAGCCATCTCTTATGCTTTCAAGTAACAGTTAACCCCTTCGACGCTCATGACGAGCTGGGCTCGTCATGAGGTAGCCTCCTGGCACGCTCATGACGAGCCCAGCTCGTCATGAATAATGGGATTTACAAATTGTCAGCGTGCGGGCGGAAATCATGCCGCACGCATGCGGTTAAAGACCAGTGCTAAAAAAAATGCTATAATTTCCTGTATACGTCACTGAACTTAAATATGCAATAACTTATTTAGATTATTACTTTGATGAATGTTATCAATTTTACATTCACAAAACCAAAAACAACTGAACATTCCCCTTTGAACTAGATGTGTTCCATATTATTTTAGCTATTCAGTCGAAGCTTTTTTTTTTTTTATTTTAATCCAAATCTCCTGTGAAACTCCTGTGAAACTGTAAGTGTTTTTCTTAAAAATAATATTCCTTTTAAGGTGTGCGTGTCACTGCTCTTGACAATGCACAAATTCCAATTTACAGCAATAAATGTTTCTTATCGTGATGTGGTGTGCGTATCACCGTAAGAATGACAAGCACGCATATTCATACAATATGCCCAAAATGGCCGCCAGACGTCGTCGAGCGCTGCGTTTCACTGACGTCACCGCTGAGCCTGAGAGGATTTATGTTTCAGGAACCGTTGTGTGTGTACGCGGGAAAGCGGTCCATGCTTATGCCTCCACACGCGAAGACGCTCCTCCTCAAAACAGCCAGCTCACGCACTTCCTCTACACCGACAGGACTGACACGGAGGGCGAAAGACACATGGAAAGCAACGGCAATTTTCCTCGCATCCGCAGAACAGAAACTTGTCAAAAGATGAGGGCAATCAGGAACCAAAAACAAAGGCAGCGACCAGTACGTCTTAACACCTCTCTTTTGGAAATCACCAAAAAAAAAAAATATCCTCTGCTCATCCAATTCTCATCCCCAATTTTCCTCATCCGCTCAGGATTGACGAAATTGCTTAACACCCCGACAGCACGCAGGGCTTACCCAAACAGCAGGTATATGCGACTCACCCCAAAAAAATATGGCGTGGTTCAGCGTGACATCCCGAATAGCTTCCTCAGGAATGTTCCTTATACGCCCACAAGTTCCGTCGCATTAAGGGGATGAGTGACTCAGTTGACACACGCAGCACCAGTCTGGATGAACAGCAGCACTCCCAGAGATTCCGCCTCTCTTCACATACTTCACGGAACTCCGATGAGATGGTATAAAATTGCTAACTACTTTTTGGGCCCCCATGACGTTTTTGCTATTCGCCATTTCCAAGTGGAGATTTACACCAAGGTGTAGACTTAAGAGTCCCTGCCCCTCGGATCAGCCATATTGCTTGTTCTTTTTTGCACTTATTCATTTCCAATATAGGCGTGTCATGCCCCATCTGTTACAGTGGTCTCAGTTAGAAGTATTTTTGTCCTGGCATTTGTGGGCAGACACTTTTGGTCACTCTTTTGTATGTGATGTAGCAGGTCTTGAAAATGATGTAGGTTTGGTAAGTTGTTCAGCATAGCTACATCGGGGGTGCGAAGTGCCTAACACTAATGGAATTAAGAACATCAGTGATTATGACGGTGCCATCACCGAGGTAGGAGAGGAAACGAGCTTCGACCATGACTCTGAAACTGACTTAACAAAGAAGTGTTTGAATTACCACTCAACGACATCTTCCCTTTGTTCCACTCCCAATGCTGTCCAACCAGGTGTGCACTAACCCCTAAAACACCCCCGCTTATCACCCTTTCTTTGAAGTCCCCCATTCAGATTAAACTACTGAATTGTACTTTGCACCGCTACGTTTCTCATATTGACGTAATGAGTTGGGGATATAGGTTTGTGTTTTTGCTGCTTTGCATGGCAGCTTTGCCTACAATAGTTTGCCCTGCGTTTCTAATTTATCCAGCTTGTACATTTTCTGCATATTAGTCATTAATATGTCCACATCCTGGCTCGATGACGCAGCTTTCCTTGTCAAGGTGGATACCGAGAAACACACATCTTGCTAACCAGGGAAAGCAGTCTCATAAACAGCAATCACTGCCACCGCAGAGGCTGAGTGAAGACTTGTCCTCTGTGGGGGAAAAAACAGCATGTCAGCTTTTATTTAGTTTATATTCGAGCTATTCTCTCACAACATGGACTGCGGCCAAATGGGGAAAATTGTTTGTTTTGTGGAACTTCATTTGTTTTACAAACTCAAAGAATTCCTTCCTATAAAATACATGGAAGTGCCAAGAAAAGAGTTTGTTTGAATTATCCAGCCAATGACACGGCCGGATTTACTAGGGCTTTGCCACGGTAAACAACTTCGGTCTGTGAAGTATGCAAACACTGAGTGTTGTTGTGAAAGGCTTTCATGCAAACAGCTTAACACAAGACAACATGCCAAATGCACAATTTGGACTGTGCTTCCCAAAGACCTAGTCACTTCATTTCACTGCTCTGGCCTGTATACCTGTATTTGATTTGACATTTACGATGAACCTAGAAGCTGTGTCGCAGCTCGAATTTCAGTTTATGGATCAGCCCTGTTCAGAGTTGTAATTTTCGGTTTTGAGGTATGTGCTGCCTGATACATGTTCAGAGTTTTGACTGATTGATATACAGTGTCATCTCAGGCAGTGCACTCCGCTTTCTTCGCAAACCTCACAGTAACTGGCTGGAGGCTGGAAACAAGCTCTGTTGACAGGAAGTACAATAACATTCTGTACATCTGGATTGCTTTATCATATTTTTTCTTTTTTTGAATGACCACCTTCCTAAATCTTCAAGTCATTAAGGGGTATGCTGTTCCAAGCATAATGTTTCCTTTCATATTTCATCGCACATTATTGTAATGTTTGTATTTCTAGTTTAAAAGAGGGGGGGACGAGGGGAAAGGAGGTAGGGATAGCAAGATATATAGAGTATATGTCAAAAACATGCCTTCTAAAAGTAATAAATGTACAAAAATGAAAACTAGTGCCTGAGAGCAGGACAGAACTTGGTGACATTACAGTATGCTGATTAGAAAAAAAGTTATGTCATACATTGGGAAAACATAATTAATGTAGTGTTACACATGGACACATAAGGCCCCATCAAGGGTTTGCGTTGCTTATGCACCACGCAACGGGGTGCATGAGTGACAAAACCCCCAAATGCGAAATATCAAGCAACGCATGGCCTCTCTGGGTGCCCCTGGGTGTCTCGATAAATCATGAGAAACGTAGCGCAAATCACTTTGTTGCATTACTCTACCCCAGGTAGGCATTCCATTGGTATTGCGTCTGTGTTCCCACGCAACTCCCATGGATTCTAATGCATTCCCAGAATTACCATTACTGGTAGACCTGGGAGTGCACCAAAATGCTACTCCTTCCCAGGGGAAGCTTAACTAGGATAATTATCTTTATTTGTCCTCACTACTTCCTCTATGTGTGCTGCATTCTCAGTACACAGATAGAAGGGGCTTAACAGAGAGAATTGTCTTTATTTCTCCTCGTTACTTCCTCTTTCTATGTGTGTTGCATTCCCAGAGGAAATGCCTTAGCAGACTGTTCTTGTGTAAAAGGCGCTCCTTCCTGCACAAAAACAATCCTGCATGCAACACAGGCACCTTTGCTCCTGCATTGGCACTAGGCAGCCCATAGTGGACCAGCATTGGGAAGAGTGGAAAAATGCCCTTTCCCTGTAATCCATCACAGCAAGGCGACTTGCTGCTGTGTATTACATCTAGACAAATATACTCCATAATGTTGGATGATGCTGTGCAGTACTGGTGTATAACTATCCTGTTCTATGAAAAGTTAACCGTTGAGGATCATTTCGAGTTCGGTAGAAGTAAAATAAGCATGGGCGGATTTTGCGGATTCGCAATCCGCGAATTTGCGGATTTGCGAATTTGCGGATTGCGAACATCCGCAAAATCCGCGAATTCTCGCGGATTTTGCGGATTTTTTTGGGGGGGTGTGTTCGCACGGGTTTCTGCAAGTTCGCGAGGGTTTTGTACAATTTCGCAAATTGCGAACTTACTTGTCGGGTCGCCAGTTTTGCGAACTTGTTGTTTCTACGTGCCCAGCCTGTTTGCAAGGCTTTCTTCATCACTGCCACCCTCTGTCACCACTGGCACTCTCTTTGTTCACCCATGCCACCCTCTGGCTCACCCATGTCACCCTCTGTGTCATCACAGCACCCTCTGGTTCACCAGTGTACATTATTGTGGCAAAGCAAAGCACTGCCATCCTCTGTCAACACTGGCACTCTGGTTCACCCATGCCACCCTCTGGCTGGCACACACATGCCACCCTCGGTGTCATCACAGCACCCTCTGATTGACAAGTGAGTGTACATTATTGTGGCAAAGCAAAGCACACCTGCTAAGTGCTTTAAGTTTTGCAAACAACAACACCTGCCCTGCCCCAACTGACATTAATGAAGGCTGGCACCTGCTTGTCTGCTCCCTTCTCTTTTTATTGCAATGTAAAAACATTTTAACAGGATGCAATGGCATACTTGTAACTATTCTGTGACTGTCAGAGCAGGGTCACACAATAGTTGCAAGTAGGCAACCGGATTCTGGAGGGCCCCTTCAGGAAGCACTACAGGGAAATGGTTACAAATGATGAGCTCGAACTTTTGCACCTGCTCGTTGATTTTGCTTTTGCAAAACTCGTTTTTCGGTAATTTTGCCCTATTCGCGAGGCGCGGCGTCGTGCGAACTCGACCGTGGAAGACGCAAACTCGTGTGAGTTACCCCAAGGTTGAGTACGGGCGCCGCCATTTTGTTTACGTGACGTATTTCCGTTTCCGCCCGCTATGTGTAATCTCGCTGAATGAGCGCCTTGCGAATGCAAGTTCGCACGAGTTCGCGAGAGAAATCGCGTGCGAACTTACTTACGCGCACGTGATCGGGCCGCCATCTTGTTTTTCATTCATTCCTATGTGTCTGGGCATGGTGATTCTGTAGTGTAGTTCCTATCATCCCAATAGGCTCTGCGCATTGGAATAATACCTACAGCAGTAAAGGCCTAGGCCAGACGTTAACTAGGTCTACTACTGTCGATACTAGACTTAAAGTTTTGGGTTTGCCAGCTTAGCTCAGAGTTCACTAGAAACTTTCTCGAATGTTCAAGGAGGACTTAACTTCCCTGATTAGACAAGAAGGGATTTAGTTTCTGACAACCATAGAACATGACAACTTTGCTCTCCCCTAATCAAGAGTATATCTCGAGAGTCGTGTGAACAAAAGGCAATTTATTTTACTCAGTCAGTACGTGCATTCTTAGTCTCATCAGAATGTAGAGAAAAGGAAGAGACGGGCGTGTTCAATAAAAAGGTGTTATTTATTGATCAGTCTCTTTTCTCATACAAGAGAAATGGATCGATATTATTGCAATACTTATAGTTAAGTAAAGTGCATACATTAAAAGCAATAGTATAAAATAATACTGTAAAAACATTGATATGGTTTCTAAGCCATAAGATGTTTTAAAATGAATAAAATAGATTACATACACATATACATTTGACTAAACGTGCTCAACTGGTGTTTCTAGATACGCCTACCCCGTGTACCTGACCTAAGCCTAATACGTGGGCGGGAATAGAAAGTTACAGTTTAAGTTAAGTTTGTTTTTGCCAAGTGAATAACTAAAGAATTCTCTGTGAGGGGTTATTCAGTTCTGTACCTGGAAGTTAGGATGAATGAGGAATGGTATCTCTCTCTCTGGTCTCGATATTCCAGGCTGCCTGCGAGGGCTACCCGGAAACGCCGGTGCTGGAATTCTCGGCAGGAGAAAGCAGCTTCTCTCAGCGCGTCAGGAAGGCGGGGCTGCTGCCAGCGGGGTCTGCTCTGCTCTTGGCTTCGGCAAGTATGGCTGCTCCGTCTCGTCACCACGCGTGTGTTTTCATAGGGCAAGATCGGTAATATTTATACCTTTAAGGTGCCGAGATTGACGTAAGGATGGACATAGATACGTCAATAAGGATGTCATACGACTTGCTCGTTAGCACATTCTTTTACTGAAGTTCTCGGTGGAATCAAAACAATGGCCGCAGGGTTTTGCCCAGGTTGTCATAGGTTTGATTTGTTATGAGAACTCCGTATGCCTTATCAGGGGCTGGAGGAATATCGCTTGTCTAATTAGATCGCAAGCGTTATGACCTAATCAGATAACACGTTCCTGTGCCGTAGTGTGACTGCGTCAGATAACGGTATCTGCATCATGGGGGTTTTCTGCCTCATGGGCTGACTGCTAGTTAACTTGTTGGTTTGTTTAACTAGAATAGGGTCAGGAATAGGGGGATCGATTCAGAACCTATAGGAATACATGACACCCACTCCACGCTAACTATGGACATATTTACTAATCTAGGCATAGTATAACATAGTACAACATACTATAGAGTAGTGTGTATACCTTACCACCCCAAAATACATAAATGCATTTTGAAATTCTTCAAATATACGGAAAATTTGCAGACATATATATTGTATGCACTCAAGCTGTATAATAATGCTAAGGTAATCACGCATTTGTATACATTATTGCTTATTTGGTATATGAGAATTACACATGAAATGGTTTCTTAAATACAGAAAAAAGTTTCGAGACCATTCCATCACAGAATAAAATATTTGTGAACATACCAGCGGGCAGCTAAAGTCTATAAAGTATCTAAAAATAGAAATCTTAGTTCTTTAGGAATAGTTTCTTACTTTAAGCAGAAGATAAGTGTCCCGAAAAACCGAAAAAATTAATTGGGGCTTCTGAAAGAGTTGCTGTCCGTGAACTGGAGTGAAAAATAGTTCATGTGACTTTATTATTTAAATTTGAAGGCCGAATTCAGGGAACGCCGTGTGCGAGCTTGCTCAAAAGTCTCTATTTCTGTTCGGGTGAGAACATCATATCATTTAGGCTTTCGAAAAAACTGTCAACAGCTTCCTGGGAAAGTTCCACTAACTCGGAAATAGGTGTAATCATGCATTCTTGTGCATGATTGTCTCCATTGACATTCTGATTCGCATTGCTGACAGAAGGTCGTACCTGTTCGATGCTGCTTTCATCTTGAACTTCACTACCCATCAATCGCAGTGGTGAAGCTTCCACGAATGCCGTCATCAGGATTGGTAGCCTTTGAGGGCAGCACAAAGCATGAACCTTGATCGGGCTCAACAATGTTTCTGCATCCATCGGCGCATCCGATTGTAGCGTCAGACATGTGTCTAACACGCATTCTTCTCCGCATAGCAGACACCTTATTACAGGTAAAACACATCTTTGCCACATTGGTCGAAATGATAGAAACCAAGTCATGTTCAGGTCTCTAAGCCGGGAGAGTCCCAGGATTTTTGATATCCGGTCCCGGTATCCAATGGCTAGGATTGTTTCTTCCCTTGTCGCAAGAGTTTTGTCTGTGACATGGGTTGCCATAACGAAAAATAAGGACTAAGAATAGGATTCCTGCAATTAGTCCCAGGATCAGGGGAAGTCCGCCAAAAATCGAATGGACGAAATCTGGAAAAATACCCAGTATGGCTTTGAATGGTGTTAATGCCATCGAAAATACTGTCTTAAATACCTTTGAGACCCCATTGGTATCAGAAATATTTAAGATTTCATTCAGGATTTCCGCGAAATGTACGGGGGAATTAGTTGATAATAATGTATGTATCTCTGCAGTCGTCCTTGCGACTTGTAGATCATACGTCTCTTTTGATGACGAGAGCCTGGTAGGCGTCTGAAGAAGCACTGTTTTCATTCTGCTTAAAGTATCTATTCGAATAGAAGTAATTTTCAAATCGGGCCATGCCCTTGCCTCCCTGTCTGGGAAGGAGCTGGGGAACAACGAGCGTCCACAGCACTTGACCTTCGCAGTAGTAGTTACTAGATAAGGAGTCCCGGGCATAAGACTACAACATCTGCGGTCTACAATTAGAATGTAACTCCCATTATAGAGTCTTTGAAAGAATGGTTCTATTTCTGTTGCAGGTGCGCCTTGCTGGTGACATGAAAGGTTGTATGAATTCCCTTCACAGGCTCCATGCAAACTAATTCCGTTACACAGAAGTGTGCCACTTAGTGACATCGCACAATTGTTGCCACTAAGAAACACTTTCTGTCCTTTATTACTGACACATGCATGTGAATAGGGCAGGTTCCATGTTGTTTTAAGGTACCCCTTTCCCAATTTCTCGTACATGCCAGCCTGTATATATTTTTGGCAGTATTGAAACCTGAAGGTTGAGATTGGAATATTTATTATCCCATGTATTATCCATTCACTGACAGGTCGTTCTGACATTGTCACTGGTAATCTTTCGAGTTTTTCAATGCTCAAGATTGTATAATCAGCACCCTTTTGTGCCATACTGATTTGTCTATCAGTAAGGTTAAAGATTTGGAATAATGACGTTGTGTTGATTAGACGCCAAGGCACATAGCCTGAACGCAGATTTTGTAACGTCCAGCCAAGCTGTACAATAGAACGCAATTGTGACTGACCGTGTTGTAATAACAGTAAGTCTTGCGATAATATATCGATTGCTGAAGACACAATGCTGTCCAAAGAAAAAATTCTGGAGGACAGAGTCATTAACCCATTGTCCACTACAGAAAGTGATTTTTCCAAATTAATACGGTCAATTTCCCGTATTCTCTCTGCTGTTTCAATTTGAGTAACCTTCCAGGCCTCATTGTATGCTGCATATACAGAGGCTGCTATGAAACGCTTTTGACGCTGTTTGCGTGGTCCCATAGTGAAATCACGCAAGTCAGCACCATCAGTAAGTAAAGTTAGGTGTTGCTTAATTTCTGCCAGTGTGGAAGTTTGTAGCCATTGAAGGCATAATTTGCCCACACTGTAGGTGGTTATTATCCCTGGGTGATGTCTTTGAGGATATCTAGGGTCTGGCCTGGTCATTTTGAACCCCTGTGTTTTGTTCAGGAATCTGTCTTGACAGTTATTAGTATCTGTGGGCCAGATCAACCACTGTTTCCAATCAGGATGTGTTCTGTTTTGGTTTAATATATGGTTTACGTCTATCTCTTCATCTGTGTCAGAGTTATTGCTAAACATTGTTGGCTTTGGAATAGACGGTTTATTTAAATCTTTGATTTTGGCTAAGCCAAGACAGGTGGTCTGTTGAACAGTGTCATTTAAAAATATCATTTGTTCTGGGATCATGCAGGCTCTAAACAAAGCTTCTATACCCTGTACTTGCCAATCTTTTGTACCCCAAACACTTTTCAATTCAACATTTTTGTCCCAATAATCAAATCCAAAGGTATTCATTTTTTCAAAGAATGAGTCTGAATATAACAATTTTGTGTTGGTTATCATGGTCTTGGTCCCTGTCTTATTTGATAATTTAAAATAAAATGCTTCAGCATTACTTGTGTTAAAACCTGAAAAATATGAGTATTTGTCGTAAACGGTTCTTGAGCTCCCTTTTGGAGGTGTTGCACAATGTTCCCATTGATTATAGTTTAAAACATTTCTAGGTTGTGCAGATCTATGTAAAAAATGGTTACCATAGTGGTTATAACAGTACATACTATCATAATTTGAAGAACCCTGCAAATAATCATGTTTGGTAAATTTAGCAGACATTACTAAATCAGACATCATATTATTAATGCTTTCGAAGTCCCAATCATCAGCAAATGAGTTTGGTTTTACAAAGTCACTCAAGGAGATCTTAATTTGGTGTGGATATTTCAGGATCTCGACCGGACCATAAATTTCATAGTCAGTGTTGTCCCAGGCTACCCCACCAGGTATCGGATTGGCTGTGAAGTTGGCTGAAGAAAGTTCTCTTTTCTCGACGTGTGAAGATGTGTGTGGTTTGAGGATCAAGTTGATTTTCTGACTTGCTGTGTCCATTTTTGCATATTTTCCCTCAATAAAGCGTCCCAATGTTAGTATCATGATGAGCCAAAGTATGAGGATAAATGCACCAAAACCCACCCAAAATTCAATCCATGGAGAAATCAGATATGTTTCTTTCAGTTGTTTCAAAAGTTCCTTAGCTTTATCTTTAAAGGTTTTTGATGATGGCTGTGTCTTTGATTCACTGAAGCCTTCAGAGGAATCATCGAAGTTTATGAAGTATCCAGATGCTGTTCTGTCAATTGTTCCAATTGCTTCAGGATTACTGTTTCTTGCATTTTCACTTGGTACTTCATTATAGATTGGTGTGTCTCTGCTAAATGATTTTATTTGGGTTTTCAGAGGTTTGAGTTCTATTGCATTGTTGCATAGTCCTTGTTGTTCTTCTGTAGGCGTTTCGAATGTGATGAGCCTCTTCGTTAGGACCTCTGTACTGGTAGCAAACCTTGGTGTTCTGCTACTTATTGGGAGTCCACTTGGCCTACTGTTTGTTATCGGCCACATGTTGTGGTTTTACCAGGTCGATGGATACAACTCGGTTCTCCTTTTTACCAGCAAGTGGCGGTAGTACAACTGATCTTGTCCCGTTGACAGACAAGACAGGAACTGCTTTTCTGTAAGAAGGCCCAAATTCCTTCTTTACCGCGATCTTCTCCCTGACTAGATCCCCGACTTTAGGAATCCAGACAGGTCTTGCTGGGACAGGTGGTGGTTCTTCAGTGGTTGTTGGCTGTTGTTTCAACTTTATGTTGCTCAGGTCTTTTCTTGTTTTGTTTAAGTCCTGCAAAATAGCCAAACGGTCTTTGATATCAAAGCTTTTTTCTTTCACCACTGAAGTCTGACTGTCAAGGTCAGAGATAATCATCCTAGTTCCGAATAATAATTCGTACGGACTGAATCCCTTCAGAGAATTTCTTGGCAAGTTATTTAGACTACGTTGGACACTTATTAGATGTTTGACCCACCCAGCTCCCGTACCTAATACCTTTGCCGTTATAGATTGCTTTATGTCACGTTTTTTTCTTTCAACAATTCCGTTCCCCTCAGGGTGAAATGGACAAGAGTACCGCAAATTCACGCCCATTCCGACCATGGCCTCCTTATAAGCTCTAGAGCTAAAAGCAGGACCATTGTCCGAATGCAGCATGCCAATTGCGTATGTGCCGATAAAGACTCGCAAATCTTTTATAACAGTTCTGGCGTCAGCCGTTCGCTGGGGCCACATCCATATGAATCTCGTGCATGAATCCACTGCGACCAAGATATATTTATAGTTACCATCCCTTTGTAAGGGACCGCAGTGGTCTAGATAAACACATGCTAATGGTTTATCCGAGATTAGAAGGGGCGTCTGAGCTGGACGTCTCACCGTTGATACTTTCATTTTTTGACAAATTTCACATTCTAGAACATAGTTCCTTGTCTGTCTTCTCATTTGTGGCCACCAGTATCTCTGTTTTAATAATGATACTGTGGCTGAGACGCCAGCATGTATAGAAGCAAGCCCTTCGTGTGCCGCTATTATTAGTCCTATCCTATGTTCCATGTTTGGAATTGCCCTATCCCCCACTCCAGGGATTCGAGCAAAAGGAACATTGTTTGCATCAGTTATGTATGAGTATTTTACTGGAAAGCCTTTAGGGAGTGGTTCTATCGAATCCTTTTCTGAAGCGCTGACAGCTTGTAATATTTCGCTGTCTATTTTTGTTTTTGACCGGGTGACGGCAGCTACGGAAGCCGTTTGCACAGCTGCCTTCGCGGCCTCATCAGCCAATGAATTCCCTGCAACGTGAACGCCATCACGTTGATGACTCAGCGTATGTATCACGTGAGTCTTTGGTAGTTCTTTTTGTAATAGAACTACTTGTTCCCAGAGCATTTTATGCTTGATTGTGCCACCTTTCGCATCCCTGAAGCCATTCTGAAGCCAGATCTGCAAGTATTCATTATAAGACTGAACGCAATAATACGAATCGCACACTATGAGTGTGGGGAATTCTCGATCGGTATTTTCAAGCGCCATCTTAAACGCCAGTAGTTCAGCTCGCTGAGCTGTACAATCTCCTAGAGATTGTGTTTTAGTGAGGGTTGGTTTAAATTTTCCTTCGTGCCAGCGACCTTTGACAATCGCGCACGCCGCACTGTAAGCTTGTTTACCCCCTACTGCGGGTTGTGCTGATCCGTCTGTATATATTATACAGCCGTATTGTTCTAGAGGCAGAATTTCGGTCGGCAGAGGACATTCAAATTCATATTGGAGAAATTCTTGTGTTTTTAAGTTGGGATCAAATTCGTATGCTACGTCTGTTGCAGCAAGAGAGTTAGCCCATTGTATCCATCTTGGATGGAGTGCTTTAGCATTCGGAATGCTTGCTTTTGTTACAGCCTCTAAGGCTGGTATCTGTGTCACGATTATTATTCGTGTACCTTGTGCCAGGGCTCGTTCTTTTGCTATAGCTGTCTGTGTTGCAGTTAGAATTTTTCCGTAGGGCTAAATTTCATTTCATCCTTAGTGTACAAGTGTGATTTGAATGCAATTGGTACCTTTTCTCCCTCATTAGAGGTCAGGTATGTGAATCCGCATCTTCCTGGGATGACTCGAATCACAAGATTGCGTGTGTTATCACGTGTTTCTAATTTTGTTTTAATTAGCATGTCTGTTTGTAGGGATCTCAAAATTTCTGTGTGTATTTGAGTCCAATTGGATCTTTTAAAATCTGGTTTTATCAGATCATAAAGGGGTTTGACCCTTTCTGCGTAATTTGCAATGTATGTTCTTCCGAAATTTAGGAAGCCTAGAATCGACTGTAGGTTTTTTAGTGTTCTAGGTGCTTGGATTACGGCACATTTCTCTAGGAAATTGTCAGCCAGGCTTTTGCCTTCACTTGATAACTCATATCCTAAGAATAGGACTGTCAGATGGGCAATTCTGGATTTTTTAAAGTTGAATTTGTAACCCTCTGCTGCGAACCCAAGTATTATGGTGTTCACTCTCTTCAAGTGAGTCTCCAAGTCATCATCTGTTAAGTAAATGTCATCGACATAAGATAATGCTTCATCATCATATAGTTGTAGTAATTCTGTTACTCTCGCTGAGAATACCCCCGGGCTGTTCTTGTACCCCTGGGCTAACGGACAGAATTGTTTTTGAGTGCCATTTATTGAGAATGCAGTTAAATATCTGCTCTCTGGTGCTATGTTTTGACAAAAGAATCCATTAGAGATGTCTAATGTTGTTTTGTATTTTTTGCGCACTATGTTATTCATTAGTGCAGCACTGTGTGAGTTTTGCACTGCAAAAGTTTTGCAACATGTGTTAAGGTGTCGGTAATCCAAAACTAGACGATATGAATTGTCTGGTTTGGAGACCGGAAACAAAGGATTGTTCATTTGTGAGGTGCAAGTTTCAATCACCCCCTGGTATTCTAGCTGATCTAGTATTTCATTTACCTGTTTTTTAGCTTCTTGCTTAATTGGGTACTGCCTTTGTGCAGTTGGTTGTGATTTTAACTGGATTTTGTGAGGAGGAGAGTCCTCATCCCATCCTACATGATTTTTATATAAGGCAGGAGCTAAAGCCACTGCCCATATTCTGGCAAGTGTGTAGTTTTTATGAATCGGGATATGATTCGAGAAGGCAGGCATAATTACTTCTTCGCCATGAGGGCACTCCCTTACAAACTCTGGTGGCCAGTCTTTTTCAGCTAGAAGGATGTCATAGCCCTTGGAGAGATTATCCCAAAAAAGTCCCCTTATTTTCCTAGTCTTATCTCCCTCTATACGCAATGTTATTTCGTATATTTTGTGAGGTTTGCTAACTCTGGTGTCAGCAGTTTCCACTTGAAGATATTCATTCGTGTCCACTGTCTCCAGATGATTCATAAGGACTTTGCGAGCTATGCTCACTTCTGCTGCGCTGTCTAGCATTGTCTGAGCCCACTCTCCGTTTTTCAGTTGTGTCCTCAGTATTCTCGGCATTGTTAACTACCTTGATACTGGCTACCTTCATTTTTGGAAATTGTAATTTCTTTTTTAGTTGAGCAGGTTCCTTGTCTTTGGACTTGGTGTGCTCTTCTCTTTGTTCTGATCGTCCTCTTCTTTCCGATTTCTGCGAGGAAGTCTGAAAAGATTGAGAGGGACGTGTATCAATGTCTTGATATCTATCAGGTTTTTTAATATTATCCCTATTTCTAAGGTTATATCTTTTCCCAGAGGGGTCACTCTGAGGTGACCTGTGTCTTTGGTTCGGAGATTTCTCTCTTCGCCTAGGAGACCTTCCTCTGGACTGGAATTTCTTTTCTTTAGGATTGGATTGTTTGTTTCCATCCCAGTTCTTTTTTGGTGAATTGTTATTAAAAAATATTTTTTCTGGACTTTCAGTCAGTTGTGGTTTTACTGGTATTCCACCTAAACTATCTCTACCTAGTTCCTCATAGGATTTTTCTATGATTCTGGCAATTTCAGCTGGTTGGTCTGCTATATCTGTCTCTTTTAACCTCTGGCGGATCGCCACGTTTGCTGCTTCTCCCTTTATGTTGGCTAATAATATAGCCGAGACCTGCTTGAAGTCTTTTAGTAATTTCATACCAAGAGTTAAAGCGGGTTCAGGTCCATATTCATCTTGAATTTGTTTTAGCACATCTGGTATTACCGAAATGGATGGAACACCGTGCGTTTTTGTGTAGATGGAAGCAAAGACTGTACCCCAAGTGTCACAGTCCTCAATGTGTGGTGCGATTCCCATTGGAAGGCAGATAGTCAGAATCCTGTGCTTTTCTAGCGGGGTGGTGTCAGGAAACACCGCCTCTATTTGGGTGATTTTCTGCGCTAGCCAGAATGGTATTTGTTCCCGTTTAGCCGGTACTTTACCTAGGCAGGATTGGATGTTCTGTGGTGTAATTTTATTTGTGTTCCCCTGGTGAGGGGTCAGCTGTGGAAGTTTAATCGCTGGCTGAATTGTTGATGTCCGCATCACATACTGAACTAATTGTCTATGAATTTTTATTAATTGTTTTAGCTGTGTTAACAGCTCTGCTGCAGACATCCCATTGATGTCTGGATGTGGTGTGTATCCGGCTAGGACCGGCCACGTTGCTCCTGGTCTACCTAAAGGACCAGCCTGGTGATGTGATTGTTATGTTTTAGGGCGCCATCAAATAAGAGCAAATGCTCTTGAAATTTGAGTGGTACTTCCACCTCCTCGAAAGGAGTGTACTCATTAGGAGGTTCCTCTATTTTGTAATAGTGGAAGTACTTTGTTACAGCATTTGCTGCTGGAAAATGTATCCATGAATAGTATACCTCTGTCTGCCGATATTCGTGTGCCTCAATTACAAATATGACTGTGCCACCTCTAGGTGTCAGTCCATTTTCTATAAGTTTCAGGGTTATAGATCTCCTTTTGATGACCGGGATGAGTATTATATCCCCGTCCGCATCTAGTGCTGCAGCATCAGCCGCTGCGAGTTCAGCTGCTAATCTAACTGCCTCTCTTTCTTCTTCATTGTCTGACATTTTACTGTCCTGAAGGTTATTTCTTTTGTTTGCAGATCAGGTTTCTTATGGAAACAAAGATTAGATGCACAATATTTTGGAACAGTGTATCCTTCAACGTTGACTATACCAAGAACCATACATAGGAGTTCCCTCCTGCGAGGTCTGGCGGATATAACCTTTCACCCACTCCAGACGTCTTTGGAGTATTTGGGAAAAGGGGTCTGAGTGAGAAAGCACGACTGAGTTACTCTAAATGTCTTACGTTAGATTTATCGCCCTTTCCAAACGCGTTGGGCGCCATGTAGTGTAGTTCCTATCATCCCAATAGGCTCTGCGCATTGGAATAATACCTACAGCAGTAAAGGCCTAGGCCAGACGTTAACTAGGTCTACTACTGTCGATACTAGACTTAAAGTTTTGGGTTTGCCAGCTTAGCTCAGAGTTCACTAGAAACTTTCTCGAATGTTCAAGGAGGACTTAACTTCCCTGATTAGACAAGAAGGGATTTAGTTTCTGACAACCATAGAACATGACAACTTTGCTCTCCCCTAATCAAGAGTATATCTCGAGAGTCGTGTGAACAAAAGGCAATTTATTTTACTCAGTCAGTACGTGCATTCTTAGTCTCATCAGAATGTAGAGAAAAGGAAGAGACGGGCGTGTTCAATAAAAAGGTGTTATTTATTGATCAGTCTCTTTTCTCATACAAGAGAAATGGATCGATATTATTGCAATACTTATAGTTAAGTAAAGTGCATACATTAAAAGCAATAGTATAAAATAATACTGTAAAAACATTGATATGGTTTCTAAGCCATAAGATGTTTTAAAATGAATAAAATAGATTACATACACATATACATTTGACTAAACGTGCTCAACTGGTGTTTCTAGATACGCCTACCCCGTGTACCTGACCTAAGCCTAATACGTGGGCGGGAATAGAAAGTTACAGTTTAAGTTAAGTTTGTTTTTGCCAAGTGAATAACTAAAGAATTCTCTGTGAGGGGTTATTCAGTTCTGTACCTGGAAGTTAGGATGAATGAGGAATGGTATCTCTCTCTCTGGTCTCGATATTCCAGGCTGCCTGCGAGGGCTACCCGGAAACGCCGGTGCTGGAATTCTCGGCAGGAGAAAGCAGCTTCTCTCAGCGCGTCAGGAAGGCGGGGCTGCTGCCAGCGGGGTCTGCTCTGCTCTTGGCTTCGGCAAGTATGGCTGCTCCGTCTCGTCACCACGCGTGTGTTTTCATAGGGCAAGATCGGTAATATTTATACCTTTAAGGTGCCGAGATTGACGTAAGGATGGACATAGATACGTCAATAAGGATGTCATACGACTTGCTCGTTAGCACATTCTTTTACTGAAGTTCTCGGTGAAATCAAAACAATGGCCGCAGGGTTTTGCCCAGGTTGTCATAGGTTTGATTTGTTATGAGAACTCCGTATGCCTTATCAGGGGCTGGAGGAATATCGCTTGTCTAATTAGATCGCAAGCGTTATGACCTAATCAGATAACACGTTCCTGTGCCGTAGTGTGACTGCGTCAGATAACGGTATCTGCATCATGGGGGTTTTCTGCCTCATGGGCTGACTGCTAGTTAACTTGTTGGTATGTTTAACTAGAATAGGGTCAGGAATAGGGGGATCGATTCAGAACCTATAGGAATACATGACAATTCTATCCTCTATATCTCTGCCATCTTTTGCTTGTTTTTAGATTTTTTTTGATCTATTTCACTTTTATTCTATCCCTCTAGTTTTCTAGGTCTAAAATTTTGTGTTTTAGGCTACTTTTGTTTACTTTTCAACTACTTTTTTAAACTTTTATTTTCTTCTTCCCTAGTTTTCTTCTTTTTCATTTTGTCTCCTTGTTCCTAACACCTGCCCAGACCATGGTGAAGACAGGTGTGAAGCTGCCCAAGACGGTCCCCGCAGCCCGTGCCCGGCTCCCGTGTGGCCGCTTGAGGGCGGAAATGGTGGTGCCCAGGGAGATCTTCAGCCCTGAGGAGGTGGGCGCACTCGTTTTTTATGTACAGCGCCGCCTCCCCAAGACCATCGCGGCAGGCGGCAGGATCGCTGGAGGCTACACCAACCGTCAGGAGCGACGGAAGCGGTGCCGGGCCCTGTTTCACATCTCGGGGGTCCAGCGCACCTATAATCAAGTGACCCACCGCTGGACCGATATCCTGGACCGAGAGCACGACCTGCTCGACGTGCTGGGAGTGGAGGTCCCCGGGCTTGGTGAGTAGTAGTAACAATTTTTTAATCACTCACTACTCTGTTTTTTTTCCTGCTCTGTGTGTTATATTGCAAATGTTTGCTTTAACTTTTTTACAAAGAGCAATAATGCTGCCGATTACATTGATAGGAGAGGTAAATTAATATTTCAAAATCTTCTGTGCATTTCAGGTGCACTGCTCTCCTTCTCTGTGGCGGTGCCACTGCTTATTTGTTTTCTATTTTGTGTTCATTTTATTGGGCTGAGTAATGTATGAGTGTACTTTACAGAACTGCGTAATGCTAGACACAAAGGGGCAGATTTACAAGCCCCTTGCGCCACGTTTACGCTGCCTTACCTGACGCACAGCGACGTAAACGTGGCGCATCCCTGCGTGTCATGTACAACGTGATGCATCTAGGGAGATGCGCCACGTTAAGGCCTGGGCCTGCGCCACAATGGATGCGTTCCCACGCAGGGGGGGGGTGGGAGGTGGCGGTCAGGCAGCTGTGCGCCTCGCAAAAGTGACTGCGTGAAATCTACAAGATTTAACGCAGGCACTTCCGCGACGCTGCTACGTCAATTCTTTATGCCTGCTTGCTTGAAGCAGGCGTAAGGACTGATGCGGTATGTTGAGTATTGGGCAGCCCTGAGCATTGCTAGAGTTGCATCGCGCCTGCGACGCGACTCTAGAGATGCGCCCCTCTTTCGTCACGAGATGCGTCACGCATCTGCCTACCCTTGCGCCAGGGTTTGCCGCATTGTAATTGCAGCGCATCTGCCGTGACGCAAGGTTAGTTTTGCGTTAAGCATTTCTTCTGGTGCACCTCTGGAGGTGTGCAGCCCAGAACTCGTAAGTATGCCCCTAAGTGTCAGATTAGCAATTACCTGCGCATCCCTGCAAAGTGTGCGGCACGCCAGCACCACCCATGTTGCGCCGTATTTACAATGCGGCACACCATGGTCCCAAAACGTCACCGAAGCGTTACGCATCGGTGCCGTAAAGGCGGCTCATTGATGGAGTTGCGTTGCAACGATGGCGCAGCTCCAGCAATGCTGCGTCAAGCCGTACGTCTGCTTCATGCAGGCGCAGGGTTTCAGTGATGCATCATTGTCCTAAATGACTGATTGAAATTTTATATATTCCCCATAGCCACTTTTAGCATGCGTTCCTACGCAGGAACGCCCTCCCTTGCGCTGGAACGCTCCCTTATGGCGCAGGGCTTTAGAATGGGATGCATCTCCCATATGCGTCACGTTGTTAATATACGCCACACCATGGCGCCTCTCTTGTTGTGGCGCTGCGTCACAAAAGTGACGCAAGAACGGAGCAAAAGAGCTGCAAGGGGCTTGTAAATCTGTCCCTAGAGTAGAGGCTCAGGTGCAGTCCTTCTTTTGTAGCCCTCTTTTTGGCTGAAATAGTTGGTTCTTGTTCTTTCTAAATGTTTGATTTGGTTGACAAGGACATCGACAAACAGCAATCATCAATGTTTTCTGTTCTTTCTTTCATGTTGTACGTCAGGTCCGCCCAGGGGCAAGCGGACAGAAAAGGAGGATGCTGTGGCTCCAAAGGAGGAGGATGTAGGCCAGGGCGGCGAGTGCTCCTTTGCTGGCCCCAGTAAGTTTTCATTTAAATATAGAGGACCTATTGTTGTCCAAGCGTTCTTAATGTAATTTTTTCGAAATAGTGTTTAGATAAGAGCAAAATCCATAATACTACTGTTGCAGGGACAATTCTCCACAAACCGAACTATGGACACCAAAGACCAGAGTAATAGTATTTCAGAGTGGCGTGTTTGGCACATTGTATAAACCTGGTAGTGTCAGCGGCACGGACTCCTCCTTGCAAAAATTGCAAAATTTTTCGCTCAGTCACTTTAGTCTGGAGGACCAAAAACCACAGAGTCTATTCAAGTTTAAAAGCTTTATTAAAAGTTAAAGTAAACACATATATTAAAATAAAGTTAGCTGGAAATGGAAAAGTGCTTGGTGCTGAGTTGATGAGTAATGGAACACATTTCTTGTGGTCGAGCCGAGCTTTCACCTGGTTTGAAGTTGATGTTGCTCTTGTCCTTAGAAGTCCAGTTTCTGTCTGTTCGGAGAAAAATGGTGTGTGTTAAAATTAAGCAAGCATTCATCAATTGTGACAAAAAAGTGCAGCAAGACAACAGCCTTCCCTGGAAGGAGGGACATTTTTACTTTAGACTAAAGTAGACAGTCAATTACTTTTTCTGTTGTTTTCACATTCTTCATTCCTAGACCAAATACTAGTGAGTGGTGTAATCTAATATTCTTAAATCTACTTTGTAGGTGGAACATCTGGTGGCGGGGCCAGCTCTGATGTGGTGGTGGTGATTGACTCGGAGTCCGAGGACCACTCTGGGGAGGAGGCGGCGCAAGAGGACCAAGAACAGAGTCAGACTGTGAGGGAGGAGACAGTGGTGGTGGCGGGTACAGGTAAGCTGGATCATGGTACTATCTGACTCTTAGATAGCATATGAAGTGTATCTACAGAGAGTAGACGGTCACTGGATGAACTACGAACATACTATGAAATGTTTCCAGGGGGGGGGTGCAACATCATCACCATCTCCTGAGTCCTACTCCTGACATGATTGAGCACAAGTATTAAATAATTTTTTTTAAATCTAACACGACATAGAGCTTAAATAAACAAAGAACCCCATAGGGGGAAGACAAAAATCTTGTGCGGCACCACAGCAGACGACCTGGCAACTACATTAAAACAGAGGGAAAAATAAAAAATTGCCAGAAAAAAACAATTCAATCTAAATCTGGAGGATGTGGTTATAGAGCATGGGTCCTCACAAACTTTCTCTCGGGGCCAAATTGACAGTGTGGTTTGTGGCCAAGGGCCGCACCGAAGGGGGCAGGGTCAGTGGGGGAGGGGGGTGGATCTGTTATGTTATGTTATGTTAGTAACTTTTATTCAGCGCACAGCTGCCCCAGCGAAGGGGCGTCCTGGCGCCTGATCCAGTACCACAACACAACAAATCACCGCTGAAAAGAAACACGATCAGTCAACAGAGGTGAACAAATAGGTTTTAATCGTGCGTCTGAAAAGAATCAGGCTATTAAGGGCACGGATGTGGACAGGAAGGGAGTTCCATAATCCGGCCGCCATGACTCGAAATGAACGGCCGCCCATCTAGAGCAACAAAAAAAACTATGACCATGAGGTTGAACTCTTGCCCCTCTCTGCGGACGCCCATGATACTGGCCTGAATAGTTTTGTACTGCGCTGGCTAGTTGCTAGTTGTACTGTGACACAACTTCATGCTGAATCATTTTGTGTTAATCATATTCTTAAAGAGCATTGGTTACAGATTATGTCTTTCTTTCTTCATATAGTTGGTCATACTCGAACAACAAAACCTACAAGGAGTATGCAGGCTGTACTGGCCCGGCAACGGAGGCTGGATGCTACTGTTGCCCAATATCGGCGGCTGGTGGAACTGGAGGGGGACGACACGCAGTCGAGTACATCAAATGGCACATCTGCATCCTCCTCCGTGACCCCACGTTCTGCCGGTCATCGCAGTGCTCCGGCGAAACGGAGCCGTGCTGTCAGACGCCACCGCCGAGCAGCAAAGGCTGCCCCTCATAGTACTGTAAAGGCTCGCATGCGCCGTGCTTTCCACCGAGTGTGCGACCTGGAGGCGGAGGTCCGTAAATTGAAAGAGTACCAAAATTTGGTGGAGGGCCTCCGCTTAGATCACGCCACCCTCCGGGAGCAGTACAATGCCCTGGCCCTAAGGCATGATGCCCTGGAGGCCAAAATCAACAACATGCATCCCTAGAGAGTCCCTGGCCCTTTTATTAGTGACTTTTGGGGGGTGGGAATTGGGAGTTGGGGTTTTTGGGGACTTTTGAAGGACTATTCATTTGTTGGGGTTAGGGAGGGTCTTGCGGGAGTTTATTTTGTTAGGGATATAAAAATGCACTTTTTCCAACTTTATCTGAGCATACTTGTTTTTTACTACTTTTGAGCCTGGTGGGTGGTGGGTTTGCAGTAAGTTCGTTTTACTGAACACTGTCATCGTGTTGGTTCACGTGTAATTGGCCAAATGTTTTCCAAAGTAAATGCCTTTCACAGAGTTTGTTAATTCAAGAGTCCTAGGACTTTACTACTAGTACCACTGTCACTCTCTCGCCTCTCCTAATACTCCATTATACTACCTCCCATCCAAACGCTTATCTTACCAGTAATTTGTGTTTGAGGGCTGGTTCCAACTGGAATTCACATTGTCCTAAAGCGTTCTGCAGCAGGGCCCCAACTGGAGTTTCCCGGCGTGGATTTTCTGCAAAACAAAAGCAATCAACATTGTAAATGTGGCAACGGTGCTCACAGACACCAAAAACCTACAAGCCCCACAGACAGCACCCCTAAGACAGGCAAGCGAGCAATAATAACGCGTGTAAATGACCAAATGTTTTCCAAAGTAAATGCCTTTCACAGAGTTTGTTAATTCAAGAGTCCTATGACTTTACTACTAGTACCACTGTCACTCTCTCGCCTCTCCTAATACTCCATTATACTACCTCCCATCCAAACGCTTATCTTACCTGTAATTTGTGTTTGAGGGCTGGCTCCACCTGGAATTCACATTGTCCTAAAGCGTTCTGCAGCAGGGCCCCAACTGGAGTTTCCCGGCGTGGATTTTCTGCAAAGCAAAAGCAATCAACATTGTAAATGTGGCAGCGGTGCTCACAGACACCAAAAACCTACAAGCCCCACAGACAGCACCCCTAAGACAGGCAAGCGAGCAATAATAACGCGTGTAAATGACCAAATGTTTTCCAAAGTAAATGCCTTTCACAGAGTTTGTTAATTCAAGAGTCCTAGGACTTTACTACTATTACCACTGTCACTCTCTCGCCTCTCCTAATACTCCATTATACTACCTCCCATCCAAACGCTTATCTTACCTGTAATTTGTGTTTGAGGGCTGGCTCCACCTGGAATTCACATTGTCCTAAAGCGTTCTGCAGCAGGGCCCCAACTGGAGTTTCCCGGCGTGGATTTTCCACAAATCAAAAGCAATCAACATTGTAAATGTGGCAGCGGTGCTCACAGACACCAAAAACCTACAAGCCCCACAGACAGCACCCCTAAGACAGGCAAGCGAGCAATAATAACGCGTGTAAATGACCAAATGTTTTCCAAAGTAAATGCCTAACCAATTTCATCCCTTAATAGACCTTGCCAGCAATGGCCCAGCCAAGACCCGTAAACCCAAGCGCAAACAAGTTTGATTGACACCCCCCAAACAGCCAAAAAGCAAATCGGGGAAAAAAAGTCACACTTAGCAAAATGTATTTAAATGAGGACTCACTACTTCCAGTCCCTCTTTAGGGGACTCGTCAACGTAAGTTTCTTCATTGTGCAGAATCCAGGCATCAGCATTATGGGAAACAAATGGATAGGGTGAGTCTGGAGGAGGAGGATAGACGACCAGGACTGAGTTGTCAACTAACTGTTGTGAACCTGAGGAATGCTGCGGCATCAAAATCAAGACAGTTCTGCTGATGGGCTTGTTGTTTGATTGGATGATTACAGTTTTGTTGTGAATGTGATGAAGCACTTGCTAAACAAAGAAAGACAGACACACAGGAATAAAAGTGAATAAGGACGAAATAATGAATCATTGACTCATTTTCAGAACTCGCTGTCAGGGAAGCAGAGCTCGTCCTCAAACTCTGCAAATTGAGTCGGTAGTACTTCTGGTAACTGATGAAAACTTCCCTCAGGTAGGTCGGTGTCCTCTTCTTCCTGCGTGCATTCTCGTACTTTGTAATCTGATGGTATGAAGTGCTGGTTCATCTTTATCATGGTGAGCCGCTCCACATTTGCAGGCAAGAGGCGGGACCTTTTGCAAGTCACAATGCCACCAGCAGAACTAAAAACACGTTCTGAAGACACGCTTGCGAGTGGGCAAGACAAGAAATTGATAGCCAGGTTGGTGAGCTCTCGTGATATATCTATCTTTTCCCATGCCAATACGCCAATGGGTCCTCAGTAATATTGACCGCTGTTGAGTCATCCAGATAGGCCTGCACCATTGAAACAATGTTCTCCCGGATTCCTGTACTTTGCACTTCTGTGTCCTTTTTGGGACAAGGAAACCCTAGCTCACTTAGCCAATCCGCTTCAGACATATCACCTGTGACTGGTGCAGATGATACGGTTGCTGGTGTGGTTAACGGCTCAGAGGAAAAGTCACTCACTTCTGTCACAGGCACAGATGCAGAAGTGTTTTTTTGGGACGCCTGATGGCCTGCTGATTCACTAGTAGTACTGTCTTCAAGTTCTCCTACAGTTTCCTTCCGCTCTCTTTCAAAACGAATGGCTGACTGAGCTAGCCAACCTTTGTACTCTGTAACATCTGATGTTTCAAAAGGAATTATTACTTTGCCAAACAATGGCTTTTTGTAACGTGGATCCAGAATAGTAGCACAAATGTAGTGCTGTTGTTTCTTGATATTTACAAGCCGTTTATTGCTAACTAGGCGTTGTAATAATCTCTGCGCCAACTCATATGCTTCATTCTTTCCAGCATCTTTTAATTCTGAAGACACCACATTGACTTGGTGCTCGAGCTTCAGCAACAATGGGATAGCTTTGCTCAAAGAACAGTCCTCCCTGCTGACGTCACGCGTGAAGACCTCAAAAGGACGAAGCATGTCTGTCAGGCTTTTAACTAGCTGCCATTGCTCCACCGCTAGCATCATTTCTGTCGTATCACCACCCAGGTTGTAGAAATACTCATTGACTACTGGAAACAGCTCATGCAGACGCTCAAGCATGTAGAAGGTTGAGTTCCAACGTGTTGCCACCTCCTGGATAAGTGCTTTCACTGGCATTCTACGTACATTTTGCTGGCGCCTCAGCTCCTTCCGGGCCTTAAAATAATGGTTGAAATGTGTGCATATTCTTCTGCAGATGGTCAGTATTTTGTCGACTGCAAGTTCTTTTTTCAAGAACTTTTGCACGACAAGGTTCATACAGTGCGCCAAACACGGCACTCTGAAATAGTAACCGTTCTCCATGGCCTTAACTTCATTGCTGCCATTATCAGTAGAAACATAACCAACCTTGCAATTTCTTGGGGGCAGCCATTGCGAGACCTTTTTGTTAAAGTCATCCAAAATGTTGGCTGCAGTATGATTTTTCTCCATGCCAAACATGGCTAATGTTGCATGTTTACGAGCACCCTTAAAAATCTCGACCAAGTCACCACCTGCATTTATCTGTTGTGCAACCCCTGAAAAAGAGACCCAGTGTGCAGTGATGCACATGTAATCAAGGGCTTGGCAACTGGTCCACATGTCTGTTGTCAGGTGTATAGTGTGAACAGCACTCTTCTGCAAAGCTGCCCCAACCAACTCAAGCACCTCTTTATGTAATGCTGGAACAGCAACCCTGGCAAAATAGAACCGGCTAGGAACCTTCCATTTAGGGGCCAGTGTTGCCACGAGTTCAAGAAAACCCACATTTTCGACAAACGAAAAAGGGAGAAGGTCCACCGCTAGCATTTTAGCCAGCTTAGTGTTATACAGGCGTACAATTGGGTGGTTGCGTTGAAATTGCGCATCTGAGGAGAACATTTTTGAAATGGTGCGCTGGACAAATTTACTGGATGATGCGGATGCCTTCTTCGACCCACTTTTGCTCAGTGTTGACATTTTCCGCATTGGTGTGTCTCCCAGACTCTCAGTGTGCCTCCTATGTGTTCCGGAGGGTGTGGTGCTGCCAGGGGTACTGGGTGCAACTGGACAAATGTCTGACGCTTCTTCTACCTCCCCGTCATCTTCAAATGAAACACCTAGTATGGGTATATTTTGGCCACTTGCCCTTTGGGATTGCTTTCCCTCGATGTTTGCTAGGTGCGCAAACCATTCGACAGCGTGCCTTCTTTTAAGATGACCTATCTGGCCTCCGGTTCCATAGTTGGTACCAGTCTTACCACGGCTAACTCTAGTCTTACAAATGAAACAAACGGCTATGTTATCATATTTTGCATGGACACTAAAAAAGTTCCAAACTGGGGACTGGAAACTTCTGGTTTTGCCGCACGAGATGATACTGCCAATGCCAGATGAAGCAGGGGTGGATGAG
Organism: Lissotriton helveticus; assembly: GCF_964261635.1. NCBI lineage: Eukaryota > Metazoa > Chordata > Amphibia > Caudata > Salamandridae > Lissotriton > Lissotriton helveticus. The sequence continues at coordinate 1,473,857,861 of NC_136065.1, forward strand.
CCTTGCAGACATCTACTGGGTTGTGCAATTATTGCAGCAACCCTACTTGAGGGAGTCGAGCTGGATGGAGTCCCCCTCTGGGGAGAAAATATGGGAGCTGTAGGTTTTGTTGAACTTGTTGTACTACTTGACTGCGTTGGTGGTGCTACCAGTGCCACGTCGCCAGGGTCACGCTCAGCATGACATCGGGATAGGGTATAAATGTCTGTCTGCTGCATGGCCGGTGTGGCTGGAATGACGTGTGTGATGACTAGGTCATTGCTGTCATCCTGTTCATCAACATCAGAATGAACCACTTCATCAAGTCCGGCGTTCGGATCCATAAGTATGAGCTTTCCGGGGCCCTTCCTTTTAACATTTGATACCTTTCGCAGCGAGTGGTGTGCCTCCCTCTCAGACGTCGGAGATGGTTGCCAATCTCAATCAATCAATCAATCAATCAGGAGTTTGTTAAAGCGCGACTACTCACCCGTAAGGGTCTCAAGGCGCTAGGGGTCGGGGGGGGTTGGGGGGGTGCAGGTTCCATTCCATCAGATCCAGATTCAATCTAGATCCAGATCATCTGATGAGGCGGGGCTTGAAGAGGAACTTCTACACACACTCCTTGATCTTTTCCTTGCTGGGGAGCTGGGAGAAAATGAATCATCAGGAGGAGTGCCTTCGTCTTCCTGACATGATACCCCGGCTCCAAAGTCAATTTCCTCCTGTGCCCCTACTCCTGGAAGAAGAACCATTGTGGGCACTTGCACCGCTCCATGCGCCGCTACATGGGCCTCTTCACTGACCTCTACTTGCAACTCTCCATGGACCTCTCCTTCTCGGCCTTCTCCTTCTCGGCCTTCTCCTTCTCGGCCTTCTCTTTCTCGGCCTTCTACTTCTCGGCCTTCTCTTTCTCGACCTTCTCCTTCTCGACCTTCTCGACCTTCTCCTTCTCGACCAGCTTCTTCTCGACCTTCTCCTTCTCGGCCAGCTCCTTCTCGGCCAGCTCCTTCTCGGCCAGCTCCTTCTCGGACAGCTCCTTCTCGGACAGCTCCTTCTCGGCCAGCTCCTTGCGCATGTACTTGTGCTTGTACTAGTAGCCCATGCAGTTGTTGTTGCGGCTTTGGTTGTTGAATAGTACTTGTGAGATGAGTTACAACCTGTGTTGATGGTGTGCTGCTACTTTCTTGCGATGAGCCAACATCACTGGTCGTTGGTGATTGAACCACTAAACAGGCTACCTGTGCAGCACTCATGGTGGGCCTTTGTTTTTCCCACAAAAATTTAGTGGTTGAGCCACCAGTCTCCGTGGTAAGTGGTGCCACTTGCTTCTTCTTCTCCTTAGTAGAGACATCTTTCTTGCAAGAGGAGCTACGGGCACCTCTTTTTGGAGCCATCTTCTTCAGATGTCGGAACAGCAGGCCGCAGCAGGACTTCTTCCTGGCACTGATGCTCAACGATGATGCGGAGTTATTGACTTTGTGCACCTAAAAGCAAACGAAGACAGAGGAACATCAGTAAATATATGTTGCATATGTAGCGCTTCAATAAATAGTTTGCAAGTAGGCATTTATGAATACACACGTGCACACCACACAATATGGAAATTTCAAAATTAAGAATTGCTAAATTTTTGGGAAACAGGAATTTAACATTGATCCAAGATAGCACACACACAGAGGGTTATAGTTTCATGTACCACTGACTCCCCCTGGGCACAATGGGTGAAAGCAAGGCAAAATGGGTGCAGGCCTATGGCACAAAGCTCACTGCCTGCCTTCAAAATGGCCGCTTGACCCCCATCCACATGGCCAGGACCATGCCTCAAAATGGCCCCCACCAACATAGCCAGCCCCCAACCCCTACTCCAAAAAGTCAAAAAACACAACACCAATCAAATCACCACAATCCAATGCCATCCATCAAGTTTCAGAAGGTTTATGCTGCCTGCTGGTGGTTTTCTGGTGCAGAATTGCAATTTTTGCAATTTCGCGAGTGCGAGGTTGTTGCTTCACGACGCGAACGTGGCGAAAAACCAGCAAAATCCGCGAACAGACCGATTCTGGGCCCCCTGGGCATGATAAAATCACAGCACACTGGGTGCAGGCCTATGGCCTAAAGCACACAAACTGCCTTAAAAATGGCCCCTAGACCCCCACCCACACGGGACCAGGCAATAAAATGGCCCCCACCCACATAGCAAGCCCCCAACACCACCCCAAAAAGTCGTAAAACATACAAATATCACCACAATTCAATGCCATCCATGCCCTGGCCAGAATCATGTTAAAATTCAACAAAACAGTTGTATCATGCATGCACCCATAACTAAGCCTGGTAGTTTTCAACTCATGTGCAGAATTGTAATTTTTACAATTTCGCGAGTGCGAGATTGTTGCTGCGCGGGACGCGAGCAGTGCGAACACAGGCAAATTTTTTTTTTAAAAATCCTTTTTTCACCTGGGCATAATGAAAAAAATCAGAGCAGACTGGGTAGCCCTAGGGCACAAAGCACACTGCCTGACTTCAAAATGGCCGCTTGACCCCATCCACATGGCCAGGACCTGCAGGACCATGCCTCAAAATGGCCTCCCACCAACATAGCCAGCCCCCAACCCCACCCCAGAAAGTCGAAAAACACACACAAAAATCACCACAAACAAACAACATCAACTTATCAACTTAATTGTGAAATCAAATTTCGAATCCAAAAGTAATCCAAAAGGCCTCAAAGCCAAATCTCCAGCAGCATCCACAAAAAGTAATCCTTCCCAGTCAAGATCGAATTCAAAGTGGCCAGGAAATGGACTAAACAATGGGAGGAGCTTGCTGGACAGGAACAGGAAGTTGGAGACTGGGCCACTTCCTTCACCCCTCCCCAATTGTAATTTTTGTAATTTCACGAGTGCGAGATTGTTGCTGCCCGCGCCGCGGACCGCGAGCAGTGCGAACACAATCAAAAAATCCGCCGCGCGCGGATTTGCGTATTTTCGCTACATCCGCGAGAGTTCGCGGATTGCGGATTTACCGAAAATCCGAAAAATCCGCGAGCGGAACGGATTTTGCGCCCATGCTTAAAGTAAAAGCAAAGCTCAGTTTAGACTGACGAAGAAGCAGCATTGAGGCCCAAATCATAATTTCGGTAGTAGGATTGACTGCTGATGAGCCTGTTGATTGAAAACACCAGATCAAAGGATTAGAAGTATTAAAGAAGAACATCTCTTATGAGATTTTATTGTATATTCTTTAATTTGTGTGTATAACTTTGTGTGTATGTTCTTTTTCATCCAGGAAGCTAATGGTGAACAATTCAATGTGTGTTAGAATTGCTGCCTGGTTAACATAGAGCATGTATAGAAAAAGCCATCGAACAGATTAAAGGCAGTATTTCTGAATTTTCCATGATCTTGGTTTTTATTTTTTATCTAGGATACGATAATAATAAAGTCTTACTTTTAAAAGCGATTGCTTTCTCTCTTAGTTTTGTAGATCTCTCTGCTGCTTTGGAGACCATACAACATAACAAATTATGCATGACTGGTCTAAAAGTTTGGTGTGGGATATCCAGAAATACCATGAGGTAGATTTGCTCCCGGCTCTTTTAGTGCAGCGAACAAGCAAACATTGGATTGTCAGAATTCTTCTCTTTTAGTTAAGTCAGTTGTCCGGTGTCCCTGAAGACTGCTGCTCTTCAACACTGTTTCAAGCTGCTAGATCAGTATCAGATCCAATTCTACATGTACACAGATAACACCCTAACATATAATCAAGGAAAGGTTTCAATGAGCCAGTCTGCAATCTACAAATGCATATGTGGCATCTGGCATTGATTGAGAGAAAGCTATGATTATCCATACAGAGCTAAACTGAAATCCTAACCTTTGAGCATATGCGACCCATCCTTGAAGGCGGAGGGGCCCCACCCCCACCTCTTTGAAAACATGAAGAGTGTACTCAGGCAGCCAGGCTCTATAAAGGTGTTAAATGCGCAGGGCCTGGCTGCCTAAGCTGAACTTTGTCAGGCTGAAAATGTCACAGCCCTGTTGCCTTGATCTCCAAAGCGCAGCAAAGCACTAGGAGGTCCTCCCCCTAAAGATGAGGCGGAGCATCACTGATAGATTCGGACCTGGGCGATTCAGTTTTAAGCCCAGAAGTGCACAGAGCCGACTTTCCACTCTGTGACAAGTAAAGGACTGCTGCCTCCTCTCATTGGCTGACCCATAAAAAGGTGTCAGCCAATGAGAGAACCCACACCAATCATAGATACAGCAAGAATTTTCTCAGGGCACATCACCACTCTTGGCCCATAAGTAATAAACCATTTTTTCTTATTAGAGTCACACTTAGTGGTTTCCAGTTCACATGTCCACCATCACCACACCATACAGAAATTCAACTGCTGAGACTGTAGATACTTTCTCATGAATTAATATTTAGAGATTTTTTTCAAATGACAATTGATCATGATTCATAAACAATTAATTACCGTAACATAACACCAAAAAACATATTTACTACAATTACATAAATAAGCACCCAAATAAAAACACATACAATCACTTTTATCATATAATTATGATTTTGACATGAACCATCCATTGGCCCGAGGAAGGTTGGAGCGTTATTTACACCCTCTTCATTAGACAGTCCATTTCAATATATGGAAGGCATTTTATGTCTGTCTGTATGATATAGGTCCACTCTCAATTTCAATTGACTAAGCCAATGAGTTTTGACTTTCTGAAGGGCCTATCACTTAGATCAAGGCCTTCCCATAAAAAGGTGTCAGCCAATGAGAGAACCCACACCAATCATAGATACAGCAAGAATTTTCTCAGGGCACATCACCACTCTGGGCCCATAAGCAATAAACCATTTTTTCTTATTAGAGTCACACTTAGTGGTTTCCAGTTCACATGTCCACCATCACCACACCATACAGAAATTCAACTGCTGAGACTGTAGATACTTTCTCATGAATTAATATTTAGAGAATTTTTTCAAATGACAATTGATCATGAATCATAAACAATTAATTACCGTAACATTACACCAAAAAAACATGTTTACTACAATTACATAAATAAGCACCCAAATAAAAACACATACAATCACTTTTCTCATATAATTATGATTTTGACATGAACCATCCATTGGCCCGAGGAAGGTTGGAGCGTTATTTACACCCTCTTCATTAGACAGTCCATTTCAATATATGGAAGGCATTTTATGTCAGTCTGTATGATATAGGTCCACTCTCAATTTCAATTGACTAAGCCAATGAGTTTTGACTTTCTGAAGGGCCTATCACTTAGATCAAGGCCTTCCCATAAAAAGGTGTCATCCAATGAGAGAACCCACACCAATCATAGATACAGCAAGAATTTTCTCAGGGCACATCACCACTCTGGGCCCATAAGCAATAAACCATTTTTTCTTATTAGAGTCACACTTAGTGGTTTCCAGTTCACATGTCCACCATCACCACACCATACAGAAATTCAACTGCTGAGACTGTAGATACTTTCTCATGAATTAATATTTAGAGAATTTTTTCAAATGACAATTGATCATGAATCATAAACAATTAATTACCGTAACATTACACCAAAAAAACATGTTTACTACAATTACATAAATAAGCACCCAAATAAAAACACATACAATCACTTTTCTCATATAATTATGATTTTGACATGAACCATCCATTGGCCCGAGGAAGGTTGGAGCGTTATTTACACCCTCTTCATTAGACAGTCCATTTCAATATATGGAAGGCATTTTATGTCAGTCTGTATGATATAGGTCCACTCTCAATTTCAATTGACTAAGCCAATGAGTTTTGACTTTCTGAAGGGCCTATCACTTAGATCAAGGCCTTCTTCAGGGCTGAACAGTTTACTGAAGGACACTATACAAGAATTCTAAAGGTTCATATAAGTGAACCAAGTTTTTTTAAATAATTTTTTTGTCCAAAGATTTTAATCATAAAGTATTTCAAAAAATTAAAAATGGAGAGTACATACCAATTAACCTTTATTCAGGAATGCATAGCCCAACCTGCGAAATGAGAGGAACCTTCGACGGGTCAGTCTTAGCTATAAGTAGCTGAAATTAATACCATACAGCATTGCAAATAAGTTGCCTTCAATGTTTGTGGTATGAACTATATGTGAACACCGTCGTTAACTCTCTCTGGGCCTGGGGAGTAGTATAAAAACCTATAAGCTAAATGATTGACATATTGGGAAATCCCACTAAACTCGTTGGCTGGGAGGCTAACATACCTTCTTGAAATAAGGGGCATAAATGTCCCCCATGCACATGAATTTGGCAAGCTCTTACGGGACGGCATGGCGAAGCTTCAACGGGAAACGACTAAGGGTGTCTGGAATAAGACAGAATGGTTTATTGTTCATGGGCCCGGAGTGGTGACGTGGCCTAGGAAATTCTTTCTATGTCTATAGCTGATGGGGGTTATCAGTTGTTCTATGTTATTCATCGATACCCAGACTCATTAATTAAATTATTCACCAGCTTGTTTTTTTAGCCAATCTGAGGAGAAAGAAACAGCCCAATCATCTAGGATCCGCCAAGGCTTTTTTCCTGCCACCCAAGATCACTGCTGCAGCCTGAAAGTTTTTTTTTTAATGTTTGGTGTCTGCATGTTTATATAACCTTTAAAGTTGCCCGTCCATCAGTCCCACCAGTGTTAGAAATGGGGGACTACAGTTGGCAGAGGTTGGTACCTTTGTCCAAACAGGGACCCTTGCTTCTAGTCAGGGTAAGGGGGATACACACTCTAGTGCTCACCCCCTGGGTAGCTTGGAACGAGCAGACAGACTTATAGCAAAGGCAATGTGTAAAGTATTTGTACTCAAAACACAGTAATACAGTGATAACACCACAAATGGACACCACACCAGTTTAGAAAAATAAAGTATCTTTATCTAAACTCAACAAGATGAAAACAACAAAAATCCAACATACAAGTTTTAACAATATGACTTTAAAACTGTTTAAAGCAACTGTGTCCATAGAAAACGATGGATGTGTGATTCCTCTCAAAGTACCTGTAGCTGTGACAGAATTCACAAGGCCAAAGAGCCGCGGAGAGGGGAAGCGTTGAGAACACAAAGAGATGCGTTGAGTCCTGAGACCAAGGGGAGAGGCGCTGCAATAGTTCTGCTGCATGCAGGAGAAGTGATGCGTCATGTTTGGTCTGTAGGGGGCAGCGATGCGTCGACTCCAAGATGATTCTGGTCCGCAGGTGATGCATCAGGAAAACTTGCTGCACAGGTATAATGCGTGGAAATCCAGTATGCGTTGGTGATCGATGGAGGCGGCGTTGGGCGGCGCTGCGTCGGTTTCTTCAGTCCGGATCCTTTGATGCATTGGTTATTGCAGTGGCGACAGTCGCTGTGTCAGTTTTGGCAGTAGCACAGCGATGCATGGGGATTTTACTCGCACAGCGGTGCTGCATCGGGAAAACAGTCGCAAGAGGAGTGATGCATCGATTTTCTTGTAGTTGCGTTGCTTTTCCAGCTCCCAACAGCAGGAATAACCTCCAGAGGCCCAACACAGTCACAAGCACCTCTTGGCAGGTCAGAATTCCCAGCAAGGAAGTTCAGGGTAGCTGGGTGTTACCGAGACTTCAGAACAGGTGTTAAGCTCTACTCAAGCCCTTGGAGATCATCCTAAAGCAGGGGGACACAACACACAGCAAAACTCTTGTCCCTTCCTTGGCAGAAACAGCTACTGCAGACCAACCCCAGATAGCACACAGCAAAGGGGCAGTACTCCTCTTCCAGTTTCTCCAGTTCTTTTTCTTGGCAAAGGTTTCTCTTGATTCCAGAAGTAGTCTTTGAAGTATTTTCTATCCCTGAGACTTCCAACAGAAGTCATACTGTACCTCAATCCCTTGGAGAAAACTCTAACAGCAGGATGATGAAAGCACAGTCCAGTCATTTCCCTGCCCACAAGACAAGCACCCACTGCAAGCCAACCCCAACAGCACACAGCACAGAGGCAGTACTCCTCCTTCAGCTTTCCTGGTTATTCTGCCTGACAGGTTCCTTAGTTCAACAGTAATCTAAAGTCCAGGGGTCTGGGACGGCCCATTTTATAGCACATATTGCTTTGTTCTCTGGTGGCAGAGAAGCTCTTTGCCCAGCCAAAACCAGTTCTGTCCCATCTGGTGCAGCTGCCGGCAGACAAGGCCCATTCAGGAGTGAAAGAACTCTCCTCCCCTACTTTAAATGCAGCCCAGGTCTATTCAGCCCAGCCCTGACTCATCCAGGAATGGCAGGACACATATCAACCCTCCGTGACATCTAAGAGAATGCACAACCCCAGCGCCTGTCATTCAGAAGCCAGACAGTCAATCCACACACCAGCATAGGCACACCGGATGGCTAAGCAAAAAAATACCCACTTTCTAAAAGTGCTATTTTCAAACACACAAACTAAAAATCATCTTTACTGAACTTAACTTCCTATCTTGTCCCAATGGAAAGTTATATTTATAAGATGTTACAAATTAACTCCCATGTTTTCCTATGGGGTAAGATAGCCTTTCAATGGTGAATAACGAAATTGGCAGTATTTCATAATCAGGATACATCACACACACCAATACATGTCCTACCTTTCACATACACTGCACCCTGCCCAGGGGTGTGCATTGGGCCAACCATAGGGCGCCTTACATGTAAGAAAAGGGAAGGGTAGGGCCTGGCCAGTGGGTGCACTTGCCAGGTCGACATGGCAGTTAACAAACTGCACACAGATACTCCTGTGGCAGGTTTGAGATACATTTTCAGGGCTCCTCATGTGGGTGGCGCAATCAGTGCTGCAGGCCCACTAGTTGCATTTGATTTACAGGCCCTAGCACACTCTGCACATTACTAGGGGCATACCAGTAAATCAAATATGCCAATCAAGGATAATCAATCATGTTCACAATCTACACAGAGAGCATTTGCACTTTAGCCCTGATTAGCAGTGGTAACGTGCCCAGAGTCTTAAAACCAACAACAACATGTCAGGAAAAAATAGGAGGAAGAAGCAAAAAGTTTGTGGATAACCCTGCAAAAAAGGCCATTTCCAACAACCAGTATATCCAATCCATAAAAGGACCTGAGGTGTCCGTTTACAAGACCCTAAGATCTGGAATGCCTCTGGATCCCATTCAGAAAGCAAAACTAAACTTCTTTGATTTTCTTTTTTAAAGAAAAGAAAACCTACTTAAAAATGAACGTTTAGGGAATTTCCTTTTCTAAAGTCTTTCCTATTAATATGCTATCAACGTATGTAGTGTCTTCATCTGAGCAGATTCCAATGGCGACTAGAGATTCTGTTTTTGTCTGAATATCAGTACCCAGAAGTTATTTCTAGATGATGCCCAGTGGTTTAGCCAAGGTTGCGCTAAATAATAAATTAACAATTAACCAATACATTTTCTGATTACCCAATTTAATTATATGGCAGTTAATACACTAATACGCTGATATTGTCTATGGAATGGTGAAAGACTGGGCTGGCCCGAACAGGATTTAAAAGTGTGACTTGGAAGGCATAAATATGTATGAAGTCAATACTTGACTCATTAGACCATCTTGTTATTACTGCAACTCTACGTATATTGGATGCTTCAAAGTGGAACGATGAAGATCCTGCAACATATCAAGCATAGTACGCCAGACTTTTCCATAAATTCAACTTAGAGATGGTGCTATATAAGTGTAAGGGAAGTAGAGCCAGGGAAAAAAAGGCTCCAAATAAGGGGCCCCTTGGAGGAGCAGCAGGAACAAAAGGGAAATCTATGGCTTTAAGGTTTCAAGAAAAGTATAAGTATTATCAGTTTTTTTAATTTTTTCAAATTTCTTCATGACTTTCCATACATCCAAAATATTATACATTAATGACAGGTAGCGGTTCAAGTGGACTTGTGTGTCTCCTCATCCCCATTCCCCACCATTGCTGCGCAGACATCCCCCCTGTAGTGATTCTATGCTCCCCATACCTTACCCCATTTCCCGGGGCACCCCCTAGCAGAATAAACAGACCTCTCTCTAAACATACACCAGTCTAAATCCTCCTTCCATTTCTCAATCCGGGGCGGCTGACTGGCTCCCCACAGTTGAGCAATATTGCGCTTAGCTATCATAAATGCTAACATTTCCCAATGCTTTTTGTATGAGTTTAAGTGTGTGGGTTCCCAAATGTTTAGAATACATCTGTGGGCGTCCCCAGGACCTCCCGCAGCATATGGTGGACCTCCCCCAGTAGGCTTGTTTCCCTCGACAGTGCCACAATATATGCGTGAAATTCCCTAGTTCCCCACAGCCCCTCCTGCACTCACCACTTTCAGAGTGGCCCATATGTACCAAGACGGGTCCCGTAACGAATGACCTGTGTAGTATCTTGAGTTGCACCAGTCTCAACCTCATCTGAATTGCCACCAACCTCGGGGAGGAAACCGATTCTTGCCAATCCTCTTCATCTAGCTCAAGACCATCATCATTCCAGTAATGTCGTACCATGTCTAATGGATCCTCCATGTTATTGATGAGCTTCCTATAGATCAGAGAGATAGTTTTCTCGGGGAGTTGCCCATCTAACATTCTATCTTCAAGGGGATAGGACTCCGGAAGCGTCGTACCCCTGGGGATATGTGCGAGCAGCGCATGTCGGACCTGGGGGTATGGGAAGTATTCACCATCATTCAATTGGTACTGCTGCTTAAGGGAATTGAATGTGTGTACCGTCCCCTCCCCCATATGTCTTTTATGTGTGTAATCCCTATCATTTCCCATTTATCGAATCCCTTGGATTCCATAGACTCCCCAGCCTCTCAGAGTTCCAATGCGGGGTGGCGAGTGTGAGTTTCCCCTCCCATTTGAGGTGCCTGTTCGCCGCATGCCACGCCTGAACGGCATGTGCCGTAGGGTCTGTTAGCAGGGAATCTGCGAGGCCCAGCATATAGTGCCCTAGTATAATCACCCCCGGGTAGTTGCCAATGGTCCATAGCATATGCGGGATCATTTGGGGGTCCATAGACCCCATGGTTCACCACCGCCAATTGGGAGGCCCAATAATATTTCTTTAGGTCCGGCAATCCAATCCCCCCGTCATACCAAGGAAGGGTGAGTTTAGAGAATGCTATACGGGGCTTCCCTTCCCAGAGCTAGTGCCTCTGGAGAGACTCGATTTTCCTGAAATAGGATGTAGGAACTGGACCCATAGCGTTCTGTAGCGCGTACAGAAACCGGGGCAGAGCCATCATTTTAAAAAGCACTGCCCTGTCCAACAGGGAAAGCGGAAGAGCCTTCCATCGCATCACATCTTCTCTGAGGCATGTCAGATGGGGGCACATGTTATTGGCAAATCGGACCTGCTGGTCTAGTGTGATATAAATACCGAGGTACCTGAATCCTGAGTGTCCGGGATGACTGGTGGGTCGCCCCTAAGGACATAGAGCACCGATTTAGACCAGTTAGTCGCGAAGCCCAAATACCTCCCAAAAATAGTCAGCACATCCAAGAAACAGATTAGAGAGCCCCTCGGGTTAGTTAGGTAAAGCAGAATATCATTGGCATAGAGTGAGATTTCATCCTCCCATTCGAGTGTCCATCTCATGCCACGTATCGAACAGTCCTGGCCGACCCACGCCGCCAATGGCTCCAAGGCCAGGATGAAGAGGAGCGGAGACAGGGGACATCCCTGTCTGGTGCCCCTACTCACTTGGAAGTCAGGGGACTTGCAGTTGTTGACTACGACTCAGGCAATCGGAGCCATATATAGAAGGCGTACCCAACCCATGAATTATGGGCCGAATCCTAGCTTGTCCATTACTGCAAAAAGGTATGGCCACTCGACCCTGTCAAACGCCATAGTGGCATCCAAGGACACAAGTGCCACCAGTTCCTAAATTGTTGGGGCCCTTCCCAGGACCCCGTGCAGCCGCCACAGATTGAGGGCCGTATTGCGGTGTGACATAAAGCCCAATTGATCCGGATGTATTAAGGTGGTGATGACTTTGGCCAGTCTTGTCGCCAGCAGTTTTGCCAGCACCTAAGGCTCCACGTTAAGCAACGAGATGGGCCTATAAGACGAACAGCATGTCTTAGGCTTGCCCTCCTTGCATATGACTACTATATTAGCTACCCGCTGATCATATGGGAGTTGTCCCCTGTTCTTACTTTCTGCAAACATAGAGCGGAGAAATGGAGCGACCTTGTCGGAGTTCAGTTTGTAAAGCTCCACAGGAATGCCGTTCGGGCCTGCGGCCTTCCCGGACTCCACTGATGGCTTGCGCCACTTCGTCTTCTGTGAGTGGGGAGTATTCCCGATTTTCGTCCGACAGCCTGGGCAGTTGGATATCCCTGATGATCCCTCTGTTATCTGTTTTCGTATACACACCCGTCGAACTATACATCCCACTGTAGTAGTCTGCAAACGCAGAGGCAATGGCCTGCGGGACTGTGATAGAGCCGAAGTCATCCCCCTGCAGCTCCGGGACCAGCCGTGACGCCCACTCCCTCCTTTCTAGCCACGCTATGAGCTTTCCCGCCTTGTCTCAATGTTCATATACCCTGCTCTGGATCTCCCCGCACTGCGCCATAGCTCTGCCTCTGGCAAGATTGCCAAACTCAGCCTGGCGCAGACATAAACGGTGAAAACCCTAAAGTGTCACCATTTGAGATACCTCCTTTTCAAGTTGTATCACTTCCTCCTCCGCTTTTCCCAAGTCAGCCTGCCGTTCCTTCTTTTTCCTCACGATTAGAGATACAGCTTCACCCCAAATAACCGTTTTATATGCCTCCCACAGAGTCAGCGCCGAGTCTACCGTGCCCCGATTCTCTTGAAAATACCTGTCTGTGGCCTTAACTATTTCTTTCTTTGTGTGAGGGTCTCTCATGTGCTATGGGTTGATGGGAGCTATCCTACCCGCAGTGACTTGGTCGAACTCCAACCAGAGCCAGACTGGGGAGTGGTCTGAAATGCCCCTGCCAAGATGTCGCACCTCTCGAAGGGCGTGCGCCTGAGCGGCCTGGATAAGAATATAATCTGTTCTGGAAAGGCTTTGGTGTGAATAGGACACATGCGTATACTGCACACAGACCGGATTCCGCAGCCGCCAGCTATCTACCAAACCCATTGTACCCATATAATCGAGGAGCCACCTCTGCGCGCTCTCAGTGTTTGGGCAGGGTGTCTGTCTAATTCACCGTCCACCACCACGTTAAAGTAACCTCCCAACGCCAGGAGGCCCATAGGCAAAGTCAGAAAAATGGAGCCCAGGTCTGAAATGTAGGGCGGGACATATATAGAAACAAAGGTAGCAGTCTTCCCCTCCCTCTGACCCGATATTCCGACATATCTACCCCTGTGGTCAAAGCCATGTGGCTTGAATTATCAGGGGAAATGTGTTTTTCACCAGTATGCCAACTCCCCTCGACCCTGTAGTGAATCCTGAGTGCGCCACTAGTTTGTAACCCCCTTTATGTAGGGCCATGCACCTGTTTCCTATGAGATTTGTCTCTTGCAAGAGCACCACATCTGGAGAGCGTCGTCTAATAAACTGGCTGACCATCCCCCTCTTTATTTTGTCACCCTAGGCATTCACATTCCAGCTGAGCACACTTATCCCCAATCCCCATCTAGGTATCAACATTAAACCGGTACAGATAAGTCACTGGTACCCCGATGTCTCTTGATGTGTGAATAATAACATAAACTACAAACAATCCCACAAAAACGATGAGATCCCATGAAACAGGAAACCCACTAATCCCGAATCCCTCTCCCCCTCCCTGCACCCCTGCATATGGCATCCGCCCATCCCCAACTAGCAGTGTGCCTGTCGCCCCACACTCTAAACCTACTGGTTAACTAAAGGTAGTAATGAGGAGGGAGGCCGGTGCCCCGTCCCCCCTCAGCCCAGGTTAGAAGTTCCACGAGAGCCTACATCACCAAATTTAGCAGTTAATGTCTCCAGGGTTGCGCCGACTCCCAGGCCCGGGCCACAATCCCAATACCTGGCAGTATACAAAAGTCCGATATGTCGCACTCCGCCCTCATTCCCAGTCCTGCAATGCTTCCTCTCTGCCCATCTCTCGTTTACCGGGGCCGCCAGGGAGATGACTATTGATCCAGTCTGAGGCCACCTCCGGGTTGTCAAAAAACCAGACCTTCCTGTCCAACTCCAACCTCAAGCGGGCCGGGAACATCATGGCATATTTCAGTCCCTTGTCCCTTAGTTTTTTCTTCACGGCAAGGAAGTTCCAGCGTTATTTCTGCACGAGCTGCTTGAAGTCGGGGAAGAAAGTGAGGGTGGTGTTCTCATACCGCAGAGGGGGTCCCAGGTGGGCCGCCTGTGGGATAGTATCTCTGTCTCGGAAATCTAACACCCTGGCGATCATGGGACGGGGCGGTGCACCAGGTCTAGGGCACCCCCCTGGGACCCTGAGGGCACGCTCAATCGTAAAGAAATTACTCAATCCTTTGGGTTTGAGGTGCGTGAGTATAAGCTCTTCCACAAATAAATCCGGGGCCGGACCCTCGGACTTCTCGGGCACCAGGATTCGATTGTTGTTCCGCCGGGAACGTCCTTCATACTCATCCAGTTTCTGCTCAGTCAGGTCGTGAGAAGTCCTGAGGTCCCTCACCTCCCACTGGAGTAGTGCCACATCGTCGGTCAGACTGACGGTTTTAATGTCCAGCGACTTGACCTTCTCATTTACTTTAGTGAGGTCCGCACAAATGAGATTGACCCAGATGGTGACTGTGTCCAGTTTATTGTCAAGGGACTCCATCTTCTGCCCCAGCGACGACTTAACCCCATCAATCGCCGCCATGGTATCAAGCAGCGTCGGCTCAGATGATGAGCCCAGGGGGTCACCCCCGGCCTGCGACGCCTGTTTCAAATCAATGGGGGAGCCCTTGGGCATCGTATACCTGTCCAACTTGTTAGACTGGACCTGTTGTGATCCCTTAGACATCCTCTGCTCAAGTCTGTCACCCTCGGGCCTTGCCGCCATTTCAAATTCCAGGCACAGGCTCCTCCGGCACCACCAACTCTGCACTATGTTATAGCCCAAGTTCCAAATGGGCCGGTAGTGACACAGTCCCCAAGGTGTCTCCCCGCAGTCTGGGACCAGCAAAGCGTTTCTGTGGTGGAGGCACCATGGGGGTCACCGGTGCAATGCCCACAATCGGCACTCTCCAGGACCCCCCCGTCCGCACAAAATGATCCTTTAGGATAACGTCTGTGGGAGACCAATGGAAATATATCAGCGCAAAGGTCTTTGTATTTGAGCACTATGAGGTTCCTCTATGTCCAATTCTGAAAGTAGTGTCTTCAAAAATACAGAGTTATGTCAAAGGAAGGTGTTAAGCTACCACAGGCTTGAATTGACATGCAAAGTCCAGTTCCGTCAATTTCCTTGCACAGCGGGCCCACGGGATGGGCCCATAAAGCCGCAACAGAGTCTTCACCCACCGGCCGGCGAGCTAGGGCCTCTTATTGCACAAGCCCAATGGCCACTGCCAGGAGACTAATGGCCAGTGTCCACCGGGGTCTCACTCACACCCCGGGAGATAAGTGTGGCCCAGGATGCATGGGCCGGGCCTCCAGGTGCCAGTCTACGCCCCCCCAAGCAGATGTCGCTCCGATGTAGCCCAACACAGCAGGGGGTTCCCCCGCCGGCTCTGTGGCCAATAGTCTGCCAAACGCCCATGCACCGCACTGTGCCTATATTCCGGCCAGCCGCTCCCTCGCTCACCGTCAACTTTGGCGCCGACACGCCCATCAGGTCACTTCAAGCCGCCTGGGATATCACTGCAGGGAGGGAAGGGGCCGGGGGACACTCTCTGTCACTCGTCCCCGTTCTAACCCTGCGGCGTGGGCGGCCCAGCTCACCAGCAATCTTCAAGACGTGGGCAGACCGACCACTTCCAGTCCGCTACCCCGGTGTTTATCTATTGTGCCTAGGTCACTGGCGCACTCCAGTCCCCTGCTTCGGCACCCGGAGGCCTGAAAACTGCTTTGCCGATAATTCCGACCCCCAATGCCGCAGAGTGGCCGGAGTTGCTGCTGGGGGTTCTGCTTCCGCTTCACTGCGATGCGACTTAGTTCTAGGATGTGCCGCAGGATAATTAGGCTGGGGAACAGGTGTTACGAAGTCGAGGACTTATGCGGCCATCTTTGACTGGCGCTTGGCTCCTCCCCCTATCTGTTATTGTTTGATCCTATGAATTGCTGTTTCTATTGTTTTTTTTTTACAATTTAAAAGTGATCTTTATTTAGTAGCATGGCGATATCAAATGTAGAATGGCGATGTAAGAAATTTAAATATTAATTGAGGGGGTGAGATCCTTGTCAGGGTGAAGCACTGTCACTAAATTAACCTGTGTTTAACCCTCTGATAGGTTGGCACAAAACAGTGAGTCCTAACTTAGAAACAATGTGTAAGGTATTTATGCAGTAATAAAATGAAAACACTACACAAGAAAAACCCTATACCAATTTAGAAAAATAGAGACTATTTTAGTAAATAAAAATAAAATCAAATAGGATTTGTAGAGCACTGCTTATCACCTCGGAGGGTATCCAGGTGCTGGGGGGACGAGGATGTTGCTGCTGGGATGGGTTAGTCAGAGAGGCAGATTTTTAGATCCTTCGTGAACTCCTGCAAGGTGGGGGATGTGTGGGCGAGGAAGGGGAGGCCACTCTAGGACTTGGCCTCCAGGTGAGAGAAGACGCTGCCTCCACTTCAGTGAATGCAGGTACGGGGCTAAGAAGAAATATGAGGAACAACGATAGGGGTTCGGTTGGTAGAAGTAAACCCTGTGGTTGAGGCACGCAGGGCCATTGTTGTGAAGGGCTTCGTAGGTGTGGGTGAGCAGGTTCAACTGGCATTGTTTGCTGATGGGGAGCCAGAGTGGAGCCTTGAGGTGGAGAGAGGTGTGAGTCTGCCTCAGGAGGTCGAGGATGAGCTTGGCTGTTGAGTTCCTGATGGTCTGGAGTTTATTTAGTAGTTGAGTGGTCATTCACACTTAGAGGGAGTTGCTATAGTCCAGGCGGCTGGCGACGAGGACCTGGGTGACAGTGCATCTGATGTTTGGGGGATCCATTTAAAGATTTTTCTGAGCAGGCGGGGGTGAAGCAAGGAGGAGGATGAGACAGAGTTGATCTGCTTCCTCATCAAGAGTTTTTTTGTGGAATATTATTTTGAGGTTTCTTACGTGCTCTGTGGGTTTGGGGCCGAGATCCATTGGCCACAAAGAGTCGCCCCACAGGGATGTGTTGCTCCAGAAAATTAGTATTTGTGTTTTGGCTGTGTTGAGTTGGTGCATCTACTTTACATCCAGCTTGCTATGCTGAGCATGCACATGTGGAATTTGGATATCGTGTTAGTCAAGAGTGAGTGGATGGCTGAGTGTCATCCGTGTAGCAGATTAAGTTTATGCCATGGAATCTACCCAGGGTGGCCAGAGGTGTCATGTAAGTGTTGAAAAAGGTTGGGCTTAGAGAGGGTCCATGTGGTACGCTGCAATTGATGTTTTTTGGTCCAATAGTAAAAGGTGGGAGGTGGATGCTTTGGCCTCAGTCATAGAGGAAGGAGGAGACCCTGTTAAGGGCTTTTTCTTGCATCCCCTTTTGTGGAGGCCATGCAGGAGGATGTGGTGGTACACAGTGTCGAATGCTGTGGGAAGGTAGAGAGAGATCAGGGCAGCAGTCTCTCCCCAGTCCAGGAGGGTCCTGATGTCATCCGAAGCTGTGATTAGGGTATTGTTAGTGCAGTTATTTGAGCAAAATCTGGATTAGGTGGTGTTCAATAGGTCTTTTTTCTCTAGATGGGCAGTGAGTAGGAGGTTTATTGCTTTCTCTAGCACCTTGCCCAGGCAGAGGCAGTAGGGAGAGGGAGCAGTAGTTTTTGAGGTCTTTGGCGTCCGTGGTGTTTTTTTTTTTTTTAGGAGTGGTTTGATTTCTGCATGTTTCCATCCTCCAGGGAACGAGGCAGATTTGATGGATGCGTTGATGATTGTGGTAGGCTTTTTGCTGATGATGGTTTTTCCTAGGATAAACATGTGGTGGGAGTAGGGAGTCTTGGGGACACCCGAGTGGATGGAACCCATGATATCAGCAGTTGTGTTTGCAGTGAAACATTCCCGCGTGATTAGTGAGTTTTTGTGGGGGTTGAGTTTGTGAGGGTGTTGTATAGCTCCTGCGAGGGGATGACCGTGTTCTCTGTGGCTGTGGGATTAGAGAATCCCTTGATGATGCAGAATAGCTCCTTGTTGTAATTTGAACTGGTGTCCAGGGCAAGGGGCAGGGTGTTCTTTTTGGTGGTTTCAAGTTGGTGGTGGTACCTTTTTTGGGCTAATTTGAAGTTGTTGCAGTCATTATTTGTTTTGCTGAAATGCCAGACCCTCTCAAGTGGCTTACAAGGGCATTTATGAGATTTGAGTTCTGGTTGCAACCAGCTGTGATATATGAAGGATCTACCAGTTTTGGTAGGTTTGAGTGGGGAGATTTTGTGGGCACACTTTTCTATCCATTCCTTGAGGTTAGTGGTAGCGTTGGAGGAAAGGCTTTGAGTGAGTTGGTACAGAGGTCTGCTGTTACTTTGCTCCAGCTCCTGTAGGGAGTGTTTGGGGGACGGTGGGTGTGGAGGGGTGATTCTGATGTGGAAGTGAACAATTGAGTGGTTGGACAAGGTGATGATTTTGGTATAGTGGCTGTATTTGATTCAGTCACTAACTGAGAATATGGAGCCCAGAGTGTGTCCAGTGATGTGTTTTGATCCGTAACCAGTTGGCAGAGGCTGAGGATTTCCATGCTCTTGAGGGTTGGTAGAGTTGGTGTCTTTGGGGTCTCCCAGATGGAGATTGAAGTCCCAGAGGAGGAGGAAGTCTTTGGAGCTGATGGCCGGTGGGGTGATGAGCTTGGTGATGGCTTTGCAGAAGGCGGGGCATAGCCCCGGGAGTCTGTAGGTGAGAGTTGCCTTAGTTGGTGTTGATCTGTAAATTAAGGCGTTCCATGAGGGGGCCAGGGCTGCCGGCAGGGGCTGTGCAGTTTAGGGACTTTTTATGAATGACCACAATTCTACCCCCTTGTTTATTGGTGCGGTTCCAGTGGATTATCTTGTATCTGTGTGGTGTGGCGGTGGCGATATTGGGTGCTGATGCCAGGTCAAGCCATGTCTCAGTGCAGAAGATGATCCAGCCTGAATGAGGTGATGGTGTCACAGATCTTGTTGGCATGCTTGTGGAGTGATTGGGTGTTTATTAGAAGGCAATGGAGTTGATCTGTAGTGGTGGGAGATGATGAGGTTTCAGGAGCGGAGAGTTCTGTGCTGCAGTGAAATAGGCAATGTTGGCAGGAAAAAAGGTCCTCTTGTTGATCGGAGGGAGGTAAGGTTGCAGTTGTTACATTTTCCTGGGTTTAGGGCTAGAAGCTCGGTGCTTGCGTATCTGTAAATGGGAGGGGGGCAGGGATCCAGGCGCTGGGCACAGTCCAGGTGCGTATGGGTCCATACTGATTTTCCTTTTGCCCACCCGCACTGCGGCCTGCATTAAGTAGGTTACCCGGGTTGGATAAGGTCTTTGGGAGGCAGGAAGCAGACAAGGGAACAGCTGGGAATGAAGGTGGAAAATGAGAAAGGGAATCTGTGGAGAGAACAGGTTTTAAAGCGGGGAATCTGTGACAAGGGTTAAAGGCAAGAGGGGAATCTGTGGAAAAATCAAGTTAAAGATAAGAGAAGGAACTGCGGAAAAAGCTAGTTAAATCCAAGTGGAGAATCTGAGGAAAAAGTGAGTTAAAAGTAAGAGTGGAATCTGTGGAAAAAGTAAGTTAAAGACAAAGAGGAATCTGTGAAAAAAGCAAGTTATAGGCAATCGGGTAATCTGTGGAAAAAGTGTGTTAAAGACAAGAGGGGAGTCTGGAAGAAGTGAGTTAGGGACAAAAGTGGAATCAGAGGACACAGCGAGTTACAGACGGAAAGACCGAGGACCTGCTTGGTGCGAGCAGCAGGGGAGAGCTGGCCTGGGGACCTGCTCAATGGGGTTATGGTGTGGCCTCCATTAAATAGGTTACCCGGGTGGGTGGTGGGGAGTTGGGCAGGGTCAGTGGGAGGTGGGCAGGGTCAGTGGGAGGTGGAAAGTGGCCGAAAGAACAGCTGGGAGAGAAGATGGGAAACAAGCAAGGGAATCTGTTGAGAGAGCAGGTCTTAAAGAGGGAGTGTGTGAAAAAGCGAGTAGAGGCATGAGGGGAGTCTGTGGATAAAGCAGGTTAAAGGCAAGAGGGGCATCCATGGAAAAAGCGAGCTAAAGGCAAGAGGGGAATTTGTGGAAGAAGCAAGTGAAGGAGAAAGGTGGAATCAGAGATAGTCTGGGGACCTGCTCAATGGGGTCATGCTACAGCCTCTAAGTAGGTTACCTGGGTGAGGGGCGAAGTGCCGGCTGGGGACCGTAGGGGCAGAAGGAGGGTGGGAGAACACCTGGGAGGGAAGGCAGTAAACAAGCAAGGTGATCTGTGGAGGGAACAGGTTTTAAAGGGGGGATTTGTGAAAAAGTGAGTTACGGTACATGGGGAAACTGTGAAAAAAAGATTTAAAGTCAAAAGGGGAATCTGTGGAAAAAGCAAGTTAAGGCAAGAAGGGAATCTGTAGAAAAGGCGAGTTAAAGGGTGAAGAGAATCTGTGGAAAAAGAAAGTTAAAGGCAAGAGAGGAATCTGTGGATGAAAAGTGAGTTACAGGCAAGGGGGAAATTTGTGGAAAATGCAAGCGTAGTGGGCGTAGTGGGGCTCCGCGGAGCTACGCGGAGAGGGCGAGAATCTGTGCCCACTCCCACACTCCGCGTAGCCCCACTACGCACCTCCCTCCCGCTCTCCCCTACATCCATTATTTAAGCAACTAGCCTTAATAAATCTATTTTAAACCACTTACCGTGTCCGTGGGCTCGTCCGGGGCTCCCTCTGTGAATAGCGTTGTCCTGGATACCAATGCGCATGCGCGGGCGGCCGCGAATGCGCATTTCTCCCGAGAAATGGGCATGCGCGGGCGCCCGCGCATGCGCATTGGTATCCAGGAAAGGACGCTATTCCCAGAGGGAGCCCCGGACGAGCCCCCGGACACGGTAAGTGGTTTAAAATAGATTCATTAAGGGTATTTGCTAAAATACTGTATGTAGGGGAGGGCGGGAGGGAGGCGGGTGGCGGCCGACTCGGCTACGCTCACGGAGTGGGCGTAGTGTTGCCGGCTACGCTGTCTACGCAAAATGCGTAGGAGGCAACACTACGCCTACTCCGTGGGCGTAGCCGATTCCTCCGCCCAGGGTTAGTTAAAAGCAAGAGGGGAATCTGTGGAAAAAGCAAGTTAAAGGTAAGAGGGGAATCTGTGGATGAAAAGTGAGTTAAAGACAAGGGGGAAATTTGTGGAAAAAGCAAGTTAAAGGCAAGAGGGGAATCTGTGGAAAAAGCAAGTTAAAGGCAAGAGGGGAATGTATGGCAGAAGCTAGCTAAGGAGAGAGGGGGAATCAGAGGCCAGAGTGAGTTATGGAAGGAGAGAGCAAGGACCTGCTTGGTGTGAGCAGCAGGAAAGAGCTGGCCTGGGGACCTGGTCAATGGGGTTATGCTGGGGCCTCCATTAAGTGGGTTACTTAATAGCACCAAAACAAAAAAAATGCAATAAGTATAATCAGGGATAGGATTTTTAAAAGTTGAAAATAAAATAGTGCCAAAAGGCACAAACGTCAACCATGCTTACCTGGTCACGCTAGACTGGGTGAAAGACAAAAGTTTAGGTCGGCCGTGATGGAGCACTGGTCAAATACAGGGATCAGGTTTGTCTGGGGGGAAAGTTTACCTTCGAACTTTGAAACTTTTATGGCGAAAAAGTGGTAATCAGCGGAACAAACTGACAGCTGAATCTGAAGCTCGGCTCAATGATGATTGGTTGCAGAAGCATGGAGTCCCATTGCGGTGATCGACAAAGGCAGGAATGTTGCGAGCGGGTGAAGTCCGGAGTCTATAGATCAATGTTGATTCTCTTCTGATTGGCGTTGGTCTCAGTGATGCCTTCTATGTTTGGACTTTCCTGGTAGTCAAATCTCCTTCAGTTGGACAAACAAGCAAGCTAAGGCTGACTAGAGATACCACAACTGCGGCTTCAATGGGAAAACCAGTCTCTGATGGTTCTCCAGGCATGAAGTTGGCAATAAGTCCCACTTCTTGTTTTTAGGGGGACAGGATGACTGCACTTTAACACCAACCAAGTGGCCAGGACCTGGAGGGGGCACCACTTTGGGGTTAGGACTCACTACAGTAGAGGCCAGCAGCAGGGTCCAGGGCAGGCCCAGTTGGTAGCGGTCAGCTAAACAAATGGCTGCAGGGAATGAGAGTCTGGAAGCTTGTTGTGTCCATGTAGCTCTCACAGGCTCCAACTGACCTTTAGAGTCACTTCTGGGGTCCTTGGTTGAAAGCAAGCAGATCTAATCTTCGGGTTCTACAAACAGTAGAGCAGTCATTCTGATTCTTCACAGGTCCAGGAGTGTTCTAAGAAGAGGTCTGTGGGGTCCATTCATATGCACAGTAGTAGACTGTTGGTGAAGAGAAAGCCTTTGTCCACCCCTATACACCTCTACCACCACTAGGTTTGATGCCATCTTAAGTAGATCTGCAAGTGACAAGTTAGGAATCCTTTGACACTGAGTAAGGGAATGGGCACAACCCCCAGACCATTCTGTCAAAGGAGGAGTCTACCTTCCCACTACCAGGGGCCTTTGTCCAATGTCTCACCACAGGGGAGCCATGGGCATTTGGGGCCTATGTTAGAAGTGACCTATAGGTGGTAAAGAGGAAGGTTTTGGCCTGGCAAATTGTTTGTTTTGCCAGTCCGAAATGACAGTTTAAAATTTCCAACCAGGCTGCAGGGGCAGGCCTGAGACAGTGCTACTTTGGTGGGTAGCACAATGAGTGCCTTACTAGGAGCATTTCATTTACAGGCTCTGGGTACATGTAGTGCCATATACTAGTGTTAGACCTGGCATCTTTTGGCATGTTTCCCCTGTCTTTTTGCTTTCTGACCTCCTGGTTTTGACAATGTTTTTGCTGGTTTAGTGTCACTGCACACTTTCTCACTGCTGTTCAGTGTTTAAGTGCAAGTGCTCCTATTGTAAATTGTACTATGGATAGGTATATTTGATTTACTGGTAAGTCCCTAGTAAAGTGCACTGAGAGTGCCTGTCCCTGTAAATCAAATGCTGCTAGTGGGCCTGCATTGTTGACAGACTACAGGGGCTGTCCAACAACCCTGAACCTGGGACAATCGATTATGACACCTAACAATTGGTTCAGGTGAAAACATAAAAATCACGTACATAGAATGAAAAGAGAATTAAGAAAAAGAAGCCTATACATACACAAAAGCAGTTTTCAAAAAACAATTATAATTTATTGAAGTTATAATTTTTTAAGACCAATAACGCTCAAGGGAAATGTTGGCAAAAACAAGAACAAACAATTCACAGGCCAAACAAGTAGCTAACAAACAAACATTATATATACAAAAAGAACAACGAAAACAAAATAATGCATCCTTCATGAATTAAGGCCACAAAGGCGTCGACGGCGTTTCGACCACTGGGTTATTGTGCGGTCAGCATCAGGACCAAAGGGTTACTTGAGCGTACAATTGCTTTGTCTAAAGCAAATCAGTCATAAATGGACTGGCAGTTTGGCGAGAAATCTAAGCTTAGAAAAGGTGATTGCTAACTGCAACCCAATATATCATTATAGGACCACTCAATAGTCTTCTCAGGTGTCTCCAGGGAATATAAATCAGGTGGATGGTGTATAATTGCGCCCCCAATTGTGCCCAATAAATCGGCGGAATTGAAAACAGGAACCCTGTCACTCTTGAGTTCTCGCCATCCTAGTGGGCCTGCAGCACTGATTGTGCAACCCAGACAAGTGGCCTTTCAAAGGTGTCTCAGACCTGATACTGCAGTGTCCGCTTGCAGTTTTTACTGCCTTGCCGACTCGGTGAGTGCACCCACTTGCCACGCCCTAGCATTACCTTTTATCACATGTAAGTCACCCCTAAGATAGGCTCAAGGTACCCCTGTGGGCAGGATGCAATGTATGGGAAGGTAGGACATGTACTGGTGTGTATAACATGTCCTGATAGTTAACTTCAGTGTGATTCATTTTTCATTATGGAAAGATTATCTGTCTCATAGCATAGAATGGGAGTTTATTTATAACATCTTATAAGAATAACTTCCCATTGGGACAAGGCAGAAAGATGGAGTTTTGTATACCTGAAATCAGAATACAAAAATGCATCTTTTAGTAGAGATGATTTTTATGATCTGTGTTTGAAAATACCACTTTTAGAAAGTAGTTATTTTCTTGCGTAGCCATCTGGTGTGCCTCTGCTGGGTTATGGATTGACTGTCTGACTTTGGAGTGACAAGGGCTGGGAATGTGCATTCTCTTCAGACAGTCACAGGGGGTCGAGGTGTGCCCTGCCTTTCCTGGGTGAGTCAGGCCTGGGCTGAATAGACCTGGGCTGCATATAGAGTAGTGGGAAGAGATTTCCTTGCACGTGAATAGGCCTGGTATGCCTTGGACAATGCTGTCTTCACCTCCTGCCAGGTAGCTGGACCAAAGAGGACAGAACTGGTTTGGGCTGAGCATATACACTCTCTGCCCAAAAGAGCAAAGAGAAACTGAGTATAAATATTGGGACCCAGACAGCAGAACTTTAGATCTCACTTGGCTCAAGGAACCAGTTGATAAGAAGAGTTGGAAGAGCTGCCAGGAGGAGTACTTCCCGTTTGCTGTTTTGTTGCTTTGCCGGGTTGGCCTGCAGTTGCTGCATCTCCCTTCGGCAGTGAAAGGACTGGACTGAATTTCCTTTACCTGTTGTTGGGTATCTCCAAGGCCTTGAAATAGAGCTTGCCTCCTGCTCACAAAGTCTCAGGGACAGGAAAGAGCTCACCTACCTCTGGGTATTGCTGTGGAACCGTGGGTTTCAGTTGCCACAGAGGGGGAAAGCAGCTGACTCTGTCACCAACACCGCTGCTGGCTCCGTTTCCTGAGGGCACTGCAGAAGACACTGACCCTCTTTGCCCCACAACTCTGGTCTCAACAATGATGATGACTGCTGCCCCCACTGAGCTGCTGCTTGCTTTGCGACCAGTGGGCACCACCGTTCCTCGCTTTACTTTGCCGCCCTAGTCTCACGGACAAAGTCACTGCACGCTGATCTTGACACCCGTGACTGCACCGTGGTTTGGAGGCAGCGCTCGTAAGTCACTTGATGCAACACACTGCTCACTCCGACACTGCAGTCTGGGCTAACCGACACCAGCTCCCATCAACCGGCTGGACGACCATCACCGAGCAGCTGCCTGCACCACGACCTGAGGGCACTGCATGCCGGACCCCTACGTTTCACATCTCGACCGCAATGGATGCTGCAACTGTCCCGCACCAACGTGATTGGCCGCAACCTAGGGTACTGTTTACGAGTCTGCTGACATTAATACCGGTCCACACCTATGCGGTTGGCTGAAACTGTTGGATTCTGTTGCTTTCAGCACAATGATGGCCCCGGATGAAGCTACTGACTTCAAGGAACTGCATTTTTGAGTCATTCTTGCAAAGGGCCTAATTTTGATTATTGTATGTTGGTCTTTTATTGTTTCACTCTTGTTGCACAGATAAATATTGGTTATTTTTCTAAAACTGGTGTGGTGTCCTGTTGAAGTGTTTTCACTGAATTACTTTTGGTTATGTGCAAATGCTTCACACACTGCCTCTTAGATAAGCCTGACTGCTCTAGTCAAGCTACCAAGGGGGTGGGCAGGGGTTATTTGAAGTAGTAAAAGGGAGGGTCCCTATTTGGACAAAGGGACAAACCATTGCCAACCTGACACCTCCATTTCTAACAACTAGGGACTTGTAAGTAAAAGAAATGTGCCAATTAGCTATGTGCAACTTTTACCAGGTTTATAAGGGAGTACCAACGTACTTTACCCTTAGTTAGCATGGGTAAGGTACACACAGTGCTATGGCTAACAAAAAAAGGTTCAGCAACATAAGGCAAAAATTGGGGTTGACCATTCAGAAAGCACTATTTTTCAACAGGGAATATACTTTGTAGCAATAACTTTATCAAAAACTATTAAGGTTGTGAATGTTCATTAAGTATGTTTACAAAGGTTAGTGTTAATGTTAGTGGAAAGTGCAAGGCATTTGTATAAGGCAAATCCTTTAAGGCAGGGTGGTTGTTTGCAATTTCTGTTCTCAAGTGAATGGTATGGGTTGTTTAATAAAACATAGCAATAACAAAGGGACATAGACAAAAAGAATGTATTTTTGGTGAATTTTTTAGAAAGTCTATGAATGAAAATGCCTTTATTTTTCCCATTGACAATAGAAGTAAAAGATAAGCTATTAGCCAGAAGTTTCTATGCAAGCAAAGTTCCAATTTTTGAATAAAAATAACCTAACAAAAACAAAATGTTATCTTGACAGCAAGGTTAAACAAAAGAACATGCAAGGGTAAATAGTGAAAACTATTGTTGGACTGATTGCAAGTCAGGCAAAGCAGAACTACCTCATGGAACTTTGATCTGCCTTAATCCAAATGGGTTGGTTTTTCCACACTTTTACAGGGAGAGTGTTGTATAGCTCCTATATATCCTTATATCGTGTTAAGTTAGCATAGGTACGTTTCAGATTTAAACGCCATTTTTTCCTTTCTTGCAACTTCTGCACACGACCCTTAATTGTTGACTTAGCTTTCAACCTAGTGGTTTGCCGTGGTGTATGTGAGAATAATATGTTATTGCTCTGATATCAGTCTTGTTTAATAAACCATGTCTGCACGGAGAGTGCTGAAGTTTCAGGAGCAACACGATATGGAATTGTTATGAGGTCTGATCTCCACGCCTTCATAGTCATAACACAAGTGCAGCCTTTGCCAACTTGGGCTTGAGGCGGGATTGATATTGCTTTGCACGAGAATTGTTAACACACTTGATGCGGTGCACATGCAGAGAGAGCTGGTGTATGCTGATGTGACTCCTGCAACATGGCGCCCAACGGTTTCGGTGGTCTTGAATCTTGACACTCGTGTAGTTTATCATTCATGCCTTAACCCCTTCACATCCGTTTCCGGAAAACGGGGTGTTGGTGAAACCTACCTATTTTTTGAGATAGGTCTTTATTCAAGCTTGATTCTTACTTAAACGGTTTCTTTGAATTACTACCCAGTTGTGCTACAAAGTATTCTTTGTGTTTTCTTGTTTCCAATTCTGTGATGGCGGCAGCGGTGGCTATTGCGCAGCATAGTCGCGTAGCGGTACGCAACCATCTTCAGACGTACCAGGTCCCAGTAGATGGGATGGCTGTGATTTTCGTGGTAAGTGCAGATCCGGCGTTTCCTTACGAGTTGTTTTACTCTTCGGTTACGTTTCCGGCTGTGGACGCTAATTCTGGTTTGTTCCACTCCTACACCGCCTCGGATGTCCCGGCTGAATATACGCCATACAGGGCATTGGAAATACCTATTGATCATTGGCAGCATCGAGTTTGGTTTGATGGCGCCCTCCCCCACTCTTTGTCCCGTGCGAGGTTAGGTCCACTCTCGATTCCAGGTACGAATTGGCCTGCATTGGGTGGCTTTACCCCGCACCCGAATCACGGGGCTTGTACCCTGGCAGAAATTCGCCTAACCTTGATGAGACAGACTATACATACCCCACTGATTTGTCCATGCCTGACATGCAAGCTCGTTTAGCCACGGAATCCAGATTTTCATTTGACTCTGCTTCCCTTGCCTCGGAAAAACCCTCTAAAATTGCAGTATATGCTAGCCTGTTTAAAAAACATTTTTTGATACCTCCTTGGATATACATTTGGCTGGTCCTTTTTTCAGTTTACCTTTTTATGTCAATTGGTTTTGTGTTTTATTTTTTTCGCATTATGAATGGACACTATGTCGAGGAGAGAACTTGCATTACTCATTTGAATGGAACTTTGGCCCCACTTTCCTCTTCACATTCTACACATAGATTAAAAAGAGACTTGACTTTGGTTAACATCACAGCGTGGCCTGTTCTGGATGGAATCGCGTGGGATGCAGTGCGTTTTCAGATTCATGGCCCAACGGAAGTCGTTAATGTCCCTAATGTACTAAGAGTTAATATGGGGGATGTGGTGAAACAAAACATTCGTTCTGATGATTGGGATGTTAATGCTGTGGAAAGTTTGTTTTCTGATTTGAAATATTATGCTGCTTTTGATGCTGAGGATTTATATTTAGAATCTGCTAATTATGGTGAATTGTTCTGTTACCAACATTATGGCAATCACTTCTTACACAAGACATCTTCCCGAAGGGATGCGGTTAATTTTACTCAGTGGGAACATTGCCCAGCACCAACACAGGGGAGTTCAGAAACGTTTCTTAAAAAGTATACTTATTTCACTGACTTTAATCAGTCCAATCCCGAGTCCTTTTATTTTAAATTTCACAAACAGCCACTGTCCAAGGTTCGACTTACAAATACAAAATTGTTATATTCAAAGGCCTTCCTGGATCAATTAGTTACTGGAGGGTATGAGTTATGGAGGGATGCCATAGACCTTAAATCAGTTTGGGGCTCAAGGGCCTGGCAGGTACAAGGCGCTGGGCTTTGCACCGTGCATGTCTCTTCCCAAATCATATGTGGTTTTTAAATGAAACCATTTCCCAGACCACGTGCTTTGGATTGGCTACATCTAAAAGGTTAAACACCCCGTCTTTCCCGGAGTTGGAGGAATATGAGAATTGGAGTAATTTTACTAAATTGTCCATTAGAGAAATACAGGCTCTGCTTCTGACTTCCTCCTTTAACATTTCCAGTATGAATCCCAAGGGTTGGCTGCTTTGGCACCGTAGTGCTGATTCTTGCCAAAAAAGATTTTTAAATATAACTGACGGGTTTAAGACTGTTAGATCTGATCCCCGTTTTGATTTGAGTCATACTGTCACCTCTTACTCTGTGGGCAAGTTGTGTCAAGCTTGGCTGACACATTCAACTTTACCTGCGGTTAAGTATCACCTTTCCAAACTGAATGCAGACGTGGCTTGAATGATTTCATCAAAGGCCCAGCTAGTGGCAGGTCGAAAAGATGGTTTTATGGGGTTTACAATGAAATTTGGAAACTCTCACAGATTGAGGCTGCTTCACGCCTTAGGGCTATTGATCGGGCAAATCTTGAGAAAGTGCTTGCAGTGGTTGACAATAGCATTAACGTGCTTTCCTCTAGAATTTACACATTAGATAATATTGTGTCGTCTGTTGTTGATATTGTGCATGATGAAGTGTCTGTATTATACCATGGTCAAAATCAATTACGTTCAATCATGCAGTTTGCATGGCCACTACAGACTCTAAAAATGGGTAAAGTTCCCTGGGGATGCATGAACGTTTCCTCTTTATTTGCACCGTTTAATTTGACAGACAAACAACGCTTGCTTTCAATGCGTGATGCTTCCTTTTCTATGCTCCATATTGAAAGATTGGAATCTTTACCTTTTTCTGTGGCAGAGACCACTGCTGCTACGTGGCTTATCCACGGTTTAATAACGCTGCCTTTTGCTTTATATAAGTTTTCAAATTGTATGAAATATGTGCCAATAGGTCGTTTTGAACCCTTAGGTAGCGGTTTTCTTCATGAGGTCTGGTCACTCCCATACACATACAGATGTTTCAAGGATGAACAAGAAGTTTATCTAACAGGGGATGAGTGTACTGAGACGCCAGATCATTCTTTAATGTGTAGACACATACAGTTACACGGTTCATGTAACAAGGACAGACCGAATATGGCTTGCGTTTTACAGGGCACGCCAGTTCCTGCTATCATCCCCACGTTTAAATTGTTAGAGAATGGTAGTTATTTAATGCTCAATAATGAAAACTGTTGTGGTTTAATTAAAGGTATAGCTTTCATAGTAACGGTTAGTGAGCGAGTTATTTGCTGCAGAAATGTTCTTTATCCTCCCACACGTGAACATAGGGAGTCTTCCATTTGGCCACAGATACCGACCTTGGGAGCAGAATTCAGCGGCATGGCTAGAATAAGAGCTCTATTGTCCCAGAAAGAGGTGGCCTTGAGCTCGGCCCGTGAAACTTTCGTGCTTCACATTGCTAACACCCGTACGGAGGTTCAGGCTCTTTTAAACACTGATTTGCCTTTGCATTTCGGAGCCATGGTCCGTTCTATCTTTAACGCATCCTCCACAACGGGCCTAGCACATTTTTTTAAAGTTGTTAGCGGTGGTCTCGTGACTTCCTTTGAGAAGATTTTTGGAGTCATCCCTGCCTTCTTCCATTCTATTTTTTCATCCTTATTTGGAGGGTTCCCGTTTTTGCTTGCATTAGCGGCTGGCGCATTGGTGGTTTTCTGCCTTTTTAAATATGGATGCCCTTCCTGTGCAAGACCACGCACAGCTACTACTGACGCGGTTTCGCAACCGCATGCTTGATTATTATGGCACACTGCCGTTGGCGACTCTAAGCACGGCGTTTGGATTATCTTTTCGGTTCTCCTATTTCACCTGTGTCCAGCCTGTATTTCGCTGCCTGACCTGTGATTTCCTTTGGGCCATTGATTTGTGTCTCTGCGGACCAGCATCTTCTGACGTCGATTTTGATCAACTGATGAGTCCTATCATTGCTCACGAGTTGGTTTGTTCTGACGAAAGGATTATGGCCTTGGCGGTGGCACATGGACTAATGGGTCCCTGGGATGTGTTGTCGGCAGCGCAAAATTTCTTGGAACAAAGTTTTCTTGAAAACCCACCGAGCTGTCCTCTGATGGTTATAGAGGATCCGGTGCTGGAAGATCACGTATGTTCCTTTCATCTTTTAAACTGGATGGCTGAACTGTTTTCGGATGAGGACAGTGACTTCCTCCTTGAGGCTGTTGCAGCTTACTTTTCATATACGGTCTTATCATAGACACTGCCTCAGATTGGCATGCTGATTGATAGCATTTCCTTGCTTTTATTGACTTTTGGTCAAGACATTTTATTTTTGCTTGCCTATTGGCTTGAGCCACATTATATTTGTGGGCTATTTTTTAGCATTAGTTTTTATTATTGAATTTTTATTCATGCTCGTTTATAAATGGATTCTGCTCTCATGTGATGGCACTTCTGTTACCTTATTTAGTCCGTTCTCGGATCATGGGGGGGTGTTGTATAGCTCCTATATATCCTTATATCGTGTTAAGTTAGCATAGGTACGTTTCAGATTTAAACGCCATTTTTTCCTTTCTTGCAACTTCTGCACACGACCCTTAATTGTTGACTTAGCTTTCAACCTAGTGGTTTGCCGTGGTGTATGTGAGAATAATATGTTATTGCTCTGATATCAGTCTTGTTTAATAAACCATGTCTGCACGGAGAGTGCTGAAGTTTCAGGAGCAACACGATATGGAATTGTTATGAGGTCTGATCTCCACGCCTTCATAGTCATAACACAAGTGCAGCCTTTGCCAACTTGGGCTTGAGGCGGGATTGATATTGCTTTGCACGAGAATTGTTAACACACTTGATGCGGTGCACATGCAGAGAGAGCTGGTGTATGCTGATGTGATTCCTTCATGCTAGGACACTAAGGTATGGGCCCGCCCTAAAACAACCCAAAGAGACCTTCTTAGATAATAATATAATATATGTGTTAGGGAGGGTGAGATATAAGTGTTGTTAACTCTTATTCATTACAGCATGTTAACATGCTGTCACCATTCGCTTTTTATGTCTTAGTAACTATGCTGATAATTTTGCTACTGATAATAAGTATACTTGTATTATCAAAGATACTGCGCCTGAGAAGACGGCATTAGTAAATAAACATTTCAAATGCACATGTGTCTTCTTTACTCCATGTTCTGGTTTGTAATGATAATATAACGAAAGAGTGTTCATGAGTCCCACGTACCCTGAGGTACTGTAAGTTCATGTTCTGGTTTGTCTAAACATTGGGTGCATGATATGTCCAATGAGACACTGTAGCTAGCTCGGTAAGGGGTGAGTTGGTTGCTAAGGTAAGTTTTGGGACATCCTAATTTGCCGAGGTTCCACTCCTCTGTGCACAGTTCTGTGTGAGTACAGAAACCCTGCAACAAGAGACGTACCAAATTCTTCTGGCTGGTAATTCTAGCTTAGAAAATTGCATGAGACTCCAGCAATAGCCAAGCCTCATTCGCTGTTTTTTTTTTTATAATGGAGGAAGCATATTGTGCTCCCTCCTATCTGAAGACACTTTCCCTTTCCCTCCACAATTCTCCCTACCCCCCTTGCTGCACACTGAAATCTTTGTATGTTTTTACCACCTACCAGTGGTGAGGGAACATCACCTGAAGCCTGGCCTTGCTGGAGGAAGTATAGCCTTTGGCCTGAAGTGCCTTTAGGCCATCCCACTGCTGAGAGAGGGAAGAAACCTACCAAACATGCAGAGGTGTGACTGACCTTAAATACCAGAGCTGCTTGGTCCCTCATGCTGTGTGGGTCCACTTCCTGAAGGAATACTGCTAGCAATATCAGAGGGACCACTGTGTGCAGTGGGGGGTTGGCTGTGCATTGGGACATTGGGAGTGTCACAGGGGTAGGGCACAGGGCCTTGCCAGACCCTGCAGTCAACACCCCATGGCACATTGCCAAGGGCCATGCACAGCAGGCAGTGTGTCACCAGTGGGACTTGGGCAGGAAGCCAGGCCCTGCAACCAATCCACTACTGCAAACGGCCAAGGGTCTGTTGCGTCAGGGGTGGGAGTCTATGGGGTAAGGGTGCAGGACCTATTTGGACACCATGCCCTGTGCCAACCCTTGCTTTGTGCATGACTGTAGGGTGCCCAAGGGAACTGGCCTTATACTCAAATTTGAATGTGGTAAAAATAACCCACAGAAATGCACTGGAAAAACTAAGGTTAATGTGCCTTTTTAGTTAGGTAGGGTGATAAGATCTTAGCTTATGTTAAAAAAAACTGAAATTCCCTGGAAAAAAATGAGGATTAAGGTGATCGTATAGTTGGGTGGTTGTGGCTTAAAGTCAAAGCCTGGTGCAAAAGTGAAAGCTTCTGTTGAGACAAGATTATCCACCTGTGGATGTCTGGGCCTGTGTCCATTTTAAATAGATGTAACACATGGCCATTAACAAATTCTGGGTAACAAGGATATTCATACAGTGTATTTCCAAAACTCCACTGAAGATTTTTAGGCCTTGCAGACTGCTGAATATTATAGAACGTCCGAGTGACCCAGTTAGAGGTGGTTTAACTCACACTGTGGTAATAAGCATAGCACTATGGTTGTATGTGATTGTGCTCTTTTCAGGAATGTATGTAATGCGTTTTACCAAACTACAAAGAGTTGTGAATGGAGTCTGGCAGAAGGTGTCTCATCAGTGGCAAATGCATACCTTTCAGTCTCCTGTCTTTAATTTTCCGGGCTTGCAAACTGAATATGAGTATTGAACAAACTCTATTTTGGAGGCAGCTCAAGGTTTAAAGAGGGGGTGACCACTTTAAAGTCTATGGAGGCATTGTTTGTTATGTGGGTGAATGCCAGTAAAAAGAGGGTACCATTCATCAAATGACAGATATGCTATGTGTCTAGCATGTGGTCAAAGGTTATGCCCATTTTCACCTGAATGGTGATAGTAAATTGCACACAGGTGTAGCTTGTTGAATTGTCTCAATTCAATAAACGGGTGAATGGAACTTGGCACAAAGTTAGAATTTCACTCAGAAAACGTACTTTTTATGATTTAGTGTAAATCCATTCAGCCGTATTTGCGAGACTAACTTTTAAAGACGCTCTCAGGCTGGCCTTGAATGAGTTAAATAGCTAGATATATCTAGATGGTTAGCCCTGCAGGAGTTCCACTGTGTTAGACCTAGCTTTTTTTTGCAGGTGTATCCCCAAACTTTAAGCCTTTTGCCTCCTATTGTTCTGACCCTGTTTTTTGTTGGCTATAGGACTCTTGGCACTTTACCACTGCTGATCAGTGCAAAAGTGCATTTGCTCTCTGTGTAAATTGGGATTATGATTGATTATCCATGATTGGCATATTTGATTTACTGGGAAGCACCTAGTAAAGTGCACTGAGTGGTGCCTGGGCCTGTAAATCAAATGATACTAGTGGGCTTGCTGCAATGGTTGTGCCACTCACATGAGTAGCCCTGTAAATGTGTCTCAAACCTGCTACTGCAGTGCCAGGGCTCATAGTTTTGAACTGCCATGTAAACCTGGCAAGTCCACCCATTTGCCAGGCCCTAACCTTTCCTTTTGTTACATGTTAGACACCCCCCAGGTAGGCCCAAGGTACCCCCATGGGCAGGGTGCAGTGTATGTGAAAGGTAGGACATGTGTTGTTTTTTTTTGCATATCCTGATAGTGAAATACTGTGCATTTAGTTGTTCACTATTGAAAGGTTGTCTGTTCCATAGGTTAACATAGGAGCTGCCTTGTAACATCTTACAAGTGTAACTTTTCATTGGGAAAAGATATGGAAATGGAGTTTAGGATCTCTGAACTCAGAATTTAATAACACACCTTTTAGTGAAGGTGGTTTTTAAATTGTGTGTTTTAGAAAGTGGGCATTTTCTTGCTTTAGCATTCTGTGTGCCTCTGCCTGTTTGTGCAGTCACTGTCTGGTTTTGGAGTGACAGGAGCTGGGTATTTGCCTTCAATCTAGACAGTCACAAGGTGGGGTTTAGGTGGGTCCTAACTTTCCTGGATGACTCATAGCCAGGCTGGATAGACCTTTCTTCATTTAGAGTAGTGGGAGGAGTTTTCACTAGCACCTGAATAGGCTGTGTCTCCTCTACACAATACTGTCTCCACCCTCATGGTCAAGCTGGACCAGGGAGGACAGAACTGGTTTGAACTGAACTCAGGGGCTCCAGTGATACAATGTGCTATAAGTATTGGACCTCAAATCCCAGAACATTAGAATACTTCTTGAATCAAGAGGAACCTCTGCCAAGAAAGAAGCACTGAAGAGCTGTGAGGGGGAGTACTGCCCCTTTGCTGTGTGTTGCTTTGTTGGGCTAGCCTGAAGCTGCTGCTTCTACTAAGGAGAGGACAAAACTGGACTTTTTGTGCTTGGTCCTGTTCTGAGGTCTCGGGGCACTATGACTTTACCCAAAGCTTCCTAGAACTCTACTGCTGTGAGTTCTGAACTGCCAGAGGATACTTATTCCAGTTCCTGGCCTCTGAAGATGGTTCCAGCTACAGGAAGCTGCCAAGAACTAAAGATCTGAAGAAAAGCATTGCTTCGTCCTCCTTATAGCTGAATTTCCCAAAGCAGCACCTCTGTGCGGGAGAAATTCCTGACACACAGCCCCATGTGCCTGGGATACAGCAACACGCCAAGTTCCATGCACTGTTCTCCAATGTCAAGGATCACCTCACCGACTCCGATGCTGACCCTTCTGGCTGACGAGAAGAATTGACGAATCGATGATCGATGGCTCGATAAATCGATGCAGCACCTGTATTGCCGTCGCCACATTGCCTCCAGCGCTTAGAGGTTTTCCATTCATCGCACCTGTGCACTGAATCTACAACACTGGGTGTGAAGTAAGAAACTCCCTATTCAGTAAGAAACTGATGCATCACCTCCTCTCCAGTTAGGATTTGACGCATCACCTCCCCTGTGTGGGAGTAAGGTACCAACGCATCCCCTCCCCTGGAGCAAGGAACCCACGCAACACATTCCCTGTGTCTAAGGATTCAATGCATCACCTTCCCCACGGCTATTTTTGCCTGTGATTATGAGGCATCCCAGGTGCTTTGTGCTGAAAGTGACGCATTCACAGTTTCCTATTGACAGGACTGTTTTTACCTTTTAAGAGTCATAGTTTGATATCTGTATGCTGGAGTTTTGTTGTTTTGGTCTTGTTTGTTTAGATAAAGATACTTTATTTTTCTAAACTGGTGTGGTGTTCTTTTGTGGTGTTTTCACTTTTAGACTGTGGGTTATATACAAATGCTTTACACATTGTAGTTGAGCCTGACTGCTCCTTGCCAAGCTACCAGAGAGTGAGCACAGGCAAACTTAGGTGTGCACTTGACTCATCCTGATACAAAGGAAGGGTCCCTAATTGGATAGGGTGCACCCCACTGCCAACTAGAGACCCCATTGCTAACATACTGTAAAATAAATTCCAAAAACAAAGTCCTTTATTTGGCCGAGGGAATTTTTTCTCCCATCAGCATTTTTGGTACTGCAAGACTGGTCCTCGTCCCAAGGCACAGGGGAGCAATTTGTCAGTGTGCTTACTCCAATATATGTTTGCTGAGATAAACAGAGAACTTTATAACAAGTGCTTTTTAAATTAATATATGTTACAAACATATGTGACTTTTCTATAATGGAACTTGTGGACAAGTGCCACAGAGACCATATTTTGGCACAGAATATGTTTACCGCTTGTTGTGATGTTTAGTGACAAAAAGAGCCAATTTCAGCTGCAGGCTCCTGACATGCCTCCTGAAGGATACAGAAAGCATGATAGGTGGGTCAAACTGCATAGCTGTAATCAATAATATGTCTTTTCATTCTGGGTGTTCTTCTTCATTTACATGTGCCCAGTTAATCAATCAAAAGCAAATACATGTGAATAATGCAATGCACATTTAGTTTATATATTTTGCAATTTGATAATCAAGCTTATGTGAGTATATTCACAGTATTTAATATAAATGCTAGCTGATTTATTTTAGAGTATGTTGTTACTGATTTCTAAGAGTTTCTGTACGACTGACAATTACATGCCTCGCTTATTGGTATTCAAAAAAACATAGTTTTGTAAAAATGAAAAGAATCAAAAAGGCATCAGGACACTTTCTACTAATTATTTATGCTAAGAGTATTTATAGCAATGAAATAAGGTTATAAAAACCGAGCACAAAGAGTGAAGATTAGAGGGGAATATTAGTGCCAGGAAACAATGAGACAGGTCATACAGAATCATATCTCCAGTTGCAATGAAGACTACAGTTAAGACAGGTGTGAACTTATCAGTGCAGCTCGCCTTACACGACGAGAATGACAGACCTTCCTTTTGCATTGAACATAAGCTCTATTTTTCAAACAATATGCAGGTGTGTACCATTTCTGAAACTCAAAATAGGTTTTATTTTGTCCTGGGTGAAAAATAGATTAGCACTTAGAAGTAGCAAAATGAGGGTAGTATTGCTATAGATTGTGATAGCAATCATGTTGATGTGGTTACTCTTATTCCCACTTTTAATAAACATTGCTGCTGCAATTTTATTTCTGTATTGTGGTCACAATTCATATTGTGTGCACTAGTCTAGGATTTTGATTTTAAAATAAATCTTTAAAACGTGATCCTCATGTTCTAGTGTTCATGATGGGATAATTCTTTAATGAAAGGATTTGGCATCTACCAATTATCCTTGTAATGTATCATGGAATAAATCGTTATCTGAAACACATCTCTCTCAAATATTGCTCAATGGATTGTAGGGTGGTTGCAGTGCAATAAGTTTTCTGATTCAAACTGGCACATTGACTCTGCCTTTAGTGCCCCTGGGTCTAGATAACTG
Source organism: Lissotriton helveticus (assembly GCF_964261635.1). Classification (NCBI taxonomy): domain Eukaryota; kingdom Metazoa; phylum Chordata; class Amphibia; order Caudata; family Salamandridae; genus Lissotriton; species Lissotriton helveticus. The sequence continues at coordinate 1,473,895,493 of NC_136065.1, forward strand.
TAGAAAAATGTAGAAAATGTATCATCTGACCCCAAACGCTGGGCACGCATTTTCTAGATCCTTAAGTATTTCGAATGACACACTCAAGAAATCAAATATTATGGATAGCGGAACTGTAAACGTGGACACTTTCTTCAGCTCAGTTCGGTACTTACTACTTGCTGATGGTTTGTTAGGGGCTTGACCCATAAGAGGTTATTCCCTATTTTGATTTCTCCTATTTGAATTTCATATTTTTAAAACCTTTTTCTTGCAAATGGCACATGGTCCTATTTGAATTAATGGACACAAGTCACACATGTGAAATCTGTTGTAATTGTGTATATTCCCATGAAATATTTTACTATTAGGTTGATTGGATGCTAATACTGGTTATTTTCATATGTACAAACATGCTGCAATGTCAGCTAATTATTTACTCTATTGTGACTTGGTAGGCCTCATAGGATATCAAGAACACCTGGCCTGCTTTGGTGGTCACCTACATGTAGTGAAGACTAGAATGGGTCCCTTAATCAACGATGGGACAAAACGGCCTCTGTAGGCAGGGTATGCAACATATCCACTATTTTCCCAGTATTGAAACCTTATAATTAGTTCTAGATTATAGAAATTTAACTGCACATACATGCCCACGTGCTGTACAAAATGCTCACAGTGCTAGACTAATTTAGTAAAGTTAAAAATAGAAAACGATTTTGGATATATCCAAAGTTTTTTTTAGTGAGAATATTCAACCTCAATCTCTGTATTTAATCCTTTTTCCTTTTGTTAGTTTTCAATATCCCTAGACAAGATTACCCATAGAGAATAAAAATATCCCTGGGCTTTGTGCAGCAAGAGTTATGGAAATCTTACAAGATGATCCCAAAGTGATATCATTAATCAATGATGTATAGAATACTGATGATGACTTGACTAAACACTTGCTAGGCTAGAGAGCTTGAATCAAATGCAAAATTAATTTTAGGAATTCTAAAATTGCATATTTGCATATGAAATATCCTCTGAAGGTAAAGGTCTGGCACCTGACTTCCTACAGATGTGTTACTTTACAACCCCCATACAAACTGACAAAATGACAAGCCCTAAAGAGATTTCTCAACTTTGGTAGAGCTTACTTGCCACATTATGCTGAGCAAGAGAAGCCATTAAACAATTTAATGAATCCCATGTTTTCTTGAAACAGTAAATGAAAACACACACAGCTGTCTTATCTTGGCTGCATGCATACACTTTAGAAACAAAACATTTAAATACTTTAAATAATATACTTAGTTATTGGAGTCATTTCTAGTACCTCAAGCTACACATACATATATTGTAATGAGGGACAGACAACCCCATCACTTACTAGAGAGATAATTCTCAATGCAGCCACATTGAAAAAGTGTCATTTCGCGCAAGGAAAACACATCATTATAGTCTCTGTTATACCTGCACAAGAAGTAGTAACAAACATTAGTAATACTAATACTTTTGCTCTAAATCTGCGCTGTGTGAACATAGCTTCTTCTCTAACTGCTACAGACATAATATTTGAATATGATCCTACACTCCACAGACAAGTGGTTTTGCAGTACACACAAAATATACCACAATCGCTAAATATTTAATCCCATGCATGTGTATAATAGTGTATTCTATAGAAAGGGCTCTGCACCCCCTGTAATTGGTACTAAAAAAAACGAATACACTACTTGTTCTGCAGTGCAGGTAGTTTTTGAAGTTAGTAGCATCAATCAACTATGTACACACTAAAGTTTAAGTGATTTCACTACATAATTTGCAGAATACATGCCCCACAGAAAGATGATATTTTAATTTTCACGCTTATTGTGTGTGATTCAGAATTTAGTGTCCAGGGATGTGATGTAGATTTACAATATTCTAAAACAAGAAACAACGTCCCTATGCCCAATTTCCATTTATATACATTTCAAAGACTAGTCGCCAAAGACTAGAGGTAGGTTCTTTTCCGGGGTACATATACTAGTTAGAGTGACCGAATTGGAGAAGGTTGTTTTTAACTTAAGAGATGTCATCTGTAAGTGTTAGTAGATTATGTTGTCCAAGATGCATAAAAGATGTAACTGTTGGTACAATTGACACAAAGAAATCTTGTGTTCCCAGTGAGCACTACATGTGAAAAGACTATACATCTGATAGGAGACTGTATTTATAATAAGAATACAACATACGTCAGTATTAGAGGAAAACGTGTAAGAGATATAGTTTTTAATATTTGTATTCCTTTCTTTAGATAAAAACCGTCCTGAAGAAGGTGTTCCATCTTCATAAGCACCGAAACGCCGCGTCGACTTTTGTTTTTTTATAATAATTTGTATATTATGTTGTCTAATGTATGAATTTCAGGGTATTGCCCTATGTGTTTTTAATAAATAATTGATGTTTTTAACTTTGATTTATCTATTTGGTATTTGCCTCACTTTAGTGTTTCCCCTGACGTTGATAAATTCTTTTGTACAATTATTTTTTTGTTTGTATTGGTTAGATTTCTACCAGACATTGGTCACTTACTGCCTTCTATATGGTTACTATAGCAGACGGTAACGTGACTTATAGGATTTGTTAAAACCTGACATAGGGACGTTGGTTCTTGTTTTAGTGCATCTGACCCTGTCCCTTTATGTGACTATAGGGTATCTCCCTTTTCTTTGTTTTAGATTTACAATATTGGCATTTTAATGGATTCAGAGATTCAAAGGGGAAGTCAATAAACCGTAAGCAACTGGGGGAAACAATAGGTATCCTACAGGATAAGCTTCATTCGGTCCATGTACAGCACACCATGGCCCATTAGAATGAAGGAATTCCTGCTTAAGGGAACTATGCAGCAGACTTGGTCGCAAAAATATCCATGCAAACCTTTAAGGTAGCTGCTGTAATCCAATTTCGAACCAAGATCAATGCACACATTTTGTAGCAATATAAGAAACATTGAAAATATAAAGGCCACCTGATTGCCTTCCTTTAAAATACTCCCACAAACTAACTGAAAATAATGTCCCTTTGGTCATCATACCTGGAATCGAAGATAGAAATAGTCTGGATGAGTGAGCAAAGTAGGATTTAAACAGGGCAGCTCATGATGGTATACCATCTGCACATGCTGACATAAGTGCTACTGCATCAAAGCTACAGAGGTAATACTGGTGGTTAACGAAAGATTTGTGCAATAGATATGTGCAATAGACAAAATCTTCTACTATTGCAGAACCAGCACAGATTCTCCGTACTATTGCTGACAAACTATTCCAGGCAATTTTCCTCAACCATTTTGAGGCAATTCCTAATATACTGGTTGCTGTTGTCTCATGATCCATATTCCTTTGCGTTTTGCCACAGAAGACTGCCATTGCTTGAGCAGTCATAAATGACTTGCAGTGCCTCGTAGAAATGGGAGAAGTTCATACCTTTCATTGGGATAACAGTGTTGGCTCACCGATATGTCTGCTCTGGCAGTATGACTGCTATATTTGCATCCTTTCAGCCTGGAGTATTAGACTGTGCTAATGGTATGCTTCAATAAGTCTTGAATACTAGGGTATTGGATACAGGATTAAGCTGGCTACTAAATCTAAACAGTGTTCAGAGAGCATTAAATAAACCACCTAGAGGAGTATGAGGTGGTCACACCCCATATGAGATGCTGTTCGGAGTATAAATGTATGCGTCGGATCTTGATATCCCTGAAAGGAAGTGGCAGAGTCCAAAACACCTGATCCTTCACTGTACTTGACTCTATTACAGAACTAAACTATCTAAGGTGAAACGTTTTGACTCAGCCACCAGTGAAAATAGGATTCCCACTGCTGTTGATGCATGGCTCCCCAAAGTATGAGATCTAATGCAAGAATTGACAAACACATTTTTGAGCAATGTTACAGTTCACCTGTTCCAGTTCTTGTGGTAGAAAGAACTCAAGCATGAATCCTGCCACCATTGCCTGGCTCAAAGGAAAGTGTTTATTAATCACACTAAAATGCACTACGTGGTCAACTCTGTTCATCAGACCCACCCTGACAGCAAGGTGTCTCGGGAGTAAATGAGTACTGCTGAGAAGTCTTGCATCCCATTTCAGGGACTGAGAAGTCCGCTGTGTCTCCAGCTTTACATCAAGTGTTGGTTTCCATAGATGAATCTTGAAACAATCCCAACTGTTGACACTACTGCTGTGGTTTATTATGAAGTGGTACAAAAGGGGGTGGTGATAGATGGAGAATCTGAACCAATCAAACACTCACACCCAGTCAAAAGATCAGGGTTTAATCCATCACCATTCTTTAGCCCACTCTGCCACCCCAGTTCAGACATGGCCATATGCAAATCAGTCTGACCCTGTGCCTCATGGGAACAGTCCATCCCGAACTGCCAAGCCATGCCTTCCCTGGACCGGAAACAAGCTTCCGAGGACCGGTTTCTGGCATTAAAGCCGTCTTCAGCCCGGCTTGCTTGAATCCAGTGGCAAAGTGAGCAAGGGACTCATGTCTGAACTGGGGTGGTGTGGAGTGTAAAAAAACGATGGATTTGGGCCCAGATCTCTGTACTGGGGTGAATGTATGACATTGTTCTGCATCCTGTCCATCAACTGTTGGTTTTACAGTGGTTTATTATGAAGCACCAACCTGTAAAAAATGATTTAAATTAAATGTTGATTTCAAAAGAGAAGAAACCAATCAATCTCAAGTTAATCAATGCTACAGATGGCTTCTTGCTTGCTGTTAGTTTTGTGACAGATTCCTTCTTCCACCCTGGTGATGTATCCAAACTGCCACTGGAGTATGTTCCCTTTTAATTTGGATTATAATGCTGATTGTGATGTTGCTTCTGAACCATGGGAATTATATTTCTCATAAGACAGTGCTGTTTCCTGTGATTCAGAAATTTCAGCACATTCATCTTCTTTTAGCCTAGGTTTGGATTGTCATACCATGAGTATCACTGCGTATACTATGCTGGACAGTGTTGTTTGGGTCAAAGTTCCATATCAGATTACGCATCTGAAAGAAATGATTCAAATTCCATATATTTAAAAAGTCTTTTTAGATGGTGTTATAATTGCTGGGCCCTTTTCAAATACATAGAACATAAAGGCTGTTGAACAATTAATCTCTGATCTGTCCTTATTTAAATGGTAAGACTCACCAAGAACTGTTTTGTTTCATAATTATGGAGATCACTGTATCAATGGACCAGGAGTCCCCGATAAATAAATATATATCTATATGTGACCAAGACCGTAACAGGTCGAAACGCATTATTTTAGTTTGCTGTCAGTAAATTAAACGTGGAAAAAAAGCTCTGTTGGTGTGGCTGGATTTCTTTGAACTGGGAAGAGAGTCCACTAACTATATACGTATATATCCTACAGGTGAATGCCAGAAGGTTGTTATAGTTAGGACCAAAGTTTCCATAGTAAAAGCATTTTTTCTGTTTTGCCAATACCTTTGGTGCCGGTTGACGAATCTTCATAAACTTTCAAAGAACTTCCCCTTTTTGGTTCAGCTGATGCGTTGAAAGTTTTGGGGTAAGTCAAGCAGGGGCCAAAAAAAGAAAGGGGGCCCAAAACTATGTTTAAAAAATATAGATATCTGGGGACGCGAGTCCTTGCAGTGGAGTCACGAATCATACTAAAACTTGATTGGCTGTCAACACTTCAACCAGAAAGTGTTAGCAGCCATCTTTGGCTTGGCTTGAAGCAGAGTCCCAGAAAAAAAGTTTTAAAAGACTATAAGTGGGGAGGGTAGGAATAACCTGAACTCCCCCCCTCAGCCCCCGGATAGGGTGTGGGGAGTCACAGAAGGACACTACCGGAGATAAAAAGCTGTTTTTATTTTTTAATTTTGACGTGGACCCGTGGGTGGATCTGTGAATGCGAGTCAAAATTTTAAAAAAAGGAAACGCAGGCTTCCATGCTTGCTTTGCAATAACACCCAGGTGGGCCAGGTCCCGGGGAGATAACGTTAATGGTGAGGGGGCTCATGAGCCCCCCTCCTAGGCTTTTATTGAGCCCCGGGGACTGCCACCTCTATGGGACACTGAATAGTATAAATGCAGGGATGCCCTAGTCCTCCCCCACCTCCTTGGGAGCACCACCTCCCTGGGGCAGTAAGAATATGCAGTGGAGCCTTGTGGTTCCCCCACTGCCACAGGACCACCATCTCCCTGGGGCACACATATAATAATAAAGGGGGTCTGTTGTGCACCCTGAGTACCATAGACCATCGACTCCCTGGGGTGAATTGGAACAAAGAAGGAGGGCCTAGATGGCCCTGGGCACCGCCACCCCCCCATAGCCGGCTCTGTCAATGTCCTGGGGTGCCCACCACCAGGACATTGCAGTTCGGGAATACCCTGACCCCCAGATATGGTGGGGAAGTAACTGAGGGACCCTGGCGGTGATAAAAAGCATTTTTTATTTTACTGTGGACTCACAGGTGAATCCACAAATCTGAGCAAAAGATTTAACAAAGCAAGAGCAGGCTCCCATGTTTGCTTTGCAATAACCCCGGGTGGGTCAGGTCCTGTAACATTAATGAAGGAGGGGAGCTCATGGGGTCCCCCTCCTAGGCTTTTATTAAGCCCCGGGGAATGCGACCTCCCCAGGGCACAGCATTAAAAAAAATTAGAAATACAGTGCAGGAGCCCAAGGGACCACCACCTCCCGGGGTAGTGGGACAATGCGGTGAAACCTCGTGGCTACCCCGCAGCCCTGTGGACCGCCACCTCCCTGGGGCACAGTTTGAATAAAAATGCGGGGGCCCGCTTAGGCCCACCTGCTGCCCCAGAAACCACCCCCTCCCGGGGTACAACATTACATAATTTAAAATATAAAACAATGTGGGGAGGACCAATGCCTCCCCCACAACCTTGGGGTCCCACCACATCCCTGGGGCTAAAATAATTCATAATGCACGGGGCACCCACCCCCCACAGCCCTGGGCACCGCCACCTCCCTGTGGCAGACATATAATAATAAAGTGGATGTGTTGCAAACCTCAAGTCCCGGTGACTACCACCTCCCCGGTGGCAAATTGGAACAAAGAACGGGGGCCTAGATGGCCCTGGGGACAGCCACTCCCCAAACCATAGCAAGCTGCAATGACCCAGGTTGTCAGTTGGTGTCTAAGTGGCTGTGTAGGTGTGTGAGTGGGTATATGAGTTTCTGTATGGGTGAATGATTGGTTGTCTGGGTACCTCTCTGTGTTTGTGTGGGTGGGTGATGCATGAATGGGTGAGTCAGTGGCTCTACGGGTTACTGAGTATGTGTGTGTGGAACAGTATGGGGGATTTAGTGTATGTATTGCTGTGTTGGTGAGTGAGTTTGTGTGTCAGTGGTATATGGGTGAGTAACTGGGTATGTGAGAGGCAGTAAAGGTGAAGGATGGGGTATATGAGTGAATGTATGGGTGATTGAATGAATGTGAGAGTGGCTGTATGGGTGAGTGTAGACTTGTATCAGTGACTGTATAGGTGAATGAGTATGCATTAGTATCTGCATGAGTAAGTGAGTGAGTGTGTGTGTGTAGCCAAGTGGGTAGTAAGTGGATGTGCGATTGACTTTATGGGTGAGTGAATAGGTGTGTGAGTAGCTCTATGGGAGACTGGCTGTATGGGTGTATAAGTGGATATGTCAGTGGCTGCATTAGTGAGTGAACAGGTGTATCAGTGGCTGTATGGGTGAGTGAGTGGATGTGTGTGTTGATCTATGAATCAGTGAGTGGCTGTGTAAGTACAGGTAGGGGTGTGAAAATGAGTTTGGGTATGGTATTGTGGTAGTTAGAGTGTACTGAAGGTTATACAGGAAAAGAGTGATGTGTCAGAGATTTTGTGGATGATGTTATCAGTGATGTCATTTGAGATGTCATCAGCGATGCCATGAGTGATGTCATTGACCATGTTATGAGTGATGTGATATGTTAGGTCCTAAGCTGTGCATTGTGGGGGAGTTAGAGTTAGCTCACTAACTATAATGGCTGAATTTCTCTGGTTTTGTATGAGTGACACCTGAGCCTAACTATAACCTCTCTGTCAGGCTACGGCTATGGTCTGTTTTTATTGAAGAAAATCTTGATGAAATAAATAAAGAATAAACTACAAACAACAATTCCACTGAAGATTCATCATTTGCACTGAATACGTTGTATCTATAACTGAAATGTTTATCGTTACATAGATTGCAATTATTGTGAAGAGTGATGGACTAACTGTTATTTGCTCCTGAGAATAAGACACGATTGTCTTAGGAGGTTTAGGGGTTCTGAATCTCCAGTCCGCTGCACCTAAAGTTTGAGATATATGAACCACTAAAGGATAGGTGCAACTGTATATAGCCCCAAAACCCATGTTCTGGTGTGCTGCAATAACCTCTCTGTCACCTTTGGTTTTTTCACTGAATATAACGATATATATATATATATATATATATATATATATATATATATATATATATATATACACACACACTCACACACACACCCACACACACTCACACACACACATACACGCACACACACACACACACACACCCAAACACACACACACAGGGAGCATCGTAGGGTTCCATCCATAAACAGTCCCCAATATGACCAGAAAAGGTTATCTTATTTTAACAGTGAGGTCAAGTCAGATCCATCTGCTCTTTATTCTTCACAAAAAGCAGAGAGACTTCAAAAACATCTGATTAATGATCAGAGGTTCATATACTCTGCACAATTTATTGAAACACCTGCTTTCGAACGTTATGACTATTGGAATGAAAATTTCGATGGAAAAAGTATTTGGGATATCAAGTTCTGACTAAGCAAAGGTACAGAGACTTTATTAAGAGCATGCTTGATACCCAGAAAAAATATGTTTCCAAATATGACGATGCAGCAGAAAACTGACATGAGGTCTGCACCCCCTAGAGACAAAAAGCCACCATTCATAGTTGACAAGATCCTTACGTGACAGATTGGTATTTTTTGAATGGGAGAGACCAGTGCTGCTTTCCAGACAGAGGGGAATTTCACAGTGAGAATAGATAGGTTAAATAACGAGCAGATGGCCGGTGCAAGCTCAATGGACAAGGACGCAGGGATACAAGGTAGGCAGCTTTCTAAGGGAGACCCTGATTTAGCAGTTGCCAACAGCCGTACCCTGTGCAGGAATGAGCGGTTGGTGGGGCCGGGTTGGTGGGTATTCGACAGACGACCACATGGGAAAAGGAAATAAATAAATAATTCTACTCTGTCGTCGGGTGTCGAAATCCACCCCAAACATGGCCCCACCACCCCAACGCTCTTACCTGGTTGCCAGAACATTCTGGATAGATTCAGGCAAGAGTGGCTTAAATGTATCAAAGGTAAAACCATTGGTTGAGGGTGCTATTCAAGGATTACACTGCTCATTGTCTTGCTGAGTTATTTTGGGGAAATTCTGATAAATGATATTGATTTTTTTCTTTAAAGTGATTTGCAAGGGAACCACAAAGAGCTTGTGATGGTACAATCTCTTGAGAGCAAGCCCGAGGGTTAAAGGAAGAGTTAAGCACTTTTAAGAGCTTCTTGAAAGAGTTCCCATCCTGATTAATTTGTTGAGAAAGTGTGCTTTAGCGGCTTTTTTATGGTGCAGTGATATTTAGTTGAAACTAGTTTATGTGCTTCTTTATCAACAAGATTATTAAAATGGCGCCATTGTCTCACAAGCTTTTCACACAGATCTTTTTCAGTGCGCAATTCCGGGGTGTACCAGGGTGCTTGGGTTCCATGGTTGGAATTAGATCAAGATTTTATAGGGGCTATCTTTGCTGAAAGCTTCCTTAGCAGCTTAGTGGCAATCTGTTAGAACTTTGTAAACATAAGGGTCAGCTGAAATGGGTGTACATTTAAAGTCATTAGAAAAGGCATCAGGGGTAATTTTGCACCTGTGATTTGTCCAAATCTTCACGGCCTTGGTTTGCGAAACCTGAAAACAAATCAGAAAGTGATCGATCCAGAAAAAGGGTAGCGGGGCATCACAAGACAAAGCAGGAGAATTCTTGAAAATCAAATCTAGTGTTTGGCCTGCTCTGTGGGTGGGACCTATCATTTTCTGTTGGAGGTCTAATGAAGTTACCCCGGAGGTGAGTTGAACTACCACAGGATTAGTGGAATCCTCTCCATGAAAATTAAAGTCTCCCAATAAAAGAAAATTTTGGGATGCAACAACATGGAGAACAATGAATTGCATGAGAAGCTTACTAAAATCTTTTTAGGACCTGGAGGGCGGTATATTAGGGCACCCCTCCAGGAGTCCTTGGGAGAGATTTTGATTCTAACAACACACATCGCTACCCTGTCTGCTTGTAAAGTTTCTATAAGCGAGACTTTAATTTTATTTTAAAAGATGATGGCTATGCCACAACCTATCCTGCCTTCTCTGTCTAGTCTCAGCATTTGGTATTTTTCTGGGAGCGCTACCGGAATCGGTGGTAAGGCAGAAGCATTCAGCCAGGTTTCAGTGAAAAAAAACAATGTTGGGTGAAAGTAAAGATAGCTGGTCCCAAATTTCGACTGCGGGTTTAGGGAGAGACCTGGCTGTTACAAAGAACGCAGTAATTTGTGAAGAAGTAGAAGAGGCCGTTGAATACCAAAGGTAGCATAAGTCTGTGAAAGGAGCAATAATAGAAACATTTGCTGAGTTACTAGCGGCCATTGCAAAAGTTGCTTGTCCACTCTTAGAACCCTCATGAGAACATTGAAATGTACATTTAATACAGGCTGCAGGCCCTTCTAGCTGGGTCGGAAAAACAAAAATTGCACAAAAGTTTTGCAATCCAGGCATGTATTTATGACGTCCGCCACAGAATAGTAGTTCTAACTTGATTACTGGATTCTGATAAACAAGGAGCAGGGATCCTGCCGGTAAACAGGCATGGATGAGTGAACGGTGCTGGCTTCATTTTTAAATAGAGGACCGGAGCGAAAACTAAAAAGCTAAACTTCGAGCAGAACGCATGTAGAATCCTTATGTTCCCCCTTCGGTTTTTGTCCTCTTGCTCTGCGAGCCTTTTCTGCAGCTCGCTGGAGACCTTGGAGATATAGCAGATGTCTTTGTCCATGATGCCTGACTTGTCTTCTATGTCGCTGATCCTTCTTTCTGTCTCCGCTACTCTGCTTGCCGTTTTGTTCTGGTCTGCTCGTATGGCTGTGAGCTCTAGCTGGACATTGTCCATTGAGATCTTTGTGGCCTTTGCAAGGTCATTGGCTTCCGTTATTTTTTTTACGAGCTGGTCCATCGCAGACTCTGTGCTTTGCAGATTTTTCGTTTTGATCGGTGATTCCAGGTCCTTCCTGATTTTTTTGTTATCGCCGTTCATTGTCTCCAGGCCTCTTCTTTCTTGGTGTATGGACAGTCTCTCTTTCTTCTGCAGGTTATATTGTGCTTCTTTTGGTGGGGTTGGTTTGGCAGTCGCAACCTTGTCCGCTTTAGCCTCACCGCCAAAAGTGAACCTGCTTGGCCACCTTATAGACCTTGTCCTGGTCTTTCCGGACGCCAGGGCTACCGCTCTGGGTCAGGTGTTGGTCCCTGGTTTGGTCTAGCGTTCCCACCTAATTGTCTCCGCTCAGTTGGTTGTGCCTCCTCTGCCCTTCGCTCATTTCGTTGTGCCTACCCTGTACCTGCCCTAGGCAGGCGGCTAGGTGTGTTCTGCTCTGGCCAGGGAGCTGCGTTGACGTGGTCAGGTGGTCAGGTGTTGGGTCGCTTCCTGACTGTCGCACCGTGGCTGAGAAGCGCCGAGGGTTGTTGTGCCCTCGTTCCCACTGTTTCCGCTGTTTCCGCTGTGGAGTTTGCCTGTTGTGCCGTTGTACTGTTCCTCCCTTCAAAGATGGCCGCCACTATGTTCGTCTTTCTGTGCGGTCCTACGTTCTCCCTTATTTGGTACCTGATGTTCGGCGCTTGTCCTTACAGCGGGCCCCCTGAGTGTCGGGTAGGTAGCGCCTCCTTGCCGTGATGCTAGCGTTGGCTCACTTGCATATCCAGCTCCACTGATCTCCGTGTTGATGTATGTGCCTCTTTCAAGATGGCTGCCGCCTTCTTCGCCTCACCGGGACAGCCACGCTTTGATCGCCGGCCGCCCCTCTGGCTCTCGCAGGGCCTTGTGGGGGGGTGCCACCGATGCTGCGCTGCTTACTTCCCCTTGGCTTGCTCGTAGCGCTCGTAGCGCTGTGCGCTGTGCCTGATGCCCCTCCCAAGATGGCCAGATTACACGCCGGTGTGGCTGGACCTGGAAAGGTGTCTTCTGGGTGGCGCAGACCCAATCATGGCCCTCACGGCCCACAAGCACCCAGAAGCCAGAAACGCAATAATTCACAACACAAAGATAGCGTTGTTAAGAGTAGACAGGGAAATGGCAGTGAGTATCAAAGGTACCAAATGGGAATCTCTGTGGCATAACACCAAAGTCACATACAAAGGGAAAACACTAGACAGCATGGTATGGCGAAGCAGAGGCATCACTACGCCTTCGCAACTAGAAGCAGGGAACACCCCACTCACCTACACGGCACTACAGCAGATAACCTCCCTGCCTAACAAGGAGTTCTACGAATTCCTCAAAATAAAAGCAGCTGTCACCAAAGCAGGACTAAGGAAACTAACACCCACCATCATACAATACGCACAAAACTTAAACAAGACGGGCCACCAAATAGCACAAATCTACAAGCTAATCACACCACGCACCACTACCCTAAACAACAAGACGCTGGCATTCTGGGAGGAGACCATACAGAGACAGCTGAACGAAGTGGAAAGAGCCAAACTATGGACGACAGCGTCCAAAAACAAAATCACACCACAGCTAGCACAAACCAAATTCTGGCTACTTCACAGGTTGCACTGGACACCAGCGAAACTAGGGAGGGTTGGAGCCAGCGACAACAGCACATGTTGGAACTGCCAGAGTGCCACGGGAGACCTATCTCACATGCTATTCGAGTGCACCAAAGTCAAAGCTTTCTGGGGCAAGGTCTACAACGTCATAGACACAATAACGGGAAGTAAGATACAAAGAGGACTAGCCGGGGCAGCCACTGCATTCCTAGCGACAGAACTCCAGTCTAAAGAAATACGAGACCTGGTCGATGTCCTTCTAACGGCTGCAGTGAAAACGATTCTGGGTGACTGGAAGGACACCAGCAAAGCCACTTTCAAGCGCTGGTTCAACTGGGTAACCTTCCTCAGGGGGGCAGATAATATCACCGCCAAGCAAAAGGCGGCAAATCATACAGCCAAGGAGAATATGTGGGAAGCTCTCGACGCATACCTGGAACGATAACCAACCCCCCCCCCCCTCTTTTTCTCTCTCCTTTCCTTTTTTCTCTCTCAGGCCCCGCCAGGCCGCAATCTTGCAAGACCAGTACAGTATTAAGAATGTCTTTTCTATGGATATGTAAAATTTTATTTTCAATAAAAATATTTTGAAATAAAAAAAAAAAAAAAAAAAAAAGAACGCATGTAGAAATGAAATTGACAGCAAGCTCTCTCCACTCAAACAGCAGACACCGCGGTGGACCAGAGAGTGTGTAAGGGGGACGGCGCTAATTACAAATTATGCAAATTTAAAAAGTAATCAGTGCAACAACATATTTCAAACAGCGTTTTACCGCATGGCCCATAGTCACTTCAGGGCCACAGGAACCCCCGCCCCCACATAGCCAATATCCCGCAAATAACACACAGACACCAGTGTTGAGATTGGGAAATATTGCTGCAGGTTTATTTGTCACATACAACATTATGTAATCACGTTGGGTTATTTTACGGGCAATCCAAGGGCAGGCCGCATTCTCGCCACCTGCCCGCCTGATGAGCCAAACAGCACAGTGGCAACCAGCCAGCTGCTGCACCATTATGGTAATACACTACTCACGCCCCTTGCAGGGCGTATCTAGGCAAACCCCCGGTTGCACAGGCCCACAACCGCCCGAAGGACTACTGGGGCGCCGACTCGGATTCCTAGACCTCCCATGAGGTTCTAGGTTAGGCTCTGGCACCCCTATGTGCCCGCTGAAGTACTGTTTTGCACCTCTCTGTTTCCGGATTGCCCTGTAACTCCACCTGCAACGAAAAAAGGAACACATTAAACTCCCTCAGGAGCCCCTCCATACTTGACACTCAGGGTTCGAGGTAGGGAGGGAAAGAGTGTCCCGATGTGTGCCGCAACGTCCGGAGCGCCAAAGAGGCCGCCCAATGGCCGGGGGGTGAGATATACCCTCACCCTGCCCGTGCCCCCGGACGTGCGTCACCAGACCGCCCCCCTCCACCTAGGCAACATGCCCTGAGGAGGGGTGGCCAACGACCAGCTGGGGGAGGGCGGGGGCAGCCCTCCGTGACTAAGGGCCCGCCCTCCTGATGGCCACCGGGTGGCCTCGGGCAGGCGCATAGTCACTTCAGGGCCACAGGAACCCCCCGCCCCCACATAGCCAATATCCCGCAAATAACACACAGACACCAGTGTTGAGATTGGGAAATATTGCTGCAGGTTTATTTGTTACATACAACATTATGTAATCGCGTTGGGTTATCTTACGGGCAATCCAAGGGCAGGCCGCATTCTCGCCACCTGCCCGCCTGATGAGCCAAACAGCACAGTGGCAACCAGCCAGCTGCTGCACCATTATGGTAATACACTACTCACGCCCCTTGCAGGGCGTATCTAGGCAAACCCCCGGTTGCACAGGCCCACAACCGCCCGAAGGACTACTGGGGCGCCGACTCGGATTCCTAGACCTCCCATGAGGTTCTAGGTTAGGCTCTGGCACCCCTATGTGCCCGCTGAAGTACTGTTTTGCACCTCTCTGTTTCCGGATTGCCCTGTAACTCCACCACAGCCTGTGCGATGGTCCCCGCCGTCGCACGGGTCCCCCACCAACGCTGCTACTTTTACCTGCAACCTTTGTTCTTTTAAATCGAGGAGGAATAAGTCTAAGCCAACCGGCGTCAGGAGGACTCCATCCGCCTCGACGTAACCTTTTACTTTGTCCTGAATCATTTCATGTCTGAAGAAGCCCAGACCCCTCTGTTGGGTAAATTTCTTCATGGCACAGAGCTTTTCTTCCTAGACTTTATAATTGCTTGGCGCAACTTAGCACCTCACCAGGGGCATAAGATGCATGCCTGAAGAAACGCAGGCCCTTCTGCCACTAATCTGCAGATACCCTGGGTCTTATCCCTCACAAAATTCGTGTAACCATCCCTGGTTCGAGAGTCATAATACCAGGTAATGACAATGGGAAGAAGGGGCCCCTACTGTTGAAGGCGCTTTGTGTCCAATTATAGGCGTTCCAGCACCAGCCCTGACACTTGAACACCCTTCACGACAAGCGACAGCAGGCTACACCCAGCCAGGTTATGACTACTGCTGTAACGCCACTCTCCGCACAACATAGAGACAGTGTGCTTACAATAACGCTTGTGCTGCTATCTTAAAAGCGCACAGAGGCATAGAAGGGATAAATATATCCTACTATGAATAGGACGATGACCTTGCATGTGCCAATACAAGATTGAAAAGGTATAACAGCAGGCATCACCCGCCCTCTCGGGTTTAGTCTGGGAACAGCTTAGGCCATGCTACCTTTCTGAACACTCTCTGGCTGCATGCCAGCCTTGAGAGCAGAGTTGGCAGCCCCAATACAGGATGGATGGCTGGAGAACCTTTTCCCTTGCTTCAGCAAACCAGCTCTATCAAGGCACGCAAGCATATTTTTATCCATTTTGGTATTTGGTCAAGGGACTCAGGTCAGCATGGATGAGAAGGTAACCTGGGACCGCAGGACGTAAAGCGAGGTAGGACTCGAGGGTCTCTACAGGGCAATAGCAGGGGTCACCCAAGGGGGCCAACCGGATAACCGTCCCTTTGCCTGTCTGATCAGTTTTGGACCGTCTGAGAGTGATGGACAGGCCAGCTTCAAAACTTATGTCCGCCACCCCTAAGACATCCCCAGCCAAATCCGACTAAGATAGCTGTCTGTAGGATTACTTAAGACCACCAGTCACTGAACTGTGCTTCGTGAATGCTTGTGCAACTATGCTCAAGCAAAGTACAGAGGGCTATTCAGTGCGCAAAGGATAGTATAGTAACTTGCGAGGAGGACTTACATTTTATATACAGGATTGCAAATGCAAATAGCTGGTATCACATGCCCCTATGACCTGGAGGCTGCTCAACCATGCTTCCTCATGAATAGCTTGTCTATAACGTTGACTTCGACCCCCTACCTAAGGGATTTAATAAACTGAACCAAGGTGCTCCCAGTATTGGCCAACTTCTCACCTTGGGAGGGGCACACGGGAATCTGGAGGATACTCAGGTTCGCACAAGGCTGTTACAACGCAGCCCCGGGGAGCCCAACCACGCTAACCCAGTGAGAAACCGTGGATCCAATTCCGGCTAGGAGCCCATCGTGCAAGCCACCACCTTAATATAGAGAGCGAAGAAAAGGGGGTCTGGAATACCAGATAGACACTCAGCGTCTTCATACGGCTGTTACTTCACTTCCTGGGCACTACTATATTGAGAGTCTTCTGGGGGCCCACCTCTATAGGTAATATTGGCAGTCCCGGCTCAGGCAATGGCGCAATTGCTCCGCTAGTGCGTGAGCTGAGTGAAAATTGCAGGCTGTAGACCCTACCTACTACTGAGAAGCAGCAGGTGCACCCGTGCTGAAGGCTCCGCGGGTGGGCTGCCTTTCAGAATCCAGAGCCTTGGGAGAACTGACCGACCACAGCAGTAATAGGAAGAGCAAATTGACTATTGTACTACATAGGATAAGTTAAACAGCGCAGGTCCCGAGAATGTGCATAAGAAGGACTGACTACCACTTGGTAAGGCCCCAGGATCGATATGCGCATGGGTTATATATGTCCTATTAGCTCACTTATTATTGGCAGTCCAGGCTCAGGCAGTGGTACGTGAACTGATTGACACTGCAGGCTGTAGACCCTACATCTACTGGGAGGCAGCAGGAGCTCCCGAACTGATGGCTCAGCGGGTAGGCTGCCTTCCAGATTCCAGAGCCTTGGAAGAACAGACAGACGACAGCAGTATTAAGGATGAGCAAATTCACTATTGTCATGTGACCTTTCTTCCTAGGTTACGTTAAAACAGTGCAGGTCCCGGGAATGTACATAAGCAAGACTAACTCTACCACTTGGTAAGGCCCCAGGATGATATGTGCATGGTTATACAAGTCCTATTAGCTTAGGGCTAGACCTAGGATTTGCTACTATTCTAATTTTTGGCACTTCAAGATAGACTTCCATATACTAAAACCATTCCCTGACAGTGCACTCAGATGATATCCAAAAGAGAGGGCCCCACCCAAAGAGCGCCACAGGAGTATGTATAATATTAAGGGGCAATATAACTTTCCATACAACAAAAAGAGTCACAATACGCGGCTCGGGGCTCCCCATAGCACACAAACGTATAATCTACGGGGTGCCTGCTCTTCTGTAATAAAACAGACGCACAAGACGCCAAATTGCATAAGAAGTGACTGAAAATTAGCACCTTTGGCACACTGATTCCACACTGTTTTAGTCTACGTACATTCAGTTCTGACAGTCGCGGCACTATCTCAATAAAGATAATGTTAGATGGAGTCCAGAAACGTTCCAAATGGCCTTACAACTGCGCAAGAGCAGGGGTCCATTCTTATACATGTACACTGAGCGCTCAGCTACGCGCCTCCCCTGGACCGAGCAGTAATTCAAAGTCTGCTGATACTCGGTCGCCTGCATCTGCTGATCGCCTCGTGCATAGTTGGCTTACTGTTTGTCTGTAATAACACAAATCTCTTAACATGGACACACCGTTACCGTACACATCAGACACATCCTACAGTTCTAACTTGCTGCTTGTCTGATGTATCACACCTCTTGCGCAGAGGCACCCAGACAACTGTACACATCGGCGGCCTACTACAGAGATGTATCACACCTCTTGCGCAGAGGCACCCAGACAACTGTACACATTGGCGGCCTACTACAGAGTACACTAGCTGAAGGCCTGTTGTACCGCACACCTCAAATGCAGGCAGATCCTGGCAAGCTAGTATTATCCCGATGCAGCTACGCTCCTATTATGCCTGTCTCAATGAGGTGGAATCTTCATATATGGACAGGAGTAGGGTGTTATTCTCAACTTCTTGTCCAGCATCCAGCTATAATAATATTGGGCCAGTACTATCACATGCTATGCTCGCGCTGGACATGCGATGCCACGTGTTAAATGAATAAGACACACACTGGGGCCTCGAGGTACTATGTTCCAATGATCGTAAATACGGTAACACACCAGCCTAGCGCTAAAATATGCAGCGTAGCTTCCCCTACACTCGACAATCGCCAAGGCAAATTAATGTCCTAATGATTGAAATCATGTAGTATTCCGAATATTAGGGAAGTCTCAAAAGTTTTCACATGCAAACTTATAGTGTATAACTTAGAATGTTGGCACATGTTTTGTAAATTGTGTAAGAACTATTAGGTCGCGAAAACAATCTCCATCTTCGCGCACCAATACATACAATGCCTATTGTCGAGACCATATACAGGAAGAAATTACTCCCCGGCCACCGTTCTTCATTCTCATGTTGCCTTCGTGCTGGGAGTCCACGTTATATATTCGTAGCAAAATAATTGAGGAGGGAAAGACGCATAGGACGCGCATCGACCAAGCAGAGCCGGGGGGGACACCCACACTGCGACCCGGGCCTCGTAATACTAATGCCTTGCGATACTATACACGTATTTTCATAATGACAGTAGGAACAAATTAGCACATGACATCGGCGTACCCCACATGCAGAAAATATGCAACGCCACGTGTTATAGTGAACAAGTCACTCGATTGGGCCTCAGGATGCTATGTCCCACTGATACTATAAAACGCATCAAATTAATGCATGAGCAACAATCTCATTAAGGAGCATGAGAGACCACTGTGCACAACCATACATCACCGGGAAAGGTCCACTCCAAAGGAATCCCAGCGTAAAATTAAATAAATCTCCCCGTCCGGCAAACAGTCGAAGCCACGCTCCCGTGAGACAAGATGGCCGCCGAGAGAGGGGGGGGGGGGTTTGCTACGGAACATGGCCGTGCACAAAGTGCCATTACCACCCCCCCGCACACTGGAAAAATGGCCGCTCAGCAGGGGGGGGGGCAATATCCTACAAACCAGGTCCCACGCAGCCAAATAGCCATAAACACGGTCAAATAAGCCAAGATGGCCCTAAGCATTAGGCATGGTCGCCGCGGTAAGAGGCAATAGGCCATTTTAAAAAAGGACACAGTCGACACATTTGCGCACGTAGGATTACCCATCGCGCTGAAATAAGCAATGCCATGTGTTAAACTGAGCAAGACACTCGATAGGGCCTAAGGATACAATGGCCCCAATACACAATACACCCTTTGTAGATACAGACACCCAAAAACTCACTCGCGCAATAATAGGCTTACCCATCGCGCTGGACATGCGATGCCACGTGTTAAATGAATAAGACACACACTGGGGCCTCGAGGTACTATGTTCCAATGATCGTAAATACGGTAACACACCAGCCTAGCGCTAAAATATGCAGAACCGGGTGGAAAACATAGAAGTGACACGAATGGGCCGTGGTACTATGGCCCCATGATACCACGCACACTGTAAATACGGACCCCTCCACAAAATTGCGCACATCATAGACTTATACATCCAGCTGTACATGCAAAGCCACGTGTTTATAATTGAAAAGACACCCATTTTGTGGCAAATAAGCATTTACTTCACTGCACTCCTAACCCTGTAGACAGTATTAACATTTAACGCCTGTTGTCGAGAGGCTCACGTGCTCGATATTGGGATGCAAGCACAAGTAAAACACTCGCGGCCATGTGGCAACGTGCCAATGCTTCCCTCATACGATTATAAATGTGGGGGTTCTCTTTCGCGGCACTGGCTGAGGCGGCCGAAAGGTCACAGCTCTAAGACGTAGAAGGTCTCTACACCCCACTCGCCCGACTCTCTAGCAAGGGCCGTCCTTACACTGAGTTTAATCTTTACTTTTAGGAAATGATTTATGCAAACCAGTAAGCTGCTCCAGGTGAGGCACGCACTCACAACCTCGGCATGCCACAATGCAAGTACTGCTGTATAAATACCGCGCGCTAACCGATTGCGCCACTGGAGCTCACAATCGACCAATAACATTTTAATCCCATCATTGAACCATAGACACAATAAAAGGCATACACTGGTGCACAACGGCGTTACACTGGGGCATAGCTAACGTGATCACCATATAAAACCTTATAACTAATAATTGGACACGTAGGGATGTAGGCCAGAGAGGCCCGCTTCACCCTAATAACAGCCGGGGGCCTCGACAATGTTCCTCCGTAATTACTATCTTGGCCTCGACAATGTTCCTCCGTAATTACTATCTTGCCAGGCACTAGGGCGACCACATCCCACACGGTGTCCTGTATTTTCTAACTTTCCCCGACTAACAGTGCTAACCTTGCAACTGTAACTGAATAGGCCCTAACAGCATATGCATATGCAGGACCAATGCGAGTGCTAGTAACATCAACCACAATTGCTGGAAGAACAAAATGCAAAGCGGGCGCAAAACATCAAAGTTACAATTGTTGACTCACAAAACAGAAAGAGGATCTTCTGGATAACACGTGCCTCGATCCCTCAACCTCTCGCATGCTAAGCGAGCGCTCTACCGTTTGCCTTCTATGAGTGCCAGCGGACTCAACTGTGTAACATAAGACAAATCCCCCGAAAAACTGCATGAACAGTATGAACCTTAACGGAGTGCTAAGCTGACTCAACTGTATCACATTCGACAAATCCCCTTAAAATACCACCTTTTATCTATTATCAACATTTGCCAGCACTATTCGCACACAGTGTGCACGGCGATACTCCGCGCGTGCAAGGATATCCGGTCAGAAATAGGAGCTACCGACCAGCGCACTGAAGGCTTAGGTAGCCGCGGCCCTAGACGGTAACGGCCACCAGGCCCTAGCAGAAGTTGTATCGCCATACTAAACATTTACGCCGCACCGGGGATGGGAGGGCAAGCTGGCGGGCCAGGGGAAGAATCATGTCTGTGCGCACCCCACCCACTATGGTGATTGCCGAGCTGCGAAACTCACGTGGCACAATGCAACTTGGACATCCTGGCGACCCCCATTACAGAACCTTAAGGTGGCCGCGCACCGGAAAAACGGTGCAGGACAAGGGCGTCGAGAGGGAGCACTCACCGGCCTATTAGACGAACCCGGCGACCCCGGGAAACATCACCCCGACGCCAGACCAAGCTCCAGACGACAACAAGCAGGGGGACAAAGAAAATGTGTGGCACCCCAAAAGAGTGTCCCGATGTGTGCCGCAACGTCCGGAGCGCCAAAGAGGCCGCCCAATGGCCGGGGGGTGAGATATACCCTCACCCTGCCCGTGCCCCCGGACGTGCGTCACCAGACCGCCCCCCTCCACCTAGGCAACATGCCCTGAGGAGGGGTGGCCAACGACCAGCTGGGGGAGGGCGGGGGCAGCCCTCCGTGACTAAGGGCCCGCCCTCCTGATGGCCACCGGGTGGCCTCGGGCAGGCGCAAACCGTTATGACCATGCAGGAATGTATAAAATAAAGTATTTTGGGCATAACACAAGCAGAATTTTCCAAATTCAACAATACATTTATTGCAATAGTCAGTTTGTAATTTATGCTATTTTGTGTAATTGCCAAACGGTATACATTGGAAGTACCAAGTAAGCTTTGAAGTTGACAATACAGGAGCACTGTAGAGCAGTTAGAGCTCGGGATGTAAGATCTCCTCTAGCTCAACATATGAAGGACTGTCATTGTGAGAGACAAGGGGCCAGATGTAGGTAATTCATATTTACCGACTCTTAAATACCGAATTTTACCGATTCGGTATTTAAGAGTCGGTAAATATGAAGGGGGGAGTTGTAGGTATTACAGAATCGGTAAATACCGAATCTTTAAGATTCGGTATTTACCGATTCTGTAAATACCGAATCGGTATTGCCCATTGATTCCTATGGGCCTTGAAGCCCATAGGAATCAATGGGCAATAATGATTCTGTAATTACAGAATCGGTAAATACCGATTTTAGCAAGGGTGCAGGGGGTGTCACTTTGACACCCTCTAGCACCCCAAAGACGGGCATGTTTGCCATGTGGCACACAGACATGCCCTTAGGGCATGTCTGTCTGTCACATGGCTAGGTGTGCATGCACACATGTGCATGCACACCTGGAATCGGTATTTTACCACCCAATTGGATTGGGTGGTAAAATACCGATTCTGTAAGGCCTTAGGGACTCTGAAGAGTCCCACCTACATCTGGAAGGTACCGAATCGGTAAAAATACCGATTCGGTATTTTACAGATTCTGTAAATTTACCGATTCGGTAAATTTACAGAATCTGTAAAATCTGGCCCCCTACATCTCAAGATGCCAAATACCGGTCGTAAACGGCCGAATTCGGCCGTTTCCGACCGGTATTTGCCACCTAGATTTTTAATTTCATGCCATCCAGAAAGTGACAAAGCATCCAAAACGTGGAGATTTGGTTTTGAGACTATGCAAAATGGAAGCTAAATGGAATAGCAGATTGTGAATCCTGGAGAGGGGCTTGAATGTGAAAAATAAGATGCACTACTTTTTGTAGGAGTTATTGGTTTCATACAGTGCTCCTGGTTCACCTACTGTAATGGAGAATGGCCAAGTCACTACATGGTTTGACTATTAGTATTTTGATTTTTTAGACCATACCCTTATGACTAGTGAGTTGTCACCTGTTTCTGGACAACTAGAAGGATCATATAACCGGTGGTTTTGGAATGAAACTCCAGCGCCTTTATAACCTGTTTGTGAACCCGCACTGCAGCATTGATGAAGTTGGTGTTGTTTGAGTTACTGGGGAAGTAACCACGCTCAAGCTTTGCCTTGACACTGTGTCCGGCTCAGTGTATTAGAAGATGCTGTCATATTTTTCAAAAAATTGTGTAGACAGAAAGTACATGATTATTCAGAATTTGTTGAGATACATACTCTTTGATGGTCCATATTGGAACTATTTTCATGATTATATTTTCTTTGAGAGAGAGAGTAAACTCCCCTTATTTGAGCAAACAGTTGTTAGAGAGTGGTTTGTACCACATAACCTGGCACAGAAATGTGCTGTCTGAAATAACAAGACATACATCTGAAAATGCAGGTAGTGTGTCGGGAGTGACACTATTTATGTACACAAGTGAACAATACGTGTCAAAGGCACATCATTAGTCAACAATGACACCATGTTAACTAGCAAGAAACAAGTGCCAAAGACACATTTCAGAGAAAGAGCAAAACCATGCAGGAACCTATTTACAAGAAACTAACGCAGCATAGGGGCAAGGATGCATGCATCGTGGGGAGATTGTTTTTGTGCAATAAGAGGCACCTTTCTGCACCAAAACTATCAATTGAGGTGATTTCCTCTTCCAATGTGTGCTGTAGAGTGCAGCACACATTGGAAGAGGAAAAAACTGGGAGAAATGAAAACATTCCTCCTCGTTGCACCTGGCTACGCCACCCCTAGGATCGTAAATCTGGAAATACATCAGAGAACATGGGTGTTGCATGGGGGCACCCACAGCCACACCCACGTCATGCCCTTACCAGCCAAAGTGTTGCGTGAAAAGGGGCGATATTTACAAGCACAGGTAAAGCAACGTAGGGTGGCTTCATGTGTATTTATTTATTTTATTTTGAAGGTTTTATATAGCACAAACAAGACCCTTGCGGGTATCAGAGTGCTTTAGAGGGGTAGAAATCAGAATCAAAAAGAATACAGAGAGTCACAAATAGAGTCTTGATAAATAACACATCCGTAGTGGGAATTAGATAAAATGTTCATGTAAATTTCCTTAGGAGTAGAGACTTAACTTCTTTCTTAAAGGAAGGAGAAGAGGGATTCCGTCTGGTTTCTGGGGGTAGTGAGTTCCAAATCCTTGGAGCAATTCCAGAGAAGGTACGGTTGTATGATTTCTTTTTGACAACATTTTGTGGTTTCAGAAGAAGATTGATGGATTCTTCTAGAGGATCTGTTGCCACAAGAGAGCACAGGTTTCTGGGCCACGTAGCTTGGAGTATTGTGATGTGAGGCTTTGTGGGTCATGCAGGCTATGTTTAGTTGAATTCTAGCTTCAAAAGAAAGCCAGTTAAGAGCTCTAAGGTCGGGGGTAATGTGGCAATTTCTTTTTTAGCCTTTTGAGCTCATAATAAGTCTGGCCGCCGAATTGAGTGGGGCACTTAGAGGGGCCGTTGTCGATCTGGGAAGAATGCAGAGCGTTGCACTCCCATATTCAAGTCTTAGGATAACTAGTGCTTTAACTGCCAGTTTGAAGTCACTTGCGGCAACAAAGGATTTAAATTTTCTCAGGGTGTTCATCTGAATGTTTGCTCCTTTTGTTGCGGCACTTATATGTTTCTTCATGTTTAGATTTCTGTTGAGTATTAATCCCAGTGACTTCGCTGAGTCAATGATATGGGGTTGGCAGATGAGCGCTGTTAGTTGTTGAAGCCATTCTTCGATGATGGATGTTTGGTTGGGTGGAGCTATTTATTTATTTATTTGTTATTTATAAAGTTTTATATAGCACGAACATGACCCACACGGGTATCAGAGCGCTTTACAATATACCGTTTTTGACAATAGATGATTGGGGTATTATACAGACATTCAAAATTCACCATTCAATACAAAAGAGGTAGACATTGGTATAAGGATAACATAGGTGGCTAATAGTCATTAAAGAAATTAATGTCCTATGATGTGAATTTGTTCATTAGAAGCATGTTTACTTCTTTTTTGAAGGAGGTAAAGGAGGAGACTCTGCGGACATCTGGAGGTAGAGAGTTCCACATTTTCGGTGCGATCCCTGAGAATGTTCTGAAACCAGTTCTCTTTTTATGGAAGGATTGTGGTTTCAGCATTAGCGAACTTGCACTTCGCCATTGCCTGCAACCTCCCGACCATTCAAGCTTTTGTGCTAGGTAACTGGGAGTATTGCTATGCAGGGCGTTATGGGTCATGCAGGCGATCTTTAGTTGTATTCTTGCGTCGTGGGGTAGCCAGTTCAGAACTTTAAAGGTAGGAGAAATGTGGTTGTTTCCTTTAGTTCCTGATACCAGTCTGGCCGCAGAGTTAAGAGATGCCCTCAGTGGGGGCCAGCTTATATTTGGGAAGACCACATAGAGTGGTGCTTCCATAGTCCAATCTTGGTGGCACCCAGGGCTTGTATCGCTGTTTTTAAATCGGTCTGTGAGAGGAAGGGTTTACATTTCCTAAGGATACTCATCTGATGATTAGCTTCCATGGTGGCATTATTGATTTATGCTTGCATATTCAAGTGATTGTCTAGGGTGACTCCCAAGGATTTTGCTGAGTCAATGATGTGGGGAGCGCAGTCAAAGGAAAGTTAGATGCTTCTGCCATAAGTCAATCTTGGGTGTGTAATTGGGGGGTAGATGAGAAGGAATTCTGTTTTTTTTATGTGTGTAAAGCATGAGGTGGTTACCAGTGAGCCAACTTTGAAAATTATGCAGAATAGTGTTGAGGGAGATGAAGTCATCAGGAGAGGAGATTTTCATATACAGTTGTGTGTCATACGCATACAGGTGATATAGAATGTTTGCAGAGTTTAGCGCGTTTGCCAGGGGTTCCATGGGTAGATTTAAAAGAATGGGCGAAAGTGCTGAGCCCTGTGGAACCCCTATGGTGACCATGGATGGTTGAGAAAGTGATTGCTTCATCTTGATTCTTTGGGTTCTGTTATTTAGGAAGGAGGTGAACCATTGTAACACTGGCCAGTTAGGCCCATCCTTCGTTCCAGTAGGGTCAATAGATTGTCATGCTTAACTGTGTCGAAAGCAGAGGATAAGTCGAGAAGTACCAATAGATATGATTCGTTATGGTCTAACATTTTTAGTATGTCATCCATTATGTGGGTAAGTGCAGATTCAGTGCTGTGACCTTGACGGAAGCCAGATTGGTGTTTGTCTAGGAGGTTGTAATTCTCAATGTGATTGCATATTGAATTTGTACACATTTTTCCAGCAGTTTCGTCAAAGGGGCATGTTGGATATAGGGCAGTAGTGTTGAGATCTGAGGAGAGGGAGTTGACTTTCTTTACAATAGGAGTGACCTGCCCTACTTTAAGACAGTCATGTATGGAATCTTGTCTCAGCGAGGCGTTTACAATCTTTGACCATAAGGGCAGAATAGAGGTTTTTATCATTTTGAATAGGGAAGAAGGTAAGTGATCCGAGAAGTGATTGGAGGGGTTAATCGCTAGAAGAGTGTTATAGATTTTGCGTTCAGGAATGGGCGAGAAGTTGTCCCAAGATGCATTGTTTTTGGAATTTCAATTGGAGTGCTAAAATGGTCCTTGATTCGTGGGTGAAAGACAGACTCATGAGCACTAGTTTGTGGGAGTGCATTCTTAGATTGAATGTCGTATTTAATGGATTTTATTTTTTCAATGAAGAATTTGGCTAGCTCATCGCAATTAGGGGTAGCAAGTCGCTTAGTTCCATCGCATTAGGAGTGTTGCATGATTGTTGTTTGACGATTTCGATAGTTTTTTGGGATGGTTAATGGCTTGGTTCAGCTGGGTTTTGAAGAAGTCTGCCTTAGCCTTTAGAATTTTCCTGTTGTATGTATTCCTCAGCACTCTAAGTTGATTTAGCTGATCAATGGAGGGTGCTGATTTCGATAGTCGTTCAGCTGATCTTAGCTTGCGCCGATCAGAGTTCAGGTTTTCATTGAACCATGGTTTGGAGATGTTGGAGGTGCCGCTCGTAGTCGAATTCCTGGTGCACGCTGGTGACTTTGATGTGATTTTAAAGCCCTAATTCTTCCCTTTTTACCTGGAACTATCGCCGCATGGTGTCCTTTGTCTGCTCCTGACCGGGACCTGCCGCTGGATCATAGTTTGGGCTGTTTAGGGGGAGCGGGACTGCGAGGACCAGAGGGACTTGCGCTTCGTGACCACGCGCACCTGGTGCCTCTTCCCGCCCCCTCCTCCCTACTGACCTTCACAACACGACTCGCGGCCCCCGCTCCGCGGGAGCCGCTCGTAGTCGAATTCCTGGTGCATGCTGGTGACTTTGATGTGATTTTAAAGCCCTAATTCTTCCCTTTTTACCTGGAACTATCACCGCATGGTGTCCTTTGTCTGCTCCTGACCGGGACCTGCCGCCGGATCGTAGTTTGGGCTGTTTAGGGGGAGCGGGACTGCGAGGACCAGAGGGACTTGCGCTGCATGACCACGCGCACCTGGTGCCTCTTCCCGCCCCCTCCTCCCTGCTGACCTTCATAACACGACTCGCGGCCCCCGTTCCGCGGGAGCCGCTCGTAGTCGAATTCCTGGTGCACGCTGGTGACTTTGATGTGATTTTAAAGCCCTAATTCTTCCCTTTTTACCTGGAACTATCGCCGCATGGTGTCCTTTGTCTGCTCCTGACCGGGACCTACCGCTGGATCGTAGTTTGGGCTGTTTAGGGGGAGCGGGACTGCGAGGACCAGAGGGACTTGAGCTTTGTGACCACGCGCACCTGGTGCCTCTTCCCGCCCCCTCCTCCCTGCTGACCTTCATAACACGACTCGCGGCCCCCGCTCCGCGGGAGCCGCTCGTAGTCGAATTCCTGGTGCACGCTGGTGAATTTGATGTGATTTTAAAAAGCCCTAATTCTTCCCTTTTTACCTGGAACTATCGCCGCATGGTGTCCTTTGTCTGCTCCTGACCAGGACCTGCCGCTGGATCGTAGTTTGGGCTGTTTAGGGGGAGCGGGACTGTGGGGACCAGAGGGACTTGCGCTTTGTGACCACACGCACCTGGTGCCTCTTCCCGCCCCTTCCTCCTCCCATATAGCTATACCCCCATACGCGCATGCGGGACGCGCGCGGGATGAAGACCGGGGCGAAGCCCGGGCAAAGGGTGGGCCCTCTTAGGCCCTCAGAGGCTGAAGTAGGCTGGGCTGGGCCCATTCTTCTTCAAAAAGTTTTTGTTCTATTTTCTTTTGTACTTTGTAGTATATTCGCGATTGCAAAAAAACATTTTTTGTTTAGTTGTTAGTTGTTTTCAAGCTCTGGAATTTTAGCATAGGAGCAAAAGCCGATACTGGATCTTTTAATATCCGAATGAGTTCTTGAGCCTTTTCACTTTTTTATTTCGGAAATGACCGCTAAAAAACTAAGGTCGGGGAGACTGTTAGTGGGAAGAACCTGCTCTAAGACCAAATCGAATCCTTTACGGAACAAGGACGGTCATGATATGCAGTTAAAAGGAAATTGTCAGTTATTTAGCTTATGGGAAAGAGGAAAGAATAAAATTGCCACAATAGGGTCTAAATCCAATGAGAATGCCGAAAGAGGTGATGTTATTAAGGATCACACCACAATGAGGGGGCTCAGAAACTCTGTTGGTGTAATTGAACAAGGTAATAAGGAAGAGGGTGTTAATTTCCACACTAAAGAGAAAGAAGGTCTCTCTAATTCTTTGGAAATGTTGGCGCCTTCTCCGCTAGTTCTTGGGGATAAAAATATATACTGAATACAAATAATAGTGGTGGGTCAAGAGGAGTGAAGCAAATTTCTATGTAATCGACTATGTGTAGAAAAGAATATTTAGTGGCAGTAGTCCACTAGCCAGGATACCTCATTCATGATTGATGAAAATACCCATCAGTAGCTGTTCCTTGGCGCCCTTTTCATCATGTGGGTTCCTTCAAACCATGAAGGATGGTTGTTTTACTCCAGTGTGATTAATTTTTACTGGACAAGGACCAATGATAGTCTAGCTGGGTCTCAGGGAGCTACTGTAAAGCAGTGCGTGGGGGTGTGGTTAAGTGCAAACAGTGCAGGATTGTGATTTATGTGAGTATAAAATTAGATAAGCATGAGGAAAAATTATTTATTACAGACCTCAATGTTTCTAATGATTAAAAGAGTAGTGCGAAATTGGTAGTTTCAACTAATAGCTACCAACAGGTTTCGGTCGACATGTTTCAGCAGATTTAAGGATCACAAAGGTATCCACTGCATTCCTCAGGACCTGTGTCGCTACTGCTTGTGATGCGTGAGAATTAAAAAAGGAAATTTTTCACCTGGGTTCTATTGAAGAATCATTCTCCCAGCTGGAAATTCAGATTCAGACAAACATACATAGTCGAAAAAAAGGAAAGACATACAATTAGTATATGTTCGATATCCAGAAAACACATTAATTGGTATATCATATCTGTGTAGAGAATGTATTATTCAATTCTCTCTCTAGTACTGTTATTACTAGTTTTTACAAAAATACCTCTTCATGATATTTGGGTCTCACTTACCATTTAATGCAGGAGAGTACCGCCTCACCTCACCTGGCTCACAGCGCAGGTAATTGAAGCACCGCTCTATAGTAAAAGGAAGACATACAAAGACATGTCAGCTACTGCTGACTTCACACTTAATCACTACCTTCTCTGGTATGTTTTAAAATTTTGCGGACCATTGAATAGTTTAGCTCTGTACAAAAGCAAAGCAGCATTTCTCGGCATGACCAGAGAAACCTTTTGGTTATAGAAGAAACAGCTTTCTCTCCTCCGTTTGATATGGAGCTTGTATTTATAAGAAAAGTTTCAAACAAGCCGTAGTCACTAGTGAACAAGACGTAGAAAACATTCTCGTGCTGTCTAGCATCTCCGCATGTCGGAGACAGTCGTTTCGAGATATCGATTGTCCGCTATTTTGGTGTATAATAACATGCATCCCGGATTGTTTATCACGCATAATTTCTCAACCCATCAGGGCGGACCACCAATCAAACACTAGAAAATGATGCATTCAATCTTATAGGCTTGATCGCTTTCATGCACCCACGCGATCAACCATTGCATCACAATAAGCGACTAAAAACGCGTCCTATAACAGGTAACAGCGTTTGTTTTTCACCGCTGACTGATAAACAGGCACAGAGATGTGTTCTCCTACCTTTAAAGCACAAATTTTTTTTTAGCATTCAATCTATTAGGCTAAACCGATTTCAAGCACCCACACGATCCAACATTGCATCACAGTAGGCGACCGAAAGCGCATCCTAGATCCGGTAGCAGCGTGTGTTACCGCTCACTGACAAACAGGCAGAGAGATGTGTTCTCCTACCTGTCCGTCGGTACTTCCAGCGTCCCTCTGGCTGTATGGGGAGGTATCGAGCGCGTGAAACACCACAGATTTTACTTCCTTGGTTGGGCGTGTCTCGCGTTATCACGTGACTGTAGGTATTATGGGGCATGTAGTCCGCATTACTAGATCGACTATAACTATAGCGACCACATAATTAAATGCGTGTGGTAAATAATGATGACTTCTGCACGACTGGAAACGAATGTAATCCGACATAGCCTGTATCATGCCGGTGCTCTTCGTCTAAAAATACCGGTGCTCTTCGTGTAAAAAAGGGGTATTATGGGATATGTAGTTCACATTTCGCATTTCGCCACTGATATAGTCTTAAATACGCATGAGTGATGTCATGTCCATACAGTCGAAATGGACAATATTGACTCTATGGTCACTCGTTGATTAGTACCTTCGACTACGGGTGGCAATCCAATTAAATCACACTAGTGTCCTGCGTGTGTTGTAGGTCACCTCGATTCCAACGTGTGTCTAATGAGGTTGGAATGGTATTTATTGTTGTTTCATCAATATTTAAAGGTATGTGGCTGATCCTATTTGTTAGGGACAGAAATGTAGGCTATTTACTTGGAGTGTATTTATATATATATACCCTCTCAGTGAGGGAGATTGTTGTATTTGCATATATATACCTATCTCTGGTCAGAACTATTTCCAAGCCCTCCGTCAGGGTATTATGCCATGACGCATGTCAATATAGGGGAATTGTATTCAGAGAGACATCCAGGGGATGTCATCGTTCAACCCGTCCTTATCAGAGTTAAGGGTATACACCCATTTCTGCTCTTTCTTAAACAGAAACTTGTTTACACCTGTAACATGGCTTGGTATCAGAGGTTGTTCGATAACGGTCCAACGGAAATCATTTGGGCCATGTCCCACCTCCAGAAAATGATTGGTCATTTTTGTGTTTCCGACATCTGATAGTACTTTTATGTTCAGAAATGCGTGTCTTCACCTTTCTTGTGGTCATTCCCACATATTTAGAATCACAAGGACAGACTATCAGATAGATGACATTTTGACTATTGCAATTAGTGAAGCGCCTTTGTTCCCACGGACGCCTGCTCCCAATGTCAATAGTTGTTGATTTGGCAGTCTGGGGGCATGCAGCACAGTTCCCACAGGGATGATGGCCTGTCACAGCTGGCATGTCCCAAAGCTGTGACAGGCCACCACCCCAACAAAGGCGCTTCACTAATTGCAATAGTCAAAATGTCATCTATCTGATAGTCTGTCCTTGTGATTCTAAATATGTGGGAATGACCACAAGAAAGGTGAAGACACGCATTTCTGAACATAAAAGTACTATCAGATGTCGGAAACAATCCACAAAAATGACCAATCATTTTCTGGAGGTGGGACATGGCCCAAATGATTTCCGTTGGACCGTTATCGAACAACCTCTGATACCAAGCCATGTTACAGATGTAAACAAGTTTCTGTTTAAGAAAGAGCAGAAATGGGTGTATACCCTTAACTCTGATAAGGACGGGTTGAACGATGACATCCCCTGGATGTCTCTCTGAATACAATTCCCCTATATTGACATGCGTCATGGCATAATACCCTGACGGAGGGCTTGGAAATAGTTCTGACCAGAGATAGGTATATATATGCAAATACAACAATCTCCCTCACTGAGAGGGTATATATATATAAATACACTCCAAGTAAATAGCCTACATTTCTGTCCCTAACAAATAGGATCAGCCACATACCTTTAAATATTGATGAAACAACAATAAATACCATTCCAACCTCATTAGACACACGTTGGAATCGAGGTGACCTACAACACACGCAGGACACTAGTGTGATTTAATTGGATTGCCACCCGTAGTCGAAGGTACTAATCAACGAGTGACCATAGAGTCAATATTGTCCATTTCGACTGTATGGACATGACATCACTCATGCGTATTTAAGACTATATCAGTGGCGAAATGCGAAATGTGAACTACATATCCCATAATACCCCTTTTTGACACGAAGAGCACCGGTATTTTTACACGAAGAGCACCGGCATGATACAGGCTATGTCGGATTACATTCGTTTCCAGTCGTGCAGAAGTCATCATTATTTACCACACGCATTTAATTATGTGGTCGCTATAGTTATAGTCAATCTAGTAATACGGACTACATGCCCCATAATACCTACAGTCACGTGATAACGCGAGACACGCCCAACCAAGGAAGTAAAATCTGTGGTGTTTCACGCGCTCGATACCTCCCCATACAGCCAGAGGGACGCTGGAAGTACCGACGGACAGGTAGGAGAACACATCTCTCTGCCTGTTTGTCAGTGAGCGGTAACACACGCTGCTACCGGATCTAGGATGCGCTTTCGGTCGCCTACTGTGATGCAATGTTGGATCGTGTGGGTGCTTGAAATCGGTTTAGCCTAATAGATTGAATGCTAAAAAAAATTTTGTGCTTTAAAGGTAGGAGAACACATCTCTGTGCCTGTTTATCAGTCAGCGGTGAAAAACAAACGCTGTTACCTGTTATAGGACGCGTTTTTAGTCGCTTATTGTGATGCAATGGTTGATCGCGTAGGTGCATGAAAGCGATCAAGCCTATAAGATTGAATGCATCATTTTCTAGTGTTTGATTGGTGGTCCGCCCTGATGGGTTGAGAAATTATGCGTGATAAACAATCCGGGACGCATGTTATTATACACCAAAATAGTGGACAATCGATATCTCGAAACGACTGTCTCCGACATGCGGAGATGCTAGACAGCACGAGAATGTTTTCTACGTCTTGTTCACTAGTGACTACGGCTTGTTTGAAACTTTTCTTATAAATACAAGCTCCATATCAAACGGAGGAGAGAAAGCTGTTTCTTCTATAACCAAAAGGTTTCTCTGGTCATGCCGAGAAATGCTGCTTTGCTTTTGTACAGAGCTAAACTATTCAATGGTCCGCAAAATTTTAAAACATACCAGAGAAGGTAGTGATTAAGTGTGAAGTCAGCAGTAGCTGACATGTCTTTGTATGTCTTCCTTTTACTATAGAGCGGTGCTTCAATTACCTGCGCTGTGAGCCAGGTGAGGTGAGGCGGTACTCTCCTGCATTAAATGGTAAGTGAGAGCCCAAATATCATGAAGAGGTATTTTTGTAAAAACTAGTAATAACAGTACTAGAGAGAGAATTGAATAATACATTCTCTACACAGATATGATATACCAATTAATGTGTTTTCTGGATATCGAACATATACTAATTGTATGTCTTTCCTTTTTTTCGACTATGTATGTTTGTCTGAATCTGAATTTCCAGCTGGGAGAATGATTCTTCAATAGAACCCAGGTGAAAAATTTCCTTTTTTAATTCTCACGCATCACAAGCAGTAGCGACACAGGTCCTGAGGAATGCAGTGGATACCTTTGTGATCCTTAAATCTGCTGAAACATGTCGACCGAAACCTGTTGGTAGCTATTAGTTGAAACTACCAATTTCGCACTACTCTTTTAATCATTAGAAACATTGAGGTCTGTAATAAATAATTTTTCCTCATGCTTATCTAATTTTATACTCACATAAATCACAATCCTGCACTGTTTGCACTTAACCACACCCCCACGCACTGCTTTACAGTAGCTCCCTGAGACCCAGCTAGACTTTCATTGGTCCTTGTCCAGTAAAAATTAATCACACTGGAGTAAAACAACCATCCTTCATGGTTTGAAGGAACCCACATGATGAAAAGGGCGCCAAGGAACAGCTACTGATGGGTATTTTCATCAATCATGAATGAGGTATCCTGGCTAGTGGACTACTGCCACTAAATATTCTTTTCTACACATAGTCGATTACATAGAAATTCGCTTCACTCCTCTTGACCCACCACTATTATTTGTATTCAGCTTGGTTACCCCCGGGGAGTATAGTGGTGAGCGGTCGTTAAAAATATTCCCTGAGACCCAAAAACCCCCCTTCTTTTATTAAAGATAAAAATATACATGCTACCCAACCCCCCTACGACCTGCCAGAATCCAGTCACAAGATAGTGGGTGTTACAGTGCATAATCATCCTTCTAATCCCAGTGATTTTCTTTTAAAAGATGCTCCTGGCTCATCCTTGCCGAGGGATGTGCGAAGTAATGATTCTATTTCTTCAGACTTAGATATGGAGCTCTGTAGGAGGTATATTGTTGAAGAATCGGGTAAGATTCTTGATCCTATAAAGACCCCGGCAGCATTTGCCCCCTCTGGGCTTCAACTATATAGTAGCACTCCATCTAATAAATCTTTATTCAATATTTCTCAGTCAAATACTTCCATGAGTCCTGATCTAAATATAATGGGTATTGACCCTATTCAATCAATTAGATTAGATAAACCCGTCTCTGACTCTTTATCCTCATTAGAACATTTACTTTCTTCTATTTTAAAATTATTGGAAACATTTGTCGGGGGTTCAGACTGTGTTCTGGAAACAGTAACTCAAATACTGAAGGTTCTAGTGTACAATAAGCAGGGGAAGGAATCGAGTCTAAATTTGGGACCTAGTTCTCCAGGCTCCAAAGTGATGAAACATATGTTGATAGGAAATGAGTTTTTGAATGCCCCTCAAGTTCTAGTCCAAACAGGACCGGTTGAAGATCCTCTCTGTATTGATAGAAAGAAGTTAGAATCCCCCCTGAGAGTCCCCGCAGCTAATTGTGTAGCAGAGCTCGATCAAGTAATTGAAGTTATGGATGATCCCGACACAAGGGTAGATAAAGAGTTATTCCCCATTTTTAAACTGCAGAAAAATGACGGAGATGAGGGTGTATCAGACCCAGAAGAAAAGAGAAAAAAGGGGAAAAAAGGGAACTCTAAAAAGAATGGGGGAAAAAAGAGGAAACCAATTCGTAGATTTGGAAAAAAGAGGCGGAGTAAAATTTACTTTGATGAGCAGTTGGAAACTTGATTTAAAAAAGTGCCTTGTCAAGTATCTCTAATTAATTCTCCCCAAGATGAGATTCAGGATATAAAATTAGTTCAAGAAACATTAACATCCACAGATCGAGAGGTTGTCCCAACATCGATTCAAATCGATTGTCACACTAATATTATTCCCCCCCTATCTGGTGTCCTAAATATTGAAACGGGGGGCCTCTTAATTATATTCCCCCCGGGGAACTGAGGAACCCAGCTGGCCTCGCTTTAACAGCCCTAAACCCTTTAGCTAAATAATTTTCGGATATGGTGGGAAGAGAAGGGGTTCCAAAGAGACCTGCTGAGATTCTTAAACAGGAAAGCACTGACACACTCATTTTAGATTTTTTCCCTTTGTTTGATCCAGATTGCACATTAAATAGATCCCTGCTTCTCAAATGTTTTCAGGAGACCGCAGGTCTGAAATTAATACAATCCTCTGATATAGATATAGTAACGATCCTGAAAACAGAGGTTGGAACTTTAACAAGGGTAAAGTTTTATTCTAAACTTATTGTAAATCACATCCTTCAGTGGTCTGAAGGCATTCAAAGTAAAGGGATTGATGTTATGCCTTTTTTTGAGAATTTCCGCTTTGGTAGAATAGTTGATAAGTTTTCACTTCTCCAGGCAGCCTCTGGTAGTACTGACCGGCCAGGCGGTTATGATGACCTAAAAATCTGCATTTCTAAAGACAATCGTTATTTGTCACATATTAATACCCATCTTTCTTCTTTCAAAAGAAATGTGGTTGAAGAGAGTCTTCACTGGAATTGGTTGCCTGGAGTTCTTTCGAGGAAACCTATAAATAATTCTGAAACACATCCCCGTCTCGAGCAATGACCTAAAATATTATCCTGGAATGCCGCTGGTATGAAGAATAATTTTGAAAAATTACAATTCCTTCACACACTAGAGGCCAGCGTGATCTGTCTTCAAGAGACGTGGTGCGCTGAGAAAATCTCGGCAGGAAGGAATTACTTCGTACTGGAGGGTAGAGCCTCTCCTTCCAGGAGACGTTGTGCAAGAGGGGGTATAGCATGTCTACTGTCTAATCGAATAAATTGGAATTTTTCCCATTATTCAGACCCTAGTAATCTTTTCCAGGCTGTAACGCTGTTTAATTCTGATAATGCTGAAGTTCGTAATCCTATTGTTTTGATAAATGCCCACATTCCTCCAGATGCTTGTTTTAATACAATCTTAAAGAAGGTATTTTCTTATGTAAAGAAAATTGCTGAGAGGGTACCTGCTCCCCATATAATCCTGGTAGGGGATTTTAATTTTAAAATTTCTAATTTTAGTTTGTCTTTGTTTAGAAACAGGCATAAGGAGGAATCGCTGCAGATTCCCCAAGCCCTCTTCCTGGGAATATTAAGACAAATAGGAGAGGGAAAATGCTCCTTGAAGAATTGGCTGAAATGGATGGGATTATTGTGAATGGAAGGCTCCCTTCTGATTCTCCGGCAAACTATACACATAAAGCTACTCAGAGTGAATCAATCTTAGATTATGTAATGGTGGAAAATTCTGCCTTTTCCCTACTGAAAGACCTTAAGGTCTCCCATACATCTTATAGTGACCATAAAGTATTAGCTCTTACTGTAAATATAAATCCTCCTATAACCGATTGTTGGTCTTTGAATAGTGATTCGGTCAGTTTTGGAGACAAATCAGGGAGATGTTATTGGAATGCTAGGACCGTGAGGAGTTTGGAGAGCATCCTTGATGCTGCAGTAAATTACTTGGTTAACTGGAAAGGATTTGAAATAGTGTGTTTTTTAGATTTTATGAAGGTGCTGATTTCTGTTGCTAAAAAATCTAATTGGAAAAGAAATACTATAATACTTCCCTGCTCCCTCCGATTATTAAATATAGAAATAAATAAGCTAGTAAGAGAACAATATTTAAATAATTCTCCTGAAAGATCTCTCAGAATAGTTTTATTAAAAAGAAGGAGGAGAAGATCGAAGGCTAAATTGAAAAAAGATAGGGAGGATTCTTTATGGATTAAACTAAGGGAGGCCGCTTCTAGAGGCCAAGCAAGACTATTTTGCTCATTCATAGGGGAGGGATGTGGTGTCAGGTTAAGTTCACTTCCAATTCCCATTGAAGAGCAAACCTGGGTGGATTACATTACAAATTTATACGCAAGTAATGGAATGGTGGTCCCTACAACAAGAATTAATGCGAATAATCATGCTTTAGGTCCTCCTTCTGAAAAAGTTATTGAATTGGCTATTAGGGAATTGCGTTCCTCCGGGGCAATGGGACCAGATGAGCTTCCTATTTCGGTCCTAAAGCAAAATAGCGTAGCGTGGAGCAAAATTCTTCACCCAGTGTTCAAACTTTGTTTCTTGAGTAGAACTGTTCTCCCCTCTTGGAAGGGGAGTATATTGGTTCCCCTTTTCAAGAAGGGAGACCGGATGGCCCCACAAAATTATCGCCAAATCGCCCTTTTGGACGCAATTGGAAAAGTCTTTGCAAAGTGTCTCCTGAAGTTAATTCAGGATTGGGTGGACAAGAATAATATACTACCCCTCGAGCAGATGGGTTTTCGCAAAGGGCATGGCACTATGGACAACTTAACGGCCCTACAAGTAATATCTGATAAATATATCAAGGTCCGCGGTGGGAGAGTTTATGCTGCCTTTATAGATTTCTCAACAGCTTTTGACAAAGTTGATCGTCCTTTGCTGTGGAGGAAACTATCGGACCTTGGCATGTCATCATTGCTATTGGATCTAGTCCAGGATCTTCATTCTGATACCTGGTGTAGAGTTCTTCAGGGAGGGGAAAGAGGCCTATCTCAAGTTATTTTTTTTGCCAATGGACTAAAACAAGGTTGTTTATTGGCCTCATTACTATTTTCCCTATATATATCTGATCTTCCCCAGTTCTTATCTTTAAGTGAAGGTATTGCCCCTGTTTTTGGGGATAAACCAATTATATGTTTGTTGTACACAGACGACATATTAATATTGGACCTAACTCCAAAAGGATTAAATAGGCGTCTGCAGGCACTACACATATATGCAGAGACTCACCATTTGAAGATAAATATTTCAAAAAGTAAAGTCATGTGTATGACAGGAAAGAAAAAACAGATATATGGGAATTTCATATGGTCGGTAGGTGGACATAAGTTAGAAGTTGTAAAATCATACGTCTTCCTAGGGAAAATAGTATCTGGTAATTTGAGTGATAAGGCCCATATAGATCATAACATTCGGAAGGCAATGGCACAAGGCAAGGGTTTAAGCGCGCTCTATAAATCCACAGGCAAAAGACATTTCGTTTATTTGTTAGAGGCCTTCCGTGCTAAAATCCCGGCCTCCTTACTTTATGGTATAGAATTGCTTGAACTGGGGCAATGGGTTTTTTTACATACTACTGAGGGCAGACTCTTACGATATTTAACTACGGTTAACAATGGCTGTACTGTGGCTACCCTTAGGCTAGAATTTGGTATGCGTAGCAGTTGTGTCCAGGGCCTTGCTGGGATAGTACGATGGGTCTCATGTCTGGCAAAGGGAAAACCGGATACTTTAAGATACCTTATACAAAAAGAACTATTGGGATTACTAAAAGAGCATTCTCTAATCGTAAAATTTTTTAGAAGGGCTGTTGCTCTATTGCAATTGGATGAATCAAGTCTGTTTACGCTATCTACATACCAATTGAAGTCCATCCTAAGACTAGCTACATGGAATCTAAGTTTTGGGATGGATAGGGATACCCTTATCCTAAAGAAAGGTGTCTCTCCGGTCATTGAATCCTACCTAATCAGAAACATGCAACCTTATGCTTCTTGGAACCTTCCTCATGGTATATGGCGTTTTTGGTTACTTTTGAGGCAGGACCTTCTCCCTTTGAACAATTTATTATCCAGATGGTATGGTTCCTCAGCAATGTGCAACCAGTGTAATAACTCAATCCAGGACATTGTTCATGTTCTTTTTGTATGCCCGGCCCTTCTGTTATATTGACGAAAGTGGTTGAGACCAATTTGCTTACAATTAAGTATTTCGACTGCCAGCTCTTTAATGGATGCTATAACATTTTTAACTTTTTTAAAAGCTTTCTAGATATATATTAGTAGATATGAAATTGCTTTATTGCTTCTCTTCTGTATTAGAATGTAACTGTAATTATCTTTTATGTTTTTCTCTTATATGGATCTCATGTGAGTCCCAAAATCATAAATAAATAAAATAAATTGAGATGTTGGAGGAAACTTTTATTCTTTTGGGGCGCTGTAGGGTCAAGAATTTCAAGCATAGTGGAATTGTAAAAGACTGTGAGGTCATGGATGTCAACCATGTCTATCTCGGGGATCAGGGCGGTGTTGCATCGGTTTACCAGGGCAATGGGGTTAATATTTTGGATATTCCTTTTCCATTGTTTTGTTTTTGTAGATTGGCATCTTTTTGTAATTACCTCAATATTGATGGAGAAGAAAAATCTGCAATGGTTGGTCCAGACACATGGGTTAATGGATTCTAATGATACAGTGTTCGTTTTTGCTATGATGAGGTCTAGTGTCTCTCCCTTGTTGTGGGTTGGACTGTCACAGAACTGTGACAGATCCTGATCTAGCAGAAAGTATTTAAGACAGCTTACATCATGATCACTTGTGTTGTTCCAATGGAGATTGAAGACTCCCAGAAAAATCTGCGGCACTTGTGAGTTGTTGTTGGATGTAATGACTTCCATTAACTCATCGATGAATGTAAGATTATCACCCAGGGGTGGTATATTATGTGACGTTTGC
The DNA here is from genome assembly GCF_964261635.1 of Lissotriton helveticus. Taxonomy (NCBI): domain Eukaryota; kingdom Metazoa; phylum Chordata; class Amphibia; order Caudata; family Salamandridae; genus Lissotriton; species Lissotriton helveticus. Next base: position 1,473,935,517 of record NC_136065.1, read on the forward strand.
TGGTGAGGCACTTGTCATCGGAGATGTTTATACAGAGATATTCGCAGGAGGATAAAGAGATGGAGTCTGCTTGATTGACTGAGATGGTGCTATGATAAATGCAGGCTAACCACAGTTCTATCTAGGTGGATTATATCTTGACCAGGAGGGACTAGTAGGTTTACGATGGGAGAGGAGGAGCTATTTAGCCAAGTTTCGGTAAGGACGATAATGTCCAGATCATTCGAGATGATGAGATCATATATGTCGGTAGCATGTTTGATAGCAGATCTGCAGTTGATGAGAGTACACTTCATCTTGCTGGTCGAATAGCTGGGTGTAGTCTGCACTATGTTGATATTTGTGGGGTTTTCTCTATTAATGGATCTGTAGTTGTGAGTGGGTTCTCTGCGGGGGTTGGTTTGAAGGGATTGGATGATGCCACATAGAGACTTAGGGGCTCATTAGGATGGCGGACGGAAGAGCCACCGCGGCCCTGGAGTAGGCGGAAAAAGCCCTTTCCGTGTCCGCCAGCCGCGGATACCCCGTCCGCCATATCAGGATAGGAAAACGTGTCAAGTTTCCGTCCGCGACGGAAAAGGACGCACCGCCGCCGAACTACACACGACCACGTGGCGGACGGAACAATCCCGGAGGCCCCGCCGTACGTACTGACGTCTAAGACCGTCCCCCAAATCAAGATGGCGGAAACTCCACATAAAACCGCAGCGGAAAAACAACCTGACTGAACACGGCGGAATCCACACAGCGAACACAGGTGACATAGCAGAGATACCCACCGCAAGCTGACCACCACCATGGACCCAGCGCTACACGCTTTCCCGATGCTCTTCGCGATCCACCACGTCCTAGTCATGGCCCACTATGGACGACGACGCAGGTAAGGCACAAACCATTGGCTGTCTGGAGGGGAATACCAGCAAGGGACGTGACGTAGGGAGGGGGAGTGTCATGTTACCGAAACCACTGATGAGAAGCATATACGAATACACATTTGTAGTACGCAAGCAGGAATGACAACGACAGACCACGAGACTTGATAGACTACCTTTCTTGTACAAAATAGGGGAATAATCACAGTGTATGCGTGAGCATGGGCAAAGTGGGCACCAGAGCAGCGACATCATAGGCAGGTAACGAGAGGGCAGAATGCAGTATCAGAGCATCAACAGGGCAATGCGCAGTACAGAGCAGGTACATCATAGGCAGGTAACGAGAGGGCAGTATGCAGTATCAGAGCATCAACAGGGCATTGTAGATTACAGAGCAGGTACATCATAGGCAGGTAACGAGAGGGCAGTATGCAGTATCAGAGCATCAACAGGGCAATGCGCAGTACAGAGCAGGTACATCATAGGCAGGTAAAGAGAGCGCAGAATGCAGTATCAGAGCATCAACAGGGCAATGCGCAGTACAGAGCAGGTACATCATAGGCAGGTAACGAGAGGGCAGAATGCAGTATCAGAGCATCAACAGGGCAGTGTGGCCAACAGAGCAGGTACATCAGAGGCAACATATGAGAGGGGCCAAGTGCATCAACAGTCCATTGCACAGAACAGCTCCATCAGAGGCAGCACGTGAGAGGGGCCAAGTGCATCAACAGTCCATTGCACAGAACAGCTCCATCAGAGGCAGCACGTGAGAGGGGCCAAGTGCATCAACAGTCCATTGCACAGAACAGCTCCATCAGAGGCAGCACGTGAGAGGGGCCAAGTGCATCAACAGTCCATTGCACAGAACAGCTCCATCAGAGGCAGCACGTGAGAGGGGCCAAGTGCATCAACAGTCCATTGCACAGAACAGCTCCATCAGAGGCAGCACGTGAGAGGGGCCAAGTGCATCAACAGTCCATTGCACAGAACAGCTCCATCAGAGGCAGCACGTGAGAGGGGCCAAGTGCATCAACAGTCCATTGCACAGAACAGCTCCATCAGAGGCAGCACGTGAGAGGGGCCAAGTGCATCAACAGTCCATTGCACAGAACAGCTCCATCAGAGGCAGCACGTGAGAGGGGCCAAGTGCATCAACAGTCCATTGCACAGAACAGCTCCATCAGAGGCAGCACGTGAGAGGGGCCAAGTGCATCAACAGTCCATTGCACAGAACAGCTCCATCAGAGGCAGCACGTGAGAGGGGCCAAGTGCATCAACAGTCCATTGCACAGAACAGCTCCATCAGAGGCAGCACGTGAGAGTGCAGAATGCAGTAACAGAGCATCAACAGGGCAATGCGCAGTACAGAGCAGGTACATCATAGGCAGGTAACGAGAGGGCAGAATGCAGTATCAGAGCATCAACAGGGCAATGCGCAGTACAGAGCAGGTACATCATAGGCAGGTAACGAGAGGGCAGAATGCAGTATCAGAGCATCAACAGGGCAATGCGCAGTACAGAGCAGGTACATCATAGGCAGGTAACGAGAGGGCAGTATGCAGTATCAGAGCATCAACAGGGCATTGTAGAGTACAGAGCAGGTACATCATAGGCTGCACAAGTACGTGTCCCTACCAACCCATCACAGGAACCACAAGAGTGCCACGCAGTTCTCAATGGACACACCATGTGAAATAACATTTGAGTGAAGTGTTCAGCACCTCACATCACAGAATCAGGGAGACTGCGTGAACTACCTGCCTCGGACACACTGGCAGCACCAGCAACAGGAGTGTGAGACACAGCCACAGCCCGAGTGACACACACATGGGCCACGGACCCAGACACACTGGCAGCACCAGCAACAGGAGTGTGAGACACAGCCACAGCCCGAGTGACACACACATGGGCCACGGACCCAGACACACTGGCAGCACCAGCAACAGGAGTGTGAGACACAGCCACAGCCCGAGTGACACACACATGGGCCACGGACCCAGACACACTGGCAGCACCAGCAACAGGAGTGTGACACACAGCCACAGCCCGAGTGACACACACATGGGCCACGGACCCAGACACACTGGCAGCACCAGCAACAGGAGTGTGAGACACAGCCACAGATGTAGTCACTGACACGTGAGCCACTGACCCAGACAGACTGCCAGCACCAGAAACAGGAGTGTGCAACACAGCCACAGATCTTCTAACTGACACGTGAGCCATAGACCCAGATACACTGCCAGGACCTGCAACAGGAGAGGGCACAACTGACACTGTGCCACCATCTGATACATGAGAGTCAACTGCACCAGCGCCACTGTGACAACTGAAATGATGAGCCACAGGGCTGTATGGGCCTGGAGGCAGGGTGGGCCTGGGAGCTGGGGATAGCTGACCTAGAGCCAAATCGGGGTTGGCAGGTGTCAATGGTGTGTGTCTGCGTTTCTTAGGGATGTGTGTGTGCACCCTGGACAGGACAGGACTGCCAAGTGGTGGGGACGCCAAACAATCACCACCCACCATAGGTGGAGCATCTGCTGCCGGGGATCTGGTTTCTGGGGACGTGCTGGAGCCTGCTTGTCGTTTGCTCTGTGCCTGCCGCCTGGACTCGGAATCATGTGTAATGGGGGATGCAACAACAGGGAACACCCTCCTCTGCTTCTGACTGGCCTGGATGGGAGTGGAGGTATGGGGGGACTCCGCGGCGGAGACATCAGTTTGGCGTTTAGTAGAAAACATCAGCCTCAGTGCAGCCAGGGGTGAAGTATGCCTGTCCTTGATTGCGCCATTGTCCATGCTAGATGCCTTGTCCGTAGGATGTGCCTGATCCTTAGGTGGAGTGTTGTCTCTGGATGTAGCCTGTGCCCTGGTCGCCGCCCTGTTCCTGCCAGCAGACTTGTCGTCTGTGGTGCACCTGTCTCCAGTAGACACCTGCTCTCTGTGTGTGTCCCTGCCCTTGGGAGATGGACCTTGCTTTGCTGTGGGCCTGCCCTTGGGAGTCTCCCTGCTCTTAGGAGGTGCCTTTGTCTTGTCACTGTCCCTGGGAGTGTCCCTTTCCTCTGCTGTGGGCCTGCCCTTGGGAGTCTCCCTGCTCTTAGGAGGTGCCTTTGTCTTGTCACTGTCCCTGGGAGTGTCCCTTTCCTCTGCTGTGGGCCTGCCCTTGGGAGTCTCCCTGCTCTTAGGAGGTGCCTTTGTCTTCTGACTGGCCTTGTCCAAGGTACAGTCCATGGACATGTGAGTATCCCTTGCCTTGGGAGTACCTTTTGTGTTGAATGCCTGTGTAGCTCCTGAAGGCATGTCCCCCAACAACACTTGCGGATCCTGTGTGTGTACTCCAGTGTATCTGACGTTGTCTAATTGAACAGATTTAGCTGATCTAGGGGATGGGGTCTGTGCCCTGCGTGCCCTGACGTGCTGTCTGACGCTGCTTCTAGTGCAATAACCTGTATTTGAGTCCTGCTCAGAATAATCACTACCCCCTGAGACATCCAGTGGTGTAGATGGGGAAACCGAAGTAGCACCCTGTTCATGCGACTGTACTATTGCAGACGACACACTGCTTGCCAATGACTGCACTGTCCTGTGTAGACCTGCAAGATCGCCATGCATCCCTTCCATGAAAGCCACCACCTGCCCCAACTTCCTATCATGGTCCTGGAAAGCATTTGTCATATTGGTCTGCCCCACACACAGCTGTCGCAGCAGATCAACGGCCTCAGCACACAGTGCATTTTGGCTCACCGTGGCAGGGGCAGCGGTGCCTGCACCGAACGCCACTCTGCTCCCCCTACTCCTCCGGCCACGAACAGTACATGGTGCAGTTTGTGGAAGTGTGGGCCCTGTGTGCTTACTTCCGACAGAAGGTGAAGAGTGCCCACTCCCAGTCTGTGACAACAGTGCAGGCTCACCAAGAGTGTCCGACGAGGAGGACGATGGTGTCTCCACATGCGAGTCCTCAGGGACGGTCCTGTCCCCCTCTCCGGCTCTGGCCTCCTCTGTGTCAGTCTGCGTGTGTGCGAAGTCTGAGCCGGACTCATTTCCTCGACTACTCTCCGCCGTCTGTGGCTGAGTGTCCTCTGTCATACCTGAAATGCAAATAAAAGATGTGTGAGTCATGGGCAGACTGACGTACAGAAGGAACAGGATTGGCAAATTACATAGCTGACAAAGATTTTGTAGCCCTCATCCTGCACATGGCCCACCTCTACCAGTCATCCTCACATTTCCTGCCATGGGGCCATGGACCACTAGGGGATGTGCCTCAACACTCAACTACTAAGCAAGTGGCGTGTCAACATGGCGGACCTGGATGTCAAATGAGAACCACCCAATGGGACCAAAATGGCATCACAGACATACATACGCAACACGGAACTCAATAGTGTGTCTGTGCACCAATACATGCATAGCACTCACAGGTTTCCTACACAGACAGTTTGCTCACCGCTAGTTTGCTGTTGATCGGCACTCAGACGTTCGGCCAGTTCAGGATGCGTCACTGCAATGATACGGTGCATGAGAGGGGTCATGGAGCGTCGGGCCAGACGGGGCGTCCTTGGAATCAGGCCCAGTGTTACTTCCGCTACATTCTTGCTTAGCCTGGAAATGTCGTCCCAGCGTTTGTGGCAGTGTGTATGTCGTCTGTTGCACACCCCCAATGCCCGTACTTCCCGTGCTATGCTCCTCCACAGGTCCTTGCGAAGGTGCAGCTTGACCTACCATGATGGGAGACAAAGGGTTTCAGTCAGTGGACAGGTGGCCTGTCACACACATAGGGGCAAGACGTAACTGTCAGCAGCCATGCACAATCAGGAACATATGTCTAGCCCACACTACACAGCTAAGATAGAAATAGGCCTGATTATTTGGCCCCCTCATGCACACCAACATGTCCCACACTGCACTTACCACCCGTCCTGGTGCGCCGTAGAGGCGTCCATAGTTGCGGAGTACACCGTCCACGAGGACATCAAGCTCCGCGGCGGTGAAGGGTCGAGACCGGATCTCTTTGCCTCTCGACATGGCAAGATCACGGAGTATGGCACTACAGCAGCAGTCGGTGGTCAGCTCAGCAGCAGCAGCAGGTCGAGGTGATGGTCACAGGCAGCAGTCGGTGGTCAGCTCAGCAGCAGCAGCAGGTCGAGGTGATGGTCACAGGCAGCAGTCGGTGGTCAGCTCAGCAGCAGCAGCAGGTCGAGGTGAACAGGCAGCACTGGTCCCCAGGGTAGGAAGTGTCATTTTGCCCAACACACATATATAGGGCCCTCAGTACGTGTCAGTGGCATACGTCGCCAGCAATTGGTCAGCCCTGGAAGCGTGATCGTGAGATGGGCCAATTACTGGCCCTGTTGTTGCGGTGCCCAGCTTCCGCTACTTGCGATTGGCCATATGCGGCCAGCGTCCCTCTTCCCATTGGCTGCATGTGCGGGGACCGTCACGGGCACACATCGGCAACCGCACGTGCAAGCCTCAGGCACGGATGCTTCAGTTGCAACAATGTTCTATCACTGGCGCCTCCATGGCGGTGCACGTACTCAGTGGGGGAGGTGCAGGCCTATACACCCTTTAGATGTACTCAATGGACATGCCAGTTCATGACCCCCCTTACAGTCACATTGCATCATCCACCGTACACCGGCCGGAGCGGCCGGGCCTAGGACGGCCGTGCCCGGCCATGTCCACACCCGCCGTGGCCGGCCATGTACACAACCGCCGTGCCCGGCCATGAACACAACCGCCGTGCCCGGCCATGAACACAACCGCCGTGCCCGGCCATGAACACAACCGCCGTGCCCGGCCATGAACACAACCGCCGTGGCCGGCCATGTACACAACCGCCGTGCCCGGCCATGAACACAACCGCCGTGCCCGGCCATGTACACAACCGCCGTGCCCGCCATGCGGTTGTGTTCATGGCCGGGCACGGCGGTTGTGTTCATGGCCGGGCACGGCGGTTGTGTTCATGGCCGGCCACGGCGGTTGTGGACATGGCCGGGCACGGCGGTTGTGTTCATGGCCGGGCACGGCGGTTGTGTTCATGGCCGGGCACGGCGGTTGTGTTCATGGCCGGGCACGGCGGTTGTGTACATGGCCGGCCACGGCGGTTGTGTTCATGGCCGGGCACGGCGGTTGTGTACATGGCCGGCCACGGCGGGTGTGGACATGGCCGGGCACGGCCGTCCTAGGCCCGGCCGCTCCGGCCGGTGTACGGTGGATGATGCAATGTGACTGTAAGGGGGGTCATGAATGAAATGAAAATGAAATGAAATGAAATGAAAGCAAGATTTATATAGCGCATGGCTGCCCGGGAGCGTCCCAGCGCTGAGATTGCATAAACCGCTGAGGGGAGGAGAGGGGGGGGGGGGTCAAAGGGAAAAGAAGGAAAGAGAGGTTTTATTGTGGGAAGAGGTGCGTTTTGAGTAATTTTCGGAACTTTATGTAGTTGGGTTCGGCCCGAAGCTGCATTGGTAGGGCGTTCCAAAGGGTAGCAGCTGTGACCGAGAAACGGCGTCCTCCAGTGCGGGCTTTCTTTGCTCTGTGGACCGTAGCCAGGTTCCTTTGAGAACTGGCATGTCCATTGAGTACATCTAAAGGGTGTATAGGCCTGCACCTCCCCCGCTGAGTACGTGCACCGCCATGGAGGCGCCAGTGATAGAACATTGTTGCAACTGAAGCATCCGTGCCTGAGGCTTGCACGTGCGGTTGCCGATGTGTGCCCGTGACGGTCCCCGCACATGCAGCCAATGGGAAGAGGGACGCTGGCCGCGTCTGGCCTTTGGGAAGTAGCGGAAGTTGAGCACCGCCATGGCGGCGCCAATTATGTTATCTTGTCAGACGCTGCACCGTGATGTGTTGTGTGCAGTTGCGTCATGAGGGATGTGAGCGTGATAGGGAAAGGTCATATGTCATACAATGTAGCATGTGTGTCCATGCAATGCCCATCGTTGGGCACACGATGCGCAACAGATGTGCATTTGTACGTGTTGACGTCGGGTGTGACCCTACATACTGTTGGACAGGCCACATGAAGGGCTCGCTCCCTCCCCGCAGGACAGGGCCCGGGCCACCGTCAGCACCATTGCCCGGCCCAGCCGCCATCTTGGACACGGCACCACGCGGCCGCGCGGCCTCAGCCCGACCCCAACCCTGGGCCTGGCCAGGCCCCGACATCCCGGCACCACCCTCCACCCAGGAGGTGAACGGACCACTTGGCAGGTCAATGGGAGTAAGAAGTGTCGATGGCTCTCCCCCGCCAGGTGCCGAGCGCCCCCAGCCTCCTCGGGCGCTGGCTCCACCCCGCCGCTGGGTGTCTGGACTCCCTCATCCCAGACCTCCCGACCTCCAAGAGCGAGGGTCCGGACATCAAAGGGTGCCAGACCTATAACTGAGGCCGCCCCAGGACAGGAAGGCAGTTGTATCCTGGAGTCGAGAGACACCGCGACGAACTCATCCTTGACGGACTGCTGGCGCTGCCACAGCCCTGCCTTGTGAACTATTGTCCTGCCTGCTGGCGCTGCCGCGGCCCTCTGCAACCTTCATCCTCGTGGGACCTGCTGGCGCTGCCGCGGCCCTCTGCAACCTTCATCCTCGTGGGACCTGCTGGCGCTGCCGCGGCCCGTTGTAACCTTCATCCTCGTGGGACCTGCTGGCGCTGCCGCGGCCCGTTGCAACCTGCATTCTCGTGGGACCTGCTGGCGCTGCCGCGGCCCGTTGTAACCTTCATCCTCGTTGGGACCTGCTGGCGCTGCCGCGGCCCGTTGCCACCTACGACCTCTTCGGGACCTGCCGGCGCTGCCGCGGTCTGACCCATCCGAACACCGAGCTCGAGGATTGTGAGCTATCACCGTTACACCTCCGTACCCGTGGGTACCAAGACTGTCCCGCTACCCCCTTCCCTTACTAGAGACTAGAATTGAGAGGATCATCGTGTCCTGATCGCCTTGTATCGTACCACTCTACTACCAGAAGTGCCTATAAAAGGTGTTACCCTGATCTTTGTGTGGTGTCCATCTGTGGGGGGGAAGTTACCTGTCTGTGCGATCACTGTGCTCGGCCGACCCTCCAGGTCTCCGTCTAACATTGGTGGCTAGCGGCGCGATCCGAACCAACGCGTACCGTACAGACAGTAACTCACCCTACGACTAAAACCACAATGACGACCAAAGAGAGCGGATCGGCGGAGAAGTTCCAGATGGAAAAGCTGGAAGAATACAACCACCGAGAGCTCAAACAATTTTGCATGGACTTAGGCATTGCTACCACCGGGCTAAGCACAAAGGAAGACTTCAAAAACGCCCTAGAGGCCTGGACAGAGACAAATACCGCGACCCCCCGGGACCCCGCAGCCCCGGAAGTCAACACCACCCGGACGGAGGAACGGAGAACAGGCCCTTCCCGTGAAGAGATCCAAGAGCGGGAAAAAAATAGATTACACGAGTTAGACTTGGCACGACTCAGATTAGACGGAGAATTGAAACTGGCGGAACAAAAAATAAACTTAGAACACTTACGGCTCAGAGAAGAGCGAGAGGAAAAACAGAGACAGAGAGACCTCGAAGAAAAAAGACTGGCATACGAGCACGAGTGCAAACTAGCGGAGATAGAAATACGCAAACTGAACAAAAACCTAGGGGTGCCCGAGCAACCGCACTCCCCGGGTCCTACCGAGCAGAAGGTCCACATCCCCAAGGATGTGGTCCGAGAATATCACCGGAACGACGACATACAGCAGTGGTTCAAGGCCTATGAGATTGCCATGACCGCCCACCGGGTCGCTCGAAGTGACTGGGGAGCCGGTCTATGGGGGAGATTCGTCAACGAGGGCCGTGATGCCCTGCTGCAGCTTCCGGACCATCAAATGACGTCCTATGACCACATGAAGGCCGCCCTCCTCAGTCGATATGGGCTTACACCCGAAATGTACCGCCAGAGGTTCCGCAACTGCACCCGGATCCCAGGTACAACGTGGTTGGAATACGTGAACTATTTCAGCCGAGCCTTCGAGGGGTGGATCAAGGGTAACAACGTAACCACTTACGAACAACTCTTCAATCTCATTGTGTGGGAGCACCTCTCCAACAACTGCTTCGTCGAGCTCAGGCAGCACCTCCTCGACAGTAAATTGACGGAACCCCGGCAGCTCGCCACCGAGGCTGACCGGTGGGAGAGCACCCGAGTGGCCCGGAGTGGGCCGAATGAGCAGAACAGAACCAACCAAGGTCATCATCGTCCCCGAGGAGGAGGAGGAGGCCCGGGCCGGGGCAGAGACGCCGTCCCGGCCGCGCCCACTAACGCCACCCCGGCCCCAGCAGGCCGGGGAAACCCCCCGATGCGCCCGGGGTTCCGAGCTAACGTGACGTGTCATCGATGCCAGCGAGTCGGCCACTATGCCAGTGACCCGACCTGCCCGAAGAACCAGGTCCCCGGGCCCCGCCAGATGGCGGCCGCCGCCCTGGGAGAAGAACAAGTCTCCGAAGACACGGAGACCTATGAGTCGGAGCAGTTCGAGTGGGAACCCGCCGCCATGACCCTGGCATGCCTGGGAGGAAGAGACATGGTCCCGCGGACTCCCCTGCCCGCCAACACTCGGAAGTACAGCCAATGGGTGAGCATCAATGGGCGCAAGGCCGAGGCCCTGCGTGACACCGGGGCCAGTGTGACGGCCGTCCGTTGTCACCTGGTGACCCCAGAACAAATCCTACCAAACGTACTTTGCCCCGTCCGATCGGCAGATAACTCGGAGAGCCTGTGTCGGATGGCCTGCGTCCCCTTCGAATGGGGAGGAGTGTCCGGCATGCTGAAAGTAACTGTCCGCGACGATGCCCCCGTGGACTGCCTCCTGGGGAACGATCTCGAGAGCTCCCCGTGGGCCGCTGTAGAAAGAAGAGAACATAACAAAAAGAAATTGCCAGTACTGATAATACCACAATAATATAAATTCAAAAACAGTACTTGAGAAAATGTTCAAGACCGAATGCTAGTTGATAGCGTTTATTCTTATTTATGATTTAATCAAAAAATTCACTTTTTCATTTTTCAAAAACACACATATAAAATACAATTTACTATCCACAATTAGAACTAGGGATGAACATTCATCAAAGCACTCATATCACAACCATACGGTAAACAATCATTCAAGGAGAGAAGGAAAGCACTGAAGCCAAAAGCTACAACAATCAGAAAAACATACAATATATACAATATCATACAATACAAAACCAACACAAACTAAAGAAGCCTATGTCTGCAAAAACACTTAGAGAATATTTTTTCTGATATATAAACAATTTTGGCGTACATTCCTATAGTCAAATGTAAAAACTACTTCTAAATTCTTTTTGGAAGAAGGAGATAATGTACGGGAAAACCATGTGATAAGCTACAATTAACATAACATTCACGCTTATCACTGCAGCAGACAGTAAAGAGGCTTGGGCCTACGCGTTTCAAATCCCAATGAATTGCAGGGATTCTCTTCAGGGCCTTTGGAATTTTATTCTAAAGTTGTGAGTATTGGTAGTCTCACAGGGACGATTGGTTAGATCCCAAGGTGGGAGGTGGACCTAGTAAGAATGTGTGGGGAGACGAATCAACAGACTGTTCACTTGAATGATTGTTTACCGTATGGTTGTGATATGAGTGCTTTGATGAATGTTCATCCCTAGTTCTAATTGTGGATAGTAAATTGTATTTTATATGTGTGTTTTTGAAAAATGAAAAAGTGAATTTTTTGATTAAATCATAAATAAGAATAAACGCTATCAACTAGCATTCGGTCTTGAACATTTTCTCAAGTACTGTTTTTGAATTTATATTATTGTGGTATTATCAGTACTGGCAATTTCTTTTTGTTATGTTCTATTAAGGCTCAGCCATACTGATTAGAGCCAACCCTTAGTTGTTTTTTGGTAGAAAGAAGAGAGCATCTGGGGATGTTGGGTCTCCCGGACTGGGCGTGCGTAACCACCCGGTCCATGGCCACCCGCACCATCCCTAGACCAGAAGAACCAGAATGGGCAGCACCTCCGCCCTCGATCACCCCAGAAGAAGACTTCCTCCAGACCGACCACCCGGACCCCACCACAGAGGGGTCCACACAGCCCCCCGAGCTTCCCGACCTGGCTCAGTGGCGTCAAGAAGGGGGGCCCACCCAGGAACAATTCCGGCAGGAGCAAAAGACCTGCCCCTCCCTCGAGGGATTGCGACAGCAAGCGCTCGCCCAGAGCCAAGGAGACACCACCGGGGCCCACTGGGTTTATTGGGACAATGATCTCTTGTACAGCGAGCAGAAAATCGCAGAACTGGGGGCCGGGCGAGTGCTGGTGGTGCCCCTCCACTTCAGAGACTTCCTGTTGAACCTAGCCCATGATGTCCCCCTGGCCGGGCACCTGGGCCAAGACAAGACCTACCACCGCCTGGTGACTCACTTTTTTTGGCCCAAAATGAGAAATGACGTCTCCAACCATTGCCGGTCCTGCCCGACCTGCCAGGCCAGCGGGTAGAGCGGCCGCAAACTCAAGGCACCCCTACAACCATTCCCCGTGGTGACCACCCCGTTCGAAAGGGTGGGAATAGACATTGTGGGGCCCCTGGACCCCCGAACAGCACAGGGGCATCGCTTCATCCTTGTCCTGGTGGACCACGCCACCCGCTATCCTGAGGCGGTCCCCCTCCGTACTATAACAGCCCCAGTAGTGGGTCGAGCCTTGATGGGGATCTTCTCTCGAGTGGGCTTCCCCCGGGAAGTCGTCAGCGACAGGGGTACGAACTTTATTTCAAAGTATATGAAATCCCTCTGGCAGCAGTGCGGAGTCACTTACCGCTTCACCACCCCCTATCACCCCCAGGGGAACGGACTGGTCGAGCGGTTCAACCGCACCCTCAAGGGGATGATCATGGGGCTGGAAGAACCCCTACGCCGCCAGTGGGACGTGCTACTACCGTGCCTCCTCTTCGCCTACCGAGAAGTCCCCCAGAAGTCCCTCGGCTTCAGCCCCTTCGAACTCCTGTACGGACACCCCGTTCGCGGGCCTCTCAGCCTAGTGAAGGAGGAATGGGAAATGGCCCCCCTAAAGACCCCTCCGGACGTCTACAAATACCTCCTGACCCTCCGAAATCAGACCCGGAAATTCAGGGAGATCGCTAAAGCCAATCTGGAGGCCAGTCAGGAGGACATGAAGAAGTGGTACGACCAACATGCCTCATCCATCGAGTTTGAACCGGGTCAGCAGGTATGGGTGATGTCCCCCATCGAACCGTGTGCCTTGCAAGACAAATGGACGGGGCCCTTCAAGGTGATCGAGCGCAGGAGCCCCGTCACCTATCTCATCGACCTGGAGTCCCCCCTGGAACCCCCTCCGGGTCCTCCACGCCAACAGGCTCAAACCCCACTTCATGCGCTCAGAGCTCAGCCTGCTGATGGCGACCGACAGTGGCACAGAAGGAGACTCCGAGCCCCTCCCTGACCTACTGAGGACTCGGGAAAGAGATGGCTCGGTGGACGGGGTCCGACTCTCCGAGGCCCTGACCCCAGAGCAGCGTCAAGATTGCCGGGCCCTCCTGCTGCCGTTCGCAAACCTGTTCTCCCTCGCACCCGGAGTCACCTCCTGGTGCCTGCACGACGTGGACACGGGGGACAGTCCTCCTGTCCGACACCGGGCGTACCGAGTACCGGATCGGGTTCGTACATGCATCCAAGAAGAAGTCTCCAAGATGCTCGCCCTCGGGGTCATCGAGCCTTCGGACAGTCCCTGGGCCAGCCCGGTCGTCCTGGTCCCCAAGGCCGCGGCGCCGGGCACCACGCCGGAGCTCCGATTCTGCATCGACTATCGGGGGCTGAACGCGGTCACCCGAACCGACGCTCACCCTATCCCCCGAGCAGATGAACTAGTCGACCGCATGGGGGCAGCCCGCTACCTAAGCATCTTTGACCTGACAGCGGGCTACTGGCAGATCGGCCTCACCCCCAGGGCCCAAGAACGTTCCGCTTTCTCCACCCCGGACGGGCACTACCATTTCAGAGTGATGCCCTTCGGCATGAAGAACGCTCCAGCCACCTTTCAAAGACTGGTGAACCAGGTGTTGGCGGGCCTCGAAGAATTCAGCGCCGCCTACCTGGACGACATCGCGGTATACAGCCGCCACTGGGCCGACCACCTCCACCACCTCAGAGCGGTCCTGCAGGCCCTCCAACAGGCCGGCCTCACCATAAAGGCCAGCAAGTGCCAAATCGGCCAGGGGTCCGTGACCTACCTCGGACACCAAGTGGGGAGCGGTCTGGTGGCCCCCCTCCAACTCAAGGTAGCTGCCATCCAGTCCTGGCAACCCCCCGAAACACAAACAGAGGTCCGAGCCTTCCTGGGGCTCACCGGATACTACCGGCGGTTTGTGAGGGACTATGGCAGCATTGTGGGGCCCCTCACGGAACTCACGTCTAAGAACAACCCAAAACGAGTCAACTGGACTCCCGACTGTCACGCGGCCTTCGAGACGCTGAAGGCCGCCATGTGCACCGCTCCGGTGCTCCAGGCCCCCGACTACAGCCGCGAGTTCATTGTGCAGACCGATGCCTCCGACCATGGTATTGGGGCCGTCCTCTCCCAACTGAACCCCGAAGGAGTGGACCAACCCGTGGCCTTCATCAGCAGACGCCTACTGCCCCGAGAACAGCGCTGGAGCACCATTGAGCGAGAGGCCTTCGCAGTGGTATGGGCCCTCAAGAAGCTCCGGCCGTACCTCTTCGGAACCCATTTCCGGGTACAGACAGATCATCGGCCCCTGCAATGGCTCATGCAGATGCGGGGGGAGAACCCCAAACTATTGCGATGGTCCATCTCCCTGCAGGGGATGGACTTCACTGTGGAGCATCGTCCTGGCCAAGACCACGCCAACGCGGATGGCCTGTCCCGCTTTTTCCGCCTCGACGAGGAAAGTCCCCAAGAAGATGGGTGACTCTCCCCGCCTTCAGCTGGGGGGGACGCATGTTGGACAGGCCACATGAAGGGCTCGCTCCCTCCCCGCAGGACAGGGCCCGGGCCACCGTCAGCACCATTGCCCGGCCCAGCCGCCATCTTGGACACGGCACCACGCGGCCGCGCGGCCTCAGCCCGACCCCAACCCTGGGCCTGGCCAGGCCCCGACATCCCGGCACCACCCTCCACCCAGGAGGTGAACGGACCACTTGGCAGGTCAATGGGAGTAAGAAGTGTCGATGGCTCTCCCCCGCCAGGTGCCGAGCACCCCCAGCCTCCTCGGGCGCTGGCTCCACCCCCCTGCTGGGTGTCTGGACTCCCTCATCCCAGACCTCCCGACCTCCAAGAGCGAGGGTCCGGACATCAAAGGGCGCCAGACCTATAACTGAGGCCGCCCCAGGACAGGAAGGCAGTTGTATCCTGGAGTCGAGAGACACCGCGACGAACTCATCCTTGACGGACTGCTGGCGCTGCCACAGCCCTGCCTTGTGAACTATTGTCCTGCCTGCTGGCGCTGCCGCGGCCCTCTGCAACCTTCATCCTCGTGGGACCTGCTGGCGCTGCCGCGGCCCTCTGCAACCTTCATCCTCGTGGGACCTGCTGGCGCTGCCGCGGCCCGTTGTAACCTTCATCCTCGTGGGACCTGCTGGCGCTGCCGCGGCCCGTTGCAACCTGCATTCTCGTGGGACCTGCTGGCGCTGCCGCGGCCCGTTGTAACCTTCATCCTCGTTGGGACCTGCTGGCGCTGCCGCGGCCCGTTGCCACCTACGACCTCTTCGGGACCTGCCAGCGCTGCCGCGGTCTGACCCATCCGAACACCGAGCTCGAGGATTGTGAGCTATCACCGTTACACCTCCG
This sequence comes from Lissotriton helveticus, assembly GCF_964261635.1. Lineage (NCBI taxonomy): Eukaryota > Metazoa > Chordata > Amphibia > Caudata > Salamandridae > Lissotriton > Lissotriton helveticus. Next base: position 1,473,951,223 of record NC_136065.1, read on the forward strand.
TACCCGTGGGTACCAAGACTGTCCCGCTACCCCCTTCCCTTACTAGAGACTAGAATTGAGAGGATCATCGTGTCCTGATCGCCTTGTATCGTACCACTCTACTACCAGAAGTGCCTATAAAAGGTGTTACCCTGATCTTTGTGTGGTGTCCATCTGTGGGGGGGAAGTTACCTGTCTGTGCGATCACTGTGCTCGGCCGACCCTCCAGGTCTCCGTCTAACATTACGTTCTTACATCTTCACAACTACACAGTACATCACGGCTGTGTGCCCAAATTATGCATCTGTTGTCTGTGTCTTGTTCTGGCGAGGTGACTACAGTGGTGGTGGTACACATGCATTCCGTGTATGTGTTTTGTACGTTGTGTCACCATGCATGTAATTACCGTATGTACATCATTCTTGGTGTTGGCATGTGTGCTTGATGACATGGCGTGTGTATAATTATCGTTTGTGTGCATGCAGTTGCATGTGTGTCTGTGATGTGGCTACTAAACATTAGGGTGCAGACTGAAGTATTGTCAGTAAGGTTCACATGTGATGGAGTTGTACACGTATGCGTCGTTTGCAAGTTGACCTAAGTTACATCTCTCTCCCACACAGGAGGGCTACAAATGTGCATCGGCCATACACTGTGCTGGAGGATATGGTTGACGAGGAGGTGATTCGGAAATTCCGGCTGGATCGACGTCGGTTGCTGGAGCTTGTGGCTCAATTGTCTCCTCATCTGCAGCCACGTAGGACGTATCCTGGGTCGATTACACCCACTGCAAAGGTCATGGCGGTACTCCATTTCTTTGCTACTGGCACATTTCAGTATACAGTTGGACATGCCGGGGGGATGTCACAGGCCATGTTCAGCACGGTTCTTCGGGATGTCTTAACAGCTATGATGCTGTACAAGGATGACTACATCCATTTCCCACGTCCGGAAGAGTTGCCAGCTGTCAAAGCTGATTTCTATGCCCTGGGCCACATACCTCACGTTGTGGGCTCAATTGATGGCACACACATCGCAATCATTCCACCACGGGCACGGGAACAAGTGTTCAGGAATCGCAAACATTTCCATTCGCTGAACGTGCAGGTGGTGTGCCTGGCAAACAACATCATCTCCCATGTGTGTGCAAGATTTCCTGGATCTGCACATGACGCCCACATCATGCGGAGCAGCAATGTTCCACGACTCATGGCAAATCTGCGACCCGGTCAAGCGTGGCTTGTTGGTGAGTGTGCAGTGGGGACTCTTGTGATCTCTGTGTTGCATGGGGTACCCACCATATCTTGTTGTGATGTTTGTCTCTGTCATCCCCCTACATAGGCGACTCGGCTTACCCAAACCGGCCCTGGCTCCTCAGTCCCCTACGTAATCCGAGAACAGCGGGTGAAATGCGGTACAATGATGCACATGGAAGGACACGGAGAGTCATCGAACGTACCTTTGGACTGCTAAAGTCTCGGTTTCGGTGCCTCGATAAGACCGGAGGGGCCCTGCCTTACTCACCAGGAAAAGTATGCAGGATCGTGATTGCCTGCTGCATGCTCCACAACCTGGCAGTACGCAATGACATAGAACTGCTGTTGGACCCTGAAGACGAAGGAGTTCCTCGGCCTCCCATCCCACCCATGTCGACTGATGAGGATAGTGATGAGGAGGAAGGTGTGGACCAGAGGCGCCAGCTCATAGATCGCTACTTCCCTTGAATGTGAGTTACTACCTCTAGTGGCGGTTGACAATGCCTCATGTATGTTTGCTGGTGTTGTGTGGATGTGGGGTTAATCAGCTGGGTGTTCTTGTTTGTGATGGTTGCTTATGTGTGTCTTCAGTTCTTTGGACATACAAGTCTCCATGATGTGTGTGCTCTCATCCCATGCTTTTGTGATGGTTGTCGTTTGTGTAATGTTGCTGTGCATTGTGTTGTGATGTGTGTGAATCTGTTTCCTGACGTGTGTTTGCTGTCTCTGATTTTCTCTAGGTCACTCCCGCAGCGCCATGATCATGTACGACTGTCATCCCTGAACCTGTTTACGTCTGTTTCTGAAGGCAATCATGTGAATAAACATGGAGGCAAAACATCATTGTGTGAGTAAGTGCTATTTATTTACAGGTTGTGCTTCTGTGCTGGTGAATATTTACAAGTAAGTGGGGTGGAGGGAGTTGGAGTTGAAGGTAATGGCAGATGAAATCTCCGTGCTGACACCACATTGGGGGGTGTCAGGGTAGTCCAGCAGACCAGTTGGAATGATGGTCTGTGGGACAGGATACTTAGCTGGGTGTATGTCTGGCATAGGCGGTGACATTGTCATGGTCGTCCCCTCTTGGAGCGTGTGGATGGCGCTCCAACACTGCTCTCAGCCACTTCCTGCCTCGGCCGGCCCCTCCGTCTCTGAGGTGGTACAGAGTCAGCTGGGAGGGCAGGTTGTTGAAGGGCCACATCCGTCGCCAGGGGCACAGGTGGTGGTGGCGGCGGTGGAGGCGGAGGTGACGGTGGCGGTGGAGGCGGAGGTGGCGGTGGAGGCGGAGGTGACGGTGGCGGTGGCGCTACGACACTTGGTGGAGGGGGCGGGGGGTTGTTCCGGGCAACCCATTCCCTCCACATCGTTGCCTGCTGGCCCATGATCTGCAACATCTGGCCAAGGATGCCACAGATTTCGCGCTGGATGTTGTTGTTGTCCACCGAGTCCTGGTGCGCACGATCTGCGTTTGCCTGGGACCGGTCGTATGACGCCTGGCACCTGGCAAGGGCTTGTAGGGACTGTGCCACTGGCTGGGGTAGCTGTCCTTCCTCTGCACGGCGGTGTGTGGCTCGCCTGATTGGCTGATGTCCCGTTGCCTGTGGCCCACTCACCCTGCTTGTGTGTGGGGCCGATGGACCAGCGTTGTGTGCTGGGTTATGCTGGGTGGCACCGGCAGGAGTGGTGGTGCTGGTGGTGCTGGTGGTGCTGGTGGTACTGGTGGTACTGGTGGTACTGGTGGTGGTGGGGACTGTGCAGATCACAGAGACAGGTGTCGCTGGTGTGACACTTGCGACGTTGGTCGGTCCCGGGAGTCCCTGTGAGCCAGATGGCCCTGGCTGCGTGCTTGGTCCCGCTCCATCCTCCGCACCGGAGCTGCCTGTGTCCTCGTCAGCAGAGAGTCCTGTAGGTGTGGGAGGCGAGGCTGGCGGCCGGGTACTGGTTTCCGCAGTCAGTTGACGATCACCTGAGGGACAAGATAGAGCTGGTCAGTGATGTGGACATTACATGGTTATGTAGATTTTTAGACATTTCTGTTTCCTGTCGCACACACCCCACCCTCCACCACCACCACCACCACCACCCTCCCCGTGAGCATGGGGGCCTGTTGGGAGTTGTTGTTTGGGCCTCTCACACACCCCGCCCTCCACCACCATCACCACCACCCTCCCCGTGTGCATGGGGGCCTGTTGGGAGTTGTAGTTTGGGCCTCTCACACACCCCGCCCTCCACCACCACCACCACCACCCTCCCCGTGTGCATGGGGGCCTGTTGGGAGTTGTAGTTTGGGCCTCTCACACACCCCGCCCTCCACCACCACCACCACCACCCTCCCCGTGAGCATGGGGGCCTGTTGGGAGTTGTAGATTGGGCCTCTCACACACCCCGCCCTCCACCACCACCACCACCACCCTCCTCGTGTGCATGGGGGCCTGTTGGGAGTTGTTGTTTGGGCCTCTCACACACCCCAACCTCCACCACCACCACCACCCTCCCCGTGAGCATGGGGGCCTGTTGGGAGTTGTAGTTTGGGCCTCTCACACACCCCGCCCTCCACCACCACCACCACCACCCTCCCCGTGAGCATGGGGGCCTGTTGGGAGTTGTAGTTTGGGCCTCTCACACACCCCGCCCTCCACCACCACCACCACCACCCTCCCCGTGTGCATGGGGGCCTGTTGGGAGTTGTTGTTTGGGCCTCTCACACACCCCAACCTCCACCACCACCACCACCCTCCCCGTGAGCATGGGGGCCTGTTGGGAGTTGTAGTTTGGGCCTCTCACACCCCCCGCCCTCCACCACCACCACCACCACCCTCCCCGTGAGCATGGGGGCCTGTTGGGAGTTGTTGTTTGGGCCTCTCACACACCCCGCCCTCCACCACCACCACCACCACCCTCCCCGTGTGCATGGGGGCCTGTTGGGAGTTGTAGTTTGGGCCTCTCACACACCCCACCCTCCACCACCACCACCACCCACCCCGTGAGCATGGGGGCCTGTTGGGAGCCATGGACATGTTAGTGAGTTGGTGTCCAACCTGCATGGGTTGGGGCATAGGAGATGTTTCTTCTCAGTTGTGTTAGCCTGACCATGTCGTGCTGATCGTGGTGCTTGGTTTGTACTCACCAGTCTCTTCTCCTTCGTCAAGTCCGTCTAGGCTCTCTGGGTGTAGTATCACCAGCACCTTCTCCTCCCAATCGGTGTAGGGTATGAGCTCCGGGGGTGTGCCACCGCCAGTATGATTGGCTCGGGCAAAGTTTTTGGCTCGGATGCCCTTGACCCTGGTCTTCAGGTCATGCCACCGCCTCTGGATGTCATGCTTCGTCCTCGGCACAGTCCCCGAGGCATTCACCCGAGTGACGATCCTGTCCCACATGTGGTTCTTTTGCGCCACGGACGTCTGCTGGACTTGGGCCCCGAAGATGTGGGGCTCAACACGGAGTATTTCATCTACCATTACCCTCAACTCTGTCTCCGTGAATTTGTTTTTTTTTTTGGGTGCCATGGTGTGTGGTGCTCAGTGTGTGAGTTGAGTGAGTTGGGGGGTGCAGGTGTGTGGTGTGTGATGTGTAGGATTTGTGTGGTGGGTGTTTGTGTGGTGGGTGTGGTAGGGTGGTGGTTGTGTGTCTTCTATGTGAGTTTGCAGTATCTGGATTTTGGCCTCTTGCTAGCAGCAATGCTGTGATGCAAAGGATTGTGGTAGCGTGTGTGTGTCATTTTATAGTCGTGTCTCAATGGTTGTTGGCAGTCAGGTGGTAGGTGGGCGTGTTGACTAGTGTGCATTATTGGATAATTGGGACGTGTCATGGCGGCTTGTGCTTGATGTTGGGGGGGGGCGTTGTCAATGTTGGTATGTTTGCTTTGGACTAGCGGTAGGCTTACTGACATTTGTTTGCCGCTAGGGATGTTGTGCGTGTTGGCCTTCCGCAGTGATGCTGTGGTTATCGTAGCATTCTTTCCGCCGCGGACGTGGATGGCTGTGAGTTCCGTGGACCGGGCGGATTAATCCTAATTCCGGCCACGGAGTATTCACAGGTATGGCGGTACATGTGTTATTTTCCGCGGTCATTTCCGTCCGCGGCAGTGGTTGTTCATTGGACTCCGTCCGCCGCGGACGGAGTTGGATGTGTTCCGTCCACCGCGGACGGTCTTGGTTATGATCCGTCCGCCGCGGTCGGAGTTTCGTGACATGAATATCCTAATCCCAAACGCGGAATCTCCGCGGCGCGGCCGGGAGTAAAATTTCCCCCACCATGGCGGACAGTAGCCATTTCCGTCCGCCATCCTAATCGACCCCTTACTGTTGTCTTTAGTACTGGTATAGGATATGAGGAGGTCATATATGTCGTTGTCAGATAGTTCAGCAATTGTCCTCCTAGGATGAGATGTGTCGATGGGGGAAGGTCTCTTAATCTGTCTAGTGTACTCAGGGTGTGAATTCTTGGTGATGTATCTGCTAGTTTGGTAACTAATACGTTTCACGGTGGCACTAGTGGCTCTGTGTGCGTTCAGGAGTTCTTTGGTGATGGTTGATAGATTTTGCATTCCGTCCTTGAGATGGGATAGGGCGGTGGCTAACTCATTGAATTGTGCGATCCAATCAGAGTTAGGATGATTAGTTATGTGTATAGGTGTGTGTTCAATTCATAGTGGTCGGTCTACAGGTAAGGACTGGTTGCATGGGGATCTCATTATCTTGTTGCATGGGGATATTGTTATTAGGATCCGATGGGGTTAGTTTATCATGGAGGTTTATTGGTGGGTCCGAATGAGTCTGAGGGATGGCCTTGAGAGGTGATAGCATGATAGGGGCTGATGCATGTGAGAAAGGTATGGTCTTTGAATGGTGAGTTTGGATAAACAGGGAGAGTGTCGAGGGTGTTGGGTGCTAATCAAATATCAGGGTAGATGGCAGTCATGGGGAGCTTTGCGTGACAGCTCAACTGTAGGTAGGACCAGTGGGATGTCAGAGGAGGAATCCGGGTTGTTGGTTTTCGGGATAATCGGGATGAGTAGTGGCGGGGAGTGAGTTTTTCTTGTGGTTCCCTGCATTCTTGAGAGTAGGGAAGATCTTGCCTATGATAGAAATATTGACATTAGCAGCTTGTACAAGGATATTACCATTGTTGTATATGGAAATGGTAGCATTCGCATTGCAGAAATTCTATGCGATTACTGACAATTTGAGGGCATGAGGGATTTTTTGGGCATTAGAGATTGAAAGCATGGAGTATGAGATATTTCTCCATTGTGCATGTTTGTTGGTGTGGAAGATGAGGTCATTCAATAGTATGCCTTTGCTGATGCAGAAGTAGAGATCTGAAATAAGAGTCTCAGGGTGAGTTTTCAGTAGCCTGTGCTTGAACTTCTTGGTCGCATTTTTTGAAAGATTGGGAGGATAGGTAATGATGAAGGCATTGAGGCCTGAAGTTTCTAGGTTTTTATCCATTTTTTTATTTAAATTTTCCTTCTCACTTTCTTCCTTTCTTTTCACTTTCTCTGAATTGCGATGCGATTTCCATCATTCGCAAGGAGCTCTCTAATCGCACTGCTTGCTGGGCCTCCCAGGTTTGAGATCTATGTCTAATGGTGCTTCCTCCCAGGGTTGTTTGCTATGCACTTTCAGGTATCTCTGGGGTAAGAGAGTGGTAGCTTTTGAAGTCAGAGGTCCCCAGAGGCGGCAATCTTAGGGTCAGGCATTGGTTTTGGATCTGATATTCCCTCGTCCATCTTAGGGACCAGCAATGGTTTTGGACCTATATTTACCTTGTGGCTGGTCTCTTCGGTTCTTTTCTCAAAGGTCTTGGGGTATCTTTCGGGTATCTATGGATTGAAAGATTGGCATCTTTACAAAACAGAAGTCCCCGTAGGTGGCCATCTTAGGGTCAGGCATTGGATTTAGGACTTGTATTCCCTCGTGTCTGGGTTCACAGTGTTTTCTCAAAGGTCTTCGGGGACTCCTACTTTGATTACTCCTTCATCATCTGGGATTACGCTTAGGAGGAATATTGGGGTATTTAGTTTCAGGTGATTTTCCACCAACCAAGTCTGTTTTTTTTTATAGAGTTGAGTCGAGAGATTTTATATCCTCTAGAGAGGCAATTTTTAAGTATAGTTGTGTGTCGTCTGCATACACGTGATATTGGATGTTAGAGGAGCTGAGAATAATGGTGAGTGGTTCCATGAAAAGGTTGAAGAGAGTAGGTGAGAGGGATGAGCCCAGTGGTACACCTAATGTGACTTGAACAGTCATAGATAGGGATTGATTGACCTTGAATCTTTGGGATCTATTTTGGAGGAAGGAGGTGGACCAGTTTAGAACTGATCCTGATAAGCCCATTCTACATTTCAAAAGGTCCAGAAGATTGTCATGTTTGATGGTGTTGAATGCCGAGAATAGATCAAGCAGGATTAGCAGACTGGCTTTGTTTTGGTCTAGGATTTTTAGTGCAACATCTACTATGTGGGTCATGGCTGACTCCGTACTGTGCCCTGTGCAAAAGCCGGATTGGCGTGGTTGAGCAGGTTAAAATGTTTGATGTGGTTTCCTAGCTGTATCTGTATGCATTTTTCTAGGAGTTTATCCAGAGCTGGGATGTTAGTGATTGGTTGGTAATTGTTTAAGTCCATATGATCTGCTGTTGGCTTTTTTAGGATAAGGGAGACATGCTCTCATTGAAGGTTTTCTGGGATGAGTCCTTAAAGTAGAGAGATATTGATAATCTTGGTCCACAGTGATAATAACAGTAGTGTGAACTCTTTGAGGTAGTTTGCAGGAAGCGGATCGGTAAAGTGGTTAGAGGGGTTCAATGATGTGAGAATTTTTAAAATTGCCTCTTCTGTATAAGTATTGAAGGAGGACCATTCAGCATTATTTTTGAGGGCGCTGTTTGGTGTGCATAAGCTAGGGGATGCTAGAGAGGGAGGTGGGAGCTCTAGTGGGTGTCAGAGTCAGTTACTAAGGCTAAGTAGGCCCATCTTTATGTTTTCCGCATTCTCAGTGAAGAAGGAGACAAATTGTTTGCAACTGTGTAGTGCGCTTGGGCCAATGTGGGGGGGAGGGGTAGGGTAAGCCCTTACATTGTGCTTTGACTAGTTCAAATAGTTTCTTGGGTCGATTTTTGGCTTGGTCTAATTGGTTCCAGAAAAAGATGGCTTTGGATGTTCTGATACTTTAAGGTGGTCAGGGGTTAGTGATGATGTCCATTGGCATTCAATTAATCTCAATTAATTCAATTAGTCTGTCATCATTGAGACTTCCGTCATACCACAGTTTGGAGCCTTTTGAGGAGAGCCTCTTCAGCTGCAGGGGAGCAATTGTGTCTATAACCATGGTTATAGAGGTGAAGTAGTGGTTTGTTAGCGCTTGAACATCAGAAAGGCCTTCACGGGGAAGCAAAATGATGGCACTAGAGGATGTCAATAAATCCGTGCTGGCATTTTTTAGGTTTTGTTTCCATATTTTGGGTTTCATGGGTTGGGCTGAATATAGTGCCCTCCCTTGATTTGGATAGAATTTCGTAACCATTGGATTTCAACCAATCAGATTTGCACAAAACAGTGGTCCCTCTCTGGTCTGACAGTGTGTACGGACCATAGCAGTGGTTACAATAGGAAGAGGCAGTTCCTTTCTATGGTTGGTTAATGTGACTTACCAATGGGCGTCACAGTTAACATTTGTTCCTTTTGGGTATCGACCGCATTGAAAGACCAGCACAGCGGTTTTCATAGGGATTGCTGTTTCTCTCCCATGATTTGATAGAAGTGAATAACCATAACCAACGGAATGTAACCAATCAGACTTGCAGAAAATAGTGGTTTCTCTCTGGTCCGCAAGTGTGTATGGACTGCACCATTGGTTAGAATTGGAAGAGGCATTTCCCTCATATGATTGGATCGTGTGACGAACCAATGGGTTTACTGAAAATAGATTTTCTTTTTTGGAACGCAACAGTAGTTAGAATAGGAAGAGTAATTTTCCTCCTATGATTCGATAGTGTGATAAACCAATGGGTGTACAGAAAATAGAAGTTCCTCATTGGTCTGACCTCGTTTTTGGACCCGAATGGTGGCTAAACTCAGGAGTTCCATCTCCCTTCTTTGATTAAATAGTGATTGAGAATTTAATAACCAAAGGAATATAAGGAAAATTGTTTTTTCTCTCTGGTCTGACAGTGGATTCTGTGGGTTGATTGTTTTTTTTAACTGAACTGGACACTGATTGGTGAAATATTCCCATATAGATTCAGTGCCTTACTCGATGAAATAGAGGAAGGTACTGTACAGTGGTAGCGCTTCGTGTTATTCAGTCTGAGCTTGCAGGTTAGAAGCTTAAAGTGTGGGGAAAAATAATTTTCTTTCCTTTTGCTTGGTTGTTTTCTGCTAATGCTACAGGCATTTACAAATCAATGATAAGTTATTTTCGAGATAATGAATTTTCAAGAGTAGAGGCCCATTGCTCAAGTTGTCATGGACAATGTTGGATGGTAGAGTGTGTTATGATTTTTTCTCATAACTATGTTTCCCTGTTGGAAGATATTAGTATTGGTTTTGTGTTTAGATGTTTTTTAATGGATGCTTCATGGTGCAGTTTGATCTATTTTGAGATGGAGAAAGACAGTTGTTCAGTTTAGGGGAAATCTCTTCTCTCTTATATATATTTCAGAACCTAATGGGGTGTGGATATAAAGCTACTTTCTGTATATGGCCTTCCGTTATTCTCCTACGATATCAAATGAGTAGTACGAGTGTTCCAAGTAAGTAAAAGATAAAATTACGTTTTTTGAAAACTAGAAAGATATCATATTAGAACTTAATAGCAATAGGATTTCTAACTGTTGTGATTAGGTACCTATAGGCAGGGTCAATTGCAATATTTTTCTAATAGAAATTATTAAATGCAAATAGTAGGAGATTCTTACCAATACTCATGTCTCTTTACTTTAGGAATTTTTGGGAGAACTGATTCCCTTACACTTGGAAATTGATGGGCTATTGCTGCGAAGAAACACATAAAGTAAGTGTAGTATACTAAATATCCTGGGGGATGACTATGTAATCCACTTGTTACTAATTACAACTAAGGGATTGCATTTAGTACTAGGACTTTGTAGGGAAGATGATGAAAATCCATTTTCACAGTTTAGGATTGGTGGCTGTATTGGTATTTAAATGTTGAATTATGTGTCACCATGTGACAGGATAACAATGCACATGTATAAAGTGATGTGCAGTACTGTTTTTAAATATGTTTTCTATACACAGTTGGGTGGGAGCCAGTATTTGTAGTTTGTGTAATTGTCCACACATTGAGATGTAATGATGACATGTTTTTATTATAATTTCTTTGATATGTATATAAATGTTTGTATGTATTCTTTACAGCCCTGATGAAGTCCTGTTTGAGTACAAAATGTATTGGCCATGCTGAGTCATTAATGTTTTGAAGAATAACAAAGAAAATTGATTTGAGACTTCACACTATGGCCTCTATGTTATTTTGAACTTGGAGTAGAGTAAATTGATACTGACACCATTTAACAATGTGTATTTTCTGAAGAAAAGAAAGAGAAAAAGCTCTACAGTAAAACTCTTGGACTATTTTGGGACTCCCTTTTCTGTTTTTCTTCTACTAATACTACTGAACAGATTTACACAAAACCCAAAAATAATTGTAAAAAGATAAGACGTATTGGATGATAAATAATTTTTTTACGACACGTATCCCAAGAACATCCGGATATTTGATGATGTGTATTATAGTTGAAACCTCCCTGGAATATTTATAATTTATTTAAACTGTGGCCAGTGGGGGTTTTCCGGTCTCCCAGGTAGAGGATAGCGGGTCCACCTTAGCTGACTCAACACCTCTTATCTGCAATGCAGAATAAGGGCAATTAATGCATTATGTCTTACATAACGCAGCCTAAAATTGGAACAAATCTGGGTAGGATCAAGGGCCTTTTAACTCTGAAACTAACCCCACATGAGTAGAGTAAGGGTCCTTTTTATGGAGACCATCACCTATTGGGCGTATATAATTTACCAAATTACTGCACTCATTGCCAGCTTTAAAAGTAATTCAGGAGTGCATGGGGCACAAATTAAACCTAGGAAATCCACAACGCACTTCACGCAGGCAGATCCTGCTGTCTGCTCCACTGAATTTCCTTGAAATAGAGTGAAGACTCTATTCCCTTCTCCAGCCACATTCAATCTCAATAATAGGTGTCCACAAACAAAGATCCTTGCTTCAGAGAACGAATAATAGGATGATATTTGCATTAATAGAAAAAAATGGACTTTAAAATAGTAAGAATTATTATTCATCAAAACAGTAGCCTGGACTTCCCGCGATTATTTTATCTTTCATTTCTTTGTAGGCACTAGAGTGGGGGGGGCTGCCTGGCCCCGACTACAACCGCAATCTTGGAAGGGAGGCGTTTGGCTTGTTTTATGATTTTTTAATTCCACACTGTTATTTTAACTTGTTTTTCTTTGACAGTAGCTACGGCCCACAATGGAGCTTGTGAGGAGTAGCCGTGGTAGCTGGACTCCAGTTTGAAATTTATTTTGCCCTCACAGTTGTTTAGCACACATGCTTAGCCGCTTCTGTGGCCATGTACCCTTATGCCGCCTAACTCCCCCCCAGATACCAGGCTGCGAAGCCTGCCACACAAGCGCATCAGCGCAGCCTCCTGAGGCAGCGTGGACTTCCTCTGATCATTTATTTTTTATTACCTTGTAGGTACTAGAGTGCCAGAGTGCTGCCTGGCCTCGACTACAACCGCCATCTTGATATGGTGTTTTTTTGCTTGTTTTATGGTTTTTAACTTCCACACTGTTATTTTAACTTGTTTTTCTTTGACAGTAGCTACAATTCACAAGGGAGCTTGTGAGGCGTAGCCGGGTAGCTGAACCCCAGTTTGAAATGTCTTTTGCCCTCACAGTTGTTTAGCACTCACACTTAGCAGCGTCTGTAGCCATGCCCCCTCATATACCCTAAATCCCAAAAATATAAGGTTTGGTTGTGCTTACCAATATGGGCCCTCAACACACAAAGCAGCTAGTCTTCCAAATCCCACTTCAGATCCGGTAGCAGATCATAGACTCAGCAGCCGCGGTCCATGCATGTAACAGCGGTGAGGCGGTGGGGCCGTGTAAGGGGGGATTTCGAGGGACGATGCAGAGGGAAAATTAATTATTTATTTCATTTTCCTTCGGCATCATCCCTCAAAATCCCACCTTACATGGCCCACGGCCCCACCGTTGTTACCTGCATGGACCGTGGTTGAGGGTTAGTCTACATAAGGCCATACATATCACTTTAAAATGTTGAATATTTTGTAGGGGGCAAGAGGAAGGGTAGCAAATGTTATCAGAACCTCTTTAAAGTGGAGCAGGGCCTTCTGGAACTGAGAGCCTCCAATAGCTGAGTTGTGTAGTTCTTAAGCTGCCTGGTCTTGTGGCACATGGAGCCACACCGTAGATTACAGACTGGATGTAGTTAAATAGATGGCAAGCTGGACAGAGCAGAAACTTTGTTGAGGAATAATTAAACCCTATTTTGTTCTCATTATGAGCCCTCCTCAGCGCTTATGTAAGAAAATGATGGTATGACAGTGCTGCTGTAGTTCTGCCATCTGCATTCAGTAATGGCATTTATTGGTATGTACATATCATAATATATTGAACATATGTTTTGCAGCTGACACATGAATGTGCACTCAATTTCCACTCGATCAAACTCAGTGGCAATCTGTGAAGGTTAGCAATAATCGTTGTGCACATTTTTGCATTTTTAGTCACATTTGTAGGCCTCCTTCAATGTCCAGTTGCCACCTAGAGATTCCATTAGGTATTTCTTAATGTAAAAATATAGGACAGCATAGGTATAGAAGGAGGACTACAAATGAGACCACCATCCAAGAATATTCTAAACTTAAATTGTAATCAGCAACATTCCACAATTTAATGTGACCAGCCAGGCCAGCTATGAACTTCCAGTTCCCACCAAGACTCTCACCTCTCAGGGGGACGTCCTGCTGCTGCACACCTCCATCAGAAGTGGATACCAGGGGCCATATTACAGAAAATTCCACAAGGGCGCACTTTGCATGTCCTCGGTACCCTTCAGTATTAGCCGCAGACCCTTCTGTAATACAGAGAGTGCTGGCGCACATTTAACATCAGCGCTATCACCAGATGACATTTTCTCATATGCATGATGCTGTGATCCCATGGAAATTAGGAAATCACTTTGCCTCTAAAACGCGCAGTATTATGGACGCAGAGGCAAAGAAGCTGTCAGGTGGTGCACTGACAGTACAGCACCTAAAAGGTGGCACACTGTCAGTGCGCCCTCTGAAGGCAGCACTCTGGAGGGGGAAAACGGGGTCCTATAGACCCACCCAGACATCCCCTTGCAGGCAGGTGCAGTCACTCTCTGCACCCACCTGCAAGGGGATCTCTAACTCCTCTTAAAATGCAGGCAGTTTGCCGCCTACACAGTGAAACATAGTGCAGCCATTTTGTTTTTCACTTGAATGTGCTTGCACCAGTGCAGCTCACAGCTGCCCTGGGTCAGTGCATTCAATGTAATAGGGTGCAATTTCCCTGCCTGTGCTCGGCAGACTTGTTTTAAGGTATGCCGTGGTACAAACAGGGAAAGTGCGCTCTATCATAATACCACCCCTGGAGTAAATAGCACCCATTAATCGTCCCATATGTTGGACATTCAAGGATTAAAGCTTAGCTGCAGAGAAGACAGGTGCCGGACTGAGGTGCACCACCAGCACGGCTGACAGCGCTCAGGCAGAGAGAGGTAAGCAGAAGGCTTGATGGCAGGGTGATTGGAGGGTGATTACTCTTTACCTGTGTGCACAAAAGGTCCCTTTGTTGCTCGTTTGCTGCTTGTACCATGAACTTTGGCTCTTGTGGCCTAAGACTTCTGAACTCTGGGTGCACAGTGTTATGTTGGCAATTTGTTGGCCTGTGTCTTATGAGCCCCACATTTCCTCCAGCGGGATCTGCTTTTCAACTTGTTGCAGTTCCCCTTCACTTTCTGTGCAGCATGCCACGGAAACAACTGAGTCTAATGATGCTTCTAATTCAGATTCACATGTAAAAAGGCCATGATTCATAATGCCTTAAACCCAAACCAACCACTAACCATACTGAGGACTTACCCAGCATGTGAATGACACTGGTAACAACAGAGAGTTTACTCGATGCCCATGTTATGCATATTGTCCTACGGGCTTAGTCAAAATCAGGATAACCCCCAACAGACCAATAGCTGAAGAGGCTGACCCAAAGTTCCTCTATGCATTGATTTTGTTCTTTTTGCGTTCTATTTGTCTTTATCTCAAATGCTTGCTTTACAGTAAATGCTGTCTCTGAGCCAGATAAACTGATAGTATATTTTCGACAGGCTATTTTTTGGTGGACACTTCATGCTAAATATTGATGATTTATGATAAGGAGAAGGCAATTTCCAACCCTCTAATGATTTCTCTGGATTTTCCCCCGGAGATGGTATGTGTCGTTGCCACACGACTCCAGAAAAATGTATTTCTGCAACAAGGTCTTCAATTGTGTGATTTGATGCAAGCACTCCGATTCCACACTCATTCATAAAAAAACAAACGAAGTCCCTGGATCTCTGTAGACTTCTGTTCTGCAGAGATCCCAAGAGGTCACATTAGCTAGCAGACGCACTGTCCTGGTCTATGCTCTGGTGTATCCTTAATTGGGTATGGCTGGTGCAGACCGGAAAACTATACCTGATTATAGAAAAAATGTACTCTCCACACGTGCTTGCTAAAGAACATCAGTGAAAACGAGGGCTTTGATTTGCATCTGGCTCCATCTTTGATTTCCAGTTAACTGGACTCATTTTCAAAAAAGGATAATCATTCCTGCCACATATTGCCCTCACCTCTCTGAGAAAGCCTGGAGGTCTCTGAGCCCCCTTCAAAAGGTACACCCTTAGAGGTGAAGTTGCTGTGGGTCACTTCCTATCTGGTGACAGACAGTCCTCAGCACAGATTTGCTCTTTGACCCTCCACTCACAACTCCAATATGGCAATGCTACTTGAGAGAATGTCCATTTGGGATCAAAGATACAAATCGTGCATCTACACATTCAATATTATAGAATGAGCTGCACATGCACTTTTGACCTCTTCTGTAACAATAAAGTGTTTCAAGGATGCATAGTCCATTGCGCCGCTGACCGTGCCCTTTCTGTAGCACGGCTCGAATCTATATATATGTCATTTAATACTGGAGCAAAATGACTAAACAAATTGACGCCAAATTTGAGAATGCGAATTTAAAAGTCGGCTACATATGTGCAAGACAAAGTAGCGGCTAAAAAATACAATCAAAGAAAATATTGGTCCCTAATAGCCAAAATGACAGGAACAAAAAAGAAACTACATGCTATACCAGTTCCACCGCAGGAATGGGAAATCTATCTAACCGACCTATACAAGATAAATCTAATCAAACCAGACAGAAAAGCCACTGATACTATTATTATAGAAAATAAAACTATTCAGACAGTAAATACTACAGCGTTTTCCATAGAAATGCATATCAGAAAAGCAAGAAGTACCGCCGCGTCAGGTCCCGACCAAATACCCATTAAGGTCTTGCAGTCAGATCCTAAAGAATGGAGTCAGATGTTACTACCGCTCTTCAACTATATCTTCAACACTGGGAGAATACCAAAATCATGGCAGGGGAGTATTATAATTCCCATTTACAAAAAGGGGAGTAAAAATATCGCTGGCAACTATCTCCAAATAGCGTTGATGGACGCTACAGGAAAATTTTTCGCCGCAGAGGTTTTGGATAGACTAAAAGACTGGGCCTTCTCGCAGAGTTTAATACCTATGTACCAAGCAGGATTTCGACCAAACCATTCAGTTATTGACAATATCTCAATTCTCCAGACTATTTTAGATAAATACACCGTACAAAAATCACAACCAGTGTACGCTGCGTTCATTGACTATTCTACAGCTTTCGATCGCGTAGACAGATCTACACTGTGGAAAAAGTTAAGGAGACTGGGAATTTCGGAATATCTGCTGCAGATCATAATTAATCTACATACCAACACTTGGTCCCAGGTGCAAATGGGGAGTGAAAAAGGATTAACTAAATCGATCAGAACTGCTAATGGCCTCAAACAAGGGTGCCTTTTAGCACCAATATTATTTTCACTATATCTTAGTGATTTACCACACCATCTACATCAATGCTCTAGTCTGCCACCCAAGATTGCTTCACATAGTGTTCACGCTCTGCTATACGCAGATGACATTGTAATGATGGACCTGACACCCTTTGGCTTGCAAAAGCTACTGGATACTTTAAATGATTACTCAAAGGATAATTTTCTGATTCCAAATTTAACAAAAACCAAAGTGGTAGCTTTTACTGGTAGGAAACAAAGTGTAAAATACTGTTGGAAGCTAGGCGGGGCAAGAGTCGAAGAAGTTGATGAATATACTTACCTCGGCAGGATTTTCTCAAAGAACTTACAAAATACAAAACAGATAAACAATCTAAAGAGAAAATCAGAACTACACGCCGGGGCACTTTCCAGATTGTACTCTGCCACAGGAAATAGGCACTTTTCTTCATTGCTAAAAGTGTAAAGAGCAAAAATTCCTCCGGTCTTATCTTATGCCACTGAGCATATAGCAATAAAGCAATGGTCTTATATGGACCTAACCGAAGGAAAAATTCTGAAAAAAATCTTAAAGGTTTCAAAATCAACACCTGTTCAAGCCCTAAGATTGGAATTTTCATTAACAAGCTCTTATGCTACAGCTGTTGCCAACGTCATCAGATGGGCTTATAATATCCTGCACGCAAAGGAAGGTTCATTGCGTTCCTTGCTAAAGACTGAGATATTTGAATTAGACGCATCAAAGCTTACCTTTCACAGGAATATGTCAGCGGCATTTGAAATTGCTAAACTTACTAAAGACATTTTGCTTACTTGGTCAACCTCCCAATTGAAATTATTTCTAAAATGCTTTACATCTAGATTGAGCTTTGATCTTGATCTTGCATATTGTAGTAAGTTAGCTACATATAAACTCTATACTGAGACATTGGAATACAAGCAAGTACAGCCATATTTAGGGTTTTCCCTTACGCATGGTGCAAGAAGGGCTATAACAATGTTGCGTTTAGGTATTTTACCTGTGTCAACCTTTACCTTTAGATGGTCACCAGCTGGCTCCCCGATATGTAAACTTTGTCAAGGAGGTGATCAGAACATTGAGCATATTTTATTTGTATGTCCTCATCCTAACATAGTTTCGGCACGGGCAAGATATCTTGACCCGATATATCGCAAATGTAGAATTACTACAGTAAAAAATTTGTTATCAGTGGGCAAACAACCACCCAGCGAATGGGTTTGTTATAATTTTTACAAATTTCTAAAGTCTTTTCTTACATTATACTAATTTTTGATGATTTTTCTTATGTAAATTGTTTTTAAATTAGTGGTCCTCAGTAGAGTACCAAAACAAATAAAAAATCTTTGACTTTGACTTTGACTTTGACTTTGACTGGGACCAGTCCAGCCCGAACTGCCAAGCCAGGTCATCCCTGGAATGGAAAGAAGCATCCCAGACATGTGTCCATGCCACTGGAGTCAAGCTAGCCTGGCTGATATGAGGTGATGCCCCAAAAACGGTTTTAGGATGCTTGTTCCCAGTCCAGGGAGGACCTAGCCTGGCAGTTTGGGCTGGACTGTTTCCATCGGAAACAGAGTCAAGACTGATTTGTATATGGCTGGGTCTGAAAATAGGGATTTAGGCCCATATCTCTGTACTGGGGTAAATGTTTGACATTGTGCAGTATTCTGTCCATCAATTGTTCTTTTTGCATAATTAACATTATAAGCACATTCCTGTCCTCTCCTTGCGATGCCACACAATGAGCTGCCTTGTGCAAATGTAGTGCATGCACCGTGGTGCAAGGATGCCTGCATTGTATGCAGGATTGTTTTTATGCAGGAAGGAGCACCTTCCTTCACAAAAACAATCTTCAGGGGCATTTTCCTCTTTTTAAGTATGCTGCAGAATATAACACACTTAAACAGAGGAAACAACAAGGACAAATAAAGATATTTCTCCTCGTTGCACCTCCCTTGGAAAGGTGCAGCATTTGGACACATTCCTAGGTCTACCAGTCTGGGTAAATCTGGGAATGAGCCACAATCCATGGGTGGATGCATGAGAATTCCCACACTTCACCCATGCACCACCCTCCTGGGACAGTGTAACGCAAAGCAGCTACTTGCACTGTCTTATGTTACTCTAAATTTGCCAAACATGCTGAGCCACGCAAGGTGGCCTTGCATGAAATTGTAAATCTCATTCTTAGTCTTACTTTGCCCTGTGTCGCCATTCGTGGTGCAAGTGTGACGGAAAACCTTGATAAATTTGGCCCCTAGTATTTGAACTTACCAGGCCCCACTCTACCTAGATTTCCCTCAATGCTTTCAGTGTAGAGAATGGACAACACCTTCTCCTTTCAAGCATGAGAATTAGGGACCTGTAACACCCACTATCACTTGCCAGGGCCTCTTGTGGCCCCTGGAATTGAGGGAAATAACGTTCCCCCTCAGATCATTCCACTTCTTACAGATGTCCTCCTTTGAGTGCCTGGTTTTGGAGACAGTATTTACCTTCTACACGACTCTGGCCCACTCATACTTGGACCAGATGATGCTCATACAAGTAGTGTAGTTATATGATTTACTCTCAGTGATTATATGAGATAGATGAACATGGTTCAATTCATCACTTCTGCATATGCACCTTGTGAAATGTTAGGATGTTAAGTTGTGTGCAGCATAACACCCAGACAGAAGGACAAAAAGAAAGAATCAATCAAACCTTGGAGCAGTATCTGTGCATAAATTGTTAAAGAAATGGGGATTCTCCTTTATAGTCTGCGGAGTCTGCTTACAACAGTGCCCATCATGCACCTGCAGAATATTCATCATTTTCAGTATACAACATTTTCGTCTACGTCCCACTCTAGATGATTTGATAATTTCATCACCAAAATCATTTCATCACCGATATTGGCAGTTCTGGCACAGTTTTACAAAATACAAGAAAATCAAAAATAACTATGTAGTAATTTCCAAAATGCCAACAAAACGTACAAGTTATTAGTCGATAAACATTTTACACCTAACGCAGGTTATACTATTAATGACCAAGTGGGGCTATCAACTAAGGGTCTTCAAGTCAATTTACATTATTTAACCGTGCCTTGATAGGTAGGCCCCTATACCATCACTTAAGTGATTTGCCCTGTGTCTTAAGAGTTTACAATTACCTTCTGCTTGGAAAACACATCCACTATTACATGTACAATTGTTGAAGCACTACTCTACACATACTAGTCTGTCCACGCCACCACCACCTATAACAGTAAATAGTCAAGAAGAATATGAAGTACTGTCAGTGATAGATTTTAAAAGACAACAAGCTCATTTATTCTATCTCGTTCACTCATTATGTTACTGTAAAGAAGGTTGCCAATGGGTACCTGGCTTAGTAATACATGCAAAAAGACTATGATATGTTTTCATCTGGTTCAGCCAGAAAAAGTGGGACCTGTTGGGAGAATGCGGTCACGTTCTCTCAGCCACTTGTGGATACTTACCTATGTCGGCAGCAATGAACAGCAGCACTTGTCTTTACAGCACTTTGATGCTAGCAGTTGGGAGACTGGTCTCTGTGGGACTGCTGTGATTCATAAGCGTTTTACAGCTAGATGCATGTTGGACTTTCTGACTGCACTGCCTGGCTTATGCAGTGACATTTTTCTCCCACTGAAATCAGCCCTTCTACCTTGACAGGAGAAACAAATGGTCATGCGCATCTTCAATGATGTGCACATATATTCTACAGTGGCGGCCATCTTAGTTTGAAAAATATGTAAGGCATTTGAAATTTTTAGGGGACATTATTTTCTTCCACAACAGTATAAAAGGAGCTCAGAAGCAAGGGGCAGGGCTTATCAACTGCTCCAGTTTTTTTGGATGCCTCTGTGTCAATTCTTTATTGG
This sequence comes from Lissotriton helveticus, assembly GCF_964261635.1. NCBI lineage: Eukaryota > Metazoa > Chordata > Amphibia > Caudata > Salamandridae > Lissotriton > Lissotriton helveticus. The sequence continues at coordinate 1,473,971,578 of NC_136065.1, forward strand.
CTGATACACTAGTTACTTGACTTTCTCAGATTTGGGCTTCTCTGTACCATTTTCTTCGTTATGTGCTCTCCACCTGCTTCTTTGTTGGCTGATACACTAGTTATTTGACTTTCTCTATTTTGGACTTCTCTTTACCCTTTTCTGTGTTATGTGCTCCCCACCTGCCTGACCCCAGTCTTGTCTTTCTCTGGGTATTTTTGATACAGTTGTTCTTCCTTCCTTTGGTTAACCTGGATTTACCTCCTATGTAATGATATCTGTTATCTGTCCCTGGGTTTGATTTGATTCTCTTGCCATGATTCTATTGAGATGACAATTGCATTTTGTTTTGGTGGTCTCAATTCCATTCCTGGTGTGAGACTTTATTTACCCAATCCTTCTTAGTGCCAGACTTTGACTTCTTTGCAACTCTTTGTCTCCTTGTCTAGTCCTATCCTTGTGCGAGACTTTGAATTGCCATTGAGCCCCATCCTTCTCCGCGTTTCAGATTTTCCCATCCAATCTCTTCCCACTGCTATCCTTAACTCACTGTTCTATTTCTACCTAGTGTAAAAATTGAAACTCTTGGGAAGAAATCCAGTTCCTATTCTTCCGTGATATTAAGGGGGCAGCAAATGGAAGGATGGCGTGGCTATGGATCAGACTTCCTGGGTTTGTAAAAGATTTAAGGGTGTACACTTGAATGCTCGATCAGCGGTAAGTAATTGCCACAATATATTCAATTTGATTTTTAATTAACTGGATTTTGTATGTATTTTTTAAACAGATTTTGAGTTTTTAGAGAATAGAAAGTAGTGCAATACATGTAATTAGAACAGAGGTCGCTCGTCGTACATAAACATACATTGCAATGGATTGGATTTGCAGTTCCTATTACAACTGTGTATATCTTCAAAAACATGTGCAGTAGCATTAAGAAATATGACACACCACGTCCAGTAAATAATAGCGTTACAGGATTTTTATGTATAACTGAATCCTGCTTGAAGGAAGACAGTATTATGACATTAAATCAGCGGATGCCTTCAGGATATTAAATAATGACTCCTAATTGAGAGGAGAATTGGGAAGGTGGACTAGCAATAATTATCAGACAAACCACTAAATAGGAGGAAATTGTTGTGCTATTCATGGTGATCTAGAGCTACTACTGGTTAGGCTGACAGATCTGATGGCCTTTACGTGGCATTTGTTTCCCCCAATAGTGCCCAGATATGGCATTAAAAATCTTAAGCTCCCCTCTAAGCCATATCTTGACACCAAATATTATGAACATTATTTTGGGTGCATACGAACTTGTATTTTGCTATTCCTTCAGATGGAAATCAGCAGGGTTTAAGGAATTATTGGCATGGTTTAATTTTAAGGTGTTGGAAGGTCCACTGAGGCGGAGGAGAGTCGCCCAACTGCTCTCTGAGTAGAGAAGCAAAAATAAAATGATAATGATGTCGTTATTATCATTTTTAGGTCATGCCTACGCAGCACACATGCGCTGCAATAGGTGGGGACCTCTTGGAATGGTATACAACCTTTACAACGCAACTTTTACAACGCACTACCATTACAACGAAACTTTTACAATGCAACATCCATGACAACGCATGCATTTACAACGCAGTCATTACAGCGCATGACACTACAACGCACACCACTACAATGCATACCATTACAACGCAGTCATTACAACGCATACCATTACAACGCATAGCATTACAACACATTATACCCTTACACTATCCAACACTTACCCTACTGTTGCACCCCCTGGAGTTAGAATAGTAATTTTTACGCCTACACTATCCAACACTTACCCTACTGTTGCACCCCCTGGAGTTAGAATAGTAATTTTTACCCCTACACTATCCAACACTTACCCTACTGTTGCACCCCCTGGAGTTAGAATAGTAATTTTTACCCCTACACTATCCAACACTTACCTTACATGCAATGCAATGTAATGCGTTGTAATGGTATGCGTTGTAAATGTAGTATGCGTTGTAGTGGAATGCGTTGTAAAGGTAGTTTCAAAGAATTCGTTGTAATGGCATGCGTTGTAATGGTGTGCGTTGTAATGGATGTTGCGGTGTAAAAAATGCGTTGTAAAGGTAGGCGTTGTAAAAGTATGCGTTGTAACGTCATACATCCCTTGGAATCTATTTGCTTTTTTCCCCAAAAACGTTTACGCTTTGCATTGCTTTCAATGGCAACACGTGCACGTTTGGCGATTCCCTTGCGGGAGCGAGCTTTGGCGACATCTATTTGAAATGATCGCGCTCGCTCCCACAAGGGAAACGCTGTGTGTCTGTTTTTCTTTCCCTGCTTTAGCTTTCTCTATTCGTCATGCTGAGGTTCACGCGTTCCTTTTAGTTTACACTGCGGTGAAATAGCGCCCTTGTATGAACTGGAAAGTACATATGCTAAAACAGTTCACTGAAGCCTCACTTTCAGAGGCATGCTCTGCAGAAATCACAGCTGCGCTACTTCCCAAAGTGATCACTAGCACGCAACGACCTCTCTTGTGTCTGCCCCCCGCCACTCCACTATACACAACATAACCCATCTCGGCCTGCCTACTTTGAACACTGGCATCAGCCTGCCCCCTTCAGATCCAGGTGCACAACCCGGCCACCTCTCCCACAAGGGCTGCAAGACACGCCCCCACACATCCATACCCATGATGGCCACGCTGCCGCCTGCTCCTCTCCAACCACCGGTCATGTTCTGCCACGATTCCCCTAAGCGGGTCTTGATGTCTGTCATCCGGAGCACCGCCACCACCACACCCATCAAGCTCAATCGGCCGGCCGTAGGCCCCAACTAGCTTAGGTTTCAGTGACTTCATGGTGTACCCATGGCGCTGGGGCGAGAACACGCACAACGTGACTTTTAGCCCGGGCCCCCCGGGAGTGGTGCCCGAGATCCTGGTAGAGGCACGAGTGGCCCTATGCCAACTGCTACTGCCAGCCCCTGTTACTCCCAGGAGTCGTACAGTCGAGCACCATGGGTAGAAGGGAGCTGCGCTGAGGGTGAATCTGCCTGCAGTCCAGACAGCGTGAGTTACAAGGTAAGATTGACCCTCCAGGAGTTCATTGATTATTATGTTTTTTTTTACCATACAGACGCCCTTTTCACAGTAGTGAATGGATTTAAATAAGTTCTGGGGGCAGTATTAGCTGGATGTTTATGATGTCACCTCCGGGCACCAAATCACTCCAGTGTATCTGCACGTGTTGTCTATTAACATTTTTCCAACAAGTTCCGGAACCAAGTGCGTAGAAGACACAAGAGCGTGCATCTGTTTAGGAGGCGTCACAACTGTGCACCTTCCTACTCCCACCAGGAGGGTGGGCTGTAGGCTAAGCGAGTGTAGGGCATTTTATAGAAAGATCACATGCTACATCACTGACTTGAAGTGCAGGGCTCTGCATGTGAAGTTGCTAAGCTGACATTGCCTGCATGTTTCTAAAGTGTAAGTTGGACTTGGTGAATGACAGTTATTGATTTTTTCACTGTGCTTTGCCAGCTATGAGGCATTGTAATCATGTTGTGTACATGATGGTGTAGTTCTATCTGAGATGAGTTTTGATTTTATTGATTAGTGGAGGGTGAGTGCAAAAATGGTATGTGGGGTTTTAGTTAATGGTTGAGTGCAGTTGGATGACAAACAAAAGCCCAAACATTTGTAAAGGAAACCAATGTGGGATCACACTGCTTCACCTCCCAGCGGGTTCGCCCCTGAGCATTGTGGACAATGCAGTTCACCAAGCGTGTTTGTTTGCAGGATTGTCTCGAGTAATTACAAAGTTGTACTGGCCATCTCTATACACTTGTTTCTGGATCATTATCCATCGTCCGTAGAGATTAGGCATCAAATATTTGGAGTTGCTGAGCAGGCTGCCAAAGTATTCTCAGGTCACAGTACCTCTCAAGGCACGCAGGTGCCTCTCCACAAGCTCGTCAGCTCAACCGGCTCGAGGGAGCCTTTTAAACAGGAAACCAATGTGGGATCACACTGCTTCACCTCCCAGCGGGTTTGCCCCTGAGCATTGTGGTCAATGCAGTTCACCAAGCGTGTGTGTTTGCAGGATTGTCTCAAGTAATTACAAACTTGTACTGGTCATCTCTGTACACATGTTTCTGGATCATTATCCGTCATCAGTAGAGATTAGCCATCAAATATTTGGGGTTGCTGAGCAGGCTGCCAAAGTATTCTCAAGTCACAGTACCTCCCAAGGCGCGCAGGTGCCTCTCCACGAGCTTGTCAGCTCAACCGGCTCGAGGAAGCCTTTTAAACAGGAAAAGAATGTGGGATCACACTGCTTCACCTCCAAGCGGGTTCGCCTCTGAGGATTGTGGTCAATGCAGTTCACCAAGCGTGTGTGTTTGCAGGATTGTCTTGAGTAATTACAAAGTTGTACTGGCCATCTCTATACACGTGTTTCTGGATCATTATGCATCGTCAGTAGAGATTAGGCAACAAATATTTGGGGTTGCTGAGCAGGCTGCCAAAGTTTTCCCAGGTCACAGTACCTCTCAAGGCGCGCAGGTGCCTCTCCATGAGCTCGTCAGTTCAACCGGCTCGAGGGAGCCTTTTAAACAGGTAACCAATGTGGGATCACACTGCTTCACATCCCAGCGGGTTCACCCCTGAGCATTGTGGTCAATGCAGTTCACCAAGCGTGTGTGTTTGCAGGATTGTCTCGAGAAATTACAAAGTTGTACTGGTCATCTCTATACACATGTTTCCGGATCATTATCCGTCATCAGTAGAGATTAGGCATCAAATATTTGGGGTTGCTGAGCAGGCTGCCAAAGTATTCTCAAGTCACAGTACCTCCCAAGGCACGCAGGTGCCTCTCCACAAGCTCGTCAGCTCAACCGGCTCGAGGGAGCCTTTTAAACAGGAAACCAATGTGGGATCACACTGCTTCACCTCCAAGCGAGTTTGCCTCTGAGCATTGTGGTCAATGCAGTTCACCAAGCATGTGTGTTTGCAGGATTGTCTCGAGTAGTTACAAAGTTGTACTGGCCATCTCTATTCACGTGTTTCTGGATCATTATGCATCGTCAGTAGAGATTAGGCAACAAATATTTGATGTTGCTGAGCAGGCTGCCAAAGTTTTCTCAGGTCACAGTACCTTTGAAGGAGTGCAGGTGCCTCTCCATGAGCTCGTCAGCTCAACCGGTTTGAGGGAGCCTTTAAACAGGAAACCAACATGGGATCACAGTGCTTCACCTCCCAGCGGGTTCTCCCCTGAGCATTGTGGTCAATGCAGTTCACCAAGCGTGTGTGGTTGCATGATTGTCTCGAGTATTTACAAAGTTTTACTGGCCATCTCTACACACGTGTTTCTGGATCATTATCCGTCGTCAGTAGAGATTAGGCATCTATTATGTGGGGTTGCTGAGCAGGCTGCCAAAGTATTTTCAGGTCACAGTACCCCTCAAGGCGTGCAGGTGCCTCTCCACGAGCTCGTCAGCTCAACCGGCTCGAGGGAGCCTTTTAAACAGGAAAGCAATGTGGGATCACAGTGCTTCACCTCCCAGCGGGTTCGCCCCTGAGCATTGTGGTCAATGCTGTTCACCAAGCGCGTGTGCTTGCAGGATTGTCTTGAGTAATTACAAAGTTGTACTGGCCATCTCTATACACGTGTTTCTGGATCATTATCCGTCACCAGTAGAGATTAGGCATCAAATATTTGGGGTTGCTCAGGCAGGCTGCCAAAGTTTTCTCAGGTCACAGTACCTCTCAAGGCGTGCAGGTGCCTCTCCACGAGATTGTCAGCTCAACTGGCTTGAGGGAGCCTCGTTAAACAGGAAACCAATGTGGGATCACAGTGCTTCACCTCCCAGCGGGTTTGCCCCTGAGCATTGTGGCCAATGCAGTTCACCAAGCGTGTGTGCTTGCAGGATGTCTCGAGTAGTTACAAAGTTGTACTGGCCATGTCTATACACGTGTTTCTGGACCACTATATGTCGTTAGTAGACATTAGGCATCAAATATTTGGGGTTACTGAGCAGGCTGCCAAAGTATTCTCAGGTCACAGTACCTCTCAAGGTGCACAGGTGCCTCTCCACAAGCTCGTCAGCTCAACCGGCTTGAGGGAGCCTTTTAAACAGGAAGCCAACGTGAGATCACACTGCTTCACTTCCCAGCGGGTTCGCCCCTGAGCATTGTGGTTGATGCAGTTCATCAAGCGTGTGTGCTTGCAGGATTGTCTCGAGTAATTACAAAGTTGTACTTGCCATCTCTATACACGTGTTTCTGGATCATTATTCGTCTTCGGTAGAGATTAGGCATCAAATATTTGGGGTTGCTCAGCAGGCTGCCAAAGTATTCTCAGGTCACACTACCTCTCAAAGCCCAAACATTTGTGTTGGTTGAGTGTTGTAAGCAATGTCCATTTCATATTGAATGCAAATTGTGTGTTGGTTTGTGTGTTGGTTTGGACGATTAGAGTAGTCATGTAAAAATATTAATTCTCTAAACCACAATCACTTTTATACATTTATGTGATGTTGGTTGGCGCCCATAGCCACAGTACCTTTTATACATTTGTGTGCTATTGGTTGGTAACCCTTCAGAGTGAGAAGTTGGATAGGCTGCCAAGTTGGAGAAAAGCAGGGGAGGAAGTGCAGTCTCCACTGACATAGAAATCCGAGTGCAGCCATGGTTAAAGCATTAAAACACTGAGTAAGTGATAATCAAGACATTTCTTAAAACAAGCATTGGCATAGCCAATAGGTCTCGCCTTTGGGACCTTATAGGTGTTTAGCCATGCAACTGTTGATGTTGTTGCACCAAGGATATTGTGCTGCATAACTAAATACTTATAAGGTCCCAAAAGCAAGACCTATTGGCTATGCCAATGCTTGTGTTTTGTAGCTGCAGGGCTGGGTTAGGGCAGGACTGATGACACAAGGGGAGGAGTGGTTTGCACACTCCTAAGTGCACATGACTGTTTGGCCGGCCCTCTTGGGCCAACCAAACAGTCATGCGCACTTTGCATGTTCTCCACCAGGCTGTTCTACACATCCTGGTGAGGAACATGCAAAGCCTCCTTGTCCCCATCTGAGCGGCGAACCATGGCACTCAGACCAATAACAACGCTGCATTGCAGCAATGTGATCGGCTCAGGGTCGCCCGGGTGCTGGGACTGTAGGAAGAAGGAAGCTGAACAAGATGGAGGAGAGGCAGCGGCAAGCGAAAAGGGGTATCCCCCTGCCATCCCCACTCCTCCACCGCCATTCCCTGCCAGCCGCTACTGCCGAAGGTCATCCAACACAAAGAGCTGGTTACATGCTGAACATTGTTTCCTATGATAATTCCTGCACTGTAAGCCAGCATTCTAGCTTCTTTGGACTAACAGTTTTGTTACCCTTTTAGCTGGGCGTTGGAGCCTCACCTCACAAGCAAACCAAAGTTCAGTTTCATTAAGCCAATGCGCAATTGGCAGCACTAGAGGCAACATGTACGATCGCTACATTTTGCGAGTTCCTAATTGTGACTTTTTGCGTCTTGCAATTGGGAAGATGCAAAATGTGATGTACAACAGTGTGTTTGACACTGATTGCGATTCCCAGTGGTTCACAAATAGACCTGGATCATCAATATTTATGAGGCAGGTCGCAATTTGCAACCGATTGGGAATGGCCAAATTCACAGAGATGGTGGCCTGCTGGGGTCAGCAGACCACCACATCTCTGATTGCTATTTCAATAAAACATTTTTTTTTGTAATGCAGCCCGTTTTTCTTAAAGGAAAACGGGATGCATTTCTAAAATAAAAATTAAAAGTTTGCTTTTCATTTTATAAGAGTAGGCAGTGGTCCGTTGGATCACTGCTTGCTCTTTGGGACCCCATTCCCTTTGAATATGATTTACCACCAATTTGAAGTTGGTGGTAAACTGCAAATGTTTTGCAACTGCATTACAGTCGCAAAACATTCATACATTCCCCTACGACTCGCTATTAGGAAGGGACGCCCTTAATATGCCCCTTCCTAATACTTTCTTGCAAACCCTCTTATGCGATTCAGTCATAGGTTACTGACTCGCAAAATAGGGTTAGTACATGTCAAAAGGCTAGTTAGCGGTTGCAAATGGCCAGATTCTCTGTTTGCGACCACTAAAACCTTTTCTACATGTGGCCTCTGGAACTAAGGAGCTGTTTGCCAGAATCAAGGAAGACTTCAATAATTGTAAAAACACACCTGAGTTGCTACTTCATCAAAATAATGAGCAGCTAAGGGACAGTGCATATGAATTGGCCCTAGTAAAATAAAATGCATGCAGGGAAATTATAGAAGGAAGAGCTGGTTTTCGGAGGAGCTAAGCCAGCAATCTGGAACAATACTGGGGTCGATATTATTCTTGCAGCCTCCCAAACTGTATGCTTTTCTTTAACAATACGTATAAAAATCCCATGAAGTCAGCAAAAGGCAACTTATTCTGACGAAGTACTAAAATCGCCTAATACTTCTAAGGCCCTATTTCATGTAATTAAAGAGCTAAAGGAAGTGCTAGGGCATTATTTAGTAGTATGCTCTGAGATCAGATGCAACCAATTTGCTGCGTTCTTTGAACAGGAAGTAAAACAATTAAAGCTCAGTTGGCAGCAACATCCGATAAGAATGAAATTGCTGTTTTAAAAGAGCTGCTGATAAAGATCTCTGCGAACCTGAGCCAGTTTGTCAAACTAAGCGAGGAGGAATGACAGGATCTAATAAAGGGCAGCAGACCTTTACCAGCCGGCGTTCATAAGGAAGCATTACTACATTCACACTCGTTGGTACAGACTACCATCAATTCTTCTCCATTTTTAGGATCTGTTCCAGGAGAATTCAAAAGACATGGATCTTTCTTCTGCTAAAAAAATTATCATTGGTCTATATTGCTAGGAAAATTATAGACCAGTATTTCAACTCCCATATCTTGCCAGATTTCCGGAGCGGATAGCCTTTAATCAACTGCCATCTCTTGTAGACTGTGATAACTTGCTCCACATTATGCATATTAGATTTCAAGCTGCCTACAGACCAGACATTTTTGTTACCGCCTGACTTGATGACATCTGGAGAGATAAGATATCAGAGATTCAGCACTGAACTGATTTGAAAGTTTTTGTCTGACTGGAAAGTTCAGGTTGAGTTTGGGCCTGATCTGTCAGAGGCGAAGTCATTGCCATGTGGTGTACCACAAGAATCGGTGCTTTCACCCTACCTGTTTAACTTATACATGGTGCTGTTAGCCCACTTCATCTAAGCCTGTGTGTTGACTGTCCTATTGCATTCTGATGTCACCTTTGTTAGTGCTAGTGTGATGGCGTTCCTAGTGTTAGAGGCAAGAATTTACACAATTTTCTGACGAATGTCCAAGACTGGATGTTGCAAAATCTCTTAAACCTGAATGGTAGGAAAACATAAATTATTTTCCCTTTCTGCCAATTAACTGGGTGGTAACGTGTTTTGGCCTCCTTCTCTTGTACAAGACTCTATCTCAGATCACTGTGTTAAAAACCTAGTGACAAAAATCATAGATCACGCCTTTGTTTCTTTATGATGGAATGACTGCAATCCAACCTGTTTGGGTATGACAGTTAAATCTGTCAATAAATTGCATTTGATTCAAAATGTGGCTGCCAAACTGATTCTAAATATCAGGTAATATAATTCTGTCTCATCGACTTAGCAAAACAGCATTGGTTGCCTGTCTGCCAAAGGATCAGATTAAAATCTTTATGTCTTGTACATAAAGCACTATATAAGAGTAAACCAAACAGGCGCGGTTTGCATTCAGAGAAGGCCTGTTTACTGAATACAGCCAGATTTTGAACAACCACGCTGGGAGGGAGATCATCTTGGCTGGGGTGAAAACGTGGCAAATTCTCCTAAGTAAATTGGGAGACGAACCTTCACTGAAAAGTTTCAGAAAACTCTGCAATCCCTGCCTTTCCCCTGTGTAACCAGCTGTTGGTGGTGTTTTGGCATTTAAAATGACCTTCTACCCTCTAGCACTAAGATACCAATGGGTGAACGAGCTCTAGAAATGCTAAATAAATATATAAATAATTATATTTTCCTCAACCCCAATGAGCAAAGAGGACTTTGCATCATCTTGTATATCTCCTGGCTATATGTTCTCCATACTGACCATACTCTGTTAGCACCATCACCCATATCCTTTAGCTTCTAGATTAATCTTCATACGGACTAACCTAACCCAGTACAGAGTGAACTGTTGTTTATCGGTTTGGTAAGGGGTTTAAGATTCTATACTCTGGACCTGCAGTTACTTAGGATGGGCAAATAATGTATGCCCTGCCATTGAGGCAACAGGGAAAGCCAGGAAGAAGTTGCCGTTTAGGGAGGTTGTCCGTGCCTTTTGGCTATTCACCCATTCCACATTTCATTGTGTCTCCTCTGGGAATTGAGCCCAGTGCAAAACAGAGCTGGGACAGTACAAGAGGATATACTATCTCTTTTACTCCAAGGGGTCATCAGTGAATGACTACCTAGGTAAAGGAGCATGCTCAGTTTGTTTTGCATCATTAAATGAGTGCCGAGTGAGGAGGTCTCGAAGGTTGGTGGAACTTCAGTTGATGGTTGATGTAGGTAGGTCCTAGGTCGTGGAGGACTTTGTAGGCATATGTGAGGATTTTGAAATGACATCTCTTCTAGATGGGGAACCTGTGGAGGTCTCTCAGGTGGGGGCGATTGGGGAGGTCCAGGATGATTCTGGCTGCGGTGTTCAGTATGGTCTGGAGTCTTCTAAGGTAAGGAACTTGGTGGAGGTGCATAAATGGCTATCCCATAGTCGAGGCGGCTGGTGATGGGGGCCTAAGTGACAGCCTTGCTGCTGTTGGTTGGGATCCATCTGAAGATTCTTCATAGCATGCGAAGTGTGTGGAAGCAGGAGGAGGCATTTCATGGCCAGTAGGCTGTGAAGGATTATGCTGAGGTTGCCTGCATGGCCAGTCATTGTGGGTGTAGGTCTGAGTTCTACAGCCCACCAGCTGTGGTCCCATGCAGAGGTGTTCTTTTCCCAAGATCAGTACATCATTTTTGTCTGGGTTGGGTTGGAGGCAGTTGTCTCTCATTCATTTGGCTATGTTGGTCAAGGCACTGCAGAAAGTGGGTTTGGCATTGGAGAGCTCCTCGGTGAGTGAGAGGATCAGCTGAGTGTTGTCTGCTTAGGAGATTATGTTGAGTCTGTGAAATCTGATGACGTCTGCGAGGCGGATCATGTAGATATTGAACAGGGCATGGCTGATACACCACAAATAATAACTATGGGGGTGAAGGTGAAGGGTGTGTGCATCCTGTAAGGAAGAGGTGACCCTCTTGAGGGCGTCTTGCTGTATGCCTATGTTGATGAGGGTGTTGTGGGAGATGCCGCGGAGAGGTCATGGAGGATCTGGGCCACACGTTCTCAATCGTTGAGGAGTTTTTGATCTTCTTTATGGTGGCAATCAGTGCGGTCTCAGTGTTGTGGTTGACATGGATTCCTGATTGCGAGGCATCCACTAGGTGTTTTTTTCCAGGAACTTGATGAGCTGATGGTTTTCTTGAGTACCATAGCCGGGTAGGGTAGCAGGGAGATTGGACAATAATTTTTTAGATCACTGGGGCTGGCGGAGACTTTCTTTAGGAAGAGTCTGACATCTGTATGTTTCCATCTGTCTGGAAATGTTGCTGAGTAGAATGAGGTGTTGAGGATGCTGGTGAGTTGTGTGCTTATTGGGTTCATTGCAAGGTTGTAGAGGTTGTAGAGGTGGTGGTGGTGGCAGGGTTTGGTGGGCATTTAGAGTGGATGGAAGGCATGATGGCTGAGGTAGTCAGAGTGGCAAGCGGAAACCAGCCGGTAATGGTTTAGCTGATGTTCACTGGTTGGTTGGGGTTGATCTTGCTGTGGAAGTAGTCTGAGAAGGTGTCTCAGAGTTCTTGGGCATGGTGGATGGTGTTCTTAATGGCTGTTCAATATCTCAGTCTTGTTTGTTGGCGCGGTTTTGGTGTATCATTTTGTAACCTTTGGGAGTGGCAGTGGTGATATCGGGGTTTGAGGAGGGGTTGAGCCACGTTTCAGTGATGAAGCAACGTCCGTAGAAAGGGTGGTGATGGTGTCCCAGAATTCTGTGGCTTGTTTGCAGAGGGAGCAGACGTTGAGTAGGATACTGTGGCGTGATTGTGGGCTGTTGTTGCTCTTGTGGGAGGGAGCAGTGCAGGATCTCTTGTAGGTTGTGTCGCAGCAGAAGTGGTGTTGTCAGCACGTGAAGGGTCATTTGGTGGATAATGGGGAGGAGGTGACGCAGCTGTTGTTTTGGCATCTGGGGTCCAGGATTTTCCTGGAAGTTTACTGTAGAGTGGTGGAGAGCAAGGGGGTGGCGCTGGCCATCGTCTAACTGACAGTATGTTGGCAGCGCACCCACTGCATGTTTCCGCTGCATGGCCATACAGGAGCTTCCATTTGTGGTCCTAATGGGCAGTACAAGTGGTGCTGGGCCCCGGGCACAGACATGGAATGGGCAGCGTGGGGTCAGGGACAGCAGGCCACGCAGGGACAGGGGAAGCAGCAGAGCAGGGGACGCGGCAGCACAGGCCAGGGACAGCAAGCAGTGCAGGGTGAGCGGCACTACAGGGGAAGTCACAGCAGGCAGTGCAGGGGGAGTGGCAGCCCAGGGGTCATGACAGCAGGCAGCAAAAGGGGAGCAACAGCAGAGGGGTAGGGACACACAATTTCAGTGGTCCTGGTGAAAGGAAAGAAACAGAGAGGGCATCGAGTTTTCAGGAGCTTCTGAGTTCACATGGGGCAGTATTAAAGAGAAATGCAAGAGCGGTTTGGGGGGGGGGGAGTTGCAGAAGTGCAGTAGTGGATCCTTGGCGATGAAATTAGAGATGTGGTCCAATAATGCAGAGACATAAGGATGCCGGTTATGTGCACAGCTCAAAGATTTGCATACTGTGCTTCACAGCCATTTATAGATCAAAGTCAATAATGCTTAATGCTTAAAAAGCCTCAGAGGAGGCGTAAGCAATCATTATTTGTTACAGTTCTGACTCTTGTTTGGCCCCTTTAGTTCACCTCTTGCATTTGTTCAGCCCCAGATTGACAACTAGTGGGAAAAGAAGAGCAGTCTAAATGTTAAGGGTCACATCTGCTAAAGCATTGGATACAGAAAGCATTACTCAACATTATTTGTGAGGGTCTGTGACTCCAATTCATTTGGCGTTTTCAGGCATTTTAGGTCAAACCTAGCGTTGCAGCGCAAGCGCTGCCCCTTTGCAAGGCATGCAGTATTCAGTATAGCAAGAACCTTCATGGAAGCTCCGACCACTCTCCACCCATCTTTTTCATTGGCTTGTGTCGTAAATGATGCCTTCTGATTGGATGTAGGCTTGTTAGTCCCTCCTTATGAGGACCATGTCGTCATTTGTGTCTTCCATGGCTACTGGCCCCTTTACTGCACAGACTACTTCTTCCCCATTGCCCCCCTCCCGCAGTCCGATGCCTTCTTGCCCGCCCTCCCCTCTTTGTGCTTTGTCACCCGCATGGATTCCCGTTTGCAAAGCAATAAGTCTCTCATAAATGCAAGTCCTATTGCATTGCCAATGCTTGTTTATACTGACACGACTTCTTTTAAATCTGGTGTGATAGGGGGATTTGATTTCTCAGTTCAGAAGAAGCAGGTGAGTCGAACGTGCATGCAGTGCGGTGCAGTTCGGCCTCAGCTTGTCAGAGACTGAGGCGTTCCATTTTTCAACATTTTACTTCGCAGCAGGAGGTCGGGTGGGCACATTTTTGTTTTCAGTAAAACAGTCTTTCCTGACCGACCGGTGGAGCTGGTTTGCCCGAGACTGGGGTCAGACAGTCAGCACTGTTGACTTTCTCCTTGCCGCAAGAGGTTGTCATCTTCACACTCTGACAAAGGCACGCTCTCCACGCTAACCAAGCATACCAGGAACATCTACTACTGGGGTTCGAGACGTTCTATGTATGACATACAAGACGGGGAACATGCTGCTTCCTGTTCTGGTGCCCAGGGTGGCTTACAAGGTAATCTGGCAATGCCTGACGGGCTGGACGGAATGGGAATGTGTGACCCACTTACGTGGCTGGTTGTGGACCTGTTTTACGGTCTGCTGGGCTGGTTTTCCCTGTTGATTTCCCTGATGCTAAACCGAACAGTGCCTGCAGCAAGCACAAACCCATGCAGTTTTCCATACCTTGCAAACCACTTATACCCCTGCATCAAAATAAAAGTGCCCCCCCCATTAATGAATGATGCAGCTAGAAAAACGGCCATGTTTGCAACTCTGAGCCGTTTTGAACTTGTAAAGACATTGCAAGTTCAAAACGGCTCCGATTTGCAAACATGGCCGTATTTGTAGCTGCATCATTCACTAATGGTGGCCACTTTTGTTTTGATGATGCAGTGTATTTTCAGTCCCAGTCTCATCGTGCCGGTACTTGGCAATAGCAAATTGCTATTGGAGGAGCTGGGAACATCTTGTGATTGATGGATTTAGAGAGTAGACAAATGACGTCTTCTGCCGAAGGCTCCTACTCAAGTTTATGAACCCTTAAGGTTGTGGGGGCCACCTGCAAAGCATACAATCGCCTAACCCAAATTTGTTTCACCAATTGGAATTCATGGCCTTATTGCTCCTATTGCAGGTATAGGACTGCATGTCCCAGCATGCAACTGACTGCTGGCTAAACAAAAGTTAGGACTGGCTGAGCGAAATTCACAGGCTCCATGTAACCCCTCAACAACTATGGAACTGATGTGAGACATTTCAGACTGTAGTCAGCACTTACGAAGAGATGTTAAACCCACATTGTCTTTTGGCCTCTCTCCCCCACAGGGCCTCCAGCACAAGTGCAGGTGTACACTGATACTTCAATTTATGTTATTTACTATTTTGTCAAATAAAAACATAAATAAGGGCAGGGGCACAGCCAAGCCAGACTTAGCTGAATACCAAGTCTTTTTAGTTTAAAAGTGAGATAATTGGAAATATAATTGATTACGCCTCATTCCACTGGAACAAATTAAGCACTGGTTTTTCGTGCTAATTCAATTATTTATGGTGAATGATGGAATTGTTTGCATTTTCATAGTTCACTATATTTCAATACATTTAGGAGGTTTGTGCTGTAAAATATTGTTTTAAATAACAGAAAAAATAATTATTTCAGAATCATACTAATCACTAGCACACCATCTACACATTCACACGTAACTTGCAATACAATTTTAATTTTTGTCCCTGTTGAAGCAAAAGTGTTTTTAGAGTTGTCTCACTGTGTATAATTAGTTTTAATACAGGTCATTTTTTCAAGCCAGGGCTTATTTTGTGCATGATGCTATGTTATCAGAGAACAATATATTCTTGTACTACCTCAATATGCCTTCATTATGAAAGTCACAGATTCCTTAAACCTCGGAGTAAGAACTGACACATCTCCGTTCAGAAACTAGACAGACTGGCACAGCCGGTGCAAAGATGTTTTTCACCCTTAACGAAGGGCCCTCCCAGGCAATGCTACTATATGTGATGCTTGCTTCAATTGGCAATCTAGCAGACCGTAGCTGCCTGTAGGCACCCTTGGTGACTGCCAAGTAGTGGATTTCTGTAGTACCGGCCCTGAATACCAGACTGATATGGACAAGCACTGCTTATCTTACGAGCTAGGTTTATAAGAAAACTACCTTTAAGGTATAAGTTTTTATTATTGCCTTCAACTTTTGGATTTATTTGTTTAACAATGGTAGTTATCTTAAGTTGCTCATTCCTCTACAATGTATACTCTGTTCGTTGTTTTTTCCTGCTTTTTTGATGTAACCATTGTTATATTGTTGTATCATATTTCTATTTGCTTCAATAAAGCTCTTTAAACTAAACAAAACAAATACACCAATGGAGCCGATTTAAACATGGTATATTAAATGCCAACTAATCCGGTTTTCAAACCATCCGAATTAAGATTTTGTCAAATGATTTGAATTTAATTGATCACAGTAGTGCTTCCCTTTAATCTGAACCATTTTCCTTCACCTGCTATGATTTCAACCATCGTTGCCCCAACTGTGTCTAAACTAGTAAATTAGCAAAATCGATAAAATTATCAGATGACGTCATTAAGGTCAAAGAGATTCAAGGAAGGCAAAGTGGGAGTGCACAGTCTGTAGAAGGTCAGAGTCAACGAGGGTAAATGAAGGGGGTGTAAGGGACTAAGGGCCATATGTATGAAGGTGTTTGGCGATCGCAAACTCTGCGAATCGCAAATGTGGTCGCAAAAAAGAAAATCCTTATGTATGAGAGCCATCATGAGTGCAAATTGCTAATTGCAAAATTAGCGATTAGATATTTTGCGAGGCAATGATTCTGCGAATATATTTGCAAACTCGCAATCTGTGACACGCCAATTGTGAAAATTGCAATTAGGGAGTTCTCAAATTGCAAAATCGCTAAATGAAATGCATGAAAAAATCACAAATGGCAATTTCTCAAAATTCGCAATTTTGGTAATCGCAATTACCACCAAGTCTGAGCAGGTGGTAACCAGCTGCAACCTATTTAAAGAAGCCCACAATGCCACAGGCCTTTTCCACAATGGCTGGGCTGTATGTGATAGCCAGGAGGCTGCGAATCAGAGCTGCTGCACAGAGAAGGAGACGCCAGGAAAGGATCTTCAGAGTGCGCATTACCCTGTTCCAGTGGACTGTGGAGATCCATGTGAACTACAGGCTGGATGAAGCCAGCATCCTGGACATAATAGCGGAGCTCGAACCCATACTTAAACACCCCACACGCAGGTCACACACCATCCCCACCCATGTACAGGTCTTGTGCTCGCTGCACATACTGGCATCAGGGAGTTTTCAGGGGGTGATAGCCACAGCAGGAGGGGTCTCTGAGAGTGCACTGTCACGCTTCTTCCACGCGGTCCTTGATGCAATGGTACAGAGGCTGCATCACCACATCCAGTTCTCCAGCACACAACAGGCACTAGACCAGACCAAGCAGGAGTTCTACGAGATAGCACAATTCCCCCGTAATTAGCTGCATAGGTGGGACCCATGTGGCTATTTCCCCCCCCCCCCCGAATGAGTATGTGTTCAGGAATCACAAGTCCTATAATTTCCTGAACATACAGGTAATGTGCAATGCCAAACATATCATCACTGACATAGTTGCAAAATACCCAGGCAACACCCACAACTCATTCATCTTTCGCCACAGTGGTATTCACCGATGACTCACAAATGGGGAGTTTGGTGAGGGCTACCTACTAGGTAAATGCATTGCTCACAAGGATACACCAGTATAGCACAGCAGTGGCAGGAGAGTATATAACCTGATTCTTCTCACCCTTCAGGTGACAGCGCGTATGCTGTCCGTGACTTCATCCTGACTCCGTACCTGAATCCTGCCACCGCTGGGAAGCGGAGGTACAACAGTGCCCACACAGCCACCCGCTGTTCCATTGAGAGGACATTTGGAATACTCAAAAGCCATTTTCGCTGCCTACACAAGAGGGGATGAGCACTACAGTATTGCCCCGAGACCTGTTGCAAAATCGTGGTTGCGTGTGCCATGCTACACAACATCGCCACCAGGAAAGGCACCCCAGTGGAGCTCGCAGATTCAGACTCATCAGATGAGGAGGGGCCAGCTCCAAGATGCAGGACAGCCGGTGTTATTGGTACGGCTGCCGGGCGAGAGAGGTGAGATGAAATCACACAGAATTATTCCTAGGTGAGTAATGATGACACAATGCTATAGATTCGTGAAAAACTGTGTTTTTATTTCCTTAAGTGAAAGAAAGTTACCATCACACAGCCTGACGTGGACACTATGTTAGTCTAAATGTCTTGTATATGTTGAACACACAGTGAAATACTTCTTCACAAACATGAGTCAGTGTGCAATGGGTTAACTCACCCATTGCCATGTGCCACTCAGGGCTCTTCACTGTTTGCGTGCACGGCTTGGTGCCCCTCGCTCAGGGTTGCCACTGCCCTCTCCTGAGGCATTGGTAGCTCTACTCTGATGCGCACTACGACGCCTGTCCTGTGGGATGGATGGAGTGATGCTGCTCCTACTCGATTGCCCATCCTCCTCCAGTGAACTGAGGGGTCGTGTACCGCAAGTGGCTGCTGCGCGCAGTGGTCCACCGCACATGTGACTTGCACTAGTCCCCTGGCTACATCCTTGCAGCAGTGTGCTAACTCATGCTGCATGCTGCTGACACAGGGAGGTGCCAGCACTGATGTGGCAAAGGACAGCCAGTGTGAAGGTGCTGTCTCTCCCTGTGCCTGGCTGCATGGTCTTCCCGCATCTCAGTGTACAATGCCTCCAGGGCACCCGTCAGGCCCATTAAGACTGCCCTCATTTTGTGCTGCGTTGATTTCATTGTCTTTGCCTGCAGGCGCTGTACCTCCAGCATGTTGCTATCAAGACCGAGTCAGATGAGCTTGTGGACGACCTTGACGTTCCTGGAGTGAGACGTGCAGGGGACTGTGCTATGTGGAGTGAGGCACATTAGCCCTGGACTTGCTGCTCCTCCACACCTGTGTCCAGTGGATCTACCTCCAGTGGTGGCAGTGGTGGTACTGCTAGGTGCCGTCTGCGTTTAACTGGGATCACTGCGCTGCCTTCCTCCTCCTCCTCTTGCCCTGACTTTTTCTGGTACTGCATCCTCCCCTCCTGCCATATGTTCCTGTATTTCTGGTGGTGCTGTGAATGTAAATGCACACATTAATTTGGTGTCCTGTCTCGCATTGGTCATGCAATAATTTTAACAGTTTGGAGTTACATGGGTCCTATCTGTCTGTATTTGGCCTTTCCTCATCCTTGCTGAGTGTCACTGCTTCACTGTTTGGTGAATGTGACTACATCTCCCATAATACATTGCTGTTGGTGCTTGTGTGCATGCACTGGAGTTGCATTCCTGTTTGGTGCCTGGGTCTTTCCTGGGTGTGTGGGTGATGTGTCAGAGGTGTTATGGCATGCTTCTTACCTTGTCTTGGGTTTTGGGGTTCGTAGCTGTCAAGGTCAGCCACGCCACTCACACTCTCCAGCAGCAGGGTGCCCTCAACCAACTCCTCCAAAGGTGTGGAATCAGTGGCAGTGGACGTCCCACTACCGGTCTTTCTTGCCTCAGCCAGCCTTGCAGCCACCTTTTCTTTAGACCTCTGGCGCATGTCGTACATGCATTTCCTTCTGTCTTCTAAGCTGCGGTGGGTAGCACCATTGGCTTTGACCTTCTCCTGGATGTCTGCCCAGATTTTCCGTTTGCGTGTCTCAGGCACACACAGGGATTGTTTGCCAAAGAGGAGCTCATGGCTCTCCACCATCTCTTGTATGAGCACCTCCAGCTCCCTTTCACTAATCTTTTGTTTTCTCTTTCTGGCATTCTCCACCTGCTGCTTGTCCTGTGTGTCCATGTCTCCTCACTCAGTAGCAGTGCACTAGTGCCTCAGCTCTCCTCCCAGCCTCTCATTCTGCTTCTGGGAATCAGGTGCAGCATGGGCAGTCACATTTCCTGGTTGTGATGTCATCAAGCTGCACCTGAATTTCTGATTAGCAGATTTGCAATTCCTTTTTGCGATTTCCCAATTAAGGAATCACAATTTAGGTATTCACATTAATTTTCTGCGCATATATGGGAATCGCTAAATATTAGCAAACTTTAATTTACATCGGGTTTTGCGATTCTCAAATTGTGATACGCAAGAAATTGCAATTTGAGAATCGCAAAATCAGGGTTTGATTCATATAGCCCAAAGTTATTTTTATTGTCACGGTGTCTGCATAGAGCACAGCTGTCACTTGTGTGGCCTCTGAGCACTCACTTCAGCAGACCTCCACACACAACCTCATGAAGCAGATCAAAGTCCGTCCGTTAATTCTGCAGCTATGGTGTAGGATACATAATTGTCAGGGGAGTGGCTTACATCTTAGACAGTCCCTGCATTTTTGCATTCTTGAAGACTTGCTCTTCGTACTTTCTAAGCTTTTCAGAGGAGATGAGGCAGAAAGATTGTTGTGTTGCGAAGTCATTTATTACCAGACATAAGTAGGGTTTTCACCCGGAAATCTATGCAGGAACACAGTGATGTCTCTACACACATAACACTCCTCAAAATAGATCTCCACAAAGAACATTGGCAAACAGAAGGCACTGTAGGTAGGGTTGGTCTAGCCTTTATGGCAGTCTGGCAGTGCCAGAAGGGTTGGTCTGACAGGCCAGCGAGTGGGGCTCTTTTTGGCTGTTTGTGGGCCTGTTGTATGGTCTGGTGGATCGTGTTTTTTTGTAAGTTGATCTCCCTCATATTACCACAAACATTGCCTGCAGCAAGCATAAATGCATGCGGCCTCTCTACCATGCGAAATACCTACACAGTGTTTACAAGCTGAAAACTTGCCTATTTTCTAATGTGGACCACTTTATTTAGCTATCTGATTGGCTAATAGGGGCAACTTTTATTTTGGTGCCTGGGTCTATTTTCTCTCACAGTCAGACCCTGGCTGCAGAAAAAGATAGTTTTGAAACACAGGAGCTTTTTTGCATGTTAACGTTTCTGTACACTGAGTTCTGATTGGGTATTCAATGCATTTACCCCCTTTGTGGTTTTGCTCATGGACGCTAGTCACAAAAACACCTTTGGGTTTTGGAGTTCTTACTCTGATAAATATCCACTTGTTTTACTATGTTTAGTCCTTTTGGGAAAGTTGATCTCTTCAATATATCCTTCTTCCCCACCCTTTGCCCATATTGGGCTGCATATACTGCTTTATAGCTCTAGGCCCAGCATCTCAAGATGTACACTTTACACTGTCACATTCTTTCCCTAGAAGCCTATACCCAGGCAAAGGAGTGAGAGTTGGAGAAGGAGGAGGGTTTCTGTGTCCGACAGGGAAGCTCAGGTAGTCATAACCCTCATATGTAGAGCATACATAGGATGTGCCATTACCTTTCAAGACAAACCACATCACTTGTCACTCCCAGGACATTACACAAACCTGATAATCTTTCGCAATGCCCAATGCGACGGAGCCCTCCAAGTGACCTGAGGTCTGCCCAGCGTTCAACCCGTAGGAGTAACGAGTTCCTACGGGGGTCCACAGCAGAGAGTGAATAAATCAGGAACTCGCTCTCAGCCAGCTCGGCATGAATCGTCATCCCGCTAATGTGACGCCCAGCTGTTGCGACGGACTGACCCCATGATGGCCGCCATTGATCAACTTTAGGTTCTCCATGCATGGATTCGATGTCCCGCTGCACACCAGAGCACTTGGCAGAGTGAGGCGCGGCTCCCTCCTCTTTTGAATTGATCGGAGGAGGCCCAAAATGGAGAATGAACTCGTTTTGGACTGGCAGGGACCTCAGGTCGTAATCGAAACTGCCTGTCCCGAAGATACCCACTCGGCAAAATGAGAAATTTATGCAGGCAAGGACGAGGATTTTACTCATGTAAACCATGCACCTTGGGTGATAACAAAGTGAGAACTAAGCGTCAATTAACTTGACGGCCTAAGGACTTTAGAGATAAATAAGTCCCTCCTCCTTGAAATAACCATACTGCCTGACCCATTATTGGCGGCCAAAAAGGACAACCCATAGAAGGCTTTGGCGACGCGGGTGACTCCCGGGCCACACTAAGGAAGCGGGCCTTGTTTCAGGCCATTCTCACCTCCCTGCAATAGACACGCTGAGCAATTCGCTCCGCCTGGGCTTAGATCAGTCCTCCAAACCTATTTTCATAATGTTGCGCCTGATCTCAAGATGGCCGTCCTCGGCCTCTCCAACGAACTCATCTAACACAGGTAATGGTCCAAAGGAGACCTGGAGTCCCGATATCCCACTGCAATTTACAACAAGAGAGTCAAAGCGAGTGCCCCTTGCAGCAATTTGCATCTAAGAAGGCACAGTCCAGTAGACGAATGCATCGGATGCCTGACCTCATGTTGGTGGCTCCGTGAATACAGTAATCACTGATCTGTATTCCGAGTCAGCGTGAGATGCGATGCTGTAACACACACTGAACCACGCCTGACCCCAAAATGGCGGTCACAGGAGATCCGCTCCCACTGATTAACAATTTGCAGTTGGCGTGACAATAGATGCTGTCCCTCGCCATCTCGCATCAAATCCATACAGTAATTTTGGCAAAAAAACAACCTGTTCAATTGTCCGAACGTCTACGGAGACCGGAAACCGGGAGAATGAGAGGAAGCTAAAGGGCTGTACAACAGGTCAGGTAAGCCCATCCCCCTAACCTAACTTAAAGGAGGCAATTCCCCTACACCCCCCGCTGAAGCGCCCAGCACTGCATCTCCCCCTAATACCTGCTACATTGCTCCATAGCTGATCCGGACAGCCAGAGAAAGGGCACCAACACTTTACTCTCAATTTGCAGTGTATGAGTGCCACCACATCACTCCCCAGCACACTGCCTTCCTTTCACGTCAGAACAGGACAACAAGAACCCACAGACACCTATTTCCACCATCCTTACGCTGCGGCTATTCTCCCAATCTAGTCTCACAGCTCCCATATTAGTGAGGGCCCCCACGCACCTTTCAGCCTCACATCGTGACCAGCTTCCCCCAGATGACACTCCCTGACCAAGGTAGATCTCCCACCCTATCGGAAGCACTCCCCCCTTCAAAAAAAATGCAACAATGTCACCGGGCACACAAATTTCCAACAACCCCACCATTCCAACCCACTTGAAACCGCACGGCGTGAACTCCTTCGCAATTACCTTCCACCCTAACCTCTCCCCAAAAGCGAAAATAAACTTTAAACACAGACTGATCAGACAGCATCCAGAAACACTATTCGCGGACACATTTCACTGCGCCTCCATAGGGCAGATAAAGATGGATCTCATCTTCCACACGGATAGACCTGATAACTGGAACACTACATTAAGAATGCAACTTCACATCTCCAAAATGACGACCACCACATTTAGTTGTAAACTGATTACTTCTCCTCCTAACCACTCGACTTGGAGCGGGAACACACCATCTATTCAAATGGCACAGTTTTCATACAGGCAAACAATGAGAACCTCGAGGCTTTTGACTCCCTCTTTCCTGCACTCCGAACCGCCCATTTACACATGCTTCGACTTTCGCCCTCCCAACACCCTTCCCCGGACAACCTGTCCCACCAGGTGCAGCAAACATCCATTCCCGCTCCCCTTACAAGAACCTCCAGCCTCCCCTCTTGAGTCACAACTCACTCCTCCGGCCCCAGGAATCATGACCTCCAACTCCCCGATGAACATCAGACCCAACCCCCTCCCCCCCTCCAAGGCTCACCAGCATCAACACCATAACCCCGCCCAGCGGGCACTGTCCACTGACTTCTATATCACTCCCGCAGAAATCATGAGGAAGAATATCCTTTGCACCCCCTACCGAGGGTCACAGAGGCAGCATTTCTGAAGCAAATAGCAATAGACATCATAACACAGTCTTGCTTTCTCTCCTAAATAGACATGGCAAGTACTTTGGTACCTTCACATTGGCTAGTGGTGTACCCTTGTAAGTCCCTGGTATATGGTACTAAGGTACCCAGGGCATAGGTACACCAGTGGTCGTCCATGGGCTGCAGCATGTATTGTGCCACTCCTGGGAGTCCACTTAAATTATGACTACAGGCCTGCCATTGCAGCCTGTGTGAGTTGGTGCATGCACCTCTCATGACAGATATACGTTTTCTTATATCTGAGGTCACTGCTCTTTAAAACCATAAGTCACCCCTATGGCAGGCTCTTCAGTCTTGAGGGCAGGGTGCTTGGTTATAGGTGTGAGAGTGTTTCAACATGAGCAGTACACCCCTACATTGCCCAAAGTCAATTCTCCAGGCTATGTAAATGTAGTCAGCCATATTTTATACATATAGTGGACATCAGTCATTATGGGATGTCGTGTTTCCTGCTCTGGCGCAAAACTGAACAAAGGACAGGGTGAGTATCCTCCCCTCTGTCCAGTCCCTCTTCTGGGAAGGATCCCTGAATCATTCCAACCCTTGCCATAGGGTACTTAAGGACCCCCCTGTGGGTGGGCCCTCAGATTCATCGTGGGACAAGACTCAACTCTGAAACTTAATTGCTCTTTAATTGTTTGGACACTTGGACTTTGTTGGACTTTGACTTGAACCGAGACTGCAAAAAAGGAAGACTCCTGCTGCTCCTGGGTCTCCATCAAGGACACCCAAAGAAATCTCCCTTGGAATGAAGGAGTCACTACCCTGCATCTGTAGACACCACAACAAAACTCACAGTACTGTCGTCCTATGGACTTCCTGAGGCCCAGCAACACAAGTGGTAGTTTTGTAGCTCCTTAGAGGCCTGACCTGTCTTCTCAGTAATTTTGAGGACAGCATCCCTCTTCTGGGCTGCTGGGACGAAACCACTGTGCACTGCTTCGACTTGCCATTGCCAAGGCTTGTTGGCGCTGCACTCCAGGGATCTTCGGGCTACAAGAAGCTCCAGCCTCCAGCAACTCGTTCAAATAACTTTATTCGATTCAATTGAATCATAAGAGTTTACTTAGTCTTAAAACAACAAGATAAAAATACTTGAGAACATTTTGTACAAAGAGAAAGATGCTCATACCATACTACAACCCATTTATACAAGATACAAAATATTTAAAAAACTTAAAATCAATAAAAAATGTGAGTTCATTTCAGGACTCGTAGTGTTTCCTGATTAAAAAAGCAATTCTAAAGAAGTTTAGCACAGCACTACATATAACAGCAGTAGATAGCGATCGCAGATAATTAAAGCCCTCCTGGTAAGAGCTGGGCCGAATTTCCTTTAATGTTTGGAAAGATGGGGACCCCTATATATTCAATAACCTTACTAAACATAGGGAAAACAATACAGTAGGGAAAAGGTCTATAGTAAAGTCAAAATATCCAAAGGATAAACACACATAAACTAGGTGACACCAAATTTCTATAGATAATTGTACTCCCTATAAATATAACTAGTGACACAAAACATGATAGAAAAAAATATCAATCAATTTTATTAGCTTTTGTATTATAAAAGTATACATTCTTCTTTTTTTTATATATATTTTTTATATATATATATGTATGTCAATGTTTTTCATTCATTTTCTGATAAAGATTTTTCCAAATTGATATCTAAACATTAACTCTAGAGCACATATTTTTATATATACTTGGCAAGCATTAAAAACACTAACAAGAAACAGAAACAGTAGACATGTAGTGATAGAGGCAAAGCGGTAGAATAACAACTACGCGCGTTTCGGCATGTGGGCCTTCATCAGGTTACCGTCTATTGTAAAACTGACAAATGGAAGTGGGATCCATGATGAACAGATTCCATAGACACGATAGACACCATGTGAAAATATAAGGTACACCCGGGGAGTAGTAAATGAAAATGAAACGTCGGCCTCCTCCAGGCGATATATGTATTTAAAATGATGCATCCAAGGGTTCTGTAATGTGATGGTAGAGCTGCATATAAGGTGACTCGGGCAAAAAATGCGGCCGAAAATTAACTTCTTTGTAAAATCGAATCTGTAAAAATATAATGTCAGGGCTTCACATGGAAAGGCAACATGACATTAAGGCGCTGGTAGAAAACCAAGATATCCCATAATGTACGTATTCCTCAGTGGTATGCAGTCGGGTAAGAGCAGAGAGAAGACTCCCAGCCTCAACGAAGAAGAAAAAGAAATGCGCCAATAGAAAAACACGCTGCACGTGCAAGCGTCCGTGTTAGAAAATAATATGCCAAGAAATGATGAGCCCCAAGAACGTCCTACAGCCACGATACAGGATTCGCCATTCGGCGAATCCTGTATCATTTTAAATACATATATCGCCTGGAGGAGGCCGACATTTCATTTTCATTTACTACTCCCTTGGTGTACCTTATATTTTCACATGGTGTCTATCATGTCTATGGAATCTGTTCATCATGGATCCCACCTCCATTCGTCAGTTTTGCAATTGACGGCAACCTGATGAAGGCCCACATGCCGAAACGCGCGTAGTTATTATTCTACCGCTTTGCCTCTATCACTACATGTCTACTGTTTCTGTTTCTTGTTAGAGTTTTTAATGCTTGCCAAGTATATATAAGAATATGTGCTCTAGAGTCAATGTTTAGATATCAATTTGAAAAAATCTTTATCAGAAAATGAATGAAAAACATTGACATATATATATATATATATATATATATATATACAAGCTCAAAAACTGAAACACATTCATAATTGTGTAATAAAAATGCAAAACAATGTAAATAATAATGCATAATGAATGCCATACTGCATGACCCATAATGCACCAGGATAAGCACTACAAGCTATATAATTGTAAGTGAAGTAGGACAACTGTTAACACTGCCGTGAAAAGGAACCATCTGGTTCGAAACGCGTAGGCTTGCACAGTGTCTAAATAAATATCTTATTCCAAAGTGCAGGAGTGCTGGTTTTTCATTTCGTGAAAAATTCTTCACGGGATCCGGTCCTGGTCCCGAACCAAGCACCAACTTGCCAAGCTGTTCCCTCTGCGACAGGATCGCTCGTGGTAAATATATATATATATATATATATTTATATATATAAAAATATATATTCTATAAAAAAAAAGAAAATTTTATACTTTTTGTAAGGATTGCAGGTAGGTTCCACAGGAGCGTCAGGAATCCGAAGAGTATTCCACAGCCTTCCCCTACGGCCTTCCGACTCTATCAAACACTAGAGTATGAGAGACACACGCCAGGGGAAAACAGGGAGACAAAACAAGGAAAGGTTGGGGAAAAAAAGATGCTTGGTGGTGGTCTTCAGAATGGATGCGTGGCAACTCCGATAAGGAACTGGACAACAGGTAGACTGCAATAAAAGGTAAGTAAGTAACCTATCTAAGGAAAACACTAAATTTATATTCACTAGGACACCCTTATGCATATAAACATTACATACCAAAGGGCACAACAGGTAGGCAACGGGTTTTCTGAATTGTCGCAGAAGTGATATGTGGAATCTTATTTAAGGAAACTCATCTGGAGCTGTGGCAAAAATAACATAACATATCAGTGAGGACCTAATACTTCAATACAAGTAAGTGCAATATAATCAAACTTGTTACACTTCTCACTATGATTGTTGTAGAAGGCTGGAAGAAACATCCACTAGTATGATGGCATGCAATGTACCTATTGCCCACTCCTCTGTCGGTTGTATGAACCTCTATAAAACCAAAACATGTAGTCAGACTTCTGTTATAACAGGACCATTTAAACAATGAATATATGCAGCGCGCAAGTGCTGTTACCGTGATTCTACGTAGAGAAGATGAAGCTGCACCCACTCTGGTCCACGCAAGGATTCCAACAAATACGTGAAGCTGAATCCCCGAACAAGAATCCAGCAAGGGAATGAGCTAACAAAAGGAAAGGGGAGATAATGGGGAGAGAAGAACTAACTAGCTATCTAAAGGGTTAAAATAGGAAAACCCAACCGGGCAACGGAGACCAAGCCCGGCTGCCGGGTGGAGCAACCCAAGCGAGAAAGTGACAGAAGTAAGCCTGGCCGGACGGCGGAGAACAGGCCCGGCCGTCGGGCAGAGCAAATACGAGAAGAAAACACAAGGCTGAGCCCAGCCGGATGGCGGAGCAAAACCCGGCCGCCGGGCGGGACTCAAGGGCTGGGAAAGAAATGTTCACGGGAATTCCGTAAACGAGCAGCAATCTAGAATTAGGCGCCCAAGGAGAACGCCTACAAGCTGCTGGCCGATACCGGTAGAGAGAGAAAACCGGAGCCCGCTCAGGGATGCGGGGGCCGGGGACGCTCCCTTCGGTACACCAAAGCAGGAAGTAATCCAAGAAAGCGGAAGTCAGGCAATCAGGAACAAGACGGAAACGGAAACGAACAGAGCTAGACGCAAGAACGTGAAGCGTCTCTCCATGGGTCATGGTGTCCTAAATAGCGCGAAATTTAAAGGGACAGTGTAGTAGGAGGCTCGAGGCATGACACTTTTATGATACTAATAAAATTGATTGATATTTTTTCTATACTTTTTGTGTCACTAGTTATATTTATAGGGAGTACAATTATCTATAGAAATTTGGTGTCACCTAGTTCATGTATGTTTATCCTTTGGATGTTTTGACTTTACTATAGACCTTTTCCCTACTGCGAATTTCCTTTAAAACAGGCTTAATAAAGCGAATACTTGGGTCTCTGTAGAGTGTGCAAAACTGCATAGAGTGCATTGTGCTATGATGGGCTAAATGTTTACAAGGACAGGGGGTTAGGGTCTCACACCAACCCGCCTGTTTGGGAAAAGCCACAAAAAAGTGTAGTGTGCACAGACGAAGTCTGGTCATAAGGAAACGCAAATGAAAGTGCATAGTAAAAGACAAGTAAAATTGCTGTTGACTCCGAGGTTCATGATCTGAGATTCCATTATCTTGATTAGAAATACCTAGTTCAGACTGGAATGCTGTTTTGATAACCTGTTTCATTTTAGAATGGATACCTTCAGGGTTATAATAATAACTATCCAGGCCTATTTTATAGAAAGTGTCATTGACATAATGGAGCTAGGGGAGTGACATAGCATTATCAAGGCTCATACAGTCTTTGAGGATATTCTTTGAAAACAATAGATCCTCAGAAGTCCAGATTTTGCCCCATAAAATCAGTGGGGCTATGTTTATCCTATCTTTTACGAAATCCAGAAATACCTCAGAGTGGCAAAAAAGTGTAGGAGAACTGCAGGGTTCATCAGTAATCTCTTTAAAAATGTATTCTCTAAAATCTGAATCTGGGAACTTTTATGGTAACCCTATACACCTGCACCAAAGGTGGGTACAGATAAACATTTTAGTTTATATAAAGTTTTAATTTCAGTTACCGGCTTATTACCAAGCATACAAGCAAAACGAAAGAGCCCCTCCATAGTTCAGCTGGTTTGTTGGATCCTAGCCAGAATTACATTTTCCCAATTTAGTTTATTATTAAAAACGTTCCCCAAATAAGTAAAATTTGGGACTTTTTCAATTACTTTTTCCTTTACTATATAAATGTCCTTGCTTTTGTTTGGTTGGGGCCACATTCCATAATGTATGATTTGCTAAAGTTTACCTTAAGGTCCAAGGACAGGATATATATTTGTTAAAAGCATTCCTACATTTCTGGAGGCTATTGACTCTTCAGGTCATCAAAACTGCGTCCTCTGCGCAAGACAGTAATAGGACCTGTTTACCCTCTATCCTTGGGAAGTCCAATTTCTGTTTTAACAAGAATTGTTCCAGTCCATTTGTATATATTAAAAATAAAAATGGAGCCAGAATACAGCCCTGTTGTACCCCCTCTGTAGAGGCAAAAGATGTGGGAGCTCATTATGATGGCGGGCGGGCTTTCCTTGCGGTAAACGGGACCACCCGCCTAAAGGGTGGGGGTCCCGATATGTGCATTAGGATGCGCCCGCCACTGTGGCGGGCGCAATCCTCATATTTACCATTGTGGCGGGCGGTGCTCACTGCACCGCCCGCCACAATCTTAAAAAAGAATGCACGCATTTGCATACATAAAGCGGCAGGTGCCTGCTGCTTGGTGTATGCAAATGCTGGGGGGTACCACAGGTACCCCCCCTTTGCACCCACCACCTCGGACTTCACCAGGGGGGCCCGCAGGGGGCCCCCAAAGCAAAGACCGCCTGCCTTTCCGTGGCGGCATCGCCACTGCGGAAAGGCACCTCTAGCCACACATCATAATATGGCTGGCGGTGTCCATTGGACACCACCACCATATTATTCCTTTTCCGCCCCGGTCGCCTTGCGACCGGGGCGGAAAAGCGGCGGGCGGTCTTTCCATCCGCCGAGGTCCCCCCGGCATACTAATATGGCGGGGGAAAATGGGAGATGATGGCGGGCTGATTGCCACCGCCAGCCTGGCGGGGGCAATCCGCCCGCCATCATAATGGGCCCCTTGGTCTTCTCTACCCCTCGGCCAAAGCGGATAGCTATGGTGGTGGATGCATGTAGCATACCCCACAGTCAATTCTCCAGGATTTGTAAATGCAGTCAGCCATATTTTATACATATAGTGGACATCAGTAATTTGAGATGTCTTGTTTCCTGCTCTGGAGCAAAACTGGACAAAGGACATGTTGAGTATCCTCCCCTCTGTCCAGCCCCTCCTCTGGGAGGGATCCCCAAATCATTCCAACCCTTGACTTAGGGTACTTAAGGACTCCCCTGTGGGTGGGCCCTCAGATTCATCATGGAACAAGACTCAACTCTGAAACTACGTCGCTCTTTAATCATTTGGACACTTGGACTTTGTTGGACTTTGACTGGAACCGAGACTGCACCAAGGAAGACTCCTGCTGCTCCTGGTCACACTGTTCTTCTTTGTCTATGTCTGTGCTTTATCCAGGTTCTTCAACAGACCTGTGGGCATCAAGGACACCCAAAGAAATCTCCCTTGGAGTGAAGGGCTCACTACCCTGCATCTGCAGACACCACAACAAAACTGACTAGTACTGTCGTCCTATGGACTTCCTGAGGGCCAGTAACACAAGTGGTAGCTTTGTAGCTACTTAGAGGCCTGACCTGTCTTCTAAGTCATTTTGAGGACAGCATCCCTCTTCTGGGCTGCTGGGACGAAACCACTGTGCACTGCTTCAACTTGCCATTGCCAAGGCTTGTTAGCTCTGCACTCAAGGGATCTTCAGGCTACAAGAAGCTCCAGCCTCCAGCAACTCATCCTTTGAAGATCAGCATCCTCACTTCATCCTCTGCACCGTGGGCCTCCATCATTGTTGAGCTGCTCAAAGTCCTCTTGCGACTCCTGTGCCTTTGGGTCCTCCTGAGGGTCTTCGCTGGCTTCTGTGGGCTCCCCTGCTTGTTCAGGGTCTGTTCAGACTTTCCTGTATTTGATGCGTCCCTTGGGACTTGCTTGTTCCAATGGTTGCTTCTTTTCATCTTCCACGGCAGTTTTGGCTACCCAGTCTTGTTAGTGCTCCTGCTGGACACCGACCACCTAGATGCTGACATCTGACATGGGACAGCTTGTGAACAGCTCCTGGTCCTCACAGCTGCAGCAACAAGGTCACCGTTGTCAATTCAGAACCTTCTGACATCGGTGGGCATTGTGTTTCCGTGACTCCTGTTGAACTCTGAATGGCATAGACTCGATCCCCTCTGTTTGCAGGTTCTTCACTTCCAGAATCTACACTTGGATTCCACCGGACTCTTTTGCAATCTTCTCCAGAGGCATTTTCTTTGTAGTGTCCCATTACTGTCTACAGCAGGTTCCAATGTCACTTCTCCCCTATGCACCTGGCTTCCCTGGTGCAGGAAACCGGCTTCCTGGAGCATCCATGGGTGGGGTGGCTCTCCAGCCTTCTGTTTTCCAAAGGGATTCTTCAGGGTCCACTGGGAAGGGTAATTCTACTTTAAAACTGCAACCACTGCTTCTCTATTAAATCCCATTGGGCATGCGGCTGTTTTTAGACTCTGCACGGAGCCTCCGTGGGTTTACTGGGTGTTTCCTTGTGTCACCAGCTCCTCTGGATCTTCTGGTCCAAGTCCTGTTCTCCTTTGCAGTTTGTATTCCACTTTATGAGTATATGGTTTGGTCTCCCCCCGAAGACCAATGTATTTTGTGCCACTTACCTGATTGCTATCTAAGTATTCTTGTGTATTGTGTTGATAGCTCCAGGTGGGAGATATACAAGATTCAACATTTTATTTATTTATGATTTTGGAACTCATATGAGATCCACATAAAAACATGACAAAGAGAATCTACATTATCATACATTCACAATAAAAAAATACAGAAAGAAGAAAACATTTTATAGACCACTAATATATTTCTAAAAAGTTTTTTAAAAAGTTACATTTTTTATGACAAAACATTTCATTGGGTGGGTTATAAATGGCATCTATGAATGCGGTGGCTGACAAGATACTTAATTTTAGACAAATAGGTCTCAACCACTTACGCCGATGTAAAAGTAGAGCCGGATAGACAAAAAGCACATGAAACATATCCTGAATTGAAATATTGCAGAGATTACACATATCTGAAGAACCATACCATCTGGACAATAAATTGTTCAAAGGAAGACAATCCTGCCTCAATAAAAACCAGAAACGGCGTACACCATGAGGGAGATTCCAAATAACATAAGGTTGTACTTTTCTTATTAGGCAGGAGTCGATGGCCACAGAAACACCTTTCTTTAAGATACGGGCTTCCCTAACCATCTTAAAACTTAAGTTCCAGGAAGCTAATTTCAGCGTGGACTTCAACTGGTATGCAGAAAGTGTAAAAAGTACTGATTCATCTAATTGTAAAAGATCAACTGCAATTCTAAATAAAATTACAATTAGAGAGTGCTCTTTTAAAATTCCTAGTAATTCTTTTTAAATAAGATGTCTTAGAGTACCAGGTTCTCCCTTTACAAGGCTGAAAACCCATCGCACTGTCCCTGCGAGGCCCTGAACCCAACTACTACGCAGGCCAAATTCCAGCCTAAGAGCAGCCACAGTACAGGTAGTATTAACTGTAGATAAATACCGCAAGATTTTGCCTTCCATAGTATTTAAAAAGCCCCATTTTCCTAGATCAACTAATTCCATACCATAGAGTAGGGAGGCTGGGATTTTTGCACAGAAGACCTCTAGCAAAGAGGCAAAGTGTCTTCTGCCTGTGGCTCTATAAAGAGAAGATAAACTTTTGCCTTGTGCCGTTGCCTTCCGGATATTATTTGCTATATGGGCCTTATCACTTAGATTGTCAACTATTGTTTTTCCTAGGAAGACATAAGATTTTTCCACTTCCAACTTTTGTCCACCTACAGACCAAGTGAAACTCCCATATTTCGGCTTTTTCCTTCCCGTCAGGCACATTACTTTACTTTTTGACACATTTATCTTCAGATGGTGGGCCACTGCATATTCATGTAATGACTGTAAACGAATATTTAAACCTCTTGGAGTTAAATCCAGTATTAATATATCGTCTGCATAGAACAGACAGACAATCGGTTTACCCCCCAATATTGGGGCGATACCTTCACACAAAGACAGGGCATAGGGGAGGTCAGATATGTATAGGGAACATAATACAGGGGCCAATACACAACCTTGTTTTAAACCATTAGGTGAAGAAATTGCTTGCGACAGGCCTCTTTCCCCTCCCAACAAGACTCTACACCAGGTATCAGAGTGGAGAGCCTGGACTAGCTCCAGGAGCGTGGTCGGCATGCCAAGGCCCGATAATTTCGTCCACAGCAAAGGACGGTCCACTTTATCAAATGCTGTGGAGAAGTCTATGAAGGCTGCATAGACTCTCCCTCCTCGGACCTTGATATATTTTTCAGATCTAACTTGCAATGCCGTTAAATTATCCATGGTTCCATGCCTTTGCCTGAACTCAGTCTGCTCAAGGGGTAAAATTTCATCCTTTACCACCCAATCATTAATTAGTTTCAGAAGGCATTTTGCGAAAACTTTGCCTATGGCGTCCAAAAGGGCAATTTGTCGATAGTTCTGTGGAGCGTCACGATCTCCCTTCTTGAAAACGGGGACTAATATGCTCCCCTTCCAAGACGGGAGAACGGTTTTATGTGAAAAACAGAAGCTAAACACCAGAAAAAGAATGTTTCTCCCCATATCGCTGTTTTGTTTTAGGACAGAGATGGGAAGCTCGTACGGACCCATAGCCCCAGAGGAACGCATGCCCTTAATAGCCAATTCAATATCCTTTTCAGTAGGCGGACCATATGAAAAGCTATTCTCATTTGTTCTACTATAGTCAACCACCGTTCCGTTACTTGCATACAGGTTCTCGATGTAACCAACCCATATTTGCTCTTCAATGGGTACTGGGAGTGGTCTAGATCTTATTCCACATCCCTCCCCAATGAGTGACCAAAATGTTCTTGCTTGACCTTTGAATGCAGCTTCCCGCAGTTTGATCCATAAGGTATCTTCCCTCTCTTTTTTCAATTTAACCTTCACCCTACTCCTCCTTCTTCTTAATAAAACAATTCTATGGTATCTTTCGGGTGAATAAGCCAAATACTGTGCCCATACCAATTTATTTATTTCAGTATTAAGTAAACGAAGGGGGAAGGGAGTTACTTTGGTATTCCCTTTTTGATTCGATTTTTTTGCAATGGAAATCACCACACTCATAAAATCAGCAAAACATAATATTTCGGAACCTTTCCAGTTAACCAAATTGTATACAGCAGCCTCTAAAATACTATCCAAGCCCCCAATTGCCCTAATATCCCAATAGCATCTCCCTGCTTTCTCTCCAAAGCTGACCAATTCACTGTTTAATGACCATGGGTCCGTCTTAAGCCAATGTGATAGTGATTGTGTGTGTAATAAATAAGACTTATTTTTTCAAACACAGTGTGTTGTTTTTGTCTCACCTACACTAAAGATTAAAGGTGGTAAAAAAAAGCTTCCTTACACTTTACTTCAAGATAAGCCTGAAGGCTGCTGTCCATAGCTACCACTTTGAGAGCTTTCTATGGTTGTCTAAGACCACTAAAATCCCCAGAAGGGTTGTCTGGATTCGTCTAAGGTGCATTACTTAATAGGTGTGCACCATATACTAAGCCAGCCTCCTACAATTAGGGATGCAGAGAAAAGTCTGGCTGTCTGTAATAGGTGAATTGAGCACAGGCGCGTGGTACCTTGGTATCTCAAGGTGGCATCCCCAGGAGTGGCCGAGTTACAGGGCGATCACAAATCTTTAAACAACTACAAGAGCCTCTGGATAGTGGATCTTAGAGCCAAAAGGAAACTCCTCAGCTATCTCTGAGTCATTATGATGGGGCCTGGGATTAATTGACAGTGCTCCTTAATCCCTCAAGGGACAGCTAAAAACTCTGAGCAACTGAGTAGACTGACTGGGGTCTCGCTCCCACTTGTCAGGTGCATGCCATAAATTAAAGAGCAAAATGGTAACCCACTTTAGGTGAATAAGCTTTAAAGAGGCAATACACTTTAAATGAATGAGCTGTAAAGAATCTAAGCACATGGTGTTCATTCCATCAACAGGACAGCTCCAGCTTTCTCTGGACAGGTGTTAGATTTTCAATTAACCCACCGCAGACATCTGGGTCGCCCGTAAGCTAACCCAAACTGTGTAATCAATGAACTTGTGACATATGTTATTTCACAAAGAGTTGTCCTTGTCATTCATTGAATAACATGCATAGTGTAGTAATTATAAGTTCTTAGGTGTTTTCACACTCACCAAAGGCTATGGATAGCAAGGATAAACATTTACAATATCTGACTGCAGAAACAGTTTTTTTCCATGTTTCAAATGTGTGTTTACTGTTTTGCTGCTAGAGTCTGCAGTAATGCATAAAATGGTTATAACTGAGTCTCTAGTTCTGACAATGAATCACATTTTCAGACACCAATAACCGGGAGAATAACAGTGTGCTAAACTGCCTGCAAGCAGTAAAGCCAATAATTCGGTAGGCCGTCAAAAGTGCATTGCAAATCCTTCTTTTCTGAAGCTGTAGGCTGCTACACCGTTTCCTCCAAGGAACACAACACGTGAGGCTATCAAATGGGGAAAGCGCGGTTGAGTATTGTTAGTAAGGTAGTTCTGACACTCTGAGCCGCCCGGATTATTTTGATTTTTGAGCACCTAGTTGTTGAGCTTTTACTGTGATGGAGCCTGATAAGTTGGGACTCACTTACAGTATACTCAAGATGAAAGAGACTACATGTGGATTTTACTGGTGTCCCCCTGGCTTGACAAGGCCGCTGCGCTGCAGCAGGAGTAAGGGGCACTGGGCTAGTTACATGCAGACACATGTGTACATGCGTGTGCACACGTGTATGGGCTGTGCAGGGGAGATTCCAAGAGTGTGCAGCCAAGGAGCAGGTGAAGATAGAACGGTGTGGCAGGAATTATGCAGAGCTGGGTGTGACATGGAATAGGCTTTATACAGTGGGAAGAAACATGCCAGGGAGTGTCAGTGTGTTTACTGTTTTTCTCTCCATTATTTTCCTATGGGGATGTGGAGCCCATGGGCTTGTTTCACTTTCCTAAGGCCTACAAATTCCAGACACGCACTAAAGTCCATTGTAACTTGTGTGAGAAGAAGTATTCTGCAGAGTCCAAAGCCATATCTGTACTGCTTCCAGAACTGTCATATTGCTCTGACTCAACTCATAACCAGGGCCTGGCTGGGGATTACCCTGGCAGGCTGGATTAATGAACTTCCTTCAAAGGGTGACGGCCTCCTCCCCAAGAAGAGAAGATGGGGGGAGCTACAGGCTATTCCATCAGCAGCTGTCACCTGGTGCCAGTCATCAAGCTTCACAAGGGAGCAGGCAGCACGGGGAAGGGGCTCTCAGAGACCAGTGGCATGAAACCCCTGGACGACGCCATTTTTAACAAACTCAGAGGCCTGGGTAGAAAGGAGGGAGCAGGGGCAGAGAAGTGATGTGTTGCTGTGTGATGGGGCAAAAAAAGACTTTCTGCCCGCCCCATCCTCAATTCTTAAAAAGAACTTGCACAGGAAGAGGAGCTCTCTCTGGGGTGTGGACTGCTGAGGACGACTGGTGCTGGAGCCTGGCACCATGGGCAGCTGGAAGGAAAAACTTCCAGATTGGCCTAGGACTCAGCCTTGCGCCAAAAGGGGACACCAGGACCAGTGAGCAGACGCCTGGGCCTCTGTGCAAGGAGAAGAGAGACCCAGGAAAAGAGCCAGGTGAAAGTCTGGCGCAGGGAGCCAGTGAAGACAGCTCCCTGCTGCATCCCCTCTCCATGAGATCAGGGGGGCAAAGGAAAGTGCTCCCAGTGGCTGGGAAGCGCCACCATGAGCAAGAAGAGGCAAAAAGGGTGTAAATTGGTACCCTGGGGGCTGAAATACACCCCCCGAAGGTAGGCGACCTTTAGGCCACCAACAACGAAGCGCGTGGGGCTCTGACACCGATCTTGAATATGCCCCCAGGATGGATCAGGTCCCCGGGGCCGCCCCAACGCAAAGCAAAGTCGGGGGTGCTGTTGCGCTCCCCGTCTAAAGGGCCATTAGGGGTGCCAGGAGCCCACCCTGGCCCCTAGAGACACCGAGGGAGGGGGAGTGCTGTTGCGCCCCCCTCAAAGCAAATTTAGGGTCTCCTGACCCACATCTCTGGGCCCTGGCAATGTCGATGCAGTGGAGGGGCGTGTAATCGCGCGTCCCCCTCCGAGGTGAATGCTAGCTGGGGAGCCCCATTGCGCTCTCTGTGAAGAATGTCTGGGGGCCTGGGACTCCAACTCCGGGCCCGATGTGTAAGCCAAGACGGGAAGCGCTGCCATGCTCCTTGTAAAGATGCCCAAAAGAGGGGCCCGGGATCCCCAACTCTGGGCCCCTGTTCGGAGGAGGAGGATGGGGGCATGCCGTCCTACACCCTCCCCCCCATGGCTGGAAGACAAGTCGGGGAGTGCTGTTGCGCTCCACGTGAAAATTTACCTCGGTGGCCCGGGACCCCAACCCCGGGCCCCGGTGTGCGGAAGGAGGACAGGGCAATGCAGCCGCACTCCCCTGCAGCAGTGGGAAGGGGGGGTGCCACTGTACTCCCCCGCAGAACCATCAGTTAGGAGGCTGCCTCGCATCAGGCAGATCAGAATAGCAATACAGGCTTCCACAGCAGCACGCGAGGGTGCTGGCCAGACGGGGAGCCGGTTGGGGCAGCCGTGGGTGGGCTCCCAGGCCGCCTTCCAATGCTGCTGCACTGCAAGAGGCCTGGGTGGGACCGGGCCTCCACTAAAAGAAGAGCAGCCGGGGGTAGGAGACAAAACGACTCACCTTGGGGTCCGGGTGGGACCGGACACTCCAACGAGGCCAGGATGCAGGAGGGGCGCTGCTATGTTATTCACAAGGCCTGGAGAGAATCGCCCATAATGCCTTGTAGGCCCGGATTGGCCTGCAAGGAAAAACTGCTTGTTCTCGGCTCATGGTGGCCCCAGGAGGACGGGGTCACCACCAAGTGAGTGCCAAGGAGAAGGGGGAGCTGCAGGAGTACGCAGACTCCCCCAGCACAACGTGAGTAAAGTCCCTCTCTAAGTCTCTGGGACTTCCTAGGTATAACCCCTCAAGGGCTCAGCCAGCAGTTATTAACACCCTGGAGCTGGAACTTTTGTTCTGCAGCTTAGGTGAAGAACAACCCAGACTGTTAGCCTCTAAAGATGTACAGGTGTATATGGTATGGTCAGTATGACATGTTTAGTCAGGGTTGTTTGTCACCAAGGCAGGGTACCCATTTTCAAGGCTTGTTGAGATAATGGGGTAGGTCGCCACTGGGATGGTGCCAGTGTGCAGGGCCCTCGCTCCAAGTTATGTTCAACTAATTGCATTAGGGGGCAAGATGATGTGCATACAAGGTAGTGAAGGTACTAGACCCCACCCCCCTGCGGGCGGGTCTAGATGTTATGCAATGTCACAAAGTAATTCCATCAGCTTATGTATATTTGTAAATTGGTGCATAGTATTGAGTAGTGTGTGTATTTAATAAATTTACTCTTACTTTTATAAAGCAAAGTACAGACTGGACAATCAATTATTGAGTCTTATTTCTGCGCACCTGCAAATGGCGATTACTAGCCCACACCACCTCCCTTCAGTAAGCCTTGGACTGCTCTGCAACGCTACCCTCTGAGAGTCAGGTGCTACACTAGGGAGTTTGGTTACCAGTGAAGGACAAATGTAACGTTATTTGTGCAGGCCTCGCAGATGCTGCCTCGTTTTCCAACAAGTATACATCAAGCTTTCCTGAAAAGCAGCTCCAGGGGGAATTTACTTTCTATCTGTGTCGTTCGAGGCTGTGTACTCGGTGAAGCCCTCGACATAATGAGCTCTGCCAAAGGCTTGAGTGGAGCCTAATAAAGCCCGCTAATAAAACATTAAGGGTTGTTGATGGGAACCATCCGGCAAGTAGGAGGCAGTGGGGCAGTGGAGTGGCGAAGAGCTGTTGCTTACTGCTGCGATTTTAAACATGTCAAACTAAACTTGCAAGGACTGGTAGCTGGGGAGTTGTGGGCTGAGCGCGCGCTCCTGCAAAGAAAGGGAATACTATTTATTTTCCGTACCACGAACCGCAAGGTAGAGCAGTCATTAGCAAGACACATTCAGTCCCATGTCTCTGCTCTTACATATTTTAACAGTAAACAATGTTTTTTTACTGACACTGGGTGTTTGGGGTAGTACAGAGTGAGAGCAGTCGTCGTGCTATTGTAAAACCCGGCCTCCTTGGAGAGGAATGGCGGGCTGCCGACGGGATGCTTTGCTGTTGGGATACAGGTCAGCCTTGTTTGACGGGGAATGATTGCAGCTTGAGGGAAGTTTGTTTTTCTTGCAGCTGGATGTGTATAGTGGAGCAGTGGGAAGGCCTGCTGTCACACGCCGTCCCTCCACCCGCCCCCACGACGCATCCTCGCCAACCGAGGGATAAACGCCTGACAAGTTTTGACTACGAGGCAAGTTGATGAGCTGAGACATGAAAATGTGCAGCCCGACTCTGATAGGGACTGGACGCGGCTTGAGAAGTGTTTATGTGAAGGCCATCTTGAGTCCAGGGATGATCGTGACTATCTGCGCTGTAGCTAGGGGAGGTGCGTGGCACGTCCCATCTGCGAGCTGGCCAAGCAAATCATTTAGCAAAAACACAAACAATCGGAGAGGGTTTGCAGCCTTCTTCCTCTCACGGTGGGCCGCGAGAGTCCACCTAGTCATGCTGTGTTAGTCATTTGGCCACCGACTGCAACTGTTCTGAAAGTGTTCGTGTAGTCCCCGAGTTCGTTTGTCTGCGAACACGTACGCCTCGGCTGTACAGTGGGTCTGTGTGATCTGCTGACGCCTATAGGCTTAGATCGCCCGGTGCTCCATCATGTGGAATTCACCCAGAGCGAGAGTGTGTCCAAGTGTGTAAAAATTAAAGTATGGTGGCGGCTATGGCCGCCGGAGAGAAATTGAATTAATATTGAATTATCTCTCATATTTACTCTGCCACTAGCCAAACAGAAACTATTTAATATTTGGCCTTGCAGATAACAGGTAAAGTTGACTATTTACTTGCTGCTGGCTAAATAGCATAGGTTATGAACTGTTCGCTCGTAGCATTTGGGCCAGACAGGCGAATCAAAAGCAGACGTGGTAGAAATGCTAAACCTAGCCCCGCCCCTTCCATTCCTCGTGCACTCTCTTTCCATTCATCCTTTCTCTGTCCTTTCTTTTCCTTCTCTGATCTCTCTCATTCTCTCTTTCCATGCCCTCTTCTCATTTCCATCTCCCTCCCTCTCTCTCTTGATATCCGTTTGCTTGCTGAAACTAACCTTAGGCAGCTGGGGAAAGTGATGGAGGCAACAGCAGCTTTCAAAACAAATCTTCAATGTTTCCAGCCCGCCTGGGAAATGCCTGATGGAATAAAAAAAACGGTCAAATTCTGGGGGCAATGACACTGAGCACAGAACATACTGCTAGCATAATTTCCCCAGTATATTTATGAGTATGCTAGGCAAGTTGGGAAATTAACACAAATGCACAGAGGCACACGGGAAGAGCACAACAACACCACACACATAAATGAGGTGCGGTGAAATATATGACATTAGTTTGCATGCAATACATCGCATGCCATTACAACGTGCTCGTTACAGCGACCGCATTGTTACATCACATACGATTACATCACAAATTGTTACAATGACTTGCTGTAGGAGGCACGCTGGATTTAGAAATAGTATAATTTACTAATCTCACTCCAGTTTGTGCAACATGCCCCCTAAAGCAAGTTGTTGTAACAACTTGCGATGTAATTGTATGCGATGTAACAACACTGTTGTTGTACCGACTGCATTGTAATAGCATTGAATGTATTGCATGCAAACTAAACAATGTTTCCCCTTAGGTTTGGGCCGGGGATCGCGCTTAGCTGTGGAAATAAACTGATAAGAAATTTGTCTACCAGTTCGGAGTGATTGCAATGGCATCAAAGTGCTGTGACAGCCACTGAGAGCTACTGAAGTGAAGTAGGAATCTTTGCATGCAGCAGCAGATTCAATAAAGGTTTACAAAGTTAGGTGCGGCACCCCTGGCTTTGTTCACCAAGATTGTACCTAGGAAGAGAGATGTTTTAAGGCATGGGCAAAGTGGTCAATTGCTCAGAGCCCCCACCTTCCAAAGGCACTCCTGGAAAAAGTGAACTTTCTCTCTATTTGATCTCTGTCTATTCTATTTCTCTATCTAAACCGCTCTCGCTCTCTGCCTACCTCTACATCTGACCCTATTTTGCTACCCTGTGTCCATTACTGAGATGTTGTTTACCAACACTACAGAAAAAACAACTTAAGTATTGAAATCCTACGAGATCACTCGAGCAATCACGTAACCATATAGATAATGATGTAGAAAATCAAGTGCCTTCAATGGCCCTAGAGTTGGGGTATTTCATTAAGAGCAATAACTATGGATGAGTTACCCCAAGTTGCAATTTTGAGTCTCAGATCTGGAAATATCAGATCTAAAAACTCTGGGCCTGTTAAAAAAAATGGTCAATTAAAGGACCCAGTAACTCCAGGCCCAAGCAGTTACTCCCCATTTGAGGGAAAAAAACTTCTAATATCTGCTGTTTGGTGCAATGAAAATCCCAAGACCCTAGCATCTATTCACCAAGGTATTGTCAGCTCGTAATAATGTTCAAAACACAACATATATCCCGGGGTCTAGTGATAAGGAGAACAAATACTACAACTGACCAAGACTCTAATGGAATATACAAAAAGTGTATGGATTCCCATCACTCACCATTCCAAGTGACATGCTTCATCATCTGGGTCTCCTTAAATAGGGCTTTAACTCCACCCTAATGATGGAGGAGCCCAAGGATGTTTTTGGGTGTTGATACAGATGTGAGCAAATGTTTTTATAGAGTGTATGGGAAAGTACAGTGCAATGAATGATGTCTACTTTTGTAGACTATTTCCTCAGTCCCATGGTAAAAGAAATGCCGACATTGCTACAAGACACCAAAGATGTGCTGAGACTACTTCCTGAAGTTGAGTTTGATTATGAACCGGATTTACTTGTCTCATTTGAAGTTGCGTCATTATATACTTCAATTCCGCAAGATGAGACACTTGACACTGTGAATGCATTACTAGAACGACGGGATTTAAATTCAATGACACCCACTCACTTCATTATGGCATGTGCACAAATTGCGATGAAAGACGACTTTTTTAGATTCGAAGACACGATCTACCTCCAGACGTCAGGCACGAGCATGGGAAGCATTTTTGCTCCCGCTTGGCAAATCTGTACGTCTATGGGTTCAAACAGGAGCATGTGCTAAATGAATCTAATCCTAACCGTGAGTCTATACGCCTTTGGAGGTGTTATATTGATGACATTCTAGTCATATGGCGAGGTGATATCACCAGTGTCAACAAGTTTTTGGTCTGGCTTAATAGTCGCAATAACTTCCTTAGATTCACGGTTGAGGCAGACAAACACAAGCTGTCTTTTTTGGACCTATTGATCGTCGCCTCTCCCAGTGGCCTTGAGACTGAACTGTATACTAAACCTATGGCTAGGAATTCTCTATTGAGCTACAATAGTCATCATCCTAGGGCACTGAAAGATAATTTACCCTATGGCCAGTTCCTGCGGATCCGCAGGAACTGTTCCACTAGAGACAATTTCCGAAACCATGCTCAGAAGCTTACATCTCACCTGGTAGAAAGGGATTACTCTGTGAAATTGGTACGGAGTGCGGCCAAATGTGCAAGTAACAACAACAGAGAAGGCCTTTTGGAATCCAGTACCACAAAAGAAACAACATTTAGACTGACCTTTGTCAACACGTTCAGTACAGTGTCAAATGAAGTTACAAAAAGGTACGACCACACTGGAAAATACTGAACATTGGTGGTGAACGTTTACCCAAACCTCTGTTTGCCTTTAAAAGGAACAGCAATTTGCATGACAAACTTGTGCACACTAGACCCCGTAGTCATACACCACAGACTCAGGACACCATATGGGTTTTACCAGCTTTACAGGGGCATTTTCCTTGTGGTACGTCTAAAGTGTGTCCTCTTACCAAAAAATCCAAGTCCGTCGAGATTGGGACCGATCGACCATGGATACAGAGCAAATTCACAAATTGCAACAGTGAGAAGGTGGTTTACTTGATTTCTTGCCCCTGCAATTTGAACTATGTAGGGATGACTACTCGAAAAATTAAACTCAGAATAATGGAACATATGAGCACCGTGAGGTGCAAGAAACAGGCCACACGATTGACTTCTCATTACTTGGAAATGAACCATAGGCCAGAGGACATGGCTTGGACCATTCTAGAGCAACCTTTTATTCCTGAACACATAACTGACGTATCCAAATTCCTTCTATTAAGGGGACAGAGATGGGTGTTTAGGCTTAAAAGCGACACTGAAGGTCTTAATGCCTATATTCCGTGGTCCATTCTGTGATGCGAAATTCTGATATACAGATATATTGCTATGTTTTTCTTAAAAATACTGGTAGAGCTTTCATTAGCTATATGGCAATATCTGAGGATTCATTGTATGCCGTATTTCGTATTTAGAAAGACTAATTTGTATATGGAGACAGTATTTCCACTTAGCATAGACCTTAATAGCATTTTACCAACTTTTCCTGACATCAAGAGTAATTCTCTTATTTTGTGGCAAGTTGATTGACATTGTGAGCTGTCTGTAATCACGCTATTGTACTATCACACAATATAGCCTTTGACAAATTCATGCCTATGCATATCTGCTCAACTTTTTTAACAATTAGTGTATCAGGCATACACTCTAAATACTCAGCGGGCACTATTATAATATGTTTTTCTATACTTCCCGCTTATGGGACTATTCTTCCCATGATTCTACGAGGCACTAGCGTGATCTCGCAAGTAGCGAGATCATGCAGTACGCGATGACGCGGGGGCCGGGACCGGAATGGATTCGGAAAGGCCTCTCTTTAAATATACTTCGGGCTCCAGGCATCGGTACCTCCCCGACGACTTGGATGACCGTCAGAGGTACCGACGGCCAGGTAAGAGCC
Organism: Lissotriton helveticus; assembly: GCF_964261635.1. Classification (NCBI taxonomy): domain Eukaryota; kingdom Metazoa; phylum Chordata; class Amphibia; order Caudata; family Salamandridae; genus Lissotriton; species Lissotriton helveticus. The sequence goes on from NC_136065.1 coordinate 1,474,015,732, forward strand.
TGCGATGATTACTTTTAGCTGGGCTACTTACCCGTACTAAACCACCGATTTTCGTCACATGATCTATGCTGATCTATGTAGCGGGTGAGCTTGCTCTTCATCTGTTTGACTCTAATTTTGAACTGTCCTTTGCGAGTACAGAGGAGTTTAGACACCGACTCGCTGAGGGCTTACCGCTTCGGCAGTCTTGTGTTACATTAATATAGGTCCTTGAGAGTCCTTGATGGGTTAAGGACAGGGCTATATGTTTATTAACCTACAATCATGATACATGGTCATACCCATACTCAATCTAGGGAGACGGGTTCTAAGAATACGATCTCTATTTTTAGAGAAATGTGCGTGCAGACATTTTTACATGCTTTCTGTTCTCAAGCTTGATTTACAGTATTTGCACTAATAACCTTCTAGTGCTAAAAGAAATCGACAAACTCCCCTTGAGGGGATGATACATTATACATGATATGTGGTGTGTGTTGGAGTCGTGGTTGCTCAGGCAGTGTATCAGACAATTGCATGAAAGCACTAGGTGTACATCTACCTTCAGGTGCTGAAACATGTTGACCGATTATTTACGGACAGCTATCTGTTGAAACTGTTCTTATGCACTGTTTTTAACCTTTGATCGTATCAGACAATAATACATTTGGGGTCTGATTACGCTTCAATTTTAAATCTCACATCATTCATTGCACTGCACTTTCCCATACACTCTATAAAAACATTTGCTCACATCTGTATCAACACCCAAAAACATCCTTGGGCTCCTCCATCATTAGGGTGGAGTTGAAGCCCTATTTAGGGAGACCCAGATGATGAAGCATGTCACCTGGAATGGTGAGTGATGGGAATCCTTACAATTTTTGTATATTCAATTAGAGTCTTGGTCAGTTGTAGTATTTGTGTTCCTTATCACTAGACCCCGGGCTATATGTTGTGTTTTGAACGTTTATAGTGGGGCTGCATATCCTGGCGAGTCTCTAAATTTTGGCCTCTGACCCTACGCAAAGTATAGTGTATTAAGCTCATAATAATGGCCTATTTCAATTTTAGGTTTGAATTCCAGCTCCTTTTAATTTTCTATGTAACACTGTTATATAAAAATGTTGTACTATTCCTGGAAGATATACATATGATTAGAGATTTAGTTTATTGAGTGTTGTTTACTGTGTCAACCTATATCTGAAGTTTTAACCCTTGCTACCTTCAAAAGTATTTTTTGAATGATCTTCTTCTTGCTTTGGGAAGGACCATGTTTAGTTATTTTTAGTCTAGCAATATTGATGGCCCTGGAACACCAATGGTACATGGGAGAACCCCCTTAAATTCTACTCACTAACCACTGACGGCCCCAGGTCCTTAAGGAAAGCCATCACTATGAGAGCACAGATCCTGGCAGAACTAGTAATGGTATCCCTGAGGTAAATCCAACCTACAAACTTTGACAGCAGTCCACAAATGGCTGCAGACCTTTTCTTGAGGCTACTTCCCCCATTGCAAAATTAGGAGTGCCAAGGCTGTGTTTTAAGAGTTTACTTGAGTTTTGGGAAACCAACCTTGGACCTTTTAGGAATCCTGCAAGAACAGTGTAGTTTCCTGGTTCAGTTCTCAGCCTCTGGGCCCATGTGACACATATTAGTAGATACTTTGATAATGTCTTAACCCGCCTGGTTTCTAGATGCATTGCTCCTAATACTTCTTTTTTCTGGTGTAGTGGCCTAGATGAGCATGGAATGAGCAGACGCAATGGCAGTCAACCCATTTTGGGCATGAAGTTCATTGCTCTCTGTGCTACAGTTAAAGGACACAGTGGCAGCACAGTGATTCATTTCAATTATATTTCCCATCCGATATCCTTGGTTTCTTTTCTCAATGCTGATCTTTTTAGGGTTCATGGTTCAAAGAGAAATCTTTCAAATATTAGATTTGTCTAGGGAACTAAAACAGATGGTACAAAAATCCCAGAGAATTTCAAGCCTGCATGTGTACTCCTGCTGAATCAATTGACCTGACCTGCATCAAAGCTTCTCGATTTTCTGATGGTTGTATTTCGTAACACATGATTGGCTACTGTCTTTTATATTCAAGGGGCAGCCATCCAAGCTTCTAGGCTTCGTAGGGGAGAGTGTGGCAGAGCAGCACTTTCGTCGCAAGTTTATTGAAGGCATTTTGCTGCTGAATTCACTTTGGAAGAAATTGTGACCTAGAATGTTTTTGCACATGGGATACCTAGTTGATTTGTGAGCCCTGCTGCCATTGCCATCAAAGTTTGAAAAGCTCATGGTTTTATTGATGATTAATCCTGATCTGTTTATTTTGCCATATACCTTGTCAAATATCTAGGTGGATGAGTAGGTGCTCCTCCTAGCATGACAAAAGGAATTGATGGAGTGCAACATGAAGAGGGCAGCATGATATTAGAGCGTTATCTTCAAGTGGACTTACAGTTTTGAGAACGTATAAAGGGATCTAAGGCCCAGGGGCCTGATTCACAAAAGTAATCTGAGACAAAATCCTAACTTTACGACTTTCAGTATTCACAAAAGGCATTTAGGAATAGTAAAGTTAGATTTCCTAACTTTACTACTCCTAAACTGAGACAAAATCCTAACTTTACGACTTTTGGTATTCACAAAGGGCATTTAGCAGTAGTAAAGTTAGGATTCCTAACGTTACTACTCCTAAATGTCTTTTGTGAATACCGAAAGTCGTAAAGTTAGGATTTTGTCTCAGATTACTTTTGCGAATCAGGCCCTCATTTCCTAATCTGAATCATTGCAAAGATATATTCTCTTTCAGTTGTTGATTTGTCTCTGAAAGTGTAAAAAGAACTTCAGCATGATAGGCAACAGTTATTTAAGTACCATTACTTGGCGATTGCAGGGCAGCAACCTGAGAATGTCGACAGTCATCAGCCAATGCAGGTTGTATATGGGAGAACCATCAGCAGATCAAGTAGACCTTAATGACTTCAGACTGCTTCGTGGTGGTACATACTGTTGGTTCGCTTTCTCTAGCCCTTTGAAACCCTTTAGGTGTTGGCTTGTGCTACATAATAAAGTTATAACATAAAATAACATAATGTGTATGTTGGTTTATAAATAGCATGCCAAAGCAAAAACAAAGACCGTTCTCTATATGTTACCATATGTGATATTTAATAATCAGTAAACATCAAAACATCGATTGCACGTTTATTGACCCATGGCCAATGGTTATAAAATATACACATTGATGCTAAAACGTCTCTTCTACTAGTTTAAACGCATTCAGGTCAGAACATTCTCCAGAAATTACATACGGATTGCGAACTATGGCTTCTAAATTCGACCACGAATGCTTCAAACTTGTCTTTTGCCACATATCTGCACATGACCGATATTAGCTGAGTAAGTAGTGAAATGCCACACATCATTAAGCTTTTTAGTCAATGATGTGATAATAAGGATATTCATCTGGAAATTATTTCTTCTGCAATTTTACACTAAGCATTCCAACTGCGTGAATCTAACAATGTTTCCATTCCAGTGTCCCACAGCAGGTGGAATCAATCCCCAAGAGGACGTAATTGCTATAAAATATTCAAGTCGCTATGAACATGAACTTTGAAGAGTGTTGGTAGTAGGTCAACACGTCACGTGGCATTAAATAAGAACACTCATGCTTTTTCATAAAATATCTTTCTTCTAAAATTACTTGAAGAATCACATGTACAATCTAACATTTAGTACACAGAGAATGATCCTCTCTTTTTACTTAAATGTTATCTTTATTGCATTTTCAGTAGTGAAAATGCAGACACGATCTCAAGCTAGGACAAATACTTTAACCAACATTTCAGTATAAGATGTCACCGGGTACCTAGTAGCTTAATGAATGACAACCTTTTTGCTGTTTCATGTGGAGAGCTCTCAATAGCCTTGGCTAGATTAGTATATCCATGCTATAGTGTGGTCAATATTAACGCATTGTTCTGTATGTCTGCCTGATGTCTATTTTGGATACATCTGATCTTTCTGCGTAGACTATTGCCATGCTACCACCACTCAATGGTATATTATGCAAAGTGTCTCCTGCATTCCCCGCTCAACGATTTCTTTTTGTATTACACACAAATACAGCCTTGGTCTGTCTGTATCCCAAAAGAGGTACTACTTCTTTCTTCTATCCGGAGAGCAGCCTTCACCCAGGACGTCACTGAGAAGGAGTCTTCATCTCATTCAACGTCCCTTCTTTATTCTTAGGCCAGGTCCAGAACAAGGTGAATAGTTGTTTCTCAGATTTTAGGGTTTCTCAGTTATCAGTATTCTCTCCCCGTCTTTGGGCTTGCACCCGAGACGTCAGGGTAAATATGTATAGGAATACATAAATTCACATATAAAACTAGTATGACAGCTTATTGGGTGTTACATCTATTGTTGAGATCTATCGTTAACTTGAAGCTCACACGTTTGATTCCTTGCTGGTAACATTATCATTCTGACATCGGTAATTCAGTTGAGTAATAACTACTACTGGTTATCAACTTTGATATGCCATACAAACGCAAGAGTGTGCTATACTTATATGAAATTTGTAGCGCGCTCAGCTTACCCGGGGGCATCCCGGCGCGAGACAGAACCAAGGGGAGAGAAACAAGTCCAATCACTACTGTGGGAACAAATAGGTCTTTAAGAGTTTCCTAAACAGTAGGATCTTGGGCTCTGAACGGATCTTAAGGGGCAAAGAGTTCCACAGAGTCGCCACCTGCACTGAAAACCGTCTGCCCCCCGAACGAGCTCTCCTCACTCTCGCTGACTGCAAAAGATGTTTTTGGTCTGAGCGCAAAAGACGTGTAGGTTTATAAGGACGGGCCATATTAAAAAGGATGGGGGGGCCCTTACCATGCAGGATTTTGTGGGCCGTACATAGCGCTTTAAACTTCACCCGCTCCTTCACGGGGAGCCAGTGGAGCTTTTTGAGGGCTGGGGCGGCAGACTGCCTTCTGGGAACATCCATTAGTACTCTCGCAGCAGCATTTTGCACCTGTTGGAGGGTTTTGAAGGTCGCTTCGGGAGCACCAAGAAACAGCGCATTCCCATAGTCAAGCCTCGATAGGATTAAACCACGCATCAAGAGCTTCCTTGCTGGATCAGGAAGCAGTGGTAACACCTTGCGGGCTGACCGCAGCAGACCAAAACACACTCCCGCGGTCTTCCTCGCATGGGTCCTAAAGGACAGATCTTCCTCCAGCCATACTCCCAATGACTTGATCTCCTTCTTGGGAGATGGTGGGTCGCCCAGAGACCGGGGCCAGCAGCTAGCAATAATAGAGGGACTGGAATTACCCAGGAGCATCAGCTCGGTTTTTCCTCCATTAAGCTTTAAGGCCGAGCGAGACATCCACCGATAGACGTTAGCAAGGCAGTCGTGTAAAACTTCCGGATGTTCCGCCAGCTGAGTGAGGCCTACCACCAGCTGAGTATCATCAGCATAGCTGATGATCTTCACCCCCGAGGGGGCCACCACTCTTTCAAGTGGAGTAATGTAAATATTAAATAAGGTAGGGCTCAATGATGAGCCCTGCGGGACTCCACATCGAAGAGGGAATGGTGTTGACTGCTCTGCCCCTTCCCAGACTTGGTAAAAACGGTTGGAAAGAAAGGATTCCAGCCATTTCAAGGCCGTCCCCGAGACACCTACCTCTGACAGACGTTGGAGGAGCACCTGATGACTCACGGTGTCAAAGGCAGCACTCAAGTCCAGGAGGATCACTGCCACTGACCCTCCTGTATCAAGAGTGCTCCTTGCTTCCTCCACTACTGCCAGTAGGGCTGTGTCCGTTCCATGGCCGGGGCGGAAACCAGTCTGGGAGTCTCCCAACAGGTGGTTGGACTCGAGATGATGGGATAGCTGACGGTTGACCAACTTCTCTGCAACTTTAGAGAAACCAGGCAGAAGTGAAATTGGCCTGAAGTTGGTCAAATTGGAAGGATCCAATCCAGGTTTTTTCAATAGGGCTTTTACCACTGCCCTTTTCCATCTCTGAGGCACTATACCATGAGATAGTGAGAGATTGATAAGGTCAGCCAGCGGAGTAGACAGAGTGTTTACCACAGGCTTAAGGTATTTCATGGGCACTGGGTCACTCGGAGATCCACTCTTCATCTCTGTCAATACTTTTATGACCTCCTCTTTCGAGAAAGGGCCAAACGATACTAACTCAGTCGGACATCTTACTGGACTAACAGCCACCTCAGAGATCTGAGGGGTCACAGGCAGGGAGGACAAAATCTTCTCTATTTTTGAATGGAAGAAGTAGGCCAGTTCTTCACATTTTTCTTTAGGATTATCATACACGACTGGCGGGACCGGGGCTTTCACAAGTTCCTTAAAAATTTTAAAAGATTCTCTTGGAAAATTACTTGCCCTCTCAATCTTATCACTAAAGAAGTTCCTTTTAGCGTCCTTCAGTGCACTTTTATACTTCCTCATCTCGCTTTTATAATTTGCCCTGCTTTCTTCCGTCTGCTCTCTCCTCCAAGCCCGTTCCAGCCTTTTACATGAGGTTCTAAAGCCCCTAAGTTCAGGGTTATACCAAGGGGCAGAACCGATTCTTCTTTCCCTAACAAGTCTCCTTTTTTTAGGGATCAGTAAGTCCAGAGAATTGGACAGCCATTCACCCATATTTTGATCAGCGATAGTAGGGTCAGCTACAGGGAGAGGACAGGTTCTAGCCAACTCTGCCACCCAACTATCCACCGGTAGCTTCGACCAGAGTCGTTCTACAGTGTGTTGCCTGGGTACGGAGTCTCTCCGGTTCTCCAATTGCCATCTAAACGGAATAAGGTAATGATCCGTCCAAGGGAGAGCCAACATTTGGAGAGCTTCCAGGTTCGCAAAGTTGGTAAAGACTGCATCAAGCTGGTGACCTCTGCTATGAGTAACTCCAACATTAGCGAGGTGTAAATCCAGTGCACCGAGTAGACTTTTTAAATCTCTTGCTACTGCATCGTTAGAGTCATCAAAATGTAGATTAAAATCCCCCAAAAGAACAAAGTTGGAGGAGGCGGCTGCCAGTGGAATCACGGCTTCAATGAGGGAATCTACAAAATTCCCCAGTGTAGCGGGAGGCCGATACACAAGGAGGCCAGAAATAGAGGCAGTAGAGGATATACAGAGGGAGAACTGACAGCCTTCAGAGTTATTAATGCCGCAATCAACCGCTTTGCATACAAATTTGTCTCTATACACAATGGCCACTCCACCACTATATAACCATAGTAGTTTTGTATTAAGAGCTGAATGAATGCTGAAATAAATGATGATGACTTTCTTTATGAATAGACTCACTCGACCCGAAGATATTGGAGGGCTTTAGAGGAGCACCCATTACATTACATAAGGACACATTATTTTTTTGTTGGCACAGGGAAATTAAGTGTTTTGTCCAGAATCAGAGGATGTTGAGCCGATGCCGACTCGTACCTGGTTCCCCAGCTCCAAAGTCTGTATCTCTGGCCATTAAGTGACATCCTCTCCCATCATCTTCGATACCCACTGGTAAAACCAGAAGTCTGATTTGTTCTCATCTCATCCATTTCTCTAAATATTCCAAGGTGGTGTTGTGGCATTAGCCACTGTGTCAGAGTGTGAGTAGTTTGAACAGTACACACTTGTGGATGGGAAGCCAGTGAAGATGTTGAGGTGAATGGATGTGTGGGTAGAGGGTGGGAGGTTGAGTGTGAGTCTGGCTGCTACTTTTTGGATGGCCTGGAGTCTCTTGGTAAGATGGGCAGAGATTCTGACAGAGAGTGCGTTCCCTTAGTCTAACTTGCTGGTGATTAAAACGTGGGTGACTGTTCGACGATTGTTGAGAGAAAGTCATCTGAAGCCACTTGCACCATGGCGTCCCAAAGATGATATGGACCCAACTCCTCAACGCCCGAACTTTCCTTCTAGAGAGAGGTGCTGCTGTCAGAAAGATGGGTTAAGCTCGAGGAAGGAGGGTCTGGTCTTGGCTGGGCTGCTTCATCGTCTCTTGAGTTTCGTTGTCGAACCTTGTAAAGAGAGGACAACCTGGCTACTTAAGTCCTGACTAACTTTTGAATTATACCCCCTTCCACACCGTTTGCTGATTGACAGGGTCCCTTGTTACTCATGAACCTGCGATCAACTGGGGAGATGGGTATGATCATAAAGGGAAAAATCAGATGTCTTTTCTGACCCTTGGTCTTTTTCTTGCTTTTAGAGTTTCACGTATTCAGAGATGCTGGACTGAAACCCAGGGAACCCAACTCTTGAGAACTAGAAAGAATAATGCACAGGTTGTTACCACACAAACTTCCTTTTCGCTTCAGACAACTTTTGCCAACTACACCAACATTTGGAGTGGTGCACTACCCAGGTACTCTTTTCAATAAATTATGTTCACTTGTTATTGCAAAGACTACCCGGGTAGTGCACCACTCCAAATCATGGTGTTGTTCTCTCTCTGCTTTGCAGCTGGCACCCAACAACGGCAGTTGCAGGAGTGGTATGTGCACACCAACTTGAACTACCTTTTGACAAACTACATAGGGAATATAGCAGGGAACTGCGGCTACACCGGTCTGCCTTTGCTCGCCTTCTTCCATTTAACTTTTGCCAACTATAAACTTGTGAACATAGCATGAATGAGTACTCACTCACAATAAACAAGTCTCTTTGGGGCATATTATCAAGTGATTTATCTCCGCTTTTTTGGCTTTAAAAGCCAAGAAAGCGGAGATAAAATTATCTCCCTATTACTTAGCTGTCGCTAACACCAGTTAGCGACAGCTAGTAGGAGATAGTGACCATCTTGGGCCCCGCTTTGCATGTCAGAGATATTTATCACTAATGACATGCAAAGTGGGCGTGCCAAGATGTTAGCGACTGGAAACAGTCGCTAACATCGCTATCTCCTATTACCAACTTTTGGAGATATTCGCGCTAAGCGCGAACATCTCCAAAAGCTAACACCTGCCCTGAGCAGTTCTTAGCCATGTTATCCAATGGGAGGTGGATAACATGGCTAAGAGCATTAGCTCGGTAATGCATGAATATCGCTGACTTTACAGCGATATTCATGCATTTCGGCCGATTTTTATCGCTTAGGAGATAAACCTTGATAATAGCAAGGCTCCTAAGCGATAAAAATCGCCGCAACACGGCGATAAAATTAATGCCGCTAAGCCAACATAGCCATAATTATGGCTAGTTGTAGGTAATATGCCCCTTTGTTCTTTTAAGTTCGACGGTGTTCCTATCACAAAGCTCTGCTCTAGAGGTTTTCTCTCACTTTGATTTCTGTCTTTGATTCTCTTTGAAATAAATGCTCCTTTCCTACACGGTGATAAGCGCCCTACATGTGCAATGAATAAGCAGGTCGAAATATTAGTTGATATTTAACTATGCTAATCACCTTACCTTTTGTCATAAAACATGTTATGTTTTTTATGCATTATAATGTATGCATTTGATTCTATTTTGCATTTTTCTGAGGTGGTTACCATTGTTTTTTCTTCCCGAAAAAACATATTTACCCATTCATAATATTTTTGTTAATTTTAGTCGGAGGACGTATAAAATATAAAAAAGATGAAGTCACTTTTTTCATATAATAACATTTGTTTTCATACATGATAGAAATCTGTTCTAAATCTACCAAACGTTCAAAGGGTTGTGATTTTTAAGGAGAAATTATTCGTGCGTTTTGTAAGGTAATTTAGACTTTCCAAGCAATTAGGTGCATGTTCTTCTTTAAGTATGGTCTACTTTTAATAGTAGCTTTTAAGAGGCGAATATAAATGCTGTCATCTGTGTGCAGGATTCATCGGTTCAATAAGTTATACATTGCCCTGGAAATTAGAGTAATGACGGGACTCTTGGAATGCTTTGATCTTATGAAATTGGGGACCCTTACGATGATTATTTTAAATTAGAGATCTGGGATGAAATAGGGTTAGTTCTAAGTGAACGGCTTATTTTATGAGTTCAATCTTTATCTATTAGCTTCTAAATCTAAGAGGCTGTGTTCTTCTGCGCACACTGGCGATACACGTGAAGGGTCTTTAAGTGGGCACTTTTTATTTTATTTTTATTCTCAGCCCTGTGATGAAGCCTGTGCTACTGACGGGTGGGGTTCATAATTTGGCATGCGCCTTTAAAATCGTACTTGTGTTCCTTGAGATAATCTGATACTATGGGGCATATTACCAAGCAATAGCGATAATTATCGCTATTGCTTGGTTAGAGACAAAGGGGCAGATTTATGTTAACTGGCGCATCCCCAGGGATGCGCCAGTTAACATGCGCCACAGTGCGCCACTGCTACGCCACCCATGGTGCGCCGCATTTATGATGTGGCGCACCATGGTGCAAGGAAGTGAGGATGCGTGACGCATCTCTCGCCGTACGGGCGGCGCATTGCAGGAGTCATGTCGCAAGTGCGACATGACTCCTGCAATGCACAGGAGCCACCTATGCAATGCATTGTGCGTCACCCTTACGCCTGCTTCAAGCAGGCGTAAGGAATTGACGTAGAAAGTGGCTGAGTGAAATCTCATAGATTTCACTCAGCCACTTTTAGGAGGCGTTTCTGCGCAGGAACGCCCCCCCCCTGCGCAGCAACGCCTCCTTATGGCGCAGGGGTTTCCAACGTGACGCATCTCCTAGATGCGTCACGTTGTACATTACGTGACGCAATTGCGGCGCAAGGGCATCATAAATCTGCCCCAAAATGTTACCGCTGAGCTGCGGCGATTTTTACCGCAGATAAACCTTGCTATTACCAAGGTTTATCGCAAATGCTTTAAAAAACGGCCACAATGCATGAATATCGCTGAAAAGTCAGCGATATTCATGCATTACCGAGCTAATGCTCTTAGCCATGTTATCCACCTCCCATTGGATAACATGGCTAAGAACTGCCTAGGGCAGGTGTTAGCTTTTGGAGATATTCGCGATTAGCGCGAATATCTCCAAAAGTTGGTAATAGGAGATAGCAATGTTAGCGACTGTTTCCAGTCGCTAACATCTTGGCACGCCCACTTTGCATGTTATTAGTGATAAATATCACTGACATGCAAAGTGGGGCCCAAGATGGTCGCTATCTCCTACTAGCTGTCGCTAACTGGTGTTAGCGACAGCTAGGTAATAGGGAGATAATTTTATCCCCGCTTTCTTGGCTTTTAAAGCCAAAAAAGCGGAGATAAACCCCCTTGATAATATGCCCCTATGGGCTTTTGAGAAGGAGATGCTTACATAGCCGCTATGTTAAAATATTCCAAAAGTGTCATACGCTGCCTTTGAAGGACCTTCACGGTGTGTAAATGGCCCCTGTTTGAATTTGTTCAGAAAACAGAGTCCAGTGTGAAGCACAGAGTAGACAGGGAGCGCAAATACACAGATTACTTATTTACAACAATTAGGTCCAGATTCGCAAAGGTATTTTTTTAACGCACACCCCACGCTAATCCTGTTTGGATATTAACAAACCAATGCAAAATGGTATTGGCGTTGGTTTGTGTGGAGAAGTAACGCAAAGCAGCTCGAAACGCTCCTTTGCATTACTTTGCATCGAGGTGGCATTGCATGGGCGTCCCATGCAGCCACCCATACTTTTTGAGGCAAAACCCTATCTAGTATCATTAGTAGACAGGGTTTAGCCCCAAAAATTAACCCTGCTGAAAAGCAGGCTTTAAGACATTTCTCCTTGCTTTTACGACTTTGTATGTGTGTTGCACTGTACAGCACACATACAAAGTAGGAAAAGGTTTTGAAATTATTTAGTCATTTTAATTTGGACAGGAAGGGTAGCCTTCCTGTACAAAACCTGTGGTGAACTCAAGCACGCACCCTAGCACTATGGCATCAAGGTGTGTGCCTGGAGCACGGCAGCACAAATCCGCGCCGGTGCTAGGGAGAGGGGAGAAGAGGGCCATATTCTCTTATCTGGCACGAACAAACTGCCACTCCATGTCAGAACAAGCCTGACTATAATAAATTTAGGAAAGTGTCTTGCTCTCTCTCTGTCATGCATTGCAGCTCAGCCTATTTGGGTTCTGAGCAGCGTTGCTTGACACCTTTGTGAATTTGGACCCAAGTTTCTATTTTTAATTTTCTCCACACATACCTAGAACCTTGAACCTAAATGGCCTGAATTGCCTTAGCAGAGTCCATGGGGCCCAAGTACCTGACAAATTAATTACTGAGATAACTCAGTTGTAGGAATTGATTCTGCCTTTCCACCTTGCGAAGTCGACAAAATGGAATACTTATGGGCTTGCTTTATGTCTTATTATATCACCATTGTTATAATTTAAGGCAGCCTGCCTGTGCTTAATTTGTAAAAGAATGAGTGCCGGTGTCTAAATCTCAAAGGTACTGCCCCTTTATCTCATTATACTGCAAGTAGGTACATCCAAGACCATGGATTAACTTTATTTAAAAAGTGGAGGGCTACTTAACTCCCTCTACTTTGCTTAAGCTAATAAGCTGTCCTTATTTAGATTCATGTTTTAGAAACAAATTACCTACAAAGTGCTTGTGCGTACTTTTGTGAAAAAATAATTATATTTATTATTTGGGAGAAGGTCCGGATGTACAGTTCTAGATCTTTATCATAAATTACCAGGAAGCGGCAAACCTTTTATGGCCGTTGACCCTACTAGCATATGCAGTCTCAAACTTTTGAGTTTGGATCATTTTATTGTACCATTCCTGGTGAGTTGGTGTTCTATTAGTCCTCCAATTCTGTAGGATTAAGAAGCGAGAAGCGAGTAACTAAAGACGTAATAGTTATGAATACATCAGCGCTTTTTCTCAGAGATTGGCATTGCCTTTGGGCATTAAATCCAAAGAGTGCTGCCCCTATATCAGGTTGTATCTGTATATTTAGCCCCCCTGCTTAAGGCTTCAAACACTTGTTCCCAAAACAATTTTATCTCTCGGTAGGTAAAAAAAATGTGGAGCCTGTCTCCATTTCCAGACTGATTACATCGAAAACAACGATCTTTCACCTCCGGATACATCTTTGATATGGCTCTAGGGGTATAGTATGCCATCCAGCAAGCTAAAAAATACATTATCTTATAGTTTGCAGCTCTTAAAGCTGAGTTGCCTAATTGTGCAATCATCTGCCATTCTCTTTCTGAAAAAGTACATTGGGTTGTCAAGGATATCTTTTTCAGATATGTCATTATCAGTGAACATTCCGTTTGACTCCTTAATAGCCAATACCAATTTCCGATCCCCTTCATTCTTGTCTTAAAATGTGCCATCGTTGTTGCTGAAGAGTTGGAGCTCATTTATATATTACATTTTTTGATAACATGCACAATCTGCAAATATCCAAAATAAAACAGCTTACAGAGATCACCACATCTTCCTTGGATATTCTGCCCACTTCCTATCATAAAATGTCCTAATTCTTTAAATCCATTCATATACCAGTACCTCATATGATTATTAGGAATTTCTAACCCCAAGGCCTGGCATTCATCTAAATGGAAAAATCTATAACCTGAGGATTGTCCCCTTATAGCATAAGGTGATGGAAGTTCGGTAGATAATCCTGGAGAATATTGTATCTTGCCTTTTTTGGGAGCTTCCCAGTCTTTAACCCCTTCCATGCTGATGACGGCCCCCGGCCGTCATGCATCATGCTAGGCGTGTGCTGATGACGGCTGGGGGCCATCATGATCCCGCCCACTCTTCAAAACGGCCACACAGGCACAGAATCGCGGCCACGCCCAAGGGGTTAAGAAATGTCCATCTATTCAATAATTGCTTGATTTTGCTCAACATTGGTTCGTAGTTCAGTCTATAAAGTTCTTCATTTTGGTTTGTTACTCTTACCCCTAGAGAGCCAATTGGGTGGTTATGAGATGCCTGTTGCTGAAAATATAGAGGAAATACGCTGTGCTGGGTATTAAGCATACACATTTATGTCTTGCTATGGTTGATTTTATATCCCCCTATTACTTGAAAATGATCAAATTCTACCAATAATTCTTCAAGGTTTTCTCTTTCAGGCCTCAGATAGAGTACTATATTGTCCTTAAATGCCTTAAATTTAGACATTCCCGGAATTGGTGGTGCCACACCGCATTGGCCCTAATACTAATAGCTAAAAGTTCAATAAAAAAGTAAATAATATTGGTGAAAGGGAGCACCCCTGCTGTGTCCCTCTATTTAGTTTAACAGCTTCAGCTAGATTTGAAATAATAAGGACCTTTGCCTGTGCACCATGATATACTCTGTAGAGTATGTTAGTAAACTGTGAAGGGAAGCCAAACTTCATAAAGACATAAAAAAGAGTACCCCAATTGACTAGGTCAACAGCCTTTTCGGCTACCATCATTATGACTACAGATGTCTAGTTAAAATTAAAATAGTTAAGAACTTGTACTAAAAAAGTTGTATTCAATGACATCATTCGATTGGCAATAAAACCTGTCTGGTCCAAATGTATTAGGCTCTGAGCTACAGGTGACACAACCCTGGCCCATATTTTCAGTACGATTTAAAAGTCAGTATGTAATAAGCTTATCGGTCTGTACGCATTAACATCTCTCTGGTTTTTGCCTTTCTTAACAAAACTAACCATAGTCGGCTACATACAATCTGATGGTTTCTCTCCCCCTTTTTTTATTGCATTAAAGAGCTCTGTCAGAAAGAGTGTAAACTCCTTCATAAAAGTTTTATCAAATTCTGTTGGAAAGCCATTGTTTCCGGATGTCTTGCCACTAGATATTGTAGAGAGGGTAAGTTGAATTTCTGCTGATGCCATATCAGCATCTAACTCTTCAATTTGTGCAGTGGTTAATTGTGGGAGATTTAGAGAATGAAAGTAAGATGCTATAGACTCCTTTAAGACTGTATATTTTGCAGCATATAAATCAAGATTTTGGCTATTGTATCCTCCCCTGAGATCAGCACACCAGTCTGTGGTACCACCAACTCCTTGATTGTTGCTTTTTCCTGTTTAATTCCAGTTGAATGAGCAAGAAACGCCACTATCAACTGACTTTGCTCATAAACCCGGTGCTGACGTAACCGTGAACTCTGAATTTCTTCTAAAATATAAAAGCTCTCTTAACTTATTTTGCTCTCTCTAATTGCTTGCTGACATTAGGTGATCCCAGCCATCGATTACTTAGCTGTAATAAGTTGTCAACTGTGGACTGCAATTGAGCTATATCTGCCTGCTGTTGTTTAAATTGCACAGCTGCAAAGGCTATCATATGTCTTATACTCACCTCAACTTCGAGATCAACACTAACCAAATGAATGGTCAGAAATGGCATTAGCCCTTATTTCAGAACCCAGACACTTAAGCAAGCAAAATATAATAAAAAGTCTATATATGCAGCGAATTTAAATCGCTGTGAATAACAGGTATATTGGGAAGATTTAATATTACTGTTGCACCAAGGATCGACCATAAGATTATCCCTTCTCAGTAAATCTATTACTTTCTTTGTATGGGGCTTTAATTGTTTCTTTGTTGTGTTTGAGGTATCTTTGGCCAAGTACTGTATGAAGTTAAACTCCCTACCTATAACTGTAGGTCCTATAGTTCCCATGTCCAGCTCGCTTATCTGGAGAATTGCTTTAGCATCGTCATTTACCTGGGCATAATAGCTCACTAAGTTGATCATCTTGGCATTAACTCGAGTGGTTATCCAGATCCATCTGCCATTGGGGTTTCGTCTAACTTGTGTGTCTTCCCAATCTAACCCCTTCCCCAGATATTTTGTAACCCCCGTCAATGCAAGTCCAGCTGAGGCAAAATAGGCCACACAATAGTATTTTGGGATAAAGAGCTTTGGTGTGTTGGATTTCAAGTGAGTCTCTTGCAACATTATAACCTGTGGGGAGAAAAATGTTAGTCACCTAATCAGACCTCCATATTATTGTTTGTTTGATACACAATTGACATAGCAGGATAATACTGTACTTCTAAACCCCCTATCTTTTATATTGATTTTCGCACAGAATATTAAAGGACTTCTCATAATTTATTTTCCGTATTCTGTTATTGGCCAAAATTGTCCTTATTTTCTTTTTTAGTGAAAGAACCCCACCTCTCCACTGTGCCCCACCACCCATACTCCATACAACAATTGAGAGAAGAATAGCCACCAGACCCCTCTCATGATGTTGCCTACCCTTATGGACTCACCCAATTAACTGCCAATACACCACACCCCTAATAAGAACAAGAAAAGAAAAGATAAATCAATCTGCATCATTTGCCATATCCCTTTGTCCCAGTCCAGTTACTTTGTAATAGATTGTAGCATCTCCTGAGCTTCTTCTAGGCTGGAAAACATAAGAAATTTCCCTTTAATCAGGACTCTTCATTTTGACTGATGGGCTATCGCTGCCTGTGCTCCCTGTGCCTTAAACATTTGAAGTAGCTACACAAATTCCGTTCTGTGCTGTGCTGCCACAGCTGACATATCTAAAAAGATGCAATATGGAAGGTAGTTCTTCCGTGGAGAATTGTTCCCTCTGGATAGCTCTTGTTATAATCCTTTCTTTCAAAAGAATATCCACAAAATGTATCAAGATTGTCCGAGGTAGCTTTGAATTTGGGAATGGTTGTGCCAATACTCGGTGGGCCCGTGTGATTATAAGATCACCTGAGTACTCTGGCAATATATTATTCTCTATAAATGTCTCAATCCATTTGTGCCATTTGTGAACCTTCGTACCCTTCTGGTACTCCTACTAAGTGTGAATTTGAGTGACGCGAGTGATTTTCTAGCTCATCAATTTTATATTCAAGTGATATCCTTTGTTTCTTGCTCTAGTAGCCTGTTGCTGCATAGAGCTCATACGATCTTCCAGATGTGAGATCCTTGACTCTGCCTCCTGTATTCTTGCTGGCATGCTGCCCACTGCTTCTTCAATCTTAGATAATCTCTGATGAAGAGATGCTATTTCACTAGCTTTGGTCATCTTTAATTCTCTAATTACTTCTAGGATGAGGTTCAGCATTGTTTTAATATTCCACTGTACAGAGTCTCCTCCCCTTTCTATTTTGTTTGTAGCATTTCTTCAAGATCCTCTTGCTCCAACGGGTTCTGGTCTTGCTGCTGTTGTGTGTGCATATTAATATTAGAGGAATCCTCACATGGCAGAGCTTCCAATGATGTACATGTTGAGGGCTGTTCTGTGGTAAGACCTCACTCACTTGTACCGTTTGTTCACATTTATCAAGGGTATCTGGGTTGTTGCAATTTTCCTTAACTCAGCCATTCCCGGACTCTCCTGCAAGATTTTATTAGGAGTTTTCATCTTAACGAAAAGCGGGAAGTCTTTCGCCCTGTCCAACCTGGCATTTGGTGCTTTCATTATTTTTGCTGGGGCATTCACTTGGGAATCCTCTCTGCTTCATTGCTAGGGGTTGGGCGATTTAGCTAGTTTGTGACAGTGTCCCTATGCTCCCCCAATGTCAGTGATGCTTGTTTATCTATTGGAGCCCCTCCTGCCCCAATGCCCATGCTGTTATCAGGTATTTCCGCCTCAGAGCTCAGAGAGCCCTTTGTAGAGCCCTGACGAATTGTATGGCTTCGCTCTGCCCTTGCTGCAGCTGCGTTTTTCAGTTGTGCTATACAGGTTTTGGATTTTTCTGTCTTATCCATATTTACCATATAATTTGCTGTCTTTGAATTCTTCCCTGTTCCTTATTTTCTTTTCCTTCATTTACCAATTTAGCTTTAAAAAAAAAAAAACACTGCGGAGGAGAAGAGACCCAACCAACGACCCACACTTAGTCAGCCTTTTCTTTCCCAATTTCCACTGGTACTCAACAACTAGTGTAAAACCAGGAGGTCCCCTCTTACCTCCTCTGGCATTGTCGTGGAGAGCCCAGTACTTTTGCCCAGATGACACAAAGCTATGAGAGCCAAGGATAGAAGACAGCCTTGCAGCAGCAGGAGAAGAGGAATAAAACATGGACACCAAATCAATCCTGTAGTGGGTGATGTGCTAATTCCAAAGCGAGGAGGCTTATGTTTTTCCCTCAAGGGCACTCTAACCCTGGAAAAAAGTCC
Source organism: Lissotriton helveticus (assembly GCF_964261635.1). Classification (NCBI taxonomy): domain Eukaryota; kingdom Metazoa; phylum Chordata; class Amphibia; order Caudata; family Salamandridae; genus Lissotriton; species Lissotriton helveticus. Next base: position 1,474,033,800 of record NC_136065.1, read on the forward strand.
AGCTGGAGCCCTAGGCAGAACCTTTTTTTTAATTAGGGGTAGAGGAACAAAAGGAAAGGAGGAAGTTGCAATGCTCATCCTTCCTCATCTTCTTCACTCTCTGGTTGGCTCCTCGGTACCCGGAAGTAGAAGCGCCGGCAATGACGCGCTGTGAGGTTTAGGGGGCGTGTTAGCAGCCTAGCAGCAGGGCAAGTGGTATTGCCTGCTGATCACCCATCCACCACCTTGCGATCAGTATCTGATAAGGAAAAAGAAGTACTGGTCCCCAAAAATGAGTGCCAGAGGACCCCACCGGCGAGCCTGTGACGTTCTGACGTCTCTAGTCACCGCTTATAAAGAAATAGTGTAGCTACTCAATTGTAATACATTGCTGCATTTGATTTCTGACGTAACAATGCCTGTTGTCAAAGTCAGCAGCCAAGGTGAATGACAGGTCACTGAGCATCATTACAGCTGCAATTTAGATAAGGAAACATAAACTGTCTTTTCCTTCTTTGGATTCATTTTTCTACAGATAAATGTGGTCAGCAGTTTAGGAGATATTTATGGGAACATGTTTATTTTTTACAGGCTGTAGGTCATTACCCAAAATATGAAATCTCTGCATGTTTCAACACAATCTGAGCTACAGTATTTGAAAAAATCTTATGTACATTAATCTGATTCCACTATCTTATTGAAAAAATATTCTCTTATTTTTGGTGTATGTAATTCAACAGTACAGATTCTGTGTGTATTCCTCATGTTTGCAATGAACATGAAAGAGCAAATCACCAATGATTCATTGTAGGAAATGTGTTGGGGTAATTATATATTGTAAGGGATAAAATGACCACTTCCATACATTAAAAAGATATTGCAAATTACCTTGGAGTTAAACAACTTCATAAAGGAGCTCATCCTTTGGCCTCATTTCTCTATATCGTTCTGGATCTCCTCAGTGATTTGCAATATCTTTACATGTAAGGCAAGTGGTACTTTACCCTATATATTATTCACTGAAAAAACAAAATGTTGCACACTGCAGTACACTTATGTTTCTTTTTGCTTTCCGAATTTGATGATGGGAACTCATAAAGTCAGAAGAATGATTAATATAAGTGTCTGCTTTCTCTCAACTGTGCGTGATAGAGAATATTATAAAATATATTCAGGCTTTCTTCACCAACTACTAGACATCCTCTTTCAAGGGTTTTTCAATACAAATATCTTTCTGAATTCATGCAAAGACCACATTCATCTTCAAAATCATTTAGGTCTGATCTTTATCAACAAAGATTACCATTTAAAAAAAGAAACAATTACTTCGAAAATACAGTGCTCCAGCTTCAGACCTGGATGCTCTGGGCTAGTTGAGAAACAATGAAGAACTGGAATATACATGTCTATGAGCTGCGCAAATGTATATATTTTTTTGTGATTCATAGAGGTGACAAACATTCCCAATGAATGCTTCATTTCCCTGGTGTATGTATTTCAGCCCGAACTCTGCCATTTCTAAGTGTCCTCAGTGTGGGCGATTCACAGCCACATCCCTAGTGTGTATGTGCAATAGGACATTGCATTTCCCTTTTCTTCATTACGTAGAATTCAATGTCCCACCCCCTCTGATAGAATAGGGGTGCTTCAAACACTTTCCCAGTTCCTGCAGTTTTTGTTGTTCAATGTGGGAAGTTCCTAATCTGGGCCTGTCCCTTAGTCTGTTTCTGATTGCTGCTTTAGGAAGATTGAAGACAGCCAAGTGAAGAGATCACTCACTTAACTGTGCCCCTCTATTGGATACTTCTGCTTGAACCCGCCCCACTGTTAACATGCTGTGAGAACCCTCTCTTCACAGAATGCACTGTATGGAGAACAGCTGGAAATGGTTTTCGAAAGCGAACGGATCCAAACCAGTTCTGAAGTCAGAGACATTGGATCCACTTTCCCTGCCTGGAAAATGTGTATAAAAGTTGAATCCCAACCACCCTCTAACCAAGAAAGTGAGTACATCACAGAATATTTGAAGAGCTACTGTGCTACCAGAACTGGTGTCTGTCTGACAACCTGTGTCCCAGTGATAAGTGGACATCACCTGAAGCATGCACTTTTTTCTTGTGAGGAGACGAGGGTCTACCGGAAGTGCTTAGAAGCATGCCTGCTGAAAGAGGGGAGGAGTGTGATTTTAGTATTGAACATTTGACCTGAGTAACTACTCTTGTTGCTGGTTAGATTGCTGTGAGCTGAATTACTGGTGCCACCGTGATCAATGTAGAGCATTACCATTAAACTAGAAACCCTAGCCCAATCACTGCAGCAGCTCCTTGGGGACTGCATCTCAAGGAGATCAGCCTGGATGTCACCCACATCTCTCAACTAAATATATATCCTGTTGGACTTGGCCCTTTTTGCAGGGTCATCCCTGAACTTTTTGCCTCCCTCCTATATTTTTTCTGACCTATTGTTGGCTATTTTATGACTCTGGGCACTTTACGACTGCTGACCAGTGCTAAAGTGCATATGCTCTCCCTATTGTAAATGAATATATTAATTGGTGATTCCATGATTGACTATTTGGTTTACTTGTCAGACCCTAGTACAGTGCACTGAGTGTGCCCAGGGCGTGTAATTCCAAATGCTGCTAGTGGGCTTACAGCACGGGTTGTGCCACCTACAGATGCGGCCTTGTAAAACGTGTCTAAGGTCTGCCATTGCTGAGCCTGTGTGCAGTCTGGAACTGTCATGCTGACCGGGCAAGTGCACCCACTTGCCAGGCTCTAAACCTTCCCTTTCCTTCATATTTGTCACCCACACATAGCTCTCACAGAGAATTTTTTCAGGTATGAGTCACAGCTCTACCATCAAGTGAGCGGGACATCGATGGGTTCTACCTTTGCTCCCAGCCTGGCCTGTATTTATATGGCATCATTTGAGAAAAATCACATTTACCCACCTGAACAGAACCCATTCCGGACACATCTAACCCTGTGGCGTCGCTATATTGACGACATTCTAATATTTTGGAAAGGAGACCGAGCGACCTGTGAGGCCTTTTGTGAATGGATCAATCTACAGGACCCCTTTCTGAAGTTCACAGGCACAATCTCTGAACAATCAGTCCCCTTTTTGGACCTTACAATCAGGCTGGACCCCACAGAAATTACCACTACCCTTTTCAAAAAGGAGACTGATCGCAACAGCCTCCTCCTGTATAAGAGTCATCACACCAGATCCTTGAGAGACAATTTGCCGTTTGGGCAGTTCTTACGTCTCCGCAGGAACTGTACCTCACTATCAGATTACAAACAGGAAGCCAGTAATCTACAACACAAGCTCTTGGACAGAGGCTACCCCACACAACTCCTAAAGAATTCAATGAAAAGAGCCCTGAACAATAACAGAGCCTCACTTTTGGAAACCCATACCAAGGAGAAGGACGACGCGATCACATGCGTGACATCCTATACCAGAAACTCCTCCTTCATAAAGAAAGCTGTGATCTCGCATTGGGGCATCTTAAATACAGCAGGCCTTGATTTACCGCGGCCCCGGTTTGCTTTCAAGAGGACGGCCAACCTAAAGGACACTCTTATCCACACGCGTCCGAAGAAGTCCAGCATACGCCCCCCTGAATACTTTATGGGACTTGCCACCTGTCGTGGGTCATCATCGATGTGGTTCTTGTGTGATCTGCCCTCAGACGATCCAGGGCAAATCCCTGCAACTACCCAATGATTTCATCTGGCATTTTAATAAGCATACGAACTGTAACAGTGCTAAATGCATCTATATGCTTATATGCCCATGCAACCTAATTTACATCGGAATGACGATGCGCACTGTCAAATTGCGCATTATGGAGCACTACAGCAATATTCGTTGTAAAAAGACACATACTAAGTTATATGAACATTGTCAACAATCAAACCATTTGCCCACTGATGTAAAATGGACTGTTCTGGAATGCCACCCCTCAATCAATCAGCAGGGACTTTTTAAGGTGGAGCAGCGTTGGGTGCACCGCCTTCAGACTGATGCACAGGGGCTTAATGATTCTGTCCCGTGGAATGCGCTGGCCAGATAAACCCCAATCTAAATATCAATATAAATATCAATTTAATCCAACCATTGAGCTGCACACGCATGATATTGCGTTCCTTCTACTTGTCTGGTCATCCACCCATCCAGACTTGTTCATCCTCTGTGGCTCGTGTGTGTATGTGTATATGTCTGTAATTTTGGTTGCCACCCCCCAATACCAATAGCCATTCAATCTGTGCGCATTGGTTTCCTCAAATATTGCATGATGCCTTGTATATACATATAGTGGTTACCATCCCCCAGTACTAACAGCGAGTTAATCTGTGCACATTGATTTTCTCAAATACTACAAGATGGCGTGCAACCTCAGCAAGCCTGGTACAGTCATTGCCAGCTAGTCCTTTCTCTCTGCCCACACGACGCTCCTGAGCGTCTCCTAGCAACCGCGGGGACACGCCCACTCACGGAGCTCGCGGTCTCCGCCTTTAATACAGCGCGGCAAGTACAGCGTCCTACCGGCTGTTCTGCTTTACCGCCGCCGTGGGATGGGTAGGTTCTGACCCGCCACAGCCTAGAGCTATCCAGGTAAGGCACAGGGATCCGGGTACAATGGACGTCCAAACGATCAGGACGCGGTACCGGAATGCTTTGCAAGACTGCACGACCCGTTTTTAGTATAGCCTGAAACCAGCGATAAGAGCGATTGTTGTTGTTGTGGATGCTGGCATTATCACCATTACTCTCTGATCAGGTTAAGTCAGCACGTATAATAGTGACCAATATAACAACTGTCAAACCAAAACTGAGAATAAATGTAGATGCCTGGCAAACACTGCATGTTTCACGCTATTGATCACCCATGACCGCCATTACCAGTGTCAACACACAATAATGTCTAATTCAATTGTGAAACTGTGTGATCCACGCTGGCGATCACATCACACACATTATCATTATGACAGAAATTATCTGCATTTTACCCTCAAAACACAGGGGACTCCCCGCCGCTCAGGCTTCCCAGGGACAGTCGGTGGGGCCCGACCATCAAAGGGTTTAGGTAAGATTACGCCGACCTTTACCAATCAGCGACCACGCCAATAATAAAAAGTCAAAAAAAGTTAAAGAAGTTAAAAAAGCTACAAATCAAATGAGCTTTAATGAACACACGTGGGGCTCTGTTTCAGTTTGTACTCACAGAATTTCTTTTTAATTGATATCCCTATACTACCACTAAGCTGTACCAGCACGAATGGGTGTCACAGCCTGGAGTATAATTAATGGTATATACTTAACCATGGTATCTGTAGTAACTTCCCTACGTGATGCATTGATCCCCCAGTTTCTTCCCCCTTCGCACACAGCCCTCTCTTTCCCTTCACCTTACCGGGTTTGGACACATTTTTGTTTAACCACAGTAGAATGTTGGGTTTTTGTTGCTGCATGTAAGAACCTGAGTGAATACATTTCGGGTCTGAAATTGTCTATTTCTTCCCAACTTCTAGGGCAAGAACCAACGCAGTAACACTTGCTGTCTTGTAACACAGGTTGTATACTGAAGTTTCTTCAATTTGGGGGATACTTCACACTAATTGATGAGCAACCCTAGGTCCTGAAGAATCGCCATAACTGGCGTGAAACATGTCGACCACATCATAGGCGAGGGTTGAACGAAGCCGCATCACCCTTATTGTTGTGCTTCGCTACCCCTCCCTTTACCAATTTTAATTAAGCAGTGAGCCATCCTATTAAAAATGTTCAAATGGACTCTACTGACTTACTTTTAACTTTCACTCACGCTCACAATTGCACTTTCTAGGTCCCTCACACACATGCACCCATTGGCCAGGAATAAAAGATCTCTACCAAAAGAGTAACACTACGTGTTACCCGACAGGCATTGCACCGCCAGCTTGTCGTTGGAGCAGGAGGCCAATGATGACGCGATACGGTTACTTGGACGGACGGCTATTGTTGTCCAACCTTCTAATTGTGTGAGGCATCCTTATTCCGTAAAGGGTTTACTTGATTCCCTGTTATACACTCTTGAGAGTGGCTGCTTTTCTCCCCTGGGGAACTTTGTACTATTGTTGTATATTACCCCTATGGTAGGCCCAAGGGCAGGGTGCATTGTAAGTATAAGGTAGGACATGCCCTGATGTGTGTGGCATGTCCTAATAGTGAATTACAGCCATTTCAATGTTTTCACTATTGCAAGGCTACCTGTTCTCCATAGGCCAAAATGGGCCATTAGAATTATTACACTTTATAATCCTAGCAGACTCAGAGAACATGGTAGAAATTTGAGTTTAGTATGCCTGGACTCACAATAATAAAATACATCTTTTAGTGACGTTTATTTTAATATCCTGTGTTTGCAAATACCACTTTTAGAAACTAGGTATTTGCTTGCCTAACCATTTAAGCCTGCCTCTGTGAGGTTGAGTATTCCTTGTCTGGAGTTTGAGTGACAGGGCTGGGGGATTCCAGGAGACAGAATGTGTCAGCCCAGTGGTGAATAGAGAGATCTGCATCTAGATGGGAGGGAGGAATTGCAGCTGGGACCTGAATAGGACTGTGCACCCCCCACTGTGCTAGCTCCACCCCCTGTGGTGCGTCTGATGTCTCTACCCTGCACACTGAAAGAAGAGAAGGAAGACTGTCAACAAAGTGCTTCCGTACTGTACTTACCTTCCACAATGCAGACTCCACCTCCTGTGGGGCATCTGATGTGCCTGCCCTGCACTGTGAAAGGAAAGAAGAAGTCTGGTAAACTTGAGAACTGGTTTTGACTGGGCACAGGCCCCTCTCCCCTCAGAGAACAAAGGATTTTGGGGTATAAATATTGGGACCCTGATCCCATGAAATTCGATCATTTCTGGACTTACAAGACAAAACCTCTGAAGTGTTGCTTGGGGGATTGGCCTGCAGTGGTTGCCTGACTGCCAAAGAGAGGAGAAAGAACTTTGTGGACTTTACTTTCAACTTGTGCAAAAGATATCCAAGGGCTTGGAAGAGAGCTTGCCCCTGACCGAAGTCCCAGGACCAGTGGACTTCAACAGCCTTTGTGAATTCCTACTGGAAATGCTGTTTCAGTAGCTACAGAGGCAGGGAGCTGTGACTGACTCTCACGACCGGCCCGGTGTCCTGTAAGCACCGCATCAAGCAACGTCCGCCTCGAACAACTCAAGCTCTGAGCTCACCGACTCCATCCTGACGCCTTCACTGAGCCGTTGCCTGCTCCGCGACTGGGGGGCACCGTGACGTGCAACGCATCGCTTCACCGACTCATACTGGTCTGACCGACACGGTCACTGTGGCTGATTTCGAGTCCTGTAAACACACCGGAGTTGGGCACCACCTCGCACGCTTTGCGACGCACCCCCCAACTCGCACCGCTGTCTGGTCTGATCAACGCCAGCTCCTGAACTCCGGCTCTGTCGCCGCACCGCAAGCTGCAAGCACCGCATCGACGCACCGTCTCGTCCTGCAACGTATGCCTTGAATCCATCGACTCTGTCAACGCGCCGCTGCCTGCACCGCATCAAGGGACAACAAGTCCTGCAATGCTTTCTTTTCTGCACCGCGACGAACACCGGAACCGGCTGGCACATCCGTGGCAGCCGCCTCAAGTAAAAGGTACTGTGACAGAGTTTGTTTGACATTTGAGTGGGCCCGTACCTACGCGGTCCACTGAATTTGCTAGACTCTGTGTTATTTCAACAACGCTGTAGCCAGACAGGGTTAATGACTCGCACAGAACCTTGAATTAAGCCTTTCAACCAGAACTCTTGAAATCTAATAGTACTGTGGATTCTTTTTGTCGTTTATTGGTCTTGTGGTAACTCTATATTAAATATACTTATTTTTGATATAAAGCCTTGTGTGGTGTCCATTGGTAGTGTTGTCACTGGGTTACTGTATGTCATCACAAATGCTTAACTTACAACGCCTCTGAGATAAAGCCTTGCAGCTCGTGCCAAGCTACCAAGGGGGTGAGCAGGGGTTATTTTAGGAGTGTAATCCCCTTATCTTGACTAGAAGAGAGGGTCCCTATTTGTCACAAGTACCTACCTGTGCCAACTAGAGACCCCCAATTCTAACATTGGTGGTCAGCGGAAGGGATTCTGGATTTGCATTTGTGACTCATGTACAGTGATTGGTGAACACTACTTAGTGAGTGCAGACAATAACGCAACCACGTACTTCTGAAACTTGTTTTTGCCAGGGATGTCCATTTTTGCAAAGTAATGCCTGGTTCAATCAGAATGTAAAAGGCAGCATCCGTTGCATCTGTTGACTGTAATTGGGAGGAAGAGAAACTAGAAAGCTACACCAGCAAACAGCTCAGGAGCTTCTGCAAAAAGTTTAAGATTTCGGTGACCGGACTCTCCAGAAGTGAGCGGTTCTAAAAGGCGCTTAGGGCCTGGGTCGAGGCAAGGAATGCCCCTGGAAATTAGATAAAGCCTTGCCGCCCGTGCCAAGCTACCAAGGGGGTTAGCAGGGGTTATTTTAGGAGTGTAATCCTCTTATCCTGACTAGAGGAGAGGGTCCCTATTTGTCAAAATTACCTGTGCCAACTAGAGACCCCAACCATAGCCAGTCAGGAGAACTACTGCTGCTGAGCCTGGCCCCACTGATCACCTCAGAGACAATCTTTCTAAACAAGGCTGCTGATGTGGCATACGCTAGAGAAGAGCCTCTGCCATGAGGGTAGGAGCACATTCCCTGCTGCTGCTAAGCCCCAACTGCTACAGAGGCCTGCAGGAAAAAATGTGGGGCCTAGTTTGCACAGGACACTAAAGACTAAAAAGCGTGCAGATGAACCTGACGCAGTCACTAAGAACTTTTTTCATCAAGAATGAATAAGGAGACTTTGAAATACAACACCGAACCTGGGCTTCATCCTGGACTCCTCTCTCACGGTGACCAAGCAAGTCAACACCGTCTCATCATTCTGTTTCAACACCCTGCGCATGCTCCGAAAGATCTTCCGGTGGATCCCCACCGAAATGAGGAAGACGGTCACCCAAGCCCTCGTCACCAGCTGTCTGGACTACGGGAACACCCTCTGTGCTGGAACCACAGCCAAACTCCAGAAAAGACTCCAGCGCATACAGAACGCTTCGGCACGACTCATCCTGGACATCCCCCGTCACAGCCACATCTCTGCCCATCTGAAAGACCTGCACTGGCTCCCCGTCAGCAAAAGGATCACGTTCAGACTCCTCACCCACCCACACAAGGCTCTCCACGACATGGGCCCCAAATACCTCAACAGCCACCTCACATTCTACACACCCACCCGCCAGCTCCGATCCGCCAACCTCGCCCTCGCCTCCGTCCCACGAATTTGCAAAGCCACCGCCGGAGGAAGATCCTTCTCCTACCTGGCGGCCAAGATATGGAACTTCCTCCCCACCCACCTACGGCTGACCCAGGACCACCTCTCCTTCAGGAAACAACTCAAGACTGGCTGTTCGAGCAGTAGCGACTCCACCCCTCCCAGCGCCTTGAGACCCTAGCGGGTGAGTAGCGCACTATACAAATTTGTATGATTGATTGATTGATTTGTGAGGAATTAAGCTATCTGGCCTGTACCTAATCTTAGCCTAAAAGCCATGGACTGTTGGAGACTTTAAATCTTGGATGTCGACCACTGGAGGAAGGGAACAGAGAATTCCAGGGAGTAAGAGGTGTAGCATATCACTATCTATATCAACACAGTTTTCAAACCTGTATGTCTCTCCCATTAATTATGTAGTATTAGTTCTACTATCTGAATAAAGTACTTCTTTTATTTTTAAAAAAGATGATTACTATTCTGGATATTATGTTATTTTGTCTGTTGGTTGACTGTTGAGTTCTGGGTTCTTCCTCAGGCACTTATTCCCTGAGAAGCCTGCGACTCCCCACCCTCGCTACCCTGATAGTCAAGTGTGACAAGGATCGTACTTGACTAAGTTTGCAGAGCAATAGTAGGGCTTTCTTAGCTACTCTTTGAAAGGTACACATTGATTATAGCCTTATATTAATTATAGCCTTATAGCTAGCTGCCCAGGGATAAACCGGTTGTTAAAGACCCTGAACCAAAGTTATCGGCCTGAACCACAGGCTCAGGCCTATGACAAGTGAGAGGGCCTTTAACAATCGGTATAGCCCTAGGCAGAAGGGCTATAAGGCTATTCGAACATTTCACCCACTTAGGGTGTTCTAAATAAAACAGAGAAACATAAAGATAACCATTTGAATGTTGGAACCAATGTATTTTTCAGTGAATATATATATATATATATATTTTCACTGAAAAAACCATAGGTTTGACACCAGTTATAGTTAGCTGGAAATTTTACTGACATAAAACCATTGAAATTCCCACGTTATAGTTAGTTGGACTCACTATAACTTGCGCGCCTGCAATGCACTGCTGATGACGTCACATATTACATCACTCATGACATGGTCAGTGACATCACTCATGACATCACTGATGACACCATCCTTGTGATAGAGTGACAGACCTCCTTTCAGTGTAATGTAACCCTTGAAACACATATTCAAAAATAGAAACTAACATTTTCAAAAAAATGGTGATGCCCATACCAGTTACAACAACCAATTCAGTAATTCCACCATCTATATACACATCCACTCATTCACCAACAATTCTATATAGTCACTCATACATATACTCACTCATCATATGTAGTGATACACCTATACATCCTGTTACACACCGACAGTCATCCAAAAGTTACTCACACACATACTCACACATGAAATAAACTATTGAATATCCATTTATTTGCATATACAGCTATACACACACTAACACCTTACTTCTAAGGAAACTTACACATACTTACTCTCTTAAACAATCACTTACTTATTTAAACAGGAATGCTTACAATCTCTCACTCTCACATATACTCACTTATATACATCAATACTCACATATACTAGATTAAAACATATGTAGTTACTGATAAAGATACTAGTGAGACAGTCATTCACTCACTAACACACACATATACACACTCATCCACCCATACAGTCCTGCACATATGCTGTCTTCAAAACACATACAAACAGTGAGTCAGTCATTGATGCATCTATGTGTTAAGTTATACCCCCACCAAACCATACAGACCTTTACATATACATATATAAAACATATTTATTTTTCAGAAAGACACGCATTCACTGGATGGTGTCATCAGTGATGTCATGAGTGATGTGACTGGACATGTCATGAGTGATGTAATATGTGACGTCATCAGCAGTGCATTGCAGGCGTGCAAGTTATAGTGAGTCCAACTAACTATAACGTGGGAATTTCAATGGTTTTATGTCAGTAAAATTTCCAGCTAACTATAACTGGTGTCAAACCTATGGTTTTTTCAGTGAATATATATATATATATATATTCACTGAAAAAAACCATTGGTTTCACACACGTTATAGTTAGGAATTAGCATTTAAAAAACCTTTGAAATTCACTGAAAAAACCATAGGTTTCACAGCAGTTATAGTTAGCTGAATATTTTACTCATACAAAACCATTGAAATTCCCCCATTATAGATAGTTGTACTCACTATAACTCGCATGCCCGCAATCCACTGCTGATGATGTCACATATTACATCATTCATGACATGGTCAGTGACATCACTGATGACATCTCAAATGACATCACTGATTACATCATCCATGTGACAATGAAATACACCTCATCACACACTAGTACAATATTTCTTCACTCACTGTAAAATACAAAGTGCCATATTTGAAACCATTGACTCACCAATAGTAATTTCTAAACACCCACTCAGTGATTCATAGATCTATACACACATCTAATCACTTACCTATAGATTCAGAGTTATGTGCAGTGAATAATTAACAGAACACTATCAAATATACTTATACGCCTATTTCAACTTACACACCAGCACACATTGTATTCACTTATAAAGACAACCTTCTGACTTAAGCAAACAATTGATTATACTTACATTTACTCATCTACACACTTATACAAACACCACTTCATCTATTTATAGAAATAGAAACTCACACTTAGTGTGTTATAAAATCACTATTACAAGTATATAGTTATCCATATAGTGACTCATACACTCACTAAGTCTTAAGCACACTTAATTAGATATAACTGTCACATACACTGCCTTTTTTTTCAAGTTTAATGGAGATGTACCATTGAGAGAAATATTTATTCACCACCACACCTATAAACATATACACTCACTGAAACAACTGCTATAACATGTAGTCTTAACCTCATATATCTACTGAATGAACTATTCACACATTTTTGAGCACTCACACACCCCCCACCAAACCACATAGACATTCATTTACCCATACAAATACTCAGTTAAGAAACCAATAACAAATATAGTCTTTAACACACCAATTAAGACAAAGCAATAAAGACTTTCACACAGTTTAATAACTAAACATTATATATAGTGAGACTCTACAAATTAGTCAAGGAAACAATCGATAACACTGTTACTAAATCCACGATTCACACATTTATATGTATATATCCACTCTTTCTTCAATGCAAAGTAGTGTATTTATAATACATATTTAAATATCAAAGCAAACCACATTCACTGGATGATGTCATCAGTGATGTCATCAGTGATGTCATTTGAGATGTCATCAGTGATGTCATCAGTGATGTCACTGACCATGTCATGAATGATGTAATATGTGACATCATCAGCAGTGGATGCCGGTGCGTGAGTTATAGTTAGCTGAACTTACTATAACGGGGGAATTTTAATGGTTTTGTATGAGTGAAATGTCCAGCTAACTATAACATGTGTGAAACCTATGGTTTTTTAGGTGAATTTCAAAGTTTTTTTTAATGCTAATTCCTAACTATAACGTGTGTGAAACCTATGGTTTTTTCAGTGAATTTCAACGGTTTTTTAAATGCTAATTTTAAAATGTATCAATTATTGTTTTTTTGTGTTATTATACAAATGTTCTATATTTTTATCAATATTAAAATTTTAATTTTGATTTATGTATTATTATGTACTAATTTTTGATTTTTTAAATAATTCTGCTCTTATTTATTTATTTTTGGGTGTTTTTTAAGGTGCGCGCACGGTTTTCGCACGCATGCCCACACGGTGTTTGCACGCACGGAGTTCGCACGCATGCGCGCACGGTGTTCGCATCCCGTGAAAAAAAAATTCATTCCAAAAAGGCATTTCTGTAAATGTAATGTACATAATAACCCAAGACATTCTGCGACATAACTGTAAAAACTAGTATTTTTTACTTTTTATAACCGTATATTAGCTTTAAAAGCATTTACGAAAATCGGGTAAAACGTCATTCATATGAAACGTGCGAAAACCGTGCGCGCATGCGTGCGCGCACCTTGCGCGCACGTAAAGTCATGTAACTTGAAAACAACACTTTTGATTGGCTAATAGTAGTTTCTTTTCCAGATCTTCAAAAACCCCACCCACTTCCATCACAAACTCTTTCACTTCCTGGGGAGAAGAATCTTCAGTGTTTTCTTCAAGATTTGAAAATAGCAGGACAACAGCAGCCATAGGAATCTTCATCTGATTCGGATGTGGACTTTGTTCCTGAGCAGACACCTCCAAAGAAGACCAAAGAATCGTTTATTTGGAAGTTTTTTTACGTATCCAGAGGGACAGAAGAAGGTTAATGCTTCCAAAGGTACATGCAAAATCTGTGGAAGCGTACTTTCAAGAGGTGATGCCACGAAGCATTATTCTTTTCGAATTGCTACAATGATTCCGCATGTTAGAAATCTGCATCCATATAACTTTGCTCGGGCATCATCTCAAGCCCTAGGAGACAATCCTCCAGCTGATGTCCCCAGCACCTCTTCTGCTGGAGCATCTCCTTCTGCAACTGCTTTAGATATCCGGCCGGATTTTTCAGATGTACACACACGCTGCAACTACTGCAACAAAATATTATGCTACGGAGTACAAAGCATAGACTTAATCGTGGCAAAGATCAGGCAGCACAAATGCTCCCGGCGTTAAGTTTTTTTTCTTTTATTATTTTTGTTCCTGTTCATGTTGAGCAGTTTTTGGTTACCTGATTTCTTTTTTGTTTCAGAAACCCCCCCAAAAATATAAAATTGTTCAAAAAAATCACAAAAAAATGTAAAACAAAAAAAGACAAAAAAACAGTTCTTCTAAGAACTAACTTCACTTCTCCAAGAAGAGCTATATTTCTTATATACTGTCTCATACTTTTTTGAATGAATGTGTAGTGTATAAATGAATGACTGAAATGACTGAATGAAGGGGAGGAAGAGACTGAGGGAATGAGTGAGGAAATGGGAGTATGGTGAGTGAGGAAAGGGGAGTGAAAGAGTGACTGAAAGAAGGGGACTAAGGGTAGGGGAGTGAGGTAAGGAGAGTGAAAGAGTAAAGGAATGGCAGTAAGGAAAGGAGACTGAAGGAGGGGGTGTGAGAGAAAGGAAGTGGGGGATGGAGATACAGAAAAGGGGAGTAAGGGACAGAGAGGGGGGAGTAGAGCAGTGTAAGGAGAGTGAAGGAAAGGGAAGTAGAGTGACAGTGATGGAAGGGGTATGAGGATGAGAAAAGGGGGGTAAGGAAAATGAGAGAATGGGAGTGAAGCAGACAGGAGGGGAATAAGGGGATGGAGGGAGTTAGGGAAGGGGAGTGTGGGAATGGGAGTAAGGAATAGAGTGAGAGAAGGAGAGCGAGGGGGAGTGAGGAAAAGGGAGCGGGAAAGTGAAGGGGTGAGAGATACAGATAGGAGGAAGTGGAGAGGGGGAAGGGGAGTGACGGTGAGTGAAGGGCATTGAGAGTTATGGAAGGAGTATGAGGGTGAGGGAAGGTGAATGAGGGAGAAGGAAGAAAATTAAGAGAGAGGGAAAGTGAGTGAGGAAGAGAGGAGGAGTGATAGAAAGAGAGAGGAAAGGAGATTAAGGGTAAGGGAGAGAGAGGGACAGAGTGAGAGAGAGGGAGAGCACGGAACTGAGAAGGAGTGAGGCAGTTAGAATGAGTGAGACAGAGGGAGACAGGTAGAGAAAAATGGATAAAAAAGTGTGGGAGGGAGTGAAGGAAGGAGAGTAAGTGAGATAGAGTGAGGGTGTGAGGAAAGAGAAGTGAAGGAAGGGGAGTGAGGGAAGGTGAGTGAGGGAAAAGTACTGAGGGTGAGTAAAAGGCACTAACAGTGAGAGAAGGGGTATGAGGGTGACAAAAGGGGTATGAGAGAGAAGGCAGGAGATTAAGAGAGAGGAAAGGGGACTGAGGGATAAAGTAGGAGTGAAGGAAACAGAAAGGGAAAGACAGGAAGGGTGAGGGAGAGAGAGGAAGAGAGTGAGAGAGAAAGAGAGGGAGAGCGAGTGACTGAGAGGGAGTGAGGCGGTTAGACAGAGTGAGACAGAGGGAGAGAGAAATGGAGTGAAGGGGAGTGAGGGACTAAACGAATGGGAGATAGCAAAAGTGAATTAGGAAAGGGGAGTAAGGGAAGGGGACTGACGGATAGAGTGAGGAAAAGAGAGTGAGGGGGAGTGAGGTAATGGGAGCAGGAGAAAGGGAATGGGAGTGATGCACAGAGAGGAGAATATGCAGTAGGGGAAGAGGAGTGAGATTGAGTGAAGGTCAGTGACAGTGAGGGAAGTGATATGAGGGTATGGGAAAGGGAGTGAGGGAAAAAGAAGCATATTAAGATAGAGGAAAAAGTAGTGAGTGAGAGAGAAGAATTTATGGAAAGAGATAGGAAAGAAAAGGAAGATTGGTGGAGAGAGAGGGAGACAGTGAGAGAGAGAAAGAGAGGGAGAGTGAGGGACTGTGAGGGAGTGAGGCAGTTATAGTGACTGAGACAAAGGAAGAGACTTAGAGACAGATGGAGGAAAGGGGAGTGAGGGAGGGAATAAAGGAAGGGGAGTGAGCAAAAGGAAGTGAGGGAATAAGAGAAGGGGAGTGACTGAAAGTGAGTGAGGGATGGTGTGAAGGAAAAAGAGTGAGGGGGAGAGAGAAAATAGTGAGGGATAGAGCAAATGAAGGGTAGTGATGGAGGAAGAAAGAAAAGAGAAGTGAGGGACACAGTAAGGAAAGAGGGAGCAGGAGAAGGTAAGTGAGGGTGAGGGAAGGGTACTGATGGTGAGAGAAGGAGTGTAAAGGTGAATTAAGGGGAGTAAATAGAGTGAGGGAAGGGGAGTAAGATGAGCAAAGGAAGTGGAGTGAAGAAAGTGAAAAAGGGACAGAGAAGTAAGAGAGTGATGAGAAAGTATTTTTTGTTTGTCATACTTACCTTATAATTAATGAAAATGTAATAATATATTTTTGATAAATATAATATCTGTGGAAGAGAAGAAAAAATTGTGTTATAATATATATTTCACAATACAAAATAATTTGTACAATATGTTATGTATTTTATTTTGCTGTTCTCAGAATATATTGAATTTCACTGAAAACAGTGAGTTCAATAGTACTCATCATATAACAGCGGGCAAAAAAAGACAATCAATAAGATTATCTTTAAAAAACCCATTCAACATTTTCATTAAGAATGTAACAATTAGAAAAAAAACATATCTTAAATGTTTTTTTTGAACAGCAATTTCTTACTTAAATATGGGATATCTCCAACAATCACAAAGTAACAAAACATTACTTCTTTTTTATACACTCTAAATAAAGTTATGTACAAACATATGCTAACGATATTTACCCAAAATAGTCATTTTTTGTTTCAAATACCATTCCTCATGGCCAAATAGTATGTGTGAAATCCTTAGTTTGGAAGATACTTAATAGTACTTTTAAGCGTCCATTTCCCAACATTCTGAATAAAAAGCACCAACATCTTTTGTACCATCTAACAATGGTTATACTTCCACCCGATGCTATTTATCATGTACTTAGAACCTTAAACAACTAGCATGCTATCAGAATCTCAACATCATCTGGTATGCCGATGACACTCTGCTCATCCTTTATCTTACCAAGGAGTTGTATACCATTAAAAGAATAAAAAATAAAAAATGTCACCAATATCTCCAACAACTACAACAAATCTAAAACACCTCTGCCTCACTGATGATCAACATCTCCTGTGATAGCCACATCACCCACTATCTGATACACTTACACTACCTCTACGTCAACTACAATAATATTTTGAACCTCATCACCCTCACTCACAAAGTACTTTTCAACACCAGACTACCCTTTCTTAACAGCAGTAATTTTCCCAGGCCAATTATTTTCCCTAAAAGTTTGGTTGTAAAAACACTAGGTAAGAATTTGGTAAGTCAAAAGGCAAACGTTGTTTAAAAATCAATTGAGTATCATTACAATGAGTCCAGCCTTTTGTACATTTTAAATAAGCTGTGTAATGTCCTGATGTTGTAGAAGGACCATCATGGAAAATAATGGCTAATTAAAGTTGTCAGTTTTCTTCCATCAGGTTTGCATCATTGCAGCATTAAAATTACATACTGTCCATATCTTTGTATAAATAATGTTGATAACATTTGTGAGTAACATTGGGTACAGACCATGTTTTGATTTGCTTCTCTAACTAGATTATTAAAAGACAGTGACTGATTTTCAGTCTGGTAAAGTCAAATATATAAATCTTTCAGTGTCTATTTTAGTATTACTTGAAAACGAACAATTGTCACAGTCATGTTGCCATTTATAAGAAAGGCCAAAAAGATTTTCAATATCTATACCTTCATCTTGCAATACAACAAGTATATACATTAGAAATTCCTGACAATCTTGCTGAATATTCTGTGAAAATTCTTTTAAACCAGAACATATGTCTAAAACATTTCGAATATCAGAAACACTTTCTATTTTAGTTTTATCACTACTACATTTCTCAAACACAGAATTCAACAAACAACAAAATCTTTTGTCCCGATTTTCAACAATTTGTTGTAGTAAAGTTTCAAGAAAAAAACAACATTAACCACTACATTAGCATAGCAGTTGACACCAGAACTGTTTTCAAACTGAAAACCAACAACCTCTTCAATAAAATCCTTTTTCTTTTTGGTTACTATCACTGGTTCATCTAGTTTTTTTCTTCTCTCTGCAACCTCGCTACAATTTTTCTCATATCTTCTTTTTCGACTTACCACACGCTTTTCAAATACTGGATATTGAGGTAAATTGGGAGCATGTTCTCTTCTTAACCTATTATACTCTTTTACACAATTTACATCTGCACTAATCTTTGTCTCATCAAAATCAGTCAAGTATAATCCAGATAAAGTTCTGACTCGAGATAAAGCAACATATGCCATACCCTCTTTAAACACAGTACTTCCAATATTCACCAAAGCACTATGTACACTTAAACCTTGAGATTTATGAATAGTCACCGCATATGCCAAACAAACAGGAAACTGTTTTCGGCGGACATATAAATCTTTTACAAGCAAAAATCCAGCTGAACAACGACTCAATTGTTGTACTTCTTCAATTTCATCAAATTTGATTTTCAAAAATTCAATTTCATCTCTATTTGGGTAATTCACAAAATCAACAACATTACCCATTGCTCCATTTACTAAACCTCTTTCCACATGTAAATTACGTCGAAAAATGATCCGACAATTTATACATGCATATCGATTCTTTTCTAAACCAGCAATTTTAGATATTATTTCTCTAAAGAATCCAATTTTGACTTCAACTTTTCTGACAAAATAATAGTAGCTCCTTCATGCTCTATTCTATCAATAGCTTCCAGTTTTATAATTTCTTGATTTTCTAACTTTAAAATGTTTTCATTGAATATTGTACATTCTTGCAGAGTTGGCATCAAGCATATCATTGATTTGTTTTCTGCAATTTTTCTATATATTCTCTGGGAGAATATTTTCATTTGGAAACAAATGTGTAAGTAATCGTGCCTGTAAAGCTTCTTTGCCATGTTCACTCACTTTTCCAATTCTTATATCTTCAAGAATACTTTTATAGTCAGCGTCCTTTGCCTGTCGCATATTTGTAATGAGTTCTGAATATTCGAAATATGACCAAATATTAACATTTCCAATGCTTCCCAGGCACTTTTTGGTGTCTTCATGTGTAACTGTTTTAAATACTGGTTGTCCTTTCACAGGAGTTAGTTGTAGTAGATCTCCAAAAACTATCACGTGTTTGCCTCTAAATAACACATCATACTCTGGTTTAAGGATTTGTTGCATTCTTAAATGCACAAAGGCAAGCATTAAATTTGATACCATGCTTACCTCAACAATAATGAGAAGTTTCATTTTTTTCAAGACTCTAGAAACTTCACAACAAGCTTCTCCAGATAGCTTGTGGTATTCTAATTTATTTTCATGCTCTACTGGCAGCATCAATAAACAATGTAAAGTAATCCCTTTAACGTTATGTGCTGCCAACCCAGTTGGAGCAGTAACAACACAAGAGAGTGACGACTCAGTTCTTTTCTGTAGATAAGTTGCAATTCCTTTAATTAGAAAACTTTTTCCAGTTCCTGCTTCTCCACTCACGTACAGTCGGACAGGTTTAAATGACGTACATGAGCACTCTTTTTTCTCATGATATAAACTATGCTCAATCTGCTCTGTCACTTGATCATATATTTGTTTTTGCTCAACATTTAGTTGTTTTTCCAATTCTACTAAGTTTATTACATCCTCTTGAGCTTGTTGCATTGCTGTTTCCACCACATCCATGGCAGTTGCTGCTTCATTTTGGATAATTGGTTCTCCTAGTGGATCCTGACTCAAAGAAGCAGAACTTTGACTGTCTTGAGAACTGTCTCTAGCAATCTCTTCTGCAATTGTAGCTTCTTGCTGTATTTCATTGTTCAACATTTTCAGATAATTAGTAAAAACAGGACATCCTATAGAATTTGTAGTTGCGTTGAATGAATCTTCATAACTGTAAAAATCTCCAAGTAGTTCCAGTTCTGTTCGCCATGGCTTAAAGAGTTGCAAAAGAGCTAAATAGTAAAATTCCCTTTTGTCAGGAGTTTCACAACTCAGTTTTCGGTGATTAATCAAATGTCCTTTTCTTTGTTTCACTAAACATCCTTCAGATCCAATCACAGCATATACTCCTTTATTGATATCTTCTGTAATAATCCTCTTAAAAGTATAGCTTTGCAGTACTTCATAGAGACAAACGTTCTCAAGATGATTACTTCTATTTGGATAGTATGTAGCCAACATATTTGTCTTCAAAATATCTGTACTGTCAGGTTCTCTCTCTGATAAATACTCAATTTCTTCTACAGATTTTCAAAACTCAGTTTGTTGTTCTTGCATGACCTAAACTCACCCAAATGATTGTTCTAGATTTGGAGTATAGACTTGCAGATGAAAAGCGATCTGAACATTCATATGCTCCGATTTCTCGATGAGGCAACATCTTCAAACTATAGCTGTACAATTTCTTACTTAGGCTCTTTTCATGAGAAATTTCTTCCCACATTTCCTTTAGTTCCATCTTTTCAGATTTAGTAATGTAAGACGTTACATATCGAGCCACAGCAATGGAGTTGTCTGCAACATATTGAATATCCATGTTAGCATTCCTCATGGACAAAATGACTTGGTTATAGTCATTTATGTATTTTGACTCTTCATTTCTTCTAAAGTTGTAGGTATTTTTTGGTGATTTTCTTGTGAAAGTATGTCACAAAGATGACATAAAATTGTTCACTCTTCCTTTTGATATTACTGGACGTGGAAATCGAAAACGACATTTTGTGTAAAACTTATGCTTAGATTTGTACTTTCGACGACAGTATTTTCCACAACGATGGGTTTGAAACCGCAAGACTTGATGTCTTAAATTCTTTTGTTCTGTACTTTTTGGTACAGCACATGTAGAATATTGTTCAATAAAACTCATTACTGTGTCATCTGAATCTGTTCCAAATTTGGGGGCATCTTTGGTACATAGCAGCATATGTATGTGAGAAGCACCTCTTGCTTGATACTCCTTTCTCCAAAAGAAATCCAGAACCTCTCCAGGAGGAGGATTTTTTTTGTTTGTGATAAAAGACATCATAGCTTCAAATCTATGATTGAAATACCTGCATACATAAACTGGATCCAAAGAGCACAGTTCTACAGGTGTCTTTTATTCTATGTTTTCTATGTTTGTAATTGCCTCTCGAAGAAATTGAAGTAAATCTTCCCAAGCATACTCTGCACAGCTTAGAGCAAGTAACCATGTAGGAGTTCCTAAGTTTCTTATCATACATTTCAATTCCCCATGACGACGGTACCAATACTCATTAGTACTACGCTGACATGGCATGAGATTAATTAGCTGTGATTCGAAAACAGTATCTTTCTGTTGGACTTTATCCATAAATTCCTTTGCCGAAACATTTTGCAGATGTACTCCACTTTTTCGTATATGGTTCACTGCATAAGAAAGTCCAGACAAGTCACTCTCAAATAGAAGATGAAACAAATATGGAATACATTGGCAAAACCTTGGATCTTCTGCATATAATCTTGATGTCCGGAATTCAGATGCAGGAATCTGCACAGGTCGTTCATCATATCGTCCACCTTTGCCTGTTATCACTTCTTTAGAGTGAAGTGGATGCACACTATAATGTTCATAAATTTCTTCAGTTCTGGCACATCCACTTTTTCAATTTGTGCAGTTTACAAATCACTGTCCTCTTCTACAGTTGTTTCCTCTTCGCCTACATATACATGTTTATAGTATTGATTAATGTTTACTAAATACAACGTTGCCTTTTTCACTTTCCTAACATCCACTAATTCTTGCCAGATTTTCTTACTCTTCGTAGGAACGCCATTAACTAGAATAACTAGAGGTTCCTCTTCCTCATTTTCTGCACCAACTGTTTCAATATTTTTCTTTAAATCTAGAGGCAAATATACAACTCTTCCCTTTAATCCTCTCTGTAAATCTGAAGGGGGCAATTTCCCTATCTTAGGCTCCATACGAACAATAGCCTGAAATGGATGCACACATTGAATAAGAATAGACTCATAAGTATTTAAATCCATCAGTTCAGAAGGAATATTTACCAACTCAAGATTATTATGTACAGCTCTAGCAGGCATTTTGTTTTCATTTAATTTGTTATAACAATATTTACAAATACGTTGATCAGAACCCAAATCAAAACAATTTTCTACCAACAAATAAGTTGCAAATTCCTTCCACTCATTATTATTCTCCTTTCACTTTTTAAATATAGATCAACAAACCTGGTCTGATTTTTATAATAAATTCATCTACAACAAATACAAGAAAAATTTGGCTTTTCACCTGAAATTACCTTAAACCTTGTAATTTCTTGCTCAAAATATTCTGTACTAAAATTCGGTACATTTTCTTCCATATTTCCTTCTATTAATGTATCTGTTTCTGCACTGTCTTCTTCAGGACCAAAGTAACTAACCTCAATTTCTTCACAAATGTTGATTACATGTGGAGAAGTGTGGAGAAGTGTGGCTCACTGGTTAGAGGAGGCAGACCTGGAAGCAGAAGTCAGCCCGGGACCAGGGCTCAATAACCCCGGCTCAGCGGGGTCTTGAGTCCTAAAATGTCCATGGACTCGACAATTCTCGCTCCGGTGCCTACTCGATTCACGGGTTCACACTCTGCGACTCTGGGCAATAGCTTGCTTAATCTCCACAACAGCCCCTCGCGGCGGGATGCCTGGCTTTCACCTTGCGGATACCCTGCCGGGGCTATCTCACAGGGGAATACCAGGACGGGTTCCCTAAGCAAGCGCTTAGAAACCGCTTGGTGATTTGCGCTATATAAATTCCTGTACATTTACATTTACATCTAACACAGATCCATGCAAAAGAGCACTGTTTAACTGTTTTATTTATTTTTATTTTATTTTATTGAATTTGTATTGCGCTCAGCTACCCATAAAGGGTTTCCCGGCGCCAGGGACAGCCTAAAGAAGAAAGATAGGTAGTTGCTGAAAAGGAAAAGCAGAAAACATTGACCAACTAAAACAGAAAAGTTTTTAGCTTTTTGCGAAAAGCAAGAAGATTGGTCTCCGTTTTGAGCGTCAACGGAAGAGCATTCCACATCTTCGGCCCCAAATGGGCAAAAGAACGGCCTCCCATTTTTGTCAAGCGAATTCTAGGAATTACAAAATTGGCTTGATTAGATGACCTAAGGGGACGATTTGGCTGGTATGGCCGAACAAGATTGTGCAAGTATGTGGGAGCGGAACCCACTTTAGCTTAAGTGCTGGACTTTTTGCATAATACAACCTTCTCACTGATTTCCTCACTTGAGTATGATGTACTGCTAACATCCTGAAATGGTGAAAAACACCTTGCGGGATCGCCAGCAATGGTGAAAAACACTCTGACATACTTTTTTAGAAAGACAAGCCGTGGAATGACCTTGCAAACCCGTTTTTACTCTCACTTTGCAAGGATCTAATCCTTGCAACATCTTAATCTTTTGTTTAACACTTTTCTTACTATACTTACGTAAGAAATTACGAAAAAAAACAATTGAATCCTGTCGTACACTACAAATACTACTACAATTCCAAGTGTACACTGGAGCCTTAGGACGTCTCCCTAAAACTTCATCAGCTAACACCTCTTCTGCATTTCTAGGGACAATTTTCTCTTTTTCAATCAGACAACCATTCTTAACCTCATAAGCTCGACCAATGGTGTCAACTGCATGCAACAAATCATTACTTTGAAGGTAACTCTCTTCATTAAAAAACGGCTCACAACTTGAACTGTTTCCATTCTCCAGAAAAAACATTACAAAAATTAGTTCTATTAATTAGTCTTTTCCACTTACTTTTGGCCTTCATATCATTGATTGGCTTATCTAGTGTTCGAATCCTCCTGATTACTAAAAGGAACAACTTTTTTTTAATTCAAAAGCCTTCTCAACAATTGTCTGAATATGTTTTTTTCTTTAAAAAGCTGTTTTTCTTTTACAATTCTTTATATTTTTTCAATAAATTTAAAACAACTTTGTTATAAAACATTCGCTTGCGAATTTCAACAAACTGATTTTTTCGTCTATTACTATACACAATATCTTTACCACATAGTTTGCCATCATTTTTATTTTTTGTCTGGTTTTTCTTTGTAGTTACAGATAATTCTTTTTTTTTTCCTGATTCTCCACACTTTTTTACTTTGTGTTATTTTCCTTATAAAATCCTTTATTGACTTACCAGGAGCTTTCTTTGTTTTGTCCACACATTGCTGTTTAGATAAATCTTGTACTTCTTTTTTCTTGGAAAAGTAAGCCTGTTTATATCTTTTTCTTTTCTCACTCTTTGACGGGATATTGTTTTTTCTTTCTGTAGATAATTAAAATCAGTTGTGAAGAAAAAAAAACATGTTAAAATTTTTTTTTTTATAATTATAGACCACTAATAGCATACTACATAGCAATTAGAAGCACTATATGTTGTAAAGTCTGGTTCACTCCATAAGTAATTTTAAGGCACAGCAGCAGTGTGCGGGCAGTGTAGGAGATCATGCAGGGAGAGCTGTTTCAGGGTTTAGGACAGTGCAGTGGTGTTTGAACATTATAGGGGCATTTGCTGAAAATGATGTTTCAGGGTTTACAGCAGTGCAGTAGGGTTGAAAGAGTTTAGCAGGTTTTGCTAGGGATGGTATTTCAGGGTTTAGGACAGCGCAGTGGTGCTGAGGCACTGTAGGGGGTCAAGGTGGGACTGATATTTCTGAGTTTAGAGCAATGCAGTTGTGCTTGGGCAGTGTACAGTATTATATAAGGGCTAGGAGTATAAAGCACTGCATGTCCTAAAGCCTGACTCACTCCATGAGTACATGTATTCCCATGTCTACAAACAAATGCATCGAGCAAGTGATTCTGTCACAATATTCCCAAAAACACACTGACTCACATTCTGATTCTAGACAAATCAAAATATCCCTTGCAATTCACTAAAATGATTACTGCATGCTACAGAGAGAGTTGCTATGGCACTTCTACAGCACACCCAGGATCTTTATTACACAGCATGAAGACTATTTGGGAATTAAGAGACCTGACACACATGCTGCATAGGACTTTGTAGCACTACATGTAATAAAGATCCTGGGTGTACTGTAGAAATACCATAGCAACTCTCTCTGTAGCATGTAGTACTCATTTCAGTGAATTTTCATTTCTACATTCTCAGTCCCACCTTGACCCCTTATACTGCCTGATAATACTGCACTGTCCTAAACCCTGAAACACCATCCCTAGCAAAACCTGCTAAACTCTTTCAACACTACTGCACTGTTTTAAATCCAGAATCACCATCCTCAGCGAATGCCCCTATAATGTTGAAACACCACTGCACTACCATAAACCTTGAAACAGCACTCCCTGCATGATCTCCTACAGTGCCCGAACACTGCTGCTGTACCTTAAAGTCTGAAAGAACACCTCCTGCTATACCCGCTACACTGGGTGAATACTAGTGTAATTTTCTAAACCCTGAAACAGCACTCCCAGCAAGACCCTCTTTCACTGTAGTAATCATTTTACTGAATTGCAAGAGATACTGTCATGTGTCTAAGATCATAGGACTTTCTAACACATCAACTAAACAAATTATTCTGCCACAATTTTTTGAATTGAATACTAACTCACAGTGTGATCTTAGACACGTGACAGTATCCCTTGCAATTCAGTAAAATGATTACTACAGTGAAAGGGGGTCTTGCTGGGGGTGCTGTTTCAGGGTTTAGAGCAGTGCAGGAGTGTTGAAAGAGTTTAGCAAGTTTTGCTAGGGATGGTATTTCAGGATTTAGGACAGTGCATTCGTGGTCAGGCAGTGTAGGGGGACATGGGGGGATGGATATTTCTGAGTTTAGAGCAATACAGTTGTGTTTGAGCATGCAAGGGCTAGGAGTATAAAGCACTGCATGTCCTAAAGCCTAACTCACTCCATGAGTACATGTATTCCCATATGTTTAAACACATCAACTAAACAAATTATTCTGCCACATTTTACAAAAATTAATACTGACTCACTGTGATCTTAGACACATGCCAGTATCCCTTGCAATTCAGTAAAATGATTACTACAATGAAAGGGGGTCTTGCTGGGAGTGCTGTTTTAGGGTTTAGAGCAGTGCAGTAGTGTTAAAATAGTAGAGCAGTTTTTGCTAGGGATGGTATTTCAGGGTTTAGGACAGTGCAGTAGTTTTCAAGCAGTGTAGGGGGCCATGGTGGGATTGATATTTCTGAGTTTAGAGCAAAACAGTTGTGTTTGGGCAATGTATGGTATCATGCAAGGACTAGGAGTATAAAGCACTGCATGTCCTAAAGCCTAACTCACTTCATGAGCATATGTATTCCCATATTTTTAAACACATAAACTTAAGCAAATTATTCTGCCACATTTTACAGAAATGAATACTGACTCACACTGTGATCACACATGACAGTATCCCTTGTAATTCAGTAAAATGATTACTACAGTAAAATAGGTTTTGCTGGGAATGCTGTTTCAGGGTTTAGAGCAGTGCAGTAGTGTTGAAAGAGTTTAGCAGATTTTGCTAGGGATGCTGTTTCAGGCTTTAGGACAGTGCAGTGGTGTTCAGGCAGTATAGGGGGTCAAGGTGGGACTGATATTTCTGAGTTTAGAGCAATGCAGTTGTGTTTGGGTAGTGTATGGTATCATGCAAGGGCTAGGACTATAAAGCACTGCATGTCCTAAAGCCTAACTCACTTCATGAGTATATGTATTCCCATATTTTTAAACACATCAACTTAAGCAAATTATTCTGCCACAATTTTTTTTAATGAATACTAACTCACAGTGTGATCTTATACACATGACAGTATCCCTTGTAATACAGTAAAACGATTACTACAGTGAAAGAGGATCTTGCTGGGAGTGCTGTTTCAGGGTTTAGAGCAGTGCAGTAGTGTTGAAAGAATTTAGCAGGTTTTGCTAGGGATGGTGTTTCAGGCTTTATGACAGTGCAGTGATGTTCAGGCAGTGTAGGGGGTCAAGGTGGGACTGATATTTCTGAGTTCACAGTATGATCTTAGACACTTGACAGTATGCCTTGCAATTCAGTAAAATGATTACTACAGTGAAAGGGGGTCTTGCTGGGAGTGCTGTTTCAGGGTTTAGAAAACTAAAGTAGTATTCACCCAGTGTAGAGGGTATAGCAGGGGGTTTTCTGTGAGAGTTTTAGGCACAGCAGCAGTGTTCGGGCACTGTAGGACATCATGCAGGGAGTGCTGTTTCAGGGTTTAGTGCAGTGCAGTGGTGGTTCAACATTATAGGGGAATTCGCTGAGGATGGCGATTCTGGATTTAAAGCAGTGTAATAGTGTTGAAAGAGTTTAGCAGTTTTTGTTAGGGATGGTGTTTCAGGGTTTAAAGACAGTGCAGTGCTGTTCAGGCAGTGTAGGGGGTCAAGGTGGGACTGAGAATGTAGAAATGAAAATTCACTGAAATGATTACTACATGCTACAGAGAGAGTTGCTATGGCATTTCTACAGCACACCCAGGATCTTTATTACACAGCATGGTGACTATTTGGGAATTAAGAGGCCTGACACACATGCTACAGAGGAATGTCTAGCACTACATGTCCTAAAGCCTGACACACTCCATGAGTACATGTATTTCCATATTTTTAAACACATCATCTAAGCAAAATATTCTGCCACAATTTTCTGAAATGAATACTAACTCACACTGTGATCTTAGACACATTACAGTATCCCTTGCAATTCAGTAAAATGATTACAACAGTGAAAGGGGGTCTTGCTGGAAGTGCTGTTTCAGAGTTTAGAAAACTACAGTAGTATTCACCGAGTGTAGGGGGTATAGCAGGCGGTGTTCTTTCAGACTTTAAGGCACAGCAGCAGTGTTCGGGCACTGTAGGAAATCATGCAGGGAGTGCTGTTTCAGGGTTTAGGGTAGTGCAGTGGTGTTTCAACATTATAGGGGCATTCGCTGAGGACAGTGATTATGGATTTAAAGCAGTGCAGTAGTGTTGAAAGAGTTTAGCAGGTTTTGCTAGGGATAGTGTTTCAGGGTTTAGGACAGTGCAGTGCAGTGATGTTCAGGAAGTATAAGGGGTCAAGATGGGATTCAAAATGTAGAAATGAAAATTCACTGAAATGATTACTACATGCTGCAGACAGAGTTGCTATGGCATTTCTACAGCACACCCAGGATCTTTATTACACAGCATGGAGACTATTTGGGAATTAAGAGGCCTGACACACATGCTACATAGGAATTTCTAGCACTACATGTCCTAAAGCCTGACTCACTCCATGAGTACACGTATTCCCATATTTTTAAACACATCAACTAAGCGCATTATTCTGCCACAATTTTTTTAAATGAATACTAACTCGCAGTGTGATCTTAGACACATGACAGTATCCCTTGCAATTCAGTAAAATGATTACTACAGTGAAAGGGGGTCTTGCAGGGAGTGTTGTTTCAGGGTTTAGAAAACTACACTAGTATTCAACCAGTGTAGGGGGTATAGCAGTAGGTGTTCTTTCAGACTTTAAGGCACAACAGCAGTGTTCCGGCAGTGTAGGAGATCATGCATGGAGTGCTGTTTCAGGGTTTAAGGCAGTGCAGTGGTGTTTCAACATTATAGGGGCATTCGCTGAGGATGGTGATTCTGGATTTAAAGCGGTGCAATAGTGTTGAAAGAGTTTAGCAGGTTTTGCTAGGCATGGTGTTTCAGGGTTTAAGACAGTGCAGTGCTGTTAAGGCAGTGTAGGGGGTCATGGTGGGACTGAGAATATAGCAATGAAAATTCACTGAAATGATTACTACATGCTACAGAGAGAGTTGCTATGGCATTTCTAGAACTCACCCAGGATCTTTATTACACAGCATGGAGACTATTTGGGAATTAAGAGGCCTGACACACATGCTACATAGGAATTTCTAGCACTACATATCCTAAAGCCTAACTCACTCCATGAGTACATGTATTCCCATATTTTTAAACACATCAATTAGGAAATTATTCTGCCACAATATTTTGAAATGAATACTAACTCACAGTATGATCTTAGACACATGACAGTATCCCTTGCAATTCAGTAAAATGATTACTACAGTGAAAGAGGGTCTTGCTAGGAGTGCTGTTTCAGGGTTTAGAGCAGTGCAGTAGTGTTGAAAGTGTTTAGCAGGTTTTGCTAGGGATGATGTTTCAGGGTTTAGGACAGTGCAGTGCTGTTCAGGCAGTGTAGGGGGTGAAGGTGGGGGACTGTGAATGTAGAAATGAAAATTCACTGTAATGATTACTACATGCTACAGAGAGAGTTGCTATGGCATTTCTACAGCACACCCAGGATCTCTATTACACAGCATGGAGACTATTTGGGAATTAAGAGGCCTGACACACATGCTGCATAGAACTTTCTAGCACTACATGTCCTAAAGCCTGACTCACTCCTTGAGTACATGTATACCCATATTTTTAAACACATCAACTGATCAAATTATTCTGCCACAATTTTCTGAAATGAATACTAACTCACAGTGTGATCTTAGACACATGACAGAATTCCTTGTAATTCAGTAAAATGATTACTACTGTGAAAGGGGGTCTTGCTGGGCATGCTGTTTCAGGGTTTAGAAAAATACAGTAGTATTCACCTAGTGTAGGGGGTATAGCAGGGGGTGTTCTTCGAGAGTTTAAGGCACAGCAGCAGTGTTCGGGCACTGTAGGAGATCATGCAGGGAGTGCTGTTTCAGGGTTTAAGGCAGTGCAGTGGTGTTTCAACATTATAGGGGCATTCGCTGTGGATGGTGATTCTGGATTTAAAGCAGTGCAATAGTGTTGAAAGAATTTAGCAGGTTTTGCTAGGCATGGAGTTTCAGGGTTTAAGACAGTGCAGTGCTGTTCAGGCAGTGTAGTTGGTCAAGGCGGGACTGAGAATTTAGAAATGAAAATTCGCTGAAATGATTACTACATGCTACAGAGGGAGTTGCTATGGCATTTCTACAGCACATCCAGGATCTTTATTACACAGCATGGAGACTATTTGGGAATTAAGAGGCCTGACACACATGCTACATAGGAATTTCTAGCACTACATGTCCTAAAGCCTGACTCACTCCATGAGTAAATTTATTCCCATATTTTTAAACACATCAACTAAGCAAATTATTCTGCCACATGCTACTGAAAGATTTTCTATGGCATTTTTGCAGCACACCCAGAATGTTTACTAGACTGCAAGAAGACTATCCAAGAATTCTAACCCTGATATACAAGTGTGTAAGTGGTTAGACCACTTCATGTACACACTCTACATTTTTAACAACAGCACTGTACTGCAAAAAATATCTCCTCAAACACATTAACATACCAAATACTCCTATGACAATGTTTTACCCAAAGCAGACAAATTCAGAATCAGACTCTATGCAAATAAACTCCTGCTTCCACATTAGAACACATTTTTCTTATTATTTTAAAGTGCACAACATAGATCCCCTTACAAATTAACAACTCACCTTTAAAAATGCTCATCAAACACCAGATTTTCTTAAGCAGAATCTCTCAATTGTGCACCAGTCACTGGAAACATAGAATGACATAGCTTCCCTCTCATTTTACACACATATTCATGTAGATAACCAATGAAATATCTTCCCACATGAATTCAAAACCAAACTAACATTTTAATTGGTTCTACATTGCAACACTTTCAATCTCACATAATATTCAACCTTCCCCCACTGCTCTCTCTGCCTGTTACCATGGTAACACTCCATAGAACACATAACTGAACACACAGGTGAAAAGTTCATCTGCAAACCAAACCAGCAAGGGTGTTTGACATTTCAATCCACCAGCGTATCCTGTGCAATGTTCCTTTCAATGACTTTTTCTCAACCATTAGCATTTCTCCTTAAAGAAAAACAGTAGCATGCACCCTAGTTTTCAATGTTGAATTTTCAGAAACTACCAATCATTTCTTTTTTTTCAAGTGCACTGAATCTCATCCATATTTTTTTCTAAACACCTACTTTTCAAACTGCCATTTCATTTCCAGAGCCCATCTGAGTACAGCCAGATCTCCCTTCAAGATGCTTAGAGTGTGGATTGTAGGACACAGCTATATTTTCTGGAGTGAAAGGTATGCAGCAAATAGCTGCTTTCTCAACCTTGATTTACCAAATGTGGATAATATATGGATTGGCCATAAAGGATTAAGATGTCACCAATTGATGCCATTGGTAAAATCCTTTTTGCATCTCCCACACCCTTACCTCGTAATTGTGCACGGTGGTGGCAATGACCTAGGCACTTTGACTGGGGTAGGTCTGGAAATGCTTTTAAAGGACACCTTTGGGCAATTGATGTCACTTTTTCCACAAACTGCCTTTGTATATTCTAATATATGCCAAAGGCAAAAATGGAACTGGTCCAACCAATATTGTCCTCAGATTGAGAAAGCAGTCTGTTTCTGCTTTCCTCAGAGACTATGGTATGTGTGGTAAATGTTCTCCTCACTGTTCCTCTCTGTCTAGATAGTACTGTTATTACTATGACATCATAGAATGCCAGGGTCTCTCTCTAGCTCACTGTGCCTCTCTATATTACCTATTGTGGCAGTTGGTCATCTGAGGCTGAGCTACCAACAGCGAGCTCCTGGTGGGGTTTCTCCTATTCTACCTATAATCCTAACCTGTCTGTCTAACCTGGAAGGAACCTGCAATAAAGGATCTTAACTAATCAAGTGGACTCTGCATCTTCCTTTACTACATTTTGGCGACGATTCTTAGAAGGATGAACCTACGCGTGATCCAAGCTTAAAGACTACCTAAGGAACTTAACAAAATCAAGGAAGGAACTTAAGAATTCAAGGTCTTCAAAGAGACTTTATTTTCACACTAAAGGTAATGCCCTGCTGACCCCACCAGTGTCCTGTTCAACCTGGACAGCCTGCACCCAGGGCGTGTGTTTCACCTTAATGTCTGCTGTTAATTTGCGTGTGAAGAAGTCTTGTGCAACAATGACTTTGGTATACTGATTGCCTACTAGACGTACTCATCTCTGCTGTCATCTGAAAGTATTATGTCTGGAGAAGCGGGCGTTTAAGCATCACTTTTGTACCCTACGGTTTGAAGAGAAATGTTCTTCTGGTGTGTGGCATCACATCTACTTCAATAGCTTCGCAGCACTAGTTTAGATGAGCGCATTCAAAGACGGGCGTGGTTGTTGCACTTTGGAGGAAAGCATCGGCGATGTTAATCTGTGTGTATATTCCCAGAGCACGTGTGTGTCAGCACATTCAGGGACCAGCGCTGTTCTTGTCAAGCAAATTTAAAGAGACGCTGCACAGTTGAAACAGTATCTAAAGACTGAATGACCTACGCTTTCTATGCCAATCCAAGCTCATTTACTCACCGTCTTGGATGCTGTTGTCCGTTGGTCGACGGTTGACCAACAAAGATCTTCCCTCCTTCCCGTCTGCCAACCTTCTGATGACGTGTGTAGAATGCTACTAGGAGTTAGCGAAGCTCTTCTGTCACGTCACGCCTTCTCTCATGCTGCAGTTTCCTGTTATCTACGTTCAGCACGCCTTGGCCGTGAACCATCCGGCGGTCACGTAACTGCGTGCCGCCATCTTCATCAAGATCAGCATATTGCAGTTGAAGATTGAAGTTTCATTGTAGTACTCTCAGTGTGGCTTCAACTTAATACGCACACTGTAGTCTTCAATATCCCGGTCTTTAATCAGCACCTGGAACATTTTTCGTTTCACCGTCAATTGCGAGACTAAAGCAACCGAGTAGAAGAGACTTTTCTTTTAGTCTTGATCACAATCTTCTAGTCTGATGGAGGTCCAAGGCGACTGCAAGGAGCTCAGCGGCGTCTGCAGAGAGCAGTATGCACAGAACCCGGGTGAGAGGTCGCTCACCGGAGCTTATGTTATTAATGTATTTATGTAGCAGTTCTTAACGCCTAATGTGTTTCTTTTACATTTAAATGTGTATCGTTAAACACAGTTTTGTTTTGTTTAGGATTGTATTTTTAGCAGA
Organism: Lissotriton helveticus; assembly: GCF_964261635.1. Classification (NCBI taxonomy): domain Eukaryota; kingdom Metazoa; phylum Chordata; class Amphibia; order Caudata; family Salamandridae; genus Lissotriton; species Lissotriton helveticus. The sequence continues at coordinate 1,474,066,880 of NC_136065.1, forward strand.
GGTAAATACATTGTGCTTATTTACGAAGTGTGTCGTAGTATAGTGTGGTAGTGGTCAAAGCTGATAGTAGTGTCTGTGTGGGTGGTCCATTTCCCACGTTTTGGTGTATGCTCTTCTATTGTCAAGGCTGGTTTTCTGAAGTGTACTCTTCTAGAGGAGGTAGTTTGTGTCTGGGTAGTCCATGCCCATGTACTCTTTCTAGGGAAGGTAATTTCTGTCTGGGTAGTCCATGCCCATACTGTGGTGTAAATTCTTCTATTTTGTCAAAGTTGGTATCCTGAAGTATAATATCCCATGTAAGTGGGTGTTTGTGGGTAGTCCAAATCCCATCGTTTGTCCCAGGATTATGGTGTTTATACTGCGGTGCACCCTAGTCTGGGAATGTTGGTGTTTGAGGGTAGTCCATGCCCATCTCTTGTCCCAGGGTTATAGTCTTTACTCTGCGCTGTACCCTCTCCTGGGGACATTGGTACCAGTGGGTAGTCCATGCCCATGGTTGGTTGTTTGGGGGTGTTAATGGGTAGTTCATGCCCATAGTTTGTTCCATGAGTATTAATGGCTAGTCCATGCCCCTTTCCCAGAGATATTTTGTTTACTCTGCGGTGTACCCTATTCAGGGGAGGTTGTGTTTTTTTTTGGGTAGTCAACGCCCATAGTATGTTTCATAAGTATTTATGGCAAGTCCGTGCCCCTTTTCCCAGAGATATTTTGTTTACTCTGCGGTGTACCCTATTCAGGGGAAGCTTTGTATTTTTTTTTGGGTAGTCAACGCCCATGCTGTCCTGCAGCGTACCCTCTTCAAGGGAGGTTCAGTGTCTGGGAGTAGTCCATTCTCCTTATTATGCGCTGTCCCTTGTTTTATTTGGTGGAGATTGTTTGTACACAATGTTTTTGTCTGAGTCTGCCTTCTTGCGGCTACTGGCCAGGGCTTCTTTTAGGTAAGATTTTGAGTAGTGTTTTTGTCATACCTTTGGTGTATACACATCTTCATCAGGGGTAGTTTTTTTTTTCTTCTTCACTTTGAGGAATTTTTATCAGAGATTTACTCTCTAGTGATGCCTTAAGAAAGTTCAACTTTCTGTCTCTCAATGATCTTTTTCGTACTCATTGTGAGCGTCAGCAGTTAACTTAACTATTAGTCTTGGTTTTGTTTCAAAACCTTACTGTTTTGTTAAGGGAAGGGGATGTGGCATATAATGTCATAATGCCGATTCTCTGTTCTCTTCTCTCCTAATAATACCTCATGCTAAAGTCATCTTTTGTTGTACACTACTATTTTTGGTTCTTCGAATTTGTGTACTTCCTTGCTGTTTGGGGCATATTAGGTATTGTTGTTGATTATTCCTTTGTTCTGCTATTACTCCATAAAGAGAGAGGATGTGTGGTAAATGTTCTCCTCACTGTTCCTCTATGGCTAGATAGTACTGTTATTACTATGACATCATAGAATGCCAGGGTCTCTCTCTAGCTCACTGTGCCTCTCTATATTACCTATTGTGGCAGTTGGTCATCTGAGGCTGAGCTACCAACAGCGAGCTCCTGGTGGGGTTTCTCCTATTCTACCTATAATCCTAACCTGTCTGTCTAACCTGGAAGGAACCTGCAATAAAGGATCTTAACTAATCAAGTGGACTCTGCATCTTCCTTTACTACAGTATGGGTTCTATATACCACAACAACTTGTGTTACAGCATGCAAGGCGTTTATAGAGGAGACGGTGTACATTTCACAGATGAGGGAAACAGAGTCCTGTAGATCTTGGCAGTTTTGTTGGCTTCAGCATCCCTGACTTTTGACTACTGAACGGAGAGTGGCCGAGCCGGCCGTTGAACATTGTTGAACACTGAACTCTGGGCAGAGTTGGGCTGCCACACTGCCGCTCTGCTGTAACGTGCCCCCCCTGACGGCAGCTACTCCAACGTTGTGTGCCGCGTCTCTGCCCGTCCCACACCATCCTGTACCGTATCATCGCTTGAGGTCACAGGCGTTGGAGGTGGAGGAGGTGGCTTGGCGGGTAGTGGGCGCAAGGCAGGACACATAGGGAGCAGACAGGCTTGGGAGGCTTGGGGGCCTTGTGCTTCTAGGCACGAGCAGTGAGTGAGCGGTGAAGAGCGGGGGTAGCACAGACCACCGCCGGAACGGAGCGGCAGCCTGAGGATTACGGCCGAATTAGTGTTACGGACATGCGTGGGAAGGCCACGTGTCTGGAGCAACCTTCTAAAAAACAAAGCGGGAGAGTAAAAGCCAGATAGCCGAGAGTCCGTTTGCAAGTAAGCAGGAAACCATGAGATCGGGGAAAGTGCGGCAGGAGAGAAGTGACGAGATAAAAGGAAATGATGAAGACAAAGACCAGGGCACACTAAAGACCGGGAAAAAAAAGAAGAAAACTACACAGCAAAGAGAGAGACTAGTGTCTGCCCCAGAACTGTCGACAACCAGTCCGAAAAAAATCATTGGGATACAAAAATATTTCTACTTGAAGGACTCTATGGCGGCCATCTATGGTCAAATGCAGGAACAATCCCACCTACCAAGTCCAATCAAACCCGCATTAAGGACAAATAACAGCGAACAACCGCAAACAAATAACAAGAAGGAGGACAAAAAGGCACAAAAAATCACTTTTGAGAACAATTCCTCAGTTAAACCATCAAATCAGTCGCAAACCTTGCAGTTACAAATCTCTCAAGTACTTGCCAAGTCAAATGGCAACACAGAAGATCGTAAGCCAATTATGGTATTAGCCCAAATACACAATCACAGTCCCCCAGTTCTGGAAAAAGACATGATAATAGAGAACAGGAATAAGGATAAGGCCAACAGTCCCAATATAAAGGAAAACAAAACCGGGGTCGAGCACACCACCGCACAAGATGACTCATGGTCAACCTCCTTTTCCTTACCCAACGAGATAAGCTTAGACAGACTTATGGATTCCAACAATCAAGTAGGAAATTACATACAAACCCAAAGACATGAAGTCCCCAAGAACAAACTAAGTCTGCAGGGTGGACATAGATCAGCACAAGATCAGGGAAAGGGACTGGGTGGAGAGGAAAGACTAGAATCAACACCACTATGTCCAGATAAAAATCCAGATAAAAAGGAAGAGAAGCCCAGACAAAAAACAAGATGGCCAAAAAAACTAAACTTGACATCACCAATCACGATCTCCTCTGTGAGTGGGTCAGAAGAAGTGTCAGCGGTATTGGAAATACCGGCTTTAGAGGCTCACAAGGCCCCGTGGAGTGAAACACTAATTATCACCTTGGAGCAGGCAATTAGGGCCCTGAATTTCCAGTCTGATAAAATGGACGTACAAATTGACCTAATAAATTTGATCGCTGGGCACATTTCAGGTATAAATACCAGGCTAGATCACATGGCAACCCTTCTACCGAGGCGGGCAGACATGGCACATCACACCGATACCTCCCAGCCAAGCTGTGTATGCGGCAAATTGGTAGGTAAATTGTCAAACCTACCCGATATCTTAAAAGACATTTTAGGGGCAGTCCAGACATCAATAGGGAACAAAAAATCAGTAGCCCCAGAAGGGTAGAGGAGGTCGAAGAGGAAAATGGGAGTCCATACGAAAATAAAGAACAAATTATAAAGTACGCCCAGGACCACGAGAAAAAAAAGACAAACAAGGAACACCCAGACCGGAAAGCTCGTCAAATTGATGACACGCAAAGCGCAACTGACAATTTAAAAACAAAGCTAACAAAAAGACAAAGGAAACGCACCAGGAAGGGGAGTACCCAGCCCAAGGAACCACCTCTGACTAATGATCACATTTACCCTATTTTCAACTAAACAACTTCAAAGAAAGAGGAAGTAACAACGGAATAAAATGCTTCAAATCTTACAGATAAGACCCAGGATCAATCGAACCAGTCAAGAGAAGAGTACAGATGCAACTCGTTTAACGGATCTGTGATCTCCCCCGAGCACATAAGGTAGAAAAAACCTGACCACACAAAAACACAAAACCACTCATCAACAAGAAAAAGGTTGGACCCAAGCCAAAGGTGATGATAAGCTATCATGCCAAGAGGACTACGGAGATCATGTAGTAACGATCCAGCGGATAGACGAAACCCCAACTCTTGAAGTAAGAAGGGCCAAACAAGACAAGCAGACCCTAAATTCACGGAGGAATGAGGAAAAATATCCAATTGAGGGCGACAAAATCACCCAAAGGAAAATTATCAAAATAGACAGCGAAGATGGAAGCGCAAGCACGCCGATAAAAATAAAGATAAATGGACATGGGCGACCCTGCAACCTCCAACAAAAAGATGAGTACTTATCGTACACACAGACATCCAAACATACAAAGAACAACAAACTTGAAGATCTAAAAACCAAAGAGAATAAGTCAAATACAGGTAGGCCTACTGCACCCATTTTTCAGCTAAATAGAAAATCTAATCCAACTGATGAAACAACAAAAAACATTATAGGGCCAGGCAGAATAATAAACGTAAAGGGAGAAATAACAAAAAAACTCAGCGGAAAGAAGAAAAACAAGAAAAACAAGTAGCCAATTCACAGGAAGAAACCCCTGAAAAACTCTCATTCATAACGGAATATCAGATAACAAGTGGACAAGACAACTTGAATAGAGGGAATATAATGCGGCTTTTCAAAGAAATTCCAGAACTAGAGGAAATATCATCGCAAGATCTTCTGTCTCTAGAATTCATAACCAATGCAAACAATCGGAATGCAGAAGAGTCCTTAACTACTTGGTCTTCAAAAGCCGTAGTAGACAGGATACTCGCTACGAGCCAAACCTTTGAAGCTTGGGGCATTGGACTGAGGCGGCATCAACGGGAAAAATACCCATTCCCCCTTTCGAAAAACATCAAAATGGAAAGGCCGGAAAAGGAAGTCGGAAACTCCCAGAAATCATGCCTAAAGAGTGCATGTTCAGTAACCCCACAAAAATCATCACAAAAAGCAAGGAGCAAGGCAACTACAGAGGAACAAGGAAGCATTCTGGAAAAGAGCACAGCCTGGTCGTGGGTCGCAAAGGTGTTAAGCAATAAGAGCTCCTAGCCATCGCAAAAGGCCGCATGAGAACAAAAAACCACAGCTACAGATTACACTTTATGATCAAAAGGAACCGGGGAACATTAAAAAAACTGGGGAGGACTCCAATGCATGGAAACCACACACGATCAGCATTTGCTCTTGGAACGTCCACGGCTTCAACAATAGGGGGCAAGACCATGATACCACGAAATTCTTGGAACAACATGACCTAATATTACTCCAAGAAACTTGGAATTTTAGTCAAGTATCCATCCCCGGTTACATAGAGTTTCATGTCCTAGCCGAAAAATTATCAAAATGTGCGCACCCTAGAGGAGGCCTAACAACATATATCACACAGTTATATGGATGGCAAGTGGAAGATATAGACATTGGGGCAAATTGGCTGCAAGCAATACAAATTACAGAAAGAACCAACCCAAACTTGCACAATCACAACCTATTGATGCTCAAGGTCTATGTACACCCAGAAAAGAAACAGAAGAAGGAAAGACTTACAACCTTAATAACTTTGATCCAAGCATTACAAACCTCACATGAATCGTATTCCCTGATTATTTCAGGAGATTTTAATAGCAACTTAGTTAAGGACAATTATATAACTCAAGAGCTCGGGGAACTGGGCCTATCAATCTTGAACAGGAAGGTAAACGGGGACAAACCAGCATCAATAACCTTCTTAAGCGGCAAGCGGGAATCAACAATAGACTTCACTATAATGAGCAATAGCCTAGTGCCAAAGGTAAGCACATTTTCGGTCGGGCAGCGCACAGAAAGTGACCACCTCCCATTAATTACCAAAATTAAAATGTTGGGCAATAAAAACCAAAAAATCAATACGGTCATTCAATATACTGAAAAATTCAACCTAGGGAAATTGAAATGGGGAGGAAAAGACATAAAACCTATAATGGATACATTGAAAAAACAATTGTTGGAAATGACACCTAAAGAAAAAGAAAACCCAATACAAACATGGGAATATTTATGTAACACTTTAACCAGAGACCAGCCTACCAAAAAAACGAACAATGGAAGAACCGACACCAGGAAGAAGCCTTGGTTCAACCTCACACTACGGGAGGAAAAAAGGAAAATCTTACGTGAAGTCCGGAAGCAGGTAATAATGATGAAAAACTGAAAGAAACCGGATAAGGCAAAATTAAAGGCCATGTGAAAAAAATATAAGATACTGCTGAGTAAAGCAAAAAAATCATATCAAGAAGAAATCTGGATCAAATTACTAATAGCCAGTAAAAACCATAATGGTCAGTCATTTTGGGGCATCATTAACAAAATGACAAGGGGCAACCAACTAAGACAAGAGACAGGAATTGGAGAAAGCAAATGGATTCAGCATGTTAAAAACATGTATACAGGCAGGGAGAACGGACAAAAGCGGCATTGCAAAAAAGATTGCAGAATATGCGCCAAAAACGTGGAGCACGCTAAAACTCTTTTAAGCACACAAGAAGTCCGTGGAAAGAAATCAGGGTACCAACACAGGCCAGGGAGATTCGGCCCACAGATAACATTGGCAACGAGATTACCACACCTTCAAAAACATCCGAAGAACAAAAATCAGTCCCAGAAACCCTTGTAACAACTAAACAGCTAAAAGGTATCATAAAATGCTTAAAAACAGAGGGTGCAGCAGGCCCCAACGGGCTCCCGAATGCTCTCTTCATACATTCCCCTGAGCCCTGGGTAGAATACTTAACACCACTCTTTAATTTGATTTATAGCCAGAACAAAATGCCCAAATCCTGGAATGGGAACATAATGCACCCTATCTTCAAGCAGGGTGATCACAACGACCCCGGGAATTACAGGATGATATCGCTGATCGATGTGGAGGCGAAACTATACGGATCATGCTTGTTACAGCGCCTCCAAGATTGGATGGAAGATACAAATATAATACCCATGTTCCAAATGGGTTTTAGGCCGAGGACGGGCACATTAACAAACTTGACAACCTTAGCCCTCCTAAAGGAAAAAGCGGAAACAAAGAAGACCAGATTGTTCGCTTGTTTTATTGATCTACGAGCCGCTTTCGACAGGGTGAATCGAATTCGACTATGGGAAAAATTAAGATCATGGGGGCTACCAAAGAACCTATTGGAGTCAATGATAAGCCTGTACAGTGACACCTGGGCAAAAGTTAAACTGGGAGACGGCAGCAGCACAACTGCCGAAATCAGCACACAACAGGGCCTAAAACAAGGCTGCTTCCTGGCCCCAAGTTTATTCAATCTCTACATGGCGGATATCATCAATCATATGCAGGCGGGAGAAGGTCATCCACCGAATCTGGCAAAATCCCCGATTCCGTTCCTACAATATGCGGACGATATAGTCGTGTTGAGTCAAACCCCAATAGGGCTGCAAAGAATGATTAATAACCTAGGTGCATATTACCAAGCAATAGCGATAATTATCGCTATTGCTTGGTTAGAGACAAAATGTTACCGCTGAGCTGCGGCGATTTTTATCGCAGATAAACCTTGGTATTACCAAGGTTTATCGCAAATGCGATAAAAAACGGCCGCAATGCATGAATATCGCTGTAAAGTCAGCGATATTCATGCATTACCGAGCTAATGCTCTTTGCCATGTTATCCACCTCCCATTGGATAACATGGCTAAGAACTGCTCAGGGCAGGTGTTAGTTTTTGGAGATATTCGCGCTTAGCGCGAATATCTCCAAAAGTTGGTAATAGGAGATAGCGATGTTAGCGACTGTTTCCAGTCGCTAACATCTTGGCACGCCCACTTTGCATGTCATTAGTGATAAATATCACTGACATGCAAAGTGGGGCCCAAGATGGTTGCTATCTCCTACTAGCTGTCGCTAACTGGTGTTAGCGACAGCTAGTTAATAGGGAGATAATTTTATCTCCGCTTTCTTTGCTTTTAAAGCCGAAAAAGCAGAGATAAACCCCCTTGATAATATGCCCCCTAGTAACTTATTTGGAGCACGAAGGCTTGGAACTAAACAAAGGAAAGACCAAAGTGGTCTGCTTAGTAGACCCAAAAAAATCATTGTTTAAATGGTACACAAACAGTACCCAAATAAAGGAGGAATTATTCAGAAATACTTAGATCTAAAACTGGGGCGAGGCTCAACTAATAAAGAACATAAAATAGACCTAAAGGCAAAAACCTACTCAATGATCTACGCACACCGGTTATTGCAAAAAAATTGAGTTGCCCAAATTACTCACATCTGCTAAATGTGATGAAAGCACAGACCTTACCCACCTTGTCATACGCACTGGTTATCTGGTGTGGTAAAGAGACAGGGTTGTTAAATAATCTGCAAACAAAGGTATACAAAGCTGTTTTTAACCTATCAAAATCAGCCTCACCAGCACAGGTTCGTCTAGAGTTTGGCCTACTGAATCAAAAGTTTCGCAGTATGGGTACCTACGCGAAACTTTGCCAAGAAATACGTCTGTCAGAGGAAGGCTCACTGGACAGCCTGTGCTGGAAAGAATTTTAAAACCAGCTGAAACAGGTCACATTAGGCAGTTGGAGAGATTTCTTGACTCAATCCTTGAGGGGCTTAGGAATCCAATCGATATGGGATTCTATCCCAGATAGAACCAGCTTTGACAAAACAACAAATAATGCTGTCAATTGGGAATCCTTTCTGGAAGATAAAATGATAATTTCGAAACGAAGACATGTGTGGACCGTGATAAATTCATACTCTGGGATAAAGCCACAGCCTTATTTAAAAAGTCATTTCAACGAGAAACTAAAGCAGAGATATATAGAACATTGGCTGGGCTTACAGCATTCGAAGGACTTGCTACCATCCTGGAAAGGTAGTCACAAGGACCCTCATTGTCGCTTATGCGGCTACCATAATGAAACACTAACCCACCTACTATGTGTTTGCCCAGCTCTTACGGACTTAAGGAGACGACTTTTAAAAAACATTTTTAACAAATTGAACATTCGTACATGTAGACAAGCTGTAATTAGATGGTTGGAGGGATCTTCTTCCGTGTTGGCTTGTAGGGGGGTTAAATATATGAGAAAAGCACAATCCCTCATACGACAAGCGGCGCTCGGGGAGATAAGAGACATTGAAAATGGCATATCCAACATTTGATAGACAAAGCTTGGCATGGTCATAATAACCCATTAAATTGCAGGAAAATGGACAGATTTGAGTTGATCAGCTAAGTAGGAAGAACAATCACAAAGCAAACAAACAAATAATTAAACAAGCTTCTGTACCAGGTAAATCAATAATGTACTAAACAATTAAAACATTTTAACAAGTGATTTTGTAATGTAAATGTAATATTGTAATAATTTTTAATAATTGAAAACAATAAACTTTTTGACTTTGAGTCTTCGTCTTGAACTTTAGACTCTGCATCGGTACTTACTTGTAGGTACAAAAACACTCAGTGAACACAACGGCTCTTTTTAGAGCCAACCAACATCTAAACACTCAAACTTGTTATTTAACTGTATTTTTATTTATTTTTTTATTTTTTTGATGTGCGCGATTTAAAAAAAAAAAAAGTTTTTTTTTGCCCTTCTGAGTTTTTCAGGGACCCTCTGAGAAGGCCTAGGGGGTCAGGGAGTCTCTACCCTGCCCCCTTTTCACGTTCTCCACTTTTGTTTTTGACTCTCTTCTGCCTCGGGGGTGCGTGCAACGTGCGCGCACCCCCCGATATTTTCAAACTTATTTTTTTTTTTGGGGGGGCCTTTGGGGTCCTTCAGGGACCCCCTGAGAAGGCCTAGGGGGTCAGGGAGTCTCTACCCTGCCCCCTTTTCACGTTCTCCACTTTTGTTTTGGGCTCTCTTCTGCCTCGGAGTGACAAAATGGTGGCCAACACTTCCTGGTTTCCACCGATTGGAATGTTCACAGACGTCTAACAGCAAATCAGAATTCCGCTCTCGCACACCCGATTCGCGCATGGTGCACGCACGTTGCGTGCTTATAGATATATATATATTTTTTTCTTTTGATTTTCTCAGGAACTACTGGATGGATTTACACCATTTTAGCAAAAGCGTGATCTGCGAATCAGACTCTACCATTTTGCCAAATTTCTTGTAATTCCGTTCAGCCGTTCGTGCTGTAGCCGTGTCTAATCGTCCTATAGAAAATAACATGGGGAAAACCCGTTTTGGGACCCCCCTTTTTTCTAAGCCCCCACTTGACGAATCCCCCCAAAACTTTTAAGGAAGGAGCGGAGCGGGCCATTTTCTTTGAGAAATTCGCGAAGATTCATCAACCGGCACCAAAGTTATTCCCAATAGAATGTTGCGGATTTCCTATGGAAACTAGGTCCTAACTATAACTATCTACTGGCGACCGCCAGTAGGTAATATATATATATATATATTCGTCCACACGCACAGCTGTTCCAGTAGCGTAAACAGGAGAGCACTCGCAGGTCCTTGTTGAAGTTATGTATTCGTGCACAAACTCACCAGCACTGACAGACGCGTTTCGGCAATCTGCCTTTCTCGATGTCAGTTTCCCCAAGTGTATGACACATTTTTAGAGTGCTGAACGTGAATTACGTGAATAAAAAGAAACATAGAAATAAAAGATGGCCTCGTATAGTCACCGCATAATGCAGAATACATGGCGGCCATCTTAGAACCTGTTCCAGAGTTAATATACGTTCACAACAAATCAGTACTCCAAACTTATATATCAATATATATACATGGTTTTAAAAAGGAAATATATACAAATATATATACACATTTCATGGTTAGAAGATCCGTACATTAAACATGATAACATTTTTTTTGCACATTATTATTGGATCATTCTATCTAATCACCACCCACGTTACCTTACTGTGGCTAGGTTTCTCTGATGTTTAATGTATATTTCTGGGCTTACAACCACCTGCGCTACCTGACTGCCGTGTTAGACAAATGGCGGTTCACCCGGTTGCTAAAATCCCCAACTCGCTTTTTTTAATTCACGCTGCTGTTTATTTCCATCTAAATACCTCCCGCTCTGCCTCATTTCTGTCCAAATAAACGCTGCCTGTTTTCATTGAGTACCGTACTGCCTTTGAAACTGACGCTGCTGTTTATTCATGTGTCTGTGATAGCGTGGTGTGCCAGCTTACTCTGGGACTTGTGGTATAATGTTATACACTAGACAGACATGAAATTGCCGGCATTGGACTGGAACTTACCGCGTTTGTAATGCATTTCAAGCTTGCCACGACCTTTATGAATTTATGTAGCCCTCTATAAGTAATCATGATCACTGCTATTATTGCGTGAACGCCTTTTTTCTAAACACTACTTAGCAGTTACTTCAGTTTGCTAAACTTATGTTTCAATGGGCAGGGCGTCTTTTTTGTGCTGATTTCACTTTGACACTTTAGATCTCTAAACTGGTACTGAAGTAGTTCTGGTCACGGTTTGCATTTCCATGAGTAACTTGCTAGATGAGCACTGATTAACTGTTAAATGTTGATGCACTAAGCACTACATAAGATGGGATTGTAACCTTACTGAAATTTGTGTATCAGCTTACTGGTATACCTCCCTTTTTGAATATTGGTGTGCATTATAACAGTTGGGACTCCTTTGGTTTTCAAATTCGATTTAAGGGTAGAATTAATATGAGATATTACGTGTAAACTGGACATGTCCATGAAATATTGCTCTGACGCCTCATTTTCGCTTTTAGGTTTACACAGTGAGAATCCCCTTCTTATCCGAGAGCTTCTTGATTTTTGAATTAGGTACGTTTGCTGGACTTTGCCAGGGGTCTATGTTTACATAAAGGAAGAGCTTCATTGATATACCACTCTCTTTTCTTCTTGAGAATTTATGATTATCATTGTAATATTGACTACACTTGAAGGATTACTTTCGTCGCAGAAAAAAAATAAAACTTTGTTATTCTTTGGTAAGCCAATAAACCTAAGAATCGTATTCCATTTTTTATGCAGCACTGGACCTGGTGTTTGCACAATTTTCGGTTGACTCACTTATCCTTTTGGATGTTGTGAGCATTCTTTTACATGGTTTTAATCTTTTCTCACGATCAGCTAGTATTTCTCACCTAGAACTTTTCTATGATTTCAAGTTTTCTTGAGATCGTCGTCCTTGTTTCCCCTACCACCTCTGCCTTTCATGACAGCACTTTTTAATTCTTTTTACACGGGTGTTACTCTATTTTGATCTTTTTCTTTTCTCCCTCCCTTCGTTGTTTTTTGTTCTTTTTTGGTGTTTTTTCTTTGAATCTTCACAGTCTACAGTTGTGACATGTATGATGTAAAATATACATGCAGTCTTTGTTAAAGAACTAAAGTTTGCTAAATATTGTATGCCATTACAGCCCTGAAGAATCCCATGTTTGGGTGAAACACATTCGCTGCTTTCAACATCTGCATGCTCTGAGCAGCTGAAAATAAAAGACGAATAACTGCACTTGATTCTATCGTCTTGTTGAATGTTTTACACATTGTTTTGCTTTGTATATGTTGCCTCTCATTCAACTAGCTTGTGATATTTGTTGTGGTCTATTAGCAGCAGGCCACTTGAGGTGGGCAATATACTTAATTAAATCTGTGACTAGCCCTGGTAGTGCAGTCATCTAGGACCCAGCTGCTTGATACTACATGAAACCAGTAACACTTATCTTGGACACATTTACTTCATCTAAGGGCGCTGCGGTGACCAAACTCATATTCTACACTAACAGAAGAGCCCAGTGGAGAAAGACTCTTACCTCTTTGCTGAGAACCAAGCTACTGACCAAAACTCTGCACGGTTTCTGCCTGACCACGCTACCCTCCCCTGCCCTCAAGGCAGATTTGACCATCTCTGTATATAATAATGGGAACATCCTTATTCAAGCCACTGACAGGAATCGCAAATGCTTTGACAATATCTTTATGGGGATCAAAAACACACTTAATAATAATGTCATCACCTTATATCCATCACAACAGTTCCCCCTCTATATCTTTACATGCTGCACCCTATACCTCTACTTCCTTAAATTCTATATCCTAAGCCCTACCTATGGGCGTTACAACTACATTGGCACCCTCGATACCCTATGCCTCTTTCTCCCCCACTTCCGAGCATGTTCATTTACCTGTGTACTGCTCTGCTCTCTCCTACAACAAGAGGGACATACCGATTATTCCTCCCTTTGGACTGATCTGATAACCTCCCACCTAGGGGCTGCACCCAGAAGTTTGCCTCCTCTCCCCCTCTTGATGTCGAACTGCCTTACCCACTGGCCGGTCTGTCTGCTCCAACAATACGAGGACTGTGCATCACACCCTCCACACTACTAACCTTGACTACCCTGTTAATCCTCCCCCAGGGGCAGGCATTCCTTCCTCAATTGCGCTGGATCCTGCCACTGACCCCAGTCATTCTCCACGCAGCATTGTCTCACCTTACTCTGCCTCCTGCACTTCTCCTAGTGCCGGTTTTTAAACCAATTTGCCTGCTACCAAGCCCTTCCTTGGTGTGGCACAGCTCACTACTGCATCGTATCTGACTCCAACTCATGCGGGTAATCTACCCTTGGCTGACGACAAAACCACACTCAAGCGGAACTCCATCTCCCCATGGCCCTTCCAATTCTTTCCACACGTCGGAATCCTACCCCTTGTCTATTACTAGGGTGGCTGAGGAGTGCTCTAACGAGCTTTACTTGGAGGAGAAGTTTGCTGACCTCAAGCAAGATCTCCGGACTGTCAAAGAGATCATGCAGTCCCTACCACAATTCTCCATGAAGATGGAGAAGGTATGGAATATACTTCCTCCTCTGGGGAATGTGCAACGCAATCCTCCTGGAGTCTTCGGGGATGGGTACAAACAAAGCTTTACTCGATTCCCACCTAGTTCCGGCTGGAATGCTAGACTGCTTCCTAACCATCAATCCAGACCGCGTAGGTTTCAGCCTCAGCTCTCGGAGGAGGACACCTTCGCTCTTGTACATTCATACAATGGCAAAGGGCCAGGCGCCTCCTCTAACTCCACTATTACCATCCCCTCTATTTCACCGAACCCTGACAGAGAACCCAGGTCCAACGCCAGATCGGTTAATAAGGATAACCTACTCCAAATTACTACCACTCATCAGGAAGAGATTAACACCTCCCCCTACATTAATTTGATGATGATCAACTGTAGATCAGCCGTGAAACGTGCTGCGGACATCTCTGCACTCATATTAGTGCAAGACTTGAACTTACTGATTCTCACAGAAACTTGGCTTAACAAGGCCTCCTCCCCTATTCTTGATATCTTAGTCCCGCCTGATTATACCATTATACAGTGTGATCATCTGGGGAAAATTGGAAGGCATTGCTTTTATTCATCGCTCCAGCTTAACTATAAAACATTCTCAGAATGTTCTGCTATCTTCCTGTGAACTACTAGTAGCAGAAATTTAGAATAAGGGCAAGGTTGTCTGTGTGCTTCACATGATTTACCATCCACCGGGAGACAATTTTCTCTTCATAGAGCAAATCATGGAAGTTATCAGCTCCTGTTTAGATCAACTATACCATATCTTCCTCGGATACTTCAACCTCCATTGGAATGATCTTTTAGTCTACTCCTTTAAGTCTTTCCTCTCGGATCTCAACTTATCTCAGTTCTGTAAGGGACCTACCCACAGAAAGGGGCAACCCTCGACCTCATTATTGCTGGAGACAAAATCATCCAACTGGATGACATCCTACCTTGTGACTGGTCGGATCATCGTCAAATTGCCTTCCACATTCTGGAAAAGACCACTCGCATAAAGGAACAACCTCTTAGTTAAACAATTGTCGCGCAACATGAGAGACATCAACATTAAGGATCTTACTTCCATCACTATGAATAGACATCAGCCACCCCCTGACATGACCAACCTTGATGATCTTTCTGAGCACTACATTAGCACTGTCGCAAATATCTTTGAAACCATTGCGCCAAAACAACTTCAAAGGATCCCTCTCTATCAATACAAACCTTGGTTTGATGGTACCCTAACTGATGAACGCCATAAACTTAGGTTTTCAGAGAGGCTCTGGAGAAATGAGCCTTCCACTACTAGCCTCTATCACCTTAGGAAAATAAGAAATGCATACAACAAAAAAATCTGCATTGCTAAAACGGACCATTTTAGGTAGCAGCTGGACAGTGCTAAAAATAGACCCAAGATACTATTTGAAATCATCAAACAGCAATCAAACCACACGTCTAACCCCAACCTGGCTTCCTTGACTCCACTTCCTAGCGGGGAGGACACACAGTGCACTTCTCTGAAAAAACGAAGAAAATTGAACAAGAGTTGCAACCTAACACTCCCAGGGTGCCACCTCTAATTTACAACACATCATCAAGGGAGCTCGGGGTTCCCTCTGCACTCTCCCTACCTTTGGGTCGTTCTCCCAAAAATGATGTCTCTTGGAATTCTTTTATCCTGCCAGATTGCACAGAACTACTACACGCTATGACAACTTTTAAACCGGCCAACCACTTCAATAATCCTCTGCCGGCAACATTTTTTAAAGACCTCAACTCGGCCATTCTACCACTTTGGTCGAGGATCATTCATTAATCGCTCCTGCAAGGAAGCATCCCTGATTGTCTCAAAATTGGGCAAGTAACTCCCATCCCTATGAAGCCCTACTCAGATCTATCTGATCTTAACAATTTCCGACCGATCAGCAACATCATGACACTAGCCAAACTCCTCAAGAAATGTGTCCACAAGCAGCTATGCAACCATATAGAGAAATTTCAACTACTTGACTTTTATCAATCCAGTTTCAGAGCAGGGCATAGTATCGAAACTGCTCTTACTCACATTGTGGATGACGCTTTGAAATCCCTTGATCAAAATGTGCCTTGTCTTCTGACCCTTCTGGACCTGTGTTCTGCATTCAATACCATCAAACATGAAAACTTGATTAATCTTCTTCAACTTAGGATGGGTCTCTCGGGGCCGGTCCTAAGGTGGTTTGCCTCGGCCTTACATAACCGCACTCAAAGATTTAAACTCAACCAGTCTCTCCCATCTAGTAATCCGGTTAGGATTGGACTTCCGCAAGGATCTGCACTCTCGCCCACGCTCTTTAACCTCTATATGGAGCCTCTCACCGTCATTCTGAACAATTCTCGAATTCATTACCACATTTACGCGGATGACACGCAACTTTACCTCAAGATCTCCTCTCTGGAGGACATAAAAACCTTAAATGAGGCTCTCTCGCAAACTCAACAATGGTTAGCCCAGAAGCATCTTTTGTTGAATACCCTCAAAACTGAATTCCTGCTGATTGCCCCACACAACCACTCTGCACCGATCTGCAAATGGCTAAAACAACTCACAGCCCTTAACTGCACCCCTCACGTGGTTGATTCCGTTAAATCATTGGGCATTACCTTGGACAAATACCTTAATATGCAAACTCACATCAGCACCACCATTAGGGGTGCCAACTTTCATCTTAATACAATTAGGAAGCTCAAGCCTTTCCTTCCGCCAGAAGCCTTACAGCCTGCAGTACAATCCCTGATGATATCACGACTGGAAAATGTCCTGGTGTCCCTTGCAGGGCTTCCTAAAGCGAGCCTGGCCCCTCTAGGAGCCACGCTCAATGCATCGGCCTGGCTCATCACAGGGTCCAAAAAACATGATCGCATCACACCTGACCTTTTGCAGCTCAACTGGTTGTCTATTGAAGCCAGATTCCGTTTCAAAATAGCTTGCCTCACACATATAGCCCTGCATTTCAACACTCCAGCCTATCTGGCGAACAAGCTTGTTCTTTCTGGATCCGGTCAGAACTTAGAAAGTATGTCCACACTACTCTTGAAACCTCCTAAAGTCAAAAAGAAAAGTACGTACAAACGTGCTTTCTCCGGTCTTGCACCTAGAATTAGGAATGCTCTTCCTACAGAGATAAGAACCAATCCCTCCACTGCCTATTTCAAGAAACAGGCCAAATGGCTTTTCCTGTGTGGACATTAACTGCATCATAATGTACTCTTTCTCTACTTCCCTTGTTGACAGATTTGACATTTATCCCAGCGCATCTTACGCTGCGACTTTTTGGTTGAATGGTAAACTGTTATTTTACTCTAGGGCCCTTTCGGAACTATAATAGAAGAATACTTCTTGGACCGATTACAGATTTGTCATTTCCTCTCCTATGCTGTGACGACCCACTATATGAATATTTCACTGAATGTTACGGGAAGTATTTTGCACAATATGAGAAACTGAACTAGTAGGGCCTTCTACCCGGTACCTGACTTTGATTGTTTACTCCTTGTTGTTTTACAATGTTGACCTCAACTGTTCTGAGTTCATGCATGCTTCTGCCTCTGTGTACAGCGCTCTATTACCCGGAAGGATCATGCCCACACTTTATAAAACTTTTCAAATAAATAAATAAATAATAAAATGCTCCTATACAATCACTGATACAAGCACACAGTCATCCATACAGCCACTCTCACAATCACTCACTCTCACATATAGTCACTTATGTATTCCAACACTGACATATACTGCCTTTCACATATGTAGTTACTCACACATGTAACACTGAGACATCCATTCACTCACCAACACACCCATCCAGACACTCACCCACCCATACAGTTAATCACAGATGCACTCTTGAATCCTTATACCCAGTAGATTACCCACTCACACATCTATGCCACACACCACACCACACACCATACTATGTCACCCCCCCCCACTCACACAAACACTGAGGCACCATACAGATATTCAGACAACCAATATAGATACTCATGTAGCTATTCAACCTATGCAGCCACTTACACACCAACAGACAGATCGATATAGACATTCACACAGTTTAGTCACTAACCCATGCATTCAGTAAGATACGTTTAATCACTCACTTATAGAGTCAGTCATGCACCTACTAAATCATCCATTCAGACACTCATACACCCACTCATTCTTTAATACACGCTGGCCAAAATATATTAAACATATTTAAACTTTACAGAAACACACAGTCACTGGGTGATGTCATCAGTGATGTCACTGACCATGTAATAAGTGATGTAAACTGTAACGTCATCAGCAGTGCATTGCGGGGGCATGAGTTATAGTTAGCTGAACTAACTATAACATCCACATTTTACTGGTCTTGTACGAGTGAAATGTTCAACTAACTATAACGTCCCTGAAACCTAATTCCATCATCTACATACATATCCACTCATTCACCTAACTATAACATGTGTGAAACCTATGTTTTTTTCAGGGAATTTCTAAGGTTTTGTAAATGCTAATTCCTAACTATAATGTGGCTGAAACCTATGTTTTTTTCAGTGAATTTCTAAGGTTTTTTAAATGCTAATTCCTAAATATAACGTGGCTGAAACCTATGGTTTTTTCAGTGAATTTCAAAGGTTTTGTAAATGATAATTTTTAAATGTATTAATTGTTATATTTTTTTATACTGCTTTACTACATTGTTTTAAGGTATTTATTTTTAGATATTTTATTTTTTAAATTACATGACATATTTTTAATATAAATTGAAAAAAATATGTTTTTAAAAATATTGAAATTGTAATATTTATTCTTTTTATTTTATATATTTTTTATTTATATATATTTTATATTGCAGGCAATGATATCCTATGGAAGGAAATTCAAGTTACTGGTAAGTACGGTTAAACTTACTTTTCAGGGAGAGTAGTGAGCTGAAAGATGCAGCACTGAGGTCTCTGCTGATAACAGGTGAGTAAATCGGAAATCGTAGTTCGACTGATTTTGAAGGAATTTTTTAAAGTTCCAAAACTTCACACTTAGAAGAATTTCCAAGTGAAACCAGTCAATGTTAGCCTATGTAAGGAAATTCAAGTTACTGTAAGTATGGTTAGAATTACTTTTTAGGATCAGTAGTGAGCTGAAAGATGCAGCACTGCGGTCTCTTCTGATAACAGGTGAGTAAATCGGAATTCGTAGTTCGGCTGATTTTAGAGGAATTATTTACAGTTCCAAAACTCCATACGTAGAAGAGAGAGGTGTAATGAGGCCATGCCTCTTTTTACACCTCTCTGCAATGCAGGCCCCTGGTGGGTTTTCAGAGGGGGAACTAATTCCCCTTGCATACTGGGGGTCCCTGCGGGCCAACTAGCCCACCAGGAGCCTCCAGTATGCGCCAGGGGGCTGCGTTGCAGAGAGGTGTAATGAGGCCACGCCCCTTTTACACCTCTCTGCATCGCAGCCCCCTGGCGCATTTGCAGAGGGTGAACTAATTCCCCTTGCATACTGGGGGTCCCTGGGGGCCAACTAGCCCACCAGGAACCTCCAGTATGCGCCAGGGGGCTGCGTTGTAGAGAGGTGTGATGAGGCCACGCCCCTTTGTACACCACTGCAATGCAAGGTGTGCGCACCCGATCGCGCACCCCGTCTCAAAATGGCGTTTTACTTGATTTAAATAAAAGTTTCAAAACGTGAGAAGGAGGCTTGGTAGACAGTCCCTGCCCCCTAGGTATTCTTAGGGGGTCCATTGAGGACCCCCAAGGCCCCAAAAAATCTTTATTTTTTTTCTAAAAAGTTGCGAGGTGCGAGCACCCGGTTGCGCACCTCGATTTACAAGACTGGTAAAAACTATAGCAGAGATCGTGGAAAGGGGGCAGGGTGGAGACTCCGTGACCCCCTAGGTTTTCTCAGAGGGTCCATTAAGGACCCCCAAAGCCAAAAAGAAAAAAAACATTGTTTTCTCCTCGCAAAAAAGTTGCGAGGTGCGCGCACGCCGACAAAAAGTTTTAAAAAATTGAGTTAAATTACAAGTTTGAGTGTTTAGATGTTAGATGGCTCTAAAAAGAGGCGTTGTGTTTATTGGGTGTTTTTGGTACTTACAAGTAAGTACCGATGCAGAGTCTTATGTTACAGAGGAAGACTCTATTCCCCTCATCGGTGAAATGTACACCATCTCTCCTATAGATGCCTTGCATGTTGTAACGCAAGTTGTAGTATATACTACCCATTCCATAGTCTCTCATGTAAGCAGAAACAGATTTATTTACATGTTTCCTTGCTTTCTCAATCTCTGGACAACATTGGTTGGACCAGTTCCATTTTTGCCTTTGGCATATATTAGAATATACCAAGGCAGTTTTTGGAAAAAGTGACATCAATTGCCCAAAGATGTCCTTTAAAAGCATTTCCAGACCTACACCAGTCAATGTGCCTAAATCATTTCCACCACAGTGCACAATTATAAGGTCAGGGTGTGGAAGATGCATAAAGGATTTTACCAATGGTATCAATTGGTGACATCTCAATCCTCTCTGTCCAATCCATACAATGTCCACATTTGGTAAATCAAGGTTGTAATTACCTCTGTTAGCTGCGTATTTTTGACTCCAGTGGACAAAGCTATGACCCACAAACCAGACTTTTGGCATCTTGAAGGTAGATGTGCTTGTATTCAGATGAGTTGTGGAAATGAAATGGCAGTTTGAAAGTAGGAGTTATGAAAAAAACTGGTTGAGATTCAGTGCACTTGAAAAACAAGAAATGATTGGTGCTTTGTTAAAATTCAGCACTGAACATTAGGGTGCATGTTTTTTTTTTAAAGAAGTCATTTCAATGGTTGAGAAAAAGTCATTTCAAGAAACATTGCACATGATTAGCTGGTACATTGAGAGGTCAAACACCTTTGATGGATTCTTTTGCAAAATTGTATGATGAACTTCTGCACTGTGTGCTGGGTTAGGAGGGAGTTACCATGGTTACAGGGGAATGAGCACTGGGGGGATGGGTGAATGTTATGTGACTTTCAAAGTGTTCAAATGTACAACCAATTAAAATGTGCAGTTTGGTTTTGAATTTGTGTGGAAATATTTTTTATTGGCTATGTACAAGAATATGGGTCTGAAATGAAAAAGAATCTGTGCCATTATTGTCAGGCTCCAGTGTCAGAAGCATAATTCAGGGATTCTGCTTAAGAAAATCTGTTGACTGTGATTGACACTGTTCTACATCTTCCAAAGCATTTTTAAAGGTGATTAATTATTATTTTAATAAAGATAGACTGCTATATGGACTATGGGGAAGATTAAGAAGCTTATTGTGCTTCTTTATTCTTGTATGTTGTGTCATTTGTTTTGTAATGCTTTTTAAAAATAGAATGGTGCATATTGGAAATGTATTTTGAAAATGAGTTAGGTTTCTGCTTTGTTTCTGTAGTGGTCATTTAAATGAGCTGTGCTTTGTGTGAAAAAAGATTTAGTATGCAAAATGTTTTCTGGTAAAATGTCTGGTGTTTAAATTTTGGTCAAGGATTACTCCGAGTGTCTGTTGAAAATCAGAAATTATATTTTTATAATTTTCAATAATGTCACATGTGCCTTGTAACAGTTTGCCTCTTTTAGCTTCAAGGGTATTCTGTGCCTGTGCCTAATCTTACTCTGTGCCTGTGTGGTATCTGAAATATGATTCATTTAATGAAGATACACTGCTGTATGCAGTATGGGGAAGATTAAGAAGCATATTGTGTTTTTTAATTTTAGCATTGTGTGTCGTGTTATTTTGTAATGCTGTTTAAAAATTGTATGGTGTATATTGGAAATGAATTTTGGAAATGAGTTAGGTTTTTGCTTTGCTTTGTAGTGGTCATTTAAATGGGCTGTTCTCTCTGTTCAAAACGATTTACCATGGAAAATGTTTTCTGGTAAAAAGTGTGGTATATCTATATGCTTATATTTAGGTGGGCTGTTTTTGGCCAGTAGAGACAGTGAAATATTATGAGCAGAGACACACATACTGCTTGCAGAGACAGAGATGGTAAATTACATGTAACATGCTGCTCACGTGTTTAAGATGACACTGTGAGTCAAGCTTCATTTGAAATGAATCTGGGTGAATAATTTGCTTACTTGGGGGTCGATTCCGATCCGGTAAAATCCCCGTCCGTACGATTCGTATCCGGAGCCGTTTCCGTACGACTCGTACGGACACCGTACGACCGGATGATTCCGATCCCGATCGGCCGACCTGGACGCGATTCGTACGGTACACGTCGATTCGTATGGAAAAGCGCATGATCACCCACACACTGTACGGCGCGTACCCCCCATGATCGCAGGGGTACGCGCCGTACCCCTGTGATCATGCGGGGTACGTGCCGTACACCCAGCGTACATGGGGTACGTGCCGTACACCCACCGTACATGGGGTACGGCACGTACCCCATGTACGCTGGGTGTACGGAACGTACCCCGCATGATCACAGGGGTACGGCGCGTACCCCTGCGATCATGGGGGGTACGTCCCGTACCCGGGGGGGGGGCGTTCCGTACCTGTTTCAGTGCGAACGGTGCGTTTACGGCTGTTTTCAGCTCCCGTAGGAAAAGGGTCGTACGGTGCGTACCCGATACGAATCGTACTTGCTGGGTCGTAAAAACTAGCCGCGATGTCGCATACAGCGGGTTCCGAGTGAGATTCGTACGGAGATTTGAGTCGTACGGAGTCCTGTATGACTCGTACGGAGTTCGGCACCTAGTACGGATCGTACTTCATCGTACGTACGGGACGTCTACGGATACGATTCGTACGGGGAAAAAATGCCCCGTACGACGATTCGGAGCACATTTTACCGGATCGGAATCGACACCTTGATGTCTTTAAAAATATGGAAGTACATGTTTTTTAAAGACATGGTAGATTACATGTAACATTCTGGTCATCTGCCTGACATCACACTGATCGGTGAATCAAGCTTCAGTCTTAGTGTGATATTAGGCACATGAGCAGGATGTTACATGTAATGTGAAATTCGTGTTATGTGTTGCTTATATATAGGTGGGCTGTTTTTGGCCAATAGAGACAGTGAAATATTATGAGCAGAGACACACATACTGCTTGCAGAGACAGAGATGATAAATTACATGTAACATGCTGCTCATGTGTTTAAGATGACACTGTGAGTCAAGCTTCATTTTAAATGAATCTGAGTGAATAATATGCTTACTAGATGTCTTTAAAAATATGGAAGTACGTGTTTTTTAAAGACATGGTAGATTACATGTGACATCCTGTTCATCTGCCTAACATCACACTAATGGGTGAATCAAGCTTCAGTCACAGTGTGATCTTAGGCACATGAGCAGGATGTTACATGTAATGAGAAATTCATGTTATGTGTTGCTTATATATAGGTGGCCTGTTTTGACATGCTGCCTAAGATTCTGTAGCAGTGTATATCATAAAGATCGTATGTAACATCCTGGTCATGTGTCTAAGATCAACTGTGAGTTTGATTTTAAACGAATCTGAGTGAATAATTTGCTTACTTGATGTGTTTAAAAATTATTTCTTGAAGTCAGTTAGGCTTTATGATATGTACTGCTAGAGAATCTTAGGTAGTATGTGGCAGCCCGATGCTGGAATGAGCTCCCTCTCCCTCTACGCAAAGCTACGAACCTCCTGGCGTTTAGGAAAGAGTTGAAGACTCTCCTCTTTTCTGTGTAACTCTTTTGACAACTGTGCTGCTCCTCTATGTGTTTGTAGATCTTAGGCCTCTTTGCAAAAGCGCCGGGACGCCCCCTTGGGCAGCCGTGCGCTCAAAAAATATGGCCTTAACATAACATAACATAACATGTCTGTGAGGCCTCTTACTTGCCAAAAAGGCTCTATGCTGTGTAATAAAGATGTGTGTAACATGGTAATAAAATTAGTGTTTTTTTATTTGTTTTTAGTGTTTGCTGCTCAAATCCAAGAATCTAGAGTGTAATTGAGAGTGTTCTGAACTTTCAAAACCATTTTAAAGGTGAGTTGCTAATTTGAAACGGGATCTATTTTTGTGTAGTTTAAAATAATAAGAAACAATTCTCTCAATGTTTCCACCATTTGTTCTGTGTTGTACCATTTTATCTTTTATGTGTACCTTGTCTGTATCTGCTTGCACTATTTATGTATGTTCTCATACTATTTTACTGTCTCTCGGCACGATGTTTTTAGGGGACTAATGCATGTGTTGTATTCTTTGCAGTCCTGCTTTATCTATCCTCTGCTTGTAACAGTTTACTGTCTGCGTGCATTATTTATTACTAAATCTGCATTATCTCTCTAACTCTGGCTGTGCCATCTGTCTGCACTGGTTCTTGTGTATTTGCAGAGGCCTATTATGATATGGCTGTTGGTGTGTGTTATGCAGTCCTACCAAGATAAATATTTTCCCTCTCTGTCTGTAGTTTTGCACTGTTTGGTTGTACTGTTTTCTCTCTGTCTTCTCTATCTGCTCCTCTGTGTGCTTCTTGTAGCCTCTGGATGTAACATTTCAGTGTCTGTTTCTAGTATTTTTTCTCTATTATACTATTTTATCATCTGTGTCTACCATGTCTGAGTCTGCTTGCACTATCTGTGTCTGTTTTCATACCATTTCACCGTCTCTACTGGCAAAAACAGACCATATACATGTAAGCTAGAAATAACATTCCTTTTTCATTTCAACAGCACACCCTGGATCTTTATTGCACAACATAGATTCTTTTTAGCAAATAAGAGGCCTAACAGATATGCTGCTTAAGATTCTCTAACAGTACATATCCTGAAGCCTAATTGTCTTCCAAACATGATTTTGATACACATCAACTAAGCAAATTATTCACCCAGATTAATTTAATATCAAATGTGACTCACAGTGTGATCTTAGACACATGACCAGCATGTTACATGCAATCTACTATGTCTGTCTCTGCCTGCACTATGTGTCTTTCTGCTCCTATCATCTCACTGTGTCTCTACACCTTATTTGTTTGTAACTGCTGCATCTTTTCTTTTACTTGCAGCAGTGCACCATCTATTCTCTGACTGTAACAGTTTACTGTCTGCCTGCGTTATTTCATTTTTCGTCAGCACCATCTCTCTATATCTGTGCCTGTACCATCTCTCTACACCCTTTTATATGCATTTGCAGAGGTATATTATGATATGATTGCTCATGCTTAGCATGGCATTTTGTACATGCTGTGCAATTTAGATGCTCAGTGTGCTGTTCAAAGGCAAAAGCAACTGTCTCTGTGGCAAGTAGTAATCTTTTTAGTGAATTTACATTTCTGCACTGTGAATTCTTCCTTCAGTCTGTAAACAGTTTAAACACCAGTTTATTGTGCTAAACTCAGAAAATCCATCCCTAGAAATAAATTATAAAGTCTTTCAACAGTTCTACAGTCCAGACAACCCTTAAACAAAATTCATAGTAAGACCCCCTTTGACTGCAGTAATTAAATCAAATAAATTGCAAGGGATAGTGTTATGGGTCTAGGATCACAGTATGAGTCTGTTTTCAAAAAAGAGGAAGGTGGCAGATTAGTTTGTATAGTTAATGTGTTTAACAGTATGGTAATGTATGTACTTATAAAATTGGTAAAGGTAGTTTTTAATTATCTATTTGTGAAAAAGATATAATTAAGTCTTTATATTTTTTTGGAAGGACCAGCAACATAATATTATTGATACAATGGAAGAACATCAAGAAAACGTTGCTATGAATTTTAACATCTCAAGTGATTTATTAGAGGCAGTGAAAGATGGACTTTTTCCAGAGGAAAATGATACTGGAAATGAAGATTTTTTGGATGAGAGTTTGGACAGTGCTTTTGTTGAAGTGGTAGAAGATTTTGAATTGGAAAATGAACATTTTGTTTATGATGAAAATGAAATATCGGATGAAGTCTTGTTGATAGTTTTATTGGACTATGAAATGTTTGACATTGACAAATACATTTTTAATTTATAATAAAATATTTTTAGAGTCAGTCTTCTTGTAGTATTGATCGTTCATGTTTTTAATTAATATGAGAATAAATGTTTTAATTAAGTGTGTTAGAGATTAGGGTCAAAAACTTTAATTCCACTATGACCCCCTACACCGCCTGAAAACTACTGTACTATTCTTAACCCTGAAATATTATTCTCAGCAAATACGTCTATATAGTTGAGACACCAATGCAATGCCATCAAGTCAGAAACAGCACACACTACATGATTTCCTACTCTGTTCAGAGACTGTTGCTATCCCTTAATTTTACTTATAAACTGAACCAGTGTTTACATTATTTAGTGGTTATAATTTCTATTTTATATGTTAGTAGAGGTCTATATTATTTTTTTTCTTTATTCATAACAGATTATAATTTTGAACAGAAAGAAAAATCAACATGCCGAACAAAAATGAAAAAAGAAAAAAACAAAAACAGACATACTATTCGAAGCGAAAACAATTAGAAGAATTACGTAATCAACAAAAGACGGACGAAAAGAAGAGTGCTCCTGGTAAGACAACCAATGATTTTATAAACAAATTATGTCAAAGGAAAAAAATTTGGATAAAGAGGGAAAGGAAAAACATTTGGTAGTATCTACAAGGAGAAATCGGAGAAAAAAGAAAAATGTTTCCCAACTCTGCGGTGAACAAATTAATAGACGTAGTAATCAGTTTGCGGAAATCAGGAAGCATATGTTTTATAATAGAGCAGTTTCGAATTTATTAAAAAATGTAAACATTTCTAAAAGGAAATCTGCTTTTTATAAGAAAAAAAAGTATATTGAGAATATTGTTGAACGCGCATTTGAGACAAAAAAAGTTATTTGTTTTAGTAATTAATAGAATAAATACACTGAATAAGGGAATCAAAGTTTTAAAAGCTAAGAGTAAATGGAAAAGAGTAATTAACTTTCTGGACTTTATTTTGGTCCAAATGTTTAAACATTTTTCACTTAATGTATCTTTTACCCTGCAGAATGTTTTCTTGTGATCTTTATCACTTAGCTTTGATCATTTTGACCTAAACCTCTATTGTTTGATCTTTTTATTGCATTTGGTTTTAAAGTTATATTTTTCTCTTGGATATACTTTTCTAAATTATCTGTATTCACATGGTAGAATTTTATATGCGATGAACTTAAAATACATACTGTATCTTCATTAACATTACCTCAGAAGGTTAAGGTTCTGATTATGATGTTGGCGGATGGGATACTCCGTCACATACATGACAGATATTCCGTCTGATTACGATGTTGGTGAATGGAATACTCCGTCACATATATGACAGATATTCCGTCCATCATATTACATGTTCCATTCTATTCTATGAAACTTGCAATACTGCAGATTGGATATCCATCTTATTTGTGACAGAGTATCCCATCCATTAAAGATAGTAATCAGGCCCTAAAACTATATTTGTTGCCCTTTACTACTTTTCCTCTCCTTCCTCTCATCAATCGATTAACTCACTCCTCCTTCCTTCTTTTCTTATTCTATCTCTTCTTTTCTCTTCTATACATTTTTCCGTCTTGTTCCTCCTTGCTGTCGCCTTCCTCTTTCTGATATTTATTATGTTTTTTCAGTTTGAATCCTCAATAAATAAAAATATTTGAAATACATTTAATTCACTTCATAACCTGCATCTAAATATTTTTTCTGTCTACAGATAATTGAACACACAAAGGCCAAGATTTGGAGGTTGACAGACAACACAAATGTGATGAATCTCCTGTCCACCTTATTGCAGGTGCATCATACCCTATGGCACTTGTAAAAGGTGGGCATGCAATTCATCATATTTGTGTTAGATTAACCTGTCCACCAAACTCTTAAATAGGTCTAAAATCTGAAAATGTTGCTGTCAAGCAGTTTGGTGCATAATTTCCCTCCATGTTAAAGAACAGTTGATGTTTCAGCACCCAGGCTAATGTGCTGCATAACTAAATACATATAAGGTCCCAAAGGCGAGACAGATTGCATTGCAAATGCTAGTTTTAGCAGTACTCACTGCAACTCAAGCTATGAACTGCTTCATGTCACATTTCTGCAAAGCATAACAAGTTAGGTGGGCACACAGATTAAGGCTCAGCGTCCAGTGTTAAAAGCAAGAAACAGTACTTGAACTCATTGTGGGACAGTGTGGGACAGTGTATACTGAACTCTATGAGTAAGGACATATTTGTTTGTAGTATCCAGTGTAGCCTGTGTGATGTAGCACTGAGACCAGGTTTCCATGGTGAAATAACAGGGTTGTGAGGGTCACAATGTTACTAAGCTACTTATAATTTTATGCACAGGAGAAGAGAATTTATAGGTAAATTAGTGAATTGCCATGACTGAGAGGAATCTTGCTGGAGTATAAGGGAAGAATAGAACTAGTGACAAAGGTGTTTGTTCATTATTGTGCAGTTTTGTGGTGTTGAAGACAAGCATTCCTGATAATCTCCTGTGCACAGAACAAGTGATTGAAGACGGCAGAAGGGACGGCACAGGCACGCAAGACCACCTCCTGTGTTGACTCTATGGCCCATTTCTTTTTCTTCCATCTGGTTGTCCTTTACTGCCATGTTCTGTCCATTTGCCACAAACAGAGATCAAGGGGCTCTCAGTACCCATGCCAGCACAAAAGCCCAATAGGGCTCTAAAGAACATATCTTGTGTTACTAGTTGACTGGCCAGCAAGCTGGTCACAAATATTTCAACCATGTTGGCTATCAGGGAAGCTGGCCTCTAATTTGCCACTTGATTTTCATAAAAACTAGGCTTATTTTATCATAACCAGTTATGGATGGGGATGTTCTCAGTGGAAATCAAGTCTTTTTTCTATCAGTGCTGATATGACTTGTATGACAAAGACTGCAATGATGACAGTCAGAGATTTTAAGACTATAGCAAGCACTGATCTGCATAATCCTGAATGGGGGAGCTGGTATAGTCTTAGCATGTTACTATTTACCCAAGGAAATTATCTCGCCCTTTGGTGTATAAGAAAAAGAAGCCTTGCTGGAAAAGAAGGAAACTAGTGACCTTGGGTTGACTACATCAGTGTAGTGGAATAAAAGGGATTAATAGGATCTTTCATAAGCCTACATAATGCTGGACAGGAGTTCAATGCTAGAGAAAACTAATTCTGATAAAAAGCCATTTTTACATGGATTTGGTTGGCTCAATTCTGTTTTCACTTGGTTTTCTACACAGTCCAAGCCTCTTCCGGTGGATGGATATGTCATTTCTTTCAGACTGCCAAACAGCGAGCCTCTTGACATGCTAATTCAAAGATACAAGCAGTTCAGAGGGTAAAAGAGCCTTTGTGTGTGGGTTTTCTTGCTTTATGCATAGATGCTTCAAATGCCAATAGGAGAACCTTTGAAGGTCTGTTGTTCATGTGGATTCACAGAAATGGTGACCCTAATCCAGTGAAGAACAGAGCAACATCCGCCTCTTCTACTTTTATTTTGTTCCTTACTGAACCCTGGCAAGGGATTTCAATATGAAGCCTTTAACTTGAAGTGAAAAGTTAAAATGAAGTTGAAAATTGTTCATTTGAAACCCTAGGTATAATAGAGGTAAGCTGTAATACCTGACATGGGGAAGAAACATCTAGGGTGTATCCTGCAGAATGCGTGGGCACACATATTTCATGAACAAGACCTAGCAAGGATAGCCAGTCATGCAGTACCAGATGCTGGCATAAAGAGAGATCCTTCAAACCAGGGATACATATCTTCCAATGCAGTAACTCTAAAAGAGTTGATCACCAAGGTACACATTAGTTCAAATTAGATCCATAAGACAGTGTAATAAAAATCTAGAGGATTCCACCACTAGTATGAGATCTATCTGATAACACGGATGGAATGATCTTATGAAATTTAGATATGCTCGAGTTTGTGAAATAGGCGGGGCTGACTTTATGATGATTGGTGTTCTTAAGAATATATGAAGGGACGAAACCTTATGAGATATATATTTATAATTTACAGGACACATGACAACAGATTGTGTGAATTTCTAATTGTTACTTGGACGCTAAATGGAATACTGAGTGGTAAGAATTATAAAAAATACCACATATTATGATTTAATAGAATGTGCATCTTATTTGGTTGGTGATACCAGGTTACTATTTTAACAGAGCTGAATATCTGAATACCTGTACTAGGGAGTGGTTGGTAATATTGGATTTGGAAAAAATATCCAGATAGGTGAGCAGACTTCGGAACATCGGCATGGGGTTTTTCACTGGAGGAATTTTAGTCTTGACTTTTTTGCATATTATAGATAAAGATGTTGCACTATGTACTCGTAATTTTTAATTGAATTTAGCTTAAACGATCTAGACCCTTCGCTACACAATTTAACTTCAGTAGTTGAATATGATGTGATTTCTTACTAGAATTGATTACCTCATTTGTGAGTCACTGTGTGATTATCTTTTGTCACATGGGTGATGTGGTGGTGGTGTTTTGATAAATATACATTGTTGACATAGCTTGATTTTAAAATTTAATTGTAGCCCTGAAGAAGTCAGAGATGCAGAGGCATTGTTACCGACGAAACACGTGTTGGCTTAGGATGATTTGGCTTTGGATGATTTGAAGATCTCCCTATATGACTGACAAGAAGATTTTATCTGATTTGAAGAATAAAATCATCATAAAAGAAGATTGACTGGACTTCAGCCGAGTGACAATCGAGCTTGCCACACTCCCCGTTGGTACACTCGGGAATTTCGGAAGGCTCGACTGGACCTTGGTAGAGCTTTAAAAAGTGACACACGTTGTCAAGTCCAGCTTGCCAGGGCGGCATACAAGAATGTAGTCTATAAATCAAAGCGAGCATGGGATGAACAAAGATGGCAGGATCTAAAAGAAGCAGGCACCCAAAAAGACCCAAGAAGATTCTGGAATGTCCTTAAGTGGGGTAGAGATGGGATTCCTGATAAACCCCAAAATTGGGTGGCCAAAGATGAATGGGTTGCCTACTTTAAACCTCAATACGCTAAGGGCCCGGAACCAATCACAATTATGGAGATCCAGCACATATTCCCTTCGGAAGATGTGTTTAATCTTGGCGAGGTTCTTATTGCCCTAGACCTGGTGGTTCCTGGTAGAG
The DNA here is from genome assembly GCF_964261635.1 of Lissotriton helveticus. Lineage (NCBI taxonomy): Eukaryota > Metazoa > Chordata > Amphibia > Caudata > Salamandridae > Lissotriton > Lissotriton helveticus. The sequence goes on from NC_136065.1 coordinate 1,474,097,866, forward strand.
CACCAGGTATAGACGCTGTCCCTGCTGACACTTTTTTGTATGAAAAAGAATCTTGGGTCAGGTATATATTGCTCCTAGCAAATGCCATAGCAAGAGGAGCCCCTATCCCTAAATCTTGGAATGGGGCTGAAATTATACCCGTGTTCAAGAAGGGAGATAACTCTCTACCTGGTAACTATCGCCCAATCAGCCTGATTGACACTATGCAAAAGGTCTTCGGTAGGTTAATTTTAAATAAGGTTTTAGAGTGGGAACAGGATCAGAACATCCTATCCCACCTACAGGCAGGATTCAGATCATCCATCAGCTCTGTTGATCAAGTGTTACACTTTGCTATGTTGTACTGGAAAACTGTACAAATAGGCGGGGTAGCTTATATGCTGCCTTTATAGATCTTAGGGCAGCATTTGATCTCGTCCCCCGTCCTACTCTGTGGAGCGTTCTCGAAGACATGGGAATGCCGAGTACCCTCCTTACTCTAATCATCAGATTACATGAGCAGAACTTCGCTCAGATTAGATGGGGGCGCCCAGGAAATGTTACCCCCCAGTTTCCTGTGGAACGAGGGGTTAGACAAGGCTGTGTCCTTGCTCCAACTTTATTTTCCATGTACATTAATGATGTGGAAATTATGCTGATTGAATCAAATATTGATGCCCCTATTCTTGCGGGAGAGAAAATTCCCATTTTAATGTTTGCTGACGACTGTTTGATTATTGCAAAAACCCTGAGTGGGTTGCAAAAGGCTTTAGGAATTTTTGAAAACTTTTGCACCGCTCGAGGTTTAGAGGTGAATGTTTTAAAATCTAAATTGATGTCTTTTAACGAATCAAAATCCTTCAAGGGTACTGTAACTATGAATGAATTGCCACTTGAGAAGGTCCAAGCTTTTAACTGTTTGTATTCAGCACGACCTTTCTTGGAAGCAACAGACTGAGCTGGCGACTCTCAAACATTGACAGCTTGCTGGAGCTTTGAGACAAGAGCATTCTAGGTCACTTACCAAGCCATTAGCCCCGGCATTAACAGTGTACAAAGGAAAAGTTGTTAGCTCTGTTTTATATGGTGTCGAAATTTGGGGATTTGAGAATCTCCAGAAATTGACATTTTCAAAAAATGTGTTTTTAAGAAATCTTACTAAGCTACCTCAGAGTACACCAATGTATCCCTTATTATTCGATCTGGGACTGAGCCCTATTGCTTTACCTGCCTGTTTACGCCCAGTTTTATACTGGAGACGTTTATGGATAATACCTGCATTGAGAATATTTGCTAACGGGCTTATGGATATCATCAAATCTGACACTTTCCACAAGATAAAGTAGCTGTGTAAGATTGGAGAGACACTATTGAACCTAGGGTTGAATGAAATATGGAAAGATCCCACAAATGTCAGGTTCCCCTCCAAAAAAGCATTAAAGATCATGTATTGGGAGGCTCTTGCCTCAAAAACTTTTAGGAAAACCGCTCCACTTTCATTGACTGGTACCTTTTTGGCGATCAAAGATCGGCCGAGATTCGAAGATTTTTGGGACTTCATTACACAACCCCTAGACCGCAAGCTCTATTTCCAGCTTAGAATCGGTAGAATACCGGTTAGAGCATTTACCAACCATTGGTCGAGTGGAGGCAAAGTGGAGTGCCCAGGTTGTTGTACCCTAAGGAAACTGTTGACCACCTACTGTTTGTTTGCCCTGTATATGCTACACCGCTCAGGGTGTGGCTAACTCCTATGTGCAAAACCTTGGGTACTAGGAGTGGGATGGTGGCTGTAAGATTAATCTGTACTTGCACTGATCAATTTGTGGCTATTGCTGTGGCAAAATATTTAGGTTGGGCTTGGGTAATAAGAAGTAAATTGCTGTAAATATACCCTATTCTTTTATAGATCTTTTAACCCATGCCTGGACCTAGTGTATGCACTTTAGTTCCCCTGAAGTATACTGTATATTTATATACTTGAATAAATTATTATGTGAATCTATTTTTAAACTTTATTTATTGTCTTATCCTGTGATGATCTGTATTATTCTATATGCTTTTATGACAACAGTCGAATAAAGCTTGTTTGACCTGGACTTCTTTATACTCGCGGTGAAGTTGTACTTGCATTATGGACATAGATAGTTGGAGATTGTGTGCCCTGGGGACCTTAAGGATGCCTGTGAAGATGATAAGTTGCATAGCCCTTATAACTGCCCGCCATAAGATGTGAAATGAAGTCGCTGTGCCCACACCGGAGGTGTGCAGCTGCAAAAGTGTAAACTATACCCCCTGCATTTTCTATCGCTCATCCCCCATGGCACATTGGGCAAATGCAAGCTGCCTAAACCAACCATGGAGCTCCCTGCTTGGGATGCACAGGGCCACCACTATAGTGGGATGCAGCATTTAGGCATGTGGATGTGACACTAGATTCTCACGCCAGCAAATCTGATGCCATCCTGCTCACACTCCAAAAAGACAAATCATCACTTGAAGCTAAAATTTACTCAGTGGCACTAGATGTTAATCTAATTCGAGCAGACCATGCAAAGTTGGTGGACAGGATGGATGATGCAGAGTCCATGCTTTCCATGGAACAACCAACAGTGTGCAATCTGCAGACTCAAGTGAAGGGGCTACAGGAAGAAATCACTGCCCTCCAGCTCCTGGTCAAGGGCGCAGAGTGCTCGAGGCACAACAATGTGAAAATAGTGGCAATGTCAGAGCCTGAAGAGGGCACAAGGGCTGGCCTCTTTGGAGAAAACTCTCTGTTGAGAGTTGTGCTGCAAGCCAAGGTCTTCAATGTTTTTCAGTAGAACAAGCCCACAGGGAGCTGGGCCACTCTCCACATGCCAGGTGTGCCTTTATGCCAGATCGTGGCCTGCTTCTTTAAATTCTGAGAGTGACCTCTTGCTGCAAGTGGCCCATACTAAGGGTCCATGGCAGATGAGTGGGCAAGAGGTCAGTAGAGACCCAGACTACACCATTGTGGTCCTGTGCCAATGCTCTAAGGGGAAAACAAAAAACACCCAAGAACACTGGACTTACGACTAATGTTCCCAGCCAAGCTGTGGGTTACTCACCAGGAAAAGACTTCTAAACTCTGGATCTACTCACAAGGCCGGACATCTGCTTGACCCGTTATTCACTAATCTCACTGAACTATCTTGCCTTGACTCTACTCCCGTATGTTGGTCTGACCATTATTTAATTAAATTTAGTCTTAAACTACCAGCCGTTTCTTCTGCACAGACTGTTTTTCCCGCCATATCGAGAAAAAACTGGAAAACTCTCGACATTTCAAAACTCAACACAGTACTCAGCAAAACCCCCCCCAATAAAGATCAAGGCATGGAAAGTATAGCAATAGCTAACCAACAGTGGCTCAGCAATGCTGCTGAGATTTGCCTACCAACCCCTCACACTAAAGGCAATAGCCATCATCCCCTAGCCCCTTGGTTTAACGACTCACTTAAAGATGAGAAATCCAAATGTAAGGTACTAGAAAGACAGTGGAGAAAAGACTAAGCGCCTGACAAAAAAAGGAGGTATCAAAACCCAAGAAACCTATACCACACAGCATGCACAAAAGCCCGCGCCCTGTATGTCTCTAATACCATCATGGAAGCCGTTAATAGAGCAAAAACACTGTTTAACACAGTTAAAGATTTAGCAGGGGCTCAAACTACAGCAACTGCCCGCCCACTAAATGAGGGACAATGTCAGGATCGTGCTCATTTCTTCACCGAAAAAATAGATAAATTAATCGTAGAAATCAACAGTAACAAAAATAACACTTCCTCTCAGGCTGACCTGGAGTACGCCCCCAGTGTTAATCAGACCTTAGAACACTGGCCACTTATTACGATCAACACTTTAAAATCCATTTTTAAGACCATAAAATCTGGCTCCCCCTGTGATCCTATTCCTATCAATATAATGAAACAACTGGATACTCCCTCCCTTGGATTCATTGTGAACACACTTAACTCTTCCTTGGAACTCTCTATAGTACCCTCACTTTGGAAACATGCCATGGTGAGTCCACTACTCAAGAAACCTACAGCAGACCCTGGAAAACTGTCAAACTAAAGACCCATCTCATTTCTCCCTGCTTTTTCCAAACTTCTGGAAAGACACGTGCACTCCGCCCTGACTCTTTTTTCTGAAGAAAACTCTCTCCTTCATCCGTCTCAGTCTGGATTCCGAGCTAGATTCTCCACGAAAACTGCTCTGCTGGGTCACCAAAATCATTCGGAAACTCCTTGACGACGGTCAAACGGTTGCCCTCATTCTTCTTGACCTAAGCGCGGCCTTCGACACTGTGTCGCACGAAAGGTTACTAACCACGCTAGAAAAAAATGGGATTTGTGGTGATGCTTTGAAATAGATCAGGTCCTTTTTGGAACAACGGACGTTCCAAATTACCTCATCCACAGCGTGCTCTGGACTTTTCAACTCCCCCCACGGAGTACCGCAGGGTCTATCCTTAGCCCGTTGTTTTTTAACCTTTACCGTAGACCTCTGGCAGATTTAGTGGAGAGATCTGGACTTACCCTCATGACATATGCGGATGACTCTCAGATCATCTTCCCTCTGTCAGAATCCAGTCCACTATCCCCGTCTCTCCTCAAGCAAGGTCTCCAGAACATCTTCAGCTGGATGACTAACAACCAGCTGAAATTAAATGGAGACAAGACAAAGATCCTCCTTTTGGGCAAACAACAAGATCTTTGGAATGCCTCACATTGGCCTTCCCAGATAGGAAATCTCCCAACACCAGTCACTCATGCAAGGAACCTGGGGGTAATTATGGACAGTTCTCTCTCCATGAAACAACAGGCCAGCAAAGTTGTAGGCCTTTGTTTTACCATCCTGAAGTGGCTTAGAAAGATCCTGTGGATGCTGCCCACCTCCACCCAGAAAACCGTAGTCAATGCCCTTGTTACATCTCGGCTTGACTACGGGAACATCCTATACCTAGGTGCAAATAAAGCAGTCATAAAGAGGTTACAGCTTGTCCAAAACTCAGCTACCCGACTTTTATGTAAAATTCCAAAAACCACCAGTGTTTCCTCCCACTTGCGTAAACTACACTGGCTCAGGGTGGAAAACCGGATCAGATTTAAAACCCTGAACTATATGTTCAAGATTAAAGCAGGCACCGCACCTAAATATCTACAGGCATTAGTTCATCCCTACATTCCCAAAAGAAACCTACGGTCACAATCAGCAGCAAACTTTTATGTGCCTAGGTTCAAACTCTAGAATGGGAGGTAGATCTTTTGCCCATCAGGGTCCGTCCATTTGGAATTCACTGCCGCCCCATATCCGCAAGGAGGTTAGTTATTCTAGGTTCAGGAAAGAAATTAAAACCTGGTTGTTCGATCACGACCCCGTGAACCCGTACCACCTTTCTGTGTTGTGTCTCGGCGCCGGGAAACCCTTTTTGGGTAGCTGTTTGCACCTTATAAGTTTAAAAAATAAATAAAATTAATAAATAAAAGACTCTGTTTTTTGCAGCTCAAACGGAAACATGGGACTGGCAACAGTTGAAGTGGCCAGAGATCAGAGAATGGGTGCAGCATCACCCCCAGAGGCACTGTATGAGATGTTCTAACGGACAGTCCACACTAGAGGATGCAGCCAAGGACAGGGAGCAGGCAGTCACAGATATCTTGCAGCAAATCTCCAGCCCGGCTAGATTGCTAGCTTCAGGTAGCCCAAACCAGGTAGCTCTGTGGAAGACTAAGATGCACTTAGTATGGACAGCCTCCATGGCTCAGAGTTGACGCCCCACTGGCTGGTGACATTATTTGATTGGGACTTCAAGACATCCATGTCCCGGCTGGATGTTGAGCCTTCAAGGAGTGACAAGGGCCCCTTACTGCTTGTGGGTCTGGCAGGAGGGGGTGAATTTCATTTTGAAGAGGTGCCTGGTAGATGGGCTTCAGATAGGCTTCTATCTGGATAGACACATTGATGGTAACACCCACTCACTCCATCCAAAAGATGGAAACCCTTTGGACATATTGTTTGAGCTATAGTTCTGTTTTTGGGATCAGTTTACTTTTTGTTAATGATCTGACCCTGTGTGCTACAGGTAAAATAATTCCTGCCTGGGACCGTTGGCCCTCACTCCGACTTTGGTGTGACTCCATGCATCAGACCGGTCTCTGTGCGTAGACTTCGCCCTATTTACACTCTGGCTGACTTACGGTTGCACAATACACTCTCCTAACCTGAAATGTAAGGTACACGGCTGGCAGAGATATGTGGTGTATGCATCATTAAAGTGTCAACACGTTTAATTTGCATGTTTACAGGAGAAGCCCCTCATAGGGGCTGAGTTTCAGAAAGTGGCACAAAGATGGGGAGGGTAGATCTATGGGGCCACATAGTAAGCATATGGTAGGGGAGTGTTGGCGTGGGTTTTACTAGGGGTCCCATTTGTAAAACACAAACTCTGATTGACCCTGATGGTAGATACACAGTGTTTGAAAGGCTCCTTGAAAGCCAACTTCTAATGCTTATTGCAATTTATGCCCTGATTGGGCAGTCAATAGAGTCCTTTCCCCGTTGTTACTGTGTGACCCAGGCATCCCTCACCTGTGGGGGTGGACTTTGAGTGAAGGACACAACTAATGACCGCTTGGCTCCACTTCTTCCGGGGACACCCATGCATAGAGCTGTGCACTGTTTCGAAGACTGTCTAGGAGGCATGCATCTAACAGACACTTGGTGATACATGCAACCTGAGGCGAGGGAGTACTTCGATTTTTCCCAGGCACATCAGCTTCACTCCAGGCTGGATTATTGAATATGATCCGGGCCCACCTTTGAACTAACAAATTGCGACAGAGTATCTTGGATGCACCATATCAGACCACAATCCACTGAGGCTAGGTATGTCCTGGGGAGAATATCGTGCAAAGGTTCACACATGGTGATTGAGAGCAAAGGCGACCCTTACCAGGAACACATGTCCACACACATAACTTTACTGACAATGAGAGGATGGCCACAGATACAACCATTAAATGTGATGGCTTCAAAGTGTTCAATGGGGACACTGCTTCAAAAACTCTTGAGGGGATACAGAGTGTGCTGCACAGGGAAATACTTGAAATGGAGGGCAACATTAGAGGCAGAGCAACAAATGGCAACCTTAACAGACACTGGAACCACACAGACCTGCGAAATCAGATGGGCTGTTTGTCCTACACCACCTTCCTGCCCAACAACATGCAAATAGAGACAGAGCTAAAAGGATGCTTGTATGGCTTTTGAATTCAGAGATCCCCAGATAGGCATGATACAGGGCTGGGTTATGTTAATGGCACACACACGAGGCAATAAGCGACATCTTTATGGATCACTATTGCATTCTTCACATACGGCACGACAGTCCGCTTCTTAACCAGCAGCACCGATATGTATTAGCAGCTCCAACCCAGGTGCTGGATCCTCTCCAGTATCAGGAGCTTGATGAACCATTGCAAATAGACGAGTTATGCTCAGGACTACAGCAGATGGCACATATTAAGGCTCCAGGGCTAGATGGACTTCCAGTGGCGTTCTATGCTGCACCCAGGACACCATTGGTCAACAAGTTGTCCGTGTACAAGGCTGCCCTTGACAAAGGAGAACACCCCAGATCTATGATGAAAGCCTTGATCGCAATACTCCTCACAAAGGGGAGGGACCCATTCAACATTTGCTCCTAATGCCCTCTGTCCCTCCTCAAGCAAGATCACAAAATCTTGACCCGCATCATGGAAACTAGGCTGCTACCTTTGATGATGGCCCTGACCTATATGGACCCAAACAGGTTATTTCCGAGAAGCAACACCTTTCCAAACATAATGCCAATGGTGGGGCTGCTGGGTGGGAAGGAAGTTGAGGTGTACTTGGACATCTAGAAAGCTTTTGATATGCTAATCTGGCTTTACCTTTGCTTGGTGTTGGAGTGCATGGAAATTGGCCCGCTGTCCTGAAATGAGTGAAGCTGCTGAACATGAAGCCTTTGGCCAGAGTGCGACATGGGTAGGTCATATCAGTAGATTTTGAAATAGCGTAAGGCACGCTGCAAGGTTGCCTTCTATTTCCCATAATGTTTGCCTTGCCAGTGGGGCTGATTGAATGCTTGTTGCGACAGAGAGCTCTGTCTTGGAGCATTCCTCTGAGAGGCGAGTATCACATTATTTTGCTATGCACAGATGATGCCATGGTGTTTCTGTTCAAATCTGATGACTCACTACTAGGCCTCATGGTGGCTTTGGGCAGTTTTTGTGAGCATTCGGGGCGCAAAGTGAATTGGACCAAGTCCTGTCCGTTGCCCTTTAGGAAACCTTTGTTGTGTGACGGGGCCATAGTTACAGACACTAGGCTGATATGGGCGCCCAACACGATCATGCATCTTGGAGTACAAGTTTACCATGATAGTGACGACCTGCTGAGACACAATCTAGGTAAGGTGCTGGCGGGCTTCAAAACAGTTCCTGTCTTTCTGGTGTGTACTGCTCCTCTCTCTGGTGGGCCGGATAGCTGTAGCTAAAATGTGTATCCTTCAGCAGCAATTGTACTTGTTTTCTGTGCTCCAAGTCCTGCTGATGAACATCTCCTTCATGGAGTAGTTCAGAGCTGTTCCAGTCTTGTACATTGCTCTGCAAGAGCACCTGACAAAGAAATGTGATGATGACTAGGCCAAATTGGCCCAGTATTTTCAGATGAACATATCGGACAAACAGTGGGCGGAAACCTCAAGGGATACTTAACAAATCTCTCGAAATGCTAGATTTAAACCCCTAAGATTTAATTACCTACACCAAAGATCTCTATCTCCAAGGCTTATCAATCGCATGTTCCCAGGCTCACTATCAGCATCCCTTCGGTGTGATACACCTGAAGCGTCATTCTATCACATGGTGTGGGAGTGTCCGGACGTTCGAGGGAGTAGACGGAAATATTGACACTCTTATGAAACTTAGTGGGTAGATAACTGATACCACAGCTGGGGCATTGACCAGGACCAAGAAATAAAGACTGGAGTGCTGCATGATAAACCTGGCTCGTACTCTATAAAACTGCACTGCAATGGCATGGAAGGCCTCAGAATCGGCCCCCCAGAATCGCTCTGTCTCGCAGATTTACGAGGGCGGGCCACAGCAGAAAAGACAGCCATGCACTCTATGCCAAAGATTAGGGCACATGCAGAGCATTACACGACAGACTGTTATGACTGTAGGAGACATGCCATGGTGCTGTAGTTTGCTCACCCTGCTTGTCCTGATGTTGAGTGTAGTTAGCAGTTTGATAGGGGCCCCATGGCATGAGCAGAATAGAGAGACTGAAATAGGTGAGACACATTTAGTGAGCAATAGGCAGCAACTTGGAGGGGTCTCGACAAAATACAACACTTAGAAGGTATGGTCACAGAGTCAATGGTTTATTTGGTTTTGTTACTATTTGTTTCTGAGCTCTTCTCACTTCCTTTTGTTTATTAGGTCTTGCTAAGGCAGTGAGCATGCGCTGTTCTAGGAGAGGGCCTTTAGCAATGGGTCTTGACTTTCCAATCACTCGCAATCGTGCTTGTGCTGGCATCCACCTTGAGGAAGCGAGTAGCGGTGCGCGTGCTAATTGGAAACATTTTGCCTGTGCATCTCTGCTCGCTCTCATGGATGCCAGCTCAAGCACGAGTGCTTGCCCCGCCTCCTAGCAGTATAGGGCTCTCATCTATCACCTCCTGGGAGTTGCATGCCCGGAGGGCCTTCCTCCTTTCTTCTGTGCCCATCCACTTAAACCTCTTGTTTTACCCAAGCACCGGTATTGAATGTCTTTTCGCGAGTACTGACGCCTGCACTATTGCCTGAGTGTTAAGCAATGAATTTAGTTTTTTTTTTAAAAAGCACAAACTTCATGATCCTCCTCAGCCTGTGGCGAAAGAGTGGAGGGCGCCCCTTCTTCCTCCTCCAAATGGCTTGCCTTTCCCTCTAAAAGGTATTGCTATTTTTATTTCTCCGCCTACATATTTTCTATAAGTTGTCCTTAAATAACCCCGCGGAGTCTGCCTTTCTCCTATGGCTTTTCAAAATTAATTGTCAGCAGAGCTTTGACCGTATTAATGGAAACTTGTTAACTTCCAAGACAAACAGAAATAGGGCGATGGCGTTTCAAGCAATGGAAAAAAACGTACACTTTTGACAAGATCGTCTGGCTTAAAAAAAAAAAAAGACGCATAGAAAGAAAAAACACTCTTACTTTGGTCACTCAGATACTATTCTTTCACACAGCTGCTTCTTGCTGTTAGTTTGTTTGCCAGACAGCTAACAATTAGTGAGTAAACCTAAAATGTTTATCCTGTCTTTCCAAAACAAATTAAGTATTTAGACAATTTATTTAAACACGTATTTTTGTTGCAAAATAATTGATACAGCATAGGACTCTATAATACACTTTTTGTTGTCAACTTAAATAATATTCCACATTCTAGAATAATTGATTAAAAACAATTTTGTTAGTGAATTGTAAGTCTTGTCTACAGTGTTTTGTTTTTGGGCATGAGCACCATTGAAAGAAGGCAATTCTGTGTATGATGGGTCATCTTTTTTTTGTAGAGGAGTTGGGGAAATTTTACTGTGTCTATCGAAGTTCTCGCTCTAGTGTGTGTGGGAGTACAGCAGCATGGAGTTTGAGGAGCTGGGCATCAGGGAGGAATGCGGAGTGTTCGGATGCATCGCTGCGGGAGAGTGGCGAACACAGCTAGATGTTCCCCATGTCATCACTCTGGGGTTGGTGGGACTGCAGCATAGGTAAAGAGTTATTGCAAGCACGCTGCCACAGTCAGTGGCTTTTTGGCAGACACATGAGGACAGTTTGTCAATTCTGCATGGAAACAAAACTTGATATGCAACTGGGTGTGTTTTGGTGAGCCATTTGATAGCGGAAAAAGCAATATTTTTTACTTTCCTGCTGAGCTGTGTTAAAAGGATAGTTTTTTGTTTTTTTGCAATTGAAAACACAACTTGAGCAATATGATAAGTGCTGCTTGTTAGACCTGGCACCATTGGCGTGGGTCTCTCTTCCATTTTTGCTGTTGCCTCAAGTCTTTTTGCTGGTGTTAGATGCTTTTGGGCACTGTGCCACTGCTATCTAGTGCCACAGTGCAAGTGCTCCCTATTGTAAATGCGAAAACAGCATTCCTTGCTGTTTGTTTCAGGTCTGCTCGCTAGCGCAGGAGGGTTGAGTTTCTGACGCTAAGTTCTAAGGCAAACTGCAATTATTGCGGGTCTGTACTGATTGTTTTTAATGTGCTCTGATTTTAAAACTCCACTTCAAATCATTTAATTTGCTCAGAATCCCCAACAAGGTCTGTTTTAGACTGTACATTTTAACCAGAATCGCTCACTACTTACTGTGATCTTCATCTTCCTGCTGGGTCCCCGGTCCATCACAGCTTGTGCCGGTTATACGGAGGGACAGAAAGCAGTGTAACACCGGGCAGCGTCATCAGAGCTGACCCGCCCCTTCCCTACTTAATTCCCTCCCCAGCGCAGACGCGCGCAGCGAAATCAGCATTCCTTGCTGCTTGTTTCAGGTCTGCTCACTAGCGCAGGGGGGTTGAGTTTCTGATGCTAAGTTCTAAGGCAAACTGCAATTATTGCGGGGACTGTACTGATTGTTTTTAATGTGATCTGATTTTAAAACTCCACTTCAAATCTTCAATTCATTTGCCCTGAATCCCCGACAAGGTCTGTTTTAGACTGTACATTTTAACCAGAATCGCTCGCTACTTAATGTGATCTTCATCTTCCTGCTGGGTCCCCGGTCCGTCACGGGCTTGTGTCGGTTGTACGGAGGGACAGGAAGCAGTGTAACATCGGGCAGCGTCATCGGAGCTGACCCCGCCCCCTTCCCTACTTAATACCCTCCCCAGCGCGGAGGCGCGCAGCGGCGCGCCGGGACGCCGCCCGGAGCCCGAACCCCTGATTGATAACTAGTAACATCCCGGGTAAGTGAATTACCGCTTCATAATTATGATACGTTATAATAGGCAGGAATTAATCTCCTTAATTATTCATGACAGCTTAGAAAAACAGGAGAACCGACCCATACTGCCCCCATCTTTAAGAGAATCCCAAATCTCCCCCCTCACGGCGACTTCTAAAATTGGTCAGGAAAATGCACCCCTGGTGAAATCGTTAGGAAAACCTAGCACCAACACCATAACTGAGGCCAAATCCTTCACAGCTCTTTATCTTAACACTAGATCAATCCCAAAGGACACACTTGAGCTGTGGAGCCTTTTGGAGAGTGACAAACCAGATATTTGCTTCTTCACTGAAACATGGCTCCACAGCCAAGCCTCACCAGATATCACCATCGCATTCCCTCAGGAATATCACCTGATCAGGCAGGACAGAGAAGGAAAGCAAGGAGGAGGCATTGCAGTGGCAGCCAAAGCCCCCATTGATATTACCTTGATAGAGTCCTTCTCTAATCCTATGCTCAAAATGCTGATTATTAATATGAAGCTTAACAAGACTTCCTTTGGCAAAGTAGCCCTGGTATACAGACCCCCAGGCGAAAAGTCCAAATTTACTAACTATCTTTTAGAAACAATAGCCTCACATGTGTTGGCAACAGAAAATGTTATTCTACTAGGGGATTTCAATCACCATGCGGAACTATCCATAGACCCCGATTCCAGCCACTTGATCATCACCATGGAAACTCTGGGCTTAACGCAAAGGGTACTAGGACCAACACACCAGGTCGGGCATACTCTAGACCTAATTTTCACTAACATGCCCAATCTAACTAACAAACCCCCGCTGCCCATGATATGGACTGATCATTTTCTTCTAAAATTTAGTTTTCCTAAGCCGAATGAGTCAAGTCTTAGAACCCATAAAAAAACTACTTTAGTCCGACCCTGGCGTAAAATGACTCCTTAAGTTCCCTCGCCCCTTTTTGATTTACTTTGGAAACTTTTTACTTAGACAAGCAGTATCCTTAAAAGTTAAACCTAATACTCCTATAGCTACAGAAGATGTTACTTTCTTTGTTCGGTCTGATCTATGCAAAACCACCATGGAGAGACGTTGGAATCTGCGTCAATTAATAGACCCATTTAAAGCCGTGGGTGCCCAGGTTTTCCTCCAAGAACCTGCATGCTTAAAAGTTATAAAAGCGGGGCACACATACTACCTTAATCAGGCTAAGGAGGCAGAAATGGTCTTAGGAAAATTTACCAATGTATAAGATACTAGGCATATAGCTTTAGAATGGCCAATTCTATATGATTGCTATCTGTAAGGACAAGACTAATTTGATTTATCTTATATAATTTTGTCTAGCACTAATGGGGGCAAAGATACATCTAAGGAGGCAGGTGGGATGCGGGCAGGTGGCTACACCTTCAAGAGGCTGTCCTATCAGCGACAGCAGGTATTAAGGGGGGTGTTTTCCTATGGTACGGGGGGGAGGGGGTGCAGAAGGGGGGAGCGAGGGTGGGAGGGAGGAGAGGGAGAAAATTAAAAATGGCATGGCAATTCAAAATGAACTTAAACTTTTACTTTAGCAATGAAGGTAACTTAGAGAGTGATGAAAAAGGGAGAGTGCTTTTTGATTGGTCTTACATAAAATGACGTACTGTAGCTGTCTAGCCTGGAACGTATCGGGCCTGAACAATAAACTCAAGAGAAATCTAGTTTTTCAAGAGCTGAAAATGTATGATGCACAGCTGGTTATGTTAACAGAAACGCATGTTTGTTACAAAGATAAGATTTTTTTGAAACAGCTGGGGTACGATTTAGTGGTTTGTACTACTTTAAATTCGCCTATAAGAGGGGTTGCAATTTTAAAGAAAAGACATTGGCAAGTGGAAGTTATTAAAATTGCAGCAGATAAAGCTGGACGATGGGCAATAATGCAAGCCCGGGTAGAAAATAGTTTGTATGTTTTCTGTGCCTTATACGGTTCTAACAAAGATGAACCACAGCTATTTGATTGGTTGAATATGGAATTATTATTGTGGGAAGGAGAACTCATATTAATGGGGGATTTTAATTGTGTATTAAACTATTCTCAAGATGCAACAAAAAAGGGGACAGGGATACGTATGGGTAGAACTAGAGCTGCTATATTGGAGTTAGCAAAAATACATAATATAAAAGATATATGGCGCAGCCTCTACCCAGGTATACCTGGTTATACCTATTACTCATTTCCCCACATACTCTGCTCTAGGATAGATCTGGCTTGGGCCTCAGACGAGCTAATTAGGCAGGGATCTATGCAGGTCATGCCAAAAATTTCATCTGACCATAATCCCATAATGTTTATTTATGGTATAACTTCAAAGGCAAAAGAGAGGCGTTCTTTCACTTTTCCAAGATACTTGTTATCGGAGGAGGCCTTTGTAACTCTTCTTAAAAAACATATTAAGGAGTTTATTGCACATAATATGGACACGGCTAGTGTTTTTACAGTCTGGGATGCCTGCAAGGCCTCTATCAGAGGAATAGCACAACAATATGTTCTCAAACAAAATGCAAAAAAGAAAAAAGAAGCAAAATTAATGACTAATAATATCTTACATGCAGAGAAATGCTTAGCTGATTGCCTAAGAGAGGGGGGTAAGAGAAGGCCTGATATATTATTTCTGGAAAATAAACTACTGGGCCTACGCTCAGACATTAAAAGCTCTCTTAGGGAAAAAAAACAGCTGCAAGATACTTAAATATAAAATCTCGCAATATGAATGCGGGGATAGAGTAGGAAAGCTCCTGGCGTATAAAGTGGCCGAAGATCGGGCATCAACACTGATTAAGTCTATAAAAGGCCCCAACGATATAGTGCATACACAACCCATACATATTATGGGTCAATTCGCTTCCTATTATGAGGAATTATACACTCCAGAAACCAAGATTAGTTTAACTCAGATCCAATCTTACTTAAAAGATAAACTCCCAGCAAAACAATATGTGGATCAGCTTACATTAGACAACTTGGAAGCGGAATACACAACTGAAGAACTACGATTAGCAATATGTTCTCTCCCACCAAATAAAGCGGCAGGGGAAGATACGCTTCCTATTGAAGTGTACAAAATATGCGCCGATGAATTACTCCCTCTTTTTTGCCTAGTTGTGAATACAATAGGAACAACAGGTAAGGCTCCGGAATCCTGGAGAACCGCAAAAATTATGTTCTTTTTGAAAAAAAAGAAACCTCCAACGCAATGCGGGTCATACAGGCCAATCTCCTTAATAAACACGGATGCTAAGGCTTATTCAAAGCTGCTAGCATCACGACTGGCACCTCTCATGCCCCATTTAGTCAACGAACAACAACATGGCTTTGTGGCCGGTAGGGACACCACAGCGCATGTCAATATGGCAATTACGGCATTTGACATAGCTGCTACTAATCGCACCCCACTCGGTATGATACTTCTGGACGCAGAAAAAGCGTTTGACCGGGTGGGGTGGGATTTTTTTATGGGAAGTGTTAACTCACTTTGGCTTTAAAGATCGCTTTCTTAGAGGCATGCAGGCTATTTATAGGGAACCTAATGCTAAAATTAGCTATGCGGGCTATTATCACCAACTTTTGCAATATCAAGGGGGACTCGGCAGGGGTGCCCACTTTCACCCCTGCTGTTTGCTCTCTCCATGGAACCTTTTATTAATGCCCTCCAGAATCAAGAAAAGATAAAACCACTAGATCATGAACATAAAATACTTAAAATCACGGCATATGCAGATGACTTAGCCATATACACGACAGACGTAATAGAAGCAGTAATTGGAATTGCAGAAGAAGCGAAAAAATTTGGGGCTATCTCAGGTTACAAATTAAATTTTGACAAAACTCAAACTTTAATGAACTATCAAATTAATCAACCAGTGATGGGGTTATGCAATTCAGCAGTGTACTTAGGGGTGAACATTTCTTCAAAAATTAATGAAATCAATAAATTTAATTATGACCCTCTACTTAAACATACTTCTACGGTTCTGAAAATATGGCACAAGATTCCATTGAATATCTTGGGCCGTATTAATTTGATTAAAATGAACATCTTGCCCAAATTTTTATACCTTTTTCGTTCCATTCCCCTTCGAGTTAACAGTATATTTTTTAGGAAAGTGGAGGGAATATGCAGCAGCTTTGTTTGGAGCTACAAAACCCCCAGGAGATCTATGATGATACTAAAACTATCCTTAGAAAAAGGCGGATTGGAATTTCCGGACTTTAAGTCTTACTTCTATGCATCTTTTCTAGGACGACTTAGGAGCTTACTAAATAAAAACGAAACCCATTTCTTTTTTTATCAATTTATGTTAGGCACTAATTCATCTCAATTTCTAGCAAGAGTACAGGACCCTAATTTCTTCAAGCGAGTAAAATTCAAGATAGCAAGAGACTCGGTAGCGATTTTTAACCAGATCATGAAATTCTGTAATATTACTTTTCTTCATGCAGACTTACCATTATGGGACAATCCGGCACTACCGGGTATCTTTAATGATAAAGCTGGGAGGGATTGGGCCATCTATGGGATCAAGACACTGGGAGACCTTTATGGCTCTGATGGTTTTCTCCAGTTCTCGTCTTTACAATTGCTTTATAAGCTACCAGGGGAAATGCTACTCAAATATATGCAAGTTAGGGACTATTTAACACGAAAAATGAAGCTAAACAAAATCACAAGCTCGGATATGTGGAGTTTCCTGTATAGTACGAAAGAGAAATCTTTAATTAGCTCTGGATACAAACTCTTAAGCCAATATAATGTGGATGACTGCCTGAGATTGTCACAGAAATGGACTAGAGAATTGGGAATAAATGTGACACCACAGAACATATCTAGTGCTTTTGTTAATATTAACAAAATAGTTCATTCCTCGAGCTTAAAGCTTCAACTATATAGGACGGTCAGCCAACTCTATTATACTCCGCTGAAAATTTCTAAATGGTCAAAAAATAGCGATCGTACCAAATGTCCTAAATGCGATCTGGTGGCAGCAGACCTCATTCATATGATTTATTCATGCCCTATCTTGGCTACGTTCTGGCAAGAGATAGAAAACACTCTATTTCAAAAACAACTGATTTGCTCTCCACTTACTGCACCTATGGTCTTACTTGCCTTAAATACAGGAAGCAATAATTATACCGGTTGGCTAAATATAGCACTATCTTGTGCTAGACTGGTGGTAGCTAGAGCATGGATTTCACCGAATCCACCATGTAGGGCAGAATGGCTGACCTTAATCCATGAAATATACTCTATGGAAAAGGCTCTTGCTAAGAATAGTAGCCGAAAGGCAGTAGAAAAAATGGAAAGGATATGGGTTAATTTTGTATAAGTCCTATATGTTATAAGATGAACTGTCACGGAGCCTTGAATTTTGAACTTCGAAGACCGATTGTTTTCTGTCTATTCTGATTTCTCATATTAAGGTTTTTTTTGTCAGGCCGATGTAGTACTATGTATTAGAATATTCTGTGTTAATTTGTATATTTAATATTCCCCCGAATTCACTCTGGAACCTGTTTTTGATATAATGTTTTCTGTATTGACTTGCGTGCCAAAATAAAAATCTAATAAAAAAAAAAAAAAATGACTCCAGTGGCGTTTCTGACCTATTTTAAACCTCCTAAAGAAAAATCCAATAACGTTGAATTAAGTTAACCCAGCTAGAAGCATCCATTGGGAATACGCTCGACAACATTATTCCAGAAACCAGTGTTAAAGTAAAAACCATTGCGTCCCCTTGGTTCACTGATGCCCTAAAAAAAGAAAAAACTGTCAGCAGATCAGCAGAACGTCTGTGGAGAAAAACTAAAACGCTGGAAAATCGTAAAAAATACAAATTGGCACACTCAAACTACTTAAAAAATATAAAAGCAGCAAAAACACTCTACCTCACTCAAAGAATAAATAAAGCGCCCCACTCCAGTAAAGAGCTTTACAAATTACTGAAGGAGTTTACCGCCCCTCAGGTGGAACAATCAGTATTTAACCCCACTGTGGAATGGGTTAATTTGCTGTCATCCTACTTTGACAATAAAATCAAACTGATTTATTCCACATTTACAGATACCAGCCAAGACTCATCCCAACTTGGTGATGATTCCTTTCTCAAGCCTATCACCACGGAAGCCATAGATACATTGTATCTTACAGAATTTGAGCCTACCACCACTTCAGAAGTGTTAGAAGGTCTTAGGAAAATCAAATCTGGATCCTCTACCAACCTGCTGTCCCCCCGAAAGTGCATGGAGATACTTCCGCTACTGGCTAGTTCTCTCACTAACATCTTTATACCTCTTTCGAGCAAGCATCTATACCTAGAAGGCTCAGGTTAAACCTATTCTAAAAAAGCCCACCAGTGTCCCCACCATCCCGTCTAACTACCGACCTATCTCTTTACTGCCTTATTTCGGGAAGGTACTGGAATATCTGGTGAATAAACGTATTACCACCTATATTGAAAAGCATGCGCTCCTGGACCCCTCACAGTCGGGGTTCCGCGCCACCCATGGAACCGAGACAGCTGTAATTGAGATCGTGGACAACATCAGACTCACTCTAGATAAAGGCGATTCCGCAATTCTCATCCTATTAGACCTATCGGCTGCCTTTGACACCATATCCCACAGCATTCTGAAACATCGGCTGTGGGAGATAGGTGTCAGAGGCAAGGCCCTATCTTGGTTTGAGAATTATCTTGCGGACCGCCTTACCTATATTAAGGTTGGCACTCTTGTATCTAGCAGTCTGCCTCTCACTGTAGGAGTCCCGCAAGGGTCAATTCTCAGCCCCATGTTATTTAACCTATACCTAACTCCGTTGGCTAACATAATAAAATCTCATGGTTTCACAACAGTGTCGTACGCCAACGACACTCAGGTGCTTATCACCTGTAACTCTGATTTTCTTGAAACCAGCGCTAGATTCAAAAAATTTATGATTGACATCAGTAAATGGATGTGTGAAAACAAACTCCAACTTAATTACAGCAAAACGGAAATCATTCTGTTTGGCAAGGCCAATGAAGTCTGGTCACAGGATCGGTGGCCCCAAGAACTAGGACCCTGCCCCGTACCTAAGGAGGTGGTTCGTGACCTGGAAATTATGATTGATTGTTCTCTTTCCATGAAAACCCACATTAACCAAGTATCCGGTGTCTGCTACGGGATATTGCATAAACTGCGAAAAATCTTTAAATGGCTACCTCTTGAAACCAGAAAGCCTTTGGTCCAAGGCATGATTATAAGTCGCCTGGACTATGGAAAAGCTCTGTTTACACCATCAATGAGTGTTTACTTTCTAAATTACAAACGATACAGAATGTCGTGGCGAGATTGGTATTAGGACTGCCCTCTAGGTCTGCCACTATTCCCAGCCTTAAACAACTGCACTGGTTGCCAATCCGTCAGAGAAGCCAGTTTAAAATATTAAGTCTAACCCATAAACTCCTTCACAGCACTGGGCCTACATATCTTGCGAAAAAATTGGTCTGGTATCGCCCTTCCAGATCATTAAGATCCAGTTCAAAATCCCTTCTAGTTCAGCCACGAGCTCGGACGTCGCAAAATGGATGTCGATCTTTTTCCTATGTAGCTCCTCTACTCTGGAATAAACTTCCCCCCCATCTTCTGTCCTTTTCCAACCACCTGGTGTTTTAGAAAAACCTAAAAACCTGGCTCTTCCCCAAATAGCCGATGCCACCTAAGTCCAAAGCTTCGTCAAGGTTGCTGTTTTTCACTGCAAAGTGCCCTGAGACCTTCTGGTGAATTGTGCGCAATACAAAAGCATCTGACTATGACTATGACTATGACTATGTATTAATCAGTGGTTCCATGTTTGGCTATTTGGTTTACTTGTCAGACCCTAGTCTAATGCACTGAGTGTGCCCAGGGCATATAAATCCAAATGCTGCTGGTGGGCTTGCAGCACTGGTTGTGCCACCCACAGAAGCAGCCTTGTAAAATGTGTCTAAGGTTTGCCATTGCAGAGCCTGCATGCAGTCTGGTACTGTCACGCTGACTGGGCAAGTGCACCCACTTGCCAGTCCCTAAACCTTCCCTTTTCTTCATATTAGTCACTCCTATGGAAGGCCCAGGGGCAGGGTGCATTGTAAGGCGAAGGTAGGACAAGCCCTGGTTTGTGTGGCATGTCCTAATAGTGAATTACATCCATTTTCGTTTTTCAATATTGCAAGGCTACCTGTTCTCCATAGGCCAGAATGGGCTGTTAGAGTTATTACATTTTATAATCCTAACTGTCTCAAAGAACATGGTAGAAATTCGAGTTTAGGATGCCTGAACTCAGAATACTAAAATACATTGTTTAGTAAAGTTTATTTTAATATTCCGTGTTTGCAAATACCACTTTTAGAAAGTAGGTTTTTACTTGTCTAACCATTCAAACCTGCCTCTACTAGGTTATGTATTCCTATATCTGGTTTTGTGAGTGACAGGGCTGGGGAATTCCAGGAGACAGGTTGACTCATCCAGTGGTGAATAGAGAGATCTGCATCTAGATGGGAGGGAGGAGTTGCACCTGAACCTTGAATAGGAATGTGCCTGCCTTCCACAATGCTGGCTCCACCCCCTGAGGAGCAGCTGATTTCTCTGCCCTACTCACTGAAAGAAGAGAAGGAGTCCTGTAAACAAAGTGCTCCAGGACTGTACTTGCCTTCCACGATGATGGCTCCACCTCCTGTGGGGTGTCTGATGTGCATGCCCTACACTGTGAAAGGAAAAGAGAAGTCTGGTAAACAAAGTGCTTCAGAACTGGTTGTGACTGGCAAAGGCCCCTCTCCCCTCAGAGAACAAAGGATTTTGGGGTATAAATATTGGGACCCTGAGCCCAAGAAATTAGATCTCTTTGGACTACAAGAAGAAACCTTTACTGAGGAGGGGAACCTGAAGAAACTGAGGAGAGACTATTCCCAAGCTGAAGTGCTGCTTGGGGGATTGGCCTGCAGTGGTTACCTTAATGCCAAAGGAAGGAGAAAGGAACTTTGTGTAGTTTGCTTTCAACTTGTGAAGGGTCTCCAAGGGCTTGGAAAAGAGCTTGCCTCCTGATGAAGTCTCAGGGACAACAAACTTCACCCCCCAGCTCCCCAGAGTTCTTTGGAAGTGCCTGCTGCTGTTTTGGGCCTTCTGAGGAACTGCGTGTCGCAAGGAGCTGTAAGCGCGACTCAACGAGAAGAAGCGTGTCGCCGTCGCTGTGCCTGCCGTCGCAACTCCGAAGGAGGGTGTCGCTGCTGGAACTGTCGCAATGCACCTCATTGGAGAGAAGCGTGCCGCAGTGAAGAGGAAGCGTGTCGCCGTCGCTGCTGCTGCCGTCGCAACTCCGAAGGAGGGTGTCGCCGCTGTAGTTGTCACACTGCACCGCATCAGGAGAAGAATCTCACAATGAGGTGGGAGCGTGGCGCTGTCGCTGTACCTGCCGTCACAACTCCGAAGGAGGGTGTCACCACTGGAACTGTCCCATTGCACCGCATCGACCAAGAGCACCTCACAGTCCCGAGGAGCGTGCCGCCGTTGGAGCTGCTGCCGTTGCATCTTGGATGTCATCGCTGTAGTTGTCGCATCGAGCAGAAGCTTCACGCATCGTGGGAGAAGAGCGTCGCCGCTGGAGCTGTTGCCGCTGCATCGTAAGGGTGTTGCCGCTGCAGTCCATGCATCGAACCGAGGACTTCTCGCATCCCCGAGAAGCGTGCCGCATCTGGAAGATCTTCACGTCTTTATTTATTTGTATCTGAACTTTGCCGCATTTCCTATCGCTCTGACATTGCTTGTCGTGGAAGCGCAACACAACTTAAGGTACATTGACGCAGAGTGTCGCATCTCAGAACTGAACTGAACTGAACTTAGCTTAAATCTACCATCTTAAAATAATCATAGTGTGTATTTTTGTCGTTTATGGTCTTGTGGTAACTCTATATAAAGTCTACTTATTTTTTATATAAAAACTGTGTGGTGTCCATTTGTAGTGTTGTCACTGGGTTACTGTATGTGGTCACAACTGCTTAACTGTCAACGCCTCTGAAATAAGCCTTGACTGTTTGCGCCACGCAACCTAGAGGGTGAGCAGGGGTTATTTTAGGAGTGTAATCCCCTTGTCCTGACTAGAGGAGAGGGTCCCTATTTGTCACAAGTACCTACCTGTGCCAACTAGAGACCCCCAAATCTAACACTGCTACAAATCTACCTCTAAAATTTGGGAAAGGGTTCTATCATTTTGTATTTTGGAAATGGTTGCAAGGTCATAAGTAAATGCAGTGATAAAATTAATAGTTAAAATGTACACAAGTGCTATAGATTGCCCTCAGCAGCTTGTGCGACATAAAAAACACATGACACATACCAGGCCAGTACCAAGAAAAGATTTTTTAGTGGTAGTGTTTTACTAGAGGCATGGGTGAAGTAACATGAGTGCACTATTGTAAGCTCACTGTTAATAAGAAAAGTCAGTTTCTGGCATCCCCTTTTTCCTTATAGAAGTGAATGCCCTCTTTCAAGGCCACACATTATCCCCATGTCTGCAGTTTTATAGTTTTCATCCTTGTCCGTACAAAGTAACTCGAATTCTTGGCATTTTGGTGGAGGTGTGCAAACCTGTTAGTAAAGCGGCTCTTTCTTTGGTATTGTTAAGGTGAGCCTGTGTGATAAATTCCTTTGCAAGCTTTCACAAAGACACAGGTACACTAGGGCTTTTGGTGGCCAGTAGCGACCACCGCTCATGCTATGCCTGATTTTGTACATTGCCTTCAATGTCTCCAGCCTTACATTTGCTTCATTCACTCTTAATGCTACCCTGGATTTTGTGTAGAGTATTTGGAAGTTGTTTCACAAGTTTATTTCAATATCAGCATGAATAAATAGGTCTGCTATTACACTTGTACATCCTTTATTCAGCCGTGTCTTGAGGGAGGTGGTATTGTGGAAAGTTTTGTGCTAATGTCCTGGTGCTATGTATTTACAGTGGTGGGTTCACCACCAAGGATGGGGTTGTTGATGTTGCATGGGTACCCTCTAAGCAAATTGTTGCACAACTGGGGGTATCTGTATTCTGTTGGTGTTTGGGCAAGAGCTTTAAGCTGGTATGGCGCATCTGGAGAGATGGTGAAGGTGCTACTGGATTTTCCTGCCAATTGCTACTGTTAGGGTTTGAATGCCTGATCATTTGAGACCCAGGCTGGTTCTCACTTCTTTTCTTGCCCCTAATTATACAATTTCCGGTTGCTCTAGGGTGCTGTGCTTGTTGGTGTCAAAGCTTCTATGTTAAATAAATGCACTTTTTTGTTAAATAGCACAGAAGGAAGCCCATCCTTGAGTGTGTGTGATTGTTCATCGGTGGCATGTGAAGTAACAGTAGGTGTGCAGCACCAAGGCTAATTTGCTGTATGGCTAAATACTTATAAGGTCCCAAAGGCGAGACCTATTGGCTATGCCAATGCTTGTTGATGTCTAGCTGGACAGGAATGATTGCAGAATCCCTTACCCGGACACTGAGTAGAATACCCAACGATGCGATACAGGTGAAGGGAATACACCCACTGATATCTTTTATGTTTCTACTTCAAACAGAGATAGGTTTGGATAGCTGTTCAATGTAAATGTATTTAGAACTGTAAATGCAAATAAAGGGAGTAATTTAAAATAAATATATATATTCCTTGTTAATAACAATATTCTAGAAATTTAAACTCCCACAAAAGACAAATGATAAAATATAGTTTGGTTCACTGGAATTAGGTGATTCTGTGGCAGTTACGTTTTCTGCATAATTATAGTTTTGCTGAATTTGCCACATAACCTAGTCTCAGCTGCATAGTTTGCAGATTTAACCCAAAAATATATTCGGTTCTAGCTCAACAGGTACAAACATTATTTTAAAAAGTGCTGTACTTCCTGATGCCACAGTGGCAGACCCTTTGCCAAGTTTAACTGGTCACCTTTCAGGTACTGATTACTGTATTCAGGTGTTAACTAATACTAGTACAAATGAGGTGCAGCCTTGAACACAAAGTATAAATAGTGTTTAAAAAACAAAATAACAAATATATCAATCAATTAATCAGGTCGTAACTTGCAGAGCGCAGCTTGTCAACCAAGAGTTGTAACCAGGAGATTGCAGCAGGTCTCAGTCAAATAGCCAGGTCTTGAGCCCATTTCTGAAGTTGGTCAGCAAGAGGGCGGTGCAGAGATGGAGGGGGAGGGAGTTTCAGGCTTTGGAGGTGAGATGGGAGAAGGCAGCAGAATATGCGAGGTGTGCAGAGCGGAGGTTCCTGGGGGTCAGTGAAATTGCAGATGGTGGTTCATGTAGGCGTGTCCTTGGTCATGAGGAGCTTTGTAGGCTGGGGTCAGGAGATTGAAGTGACCTCTCTTCCGGACCAAGAGCCAGTGGAGGTCCTTCAGGTCCTGGGTGATATGGGTTCTCTTGGGCAGGTTGAGGATCCATCTGGTGGCTGCGTTCTGGTTAGTCTGGAGTCTTTGCATGAGTTTGTTGGTGG
This sequence comes from Lissotriton helveticus, assembly GCF_964261635.1. Lineage (NCBI taxonomy): Eukaryota > Metazoa > Chordata > Amphibia > Caudata > Salamandridae > Lissotriton > Lissotriton helveticus. The sequence continues at coordinate 1,474,122,399 of NC_136065.1, forward strand.
TGCCTTCATAGAGTGCTTTGCCATAGTCCATTCGGCTGGTGATGAGGACCTACATCACTGTCTTCCTGGTGCTGGTGGGGAGCCACTTGGATATTTTGTGGAGGCTGCAAAGTGGGTGGAAACAGGCTGAGGAGACAGCTTTGAACTGACATTTCATGGAGAGCTCTCTGTCGAGGATGATGCTGAGGTTGCGGGCGTGGTCTTTTGGTGTCGGGTGGTCCGAGATCCGAAGGCTTCCAGAATCATTGCAGAGGGCGGTGTGTTTGCAGAAGATCAGGGATTCATCTTTGTCTGTGTTGAGCTTTTGGCAGTTGTCCTTTATCCAGGCTGAGACTCTCTTATACAGTTCGGGAAGTTAGGCTTTTTTGAGGTGGGGTCAGCTGATAGTGGGAGGATGAACTGTGAGTGGTCGACATAGTAGATGATGTTGATGTGCGATTTGACGATGTCTGCGAGTGGTGTCATGTAGATGTTGAAGAGGGTTGTGCTCAGGGATGAGCCTTGGGGGGCGCCGTAGATGTGCTGGCTTGTGATGTGAAGGCGGAAGGGGGCAGACTCTCTGGCTGAGTCCTGTGGGAAAGGGTGTCTTCCATCGGAGCACATTGTCTGTGATACCAATCTGGCTTAGTTGATAGATGAGTGTGTGGTGGGAGACTGTGTTTAAGGCAATATACTGCCAAAGATTATGCTACATTAAGCCAAATAATTTCCCACTTTTTGCTGCATGATTTTGTGAACGTTGCAGCATAATTTTGTCCTACAGTGACACATAATTACAGTGGCCCTGAATATAGTGCAGACTGCAACAGTAAAGAAGCATGAAGCATTCTAATTGTTTTATGTAATCTTGCAGGCATAAGTGAAGAACTGTCAGAAATGTACTGTTTTAGCCCACACCAACGCACACCAGCAAATCAACAGATTTCCCTGCGAGTGAAACACATCCAAAGTAATTGTAAAACACAATTCACTGTGTTTGACTCTCGGTTTTGCTTTCCTCTTAAGCATGATCTGAATGAACAACTTAAATGTTCAACCACGCGAGTAATCAAAACCAAAAGTAGTGCGGCTGTTATTTTGGCGAAGAACAGTTATTCAAAAATAAATATTCTTGGATGATGGTAGAAGATTTACATAGAAACATTTAACCAAATGGCGATGTAATTCACAAGGGAGATATGCTACATACTTTGCTTATGACTATGCTATATTTATACCTTGGAAACATTGAACTATTTAATAGAGAGCATATTTAGAAAATACCTCTGTCTTTCTTGATTAGCTTTTAAATCTCCTGTGCCATAAATATGGATGCTAGATGGCTCAAAGAGAAGACTACCTGCATGATACACGGAAACGTGCTGACAACTCGAGGAACAGAACAGTTTAAAAAAAAATCCCTGTTAAAGAACTAGCCCTAACAAATAGCCCAATGGATTGAAGGTGATGTTTTCTGCATTAGATTGCCTAGGCAAATTACAGTGCAAAGTACTTTTACTGGAAACTCAAATTAATCAAAAGCACAAATTCTATATAAATAAGGCGCCTTACTACATTTCAACAGGAACAGTAAGTAGCATAAAATACAGTAAAGGCGTAGTGAATCCATTCATACCAACATACTTTCCTCATCTGTTAATTAAAATACTTTTTTGCTTGACTTCGATATGAAAATTTGCTTGTGTCTGCTGCGCCTCACAACTGAGGCAGTGAACGCACCGAAATTATCTGTGAGGTCCCAGGACATAATTTAGGTGCTTACACGTCTAGGAAAGTTCATTTCACGACGGCGTTTGTATATTTTGCCAGTAAGTAGTGTTTCACCAGCATTACTCAATTGTGCCAGAAATACACGCATATTCTTATTGTCACGTGCAAACATTAGTGTGCAATGCCAGTGCTTCTTCAGGACCCGGCAAATGGCAACATGACAGGGTAAACATGGGCCCAGGAAAGCCTCCAGGGAAAGCTTGCCTTTCTTTGGACAACTTGAGGATAGTAAATACAACCCCATCTCTCTCTTTCTAGAGACACAGCAAAATAACAGGGTACTCTGCTCCTGCATGGAGCTGCACGCCCATCTGGTGAACGCAAGGCTGAACGTGAGCCAAGCAAAACAAATCAATGGCCTATTTATGAGAGGTCAGGCAAAGCTGCCTAGACCAGGGTGAAATACATTCCTCCTTTTTGTCTTCTTCATTTTGAATAGAAGCAGTAAATATGGCAAGGATGGCTGCGGATGCCCCCCCCCACAAAAATATATAAGTAAGTGCACGACAGTACACTTTGGTTAGAAGAGTTGACGTTTTTAAAAAGACGAGGTTGAAGTTTTTGAAAAGACTTTGAATTTTTTTCCGTTTCTGTCTCTCTTTTTCCCCTCCCGCACACTGTCTCTGTTTGTTGTGGAAACCAGTTTTGGAGACACTAAGGGGCCCATTACGATGTCGGGCGGATTGCCTCTGCCAGGCTGGCGGTAGCCACCGCCGGCCTGGCGGAGGTAATCCTCCCGACACCGTTTCCCTAATTCCCCTTTGCCATCTTAGTATGGCGGGGGGGACCGCGGCGGACGGAAAGACCGTCCGCCGCTTTTCCGCCCCGGTCGCCTTGCGGTCGGGGCGAAAAGGAATAATATGGTGGTGTTGTCTATCAGACACCGCCAGCCATATTATGATGGGGAAACAGATGCCTTTCCATGGCGGCGATGCTGCCACGGAAAGGCATGCGTTCTTCACTTTGGGGGCCCCCTGTGGGCGCACAAAGTGAAGGAGGGGTGGGGGGTGCACATGGTGATACCTGTGGTACCCCCCAGCATTTGCATATGCAATGGGGTAGGCACCGCATGGTGCCTGCCGCATTGCGTATGCAAATGCATGCAAGCATTCATAGCAATGTGGCGGGCGGTGCAGAGTGCACCGCCCGCCACAATGTTATGAATTCAGGATGCGGCCGCCACTGTGGCGGCCGCTTCCTAATGCCAAACACGGGACCACCGCCCTATTGACGGGCGGTCCCATTCCACGATAGTCCGCCCGTCATCCTAATGGACCCCTAAGTATTTGGAGAAAAGGAGATTGGCTGATCTTGTCATAGAAAGGTCACTGAGGTGAACATTGAGGTGTCAACAAGGATAGTACTGGATAGTTGATAATATAGTGTTATATATTTTTTTTTTTTCAGCTATTGGCCCTGATGAGAACCCTGTGTACGAACTCTTGGGTTTGTAACGCGTCGACCACGCAGTGCAGCAAAAATAAAAGTCCCCCGTGTCTTGTTATAGTGTTTGATAAACATATTAAGTAAAGAGACTAACTAGCACGAGCAGAGGGTTGATTAATAACAGGCACTGTTGATTTCAAGATTATTATTTAATGAATTGAAAACAAGTAATTTTTCTACGTACATTTTACTATGTATGTGTTTGACTGTTTGTAAAAAAAAAATCTTGTCTTTATGGTGTACCTAGGTAATGTCTAAAAAAATGTTTTTGTTTGTTTTTTGTAAAAATTTAAAAGGTGGGTGTGTGTTGTATATATGATATGTGTACATTACATGACCGAAGTTTGATACAAGGAAAAAATATAACTAGCTCATAAAAAATTGAAAAATAAAAACAGTGAAACTTCTGGTGTCACAGTGAGTCGGGGATGTGTCCCAATTGGAAAGTAAGTGAATAAATAGTGAACATTTCTAGTGGTGTTTTGTTTAGACCAGGCGGGGTCATAGTGCCTGTAGACAAATCAATAAAGACGGGCAAACCACAAAGCAAACCCCTTGAGAGCTTGGCTATCTCTAATTAAAGGTAATTTGCTAACATGGGGATTGTTTTAAATGTATGAATCAGGAGTAAGTATAAGTAAAGTGTATCCCAAATGGTGACACATAATTGAGCTAAAGTGGGCCTGAATGGAAGTCAGCAGCAGCACTAGGACTCACAGCAAAAACGAGCTTGTCACAAAACGTGATGATCAAAAGTAAGTGAGGCGATGGCATTGCCGATAACACCGTAGCTGCAGTACTTAATTTAAGCCAGTGGTTGCAGGTGGAGCCATGTCTTCGCATTGGCACTTCTTTTTCCTTATCAGGTTTTGAACCAGAAGAAGGGAGAGAAAAATATGAAAGGGGAAATGAAAGATGAAGAGAAACATGAAAAATGATGACAAAGGGAGAAAACAGGGATGCAAGAGTGAGATAAAGGGAGGTGAGTGTCTGATGGTGGATAAAATGAAATGAAATTAAATGAAATAGGTTATTTGTATGGGCACACAGATACTCAGGATAGAGTGTCCTGGCGCCTAAAAGAGGCAAGAGGTGGGAATATAACTATGCAACTTTGATATTTGGCACTGCTGATTTATGAAGTTCAAGTCATGGGCTTCTGAGCGAACCTTTGCGCACCATCAATTATTCTTTTAAAAACTAAGTACTGGGTAGCTGATGTATGATGAATGTTACATAACAGAAAACCCATGCACACTCTTAAAATATAAACCGTAATGTCAGTGTAGACACTTTAGACAATGGAGACAAAGCCTTTCATATGCAACATGAATGATTATTTTCTGTAGAATCAGTTGTTTGTATATGATGTCTTTAATGTTCTTAACAAGAGAACCAGCCGACACGTGTTTTGTCGCATATGGGACAATCTTCCCGCGACTCCTCAGGGGTATAACATATGGTGTTGCATAGGGAGAGTCGCTCCTTCGGTGATACTTCCGACCCGACAGGGCCATGGACTGTTGGATGATGTATGGGTGTAGAAAATCTTGCAAATGTATGTCCGTCGTGGAAAATATGTAGGAAGGTGAGTCGATAATGTGGGACAATCAAAAGGCGGGTATGGGTAGACCATACCCGTTACACAGAGCGAAAGGCTGTTTACAGACGCACCCGTCTGATGACCTAAGATCTCTACACATCGACTTTCAACCCGACTTTTGATTGTCCCACATTATCGACTCACCTTACTACATATTTTCCATGATCGACATACATTTGCAAGATTTTCTACACCCACATGTCATCCAACAGTCCAGGGCCCTGTCGGGTCGGAAGTATCACCGACGGAGCGACTCTCCCTACGCAACACCATATGTCTATAGCCCTGAGGAGTCGTGGGAAGATTGTCCCATATGCGACCAACAAGTGATTCTACAGAAAATAATCATTCATGTTGCATATGAAAGGCTTTGTCTCCATTGTCTAAAGTGTCTACACTTACATTACTGTTTATATATTAAGAGTGTGCATGGGTTTTCTGTTATTCAATGTACACAGTATTAGCCTGGGCTGATACTACATGGAGTGGGTTATAGGGCTCATCCCCTCACCCCCTTTGCACCTTATATTCCACTGAGATTTTCCAAATAAATCTGCACTAACACTTAGCAGTGCGCCCTTTTCCTTGAATCTGACTAAAAAACCCTTTCTCAGACCCTTAGAACGTATGATGAATGTTAGTACATGCACATATTCCTTTCACCTTCTCATAATAGAGTTGTCAAAGGCCTAGATGTCAGGAATTGGTTATTCATTTGTGGCGGGATTTGTCCTTCACATTGTGCCTGCATGGAGCTGCACGGGCCTGCTTGGGCCCGATTCACAGAACTAACTTAAGATAAAATCCTAAACTTATTACCATTTTGGTATTCACAGATGGCACTCATCAATGAGTAAGTGCCTTCTGTGAATACAAAAATGAGTAAGTGCCTTCTGTGAAAACCAAAATGGTAGTTAGTTTAGGATTTTGTCTCAAGTTAGTTCTGTGAATCGGGCCCCAAGTGTGGCCCTGCAGCAGGCCACTGCTTCAGCCTAGTATGGAATAAGGCTGAACGTGAGTCTAGATAGTAGAAGGACCTGGCCTTACAACAGCAAATGGCGTATCACAGCACAGTCCTTCTATGAGAGGCAGACAAAGTTGCCTACACTCTCATGGTTGGCACATGGGACCTACATGGAAGTCAGCGGCAGCATTAGTAGTCAGAGCAAAAACCAACTTGTCTCATAACCTATTGATATAAAATAAGTGGGGTGTGGTAATTGGCGTTCAGATGCTAGCTGATGAATGTTACCAGATACTTATATTCTTTTTGCCTTTTCACAATAGAGTTGGGGTTATTATTTTGGGACACGGTGACTCTTCCCAACTGAACATATTCACTCTGCTTAGGTCAAAACAAAGTAGTGATTGAAAATCAGCTCAGCCTTTGGTACCTATGGCACAAGCAGCAGCCAGTCTGCAGAGAAAAGCGTGTTAAGGTCAAGCTGTTCCAACACTTTCAATGAAAATAACACAGCACTTAAAACTTTTATGAGCCAAAAAGGTACCAGAAGCTTTAAAACTGGTTATGCAAATTCGGAGATATGAAGTTCTATGGCAAAAAACTCCAAGAAAAAGTAAAGCACTGCTCAAAAAACAAAAAAATGTGGTTTACTGGGCTGTAGGTGAAGTTTTAGAAAAACTGTAATGGAGCAGAAGCTCGATACACCAAGCTGGTCATCGAGCTCAAAGTTTTTACCTTCTGATTTAGGACTCGGAAATGAAGTAAATATCTTTCAGTATGGCAAGGTTTAAGTCCTTTAAAGTCTGATACATTCTTGATGAGCTCCTGCTGAAGCCGTAGGTTTTGGATTCAAAATCTCTGAGCATGACAAATCTGAATTCCATAGCCACTAGATCACTTCGTGGGTCAGATAGATTTACATTCTTAAAGATTTTCCTTCTGACTTAGTCACTTTCATGGAAATCAAAACCCTCCATTGTGATACAAATGGAAGCCATATCAGGGCAAGGCTCCTCTGAAGCTCAGCAGAACCAGTTTCCAGTGCAGGAGTAAGTTCCGTGCAGAACACATTTTTGTTTTGCCCTCCTTGGGTAAGATCTTCCTTGGTAAGCCTCAGTAGAATGTTCCGGTCCTCCAGAGGTGAAAAAAATTACTAGGTCACATATTTTTTCTAAATGCTGGAAAAGTTCCTTCTGTACAGTCCAGCAGCCTCTAACTCCACAGGGTAAGATTCTAGCTACCATGCCTCTCTTCAGTTATGCTTCTCTTCTGCAAGATCCAGTCCTTTGTGGTCAGCTGGGTCATCTGGTCAGTAGTTGTAGGGAATTGGGTTTCTGTTTGAGGAGGGTTAAACCCTACTCAAGCAGGAATCAAAATCTCTGTCAGGGTGAAACACAAGCAAACCCCAAATAAACATTTGATTAACTATCTGGTAGCTTGGCGCAAAGCAGTCAGGTTTAACTTAGAAGCAATGTGTAAAGTATTTATGCAGTACGGCAAACAGTATTAAGATAAAAACACGAGAAAAATTACACACCAATTTAGGAAAATTTAGTAGAATATAATAAATAATTTGAGACCAAAACAACAAAAATCCAATCAGTTGACCCGGATATACGCAATTTTAAATATTATCTTGAAAACAGTGATTATTAGAAGCACAAAGCACCAACTGTGGTTATCTGATCATGCCAGACTGGACAAAGTCAAACGTTTAGTCCAACTGTGATGGAGCGCAGACCAGATTTAGGGGTAAAGTTAGTCTCACTGAACAAAGTACCGTAAATCCTGGTTGCGGAGTATTGTTAGAGCCAGGGTCAAAGAAAGCTTACAATTTGGGGGAAACCCATGCAGCGGTTCTGAGCAGCAGCAGACTATGATATGGAGTCCTACATCTTCGTTGAGGATGCTATTGACAAGGGGCTTGTGATGCAAAGTCCTGCATTGAAGATGTGTTGCACACCAGCGGTTTGGAAAGAACCTGTGGGGCTGCAATGCGGAGTTCTGCATCATCAACGACGAGAGGCTTGCAATGCAAAGGCCTGCATCAAGGATCCATCACCCACCATGGTTCCAAAGAATTTGTGGGACTGGATGCAAGGTTTGGCATAAGGGTTTCATCACACTGCTGCGGTTCTAATGCAGCTGTGAGGAGTTGCATCGTGCTGCATCAGTTCTGTCTGCAGGACCACAGCTGGACTGAGAAGCCACCTTCAGGTCCACTTCCACGGGTCCAGTACTGGGGTGGCACCACATGGGGGTAGGACTTACCACAGGCAGAGTCCGGGTGCTGGGTTCAAGATGGTGTGAGCTTTTCTGTCCCTAAGGCTCTGATCAGGACGCTAGCCTACTAGCCCCTGGAGTCACTTTGGTAGTCCTGCGTTCAAGAATAAGGTTAATTCCTTTAAGTCTGGCAACAAGGCAGTCGAGTAGCAACCTCCTGGAAGAACAGTACAGCAGCCCTTCTGAGTCTTCCACATGTCCAGGGGCGTGGCGAAGAGTTGGGTCTGAGGGTACATTATTAATACCTGGTTCCCACTTTGAAGTAAGAGAAGGTTCTAGTGGTTTTCAAAGGAGGAATCTGGAATTTCCTGCCTCCCTGCCCTTGCCCCAGCTTGTCTGGGTTTGACAATAGACTAGTGTCAAACGCTTTGTGAGTAGGCTGCGGTAGAGGCTTTGTCATATGCAAGTGTGGTAGGCGACAGCACCTCCCCTTCATCAAGTCTAAGATGGTGTTGGAAAATAGCCCTCTCTGAGTGGTCACCCCAAACTTTTTGCCTTCTTCTTTTTCTGAGCTCCTTTTTGTTGGCCTTTGGACTCTGAGCACTTTACCGCTGCTAACATTTCCTAAAGTGCATGTGCTTCTCCCCTAAACATGATGACATTGGTGTATACCTGATTGGCATATTTGTTGACTGATAAGTCCCTTGTAATGTGGTATACCATATACCCAGGGCCTGTACTTCAAATGCTGCTAGTGGGCTGCAGCACTGATTGTTCCACCCCCAGAATTAGCCTTTCAAACCTGTCTCAGGCCTGCCAATGCAGTGAATGTGTGTGCAGTTTACTGTCACTCAGACTTGGCATTTAAAACTACTTGCCAAGCCTTAAACTCCCCTTTTATTTCATGTAAGTCACCCCCTAGGGTAGGCCCTAAGTAACACTAAGGGCAGGGTGCTATGTAAGTAAAGGGTAGGACATATACCTTTATGTTTTGCATGTCCTCGTAGTGACAAATAGCCTATTTTGTTTTTCACTACTGTGAGGCTTACCCCTCTCATAGGCCAGCATTGGAAATTTCTTAATACACTTTTAAGGTGTAATTCCTGATTAGAGATGGGAAGCTTTTTCATGTTTCGTATGTGTTAAATGGTAAGGACAAATCCTCCTTACTGGTGAAGTTGTATTTCACATTTCTGTTTTAGAAATACCACTTTTAGAAAGTGGACATTTTGTTGTGCGTATATCTCTGTGTGCCTGACAGCCTGTTTCCAGTGCACACCTGGGCTGGGTGACAACCACACTTTGGGGCCGATTAGGATGGCGGTTTTTCCGCATCCTCCGGGCCGGCGGAAGTGTCCGCCGGCCTGGAGGATGCGGAAAAACCGCTGCGGAGCCTCCAAAGACCCACCGCCAAATTAGGATGGCTGGTGGGTCTGGAATTCCATCCGCCGCTTTTCCGCCGCGGTCGGCTTCCGACCGTGGCGGAAAAGCTATAACATGGCAGGCGGTGTCTATGAGACACCGTCCGCCATATTAGGATGTTCGTGAATACATGCTTTTCCACGGCGGCTTTTCCGCCATGGAAAAGCATACGGACATTCACTTTGGGGGCCCGTTGCGGGCCCCCTGGGTGAATGGGGGGTGGGGGGTGCACATGGGGGGTACCTATGGTACCCCCCTGCATTTGCGTGCACAAAGCAGCAGGCACCGTGCGGTGCCGGCCGCTTTGTGCATGTAAATGTAAAACATGCTTTTTTAACATTGCGGCGGGTGCAGCTTGAAGCTGCACCCGCCGCAATGTTAAATATAGAGGATGTGACCGCCACCCTGGCGGTCACATCCTAATCAGCACGGAGGGAACGCCGCAGCCCCTGCGGACGTTCCCTCCTCCTCAAGGGTGGCGGACGGACGCAAGTCCGTCCGCCATCCTAATCGGCCCCTTTGTGCATTCCCTCTAGACAGCCACAAACAAAGGAAGGTGAAGCTCATCTGCATTCAGAGCATTCATCTACATTATGATGGGTCTTCCTGGGCAGGGGTGACACGTACTCTCCAGGTAGTGCCGTGTCCATACACAAAGCACTGATTTACCCCAACCCCCCACCCAAGGTTAGCCTGGCAGTCAGAACTGGGTTAAAAGGGATCCTTGTGCACTTAAGAGAGTTCCTTTGAAATCACCCCATAAGTCAAAAGCCCTTTTTGCTTTATGTTCTGGAATTCAGACTCCCAAAACAGATGCTTCTGGATCTTGAACTGAGCCTCTGTCATAAGGACTGCTGTGCTGCTTAAAGGACTCAAATGGACTGCTTTTCTGGAAGAACTACTTCACTGCTTGTTGCCCTGTCGCTTGCTCCCTGCTGCTCCCTGACTCTGCTGGGAGGACTCTGCCTGCCCTCCAAGTGATCTCCAAGGATTTGCTGTCTTGCATCCTGTTCTTCTGAAGTCTCAGGGAGACAAAGACTTCCAACTTATCATCTACAGCACCTGGGCCTGTCTTCAACTCGCTCCTGACCCCCAATAGGTGTCTCTGTAGTCGAGGGCCCTTGAACGTAGCTTTTCGGCCTCTGAAATCAAGCTTTTGTGCTCTTGTCAACTGTGAAAAGGCCCATTTGCTCTGAGACTGCACCGCTCACTCGAAGGATCAGTGTGAGTTGCCACAGCATCATCCCCTCCCGCAGCAAGCATTGAAGCCTAGACCACGAGACCCCATCTGCTGCCCTCAATGCCCGTCTGACTCTTCGTCCCACATGTTCTTCGCTTGCGACACTCTATGTGCTCCAGGCAACCGACTCCCCCGCGAATGGGGCTCCTGGCGCAGCTAGAAAAGAAACTTCAGCTGGACCTATTTAGTACTGTATCCGACCTGCCCTTCATTGCGGTCAGCTTGAACTTTGGATTTACCCCTGTCTAGCACAACCAAAAGTAACCTTTTAGCGCTATTTACTTCTAAGCATTGCTTTTGGTTTAGTCTTCAAAAATTCATATCTTGACTTCTACTAATTGGATTTTTTGAGTTTTTGTCTCATTTTTCTCATATAATTATTCACTATTTTTCTAAACCTGTGGTGTATTCATCGTTCCTCTGTGTGTATGTGTTGCACAACTACTTCACACATTGCCTTTGTAGATAAGCCTGACTGCTCTGTGCCAAGCTACCAGAGGGTGATCAAGGTTATCCTATTGTGTACCTGGATTACTCTGACTAGAGTGGTGGTTCCTATCTGTCCTGGGTGCATACCTAACCCAGCCAGTAATCCCATTTCTAACAGATAGCCCATCCTGCCAACACCTATTTTTCTTTGTCTCACTATCTAAGAGCAATACACAAAGACCAACTGCTACACCTAGTCATGCTCCAGGCACCAAATGGTTGGGACAAGAAAATGCAAAATTTCTAAAAGTGGCATTTTCAGAATTGTGACTTAAAGTCCAACTTTACTATTAAAGAGAGTTTTAAATTACAATTCTTTCAAACTCAGCATTCCTACTTGCTCCCAATTGAAAGTCAGCATTTATTAAATGCAATAAGGCAACCCAATGGTATCCTATGGGTAAGATAGACTTCGCAGTGGTGAAAAACTAATTTAAGAGTTTTTTATTACCAAGACATGTAAAAGTTAAAAGAACTTTCTAAACTTTTTAAATACATTTCACCCTGCCCTATGGCCTGTTTAGGGCCTACCCTAAGAGTGACATATGTATTAAAAAGGTTTATTTGGCCACGTCAAAAAAAATTGCAGCTTTAAGTGCCCACACTTGCTGCAATAGCATGCCTGAGACCTGTTTAAAGGGCTACCTAGGTGGGTGGCACAATCAGGGCTGCAGGCCCACTAGTAACATGTAATTTACAGACACTGGGTACTTATAGGACCACTTTACTAGGGACTTACAAGTTAAATGTGATAATTGGGAGGAAGCCAATTTTCCCATGTTTAGAGGAGAGAGCACTTTAGCACTGTTTAGCAGTGGTAATGTACACTGAGTCCTAAAGCCAGCAAAAATGAAGTCAGGAAAAACAGGAGGATGGAAGGCAAAATGTTGGATGAAAACCCTGCCAATAATATGAGGTCCAATAGGAGTCCTTTTGCCTTTTGTGTTCCAGACACTTGTAAACAGGAATGCCAGCCACTTGATGCGTGGAGGGTAGTTCCAGCCCCCAGATGCCCAAAGGATTCAGGGGTCCTTGATCCCTGAGTGAGTCCTCTTCGTCCAGCAGGAGTGGGACATCCTCCTACAGCAGAGCTACCTTCTTTAGGTGGAGCCTTCCCAGGTCCATTAATGCTATGTGGTGGTAGTGGTTGAGCTGCCAGATGTATCCTTTGCATTAGCCGGTAATTCAAAAAAAGACCCCATTGTGAAGCAGGTCCTTTTTACCTTACTATACAATTACCCAAGAGCCGCTGTTTAAAGATGGCAAGACCCAGCTGTAACTAGGCAGATCTGTCTTCATTTCCCTTGCTATTTCCCTATTTAGATGAGGTCTCTTCCCATCTGATAGGGTCACTACTGTTTCTTTCCCCTACTGTAACTGGAGCCAGGCTGTCTTATAGGATTTGGAAATACATGGGAGAAGCTCTCCATGGCATCTGCAAGCCAAATGAGGTAGGGATGAAGTTGGCCCTTGTTCTGCCAACTGTTCCTGTTCACTCTCAGATAGCTAATCTCTGCCAAGCTGTTAGCAGTTAGGAACTATTTCTTCTCCCTTGGCCTAGAGGCAGGTTATTATCACCTGAGCTAGAATCTTTTAACTCTCCCTGCCAGATTTGAATTCCAGCTCTAAAGGTGTGATGAGTGGCAGAACTGGTTTAAAGCCAGCTGTCGCAAAGGCACCCTCAAATGCAATTTTACAAAGTTGCGGTTCTACTTATCAAAATCTGATTACACCATCAAATCAAGAATTTATCGAGCATGCACCACAGCAGAGACTGAAACTAATGACTTTAACCCCATCTAGCCCTGATCAGTCAAAAGTCTACCGAGCCTACACAGTGAAATAGCTTTTGGGAGAGCCCACTTACCCTAATATGTAGTGTGCCAACAACAGAAAGAAATGGTTCCTGATCTTATATTTGAATAACAATAATTTTATAGAAAAAAAATCAATGTTAGTTCAGTCAAAGCAAAGTCATTTTATGCAAAAACACTTTTAGACAGAAATCACATATTTTATTTTTGTAGATTGGTTTTAAACTAATAAAATACTAGGTTCCATGAAAGTATATTAATTTGAAAACAATCAGTGAAAAGGTATTGGGACAGTGCAAAACAACTTGCTTCGTGCTCAAGTGTTTCACACAAAATATTGGACATAAGCCGTGAACAAACCACAACATAACCAACAAACACATGTCTTGAAACTTGTCAACAGGACAATTCCACTGTTCCATAACAGACAAATAATTAAATCAGAACTGATTCATATGGGCAGGACGTTCCTGTCTTGGTTTAATGAAACTCTATCATTTTGTGATAGGCAATTTTGATGTTGCCTCAATACTTTTAGGGCCCTTGCCTGTCGCGGGTACTTGGGCCTCCTACACGAGTGAGGCACCATTTTTATCGGGAGACCAGGGGGAACGCTGGGTCAACGGAAATTTGTGTTAGCCCGGTAATGCCACAACTTACCCACACAAAAATGTGTGGAAAAAGTGATTTTTCAGCTAAATGTGAGGTTTGCAGGGGATTCTGGGTAAGAAAATGTTGGGGGATCAATGCAAGCCACACCCCCCTAAAATCCCTGGATGTCTAGTTTTCAGAAATGTGTGGGTTTGGTAGGTTTACCTAGCTGGCCGCCGAGCACAGGGCCAAAAACCCAGGTGACCTCCCTTGGAAAACCAGGTTGTTTTGTGATAGGCAATTTTGATGTTGCCTTCCTATGTTTTTGAGCCCTTGCCTGTCACGGGTACTTGTGCCTCTCATGCGATTGAGGTACCATTTCTATTGGGATACTTGGAGAAAGGCGGGGGGTAGGAAATTTGTTGTTTCTTTATGCAGAGTGAACATTTTAGCAGAATAATGCAAGGAAAATGTGACAGACTGTTTGAGGTTTGCAGGACATTTTGGGTAAGCTAACGTGTTGGTATCCACAAGACATCACCATGTACTCCCATGGGTGTTTAGTTTAAGACAATATCTACAGTTATTCTTAGATGAATGAACACCTTGGCAGAAAGCTTAAAAAGACAAAAATTACTGCACAGCCATCTATTCCTCAAGCACATGCACATACTGGTTGGATTTCTCACGAGGGCGAGTGATGGTTCAGTACTTAAAATTGTATTAACAAGAGATTTCACAAAAATGAAATGCACTGTCAATAATTAAAAGGATAAAAAACTGAATCAGCTCGTGAGCTGTAAAGCCACGGCAAGGCACCTACTGCTTTTCAGGCCATTCATATACCTTTCATACGTGATACACAGAAGACCATTCACACCAGCAGGCACGAAACCAACACATTACAACACTCACAAAAAGGGACAAGGTACACCCTGCTTGAGAAAGACAGAAAAGACAAATATTTTTGCACAACCACCTATTCTACAAGCGCACAGACTTACTGGTTGGATTTGGCGCAAGGGTGAGTGATGGTTCAGTATATACAGTTGTATTAACCAGAGATTTCACAAAAATGAAATGTGCTGTTAATAATTGAAAGGACGAGAAAACTGAACCATTGACTCACAGCTCGTGAGCTGTAAAGCCATGACAAAGCACCAACCGCTTTACAGGCCATTCATACACCTTTCATACGTGTGACACATACAAAACCATTCACACCACCAGCCGCGGGCCAAGCACATTACAACACTCACACCAGCAGACAGCGCCATTAAAGGGCCCATCCCTTTCACATGCCCACATTCCTGACACAGCAACCACACCAGCTCACGGATTGCATGGAGTGGCAATTAGAAAGCAGTGTAAATGTGTAAATGTATGTAAATATATGTATACTTGTAAAGCGCACTATCACCTTTCAGGCATCCTGGTGCTGCATACCGCTGTGGAACCCTTCCAGGCTTTCCCTGTGAGATGCCCTCTACTGGGCACCCCCAAGGTGAAGCCAGGCATCCTAGCGCTTTCGAGGCCGTTGTGGAGATTAAGCAAGCTATTGCCCAGAGTTGCAGAGTGGGACCCATGATTAGAGTAGACACCAAGGCGAGAATTATCGAGTCCGTGTACATTGAGCCCAAGACCCTGCTGCGTCGGGAATTGAACCCTGGTCCCGGGCCAGACCTCTGCCTCAGGGTCTGCCGCTCTAATCGGTGACCCACACTTCTGTGTGTAGTGACCAGCAGCAAGTCACTACTCACACACCGCCAGCCAAGCGCCCATCCACGCACACCGCCAGCCGAGTGCCAGTTCACGCACACCGCCAGCCAAGCACCAATCCACGCATGCCAGCCAAGCGCCAGTCCACTCACCGCCAGCTAAACACCAGTCCACGCATACTGCCAGCCATGCACCAATCCACGCACACCGCCAGCCAAGCGCCAAACCATGCATACCACCAGCCAAGCACCAATCCACACACACCACCAGCCAAGCACCAATCCACGCACACCACGAGCCAAGGGCAAGTCCACTCACCGCCAGCCAAGTTCCAGCCCCCTCACTGCCAGCTAAGCGCCAGTCCACAGACATCGCCAGCCAACTGCCAGTACACGCACACCATCATACTTTTTTTAAAACACAAAACAAATTGCAACTAAATACAAAACTATAACTACAAAAACAACAGCAGTAACTAAAGACATCATTCTTTTGCCAAACGTTAAACTGAACAACTATATAAACCCATACAGACCAGGCAGTACACTATTAGACTCATGGTTGCTCCCAAAAACTCTTTTGAGTGTGATACAATCTGAAACATGTGGGCACACACAGCCCAGGATTAGAAGGACAATCGGTACAGTGCATACGACTCTCCTTCCGCACACCTCTTTGCAAGCAGACTCTACATCTCTTACAGGGATTGGTTTTTTTTGGGCGTGGGAGCAATTAAATCAGGAAAGTGGCGATCTTTCAATCTAGCCACATCCTCCACCACTCCAACTCTAGGAACACTTGCCTGTTCCACAACAACAAAGGCTGCCTATCACAGACTCCTGAAACTGAACAAAAAGTCAACTTTTATGCAGGAGAACATTCCTTGAACACAACAAAAGGATTGAAAGTTGTTAAATTGAAGAGATGGATGGCCAACTTCTTATACCAAATGTAAGCCTTATGAATAGCAGTGTAAGGTTCCAAAAACTGATCTACTCTATCAACACCACCCATGTGCTTATTGTAGTCTAAAATGCACACAGGTTTGCGCACTTCAGCAATCTGACCCCAAACAGCCACAGGTGAAGTACTCACATCATGCATGGTAGTCAGCATGTACACATCCCTCCTCTCCTCTCCTCTCTTTCACAGCTAGTAGTTCATCACTACGCAAGTAACTGCACTGTCCCTTCTGAATTTTTTTGCAGGCGAGATCATTTGGATAACCTTTACGGTTAGAGCGGATTGTGCCACAAGCAAAAGTGTCCCCTTTGAACAATTCCTTAAACAATTGCACAGCTGTGTAGAAATTATCATGGTACAAATAGTGGCCTCTGTTAAACAGTCCTCTAGCAAGATCCCACACAATTTTCTCTGAAACTCCAAAAGAGGACAGACAACCAGGGGGGTCAATAGTGTAATCCCTACCAGTGTACACACGGAAATTAAAAACATATCCTGCCCTACTCTCAGAACACATATACAGCTTAATTCCATAACGTGCCCTCTTGCTAGGAATATACTGCCTAAACACCAAACTTCCTTTGAACAGGACCAAAGACTCATCAATAGATATTTATTTCCCTGGAGAATAGATCTCTGAAAATCGATCTACAAAGTGATCAAGAACAGGCCAAATCTTAAAAAGATGGTCACAGTCAATGTGATCTCGTGGCAATGCCAAAGTATTATCAACAAAATGCAGCATCCGAAGCAAAAGTAAATACTGATCACGAGCCATAATTGCAGGAAATATGGCTGTAGCCATCAAGGGACTGGTAGACCAATATGAAGCCATGGACGGCGACCTTATCAAACCCATCAATAAAGTCAAACCCAAAAACTTCTTCATTTCTTCCAAATTAGTGGGAATCCACTGGGTAGCTCTAGAGTGGGGCCTATGTCTGGCACTGTTGTCCCTCAAAACCTGTTCAGCATACACATTCTCACCCAAAAATACATCATTCATAAACAACTGGAAAAACTGTATAGGCAAAAAAAATTCACATTCCACTCTACACATTGCATCACCACTAAAGGAAGGCAACACCGGCTGCACCATGTTTGGATCAACCCAGAGTCCAGCACTTCCAATAGGAAGCCTTAAAGCCTCAGGCTGCAATTCAGATGCCTCTTGCACGATCGGCACAGCAGTGTTCTCCTCTAAAACAGGGACTTCATCCGCACTGAGAGTAGCTTCATCCACACCAAGAGTAGCTTCATCGACACTGAGAGTAGCTTCATCATCTGATGATTCTATGTGGAGAGAAAACTCACTGCCTGAATCTTCCCCTCCCTCCTCTTCCTCAGACACACTGTCAGTCTCATAATCCTGCTCAAAGGAAGAGTCAAGAAACATACCAACCACCTGCTGAGCAGTCATTCTACGGCTAGCCATAATGCTTCCTAATAAAGGTAACTTGTCAAACAAGTCAACAACAACAAACCCTTTGTAAAAAAAGAAATAAACAAAATGTAGCTTTATCGCATAGACCTATATACTCCAACACTATACCACTCATTTGACAGAAGCAGCTAGACTCACCACCACCTACTCTGCACAGACACAGTAAGGATCAACAATATCCCCCTAAAAAAGAAAAAGAAAAAAAAATGTACACATAAGACAATGCAAAACACATCGCAAAGAATTTCATGCTCTGAAAACTAACAAATATGCTGCCATTATGACACCACTTACAAATTAAAATTCATTCATGCATGACAATAATACTCATTTGGAGTAAACACAGCAAAAATGTTTTTCTTACCAAATAAATGCAATCACCCAAAACTGCAGAACAACCACTGCAGAAACCGCAAACAGGAATAAAAAGCTTTACACTAGAATAAAAGGAAAAAAAAAATTACAATCACATATTCAAATAATGCAGCAGTCCACACACAATCTACCAGCTAAGCTAAGGGGTAGGTGGGCCTAAGAGTATTAATAAATTATTCACCCCAGTAAAAAGGGAGCAACCCTTGCCCTTAATCCACTCCCCAACACAAACATTTTTTAAAAAGCCCTGTTGTCTAGTAGCTTCTGCCCTCTTTGTGGGCAGATGGGCCTAAAAAACATACTTCTGATCTGCCACCAAAAGAGGACAGAAAGGGCCACAATCGTTCTTCCATGAAGGGGAACGGCCCTTGCCAAAGAGGCCACTCCCCACAAACAAATCCCTGGTGGCCTAGCGGGCCCAAACATGACAAGTCCCAGCCCCCAAAGGAGAGCGACCATTGCCCAAGGGGTCACTCTCACCTTAAAAAAATCCCTGGTGGCCTAGTGGGCCCTAGATAAAAAAAAAAGACAACATCTGCCCCCACAATGGAGTCAGACAGCCAAAAACAAAGCCCTCAAAGGGGAGTGCCCAAGAGGCCACTCCCCACAAAGTATTCCCTGGTGGTCCAGTGGGCCAAACATAGGGAGACACAGCCTCCAAAGGAGAGCGACCCTTGCCCAAGGAGTCACTCTCCCAAAAACAATCCCCTGGTGGCCTAGTGGGCCCTAGAAAAAAAAAGGCAAGATCTGCCCCCCGACGGGGGTAGACAGCCAAAAACAAGTGGAGTGACCCTTGCCCAAGGGGCCACTCCCCACAAAGTATTCCCTGGTGGTCCGGTGGGCCACTTTAAAAAAATGGCAAAATCTGTCCCCCCAGAGGGGCAGACAAAGCCAAAAACCATTGCCCCCTTAAGGGAAGTGACCCTTGCCCAAGGGGCCACTCCCCACAAACAAATCTCTGGTGGTCTAGTGGGCCAAATATGGGGAGAGACAGCCATCAAGGGAGAGCGACCCTTGCACATGGGGTCACTCTCCCCCAAAAAATCCCTGGTGGCCTAGTGGGCCCCAGATAACAAAAAAGGGTAAGATCTGCCCGCCATGTGGGCAGACTGCCATAAACATACTCCCAAACGGGAGTGACCCTTGCCCAAGGGGCCACTCCCAACAAATAATGGACTTGTGGTCCAGTGGGTCAAATAAAAAATAAAATCATAAATCTGCCCCCACAGGGGGGCAGACAAAGCCAATTACTCATGCCCCCATAAGGGGAGCGACACTTGCCCAAACAGTAAATCAATTACAGTATAAACAAAAAAAATCCTTGCTCTAGTGGGCATTCCTGCAGCAGGAATGCACAAAGAAGCATCAGGGGAAAGGGAAACCCTTTCCTTTCCCCCAATGACTCTTTTGTTGAAATCACACCCTCCCCAGAGACAAAACTTACCTGTTTGTTCGCCGACGCGCGCTGACGTCATTGATGACGTGGAGGCGGCGGGGGGAGGCAGGAAGATTGGCGTCCCACGGGGGAGCGCCAGCGCTTCATCAGTGGGGGGTTGCCATGATGGCCAGGAGCCGTCATGAGCACACGCCCACTGTGTGTCATTTAGGCTCCCGGCTGTCATGAGCACATAAGGTGTTGACAATTTAGCTGAGTCTCTAGCTTAGCCCTCACAACTTGTCTCGTCCTATCCACAAGACAAATTGTAGAAACGAAAATACGCTACGTTAAAAACCATGCTTGCACTTGAGATAAACGTCAAGACCGGCAAATTCATACCTTCGAGCGTTCCACCACCTTCTTTAACGCCGAAAAAAGTGTGAGAACCGGAGTCCCTGTCCCCGACTCCATCAGTAATCACTCCCCCATGACGAGGACGACGTGAACAACGTCTACGTACATCGAGTGTGAGCACAGTTTTTAACGTAGCGGTTGACTAATGGTTGGTGGTATTTCGTTTCGTTAAACAGCTCATGGAGGCAGCGTATGTGCGCCCGATTTCACTATCTGGAAATTGCCTGTGCTGGGAGTAATACCACACAAGGTTTAGGTAAGCGGTGCCGTACAATCTATTTAATACACAGTTGTGTGTATAGACTTTAAATTTGGTAATGGTAGTCTATGTTCTTTTTTGTAGCATTAAAGAAGCCAGAATCGGACTTATGTTGGAGTAATGATTTACCCACGATAGCTTTGTAGGACCCAAAAAGTTGTGAAAATACAGACATTTAAGAATGTATGTCTTGGGTGTCTAGTAATTGACTTGAGGTATATAAGTCAATTTGGAGTGTGATTAACTGCCCTGTGTGTAATCGATACATGTTGATTCCTCTGCAGACAGTGAGCGTGACTTTGCTCAAGATGAGATGGATGGTCGTAATGTGCCCTTGCTTTGAATACTTGGAACTTTGATGTAGTGCGTAAGGAGGTGAGTCTAGCACACAGTCTTTATGTCATCCACTTAGCCCAGAAGCATCAGACATTTGATTAATTAAGGGTACCCTATTTATTACTATTTTTATACTTAAGGTCAGTGGAAGTGGAGTTCACGTATGAGAACCCGCATTTGATTTACCGGAAATTCAAGACGCTACATTAATTTAGAACGGTGAGCATTAAATTTGTAGTTCTATATGGAATAAAGTTCTCCCTGAGTAATAGAAATCCCAATTTTAATATGGATATATTTTGATTTCTTTGTATAGGTTTCACACACTTTTGTTCAATCCCGATGAAGACCCCAGATTGACAATACCAAGTTTTCGCAAGATAAGGAGGGGTCGAAACGTCTTCGTGTTTGATAAATTAAACGTCTTAGTCAGTGTCGAATAAGAGACTGTACAATTCAACTGTGACATTTGACACATGACTACCAAATACGAATAGGACGTGATAAGAATTAGTCATTTTTATGTGTGATTATTATTTTTGTGTATTGTAATGTGAAGTGATATATATATATATATATATGTAATTTTTTCCACACTGTAAATGTTTGTAATGTGATGTGATTTATATATGTAATTATTTATAAACTGTATATGTTATTTTTGTGGATATGTGTGTGTGTGTACACTATATCTTTAGTAAATATGAATTCTTTTGATTGATTTGTGTATGATTATTTGAAATATTTGGGAGACCTTTTTTGAAAAAAACTATTTTTTTGTAACATTTAATGGTTAGCCCATGGTGGGGGGCTTGATTTGATCATTGACTAATTCCGTGAGAGGTAGGTAGCAGAACCATTGTCCGTTTACTGGAGAATTATGTGTAATCAAGTGCCTGGAAATGTTATGATCGCCATATATCAGCTATCTCACTGGGTGCCAACCAGTCCCAGTCTTTAATATCTGGGTAACGACTCAAACCCACAAAATTTCCCTTGAGGTCTGGCCCTGGTGCTCTGCCATCACAATATTAAAGTTACCCTCATGTTTATTTCCCCTTCCCTTACAAAGAGAATATTCAAAATTGAGGACTTAAGAACGCTCTCTCAATCACTGTTTGCATTATCTAACAAGAAATGATACATGTACATGAGACCTGGTTGATTACCAAACTCATGATCGCACCCAAACCATGCACGATTACTTTCCTAATAGCGCAGTGTATTCCCATCAAGCATTATATGGATACTCCATGCTTTCTGAGTGGTCCAGAAAAAAAGTATTTTTATGGAAATCATTTTGATCACATCAAGAACCTATTTCTCCTGCATAAATACTTTTTTGAAGCAAACATAAGTTACTCTCCGACTCCTTTAAAAATGTCAACACCATCACAGGCTTAGCTGGGGTGTTCAAAACCTTAACATTAAAATTAACATCCTTTAATATCATCACCATTCCTATGATTAGCCCAGACAGACCCATTTCCGATTATTTTGGCTGTCCCCTTCAGACCCTCAGCAATTTCTAGAAATTATTTGTTGTCCCTATTTCGACTAAGGAAAATCCCCCCATCTTCAAACACAAAATGCCGACCAAACTTAAAACCAAAGGTTGATCCAACCTACCTACCATTCAGCTGCACTTGTCATCTTTTGTTACCTTCAAGTGGTCTATGTCTCACTCCCCTAAATATTCCCATCCACAATATCCAATATAAACCATTGAGCTAAGCTCATAAGGTCTCATTGGAGCAGCCCCTAGGCTTCCTTGACATCTAAGCCAGAGACAGCATCTTTCAGGAGGCCTTTGGCAGTTTATTCTTATTAAGCTGCTGCAGTATGTTGCCTTTAGCCTTTTCAATATCCCCATGAGAAAGATGTGTACTTCTTCTAGAGAGTCAAACCATCTAAAGTGCCAGACAGCACTCTTTTCCCTCGTAAAGGGTTGCTGAAGGGTTATTGGCTTCCTTTCCATCACGAAGAACCAAAAGTTTGTTTCTACCATGGATCAGATTGCATGCCTCTTTCCGTCTCTTGTGAAAATCCATTAGAAGGGATGACCTAATTCATAAGAAGCATTTTTCTGGTGCATAAAGTTGAGTTTGACTTGATGTCATATAGTCTTTTTAACATATCTTGTGTTACAATGGCAGGAGGGCAATCACTTTACAGCAATAAAGGGGGTAAAAGCTGGATATAACAATGACGCTCACCTGGCAGTTTAGCACAGTTATTCTTCTTGCTCAGGAAAGTTCCTGACAACTCTGGACACCTTTCCTCCTTGTCTTAGAGAGGGGGGGTGTTGGCTGTCAGCATATGCTTAACTGAGGCTTTCCTGCTGCCTCTATTGCTAGCCTATGCGTTTAAGGCCATAATGTACATTCAGGCCTCCATCTATATGAGCTAAATGCATTGGCATTCAAGAACTCAAGTTACTTATGTTAAAACGGTCCATTTCCTATTTGCAGTTCATAATGATTCACCCCAGAGGAGAGCACCATTTTAAAGATCCACCATTTGTGCCCTTTGCAGTGCAGGGATCAAACCAGACTCCTGTCTAGACTGTTGGTTCCCTTCTCAGCCCCTCTGATACCCATTTGAATGTGCCATCACTTCAGTCACAAGTTCAGTAGAGCTCTCACTGTCTTTGTGAATTACCCACCTCCATTGGGTTGTTCTCCCTTTTTTTTTAGTTGAAGTATGCTTTATTGAAAAATAATTAAACAGCAAACATTAATCACAGTAACATAACTAAAACTGTCACATTAAAACTGAGTAAAGAAATGTAACTACATTGGAATGAACAAGCATGAATTAACTACAATAAGTATAAGTGGAAAAAATGCTGAAATATATAGGTTAATAAAGCATGACTGTAAGAAATGGGAAAGGGGGAGGATGAGAAAGGGAACTATGGAAAAACAAGCATTTGCAATGCAATAGATCTCGCATTTACCCGAGTTTGGGCTATTGGCCTTGTAAATGACAATGCCTTTTATTTATGTTTTGTTTTTTAAGACATAAGTAAAATGCATTGTCGTTTACAATGCCAATAGCTTAAACTTGTGAAAATGCGAGACCTATTACATTGAAAATACTTGTTTCTTTTTGTGAGGAGGATTTAGATTTACCAGACACTTGTAAACAAAATGAGGAAACTGATTATATTTAAATAATGAAAACAAACGGCAAGTAGCTGGAATTTCAAATGTTATTGCCTGCAATCCTTGTGTGGGCCACGGTAATTTGGCTACTCTAGTTCCTAGAGTGTCAAATAGGGGACTTGTTAGATGGAAATTGAAGAAAGCCTATTTGAGAAGGCAAGACCAGCTGTATGAATGTGAACACCATACGTCAAACATTTAGACAACGAGCTCCAAATCTGATTACAGTCTTCTTATACTAAGGTTCCACATTTTCTTCAATTAAATGGCTACAACGTAAAATAATTTGCACTCTTTTTAAAGCGTCTCACCAAGTGCACATCTTAGGGCATGTGGAGAAAGACCTCGGTTGCCAAGTGTAAGTCAAACGTTAACATGCAACTGCAAAGGCAATCGGTCGCTCCTATTCAAGGCATTGGTTTTTGCCAGTGTTTTAATTCCTTTTAGCTATGCTGTGCAGCTGCTGAAAAGTTATATATATAACAAAAAATATATGAAACAGCCAGTGCTTGCTGCGTCATAGAGCTTGTTAGGTCTCTGCCTCATCCAGCGTATGCGCTGGTCTGGCGAGACATTTAGTAGCTGCTTTTAAAAGTGCTACCTTGCCGGCCACCAGCTTGCTAGAACACGCACAAGAGCGAGGGCACATGCGCGTAATAGCAAGCTGGGGGCTGGCAAGGTAGCACTTGCGGTGACGCGCCTGCACACCACTTGTGTCATCACATGCGTTTTTTTTTGTGATCGCGCTAGGCGTGCGCTTGTAAGTCTACATTTTCTTTTCATCACCCACTGCTGGAAGTCTTGCTTGGATACAGCTTCCCCCAGTTCGGCACTCCAAGTGCTTCCTTTATGTCAGTGGGGTGTACATAATATCCTCTGTTCCGCCACTGCTCTCTCTTTCTGTTCTGTTCCCTCCTTGCCTGTCCTATTCCATCTTGCATCTTTCATCCATTGCTCTATCTTTTGTTTCTTCCTAGTCTCACTTGATCCCTCGTGCCTTCTGTCCTCCCTCCTTGGCTCTAACATTCCCCCCTTTCCTCTCTTCTGTGCCTCCCATTCCCTTTTTGCATGTCCTGGTCTCTCTTTTCGTCTCACATTCTCCCGTTTTCACTCTCACATACCCCTTTCCCCATAAACAGTCCCTTCCTTCTCTTTCTTCTCCCTCTTCTTTCTCCTGTTCCCTTCTTCCCTTTCCCATTTTTTTCTTCCCTCCGCTGCTAACCTCTACAGTCCATTCCTTGCTCCTCCATCTCCTCGTTCCCTGTCATGTTCCCTACTTAAACACCTGCTGCCTCTCGGTGCTTCGAAGTGTCACTTTGTCGGTATAAGCGCTATTCCTCGTCTGAGGGGAGAGAATGTGGCGTAATGGCCAGAGCTGCCGTGCCCTTCGTGTTGCTTGTTTTATTCGATACTGTGTCGGAAGTGCTAACTCCCGGAGCCGTTTCTGGATCTCCGAACTGCAGCCATATTTCAGTAGAAGAACATGTGACTGCTTTACTAAGCAGCGTGCAGGATGCAGCTTTGGAAAGGGTCTCTTTCACTGCAGATTTTATGCCACTGGCTCTGCATGTAAGGTGTACCTTCCTCGCTGTGTTAGGTGGCAATAAAAACACAACAGCATGAAAACACATTACCACATCTAAAGGATGGGCAATGCCTAGAAAAGTAAGCATTCGCCTGACCACCAGATTTGGATAATTTTGCCCTCCCTCCCTCACTTGCTCCCTCGTTTATCTCCCTCCTTCTGTTTCATGTTCCCTCCTTCAACACCTACTGCCTCTCGGTGCATTGAAGTGTCATTTTGTCGGTATAAGCGCTATTCCTACCATGAGGGGAGAGGATGTGGCGTAAAAGCCAAAGCTGCTGACTTTTTAGCTGGAGAAGCAGGTTCGAGTCTTGGCGCCCCTTAACATACTGTGATTCTGGGCAAATCACTTCATGACCCTGTGCCTACCAACAATGAATATGCCCTTGTGTAATATAATTGGGTACTTATTTTAACCCCGATGTTTGAAACTGTTATATTTTCATGGATGGTATAACCCTCATGAAAAGGGTTGATTCTGCATTACATCTATAAGAAAAGCCCAAAAGAGTCCCCCTCTAGATGCCGCCTAATAGTTTTACTCGGTACAGATGGTCATTATTTGCATAGCATCTATTAACCCACTTGCAAGTGGGGGCAGAACAATAAAATAGATTATTCTTCCATCAAACAGGTTTCCGATCTAAGTCCCTATTATGGTGTCGGGCGGTGTTTCCTCCGTCCAACATCGTCTCGTTCATGGGACCGACCGACACCCAGCCGGCGGTCCCGACCGACTAATTGGGATGCGACCGAACACTGTTTGGTCGCATTCCCATACTTTATAATAGGATCATGTATTCCGGCTGGAACACATGCTCCCATTGTAAAATAGGAGGTGCAGTTCATCCCTGCACCCCTTGGCAGTCACCTCAAGAACACCATATGTGCCCCCTTAGCCTCCAACCGGAGGCCATGCACCCATGGGGGCCCTGCTCGTGCCCACAAAGTCAAGTTCCAACAGCCTTTCTGTGTCGGAAATGCCAGCACTGAAAGGCTGTCAGAATCTGACAATGTAGTCCCTCGGGCGGAAAGAGTCGCCCTTGGGATTACTGAAAGCATTCGGACTGGTGGAAGAGCTCTCCGAGCCTGTCGGAAGCCAGTCGGAATGACCGGTCAGATTCCTTTCCGACCACCTCTGTTGTAATGTGCAGGGCAGAAAGGAATACAATGCTGTTGGAAAGGCTACGACATTTTCCAACAGTATCATAATCGACCCCTAAATGTAGTACTTTGGATTATATTGTATCCTTATCTCTGATGGGACAGAAAGCCTGCATACATAAAAATAACGTATTTGCATGTTTCATTGATTATTCTACAGCCTTTGATACAGTGGATTGAAATAGGCAGTGGGGGAAGATGTGTGGGTAGGTTTACCCGCTGGTCCCCTACAGCTTATTTTGAATTACATAGCAACACCTGTTTAAGAGTTAAATTGTCAGATGGTAATGGTTTTTCACCGAACATCTTCACATTCAGTGGGCTGAAAAAAGCATGTATCTTGGCCTGCTCTTGTTTAGCTTCTACATATCTGACTTAGCTGCCACATTGGTACACTGCTTGGATGACGCCCCAAAGTTAGTGGGAACTAAAATTATGTTCCTAGCATATGCAGATGATTTAGCCATCCTGTCAACAACCCAGATAAGAATACAAAGACAGCTCAGTAGATTGCAGTCTTTTAATGTAGCAAACAAACTCTATTAATTTTAATAAAACAAATTTAATGTCCTTCGGATGGCAAAAATCTCAATACACCTGGGCAGGAGAAAGCAGCAGCAAGTCAAAAGAGGTTTTAAAATATATATACCTAGGAGATACAATTGATAAAACTTTGAAATGGGAAATTCATAAAGAGAAGTTAAGAGGCATAATTTAATGTGCAACAAGGGCAATAAAAAGGTTTTAAGTGATGTATGGAGGAGGTGCAATTGGTCTTACATTAGATGTTTCAAAGGCCAAGATTATCCCTGTTCTTCTATATGGGTCCTTAGTGGGGTATCATAAACAAATCCATAAGAAGGATAAAATGTTTTGAACATGATTAGAAGGGCATTTAATCTAAGGCAGTCAACTCCTCAGTGCCCCCACGCCTAGAATTATTTGATCTTACCTCTTTGGTGGCCCTGGTGGATATTAAGACAGTTAATTATTTTTTAGATTGTAATGCGGTAGGAATTGGTACTTTAAAAACTATTATTAAGAAGACTTTGGTGAAGTGTATACAAGGGGCATCATTGTCTGAAAGTTCAATTGCTCAGCAGTTGGATACATATGCACTTCCAGCACTAGAGATCCTAACAAACATGCCCAGATTAGCTCAAATGAAGTAATAAAAAAGAGGTATTAAAGAACAATCTCTTCTTGATTGCTTGATGATATGGAGTTTGCAAGAAGATACAAACATAACAATTTTACTATAGAAACCTATACCTTTCAAGTCAAGGCTACATTGATTTTAATATGCAAGCATAGGAGAAGAAGGTTTTTATGCATTTTAGATTCCTGTATTTTACTTTTAAGGACTTTGATGGCTTTTGGACATCAGAGGGGCACATTTATGGCCTACGATGGCTGTGTAATTTGGCCTCTGAATCTTGAACATGTTATATGTCTATGTCCAGCATTGCTATAGGCTCAGAAAAAATATCTTAAACCCACATTTAAGGCGGAAGGTATCATAACAATCTAAGATACACTGCAGGGATTCATGTTTTTGTTTGAACTTTTTAACTGATGTCTGTATTTTTACGGTAAGATATTAATTAGCGGGTAAAGTCCTTATGCTATGTAAACTATTGTAAACAGTTTTAATGAAACTTAAACAATACATGTATTTTCATGTATTTATTGAGTGTGTTGTTTGTTTAAGACAAAAGGCTATGTGATATTTAAAAAAATTTGGAATGTGAACCCCAGCATGCTGTATGTAAAGTTTTAATCTTGAAAGAGGTAAGCGAGGGTGTTTGTTATGCCTTAAATAATGGGTACATACAGAATTAATAAAAAAAAGGTACAGTGCAATTGATAGCGCTCCTTCTACCCCACCTTGACAAAAAAGAGGATTCCACATAGAGCAGAAATTCTCCAATTTCTGCACAATAGTATTGTTAACATCGGATTGATTTATAAAAAGGACCTGCATTTAGGAGTGCAGCACACTGCAGAGCAACTGTTGCCTGCCCTACTCAAATTCACACTAAAACACTTGTTACAGTTTCAGAGTTACCCATTATCAGATCAAAATACCACAGCTGCCTTCTGCCCACCACTAGCACTTGCTGTGATGGCAACACCAGATATGGAACAGCCTCAAACACCCCTGGAAGATTGCAGCAGTAAATCACATATGGCCCAAGGATGTAATACC
Source organism: Lissotriton helveticus (assembly GCF_964261635.1). Taxonomy (NCBI): domain Eukaryota; kingdom Metazoa; phylum Chordata; class Amphibia; order Caudata; family Salamandridae; genus Lissotriton; species Lissotriton helveticus. The sequence continues at coordinate 1,474,150,974 of NC_136065.1, forward strand.
TAAGAAACAAGTCAGATGCATACACTCATAAACACAAAGGCTCAGCATAGGGCCTTTTTCGGCCCTAGGATTCAATACCAGAGCAACTGGCCAGTTACATTAATCAGATAAAGCCCAAACAATGCCTAGTAGTAAGCGTCACCCTAGATTACACTCAAACACACAACATAGCAGGCCCCCTGGACCATCTCAGAATGCACCTCCAGTTGGTATTTATGGACCCTTCTATCATGATGAGATCAAGCATCTAACATGTAATTTATGGCCCACTGTACCATTATTTCCTGCCAAAAGGGGGATGAGCTTCTCTTTATTGCATCCGGAATACAGTATAAAGTATGCCCTGTACCTAAGGCCATTTGAATTTCAGGATGCAACTGTAAGAGATGTGGCTGCTTTTCCCGTCCGTTATTGTTTAGTTAAACTTAAACTGTTCCTGATTGACAAGCTTCACTATCCTCCTTTTTAATACTCAGAACCTGCTTACAACATTGTCAAAATTAATTTTAATTGTGTGCCCTTCGCTGCTTGTTTTTCTGCCCTCCATTTTGCCTTTTCTGCTTGTTTTTCTGCCCTTTGTTTGACCTTCTTCTGCTCTGTTTTGCCTTTTCTGCTTGTTTAACTGCCCTCTCTATAAGCTTTTTTGCTCATTTTTATGCCCTTTGTTTTTCACTCTCCTGTGCTGTTTTGTCTTTTCTCTTCCTTTCTTCCCTCTGTGATAACTACCGGAAGAGTAGCGTAACGCAACTTTCAATATCACAGCCTATTGTGGGAAAATAACCCTGTGTCAACGTGGAATTCACAACAAGGCGGAAGCATGCGATAGTCAACAGATAACACGTCAAAAATCAGCCAGAAAATCAACACCACGCTGCAAAAATGCGAAACGCGAACTCAAAAAATATGCGATGAGGCTAATCGCAGTACAAAAATCAGAGAAAACAAGCCACAGGCCTGCAAATCCCATGCATCTGGCTGGAAAATGCGCTATAAAAGAAAAAATACATTTCAAACTTTGTAGCACCAGGGATGCAAGTGCAGTAGACAAGCCGAAACCCACAACCCACATGGAGGACCAGCATGGAACCCCTTGATCGGGGAAGGGCAAGGACAAGAGGAAGAGGAAGACGGGGTTCAGTCTGCAGGAAGACCGGATAATCATCACGGAGGTCATAGGACCCCACCAACAACTGTCCGCCACCTCCACTGTGGCACTGGAAACCCAAATGGAAATATGGCAGGCCATCGTCAACAACGTCAATGCAGTCGGAGTGGCAAGGAGGTCCCTGGAGGAGGTCAAAAGGCGCTGGCATGAAGTGTACAGCCAAACCAAGGAAAATCTCCCTCCCCACAGGAAGTCAGCAAGGGTGACTGGAGGTGGGATCCTGCGACACAGGAGTTGATTGATGAGCTGAAGGAAATGGTCGCCACAGTCAGCAGTGTGGAGACGGTGGCAGGAATTGGGGGCCTGGACACAGCATGATGCGACCAGGGACGGTGGGGACGGGAGGGAGATGGGCACAATGGCACACATGCACAATTATGTGTAGCACACTGCACACCCACAATGACCCTGGATCATGTCACTGAGAGCCTTGGCACACTGCAGCACATATAGAAACGCCAAGTAGGCCCCAATCCACAATGTGCACAAATAGGCCCCCTCCAGATCACCAGTAACACATCCAACCCATGCACACGTGCTGAATCCAGCAAAGCAGTGACTCTGTGACCCACACTGACTATGCAAGTAACACTGCATGCCCGATAGCATGGCAGTAGCCCAAAAACATGAGATGGCCCATGAATTGACATGGAGGTAGCCCAGTGCGGATCACATCCGTAAAGGAGCAGGTCACACTCCAACATGTCCATGTGCACACACAACCCATGCCGTACAATACACGTAGCAGACAACAATGCACCAGGCCACAAAATCTGTCCAAGAGCACATATGACCCAATTCAAAAACAAAACAGGCCCCGAAAAGCACACAATTCAAAGGCACTCCACCTCAGAGGGAGAAGGCTACACAAAATCAGAGCTGCAGGGGCAACTCCCCCACAATGCAGCACACACATAGCAATCACAGAACATCAGCAATGATGGCAATGAGGTACAAAGTGCAACACCAGCACCATAGGACACGACTTACAACAGGTCCCGTACATGCATAGTAACGGTCCACTCAGATCAGGCATTGCCTGACACTGGGTGATGACAATGCACGGGTACTGCCACACATCTGTCATGTAGTTAAAAAACACACTGACTACCTTCAAATAGCCAGCTACACCAAAACAGTCACAATGTACATTGGCATGCAGTCTGGACGTAAACATCTGCAAATCTCCAACATACATGTACAACTCTGTTAACCTGCATCTCCCCTTTCACATTGCAGAGGGGCAAACAACACCTCCTGCAGAGCAGACCAGACATATCTTCAATGATGATGAAGAGGACCCCTGGTAATCTGCACCCTCATCCTCCAATAGATCGTAGATAGCTTCCGAACCCCTTCCCCAGAAGCAGGGCAGGCCAGCTGCCCCGAGGTGTGCCCACCACCTGCACAGACCAAACAGCAGGTAACACACATCACCACGGCTGTCTCCCAGCACCCCCAACCAATTCATGGAGTTCCAACAACGTATGTGGTGTTGCCAGATGGAGTTGGCTGACCAGCAATGGGTGAGCTTCGAACTCGTGGCAGCCAAACTCGATGCCATATGTGGGTGTCTGAGTCCCATCAGGGACCACGTACAGTCCCTATCTGACACCCCCTATACGTACCATGTTCCACCACAGACCTTGGCTGACCTTGCTAGGGCAATTAATCTAATACAAGAACTGTGTGGTCAGACAGGCACCAGCGATCAGAGCACAGAGTTGGCACAGATGCAGAGGTCAATGGAGACCATGGAGCAGATGCCAGCTGGAAGTCTGTCTGCCACGGCTTTACACCAGCGAGTAGTAACTGGGAACCTCAATGCGCTGCAGTACTTCATCTTGCCATTGCTGCCACTGAGCCGGTCCCAGATCGACACACACAGCTCCGAGCCCTGATAAGTCCATGGCACACAGTGATGCAGCGATCCCGTATCAGGGGAGTAAGAAGGGGATGGGAATTACTTTGTGAGGAAGGAGGCAGTAGCATCCATCACCGCCATATGCCCGGTCCCTGCATGGTTATGACCTATGCATCATACCCTGGGAAACACCTCATACTGACCCCGGAACACTCTGCGACATGCATCTGGGCCTCAACACGGGCTGCCATTTCATCACTGCTGGCCAATTACACAGCAATCCTGCTGCAGACTGCACTCTCCCACTTCCTAATCACTTCTCAATGCCCAAAGGACTCTGTTTGGCCCACAACTGGGCTTCTATGTGATGTGGGCTTGGATGGCCATGTACAGCACCAGCTCTGTATGTATTGCGACTTATATAGCGCACGTATCACCCGAAGGCATCAAGGCGCTTGCCTTGGGAACCCGTCCTGGCTTTTCCCTGTGAGATAACCCCTACTGGGTATCCCCAGGGTGAAAGCCAGGCATCCCGCAGCGGGTGGGCCGCCGTAGTGGAGATTAAGCAACTATTGCCCAGAGTTGCAGTGTGGGACCCCATGATTAGAATAGGCACCGAGGCGAGAATTATCGAGTCCGTGGACATTTTGGGCTCAGGACCCTGCCGCGTCGGGAATTGAACCCTGGTCCCGGACCAGACCTCTGCATCAGGGTCTGCCGCTCTAATCAGTGAGCCACACTCCTCCACTCTGTGACTCACCTGAATGTAAATAGAACATTCTAAATCACACAGATGTGTCATTACTATGTTCACTCACGTATTGAAGTATGGCTGGATGTAGGGACATTGATTGCACATGAAGGTACACCATGGTAACTTACATCTATGCACATGTGTATCCCTGAGACACACAACACATTGGTTGACTGTGAAGGTGAGTACTAGCTGTGTCCTCATTGCACATCAACAATAATCTCATGACCCCCCAAAGGCACACATCAATGTTTTGAACAGGGCTGTGGGTAGGACTGACCAAATCGGTAGCAGGCCAGGAGTGGTGGCCTACATCACATGTGACAACAGAACAGCACGTAACACACCCACTTACACATATCTGTGTGGACACATTCTGTTATGATGTATGACATTGCTCCACATGGTCAGAGGTTGCACACCATACGCACAACGGCCAGCACCTATCCCAAAACAATTTCTGGCTCACAGAGGTTGAACTTGCAAAAGGGACACACCACCATTGCACATGCGTCAGTCAGTCCCTCCCTGTGTAGGGACGATGCTGATTGTGGCACACGAGTGGACAATCAAATCAACACACCTCACAGTTAGACACCAGTGGGGTGACATAGACTTTATTGGCAGGTGTGTGTCAGTATGGATGAGGTAAAAGCCACAACAAGCAGGTACATGCTTAAGACACTTGCACGCAGCATGGGTACATGTTGAGGTTCATACGTTGTTGTCGCAACAAGGGACGACAATCATCACAGATGGCAATGCTCCCAGCCCACCTTGCCTGGCTGGATGAGTCCTGTGTTGTTTGGCGTCTGCCCATTGCCCCGTGTGAGGGGGCACGACTCACAGCCCATGGGATCTACATAGTGCTTTGCCACCAGAGTGCACCTATTGTCTTCTCTGCTGACAGTGCTCAGGTGAAAGGGTCTGACAGGTTCACATGTCGTGCCACAGTCCTGCCCAACAGTGTGTCCAAATTGGCATCGTTGCCAAATGAAGCTGTGTTGCTACGACCATAGACCTGCCTCTCCTTGCACAGGTATGTGTACACACGCGTTGTTTCACGCACATGCATCCAGAGTTCGGACGATGGCAGACTTGTCCTCTGTTGTGGTGGGATATGTGAGCAATCCCCACGATGCAACATGTTGTTTAGACCTGTGTTGTGGGTAACAATCGGATGTGGTTGCAGGAACGTAGTTACTCGTCCATGAATGCCTGCGCAGCTTCATGTGCAATGTGTTCCAATAGTACGTTGCTGTCATGTTCAAGGAACACCAGGGTGAGCCAATCCAGTAGCTGGTCAGGTGTGCTCAGCCCATGCCATTTCACCAATCCGCAATATTGCCCAATAGGGTAGCGCCTCTATGTGGTCATTGCACATGAGGAATTGTGCAATCTCCCATGCACAACTGCCAAAACATACGCAGTATGTCAAGGCATCCCATGCACGGCTGTCTCGGTTACACTCCTATTCGTGACCCAACAGGGGGCGCAGACACAAGTCATAGTCCAATTCATCTACTTTTTTTTTTACAGAGTTTTTTGTAGCGTGAACTTAACCCAAATCGGGTATCAGAGCGGTTTACAAATCACCAGTTGCATTACATGAGGACACATTTTTTTTAAATTATTAATAATTTTTTAAAATATTTTTGTTAGGCACGGGGAGATTAAGTGATTGGCCCAGAATCACAGGATGATCAGCTTCATTGCCGAGACTTTAACCCAGTTCCCCAGATTCAAGGTCGACCGCCCTAGCCATTAGGCCAAGGCCTCTCCCCCCAACAATCTACGGTTGTGTTGGGTGGGCAGACATCCATGGGCCACACAAATGTGAATGTTCGGCAGAGGAACCAGGGCTGGACGTGGGTGACGTAGGCAATGCAGAAGCTGAGCCGGTAACCGATCTGCAGCACTGCCAGTGGCACTGCGCCGAATAAATGCAGCATGCGTGCACAGTACTGTTCCACGTGACGGGGTTGTGCATGTGCCCGGTATGGCCTGCCATTGCTTTCGTGCATCTTCTGTACTGTGGCAGTTGTGTGGATGATATGCCACAGCTCTGAGCAATGATTCAAATGTGTGTGCAACGTTGGGCTGAATGGGTTTCTGTTTCCGTGACAGTCAAGGCCATCACATGCGGGGATACCTCAGGCAGGGGCTTCTGTGTGTGGGGTGTGGATCTTTCATCCCTGAGGTTTGTCTGACTATTACTTGCGGTTTCGGAATGTGATGTGGCTTTGTGGCTGAGATTGGAACACGACCTTGGGCTCATGGTGTACGGATGGCGATACACACACACATGTTGGCATTTGGTACCAGGTTCCCTGCAAGGCCTAGCGCTGCTTGTGTAATCTCACTCCATCGCTCTCCCTCACTCTCTCCCTCTCTTTCCTTTGTTGGGCGCATGGCACACCTTCTTCTGTTGGATTTCGTCTTCTAGGCTATGTCCTACGGATTGTCTAGTGTGGACTCGCTAGGACTCATCCGAATGGTTGCTTTGTCTTTTGTTTGTATGGTGTTTTGTGTTGGTGATTGCATTGCTGTATGATTGGTTCTCCATTTTCTGGTGATGCCTGTATGTTGATTTTCCTGCTTGTGCGACCTCAGGCAACATATTTGTTTTGTGATTTGTGGTGTTGGTGTGCAGTTTCTTGGTCCGGATTGGGGGTGAGCCCTAGGAAGTGGGGTGGGGGGGTTTGCGGGCCTGGGTGTGGTGTTGGTGGGTGCTGTGGCCCTCTTTGGTGTCCATGCTGCATATTCAGTTGCTCCATGGCATCTGTTTGTCTTCAGGTGTGGCTGTGGGCTTTGCTCCCTTTTGTAGTGCAGACTGTGGTCCGATTTTACACAAGTTCAGAGCATGTGTAAATTTCCTGCTGCTAAAGCAGCTTATCGAGTGTTTTGTGTTTTTTTCGCAGTTCTGTCTGGTCATTGTGAATTTTGTGGTGTGCTGTTGTTGTGGCTTTTGGCACAGGAATGCCTACTCTGCATCTCATTAGCGATATTTGCGGTGGTCCTCTGTTGCGGTGTTTTTGGAGGCTGCTAACGCATGAAAACTGGTGCTGTGGTCTGTTAGCACCAGCTTGTGAATGGGGTGGTAAATTTATCACAACTTTGGCTGCGCAAAAGTGCAGTTAAGTCGGCGATAGCTCCTTGTGAATAAGCCCCTAAGTCTTTCAGTCTGTTTGCGCTTAAGTCCCGCTTTATATTTTCAGGGGCGCAGAGATTCTGGTGCTACTGATAGGAATGGTCTGCGAACCTGTTCCTGTTACAGTAGCTGCAGCGATGCTGCACTGTAACCACAGCTTTACATGGGTCACTGACTAATGGAAAAAATCAGTGCTGCAGAGCTACACGCGATGTATGTACAGACCTACATGCCATGGAAACCATAGGCCCAAATGAGCAGGGGTATCAAATAGTCAGGGTGACATCATTTATGCTAAGAAACAAAACAGAAGCCAATACTGCAAATTTTAGTCAAGGAGGAAATAAATTAATGCGCGCAAAGAATTAAACTAAGTGCGAGTTGGGGACAAAGTGGCCAGAATTAATCGCATTTATTAGTCAGGACAATTTTCAAGCATCTTCGTTGGTTACAATTTACCAAACGTTTCACCACAAATATCAAATGACAAAAGGTACAAAATTCATAAAAATGACATTAACATAAAACATACACATTGATGTAAGAAAGAAAACATCCATACATGGTTGATCAACTTTCACATTCGAATCTCACTCTCTCACACATACCATACATACATCAGTACTATTTACAATTTTAGAATGTCACAAATAAATTGTTTAGAAAAACACCAAAGAGACTTATTTGGTCAAATCACGAAATTTTTCAGTTTAGAAGAGCTATTAGGTCATAGCATTCTTTTGGTGTGCATAAGCGGTCTACGCGTTTCGAACCCCTGCTCCTTTTAGGGGGTTCTCGTCAGGACCTCAAAACTGTAGGGAAAAGAGAAATGAGATCGGGGTCACTAAATGAGTGAACCTATTTTGGAAAGGCGTGCTGCCACCTGGAAAAGCTGCCTCTTACCTGTTGTGCGAGTGTGCACCACTACTGGAATAGTAGGGACTGGGCGAAGACAAACTAGGAAAGGAATTAAGCATACAGTCACCACTTCTGTATTGACTCTGGATAATTCACAGTGCTACTGTCACCTCACAACAACGAAAACAACACACGAGAGAGACATCGACACACTTACATGATGTCTTTCGAGGTTTGTAGAATGGTTTATCTGAAAAGGAAGTGTGAAAGGCGGGTGAGACATCTGTGGGTACGGCATGTTTTTCATTAATGTGACCGGCGGGTTGGGGGTGGCTTACTTGTAGGAATCCATGGTGGCGGTGAAACCGGAGAGCTGCAAGGAATTAATCTTTGGCGCTTAAGAGCGGAAATGAAAGGAATGGAACCTGCGAAGATAAGACACGCGTGTCTCAGTAAATGCTCATTGGGGCAGAGGTTTGAAACAGGGCTGCTCGTGTTATTAGGGGTCTTGTTATTAGTTATTTGACTCATCATTCGAGAACACAGGTCTCAAAAATAAATGAACTTTCGTTCCTCCAAACAATAAAATTCCGAAAGAAATCATCACTTTCGAAGGGACACTCCTTTCATCATTATCAGAAATGGAAAAAAAGAAAAAATGGACCAAATTCAATATCACGAAAAATGAGTCACTCGCCCTCACAAATCTAAGAAATGACACGTCGGTCATCTACAAACAGGCTGACAAGGGCGGAGCCATTGTCCTCTGGGATAGAACATTATATGTGACAGAAGTCAAACGTCAGCTAGACGATATGCGCTGTTACAGAAAAATAAAACAAGATCCGACCACGGAACTAAAGAACATCCTCTATACAATTGTAGACGAAGGATTCGAGGAAGGCTTTCTGGGCAAAAAAGAGGCAGAATATCTAAAAATGAAAAATCCACGAATCCCACTCTTCTATATACTGCTCAAAGTCCACAGAGTGAAACACAACCTCCCAGGAGACCAATTGTCTCAGGGTGCGAATCCTTAATGGAACCAGCATCTAAATTCGTTGACCATTTCTTGAAACACTTCATGGCAGAGGTTAAATCATTCTTAAAGGACACCACTGACTTTATTAATAAAGTTAGAATAATGAAATTTGAAGAAAATAGCCACTTCTTAGTTACAATGGACGTAGTGTCCTTGTACACTCAAATAACGCAAGAAGATGGACTACATGTCCTTGAACATTACCTAAACACAAGAGCACGACCCCACCGAGTACCGACTGATTTCATTTTGAAGTTGGCCAGTTTCGCTCTAAGGAAGAATTATTTCAACTTCGATGGGGACTTTTACTATCAAACAAGCGGAGTAGCGATGGGTTGCCCTTTTGCTCCGGAGTTGGCTGTATTATTTATGGCAACATATGAGGAGACTTTTGTCTACAAAAACAATCCCTATCTTAAACACATCGAATATTGGAACAGATATATTGATGATATCTTTTTTGTTTGGACAGGAGAAGTAGACCAACTAAAGGAGTTTCATTTGTGGTTAAACCGTCGGACACAAGAGATCCAATTCAGCTTAAATTTTTCGAAACAGAGGATGCCATTCCTAGATGTGGAAGTTTATCCAGCCGAAGAGGGATTGGTGACTACCCTGTACAAAAAAGAGACAGACCGCAATAAATCTCTCCCCTTTAAAGCAAGCACCCCAGGAGCATGAAAGATAATTTATCCTATGGGCAATATTTACGGATTCGCCGTAACTGCCATTTCAAAGATGAATTCTTCAGTAATGCAACCAAATTAACGAACAATCTACTAGAGCGAGGCTACCCGAAGAAACTATTAAAAAGATCGATGAAACGCGCTTGGTGGACACCACGCGAAAGCTTGCTCGAACGTAAAAACAGAACAAACAGGATCGTTTTTGTATCGACATACTGCCCAAACTCTAACCTGCTTAAAAAAGTAGTGGCCAGTAATTGGCATCTGATAAAAAATATCCACCCTATATTGAATGAGAAGCCACTATTCGCATTCCGTAAAAATCGGACTATTGGCAATCATTTGGTCAGAGCAGCAATGCCTCAGAGAGAAGCACTGTCGATTAGAACTTACGTCGGCATGCCTCCAGTGGTTGGACACAAGAAATGCGGAACATGTTTATGTTGCTCCTCCACAGAAGAAGGTTCGGTATTCCAACATAAAAACATGTTTTGGAGACACAATTCATTTACTAACTGTAAATCACCTAATGTGATATATGGAATTAGGTGCCCCTGTGATCTCCTTTATATAGGAAAAACCAATCAGGAGGTAAGATCACGGATCACGCAGCACAAGTCACGCAAAAGGATGAAGACTTTGACAGCGCCACTAGTCAATCATTGGCAAACCATGGACCACAAAGAATCAGAATTAAAATAGACAGTGTTACTGAAGGTTGATAAAGACCAAAGAGGCGGCGATCTCGATAGGAAACTCCTACAGCGAGAAGCAATGCTTATTTTAAAATTTAACACAGCCGTGGAAGGTCTGAATGAAGTATCTGAATTGTAACGATTACATTAAATATGGACCAGAGTGTGCTCCACTCCATGAATCAGCCTCGGAATTTCACACCGTCTAACTAGTATTCCGTATACAGATATGCATGTGAAAATCAATTTCGGACTACAATTCCCAGAAAGCTATGCAAACAGGAAATGGGTTCGCGCATTTAGACGTTCCTGCAAACGCCCGCGGGTCACCCGTGCATTTGCAGACACCGAGCAGAGACAGATGGAGACGGCACGCCGTGAGGTGAAAGGTAAGCCTGGACCCCTAATAACACGAGCAGCCCTGTTTCAAACCTCTGCCCCAGAGAGCATTTACTGAGACACGCGTGTCTTATCTTCGCAGGTTCCATTCCTTTCATTTCCGCTCTTAAGAGCCAAAGATTAATCCCTTGCAGCTCTCCGGTTTCACCGCCACCATGGATTCCTACAAGTAAGCCACCCCCAACCCGCCGGTCACATTAATGAAAACATGCCGTACCCACAGATGTCTCACCCGCCTTTCACACTTCCTTTTCAGATAAACCATTCTACAAACCTCGAAAGACATCATGTAAGTGTGTCGATGTCTCTCTCGTGTGTTGTTTTCGTTGTTGTGAGGTGACAGTAGCACTGTGAATTATCCCGAGTCAATACAGAAGTGGTGACTGTATGCTTAATTCCTTTCCTAGTTTGTCTTTGCCCGGTCCCTACTATTCCAGTAGTGGTGCACAGTCGCACAACAGGTAAGAGGCAGCTTTTCCAGGTGGCAGCACGCCTTTCCAAAATAGGTTCACTCATTTAGTGACCCCGATCTCATTTCTCTTTTCCCTACAGTTTTGAGGTCCTGACGAGAACCCCCTAAATTGAGCAGGGGTTCGAAACGCGTAGACCGCTTATGCACACCAAAAGAATGCTATGACCTAATAGCTCTTCTAAACTGAAAAATTTCGTGATTTGACCAAATAAGTCTCTTTGGTGTTTTTCTAAACAATTTATTTGTGACATTCTAAAATTGTAAATAGTACTGATGTATGTATGGTATGTGTGAGAGAGTGAGATTCGAATGTGAAAGTTGATCAACCATGTATGGATGTTTTCTTTCTTACATCAATGTGTATGTTTTATGTTAATGTCATTTTTATGAATTTTGTACCTTTTGTCCTTTGATATTTGTGGTGAAACGTTTGGTAAATTGTAACCAACGAAGATGCTTGAAAATTGTCCTGACTAATAAATGCGATTAATTCTGGCCACTTTGTCCCCAACTCGCACTTAGTTTAATTCTTTGCGCGCAGTAATTTATTTCCTCCTTGACTAAAATTTGCAGTATTGGCTTCTGTTTTGTTTCTTAGCGTTCAAGAGGCTTGGCCTTACTGTGGGAAGCCCACACCCAGGTTAGTTTTCTCACATAATTTATGCAGCAGGAGACCACTACATTTTGCAACAGGGGTGATTAAATTATGCAGCAGGAAAATATGAATTATGCGGCATAATGCAGCACAAGTTTTTTATAGTATGACTTCATTACTTTCGAATTTTTGCACATGTTAACACCCTCATTAGCACCAGTTTAATAACCAAATACAGAAATACGGCACTGAAAGATGATCAGTTAATGTTTGCAGATGGCCTGCCAATGTGCACAAACACTTCACCACTTTTGGAACGTTTGAGCTGGAAACAATTTTTTTGTAATCTACAGATTATCTAGCAGATGATGGCTAATGTGGCAAATGCAGCAAATCCATAATGCGAATGAAACCGCGGTTGCATAACCGCATAATTCCAGTGGCCCTGCAAACAGTATGGGACAACACATTTCAATTAACGATCAATTTAAAGAACACGCTATACATTTAACACCATTCCAAAAAGTGTATTCTTTGAGCGCAGCTTATTTGTAAGTGAAAAATAGCACCAAAACTCGTTGAAGACCAATATTATTTTCATCAGATAATAAATCTATGCAGCACAGAAAAAATTATTAAACACATTCAATACGTGCTTAGTGCGCAGTGCTCTAATATTTGTGCGAACAGCTCCAATAGTGATCACAATCAAAAAGAAGAATAACTTTTTTTTAAACACAGAATGATATTTCCACATGCAAAGGTAATACATGTTAGCTGTCGACAGCGTTTTGATCCCCGTCAAGTTAAGGTGTCATCAGGGCTTTAAGTGGGCCGGGTCTCAGCGGCGCTGAGCACTCGCAGTCTTTTTAAAGGGAGCCCCGAAACGGGTCTCTATCGGGCTCTGTTTTGTGCCCTGGCACAGGTGGTCCGTTTTCCGGACTGCAGTGACGTAGGCGGGTCGATGTGCGCTGCTCACACTGGTCACTTTTTGGTAGTGGAGAAGTTATGGCATGACGTCATGCCAGGTGAGAGTTGTAGGGGAAGGGAAATTCTTCAAAGAGAGTAATTTTCTCCCTGGATTTCCCTTCTCTTTTTTAAACTCAGGAGCAGCAACAAGTGGAAGCTTTTTCAATATTATAAACTAGACATAGTTGCTGCTTATTTATCTTATGCAACTAACAAACATTGACAAAGCCACTAGTCCTGACTTGTTGTAGGTATGATACTTGTATCTTATATCTGGGTGCAATGATAGACACAGCGAAATACAAGTCAGAGGGCACACTAAGGTAAGCACAGATTTTTAGCTTAGGTGTTTTTAAGCCACGCCCTTAATTACATTCACCGTGCCCCTTTGAGAGACCCCCCAGTTTTTTCATCCCACTTAAAGCCCTGGGTGTCATCGTGAGGGCAAAACGAACAGGGCTTGAGCACAAGGGGTATAAGACGCTGAACAAAAAAAAGCAAGACAAATGCAAAGCTCTGGTTTGACTTAATGAAAACCCGCTATTAGCAATGATAAGGTCAAATCCAAATACACCTCTGTTTTAATTTGTAACAGAATAATTTAATCCTTTTAATGAAGTATCATGAAAACCTCTGTAACGAAAAATATTGCAGCGTAACCTACTAATGTCGAGAATGCCCCTGGAACCCGGATGAAAACAAGCTTAATCACCCTTGTTAAGGAAGAAGTGTTGACAAACCCACTTACAATGAATAAATCTTTGCTGTGCTCCTTTAAAGGAGTCTACAGGATTGCAGGCTCCCCGGATGGACCAGAAATTACAGAAAGCACACCCTTGGATGTGAAGAGACTTGCTGCCCAAGGAAGCAATCCTGGGTACAGGATACCTACATGTCCGCACTCTTCTTCTGCAGTTGTGGCCTCCCAAGCTGATTGTAGATGTTTGGTTGGACAAGTAAGTTGCAGCACCCGGCCTGGTTGACATTTTTATTATGGCGGAGTAATCCTATTAATTTCAAATGACTCTTAAAATGCAAAACTACAGAAAATTACATGATTATTCATGCTTGTGTAATTTAGAATAGTTTGGGGCAAAAACTCATAGAGCAAGAGCCTAGGAAGACACCACAAGCAGCTGCTGCTGTTCATGTTCTGTTGCATATAGCAATATTTTCTTAGCACAAAATACATCTAGGGATGCTAATCCGATCATGGTGAAATCTAATTAGCTGCCTGCATTTCCAGAAAGTGTTGGCAGCCATTTCGGGATCTAGCATGAGCCCCCCCCCCCAAAAAAAAAGAAGAAAAAAAGGGCTGGTAGGAATACGATTACCCCCTGGGCCTGGGAGTGGGGTCCCACCGCCAGGAGCCCAAAACCTTTTTTTTTTTTTTTACAATTTTTGCTACAAATTCACATAGGATCTGCAAATCTGCAGCAAATAGAAAATCCAAGCGCAGTCTCTCTTGCTTGTTTTTTAATTGCCCCCCCGGGTGAGCCAGTTCCCAGGGGTAATTTTCATTATAAATTTAGGGAGGGTGTGCATGCAGCACCCCTCCCCAAGCTGCATTTAGCCGTGGGGACTGCCACCCCCGGGGGCAGTTGTGCCAAAAATGGGAGGGGGCCATGTGGAACCCCTCCTGGAGCTAATAATGGACCTGGGGACCCTATCCTCCATGGCCGGCTCCAGCTATGTTTCAACGTGCCCTCCCATCTGAGATAGCAGTTTCCGTGATCGCACAGGTATGGGCAGGGAAACCTGCAAGCTCCCACCAAGCGAGAGCAAACACTAAGTACACTCCCAGCAGGTAGGAGCATGAAGAATGCTTCGGCTCGGTGGAGCAGAATTCTCATCTGTTTCCCAGCCCACTGTGAAGCAGGTAGGGAAACAGATGAGCAGCATTTTTAGCTGCTTCCTGTGGGTGCAAGCAAAGTCAGCAATCACTAGAGGCGGGAAGCGGCTGGGGCTGCCTGAGCAGTCGAGCCTCCCCCCACGGCCACCAGCAAAGAGGAAGTGGGGGCCATTGGCGGGCTCCAGGGCCCCGCCATTTACTGGCCGGTCAAGGAGGATGGGGTCCCAGAAATCGTCTGGAAGAGGAGACCTGCATTTCCCCTTCCCAGGTTGGCTGCCATGGGGGGGGGGGGGGGAGGGTTGGCCATAGGGCCTGGCCACAGATCAGGCAGCCGTGTGTGATGAGGGATTGGCTGCATGTGCGGTGTTGGCTGTAGGCCAATCTCCTGTGGCTTTATAAAACCATAGAAATTCACTGAAAAATCAAAGGTAACAGGGACAGTGTAGTTAGGAAATGAAATTAAAAAAAACCTTAGAAATTCACTGGAAAAAAAAAAGGTTACAGGGACCTTATAGTTAGGCACCGGTTTCACTCATACAAAACCAGTAAAAATCTGCAGGTAACTCCTGCCCCAGCAATGCACTGCTTATTACCTCACATTTTACATTACTCATGACATGATCAGTGACATTACTGATGACATCTCAAATGACATCACTCATGACATCATCCACAGAATCACTTATGCACCCACTCACACCCCCTTAGAAACTTTCATACACCCACTGCCACACAACCATTCACAGACCCATATCAGTGCTTACAAGCCCGCTTTACACACACACACACACACATCCACTCACTGCCCAATACAGCCCACATACACCCACTTGCTCACTAATACAGCCACTGACATATCCAATCATACACCACACATCTACTCACACACTGAGACACTCATCAATAGAGCTACTCACACACCTAGTCACTCGCCCATACAGATACAGACACACTTACCCCTACTCACTTAGATATAAAAATGAAAATAAATGTAAATCCAGTACTTGTATATCGCACAAATTCTGCCATCTGATTGGCTAAGGCGTTACGAGCACAAGCTTGCTGCTGATTGGCTGCGAGCACCGTGAGCGGTTGCAACTAGGAAGTGTTGGCCATAGAGGGGGTGCAAAGCGAAGTACTCACCCCTAACAGTGTGAAAATGGTGGGCTACGGAAATTAAGTGAGGTATTGCCTAGAGTGTGATGCTGCTAAGGTGAGCTGGTGCGGGACTTGGGGATTAAAGTGTGAGCCCAAACTGTGTGTCTAATGCTGTGAAGTCATGTGCCTTGACCGCTGCACTACAGCTGTGGAAGTAGTGTCAGCATGTGTTTATACCTACTAGGATGAACTACTGACCCGTACTGGTCTGAAAGTCCTGGGGTACGGAAAATATGTGAGGTATTGTCTAGAGTCTCGTGCAACAGGAAGTGTTGGCCGCCATTTTGTGATTCCGTTGAAGCGAGTAAGGGGAAAAAAGGGTGAAAAAAGTAGGAAAGGGGAGAGTAGGAGCACTGTAACCTCTGTGGGGTGTTTAAGGAGTGCTATACAGGGGATGCAAAGCTCACTACTCATATCTACCGTTCTGAAAGTGCTAGGCTACAGAAACTAGTGAGGTATTGCCTATAGTCTGATGCAGCTAAGGGGAGCTTTATTTATTTATTTATTTATAAAGTTTTATATAGTGCGAACATGACCCACAGAGGTATCAGAGCGCTTTACAGAACATTGTTATCACATATTATACATACAATCAGAAACCGCATATAATACAAAAGAGGTAGACATTGGTGTTTGGATTTAATCGGTGGCAAATAGTCATCAGTGAGTTAACGATTTTGGATGTTAATGTGTTCATTAGAAACATGATCGCTTCTTTTTTGAAGGCGGTAAAGGAGGAGATTCTGCGTACGTCTGGGGGAAGATTGTTCCAAATTTACAGTGCGATACCTGAGAAAGCTCTGCACCCATTTCTCTTTTTATGGAAGGATTGAGGTTTTAGTAGTAGTGAGCTCGAGCTTCGCAAATGTCTGCAACCTCCCGACCGCTCTAGCTTTTGTGCTAAATAGCTGTGGGTGTTACTATGTAGGGCTTTATGTGTCATGCAGGTGATCTTTAGTTGTATTCTCGACTCGTAGGTTGGAAAGAAGAAAAAAAAATCAAGACAATGTTGAGATTCCGAACAGAAAGATAAGGGACAGTGTTGAAGAGATTGTTGGATATCAGTTAGAAAATAGTTCAGGTATCAACTGCTATTCTAATGTAGTGGTGAACGTCGTATTTTTTCTAGAAAATCTCCAACAGCAAATTATGGAGAATCGAGAAAAAAGGTTTTGTTACTTGTTGCATTCTATTTTTGAAAAATTGAGAACTGATAAAACTAAAATCCAAAGTGTTTCTGGTATTCAGAATCTTCTGGATATATGTTCCGGTTCTTCGCAATTTACACAGAATGTGCAACAAGATGCTCAGGAATTTCTTATCTATGTGCTGGAAGACAAGTCTGCGAAGTCTCCTCCTTCCAGCAGGCGGATCTTGCAGAAGAGCACACCATTCACGAAGGGCACAGCCGCCAACTCGTCCAGGTAGAAGGTGGTGTGAAACTTGAACTTCTTTTTTTTATCAGGAAAGCCATGGGGGGCTAAGGGGCACCTCGGGGGGCTGGGAGGACACCTCAGGGGGCTGGCAGGGCACCTCGGGGGGCAGGGAGGGTCTTATGCTGTGAAGTCATATGCCGTGGCCGCTGCACTACACCTGTAGAAGTAGTGTCAGCATGTGTTTATACCTACTAGGATGAACTACTGACCCGTACTGGTCTGAAAGTCCTGGGGTACAGAAAATATGTGAGGTACTTACTAGAGTCTCATGGTGCTAAGCTGAGCTTCTGGCGGACTCGGGGATGAAAGCGTGAGCCCAAACTGTGTGTCATATGCTGTGAAGTCATGTGCTCTGGCCGCTGTGCCACATCTGTCAAAGTAGTCTGAGCCATGTGCAGGTCCGTTGTCCTGTTTTGGGCTGCCTCGGTAGTAGTAGCAGGGGGTAGTCGGGGGGGGAGGTTCTGGTGGTGGTGGTGGTGGTGCTAGGTGTTGTGGTCTTGTTGGGTGTCGGAGCTGCATGATCAGTAGCTCTATCACGTGTTGGTCTTTAGATGTGGCTGTGAGTTGGGTCTAATTCACGCAGTAGAAAGTCGACCTCCTTACACCAGTTAAAGGTTGATGTTAATTTGTTACTGGTAAGTCGGCTTATCGTCTGCTTTTTGGACCGCATTGCAGATTTGGCTGGTTGTTTAAAATATGGTGAAGGGGTGTTTTCGTTTTTTTGCACGGAAACGCCTACTTTACATATCATTAGCATTAGTTGTGGCTCTCATTTGTGGCGATTTTGTTGACGGAAGGTATCGATGGAAGAGTTGTGAGATTTGCAGTTTTCACCAGGTTGAGAATGGGATGATAATTAAAAAACACAGACAAAATATATGTTTAATGAACATTATAATTAGAAATTAGCATTTAAAAAACCTTTGAAATTCACTGAAAAAAACGTAGGTTTCAGGAACAGTATAGTTAGAAATTAGCATTTAAAAAACCTTTGAAATTCACTGAAAAAAACATAGGTTTTACAGACGTTATAGTTAGAAATTAGCATATAAAAAACCTTTGAAATTCACACAAAAAAACCATAGGTTTCAGGGACGTTATAGTTAGTTGGAAATTTCACCCATACAAAATGATAGAAATTCCGCTGTTATAGTTAGTTGAGCTAACTATAACTCGGGCCCCCGCAATGCACTGCTGATGAGGTCACATATTACATAATTCATGGCATGGTCAGTGACATCACTGATGAAATCGCTGATGACATCTCAAATGACATCAACCACGTGACAATCTGATGCACCTCATCAGACCTTAATATAACACTTGATACACTGACTCTAAAATGCTGAATATATTTTTTGAAACAATGAGCACACTATTGCCAGTTAGTACATACCCACTGACTAATTCCTATGTATACACACACATCAATTCATTCACCCATACATTCATTCATACAAACAGTCAGGCATCAATACAGCATTATCATATCCAGTCACATATCTATACAGACACTCAGACACCGCCTCTCATTCATAAAGATATTCACACACCTACGTCATTAATGGAAATAATTAATCACACTTTTATTTACTCACCTGTACAGTTATACACATACCACCTAATTTTTTTAAACATATACTAACACATACTTACACTCTAATACAATAAATAATACAAGCACACACTGATCCATACAGGCACTTTCACAATCACTCACTCTCACATATAGACATTTATACATTTCAACACTCATATATACTATTTTACAAACACTCAGGTGCACCACACAAACGTTTTAAGTACAATTTATAGTTAATAAAACGAGCGAAGATGATGTCTTTTCTTGTCTTTGCAATCTTTATTTTCCAACATAAGCAGCAAACAGCTGACGCGTTTCGTCCCTAAGGGACTTCTTCAGGGCTTATGTGTTGAAAACTAATCTTTCCAATTAGTATCTTCAATGTTGGAGATCCGTATGGCACCTTTCCAAAGTCGATGGACACCAAAGGAAGAGGAATTATTAAAACTTGGCCTATCCTTTTGCCCAACTCCGGCATTTGATTATACTCAGACACGGATAGATCTTTTCAGATTCATTCGGAAGTTGAAATTACAGAAAATCCATACTTTGAACCCGAAAGCAGATGATGGAACTAATATTGAAGGGACTGATCCCTTAGCGGCAATAACAGGCAAAGACTTCCAGGCCATTGCGGTGGCACAAATGTTGATTGGAACCAGCCACTCACAAGATTGGGATATTTCACCCACACAAACTCTGGAAGAATGTGGAATTGTCCAACAAGGCTGTAAGAGTAATATGACTATTAAGTCTAAAACGAACCCAAGGACACCACATGATGGAATAGACACTTTCCAGGAAATGGTCATTGAAGAGTTGAAACATCTCCAAATGGGAAGCTTCAACCATAAGAGGAAAAATCTGAGCAAAGAGGAATGGACTGTGATCCAAAATCTAAAGGAAGATGAGAACATCATTATAAAACCCAGTGATAAAGGGGGGAATATTGTCATCCTAAAACGCAGCCAATATGAGGATGAAGCTTTGTCCCAATTGAATAAAAAAGAACACTATGTGGAAATTAAGAGAGCCAAATATATGGAAAGTATCAAACACTTCCATGATCTAATTGAAAAATGGAAAAATAAGGGAATACTTGACTTCAGAGATTGGAAGAATCTCAAGTGTGACTTTCCTCAAATTGCAACATTCTACCACCTGCCAAAGGTTCATAAAAGTAAAATATGGCCTCCGGGAAGACCTACCGTGTCTGCCAAAGACAGTTTATTGGAGAAGACCTCAAGCTATATCGATAGCTTCATTGCCCCATTCGTGAAGGACCTAAGTTCGTATCTTAAGGATACGAAGGACTTTTTGAGAATAATACAGGATGTCAAATGGGAAGAAGATATGATCTTGATTACATTAGACATTGCCAGCTTGTATACATGCATCAAGCATGAGGATGGACTCATGGCAATGAAAAGCTTCCTTGAACTTAGACCCATTAAGTACCGGAGCCATAATACCATGCTCTTGGAATTCACAGACTTCTGTTTGAGAAATAACATCTTTTTATTTGCAGGGAAACTGTATTTACAACTGCAGGGGACCGCGATGGGCACGTGCTTCGCCCCCAGCTACGCGAATTTATTCGTGGGCTGGTGGGAGAAGCACGTGGCCTGGGCGGAAGACAACGACAGGTGGATGGACAATATTGTTCTGTGGACCCGCTACATCGATGATTTGTTTTTGGTGTGGCGGGGAACACAGAAGGAGGCTGAGAGATACATTTCAAAACTAAATGTAAATAATTTGAATCTCAGCTTCACGAGCAATATGAGCAAAAGTGAGGTATTCTACCTGGACCTTCGGGTCTATGTGGAAAATGATAGGATTCAGACCGCTGCCTATAGAAAACCCACGGCAGGCAATACAATATTGCACTCACGAAGTTACCATCCCCGCAGTGTCGTGAACAACATCCCCTTGGGAGAGTTTTTGCGGATTAAGCGCAACTGCTCTACCACACAGGAGTTTGAGAGGGCCAAGGAACAGTCGAAGCATAGATTTTTACAGAGAGGCTATGGAAAAGGAATCTTAAGTCAAGCAGAAATGAGGAGTGCCTCAGTCGAAAGACAAGATCTTTTGATTGAGAAACGCAGACCCTCAGACACGAAAATCAGATTAATCACCGATTTTTCAGAGAAATCTCCAGAAATCTTCAACATAATGCGTAAGAACTGGAAGATTCTGAAGTCAGATTCTGTGATCGGCAAATCAATATCTGATTATCCCTTAATTACTTATAGAAAGGGGAATTCTTTTAAAGATTACCTTGTAAATAGCCACTATGAAAAGAAAAGGAAAAGAAAAATGACGGTAACAGGCTTCTATCCTTGCATGAAGTGCAAGGCCTGTAAGAACTCCCAAAAAGTCAAAGAATATAACATCCCAGGAAAGGAAAGGAAAGGCAGAATAACCAAGTTGGTCAATTGCAATTCTGACTATACTGTCTATTGCTTAACATGTCCCTGTGGGAAAAGGTATATAGGAAGCACAGTAAAAGCTACCAAACTTAGGGTCCTAGAACACATGAGGGCGATCACCACGAAGGATCCTAATTACCCAGTAGCTCGTCATTTCGAGCAGGTACATGATAGCAATAGTAATCTATTGACGTATTTTATTCTTGACCAGTTAGTCAGAACAGAAAGAGGAGGAAACTGGATAAAGAAATTAAGAACATTAGAATCAAGATTTATTATCCAATTGCAAACTAAGACTCCGGGGGGGATGAACAATGAAGAGGAGATGTGGACTCATATTTGAGGTACTCGTCTCTGTCCCGGAACTCTTTCTGAATCCTGGAATCTGATGTATATAGTCCCTTTTCACAGACAGAGATGTCTAAACGTCAGTCACCTGAACAGTAGTTGTTATCATGAATTATTATGTTATATTTAGTATTGTATAAAAGTGAGGATCACAAAATTTATTGGTGTTACAATCACGAACCTATCGTTGTGCCCATCCAGGGCTAGATTGTTAAAACCTCACTGAACCTTGATTTTGACTGTTTGGTGATTTACTGAACCGTGAACATTTTTTGATTTTCACCATGAGTTGGGTGTGAAAATCATATTGTAGGTACCAATGGTGCGGATTTTATCTTATTAGCACGGAAAAGTTTAATTTGTAGTATCAATCATGTATGATAGTTATGATTCAATGCATTATAATGAATTATTGACCGTGCTAAGATGGCCGCCGTGTAAGGAATGAAGGAATTACCTGATGTACCTTTGTTTATGTCGATACAATGTGGGAACACGTGACCATGATCATCAATGGTCACTAGTTTAAATGTAATGGAGAAACAGTGTCAATCTACACTGACGAAGGCGGTGAACGCCGAAACGCGTTTGTGGATTGAATTTGCTGTGGTTTCACGGAGAATAAAATGTGTGAAGAACCTGCGCGATATCTGACTTGGAGTGCTCTCATTTGTAATTAAACCCAGGATTGGAGGTTTTTTCGTTTGGAAATATATATATATATATATATATATATATATATATATATATATATATATATATATATATATATTTTTTTTTTATATATATATTACCTACTGGCGGTCGCCTGTAGGTAGTTATAGTTAGGACCTATTATCCATAGGAAATCCGCAACATTCTATTTGGAATAACTTTGGCGCCAGTTGACGAATCTTCCCGAAACTTTTCAAAACTGGTGGCCCGCTCCGGTCCGCTCCTAACCTGAAAGTCTCGGGATGATTTGTCAAGCAGGGGCCGAGAAAAAAGGGGGTCCCAAAACGTGTTTTCCCCATGCACTTTTCCATAGGGACAGTTAATCGCAGCTACAGCCCGAACTGCTGAACGGAATTACACCAAATTTGGCAAAGAGGTAGCGCTTGGTTCAGACTCGTGCCTTTTGGTTAAATGGTGTAAATCCGTTCAGTAGTTGCTGAGAAAATCAAAAGTAAAATCATAGATAAATCTATGGCCACAGTGGATCCGCGCATCCTGAGCGCACCTTGCACACACCCTTATGATCACGAGCTGCATTCTAATTGGTTGTCAACTGTCTGTCAACACTCCAAACCGGGAAGTGTTGGCAGCCATTTTTTGCCTCTGTAGAAGCGAGGCTCAAGAAACCAGTGGAACAAGTGTGCAAAACGTATAAAGGGGAAGGGTTGAAATATCCTGACCCTCTAGACTTGCTTAGGGGGTCCCACAAGGACACCCAGGGCC
The DNA here is from genome assembly GCF_964261635.1 of Lissotriton helveticus. Taxonomy (NCBI): domain Eukaryota; kingdom Metazoa; phylum Chordata; class Amphibia; order Caudata; family Salamandridae; genus Lissotriton; species Lissotriton helveticus. The sequence goes on from NC_136065.1 coordinate 1,474,173,869, forward strand.
CCAAAAAAATAAAAACGAAGCGCAGGCTCCCACACTTGTTTAAATACATGGATGAGGACCTCAAAGGCCATCCCAAGCCCCGGGGATCACCACCCCCTGGGGCTTTCTAGATTGTGGGAGGGAGCCACGTGACCCCCCTCTTGGAGCCGTCGAGGGCCCTGAGGACCGCCACCCCAGGGGCAGCTCCTGCAGTGTCTCTGGGTGCCCACCCTTGGGACACTGCTATTTGCTATGGTAGGGTGGGAGCCGAGGCTCCCACCCTGCCATAGCAAACTCGTTTTGGATGTTGAAAAAGAGAGCAGGGAAACCTGGTCTCTCTTTCAAAATGCAAAGCAGATTGCTTTTCCACACGGGGAGCTGCATATTAGCAGCTCTCCGTGTGGAAAACCAATGGCGGCTCCCAAAGGACGCGGTGAGCCGGCTGGGACCGTGGGGGCATTGGGGCTCCGCCCACGGTCCTCAACGTTGTTATATAGGCCTCGGGGGATGGGGTCCTCGGGGAGAATAAAAATTAGTGGTAGGTGGTAATTTCTTTTACGGTAAAATTGGGAGTCTCTACGCCATTGGGCCACTAGGGCAAAACACGTGTCGGCTTTTCTCTTCACCATTTCTGTCTGCACTAATTGAGAGGGCACAACCCTCCATTTCTCTTCACACTTAACTCTACAATGGCTCTTGGCTGTAGCCATTTACGAGGAATGTGCACAACGTAATTGGGCCCTGACAATTGTAGCGCCAAAGTCCAGAACTTTCCACCCAAACATGGGATCGATAAAGAATTGCCCACTGATGAGCATAGAGTTCGCAAATTGTACATGGGGTTTTGTAACACCAGTGGCTGCTGCTCGCGCCCTCTCTTGAGGTTAATTCAAAGAGTTGTGTACTCCTTTTGCTCATAATGTACACAGCGCTCTGTCGTCTCTGTTTGCTTTCCCCTCTGTCATGTAGAGGCCCCTGGGGAAATATGACGGCTTCGCTACGGCCAGGACCTCTGAAAAGGTAGAAGAGCTGGTAAAGAGTTAGCCTGGGTATTACACTTCCAGTTATAAACACCATTCTTTTCTTAGTAAAACTTTGAGCCCCGGCACTTATTCTTTTACAAATTAAGTAGTGTGTTAATGTCACATGTGAATTGGGCGTGGAAGGGTACAGAGACGTTTTGCAGTCTAGGAGAGTGCCACCTTCCCGAGTATTGTTAATTAATTGTTCGAGGAGTTCGAGGTGAACTTAAGTCCGGGCATCGTCATACTCAGAATCTTTATTTAAATATGCAGGGTGGGCCTCGGCAGTCCCTGAAGCCTCGGTGGTCCTAGGCAGTGCCTTATTTGTTCTGTAATCACACGGCCAGTACTTATGGTGTTATAAAGTGATACACTCTTGCAGTTGTATAATTACAAAGGTTTCATGTGCCTAACAGTTAGTTCAATTATGTTTTGTAGGTGCACTGTAATGTTAAATAGTATTGACTTTAAAATCTTCTATAAACCGATGACTATCACAATAAATAATAGTCAAAAGTTGCCAGAAAAAAAGACCTATACCTATACACTCAGTTTTTTTTTAAGTAACCTTTATTAAAACAGAAATAAATAGCAATGTAACTTTAAAAGAACAGTATAATAAAAACAGTGGGTTGGACTCCAGTGGAAGCAGCGTAGGTAACCTGCAAGACAAAAATGAAACATAAGTATGTGTGCTATGTGGAAGAGGTAAAGAAAGCTTGTTTGAATGAAAGGACCATAGTGAAAATGGAAGGGAGGGGCAGTGGGTGGAAGTGAGAAAGGGAGGGAGAGTTAAAAGAAGAGAGGGAGGAGGAGACAGAGCATCGGCCTATTGCACTCTGTCCTTAGTGTTTAGCCTCTGTCACCTGTTTGTCTAGGATGCAGGGATCTGCAAGATAGACTGTGGTTTAAGAAGTCCTTAAGTTAAATAAATTAAGCCAGAGATTATGGGCCATATTATGAAGGAAGGGCGATAACATTATCGCCGTTTTAACGTCAGGAAATCACTGCTAAAGCGGCGATAAGGGGTTCATAATATGCTGTTGTGAATTCCCTTAGAAGCACAGGTTTTGGTGTGAACCTGGGATTCTATGGGAATTCACAAGGGCATATTATCAACCCCTTATCATCCCTTTAGCTGCAGTTTCTTGTTGGTATAGTGGTGATAATGTTATTGCCGTTCTTTGATAATATAGTCCTACATTATAAACTATGGTAAAATCGCTTGCATGCACATGTGTACCCAGGGTGCTGCACCCCAGTTCCTTCCCCCGCAGTGTGCTCAATTGTAGGTCTTCCATACTGAGGCTTTACAGCTCACCTGCCACCACTGGTGTGTCCCACGACGTGTTGGTGCAAGCTCTGAGTCCGGGGTACATCTGTATGGAAGGCCAGGTCTCCAAAATGGAACGGTGTCGTGATGCTGCCATGGAAAGTGTTAGAATACTCAGGGCATCATTGCGGGAGAGAGTTCCCACTCCGCCCCTTTACCGCCAATCAATGAATTTCTGTAAAGGGAGAAATAATTTAATGGTGGAATCGTCTGGAGATAAATGAAGGTTTATTTTAAGCTTGATAGAAAATAGGAGTTGAGTGCATCCTTCATTTTTGAAGTACGATCAACCATTAGTGGTAATCGTGGTTCAAAGAGGAGTTGGAGTGCACGAGAATACTCAAGGTTAAATAATAATATGTTATGGTAAAGCTTACATAGAAAGAAATAGAGCGCATGCTAAAAGCTTAATGTTTGCGTCTAATGCAGTGGCGGGAGCCTGTGTGCATGTACACTCATTAAGGAGCTAACTACAGTGTCCTAAAAGCCAACGCCACGTGTCTGTAGGGCAACGCTGCCTGCTGGCTCAGGTCTATAGTACGGTCCAGTAGGTCCTTAAAATTAGACCGATGTGACTGAATGAGGGCAGAGATCACAACATAACACTTGGCAATATTGCTTATTCGAACGTGCGCAGTCTGCCTGATGCATCCCACCCCTCTTGCAGCACCGCGCTGAAGAGGTGTCTGTAGGGCTGCGCTGCCCACTGGCTCAGGTCTACAGTATGGTCCAGCAGGTCTTTAAAATGAGACAGAGATGAGACTGAATGAGGTGAGAGATCACATTATTATGCACAGCAATATCGTCTGTTCGCACCTGCCCAGTGACGCTGATGCACCTCACCCCTCTTGCTGCACCGCATTCAATTAGAGGCCCTGTGCACCTAGGCCGCTCTGCTTACCTGCTGTATACACTACAGGCAGCAGAGCTCAAAACTTGAATTCTGCTTTGGATTTATACTGCGGACAGCTTTGAATTCAGCCTTATTTATTAATCTGCACTGCGGAGAGCAGGGTTCACAACTTGAAAAGAGAAACAGTGTGAGAGAGAGGAAGAGAGAGCAAAAGAATGAGACAGGGAGAGGAAGAGACAAAGAAAGAGAGAACTTGTGAGAGAGAGAAAGGAAGAGATGGAGCAGGAGAGGGAGTGTTCACACTGGAGAAAATCTTCCCAGCTCAACTTTCTGCCACCGGTGTGTATCCAACCATGTGCCGGGTCATAGTGCACCCTCAAGTTTAGTGATCTGAAAGATAGTATGGAATTAGTAATTGCAGAGTACATAAAACTGCACACGCATATTTCTGTGTTACGTCTCTGCACACCCAAGCTGCTTTATTCCATCAACTCCCACTGTAAGGAGGTGTCTGTGCGCTCCTTTCCTCCCAGGATGCTGTACCTCATCTACTCCCACTGCACAGCGGTGACTTCCCATTACTGGGCACCCAGACTGCTGCACCCTATCCACTCCCAGTGCCTGGAGATGAGTGCCCATTCCTGCGCACCCACACTGCTGCACCCCATCCACTCCCACTGCCCAGAGGTGATCGTCCATTCCTACGCACTCAGGTTGCTGTACACTATCCACTCTCACTGCACAATATCATTTTGCACCGTGATCAAGCCCAGCAGGGTGAAACGCGTTGGTGAAGGGGGATAATGGCACTGCAACAAATGGAATAAATCGTTATTCTGCCAACTGTGAGAGTGCGCGTGTTATATGCATCTTGGTGGAGGATATATATATATATATATTACCTACTGGCGGTCGCCAGTAGGTAGTTATAGTTAGGATTGATTTCCATAGGAAATCCGCAACATTCTATTGGGAATAACTTTGGCGCCGGTGGACGAATCTTTGCAAATTTCTCAAAGAAGATGGCCCGCTCCGCTCTGCTCCTTCCCTGAAAGATTGGGGGGGATTCGTCAAGCGGGGGCCGAGATAAAAGGGGGGTCCCAAAACGTGTTTTCCCCATGTTAATTTCCATAGGGTGGTTGGACTCACTTTTAGCCCGAACGGCTGAATGGATTTCCACAAAACGTGGCAAAATTGTAGGGACTGGTAGCCCGATGTACCTTTGCTATGTCTCAAGATATGTGCTCCAGTGGATTTTGAGTAATTTAGGTTCAAAAAAATATATATATCTGGGCGGAGCCTATCCACACATCTGATCTGATTGGCTGTCTGCACTTCATCCAAGAAGTGTTGGCAGCCATCTTGGGACCAATATACATGATAGCACCTCATTGTAGTTAATAGAGGGTTTTAGGACTTTAGTTACATAATAAATCATTTGTTGATGGTACCATACTCCTTTTAGGAATTGTGGTGTGTTCTAAGGTGATTTTACCATGTGAAAAAGCCTTCTGCTGTGATATCATGAATCATGTTTGAAAGAAAACTAATATCTCATGATTTTCCCACAGTGGTTTGGAAGGGGATCTATAAGCTAAACTGAAAGCATATTTTTTGTTAATTTACATTATCTTTCTCAGTCATGTGAGAATGAAGTCTGACATTCTCAGTAAAACATGTACATCCAACAAGGACAGAGACTGTCAGTTGATTCCTTTGTGTTCTACTGCAGCCTCCTAGAGTGTTCTAAAGAACAACTAGAGCGCTAACAGTCCTACTTATTACAAAGGTATAGCACAGCTGAAGCCATCGTGATGGGAATAAAGTGGTAACTCTTAAAACATTTAATTTAAAAAGGAACAAAATGAGGGGGTATATTATGCCATAAAAAGTATTATTAGTGCTGGAAAAAGAAAAATTATGGCACATTTTGAGTGACTTCTCAAATCCTCTTCAATTTCATTAAAACATTCTGACATACAGTCTCCCAAGATGGCCACCAGAGATAAAAGAGCCCAAATGTAGCCCAAATATCACCCAGATGTAGCCCAAGTATAGCCCAATGACAGAATGTCCCAGAGTGTTCTAAAGAACAACTAGAGTGCTAACAGTCCTACTTATTACAAAGGTATGGCACACCTGAAGCCATCTTGATTGGAATAAAGTGGTAACTCTTAAAACATTTAATTTAAAAAGGAACAAAATGAGGGGGTATATTTTGCCATAGAAAGTATGATTAGTGCTACAGAAAGAAAAATTAGGGCACATTTTGAATGACTTCTCAAATCCTCTTCAATTTCATAAAAAAATTCTGACATACAGTCTCCCAAGATGGCCACCAGAGACAAAAGAGCCTAAATGTAGCCCAAATATCACCCAAATGAAGCCCAAGTATAGCCCAATGACAGAATGTCCCAGAGTGTTCTAAAGAACAACTAGAGCGCGAACAGTCTTACTTATGACAAAAGTATGGCACACCAGAAGCCATCTTGATTGGAATGAAGTGGTAAGTCTGAAAACATTTAATTTAAAAAGGAACAAAATGAGGGGGTTCATTTTGCCATAGAAAGTATGATTAGTTCTTCAGAAAGAAAAATTAGGGATCATTTTGAGTGACTTCTCAAATCCTCTTCTATTTCATTAAAGAAATTCTGACATGCAGACTGAAACATGCACTTTGAATACCAGCAGCACACTTCCCTGGTGAGCAGTAGCTTTACTACAGTAATCTAATGAGCAACTAGAGTGCTAACATTCAGAATTTATGGCAAATGTGGGACACATCTGAATGCCTTCTTGATGGAACCAAAGTAAACAAGCATTGAAAATGCAATAGATCTCGCCCTCGTTTAAGTTAAAGCCATTCTGTTTGTAATGAGGTGGCTTTTTAGCTTTGCTTTTATTAGTGTTTTTTAAACTTTCATGTAGATAACATGCATCTGTATGCATATATGTATATGTATGCATGCATTTATATTTGTATTTATATAGATATACAGATTATATATGTTTATACATGTATATATATATATATATATTCACTGAAAAAACCATAGGTTATAGACCATATATAGTTAGGAATTAGCATTTACAAAACCTTGAAAATTCACTGAAAAAACCATAGGTTATAGACCATATATAGTTAGGAATTAGCATTTAAAAAACCTTATTTTACTCACACAAAACCATTGAAATTCCATATATAGTTAGTTGCACTAACTATATATCGCGCACCCGCAATCCACTGCTGATCATGTCACATATTACATCATTCATGACATGGTCAGTGACATCACTGATGACATCACTGATGACATCTCAAATGACATCACTGATGACATCTCACATGACATCACTGATGACATCATCTAGTGTCTGTGTGTTTTTGTAAAGTTTAAATATGTTTTACATATTGAAGAATGAGTGGATGTATAAGTGTCTGGATGAAGGATTTAGTAGGTGCGTGACTGACTGTATGAGTGAGTGATTAAATGTGTCTCACTGAATGCATGGGTTAGTGACTAAACTGTCTTAATTTGTGCATCATTATGTCTGTTGTTCTGTAAACTGCTGCATGTGTTGATCATTAGCTATACGAGAGGCTATATGTGTTATTAATTGGTTGCCCAAGTATTTCTATGGGAGATTGAGTTTGTGTAGGGGTGGCTGGAAGGTGTGTGACTCTATGCATAGATGTGTGAGCAGTTTATTCACTAGGTGTATGAGTTCAAGAGTGCATGTGGAAACAGCTACATGGGCAGTTGACTGTGTGCATGAGTGTATTGATGAGTGAATGGATATCTCAATGCTACATGTCATAGTAAGTACATATGTAAAACACAGTACATGTGAGAGTTGGCATATATAAATAACTGTGCATGAGAGCCACTGAATGAGTGAGTAGTTGTATCGATCATTGTGAACTTGTATCAGGGATTGTATAAGAGAGTAAATATGTGTTAGTATATGTTTCAATAAGTAAGGTGTGTTTAACTGTATAGTTGAAGAAATGGAGGTGAGATTGTTTCTTTGCATGACTGACTGGGTGTGTGAGTAACTCCATGGATGAGTGGCAGTGTGTGAGTGTCTGTATACACTGAGTGTATCTAAGGTTATATTAGAGTCTGAAGAGGTTTATCGTATTAGCACAAGAATGATGTCAAATGAGATGTCATCAGTGATGTCATCAGTGATGTCATTTGAGATGTCATCAGTGATGTCACTGACCATGTCATGAATGATGTAATATGTGACATGATCAGCAGTGGATTGCGGGTGCGCGATATATAGTTAGTGCAACTAACTATATATGGAATTTCAATGGTTTTGTGTGAGTAAAATAAGGTTTTTTAAATGCTAATTCCTAACTATATATGGTCTATAACCTATGGTTTTTTCAGTGAATTTTCAAGGTTTTGTAAATGCTAATTCCTAACTATATATGGTCTATAACCTATGGTTTTTTCAGTGAATTTCAATGGTTTTTTAATAGCAAATATCATAAGCTGTCGAATGTCAAGTACGTGGTAAGTGAAAACATTTTCGTGTTTATGCACACTGATCTGCTTTGAATGGTGCCCCCCCCCCTCATTTCTATTAGGAGTACTCTCTCTTTGCAGATAGTGAAAGGTAGTTAACGCAGGCCTTTGCCCCCATTGTAATCCGTCGTGCCTGCTTCTCTCTCCATTTGATTGATTGTTATCCAAGTATTTACTGTTTTAGAATTAGTTCTCTTTGGTTCATTCTCTATTTACAAACAAACACAGAGTCGCAATACTCTGTTTAGTCTTTGCAGATAACGAAAAATCGTGTAAAAAAAAAGAAAAGGAATCGAGCAAAATCAGTAGGCCACTAATGGGATCTCTTTTTGACCTCGCTAAAATAGAAACATTAGGAACAACCCCTCATGACAAATACAAAACTAGTGAGATGAACTGAACTCCACACAATGATGGCTGCAAAACAGCTCGGCTCCGCCACCCACCCCGCCCAAAATAACGATAAAGAACGGCTGCCATGATTGGTTGCGGAATGACCACGACGGAGCTACGAAATTGTGCTGCTCTCATGCTAACCCCAGCTTCAGTCTGAAACATCCAGAAACACTGTAGACTACCAATTCGATCAGTTCCGGTAGCGCCCCAATGTAACCCGGTAGAGAAGAACTAGCCCTCCCCTCTTTGACTGATGGTTCTTGTTGCCTGTCCCTTCTGTTGTCATTTAACAGAACTATTTAGCCTGCTGAAAGGGGTTGTGTTCCGACCGCTGGTTGGTGGAGACATTTTGACTATATTCTGTACCTGCGTTGTCGCGTAATGCGTCATATGACGCGCCGCGTTAGCGCATCCGGAAGTCATCCGGGGCGCGCAGCGCGTAACGTAAGCATAACAAGTCATGTGACTTGTTAATAAAACTTTTCATTGGTTCATTTTACTTTTCTTATTGTAATGATGAAAGGCTTGGTCATATGACCTAAAAATTACGCTTTTCATTACTTCCGAACATTATTTTTTCTTAAATATATGTTATAATGTTCCAGGCTAATGTACTTTCCCGGAAATTTTACAACTGTCCTGCAAGTAAAATATATTCTTTTTTCGAGAAAAAGAGCGTTTCTTCGTCCCATGACGGAGCCGTTGAGCAAAAGAGGGTCGACCTGCTGTCTTAGTCGCCGATACGCCTGAATATGAGATTCTTATCGATCACTTTATGTTGCAGGAATAGAAAACACAACAGCCCTTGACCATTTATCTTTACTGCGTTCCTTCGTATTATACCTTTTACCCTTCATGTAATTGGTCTGCTTTATTTCACTTGCCTTTTAATGATTCTAAAACAGTCACTATTATTAAAAACTTTACCAATGTATATACTACTACCATGTTTTCTTTTAAAAACCTTTATTGTGAAAATTTCATTATACAAATACGAGCCTATAACCACGTGGGCCTGCCACAGAGCAAACTGTAATCGTATATGATGAATAGACATTTACACTGTAGAGGAACGTAACGGGCGGGCCATTAGGTTGCAAGAACTAAGGTGTCTAACAGTTATGGAATCGGTGGACGTACATTTTATAATTAAAATACGACAGGGCCAGTTACAATAAAATTATCTAGATATACATTTGCGGGCAAGTACCATGGGTGACGTTAATTCGAACTTTCAACAGTACAGTAATCAATAACACATCAGAACTTAATATCAATAGGGATGTCGAAATATTCAATCAATTCTCGTCCCCGCCCGCCATGTGCTTCAAAACTGCATACGTATCTCGTGATTTCAAGGTTCTGCAACCAGTACACAACAAGGAGGTACGAGTCCCATTTATTCCGGCGCCATTTTGGGCGAGGACGGGCAGGTCCAGGATATAGTCAAAATGTCTCTACCAACCATCGACTATGATGATGTTCATATGCTGTATTTATTAGAGTAACACTCATCTGTCCACATGAAATTAATTTGCCACAATCTAAACATGTCATTTTAATCTTTCCAAAGTTCTTCTAAATATTTGGGACCGTTTCCCTTGCCTCTGAAGCTCTCAGTGCCACTTCTTTGATGAATGTACTAGCAGGTCAGGGGTACTCCTCCAAATCTCTCTTTTATGCAGCACTATAATTAATTGGTGCCACCTCTCCATATGACGATGCATGGTATAGTTACCACAACTATATTTTTTTTCGGTTCCTCTGGAGAGTTCATCGTGGCAGATGAAGCGTGTAACGTACCGGGCATTTACCTTTTTTTGCATGTACAGGAAAGGAAAAAAAAATCGAGCGTCCGAGTTCTAAGGTGTCCCAGGGCCATTTTAGTGGACCAGGCCCAAATCCAAAGAACAGGCCGCCATTTTGAGAGTCCTCTTGCAGCCGCCTGTCGCTGTAGCATCAAGAGCAGCCGAAACTCAGCTGAATGGCAACTGAAACGGTAAAGGGGCGCCCCACTACAGCAGACGAGCCTCCACCTAGGAAGGCCCATTCACGCCGGCTCCCCCCCCCCCTTCGGGCACCCCACGCCGTTATTCGGAGCAGTATTGTAGGATGGCCACACCAGTGCGGCAACTTGCTAGACATCACCTCGGTGGTAACCGAATCTCAACGCCTTGTGGTGTCTCCTATTCAGAAAACATTGTTATGCTGCCTTCCACCTATTCGCCGCAAGTGCGCACACAACTCAACTGCATAGCTTGCTAGACACCACCTCGGTGCCATCCGGATCTTGGAATGTCAGCACCTTTTGGTGTCTTCTCTTCAGAAAATATTGTTGCGCTGCCTTTGGCCCCATTCGCACATCGGTCCGCTACTGACGCCATCTCACAGGCTAATGGGGCGCCCCACGCCGAGTTTCAGCATTGTAGAATAACCACACCAGTACAGCAACTTGCTAGACATCACCTCGGTGCCATCCGGATCTCGGCGCCCCACTGCAGATGAAGTGCCTCTCAACTATGAAACCACCACGGTGACATCCGGATCTTGGCGCGTTGTGCTGCCTTCGGCCTATTCGCACATCGGTCCGCTACTGACGCCATCTCACAGGCTAATGGGGCGACCCACGCCGAGTTTCAGCATTGTAGGATGACCACACCAACTTGCTAGACATCACCTCAGTGCCATCCGAATCTTGGCATCTCAGCGCCTTGTGGTGTCAGTCAGAAAATATTGTTGCGCTGCCTTTGGCCCCATTCGCACATCGGTCCGCTACTGACGCCATCTCACAGGCCAACGGGGCGCCCCACGCCGACTTTCAACATTGTAGGATGGCCACAGAAGTGCGACAACTTACTAGACACCACCTCGGTGCCATCCGGATCTTGGCGCGTTGTGCTGCCTTCGGCCTATTCGCACATCGGTCCGCTACTGACGCAAACTCACAGGCCAACGGGGCGCCCCACGCCGACTTTCAGCATTGTAGGATGGCCACACCAGTGCTGCAACTTGCTGGACACCACCTCGGTGCCATCCGGATCTTGGCGCGTTGTATTGCCTTCGGCCTATTCGCACATCGGTCCGCTACTGACGCCGCCTCACGTGCCAACGTATTTTCTCCGCATTTTATACCCTATGCCGCATAACAGGTCATGTGACTTGTTTATAAAACTTTTCATTGGTTCATTTTACTTTTGGTTTCCTAATGATGGAAGGCTTGATCATATGACCTAAAAACAACACTTTTCATTGGATGAAAACTTTTTTTCCCCCCCAAACGATGAAAGCCCCACCTTGTTTCTGGATGTTTCAGACTAAACTGGCGTCAGCATGAGAGCACCACCATCTCGTAGCTCCGTCGTGGTCATTCCGCGAGCAATCATGGCAGCCGCTCCCCACCAGAAGCCTGCAGGAGTCGGGGCCCCCAAAACTTTTGATGAATTCTCAAGGCGGAGGGGACGCTTTCGAGAATGGGGTCCAAGACCTAGCAGACAAGCGTCCGATTTCCAAGGTGTCCCAGGGCCATTTCAGTGGACCACGCCCAAAAAGGAAAGAGCCTGCCGCCATTTTGAGAGTCCTGTGGCAGCCGCCTATCGCTGCACCGCAAGAGTGGGCGCAACTCAGCTGAATGGCGGATTTTGACACAGTGGACCAAAAGCGGACGGAATGGCAACTGAAACGGTAAAGGGGCGCCCCACTAAAACAGATGAGACTCCACCTGGAGAGGCCCGTTCACGCCGCCTCCCCCGGGGCGCCCCACGCCGTTATTCGGAGCAGCATTGTAGGATACCAAAACCAGTGCGGCAACTTACTGGACATCACCTTGGTGCCATCGTTCTGCTGCCTTGGAACTATTCGCACAACAGTTTGCTACTGATGACCCACCCCCCGCGACGCCCCACGCCGTTATTTGCTGGGTGGCAACTTACTAGACATCACTTTCGTGTCATCTAGATTTCGGCGCGTTCTGCTGCCTTGGAACTATTCGCACAACAGTTTGCTACTGATGACCCACCCCCCGCGACGCCCCACGCCGGAAATCTGGACGTTGTGCTGCGTTGGGACTATTCGCACAGCCGACCGCTACTTCGTTGTTTTTCCCTAAAAATGTTTATATGTTATTACTATTTTTGTTTTCTTGTATATATTTATAAATTATTAAAGTTTTATAATCTTACTACTTTGTCGGAGTGCTATATATTTTTAATGTGACACATAATTGTAAAAACTTTGATGTACAAAGAGTCATCCCTGGAATCTTCCGCTTCACGCTCGGTCCCCTCCCCAATCACAATACAGGATGGTTTTCAGATAATAGCAACGCTTCTGCTGTGACGGATCTCATCGAGTGTGGGCCTTGATCTACTATAACTCCTTTGAAGAGGGGTGATTCTTTACAGCTGTGGCCATAAACTACATCTGCAGGGCTAGCTGATAGCCTAGGACCGGCCTGGACAATCGGACACAGAGGAAAAGGAGTGTCAGAGGGTGCGGTAGTGAATAGGGCGAAAGGGAGGTGTCGGGCGGGCACAGGGTGTGATTCTCAGGGAAGAGCAGCGCAGATGGGGGGAGGTTTATTACCCATGCATAAGACAGAGAGCGGGGGTGACCACTGCCTGGGTGAGATGCTTGCGAGGGTGGGGAGCCATGCTAAGGATCGACAGCGTGCACAGAGGGGGTCTGGTCAAGGCATCTAAAATGGCTGCCGTGCACGACAAAAGTGTGGCATTTGAAAAAAGACAAGATGGCGCACACAATGTTTTTCAACAATTCCTGATTTCCTTCGAATCGAACGTTAACAGACGTTGGGGCATATTACCAAAGTTAAGCGATATTTATCCCTAACGATGCATTGCAAAGATTTTTTTACCGTCAGAAATTATCGCAGATAAACCTTGCTATTATCAAGGTTTATCGCAAATACGATAAAAAACGACCGCAATGCATTAATATCGCTGAAAACTCAGCGATATTCATGCATTACCGAGCTAATGCTCTTAGCCATGTTATCCACCTCCCATTGGATAACATGGCTAAGAACTGCTCAGGGCAGCTGTTACTTTTTGGAGATATTCGCGCTTATCTCGAATATTTCCAAAAGTTGATAATAGGAGATAGCGATGTTAGCGACTGTTTCCAGTCGCTAACATCTTGGCATGCCCACTTTGCATGTCATTAGTGATAAATATCACTCACATGCAAAGTGGGACCCAAGATGGTCGCTATCTCCTACTAGCCGTCGCTAACTGGTGTTAGCAACAGCTAGGTAATACAGATATAATTTTATCTCCGCGAAGCGGAGCGCTGTTACAGATATATATCTTGTTTTTGAACGTTAATTTCTCAAAATGCACTGAAGCACATATATTGAGACATAGCAAAGGCACATCGGGCTACCAGTCCCTAGGAGATAGCGATGTTAGCGACTGTTTCCAGTCGCTAACATCTTGGCATGCCCACTTTGCATGTCATTAGTGATAAATATCACTCACATGCAAAGTGGGACCCAAGATGGTCGCTATCTCCTACTAGCCGTCGCTAACTGGTGTTAGCAACAGCTAGGTAATACAGATATAATTTTATCTCCGCGAAGCGGAGCGCTGTTACAGATATATATCTTGTTTTTGAACGTTAATTTCTCAAAATGCACTGAAGCACATATATTGAGACATAGCAAAGGCACATCGGGCTACCAGTCCCTAATATTTTACCAAGTTTCGTGCAAATCCATTCAGCCGTTCGATTATTATTATTATTTTTTTTTTTTGCCCCGCGGGGCCCTTTTAAAACCTCCACATCAAACCTAGGGGGTCAGCGAGGATCTACTATGCCCCCTTATGGTCATTTGCCCCTTCGCTTTGGCCTCCTCTTGTCTCTCGATCCTACCGAGAGACAAGATGGCGGCCGCTACGTACTGTTTGGAATGTTTACAGACACCGGAGAGCCAATCAGCTTCGCTTCGCAAAGCTCCGTAACGCGAAAAGTACGCGAAGCGGTGCGCTGTTACAGATATATATCTTTTTTTTAACGTTAATTTCTCAAAATCCACTGAAGCACATATATTGAGACCTAGCAAAGGCACATCGGGCTACCAGTCCCTACAATTTTGCCAAGTTTCGTGCAAATCCATTCAGCCGTTCGATTATTATTATTATTTTTTTTTTTGCCCCGCGGGGCCCTTTTAAAACCTCCACATCAAACCTAGGGGGTCAGCGAGGATCTACTATGCCCCCTTATAGTTATTTCCCCCTTTGTTTTGACCTCCTCTTGTCTCTCGATCCTACCGAGAGACAAGATGGCGGCCGCTACGGACTGTTTGGAATGTTGACAGACGCCGGAGAACCAATCAGCTTCGCTTCACAAAGCTCCGTTGCGCGAAAAGTACGCGTCCTGGGCCGCTGCCCAGTCCGCTGTTACAGATATATATCTTTTTTTAAACGTTAATTTCTCAAAATCCACTGGAGCACATATATTGAGACCTACAAAAGGCACATCGGGCTACCAGTCCCTACAATTTTGCCAAGTTTCGTGCAAATCCATTCAGCCGTTCGGGCTAAAAGTGAGGCCAACCGCCCTATGGAAATTAACATGGGAAAAACGCGTTTTGGGACCCCCCTTTTTTCTCGGCCCCCACTGGACGAACCCCCCCCAAATTTTCAAGGGCTGCTCAGAAACGAAATGTGCCATTTTCCTGAAAATTTCAGCCAATTCCGTCCACAAACGCCAAAGTTATTAGACATAGAATTTTCAAAAAACCCATAGAGAAAAAATCCTAACTATATATACCTACTGGCGACCGCCAGTAGGTAATAGATGCACATACATATATATAAATGCATATGCATATATATGCATATATATATGTGTATATGTGTGCGTGTAGAGAGAGGTAGAGAGGTAGAGGTGTAGAGGTAGAGAGGTAGCGGTAGAGAGGTAGCGGTAGAGAGGTAGAGACTAGTAGAGAGAGAAGTAGAGAGAGGTAGAGAGTAGAGAGTGAGTAATAGAGAGTAGAGAGTGAGTAGTAGAGAGTAGTAGAGAGCAGTAGAGAGAGTAGCAGAGAGTGAGTAGTAGAGAGTAGTAGAGAGTGAGTAGTAGAGAGTGAGTAGTAGAGAGTAGTAGAGAGTAGTAGAGAGTAAGTAGTAGAGTGAGTAGTAGAGAGCAGTAGAGAGTGAGTAGTAGAGAGTAGTAAAGAGTGAGTAGTAGAGAGTAGTAGAGAGTGAGTAGTAGAGAGTGAGTAGTAGAGAGTAGTAGAGAGTGAGAGAGAGAATAGTAGAGAGTAGTAGAGAGTGAGTAGTAGAGACTAGTAGAGAGAGAGCAGTAGAGAGTGAGTAGTAGAGAGTGAGTAGTAGAGAGTGAGTAGTAGAGAGTGAGTAGTAGAGAGAGAGTAGTAGAGAGTGAGTAGTAGAGAGTAGTAGAGAGTGAGAAGTAGAGAGTGAGTAGTAGAGAGTAGTAGAGAGTGAGTAGTAAAGAGTGAGTAGTAGAGAGAGAGTAGTAGAGAGTGAGTAGTAGAGAGTAGTAGATAGTGAGTAGTAGGGAGTGAGTAGTAGAGAGAGAGTAGTAGAGAGTAGTAGAGTAGTAGAGAGTGAGTATTTGAGAGTAGTGGAGTAGGAGAGAGTAAGTAGTAGAGAGTAGTGGAGAATATTCCAAAGTTTGGCACAGCACCACTTGCACAATAAGCCCAATCAAATCATATCACTTAGAGTCCTTATTGAAGCGCTGAATCTTGGTGTATATTCAAATGCTTTTATTTTCCTTAAGTTTATGTACCACAGCCAGCCGAAACGTTTCGTTCTGTACAATAGAACTTCTTCAGGGCGTTCTTATTTCCTTCAAGTTATGTCGGTATCCTGTTGTCATATATATAGATATTTCTTCCAAATGTTAGACGAGACGTAAGTACATTCTTATTCAAAGTGACTAGGTATCAATTTTACCCACACAATTCGGGCAGACTTGAGTAATTTATAGCATCCTCAAAGTCAGTCTTTCAAAAATTCCAAAGTATAGGACATGATAATCCAAATCCAAATGTTTCTCAAGAAAAGTCATTTTCAATCGTTAGGAATATCGGTGTTTGGGCAGATATGACCCAGGGACCCCCAGTATGCAAGGGGAATTAGTCCCCCCTCTGCAAATGCGCCAGTGGCCTGCGTTGCAGAGAGGTGTAAAAAGGGGCATAGCCTCATTACACCTCTGTGCAATGCAGGCCCCTGGCGCATACTGGAGGTTCCAGGTGGGCTAGTTGGCCCCCAGGGAGCCCTAGTATGCAAGGGGAATTAGTTCCCCCTCTTCAAACATGCACGGGGGCTGCGTTGCAGAGAGGTGTAAAAAAGGGTGTGGCCTCATTACACCTCTCTGCAATGCAGCCCCCTGGCGCATACTGGAAGCTCCTGGTGGGCTAGTTGGCACCCAGGGACCCCCAGTATGCAAGGGGAATTAGTTCCCCCTCTGAAAACGCGGCAGGAGGCTGCGTTGCAGAGAGGTGTAACAAGGGGCATAGCCTCATTACACCTCTGCAATGCAGCCCCCTGGCGCATACTGGAGGTTCCAGGTGGGCTAGTTGGCCCCCAGGGGCCCCCAGTATGCAAGGGGAATTAGTTCCCCCTCTTCAAACATGCACGGGGGCTGCGTTGCAGAGAGGTGTAAAAAGGGGCGTGGCTTCATTACACCTCTCTGCAATGCAGTCCCCTGGCGCATACTGGAGATTCCTGGTGGGCTTTCAGGTCTTATATAGTTAGGAATTAGCATTAAAAAAACCTTTGAAATTCACTGAAAAAAACATAGGTTTCAGGCCTTATATAGTTAGGAATTAGCATTTAAAAAACCTATGATATTCACTGAAAAAACCATAGGTTTGACACAAGTTATAGTTAGCTGGAAATGTTACTGACATAAAACCATTGAAATTCCCACGTTATAGTTAGTTGGACTCACTATAACTTGCGCGCCTGCAATGCACTGCTGATGACGTCACATATTACATCACTCTGCGCTCTACAAAACTTTTAAATAAATAAATAAATAAATCATTAATTGCAATGCATGAGGAAACTAGGAATATGATTTTTGATTTAGAAAGTACAATCCTGTGACTTTTGGAGAGAGTACCACTAATTATAATTGTTATTCTTTTTTATTCCATCCATAAGTACCCCAAGGCAAGAGGACACCCGAGAGCCAAGCGGCTGCCACCACCAGCACATTGGCAGATAGTTTTGATGGCCCCAGTAGGTCATGTTTATTATTATTTCTTGCTTTTACCTCTCCTCAATAGTAACGTTATGGCCTTCTGTATTTATACTATCAGCTTTTATTTAAACTCCCCTACCTAATGTTTGTTATCCCTGCATTACCCTGTTTTTCTATATTTCCTGTTTCCGCATCTGACTTTTTACTGTCTGTGCATTTCTTCTGGTCTCTTTTTTAGTGTTATATGTATTGTGTAGTACTGTTAAGAGAACAGATTTTTGACAACCTGAAAAGGTTCACATTTCCAAGTAAACTATTCACCAAACATTTTGGTTGAGAATGACTTGATTTGACCGAACAATCAAAACGTACAGGGAGAGATAGAGTGGCCAATGTCATGGACCCCCAATGTTGTCTTTATTCAGTATATTAGCAATTTACATGACAGTGCAGCATAACCTGGAAAGGAATGAGATCCCATTACCAACCAATACCATATGCCCTTCACTGACCATTGCCTGCCAACCCTTCATTGCCCTTCACTCACATCCTTCCAGAGCCGTATCCCTCCATTAGGAGAAAAAGGTTTTGTTTCACTTGACTACGTGGCTTTTTTAGCTTGTTGTCAACCATCAAACCTGTTAAAGGGATAGTTCTGATAGAAGATACTGCTAACTGAACTGTATTAAGGTATTGCTGGTGTACTTTGTGCAAACTAATTACTTAGGTGGCTAATCCGGTATCTATAATGGGAGAATTACACTGTTTTTCTAGGCGCACAGGCTACCAGTGCCGCAGCCAGAGCAGCAGCCAGGCAGGGACAGAGGAGGCCCAGGCGGTCAGAGGGGGAGCAGTCCAAGCAGTGGCAGGGACAAGTGGTAAGTCACCCTGCTTTCCTATGCACAATACTGTATATTTAGGCGAGGCAAATATCCCACCCATCACTTCCCACAACATTTTTCCACCTAAAACTGCAGCATGGTTTAATTTGGTGCAGTGGTGTAGGTGGTGACACGTATGCCTGCTTTAATTAACAGCAGGGCATTACGACGTTTGCAATGCAGTAGAACCCAAAAACAGGGTGTATTTCCGGGTGCCCACTCAGCCATCTACTAGTACTTCACTACATTATTCTTTCCTTCTGCCCCAGCCTACCAAAAAAAAAAAACAATTCCATCTTGGCATGAGCCACATTTTCTGCCCAAGTGACTTATATTTCATGGCTTTCATGAATGGATTTACACCTGTTCCAATTTGTACCTCCCATCAAGTTGTTATTAGTCAACTAATATGACAAAACAAAAGTTTAGCGCATGGTCAGTGAGCCCCAGCCATTCCATAACTAAATCTCTGCCTAGCTTAATTCTGCTAACTTACCTTTCTATAGAACAACTTACCCTGCTACCAAGTGAAGGTATTTGTTGAAAATATTGTGTGGTGGAGGACAGGGTGTAATGAGGGATTAAGTGTCCGAATTAGAGGCTGGCAGATGAGATACTCTATGACAAACATGCCAAATAAAATATGTACCATTCGCTGTAATACAGTGCATCATTTATGATAGCCTGTGCACTGTTTACTTACTGCGTACGGGAAACCATTATACATCACATGTGTGACGGAGTATCCAATCTGCCCCTAAGTTTAGAGTCCAGGTAGAATTGAAGAGGCAGTCAGAGACGAGCAGGACCATTGGAATTAATTATAATACGTTAATAAATTATCGTGCCTTTACAACTGCCCCAAAAACATCCTCCAGAGCAGCAGACCCACCAGCTTTTTTTCCGTTAACATTGCTTTTATACTACAGTCAGCTATGCTAATAATTGTGGAGCGTATATGCCTTATTCATGAATAAAAGGTCATTGTGAAAGAGTTTAAACAACAATCAGGTTTTGATTTTGTTGGTCTTCTGGCCTAATTCCATGCAGTGAGTGCTATTGTGTAATGTGATGTATGCAAGGGAAAACACTGTCCCTGTGATTACTCACATCAAAATTTCAAATAGTTCTAGGATATCAGCAATGTTCTGCTACTGTGGCACTATAGTGTAAACAAGTATTTGCACTGAGCATTAAAACTCGTGTTTTTCATTTTTTTTCTTGATATAGCTATGCTATGTTATGTAATATAAACTTTTGAGCGCACAAATATTTGTGTTAGCTGTTAAAAATAGGAATATGTATGTACATAAGCGGCGTTCATTTATGTTCACAGTACCCCTTGGTGTAAACAGAATGGATATCGTTAAAACTCTGACTGTGTTGTCCCACTAGCATAGACCCATGCACACAGGTACACGACAGCCACTGTGAGCACGATGGTCTCTCAGTTTGCGGTCGATCGCCAGCGCCCCTTCCCTGACCCTGCAAGCTTCCCCCATGCACCCTGGCTGCCCCTCTCCCACATGCGCGAGTCATGAGCCCACCCCTCCCGCATGACTCTGTCCCTAAGAATCGCACCCCGCGCCTGACCAACACCTCCTGTCCCTCCATGAATACCCCTCCTTTTGATGACCTCTTCCTCTGAGCCTGAATGATTGCACGAACCACTGGTCATCCCTTAGCCTGAGGATACAGTTTATTGCCCATTTCTGTATGCACTCGCCTCTCCTGAAAGAGGCCACTATTGATCATGGCCACCCCACCCCATGAGACTCGATCAGGCACACACATTCCAATGGAATCAGCAGAACACTCAGCTGCATGACAGCCCCCTCCTATTGCATGGAGGATAAGGGCCCTACTGTAGCCACGTGTTGGAATACCTCCATACTATACAAAGTGTTGATTGTAATAAAAGATGCCTGTGTGCCACAAACCTGTGTATAAAAGACGAAGCCTCAGAGAAACTTGTTAGAGCACCTCCCGAAGACACTATGCGAGTGTCCCAAAGGACAGGCTCTCCTCATGAGTAATAAACCCTGTTCTTGTTTTCCTACTTCCAGTGCCCGTCTCTTTATTTGGCAATTATTCAAGATGGAAACGAAGAGTCGCCCTGCGCCAGCAGCCTGGGCATCCGGGGCGTTATGGGCTGACTTTTCTACATAGCATTGTAGGTTTAAAGAACAAAAGGTCATGTTTTAAGCACCTTCCTAAAGGGTAGCTAATTGGGCATGGCCCTGATATGGGGAGAGGGGCTCAAAACCTCTACCACCCAATTTGTCCACTTAAACCTAGTTATGGTAAGTTTGTTTGCTCTAGAGGAGCTCAGGTTTCTGAGACACTCATAACTCTTAAAGTTCTGTCTTAGATAGTCTGCCCCAGTATTGTGAAAATCTTTGTAAGGAATACATAGCACCTTGAATTTAATATGTTGGAAGGTTGGAAGCCAATGTAGGTTCGTGGATAGCTTGGGTAGAAGATTTATAATTAGGGATCCCTGTAAGCAATCTGGCTGAAGCATTCTGGAGAGTGCTACATATTAAGATACAGACCATTGAAATAGTCTATTTTTGATGAATCCAAAGTTGTGACCACTGATTTATTTTGCATCTTCTGGAATGTAGTCAAATATTTTCCTAATCAGGTTAGATGGCCGCAAGGAGGGAGATGCCGGGATGAGCTCCGGGGCAAGGGATCACAATCAGTGCAAATCCCGACTGGAGCGAGCCTCCCAAACCCTCCCCCCAGGAACGGCACTGCAAACAGCGGGTCCCACGGCTCTAAAAGAGCGAATTCTGGTCCCTGCATCCCTTAAGACTACAGAAGAAGACCCTGATGGGGTAGACTCGGCCAGCACGGGAGACCTGATCCCAAGCTCACCGGAGCCCCCCCTTGGCAAGGTGACTGGAGCGACCCCCCTCCTCACTGCAGCCCCAACCTAAGCAGGCATCAAGATCTCCACTCACCTGGGCGGGAGAGTGTGGTGAGGTCACCCAGGGCAACAGTGGAGTGGTCCACAGCTATAGGGGGATAGCGAGATGCGTCGGATTTGGAATCCTCACGCGAGGACGTCCAAGGGACCAGCAGAGCGTCGATGGTGAGGCGCCGACCTCAATGAACGACGGGGTTGGAAGTGGAGACCCTTTTACTGCAAACACGGACCGCAGCGTTGGATCTGCGTTACGCTCCACTGCTCCGGGGTTGCCTGATCCCAAAATGGCTGCCCGTGAGCCCCATCACGACAACATTTAAGACGCCCGGGCAGAAACGGACCAAAAAGCCACAAGCTTTGGATTGAGGCGAGATGACCCCCACGGTGATCTAGAGGGGCACTCAAATAAAGTGTTTCCCGAAGATTTCTAGCCCCAGCTTGTCCTATTGCGAGGAGGCCGCCTGACCCCAAAATTGCCGCCACTCACAGACTCTAAATCTCGGCAATCTAGGAGACCGAGTCTGAGCTTCACTGGTGCCCCCCCATGCCAAGGTGGCTGGAGCGACCCCCCCTATGGCCGGAGCAACCTCCCCCCACGGAGATCGTAAGGGGTGCCGCCTGGCCCCGCGGAGATCGTGAGGGGGCCACCTGACCCTAAAATGGCTGCCATCCACAGATTCTAATCTCTGCAATCTAGGAGACCGGGTGCCCCAACACCAAGGTGGCCGGAGCGGCACCCCGTGGAGGTCGTGAGGGGCACCGCCTGACCCCATGGAGATTGTGAGGGGGCCGCCTGACCCTATAATGGCTGCCATCCACAGACTCTAATCTCTGCAATCTAGGAGACCGGGTCCGAGCTTTACTGGCGCCCCCCCAACGTCAAGGTGGCCGGAGCGACCCCCACGTGGCCAGAGCGACCCCCCCTAAAATGGCCGCCATCCACAGATTCTAATCTCTGCTTTAAACAAGATACCCCCGAGACTTCCTTCTAAAGCTAGGAGACTCACTGGTACCCCCCCCAATGACAAGGGGGCCGGAGCGACCCCCCACCACGGCGAGCCAGAGAGGCGATAAAAACTAGACACCCACAGAGGATTCTGAGCCCCATCGCGCAATATCACGAGGGGGCCACCTGACTCTAAAAGACACTAGCCCTCAAATCAAGGTATTCTAGTCCCAGGCTCTCCTGTGCCCCCTCCAACGTCTAGGTGGCCGGAGCAACCCAGCAACACCAGGTTAGTGGGGTCCTTCATCATGCCTCGCATCCACAACTGAGGCAACCTAAAGCCGTCGCACATGAGGACCCCTTGTCGCCTAGCCAATAGCCCACGCCACTAAAGAGACCTCTCCGTTTAGTACCCCACTACACACCTCGTCGAGCAGCTCATCCTCCACCCAACACAGCACTCACCCCTCCCCCGCACTAGAGGAACACCTCCTCCACCTGCCCAGCCAAGATGCCCCTGGCCCTGCAACTGAACACGTATCCGTGTCCTACACCTAACTACCTGACACCCCACGGACAGAACGCCTTCGCGATTATTATCCCCCACAGACTCCTTCAAAGCAAAAAAACACTTTTAACACAAAGTAATCAGGCAACATCCCGAAACGCTAGTTGTAGACACTTACCACTGCCCATCTAGAGGGCAACGTAAAATGGACTTCATCTTCCACACCGACAGGCTTGACCTCTGGGTCACTATCTTCAACTCGCACCTCCTCATCTCCAAAACCACCATCACAGCCCACAGCCGTAAACTAACAATCTCTCTCCTGAAACGCCAGACCCTTACCGGATGCATATCCATTACCATTTTTGAGAACCGCACCATTCTAATTCAGGCAAAGAACGAGAACCTCGAGTTCTTCGACTCTCTTTTCCCCTCACTGAAGAAGGCAACATCTCACAGCACACACCACTCGCGCCCCCCCCCCGGGGAAGCCTCCATCAATCATTAAGTCATCAGATCCTGTCCGTGCCCTCTCACCGAGCCCACCCCCCTACGTACCATGACTCCACCTGCCCCGCGACTCCCGCATCCATGGTTTCTCCTATCGTCCAACCCTGCCCTCCATCCATCTTAATAATCAAACAACACAATTGCCAGTGCTGACGACAAGGATATAACCTATTTTTCAAAAAATGGTTGTTATGACCATAACATAATAACCTGCTTTAGAGATTGCAATCTCTAAAGCAGGTTATTATGTTATGGTCATAACAACCATTTTTGGAAAATTGGTTATATCCTTGTCGTCAGCACTGGCAAATGTGTTGTTTGATTATTGATATTTGGCTTAGCCTTGCTGAGTATAGAGTCAAGACCCTTAGTGTTGTCTCTCCATCCATCTTAGCCAGCCTCCCAGAGCAGAGCCTTTCTCCCAACCACAATGGATCCACAGCCCCCCCCTCCCCCACCAGCCCGATCGCATCCAGAGCACAGACATCTGCCCAAAGAGAAGTCCGACTCCCAAGTAAAACCGATTCACAGCCCCCCTCTGTCAACTTCAACGCAACTAGTGCACAACTACCCTCCCAGAGAGGAACACTACCCCCAATCTCAACTGGGCCACAATCCCCCCCCTTCACCAGCCCTAGCGCAGATGGACAATAACCCAGAGTCAGCACCCCCTCTCCTCTCAACCCCTCAAGAAGCAACATGTCGTGCAGCCCCTCGGCCCCAGAGCTCAGCTCCTCCCATCCTCCCCTTCTCACCCTCTCAAATAATCTGACGCAACGCCTCACCCTTCTTGAAGTTCAGCTCGAAGCCCTGATCTGTGGCCAGACTGTAACCTTATCCTCCTTAACAAAATCTGTCTGCCCACCCAACATTCCGTAGCTCTCCCATCCCATCCCAACCGAGAAGGAATGATTCTCCGCCCCCCAACAGGACCCCCTGCCCCACCCAGATCTCGCCCTTCACTCGCCAAACCTTGGACTGAGTCACAAGCAAACAGACCTAGAAGAACAAATCCCAACCTCTCCTCTCAGGAAGCGACCACACTCGCCTCATCATACGACCATCCCACAATCCCCTATCCTAAGTCTGCACTTCACTCACAGAATGTGACTCCACCCATCCTAGCACAGGTCCCGCCGGTGAGGTGAACTCCGCTCCCAAATCCTCGATTAAAGTCGTTACTGCAATGGGCAGGGACTATCCCCCCCGTAGAGCCACCAGACCCCCAGCGTACCTAGCCTCCATACCTAGAGTCCAGCTCAGCAAATCGAAGCCCGAAGAAGAACCTTCCATTTACTGCATGCTCATCAACAGCAGATCTGCTTCCAAACATGCAACTGAAATAGCAGAAGCCATCCTCTCCCTTGACCTAGATGTAGCCTTCATCACGGAAACCTGGCTCAACACCTTGTCCTACCCCAACATAGACCTGCTGGTGCCGCCCGGTTTCTCAATTATCCACAAGGATAGAAATGAGCATCGAGGAGGTGGCATAGCTATCATTCACAAAAGTGACCTCTCCATCTCAGAAAGCTTCCCGTGCCTATACAACTCCTTTGATTGCCTTTCGGTCAACATCAAATCGCGCATGAACAGGTCACTTCGTTGCCATCTCCTGTACCACCCTCCAGGCAACTCCATCGAATTTGGATCACAGCTCTCTAACCTGATCATCCAATGCTCAATTAGCAACGACAACAATATAATTCTGGGCGACCTCAACGTAAGATGGAATGAAACAAAAAACCCGCTCATCCAATCTCTCAACAGCCTCCTGTGAGACAACGGTATGATCCAACACTGCTCAGAAGAAACACATCACAGAGGAGCGATCCTTGACGCAATCATCTCGGACAGAAACACAATCACTATGGACTGTATCATTCCCGTGGACTGGTCTGACCACCACATTTTACTTTTCCATATCAACCAACCGGCCCTAACACAACCCCCTATGCAGGCCCCTCCCAAATGGGTCAGGAACACAGTCCGAGTCCCCCGGGCTAAACTAGAATCAGGGCTAAGCACGCTCCTCCCAAGCACAATGGAGCACCTCTCAACCACCGAACTCACCTCTCTCTACCACTCCAACATGACGCTCACCCTGGACCTTCTGGCGCCCTTGAAACTATAAAAACCCAGAAGCGCCCCCTCCAGGTCCTGGTTCTCCACCGACATCAATGATGCAAGAAGACACCTTAGAACCTTGGAAAGACTCTGGAGGAACAACCCCTCCTTCCTCCACCGTGATCAACTCAAGGCGGCACGCAGAAACTACAATAAACATATTAAGAACAAAAAGACAACTTTCTTCTGCTCCGCCTTAGACAATGCAAAAAAACGCCCCAAAGAACTCTTTAACATCATTAGGAGCCAAACATCCAAACCGATTACATTCAACATAGTGGCGTCCAAAGATCATTGCAACAATTTTTCCAGCTTTTTCAACGAAAAAACCGCCAAAATTGATCTCTCTCTCAGCACAATTCCCTCCACTCCCACGGAGACCATGACGCCAGCAACAAACGGAAACACCCCTGTGAACACACTTACTCATTGGTCCTCCTTCCGCCCCATCCAAGAAGAAGAGATAGTCAATCTGATCGCCTCCGCTAAACCCTCATCCCACTCCCTAGATGAGCTGCCCAAGAGCCTAGCTAAAGACCTGAAGATTACCCTAGCCCCAATTTGGTGCAAGATCATCAATAGCTCACTGAGCTCGGCAATCATTCCAGACTGCCTTAAAGTAGGGCAAGTCACGCCGCTACTAAAAAACCTGGGCTAGACACTGAGGACATGAACAACTTTAGACTGGTGTTGAACCTTCCTCTTTTATCCAAAACTCTAGAAAGATGTGTTCTTCCACAGCTAACCCAACACCTAGAGAATATTAAGCTGCTAGACCCACACCAATCAGGATTTAGAAAGGGATGCAGCACCGAAACCACAATCATAAATGTCCTAGACGATCTTCACAAGTCACTTGATTCAGACCAATGCAGCCTTCCCATTCTCCTAGATTTATCGGCCGCGTTCGACACAGTTGATCACACCCTGCTCCTCAAAGTCCTCCATGAAAAAGCGGGCATTGAAATGACGGCACTAAACTGGTTCTCTTCTTTTCTTCACAACCGCACGCAAAGAATAAAAATCAATAACATTTAGTCAACAGAGGAGTTCCACAAGGGTCAGTACTCTCTCCCCAAATTTTCAATATCTACATGGAACCCCTCACAACACTTCTCAGGAACTCCAACATCCCCTTCCACCTCTATGCAGACGACACACAACTTTATCTGGAAACTACCTTGATTAAAGACATACACAGATTAAATGTCACGCTCAAAGAAGTCCAACATTGGCTCTCAGTGAACCACCTTAAACTCAACCAAGAGAAAACAGAAGTTCTCCTCATCTCTAACAGAGATGAAAACCCTCAAGTCGAAGAATGGCTCAAAGCCATTGACGCCCTCAATGGTGCCCTTGCGCCAACGGACTCGGTGAAATCCTTAGGTATTACCCTTGACCCCAAACTGGACATGAAAAAACACATTTCAAAAGCCGCCAAAAGTGCATTCCTAAACCTGAAACTGCAGTATAAAATAAAACCCTTCCTCCCCCCGAAAGATCTTAAACAAGCCACCCAGGCACTGGTGCTTTCAGAATTGATTATGGAATCGCACCCCTGACCGGGACAGCAAAATCTCACCTAGGTCCCCTGACCAACACCCTCAATGCCGCAGCAAGAATGGTCACAGGAACTAAGAAATTCGAGCACATTTCTCAGGCACTCAAGGAACTGAAGTGGCTCCCTATTGATCAACAAGCCAGCTTTCGTACAGCCTGTCTAACGCACAAAGCCCTTCACACAGGTAAACCAGAATAGCTGGCCACCAAACTCAAAAGGACTGGCCAGTGGAGGAACCTCAGAAGTTCCAACACGCTTTTACTCATCCCTCTGAAAACACGGAAACTGAAAACTGCAAAGAAATCCTTTGCGGGAAATGCACCTCTGGAACTCCATCCCCCCCCACATCCGAATGACCACCTCCTTCCCGAAATTCAAGATCCTACTCAAAGCCCTCTTCCTAGAGCACTCTCAAACAAAACGAGAAACCCACAAATTACTTTGGGAAGGGCAACTAACTCCTCTTCCTGATACCCCTCAGCCTGAAGATCTGTACTGTATCTATGTTGTAATGCTCTTGAGTTGGTAAATTGCCGATGTTTTGTCTTTGCCAATAATTGCTCATAACTTTACCTGTTGTGAAGCTCTCTGATACCCTCGGGTCCAGCTAGCGCTATACAAAACTTCTAAATAATTCTCAGAATGTTGAAGGCTGATGAGATAACAGCGTTCGCATGTTCACCAAACGTGAGTTTTTTCTCCACGATAACTCCTACGTTTTTGGCTTTGTTGACAGGGACCTAACTCCTCTGGCCACCAAGCTGGAGACCAAAAAGAAGGGTGATTGCCAAATAAGATGACCTCAGTCTTTCATGAATTGAGATTTAAACAGTTTTTGTTCATCCAGTTGCTGATGACCAACACTCAGTCATGGAATTTCTCACCTGCACCTTTATTATTGGCAGCCAACAATACTACGATTTGTGTATCATCTGCATATGATATTAGCTTAAAGCCAAAAGATCTAATCAAAGATACCAATGATGTCACATAAATGTTAAATAATGTTGGGCTAAGTAAGGATCCCTGTGGGTCCCAATATTGGATAGCAAACAACTCCAAATCGAATGGATCCAGGCCACAGTTTGCTTCCGCTCTGATAAAAAAGGTTTTAATAGGGAGAGGTACTCCTGCTGCCAGAGGTCTCCCATTCCGTCAGGAGAATGCCACTCAGCTGCAGGTCAGAGTCTGGAGGACCTCATGGCTGAATAGCATGGGCTTGTGGCCTTGGAGAGGAGGCACAAGCCTACAGTTCCATAGATCACAAGCCTGGCCTGCCACCACCTCAGCAACACCAATGCTGATGCTGCCTGTAACTGGGGTCCATTTCTGTGCAGCAGAACAACACCATCCCCCTCCTCATGGTCACCAACAGACCTCCTCGTCCACCACACCCTAAGCAAGCGCGAGCTGCTCCAGTGTGGGCAGCAGAGCCTGGCCTCAGACATGGCCGGCCTACACACATGGATTGATGCTCTTGAAGTCTATTTTTAAATGTAACTTTTTTTGATGGAAGGGACTGTGTTGTTGTGGGTGGAAAGGGTGGAAATTGGGAAGGGAAGTTGGGGAAAGGGTCAGACTAAGGACATTTGGGATTTTTTCCTTGAAGAATGGGGTGGGCCTGTTGTGGGAGGAGAGGGTGGGTTTCATATGTAAACAAAATAAAAGTTTTTTTCAATTCAGTTCACTCTCTATCTGTCTCTTGTCTTTACATTGCTTGTTAGTGCAGCATTGCAGTTAATTTAAAGCTGTCCTCTGAAATCGTCACATATTATACTGTATATCGGCTTTTGCTTCTAGACTTTCCCTACCTGAAGTCCCTTGCCATGTATTTCTTCCCTAGGTTACTTTACTTGCCTCTTCCTGTAGTCCAGTATACCCCGCTACGAGTTCTGTTTGGCTTATTTCTTGATGAGGTTTTGCAACACCCAAATACCAAATACTAGTTGGTTAATGCCCCTGTCCTACTACCATCTGTAACTATTGACCCCTGGGTGGGTACGCCAACAGCATACACGAAAATCCTAATCTTACTTATATATCTTTTCTAAGAACAACCTCAGTATTAAGGTCCTAACTAGTTCACTTCTTAGTTGTTACCTGAATAGATAAAGCGATGGGTGCTTCCTCTCTTAATCTTTCTAAACCTTATTGCAGAGTTTCCCAGGGGGACTTCTTAATGGTGGTGGTATTAGTGGGCTAGTGATAATAAGGATAACATCACAAAGCAAGGTCCCATTCCCACATATTCTGAATCAGAAGAACTCCAATGGTAGGATTATCCATCACAGGTAACTAGACCGAAAGAAATCACTGAGTTAGTGGATTATCAAAAACCATGACAAAAAACTCATAGTACAAAAACTAGCAGGAGTAACTTCTAAGCAATCCGGGGAGCTACTAACTATTTAATTAATCAAAAAATGTGAAACTAAACTTACAAAATCCTCGAATCAGGACTCAGAAGAAGGCTAGATTACTCCATGTTGCATTTAAGCAACACTAGGCCTGATTCAGAAAGGTAAAGTATGTTACACTTCTGGTGTTAGTTTACTCTTGCTGTGTAAGTTTACACCCAGAAGCTTTTCCATCAGTAACTTTATGAAAAGTAACTTTGCGATTAGTAACCTCTATTACTTTTAAAAGGAATTACTATTACTACTAGTTGGTTACTATTCATAAGGTTGCTACTCATATAGTTGCTGGGAGTTGAGATACACTGCAAGAGAAAACTTACACCAAAAGTGTAACTTTACCATTGTGAATCAGGACATATAGTGCATTGTTCTAACTTAGACTGCACTATGATGATGCTATCCCTTTCATGTCTGGGTGGGTAAGTGGGGCTGGCATCGGCTAGTCTTCAGCTCACAGGATCCTTCAGTGAATTGGTGTCACTTTCATCACATCTGCCTGGCCAACTGTGATCCATTTTTGGGGTAAATTCTTAAGTCGTACCTCAATAGATCAACAAACTTGGGGAAGAAAGTTAGGGGTTCGATGAATGGATGGGAACGGGGAGTTGGGGAAAGGTGTGACAAAGACAGACACAACATAAATCAAGTTGATGAGCAGCACGTCATCATCAAATCTGTTGTGAGAGGAAATCAAGGAATGACAGAGTTCAGTTAATAAAAAAATAGCAAACTGTCCTTCAGCCCCAGAGTCCCAAGTTATCTAACTGTTCTGTCACCAAGGTTTGAAAAAATAAAATTTGGGAAGAACCACACAGTTCAAAAATTGTGATTGTTAAGAAAAGAAGAATGATACTGTATATAAATGCCAAAATGAACCGTGCATCTGCATTATTTTTTTTCGAATGTCCATCTCGGGTGCAGGGCTGAACCGGTTGGGTAATTAAGCCGGAGTGTTATAGAGCTTTCATGCAGAAAAGAGATGGCCTGTGGAATGTAAAAAAGTAAATGTCAATACTGTAGATTCAAGGAGAAGGTACACTTCATGGTGGATGAGGACCAAGAGCTTATGCTGGTGCAGTCATTTGCGATTAACTGAGAAGTGAGAAATATTGTACAGCCAGTCCAAGGCAAGTAGCTACATGTTCCTGGTTGTTCAATCTCAGAACTGTCAAGTGTCTTAACATCTAGCTGAGTGCGTCCATCATGTGACATGTCTCCAGTAACAGTCCCCCACAGATCACAACCACTTAATTAGAGGAGATTGACATTTGAGCCAGCAACCTACTTGGCATTCCCAAATTCAACACAACTCTCTACAATAACAGTCCCCCACAGATCACAACCACTTCGTTAGAGGAGATTGACATTTGAGCCAGCAACCTACTTGGCATTCCCAAATTCAACACATCTCTCTACAGTCCAAAGGGCTGAGTAGGCCTTCTTCAGTCATGTTGTTTCCCATTTGAAGTAGATAGGCATTGTTCATCACTTCCTTCTTCTGGGTGCTGGGGTATTACCGTACTGACTCCAATCCGACACCAAATGAGATTGAGAGATGGACCTGTACTGCTGTTGATGAACAAGAACTAGAGCGTTTTATGTAGTTTTTTTAACTAAACTGACTAGTCTGGTCTCTGAACAACCCAAAAAAAAAGAATTCTATTGAAGTGTGAAAGCAAGGCAATCATTCAGGCAGAATCACCCATCGGGCCACAAATTAATATTACAAATCAAGGTTAAATATTCGTTGAATAACACCCTCCTAGCCACCACACGCATCATCATCCTCACTCAGCCATATATCACTCATTGATGCAATAGTTACCTGTTTTAAACATGGTGGTCTTCAGATGTCTATTGTATCTTTAATGGCAGCCAGCTAGGGAATGATAAAAGAAGGATAGGGATGGGAGGCATGGTCTTCGTGTCCTTTAAGCAAATGGTGAGGCTTCTTCTGTGCACACTGGTCCAACTCCGCTCCAGTAGTACATACATGTAAATAAATGATGGGGCTGAATAAGACAGACGCCAAACATATAAATGTTCTTCTATATCCCTTTTTTTCTTTTTTGTTTTGCAAAGCAGTTCAGTTATAATATATATGAAAATTCTGTTGTGGCCTACTTAGAGACAGAAGTAGAGTTTGTTCTCAAACTCAGGGGGCTTGCCCAGAAGTTGATCAGCTAATACACTTGAGTCTGACCAATTGCCCTTATCCTCCTCCTGTGCTGCTTTAGAAACAGTGTAATCTTGTGGTATGAAATGTTTTTTTTTAATCATGGTCAATCTCTCCACATTTTGAGGCAACAGACTGGTCCTTCTGACTGTAACAACTGAATTTGCTGCACTCAACACACACTAAGAAGACACACTGGCTAATCCAGATACTTTATTGTCAATGGCCATTGGTGTACATTCCCAAACCAACAATCCAATAGGTTTTGTTCCAGACATACCTCTTTTGAGCTATCCAGATAGTCTAGGAACACTGTCTGAATGGTGATTGGTGCTGTCACATGCTCGGCCTCCGCTACCTTGGGCTTTGCCACTTGAAACCAAGCCATTGCAGAGGTTGGGTAATATTCTTCTTTTGCCAGCATTGCTAGTGTTGTAGTGCTGGCTGCTGTGAAACAACAGCACTGCCTTCTCTGGAGGTTGAAGGCTGGATTCCAGAACTTCTGCCCTGGCCAGTCGTTCTTCTTCCAGTTCTCTGTCTTACTGGGTAATCCTAGTTTTGTAAAGTGCAAAATCCCCTTCTGATAAAGGAACCAAAATTACCAGTATTTTTTTGTACTGTGAATCAAGTATTGTTGCACATTTGTAATCTTTGGAGGATATTATCTCTCTCTTTGCAGTCTTGAATTAATAGCCAAGCAAAGGATTAAGCTGTGAACCAAGTCACATGATTCTTCATTCGCACCGTCAAACCTTTCCAACACCATTTTCAACTGGTCCTGCAGCAGATGCAATAACTGGATTGCTTGGCTCATTGTACTGTCTTCCTTGCTGACTTCCTCAAAAGGAAGTAGCATTTGTGCAAAACTCTTGACTAGCCCCCATTTGTCCATCATCATTGTCATGCTTTTGCCAGTTGCATATCCTTTCTTTGAAAGACATAGAAGGTGGTAGGTCTGTACTGCTCAAACAGACGTTGCAGCATGTAGTAACTTGAGTTCTAACATGTTGGTACCTCCTGTATGAGGGCTCTAACCGGTACTCTAGTTACGCGCTGAATGCCCCATAACTGCTTATGGGCTTTAAAAGAATGATTGAAATGAATGCAGATTCGTCAGCAGGTGGCCAGTATTTTGCTGACTATGCCTTCTTGTTTCACAAAGTCCTGCACAATCAGGTTGATGCAATACACCAAACACAGGGCCCTGAAATATCCACCATCTGCCGCAGCATTGACTATATTACTGCCATTGTATGTGGCAACAAATATGATTTTGGGACCCTAGGGTCAAAGCCATTCTGACAGAAGTCTTCATCCTGGGACCATCCCCCTCTGCCTGGGACGACTCCTGGTGGCCCCCTGCCCTGGGCACCGCCCCCAAGCCAACGGACCATGCACGCAACCTGGGCTTCACCATGGGCTCCTCCCTCACGATGACCAAGCAAGTCAACGCCGTCTCATCATCCTGTTTCAACACCCTGCGCATGCTCCGAAAGGTCTTCCGGTGGATCTCCACCGAAACCAGGAAGACGGTCACCCAGGCCCTCGTCACCAGCCGACTGGACTACGGGAACACCCTCTACGCTGGCACCACAGCCAAACTCCAGAAAAGACTCCAACGGATACAGAACGCTTCTGCACAACTCATCCTGGACATCCCCCGTCACAGCCACATCTCTGCCCATCTGAGAGACCTGCACTGGCTCCCCGTCAGCAAGAGGATCACGTTCAGACTCCTCACCCACGCACACAAGGCTCTCCACGATATGGGCCCCAAATACCTAAACAGCCGCCTGACATTCTACACACCCACCCGCCAGCTTCGTTCCGCCAGCCTCACCCTCGCCATCGTCCCACAAATTCGCAGAACCATCGCCGGAGGAAGATCCTTTTCCTACCTGGCGGCCAAGACATGGAACTCCCTCCCCACCCACCTACGGCGGACCCAGGACCATATCTCCTTCAGGAAACAACTCAAGACCTGGCTGTTCAAGCAGTAGCAACTCCCTCTCCCCCAGCGCCTTGAGACCCTAGCGGGTGAGTAGCGCGCTATAGAAATTCGCTGATTGATTGATTGATTGATTCTAACACTTTGCTTTTAAAGTTTTCCAGGATGTTTAAAGTTGTATGGGATTTCTCCATGGCAAATGTTGCTACTGCTGCATGCCACCAGATTCCCTTAACATGTTATTCAGCACTGAGGCCCTGCAAATAGCGGCTGCCTAGCCCCACAAAAGAGATCCAGTGTGCAGACAAACACATATAATCAGTTGCTTGACAAATGGCCCATGTGCCTGCTGTCAGGTGGATAGTGTGAACAGCACTTTGCTGAATAGCTTGGCCAACCAATTTCAGCACATCATGATGGAGCTCTGGAACAGCAATTCTGGCAAAATAGGTTCCGCTGTGAACACTACATTTTGAGCAGGTAGCTGCCTCAAATTCTAAAAATCTATCTTCTTCCACAAAAGAAATTTAGAGGAGTGCTAAAATTTTAACCTGCTTCCTGTTGTAAAAAACGTGCTGGTACGTTCGTAGGGCCTGTCCTGAATAAACTGCCCATAACAATAACTTGGATTTTTTTCTTTTGTGGTGCCCTTGACCTTGGCCACTTTCTGAGAGAAGCGGGAGGTGATAGACTGTACATCTTCAAGAAGGAGTAATTGTATGAAGCGGTGTCCGCATTTAAGTCTTGTGCCATTTGGAGGTTGATGATATGGGTGATGCTGGTATACTGCAGGGATAGTATGGCTTTGTGTAAAGCTGCCATCCTAATTTTCCTTATCAGCTCCTTCTACTTTAACCATGATCATAGCTGCTTCTGCTCTCTCATCTCTACCTCCACCAGCAGCTATCTTTTAAAGGTGCTATTCCCACCCAATTGTGTGATATTCTTTGTACCATACTGTGAACCTGGCTTACCTCGCTGAACACTTGTGTGGCAAATGGTGCCTATTGCAATGTTATCATCGTGCTTTCTAATAAAAAATAAGAACTAAACTGGGGAGCATAACTTTTTCAGTCTGCCATGCTAATGCCTGTATGCCAGCAGAACTGGAGGTAAGTGGGTGTGTCATTTGCCCCTATCTTTTGTGCATACTTCGATTGAGGTAGTAGAGAATGCAGGTCTCAGCGGGGGCCTTACAAATATGGAAGCTGCAGGTGGTGATGGTGGTGGAACTGCATCTGAGCAGGTTGAATAGGAGGATCCATCTCACTTTCCTCTGAGATCCTCTCCATACTGACAACAATCACTGGCTTGTCATCACTGCAACTTTCCATAATTCTAAGTTTTTCAGAAACTTTCCTATTCCCTTACCACTCGTGGTCGGTCTCCGATTCAGCCGGGGTCCAATCCATGTCCAGATTATCAGAAGGGGGTTGTTGAGAAGATGGTTTAGTAACCTTTCTTTTTCTTGCTGGATATCCTGAACACAGTGGTTCAAGAACTGCATTTTGCTGAGCAGGAAGCTCAGCCTGCTCCTACTTCAGAAAGAACTGTTTCTGGCAGCGTCTCCTGTTGTCCACTTTGCTCAGTTTCCTGTGACTATTGGGTGCTTTGCAGCTGGTAAGAATCCAATTCAGACTCATAGCTTGTCACCATGACTGCAGCGGCTTCACTCTGAGAGGTGTAGGCTTAGATTGCTGTGGTGCTATTGATGAATGAGGGATGCTTCCAACTTTGTGCTGCCCAGATGAGGTTGCGACAGGCATACCACCTTTCCTGATAAAGGTTGAGAGTGACACGCTAGTGGTGGCAATCTCCTTCTTCTCCTCCTCACTGGCCACTTTCTTGG
This sequence comes from Lissotriton helveticus, assembly GCF_964261635.1. Taxonomy (NCBI): domain Eukaryota; kingdom Metazoa; phylum Chordata; class Amphibia; order Caudata; family Salamandridae; genus Lissotriton; species Lissotriton helveticus. Next base: position 1,474,209,037 of record NC_136065.1, read on the forward strand.
CAGGAGGTGGTGTCACTTAAATCTGGCCTTCTGTCTGGCAGAACTGTGGGTGATATCTCTTGTGCTCCTAGAAGCAAACAAACAAGAAAAACATTCAGTGAAACATGGCATTTGCACCTTCAATATCCATACAGACAATATCATTAGGTGAGGTTATCCCAAATAATTAACAATAGTGTATCCATTCCAATCCAACCCACAACATTCAATTCAATAACATAAAGATGTAAAAGCATACAAGACACCTGTGACAGGCATGGGAACATGGAAAATCCTTAAAAAGTTAAAGCTGGTATGCACCTATGGCATTCCGGGGGTGCCGGGGAAAATGGATTAAAAAAATAATGCTGACATGCGCCTTTGGCAGTCAGGGTGTGGAGGGGAAAATGGAATAATCCTTAAAACATTAATGCTGGTGTGTGCCTATAGCAGGGAGGGGGTGCAAGGGTGAATTGAATAATCTTTAAAAGCATTAAGGCAAGTGCTGGGGTTCTTCTCCTTTAGGGGCTGGTTGGCGAGAGTGCAGAGCACCTCACCTTAAAGGCACCACAAACCTTTTCACCTAGACACATCACAGGAGTAGCGCACAGGTGACGATGGCACTTTACCTTCCCCTTTACCTTCCGCAAAGACAGCAAATTGTGATGCCTTTTTTTTTCTCTTTATTTCATTTCTTTACGGTACCAAACCGAGGAGAAGAGGAGCCTTCCCCGAGGAAGAGACCACAAAAGGGCATAGAAGCAGAGGAGCCTTCTGTCACTGCCTAAATTTCAGCCTTGTTATTCGACTGTACTACCTCACCTTAAGCACCATTTTTCTTTGACTCTAACTGCTCTGAAACAGTTAACAGGGATGGAATGTGCTATTGTCTAGGAACGCACTCTCGAACCTGTAACAAGGATAATAGAGAACAACTTCCTCATGCACTCTTCCTTGGACCTGGCATTCTTGTAGTGGGAGGGAGAGTACCCATTCAACCTAGTACAGTGCTCATATGTTTATATACACAAAGAGACTGATGGCAGGCAGGGGGTGCAGAGAAAAATTAAACAACGAAAAAACATTAATTGCTTGTGTCTTACTAGGGGCTATGAGAAATCCTATGGGAGGCAAGGACGTGCAGGGGAAAAAAGAAAAAAAATGCATATAATATATAAGCACTGTACATACATACTACAATCATCCTCAAGTACTTTAAACTGATTGCAGAAAAAAAGTAAATATGAGCAAAAAACAAAAAGGCATAGCCCCCTTCTATCAATGCCCCTAGAAAAGGGCTTGAAAACTGGAAGAAAAGGATTAAACACTCTGGCTGCCTACACAAAATAGCCACCGGCCACATGTTCAAACAAACAAGAAGGCATGGGCAAAAAAGAACACACCTGCAGGTCTATGTCAAAAAGCACAATGACTACAACAATATGGCCACCGGCCACATGTTCAAACAACAACAAGCAAGAAGGCATGGACAACAAAGAACACATGCAGGCCTATGGACACTGACACAAAATTGCAGCCTGCCACAACACATGCAAATCTATGGCAAAAAGCATACTTACTACTACACGAAATGACCACTGGCCACATGTTCAAACAACAACAACCAAGAAGGCACAGACAACAAAGAACACATGCAGGCCTATGGACACTGACAACACAAAATTGTAGCCTGCCACAATGCATGTAGAACAAAGACAAAATGTTGGCCTATGGCAAACACACACATGCACTGACCGGACACAAAAATGGGCATTTGGCTAGCAAATAAAGGAGGCTTGGTAAATAAATAAGAAAACACTATCACTAATTCTGCAATGCCAAAAACAAAAATTAAGTCAGGTATACAAATTCAACACAAATCTTCCCAAGGTATTAAAATAATTACCCCAACAAAATAAACTTAACACTTTGCTGAAAAACGTGAAATACTAAAAAAGCTAATTTTCGTATTTAATCCAAGGCCATCACTAAATCATAGATGTTTTGAAAAAGTATATACATGGAAACAGTTGTTTTAAATGCCCAATGGCTAGTGCTGGATGGATGTCCCGTATGCAGACTAAACCACATGGTAAAATGAATAGTGCACATTACACAAACATGGAGAAAAAGTACTTAACTGTGCAACCTTTTCAGGTATAAAAACTAAAAAAGTGAATGCAACAATAGGCCCCTACTGCAACTCCAGGCCACCTACAATCAAATTTAAAGAAAGTTAATAAAAAACTAAAAAGGTACAAAAATATACTGGTGCATGCCCTAAATCAAACAACATCCTAATCAAAAAGTGTTTTACATTTCTTGATTGATATATCACAAAAACAAAGTTCTTAAAATCCAAGTATATATGCAGCAGAAATTGCAGACGAAGAGAGTGATCCATTCACCTCGCAATCCAAATTAAAAGTTAACAGGGTATTGACAAAGCCCCCCTTTTTTGATATTGCTATAGTTGAAAGTTTCACTCGGTACGATATTGCCAGCGCTTTAGATAGTTTTTTCCTCTTATGATTGGAAGTCAGCCTGCTGTTTGTTTTTATCCTATTGGTTACTTTTTTGACAGTCTCTTGTCTGCGAGGGTCTAACACTGTCTTGATTCTCTGATAACTGGATTTTATGAGAATACTCTAGCGGTCCCATTAGGGCCTCCTTCTATTGCTGTGAGTTTTCTTTACTAACATTACGCTGTAGTTGTTCAAACACTCCACCCATCCTTCCATCATGTGACTGGGTGAATATCTGTTTCTACCTGATTTCATTTAAACATGGTTGGTGACGTGCACGCCAAGACACCTCTGCCAGCGTTCTACGCGACAATGAGCTTCTCTGGCCCTTTGGTCCCGGACCGCGTCTATTACAATCTAGAGCATACTTTAGATTTTCAGGTAAGCTTCTGTAGGTAGGCGCATGAAACCAATTGCTTCGCTCACAGCTTTAATTCATATAGTTCTCTACTTTGGCTTCGATATTAGAGTCAGGTGGATTTACTCTTTTGAGCTTGTTGCCCCCTCCTTCAAGGATATGCTGGCTTTTGATTGGGCTAGGATTTTGGTATTTGTGTCATCTGCTATAGACTGTCATCTGCTATAGATTTACATCTTATACTTGGTGGGATATCCAAAGTTTTAGCAGCTCTTTTCCTCACCTACAGCCATTGCCATTCTAAGCTGAAAGTACTTCAGCCATTGCAATTCAGAGCCAGAAGTTCTTTTCTTTTCGTTCTTCTGGGTCTATTTACTTAAAGAGTTCCTGATCCTTTCTCTTTATCTACAGATGTTTCCACTTATTATATACACTGAAAACATCATAGGAGCACAGAGATTCGACCAGGTTTTCACAGTTAATCCTACTTGAACAGAAATTTTGGAGGTAACTTCTATACTCGGCTGTTTTAGAAATGTTGTTCAGTCCTTCTTACGTTGTCCCTTATTTCATTTTAATTTTTAATAGGACCGTGGGGTGACTGAGTGCCTTTCTGAGCACTTCTTGCAAGCACGTCTTTTTGCACCCTTCTCCTTTATTATTATTACTGATGTGAGATGACCTGTGAGTATTTGGTTTTTTAGGCCTTCCTTTATTCCTTTGTTCTTTAAATTGGGATTTAGGGATCTTCTCCTCGGTTCTACATGTTCACTCCTCTCCGCACCTTATTGAGATCTTTATAAAAAACTTGTATTTAGGGACACTCTCCTGGAGAAATCACGCGTTACTTTATCTATCTGGTCTTAAATAATTGTTTATATATCTCTCTCCTGCTCTCTGGTCACGAATGTGGGTTTAGCTATGTGGTCAAACACTCTACTAGGAATACTTTTGAAAACACAGGGGTTCTGCTTTCGTTTTTTGGAAAATCTCACACTGGTGGTGTGACTTTTGATCTCCTTCTTTCGGTGACATACCTCTCTATTTATATTTCTTTTATTCCACTTGAATCCACTGATGTGGTTCACTGAGCATGCTCTCCTATTCTATTTTTATATAGATATATATAATGAATGCTCTTGGCATTGGAACGAGTAACTCTGATCCAACGCATATTTATATGTCTTTTAGGATTATTCAAAGAAAACAGTGTGCTGTGTATTTATTTTTCTGCCCCCCCCCCACCCCTCTAATACAAATCAAAGTAAAAAAGTGTGTCCTGAAGAAGGTTTGGGCCTAAAATCAGCCCCTACCGAAACGCTTCTCAGCACAGGCTTATGGTGCAACAGGATTATGCAAACTCTTGGAGTGGTCAAGCAGAAGTGAGTGTCAAAATGGAAGGGAGCTACCCTGATACTAGGAAGAAGTACAGGGAAGAGGGACAGGAAGGAATCATCTCATCAGTGTTCAGATAGGGGGGCATGGCCAACTGCTGAACATGGCAGTCGCCTCTTAAGAGTGCTCCGGACCCAGGCAGCATTATCCTGAATAAAAAGATGGTTTCTTGCCGTATTTACCGTTTCCTGGTGGCGGGCGCCGATGTGGGACCCTGGTGCTGACAATCGGAGCTGTCCCCTGATCCCCAGGAGGCCCTGGAGACAAGCCGTGAGATACCGGTCTGGACGATTTTCCGGATACTGCAGAGTCCATGGACACCTCCCAACTGCCCAGCTGTATACCGCCCACTAACACGAATGAGACAACGGATAAGCTAGAATTTGTATTACAAGAAGTGAGAGACTCTAGAAAGGATATAGAAAATCAAATTGTGCCCTCCTGACTGGTCTGTCGCTGCTCAGGGCAGATCATGCCAAACTCACTGACAGGGTGAAAGACCACACGATAGCAATGGATGTACTATCTCCACATCAGACTCAAAACACCGCCCATATTAAACAACTACAGACCCAAGTTGCCACCCTGATGGAACGAGTGGAGGACGCGGAAGGAAGAGCATGGAGGAACAATATCCGCGTAATTGGTATTCCGGAGAGAAGTGAAGGGAATGACGCTGCCCGTTACATGGAAGGATGGTTCAAGGAACACGCCACCTCTGAGGGCCTTTCTGATCAATACTGCATAGAGCGAGCACACAGGATTCCTAGGGGCTGGTCAAAACCAGGGGCCCCACCTCGGCCACCCATAATTAAACTGCTGAACTATAGGGATCGGGACATTTTGCTGCAGAAATCAAAAGATTTGCCCCAAATTATCTTTGAGAATGCCTGGGTCTCGTTATACCCAGAGTACACACTCTCGGTGCAGAAGCAACATTCCTCCTCCTTGTCAGTTAAGTAGAAATTACGTGGATTGAATCTGCAATATGCCCTCCTCTTCCCGGCAAGTTTAAAAGTCATCCATGAACAGAAGAAATACTTCTTCGAGTGCCCCGGGGATGTGGAGGAATGGCTGAAAGTGACGGAACCCGAGAAGCTAATGAGGGCTGCCTCCCAGACCTCGACTTCCACCGCCCGTAATGTTTGGACACCTGGAGAACGCAGCTCGTGGCCTCTGCGCAAGAGAAACACACAGCTCCACCCACACCCCAGCAAATGCAGAAAAGCAAGGAAAAGGCGATCCTCGCGGTTTCTTTCTTCCAAACTACCACACAGACTGGCGACCTGACCTCCTCCGAAGTGGACACTCAAAGATCGGACTCTGATGGGAGTGTAGCTTTGTTTCCCACTGTGACTCCGCAGCTGGCAGATGGACTGATTCCCTAACTGGATGGGTTGCGTTATGGACCCGGAACTGAACAGTAATGTGAAAGGTCATTGTATCCTTTGTATTTCATTGTTGCATTGGCATCAAACTTCTTGAAAATATGTGCCGGGGGCCGTTTGAACACCAGTATACACTTGAATAAGAGAGTGTGCTGGATCAGTAGGTCTGGCCACGTACCCCAAAATGCAAAGTCTCTGCATGGATGTAATAAGATTTATATGTATTGTGTTTAGTTGTATGGTCCGATTTAGTTCTTAGACCGAACCAAGTATTAGGCACTTTGGGGGAGGGAAATTGCCCGGAGTTGCGTTTTCTCCTGGGTTGGCACTACACCAAACATGCTATATCGACCGCTCGGCGGTCAGATTTTGGAACACAATGCATGCACAGAATAAATATACCATAATAACGTGGAACGTTCAGAGCCTGTGCTCGGTTCAGAAATGCCATAGGATAAATGCACAGTTGCTGAGGCCCAAGGCACAGATAGTGTACCTGCAGGCGTCCCATATGGTTGAACAGGAAGTAGGGAAACTTCACAGGAAATGGAAAGGTCAGGTTTTCTCCACCACATGTTCGGGGTTTGCACGCAGCGCTCCAATATGGGTCAGACATGGGGTAGCCTTTACGTCAGTGGAACAACGGGTAGACCAGCAGGCAAGATACACTCTAGTACGGGGAACTTCAGACGGCCAAACTGTAGTTCTGGGTTCTATATATGCACCAAACTCAGAGCAGGAGAAGTTCCTGAGTATGCTGTCCATTGCACTAGCATGTTGGGAGAGTTACCCATGGATTATTGGCGGGGACTGTAATGCTGTCATGAATGTTGTACTGGAGAGGTTGCATCCTCCCCTCAATGGGACAAGGGTCTGTAAACAGGTGAGTGCATTATGTGGGTGGCTATGGGAAGGGGCTGTGTGATGTGTGGCGGATGAGACAACCAACACATAGGGAGTACTCCTTCTATTCACCAGTTCACATGTTACACACAAGAATTGATAGAATGTATTGTTGAAATAGGACTGCAATGCAGGTGATATCCACCACTTACTTGGTGAAGTAAGTGGTACTTGGCGGTTATGGCCTCAAATGCTGGATGATTCAGTGTTCCGTACTACTATATCCGACACTATCCAACACTATTTTGATGAAAATAGTAATATGGCATCTAATACGTTAATCGAGTGTGACGCCTTTAAAACGGCGATCCGTGGGAAGGCAATCAGTGCAACGGTGGGTGCATGACAAGAGGTTCATAAGTTCCTTATGGACATAGAAGAGAAGCTGAGCCGACTAGAACAGGAAGCCGCGACGGACGCTAGCAAGCGGGCCCCCCTGCAGGAGGCCAGAATTAGACATGTCGAATTATTAGAGTCTCTCCGTGTCATAGACAATCAAAAATACACGCACCTGAGTCATGCAGATTGCAGAGGCAAATAAGGCTGGGACCCTGTTGGCCAAATTGCCAGGGGATAACCCCCCCCAACGTCATCATCAACGAGGTCACTACCCTCGCAGGGGATACAGGGACTACCCAGGGAGATATTAACGAGGCTTTTAGACAGTACTACATAGCACTCTATAGTGAACCTGCAGAAGGGATAAGCACACAAATAGATGACTTTCTATCCGTAGTACCATGCCCTCAGTTATCAGCAGACGCACAGAAGGGGTTGCTGGGCCCTATCACAATGTCAGAAATCAGTACTGCCATCAAGGGACTCCCATGAAATAAAAACCCTGGGATGGATGGCCTGCCTGCTGAATTTTATGCCACATATGCGAATTTACTTGTACCCCAGTTGGAAATATTATACAATGAGGTGCTGGAGAAGGGCTACCTGCATCTCACTAAAATCGCATGCACATGTGGTGTCACTTCCAAAACTAGGCAGGGACCCCACTGACATGGCTAGCTACCGCCCATTATCATTGCTAACATCGGAGTATAAAATACTTAGTTAAGTACTAGCTAACAGACTTCTGCCGACACTACATAAGCTGATCCATATGGATCAGACGGGTTTCCTGCCTGCACATAGTACGTCCTTAAACACTAGGAAACTACATCACCTGCTTACAGAGGCCCCAAACGGCTATGAACATGTGGGTTGTGTCTCTTTGGACATGCGCCAAGCGTTCAACACCATTAAGTGGGAATACATATTCAGGGCCCTGGTAAGATTTGGACTGACAGAGGAGTATGTCAAATGGATCCGCCTCTTATATAAGGCGCCTACGGCTAGAGCGCGGATGGGTGGGCACATTTTGGCAGAATACCGGGACTAGGCAGGGATGCACGCTATCACCACGTATATTTATAATGGCACTTGAACCTATGGCATTGTAGATCCAGGCAGAACTGGCTGTCTGCATAGGTGGATGATATTATCCGATATTTGCATGATCCCCACACACCTATGGACGCTATGGCTGCGGTGTTTGAACGCTTCATGCGGCTGCCAGGTCTCGCTATTAACCCACTGACTTTCAGTTCGGCACAATGCAATTCAAGGTTGCACCTCACACGTTTAAATATCTGGGGATTCACGTATATCGGACACATGCAGACATGTTGGAGGGTAACCTGATTAGAGCCCTTAGAGTCCTATGATCCAGCATTGCTTTTTGGACCACCCTGCCGTTATTGGTAGCGGGTAGGGCGGCAATCGCAAAAATGGTGGTCCTCCCGCGACTACTCTATTATTTTACAATTTTACCACTTATGCTCCCGAGCAGCACATTTAAATTAATGAATACATTACTAATTGAACTCATTTGGGGCTCGGGTAGATGGATAATAAGTCTCAAGAGGCTACAGGGCAGCATGTCAGGAGGAGGCTTGGGAGTACCTGACCTCAGAGCATATTTTCACGATTGTCAACTGCAGTGGCTGTCCTTCTGGACCGCGGGTGTAATTTACAAGAGAATGGGATGACAGACAGGACATAGGACAAGGGGCTCTGCACACCCTCTTACTGCCCAATAACAACATCCCATGGGATCTCCCCCCTCTATTGATCACAGCGTTACAGTGCTGGAGGGCAGCACTGCAATATACCTGCATATGCCGGGAATATACCCCTGCTTGTTATACCTCTGCAGGGTGGACGCCCAACGATACGAAGACTCACACCTTGGTTAGATGCGGGGGTCACTACGGTGGCAGACCACTTTGGCAATGGGATGTTATTGGGCCATGACAATTTTGTGAGAGAGACAGAAGCGCCCACCCACTTATATTTACTACACGTAGCACTATTACGATATGTTAGGGTGCATTGGGCCCCACAAAGACAAGAACCCCCCACACATGAGCTAGTAAAAACACTGTATTACATGTGAAGGGACCGGCACCTCATCAAGTGGCTGTACATAGGGCTCCGTTCACACACACAGGTTGACCTGACGCCGCTACGTGCTGCATGGAAGGGAGACATAGGCAGGGCCCTTGAGGATAAGGAATGGGAGAGAGTTGTGGAACACCCCAAAAAAGTATCAAAGAATGCAAAGTTCAAGTTTATCCAAACCATGCTCCTACACAGGGCTTATCTCACCCCACGCAAACTAGACAAAATTTTCCCACAAACACGGCACCACTGCCCCAGATGCAGAGCAAAAGGAGCTGACCAAGTGCACATGAAATGGTCATGCCTACGTATTGGAGGGTACTGGGACTCGGTTAGACGCCATACGGCAGAGATCACACAAAGGGAGATACATGCTACAATAGAGTACTGCATCCTGGGATTAAGGAAAAGAACGGTCAGATACAAAGTACAATATAGTCTTGTAAAAACGCCGCCCACTACATATACATGGCACAGTGAATTAATACGATGGGGGGGGAGCAGAGAGTGCTACATTGAGGCGGGAGGAGGCTCGAGGACAGCGTAAAACCCCAATAGCGCTGGAATGGGATGTCATGTTGGAAGCATGTAGGTCCTTTGACATAGCCTTTGATAGTACTGTTGGCAGCACGCAATGAGGTGAATGAAACTGGGATTCAAACTGGAACGTCCCAGGCTACAAGTAGGGTGCAATGTGGCAGGTATAGTATGGCACTATAGTAGGGCCGAAGACCAGGATTTGAAGTTAGTACACATATCGGACTAAAGGGTGGGAAGAGGGAATACGTAAAGTTGTGGGATTGTTCATTATTCATTTTTGTAAGACAGTGATATGACCATACACAGGAATGTAAGCATGATACAGATAGTTACAATGCAACCGATTTGATGATAATGGGAGATGATAGCAGACAAGTTATGTAAGGACCGAATGTAAATTATGTAGAGAAGTATCACATGTCTCATTGAATGTAAACAAATACGGGCCATTACAGAAATGTATATGCAATACCGTAAGATGTCTGTAGTAAATACTCTGCATTGCCGCATTCCTGTATGTATCATGAAAAATAATAAAATCCCAAAAACTCTGTTTCAAAAAAATCAGTGTTCAGATAAACTCACTTAATGTTGCAAATGTATTTAGAAATTACTATTTGGGCTAAAGTGCATATTACGCTTAAGAATTTGTCTTAAGAGTTGACGAAAGAAATCTCATCTATAAAGGAATATCATCTGTATAGATCCAGTATTGGTAGATGTGATATTCGGCCACTATTCCTATTGTTTATACACGTAAGTTGATCTATGTTTGACTTTTTATTTGTCAGTTATATGAGCACAATTATTGAATGAGTGTGAGTTGTGGTTGAGGTGTCAGTGATTGGTTGTGAGTGCTGAGGGGTGAGAGAGAAAAAACTAAGAAAGGGAATGAAAATTTAAAAAGAAGGGAAAAAAATATAATGTGTATATATATTTTTTAATAAATTATTTATGACCTTTTTTTGATACAATACTTTAATATCTAAAATCCTTTATTTATAAGTGAGACATTTCCACTTTATAGTTTCATTACAGCAAGTGGCAATTTTTCCCCTTTTTTAGGGTGGTCTTTGTTGGTTTCAAAGCACTGGAAGGAGTCTTATGAGCATAACAAGGAAGCTGGAGTCTCTGTGGTACTTCTTTCCTACTAAAACATCATTAAATAAAGAAATAGTTTTACACTAAAAATGACCAGAGCCATCCGTTCAAGTAGAATATTCGCACAAAAAGGTATTTTCGAGTTGATTTAGATGTTTCTCAAGTAGAAAAGCTACTGAAGAAGAAGCCCTGACCGTTTGCATCTGCCAATGTTAAATAAAAAGGCACCAGAAGAGTCCCTGCTGACCGGAAATTGGGCCAGAGGCTGCCAAAATTCGCTTGCGCTCACAAGCTCACTTGATGGAACCGTACATTGTTCCCGTTGTCATTGCATTGCTCACATGGGAGGAAAATTCAGTCACACACTGATTGGCAGAATTTGGAGGGAACTCCACATTACATGAGTAACACAGAGTTACCCAATTCTGCCAATTCCGCAAGCAGAATTAATGATACTGACTTTCTTTCTGATTTCCTGTGCCATAAGGCACTACAGTAGCCCCTGTGTGTCCTCCTTTATTCTCAGGTCCTATGTATAGAGTGCTGCTTGTCACCCCAGAGGGTCTCCTGGTCCTTGTTACTGGTATCAGTTGAACAGCCAGGTCTAGAGTCCCTCTTTGAACTTTGTCAGCAATGGTGCAGTGTGGAGGTGGAGGGATAGGGTGCTCCATGTTTTGGCAGCGAGGTTGGAGGAGGGTCCTTGGGTAAGACTGCACCAAATGCACTGAATCCCTGCGAGGTGTGATGAGTGTAGGTTCTGTGTGACTGATCAAAGTGTAGTAGGTAGTTCAAGTTGTCAGGTCTTTGGTTATGGAGGGATATGTAGGCTTGGATCAGGAGCTTGAAATGGTATCTCTTCTGAACAGGGAGCTAGTGGAGGTCCTTCAGGTGTTGGGTGATGTAGGTTCTTTTGGGCAGGTTGAGGATAAGTCTGGTAGCTGCATTCTGGATTGACTGTAGTGTTTGCATGAGTTTGGTGATGGTGCCAGCATGCAATGCATTGCCTGTATTGGAGACGGCTGTTAATGAGGGCCTGGGTTACCGTTTTCCTGGTGTTGATGGGGAGCTTGTGGAGCATGCGTAGCAAGTAGAAGCAGGCTGACGTGATGTTTCATGGTTAGTTCACTGTTGAGGATAATGGCAAAGTTGTGGATGTGGTCTTTTGTAGTGGGGGTGGGTCTGAGTTCCGTTGGCCACCAGGAGATGGTCCATAGGGTTGTGTGCTTGCCAAAGAAGAGGGCTTCCATCTTGTCTGTATTGAGTTTAAGGCAGTTGTCCCTCAACCAGGCTGAGATTTTCTTCATACAGTTGTGGAAGTTGTTTTTTACTGAGGCGGGGTTGGATGAGTGATAGGACAAGCTTTGTGTCATCAGCGTAGGAGATGATGTTTATATGGTGAGATTTGACGATGCCCAAGTGGTGTCATGTAGGTGTTGAAGAGGGTAGGGCTGTGGGATGAACCTGAGGTATGCTGCAGATTTCGTGTTTTGCCTGTGATGTGAAAGGGGGGAATCAAACTTTCTTGGTGCATTCTGCTAGGAAGGATGTAATTCATTTGAGAGCATCGTCTGTTATGCCGAACTGTTCTAGGCGCTTGATGAGAGTGTGGTGGGAAACTGTATCGAAGGCAGCGGAGAGGTTGAGCCGGATCCGGGCAGCTGTTCTCCTCTGTCAGTTAGGGTGAATTTGCAGCCCCTCTCCTTTGCATCACATAATCGCTGATAGACTTGTACTGCTCAAACAAGCATTGCAGCATGCATTAGGTTGAGTTCCAACTTGTTAGCCCCTCCTGTACAAGGTCTATTACATGTAGTTTATTAGCACACTGCTTCTGTGCTTTGACTATGCATATTCTGCGGCGGGTGACCATTATCATGCAGACTCTTCTTTTTTGAGAAAGTCCTGCACAATTAGGTTGATGCAATGTGCTCAACACAGGACTCTGACATGTCCACTGTCAGCCATAGCTTTCACTATTTTACTGTCATTATCAGTGGCAACAAATACAATTGTGAGACCTCTAGATTTAAGCCATTGGCAGACCATGGTATTAGACTCTTCCAAGATGTTGGTACCTGTATGCAATTTTTCTATGGCACTGTTGCATGATGCAGAGTGCCCTGAAAAGCATCATTCACAGTGAAAACAGCAGCTTGTCTTTGCCAACTCCTTGGAAAGAGATCCAGTGTGCAGTGATGCACATGTAATCTGTTGTTTGACAACTGGTCCACATGTACATCGTGAGGTGAATGGACCAAACAGCACTCTGCTTCATTGTGTTGCTAACCAATTGCACCATTTCATGATGCAGCAATGGCCCAACCACTCTGGCAAATATCTCCAGTTAGGAACCTTCCATTTTGGGCTGAGGGCCTCCATAAATTCAAAGAAGCCCATTCTTTCCACAAAAAAGGGAGGTCATGCTCTAACATTTTTGCCAACTTCCTGTTTTAAAAACTGGCTTTCTTCATGATTCTGGTGGTACTCCTTGGTAAACATAACCTTACTAGTAGGCTGTTTTTCTTGTGGTACTAATGCCAAAAGTGACAAATCAGTACCAGCAGCAGGTAGGCTGCCTGGGCATTTTGGGGTGGAGGTTTCTGTATCCTACTTTGCCTGGTGCCATGCAGAGGTTGCTGCAGGTGAGGACTGTGTACTATGTGTGAGGCATAAAGGGCTGCTAGCTTGAAACTGCGGCTGGCATCCTCTTCTTCATCCATCCTCCTGACTGCCTACATCTATCACTTCAGCTGTTGGTTCCCTCTCTCCAGCAGCTATGTTTTTAAAGTGCTCTTCCCACATGATTGTGTTTTGTGGTTTTCAAATGGGAAAGATAGCCTTCGATATCGAAGTGCCCACCTCGCCTACCATGACAAACTTTCTTGTGGCAAACAGAGTATATAGCAATGATATCCTCATGCTGGCTAATCTCAAACTGGGGAGAAGAGCTTTCTTATCCCGCAAGAGCCTTAACAACTTGAGGTAGAACTAGATGGTTATGTTGTTGTTAGCCTTTCTATAGGGAATGCAGCAACTGTGGTAGGGCTGGTGTTGGCTGCAGATTTCTGGAGCCTTGCTAATGTGGAGCCAGCACTATTAATGGAACCCCATGCCCCTGAAGAGGTTGAAAAGAAGTAATCTGTACCTCATCTGTGCCACTCTCCAAACTGATGATCACTGGCTCATCTTCTTCTTTACCACATTTTTCACTTGCAAGTCTTTCAGGAAGCTTCCTATTCCTTGTCTCCCAGATTCTGAAGGGGTCCAAATGCATCTTCAGAACATCAGAAGAAGACCTTGGAGAAGATGAGGGAGTACTCTTTCTTTTCCTTGCTGGAGATCCTGAATCTGATGGAGGAGAGCAGTCTTCTCAACATCTTGCTCAGCAAGAACCTCAACCTCGTGTTCTGCTCTAACTTCCAGAAGACCGGTTGCTGACTGTGGCTCCTGTTGTTGAGTTTTCTGTGATGGTTCGGTTTGTGGCTGAAACAATTCCATTTTAGATTGACTGTTATCTATTACTGCAGTCTCTGCAGATCAGAGGGACAAGGCATTATGTTTTGGTGGTGCTTTTGATGCAGGAGGGATCCTCTCTGCCTCTTTCAGCCCAGAGGTAGGCGCTGTAGGTATGTCACGTTTCCTGAAAAAGGTTGACGGCTTAGTGCCACCAGTAGCAAATGACTTCTCCTCCCCACCAACCACTTTCTTGACAGGAACCTCCTTCTTTGGGGCCTTTTGTCTCAGCACGAGCAGTTAGCACCTAGTACTTTGAGCACTGAGAGCAGAATCGCCTAGCAGTGGAGGACTCCAGTGTCACTGTGAGCTGATTCCTTTCCAGACTTCTTCACATATCAGTTCCCTGTGTAATGTCTTCTGCAGCATAATAATAATAATAATAATAATAATATTAATAATAATAATAATAATAATAATAATAATAATAATTCCTATTTGTAAAGCACAAACATATCACCCACTTAAGGGTTTCAAGGCGCTCGGGGCCATCGGGGAAATTAAGTCAGCTATGGCCCAGAGTCACATGGTGCTGAGCTGAGCTGCCGCCGGGGATCAGACACTCTGGCCACTGCGCCACACCACTCATGCCGGTAAAGCAACGTAAAAAGTCTTTGAACCGTTGGACAATCAGAAGAATCTGTCCAATGTAACACAAGTGAAGTCATTATCATCATCCCAAATTCTTAACAATAGTGTACCCAAAGGGTGCATAAACAATTTTTGCACATGAAAATATTACACAAAAAAGGTTAGTCTGTTTCCTCCCAGAGCCATGGAAATCCTATAGGAAGCAGGGGGTGCAGGGATACAAATTCAATAAATACATTAAATAATTGCTTGTGCCCAATTAAGGTTCATGTGTACTCTAAAATCAAAAATATTAATACAAACAACAACACTATACTACAGTCAATCACAAGCACAAGTAAATATATTGGGAAACAAGAAAAAAATGTCATAGCCTATATCAATGTTCATAGAAAATGGCTACAAAGTGGAATAAAGAGATTAAAGCACACACTGACTGCAAAAATTGGTGAAAGCTAGCTCAAACAGCATATGGCCACTTATAAAGAAGCATTGAAAACAAAGACATCATGGCCACCAGACACACCACACTAACTGGCTCTACAAAATGATGGTTGCTGCATGGCCTGCAAAGAAGGAGACATAGAGAACAAAGACAACATGGCCATCAAACACCCACTAACTGGCTTCATATAATTGGCATCACCGCATGGCTAGTAGACAAGGAGGCATAGAGACAAAGACAAAATGACCACCACACACACTCGCACATATGCACACACACACACACACACACACACACACACAAAAGCTATGAAAAATCGAAACCGCTTCATGGTCAGCAAAGAAGAGGCATGGAGAACAAAGAACACAGTTGCCCAGTCCTGTTTGAAGAATCTCTGCCCTCCAAGAAAAAACATCTTGTAGCAGTGCAGGGAAAGAATTCCAAAGACATTATTTACACGATGTGTCTGGACCCACACATGCAACTGCTGTATACCCTTCAACATGAAATCAGCAATGCCAAAAATGGTAAACTTTGATACATTTTCCAACCTTATTATCAACCGTGTCATACATACTCTCAAAAACTGGTGGGCAAAAAGAAGGTAGCTCAGTACAACGGAAAATGTCTGCCTTCATTGGCCCTGACTTCAGGGCCACCCCAATAACATACATTTTGCATTAAATCCAAAGCCAATTAAAACCCCTAAGGTTTTTTTTAAAAAAAAGCATATAGCACAGCAGCAGTGAGAACATGAAAAATACATCACAAATACACCAAAGGTCTCTAAGAGGGCAGACTCTGCCCCAAACAATAAAACAACAGACACACAAATGATGAACGGAATGCAGAACAAATCAAAACATTCACCCACAGTCAAGAGATCTGGGTTAAATCTATCATTCTTCTTCTCACAATGCCGCCTCAGTTTAGACCTGGCCATATGCAAATCAGTCTTGACCCTGTGCCTCATGGGAACATTCCAGCCCAAACTGCCAAGCCAGGTCCTCCCTGGACCGGAAACAAGCATCCTAGGGCTGGTGTCAGGGTTTCACCCCTCTTCAGCCAGGACAGCTTGAATCCAGTGTCACAGTGAGCCCAGGTCCCATGTCTGGGCATACCTGGCGCACCTAGAGCGAGAAAGCAAAAGGCACACAATTGATGGACGGAATGCAGAACAAATCAAAACATTCAACCGCAGTCAAGAGATCTGGGTTAAATCCATCATTCTTTTACACGCCATGCCACCCTAGTTTGGACCTTTAAACAGCATCACAGTAAAATGACAAACAATTCCGTGTAGCACTCAAAAAATCCACTCATTATTAATAATCCACACCTTGTTCAAAAGACATAGAAAAAAGACCCAAACTTTGGTCTGTAACTCACCACTTACAATAACCAAAATGAACAACAACTGTGTGATTCAGTGGCTCTGTAAAAACATGCTATTGAAGTACATTACACAGAACATGATGTTTTGGATTGATGAGTTTATTAATTAAGTTCTTTAAGTATGTTTTCTAAGAGAGATGGGGGTTCGCATGTCCATTCCTGGGTCTCAGCAGCCTACTCTTTGGAACACATTGTTTAGATAATATTTCACTCAAGCAATATGGACTCATGCCCCAGTAGGCCTCGTTCTCGACTTATCTTTGGTGGGCTCATTAATTCATGCATTTTCATTTCTGTTATACTAGTACAATGGATTTATTGTGTTTTCCTATATTTTTATACACTGATGCATCTATTCCATAGAACTGCCCAGTCTCTATTGTGCTCTCTCCTCATTTCTCCCTATTGGGATTATCTCATCCTACAGGACATATGCTTTGGTTATTTGTCTATCACCTCTTTAGTGTGCACTAGAGTATTTATAAATGTCTCCTCTTCCATATTCAATCCACACAGAAATTGTATGTCTAGTTCTAAAATGTACATACCTTCTTGAGAGCTCTCTCTTGATCACTCCCTCTTGAATCTCTTAGAAAAGAAGGTATCACATAGAACCTCAGGTCTTCCTCTTTGCTCTCATGTACTTCCTTAAAATGTTGCTCTAATAGATAACTTGTATCTTTGTTCCTTAGGGTCCTAATGTGTTGTAAGAATGCAAGCATTAAGTAAATTTGCCCCACAAGGGCAGGTTAACACAGAAACCACATAATCATTTTTGCATTGGAATAGCTTCTTAATGTTTCTAGGATTTCTTTGGAGTGGGACTTTAAAGGTTTTTTTGTTTACTTCAAAGTGATATGCTTTGCATTTGCTGAAATCTTGCTCTTTTCCTACCCATATCCATGTTTTCAGATTATATGGCCTCCTTCTCTTCATCAGACTATCTTTCATTGCATGTTCATCCCATTCATAATTTTCATATCATTTATCCCCAGCACTGGTGTCTCAAGAGAGTGGACAGTTGGGGCACATGACCCAGCTATATTTGTTCTGCCCCTTCCTCCCAGCCTTGAGCCCTACCACCACAGCTGTGGAATGTGCCAGTAGACTGCACAGAAAAATAAATAGACACTGCACCTTGCAATGCCCACATTAATTTGCACAGATACCTTTCAATGCAATGTTATGCTGGTTGTGAGGCTCACCTGGTGTTTCCGCAGTGGTGAAGTAGAAACATTGATGCTGGATCCCAACTTCCCTCACTCACCTCCTCAGCCCAGCAGAGTCAAAGCCAAAGAGGAGAAGGTGGGGAAAAGGGCGAGCAAAACAAGAAAGGTAGAAGAAGAAGAACCCAATGGCATGTCTGGTACGATGTTCTATGAGTTGAATTGCATATGTTTCCTAATGGATGAAAAATAACAGGAGGTGAGTAATGTCCCTTGGAACAATGAGAGTAGTATTCTTAAGAACGTGTGTTTAAATGTAATAGAGGTACCTGCTAGACATACCTCTTCTAGTGCAATTGAAGATATGAACAAATAGAACTCAAGGCTAACACTGTATTATCTAAAAAGTAGAAGTGTTACATATTGACATTACAACTGCAGAATCTAAGCATGCAATCGTGACAGGCCTGAACAATACTAACCTTAACGGAGACCACCACCTGAATTCACTAGACCCAGAGATACAAATACTATCCTGAACAACTAGGAAAAAAACAAAAAACTAATTTCCCTAGACAGGATAAACAAATAAATAAAACATGTTGGACAAAAAGATGCTGGGTCAGGATAGGATAGGTTATGTATGTAATTCACAAAAGTAACTAATACTACTCTCTTATTTCACAGCATAAGGGAAAAATCATGACAGAGGAACTAGCTCAATGCTACTCGAAATGTAGATAATCAGATAAGTATTTTTCCAGATGCTTAGGTAAATCAATCAGTCATGTGTTTGTTAAGCTCGACTTCTCACCAGTCTCAAGGCGCTGGGGAGGAGGGGAGGTTCACGTTCCAGTCCATCAAGGAGGAGGTCTATCGAAGAGCCAAGTTTTGAGGTTTCTTGTGAAGATGGGGAGTGATGTTGTCTGTCTGAGGTGGTGTGGTATGGTGTTCCAGGCTCTGGCCGCGAGGAAGGAGAAGGAGCAGCCTCCCGATCTCGTCTTTCTGGTGTGTGGGACCATGTCGTAGGAGAGCTGGGCTGATAGTAGGGTCCTTTGGGGTGCGTGGAATTTGAGTCGGCTGTTCAGGTTTGCTGGTTTGGTGTTGTGGAGGACTTTGTGTGCGTGGGTGAGAATCTTGAAGGTGATGGGAAGCCAGTTGAGTGTGCGCAGGTGCTGGGAGATATGGCAGTGTCTTGGCAGGTTGAGGACAAGTCTTGTGGCTGCGTTCTGGATGTTTTGTAGTTTGCATGTGAGGTTCTTGTTTATTCCGGCGTAGAGTCAAGTCTGCTGGTGACATGGGCGTGAGTGATGGTCTTTCTGTGCTCAAGGGCGATCCAGGTCTTACGTAGGAGACGGAGATTGTGGAAGCTGGAGGATGCGACGGAGTTGATCTGGTGGTCCATTTTGAGCTCGGAGTCCAGGATGATTCCAAGGTTGCATGCGTGGTCCGTGGGGGTGGGTGGGCTTTTGAGGGCGGGGCCACCAGGTGTCGTTCCAGGTGTCAGGGCATCAGGGTGTGGGCCCAAGATGAGTACTTCTGTTTTATCAGTGTTGTGTCGTAGGCATCTACTTTTCATCCATTTGGCAACAGCTTCCATGCCTTCTTATAAGTTGTGTTTGGCTTCGTTGGGTTTGTTGGATAGGGAGAGGATGAGTTGGGTGTCGTCTGCATATGAAACAATGTTGAGTCCATGGGTTCTGACGATGGGGGCAAGCAGAGCCATGTAGACGTTGAAGAGCATGGGGCTGAGGAAGGATCCCTGGGGGACTCCGCAGGTGGTTTGTGTAGGGTTCGAGAGGAAAGGAGGGAGTCTGACCCACTGCATTCTGCCGGAGATAAAAGAGTGGATCCAGTCGAGGACCTTGTCCCGGATCCCTGTGTCATGAAGTCTGCGTGTTAAGGTGTGGAAAGAGACTGTGTCAAAGGCTGCTGAGGTCGAGGAGGATGAGGGCTACTGTTTCTCCTCTCTCCAGAAGGGAGCCGATCTCGTCTGTTGCAGCGAGGAGTGCATTTTCTGTGCTGTGGTTTTTTCTGAACCCGGATTGGGAGGAGTCGAGGATGTTGTGCTGTTCGATGAAGGTGGCGAGTTGGCTGTTGATGGCTTTTCAATGACTTTCGCTGGGAACGGGAGCAGGGAGATGGGTCTGTAGTTTTTGAGGTTGGTGGGTCAGCTGAGGGCTTCTTCAGGAGGGGGTTGATCTCTGCATCTTTCCAGTCCTCGGGGAAGGATGCGTTTGTCAGGGTGCGGTTGATGGTGTGACGTAGCATGGGTGTGATGGTGTTGGCGGCTCTGTTGAATATGTGGTGGGTAAGGGGTCTGTGGGGGCCCTGGAGCGGATTGACTTCATCGTCTTCAGTGTGTCTTCGGTGGTGAGGGCTGTCCAGCTTTCAATCATTGGCTTCAGGGTGTCAGGGGTGGCTGGTGAGGGTTACGGTGTGTTGGTTTTCTTCGTCGAAGTTGTCATAAATGTTTTTGATTTTATAGTGGAAGAAGGTGCTGAGTTTGTTGCAGAGGTCTTGTGAGGGAGGGATGTCAGTTGACTCACTGGTGGGTTGGGCGAACTCCTTGATGATGCTGAAGAGCTCTTTGCTGTTGTGTTTGTATGTGGAGGTTCTGTCTTTGATCGCTGTTTTTCTTGTATTTCTGATGAGTTGGTAGTGACTCTGAAGTTGATGTGGGCTTCTGTGGATTTGGAGTTCCTCCAGGCCTTTTTGAGGCGGTGGCATGTGCTTCTGGACTCTCGAAGTTCAGTGGTGAACCATCTGGCTTTCTTGGCATGTGTGTTGTTGTTCTTCTTGAGGGGGCTATGGTGTTGGCGCTGTCAGAGATCCATCTGTGCAGAGTTCAGGCTGCGATGTTGGGGTTGTCTACTTCCATGGTGGTTTTGGTGGAGTTGCTGAGTGAGGAGGTGAGATGGCCATTGTGATTTTGGTTCAGTTTCTTCGTGGGAGCAGGTGCTGGTGTCTGTGGAATGTGGGTATTCAGAAGGTGAAGTGGATGCATTGATTGTCTGTCCACAGGAGTTCGGTGGTGTGGCTGAAAGTGATGGAGTTTTTTGTTGTGAAAAGGGGGACGAGGGTGTGTCCTGCTGAGTGCGTGGGTTTGGTCACGATCTGGTGAAGTCCAATGGTGTGGGGGTTGCCCAGGAGGGATGTAGTATTGGGGTCTAGTTGGTTGTTGAGGTGGAAGTTGAGGTCTCCCAGCAGGGTGTAGTTGCTGGACGCGATGGCTTGCGGGGAGATTATGTCTGTGATGGAGTTGGTGACTGGTCTGTGCGGTCCGGGGATCCGTAAATGAGGTTTCCTCGGAGGGTGGTGGTAGGGCTGGCCTGTATCTGGAAATGTTGATGTTCCATCAGGTCTGTGGGCTCATCGGGGAGTATGGATTTGAGGACGATGGCGATTCCTCCTCCAGGGCGAGTGGGGTGGTCCTTCCGGTAGATCTTGTATCCTTGGGGAACACAGATGGCGATGTCCGATCCCAAGTTCAGGTTTCAGTGAAGAATGCTACGTCCGGGGTGGTACTGTCGAGGAGATTTCAGTGGCGTGTTTGTGGAGGGATCGGACAATGAGGAGGATGCATTGCAGGGTCTTCAGTTGGGTAGTGTTCTTGCAGGTGGTTGTGCTGGATCCGTGGTCCTGGTGGTGCTGCAGGTGTGCCGGCAGCAGTAACAGCTGAAGGGTCCGTGAGTGTCGGCTGGTGATGCAGGCTTTGAGTTGTTGTTGCAGCCTGGGTTCATTGCGTGGAGTAGCGTTGGTGGTGTGGAGGTCCAGGGTTCTGGCACTATTGACGGTCAGGTCGCAGACGGGCACAGGTGGGCTTCCATTTGGCGTGCCAGCGGCGTTGCCACCATTAAGTAGGGGTCAGGGAGGGCTGGACAGCTGGGAGAAGGGAGAAGGGAGGGGAACAGGCTCGGGCTGGTCACGTTGGGGGGAGGGGGCCACAGGGCCAGCTGTGGCGAGAAAATACAATCCTACCATTTAGGACGGAGGCTAGGATCTTTACAGTTAGGAACAGAGAAGGTGGTGCAAGGAAAAGTTGCCAGAGGTATTGGGGTATGAAGAAGTAGCTGGCAAGGGAGCATCAGTACTGTACTGCAGAGTGCCCCGGAAGAAGAGCCAAGACCCGGAAGAGAAGAAGTCAGGAAGACGTTGTGAGAGTATGCAATAGACGATCTTGCTCTCCAACACGGCACCAAAGACAATTGCAAGCAAGTACGGGGTAGTACGAGTGAGTGAGGGGGCTAGGTGGGGGTCACGTTCTCATCAAAGACCACCCTCTTTTATGTGCCGTAAGCACTAGCGTTGCCTGCTGATGATTGTCAGTGAGCGGGGCTTGCATGTGAGGCTGCGGGTGGGGCTGCTAGCACTGGTGCGGGCAGAGCTGCAGGAGGAGCTGCCCGACATTGTTTGCTTAAAATGTTAAATCTGTCCAGGTACACATGTGTACATCTATAAATACATTTAATGATATATTTCTATACACACATACAAAGTGAGATTTAAAATTTTTAAGCAAAGGCAAATATATTACACAATGTAGTCACCATAGTTTAGTAATAGTTAAGTTAAAGTTTCTAAAACATTTCCCCCCCACCCTCTGCTCCATTCTTAAAGGTTTCAGGGTGATCCTTCAAGCAGGGACTATATTAAACAGGGACTCCCAAAACATTCAATTCCCATGTTGTCGTGTAGTTCCTAAAGAAAGTGTACAGACGAACTGTGATCACCCCCACCGGGTATATTGGGCCTTTTTATACCAACTAGCTCACAGTGCCACTATCATCTCCGCTCACTGAGCAGAGAATAGTTCTTGGCAACCATCAAACATGACAACCCTGATCCCTCAGAACTGTGGAAACAATATACTACCTTTCGCTCAGTCACTCATGCTTACTTAGTTTGTTTCAGAGAGATACACCGAATAAAACAGGCTGGGCGTTTTTCAATAAGCCAGTCAAAATAAACTTTATTCGATTTTTGTTAAAATCATAAAAGGACAAGATACAATACAATACAAATTTTTTAAAACAGCAAAGGATTTGATTGCAAATTTATGACATGGATTATTAATTTAATTTGTCCTCATACTTACAATGGTTAAAATTACAAATAAAACCAGATTTAAAATTAGATTAAAATAAAGCTTTCCCAGATATTCTTTTCTTCCTTGATCTAAAGGCAGCTGTTAAGTAACATGCAACGCTAAAGATGGTTTGAGTGTCTGCCAGCAATTGAAGAAAAATTAAAGCTGGCCTTGCTTGGATGAATCCAGCAGCCTTTAACACAGGAAGTAAATATTTTGCCCTCTCAGTAGTATACAAACCACAAAAAAATATAAAATGGAGGGTTTCCTGGGTTGAAAACTGATCACAATCACAGGGTGGTCCATCTTCAGGTTTTGACCACACAGGGAAGTTGCCAAGTGTGTAATGAATTAAATTCAACCTAAATTTTGTTAGCAGGAGTCTGTGGAGTGGGTTAGTGACGATTTTTAAATATGGTTCCAGAGAGGGAGTGGTGGTTAAAACTATGTAAGCCCGTACCGAGGGTTTCCTCAGTTCCAACTCCTCTCTCGCAAAACGAGCCCTCTCCAGAAACTCTTGCTTAATCCATCTAATGTCTTCCCTCCTGATGTTGATTGGGTCAATAAAGACCTCCGGTCTCCCAAGCGTGGCAAAAGCTGATCTAATGTATTTCAGCCAGGGTATTCTTATGGCATTATCCCTTGAAATTACATCCTTAAGGATTGCATGATTTAATGTTAGCTCGGAGTTCAACCATGTTTTGGTCCAGAAAAGAAGTGGGGCTAATTTTAGTTTGTCAATAATATGAGGCAAACCCATTTCTTCATGGATCGTAAAGGTAGGCGTGGATTTGGGAACGGATAAAATTTTCTGATGAGCCCATTTTCCACCCTCTGGATTTTATCCAGGTTTGCATAGCCCCACATAGCAGACCCATACATGGCAATGGGGATACACTTGCTGTTATATACCTTTATCACTGCCTCCATTGGTTTAGCCCCTAATCTTTTTGTGAACGCTAACAGGGCTGATGAACTTCGTGCTAAACTTATACTCTTTGCCTTAATCTGGGGGGCCCAGGAGCCTCTCTGGTCAAAAAGGACCCCAAGATAAGGAAAAACAGGAACCCTTGAAAGAACCTCACCCTTGCAAGTAAAAGTTTTGGCATGCAGCTTATTTCCTTTACGGCCTATGATCATAGTATGTGACTTTGTTACATTAATTTTTAGGTCAAGGTTCTCCATAAAGGAGCAAAAACGATCTAAGAGGGCCTGTAAACCAATGCCAGTACGGGCGATTAACACGGCATCGACCGCGTATAGGAGAGCTGGCACCTGTTCTCCTCCTATACGCGGCACATCAGCCATTCCTGCTTCTAAGTATTTCCCTAGCCCATTTATATAAATGGTGAAGAGAAGGGGGGCCAGGATACAACCCTGGCGCACCCCTTTCTCTGACCTGAAACTCTCCGTGCACCTTCCGTCCCTAGTGACCCTTATTTTAGCAGAGAGGTCCTGATGCAAACTAGCAATAAGAGCTACTAGATGTTCTTCTATCCCTATCTCACGTAAGAGAGACCATAACTTGGTCCTGTTCACCAGGTCGAAGGCCGAGGAGAGGTCCATAAAGGCCAAATATACTGACCCCTCCCCGGTCACCGTGTATTTGGAAACCAAAAGGTGCAGGTTGGAACATTGTTCCAGGGTGCCCCGTTTTTCTCGGAACCCATATTGAATATTCGAGAGCCCCCCACATAGTTCTAAATTTTCCCTCAATTTGGCCAATAAGACTCTGCCCAAGATCTTAAAGGCAGAGTCAATGAGGGAAATGGGGCGATAGCACCCTGGATCCTCCCGATTACCCTTTTTAAAAATGGGTACAATGATAGACATTGCCCAGGTTTCAGGGAAGAATCCTTCATTTATTACCCTAAAGACTCTAGCTAGTACTTTGGACCAAAGTGTCGGACAATATTTAAAAAGGTCCGCCGGCACACCATCGGGGCCAGGCGCCTTATTTTTTGAGGACTCCATTATTGCTTTATGGACCTCCTCCTCAGTAAACTCTACTGCAGATAAAAAATGGTCCCCCTCCATTGTTCTAACTGTGTCATTACGGTTACCACCATATATGTTGCTAAAGTGCTGCACCCGTTTCTCATCAGGGATCACACAATCTGTGACTGTCTTATCATCCCCCGAAAAGAAAGAATGGTTTATGATGTCCCAAAATTGTTTACTGTCTCTAAGAACGTCTATGGTAAGGAGATCGTTCCAGGCATTATTTTTTATCTCATTTTTCCTTGCCTTGATATTTGCTTTATAATCCTGTCTCAACTTTGAAATTAAAACCTTATCTCTTACCTCGGCCTTTAAGGCCTGTTTCAGGGCTCTATAGGACCATGAGCATTTAGTATCAAACCATTTATGGGGTTTTGGAGGGAATTGTAGTGAGGGTTTTGTAAGGTCCCTAGTAATTTGTGCACAGATAAAATCAAAAGCTACTATAATTTGAGGGTTTGGAGTGGTATGATCCATGCAAATTTCAAGTAATCCCTCAATTTTAGGCATTAAGGTGTTCATAAACGTTTATTCCACAACCCTGCCCCATTTAAGCCATCTGCCCTGGTCACTGGGCACCGCCATGGTGCAAACCCGTGTTTGTCCTACTTGCTTGCGCCATAAGTCACTCCAGTGTAACTCCACTGACAGGGGGTTGTGGTCACTATGGGGTGAGGCAAATGCCTTATAATCTTTCACCTTTGAAATAAGGCCTAGGGAAATGAATATGTAATCAATAACCGACCCTTTTGGCGAGCCTTTATAAGTAGGTACCATCTCACTTCTTCCTGTGTTAAATGGTTCATACATATTAAAACTAGCTAGCAGTAATTCGAGCGCCTCTCCTGTTTTGGTGTGTTCAAAGTGAGGGGTGTCTGCTCCGTTAGGGGCCTCTGAAACACCTGAATGACACAACAGTTTACATTTATGAATATTAAAATCCCCCATCAATAGAATCTCAAAGGGAATAAGTGTATTTTGACTATAATTATTCAAAAAGTTCTCCAGATGTTCCACATGATCCGTTTCTCTTTGTCCTCCCCATGCATTATAAAAATTAATAACAAGTAGGGTGCACCCTGGGGAAACAGTCCATTCTATTGTCAGGATATTGGGTGAACCTGAGTCCAACTGATTAAATAACCCCGCTAAATCTAAAGAAAATAGTAAAGCAAGCCCCCCTTTCACTCTCCCCGCATTACTTTGGCTTGCTGGTACTGTGAAACTTGAAAAACCATCCAATAGAAAGGTTGGTGAGGTGTCTATCACCTGGTGTCTAGAAATATAATTAATCCAAGTTGGATCTGACCTTTTAACTCTCGTCCCTGCGACATTCCAAGTCAGGAATGTACATAAGGAGGGAGTAACCACCTCAGGGGGTACTGGTGTTAGAGACAATATTGAGGCTGGTTGTCAGTCATTAGTGTTTAAATCGGTTAATGGGTCAAATCTGTTTACTAGATCCAGGTTTAGGCCTTCACTATAGGGTACAGGTCTGTTTTGCCTTGCTTTACTAGGTATTGTTTGCCACCCATTTCCCGTTGACCCTATGTTGGGGATTGTAATCATGTGTATGTTAGGTCGAGTATACCCCCTTAATGGGGGATAAAAGAACCCTAAAGGGACTGCTCTAAGGGTATCATTATCTTGTATATCAGACCCATCCCAAAACAAGCTATTTGGGCAATAGGCGTTATCAAAATTTATCACCACACAGTCCCCTTTCACGGTTTTGGCTCGATTCCCCACCCAACCCACCCTTCTCGCTAAAATAATGCTGGAGGAAGTGTTTAATTCTCCACTACTGGAGTCATCACACCATTTTTTAGCCTTTCTCATAAGATTAGCAGTCGATTCAACCTCTCCTTTTCTTAGCGGGGGAACCCCTATAAAGACTGCCACAAAAGGTGCAACTGCTGGGGGCAGGTTTAGGTGGAACCTACTTTCTGAGTGCGTGTGCTCCTTTGCCAAAGGAGGAACCCCTTGTGAGATGTTAGGTGTGAATGATTGGGGTTTCTCATTCATAACTGGCCCTACGCTATTTACCGCCGTGGTGTTGTTAATGGGTGATGGTAACAATGGTTTTGCCCGCAGATTTGGGGGGCCTTCAGATCCCAGAATGGGTCCTTTGTGGGCATTATCAAATCTTTTAACTAGTTCGTCTATCAAAACACATTTTTTTAACAGTCCTTCAAGGCATGTGTTCATAGTGTCAACAATGTCCTTCGCAATGCCCACTAATAAAGGTTCAATCCGTTCCTCAAAAAGAGCATCAAGATGATCCTTCAAAGTTCCCTCCACCGCTTTTCTGACTTCGGGGTCCCCCTCTCCCTTCTTCCTCTTTGTCGATGTCGGTTTAGAAATTGCAGGTGGATCTAGAGTCACTATGGGTTGCAAAGCTTGTGGGGCACATGGTTGTATCACGCTAGGGGTAGAAGTGGGTTTCATTATAATAACATCAGGCTCTAAGTGGATGACTTGCACTGGGGTTAGTTGTGATGTGGTGGGAGAAACGGCTAATAAACCCAGTTCTTGCTGTGCCGTAGCGATTTCTTTGGACAACGCCCCAACCGCAGTGGTGAGGTAGGACATAATAGAGTCTGATTGTTTAGCAACTTTAGCCTTTTTCCCCCCTTCATCCACAGTCGCTCAATTTTTTGTCTTACCCATCTTGTCAGCAGATGTACGATGGGTGGCTCAGCCCTGCCTGATCCTGCCTTGGACTGCCGTAGAATGTCCCGCCCTTGTGCCGGGCTTCTCCTGGACAGCTCCCGCGCGCGACTCGCGAGGCGAGAGTAGCCTCTGCCTTTTGTAGCGCCTCCAGGCGCGCTGGTCTCGTGGCAGGTGTGCGGGGTGCCCGGAGTTGCTGAGAAATGTAGTTCCCGGCGGAACTACTGCCGTTGCCCTCACAGCGCTTTCAGGTGTCTGGCCGTTCCCCTCACGGCGTTCTGGTCGGCATCAAGGTGTCCCCTCAGAGATGTCCCCCGCACAAGCTCGTGCAGCCTCTGCCTTTTGTAGCGCCTCCAGGCGCGCTGGTCTCGTGGCAGGTGTGCGGGGTGCCCGGAGTTGCTGGGAAATGTAGTTCAAGGTGGAACTACTGCCGTTGCCCTCACGGCGCTTTCAGGTGTCTGGCCGTTCCCCTCACGGCGTTCTGGTCGACGTCAAGGTGTCCCCTCAGAGATGTCCCCCGCACAAGCTCGTGCAGCCTCTGCCTTTTGTAGCGCCTCCAGGCGCGCTGGTCTCGTGGCAGGTGTGTGGGGTGCCCGGAGTTGCTGGGAAATGTAGTTCCCGGCGGAACTACTGCCGTTGCCCTCACGGTGCTTTCAGGTGTCTGGCCGTTCCCCTCACGGCATTCTGGTCGGCGTCAAGGTGTCCCCTCAGAGATGTCCCCCCGTAAGCATTTATTGATTAGTTGTTATTCTGGTGTAAAATAGATGTGCTGCAACAACCGTTAGACAGTATAAGATATAAATGATCAAAAGTACTATAAAGGTAAAAGGATGGCATAGTTCTACCATCTTACTATAATCATGGATACATTCAAGTATATAAAACACATGATAAAGGATGCATACTCCTACGATGCCTCCCTAAAAAGATGTACCTAAGTTTACCTAGCATGAGTGTAGGTGTTAAGCCAGAAATTCCTCTAGAATCTAGTCAACCCCAGTACCTGAAGCATGAGACTGTGGGACTCCGTCCTGGTCTTGAGTTGGACACCCCGCGAGGGATGTTAGTCCACTGCGAGCTGGAGTGTCTGTATGCAGGAATCTCAGCATCTCTGGTCAGTAAACCATGACAAGTGTAATGTAGGGAGAGCATATATCGGTGAAGGGTAACAAATTCACTGAGGCCTATATTATGGTACCTTTATGGAATATAACACCCACTCCTCTTCCGAATGGACGACATAGTTAAGTTCTAAATGTCCTACTAGGTGGCCTAGATATTTGTATGCAAACATATTAAACATTAGTTTCCTATTGTGTTAAAAACAATTGTTTTAAAACATTTAAAAAGGTCTAAAAATGTTTAAAAAAGGAAAAACTATTAGAAGTTGACAGATAAGGCTACAGGTCAAATATGTCAGTAGGTATAATTCGAACTACTACAAGCATTCTTGAAAGCCATACATGCTCCAAAAAACAATTCAATTTTGAAATGGAGTTTCTAATTTTTCTGTTTGTTTTTCAAAAAGCCCCCAAAAAATTTTCTTTCCCAGCACACGACGGGCCAAATGAGTCAAATGTTTATGTGTCCTGGCTGGTTGATGCAACATTCTCGTTGCTTGCTTCTGCAGTCAACGATCCCTGTAACACCTCGCAGATTATGTCAATTCAGCACAGATGATCTTCCGTACTGTCTACAGTCGGTGCTGGGGCAGCCCGTGCGCCGTCCAAGGCCTGGGTGTCAGAGGAGGAGCCGTTGTCTATGCCAATAGGAGCTGGTACTACCTGTGGTGGTTCTAGGAATGCCACCATCAACATGGGAATACGCCGTGGACACTTCTGAACATGAGCCGTTATAGGGTCCAGTAAAGCACCAACGTCCGGTTGCGCACATGATTGAAGTGTCAGACAGAGATCCAACACGCATTCTTGTCCACAAAACAGGCATCGGAGGACAGGTAAAATGCAATCCATCCAGACCGGTCTAAATGACAAGAACCAAGAAGCACTTAGTTCCCTTAGGCGAGTTGTGCCTAGAAGTTGTACTATGCGATCATGGTATTTTTGCTCTAGGAGTAATGTTTCTATTTACTTGGTGACTGGGACATCCATTGCGTAGCAGAAACATGACAATCAGGATATCTGCTATTAGAAACAGGATCAGCAACAGCCCTCCAAATATGCTTCCAAATACAGAGTGTATAAAGTTTGGTATAAGTCTGAGGACCGTCTGAAAGGTGCTTAATTGTCCACAACCTATGGTCTTAAATAGGTGGACAATACCTATCATATCAGACATGTTAAAGATACGATTGACCATTTCTGCGACATGGAAAGGGCAATTTTTACATATAAGTGCCTGTATCTCTGCTGAAGACCTTGATACTTGAAGATCAAAAGTCTCTCGAGAGGAGGTTAAGGGCACGGATTTCTGTATAAACATGGCTTTCATTCTGCTCAAAGCATCAAACCATATTAAAGAATTATTTAATGAAGGCCATAGTGGTGCCTCCCTGACTGTATGTATTGGGGGAAACAATACTTGCATACAGCAAATAACCCTGGAACTCACAGTTACTAGATAAGGGATGCCCGAAAGCGTCCCACAGCAACCTTCATCACTCAGAATCAAGTAACTCCCATTCGAGAGTAGTCTGAACACTGAAGTGATCACAGCAGCAGGGGCACCCTTTAAGTAACAGGACAAACTTGCTACTGAACCGTTACAGTCCTCATGAAGCATTATATACTGGTATATAAGTGATCTACTTAAAGAATTCGCGCCGCTAGTACCGCTTAGAAACACTTCTTTTTCCCACGCCAGCATCAAAATCTGTACGGTAGTTCCCAAGATTCCTTGATGAATTCCCTATTCATTTCTTCATATATAGCTGCCTGAATTTGTTCAAGGCAATATTGGAATTGAAAAAGTTGTGATCAGACCAATCTGTGGATGTTGATTCTGCCACTGTGAAGGCTAATCTGTCCAGTTTTTCAGTGCGTAGCATTGTATACTTCGCTCCCCTCTGTGCCATTTCTATCTGCTTTTCTGTCAGATTGTATGAGGAAAACAGAGATGTACAGTTTATGAAACACCATTGCACACAGCCTGCGCGCAAAGATTGCAGCACCCAGCTTAATAACATAATAGAACGCAATTGCAATTGCCCGTGTTGTAATATGGACAGATCTTGTTCCAGTATATCTATAGCAGATGACACAAGTTTTCCCAGTGAATATATTCTGGATGTTAATGTTGTTAACCTATTATCAACTACTGCTAGAGCTTTCTCCAGATTAACACGATCTATTTCTCATAATCTTTCCGTGGCCTCTTGTTGTGATGTTTTCCAAATCTCATTATAGACAACATAATAGAAACGTTTGTGATGTGGCTTCCTAGGACAAAATAAAAAATCCCGTAGGTCCACATCCTCTGTAAGTAAGGATAAGTGTTGTTTCACCTGTGTGAGT
This sequence comes from Lissotriton helveticus, assembly GCF_964261635.1. Taxonomy (NCBI): domain Eukaryota; kingdom Metazoa; phylum Chordata; class Amphibia; order Caudata; family Salamandridae; genus Lissotriton; species Lissotriton helveticus. The sequence continues at coordinate 1,474,240,020 of NC_136065.1, forward strand.
GTTGAGGTTTTTAGCCAATCGAGACATAACTTTCCAACACAGTATGATGTCACTAGCCCAGTGTTTTGTCTCTGTGCATAGCGTGGATCTGGCCTATTGATACTAAATCCTTTAGCTTTACTCAAGAATCTTTCTTGACAGTTATTGATGTCTACGGGCCAAATCAACCATCCCTTCCAATCCGGGTCTGATCTATTGTATGATGTCATCTAGTGTAACCTCCTCTTGTGATGTTATGTTACACTCAGTGTGTGATGGTGTGGGCAATTGAGGTGTATTCAAATCTTTATTCCTGGCTAATCCAAAACAGGTCTTTTGTTGCACTGTTTCATTCAAAACATTATTTGTTGAGGAATAAGGCATGCTCTAAATAGTGTCTCTGTTCCCTGGACCTGCCAGTATCTTGTACCCCAGACGGATTTTAAGCCTATGGTGTCTTTCCATGAGTTGAAACCTTGTTCAGACAGCTGTTCTATAAAGAAGCAGAATAAATCTGTTTGATCTTAGTCAATATATTTTTCTGTGCTGGTGTTGGTGCATCCTTATAGTAATATGAGTCTGGGTCTGACGTGTTAAACGTTGAAAAATATGGACATTTTTGTGCAAATGTTTTTTAACTGCTTTTTGGCGCTGTCAGGCAATGTTCAAAATTGGTGATATGTGAAAACATTCTTAGGGTTAGCAGATATATGCAGAAAGTGACGCCCATAATGTTGATAGTAATAAATTTTTTCAAAGTCTGACGTGTCTCCTAGCATTTCATTATTAGAAAAAGCAGCAGATTGCTCTAAATCGGACAACATATTATTTACATTTTCATAATCCCAATCATCGGAAAATGTACTGGAGTTAATGATATCCCTCAATGATATTTTGAATATATGTGGTATTTTTAAAAGTTCAGTTGTGCCAAATATATCGTAAACAACCTTCTCCCATACTATACCACCAGGTATAGGAACTGCTGTAATGTTCACTGATGATAGATGTCTTCTTTGACAATGTGATGATAAATGCAGTTTCAGAATCGCATTCATTTTTTTATGCCGCAGAGCTTTCTCGAAGATAAGTTCCATTAATAAGCATGCTAAAAACAGTTACTAGGCCTATTCAGAAAAGAACGAAAAATATTCCTGTAGGTACCCAGAGTTCCACCCAAGGTGGCACCAGGTAAGTCTTTTTAATAAAGTTCATAAAATCTTTAAATCGCTGTAAACAAGTTTTTTGGGCTGTCATCATTTCAAGTTCGCTTGGATCTAATGAAAAAGTGTCAAAGTCAATGAAATAGTCAGATGCAGTTTGATCAATTTTCTGTAGTTCCGCAGGTTCTGTGGAAACTGTAGCTTTATGTTGCTGGGGCATGTTGAAGTAGATATCCGTGTTAGGTTGAATTGCAGTTGAGTTCTAATTTTGAACTTCAATATCAAGAGAAACGAGTTCCATTGCATTGTTGCTTAGTCCTTCATTCTGTGCAGGTGACCCTTCAAACATGATGAGTTTTTTGTTTGAACTTTTTGTATAGTTGTGAGAGGAGGGCGTCTGTTACCTTAGAGTCCATGGGGCCTATTACTCAGTATCGTGTGGGTTGATTAGGTCAATTGAGATGAATCTTTTCTCCTTTTTACCGGCAAGAGGTGGCAGTGCTGTTTTTGTTCCTTCAACTGCCAGGACAGGTAACAGGCTTGCTGCATGATGGCCCAAATTATTTTTTGTCAGCTATTTTCTCTCTGACCAGATCCCGAATTTAGGGATCCAGAACTGTCTTGCCGTGACACTTTTTACTTCCCCAGTGGCATCCTTCTTTATTTTGACATTACTCTGTAGTTCGTTCAGGTCCTGTAAAACTGCCAAACTTTTATGGATGTCAAAAGGTTTCTCATCCGCTACTGTGCCTTCACAAGCTAGATCAGGTACCAACATTTTTGTCTCAAATAGGACCTCATAAGGATTGACCCCCCAATAGAGCTTCTTGGCTGATTGTTTAATGCCCTTTGAACTCCATATAGGTGTTTTACCCAATTCCCACCCAAGCTTAATACTCTAGCTGTTAAAGACTGCTTTAAGTCCTGGTTTTTCCTCTCCACAATCGAATTTCCCTTGGGATGGTATGGAGAAGAGTAACGCAATGCTTACCCAGACTTCCCATAGCCTTCTTGTATGCCCTAGAGCTGGACGTGGGGCCACGGTCAGAATGTAGTTTGTCGATTGTGCATGTCCCATAAAGACTCGCAAATCTTTTATAATAGTTTGAGCGTCAGCCGAGTGCTGGGGCCACACCCATAGGAACCTAGAGCAGGAATCCACTGCAACCATGATATACTTGTAAGTCCCATCAGATTGTAAGAGGCTGCAGTGGTTCAAATAACACGCACAAGTGGTTTGTCCGATGTTAGTAATGGTGTCTACACTGGACGTGTTACTGTGGAGCCTTTCATCTGCTGGCAGATGTCGCATTTCAAGCCATAGTCCTTAGTCTGCTTGTTAAGTCCTGGTTACCAGTAGCGTTGTTTCAATAGAGACACAGTTGCAGAAACTCCTGCATGTGCAGCTCCTTTACCCTAGTGAGCTGCTAGAATTAATCCTAACCTTTGATCTATATTTGGTATTACTTTATCCCCCACTCCTGGAATTTGAGCAAATGGAACATTGTTTGCATCGAACTTGTAGGAGTACTTTGAGTGGAAATCTTTTCTGTACTGCTGAGTTATTGTGTGTGGCAATAATCGCAACCATTATCTCACCGTCTATTCTCATTTTTGAACGAGTGATTGCAGCTACAGAAGCAATGCGTACAGCACCCTTTGCAGCTTTGTCAGCCAATGAATTCCTTTCAACGTGAACACCATCACGTTGATGACGTTTGTGTATCACATGAGCCCTTGGTAGTTTGTTTTTTAACTCTACCACTTCTTCCCAAAGCGTTTTGTGTTTAATTGTGCACCTTTCGCATCTTTAAACCCATTCTGTCCACAGTGATTTAAATATTCATTGTATGACTGTACACAGTAAAAGGAATTGCACACAATTAGTGCTGGGAATTCCCAATCCGTACTTATCAGTACCAGTATTATTGCTTTTAGTTCTGCCAGCTGCACCGTGCAGTATCCAAGAGACTGTGGGGCATATTAGCAAGAACCTTGTTAAAATTATCGCTGTTTATGCGATAATGGGCTTGCTAATATGCATTATAGAATTCCAATAGAAGCCCAGGTTACAGGTCCTGCACATCTAACCTGGACTTCTAATGAAATTCTATAACGTATATAAGCAAGCCCATTATCGCCGGTTTAGCTGCAGTTTCCTGCCGCTAAAACGGCGATAGTTTTAATGAGGTTCTTGCTAATATACCCCTGTGTTTTTGTACAATAAGGGTGAAACTTTCCATCCGGCATCCTTCCTTTAACAATAGCACATCCAGCCTTGTATTGCTGTTTACTCCCTATGGCTGGTTGAGCAGAACCATCAGTGTAAATAATGTATTCATACTGATCCAGAGGCATTAGTTCATTTGCTAGAGGATATTCTTGTTCATATTGCAGAAGTGCTTGTGTTTTTAGATTTGGGTCGTACCTGTATTCTACATCTGTTACAGTGAGAGAATTAGCCTATTGCATCCATCTTGGATGTAAGGCTTTAGCATTGGGGATGCTTGCCTTTGTCGCAGCCTCTAAAGCTGGAACCGGGGTAACAAGTATTATATGTTTCCCTTGAGCCAGGACTCTTTCTCTAACTACTGCAGATAGAATTATTTCAGTTGATGCAAAACCCATCTCAGCATTTGTGTACAAATGTGATTTATATGCTATTGGTACTGTTTCACCTTCATTATATGTTAGATAGGTGTACCCAGATTGACCTGCAACTATTCGGATCACCAGGTTGCGTACATTCACGCGTGTCAGTAAGTGTTTTGAAGCTATCATGTTAGCTTGTAAGGAACCAAGAGTATCTGTGTGTTCCTGTGTCCATTGTCTAACTGAAAAGTCATAAAAAGGTTTTACTCTTTCTGCGTAATCCAAAATCTATGTTCTGCCAAAGTTCCAGAATCCCAGGATTGATTGTAAATTTTTTATGATTTTGGAGGTTGGAGCAGCGCACACTTTTCTAAAAAGTTAGCTGCTAGGCTTTTCCCTTCACTTGAAAGCTCATATCCTAGAAAAAGTACATTAAGGTTAACTATTTTTGATTTTTTAAAGTTGAATTAGTAACCCTCAGAGGCGAATCCCAAAATGATTGTATTCACTCTGTTCCAGTGTTCCTCCCGGTCATCATACGTTAGATGTATATTATCCACATAGGACAATGCTGCTTCATCCAGATTTTGAAGTCATTTAGTCATTCTGGATGAAAATAACTCCGGACTGCTCTTATACCCCTGGGGGAGTCGACAAAATTGCCCTGGGACCCTAGCACTGGGAATATCTGCTCTCAGGCGCTATATTTTGGCAAAAGAATCCATTTGAGATATCTATTGTTGTTTTGCAAATGTCTAAGCGCAAGTGTTTAAATGTCTGTTATCTAAAACTAAACAATACAAATTGTCTGGTTTTGATACTGGAAACAAATGGTTAGTCATTTGAGAGGTGCACGTTTCAATCTTCCCTTGATACTCAAGTTGATCTAAGATCTCCCTGACCTGTTTTTTATCTTCTTGCTTTATAGCATACTGCCTTTGTGCAGTTGGAATATTTTTTAATGGAATAATGTAGTGGGTTTAATCCTCATCCCATCCAACATAGTTTCTGTATAATGCAGGGGCCTGGACTACCGCCCTCTCCCGTGCATATGTATATTTTAAATATTTGGGAGCATGGTTGAGAATGCTGTTAAAATTACTGTTTCTCCCCTTGGGCAAACCATGACGAATGCTAGAGGCCAATCTTGTTCAGCTAACAAAATGTCAGAGCCAAATGTCAGGTTCTCCCTGAAGAGACCTCTATCTGTCTTATATTTGTCCCCCTCCATTTGGGGTGTTATTGCATACTATTTATGTGGGACACTTGCCCTAGTATCTGGTGTTTCCACCATGATATAATCATTAAAGTCCGCTGTCACCAGAAATTCCATCGGTCCTGGCAAGCTATTGTTATTTCTGCCCCACTGTCTAGCATTGTCAGATCCCATTCCGCGTTCAGTAGTTGAGTCCTCAGAATTCTGAGCATGTCTGATCTTTAGACCTGCAACCTTCTTCTTTTTGAACTGTGGTTTTTGTTTGGCTTTATCTTTTTTTTTTGGAAGTGTAGTCTTGAGTGTTCTGCTTGTCTCTGCACTTTGCACACTCTTCTTGTCTGTCTGACCGTCCTTCCCTCTCTGAGTTTTTTGATGAACCCTGAAAGGAACGAGAGGAATGTGTATCAGTATCCTGATATCTGTCAGGTTTCCTAATATTATATCTATTCCTAAGGTTATACCTCCTTTCGGTGGGCTCCTGTGGAGGAGATCTACCTCTGGATTGAGATCTGCTTTCTTTAACATTTTGTTTTTTGTTATTGTTCCACTTCTTTTCAGATGAAGTAGGTGTCTGCTTAAAAGTCTCCTTCTCAGGACTACCCATCAGTTGTGGTTTTAATGCTTTTCCACCCAAACTGTCTTTGCCTAATTCTGCATACGCAGTTTTAATTATTTTGGGTAGTTGGTGCTCCTGTTATAAAGGACTGAACTCCCTTAGGCATTGGAGGATGGCCACTGATGCTGTCTCTCCTTTAATATTGGCTAATATTATGGCTGATACCTGGGCATAGTTACCTAGTAACTTCATCCCCAAGTTCAGAGCAGGCTGTGCTCCGTATTCATTTTGTATTTGTCTTAATACGTCTGTCATTACTGCAAATGAAGGGATACCTTTAGTTCTGGTATATATGGCAGTTAAGACTGTACCCCAAGTGGCACAATCTTCCACCAGGGGAGCCATCCCCATTGGCAAGCAAATTGTTAGTATTCTGTGTTTCTTTTGCAGGCCCGTATGGGGAAAAACTGCTCAAGGTGGCTTGTTTTCTGTGCTATCCAGAATGAAGTTTGCTCCCAACTAGTGGGAATCTTTCCCATTATGCTGTTTAGCACTTAAGGGCTGATATCCATGGTAGCCAATTGTGGTTGTACAGCCTGGGCAGTCCAGGCAGGGTTAACTGTCAGTGTTCACATAATATACTGTGTGAGATTTCTGTAAAGCTTTACTAAGTCTTCGTATAGTGTTGTTATTTCTGCTGCATCTAAATTAGCAAGATTACGATGTGGTGTATACAAAGCTAAGACCTGCCAAATCGCTCCTTCTGTACTGAGCGGACCAAGTCTCACATTTTCAACAGTATGGAGGAGGTAACCTTTAAACCAATTTCTGTGTCATTGGTAAGTTAACGGAATTTCTATGTCCAAATAGGGAAAGTATTCCTCTGGTGTCTCATCTTCCACGTAAGTGTGGAACAATTGGGTACGTGCATCCGCAGGTGGGAATTTAACCCTGGAATCGAAAAACTCTTTTCTGAATGCTTCGTGTGCCTCGACCATGAAGGTAACATCCCACCCACTGCCAGGAGGCTGTAATGTAATAATTTAATAGTAACTGCATGTCTGCAATTTTCTTTAATATTTAGTGTAACTACTTCTTCTCCACCGGCTTCTCCATTTATGGACATTGTGTGAAGAGAGAAGAATTTTAATCAGTGTATTTATGGAGATGGGGTTGACACAATGTGGAAAAAAATGTTTTATCCTACAAGCATGAATGATCTACAGCCAATACATAGGTCATACCTAATCAGGTGAGGTGGGTTTCCCTTCCCACCATGGACATCTCGTGTGGGGGTGAGTAGGGGTCTCTGAGAAAAGCACAACTGAATTTATTTATTTAGTACCTGAGAATATTATTAAAACACAAATATTATAAAAACAGCTATAATAAAACACAATGTATCATTTCAGCATAATTAAAAAATTTAATTATGCTGAAATGATGCATTATGTTTTATTATAGGTGTTTTTATAATGTTTGTACTACGGAAATAAATTGACTTGTTTGCACTGCATGTTATAGTAGTATCATTGTTTGAGTGTTTCAGGGACTTTGAGTGTGATCATTTTTGAGTTTATCGATGGGATTTATATGCATTAACAATTCCACTATTGATAGGGGGTTCTTGTTGATTTAGTGAATCAAGGGATAATTCGTTTTTTGTTATGATAGTACTCTACTCCCTTGGTTGCTGACAAGGGGTCTCTCTCTGTTTAAACACATTCTTTTATAGAATACATGTGCTGTGATAATCAGTAGACAGCAGCAGATGAAAGGGATTGCAAGCACCAAAAGAGTAAATAGTAGATACAGTTCTACTATGATGCTATAACAGTGTATATATGCAGGCATATGATATAAGGCAGTAATCAGGCATACTCTCACCATACAAAACCTACTCTGACTGTACCAAGAGTGAGTGTAGGAGTGAGGCCAAGAATCCCCCAAGGGACAATCCAACCCTGTTACCTGGTGGAAGAGAATACAGGACCCCATCTTGGTCACCCCCCACGAGATGTCAGACCGCTGTGTGGTGAAGTCTCAGAATGCAGGGACCCTCTGTGTCAGGTGAAGTGCCTCCTCTGCTAATCTTTTGGGATGCTCATTATTTATAATAGAAAGCAGCCTTGCAATGTATGTATAGATTTGCGATGTTATGAATATGTAGATAGCCTTGTTGCCCCGTGGATAAATATAGAATGAGATTTGTACATAGTGCATAGAAGGGCCTTGTGCATGGTGTTTGACAGATCGTGATAATGTTGTGTGAAGCTCGATGTGTAAACAAAGTAGTTTAAAAAAAGTAATCAACATTGTAATACACGCAAATATGTGCATAAGGTAACAGCAGAAATGTTATTTGTGAAAAATAGGACAATGTAAGATATGAGCCGCTTCGTTACATGGGCCTAACCCGGGCACATAATAGTTAATGTATGATTCACAATTCCATGTTCGCCTCCCATTGGAACTTATTCCTCAAGGAGTCTATGTGCATCCCGAAGAGAAAGAAAGAGGCCACCTGGTACACTAATTCATGTGGAAAAGCCAAATGTGCCCTGTCAGGAGCCATTGAAGTTTTGTCTAGAAATGTAATTTGGGTCGCTCTACAAAGCTATAATCCTCAATGTAAAAAGAACCTGGGAATGTACTAAATGAGACTCTATTTTGATCCCCATTAAAGGTAAAGGTAAAGATCACTGTACCTTCTGGCACATCGTCACCAATGGGGATTCCAACATCCATGCCCCACTGGACAGTCAAATTTCTGCTGCTGTGTGGGTGGAGCATGTCTCTCAGCTATACCTAGGAGATGTAGTCCAGGTACCGCTCCAGGTTGCAGCCACCAGCCAGTAAACCCAGCTGGAGAGTAGTAATTTTACCAGTATAGCTACTGCTGAGTATCCTATGGAATTAGCGTCACAATCAATTCATTATATATCTAGCACAGTGATCTTTACATCTTTACAGCTCTAGATTTGATCAGACCAAACATGGCCTGGGTGGGACAAAGTGCCTGAAGATCTTTTAAAGACATTTGCGGCCTGATGTACGGAAGCTTTTTGCATGTCTTAATGGGCTGGATTGTAATTTTGGCCTGTTGAGTAGTGCAAAACAGCCTTTTCATACGTACAAAGTCCAAAAACCTGTCACAATTTCCAAATTCTACCTGGCAGAAATCGCAAAGTGCAATAGCTATTTTGGAAATGCAAATACAGATTACCTATTTGTGACTTCTAAAGCACAATTAGAAAGCATTTCCTAAAATTGGGCAGTTAGGAAATGCTATTACTATCAACTCAAAGTTGATGGTACCCATGTGCAAAATTAAAAACTGCATTTAAAAATTCATTTTTTAATGTGCCATGAAGTGCACATATACCCTTAGGAAATATGTGTACTTACATGTGCACTACGATTTTCGGGGTGCCTCCAGGGGGGGCTTAATGCCAGAGGCACTCTTGGGTTTGAATTTCCTAAATTGCAATTTTCTATATGGCCCATTTGTGGGAATGCAATAGCATTTCCTAATTGTGATTTCCTAATAGCGATTCCAAATTTGTAGAAATCACTAATAAGAAATCACAGATTTTGTACATATCATTTTGCATTTCCTAAATAGCGATTCCTACAGAATCGCTATTTACGAATTGCAAAATAAGAATTTCGTACGTCTGGCCCAAAGAGACTTATGGTGCCCCTATTGTGCTTTGCTTTTTAATGCCGTATTGATTTGTGCACCTATGCCACCTTCTTGGGCTAGGGAGGAGATAATTCAAATTTTTAAGTTGGGCTGTTGGTCGTTACCACACAACTACAGACCAATCAATCTGATCGACAGCTCACAAAAGCTGTTTAGTCGAATAAATTTGAATAGGCTTAGTGGGTGGCTGATTGATATGAGTGTTCTGACTTCATTACAAGCTGGGTTTAGGGGCAGTATTGGAACTATTGACCATGTGTTTTACCTGCAGTTGTGATATTGGAAATATGTCACCGTGAGGAGAGGTCGACTTTATGTGATTTTCGTGGACCTCCAATCTGCTTTCAATCTCATTCCCAGAGAGTTCATAAGGAAGGTGCTGGTGGAGATATAGGTTACCGCTAATCTTTTAAAAGTTATGATCCAATTACACACTAACACCATGCCTAGGTAATATACGGACAATTCCGGTAAACATGGGGAGAGAGGTAGGGGTGTGTGTTGGCCCAACCCTCTTTCTTCTTTATATCAACAATCTGGCATCTGACAAATGTGAGGTTGACTTTGTATCTTGCTAGGGTCAAGATTCAGGCCCGTCTGTTTGCAGATGATACCCTTTTGCTATACAAATCCCCTATGGAGATCCAGAAGTTTCTGGGCCATTTTGGGTCCTTCTGCAGGCAGCGGGGGTTGGAGATTAACCTTGGCAAGACCAAATACATGTTTTTTATGCCCTGTCCAACATCCTGCTCCAATCCAACTCTTAATGCTATTGATCTCCAGTTTGATTATCTGGGGGTTATGCTTACAGCCAATGCCCAGCAGCGCATGCTCATATTAGATCAATATTGTGAGAGCATCCTGTGGGCCCAACGCGGCTCCTCTTTCTGCCAATCACTTATGCTCTTGAGATCTATAAATGTCAAGCCCTATGGGCAACTTTGTATGGTGGAGAACTGTGGGGTTGTCTAGACGCCAGAGCCCTTGAGCTAATAGAAAACCGATTTTTGAGGAGCTTAAGTAAGTTAACTCCCTGTACCCCATTGGTCCCGATATGGTTAGATGATGGCGTTAAACACATTAATGACATAGCATGGCGAAAACCGGTGCTGGATTGGCGGAGAGTATGGGCAGTCCCTGAGCTCATGCCTTTTTGCACAGGGACTTAGAAGACATACTGGGGCAACCTGGGGCCTGCAAGATCACCAGGCTTCTTGCTAAAGAAGATCAAATGGGACAGACTGGGCATCATAATTTCTGGTCTTCCCCAGAAGATGCCATATCTGTCTCAAAGCCAGAGTTGAAAGGGGCCAATTGGCGCTACAGTGACTACTAAAACTATTCATTCTCTAGAGGCTGAATCTTTTACTGCCTCCTTTTTGGTGTTTAAAGCTGATTATCATCTGGAGGCATTTTTAGATGAGAATGAACCCCCCCTTGCGAAGTCTTTATACCTCAAATTTCACATGGGGATCCTACCTATCCACTCCTTTACAGCTTAATGGAAATGTGATGTTCCTGACACAAACAGGATCGTCCCATTTTGCCCTCATGTGGAGGAAACAGCTGAGCATGTTGTACTTTTTCGTCCAACATATCAAGGTATCAAAAGATAATGGATTTTAACAGTGTGCCACAATCTGGGTTTTAGGAATTATAGGCCTGCGCATTGAATACTAAGAAGCTGTACTAGAAAGTGCATCATATTTGCTGTCTCGTGGTTTGTGCTGCACATGTGGAAACTTAGACAGACAAGGTTGATTAGCTGATGGCTTGGGTTTTACTTTGGTTGTTAATTATAATTTTAAACTGTAATTTTATATTGTTATTGTTTCAATTTTACAAATTGGATTTTTATAATACGCATAAAGTCTGATTTGCAGAAATATTTATAGGAATTGGAAAATTACCTCAAAATGATTTTATTGCTTTATAAATTTTTCTGTATTGTGTTTTAAAATGCCCATTCATGGCCATTTCAGCCAAAAACAAGATTTTCTGACTTTTGAATCACAGCTGTAGAACTGAAAGCCTTTCCTTCAGATAATAATGCAGTTAAGAAAGGGTTTCTTTTGTCATATCATTTCTGGTTACCACTCTAGAAAGCTAAAACAAGGTTACAATTTCATGAGTTCTTAAGTGTCTTCCTCATCTATTTTAGTAAAACATTCTTACATGCAGAGACAAACATGACCAGCAGCAGTCTGTCAGTTAACTGCAAAGCAATCAACTGCAGCACCACAACAGAGTTCTAATAAACAACTAAAGTGCTTACTTTTTGTATTCAAGACAAAAGTGATGCACTCCTGAATGCCATTTTTTGGGAATAGAAGATGTTACATTTACAGCCTTTCCTGAAAAGCAGACTGAAATAAGGGAGAATTGAGATGTTAATACAGAAAAGAAAGCAAATGGTTAAAAGTGTGAGCGCAGGGGTGGGTTATTAGTAATTCGAGTCATAATGAATTTGTAAAGGGGCTACAATAGGTAAACAGAGAGACGTATACTTTTTATAACTGCTTTGAAGAATTGTATGTTTCAGCACTGTTGGTGTATATGCTGCAAAAGTATGTAGTTCCCTACAACTAGGTCCGAGAAAACTATTTAGCATAATTTAACATTTCCAGAAAAACGAAACTACAGTTTTACCAGACTGTCACCTGTATTTCATCCTCTTGACCACTGAGATGTTTGAAAGAACTATGGAAACAAAATATGTTTTGTGGCTAATGGGTAGATGCATCAACGTTTCCGTTTGCGATTCCTAAATTGCGAAAATTAAGGCATCGTAATTTAGAAACGGCAATGCATGAAAAATTCGCAAATATTTTTGTGATTCCTTATTTTTCCTTAATTGCGATTCACAATTTGCGAATCGCAAATAAGGAAAAGCTTCCCATTGATTCCTATGGGCCAAAAGGCCCATAGGAATGAATGGGAAGGCATTCACTTTTTGTGATTTTCAATTTGCGAATTCGCAAAATGTGAATGCAATTTCAAGGGTGCAGGGGGGGTCCAAAGAACCCCTCCCTGCACCCCTGAAATTTAACTTTAAATGCAATTTATACACACACATGCCACTAGGACATGTGTGTGTGTAAATTAAAACTTTCAAATATGTAACTTGTGCATGTTTGAAAGTTTTGGGTAAATTAGCATGAAGTTCAAATTCTCAATGATGCATGTGGGCAATAATCCTATATACGAGAATATCTATCACTGAGCAAGCCTCCTGCACAAATATATTGAACCTTCAATAAGCTAGTTAATAATTTAAACTATACCTGGCAGTGCCAGACAATCACGCAGCAGTAAAGCCTATTCTGAAACCAAAAAGCCTATCCTTTAACACAGAATACATAGGGCATGAGCCTGATTAGCAGCAGCTAGTCTCCCATGGAGGTCGAACAGCAGACATGCACTGGCAAAGCCAATAGGTCTGGTGTGGGCCACCAGCCTTTTGAGTTTGTAAATGTTTGTTTTGTCATGATTTTTCGAAAACTTTATGGTTGGAGAAGAAGCTAGGCCCCATCAATATAAAATAAAACATTGAGTATAAGCAAAAATGTTTAGTGGTCTCAAAAAGTTCACATTGCCATAGAAGTCTCTGGTACTTAATGAAACTTATTGGAGTGTGGATGTGCTCCTTTTGAAAGGACAGATTGCTGCAACTGAAAGTGACTTTTATAGTTTGTGGTTGAAGGCATTTGACATACAACCCCATACTGTATGCTTAGTGGCAGACGAACAATGTGAATGACACAATAGCAATCTCATGGATGAGGTGGGCTGGATGAAATCAAAAGATCTTAGCTTATGTTACACCTACAAATATAGGAGGGCTTTATCATGGCAGATAGAGTTTCCCCCAAATGGCCTATGGTGTAATGGGCAAACAAACAGGCACTTATTGTACACAATTTATCTGGTGTGAAAGTAGAAGACATTGATGGTTTTTACAATATGATCTTTCTCTTCTTTCCTTTTTAGGTCTCGACTAGCGTGGCTGCACACATGTGTAGCATGCTCAGTGAGATTTATTGTCTTGGAGTACTTTTAGAAAATGGCTTTAAGCTCCACCCTTCATTCCCATTGGCCGGAGTCACCGTTTATGTTAAACAGTAGCCTGCTATTGGAAATGAGGTTTTTTGGTTGCCTCCCTTTGGCTTGCGATCTGGACTCGGTGGTCTGCTTCACGGATGACATGAAACACTTTCTTATCTTTATGGGGCCATGTTTTTAAACACATGGCATAAACAAAAGAGGAGTATCACCAAAAAAGAACCAGGGGAGGTTCTGAATGGGATGTCAAAGAAGGAAGCAAAAGGGTATTGACCTTTTGTTTAGAAACCCCTCACTCACCAACCTGGTTGGTGACATGCTTTATCATCGGGGTCCACTCAGATGGCTGAGTGCCATCCGGGTGTGCTGCGACACCTGACTACAGTGGAGCTGGTTTTTGGGTGTGGAGTGAAAACAAAAATAGAGGTAAAAATTGTCCTGGTATAACTTATAGAAAAAACTTTATTCAAAGCTACTGGACAATGATAAAAACAAAGTGTAGATACTGATAGGTAATAATGACCAGTAGTATCTATGTGTGTGTATAAAACATACGTCTACATGTTTCAACCTGGTACAGTTGAGGTATAAGTCTTTTAAGAGTCTTTTGAATTTTATGAAGGAGGGAGTAGTCCTGATGTCAACCCGGATGGCATTCCATATTTTGGGTGCGTTTCCTGCGAAGGAACGAGCCGCAGTTTTTTGCTTGCGTTTTTTCAGAGGGATTAGTAGGAGGGTGTTGTAACTCCTAAGGTTTCTAGACTGGCCGGCTTTCTTGACCTTGGAGGCCAGGTATTCGGGTTTCCCTATGTGTAAGGCTTTGTGAGTCAGGCAGGCAGTTCTGAAGCTGGCACGTAATTCCACTGGAAGCCATTTTAGTTCTCGGAGTACGGGAGATAGGTGGTCTTATTTTTTTACTCCGGTGACCATTCTGGCAGCCGCGTTGAGAGTTGTTTTGAGTGGGGCTAGGCGGGAGAGAGCTGTACCGGAGAGAACTGCGTTCCCATAGAAAAAGTCTAGATAACAGAGGTCTTAATGTGATTGGTCATGGTTAGTTTTTGGTCAAGGGTGATTCCTAGCGATTTTACTGAGTTAGCCAGGGTGAGATAGCCTTTGAGAGCATCGATAGCTTTCAACCACTCTACGATTTGTGGGTTTTCATCTTTGTTAGAGATGAGGAGGAATTTGTTTTTTTCTTGATTGAGTTTAAGGTGGTTTGTGGTGAGCCATTGTTGAACTTCTTTGAGAGTGTTGTTGAGTCTTAGAATGCCATTAATGGAGGAGGTTTCCAGGTAGATCTGGGTGTCTTCAGCATATAGGTGGAAGGGTATGTTGGCTTTTTTCAGGATGGATGTGAGGGGCTCCATGTAAATGTTGAACAGCTGAGGAGAGAGTACTGAGCCTTGGGGGACACCTCTGTTGACGGGGAGAAGGTCGGACGTAAAGGATTTGATCCTTTGGGAGCGACCGTGAAAGAAAGAAGAGAACCATTGAAGGACCACCTCGTCAGCACCTACTCGGTCTTTGAGAACCTTGATGAGAAGATTGTGATCCACCGTGTCAAAGGCTGCCGAGAGGTCTAGGAGAATGAGTAGGCAACATTGGTCAGTGTCAAGGGATTTGAGGATGTCATCGACGATGTTGACGATCGCAGTTTCAGTGCTACAGCCTTTTCTGAAGCCTGATTAGTATTGGTCTAGCAGGTTGATATTGGCCAAGTGCCGATTCAGTTGATGGAGAACGCATTTTTTGAGGAGTTTGGCTAGGAAGGGGAGATTGGAAACCGGTCTGAAGTTGTTCAGGTCGTTGGGGTCTAGGCCAGGCTTTTTGAGTAATGGTGTGACTTGGCCGACTTTGAGACAATCTGGTATGATGCCAGTTTTTAAGGAACTCTTTATGATTTCGCACCATAGTGGTGCGAGGGAGAGTATCAGCTTTTTGGTCAGTTGAGAGGGTACAGGGTCGAGGATGTGTGAGGAGGGTTTGGAGGAGGAGATCTTCAGGTATGGGGTCGAAGGTTCTCCAGGTTTTCGTGGGACGCGAGCTAGAGGTGATTTTGATTGCTGGGGCTGAGTTTTTAGAGGAGGGATTGAGAATGGTGCAGAGTGATTGCTCGATCTTGTTGATTTTTTCGTTGAAGAAGGTTGCGAAGTTGTCAAATAGAACTTTGGAGGCCTGGACTGGGGTTGAGGAGGGTTTGGAGGTTTGCTGCTTGATGATGTTGAAGAGTTCTTTTGGCCTGTTTTTCACATTGTCAAGGGCAGTGCAGAAGAAGCTGTTTTTTTCATAAATTATATGTTTTTTGTATACTCTTCTTGCAGTTTTGAGTTTTTCGCAAAGGTTAACAGAGGGGTCTTTTCTCCCTTGACGTTCTGTGGCTCTAAGCTGCCTCTTTTTGTCGTTAATGTCCTTGTTGAGCCAGGTTCTGGAGGGGATTTCCTTGATTATTTCAGTTTCAGGGGGGCAAGTTGGTCTAGGACCGAGGACATGGTTGAGTTGTAGTGGAATGTGAGGTCTGTTGTGGAGAGACCATCCTGGGGGATGGGTAGGAGAGTGGTTATGTTGATCTGTGTTAGGTTTCTTGTCCATGTGGGGGGGTCTTGGATGGGAGGTTGGCACATGATCGGTTGGGAGATGCGGAATAAGATTAATTGGTGGTCTGACCAGTCGACCGGTAGGATGCGGTCTATTGTGATTGCGTTTGTGATTCGAACACGTAGTCTTATCGCCCCATTGGCGTTTTAGTGAAGACTTTCTGTGTTAGGTGACATTGCCTCATGAGTTTTTGCGCTTTGTTGGGGGTTTCATCATGCTGAGTTCAGTGCACCGGAGCAGCGCTGAGGGGAAGAGGGCAGATCGTCTCCTGGAAAATCATTGCTGAACTCAGCATGATGAAAGGGGCTCAGTGGCTCAGTGGCTATCTTGTTAATTACTTATTATTGTCAGACGCTTTGAATAAGCAGTTTAAAAAAAAATAAATAACTGAAGCCACAGGTTAGAGAAAGGGTTGAATTGTTTTTGAATGCTTTGTCACCCTGCCGATACTCACTATCCACCCCGCAATTAACTCATTTCTATCGGTCTTGCATTAGCTACTTACAGCATCCCCACCTCCTTAAAGAGCAAACAGTGAAACAACAGGGCTATGGAGGGCATGTCAGAGGTCAATACAAGACCAACACAGGATTAATGGCCCTGCAGGTGTTAATGAGGGCAGGCACACACCGAAATCAGAAGAGGGGCCTGGCAAGGTACCCACTTGGCTGGAGCACGGATGGCCAAACAATGCTCAGATTCCGGTTTGGTCATATTTTTCCATTTCTATTCATAAATACAGACGGAAGAAGAATATTTTTCCGTCTGTATTTATGTGTAAAAATCCGTATAAACGGAAAACCGGGAGCCTTAGTCATAACCTACAAGTTGTTTCCTCCTTGGAACTCAAAAACACGCTGTGGTTAGTCAACTGTCTAATACTTCTTTCAAGCAAAAAAAGCCTGATTTTTTACTTACAATTGCAGTCCAAAAAATGCCGGTCTTCCTAACCAGTAACATTATAGGCACGCAGCAGTTTTGTTTTTTTTACAATTTCCCGCTCGTTTTAACATCAGTGCTCCTCTGGGATTTTGATTATTGTTTGCCTTGAAGATGTACGTTCTACTTTCAGGGGATCTACTTTCAGAAGATCTCATTAAACAGAAAGCTTCCCATTTAACAGGGATCTTAAGCTTTGGGGCATAAATAGGTTAGTTAACATCTGTTCCCAAATCGCTGCTCTCTCCGTTCTCTGTCTCCACACTCCCTAACACCACCTTTCTAGCTCTGAAAGCAGTAAAACATTAAGTATTTAGCTTACATCAGTGAAAAATCTGGAAGTTGCATCAGCCAATCAGAGCACTGCAAACAAAAATAGTTGCTAAGTAAATAACCATGTTTCTAGGAACACCGCCTTATTTCTCCTCTCCCTGTCCCGCTATTCTCCAACTTTCCTCACTCTATCCTCCACTCTTCCTCCCTCTCTTTCCCTGCCTTATGCAATGGCGCTGTGGGATACAACAATGTTTCAAGGGACATGTGTGCCATAGCGACACCCCCTTCTTTTGTAGTGTAGCTCCTATCATCCCAATAGGCTCTGCGCATTGGAATAATACCTACAATAGTAAAGGCCTAGACCAGACGTTAACTAGGTCTACTACTGTCGATATTAGACTTCATGTTTTGGGTTTGCCAGCTTAGCTCAGAGTTCCCTAGAAACTTTCTCGAATGTTCAGGAAAGAATAAACTTCCCTGATTAGACAAGAAGGGATTTAGTTTCTGACAACCATAGAACATGACAACTTTGCTCTCCCCTAATCAAGAGTAAATCTCGAGAGTCGTGTGAACAAAAGGCAATTTATTTTACTCAGTCAGTACGTGCATTCTTAGTCTCATCAGATTGTAGAGAAAAGGAAGAGACGGGCGTGTTCAATAAAAAGGTGTTATTTATTGATCAGTCTCTTTTCTCATACAAGAGAAATGGATCGATATTATTGCAATACTTATAGTTAAGTAAAGTGCATACATTAAAAGCAGCAGTATAAAATAATATTGTAAAAACATTGATATGGTTTCTAAGCCATAAGATGTTTAAAATGAATAAAATATATTACATACACATATACATGTGACTAAACGTACTCAACTGGTGTTTCTAGATACGCCTACCCCGTGTACCTGACCTAAGTCTAATACGAGGGCGGGGATAGAAAGTTACAGTTTAAGTTAAGTTTGTTTTTGCCAAGTGAAATAACTTAAGAATTCTCTGTGAGGGGTTATTCAGTTCTGTACCTGGAAGTTAGGATGAATGAGGAATGGTATCTCTTTCTCTGGTCTCGATATTCCAGGCTGCCTGCGAGGGCTACCCGGAAGCGCCGGTGCTGGATCTCTCGGCAGGAGAAAGCAGCTTCTTGTTCTCAGCGCGTCAGAAAGGCGGGGCTGCTGCCAGCGGGGTCTGCTCTGCTCTGGGCTTCGGCAAGTATGGCTGCTCCGTCTCGTCACCACGCGTGTGTTTGCATAGGGCAAGATCGGTAATATTTATACCTTTAAGGTGCCGAGATTGACGTAAGGATGGACATAGATACGTCAATAAGGATGTCATACGACTTGCTCGTTAGCACATTCTTTTGCTGAAGTTCTCGGTGAAATCAAAACAATGGCCGCAGGGTTTTGCCCAGGTTGTCATAGGTTTGATTTGTTATGAGAACTCCGTATGCCTTATCAGGGGCTGGAGGAATATCGCTTGTCTAATTAGATCGCAAGCGTTATGACCTAATCAGATAACACGTTCCTGTGCCGTAGTGTGACTGCGTCAGATAACGGTATCTGCATCATGGGGTTTTTCTGCCTCATGGGCTGATTACTTAGTTAACTTGTTAGTTTGCTAACCAGAATAGGGTCAGGAATAGGGGGATCGATTCAGAACCTATAGGAATACATCACACCCACTCCACGCTAACTATGGTCATATTTACTAATCTATGCATAGTATAACATAGTACAACATACTATAGAGTATAGTGTATACCTTACCACCCCAAAATACATAAATGCATTTTGAAATTTTCAAATATACAGAAAAATTGCAGTCATATGTATTGCATGCACTCAAGCTATGGAATAATGCTAAAGTAATCACGTATTTGTATACATTATTGCTTATTTGGTATATGAGAAATTACACATGAAATGGCTCTTAATACAGAAAAAAAGTTCGAGAACATTCCATCACAGAATAAAATATTTATGAACATACCAGCGGGCAGCTAATGTCTATATGCTATCTAAAATTTAGAATTCTTAGTTCTCTAAGAATAGTTTCTTACTTTAAGCAGAAGATAGTGTCCCGAAAAATATGCAAAAATATTTTGGGGCTGCTGAAAAACTTGCTGTCCGTGAACTGGAGGGAAAATTGTTCATGTGACTTTATTTTTAAAGTTGAAGGCCGAATTCAGGGAACGCCGTGTGCGAACTTGCTCAAAAGTCTCTATTTCTGCTCTGGAGAGAACATCATATCATTCAGGCTTTCGAAAAAGCTGTCAACAGCTTCCTGGGAAAGTTCCACTAACTCGGAAATAGGTGTAATCATGCATTCGTGCGCATGATTGTCTCCATTGACATTCTGATTTGCATTGCTGACAGAAGGTCGTACCTGTTCGATGCTGCTTTCATCTTGAACTTCACTACCCATCAATCGTAGTGGTGAAGCTTCCACGAATGCCGTCATCAGGATTGGTAGCCTTTGAGGGCAGCACAAAGCATGAACCTTGATCGGGCTCAACAATGTTTCTGCATCCATTGGCGCATCCGATTGTAGCGTCAGACAGGTGTCTAACACGCATTCTTCTCCGCATAGCAGACACCTTAATACAGGTAAAACACATCTTTGCCACATTGGTCGAAATGATAGAAACCAAGTCATGTTCAGGTCTCTAAGCCGGGAGAGTCCCAGGATTTTTGATATCCGGTCCCGGTATCCAATGGCTAGGATTGTTTCTTCCCTTGTCGCAAGAGTTTTGTCTGTGACATGGGTTGCCATAACGAAAATAAGGACCAAGAATAGTATTCCTGCACTTAGTCCCAAGATCAGGGGAAGTCCGCCAAAAATCGAATGGACGAAATCTGGAAAAATACCCAGTATGGCTTTGAATGGTGTTAATGCCATCGAAAATACTGTCTTAAATACCTTTGAGACCCCATTGGTATCAGAAATATTTAAGATTTCATTCAGGATTTCTGCTAAATGTATGGGGGAATTAGTTGATAACAATGAATGTATCTCTGCAGTCGTCCTTGCGACTTGTAGATCATACGTTTCTTTTGATGACGTGAGCCTGGTAGGCGTCTGAAGAAGCACTGTTTTCATTCTGCTTAAAGTATCTATTCGAATAGAAGTAATTTTCAAATTGGGCCATGCCCTTGCCTCCCTGTCTGGAAAGGAGCTGGGGAACAATGAGCGTCCACAGCACTTGACCTTCGCAGTCGTAGTTACGAGATAAGGAGTCCCGGGCATAAGACTACAACATCTGCGATCTACAATTAGAATGTAACTCCCATTATAGAGTCTTTGAAAGAATGGTTCTATTTCTGTTGCAGGTGCGCCTTGCTGGTGACATGAAAGGTTGTATGAATTCCCTTCACAGGCTCCATGTAAACTAATTCCGTTACACAGAAGTGTGCCACTTAGTGACATCGCACAATTGTTGCCACTAAGAAACACTTTCTGTCCTTTATTACTGACACATGCATGTGAATAGGGCAGGTTCCAAGTTGTTTTAATGTACCCCTTTCCCAATTTCTCGTACATGCCAGCCTGTATATATTTTTGGCAGTATTGAAACCTGAAGGTTGAGATTGGAATATTAATTATCCCATGTATTATCCATTCACTGACAGGTCGTTCTGACATTGTCACTGGTAATCCTTCTAGTTTTTCAATGCTCAAGATTGTATAATCAGCACCCCTTTGCGCCATACTGATTTGTCTATCAGTAAGGTTAAAGATTTGGAATAGTGACGTTGTGTTGATTAAACGCCAAGGCACATAGCCTGAACGCAGGTTTTGTAACGTCCAGCCAAGCTGTACAATAGAACGCAATTGGGACTGACCGTGTTGTAGCAACAGTAAGTCCTGCGATAATATGTCGATTGCTGAAGACACAATGCTGTCCAAAGAAAAAATTCTGGAGGACAGAGTCATTAACCCATTGTCCACTACCGAAAGTGATTTTTCCAAATTAATACGGTCAATTTCCCGTATTCTCTCTGCTGTCTCAATTTGAGTAACCTTCCAGGCCTCATTGTATGCTGCATATACAGAGGCTGCTATGAAACGTTTTTGACGCTGTTTGCGTGGTCCCATTATGAAATCACGCAAGTCAGCACCATCAGTAAGTAAAGTTAGGTGTTGCTTAATTTCTGCCAGTGTGGAAGTTTGTAGCCATTGAAGGCATAATTTGCCCACGCTGTAGGTTGTTATTATCCCTGGGTGATGTCTTTGGGGATATCTAGGGTCTGGCCTGGTCATTTTGAACCCCTGTGTTTTGTTCAGGAATCTGTCTTGACAGTTATTAGTATCTGTGGGCCAGATCAACCATTGTTTCCAATCAGGATGTGTTCTGTTTTGATTTAATACATAATTTACGTCTATCTCTTCATCTATAGAGCTATTGCTGTACATTGTTGGCTTTGGAATAGACGGTTTATTTAAATCTTTGATTTTGGCTAAGCCAAGACAGGTGGTTTGTTGAACAGTGTCATTTAAAAATATCATTTGTTCTGGGATCATGCAGGCTCTAAACAAAGATTCTATACCCTGTACTTGCCATTCTTTTGTGCCCCAAACCCTTTTCAATTCAACATTTTTGTCCCAATAATCAAAACCAAAAGTATTCATTTGTTCAAAGAATGAGTCCGAATATATCAATTTTGTGTTTGTTATCATGTTTTTTGTCCCTGTCTTGTTTGATAATTTAAAATAAAATGTTTCAGCATTACTTCTGTTAAAACCTGAAAAGTATGAATATTTGTCATAGAAGGTTCTTGAGCTTCCTTTTGGAGGTGTTGCACAATGTTCCCATTGATTATAATTTAAAACATTTCTAGGTTGTGCAGATCTATGTAGAAAATGGTTACCATAGTGGTTATAACAGTACATACTATCATAATTGGTAGAACCCTGCAAATAATCATGTTTGGTAAATTTAGCAGACATTACTAAGTCAGACATCATATTATTAATGCTTTCAAAGTCCCAATCATCGGCAAATGAGTTTGGTTTTACAAAGTCACTCAAGGAGATCTTAATTTGGTGTGGATATTTCAGGATTTCGACCGGATCATAAATTTCATAGTCAGTGTTGTCCCATGCTACCCCACCCGGTATAGGATTGGCTGTGAAGTTGGCTGAAGAAAGTTCTCTTTTTTCGACGTGTGAAGATGTGTGTGGTTTGAGGATCAAGTTGATTTTCTGACTTGCTGTGTCCATTTTAGCATATTTTCCCTCAATGAAGCGTCCCAAAGTTAGTACCATGATGAGCCAAAGTATGAGGATAAATGCACCAAAACCCACCCAACATTCAATCCATGGGGAAATCAGATATGTTTCTTTCAGTTGTTTCAAAAGTTCTTTAGCTTTATCTTTAAAGGTTTTTGATGATGGCTGTGTCTTTGATTCGCTGAAGCCTTCAGAGGAATCATCGAAGTTTATGAAGTAGCCGGATGCAGTTCTGTCAATTGTTCCAATTGCTTCAGGATTTCTGTTTCTTGCATGTTCACTTGGTACTTCACTATAAATTGGTGTGTCTCTGCTAAATGTTTTTATTTGGGTTTTCAGAGGTCTGAGTTCTATTGCATTGTTGCATAGTCCTTGTTGTTCTTCTGTAGGCGTTTCAAATGTGATGAGCCTCTTCGTTAGGACCTCTGTACTGGTAGCAAACCTTGGTGTTCTGCTACTTATTGGGAGTCCACTTGGCCTACTGTTTGTTATTGGCCACATGATTGTGGTTTTACCAGGTCGATGGATACAACTCGGTTCTCCTTTTTTCCAGCAAGTGGCGGTAGTACAACTGATCTTGTCCCGTTGACAGACAAGACAGGAACTGCTTTTCTGTAAGAAGGCCCAAATTCCTTCTTTACCGCGATCTTTTCCCTGACTAGATCCCCGACTTTTGGAATCCAGACAGGTCTTGCTGGGACAGGTGGTGGTTCGTCAGTGGTTGTTGGCTGTTGTTTCAACTTTATGTTGCTCAGGTCTTTTCTTGTTTTGTTTAAGTCCTGCAAAATAGCCAAACGGTCTTTGATATCAAAGCTTTTTTCTTTGACCACTGAAGTCTGACTGTCAAGGTCAGAGATCAACATCCTAGTTCCGAATAATAATTCGTACGGACTGAATCCCTTCAGAGAATTTCTTGGCAAGTTATTTAGACTACGTTGGACACTTATTAGATGTTTGACCCACCCAGCTCCCGAACCTAATATCTTTTCTGTTATAGATTGCTTTATGCCTTGGTTTTTTCTTTACACCATCCCGTACCCTCAGGAAGGAAGTGAGAAGATTGCTGCTGGGCTATGCTCATTTGGTCATGTTTCCCCTCAGGCTGGAGGGCTAGAGTGAAAATAATGGTCAAACGTAGCATGCTCTTAGCGTATATGCCATTTAGATTCGCAAATCTTTGTATAACAGTCCAGACGTCAGCCGAGTGCTGAGGATCTCCATTATAAGTGGGACTAGCCTGTATATGTTAATCGCAACCCTTCCTTTTTACTCTTGATTTTTTCTTGAGCAAAACGGCGAGGTATGAAACTGTTTCTCTCCCCACTGCGATCTCTGTTGCAGTTTGGGCAGTTTTTTACAAACATGGTGTGACGCAGGCTCATGCCTGGCCACCAGTACCGTGATTGTAATTCTTCCAGAGAATCTTTTAGTTTGAGGTGTCTGAGACCCTCGCCCATATGTGCGTCTGCGATTAACAAGTTTCTCCTGTCCATGTTTGGAATCACTCTATCCCCCACTCCAGGGATTCGAGCAAAAGGGACGGAGTTTGCATCGATTATGTATGTATAATTGAGTGGATAGTTGATCGGTAACGCTGAGCAGTCGCCTTTTGATGACGTTTTCACCGCCAGCACTGTTTCACCGTCAATGTATTTTAATGTACGCTTTTTTCGAACTACGGGAGCCGTTTTAGTTGCTGCCGCTGTGGCTGTTTCAGCCAATGAATTCCCTGCAACGTGAACGCCATCACGCTGATGACTCAGTGAGTGTGTCACGTGAGTCTCTGGTAGTTCTTTTTGTAAAAGAGCTATTTGTTCCCAGAGCAGTTTCTGCTTTATTGGTGCATCTGTGTCATCTTTGTAACCGTTTTGAATCCATGTCTGCAAATCCTTGTTATATGATTTGACGCAGTAATATGAATCTGACACTATAAGTGTCGGGAATTCGCGATCCGCATTATCTAGCGCCATTTTCAATGCTAATATTTCAGTCTGTTGTTCTGAATTAGTTTCTACTGAGTGTGTTTTTGTTAATAGAGGTTTTAGTTTACCTCCGCGCCACACTTCTTTTGTAATCCCACATGTTGGGTTGTATGCCTGTTCTCCCCAAACGGGGGGTTGAGCATGTCCGTCTGTATAAATTACACAGGCGTACTGTCGTAAAGGCAGAATGTCGATAGGCAGAGGGAATGTTTTTTCATATTCTAGATTTTTCAATTCCTTTAGTTCTGGATCAAAGTAGTAGTATACTTTGTCCGTTGTAATTGAATTCACCCATTGTATCCATTCCGGATTCAATGTTGTTGTTGGTAAATTACACGGTGTTGTTAGTGCCTCAAAGGCTGATTCTGCTGTTCTGACTGTGATATGTCTACCGTCAGCTTGATCTTTTTCTCTAGCTATTGCGGTTTGAACTACATGAACAATTCTTTCTTTAATGCTGAATTTCTGTTCAGCTTCTGTGTACAAGTGTGATTTGAATGCAATTGGTACCTTTTCTCCCTCATTAGAGGTCAGGTATGTGAATCCGCATCTTCCTGGGATGACTCGAATCACAAGTTTTTTAGTGTTCTAGGTGCTTGGATTACGGCGCATTTCTCTAGGAAATTGTCACCCAGGCTTTTGCCCTCACTTGATAACTCATATCCTAAAAATAGGACTGTCAGATGGGCAATTCTGGATTTTTTAAAGTTGAATTTGTAACCCTCTGCTGCGAACCCAAGTATTATGGTGTTCACTCTCTTCAAGTGAGTCTCCAAGTCATCATCTGTTAAGTAAATGTCATCGACATAAGATAATGCTTCATCATCATATAGTTGTAGTAATTCTGTTACTCTCGCTGAGAATACTCCTGGGCTGTTCTTGTACCCCTGGGCTAACCGACAGAATTGTTTTTGAGTGCCATTTATTGAGAACGCAGTTAAATATCTGCTCTCTGGTGCTATGTTTTGACAAAAGAATCCATTGGAGATGTCTAAGGTTGTTTTGTATTTTTTGCGCACTATGTTATTCATTAGTGCAGCACTGTGTGAATTTTGCACTGCAAAAGTTTTGCAACATGTGTTAAGGTGTCGGTAATCCAAAACTAGACGATATGAATTGTCTGGTTTGGAGACCGGAAACAAAGGGTTGTTCATTTGTGAGGTGCAAGTTTCAATCACCCCCTGGTATTCTAGCTGATCTAGTACTTTATTTACCTGTTTTTTAGCTTCTTGCTTAATTGGGTACTGCCTTTGTGCAGTTGGTTGTGATTTTAACTGGATTTTGTGAGGAGGAGAGTCCTCATCCCATCCCACGTGATTTTTATATAAAGCAGGAGCTAGAGCTACTGCCCACTTTCTAGCAAGTGTGTATTTTTTATGAATTGGGATATGATTTGAGAAGGCAGGCATAATTACTTCTTCGCCATGAGGGCAATCCCTGACAAACTCTGGTGGCCAGTCTTTTTCAGCTAGAAGGATATCATAGCCCTTGGAGAGATTATCCCAAAATAGTCCCCTTATTTTTCTAGTCTTATCCCCCTCTATACGCAATGTTATTTCGTATATTTTGTGAGGTTTGCTAACTCTGGTGTCTGCAGTTTCCACTTGAAGATATTCATTCGTGTCCACTGTCTCCAGATGATTCATAAGGACTTTGCGAGCTATGCTCACTTCTGCTGCGCTGTCTAGCATTGTCTGAGCCCATTCCCCGTTTTTCAGTTGTGTCCTCAGAATTCTCGGCATTGTTAACTATTTTAATGCTGGCTACCTTCTTTTTTAGAAATTGTAATTTCTTTTTTAGCTGAGCAGGTTCCTTGTCTTTGGACTTGGCGTGCTCTTCTCTTTGTTCTGATCGTCCTCTTCTTTCCGATTTCTGCGAGGAAGTCTGAAAAGATTGAGAGGGACGTGTATCAATGTCTTGATATCTATCAGGCTTTTTTATATTATCCCTATTTCTAAGGTTATATCTTTTCCCAGAGGGGTCACTCTGCGGTGACCTGTGTCTTTGGTTCGGAGATTTCTCTCTTCGCCTAGGAGACCTTCCTCTGGCCTGGAATTTCTTTTCTTTGGGATTGGATTGTTTGTTTCCATCCCAGCTCTTTTTCTGTGATGTTGAATTATTATTAAAAAATATTTTTTCAGGACTTTCAATCAGTTGTGGTTTTACTGGTATTCCACCTAAACTATCTCTACCTAGTTCCTCATAGGATTTTTCTATGATTCTGGCAATTTCAGCTGGTTGGTCTGCTATATCTGTCTCTTTTAACCTCTGGCGGATCGCCACGTTTGCTGCTTCTCCCTTTATGTTGGCTAATAATATAGCCGAGACCTGCTTGAAGTCTTTTAGTAATTTCATACCAAGAGTTAAAGCGGGTTCTGGACCGTATTCGTCTTGAATTTGTTTTAGCACATCTGGTATTACCGAAATGGATGGAACACCGTGCGTTTTTGTGTAGATGGAAGCAAAGACTGTACCCCAAGTGTCACAGTCCTCTATGTGTGGTGCGATTCCCATTGGGAGACAGATAGTCAGAATCCTGTGCTTTTCTAGCGGGGTGGTGTCTGGAAACACCGCCTCTATTTGGGTGATTTTCTGCGCCAACCAGAATGGTATTTGTTCCCGTTTAGTCGGTACTTTACCTAGGCAAGATTGGATGTTCTGTGGTGTAATTTTATTTGTGTTCCCCTGGTGAGGGGTCAGCTGTGGAAGTTTAATCGCTGGCTGAATTGTTGAAGTCCGCATCACATACTGGACTAATTGTCTATGTATTTTTATTAATTGTTTTAGCTGTGTTAACAGCTCTGCTGCAGACATCCCATTGATGTCTGGATGTGGTGTGTATCCGGCTAGGACCGGCCACGTTGCTCCTGGTCTTCCTAAAGGACCGAGCCTGGTGATGTGATTGTTATGTTTTAGGGCGCCATCAAATAAGAGCAAATGCTCTTGAAATTTGAGTGTTACTTCCACCTCCTCGAAAGGAGTGTACTCATTAGGAGGTTCCTCTATTTTGTAATAGTGGAAGTACTTTGTTACAGCATTTGCTGCTGGAAAATGTATCCATGAATAGTATACCTCTGTCTGCCGATATTCGTGTGCCTCAATTACGAATATGACTGTACCACCTCTAGGTGTCAGTCCATTTTCTATAAGTTTTATGGTTATAGATTTCCTTTTGATGACCGGGATGAGTATTATATCCGGGTCTGCGTCTTGCATGGTAGCATCAGTTGCTGCGAGTTCAGTTGCTAATCTAACTGCCTCTCTTTCATCCTCATTGTCTGACATTTTACTGTCCAAAAGGTTATTTTGTTTGTTTGCAGATCAGGTTTCTTATGGAAACAAAGATTAGATGCACAATATTTTGGAACTGTTTTTATCCTTCAACGTTGACTAAACCAAGTACCATACATAGGAGTTTCCTCCTGCGAGGTTTGGCGGATATTACCTTTCACCCACTCCAGACGTCTTTGGAGTATTGTGGGAAAAGGGGTCTGAGTGAGAAAGCACGACTGAGTTACTCTAAATGTCTTACGTTAGTTTTATCGCCCTTTCCAAACGCGTTGGGCGCCATGTAGTGTAGCTCCTATCATCCCAATAGGCTCTGCGCATTGGAATAATACCTACAATAGTAAAGGCCTAGACCAGACGTTAACTAGGTCTACTACTGTCGATATTAGACTTAAAGTTTTGGGTTTGCCAGCTTAGCTCAGAGTTCACTAGAAACTTTCTCGAATGTTCAGGAAAGAATAAACTTCCCTGATTAGACAAGAAGGGATTTAGTTTCTGACAACCATAGAACATGACAACTTTGCTCTCCCCTAATCAAGAGTAAATCTCGAGAGTCGTGTGAACAAAAGGCAATTTATTTTACTCAGTCAGTACGTGCATTCTTAGTCTCATCAGATTGTAGAGAAAAGGAAGAGACGGGCGTGTTCAATAAAAAGGTGTTATTTATTGATCAGTCTCTTTTCTCATACAAGAGAAATGGATCGATATTATTGCAATACTTATAGTTAAGTAAAGTGCATACATTAAAAGCAGCAGTATAAAATTATATTGTAAAAACATTGATATGGTTTCTAAGCCATAAGATGTTTAAAATGAATAAAATATATTACATACACATATACATTTGACTAAACGTACTCAACTGGTGTTTCTAGATACGCCTACCCCGTGTACCTGACCTAAGTCTAATACGAGGGCGGGAATAGAAAGTTACAGTTTAAGTTAAGTTTGTTTTTGCCAAGTGAAATAACTTAAGAATTCTCTGTGAGGGGTTATTCAGTTCTGTACCTGGAAGTTAGGATGAATGAGGAATGGTATCTCTTTCTCTGGTCTCGATATTCCAGGCTGCCTGCGAGGGCTACCCGGAAGCGCCGGTGCTGGATCTCTCGGCAGGAGAAAGCAGCTTCTCGTTCTCAGCGCGTCAGAAAGGCGGGGCTGCTGCCAGCGGGGTCTGCTCTGCTCTGGGCTTCGGCAAGTATGGCTGCTCCGTCTCGTCACCACGCGTGTGTTTGCATAGGGCAAGATCGGTAATATTTATACCTTTAAGGTGCCGAGATTGACGTAAGGATGGACATAGATACGTCAATAAGGATGTCATACGACTTGCTCGTTAGCACATTCTTTTGCTGAAGTTCTCGGTGAAATCAAAACAATGGCCGCAGGGTTTTGCCCAGGTTGTCATAGGTTTGATTTGTTATGAGAACTCCGTATGCCTTATCAGGGGCTGGAGGAATATCGCTTGTCTAATTAGATCGCAAGCGTTATGACCTAATCAGATAACACGTTCCTGTGCCGTAGTGTGACTGCGTCAGATAACGGTATCTGCATCATGGGGTTTTTCTGCCTCATGGGCTGATTACTTAGTTAACTTGTTAGTTTGCTAACCAGAATAGGGTCAGGAATAGGGGGATCGATTCAGAACCTATAGGAATACATCACACTTTCTCCTCTCCCTGTCTCTCAGGGCATAGGTCCTAAAAAAAGAAGTGGGGAGACTAACCAGGTTAGGCAGTATGCAAGTGACATCATGACGTGTGCCATCACATCGCATGATGTCATGATGTGTGACATTGCACGTGACATCACAGGAAGTGACCTAACTGGGAGTGACATCACAAGAAGTGACATCAGATATTAAGAACTCACACATATGTTTATAAAGTATATCATGAGTACATTTAAGCACATTATGATATTTAACTAATGAGATTTGGCATTGGGGTTGTGCCAAAAAAGTGGCGCAATCCAGACACAAAATCTGGGCCTCAACTAATACATTCATTTTTTTAAGCCCTGCCACAAAGAAATTGGCAGCAAGGAGAAGCATGGTAGTAGATTTGTTATGCTTATTTTGTTGGAAAGTCTACATTTTAAAACATTTGATTGGGTTAAAGCATCTGCTGTGACTGTGACCAGTAAATCTCAGAGAATAGTAATAATGGTGAGAAAACTCTGGTGGTTATTAAACTTGCTGGAGAGATCCCTGTTTTGTAAAGTCCCAGATTTGAATCAAAGTAGAAGAGAAAGTAAATGTGTCTCCTGCAAAGCACATCATCGAACACGTAGATGGGTGATGTTTATTTTATGTAGATAGTAAAGTGAGTTACTGCTTTTGACACAGAGATCTTTTTTGTTACCTGCAGTTCATAAATTGTTATCCTTCTAAAAGACCACAATGAGGTATGAAGGACATGTGACTCCTACACCTTGTAACCCTCACTGTCTTATGTAACTCATCTAGTACATTGATTTGCACATGAACATGACTTATTGTCAATGTGTAATGTGTAAGTTACATAAAGAGCTCTGACACCCTGAATGGGGTTGCATAGCACTATAAAAGAAAAAAAATAGTGCTATTAAAATTGTTATTTGTGTACATACTTGGACAGACCAACACAGCTGACATTCTTACAGTGCGTGCATCTATTATATACAGGGACTGAACAAAGGCAAAAGCTTGCCTCTCAGGTATCTGTGAAGAGATAACAAGCGGTGTCTATTTGTTTCCCCTGTGGCATTTACATTTAAGTGTGAGGTCCAGGCTGCCTCCAGTCACAAAATTCAAACAAAAGGAGACCTGATGGCCCCTTAACATGGGCCCAGCTGGAGGTGAAAAATAGCCCCCTCTCCGCCTGCAGGTTGCTGCTCGGAATGGAAAGCAGACAACGTGCAGGCTGCTGCTGAACTTGTCCCTGTGTCTGAAAATTATACAGGGACAAGTTCAGCATATTTCTGTGGGGACTCAACTTCTTGGCATGGGGGGATGGCGTCCACCCTGTGAAAAGAGTGGGTGGATGTTGTGTACCTGCATGTACCCCCAACTTGTGTCCTGCTGTCCCTCTATCCTCCTCACTGCCTCACTCTATTCTTCACCCTTCCTCTCCCTCTTTCCCTGCCTTCTGAAATGGTGCTGTGGGATGAATTGAGACATTAAGGAGCAGTCTGGAAGTACATGACAGAAAGGGGGCACAGAGACACCTAAATCTACTTTCTACCATGGTATAGTCACAAATATACCTTTGAGGTTGTCTCATATCTTGCAGACATGCCTGGTGCCTCCTTTGTAAAAGCCCCAAGCAAAATTACATTTTGCCGTTTTAATGCTCACTCTTTTCTGGCAACTGGGGAATATTTTCAGACTGCATTTGCACTGTGGTAGACCACTGTTGGTTGCCCGATAGTGCTTGCCTAGGTTCAGAAGTCAGTAATACACCAGCCATAGCCCACTCTGTTATTCACATTCCGCTGTGTTCTCGGTAAGGAATGCAAGGATTACTTTGCATCTGTGCATTTGAATCAGTCTCGCTGTTGTTTTAGTTCATGATATCTATTCATCTTATAACACTTTCTCATTTGTTAAAGTTAGAGCTGTTGACGTTAAAAATACCAATGGCAATACTGCTTGCAAATATATTTATTCCACTGTAAATTAAAAAACAAAAGTAAAAAACATTTGGGCATACTATCAAGGAACGGCGTTAAAATTATCGCCGCTTTAGCGGCAGGAAACTGCCGCTAAACGGCGATAATGGGCTTGATAATATGCCTTAGAGAATTCGAATAGAAGCCCATGTTAACACCAGAACATGGGCTTCTATTGGAATTCTCAAGGGCATATTATCAAGCCCATTATTGCCACTTTAGCGGCAGTTTCCTGCCGCTAAAGCAGCGATAATTTTAACACCGTTCCTTGATAATATGCCCCAAAGTCATTTAAAACACCAACAGCTCTAACTTTTACAAATACGAGACCTATTTAATTGTAATTGCTTGTTCATACAGTCCCCCTTTGCTTCTTTTTTAATTTTTAAATGTATCATGTTTCCTCAATTCATTTTTGTTCAGAAGCATATCTTCACATGTCGCTTATTC
Organism: Lissotriton helveticus; assembly: GCF_964261635.1. Taxonomy (NCBI): domain Eukaryota; kingdom Metazoa; phylum Chordata; class Amphibia; order Caudata; family Salamandridae; genus Lissotriton; species Lissotriton helveticus. The sequence goes on from NC_136065.1 coordinate 1,474,271,690, forward strand.
CTCTTCTTCATTTTCACAGTGTTTTACTTTCATGGTACCCACCTTTCCCATGTCTTCATTTTTGCAATAATGTTTTATAAATGTTAAATATTTTTGAATATTTTTGAAAATTGTTCCTTTTGAAGTGGTAAATTTGAAAGTGAAGAAGTCCAATAGCAGGATCATGGACCTGAATAAATGTTATCTCTTGGGCATATAGTTAAGTAAAAAATAATGTTGACGCTTTGCCTTCTATAAATTAAGTAGTTTAAACGGAAACATACAGCATCAAAAGCGTCAAAGACAGTACAGTGTTGAGATCTTGTTAAGCTCTGGAAGTGAGGTAGTGTAAATGTCACGCTCAATGTCCCTTGCTTATCAGAACCACTGTGCCTGCCATTCAAGAAGTCGATAAAAGTGACATTCCTGTTGCCACAGGAATGTCACTTTTATCGACAATTCTGTGGCAATGGAGGGTTTGCCTCATTTACAAGGCGGCATTAAGCCACTTAACATGGCTTAATGCAGTCTTGTAAATTAGGCCTCCTTTCACTCTACACTTAGAGTGAAAGGGGTGGTCAATGGCTGTTCCGTTGCAACACCCATTGATTATGATGCCGCCCCCTATTTACAAGGGTGGCGTAAACAAGAGGCAGCTCCAAAAGGTAAGATAAAGGAAAACCGAGTCTTAACATGTCGAAACAAGGAGAAATGATTAATTTCTCATCGTTTTAGCTGCATCTATGTGTGCTTTATTGTGCAGCACACAGAGAAACAGAAAATTGCCACAAATAATGGTTCATGTTCAGGAAGGTGTCCCTTCCGGCACATAAACAATTATTCCCTCAAGGTAGGCACTCTTGAAAGGGTCCCTGCATTGGTGCTAGGCTGCTGATTTTAGTACCAGCGCAGAGAGAAACATAGGAGTGAGCCGTATTATTGTAAATACGGCGCATCAATGCGTTTCTAAAGTGATGGAGAGCGGTGTTAGCAAATTTGGAGCTAACCCACACTCCGCCACTTGATTTTAAATATGCCCCAAAGTTCAATATATCATATCAAGCTATCATCTGGCATGAAGAATAGCAAATGTAGCGCTCCTGAAACTTCCAATTGGTCAAAAGAGCAGCACTAATGTACACCATGCTTGACCATCTCCTCCTTCTTGGTTCTAAGCGAGTTGTTACCAGATTCCTATACACGAGAACTTCCAGTAAAAGTTTGAGATGCATGTCTTGCGGGAACAGTCATGATGGAGACTCCAACCTCAGAGACTATAGCAAATGTAGAACGAGTGAAGGAAGGAGAGAAATCATTTTTAGGGCAATGTATTCCAGAAACATTTTTCTTCGTTTTTATAGATTTTGCTGCGACTTACTAAAGCGATAATTCTATAAACTGAACAACGGTGCAGTGTCTTTATTCTCTTGTGGCTTACTGAACAAATCTATGTCCATTTTAAGTGTCATATGGTGTTGCATAAATATCGAGAAATCTATTTAAAAGAATGTGGATCTGGACATTGACAACGGAATTCTTCTTCTTCTTGTCACATTTGGTAGTGTAAAAACTGCCACAATACAGACCACATTTGACCATCCACCTCTCCAGTACAGATGCCCTAGTATCTCTCATACACACCAGGACTTCAGCAACGTTTGGCTCTTAAAGATACTTACCACTACTTCCAGCTAAAACAACGGTGGCCCCGCAAATAGTTGGTGTAGAAACTGAACAGAAAGCCCCTGCTTCCCTAACTTGAACAGTATTCTTTAATGGTTCATAGCATGTGCATAGTATAATTCTCAACGGAGATATGATGTTCTTGATTGCCTTGCTCTGTCCTCACAAACTGTATATGATTAGTTTGAATGGCGAAGCGGAATAAAAAAATAACCTGTACTTAAAAATGTTGATGGTAACTAGGTGTGCTGCATGATCTCATCCTGACACACTAAATGATTTTGACACAAGATGCTAACACTCTGCTTACCAGTTCCAAATTTTCAGTAATTGCATTACAGAAGATAAGAAGAGGTACTTTTTATCTACTGACCTAGAAAAGTCACAAAAGCATAACAGGAAGGTTGACAATATCCGTAAACTGTAAACCTGACAAAATAAAGCTCTCAGAGGACCTGTGGATCAGAGAAGAAAGAACCCTTCCAGTGACTCATGGAAAATGCTTAAATGAGTATTTACATTTTATAATCACCTTGTAAATGAATCATTTCACTTTTTTTTGCAGTTAGTAACACTTCCATCTCGTCCTCCTCAGGATGAATTTGCTTACTATGAGTGTTAGAACTGGCATCCTTGGCGTTGTTTCGCCATTTTGTTTTGCTTCTACCTCTTGTATTTTTTTATTGTATGCTGGACTTCGTTTTTGCTGATTTGTGTATTCTGGGAACTTTACCACTGCGATCTGTGCTTAAGTGCAAGTACTCCCTGTGTAAATTGTGATTATGATTGGCTATCCATGATTGGCTTATTTGATGTACTGGTAAGTCTCTAGTAAAGTGCACTGTGTGTGCCAGGGCCTGTAAAATCATATACTAATAGTAGACCTGCAGCACTGGTTGTGTCACCCATGTGAGTAGCCTTGTGAGCCTGTCTCAAACCTGCCATTACAATGTCTGTGAGTGCAGTTTTAAACTGACATGTCAACCTGACAAGTGCCCCCACCTGCCAGGCCCAGACCTTCCTCTTATCACATGTAAGGCACCCCTTAATTAGGCCCAAGGTAACACCATGAGCTTGGTGCAGTGTATGTGAAAGGAAGGACAATCATTGGTGTGTTTGACATGTCCTGATAGTGAAATACTGCCAATTTTGTTTTTCATTATTGCAAGGACTAGCTCTTCTATAGGTTATCATTGGAGCTGCCTTGTAACATTTTACAAGTGTAACTTTTAATTAAGAAACACTAGAGATTTGGAGTTTGGGCTGTCTGAGCTCAGAAATGAAATACATATCTTTTAGATAAGGTGCTTTTTACATTGTGTGTGTGAAAATGCCACTTTTAGAAAGTGGGAATTGTCTTGCTTTGTTATCCTGTGCCTCTCCAAGTCTGTGGAATCAACATCTGGTTTAGACATCTTGGTTGTTTGTGGATTCACTCTAGACAGCCCACAAAGGGAGCTGAGGTGTGCTCTGCATATCCAGATGACAAGGCTGATTGGTCTTCCTGAGCTAGAGTGGTGGGAGGAGTTGTCACTGACACCTGGATAGGGCTCTGCCTCTCCTCTCACAATGCTGTCTCCGCCACTGTGTAGAGTGTCTGGAGCCAAGACAGTGAAACACACAAGATGATGGACGGAATGTTGCACAATGGCAAAACATTCACCCCCAGTCACAGATCTGGGTTTAATCCATCGTTATTTTGCTCACCAAGCCACCCCAGTTCAGAACCAAGACAGGACAAGGCCGTATTTTGTGCACTAAAAGGATTATCGTTTGAAGTATGTCTACATCAAAGGCCAAAAGGGGTATACGTATTGGACCTCAAACCCCAAACTTTTAAAACACTTCTGGGTTGAAGACTTTGCCAAGAAGAAGAGCTGTAGAGCTGTGAGGAGGAGTACTGCCCCTTTGCCGAATGTGGCTTTGCTGGGTTGACCTTCAGTTGCTGCTTCTGTCTACGGGCAGTGAAAGAACTAGTCTTTGCTTTTGGATCCTGCTTCTCCAAGGTTCTCTAAGGGCTTATTTGTGCTTGACTCCTGTTGGAAGTCTCAGGGCCATCACCTGTAGACTCCCTGTACTTCACTGCTGTAAGCTCTGACCTGCCAAGTGGTGTCATTTCCATTTCTGAGCACTTGGAGGTTTTTCCTGCAGCAAAAGGCTGCAAAAGTGACACATCGCTATTCCAGCGTTTGTTTTTCTGATGCAGCATTGCCATGCGGGTGAAGTTTGAATACACTGCCACCATGCAACTGAAATAATTGACGCAGTGATTGTTCGCTGCCTGTAGAACTGCCGCAGCTCTAGTCCAGCGCACCATGTCTCCGAAGTCCAAGACTACTACACTGATTTCGATGCAGGCACTGGTGTGCAGCTTAAAGAATCAACGCATCACTGGTTTGCAGCTAAAAATATCACCGCAGCACCTGTTTGCCAGCGCTGCCTTGACCTTCAGCGCATCTGGATTACTACGCATTGCACCAGTGCAGCAAGTTTTCCACGGTATCACCTGCATCTGTCTTTGGATTTCGATGCATCGCTTCCCCTTACAGTCCGGAACTGATGCAACACTTCCCTTGCGTGCAGCAGAACTGATGCATCGCTTCCCCAAGGACTCAGGAACCAATCAATCAATCAATCAAAACATTTATATAGCGCACTACTCACCCGGAGGGTCTCAAGGCACTTGGGGGAGGGGGGTCCGCTACTGATCGAACAGCCAGGTCTTGAGCTGCTTCCTGAAGGCGAGGTGGTCTTGGGTCAGGCAGAGGTAGGTCGGGAGGGAGTTCCAGGTCTTGGCGGCCAGGTAGGAGAAGGATCTTCCTCCTGTGGTGGCTCTTCGGATGCGGGGGACGGCGGCGAGGGCGTGGCTGGTCGATCGAAGCTGGCGAGTGGGAGTGTAGAAGTTCAGGCGGCTGTTGAGGTATCTTGGGCCTTGGTTGTGTAGGGCTTTGTGTGCGTGGGTGAGGAGGCGGAAGGTGTTTCTCTTGTTGACCGGGAGCCAGTGCAGGTCTCTCAGGTGTTTGGAGATGTGGCTGTGTCGGGGGATGTCGAGGATGAGTCTTGCTGAGGCGTTCTGGATTCGCTGGAGTCTCTTCTGGAGCTTGGCGGTGGTTCCGGCGTAGAGGGCGTTGCCGTAGTCCAGTCGGCTGGTGACGAGGGCCTGGGTGACCGTCTTCCTGGTCTCGGTGGGGATCCACCGGAAGATCTTACGTAGCATGCGTAGGATGTTGAAGCAGGACGAGGAGACGGCGTTGACTTGGGTGCGCTGCCCAGGGCGGGAGGCCACCAGGAATCGTCCCAGGCGGAGGGCGAGGAGCCCAGGATGAGAACTTCCGTCTTGTCTGAGTTCAGTTTCAGGCGGCTGTTCATCATCCACTCGGCAACGTCTTTCATCCCTTCATGTAGGTTGGCTCTGGCGGTGGCGGGGTCGTTGGTGAGGGAGAGGATCAGCTGGGTGTCGTCGGCGTAGGAGATGATGTTGAGGTTGCGTTGGGGTGTGATTGCCGCGAGGGGGCTCATGTAGACATTGAAGAGGGTGGGGCTGAGCGAGGAGCCATGAGGAACGCCGCAGATGACTTCGGTGGCTTCTGATCTGAACGGGGTAGGCGGACTCTCTATGTCCTTCCGGCGAGGAAGGAGATGATCCATTCTAGTGCCTTCTCCTGGATTCCGACGTTGCTGAGGCGCTGCACTAGGGTGCGGTGGCAGACAGTGTCGAACGCCGCGGAGAGGTCCAGGAGGATGAGGGCCGCTGTTTCCCTGTTGTCCAGCAGGGCACGGATGTCGTCCGTGGCTGCGATGAGGGCGGTCTCGGTGCTGTGGTTGGCCCGGAAGCCAGACTGCGAGAGGTCGAGGGATCCGTTCGTCTGGAGGAAGGCGGCCAGCTGCTTGTTGACGGACTTCTCGATGACTTTGGCCGGAAACGGGAGGAGCGAAATGGGACGGTAGTTTTTGAGTTCGGTGGGACCGCTGATGGTTTCTTCAGCAGAGCGCTGAGTTCGGCGTGCTTCCAGCTCTCCGGGAAGGTGGCGGTGTCAAAGGAGGTGTTGGTGATGTCCCGCAGGTGGGGTGCGATGACAGCGTCGGCTTTGTTGAAGACGTGGTGAGGGCAGGGGTCGGTTGGAGATCCGGAGTGGATGGAGTTCATCATACGGATGGTGTCTTCGGTGGTGGTCGGGGTCCAGGCGCGGACGGTGGTGGTGGGGGGCGTTGGTGCGGTCCTGGGGTGCGTCGGTTGTGTGCTGAAGCTGTTGTGTATGTCTGCGATCTTGTTGTGGAAGTAGGAGGCGAGGGAGTTGCAGAGGTCTTGAGATGGGGTGATGTCGTTGGTTCCGGCGTTGGGGTTGGAGAGCTCTTTGACGATGTTGAAGAGTTCCTTGCTGTTGTGTGCGTTGTTGTCCAGTCATGCCTTGAATGCAGTTTTCTTGGTGGCGTGGATCAGTTGGTGGTGTTTTCGGGTGGCAAGCTTGAGGGTGGTCATGTTGTCTGGTGTTGGGTCTTTGCGCCATGCTTTCTCGAGGGCTCGGCAGTTCTTCTTGGAGCTCTTGAGTTCGTCGGTGAACCAGGATGCTTTTTTGCTGCCGGGTCTGCTGGGAGGGGTCCTCAATGGGGCGAGGTCGTCTGCGCAGTTGCTGATCCACTTCGTGAGGTTGTTGGCGGCCTGGCTAGGGTTCGCTTAGCTGGTGGGAGGGTGCTGGCTCAGGGATACGGCGAGCTGGTCAGCTGTGATCTTGCTCCAGCTCCTGCGAGGAACCTGTTGCTGGTGGTGGTGGGTTGTGGTTCTTCTGAAGCTGAAGTGGACGCAGCTGTTGTCCGTCCAGTGGAGTCCGGTGGCGTGGCTGTAGACGATGTCCTTGCTGGATGAGAAGACGGCGTCGAGCGTGTGTCTGGCGTAGTGGGTGGGGGTGGTCACCAGCTGCTTGAGACCGAGGTTGGCGAGGTTGTCCAGCAGGGTGGTGGTGTGCGATCGTTGTTGTTCTCCAGGTGGAAGTTGAGGTCCCCGAGGAGGATGTAGTCAGCGGAGGGGAGGGCGTGCGGGCTGATGAAGTCGGCGATGTCTTCGCTGAATTGTGTGCGAGGTCCCGGGGGTCTGTAGATGAGGGTGCCTCTGAGGGTGGTCTTGGGGTCTGTGTGGATCTGGAAGTGCAGGTGTTCGGCGGATGTGAGGGTGTCGTTGGTGTTGGTCGTTATGCGGATGGTGTTCCTGTGGATGATGGCGATGCCTCCTCCCGTTTGGTTGGCGCGGTCCCTCCGGGAGATCTGGTATCCATCCGGGATGGCGATGGAGATGTCGGGTGCTGAGGATGCGTTCATCCAGGTTTCCGTGAGGAAGGCGACGTCTGGAGAAGTGGTGTCGAGGAGGTTCCAGAGTTCGATGGCGTGTCTGTGGACGGAGCGGGTGTTGAGCAGGATGCACTTCAGGTGGTTGCTGCTGGTGTTCGGCTTGTTGGGTGCTGGTGTAGTGCAGGTCCGGTTGCATGTTAACTTGCAGGAGTGGCAGCTGAAGGGTCCGTGGGTGCGCCTCGGAGTGGCTCTGTGGCATCCCGGGGATCGGCCGGTGTTGAGTGCGTTGAGTTTGGTGGCATCGTAGGTCCGGTGAATGGGCTGGTGTCCGCGGGGGGCCAGGGGTCCTGGAGCTGGGCGCGGTCCTGGCGCGGAAGGGCGCAGATGGGCTTACCTTTGGCACACAATCAGCGCGCCCGCTGCGCGTCAACGCTGCGCGTGCGCACGGTCGCCATTTATGGCGAAGTGCGAGGGAGGAAGGAGCAGCTGGGAGGCGGGAGCGGGGAGGGCACAGAAAGAAAATGGAGCGTGTCCGATCAAACGGCGGCGGGAAGCGGGGAGCGGGGCGGGAGGGCACAGGGGGCAACAATGGGGACAAACAGCACAGGGGGGCACACAGAGAGCAAGAAAAAGGGGCAAAAAAGCCTAAATTAGGCAACAAGGCGACAGAAATAACTCAGCAGACACAGACCGCAGGAGACCACGCCGAGCGAGGCAGGGGGCATGGTCAGCAGGCAGGCTCAGCGAGGCAGGCGGGGAGCACACGCTACAGCTGGTGGCCGTGCGGCGCGGGGGTGTCCTAGGGATAGGTCACACTCACCTGCGCCGCACGGTCGCCATTTATGGCCAAGTGCGAGGGAGGGAGGAGCAGCTGGGAGGCGGGAGCGGGGAGGGCACAGAAAGAAAAGGGGGCGTGTCCGATCTCACGGCGGCGGGAAGCGGGGAGCGGGGCGGGAGGGCACAGGGGGCAACAATGGGGACAAACAGCACAGGGGGGCACACAGAAAGCGAGAAAAAGGGGCAAAAAAGCCTAAATTAGGCAACAAGGCGACAGAAATAATTCAGCAGACACAGACCGCAGGTGACCACGCCGAGCGAGGCAGGGGGCATGGTCAGCCGGCAGCAGGCAGGCTCAGCGAGGCAGGCGGGGAGCACACGCTACAGCTGGTGGCCGTGCGGCGCGGGGGTGTCCTAGGGAGAGGAACCAAAGCATCATTGTGTTTTCCAATGCTTCCCTCCTCTATGGCTGTTTTTCTTTGTGAATTTTGATGCATCAAAGGTACGTTGTGTAAAATCATCGCATCCCTAGAGTTCTGTGGATAGAATTGCTTAAACCTTTTAAAAGTGATATTTCTGAAATATATATATCGGATTTTTTTTCTTTTTTTTTGGGTAAATAATTTTTATTGAGGATAAAAAATACAGGGATACAAATAAAATCATTTGGTTCCTATATAGGAAAAATAATACAGGTAAACCATGCAAAACATCAGTAGAAATAAGTAATATAAAACAGATGGTACAATTCTTACACTACTAGACCTGAATATAGGACTATGAAGCAAAATAGATATTAAGAATAGAACTGGGACATAAACATTTGCATTTAGTGAATTAAGAACCTGCGTGAAATAAGAGAAGGTCAACAGTAATCAAGAAAAACAATTACCAATTTTTATATAAAAAGGATAGATGGGAAGAAAAAAGAGAGAAAGAGGAGATAGTAAGAAAAGAGAATAGAATGAGGGAGAAGAAGAAGATAATAAATAGCATAAAAGAGAAAACTATAAAGAAGGTGAATCTGATGATAGAAAAGTGGTGAAAGGTAGCCACAGTAAATCAGATTTCATTTGTAGATAAATTGAAGCATGGCGCACCGAGGAAATTCTATGTTCATCAAATATTAGATTCCACCAAAGTAAAAATGACAATTTAGAGTTGTCTTTCCAGCATGTTAATATAACCTTAAAAGCTATTGCAATACATAAATCAAATAAAATTGATTTAGAGATAATTTGATCAAAGTCAGGGGACAAAGTACCTAAAAATACATTGTGAATGTTAAATTGAATCTTATAGGAAAAAATACACATTTCGACCAAACAGCTTTCTAGAAGTCATGAACCTTAGGACAATAGAACAATAAGTGCATTAAAGAACCTTCAGTATTAAGACATGACCAACAAGATGAAGAGACTGATTGGTTAAACTTATGTAAAAGAAGGGGAGTAATAACAACTCTATTATAAATACATATATGGATTGTGTTATACTTGCAGCCTTGGACGTTTTGAAGAGTTTTTGCCTAAACGTGTCCCAATGAGATACAGAGAGTGTTTGAGAAAGATCCTGTTCCCAATCTAGTTCAATATTCGATTTAACCTGTGTGCAATTAGGAGTAGACAAATATTTATAAACAAAGGAGGCACTGGGAAGTGTCAGATGAGATTTGGTACAGGGGAGTATCAGGAATGAGGGACGTGGGAATTGGAAGCGAGTTGAAACTCTGTAAACAATCTTGAAGTATTGGAGCTAAAATGTTGCATTGTTGAATGAAGGAATCAGGAAGGTTGAAGGTCACTTGCAGTTGATGAAAAGGTAAGGTCACATTATTAGCAATTATTTGATTAACATAAAGAATAGCATTTTCCTTCCAGTGTTCGTAATAAAATCATTTGTGACAGAATTTGATGTGTTTGTTAAACCATATTGAGGAGGCAAGGAAAAAATGATACTTATCGAAATTCTTAAAGAAAAGTGTGTGTAATAGATAATGAGAATATTTCAGGATAGGATATTTGGAGATAAAAGTACAATTGGTCATATATACAATATCTTTAACTGAAAAAATCATTCAATAATGAACCTTCAAGGTTAACCCAAGCAGGTTTAGGCAAATCTTGATAATCTTTAGACAAAGCAAAAAATTGACAGATCAGGAAAGCATTGTTATACAATTTAAAATCAGGAAATCTTACACCTCCCTCAGTCTTAGGATGAAGCAATTTGGACAAGGAAATACGTGCATGCTTATTATTCCAAAGAAACTTAATGCATAAAGAGTTAACCTGTGCAAAATAATATTTGGGGATTTTGAAAGGTAACATTGACAATGTGAACAATATTTGGAGAACAATAATCATTTTAATTGTATCTAGTCTGCCCCACCATGATAAAAATAAAGGAGACCAAGAATTTAACAAATTGGTAATTTTAAGTTTTAAAGCAGTAAAGTTAAGGGACAGTGTATCACGTAAATTAGAGGAGAACCAAGTGCCTAGATATTTAATTATTTGAGGACACCATGTAAAATTGGTAGAATCAAACATATGTCTATAACGTGGAGGGTTCAAGGGCAAAATCTCAGTCTTGGAGAAATTTAATTTGGAACCTGAAACAGTGGAGAATAAAGAGATTTTGTGTAAAAATGGAGGTAAAGAAGAGGTAGGATTGGACATATAAATTAGAACATCATCGGCATGTGCAGAACGTTTAATTTCATGAGACTTTATGGTAAAACCAGTAAGAAGGGGGTTGCTTCTAATGCGTTCAAGAAAGGGTTTCAAACAAAGTAAGAAAAGAAGTGAGGAGAGGGGGCAACACTGACGAGCACCTCTTTGGACAGAGAAATATGGGGCGAAAAGGCCATTAACAAAAACACATGCTTTTGGATTTGAATATAATAATTTAACATATGAAATGAACTTTGGACCAAAACCGAACCATTGTAAGGTGCTTATCATAAAATTCCAATTAATTCGGTCGAACGCTTTTTCTGCGTCCAAGGATAAAGCGGCTAAGGTTGAGGGATATTTTTTACTTAGGGAAATATTGGTGAACCACATTGTTGCACTTCCTTTCATTCCCCCTGTCGTCTCCTCCCGCATCCTCCCTCTATTTATGTCTCTCCTTCTCCCCTCTCTCAATGTATTGAGACTGAACTTTTTTGTCTGATGCCCGATGGAGCTACCTGGTTTAGCTATAGGGGAGATGGGCCATGGATTCCCTCCTTGGTAATCACCTACCCAGTCGGTCTTTAGACAGACTTCTTTTCGTCACTCCTTATTGTCTCTTCCCTTATCCTCCCTTTCTCACCTCCCCTGCCCCCTCCACTACTTTTCTCTCTCCTTTCTCTCCTCTCCTAATTGTATTGCCTATTTTTTTGAATTTATTGTGTAATTGTTGATTCTCAGCGCTATATAAAACTCTTTAAATAAATAAAATAAATATTGGAAAACATTCTGGAATTGTCAGAGGCTAAACATCCTTTGATGAAGCCAGCTTGATCTGGGTTAATAAGAGAAGGGATAACTTTCTCAAGACGAGAAGCTAAGATCTTTGGAAACATGTTACAATCATAATTGATTAGTGATATAGGACGAAATGTTTTGCAATAAGAAGGGTCTTTGTCTGGCTTAGGGATGACAATAATAAGGGCTTCTAAAAAGGAGCCACAGGCCTTAGAGTTGGATATAAATTAATTATAAAAAGTTCTCATAATTTAGGAGCAAAAATTGATGAGAAGGCTAAAAATAACTCAGCTTGAAAGCCATCAGGACCAGGAGCCTTCATTTATTTCAAGGATTTTCAAGCATCGGATAGTTCTTGAAGAGAAATATCCTCTTCAAGTGGTGTGAAAATATTCTGGAGAGTTTTAGGTTTAGGGATATCTTGAAAAAAGGAGGTGGAATCTTCTTCAGAAGGTTTAGTAGTTTCTGTATATAAAGATAAAAGATTATAATATGATTGAAATGTGCTAATAATATCAGAATCAGATGAGAGGAGTTTATTATTTGTTTCTTCATGGATAGAGCCAATTACCTTACGTTCTGATTTGATTTTGAAATAATTTGCTAGCATTTTCCCTACTTTGTTTTGGCCTCCGTGATATTTCGATTTAACCTTAAGTAGGATGTTACAGGCATCCACAGTAGCTATTTAATTCAGGTTGGAATTAGCTTTAATTAACTCTTGTAGTGATGATGGGGATTTGGATGTGTAATAATTATGTTCTAATGTTTTGAGTTGTGATAGAGTTTCTTTATATTTAGCATTCAATAGTTTCTTTTTCTTTGAGGAGTAAGTAATAGTAAAGGCTTTTAAAGGATGTTTAAAAGCATCCCAATTATTGTGTAGGGAGGTGTCTAGAGAGTTATTAAGAACAAAAAATTCATTTATAAAGGAGGTCGCTTTTGAAATAAATGTACGATCTGATAAAAAGTGAATGTTAAAACGCCAACGACCTTGTTTACATGTGGTGATAGATAAATCAATAGTAGTAAAAATTGGTGCATGATCAGAATTTAATATAGAGCCAATTTCCAATGAGTGGAGGCAAGGTAATAAGGCTTTGGAAATTAGTAAATATAATCAATACGAGACATAGAATGATGTACAGGAGAGAAAAAGTAATTTCAGACACATCAGGATTACACGTTTTCCAAGTATCAAATAGGGGACGAGATGACAAGGCAGATTGAAATGATTTTTGGGTTTTATCTGGTTTAAATTTGCATTTGGATTTTCTGTCTGAAAAAGGATCTAGCCAATTATTAAAATCACCACCGAATACAATGTTAGAATTAGATACAGATAATAATTTAAATTTTATAGATTGCCAGAATTCTGGATCAGGTTTAACAGGTCCATAAATATTGAAGAAGGTAATTTGTCTTTTGTTAATGATAGCATCAACCATCACCCACCGACCGGAAGGATCACAATCTGATGACACAATTTGAGCATTAGTAGATTTGTGAAACAATATAGCAACACCCCCATGACGATCAATAGCAGGAGAAAAAACTATTTGATTGACCCATTGGCGTTTAGGTTTTAGAGATTCAGCATCATTACAGTGGGTTTCCTGTAAAAAAGCAACCTGGGTGTTAAATTTAGCTAAATGAGACATACCTTTTGATGTTTGACAGGATGCCCAAGACCACGCACATTCCACGAGACCACATTAACCATGAGGAAGGATTAAGGAATACATGAGGAAACAGGAGCACGACACTGCATAAACAACAAAGGGAAAATGGAAAGACAATGTTGAATAAGTGATGATATAGACCAAAGCAAGTCAAGATGATAATAATAAAAACATGTAACATAAAACAAGACTAACCTACAGCAAAACCAGAAAGGAAAAACGATGATAGTAATAGACGGATAAGAAAGAAAGGAAAGAAGAATGAAGTGGGAGAAAGAAAAAAGAAGACAGAATAAGAAAAAAGTAACAGATCAAGGAATAAAGTCCAGATCTGTGGAGAAAAGAATGACCAAGTAAAGTGGGGCATTATGACGCCGAAGGACACGGACAACGGTGATATAAAACAGATGAAACGAGAACCTCATAAGGAAAAACACAGCAAAAATTAGTCATAGAAGTAAAACATTCAGAACCATACAGCAATCTTGTAGCATAAACAGTCAAGTACTGGTATCCATTCCACAAGTAGAGATAGTTTGTAGAACATTTTTAAGTTTTTCAGGATCAGCAAATGAACGTGACCGTCCGTCATGTGTAATTTTACATAGGCACGGATGAAGAATACCATATTGAATGTTGAGTTGTCCCATCTGGGGACAAAGGGCTAGAAATTCTTTGCGTAAAGCATTTGTTACGTTGGAAACATCTTGGGATATGTAGATATATGGCCTGACCAAATGAGACAACGTTTTAGTTTTACAGCCTTCAGAACACGCAAGAGTTCAGTAAATTCCAAGAAGAGCATAATGATTCCACGTGGTTTGATTGAAGAAGGTTGTAGGTGACCAAGATGATGTGCTCTTTGTATATTATGGGTAGATGAAGATGAGGGAAGATCTAAAAGTTCATGAAGAAGCTTCTGAAGAAATGAGACCATATCAGGACCTTCAATATTTTCTGGAAGCCCATAAAGGCGCAGGTTATTTCTACGATTGTGATTTTCAAGGTCCTCCGCGTGAATTTTTCACTTGTGGATTTCTTGTTCTAGAATTGGAATCTTTGAAGAAGCATCTTGTAGGTCACTGACCCGCTGCTCATGCTCCAAAACCTTTTCCTCCATTACGATCAATCTCTCCTCAATTTGTTTTAACTTTTCATTAGTAATGGACATGAAAGGTTGATGGCCACGTACTTCATCTAATATGGAGTCCAAAACTGGATTTTGTGAGGAGAGAAAAGGGGATGGCGGGTCATTTTTTTGTCTTTTCTGTTTAGCACCAGAAGAAGAAGATCTAGCAATATGAAGGTCACTAGCCATTGTGGAATGCTGAAGAAGTTTGTATGAATATATCTGAAAAAGTCTAGTATATAAAAAACAGTGACATATCTTTGAGGAGGAAGTTATACTATGAAAGAGCGTGAGTCATTTAAATATAGTACAAATATTAAGCCATAGGAACACAAGGATCTCAAAAAATATCATATGAAGTGTTCCAATGCCACAAAAAGAGAACACATATGTGAGACTTCAGTGTCCAATGGTTATTCCAGGAGAAGAAACAGAGGAGACATCATTTAGGCTCAGGAAAATGAAAAGCAGGCATAAAAGAAGAAAGTGAGCAACATATCGGGAGAAGGTGAGAGCATTAAAGGTTTCCTGTGATGAAGACCTAGTAATCAAGTTTCTTCTGTTGTGAAACACCACCTCAAATCACTCATATACCATTGCTCGAACACCAGGTTGCTGCAAACTTGCCTTTGTTTCCATGTGTAAAAGTGTTGACTGAAAAGATAAGTGGCAAGTAAATAAAAACAGATATATCCTTGTGCAGAGTTATAATAATGACTCTTTAAGAAAGAGGTGAGGAACATGACAAGCAGGCATAAAAGAAGGATGTGAGCACCACAACGGGAAAAGATGAAGAGCATTAAGCATTTCCTGTGATGAAAACCTAGTAATCAAGTTTCTTCTGTTGTGAAACGCCACCACAAATCACACAAAAATCATTGTTCGAACTCCAGCTCGCTGTAAACTTGTCTTTGTTTCCATGTGTGGAAGTGTTGACTGAAAAATTAAGTACCAAGTAAATAGTTATAAATTACTTTGGTGGTGTCTCTGTAATGAGAAGTCGACTATTGAGGGAACAAACACCAAACCCCATGTATAGCAATTGCTCATTACAGATTGTTGGCTCTAACAGCTCGCAGGATATCCTGGGGATAAACATAGACCAATGTAGAAACAATGTGCAGACCAAAAGAAGAATTAAAGTTTCATACCAAGTCAGAAATTAAAGCTTCCGTTCTTATTATGTGTTGCACATATTTAATTTGTTGTGCCACATTTTCCTGGATTTCAGACGCATATTCTCCTCACAAGACTAGCGGATGGACAAAAACGCGGGCGCCGTGATCCAAAATGGCGGGCACCCGCAACCAGTTGAGGAGAATACGCCGCTGGGGCACAGGAGCTCACGTAGAACCAGAAGAAGCATCTGTCTTTGGATTTTGATGCATCGCTTCCCCTTACAGTCCGGAACTGATGCAACACTTCCCTTGCGTGCAGCAGAACTGATGCATCGCTTCCCCAAGGACTCAGGAACCAATCAATCAATCAATCAAAACATTTATATAGCGCACTACTCACTCGGAGGGTCTCAAGGCACTTGGGGGAGGGGGGTCCGCTACTGATCGAACAGCCAGCTCTTGAGCTGCTTCCTGAAGGCGAGGTGGTCTTGGGTCAGGCAGAGGTAGGTCGGGAGAGAGTTCCAGGTCTTGGCGGCCAGGTAGGAGAAGGTTCTTCCTCCTGTGGTGGCTCTTCGAATGCGGGGGACGGCGGCGAGGGCATGGCTGGTCGATCGAAGCTGGCGAGTGGGAGTGTAGAAGTTGAGGCGGCTGTTGAGGTATCTTGGGCCTTGGTTGTGTAGGGCTTTGTGTGCGTGGGTGAGGAGGCGGAAGGTGATTCTCTTGTTGACCGGGAGCCAGTGCAGGTCTCTCAGGTGTTTGGAGATGTGGCTGTGTCGGGGGACGTCGAGGATAAGTCTTGCTGAGGCGTTCTGGATTCGCTGGAGTCTCTTCTGGAGCTTGGCGGTGGTTCCGGCGTAGAGGGCGTTGCCGTAGTCCAGTCGGCTGGTGACGAGGGCCTGGGTGACCGTCTTCCTGGTCTCGGTGGGGATCCACCGGAAGATCTTACGTAGCATGCGTAGGATGTTGAAGCAGGAGGAGGAGACGGCGTTGACTTGGGTGCGCTGCCCAGGGCGGGAGGCCACCAGGAGTCGTCCCAGGTGGAGGGCGAGGAGCCCAGGATGAGAACTTCCGTCTTGTCTGAGTTCAGTTTCAGGCGGCTGTTCATCATCCACTCGGCAACGTCTTTCATCCCTTCGTGTAGGTTGGCTCTGGCGGTGGCGGGGTCGTTGGTGAGGGAGAGGATCAGCTGGGTGTCGTCGGCATAGGAGATGATGTTGAGGTTGCTTTGGCGTGCGATTGCCGCGAGGGGGCTCATGCAGACATTGAAGAGGGTGGGGCTGAGCGAGGAGCCATGAGGAACGCCGCAGATGACTTCGGTGGCTTCTGATCTGAACGGGGGTAGGCGGACTCTCTGTGTCCTTCCGGCGAGGAAGGAGATGATCCATTCTAGTGCCTTCTCCTGGATTCCGACGTTGCTGAGGCGCTGCACTAGGGTGCGGTGGCAGACAGTGTTGAACGCCGCGGAGAGGTCCAGGAGGATGAGGGCCGCTGTTTCCCTGTTGTCCAGCAGGGCTCGGATGTCGTCCGTGGCTGCGATGAGGGCGGTCTCGGTGCTGTGGTTGGCCCGGAAGCCAGACTGCGAGAGGTCGAGGGATCCGTTCGTCTCGAGGAAGGCGGCCAGCTGCTTGTTGACGGTCTTCTCGATGACTTTGGCCGGAAACGGGAGGAGCGAAATGGGACGGTAGTTTTTGAGTTCGGTGGGACCGCTGATGGTTTCTTCAGCAGAGCGCTGAGTTCGGCGTGCTTCCAGCTCTCCGGGAAGGTGGCGGTGTCAAAGGAGGTGTTGGTGATGTCCCGCAGGTGGGGTGCGATGACAGCGTCGGCTTTGTTGAAGACGTGGTGAGGGCAGGGGTCGGTTGGAGATCCGGAGTGGATGGAGTTCATCATACGGATGGTGTCTTCGGTGGTGGTCGGGGTCCAGGCGCGGACGGTGGTGGTGGGGGGCGTTGGTGCGGTCCTGGGGTGCGTCGGTTGTGTGCTGAAGCTGTTGTGTATGTCTGCGATCTTGTTGTGGAAGTAGGAGGCGAGGGAGTTGCAGAGGTCTTGAGATGGGGTGATGTCGATGGTTCCGGCGTTGGGGTTGGAGAGCTCTTTGACGATGTTGAAGAGTTCCTTGCTGTTGTGTGCGTTGTTGTCCAGTCGTGCCTTGAATGCAGTTTTCTTGGTGGCGTGGATCAGTTGGTGGTGTTTTCGGGTGGCAAGCTTGAGGGTGGTCATGTTGTCTGGTGTTGGGTCTTTGCGCCATGCTTTCTTGAGGGCTCGGCAGTTCTTCTTGGAGCTCTTGAGTTCGTCGGTGAACCAGGATGCTTTTTTGCTGCCGGGTCTGCTGAGAGGGGTCCTCAATGGGGCGAGGTCGTCTGCGCAGTTGCTGATCCACTTCGTGAGGTTGTTGGCGGCCTGGCTAGGGTTCGCTGAGCTGGTGGGAGGATGCTGGCTCAGGGATACGGCGAGCTGGTCGGCTGTGATCTTGCTCCAGCTCCTGCGAGGAACCTGTTGCTGGTGGTGGGGGGTTGTGGTTCTTCTGAAGCTGAAGTGGACGCAGCTGTGGTCCGTCCAGTGAAGTCCGGTGGCGTGGCTGTAGACGATGTCCTTGCTGGATGAGAAGACGGCGTCGAGCGTGTGTCCGGCGTAGTGGGTGGGGGTGGTCACCAGCTGCTTGAGACCGAGGTTGGCGAGGTTGTCCAGCAGGGTGGTGGTGTGTGCGATCGTTGTTGTTCTCCAGGTCGAAGTTGAGGTCCCCGAGGAGGGGAGGGCGTGCGGGCTGGTGAAGTCGGCGATATCTTCGCTGAATTGTGTGCGAGGTACCGGGGGTCTGTAGATGAGGGTGCCTCTGAGGGTGGTCTTGGGGTCTGTGTGGATCTGGAAGTGCAGGTGTTCGGCGGTTGTGAGGGTGTCGTTGGTGTTGGTCGTTATGCGGATGGTGTTCCTGTGGATGATGGCGATGCCTCCTCCCGTCTGGTTGGCGCGGTCCCTCCGGGAGATCTTGTATCCATCCGGGATGGCGATGGCGATGTCGGGTGCTGAGGATGCGTTCATCCAGGTTTCCGTGAGGAAGGCGACGTCTGGAGAAGTGGTGTCGAGGAGGTTCCAGAGTTCGATGGCGTGTCTGTGGACGGAGCGGGTGTTGAGCACGATGCACTTCAGGTGGTTGCTGCTGGTGTTCGGCTTGTTGGGTGCTGGTGTAGTGCAGGTCCGGTTGCATGTTAACTTGCAGGAGTGGCAGCTGAAGGGTCCGTGGGTGCGCCTCGGAGTGGCTCTGTGGCATCCCGGGGATCGGCCGGTGTTGAGTGCGTTGAGTTTGGTGGCATCGTAGGTCCGGTGGATGGGCTGGTGTCTGCGGGGGGCCAGGGGTCCTGGAGCTGGGCGCGGTCCTGGCGCGGAAGGGCGCAGACGGGCTTACCTTTGGCGCGCCTTTGGCGCACAATCGGCGCGCCCGCTGCGCGTGCGCACGGTCGCTATTTATGGCGAAGTGCGAGGGAGGAAGGAGCAGCTGGGAGGCGGGAGCGGGGAGGGCACAGAAAGAAAATGGGGCGTGTCCGATCTCACGGCGGCGGGAAGCGGGGAGCGGGGCGGGAGGGCTCAGGGGGCAACAATGGGGACAAACAGCACTGGGGGGCACACAGAAAGCAAGAAAAAGGGGCAAAAAAGCCTAAATTAGGCAACAAGGCGACAGAAATAACTCAGCAGACACAGACCGCAGGAGACCACGCCGAGCGAGGCAGGGGGCATGGTCAGCAGGCAGGCTCAGCGAGGCAGGCGGGGAGCACACGCTACAGCTGGTGGCCGTGCGGCGCGGGGGTGTCCTAGGGATAGGTCACACTCACCTGCGCCGCACGGTCGCCATTTATGGCCAAGTGCGAGGGAGGGAGGAGCAGCTGGGAGGCGGGAGCGGGGAGGGCACAGAAAGAAAAGGGGGCGTGTCCGATCTCACGGCGGCGGGAAGCGGGGAGCGGGACGGGAGGGCACAGGGGGCAACAATGGGGACAAACAGCACAGGGGGGCACACAGAAAGCAAGAAAAAGGGGCAAAAAAGCCTAAATTAGGCAACAAGGCGACAGAAATAATTCAGCAGACACAGACCGCTGGTGACGACGCCGAGCGAGGCAGGGGGCATGGTCAGCCGGCAGCAGGCAGGCTCAGCGAGGCAGGCGGGGAGCACACGCTACAGCTGGTGGCCGTGCGGCGCGGGGGTGTCCTAGGGAGAGGAACCAAAGCATCATTGTGTTTTCCAATGCTTCCCTCCTCTATGGCTGTTTTTCTTTGTGAATTTTGATGCATCAAAGGTACGTTGTGTGAAATGATCGCATCCCTAGAGTTCTGTGGATAGAATTGCTTAAACCTTTTAAAAGTGATATTTCTGAAATATATATATCGCATTTTTTTTCTTTTTTTTTGTTAAATAATTTTTATTGAGGATAAAAAAATACAGGGATACAAATAAAATCATTTGGTTCCTATATAGGAAAAATAATACAGGTAAACCATGCAAAACATCAGTAGAAATAAGTAATATAAAACAGATGGTACAATTCTTACACTACTAGACCTGAATATAGGACTATGAAGCAAAATAGATATTAAGAATAGAACTGGGACATAAACATTTGCATTTAGTGAATTAAGAACCTGCGTGAAATAAGAGAAGGTCAACAGTAATCAAGAAAAACAATTACCAATTTTTATATAAAAAGGATAGATGGGAAGAAAAAAGAGAGAAAGAGGAGATAGTAAGAAAAGAGAATAGAATGAGGGAGAAGAAGAAGATAATAAATAGCATAAAAGAGAAAACTATAAAGAAGGTGAATCTGATGATAGAAAAGTGGTGAAAGGTAGCCACATTAAATCAGATTTAATTTGTAGATAAATTGAAGCATGGCGCACCGAGGAAATTCTATGTTCATCAAATATTAGATTCCACCAAAGTAAAAATGACAATTTAGAGTTGTCTTTCCAGCATGTTAATATAACCTTAAAAGCTATTGCAATACATAAATCAAATAAAATTGATTTAGAGATAATTTGATCAAAGTCAGGGGACAAAGTACCTAAAAATACATTGTGAATGTTAAATTGAATCTTATAGGAAAAAATACACATTTCGACCAAACAGCTTTCTAGAAGTCATGAACCTTAGGACAATAGAACAATAAGTGCATTAAAGAACCTTCAGTATTAAGACATGACCAACAAGATGAAGAGACTGATTGGTTAAACTTATGTAAAAGAAGGGGAGTAATAACAACTCTATTATAAATACATATAAGGATTGTGTTATACTTGCAGCCTTGGAGGTTTTGAAGAGTTTTTGCCAAAACGTGTCCCACTGAGATACAGAGAGTGTTTGAGAAAGATCCTGTTCCCAATCTAGTTCAATATTCGATTTAACCTGTGTGCAATTAGGAGTAGACAAATATTTATAAACAAAGGAGGCACTGGGAAGTGTCAGATGAGATTTGGTACAGGGGAGTATCAGGAATGAGGGACGTGGGAATTGGAAGCGAGTTGAAACTCTGTAAACAATCTTGAAGTATTGGAGCTAAAATGTTGCATTGTTGAATGAAGGAATCAGGAAGGTTGAAGGTCACTTGCAGTTGATGAAAAGGTAAGGTCACATTATTAGCAATTATTTGATTAACATAAAGAATACCATTTTCCTTCCAGTGTTTGTAATAAAATCATTTGTGACAGAATTTGATGTGTTTGTTAAACCATATTGAGGAGGCAAGGAAAAAATGATACTTATCGAAATTCTTAAAGAAAAGTGTGTGTAATAGATAATGAGAATATTTCAGGATAGGATATTTGGAGATAAAAGTACAATTGGTCATATATACAATATCTTTAACTGAAAAAATCATTCAATAATGAACCTTCAAGGTTAACCCAAGCAGGTTTAGGCAAATCTTGATAATCTTTAGACAAAGCAAAAAATTGACAGATCAGGAAAGCATTGTTATACAATTTAAAATCAGGAAATCTTACACCTCCCTCAGTCTTAGGATGAAGCAATTTGGACAAGGAAATACGTGCATGCTTATTATTCCAAAGAAACTTAATGCATAAAGAGTTAACCTGTGTAAAATAATATTTGGGGATTTTGAAAGGTAACATTGACAATGTGAACAATATTTGGAGAACAATAATCATTTTAATTGTATCTAGTCTGCCCCACCATGATAAAAATAAAGGAGACCAAGAATTTAACAAATTGGTAATTTTAAGTTTTAAAGCAGTAAAGTTAAGGGACAGTGTATCACGTAAATTAGAGGAGAACCAAGTGCCTAGATATATAATTATTTGAGGACACCATGTAAAATTGGTAGAATCAAACATATGTCTATAACGTGGAGGGTTCAAGGGCAAAATCTCAGTCTTGGAGAAATTTAGTTTGGAACCTGAAACAGTGGAGAATAAAGAGATTTCGTGTAAAAATGGAGGTTAAGAAGAGGTAGGATTGGACATATAAATTAGAACATCATCGGCATGTGCAGAAAGTTTAATTTCATGAGACTTTATGGTAAAACCAGTAAGAAGGGGGTTGCTTCTAATGCGTTCAAGAAAGGGTTTCAAACAAAGTAAGAAAAGAAGTGAGGAGAGGGGGCAACACTGACGAGCACCTCTTTGGACAGAGAAATATGGGGAGAAAAGGCCATTAACAAAAACACATGCTTTTGGATTTGAATATAATAATTTAACATATGAAATGAACTTTGGACCAAAACCGAACCATTGTAAGGTGCTTATCATAAAATTCCAATTAATTCGGTCGAACGCTTTTTCTGCGTCCAAGGATAAAGCGGCTAAAGTTGAGGGATATTTTTTACTTAGGGAAATATTGGTGAACCACATTGTTGCACTTCCTTTCATCCCCCCCGTCGTCTCCTCCCGCATCCTCCCTCTATTTATGTCTCTCCTTCTCCCCTCTCTCAATGTATTGAGACTGAACTTTTTTGTCTGATGCCCGATGGAGCTACCTGGTTTAGCTATAGGGGAGATGGGCCATGGATTCCCTCCTTGGTAATCACCTACCCAGTCGGTCTTTAGACAGACTTCTTTTCATCACTCCTTATTGTCTCTTCCCTTATCCTCCCTTTCTCACCTCCCCTGCCCCCTCCACTACTTTTCTCTCTCCTTTCTCTCCTCTCCTAATTGTATTGCCTATTTTTTTGAATTTATTGTGTAATTGTTGATTCTCAGCGCTATATAAAACTCTTTAAATAAATAAAATAAATATTGGAAAACATTCTGGAATTGTCAGAGGCTAAACATCCTTTGATGAAGCCAGCTTGATCTGGGTTAATAAGAGAAGGGATAACTTTCTCAAGACGAGAAGCTAAGATCTTTGCAAACATGTTACAATCATAATTGATTAGTGATATAGGACGAAATGTTTTGCAATAAGAGGGGTCTTTGTCTGGCTTAGGGATGACAATAATAAGGGCTTCTAAAAAGGAGCCACAGGCCTTAGAGTTGGATATAAATTAATTATAAAAAGTTCTCATAATTTAGGAGCAAAAATTGATGAGAAGGCTAAAAATAACTCAGCTTGAAAGCCATCAGGACCAGGAGCCTTCATTTATTTCAAGGATTTTCAAGCATCGGATAATTCTTGAAGAGAAATATCCTCTTCAAGTGGTGTGAAAATATTCTGGAGAGTTTTAGGTTTAGGGATATCTTGAAAAAAGGAGGTGGAATCTTCTTCAGAAGGTTTAGTAGTTTCTGTATATAAAGATAAAAGATTATAATATGATTGAAATGTGCTAATAATATCAGAATCAGATGAGAGGAGTGTATTATTTGTTTCTTCATGGATAGAGCCAATTACCTTACGTTCTGATTTGATTTTGAAATAATTTGCTAGCATTTTCCCTACTTTGTTTTGGCCTCCGTGATATTTCGATTTAACCTTAAGTAGGATGTTACAGGCATCCACAGTAGCTATTTAATTCAGGTTGGAATTAGCTTTAATTAACTCTTGTAGTGATGATGGGGATTTGGATGTGTAATAATTATGTTCTAATGTTTTGAGTTGTGATAGAGTTTCTTTATATTTAGCATTCAATAGTTTCTTTTTCTTTGAGGAGTAAGTAATAGTAAAGGCTTTTAAAGGATGTTTAAAAGCATCCCAATTATTGTGTAGGGAGGTGTCTAGAGAGTTATTAAGAACAAAAAATTCATTTATAAAGGAGGTCGCTTTTGAAATAAATGTACGATCTGATAAAAAGTGAATGTTAAAACGCCAACGACCTTGTTTACATGTGGTGATAGATAAATCAATAGTAGTAAAAATTGGTGCATGATCAGAATTTAATATAGAGCCAATTTCCAATGAGTGGAGGCAAGGTAATAAGGCTTTGGAAATTAGTAAATATAATCAATACGAGACATAGAATGATGTACAGGAGAGAAAAAGTAATTTCAGACACATCAGGATTACACGTTTTCCAAGTATCAAATAGGGGACGAGATGACAAGGCAGATTGAAATGATTTTTGGGTTTTATCTGGTTTAAATTTGCATTTGGATTTTCTGTCTGAAAAAGGATCTAGCCAATTATTAAAATCACCACCGAATACAATGTTAGAATTAGATACAGATAATAATTTAAATTTTATAGATTGCCAGAATTCTGGATCAGGTTTAACAGGTCCATAAATATTGAAGAAGGTAATTTGTCTTTTGTTAATGATAGCATCAACCATCACCCACCGACTGGAAGGATCACAATCTGATGACACAATTTGAGCATTAGTAGATTTGTGAAACAATATAGCAACAACCCCATGACGATCAATAGCAGGAGAAAAAACTATTTGATTGACCCATTGGCGTTTAAGTTTTAGAGATTCAGCATCATTACAGTGGGTTTCCTGTAAAAAAGCAACCTGGGTGTTAAATTTAGCTAAATGAGACATACCTTTTGATGTTTGACAGGATGCCCAAGACCACGCACATTCCACGAGACCACATTAACCATGAGGAAGGATTAAGGAATACATGAGGAAACAGGAGCACGACACTGCATAAACAACAAAGGGAAAATGGAAAGACAATGTTGAATAAGTGATGATATAGACCAAAGCAAGACAAGATGATAATAATAAAAACATGTAACATAAAACAAGACTAACCTACAGCAAAACCAGAAAGGAAAAACGATGATAGTAATAGACGGATAAGAAAGAAAGGAAAGAAGAATGAAGTGGGAGAAAGAAAAAAGAAGACAGAATAAGAAAAAAATAACAGATCAAGGAATAAAGTCCAGATCTGTGGATAAAAGAATGACCAAGTAAAGTGGGGCATAGTGACGCCGAAGGACACGGTCAACGGTTATATAAAACAGATGAAACGAGAACCTCATAAGGAAAAACACAGCAAAAATTAGTCATAGAAGTAAAACATTCAGAACCATAACAGCAATCTTGTAGCATAAACAGTCAAGTACTGGTATCCATTCCACAAGTAGAGATAGTTTGTAGAACATTTTTAAGTTTTTCAGGATCAGCAAATGAACGTGACCGTCCGTCATGTGTAATTTTACATAGGCACGGATGAAGAATACCATATTGAATGTTGAGTTGTCCCATCTGGGGACAAAGGGCTAGAAATTCTTTGCGTAAAGCATTTGTTACGTTGGAAACATCTTGGGATATGTAGATAATATGGCCTGACCAAATGAGACGACGTTTTAGTTTTACAGCCTTCAGAACACACAAGAGTTCAGTAAATTCCAAGAAGAGCATAATGATTCCACGTGGTTTGATTGAAGAAGGTTGTAGGTGACCAAGATGATGTGCTCTTTGTATATTATGGGTAGATGAAGATGAGGGAAGATCTAAAAGTTCATGAAGAAGCTTCTGAAGAAATGAGACCATATCAGGACCTTCAATATTTTCTGGAAGCCCATAAAGGCGCAGGTTATTTCTACAATTGTGATTTTCAAGGTCCTCCGCGTGAATTTTTAACTTGTGGATTTCTTGTTCAAGAATTGGAATCTTTGAAGAAGCATCTTGTAGGTCACTGACCCGCTGCTCATGCTCCAAAACCTTTTCCTCCATTACGATCCATCTCTCCTCAATTTGTTTTAACTTTTCATTAGTAATGGACATGAAAGGTTGATGGCCACGTACTTCATCTAATATGGAGTCCAAAACTGGATTTTGTGAGGAGAGAAAAGGGGATGGCGGGTCATTTTTTTGTCTTTTCTGTTTAGCACCAGAAGAAGAAGATCTAGCAATATGAAGGTCACTAGCCATTGTGGAATGCTGAAGAAGTTTACTTATGAACGTTGTATGAATATATCTGAAAAAGTCTAGTATATAAAAAACAGTGACATATCTTTGAGGAGGAAGTTATACTATGAAAGAGCGTGAGTCATTTAAATATAGTACAAATATTAAGCCATAGGAACACAAGGATCTCAAAAAATATCATATGAAGTGTTCCAATGCCACAAAAAGAGAACACATATGTGAGACTTCAGTGTCCAATGGTTATTCCAGGAGAAGAAACAGAGGAGACATCATTTAGGCTCAGGAAAATGACAAGCAGGCATAAACGAAGAAAGTGAGCAACATATCGGGAGAAGGTGAGAGCATTAAGGGTTTTCTGTGATGAAGACCTAGTAATCAAGCTTCTTCTGTTGTGAAACACCACCTCAAATCACTCATATACCGTTACTCGAACACCAGGTTGCTGCAAACTTGCCTTTGTTTCCATGTGTAAAAGTGTTGACTGAAAAGATAAGTGGCAAGTAAATAAAAACAGATATATCCTTGTGCAGAGTTATAATAATGACTCTTTAAGAAAGAGGTGAGGAACATGACAAGCAGGCATAAAAGAAGGATGTGAGCACCACAACGGGAAAAGATGAATAGCATTAAGCATTTCCTGTGATGAAGACCTAGTAATCAAGTTTCTTCTGTTGTGAAACGCCACCACAAATCACACAAAAATCATTGTTCGAACTCCAGCTTGCTGTAAACTAGTCTTTGTTTCCATGTGTGGAAGTGTTGACTGAAAAATTAAATACCAAGTAAATAGTTATAAATTACTTTGGTGGTGTCTCTGTAATGAGAAGTCGACTATTGAGGGAACAAACACCAAACACCATGTATAGCAATGTATAGCAATTGCTCATTATTGTTGGCTCTAACAGCTCGCAGGATATCCTGGGGATAAACATAGACCAATGTAGAAACAATGTGCAGACCAAAAGAAGAATTAAAGTTTCATACCAAGTCAGAAATTAAAGCGTACCGTTCTTATTATGTGTTGCACATATTTAATTTGTTGTGCCACATTTTCCTGGATTTCAGACGCATATTCTCCTCACAAGACTAGCGGATGGACAAAAACGCGGGCGCCGTGATCCAAAATGGCGGGCACCCGCAACCAGTTGAGGAGAATACGCCGCTGGGGCACAGGAGCTCACGTAGAACCAGAAGAAGTCTGAAAAATGGCACCGCAACTCACCGCAACATTGCAGAGCCCTGTCCGCCAACTTGAGGCAGGAAGAGCCGCTTGGTGAGGTCCCAAATGCAAAGGAAGTCCCATGTCGGAGCGGAGCCTAGATCGAGTCTGCCATCATTCTCTGCCCCGCAAGCCACGCCCCCTGGATTTTTGTTGTTTTGGCCTTATGTTTTTTAGATAAAGAGTAGCTATTTTTCTAAACTGGTGTGATGTCCATTTGTAGCGTTTTCACTGTGTTACTGTGTGTGTTTTTGTAAAACAACTTTACACCTTGCCTCTGAGATAGACCAGACTGCCCTTGCCAAAGGGTTGAGCAGGGGTTATCTTGGGTGTTTAACTCTCTTACCCTGACTAAAGGAAGGGTGCTTAGTTCAACAGGCTCCAAGCTACAGCCAACTAGAGACCCCCTTTTCTAACAATTTTTAAAACTAATTTTGGAGTTTGAATCCCTTGATGATTAATGTCGTCATTTAAGAATCTCCCACATAAATACATGACGTGCAGTAAATCTTTCCTAACGATTCACAGAACGGCGACTCAATCCTACTCAAGGTTGTTGAAGTACGGTAGGCATTGCTTTTCCCTGCAAAATAGACAGGACAATTTTGTTTGTTGTTTGATGGAGAGTAGCAGAGGTGAACATTGTTATCAAATTAGGATAAGGTTGCTATAAACTCTTTCTGTTTGATAGCAGAGAAGGGAGGATAGAACCTGATTTGCTTTGTTTGTAGAGTGGAACAAGCAGTGACAAAGCCAGCTGGTCTGGGTATAAAGTGCTAACACATGTAGCACTGTAGCTGGACATATTGGGGCTGGCAGAAGTGGACAGAGATTGCTCTAATGCATTTAAATGCATTCACTGAAGTAGAGGCATGAGGATACGTTCAAATAGCCAATAGTATTTGTGACTTAGGAATAGTCCACTGGGCTGAACTAAGCCACAATTTAAAAAGTCCAAAGCCTAGGTCTGAAAGAATCTAGTTGTAGAAAGCCAGTGATCGAAATGGATGGACCCAGAGCCCTCTTTTTTATACATTGTTAGCAATAGGTCTTTTCCAATCCCATAGTGAAAAAATAGTAGATCTCTGACAACATAAGAGCTTTTCCAAGTTATTTTCACTTTCTTCAGCAGAAATGTCTGTAACTGAGCATACTAAAACTATGAACACTGTAGTATAAATATGTCTGGGTGCAGAATTCTCAATGTGGAGTTCCCACATATTGAGGACCTAAGAGCTAAATTCACAAAGAAGTTGTACCTCAATCATGAATTTGGTGCAAATTGCTCTTGAAGATGTAGAAGTATGACACACCTACTCACAGAAAACTTAGAAACCTCTAAGAATCAGAACTTAAATTGTGGGATGTTTAGCATACAAAATGTCATATCACAGAATACCTGTGATAAAAATGCTTTGTGCTGCACATTTTTATTGTATTTTGTTAGCCTATGACAATAAATGATCAGCTGAGTGAGCGGTGGGATATTTATCAGCCATGTCTTTAAAGAACAGGTGGTCTCCTATGCAAGTCTCTCCTAGATGCCTTGATAAAGGATTCACATCATTTTTAGTGCATGTACACTGCAACAACCCCTTGAAACTACTTCCAGTTGTCATCAGTGATGTCATCAGTGATGTAACTGACCATGTCATGAATGATATAAAATGTGACATCATCAGAAGTGCATTGAGGGTGCTTGAATTATAGTTAGCTCAAACTATAATGGGGCAATTTCTATGGTTTTGTACGCGAGAAATGTAAAACTAACTATAACATCCCTGAAACCTATATTTTTTCAGTGAATTTCAAAGGTTTTTTAAATGCTAATTTCTAGCTATAACATGCCTGAAACCTATGGATTTTTCAGTGAATTTTAATGTTTTTTTAAATGCTAATTTCTAACTATAACATCCTTGAAACCTATGTTTTTTTTGTGAATTATAAAGGTTTTTTTAAAATGCTAATTTCTAACTATAACATATGAGTCGTGTTTCCAGAGTGGTGGAGAAAGATGAGCGTGGCCTCCGAAACACTTCTTAGCAACCCCACTGTGTGGTATTTACTGGAGGTAACACGAGGAGTAGTTAGCCACCAATGTCAACCTTGGGGGCCAACTATCCTTTTTATTACCACCAGTAAGTCCCACACAGCAAGATTGCTAACTTATTAAATGAGGCCCTGCCCCTCTCTGCACCACTGTGCAAATGTGCCCCCAGCATGTTGTAAGTTGGGGGATTAAGTCCCCTTCAATCCTCAGTGTCCCTGGGGGCCAACGAGCCCACCAGAAACCTCCTAGAAGCGGCACAGAGCTGCTTTGCAGAGAGGTGTTCCGAGGCCACGCCCCTTTTTACACCTCCCTGCAACGCACATCATGGGCGCTTACTGGAGGTACCTGGTGGGCAAGTTGGACCCAAGGGACCCTCAGTAATCAAGGGGACTTAACCCCCCACCCCCGTCTACTTACAATGCGCAAGAGGGCCCATTTGCACAGCGCTGCAGGGAGGGGGTGGCATGATGTGACAAGTGTGCAAACGTGCCCTGTGGGACGTTTTAATTTGGGGGATTAAGTCCCCTTGAATCGTGAGGGTCCCTAGGGGCCAAGTAGCCCACAAGGTACCTCCAGTAAGCGCCACAGAGCTGCGTTGCAGAGAGGTGGTCTGAGGCCACGCCCCTTTTTACACCTCTCTCCAATGCAGCTCTGTGGTGCTTACTGGAGATACTTGCTGGGTTAGTTGGACCCCAGGGACCCTCAGGATGCAAGGGGACTTACTCCCCCAACTTAAAACTTGCCACGGGACATGCTTGCACACTTGTCACATCAGGCCCTCCCCCTGCCTTCGCCACTGTGCAAACACGCCCCGTGGCACACTTTAAGTTTGAGGATTAGGACTCGCGGTTATCGGCAAAACAAGATGGCTGCTCCATGATTATTTCCGCAGCACCGGGAGATCCTCGGAAGTGACGGGGCGCTTAAATGCACACACTCCTATAGCTGGACTCTGAATGGACGCCGGAGGTGCACAGGAGTGGAGAGGCAGGTTTTCAGACCTGCATTTGGTCTAGTTTTGTAGTTATACTCTCCTACACTCCTGGTTGACCTCGCGTCCTGGCCGCCATTTTGGAGGCAGAGCTCCTGATTTTTCTTCTCCTCGTCTTTTTTTCTAACAGTAACACTCCGCAAGCTTGCACACTCCCTTCTCTTTGGAAATGCAGCAATTCAACTTCCTTTTCCTTGCTGTAATTAGAGTCACGCAGCAATATTTCTTCAACATGTGATTCCTTTCGGCGCATTGCATCACAAGGAATTGTAATGGCTTTTGTCGACCACAATATTGTTTGACGCATATTTATGATATCATTGTGGTGATATACAAAAAGAACTGCTAGTGTTATTGACGATTAACATTGGCAGTTAGTGGTTTTTGCCTCAACCTTCTGGAAGGAACTATTTTTGGCCGCCATTTTGTTTCGCCTCACGAGTTGCTCCTACGTCTCTTCTCCTTGAGCATATCTTCACAGTGGATTCACCTAGCTCAAATAAATCACATGGCTCCTCTGGTTCCAGCAATGCCAACAGTAAAAAGATTGCAAGTAATGCTAATAAAAGGGTTAAAAAGACCCCGCCTCCTCGTCTAAATCACCATTACCTTTAACAGTGGAAGACATTATGGAAGAGTTGCGGAATATCAATCCGTTCATGGCAGAGACCACAGCGACACTCCATAGAATAGATGAGAAATGGTCTGGCTCAGATTTAAGGTTAACCGATGTCAAGCAATGAATTAGTTATGCACTAGAGGCAGCCAATAAAGTTAGTGCGTTATCTAAAGAAGTAACTCAGCTGAAGAAAGTAACAGAAGATTTGGAAAACAGAAATAGAAGCAAGAATCTGCGTATTTAAGGTATTCCAGAGGGTTCTGAAGGTAATGATATGATCTCTTTCTTGAAGATGAAGATTCCTCAGAGTGTTGGTCTATCAAAGTCGACAGATCTCAATATCCAGAGAGCTCATAGGATTGGCCCTCGCATTGCACAATCCTCAACCAAACCTCGAGGCATCATCGCTTACTTTCTTTTATATTCTGACCTAATGGAGACTCTTGCTGCTGCCAAACAATATAAACAAATGCTTTTGTTGGGTCATAAAATTTTCTTCAGTCAAGATGTTTCAAAAGCCACCGCTAATCGCCGAAAGGAGTTTTTGAATCTTAGGCCCATGCTTCGTTCAATGAATGCTCGATACAGCCTCATTCAGCCCTGTTTCTTTAAAGTGACTTACAAAGAAAGAACATTGACCATTGAGAATCCTGCGGACATTAAGAACTTTATACATATGCATAAAACTGAAGCAAGAGAACTGAGTAAACCCTAATTGCCTTGCATGTTTTTTTTTCTTCCTTTTTCATCGCAGGTCCCCATTTGTCCATTGTTTGATGCTGTCTTTGCTCCCATTGTATATCAACTCCGTCGATGTTGTTCCCGTGTCTCTCCATTGTCTACCCTATTGTATGGTATGTTCCCTCATGCAGTGTGCTTTATGTCCCCCTTTTTTATTTTCTCAATATCACTGCCGTCATTCATTTACTGCTTTTCCTTTGTTTACTCTTGGTGTTTTTCATCTGGAGCGGTATCTGTACTTTTTGTCCCCCCCTGTCATCTGTATCGTCTTTTTTATCCTACTTACATGGCTAAAGTCCCTCAGCTTTTGGTCATATATTCTAAATATATTCCTCAGAAGAGATCATGTTCTCTCTTCTCTCTCTTTGTTTTCCTTTTCTCTCTTTTTTCGTCTTTCTTCTGTTTTCTCTCTCCTCCCATATTTCACTATTGCGAGTTTTCTCTTCCCTAAGGCTCCTCTGGTTCCAGCAATGGCAACCGTAAAATAATTGCAAGTAATGCTAATAAAAGGACTAAAAAGACCCCGCCTCCCCGTCTAAATCACCATTACCTTTAACAGTGGAAGGCATTATGGAAGAGTTGCGGAATATCCATCCGTTCATGGCAGAGGCCACTGTGACACTCCATAGAATAGATGAGAAATGACTAAGCATGGGCGGATTTTGCGGATTCGCAATCCGCAAATTTGCGGATTTGCGGATTGCGACAATACGCAAAATCCGCGAATTCTTGCGGATTTGCGTATTTTTTTTGGGGGGTGTGTGTTCGCACGGGTTTCTGCAAGTTCGCGAGGGTTTTGTACAATTTCGCAAATTGCGAACTTACTTGTCAGGTCACCAGTTTTGCGAACTTGTTGTTTCTACGCGCCCAGACTGTTTGCAAGGCTTTCTTCATCACTGCCACCCTCTGTCACCACTGGCACTCTCTTTGGTCACCCATGCCACCCTCTGGCTCACCCATGTCACCCTCTGTGTCATCACAGCACCCTCTGGTTCACCAGTGTACATTATTGGGGCAAAGCAAAGCACTGCCATCCTCTGACAACACTGGCACTCTGGTTCACCCATGCCACCCTCTGGCTGGCACACCCATGCCACCCTCGGTGTCATCACAGCACCCTCTGATTGACCAGTGAGTGTACATTATTGTGGCAAAGCCAAGCACACCTGCTAAGTGCTTTAAGTTTTGCAAACAACAACACCTGCCCTGCCCCAACTGACATTAATGAAGGCTGGCACCTGCTTGTCTGCTCCCTTTCCTTTTTGTTGCAATAACAGGATGCAATGGCATACTTGTAACTAATCTGTGACTGTCAGAGCAGGGTCACACAATAGTTGCAAGTAGGCAACCGGATTCTGGAGGGCCCCTTCAGGAAGCCCTACAGGTAAATGGTTACAAATGATGAGCTCGAACTTTTGCACCAGCTCGTTGGTTTTGCTTTTGCAAAACTCGTTTTTCGGTAATTTCGCCCTATTCGCGAGGCGCGGCGTCGTGCGAAATCGACCGTGGAAGCCGCGAACTCATGCGAGTTACCCCAAGGTTGAGTATGGGAGCCGCCATTTTGTATGCGTGACGTATTTCCGTTTCCGCCCGCTATGTGTAATCTCGCGCAATGAGCGCCTTGCGAATGCAAGTTCGCACGAGTTCGCGAGAGAAATCGCGTGCGAACTTACTTACACGCACGTGTTCGGGCCGCCATCTTGTTTTTCATTCATTCCTATGTGTCTGGGCATGGTGTTTCTATCCTCTGTATATCTCTGCCATCCTTTGCTTGTTTTAATATTTTTTTGATCTATTTAACTTTTTTTCTATCCCTCTATTTTTCTAGGTCTATATTTTTGTGTTTTAGGCTACTTTTGTTTACTTTTCAACTACTTTTTTAAACTTTTATTTCCTTCTTCCCTACTCTTATTCTTTTTCATTTTGTCTCCTTACTGCTAACACCTGCCCAGAACATGGTGAAGACAGCTGTCAAGCTGCCCAAGACGGGCACCGCAGCCCGTGCCCGGCTCCCGTGTGGCCGTTTGAGGGTGGAAATGGTGGTGCCCAGGGAGATCTTCAGCCCTGAGGAGGTGGGCTCACTCGTTTTTTATGTGCAGCGCCATCTCCCCAGGACCATCGCGGCAGGCGGCAGGATCGCTGCTGGTTATACCAACAGCCAGGAGCGACGGAAGCAGTGGGGGCAGGTGTGCCGGGCCCTTTTTGACATCACGGGGGTCCAGCACACCTACAATCAAGTGACCCACCGCTGGACCGATATCCTGGACCGGGAGCGCGACCTGCTAGACCTGCTGGGAGTGGAGGTCCCCGGGCTTGGTGAGTAGTAGTAGCAATTTTTTCATCACTCACTACTCTGTTTTTTTTCCTGCTCTGTGTGACTGTGTTATATTGCAAATGTTTGCTTTAACTTTTTTACAAACAGCAATAATGCTGCTGATTACATTGATAGGAGAGGTAAATTAATATTTCAAAATCTTCTGTGCATTTCAGGTGCACTGTTCTCCTTCTCTGTGGCGGTGCCACTGCTTATTTGTTTTCTATTTTGTGTTCCTTTAATTGGGCTGAGTAATGTATGAGTGTACTTTACAGAACTGCGTAATGCTAGACACAAAGGGGCAGATTTACAAGCCCCTTGCGCCACGTTTACGCTGCCTTACCTGACGCACAGCGACGTAAACGTGGCGAATCCATGCGAGTCATGTACAACGAGATGCATCTAAGGAGATGCGCCACGTTAAGGCCTGGGCCTGCGCCACAATGGGTGCGTTCCCACGCAGGAGGGGGGGAGGTGGGGGGGGGGGGGGTGACGGTCAGGCAGCTGTGCGCCTCGCAAAAGTGCCTGCGTGAAATCTACAAGATTTAACGCAGGCACTTCTGCGACGCTGCTACGTCAATTCTTTATGCCTGCTTGCTTGAAGCAGGCGTAAGGACTGATGCGGTATGTTGAGTATTGGGCAGCCCTGAGCATTGCTATAGTTGCATCGCGCCTGTGACGCGACTCTAGAGATGCGCCCCTCTTTCGTCACGAGATGCGTCACGCATCTGCCTACCCTTGCGCCAGGGTTTGCCGCATTGTAATTGCGGCGCATCTGCCGTGACGCAAGGTTAGTTTTGCGTTACGCATTTGTTCTGGTGCACATCTGGAGGTGTCCAGCTCAGAACTCGTAAGTATGCCCCTAAGTGTCAGATTACCAATTACCAGCGCATCCCTGCAAAGTGTGCGGCACGCCCGCACCACCCATGGTGCGCCGTATTTACAATGCGGCACACCATGGTCCCAAAACGTCACCGAAGCGTTACGCATCGGTGCCGTAAAGGCGGCTCATTGATGGAGTTGCGTTGCAACGATGGCGCAGCTCCAGCAATGCTGCGTCAAGCCGTAAGTCTACTTCATGCAGGCGCAGGGTTTCAGTGACGCATCATTGTCCTAAATGACTGATTGAAATTTTATATATTCCCCATAGCCACTTTTAGCATGCGTTCCTGCGCAGGAACGCCCTCCCTTGCGCTGGAACGCTCCCTTATGGCGCAGGGCTTTCGAATGGGATGCATCTCCCATATGCGTCACGTTGTTAATATACGCCACACCATGGCGCCTCTCTTGTTGTGGCGCTGCGTCTCAAAAGTGACGC
This sequence comes from Lissotriton helveticus, assembly GCF_964261635.1. Classification (NCBI taxonomy): domain Eukaryota; kingdom Metazoa; phylum Chordata; class Amphibia; order Caudata; family Salamandridae; genus Lissotriton; species Lissotriton helveticus. Next base: position 1,474,306,319 of record NC_136065.1, read on the forward strand.
AAGAACGGAGCAAAAGAGCTGCAAGGGGCTTGTAAATCTGCCCCTAGAGTAGAGGCTCAGGTGCAGTCCTTCCTTTGTAGCCCTCTTTTTGGCTGAAATAGTTGGTTCTTGTTCTTTCTAAATGTTTGATTTGGTTGACAAGGACATCGACAAGCAGCAATCATCAATGTTTTCTGTTCATTCTTTCATGTTGTACGTCAGGTCCGCCCAGGGGCAAGCGGACAGAAAAAGCGGATGCAGTGGCTCCAAAGGAGGAGGATGCCGGCCAGGGCGGCGAGTGCTCCTTTGCTGGCCCCAGTAAGTTTTCATTTAAATATAGAGGACCTATTGTTGTCCAAGCTTTCCTAATTTAATTTTTTCAAAATAGTGTTTAGATAGGAGCAAAATCAATAATACTACTGTTGCAGGGACAATTCTCCACAAACCTAACTATGGACACCAAAGACCAGAGTAATAATATTTCAGAGTGGCGTGTTTGGCACACTGTATAAACCTGGTAGTGTCAGCGGCACGGACTCCTCCTTGCAAAAATTGCAAAACCTTTCGCTCAGTCACTCTAGTCTGGAGGACCAAAAACCACAGAGTCTATTCAAGTTTAAAAGCTTTATTAAAAGTTAAAGTAAACATATATATTAAAATAAAGTTAGTTGGAAATGGAAAAGTGCTTGGTGCTGAGTTGATGAGTAATGGAACACATTTCTTGTGGTCGAGCCGAGCTTTCACCTGGTTTGAAGTTGATGTTGCTCTTGTCCTTAGAAGTCCAGTTTCTGTCTGTTCAGAGAAAAATGATGTGTGTTAAAATTAATCAAGCATTCATCAATTATGACAAAAAAATGCAGCAAGACAACAGCCTTCCCTGGAAGGAGGGACATTTTTACTTTAGACTAGAGTAGACAGTCAATTACTTTTTCTGTTGTTTTCACATTCTTCATTCATAGACCAAATACTAGTGAGTGGTGTAATCTAACATTCTTAAATCTACTTTGTGGATGGAACATCTGGTGGCGGGGCCAGCTCGGATGTGGTAATAGTGATCGACTCCGAGTCCGAGGATCACTCTGGGGAGGAGGCGGCGCAAGAGGACCAAGAAGTACAGACTGTGAGGAAGGAGACAGTGATGGTGGCGGGTACAGGTAAGCTGGATCATGGTACTATCTGGCTCTTAGATAGCATATGATGTGTATCTACAGAGAGTAGACGGTCACTGGATGAACTACGAACATACTATGAAATGTTTCCAGGGGGGGTGCAACATCATCACCATTATTTATTATTTATTTATTTTTAAGGTTTTATATAGCGCGAACAAGATCTTTGCAGATATCAGAGCGCTTTACAGAAACAGTAGGTAGGATAGACAACCTGTTGAAAACAGTGTAGAATTCGATAGGGAGTGATTTGCTAATTAGGGTAGAAATCGCACAAGCGTATGCACAATAATAACAATCAATAAGCAATAATATAGGAGCCGTGTAATGTCGACTCGAATAAGATTATAGCACCCCAGAGGGTGAGTAAACACACTATTGAAAGCATAGTAGGCAGTAGTGAGTGGAATGCAAGTTAGTAAAGCACTCAAGTCATAGTGTACAGCCTTAATAAACAATCAGGAAACCAATAATATAGCATCCGTGCAGTGAAAAACCATCTCCTGAGTCCTACTCCTGACATGATTGATAGTGTGGTTTGTGGCCAAGGGCCGCACCGAAGGGGGCAGGGTCAGTGGGGGAGGGGGGTGGATCTAGAGCAACAACAAAAAAATATGACCATGAAATTGAAATCATGCCCCTGCAGCGGATGCCTTCGTCCACTGAGCCACCAGACCTGGCATACACATTACACACATCTTTCTTTCTCTCTCCCCCTCCCTCTCTCTCTGTCTCCCTCCCTCATCCTCCCTCTGTCACCCTCTGGCTCCCTCCCTCTCTCTCTCTCTCCTTCTGTCTTCCTCTCTCTCTGTCTCTGCCTCTATCTGTCTGTCGGTCCCAGCCTGCTGTAATTACCATATTGTAATTTGTCACTGGGCCAGCACTGGATGGACCTGCGATCCAGGGGGGGCAATCGCGCCCTCTCTTGCCCATCCCTGCGGACGCCCATGATATTGGCCTGAATAGTTTCTTTTGTACTGCGCTGGCTAGTTGCTAGTTGTACTGTGACACAACTTCCTGCTAAATCATTTTGTGTTAATCATATTCTTAAAGAGCATTGGTTACAGATTATGTCTTTCTTTCTTCATATAGTTGGTCATACTAAAACAAAACCAACAAGGAGTATGCAGGCTGTACTGGCCCGGCAACGGAGGCTGGATGCAACTGTTGCCCAATATCGGCGGCTGGTGGAACTGGAGGGGGACGACACGCAGTCCAGTACTTCCAACGTGACAACTGCATCCTCCTCCGTGACCCCACGTTCTGCCGGTCAGCGCAGTGCTCCAGCCAAACAGAGCCGTGCTGGCAGACGCCACCGCCGAGCAGCAAAGGCTGCACCTCACAGTACTGTAAAGGCTCGCTTGCGCCGAGCAATCCGTAGAGTGTCGGACCTGGAGGCGGAGGTCCGGAAATGGAAAGAGTACCAAAATTTGGTGGAGGGCCTCCGTTTAGATCACGCCACCCTCCGGGAGCAATACGATGCCCTGGCCCTAAGGCATGATGCCCTGGAGGCCAAAGTTAACAACACCATGCATCCCTAGAGTGTCCCTTGCCCCTTTTTTAGAGACTTTTGGGGGGTGGGAATTGGGAGTTGGGTTTTTTGGGGACTTTTGAGGGACTATTTATTTGTTGGGGTTAGGGAGGGTCTTGCGGGAGATTATTTTGTTAGGGATATAAAAATATACTTTTTCAAACTTTATCTGAGCATATCATTTTTTTTACTACTTTTGAGCCTGGTGGGTGGTGGTTTTGCAGTAAGTTCGTTTTACTGAACACTGTCATCGTGTTGGTTCACGTGTAATTGGCCAAATGTTTTCCAAAGTAAATGCCTGTCACAGAGTTTGTTAATTGAGGAGTCCTAGAACTTTACTACTAGTACCACTGTCACTCTCTCGCCTCTCCTAATACTCCATTATACTACCTCCCATCCAAACGCTTATCTTACCTGTAATTTGTGTTTGAGGGCTGGCTCCACCTGGAATTCACAGTGTCCTAAAGCGTTCTGCAGCAGGGCCCCAACTGGAGTTTCCCGGCGTGGATTTTCTGCAAAACAAAAGCAATCAACATTAGAAATATGGCTGCGGTGCTCACAGACCCCAAAATCCTAGAAGCCCCACAGACAGCACCCCTAAGACAGGCAAGCGAGCAATAATAACGCCTAAACGTTCACGTGTAATAGGCCAAATGTTTTCCAAAGTAAATGCCTGTCACAGAGTTTGTTAATTGAGGAGTCCTAGGACTTTACTACTAGTACCACTGTCACTCTCTCGCCTCTCCTAATACTCCATTATACTACCTCCCATCCAAACGCTTATCTTACCTGTAATTTGTGTTTGAGGGCTGGCTCCACCTGGAATTCACAGGGTCCTAAAGCGTTCTGCAGCAGGGCCCCAACTGGAGTTTCCCGGCGTGGATTGTCTGCAAAACAAAAGCAATCAACATTAGAAATATGGCAGCGGTGCTCACAGACCCCAAAATCCTAGAAGCCCCACAGACAGCACCCCTAAGACAGGCAAGCGAGCAATAATAACTCCTAAACGTTCCCGTGTAATAGGCCAAATGTTTTCCAAAGTAAATGCCTAACCAATTTCATCCCTTAATAGACCTTGCCAGCAATGGCCCAGCCAAGACCCGTAAACCCAAACGCAAAAAAGTCACACTTAGCAAAATGTATTTAAATGAGGACTCACTACTTCCAGACAGTCCCTCTTTAGGGGACTCGTCAACGTAAGTTTCTTCATTGTGCAGAATCCAGGCATCAGCATTACGGGAAATGGATAGGGTGAGTCTGGAGGAGGAGGATAGACGACCAGGACTGAGTTCTTGTCAACTAACTGTTGTGAACCTGAGGAATGCTGCGGCATCAAAATCAAGACAGTTCTGTTGATGGGCTTGTTGTTTGATTGGGTGATTACAGTGTTGTTGTGAATGTGATGAAGCACTTGCTAAAAAAAGAAAGACAGACACACAGGAATAAAAGTGAATAAGGACTAATATTAAAGTTAATGGATCATTGACCCATTTTCAGAACTCGCTGTCAGGGAAGCAGAGCTCGTCCTCAAACTCTGCAAATTGAGTCGGTAGTACTTCTGGTAACTGAGGAGAACTTTCCTCAGGTAGGTCGGTGTCCTCGTCTTCTTCCTGCGGGCATTCTCGTACTTTGTAATCTGGTGGTATGAAGTGCTGGTTCATCTTTATCATGGTGAGCCGCTCCACATTTGCGGGCAAGAGGCGGGACCTTTTGGAAGTCACAATGCCACCAGCAGAACTAAAAACACGTTCTGAAGACACGCTTGCGAGTGGGCAAGACAAGTAATTGATAGCCAGGTTGGTGAGCTCTCGCCATATGTTTCTTTTCCCATGCCAATACGCCAATGGGTCCTCAGTAATATTGACCGCTGTTGAGTCATCCAGATAGGCCTGCACCATTGAAAGAATGTCCTCCCGGATTCCTGTACTTTGCACTTCTGTGTCCTTTCTGGGACAAGGAAACCCTAGCTCACTTAGCCAATCCGCTTCAGACATATCGCCTGGGCCTGGTGCAGATGATACGGTTGCTGGTGTGGTTAACGGCTCAGAGGAAAAGTCACTCACTTCTGCCACAGGCACAGATGCAGAAGTGTTTTTTTGGGACGCCTGATGGCCTGCTGATTCACTAGTAGTACTGTCTTCAAGTTTTCCTACAGTTTCCTTCCGCTCTCTTTCAAAACGAATGGCTGAATGAGCTAGCCAACCTTTGTACTCTGTAACATCTGATGTTTCAAAAGGAATTATTACTTTGCCAAACAATGGCTTTTTGTAACGTGGATCCAGAATAGTAGCACAAATGTAGTGCTGTTGTTTCTTGATATTTACAAGCCGTTTATTGCTAACTAGGCGTTGTAATAATCTCTGCGCCAACTCATATGCTTCATTCTTTCCAGCATCTTTTAATTCTGAAGACACCACCTTGACTTGGTGCTCGAGCTTCAGCAACAATGGGATAGCTTTGCTCAAAGAACAGTCCTCCCTGCTGACGTCACGCGTGAAGACTTCAAAAGGACGAAGCATGTCTGTCAGGCTTTTAACTAGCTGCCATTGCTCCACCGCTAGCATCATTTCTGTCGTATCACCACCCAGGTTGTAGAAATACTCATTGACTACTGGAAACAGCTCATGCAGACGCTCAAGCATGTAGAAGGTTGAGTTCCAACGTGTTGCCACCTCCTGCATAAGTGCTTTCGCTGGCATTCTACGTACATTTTGCTGGCACCTCAGCTCCTTCCGGGCCTTAAAAGAATGGTTGAAATGTGTGCATATTCTTCTGCAGATGGTCAGTATTTTGTCGACTGCAAGTTCTTTTTTCAAGAACTTTTGCACGACAAGGTTCATACAGTGCGCCAAACACGGCACTCTGAAATAGTAACCGTTCTCCATGGCCTTAACTACATTGCTGCCATTATCAGTAGAAACATAACCAACCTTGCAATTTCTTGGGGGCAGCCATTGCAAGACCTTTTTGTTAAAGTCATCCAAAATGTTGGCTGCAGTATGACTTTTCTCCATGCCAAACATGGCTAATGTTGCATGTTTATGAGCACCCTTAAAAATCTCGGCCAAGTCACCACCTGCATTTATCTGTTTTGCAACCCCTGAAAAAGAGACCCAGTGTGCAGTGATGCACATGTAATCAAGGGCTTGGCAACTGGTCCACATGTCTGTTGTCAGGTGTATAGTGTGAACAGCACTCTTCTGCAAAGCTGCCCCAACCAACTCAAGCACCTCTTTATGTAATGCTGGAACAGCAACCCTGGCAAAATAGAACCGGCTAGGAACCTTCCATTTAGGGGCCAGTGTTGCCATGAGTTCAAGAAAACCCACATTTTTGACAAACGAAAAAGGGAGAAGGTCCACCGCTAGCATTTTAGCCAGCTTAGTGTTATACAGGCGTACAATTGGGTGGTTGCGTTGAAATTGCGCATCTGAGGAGAACATGGCTGAAATGGTGCGCTGGACAAATTTACTGGATGATGCTGATGCCTTCTTCGACCCACTTGTGCTCAGTGTTGACATTTTCCGCATTGGTGTGTCTCCCAGACTCTCAGTGTGCCTCCTATGTGTTCCGGAGGGTGTGGTGCTGCCAGGGGTACTGGGTGCAACCGGACAAATGTCTGACGCTTCTCTACCTCCCCGTCATCTTCGGATGAAACACCTAGTATGGGTATATTTTGGCCACTTGCCCTTTGGGATTGCTTTCTCTTGATGTTTGCTAGGTGCGCAAACCATACGACAGCGTGCCTTCTTTGAAGATGACTTATCTGGCCTCCGGTTCCATAGTTGGTACCAGTCTTACCACGGCTAACTCTAGTCTTACAAATGCAACAAACGGCTATGTTATCATACTTTGCATGGACACTAAAAAAGTTCCAAACTGGGGACTGGAAACTTCTGGTTTTGCCGCACGAGATGATACTGCCAATGCCAGATGAAGCAGGGGTGGATGAGCCTTGCAGACATCTACTGGGTTGTGCAATTATTGCAGCAACCCTACTTGAGGGAGTCGAGCTGGATGGAGTCCCCCTCTGGGGAGAAAATATGGGAGCTGTAGGTTTTGTTGAACTTGTTGTACTACTTGACTGCGTTGGTGGTGCTACCAGTGCCACGTCGCCAGGGTCACGCTCAGCATGACGTCGGGATAGGGTATAAATGTCTGTCTGCTGCATGGCCGGTGTGGCTGGAATGACGTGTGTGATGACTAGGTCATTGCTGTCATCCTGTTCATCAACATCAGAATGAACCACTTCATCAAGTCCGGCGTTCGGATCCATAAGTATGAGCTTTCCGGGGCCCTTCCTTTTAACTTTTGATACCTTTCGCAGCGAGTGGTGTGCCTCCCTCTCAGACGTCGGAGATGGTTGCCAATCTAGATCCAGATCATCTGATGGAGCGGGGCTTGAAGAGGAACTTCTACACACACTCCTTGATCTTTTCCTTGCTGGGGAGCTGGGAGAAAATGAATCATCAGGAGGAGTGCCTTCGTCTTCCTGACATGATACCCCGGCTCCAAAGTCAATTTCCTCCTGTGCCCCTACTCCTGGAAGAAGAACCATTGTGGGCACTTGCACCGCTCCATGCGCCGCTACATGGGCCTCTTCACTGACCTCTACTTGCAACTCTCCATGGACCTCTCCTTCTCGGCCTTCTCTTTCTCGGCCTTCTCCTTCTCGGCCTTCTCCTTCTCTGCCTTCTCCTTCTCGGCCTTCTCTTTCTCGACCTTCTCCTTCTCGACCTTCTCCTTCTCGACCTTCTCGACCTTCTCCTTCTCGACCAGCTCCTTCTCGACCTTCTGCTTCTCGGACAGCTCCTTCTCGGACAGCTCCTTCTCGGACAGCTCCTTCTCGGACAGCTCCTTCTTGGACAGCTCCTTGCGCATGTACTTGTGCTTGTACTAGTAGCCCATGCAGTTGTTGTTGCGGCTTTGGTTGTTGAATAGTACTTGTGAGATGAGTTACAACCTGTGTTGATGGTGTGCTGCTACTTTCTTGCGATGAGCCAACATCACTGGTCGTTGGTGATTCAACCACTAAACAGGCTACCTGTGCAGCACTCATGGTGGACTTTTGTTTTTTCCACAAAAACTTAGTGGTCGAGCCACCAGTCTCCTTGGTAAGTGGTGCCACTTGCTTCTTCTTCTCCTTAGTAGAGACATCTTTCTTGCAAGAGGAGCTACGGGCACCTCTTTTTGGAGCCATCTTCTTCAGATGTCGGAACAGCAGGCCGCAGCAGGACTTCTTCCTGGCACTGATGCTCAACGATGATGCAGAGTTATCGACTTTGTGCACCTAAAAGCAAACGAAGACAGAGGAACATCAGTAAATATATGTTGCATATGTAGCGCTTCAATAAATAGTTTGCAAGTAGGCATTTATGAATACACACGTGCACACCACACAATATGGAAATTTCAAAATTAAGAATTGCTAAATTTTTGGGAAACAGGAATTTAACATTGATCCAAGATAGCACACACACAGAGGGTTATAGTTTCATGTACCACTGACTCCCCCTGGGCACAATGGGTGAAAGCAAGGCAAAATGGGTGCAGGCCTATGGCACAAAGCTCACTGCCTGCCTTCAAAATGGCCGCTTGACCCCCATCCACATGGCCAGGACCATGCCTCAAAATGGCCCCCACCAACATAGCCAGCCCCCAACCCCTACTCCAAAAAGTCAAAAAACACAACACCAATCAAATCACCACAATCCAATGCCATCCATCAAGTTTCAGAAGGTTTATGCTGCCTGCTGGTGGTTTTCTGGTGCGAAATTGCAATTTTTGCAATTTCGCGAGTGCGAGATTGTTGCTTCACGACGCGAACGTGGTGAATAACCAGCAAAATCCGCGAACAGACGGATTCTGGGCCCCCTGGGCATGATAAAATCACAGCACACTGGGTGCAGGCCTATGGCACAAAGCACACAAACTGGCTTAAAAATGGCCCCTAGACCCCCACCCACACGGGACCAGGCAATAAACTGGCCCCCACCCACATAGCAAGCCCCCAACACCACCCCAAAAAGTCGTAAAACACACAAAAATCACAACAATCCAATGCCATCCATGCCCTGGCCAGAATAATGTTAAAATTAAAGAAAACAGTTGTATCATGCATGCACCCATAACTAAGCCTGGTAGTTTTCAATTCATGTGCAGAATTGTAATTTTTACAATTTCGCGAGTGCGAGATTGTTGCTGCGCGGGACGTGAGCAGTGCGAACACAGGCAAAAAAAAATTTAAAAATCCGATTTTCGGGTAATCCGCGGGAGTTCGAGGCCCCCTGGGCATAATGAAAGCAATCAGAGCAGACTGGGTGGGCATAGGGCACAAAACACACTGCCTGACTTCAAAATGGCCGATTGACCCCATCCACATGGCCAGGACCTGCAGGACCATGCCTCAAAATGGCCTCCCACACATAGCCAGCCCCCAAACCCACCCCAAAAAGTCGAAAAACACACACAAAAATCACCACAAACAAACAACATCAACTTACTTGTAAATCAAATTTCTAATCAAAAAGTAATCCAAAAGGCCTTAAAGCCAAATCTCCAGCAGCATCCACAAAAAGTAATCCTTCCCAGTCAAGATCGAATTCAAAGTGGCCAGGAAATGGACTAAGCAATGGGAGGAGCTTGCTGGACAGGAAGAGGAAGTTGGAGACTGGGTCACTTCCTTCACCCCTCCCCAATTGTAATTTTTGTAATTTCGCGAGTGCGAGATTGTTGCTGCCCGCGCCGCGGCTCGCGAGCAGTGCGAACACAAGCAAAAAATCCGCCGCGCGCGGATTTGCGTATTTTCGCCACATCCGCAAGAGTTCGCGGATTGCGGATTTACCAAAAATCCGAAAAATCCGCGAGCGGAACGGATTTTGCGCCCATGCTTAGAAGTGACCTTGCTTAGATTTAAGGTTAACCGATGTTGAGCAATGAATTAGTTATGCGCAAGATGTAGCCGATAAAGTTAATGCCTGATCTAAAGAATTAACTCACCTGAAGAAAGTAACAGAAGATTTTGAAAACCGAAATAGACGCAACAATCTGCGTATTTAAGGTATTCCAGAGGGTTCCGAAGGTAATGATATGATCTCTTTCCTGAAGCTGAAGATTCCTCAGATTGTTGGTCTATCAAAGTCGACATTTCTCAATATCCAGAGAACTCATACGATTGGCCCTCGTATTGCACAATCCTCAACCAAATCTCGAGGCATCATCGCTTACTTTCTTTTATATTCTGACCTAATGGAGACTCTTGCTGCTGCCAAACAATGTAAACAAATGCTTTTGTTGGGTCATAAAATTTTCTTCAGTCAATATGTTTCAAAAGCCACCGCTAATCGCCGAAAGGAGTTTTTGAACCTCAGACCCATGCTTCGTTCAATGAATGCTCGCTACAGCCTCATTCACCCTTGTTTCTTTAAAGTGACTTACAAAGAAAGAACATTGACCATTGAGAATTCTGCGGACATTAAGAACTTTATACATATGAATAAAACTGAAGCAAAGGAACTGAGTAAACCCTAATTGCCTTGCATTTTTCTTCTCTTCCTTTTTCTTCGCAGGTTCCAATTTGTCCATTGTTTGATGCTGTCTTTGCTCCTGTCGATGTTGTTCTCGTGTCTCTCCATTGTCTACCCTATTGTATGGTATGTTCCCTCATGCTGTGTGCTTTATATCCCCCTTTTTTTATTTTCTCAATATCACTGCCCATCATTCATTTACTGATTTTCCTTTGTTTACTCTTGGTATTTTTCATCTGGAGCGGTATCTGTTCTTTTTGTCCCCCCTGTCATCTGTATCGTCTTTTTGATCCTACTTACATGGCTAAAGTCCCTCAGCCTTTGGTCATATATTCTAAATATATTCCTCAAAAGAGATCATGTTCTCTCTTCTCTCTCTTTGTTTTCCTTTTCTCTCTTTTTTCGTCTTTCTTCTGTTTTCTCTCTCTCTCCTCCCATATTTCACTATTGCGAGTTTTCTCTTCCCTAAGGTGACTCTGGATGTCTCTTACACTTCATTTTTTGGTCAGCTGTCTCTCAGTAAATATTATGGTATTTATTTTCTTTTTTGCTACTCCTTTTCTCTCATCTTCTCAACACTTCGGCTTAAATCCTTTTTCTATTTTTGTCAGTTTTTCACCTCTTTTTGGACATAGTTTGTTGATTATCACTCATGTTTTTTTGTTTATTTCAATGAACTCTCTCCTGTTTGTTTGTTTATTCCAATGAACTATTTGCTTATCTTTTTTATTTAGTGTCACAAGGTTTATAATTAGGACCTCTTATTGTTATTACAATGAGTAATTTACGCTGGTGTCATGGAATGTTAAATGTATTCGTAATCCGGTTAAAAAACAAAGAGTCTTATTCCACTTGTCCAAACGGAATTGTCAAATTGCCCTACTGCAAGAAACACATCATAAAGAACAAAACAGTAATTCTCTTAGGAAACAGTGGGTCGGCAATGCCTTTAGCTCCCCGGCTGTACAAAACAAAATGCTGTTCTCATAATGTTCCATAGATCTTTGAACGTTCAATTGATAAACAAATATAAAGACTCTGCTTGAAGATGGCTTCTCCTTGAAGTATCCATCAATAATATTAATTTTATGATTTGCAACATATATGGGTGGAATGGAGTAGACCCCACTTTCTGGAAGGATATTTCTTCTTTGTTATTTTCTCATGCCTCTGAAAAGTTATTAGTTGGAGGAGATTGCAACCAACCTCTTGAACCTTTTTAGACCGTAAGTCACAAACTAGATTTGTTCCATCTCAAATGCATAAGGCTTTCCACAAACTATTTTAGATAGAGGGCTCACTGTTGTATGAAGAGTACTTCACCCTAATGATTTGGAATTCACCTTTTATTCTCCCATTCATAAGTCCTTTTCTAGAATTGACTATGTGTTTTTACACAACAAACACTTCAATTTCTCACTCATGCAGAAATAGGATCAATTCTAGTTTCTGATCATGCACCTGTTATTGTAAATTTTGACTATCCTAGCCCCATTTCCTCTTCTCACAGATGGCGATTTAATAATTCCCTTTTATTAGATCAGCAGTTTGCAGATCAATTTATAGCATTTACACAGGAATATTTCACTCATAACCTCCCTTCACATACGCAAATTAATTTTGTCTGGGATGCATTCAAACAACTGCTAGAGGCTTTATAATAGATTATGTTGCCAGACAAAAGAAGAAAACTTTACTGTACGCTTTTATTTTCATTTCAAACACCTTTTAATTTCCAAACAATTATTGCGTGTTAACCATTTTTCGAACGCCAATTGCACGCAGGGCTCTTTTGCTCAGGCCATGCTATGGTTCATACCTAAAAAAGATAAGGATGTGTCTCTTTTTTATTTTGTTTTTTTATTTTAAATCCTTCTGACATACAAACGTTATGGCAAAACATAGGTTGAGACTGTCAAAACAATAATACAAAATATCCCAAGAAGAGAAAAAAAAGAAAAGACACAAAGAGTAAAGTGACAGGTCGAAAGGCGAAACTGTCTCAAGGTGTGGTAAAGAGAAGAGAGGCAAAAAAAAAAGGGATTCATCCAATCCATTCCGTAATTGGACCCCACAGTATTCGACCCCTTTCACATCTTCTGCGACCTTTTAGTCTATATACAGCTAATTCCATGTTGTAAATAGCAAGCAATTGAGCCCTCCAATTTATGAATGTGGGGGGGTCAGGACTGATCCATTGGGAAGTTATACCCGCTCTCATGATAGACATAGCGATAAACAGAAAACCTTCTCAGCTCTGTTCCCCCCTACAGAAGTTTGCGACTGATCGACCCCCAAAATCGCTAAGGTAGGTGTTAACGTCAGTTCTTTACCAGTAATCTGGACTAAAAAGGATTCGATATCTTGTAGGAATTTAGACAAATTGGGACAGGTGAAAAACATACGGATCATGTCAGCAGCCAAGGTGCCACATCTGCTACACGAGTTCCCACGGTTACTAGACCATCTCAAAATTTTCACAGGGGTATAATATAGGTCAAAGGCTGACATGTAGTGCTGGGCCCTCAGACTACCAGTTATTAAAGTCTGGTTGGCCAGCTCCAGGGAAGCCACTATGTCAGTACCTTCTTGGCCAAATTTCGTATCCCACCTCTCATTTTGAATAATTAAATCATCAGGTAAACCAGAAATAAGTGTTTGATCTATTAACCCAATCCAAGATCTTTTTTCTATAATCCCTACCAGAGGGATTTTCAAAAACTTGTCTACTCTTGAAGTTAATTGCTTAAGCAAATAGCTCCTGATTTGTAAAAACCTAAATAAATGCCTGGTAGGGATCCCATATCTGACTTGAAGGTCAGAGAAAGAGGTAATTTGGCCCTCAGAAAAGAAATCGCCGAATAGGTAAATTCCTAGAGTACCACAGCTAATAGTGATCAAGTCCTGGAAAATTGGAGGCAGCAGACCATGTGACAGCATAGGGGTGTGAGCATTGATGTTCAATATGCCGAATCGCCGTCGGATTTTTTTCCATACCGAATAGGCAGATTGAACGACTTTAAATTTGATTTTCTTATAATAGCTTGGTTCCACATTTTTGACTAAGCAGTTATGAGCGTCTTCCGCTAGTAGAGCCTCAAAGATTGTGGGTCTGGCAAATTCCGGCACCACTGCCTTGCCCCAACCAATAGTATTCCCATTTGCTGTAATAGTGCCACCCAATGATATAGCATTAAGGAAGTTAGACCCCAGCCACCCCTTGATCTAGGGAGTATTAGCCAAATAGCTGCCCTTTTGTCTTTATGGTAACCCCAAAAGAATCTTGTACAGGCCCTTTCTGCACTAGAAATGTAATGAGCTGGAAATTCTATGGGGATGGTCCGAAATAGATATAGAAATTTAGGAAATATGGAAATTTTTATGACATTGGAGCGACCATGGAGTGAGAGATGCAAGTGGTCTAATCTTTCCAGAGTCTGGTTCACATCTTTGATTATCGGTAGCATATTGATTTCTGGCATCTGCTCTACAGATGGCGTGATCTTAACCCCAAATAAGTTGTTTCTGGGGCTATAGGGAACCCTTCCGTTTTTGAAAAATCTGAGCGCATGACTTGGGTTTTTGGTCGACATTCAGCCTGTAGCCCGAGACTGCACCAAATTGTTTGGCTAAATCATAAACTGCTGGGAGAGCAGAGCTGATATCTTTCGTGAAGATGGCCACATCATCAGCTTAGGCTAGAGTTTTATAAGCCACGCCATTAACATTAGCGGCCTTAATCCGAAGATTGTTGTCTAATATTGCTCAGGAAGGGGTCAATATAAATTTAGAAGAGAAGCGGAGAGAAGGGGCACCCTTGACGGGTTCCTCTGCTGATGGAGAAGGGGCAAGACTCTTGGCCAGCAATACGAACAGAGGCTACAGGGGAAATATAAAAGGCTTGTATAGCTGTGATGAACTCCTGTGGGAATCCCTTGGTTCTTAACAATAACCATAAAAAGCCCCAGGAGACCCTGTTGAAAGCCTTTTCATCGTCTAACAGGATCATTGCCAATGGTTGTTTACAAACCTGGCCCCAATCAAATAGTGCTATTACCCGCCTGCTTTGATCTGATGTGTCACGGCCAGGTATAAACCATGCTGATGGATGGAAACCAGGGGGGCAATAACCTTTCCAAACCTGAGGCAACAATGTTAGCATAAATGTTGCTATCAGCACAGATTAGAGAAATCTGACGGTAGGAAGAAGGACTGAGTTCTGGTTTATCTTTTTTCTTAAAGACTACAATGGTAGTCTCGTGCCATAAGTCAGGTGTCCGGCCATTCTGAGAAAGTGAAATCAAAGATTCAAGCTCTCCAGAAAGAATGCGCCTTAATGTCCGATAAAATTCGAGGGGCAAGGAGTCAGGGCCAGCAGCCTTTTGCGCTGCAAGTGAGGCTATCGCTAGTTCCATCTCCTCCCTGGTTATCGGGGCGGACAGCATAACCCTCTGTTCCGGTGTGACCTTGGATGTTAAATAATCACCCAGAAATTCCTCACCCGATATGTCTTCATCGTCCTCATCTGGAGAGTAGAGCGTTTTATAGAATTCTTGAAATACCTCCAACACCTTGCCCGGACAGTCCTGAGTCTGACCCTTTTTGTCTTTAATTCGACATATCCAGTTTGAGACAGCCTTATGTTGTAATCCGTTGTAATCTTTTGGCCAGCAATCTGCCCGTATTTTCACCAAACTCATAAATGTCCGTTTTGTATTGAATAAACTTAGCGGCGAGTTCCACCCCGAAATATTGGTGTATTCTATTTCTACCAATTACTATCTGGCATTGACATTCCTCTCTTTTTCCCTGATCTGCAATCACTCGAATGAGCTCTTCCTCTACTGCTTGAAGCTGATTAACCCAACCATTAACCCTTTTCTTTGATCATCTTCTGACGATGAAGGGAAACACTGCGGGTCTCCCCCTCATACTGCCTTACAGGTGTCCCAGACGATTAACTCAGGGGCGGTGCCCTTATTCCTACAGAAAAAGTCTGTTATCCAGTTTGTCATGTAGCGGCAATACTCTTGATCTAGCAGTATTTTTTGCTCAAATGTCCAGGTTGGGGCCCGCTTCTTTCTGTCATTTGACCCACAACAGTTTAAAGAACAGATTTGTGTGTAGTTATGCCTACCCACTATCCTTAAATATTGTCCAAACCATTACATTAACCCCAAAATAGATCAGTTCAGTTTTTCTAATCAGGAAGTCTCTAAGAATAAAGTTAGCCAAATGAAACTTTTGAAATATTTTGTGTTGTTTGCCATAACTACTTTGAAAAGAGCTAGTTGTGCCCCCACCACCACCAAACTCCCTTTAAGCCCTCCCCCCATACTTCCTCCTACCCTTTTACCGTTCCTACCCATGAACCCCTCCCTCCCAATCACCATCATCAGAGGCATGGGGACCAGTGGTCCCTGGTGATGCTGAGCTGGGCACCCCACTCTCTCACCGCTATACACTGAGTGTACTCAAAGATAGATACAAAAACAATGAAGAGCATCTAAGTGAAAAAAGAAAAGAAGAAGAACCTGAACTGGGAGAAGCCGAAGAACACCCGATCCAAAGAACAAAGAGTAATCAAAGAACTCACTGAACAGTTAAATCAGGGATTTTGCCCTGTCCTTATAGAAAGTAGGTACTCTTTGGCCTGAACTTCTGACTGGAAAAAGTGAGTTTGGCCTTTAAAAATCACTTTTTACTTGGTTGGGTTCAGAAGGAAAATCTGGACTCCCTTCACCTGGAATTCAGGCATCAATTGTCGAAGGTGCCATAGCTGTTCTACTGTCTTCTGACAAAAGTCAGGGCGCACAACAAAGTTGCAGCCTTTCCCAGCCCTTTTGCGGTCGGGCCTGGCCAGATCATACAGGGATTCCCAATTCAAAAAGTTTTTAAGGGAGATCAATATGGCACGATGGCGATTGACAGACTGACCCACTGAACTACACTGGTTAAAAGGGAAGCGATGCACCCTTTGAATTTGGATCTTCCAATCCCATTGAGGGAGATCTGGGAAAGCTTCTTTGAAAAGCTCAATCACAAATTGGCAGATGTTAGAACCTTCCTGGTCCTTCGGAATACCCAGATTATTCCATCTAGCCTGATTTCCAGGTCAGTCAGTTTTAACAAAGTATCATCTCTAGCCGATTGCATAAGTTCCGTCTTGGATTTCTGTGAGGCCAGTTCGTCTTCGAGTTGGGAGATCCTGGTTTCTGCATCTCCTATTCTTGTGGAAAAGTATGAGCATGTCTTGGCTATCCTGCGGATAGAGTTTTGTAGTTTCCTACAAGCCCCTTGTGTACAGGAGCTTGCAGCTCTTGCCTCCTCCCTATGTGCCATCATCACCTGGTAGATTGTAGATAAGGTGATTTCTTCAGGGCAGTTAGGATTTCTTGGGGATTGGCGGTCCCCATGGCCAACAAGGGCTCCAGGAGGGGGGCTGCGCAGCCCCCTTTGCAATGTGTTTGAAGCCCCGGGAAGGTGGTGGTCCCCAGGGCATGTGGGGGGCTCGTGCCCTCCCCACACATTTGTTTTCTTTTTTTTTAACTGAGCCAGTCCCTGGTGCATTTCAAATTTAATGCGGGGGGCACGCGGCCCCCGCATTAAATTTGAAATGCCCCGGGTAGGTGGTCGTTCTCGGGGCGTGCGGGACCCCCTGAGCAGGCCTAGGGCATCAGGCTGTTTCTACCCTGCCCCCTTTTCTTATTTTTTCACTATGTTTCACTGTTTTCTTGTGACTCGGTTATACTGAGTCACAAGATGGCTGCCAACACTTCCTGGTTTGGAGTGTTGCCAGCCAATCACAGTGAAGCTTGTGCTCGAGAGGGTTCACAAACCCACAGCTGCCATTTTCTTTTTCAAATTTCTCAGGAACAACTGAACGGATTTATACCATTTAACAAAAAGGACTCTTTCTGAGCAAAGGACTACCTTTTTGCCAAATTTGGTGTAATTGCGTTCATCAGTTTGGGCTGTAGCTTTGTCTAAAGTTTCCTATGGAAAATAACATGGGGAAAACGTGTTTTGAGACCCCCTTTTTTCTCGGCCCGCGCTTGCCGAATCACCCCAAAACCTTCAAGGCAGGAGCTGACCAGTGCGGGGCACTAGTTTTGAAAATTTGCTACACCTGCTGCGGGTGTGGCGGATTGCAGCGCCTGATACAGGTGTGGGGGTTGAAGTACCTGCTGCGGGTGTGTGTCTGTGTGAGATTCATAGCTTGGGTTTGGAAATGATACAAAGCAACCTGCTGTGTTGATAAGGATGCATCGGCAGGGGTGGTTTACGGTGCGGGGTACACACTGGTACCCTCCATCCCCCCTACCACTCACCGGGGCACCACCTACAGTGAGCAGGGCCTAATTTACAGGCGCTTCTCATTCTTGGGTCCTGAGGAACAGAGACACAACTGTGAGAACAACACACTCACCACAACTTACTCACCGAGCAGAAGACACCAGGACATGACACCACCAAGAACCCACACCACAGTGCCCCACCAAGTGACACAACTCCCTGCCACATCAGCACAAACCACAACCTCAGCCCACCCCAAACCAGCACAACACAACCCAACCATGCACCTCACACAAGTTTCACACATTACAGCAAGCTCATAAATGCATCACCACAACACAGGTAATCTGCACGCCACAAGCTCATGCCACATATCACTACAACACCCATAAGTAACCACAACACGTTTGCTACACACCACCAGTACCAGCTCCTACCACAACATGTCTGCTACTCACCACCAGTACCAGCCCCCATCACAACATATGTCTGCTACACACCACCAGTCCTGCATGGACACAACACCCACAAGTCACCACAACACATGAGTGCTATACACTAGCATCCCTTGCCATGCATCACCACAACACAGGTGTGCTACACACCACCAGCTCCACCACCCATCACCCCAACAGTCACAAGTCATCACAACACCCACAAGGCACCACAACACATGTGTGCTACACAACAACATCCCTCGCCATGCATCACCACAACACACGTGTGCTACACTTGCCTCACCGCACATCACACAAGTTCACACACAAACACTAACAAGTTATGACCACAACAAATCTCCGCTGTACGTCGACATAACTCATCAAAGCAACACAGTGGACCCCAAAAACAATTCACACAACATAAATCTGCAGACTCCGTTCCACTATGCATCACCCCTTCAAAACACCAAAGTTGCACCCATCCACAGTACATGTTTCCCGCTCGCACTACAGCATGACCATGCATGCAGTGCCTCCAAGTCCCAGTGCCTCACCATGGGTCCCGGGGCTGCCGCAGGTGCAGTGGCACCGGGTCTCAGAGGTGCCCACTTCACCGAAATTGTATCTGTGTTTTACTGTGGGCATGGATTCCTCACTTGCATTAGGGGGGCCAGTTGCCACCTTACAGCGCTGCTCACAGTCCCACATGACGCGTTACCACAACAGATGGGGAGAGGATGTGGTCTGATGGCTAGGCGGCCGACTTTGGTGCTGGAAACCAATGTTGGGAGCCTCAGGGTCGCGTCCACATCCTGTGAGACTGGGCAAATCACATAATCTCCCTGTGCCTGAATGTGTCCTTGTGTAACGTAACTGGTGCCATTGTAAAGCACTCCAATACCTTCGGGTTGAGTTCATGCTATATAAAATCTGCATTAAAAATACAGATCTTGCCACACACCTGCCAATGCTCAAAACATCTTCACAGCTCACAAGACATCACAAGAACCAGCCACACATAAGCACACACCTCTAAACAACCACACCAGAGAGCACCAATCACAAGCTCTGACAAACCCAGAACGTATCACAAAACAACCCCACAATGCTCAACCAACCTCAATCACCCTGGGCACATTTCCACAATGCAAGATCTCGGAAAGATAGCACAGCAAGCTAAGCTCGTGCTGCTGTCCCACCTGCGGTGGTGGCTGCCAGCAACAGGAGTGTGGGTGTGTGCTTGGGGGTGGTGAAAGAACGGCCCTATTGCCCCACTTGCCAAGGGCCCCATCTCACATCCACCCCTGGTTAGGCACACCGGGCAGCGGCCGGATGGGGGTCTTGGTAGTTGGAGAGAATCGATAAATATGAGATTGGGGGGTCACAGAGCCGGGTCTTTGGGCCCAGATCGCCCTCTGCTCAGAATGAGTCACCAACCACCCAGGACACCTGATTCAAACTCTCCTGAAGTGTTCTGTACAACTCACAATACACACCCACCCCAAACACAGAGCGCTTCTCGCCATCACAGTGCTGCCATGCGATCAGTGTACAGCTCTGTGAGCCCACACCAAGAAGGGCAGCACTATAAACTCTTCCTCTGCACTGCAGTATGAGGGGCTTACCTCAGTGCACCCAGCTGAGGGATTTATAGGCCATCAACAGCACCACCAAGGTAAGTGAGAGGTTCATCTCAGTCAGGTCGATATCAGCCACTGACCCCCTAGAACTGTCTGCCCGAATGCAGGGTCCATGTCCATGTTCAGTCAGAGCCAAGAGTCCTAGCCCAGAGACTGACTGGGCCCAGAGACTGTCTGAGCCCAAAGTCAGTCAGAGCCCAGAGCACCATCCCCAAAGAAGCCTTGCGGGTGCCGAGAAGGTTTTTACTGAGCCCTGCTCGCCTGCTCCTGTTGGCTATTAGCCAAGCCCGTGATGAGCTTAGACTGATAAGCTCACCATAAATGAAACCGCAGGGAGTTGACGGTCCCTGGGGCAGTGTGGGGGCAGTGGGACCCACCCATGCATTTTTTTCAGTGCCCCGGGACCTGGCCCACCCGGGGGCTGAAATACAACGAAGCGTGGCAGTCCGCGCTTCGTTTTTTTTAATTTTCTCAGCCGGATTCATGACCCCAGCACGAATTCGGCTGATTTTTTTTAACAAAATGCTATTTTAGGCCATGAGGGTCCTTGTGTTCACAAACCCACTGCTACCCTAGATATCAAAACTTTTTCTTTTTCACATTTCTCAGGAACTACTAAACTGAACTTTTTGTTTTTTCATTAAAAAAGTATGAAAAAACAAAAGGTCACAGGGACGTTATAGTCAGAAAACAGGATTAAGTAAACCATAGAAGTTCACTGAAAAAAAACAGAGGTTACAGGGACATTGTAGTGAGGCTCAGCTTTTATTCGTATAAAACCACAGAAATTAAGCAGTTATAATTACCTCAGCTAACTATAACTTATCCCATGCAGTGCACTGCTTATGACCTGATATATAACATCATTCAATACATGGTCAGTGACATCACTGATGACATCACTGATAGCATCTCACATGGCATCACTGATGACATCAATCAATGAGTGTAAGTGTTTTCTCAGAGTTTATGTGTGTTATACATATACACTAATCTACTACAAAAGTTAATTTGGTATGCTAGGTATACCACTAATGAGTGGTGCTACTTCTTAGATATATTATGTGAGTGGCTGTGTGTATTCATGTGTGAGTGGGTGTCTGAGTGCCTGTATGGGTGTGTGAGTGGCGGTATGGGTAAATAAGTGGTTGTGTGGGTAGTTGTGTGGATGAGTGAGTGGCTGAGTGAGTAGCTGTGTTGGTGAGTGGCTGTGTGAGTGATATATGGGTGGGAGAGTGTGTGAGTGAGTAGGTGTATGAGTGGCTGTATAAATGAGTGAATGGCTCTGTGAGTGGCTATATAGTTGAATGAGTGTGTGTTTGGCTGTAAGGGTGTGTGATTGGGCAGATGGATTCGTCAATAGGTGTATGACTGGCTGTATGGGTCTGTGAATGGGATTGTGAGTAGTTCTATAGGTATAGAAGTGGCTGTGTGAGTGGCTGTGTGGGTGTGTGAGTGGTTGTATGGCTATGTCAGTGGTTTTAGAGGTATGTGGATGGGTGTATGAGTAGTTGTATACGTATGTGACTGGTTGTATGAGTAGCTATATGGGTGAGTGAATAGTTATGCGAGTAGCTTTATGAGTGAGTGGGTGTTCGAGTTACTCTATTGATAAGTTAGTGGTTGTGTGCACATTTGAATTGGTCTGTGAATGGATATATGAGTGGTTGTGTCAGAGATGACTTCAGTTATATAATTCTCGATGTCATCAGTGATGTCACTGGTACTGGAGAAATTCCCTCAAGACCTATATACTTTTCATCAATAGCCTAATTTGCATATATTTACTTCAGTCATGCACAACAATAACATCAAAACTAATGAGTTTCATTTCTTTGATATTTTATTTCATCATTCTTTTGTTTATAAATTCATCATTATTTATTTGTTCATTTTCATTTCTTGAAAAATATTTTTATCTTTTTTTAAAGTATACACTATTTTGTACAAAATACATATTTAGCAAATATCATAAAAATTTTACAAAACGAGAAAAAGAGAAAAACCTGGACTGTAAAAATGCAATAAATACAATACCACTCATACATACACAATCATTCTAACCTATTACCATCCACACATTCCATACAAATGTAGTATCTGAACAAATCTTGATTTAATAAGGCAGAAGAAGGAATTATTCTGCCCAAATTTGTCACCATCAGATGTAAAAATGGGTTCCACGCAAGGCCGACGCGCGTTTCGGTGGGTTCTGTACCAACTCCCTCAGGACCTATGCAGATACAAACATTTCTTAAAACACAAGAGCCAGTGATTATTATTTCACAAGATGTATGTTAGTAGTCTTCTTATAAAAATGGCAAAATTCAATGTCTCAATAGTCTCAGTGCGCATCAAAGGATATTGGTTCCTTTTATTTTTCTAGTAGATGCCTCACATGGGTATTCTTTATATTAGTGTCCTTTCATTATAAAAGAGTGCGTCTCAACGTAACCAAGTAGTGAAATAGTATCTCAATATTGTGGTACCTTTATTGTTCCAACGCAAACGAGTAGTTAGTTTTATCTGGTAGCAAACTGAGATCCCTCGTTTTATACACAGGACGCCATCTTCGTTGTAATCACTTTCACAGCCTCATAGTCTGGCGTCTTCCTTCTGCATGTGAGTCCCACACTCGAGTTTCTACGTGGCAATAGTGATGGCAATAGTGATGTCACTGACGATGTTGTGAGTGATATAATTTGTGAGGTCATAAGCAGTGCATTGTGGGGGCATAAGTTATAATTAGCAAAGGTAACTATTACTGCTGAATTTCAATGGTTGAGTGAAATCTGAGCCTAACTATAACGTCCATGCAACTCAGAGGTCTTCAAACGTTTGTCGGCTGAACCCGCATCTAAACCTTTTTATACGTCAAGTCCCCTCCCCCACCACCACCACCTGACAAAAACGTTATGGAAGCTGGTACTCAGCATCATTGCTGGCCATTCCTTCCTGCAGAGCCCAGGTTGTATAGGGCAAATAATATCAAATAAAGTAAGAGTGTTTAGTAAACTGAAGTTTCTGTAGTGCGTGTGCTTATTATGAAGTTGAAATGAAAAGTCTCCAAGAAAAAAATAGCACAAAAAACTTACATTGGTGCTTTATTTTTCACATTAACACCAAATTTAGGATAGATTAGTAAAAACACTCCCAAAACACAGGTGAGAGGTGTGCCTGTTTTTCTCTATAGAGACAGTCATTGTGTGGATGGAT
Organism: Lissotriton helveticus; assembly: GCF_964261635.1. Lineage (NCBI taxonomy): Eukaryota > Metazoa > Chordata > Amphibia > Caudata > Salamandridae > Lissotriton > Lissotriton helveticus. Next base: position 1,474,329,116 of record NC_136065.1, read on the forward strand.
TCTTGTTTCTGCCATCCATAGGCGTGCTCCACTTCCAGTCCTGAGCAGAACCTGGAAACGGGAGTGCTCACAACATTTTGTAATATATTTTTTGCAGTTTTATTTCTCGCGAGAAATGCGCATTCGCGGGCGGCTGCGCATGCGCATTGTTATCCAAGACAGCGGCGCGATTAGAAGAGGGAGCCACGGACGCAGCGGACAAGGTAAGTGCTTTTTATTTACTTTTGTAAGGCTATTTAACAAAAATAAGGTATGTAGGGGAGGGGGGCAGGTGGCGCGACTACGCCCACTGTTAAAAAAAAGCCAATAATGTTGAGAGGGGGGAAACAAGAAGAACAGACACCACTCTAAGAAGAAACACTGAGAATAGGAAGGTATAATATCAACTGGTAATGGAAGGACACGATGCAAGAGGAGAAAAATAACCAACACAGCACCATTGGGACTTACCATACTGTAAGGAGACAGCGCAGCCAAACAGAACACGGTCTTTGAAACAAATGGACAACGTGGTGCTAGACATCTTTGTCAAACAAGAGGAGAGTAGGGACCTGCAAAAAGAAAAAGAAAAAAGATCACCTTTCAAACAGAGATAGAAACCACTTAGGTTTTACTAAGTTCCATGAATTCTCCTTTGTGCACGTGTATGCATTTCTTGAGCTCCTCAGAAATCTCAAAGGTGATTGTTCTGTCTCTATATGATACTTTGAAGAAACAAGGATGGATAAGACCTTAATGAACGTTCATAGATCAAAGCCTAGGTCTGAGGTCAAGAAACTCTTTTCATCAATTGGCTTTTGACTTTGAAACATCTTGACTAAAGAAAATCTTCTAACCAGACCATAACATCTGTTTACATTGTTTAGCTGCTGTAAGGGCTGCCATTAAATCAGAGCACAAAACAAATAAATAGACAATAATTCCTTATGGTCTGTTTGAGGTTGATACGTTGAGAGGACCAATGTATGTCTCAGTAAGTGTGTGAGTGTCTCAGTGAGTCTGAGAGTGGCTGAATAGGAGCCTCACTGGGTATGTGAGTAGGTGTGTGATTGTCTGAGTGGGTCTGTGAATGAGTGTGTGAGTCTCTGAGTGGGTCTCTGAGTGGGTGTCTGAGTGGATGTAAGAGTGTTGGAGGGAGTATCTGAGTAGATCTGTGAGAGGACGGGTGAGTCTCTGAATGGGTCAATGAGCTGGTGAGTGAGTTTCTGAATAGGTCTGTGAGTGGATATGAGAGAGTATCAGTGGTTCTAGAAGTAGGTGCATGAGTGTCTGAGTGGATCTGTGAGAGGATGTACATGTCTGAGTGGGTCTATGAGTGGGTCTCACACACACTCATAGGCCCACTGAGACACTCATGTACCCACTCACAGACACACTCAGACAGGGCTATATATGGCTGCAGGAGGGGGTTGTGCTGCCCCACTCTTTTTTATTTTCAAGGGCCTGCCCCAGCTAGGTGGTGGTACCTGGGGCTGAGAAAAGTCTGGGAATTTTGCTTCTCTTCCCCTTTTCGTCTAATAAAAGAACGCCCTGGGGAGATTGGTGGTCCCGTGGGGGGGGGTCTGTGCATGCCCCCATATATCTTTTTTTACAGCCTCGGAGAGGTGCTGGTTCCGAGGGTACAGTGCAGTTTGCACGGCACCCCTGCTAAATATCAGCATGAGCACTGAGGAGGTGGTTGTCCCCGGGGCATAAACAACCTCTTAGAGGGGGGCCCGTGCACCACCCTCTGTTTTTATAAAACTGTTTATTCCCCCAGGACCTGGCCTACCAGGTGGTGATATTGGAAAGAAGCATGAGAGACAGCATTTTTTTTTCAATTCACTGCAATATTTATGAATTTCACTATCAATTTAAAAGAAATTGCTTTTCTGCCCTGCTGGGGTCCCTATGGGACCCCAGGACCAAGGCTATGACCCTTGTCATTTTCTTGCTGTTTTATGGAGAACTTGGCTGAAGCTGAGCCTAAGTGTGCTTCCAACACTTCTTGGTTGAAGTGTTGTCAGCCAATCAGAGCACTGCATATCTCTGCACCAGCTTGTCATCATTTGTGAAGGATTTGCAGTCGTACATATACAAACTTGAATTTCCTTTAATTTCTCGTAAACTACTGAAAAGATTTACACCAAATACCTGAAAGCATGATCTGCGAATCAAAAGCTACATTTCGACCAAATTTGTACAGTCAGCTATCAATACAACATTATCATATCCACTCACACATCAGTACAGACACTCAGACACCGCCTCTCATTCATAGAGTTATTCACACACCTAGTCAGTAATAGAAATAATGAATCACACTGTTGTTTACTCACCTGTACAGTTATACACATACCACCTCACTTATTTAAACATATACTAACACATACTTTCACTCTAATAAAATAATTAATACAAGCACACACTGGTCCATACAGGCACTCTCACAATCACTCACTCTCACATATAGTCATTCATACAGTCCATCACTTACATATACTGCCTTTGACATTTGCAGTTACTCACATATGTACCACTGAGTAATCCATTCACTCACCAAGACATCCATACACAAACTCACCCAACCATACAGCCATTCACAGATACAGACTTGAACACATATATTCAGTGAATTATCCACTCACACATTTATGCCCAGTCATGTCCCCCCACCCACGCACACAGACACTCAGACACCCATACATATACTCAGACAAGCAATCAATAGCCCATATAGATCCTCATTTAGCTGCGAACCAAACCATGCAACCACTTACACACCATCTGACAACCTAAACTGTGTGAATGTCTGTATCAATCGCAAACACATGCATTAAGTAGGACACAATTAATCGCTCACTTATACAGTCAGTCACACACCTACTTAATCATGCATCCTGACTCTTACACACTCATTCATTCTTCAATACACCTTGGCATATATATAAAACATATTTACATTTTAAAGAAACACATAGTCACTGGATGATGTCAACACTGATGTCATCAGTGATGTCATTTGAGATGTCATCAGTGATGTCATCAGTGATGTCACTGACCATGTCATGAATGATGTAATATGTGACGTCATCAGCAGTGCATTGCGGGGGCATGAGTTATAGTTAGCTATATCAGGGAAATTTCTATTGTTTTGTAAGAGCGAAACGTCCAACTAACTATACCTTACCTGAAGGTATATTTTTTTCAGTGAATTTACAAGGTTTTTTAAATGCTTATTCTTAACTAGAACGTCTGTAAAACCTATGTTTTTTCAGTGCATTTCGAAGGTTTTTTAAATGTTAATTTCATATTTTAATACGTATAAAACCTATAATTTTTCTAATTGTTTTACAATATTTTGCAACTTTATCATCCTTTTTTAACGTATAAAATTATATCATATTTTATATCTTCCCCCAAAAATATGTATATAATTTTTTCTTTTTGTTTGAGAAAACTAAAGTACCGTATCGGTAGTCTTCCAAGCTCCATCAGCACGTGAATCCTATCCGCCATATTGAAATGATGCACATTTCGTATCCGACGGGTTCGTGGCACCTCGTCCCGTGTAACAACATACACGTTGGTTGCACCAGCTGTTAGTTTGGTATGCGACAGGTACGCAGTACCAAGCCGCGTATTACGTCATGTACATATGGGGTCGTGCACGCTGTGTGTTGCGTAAGCGACGAATGCACGCTGCCAGGCCCTGTCTTACATCATAGACATATGGTGTTGTGCCGGGTACGCCATTCCCTCATTTTTTTTATGTCTCAAAAGTATATGTAAATAACTTTAAAGTGTATATGAGAGCAAGTGATAATCTAAAATATTTTAAACATTTATATATTTCTAACAGTAATAAACCTATATTATAGTAAATATATAGTCTCAAAATCGTGTCAGGTGTGGTCTCATTGTGCGCTGAGTGCGCAATTGCCATGTGACCTTAAAAAAAGCATTTCATTAGTTCATAACATTTCCCATTGGTAACATGGTTGCATATGCTGTCCACAGCACAATGTAAAGTGGTACGGCCCAGGGGCAGTATCATACACAGATAATGAACACACGGACACAGATAGATAGTGGAAGTGGGTATGGGCACGTTCGACACCTTTTTATTACCGGGGTCACATATCCAGTGACGTCTGTGGTGGATACATGTGAGGTGAGTGTAAACCAACCCTCAGGGAATGGATGCTGCTATCATCAACTACAACAGTAATCATTGAATCACACACAGACGTTCAATAATAAAAGAATCAATGGTTTGTGCTGCAGTAAGTTAGTGACATTAGATGTGAAATAATACAGAAAAATATTCTATCATAAAAGAACCACAACTTGTGATATGCTGAGACACAATCAATAGATCTGAAATAATACACAAAAAGATTGTGTCATAAAGGGTCCATGAGTTCTAGTGCACTCAGATAGCTACATCAAAAGCATTCAGCATGTGCACAGCCAGCGATGATGTGTGCTGTGGGCGGGCCGTACTAGGAGTAATATCTGTTGCCATCAACACAGCATCATCAGCAATAGCGGCTTGATCTGAATTGCCAACACTGGTGTCTGCAGTGTAGGCCAGAGAGAGCGGTCAGCAAGGGCCCACAGCTACGTAACGTGGACTTGAGCTGCCCAGTTTGTCATACGCAAAGCAACAAAAGCATGTGTGGAGCCTGCAATGATGCGTATGTGTGATGCCGACTGAGCGCACTGCAGCAATGTCTTTTCCAACAGGACTACCTCATCTACAATACCAACTTGATCTGAATTGTGAACACTGCTGTCTGCAGTGTTAATTGAAGGCAGTACTTACACAGACATCCATTAATACTTTTTCTCACTTCCTCTTCACAAAATACAAGAACATAAATGACAGAAAACTCTGCAATAAATAAATCAAAATATTTTGAATTGTAATTTCTGCTGTCCACAGTGTAGACTATTCAGTGTTCCATTGTACTTGCAAGATGAATTTGGTCATTGAAGTAAACCTATAAGTCATCTAAAAAAATTCTTCATTCAAGATTACTAAAAGGATATTGTGTATATTTCAATAGACGTTGTAGTTACTTGACTAATAGATTCTGTAATTAAACAATCACCACTTGATCTGAATTGTGAGCCCTGCTGACCGCAGTGTAGGCCAGAGGCAGTATTCATTAACGCCTCACAGCCACGTACCGTTGAATTTAAAAGCATGGAGTTGGTTGCACCAGATCAGAGGGGGTACACAGAAATAATCACAGACTTTAACTTCTGACATCCTCAATCATAGAATCAAGACCCCGTTTCACTATTCGGACCTGCTGTACTGCGGTGTACTCCACCGACTGGTGTCAACCAAGCACAATAATCATGTGCAACAGTTAGCTACACAAGCACAGAGTCTGATGTACCTCAACGGAGGGAGTTCTATGAAAACCACGCAGCAAGTCATATCGGACATCGTCCATTGTGGATTCAAGACACCGTTCCACTGTTGGGACCTAGAGTTGGTTGCAACTGGTCGGAGGTGGTACACAGAAATAATCACAGACTTTAACTCCTGACATCCTCAATCATAGAATCAAGACCCCGTTTCAGTGTTCGGACCTGCTGTACCGTGGTGTAGTACAGTGACTACAGTCAACCAAGCCTAATAATCCTGTACGGTATAAAAGGGGGTGGTGATGGACGGAGCATCTGAACCAATCAAACACTCACACCCAGTCAAAAGATCTGGGTTTGATCCATCACCGTTCTTTAGCCCACTCTGCCACCCCAGTTCAGACATGGCTATATGCAAATCAGTCTGACCCTGTGCCTCATGGGAACAGTCCAGCCCGAACTGCCAAGCCATGCGTTCCTTGGACCGGAAAACAAGCTTCCGAGGAACGGTTTCTGGCATTACAGCCGTCTTCAGCCCGGCTTGCTTGAATCCAGTGTCAAAGTGAGCAAGGGACTCATGTCTGAGCATACCCTGCCACACTTATGGCGGCCAAAGCGGTACAAAAGGGGGTGGTGATGGACGGAGCATCTGAACCAATCAAACACTCACACTCAGTCAAAAGATCTGGGTTTGATCCATCACCGTTCTTTAGCCCACTCTGCCACCCCAGTTCAGACATGGCTATATGCAAATCAGTCTGACCCTGTGCCTCATGGGAACAGTCCAGCCCGAACTGCCAAGCCATGCCTTCCCTGGACCGGAAAACAAGCTTCCGAGGACCGGTTTCTGGCATTACAGCCGTCTTCAGCCCGGCTTGCTTGAATCCAGTGTCAAAGTGAGCAAGGGACTCATGTCTGAGCATACCCTGCCACACTAATGGCGGCCAAAGCGGTACAAAAGGGGGTGGTGATGGACGGAGCATCTGAACCAATCAAACACTCACACCCAGTCTAAAGGTCTGGGTTTGATCCATCACCGTTCTTTAGCCCACTCTGCCACCCCAGTTCAGACATGGCTATATGCAAATCAGTCTGACCCTGTGCCTCATGGGAACAGTCCAGCCCGAACTGCCAAGCCATGCCTTCCCTGGACCGGAAAACAAGCTTCCGAGGACCGGTTTCTGGCATTACAGCCGTCTTCAGCCCGGCTTGCTTGAATCCAGTGGCAAAGTGAGCAAGGGACTCACGTCTGAGCATACCCTGCCACACTTATGGCGGCCAAAGTGGTACAAAAGGGGGTGGTGATGGACGGAGCATCTGAACCAATCAAACACTCACACCCAGTCAAAAGATCTGGGTTTGATCCATCGCCGTTCTTTAGCCCACTCTGCCACCCCAGTTCAGACATGGCTATATGCAAATCAGTCTGACCCTGTGCCTCATGGGAACAGCCAAGCCCGAACTGCCAAGCCATGCCTTTCCTAGACTGGAAAACAAGCTTCCGAGGACCGGCTTCTGGCATTGCAGCCATCTTCAGCCCGGCTTTCTTGAATCCAGTGGCAAAGTGAGCAAGGGACTCACGTCTGAGCATACCCTGCCACACTTATGGCGGCCAAAGCGGTACAAAAGGGGGTGGTGATGGACGGAGCATCTGAACCAATCAAACACTCACACCCAGTCAAAAGATCTGGGTTTGATCCATCACCGTTCTTTAGCCCACTCTGCCATCCCAGTTCAGACATGGCTATATGCAAATCAGTCTGACCCTGTGCCTCATGGGAACAGTCCAGCCCGAACTGCCAAGCAATGCCTTCCTGGACCGGAAAACAAGCTTCTGAGGACCGGTTTCTGGCATTACAGCCGTCTTCAGCCCGGCTTGCTTGAATCCAGTGGCAAAGTGACCAAGGGACTCACGTCTGAGCATACCCTGCCACACTTATGGCGGCCAAAGCGGTACAAAAGGGGGTGGTGATGGACAGAGCATCTGAACCAATCAAACACTCACACCCAGTCAAAAGATCTGGGTTTGATCCATCACCGTTCTTTAGCCCACTCTGCCACCCCAGTTCAGACATGGCTATATGCAAATAATCCTGTACAGCAGTTAACTACGGAAGCACAGAGTCTGATGCACCTCAACGGAGGGAGTTCTGTGAAAAGCAAACAGCAGGTAATATCGGACATCGTCCATTGTGGGATCAAGATACCGTTCCACTATTGTGACCTAGAGTTGGTTGCACCTGGTCGAAGGGAGTACCTTCATTTCCACTCTCAGATGCAGTTCTAACATCGTCCATTGCGGGATCAAGACACCGTTCCACTGTTGGTACCTGTTGGACTACTGTGTTAGTAGTGTACAGAGCACTCCACGGTGCTGGGCTTCAGGCTGGGTGCTGTGTGCCGGTGTTGTGGTAGTCAGCATTGATCTCAGGAGCCTTCTGAGCTCGCAGACCTTGGCGCAGGAGCTTCCGCCGGGACTTGGGGGGCCCTTTTTCACATACGGCGTTGTCAAAAGGTGAATTGTGCAGCATATATGAGTCGCAGCATCCATGACGGTTTCTGAGTACCGCACAATAGTTGCATATAGCCAGTGTCTAACCCAGGGTGGTGTGGAGTGCAAAAAAACGATGGATTTAGGCCCAGATCCTTGTACTGGGGTGAATGTATGACATTGTTCTACATTCTGTCCATCATCTGTGTTTTTTGCGGGTTTCTGAGTACCAGCACGCTGAGAGCATCATTCACGCAGCCACTTTCACTCATGTGGGCAACCTCGTGGCTGTGTAAGCGGCACAGACCTGGCATTTGCCATTCTGTAAGAGAGCCACACCCAGAGAAACGTGACTTTTATTCATACCCTTATTCTAGCCTTGCGTACGCCGAGCCAGCCCACTACGCTAAAGATTTGGGGGGGAGGGGGCACGTACGTGCTATGCTTCCGTACTGACTGTACTATGATGGTAGCGTCCACTATCCACTTCATTCATTACACCATCAGTGTATGTTGATATGTACATGTCTGTGCTCTGCATGCTCAAGTCTGTCCAGCACATCCCTTCAGCACTTTGCATTGTATACTTTTATAATCGAGATTCACTTGCCACCTTCACACATTCTTTGCTCCCATCTCTCCCCGCATTCTGCATTGTGTAACAGAGGTGCCAATCCATGTTTGGTGCGTGTACATGGCTAGCCACGGTTCCCACAGTACGTAGTGTAGTTGTGTCTGTTAGGTGTACATGTTGTTTGTCATGTTGTATGTGATTATACAAGGTAGCTCGTTTATACACGAGCAGTGGTTTCTCCCATTTACATATCGCTATCTTAAAGAGCATACAGAAGTTTTTTCTCACAGGTAAAAACTGCGACCACATTTGGCAGTCATTCATTACTATCCAAAAATGTAAAACTGCATGACGCTTCTAAGCTTACAACCCCCAATCTTGTGTGCTTTCTTAAAAGCACACCAACTCCCACAATTAGACCAACACTCACACAGCTTTATAATGAAAGTTATCTGCTTCTCAATAACATTCACTCCTACGGAATGTGAGCTGGCATTCCGTATGTCTTTACTGTTTCAAACCGAGTAACTACCTGTGGTAATGTCTATTCCCACCCACACAAAGTAACTCCCAAACTTCGACTCGGCCGTCAATCCCTACTTTGAAAACAGATTTAAATAAACTAACCAAACTGAAAGTGCTTTTGTTCAAAACAGAAGTGTCCCTCACGTCTGGAAAAGAAATGTATCGATTGCAGATAGCACAAACTTCAAGTAAAATACAGTCCCTTTTAAATACGAACCTCTCATTACATTTCGTGAATTGTTACAGAATTTTCAAAACATCTCACACTCTGGTCTGGCATACTTTTTTAACATGGTCTCGTCCGGCCTTCTCACAGCCGTTCAAACTGTTTATGGTATAATACCAGACTTCATTCATTCAATCATCTCTGGAGTAACAGGAACAGTGCCCATAATTCTTGCTCTGTTTGAGGCCATCCTACTACTATTTTTGCTTCTAAAAATTGGCTGCACTCCCCGTGGTAACAACCATGTTCAACACAGTACGCCTCTGCGCAAAGCTACATCAATACCGTGAAAAAATGGAACCACTTTTCGGCTGCCCGTCTCTATCTATTATCGGAGTCAGCTACAACATGACACTTATTTACACATATGTAATCTGCGTGCGACCATCTTTTTATTGAAAAACTTGCCCTTTCAACTGGCAAATGGATCTATGCCTTGCCAACATCCCAACAATCGTTCCCGATATCCAGCAGGTAATGCAGTATCCTAAAAACCATGAACTTGATTGTTCGGGTACTGGAACTATGGCAGATGCCACGCAAAAATGTATTATGGCGGAATGGGATTTCTGCGCAGCAGCAAAAAATCTCCTGCAACGTGCGACCTTTGACAACATCGCAGATTGCCTGCCAATTCAAATTGCCGCTCCAACATTCGAGGAACATTACTCTCCCTTCGAGGATATGAATTTGATTGCTTTGCTTTTCTCACACGATGGCTACAATGATCTCTTGGAACATTACGCATCTCAAGCCACTGAAGAGCTTGCAGACTGCAATCTTTAAGTTATTCTTGGATTAATTTTTTCCATCTTTTTTGACTTTTTCCTTCAATTTCTTTATACACTTCAATTGTACTACTTTCATATAATAACTTTCTAAGTATGCTCATGCATTTGAACTCTGTTTTCAATATTGCCCCATACGTCTCCACTCTAACCAGTCATCGGTGATGTATGGCCTATGCAAATACGCTATTTACTTGCTAAATTAGCCTAAACCCGACATCCATTTTTAAAACCATGTCTATGTGCACACGTCTCTCTGCCTGCCTGTTATTCATGAAGCCCTTTCACACAAATGCACACTTCATCAACCTATGCTCACAAGCAGGCGATCAAGATAAAAAAACATGACATTGTTTGGGAACTGGTTGCCACAGTGTGGTAATCGTATCCTACCTTTATTTTCATTATACAATTAAGTCATTCATGTCTAATAGCTATTGTTCATGTCACATGGAACTGTAACATATAATGTGGAATTCACTGATGCAGGAGCTTTGGTTTGAATACAGAAGAAGTGGTTGGATTTTGCCTCAGCTCTATGCCTTAGCTCTCTGCACAAGAATGTTTTTTTTAAACTGCTGAAGATAATAATGTATGGTTTGACTAGAAGGGTACTGAATGTGCTTCTCAGAAGCGCCATGTTTGTATTCCTCTTCAAAGTTCCATGTGGGTAGAACTATTACCAATTCTGACACGCACCAGATTTAATCTACTGTACAACAGATTGCTGACTGTTCAACTGTTGATAATTTTGTGTTACAAAAAAGCAGTACCAAGGTACCTAAAAAGTTACCTTTTGCAATTTCTTTTTTTTGCTTTGTTTTCTTAAAGGATACATGTGGTAATCGTATCCTACCTTTATTATCCTTATAAAATTTGGACTCATTCAAGTCTATTAGGTATTGTTTATGTCACATGGAACTGTAATATGTCATGTGGAATTCACTGATACAGGAGCTTACGTTTGAATCCAACAGAACAGGTTGGAATTTGCCTCAGCTGGATGCCTTAGCTCTTGCACCAGTGGGTCCATTTATGGAACTTAAATAAAGACACTTTTTTTTATAACTTTCAAACTTTATCGCTTTATTACATACAGCCACTTTCTTAGACACACCTGATTTCACCATTTGTCTTCTGTGGCATTACAACATTCTGCAATATATTCTTTATGATTATTTCTTTATTCCTTCTCGCTAAAACACTGCATTCGAGTCTTCAGACTGGTAGAGGTGAGTAGTTCGCTTCCAACTCCCTGTGTAGTATAAACGCATACTAACACTACTTACACAGGTATGCTACAGCGGGCAGTATCCTATAGCGCCCACAGCATATCACTTTACATCAATCAGCTCACGGCTTAGGCTCACAGTTTCATCCCCGAGTTTTCAGACCGGTACCAGTGAGTAGTTTGCTTCCCACTCCCGCTATATTCTAAACGCTTACTAACACCACCTGCACATCTATGCTTCAGCGCCCAGTATGCTACAGCGTCCAGAGCACATCAGTTTACAGCACTCAGCTCACGGTTTAGGCGCACGCTTTCATCCCCGAGTGTAGTGGCCCCTCACCTCAGCACTATCTCACAGTGGGCAAAACAGCACTTTCACACCGGTACGGGTAAATACTTTGCTTCAGCCAGTATGCTACAGAACCCAGAGCACATCAGTTTACAGCACTCAGCTCACGGTTTAGGTGTACGCTTTCATCCCCGAGTGTACCAGCTCCTCACCTCAGCACCATCTCATAGTGGGCAAACAGCACATTCACACTAGGGCTAGAACCGAGGCACAAGAAAACTGAAAAACAAGTGTGCAAAAGATGCAAAGAGGGCAGGGTAGAAACACCCTGACCCCCTAGGCCTGCTCAGGGGGTCCCATAAGGACCCCCAAGGCCCCCCCAATTTTTATTTTATTTTTAAATTGCAGGATGCGCGTAGGATACGCGTATTACGTAGACAAAATAAAAAAACAAAGCTTGCTTTTTTTAAATTAGCCCCCGGGGGGGCCAAATCCCAGTGGCAATGTATTTAATAATAATGGAGGGCCCAGAGGGTCCACCCAGCCCCGGGGACTGCCACCCCCGGGGCTTTAATCTTACGTATGCTTTTAAATGTTGGGAGGGGGGCAGCGCGTCCCCCCTCCTGGAGCCCTGTGGTGGTCCTGGGGACCGCCACCCCCCAGGGTCAGCTCCTGCAGTGTCCCGGGGTGCCCACCCCAGGACACTGTAGTTTGCTATGGTAGGGCGGGAGCCGCGCCATAGTGGTGGTAGTGGTAGTAATTTATTGATTGATTATTTAAAATCTTTACAAGGAGTAAAAACACAATTATGGACATTTCAATTACAATAACTCAATAAAATGGTTTTTAAATAGCAGTAAACCTTAAAATTATACACACGCATAGTAAAAACTGTTTGAATAAATCAAGTTATTATGTTTAAAAGCTTAGCGGAGAATATAGGCAGTATGACGATTAATATTGTTTCATTCTAATTTTTTCCGTGCAATAATTAAAAATTTTGTGTAAGCAGAACTAATAAGTACATCATCTGGACAAAGACACTGAAGCAATGCTTGTCTACAAGTCCTTATCGCTCTTTCATTAAATAGCCTTTTTAATAAAGTTAGTCTTTCCTTTTTTAGTTCTGGACATAGGCACAGAAGATGTATAATGTTTTCCTCTCCAGCTTTGCACAACCGGCACGATATATTGTTTTCTAATTTTTTCCAAGGTGGTGCATGGGATTCTCCTGGCAATATTCCGAATCGTGCTTTCATGAATATGATTTTACTTCTCCACGACCATGCTGTGACCAGATACTGCTGAGGCCTCTTTTTTTGTAGCTGTTTATTATGGACCAAGCGTGTTTCCTTTTAACAAAGGTCTCATTATCGCTTATCAATGATAGGTGATCTGTTGTTTTATTCACAACTTTTTTGAATTCCTGGGTTATGGTAGTAGTCCAAATCCCCCTAACCTCAAATTCATCCAGAGCCTTGTACAGATATTTCCAGGCAGATGATTTGTTATTGCCCTCAATTTCTTTCCATGAAAGCTGCAAAATTAAGTTTTCCTTATAATTTTTAACTCTGTTCCATACTTTGATTGTATGACCCTTTCGTGCATACAGTTGGTTGTTCAAGCCGAATTCTAGTCTGACTTGGGCTTGGGAGGCATTTTTAGGTAAAAAATAGAGAGATCGAAAGGTTTTTGAGATAGCTTTATTGATAATTATTGCATCTTTCCCATTTAACGCCTCACTGCCATAGGTTAAGGAAGGTAGCAATTTCACCGATATCACCTTAAGTAGCGGTTTGTAAGTTAAGTTGCTAGTAGACTTTTTAATTATCCCAAATGCACCTGTTAGTGCATTTGCTTTCCTGGTGATATCCAATTTCTGAGGGTTGAAGTTACCATTATCGTTAAATATAACTCCCACATATCTATATGTTTTGACTTGCTCCAAATTTTCCTTTCCCAAGAACCATTTTGAATTGTACTTCCTTCTTACGTTTTTTGTGACAACCATAACTTTAGATTTTGATTCATTTATTACCATTTTGTTTTCTAGTGCATAATCCTGTATGCGTGTTATTAACCGTTGCAAGCCCAACTTTGTGCTACTTAAAAGAATGACGTCATAAGCATATAATAGATTCGATATATGTTTGTTAGCAAGCTTAGGTGGGTGTGAATTTACGTTGTTCAAGGCCTCAGTCAAATCAGCTAAAAACAAGTTAAATAATAAAGGGGCCAATACACACCCTTGCTTCACTCCGCCTAGAGTGGGTATTTCCTTAGTTAATGAGTGACCATTACCGATACGTACTCTAGCCCAGGTTTTTGTATGCAGAAGTGGGACCAGGTGTATTAACAATGGAGGAATCACTTGTGCTTTCCCCATAGGCGTTCTCTATCTACACAGTCAAAAGCTGATTTAAAATCAACAAAGCATAAGTATAAGGATTGACTATTTGCAATTGCTTTGTCGATTAAAACAGATAGGGCTAGGATGTTGGTAGTTGTTCCTAGACCTTTAATGAAGCCGGTTTGGTTAGGTGGAAGAATGCTATTATTCTTTACCCAATCGGATAAAATTATTAGCAGTTGCCCTGCAAATAATTTTGTATCGGTGTCCTGTAGGGTTATTAATCGATAAATTTCCGGCAGCGCCCAATCTCCTTTTTTGTATATGGGGAAATGAAGCTTGCTTTTTTTACAATTAGCCCCCGGGGGGGCCACATCCCTGGGGCAATGTATTTAATAATAATGGGGGACCCCGGGGACTGCCACCCCCGGGGCTTTAATGTTACGTATGCTTTTAAATGTTGGGAGGGGAGCCATGCGGCCCCCCTCCTGGAGCCTTGTGGTAGCCATGGGGACCGCCACCCCCAGGGCTGGCTCCTGCAGTGTCCCGGGGTGCCCACCCACGGACACTGTAGTTTGCTATGGTAGGGCGGGAGCAGCGCCATAGCAAACTGCTTTGGGTTTTGGAAACCTGCTCTCTCTTCCAAAAACCAAAGACTATTGCTATTCTACATGGGGAGCAGCATGTTAGCTGCTCCCCATGTAGAAAAGCAATGCCGAGTCCCGCAGGAGGGGTGAAAGTCTCCCCCTAGCCCCGAGGTCTGCCACCTCCCCGGGGCACTAAATATTTAAATTAAGGGTATATATATTTTATTTTTTACTGTAAAATTAGGATACGCGTACCGAACGTGGCGCTCGGCACGACCTCTGGTGTGCACGCGTTGGGTACGCGTATCGTACCGCATATGCTGTCCAATTTGTAAGGCGTCCAGTACGTGTATCTAAGCAAGAAAAATAAAAATATGTTTCAGATATTTATCAAGTTTATGTGTTTGGATGTTGGGTGGCTGTAAAAAGAGCCCTTGTGTTTATTGGTTTTAGTACCTACAAGTAAGTACTGATGCAGAGTTTAAAGTTTCCCTCATCTGTAAAATGTGCACCCTCTCTCCTATAGATGCCATGTATATTGAAACGCAGATTGTTGTGGTATATGGACCCCATTTTATAGTCTCGAAGAAAAGCAGAAACAGATTTATTCACATGTTTCCTAGCTTTCTCAATCTGTGGACAAAATTGATTGGCCAAGTTCCATTTCTGCCTTTGGCATATGTTAGAATAGACAAAGGCAATATGGGGGAAACGTGACATCAGTTCTCCAAAGGTGTCCTTCATAAGCATTTTCAGACCTACCCCAGTCAAAGTGCCTGGGTCATTGCCACCACAGTGCACACTTATGAGGTCAGGGTGTTGGAGATGTAAAAAGGATTTAACCAATGGCATCAATTGGTGCCACTTTAACCCTCTCTGTCCAATCCATTTAATGTCTACATTTGGTAAACCTAGGGTTTTGTGAATTCCTGTCTGTTCTGCGTACCTTTGACTCCAGAAAGTATAGCTGTGTCCCACAATCCACACTCTAAGCATCTTGGAGAAAGGTCTAGATACACTCAGATGGTCTCTGTAAATGAAATGGCAGTTTGAAAACTAAGATTTTTCTAAAATGGTGGATAAGATGCAGTTTTGAAAAAAGAAAAGAAATGATTGGTTGTTTGACAACATTCTACACTGAAAACTAGGGTGCACGTTTCTGTTTTTTAAAAGCATGATTCTTATTGGTTAAGAAAAACTGATAGAAAGGAATGTTACATAAGATAAGCTGATATGTTGAAAAGTCAAGCACACTTGCTGTTTTGATTAGCAACATTGTATGATGAACTTTTGACTTGTGTGCTCAGTTAAGTGTTTCATGAGGTGTTTCTATGGTAACAGGCAGAAGGCAGAATGGGGGTAGGGTTGAAAGTTCTCTCAGTTGGAAAGGGTTCAAAAGTTCAAGCAATAGAAATGTGTGTTTGCTTTTGAATTAATGTGGGAAGAAATAAGATTTGTTATTTACATGTATATGTGTGTAGATTGAGTGTGTAGATTGAGAGGTAAAGTTTGCTATTTGCCATAGGACTTACTAATACCCTAGGCCTACTCAGGGGGTCCCACAAGGACCCCCAAGGCCCAAAAATGTTTTTGTGTGTAGGCGTTAGATACGCGTATTGTACGACGTATGCTGCGAGATTTCTAAGGCGTCCGGTACGCGTAAGGGAGTAAAACAAAAATATTTTTTTTCAGATATCTTTCAAGCTTACGTGTTTAGATGTTGGTTGGTTGTAAAAAGAGGGATTTATTGGTACCTATAAGTAAGTACCTATGCAGAGTCTAAAGATTTTGAGGAGGAGTGTTTTACAGTGTGCTAAACTTTTGACCTCTGTGGTCAGTTCAGTTTTGCATGATCTGTTACTATGGTAACAGCAGAAAACAAATTGGGGGTAGGGTTCAAAGTTATGTCAGTTGGAAAGGGTTCAAATATTTAACCAATAGAAATGTGTGTTTGCTTTTGAATTAATGTGGGAAGCAATTTGATTTGTTATTTACATGTACATATGTGTAGATTGAGAGGGAACGTTTGCCACTTTCTGGTTTTGCTAAGAACAGTGAAGTACAGAGATTCTGTATAAGAATATCTGCTGTGTGAGTGACATTCTTCTTAATCTACAAATCAATTTGAAAGGTGAGTTGTTAACTTGTAAGGGGATGTATGTGGTGCATTTTGTTTTTAATAAGAGTAAGGTGTTTTTCCTGCTAAAGTGCAAGGAGTAGGTTAGTTCTGTAGAATCACATTCTGAGTTTGTCTGCATTTGGATAAGCATTGTGATAAAAGCATTTGGTAAGTTAATGTGTTTGCTGAGTCAGCTTTGTACAGTAAAGTGCAATAGTAAAAAATGTGGAATGTGTGCAGTCACTTTTCCAGTTCTAGAGTAGTTAATATTGTTGCTTGTTTAGAATTTGACTTGTGTTTCAAATCTATAATTTTCCGCTCAGTATACATACACTACTGCAAACTTTCTGGGGCAGATTTACAAGCCCCTTGCGCCTCTTTGAGCTGCCATTGCATCACTTTTTTGACATAATGTTGGTGCAAAAAATGCAGCAAATTGCTTATGTATTTGCAAAATGAGTCAGGGTTGTGAACTGAAATGCAGTAGTTATATACATAGAATGTGTGCAGTCACTTTACTGTTTCTATAGTAGTAAATGTGTTTTGGTAAAAGGCAAGGTTTAATATTTTTTGTCTAAAATCACACTGTGAGTCTGTGTGCATTTAGGAATAATTCTGAGAGAAGTATTTTTGTACGCTTTGTGTTTGCAGACACATAACTGCTTAAAAACCTATCCTTTTTTCAAGTTTTGATAGAATTAGAAACCAGTTATTGCTTTTGTATTTGGAAAATTACTCATGGTTGTACACTAAAATGCAGTATTTATATTTCTGGAATGTGTGCAGTTATATTAGCCCTTCAAGAGTAATTAATAGTGTTGCTTGTCTAGAATCAGACTTGTGTTTCAAATCTACAATTTCTCAGTCACTATACATACACTGTTGCATACACTCTGGGGCAGATTTACAAGCTCTTTACGCCTCTTTGTTGTTCTATTGTGTCACTTTTTTGATGCAATGTTGGCACCAATAATGCAGCAAATTGCTTATGTATTTTCAAAATGATTCAGGATTGTATAGTAAATTGCAGCAGTCATATATGTAGAATGTGTTTAGTCACCTTACCGTTTCTAGACTAGTAAATGTGTTTTTTTAAATGCAAGGTTTCATATTTTTTGTCTAGAATCACATTGTGAGTCTGTGTGCATTTAAGAATCATTCTGAAAGAAGGATTTTTGCAATATGCAAGTAGTAGTATAACCAAATTCACACTTGTATTTCAGGCCTACATTTCCCCAGTCAGTATCTATGCACTCTATGTATAAGAAATACTTTTATTTGTCTAGAATCACAGTGCGAGTCAGTGTCCATTTGAGAAAATTGAGAGAGAATGATTTGGTTGGTTGATGTGTTTGCAGATATATAAGTACACTAGCAGCCCGTCCCGACCTTGTCCGGGAGCATTCAGGCTTCCCCTACCCCCACCTGCCCCGATATTGCCCAGCAGCCCGTGCCCCCGCCCGCCCCGTCCCCTGCCTGCCCCGACCCCCGGCTGCCCCAGTGTAAGGTGCGTTCACCTGTCTTCGTGGTGGGGTCTACTACCAAGTAGATTCTGACAGTGAATGGGAAGACAGATGAGGTGGTGATTGTTATGCCCCCGAGACTCTGACTTTCGCCTCTGTGCTCCATAAAGACACACCTGCATTTATTCATTATTAAAGCGTGTTGCAGTAACCCCAAATGGTAGCAGGAGTATCTGTGCATCCCAACATCTCGTCCCCCGCCTTCATTATTAAAGCGTGTTGCAGTAACCCCAAATGGTAGCAGGAGTATCTGTGCATCCCAACATCTCGTCCCTCGCCTGGCCCGACATACTACAGCGTGTTGCAGTTACCCCAAATGGTACCAGGAGTATCTGTGCATCCCAACATCTCGTCCCCCGCCTGGCCCGACATACTACAGCGTGTTGCAGTAACCCCAAATGGTAGCAGGAGAATCTGTGCTCAGCCGATCCCCATCCCCCGCCTGGCCCGACACCCGCCTGCCCCGACATTGTCCCCGGAGGCTTACCTGATCCGCCGCTCCTCAGTTTACCGCTCCTCGCCTCTCTGCTCCTCACCGCGGCCCGACACCCGCCTGCCCGTACATTATTCCCGGAGGCTTATCTGATCCTCCGCTCCTCAGTTTACTGCTCCTTGCTTCTCTGCTCCTCACCGCCTGTCCGCCGCCGCTCCTCCCCTGCGCCATGTCTGACTCTCCGCTGCTTGCACCGCCGCTGGCCTGTCCGCTCCTCCTCAGGTCACCGCTCCTCTCCTCCCCCGCGCCATGTCCGCCGCTCCTCGCACGCCGCTCCTTCCAGTGCTCCTGACGTGAGCATGCACGTCGCGGCCGGCGCTACTTTGGAGGGACTACTTTTTTAATATAAATTTTCTAAATAACATTTATTTTTTGAATTTATATAGCCTATGTCCTTCTGCTTGCCCTGAGGTTTTCACAGATGTCTTGGGTGTTTGGATTGGTGGTGTAGTTTTCGAGTTTACCTGGCTCAAAGTACAGAGTTCTCTCTTTATAATAGTAGTATAGATGTACTGTTGCAGTGAGCCAGTCTTTAGGACATGCAGTTCTTGAAACTCTTATGCACTATGCAAGTAGCAGTGTGACCATCTTCACATTAGTGTTTCAGGCCTACATTTCCCCAGTCAGTATCTATGCATTCCATTTATAAGAAACACTTTTAATTGTCTAAAATCAAATTGTGAGTCAGTTTCCATTTGAGAAATTTGAGAGAGAATGATTTGGTTGGTTGATGTGTTTGCAGACATATAAGTACATGTACTGTTGCAGTGAGCCAGGCTTTACGGCATGCAGTGTTTGAAACTATGTACTAATCTATTTACTGCACTAAAACTCAAGAACGTATATATCCACTTAGACACTCTCCTTACAGTACTCTAATAATTCAGTCAGTACCCAAGTACTCATTGAAGTAGGACTTTCATGAAACACACTGTCATTGCCCTTGCACTGTTGTAGTGACCCATTTAGCGGTATGTACTGATTATTCAGTGGGCTAAAACTGAAACACCTATAGATTCACTAAGACACTTTACTTACAGTACTGTAATCATTCACTCAGTACCCAAGTACTCATTGAAGTAGGACTTAGGAAATGGACTGCTTCAAACCTGTATGCTGTATGTATGCACTCTTCTATCCATGTGCATACTTGTTTTTCACGTGTTCAATTTCCCAGTGTGTATCCTTACAGTTGCACCAAATACTCTGTCATTGCACTTGCACTGTTGTAGTGACTCATTCTGTAGTATGTGCTAATCCAGGTCTTAGGACATGGAGTGCTTCAAACCCCCATGCCCTATACATGCAGTCTTCTATCCACCTGCACATGTGTCTTTCACATCTTCAATTATCCACTCTGTATCTTTATACTTCCACCAAACACTATGTCACTGCTGTTGCACTATTATAGTGACATATTCAGTAGTATGTGCTAATCCATTCACTGTGCTAAAACTCAAGACTTATAAGTTCAGTGAGGCACTGTCTTTACAGAACTGTAATCATTGAGTCAGTACCCAAGTACTCATGCAGCAAAGAAGGCCTTAGAACATGAACTGCTTCAAACCCCTATGCACTATACATGCAGGCTTCTATCCACCTGCACACTTGTCATTTACATCTTCAATTCTCCACTCTGTTTTCTCACACTTCTACCAAACACTCTGTCACTGCTGGTGCACTATTATAGTGACCTATTCAGCAGTATATGCTAATGCAGTCACTGCGCTAAAACTCAAGCATTTTTAATTCAGTCAGGCACTGTCTTTGTAGAACTGTAATCATTCAGTGAGTACCCAAGTACTCATGCAGCAAAGTAGGCCTTAGAACATGGACTGCTTCAAACCTCTATACACTATGCATACAGTGGATGAAGTAGCAAAGGTCCGGGAAAATCAAGGCTTTAGACAACACTTGAATAAGTGATCTTAATAGGTTGGTGGAGACACACTCGAAGCTCTGGACCTCTTGGGCTTCAAATACAAAACAGATTTGAGAAGTGATAAGTGTGTTCTCCACATAAGATTGCATCAATTTTCGAGATTAATATCCATTTTTTTCAAATCATGATATGAAGGACAGAGACGTTTTTGTTTGCAGTGAGGTTTCTTTTATTTTTTTCTATTTTTTCTTTAGAGCAAAGGACAGCCGACACGTGTTTCGCCCCCTCTTGGCGAATTGCGCCGGGGCTTTCTCAAGGCTAGATTGATTAGGTCGCGTAGACAATCTTTGTATCCAAATATTTAAAAAGTCCCAAATACGAAAATATAGTTCTTCAAAAATAAAACATTTTTTGTTGGACTGATGTCCCCGATCCTAAGATTATACCGGCATGATGGTCTTTGGGTTGAACCCCCACTCCATCTTAGAATCTTAGTAGTATGTCCGTTGCCAGGCTGCAATTGATAAAAAAGTAAAAATGTCTAGTTGAATAAAAAAATACACTTTTTTGATACATTCTGGTATTTGTGTAAAATTTCTCTGCATAATTAGATTAATGATCACTGGTGTGACATCACTATAAATTGTAATCATTTTGAAATGTTTCCTCGAGGGACAATGAAACTTTGTAATTGATTACACCCAGTCCCTTGGGGATTTTTGGGTGGCTCTATTGTATTTAGAACTTTTAGAAAGTAGGCATTTTCTTATTTAACCAATCAGTGTGCCTCTGCTCTTTGTGTATTGACTGTCTGGTTTTGGAGTGACAGGGGGCTGGGGATGTGCATTCATTGTAAAAAGCCATCAGGGTGGGGGGGTTTGAGGTATGTCCTGCCTTTCCTGGGTGATTCAGAGCTGAGCTGAATAGACCTTTGCTGCATTTAGAGTGGTGGAAGGAATTTTTCTTTGACCTGAATAGACAGTGTCTGCTCTGTTCCATGCTGTCTCCACCTCATGTAGTGATGCTGCACGAGAGAGGACAAAACTGGTTTAGACTGGGCTGATAGTTCCTTGTCACAAAAAAAACAAATACGAAATAGGGTATAAGTAGGGGACCTTTAAAATCTAAAGAATTCAATCACTTCTGGACTCAAAAGGAACCTTTTTCTAAGGAGAACAGTTGGAGAGCTGTACGAGGAGTACTTCCCCTTCCCTGTGTGCTTTGGTGTGTTTGCCTGCAGTTGCTGCTTCTGTCAAGGAAGAGGACAAAGACTGGAACTTTGGTGTGAACATGCTTGAAGAAGAATCTCTAGAGGCTTGTGTGTGCTGGCCTTCTGTTCCAAAGTCCCAGGGGCACAAAGACTTCACCAACAGCTCTCCTCAACTCCACTGCTGGGAAGAACTATATTTTCGTATTTGGGACTTTTTAACTATTTGGATACAAAGATTGTCTACGCGACCTAATCAATCTAGCCTTGAGAAAGCCCCGGCGCAATTCGCCAAGAGGGGGCGAAACACGTGTCGGCTGTCCTTTGCTCTAAAGAAAAAATAGAAAAAAATAAAAGAAACCTCACTGCAAACAAAAACGTCTCTGTCCTTCATATCATGATTTGAAAAAAATGGATATTAATCTCGAAAATTGATGCAATCTTATGTGGAGAACACACTTATCACTTCTCAAAACTATGCATACAGTCTTCTATCCACCTCCACACTTGTCTTTCACATCTTCAATTCCCCAGTCTGTGTCCTTATACTTTCATGAAACACTCTGTCATTGCCCTTGCACTGTTGTAGTGACCCATTTAGCGGTATGTACTGATTATTCAGTGGGCTAAAACTGAAACACTTATAGATTCACTAAGACACTTTACTTACAGTACTGTAATCATTCACTCAGTACCCAAGTACTCATTGAAGTAGGACTTAGGAAATGGACTGCTTCAAACCTGTATGCTGTATGCATGCACTCTTCTATCCATGTGCACACTTGCTTTTAACTTGTTCAATTTCCCAGTGTGTATCCTTACAGTTGCACCAAATACTCTGTCATTGCACTTGCACTGTTGTAGTGACTCATTCAGTAGTATGTGCTAATCCATTCACTGTGCTAACACTCAAGCACTTATAATAAGTTCAGTGAGGCACTTTCTTTGCAGAACTGTAATTATTAAGTCAGTACCCAGGTACTCATGCAGCAAAGTAGGCCTTAGATCATGAACTGCTTCAAACCCCTATGCACTATACATGTAGCCTTCTATCCACCTGCACACTTGTCTTTCACATCTTCAATTCTCCACTCTGTATCTTTACACTTCCACCAAACACTCTGTCACTGCTGTTGAACTATTGCAGTGACCTATTCAGCAGTATGTGCTAATGCAGTCACTGTGCTAAAACTCAAGGAATGATACATTCAGTCAGGCCCTGTCCTTGCAGAACTGTAATCATTCAGGTACTGATCATTCGGTGCGCTAAAGCTGAAACATGTATAGATTCACTCAGACATTCTCCTTACAGTACTGTAATCATTTACTCAGTACTCATGTAGTGAAGTAGGCCTTAGGACATGGACTGCTTCAAACCTGTATGCTGTATGCATACACTCTTCTATCCATGTGCATACTTGTCTTTCACATCATCAATTGTCCACTCTGTATCCTTACACTTCCACCAAACGCTCTGTCACTGCTGTTGCATCATTGTAGTGACCCATTCGGTAGTATGTGCTAATCAATTCACTGTGCTAAAACTAAAGCACTTATAAGTTCAGTGAGGCACTGTCTTTGCAGAACTGTAATCATTCAGGCAGTACCCAAGTACTCATAGAGTGAAGTAGACTTCAGAACATGAACTGCTTCAAACCCTTATACACTATACATGTAGTCTTCTATCCACCTGCATACTTGTCTTTCACATGTTCAATTCCCATGTCCGTATCCTTACAGTTGCACCAAATACTCTGTCATTGCCCTTGCACTGTTGTAGTGACCCATTCAGCGGTATGTAGTAATCTATTTACTGCACTACAACTCAAGCACTTATATATTCACTTAGACACTCTCCTTACAGTTCTTTAATCATTCAGTCAGTACGCAATTACTCATGCAGCGAAGTAGGTCTTAGGACATGGACTGCTTCAAACCCTTATACACTATACATGTAGTCGTCTATCCACCTGCATACTTGTCTTTCACATGTTCAATTCCCCAGTCTGTATCCTTACAGTTGCACCAAATACTCTGTCATTGCCCTTGCACTGTTTTAGTGACCCATTCAGCGGTATGTAGTAATCTATTTACTGCACTAAAACTCAAGCACTTATATATTCACTAAGACACTCTCCTTACAGTTCTTTAATCATTCAGTCAGTACGCAATTACTCATGCAGCGAAGTAGGTCTTAGGACATGGACTGCTTCGAACCCTTATGCACTATACATGCAGTCTTCTATCCATCTGCACACTTGTCTTTCACATCTTCAATTTTCCACTCTGTATCTTTACACTTCCACCAAACACTCTGTCACTGCTGTTGCACTATTGTAGTGACCTATTCAGCAGAATGTGCTAATGCAGTGACTGCGCTAAAACTCACGGAGTTATAAATTCAATTAGGAACTGTCGTTGCAGAACTGTAATCATTCAGTCAGTACCCAAGTACTCATGCAGCAATGTAGGCCTTAGAACATGGACTGCTTCAAACCCCTATACACTATGCATACAGTCTTCTATCCACCTTCATACTTGTCTTTCACATCTTCAATTCCCCAGTCTGTTTCCTTATACTTTCATGAAATACTCTGTCTTTGCCCTTGCACTGTTGTAGTGACCCATTCAGTGGTATGTATTGATCATTCAGTGCGCTAAAACTCAAACACTTATAGATTCCATCAGACTCTCTTCTTACAGTACTGTAATCATTCACTCAGTACCCAAGTACTCATGCAGCAAAGTAGGCCTTAGACCATGGACTGCTTCAAATCCCTATACACTATGCATCTACCTCCACACTTGTCTTTCACATCTTCAATCCCCCAGTCCGTATCCTTATACTTTCATGAAACACTCTGCCATTGCCCTTGCACTGTTGTCGTGACCCATTCAGCGGTATGTAGTGATCATTCAGTGCCTAAAACTCAAACACTTATAGATTCTCTCAGACACTCTCCTTACAGTACTGTAATCATTCAGTCAGTACCCAAGTACTCATGTAGCGAATTTGGCCTTAGGACAAGGACTGCTTCAAACTTGAATGCTGTATGCATGCACTTTTCTATCCACGTGCACACTTTTCTTTCACATCATCAATTCTACACTCTGTATCCTTACACTTGCAACAATCACTCTGTCACTGCTGTTGTACTATTATAGTGACCTATTCAGTAGTATGTGCCAATGCAGTCACTGCGCTAAAACTCAAGCATTTATAAATTCAGTCAGGCATTGTGCCTGCAGAACTGTAATCATTCAGTCAGTACCCAAGTACTCATGCAGCAAAGTAGACCTTAGAATATGGTCTGCTTCAAACCCCTATACACTTTACATGCAGTCTTCTATCCACCTCCACACTTGTCTTTCACATCTTCAATTCTCCAGTCTGGATCCTTACACTTCCACCAAACACTCTGTCACTGCTGTTGCACTATTATTGTGACCTATTCAGCAATATGTGCTAATCCATTCACTGTGCTAAAACTCAAGCACTTATAAGTTCAGTGAGGCACTGTCTTTGCAGAATTGTAATCATTCAGTCAGTACCCAAGTACTCATCGAGCGAATTAGGCCTTAGGAAATGGACTGCTTCAAACCCCTATGCACAATACATGCAGTCTTCTATTCACCTGCACAATTGTCTTTCACTTCTTCAATTCCCCAGTCTGGATCCTTACACTTCCAGGAAACACTCTGTCACTGCTGTTGCACTGTTGTAGTGACCCATTCAGCAGTATGCACTAATCATTCAGTGCACTAAAGCTGAAGCACTTATGGATTCACTCAGACACTCTCCTTAGAGTACTGTAATCATTCACACAGTACCCAAGTACTCATGTAGCGAAGTAGGCCTTGGGACAAGGACTGCTTCAAACCCCTATGCTGTAAGCATGCAGTATTCTATGCCCGTGCACACTTGTCTTTCACACCTTCAATTCCCCAGTTAGTATCCATGATGTTGCAGCAAATACTATGTGTCTCCCCTTGTACTGTTCCAGTGATGCATTCAGCACCATGTAGTAATCCATTCACTGCTCCAAAATCTAACCACTTATACATTCATTTAGGTACTCTTCTTGCAGATGTAGTTCTTCAAACTCCTATGTAGTATGCATGCACCTCTTTCATCACTTACACGCTTGTGTTTTATTCTTAGTCATTGTAGATTGTATTTGTTTAGTAATACAGTAGTATATTTTATAGATTTATTTTTATAACATTATAAATATTTTTTATTACAGATTCCATGTATCAACACTAAAAGAAATTCACCATGCCTTCAACAAGTGAAAAGAGGAGAGAACATAAAAAAGCTTATCATTTCAAGGGAAGTCATCCACAAGATTTACCTGAACAACAATGTTTGGTGAAAAAGAAAAAAACTCCTGGTAAGACAACAAAGGATTTTCTAAAAAAAACTATCAAACACTAGGAATAGTGTGGAGAATGTGAAAAATAAAATAGAATGTATCTGCAAGTAAAAAGAAAAACAAGAGAAAAAGATAAATTATGGGAAATCATGTTCTAAAGAAACACTGCATAGTAAAAGGAGGAAGAATCAATTTCAGGAAATTAGAAAGAGAATGTTTTACAATAGAGTTGTCTTAAACTTATTAAAGGATATGAAGAAATGTAAAAGAAAATCAGCATGTTATAAAAAGAAGAAACATACTGAAAGTATTGTTGAGGAGGCTTTTGAATTAAAATATAAATTATTTATTTTATTAATCAATAGAATTTGATCACTAGATAAACCAATCCATTTAATGAAGGCGAACAGTAAGTGGAGAAGACTAATTTTTCTGAGGTTTTTCTGGGTGAATGGAAACACAATTCAAGTCTGAGCCTTTTTTTAATGAAGAGAGTTATTTTCAGAGTAATGATTTGTTGCATGCAGTTGACACTAGTGGTCGAGCTTATGAGGTTAGAAATGGTTGTCCTATTGAGAAAGAGAAAATCGTTCCCAGGAATGAAGAAGAGGTGTTAGCTGATGAAGTTTTAGGGAGACATCCTAAAGCTCCAGTGTACACTTGGAATTGCAGTAGTATTTGTAGTGTACGACAGGAATCTATTGATTTTTTACACAATTTCTCACGTGTCTATACTAAGAAGAGGGTTAAAGAAGAGTAAGATGTTGCAAGGACTAGACCCTTGCAGAGTAAGAGAAAATACTGGTTTGCAAGGTCATTCTCTGGCTTGTCTTTCTAGAAAAGTATGTCGAAGTGTTTTTCACCATTTCAGGATGTTAGCAGTACATCATACTCAAATGAGGAAATTAGTCAGAACATTGTATTATGCATAAAGTACAGCACTAATGTTAAAAAGTTGAACAGTACTATTTTGCTTGGATCAGTATCAGATGTAATGAACGTTTGTGAAGAAATTGAGTTTAGCTATTTTGGTCCTGAGGAAGACAGTGCAGAAAGTGATACATTAATAGAAGGAAATGTGGAAGAGAATGTACAACATTCTAGTACAAAAAATTTGGAGCAAGATATTTCGAAGTTTAAGGTGATTTCAGGTGAAAGGCCAAATTATTCTTGTATTTATTGTCGACAAAATCATTATAAAAATCACACTAGGACTGTTGATCTGTATTTAAAAAGTGAAAGAGAAAATAATAATGAGTGGAAGGAATTTGCAACTTAATTGTTGGTAGAGAATTGTTTTGATTTGGGTTCTGATCAACGTATGTATAAATATTGTTATAACAAATTAGACGGGAACAAAATGCCTGCTAGAGCTGTGCATAATAATCTTGAGTTGGTAAATATTCCTTCTGAACTGATAGATTTAAATACCTATGAGTCTATTCTTATTCAATGTGGGCCTCCATTTCAGGCTATTGTTCGTATGGAGCCTAAGACAGGGAAATTGCCTCCTTCAGATTTACAGAGAGGATTAAAGGGAAGAGTTGTATATTTGCCTCTATATTTAAAGAAAATTATTGAAACAATTGGTGTAGAAAATGTAGAAGATGAGCCTCTAGTTATTCTAGTTAATGGCGTTCCTACTAAGAGTAAGAAAATCTGGCAAGAATTAGTGGATGTTAGGAAATTGAATAAGGCAACATTGTATCTGGTAAAGAATAATCAGTACTATAAAAATGTGTATGTGGGAGAAGAAGAAATAACTGTAGAAGAAGATACTGTCTCATCAACTGGTCAAATTGAAAAAGTGGATATGTCCAGAACTGAAGAAATTTATGAACATTACAGTGTTCATCCACTTCATTCCAAAGAAGTGATGGGGAATACTATTGAGTGATTCCAAATGAAGGAAGCAAAGGGAAATCCCATGAGTGTATGAGATGAAAGCTTGGAAGCTCGTTGTTTCCCTCAGTTGTTTCCAACAGGAACAGGAGGACGATATGATGAACGACCTGTGAAGATTCCTGCATCTGAATACCGGACATCAAGATTGTATGCAGAAGATCCAAGATTTCGACAATGTATTCCATATTTGTTTAATCTTTTGTTTGAGAGTGACTTATCTGGACTTTCTTATGCAGTCAACCATATATTGAAAACAGATGTACATCTGCACAATGTTTCGGTAAAGGAATTTGTGGATAAAGTACACCAGAAAGTTAATGTTTTGGAATCTCAGCTGATTAATCTCATGGCATGTCAGCGTGGTACTAATGAGTACTGGTACCGTCGTCATGGAGAACTTAAATGTATGATAAGGAACTTAGGAACTCCTACATGGTTCCTTAATCTAAGCTGTCCTGAATATGCTTGGGATGATTTACTTCAATTTCTTTGACACCTGGAGAATTGTGCTCTTTGGATCCAGTCAATGTATGCAGATATTTCAATCATAGATTTGAAGCTATGATGTCTTTTATCACCAATAAAAAAAAATATCCTCCTCTTGGAGAGGTTGTGGATTTCTTTTGAAGAACGGAGTATCAAGCAAAAGGTGCAACTCACATACATATGCTAATATGAATCAAAGATGCCTCCAAATTTGGAACAGATTCAGATGATACTGTGTTGTCTTTTATTGAAGAATATGCTACATGTGCTATACCCAAAAGCACAGAAGAAAAGAACTTAAGACAACAAGTTTTACGATTCCAAAGCCATCGTTGTGGGAAATACTGTCGTCGAAAGTACAAGTCAAAGGAAAAGTTTTATACCAAATGTCATTTTGGTTTTCAAACGTCCTGTAATATCCAAAGGAAGAGTAAACAGTTTTATGTCAGCTATGCGACATACCTTGACAAGAAAGTCTCCAAACAATACCTATGAATTGAGAAGAAGTGAAGAATCAAAATATATAAATGATTATAATCCAGTTATTCTGTCCATGTGGAATGCTAACAAGGATATTCAATATGTTGCAGACAATTCCATTGCTGTTGCTCGATATGTAACATCCTACATAACAAAATCAGAAAAGACGGAATTAAAGGAAATGTGGGAAGAGATTTCCCATGAGAAGAGTCTAAGTAAGAAATTATACACTTACAGTTTGAAGATGTTATCTCATCGAGAAATCGGAGCGTATGAATGCTCAGATCGCTTATCATCTGCAAGTCTATACTCTAAATCTAGAAGAATGATTTGGGTGAGTCTAGGTCTTGCTGCAACACGTAATCGAGTACTTAAATCTGTACAAGCAATTGAATATTTAGCTGAAAAAGAGCCAGAAAGCACAGATAGTGTGAAAACAAATATGTTGGGTACATATTATCCAAATAGAAGTCATCACCTTGAGAACATTTGTCTCTATGAAGTGCGGCAAAACTATACTTTTAAACAGAATATTACAGAAAACATCAATAATGGAATATATGCTGTGATTGGTTCTGAAGATTGTTTGGTGAAAAAAGAAAAGGACATTTGATTAATCACCGAAAACTGAGTTGCAATATTCCTGACAAAAGGGAATTTTACTATTTAGCTCTTTTGCAACTCTTCAAGCCTTAGCGTTCAGAATTGAAATTGCTTGGAGATTTTCAGAGCTACGAAGATTCGTTCAACACAACTAAAGATACTATAGAGTGTCCTGTTTTTGCTAATTATGTGAAAATGTTGAACAATAAAATTGAGCAAGAACGTACAATTGCAGCTGAGATTGCTAGAGACAGTTCTCAAGACAGTCAAACTTCTTCTCTGTTGAGTCAGGATCCACTGGGAGAACCAATTGTTCAAAATGAAGCAGCAATTGCCATGGTGAGGTGGAAACAGCAATGTATCAAGCTCAAGAAGATATTATGGACTTAGGAAACTTGGAGGAGCAACTAAATCTTGAACAGAAAGAAATATATCAACAAGTGAAAGAACAGATTAAGCATGGGTTACTTCATGAAAACAAAGTGTGCACATGTACAACGTTTTAACCAATTCGAATGTATGTGAGTGGACAAGCTGGAACAGGAAAACGTTTCTTAATTAAAGTAATCACCAGTTACCTACAGAAAACAATTGAGTCTCATATGTCTTGTGTTATAACTGCTCCAACTGGGTTGGCAGCACACAACATTAAAGGAATTACATTGCATCGTTTACTTATGATGCCTGTGGAGCATGAAAACAAATTGGAATATCACAAGCTATCTGGAGAAGCTTGTTGTGAAGTTTCAAGAGTGCTTAAGAAAATGAAACTTCTGATTATTTATGAGGTAAGCATGGTCTCAAACTTAATGCTTGCTTTTATGCATTTACGAATGCAGCAAATTCTTAAAACAGACTATGATGTGTTGTTTGGAGGAAAACATGTCATCGTTTTTGGAGATCTACTGCAACTTACTCCTGTAAAAGGACAACCAGTATGTAAAACACTTGGCCATGAATATACCAGAAAGTCTTTGGGTAGCATTGGAAATGTTAACATTTGGTCATATTTTGAATATAAGGAACTTATTACAAATATGCGCCAGGCAAATTATGCTGATTATGGAACTATTCTTCAAGATATAAGAATTGGAAAAGTGACTGAACATGGCAAACAAGCTTTACAGAGACGATTACTTTAAAATGTGTTTCCAAATGAAAATATCGATCATGAGAAAATATATATGAGAATTACAGAAAACAAATCTGTAATCTGCTTAATGCCAACACTGCGTTAATGTTCTATATTCAATGAAGACATTTTAAAGTTGGAAAATGAAGAAATTATAAAATTGGAAGCTATTGATAAAATAGAGCATGAAAGAATTACTATTATTTTGACAGAAAAGTTGAAGAGGAAATTGGATTCTTTAGAGAAATCGATATCTAAAACTGCTGGTTTAGAAAAGAATCTATATGCATGTATAAACTGTCGGGTAATTTTACGACATAATTTGAATGTGGAAAAAGGTTTAGTAAATGGAGCAATTGGTAAAGTTGTTGATTTCGTTAATTATCTAAATAGAGATGGGATTGAATTTTTGAAAATCAAATTTGATCACAATTTAGTCGTTGTTCAGCTCGGTTTTTGCTTGTAAAAGATTTATATGTTCGCAGAAAACAGTTCCTGTTTCTTTGGCGTATTCGGTGACCATTCATAAATCTCAAGGTTTAAGTGTAGATAGTGCTTTGGTGAATATTGGAAGTACCATGTTTAAAGAGGGTATGGCATTTGTTGCTTTGTCTCGGATCAGAACTTTATCTGGATTGTGCTTGATTGATTTTGATGAGGGAAAGATTAGTGCAGATGCAAATTGTGTGAAAGAGTATAATAGGTTAAGAAGAGAATATGCTCCCAATTTAGGTCAATATCTGTATTTGAAAAGCGTGTGGTAGGTCGAAAAAGAAGATATGAGAATATATGTAGTGAAGGTATAGAGAAAGAAAAAAAACGAGATACAATTGTGATTGCAAGCAAAAAGAAAAAGGACAGTGTTGAAGAGATTGTTGGTTATCAGTTTGAAAATAGTTCTGGTGTCAACTGCTATGCTAATGTAGTTGTCAATGTTGTTTTTTTCTTGAAAGTTTGCAACAGCAAATTGTTAAGAATTGGGAAAAAAGTTGTTGTTCGTTGTTGTATTCTGTTTATGAGAAATGTAGTAGTGATAAAAGTAAAATACTAAAGTGTTTCTGATATTCGAAATGTATTGGACATATGTTCTGCTTGTACTCAATTTACACAGAATATTCAGCAAGATTGTCAGGAATTTCTTATGTATATGCTTGTTGTATTGGAACATGAAGGTATATATATTGAAAATCTTTTTGGCCTTACTTACAAATGACAACATGACTATGAAAATTGTTTGTTTACATGTAGCACTAACATATACAATGAAAGATTTATATATTTGACTTTACCAGACTGTGAATCAGTGTCTTTTAACAACCTAGGGGCCGATTAGGATCGCGGTTTTCCCGCATCCTCCGGGCCGGCGGAAGGCACCGCCATCCCCGGAGGATGCGGGAAAACCGCTGGGGAGGCACAAAAGACCCACCGCCAAATTAGGATGGCGGTGGGTCTCAAAATCGGACCGCAGCTTTTCCGCCGCGGTCGCCTTCCGACCGCGGCGGAAAAGCTCTAACATGGCTGGCGGTGTCTCTCAGACACCGCCAGCCATATTAGGATGGCGAAAAACAGATGCCTTTCCGCGGCGGATTCTCTGCCGTGGAAAGGCATACGGTGAATTCTTTGGGGGCCCGTTGCGGGCCCCCAGGGTGATTGGGGGGTGCACATGGGGGGTACCTATGGTACCCCCATGCATTTGCGTGCACGAAGCGGCAGGCACCGCGCGGTGCCTGCCGCTTTGTGTATGCAAATGCTAAGCATGCATATTTAACCTTGCGGCGGGTGCTGCTTCAAGCAGCACCCGCCGCAATGTTAAATATTGAGGATGTGACCGCCAGGCTGGCGGTCACATCCTAATTGCACTGGAGGGACCGCCGCTGCCCCTGCGGACGGTCCCGCCTCCTCTAGGGTGGCGGACGGACGCAGGTCCGTCCGCCTTCCTAATGAGCCCCCTAGTTAGAGGAGCAACTCAAAACATGGAGTGTAGCTAATGTAAATCAGAAATGTCATCAAGGTTATTTATCCAAAGATATGGACAGTATGTAATTTTAATGTTGCAATGTTGTACAGCTGATGGAAGAAAATTAGAAACTTTAATTAAAAATGTTGTAGCTACTCAAGAATCAATATCAGGAAGAACTTTTGTAGCTGTAGCAATTATTTTTCATGATGGACCTTCTACAACATCTGGACATCATACTGCTTACTTAAAATGTGATAAAGGTTCGACACATTGCAATGATGCTCAAATGTTTTTTAAACAACGTTTGCCTAAAGAATTACCAAATTCTTACCTAATATTCTTAAAGCCAAAGTTTTAGGAACAAAATTTGGCCTTTCAGGATTACTATTGGACAACTTCAAAACAAAGGATTTCACGAATACTATATGGCCTTGCGGAAAAGTATCTAACACAATTAAGAACTTTTTGTTGCATATTTTGTCAGCATATATTTCTAAACAATATTATTCACAGTGTTTGTGAAAATTAATAATAATGTTTTGTTATTTTATCATTGTTTGAGTTGTTTCATATTTAGGTAAGAAACTGCTCTTAGAAAAAAAAATGTTTTTCTATTTTTTAGATTGTCATTGAGAATGTTGAATGTTTTTTTTAAGGTAATCTTATTGATTGTCTTTTTTTTGCCCGCTGTCATGTGATGAGTACAATTGAAATCACTATTTCTGGTGAAATTCAATATATTCTGAGAACTGCAAAAACGGCAAATGAAATGTTTTACAAATTATTATGTGTTGTAAAATATATATTGTAACTGCATTTTTTCTTGTATTCCACAGATGCTAATTTTATAATATATAGTTGTTTTTATTATTTATTACTTTTAAGGTAAGTATAAGTAACAATAAAAAATGGTCAATGGGCTGTGCTTCTACACAGCTGAAGACACAAGACATGTACGGAGTAAATATGTGTGTGAAGATGGTTTGTATCTTTTAAATATATATGATAAAGTTAATATGCATACTGAGTATCCCTTTGGACCCACAATCTCAGAAGATATATTCAAAAACTGCTAGGAGTTTTATTACAGAGATGTATTAAATGGTACATGGCTTGAGAACAGCTCTCTGCAAGGCACCTGTATGGTATTCAATAGAAAGACATAGTTGACTAGTAGAGACCAGGGACTTTCAGGATTAAAAAAGACCAAATTGCTCAACATAAAATATGTCACAGAGTGTGTTTTCAAATACTCTTTCATATTTACAAGGACAGGATAAGTTACTGTGTGTAGCTTTTCTTCTCTATGTAAATAAGTCCTCATCATACACAATACTCTGTGTTGAAGGGGCATTCTATAGGTGTTGCTGTGAGTATTTTGGACATATATAAGCAATGACTAGTTTCTAATTTTGTTAAAAGTTGAGTACTGGATAGGTCTTTAAGGATTGATGTGTGTGAAAACACATGAAACATTCAAAAACTAGTGTCAGAACTGTACCTAAATACACACTCATTCACAGTGTTATTCTAGACAAGCAACACTATCCCTTGCATTTTAGTAAAAGAGATTTACTAGTTTGGAAGGGGTAAGGCGGATAAACATATTCAACATGTTTTAGTACTGCATTTTAGTATAAGAGCCTGAGTCATTTTCCATTGTGATAAGGAGTGACTGGTTTCGAATTCTATGAAAACTTAAAAACAGTATGTCTTTATAAACAATTATATTTATATAACATTATGAACTTCTGAAACTCTACTGTTGGAATGTTATTAGACAACTGTATTAACATAATATTTTTTGGGGCCTAAATAGTTGTTAAACCTACTTTTGTATTATGTACTAAGAAAACTGTGAAAGTGATGTGTTTATGTTTTTGTGCTAGGACCTAGAACATAACCAATTTGTTATGGATAAAGAGGGCAATATTACAGAAGAGACATTAAAAATGAGCAACAGTTCAATTGAACTAGAAAATCAAGCTATAAGAGACAGCAAGACTGATTCAGAGGACATCAGTACTGCAGATGTCACCTGTGAATTTGAAAATGAAAGCAATGATGCTGATTTTTTGGAAGCACTGGATGACGTAGAGTTACTGGAAGCTATAAACTCCGAAATGGCAAACCAGCAGTATGATCTGGAAGAAGTACCAGATGAAGTCCTTTTGGAAGCTGTGCTAAAATATGAGATGTCTGAAGAATAATTTCACTATTTAATATTAATAAATTCTCGACTATATAAAGAGATGATGTGTATCTTTTTTATGTAGAATTAAAATGTAGCTTAAGAACATTAGAGTTTACATTTTAATTAATTAATTACTTTTAATTTAACTCTAAATTTAAAATCAGCCTGTGGCATCACTTTTTGTAACACAGTTATAGTACAAGATTGTGTTTTATATTTGCAATGACAGGAAAAGATACTCTGTATACGTTTTCTTCTCTATGTAAATAGATCATCATACACACCAGTATGCATTGAAGGGGCGTTTTATATGTGTTGCTGTGTGTGATTGCATATAACACTTGTAGAACAAGACACAGCAGAAATAATAAATCTGAAAATGTGTATGAATGCAGCATCATTCTGCAGTTGGTGTAGCAAGGCAGAACAGTGAGCTAGGCTTTAGTACATGCACTGCTTCAAAAGCTTATCCAGTATGCATGCAGTTCTGCAACTATCTACACACTTGTGTTTCACACCTTTAATTTCTCAGTCTGTATCCTTACACTTCCATGACACACTCTGTCACTGCCCTTGCACTGTTGTAGTCACCCATTCAGCAGTATGTACTAATCCATTCACTATTGTAAAACTCAAGCACTTGCATATTCACTCAGATACTCTGTTTACCGTATTCTATTCATTCAGTCAGTAGCCAGTGCTCATGCACCGAAATAGACCTTAGGACATGGACTACTTCAAACCCCTATGCACTATATATGTAGTCTTCGATCCACCTGCACATTTGTCTTTCACATCTTTAATTCTGCAGTCTGCCACTGCTGTTGCACTGTTGTAGTTACCTATTCAAAAGTATGTACTAATCCATTCACTGTGCTAAAACTTAAGCCCTTATAAATTCAGTCAGAAACTCTCCTTGCAGAACTGTAATAATTCAGTCAGTACCCAGTACTCATGCAGCGAAGTAGGCCATAGAACATGGACTACTTCAAACCCGTTTGCTGTATGCAGGCAGTGTTCTATCCACATGCACACTTGTCTTTCACATCTTCAATTCTGCACTCTGTAGCCTTACACTTCCACGAAACACTCTGTCACTGCTGTTGCACTATTGTAGTCACCCATTCAGCAGTATGTGCTAATGCATTCACTGTGCAAAAACACAAGCACTTATGAATTCAGTCAGGCACTGTCCCTGCAGAACTGTAATCATTCAGTCAGTACCCAAGTACTCATGCAATAAAGTAAGCCTTATAACATGGACTGTTTCAAACCCCTATACACTATGCATACAGTGTTCTATCTACCTACACACTTGTCTCTCACATCTTGAATTCCCCAGTCTGTATCCTTACACTTTCAGCAAACACTCTGTCATTGCCCTTGCACGATTGTAGTGACCCATTCAGCGGTGTGTAGTGATCATTGACAGCGCTAAAACTCAAACACTTATAGATTCACTCAGACAGTCTTCTTACAGTACTGTAATCATTCACTCAGTACCCAAGTACTCATGTAGTGAAGTAGGTCTTAGAACAAGGACTGCTTCAAAACCTATGCACTATGCATGCAGTCTTCTATCCATTGGCACACTAGTCTTTCACATCTTCAATTACCCCACCTGTATCCTTACACTTCCACCAAACACTCTGTCACAGCTATTGCACTGTTGTAGTGACCCATTCTGCAGTATGTACTAATCCATTCACTTCGTCAGAACTGAAGCAGTTATAAATTCAGTCAGGCACTCTCCTTGCAGAACTGTAATCATTCAGTCAGTACCCAAGTACTCATGCAGCAAAGTGGGCCTTAGGACCTGGACTGCTTCAAACCTCTATATACTATGCATGCAGTCTTGTATCTAACTACACACTTGTCTTTTATACCTTCAATTCCCCATTCTGTATCCTTCCACTTCCACCAAGCACTCTGTCCTGCTTAGGGGTCCCAGAAGGACCCCCAGGGCCCACTTTCTTTTTTTTTAAACGGGATGCGTGTAGAGTGCGTGGACTGTGCCATAAAATAAATAAAAATAAAATGGAGTTTTTTTTAAAGAATTAATCTCCGGAGGGTTAAATACCAGGAGCAAAATTATTAAATTTTATGTGGGGCCCAGAGGGGCCACCCCAGCGTCGGGGATCGTCAGCGCCCGGGGCTAAAAAGAAAAAAATGTTCGGGGGAGAGGTTGAAGGTCCTGAAAGCCGAGGGGGTTTATCTATTGTGGGAGGAGGACTACATGGCTCTCCTCCTGGAGCACTCGAGGGCCCTGTTACCCACCAGGGCTCCAAAACAAAGTATGGCTAATGAGGGGGGGGGCTGTAAGGTCTTCAAAGCCCCGGGGACCACCACTCCCTGAAGCTTTATGTATTGTGGGCGGGCTGGTTCCTGCAGTATTCCGGGGTGTCCATCCCGCCCTCCCATAGCAAGGAAATCGGTTCTCTCTTTCAAAATCAAAATCAGATTGCTTTTCCACATGGGGAGCTGTATGTTAGTAGCTCGTGATGTGGAAAAGTAATGCCGACTCTCAAACGCGTAGAAATTGTGCATCAAAGGAGCTGGAGTCACGCACCCTACAGATTATGAGTCGTGCATCGTGGGTCACGCAGTCTGTCTCTCACAATACACAAATTTCCGGGGGTGGTGGTTCCCGGGGCTTGAGAGGGGTCGTTGAGGCCCACACACTTCTAATTTTATAGGGGGGCCTTGGGCGCGAAAGTGGTGCAAGGGGGTTATAAATCTGGTACACAGTGTTTTGTTTTACTTTGCTTTCCTTTTCAGTCTTGTAGAGGACGCAAGTGGCGCAAGGGGCTTGTAAATAAGGTCTTTCATTTCTAATGCATTAGATCAGAGGCATTGTATATCTAGTTTGCTATGCTTACCATGTGTAAACACTGTGGCCAACAGAGTTCACAACTTGAACTCAGCTTTGATTGGTCATGGCAGAGTGGACAGCAGCGTCCATAACTTTAAAAGAGAAAGAGAAATGATGTGAGAGGGAGAGAGAGAAAGAGAGAGAAAACAACATTAAAACTGTGAGAGAGTGAAAGTTATAGATGGAGCAGTTAATAGTGGAGAAAATACTCGCAGCTCACCTTTTGCCTTGGTTGTGTGTCCAAGTATGTGGTGGTTCATAGTGCACCCTCCAGTTTAGTGTATGAAATATAGTATATAGAGTTAGTCATAGTATAGTACATACAAAAGTGGTGTAGGGGGCTTGTTGATTTGCCTCTCAGACTGTTGTAATCTATATATTGTCACTGCTCGGAAGTAATTGTACATTCCTACGCAGTGAAGCTGCTGCACACTACCCACTCTCTCCTTTCACAGATGACTTGACATTGTTTCGGAAAGAAGCTTTTTTTGCTCACCTTGTGCCATTGGCGTGATTCAAAGAGGGTGCACCACGTGTCGTAGCAGCCTTCTCAAACGTTGTTACGGTGGCCATGCATCATTGTAGAATCCTCAAACGTTGAGTTTTAGAGGTGTTGGAGGAGGACGCCAATTTGTGAAACACAACCTGTAAGATAAAAAGGAAGTTATCATTGTGTGTAATTTTTTTATCAAAGGAGAGAGGAAGTGAGAGAGTGACTACAAAGAATATTCGCAGCTCAACTTTCTGTCACCAGAGTGTTTTTCACTACGTATTGGCACAAAATGCACCCTGAAGCTCTACATCTGAAAGATAGTAAAAGAGAGATGTTATGTGTGGTATTTGCTACTATCTTAATGTGAGTTGAACAACATCGGCCTTTCACACACGTTCCCTCTCACATTTAAAAGAACGAATTGTATAGTTTATATTCCGGACGTTTAAGCGATTATAAAAACGTTCCTGCTATTGGAAATTTTTTTACATGTAATTTGATACACTATATAGGACTGCGTTTGTCTAAATCGCTGCGTCGCTTCTTTGTATCCAGTCTGCTACTGCCCTTCGTCTCCCTCCGATGCGCACCCAGGCCTCACTGCTCACCTTTTCGTGACAGGACACCTTCTGCATCATATAGTCCCGATCTGCCACTAAGAAGTTTCATATATGGTGCCAAGTCTTGATATCGGTATAACGACATACTCATGCTTCCATCATCATCGCAGGTTCCTCACCCACTCAGTGCTTTTGATATCACTAACTCAGTGACCAAAGAGGCCACACACGAATTGGTGGGCCCCCCTACTCGGTGGTTCGGGCCTACATGAGGCGTTTGAACCACTAGGACGGGCAATCACAGCACTTGGGATGGGAGCAACTCTAAAATGGTGTAGAGCAGGTGCGCCCCATCTTTTTTATTGGTACTGTCACACGTGTAGTGACGGATACTCTGGATGGGTGTGGTATGGGTGTTTACCAGCAAAGAGGGAGTGTGTGTGTGTGCTGTTCTGACAACTAGACCTGCAACTAAGAAAACACTACAATTAAATCTGGGCAATGTTTCGTTGTGTTTTCCTGGAAGCGTAAGTGGAGTGGGCTGGCCTGACGTATGCCAGTGCTGCGCAAGGCTCTGAACCATTATTGCAGAGCTATGGGCGTTGTCCCGTCATGAGCTATAAGAGAAATCAAGTGATTTGGGTGTCCGTTTTGTAGTGCTGACGTCACCTGGGTCTTAAAAAAAAATGTGTCATTATATCTGTAAAGTCCCACAACTTGGCCAACATGGTAGGTATGGAGTATTACTGACTCTATATTCGTTCATAGTTGCACACATAAAAGATGGTGGACATGACGCATTTCAGTAATTATGAATGTTTGTTGTATATTCAGTGGAGTGTTGTAGCTGTAGTAATACAGGGCTGTGAAAGGTTTAAGTTGCAGTTTTTGGCACATGAATGGCAGCTAATATGTATATATATATATATATATATATATATATATATATATATATATATATATATATATATATATATATATATATATATATATATATACGTATGTAGTTATTCAGGTACACTGTAGAACTTGGTGTTGGAAATCAGAGTTCAAGACTCGGAGTTGCGTCCACATCCTGTTATTGTAGAGTAATGACGTAATGTGCGCCTGCCTGAAAATGTATTAGTGTTGGGTTGATTTTGCGCTATATAAATATGCTAAAAAAATTAAAAAAGGAGTAATAGCCCACACTTACTATCACAGGTAAGATGGTTGCATATGCTATTTATAGCACAATATAATGTGGTAGGGCAGAGGAGCATCATTTTACAAAAAAAATAAATACACAGACACAGATAGATAGTTGAAGTGGGTACGGGCATGTGTGCTCGACTCCATTTTATTACGTTGTTGTTGGTAAGAAGTAAAATAGTAATCATGATATCATATACAGATAATTAATCATAAACGGTTTATGACTTCAACTGTACAAAGGTATGAGCATTGCATGTCAAATAATACACAGAAGATTCTATCGTAAAGTGTTCATGAGTTGTGTGCACTGAGGTAGGGGTGGTTTGTGTGGAGCCTGCAATGATGCATGGTCCAGGCAGACCGCACTGGTAAAAATGTGTATTGACTGTTGAATTTTGCCTTAATAAGGGCACGTGGCAATTATTTAAGGTGTACTGAGTTAATAGTACATCTGGTGTTTATCGTGTGCTCACCCTGCGATGATGCGTGCTCTGAACGGCCTGCACTGAAATCATTCACTATTGCATACTGGACTATATGAACTTTGAGGGGGAAAAAAACCTAGCATCGATGGTTATCAATTGCTGTGCAAACTAGGTGTACTGATTGCTCCCCATAACAAATTAAACGATTCCTCTTCACGCAGTGCATTGTAACTTTCACAAATTGGGAACATATTTCTGATGGTGATGTTGAAGGTGATACCCCAGAGGTACTTGGTATTGCTGGTGGTGGAGGTACATTTTGGCGCAAACTTGTACATTGTTTGTTATCATAGTTCACACGATGCAGCTATTGAAGGTGCTTGCACATACTAGCAGTGCAACAGCACAGTTTTTTGCTCTGCTTTAAATAAATCGAGGCTGGATGTAATGCCGTCTGTAGTGTAGATGAAAAGGTAAATTCAAGTTGTCAACCCTACTGTGCACAGTGTATATAGAAGCTAGTATTCAGTACAGTTATCGAACAATGTTTTTTCACTTATTTTAACAAAATCTGAATACATACAGTATAATTGTCTCTGCATTAAATACATCGATGTAGATGCAAAGGTGAATTCAAGTTGTATACCCTGCTGCCTGCAGTGTAGATCTTAGGGTGGAGTGCATCGTCTGCAATTATGATTGAAGTGGGAGATAGAACATATAT
This sequence comes from Lissotriton helveticus, assembly GCF_964261635.1. Lineage (NCBI taxonomy): Eukaryota > Metazoa > Chordata > Amphibia > Caudata > Salamandridae > Lissotriton > Lissotriton helveticus. The sequence goes on from NC_136065.1 coordinate 1,474,370,166, forward strand.
GCAGTGTGCATTTTATTATTCAACTAAATGAATGTTATATACGTTTTTCAAGGAAGCATAATGAAGGGATATTGTGTAGGGTTTGATAGGTGTTATACTTAGTTTGGTTTCTACTGAGTTAGTGGTATCTAAAACAAGAAGGTTCTGTGGAGCCTGCGATGATGCATGGTCCGGGCAGGCTGTACTGATAGTAATGTTTTTTGTGTTGTGAAAGGTGCCTTAGTAAAGCCATGTGATAATCATTTTACTAGTACCTTTGGTGCTTAGCGTGTATATATTCTGCGATAATGCGTGGTCTGGGGGAGGAGGGGGGCACAGTAATTGGAGTAATGTCTTTTGTCGATTGGATTCTGCATGAATTACACTTAAAAATGATAGTATGCTTCATTGCTGACATAAAACTGTTCACTCTTCTTTCCGATGATTTATGGTGCACTGAGTTAGTAGTATCTTTGGCTCTGACCTTGTATGTACCCTGCGATAATGCGTAATGCAGGGGGGTTGTACTGGGAGCAATGGTTTTTGCCTAGTGACTTGTTGTGCAGTGATTTAGTGGTACCGAAATAACTCAGCCTGTGTGTACCCTGTGATGATTCGAGGTGTGGAGTGGGTCGCAGTGATATAATGTCTCTTGTCTACTGGAATGTGTCATGTACAATCGTCATTCTATCTGAAAAAATCTGAACAATTACAATTCAAATGTCTCTGCATTACATTAATCAAGGTTGAATTCTTTATTGTCCGTAGTATACATGCAAAGGTGACTTCAAGTTGTAAACCCTGCTGTCCGCAGAGTACATCGAAGACTGTAGTTGACACAGACATCGAGGAATTCTTATTTTTGTTACATACTTTAACAAAATCTGACGACACAGTACTATTTTTCTGCCTTAAATAAATCAAGACTGAATTTTATGTTGTCTGTAGTGCTTACGCGCCACTGGTATCAAGCGGTAAACTCTTTTGATCGCAGTGTACATTTGAAAACAGAACTCACTACAGTCATTGAGGAATGTTTTTTGTGGCATCCTTTAACACAATAATATTTGGCGTACATAAATCAAGGATATCTTGAATGCTGTCCATAGTATAGAGGGAAAGCTGAATTCAAGTTGTTAATCCTGTTGTACGCAGTGTAGATTGAAGGCATTAGTCGACACAAAGATCGATGAATGCCATTTTGTCACAGTTAACAGAATCTGAGGACACAGTACAATTGTCTCTGCCTTAAATAAAGCAAGGCTGGATTCAATTCTGTCTGTAGTGTTGATGCAAAGCTGAATTCAAGTTGTGAACCCTGTTGTGCACAGTGCAGATTGAAGGCAGTAGTCGACACAAAGATCGAGGAATGGTATTTTGTCACAGTTATCAGAATCTGAGGACACAGTACAATTGTCTATGCCTTAAATACAGCAAGGCTGGCTTCAATGCTGTCCATAGTGTTGATGCAAAGCTGAATTCAATTGGTATCAAGTTGTCAACTCTACTGACCACAGAATAGATTGAAGGCCGTTCTCAGCACAGATACTGAAGACAAATTTAGATCCAAAGTTGAATTCAAGTTGTGAACCCCACTGTCCGCAGTGTTGATGGAAAACACTAGTTGATACAAACATAAGTCTGCGGTGCTGTGGTGCTGAGTTTGCAATCAGCCTGTATCGAGGAAGCACGCGGTTATGGTGGCAGCCACGTGGCAGGGTGGGGACCTTCGCTGCAGCACAGTCTCTTCTCTTTGCAGAAGTGAACACACCCAAGGCATAGCCTAATTATTTATAGTCATACGTTGACGTTGTTTATGTTGGACTACTCCGCTTCTGTTTCAAAGGGGGGTGTGAACACAGCTACATGACCAGTGTCTGAGATAATATGGTTGCGTCCACTATTCAGTACACTACACGTATCAAAGGTATATCGACTAGCTATGCAGTCCAGTAATCCCCCTTGGACCACCTCTCTGCAACACAGCTCTGTGGCGCCTACTGGAGGTACCTGGTGGGCTAGTTGGCCTCCAGGGACCCTCAGGATTCAAGGGGAATTAATCCCCCAACTTAAAACCAGCCAGAGGGCGCGTTTGCACAGTGGTGAAGGGAGGGGACAGGACTGATGTGACATGTGTGTACTTACACACCCACTCATACTTCAATACACATTGGCATAAATATATATATATACACTTTTAAATGTGATTTTAAGAAGAGTATTGGATTTAACCAGGAATTGCATCGACTCTATGTACTATGTGTGGCAATAAGCAAAGAAAGACTAGCGGCGTCAGTATGATTTCACTATTTGTTGCTCACCGGTGATCACCACTAGGGGGCGGTGATACTGTCACTATAAGCATATAAAAAAGCACTATTACCTTTAACATGTTGCAGCGTGATCAAGGGCTTTGCAGCTCGAAACGCGTCGCTGGTTCTGTTTCTGGAATAAAACCATCTGTTGCTGACTTTGCTGGTCCGTTTCCTCATTTCATGCTGGCGTGGAGGCGGTGTCTGCGAGCGCAGAGCGTGCTGAGGCGGTCGCCAGTAGGTATATATAGTTAGGATTTTTTCTCTATGGGATTTTTGAAAATTCTATGTCTAATAACTTTGGCGTTTGTGGACGGAATTGGCTGAAATTTTCAGGAAAATTGCACATTTTGTTTCTGAGCAGCCCTTGAAAATTTTGGGGGGGGTTCGTCAAGGGGGGGCCGAGAAAAAAGGGGGGTCCCAAAACGTGTTTTTAACATTGAGTTTTCCATAGGGCGGTTGGCCTCACTTTTAGCCCGAACGGCTGAATGGATTTGCACGAAACTTGGCAAAATTGTAGGGACTGGTAGCCCGATGTGCCTTTGCTAGGTCTCAATATATGTGCTCCAGTGGATTTTGAGAAATTAACGTTCAAAAAAAGATATATATCTGTAACAGCGGACCGGGCAGCGCTCCGGTTCGCGGACTTTTCGCGGTACGGAGCTTTGTGAAGCGAAGCTGATTGGTTCTCCGGCGTCTGTGAACATTCCAAACAGTCCGTAGCGGCCGCCATCTTGTCTCTCGGTAGGATCGAGAGACAAGAGGAGGTCAAAGCGAAGGGGCAAATGACCATAAGGGGGCATAGTAGATCCTCGCTGACCCCCTAGGTTTGATGTGGAGGTTTTAAAAGGGTCCCGCGGGGCAAAAAAAAATAATAATAATAATAATCGAACGGCTGAATGGATTTGCACGAAACTTGGTAAAATATTAGGGACTGGTAGCCCGATGTGCCTTTGCTAGATCTCAATATATGTGCTCCAGTGGATTTTGAGAAATTAACGTTCAAAAAAAGATATATATCTGTAACAGCGCTCCGCTTCGCGTAACGGAGGTTTGCGAAGCTGATTGGTTCTCCGGCGTCTGTAAACATTGCAAACAGTCCGTAGCGGCCGCCATCTTGTCTCTCGGTAGGATCGAGAGACAAGAGGAGGCCAAAGCGAAGGGGCAAATGACCATAAGGGGGCATAGTAGATCCTCCTTGACCTCTTAGGTTTGATGTGGAGGTTTTAAAAGGGCCCCGCGGGGCAAAAAAAAAAATAATAATAATAATCGAACGGCTGAATGGATTTGCACGAAACTTGGCAAAATTGTAGGGACTGGTAGCTCGATGTGCCTTTGCTAGGTCTCAATATATGTGCTTCAGTGGATTTTGAGAAATTAACGTTCAAAAACAAGATATATATCTGTAACAGCGCTCCGCTTCGCGGAGATAAAATTATATCTGTATTACCTAGCTGTTGCTAACACCAGTTAGCGACGGCTAGTAGGAGATAGCGACCATCTTGGGCCCCACTTTGCATGTGAGTGATATTTATCACTAATGACATGCAAAGTGGGCATGCCAAGATGTTAGCGACTGGAAACAGTCGCTAACATCGCTATCTCCTATTATCAACTTTTGGAAATATTCGCGATAAGCGCGAATATCTCCAAAAGCTAGCACCTGCCCTGAGCAGTTCTTAGCCATGTTATCCAATGGGAGATGGATAACATGGCTAAGAGTATTAGCTCGGTAATGCATGAATATCGCTGAGTTTTCAGCGATATTAATGCATTGCGGTCGTTTTTTATCGTATTTGCGATAAACCTTGATAATAGCAAGGTTTATCTGCGATAATTTCTGACGATGCTTAGCGGTAAAAAAATCGTTGCTAAGCATCGTTAGGGATAAATATTGCTTAACTTTGGTAATATGCCCCAACGTCTGTTAACGTTCGATTCGAAGGAAATCAGGAAGTGTTGAAAAACATTGTCTGCGCCATCTTGTCTTTTTTCAAATGCCACACTTTTGTCGTGCACGGCAGTCATTTTAGATGCCTTGACCAGACCCACTCTGTGCACGCTGTCGATCCTTAGCATGGCTCCCCACCCTCGCAAGCATCTACCCCAGGCAGTGGTCACCCCCGCTCTCTGTCTTATGCATGGGTAATAAACCTCCCCCCATCTGCGCTGCTCTTCCCTGAGAATCACACCCTGTGCCCGCCCGACACCTCCCTTTCGCCCTATTCACTACCGCACCCTCTGACACTCCTTTTCCTCTGTGTCCGATTGTCCAGGCCGGTCCTAGGGTATCAGCTAGCCCTGCAGATGTAGTTTATGGCCCCAGCTGTAAAGAATCACCCCTCTTCAAAGGAGTTATAGTAGATCAAGGCCCACACTCGATGAGATCCGTCACAGCAGACGCGTTCCTATTATCTGAAAACCATCCTGTATTGTGATTGGGGAGGGGACCGAGCCTGAAGCGGAAGATTCCAGGGATGACTCTTTGTACATCAAAGTTTTTACAATTATGTGTCACATTAAAAATATATAGCACTCTGACAAAGTAGTAAGATTATAAAACTTTAATAACTTATAAATATATACAAGAAAACAAAAACAGTAATAACATATAAACATTTTTAGGGAAAAACAACGAAGTAGCGGTCGGCTGTGTGAATAGTCCCAACGCAGCACAACGTCCAGATTTCTGGCGTGGGGCGTCGCGGGGGGTGGGTCATCAGTAGCAAACTGTTGTGCGAATAGTTCCAAGGCAGCAGAACGATGGCACCAAGGTGATGTCCAGTAAGTTGCCGCACTGGTTTTGGTATCGTACAATGCTGCTCCGAATAACGGCGTGGGGCGCCCCGGGGGAGGCGGCGTGAACGGGCCTCTCCAGGTGGAGTCTCATCTGTTGTAGTGGGGCGCCCCTTTACCGTTTCAGTTGCCATTCCGTCCGTTTTTGGTCCACTGTGTCAAAAGCCGCAATTCAGCTGAGTTGCGCCCACTCTTGCGGTGCAGCGATAGGCGGCTGTCACAGGACTCTCAAAATGGCGGCAGGCTGTTTCCTTTTTGGGCCTGGTCCACTGAAATGGCCCTGGGACACCTTGGAAATCGGACGCTTGTCTGCTAGGTCTTGGACCCCATTCTCGAAAGCGTCCCCTCCGCCTTGAGGATTCATCAAAAGTTTTGGGGGCCCCCGACTCCTGTAGGCTTCTGGTGGGGAGCGGCTGCCATGATTGCTCGCGGAATGACCACGACGGAGCTACGAGATGGTGGTGCTCTCATGCTGACGCCAGCTTCAGTCTGAAACATCCAGAAACAAGGTGAGACTTTCATCGTTTGGGAAAAAAAAAAAGTTTTCATCCAATGAAAAGTGTTGTTTTTAGGTCATATGATCAAGCCTTCCATCATTAGGAAACCAAAAGTAAAATGAACCAATGAAAAGTTTTATAAACAAGTCACATGACCTGTTATGCGGCATAGGGTATAAAATGCGGAGAAAATACGTTGGCACGTGAGGCGGCGTCAGTAGCGGACCGATGTGCGAATAGGCCGAAGGCAACACAACGCGCCAAGATCCGGATGGCACCGAGGTGGTGTCCAGCAAGTTGCAGCACTGGTGTGGCCATCCTACAATGCTGAAAGTCGGCGTGGGGCGCCCCGTTGGCCTGTGAGTTTGCGTCAGTAGCGGACCGATGTGCGAATAGGCCGAAGGCAGCACAACGCGCCAAGATCCGGATGGCACCGAGGTGGTGTCTAGTAAGTTGCCGCACTGGTGTGGCCATCCTACAATGTTGAAAGTCGGCGTGGGGTGCCCCGTTGGCCTGTGAGATGGCGTCAGTAGCGGACCGATGTGCGAATGGGGCCAAAGGCAGCGCAACAATATTTTCGGAATAGAAGACACCACAAGGCGCTGAGATGCCAAGATCCGGATGGCACCGAGGTGGTGTCTAGCAAGTTGTGGCACTGGTGTGGCCATCCTACAATGGTAAAAGTCGGCGTGGGGCGCCCTGTTGGCCTGTGAGATGGTGTCAGTAGCGGACTGATGTGCGAATGGGGACAAAGGCAGCGCAACAATATTTTCTGACTGACACCACAAGGCGCTGAGATGCCAAGATCCGGATGGCACCGAGGTGATGTCTAGGAAGTTGCTGTACTGGTGTGGCCATCCTACAATGGTAAAAGTCGGCGTGGGGCGCCCTGTTGGCCTGTGAGATGGTGTCAGTTGCGGACCGATGTGCGAATGGGGCCAAAGGCAGCGCAACAATATTTTCTGTATGGAAGATACCACTAGGCGTTGAGATGCCAAGATCCGGATGGCACCGAGGTGATGTCTAGCAAGTTGCTGTACTGGTGTGGTCATCCTACAATGCTGAAACTCGGCGTGGGGCGCCCCATTAGCCTGAGAGATGGCGTCAGTAGCGGACCGATGTGTGAATAGGCCGGAACCAGCACAAGGCGCCAAGATCCGGATGTCACCGTGGTGGTTTCATAGTTGAGAGGCACTTCATCTGCAGTGGGGCGCCGAGATCCGGATGGCACCGAGGTGATGTCTAGCAAGTTGCTGTACTGGTGTGGTCATCCTACAATGCTGAAACTCGGCGTGGGGCGCCCCATTAGTCTGTGAGATGGCGTCAGTAGCGGACCGATGTGCGAATAGGCCGAAGGCAGCACAACGCGCCAAGATCCGGATGTCACCGTGGTGGTTTCATAGTTGAGAGGCACTTCATCTGCAGTGGGGCGCCGAGATCCGGATGGCACCGAGGTGATGTCTAGCAAGTTGCTGTACTGGTGTGGTCATCCTACAATGCTGAAACTCGGCGTGGGGCGCCCCATTAGCCTGTGAGATGGCGTCAGTAGCGGACCGATGTGCGAATAGGCCGAAGGCAGCACAACGCGCCAAGATCCGGATGTCACCGTGGTGGTTTCATAGTTGAGAGGCACTTCATCTGCAGTGGGGCGCCGAGATCCGGATGGCACCGAGGTGATGTCTAGCAAGTTGCTGTACTGGTGTGGTCATCCTACAATGCTGAAACTCGGCGTGCGGCGCCCCATTAGCCTGTGAGATGGCGTCAGTAGCGGACCGATGTGCGAATGGGGCCAAAGGCAGCGCAACAATTTTTTTGGAATAGAAGAGACCACAAGGCGCTGAGATTCGGTTAGCACCGAGGTGGTGTCTAGCAAGCTATGCAGCTGAGTTGCGTGCGCACTTGCGGCGAATAGGTCGAAGGCAGCATAACAATGTTTTCTGAATAGAAGACACCACAAGGCGTTGAGATTCAGTTACCACCGAGGTGATGTCTAGCAAGTTGCCGCACTGGTGTGGCCATCCTACAATACTGCTCCGAATAACGGCGTGGGGTGCCCGAAGGGGGGGGGGGAGGCGGCGTGAACGGGCCTTCCTAGGTGGAGGCTCGTCTGCTGTAGTGGGGCGCCCCTTTACCGTTTCAGTTGCCATTCAGCTGAGTTTCGGCTGCTCTTGATGCTACAGCGACAGGCGGCTGCAACAGGACTCTCAAAATGGCGGCCTGTTCTTTGGATTTGGGCCTGGTCCACTAAAATGGCCCTGGGACACCTTAGAACTCGGACGCTCGATTTTTTTTTCCTTTCCTGTACATGCAAAAAAAGGTAAATGCCCGGTACGTTACACGCTTCATCTGCCACGATGAACTCTCCAGAGGAACCGAAAAAAAATATAGTTATGGTAACTATACCATGCATCGTCATATGGAGAGGTGGCACCAATTAATTATAGTGCTGCATAAAAGAGAGATTTGGAGGAGAACCCCTGACCTGCTAGTACATTCATCAAAGAAGTGGCACTGACAGCATCAGAGGCAAGGGAAACGGTCCCAAATATTTAGAAGAACTTTGGAAAGATTAAAATGACATGTTTAGATTGTGGCAAATTAATTTCATGTGGACAGATGAGTGTTACTCTAATAAATACAGCATATGAACATCATCATAGTCGATGGTTGGTAGAGACATTTTGACTATATCCTGGACCTGCCCGTCCTCGCCCAAAATGGCGCCGGAATAAATGGGACTCGTAACTCCTTGTTGTGTACTGGTTGCAGAACCTTGAAATCACGAGATACGTATGCAGTTTTGAAGCACATGGCGGGCGGGGACGAGAATTGATTGAATATTTCGACATCCCTATTGATATTAAGTTCTGATGTGTTATTGATTACTGTACTATTGAAAGTTCGAATTAACGTCACCCATGGTACTTGCCCGCAAATGTATATCTAGATAATTTTATTGTAACTGGCCCTGTCGTATTTTAATTATAAAATGTACGCCCACCGATTCCGTAACTGTTAGACACCTTAGTTCTTGCAACCTAATGGCCCGCCCGTTACGTTCCTCTACAGTGTAAATGTCTACTCATCATATACGATTACAGTTTGCTCCGTGGCCGGCCCACGTGGTTATAGGCTCGTATTTGTATAATGAAATTTTCACAATAAAGGTTTTTAAAAGAAAACATGGTAGTAGTATATACATTGGTAAAGTTTTTAATAATAGTCACTGTTTTAGAATCATTAAAAGGCAAGTGAAATAAAGCAGACCAATTACATGAAGGGTAAAAGGTATAATACGAAGGAACGCAGTAAAGATAAATCATCAAGGGCTGTTGTGTTTTCTATTCCTGCAACATAAAGTGATCGATAAGAATCTCATATTCAGGCGTATCGGCGACTAAGACAGCAGGTCGACCCTCTTTTGCTCAACGGCTCCGTCATGGGACGAAGAAACGCTCTTTTTCTCGAAAAAAGAATATATTTTACTTGCAGGACAGTTGTAAATTTTCCGGGAAAGTACATTAGCCTGGAACATTATAACATATATTTAAGAAAAAATAATGTTCGGAAGTAATAAAAAGTGTAATTTTTAGGTCATATGACCAAGCCTTTCATCATTAGAATAAGAAAAGTAAAATGAACCAATGAAAAGTTTTATTAACAAGTCACATGACTTGTTATGCTTACGTTACGCGCTGCGCGCCCCGGATGACTTCCGGATGAGCTAACGCGGCGCGTCATATGACGCATTACGCGACAACGCAGGTCCAGAATATAGTCAAAATGTCTCCACCAACCAGCGGTCGGAACACAACCCCTTTCAGCAGGCTAAATAGTTCTGTTAAATGACAACAGAAGGGACAGGCAACAAGAACCATTAGTCAAAGAGGGGAGGGCTAGTTCTTCTCTACCGGGTTACATTGGGGCGCTACCGGAACTGATCGAATTGGTAGTCTACAGTGTTTCTGGATGTTTCAGACTGAAGCTGGGGTTAGCATGAGAGCAGCACCATTTCGTAGCTCCGTCGTGGCCATTCCGCAACCAATCATGGCAGCCGCTCTTTATCGTTATTTTGGGCGGGGTGGGTGGCGGAGCCGAGCTGTTTTGCAGCCATCATTGTGTGGAGTTCAGTTCATTTCACTAGTTTTGTATTTGTCATGAGGGGTTGTTCCTAATGTTTCTATTTTAGCGAGGTCAAAAAGAGATCCCATTAGTGGCCTACTGATTTTGCTCGATTCCTTTTCTTTTTTTTTTACACGATTTTTCGTTATCTGCAAAGACTAAACAGAGTATTGCGACTCTGTGTTTGCTTGTAAATAGAGAATGAACCAAAGAGAACCAATTCTAAAACAGTAAATACTTGGATAACAATCAATCAAATGGAGAGAGAAGCAGGCACGACGTATTACAACGGGGGCAAAGGCCTGCGTTAACTACCCTTCACTATGTGCAAAGAGAGAGTACTCCTAATAGAAATGAGGGGGGGGCACCATTCAAAGCAGATCAGTGTGCATAAACACGAAAATGTTTTCACTTACCACGTACTTGACATTCGACAGCTTATGATATTTGCTATTAAAAAACCATTGAAATTCACTGAAAAAACCATAGGTTATAGACCATATATAGTTAGGAATTAGCATTTACAAAACCTTGAAAATTCACTGAAAAAACCATAGGTTATAGACCATATATAGTTAGGAATTAGCATTTAAAAAACCTTATTTTACTCACACAAAACCATTGAAATTCCATATATAGTTAGTTGCACTAACTATATATCGCGCACCCGCAATCCACTGCTGATGATGTCACATATTACATCATTCATGACATGGTCAGTGACATCACTGATGACATCACTGATGAGATCTCAAATGACATCACTGATGACATCACTGATGACATCACTGATGAAATCTCATTTGACATCAATGACCACATCACTGATGATATCATTCATGTGACAATACAATGCATCTCCTCACATTTTAATATAACCTCTGTTTCACCCAGTGTTAAATACAGAGTATAATTTTTGAAACCATTGACACACCAATACTAGTTACTACATATGTACTCACTGATTCCTACGTCTACACACACATTCACTCATTCACCCATACAATCATTCATACATACAATCACTCATCTTTACAACACTATCATATGCACTCATACACCTATACAGACACTCACACTCTGCCACTCATCCATGGAGTTACTCACACACCTAGTCAGTCCTGTAAAGAATCAATCACACTTCCATTTTCTTGTCTATACAGTTAAACATAGAGCACCTTACATTTTCAAACATATACTAACACATACTTACCTTGTTATACAATCATTGATATAAGTACACATTGATCTGCACAGAGTCACACACCTCCCAGCCAGCCACACACACACTCAGTCTCCCATACAAATACTTGGACAATCAATCAGTAACCCATATAGTTAATCATATAGCTACTGATCAACACATGCAGCAGTTTACAGAACAACAGACATAATGATGCACAAATTAAGACACTTTAGTCACTAACCCATGCACTCAGTGAGACACATTTAATCACTCACTCATACATTCAGTCATGCACCTACTAAATCCTTTGTCCAGACACTTATACTTCCACTCATTCTTCAATATGTAAGACACATTTTAACTTTACAGAAACATACAGTCACTGGATGTTGTCATCAGTGATGTCATCAGTGATGTCATTTGAGATGTCATCAGTGATGTCATCAGTGATGTCACTGACCATGTCATGAATGATGTAATATGTGACATCATCAGCAGTGGATTGCGGGTGCGCGATATATAGTTAGTGCAACTAACTATATATGGAATTTCAATGGTTTTGTGTGAGTAAAATAAGGTTTTTTAAATGCTAATTCCTAACTATATATGGTCTATAACCTATGTTTTTTTCAGTGAATTTTCAAGGTTTTGTAAATGCTAATTCCTAACTATATATGGTCTATAACCTATGGTTTTTTCAGTGAATATATATATATATATATATGTATATATATATACATATATATATATATATATTCACTGAAAAAAACATAGGTTTCACACTCGTTATAGTTAGGAATTAGCATTTAAAAAACCTTTGAAATTCACTGAAAAAACCATAGGTTTTACACCAGTTATAGTTAGCTGAACATTTTACTCATACAAAACCATTGAAATTCCCACGATACAAGTACACATTGATCCATACAGCCACTCGCACAATCACTGGCTCTCATGTACAGTCATTTATATATGCCAACTCTCACAAACACTGGGGCAGATTTATGAGGCTCTTGCGCCTCCTTGCGCCGCAATTGCGTCACGTAATGTGACGCAACGGTGGCGCAAACAATGCGCCCTATCTACAACGGGACGCATCTAGGAGATGCGTCACGTTGGAAATCCCTGCGCCATAAGGAGGCGTTCCTGCGCAGGGGGGGGGGGCGTTCCTGTGCAGGAACGCCTCCTAAAAGTGGCTGAGTGAAATCTATGAGATTTCACTCAGTCACTTTCTACGTCAATTCCCTACGCCTGCTTGAAGCAGGCGTAAGGGTGACGCAGCATGCATAGAATAGGTGGCTCCTGTGCATTGCAGGAGTCATGTCGCACTTGCGACATGACTCCTGCAATGCGCCGCACGTACGCCGAGAGATGCGTCACGCATCCTCACTGCCTTGCACCATGGTGCACCGCATCATAAATGCGGCGCACCATGGGTGGCGGAGCAGTGGCGCACTGTGGCGCATGTTATCTGGCGCATCCCTGGGGATGCGCCAGTTAACATAAATCTCCCCCACTGTGTTTTACATATGTACCTACTTGGACATGTAGCACTGAGATATCCATTCACTCACCCACACAGTCATGCACACAGTCAACTGCCCATACAGCTGTTTCCACATGCACTCTTGAACTCATACACCTAGTGAATCAACTGGTCACACATCTATGCACAGAGTCACTCACCTCACAGTCACCCACACACACACTCAGACTCACATACAAATACTTGCGCAACCAATCAATAACCCATATAGCCACTCATATAGCTATTGATCAACACATGCAGCAAGTTACACAACAACAGACATACTGATGCACACATTCAGACAGTTTAGTCACTAACCCATGCATTCACTAAGACACATTTAATCACTCACTCATACAGTCAGTCACGCACCAACTAAATCCTTCATCCAGACACTTATACACCCACTCATTCTTGAATATGTAAAACAGATTTAAACTTTACAGAAACACAGTCACTGCATGATGTCATCAGTGATGTCATCAGTGATGTCATTTGAGATGTCATCAGTGATGTCATCAGTGATGTCACTGACCATGTCATGAATGATGTAATATGTGACATCATCAGCAGTGGATTGCGGGTGCGCGAGTTATAGTGAGTCCAACTAACTATAACGTGATAATTTCAATGGTTTTGTATGAGTAAAATGTTCAGCTAACTTTAACTGGTGTAAAACCTATGGTTTTTTCAGTGAATTTCAAAGGTTTTTTAAATGCTAATTCCTAACTATAACGATTGTGAAACCTATGGTTTTTTTCGTGAATTTCAAAGGTTTTTTAAAAACGAATTCCTAACTATAACGTTTGTGAAACCTATGGTTTTTTCAGTGAATTTCACAGTTTTTTTAAAAACGAATTCCTAACTATAACGTTTGTGAAACCTATGGTTTTTTCAGTGAATTTCACAGTTTTTTTAAAAGCTAATTCCTTTGTATATCGACTTTGCAAACTACGATTTTTTTTAATTAGCTGTTTTTTTACAACAATTAATTATATATATATATTTTTTTTAATTATTTGTTCAATGTATATATATATATATTTTTTTTTCCTGGTGCGCTCAGGGTGCGCGCACCGGTACGCTCTCCTGAGAGCGCACCGAGAGCGCTATTTCTGCGTTCGTAAAAAAAAATATGTATGAAAAGTAAATAATAATACAAGATATTTAGTACCATACTTATGAAAGTAGTATTTTTGATTTATGAAATGAAAACGATTTTGCATTTCTGTAAAGCTACCAAAACGTCACTCAGGCGCGCCGCGTAAGCGCCCCCGGAAGCGCCTACGTTCGCGCCGCGTAAGCTCTCCCGGAAGCGCTCTAGTGCGCGCAGCGTAAGCGCTTCAAGTCATGTGACCTTAAAATAACTCTTTTCATTGGTTGCTAACAGTTTTTTTTTACAAACAATGAAATCCCCACCCATTTCCTTCACTTCTTCTTTCACTTTTGTGACTGCAAGACCTGTCTTTTTGATCTTGGATCTTTGTTGGATTACCATGGCTGCCAGAGCATCCAGCAGCGATGATGACACAGAGGGATTTATTGATGAAGAGGAACCTCAGCCCAGGGTTAAAGAACACTTCATATGGAATTTTTTTCCATTCCAGATGATAAAAAAAAAGTAAATGCTCCAAAGGTGGAGTGCAGGATTTGTCACACCGTCCTGTCACGGGGTGACCCCACCAAAAAATATTCATTCGGAAACTCCACCATGATTCGCCACGTCTAGAGGAGGCACCCCCAGAACTATGCCCGGGAGAGTGTCAGGGCTCTGGCACGAGAGGCTCCCTAGGGATGGTGCCTCTACTTCAACCGGAGGACCAACTACATCGTTGAGGGGGCGACCAGAAGAGCTGATCCCCAATATTCAGCCTGCTTTTAATGAAGCTGTAATTAAATGCAGAACATGTGATCAGCTACTTTGTTATGGGGGACAAAGTGTTATGCTCATGGTTCGAGCATTAGAGAACCACCGCTGCCGTCCCCAGTCCTAATTTTGATTTATTTTTTTTGCTCCTGTTGAGCAGTTTCCCATTCCCTGTTTTTGTTTTTGTTCAAAAAAAGGAAAAAAGAAGAAAAAAAAGTTATTTTCAGAACTACCTCCATTTCTCATCAAAGAGCTGTATTCTTAAAAAAATGAAAAAGAGTAACTGAAGTAGAGTGCAGTGAGAGAGGAGAGGAAAATGAGTGAGAAAGCAAATAAAGGGATGAGAGGGGAAGGGAAGTGAAGTAGGGGGACTGAAAGAAGGTGAGTGTGGGGAAGAAGAGTGAGGAGAAGGAGAGTGAACATGGGGAATGTGGATTAGTGATGAAAATGTAGTAAAGGAACGGGGGTGTGGAAGGGTAAGAAAAGAGCAGTGATGTGTAGGAAAGAGTGGAGATACAGACTGGATAAAGACAATTGAGTGTGAAACAAGGTGAGTAAGGCAGTGAAGAAACAGAGAAAGTGAAAGAAAAAGTAAGATGGAAGACTGAAGGCCTCATTTATGAGGCCATGCGCCACTTTTACGCCGCCGGTGCGTCACTTTTTCTGACGCACCAGTGGTGTAAAAAATGCACCTTGTTGAGTCATATTTACAAAGTGACGCATCTAGATAGATGCATCACTTTGTAAACCCCTGCGCCACATTATACCTGCACCACGTGTAATGTATGCAAAGGGAGCGTATTGACGTAAGGAAGGGTTGTAGAAGTGACGCAGTGAAATCTATGAGATTTAACTGCGTCACTTTTACTGACGCTGTTGCGTCTAAATCTTGCGCCTGCCTCACAGCAGGCCTTTCACATGGGACTGGCCCCATGTGAAAGGATGCATTGCTGGAGTTGCATCATTTTTGTGACACACTCCAGCAATGCATCACTTTCCTCTAAACACTCTACTTTATTTTTTTACTCTATTTTATTACACTGGTTTTCCCCGTGGTGCGCTCAGGGTGCGCGTACCGGAGTGCGCACCTGGGAGCGCTCCCAGCGCTTACCCCGCGAAAATTTAAAAATAAAAAAAAGGTTTTTTTGCCCTTCAGGGTCCTTCTAGGCCCCCCTCAGAAAACCTAGGGGGTCAGGGGGTGTCTACTCTGCCCCCTTTTAATTATTTCCCCCTTTATTTTTCACCTCTTGTGTCTCTGTTCTTCAGAGTCACAAGATGGCGGACTATGCAGACCATTTAGAATGTTTACAGGCACCCAAGAGCCAATTAGCTTTTGAAATTTACAACCAATTAAAATGTTTCTTTGGTTTTGAATTTGTGTGTGATGAAGTCTCATTGGTTTTCTACATGAATATACATGAAAAATGAGAGGGAAACACAGCCATTTTGTGATAGTACTCTTTGAGGTACATTTGTGAGGAATTTTTGGTGTTCTATTTCTGGTGTGAAATTTACACACTACTAAATCTTCTACTGCTTTCTAAAAGGTGAGTTGTTAATTTGTAAGGAGAATTTAATACTTGATAAAGATAGTTTTATATTATCTATTACTAAAAACGATAAATTAAAGTGATTTTTTTTCTGCAATTTACAGCAAGAAATTTGAAAAGAATATGGATTTGAATGAGGACACCGTTAATATTAATTTTGAAATTTCTGCGAGTTTTGTTGAGGTGAGTTTTATTGAGGTCTTAAGTGATCCTGTTGATAACACTATCCATGAAGAAGACCTTTTTTTGAGAGGAGATGGAATGGAGGATTTTAATGATAAGACTTTGGATGCTGAATTAATTGAATGTTTGGACTATATTGAGTTCCAGGAGTCATGTATGGACACTTCTGATGAGGAGATTCCTGATCAGTTAATGTTAGAAGTTCTTCTAAATTATGAAAATTTTGAAGAATAAATGTATATTTAGAAATTATAAATTGATTGAGACATTTTTCATTATTATTATAGTAGTGAAATGATTGTGGTATAAAATGAGACTTATAGTATAGAGTGCAACATTTCTGTGTTACATAGTAAGTTTACTCACAGTTACTTCTCTTATCCCACTATATTTTCTCCAATGTGCATTTCACATCTCTTCTTCATCTCATGCCTTCTTTCTCTCACTGTCTCTCTCTAATGTACACTATCGCCGCCATTTTGTGTACTTTCAGAAGAGAGTGAAATGTAATGCTCCAAAGGTGGAGTGCAAGATCTGCCATACTGTACTTTCCAGAGGAGACCCCAGAAGGAAGTACAGTTTTGGTAATTCAACTATAATTTTTGACAAGTATCACAGTGACTGTCTGTTTGAATTAAGGAATTATATTTTTACCTTTTTCCATAATGTTAGCTGTGTGTTTATAAGGTAGACTTCTTTATAAATTGTTTTTTATGCTTGGATTCAAAGCTGCTTTCGAAATTGTGTAATGGTTTCATTGGACTTGTAAATATGCTCTTTTTTTTAGCGCCTTGTGCAACCTTTAGCATGGGTGGGAGCAGTGAATGTATGGAGAGGGATAGGAATAGCAGATAGAAAACCATATGTAATGGTGTGGGAGATGCATAAAGTATTTCAGTAACGGTTTGAATTAGGATGGAATATAAGATATTTACAAGACTCTTGCGCAATGTTTCACATGGGTGCAAGCAGAAAATGCATGCAGAATAATAAAATTGGCACCCAGACAAGAATATGAAATGCCATGAGAGATGTTTAAAGGTTTCTTTTAATGGCATAAATTGAGATAGAATATACAAAAAAAGAGAGGCATATTTACAAGCTGCGTGCGCAATCTTTGACGTAGCTGTGTGTTTATAAGGTAGACTTCTTTATAAATTGTTTTTTAAGCTTGAATTCAATGCTGGTTTAGAAATTGTGTAATGGTTTCATTGGACTTGAAGAGGAGTGAGAGACTAAGGGGACGGAGAGAAGGAGACTAAAAGAGAGAGAATGAGGTAAGGGGAGTGTAGAAGTAAGAGGATAGAGGGAGTAAGACAAGGAATTAGTGAAGTGGATTAAGGAGAGTAACAGAAGGGAAAAGAGTGAAAGAGCGAAGGATGGGAAGAGAGAGGAAGGAATGTGAAGGAAAAGGTCTGAAAGAAGATGAGTGTGGGAGTATGGCTCAGTAATAGGGAGTGAACATGAAAGAAGAGGAGTGAGAGACTAAGAGAACGGAGAGAATGGGGGTAACACAGAGAGAGTGAGAATAGAGGACAGAGGGATTGACAGAAGCAGTTACTGAACTGCAGAAAGAGGAGTAAGTGAAGGGAAAAGAGGGAAGGAGTGAAGGATGGGAAAAGAGAGGATGGGAAGTGAAGGAGAAGGTCTAAAAGAAGGTGAGTGTAGAAGTATGGCTGAGTTATAGGGAGTAAGCGTGATAGAAAATGAGTGAGAGACTAAGAGGACAGAGAGAATGAGGCTAACAGAGAGAGAATGAGGGAAGGGGAGTGTACACATAAGAGGACAGAAGGAGTAAGAGAAGGAGTTAATACAGTGGAATAAGAAAGTAAGGGAAGAGAAAAGAGTGAAGGAGCAAAGGAAGGAAAGAGAGAGGAAGTAAACTAAAGGAGAAGGTCTGACAGAAGGTGAGTGTGGGAGTATAGCTGAGTTATAGGCAGTGAGCGTGACAGAAGAGGAGTGAGAGACTAAAGGGACAGAGAGAATGAGGCTAACAGAAAAAGATTGAGGGAAGGGGAGTGTAGAAGTAAGAAGACAGAGAAAGAAAGAGAAGGAGTAAGTGAAGTGGAGTAAGGAGAATAAAAGAAGGGAAAAATATAAAACAATGAACTAAGAGAAGAGAGAGGAAAGAAAGTAAAGGAGAAGGCCTGAAAGAAGGTGAGCGTAAGAGAAAATTGTGAAAAAAGAGAGTAAACGTGGGGATTCAGAATAAGTGAGGCAAGCGCAATAAGGGAACAGAGGTGTGGGAGTATCAAAGAAGAGTAGTGAGGTTATGGAAAACAGTATAGTGAAAATAAATAGTGTACATGAAACTTACCTTATAAGTAATGTAAATTTAATATCATATTTCCTTTAAAATTTATATCTGTGAAAGACAAAAAAAATATATTATTTATAATATATATTTTAGAATACAAGAGACAAAGTAAGATAAGTAAGGGAGTGTGGGTGATGGAAGAGGAGTGAGAGAGTAACAGGATCGAAAGATTGAAGCTAAGAGACAGGGAGTGAGGGAAAAGGAGTGAGGATGTGAGAGGACAGAGGAAGTGAGAGAAGGAGTGAGTGAAGTGTAATAAGGTAAGTGAGAGAAGGGGAATTATTCAGGAAACAAAGAAAGAAAACAACAGGAAGGGGAGTGAAGTAGAATGACTGACAGCTGGAAAATAGTGAATGGGAGAGAGGGAAAGGGCAGTGAAGGAGTGGTTAATAAGAATAAGTGAGGAGAGTGGAATATGGGAAGGGAGAGTGAAAAAAGGCCAGTGAGGGTGAGTTAAGAGGAGTGATAGAGGGTGGAAATAGGTGAGTGAGCATAAGAGAATTGGAAAGTAATATATATTTAATAATAATTTCAACATCATGTTAAATTGATTATTTTCAATAGTACTCATCATATAACAGCAGGCAAAAAAAAACACAATCAAAATGATTGTGTTTAAAAAACCCGTTGAATAATTTCTCAAATAATGTACAATTTTAAAAACCATATCTAAACTCACTTTTGATCCATCCACTTTTCCACGAGGCCAAATAGTATATGGAAAGTCCTTTTCTATGGAAATTAGTCCAGAGTATTGTTAATGTCTCATTTACCCCTCTTTCTGAAAGAAAAGCTCCAACATCTTTTACATTATAAAACAAGAGTTTTACTTCCACCTCTAGCTTACTTTTTATAAATATTTTCTATAATACTCACAGCACACACTACATGATAAACATATACTATCTCTATGAGAACTACATGTTTTTTATTATCTTCATCACTCTCATTCAGAAAGTAATTTTGAAGAGCAAACTAAGTTATATTAACTGCTGCAATCTTCATAGGCCAATTACCTTCCCTAAAATTTCGGTTGTAGGAACACTAGGTAAGAATTTAGTAAGTCAGAAGGCAAACGTTGTTTGAAAGTCATTTGAGTATCATTACAGAGCTTCCAACCTTTTTCACATTTTAAATAACATGTGTAATGTCCTGATGTTGTTGAAGGACCATCATGATAAATAATTGCTGCAGTTGTAAAGGTT
Organism: Lissotriton helveticus; assembly: GCF_964261635.1. Taxonomy (NCBI): domain Eukaryota; kingdom Metazoa; phylum Chordata; class Amphibia; order Caudata; family Salamandridae; genus Lissotriton; species Lissotriton helveticus. The sequence continues at coordinate 1,474,389,708 of NC_136065.1, forward strand.
CTTCCTGAAATTGATAATTGAGAAGCCACAACATTTTTAATTAATGTTGTCAATTTAATTCCATCAGGTCTACATCGTTGGAACATTAGAAATAACATACTGTCCATATCTTATTAAAAATTAAGTTGATAGCATTTCAGATTTACATTGACTACAGACCATGTTTTGATTTGCTGCTCTAACTAGATTATTAAAAGACACTGATTTGCAGTCTGGTAAAGTCAAATATATAGATCTTTCAGTGTCTACTGTAGTACTACTTGAAAAGGAGCAATTGTCACAGTCATGTTGCCATTTATAAGAAAGGCCAAAAAGATGTTCTACATCTACTCCTTCATCTTGCAAAACAACAAGTATATACATTAGAAATTCCTGACAATCTTGCTGAATATTCTGTGAAAATTGATTTAGACCAGAACATATGTCTAAAACGTTTCGAATTTCAGAAACACTTTGTATTTTTGTTCTATCACTGCTACATTTCTCTAATACAGAATTTAATAAACAACAAAGTGTTTGATCAAGATTTTCAGCAATCTGTTCTTTTACAGTTTGGAGAAAAAAAACAACATTAACCACTACATTAGCATAGCAGTTGACACCAGAACTATTTTCAAATTCAAATCCAACAACATCTTTAACGGAATCCATTTCCTTTCTGCTTACAATTACTGTTTCATCTACTTTTTTCTTTTTGCTACAACTTCACAACAATTTTTCTCATTTCTTGTTTTTCGGCCTACCACACGCTTTTCAAACAGAGGATATTGAGGTAAATTTGGAGCATACTCTCTTCTTAACCTATTATATTCTTTTACACAATTTACATCTGCATTAATCTTTGTCTCATCGAAATCAATCAAGTACAATCCAGATAAAGTTCTGACTCGAGATAAAGCAACATATGCCATACCCTCCTTGAACACAGAATTTCCAATATTCACCAAAGCACTATCAACACCTAAACCTTGAGATTTATGAATAGTTACTGCATATGCCAAAGAAACAGGAAACTGTTTTCTGCGTACATATAAATCTTTCACTAGCAAAAAAACGAGCAGAACAACAACAGATTTGTTGTACTTCTTCAATACCATCAAATTTAATTTTTATAATTTCAATTCCATCTCTATTTCGGTAATTCACAAAATCCATAACATGACCCATTGCTCCATTTACTAAACCTCTTTCCACATTTAAATTACGTCGTAAAATTATACGACAATTTAAAGATGCATACAGAGTCTTTTCCATACCAGCAGTTTTAGATAGTGTCTTCTCAAAAGAATCTTATTTTGATTTCAACTTTTCTGACAAAATAATAGTTGCTCCTTCATGTTCTATTTTATCAATAGCTTCCAGTTTCATAATTTCTTCATTTTCCAACTTTAACATTTTGGTATTGAAGATTGAACATTCTTGCAGAGTTGGCATCAAGCATATGACAGATTTGTTTTCAGGAATTTTCTTAAAAATATTCTCTGGGTCCATGTAAAGCTTCTTTGCCATGCTCAGTTAGTTTCCCAATTCTTACATCTTGTAGAATATTTTTATAATCTTTATCCTTTGCCTGTCGCATATTTTGAAGTAGTTCTGCATATTTAAAATGTAGCCATATGTTAACATTTCCACTGCTTCGTAAGCACTTCCTGGTATCTTCATGCGTAAGCATTTTAAACACTGGCTGTCCTTTCACTGCAGTTAGTTGCAGTAGATCTCCAAAAACAATGATGTGTTTGCCTCCAAATAACACATCATAGTCTGTTTTAAGAGTTTCTTGCATCCTTAAATACACAAAAGCAAGCATTACATTTGACACCATGCTTACTTCATCAATGATAAGACGTTTCATTTTCTTTAGGACTCTTGATACTTCACAACAAGCTTCTCCAGATAGCTTGTGGTATTGTAATTTGTTATCATGCTCCACTGGCAGCATCAATAAGGGATGTAAAGTAATCCCTTTAATGTTGTGTGCTGCCAACCCAGTTGGAGCAGTAACAACACAAGAGAGAGATGATTCCGTTGTTTTCTGCAAATATGTTGCAATCACTTTAATCAGGAAACTTTTCCCAGTTCCTGCTTCTCCACTCACATAGTCGGATAGGTACAAATGATGTACACGAGCACTCTTTTTTCTCATGAGATAAACCATGCTGAATTTGTTGTGTGACTTGATCATATATTTGTCTCTGCTCAACATTTAGTTCTTTTTCCAAATCTTCTAAGTCAACTCCATCCTCCTGAGCTTGTTCCATCGCTCTTTCAACTTCATCCATGGCAGTGGCAGCTTCATTTTGTATAATTGGTCCTCCTAGTGGATCCTGACTCAATGAAGCAGACTGTCTTGAGAACTGTCTCTAGCAATCTCTGCTGCAATTGTAGCTTCTTGCTGTATTTCCTCGTTCAACATTTGCAGATAATTTGAAAAAACAGGACATTCTATGGTATCCTTGGTTGCATTGAACGAATCGTCATAAGTAAGAAAATCTCCAAGTAGTTCCTCTTCTCTACGCCAAGGCTTAAATACTTGCAAATGAGCTAAGTAATAAAATGTCCTTTTGTCTGGAGATTCACAACTCAATTTTCGATGATTAATCAAATGGCCTTTTCTTCCTTTCACTAGACAGCCTTCACATCCAATTACAGCATATACACCTTTATTGATGTCTTCTGTGACGGTCTTTTTAAAAATGTAGGTTTGCAGAACTTCATAGAGACAAGCGTTCTCAAGGTCAGTACTTCTATTTGGATAGTATGTATCCAACATGTTTGTCTTCAAAATATCTGTACTGTCTGGTTCTTTCTCCGCCAAATACTCTTGTACAGATTTCAAAACGCGGTTTCGTGTTGCAGCAAGACCTAGACTCACCCAAATGATGGTTCTAGATTTGGCATATAGACTTGCTGATTATAACCGATCAGAACATTCATACGCTCCAATTTCGCGATGCAACAACATCTTTAGACTGTAACTGTATAATTTCTTGCTTAGACTCTTTTCATGTGAAATTTCCTCCCACATTTCCTTTAGTTCCGTTTTTTCTGATTTTGTGATGTAAGACAAAATATCGAGCCACAACAATAGAGTTATCAGCCACATATTGAATATCCATGTTAGCATTCCACATGGACAAAATGACTGGGTTGTAGTCATTTATGAATTTGGATTCCTCATTTCTTCTTCGGTTGTATGTATTTTTGGGTGATTTTCTTGTCACAGAGAGGACATACAATTGTTGACTCTTCCCTTCGATGTTACTGGATGTGGAAATGCACAACGACATTTCGTGTAGAACTTGTCCTTGGATTTGTATTTTCGACGACAGTATTTCCCACAACCATGGCTTTGAAAGCGTAAAACTTGATGTCTTAAATTGTTTTCTTCTGTACTTTTCGAAACAGCACATGTAGAATACTGTTCAATGAAACTCATCACTTTCTCATCTGAATCTGTTCCAAATTTTGGTGCATCTTTAATCCATAGCAGCATATATATATGAGGAGCACCTCTTGCTTGATACTCCTTTCTCCAAAACAAATCCAACACCTCTCCAAGCGGAGGATTTTTTTTGTTTGTAATAAAAGACATCATAGCTTCAAACCTATGATTGAAGTACCTGAATATATTAACTGGATCCAAAGAGCACAGTTCTCTAGGTGTCTTGAATTCAATATTTTCAATGTTTTTATTTGCCTCTCGTAGAAATTGAAGTAAGTCTTCCCAAGCATACTCAGCACAGCTAAGAGTGAGGAACCATGTAGGAGTTCCTAAGTTTCTTAGCATACATTTCAATTCCCCATGACGACGGTACCAATACTCGTTAGTACCACGCTGACATGCCATGAGATTAATTAGCTGAGATTCCAAAACACTGTCTTGCAGTTTCACTCTATCCATAAAATCCCTTGCCGAAACATTTTGTAGATGTGCTCCACTTTTCAGTATATGGTTTACTGCATAGGAAAGTCCAGACAAGTCACTCTCAAACAGTAGATGGAACAAATATGGAATGCATTGACGAAACCTTGGATCTTCTGCATATAATCTTGAAGTCCGGTATTCAGATGCAGGAATTTGAACAGGTCGGTCGTTATATCGTCCACCTTCACCTGTTGGAAATAACTGTGGAAAACAACGAGCTTCTAAACTTTCTTCCCATACACTAATGGGACTTCCTTCAGCTTTTTTCATCTGAAACAAGTCAATAGCATTCCCCATTACTTCTTTGGAATGCAATGGATGAACACTATAATGTTCATACATTTCTTCACTTCTAGAGACATCAACTTTTTCTATTTGCCCAGCAGAGACATCAGTGTCGTCTTGTACAGTTGTTTCCTCTTCTCCCACATACACATTTTTATAGTACTGATTATTTTTTACCAGATACAACGTTGCCTTCTTGACTTTCCTAACATCCACTAATTCTTGCCAGATTTTCTTACTTTTTGTCGGAACACCATTAACTAGAATAACCAGAGGTTCCTCTTCTACTTTTTCAACACCAATGGTATCAATATTTTTCTTAAAATCTAGAGGCAAATAAACAACTCTTCCCTTTAATCCTCTCTGTAAATCTGAAGGAGGTTATTTCCCTGTCTTAGGCTCCATGCGAACAATAGCCTGAAAAGGATGCACACATTGAATCAAAATAGACTCATAGGTATTTAAATCCATCAATTCAGAAGGAATGTCTACCAACTCCAGATTATTATGAACAGCTCTAGCAGGCATGTTGTTTTCATTTAATTTACTATAGCAATATGTACAAATACGTTGATCAGAGCCCAAATCAAAACAATTTTCAACTAACAAATAAGTTGCAAAATCCTTCCACTCATTATTATTTATCTTTTCGCTTTTTACATATAAATCAACTAATCTAGTCTGATGCTTATAATGAGTCCGTCGACAACAAACACTAGAAAAATTAGGCCTTTCACTTGAATTGACCTTAAAATTTATAATTTCATTTTCAAATTTTTCTGTACTTAAAATCTCTACATTCTCTTCTACATTACCTTCCATTACTGTATCAATTTCTGCACTAACCTCTTTTTCACCAAAGTAACAAAACTCAATTTCATCACAAATGTTTTTGACATCTAATTCAGTTCCATGCAAAAGAGCACTGTTTAACTGTTTTAGTTTAAGTGCTGTACTTTTTGCATAGTACAACCTTCTCACTAATTTCCTCACTTTATTATGATGCACTGCTAACATCCTAAAATGGTGAAAAACACTCTGACATACTTTTCTTGAAAGACAAACCAGTGAATGCCCTTGAAAACCTGTTTTTTCCCTCACTCTACAAGGATCTAACTCTTGTAAAATGTTCATTTTTTGTTTCACACTTTTCTTAGTATATGCCCGTAAGAAAGTGCGAAACCAATCAATTGATTCCTGTCGGACACTACAAATACTACTACAATTCCATGTATATACTGGAGCCTTAGGACATCTCCCTAAAACTTCATCAGCTAATAGCTCTTCTGTATTTCTAGTCACAATCTCTTCTTTTTCAACCGGACAACCGTCCTTCACCTCATATGCTCGACCACTGGTGTCAACTGCATGCACCAAATCATTATCCTGAAAGTAACTTTCTTCATTAAAAAATGGCTCAGAACTTGAACTATGCTTCCATTCTCCAGAAAAACATCACAGAAATTAGTTCGATTAATTACTCTCCTCCACTTACATTTTGATGAAAACACATTGATTATCTTATCAAGTGTACGAATTCTATTCATTACTAAACAAAACAATTTATTTTTCACTTTAAACGCTTCATCCACGATATTAACTATGTTTTTTTTCTTGTAAAAAGCTGTCTTTTTTTTATACCTTTTTACATTTTTTAATAAATTTAATACAATTCTGTTGTAAAATATTCGTCTACGAATGTCAGAAAATTGTTTGCTTCTTCTATTGCTTTGCAAGATATCGTCTCCTTGTACACATATAACATTTTTAGAAGGACATCCTGTCTTTTTTGAAATTACAGGTGTTTCATTCTTCTTAGTTAAAAAACTTTTTTTTGATTGACATTTCAATAACTTCCTGAGAACATTTTTACTTTGCTTACCAGGAAAATTTTTCTTTTTCTCTGAAGATTTTATTTTGGTTGGTTCTTGACTTTCTTTTTCCTTAGACCTTAATTTTCTCTTATAATGTTTTGCTCTTCTTGTTTTAGAAGGCATCTTTTTTTTGTTTGTATAGATAATTATAATCTGTGGAAAACAAAAAATAACATATTATAGACCACTACAAACATATTACATAACAATTACAATAACTAAACAATATAAACACTAGTATACAACAAAAGGCTCATTTACATTACATGTGCTTTGCTTTGTGTCAAAAACGATTTACTAATTAATGTTACATCTTGTTTATATATAGGTGGCCTGTTTTTGGCCTGTAGATACAGAGAAATAATTTGTGCAGAGACACACATACTGCTTGCAGAGACAGAGATGGTAGATTACATGTAACATCGTGGACATGTGCCTAAGATCACACCAAATCTATTGCATTTTCAATGCTTGTTTACCTTGCTACCATCAAGAAAGCAGTCAGATGTGTCACACATTTGCCATAAATTTAGAATGTTAGCACTCTAGTTGCTCATTATTTCAAGCTTCACTCACAGTGTGATATTAGACACATTAATTGGATTTTAGATATAATATACCATGTCTGTCACTGCCAACAGTATGTGTGACACCGAGGGCGAGATCTGTTGCATTTTCAATGCTTGTTTACTTTGGTTCCATCAAGAAGGCATTCAGATGTGTCACACATTTGCCATAAATTCTCAATGTTTGAGATTAATGCTGGTCCGGAGATAGTGTAAAGGTTTCATTGGAATATTTACAAGCCGCTTGTGAAATGTTAGATATAATTTACTAATTAATGTTATATCTTGTTTATATATAGGTGGCCTGTTTTTGGAGTGTAGGTACAGAGAAATAATTTGTGCAGAGACACACATACTGCTTGCAGAGACAGAGATGGTAGATTACATGTAATATCGTGCACATGTGCCTAAGATCACACCAAATCTATTGCATTTCCAATGCTTGTTTACTTTGGTTCCATCAAGAAGGCATTCAGATGTGTCACACATTTGCCATAAATTCTGAATGTTTGACATTAATGCTGGTCCAGAGATAGTGTAAAGGTTTCTTTGGCATACTTTCTAGCCGCTTCCGCAATGTTGGATATAATTTACTAATTAATGTTATATCTTGTTTATATATAGGTGGCCTGTTTTTGGCCTGTAGATACAGAGAAATAATTTGTGCACAGACACACATACTGCTTGCACAGACAGATATGGTAGATTACATGTAATATCGTGGACATGTGCCTAAGATCACACCAAATCTATTGCATTTTCAATGCTTGTTTACTTTGGTTCCATCAAGAAAGCATTCAGATGTGTCACACATTTGCCATAAATTCTGAATGTTTGACATTAATGCTGGCCGAGAGATAGTGTAAAGGTTTCATTGGCATATTTACAAGCCGCTTGCGCAATGTTAGATATAATTTACTAATTAATGTTATATCTTGTTTATATATAGGTGGCCTGTTTTTGGCCTGTAGATACACAGAAATAATTTGTGCAGAGACACACACTGCTTGCAGAGACAGAGATGGTAGATTACATGTAATATCATGGACATGTGCCTAACATCACACCAACTCCATTGCATTTTCAATGCTTGTTTACTTTGGTTCCATCAAGAAAGCATTCAGATGTGTCACACATTTGCCATGAATTCAGAATGTTAGCACTCTAATATGCCAATGAAACCAATACACTATCTCAGTATCAGCTTTAATATTAAACATTGCGCACGCAGCTTGTAAATATGCCAATCAATCCAAACACTATCTCTGTATCAGCTTTAATGTTAAACATTGCGCACGCGGCTTGTAAATATGCCAATGAAACCAATACACAATCTCTGTATCAGCTTTAATGTCAAACATTGCGCAAAAGTCTTGTAAATATGCCCCTCTTTATCTTTATCTGCGCCAGGTGTAATGTATGCAAAGGGGGCGTATTGACACAAGGAAGGGTCGTAGAAGTGACGCAGTGAAATCTATGAGATTTCACTACGTCATTTTAGAATACCATTGCGTCAAAATCTTGCGCCTGACTTACGTCAGAAATACTGACGTATCTGTAACTCCATGTGACATAATGCGTCATACATTAAATATGACGCATGAGTAGAAGACTGAAGGCCTCTTTTATGAGGCCATACGTCACTTTTACGCCGCCGGTGCTATTCCTATCCCTCTCCATACATTCACTGCTTCCACCCATGCTAAAAGTTGCACAAAACGCTTCAAAAAAAGGAGCATATTTACAAGTTCAAAGAAACCATTACAAAATTTCTAAACCAGCATTGAATCCAAGCACAAAAAACAATTTATAAAGAAGTCTACCTTCTAAACACATCGCTATGTCAAAGATTGTGCATGCAGCTTGTAAATATGCTTCTCTTTTTTGTATATTCTATCTCAATTTATGCTATTTAAAAAAAGCTTTAAACATCTCTCACGGCATTTCATATTCTTGTCTGGGTGCATATTTTATTATTCTGCATGCATTTTCTGCTTGCACCCATGTCAAAAATTGCGCAAGAGTCTTGTAAATATGCACCTCTTTATCTTATATTCCATCTCAATTGAAACCATTACTGAAATACTTTATGCATCTCCCACACCATTTCATATGGTTTTCTATCTGCTATTCCTATCCCTGTCCATACATTCACTGTTTCCACCCATGCTAAAAGTTGCACAAAATGCTTCAAAAAAAAGGAGCATATTTACAAGTCCAATGAAACCATTACACAATTTCTAAACCAGCATTGAATCCAAGAATAAAAAACAATTTATAAAGAAGTCCGCCTTATAAACACACAGCTAACATTATGGAAAAAGGTAAAAATATAATTCCTTAATTCACACAGACACTCACTGTGATACTTGTCAAAAATATTTAAGCTCTTTATCTATTTTAAAAGAATCATTACTCACCTTTAAAAATGCTTTGGAAGATGTCACAGTGTCAGTCACAGTCAACAGATATACTTAAGCAGAATATCTGAACAAAGCTTCCTTCACTGGAGCCTTTCAATAATGGCACAGATTATTTCTCATTTCAAACCCATATTCTTGTACATAGCCAATACAAATTGTTCTCACACAAATTCAAAACCAAACTGCACATTTTAATTGGTTGTACATTTCAAGCCTTTGAAACTCACATAACATTCACCCATCCCCCCAGTGCTCATTTACCCTGTAACCATGGTAACTCCCTCTTAAACCAACGCACAGTTCACAAGTTCATCATACTAAGTTGCAAAACAATCCTTCAAGCCTGTTTGACCTCTCAATCTACTAGCTAATGAAATGCAATGTTTCTTTAAATGACTTTTCCTCAACCATTGAAATGACTTCTTACAAAAAAAAAAGCATGCACCCTAATTTTCAGTGGAGATTTTTAACAAAGCACCAATCATTTCTGGTTATTCAACTGCACTAATTCCCAAGCACTTTTTTTCATAATCAAACTGCCATTTCATTTCCACAACTCATCTGACTAAAAGCACATCTATCTTCAAAATGACAAAAGTCTGGTTTGTGGGTCATAGCTATGTCCACTGGAGTCAAAATTACGCAGCTAACAGAGGTATTTACAATCTTGATTTACCAAATGTGGACATTGTATGGATTGGACAGAGAGGATTGAGGAGTCACCAATTGATACCATTGGTAAAATCCTTTATGCATTTACCACACCCTGACCTTATAATTGTGCACTGTGGTGGCAATGACTTAGGCACTATGACTGGGGTAGGTCTGAAAATGCTTTTAAAGGACATCTTTGGGTAATTGATGTCACTTTTTCCCAAAACTGCCTTGGTATTTTCTAATATATGCCAAAGGCAAAAATGGAACTGGTCCAACCAATTTTGTCCACAGATTGAGAAAGCAAGGAAACATGTAAATACATCTGTTTCTGCTTACCTCAGAGACTATGCTATGGGTTCCATTTACCACAACAACTTGCGTTACAACATGCAAGACATCTATAGGAGAGATGGTGTGCATTTTACAGATGAGGGGAATAGAGTTTTTCTCTTGAATATAAGACTCTGCATTGGTACCTACTTGTAGGTACAAAAAACACCTACTTAACACAACAGCTCTTTTCAGAGCTAACTTACCTCTAAACACTCTACATTATTTGTTTACTCTAATTTTTTTACACTGTTTTTCCCAGTGGTGCACTCCGGGTGCGTGTACCGGAGAGCGTACCCGAGAGCGCAGCAAGCGCTTACCCGGGGAAATTTCAAAAAACGTTTTTTTGCCCTTCAGGGTCCTTCTAGGCCCCCCTCAGAAAACCTAGGGGGTCAGGGGGTGTCTACTCTGCCCCCTTTTAATTATTTCCCCCTTTATTTTTCACCTCTTGTGTCTTGATTCTACCGAGACACAAGATAGCTCGCCGTGTGTGCTCCCCGGTACGCACACCTGTGAGCGCTCGGAGCGCGCCTATAGATATATATGTGTTTTTGAAGTTAATTTAAAAAAAAAACACTGGAGCAATTTTCACCTAATATAGCAAAGGCACATCTGCGTACCAGTCCCTACAATTTTGCCAAGTTTGGCGTAATTCTGTTCAGCGGTTCGGGCTGTAAACTAGTCAGACCGTCCTATGGAAATTAACATGGGGAAAACACGTTTTGGGACCCCCCTTTTTTCTCAGCCCCCACTTCACGAATCCCCCCGAAACTTCCAGGGAAGGAGCGGAGCGGAGCGGAGCTGGCCAGAATTTTGGAAAATTACACACAAATTCCTCAACCGGCGCCAGAGTTATTCCCGATAGAATGTAGCGGATTTCCTATGGTAACCAATCCTAACTATAACTACCTACTGGCGACCGCCAGTAGATAATATAAAACATATTTTTTACTGTACAGAAACACACATTCACTGGATGATGTCATCAGTGGTGTCATTTGAGATGTCATCAGTAATCTTACTGAGCATGTCATGAGTGACGTAATATGTGACGTCACCTGTTCTCAGGACACCCCCGCGCCGCACGGCCACCAGCTGTGTGTGTGCCCCTCGCTGCTGCTCGCAGCCTCGTTGTACCGTCTGCCTGCCTCCCTTGCTCCCTGCCTCACTGTTCCTTTTCCCCAGCAGTTCCGCCGTATTCTCGTTATAGGTGTTATTTTTTCTGTCTAAATTGTTAAATAGTCGTTGTATTTCCCCTTGTGCCTGCCCATCCCGCTCCCCGCTTCCCGCCGCCGTTCACGCGGCCACGCCCCCTTTGTTCCGTGTCCTCCCCGCTCCCACCTCCCAGCTGCTCCTCCCTCCCACTTGTCCTTAAATGGCGACCGCGCGGCGCAGGTGGGTGTAACCTGTTCTCAGGACACCCCCGCGCCGCACGGCCACCAGTTGTGTGTGTGCCCCTCACTGCTGCTCGCAGCCTCGTTGTACCGTCTGCCTGCCTCCCTTGCTGCCTGCCTCACTGTTCCTTTTCCCCAGCAGTTCCGCCGTATTCTCGTTATAGGTGTTGTTTTTTCTGTCTAAATTGTTAAATAGTCGTTGTATTTCCCCTTGTGCCTGCCCGCCCCGCTCCCCACTTCCCGCCGCTGTTCACGCGGCCACGCCCCCTTTGTTCCGTGTCCTCCCCACTCCCACCTCCCAGCTGCTCCTCCCTCCCACTTGTCCTTAAATGGCGACCGCGCGGCGCAGGTGAGTGTGACCTGTTCTCAGGACACCCCAGCGCCCGACGGCCACCAGCTGTGTGTGTGCCCCTCGCTGCTGCTCGCAGCCTCGTTGTACCGTCTGCCTGCCTCCCTTGCTGCCTGCCTCACTGTTCCTTTTCCCCAGCAGTTCCGCCGTATTCTAGTTATAGGTGTTGTTTTTTCTGTCTAAATTGTTAAATAGTCGTTGTATTTCCCCTTGTGCCTGCCCGCCCCGCTCTCCACTTCCCGCCGCCGTTGACGCGGCCACGCCCCCTTTGTTCCGTGTCCTCCCCGCTCCCGCCTCCCAGCTGCTCCTCCCTCCCACTTAGCCTTAAATGGCGACCACACGGACGCGCAGAGGTCACGCTGATTGTGCGCCGAAGGCGCGCCACAGGCAAGCCCGTCTGCGCCCGTCCGCGCCTGGACCGCGCCCAGCGCCAGTACCCCTGGACCCCGCCGACGCCAGACAACACGACGGACCTACGCCGCCGCCGCCCTCAACGCACTCAATACTGGCCGGAATCCCACCTGCTACCGGGCCGCACCGAAACGCATCCACGGACCCTTCACCTGCAAAACCTGCGAGTTCACCTGCCTCCGAACCTGCACTGCACCCGCCAAGCCAAGCACCAGCAGCAACCACCTCAAGTGCATCCTGCTCAACACCCGCTCCATCCACAGACACGCCGTCGAACTCTGGAACCTGCTCGACACAACATCACCAGACGTCGCCTTCCTGACGGAAACCTGGATGACCACCTCCTCAGCGCCCGACATCGCCATCGCCATCCCGGACGGGTACAAGATCATCAGGAGGGACCGCGTCAACCAGACCGGAGGAGGTATCGCCATCGTCCACAAGAACACCATCCGCATCACGACCGACGCCAAGGACTCCTTCGCCGCCGCCGAACACCTCCACTTCCAGATTCACACCGACCCAAGGACGACCCTCAGAGGCACCCTCATCTACAGACCCCCGGGACCACGCACACAATTCAGCGAAGACATCACGGACTTCATCAGCCCACACGACCTCCCCTCCGCTGACTACATCCTCCTAGGGGACCTCAACTTCCACCTGGAGAACAACAAGGACCGCAACACCGCCGCCCTGCTGGACAACCTCGCCAACCTCGGACTCAAGCAACTGGTCAACACCCCCACCCACTGCGCCGGCCATACGCTTGACCCCGTCTTCTTATCCAGCAAGCACATCACCTTCAGCCACTCCACCGGATTCCACTGGACCGACCAAAGCTGCGTCCACTTCAGCTTCAGAAGAACCACAACCCACCACCACCCGCTACAGGTTCCTCGCAGGAGCTGGAGCAAGATCACCGCCGACCAGCTCACCACCTCCCTCAGCCAGAACCCACCCGCCAGCACAACGGACCCCAACGAAGCAGCCCGCAACTTCACGAAGTGGCTGACCACCTGCGCCGATAACCTCGCACCACTGAAGAACCATCCCAGCAGACCCAGAAGCAAGAAGGCCTCCTGGTTCACCGACGAACTCAAGGACTCCAAGAAGACCTGCCGCACCCTCGAGAAAGCCTGGCTCCTCGACCAGACCACTGACAACATGACCACCCTCAAACACGCCACCCGCAAGCACCACCTGCACATCCGCACCACCAAGAAGAAGTCACTGAAGGAACGACTGGACAACAACGCCCACGACAGCAAGGAACTCTTTAGCATCGCCAAGGAGTTCTCCAACCCCAGCACCGGCAACAACGACATCACTCCCTCACAAGATCTCTGCGACTCTCTCGCCTCGTTCTTCCACCGCAAGATCGCCCACATCCACAACAGCTTCGGCGCACCATCCACGCACCCAACCGTCGAACCAACGCCCCCCACCACCACCCTCCGCACCTGGACCACGGTGACCACCGAAGACACAGCCCGCACGATGAACACCATCCACTCCGGATCTCCGACCGACCCCTGCCCCCACCACGTCTTCAACAAGGCCGACTCCACCATCGCACCCCAACTCCGGAACATCATCAACACCTCCTTCAACACCGCCACCTTCCCGGAGAGCTGGAAGCATGCCGAGCTCAGCACCCTACTGAAGAAACCAACGGCGGACCCCACCGACCTCAAGAACTTCCGCCCCATCTCGCTCCTCCCTTTTCCTGCCAAAGTCATCGAGAAGATCGTCAACAGACAGCTTGCCGCCTTCCTCGAGACGAACGGATCCCTCGACCCCTCGCAGTCTGGTTTCAGAGCCAACCACAGCACCGAGACCGCCCTCATCGCAACCACCGACGACATCCGAGCCCTGCTCGACAACGGGGAAACAGCGGCACTCATCCTCCTGGACCTCTCTGCAGCGTTCGACACCGTCTAGTTCAACGCCTCAGCAACATCGGCATCCAAGAGAAGGCACTGGAGTGGATCATCTCGTTCCTCGCCTGAAGAACGCAGAGAGTCCGCCTCCCCCCGTTTGAATCCGAGCCCACCGAAGTCATCTGCGGCGTACCGCAAGGATCATCACTCAGCCCCACCCTCTTCAACGTCTACATGAGACCTCTTGCAGCCATCGCACGCCAACACAACCTCAACATCATCTCCTACGCCGACGACACCCAGCTGATCCTCTCCCTCACCAGAGACCCGGACACCGCCAGAACCAGCCTACACGAAGGGATGAAAGACGTCGCCGAGTGGATGAAGAACAGCCGCCTTAAACTGAACTCAGACAAGACGGAAGTCCTCATCCTGGGACCATCGCCCTCCGCCTGGGACGACTCCTGGTGGCCCCCAGCCCTGGAAACCACTCCCAAGCCTACAGACCACGCACGCAACCTGGGCTTCATCCTGGACTCCTCCCTCTCGATGACCAGACAAGTTAACGCCGTCTCCTCATCATGCTTTCACACCCTACGCATGCTTCACAAGATCTTCAGATGGATCCCGACCGAAACCAGGAAGACAGTCACCCAGGCCCTCGTCACCAGCCGACTGGACTACGGAAACACCCTCTACGCCGGAACCACAGTCAAGCTACAGAAAAGACTCTAACGAATCCAGAACGCCTCCGCCCGACTCATCCTGGACTTCCCCCGACGCAGCCACATCTCCGGTCACCTGAGGGACCTGCACTGGCTCCCCGTCAACAAGAGGATCACGTTCAGGCTCCTCACCCACGCACACAAGTCTCTCCACGACCTGGGCCCCAAGTACCTCAACGACCGCCTGACCTTCTACACGCCCACCCGCCAGCTACGGTCTACCAGCCTCGCCGCCGTACCACGCATCCAAAGAGCCACCGCCGGAGGCAGATCCTTCTCCTACCTGGCGGCCAAGACATGGAACTCCCTCCCCATCCACCTTTGGCTGACCAAGGACCATCTCGCCTTCAGGAGACAACTCAAGACCTGGCTGTTCGAGCAATAGCGGACCCCTTCCCCCAAGCGCCTTGAGACCCTTCCGGGTGAGTAGCGCGCTATACAAGTGTTATGATTGATTGATTGATTGATCAGCGGCGCATTGCGGGGGCGTGACTTATAGTTAGGTCTACTAACTATAGCAGCCACATTTCTATGGTTTTGTACGAGTGACATCTCCAACTAACTATAACAACCCTGAGACCTGTTTTTTTTTGTGTGAATTTATAAGGTTTTTTAAATGCTAATTTCTAACTATAACGTCCCTGTAACCTATGGCTTTTTCAGTGAATATATACTGCCAGTAGGTAATATATACATATATATATATATATATATATATATATATATATATATATATATATAAGTTATATGTCTGTCTGTTTGTCCTTTATGCATTAATACACCATTCATCCAATCGCCATGAAACTTTGCGAAGTTGTTGAGTACAAGGTTTCTGGCATACATTTTTTTTAAATATCGGCCCCCCAGGGCCCTCATAATCTTTCCAATACTGTACGCACCAGACGGAAAAACAACAAATTGTGTATCCACAAGCACTCGAATAAATAAGTAGAATTAAAACGATACTTTGAAATGTTTTCCATATTAAAATGAATAAGTTTCAATAAAAATGACACAATGCAAATTGAATGTTATCATAACCAGTTTCCTTGAATTTCCTTTCTAAGGAGATCGCAGCAACACGCGACGGGTAAGCTAGTAGAACAATAAAAGATGGTTACATTTACTGTTAATTTTTTTTTAAATAAAGTGACGTCATTGGCCATGCATCCTGTATGGTATATTCATCTTACTGATTCCATACCCTGTATCACGCCCCAGTATATATATATATATATATATATATATATATATGACCCTCAGACCTCTAATGCGCGCTGCTACCGGTGCTCTGCGTAGGGGCCGGATCAGGGCCCAAGAGACAATTTTACAACCAAGGACGCGGCACTCTGGGTTGGGGGGTTTTAACTTAGATTTATTTGTTTATTCTGCTCGACCAACGCGTTTCAGCCTGCAACAGCTTTGTTCACGGTAAGTGAGCCTTCGTTTATTTTTACTTTATATCCCATTTTTGCCTTAAAGGGGCATTATGGGATATGTAGTTCATAATGTTTGATACATATTAATTACATGATTTAACAAACAATATTTTTTTACCAATCAGTCTTTGAGCATAACGCTTTTTATGTGGCAGTTTGATTTTTGTTTTTGGTCGTTTTAGTTGCTGGTTTAGTACCAATTTGAATGCTTGGCAGTCTTTTTTTTTAAAGTTCATTTTGCCGCTGCTTGTAAAGCATCTTGGCATTTGTAGTGCAGGGTAAGCACTCTTCTCAGTCGAATGTACCTTCATTTCTTGTGGTGCAGTTCTTTTTGATTTTAGATTTGCTCAAATTGTCATGTGTAATCGCTCCTCTCATTTTGACCTTTGATTTTTTCGATTTGAGTTTTTAGATTTTTCTTTTTTTAGCCACTTTTTGCTGCTTCCTTTGTTTTTCACCATCGTGTTCTTTATAGTCATTGTGCTGGGTATAGTACCCATTTGGTACAAATTGGCAGCGTTAGTAACAATTTGGGTCAATGTCTTGTTGATTTATTTGTCTGATCAATCATCATTCTAGATGAACATAGAGCTCCTCATCATTATTCATCCCTCTTGGGGCCTTGGTTTTTAGTCTGATGATTAGACGTGATTCAGTTTGTCGTAGTTTTTTCCGTCTATCAACTCCTCTCTCATCTGGACTTACCTTGAAGATTCCATAGTATGACATCGCTCTCCAATTACTTCCTTGGCATGATGCCATATGCTTGGCAGTAGCGTATGTCATGTCTTTGTTCTTTACTGCCCTTATGTGTTCTAGTATTCTTTTCTTGACCATGCATGTAGTGCTCCTGATGTATTTCATTTTGCAATCACATTCAATGATGTACACAACATGTGTTGATGTGCATGTAATTCTATCTTGGATTGACATTGTTTTTCCATTTGGTTCAAGTATAGTGTTCTTATTTGCTCCAATCTTACACGCCTTGCATGTATTGCATTTTTTAAACCCTTTTTGTTGATCAGTTAGCCAATTGCATTTTTCTCTTGTGTTATCTGTTCCTTTGAAATGACTTCTCACCAGTTGGTTCTGTAGTGAGTCAGTTTTCCGATATGTTATCATTGGGCCATCTCCTAGCATCTTCCCTATATCTGGATCCCCAGATATAAGATGCCAGTATTTTCGAATCTTGGTAGCATTTATCCCACTTTCTTTGCTGTACGTTGTGATGAATCTAGGTGGGCTTTTTGTTTCTGTGAGGGATTTTGCCTTTGGGATCACGAGTTCTGTTCTGCTTTTTTTGTGCAGCACGTCTTTTACTTTTCTCTAGACTTCTTTCGCTATACCCCCTGGCTTTTAATCTGCTCATTGTTTCCTCTATTTTGTCTTCAGCATCTTCTTCTTTCGAGCAATTGCGCTTCATATGGAGGAATTCACCGTAGGGTATGCTTGCGACTAGTGGTTGCGGATGAAAGCTCTTGCCATGAAGTATGCTATTGGTAGACGTTTTCTTCCGAAATAAAGTTGAGTGGATTTGATTGTTTGAGATATAGATTTTTAGATCTAGGAAGTCTATTTCTTTCTTACTCATTGTGCACGAAAAGTCTAAACCAATTTCATTCTGGCAGAGTCTCTGATAGTAATTCTTGAAATCTTGTGATGTACCATTCCAGATTAAAAACAGATCATCTATGTATCGTACCCATAGAATTATTTTCTCTAGATCTACTTGATTGCTTGAGTCCCAGGCAATGGTTTTCTCCCACCAGCCCATTGTGATGTTCGCGTAATTTGGCGAAAAGGAGATGCCCATGGCTGTCCCGCATTCTTGTTTATATAGCTGGTGTTTGAATATAAACACATTGTTAGTTAGGCATATCTTGATCATCTGCAAGAGCATTTGTGTGTGTTGTAATTCTTCAATGTTGCGTTGTTTGAGAAAATAGCTGCACGCTTTCATGCCTATTTCATGTCTGATTGAGGTGTATAGAGCCACCACATCAATTGTCACAAGTAGATAATTTTCATTCCATGTTGTGTCATTCAGAATCCTAAGAAAGTCTCCCGTGTCTTTATTGTACGAGCTCATATTTTTTGCAATAGGAGCTAAGTATATATCCACATATTTTGATACATTTTTGTAGAGGATTTCACATGAAGATACAATAGGTCTTCCAGGAGGATTGATTAAAGTTTTATGGATTTTGGGTAGGAAGTAGATTGTTGGGATTACTGGAAGATCAATTGATAGAAATTTGAATTCTTCATTATTTAGTAATACACTTTGGTGCCATTCTTGTAGAAGCTTGTTTAGTTGTAGTGTCATTTGATTGATTGGATTAGTAATGAGTTTACTGTAGCTCCTTTCATCATTTAGTTGGCGCATAGCTGCACTCACATAGTCCCTGGTGTCCATTAGGACTATGTTGCCCCCTTTATCCGCTGGCTTTATTGTCAAATTCGTATCAGCTCTTAGTGATTTTATTGCCTCTCTTTCTTTAGTGGTTACATTTTCTCTTCTTGATTTGCTTTGTATATTTGACATTTTCTCAATGTCATCCAAAATTGCTTCAGAAAATAGATCAAATTTGTTCCCCAGGGAAAGTGTTGGGCAAAATTTTGATTTACATTTTAAGCCACTTCCTACCCTTTTGTCAGTTCTTGTGTCTAGATGTTCTATCACTTGTGTGGCTGTTATATTTTCTGTTCCTGTTTCATCCATTAGTTCAAATATATTTTGAAGATTCGGTATTTCTTCAATCGTTCACCCGATGTTTTCAGTTGTGGAAATGTCATTAGCAGGTTGTGGTGTTGTTCTCACCTGACGGGCATGGATTTTTGCCAACTTCAATTTTCTTATATATTTGTATAGATCAATCCTGATCTGCGTGTGATCAAAGTGTTGTTCTGGACAAAAAGAGAGACCTTTATTGAGAAGTGAAGTTTCCTCATCCATCAGTATGTGCCCAGAGAGATTGATGATAAGATTTTCTATTTTCGATTTCTTAGTGGGTATTGTCTTCTTTCTTTTGGCTCTTCTTGTTTTTCTGTGCTTTGTGCCGATGTTGGATTTCCTTTTCCTTGATTTTGATTGACCCCAATCGTGCGGCCTCTGTCTCTGGACATTGTCTTGTCCAAATTCATCAGCCGCACCTCCTCTAAAAAATCGCATGGTGCATTGACTTGTGTGCCTTCAGTTATCTCATTTTCACTGACTTCTGATTCACTTGTAGTAGTGGGAGTTCCCATCTTTTGTTGCTTTGGAAAGTCTTTTTTCAATTTATCAAAACGTTTTGCAAACGTCAAGATCCTGCCTTGGGCATAGTCTTTTTCATCACGTGAATACTTTCTTTGTTTACGTTCTTCAATTTCAGTCTCGTATTTGTCCAGTCTGGCGTCCATTTCTTTTCTCAATTTCGCTATCTCATCTTTGTTTAATTTTTGTGAGATCATATCTTCAATTTCATTGATTTTTGTCGTGATTTCTCCGATATCTTTTTTAGCGTGTTTTATTAATATGTGCATCATGTTTAATGAGCATTCAACATTGTTTTCTACCCATTCCTCAATTAGGTATTTTTTGGTGTCTGGGTGCGTGGGCATTGTAAAGATCCTTAATCCTCTTGGTATACGGCGGATTTCTATGTATTTCTCCAGGGCAATGATATCCCAGCTTTTATTAATTTCCTTTCTGTATAATTTCTCCACTTGATTGAAAAATTGTTTGGTTGTATTGGGCTGAGGCGTAGCTGCCTTATTTCCACTTGGTATGTCACTGGTTGGTTCACCTTGTGGTTTAAACAGGTTTGCTGCCTTTCCAGCGCGTTTTGCTACTCGTGCCTCCATGTTTTATTTTCAAAAGAGTTACTGTCTCGTTTGTTTGTTAATTAACTCACTATTCGAGCTCTTAGAAGTTTCTCCGTAAAATCACTGTTCCCCCAGCCACTGCCTGTAGAGCCTGTTGGATCGCCGAATGTTTACCGGACCGATCACACTTGTTAACTGCTCACGGGCTGTATCGTTCCATTGCTATGTTCGTAATGGCTAGAATGCCACTCACCTTCCGGGGAGACTCCCGACTTTGGCGGCGTCCTCCGACTCCGTCACACGGCGCTCTACCTCCTGGTGATTTAGATTCCTCTCGCAGTTTCTCCTCGCAATGGAACGGGCGCACTCCGGTCACTTACAATATCCTTCCAATGTGACCCTCAGACCTCCAATGCGCGCTGCTACCGGTGCTCTGCGTAATGATGTACGCACCAGACGGAAAAACAACAAATTGTGTATCCACAAGCACTCAAATAAATTAATAGAATTAAAACATCATTCATCCGATCGCCATGAAACTTTGGGAAGATGTTGAGTACAGGCCCGCAAATGTTTCGCGCCTAATTTTTTTTTAAACATCGGCCCCCCAGGGTCCTCATAATCTTTCGAATACTGATGTACGCACCAGACGGAAAAACAAAAAATCGTGTATCCACAAGCACTCGAATAAATAAGTAGAATTAAAACGATACTTTGAAATGTTTTCCATATTAAAATGAATAAGTTTCAATAAAAATGACACAATGCAAATTGAATGTTATCATAACCAGTTTCCTTGAATTTCCTTTCTAAGGAGATCGCAGCAACACGCGACGGGTAAGCTAGTAGAACAATAAAAGATGGTTACATTTACTGTTAAATTTTTTTTAAATAAAGTGACGTCATTGGCCATGCATCCTGTATGGTATATTCATCTTACTGATTCCATACCCTGTATCACGCCCCAGTATATATATATATATATATATATATATATATATATATATATATATATATATATATATATATATATATATATATATATATATATATATATATATATATATATATATATATATGACCCTCAGACCTCCAATGCGCGCTGCTACCGGTGCTCTGCGTAGGGGCCGGATCAGGGCCCAAGAGACAATTTTACAACCAAGGACGCGGCACTCTGGGTTGGGGGTTTTTAACTAAGATTTATTTGTTTCTTCTGCTCGAACAACGCGTTTCAGCCTGCAACGGCTTTGTTCACGGTAAGTGAGCCTTCGTTTATTTTTACTTTATATCCCATTTTTGCCTTAAAGGGGCATTATGGGATATGTAGTTCATAATGTTTGATACATATTAATTACATGATTTAAGAAACAATATTTTTTTACCAATCAGTCTTTGAGCATAACGCTCTTCATTTCGCACTTTGATTTTTGTTTTTGGTCGTTTTAGTTGCTGGTTTAGTACCAATTTGAATGCTTGGCAGTCTTTTTTTTTTAAGTTCATTTTGCCGCTGCTTGTAAAGCATCTTGGGATTTGTAGTGCAGTGTAAGCACTCAGCTCAGTCAGGAGCACTACATGCATGCATGCTCAAGAAAAGAATACTAGAACACATAAGTAAAGAACAAAGACATGACATACGCTACTGCCAAGCATATGGCATCATGCCAAGGAAGTAATTGGAAGTGGAAAGTGGAGAATATTAACTGGGAGCATCATTTCTGGTTAGTATCCTTAGATGTGGAAAGCCTTTACACATCAATAAGACACAGAGATGGTTTAAAGGCATGTGAATACTTTTTACAGGCGAGAAGCAGACACTTGGAAGACCACTCTAGAATGCTCTTACAGATGATAGAACTCTGTCTTGAGGAAAATGTATTTTTATTTGATGGCACTCTGTACAAACAGATACAGGGCACGTCGATGGGCACCTGCTTTGCCCCCAGCTATGCCAACCTATAGGTAGGCTGGTGGGAGGAGCAGGTGCTCAGAGATGATGCCCTTGAGGAATGGACAAATAAGGTGAACATCTGGCTTCGTTTTATTGACGATATTTTCTTTGTCTGGGAGGGAAACGAAAAAGAATGAATTAAGTTTGTAGTTGTAATTTAAACTGTTTGAATCTCAAGTTTACTATGAAGCATAGTCAAAACACCCTAGACTTCCTAGACATTAGACTAAATATCGTTGAAAATCAGATTGAGACTGAAATCTTCAGGAAAGAAACAGCCGGGAACTCAATACTCCACTCTGTCACCCCCCCAGCTTCAGATGGGCAATACCCTTTGGCGAGTTTTTACGTGCCAAGAGGAATTGCAGTTCCCAGAAATCCTTTGAAAAGCATAAGAAAGCCATGTGTGAGAGGTTTGCTGTGAGGGGCTATCACCACAACATGTGTCCGTTATGGACCCCCAAGCCGTTATGGACCCCCGAGCCCCGGGACCACCACCTCCCCGGGACTTATTAATTCTGGAGCCCTTGATGGCCCCGGGAATCGCCACCCCTCTTCAGTGTCTCTGGGTGCCCACCCCCTGGACACTGCTATTTGTACTATGACAGGGCCATAGCAAACTCTGCTTTGGATTTTGGAAGCAAGAGCAGGTTTCCTGTTCTCATTCTAAAATTCAAAGCACATTGCTTTTCTACAAGGGGAGCTGCATGTCAGCAGCTCCCCGCGTGGAAAAGCAATGCCGGCTCCTGCAGGGAACTGGCAGGGACAGTGGGGACATTGGGGTTCCCCCACTGTCCCCAACGGAGTGGCTAGGCCCAGGGGATGGGGTCTCTGGGGCCAATAGAGGCCTCAGGAGGGGGGCCACGCAGCCCCCCTACTTAAAAAATTAAATATACATCTGTGGCCATGCCCCGGGGGATGGGGTCCCCTGGGCCGAAGTTGGCCACGGGAGTGGGGCCCTCGTGGCCCCCTTCCCATTTAGAAGAAGAAATAAAATAAAAAGACCGGCATCGTGCCAGAGGCCCCGGCCTCTCCCAGCAACACTCTGCAAACACGCCCTGTGGCACGTTTCAAGTAGGAGAATTAATTCCCCTTCAATCTTGAGGGTCCCTGGGGGCCAACAAGCCCACCAGATACGTCCAGTATGCGCCACAGGGCTGAGTTGCAGAGAGGTACTCCGAGGCCACGCCCCTTTTACTCCTCTTTGCAACGCAGCTCTGTGGTGCTTAGTGGAGGTAGCTGGTGGACTAGTTGAACATCAGGGACCCTGAGGACTCAAGGGGATTTAATTCCCTTAATTAGAACGCACCAGGGGGCGCATTTGCATAGTGGTGCAGGGAGAGGGAGTGGCCTGATTTGGCAAGTGTGCAAATGCACCCTGTGGCACGTTTTTAGTTGGGAAAATAATTCCCATTCAATCTTGAGGGTCACTGGGGGCCAAGTAGCCCACCAGGTACCTCCAGTAAGCACCAGAGAGCTGCACTGCAGAGTGGTGGTCCAAGGACACGCCCCCTTTTTACACCACTCTGCAACGCAGCTCTGTTGTGCTTACTGGAGGTAGCTGGTGGTCTAGTTGGCCCTCAGGGACCATCAGGATTCAAGGGGACTTAATCCCCCAACTGAAAATGCACCACAGGCCCCGCCCACCCCTGCACCACAGTACAAACACGCCATGTGGCGCGTTTTAAGTTGGGGGATTAATTCTCCTTTAAGCCTGAGGGTACCTATGGGCCAACTAGTCCACCAGGTACCTCCTGTAAATGATGGGTCACAGAGTTAGTGGCACCTTAAAGGCTGAGCGGGAGTGCAGCCTGTGATAATGCCGGGTGCACTGGTAAGGAAGAGGTGTGGCGCCGCGGCCAGGGCGACTGACGCTGGAATCTGGGGACCACGGTTCGATCCCCGGCTCCGGCGGCAGGTTAGCCCAGCACCATGTGACTCTGGGCAATAGCTCACTTAATCTTCCCGACGGCCCCCAGCGCCTAGAGACCCTTACGGGTGATTGTGCGCTTTACAAATGTGGACTTTACTTTACTTTATTTCCTCTGCCATGGCGAAATCAAGACCCAGAATCAAAAGTGAGACCTGGTGCCCTGCGGTGTGGGGCTGCATGATGTGGAGGGTGACTTGTCTGCGGGCCCCGGGCTTGTGGCTTGCACCGACATGTGGTGGGCTCTCATTGCTACACGCCATTTGCAGAAGGTGAGCAGTGAGGCCGGGGTGCGCAGGGGTGGGCATGCATCGCTGGGTGGTGGGAGGGGCTGGGGTGCATCTGCCTGGGTGGCAGGGGTGGGCATGCACGGCTGGGTGGTGGGAGGGGCTGGAGTGCATCTGCCTGGGTGCGCAGGGGTGGGTATGCACCGCTGGGTGGCGGGCGGGGCTGGGGTGCATCTGCCTGGGTACGCTTGGCAGGAATGCACTGCTGGGTGGCGGGAGGGGCTGGGGTGCATCTGCCTGGGAGAGCAGGGGATTATGTCATGTGCAGTTGTATGTACTTTGCCATTCATGTAACTGGACTGTTTCAGATGATGGATCTGTTTCAGATGTGTGACCTGGTGAACTGCACTACACACCGGCACGTGGTGGGAGACACACCAGTGTCAGCAGGTGAGCAATGTGGCCTGGGTGCGCAGTGTCGGCACTCTCTCTCCATGTCCATCTCTTCTGTTATCTGTGTCTCTCTCCCCCTCTATCTCTGTCTGTCTATCTCTCTCTCCTCCTCTCTGTCTGTCTTTCTATCGCTCCCCATCTCTGTCCTTTCTCTCACTCCACCTCTCTGTCTGTCTATCTCTATCTCGCTCCCTCTCTGTCCGTCTTTCTCTCGCTCCCTCTCTTCCTCTGTCTCTCTCTGTAACTCTCTCTCCTTCGCTCTCTCTCTGTCCTTTGATGTGCGCAAAACACACCTTCTCATCATGATTTTTGTCTTGCAGGCTGTAACCAATGGGTTGTCCCGAGGGAAGCCGCCATGTGACTTCATTTCTGTTCTGTGTTTATTTGAACACATTTTCATTTGTTAATTCGAAGGTGAATGTGTGATGCTCATTTTTGTGCATGTCACCAAATGTGATTGTGCGACATCAGGCAGATTATTTGGTACATGATTCAGTGTGGTTGATGTGGTATGTCTTTGACTGGGGGGTGCCCGGGGAGGGGGGTCCTTGGGGTGGTGGCGGTGGGTGTTGTCGTCCTGTTGGGGCTCCCAGCTGCATGATCAGTGACTCCATGGCATCTGTTGTACTTCTGGGGTCGCTGTGGGCTGGGCTTCCTTTTGTGGTGCAGGCTGTGGTCTGACTTTACACCATGTCAGAGCAGGTGTTAATTTCCTGCTGCTAATGCGCTTTATCCCATCTTTTGCGGTCGTATCGCCAATCTAGCTGTTCCTTGAGAATGTTGCGGTGTGGTAATGTTGTGGCTTTTTGCACCGGGAACGCCTACTCTGCATCTAATTAGCGTTATTTGCAAGGGTCATCTGTTGTGATGGTTTTTGTGGCTGCTATCGTGGGTAAACTGGTGCTATTGGCTCTTAGCATCAGCTTGTGAATGGGGTGATAATTTTATCGTGACGTTGGCTGCGATAAAGTACCAATAACTCGGCAATATCTCCTTGAGAATATGCCCCATAGTTATAAAACCGGCTGATATGGGGGGAGGTATTGTTCCTATGGTCAGCATACAATGGGAAAGTTTACAAACAGCTCAAGGTAACAGAGTGTTTCTTTTGTTGATTTGTTGTTGGAACAAAGACCCTTGTTGGCATCCTAAGGTAGCTTTGTAAATTTGCCTCAGGTCTGCCCTGGCGCCTGTGCATGCAGTTTTAAATTGTGATTTCTAACAAGTAAAATAAACCTTTAGCTAGTTCTAAATTTTCCCTTATCATACGTGGAAGACACCCTTAAGGTAGGCCATAAAGTCTTTTTTCAGTGCAGAAAGTCTGTCTTCTCTATAGACTAACATTTGTTTACCTTATTACATTTAATAAGTGCTAAATTCAGCTTGGGAACAGCTAGAGAAATATTTCTTTCACTCATGTAACCATATTTGAAAATCCTCTTTACTGCTAAGGTTGGATTTTAAATTATTATTCCGAAAAAGCCAATTTTAGAAAGTTGCAATTTTTCTGCCTAAGCCAAATGTAACTTTCTGCCAGTGTCTGCCTGTTAATGGCTCTCCTTTGGTGTGTTCAATCAATCAATCAAAGTTTATAAAGCGCTGCTACTCGCCCATTTAGGTCTCAAGTCACTGGGGGAGGAGGAGTGTAGCGTGTGCCGGTGAGGTGGATTAGAAAACCAAGTCTTCAGTTCCTTCGCCTGGACATTGCCGCCATCATCGACGCCCACATAGGCCACGCCCCTCGCTCGAGAGGCCACGCCCCCTACCACAACTTCCTGCCCCCTATAAAATGTGTAATTTTCGTACGCGCAGCGGACGAGCGCAGCGGGCGCGCCGACTGCGCGCCAAAGGCGCGCTTAAGGCAAGCCCGTCCACGCCCGTCCGCGCCAGACCAGGCCATGGGACACAACACTCTGCGCAATCCCTCACATACACCTCTGACCAACTGCGCTCTTTAAAAGCCAATTGGCAATTGAATCAGACCACCTTGTCCTATGCCCATAAACTTGCCATTGCTGCACCTTTGTCCATTACACAAACCCTTCTCCCTCCCCCTCCTACCACTACCGCCCTCCTCCTTAACACGAGATCAGCCGTCAAACACCAGACTGAAATTTATGACCTTCTGGATTCGAATTCTCCAGACCTTCTGTTCTTAACAGAAACCTGGTACAGGCGCGACTCCTTGCCCAGCGTCCTTGCCTCCCTCCCACCTGAATACTCCATGCTCCGCGCCGATGGACCTGGAAACAAAGCAGGTGGTGGAGTAGCTCTGATTGCCCGCAAGGAGTTCCATTTTCATACCTTGGCCTCGCCCGCACTACCAGCAGCCGACTGCCTTGTAGTGCGCTCTACCTTCCTAATGACCCCTGTCACTTGTGTATTAACTTATCGACCTCCCCAGTCGTCCCCTTGCCTTTCAGAACTTATTGGCCACCTTGGTGATTAATAACGCTTCTGTTTTGGTTCTGGGCGATTTTAACTACTGGCCTACTGACCCTGCCGAGGACTCTACCTCTAAAGATTTTACCCAATCACTCCTTAGTTTTAATTTCACCCAACACGTTCAAGGCCCCACCCATATCCGCGGCCACACTTTAGACCAGATTTGGACGCTCAACATTCCAATGTCCATCCCCATTATCTCGCCTTGTTCCTGGTCGAATCACTCCCTGCTTGCTTTTTCTATGGATCTGAATCAAAAAACCTCCCTTCCTGTTCCCAAAAACATCTGGATTAGGAACTGGAATAAAGTGGATATTCCCTCCCTTTGCAACTCGCTAGCTGCCACCTGTCCCGACCTTTTGGGCTCGGACCCTCACTCCCAGGCTGCCTTACTCGATCGGTGGCTCACCAGCGCCTGCGATCCTGTGGCCCCTTTGAAGCGAACGGCTATCAACCGCTATCATAATGCCAACAAATGGTTCAGCCCTGATCTCAAAACTAAGAAACTAGAGGTAAGGCAGGCTGAACGAGCCTGGAGACGAGCTTACTCCCCCATCTGTCGACAACACTTCGTTACTGTGCTTAACGAATACAAAATCGCCATTTTGACTGCTAAGACCGAGTATTTCTCCGGACGCATTTTAGCGGCAGAATGCCAATCTCGTGAGATATTTTCCACCATACACGAGCTGGCATCGTCGGATAGAACCTTACCCAAGATCCCCCCCTCTCAGGTCTTATGTGACTTGCTCAAAGAATTTTTCATTGACAAGATAACTCTGATGAAAGCTAACATCCCCCTCTCACTTTCACTCCTCCTCAACCCCCTGAAAATCATTGCTCTCTCACTATTATTCCTCCACTCACCAGAGAATCTTTGCCCTCTCTACTTAGCAGTGTCAAGTCTGGCTCCCCAGCCGACATTGCCCCGGCACGTATCCTCAGCCAGTTTTTTTTGGCATGCCCATCTCCCGCCCTCACCCTTTTGAACAACTGTTTCACTTCCGGCTCCGTTCCGGCCTCCCTGAAGGCTGCCATAATTTTTCCTATATTAAAAAAACCTGGAGCCGACCCCTCTTCCCCCGCAAATTACCGTCCCATATCCCTCCTCCCCTATTTGGGATAAAGTAGCAGAGTCCCATGTCACCCAGGTGCTCAGCTCCTTTATCGAGAGCAGCAACTATCTTGCACCTTGCCAGGCGGGCTTCCGCCCCCGGCACTCCACAGAGAAGGTGGTCATTTCAGTTATGGACCAACTTAGGGAAGGACTTGATACCAACACCCCCCAGGCCCTGGTCCTTTTGGACCTATCCGCCGCTTTTGACACGGTAGACCATTCCATCCTTCTGTCCCGTGTCAAGGCGGCGGGCATAGGAGAACAGGCTCTTGCCTGGATAGGATCCTTCCTGGAGGGGCGTACACAGGCGGTTCATCTGGCCGAATTCTCAGCCTTACCTAGCAGGGTGAAATGTGGGGTTCCCCAGGGCTCTTCTCTCTCCCCTCTTTTAATTAATCTTTATATTTTTCCTCTTATTTTTGCACTCCAACAAATGCAGGTCACAGTCTACAACTATGCTGACGACCTCCAACTTATTTTTAATTTTTCCCCTTCCTCACCAGGCGCCTCCAGCTTCCAGTCGGTCTTACTGTTTATCCGGGGTTGGATGAACGCAAACCATCTTAAACTCAACCCTGATAAGACAGAGTTGATCCTAACTGGGGGCTGCGGCAACCCCTGGTCACCTTCCTTGTGGCCCACCTCTTTTGGCCCCCCTCCCTCTCCCTCCTACTCTGTTAAGACCCTTGGGATCATGCTCAATCACCATCTGACACTTCACACCCATATAAGTTCTGTTGTTTCTTCCTCTTTTTTTACTTTACGCATCATTAGGAAAGTATCCCGGTTCTTTTCTCCCTCTGCACTTAAACTGATTGTCATGGCAATGATTCTATCTAAGATCGATTAAGGCAACTTCTTCTACGACGGCGCTCCTGCCTATGCACTTCAACGCCTGCAGATGGTGCAAAACCAGGCAGCTCGCCTGGTATACGGCCTACCAAAATTCCACCAATCCTCCCCTCTTCTTATGGCCCTTCACTGGCTCCCAATTAAGCAAAGAGCCCTCTTTAAACTTGGCTGCCTCACCTTTCAAGCTCGGGCGGGCACTGCCCCCGCTTTTATTAATTCTGCCATTATCAATTACAGTCCCGCCAGAGACTTGCGCTCCTCCTCCAAATCCCTGCTAGTCATCCCCCGGTTCAAGAAGAAACAATCCGGTGGCCAGAAATTTTCGGTGCTGGCTCCCACCTTCTGGAACTCTCTTCCCCCCCTCCTTAGATTCTCACCCTCCTATACGGAGTTTCGTAACGATCTTAAGACCTTCTTGTTTCAGCAAGCTTTTAGTCCATAACTCCCTCTTTCCCTACAGTTTGAAATCCTATAGCGCCAAGAAACTGCCAAGTGAATGCGCGCTCTACAAATAACTCAAAATTCAAATTCAAATTTGTGAAACCTGGGAGGGAGGAGGTTTGTCTGATGTGGATGGGTAGGGCATTCCAGGTGGTAGCTGCGAGGTAGGAGAAGGAGTGTCCTCCTGTTCTGGTTTTCCTGATGAGGGGTACTTCTGCGAAAGAGAGCTGGTACTTTTCTGCCGGCGGAGAAGTACTGACGGAAAGAGCGGTGCTTCCCTCATTGCCTGAGCCGCTGACAGGCGGGGTGAGGTCCTCAACTCCTATGACTTGGTGACATGCAGACTCAACCGTAATAGGCGAAGAAGACACCTAGGATATCAGGTGATCTTTTTCCTTGTCATAGCAAGATATTTATGCAGTCACTTTATCTTACTTATTTTTTGCACTTTCACCCTGCAGTAGCATAAGTTATATCTAGGTCCTGATGAAGGCAATGGACACAGGTGTCCAACATATTTGCTGAAACATGTCGACCACTTTTTACATCCAGGCAGTTATTTGTTAAAACTGCTATTGCTGCTTTTTTAATATTGGAGGAGTGAGCAGAACCAGAATAAAATTCCATACTGCTCCCTCACCCAATTTTATTTTCACCATTACTCACATTTTCTCTCACATGCACTGCAAATCAGTCTCATATCCACTTGTAAGGTTTCATCATCTATACTTAGACCATATTGGCAACTACCCGGTGTTTGGAGGTGATCTGACCAAGGCTTCCTCGGTTACCGGTAGCTCTCCAAGTGGTTGGTCTCTAAGGAATCCCAAATGATGAAGGGTGGTTCAGTGTGGAGACTGATGGGTATCCTTTCCAGATCACATTGAGATGAGGGTATCCTTCACTTTTTCTTGATTTTCACTTTTTTCTGGCAGGACATTATAGGACAGTCAGGACACATACTTTGGTAGACTTTTTAATGCTTTGTAGACCCATCAACACTGGTAGATGCAACCCATACGTGGGTTTGCCTGCCCTTTGTTTCACTTGCCTGTCTGGAGCTAGACCCAGGGGACAGAGAAGAAAGGGACGAACTGGCCAGAAGTAGTTTAGAGTTAGACCCACAGGCTAGCACTGGGCATAAAAGTGGCAATATTAGAACCTATTATCAGAACACTATGTAACCTGAGTATATTCAGAAGAGGAACTGTCCAGCTATCTGACAGGAAGGAAGATTGGACCTGCTTGCCTTTAAACAAGGACCCCAGAAGTGGTGGCTGTACTAAATACTGCCCGTCTACACCTTTCCACTACTGAAACCTGAAGCATTTTAAAGAAAAGAAATGCTGTTAAGATTTGGAAAGAGACAACATATAAGCTAGTACAATATTTTCTTAATGAGTTAAAACTTTGGAAAATGCTTGTTGGAGAAATTGTTAGCACAAACTAGCAAATCCCAAAAAATAATGTTGAGTTGATATTAAGCGCCTAATTTTGATGAGAGTTGGAAAGCCTTCGACCACAGGTTGGAGGCTTTCCATGTCTCATCACTGTTTAAGTTTCGACCACCGCATATAGATGCAGGTGGTCGAAAGTGAAACTGGCTGGTCATTCCAGATGGATTCCAATGGGCTCGAGGAGTTGGTTGGCCAGTCGGAGGCCTGCGCTATGGACGGCGTTTTCGCCATAGGGATTACGATGTCAGTTTCTGACAGGCGGTCCATGTCGGTCTTTCTGACATTGAAAGCCTATCGGAAAGCGGCATGGCCTCCTTAAACCTGCGGCCTCCGGTTGAGGGCCCAGGGGGCACCTTTGGTGCCCCCGGTTAATCACTGCACCATGTGGCAGGCACCCTGAAGTGCCTGTCACACGGTGCAGGGATGAACAGTTTCTTCCATTTGTCTATTGGAGCTTGTGATGATGCTGGTTTACAGCCGCAGCACAAGCTCCCATAGACAAATAGGAGTATGCAACCACACACAGTCGCATTGTAATAGTGGTGTAGAGACCTACGACCAGAGGTCGGTCGGTCCTGAGACTGCAACAGTGACTGCAGGACCATTCAACATCGTAATTAGGCCCTTAATACATTACATTACATTAAATTACATGCTCCAAATGACTCTTGTATCTCATTCTTTTCCAATTGTACAATAATTCTGAGAAAATAGCTAAGTTATGGAACATATGCATGTTACTGAAGCTTCTGTTATGATGGTCCAGACACTCTCACCCATCTAATCATACAATTACTTGTGGACTTCAGCATATTGGGAGGGCCAGCAATAAAAATTAATAGACAAAGTTGGATCAGGCATTGAGCAGTTTTTGACAGTTAGGGGCAGAATTATTAAGACTTTGCACATGCAAAGTGATGCAAACTTGCTCCAAGTCCTGATAAAGTATTTACTTCCCAGCGCAAAACGTTTTATGCATTCCTTAGCAGCCCTAATAGTTACACAAATAGTGATTTGCATTGCTTTGCATTAGTGAGCATCCAGAGGGCATCCCACAGGTGGTACACACGTGTTTCCACGCTACCAAATCCCTCAAATTGGTAGGCAGGGATGTGTGCCAAAACATGACACCTACTTGAGGCAAATTTTTACAAGTAGAAATGTTTTCATTTCTCCAATGTGTGAAAAGTTTTAATGTTAGTCTAAGCTTCATGAGCACACCTGTACACTATGATGTGAAGGTGTGACTTGGAAGGATTCCACAATAAAGCAAAATATTTGGCTACAACAACATGGAAGTTGGGAGAAGGTTTCCCTTTTCAAACTGTCTTCAAAAGCAAAGTTAACGTGTAAAAAAATGAAGGTTCAAGGGTGATTAGTAAATGGCACTTTGTCTTTATATCCGAATAGGGCATACAAACATCAGGAAACTTCCTGAATAAAATAATCCCTAAAGCTGCATTTAAAATACTGCTGCATTGTCAAAGTAAATGCATCAAAGAGTACACATTAGGTATAGTTTTATAAAATGGTTGCTTGATTACCCATCATCAAAACCTAATGAGAACAAAAATGGGACATTAGAAGAATTCTCAAAATGTCCTAGCCTTGAGAGGCAGGCTATTCAAGCAATGGCAAATCATGAAAAAAACATGAAAATAAAAGGCTGAATGGGGCTCTCCCAATGTCCACTCTCTCCCTCTGCATTACAATTCTACTTTTCTGAAGTACTGATGATGTGAGATCTTGCAGAAATCTAAAAATGCTTGTAGCCAAACTGTTTGACTTGACACTCTCAGCAGGGTCACCTCAAACCTTTTGCCATCACCCTTCTGTATTCCGAACCCAGTTTTGTTGAACTTTTATTACTCTGTACTAAGTGCTTTCTCATTTAAACATGGTGAAATTGGCTTACATCCAATTGGCACATTTAATTTACTTGTAAGTCTCTAGTAAAGTGATACTACATGTACCCAGGGCCTGCAAATTAAATGCTACTAGTGGGCCAGCAGCATTGATTGTGCCACACAATTAGGAAACCTTTTAAATATGTCTCAGGCCTGCCATCTGCAGTTTTAAGCTGCCATTTCAAGCTGTTATGTTACCCAACCTAGGCCCAAGTAGCAAATCAACCTTTTACCTACATGTGTCCTACCTTGCTCTGCATAACAGTTCTAGCACTGACCTTTTACCCAGCTATATGCTGAATACATGTTGATTTGTTTCCTCGAAACTAGCCTAATTTATTATGCAGGAAAATTCTAAGTAAAATCCCCTGCACATGACATCCATAACAGGATCAACATACTCTGTATGAAAGTTCTTGATCCGCAGCGTAGCAGAATTTGTGAGCACGGTGAGTAGAGTTTAGACCGAGGTATTGCACAAAATGGTGGCATCTTCTTGGATAAATATGCAGGGCAGGATATATTCTGGCATGATGCTCCTGTCACAAAATTAAACCTCAACAGGAAGCACTTACAGTTATAAATAAAGCAGGGACACAAGTGGAAGCTCAAATTCAGTAATGCATTAATCAGCCCAAAGGTTTGTGAGCACGGTCGTGGCTAGGCAGGTGTGCTTCCGCCCTATATCTACCATCAAACAATATCTGTAATCATTGATGGAAGTCTTTGCATCCATGAGTTTCTCAAGAGCAATCCCCATGTAGTTCCTGTGACCAGGAGGTTCTTTCTCCTCATCTGCTGCTCTAATCGGTCTCTGACCCTTTATAAAAAAGAGACATGTGAACTCGCATAGAAGCCCTGCCCCACACACACTAGCGGTATGCAACGTCTTCCCGCCCTTTCCCCACTATGATGGACAGCTCACTCAAGGGACCCAGGCTACTTTCGGCGCGGTGGCAAAGTTACAGACACTCATGGTCATGGGAGACAACTCTTCTGGCCCACAGCTGTAGTGTAGGAAAGGCACTATCCATTTACCCAACAAGGTAGCACTTACTGATTAGCCAGTAGTACTCCAGTTGAGTAGAGGTATTGCACAAAATGGTGGCATCTTCTTGGATAATGCTTGGCAGGATTCATTCTGGCACGATGCTCCTGTCACAAAAATGTATTCCGCGAGGTTGCAGAATTCTGCGTGCTCGCTGAGTTTTTTGCCATTTTGCAGAACTTTGTATAGCGCGACTACGGAAATTATGCCCAGGATTAGTTTTTTGTGCATCAAGAAAAGTTGGGGCAAGGGCAGGGAGGAAAGAAATTCCAGACACCTTTTGGGATTGAAAACTCTTGATTCTTCTCCCAGTTCAAAGCTTGCACCAAGTATAAATATTGGACCATCAGATTCAACTCTTCAGTACATTCCTATCCCTGTGGATAATACAGAAGAAGGACACCCTGCTGCTTGAAGCCTGCTCTGCTTGCTGATAAGGAAGACTAGACCTACTCCCTTCATCTCAGGCCTAGTGAATCTAGGGGTCAGCTGACTGCCTCCTGTGTGAACTACAGTGACACAACAACCTCCGGAGGCCTCCCTACCACTGGCCAGATGACCTGCTGCACAGGGCCTGCCTGGACCTGCAACAGGACCTGGCTAAGCTCTGCTGTCATCTGCTGGAGTGAATTTCTGACCCCAAGTTTTCATGTGCCCGAGTTAGGCCTGGTCGGAAATAGTGCCACATTTCATGAGCACAGTTCTTTCCCAAAGTTGCCTCCCCTTTGTCGCATTGACTTTTGACATATTTTTGCGTTTACAATGCTTTGAGTAAAGTTCATAAGAAACACTGATCTTGCTGACACAAAAAGACTTTGTGTAAACACTATCATCCTGCCTTGGCATTATGTACAAGGTCTTCATGTGCATGATACAAATGTGTTTATTATTACATTCATATGGCGGCATAGCTATATGCAGAATACAAGCAATAAGAGACAAGATCACAACCACCTCCCAAGGCAAGGATGCCCTTTTCTATATATTATCTTTTGTTTCAGAATACAATCAGAGGAGAAACTTCTGCTTACTTCAAGGGGTCCCTGCATGCTAAAGCTTTTGCCTAGCAGCTGTTTGACATTTCCGTGAGGGATGTACAGTTTGTGAACAAGATGGGGTTCTACATTCTTACCCACCAAGTAAAGGGGTTAGATCATTCAGAAGGGGTTTTCTTGGCAGACCATACATTTACACCCTAGACATGTAGGTTAGGTTTCGAATTGTAGGAGTATGCTAGATTGTTATAATACCGGATATGTATGCATAGATAATGTGTCTCAAAAAGATGGTGGAACTCTTTTGTTTTATTCACTGTTTTGACACTTATCATTTTTGTCTGCTTCTGTCTATTAATCATTGCAGGACATATGTTCTATGTAAGAATCACTATGGTTCAATACGTTTTGAAAAACGTCCCTTGGGGTATTCTTTGTATATTTTTCTGAGCAAGAGAGAGCACAAGTTATGTTATGAGGATTTATTGAGCGCATGGCTACCCGAAGGCCTATCAGCGCTAGGCATGAGACACTATGAAGCGAGAGATGAGGACGTTATTCACACTCATTGAGCAACCAGGTTTTCAGTTTTTTTCTGAAAGATGATTCTGATGCTATGAATCTCAACTCTCGCGGACCTGAGTTCCACAGCTTGGGCGCCAGGTGGGAAAAAACTCTTCCCACTCATCTGGCTCTTTTTATTCTAGTGATTTTTAACAGGCGCTCAGAGCCTGAACTTAGACTTTTATTGGGGAGATATAGGCCAACCAGATTTCTCGTCTTACTGGGCCCTTTGTTGTTTATGGCTCTATGGGTCATGCAGAGTGCTTTAAAGTTGAGTCTCACCTCAATCGGGACGCACTGTAACTGCCTACAATGCTTTCTCACTGATTCCTGTATTGGACTAAGGGAAAAATCCTAAATCCGTCACCACAATTCTTGAGGGAACAGGGTTGTCATGTTCGGTAGTTGCCAGAACTGTTCACTTCCTGTTTAAGCTTAGGGGGGCTAGCGTTGGCACTGTGAGCTAGCTGGGCTAAGGGACAGCATATCCTGCAGGGATGGATAGAATCAGTCTGGCACCATCCTAAGTTTATGTTGTTCGCAAATGTGCAGTTCCTACTGATTAGAGAAAACTACATGACAAAGTGATGCTACCCCAGGTCCTGGCCCTTGGCTGGCATCAGAGAGAACTACCCCTGGCCTAAGTGAAGGTTCCACCAAATCCATTGTAAAGTGGCACGAAGCTTTGCAGCACAACTGTAAGCTTCATTGCAACTGACACAAAGCAATGTGAAGCAATGCAAAGCCCGTAAAGTCTTGCTGCAAAGCTGTCAGCCTCATTGGAATTAATGCAAAGCGATGAAAAGCCCAGCAAAGCCTCACGGCACAGCTTCAAGCTTCATCTGAACGAACACGAAGCATCACAAAGCAGCGCGAATCAATGCAAAGCCTCACAAAATCTTGCAGCACGGCTTCTAGCCTCATTGAAACTGATGCAAAGTGATGCAAAGCCCCACAAAGCCTCGCAACTTCACCGGAACCTATACCAGACAAAGTGAATTCTTGCAAAGCAAACCCACACCGGCAGCACAACAAAGACATATGGTGCAATCTTCAAAAGGTCAAGCTTGGACCTGTACCCAGCATGCGCTCGCTTGCAGTTGGTCTGAACTTGTGACTTTGTTCTGGTCCAACATGACCAAATACCTTCAGTTGGTACTTTGGGCCTTTTGACTCTAATTTTATCTTAATCTTTACAATTGTGTATCTCCAGTTCTACCAATAGGTTTTAGATTTGACTCTATTTTTCTAAACTGGTGTGGAATTCATCTTGTGTTGTGTTTTCACTATATTACTGTTTGAATTGCTGATAACTACTTTATACATTGCCTCCAAGTTAAGCCTGACTGCTTTTATGGAGGGTTGAGTACAGGTTAATTTGGAGTTTGCTTGTGTTTCACCCTGACCAGAAATGGGGTTGCTGCGTGAGTAAGGTTTCACCCTCTCAACCAGTAACCCAATGTTTCATATGAACCTAAACTTTAAACCCATTCTTCACAGTGAACTTTTAGGAACACATCTAGCAAATGCTGCAACACAAACATGATGCAGAAAGAATCATATCTTTGTTGTCAACTAAAATATAGGAACAATACATGTTTTATGCGTATTTAATGTAAAGATGTATCCTACCATCCTGCTTTAAATTGATAAATGATTACTCAATGCACTTTTTATGTTTTGTCACTTAACCACCCCTCTATATTCATATGTGTAATGCCTAGAGAGCATACTGAGGTGACCTGCACCGAATCTGTAAATATACTAATACCCTCATAATACCAATAACACAGTACTTTTGGTTTGGAGCACAGTGCCTTATTGTATTCTGGTTGTGGTGTGATGCTCCTACTATAGACTAGTCACTAGTTCTAATGTGGCAGCTAGTTTATAGTAAGGTAATACGTTAAGTGAGTGAGTATCTGTGTCTAGGTGCGTGATTATGTCCCCTCTACCCGTGTCCCATTTCAAACACTTTCTCAGCCTTGTCTATCTCTCTCCCACACACACACTATCCCTGTGTTTTTGATCATATGCTCCTTGCTAGCTTTTCCATCTAGTGCCAGAACAGATGAATACGTTTATCCAGTATGAGTAATGTTTTACTGCATTCCTGAATGTGCTCTTACGAGTTCCTTGTACTGCCAATCATTATTACAGCTGACTTTCTATAGTGTTCTTGGGCTGCCATTTCATACCGACCATGGACGATTAATGTAGCATTTGTTCTCAATTAGGGATGTAGCGAGGAACACACATTTTCTTGTAGTTTCTACCAATCTAGCATGCATTTTAGGAGCTACATAAGTGCACTTAGTTTTCCATTCAAGGCAGTGTTTTTTATATAAATCAAAAAAACATTTAACCATTGTCTGTGCTCTGATGAATATTACAAAATGTGTGTTCCTTTTCAGTATGTACATACTTATTATGTTGTGTGCAGAACGCGAAAAAGCATTTCTGTTGAACACCATATTAAAAAAAATCGATAAAAAAGTAGTTATCAGGGGGCAAGCAAAACAATTCTAAAATATTTGTTATAAATACATTTCAGGAATAGTGCGGGGAAATTATGTCTAAAATATTAAACCGTTGACACACATACACGCACTTGGGACCCTACTATTGAAACGTTGTACTGGTGAAAATACCAGTATAAGCCATCTTGCACTATCTTCCTACATTTGAAGATGGGATTGTGCAAAAAGAATTGTCTCTCTAGATTTCAGGAAGGTTTTTGCACTATGCTAACAACGAAAAATAGAAAATGGTTAGCATTAAAACACTATTTTATTTGCCCCTAAATCAATGTTCGTGAATTGTAAATATTTTAATGCCAAGACAGCTTTCTTGAGCAAACTAATTTTGCATTGTTTTCGCAAATTAAGTAATAGAAAACGTGAAATAATAGATGTAGCCTCTAACATAATCCCTTCTTTCTCATTAAAAGTGTTGAGAAACATATTTTCTATACTTCTCATTTAGAAAAAAAACTGTCTAAATAAACTGAAAATTGATATGTACTTTTTTCACACCGATAATAAGTTTCTGTATGTAATACGGTCCCTGGTGAAGAATGCCACAACCACAAAAGCAGACGAGCGGTGTGTGTTTTCTGTTTATTTACGTTGATTGTTTTTGCTCTATGTGGAGAGGAGTCGTTGTTGTTCCGAATGTAGTGTCCTGGCCCTGTAATGTACAGGGCCATATGGTGAGCTAAATGCTAGTCATCATTTTGCGGCCAGATGTACGACCGTTTTTTGCTGTCCAAAATGGATTCTAGGCCCGTTTGCGAACACAAAAAACGTGTGGCCCATGTATCAAACATATTTTGCAAGTCGCTAATCAATTAGCGACTCGCAAAATAGGGTTAGCGACTCGCTGTTAGGAAGGGGCATTCCAAGGGCATCCCTTCCTAATAGCGTGTCCAACACCTATGTAAGAATGTTTTCAAACCGCAATTGCGGTCGCAAAACACTTGCAGTTTACCACCCTTTACAGAAGGGTGGTAAGGCACTCACAAATGGGAAGTGGCCCCCAGGGGACCCCTTCTCCTTTGGGAATGCATGTGTAAATATTTTTTAAGAGCAGTCAGTGGTCCCAGGAACCACTGCCTGCCCTTAAAAAAAAATGAAACTAAAAAGTAGAATTTTTCTTTTTTAAATGCAGCCCGTTTTCCTTTAGGGAAAACGGGCTGCATTTAAAAAAAATAATGCTTTATTTAAAAGCCGCCCCAGACATGGTGGTCTGCTAACCCCAGCACGCCACCATCCCTGGGCGTGCTAGCAATTCCCAATGGGGTCTCAAATTGTGACTGCCTTATTAATATGCATGAGGCATGCAATTTGTGACCCCATTGGAAATCGCAAACAGTGTCTCAGACACTGTTGTACATAGCATTTTGCGATTCGCAAAGTGCGACTCGCAATTTGCGAGTTCCAAAATGCGATGAACGTGCATCAGGCACTTAGGGGTCGATTAGGAACGCGGACGGACTTCAGTCCGTCCGCGACCCCAGAGTAGGAGGGAACGTCCGCATGAGCTGCGGCGTTCCCTTCGTGCAGATTAGGATGTGACCGCCAGGGTAGCGGTCACATCCTCTATCTTTAACATTGCGGCGGGTGCAGCTTCAAGCTGCACCCGCCGCAATGTTAAAAATGCATGCACTGCATTTGCGCGCACAAAGCGGCAGGCACCGCGCGGTGCCTGCTGCTTTGTTCACGCAAATGCAGGGGGGTACCATAGGTACCCCCCATGTGCACCCCCCACCTCCCCTTCACCCAGGGGGCCCGCAACGGGCCCCCGAAGTGAAGGTCCGTATGCTTTTCCACGGCGGAAAAGCCATCGCGGAAAAGCATACATTTTACACCATCCTAATATGGCTGACGGTGTCTGATAGGCACCGCCAGCCATGTTAGTGCTTTTGCGCCGCGGTCGCAAGGCGACCGTGGCGGAAAAGCTGCGGACGGATTGCAAGACCCACCAGCCATCCTAATATGGCGGTGGGTCTTTCTAGGCTCCGTGGCGGTTTACCCGCATCCTCTGGGCCGGCGGTGGCTTCCGCTGGCCCGGAGGATGCGGGAAAACCGCAATCGTAATAGGCCCCTTAGTTCGCAGTGGCGTGTTGTCCTATCGAGCAGCTTTTTCCGCGAGGCGACCTTGATGAATTGTAAGGT
This sequence comes from Lissotriton helveticus, assembly GCF_964261635.1. Classification (NCBI taxonomy): domain Eukaryota; kingdom Metazoa; phylum Chordata; class Amphibia; order Caudata; family Salamandridae; genus Lissotriton; species Lissotriton helveticus. The sequence goes on from NC_136065.1 coordinate 1,474,429,839, forward strand.
TGTAAGTCTTGTGTGCTTTACAACATATATTTGTGAGAAGGAATGCCACAGTGTAGGAGTATGGATGGATTGCGTACAACCAACATGTTGTGCTCTTCTCAAACTGTTTAAATGAAACGTCTTCATACATCGGTTAATGAGTAATAAAGTGGAGTGTAATTTTTCCTTAAATTATATGTGCGCAAAAGCGCTTTCGGGCATGAAATCAAGCAATATAAAACACTGCGGGCCCTATCCATAAAGGTTTGTGAAGTAAAGTTACGAGCATGAAGTTTTGGCCGAGGGCGGACACTCCGCATTCGTAACTATTACAAATAGGTGTCTTCGTGAATCAGGGCCTGTCTTTCTTCTTCATTGAACATAACCATCTTACAATCAAGAGCAAATACACTTAAATATGTTTAATATAATTGAAAGAATTATGACTCTGGATATGGATTTAATTTTAACATGTCTTGGTTCTATCTATATCTAAGCTATGTGATGAACGAACATTTCACGATTATATTTCTAAAGACATACATTTAACCGGAGTCTGTAGACTAGATTATTAAAACTGTTTCTACTCGTCTGACTTAAACCCTGGGAAGGTGTAAGCACTGCAAGTCAGAATTAATGAATTTTTCCATGTCAAAGTTATGTGCTATAAGTGAACATTTTATAGTGGGTGTGAACTTTTCCGCAGTTGTGACATTAAAGAGAAGGGGATGTAGCTTCCGTAAGGTCTAGCGTCCTTGCAAATGTCTTAAACTCTCAAAAAAGCATATTGTGCATATGTGCAAAGCCTTTCCCAATCACACACCAGGCGTTTGTCAGCATGCATTTGGAAGACCTGGTCTCCCCTTAAGAGTTGGACATCAAATTCCGTTACATTCAAACTCATCCTGTCACTGTCAGAAGAGCCCTCTACCTCTAGAGTCAACTTATACAGATACATGATGAAGGTTGCTGAGTGGATAAAGGACAACTGTCTCATAATCAACAAGGACACGACTGAAGTGCTCATCTTTGGTAGCAACAACTCTCCATGGAACGACGCATGGGGGCCTGCTGAACTTGGCTCTTCTCCCGCCCTACAGACCATGCCAACAACCTCTGCATCATCCTGAACAACAAACTATTAATGAGGAAACAGGTAAAGCAGTCTCATCCATCTGCTTCCACACCATACGCATGCTCTGAAAGATCTTCCGCTGACTCTCAGTCAACCCCAGAAGGACCATTACAGAGGCTCTCATCGCCAGCAGGCTGGACTAAAGGAACATATTCTACTCAGGAATCACTTCACAACTCCTGAAGAGACTGCAAACAACACAAAACTCAGCCCCAAGACTCATCCTCGACCTCCCCAGACTCACCCATATCGCACCCCACCTGAATAAGCTACACTGGCTCCCGATCCAGAAGAGATGCAAGTTCATGATGTTGACTCAAACACACAAGGTCCTGTACAATGAGAGACCAATGTACATCAACAAAAGCATAACCTGCCCACAACCAACCTGCCACTTATAATTCTTTTGCCTCCATCTAACAGACATCCACGAAACCATTGAGCCAACAGCAGAAGACACCTTTTCTCAAACTTTGCAGCAAAAGCCTGGAACAACCTTCCTCTACACCTCTGGACCGCCCCAACGCTCCAGTAATTCAGGAAAGGACTCAGGACTTGGCTGTTTGAATGAACAAGATCACCATGAAGCAGGCAGCATTCCCAGCGCCTCAAGACCCTCACAAGTGATTTGCAGCGCTTTACAAATCCTGATTGATTGACTGAATTTCGTTCAAGCATTCCTGGGAAAAAGCTGTATTTTTTTTACAAAAGGCATTTTTAGGGTTTGAGTTGGGAATTTGCTAATTGAAATGGGCCATAGTGAAATGGTAAAACATTTAAAAAGAATCCAAAAATTACCCAAGACTTAGCCATATTGAAATAGTATCCAAATGAGTCCACATCGAGCAGCACCTTCACCTTTCAAACAGTCAAATATGCCATTAACAAACAAACAGAAAATCACAAAAAACTTAAATCGTAAAAAGTGTAAAGCTGGTTGATGTTTCCATAAATCAGGTTTCATACACTCGACCATCAAATCACAATATTCGTACATACATAATACACTCCTTTCAACATCCAGGGAAACACTAAACACTGCTCAGTAAAACTTACATAACATGAGGCTAACACACCATCAAGCTTTAGATGTATACAAAAAACAATGATGTAGGTTTTGGCAAGCATATTCTCTGGCTGCACATTGGAAACATTTTCTTAACAACCAGATGAATTAGAGCCCTGATTGGAGATATAAAGACATCTCAAAATTGATCAAACAGGTTTTTCCAATATTATTGCCTGGCTGTGCATCACAGTCAGTCTCATAAAACCAAGAGCAACAACAGGTCAAAGTGGAGATAACAATTTGAACTTCTTTTCAAAATATGCAACCCTACCCTTTTCCAATCTGAAAAAACTACTGACTAGTTGCGGGTCCTGGTGGGAGTGCTACCGGGCAGTGGATTGGGGTGGGGGAGAGCAGGGTGGGGGGTAGTAAACACCGGAATATGGATGAATTCAGGTAAGTTGACAATTAAATCAATAAAACAAATTTCGTTGCGTGCGCTGCATCGCATTTGGCGTATTACTAACCCCCACCCTGCCCCTCCCGTGCCCCACGTCACCGCCCGGTAGCACTCCCACCAGGAGACGATACTGCTACATGGGCCAGGTGACTCAAAATAATGCGTCTAACCAACAACCGGGAAGAAGCTCTAAACACTGCCAGCTGAAACAGTACACAGTGAGGATTCTGTTCGGCAGAGCACAGAGATGCCCTCAACAGTGGTGGCTGGTAGGGAACGGGCTGGTGAGGCAGGCGGGAATGGGGGGTTGAAAAATCTATTTAAAAAAAAATGCACTTACCTCCAGTCGCCCGCCGCATCTCTCCTCCACAGTCCCAGAACCAGGAAGCACCCAGGCTCCTCCAAGCCAATCACAATGCAGCATTGTGATTGGTCGGAGCGCAATGGATATTTCCTACCAGGATGTCCATTACAGCCTGGTGTGGAAATATGCAAATTGTGCATGACTGTTTCGTCAGATCAAGCGTCCGGCAAAGCAGTCATGCGCACTTGGGGGCCAATTGCAATCTTGTTAGGAAGGCCTCCAGTTGGGGTACGGAACGGGCAAATCCGATTTGGAGCCTATGTTTCTGACCGAAGCTACCACTGTTCCGAACAACCAAGTTCGATGCGAAGATCTCGTCCGCGTCGACCGAATCGTTTCCAAACCCGATCCTGTCAGTCCGACTCATACGCAGCCGAATTGTGCTGTACAATAGAGCCAGCTTCCGAACGAGCGAGTACGATGCACAATTCGGACAGCCACATCGATCGGTCTCAGCGAGATCAAATAGTTGTGGGAATTGGACTTCGGGGAGGCTGTAGCAGGCCACCCTTCACCCGGGCCCTCTGAATGGGTCGCATGGAGGTACCCATGGGTCCTCCCCTTTCCATGCATGCACAGTGTAGCGGGCACTATGGAGTGCCCACCACAGGGTGTATGCTTTTCACCATCCACCCCTTTTTGCTATTGGAGCCTGTGTAGGCGTTCGGTTTACAGGCTCCCATAGAGATCAATGGAAGGCCGAGTGAACTGAGTCCGTCCCCATATGGGTGCAACACAATTCGCTAGGAAAGCTCTCCGGATCCAAGTTGTATGGAGGGCTTTCCTTGTGAGATTGTAATCGGCCCCTTGGTGTGCACAGCCCACTCCTCCTCCCAGAGTCACCGGCCCCTCTTAGCCCAAATCCAGTCCCACAGCAACGAAAAATAAAGTGATAATAACCTTGTTATTATCATTTTATTGTTCCCGTTTTCAGTGCTCTAAGACCAATGGGGCTACGCTCCTCCACTTTAGTGGAGGAGCTGCTACTGACCCTCAATAGAAATTTGAATAAGTAAAAAGTTCTGTTGCACTCAAAACTAGCTATCGCTTTTTATTAATTTGACAGTGTAATATTCCTGACAAATGCAGCCAAATCCAAAGCAAAATGTAGGATTCCATTCGTAAAGAAACTGACAGTTGAGAATATAACTTAAAACGGAGAGCAAAGTATTTTGTTTGATTTAATACATAAAAATGCCATGTGCTGTAGAATGATTAAACAGAGTGGTGTCAAATGTGGTCTACATTCTCTCGCAAGAACACAATCAACAGAAATCAGTGGCAGAGGAATTTATGAGTAATACGAATATAGTTATGTCTTTAAAGAAATGTAGGAACCTATACAAATTTGCAACATCAATATTTCTCTTAATGATTTGAAAACCCATACTAATTCATGTGAATTTTCACATCTCTCAATCAAATATCCCACCTAATCTCTCCTTTTAGTTATTCCCGATACTAACTGCCAATGATGCTTATTTGCTTGAATAAATTCTTTACGGAAAAGTGAGGCATGATACTTTCAGTACATAATGATGCGCAAAATTGAAAAAATGTAATGGATGTCTACATTCAGGATTGGGGTCACTGGGATAGTGGTAGTGCCCTAAAAGTGCTTTCGATTGGCTACAGTCATATCTTCTTTCCTCATTATCTTCTTTATAATGCATTAGGAATTGGGTATAATCCCTGCATCTATTTTATATTAAGTGAAATCACTAGTAGAAGCAACAATCCAAATCAACACCAAACCCTAAGGTTGATTTCAGACATAGGTCCACAGTAGCAAAAATATTACTTTAGGGCTTGAAGAAATGAACACTACATTACTGCAGTTCTGAAAATTAAACACAAAACGTTTTGGGTGTGTAATGATAGGCAATGTTACTTGAAAATTGGCACCAGTCATTTATGTCATGAAGATGACCACAGACGCTTGGAGATTTAACATTGTAGTAAAAGGTAAGGTTCTCCTTCTCTGAGTTTTGTTTGTTTAGGACTGTGTGCAATACACCACAACAAAACTGGAATGTCTTTTAAAATGTACTGTGCATTGGTTTGATAGTAGGGCGGGATGCGCACAAGAGCCCTCACTTACAAATTTTAGCCCTAGTTCACTGGAAGTGTTGACGGAAATTCAGGGTTGTGAGTCAGGGGCACCAGATGACCCCCGCCCCCCTAAACTTTGGAAAGTGATGGCATATTCTCTGAAGCATGTGCTGTTGCACATTTGGAACTCATCCCTTGCGTCCGGCATCTTTCCTGACACATGGAAACATGCTATGCTTCTCTCCTTGCAGATAAAAACAAATGGGAACCCGGGAAATTTGAACAACTACACACCTATCTCTGTTTTCTGCACCAGGAAAGATGCTGGAAAAACTGGTGCAGTGACAATTGACCAACTTCATTGTGAGCAAGAGCTTCTTACATTTTACCCAATCTGGCTTTAGGTCAGGCTTCAGTACCAAGATGGCACTATTGGAGGTGAGGTTGGTGGTGGACTCAGGGTCATCAGCTATGTTGGTGCTCCTAGATCTATCGGCAGCATTCAACACTGTTGACCATTTCTTGCTGTTTCAGAGACTGCAAGAGATGGGCTTAGGATGCCCGACATTGGCCTGACTGAACTCCTACTAGTAATTGCTCACAGAAGGTCTCACTGCAACCTTTTGTGTCTAAACAGAAACAGTTCTGGTGTGGAGTCCTTCAGGGGTCAGTGTTGAGTCCTCTCTTGTTTAACCTATACCTGGCTCCGCTGTTCTCTCTGATATCCAGTTGGAGGGTAAAAGTGATTTCATACGCTGATTACACCCAGCTGGTCTTCACTTTCAAAGAGAAGTCTGAGGGCTCCTTCAGGAGCGTCAATGGCTGCCTAAGAGATATCGAGTTATGGATGAACAACAACAAGCTGAAACTCAACTCAGGAAAGACGGAGGTGATGTTCTTCGGGAAAGAGTCACCTCCTGCACCGGATCTTTGGTGGCTGAGGGAAATAGGCCCTCCCCCATCCCCTGCAGATATTATAAAAAATCTTGGTGTGAAGTGGGAGTCTGACTTGTCATTCTCGGCTCAGATACGGCACGTGATAGCCACCTGTTTTAGTAAACTAAGAAATTTGCGGAAATTTCTGCATTTACTGCCAGAGGCGTGCCAAAAAATCATAGTCCATACTATGGTGACATTCAGGCTAGACTATGCTAACAGCCTCTACTTAGGCCTACCAAAGTACCTAATTAGGGACCTTCAGATGGCACAAAATGTGGCAGCGAGACTGATTCGGCGGGTCCCTATCCGACATCATGTCGCTCTACATTTAAAAGAGCTCCACTGGTTACCCATGGGCAAAAGGATCGAGTTCAAGGTTCTGACGCTGGCATTCCGAACCACTCATGGTAACTGCCCCAGCTACTTGAAACAAAGACTACCTGGCTACAAGCAAACGAGATCTCTAAGGTCCAACTCACAAAAACTGCTCGGCACGCCCGCTTTAACAAGGCCCGCCTGGGAGGCAGATTCTTTACGGTGGGGGCGGATAAGTTATGGAACTCCTTGCCAAGTGAACTACGCAACATAGAGGTAGAGCCTATTTTTAGGAAACTAGTTAAGACCTGGCTCTAAAGGGCAGAGTAATGGGCCCGGGCATCGCTTTTTGGTTTTCCATCTGCATATTGCTGATTGCTTTAGCGCCGGGACCTCTGTTTGAGGTAGCTGTTGAGCTTCACAAGTGTCTGTATTATTATTATTATTATTTGAGCAAATGTAACTTTCTCATAATGCCATAGTAAATGGCATGAGAAATGCACCAATGGTATGGAAGTCAACTATCATATGTGGCTGCAGTGTGCATTTGCACCATCCATTTATATGACAAAGATATATGGCTAACTCCTTCCTAAAGTGTGCCTTGTAAACCCCCGTGGCTGTGTGCTAATATAAGAATGCTGCATACTAAATAATAGGAATAGTATGCTATCACAGAGAACAATTCCCCAAAAGCAGCTTTCATTGTGTAGGTTAAGCTACATTTTCCATGAACAGAACTAGCTATAAATTAAATCATGAATTTACCTCTCTAGCTAGGTAATAATTCAAATCTATTTGTAACTTATTTTCACAAATTCTGGTAGAAGTAGACTTAAATATCATTAGTAGAAAAGTGCACTTTGTGCTGCCTGTGGGAGAAACTGGTATGCCTCTTAGAGGCAGAATTCTCATTCCTATCTTAGGCTTGCTGCAAACGGCTCTTTTTCTCAAGGACAGCAGCATGGCCTTTGGGTCCAAGAAGACAGGTGTGACATCAACACGTGGTCAGTGCGCAGATATTGGCTATCTGGTTGGGGAACAGGAACAGTTGGCAGACAAGTCTTCCTTTTTCTTGAAGATGCGACATTGATCTAGCAGGAACCGCTGCCAATCATTCCCAAGGCGCTCCCAGACTTTCTGTTTGCAGTCACAGCAAGAGGGAGCTCAAGATTGACCTCTGACAAAAGGGAGGACACCTCATCCTTAGATCTGAGGACTTCAAACTGGGGGTCGTTGCATCATCTTCTGGGATGTGTGAAGTTCTGCAGCACTGTTGGGCCATAAGGTCAGGGGAGGGGCTGGAAGAGGTTTAGTGCACCAGTGCCTGTCAATCAAAATAGCCTGGAGGAGCATTCCTTGTTTGGCGTATTTCCGGGCCGTCTTCATTCACACATGGAGCTGTTCAAGTGTAGAGCTGGCAGAGGTGGGCTAAGCAGTGTTGCAAACTTCACAGACAAAGACATTTCTTCCTTTAAATGCTGTCTTAACCTTCTGGGATGACAACTTTCAAAAAGGTGCACTTTTCGCTGGACACGTTTTGCACTGGTTCTGCCATGAATAGACATACCCCCTATGCCTGTAAAGTGTTGACCTGGCGGGAACCCTATTTGCAGCACGGGCAAGCAGAGTTGCTTAGTGTTCAGGGTCCTGGGGGGTGGTCTCTGAACAATAGATCAGAGGAATGAAGCGAGATGCAGGTTTTAAGCCTCTGTCATCTCCTTTATTTGGAATGGTAGGCAGTAGGTGGAACCATGTAGAACACTATTATGAGAGGGCAGAGGGACAGTTTGCTGGGAGCCTTTGACCAATGGCTTAAGGACGGGAGGAGAGATAAAAAACTATTTTCAAAAATATTATGTACAATGTTTTGAAATTGTGGACTGTGTGTAATGCTATATGGCACTGAATCATAAAGGGGTAGAAGGACCTATTTAAGACCTATTTAGGACATCGGAGAACTAACCCAGGGGTGTAAAAAAGGTCCTCACCCCTGAACAATAACACACCCTCACCACCCAATTCCCTTGCCCACCCTTAAATACTAAAAGCATCCTTACCACCCAATTCTTTTAACCACCCCTTAACCATAAAATCACACTCAATTCCCTATACCCTTACTCACCTTAACCCTAAAACACCTTTACTTTAATCCTACAGGTAGGACGCTGGCTCTCAATATGGTGCACTAATATAAAGTACGCTGTACAGAGTCCACTGGATCCCCAAGGGTGTGTAGAGGTGAAAGCAGATACATCTAATGCTCTTTCCGTGGGAGTGTGGGCAAGCAGCTAGGCTTATGAGAGGGTAGTACTAAGCATTTTGTGTCACACACAGAGGCTATAAATCAGACACACACTCAAGAAGAAAATCCGAGCACAATTAGATTTAAAAAAAAACGGTATCTTTATGTATAGCTATCAATAGTGCAGCAGGCTCAGTGGCACCTGGGCTCAAGAGTATAAAGAGCATGTTGCACCCGAATTGCAGCTGTTTTACTTATAAGCAAGGATGGTTGAGGGCCCATTTTCCTTATTTGAGTTAGAGCCTGTGGCACTCTTTATATGATCCTGCATCTGTTATTTGGAAAGGTTAGAAGTGACATGCTGTATGTATAGCTATGTAGAAAATAACTCTCCAGATACCTTGCAACACCTCACCGTGCCTACTAGTTGTCAGCTATATCAATTGCCAATTCACTCCAGGGAAAACATCCTTGTGTTGGGCCTAAGACTCTTTTAGTGCCATTCCATTGAGTTCCTATTTTTGAACCACGGCAACTACTGGACATTGCTCCCATATTTTATAGCGGATAGTTTTGATGGGCTAACACTCATCATTGACATGTTTTGGGATAAACATGTTACAGGTTTGAATTGTGGCAGGGCTAACAGTCCTGCATCTTTTCGAGACCAGTATCCACATCTAGAAAAGGCAGAAGGCAATAGAAAGTGCTATTTAAACAAGTAGTTGCAATGCAATCAATCTCGCTTTTGGGACCTTGTATGTATTTAGCTATGTAGCGCATTAGCCTGGGTGCTGAACCATCTACTGTTCTTTAACATGGAGGGAAAATAAACACCAAATTGCACGACAGGCCAGGTATGAAAACGCATGGAGATAAATATTGCCTTTCATGGGGAAATGGTATAGTCCAAAGCTCTATTTTTAATATACAATCAGGGCCTTCGATGGTCATATCACTGAAAATAAAAGAAGTGAAAAACATAATATTATCTATGGCAGCTCATAGAAGATAATTTCTATGAACTGAAACCTAGAGAATGCTAAAATGATTCTGCTATTTTACTGACCTCTGCTGGTCTTTTTCTATCACGAAAGTTAAATAAAGGCAGTTGCCAGAAAAATTAAAAAAAGAAAGTCCCTCAGCAGAAAGCAATTCTGGTATTTTACAGACCTCTGCTGGTCGTTTTCTATCAAGACAGTTAAATAGAGGTAGTTGAACAGAAAAAAAAGTCCCTAAGCAGAAGCAGACAAGTCCTAGGGCTGATCTCCAGAGCCCACAAAGTACATACACATATAAGTATATACTAAATTATATACAAGAGGTCTCGAATGATCGACCTAAAAAATGTTGTTATTATTCTTGATACCGCTGAGATACAGATATCTCTCTTCTAAGTCAACCCTCCCACCTCCTTTCCAGAGTGGCAGATTTTGTATTTTGAAACTTGTGCAATTTCATGATTTTCTTTTCATGGTTTCCCTCACTGCTACTGTAACAACATAACCTTATAAGTAAAAATCATTCAACTTTATGAACAGTAATTTGAATATATATGCACTGTAGCGCACCATCCTATTTTTATGTTTTAATCTTTTATGGTGCTTAAGTAAAATGCAGCACAACTGAATATTTTTGTTAAATATTTCTTATCTTTTGACGCATCTGATCTGTAGCTTTCTCATCTCGTTATGGGCAAAATAAATGGTCCCCCTAAAATTTTATAATAAGCACCACCCCATCCTACCTCTCCCTTTTTCGTCATTCTTGACACTAGAGTTTTGGAGGGGTGCCTGACTTGAAAAACATTTTACTCTGGTGGATCTTGGCACAAAAAAGTTTGAAGACCCCTGTTATAGGGAATGGCTAGAGGAAATACCAGAGCTTATTCAAGTCAGTTTCGGACTGGCCTATAGGGTAATCATTTAACAAAAAAGGGGTAACCCTGTGTCCCTCAGAACCTGGGTAAGTATGATTAAAGACAAAAGTGGTTCTGTTGGTTGGCAGAATGCATTGCTTTAAACAAAGGCAATATTAGCTCATAACACAATAGAAAAATTAGGTTCAATTAAATTCAATTAAACCTCTCTGAAAACAAACGAAGTTCAAAGCTTTTATACAGTAAAAAAAAACCACAATTACAATACACCGGAATTACTTCATTCCGTTTAGGTTTCAATAAATGCTAAAACAAGTGAGGAGTGACTGTTGGTGAACAAAGTGAATAGTGCAATATGATTCAGTGACACTTATATACAAATTTATACAGTATTGTACAAGGGGGAAAGGGGGAGGAAAGTTTTTTTTGGTTTGGCGGTCAGAGTTCTGAGTTAATGCTCCAAGGAAACAGATGGTTACTGTGCCCGTTCCTGGAGGTTACTTGACCAAAGTTGTACGTCGACGTTTCGACCCTGATGCGCCCCAATTGGTGGTCACGGCGGGTCTTTATCAAAAGTCCACATTTGTAACGCGCACAATCACCCGTAAGGGTCTCTAGGCGCTGGGGGCCGTCGGGAAGATTAAGCGAGCTATTGCCCAGAGTCACATGGTGCTGGGCTAATCTGCCGCCGGAGCCGGGGATCGAACCGTGATCCCCAGATTCCAGCGTCAGTCGCCCTGGCCGCGGCGCCACACCACTCCCCAATCAAGACAATGGTGGGGGGGGGGACAAGGGGGTCTGGACTTGCAGGAGGAAAATATCACACCCTGGAGGACAGCCGGAAGGTCAATCCCAAATCAAAGAAAATGCGTGCCTTCACTGCAAGAGCCGAGCGCCGTCTGACATATCAGGCAGGAACTTTTTACTATATAAAAGCTTTGAACTTCGTTTGTTTTCAGAGAGGTTTAATTGAATTTAATTGAACCTAATTTTTCTATTGTGTTATGAGCTAATATTGCCTTTCTTTATGGCAATGCATTCTGCCACCCAACAGAACCACCATAGGGTAATCATGCAGTGTCTGATGGGCTGGTATGGCGCATCAGTGTGTGAATCTTTTTTTAAGCAGATTAAGGGTGGATGAGATACTAGAAAAACTGGGGAAGGCAGTATATATGTCCAGGCTAGACCTCACAAAAGGGTATTGGCAAATTCTCCTAAACGAAAATGCCAAAGAGAAAACCACGTTCTCAACCCCTATGAGTCTGTACCTCTTTAGAGTTCAGGATAGAGTCGTATGCCCACACATACAGTATGCTAACACATACTTAGAAGATATTTTCATCTTTAGTTTCACCTGGTCTTCTCATCTACAAAACATAAAAGCTGTCTTTTTCTGCCCTACAAGAAGCTGGACTAAGAGCAAAACTTGGAAAATGTATCGTCGCTACTAACTCCATCCAGTACTTAGGGTATTCTATCCAAATTGGTAAGGTGCGACCGCATATTGACAAAGTAAAAGCAATTATAGAAATCCCTTGACTCTCACAAAGAAATCAGCACATTCTTTTTTGAGGCTTGTATGGTATTATAGACGTTTCATTTCTTGGTTGTTGCAGTTAGCCTCTATGCTTACAGATCTGTTGAAGAAGAACCAAGCTGCAAAGATAGACAATTGGTCCTCATCCACCAAAGCAGCTTTGATGAACTAAAGGAGGTATTGTGTAGTGAACCTGTTTTGATATGTCTGGGTTTTTCTAAGCCCTTAATTTTGAATACAGAGGCTTCTGGCAGAGGTTTGGGGCGGTTATGTTCAGGCAGATATCAATGGTCATTTACATCCTATTGTTTTTATCAGTAGGAAGTTTCTTTCCAGAGAACTCCAATATGCCACTATCGAGAGAGAGAGTGGCAATGAAATGGGCCATGGAGGCACTGCAATACTATTTGTTGGAACACTGGTTTCTCTTGCCCCTTTTGTTTAGTTGGTCAGGCACAAAGACTTATAACCTAGAGAGCTGCAATGGTTTTTAGCTCTCCAACCCTTTTTGATTCAGGTGAAACACCAAGCGGGACAGTTGCTACCCCATGTGGATTTTCTTTCCAGGGTTGCTTCCTCTGATTGGCCTGATCAGCTACTTCTGGAAAGGGGGTATTGTAACATGGAACATATGGCAATGATAATTCCAACATGGCGAACAATGAAGGGCCATCACTGGCCGAAGGCAAAGTGCTAGTCATTAGACATGGCCAACTTCTGAAAGGAGCTGAAAGCCAGTTTAAGAGGCGTTGCAGCTCTTGAGAGAAGGAGAAGTAAAGCTCAGAAGAACACGAGCCAGAGAGGACACCTTTAGGGAGCCAGGTTGTGATACAAACATCGGCAGTGGAGGTGGCAGAGGGATGTCATGAGGAACTTTGCAGCCAGGAGTATGCTGTGAGCCTGCATCTACACCTGCCATCTGTTAGTCTTCCCTACCAAGTAGTTCCACTCCAGTCTAGGCACTTTGGAAGTGGGCTTAAGATGATTGACAGCCTCTGTGGGCCCAGCAGATTCAATTCATCTCCTCTGCTGCATGGCACACCCTAGGGCAGATCCAACGCATCGCCTGCGTTGTTTGGAGCCATTGCAAAGACCCACAATGCTGCTGCAGTCCTTGGAACGTATGCACTACCCTAACTGGACATTGCAACCTCGGTGTAGGCCTTCGCATCTTCAATCGAAGACAGCCTTGAAGATGACACCGAACTCTGCATTACAGTCTAACGGTTCTTCGGAACCAACACATTGCCCCGACTGTGAGCCACATCTCTTGACTTCGGACTGCACATCACAATCCTCGACGACAGTGCATGGCCTCACATTGCAGTCTCACTGTATCTCGGAACTGACATGCTGATTCGACTGTTTGACACACCTTCAACGTGGATCCCCGCAATGCTCTGCAAACCAGACTTTAAGGTACTATTTTCAGCAGGTTTTCCTGAGTCACTGTTGCTGGCACACACTCCTTCGCTGGTGACCTTAACTTGTAACTTTGTGCTGGTGCGACCAGATGTTCAAGGTTGACTCTGTGCTATTTGGTCCAATTTCAGGAAACTCTTTAAAAATCCATAACTGGTTTGTTCCAATTATTGGATTTTTGTCAATTTGTGTGCTATTAGAAATTACTTGATTTGTCTAAATCTGTTGTTGGCACCTTTTGTGGTGTGTTTCCACTGTTTTACTGTTTGAAGTGTTACACAAATATTTTATACATTGCCTTTAAGTTAAGTATGACTCCTCTGTGCTAAGCTACTAAGTGGTTGAGCAGAGGTAATTTGGGGTTTGCTTGTGCCCTACTCTTGCAAGGATTGTGGTTGCTGCTTGACCAGGACGCATATTCCAGTCAACCAACAACCAATTTCTTACACTGGACAGTTGGAGTTGACAAAAACCTTGGAAAGGTTGATCAGCCACTGTGTCAGACAGACTTTAAGGTAATTAAGATAGAGTTCCGTTGCTCCTGCATGACCTGCCATACCACCTGCAAGTCAGGATGAACTGTAAAAGGCTCCCCTTATTCCACTGTCAGCGCTGAGGATGTCCTTTGAGAGGATAGGTTTGGGAGGGCATTGTCAGGCCCCTTGACTCCCGAACAGCCTCCGTGGGCAGGTTAGTTATTCTAGTGGGGGGTCATGCCACCAGTACCCTGAGGATGAACTACGAAGCCAGGTCCTCCCTGAACCAGCAAACAAGCATACCAGGACTTGTTTTGCAATAGTTATGGGCTCAACAGCCAGGTACAGCATGGTTCTAGTGACACATTGTACACAGGGCCCACATCTGGGCATACCGGTCCCACTTGGGTTGAGTTGACACACTGAAGTATCCCTAAAAAGTGATAAATGGAATGCTTATATTAATCACAACTACTGGTAACTATTCGGAGCTGCATCCCAATTGATTGCCATGTCCTCCCTGAACAAGAACATAAGCAACTCAGTTCTGGTTTTTCCCTAGTTATGGGTTCCTCAGCTGGGTACAGTTTGATTTTAGTGGCACACTGGAAGCAAGCTATACCTGGCTGATGATCCCATATTAAGGGCAAAACTGGCCCTGCGTTTCTTCTTTTCCAGTTTAAAGAGGAACTGGCTTAGCAGCTCCAGCTGGACCATTCCAATAGGAGCAGGGTTAAGGCTGATTTCTATTAGGCTATGTCCAAACTGAGGGTGGCATGGTGGGCAAAATACCATGGATGGGATGCGTCCCTCAGTGATCACCAGTGGCTGAGATTAAGTCAAGCATTCCATCCATTCATTTGTTTTCTGATGCCCTAAGTGTGACATGCAAGCCCAGACGCCTGTCACATGCTCACTGTGCCACTGTGAATCAAGCTATACCTGGCAGATGAGCCCATAATGGGGTGAAACCAGTCCTAGGTTGCTAGTTTTCCGGTTCAAAGAAAACTTGGCTTGGCAGTACAGGCTGATTTGCATATCCAAACTTAGATGGCATGGTGGGCGAAAAACAATGGATGGGATGGGGTCCCGAGCGATTATCAATGCCAGAGATTAATTTAAGCATTCCATCTTTTATTTTTCTTTATGCCCTAAGTGTGACCAGTAGGCCAATATGGCATGATTTGTTTCCTGTGTTCACTGTGTCACTGGCATGAAGCTATACCTGGCTCATGAGACAATAAAAAGGCCAAAACCAGTCCTGGGTTGTGTGTTTTCTGGTTTAGGGAGGACCTGGCTTGGCAGTTTGAGCTGGACTATCCCAACTGGAGCAGAGTGAAGTGTATTCTGCATATGGCTGGGTCAAAACTAAGGTTTCATGCTGGGTGAAAAATTATAGCTGGGATGCAGCTTGAGCGATCACCAGTACCTGTGATTAATTCAAGCATTCCATTCATTTCTTTGTTTTTTGATACCCCAAACATAACAGGTATGCCCCGATGAGGGTCCCTTGCTCAGTGTGCCACTGGAATCAAGATATAGCTGGCTGATTAGACTGTAATAAAAATGGCCATGGGTTGCTTGTTTTCTGTTCAGGGACGATCTGACTTGGTATTTTGAACTGAACTGTCCTGATTGGAACAGGGTCAAGGCTGTTTTGCATATGGCTGGGTCCAAACTGAGGTGGCATCGTGAGCGGAAAAATTATGGATTGGATGTGGCTAGACAATCACCAGTGGCTGAGATTAATTCAAGAATGTCATCAATCATTTTGTTTTTTGCTGTCCTAAGTGTGACGGGTATGCCCAGAAGTAGGTCCCATGCTGACTTTGCCACTGGAATCAAGCTGTACCTGGCTGATGAGCCTATAATAAGGGTTGCTTATTTTCTAGTTCATGGGGGATTTGGCTTGGTAGCTTGGGCTGGTCTGGTCTGTTCTGTTCCAAAAGGAGCAAGGTCAAGGCTGATTTGCATGTGGCTTGGTCCAAACCGAGGTGGCATGGTGGGTAAAAAACAATGGATGGGATGCGGCACTGAGATATTGTTTTTTGGTGTCCGAAGAGTGTGTAGGACTCACCATCATTTCTAAAATTAATATAACACCAACATATGATTTAGATGATGACTAAAATATTCTATTACTCTTTCTATATGATCTTTTTTTTGTGGCCTCAAAGCCTAAAACCCTAGTATTCACTACAATTCAATGGGAAAAATGGTGGCACATTATAACCAGAAGAAATCCTAACAGGTATGCTTCTTGAAACATTCCATCTAATTAGTCTAATTAAACCCCATTATGTAACAAACAATTGTGTGAATTTCACTCCATATTTTAAGTCTGATTTACAATAGCAATATTATCCAAACATATTTGCTTGGTGCCCTCTGACTCCACCCCAGTCAATAAGTACCATGGTGAGTCCTCCCCCTTGGATTAAATTGGTTAATTATGTACTTTGGGGGTCAGATACATGTAGGTTTGGACTAAATGTAAGTTATGCCAGTGAATTTGGATAATTTTGGGAACTCCTCTTTATGTATGGTATGCAGAATTTGTAAATTCACGCCATTATGTTACTTCATGTAATTATACACCATTTGTGGTAAAGTTTTCTGCAAATATACAGGAACAAGAGAACACGAGCTGTTCTTGTTTGTGATGCTTTTGTTTTTATGAACGCTTTTGCCACATAAAGCGTTCTTTGGTCAATAATTAGTGCAAAGGCGCATTTAATGCTAAAATATAACGCTAAATCATGGATTTGCATTTCACATAATTATGCATAGCTTTGCCAACATTTCACGTAATCAGGCAAAAGCTAATTTCACCAATTTCACACGCCTCTAAATACAAACGTACACAGGTTCTGGTCAAAGCTCTAAAGGACACTTATATTATTTGTCAGTTGTAGGTACACTAAAATATAGTTTTTGCTCGATATCACTTAAAGATGTAATGTTTGGTTCTCCACTACTTTTGATTTCCTTATCAACTTTTTAAATCTACGGTCTTTCATTTTCAGTTGTTTTGTTCTTTACTTGGCTGCCAAACAATCATCATTCATTTTTCACTGAGGATTACCTTGTGACTCAATCCAATCGACTAATTATGAACCATATTTACTGACAATGATTCCTCTTGATCTCTGAGGGGCTCTATGTTTATGTGATTTGAAACCTCAGTCACAGTAACAGTTGGATTCCCTACACCTTCTTATTAATCTGATGAAATCTGTTGTGAAAAGAAGGGAAAATCTACAAACGTAAAACCAACAGACAGACCATAAAAAATCAGCATCCATACCTCTCCCACCCTGCCCAAAGACAGAAACGTACCTATTGCTTCTCCTTCACACAAATGAGGCAGGAATAGGTGATCTTTCTACTCAGAGCCTTCTACCTAGATTTCTGTGCACCTCGGCCCAGCTAGGCCTAAATTTACACTTATCAACCTCTCCCTTTAAACAAATGAAGGCCGTACACAACTGAAACACTCTCCCATCACACCCATTTTCAAAAGGGGCCCTCTCTCTTACCCTAGTTTAGGCATGAGTGCCTACTCCCATTGGGTGATGCTACACTGGGGGGAAAAGAAGTGTTTTTTAAGGGATCAGTAGGTGAAAGGTAGACTTCACTACTACTGTTTCAGGCTTGAGCTTTAGGCTAGCATACAACACATAGCTTTCTAGAATTCGCAATTAGTGCAGAGTTTCCGTTTCTTTAGGAGGTGAAAGATGTAGGACTAAGGTCTCCTATTTAGAGTCCGTTGTCTTTTGGATGTTTTGATTTCGACTGCTTTAAGGCTTCATATGATTGTTTGTTATTGCTCCCTTTTTCCAGTGACTTACATATAGAACTGCATGGGTTCTGTGAATCAGTGGAAGCACAGGCAGTGGGCCGTGGAGCCATTTGGGGGGGGGGACTCTTGTATGTGACTGAGATAGCTTGTGAGGTTCCTGAATTTACTTTCTTGGGTGCATTTACTGAGAAGAATGTGTACAATCTGATTGCTTTGTGTAACATGTACTACTGATAGGTGGCAGAGAACTAATATTTGATGTACCCCATGCGGAAGGTGCTGGAGTATTTGAGGATGATTAGCATTTCTAGTGAGCCTTCATGAACTTTTAGCAGACTGTCCCAGATATTTGCCAGTGAAGCTTTGGAAATGTGTTTGGGACAGACGTTTGGTTGAAAGGGGCCTAAAAATATTACTGGTTTTGATGTACTTTTGATGTTGGGAAGTAACCATTTTTTTTTCAGAAGTGAGGAACCCCACAGAAGTCCTACAATGGGGCAGTATTATTATTATTATTATTATAGAGGCTTTTGTAGCGCGCTCTGTTCCTAAACCAATAGTATCCTGGCGCGAGAGAAAGGGAAAACAGATCAGAGTAAATCCAGAGTAGAGAAACAGCCATTAAGCAGTGACGTTAAAGAGATGGGTTTTTAGGCCCTTCCTAAACACCATGATGGATGGAGATGTTCTCAACTGGAGAGGAAGGGTATTCCAAGCTCTTGCCGCTCTGACAGAGATGGATTGGCCACCAAGCCTGCTGTATTTAAACTTTGGTACATTCATTTGGTGAAGATTAGCTGACCTGAGAGGGCGATTAGGAACATAAAGGGAAAATCTTCTCCTTAGATAAACTGGGCCAGTAATGGACTGCTCGATATGCCAGAACAAGGATTTTAAATAAAATCCTTTGAGCAACTGGCAACCAGTGAAGAGTTCTAAGAGGTTGACGAACACTAGAGCTTCTGGGTATATTAAACAGCAGCCGGACCGCAGCGTTTTGAATGACTTGGAGGCGATGAATCAGATAGGCCGGAAGTCCGCAAAAGAGGCCATTCGCATAATCCAATCTGGATAATATAAGAGCGCGAATGACCGTCTCCTTGGCCTCTCTCGGGAGCAAAGGAAGAAATCTGCGTAATGTTTTAAGTGTGGAAAAGCAAATCCCAGTAAGTTTTTTTAGATGATCCTCATATCTGAGGTTATTATTAAACCAGACTCCTAAGTTTTTTGCAGGTCCACCGATGGATTTGGGGCATGGCAGATCGGTGGGCCAGAGAGAGTCGCTAAAGTTATCAGGAAAAGAGCCATACAGCAGGATTTCAGATTTGCTTTCATTACATTTAAGTTGGGCACGGGCTAGCCAACGAAAAACCGATGATAGACAAAATTGAGCTCTCGACGTGTCCAAGTTGTTTTTTGACCATGTGAACAGAAGTTGTGTGTCATCGGCGTAGGCCATAATTTTTGCTCCCAGCTGTTCCGCAAGATAAATGAGAGGGGTCATATATATATTAAAAAGCAGGGGGCTAAGGGTGGAGCCCTGTGGAACACCAGTTGTAAGTTTTTTGGGAGAGGAGGCAAAGGGCGGCATCCACACTTGCTGAGATCTATTATCCAAAAAAGATGTCAGCCAGTCAAGAGCGGCGCCAGTTATGCCTATGGCCGCTAATCTAGTAAGTAGGAGGGAGTGAGGAACCGTATCGAAGGCGGCAGAGAGGTCCAATAAAATCAGAGCCGCTCTGCCACCTCCGTCCAGACATTCCCGGATAGCCTCAGAAACTTCAACTAAAGCCGTCTCTGTGCTGAAGGCTGCTCTAAAGCCTGATTGCGCTGGGTGAAGAGCCTGAGAGCTTTCAACAAATTTGTCCAGCTGTGTAAAAGCAACCTTTTCGCATATCTTTGCCAGGGCCGGCAACAATGATATGGGCCGGAAGTTAGCGGGGACCGTAGGGTCTAAGCCATTTTTTTTTTAAAGTGGTAGCAGTTTGGCCTGCTTCCAACATGCCGGAACAGTGGCAGTGGAGAGAGAGAGGTTGATAATGTGTGTCACCTCATGTCCGACTGTGTTAGCCAGGCCTGCAAGAACTCTGGCAGGGCAAGGGTCAGAGGGGGATCCTGATTGTAGAGTAGCAAGAATTTTAACAACGTCTGTTTTATCAACTCGAGTTAAATGGGCAAACTGATCCGTAGGGACAGGCATAGTGGGGGATGGGATAATCATTGAGGGTGAAAAATTATTACATACAGTGAGTAGATCGTCTTGAATTTTGGCGATTTTGTCCACGAAGAACACAGAGAGTTCTTCACACCATTTGACCGAAGAGGTTAGAAGGGGTTGAGCAGCACATGGTGAAACAAAGCTTTTGACAATAGCAAAGATTTCCCTGCTATTGTTGTTAGCCTTGGTTATTCGCCCATCGTAGTATAGACTTTTTGCCGATTTAATCGCTGCGTAGTACCTCTTTTGTGCCGTCCTCAGTTCTTTCTTAGCCTCAGGGAGATAGGCTTGTCTCCAACGTCTTTCAAGTTTTTTGCAGCCTGATTTAAGATCGCGGAGAGTGTTAGAAAACCAAGGTTTAGAAGGGGTAGAGCGCACTCTACAAACACGGCCTGTTTTAATTGAGGCAGCAGCTCCACATTCAATCCATGAGTTGAAAGAACTAACGGCTGACTCAATTTCAGAGGGGAGAGTAAGGCGAGAGTTATCTAGTTGATCACATAAAATGTCTATATTAATTTTCTGTGTATGAGCAGCTGAATGATTGGTCTCAGCGGGGCGGGATAAGGGCCAGGTGAACCTAATCAGCATATGGTCAGACCAGGTCACTATTTCAGGGTGAGTCATATTTATATCAAAATTAGTGCATACTACGTCAAGGACATGTCCCCCAGAATGAGTAGGAGCCTTAACCCACTGTTTTAGCTGGGCCATAGCAAAAGCATCATTTAACCGAACAGTATCAGGAAGATCTAGATGATCCACATGAATATTAAAATCCCCCAAAAGGAGATATCTAGAATATTTCAAGGCCCGTGGGACTATCATGTCCTCTAGTGCCTCTAGAAATTTACCTGCATGGCCAGGTGGCCGGTACACCAAAGTTCCCCCTAAGGTAAAATGTGCCCCCAAAGATAGGGAAAAGTGGAGCAGCTCAGCATCAGCTGGGGGGCCCAGAAGATCAAGAGAGAGTGTCCATTTTTCTCTAAAAATGGCTGCTATGCCACCTCCTCTGCCTAAGGGGCGATCTTGTCTAGTGATTTTAAAGCCACGTGGAATAGCAAATTCGACCGCTGGATTGCATGTCTCATTGAGCCACGTTTCTGTGACAAAGAGAAGGTCAAACTCATTATCACTTAGTAATTCAAATATGTCATTAGAGTGCTTGACCAATGATCTAGCATTGATCAAGCCAGCCCGAATACATGACGTATCGATGGGAAGCTGGATAGGACCAGTTAGAGTAGGCTGAAAGCGAAATTTGCATGCTTGACAGATCGGCCGAGAGTTATCAACCAGCTCCCATTGATCCCTGCAGGGGCAGGAGTTCGCACTAAGTGCCAAGAGATACTCACGGGAGTAGCGAACTCTGGACCTGTCAGTAGATGGAGGAGCACCGGCAGGGGGGCTGGCGCTGGCCACGTCCGGGACACGGACGGGCACAGACGGGCCCTCCTTTGGCGCTCCTTCGGCGCGCAGACGGCGCGCCCGCTGCGCGTCCTAAGGAGCATGGCTGATTATAGACAGGAGCCCCAACCTCCGCTGGACCGCTAACTCAGGTCCGGCAGGGTCCGACCCACACTAAAGATGGCGGCCGACCTAGCCCTCCACAGCAAACGGCACGTGAAGCCGCGGTGGAACGGGGCTTAGGGGGACCACAGTCAATGAAAAGCAAGTAGCGGTAGGTTTCTAAATGAGCACACAATATTAAACACAGTAATGGTTAAAAGTATTTAAAAGTTTAAAAAACGAGTCAGTTCAAATGCATCAGAAGGAATAAGGTGCAAGCAGAGGAGAGCCCTCGCAATCTGCTCCCCTTTCTCAAGCGTTGTGCCGAGGTACTGCCACTGCCTCTACACAAACGCACTGCCCCACGAGCATCAGTTCTAATTATAGACAGGAGCCCCAACCTCCGCTGGACCGCTAACTCAGGTCCGGCAGGGTCCGACCCACACTAAAGATGGCGGCCGACCTAGCCCTCCACAGCAAACGGCACGTGAAGCCGCGGTGGAACGGGGCTTAGGGGGACCACAGTCAATGAAAAGCAAGTAGCGGTAGGTTTCTAAATGAGCACACAATATTAAATCGAGCTCGGCGGAGAAGGGTAGGTCATGCAGCCAGGACACAAGAGATTGGAGTTTTGACCCAGGGACTCATCCTTGATGTCTTATCCCGCCGACCCCTCAGGTGGCTGTTAGTTCTTGACTTATAGGCATAGGACAACCCCCACAGAGGTAATATACACACCACTTCACACATGACACCAGCATGTTGTTGTTCACCTTTTTATAGGTCCTGATGAATCGCGGGCAACTATTCCCCATAGCGAGAAACATGTCGACCATCTTCACCCCTAGCCCCATCTAGGGTCACCTGACCTTACTCGTTGACACCTAGTGAGCTAGCCCCCTGTTTTTAATTGCAGCCAGGGGACCCCTAGAATAAAGGAAATTCCGGTACCCTTAGCTACATTTTAATATCCCTTTTCACTACCACACACCACCCTGCCCACACACCCACACCTCACCATAAGGCTGTTGGACAAAAGATCTCCGCCAAAGAGCCCCTCTTTGAGGTGAGCCCGTCGGGGATTGCACCGCCTCCCCGACGAGGAGCAACCGCCGATGATGAAGCATGACACCCTTCTGGGTGTGTGAGGCAAATCCATCCAACAAAATGGATGCCCTAGGGTGTTACTCCTACACCTTTGGTCACGCCAGTTAGATCTTCCCTTAGTTACACATAGGAACAGTCCAGCAACCCCTCTTTGTTGTATTCACACAATATTAAACACAGTAATGGTTAAAAGTATTTAAAAGTTTAAAAAACGAGTCAGTTCAAATGCATCAGAAGGAATACGGTGCAAGCAGAGGAGAGCCCTCGCAATCTGCTCCCCTTTCTCAAGCGTTGTGCCGAGCGTGGATCCTTTGAGAAGAGGTGTGAAGAGAGTGTGTTTCAGTGGTCTAGAACCTCAACTTGCTTGAAGTGAGAAGTGCAACTATAAGCCTACCAGGGCAAAGCAGTTTCATGTAGGTGTTAACCAGCAGCGGCTCCTCCACTAAGGTGGAGGAGCGTCGGCACCTGCTCTTCGAGCAGTGCAAAAAAGGAAAAATAAAATGATGATAATATTATGTTATTATAATTTTATTTTTCAGTGTGGACATGATGGCAAGTTAAGGTGTGGCTGGGCAGTCAGAGAAGGGGTAGGAGGAAATATGTGCACCATATGTGCGCATGTCAGTTCGGCTGGCCATCTTGGTCCAGCCAAGCAAACATGCACACTTTACGTTTCTCCACCTGGGTATGTTGTACAGTTGGGTGTGGAACTGTCCCAGGCAGTGCCTTAGTGGTCAAACAGGCCGCTCAGACCAACCTTGATGCTGCTGTCATGCTGGCGACAGCAGCGTCGTGATTGACTTTGGGGAGTCTGGAAACCTGTGTGCTCCCATTCTGTGCTGCAAGTAAGAGAAGAGGACGGAGGAGATGCGGTGCCCGTTCACGGATAAGTGTTCTTTTTTTTCATCCCCCCGCCCTGCCCTACCACCACTGTTCCACAGCAGCCACCATTGGTGTTAACAATACTATTTTGTCGTTTTCTAATGGCTTTCTAATTTCTGCAGACAACAGAAGAAGGCTACCCAAAGATTATAATATTTTTCCTGATTCACCCAACTTTCTCTAGTTATGGAATCCGGACTGGAATTAACCATGGTTTCATGGTTCTCTGCCGCTCCAAGTATTGTGCAAATCTTGATTTGGGTGCAATAAGGAGTTTATGACCACATTCTACACAAATTATCCTACATTCTGAATTGTTCCCTGAGACATTTCAGCAGGAAAGACCTGGTGGAATTGGCCCAGGGCAAATACTTCCCA
Organism: Lissotriton helveticus; assembly: GCF_964261635.1. Taxonomy (NCBI): domain Eukaryota; kingdom Metazoa; phylum Chordata; class Amphibia; order Caudata; family Salamandridae; genus Lissotriton; species Lissotriton helveticus. The sequence continues at coordinate 1,474,453,550 of NC_136065.1, forward strand.
TAACTGTAATAATTTTAAATGCAGAATAAAGAATTCTTGTTACATCGAGTTGCTGTACTTTATATTCCCCGGCCCTCATTTAAAATTCAGATGCTATGTATCGCACCTGATAAATAACGATACAACGGGATATGCTATTTAACTAGTGCCACAAATGACACCGACTGAGGAATGAAAGCCTCAAAATGTTCATGATACGATAAATACTGTATGATTTTCCCCCGTTAAAATTTTCAGGTGTGACCTGTCAAATTTAACAAAGGTTGAGTCATTTGACGAATCTGATAATGATCGGATGCATTAAATACATTCAAACACGTAATCCTGACCTATGGAAAATAGGGGTTTAAGCACGGGTTGGAATTCACCAATCCACTCGTAATCAAGCCTCCTTCTTGAATATTAAAAATTAAAATAAAGTTGTACAAAGTGGGTAAATGGTTGCAAAGATGGTAAACATGCTGCAATAGGGTGCATAAACTCTGATACCGCGTGATAAGTGACATCCCAGGCTCCAGGAAACAAAACACTGCAGTAATTCCGCACTTGGTAAATACTAGACTATACGGTATCAGTATTTGCCTGGTGTGGTGTTATATCACAAAATAATAGGTCACTTGTAATGAAATCCCTGGTCTCTAAAACACAACTCAACCCTATCTTAATCATGCTAACATTAATGCAAATAAAACAGTTGACATCACTGAACGTCTGAGAGAGTACATGTGCAATTACATAGTCTTTAAAAGCCAACTTATATCTGCAACAAGTGTATCTTTTTTCATGAAGTCTAGTTTCTGATCTGGGACAAATCACATCTCAAAAAAAACATATTAAAAGGATCAGCAAATGTAGAACCTCCCAGTATAAACCAAGGAGGATTACTTGTTTCAACAAGAGCAATTTGTAAACATCTGTTTGCTCTAATCATCAGATGCTTCTTGGTTTTCAACCACTTATTGGCTCATACGATGGGCAGTATCAAGTGAAGTAAAATTCTGTGTGGAAGCAGGATTTGATTTACGGACAGGAATCGTTTGAAACTCGAAGAAGAGAAAGTGCTGCACTAGAGGAAAACGAGGAACAGATTTTGAAAAAGAAAATGTGGGCTTTCTGGCCCTCTTCCAGAGAGAAGCTTCTAACACTAACAAATGACCTAACAAAATCTACAGTGACTTTTATTAAATACGCTGCTAAGACGACCTAAAATGTCACAGACAGCTCACCATTTTTAGAAGACATTAATGAATTTGCTTGTAGCTTTGAATGCTTTGCAAAAGAAAGATGTGCTTTGTGAATTCTGATCTTTTGACCCAAAGACAAAAACACTTGTTCCCACTCAAAATTGTTTTCCTCCTGCATTAGAAGTACATTTAATATTTTTTTCAGTTTACAAAGATGCCCACTAAATAGCCAGGGGTTTCCAAGAGTGATATTACAAAACCTTTGTGATTTCCAATTTTGAAACATCTGAAGGCATTTCCATATGTTTAAGCGTGCATTATTTAACTTACTGCACAAAAAAATGTGCATGATTTTAATTGTACTTTTTTCAGGGTGGTGGTTGGAATGGACTGCAACAAGTGTCTTCGTAGCTGTTCCAAAACGTTTCAGCACATTTCTATTTTGGGCCGCTAACTTCCTGTCTCGTGAGACGATGTACTTAAACAAATTAGTACCTGTGAGTAAATATTTTTTTGATTGCAAACACATATATTGTGAATCATAAACATGTACATTTTAGTTTAGCTACACACATTTCTCCAAGCAAGACTACGCAACCTCTGTGATGTGCAAAAGGATTCTTTCTTGAAACAGGTATGCTCTAAGAAAAAAAGACAAGCATTTACAATGCAATAGGTTTCGCATTAATTAAGTTTGAGCTATTTGCATTGCTAAATATTGCAACACCAATTGCAACAAAAGACTATAAATTGTAGGCCCCAAAAAATGTTTTTGTAGCAATGGTGGCATGCTGTGCTTCAGATGAATATGTTTACAAATAAAATGCGCCATACTGCGATTGCTACAATAGTTAATTGTGGATGCGTTAACAATTGATGTGTGCACTGATGGCTGGTGGTGTGTGTGCCTGTAGAAATTGTGCACTGATGGCTGGTGGTGTGTGTCTGATGAAACTGTGCACTGACAACTGGTGGTGTGTGTGTGTGCCTGTTGAAAGCGTGCACTGACGGCTAGTGGTGTGTGTATGCCTGGTGAAAACGTGGACAGATGTCTGGTGGTGTGTGCCTGGTGGAAGCATGCACTGACGGTTGGTGGTATTTGTGCCCGGTGAAAGCGTGCACTGACGGTTGGTGGTGTTTGTGCCCGATGAAAGCGTGCACTGACGACTGATGGTGTCTGTGCCTGGTGAGTGTGCACTGACGGTGTGGTTGTATGTGTGGTTTTGTGTGTGTGTGTGTGGTTGTGTATGTGTTGGTGTGTGTGTGGTTGTGTGTGTGGCTGTGTGTCCACACGCCGCACTATTGATAGGTACTCCCCTGCCACTCCGATGTGTGCTCGCAGCACATGGGTAAGCCCAGCAGCCCAGACGCACTTCTATGGTACGTGCCTCCAAGGGCTTGTGTACATATATACTTTCAGCATTAACCCTTCGGTGTCACATTCTATGCCTTGAAGCGTACGGATTGGTGGATAAGTACATGCATGAGTGATGTATTAACCATTGCAGTTCTCATATACACGCATAGAGATGGACTGTATACAGTTTGCCCTGTGTCTAATCCCTGTCACCCGAAATATTTTTATATAAAATTACACGCTGTAAGCAGGATTCGAACCCCATTGGATTTCGAGTCCATCGCCTTAACCACTCGGCCATCACAGCAGCTGTATGGAAAGCTTTGTTTGTTTCTGAAAACACGAAGTCGATGAAAAACGCGTGACAGAGCACGACATGTGTGAATTCATTTTTCATTTATACATAGTTAAATCACCTGAGAAATTGTATGTATGTATGTGCATACAGTGCGCTGCGCATTGCAATAGCAACAGGTCCCATATACATGGAATGCACGCAGGCACTGCAACTGCGCAAACATTCCTCCCCGAGCCCCAACTGGCCCTTTGTTGGATGTGTTGTATTGCCACGTGGCTCGGGAAATATGGGCAATCTTTCACAGATCCCTGTGAAATATAGGTTGCATCACCAAACTGACAGCCCCTAAACCCTCTTTAGCGCGTTACCATTATCAATGACACTAGTATTAGACGGCAGTGATCTAACACATTTATGCAGCATGGCTCTCTGAATTATGCAGCAGGAAAAAGTTAATTATGTGGCATCATGCGGGGTGGGGTGTGTGTGGGTGTGTGTGTGTGCGTGTGTCTGTCGGTCTGTCTGTCTGACCGACCGACCGACCACATCCTCCTTGAACCGGAACACAAGCAACCCTTGGGCGGTTTCGACCTGATTGGGGCTTGTCAGTTGGGTGTACCTTGCCTCTGAGGGCGGTACATCAGTGGAACCAAGCTATAGCCACTGTTTACACTTCCATCACCTTCTGTGTGTTTGAGGAACATCTCCCGACACCATGCGTATATCTGACCCTTTAGACCATAGATACTCTCAAACTTTTTCGAAGGGGCCGCAAATTGTGGTCTGTGGTGAGCCGGAGGGCAGCACTGATGATAGCAAGATGGGAGTATGGCATTATGGGTGGGTAAATGTTGCAGGGTTCTCCATTAGAATATTTTACTGAAGTTCAGTTAGGTTGTAAATAGCTCCCCCATGTATTTAACATCTTGCTGCATGGCAGTGCTTGAAACATGGTTACACTAAAGATAAGTGGATGATGCTGGGTTTGGGCTCGAGTAGGGGAAGGGCCCCATAAAATGCTGGCGTTTATTGCTTCAGGAAGGGGCTTCCGGTGTCCGCCTTGCAGTGTGATTAATCATGGCCAAGGGGTCCCGGCCTGTTGCTAGGCCCCACGGGATAGACACGGCCTGGGGCGAAACTAGAGATGGGGGAGCAAGGGACGGGGGAAGGAAGATGTGCAGGAGTGATGCCATGCCCCCACAAGCAGTCCTCATAGTTTGGCATATAAAGAGCGCATTCTGTCCTGTTTCCAAGTCTCAATACCCAAATACTGCAGGAGCTGTGACAATGTCCAGTAATCCTTTCATTAATTGTAATATCCTGGGAACAAATCCTTTTTTACCCGATATCACAAGAGCAATAAGAAATAAGAAGTAACGGGCACCGGAAGGGGAAAAAAACACTACAAGCGGTAAAGAAAAAAACCCACTAACTAATAGAGCAGAATACAGCTCTCAAACTATATAAGTGCACTTATTTCAAAGCCATCATTTTTACTGTGGCCAAAGGAAACCTTTATACAGGGAACATAACTATGGTTTCCACAGGCACGCAGCCGCGTAGCCTGATATACCACCCTCCAGTAGGAGCCCCTACCGAGGTAACCGATAGTAAAAAATCACTCGAAAAAGCGGGACAATGAATGAACTGAAAAACTGGGAAACAACTACCTGTACTGTCCTGCCACGCGAGGAAATATCCCAAAAACAAGTCCAGACAGGGATTGTCCAGCAGATGCTTGATCCTGACGAACGATGTCTTCATCCAAGAAAACGCCAAGACTTCGAAAACCGGAAGTCAGGCAATGCACGACAGGAAGACCTGAGACCTCCGGCTGAACCACAATAGGAAATTACCTGCTTCCATGTCACAGGACTGGGAGAGAAACCAAGCGCTGGCTGCAAGAACTCAGTGCCTTATATCTACGAAAACCCCGCAGAACCTACCCAGGAGAAGGAGGAGGAAAAGGGAGTGAACATTAAGGTAAATCGATCGTAGTCTCGAAACCTAGGCACACTGCAATATCCTTAAGGGGCTGGGGGGGGGCTAATTCCCAACACATGCGCAGAACCCAAACAGTAAAAATGCCCAAATTAATGCGACAAGATGAATGATGCTTCCACCTTCGAGTCTGAGACCTAAAGCTTAATTTGTAAAATATGAAGTGCAGGTGCTGAAATGTTTGTCGGAGGCCACACCCACTTTTTTCTGGCTCCACCCACTCCCTCCACTGGATCCACCCACTTCCTCTATTAGCTCCACCCACATCTTCAAGTGGCACTGCTATAAGTCAAATATAATACCTGATCTGAATTTCAGAAAGGGAGCCTTCGTAAGGTTTTGAAAACTGCCACTAAAGCAGTGATAATGGGCTTGATAATATGCCCTAGAGAATTCCCATAGAATCCCATGTTCACACCAGAACATGGGCTTCTATGGGAATTCACAAGGGCATATTATCAAGCCCATTATCGCCGCTTTTGCGGAAGTTTTCTGCTGCTTAAGCGGCGATAATTATAACGCTGTTCCTTGATAATATGCCCCCAAATCTTTCCACAATCCTTAACTCACCACCAACCCCAAGTGCCTCAACTTCCTGCTCTATCCGCTATGATAGAATTCATTTTTAGCTTTAAAGTAGGTCACAGGAAAATATAATTCTTATTACTGGAAAGGAGGGTTCTTTGTTCACCTGAACAAGAATGACTAACAGCATAAAAAATAAATTAAACACATCAATGGCAAAGTAAGGGATTGTGACTGTCCCACCAGTCTTGGCACTGAAGTGCACTACTTTTGAGGTGGATGCGCACATACGATCAGGACCAAGGCGTCACTCACACTGAAAGAGCCAATAACTGAAGGGGTCTGAAGCAACTTGGGAATGAGAATGGAACAGATGATAAGAGAAGAGGTCTCTGTGTATATGTATTTGTTAAGTATACCTTTTTTTAATACAGGAGGCTGGCTGACTGAGGCTGCTGATGTTACAGCGATAACTGTTTCTAGTCTAGATCGTATACAAAGATGTTAACACATATTTTAGACAGAGACAAATTGTGAATGTGATTACAAGAATATAGCTATAGCATATATTAATAAACTTCAAAATCATAACGTTTGTTGCTGCAGTGTGTTTCCTTCGGTAACTTTTAGCCAAGCGTCTCGTTTAACCCTATAAATTAATGTTATTTTCTGATTTTACTTTACAGCTTTTGAGTAGACAGAGGCAAGCCGCTAATTAATGTATGTCCTGGCCTGTGCCTACCCAAAAATGAATGTATCCTCATGTCACGTAACTGGTGCTCCTGTAATACCTCCTCTGGGTCAAGTTCACGTTATATAAACCTGCAAAAAAAAGTCAAGTTCCATGATAGAACTGGCCTTGTCAACGTCCCTGTTCTGTACACAAGATGTTCAAAAATCTAATATTGGATTGGGATGCAATATACAACATTTGAAAATGGTCTGTGGGATTTTCCTTCAGGGTTGTCACCTTTTGCTTTGAACTGTGCATACTTCGGATTTCACTCGTCCATGGTCAGGTCAGGGAGAGCATTAAAAACGGAGAGGGACTGGGGGGGACGGAAGACTGTTCACAAAATGGCAGATAAACGAAGTGACGTGGTCCGCCCGGGTGACAACATCAGGGCAAAGACAGAGTAAACACATACATGAGCGCGCAAGATGTGCTGAAGACAACATGGGGGCTGTGCCCCTTTAAACCTTGCTTGCATAAGTTGCATGCAATCAATCTTAGCGCCGAACGGAGGTGACAGCCAGTGATCCTTATCATCCTTGGCAAGTCACTTCACCTCTCTCTGCTTTTAAGTTGTAACCAAAAGCTGCTGGTGCTGGAGTGCAGAGCCAGAGAGACAAGCTAAACTCCAGGAGTAAGATCGGAAAATATACTGACTGACATCAACGTAATTCTGTTGTTCAGAATATTGCAATGATATTGATAATGATACATATGAATTGATACAATGCGTGTCATGCTGAAATGAGGGGTGCCATGGTGCTTGTGGTGATGGTGGTTTGTGAGAGGCACATTGCTGACAATCATGGTCGTATTCCCTAAAACACAGGAGGTACGAGGCGATGCCATGATTTGCCAAAGAAAGACAGGCTGCTGCGCCACACTGGTGCGCTTTGATAAATCCAGATGGCTGTTAAATGAGAAACTAGGGTGCCACGATGCCTGTGTGAAGCAGACACGAAGCCCTAGAATTACAGAGAGAGCCCCCTGACATGAAACTGAAACGAGCCCGAGCCACTATTGTGGGATTAATTAGGCCCGAGGCGAGGGGCCCGAGCTAAACCTCTAAGTGACATCCGCCAGTGCGGTGCCCTGCTTTCCTGCCGAAAGTTTCATGTGTGACTCTGATATCACACATGACATGACACAGCGCCCTTCTCCGTTGTGGGCGGCGCTGGCACCTCAGTGCCACGGTCTGTGCTACTGCTGGCCCGGGTATTTTTTGATAGTGTATTGATCCATAAACGCCACGTGTGTGTGTATTATTTCTTCCTCATTAGGAAAATCACTCTTGACTCTCACTCCCCGGCCGCACCGTGACCTCTACAGAAACCAGTTACAGCAGTGAAATCAACTGAAAAATGTTAATGACTTTGTAGACGTTATTTTTCTGGTTAACCTTAAATTGATTACAATTTAAGGCCGCCATAGACAAAGCGCGTTGCTGTCTGATTTTCCCATTGCGTGGCTGCTCATTAGCATTGAGCGCATCTTCGCGTCCCGGCGTTTGCATCCATTTATTCGGATGCATTTTAAATGGGGAGAAATTATCATCATTTGGAAGCCTCTTAGTCGCAAATCCATCTGCCAGTGCCTTTACGTTAATGTTGAGTCAGTGAGTCACTCAGACAAAAAAGTAAAGCAGGGTACATTTACAGTGCTTTAATTCCATCTCAAGTTAACATCTCATCAGGCTCACAGTATGGAGCTGATTCGCTGCTGTGTACAAGATTTAAAACTCCCACTGCAGCCTTGAAGCCCCTGGTTTTTATCCCTAATTGTTTCATTCATTCAACGATACTGTAAAACGATGGGAATGCGTTCGAAATTACACAGCAGCAAAGCAAAGAGACGCGCGTGCGGGGGCGCCACGCAGAAGGTAGTGCCGCCGGTGACTGCCTGGTGAGGATGCATGGCTTGTGCTACACAGAAAGTGCAGGGCCGACCTGGGCTAGAAAGAGTGACTGCCTGCAGTGAAAGTTTGGAAAATTCAGGCTCAGGCCTATATCATCATGTCAGCCAGATGGAGAATGACTGGATATGCCAACCCACAATATAGGAAATAAGTCAGTGTGACTGGTCATTGTATAAATGAAATAAGTTTAAAGTGTTGTTCTGTCAGTAGCGGGTTGTGAGACGGTATGCTCTCGGTTCAGTGTCTGGATGGTGACGCCGCATTATTTCGGCATAAATTGGCTGTGGGCTGTGTAGTGGCATCCCTAGTTAGCTCAGCTGGCTTCGCTTAGCTTACCTAGTTAGTTAATTTACATGCTACAAATTACAACAATTATTTCAATTACTGCTGCTGTAGAGCTTAACTAAACTTTAGGTGCTTACGACCGTGCATTGCTTAACTCAATTTCTATCTTCACTTCGTTCTTCTTTCTTACCGTTATATTCTCGGTGGGTCGATCGGCAGGACACACACTGCTGCTAGCCTAGCTAGCGCTGCTGCACTGTCTCTCTGGCTCACTGCAGTGCACTGCACACTGACTGCTGCGCTGCTCACGCTCAGTGGTCTGCGTGTCGGAGTTGTGCTGCCAGCAGCCTGCTACGGTTGCTACCACTAACAGGCCACCGCCGCACTGCAGTCTCTAGTGCGCCACCACTGCACCGGCAGTGACCACCAGACACCCACAGCCAGGACAGCCCAGGCTGCTCTCGTCGTCGTTGTTGGTAGCGTCCGGCCGGGGCGTCAGTCACCGGGCTAACTTAATGTGCACAGCACTGCAGTGGATGGATGACTCGTGGCATGGGCCGTCTGTCCGTGACGTGGGAAGCTGCCGGCGGTTTGCCGAATGTAACTGCCAGTGCGCAGTTTATGCTGGGGCGTGGCACCTGGTGCCTGCCTGTCTGAGCCAAAGTGAAAAAAAATCTGCGCGCTACCGCGCGCACAGCCTGGCTGGGCCCTGCCTACCCCCGGCCGGGCCCCATCAGAACCTCCAGCCCGCCCAAATACATTTGTGCACGTTCGAAAGTTCCGCGCCCGCCCACCCACTGGCAAACTGAACTCAAACAGAAACTGTCAATAGGTCCCCATGATGAAACGAAACTTGCTGCACATATTTTATATGTCACCTAACTGAATAATAAATACTACTATTATTCGACTCTCTTAGTCTGGGCAGCAGGGAGGGGCCAGTTATATTAGTACTACCACCGGCACCACCTGCCTCACGGCTCACGTGCAGAAGAAATGTGAGTTTGGGGGGGGGGGGGGCACTCACTCGACTCGCAAAACCGAAAGTAATAAACACCGTGAGAGAGTGACGTGACGCCGGTGATGACAGACTCACACACACACACTGCTATGATGACCTGAAAAAACACGCTGCGGCCGCAGGCACGCCTGGGGCTGCAGATAGTAAAGTACAAGAGAATAAAAAGGTTAATACCGATAACATATATTTATTTTCACAAAACTTTCTTCTATGTGGGTGTGCCCGCAGTAGACCCGGCCCTGACATTTAAGTGCCGGTGCTAAGCACCGGCACAAATTAAGCACTGCCAGTGATGCAAGAAAGTGTGTATGAGAGTGGCATGATTTTTTTTTTTAAAGAACACAACGAAATAAAGCGAACGGTAAAAAGATGAAATGAAGAGGTACTGAACCTGTGGATTGGGGGAAGAATAACAAAAGAGGCGAATAAAGCGAGGAGGGACAAAGAGGAAGGGTGGGAGTGGGAGTGGAGACAGCAAGAAAGTAACAAGTCAGGTCCCGGGCCGCGCTGTGATTGGCTGACGTCACGGGGGTGTCCCGGGCCGGCAGCCAATCACAGCGCGGCCCGGGAATGACGTCACGGGGGTGTCCCGGGCCGGCAGCCAATCGCAGCGCGGCCCGGGACAAAGGGGCGGGGCTTAAAAAAAGCACCAGAAACGCCCCCGAATCGCGTTTTCGAGAGAAAGCGCGATTGACAGCCTCTGCCTCCCAATGGCTAGCCTCCATTTATGGAGCTAGCCAATTGGAAACAGAGGCTGTCCTAACCTCACTATTAGAAACAACAGATTTCGATCTGGGAGTGGCTTCGCCCCTCGCCAGGTTACGAAACCTAAAAAACTATGGGAATGCCATACAACCCAAAAACACAACCTCACTTATACAGTTTGCGTGCCTGTCAACCAACCAACCCTAAACCTTTCACACATAATCAAGTATCTCCAACCTCCTGAACTCTCTCCAGGTCCTTTATTATACCCTAAATTTCCTCTAGCAATTATGAAGTCATCTTCTCTTAAATTATAACTGCCACCTTAATTCCATTGTACTTCCACCCCTAGCTCGTCTCCATTTCTCCACTGTTTTAGAGCTTAGCTCAACCATCTACATCTCAGTTATGGGTCATTTGACTAGTCCTGATGCAGACACTGCTAACATCCTTGAAAAGTAACCCCGCCCGGACACCCAGGAAAAAGCCTCATGCAAGGCATTTTCCAGCCTAATCCTGTATGCCTCCCTATTTCACCCTACACAGTACCTTACGTATTCATATTATTTCTGTAAGAAATTGGATAATTAGTTGAAGAGGGTGAGAACCCACCTCAAATAATGAACACAGTTTTCAGTAAGGTGAACAACTAAAATCACTAAATGAACCTGTGCTTATCTTTCTGGTAGCTTGGCACAAAGTAGTCAGGCTTAACTGAGAGGCAATGTGTAAAGTATTTATGCAGCATACAAACAATAACAAAGTGAAAACACAAGACAAAAAACCCTAAGCCAATTTAGAAATATAGAGTAAATTGTATTAAATAACGTGACACCAAAACAACAAAAATCCAATATGTAGAACCAGAGATCTGAATTTTTATAATTTGAATTAAAAACAGCGCTAAAAGGCACACAACACAAACCTCTGTTTCTGGTCGTGTTAGACTAGTCAAAGTCAAAAATTAGGACTGAGTGCGATGAAGAGCGCATCAGATATAGGGACCAGGTTCATCCCAGTGGAAAGTTTACCTTCTGAAGTGGAACTTTTATAGAGAAAAAGTGGTTGTTAATGAGTCGTTGGTGGGGTAAACTGCAACCTTGTTCCGAAGCAGGGCGAGATGGTGACAAGTTATTGAAGAGCTCGGTACCCATGCAGTCATCAACAAAGGCAGGAAAATCTGAGACAGTAAAGTCCAAAGTATGTTCACAGAAATCCCTCAATGTCGAAGGGGTGGTGCTCGACGTTGGTCCTGATGAAGCCCCTTAAGTTCTGACTTAGAAACATTTCTAGAAGACATCTCTCTCAGAGGGGTAAACCAGCAAGATTTTTCTTGTGAGCTTTACTCATACAATAATTACAGACCCATGGTACTAAAGAAGCAATATATCAATAATTCAGGAACAATAAATAGTAATGTACAGTAATAATTCATAGATACATTAAAAAACCTTTATTGTTGTAGGATACATACATTTCAAGGGTAACATTCATTTACAAAGAAATTCATTTTGCATATCTTATCTCATTTATTCCGGTACTCCTAAAAACTATAGTAAGCCTTAAGAAAAATGACTACAGCAGACTCTCGTTACTAATGAGTGGCTTATGTGTGTCTATTGCTCCCCCACTTCGGCGCCTTTATTGAAGCATTTAACTTTCCCCCAGATTTATATAAAGCTATGGGTGGCCCCTATTCAGGGCCGGACTGGGAACCAAAACCGGCCCTGGCAAAGTGCTTGACCCCCCCCCCCCTCCCGACTCGGGGGGGTTGGAGGTGCCGCCGAGCGCTTTGCTGGGGCTGGTTTTCGGCCGATTTTGTTGCAGGACCGATTTTGCAGCTATGCTGCAAAAACGGCCCTCCAACAAAATCGGCCCCCAGGGACTCAAAACCGGCCCCCACCCTTGCGGCGCACCGGGGGATTGCCCGGTGCCCGCTATGGCCAGTCCGGGCCTGCCCCTATTCCAAGGGAATAAAGTTCTTCCTTATCTTTAATTTGCCTCATTGTAACTACCCATTGTTGGAATCTTGGTGGATCTGTAAACCTCCAGTTTTGTAAAATCAGAGACTTGGCTACCAAGGAAGTAATGAAAATGAATTGCTTTTGTTGAACAGCTAGATTTAAATTATGAATCTCAGATAATGTAATCAAAGTATGGGGGATTAGATTTAGAGTAAATTTCCTGCTAACCCACTGGAAGATCCTAGTCCAATTTTCAGTTTTGGACAGGTAAAGCAGATATGGAACCAGTCCCATTTTGGATGATTTAATCTAAAACAAACTGATGAAATTTCTGGTTACATTTTGGAAGTTTATCAGGGGTCTAATATAGCTGCCATTTGGAAATAAAATACCATATGTTTAAAATTAGCTCTACAAATGTCCTTATTGGACAACCTGTTATAGTATTTTCATTGTGCTGCATCTATCTAACACCCCATAGACTCCTGTATTTTTAGAATGGTGAAAGGGAGTATTTGCTCGTAAAGTTGTAGCTGTATGATGCAATACGAATTCCCTATCACAGGCATTTCCTTAACATATAATGCATAGAATAGCGTTGGGAAGTGGGACGTCGGGAAGTTGTAGATTTCTTCCTAGGCTTGAAATCTGAGCATATGAGAATACAAGGGCCGAGGCTTCTTCTGTTCTATTCCCTTCAATTTGTTCCCCGGCCATCATCTTCCCCTGAATTACGAGATCTTTTATTTGGTACACTCCTTGCCTTTCCCAATTGCTTAGCATCTGCGGATCCACCAACAATCCTAGATCCCTGCAGTGTCCTAGTTTCGTTTCTGGATGGATTGGTGTAAATCGAAACTAGTTCTTCAATTGAGTGGGAGAACAGCCATAACAACACAGCCATAACAACACGGGGATTACTCCGCACTGCCATTACAACGCGGGGCAACTAAAGTCGTTACAACGACTTTCGCTGGAGGGCGCTGTTGAATGGGGAATAGTTTAATTTTCTATCCAACACCTTCCCTACTGTCAACGTGGGCTGGAGTTGGAATAGAAAATTAAACTATTCCACTATCCAGCGCCCTCCAGCGCAAGTCGTTGTAACGTCTTTCGTTGTAATCCCCACGTTGTAATGGCATGTGTGGGTAAAAGCCCGCGTTGCATTGACATACAACCATTGAGTGAATCTGTCTAGGATTAGACTAGAATCCTATATCTATTACATTTGGGGAATCTCAGGATCTTAATAAAGGGCTATAGGTGAATATTATTTTCTAATAACATTTGCTGAAGATAAAAATTAAAGCATATAATCATGCGGGGAAACTGCACACCCACACCATTTGATGTATTTCCAGGAAATAGTTTTGAGGAACTTTAATAAGAACATTAAAAAAAATAAAGACAACTTAGCAGGAATGCTATCATTTATATCAAATTGATTCTTCCAATTACAGAGAGAGGTAAAGTTTGCCAGTTACTTAACATTTTCTGACTTTATTAAGGGTGGAGATATAATTAAGTGAAAAAAGTTGTTAAAAGTGTGTGAAACCCAGATACCCATATAACAAATGGGATTATCCTCCGAAGATCCTGTGGTCAGACCTGGTTGAGGCAATTAAATAATACAATTTCAGATGTATTTTCATTGATTTTGTAGAAAGTACGAATTGTATCAAAAAGTTGTTTAATGTTTACCGAGTCTGCTTCCAGATAGAGAATGAGGTCGTCAGTGAATAGCTCAAGTTTTGGTGCCCCCCCCTACTGATGGCTTGATTAAGGAGTTCTGGCATACCAGGGAAGCTAATGGCTCGATAATCAGACAGGGGACATCGGACATCCCTGTCGAGGGACTCTCTGGATCTTAACTGTGCCAGCAACATGCGCTTTCATTACTACTTTTGCCTCAGCTTTTTCGTATATCTTCTGTAGCATATCAGTAAAACCTAAAGGAAACTCAATTTTTTTTAAATGGCAACAAAATGCTCCAATTAACCAAGTTAAAAGTTTTTTCTGCTCCAATCATAATGATTGACGCTTTGATATCATTGTTTGAAAAAAAGTCAATCACCTGGATTATAAAATCTGTCTTGGTAAGAAGCTTCCCAGCAGAAAGCCGCATTTGTCCCATGGACCAAACTTTGCGTTATTCGGGTAATTCTATTCAGCATTAATTCAGCAAAAAGTTTATAATCATTTTTTAATAAACTGATGAGGTGGTATGATCCAGGATTATCAGGTATTTTACCCTTTTTTTTAAAACTGACTCTAACTCCTTCAAAAAATGTTTTCGGAGACTAACAACCTTCCAAAATCGCAGCAAATAAGGTTACCAATAAATTAATTATCTGTGGCATAAAGATTTTATAAATTTCAATGGCTAATCCATCATTGCCGCAGGTTTTTGCGATGGGTGTATTTTTAATGACCTCCTGGACCTCAGTTTTAGAAATGTTCTTGATGAGCTGGGCTTTTTGGGAAAAAGTTAGAGTGGGCAGCTCCATTGTATTGGGAAATGTATCAATCCCTTCAAGCGGTGTTGTAGGTGCTGGGGCAGAGCACAGCCTATTATAATGTGATAGGAAAACCTTGTTAATATCTGCTTTTTGATGCACTTTTGATGCCTTTCTCTTCATCAAAAGTATATTTAATAGTGGCGTTATTATGGTTTTTTTTAATGGACCACGCCAAGAATTTGCACTTATGTTCACTTTCTTCATACCACTTTTGTAAACACGTATTTTGATTTTCTATTGCCTAGTGCTCTTAGAAATCTCTAATACTCTGCCTGGCCTTTTTTAAACTGGATGCCGTTATTTCTGAAAGGACTATAGAGTGTAATTGGCTTGCCTGATCTAAATCTCACTGTAGTTGTCCAGCCAATTCCTTTCTCTCTTTGATGATACTTGCCTTACATGAAATCACCTTACCACTAATGAAGTCCTTACACGAATCCCATGCCGGAAAGGTTGGAGCTAATCCCATATTTCTAGGGTCAAAATCCACAAGCAATTCTTGCATTTTTTTGATCCAGCCATCTTCAGGCAGCAAAGTTTTATCCAGCATCTACTATGGTCGCTCTCCTAGACTAGCCATTATTTGAATCTCTATCTCTGGAACTGAATGGTCGGAAAGGGGATTTGGAATAATCCAGGACTTCCCCCTTTCTCATTGATGGGATACTAGAAAGAAGTGTATTCTAGATGCTAAATTATGTCTTTTTCAAAAACAAGTAAATTCTAGTGCGAAATCTCTGATCATGTTCCTCAGACATCTAGAGTTTAGAGGTTTATTTTGTGACTTATTTCTACGAGAGGAGTCTTATTTCAAATTCTGAAAAAAATTAAAGTCTCCTCCTATTATTATAGGACCATGTAATGGGTGAACCAAATTTTACAAGGCCAGAATCTCATCATCTATAGGGCCATAATAACTGACTAGGTGGAAGACCTTTTTCCCAATCTAAGGTTTCCCATCACCCATCTAGCTAATGGGTCACTCTTAGTTTGGAGGACTGCCCCCCAGTAGTAACATGTGAGTAAAATGTGCTACCTCCCACTAATGGCTGCATAGGCTAAAGTCAAAAAGGCCTGGTTTATAAACTTTGGCCATTTGGGTGAAGGCATGTTTTTTTTTTTTTTAAATGAGTCTCCTGCAGCTGAATCACTTGTGGCTGACTTGCCATTAGCCATTCAAGTGTGGCGCTCAGTTTAGTTTGGTTATTACCTCTGTTTATTTTACATTATGGCTATTTGAAATACCTGATTCTCAGCCATTAGGTCAGACTATCTCCTTCTGACCTCCCACAATCAGTACTGTTAGCCCCCTTGATGTGTCTTCCTCTACCATCATAATCAGTTCTGCTATATCCAATCCCGCTACTTTGGACAATGCTCCTATCTGGGTCTGTGAATACTATTTCCTTTTTCTCCCCCCACTTTGAAGTGATTCCATATCCTCCCTCCTCCCTAGGATTTGACCCCTACTCGTCATGGACCCATTTCCCCCGTGCCCTTGACCAGTATCCCCATCTTCTCCCCTTACCACTAGAGTTGTACCTTGGCATGGTACTTGGAGCTCTCTCTGGAGGAGATGGTACAAAGCAGCCTGTCTTCCCAAAACTAAACTAGGGTGGGTTGACAAAAAATATCAACATCAAACTTTATCTTTAACAGGCCATTCTTATCACCAGTTTCCTCTCAATATGGATACTATTTCATCCCCCCCTCTTGTTTGATTATGAGCAGAACATCTTTGTCTCCTTTTTCTGACTGGAATATGTTTGATCTGCCTATGTGCAGGACTTAAGCTTGGATTGCTGTATTATACCAGCTGGTGCATTGTGATGCTTAAACTTGTCAATCATTCCAACAAAGTCTCTGCGTCTGTGGGTGGCTAAGATTGACATGTCCGAATATATTCAGAAAGAGAAGTTGTCCGGAGCAATACAAGATTCCTTTTGAATTGCTTGAGACATGATTTGTTCTTTAATTTTCATATCTCAGAAATTAACCATGATTGTTCTTGGATTTTTGGGGTTTGCAGGACGAATTGTAGGCACTCGATGTGCTCTGTTGTTAGAGAGATCACCAATGTCTTTTGCTTTTTCCGGGAGAACTATTTTGCGCACCAGCTCGTTTATTAATTGAGCAGATGACTGCACTGCTTCACAGTCTTCGGGAATACCAATAAATATTAGATTGGTGCGTCGAGCACGGTTTTCGACAGCGTCCAATTTTAACTGTTGATCTTCAAGCTTTGTTTGCAGTTTAGTCAAATTGCTTTCATGATATTTGCTATTTATTTCTAGGGAGGATACCTTCTGTTCTACCTGTGTCAAGGGGGTTGAGAGCTCTCTCAGAGGGGTGAACCAGCCAGCTAAAGTCATTCAACATCGATGTCTATGACTTTGATGGTGATCTCAGTTTCCAACCAGGTACTCCAGGCAGACAGTTGGCAAACAGCTTCTAAGACTCCTTACAGTTTGGTTTCAGGAGGTGTGAGAAGCTGACCTGGTATGTGATGTCCACTTATATAAGTAAACACATTGAGATGATGGACGGAGCACTGAAACTTTTCAGATACTCACCCTCAGTCACAGATCTGGGTTGAATCCATCATTGTCCTTTAGCTCACTTCGTCACCCCAGTTCAGACCCAGCTATATGCAAATCAGTCTTGACCCAGTGCCTCAAAGGAACAGTCCAGCCCGAACTGCCAAGCCAGGACTTCCCTGAACCGGAAAAAAGCATCCTGAAACCGGTTTCAGGGTAACACCCCTCATCAGCCAGGCTAGCTTGAATCAAGTGGCAAAGTGAGCAAGGGGCCCATGTCTGGGCATACCCTGTCAACTTAGGGTGAACTTAAGCAAGCACAAAAAGATGATGGACTGAGCGCTGAAACTTTTCAGGTACTCACTCCCAGTCACAGATATGGGTTGAATCCATTATCGTTCTTTAGCTCACTTCACCACCTCAGTTCAGACCCAGCTATATGAAAATCAGTCTTAACCCTGTGCCTCATGGGAACAGTCCAGCCTGAACTGCCAAGCACAGGGTCAAGAATGATTTGCATATGGCTGGGTCTAAACTGGGATGGCATGGTGAGCAAAAGAACTATGGATTTAACCCAGATCTATTGACTGGGGTGAATGTTTGATTTGCTCTGTGTTCCGTCCATCCTCTCTGTGTCTTTCACTTATGTAAGTGGGCACCTTGAACCAGTCCCGACAACCCTTCTGGTGATTTAAGAGGTCTTCGACAACCTTAGAAAGCTCTCTAGGTGGTAGCTTTGGAGAGCAGCCTTCAGGCTTAGTCCAGGAGTGTTCAAGAAATATAGGAGCATAGAGGGATACCGGAGCGGGTCGCCCTCCACTCAAAATATACAAAACAACAAAAAGACCCACTCCAGCGGCGTACGTCTATATCAGTGACTCAAGGGGGGGTGTTCAAAAAGTCCCACTCCCCACCACTCTCTTATCTGTTTTATAAGAGAAACAATGCACTGTTCTCCGCCAACGTATAAAAACCTGTTCTCCCGGGCAACACACAAGAACCCACACGTACGGTGCACCAGAATATCAATGGTCACCCATAAATCCACTCCCTGCGTTGGACACTGCTCCTAATAGAGCAAAAAATGTGAAAGACGCAAATGACACCTCACGGAAACACCACCATCGGGGTAACTGGTATATAATTTCCAGACAGGCCCCTGTCTCATCATCGGTTGTCACTTGCGTCTTAAAGAAAAATAAGTGGAAAGGAAAGAGGTGTCCAAAACAAACAACATATGCAGTGACAAACTAGTGAAGGCGCAGAAATATCTGCTAGTGACCAACACATACACAAAAAATAATAATAATAATAACGGAGTGCATAAAAACACACAAGGATCCGTCCCTTACCCAATTTTATTCATAGGGCGGTGATTGTGTGCTGTTTAAAAAGGCTGGTAGTTAATCATGTCTACCACAACCTGGCACTGGCAGCAGGTTGTGGTAGGCATGATTAACTACCACCGTACGTGTGGGTTCTTGTGTGTTGCCCGGGAGAACAGGTTTTTATACGTTGGCGGAGAACAGTGCATTGTTTCTCTTATAAAACAGATAAGAGAGTGGTGGGGAGTGGGACTTTTTGAACACCCCCCCTTGAGTCACTGATATAGACGTACGCCGCTGGAGTGGGTCTTTTAGTCCAGGAGTGTTAAACTAGCTTGCTTTACCAGAATGCAATCTTATAGTATAGATTAGGTGAAAAAGAATCACACAAAGTATTTATAAAAGTATGTATCTATTGTATAATACTCTCTAACACAAAGAAATATCTCCAACCTGGAGATATGCACAATGCACACAATACTTAAGCAAAGAAACACAGTAAATAGCACAAAATACACAGTGGCCCTGGGGGGACCAACCACATATACTACGAAAGTGGTATAAAGCCACAACTCAGATCAGGTCGAGAGGACGTAGAAGGGCTGGGACCCCAAGGAACCACACAAGGTGACTAGATAGGGACCCCACAGAGAGCGTGAACAGTGTGAGAACATGACCGCAGGCTCTGTACAACTCAACGTGTAAGTCGCAGTTGGATTTTTAAAGATTACGGTTCCCTTCCCAGCGGACCCTGAAGAAACCAGGGGAAAAGACTTAATATTAGAAGGCACCCACGCATACAAATCGCTCCACAACATCGGGCCCAAATACCTCAATGAGAGAGTATCCTTCCACGTACCCAAGAGGAACCTCCGCTCTGACGACCTCGCCCTGGCAGAGGTCCCCCGCATCTGCAGAAACAGAACCGGCGGGAGAGCTTTCTTCTACAATGAGCCAAAACCTGGAACGAGCTCCCTGTGAACATCAGAGGCTCCCCGACACTGCACACGTTCAGGAAGGACCTCAAGACCTGGTTCTTCGACTGATCCGGAGCCGCCCCCCCCCCCCAGCACCTTGAGACCCTTACTGGTGAGTTGTGCGCTATATAAACCCCCTGATTGATTGATTGATTGAGTGTCTTTGATGCTTCACAGGCCTTGGAAGGTTTGTGTATATGATGTACAGGCACAAACAATGCAGCAGGCTTGAAGGGAATTGAAGTCAAGCCCAACGGAGTCCAGCGAAGTCCAGACAACATGGAGGTTAAGGCTCACTCATGCAGAGGCCATCAACAGGGTCCAGGGCAGGTCCCGTTGGACATGGTCAGCTAGACAATTGCAGGAAAAGGCATCTGAAAGCTTGTTGTGAACCTACAGCTCAAACAGAAGGTCAGCCAACTAACCTGTGAAGTTAATTCTGGGGTCCTTGGTTCAAGACAAGCAGGTCCAGTCTTCCTTCAGGTTTTAGACAGCTTGACAGTCCTTTTTGTGATCTTCACAGATCCAGGAGTGTTCTGATGAGTGATCTGTCAAGTCCACTGTTATGCACTATCCCAGCCTGTGGGTGGGGGAAACTCCTTGTCACTTCCTAGATCACAAGGATGACGATTCTAGGGGTGGAGTCTACCCACTTTTACAGCACTTCCCTCTCTTCCTAAATCCTAAATAGCAGAACCTTTCTTCCCCTGGTCAGGGCTCCCTTTGTTCACCCAGAGGTGTCACTATGATAATGGGCAAACTGTCCCATTTGTTCACTCCAAGCCAGTTCTGGGGCAGCTCCCCCTGCCACTAAGTTTGGAGCCAAGCTGAATAGCAAAAGGTAGGGGAACCCATGTGTGAGCTACATATGCCCATGATAGGATAGACATTCTTTGAAGCTCGGGAAGGAGTTGGGCATAGCACCCCAAGCCATCCTTCTCAAGGAAGAAAAACACCTCTCCACACCTCAGCCCTTTTCCCACTGTGTGAGAACAATCCCTGCCTCATCACAGGGGAACCATGAGCAGTCAGGTGACATTGGGCAGTGGCAAAAAAAAGTCCTTTCTGGCTAAGGCAGGAAAATTACAACTTTCTAATAGTGTCATTTTTGTAATAGTAATATAATTCCCCAATGACCATTAGGTTACATTTTAAATTACTATTAAAATAACTCCTTGAACTATTTGTAGAGCTTCTCTCAAACTGAACCTAAGCACTATAAGCTGATATAGTGTAACACAGTGTTTTTCTATTGAAGAGCCAGCTTTGCCACAGTGAAAAATAACTTTGAAAATTCATCTCTGTCAGGGCATGTGAAACAATCAATTTACATATTTTGCCTTTTAATTCCCACACACCGTGCCATACTGTCATTTAGGGTGTCCCTTAGTGGCAACTTAAAAGTAGTAAAAATGAAGGTTTAGAACAATGAAAAACGTTTTTGCTAGGTGGAAATGGCAGTTTTAAAATTGCACACCCAGGCTGCAGAGCATCATTGTTTACATGTTGTACAGTGATACTTTAGTGGGTGGCACAATGAATGCTGCAGCCCACTTGTACCAGTTAATTTACAGGCCCTGCGTACATGTAGTACCATATTTTAGGGTAATATAAATTAAATGTTCCAATTAGGTATATTCCAATTCTACCAGGTTTAAAAGGGAGGGCACAAACACTTTACCATTTGTTAGCAGGACCTAGAATCCTATGTCCAACGAAAATGGGTTCAGCAAACGAAGCCAAATATTTGGGGGGAAACCCCACAAACCATAGTCACTTCCAACAATGTCTCCTCTAGTAAACAAGACTTGACATCCCTCCTCTGAATTATATAATACTTGTTACTCAGAAATTAAAGCAGCATGTAATTTGGTTGAAGGACATTTTCGTTCTAACATGTAATATTCGTGTGTTTGAGTCAGTACCTTCAGCAGTGCAGAATCCCTGTATTTCCCTGTTTACCTTCCTCGAAGCTCTATTAATCACAACCACCCTAATTGCTCCCTTTGATCTACTTCTCATAACCAACATGTTCCAAATGATGCATGTTTTCACTCACAATGTATTTATTTCATTTAAACATTTCTGAATTTCTTCAAAAAATATCATCCTGTTACCTACATCATATTGTTTCACTTAGATTAATACTTAATATGTCATGAAAACCCACTGTCTCAACAAAAACGCACACTACTGTGGTCGCCAGGTTCTAACAGGGGTATAATCATCCACACAAATCCCCACTTGTTGACTGGAGTGGAGCATGTGTAGCCAAACAGAGGCCTGTACCAGAGAATGAGGGAAGGGGAGCTCACAAGACAGAGAGATGAGACAATCGTTGCTTCTAGGCTGTTGACCTTGAACATTTTTATCTAGTCAGAGATCAGAAGTTCTAGTTATCCTTTCATTGTTCTTCTAACTTCAGTGACCTTAACGTACATAAGAGAAATTACTAGGGACAATCTCAGGGCTAACTAGACACTCATATTGCACTGTGTGTTGCTCCAGCAGTCTACAATTCCACTTCTATATTCACACCTGTTATTACTTTTGTACTGATGTTGTAGAGGCTTTGAATTTGCTTTTGTTCCTAGTCATGTTAGTAGATACAGCATCACTAATAATGCTCAAAACCCGATAGGCTTTCTTCTCAACACCTGCTAGCTCAACAAACACAATATCTCCCCAGACCTTATTTTCCTAACTGAGATCCACCTACGCTGTCAGACACCTTCTCAACCTTGTCTTCACCAGCTTCACCAATTGCCCCTGGCCTGGATTGACCACTCCCTCTGATCATATTTATCCTGCATCTACCCTACCAACCCAGAAAAACACCCACCAAAACCACCCGACGGTAATCAAAAAGGTACCTGAGGAAACCTTGACCACAGAACTTCAAACTCACCCATCCACAGCATGAAATATCGCCTCGCCCACTCTACTGCCAACTTAAACAGTTGGATCACCTCCTGTACAGACATTCTGTCCCCTCTCAAAACCAGCTCAATATCAGAGACCACTCTTCAGATGAGCTAGTACACCAATGACCTACACCTCTCCAAACACCAGTGCAAACAGATGACATGCCAGTGGCGATACACTCATGACAACAATGACAGAAACTCCTACATATAAGCCCACCAGATGTACCACCCTTGACTTAGATCCACCAAGCGCTCTGCTCCCATTGAATACATATTCAGAACAGCTCCAACAACCTTAAATAAATCTTCACCATAGGAAAGAAATTCACTTTCCACGACCATCATACCCACACAGGAACTCTGCACTCAGCTTGCTCTCTACTTC
Organism: Lissotriton helveticus; assembly: GCF_964261635.1. NCBI lineage: Eukaryota > Metazoa > Chordata > Amphibia > Caudata > Salamandridae > Lissotriton > Lissotriton helveticus. The sequence goes on from NC_136065.1 coordinate 1,474,476,208, forward strand.
AGAAACAAATCCACCTCTACCATGTGCACCATTTATTGAGGAATCACGTTGGGTCCCTGACTCCCCTTCATCTTCACCAAAGGTCTCAACACCATCTGCAGTGTCCTCCCTCCTATACTCAATGTCTCTCTTAATGATGCCACCTTCCCCGATCCTAGTAACGCGCTCCCTCTGACAGCTTCTAAAAATACCTTCAGCAGACCTGAAAACATTGATGAATCATCTCCCTCTTCCCATACCCGGCAAAACCTTTGAAAAACAGTCAACAAATGACCAGCAGATCTCTTAAATTATAACCGTCTTCTGAACCCTTTTCAATCTGTATTCAGGCCCCATCAGAGCACCAGGACCGCCCCCATCGCTGCCACCAACAACATCTGTCTAATCTTGGACAAGGGAGAAACAGCGACACTGACCCTTCTTGACCTTGCTACCGTATTAGACAGTATATCCCACCCCATTCTCATCCAACAATTCCACAACACTGAAATACAAGGATCAACACTACAAATGATTAGATCTTTCATCATTGGATGCACCCAAATCTGTCTCTGTGGCCTAGTATGCCTCCTCTGCCTACAACTTGATGACAGTCATTGTCCAAGCCCATGGACTCAGCATCATTTGATACACTGATGAAACCAAGCTCATTTTGTTTCATTCCATGGACATCTCCCACAAACAGAAGAAGTTTGTCACTAGCATGTCTGAAGTATCAAACTGAATGAAGACCAACTGTCTGAAGCTCAACTCTGATATCACAGAGGGGATTCTCTTCAGAAAAGACACATCTCTGGTCCTTGGCCTGGTGGCCCCTTGAACTAGGATCAAGACCCAACCCGTCTGACTAAGGCAAGAACTTTGAATTCATTATTAACAATCAAATGTCAATGACAAACCGGATAAACATGGTCACCCCCTCCTGCTTTAACACCCTCAAGCTCTTCAGAAAAGTCTTGAGATGGATCCTGCTAAACATCCGTAGCATGGTCACCAAAGTCCTGATCAACCCACATTGAACTATGGAAATGCACATTGCATCGTCATCACCATCCAATTCACTAAGAGACTTCAGATCATACAGAACCCACCCTGCACTCACATTCCCAAACTCCAGTGATCTAAGCAGTCCTCAGAACCCTCTTCCAATTCTGTTGATTGTCTCTAGTCAGGACTGATCCTGGCTGCCCTCCCTATATGATGAACATGTCCAAGCAGGGTAATTGCAACTGTTTGCTGTGGTTTTATGCTGTGTATCAGTCCCAATCTCAGCCAGCAGCCCATCTCCCCATTCTCCTAGAATGGCTGTCAGCCTGATGACTGTGTTGGGCCCCCATTTCTCTATCCAATCCAAGCAGCACATGGGTCCATGAAGAAAAAAGGAACAGGTCCCGTAACTGAATGTTCAATTTAGCAGGAAAGATTAGCACATAATTTAAACACGTCATGTAGCTTCCTCTTAATCTTGGTAAAGGACTTATGTGTTGTTGAAGATCCACCACTGTATATAGATCTAGGTGAATCATAAATTGTTCTGGAGTACTTGCGTCATTTCAGTAACTATGCATTATGCTTGTTATATGAAATTCCCAAATGCAAACCATTCTGTCACTTTGCGTAATTACACACCATTTGCAGTAAGAATTTACAGCAAACACACCATTCACATTTCAAATATACAGTGGATGCACAGAAACAACGGAACAAGAGCAGCTATTGTTTGCGTTTTTGCAACTTTTTAGTTGGAAATGTGTCTTTGAATCAAAAATTGATGAAGGGATGCATTTCACACAAGAATATAAAATGAAATGACAGATGAGTAGTTCACATAATTGCTCTTAATTTTGACAATATTTTGTGTAACTACGTTAAAGTAAATTAAGCACATTTTACACCCCCTATTTGTATAGTGAGGAAAAATCTAAATACCATTTCAATCAAAATGAGCCTTGTTGTCCTGCCTTTTCAAGGATAGTATCTCCATTAAGTCTGGTAATAATTAACCAAGGTGCAGAATGCACAAGCACCCTTTGTGCCCTTTCACTGGAGAAGAACTTTGACAGACTATGGGAGTCCACCACAGTGTTGAGACAATCCACTAGGAATAACTCCATGCTGGGCCCCTCCTTCCTCTCTGTCAGCCCACCCAGCACGATGCCATCATGATGCTACTTTATCTTGATCATCCCTCACTATATTCTGAATTAAATATCAAAAATAGGACTCATTCCAGCAAATCTGACACAGACAGGGGCCCATCTCCTCAGGCTTTATTACCTTTATATAGTCTCTCACAAGTTTACTTGGTCTACTCTGAATGGGCACACATCCAGAGCCAAGGTGTCAATCTTCTCCTACAGGGCACAGCAAAGTTCCAAGAATATGTGACCCTGTCTACCATTTGGATCTGCTGCATCATCTGTAGAGGATGACATGCCCTGGCTCTCCACTGCCTCAGGGTTGGTGGCTTTCCACTCTGTGGAGCCTTCTTGCTGTGAGCTCAGTCTGCAGATCCTCAATTTGCTCACCTTTGTTTGCCACACAAAAGGCCACCCAATCACCCCCTTTACAGTGAGACTGGACTGCTCCAGACTGGTGTCACAAACAACTGGTATCAGCATCCACCGTGCATCAGAGGTCCAGCACAGACAGTAATGCTTCCTATGTGCCGCATGTCACGCAGCTCAAATGGGGGTCAAGTCTCCTCCAGACATGGTGAACCCAAAATAGTCTCATCCTCAGACACACACATTGGGCTTCCTTAACTCCTTCACCTCTGGTGATGTACTTTATTTGTGTAGATTGTTCACTGAGAGAGCAGTGAGGGTTCCTCAAACTCCTTCAGCCACAACTCACACCTGCTTTACTTGGTCCCAGGAGTCACAGTCCTTACCTCATGAAGTATTACCCAACAGCTCTTTGTAGCCAAGAAAATGAAACCACTCAAGCTGCTGTGGGCCCAACCACCAGAAGCAGTCACCAAAACCCATGTGAGGGCCTGCACCATGCCCCCCTCCGTGCAGAACATCTCACTCTGCCCCACTCCGATGGCAGTCCCACGTCTGGGAGCCATGCTCAGCATCGGTGTCAGGCTTTCGTCCACTACACTGTCACAACAGCAGCAAATGCATCTCATTTCTGGCCGGTGCTCCAGCTTCGGTCCTGCTCTAAAGGTACATGCAGCAGGAGTGAGGGAATTAAGATATCTTGCTCCCTCATAAGCTGCTTCCACACATGGGTAACTATGTAAAGTGGTGCAATATTGCCTTCATGTTGTTCAGGTGACATCATAAACCAGGAAGACAAAGGCTGAGTTGTTTGGTAATTTCACCAGAACCCCATGAGAGCAATACAGGACCATAGTACACAGTTATGCATTATGTTTTGTTTATATTACATGTTTTTTTGTAAAAGTTATATTGAAAAGTGTGTTCTACTCAAAGTGCAGTTAACAATGGGGACGAATTAGAATTCGAAAATTTTGGCTGTACATTTCTTGAATAAATTGTTAATAAAAATAATATTAAAACTGAGGGTCAGTAGATTTAAGCGACTTTGTGGCTGCAGCATTACAGCATAATAAAAAATTTCCTAGTAAGCATGACGGAAAGTTTCAATTCTATTAAGAACACGGAGGCGAGGATTATGCTCAAACTTTCTTTATTACTACTCCCAGCAGTTTTTAACTTTAACTTTATCACCAAAAAACTATCACTCCCATGGTTCTTCATCAAGGTCATATATAGGCAACCATTAGACGGCCTCCATCATCCCCGAGGGTGTGTGCTTCCTGGATCATCTCCTCTTTCTTGACTGTGAACACTGAATCCTTGTGTCTTGTCAGTCATTTTATTGAACCTTCAGAACATGGAAGAGGTCAAACCACAACCCATAACTCTGATCCAGATATACAACCAATAAGCATTCTTAACATATCCTTTAAACATAGTGTGAGAACATTTCAATATGAACAGTGACATATTCTGCCTTTCTTTGCATTCTTAACTTAATTCATGACCACATTGAGAACAGCTTCAAGCATATACGTATACCATACAGTAAGCTTCTACCCTGACGGGTGCATTCCTTGAACAACAACGGGTGGGAAAAAAGGTACCTTCGGAGCCCTGGGCGCGAATAATCCTTGCCTCTGTGTCCTTAATAGAATTGAAACTTTCCACTTACTAGGACATTTTTCATTCTATGTCAGGGCCCGAGGCGAGGATTATGCTCGTTCAAAGCTTATCCACCACCAGCGACTCCATGCCCATGACTGGTTTACAGTAGAATCTCTTGAACATCGAGTCTGATGACCAGTTTGCGGCATTCAAAATATTCTCCAACCTGGCCCCCAAGGAGAAAGCTTTTGAAGACATGGCGCCTGGCACTGAATGGGTGCCAAACTGAGTGACATTTATACCTGCTGCCTGCATCACCCATCGGATCCAAAGGGCTATAGTTGGTGGCATAACCACATTGAAGGGCTTCCTTAAGGAAATCAACACTTGGCGCTCCCCAGGGGGGCGAGTTTCCTCCATCATACTCTCATATTCCTTGAGATATTGGCCCACACACAGCTTAGGTGAGTTATCAAAAGCCGTGTATGATACCACTCTGGAGTCTGACTTAGTTCTTCGAACAATGTGGAACCTAACTCCCTGCGGGGTGAAAACCCATCCTGTAATGTCCAGTGCCCAAACGTCCGACACTCTTCGGCAAGAAATCAGGCAAAAAAGCATTGACAGCTTAGCCGATAGTTCCTTACGGGACAAATATTTATTGCGTTGCCAAGATTGGAACAGATGCAACACTTTGTCAACGTCCCAAAGTGACGAATATCTAGGCTCTGGAGGAAACGTGAGGCGGCTTTCCCTCATCAACTTACAGACCATCAGCTGCTCTCTGACTGGCAGGCCCTGGACCGGCGTATGGACTGCTGAAATCGCCAACCTGTAGGATATAATCGTGCAGTATGCCAGTCCCTGGGCCATTAGAGACGCCAAGAAGAAATGGATACCACCTCGCACCCTATGGGATCCTGATCGTTCCTAACACACCAACTGACCCATGTGGACCAAGCTGATTTATATTGTTTATTTGTGTTGTTCACCCATGCTGCTCCCAGCAGCTTTTGAGATCCATTTGAATGGCCAGCTACTCTCCAGCAATGCCTGAAATCTGCAGGTCACTAGTGGCATTCTCCCTTGTTGGACTAGAGGATGGGGATTGCCCCGGGGATTCCTCAGAAGGAAAGGATTGTGGGGTAGAAGGATTGGAGAATCCCAGGAAAGTTCCAGAAGAACTGGAAAACACACTTGAGACCTCCAATATGATGTGATCAACACCACCTTCGCTTGCTGTCTGTGTATATGAGTATTGAGTTTCATTATCATCGCAAATGGAGGAAAAGCATATGCCCCCTCCGTGGACCAGTTCTGGAGAAAATCGTCCGTCGCGGCCGCTAGAGGGTCTGGTTTCCAGCTGAAAAATGTCGGTAGCTGATGGTCTAGTCGGGGTGCAAAGAGATCTGCTGAAAACAAGCCCCACCATCTGTGCAGTCTCGGAAATATCTGTGGGTGAGATTACCACAAACACATGTCTGACCAGCTCCCGGAACACCAGTCTGTCACCATATTGGAGGTTCCCGGGAGGTATTCCGCCTTTACTGAGATGTTGTTGGAGAGGCAAAATGTCCAAAGGTCCTTGGCCAGATCTGCTAGTGCTTTAGACTTGGTACCCCCGAGGTGGTTGATGTAACGGACTGTCGAGACATTGTCCATTTTCAAGAGTACACTGCAGGACACGTAGTCCTTCGTCCAACACTTGATCGCGAAGGAGACCGCTATCGACTCCAGGCAGTTGATGTGGAGCTGGCCTTCTTTGGCAGACCACTTTCCTCCTGTAAAGGAGTCCCCGCAACGGGCTCCCCAGCCTGACTTGCTGGCGTCCGACTCTAGTACCAAGTCTGGATCGCAGCCAAAGATGGCTCTGCTGTTCCAGGCTTCCATATGGTCTAGCCACCATCTTATTTCCATGTGGACTTCCTCTGTAATGGGAACCTGATCTGAGTACTGCAGGCCCTTGCGGAATTAAGAGGCTTTCAAACATTGCAATGCTCTTTAATTAAAGAAACAAGAAGACCCATCAACCGGGATACCTGCCTCAATGAAGTGGAGGAGCGAGATAACATTCTCCTCAGTTCCCTGCGGATTTTGGCTATCTTCTTCACTGGAAGACTCAGAGTGCGGGCCACTGACTCTATGGTGAACCCTAAAAAGGTCACCTGTCCAGACGGGGACAAGATCCACTGTTTTCTTCAACAGGCATTATTCTAAGAGCAGGATATTGTCTAACTAAATGAGGAGGGGAGAGCCCCCGGCCCCTACTGTTTCCACTACTAGTTTGAGAACCTTCGTGAAGCACCACAGGGCCAATGAGAGGCCGAAAGGAAGAGATGCAAACATGTAAACTTGGTTTCGCAATTGAAACTATAGGAAGCGCCTGTGCGGCGGAAAGATGGGCACCGTTAAGTACTCGCCCTTCAAATCCAGACAGACCATCCAATCGTTGGGTTGAAGGAGGTCCCGTAAAAGATGGATTCCCTCCATCTTGAAGAGGCAGTAGATCAGCCACTGGTTGAACTCTTTTAGGTGTATTACCGTTCGCTGGCCTCCGTCCATCTTGTCTATGAGAAGTATGTTGTTGAGAAAACCCCTGGGATGTAGACGGGATGGTACAATTGCTCCTTTTCACAGCAGGTCCGCCACTCCTTGTCTATTAGCGAGGCTTGGTCCTGCACGAAACTAGCGGCCTGGGTCAGGTTGTTTGAACTGGCAAGCCGTAAAACTCTACCTGGAAACCTCTGATGGTTGAAGAAGCCAAGCATCTGAGGTAAAGGACCTTCAATTGTGCTCAAAAATGCCACCCTGCCACCCACTTTAGATGGGAACAAAGATAAAGGCTCACCTGATGTGGGCAAGGGCTGGTCTCTGGTTGCTCCTCTAGTTGCTCCTCTGTCTCCAGGACTGGACAAATTACTGTTTCCCTGAGTCTGTGGCTCTTTTGCCACCCCTTTGAGGGCCTTGGGTGTAAAAGCGGCCAGTTGAGTGCCCTTTGCCATGACTGGCCCGACAAAAACTCTAGGGTGGAAAACCGCTTGAATCGACTGCGCCTTATCTAAGGATGTAAAAGTGGAGACAAAATTCGTCAACTCTTTGATGAATGGGCCAAAAAAGAGACCGCCCTGCGCTACTGTGCCCGCCTCTGAAGGGGCCAAGTCCCCAAGCTTGGGATCTACCTTCAGGAGAAAAGAGCGACGCCTCTCCGTAGAGAGGGCGTAGTTAGTATTACCTGAAAAGAAGATTGCATGTTGTGCCCAATTGGAAATTCTTTTTGGGGAAAGAGGGTTGCCTGCCAGCTTGGCCTCCTCTGCCAACTCAAATACTTTTGTAATGGGGCCTGTTACGTCCAAAAGCTGATCCTGTCTGGATTTAAATGATCTATCTATCCCATGTTTTGGGTCCCTTACGTACTTTGGCAAAAAAGTGGCTATTTTTGGGTCGACCTCTGGCGTGGTTGCAACTTTGCCTGGAAGGGCAGGGTGAGGGCACTCTGCCCTGAGGCAAGCCTGGACCTCCTTTTCCAGAGGTTTACGCAGCCTTCCTGCAACAAACGCTGAGACCTTTGGAGAGGGTGTCCACTATGAGGACCTTGGGTGTATTAAGTCCCCTGGTACTAACATATTGGTGAGTTCCTCCACTTCTCTGGGTGTCCCTGAGGGTGACACTATGGGGCGCTAGGGTCTAGAGGGGCCTGCTTCATCTGCTTAATCCCCCACTGATTTTTCCTCCTCATCCTGTACCAAGCCTGGGGTCTCTGCGATGTCTAGGGCAATGTCCTGGCCTCCTACCTCTGGCCTTGCTAGGAGGGCTCTCTTCAATCGTTCAAAGGCACTCCCAACCAAGTCCGAGGTGCTTTTACTCTTCACTGCAATCTGCCTGGCAAGCATATGCTATCTGCATTATGCGGCGCTCAAATGGTCCTATAGCTTCTGCCACTGCTTGGTCAATGGATGCATCAAACGCATCACAAAACTCGTCATCGAGGGGGAGTACCAGCAGGGACACCTCCACTGCATATTCCTCCTCCATGACTAGGGAATAGAAGCTAGATTGGCTGGTTTTGATAAACTATGTATATATAGCCAAACCCCTTCTTAAACGTTCTGTGTGTTAGTAGGCAAGCCCACTGAAATATAAGCCAGTATTTTATTGTAAATAAATCACCAAATTTTGTGCCTCCAAGCAGCTAGTCAGAATTATTAAGGGGCGACTCACCCTCATTCTATCAGGCGTCTCACTTGTCTGGGCCCCCCCACAGCCTCTTAGCACCTTTAGTGCCTTTGCGCACCTCATGGCGTGAATACAGACCTGCCTTGAACCGAGCATCTGGCTGCTACGAATTTTACATACAGACGCACACCAAGGTGGGCATCAGGGCTTCCAGACTCTTCAGGCTCCAGGCTCCGTGCGCTCCAATGAAAACAAGGGCTCTGTGACTAAACTTGTCCATACCACCGTCCAGAGCGGTAGGGATCAATGAGTTGAGACAAATGCCCCCCTGTCGTCCCGATGCGCACTAAACCGTTGCCTGGTAATCTTCAGCTGTGTCCCCTGCAAGTGTTGTCCGTAGCGCTAGGACGCCTGAGGGTGGCTAACACACTCTACAAATGGTCTTTTCATTTCATTCATTTCAGGGGGGCTGCAAGCGGAGCTTCGGACGGTGCTCCAGCAGCCTGAATCGATTGAAGAAGAAACGCTGCAGCAATTGAAAGTCAAAGAGAAATTCCTCACATCGCAAGCGGCGCTAAGACAAAATAAGCACGTACAATACTAGAAAGCTGCAAAAAACAGAAAATGGTGGGGAGGGATCAATTTCACAATCCTTAGGAAATAAGGAACTATAAATTCCCTTATTCTTGGAACAGAATTCTCAGCATGAGACAGCTCTGTAAGCTCGCCCCCCTCTTGAGCTTTTCCACCCTCAGACTGATCGTGTCGGCTATGATAATCTCTCGTCTTGACTACGGAAACGCCTTGTACATAGGCCTCCCAGAGAAATGACTTGCCAGACTCCAGGTCACCATGAACGATACTGCCAGGCTAATTTTCAAACTGCCCAGAGGGGCCCATGCCACCCCCCTCCTCCAACAACTGCACTGGCTCCCAGTAAAGCAGAGAACCAAGTTCAAGGGCCTCTACATCACGCATAGGACCATCTATGGCCAAGCCCTTATGTACGTCAAAGATCGCCTAAAACTTTACACCCCGAACCGGACGCTCCGGTCCTCAGAGGCCTGCCTACTGACTTGTCCTCGCTTCAGGCTTACCGCCAAAGGGGGTAGAGCCTTCTCCAACGCCATTCCCCCATTGTGGAATAAACTACCAGAGACACTGCGCAAAGAGCGTGCCCTTCTTCCCTTTAGGAAGAAGCTAAAAACGGTCCTTTGCTTAGAAGTTTAGGACTCTCCCCAATGCTAATCCCTTCGCATCTGCAGGCCATGCCTCTCTCTCTTGATAGCGCTTAGAGACCTGTCGGTGATAATTGTGCTCTATAAATGTAAAATACAAATACAAATACTATGGTAAAGATTAGCAATCTGGAGAAGCATGGCTCAATGGTTAGAGTGGCAGACCCTGATTCCAGAAGTCTGGCCCGGGATTCAATTCCCGCCTCGGCGGCTCTTGGACACAATTTTCCCGGACCTGATAATTCTCGCCTCGGTGCCTAGTCTAATCATGGGTCTCACTCTGTGACTCTGGGCAATAGCTTGCTTAATCTCCACAGTGGACCCAGCAGCGCTTGGATGCCTGGCTTCACCTTGGGGGTGCCCAGGAGTGGACATTTCACAGGAAAGCCAGGAAGGGTTCCACAGCGGTATGAATACAGAGTTACGAGACCTCAGGGTAGAAGGCGCTATATAAATACAAACATCTATTTTCCTGGGACTGTGGCAAAATTAGGGGCAACAGATAAATATGTTTTGTTACTTGTAGACTACTTTTCGAGATGGTTTGTAGTCAGAACAATGGAACAAATAAACACGGTGAATGTCATTCAGTTTTTGAAAGCGGTCTTCATAAATTAAGAGGTACTAAAGACTACAGTGTCTGACAATGGTGTACAGTTTGTCTGCAAGGAAATGACAAGTTATATTACCAAAATTGGAATAGTTCATGAGAAAGAGGCTCTCATTTGGGCCCCTAGCTAATGGGTTAGTACAGAGTGTTAATCGTCTTGTAACGCAAAATATACAGCTATCTGTAGCTAATAGACTTCCATGGAAGAGAGAAATTAGAAAGATAATATGGGGACATAGAACGACTCCTCTTTCTGTGACTAGTGTTGCACCATTTGTGTCCTTAAAGGGAAGGGAACCAGGTAGGAAGGAATGTCCTACATGGTTGTGTGAAACAGAGAATGTTTGGGTTGATCATGCGGAGGTAAAGAAGAGAGTAAGAGGAATGCATATGGAGAATAAGGAATATCATTATAAAAAGAGGAATTAAAAAAATCTCTGGGTGGAAAGAGAAAATTGAGTGGTTACAAGGAATAGAGGAATGGTCCCCAAAGGTGATAGCAAGTATTCCTGTTTATGTAAAGATAGGTTAAAGGCAATGTAGTGTTTTTGGATGAAGGAACGCCTTGGAGTCTGGGTAATGTGTGCAAAATTAACAAACCATACGAAATGGAGATGTAAAATTGTTATATATTGTGTACAAAATCAATCAACAAATCTGTATGCATATGTTTATGTATGTAAAAAAATCAACAATAGTATATTGTTCATATGCTTTTTTTAATGTATCTTCTTGTATATATGGTTTAGCAAATACACACAGCAATGTAGAGTCAACATGTGGGTTGTGCAAATACACACAGCAAGGTAGAGTCAATAGGGAGGTGGCAAATACCTACAGCAATGAAGAGTCAACATGGGGGTTGGCAAATACCCACAGCAATGTAGAGCCATCATGGGGTGTGGCAAATATTTAAAGCAATTTACAGTCTATAGAGGGGAAGAAATACCTACAGCAATGTTGAGTCAATGGGGGCCCCTTTTCGCAGGGTCATGCCTGAGCTTTTTGCCTTCCTCCTATATTTTTTCTGAACTGTTGTTGGCTATTTTTTTACTCTTGACACTTTACCACTGCTGACCAGTGCTAACGTGCATATGCTCTCCCTAGTGTAAATGAATATATTAGTTGGTGATACCATGATTGACTATTTGGTTTACTTGTCAGACCCTAGTACAGTGCACTGAGTGTGCCCAGGGCGTGTAATTCAAAATGTTGCTAGTGGGCTTGCAGCACTGGTTGTGCCACCCACAGTAGCGGCCTTGTAAAACGTGTGTAAGGTCTGCCATGTCAGAGCCTGCGTGCAGTCTGGAACTGTCATGCTGACTGGGCAAGTGCACCCACTTGCCAGTCCCTAAACCTTCCCTTTTCTTCATATTAGTCACCCCTATGGTAGGCCCACGGGCAGGGTGCGTTGTAAGTAGAAGGTAGGACAAGCTCTGATGTGTGTGGCATGTCCTAATAGTGAATTACAGCCATTTTCGTTTTTCACTATTGCATGGCTACCTGTTCTCCATAGGCCAGAATGGGCTGCTAGATCATTACATGTTTATAATCCTAGCAGACTCATAGAACATGGTAGAAATTCGAGTTTAGTATGCCTGGACTCAAAATAATAAATACATCTTTTAGTGAAGTTTATTTTAATATTCTGTGTTTGCAAATACCACTTTTAGAAAGTAGGTACTTGCTTGCCTAACCATTTAAGCCTGCCTCTGCGAGGTTGTGTATTCTTTGTCTGGAGTTTGAGTGACAGGGCTGGGGGGTTCCAGGAGACAGAATGAGTCAGCCCAGTGGTAAATAGAAAGATCTGCATCTAGATGGGAGGGAGGAGTTGCACCTGGGACCTGAATAGGACTGTGCCCGCCCCCAAAGTACTGGCTCCACCCCCTGTGTTGCGTCTGATGTCTCTGCCCTGTACACTGAAAGAAGAGAAGGAAGACTGTCAACAAAGTGCTCCAGGACTGTACTTGCCTCCGCAATGTTGGCTCCACCTCCTGTGGGGTGTCTGATGTGCCTGCCCTGCACTGTGAAATGAAAGGAGAAGTCTGGTAAACAGAGTGCTTGAGAACTGATTTTGACTGGGCACAGGCCCCTCTCCCCTCAGAGAACAAAGGATTTTGGGGTATAAGTATTGGGACCCTGATCCCAAGAAATTAGATCACTTCTGGACTTACAAGATGAAACCTCTGCTGAGGAGAAGGAACCTGAAGAAACTGAGGAGAGACTATTCCCAAGCTGAAGTGCTGCTTAGGGGATTGGCCTGCAGTGGTTGCCTGACTGCCAAAGAGAGGAGAAATAACTTTGTGGACTTTACTTTCACCTTGTGCAAAAGATCTCCAAGGGCTTGGAAGAGAGCTTGCCCCCTGACCGAAGTCCCAGGACCAGTGGACTTCACCAGCCTTTGTGAATTCACCTGGAAAAGTGGCTACAGAGGCAGGAAGCTGTGACAGACCCTCACAACTGGCCCGGTGTCCTGTAGGCACCACATCAAGCAACTTCCGCCTCGAACGACGCAAGTTCTGCACTCACCGACTCCATCCTGATGCCGTCACTGAGCCGTTGCCTGCACCGCAACTGGTAGACACACCACGACGTGCAACGCCTCGCTACACCGAATCGAACTGGTCTGACCGACGCAGCCACTGCTGCTGACTTCGAGTCTGCACTGGAGTTGGGGACTGCCTCGCACGCTTTGGAAAGCACCGCCTCACTCACACCGCTGTTCGGACTGATCAACGCCAGCTCCCGAACTCCAGCTCGTTCGCTGTACAGCAAGCTGCAAGCACCACATCGAAGCACCGTCTCGCCCTGCAACGCAGCCTTGGATCCACCGACTCTGTCAACGGGCCGCTGCCTGCACCGCATCGAGGGACAACGCGTCCCACAACGCTTCCTTTCTGCACCGCGACGTACACCGGAACCGGCTCACACATCCATGCCGGCCGCCTCAAGTAAAAGGTACTGTGACTGAGTCTGTCGACATTTGAGTGAGCCGTTACCGACGCGGTCCGCTGGATTTGTCAGACTCTGTTATTTTCAACAACGCTGTAGCCGGACCAGGCTACCGACTCGCACAGAACCTTGATTTAAGCCTTTTTACAAGAACTCTTGAAATCTAATAGTACTGTTGATTCTTTTTGTTGTTTATTGGTCTTGAGGTAACTCTATATAAAATATACCTATTTTTGATATAAAACCTTGTGTGGTGTCCATTTGTAGGGTTGTCACTGGGTTACTGTATGTGGTCACAAATGCTTAACTTACAACGCCTCTAAAATAAAGCCTTGCTGCTCATGCCAAGCTACCAAGGGGGTGAGCAGGGGTTATTTTAGGAGTGTAATCCCCCTTACTTTGACTAGAGGAGAGGGTCCCTATTTGTCACAAGTACCTACCTGTGCCAACTAGAGACCCCCAATTCTAACAGGGGCAAATACCTATAGTAAAGTAGAGTTAATGGGGGTGTGGCAAATACCCACAGCAATGTAGAGTCAACATGTGGGTTGAGCAAATACCCATAGCAATGTAGAGTCAATAGGGGGTGGCAAATACCTACAGGAATGAAGAGTCAACAAGGGGCTGGCAAATACCTACAGTAATTTAGAGTCAACATTGGGGTGGCAAATAACCACAGCAATGTGGGGTCAACGTGGGGGATGGCAAATATCTACAGCAATGTACAGTCAATGGGGCAAATACCTTCAGCAATGTAGAATCAATAGGTGGTGTGGCAAATACCCACAGCAATGTAGAGTCAACATGTGGGTTGTGCAAATACCCACAGCAATGTAGAGTCAATAGGGGTGGAAAATACCCACCACAAAGTAGAGTCAACATGTGGGTTGCGCAAATACCCACAGCAATGTACAGTCAACATGGGGGTGGCAAATACCTACAGTAATGTACAGTCTATAGAGGGGAAGAAATATCTACGGCAATGTAGAGTCAAATGGGGGCAACTACATACAGCAATGTAGAGTCAATAGGGGTGTGGCAAATACCCACAGCAATGTAAAGTCAATAGGGGATGTGCCAAATACCCACCGCAATGTAGGGTCAATATGTGGGTTGCGTAAATACCCACAGCAATGTAAAGTCAACATGGGGGATGGCAAATACCCACAGCAATGTAGAGTCAACATGTGGGTTGCGCAAATACCCACAGCAATGTAGAGTCAATGGGGGTGGCAAAAACCAACAGCAATGTGGATTCAACATAGGGGGTGGCAAATATCCACAGCACTGTAAAGTCAACATGTGGGTTACACAAATAGCCACATAAAAATAGAGTCAACAGGGGGGTGGCAAATACATACAGCAATGTACAGTCAATGGGGGGGTGGCAAATACCTACAGCAAAATATAGTTAATAGGGGGTGTGGCAAATGCCCATAGCAATGTAGAGTCAACATCTGGGCTGCGCAAATACCCACAGCAATGTAGAGTCAATAGGGGTGTGGCAAATACCTACAGCAATGTAGAGTCAACATAGGGGGTGGCAAATACCCACAGTAATGTAAAGTCAACATGTGGGTTGCGCAAATAGCCACAGCAATATAGAGTCAATTGGAGGGTGGCAAATACCTATAGCAATGTAGAGTCAATATATGGACACAACAATGTAGAAGCATATCTGTGGTTGGGGAAATACATTATACGTGTAGATGCATATCTGGGGTGGGGAAATACCTCCATATGTGTAGATGGATATCTGGGGTTGGGGGCAAATACCCCCATATGTGTAGATGCATATCTGGGGTTGGGGGAAATACCCCCATGTGTTTAGATGCATATCTGGAGTGGGAGTAATACCCTCATACGTGTAGATTCATATCTGTGGTTAGGGGAAATACCCCCAAACATGTAGATGCATATCTGGGGTTAGGGGAAATACCCCCATACATTTAGATGCATATCTGGATTTGGGGGAAATAACCCCATACCTGTAGATATGTGTAGATTCATATCTGGGATTGGGGGAAATACCCCCATACGTGTAGATGCATATCTGGGGTTGGGGCAGAATTAACTCCAGAAATGTGTACATCAACAATGTAACTTATGATGAAACCCATTCCCCAAATCACTAAATGTGGAGTACATTCTGCAGAATGTCTATATAAACAATCACAAAGGTCTTTTTCAATTAAAGCCATTAACACAGTGTTTCAGCAAAAGTAACTGGCTACATTGAGGAATGGGTAGAGTGGAGATGCAAGTGCTCCAGGGACCCTTAACAAACAAACAAAGACTCATCATCCACTAAATGGTCTCTTACAAACCTGTGAAACACTGGAGACTGATATGCACACAAGACAGACTAACCAGCTACCGTTGAGGACTGTATGTGTGTGTGGGGAAGCTGTCTAAGCCTGGGATGACCCACATGATGGGGGGGCGAAGCCCATAGCCACTCAGGGTGTTGACACCCAATCAGAAAGTGTTCAGTACCTTTGGAAATGCCATGATGGCATTTGAGCATTGGTCGATGGGCAGGTGCATATACTTATACAGCCTCCCCCAAGCTACTGCAACATTATGCCATGATTTCCATGGATCACCAGATGGTCTGTAAATAGAGGCTGGGGGACAGTCTTTCGGCAATGACCACCATAGTGCACTGCCTTACATGCCTTGACAGAGCTAGTGTCATCACTGCAACACAAACGTCACTTTAAGGTCATTGCAGGTGCAGGGAGTTTGCATTGAATGCAGGGCCCTTGCAGGAAGCCAAGTCACAGTTCAAAAACACATGTGACATAGTAATCCTGAAACAAGGAAATATGGGTACATATTGTGAGGAGAGACATGTGCAGAATTAAGTCCGCTTTGTCCTCATTTGGCACTGAAACAATGTACAATAATCTATTGAACCATCAAGGAGACTTTCAACAAACACATTTTTCCATCAGGCCATAAGTCAGTATTTAATGTGCACAATGGGAGCCCTCGTGGACACACAGGGGCGACCCTTGCTAAACCAGATCAAAGGTAACAAAATTTGTGATAATGCAAAAACTCATGGAACTGGGTGTACTGTTCCAGTGTCAACTGAGTGTTTATTCACAGTGCAATGTGTTTTCCTCAGTGCAACCAGAGACTTCATCACAATGACACCATCTCCCTTGGTGTCACCATTTGGCCTGGGCATAGTTTGCGGAGTTTTGGTACGCGAAACTCCGCTAAGTTACAAAAAAACTCCGCGAAGTCCTGCAAGTGGCGGAGTGCAGTGCCAACTGCAGTATATGCTGATATTCCTGCCACTCGGGTAGAAATTCTACCCGAGTGGCAGCTCGAGCTTGCGTACATACCGTTCACAATCGCAGACTTACCGTTCGCAATCGCCGCTGCACATCACGAAGCAGAGATTTCTGCACTTTGCGAACTCCGCGGAGTGCAAAGTGCAGAAAACTCTGTAAACTCCATAAACGGAGCGAAGTTCACCACCCAGGCCTAGTCACCATACCTCAGATATTCAAAATCAGAATGCCAGCAATATTCATACGTGTGTAGTGTACTGGCAAGTGTGAGCATGCACACCCGGGGTAGTTTTACCCCAGGTAGAACAACAACACATATTCATTACATGGACATTGATGGGGCTGTACCCCTCAAAGGAATGGACTGCCATCCATTGTTCAAAATTCATGACATTGCAAATATAGCAATCACCACATCCATCCCTGTGCACTGTAAAGGGCAATAATGACCAATTAATGAGTACAATTACGTACAAAGGGTGAAATGCCACATATGTCAACACACAACTCAGACAAGGCAAGGCTAGGTTGATGCAACTTTAACAGTGATGCCAATAGGTCTTGCATATGACAGGGTTCTCAAAGTGGACATTCACACAATCAGTCATGAAAATTCATTGGCAGACAGCAAGCTGCAGACGACACATTCCGCATCTTCATATCTACTCTGGCAACTGTATTTGACTACTCACAGAAACAAAATTGACGGATGTATGATGATACAACGCATACCATTACAACGCATTCTTTTACATCGCAATTTGTACTTCGCAGTCTATTACAACGTATGTTTCTACATCGCATACCATTACAACTCAAATATATTTAATGCATTGTAAGTGCCATTACAACGCAAAACAGTACTACGCATGCTATTACAACACATTTAAAAAAAAAAATTTAAATAATCCCTGGCACGGGATGCAGGGAAAATAGGGGGTTTGGGTGGGGAAGTGTATTAAAATGTGGGCAGAAACTGTACCCACTGACCAATAAAAATACTCTTTACAAAAAAATAATACTCAGGTATTAATTTTAATACTCCAATCTTAAAAGTATTTGAAATAAAAATAATAATAAATATATAAATAGATTTTAAAAGAAGAAATTCACCAAAAGGCATTAAATATAAATGATTCCGAAAACCAAACACGAAAAGGCAGACTGCAGAAACGTAAACGAGCGGATCCGACCACCATGTTAAGAACTATGCTCAGCCTGAAGTCCATCATCAGTTTCCATGACATTACATGACATTACATTGACCCCATAGCAAACAAAATGGGGTTCAAAACAAACACAAACCAAAATAACAGACTTAAATATAAACGCAAATTAAATTATAGTTTTAATATAATATAAATGAGAAAAAAACAATGAACATGGTACATATTTTTATTAAAATAATGGTGAAACGCAAAAAAAGTATAAAAGGAGCCAACCACCATTTTGAAAGCAGTGGTCAGTTGACCACGTTTGAGAGCGGACGCACATTTTTCTACCTCTTTGGTTCATACAAACTGTCTGTAACAGATACAGAAACAGTCTATCAAATTTCCAAGTAAGTAACTAACATGGCAAAAGATTAATTAGATTTTTTATTAAATTCTCAAAATCAAAATTTTAATTAATTTTCACTTTTTCACAGATTTACGTACTTAGAGGCCCATTACTATGTCGGGCGGATTGCCTCCGCCGGCCTGGCGGAGGCAATCCGCCCGACATCCATTCCCGAAATCCCCCCGCCTTATTAGCATGGCGGGGGGGACCGCAGCAGACGGAAAGACCGTCTGCCGCTTTTTCGCCCCGGTCGCCTTGCGGCTGGGGCGGAGAATGTTTAATATGGTGGTGGTGTCTCATAGATACCGCCAGACATATTAGTAGGGGCTGTCAGTAATGTCAGAAAGGCATGTGGTCTTCACTCTGGTGGCCCCCTGCAGGCCCCCAGAGTGAAGGAGGGGTGGGGGCTGCACGCGGGGGGGTACCTGTGGTAGCCCCCCACTTTGCATAAAAAAGCGGCAGGCACCGCGCAGTGCCTGCTGCTTTGTTTATGCAAATGCTGAAATGCATTTCTAGCATTGTGGCGGGCGGTGCTGAGAGCACCGCCCGCCACAATGCTAGAAATGCAGGATGTGCACACCACAGTAGCGGTCACATCCTAATGCCCCCCACGGGGCCCCCACCCTTATGGCGGGCGGTCCCAATCCCCGCTAGGGGTCCTAAAGGACCCCTTAGTATTAAAAAAAATTTGGAGAAGGAAAGAAAAGCATCTTTCAAGTTTACTCTGTAAAAAGTAAGTGAAAATATATAGTGTTTATAGATAAAAAAAGGTTGAGTTTTTTTTAAACTAAAAAGTGTGTTATAATTATTTATATGCCTTTTTTTGTAATAAAATTACAAAATGTTGTGATAAAGCATAGTAATATACAAAGTTTAACCACTTTACATGGTGTAAGTTTATAAAAAATAACTTGAATGTTGATGATGTGGCTAGAAAAATAGTAGGAGTACCTATCATCTTTCATACACACATCTGTAATAGAGGAAGATTGAAAATAAAAATATTACAGAGAACGCAATGAGGTGAAAAAACTACATAGTAGGTGAGTAAAACTAATATTCTATGCGGAAAATGAGTGTGTAAATCGGTCAAAAAACTGAAAATAATTGTGAAATTATGAACACATACTTTAAACTTCACACAACATTTTAAAGTTATTGTATTTTGAAAAAGGTAATATTAATAATGCTGAAGTTGGAAAAAAATGCCTAACAATGTAGGGAGTGAAAACATGCAAATAAATACTTTTGAAAGTTATGAAATTACATATTTCAGAAAAAAAGCAGAAGTTAAAGAAAGGAATACAAGTTTTTCTTTCAAAGATGATGGAATATATTTCTTTTGTCAACAGAATAAACAAAGACAGAGTTTTTAAAACAGAAAATTAAAACATTTGCACCTTGCAAATATCCAACAATCAACAGAAGAAAATTCTTCAAACTACAACATAACATTACAATGTGAGTACATGACCAAAATAATCCAGAAGATTTACTAAGACTTTTTTACCCATTGCTAGCAACACACATGCAAATGTATAGAAATAATTGTAATGTAAAATCTTTTCTCAAGCAGATTAAAACAAGAAGAATCTATTTACAAAAAACAAGATCGAAATCAAACATCAAAAATAAGCATAAAGCAACTCCAAATATTTGAAAAGGTAATTGCAAGTGAAACTTTTTGCCATATCTTAGAAATGATTCCTAAAATGGGCATAATGTTAAAATTACTAATACTTACATACCAAGAAGTAGTGTGGTTAGTGTAGTAGTATAATAGTGTAGTGTTTTATAATAGTGTAGGGGTGGGAGTAGTGTTGATACTGTTGTAGTGTTTTAGGGTTTATGGTAGTGTAGGGGAGGGAGTATTGTTGTAGTGTCATGGTGTTTTACGGTTAGGGGTAGTGTAGGGGTGGAAGTAGTGTGGGTAGTGTTATAGAGTAGTATTGTTTTATGGTTAGGGGTAATGTAGGGGTGGGAGTAGTGTAGGTACAGATGTAGTGTATTAGCGATTTAGGGTTGAGGGTAGTGTAAGGGTGGAAATAGTGAGTAGTGTGGGTAGTGCTATAGTGTACTAGTGTTTTTGTGTTTAGGGTAGTGGTAAAACTTACTTCAATAATGCACATCTGTTCTTTTTATTATAATACAGATAATGTCATCCAATCAAGAAGCCAGATATGTAACCTCAAGCCGGGGAAACCAGCTACTGAAGCATGCATGGTATATTTATTGTATGGAGAGACTAACAGAACCAAGGTGTCATTGGAGGTGTGTGCAATACTACTCATCCCATTGAACAGGCAGAGCGGTTATTCTGGGTGACTCTGTTTTAAGAACCCCAGACCATAACCACTCTGCCTCTGCAATGGAGAGTGAGGTGAGAGAAACCATTAATGAAATTAAAGATATTGCATCCACCTCCAATGATTCCTGTGGTTCTATTTTGAGGGAGGTTGCAGAACACGTCCCATCTCATGTTGCCAGTAGTATGACCGTTATTGCCAATCTGAGATGAATTATACAACGTAAAAAACAGGCAAGTAACCCACAACGAGTTACACCACAATCTTTCTCTGATATACTTATTCCTCCTGAACTCTGTCTTACTGTTTCTAACGAACCCTTCCTATTGCATGATAACAAAACCCCTCTGAAAAGAATCCTTATCTTTAGCACACCCCGTAATCTTGCTAAGTTAGAGAATAGTGATGTTTGAATGATGGGTGGGACGTTTAAAAGCACACCCCATCCTTTCACCCAAATATACACCCTTCATGCTAAAATTAACAATTCAGTTGTCCCCTTAGTGTACAGTTTGCTACCTGATAAACAATCTACAACTTACACTGAACTTTTAACAGTGTTTAAATCCAAAACATCGAACAAAAGTCCTAGAAAAGTAATTATTGATTTTGAATTGACAATGATTAACGTTATTACCAAAACGTACACAGATACCCAAATTCAAGAATGTTTTTTCCACTTACGCATTTTGGCGTAAGATACAAAAAACATCCTTAGTTGTTGATTACGTATCAGATAGCAAACTGCAATTTGAACTAAAAAAAACAAATTGTACTTTGCTTTGTTTCTCCTGACAGTGTAGATGAGTACTACACTGCAATTACAGAATCTGACTACTTCACAGGAAACGAAGAAAAATTGTCATCCTTACTAAATTATTTTGAAGACATATGGATTGGGCATCTAAGCAGGTAGGGTCGCAGGAGGAAGCCACGATTCCATGTGGAGTGGTGGAACTGCTACTCGAGTTGCTTAGAAGGAGGAGCAAAAACAAACAATGCCATAAAGGGATGGCACAACTCCTTCAACCATACAATTGGCAAGCATCACCCCAAATTCTATCATTTTTTGGAAATTTTGAGGAAGGAGCAAAGTTTCCAAGAAATGAGAATTGCTCAAACATTAACTAGTAGTCTGAACCCACAAAATAAAAAAAAAATCAAAGGAAATGTTGGAAAGACATTTGGGTGCATTACAACAGTTTTTGTTGTGTGTGGCTTCTGACTACCTGTATAATGTTGCACACATCTTACATTACTAACAAACACTAGACTTTTATTTTCCTGTTTTGCCCAAAAACCTCTTCCAAATTGGCCTTTTTTATAAAAAAAATACATTTAATAATTAAAAGTTGGGTCCCCTTACATTTTATTTGACACAACATTTTTTTGTTTTCCATCAGTATGTCCAAGGTTTGTAATTCCATTATGCAAACCATATTTAAAAACAATTCATCTGAGTTATTTTTTGGGTATAAAAGACATTTTAATAGCAAAAGGTTTTCTGCATTTTTTCTAAAAATTTTTTTAATTACATTTAAAAGCTGGCTCCAACCTTTTTTAATAACTTTATAAAATATTTTTCGCTGTACAGGTGACCCAACGCGGGCATACTCTGACAACATGGTTGGTGAATTGACATATAAAACATCTAAAATATAATTTTAATATCTATCAACCTCCCTAGTCTCTCCTTAAAATAAATATCACTTATGTTCTATTTTTTTTGATTCTTCATAAGTATGTTAAATTAACGCCGGCTTCCCTTGCTTCTGCTCTAACCAGCTACGATCCGATCCTGAAAATGGTGACCTTCACGCTACAAATGTACCTCTTATGGTCATCTACTGCTACAGAATTAAAAATGGACCATTCCTTTCCATATAAAGTTCATATACCTGTAAATATGCTTCTATAAATATGTAAACATTTTAAATACTGTAAATAAAAAACAAAATCATATTTTTTTAACAAAATAAAGTTTAAGAAATGGCAATAAAAATTTTAAACACAAAAATGTTTTTTTTAATATTGGAAAATGTTTTAGTAATACGATTTTAATAATATTTTGTAAATATTAATATTACATTTTTTAGCATCTTACCTTCAATCTGCTCCAACATGCTGGAAAGAGTAGACTTTTGAAATTACTAATGTAAATACTGGAAGGTGCAACAATTGGGAAAGTGCTGGATAGTGTAAACAATTAAACTACTATTCTTACCCCAGGGTGGTGCAAGGGTACTGTAAGTGCGGATTAATTCATTTTTTCAATAACTATTCTAACTCCAGGATGGTGCAACAGTAGGTTAAAAGCTGGATAGCATAAGGGAAAAAAGTACTATTTTAATTCCAGGGTGGTGGATAGTGTAGGGGTTTTGAAATTACTAATCTACTTCCAGGGCGGTGCAACAGTAGGGTAACTGCTGGATAGTGTAGGGATTACATTTTCTTTTCTAACTCCAGGGTGGTGCAACAGTAGGGTAAGCCCTGGCTAGAGTAAGGGTGTTAAAATGACTATTCTAACTCCTAGGTGTTGCAACAGTATGGTGAGTGCTGGATAGTGTTGTGGTTTAAAATTACTATTGTAACTCTAGGGTGGTGCAACATTAGGGTAAGTGCTGATTAGTGTACAAGTTTCAATTGCTATTCTTACTCCAGGGTGGTGCAACAGTAGTGTGAGTGCTGGATTGAGTGGGGGATAAAATTACTATTCTAACTCCAGGGTGGTGCAACACTAGTGTGAGTGCTGGATAGTTTTGGGGTATAAAATTACTATTCTAACTCCAGGGTGGTGCAACAGTAGGGTGAGTACTGGAGAGTGTAGGGATTACACTTTCTTTTCTAACTTCAGGCTGGTGCAACAGTAGGGTAAGTGCTGGAAAGTGTATTGGTTTAAAAATTACTATTGTAACTCCAGGGTACTGCAACAGTAGTGTGAGTGATAGGTAGTATAGGGTATTTTTAAATTACTATTCTAACTCTAGGTGGTGCAACAGTAGGGTGAGTGCTGGATAGTGTTGTGGTTTAAAATTACTATAGTTACTCCGGGGTGGTGCAACATTAGGGTAAATGCTGGATAGTGCATGGGTGTCAATTACTATTCTTACTCCAGGGTGGTGCAACAATAGTGTGAGTGCTGGAGAGAGTAGGGGGTACAATTACTATTCTAACTCCAGGGAGTGCAACAGTAGTGTGAGTGCTGGACAGTTTAGGGGATACAATTACTATTCTAACTCCAGGGTGGTGCAACAGTAGTGTGAGTGCTGGATAGTGTAGGGAAGAAAATGTGTATTCTAACTCCAGGGTGGTGCAACAGTAGTGTGAGTGCTGGATAGAGTAGGGGATAAAATTACTATTCTAACTCCAGGGTTGTGCAACACTAGTGTGAGTGCTGGATAGTTTGGGGGTATAAAATTACTATTCTAACTCCAGGGTGGTGCAACAGTAGGGTGAGTGCTGAATAGTGTATGAGTTAAAAGTACTATTGTAACTCCAGGGAGGTGCAACAGAAGTAGTAGTGCTGGATAGTTTAGGGGATAAAATTACTATTCTAACTCCAGGGTGGTGCAACAGTAGTGTGAGTGCTGGATAGTGTAGGGAAAAAAATAAGTATTGTTATGTTAACAATACGATTTTAATAATATTTTGTAAATATTAATATTACATTTTTTAGCATCTTACCTTCAATCTGCTCCAACATGCTGGAAAGAGTAGACTTTTGAAATTACTAATGTAAATACTGGAAGGTGCAACAATTGGGAAAGTGCTGGATAGTGTAAACAATTAAATTACTATTCTTACCCCAGGGTGGTGCAAGGGTACTGTAAGTGCGGATTAATTCATTTTTTCAATAACTATTCTAACTCCAGGATGGTGCAACAGTAGGTTAAAAGCTGGATAGCATAACATAACAATGTTATGTTAAAATTCTTGTAAAGCGCACTTACACCCAACGGTTTCATGGCGCTGTGAGCAGGAGAGGACGGACAGTCAGAAGTCGAGGCAACAGAGAGAAGGAGTTTTTAGTCGTAAGCTTTACAGAACAAGAAAGTTTTCAGGAGGGACCTAAAATGGGCATATGAAGTGGTGAGTCGGAGCTCCAGAGGGAGTACAGTCCAGCGCGAGGGGGCGAGAAACGAAAATCTAAGGCCACCATGCTTTTTGCACTTAAAAGCGGGAGTCGTGAGGAGGGCGAGATGGGAGGAACGAAGGTTGTGCGATGGGAGGTAGTGGTGAAGGAGAGAAGAGATAAAAAAGGCTTTAAAGGTGATGCAGCCTAATTTAAATTCACAGCGATTGGCCACCGGGAGCCAGTGAAGGGTTTTAAGCAGGGGACGAACATGGTGGTGTCTGGGCTGATGAAAAATTAATCTCGCAGCCTGGTTCTGTACCAGCTGCAAACGGTTCAGCTGGTATGCAGGAATTCCGACATAGAGGGAGTTAGCGTAATCGATCCTGGAGATTACAAGTGCCAAAAGGGCCAGGGTAAGGGCCTCTGTAGTGAGGAAGCAAGATATTTTGCGGATCTTTCGAAGATGGAAAAAGCTAGAAGAGATCACAGCGTTAATATGGGGCTTCATCTAGAGGTCCTTACAAATAATAACTCCCAGACTCTTAGCAGAATCGACAGGGCGAGAAGGGAGAGCCAAGACACGAAGGCCAGAAGTTGGAACTCCAAGGATTGGAAGCTCCCCCGATCAAGACCAACTCGGTCTTGTCGGGGTTGAGCTTTAGATGATTTTCTCCCATCCAGTCACTGATAAGGCCCAAGGTGGACTGAAAGTTGTAAATGGATTGGTCAGAGTAATCAATGTCAAAAACCAACTGAATGTCATCCGCATAGTTGAATGTGGTGACATTGCTACCATGTAAAGAACGATAAGGGGAGTGAGGTACAAATTAAAAAAGTATTCTAACTCCAAGGTGGTGCAACAGTAGGGTAAGTGCTGCATAGTGTGAGGAATAAAATTACAATTCTTACTCCTGGGTTGTGCAATAGTAGTGTGAGTGCTGGATAGTGTATGAGTTAAAATTACTATTCTAACTTCCGGGTGGTGCAACACTAGTGTGAATGCTGGATAGTTTTGGGGATAAAATAATTATTCTAACTCCAAGGTGGTGCAACAGTAGGGTGAGCACGGGATAGTGTAGGGGATAAAATTACTATTCTTACTCCAGGGTGGTGCAACAGTAGGGTGAGTGCTGGATAGTGTAGGAAATAAAATTACTATTCTAACTCCAGGGTGGTGCAACAGTAGTGTGAGTGCTGGATAGAGTTGTGGATAAAATTACTATTCTAAACTCCAGGGAGGTGCAACAGAAGTGGGAGTGCTGGACAGTTTAGGGGATACAATTTCTAATCTAACTCCAGGGTCGTGCAACAGTAGTGTGAGTGCTGGATAATGTAGGGAATAAAATTAGTATTTAAACTCCAGGGTGGTGCAACAGTAGTGTGAGTGCTGGATAGAGTAGGGGATACAATTACTATTTTAACTCCAGGTTGGTGCAACACTAGTGTGAGTGCCGGATAGTTTTGGGGTATAAAATTACTATTCTAACTCCGGGGTGGTGCAACACTAGTGTGAGTGCTGGATAGTTTTGGGGTATAAAATTACTATTCTAACTCCGGGGTGGTGCAACAGTAGGGTGAGCACTGGATAGTGTAGGGGATAAAATGACTATTCTTACTCCAGGGTGGTGCAACAGTAGGGTGAGTGCTGGATAGTGTAGGAAATAAAATTCCTATTCTAACTCCAGGGTGGTGCAACAGTAGTGTGAGTGCTGGATAGAGTAGCGGATAAAATTACTATTTTAACTCCAGGGGGGTGCAACAGAAGTGGGAGCGTTACCAGTTTATGGGATACAATTCCTATTCTAACTCCAGGGTGGTGCAACAGTAGTGTGAGTGCTGGATAGTGTAGGGAATACAATTAGTATTCTAACTCCAGGGTGGTGCAACAGTAGTGTGAGTACTGGATAGTTTTGGGGTATAAAATCACTATTCTAACTCCAGGGTGGTACAACACTAGTGAGACTGCTGGATAGTTTTGGGGTATAAAATTACTGTTCTAACTCCAGGGTGGTGCAACAGTAGTCTGAGTGCAGGATAGAGTAGGGGATAAAATAACTATTCTAACACCAGGGTGGTGCAACAGTAGTATGAGTGCTGGATAGTGCAGGGAATACAATTGCTATTTTAACTCCAGGGTGGTGCAACAGTAGTGTGAGTGCTGGATAGTGTAGGATATAAAATTACTATTCTTACTCCGGGGTGGTGCAAGAGTAGTCTGAGTGCTGGATAGTGTTGGGGATAAAATAATTATTATAACTCCAAGGTGGTGCAACAGTAGGGTGAGCACTGGATAGTGTAGGGGATAAAATGACTATTCATACTCCAGGGTGGTGCAACAGTAGGGTAAGTGATGGATAGTGTAGGGAATAAAATTACTATTCTAAGTCCAGAGTGGTGCAACATTAGGGTGAGTGCTGGATAGTGTAGGGGTTAGAAGGGCACTTTAAAGTCCCGAGCCGAAGACGAGTGACTTTAACAAACTAGCGTGTTTTTATTAGCCGGTTTAGCCCAGCTACGAAGGGCTAAATGACTATTATATCATTCTACAACTAAAGGGTAGAATGTTCTACCAAATAAAACAATATCCTCTCGTTGCTCGATTTGATTTATATCCCCTCAAGATTAGAGAAGCGTTTGAAAGACATTCGAATGTTGCTCTGTGGACCTTTACCGGCCCTTAGAAGCAGGGAACAATCCATTTTCTGCAATGAAGGTCACAACTTTCCAAAGTTTTAATTTATTTTAATTCTCCAATAGCATTAAATATTATTCCTATTTATGTACCATGCGTAACACTATTACTCTATCACATATCAAATTGCACTGAACCATGAACCCTTCACATATGAGTCGAGAATCTTATGCTTACCCATATTTACATGACATTGTGCGGAATGTTGCACCTCGCAATCTTCATTTTTACAAACACGCATGTGTTTTGTCCTTTGGCTTGGATGAATAATCTCTTATTTTTTTGTCTTTGTTGTTAGCAGTCATTCCCTCCCCCTGCGCGGAGTTGCAAGGACATCTGATTGGGTCGTATTTTGAAAACATAATCTTTCAGAAGTTTTTTCATTGGCTGAGAACCATTTTAAGAAGAACTATTACCAACCATTCCCTTCCCATGCGCTCAGCTACAGAGACATCTTATTGGCTGTAGTGTTGTAAACTGGACCTTCCTTCACATAATGTTGATTGGCTTAGATTTTTTATATGTTAAAGTAACGTTAACCATTCCCTTACCATCGACGTAGCCATTTTGTGACGCACTTTAAATTACAATGAGTAAAAAAAAAGGATAAGGGAAGGCATTTTACACTATACACTTATTACAGTGCTCATGAGTTTGTGGACTGTTAAGGTAAAAAAACGATTACAATTTTTTACTTTCGTTTATATTAATTATTTTCTTTCTTTTTTTGTGTTCTGGGAGTGGTTCTTCCTTACCCCAAATAATTTAAAACGTATGACAGGTTTGCAGGGCACATTCACTTTTATTTAAATATAAAAATGTTCTTTGCACAATAGTACTTATCTTGAGCAATGATTATTTTTAAACTATAATAATAGTACTGAGTTTTCTTCTTTAGCGTGGAGTACTACTTACTAGCATTAAATGTATAAATCTAGTTATGTGCAGAAAAAGTAGACATGGTTTGAAATTATTTTTATTAAGTCTTTAAAAATTGAAATATATATACAATTCTCACTCTATATATCAGATGGGTGACATACAAAATCGGTATTCAAAACAATTGTCTTACGCGATAGTACACACTCTTTTTTTTCCGCAAACACTATTTTTGATTGTAATCATTTTAAAAGTGTTGCCCCATCGTCTTCTGAATATAATAGGGCATGTTTTTCTTTCAGATAAAGTAGAATAGGAGTGCTACAAGAAACACTCCCTCACTACATCATCTTTGGTTTTTTTTGTACATTCCATTCCAATTACTCTTTATGTAAACAGTATGGCTTATGAAAAGCATTTGTTTTTCCTTTTAATTGACAATATTTTTATTTTCATGTTTACTGCTTGCGAAGATAAACCTCCAGCTCATCATGAGGGAAAATTGGTAAAAGCACTACACAATATACATACTTGTAAACCCATTTTCACTGTAGAAGAAAAAGAGTATTAGTGGTACTATTTTTTTAAAATAATTTCTATATAATTCAAACCTTCTGTTCTTCATTTCTTCGTAGTATTTTCTTTTTGCGACAATAGTACTTTAACTAATCTTAAATGTAAATGTAAATGTACAGGAATTTATATAGCGCAAATCACCGAGCGGTTTCTAAGCGCTTGCTTAGGGAACCCGTCCTGGTATTCCCCTGTGAGATAACCCCAGCAGGTTATCCGCAAGGTGAAAGCCAGGCATTCCGCCACGAGGGGCCGTTGTGGAGATTAAGCAAGCTATTGCCCAGAGTTGCAGAGTGTGAACCCGTGAATCGAGTAGGCACCGGAGCGAGAATTGTCGAGTACATGGACATTTTTTTTTTTTAGGACTCAAGACCCCGCCGAGCCGGGAATTGAACCCTGGTCCCGGGCTGACCTCTGCTTCCAGGTCTGCCTCCTCTAACCAGTGAGCCACACTTCTCCACTTCATGTCGTTAGTAAAGTACTTTTATACTTATACATGCTACATTTTTAAATCTTTAAAATATACTTGCATTTGAAAAATATATAAATCATAGGCTTATAGCATTATTTTACCTCTCTTTAAAATTCTTTCCTCCTTCCGTTGAAATAATCAATAATCAATCAATCAATAATTAATTTGTAGAGCACACTACATACCCGCAAGTGTTCCAAGGCGCAGAGGGGGGGTGCTGTTGCTACTGGTCGAACAGCCAGGTCTTGAGTTGTCTCCTGAAGGTTAGAAGGTCTTCCGTTTGTCGTAGGATGAGGGGGAGGGTGTTCCAGGTTGTCGCGGTGTGGTGGGAGAAGGATCTGCCTCCGGCTGTGGTTCTACGGATGCGTGGGACGGTGGCCAGAGAGAGGTCTGCGAAGCGGAGTTTCCTGTTGGGTGCAAAGAAGGGGAGTCGACTGTTGAGGTAGGCTGGGCCGGTCTTGTGGAGTGCCTTGTGTGCGTGGATCAGGAGCTTGAAGGAGATTCTTCT
Source organism: Lissotriton helveticus (assembly GCF_964261635.1). Lineage (NCBI taxonomy): Eukaryota > Metazoa > Chordata > Amphibia > Caudata > Salamandridae > Lissotriton > Lissotriton helveticus. Next base: position 1,474,505,669 of record NC_136065.1, read on the forward strand.
GTCGACAGGGAGCCAGTGCAGGTTCATTAGGTGGGGGGTGATGTGGACATACATCCAACTCCTCTAGAGGGAACATAATGTTTTACATTTTACAATATATACATTAACAATATATTCCCTCTGAGGAAATGGAAGATAAACAGAAGATGAATCCGACGCTCGTAAACTTTACCTTGCTCATAGTTTCGTCACCCATAATTAATTCTCTGAAACTACACTAATCATCCTACTGGTGTGGTTTATATACTTTTTTGTTAGTGAAGTCTCTATGGAATTAATTTACTGCTCCTCCCATTTTTTGTTCACGTTTTTCAGTTGACATGTGCTCTCATTTCCAATGTTGAACCTACACACGTGTTTTTGTAAACGTGAAACTTGTAAATCAGTTTTACTTTCGATTGATATCCTCATACATTTTCTCTCATTCATATACTTTTAATTCTTTCTCTCTTTTAAAATATGAGTATTAAAATTGATACCCAAGTATTAATTTTTGGATGTGAGTATTTATATTGATCAGTGTGTATAGTTTCTGCCCAGTGTTTATTTTTCTGATTTTTAAAAAAAGGTGCAATATGAATATTAATTTTTAAAATGAGTATTATAATAAATACCCGTTTATTTTTTTTTAACCAAGTATTTTTTTTTAATAATCTTTACTGTTCATTTCCACATTTTAATACACTTCCCCAACTAACACCTGTACTATTATACACAAATTGTAAAAAAAATAACCAAATTTGCGTTATAATGGCATTCGTTGTAATTGTATATGCGATGTAATGGCATGCGTTGTAATGACATGCGTTGTAATAGAGCTTATGATGTAAAAGTTGCGTTGTAATGGCTGTCTCCCAAAATTGACACATATGTACTAATCAACATTACCTCATGGCCTGCATGAATTATACTTATGCAGGTATGACCCACTCTCACATCCACCACAAAGTACGTGCTCAAATTTCAAGACTAGCAGGGGTGTGGCCAGCGACCAACCAAGATTGCCGCACTGTGAGGGAGCTCCATTGGGCACCCTCCCAAAACCTCCAATATCTCCAATCAATGTCTGCTGCAGCACAATATACCACTACCAACAGGTCCAGATACCCTGTACAGCAGCCCGTTGTACTTTGGGTCACAGTCGTGAAGCAGAAACCAGCGATTTACGAGTGCGGCCTGCAGCGGGGTAGAACAGCGTAGATGGCATGAGTGGCGTGCGCTTAGGGAGTGACGTGATCTGGCTCCCCGGCACCATTGGAGACAAAGAGAGTGGATACTCCCCAACCAGAACACCCAGCAGCGCAAAAGAGACATGGCTGTGCAGACCGCAGGGGCTGGAGAGCAGAGGGCGCCGGAGGTATTGCTGCCACACATGCTGACTGAGCCCTCGTGAAGGACTATCGAACAATGAGGACCCGCTGGTGAGCGCTGACCAGAGTAGCCTGTTCTGCTCCGGTGTGGCGGAGGCACTAACGAGGGATGTGGTGGTGCCCTGGCCGTGGCCCGCTGCCGCCGTGATTGCCACTTTTACACCGAGCTAGCAGGCGAGCGACCACGGGACACTGAGGGGGCATGGGAGAGCCACATGCCTATAATTGTTCTGGTTGCTGCTGACATAGCCTGTCAGCCTGGGAGCTGCCCGGCTGGGTTAGCCTTCACATTAAAACAGCGAGCGGCCCTCTGAGAGAACACAAGAGCAAGACTGCTATTAAAGTGGGAGACAGAATAATAAAAGTGCTGTTTCTACCCGGGCCCGAGTATGCTAAGACTGTGACCCACATAGTGCAAAAAAGCCCGGCATTTCGGCTGTTACCCAAGACAGGTGGGTCAGTCTGGGGAAGAGCTAAAAGCATGATATACAGGCCCAGGTGGCAGCAATATAGTGGTGGAGAGGCCTTCGAGGTGGCTGGCGACTGCGCTCAACACAGTGACACAAGGGAAGCTCGACAACTAACCAGCAGGAGGCGAGGAAGACGTACCCAACCCACGTGGGGAAGGTAGACAATGGCAGCCCATAGAGGTTCAAAGTTGTCCCGTCAAACCAAACTGGACAAGTTTACCCATGCTAAAGTAGACTCCCAGGTAATAGAAGGGGAGTAGCCACGCCCCAAGTCAGGACCAGGAGAAAGCAGCCCCACACTGCAGGACTTGATGGTTGCAAGTCAGTGTATCCGCTCAACACTCGTAGGCAAGATTGACACTGTCACCTCGGAGGTTTTGCTGATGCACACTGACCTGCAGAATCTGGGACCCCAATTAAAAGCCACGGAAGACTCTATAATCACAATCAATTCGACTACCAAAGAGCTCGAGATGCAGGTGAAACAGCTTCAGACTACAGTGGCTGCCCTAAAAGCGCGATTGGAGGATTATGAGGGCCGCACACGCAGAAACAATGTTCACATCCTAGAACTACCGGAGAAAGCTGAGGGCCCGCCAACTGATCTGTTTGTAGAGGAACTTATAATGCAGCATTTGCAGCCCTGTCCCCTTTCCAACTATTTCTCCTTGGAGGATGCTCACCAAGTACTGGGGGGCCATCACAACCGGTCGTGCCTCCCTGGCCCATACTGGCAAGGATTTTCAATTTTAGAGACCGAGATTTTATATTGCCGGCTGCCCGCTCAGCATCTCCACTGCGTTACGAAAATGCTACAATCATCTTCTTCCCGGATTTTACACTTAAAGTCCAAAACCTATGGCGCTCATCCTAGAGGTTAAGAAATGGCTGCATGAAAAAGAACTGAAATATGCGATGCTCTTTCCTGCCAAGCTGCGAGAGGTAACGAAGGGGAAAACGTGTTTTTTTACTCACCCGAGTAGGTGGGTGACCGGCTTGATGACTGGAGGAAACCTGGGGACTATAGGAACCACTCCTGCAGATGTTGGGAGTAGAAGGAATGGCGTCAGCAGGGACAATATCGCAACGAAGAGACAGAGATTGCCAACAAGAGAACTACCAAAGTCTAACACCTGCCTAATGTGCAGTTGCCACAGATGGGCTGCGATACAGAACTGCATTGAACTGTTGGTATACGCAACCATTACCACCAGTGTACGTGACCTGGCCAGATGAGAAATAATATACCGGATTCACACAAAGGGAGAAACCAATAACGCTGGAGGCGACTTGAGACTGAACTGATTGTAACTGTATGAACATGCTGCAAGGACATTTATTACTTGTTGGTGGGTAGTGAGGGCTTCGACAAATGGGAGGGGGATTGGCAGTGCTCCCTGTTACTGAGAAATGGGGTTAAGGGTCTATGGGTACTCTGCAAACTTTGGGGGGGTGAGTAGTTTTTAGTCCACATTGCAGGGAGGAAGGGAGGGGGAGGGACAGTTTTATTTTTGGGAAGTTTCAATTTAGTACTTATATTATCCAGATGGTGCAGACAATGGAACAGACCATGCACCACAATCACTCAAGAGACATGATACAAGACACCACCTTGACCGACTTGGGAATAGACTGCAGATCTTTCACCGACTGTTACCCTTGAGCCACTGTGAGGCAGATTATTGCATCCCATGGGTTGAACGTGACCCTGACCATATTTCCACACAAACCAGATGCAAGATAACGTCAAAGGAGGGGTATCCCCTAGTTAACTGGTGATCCTCTCCTGGAATGTAAATGGATTAGGGGACAAAATTAGGTGGGAGTGGTATTGCAATATATCAAGCGGCGAGCACCTGATATTGTCTGCTGCATAAACTCCTATACAGGGTACATCCTACTACGTACTCAACAGATGGGGTTACAAGCTGGCAGTGAATGAGGGATGCACTAGAGGCTCTAGAGGGGTGGACATTTTATTATATAAGTCCCTTCCATTTATGGTTCTAGAAGTGATGCATGACCCACTGGGATGTTTTGTGACATTTAATCACAAATGGTCTCTGTTGCCAGAGATCAGGAGCCTAGCCGATACCTATATTCCTATTCACAACTTTCACTGGAGTCGGAATAGTGTATATAGTTACAGAAAAGGCGAATTGTTCCTTTTCTTGGTGTCCCCTCACTCACCAGGGTTGCCCCATGGTGACATGCTTCATCATAGGGGCCATCCCAGTCCTCTACGGGCTGGGGCGTGCTGCGACTTGCGAAGTTACGTAGGAGCACTAACAAAAAGACTATGTGTGGTGCAAGAGTTGTGATGTGATGGAGTGGGGTATATGTGAATGGTTAAAAATACCTGCCTAGTGAGTTTCAAATACTTTATTATTGCTCCCAGGAGGTAGAATTAAAACCGGGGTAGAGGTGGTAGGGTGCCTAAATGACAATGGGTTTAGGTGTACCTAACAACTTCTATCTGCCAACATGTTTCGTGCGTCCCCCAAGCACTTCCTCAGGACTACACAGGGACCAGCCGTGTGTTCGCCACTCCTAACAAAAGCCCAAATAAGCTAATAAATGGAAAAATATTCCTAAATGCTGCAAAATAATAAGGCATGCATCCGGTACCTACGCAACATAAATAATCACATGGTTCCTGTAAGAAAAAGAACATAAGGAAACAGATATGGGGTATCAACACCCCTGAAAAGCACATACATTACACACATACTGGTTGTCCAAAAGTGGGCAATGATTGTGTTCCATATGACCCAACTCAGTGAAAAAACGTTGTCCTGCATAAAAACGTGTTGTTGCACCTCGTGGTAATAAACAAACACACACACTCTACTAGCACACTAGTGCAGTTTCATTCATAAACGTGTATCTTTTTACATACATGAAATGAGGCCTAACTGTGCCCCATGGACTCGGAGGGGTTTAGTATCCAGGCAGAATCTGAAGAAAAAATCAAATGTTTCTGTTAGCCCTGACCGCTCCTACTGAGCACTGTAAGGTGGAAAAAAACGAGACCCGTTTATCGATCTGGCACCGAGGTTCTGTCTCAGCCCATACGCGGTCCCTCTAGACCCTAGATACACTTACTTGATCGTAGGATACCGCGGTCGGTCACCTTTGTTTCTCCCTCCTGTCCGAATGTTGTAGGACCGGAGGAACTCAGTGTATTTACCATGCTCGCGTTTCTTCACTTACGCGTTTGCGGCGTAAATGAGTAGGATGCTGCAGGTTCAGGTCACGTCCCTGCCGTCGGCCATCTTAGGTGTATTTATTGTTGGTAAAACTATTTAAAAGCCAATTTAGTGTGGGTTTTCTGCAAATTTTTCAACGAAAACAATTTTGTGTTCTTAGTAAAACTGAGGGGAAAAAAGTCATCATCATATCGCTGATTTTTATATAACTCGCAAAAGACGTTGCCACACCCCTGACTCATAATGTGAACGTGTTTCATGGGGTGCTGGTCAGTTAGAATCATATCGAGCTTGTTATTTTCCAAAAGAAGGATAAAAAAAGGGGTAGAGAAACCAGAAAATGGGTCTCAATTCATGTATGTAAAAAGATACACGTATATGAATGAAACTTCACTATTGTGCTAGTAGAGTGTGTGTGTTTGTTTATTACCATGAGGTGATACAACACGTTTTTATGCAGGACAACGTTTTTTCACTGAGTTGGGCCATATGGAACACAATCATTGCCCACTTTTGGACAACTAGTATGTGTGTAATGTATGTGCTTTTCAGAGGTGTTGATACCCCATAACTGTTTCCTTATGTTCTTTCTCTTACAGGAACCACATGATTATTTATGTTGCGTAGGTACCGGATGCATGCCTTATTATTTTGCATCATTTATGAATATTTTTCCATTTATTAGCTTATTTGGGCTTTTGTTAGGAGTGGCGAACACATGTCTGGTCCCTGTGTAGTCCTGAGGAAGTGCTTGGGGGACGCACGAAACATGTTGGCAGACAGAAGTTGTTAGGTACACCTAAACCCATTGTCATTTAGGCAACCCACCACCTCTACCCTGGTTTTAATTCTACCACCTGGGAGCAATGATAAAGTATTTGAAACTCACTAGGCAGGTATTTTTAACCATTCACATATACCCCACTCCATCACATCACAATTCTTGCACCACACATAGTCTTTTTGTTAGTGCTCCTACGTAACTTCGCAAGTCGCAGCACACCCCAGCCCATAGAGGACTGGGATGGCCCCTATGATGAAGCATGTCACCATGGGGCAACTCTGGTGAGTGAGGGGACACCAAGAAAAGGAGCAATTCTCCTTTTCTGTTACTATATACACTATTCCGACTCCAGTGAATGTTGTGATTAGGAATATAGGTATCGGCTAGGCTCCTGATCTCTGGCAACAGAGACCATTTGTGATTATTTGATTTTTGGAGGGAGAGCCTTAGCCCCTTTTTCCCTCTACCTCCCTTTATATTTTGTTTATGTTTTGTGACATTGTCAGGAATCTGGGATGGTAGACTATTATATATTGTCTCGCTCTATGTCCCCCACGGCTCCACTCCTCTGCACTGACTGACTTGGGTGCCCACCGAGTAAAATTGCCCCAGGGTGAATTGCTGATTGGGGGAGATTGCAATGCAGCCCTAAATGGAGAAGTAGATCATTGGCCAGCCAGACACAAAGATAGTGCTGGTGAAACACTGGCAGAATTCCCATCAGTCTTAGGCCTTATGTAATCCCTCTGCCCCACAATATTCCTTCAATTCGGTGGTACGTGGGAGCATGACCCGAATTGATTATGTTTTCAGATTGGCAGACCAGTTGTTACAATTTTGTGAGATAATTCTCCTCCCAAGGGGTATTTCCGATCACTCTCCAATTACCGTGACCTATGGGGGCATTCCCCCAACTCGCAGACCTCACATGCCATTTAATCTGGGGTGGGAAATATTGTTTACATCGCATGCGATACTTCGCTTGCCATTACAACACGTTTGTTGCAACGACCGCATTGTTACATTGCAAACCATTACAACGCAAGTCATTACAACGACTTGCATCAAATCCTATGGGAGGCCGTCAAAGGTGTAATTAGGGGACAGGGCATATCCCTGATTTCTGCACACAAGAGAGAAAAGGCAAGGCATCTCACGGAAATAGAAGAGGAGATTACACAGATAGAATTAGATCGGCTGTGTTCATACACCCCAGATTTTTCTCAGTTTAGGAGTAGTAAAGTTAGGACTCCTAACTTTAGGACTCCTAAACTGCGAAAAATCCTACCTTTAAGACTTTCTGTATTCACAGAAGGCATTTAGGAGTCCTAAAGTTAGGAGTCCTAACTTTACTACTTCTAAACTGAGAAAAATCCTAACTTTAAGACTTTCGGTATTCACAGAAGTCATTTAGAAGCCCTGAAGTTAGGACTCCTAACTTCTGTGAATACCGAAATGAGTAAGTGCCTTCTGTGAATACCAAAACGTGTAAGTGCCTTCTGTGAATACCAAAATGATAGTAAGTTTAGGATTTTGTCCTAAGTTAGTTATGTGAATCGGGCCCAATGACTTAGCTCCCACAGAGGCCTTTCGAAACCTCCAAGTCAGGCATGCATTAACCCAAGCTAATCCGAAGGGTGTGGATCGTCTGGCCTCCTCCCCTTTGGAAGATAGGCTCCTTGATGACTATCTCAGTAAGAAAGCAATAGCATTAACCTATCGGACGATATTAAACAATTCCCCAGATATGCTCAAGAAATTGAGATCCCGATGGGAGGAGGACATGGACAGGCTGGACGATGAGGATTGGCTGGAAGCACTGGCATCACCCAAAGAAGGGGCGATCTAGTCCCGATTTGGACTGGTTCAATTGAAACTACTTCATAGGACATATTATACTTGCGTTACACTAGTTAAAATTAAAAGACTTAACTCTACACTTTGTCTAAAAAATGCAGCTAAGAGGGCACCTTTCTACATTTATGGTGAAGCTGCCCCATAATAGGTGAATACTGGAATAAGATTGCCACGCACATGCATCAACTGTATGGCAAGGACATGGAGATGTCACAGCAAAAGTACCTATTGAACATCTGGGGTAAAACAGACCTAACAATGGGAGAGAAACTTTGGGCCACACTAGGCTTTATGATACCTAAGCGCAACAGAGTGCGCAAGTGTGGGGCTAAATCCAGTCCGGCGTTCAACGACTAGGCAAAGGATATAGACCGGTGTATGCCAGCAGAAAGAGTGGTCTATGAGAATAGGGGGTGCCCACACAAATGGACAAAGATCTGGTGAAATGGAACGAAAGCAGGGGGATGCTGTGTCAACAAGTTCAAACTACTGACCCACCTGAAGACACTGCGGGTGAGCTCTCTGGGGCCGGGGTTACTTCCTGTGACGAGGGGGACTGCATTTGTTTGCATATCAAAAGGTGTAAGGTGATTGTCCTGCAATGTAAATATCATGCCACTTGTAAGGATATGTTGATCGAGATGGTTGTTGCTGTCTTAATGATGTACTGTTATAAAATAAAAAGAATTTAAAAAAAATTCAAAACTAGCAAACACAAAAGCATGTCATAAACCACCTCTGCTGCAGGTACTTGGAAAAACATGTTTACCCCACAAGCTACAGCCTTGTATTCAAAATGTTCAAACACAATTGTCACAAGCTCACTCATGAGCTGCCCTTCTCACATACACACCTACATGCACAGCACCATTATTCATCACTATGTGCACAACAACTGGAACATACATGACCTTCACACTATGTACTGTCCTCATCCCCTCCTCAACAGACAACACACTTTGAATGTAAAAATGACCACACTCATCACCATTAGCACCCTCAGCAATGTATTTTGAATGCACTCATATCACAACGTGCAGCATAACTGCCTACTCTGACATGCAAACATTACCACAACATCAAGACACTTACATTGCTCAATGGATATGTCCTCAGTCAGTCACATATCATCACACACCCACTTTACTCTGCTTAAGTTACACAGATTGTCATTTCTGAAACACATGCATACACAGATGCAATAACAACATACATCAACTATATGACACTCCACATTTCACCTTTCTGCACACTAAGGTAGGCAACTAGCGCATACGCTTCACATACACTTATATATCTTGTCACAAAGGACAAGTTAAACCTTGTCTCACTGTGGCACTGTCACATCCACATATTACTTACATGCTCAATAACACCATTGACTATTGCACATTAACAACTATCCTCACTCATTTGCGAATGCCTAGTTACAGTCATCCCTCACTATAGACACACAGACTACAGCTCACCACCTGCCAGAATGCAACCTTGTCTAAGTGCTTCAACACCTATCTCATCTACCCATTCATCCCATACCTAGCACAATATTCAAATAGTTGCATACTCAGAATCACATACTTCTCTCTGTAAACACTCACATAGGGGGAATGTGGATACCTCATGTCCCCTCCAAAAGATCTGCCTATGCACTTAACTCATACCTCACACTCTCTGACAACCGCTACATTTGTCAAGCCACCATGACGTATGTATCTCCACTTAAACCAATACTTTAAATACTAGTCACTCTCACCTTCACCCTTGTTCAAGCAAGCTCAGCACATGCAACATGAATCATTGACTATACATCTCCAGGAAGGTTGCATATTTCCATCAAAATATCCTCCCATGTGTGGCAACTAAGAGCATGGCGGAGACTCAAGATCTTGGAGCATATGCCCAGTAGGCAGATACACGTCCTTTCTGTGCACTCACTGTCCACTTGCCACATCACATTTACCACCTGGCAAATCAACAGACAGCACAGCACTCATAATTCAGCTCGGTGTGACAAGGAACTGCATCACTCTAACCTCAAATCAACATCCTTGTCAGTCATTCATAAAATACATATGACACACAATTCATATGCTCAACTATGACTTGTGTTTGTTTGCAAAATGCAATCTAAGATGGGACAATACATAAACAGCATACTTGCAATGTCACCAACCAAACGCATGATGGCATGAACAGCTGACAAATGAGTGAACAATAGACTATTATGAAAACACACACCTTGCCGAACAAAAATCCATGCGGTACTGGAGTCCAGTAAAAGCCGAGGTTTGGAAGTCTGTGAGAATACTGCTCAGCTAACACTCAACATGGGCTCATGAAATTAATCAGATGTGTTCACAGCCAAGAAGGGGTTTTGCTCACAGTGGTATGCCACCTGTTGCAAGGTTGACATTTCTAATACTCCACAAGATCTGAAGAACGCACAGAAATGGGTGCACCACTGTCAAGTCACATACAATTATTGTAACATCACTTTGTGTACATGGGTGCGTACCAAGTCACTGCTATGTAGTCAACATTCACATGTATCCAGGTTAATTAATGAGATAGGTGCCTTTCTGCAAATCCCAAACATAAGCATAATGCTACACCTAACCTGTTGCACTTTGATACACTTGCGCTATGTTGACTAATGAAACCCTGATGTATGTGTGTATTTGTGAAGAGACTTTATGTCACACTCTTACCCAAAACTGATGTTGACAATGCCACCCAGGATACATTGACACAACGTTCTTGAATACCTACTCTCAAAGTGCTTAGACTCCATGGAACATATACAATTTCTGACACAATAACATCATTGGACATGTAAAATACAGATTGTACATGTCATACAGTTAACCATAAACAAGTTTTTGGACACAACATTGTAAATAAAAATATAAAATGCTTTATTCAGCATCAACATGAAAATCCAAGGATTTGAAAAAGGGGGCGCGCAAGAGAGCCCAACGCAAGATGGCCGCACATTAGTGCAGCTCTGCGGGTCAGGGCCATAATCCTACATATATCCTACATTTCTCTGCAAAATCCGATGGTGTGCTGCGACAGCGTTGGTTCCCCTGCCTGTGGGCAACAGGTTGATGCTCTTTTGAGGTACATCGGTGGGAATACTGTGCCCTAATCTGCTCCTTACCTAACCGGACCTGGGAAGCTTGTTTCCGGTCCAGGGAAGGCATGGCTTGGCAGTTCAGGCTGGACTGTTCCCATGAGGCACAGGGTCAGACTGATTTGCATATGGCCATGTCTGAACTGGGGTGGCAGAGTGGGCTAAAGAACGGTGATGGATTAAACCCAGATCTGTTGACTGGGTGTGAGTGTTTGATTGGTTCAGATGCTCCGTCCATCACCACCCCCCTTTTGTACCACTAATCTGCTTATCAGCGCGGAATCACGCTGCATGTCGAAGATGGCGACCCGGGCCTTGTGACATCGGTGCCCGCCGGCCGGATGATACTGCTGCACTCCAGGCTGGGACTGCTAAGTTGGGAGCGGTGTGTCTGGAGCAGCTCTGGGGCCCTCTGAGTGACATATGTGGTGGAGCGTCCTTGCTGCGGAGCCCCGCTGGTGAGAATGGCGAGTTGGGGGCTGTCTGCGCTGCCCGGGGTGCGAGTCTAGGCTCCAGCACTGCGGGCTCTGGGAACGCAGGCTGGGAGTGGAGCTTGTTTGGTGACCCTGCATTCAACCTGCCTGGATGTTCGCCGTGGGTGATTGCTTGCTTCCCGATGGCGTTGCCTGCCATAATCCTTCGCTGCATTGACCGGCGCGTTCCCGCTACGGGATCCCAGGCGTCAATTGCGGCACTCCTGGCGCCCGCCATTTCAGCACGCATACGACGGACGGTGGTAAAAGGCTGTTCCCTGCAGTGTGCGCCCGCAATTAACGTGCATTATATGTCACTGAGGCGGACTGTAGCACTTTAGGCCGCTCATAGCGGTATCTGCTTTGTTTTGCAAGGCTCCAGGGGCTCACTGCTGCTCCTTTCTGCTCTACTGGTCTCTCTTGGGCGCCATTACACAGCACTTTGCATACATTGCTGACGACCTCCCCTGGCGGTGGTGTGGGCCGAGTGTGCCCGACCAGGGGGCTATTCATTTTTTGCTGAGTGCACCTAGTGGACGCTGCTATTCCAGTCCTGGTGCAAGCACAATTGTGTTATTCTTTTCAGCTGCCGGCCTGCAGATATAAGGTGGCGCAAGGCCAGAGCCTGGGTAAAGTGGTGCCTGCAGTGCATCGGAGCGCTGTGCAGCCCTAGTGTTGAAATGGGAAAAACAGAAAAACAGGTACAGCCCAAGCTATCTTTTGAATCGAAACGCCACAAAAAAACGACGCCGCAAGCAACATCGGACACAGAGACAGACATGGAGGAGAGTGGTACTGAAAAGCTGGAGCAAATGTTGTTGTCTATGCAGCAGAGCCTGCATACCATTGATGGCAAAATTGACATTCTTAACCTCCGCATGGACAACATGGCATCCAAGCTGGACAAGCACGGAGCGCGTTTAGCGGAGACCGAACAACAAATATCTAACGCTAAAGATAAAGTAGACAACACTGCTAAATCCAGCGTGCAAATGGAGAAGCTGCTAGCAGTGATCAATGCAAAGAATGAGGACTTGGAAGACAGGTCCCGACGCAACAATCTGTGCATTCCTGGGGTCCCGGAGTCTATATTGAGGACATGCTCAAAACTATGTTCGAAGCAGAGAACTTCTCCAGTATGCTGGTGGTTGAGCGGGTGCATAGATCCTTGGTGCCGCGCCTGTCCCAAGGGCCTCCCCTCGCCCAATAGTCGCTACTAACTATCCGGATCGCGATGCGGCGCTTCGGCTCCCGAGGGAGATGGGCCCCACTAAATACCAAGGTATGGAGGTTCAGCTATTTCCAGACTTCACGACGGCGGTGCAGCAGGCAAGGCGTGAGTTCCAAGCGGTCAAAAAGCGTCTGCAAGCGCTGAAGATACAGTATGCTATGCTTTACCCTGCGTGACTTTGATCCCAGCATGATGGGAAAACCAAGCTGTTCGCAACTCTGAAAGATGCTATGCATTACATCAAACAGCTTGAGTGCAAAGAATCAGCCAGAGCAGATGGGGAAGAGGCAGACAACAAAGACTGATGGCCTGGCTGTCGATCCTGGTTGAACTGGTACTGTGGTGGTAAAAAGCAGAATGTTGTCACCCCTATTAATGGTCACTATGCTGCTGTATTGGCTCATTGGTTCATAAATGGGGCTGGGAGGTAATGCTGATGTCATTGCTTGTTTCTGCTGGACGCAGTGGTATAAAGTGCACCGGGACTGGAGGTTTTCATTGCTAATGACTGTTTTCATTTGCCTTTCATGTATAGTCACAGGTCATATAGACAGGGGCTGCTACTGGTTTTGTTATGGATGATCATGTTTTTGATATTGTGGCTGCAGGGATGGGGGGGCGGCTGCAGCACACTGCGACCTGCCTGGGATCCTTTGAGGTGGCCTGCTGTGGGTCATATAATAGCAGGATTTTTGCAGAGAATGCACCGAGTGTGCCCGGACTCCCCCTTATTAGATCGAGGAGGTTCTTGGGCGACTGGCATCCTCCATGTGGGTGTTACCCGCACAATTGTTTACTGCAGTTGGTCACAGTGAGCGAATTAGCTACTTACTGTGGGCTGGGTGGGGGGGGCTTAATATGGCTTTTCAGTTATGTGGGTTTCCTCAGTGTGATTGGGATGCTGAGATGGGGGTGGTTTCGTTGGGGTGTTGTTTGTAGACTCGCTCTTGATTAACACAATACAAGGCTGGCGAATGATTGATGCGCGTAGGTCACATGTTGCACGTGTTGGGGATGTTGCTGCAATGAGTACCAATGCTGCATGCAGAGGGTAGATTGAAATGGATAACATGGAAAGTTAGGGGGCTCAATAACCCAAAGAAAACCAGGCAGGTGTTGGCGTACCTCGACCGCCATGACATACAGGTGGCGTTGTTACAGGAAACACATCTCACTAAAACGGCAGCATCCTCTACAGCCACTAAATGGGCAGGTGCTCGGTTCACCTCCTCCTATTCATCATATGTGCGTGGGGTTATGTTCTTAATTAAAAAGAATGTTCCCTTTGTTAGCACCTATGAGGACGCAGATGAAAATGGCTGTTATGTGCTCATTCAGGGTAAGCTGTGTGGCCAAATGGTTACAATAGTTAACCTGTATGGGCCAAATATTGATGACCCTGGATTCTATGCAAAGTTATGGAACAAAATATACCAGTTGCCACCTACTGCTATTGTCTGTGTGGGGGATTTTAATGCAATATTAGAACCTACCCTTGACCGCCACACTGCTTCGGACCCCGTCACCAAGAAGGCCACGCATGCAATTCATATGGGTATGCAAACTTTAGGTCTATTGGATGTTTGGAGGTTAAGGCACCCTGGGGTACAGGAGGGTACATGCCATTCATATGCTCACAATTCATGGTCTCGTATTGATTACTGGTTGACCACTACAGATGTTTGCACTTGGACCACTGGGGTGGTGCACCTTCCTTGCACCCTGTCTGATCCCTCTCCAGTGCGACTCACTATGACACTGCCCACTTTCATACCCCCAATTTCAGTGGCATCTGCAACCCACTGAACTGTTAGATCAGGTGTTTCAGGAGGGAGTACGTGAGGCTATCGTTAATTACTTTACTGAAAATGTGGGATCTGTGCAGAGTCTCTGGACTATAAGGGAGGCCTTTAATGTTACTGTATGGGGCATATGCATGGGCCTACAAGCTGGGGTACTCAAATCGCTCTGTGGCTCAATGGCGCGACTTGAAACGGAACTTGGGCAACTAGAACAGCAATACAAAATGACACCTGACGCGTTCTTACTCGCCTCTATATGCTCAAAAGTTACTGATTACAATGATTTAACAGATCAAGAAGTGAAACATATGTCCAGACGGTGGCGGGCCCGATACTATGGCGTCCTGGCCGTGCTTTGGCAAGCAGGGTTTCAGACTCATGGACCAAGCGCTTCCTGATCCAATCGATAACGGAGGGTGGGCACACTCATTGTGATACACCGGGGATACTTGGCATGTTCACACAACACTACAGAGATATGTATGAGGCTAGGCTCACTGCGAGTGAAGAGGATATTGCTCAATACTTAGACGACATTTCCTTGGTGTGGCTGTCAAAGGGGCAGCAGGACTTCCTGATGCATCAGTTGACAGTAGGTTAGATTAGAGATGCTATCGCGGCGCTGCCAAATGGTAAATCTACGGGCACCGATGGGCTTCCGGTAGAGTTCTGTGAGGAGTATGTGGATATCTTGGTGCCGCATCTACAGGTTATGTTTGATGAGGCATACGAGCAGCAGTGACTCCCAGATACATTACATGAGGCTCTCATTATCACGCTATTGAAACGGGGGAAGGCCGCTGACAAATGTGACTCCTATAGACCCCTGTCGCTGATGAACACAGTTGTTAAAATTCTTGCGAAAGTTCAGGCGACTCGTCATAGCTATTGATATCGGTTATGGTCTTACCAGACCAATCAGAGTTCATCCCGGCCCGCTTCACTGCTCACAATCTCAGGACCCTGTTCGCGGTACTACAACGCCTGAAACCTGAAATGTCAGCGGCTGCAGTCCTACTAGATACCGCGAAGGCATTCGATTCCATTGCGGGGACGACATGTTTGCGGTACTACATCGTATGGGGGTTCCCTACTTTTATGCCAACTGGATCAAGTTGCTGTATACAGGCCCAGTGGCCCGAATTTGGGTTAGCGGCCAGACCTCGGGTGTTATTCCGATTAAGCGTGCCACGCCACAGGGGTGCCCACTGTCGCCTTTACTTTTTGTGTTAGTTATGGAACCCCTGGCCTGCATTCTACGCCAAAGGCACGTCGCAGCAGCATTACATTTTTTACAGTGACCTTTGACAGTGTCCATGTATGCCGATGACATGGTCCTGTACGTGTGAGAACCGGCAATGCATCAAGACAGGCTGACTCGTGAATATGTAAGGTTTGAGTGGTACTCTGGCCTTGCCATAAACTGGAATAAATCGACTGTCTTCCCCTTGACGGACACTACTGCTCCATTTGAGCTGGAATGTAGTCTGGAATGGACGACTGAGCCAGTCAAGTATTTGGGTGTCTGGGCTCATACGGACTCTATGGTGCTGCCATTTCATGGTTAGAAGACCAATTAGCAAAATGGATCAAGCTGACACTTACTTTTGCGGACAGAGTGGCGCTCATCAAAATGGTGGTGCTGCCACAGTTTCTATATTTTTTTGTAAACATACCTATACGTCTCACGCAGCATTTCTTCTCTCATCACGGTCGTTGTTATTCACATTGGCATGGGGGTAAAAACCCAGAGTAAAATGGGAACGCTAACTAGACAATATGACATGGGAGGTTTTGCTGTGCCTGATATGCAACTTTATTACCTATGCGCCCAGGCACACTATGCAGATTACTGGCAAATACCTCCGCCATATACACCGCACGTAGCAGTTGAGGCGGGCGCTACCCACCCGATACCCCTAAAAGCAATGGTAGTGAATAACGCCATGGTTCTTGAAATTTACTCAATGAACTGTACGTATCAGGCATGGCAAGAACTGAAACGTCGGGCCAAGAAGCTACCGTTATATGCATCGGCGATGCCTCTAGTACATCACATGAATATATCGGTGACTGGTGAGGTGGTGGCGCTAAAAATGATGCATACTGCTGGGGCGCACACTATGGGCGATATCTTTCCAAATGGTCAGTTTTTATAGCTCAAGGACTTTGTGGGGGATGGGGGAAATGTGGTTATGCTGACATTTATAGCAGGCTACGGGCAGCATTGAAAACGTTGTATCTCACTTTCCCAATACAGCCACCAACGCAAGAAGCTCTTCAATCTTTATATACTGCACTGCACACTACAAAGTTGGTCTCACGCTTATATATAGCCTCCCAGCGTGATGAGGCTTTACCTGCAGAAGCCTCGCTAGCTAATTGGAATGCCATCCTACCACAGCCACTGACAGAGGAGTGGGAATTGAGTTGTTGTCTAACGGGCCATCTTGCTGCGAATGGTAATCTTAAACATATTCACTATAAATATGTCCATCAGGTATATTATACCCCTATGCAACTATATAAATTTGGATTGCGGGAATCCCATTACTGTAAACGATGTGGGGCTGATAACGCAGACTTTCAACATCTAGCCTGGGCTTGTGCGAAAGTACCAGAATTTTGTGGTGGGGTCACAACCACATTATCCGCTATGGTAGGTGAGGTAATCGACTGTACTATGAAGGTTTGCTTGTTGGGGCATGTCCTGCACGTTAAGCGTGCGAATCTCAAACTTGTGGCGCTGGCGCTAAAGATGGCGAAACGCAGGGTCTCATTACACTGGGATGGCCACCCAGCACCTAGATTGGCACACTGGCTGCAAGAAGTAGCATACTGTTGTAATCAACTCACGTGTTATGCGGAAGAACTGCCCAGTGCGTCCCGTCCGCTGGACATTTGGGCCTCCTTCACTGCCTACCTGCTGGCTAACACTGCTGATTAAGGTTATTCATGCTTTTCTACCCATGTGACTGCTTTGATTATTGACGTGCTTGTCTTTCATTATTACCTTGATGTTATGTACACATGTGAAGATGGACTCATTTGTATCCTGGCGATATATAATGATGCAAACATATCTCTGCTGGTTTTTTGTTCTATGAAAATCTCAATAAACAAATAAAAAAAAAAAATTAAAAAAAAGGATTTGAAAAAGGCCATTTGTCCAGTCTCATGATGAACAAGAAACATATATTGCCCATATATTCTTGCCTGCACTAGGTCTGCTAGGGGACAACTCTCCTGGGAGGGGCCCCTTGGGGGCATTCCAGGCACCAAAGAGAACAAACTAATTAATGTATTTTATTTATTAAGGAGTTTTATATAGCGCTTGCCTGACCCAAGGGTATCGGAGCGCTTCACAACAGTTTTTGAGCAAGATTCATACAATAAAGCAGTATTCTACATATAGGTATGGAAAGTCCAAGTGTGCTGAGCAGCACTGATGTAGTGTTTGAGTCCTGAGATAACCTCATAGAGTGCACGTTTTCTTGGGGCTGGTCCAATAAAGCAATAATTCGACATAGGTTCAGAAGACCAAGTGTGCTGAGCAGCATTGAGGTAGTCCTTGAGTCCTGAGATAACCTCATAGAGAGCATGTTGTCTTGGGGAAGAACCACTAGGGGGGAGGGAGGAGCAGATAGGAGTAAAATAGCAGTCAAATAGCAGGGAGGAGGTAAGTGTTAGAGCTACAATGACTAGGAGAGACGACGAGCAGGGATTTGCGTTTAGATGGCGGCTATTCATTCGATAGGGAGCGGGTGAGGAAAAGGACTTTTAGATTTTTTTAAAATTTTGTGAAGGACAAGATAGTCATGATGTCAACTGGGATGGCGTTCCAGATTTTGGGCGTGTTTCCAGTGAAGGACAGTGCAGCAGTTTTTTGTTTGCGTGTTTCATAGGGTTGAGAAGTAGGATGCTGGAGCTCCTGAGGTTCTTTGTCTGACCTGCCCTCCTGAGTTTAGTAGCCAAATACTCAGTTTTTCCTGTGTGTAGGGATTTGTGTGTGAGGCAGGCAGTTCTGAAATTGGCTCGCAGTTCGATTGGGAGCCATTTTAGTTCTCTGAGTGCTGGTGAGATTTGGTCGTATTTCCTGATTGCAGTGACCATTCTAGCTGCTGCGTTGAGAGTAGTTTTGAGGGGAGCAAGGTGAGATTTTGTTGTACCAGTGATGGTGGCATCTGGATAGCACCAATGATTGGGTGGCTTGTTTGAGGTCATTGATTGGGATGAATGGTTTTATTTTGTTAAGTAGCTTCAGATTAAGGAAGGCACTCTTTGCGGAGCTCTTGCTGTGCTTAGCCATGTCAAGTTTTGAGTCTAGGGTGATTCCTAATAATTTAACGGAGTTGGACGGAGTGCGATTTCCATTAAGAGCCTCCAAAGCTTTTAGCCATTCTGCAGTATGAGGGTTCTCTTCTTTGTTGGAGATGAGGAGTATTTCAGTTTTGTCTTGGTTGAGTTTTAAGTGGTGAAGCAACAGCCAATGTTGGATTTCTTTAAGAGTGACATTTAGTCTGTGAATGTCTTTAATGGAGGAGGTTTCTAGATATATCTGGGTGTCATCTGCATAGAGGTGGAAAGGGATGTTGGCATTTTTGAGTAGGGCGGTGAGGGGCTCAATGTCTATGTTGAAGAGTTGAGGTGAGAGCACTAAACATTGGGGGACACCCCTGTTGACGGGGTGTAGGTCGGAGGTAACGTTTTTTTTTTAATCCTTTGTGAGCGGATGTGTAAGAAGGAGAAAAACTATTGAAGGATCTCCTCATCAGCTCCTGCCCTTTCTTGTAAAGCCTTGATGAGAAGTTGGGGATCAACCGAGTTAAAGGCTGCCGATAGGTCTAGGAGAATGAGGAGGCAAAGTGGTCAGTATCGAGGGACTTGTGGGTGTCATCTGTGATGTTAAGGATCGCGGTCTCGGTGCTATACCCTCTTCTAAAACCCGATTGATGGGGGTCAAGAAGGTTATTGCTATCCATGTGCTGGGTCAGGTGTTGGAGGATGCATTTTTTAAGGATTTAGAATAGGAGGGGGAGATTGGAGATAGGTCTGAAGGTATTCAGTTCCTTGGAGTCAAGGTCTGGCTTTTTTAGTAGTGGCGTCACTTGGCCAACTTTGAGTCATTCAGGCACGATGTCGGATCTCAGGGAGCTGTTTATGATCTTGCACCACTACGGGGCTATGTAGAGTTTCAGTTGTTTGGTTAGTTCTGTGGGTATTGGGTCAAGAACATGAGAGGCTGCTTTGGAGGTGGAGATCAGATTAAGGATCTCAGTTTCAGGGATGGGGTTGAAGGACTTCCAGGTTTTTGTGGGGAGCTTGTGAGTGCTATATACTGTCCCTGGGGGCAGGTTTTTGCAGACGGGGTTGACGCTGATGTCCAGTGAGAGCTCAATCTTGGTGATTTTTTCATTGAAGAAGTTGGCAAAGTTTTCACACAAGTCCTTGGATGCCTGTAGGGAGGATTCCGGGGGTTTGGAGGTTTGTTGCCTGATGTTTTTGAACAGTTTGTTGGGCTTGTTTTATGCGTTGTTCAGGGCGGCGTAGAAGAAAGTGGATTTTTTGCTGCTGATGTATTTTTTGTAATTCCTTTGGGTTGCTTTGAGTTGTTCGAGTTGGCTTTATAAGGGGTTGCTCCTCCATAGTCTTTCTGTAGCTCTTAGTTGTCCTCTTTTGTTGTTTATGTCTGTGTTGAACCAAGATCTGGAAGGGATGTTCCTGTTTATTTTTAGTTTCACTGGAGCTACTTGATCTAAAATGGAAGTCATGTTTGTGTTGTAGTGGGAAGTGAGTTCTGTTGAGGAAAAATCATCCATGGATGCAGTGAGGAGAGAGTTAACCCTTCCCTCTAGGTCAGTCATGTTAATTTGAGTGAAGTTTCCAGTCCATTTCGGAGGGTCTTGGGTGGGGGTTTAAGTGTGATTGGCGGAGTGAGGTGGAAAAGGATTAAGTGGTGGTTGGACCAGTCTATGAGCAGGGTACGGTCTATCGTGACAATGTCGTGCTGGGCGATGAAGGCGTCTAGGATCGCTCCTTTGTTGTGGGTTTCCTGTAGGCAGTGTTGGGTAAGGTTGTTGCTATGAAGCAGCTCCTTCAGGTTCTGGATTAGCAGGTTGTTTGCTTCATTCCAGTGTAGATTGAGGTCACCCAGAATAAGGTTGTTCGTGTCCCGTAGAGAGTAGTGGGCAATCAGATTGGATAGGTGGTAAGTGAATAGGGTGGTGTTGCCTGGGGGGTGGTAAATAAGGTGGCAGATAAGTGTTTTGTTGTTGCTGGTGTTGATGTTGGTGGTTTGGCACTCAAATATTGTTTTTGTGGATGATAGCTATGCCTCCACCTCTTTGATCTTTTCTATCTTTTTTGGTGATTAAAAAGCCAGGGGGGACAAGAGTATCCATAAGTGGAAATGAGGAGTCATTAGGCCATGTCTCGTGATGAATGCCATGTCTATGTTGGGAGTGAGGATGGATTCCGCTAGCTCTGAGGCATGTGTTGTGGCTGATCTGCAGTTTATGAGCATGTAGTTTGTGGGGAGCGTCTCTGTTGTGGGTTTTTTCATTCGGGGAGACCGTGGGGATGATAGTGCATATGGCCGGTGGTCTAGGGGATTTCAGAGGGGCCTTTCTCGTCCCAGTCCGTTGATCACCTGTATTTTGAAATGGAGGGTGGTAGTAATAGGATTGTCGTACAAGGAAACAAGAGCTGCCTCTTTTCCTTGCAGACGTTTCATATCTTGTTATTTTTGGCCTCTGTGTCTGATTTGCGAGGGGGGTGGAGATCCCTTTCAGAAGGGGAGCATTGGAAAGCCTTTGTTGAGCAAAAGAGGGGAAGGAAGGGGAACAGAGAGGCTTTAGGGGGTTAGGCGAGGTTGGTGAGGATTTTACTAAGGACCTGGATTATGGTTGTTATCTGGCTTTCAAGCAGGGTGAGTCGCTGCCCAGTCTCTATGTCGGTGTGGATGTTCTGGGCAGGAAAGTTGCACCTGTGAAAGGGTGCCTAACGTTCTTAAGTTGCCCTTTTGTGGGTGAGCTTTCCGTGCGGGATCCAGGCAGGGTTGGGGTGCCGGGAGGCGGGGGCCGAGTTGGGGCGTCGATGTTAAATTGCATGAGGGACTGGTGCAGGTGTTGGGAGTCACATACTGTGTGTTGAGGTTGTTTGAAGTGGGTTGGGAGGGATGGAGGGTGGGGATCGGGGACGGGGGTTGCTGGAGGGGGGTAGAGGGGTCTTGTTCTCTCTGGTGGTGTTGGGGGAGGAGTCTCGTGGTGGGGGCAGGTGTTATTACTAGGCATGGGTGGTACATTCCGTTCCGCTCACAGAATTTGGGTAATTTTGCGTTCCGCAGAGAATGCGGAATTGCCAAAAAATACACGATCCACGGCTTCATGTAATTTTTTGCTTGTTCGCACTTTCAAAATGCGTGTTTGTAAGATATTTCTCCCGAGCACGCAAACAGCGTTTGCGAACAGGTAAAAAGCTTCGCAAATGGGCGGAACAAGCAATTCCGCGTGTTCACTGAACTTTTGCATGCTCGCAGAGATTTTTTACCATTTCGCGGAGATTTGTATAGTGCGACTACGCAAATTCCACCCACCCCTAGTAGGGTGCGCTGAAAAGATGGGGGAGTTCTGTTGGCGGGTTGAATTCTTCAGGGAGAGGAGGATGGGCAGGCAGTGGAGGAGTGCGTGGGCGGGCAAAGTCCGGAGAGATGGGAAGAGAGCATCAAAGGTTTCTAGATTGTCGTTGTAGGCTTGTATCACGACTGTTGGAGTAGATGGTCGCAGTGGTGTTCCCATTATGCCTAGTGTGGTTGGTGGTTGAGAAAGTCAGTTTGCAGCTATGGGAAGTGTTGTTTATTTTGGAGATATTGAGTTGTGATCTGAGGATGGAGTGCTTTGGGTGAGAGGTTAGGGGTGTATCTGATCGAGAAGGAGTTTGGGTTGTGCGGTTTCAGGTGGTAAGCAGAGGCGGGGTTGAAGTAGGTTGATGTGGTGGATGGCATAGTGACTAGGTGGGACGGGGCAGGAACCTTATAAGTAATAGGGGCAGGCACCCTATAAAGAAGGGAGGGCTAGATTTTCTTGAGCCGTCTTAAGAGGGGAAAGCGCACGTAGTAGAGAGATTTTGTGCTGTCGCTCTAGGACTGGTTGTTGACTCTCCAGAGCATAGGGCTGAGGGTGACTCTTAGGAGGCTGTTTAAAAGCGAGGTATCAAGCACTGGGCAGATAGAGACTTTGCAAGGCAGTCATGAAGGTGAAGGTTTATGCATTCAAATTGGGGTCAGGCACCAAGCTCCAAGATCACCGACTTCCGATTGTAGAGGCAGCTAGGGTATGAATCTGTTTCACATACAGGGGGCTGTTGCATTGTCCTGAGGGGTCAGGGATCTAATGGTTGGTTCAATTTATCAGGGGGCTGTAGGGCTATAGTAGGGACGTATGTGGCAAACCCCCCCATGTCAGTATAGTTATTAATTTATAGCTATGGCATATCATTGCGCAGTGGTCAGAATTTGTAGCCTATTTACTGTTGGCCCTAGCATACATGAGATCCCGATGACGTGGCAGGCTTCACCAGAGGACCCACTCGCTATACCAACACAGGCCTGCTTGGTTAGCCATTGTTTAACAGCTGAGGCACATCAGAGGGCTCCCGACCCAAATCTCCATATGGCTGTGACTTTGAGATGAGCGCATCCAGATCCTGATAAGAGGGATCGAGGTCCACCTTTATAAGGTTTTCCAGGAGGAATCACTACATGCATTCAATCGGCTTAGGTGCTTCAACATGTGCACTTGGCAGTTGGACATCACCACAGAGGTCCAACAAATTAGAAAGAGGTGCCAGTGAATTTTGTCGAGACTCTTCGCTTTAAAACGAGTTAGTCGTGAGGTCCGCTAAGCTGGCAGCCCGACGTGCAGGAGTCCAAAGGAATTCATGACGTCTCTAGCCGAGTTGCTAGGGTTCAGTCACTGCCATTTTCACTCCATTTTCTTACGATCGCTGCAGATACAAGCCTCGCTGCAGATTCCGAATAAGCTGAGACTTCCCACAGCAGGGAAACCTGCCAGCAGGCATCGCTTCACCCTAGGAGGAGAGAAATGTTATAAAACATAGACAGAGCACAACACTGGATTAAGTAGACAGCTGATTTAGCCCAACCAGCCAAAAATATTTTAATACAAAAATCATGTAGTAGATTCTGTTCAGCATCCAGTCTTCATAACGGTTGTTCTGTGGTTACAACATTGATACAGCCACAGCCGACACGTGTTTCGTCACCATTCGCGACTTTTTCAAGGCTTTGTCAAAAGTTGTGGTCAAAATTCAAACTGTCATATCTAAAAGGACAAATATATAAGGGGTCCGAGTACAGTAATCCAGCACGAATCGAGTAATAGGCTAGAAAGTGTAGGTCACTTACACACGTCAGTTTCTTCGCGACCAAGCTTTCTTTGGAGACGTCGTGTAAAATAAATCTTTATAAATGTTGCCGCAACTTCCAATAAAACGTCTATATTTGCCAAAAGCGCACTCTCTTTCGTAGTTGGAATTATCATAAGTATTCCAACAATACTTTAAGTTTCACCGCAGCACTTCAAGATGCCGAGTATCCCCTCCATTCAAAAAAAGTCCCGACTTCTATGATAAGAACAAATGAAAGACTCCGTCGTCGAGCAGTCAAGAATAGTTAATCAATTAACTTAATCCAGTGTTGTGCTCTGTCTATGTTTTATAATTGATTAATATATTCGGAGTGATCCGGTGTATATTACATGATACTGTGGGTGGCACGGTAAAAGACATAGAGCACGCCTCAAAATAGAGAGTTAGATACAGACTTTTAAGCAAACAAAGCGGAGGTGCTGGTTGTTCTGTTTATTCCACTGCCATCATTTCTTATTGTATTCAATTGGGGAGAGAAATGTGTTTTGCCTCCGTGTCGTCAATGGCAAAACTCCAGATCGTAGGTCATTCAATTCTTCGTGTCCACGCATTCAGGCAGCCCCCGAGCTCTGCCGTCTGTTTCCGAGCTTCTGAGCAATCCAAACCGGATGAGTCAGCCCCTCAGCACCGGTCGATCAGCTCAAAGGTGGAGGCGGCTTGAGTCCAGCTCGATGGCCCGTTGAACCACCATTCGGAATGAGAAATGATGCCCCGCTGATCACCGATTATCTCTCCCAGTGCCCATTTCTCCCTCAAATGGGAGCAGGTCCCACTTGGCAGCCAGTGTCCATTAGACATGGGTCCCCACTTGGCGGCCGTAGTCCAACCTGCCGGAAAGAGGTGCAAATGCTCGGGAGACTCCCTAATCGCTACCAGTCCCTCGCCAGTCAGGAAGCTTTTTCAGACGCCGCCGGGCGTACCAATGAGGGTCGTAATTGCCTTGGTTCTAAAGTCGTCGGTCCGGGTGGGTGAGGATCTATTCCGCCAGGCTTCAGGGACACCACTGGTCACTCGCGGGTCAAGGAGCTCCTCGGATCAGTGGGGTGTGCTCTTTGCCAGGCCCAGCAAAAAAAGACAAAAATCACGAACATCTCAGCTCACCAGGCGTCGGTCCTGGAAAGGAGGAGAGCACTTTCAATTGGACAAGCCGACGGTCGCAGGAGGAGATCAGTTGTCCTACTTAAGGCAGGCAAGTTGGGGTATTGGGTTCACGTAGTTGCTATAGTAGGTTTGTCTCAAGGATCTAGTAGTTTTTTATTAATTAGGAAAATAGTGATATCTAAATGTTCCAAGTGCTGTCCTTGTTACAAAGATGTATAGCAAAGAGGCAGATGGAGGGGCAAAAACTGGGATTTTGCAGATACAGGATCCCAATGCCCCAGAGCTTCTTTACCAGCGTTCCTTGGCGGCGGCCATCTTCTGTAGTAATGGGAATTGAGTTGTGTTTTGGGAGTGATGGGATCAGGATGGGTGTCAGGGTCCACTGCAGTGGTAAGGCCTGATGATGGGGGTGGGACTCAACTACAGTGATTGGTTCTGATTGTGAGGTGGGGCAGCTGTAGTGGGATGGCTGCTGGAGCTGGGGTTGAGGTGACCAGAACTAACTTTGGTATTTTTAAGTATTTTTAGGGGGTGTCAGAAATGGTAATGGGAGAAGTCTTTTTGTGGGGGGTTGTGAATTTAGAAGTAATGGTCTTGTCTGGGGAGCTTTGGGTTGTAGAAGTGGAAGTTTTAGCTTTGGAACTGGGATTTTTTGTGGGGAGTTGTTGTCTTCTGTTCCTTCTCAAGGGGGGTGGGGTTGCAGATGCTAATGGTGGGTCAGGTGGGAGGTACTTTCTCTTCCTAAAAGGGGGGTGTATGTTTGAGGAGGTAAGAATTCAATGGAAACAAAGTGGGGTGCCTGGGCTAAGGGGAAAACAGGAGAGAAAAGGTTAGGAGTTGTGGAGACAGAGGGTTGTGAAGTATGTGGCGCATCACTGGATGCATGTGTGTCATGTGCTATCACTTTCATGGGGGAGAGTGTGCTGTCTGTATCCTGAGTGTGCATGTGTGTGGTTTGCAACTTGTGTCTGTGTGTTTGTGTGATGCATGTGGATGTTGCAGTGTGTGAATGTGTGTGTTTGCATGTGCTTGGATCACGGAGGGTAGTTGGAACAGTGGATGAGGAAGAGGCGGGCGGGGGAGGTACTGCTAGAGGAGGGACAGTTCTTCCATCAGTGTTGAGGTCATACCTTGATTGTATCTCTGTAAGGTAGACGTGTTAGAGTGAATGCCCTCCCTGAACGACGACATATCTGTCAAAAGAGTTGTGTGTGTATGGAAGACACTCAGCATGGATGTCTGCCCCACAGAGATATGCCTGAGGAGGTCATTGTTCTCCACACTGAGGGCAGCAGGGGAGACAGGGGCCAGGGTGAGGAGGCTGGCCCAAAGGAGAGTTTGCCCCTGCCACAGGAGTGGCACAGACACTGGTCCTGGGAGCAGCTGGGAAGGTGGAAATGATAGTGATTGAAGACTCAGATGTTGTTTATGCAGTCACTATGTCCCCCAGCACCACATGGGAGTCATCACCAGAGCTGTAATAAGATTCAGACACTGCTTATAGCATTGCAGATCCGCTCACAATAAGACTCACCTCACTCTCTCCGTTACTGGGTCCCCTCTCGGACGACTCTTCACTTGACCCAGCATGACGTTCTTCTCCCATCACATCCGTGGCACTGTCTCCTTTTGTGCGCGCTGATGATGCTGTTACCAAGAAAGACAAAGATTTTCATTAGTCATCCATAACTAGATGACACATAGTTAATATCACATATGTTCACAGATATTCAACATCAAATTGAGTTGTGCTATTAGCGCATGCTACATTGACATAAATGGCACTTGTTAGTCTGCCAGTTTACCATTTCTCAATCAAACATGATGTGATCAGCAACATTGCGTGTATCAACATCAAAATACATAACCACTATGTTAATTAATGGAGTTTTTGGGAGGGAATGTTTTGTCTTGTGCTCATGAGCATCTTGTGCCCTGATATTTCTGTCTCCTTTCCTGCAAGTGAGTATAGCCATCGAAATGGGAATAGGAATCTCCAATTTCATTGAGACATGGTACACGTTCTGTAATCATTAGTCATCAAATGTGGAACCATTGGCTCTTATGTCACAGCCCACATGTCTACCTTGTCAAACAAGCAGAATGCATGCTCATTTCATGAATCATGTACACAGTTCACAGTGATAGATAACGTGTTCAGTAGCTTTGCTTCTCTAATGTCAGTTCACACATGTGAGTGTCATCCTGGAAACACCAAGGCAATATGCATAGCTGGGCTGACAGGCATGTGGCACATTGGCCTGTGTCATCTATGCACAATGTCATGTAGCAGAATCCTAAAGATCTGAATATAAAATAAAATCAAGTTTCCGTGATGTAATAAATGGTCTACATACTTCAAGTCTGATAACTGCAGCTTCATAATGCCTCAGGCGGACCACCATTCCACTAGCACATCTGGGTACAATGGCTGTAGGGACTCTAGTAACTGAACCCATTTCCATTTTAAATACAGTTAACATAGAAAAGAAAGGGTTTGACCAGCACACCTATTTGTTATAATAACAGTATCCTATTGAAGTCAACATAGTTTCATTAAACTTGAACATAAAGATAGTCACACAAGATATTCTTATATAAAAGGGATCCAAGACTTATGATGATTCTTGATATTCTTTTATTCAAAAATACTTCATGAAAAGTTCCCAGCACACGACTTGCCGACACGGGTTTCGTCTTACAAAGACTTTTTCAAGGTAGCGAAACTATGTATCCATATGCATTCTGAGCCGGGAAAGAGGTTATTACGCCATTCTGTGTGTCACCAGGTTGAGACGTATCATGGTCATTACCTAGTGAACTCTTGGGTACAGCATTGACTTTGGGTGGTTCTATACATCTGGCAACCCTATTACGATCCATAGCAGGAACTTATGTTTGAGCCGGTGCATCTGTTCCGTCACTTTACTCACATTTCAGCCGTAAACTGAGACTCCTACTAGACTGCGGTTACCTTTATGCATAAGATATATTTAACCATCGGTACTAATCGTGAACTTTTCAAAATCGCTAATTTGGGACCACGAATTGGACCACATTCTCAATGATCCAATATTGGACTGCCTTATAGATGGAGTCTACATGGTGACATTATGTGTAATCGATGTGCCTTTGGGAACGAGTTCAATCATCTGGATACATAGTTTCGCTGGCTTGAAAAAGTCTTAGTAAGACGAAACACTTGTCGGCAAGTCGTGTGCTGGGAACTTTTTATGAAGTACTTTTGAATAAAAGAATATCAAGAATCATCATATGTCTTGGATCACTTTTATATAAGAATATCTTGTGTGACTATCTTTATGTTCAAGTTTAATGAAACTATATTGACTTCAATAGGATACTGTTATTATAACAAATAGGTGTGCTGGTCAACCCTTTCTTTTCTATGTTTACTTGGTGCACGCTTTGTGTGCAATCTACACCACTGGGTGGTTGGTGTATTAAGAGTAAAACTGAGCACCCTAATTTTTGACACCTTCGAACAATTGTTGCTACTATATGTGTACAAATTTGCCTTTTTTCTGAATGTGCGGACGTTTCTCTTGGTATAGGGAACACTACTACCCAAAATCTTTTTGTTTAATGAATACAGTTAACACTGTGGTACAATATTGGCTACACTGAACAAGTCCACATTTGTATGGACAAAGTCTGACCATCCCTCACTTTGATTACACAGTATGCAAACTTTTTACTGCTGATAATACTCATGTCTAACATCTCATGTGGGGGGAAAACGTAAACTTGATGCATATTTGACATCTAAGAATCTGACAGTGATGCAAAAAAAAAATTGTTCAGCAAGCCATCAAGTTGGAGTATTCAAGCCCATTAACACACATGTCAACAGTTGTGAATGTGTACTTCACAAATGCTGCCATGCTGCCATGTTGCGATCAGTGACAGCCTGTGTTTGACACTAAATGGCTTGTGTTTTCACCCTCACAAACTCCTATACATAGACTCACACTTCATAATGTTGGTTATGGAATTTTCAAAAACATCATGGGTAAGGTCATTGTGACATGTGACCAGAGTTACCCTAGCTGTGACTGACCCATGGCATACATGGATCACAATTACCAGCACGTCTGTGAATAAACATTTGCACACAGACCAATCCAAACCAAGCTAGGCCTGAACTTAGACAAGCTATTCTGCAAAAATGTTTAGCATGTGATTTCCACAATTGAGGTTTGCATCGGTCGCACCGTATGAATCGGTCCAATGCATGACATTGCTTGCAAACGATACGCCTACCTCATTGTTCAAACACTGTTCATCTGACCGTGATTGACTATGATACATTGGTGATGGAAGGTAACCAGGTCGGTTTCTACATGCTCAAGACGTGAACCGAAACGCGCTTCGCTCACCATAACAACCAACAGTCAATGACTGTGACCAAATTGTTTTGGATGCTGCTGCCGTGTCCTTTGAATAACCACCCACATTTTTCACATTGACAACCAAAGGCTCTGACTGAATCATTTTGGATGTGGCTACCGCGTCCTTTGAATACTCGCTCAAGTCTTTCACCATGACAAACAGTGGCTGTGACCGATTCGTTTCGGATGCAGCTAACGCATCCTTTGAATACTCACCTGCGTCTTCCACCATGACAACCAATGATTGTGACTGAATCATTTCGGATGCGGCTACCGCGTCCTTGGAATATTTACCCGCGTCTTTCACCATGACAACCACTGGCTGTGACCAAATCATTTCGGATGTGGTTACTGTGTTCTTTGAATACTCAGCCACGTCTTTTAACATGACAACCAATGGCTGTGACCGTGTATGACTTAGTGTACAATTTTTGTCATTTCAGACTATAGATGTCTGTTCTGTAAATAATGGCTGAGGCTTTTACCATTGGAAGAGCTGACAGTGAAATCTTTCTGCATCTTCAGCTTGTTTGTGAAATGTGTATTACTAGTCTATCTGTGTGCCCAAAACTGCAGTGTATGACGATATTACATATTTCAGCATCCTCTACATTGAAAAAAGTCTGTGTATGTGATTGTATGTGTAATGTAGACATAACTACATGACTGTGTCCAACCTGTGACAGTGGTGGGCAAGCCTGAGTATGTGAGATGATGTGTATATCTTGTGTAACACATCTCTTGCATTACATGTTCCTATTCTGTCTGCCTATTGCACATGTAATTGTTTCCAGAAACATTAAAGTACCATCATTTTTCTGTGGGTCCTTTGAATATGTGATGCTGGCTGACATTTATGTTGTCAGACACTAGTGATTTGTACACTACACCACTATTATTCCTGTGTCACCATACCTTGGTCACATGTCTGTGTAGGGTACTGAAGAAGTGAGATGTATCTAAGGGTATACTTTTAAAGTGAAATCTGTTTATTAAATGATCTATTGCTTCCGTTGTGTTCACATTTCATGTTCTGTTTATTTATATTTATACTTATATAGCGCCTATCACCCAAGGTTCTAAGCGCTAAGATGTTAACATAGTTCAAAATACATATGCACTGCAGTGTCTAGCAGAGAAAGATCGACTCAAAAAAGCCAATAGGGACGAACAGAAAGCGTGGAAAGAGGCGAGACATAGGCCTCTCTAAATAGTAAAGTTTTCAGGCATCTCCTAAAAGATAGGAGCCTAGTTTCTTTGCGAAGGATCACTGGTAATTTATTCCAGAGTTTAGGAGCCAATATGGAGAAGGTTCGGCCACCCAGTCTAGCTCCCGTAAATCGAGGGCAGATTAAAAGACTAGAGTCTGATGAACGGAGCAAACGGCTAGGTGCATAAGCCTTCAGGCGGTCTCTGATATATTCTGGGGCCATACCATACTGTGATTTGTGTGTAATACATAAAGCCTTAAATTCAATGCGTTGTTTCATTGGGAGCCAATGCAGCTGCTTCAGTATTGGGGTAGCATGGGCACTCCTAGGCAGCATATAGATTAACCTTGCAGCATCATTCATAACCACCTCCAATTTTTTGATGAGTACGTCAGGAAGCCCAAGATAGACTGCCTTCCCATATTCTAAGCGCGAAAGAATAAGTGCGGTCACCACGGTCTGTCTAGTTGAAGCAGACAGCAGATGTACCACCTTCCGAAGTTGCCGCATCAGACCCACACAGCCCCCAACTACTGCTGAAACTTGCTGCTTTAATGAGAGGTCAGTGTCCAGTGTAATGCCCAAACTCTTGACGGCAGATACTGGCGAGGGCACTGTTTGCCACTAAGCATGTTGCTTTGTACATTGTGACCTGAAGCCATCTGTGTTTACCCTCTACACATATGTATCACAGACTGACGCCCAAAGTGAAGGTTATGGCAGCTTTACATTTCATTTCCACTGGTACATTTCAATACACAGTGCCAACATCTGGTGGGATGTCACAAACCATGTTCATCAGTGTTCTGCGAGATGTTTTGGGGGCATTTCTGCGTTACCTCTATCAATACATTGAGTTCTGAACACCTGGAGAAGTGGCAGCCATCAAGGGGGAATTTTATGCATTGGGACGGATACCCTATATAATTGTCTCCATTGATGGCACCCACATTGGGTTGGTGCCCCCACAGGCTAATGAGGTTGTGTATCGCAACAGCAAACATTACCACACGATTAATGCCCAGGTGGTATGTTGGGCCGACAAGTCTGTGCAAATTTCCCTGGATCAGCACATGAGAAAAAGTGCCATCCCGTGTTTGATGTCCCAGCTGCAACCTGACCATGCCTGGCTTGTTGGTAGGTGATGTCACATGTGTGTGCTGTGTGTAAATTTTATGTCAGATACTGCTCTGTCAACCAACAACTGAATCTATTTTCTGTTGTCAAAGTAGGAGACTCTGGGTACCCCAACCAACCTTGGTTATTGACACCACTCCATAACCCTGTCACCCCAGCCAAAATGTGGTATAATGAGTCACAAGGTAGGAGCCAGTGAGTCATTGAGCAGACTTTTGGCCTCCTGAAGACAAGATTCTGCTGTCTTGATCGGGCTGGAGGAGGCCTACAATATGCACCGTTGAAGGTGTGCAACATTATCACTGAATACTGCATGCTCCACAACCTGGCTATACAGGGGAAATTCCAGTTATACATGACGATGGAGACTAGCAGGCACCAGCAAGGGAGGATCCTGAACTGGGACATGACGACAGTGGGGATGTGGGTGATGGCGTGGTTTTGAGTCAATAGCTCATCAATAACTTCTTCATATGAGTGTAGGTATGCAATGGAAGTAGGGGACTAGCACCAAGTGTTTGTTGTTGTGTTGCTGATTCACAATATGTTTGTATCTTTGTGAGTGTATGAAAATTGCCATGATGATAGTTGTATGAAAAGTTTTTGTGAGATGACAAAGTTGAGATGTTCAGTGTTACTGTGAATCATAGCTAGTGTCCCTCACTGAAAATTGTGTGCTTCAGATTACATTGTTTGCTAAATTGAACAATGCCTAACTCTGTTCTATGTTTCTCCTTACCAGGGTACTTTGCCGGTGCACCATGCAAGTTGTGACCTTACCAGGACCTGATTCTGTGACCTAGTCCAACATTGGATTTGTTCATAAGTCCATGGCACACACTTCCTTTTGGACTGAGGGGCATTTTTCTTCACTTTAGAGCAGTTTTTTTTTTTGTGTTTTTGTCCTCATTAGCCATTAAGTCGATCCAACTGCGCTCCTATCTGCACAGACACGAGGCGAGACCCCTCTATAGCACCACGAAGCCCAATAGTAAGCTCCAAGTACTCAGAGAGTCAGTCCCAGCGTCGCCAGCAGAGCTTGGACGAACATTCTCACTTCAGACCAGTTCGTCCAGTTGTCCAATAGCTGTTACGATGCCACCCTTTGGACAGAGAGATTTTAGGCCTAATCATCGGACCCAGGGGAAAAAAAACAAACAAAAAAAAAAACCCCGGGTTGACTAACTGTCCCTTCTCCAATTGATCCCAAAATCTCAAAGATCGAGGGCTACATGTTCTTGATAGATCCTGCTTTGACGTTGCATATAATGAGGACAACCACTCTGCATGTGTTGGGGGGTTTAGAGCAGTTTCTTACTGTGTGATCTCCTTTAAAATTGGGTTGAGGTGCCAGGTTGTATCAGAAAATAAACATAGGCTACACAATGACTTGTGCCTTGTCTGTATTCATACATCCAAAGGTTATTTTAAAACTAAACATGCTCCATGATGCACTGGTTTGCTAAAAATGTTTGTTATTGTGCTTGAAAATGGTGCTGGTATTTTAAGCAATAGACTTGCATTGCATCTGTAACATGTTGTATAGGTTGTGCCATGACATGGTTGTATCTATCTATCATGCTGTGACAATGTTCATATACTCACAAGCCAGTTATGTACTTTTTCAAAGTGATGTGTTATCAATGTTGTGGACACTTCCTTCTTGAACTTTTTCATCATCATTACAGTTATTACATTTGTTATTCTAAGTAACAACATGACCACATTTTTGGTGCAGAGTGATTTATTTTTTAGCATAATGTGATGATATCAGTCCACATCATGGTGGTGTGCTCAACAAACAAACATTTAGATAGTTGCAAATCGGAGGTGGTAGTGTTTGTAGATGAGGTATTCTACAGTTATTTGAGGCCATAGGTCAAATGATTTCACAAACTGAGTGTTGTGCCATTTTGTGGCAAAGAACTATGATGAACAGTTGTTTGAGTGCTTGTTCTCTATTTGTGAAACTTACACCCCTCCTCCCACCCAGCCCCACCAGGAATAGTGTTGTCCATACAATGTTTGTAAGTGTATTTGAAAGACATTTTTTCTATGTTGGCTGGCCTTTGTTGCCCATAGGTAAATGTGGCGGTTGTGACAGGTTCAGGCAGCATTCCCCAGTGTCTGACATCTTGCTAGTGCACATGAACTCACTTTTGAGATAGACTTGGCCCATGAAGTGGTTGTGCTGTGTGTGTAGAAGTGTTTGCTGTTCTTCCAAGTCCCATCATTGCTAGTCCTACATACATCTTCCTACCCAACACAAACAGGCCAACAGGACATATCTTACATCACAGTGTGTCAACATGTCCCTGCCGGCTGACTGACACTGGGAACTGGTGTCTAACTTGAATACAACTCCCCTCATGGCCTTCTGCTCCATACACCAGGTCCCAGGCTCTTCCATTTGATAGATGCACGTCCACTCACTGTCAGGTAATCTTGGTTCTTAGCGGTCTTGTATGGCTGTGTGTGAGTAGGAGTGTTTGCAATGGCCAGACATCCCATCAGGCCCTGTACTGCACACACACTTTCCTGCATGCAAATCATCACCCCTCGAACTATGTTTTCCTGCGAGTGATTGGCTATGTACTGACAAAGATGGCTGACACTGGTGCCTGGTGTTAAACTTGAATCCAAATCCCAGCAAGTACTTGGGCCAATACAGCATGCACCAGTGTCAGGCATCTTGCTGTTGCACTTCCATTCACTGTCAGGTAGGCATAGGCCCAGATGAAGGGGTCTTTCGTGGTGGGTGTAGTAGTATTCACCATTACTGTGGATCACACCAGGCTCTCTCCTTCTCACACTCGTCTAACCCAGAGACAACTGACCACATGTCAGAATGGTTATGTGAGAGTGATTATTAATGCATTATCAATATGTGTATCACATGTGCCTGGTCTCTGATTCGGCCACACATTCCAACAGTGCCTTGTGGTCCACACAGAAGTCCCCAGTGTCATCTATCTTAGCAGTAGATACCCACTCACTGTCAGGTAAGCTTAGTTACAGGGGGGCTGTTTGTTGTGGGTGGATAGAGTCTGTGTAAAACAGGGCCTGCTGGGAGATGTAGTCAGGGCTCATACTCTTCCTCCCACCCATCCTAAACAGTTCACAGGGAACCTTGCTTACCTGACAGTGACTGTAAATGTACTTCCAAAATTGCTGACATGGGTGCCTGTTTGACTTTGGCTGCAACACACAACAAGGCCTTGTGCTACAGACACCACACAGCAGTATCAGCTACCTTGCTAGTCAGTTTCCCCTCACTGTGAGGTAAGCATAAGCCCAGAATAGTTAGCATGGCTAGGTGTGAGGGTGAGTATTTGCAATCGCTACAAGTATCATCAAGCCTTGTCTCCCACTCACCTTACCAGCCAGCCGCAAAAACCTACTCTAACTCAGCTTCCCTGACAGTGAGTGTGAACATACTTGCAAGTTGTCTGACACTGATGACTGGTTCCTATTTGTCCACAATTTCTATCAGGGTGTAGGTGTCTAGACAGAAGTCCCCAGTGTCAACCATTTCATCAGTAGATTTCCAGTGATTCTCAGGTAAGCATGGTTCTTGGTGGTCTGTTTGTGCTGTTTAGGAGGAGGAGTGTTTGCCCTCACTCCATCTCCCAGCAGGCTCTGTCCTCCATACTCCTCCTAACCATCCAATTTATCTTACCTGTGAGCCTACTTTCCTCACAGTGAGTCACAGTGTGCTTCCAAAATGTCTGACACTGGCGACTGGTGTCTGATTTGTACACAACTCACCAACAGTGCCTTGGGCTCCAAACAGCCGTTCACAGGGCCAGTTATCTTGTCAGTACATTCTCATTGACCTTCAGGGAAGCTCAATTCTATGTGGTCTTGTTGGGCTGTGTGTGAGGATGAGTGTTTGTACTGACTTCAACTCCCATGATGCCTTGTCTTACACACACCTTCCCAGCCAGCACAAACAGCAGACCTGGGACTATGCTATCCCTGATGGTGAATGGAGATGTACTATCAAGATGGCTGACACTGGGGACTGGTGTGAGGAGCACAAGGATATAATGCGAGTTGTGGTCAACTCTGATACCCTGCAGCAGTGTAAGCCATCTTGCTAGTACTTGTCCACCGTCTGTAAGGCTCTCAGAGCCCTAGTGTGTATGTGTGGGCAGTGTGTGGGGAGGAGTTTTTGCAGTGACTACAAGTGCCATGGGTACTGTGGCAACACACACCTTCCCAGCCATCCCAAACAGCCTACCTGTGACTGAGCTTTCCTGTGAGTGGGCGGAAAAGTACCAGGCCAAGATGTCTGACGCTGGTGCCTGTTGTTTGACTTGACCACAACTCCTCTCATGCCTTTTGCTCCTGACTCCATGCGGCAGTGTCAGCCATCTTTCTAGTACTTTTCCACTGACTGTGAAACTGGCATTGTCCCAATGTGACTGTGTGGGTTGTGTTTGGGGAGGAGTGTTTGCAGTGACTACAAGTGCCATGAGTCCTGTGGTCACACACACCTTCCCAGCCATCCCAAACTGCCTACCTCTGACTGAGCTTTCCTGTGAGTGAGCAGAAAAGTACCTGGCCAAGATGCTTGATGTTGGTGCTAGTTGTTTGGAGCAAAAGGCCTTGCTGTGAGTTTTTGAGAAGTATGTACATGGTTATTGTTTAGTGCATTTTCATTATTATTTGAGGTATTTTGGTTAACAATCTGACATACACATTACATGCTCTTACAATATAGCACCTTTTATATACTATACTGTCCTTTGTTTAACTGTTTCTTTTATAGTGATGTCTCTAGATGTGTGATTACAATTTGTATTTGAATTTGAATAGTGTACTCACCAGACTCTGTTGATCCTGGTATTCCATAGACACCTTCCAGTGGAAGGATGTCACACCACTTCTCCTCCCAGGAGGTGAAGTGGACAGGTTGTGCAGGAGGGCCATCACCAGTCAGATGGCTTTGAAAGTGTTCCCTGGCCATCAGCTTCTTGACCCTCCTTCGCACATCATAGTACCTGGTCCTGACATCATCCATTGTGCACAGGCAAGGTGCTTGAGCATTCACCTTGCTAACTATCCTCTCCCAAATCTTATTACTCTGGGAAATGGGTGTCTATTGGACTAGGTTCCCAAATAACTGTGGCTCTTCTCTAACAATCTCGTCTACAAGCACTTCCAACTCCAAATCTGTAAAATGTGGCTGATTCCTTTTGGCTATGGTGAGGGTGAATGTGAAGTTGAGAGTGAGTGTGAGTGTGGATGTGAGTGTGAATATGCCAAAAAGGTGTGTGTTTGTGTGGCTTTGTATAAACTGAAATCTGTGCAAGGTGTGTGGTGTAAGTGTTTGAGGCATAGAATCAGAGAGCAGGGAATTTGTTGGACCTCTCAGCAGTTGTGGAAAAGGATCATGGTCATGGCCCTTTACATAGGTGGATTTGTGGGTGTGGTTTCATTTTTTTCCATTTTTTTGCAGTAGCCAATGGTTGTTTTGACTGTTTTTGACTCCCCCCTTGACATTTAATAGACAGACTGACACAGTTCCGTAACCGAGTCTCATGCAACATCATTGGATTCGTGGCCGGCATGCTATTCTTGAGCATTTGCAAATGACTCGGTCACATCAGCGCGGTTTACGGAGGATTTGTTCGGAAGGATAACGTTCCGTACGACTCGTTTGTATTTAACATGGGATGCATCGGAGGGCTCACGGTTAGGTCGTACGGAAAGATCGGAATCGGGCCCTTAGTTTTATATATTTTTTTAATATTGATTTTATACTTGTTTTCGAAGTTAATCGTTTTTTTAAGGGGCGATTCAGTGAAGTGTAATCTGTGAAACATAAAGAACTTTATAGTTTTAGTTAATTAAGTTTCTTTTGTTGATGTTGTTGTTTAGTTGACTTCTGTATAAGCTGTTAAAATAAAAGTATTGGTTAGCTGTGTTTTGCTTTTTTTTTTTAATAAGCAGTACACACTTGCGAGAAGTTGGCCTGATATGTGATGTCCACTATTCTAGTGGGCATCTTGTATCAGTCCAAACAACCCTTATGGTGATGGTTGTAAAGTCAATCTTATAGACCAGCTATCCTAGTGGTAGCATGGACAAAGCAGTCTTAGGCTAAACTCAAGAGGGCATGTGAAGCCAGCTGTTTTACTATATGCAATCCCTTTTAATACCAAGTGAAAGGACACCACACAGGTTATATATATAAAATATATGTATTTATTACTAAATTAATCCTCTGAACTCTTTATGAGGTCAGAGGCACAAGCACATAACAAGATACTCAATTATAATACAATAACTTGCACAAAATACAGTAATGCCCTAGGGGCACTTCAAACCATATACTAAAATAGTGGTATAAGAACCACGTCACAAACAAAGGATAGGCCTAGGGCCTGAAGAATCGCTGGGGCTACGTTGTATTACCAATGGATGGGGAGCAGGAGGCCCATGGGATGCGCGTGCAGTGTCTTAACACACACGCGAGTTACCGTAGAGTTAGAATGGGAACGAAAGAATTGGAAACTAGTTCTTTTAGGTCACTTCCGGATGGACAAGGAGAAAGCTACTGGAAAGTTAGACACTAGGATAGTAAAAACCCACAGGAGCACCGAAGTACTCGCGTTACCTCACCCACAGGAAGCGGATGCATAGGTGTCAAAGTGTGTCGGGTTTCGTCGCTGAATCCTATGGATCCTTGAAGAAAGATGCTGCGGGCGACCAGGAGGGAAGTGTCCGGGTGGATCCAAGGGCGGATTGAGGATGAAGAGTACCTGAAAGCAGAGGGGACAGAGTCTGGGTCACTAGCCAGTGACCAGGAAGGAACCAGGAAGAAACCAGGCGATGTCGCGAAGCAATCAGGTGATGTCGTGAAGCTTGTCTCTGAAGCCACGTAGACCAGGAGGTGTCGATGACAACCAGGAGCTGGATACAGACTGTCCCACAAAGGCTCTCGCGGTCAGCAGTGTCGGCTTCCGGATTGGAGTCAAAAAGCCTTTGCAAAGGTAACCCACGCAGGAATGGAAGATGACTTACGGATCAGACCAGCAAGGTCTGAAGGACTTCTCCTTTTCAGGGAAGCAAGGGCCAGTCTGGAGCAACCAGACCAATGGTGTAAATCAAAAGGTGCGTCGTCACAGAGGCCACTAGCCAACGGGCAAGTGACCGGAAAGACGCATCAAGCAGGAAAATGCAGAAGGGTCCCACGCAGAACTCGTGGAGTGTGGAGGGCTGATCTTCGGTGCAGTTGGTGCTCGGGGCTGGGGTTTCTCAATCCCCAATGTACAACTTCGAGGGTGCCTCAGAAGTTGCACGGAAAGCAATTTGCTGGCTTTCCAAGATGGCCGGTCCCACGTCTCTCGTCGCCTCCACGGGTCTCAGCTCTGCTGTGACTGTGGATCGGGCTGTTGGAAGTCTGGAAGTCTGGGTCTTGTCAGACTCTGTGCTCGGGCTCCGGCGGGAGCGTCGACAAAGCAAACCGTTGATCGCTTGATAGTGCCTGCTTGCACAGGGTGGTCACTCCTTGACCACAAGGGAGATTCTTCAGTCTTCTAGTTGCAGTAGAATGTCGAAGGCCCAGAGTTTCATTTCAAGTTTCAGTCAGGATAAATCTAAAGTCTTGGGACTCAGCTCCTACCTATATACCAAATTTAGGGGCTGGATTACCTGCTAGGTCCCTCCTATGGGGGGGACCAGGGAAGGGGGTGGTTACAGCCCTTTCCCTTTGTCCAGTTTCACACCAGAGGTGGGGCTGGAGTGCCCCAGCACCGGTTTGTACCGGACAATGCATGGGACACCTTGTGTGCCCCAGGCAGGGTCTCATTTCATATAGCCCTCCCTGCCCCAATACACTATAGCCTGTCTGGGGTGGTGCAAGCACCTCCCAAGACAGGAAACCTATTGTCCAAGCCTCCCTCACTGGAAGGACTCCCAGCAGCAGGAGGCCAGACTTGTGTCTGTGGCAGCAGCATCCATTTTGTGATGCTGAGGCTCTGGTTAACTTTAACCGGGATTAGTAGGAACAACATGTCTTCTCCCTCTAGAAGGGTGGAATGCTACCCCCGTCACCAGAACTGGTGAGGGGGTAGTATTCCGAAGGGTATGACACCTTACACGACATGTTTTGATAAAGCCAAACCAAAGTTAGCAATAACCGCGAGGATTATAATGCTCTTAAGAGTATATGTAAATGTAAATGTCATGGTACTTATAGAGTGCACTGTCACCAGACGGTCACCTTGCGGTGTCGCCTATTCGGCTTCCTGACGCTGATACTCATACCGCTGTGGAACCCCTCCTGGCTTTCCCTGTGAAGTGTCCACTCCTGGGCACCCCCAGGGTGAAGCCAGGCATCCTTGGCGCTGTTGGGGCCGGTGTGGAGGCTAAGCAAGTTATTGCCCAGAGTTGCAGCGTGGGGCCCGTGATTAGAATAGGCACCGAGGCGAGAATTAACAGGTCAGAGGAAATTGAGCCCGAGACCCCGCCGAGACGGGAATCAAACCCTGGTCCCTGGCCAGAACTCTGCATCAGGGTCTGCTGCTCTAACCATTAAGCCACACTCCTCCATGGATATGGTATGGCTATATCATAGAACAGCTATAAGGACATGGTTCCAAAAGCCGCAGACAGGCTCAGCTCATGCTAGAGCACCATCTCACATCAAACCAAGCACTCTGCCTCCAGGATAGTTAAGGCCTGCCATAGGAGTGACTTATAGGTGCATATGTGTCTATATATAATGGTAGCTATAGGAATACTATACCTAAGCAAGGGGTGATTACACGACCTTGCCCCAGCTGAGTGATCAGCCAGTTGTGTCAGTTTGGATGGCCAGCCAGGGGTGTTAAAAGATATGCTGCAGCCCCTGGTAGGCCTTGGGTGCACCTATGCCCTGGGTACCTATGGTACACTGTACTGGGACACATATGAGTGACCCAATATCCAATTAGGTATGTACCTAAGGTACATGGAGTCCATTTTATAGAGAGAGCAGATAGCCTGGGGCCCTGAGTAGCAGGATCCCAGGCCAACTAAGTCGAAAACCAGCTAAACACAAGGCAAAAAATCTGGGGTAACCATAGTCAGGTATCCACCTTCCTACAACACTCACAAATACTGTTGCAGGGTTAGTCAGGAATGTCAGAAATCGTTTGTACAATGATGCCTATGTAGTTACCCCTTACTGCTTATATTTTGACAGTGAAAGAGATGTAAGGAGGAAAGGATAGGAAAATTAGGGATGAAAGAAAAGGGGGATAGGACAGGCATGTAGAGGGGTACAGTCGTTTGGCGTTACATTGGAGCCAGCTAAACAAACTGCATTACGTCTTTCAGAAATTCAGGGTTCTTGAGTCCGTCTGCGAGCCCACCCGGGCTCTGTGTTGTACTGCACTTTTGGAACGAGAGTCGGTACAATAGATGTGGCGACCAGTTGTTTATGGAGGCTCATAAGGGTCTAGGAACGTGTCCAGGGCTTCCCACAGCCCCCTCGAGGATGCTTTCCAGGGCAAATACTGTAGCGCCATGGGGTCTGCTCCTCTAAGGTGTGTGACCCAGTTGATCCATCCTTTGTAGCTAGTTTTGCTTGTATCTTTCTAGTTATTAAATGTATTAGTTTTAGTTTGTTTACTTTATTTGTTGGTAGAGTCATGTAGTTACCTCATTATATATATTTTTAATGTTGGTTTTACTGTTGTGTTTTGGATGTAAAATTTTTTTTAAAATGTTTTAGGTGGTGTTTTTGTGAAATTTAATCTGTGACATGTAAAGGAAAACATGTTATAGTTTTAGTTATTTATTTTTTATTTTTAAGCAAATTTGATTTATTTAGTTACAGAATTTTGCTCTTATCTTTAATGACAGTTTTTCTGAATAGTTGATTATGTAGTTCTTTTTCGTTTTGTTTTCTGTCTCGCAAAGGTTTGTGCTTCCTCCTTGAATGTCCGTCATATGGTAAATTTTATGTTAATTTATTTATTGCTTTTATAGTGTTTATTTAATTAGTTAGAGTTTTTTATTGGTTTGTATTGATGTAGTTTACATTTATTTGTCGAGATAGCTTTTTTGATTTTTTGGCAGGTACCATTTAACCGCATGCGTGCGGGCGGAATTCCGCCCGCACGCTGACTTTTATGGATTCGCATGTTACGTGACGAGCTGGGCTCGTCATCAGCGTAGCAGGAGGCTACCTCATGACGAGCCCAGCTCGTCATCAGCGTCGAAGGGGTTAATTGGTTTAATGTTTATTATGTTATTTAATGTTTGTTTTTATTTTGTTTAATATTGTAATTAAAATGTATATGTAGATAAATGTTATATATTTTTTTATATATGATATATATTTATGTTTGTTTATTTTTTGTAGTTTGATATTTATTTACTTTGTATTGTTTGTTTATTTATTTGTATTTGGATAATGAGTCTATTTGTTTTATATAGTTTTTTATTTTTAGATATTTTGTGTGTTTGTTTATAATTTTTGTGAATGCGTTATTTCATTATATTATTGAAAATAGTTTATTTTTCTGTTTAAATGTTATTTTCGGTATAGTTTATATGTATTTTATCAAAGTTTGGGCTGTCGATATTATTTTGTATCAATGTTTTTGTTGGGTTATATTTTATTTTAATGTTATTGATATTTTAGTGTTCTTTATTTTTGTTGTCGATATTTTTGTCATCAAAATTGTTTTTAACAATCATTTTTTATTGATGTTTGTGTTATATCGGTTTTGTGTATTGGTTGTCGATATTTTTGTATTCGATATTGTTGACTCAATATTTTTGTGGTTCGATGTTATAGGAGTCGATGTTGTATCAGTGATCCACCCAATGGCAAGCAGGTTTGGTATGTTGTGTAATTGTTGGTTGATGATTTCGAATAGGTTTTTAAGTTG
The DNA here is from genome assembly GCF_964261635.1 of Lissotriton helveticus. Taxonomy (NCBI): domain Eukaryota; kingdom Metazoa; phylum Chordata; class Amphibia; order Caudata; family Salamandridae; genus Lissotriton; species Lissotriton helveticus. The sequence goes on from NC_136065.1 coordinate 1,474,548,195, forward strand.
ATTTCTGGCTTGGTCAAGCTGAGTTCTAGAGAAGTTGGCCTTCGACTTTCTGATTCTTCTTTTGTATGTGTTTCTCACTGATCTTAAGCATTTTAGGAGTTACAAGGAGGGTGAGGATCTCCAGGCTCTTACTGTTCATCTTAGATTGCGTTTTGCAGAGTTCAAGTTGTCATTGAACCAAGGCTTAGAGACTTTGGTGTATACCTTTTTTTGTTGAAGGGGACGATAGAGTCAAGGACTTCTAACATGAAAGTATTGTAGAAGTCTGTGAGGTCATGGAAATCAACCATGTCAGTCTGAGGAGTCAAGGTGCTGTTCCAGCAGATGGATAAGTCATTGGGGTTTATGTCACGAAGATTTCTTTTCCATTGTTGTGTTTTCTACAAAGCGCTCTTTTAGGGGTCACCACTAAATTGATTAGAAGGTAATGCAGTAATGGTCTGTCTAGTCACTGTTTATAGATATGGTAGGTGGCTAAGGGACTCCAATGTGACGTTATCCATCTTTAAAATTACAATGTCCAAAGTCTCACCCTTGCTGTGAGTTGGGCGGTGACAGATTTGGCTCACCTTGTGGTCCGATTCGGGTCATTCCAGTGGAGGTTAAAGTTTCCAAGGAAGATCTGTGACACTTGAGGGTTATCATTGGTTGTGATGAGTTCCATGATTTGTTCAATGAATGGCCAATTAACACTGGGAAGATGGTAGAAGGTGTATAGTTTACAACCAAGATTATTGATGCAAAGATAGTCATATGCAGACAGGGTGATTGTTTCTGACTGAAACACAGAGAGGGTGTTGCAGTAGATGCAGGCTATCCCCCCACTGGGTTTCTTAGGTTTATCTAGTCGAAAGATCCTGTGACCAGGGGGACTAGAAGATCTATATTAGGATGAGAAAAGATGTTTAACCAAGTTTCCGTGCGCATAACAATATCAAACTTATGTGTGACGATGGAGTCATAAATATTGGCTGCATGTTTATTTGCCAATCTGTAGTTGAGGAGTGTACACTTCAGTTGGCTATTGGTGTGAGGAGAGGCTTCCAGGGATATGTTAATGCACTTGAGGTTGTCATTGTTTACAGCTCTATGATTATAGCTAGGATCTCTATAAGGGTAACCCAAAATGTTTGGATTTGATCCAGACCAGTCTTATTAGTATTTTTCTTGTGGGAGTAAGAAAGGAGGAGGTTGTGGATATCACTGTCAGATAGACCATAATTTGATCTCTTAGATCGAGAGGAGGCGTTAGGGTAGGGTATTGTTTTCAAGCCAAGATTGAAAGTATGGGGGACGTGGGACGGTAGCATGTCTGTTTGGGAGTAGGTCTGAGTCATCACAGCATTATTGGGTCTACGAGTGAGCCACAGCTCTGAGGTGATGGATTTAAGTATCTGGAGATCTTCCTTGAGCTGAATCAGGCTACGAGAGATCTCATCGAAGCGCATCTCCCACTAGGCATGTATACAGGTAGTCATGTGTTGAGAGGAGAGGCTCTGTTGAGGGGAAAGGCCACATGAGAGGCCACACTGAGAGGAGAGGTTGTTAATAGGGGCCTGGAGTGATTGTGAGTCACAGCAGTTTTGTAGAGGGCCTGACTGAGTATAAATGGTTGCTGGTGGAGGGGGAGTAGTAGGGCTGATTATGGGGGGGGGGTCGGAGGACCTGGGGTGGCTAAGGTTAGTTAAGTGAGGAGATATAGATTTGGATAAATAGAACTTCCTGGCATAGGAGAACACTGTGGGAGTACCTGGGGCAACCTCATTAGAGAGCATGGGGGAAGGAAGAGCAAGCAAATGTGAGGGAAAGGGTCTGGGCATGAAGAAATCTATGCTTGCCCTAATAGGGGCAGGTACAGGCAATATGTTGGGTCGGCCAGTAATGGATTCATTCTCAGGCTCTGTCAGAGATGAGGGCCCTGGAATAGGTATGGTAACAGAGAATGTGGGGTAGCAAACACTGGAGACTGGGAGTGAGCTAAGTGAAGTTGGGGTTGAAATGGGCGTTAAAGAGGGTGTGAGTGTGTCATTGATGTTGCTAGGGTGGGTTTGGGTGGGAAGATGGTTCTTATTGTTCACCTCTTCTTGAGGATAGGGAAGAGCTTCTCCACTGATGTCAGTTTGTCATTTGAGGATTGTATTAGCATGTTCGTGCTGCTGTTTATAGATATGGTAATGTCTGCCCTGCAGAAGGGCGAAGGAGGGACAGATTTTCTAAGACCATGGGGTGTTTTCTAGGTGTAGCTGATTCACAGCATGTGTATGCCATTCCTCTATTGAGCATGCCTTTTTGTGTAGAAGCTGAGGTCATTAGGTAATGTTCAATTGCAAGAGCAGAAGTTTGGCCCTGGGATAAGTATTTCGGGACAAGTTTTGAGTAACTGGTGTTCAATTCTGTTAGAACTGGGGGTCTCCAGTTGGCAGGGGTAGGTACCACTGTCCAAATAGGGACCCTTGCTTCTTGTCAGGGTAAGGAGGAAACCCTCTGAGATAACCCCTGCTCACCCTCTAGGTAGCTTGGCACGAGCAGTCTAGGCTAACCAGAGGCAATGTGTAAAGTTTTTGTACCAACACTCACAGTAACACAGTGAAAACACCACAAAATGACTCCACAACAGTTTAGAAAAATAAAGGTATTTAATCTAAACTACACAATACCAACACGACAAAAATCCAACATACACAGTTCAAGAATATTGTTTCAAAAGAGTTCTTAAGGTTGCGATAAAATTCTTCAAGTTGCAACAAAATAATCCACAGATGCATGAAAAGTTCACAGTTGTGTCACGTTTACTCACAGTACCTTTTAGTTGCGACAAAGTTCCAAAAGCAGAAGCTGGTGCGGTGGAAAACAAGCGATGCGTTGCTCCTGAGACCCTGGGGAGGCGTTTGCGACAGCCCCGCTGCAGCAAAGGGTGTGTTGCGACGAATCCGGTCTGTATGGGGAGGAAGGCCACTTGTATGGATTCCGGTGCGTAGGTTCTGTAGGAAGTTTGTTCTTGCAAAGGCACGATGCGAGGATCTTTGGAGGTGCGGCGATCTCCGGGGTGACGATGCGCGGACCAGCGGTGATTTTCTCTCTCGCAGCTCCTCGATGCGTTGGCTTCGGCGATGACTCTCGCAGCGACGTGATGCAGTCCGCAAGCAGGCGGTGCGGCGGTCTCACCCAGTGACGACAGGCTCTGCGACAACACTCGCAGCGATGTTAGATTTCCCGCACCGTTTGGGTGCGTCCCGCAAACGAAGGATGCGACGGCTCTGACAGCGGCAACAGGCGCAGCGACGATCTCGACCTTCGTAGCGGCGGGCATTTCCTCGCACTGTCGGGAATGCGGTCCGCAGCGAGCGATGCAATACCTTTTCTGTAGCAAAGTCTCTCAAGCTTAGTTTCCAGCTTCCCAACACAGGTACAACTTCCAGAGGCACCACACATGGGCCAAGCACTACAGGAAGGACAGAACTCTCTCAGTAGAGCTCATGGGAAGCTGGGGGGGAGTCCTTTTGTTCCTGGGACTTCAGAACAGGGAGCCAGCTCTTCTCAGGCCCTTGGAGATTCCTTCAAGCAAGGGGACGCAGCACAAAGCAAAGTCCTTCCCCTCTCCTTGGCAGCAAAGCAACAGCAGGGCAATCCAGCAGAGCAACAGCTGGACAATCTTCCTTCTTAAGTTTCAGCTTTCTCCTTGGCAGAGGTTCCTTCATGATTCCAGGATGATCTAATTTTCTGTAGTCAGGAGTCCTGTACTTATACCCCTAAAAGTCTTTGTTCCCTTTGTGCAGGAGGGCTTTGAGCCCGGTCTGAACCAGTTCTGGGTGTTCCTTGAGCACTTTGTTTTCCTGGCCTCTCCCTTCCTTTCAGAGAGAGGGGCAGGGTCGTCAGCCGCCCAGCAGGAGGTGGAGCCAGCATTGTGGAGGGAAAGCACAGCCCTGGAGCACTTTGTTGACATGATTCCTTCTCTCCTTTCACAGTGCAGGGCAGAGACATCAGACGCACCACAGGGGGTGGAGCCAGCACTGTGGGGGGCGGGGACAGTCCTATTCAGGCCCAGATGCTAATTCCTCCCACCACTTAATTTGCAAATGCAGTCATTCAGCCTAGGGCTGACCCAGCAAGCCTCCTGGGGAATCCCCAGCCCCTGTAACTCTCAAACCAGACAGTCAATACACAAACAAGCCGAGGCACACAGATGGGTCAGACAAGAGAACAGCAACTTTCTAAAAGTGCTGGACTCAAACACAGGATTTAAAAACAACCTTTCCTAAAAGATGTGTTATTAAATTCTGAGTTCAGGGATACTAGACTCTTATGTCCTATCTTGTTCCTATGAGAAGAAATGCTGGTAGCCACTGTAGCCAGCATCCCCCATGTTAATCTATGGAGCAAGATAGCCTTACAATAGTGAAAAACGAAAATGGCTGCCAGTCACTACCAGAGCATGTCACCTGCACCAGTACATGCTCTACCTTTCAGATACACTGCACCCTGCCCAGGGGGGTAACTTGGGCCATCCATAGGGGTGACTAATGTGCACAAAAAGAGAAGGGTTAGGCCTGGTCAGTGGGGACACTGACCAGGAGGACATGGCAGTTCACAGACTGCACACAGGCACTGCGGTGGCAGGCCTGAGACACCATTTTAGGGCTACTCATGTGGGTGGCACAATCAGTGCTGCAGGCCCACTAGTAGCATTTATCATCACCAGCCCTGGCACACCCAGTGCAATTTACTAGGGACTTCATGGTGATACAAATATGCCAATCATGTATATCCAATAACAATACAATTTACACAGAGAGCATATGCACTTTAGCACTGATCAGCAGTGGTAAAGTGCGCAGAGTCCGAAGTTGTAAAAAGAAAAATTTGAGGATGACCCTGCAAGAAGGGCCAGTTCCAACAAATTCTTTTTGATGCATTTTTGGAGAGATTAGGGGGGTATTCAATAGTGAAGGAATTGCACAACGTAGGTTCCCAGGGGAGCATAAAACCGAGGAGGGAGCTTCTGACTGATCTCCAAATACCATAGGGTGGAGAAGGGTATGACAATTGCAGTGGCCAAATACTTATGATTATCAATTGACATTAGGCAGGCTGTTGGAGAGTAAGGCACCCTTTTAAACGGAAGTCCACAATGAGGTGACTGGATCAGTCCTGATAGATTCAAGAAATGAATATAGCGAATATAGGCATTTGAATATGGCCACTAGTTTTGCAAGGTTTCTTACTAGTAGGTGTAATGGTCCTATTTTAGTTTCCCATAAAGATTTCCATCTATTGCAATTCCAGGCGACAGGGGCACCATCTTCTGTATGTAAGACTTATTCAGTGGAGTAATGTATTATAAAATCACGGGTGGGTCTCCAAAGGCCCCACAGGAAAACAGAGATGGCCTGTGTCCTTGTTGTCCGGGACCATGGAACTCGGACAAAATAGAAATAGTGCAGCCCCAACCCGTAGTGTACCTAAGTGCCGGACCATGTTTGGGAGCCCAAGGGAGGCTTCAATCAGGCCACTTCAATCCTAAAGATATGAAATCGAGATTACACAGACATCACAAGCAACCTTCGACACTTGACCAGAGAGCCACCCTTTGGGTATGTACTGTCCCACACAGCAGCACTCGATGTAAATGATAAACCAACTCCTCTTGAGCTCAGACATCTGCTGACCTCTTCAGCACAGTTTCTGCCAAGTCACTCTCTGGTATGACATGGCTGTTGCTTTAATTATTCATAGGGTTGTAAAAGCTAAAAACTGGCACATTTGCATCAAGGCTACTGCACAGTTTCACAAGGCAGTCTGGATGCAGCATTAAGGCCATAGTCGTGTTACACAGATGCTGCTTTTCTTGTACGCTGTTTGATGCAGTGTAGCATGTGCAGAGAGCTTCTTGTCTTTTACATACCTGCAGTAAAACCGCACCTTGCCGTAGGCAGAGACACTGTGTGAAATGCAGGCTCTTTTTCATAATCACATTCCTTCACAGTGCCTCCCAGAACCACTAAGAAATTAACGGTACACAACCTGCATGAGGTACATCGGAACAACACAGCACTCCTAGCTTCTTCCCCAGGGCCTGCCTTGGCTTACTGCTCTCCCAGCTCACCTCATCAGCAATCGGTCTGCTCTCCTCCAGGCCCCGACACACAGGCCTATGTACTATGCGGCCACGGCCATGGGATTCAAAGCACGGCATTCTCCAGTCTGCTGACAGAGTAGGTACAAAGTGAACTCTACAACATTTTTTACAAGTTGGTCCCACATTACGTGTGGGAAGCTGGATGATATTGCAAGCACTACAACCCTAAAGAGCTGTGTCTGCCAGGTTCTTACCTGGTTATAGGAGGAAATTAAACAAATGTATACAATTCCAGTCAAATAAGCTCCTCTCCTCATGGAGTTGATGTTCACTGTTCTAGGACTTGTAACAGTTTTCACTGAGGTGGTGAGCATACTTCTGAAAGGCTGGTCCGTTGCTGCAATACCACCACTTCCAACCAGACTCAAATGACGTCAGCACTGCCACATCCCAGCACAGACCGGAAAAGGACAACAGGGCATGGCTACAGATACCACAAACAATGAACATGGTGCATGAAACTAGAGACATTAAAGAAGGACAATGTTGCGCTTTTGTTGTTTTATGTTGTAGGAAAAAGACTGTTTTATTGAAAGCTTCCTTCACAATTCCTTAAAGCATTAAAATTATTTGTTTGTAATCATTGATATAAGTATATAGAGAATGTGTCTTAACTGCTAGAGTGGCTGACTTTTAAGCTGGGGATCCGAGTTCGAGTCTCAGTAGGCAGATCAACATCCTGTGATTCTGGACAAATCGGTTAATGTCTCCATGCCTAAAATGAACCTTTCTGATGGACAAGTGTTTATCAAGTGAGAGCGCTTACTAAGAAAATGGGAAAAGCAGGGTCAGTGGGGAACAGATCGCAGATAGGAGGAGGCAATCAGCACTGGGAGATTAAGTACCTCTGCAGGCACGTGGGGGAAGGGGGCACAGCAGATGTGGTGGGATAACATGAATTACAGCGCTCTTTACATAATCAAAATTTGGAGCTCAGAGCAACTAAAAACATCAAGCGCTTGTGTCCAATGCTCTTATAGAAAGGTGTAGTAATTTACTACAAAAGGCAAAAGTAGTCCTTTTCCAGATGTTACAATGGGACAAGTGGAAGGTTACACATACTGGGGGACTGCTCCGTGGGAGTGCACAAAGGACAAAAAAGAGGAACAGATTGGAAAGATGAACCACTTGGAAGCAAGGATTTTTAAAGGACACTGAAATATACAAATGAAAAGCAGTGGGCGGGGCTGAAGCCCTCAAAGAAGTATATTCTAAAGTATATACAAGAGTTCTCAGATGCTCAACCTAAAAAGCAGTTCATTTTAATAAATACAATGATACCAGAATGCCAAAAATCTAATCAGTAGTACCGAAGATGTTGAATTTTGAAGATTTAAGTAAATGTAGTGCCAAAAAGCACAATACGACAATTGCGGACATATGGTTGTGCTAGAGCGGGCAAAGTCACAACTTCAGGCTGACCACAATGACGAGTGGGTTGGATACAGGGACAAGGTTAGTCCCGCTGAAAGAGTTACCTTCTCAATGTCTGGCGGGAAGAGTTCCATTCATGGTGGAGGAGGCTGCAAAGATCACGGAGAGCATTGTGAATCGTTGTTGCTGTAGCGTGAAGAGCAGGCCAGGTGGTGTGGGCTGTTGTCGCTATAGATCAAATTGCCGGTCAGGCATTGCGGATGACCATTGCCATTGCCGAAGCTTCACGCTGGCAGTCACCACAGTCTGTCATTGCTGTGTGTGAAGTGCTGATCTCCCAATGCCATTCGAACCTGGTGATCACTGTAGCAAAGAGAGCAGTTCATCACTGGATCTTTGCAATGGCAGTCATTGAGGGTGGTAGAGTCTCAGCACGGAGTGGCCCTTTCATGGTCACGAAGAGCCCAAACAACACAATGTCACCTTTCGTCTTTTGTAAGAGCTCAGATTAATAAGGAACTCGGATTGAAGCCACTCAAGGGTCCAGAACCTGGGGGACAGCACTTGGGGGTTTAGAAACAGACTCCAGCAGAGGACAGTAGGACTGAGGCAGGTACAGTTGCAAGTCCAGACAGGTCCAGTTGCACCAGGTCCCCAGCTTAAATGTCCCTGGAGCTCAAACAGAAGGTCAGCCAACTGACCCTTGGAGACACTCAGGTTAACCTGGAATAAAGTTAAACGTGGTCCAGTCTTTATCCTTAGATAGCAAGGCAGTTGTCAAGCAGCAAGGCAGCCCTCTGGCATCAGAGCAGTCCTTCTTCTATAATGACCACAAAGATTGTTCTGAAGGCTAGCTCTGCATGTCCAATATTTATACCTGGTGCCAGCCATTGATGTGGGGGGATTACCTCTACTATCCCCACATCTTGTTCTGGAAAGTTCTTCCCTTACCCTGTTAAGGCTCCAAGACGTTTCAGGCGATAAAAGAATATACGATTTTCTGATTTCTTTGTGTGTTCAACGGGGAAAGCCTTTTGAATTGTAAGTGGGTCTGGGTGCAGCCCCTCCCATTCATCCAGCAAGCATGGCTCATTCTGTCCACAATTAAGTTCCGAGCTGAGAATACTGGCAGAAGAAACAAATGGTTAGGACAAGAAAATGGCATCTTTCTAAAGTGGCATTTACAAAATTGTGACTTACAATCTAACCACGCTATTAGAAAGGGTTTTAAATTCCAATTCTTTGGAATGTAAACAGTATCATTTTTTAAATGTAATAATCAATCAATCAATCACAGGCATTTATATAGCGCACTACTTACCCGGAGGGTCTCAAGGCGCTAGGGGGGGGTGCTGCTACTGCTCGAATAGTCAGGTCTTGAGCTTCTTCCTGAAGGAGAGGTGGTCTTGGGTCAGGCGCAGGTCGGTCGGTAGGGAGTTCCAGGTCTTGGCGGCCAGGTAGGAGAAGGACCTCCCTCCCGTTGTCGTTCTTCGGATGCGGGGGACGGCGGCGAGGGCGTGGTTGGCTGATCGGAGGTGTCGTTTGGGAGCGTAGAAGTTGATGCGGTTGTTGAGGTAGCTGGGGCCTTGATCGTGTAGGGCTTTGTGTGCGTGGGTGAGGAGGCGGAAGGTGATTCTTTTGTTGACGGGGAGCCAATGCAGGTCTCTCAGATGTCCGGAGATGTGGCTGTGTCGTGGGATGTCGAGGATGAGTCTGGCTGAGGCGTTCTGGATCTGCTGGAGTCTCTTCTGGAGCTTGGCGGTGGTTCCGGCATAGAGGGCGTTGCCGTAGTCCAGTCGGCTGGTGACGAGGGCCTGGGTGACCGTCTTCCTGGTCTCGGTGGGGATCCACCGGAAGATCTTCCGTAGCATGCGCAGGATGTTGAAGCATGACGAGGAGACGACGTTGACTTGTCTGGTCATGGTGAGGGAGGAGTCCAAGATGAAGCCCAGGTTGCGTGCGTGGTCTGTCGGTTTGGGTGCGCTGCCCAGGGCAGGGGGCCACCAGGAGTTGTCCCAGGCAGAGGGTGATGATCCAAGGATGAGGACTTCCGTCTTGTCAGAGTTCAGTTTCAGGCGGCTGCTCGACATCCACTTGGCTACGTCTTTCATCCCTTCGTGAAGGTTGGCTCTGGCGGCGGCGGGGTCGTTGGTCAGGGAGAGGATCAGCTGGGTGTCGTCAGCGTAGGAGATGATGTTGAGGTTGTGCTGGCGTGCGATGGCCACAAGGGGGCTCATGTAGACGTTGAAGAGTGTTGGGCTGAGCGAGGAGCCTTGAGGGACGCCGCAGATGACTTCGGTGGCCTCTGACTTGTACAGTGGTAGACGGACTCTCTGTGTTCTTCCGTTGAGGAATGAGATGATCCAATCCAGTGCCTTCTCCTGGATTCCGATGTTGCTGAGGCGCTGCACTAGGGTGCGGTGGCAGACAGTGTCGAATGCCGCGGAGAGGTCCAGGAGGATGAGGGCCGCTGTTTCTCCGTTGTCCATCAGGGCTCGGATGTCATCGGTGGCGGCGATGAGGGCGGTCTCGGTGCTGTGGTTGGCTCGGAAGCCCGACTGAGAGGGGTCGAGGGATCCATTCGTCTCGAGGAAGGCGGCCAGCTGCTTGTTGACGGTCTTCTCGATGACTTTGGCTGGGAACGGGAGGAGCGAGATGGGGCGGTAATTCTTGAGTTCGGTGGGGTCCGCTGTGGGTTTCTTGAGTAGGGCGCTGAGTTCGGCGTGCTTCCAGCTCTCCGGGAAGGTGGCGGTGTCGAAGGAGGTGTTGATGATGTCCCGCAGGTGGGGTGCGATGATTGCGTCGGCCCTGTTGAAGACGTGGTGAGGGCAGGGGTCGGTCGGAGATCCGGAATGGATGGAGTTCATCAAGCGGATGGTGTCTTCGGTGCTGATCGGAGTCCAGGCGCGGAGGGTGGTGGTGGGGGGCGGTGGTTCGGTTGTGACGTGCGTCGGTTGAGTGCTGAAGCTGTTGTGTATGTCCGCGATCTTGTTGTGTAAGTAGGAGGCGAGGGAGTTGCAGAGGTCTTGCGACGGGGAGATGTCGTTGTTTCCGGCGTTGGGGTTGGAGAGCTCTTTGACGATGTTGAAGAGTTCCTTGCAGTTGTGTGCGTTGTTGTCCAGCCGGTCCTTGAATGTGGTTTTCTTAGTGGCGCGGATCAGTTGGTGGTGCTTCCGGGTGGCAAGCTTGAGGGCGGTCATGTTGTCCGGTGTTGGTTCTCTTCTCCAGGCTTTCTCGAGGGCTCGGCAGTTCTTCTTGGAGCTCTTGAGTTCGTCGGTGAACCATGGGGCCTTCTTGCTGCCGGGTCTGCTAGGCGGGGTCCTCAGTGGGGCGAGTTCGTCCGCGCAGTAGTTGATCCACTTCGTGAGGTTGTCGGCGGCCTGGCTGGGGTTCGTTGAGCTGGCGGGGGGGTGCTGGCTCAGGGAAGCGGCGAGCTGGTCAGCTGTGATCTTGTTCCAGTTTCTTCGAGCAACCGGTTGCTGGTGGTGGTGGATCGTCGTTCTTGTGAAGGTGAAGTGGATGCAGCTGTGGTCTGTCCAATGGAGTCCGGTGGCGTGGCTGAAGGCGATGTCTTTGCTGGGTGAGAAGACGGCGTCAAGTGTGTGTCCTGCGAGGTGGGTGGGGGTGGATACCAGCTGCTTGAGTCCGAGGTTTCTCAATCCAAATGTGTCATTTTTTAAATGGAATAAGGTAACCCAAAGTTAGTTATTGGGGAGATCAATCTTACAAAGGTGAAAAACGACTTTAGGAGTTGTTCAATCTTAGGACATGTACAATTTAAACACACAGTTTTTAAATATAATACACTGTGCTCTATGAGCCTTTACGGCGTACATTAGATATGACATTTGTATTAAAAGGAAAGTTTGCGCCTAGCAAAAGACTTATTTTGCAAGGTTGAAATAGCAGTTTAAGACTGCCCTACAGGCTACAGTGACAGGCCTTAGACAAGTTTTAAAAGGCTGTTTTAGTGGGTGGTACAATGACTGCTGTAGGCCCCCTAGTGATTCAGAAAAGGGGGTGGTTCATCACCACCCTCTCTGTATGTGTTTTTATGCCAATGCCTTGCATTGCCACTTTAAAGACATCCCATTGTACAGTCTCACCCCCCCTGGTTCCCTTGTTTTCTGTGAAATAGTCAGTTATGGCATTGCCTAGTATGTCTCAAAACGGTGGGCACTCAAGGATGTAAATATATTCAGTGGTAATCCATGGTCTGGGCTTGCTCCACCCCAACTCCAGCTTACGGGGATTATTGATGGACCATGTACGGGCTAAGTATCCATACAGTGCCCTGTTGTCTTTCGGTTATTGTATAGGAATAAGTCCAAATCTGTGTCGATCTTCTGCATGGTTGAGTAATAAGAATATTCCTTGTGATGTTGGTGTGCATTTTTTTTGACATCACAAGTTATTAACCAGGGATGGGGTGAAAGAGTACAGTAAAGCAATTTAGTTACTGGTAGCAGCATAAATGATGATCAGGAAATGCGGTTCACCATCTAGGAAGCCTTAGATCACGACATACCTTCACTCAGAGTCCATCCGCTTGGAAGGAATCAGAATTGAGGTATATGGGATACCTACACCAGTGCTCATCTGGTAAATGCTGAGTTCGAAGTGCCAGTCACGTGGGCATTCAACCACTTGGGGAATTTCTGCAAACTCCATGCTATACATGTCTGTTTCCTAAATGTATGCTATATGCAAATACCTGCGTTTGAATTGTGTGTGGATTTTGTGTTGCTTAGGAGGTGTGACCATACCCCGCCCAGTCCATATCACAACATTATAGTTCACCAGTGTGTTTCCCAATCTTTTGCCCATTGTACAGGATTACATACTCACTAACCATGAATTTGTAATGATCATACAGAAATCTACTCCTGGTCTTAGAGCACTGGGTGGAAGGGGAGGGATAATGGCTGGGTGTGACCATGGTGGCAACCCAAAAAGAAGAAAAAAGAGCACCAAACACAGCTTTCCAACTCCCACACCCCAGGCTAAGTATCAACCAGCTCCTTGCTACTCAACAACCCCGTACACGAAGACTCACCAGCTGCAAACACGTCTCCTCTCATTTTCCTTAGGAGTAAAAGGAGTAGTGACCATGGCAAAAGTCTACCATACATTGTCCCCCATGCATTCATCCTCCAAGCCCACAAAGCTGTGGCAACAACTAGCAGCTATGACGTGACCCTTTACATAAACCCTCCTCCTAACCCTCATATTGAGGGAGGTATCAAATTCTCATGTCAGCAAAGAGAGTGGGACCTTCCTGGAGCAGGCAGCTAAAGAAGAGTCTGTGCAGAAGAGGAGGTGCTAATCCAAAACCAATACTGGAACAAGCAGGAACATGAGATGATTCTGGAAACTTAGATTCCTGGGCAGGTACAAAAACAGTCATAAGCCCAAGTTCCCTCACTGTGAGGGTTTGGAGGAGGGTTTATGTAAAGGGTCATGTCGCAGGGGGATGAATGCATTGTCTTGTTCCAGTATTGTGGCCATCATCCAGTATTGGCTTTGGATTAGCACCTCCTCTTCTGCACAGACTCTTCTTTAGCTGCCTGCTCCCAGAAGGTCCTACTCTCTATTCCTAGGATCTCTGCCTCCAGCAGCACTGCTTGATCCATCCCACATTTGAATCACACTCCTCGTGTGGGACCTCCACCCCTTTTGTCTGGAACTATTGCCATGCAACATGCAGGGTTGTAAAGAAAAGAGTTTATCCATCTGCAATGACTCTCAGTTTAGCAGGATAAATAAGTTCATAATTCAATCCCTTATGCCGTAACTGTTCTTAACTCCGGCATATGTGCTTCTCAGTCACTGGACCCTTATCTTGTAGTTGAGAAAAATGGTGATGACGCTTCCATCATGTTGCTATGATGCTATGTTGCTATGGCTCCTTTGCTTTTGTGAGCTGGAGAATGAAGTCCCCGTTCTGTAACTAAAAAGATGGGATACCACTAGCCTCAGCAGAGCCCCTTGGGAGAGGTGGGATTTCTTGTACTCATTGTGCTCACTCAACAGAGAAGAAATGCTGGAGTTTGCCCACCATCATTGTGTTAAGCAATCACTTCTCCAGAAAGAGTTCCATAATAGAACCTTCTGCTAGTTTGGGTATACCAGTAATCTATATGTTGCCTTTCTGCATCATCAGCTCTGATCTTAAGAATCTGAGCCTCATCTCCTAGGGCATTCATTTGATTGTAGCTTATTGACAGTCGAGTGCATTACTGTAAGAGTGAACTTGTCGTTGTGCATTCTGTCCACCAGCTTTCTAAGGCCACCACTTAGGTGATCTACAAATCTGTCTTGGTTTCTAGGGTGGATTTAGAGATAAGGATCACCTGAAGTATTTGATGAATTGGCCAAAGTGTGCTTTCTTTTTTTTTTTTTAAATGTTTTTTTTTTTTCTTACAACCCAGCACATTATTCTGGTAAAACACAGTACACAATAATATACAATCTATTAATTTGCAAAGGAGAAAGGGAAAGAGAAAAAAAATAAAAAATTTTAGTACATACACAGCCTATGCAATTCATAGTTGAAGGCAGTTAACAAGAGATAACAATGAACGTAAAGCGGTTCCTTGAATTCCCGTCCAATTTTTGTTCTCCAAATGTAATCTATCCTATCCCACTACGCCAATCTGCTATTGGCTTCCAAATACTCAACCCTCTTTCCCTTCCCCTCCTGCCTTTCCTTCCATAAATTGGCTTTTCCAAGTTGTATGAGGACAATAAATTAGCCAGCCATACTTGTAGTGAAGGGAGGTTAGGGTCTAGCCATGCCCTAGCAATGCACAATCTATATACTGCCATAGCCAAGAAAACAAACTCTTGATACCCTTCCCCTTCTTCTGGTACTATTCCTAAAAGTATATGTACTGGCTTAAGTTTCAGCTTAATCTTCAATGAAGTCTCTAAGAAGTGTTCCAGGTTTCGTAACAATGTGTGTAACTGTGGACATAGCGCAAACATGTGTATTATGTCCGCATCTCCTGAATTACATCGCGGACAGGTTATACCCTCCGTCCCTCCCCATTTCGCTATCCTTGCTGGTGTGTAGTAGAGAGAATGTATAGTTTTGTAATGCTGTGACTGTAGAGACGCAGAGCAAAGAGCTGTGCGCCCTAAGTCCAAAGAGTCCTGAAACCACCGTGGATCCCCTTCTAACTTTTCTGCCCACTTCTCACTATATTTATCCAAATCATCCTGCATACCACACACAAAGCTGGCGTATAGGCTTCTTATTGAGCAATCCCCCCCTGCTCTTATTTTTTCCATAATCTCTACTTTATTGTACCCAACCAGCCCACCTTGCTTATTTCCCACAAAACTCCTAATTTGTAGATAATTAAAAAAGTCCTTATTGTTCAACCCAAACTTGATACTCAATTCCAAAAAAGTGGCTAAACCCTCCGACCCCCGAAGATCTCCAATACTTACTACCCCCTTTTGCATCCATCTCTCCATTGTTATGTCTCCAAACACCTTGTCTGGGAATGACCTGTTTTTAAACAACCTCGTGTATCGATTGAACCTTCCTAGTCCCCCTTTTTTCATAAATGCCGTCCATATCTTGACTCCTGCCTCCACCGTCTTATATCTAGTCCTTTTAAGACGCCCATATTCCACACAAGCTACAAAGCAGTTTTCCACCTCTTCACCAAGTACGGCCTTATAAATTCTAGAAGAGCAATCCCTTACCCTTGGATCTTCTCCCCCCCCTATTAAGCTTTGCATATATTGAATAGCTGCAGCCCAATAATACAGTTTAAAGTCGGGTGCCCCCCAACCACCTCTTTCTCTCGGAAGTGTCATGTACCGATAAGCCCTGCGCGTTTTGCCATGGGCCCAAATAAATTTATTGAGGATTCCTTCCAGTGCTGAGAACCATTTTGCTTCAAAAAATAGCGGAATGGCCCTAAAATAGTACAAAAATCTTGGGAGTATAAGCATTTTTATTACATTTGTACACCCCACCAGTGTAAATTATTAAGCGGTTCTAGATCCGATTTTACCTTCACCAATAGGGGAGCCACGTTGTTCTGCACTACTACTTCCAAATCTGCAGATATTTCCACCCCCTAATAAACTGCAGATTTTACCACTCTTGAATCTACTCCATATTGTGCATATCGATTGCACACTATTTGGGTCTTAGTTTTGTTTAAGCTATACCCGGAGACTCGTCCAAAAGTTTCGGCCTCCCTCTCCACTTCCACCATCGCCTCCTCTGGATATGGGGTTAAGATAGCCACGTCATCCGCGTATGCCAGTGTTTTAACTTCACACCCATTCAGGATCATCCTAGGAATCCCATAATTCAATTCAAGCCGACGCAGAAAGGGATCCAAATATAGTGCAAATAGAAGAGGTGACGACGGACAGCCCTGCCTTGTTCCTCTTTCAATACTAATTCCTTCTGAGTGCCCCCTACACACCCTAATTCTAGCTGTAGGATTTTTATACAGCGTCTGCATTGCTTTGATGTATTTCTTGCCAATGCCATTCCACCTCAATACCCCCCATAGATACTCCCAGGAGACTCTATCAAAAGCTTTTTCAGCATCTAAAAAGATTGCTGCCATAGAGTCTCCTGGGATACTAGCTGCATCAAAAAATGTTAATACCTGCCTCGTATGTTGTGTGGTCCCCTTGCCTGGTATAAACACGTGTTGGGAGTTGACAACTAGCTTTTCAATAACTCCTGCCAGCCTTCTAGCCAGGATTTTAGAGTACATTTTCACGTCCGCGTTCATTAACGTGATTGGTCTATATGATCCTGGTTGGTTTGCAGGTTTCCCTTTTTTGAGGATCACCACTACATCCGCCCCCCCCCCCCAAGAATCAGGAATTGCTTCCCCCAGTTGTGCCTTACTCATATAACATCAAACATATCCATACCTAACACACCGAAAAAAACTTTATAAAATTCCACAGGTAGCTGGTCAGGACCCGCAGCTTTACCAGAAGGGAGAAGATTTAGTGCCTCAATGAACTCCTCTTTCTTGAACGGCTCCTCTAAGTCCTCCTTACTTTCTGGAGAAATACCTACTGGAACCACACCCCTCAAATACCTCTCTACTTCTTGAGAATCCCCCTCCGTATCTTCTTTATATAGGGATGTGTAGAACTGCCTAAAAATTTCCCGAATCCCATCGGCCCCTACTACTCGATTTCCATGTTGATCTGTCATCTCCAAAATGTCATCTGCAGCCATTCGCTGCCTAGTACGTGCAGCCAACAGGTGCCCAACTTTTTCGCTAAATTCATATATCCCCTCTTTTTTAGCTAGGTATTTCCCCACTGCCTTAGTTGACATATACTCTGTGGCTTCTGCCTTAAGTGACACCATTTTCGATAACAATGGCTCCAGAGACAGCTGTTGAGGAATCGCTTCTCCCAATCCCCTCTCCGCCTCCAGGAGTTTCCTATTCAATTCCGTCATCCTATTTTTTTCCTTTGCCCTTGTAGCTAACACGTAACTCAGGGTCTCCCCCCTTACCCCAGCCTTAAAGGCGTCCCAAACCATCCCCGAACTAGCTGTACCCCTGTTAATATCCCAGTAACTTCTGATCCAGGATTCCCTGCGTTCTTTATACTCCTCCTCCTGCAGTAATGCCCTTTCAAATGTCCACTCCCTCTTTTCCCTCCTATCTTGGCCTATTTTAATAGTTAAAACCAAAGGGCTATGATCTGAGACTAAGCGGGGATATTTTTCTATCGCAATCGCATTTATGAGGGACCCAGAAATTAGAAAATAATCCAACCTAACCATCACTTTGTGTGGGGCAGAATAAAATGTGCTACCATCTATGGCTGGGTGTAGCTCTATCCAAGGATCAATCAAGGAGTTATTACTAACCAGATCACATAATGCCCTATAAGTTCTTTATTTTCTCCCTGAAAAGGGAGTCCCTGACTGCAGTAGAGGATTCCTAAAATCATGTATGTTCAAATCTCCACATAACACTATCGGCTCAGGCCAACTCGCCAACTCCGAGTCTAAATACTGAAATATCTCAGGATCATCTTGTGTTGACCCATATATAGTTACCAGAGTAAATTTCTCGCCCCTAAATGTCAAATCCAACATAACCCAACGCCCCCACTCATCCTCCTGTTTTTTATTTACTACCACATCCCTGATTTTCCCTAGGATCGTCACCCCCCTATTCCTTGTACCTTGTTTCGAGTTAGCTAAAACAGCGAATCCTAATTGCCCTAAAATATAGGCTTGTGCCACCTCCACATGGGTCTCTTGTAGGCATACTAAATCCAATTGTAACCCACCCAACAATGCTGCCACTTTATTTCTCTTGTTGGCCTCATTTAGCCCACACACATTGATACTCGCAATTCTACAGCTCATTACAGCTTTTCTTATTTCCTAGCCACCTTCCCAAGCCACTTAGAAGAGTATTCAGAAGGATATAGACAACAGCTCCTACATCTCTACTACCCGTTGCAATTTTTATATACCGCATATCAAGTGTACTCACAAATATTGACATAAATGTAAAAAATACAATGTGCTGAAACAATTCAGTGAAATTACCCAATTTTTGCCCCCTTTTCAACTCCCTTTTAACCCCCCTTACCCTTCCTTCCCCTTCTAGTCCCTCCCCCCCCTTTACTGGCAAATAGGTCAATGAGACCTATGTGTGACCGCTTTTGGATAGTGCCAGTCGCACCCTCCTCCCACCCGAGATCCTGCCACCCAGTGATAATCCCCTAATTGAATGCCATCTAACCAATGTTACATATTACATTGATCTATTACCCACCCTTCTGACTTTTTAGCTCATCTAAGAACTGCTGGGCTTTGATCTCCGACAAGAAAAATCTTGTTCTCCCTTTCGTTATTACTTTAAGCTTCGCTGGGAAGAGGAGGTATGCTTCTGAACCCTGTGCTTGTAAAGGCCCTATCATCTGCCTTAACCTCCACCTTCTCTCTACTGTGGCATGGCAAAAATCGGGCCTGGCAAAGAAGGTAACGCCCTCTGTTGTGCGCCTATTGTCAGGTCTAGCTTTCTCGATAATCTCTTCTCTTAACAGATAGTTCCCTATATTTACAAGGTTTGCCCGAGGTAGGTTCCCCTGACCGCCCCCCCTCCTCCTTGGCCTTTCTTCAATGTGAAGGGGAACCTGTGCGCCCTCTGTATCTCCTTCTTCCAATGCCAGTCGGATTCGGGAAATGCCCCTTTTAGTAAATTAACCACAGAGCGTCTTGTATCTTGCCCTTCAAGCCCTTCTGCCACACCCAAAAGACGAACGTTATTTTGCCTCTGGCGATTTTCAAAATCTTCCAGCTTCCACTGGAAGTCCTCGGACAGTTTTTCCTGCGTAGTTTGAACGGTCTGCCAACACCCGACATCGTCCTCTAGCTTGCCTGTGCGTTCCTCGACCTCCGTAACTCTATCCGCAATTTCATCGTATAGTTTATTCATCTTCCTCATTGTATTCTGTATTTTTTTTTAATCCTGCCTAGTTATCCGGCTCTCTGTCCTTGCTTCTGTTTGCATTTGTTTAAGAGTGTTAAGCAGAATATCAAAAGGAGCTGATTGCACTGTAGCCTCAGAAGGTACTTCCCTTGTATTGTTCTCCACAGAGTAGGTCAGAGAGGTAGCAGAGTAATCCCATGTTAACCGGTTCCCAGCCCCCAATGGTGTCTCAGTGTGACGCCTGCTTAGCATCGATAATCTTTTCAGCTTCTTTCTAGTTGTGTCTTTACCAGAGGTACTTAATCCTGAGCTAGCGTGCTCATCTGAGCTACCCTCGGTAGTTCGCTCCGTTTCTGTATCCTCATTGGGTGAAAAGAACTCTCCCTCTGTTGAGGCTCCTTCCCCATTCACATTTAACCTTCCTTCATAGTTTTTTTTGCTGCTGGTTACTGCATTTTTTTCGACCAAACTTGCATTACTCCCCCAGGTTTTACCAGTTTTCTGCCCCATGCCCAGCTCAGCTTCCAGCAACATTATGGCTCCCAACATATCTGCTTTACCTAGTTCATGTGAGCCTCGCCGAATCTCACCTTCAGGGTTTACTGGGTTTATCACTGAACCTGGCGCCGAGTTTCTTCTGGTGTTAGCTCCTGTCTGAGCTGCCAGTGTCTCTGTGGATACAGCCGTATTGACAGCGTTGATTTTGTCAGCCGGGCCTGGGCTGGGATGTTGCTTAGCGACCCTGCGTTCGACGCTCCCTGCGTCCTCGCGGGCGTTCTTGCCGACATCAGCCACACCGCAGTTGCCATTCGTGCTTCCCTCGCTCAGCCCAGAGATCCTCGGAGAGAATACTTCAACTAAGGTAGACTGCCGTAAGGGTGCATCTTTATTTTTGGGTTTGTCCCCGTCTGATGGTTTTGTCAAGTCTGTTTTACTCACAGACGCCGTGTTTCCCTGCCCTCCTGGTGTGTTTACCTTTCCTCGCGGCTCCGGTTTCTTTCTCGGGAGGGGGCGGTGATCTTCCGTAGTGCCCCAGAAGAGCGCGGCGGGCCATCCAAATTGATCGCCGTCTCATTTGTCCCTGCTGTGACAGCAGTCTTTACCAACGCTTGTGGCGCCTGACTTTTTTCCTTGCCCTGCCCTCTCTCGGGCTTTAGAGGACGCATCTTAGCCGCCTTTTGCTGTAGCTTCTGTTGACACCTTGTTAAGCCGGCTTCCCTCAGTAGAGTGTTTGCTTTTGTCTCTACTTGTGCCCAGCTCCAACTCGTGTTGATTTTTTGCCTCAGGGGACCGAGCAGCTTCTTTAGGCTTACGGCAATATTACAGAAAATATTGCTGTCAATATCGAAGCTCCTTAACCCGGTAAACAGGCTTGCATGGATCCAAGTTACAAGGGACATCAGGGACATCAGGGGATGCTCCGTATTGCTATTTCATCCCGGTGTGGGAGAAAGGGTGAGTGCGACCTCTCAGCACCGTCCAGCCGCGGCCATCTTGCCCTCGGCCAAAGTGTGCTTTCAATGTGGATCCCACCTGTGATAGAAGGGTTAGCAATGCCAGAAGAACAGGCCATCACATCAAACTGTGCCTTGATCACTACTTTATTTACACTTTAGAGCTTAACCATCACAGAGGTTGTGGGTCACTTCCACTGGTTTCTTTGACAGGGGTACAGGCCTCCTGTCAGTAACGTTACTGCAGACTTATTGTGCCACTTACAGTGGGGGTTGTTGGTGCCCTTAGATAGTTGTGTTATAGGGCTAAACAGTAGATGGGTGAAATAGGACCACTCGTTCCAGAGGACAGAACTACGACACCTGGGTGGACCCTGAGGAAAACAGTACATTAATCAGGGTGATTAATTGAGTTCAATCAAGTGAGGATTTAAAGCGGCAAGCTAAAGGCCTATGGCTTAGTTGTTATTCTTTATGGGTCTCAGTGGGCTATAGCACCAAGCCTTTGGTTGAAAAGACCTCACCCCATGATTTCCTGGGCTGCCCCCCTATGATTCATGTACTTTGGCTCAGACCCTTGCTATAAACTTCTGCTTGTCAAACTGTGCAGTCTATAGTGCAGGGTTCTTTCGTGAGAGGGAGGGTCACAGAGGGAAAAAAGGCACTCCACAGAGGTGGATTTCAAATATGACCCTGTGATGCAGAACCCCAAAATGTGGCAGATGGACCACCCATTTGAGGATTGTCAAAGAAGAATCTCACCCCATGTTATAATGTCCAGAAGTCCCCCTGAGTAACTGCAATGCCTCTCAGGGAGTATACATTTGTGAAGCCTTAGGCACTGTCACAAGTGGCTCCTCTGCATGGCAAACAAAAAAAATGCATAATCGTACAGTGCAGAGGATTTGGGGAGACAGAAAATCTCAAATATATTTAAATCACCCCCCGGGCCTTCTACCAGCCATCTTGCTACCTCCACACAGGCAGTACAAATTTGTGAGGTCCCAGGTGCACTTATCACTGGCTCCGCCGTGTGGTGGTCATTTCTAATGATTTAAGACCCCGGGAGTGCCCAGAGCTGCCATGCTTTGTTTTAGTCTGTCACTGTCCAGGGTCTGTCTACCTGTCTCTCGGTATCCTGAGTGTTCAACTAGGTCATGCCCCCAGTTCAGATGATTGCTTGACCCGGCGGGGCGCTCAGAGCTTGTAATGTCTACGAATAGCTCTGACGCCATTTTGACCCATCACTTTGGAGTTCTGTGACCTTATAAAAAACTTAACCATTGGCCTCATTCCTCCATTTAGTCAAGGAATTTCTCACTGACTTGCAATATCCTCATAATGTTTGACAGGGGAGCCTTTATCTCAGATATAATATTAGAGAGGTGTTATAGGTGCTAAAGTTCAGTGCATCAAACACTTTGGCCTGTAGGATATAAAAATATATAAGTAAAAAAGATACCCATCCACAAAACTACTTTCTCTAAAGCAATTCACAGGTACAAACATACTCTTCACCTTTGCAGGACTTTAACATGGAAAAATAACTAATCAGCATGTCACAGTAAAGAAGGTTGAAGAGACAAAAACTCCATGCCTAGTTCAAGGTTCCCTTGGTCACTTCGTTACATGTGGGCTCAAGAGTGATTTTCTAACTGCAGAGTGTCGAGGTTGGGGGCAGAGTTTTGAAGCTCCAGGTCAGGCATGCATAATCGTACAGTGCAGAGGATTTAGGGAGACAGAAAATCTCAAAGCAGGACAAAGTAATAGTGAAGTCTGTACATTTATCAAATTGATTCAGGAGCAGCTTCCTGAACTTCCAGAGGATATCTGAGTGGGTAAGCTTTGACTTTGGCAAAAACAGATGGACTCTGCTTACAGTATTCTAACACAAATCATGCTGGAACATTCAGACCAATGATAAGTCCTAACACGCCCTGAGGGAGCCTGCCAAGTGATGAAGAGATAAAAATGTAGCAACATGATATGGACGCCTTTATATAACGAGGGTAAAAAATAGCTCGTTTCTCATATTATTTTTTTCTCATATTATTTTTTTAAAACACTTAATAGAGACGTAACGTCTCTAAATAATAGCCTCCAAACACAGGCATGTGCTTAACACTTACAAACAATATATTGTTGAGCCTATATGCCACAAATGCACTAAACATTGTGCAGGCCTTGTGTACATAGTGTTCACTTTAAATCAATGGGTTGCGCATGCACAGGAAAGATGATCTGCAAAAAATTGTAATAAAATCATATTGAAACAGAAATGTGCTGGCTCTATCCAACACCATTGCACTGGATTATAAAAAACGAAAGTATTTCACACCAATCTGTCTCTAAAGTCCCCAATAACGCCACGTTCCTCATTCTTAAAACGACAAATCTCTCCAAACTCAGGAACACTGAATTGAAGCACAAATGATATCCTCGTATGTTGATACAGATCGAGATGGAGGGAGAAATGTGGTGGTTTCCAAAAGCAGCAAGGCTCTAATGAAGTGTAGCGTGTGTTTGTTGCTGGCAGGAGCAATGTATTCCTAAAAATGCTGGGAGTCTCGAGCAGAAGCAGATGAGCTTGCCATGGGCATATGTATCCTGGGCAAGGCGGTGGTTTGAGTGTGTAAAACATTCACGTCATCAGAGTTAAGCTCAGCCACCAACTCAGATAAGAGTCACTCAGTGTCAATCAAAAAATTCCGAACCACACGTCTGGGCAAAGACTTTTTTTAGGGTCCACGATCTGGCAGATAATCTGTCATTTCTCATGCCTGTTTGTAACATTCTGAAGCCATCTGTTTGCACTTGCAGAAAATTGATGTTCATCCTCCAGTCCCTGTGGAGCATTTCATTGAGCACATTCAATTCACCTTAGAAATATGGAGTGCATGGAACGAACTCCAAAGGTGTTTGCTTTTGCTTTCGTGGTGAATCAGATATTGTTTAAAGGAAAGCGTGTTTACTGACAGACCCAACCAAGACTTTGATTCTTTTTATGAATAAGAAGAAGCAAGGGGATATCATATCCAAGGCACTCTGTAGACTGTGGCATTACAAATATGGCTCAAACCAGACCATATAGCTTCACTTCGATCTGTGGTATTTTCAGATTTCTCAGTAATGAAACCCGCAACGAGCTATGTAAATGGCCCCGAATGTGAACTTTTGGTACACGTGCACATGTTTTCATTGCTGAGACCAACGCCCGTTAATATAGCGCACGTGTTCCATCCAAAATATTTCCCATATTTTTAAGTTTGGGGTTCATTAGTAGGCTGTGTCGATGCACGTGTGTCTGATACTGATTGTCCTCAAATATTGGAATATGAACAATGTTAACAAAGCAGTGCTGGAAAGCAGGGATCATTGCTTCTGGAGGAGATGGAGGGAAGACACCGAGTGGAGTGGCGTGGGTGGGTAGTAGGAAGCCATGTTTTTTTTTTAATTTGGGACAGGGAATGTGGGTGTGGCATGGCTCCCCTCTTACTTCTCTGACACTGTGTAGCAGATGAAAGCTAGGGCAGATGATTTTGGGAGCCATAGATAACATCAAAGTATAGCTGGGTAAAATATTATTTGCTGGGATGTTTCTCACCTCAAGGTTCGGAGTGATATCACAACAACTCGAGCCTCACTCTTGTTGCCTATTTGATGTCACTGAGAACCCTTTGGTGAAAAACATCCCCGTAATTCACCATCTATAGTTCTATATAATACTGTGTTCTATGTAATAATTGTATACAAGTCATGTGGTTTTATGAGGGCAACATGGCACCAGACACTTGCTAATAATAATTCCTGGCTGTATGGGTTTGGGTTTCTGGTGCCCACAGCTCCGGGATCAAACAGGATGCGCGGGTAATTTGCATGCTGTAAGAAATGTAATCATTACTTGGGATGGGTGATTGCCCACCTTAACCCCTTGTGTGCTGGTGACGGAACCACTCCGTCACCAGCCATGGACGCGCTGTGCTGCTGATGGAGTGGTTCTGTTACGGCGCACTGCCCCGCCCACTCTGCCGCGATTCCGCACCTGCGCAGCGTGTTCTATTGAGGGGACGGGGCCATAACGGACCCTCTCCGTCACAAGCACAGCGCGCCCGTGGCTCGTGACGGAGTGGTTCCGTCACGAGCATGGAAGCGCCGCGCAGCCCCCCTCCCCCCTAGCGCTGCGGCAGAATTACCACCGCGGCCAAGGGGTTAAAGAGCAATCACAGCCCGTGTCAGGGTGAGCCCTCAAAGTCTCTAAAATAAACACTTGATGTAAAGTATTTATGCAGTACCATAACAGTAATAAAGTGAAATGCAACACAATACGAATCCCAAACTGAATGAAAAAAATAAAGTACAATTTAATAAACATAATGACATCAACATGACAAAAAAACAATAAAGTAACCAGGAATATGCATTTTTGGGCTCTTAAGTAGAAATAGTGCTAAGTGCCAATGATAGACAAAGGTTGTGATAGACTAGGACCTAGGTGCAATTTGACGCTGATTGCAATGGAGCATGGGTCAGATACACTAATTAGGTTTGTACTGGTCAAAGATTCTAAATTCTGACTTTAGTCTTTAATTAAGTTCCCTTTCACTACAAGAGTACACTACTAAATACCACCAAGAACTCAGGAAAGTTACTTGCAGGGCTTACAGGGTGTCAGACACAGGCCAAATAGCAGGGTCCAGTCCAAGGCCAATTTCTACTGGCCAGCGGGCAGCTGCAGGAAAATACGTCTCCTGTAGCTGAAACAGGCATTCAGCCTTATAACCCTTCGAGTCCAATTCTTTGTCCTGGTTACAAAAAAGAGGGGCTCCAGTCCTCTCAGGTCGCAGACAGCAGGTTCAGCCATTTTCTGATTTTCTTCAGGTTGGGGACGTTCTGCAGTGGGTGGGAATGACACCATGGCACCTTCAAACCAGTGGGATAAACATTTCTGGAACCAACTCTACCCACTGAGGACATTTTGAAGAGGGTAAAAGGCTTTGCCACACTAAACTAGGGATCTGATGGTTGGGGGAGTGTGGGGAGGATCCTATGGTAATCCCAATATTCTAGCACATTTAACACTAACATTCTGTTTGTGATATCCACTGTACCCACAATAATCCTCAGAGATGGGTGTCTGTTTGAACGGAAGTTGAGTTTTTCAGCAACTGGACAGTGAATATGAAAGAATTGTTTTGACATCATGTTTCCTTTCCTTTAAAACACACCCCAGTGTTATATGTAAAACCCAGAAACAGAAGTCTGGTGGGACAAAGAAAGCTTTCAGCAATCAGGCAGTGATAGCCAAGAATTGTTTTGGCACCATGTTTCCCTTCCTTTCAAGGGTGCCCAAAAGTGTTATTTGAAAACCCAGCAGAGGTGTCAAGCAGGGTTTGACATTCAAGCAGGATATGACACTCTAAGGCCAAAAACCTCCCAGTCTGTTCCTGCATACTCTGTTAGTTTCAGAAAAGTTATCTCTACCCATTCAGGTCAGCCTATTGTTTGCTCCTGAAAGGCATTTCCTACTTTTCCCCACTTACTCAAATGCTAATACCTTGTTGCTAGAAGTGGGCGAGCAAATTTAGTTTAGTGGTAAAAATAGTGGTTTAATTATTTTCTTTTAAGTCCTATATTCTAGATACATTATTAGGATTTTCAATCTGTAATTTTGTTTACTACATAGGCCTGCCACATTACGAAATAGCTTTTGGGTGCTAGTCACTCTAGGGACATGATAACAATACATTTCTACATGTCCTACTTTTAAATACCATGCACCCTCTTTTGGGTGACAAAGCCTACATAGGGTGACTTGTTAATTTTAATAGTAAGACTATGAGCTGTAAAAAGGGAACTTATAGATAAGTATATCAATTAAGAATGTGCAATTCAACCATGTTTAAAAAGGGAGCACAGACACTTTACCACTGGTTAGCAGGGTTAAAGTGCACAGAGGTCTAACACCAGAATAAATTAAGGGTCCTGCATGGTCAACAATGAAATGCAGCAAAGGTGGATTTCCTAGACATGCTATAAAAATAATTTGCTTTCCTGATTTGTAGCTTAATTGAGGGGATCGAAAGCAATATAGAAATGGACAATGTATGTGAGGCAAAAAAATAAAACTAAAAATATGCACACTAAGGGCCCGATGTAGGTGGCCATTACCGGTCGGTAACGGCCGAATTCGGCCGTTACCGACCGGTAAATGGGTCATTGAGATGTAGGGGGCTATATTTTACAGAATTGGTAAATTTACCGATTTGGTAAATTTACCGAATCGGTAATTTTACCGATTCGGAAAATTCCTGATGTAGGTAGCACTGTTTCCAGTGCTACAGGCCTTTTAGATTCAGTATTTTACCACCCAATCCAATTGGGTGGTGAAATACCGAATCCAGGTGTGCATGCACATCTGTGCATGCACACCTGTGCCATGTGACACACAGACATGCCCTTAGGGCATGTCTGTGTGCCACATGGCACACATGCCCGTCTTTGGGGTGCTAGAGGGTGTCAAAGTGACACCCCCTGCACCCTTGCAAAATTCGGTATTTACCGATTCGGTAAATACCGAATCGGTAATGCCCATTGATTCCTATGGGCTTCAATGCCCATAAGAATCAATGGGCATTACCGATTCGGTATTTACCGAATCGGTAAATACCGACTCCTTCCGATTCGGTAATTGTAAAAATACAATTACCTACATCTTCCTGATTTGTAGCCTAATTGAGGGGATCGAAAGCAATATAGAAATGAACAATGTATGTGAGGCAAAAAACTAAAACTAAAAATATGCACACTAAGGGCCCGATGTAGGTGGCCATTACCGGTCGGTAACGGGCGAATTCGGCCGTTACCGACCGGTAAATGGGTCATTGAGATGTAGGGGGCTATATTTTACAGAATTGGTAAATTTACCGATTTGGTAAATTTACCGATTCTGTAAAATACCGAATCTGTAATTTTACCGATTTGGAAAATTCCTGATGTAGGTAGCACTGTTTCCAGTGCTACAGGCCTTTTAGATTCGGTATTTTACCACCCAATCCAATTGGGTGGTGAAATACCGAATCCAGGTGTGCATGCACATCTGTGCATGCACACCTGTGCCATGTGGCACACAGACATGCCCTTAGGGCATGTCTGTGTGCCACATGGCACACATGCCCGTCTTTGGGGTGCTAGAGGGTGTCAAAGTGACACCCCCTGCACCCTTGCAAAATTCGGTATTTACCGATTCGGTAAATACCGAATCGGTAATGCCCATTGATTCCTATGGGCTTCAATGCCCATAAGAATCAATGGGCATTACCGATTCGGTATTTACCGAATCGGTAAATACCAACTCCTTCCGATTCGGTAATTGTAAAAATACAATTACCTACATCTGCCCTCCTCTTTTTTACCACTTCTTAAATACCGATTCGGTATGAATCGGTATTTAAGAAGTGGTAAAAAAGATTTACCTACATCGGGCCCTTAATTTTGAGTTGAAGGTGAGGGGAAATATAAATGCACACGTGTTCTGCACAAACCAGTGTTGTTGTGAAACTAACTGTTTGTGTTTGTTTGGATAAAATAGTCATGAGCAAAGAACGTCCACATTTCCCTACTTATTAATATTGGTTTGAAGGTTACTGGACCTTTTTTATATGGCTGAATTCAGATACAGAACCTACCATGGCAACACCCTTCTAGAACAATGTCACTTAAGTTTCAAATGGAATGTGTCAATTTTTCATAAATGAAGTAAAAAAAGTTATTACCAAGAATGATTGGGTGTGAGGGTTAGCTACGTGAGTGAGGGAAGAAAACATTAATCTACATTTTTGTAACTATTGCTCCAGTTTGGTGAGTTGTAAATTGCCATAGCGGCTGGTCAAGAGGCTAATTTTAGCAGAACTGGCTTTCTATTTATTCATTAAGAGATTTTGTATGGTGTTGCAGGTTGTCATGAGGTAACTGTAAAATACTAAGTACAGTGGTAGAAGGTGACAGTTGCAGTCAAATCAAGTGGAGTTCAATTGTAGACGAGCAAGCTAGGAAAGTATAGTTTTCAAACTCTTCCCAAGGGACATATATATTAGTTTGGATGTGTGACATTACAACGCATGCTTTTACATCGCATGCCTTTACAACGCGGTATTTACAACGAATACCTTTACAACGCATAGTGCTTTTAGGCGCTGGATAGTGAATTGTTTAATTTACTATTCCAACTCCAGTTCCCGTGGATAGTAGGGAAGGTGTTGGATAGTACATTAAACCTATTCCCTATCCTAGAGCGCCCCCAGCGCAATGCGTTGTAATGGTTTGCGTTGTAAAAGTTGCGTTGTAAAGGCACTGCGTGGTAAAGGTTGCATTGTAAAGGTTGTTTGCCATATTAGTTTGCACCTCATTCTAGGATTCAAGGCATTTCACAAGCTTGGCCTCTGGACTATCTGGGTTGTGCACTCACGATACAGCCTTTAAAATGCTCTATGAGTAATTAGGCAGGCAGATGCTCATCATGAGGGCATGCATCGTTCATACTGGGTGGAATTTTCAGTTTGAACCTTGACCCTTGACCCTTGCCATAGTAAACATTTTACGTAGAACCCTGAGCTTGATTCTCATTATGAGGGGGGTTTGATGTGGTTTTGCCCCAAGTTCAAACACATCCATACCAGATTGATTGAAGCTGTTGCAGCCTATTGATGAGTTTCTTAAGGTATGTGGTTAGGTCATATTTCAATAGTGCAGGTGTGCCATCATTAGGGCTCTTGTTAGCTCGGAACTCAAAATTGCAGCTTGTTGGACTCTTGCAGTTTTGGGGTCATGTGGAATCTGTCTGCAAAGCATTGCCAACTCTCTGCATCTCCAATTTGAGCAGCAGTCTATTTTTTAATTTTTGAAAGACATTCAACTGCGCAAGCCATGTTTAGTATTCAAGAATCTGGTGACTATAAAAAGACACTAAAACCACCTACGCATCTTTCGCAAAATGACCACGTATCATTATTTTTCATATTTTAAGTTTCTGATATTTGTTTTTACATTTCTTGCTGAATCACTTAGTATATCATGAACTTTACCTTTGAAGTGCTGATGTTGGAGACTGATTCACAATCGGGAAAATATATGCAGATATACAATGTCAAATATTATTTAGAAATAAGACTCTCTTCTTATTGAGTCAGGCAGAGTCGCGTTGGACCATGAACTGGTGAAACAGCTGGAAGAGACATAATCTAACAAAAAACATCTCCAAATCCCCATCCAACAGTAGATTTAGCAGTAACTAGCACCCAAAGATATGGAGTAGTTCTTCCTGCCTTAATAATGTCCTTTCCATATCTGTTAAACAAACCTGTCCATGTTACTTTGTATCTACTCCTCTATAATCTCCAGTGCCCTGTTTGATGCCCCCACAAAGGGAATTTGCTGATGTGTTTTAAGTGCAGGGCTTTAATAAACTCCTGAGTGGCAAAAGTACTACACCAAAAACATCCTTGGTGGGGAGCAAATACTAAAAACAAGCATTGAAATATCTATGGGAGAGCTATTGGCTTTGTCACTTTTTTTAGCCATGTTGTACAGCAGCAGAGCTCTGCAGCTTGGTTGAAAGTTAAAAGAAACGTGTTATAACATGGCCACCACTGGCTGCAAGGGGCATTTTTGAGTATTCTTAGTATGGGATTATTATCTGCCTTCGCAAAAAACAAAATGTATCTTGAGTTAGTGAAAAAAAGTGATTTTAGGGTTTAAGGATGGGTAGCGGTAAAGGAAGGTGAGGGTGTCTTCATTGTTCAAGGGTGAGTAGACTTAAAGGGAGGGGAGGGTGATGAGAGTTCAGGAATTTGTGGAGGTAAAGGGAGGTGAGACAACTTGAGGATTGAGGGCTCAGGAGTGGGTAGATGTAAAGGTAGATGAGGGTGACAAGTGGACTCTGGGGTGGGTAGAAGTAAAGGTATGTGAGAGTGACCTGAGGGTTCAAGGGTGGTTAGAGTCAAAGGGAGATTAGGATGGCTTCAGGTTTCATGGATGGGTAAAGGTAAAGGGAGGTGAAAGTGACTTGGAGGCTCGGGTGTGTATAGGTAAATAGAGTTGAGGGTGACTTGAGGGTTCAGGGGTGGGTAGAGGTAAAGGTAGGGGAGGGTGACTTGTGGGTTGACGGGGTTGAGGTAGAAGTAGGTGAGGGTGGCTTGAGGGTTCTGGGTGGAGAGAGGTACAAGGATGTGAGGGTAACCTGAGAGTTCAAGGGAGGTGAGGTGAGATGTCTTGGGGTTCAGTGGGTAGGATTAAAGGGAGGTTAGACTGACTTGAGGGTTCAGGAGAGGGTAAAGGGAGAGGAGGGCAACTTGAGGGTATGGGTGTGGGTAGAGTTAAAGGGAGATGACAGTGGCTTGAGGATTTAGGGGTTGGTAGAAGAAATGTAGATGAGGGTGACTTGAGGGCTGAGGGGTGGGTAGAGGTAAAGGAGGTGAACGTGGCTTGAGGGTTCAGGGGTGTATAGAGGTAAAGGGAGGTTAGGGTGACATGAGGGCTCAGGGTGGGTAGAGTTAAAGGAGGTGACAGTAACTCTGGGATTTAGGTGTGGGTAAAGGCAGGTGAGGGTGATGTGTGTGGTCAGGGGTGGGAAGAGATAAAGGGAGGTGAGGGTGGAAGGGGGGCTCCGGGCTGGGTAGAGGTAAAGTCAGTTGAGTGTGACTGAGGGTTAAGGCTGGGCACAATTAAAGGGAGATGAGGGCGATTTGAGGGTTCAGAGGTGGATAGAGGTAAAGTTAAGTGTGGGTGGCTTGAGGGTTCAGGGGTGGATAGAGGTAAAGTGAGGTGAGGGTGACCTGAGGGTTCAGGGGTGGGTCAAGGTCAAGAGAGTTGAAGGTAACTTGAGGGTTCAGTGGTGTGTTGAGTTAAACAGAGATGAGAGTGACTTGAGGGTTCAAGGGTGTGTAGAGGTAAAGGGAGGTGAGGAGACATGGTGGATTCAGTGGTGGGTAGAGTTTAAGAGTTTAAGGATGTTGAGGCTGGTTTGAGGGTTAAGGGGTGGGTAGAGGTAAAGGGAGTTGAGGGTGACTTGAGGGTTGAGGGGTGGGTAGAAGTAAAGGGTGATGAGGGTTCCTTATGGGCTCTGGGATGGGTAGAGGTAATGGGAGGTGAGGGTGACTTGAGGGCTCAGGGGTGGGTAGAAGTCAGGGGAGGTGCAGTGACTTGAGGGCTCAAGGGTGGGTGAAGATAAAGGTAGGTAGCACACGGTTGGTAGAGGTAACAAGCGTTGAGTTGGGGATTGAAGGGTGGACAGAGGTAAAAGGAAGTGAGGGTGAGTTGATTAGATAGTATGATGTGGTACGGCCTGTCATTGTACAGTACGGTACAGTGTGGTCTGTCATTTGTATAGTGTGATATTGTTTGGCTGGTTATTGTAGAGTATATTTTGGTATGGCCTGTCACTGTATAGTATGGTATTATATGGTATGATATAGTATGGACTGTCATTATACTGTATGGAATGGTATTGCATTTTATTGTGCAGCATGGTATGCTATGGAATGTTAAGGACTGCTATTCTATATCTTTTCAGGTGATAGGTCGCTCACTAGAAATCCAGTTAGCATAACAGACAATATGTTTTGTTATGGTCTGTTAGTGTATAGTATGGTATGGTGTGGTATGTTTTACCCTGTTATTGTATAGTATATTATTATATGAGTATGTTATGTCATGGTATTGAGGCATACAATCTATGAACTTCTAACAGCATGCTGAGAACGGCATGAGGCTTTTAGGTTTTCTGCGGTCATCTCTTTGTTTCCTTTCTTTGAATAGGCAGACTCAAAAAGCTCTGAGAATTAGGGAGGCTTTGTTTTGATAGATATTCAAGGTTATTTGCCCTAAAGGCATTATGGGTTATGCATAACATTGTCAACTTCATATTTTTCCCTCCCAAGATTCAGTGAAGTTCATTCAGGTCACATGGGTCTTAAAGTATAAACTAGTATCTTGACTTAGGAAACTCTGTAGTTTTGTGATCTCCTCATATGAGTTTCCAGTTTACACAATTTCAGTAGCCTATTCCTGAAAGAACTAGTGTTGTGGTGAGCGCTTCTTGGTTCTTCTGAAGCATTATAAGCTGGAAGTTTTGTCTCTGCAAAACTACCAGGTTTTTTTAGTGAAAAGAGCCATATACCACGATTCTAAGATTTTTCTAATGGATTGCCCTTGGATCTTATAGCCAGCTTATAATCACCAGAGGTGATCCCTGTCACCATGATCTTTATTTCATTCTCATGTAATCATGGGGAGTTATTCCTACAAAAGAAGAAACTGTACTTAAGACAAGCAGGTGTTATTGCAGGATCCAGGGATGTTCTGTAGCCTTATGGGATCCTATTATAATTCACTTACATTATATGGTCCATCCCAACATGATATACAGCTTACCAAAATGACAATTTCTTTTGTCTCAGCAGAAGTGGTGTTACTTCCATTCAATACAATAGCAGAACCAAAATACGTTCACAACTACTGAATAATAAAAGTTGAACTGCAGTAGAATATTAGAGCAGATCATAAACAATGTTAGAGAGTTGGTTATTTGTTGGGGTGGATAGTAGTAAGCAATAATGTCACCATTCTTTTTAGGTCCGGTACAGATTCCAGTAATTTAAACCTGAGCCTGACTCCTGGTAACTGGCACTGAGCAGGTAGGCTCAAGTTAAAACATTTAGAAGTACAAAAACATTTAAAAAGTCAGAAACACAATTCAAAAACATTCTAATGAACAAAATGACACTAAATGACAAAAATCCAATAAAGGGAACCGAAGATATACAATTATAAAGTTTCAAATCAAAATAGTGCCTAAAAGCATTAAGTTTCAAACATGGTCATCTGGCTATGCTTTACCAAGACCTAGGCGTGATTTAACACTGACAACAATGGAGCATTGGTTGGATACTACAATCAAGTTTGTGTTAGTCAGAAGTTTTATCTTCAGACTTAGTCTCTGAGATGGAAGTCTAAAATCCTCAGCAGGGCAAGGCAAAAGACTATGGCCAGGAAAGGTTCACAAAGTGTGATAACCATCAGACAAAGTCCCAGTGAAGCTGTTAACTTTTGGCAGGAGAAAATTAAAACTTGTACCCAATGAATGCCCCTTGCCATCCAGATATTTTTGTCGCCTTCGCCTGATAAAGAATTCTATATTCCGACTTAGTCACTTTTATGGAGTTTGGATTTTTCCAGTGGGGGCAAGGCTGCAGGTTGTAGCCAAACAGGGCTCCATGAGGTGGGGTGCCATCTCTACAAACATCTAGCTGAAATAGATTTCCTCCTGCAGAAAAGCTCCAATCAGGAGAACCTGAATCTTTGGCCCAGTTGCAATGCACCTTCACCAGATAGAGTTGGCATTTTTATCCTGGTTTTTCAAGGGTCTTTTGAGCCAAAAATTCTAAAGTTTTTCAGGATGTTAGGAGCAGTAAACTTTGGCGTAGCTCAAGATCTGAGGACCTCAGGAACAGTGCTTGGGGGCCAAGCCACACTCCAGCAAAAACCAAGAGTAGAGTCCAGGGCAGGTCAGGCTAGAACAGGTCATATGGGCTCTTCAGGAGTAGATTTTCTAGCACCTCATTGTGTCCCTGTAATTTAACACAAGACTACTTCTTTGTCCTGGGTAAAAGTGTGAGCAGGTCCACCCAACCAGATCTCCCTAAATGTCACAAGAGCACATGCAGCCCTTCTTCTGTCTCTCACAACTCCAGTAGTGTTATGAAGAGGGTGCCCAAGGGTGTCACCTTATGCCAGGCACTAGCCTGTGGGTAGAAGTGACTCTTAGTCACAATATTAACTGACTGTGAAAATGTTCCTGTGGTACCCCTACTCACATTTGGAGCAGTTTCTGCTTGCCCTACTGCAAAAAATAGTACAGTGCCCCTCTCTACTTACCTAAATCTAACATGGTAGAACCTTTCTTCCCCTGTGCAGAACTCCTGTATACACCCTAGAAATTTTGCCAGAGAAATTAGCAAACTCTTGCCTGTGCTCGCTCAAAACCGGTTCTGGGGACAGTTTCTCTCCCACTGAGATTGGGGCCTGACTGACTAGAGAGACAAAGATGGCAACTAAACCAGATGTTCGCTACATCTGCATGTGACCGCGGGGGCCCTCTTTGAAGTTATGAAGTGCCTGGGCACTGCTCAAATAATCATACTGTCAAAGTAACAGAACACATCCCCACACCCAAGGCTTTTGTCTTAGCTCTGGGAACAAGACTCATCAAAGGGGCCATTCAGCTCCTGGGTGATGGCTATGAAAAAGGTAAATTTTTAAGTACCCATTGCAAAACATTTATTACAAATCTGACTTTACTAATACATTGGGTCTATGACAAATATTTTTTAAAGTCCAAGAATTAACTTTCTAGCTGTTTCCTAGGGTGAGCTAACATAATAGTATATCCCGCCCCATATCCCTTCTCCCTTGGATAGCCAAAATTACTGAGGCACATGTAAATTCCACCCTATCTGACCATCTTGCTCGCAATAATATCCTAGACCCGAGCCAGAATGGTTTCCGGTCGGGACACAGTACCGAGACCGCGTTGCTCTATATGACCGAGCACTTACGCGGGGTGCTCGATGCTGGGCGAACGGCGGCGCTCCTCTTATTAGATCTGAGCGCCGCGTTCGACACTGTGTCCCACCGTATTCAGACTCAGCGCCTGGAGGAGGCTGGTATTGCGGGGACTGCTCTTCAGTGGTTCTGCTCTTTCCTTTCCGGTCGGTCCTTCAAAGTGGCTATACCTCCTGGCCAGTCCACCTTCCATTCTCTGGATCTGGGGGTCCCTCAGGGTTCCTCGTTGAGCCCAACATTGTTCAACCTGTATGTGAAACCGCTAGCTGCGATCGTCAAACAGTGGGGTCTGACAATGACCTCATATGCTGACGATACGCAGCTGGCGGTGACTCTGAGTAGTGACCCTGAGGTGGAGGCCCCTAGATTCCGAGCAGGACTTTTGGCCGTTGCAAACTGGCTGAGATCCAATTGTCTACAACTGAACGCCAAAAAAACTGAAGTTATGGTGTTCGGGAAACATGCAGAGCTCTGGGGAGATCAGTGGTGGCCGCCAGAACTGGGCCTCACTCCTGTTCCTGTCTCCGAGGTAAAGAATCTAGGAATTTGGATGGACTCGGCTCTTTCTTTTTCGAGCCACACGAAGAAGGTCGCAGCTACCTGCTATGGTATTTTGCGTGGCCTCAGATCTGTCCTCAAGTTTTTCGATTCTTCCACCCGGCAGCTCGTGGTCCAAGCCACGGTTCTATCTCGGCTGGACTACGGTAGTGTGCTGCTGTTGGGGATTAATCAGGCCGAAGCATCTAGACTTCAAAGGGTACAGAATGCTGCGGCGCGGGCCATTGTTGGCCTTCCTAAACATTGTTCAGTGTCCAGTACCATTTCTGCTCTACATTGGCTGCCGGTTAGGCAAAGAATTAAGTTCAAGTCGCTATGCCTGGCCTTTAAAATTCTGAAGCTTTCTGCGCCGCCGGCACTTGCGAACCTTCTCACTCCTTATATTCCGTTGAGGTCTTTGAGGTCGGAGGCTCTCCATCTTGTGCTCTGCCCCCGTTTTAAACTCAGTAGGATGGGTGGCCGATCTTACTGAGTACTTGCCACTGGTCTGTGGAATGCTCTCCCGGTGCACATTCGTGCGTTGAATAATCTCACTGTTTTTAGACGTATGATTAAAACTTTCTTGTTTTCTGTACCCGCCTAGGGTCCTCTCTTTTGCTCTGTGTTATGTTTCAGTACCTGTTCAAGCGCCAGGACGCCCCTTCGCTGGGGCAGCTGTGCGCGATATAAAAACTAATAACATAACATAACACATAATATTTTCCAATAGATTAGCTTACCCTGATGCATAGAAAATAACAATTGGGGCCTTGTTACTATAAGGACATGTTATACATTAAACTTTTACATGTCCTACATTTCAAGACCTTTCACCCTGCCTTATGGGAAATAAGGCCAATTTAGGGGTGGATTCTTATTATTTAAAAGGAGAATTCAGACTTGTCAAAAGAAGTTATTGTGACAGAACGAATTTGCTGTTTTAAAATTGCACAGATAGGCTACAATGGTAGGCTTGGAGGCAGGTTTGCACTGTAACTGTGGTGGGTGGCACAATGGGTGCTGCAGCCAACTAGAGAAATTTAAATTATAGGTCCTTGGTACACTTTTTGTTAGGGAGGGTAGAACTCACAGAAATTCACTGCAAGTATTTCCGCATAGTTACAGAAAAACTCAGTGAGATTCCACAGAATTTTGACAATGTGTGTAAAATATGTAAGTCACACTGCTCTCGCCTGTAGCTTGAGCAGCACTGAATATCAGTGTGAGCAGCAGCATGCATTGTACAGGAGCATGTGGGTATTCAAGTTGATTTTGCTGCAGCTCAAGTAGAAAATCTATTCAAATGTCAGCCCTTTGACAGCGACAAGCACACGGGTCAGAAATTCAGAATCTTGCTCGGGCTCGTCAGCTCTCATATTCTGGAACCTTGTGGAAGAAAAATTCAGCCATGGAGCAATTGCTGGAATTTGGCCAGAACTCTCCATTAAAGAGAAATGCAGAGTGGCCAAAATTCTGCTGGCGAAACAACATTCCTCCCACCCCTACTTTTGACCCTATACAAGGGATTTATAGATACATTACTTATGCCTTTTAGGGGTATAGCAAATTTTGCCATGTTTGATAGATCATAGCACATTTTCTGTGTCCTGGTTAGCAGAGTCCGAGTGCACACTATCAAAAAACTAGTAGCATCAATCAAACAAATGTTGGTGATTATGCAAAAAGAGCCATTTTCCTACAAAGACAATATACCATTTCTCCAAATATGAATCCCTAACTAAATTCCTCCTGGCACTGGCAAATCACAAGGCAAACATTGCCAAAAATGTGGCGCAAAAGAGGTTAGGTGAGGGAGAAAGTGGTATGGTAACAAAGTTGAAATTAAAGTGAATGATGACGTTTTATATGGAAAACATTGGTGAAGTTGAGATTTTTTTCAATATTGCTAACCCTCATTTCTATAATTTACAAGAATGCAAGAACATGGAATCTAAGTAATGTGACCCGGTCAGTCCGATTTCCATTTCATAATGGTACAAGGGAAGTCTGTCCATGTCCCCATTCCTTAATTGCCTAGACATTACGCCTGTTGTTGCTTCTTTAAGATATATTAATTTTCTTACTTGTAGTGGACATGGCTGGCAAAATTGTAGGGTCTTCCATGAATTAAAGGTATGCTCCTCCTATTGTGTAATTGAACTGATTTGCTAATACAGTATGGCAGATACTCAGGTTACAAGGAACATGTTGTAAAAACTGAATTTCCCAGTTTAACAAAGATTCATAAAAGATTAGTGGGGAATCAAGTGCTTCAATTACATTATAAATACTTGGAGATAAAAATATATGAAAGACCTTAAATCAAATACACATGTAAGTTTACTGTAAAATGTGGGAAGTGCCACTCTAGCTATCATTCCTTCAGAATTATGCTTGCCTTTTATTGGGTGTATTTCTCAAATGTTACACATACCGTTAGGAATAAGATTCTTTTTTTGCTTACATTTCTAGGATTTTCTCTGAGGAGCTGGGAAAATCCTGGTTTCCAGGAATTGCTTAAAATTGGATGGTAAGCGTGGTGGTTTTGGCTTTCCTAATATAGATCCTTATTAAGTTACCTTTGCACTGAGTCATCCTAGTTGATTATTGACTATGTCCAAGCCGCCAAATGTTAGATTTCTCTTAAAGATCAATTTCCTCTAAATAAGCAATGGCCACTTTTAAAATATTGTTACTAAAGACAAGAGTCCCTAGAACATGAGAAATCAGGGTGAGACTCAACATACGCTGAATAGCCAATATGTTCTTTGTCCAGCCGGACAGTAATTTATTTTTCAAAATGTAAACAATAACAATGAATCAAGAGTAATGTCACGGGGGCACAGACTGTGACCTACAGAGAACAAGACAGAACATTAATTTTTAGGCAAAAGCGAACGAGGCGGTCTGTTTACTAGTATTCAGTGTACAGACTTAATTATTTCAAGGTACCATTGTGCAATACATTGTAAGTATTTAGAAAACATATGGTACAGGGGTGTCAACGTTTCGATGCCAAAACTCAGATACGTGCAAAAAACAACAAGTGATGGACTGAATGTGGATCAATGTCACACACTCCCCCAGTCAAAAGATCTGGGCCCAAATCCATCGTTTTTTTGCACTCCACACCACCCTGGGTCAGATAATGGCTTTATGCAAATCAGCTCTGACCCTGTTGCCCCATGGGAACAGTCCAGTCCGAACTACAACAGCCATATCTTTCCCAGACCGGAATCAAGCATCCGAGGACCGGACCGGTTTCGAGGTAACACCTCTCTTCAGCCCGGCTAGCTTGACTCCAAGTGGTGTGGAGTGCCTGGGACCCACGTCTGGGCATCCCCAGCGCACTTAGGGCGGCAATTGCAAAAAACAACAAGTGATGGACTGAATGTGGATCAATGTCACACACTCCCCCAGTCAAAAGATCTGGGCCCAAATCCATCGTTTTTTTGCACTCCACACCACCCTGGGTCAGATAATGGCTTTATGCAAATCAGCTCTGACCCTGTTGCCCCATGGGAACAGTCCAGTCCGAACTACAACAGCCATATCTTTCCCAGACCGGAATCAAGCATCCGAGGACCGGACCGGTTTCGAGGTAACACCTCTCTTCAGCCCGGCTAGCTTGACTCCAAGTGGTGTGGAGTGCCTGGGACCCACGTCTGGGCATCCCCAGCGCACTTAGGGCGGCAATTGCAAAAAACAACAAGTGATGGACTGAATGTGGATCAATGTCACACACTCCCCCAGTCAAAAGATCTGGGCCCAAATCCATCGTTTTTTTGCACTCCACACCACCCTGGGTCAGATAATGGCTTTATGCAAATCAGCTCTGACCCTGTTGCCCCATGGGAACAGTCCAGTCCGAACTACAACAGCCATATCTTTCCCAGACCGGAATCAAGCATCCGAGGACCGGACCGGTTTCGAGGTAACACCTCTCTTCAGCCCGGCTAGCTTGACTCCAAGTGGTGTGGAGTGCCTGGGACCCACGTCTGGGCATCCCCAGCGCACTTAGGGCGGCAATTGCAAAAAACAACAAGTGATGGACTGAATGTGGATCAATGTCACACACTCCCCCAGTCAAAAGATCTGGGCCCAAATCCATCGTTTTTTTGCACTCCACACCACCCTGGGTCAGATAATGGCTTTATGCAAATCAGCTCTGACCCTGTTGCCCCATGGGAACAGTCCAGTCCGAACTACAACAGCCATATCTTTCCCAGACCGGAATCAAGCATCCGAGGACCGGACCGGTTTCGAGGTAACACCTCTCTTCAGCCCGGCTAGCTTGACTCCAAGTGGTGTGGAGTGCCTGGGACCCACGTCTGGGCATCCCCAGCGCACTTAGGGCGGCAATTGCAAAAAACAACAAGTGATGGACTGAATGTGGATCAATGTCACACACTCCCCCAGTCAAAAGATCTGGGCCCAAATCCATCGTTTTTTTGCACTCCACACCACCCTGGGTCAGATAATGGCTTTATGCAAATCAGCTCTGACCCTGTTGCCCCATGGGAACAGTCCAGTCCGAACTACAACAGCCATATCTTTCCCAGACCGGAATCAAGCATCCGAGGACCGGACCGGTTTCGAGGTAACACCTCTCTTCAGCCCGGCTAGCTTGACTCCAAGTGGTGTGGAGTGCCTGGGACCCACGTCTGGGCATCCCCAGCGCACTTAGGGCGGCAATTGCAAAAAACAACAAGTGATGGACTGAATGTGGATCAATGTCACACACTCCCCCAGTCAAAAGATCTGGGCCCAAATCCATCGTTTTTTTGCACTCCACACCACCCTGGGTCAGATAATGGCTTTATGCAAATCAGCTCTGACCCTGTTGCCCCATGGGAACAGTCCAGTCCGAACTACAACAGCCATATCTTTCCCAGACCGGAATCA
This sequence comes from Lissotriton helveticus, assembly GCF_964261635.1. Classification (NCBI taxonomy): domain Eukaryota; kingdom Metazoa; phylum Chordata; class Amphibia; order Caudata; family Salamandridae; genus Lissotriton; species Lissotriton helveticus. The sequence goes on from NC_136065.1 coordinate 1,474,588,673, forward strand.
AGCATCCGAGGACCGGACCGGTTTCGAGGTAACACCTCTCTTCAGCCCGGCTAGCTTGACTCCAAGTGGTGTGGAGTGCCTGGGACCCACGTCTGGGCATCCCCAGCGCACTTAGGGCGGCAATTGCAAAAAACAACAAGTGATGGACTGAATGTGGATCAATGTCACACACTCCCCCAGTCAAAAGATCTGGGCCCAAATCCATCGTTTTTTTGCACTCCACACCACCCTGGGTCAGATAATGGCTTTATGCAAATCAGCTCTGACCCTGTTGCCCCATGGGAACAGTCCAGTCCGAACTACAACAGCCATATCTTTCCCAGGCCGGAATCAAGCATCCGAGGACCGGACCGGTTTCGAGGTAACACCTCTCTTCAGCCCGGCTAGCTTGACTCCAAGTGGTGTGGAGTGCCTGGGACCCACGTCTGGGCATCCCCAGCGCACTTAGGGCGGCAATTGCAAAAAACAACAAGTGATGGACTGAATGTGGATCAATGTCACACACTCCCCCAGTCAAAAGATCTGGGCCCAAATCCATCGTTTTTTTGCACTCCACACCACCCTGGGTCAGATAATGGCTTTATGCAAATCAGCTCTGACCCTGTTGCCCCATGGGAACAGTCCAGTCCGAACTACAACAGCCATATCTTTCCCAGACCGGAATCAAGCATCCGAGGACCGGACCGGTTTCGAGGTAACACCTCTCTTCAGCCCGGCTAGCTTGACTCCAAGTGGTGTGGAGTGCCTGGGACCCACGTCTGGGCATCCCCAGCGCACTTAGGGCGGCAATTGCAAAAAACAACAAGTGATGGACTGAATGTGGATCAATGTCACACACTCCCCCAGTCAAAAGATCTGGGCCCAAATCCATCGTTTTTTTGCACTCCACACCACCCTGGGTCAGATAATGGCTTTATGCAAATCCGGCTTTATGCAGTAACCGCTCTAAGTGTACTGGGGATGCTCAGACGTGAGTCCCAGGCACTCCACACCACTGGAAGCAAGCTAGCCGGGCTGATGAGAGGTGTTACCTCGAAACCGGGCCGGTCCTCGGATGCTTGTTTCCGTTCTGGGAAGGACATGGCTTTTGTAGTTCGGACTGGACTGTTCCCATGGGGCACAGGGTCAGCGCTGATTTGCATATCGCCATTGTCTAACCCAGGGTGGTGTGGAGTGGAAAAACGATGGATTTGGGCCCAGATCTTTTGACTGGGGTGAATGTGTGACATTGATCCACATTCTGTCCATCATTGTTGTTTTTGCAGTAACCGCTCTAAGTGTACTGGGGATGCTCAGACGTGAGTCCCAGGCACTCCACACCACTGGAAGCAAGCTAGCCGGGCTGATGAGAGGTGTTACCTCGAAACCGGGCCGGTCCTCGGATGCTTGTTTCCGTTCTGGGAAGGACATGGCTTTTGTAGTTCGGACTGGACTGTTCCCATGGGGCACAGGGTCAGCGCTGATTTGCATATCGCCATTGTCTAACCCAGGGTGGTGTGGAGTGGAAAAACGATGGATTTGGGCCCAGATCTTTTGACTGGGGTGAATGTGTGACATTGATCCACATTCTGTCCATCATTGTTGTTTTTGCAGTAACCGCTCTAAGTGTACTGGGGATGCTCAGACGTGAGTCCCAGGCACTCCACACCACTGGAAGCAAGCTAGCCGGGCTGATGAGAGGTGTTACCTCGAAACCGGGCCGGTCCTCGGATGCTTGTTTCCGTTCTGGGAAGGACATGGCTTTTGTAGTTCGGACTGGACTGTTCCCATGGGGCACAGGGTCAGCGCTGATTTGCATATCGCCATTGTCTAACCCAGGGTGGTGTGGAGTGGAAAAACGATGGATTTGGGCCCAGATCTTTTGACTGGGGTGAATGTGTGACATTGATCCACATTCTGTCCATCATTGTTGTTTTTGCAGTAACCGCTCTAAGTGTACTGGGGATGCTCAGACGTGAGTCCCAGGCACTCCACACCACTGGAAGCAAGCTAGCCGGGCTGATGAGAGGTGTTACCTCGAAACCGGGCCGGTCCTCGGATGCTTGTTTCCGTTCTGGGAAGGACATGGCTTTTGTAGTTCGGACTGGACTGTTCCCATGGGGCACAGGGTCAGCGCTGATTTGCATATCGCCATTGTCTAACCCAGGGTGGTGTGGAGTGGAAAAACGATGGATTTGGGCCCAGATCTTTTGACTGGGGTGAATGTGTGACATTGATCCACATTCTGTCCATCATTGTTGTTTTTGCAGTAACCGCTCTAAGTGTACTGGGGATGCTCAGACGTGAGTCCCAGGCACTCCACACCACTGGAAGCAAGCTAGCCGGGCTGATGAGAGGTGTTACCTCGAAACCGGGCCGGTCCTCGGATGCTTGTTTCCGTTCTGGGAAGGACATGGCTTTTGTAGTTCGGACTGGACTGTTCCCATGGGGCACAGGGTCAGCGCTGATTTGCATATCGCCATTGTCTAACCCAGGGTGGTGTGGAGTGGAAAAACGATGGATTTGGGCCCAGATCTTTTGACTGGGGTGAATGTGTGACATTGATCCACATTCTGTCCATCATTGTTGTTTTTGCAGTAACCGCTCTAAGTGTACTGGGGATGCTCAGACGTGAGTCCCAGGCACTCCACACCACTGGAAGCAAGCTAGCCGGGCTGATGAGAGGTGTTACCTCGAAACCGGGCCGGTCCTCGGATGCTTGTTTCCGTTCTGGGAAGGACATGGCTTTTGTAGTTCGGACTGGACTGTTCCCATGGGGCACAGGGTCAGCGCTGATTTGCATATCGCCATTGTCTAACCCAGGGTGGTGTGGAGTGGAAAAACGATGGATTTGGGCCCAGATCTTTTGACTGGGGTGAATGTGTGACATTGATCCACATTCTGTCCATCATTGTTGTTTTTGCAGTAACCGCTCTAAGTGTACTGGGGATGCTCAGACGTGAGTCCCAGGCACTCCACACCACTGGAAGCAAGCTAGCCGGGCTGATGAGAGGTGTTACCTCGAAACCGGGCCGGTCCTCGGATGCTTGTTTCCGTTCTGGGAAGGACATGGCTTTTGTAGTTCGGACTGGACTGTTCCCATGGGGCACAGGGTCAGCGCTGATTTGCATATCGCCATTGTCTAACCCAGGGTGGTGTGGAGTGGAAAAACGATGGATTTGGGCCCAGATCTTTTGACTGGGGTGAATGTGTGACATTGATCCACATTCTGTCCATCATTGTTGTTTTTGCAGTAACCGCTCTAAGTGTACTGGGGATGCTCAGACGTGAGTCCCAGGCACTCCACACCACTGGAAGCAAGCTAGCCGGGCTGATGAGAGGTGTTACCTCGAAACCGGGCCGGTCCTCGGATGCTTGTTTCCGTTCTGGGAAGGACATGGCTTTTGTAGTTCGGACTGGACTGTTCCCATGGGGCACAGGGTCAGCGCTGATTTGCATATCGCCATTGTCTAACCCAGGGTGGTGTGGAGTGGAAAAACGATGGATTTGGGCCCAGATCTTTTGACTGGGGTGAATGTGTGACATTGATCCACATTCTGTCCATCATTGTTGTTTTTGCAGTAACCGCTCTAAGTGTACTGGGGATGCTCAGACGTGAGTCCCAGGCACTCCACACCACTGGAAGCAAGCTAGCCGGGCTGATGAGAGGTGTTACCTCGAAACCGGGCCGGTCCTCGGATGCTTGTTTCCGTTCTGGGAAGGACATGGCTTTTGTAGTTCGGACTGGACTGTTCCCATGGGGCACAGGGTCAGCGCTGATTTGCATATCGCCATTGTCTAACCCAGGGTGGTGTGGAGTGGAAAAACGATGGATTTGGGCCCAGATCTTTTGACTGGGGTGAATGTGTGACATTGATCCACATTCTGTCCATCATTGTTGTTTTTGCTAAAACTCAGATACGTGGCACACTAATTCAGAACGGTTTTAATCAGTTCTATTAGGTACTCTAATTTTATGGCTAAATATTTTAATAATGTAAAGTAAACTCGTATGACCTTACAAACAAGTTAGATGTTGCTTGATGAAGGAGCCTTAACCATTGTGCATATCAGTCTGGGACATGGTTCTCCACTGCTAGCTGAAATAACATGTCCCAGGAAGTTCACTAAGTTGGCTCTGGAATTCATATTTTTCCTTCTTGACAGAGGTTTCTGTCCTCTAAGGTGGAATTTATTTCTTAAAACATTAACATGCTTGTCTAGGTTAACACTTCTGAAGATATTACCAAGCTTATTTAAGTTTCTCACAAATAAACAAGAATGCTATTACACTTGCAATTCCCTCAAACAATTTGGGCATTATCCTTTGACAAACACTAGCCACAATGGCATTGTCATGATTTTGCATAAAAGAAAAGAGTTTATTCCCGACAAAACATGTAAGTGGTTTGGTGGTAACAAACAACATTGCAGCATCTTGTTTGGAGAAGAATGGGAGTAATAGTGTAACAGACAGACGCAGATGTTGCTCTGCAAAGCTTGAACAAGGTGAGGAGGACCCCCTACAATTGGAACTTTTAATTCCTGTGATATAACAATAGTAATTCAAATTCATAAACATTTCATCTATTAAAGAGTTGAGGTCATTAAAGACAAAGCTCGGCAGGCCAAGTGATACTTATCTGAACCCTACAGTCTGACAGCAACAGGAAGTCCAACAAGCACCAGGATATGTCCTAGGTCCCCAGTGGAATATTTTTCCCACTCCCTTCATTAAAGTTCTCTTTGGGGCACTGACTCACCCCTATTCATCATTATCAGTGCCTCTATCACCTAAAGTTCAAGCTTAGATGCTCTCAAGTTGGGCAGGATCCTCCCACTCTTAAAGAAACTTACACTAGCCCCTGATCACCTCGCCAACTACCTGCCCATCAATCACCAACCATTCACCAGTAGATAAATGAAAAAGCAGTCTATGTTGAACTCCATGATCACATAAGTGCTAATCATCTCCTGCATGACTACCTGTCTGTCATCAGATCATGCTGCAGCATGAGATCAGGACTTTTCACATCTTACACAATGCCATCCAGGCCACATATGAAAATGAACCCATCTCTTGATATTGCTTGGCCTCTCTTTTGCCTTCAACTCATTTGCCTTCATACACATCCAAGAAGTCTACGATAGGATTTGCCTGCTATGTCCTTCACTGGTTCTCCTACCTTTTCTACCATCACCAGTTTGTTCACATGTGCACCTCCAGGTCCCAAAAGATCCTCATCATTTGCAGTGTCCTCCAGAGATTCATACTGTCTCCTGTCACCTTAAACCTCTTTATGGAGTTGGTTTGTGCTCTACTCACAGATAATTCATATATCATCACAATACTGATGACATGCAACTTTACTTGAAAGCCTCCTTTGTTTCAGTTATCAAATGCCTCGAACACCGCCTGCACCTCAACCAGACTTTAATGTCAAACACCTACCTGAAAAATTACCTGAAGCTCAACCCAAATAAGGCAGAATTCCTGATACATGCAAAGAACAGCATCCAAGAAACAATACGAACATGGCTCAAGACATGAACCTTGATATATTTTGAGTCCCAACTTTTACCTAGTTCAAAGTCACTTGGATTAACCCCAGACACCAATCTCACCCCCATGTAACAAAGTAACACATTGAAAAAAATACAAAGGTGGTGCCAGCTTTCTCCTCTATAGTCAAATTGTTTCTTCCAGAAAGCAACTTCAGAACTTCTGTTCAAGCCCTCGTAGTCCTGCATCTAAATTGCACTAATGCCCTGCTCCATCACCTCCCAAACTTCACACTAGCACCAATTAGAGCATCCTGAAAGCTGCAGCACATCTCATCCAAGAACTGAAGTAATATGCCTGTCCACACTATCTTCTAAACCTGCTGTGTCATTTACGAAGCCATCATGACCAGAACCCACGCTTATCTTACAGACAAGTTTACCATTTCTGGTGGTTTTCGGCACACTTGCAGTCGGGACACAATCAGACTGCAGAGTATGAAATATAAAAAGGGAAAACACTGGGCATCCAGAATCAGGAGAACATCCGTCAGGATTGCTCCAATGCTGCTTCGATTTAGGAAAGGGTTGAAGACTCACCTCTTTAAATACCTCTTTAAATACCACTACATCACAATGCATTAACCAGACACACACAATCCACAATCCAGCTGTCTCTCCTATCACTCGTTGGCTTTATTCTTGTTTTTGACCATGTACAGCACTTTGCTGCCTTTAGTTAGGTTCAGTCTATAGAAATAAGATATACATACATTGTTTACTAGAATCACAACAAAATTGTCCATTAATAAATGAAACATTAATTAGTTTGCATTTTAGTAGCACAGCAGTCTCTTTTGTCTTCAATGTATGGGCAAATTCATCGACCTTCCCTAATTATGATTTAAACACCATTTAGAAACAACCTTGCTAATGTAAACATAAAATATCAACCCCCCCTTCAATGGCAAGTGTGGCTCACTGGTTAGAGCAGGCAGACCCTGAAGCAGAGGTCAGACCCGGGACCAGGGTTCATTTCCCGACGCGGCAGGGTCTCGAGCTCAAATGTCCACGGACTCGATAATTCTCGCTTCGGTGCCTGACCTAATCATGGGTTCACACTCTGCAACTCTGGGCATTAAGCTTGCTTAATCTCCACAACGGCCCCCCGCGGCGGGATGCCTGGCTTTCACCTTGGGGATTCCCTATAGGGGCTATCTCACAGGGAAAAGCCAGGACGGGTTCCCAAGGCAAAGCGCTTAGAGACCCCTGGGTTATAAGCGCTATATAAATCCAAAACATACATACAAACATACAATATGTATCTGCCATTGGATACATCTTTTGAAAACCAATCTGGTATCAAAGTATCCTAAAACCTCTACATTGTGTCCACCATTCACCACAGGGGCTTTATTGGGTGCTTCCGAAATCTTATTACCTAACATCACTTGAAAGGTTTCCACCAAAGTCATTATTATCCTGCCCCAATTTCCACCAGTAAATGTCACTCAAACCGATCAATATTTATGACTGCATTTGGATATCCACTCCCAATTGTGCTACAATTCACAAGCAAATCATGATCTTTTACAATATTCCTTAAAGCTTCACCCTTCTCATGTTGAGCCACATCAAACTTAGTGAATTTAAGATCCAGGCAGGCCATGGGAAAATGTCCAAATTTCCCACAATTTCTGCAAGTAGATTTGCTTTCATTATACAACCTTTCATACCACTGTGGGTTGGATACCCTAATTTAAATAAATCTATCATTGGTTAAAAAACAAAATGTGGTTGGCTCTGGTAACACATTGGTTACACTCTAAATATTTTTCTATTAGACACAAAGGTGGATCTGGATCTACTATTAACTTCACATGGAACAATGCATTCGCTGACCCTGCATCAATTTATGTATTTATGTGGCAGATTATTGTAGCTGTTTGATTCCTGTTAACAATATAAATACCAATATCAATCATTTAATCAAGTGAGTAATTTTTCTGTGTCAACATTTCTTATGTCCTTTTTATGTCTGTAACTAACCTCAATGCAGTATTTTAACAACTGTGCTTTGAACTTTCCAATTTGACACTCTACTGCCAAAATCATCAATGAAGCCAAATATAAGAAATTGGGTTATTAGCCGAGAAGGATGTGAGTTTTTCGCAAAGTATGAAATCCACAAGTCTATTTCTGAGAGCCAAGTACCACATCATAGCACTTGAGTCTCTCAGGGTAACAAAGTAGAACAATTCCAGGCCTACACAGGGAAGGTGGTGAGGGTTAGAAACTTCAGCTCCCTGGTACCCCAAAATAACACTCAATAAATCATTGTTCATCCAGTGTTTTTTCTTCTTAAGAGTAAAAGCAGCTTTACTGCATACCCTACTATGAATTAAATTACAAATAGAAATAATTAGATAGATGGAAACACCTACAGTGACACCATTATACCAAGCTACACTGTGAATTAATCCTAAAACACTATAATTCCAATACCCCCACCTATACTACATTTAATATTGAAATATAATGTGTGTCATTAGCAATAAGGCGGGCTTATTGTTTTTGTCAGGGTATCACCACTTCAGTTAAAGCAGAAACATGCTATACTTAACCATTACAACACCACTGAAATTAACAGCGATAACATCAATATACCATACATGATATAACTCATAATTGATGTAAAAGGGGATAGTATTAACAATAAATAGCCTTCATCTATACTACTATTATAAAGGAAGAACTTTGCAGCTTTGAGGCGGGTAAACTTGGGAACCACAGCGCCAATCCACACACCCGATACATCATTGTAATCGTCAGGGTGTGCAGATGGACATAGGCTATATAAAGTATAAAAATATGCGTTATTTAAAAAATTTACATTAAAAAAAAAAGTAGTCCCTTCGAAGTAGCGCCGGACGCGACCTGCGTGCTGACGTCAGGAGCGCGGGGAGGAGCGGTGTCCAGGAACGCGAGGAGGAGCGGCGGACATGGCGCGGGGGAGGAACGGTGACGAACGGCGGAATGGCGGTAAGGACCGGCGGACAGGTGGGAGGAGCGGTAAGCGGCGAGGAGCGGCGGAGCGGTGAAATGAGGAGTGCGGGGGAGGAGCGGCGTCTGAGGTAAGGCTCCGGGCAGGCGGGGGTCGGGGCAGGCGGGGGACAGGGCAGGCAGAGGACGGGGCGGGCGGGGGCCCGGGCTGCTTGACAATGTCAGGGCGGGCGGGGGTCGGGGAAGCCTGAATGCTCCCAGACAAGGTCGGGACGGGCTGCTAGTTATATCATAAAACCTTGAATTTTCAACTATCCTATTACCAATAAAGTACTGAATTGAATACCATGTGTCCCAGAGTCTTTTTGTTACTTTAACTATGCTGCTACTGCAGCTTTAGAACCCATCATCAGAGATCCATCCACTCAAGGGACCATATGAAAAAGTACTGGTTCTGAGAGTGCTTAAAAAAAGTGATAGGTCTCTTCCGAGGTCAGAGATTTCAAGGAAAGGGCAGGAATGTGCTTCATTTACCACAATACGGTGCATTCCCGCCTTTTTCCAGCACTGGCATACAATGTGCTGCCTGGTGCCAATGCAATGACTCATGCACCATGGTGCAAGAGTGCCTGCATTGTAAGCAGGATTGTTTTTGTGCAGAAAGGAGCACCTTCCTGTAAAAAAAATCCAGAGTTATTTTCCTCTTTGTATGTTTGCTGCAGAATGCATAGAAAGGGGAACAAATGAGCAGAAGTGAAGATATTTCTCCTCGTTATACTTCTCCTGGGAAGGCGTAGCATTTTGGTACATTCCCAGGCCTACTAGTAATGTGAAATCTCAGAAATCGTCAAAATCCAGGGGTTTTGAGTAGGAACAACCTCACACTACCCATTGGATGCCTCTGTGGGGCAGAGTAACGCAACGCTGTGATCTGTGCTGTGTTGCATTTCTCTGAATTCATCAAGCCACTCATTGCTACACAAGGGGCCTTGCGTGGCTTGATACATCGCATCTTAGGAGTTGCTTTGAGTTTGCACCATGTTGCGTGATGCAGAAGCGACGCAACCCTTTGATAAATATGGTCCATAAAGTGAGTTTTGAAAACCCCTTTCTGGGGGACTACTACACCTTGTTTAGCTGCTGAAACATTCTAGAAGCAACGTTTGTGATCATGCCAATCATTCATGGGCCGTCACATAAGGACAAATATACACATACTAACCCTTTAGCAGGGCTGCATAGCTCCCAGGCCTGAATATTTTATTAGCAGGCTTGCACCGAATTCCCAATTTCCTTATTTTTTTGTTTTCTTGTGAAAGGCCCTCAAAAGTAAAACCAACACTGTGTGTGAGACTATTCGCTGGAAACATTCGGCGGGAATTGCTTCTTATCGCTACGTCTGTCCAGGAAAGAATTCACATCTAACATGGGCTTCGATTGGAATTCATAGAGCATATTATCAAGGCCATTATCGCCGCTTTATCTGCAGTTTCCTGCCGATAAAAGCGGCGATAATGTATCGCCTGTCCTTGATAATATGCCCCTCCATTTGTTACATGATTTTTTATTAGGAAGAGGTAAAGCAACATTGTTACAGAACAATTCCCTTAAAGGCCACACCGGTCCTAAACCAGAGAGAGCAAGCATTTCAGACCCAGCCACTGTAATGTGCACTGTTGATCCTGGAAATACAGTTGCAGGTTAATCCGTATACACTCTGGAGGAAGATCTGCCCTGCGCACAACTTGTTACAAAACATTTACAAATAAATATAGCTATTGTATAAATTAGAGGATAAACTTGTCAACTCAGTCTTAATTGTCCTGAAATATTTCTAATTAGTCATTATTGGTACTGAAAGCCTTCGTTTGCACTAATCCAATACAACAGACTACAGTGTGTTCGCATCCACTTTCCCTACTGCTAAAGGAAAAGTCTGGAGTTAGCTTTTTTGCCACAATTCATTCAGTTGCAAAGTGTCCTCATCTCTTCAAAAGTTGAGCAGAGTCCTAAAATATTATTTATTAGCCCTATTGACCTGATTTTGCTTCATTTTACCTACAATCCCTGCTCACATCACCCAATCATAAAAGAATACTTCAAGTATTTTACCTCTTTCTTAATGTCAGCCGTCAAGTTCGCACTGACTACGTGTACAGATTCATGTTTGCTCGGTTGGCCCCCTGAAAGTATGGCCTTCTTATTTGGCATCCTAAAACAGCTTCAAACACTTTTTTTTCTGTCACAAATACACAGTCACTATTCCATGTAACCCATAGTTCAAATAATTCCAAGGCTACCTCATCTCATATGGTCATGTTGGAAATGGCTTAGAATGCTGGGTAGTAGGTAGGAGATAGCAAAACGGAGATATGTATTTTCTAGCCTCTGTGCAATTCTGACTCCATTTTTTTGCAAAAATACCCTTAATACTAGTGCCCCTTGTCTTAGCTACCCTAAATTTCCTCCAGACATGAATTCACAGAATTTTTGCGGAGGTAAGTCACAAAATGTCTGTTTTAGTTGGAAAATGCCTGTACAGATTGCATAAGTGACATCTGTGCGCTGTGCGTAACCAGATATGTGTATTTCTGCAAATCCTGCAAGCTTTTTCAAGTAGCTAATGAACGGAAACCATGTGCACCACATGTCTATCCCACATTTTCACCAAAGGTCATTTCATACCAGGCATTAAGTGGGACTTTTTGTCACCACCTTTCTAAACTTTCAGCTTTTGTTTGCTTTCATTTGAATGTAATATACCAACACAGGGCCAAAGTGACTCATCAAGCGTGGAGACACATTATGGTAGCACAGCTTGTAACTAATCTGTATTTACAGAAGTCTTACAAGACATGTGGTAGCATTTTCAAATTATCAGTTTGCAAAAACACGAGACCGCACAGCTTCCCTATTGTTACTGTCTCCACGGGCAATTAATGACCAGGCGAATATAGCATTTGCAGCCTACTCTTGTTACACAATGCTCGAAGGGAGCCGGAGCCTGGAAAACATATTAATATCCATTAGCAACTAATGAAATCTAACTGGCAGATAACACAGCTTGCCAAAACCCAACAAGCGCCCACCAGATGTCTGAGAGGACAGTTCAGCACAAAAGGTTAGCATAATATGGTGCAGATGCTACGAGTACCATGTGAAAGGCGTTTTATCTGTGAGTAGCATTCTTTAGAAGCAAAGACATAATTCTTACTCTGCGCTCAAGCAGCTAATGCTATCTTCTGGCCCTCATTACTGAGCTGCTATGCGATTTTTAACTGCGGCAATTTATCTGTACCTCGAGGCTTTAAGGGTGAAAACGTGGTAAGGATGCATATGAAATACCAACTATTTTGATCAGGAAGGAAACACTACAGCACACGTTCGTAAAATGTAGAAATGGTATACCTCCCCTGAGCTTGGGTAGATCCATCCAAATGTCCATTGAAAGGGGGAGGGGGCTCAGCCACCATTTGTCATCAAGTTCGCTCGGATACAAAACACTCCCTCATCACAAAGGCATATTAAATCACCATAGTGAAACCTATTCACCAAGCCAAGGCCAAGAGGTCTAAAAGGCTTAATCGGAATGCATGTGCAGATATGGTCGGCCATCTTGAAATTGTTATTTTTTTTACAAAGGAGAACACTTTCTAAGGCAGTGGCAGTGCCACACATGTGCTGTGATGTATGCTACCATAAATACCCCTACATCACGAGGCATACACATGTTATTTTTAATGTAATTGTTGTAAAATTGTGGATGGCTTTTGTTGGAATGTTAGGCGGGTGACAGGACAACTCCAAATGAAGCACCCGTGAACCAAACAGCTCAGCATTCTGCAGCTGATCGGCCCTCGTACAAAGCAAAGCAAGATAAAAATCTACAATTAACAGAGGGAGCAGGATTGGGGAGTGGAGTGTGAAGCATTTGGGAGAGAGGGGTGAAAACAGAGCACGGAGGGAGAATGGATAAATGCATAAAAAGGAAAAGAGGAAATAGAGGGGACATTAAAATAACACACACACTCGAGAGTAAATACAAAATATAACATACCCATTCAGAACATCATGAGACCGAAATACTCCTGGCCAGAACAAGCACAAGTTCCATTACAGGCCCTCATCCACAATGAAGAGCAGGCAACTGAGATAGAAAACAAAGCCACCCAATCATGAACAAGGGGCAGCCCCAAAGCCAAATCTAAGTATATGCTATGCACTAAGGGGGCAGATTTACAAGCCCCTTGTGCCTCTTTTACACCACTGTTGCCAGCGCCATGGTCTGGGGTACTTACAACGTGATGCATCTGGGAGATGCGTCACGTAGTAAAACCCTGCGCCACATGTAGGGGTTTCCGGCGCAAGGGGGAGGGGGGGGGCGTTCCAGTGCAGGAACGCCTCTTAAAAGTGGCTGAGTGAAATCTACAAGATTTCACTCAGTCACTTTTAAGGCCATGCTCCATCAAAACCCTGCACCTGCGTCAAGCCGTAAGGATTGATGGAGCATTTTAAAGATAGGGCACCTCCGAGCCTTGCTGGAGCTGTGTCGCGCTTGCGACGCAAGTCCAGCAATGCGCCGCCTTATGGCAACAGATGTGTCACACATCTGTCCATTTTTTTCCCCATGGCAATGCGGCGCATCCATGGTTGCGTAGCCGTGACGCACAATAACTGGCGCATCCCTGCTAATTTGCAGGGATGCGCCAGTTATTGTAAATCTGCCCCTAATATGTCTGCCTTCTGACAGCTAATGCAATGGGCATTCACACTCTCCAATTTTAGCAGGAAAATTAATTCATTAAAACAATAACAGGAGTAAATCTATTATCATTTCCAGAGTCGGAATCTACCTGATAGAGGTATATGAATAGCCAATAACTTGTGAATTTTAAGTATTCTCAAAGCTTTGCAATTGATCCACCCAGGTACATCCAAAGACCCATCCAACTGCGGACATTTGATCAAATATAAGGTCATCACACTGAGAGAAAGTTAATATGAGAAAACTGCAGTTACCACTACAAAATACCACAGTTCCCTTTTATGTGCAGAGGAATGGGGTTTTTCCTTCTAAATTATACTATTTGTGCTTAGTTTGCCATCAAGTTTATGAATTGGGAGATTTCCTATTATAAAAATAGTACATCGTCTTGACAAGCTTTTGCCTTACATTCCCAACCATGTATAATTTCCATTTAGAAACAAACCCACTAATCAAAAACGTTTTATACAGTGACCATTCAGCAAAGTCCATTTTGACAATATCAACGACTTATGAGTTCAAAAAGGGAAAAATATTTCCAAAATCATGTTTGCCTTTGTGTCAGAAAGATCAAACAAACAAAAATGGCAAGGTACGTAGTTTCGACTCCATACACTTAGCAATTCAAAGTTAGTGTTGCCATAAAATATTCATTTTGGGGCGCAAAACCAATGGCTAGGAACGAATCAAATGAGACCTGTGCCAATGCAGCTTGTTACTTTAGTCAAATGTAAGATGTTCTTCAGATTTCTCCCTTTGACATTTATAAGTACACACACAACAACACATAAACCGTGTAAGTGGACCTGTAAAAAACAATTTTTGCAGGATCCATATCCTAACATATGAGTTTTTTGACATCTAGAGAAACGCTGTATAGTTTGTAAAAGTTTATTCCAGTCACATCTTGGAACTGATTATTGATAGTCAGATGTGCTTGCTGGTTGCAGCTGGAATATCAGTTGAACCAGTGGCGTTCAGCTTTTTTACCTCCAAACTCACCCTCACCCACTGGTCTTTTGTAGTCCAATCTCCAAAAGTCTGAATGCCATGAATTCATCCTGTGGAAACCAGCTGTAACTAGTGAACTTGATATTCTACTGGGCCTGTCAGTGATTCTTGTGCAGGAGCAGTGGATACCCAGTGGTTACATGACCAGGTTTTGGGTACTAAAAGACAAGTCTCCTAAGTGTGACATCTATCAAACGAACAAGAACAAAAAACAAAATTCGTGCAAAAAGGTCTCTTGAACAAAGTGCATCAAAGCACAAGAACCTCGTACCACATGCCAGTACCTAATACCACTTTAGGGAACTAGTTATAGTCAATCAATCAATCAATCAATAAGGGGGTTTATATAGTGCGCTAATCACCCGTGAGGGTCTCACTGCAATGGGGCGGGGTGGGGTCGCAGCTCTGGGTCAGTTGAAGAGACAGGTCTTGCGGTCCTTCCTGAACGTGTGCAGGGTCAGGGAGAATCTGATGTTCACAGGGAGCATATTCCAGGTTTTTGCTGTAATGTAGGAAAAAGTGCTCCCGCCAGTTCTGTTTCTGCGGATGTGGGGGACCTCTGACAGGGCGAGGTCGGAGGAGCAGAGGTTCCTCTTGGGTACATGGAAGGATAATCTCGTGTTGAGGTATTTGGGTCCATTCTTGTTGAGGGATTTGTAGGCGTGGGTGAGGAGTTTGAAGGTGAACCTCTTTTAAACAGGGAGCCCATGGAGGCATCGTAGGTGTTGGGTCATGTGCTCGTGGTGAGGTGTCCCGAGGACGAGTCTTGCTGCGGCGTTCTGGATGGATTGGAATTTGAGTAGAAGAGTTTTGTTGATTCCGGCATAGAGGGTGTTGCTGTAGTCCAGTCGGCTGGTAATGAGAGCGTGGGTGACTGTCCTTCTGCAGTCGGGGGGATTCATTTGAAGGTCTTGTGGAGGATGCGAAGGCAATTGAAGCTCGTGGAGGCGACAGCATTGATCTGGTGGTTAATAGAGAGGGAGGAATCAAGGATGATGCAGGGGTTCCGAGCGTAGTCTGTAGGGGTGAGTGTGCTCCTGAGAGGGGAGGGCCACCAGGTGCTGTCCCAGGCAGCAGTGCACGGTCAGAAGTTGAGGACCTCTGTTTTCTCTGAGTTTAGCGTCATGCAGCTGTCCTTTATCCAGGCTGCCACATTCTTCATTCCTTCCTAGAAGCAGAGTCTGGTGTCTTCAGGATTCTTCGTGAGCGAGAGGATGAGCTGAGTGTCATCGACGTAAGATACGATGCTGAGCCCATGCTGTCTGACGAAGGCGGCAAGGGGGACCATGTAGATGTTGAAGAGCGTGGGGCTGAGTGATGATCCCTGGGGTACTCGGCAGCTGATTTCCGTGGGTTTGGAGAGGAAGGGAGGTAGTCGGAACCTCTGGGTTCAGTCGGAGAGGAAGGATTGGATCCAGTCAAGGGCGGCTCCTTGTATTCCTGTGTCGTGTAGTCTGGCCGCGAGCATGCGATGTGAGACGCTGTCGAAGGCTGCAGAGAGGTTTAGAAGGATAAGGGCCGCAGTGTGTACCTGATTCGGTAGCATGCGGATAGTAGATATGCCAGACACAAGTGCTTTGAGGTCAATATTTTGAGTTTTCACCATTGATGCACTCTGGATCTGGAACTACAACCTCATCAGCACCAGAACTGTCCAACCCTTCTACAATTCAGGAAGGAGCTGAAGACCCACCTCTCCAGAGAATGCTCCATTCCCATACCAAAGATTTCAACACCCATGAACCATCTGCTTCATTATGCATGATCCTGAATCGTACATCAGTGCTCCTGACTTTGTTCAGCACTACAGTGCTCTCTAGGCTTACACTCTATACACACTTATACAGAAATACATTCATTTGTGGACAAGCTGCAAACATTTAGGATTGTACTATAAAAGGCACTTTAGAATATATAAACGAGAAACAAACAGTAAGACACATAACTCTTTCTCTGATTGGGGTGACATAGAGGGGAAGTTAGCCACTAGATTCGAGTGTGCTTCAGCGAGAGCTAGATCAGTTCAAACATCAGACTACAGTTGCGAAGTACAAAAGCTGAACAAGATTTGTTTGTTAACAGCTCTACACTTGTCTTTATCTTGGAGCACTACTCTCGTACACTTTGTCTGCAGCACTTGTAGAAGATTTATAAATGCATAATCTAGTTTATTGCAGATTGTTTGGGCATGTATAGTACATATCCTGCAATTTACCTTTAGACATTTTATATCTTTTTTGTACACTGAAGTATCAACCCCATAAACAATACAATGACATCAAAATAGAAAACGATCCAAGTAATCCTTAAAGAAATAAGAGCATGACAGCAATACGTTCCTCTAAAAAGAGTTGCAGCAGAGCATAACACATGGTGTAACACGGTTTAAATAGGAAAAATGGAGTTTGTAGCTAGGAGGTTTTGACATAGGTTGATAAACTACTCAATTTAGTTCTTCATAGTTCCACAATACTTTAATATGTGTTTTAATATATCAAATATTGTTCAGCATACAATTGCTATCTCATGTGAGGTGCAGCTGAGCGTACACATTTGATAGACATAATATCAGACAGATATGATAATCTTTCAACATGAACCGATACAAATATGGTTTTAGACTTTTTTGAAGGCTGCCATAACATTAAAGGTTGAAGTTCTTATTGAAAGTTTATATAGTTCATAACACATTTTATATTCAGTAGGAAACCAATCATTGTAAATGGTCCCCTTCTAGGATGCTTTCCCTCGACTGTTTGCTTCTCTCCTTCTAGGTTTTCAGCTGCTCTGGATGCTAGCCTTTGGATTTGAGCATGTATGGCACTGCCGCGCAGTGTCAAAGCACTGTGCTTGTTATTTACATACTGTGGCTCAGTGTATATATGATTAGTCAATTCAAGTCACTTGTCATGGGGTAAAACCTATACCCGAGGCATGAATTTCGAATGCACCTCCGTGGGCCTGCCGCACTGATTGTGCCATCCACAGAGTTAGGTCATCAATTACGCCACAGGTTTGCCATGGGGGGGCCTGTGTGCACTGGTTACTTTACTCGGTTTGGCATTTATAAATCTACGTGCCAAGGCAGGCCGGCTTTATCGCTGGTGGCACCCGATACAAAAATCTTTGTTGGTGCCTCCCCTCCCATCTATGGTGGAGGTGGTGACCTACCTCCAACACAAATTCTCTCATCACCACTTTTTAACAGTTCCCCTAAAGTCTCCATATCCACTCTCTTTCAGATTTCTTTAATTAGTTATATAGCGCCAGTGTAGGGTGTCAGAGCACTTTGCATCACACACACATTGCACAGAGACAATCAATCATACATGTGTCAATCAGCACACAGGAAATGTTACAATAGCCAGTGGACCACACGGTGTAGGATTGACTTCATCTATACTGGTAGCCAGAATATTTTAAGAGTGCTTGGCCTGGAGAAGCAAAAACTCACAATTGAAAATGGGACACTTATTGTTAGGAGTTCTCTTTAATAATAAGAATTGGTTTCTAACCAAATGAACCCTTTGTGCAAGATTAATATATGCTCTAATCTATACTTTGCAGTGTGCATGCAGTTTTCCTGATGACAGGTGTTAGACCTGGCATCTTTGGTGTGGTTTCCCCGACCTTTTTGCCTCTACCTCCTCTATTTTTGATGCTGTGCTGGATTTCGTTTTTGCTGGTTTAGATGCTTTGGACACTCTGCCACTGCTGATCAGTGCCAGAGTGTAAGTGCTCCCTGTGTAAATTGTTATTCTGATTGAATATACATGTTTGGCATATTTGTATCACCATGAAGTCCCTAGTAAAGTGCACTGGGTGTGCCAGGGCTACGAGATCGTCGCATCGTGCCTTTGCGAGAACAGACTTCCTACGGAACCTACGCACCGGAATCCATACAAGTGGCCTTCCTCCCCTTACAGACCGGATTCGTCGCATCACGCCCGCTGCTGCAGCGGGACTGTCGCATCGCCTCCCCAGGGTCTCAGGAGCAACGCGTCGCTTGTTTTCCACCGCACCAGCTTCTGCTTTTGGAACTTTGTTGCAACTAAAAGGTACTGTGAGTAAACGTGACGCAACTGTGAACTTTTCACGCAACGTAGAGAATTCTATCGCAACGTAGAGAATTCTATCGCAACCTTAAGAACTCTTTTAAAACGATATTCTTGAACTGTGTATGTTGAATTTTTGTCGTTTTGGTCTTGTGTAGTTTAGATTAAAATACCTTTATTTTTCTAAACTGTTGTGGAGTCAGTTTGTGGTGTTTTCACTGTGTTACTGTGAGTGTTGGTACAAATACTTTACGCATTGCCTCTGGTTAGCCTAGGCTGCTCGTGCCAAGCTACCTAGAGGGTGAGCAGGGGTTATCTCAGAGGGTTATCTCCTTGCCCTGACTAGAAGCAAGGGTCCCTATTTGGACAGTGGTACCTACCTCTGCCAACTAGAGACCCCCAGATCTAACAACAGGTAATATTCATTGTTCTATATTAGGTTTTTAATTTATAAACTGCAAGTAACAAAAGGATGTCTCTTAAAAAAGCAGTAACCCACTGACCTTTTTACATTATTTGCACTTTGTCATGTGCATGCTACATATTCTTTGCAGCCAGCATATTAATCTTCTCTGCTATTTTATGATCAGTCAAAACCATAACTAGACACAACTCTGATATCTCTCAAGGAAGAACATTAATCACTGGAGTTATCTTGACATTGTTATTGTTACCCAAATATTATGGGGGCAAGTCATGCCGGAAGCAGGTGCTTTTAAAACAAAGATACACTTGCAAATATGGCACCTCCTGAAGTCATTGAGCACCCGGTGCGGTGTCACCGGTTGAACTGCCCTAGAGCCGGCCCTGTGTGAGGTTCTGCCAGTCTCCTGCTATATTAGAGTTCTCCCTGGCGACAGGGTGTGGTGCTGGAAAGAGGTCTGTGCATCTCACACTGGATTGGCATGAGGGGGTGTAGGGATAGTTTGCAGAGCATTATTTCCTATGGACAGTAAAGTAAAAGTTAGGCCTGAGTGGAGTTCGCAGTGTTCTGAAGTGACCCAAAAACTCTGCCGTACTACACGAGTTCCACAAGCGATGGAGTGTGTTTGGTCATGCCGTTCGCACTGATTCTTAGCACAGGATGTTTGTCCCGTGCTGTAAAATCAGTGTGAATGACACCATGTGCAGCACAAGAGGGCCCTTCTTCTTTTCTTGCTGCTCAACGAGAACGGAAGGTTACTCAGCAGGACAGGTCGCGCCCATCCGCAACTGGCCGCATTGAGAAATCTGACCACCTTTATTGAGAAATCCTGTGAGGAGGAGTTTTTTCCTTGCTCAGCAATGTCAAATTTGCAACCCGAGCAAAGAAAAAACCACGGAGAGGAGTTTTTCAGAATTCCACGAGCTTTGCAGAGTGTGGAAAACTCTGCAAACTCTGCGAACAGAGCAGAGTTCACTGCCCAGGCCTAGTAAAAGCATACTGTTTGGTATTGATGAGTTCCTAATGGCGAAACCTCTCCAGTAGGGGGAGAGGGTTAGACATTATAGTGCTTTAAATGTGACTTTTGGAAAGGGAGCATTTCTATGCTCGAGACTGTGTGCCTTTTGGCCTGTCACCAAATTCACAACTGGGTGCTAGGGGGGCAGACACATCTGTGGACCCCTGATAAAGGGTCATAAACGAGGGGTTCACAGGAAACTGTGGACCGCTTACTCTAAGGGGCCTTTGTAGGATGGTTAGGTGGGGGTGGGTTTGGCACCTGCATTCTAAATGGCAGGGTCTTGGAGTCACTAAAGATTGTGATCAAACCTCCTGGGGTAGGATGGCAGACATCACAATATTTCTAGAGGGCCTGTGCATTTCAAAAGTGGCCTTTTGAAGTGATTGTATCTGTTAAAGGCCATGATGGGTATAACTCCTGGGGCTTTGGCCTCTGAAAAGAGAGGCACTGTGGAATTTGGAACCGTACTATACTGGTTTTATACTGGGACATTGACATGAGGAATCATTAGGGCAGGGGGGACTGCACACATGTGGTGACTTGGAGCGGATAGTGCATGGTGGATGTTGCCTGGACCTTTGCTCAGTGGTGAGTCACCGTGGGGGTGCTATGAGGCAGTGGAGCAGGGCAGGGGAGGTGCATGATGGGGGATTAGTGGAGTCCGCCAACTCGCTGATGCAGCGTGCGTAAGGTAAATTAGTTCATTTATTTATTTACTTACCTTACTCCTGTCCGTTGTATGTCAGACTCCACTACCCCATCCTGCCCCTCCCCCACCCGCAGCACTCCCACGGCGAGACCCCACTGACTTTGCTGGCCTGTAGCTAAATGCAAACTATTGTGGTCTGGTTCTCAAAGTACTCTCCAAGGGCCAGTGAGCTGGCCTCCTGTCCACGAGATCCCAGGGTCACAAAGGATCCCATTGTCTCCAAGAGATCCTAAGAACTGCAGTGGGTGCGGCAGAGACAGGTGGAAGGGATTGTGGTTGGGACAAGGACTGTCCTGACATATACAATCATCTTCCTGTGCAAGAGGAGTGTGGGTGCAAGATCAGCAGCCACTTGAGGTGCCGGGACATGAGGAGTTTGAGGAGTGTGGTGGAAGCTTCTAGAGCCCAGGGACCCGTGCTTGCAACTAGGTGATCTGTGCTCGCTGACGCTTCAGAGCGTGTGGTGTCTGGGGGTGTTGTGGGAAACTGAGTTGGGGTCTGAGACTGGCTTCAGCCTCCAGATCCGAAGGACGACAGTGCCCGACATTGTGGCCTCTTTCGAAGGTCATTGACCTGAGGGGTTTCATGTACTTTGTCGGCATCTGTAGCTTACCATCGGGTATCTACAGCAGGTTACACCTCCGCTTGAGGGGAAAGTATTTCTACACACTTGGGAGCATGCCAGCTTCCTGTGTCACAACTGTGTGTCTATGGGGGGATATTGATCCCGCACTCATCCCCGTGCCATCAGGTGCCTGGAGGTCTAATCCAGATGGTCGACATTAAGTAACTGTTTCTTTCCGAGTTAGGTGGTTCGACTGTTGCCAGCCGGGGCAATGTGTATTGTTGGCTGGCGGTGTTGAAGACTGAGGGCTGGGTCCTGAGATGTAGTCAAAGAACTGTGACTGTTTAACTATTCTGCTAATGGGAATGTCCGACAATTGCATACAACTGTAAAGTGTATATACAATGTGTGTGTCTGTAATACAAAGTCAAGTGTTTTTATGCAAATGGTGTGGACTCTTTTTGTAGCATATGCAATGTGTTGCTAGGGGGTTTCTTGTGCCAATACTTTACACACAAGCCCTGAAGGTAAGCCTTACCGCTTGGTGCCACACTGCCAGAGGGTGAGCACAGGTTGTTGGGCAGGTGTATCGTACTCATCCTATTTGGAACAGGGGAGCCTGACTGGCTTCATTGCATGTTAGCCAGCCTGAAATCACTGGATAAAACATCAACCCATATATTTGGGCTGATAGTGGCTGTTGGGATTGAAAAGTCCTCTACATGACAAAGACATGTACTCCTGCCCTGAGTGCCCTACAATATGTCTAAATCCCTAATGCCAACTATTTTTGTCATAGGCAAACATGGATCATGTATGTGCACCGTGTCATAGGCCTGTCTCATGGATTGCAGTCTTGTTGGATCGGGGATCGCCCAAATCGCTGCTCTCATAGTGGTGAAAAGCCTCTGCCTTAATCAGGTGTTAAACAGCAAAAAACGTGGAAGCAGCATACGGTGTGATGATCAGTAGTGATTACCAGGTCCTTTTTATCCTGTGTCTTTGGCTTACAGGCTCCCCCACCTTTTTAAAAAGTCCTGCTACTGTGTGTTTAAATCACAACTGACCTACATAACGTTGATGTAGAAGTGCTTGCATAGTGAAAACATGTTATGGGTGCATGTGAGCATGCAAGAGATACACTATACAGAGGGTGGAGTGTGGAACAGTGTACACATGGTAAATGTGGGTGCGCTGGCAGAGGGTGTTCAAAGTGGCACACTGTGGTCCAGTACGGCAAGACAGTAATATGAACAGTGTGTGCAGGCTAATTGCGTGTACTGCATATGGAATTGCTGATGGTAGCATGGTGCATAGCCACAACAATACTAGACAGTGGAGTGTGCTGCGAATGTATGCTAACTGTAAAAGTGCCTGCACTTGTTCATTAGAAGGAGTACCTTGAGTTCCATTATGGGAATCCCCGGCATGAATAATGAGGAGTAGAGGCATCTCCCTGACACAGAATTGTATATTGCAGCATTCCTGTAAACTGGGTGGGACACACATTGGTTGAGGGGGAGCCAGACTCTCCCTGTACATTTTAAAGGGCTCTTTGATTCAGTGACTGATCGCAAGGAAAGGCGTCTGGACACATCTCAGGAAGAGGGACATGGGGCGATAAGATAATCATAAAGGGCAGGGCTGAGGGCTCAGGATTACACTTTAATTCACAGATCACTGTGGCTGACATCCAGGT
Organism: Lissotriton helveticus; assembly: GCF_964261635.1. Lineage (NCBI taxonomy): Eukaryota > Metazoa > Chordata > Amphibia > Caudata > Salamandridae > Lissotriton > Lissotriton helveticus. Next base: position 1,474,611,406 of record NC_136065.1, read on the forward strand.
GTGAACTCTGGTCACTGCCATGAATCTTGTTCTGGTTTAAACCGCTTCAGAGTTCTACCTTCTGTGACAGGCATTTTTTAAGAGGAAGAGGGAAGAGGAGAGATGTCCATTTCAAAGAAGCAGAACCCCAATATGAAACATCTAGGTTCAAGACCCTAAATCACATTTTGTGTCTGGAAAAAAACAATAAGTAGCGGAATCTGAGACCCCACACTTCATGATCTGGCGAACAGCCAACCACGCTGCATGAGGAGGAGAAGCTCTGCAAAACCTTTGCCTATGACCAGGACTCAGGCCTAGCCTGCTAGTCTCCCTGCTGTTTGAGGGGACATTACCTAGGGAAACCAAGATCACCTGCTCTGGAGTCAGGAACCCCAATACCTGCCTGTTCTCTGAGACCAGTATACCCGTCAGGGAGAGGAGTGTGTTGGAGGCAGTGAGATCCAGAGATAAGCCCAGATGTGTGGGGCTACTGAACAAGGTGTGAGGAGCTGTGCTGCACCGAATGGGCCATTGCCCAAGTGCCGCGTTGTGAAGTTTGGTGCCTGCCTGGAGCTACATGAGTGAAATCATGCAGCCTGACTTTGCCGATCCAGACCAAGACCGCTCCGCTACTAGGGTTCATACCGCCAGAGTCGGTAAGCTGAGAACTGGGCATCAGGGATATACCGCTTTTTAATTTTTGCAACCCTAGTTGACTCTAATGTGACACCTTATAGACTGAGTCCAAGAGGGGGAAAGCCGGTGAACAGGGCCTTGTAGTTAACATTCACTCAATGTTGCCGCATGCAAGAGTGGCATAACAGCACGCCAGTTACATGCAAACTTGGTAGCCCAAGGGCTTGCCTGACAGCTACCAGGTTGCCTACCTCAGGGGAGACTGTTTTATTGCTTCCTGAATGTTGTTCACTTTTCCATGTTTACAATTAAAATACTTCTTGTAGACAAAATAAGTATTTGACTGGACATTGCTTTATTATGTGCCCTGTGTGCACATTGAGTTGTGAGTCATGTTCACTGAGCTGTCCTAAACTTCCCTCTAAGGTAGCCTTGACTGCCCATGCTACACTAATAACTGAGAGTCATGTGCAGAACGAGATACTTGACCCAGTTGAGTGGGATCAATACAAGGGTGGGCCTCAGGGCATCATGCGTTAAGGGCCTCAACCTCCTCTGTTGGTTGGGCCCAGTAACCCTTGCGTGCAGTGTACCCCTCTGAACGGGGTTCTGACAGTGGCCAATAGTGATTAAGCAACATCCTCCTGTGCAGCTTTTATTGGGTGCATTCATGCACAGGAGGTCTAGTAGAAGAGAGACTGGTTCATTTATCAACCAATATCAACACAGGTATTGCAGTTGGTAAGCGGAGTCCTTTCTCATAAAAATCCTAAAATGTTGACGTTAGATCTGGATTTCCATGTTAACCAATGCAGGTAACTAAATTGCTGTACCTGCTTCTACCGTATCAAGATATTATGATAAAAATGTAGCTTCGGCGTATAACCTTGTGTTGAAGAACTTCAGTACTGCTAACTCTTATCACATACCAGAAAACTCTGAGCGCAATTAATTAAAGGACAATTTAAGCCCTGTAACACCTTTTCCCTTATTATTTAAATACATTTCAGGTTTGGGTGCAGAACATTTACATTCGTGAAACTGACACTAATAATAAATAGGCCTTCTTTAAAACTGCCTTTCACCAAGTGTTTCCTTTGGACTTTTTTGTGTTGTCATTAAAAGAGACTGTTTGATGAAACTGATTAAACAAGTCAAGACCAGCATACACTCTCTAAGACTCATGGATGTCAGTGATGGCACGAGCCATTGCTACCAACATTAGAGATAAACATCTGCTGGTACTAAGACGATGAGATCTACATAAATGAGTCCAATCAAATCTCCACTGGGATAATACTCAAGTAAACTTTTAACTAACTCTCAATCTGCCTATCATGGATACGAATATGAAAACAGCTGACAGTAATAAATTATAGAAACACATAGAGGGGAAACTCTTTTCACTAAGGCATGCCAGATAAAATTGTAAAGCTCCTTAGGAACTCCTATGAGGGAATGAGCTGGAAGATAGTCCATGGAGGGCAGCTCAAGGAAGCCTTCCAAGTGAGGGCTGGAGTCTACCAGGGTTGTTTAGTCTTGCCTGTTATCTTCTGACTGCCATAGACTGGATCATGAATCCAACCACAGCAAGGAGACACCTTGAATGCAGCTTGATGACCTGGACTTTGCAAATATCCTGGCTCCACTCTCCCATACCCCTCTGTAGATGCCAAAGAAGACTGACAATGTGACAGCTTTATCAGAATAACTTGGCCCTAATATCGACAGGGGAAAAACAAAGATCCTGAAGACTCACACATGCAGTACTACTGCATTCATTCTTTCAGTGGATGCAATGAAAGAGGTTAAGGTCTTCACCTACCTGGGTACTGGCATAGGTAAGTAGTGCAGCACAGATGCCAACACCAAGTCAAGAATCAGCAGAGCAAGGGCTGCCTTTATTCAGCTAAAGATCTGGAGCACCAATGACCCAACTCTGAAAACCAAGATCAGGCTTTTTTAACGCCAATGTAAAATAGATCTTTCTATATGAAGTCGAAACTTGGAGGACAGCAGTGACCACCACCAACAAAGTCCAGACCTTCATCAACACTTGTCTGAAGAAAATCCAGGGCCAAACACCATCAGCAACAACAACCTATGGCAGCAGACTTTCCAACACCTTGCTCATGAAGAAATACTGAAACAATGCTGCGGCTCGATAGGTCACACACTCCACAAGCACAAATCAAACACTACCAGGCAAGCCTTCTGAAGGCACTAGGTGGACTATGTCCTGGAACTCTCAAGGAAAAGGAAAAGAGGAAGGCCAAGAGGGACTCGATGCCAAGGCTTTGAGGCTGATTACAAGGAGAATAGATGGGTTATACCTTGAGTCAGAGTGAAAGAAAAGCCCAGGACAGAAATGGCTGGATGCTCCTGGCTGATGGCTTTACCCCTGCAGGGAGTAGTAGGCAGAAGTAAGTATGTAAGTAGCCCAGGACAAAAATGGCTGGATGCTCCTGGTTGATGGCTTTACCCCAGGAGGGGGTAGTAGGCATAAGTAAGTAAGTAAGTATAGAGGGTAACAGCCTACTGGACTACTGAAAGCAATGCTTTCAAGCCCAAAGAGGAAAAACTGGGTGTATTTATTTCAGCAGCCTTACAGTTAGAGCCTTAAAACTACATCTCATGTTTTCTTGGAATTCATGGCTTTAACGTACTCCTTTTCATCCCCAAGCGCAATGGCTTTGGTTCAGCCTACCGGGCTCTTTGGCAAGATGTGGAATTTGCAAAGGACTTTGTGAGCACTCAAAAAGTCAAGCACCTTGCCGGAGGTTTCATTTTTAAAATCAAAATTAGTTTAAAGTCCAACCCATAAGACAGGAGGTATCCTACACCTAATCTGTATAGCAAGCAACTTGGTCCAAGTCACCTCACTCTTACTGCTCCACCAATTAAATAAAAGTACAGTCTTCTGTACCACTGTCTCAAATGAGGTGCTGTCTGGTAAGTCAGCTATCAACGGAATTCTCCAGAGCATTAAATAGATGGAGTCAATGTCATCTGAGCCATTTTTACAAGCACACCCTTGTAACTCTGGTATAAATACCCATGGCATTTTATTAAAGTCATTTGGTAGTAAATTAATTTTGGTTATAGAAGAGCTGAATGTCGATACCCATGAAAACTTGAACAGTATGAGCCGAGCAAAAATTATTTTCTGTGAAGTTGAAGAAGGAAAAAAAGATAAGAAACGTAAATCCTTGTGACAGTGAGCCTTGCTGCTATAAACATTTCATCAAAGAATTGGCAACAGTTTATTTTTCAGTATGAATAAAAAATATGTTCAATGACTAATAAATTTCCCCATCCTACATATATTTTCAATATTACTTTCAAGGATAGTTCAGATTTATTAATGCCAAATTATGGAACATATTGCTTGTAACAATCTTATGATTATGATACAATTAGACATGATTAAGTCAAAATCTTCTTAAAATCCATGACTTGCATGCCTGCCTACAATATTTAAATTCATAGATAACTCATACCGCTCAACCTTTTGTAGCAACTTGGTCAGTAAGACTCAAATCTAGCAGGAACCTCACAATTTTAGGCAAATTATAACATTATTTTACCACATATTTGAATTTGTGTGTTTATGGTACACTGACTAAAAATGTATTAAAGTTCATACCATATTTAATAGTGATCTTTTTATACATGGGGTCTGTTGTGTTTCCCTATTTTCTCAGTTCTGAAACGATGATCAGCATACTAGAGGAACAGCTCGATGAGTTGAACGTTCCTGCCTTTAAAAACATGTGGATCAGCTAGTAATGTGATTGAATTCTGACATAGGCCACCTTCTCCTCCTGCCTTCAGAAGGTTGGTAAATTGAGTATTGTAAATTGGAAAATAGTAATTACTGTTATTTGTGGTGCATAAAGTGCTGTAGAAAAGATATACTATTATTCTATGCAGAATGGTAAAAGAAATGCTGTTGTTAGTTACCTGACACTTGAGCCATCAATCATCATGTTGGTCCTGTAGCAGCGAAAGCCAAATACACTTTCAAGCATAACCAAACACTCCTACTGGGCCTATACGGGGAGGATTTCTACTCAGGTTCATTGCTTCACCTCAGAGGAGATGGTCCTACAATGGACCTTTCTCTGTCGTAGTGCGGTGTGAGGAAACAGCATGTCCAACTGTCAGCTATCCAATGAGGACCATTAATTGGTAGCCACCTCACAAATTGGTGATCAGGGTCAGGTAAATTACTTTCAAAACCATTCTAAAGATATAAAGTTTTGTAATTAGTAGACTGAATCTCCTAAAGAAGTTTAGTCTAACAAGAATCATAGAAACCAAAAGCTCTGCTGTGGCTACACAGAACAAGATTAAAGGAACCTAATGTTCTACACAGAACAAGATTAAGGGAACCTGATGTTCTGAAAATAATCTGTGACTATCGCAATATACCTCTAGAATCAGTACAGTTCTACGGAAAAGACATTAAGCACAATAAGACTCAGACAACGTTATAAAATGTGGTTATTTTGTTGAAGTTCCAAAAATAATGCATATCAGTGAAATTCTAAGAAGCTCAGTCATGAATCTAACAGTTTGAAATATAATACCACACATCTAATCGAAATAATCTTTCCTATATAAGGAATCCATTGGAGGATGGTTTAGTAAAAAACATAATATCCATCACCAGCAAAGAAAGAAATTGGTTCTTAAAGGTTTTCTTAGCAGGGGCAAGGGGATTAAATTAAAGTCTACTAGGGTGAACGTTAATGAGAATGGGCAAGGGGAATGGAGCATAAATCAGGAAAGTTCAAGTCTGGTTTCTCACCAAACTGCTCCAAATCATCCGACAGGCAAGTTAATCAATAGGGCAAAAAGCAAATTGGCATAATAGAGATAGTCCAGCAGGCAGTTAGGAAGCAAGTAAAAGTGACAAGGGGCGGCCTGAGCTTAGACATAAGCTCTCCTAAACAGGCACAAGAAAGAGCAATGAGCACCAACTTCTTCTCCTGAACCATGTAGTTATATAGTTTATATTTGTCATCATGACATCAATTGTCAACCCAAAATGGTCTGATCGACATGTGATCATCCTTCCATCTTTTCAGGTACAAATTGTTACTCAGACATATTTTCTCACACATATCATGAGAAATGACTGTCCATCCATACTCACAGGTTAGTTGGCAAAGAGCTTGTTCAACTTTGTTGTTCTCCATGGAAATAGCCCAAAGGCCAACTTCCCACAATTCATGCATAATGAGGTCTTTGTTGTCAAAAGGAATGTCACATCAACCAAAAACAAACAAAACAACATTTAAGAAACATATCAAAGTCCATTGTAAAAGGCTATGAAAGAATGCAGCATAAGGAGAAGCATCATCACATTTTTTAAATTCAACATTTCATATTTTAGTAAAATAAAATCTTAATTAAGATTAAGCATAATGAAATAAATCACACCTATCAAATATAAACATTTTGAAATGTTGTCAGTAATGTATACACTGAAATGCTCAACCTACTGCCACTATTTTTAAAGGTAACAACATGTAAAATAATTCTGAAAATCATTAAAATAAAATTGTTCTTGAACACAAATGCTCCTTATCACATTAAGCACTTATACGGAAAATTTCAAACATCTAATACATTTGGGGCCATATGTATGAAGCCAATTTTGGAATTTCAGCGTTTGCAATCGCAAATTAGCATTGTGCAATGTAGCACACAAGAACCCCCTCGCAAAATAAGGAATCACAAATTTTGCGATTCCTTATTTTGTGATTACATTTAAGGAATCGCAAATTGCGACTCCTTAAATGCAATGTAAGAAGCACAAAAGAAAGTGCGATTTGGCCTCAAGGAATCGCAAATTAAAAAATGCACTATTTTGCATTTTTTAAATTGTCATGTGGCTCACATACATGCCCTTAGGGCATATATGTGTGCCACATGTGCACACATGCACATTTCAGGGGTGCAACAGGGTGTCCTTTTGTCACCCTGCCAGCCTTGACATTGCATTCTCAATTTTCAATTCTCTAATTGCTAATCGCAAATTGAGAATGCCTTCCCATTCATTCCTATGGGCCTCCTAGCCCATAGGAATGAATGGGAAGGTATTCCTTATTTGCGAATCTCAATTTGCGATTCGCAAATAAGGAATATGTGGGATTCGCAAAATTATTAGCTAATCCCACATACATTGCATTTTGCGAATCTCAAATTGCGATTTGCTGAAAATCGTAATTTGAGAATAGTAAAACAACATTTTGATACATATGGCCCTTGGTTATTGAATTGCACCAATATCGAGTTTGTTAGGAAACTTTTACAATGAAGTCAGTAGCATTGCTGAGTTATTATCAAATTTTATTACATCTCTGTTAATGAATATAAGGTGATCAGTTACTTAAACATCTTAAATTCCCTAGTCGATTATTCCTACTGTTTCTACCTAGTCAAGCACGCTTTTACAGTGCTGGTACACCAACTTTCTGTTTCTATGTCCTTTTTCTAAACGTGTGCAAAGTGCACATTTATTTTTATTGTCAGGATTTGGTTTACTGTAGACCAAGGCAAGATTTGCTTTTACGCTGCATCAAGCCCCTCTCTGATGGCGACTGAAGCCATCACAACAATTCCACATCAGGTCATCACAAATCACATTTGTGTTGTCTTCAGCCTTTTTCTTCTAAACTCTTCTAAATTTTTCATTCAATCATGACATCATTGTTTGTCTTCTAGTTCAAGTTCGGATCTTGTACTTTCACTTCTTTTTTCTCTTTTTTATATAGCTAGTACAATCAGCAGTATGCACAAAAAGATTGCCATTAATGGTCTCAAAATTGAAACCACTAGTACATTACCTAAGTTATCCAACAAGTCGCTAAGGGTTGATAATTCCTTCCCTATTATTTCCCAAGCACCATCAATTCATTTAAATCATTGTTTAGGTCAGTAATATGTTTAATGTACCTCTTTAGATTTCTACTCCTGTCTGGTAGGTAAGTGCAACATTGTTTGACTTTTAACTACTAACAGACTGCTCTCTTTCGCAAGAACAATGTCAATGGCAAGTCGATTTTGTGTCACCATTGATCTTATTTAAATCATTTCAATATCTACAACAGTTGTACTGGTGGCTAAATTATCTAATATAGTGGAAAGTTTTCAATTTTTATGTGAGTTTAATGCTACTCCAACAGAAGGTATTAAACCTCTAAAAATACCACCCACTATTTCACTAGCAATCACACCTCTCTTCATTCTCCCGTTTGTCTGTCTTAATTTTTCTTCAAGTTGTTTCACATGATACCTTTTTAGGAACAATTCCCAGACTACATCTTCTATACCATCCTTTTAGCAATTTATAAGATGCATGTATAAATCACTCCAGGAGAGATAAGATCAACTCCTTCTAAGTATCTTCCCTAGTTCTCATAAACATCAAAGGTATTTTCACATTCACCATGACCTACAAGTTCATATTAGTATTTGATCTTTTTCTGTATATACAAAGTTTTCCTTTATGCTGCCAGTCTAAGGCTAAAGTAAACATCCCTTCTGCTGTTTTATTTGCTTCTCTTGTTAAATGAAAGACTTCATTCTAAAGTTTAATCTGTTTTATTACTCGCGTGATTTCATCGTCTCTACTAAATCTATGAATTTATCATCAGCTCTCCCTATCTTACATGTTAGGTTATTTCTAGGTGCATAAGCCATATCCAATTATTGAATCATTCTAAAAAGATAGCCCATAATTTCAGGATATGGGTTTAAGCTTTTTAGTATAGGAAGTTCAAAAAATATTAGATCTTGGTTTAAATAATAATATTGTAAGCAATTACCATAAAACAAACTAGCGACTGGGTCAGCTCCCCCCGCTTCTCTAGGCTGAGCTCCCACTCAAGCCTGTACTGTAATTCTCACCTGTTGTTCCCGCAGGGGCGAGATACAAGATATGAAGATAGGTCCTGACTTCCCACACTCGCCAATGTCAGCCCAACATTTTTAAAACTAACACAAACAAGGAAAGGGAGAGGGGAAAAAACACAGTTTCAACACGCATCCGGTACGATATTCTTGCTGGAAGGTCGTTATGTGATTTCTGTACTAGAGATAAGGTTATATGAATTACAAAAGAATGTAGAATAAAAACTACGCTGAGGTCCAATTTGCAATGTGATAGGATAACTACCTGGAGAACACCCTCTTCCACTAACCTATATTGATCTCTAACAACAGGGTCATTGGTATATATAGCTATAAGGATGAGATATGAAATTATGAGCAAATACTTGAGAAAACATGGCACAGTAATCAAAAAAGGTATACCTATAAGGAACATTGAAGAGGTTCGGCATAGAATATAAATAGGCCCCAACTTATTCATATCCAATAGAACCAGGAGAAAACCAAAACACATATTCTCCAAGCAAGGATAATAAATAATTAAAAAACACACAAAAATATGCAGGACTAGTTACTAAGAATGCAATAAAGCCCTTTTAAACTCAGGAGACTGATATTATCTAGCTTTCAAATTTATAGCCATCAAGCAACACCCGCAAGGGAGCAGAATCTCCATGCACCAAGGAGACTATCTCAGATAAGTACCATGCATGATTTAAGCAATAGTCATATAAATGTTACCACATAGAAGAACGTGGATTATTTTTGGGCAATTTCTTTGTGTGTATTTTGTTTGGTAGGAAAGAACTGAAGCCCCTGTGGTGCCGAGTAAACCACCGTAATCAGGGAAGGCTTAGAAGGCCCCATGGTGTTGGGTGAACCGCAATAAATTGGGAAACTCAGAAGGCCCCAATGGCATCGGGAAACATCAGTGGAGCACAACAAAGATTGAAGCCTTCTGCAGCATTGGGAAACAACAGTGGAGCAGATCAAGGATTCCGGCAGGAGTACTTCAACGGCCATCAGAGTTACCCGGAAGGAAGTCACGTAAGTGGAGAAAGGCAGGACGCGATACATGCTTGCGTCAACTAGAACGCAAATCGCTCTTCCATCCTGCTCAGCCCCTTTTGTTTCCGGCTTGTTCCTTCCCCGTACACACGCGATCAGGAGTGGAGTAAGCCTGACAGTACACCTACCCCCAGAACACCCACCACCAGTTTGGGCTTACCCAGAGAGTGTCTGTGGAACAAACACAAAAGTCAAACGTCATGGACATGTCCAGCCGGTTAAACACACAAGATGATGGACGGAATGTTGCACAATGGCAAAACATTCACCCCCAGTCACAGATCTGGGTTTAATCCATTGTTATTTTGCTCACCAAGCCACCCCAGTTCAGACATGGCCATATCCAAATCAGCCTTGACCCTGTGCCTCATGGGAACTGTGGGGGTGAATGTTTTGCCAGTGTGCAACATTCCATATATCATCTTTCGGGCTGGACTGTTCCCAAATGGTTAAGATGGATCAGTATGTTTTAAAACAAGGGCAGTGACAAAAGCATTTTTGAATTTAGTAAAGGCTTCTTCAGCCACAGAAGACCAGCAAAAGGAACCCCCTTTTTACAACAGTTTAGTAATGGGAGTTGCCAGAGCAGCAAAATGATCAATAGAACACCTATAAAAGTTAGCAAATCCCTGAAAGGTCTGAATTCCTTTTATGAAGTGGGGGAAGGCCAACACATGATGGCAGTTATCTTTTGTGGGTCCATTGTAACCCCCCTCAGAAGATAGCACAAATCCCAAGAAGGTCACTTTTCCTGTGTGGAACTCACAGCTATCCAGCTTCACATATAAGTGGCTCTCTCTCAAGCATTTCAACACAGCCCTCCCATGCTTACATGTTCAGTGGTAATATAAGAGTTTATTTGGATGTCATCTATATATGCTATACACATACATCTAACATATCTCTCAAGGCTTCATTAATAACAAAAAGTGAAAGGCGGCAAGGGCATTACAAAGGCTGAAAGACATCACAAGGAGCCTGAATTTTTGCGAAATGCCGTTTTCCATTTATCACCTACTTTTACTCTCACTACATGATATGCTCCCCTCGAGTGCAATTTGGTAAAGCTTTTTGCCTCTTTAAACCGATCACATAAAGATTGGATATTTGGCAGAGGGTACCTTTTTTATGGTTATATCATTTAAGGTGCAGTAGTCAATACAACATTGAAGTCCTCTAAACAAACTAACTTTATTTGAGGAAAATCCAACCTTTGCATGCATAAAATCAAAAATGCTACATCTGGACATGATATCAGGTCAGTGCAGGGGAAGGGGGAGAGCATGGGCTGAGCTGAGCGGTCGCTTGCCGATGCCTGTAACACTCGCGCTCTGCCTCCATTCAGTATGCAGAAAACTATGCGCGGAGCCTTAGTTAGCCCTTCTTCAGTTTACCCGTGTAAGCTTTACCTGGGAATGTGTGTTGAAACATCGGCGGACCTTCCGCGCTGTTTTTTGGCTGCCCTGGAATTGAAGAGGGGCCGGAGGATTCCTGCTTACGATTGCTGGTAGAGACAGCACAGGGAGGGCGGCCGGCGCGTCCACACTGGAGAGGAAGGCTGAAGTCGAGGGAATGAGGAGAGCCATAGGAGAGGAGCAGATTAGGCCCAACAGAGAACAGCGAGGAGCGGGAAGTCTGTGAGGTATTGGGGTCCCAGGAAAACAGGGACTAGGGTGACCAGGGGATCTTTAAATCTGTTAAGCCCTCTCCACCTTATTGTCTGAGGTAAGTGGGACTCCCTAGCCATTAATCCAGCGCAGCGTAATAAAAATACACAGTAGAACAGGTAACACTCTTAAAACGCCTACAAAATCCTAAAAACAAGTTAGTTTAAAAAAACAGGAAACGTGGGGCAGCACGAGAGCCTGAAGTACAGGAGATTGCAGGAGGGAAACCCTGTAAAGATACCAACAAGGCGTCCCTAGATAACAAAGAAACATCAGTTAAAAGACCAGAGGGCAGTATTGAAGAAAGCCCCTCTCCCTATCGGGAGTATAAAGGAAAGGGCGCAAAAACTATTAAAAAGAGGGGCCTCCCTGTGGACACTAAAGTAAGGGTGACCCCCTCGCTGAGATCGGATTTACAGGTTTTAGATGTGGTAAAACAGGGTGAAGCTCTTATGGAAGGCTCTGGCCAGGCAGGGTCAGTGTGACAGTCTTCATTCCACTTGGTCATGGAATCAGGAACCCCTTTACCCTCGCCCTTGCTCACTTCCAGCTCTTCCCCTATGCCCACTCAGGTTGCATCCTCAAACCCCTCCAAATTAGCTGAGCAACCGGCAAAGCAAACCAATCAGCTAAAAGATTCCAAATTCTTAGAAGCTCCATAGGTTAGTGCAGCTATGAGCTCAGGGGCAACAGAGAAACACTCTGGAGGAGTTAATGCTGTGGTAGAGGATACAGGATATGTTGGTAGTGAGAAACATAAAGATAAGAACAACATGGAAATGGGGGTAACCCCGGAGGGAGAATCCCCTTGGGGGGGCTCTTTAGAGATCCTATTTCTTACAGTGGCATCTGATATTTAATAAAAGTTTGAGTCGAACCAGGGAGCAATTTGACTCTTCTGTGAATAACTTGAGAAAAAACTAGAAATCCTAAGCTCAAGGACAGTAGTTTTAGAGAATTCTGTGGAAGAGCTTAAAGAAGATCTGGGAGCAGGCAAAGCGGATATCTCTACACTTAAGAAGGATGAGGCTGCACTCCGCGACAGATTAGAATCGCTGGAGAACAACTCTAGACATAAAAACTTGTGCCTCTTAAATGTACCCGAAGGTAAAGAGGGTGAGGAGCTCAAATCTTTTATTGTGACCCTCATCAAAGACGCGGTTCAGATCGAGGAATCAGAAGAAGATCTGAAGAGGGACATACAAAGAATTTATAGAGACCCCTTCAGGAGTCACCCCAATCGAACAAAACAGAGGAAAAATGTAATCAATTTCTTGACCTTCTCCTTAAAAGAGAGAATACTAACAGCCGCCCTTGAACAGAAATCACTGAAACCGAGAGACTTTGCCTTTGTGATCAGGTCGGATCTCTCACATGTTACTTTGGATCAACAATGGGAGTTGGGGAGAAAAATGGAGGATCTCAAGAAATTAGAGGCTGTCGTCCAACTTAAATTCATAGCTCAATTGAAAATTATGTTTAACAACAAAATGTATAATGTGAGAACGGTGCAGGAAGCGGATGAGCTCCTGGAAAATCTAAAATATATATATTTTTTTCTTTTTCTTCTACTCCTTTTAAGACATAAAAATACATGATCCTTCATACCAACGAGAGTTTGAGGCACAGAAACCCGGTTGTTATAAGAAACTTTATAATTTTGTACCCATAGAATATTTTAGGATACACTTATTTGCACTAAGAAAAATTATGATGACTAGGGCCCTAAATGGGACAAATTTATACACACAGCATTAGTAAGATCATAAGGCATAGTGGGGCAGAGCAGGGTATACCGGCAGGCAGAATCTGGACTTGTCCAGGTAAATGGGGGGGTAGGGTTCTCCAGGATGAAGTGGGAGGGGATCAAGGGGGGGGGTAGGGGTAGCATGGGTGGGAGAGCAGAAGGGTAAAAAAGGAAAAAAAAGGAAAATCACATTTGTCTTCTAACTTAGTTGTTTTTATACACCTTTGTTTTTGGTTTGGTTTGGTGTCAATATTCTGTAGGATGGTGTGGAGTCAAGGTTCGGTTTTTTAATCGTCCATGAGTACGTTACAATGTTTATTCTGGAACATTAATGGCCTCCGAGTTAAAACCAGGAGGGAAAACATGTTTCAATATTTGAAAGATTCTGCAGCACACATAATTATCCTACAGGAAACACACCTCTGAGAGAAGAAATTAGTGGGATTTGTGGGAAGCTCAGGTGGGTGGAACATTGTGCTTGCTCCTGTCAAACTGTCAATATTAGGAATGTTGCTATTTTAATAAAAAAAACAAGCGTATGCTGGCCCTGAATGTCATGACAGATGCAAGTGGCAGGTGGGTCATAGCCAAGTTATCTGTTGAAAGTTCACTCATTACAGTAGTTGGGTATTATGGCCCTAATCAGGATGATCCCTCAACGCTAAAAACTATGTTTACAAATATTTTGGGGTTCACGATAATATTAGCCGGGAACATCAATATAGTCCTAAACCAAAAATTTGATAAATCCCCAAGCAGTAGACCTAATGCCCTGTCTAAATCCAGGGCATATCTAAAGTCGATGATGAGGCAAAATGTGTTATCTGATATTTGGAGGGAAAGATCTGGCACTCAACTGGGGGTGTCTTTTATAACAAGAAATATAGACACAAATCAAGGATCGATTATATCCGGATTAGCAACCATGCGGCCATATGGTTGGACTTAGATCTTGCAGGGATGCCCTGAAGTCATTTTTGAGAGGCTTAATTACAAACAGGACATCCTATAAAAATAGGCAGTACAGGAGGAAAATTTCATCTATTGAGCGTAAAATGAAGGAGGTGGAGAAGGAGATTAATAATGAAATCAATCAAGATCCCCGTCAGACACTAGTCGCGAAACTGGAATCCTTGAAAACCCTTCTGGATAATACAATTCAGACCAGGATTTCTGATAGGTGGGAGGTGAGCAAACTTGCTCACTTTGAATATGGTGAGGGGGCGGGAAGATTATTAGCGTGGAAGGCCAAAACGGATAGGGTGCGGAACCTTATAAAACCGATAGATAACGCACATACTAATACATCGACTATCAAGGAAGAAGAGATATGAGAAGTCTATCACACTAATTTCAAGGATTTATATGATGAGGATAATGAAATATAGTCTATCTGCTCGGGAATGGCTAAATCTGATTCATCTCACTCCCTTGGAATCCGCCCAACGAGAAAATCTAAAAGCTGAAATATCACAACAGGTCAGGAAGGCACTCCTTGCTTGCAAGGCAGGTAAGGCTTCAGGGCCGGATGGCCTGCCGACAGAATTATATAAAAATCTCAGAGAGGCAATAATCCCATTCATGACATCTATATTCAATAAAATCTTAGTTGAAGGGGTTAAACCTCCTACTTCGTGGGGAGAAGCAAACATTACTTTGATTTTAAAACCAGGCAAACCCTCTACAAAATGTGGGTCATACAGACCCATCTCACTTTTAAACTCGCATTATAAGGTATTTACTAGGATATTGGCTGACAGGTTGGGTGCAGTAGAGGGGGATTTGCTGCATACCGATTAAAAGGGTTTTTTAAAATGCAGAAATCATTTTGACCATACGCACTATTTTATAGGTGCGATTGATTTCGCCTCTAATTTTTCACTTCTTTGGCAGCAATGACGTTGGATGGATCGCATTTGGCGATGCAGCGCGCGCAACGAAATTCGTTTTTTTGTTACTTACCTGAAATCCTCCATTTCCTGCATATTACAACCCCCACCCTGCCCCTCCCCCGCCCCACGTTACCGCCCAGTGGCACGCCCTACACGGGCAGTGGCTGCTCTCCCCCCTCCTTTTCGACTCGTATATAGAGCCATTTGCTCAGTGCCTCAGGGAGGAGACAGCTATCTTACCATTTAAGAGTGGAACATGGGAGAGGAAGGTAGCCCTGTACTCTGACGACATTCTAATCCTTTTGTCAGATCTAGATTCCTCTTTTCCTAAGGTCATCAGTCTAGCGAGAGGTTTTGGTCGAGTCTCTGGTTATGAGGTTAATGCAGATAAGACCGAAATCATGACTTGGAACCTGCCGGTTTGCCGACACCAAACCAAAGACGAGATGCGGTATTTAGGAGTAAAAATCGTTCCAGATATAAATTTGATAGCCAAGGCCAACCTTTTGAATATTCTAAGAGAGAGACAAAAACTAAGGAGATCTTGGGTTCACCTTCCCCTGACTATCCTGGGTAGAGTCAATCTGATAAAGATGACAATTCTACCAAAGGCAACATTTCTCTTCAACACCATCCCAATACACTTTGAGAAACAAATAATTTATACATTTCAGCAATCTATAAACTCATTTGTGTGGGCCTGAAAGGCAATCAGGATATCTTGGAAAAAACTAAGACGGAGAAGGAAAAAAGGTGGCCTCGCACTCCCAGTTATTCAATATTACGCCTGGGCTTTCCAGCGGGGAACATCGTTTACAACGCGGTGAAAACACCGCGATGCCTTTACAACAATGCCATTACAACGCAAGTCGTTACTACGACTTATGCTGGATGGCGCTGTTGTATAAGGAATATTGCAATTTTATATTCCAACACCTTCCCTACTGTTACGTGGACTGGTGTTGGAATATAAAATTATAATATTCCACAATCCACGCCCTACAACGCAAGTCGTTGTAATGACTTGCGTTGTAATGGCAGCGTTGTCATGTACCACGATCTAAAAGATCGCGTTGTACTGACATACATCCTTTCCAGCTAACACGCGCAAGAATGCTGCTAAAATCTCCAGATCTATCTGGAAGAGCTAAAATGCTCTCGGCCATGTTGGAACAAGCGAGGCTTCCACATGATGGCTTTCTTTTTAAATATGGAGACAAAACATTCTTCAAGAAAGTAAGGCTGGAAGTCTTAGCTTGTGCAGCTCAAATATGGGCCAGAATCAAAAAACTAACGGGTCTAGAATACCACTCAAGGTTGGCTCAATTGTGGGATAGCCCGGGGGCACCAAGCTGCCTGAAAGACATGCTGGTAGTCCTTTTTCAAACAGCAGAGCTATCAGTATGGGGAGACGTAGCTGTGGAAGGTTCTCGCTTGCCTTGGGCATCATTAAATGACAAACTGGAGCAGGGCATGTCCAGATTCAAATGTTTACAATTAAAAAGCTGGCCCAGAACCTTAAAAAACCAATAGGTCTGGGGAAACTTTGGAAGAATATTTAGTAAAGAAGCTGGCAGGGAAGTGTTGCAGGGATTCTGCTCCTACACAGAACTGTGCACAGAGACTTGGGACCTCGGTGAATTAGGGTGTGCCAAAACTCACCTTAGTACCCAAAACCCCTTTACCAGACTAGCACCAGTGTCACATTGGCTCTTCCAAAATACCAATGATTAGACAACCCAGAACATGCGACTTAGGTTACCTCAGGCAATGTGGAAAACATGAACACTCTTTCGTTATACTCTCATAGCAGTCCAAAATAAGAAGTAAAAAGAGACACGAACAAATTTAAATTTTTATTTTGTAACGCTGTGTTCTCATGCGCAGCACCTTAGCTAATACAAGCAGACATATTATTAGAAACAAGATTGTCAGCATAGTTACTATTCCATAAAATACAAAGGGAGAAAGCATGTTATAATGTTAAATGGAAACAGGTTTAAAATATACCTATATTTCACCCTCCCTTGCTAGTAGGTTATTTTATAAATACAGAAGGTCTCTTGAGATTACATAGGCGGCCCCATACATCTGGTGAAAGTAGATGTGGATCATATCAAATTCTGCACAAGCTCTCAGCATACGAATGTTCTCTAAGTGTGTGTGATCATGCCTATGCAGTGCATTATTAAACGCGCCAATATCAGAGGTGGCCACAGCTGCATATGTGTTATGTCTAGAATGTGCACTGATCAGTCCTAACAACAACCACAGTGTTGAAATAACCTTGAAGGCCTCGGCACTCCCTGTTCAAACTAAGCTTACCAAGCAAGGCTACTAATTTACAAAAACACGTTACTCTCATGTGAAGCAAACCACTCTGCTAAACTCTAAACAATTAGTAAAGTGTGTGCAATGTGCAAAAGGCAGCAGAAAGGAAAAATGGCGATTAAACTTCTAATAAACTCATGTCAACCTAACAATGTGTGAATGCAAGGCTCAGCCCCACGACAGAAGAAAGAGGTAGCATTCTTTTATTGGGCAATTGAAGAGGCTAAAGATGGGGATTTTAGATTAGCGGGGGAGTTATGGGAAGAATCTTTCACAGAGACAGATTGGGCAGATCTGTGGCAAACTTCTTATAACACCCTGTTCTCAGTAGTAAAACCAGCTTGGCTGAGAAGAAACCACTACTTCACCACACATAGGGCTTACCAATCTCCGGCGAGACTTCCTAAAATGTCCAATGTTCCACCTGCTAGATGCAAAAAATTATGACATGGAAAACGCCCCTGATATACATATATACATATGTTCTGGGACTGTCCAGCCATTTCTGAATTCTGGTAAAGAGTCAGAAATTCCTTGACGACTTTCTTTGGGTACAAATGTCCCTCAGGCTTATCAATTTTGACTTATCAAGTGCAATCGCAGCCGCCCCGAAGAGAGGTTTTCTATTTTTAGCCATATTGCTGGTCAGACGAGAAATATGCAAGAGATGGGCTGAGGCTTTACCCCCCACACACTCGGACTGGCTAGCCTCTTTGTATAAAACATCTAAGACCGACTTGGCCAATTTAATAAAACAGTAAGAAGAGAGCCATTTGGGACTGCCTGTTTATTTGGACTTCAGTTTAGATAGCCATTACTGTTATGTTTTGATAAGACCATCCATATAACTCATTTTATCCTATGATTAAGCCTCATGGGAAGCTCTCAGACTGTGCTGTGTCTCGCTAGATCCTCTTGGGCCCCAGTTTCGATCTAAGGTGGGCCTTCAGTAACAGTCTTCGGTTTTAAGTAATCAGTAGAGAGCAAGACCACCCTCTCATTGACAACGAGAGGTCAGCAACAGGAAGGAAGTTGGATTGCTGCTGGTAGGCGGACTACAGAGAGGCGGGGTGTTAACCCAAAGATCCACATCTCATAATTGAGTAACAATGGTGACCTCCTGATCTCCTCGTCAGCTGGGGTTGGAGGTGAATGAGGACAAAAAAAAATGCTACATCTGGTGGACAACTCTTTAGGGTAATGCAGCAGATCTCCGCCCCCAGGTCACAGGAGAGCCGGATGGCTCACAACTATTTTGCAACCAGCAAATTCATGAAGACATCCATGAAGGGTTTAAAGCAACTCCAAACCCATCTAAGCAGTCTATATCAACCAGAGGGCCAAATCTGACATCTCAAGGGATGTCCATCCAAATAGACCAAGAGACCAAAGCACTATTTGCCTTTCCAACTCTTACCCCTAAAATTGTGGAACAATATCTTCTTAATACAAAATCAGGGTCACCCCGGGAGGCTTGTCCACCTACAGTTCTTCACCTGGCAGCCGGCACCACAGCTCATCCTCTTTCCAATTTAATAAATGAAGTGATCATCTCCGGATCTTATCCCTTGAGATGGAAGGAGGCATTTAATATGCCCCTTCTAAAGAAACAGCAAAACACACAAGTTGATGGACGGGATGTTGCACATTGGCAAAACATTCACCCCAGTCACAGATCTGGGTTTAATCCATTGTTATTGTGCTCACCACGCTATCCCAGTTCAGACATGGCCATATGCAAATCAGCCTTGATCCTGTGCCTCATGGGAACAGTCCAGCCAGAACTGCCAAGCCATGTCTTCCCTGGACCGGAATCAAGCATCCTAGGACCGGTTTCTCGCCATCAGCCGTTATCAGCCAGGATAGCTTGACTCCAGTGGCATAGTGAGCATGGGTCCCACGTCTGGGCATACCCTTCACACATAGGGCGAACAGCAAAACACATAAGATGATGGACGGGATGTTGCACATTGGCAAATCATTCACCCCCAGTCACAGATCTGGGTTTAATCCATCGTTATTTGGCTCACCACGCCACCCCAGTTCAGACATGGCCATATGCAAATCAGCCTTGACCCTGTGCCATATGGGAACAGTCCAGCCCAAACTGCCAAGCAATGTCTTCCCTGGACCGGAATCATGCATCCTAGGACCGGTTTCTGGCTATCAGCCGTCATCAGCCAGGTTAGCTTGACTCCAGTGGCATAGTGAGCACGGGACCCACGTCTGGGCACACGCTTCCCACATAGGGCGAACAGCAAAACACACAAGAATGATGGATGGAATGTTGCACATTGGCAAAACATTCACCCTCAGTCACAGATCTGGGTTTAATCCATCGTTATTTTGCTCACCACGCCACCCCAGTTCAGACATGGCCATATGCAAATCACTTTGGCCTTGTGCCTCATGGGAACAGTCCAGCCCGAACTGCCAAGCCAGGTCTTCCCTGGACCGGAATCAAGCATCCTAGGACCGGTTTCTGGCTATCAGCCGTCATCAGCCAGGATAGCTTGAATCCAGTGGCGTGGTGAGCACGGGACCCAAGTCTGGGCATACCCTTCCCACATAGAGCGAACAGCAAAACACACAAGATGATAGACGGAATGTTGCATATTGGCAAAACATTCGCCCCAGTAACAGATCTGGGTTTAATCCATTGTTATTTTGCTCACCACACCACCCCAGTTCAGACACGGCCATATGCAAATCAGCCATTACCCTGTGCCTCATGGGAACAATCCAGCCCGAACTGCCAAGCCATGTCTTTCCTGGACCGGAATCAAACATCCTAGAACCAGTTTCTGGCTATCAGCCGTCATCAGCCAGGATAGCTTGACTCCAGTGGCGTAGTGAGCACGGGACCAACGTTTGGACATACCCTTGCCACATAGGGCGGACAGCAAAACACACAAGATGATGGACGGAATGTTGTACATTGGCAAAACATTCACCCCCAGTCACAGATCTGGATTTAATCCATCGTTATTCTGCTCACCACGCCACCCCAGTTTAGACATGGGGGGACCTGGCTTGGCAGTTCGGGCTGGACTGTTCCCATGGGGCACAGGTTCAAGACTGATTTGCATATGGCTGGGCTCAAACTGGAATGGCATGGTGAGCAAAGAAACAATGGATTTAGGCCCAATCTCTGTACTGGAGGGAATGTATGACATTGTTCTGCATTCTGTCCATCAACTGTTTTTTGCATTTGTCACCTTGAGTGGGACGGGTATGCTCAGACGTGAGTCCTGTGCTCTCCATGCCACTGTAATCAAGCTATCCTTGCTGATGAGGGCTGAAAGCCCGAAACCGGTCCGAGGATGCTTGTTTCCAGTCCAAGAGGACCTGGCTTGGCAGTTCGGGCTGGACTGTTCCCATGGGGCACAGGGTCAAGACTGATTTGCATATGGCTGGGTTCAAACTGGAATGGCATGGTGAGCAAAACAACGATGGATTTAGGCTCAGATCTCTGTACTGGGCTGAATGTATGACATTGTTCTGCCTTCAGTCCATCAACTGTTGTTTTTGCATCCTTCTAAAGAAACAGCAGCATTAGCTGAATAATTCTCAGTTCAGATTTAGGAAACATCATAGAACAGAAACTGTGCTGATCTCAACCACAGATGGCATTAAGCGGCTAGTTAATGAAGGGCACTGTGTGGCCCTGTTACTCTTGAATCTATCAGCAGCATTTGATTCCATCTTGCCTCTGCTGCTGTTGGATAGTCTCCACGGTCTGGGTATTTTTCATAAAGCTCTGGCCCTTCTGTCCTCATTCCTTAGGGATAGATCTCAAAAGGTAAAGGTACAGCCCTTCTACTCAGAGGTATTTTCACTGCCTTGTGGAGTGCCGTTGGGCTCCTGATTGAGCCCCACGCTCTTTCATCTTCATGTGGCCCCCCTTGCGACAATAATTCAAGCATTCGGGATGAAGGTAGTGTCATATACTGACGACACTAAAACTATTGTGTCAATCCCCAAGAATTCATGCTGCATAGCAGATAATGTCTCACAATGTATGTCGGCAGTAGCAGATTGGATGGGCCAAACTTTAAAAAACTTAATGGGGAATAGACAAAGGTGCTGTTTTTTGGCACAGGATCATCAAGCTGGAATAGTATCTGGTGGTCATAACCACTAGGAACCTGCCCGACTAGGGGACGGAGGCTAAGAATCTTGGAGTGCTCATCGAAACCAAAGTCAACTATAATGCCCCGGTGAATCGCATGGTAGCAACCTGCATCTGGATCATAAGAATGCTTAAAAAAATATTTCCGCTTACTTAGGAGTCTGCCCGTTGTCAGGTCGCTCTTGCCCTAGTTATATCCAGACTGGATTACTGCAAGTCACTATACTTGGACTCCAATAAGTGCACTAAGTACAGACTTCAGGTGGTACAAAATGCACTTGCCAGATTACCTCTAGTTATCCCTAGGCGCCAGTCTGCCATCAAGGGACCAGAGGCCTTACATTCGCTTCTGATTAGAAAGTGCATTATGTTTAAATCTGTATGCATTGTGAACAAGGCCCTTAATCTCCCTTGCCCACTAGGAATCAAAACTATGGGGCATATGTACAAGCCCCTATCGCCAGCACAACATCACCTATATTGACGTTGTGGTGGAGATAGCGGCTGCGCCTTAAGAATAAGACAGCGTAAAGCGTGGCTTAACACTGCCTTGTACATAAGGCCCCCTTTCACGCTATGCTTAGCGTGAAAGGGGTGAGCAATGGCTGTTGCATTGGGCGTTCCACCGCAACACCCATTCATTTTGACGCTGCCCCTATGTTCAAGTGTGGCATACATACTATGCAGTGGCAAAATTAAGACCGGGTAAAAACTGGTCTTAAGATGGTGAAACGAGGAGAAATCCATTATTTCTCCTCGTTTTTGCTTTTTCCATTTGTGCTGCCTTGTGCACACATGAAAAAGCAAAATGCCATTGTTTGTTTATGTGTAGAAAGGTGTCCCTTCCTGCACATAAACAAACTTGAAAAAAAATTATATTTTGTCATTTTTAGGTCATTGACACAAGAGAATTTAAAGGCACAGTTCCTCACCTGCCATCAGCCAGCTAAAAACACAGTGAATCATAAGGTATACATACAAAGAATCATGACATAAGTTTACGTATCAGGTGACCACCACTACCATGAGGGATAACTGCATGTTGCTCACATACCATGTGACAAGGGTACCACCACTACCACCAGAGATGAATGCATGATTCCAAGGACCCCTACATGAGTCCTGAACACCAGATATGAGTTGAGGCATATGTAACCATTAACATAGGTGGCGGTGTGGTGTCAGTTGAAGACCCTAATCACATGAGGCCACGCTGTGACTGGAATCGGAACATCATGGGGATGTCTGGGGAGGCCCATAGTAAGCCTGGGCATGAAATGATGTTCCGCTTGTGTAGTTTGCAGAATGTTTCCCACTCTGTGCTCTGCATAGAGCACAGACTTTTTAAAAAAACATTAAGTTGATGAGCAAGTAAAATCTTACTCCAGACCACCTCCCAGCGAGATTTTTCAACGTCGTCGGTCGCGGATAGTCACCGCCGCTCGCATTGAGAAAGCTTTTGTGCACGTTGAGGAAGCAGCCGCTTGAGCAGAATATCTACTCGAGTGGCAAAAAGAAGCTGAGCTCTCTTGCGACATAACGCACTCCGCCGCTTGGTCACTCTGCCCAACCCAAGCCCATAGGACCCCCCTTTCTTCCCTCCAGAGGGCTGCCAATAGGAGGTGCTTTCAGTGTGCCTCATAAGGCAATGTGCACCTCTGCACCCTTGTCCACAATACAGCATGGGTGCAGAGGCAAAGTGATTCCCTTATTTGCATGGGACCACGTCTCCATGCAAATAAGGGAATGGCCTCTCATGATAGTGCTGGCACTGCATGTGAGCCAGCACTATCAGCAATACAGAAAGGGACTCATAAGCATCTGCAACCACATTGTGGCCAAAGGTCACACAAAGCAGGCGCACATGCCTGTATACCCGCAGGGCACAATGCCTAATACTGTCCCAGAAGCCCTATGGGGTGAGGGCACACTACAGAGGGTTGCAAATTGCCCGCAATGACTATGATGCTTAGGGAGTTTAAAAGATGTTCACAACTAAACTATTCCAAACAGGGTGCCAACATAATCACCGAATGAATATGCAAAGGAAATTAAAGCAAGTTGAACAAATATAACTCGTAACCTCCTTAAATTCACTGACAAATGTTGTTAAAACAGGCTTTCTGCTCCCTAGAATCACACCCCTGTCCCTTTGGTCCTCTAAGGCATCAGTGGTTCACAGACGTATGGCCAGTGTTCAGCTCCTCACACTCCAGAGCCCCCATGCACCCCAATGCTCCCTGCTGGGCCTTGCACATTTCCCTTGCTTTTACTCCATTTCAGACCTGAGGAGCTGGCAGGAGGGGCAATTGACTACAATCAGCGACCTCTTTTCAACAGACACTTGTTCACTTTCGACAAAATAATTTCGGATAAGGACACAACACAGGGACAACTTCTCGTTTACAGACAGAAATGCAATACCTGTCCGGTCCTCAGGGCCACGAGTGATAAGGCCAAAACACATGTTCTCCTACAAAACCTGCTTCTCATGGTGGAGGGCCAACACCTGATCACATGAATTTCTGTGCAGCTAAAACATACCGGGGTTCTGCTGACCGAATTGTGGGGCAGATGTGAGGAGGACATTGAGAGGGAACTGCATAACACTGAGTGGGAATAGGAATTGGAGTTCCCTCAGCGGGTAACTAGAAATTCACAATTTTGAGGAGCGCAATACAATTCTTTTTAGATTCTAGAAGAAAACTCAAAGTCTATACAATGCATCTATTGAGGTCAAAATGACAGCAAAAGATGTTCACTAGTCATATAGAATAAAAGCTGCATTCACGATTGGATTGTTTTTCATACTCTTTATTAATCCAGTTTTGTAATAAAACAGAAAGACAAATCAAGATGGAAACAGCCTACGCGTTTTATCCCTTTTCATATGGGACTTCTTTAGGGCTGTTCAGACATAAAAAACATACAGTACATTAGAAAAACAATCATAAAAAAACAGTTTTTATATACAACAATAAACATATATTTAACTTAACAGGAATGTTGTTTAAATTCCATCCTTCATCTCTAAATAAATTAAAAACAATTTATTTTTCAAATATTTAAAAAAACGGGGTGACAATTTAAACACATCAATATTAAAACAAACGTAATCCTTTCCAACACCAATCCCACCACCTAATGTTGCAAGGCAAATTTAAAAACTCAATTCATATATGAACAGCACTTTGTTCACCCCTTGCACATTCATGCGAGTGCAACCAAGTTAGTTCCCTACCCTCAATCCTAATGATGGTCGAGGCGGTCCATTCACCTATTTCCTTGCATAAAGCACCTCTCTTGGTTCAAAAATTATCCAATTCTCTTTGACCTGAGTAGTCTTCTGCCGCCATCTGATTGAATAACTACTATACCACTTTTTAAATTTGTCTCTTCATTATTCAGCTTTAATATTGACCTGAACCAAACTTTCAATCTAGTTATGTTATTGTACATCATTTTATCTAAGTTTATCATGTTTGAAATTACTGCCATCTGATAAATGATCTGTTTATACAAGACAGAACAGACAATGACTCACCAACATGTAATAATATGGAATACTTTGTCTTCAAGAAAACGATGGACGCTGGTTATTCATTATGTATTATTAAAATCTGAGTAGAAAGCCAAAAAACGAACGGTTCTAATTATCAATTAAAAAAAAGTTAATCAAAAAAGATGTTTTTCAAGCACGCACACAGAAAAGAAGGACCTAGCTCAACAAACTCTTACATCACAAGCTCCTTATGTAGATCCACTGCTTGTTAGGCACTTCTACAGCACAATCAATCTCAAGCACGGAATTCCATTCCTCTTCTTACTAACAATAATAAATACAAAAACATCATCCTTATAACCTTTACGAGTTTTTGCATTTGGAACGTTATTTACACAAAGATGGGTAATAACCCATTGCTCACCTCTCCTTGTAACAAAAGCATATGAGTGTATTACTCAAAAAGTCTTCTTATTTTCAGGCATCAATTTTCATCAGCCTCTTCCATACTCTTCTTTAGCCATTAGGGGTTGTAGTGCCCTCTGGGGAGAAGAAATTATCAAGGCCTTAGATGAGCTCACCAAAGCATACTATGTCCTAATTAGACACCAAAACACTACCATTACCCAGTGCGAACTCCAATGTTAACACTTTCAACCAATAGCTCAATTCCGTCCCAAAGTGTGTACATATACATCACTCACAACTCGATGCTTCATTATCGCATGTTACACCATTATCTATCCGTCCCTTTTCCAAACAGACTGATTTTAGTAGACGCATAGTGTCAACCACGAACCTTGCTCCGCTTTTTCAATGCACACTTGCATTGCCTCATCTCTACACCTCCTTTAAACACATGAGGTGTGAAACATACACCGTCTCTTCACCCCCTACCAAACACGCTATTATTAGAAAGTAAGTTAATAATCCGTTTACCGAGCACATGCTCTCATTTTCCAGTGCACATACATCCCACTGTCTCTCTACCTATCACTTTCGAAACTTGCTCACTCTTTTTTCATGCTCACGTACTTTACCGTCTCACTACCCCTGATTCAAATATACGTGGTGACTAACACGTTACCCTCTCTAGAAATGCCAGCTTTAAAAGCATACCGTTCTATATGCTCCATTGTACCTATTTGACCCCTGAACAACTCAATCACTACTTCCGCACTGCACATTTGTGTTACCCCCTCTGCAACTCAGCCAAAGTCGACCTAAAGCACATGCTGTTGTCCTGCTCGGCCCCTACCCAATATTAGCATGCCCTATATGACACACTGCAGGGAGTCGAATAACTTATAGATGTTTACTGTTGGGAGCTCTGCATGTTAGGCAAATTTAAGCACAAGAACTGCCAACGGGTGAGGAAACTCTTCTCTGACATGGCCTTTTCACTAGCTATGAGAACCCTTACCTTGCAGTGGAGGGCACCGTCGGTGCCGCAGCAGACAGTGTGGCACAGGGCAGTGTAAAAGTGGGGGAAAGCTGAAGGGGAACCACTTCTCTATGGGGAGGTCTGAAATCTTCTAAGACATCCACTCTCAGTGGCACGGGGCACTCACCTCACCCAATTCCTACAACGGGGACTCCCATTGGCCCATGCCGGTGCCTACACATGCCTCTACCGGGCACTTCCGCCTACCCTCCTCCTTTCACCCCCATCTCCCCTCCACCATTTAGCTATGCTTTCCCTCCCTCGCAGCCTTTACCAGATGGCTCAGCACACACTCATTAAGTCGCACCACCGCTACCATGGTTGGAGACCCAAATCCAGTGATACACTGGAGTGCTCCTCATTACAGACTAGCCTACCAGTGAGTCCGAATCAACATTCCCTGCCCACTTCATGGACAGCACTCCAGTTGGGTGGCGAACTCTACCTAAACACAGCTTCTTCGCAGCTCCACACTTCTATCCTTTTATGGAGACATGCACGTCTACAGTGCCTTGTAAAAGGTCTTGCTCACAATAAACTATTTTTCCAGACAATTGTATTGTCACATTACAAAATATTGGCATCCCCTTCTTCGGGGCATGTTTCTCTGGGTGTGTTTGATTATATAAAACCTATTAAATATTGTTTTTAAAAAAAGAAAAAACCTATGAAATATACCAGTCATGTTTATCAGAGGAACCATAACCCACCCACAGACGTATATGACACAAGCACTGGCAATGGCAATAAGTCTACAGGAAGTGTCTGTTCAGTTACCGGTGAGTTTATACACTGAATACCGCCTCACACACACATTCTCTTTCACCCCAGCACTGAGGCATCCATTCCCCCACACACTGACTTATTCATGCAGTCACTCACTTCCCCACTTGCATGAAAACATACACACCACTCAGTAAACATACACAAAATATAAGAAAGGAATAAGTGGTTGAGAAAACAAAAATGCAGCCATCTAAAGGTGGTGGACAAGTACCTGCAATGAGGATACTTATATGAGAAAAGTGGCAGTGCTTTTTAGTAGATTCCGAAACCTACTAATTATATTGTAAACAGCACATCCACACTCTTTCAGTCAAAGGAACATATATATACATATATATGCAATCGCCAGTAAGTAGTTATAGTTAGGTTTGCTTGTCCTTAGAAAGAGTTTTTTATGGTTTTCTATTAACTTTGGCCTTGTTTTATGAATCTCCATGAAACCTCCAAAACAAAAAGTTCATCCACCTCAGCTCCTTCCTGGAAACTTTAAGGGTGCTATGTCAAGCGGGGCCTGAGAAAAAAGGGGGTTCCCAAAAAGCTAAATCTCCATGCCTTTTCTACGGACTTCTTTATGACTGGTTTTAGCAAAAACTGTTTAACGCAATTACCTCAAATTCGGCAGGAAGCTAGATCTTGCTCCACAGAATGTTCTTTTTGTGATTTGGTGTATATCTGTTCAATAGTTCTTAAGAAATTAAGGGTGAAATATCATTGTTTTGGCAGTTGGGCTCATCAGGGTCCTGCGGGCCTCCCACAGGAGGACAAAATCAAACATGGAGCCCTGTGATTGTTCATCAGACCTGTTTTTCCCGTGAGCTTTTACAGTCTTGCAGGAGCAAGAGGCACCTGCGGTCACATGAGCGTTCTTATTAGCTGGCTGTTGGAAGGCTAGAAATGGAATGTCCGCCATTACTGTTTACTGTGGAAAGTTGGAAGTGTTATGCAAATGAAAAAAAAGCTATATAAGTGGGCAGCAGAGGAAGGCATGCTGTACCACTAAATTTAGAGAGGAGGTGTCTAAGGGATAAGTACTGTGAAATAAATAAATGTATATTGTTTTTAACAAATCTTTATGATCTTGCAGGACTCTCACAGGATCGTGAATAGTAAAAAGGGGTAGATGAGTTGTCAATACACTACATTAGTAGGGATGCATATTGTGGTTCTTGTTTGGAGAGAAACTGTGTAAGAGATTAATTCTGTGATGAGTAGATGGTTATTTTTTGGAGGGTTTGTTAGATCAGGAGAGCATCCAGCGAGATTCTCTTGAGAAAGCCTGCTACGAGGAGTTTGCAATCCCTTGATCCTCTCATGAGATTTGTATGGAACATTACTAGGCCTGCCACAAGGTATTTTGCAATCCCACAGGTGACTTGTGAGAACATATTGAGAAAAGTAAAATAAAGGGCCAAGGCTCAACAAATAGTTACCATTCTTATCACATGGGTGAAGAAATGTTGTGTTGTCATTAGGTGCAGAACCTCTAAAAAGTCACACAGAAGGGGGCCCCTGGGCTGATGCCTAGGTAGGGGTACATTGGAAAATGTCTACAATCAAACAAACCAAACCCCATTTCCTGAAAGTTATTTCTTAAATGCAGCGTCACGTCTAAATTTGAAGCAGAGGGAAAAAAGCCACCTGGTCACCACAGAGCTGAAAACAGAGTGCAAAAAAGGATCCCTCCCAGCAGCCTCCCGCTGCTGGGAGGATGAGGCTCACGACTAGGTCCAGCAAGACAGGTCGGACCTGAGCAGAGTCTGGGACAGCGTGAAGCCAGTCTTGTGCTGAAAGGGATTGACAGTGGCGTGTTTTGTAAGATCATCTCTTCTAGCCAGGATTATAGCTTTTTTTCCCTGATGGCTTTTTGAGTTACCTCGTCGCATGTGGATACTCCCTACTACATACTCATCTCTTTTAAGTCTACCTCGCCCGGACATTTCATGGTCAAATCTCCTTGTTTTTGCCTACGGTTCTCCTTTTCATGCATGTCTCCTAAGGTCATCTCTCCTTTGATTAGAGCTGGATACTTAGCAAGACTACGGAGTCCACCCATTATGGGCTACACTTTAAGTGCACTCAGATTCCTCAGGCATTTGTTGTTCCCATATCTTTTTCTCAAAGCACCCTGAAGAAGGTGTGACCCTTGCACCCAGGTCTTTCACAGAAACGTGGGTCTGCGCATCTCCCTATACAACTGGTACAACTTCCCTGTATGATTAGATGTCATTTCATGCTTTTGTCTCGTCTGTATGAAAAGTTAAAACATATATAAAACAATCTATTAACATAAACAGAAAGTGGTGATATCATAACTGCATTGCATTAGTGAAAGTATTTGTATAAACTATTTTGTGTTTTATGTGTAACTATCCAGGGTTCTAAGAATTTTGAGTTCTTGTGGAGTTGACCAGTCCGGTTTTTGCCTTGTCTATATATTTGAATGATTGAATGAATGAGTGTGGTATTGAATAGAATGTTTGGTGAAGTAAGGTTTATTTTGTATAACATTTATGGTTCATACGTCTGGCAGATAGGGTTTATGTTT
The DNA here is from genome assembly GCF_964261635.1 of Lissotriton helveticus. Lineage (NCBI taxonomy): Eukaryota > Metazoa > Chordata > Amphibia > Caudata > Salamandridae > Lissotriton > Lissotriton helveticus. Next base: position 1,474,641,040 of record NC_136065.1, read on the forward strand.
AACTGTTGATACATATTTGTTTTTTGTATCTATTTTATGGACTATTTATGAGCTACTTATTTATTTGGATACTACTGCGTATTATTGACATGCTCAATACATTAAGGGTATATATCCTAACAAAATGCAAGATTATGTATTACCAAGCTTTTTAAAACCATTTTTTGCACAGTGTTTTCAGCTCTGTGGTGACGAGGTGACTTATTCCCTCTACTTCAAATTTAGACATGATGCTGTATTTAAGAAATAACTTTCCGGCAGTGGGGTTTTGTTTGTTTGATTGTAGTGATTAGGTGCTAAACTAGAGATAGCTCACTATGTCCTTGGTGCTCTGGAGGAGAAGGAAGTCTCTTTAAGGTATGCTCAGCAGAAGTTCATTTATCTGGAGTTAAAAGAGACTGATGTGGTCATTTGCATTTAAGAAAGAAGTCCCTATTCAGGTATTTAGCAATATATTAAAACAAGCATTTGCAATGCAATAGGTCTCGTATTTGCGAGAGTTTAAGCTATTGGCTTTGTAAATGATAATGCTTTTTATTTATGTTTAAAAAACCAAACACATAAATAAAAGGTATTGTCATTTACAATGCCAAGAGCTCAAACTGTTCCAAATGCGTGACTTATTGCATTGCAAATGCTTGTTAGGTGTGTTATTAGGGGTTCATTGCACCCACATAACCAAGAATATTAAAATCTGTTGATAGTACAGTACACTAAATTGGTAAAGGATTAGGTATAGGGATGAGACAGTTGGGAAGATGAATAACTTTGTGGGACAATGTGAGAAAGTTTTATGGCTGTAAAAAAACATTCTGTTATTATGCTGGGATTCTTTGAGTTGTTCTGGAATTATATGTAGACGGCAGGCACAAGGAAATAGGGGGTAAATTGTATGGTGCTTCTTTTGCGTTTTAGACCTGGCAATCACTACTTCCGCCACAAGGGATAGGGAGATTTGGCAGAGGTCACACAACTTAACTAATTTGGCGGGAAACATTTGAGTTTAGTTTCCTAAGTCTCGATCACACAGAAGACCGTTCTAGGATGAAAAAATGCGAAACATAAAGTGAGAATGTAGTCTTACGGCCAAAGCCTACCAACTTTGGAACTCAGAAACAATGTTTGGGCCTTAGTATCGACACATCTTTCTGTGATTACTTACAAATCACTTAATCACCATGGGCTTAGCAATTATGAAAGCAACCTTATATAATGTAACTATTGTTAACTTTTGTAATGCTCTCCAGTTTCCTCAGGTCCAGTTTGTGCTGTATGAAAATAAACAAAATAGAAGTCCTCTTACCTTGTACTCCTCAGTACTTTCCTCCACGGGCACCACAGTGTGCTCCCGGTGTTCCCAGGACTCTCGGCACACCAGGCTGATGGCCCACTGCTCCTGTTGGTAGTCGAGCCGCAGTGGTTCGTGTCGCTTACTGCAGTGGCCAGCCTGCAGCCGGGCCAGCTGCTCCACGAGTTTGGACATGTTAGCGGGTTGTCAGTTAGTCCGCAGTTTCTTCCAGCGCGACACCCTGCGGCACTGTGGGCCCAGGAAGTTGTACTGCAGGCCCTGTCAGGTCTGGTTGAAGCAGGACCAGCAGAAGCTGTGGCCGCACTCCATCGACACTGGGTCCCAGAAAGGATCCAGGCAGACTGGACATGCAGCCTCCACCTGCAGGCTGGGCAAGGGGTCCGGGATGGTGGCGGAAGCCATAGCAAATAGAGCTCCTCCACTGTCAGCTCAAACGAAACTGTAAGCAAGGCACGGTTGGCTCAGCTCTACCGCCACCCAAGTGTAAACAAGAACACGAGAGAGAACCTCCAATGCAGCACGCAGACCATCCAGTAATCCACGACCAATGTGGTGGCCATCTTGGAATTCCCAAAGTTAATGTTTCTAGGAGAGGAATCCAAAGAACACCTTGCTATGAGCTTGCTACCTTTGTAGTACATAAAAGAAAGAAAATACTCGACGGCATGTAAATAAGAAGCGATTCAGCTAAAATATGCATTGTGAACATTGTTACATACACGTCTGAAGTAATTACTATTTTCAAAGTGAAAGCACACATGGCACGCAGCAATTAAAAACAATAAGTAGCCACTATTGTTGAAGCTGGTGCCCCAAGTGCTGTGTGGGGCAGGATCTTGAAGAAAGTGAAACCGTGCCATGTGCACGCTGTGCTGAAATGCCATGAGAAGAAAGTGGAAGGGCACCGTACGCGTGCACATCTCTTGTCCCGACAGGCACGGGAAGCAGGAGACAGGGAGGCAAAAAAAATGCCTCCCTTCCAATAAAAATCATGCATATTGGACCCGCCCCAAGCAGAAGCATTGGTGGGGCTTCCACCACACTTCCAAAGCTAAGACAATGACAATAGATCTCGCAAGCATGCAGCGCATGCGCTGCATCGCTAGGCAAGACCTAAAAACGTAGGGCCTGATTATGATGCCGGTTAGACCGACTACCCAACGGCCATGGCCACCAACAGGTTCCGACCACAGAGGCTGGGAAACTGCCCCTTGCCGTATTACAATGCAGCCGCTGCTACTGCGGTGGTCTCATTTATGGTGGTGCACATACCCACAAATATGTTGCTGCAAGAGCATGCAAGATCACAGGAAACATGTGATATGTACACAAATGCATGACAATTGTGAGGACTTGCTGGACTCTGGCAATCTGTGAATAGTGTAGTCAATGAGGGTTCGTGCTACCTATGGACTTACTTGCATTCCGGCGCCCACAGGTTGTAGACTTCGGGGTTCAAATGCCGCAGTGTAGGGGGTACATGGAGAAAGTGATCCATGTCTCAGACTGTCAGGGAGAGCTGATTCTGGTAAGTATGCACCCCAAATATATAGTTTCTGATGACTTCGAGGCCAGGCCTGGGCGGAGTTCATGAAGTTCCGCTACACGAAACTCCACGAAGTGACAAACTGGCAGTGTGCAGTGCAAACTGCTGTTCACGCTGATCTTTGGCCGCTCAAGTAGAGATTTTATCCGAGGGGCAGCTCGAGCTCGCCAACTTGCCGTTGGTGAGCATGAGCGGGGAAAATAACTCCACTGCACTATGGAGAGTGAAGTTTTCTGCACTCCATGAGCTCTGCAGAGCACGGGGTGCAGAAAACTCTGCAAACTTCACGAACGGAGCAGAGTTCCATGCCAAGGCCTACCTGAGGCAGGTGGTTGAACTGCCACGGTTGCATCATCGGAAACACATAGCATCATCCAGATGGCAGTCGGAGACCCCTTTACTGCCCTATTTATGCTGTCAAAGTTGGCGGACTTTCAGTGATTGGTCATTATACAGGAGGCATGCATCGTAATCCAGTGGTCACACCAACCACTTCCAAGGAGACCGTTGTGGTCTGACCGCCTCTGACAGGACCGCAGATGCCGGTCCAACTGGCATTGTAATCAGGCCCATGGTTGTGAAGTCTTAGCATGCGTACTAATGTTGGTACACTTATTCTACAGTATGTTTACAGAGTGAAAATTTGTTTGGGGATGTGAATCTTAGAGGTAGGTGATAAACTGTGTGGTGGAGTTTTTCTTGCGCAGCTCAGCAACATTACAGTGTCGATCACTGGCAAGAAAATCAAGCACTTAACCGCCTCCCAGTGAGAAGCTAACGTTGAGAAAGCTACAGATAAAGTATAAAATTAAATAGAGCAGCCATACGAAGCAGTTTCCTATGGGGGTTGCATGACGTTATTCACACAAGACATGCTTCTGATGCTAAAAATAAGCAAGGGCAGTGCAATGTACCAACTTGTGCCGCTTGCAAAACTGAGAAATCTTGCAGAGCTTTTAAGTAACTCCATGTAGTGAAATTCTGTGAGTACCGCTGACCCTTAGTGTAGATGTGTTAAGATAGATTTTGAGAGGTACAGAAGAGAACTTAGAGAGATGTGAGCAAGGTTTTAAGATTGTGTAAAGAAATGAAATGTAGAAACTGTGTGTACTTGTAATAAATGAATTAGGAATAGAACCTGTTCTATGGTTAAGGACCTCACTGTACATATACCTTAGCCCTAAGAAATATTTAAGTGGTTATATTGCTATTTCTAGAGTTACAGCTGTGATGAGTGCTAGCAAAGATATCTCAAGAGGAATATGTTACTTCCTAAAATGTTATGAATTGAGGTGTGATGGCATGTTATAATTTATTTGTGATAAAAATGCACTGGGTGAGGGAGTGACATTTGTCATGAGAAAGTAATAATAAGTTACTGGCGCTTTAGATGGAAAAATTTGATAATGGGCAAAAAATGTAGAAAGGTTTAGAAAATATTCAGAAATATCACTGTTATCAATTATTGACCAGTATGCAACTTTTATCTTTTTGGCTTTTTTGTCTTTTTTAGGAGGAAAATGAAACCTGTCTCTGAGGAAAACATTATCTGCTTACATAAGCAGCAAGGAAGTGTCAGACTAGCACACTAGAATTCCATCGAAGCAGACGATTGCTCCCAATGCCCCACCACCACAGAAACCGCCAGAAATATAAAACTTGGCAACTGCTGCAGCAGCGGGGAAAGGGGAATTGGACAGAGAGAGAGAGACAGCCAGGTAGAGAATACGCTTCTCTGGTCTTCTATCTTCGCTGGTGTAATGCAACTGCACCTGTAGAAAGACAACACTTAACACCTGCACTCTAAATGAGACTTAATATCTTATAACCCTAGGAGAACTTGTGTTACCTGCAAAGCCTGGCTTGTAGCTTCTCTCACATGTAGTCTAGACTGACTTCTATACACAATTGTGATGATAGTTGCGTCTGTAAATACACATAAGAATTATCTAAATGAGCTGTACTACTACGCCACCAAACCCCAGCCCAGAAACCTTGACTTACCAATTTGGTCTAGACTATTACAGTAAATTAAGTCTAGTAGTAAGCTTCTTCTACTACTGAAAATGTTCAACTGAAAACACTGTTGCTGCGGTCACAAAATGATAAACACACCAGATAGCTAAGATGCATGAAAATGTCTTTGAAATTAAGCTTCTAAATGAACCAAGTCTTATTACCAGCTGGTACGGCTCAGAACTAAACACCAACCAGCCGGTAAACTCACGGTTTCCCAAGTTGCTTCTTGACTCAAAGAAACTTGTTTTGCTGCTTGACAGTTTTTTGCTCCCTCTTGCGCATGCGATACTTCTAAGTAGATAGGTACTCGACTCTGCACGAAAATGTTCCACACTGCTCTGAATTCAAATTGCTCCAACAGGAACCGCAGACTTCAATACGCACGCTCCGGGTGCGTAGTTCAGTTGAAGTGCGCAGTTCCTAATTGCTCCTCAGTTCTTAAGCGGAGCGGCAGTCACGCGGCCACTACCGCTAGACTGCGACTCTTGAGTAGCGTGTTCAGGACATTTAGCGGCCATGCTGGTGGTGATCACCAGTGACCGCAGACACTGCCTAAACATGAATTTGGACACTATAAAACCTTTCTTCCAGCGTGGCAACACTCTAACACCTCTAGCTCTTGTGCGCTTAACCTGTGCCTTACCCTTTAACCCTATAGCTGCTAGGAGATTCCTGACAGGAAGAGCCTTGTTAAGAGAAACAGGATTTTTGCGCTGTTCAGCAATAACTACCCCTTCAGGCACAGTATATTCAGATTGGAAGGATGTGGAGTCACCTGAACAGTTGAGTATTCGAGAAGCATAAACTAACTCCAAGCTAGGCTTTGTGAACTGTATATATAGATATGCTGCTTTTCTGAGACTTAATTGCCACTTATCCTGTCATAACATAGCACACATCTAAAAACTTTTTGGCAGGCTAAGGTGGCTAATAGACTGAAAAAGCAGTGTTCCCTATATCAAAAATCCAGTATGCAGATGAAGCAAAAAGGGGTAGGGGGTGTTTAGGAGGTGCTTATGAGTGTCAGAATACTTTTTGTTTATTTTAAAGTTGTTTATTTATTTCATGTTATAGCTGTGTATATTGGTTGTTAATATCATTGTTCTAGTTTTGTATTGTCGTTACATTTGAAAGTTACTTTTAATTAGTTTCCTTAATACTTATTATACATTTCAAGTTTTTTATAGTAGTGCAAGATTCAGTAAAACTGTCAGTAGCATGTTGAGGTACTGTGACTATGCTGTTACATGTATATGTATGTGAATGGTACTACGCTCATTGTTTATCCTAGAGAGAGTTGGTAATTGACGAGCCAATTATTTTGCAATGTAGGTATGGTTAGTTGTCATACAACAGTGAGGTGTTGCATGCTGTAGTATATGTAACTGTAATACAAGAGAGGGATCTTTGCTCAGAGGTAAGTGCATGTTTATACTCTAATATGCACCACTATCAGCTGCTGTGCACATCCTATTATGTAAGGCTGTTGCCCTTGGGAGGTGTTTGAAACACAGGTAAGTATATCTCCACAATGAAATATCTCAACAAGCTATCCAAGACACAGTTCTGATCAGAGAGAATACACCATTTGTATGTGCAGAGAGAACAGTTTCCAATCACAGCCTACTTTACACATTTTATTCTGGGGCTATATTGCACCTGAGAGGGTAGTGTGTTTTCATATCATAGTCTCTATAGATGTTATGTTTGACATACTTTTGAGCATAAAGGAATTTGTTTTAAACAAACTTTATACAAATAAGGCACTCAATCAATTAAATGATTGAGTCACCCTCCAGGCAGTTATTTTCCCCACTACACCTCTTCTACAACCTTGTTTCACATCCGTAGTGGAACATTCGTCCTTCCCCTCAGACCCCCCACACTTGGTTGTGTTCTGGTTTACTTTAGTTTTGGGTGTGGGGAACATGCCGGCATCTCTGTGGGAGTGGTTTCACTTGGTGTTAGGTGTTGTCATAAGTGTCTATGGAGTTTTGTCACTACATCTCTCTTGTGTGCAGCCCCTGAGATAATTCAGCTTTCAATGCAGCTACAATAGCTAGGGGTTACCTGGCATCTCTTCAGTAGTGAAGGGGTCACGGATCGGCAATGCATCCCCAAAAATCTCCATCCTCTGGCCACTTCAGGTGAGCCCTAACCTCAAGTGGCTGCATGAAGCTGAATCACGCCATCATACCTTATCCACCTTATCAATTCTCTTTTCCAAACAGTGACCCTCCTACGCCGATGACACCCAGCTCATCCTCTCCCTCACCAAGGACCCGCACACCGCCAAAACCAACATCCACGAGGGAATGAAGGCCGTCGCCGACTGGATGAGGAACAGCCGTCTGAAGCTGAACATGGACAAGACGGAGGTACTCATCCTTGGACCCAACCCCTCAGCCTGGGACGACTCCTGGTGGTCGACCACACTGGGAACAGCACCGACACCCACCGACCATGCATGCAACCTAGGATTCATCCTCGCCTCCTCCCTCTCCATGTCTAAACAGATCAATGCCGTCTCCTCCTCCTGCTACAACACCCTCCACATGCTCTGCAGGATCTACAAGTGGATCCTGACCGAAACAAGAAGAGTGGTGACACAGGCCCTTGTCAGCAGCAGACTGGACTACGGCAACGCACTCTATGCAGGAATTCCAGCCAAACACCTACGTCGACTACAACGCATCCAAAACGACTCCGCCCGACTGATCGTCAACGTCCCCCACCGCAGCCACATCACCCCCCACCTGAGAGACCTACACTGGCTCCCCATCGACAAGAGGATCTCCCTCAAGCTCCTCACCCACGCACACAAAGCACTCCACAACGCCGAACCAGCCTACCTGAACAGCAGACTCAGCTTCTACACCCTGACCGGCCAGCTCCGCTCCGCCAGCCTCACCCTTGCCGCTGTCCCCCGCATCCAACAAACAACCTCCGGTGGCAGATCCTTCTCCTACCTCGCCGCCAAGACCTGGAACACCCTCCCTACCCACCTACGCCAGACACAAGTCCTACTCACCTTCAGAAGACTCCTCAAGACCTGGCTGTTCGAGCAGTAGTGGCATCCCCTCCCCTCAGCGCCTTTACAAGTACTCTGATTGATTTGACACAGATCTTTCCAGTTTCTAGTGATTCCTCTCTGTGCAATAATAAAATCTAGATCATGGAACCTGCTTTTAGCCTTAGTTTTGGCAGTGTGCAGGAACCAACTCAAAAGATCGTGTCCAAGGGTACATGGGACCTACCTCTTGGTGACCTCATACAGCACTCCTGTAATGTTCTCCAAGTAATCTGCTACATTTGGCAATTCCCCGAAGATGTGCAAAAATGGGTCTACTACCTCTCTTTGGCTCCTTTCTCCTTCCAAAGCAAAGTACCTATTAATCTTTCTGGGGGTGGGATACGCTCTATGCGATATATAGAAATTGATAAGTTTAAAATGGGCGTTTCTAGATACCATGGGTATTTGTTCTAAAATAGTTCACCAGTCTCTCTCCGAGAAGGGTATCCCCAAGTCGTACTCCCAGAGGGCTCTAAGGGTGCCTAAGAGCAGCATCATGTCTCCCCGTAGTCTTTTATATAAAGTAGTAAAACCTTTAAAGGTCCCAAAAGAGGTGACCAAGTATTGACAAGCCTGTAAGGGTAACTGACTGTGTGCATAGATGTGTTGGTGAGTGAATGAATGGGTCAGTGGTATATGGGCGAGTAACTGCATATGTGAAAGACAGTATAGGTGAGTTTTGGAGCATATGAGTGACTGCATGTGTGAGTGAGTGATTGTGAGAGTGTCCCTATGGGTGAGTGTGTGCTTGTGTCAGTGACTGTATAGGTGAGTGAGTATGTGTTAGTATCTGTAATAATACGTGAGTGGGTGTGTATATAATTATGTAGGTGAGTAAGTGGCTGTGTAATTGAGTCTATGGGTGAGTGAATATGTGTGTGAGTTGCTCTATGGGTGACTGACAGTGTGGGAGTGGATGTATGGTAATGTGAGTGAATATATCAGTGGGTATATTGGTGAGTAACCTGGTTGTGAGTGGCTCTATGGGTGAGTGAGTGGATGAGCTATGAATCAGTTAGTAGGTGTGCAAGTAATGGTATGGGTGCATTCATTGTTTTGAAAACGGTAGTGTAGAAGTTGGAGTGGGTGTATAAAAGGTTATATTGGATGATGTTATCAGTGATGTCGCTGACCAAGTCATGAGTGATATAATATGAGAGGTCAGAAGCAGTGCATTGTGGGGGCGCAAGTTATTGTTAGCTCTGCTCAATCAATTATAAGTTGATAGAGCGCAACTACTCACCAGAGAGGGTCTCAAGGTGCTGGGTGGGGGAGGCACAGCTCCCGGAGGTTCTCTGCGATCTGTTGAAGTGCCAGGTCTTAAGATACTTCATGAACTTGAAGAGTGTTGGTGTCTGTCGGTGGAGAGAGAGGGTGTTCCATGCCTTGGGTGCGATGAAGGAGAAGGAGCGGCCACCTGTTCTGGTCTTCTTGATGTGCGTCAACGTAGCGAGGGAGAGCGGGCTGAGTGGAGGGGTCTTTGGGGTGCATGGAATGAGAGGCGTTGGTTCAGGTAAGAAGCTTGAAGGAGATTCGCTTCCTGACGTGGAGCCAATGTAGGTCCGTAGGTGTTGGGTGATGTGGCAGTGGTGAGGTAGGTTGAAGACTAGTCTGGTGGAGGTGTTCTGAAAGTTTTAGAGTTAGCGGATGAGGTTATTGTTGAATCCAACGTAAAGTGTGTTGCCGTAGTTCAGTCTACTGCTGATCAGGGTGTGAGTGACACCTAACTGTAACTGCTGAATTTCTCTGCTTTTGTACGAGTGAAATGCCAGGCTAACTATAACGTCCCTGTAAACTTTGTTTTTTTCTGTGAGTTTTGATTTTTTTAATTTAACTTCCTAACTAAAACATCGTTGTAACCTTTTTTTTTCCAATAAATTTCTAAAGTTTTTTCAAATTCAATTTCTTAAGTGTAACGTCCAAGTTTTTTTAGGTCACTTCTAAGATTTTCACATTTTCTTTCTATAATTACATATTGTACAATATATATATATATATATATATATATAAACACCAAATGTTCAATCCTTTGCATAAAGAAGACACGGACCCCAGGCTGCAGTAAGGGAGATTTTATTCACCTCTCAGGCGACGCGTTTCGAGCAACTCGTGCTCTTGATCACACACCATGCACCTGGTCAGCATTCATTTAAATACGTTTTTTTACTTTGCAGTGCTCCACCCCCTGAGTGAATCACATGGTGCATAGACATGGAAAACACATTTCTCTATGCTATTAAATTCAGCACCCACCATCACTGCACTTAATTAAAAAGGCTGGGAAAATAATATATCTGCATGAATGCAAAAACCCCCCATTGATCTTTTGACGCATTCCTCACTGAAGCTGATATATGCCGAAATTTGAGGATGTCCTACTATAACCAAATCTCAAAATTAATCATAATAGTGCTTACTCAAACAATGTATATACACATACAAAAATATATATCTATCTATATAAAAATATATACGTGTTCTTTTATATTCACATAATTATACCGCTGTACAAATATACATTTTGGACAGTCCCCCATTCCTGACATGAATGCCTAAATGTTCACAACCGTGAATCAAACAAGTTATGAAAATGTATACACATAAGATCAAAGGTTCAAGGTTTCCTTACAATAACATATCCCCCAGTGCCCATCTTTATACCCTTAGTGACAACAAAATACTATGTGATGTTAAAATAATTAGATAAACCAACAAAGTGCCAATAGGCACCCTTTGTGATTGCAAATAACTAAAAAAGTGAATATACTATATACAATAATTTTTTGTTTTACATGATTGTTGGGAGAGAGTTTCGACAAACACTTAGCTCGTTATCAGATTCATTTTCATAGTCGATGTAATCTCACACCCCATCCCCCCACGGTGCCGTTTGATGCAAAATAGTATTCATAATTATCATACACGATGTATATATTCTCTGAGAGCCCTAAGAGACTGAGACATAAAAGAAATACACAGATTCACATAAAGATATAATTCCTATTACCTCAAGTTAATTACATGAGCTTCTGCCCTTAATGAGCTAATGTGAAAAATGATAGCATATGGTGTAAATCTTCAGTCGTATTCAATCCATTTGGATATTTACTGTCCAGTTCTATAATAAACTCAGTTTCTCTTTTTCTGAGAAGTCCCTCTCTGTCACCTCCCCGTACTGAAAGAGCCACCACATCTATGACAAAATACGTCAACTGAGATAAATCATTGTTGTGGGTTGATTTAAAGTGGCGTGCTACCGGGTAGGTGTTGTCGTTATTGACTATTGCCCGTAAGTGTTGCAGTATTCTGACATGCACCTGCAACTTAGTGCTGCCAACATACCTCAGCCCGCAGGTACAGGTCAGAACATACATCGCAAACTCACTGTGGCAGTTGTAATTGCCACGGATAATCTTTCTGGTAGGGCAAAAGGGTGTGCTATAGTGAGTGGTGTTTACACCAAACTTGCACGCCCTGCATGAGGAACACTTATAGAATCCTTTGTATTTGAGCCAAGTACTGCCACTACTTGACTCAGGACTAGTTTTGACCAAACTGTTATGCATGCTGAACGATTTCTTGTATGTAATAGTAGGAGAACCCTGCAGTATCTCACTATAGAAGCCATCTGTCATCAAAACAGGCCAATGTTTTCTTACTATTGACCTGATCTGTTTTTCCTGCTTACTATAAGTCAGGATCAAGCGGGGAGTATTATTCTCTGAAGTTACTAACGATGTTTCAGACCTGAACAGTGACTCCCTGGGTTTTTCACGGCAGCGTCTCAGTGCACTGTTCAGAATCTTATCGTTGTACCCTCGGGCTTTAAGTCTGCCAATTGTATTTTTAGCCTCTTGTTCGAATAGTTCAGGGGTACTACTTATTCGTTTCACCCGCACCAGTTCTCCATATGGAACATTATTGATGACATGCTGTGGATGGCTACTACTAGCATGGAGTATGCTGTTACCGGCAGTCGGTTTACGAAAAAGCGATGTATTTATATTGTTGTCTTCAATATTTATATGTACATCAAGAAAGTCCGCATGTACTGTACTGATTTGAGAGGTGAAAAAAAGATTCTCACTGTTGGTATTAAGTGCATCAACAAATAACTGCGCACTCACCTCATCACCCTCCCAAATACAAAAGACATCATCTATAAACCGCTTCCAGTATCTCACATGCCTGAATCCTGGTGTGGCCATTAGAACACGCTCCTCCCACCAGCCCACGTGAAGACACGCGTAGCTGGGGGAGAAGCATGATCCCATCGCCACACCACGGACTTGTCTCCATATATTCTTAGCAAACATAAAATAGTTGTTATGCAAACACCAATGTACCAATTCACACAACATTTTGTTGTGAGCATAGTATTCACAGGTTCGTAGATCCAAGTAATGTTTGACAGCCTCTAAACCCTTAGTGTGATCTATAGATGTATATAAAGACTCTATATCTAGAGTAATTAAACACCAATTTTCTTGCCACGTAATAGTAGACAATTTTTTCAAAAAATCGCCAGTGTCCTTGATGTAACTCGGCAAACTTTGCACACTGTCTTGTAGGAAAAAGTCAATGTAACTTGAAATATTTTCTCCTACACTTTTGATGGCTGCAATGATCGGTCGACCAGGCGTAGGGACTTTCTGCTTGTGTATTTTTGGAATCAGATATAAGATAGGTATAACCGGATGTTCAACATGTAAAAAATCAAATTCAACCTGTGAAATCAAATTGTTCCTTTTGTATGACATTAGAAGCTTTTTTATGCCATCTTTCGCTCGTTTGTATGTCATCCCATTTGATCTCTCATAACAGGTGGTATCATTTAGTTGTCGCATGGCTTCCACAACATATTCAGTTTTATTCCACAACACAATATTACCACCTTTGTCTGATTTGTTGATCACCACATCTTGGTTCTGATTCAGTTTTTTCATTAGTGCATTATATTCACGCACCATAGCATTGTCCCTATGCGAATGTGCCTGTGTTTTGCGGTTTAATCTTTTAAGATCTTCTATTACACATTCATGATATATATCAACCGCATCTTTCGGCATTACAGGCAAAAATGTGCTTACCGGTTTGAATGGACTTTCGCCAGCTCCTTTCTGTTGAATGTCAATGTTTTGTAGTTCACATTGCGTAGATGGAGCGGCGTCATCATTCGTGGTAGAGTTATCAGGGTTACCCAGATCGCAAAGGGTAAGAAGCAGTCTTGCATCTCGTGCTGCTGGCGCTGTTGAATTACCGGCAGAATTAACCGGCTGTTTGGTATTTTTGGAAGTCTTTTCCTTTCTCTCTAAAACCGGTTTCGTGGCAAAGAATTTTTTGAGTTTCAATTTGCGGATGAACTTAAAAACATCCGCTCTGGTGCTAGTGTAGTTAAACGAACTCTCGGGACAAAAGTTTAATCCTAGTGCTAAAAGTTGTTCTTCAGCAGCTGATATGACTACATTGGTGAGATTCGTAATGGTACAGTCCCTGCCTAATTCCTTTTGTTGTACCATTGCCTCTTCTTTTTTTGCTGTTTTTGCTGTTGAGGCTTTTTGTTTTTGTCGTCTTGCGTGACGTTTGGCATTACGCCTCTTGCGTTGTGATTCTTTCGTGTTCTCGGGCGCAGGGTTTGCAGCCGGTCCTCCACTAAAAAATCGATTTCCTCCGCAAGATTTAAGACTCTGCCAGCTTGACCTCCTTCTGCCCCGTTCAGATCAGAGAGCAATGTACTCGATATACTAGCCAGCGAAATTGCATCGGAGTTCTCACTCTGAGCATCATCCAGGTTCACTCTTGCCGCGTCTCCGCCCATGACCGTTTGTTTGGTCAGTTTGGACTGTCTGGCTTTGTCAAATTTGCGCGAGAAGGTATATATCTGACCTGTTGTGTAGTCGTTCAGGTCTCTAGCAAACTTATGGATTTTTCTGGCTTTAATACGCTCCTCATGTTTGTGTAGCCGTATATATATTGAAATCACCTTCCAAAACATGGGCACGGACCCAAGTTTCCAGTTCTCATTGTCGGTTTATTTGCTGTGCCACCATAACGTTTTGGCTCCGAGGAGCCTTGATCACATGACACAGAATACTTCCTTCTGGAAATTTTTAAAGAGACAGGTGCGTAAAAACCATTGCTTTGCATGCTTCGTACTCATAGACATAGAAATTAGGCATTGCTTAATGACATATGTTTATATTCACATTTCAATTACGATTCAATTCCAGTTCATTGTTTTGAAATTTATCATTACGGTATGATTTAAATCGTTTGAAACTGTTCAAAATAGTGTTTGCAACATTGGACTTTTAAAGAAAGATTTTTCCTTTTTCATATACATGCACGTCCTTAATATATGATTCCTTTTGAAAACATCATCATTTTTGTACAATACACTATGAGCTGTGGGATTAATGTACTACAACCCCGGTATATGCTTATTTGTCTATGTCTATCTTATCTGAAAATGCCAGTGCAAGTGAATAAAAATATTAGTGAAAGAGTGCAATAAAATCCGTGCAACTCAAAATTGTTTAAAAGTTTCACCTTTTTTTGTTTAAAAGAACAGAGTCAGTGTGAGTCATTCATGTACTATTGGTGCTTTTCTGTCAGGTTCCTAAAAGATGTCTTATTCATGTTGGTTTTTCATAACATGTGATAGTATTGTATAGATCCAAATAGTCCATAGCTATTCCCTTAATATTTGTTTAAATAAATGAAAACATCAGTGCAATCTCAGGTGTATATATTTATATATATATATATATATATATATAAATCACAGAAAGGCTCCTGCTGAGATACTGGGACCCAACGAGGGGTGTGCCGGTAGTCATAAATCTAAATCCTTTCCCAAACCTCATTAGTAAGCTCTCATGGAAAAGAGTCCAACAACACGAAATACTGGAACACAGGTTTATTCCACACAACGCGTTTCGCCTTGCAGCTTGTTCACGTGTGGAAAATACAGAGACCAAACCATAGTGATAAAGTTAATAGTGAACATAGAAGAAGGACCAAAAGAAAGTAAAGTAAAAATGAGCAGTGGCCATCTTGGAATAGTCAAATGCATAAAACTCATGCTCACAAACAAAATGTTATGATAATGTCAGACTAAATGTACAGAGTTTAAGTATATCAATAAAGTATTGTCTCTGACATGACCAAAAGTAACATCTTAGAGAGAATTTTGATGAATGCAGTAGTATCTCATAGTTTCAATGGCAAGTGCCCCTGTATAGTGAGAATAATGAACGATAATCATATACAGTTTAACAGTATAAATCTCTCTAACGAAAAATGGTGGTCACCATCTTCATTTCCGTGACTTTCATCAAAAATCATGTTTTTACTGGCAATTGCCAAATCTCAAAGGACAAAGTCTCAAAAGGATTTCTGGTTGCCAAATCTGGAATGTTCACAAGTGATAAAAGTGAATAACATACGTGGTCTCTGCTAAGGAGTGCAAAGGTTAAGTGCGCCCGTGAAGGTGAATGTTCGTGAGTGGGCCCCTTCCTTTCCTCCTGTAGAGAAAGAAGAAAGAATAAGATGAGAATAAGAAAAAAGAAAAAAATAACAAGAAAATTTCTAATCTGCTATTGTGACAAGCAGTCAGTGTACATGCTCAATAGATACGTACATAACATACTACGAAAACCCAAAGTTAGATAACACTAAAGCACAGAACCTCATGTACATACTATCACTCTTTCAGGTGTACTGCCAATTCCTCGTCCATGTTAAGAACACCCGGGGTCTTGCTTTGGAAGTCAATTATGTATCGTGATTCTTTCTTTCTGAGAGCCAAAATCCTATCACCTCCTCTCGGTTTCATGGGAATATGTTCCAAAATCATGTAGCTACACTCTGAGATGTTAGAAAAATGATGCTGTTCAAAGTGTCTAGCCACTGGGTATTTAGGATCATGATTAGTTATGGCTCGTAGATGTTCCAAGACTCGTTTCTTGGCAGCACAGGTAGTGCTGCCTATGTACCACAGCCCACATGTACACATAATTACATAAATGACA
Organism: Lissotriton helveticus; assembly: GCF_964261635.1. NCBI lineage: Eukaryota > Metazoa > Chordata > Amphibia > Caudata > Salamandridae > Lissotriton > Lissotriton helveticus. The sequence goes on from NC_136065.1 coordinate 1,474,657,020, forward strand.
AAAGTCATCCCACAAGTGAGAAATTGTGTCAATTTTTTGGTTACACCATTGTAGGTCACCGTGTTTTTGTATGTGCTGTTTTTACAGGCCTTGCAATGGCCACACGGGTAAAAGCCAACCAAACCATGTTGTGTACTGGGTGAAAAACTCGTCACATCATTTCTCACAACAAGATCACGTATATTCCTGCTGCGTCTGTACGTGATATTGGGTCTCTCAGGTATCGAATTCCCCAGTATACCATCAGTTTTCAGAATATCCCAGTTTTTGGTGATGATCCTCTTTACTTTCTGTGAATCAAAATTAAAAGTAAGGATCATACGTGTGACATCCGTTTCATTAGACGAAACAACATCAGGTTTGTCACAAAGGGTATCACTCCTATCAACGTCTGCCACCCGTTTGAGTGCTTTGCTCAAAACCCATTGTGGGTACCCCCGTTTCAAAAATCTTTCTACAATATTGACTGTCTCCTCCTCAAATGTTACATTCGAGTTACAGTTCCTCTTCGCCCTCAGCAGCTCACCATATGGAATACTCCATTTCAGTGATTCAGGGTGGTTGCTGAGGGCATGTAGGATACTGTTACCTGCGGTGGCTTTCCGAAATAGAGAGGTGTGAATAGTGTCATTCACAATCTCCAATTTTACATCAAGATATTCAGTTGTAGTACTACTGATGTTGCCAGTTAGGAGGATATTGTAGCTGTTGTTATTCAATTTCTCAATGAAGGATTCTGCTTCTCCCCTGGTGCCACTCCACACAATAAACAAATCGTTAATGTAGCGTAGCCACGTGACGATTTTAGTCAGATCTCCTGACAGGGTCGTGCTTAAAAAAGGTGAATGCTCCCAAAGTTGAATGTAAAATCTGCCAAACTGTGCTTTCCCGATGAGACCCCAGAAGGATGTACAGTTTTGGAAATTCAACAATGATTCGACACGTTCAACGCAGGCATCCTCAGAACTATGCGCGGGAGAGTGTCCGAGACCTGGCACGTAATCCCCCAAGGGATGGTGCCTCTATATCAACAGGAAGAGCCACAACAACAGGGAGAGGACGTGCAGTGGAATTAGAGATGATTCCGAACATTCAACCTGTTTTTAATGACATAACTATAAAATGCAGGCAATGCGATGAATTGCTTTGCTATGGTGAGCAGAGCATCAAGCTCATTACACGCAAGAGGCAAGAACACCGCTGCCCTCCCCAGCCCTAATTTTTCCCCTATTTTTGCTCCTGTTGAGCAGTTTTGCATTCCCTGTTTTTGTTTTTGTTGAAAAAACGAAAAAAGAAGAAAAAAACAGTTCTTTTTAGAACTACCTCCAATTCTCAAAAAAGAGCTGTATTCTTAACAAATTCAAAAGGAGTAACTGAAGTGGAGTACAGTGAGAGAGGAAAGGAAAATCAGTGAGAAAGCAAAGAAAGGGATGAGAGGGGAAGGGAAGTGAAGTAGGGGGACTGAAAGAAGGTGAGTGTGGGAGGTGAGTGAGGAGAAGGAGAGTGAACAAGGGGAATGAGGATAAGTGAAGAAAATGTAGTAAAGGAACGGGGTGTTGAAGGGTAAGAAAAGAGCATTGATGTTGAGGAAAGAGTGGAGATACAGACTGGATAAAGGCAAGTGAGTGTGAGACAAGGGGAGTAAGGGAGTGAAGAGACAGAGAAAGTGAAAGTGAAAGAAAATGTGTGAGTAGGGGACTGAGTGAGGGAGGAAAGAAACATAAGTGAGGGAGTGTGGCTGTGTTATAGGGAGTGAGCGTGATAGAAGAGGAGTGACAGACTAAGGGGTCGGAGAGAATGAGGCTAACAGAGAGAGAATGAGGGAAGGGGAGTGTAGAAGAGGCGAGAGGGAAGGAGTTAGTGAAGTGGAGTAAGGAGAGTAAGTGAAGGGAAAAGAGTAAAGGAGTGAAGTAAATGAAGAGAGAGGAAGGAAACTAAAGGAGAAAGTCTGAAAGAAGGTGAGTGTTGGAGTGTGGCTGAGTTGTAGGGAGTGAGCGTGACAGAAGAGGAGTGACAGACTAAGGAGACGGAGACAATAAGGTTAACAGAGAGAGAATGAGGGAAGGAGAGTGTAGAACTAAGAGGACTGAGGGAGTAAGAGAAGGAGTTAGTGAAGTGGAGTAAGGAGAGTAAGGGAAGAGAAAAGAGTGAAGGAGCAAAAGAAGGAAAGAGACAGGAAGGAAAGTAAAGGTTAAGGTCTGAAATAAGGTGAGTGTGGGAGTATGGCTGAGTTATAGGGAGTGAGCGTGACAGAAGAGGTGTGAGAGACTAAGGTGACGGAGAGAATGAGGCTAACAGAGAGAGAATGAGGGAAGGGGAGTGTAGAAGTAAGAGGAGAGAGGGAAGGAGTTAGTGAAGTGGAGTAAGGAGAGTAAGTGAAGGGAAAAGAGTAAAGGAATGAAGTAAGTGAATAGAGAGGAAGGAAACTAAAGGAGAAAGTCTGAAAGAAGGTGAGTGTTGGAGTGTGGCTGAGTTGTAGGGAGTGAGCGTGACAGAAGAGGAGTGACAGACTAAGGAGACGGAGACAATAAGGTTAACAGAGAGAGAATGAGGGAAGGAGAGTATAGAACTAAGAGGACAGACAGAGTAAGAGAAGGAGTTAGTGAAGTTGAGTAAGCAGAGTAGGGGAAGAGAAAAGAGTTAAGGAGTGAAAGAAGGGAAGAGAGTACTAGAAAAGTAAAGTAGAAGGTTTGAAAGAAGGTGAGTGTGGGAGTATGGCTGAGTTATAAGGAGTGAGCGTGATAGAAGAGGAGTGAGAGACTAAGGGAATGGAGAGAATGAGGCTAACAGAGAGAGAATGAGGGAAGAGGAGTGTAGAAGTAAGAGGACAGAGGTAGTTAAAGAAGGAGTTAGTGAAGTGGACTAAGGAGAGTAGGGTAAATGAAAAGAGTATAGGAATGAAGTAAGGGAAGAGAGAGGAAGGAAAGTAAAGAAGAAGGTTAGAAAGAAGGTGAGTGTGGGAGTATGGCTGAGTTAAACGGAGTGAGCGTGAAGGAAGAGGAGTGAGAGACTAAAGGGACGGAGAGAATGAGGCTAACAGAGAGAAAATGAGGGAAGGAAAGTGTAGAACTAACAGGACAGAGGGAGTAAGAGAAGGAGTTAGTGAAGTGGAGTAAAGAGAGTAAGGGAAGGGAAAAGTGTGAAGGAGTGAAAGAAGGGAAGAGACAGGAGGAAAGTAAAGGAGAAAGTTTGAAAGAAGGTGAGTGTTGGATTGTACCTGAGTTATAGGGAGTGAGTGTGACAGAAAAGGTGAGAGAGACTAAGGGAATGGAGAGAATGAGGCTAAAAGAGAGAGAATGAGGGAAGAGGAGTGTAGAACTAAAAGGACAGAGGGAGTAAGAGAAGGAGTTAGTAAAGTGGAGTAAGGAGGGTAAGGAAAGGGAAAAGAGTGAAAGAGCGAAACAAGGGAAGAGAGGGGAAGGAAAGTAAAGGAGAAGGTCTGTAAGAAGGTGAATGTGGGAGTATTGCTGTGTTATAGGGAGTGAGCGTGATAGAAGAGGAGTGAGAGACTAAAGTGACGGAGAGAATGAGGGTAACAGAGATGATGGGTGAATATAGCTTCACTCATAGTGTGATCTTAGGCAGAGACACACATACTGTTTGCAGAGACAGACATGGTACATTATATCTAACATTCTGATCATGTGCCTAAGATCACACTGTGAGTGAAGCTTGATTCACCCATCAATGTGATCTTAGGCAGAGACACACATACTGTTTGCAGAGACAGACATGGTACATTATATCTAACATTCTGATCATGTGCCTAAGATCACACTGTGAGTGAAGCTTGATTCACCCATCACTGAGATCTTAGGCAGAGACACACATATTGTTTGCAGAGACAGACATTGTATATTATATCTAACATTCTGATCATGTGCCTAAGATCACACTGTGAGTCAAGCTTGATTCACCCATCACTGTGATCTTAGGCAGAGACACACATACTGCTGGCAGAGACAGACATGGTACATTATATCTAACATTCTGATCATGTGCCTAAGATCACACTGTGAGTGAAGCTTGATTCACCCATCAGTGTGATCTTAGGCAGACACACACATACTGTTTGCAGAGACAGACATGGTACATTATATCTAACATTCTGATCATGTGCCTAAAATCACACTGCGAGTGAAGCTTGATTCACCCATCAACTAAGCATACCTTTTTACCAGAAAACAATTTCTATAGTAATTTGTTTTTCACACAAAGCACAGCCTTTTTAAATGACCACTACAAAGCAAAGCCGAAACATAACTTATTAACAAAATACATTTCCAATATGTAGTATACAATTTTTAAACAGCATTACAAAAAAACATAACGCACAATGCAAGAATAAAGAAGCACAATATGCTTCTTAATCTTCCCTATACTGCATACAGCAGTGCATCTTCATTAAGTGAATCATATGTCAGATAACACACAGGCACAGAGTAAAGTGAGACACAAGCAAAGAATACTTTTTAAGCTGATTGAGGCAAACTGTTACAAGGCATAGGTGACATTATTGAAAAATGTGAAATTGTTTACGCTTATTTCAAACTGAAAGGCAGTGTGATACTTCACCAAAATGTAAAAAGCAGACTTTTTTCCAGAAAATATTTTCCATACTAAATCGTTTTTGACACAAAGCACAGCTCATTTAAATGACCACTACAGAAACAAAGCACAAACCTAACTCATTTCCAAAATACATTGCCAATATGCACCATTTTATTTTTAAACAACTTTACAAAAAACAAGAATAAAGAAGCACAAAATGCTTCTTAATCTTCCCCATAGTGCATACAGCACTCTATCTTTATTAAAATAATCATTACTCACCTTTAAAAATGCTTTGAAAGATGTAGAACAGTGTCAGTCACACTTAACAGATTTTCTTAAGCAGAATCTCTGAATAATGCTTCTTTCACTGGAGCCTGAGAATAATGGCACAGATTCCTACTCATTTCAGACCCATATTCTTGTACATAACCAATCAAAATTGTTCCCACACAAATTCAAAACCAAGCTGCACATTTTAATTGGTTGTACATTTCAAGACTATGAAACTCACATAACATTCACCCATCCCCCCAGTGCTCATTCACCCTGTAACCATGGTAACTCCCTCCTAACCCAGCACACAGTTCACAAGTTCATCATACTATGTTGCAAAACAATACAGCAAGGGAGTTTGACCTCTCAATGTACTAGCTAATCAAGTGCAATGTTTCTTTCAATGACTTTTTCTCAACCATTGAAATGACTTCTTTAAAAAAAAAGCATGCACCCTAATTTTCAGTGGTGAATTTTAAGAAAGCACCAATCATTTCTTGTTTTTCAACTGCACTGAATCTCAACCACTTTTTTTCATAATTCCTACTTTCAAACTGCCATTTCATTTCCACAACTCATCTGACTAGAAGCACATCTACCTTCAAGATGCCAAAAGTCTGGTTTGTGGGTCATAGCTATGTCTTCTGGAGTGAGAAATTTGCAAGCAACAGAGGGATTTACAACCTTGATTTACCAAATGTGGACATTGTGTGGATTGGACAGAGAGGATTAAGAAGTCACCAATTGATACCATTGGTAAAATCCTTTATGCATTTACCACAGCCTGACCTCATAATTGTGGACTGTGGTGGAAATTACCTGGGCACTTTGACTGGGGTAGGTCTGGAAATGCTTTTAAAGGACATCTTTGGGCAATTGATGTCACTTTTTCCAAAAACTGCATTGGTATATTCTAATATATGCCAAAGGCAAAAATGGAACTGGTCCAACCAATTGTGTCCACAGATTGAGAAAGCAAGGAAACATGTGAATAAATCTGTTTCTGCTTTCCTCAGAGACTAAGGTATGGGTTCCATATACCACAACAACTTGTGTTACAACATGCAAGGCATCTATAGGAGAGATGGTGTGCATTTTACAGATGAGGGGAATAGAGTCTTCCTCTTGAATTTGAGACTCTGCATTGGTACCTACTTGTAGGTCCAAAAAACACCCACATAACACAACAGCTCTTTTCAGAGCTACCCTACCTCTAAGCACTCTAAATTCTTATTTTGCTCTAATTTTTTACTCTGTTTTTCACCGTGGTGCGCTCAGGGTACGCGTACCGGGAATCGTACATGGGAACGCACCCAGCACTTACCCCGCGAAAATTTCCAATTTTTTTCCCACTATTTTTTCCCTAAAGGGTCCTTCTAGGCCCCCCTCAGAAAACCTAGGGGGTCAGGGGATGTCTACCCTGCCCCCTTAAACATTTCCCCCTTTTTTTTAACACCTCTTGTGTCTCGATTCTACGGAGACACAAGATGGCGGACTCTCCGGACTGTTTGGAATGTTGACAGACATCCGAGAGCCAATAAACTTTCCGCTCGCGCACTCCCGTGGCGCACCGGGAAAGCGTTTGAAGCGCGCATATAGATATGTAAATATTTTTTGGAAGTTAATTTTCGTAAAAACCACTGGAGCAATTTTCGCCAAATATAGAAAAGGTACTGCTGCGTACCAGTCCCTACAATTTTGCAAAGTTTGGTGTAATTCCATTCAGCAGTTCGGGCTGTAGCCTTGTCTATTCGTCCTATGGAAATTAACATGGGGAAAACACGTTTTGGGACCCCCCTTTTTTCACGGCCCCCACTTCACGAATGCCCCCGAAACTTTCAGGAAAGGAGCAGAGCGGTGCTGGCCTAAATTTTGGAAAATTACACGCAATTTCCTCAGCCGACGCCAAAGTTATTCCCAATTGAATGTTGCGGATTTCCTATGGTAGCTAGGTCCTAACTATAACTACCTACTGGCGGCCGCCAGTAGGTAGTATATATATATATATATATATATATATATTACCTACTGGCGGTCGCCAGTAGGTAGTTATAGTTAGGATCGTTTTCCATAGGAAATCCACAACATTCTATTGGGAATAACATTGGCGCCGAATGAGGGATCTGCCTGTAATTTTCCTTAACTTTGCCTCGCTGCGCTTCGCTCCTTCCCTGAAAGTTTCGGGGGGATCCGTCAAGCGGGGGCCGAGATAAAAGGGGGGTCCCAAAATGTGTTTTCCCCATGTTAATTTCCATAGGGCGGTTGGACTCACTTTTAGCCCGAACGGCTGAATGGATTTCCACCAAACTTGGCAAAATTGTAGGGACTGGTACCCCGATGTGCCTTTGCTATGTCTCAAGATATATGCTCCAGTGGTTTTTACGAAAATTAACTTTGAAAGAATATATATTGGGCTACATTGGGCTATATATATGTTAGAGCCCAAATGTAGCCCAATGTAGCCCAATGTAGCCCAATGTAGCCCAAAGATGGCCACCAGAGACAAAAAAAACAACTGTAGCCCAAATATCAGCCAGATGTAGCCCGACTATAGCCCAATGACAGAATGTCCCAGAGTGTTCTAAAGAACAATTAGAGCGCTAACAGTCTTACTTATGACAAAAGTATGGCACACCTGAAGTCATCTTGATTGGAATAAAGTGTTAACACTTAAAACATTTAATTTGCAAAGGAACAACATGAGGGGGTTCATTTTGCCATAGAAATTATGATTAGTGATGCAGAAAGAAAAATTAGGGCACATTTTGAGTGACTTCTCAAATCCTCTTATATTTCATTACAAAAATTCTGATATGCAGTCTCCCAAGATGGCCACCAGAGACAAAAGAGCCCAAATGTAGCCCAAATATCAGCCAGATGTAGCCCAACTATAGCCCAATGACAGAATGTCCCAGAGTGTTCTAAAGAACAACTAGAACGCTAACAGTCTTACTTATGACAAAAGTATGGCACACCTGAAGTCATCTTGATTGGAATAAATTGTTAACACTTAAAACATTTAATTTGCAAAGGAACAAAATGAGGGGGTTCATTTTGCCATAGAAATTATGATTAGTGCTGAAGAAAGAAAAATTAGGGCACATTTTGAGTGACTTCTCAAATCCTCTTATGTTTCATTAAAAAAATTCTGATATGCAGTCTCCCAAGATGGCCACCAGAGACAAAAGAGCCCAAATGTAGCCCAAATATCAGCCAGATGTAGCCCAACTATAGCCCAATGACAGAATGTCCCAGAGTGTTCTAAAGAACAACTAGAACGCTAACAGTCTTACTTATGACAAAAGTATGGCACACCTGAAGTCATCTTGATTGGAATAAAGTGGTAACACTTAATACATTTAATTTGAAAAGGAACAAAATGAGGGGTTTCATTTTGCCATAGAAATTTTTTATATTTACCAGAAGAGGACAGAGAGGTAAGAAACGAGGCGAAGGAGAATCTGTGGTCTACAGCGAGACTCAGACAACCACGACGCTAATGGACCCTTGCCCTGACTCACAAGAGCTAAATATAATCAACCTCTCATCAAGAACCTTAACGCAATTGGAACAAGACACCTTGAAGAAAGGATTCAACTTCTGCCCAACTGCCCACATAAACATTGCTGAGACCCGTGTAGACCTGTACAAATACACGAGAAAATTAAAACTGGCCAAAATCTATGCAGAAAAAATTACCAACAGAGAAACACAACAAAGACAAACATCTAATATCAATTTAAATGCAGAAGATGCCATGGCACTCTCCACTCTAATGACAATGGGAGCAATGACAATTTCACAAGAAGAACAAGAACTAATTGCAATGTAAGACACAATTGAACAAGATGGCGCTAATGAGAGTGGTCTTAAACAAAAATCGAAATACAACCCCATATTACCACCTGGCAATAAGATTGATACATTTCAGGAGCTAGTAATTGAAGAACTATATAAAATTCAACCAAACCAAACCAAACCAAAAATAACTTGACTCAGAAAGAAAAAACAATTATAAAGAATCTTTCAGAAAACAAGAAAATTGAGATAAAACCGGCAGATAAGGGCGGGAACATCGTCCTTATCAACAAAACAGACTACATAGACGAAGCCCAACGTCAATTATTGGATACAAACTGTTACAAACTCCTGAAACAAGATCCTACAACAGAACTGCAAGAAAAAATCATGCAACTGCTCAACAAGTGGACATCAACTGGCTTAATAAGTGAGGATGAACAAAGATATATGACAAACAAATTTCCAACATTCCCCACTTTTTATTGCCTACCAAAGGTTCACAAAGACAGTCAAAAACCGCCGGGAAGGCCAATTGTGTCAGCCAACAATTCTCTACTAGAAGGGATTTCAAACTACATCGACCTCTTCTTAGCACCCCTAGTAAGAGAACTACCATCGTTCATAAAAGACACCACAGATCTCCTAAAACAATTAGAAAAGATTATCTGGAAATCCACTTACAAACTCATCACTATGGACGTGACATCACTGTACACTAACATTGAACACCACATTGGCATAAATGCATGTAAATATTATTTGGGGAAAAGAAACATAAGATACAGAGAACATAATGAAATGTTGAATCAAATGATCCACCTGTGTTTACATAACAACAACTTCTTGTTCAACAAAAAAATCTACCAACAGATACGCGGATGTGCTATGGGTTTCTCCTTTTCACCCAATTATGCCAATCTCACAATGGGCTAGTATGAACAGAATGAAGCCTGGAAATCAGTACATTATGCATGGAAAAAGAAGACGATCCTATGGCTGAGATTCATAGATGATCTCTTTATAATCTGGGACGGAGAACAAACAGACTTTGAACAATACTTTGAAAGGCTGAACAACACCCCAACAAACCTCAAGTTCACCTACGAAATAAGTAGTGAAAGAGTAGTATTCCTGGACACAGAGATCTACATCGAAAACAATCATCTGGAAACTACATTACATCGAAAGAAAACCGCTACCAATTCCATTCTACATGGACAAAGTTTTCATGAAGAAAAACTAAAGCAAAATATCCCGTACGGGGAATTTCTTCGTCTAAAAAGAAATTGTTCAAAACAATCGGAATTCCAGAAGCATAGCATACAGGCCTCGAACAGATTCATCAAAAGAAAATATCGACCCATGACTGTGGCAAAATGTCTTAAAAGAGTGATCGAGAAAGACAGAAATCAAATTCTACATGGAATTAAAACAACAAAAACAGAAGAGAAAATCAGACTAATCACATCTTACAGTGCAGAGAGAGGACTAGTAACAAGGGCAATCAAAAAACATTGGGGTATACTACGTTCAGATCAGACGTTGGCCAAAATCATCGGGGAGCATCCAAATGTCACCTATCGTCGAGCAAAAAACTTGGGCGATCAATTGGTTCACAGCCATTTCAAAAACATCCCAAACATCACCTGGTTGCACCGCCAAGGATTTTGGCCTTGCAAACAATGCAAGGTCTGCAGAATACCGTCACCAACTAAAGAAATCGAAATGTTTGGAGGCAAGAAATGGAAGATTAAACATCACCTCACATGCAAAAGTACATTTGTTGTGTACATGGTAACATGTCCATGTGCAAAAAGCTACATTGGAAGCACCATCTTTGAGGCCAAAAAACGTATACTAGAACACACGCGAGCAGTTACCCATGGAGATCAATCCAATGCCATTGCTAAACACATGAGTCAACACCACGATAACAACTGAGAAACCCTCAGATACTGCGCCATTGACCAACAGGCAGATTCAGAAAGAGGTGGCAATCGGAGGAAAGCATTAAGGCAAAAAGAATCTAAACATATCATTGCCTTCAGAACCCTAGAGCCAAGAGGACTCAACCAAACTGAAGAACTGCACGTACATCTGTGAAAAGACTAATTGTAGAAACCAAATAAACCCCATTACGAACTGCATACAAAAATGAACTACCCCCTTACTACAATGAATACACTCACCAATGAGATTGTAAAAACGTAAGAATTAGAATGGCAAAGTGAAACAATAGTCACCAAAGACTTTGAAACTAAAAATTGCCATCACTGCACGAACTAATCTACCGCAATTCCTGAAGCAAAAACTCTAAATGTTTATTTCCTTTAAAAATGTGCACCTTAACACTTATCACATGTTAAAACTACGTTTCCCACAATGCACTTGCATTTCACTTGTTTTTTCACTGTGCACTAAACGTAAAAGAAGGCTCGTGTTAAGAGCTCAACACCCGTGACCAAGCCTTCGGCTGAAGGCGAAACGCGTTGGGTTTTGACGAGAAAGCTAAAATAAAGCTGTTGGTCTAAAACTACTTTGCCTGAGTGAGTGCCTCCTTACTAACCGGTGTCGAGCCGGCTAACTGCATGCATATATATATATATATATATATATATATATATATATATATACATATATATATATTCTCCAAAGAGCTATCAATGATAGCATAAGTCAGCACTCAAACAAAGGATATATTTCCCAAATTTTCCTTTTATTGTTCAAAAAGGCAGCATTCCTCGCATAGTACCCGAGCTAGGTACTATGCGAGGAATGCTGCCTTTTTGAACAATAAAAGGAAAATTTGGGAAATATATCCTTTGTTTGAGTGCTGACTTATGCTATCATTGATAGCTCTTTGGAGAATAGACGAAAGCGGGGCTCTGCTTTGAAGTCAGCACCGGTGACAAGAGCGCCATTGGACTACGAGTTTTGGAGCCTGATCTGTGGATATATATATATATATATATATATATTCACTGAAAAAAACATAGGTTTCACACCAGTTATAGTTAGGAATTAGCATTTAAAAAACCTATTAAATTCACTGAAAAAAACATAGGTTTCACACCAGTTATAGTTAGGTGGAAATTTTACTCGCATAAAACCATTGAAATTCCCACGTTATAGTTAGTTGGACTCACTATAACTTGCGCGTGCAATGCACTGCTGATGACGTCACATATTACATCACTCATGACATGGTCAGTAACATCACTCATGACATCACTGATGACATCTCAAATGACATCACTGATGACAACATCCTTGTGACAAAGTGGCAGACCTCCTATCAGCATAAAATAACCTTTGACACACACATTCAAAAATAGAAACTAACATTTTCTTAAAAACCATAGGTTTCACACCAGTTATAGTTAGCTGGAAGTTTTACTCGCATAAAACCATTGAAATTCCCACGTTATAGTTAGTTGGACTCACTATAACGTGCGCGTGCAATGCACTGCTGATGACGTCACATATTACATCACTCATGACATGATCAGTGACATCACTCATGACATCACTGATGACACCATCCAGTGAATGTGTGTCTTTCTGAAAAATAAATATTAGTGAGTAATGTTTAAATATTTAAATATATGTATTAATGTTTCACTTTGTGTATAAGTGGCTGCATGGGTTGGTGAGTAGCTACATGTGTAGGTATATGGGTTATTAGATGTTTTTCTTAGTATCAGTATGAGTGTCTGTATGGTTTGGTGGAGGTGTTACTTAGCACATAGATGCATGAATGACTGACTCTCTGTATGTGTTTTGAAGACAGCATATGTGCAGGACTGTATGGGTGGATGAGTGTGTATATGTGTATATTAGTGAGTGAATGACTGTCTCACTAGTGTCTTTATCAGTAACTACATATGTTTTAATCTAGTATATGTGAATATTGATGTATATAAGTGAGTATATGTGAGAGTAAGAGATTGTAAGAATTCCTGTTTAAATAAGTATGTGTTTCTATAAGTGATTGTTTAAGAGAATAAATATGTGTAAATTTCCTTAGAAGTAAGGTGGTAGTGTGTGTATAGCTCTATATGCAAATAAATGGATGTTCAATAGTTTATTTGCATGTGTGAGTATGTGTGTGAGTAACTTTTGGATGACGGTCGGTGTGTAACAGGATGTATAGGTGTATCACTACATATGATGAGTGAGTATATGTATGAGTGAGTATATAGAACTGTTGGTGAATGAGTGGATGTGTATATAGATGGTGGAATTACTGAATTGGTTGTTGTAACTGGTATGGATATCTCAATTGTTTTGAAAATTTTAGTTTCTATTTTTGAATATGTGTTTCAAAGGTTACATTACAGTGAAAGGAGGTCTGTCACTCTGTCACAAGGATGGTGTCATCAGTGATGTCATGAGTGATGTCACTTACCATGTCATGAGTGATGTAATATGTGACGTCATCAGAAGTGCATTGCGCCCAAGTTATAGTGAGTCCAACTAACTATAACGTGGGAATTTCAATGGTTTTATGCGAGTAAAACTTCCAGCTAACTATAACTGGTGTGAAACCTATGCTTTTTTCAGTGAATTTAATAGGTTTTTTAAATGCTAATTCCTAACTATAACTGGTGTAAAACCTATGGTTTTTTTCAGTGAATTTCAATGGTTTTAATAGCAAATCTCTATAGGTATAAAAAGTAAAACATTTTATAACGAATTTTATATTGTATAATTATGTATTTAATTTTTTTTGCGTACCGGTGAACGCACGAGTAAGCGCAATGTTACGGCGCGCCCCGGGACGCCTACCGGTGAGCGTCCCGTTAGCGCTATTCCTGCGAACGAAAACAACATCGTGACGTATCGCGTAGCCGCGTGATGCGTCATATGACGCACTGCGTAAGCGCACCCGGAAGCACGCGAGCGCATACGATCGTGCAACGTCCTGACGCGCTTACGCTACGCACCCCGGGCGCGCCCCGGGGCGCGACTACGGGCGCGTCCCGGGGCGCGTAGCGTAAGCGCGTCGGGTCATGTGATCTGAAAATAACACTTTTCATTGGTACAGATCAGTTTTGGTTTCCAAATGATTAAAGCCCGGATCATGTGACTTGAAAATAACACTTTTCATTGGTCCAGAACAGTTTTGTTTTCCAAATGATGAAAGACCCCACCTTTTTTCTTTATTCTGACTTTGTCCTTTGACTGAGGAAGACCTGTTTGAACAACTTAGAGAAATATTTTGTACTTTAAAATGGCTACAGTAGCAGCAGCAGCTGGAGCATCTGCACCACCACCACCACCACCGCCACCACCAAGAGGACCACCACAACATTACATTGGTGGTCAAGAAGAGGAGGAGGAGGAAGAGGAAGAGGAGGAGGGGAGAAGATGGCTGCATGAAGACAATACCCCACACCAGCCAAGGCCACACATTGTATGGGAGTTTTTTTCTATCCCAGAGGGCAAGAAAAAAGTCAATGCGGCCAAGGTGACTTGCCTAATCTGTGGCATGGAACTTTCAAGGGGCAACCCTAACAAGAAATATTCTTTTGGTAATAATACCATGATTAGACACATGACCCGCAAGCATCCGAACAACTATTCTAATGCAGAGATGAGGGAACTGGCCAGTAACCTCCCCCAATCTTCAAGGACCTCCTCCAAAAGAAAGCAACCCACTCAATCAGGACCTGAGACAACAGAGACGATGCCTTGCATTCAACCACGATTTGCGGATTTCCGAATTACATGTATATATTGTGGTAAGCTCATCTCCTATGGTGAAAAGAGAGTAAAGCTCGTCGTCCTTGCTGGTGACAACCACAATTGCCCCCAAAAAACCTAATTTTTTATGTTTTTTGCTCCAGTTGAGCCATTTTCAATTCCCTTTTTTTTGTTTCTCCCCATAAAAAATACAAAAACTGTTCAGAAAAGCCAAAAAAAGTACAAAATGTTCAAAAAAACATTAAAAAAATATAAAACAACAAAAAGAAGAAAAAAAACAGTTCTTTTTAGAACTACCTCTAATTTATAAAAATAAACATATATTTTTAAAGAATCTCTGTCAATTTTTTTTCCTCAGGGTACGCGCACCGGGGCGCGCACCCAAAAAAAAATAAAAAAAAATTAATGAAGCAGTTAGCATGAGGGAAGAACACAAAGAGAGTAATGTTAAGAGAAAGAGAGCTAGAGGGAGAAACACAGAGGGATTGTTTATTACATAGTAAAAAACAGAGAAGGTGTAATAGGGTGAAAGTGAGAAAAGTAAAATGAATAAGGGAGCGAAAGAAGGGAAGAGAGAGGAAGAAGACTAAAGTAGAAATAGTGGGAGAATGTGAGTGGCTGTTGAAAGAAAAAGAAAGGACACTAAAAAATGGGGAATGAAGGGTAGTGACGGAACCGGGATAAATGAACAACGGTGAGGGATGGTGAAAAAAGAGCAGTGAGTGTAAGTAAGAGGGGTGAAAAGGGGTGAAAAATTGAATTAGGATAAGACATGGGGAGTGACAAAGAGAAAGGACAGAGAGAGTAAAGGAAACAGTGCCTGAATGGGTCTGAGTGAAACAGCAAAGAAAGGTAAGTAATGCAGTGTGTGTGACTTATAGGGAGTCACTGGGTGTAGGTCGGGGTGTGGGTGTGTAAGGTGTGTCTGTGGATGTGGGTCTGTGGGGTGTTTTGGTGTGGGTGGAGGTGAGGGTGTGTGAGATATGTGTGAGGGGTGTGTGGGTATGGGGGGTATGTGTGTGGGATGTATGTGTGTGTATGGAATGTGTGTGTGTGTGTGAGGAGTGTGTGTGGGGGTGTGTGTGTGTATATGAGGTGTGTGTGTGGTGTGTGTGTGGGCTGTATGTCAGAGGTGTGTGTATGTGTTGGGAGGGGGATGAGGTGTGTGTGTAGGAGTGAAGTAAATAATTAAGAAAAAGAGAATGAGTGAGGGAGCAAAGGAAGGGAACAGAGGGTAAGTGAACTAAAGAATGGGGACTGAAAGAAGTTGAATGTGAGAGGGGAAATAGGGAAAGGGGAGTAAACATGGAGAATAAGAATAAGTGAACGAAGCAGAGTAAGGAAACAGGAGTGAGGTTGCTTGAGAAATTATTAGTGAGGTTAAAGCAAAGGGTGATGACAAACTACATTTTTTTAGTCACACTTTGTATCTGTGAAAGAGAGAAGAAAAAATAAGTTATAATTAGTAAAATATCTATTTTAAAATAAAAGATACAAATGAAGAGGTTAAAAATCATAACAGTGTATTTAGAAATAAAGTAAGAGTGAAGGACACAGAAAGGGAAAAAAGTAATATAGAAGGACAAAAAGAGGAAAAAGAAATAGAAGGAGAGCAAATTACTAAGAGTAAGGCATATAGATTCACTGACAGAGAGGAAGAGAAGAAGAGAAGAAGAGAGAAATGAACTGAAGGTAAGAAAGATACTAAAAGAATGTGAGTTAGCAAAACTAAATCAGGAAACAGGAGTAAGTAAAAAGATAATGACTGAGAGGGAAAGGAGTCTAATTAAGGATGCATTTAGAAGAATGAGGAATGGAAGATAACTGAGAGTAAGTGAAGGAGAGTCATAGAGTGAAGGGATAAAGGGAGAGAGGATAATATAGAAGGATTGAGTGAAAAGGAGTGAGGAAGTTAGTAGACAGACAGACTAAGAGAAAAACTGAGTGAAGTGGAGTACAATGAGTGAGGAACGGAAATGAGTAAGGGAGCAAAAAAAGGAAAGAGAGGAGAAGAGGACTAAAACAGTGGTACTGAGAGAAAATGATTCGGTGATAAAAGTAAAGAGAAGGACACTGAAAGATAGGAAATGAGGGATAGTAATGGAACCAGAGTAAAAGAAATGGGATGAAGAAGGATGAGAGAGGAGCAGTGAATTCGTTGTAAGAGAAATGATAGAAGGTAGATAAACACAACTGAACATAACACAAAGAGAGTGAGAGACTGAGGACATAGAGGTAGTGAACGGAAAATAGACAGAAGAGGTCAAAAGAAAGGAGCAAACAAAGATAAGCGAGGGAGAGTGGGTGATTTATAGTGATAGAGTGCGACAATACTGCTGAATGAGTAAAGAGGAATTACTAAAAGAGCAAAGGAGTAAAATACGGAAAGGGAAGTAAAACAGAGAGACTGAAAGCTGAAAAGTTATGCAAGGGAGAGAGGGGATGCAGACAGTTGAAATGAGAATGAGGGGTTGTGAAAGAAGTGGAGTAAAGGAACGGGGGTTACAGAGAGTGAGAGAAAGACATTATAAGTGAGTAAAAAGAGCTGAAAGAGGATGGAAAAAGAAAAGTGAGTGTCAGACAATGGGAATACAATTTAATTTACACAATCCAAAGTATAGAATAACTTGTACAACATGTTACATAGTTTATTTTTGCTGTTCTCAGAATATATTGAATTTCACTTAAAACAGTGAGTTCAAATTACTCATCATATGATTGCGTTTTTAAAAAAAACCTTAGATACTGACAAATGACAAATGTACACTAATCTTTGATTCACTTACTTTTCCTTTAGGCCAAATAGTATATCATGAAGGTCCTTTTCTCGCTGGAAAGTACTCTGCTGTTCACTAAAAAATCCATTTCATCGACTTTCTAGAAGAAAAGCTCCAAGAACATCTGAAATATTTTCATTATTTTCATATACTCCTTTTTTTCAGTCATGACTCTTTACTCATTCCTTTACTTTTCCTTTTGGCCAAATAGTGTCAGATGTATGAGTATATTTTCAAATGAATTCTAAGAAACTCTGAAATTACCGTTTTTCCGACGTTCTGAAAGAAAGGCTCATACAACATTTTCACAATATTTAAGTATTTGTAAAACCATCTCTGACTCACTCATGTTCATCATTTTGTATAATACTGATATCACTTACTATGAGATCCACTTACAGTACTTATATGACAAGTCGATTTTTTATATTACCTGGATCACTTTTACTCAGAATATATTTTTGAACTGCAAAATAACCTTTATTAACTGGTCCCGTCTTCATAGGCCAATTACCTTTACTTAAATTTGGGTTCTAAAAACACTAGGTATGAATTTTTTAAGTCAAAAGGCAAACGTTGTTTGAAAGTCAAATGAGTGTCATTACACTGGGTCCAACCTTTACGACTTTTTAAATAGCATGTGTAATGCCCTGATGTTGTTGAAGGACCGTCATGATAAATTATAACTACAGTTGCAAACGTTCTTCCTGAAATTGATAACTGAGAAGCCACAACATTTTTAATAGAAGTTGACAATTTACTTCCATCAGGTCTACATCGTTGGAACATTAAAATCACATATTTGCCATAAGTTTGTAAAAATAATGTGGACCGCATTGCAGACTTACATTGGGTACACACCAAATTGTGATCAGCTGCTTTAACTAGATTATTAAAAGGCACTGATTTGCAGTCTGGTAAAGTCAAATATATAAATCTTTCAGTGTCTATTCTAGTACTACTTGATAAACTACAGTTGTAGCAGTCATGCTGCCATTGATAAGAAAGGCTAAAAAGATTTTTTATATCTACACCTTCATCTTCCAAAGCATCAAACATATACATTAAAAATTCCTGACAATCCTGCTGAATATTCTGTGAAAATTGATTTTGACCAGAACATATGTCTAAAAGATTTCTAATTTCTGAAACACTTTCTATTTTTGCTCTATCACTGCTACATTTCTCAAACACAGAATTAAATAAACAGCAGAATGTTTGATCCCGATTCGTTGCATTAAAAGAGTCTTCGTAACAGAGAAATCTCCAAGTAGTTCCTCTTCTGTACGCCATGGTTTAAAGAGTTGCAAAAGAGCCAAATAGTAAAATTCTCTTTTGTCTGGATTTTCACAACTCAATTTTCGATGATTAATCAAATGGCCTTTTCTCTGCTTCACTAGACATCCTTCACATCCAATGACAGCATATATTCCATTATTGATATCTTCTCTGATGTTCCTCTTATAAATATATCTTTGCAGAACTTCATAGAGACAAGCGTTCTCAAGATAAGGACTTCTATTTGGATAGTATGTATCCAACATGTTTGTCTTCAAAATATCTGTACTTTCTGGTTCTTTCTCCGCCAAATACTCTATTTCCTGTACAGATTTCAAAACTCGGTTTCGTGTTGCAGCAAGACCTAGACTCACCCAAATGATGGTTCTAGATTTGGCATATAGACTTGCTGATGACAATCGATCGGAATATTCGTATGCTCCAATTTCTCGATGTGACAACATCTTTAGACTGTAACTGTAAAATTTCTTGCTTAGACTCTTTTCATGTGAAATGTCCTCCCACATTTCCTTCAGTTCTGTCTTTTCTTTTTTTGTGATGTAAGACGTCACATATCGAGCCACAGCAATAGAGTTGTCAGCAATGAACTGAATATCCATGTTAGCATTCCACATGGACAAAATCACTGGGTTGTAGTCGTTGATGTACTTGGACTCTTCGTTTCTTTTTAAATTGTATGTATTTTTGGGTGATTTCCTCGTCACAGTATGTCGCAGAGAAGACATCAAATTATTTACTCTTCCTTTAGAAATCACTGCTCGTGGAAAACCAAAACGACATTTTGTGTAGAACTTGTCCTTGTTTCTGAATTTTCGACGACAGTACTTTCCACAACGATGGGATTGAAAGCGTAAAACTTGTTGCCTTAAACTGTTTTCTTCAGTAGTTTTTGGAACAGCACATGTTGAATACTCTTCAATGAAGCTCATCACTGTCTCATCCGAATCTGATCCAAATTTGGGTGCATCTTTAATCCACAACAACATATGTATGTGAGGAGCACCTCTCGCTTGGTACTCCTTTCTCCAAAAGAAATCCAAAACCTCTCCAAGGGGAGGATTTTTTTTGTTGGTAATGAAAGACATCATAGCTTCAAATCTATGATTAAAATATCTGCATACATTCACTGGATCCAAAGAACACAGTTCTCCAGGTGTTTTGAATTCTATATTTTGAATATTTGCATTTGCCTCGCGTATAAATTGAAGTAAGTCGTCCCATGCATACTCGGCACAGCTAAGAGTGAGGAACCATGTAGGAGTTCCTAAGTTTCTTAGCATACATTTCAATTCCCCATGACGACGGTACCAATACTTGTTTGTACCACGCTGACATGCCATGAGATTGATTAGATGAGATTCCAAAATATTATCTTGCAGATTAACTTTCTCCATAAAGTCCCTCGCCAAAACATTTTGGAGATGTGGTCCACTTTTCAGTATATGGTTTACTGCATAAGAAAGCCCAGACAAGTCACTTTCATACAGTAGATGAAACAAATATGGGATGCATTGACGAATACTTGGATCTTCAGCATATAATCTTAAAGTCCGGTATTCAGATGCTGGAATTTGAAGTGGTCGATCGTCATATCGTCCACCTTGACCTGTTGGAAATAGCTGTGGAAAACAACGAGCTTCCAAACTTTCTTCCCATACACTAATGGGACTTCCTTTTGCTGATTTCATTTGAAACAAGTCAATTGCATTCCCCATTAATTCTTTGGAATGCAAAGGATGAACAGTATAATGTTCATATATTTCTTCACTTCTAGACACATCAATTTTTTCAATTTGGCCAGCTGAAGAATCACTGTCTTTATCTGCAGCTGTTTCCTCTGCTCCAACACATACATGTTTGTAGTACTCATTGTTTTTGACCAAATACAACGTTGCCTTTTTGACTTTCCTAACATCCACTAAATCTTGCCAGATTTTCTTACTCTTTGTCGGAACCCCATTAAATAGAATAACCAGAGGTTCCTCTTCCACTTTCTCTACACCAATTGTATCAATATTTTTCTTGAAATCTAGAGGCAAATAAACAACTCTTCCCTTTAATCCTCTCTGTAAATCTGAAGGAGGCAATTTCCCTATCTTAGGCTTCATGCGAACAATTGCCTGAAAAGGATGGACACATTGAATCAAAATACAGTCATATGTATTTAAATCCATCAATTCAGGAGGAATGTCTACCAACTCAAGATTATTATGAACAGCTCTAGCAGGCATTCTGTTTTGATTTAATTCATCATAAAAATATTTACAAATACGCTGATCAGAACTCAAATCAAAAGAATTCTCCACCCACAAATAAGTTGCAAAATCCTTCCACTCATTATTTATCTTTTCACTTTTTACGTATAAATCAACTAATCTAGTTTGATGCTTATAATGAGTTCGTCGACAACACACACAAGTAAAATTCGGCCTTTCACTTGATTTCACCTTAAACCTGATAATTTCCTGCTCAAACTTTTCTGTACTTGAAATCTGTACATTGTCTTCCACATTACCTTGAATTTCTGTGTCAATTTCTACACTGTCCTCTTTTTCACTAAAATAACAAATCTCAATTTCTTCACAAATCTTCTTCACATCTAATTCAGTTCCATGCAAAAGAGCACTGTTTAATTGTTTAAGGTTAAGTGCTGGACTTTTTGCATAATACAACCTTCTCACTAATTTCCTCATTTTGTTATGATGCACTGCTAACATCCTAAAATGATGAAAAAGACTCTGACATACTTTTCTTGAAAGACAAAACCGTGAATGGCCTTGCAAACCTGTCTTTTCTCTCACTCTGCAAGGATCTAAGTCTTGCAACATTTTAATTTTCTGTTTTAGAGTTTTCTTACTATATGTACGTAAGAAGTTATAAAACAAATCGATTGATTCCTGTCGCACACTACAAATACTACTACACTTCCAAGTGTACACTGGACCCTTAGTACGTCTTCCTAAAACTTTATCAGTTAACACCTCTTCTGGTTCTCTAGGCACAAGTCTCTCTTTTTCAATCGGACAACCGTCTTTCACCTCATATGCTCGACCACTGGTGTCAACTGCATGCACTAAATCATTCTCCTGAAAGTAACTCTCCTCATTAAAAAATGGCTCACAACTTGAACTGTGCATCCATTCTCCAGAAAAAACTTTACAAAAATTAGTCCGATTAATTACTCTTTTCCATTTACTGTTTGATTTGAAAACATCAATTGTCTTGTTAAGTGTCCTAATTCTATTGATTTTTAAAATAAATAATTTTTTCTTAACTTCAAAAGCATGATCAACAATCTTCTCTACACTTTTCTTTTTCTTATAAAAAGCAGATCTCTGTTTACCTTCTTTAATATTTTTTAACAAATTTAAAACTACCCTATTGCGAAACATTCGTTTACGAATGTCCCTAAATTGATTTTGCCTTCTATTCCTATACATATTATTGTCTCCTGCTGCAGTAGTAACATTTCTTTGGAATCTCTCCTTCCTCTTCAAAATTGCTCTCTCCTTCTCTTTTTCTACATACTGTCCAACATTTTTTTGGGATCTACATATGTTCCATAAGAAAGACTTAGTTGTCTTACCAGGAGCTTTTTTCCTGTTTTTTGAAGTATTTGTTGTAGGAGACTGCTTTAATTCCGTTGCTGTTTTTGATTTTTTCCGCTTACAATCTTTTCGTCTCCTTTCCCTTAAGGGCATTTTTTCTTATTTTTGAAATCTTGATTTAAATCTGTGCAAAACAAAAATAAAAATAAAAAAATCATTATAGACCACTATTACCAAACAACAAAACAATGACAATAAGCAAACAATATAAACACTATAATACTTCTACATATGACCTTATCTCTGTTTTTAAAATATAATTCTAAAAAAATATTTCGGGCACATGAATTACTTTTACATTTTTAACAAGGATTAGATAGTATCTGCATGTTTAAAAAAATATATTTGCACATTTCACAATCATATCACCTGTGTTTCCTCAGATTAGTAAGCAGATTGTACACATGAGGTAAGGACTGTCCTGGGGAACATAGGTGGTGAGGCCGGTGTCTAAGAGTCCACTGGACTGCACTTCATGAAGCCTATCCCCCACTACACTCTTAGACACAGCCCTCACCTCCTTTCCACCTCTGGACAGACCTCTCTTCCACTACACTCCTCAACACAGGCATCACCTCCTATGCACCCATGGACAATCCTCACCTTATCTGCAACCCAGAATAGACCTCAACTCATCTGCACCATTAGACAGGCCTCAGTTCATTTACACCCCTGAACACGCCTCATCTCATCTCCACCCTGTTACCATCAATTATACTCAATGTATTGAGGCCTGTCGAAGGGCCACAGATTACATAATGTTTGTCTAAGGGTCAGAGGAGGTAAGTCCTCTCAATTGCACTCATGGACACAGACCTCAACTCCTTTGCGCCCCTGGACATGCCTCACCTCATCTGTACAATCCACTTCCTAATTTGAGGAAACACAGGTAACATACATTTCCTCTCTCTTGCAAACATTCCTACCAAGCATTACCATAAAAATGACACAAACCAGCAGCAAACAAGCTCAGTCTGCTTCCTAATCTGAGGTAACACAGGTGACATGATTGTGAAAGGTTCAAATATTTTCATGTAATAATGCACACACTATTTATTCCTTCTCAAAAATGTAAAAGCCATTCATTTGCCCCAAAATCGTTTTTTGAATAACATTTTAGAAACAGAGCACAGGTCCTATGTACAAGCATTCAACTTCACTACTGAAACCTCACTATTTCACAAAATAAAAATCCTCTATCTTGCAAATGTAGATACCAAGCATTATCAA
This sequence comes from Lissotriton helveticus, assembly GCF_964261635.1. NCBI lineage: Eukaryota > Metazoa > Chordata > Amphibia > Caudata > Salamandridae > Lissotriton > Lissotriton helveticus. Next base: position 1,474,680,268 of record NC_136065.1, read on the forward strand.
AAAGCATGACACAAACCAACAGCAAAAAAGCTCAGAGCCTAATTTACAAGGCCCTGCATTAGTTTTCCGCTGGTGATGCGTCACTTTTTAAACCCCTGCGCCACATTATACCTGCGTCAGGTATAATGTATGCAGATGGGGCGTTCCCCCGTAAAGAACCTTGTAATAGTGACGCACTGAAATCTATGAGATTTCACTGCGTCACTTTTAGGACACTGTTATGTCAAAATCTTGTACCTGCCTCACAGCAGGCGTAAGACTGACGCAAACCCTTTCACATGGGGCTTTCCCCATTTGAAAAGATGCATTGCTGGAGTTGCGTCACTTTTGTGACACACTCCAGCAATGCGTCACTTTTGCGCTTACAGATACGTCAGAAATACTGACTTATCTGTAACTCCTTGCGACATGATGCGTCATACATTAAATATGACACATCATTGGTGTCGCAAGGAGTGCGCAGTGAAAACTGACGCACCGCTGTTTTCATAAATAAGGCCCTCAGTGTCCTTCCTAATCCGAGGTAACACAAGTGACATGATTGTGAAAGATTCAAATATTTTTATGTAATCATGCACACACTATTTATTCCTTCTCAAAAATGTAAAACCATTGATTTACCCCAAAATCGTTTTTTGAATAACATTTTAGAAACACAGCACAGGTCCTATGTACTAGCATTCCATTTCAGTTCTGAAAACTCTCTATTTTACAAAATACATTTCCTCTCTATTGCAAACATTCCTACCAGGCATTACCCAAAAAATGTCACAAACCAACAGCAAAGAAGCTCATTCTGCTTCCTAATCTGAGGTAACACAAGTGACATGATTGTGAAAGGTTCAAATATTTTTATGTAATCATGCACACACTATTTATTCCTTCTCAAAAATGTAAAACCATTGATTTACACCAAAATCGTTTTTGAATAACATTTTAGAAACACAGTGCAGGTCCTATGTACAAGCATTCCATTTCAGTTCTGAAAACTCACTATTTTACAAAATACATTTCCTCTCTATTGCAAACATTCCTACCAGGCATTAGCCAAAAAATGTCACAAACCAACAGCAAAGAAGCTCATTCTGCTTCCTAATCTGAGGTAACACAAGTGACATGATTGTGAAAGGTTCAAATATTTTTATGTAATCATGCACACACTATTTATTCCTTCTCAAAAATGTAAAACCATTGATTTGCCCCAAAATCGTTTTTTGAATAACATTTTAGAAACACAGCGCAGGTCCTATGTACAAGCTTTCCATTTCAGTTCTGAAAACTCACTATTTTACAAAATACATTTCCTCTCTATTGCAAACATTCTTACCAGGCATTACCCAAAAAATTTCACAAACCAACAGCAAAGAAGCTCATTCTGCTTCCTAATCTGAGGTAACACAAGTGACATGATTGTGAAAGGTTCAAATATTTTTATGTAATCATGCACACACTATTTATTCCTTCTCAAAAATGTAAACCATTGATTTGCACCAAAATCGTTTTGTGAATAACATTTTAGAAACACAGCACAGGTCCTATGTACAAGCATTCCATTTCAGTACTGAAAACTCACTATTTTACAAAATACATTTCCTCTCTATTGCAAATATTCCTACCAGGCATTACCCAAAAAATGTCACAAACCAACAGCAAAGATGCTCATTCTGCTTCCTAATCTGAGGTACCACAAGTGACATGATTGTGAAAGGTTCAAATATTTTTATGTAATCATGCACACACTATTTATTCCTTCTCAAAAATGTAAAACCATTGATTTACCCCAAAATCGTTTTTTGAATAACATTTTAGAAACACAGCGCAGGTCCTATGTACAAGCATTCCATTTCAGTTCTGAAAACTCACTATTTTACAAAATACATTTCCTCTCTATTACAAACATTCCTACCAGGCATTACCCAAAAAATTTCACAAACCAACAGCAAACAAGCTCATTCTGCTTCCTAATCTGAGGTAACACAGGTGATATGATTGTGAAAGGTTCAATTATTTTTATGTAATCATGCACACACTATTTATTCCTTCTCAAAAATGTAAAACCATTGATTTACCCCAAAATCGTTTTTTGAATGACATTTTAGAAAAACAGCGCAGGTCCTATGTACAAGCATTCCATTTCAGTTCTGAAAACTCACTATTTTACAAAATACATTTCCTCTCTATTGCAAACATTCCTACCAGGCATTACCCAAAAAATGACACAAACCAACAGCAAAGAAGCTCATTCTGCTTCCTAATCTGAGGTAATACAGGTGATATGAGTGTAAAAGGTTCAAATATTTGTATCTAATCATGCACACACTATTCATTCCTTCTCAAAAATGTAAAACCATTGATTTGCCCCAAAATCGTTTTTTGAATACCATTTTAGAAACACAGCGCAGGTCCTATGTACAAGAATTCCATTTCAGTTCTGAAAACTCACTATTTTACAAAATACATTTCCTCTCTATTGCAAATATTGATACCATGCATTTTTTAAAAGCATCACACAAACCAACAGCAAAGAAGCTCAATGTGCTTCTTAATCTGAACTCTCTATCTATATTGAATGAATTATAACTCACCTTTACAAATGCTTTTGGAGATTGAGAACAGTGTCAGATACACACACCAATATTTCTTTAGCAGAGCAAAAGGTATGTACTCCAGGCACTGCAACCATGAATGGCACAGAAAACCTCTAATTCTACGCACATATTCCTCATGGTAACCAATCAAAACTCTTCCCTCTCTATTTTCAAATCAACACCCTTCCCCCCCTCAGCCCTTTCTACCTGTTACCATAGCAACTCCCTCCTCACTGAGCTCTGAGGGTTAAAAGTTTATTCTACAATGTTGCACATGAACTCAGCAAGGATGTTTGACCTATCAATAAACCAGCTTATCAGGTGCAATCTTTCTTTTTATGACTTTTTCTTGACCATTCAAATGACTTCTTTCACAGAATACAACCATGCACCCTAACTTTCACTTTTCAACTATCTGAATCCACCAATCATTGCTTGTGATTCAAGAGCACTGAAACTCCACAATTTTTATTTTGCAAACTCCTACTGTTCCAACTGCCATTTCATTCCTACACTTCATCTGACTGCACCAGAACCTCCTCTCACCATGTACTCTGTCTGGATTATTGGACATAGCTACATTCACTGGGCTCAAAGGTATGCAGCTATCAGAAACTTTCACAACCTTGATTTACCAAATGTGCACATAAAATGGATTGGCCAAAGAGGATTGAGATGTCATCAATTGATACCATTGGTGAAAACCTTTCACCATCTGCCACACCCTGACCTTATAATTTTGCACTGTGGTGGAAATGACCTAGGCACTTTGACTGGGGTAGGTCTGGAAATGGTTTTAAAGGACACCTTTGGGCAATTGATGACACTTTTTCCACAAACTGCCTTGGTATATTCCAATATATGCCAAAGACAGAAATGGAAGTGGTCCAACCAATTTTGTCCACAGATTGAGAAAGCAAGGAAACATGTGAATAAATCTGTTTCTGCTTACATGAGAGACTATGGAATGGGTTCAATATACAACAACAACTTGCGTTACAACATGCAAGATATCTACAGAGGAGATGGTGTGCACTTCTCAGATGAGGGGAATAGAATATTCCTCCTGAATTTAAGATTGTGCATTGGAACCTACTTGTAGGTACCTAAATCAGACCCAGAACCCAAAAGCTCTTTTCAGGGCTACCCTACATCTGATCACTCACAATGATTATTTTACTCTAACTTTTTTCACTAATTTTCACCAAAGTACGCTCCCCGGTACGCTCCCCGGTGCGCGTACCGGGCGCTCCCCCCGCGAAAAATAAAAAATATATATATTTTTTTGGCCTATATGGGCCTCCTAAGCCGCCCTCAGAAAACCTCGGGGGTCAGGGGGTGTCTACAGTGCCCCCTTTTACCCATTCCCAACGTTGTTTGTCCTCCATCTTGTGTCTCAAATCTACCGAAACACAAGATGGAGGACTCCCGTTGCGCTGCCGGTACGCGTACCGGGGCGCGCCCCGGTGAGCGCTCCCAATTTTTTTTTAAAGTTAATTTACATAAAAACCTCTGTAGAGAAGTTCACCAAATATAGAATAGGACATACTACATACCAGTCCCTACCATTTTCCCAAATTTGATGGAATTCCATTGAGCCATTTGGCCTGTAGCCCTCTCTAAATATCCTGAGGTAAATTACATGACAAAAACACATCTGAAGTGTTAGAATTTACAACCAATTAAAATGTTACTTTCAATTTCTAGTATTATTTCCTGACATTTGATTGGTTATGAACAATAATATAAATGAAAAAAGAGGGAAACACAGCCATTTTGACTACAACTACCTGAGGTACATCTTGAAAGGATTTTCATATTTTTTCTTCTTCACCTCTCTCAAAAGTAAGTTGTTAATTTGTAAGGAGCACTTTAAATTAATTAGTAAAAACGTTTTCTGATAGTTATTTATTGTCCCTCTGTTATAGTTATAGCTTGAGATAGGCTTCTCTATTATATTTATATATTAAGTTAGGCTTCTGTAGTATAATTATGATTTTAATTAGTCTTCATCACATGCACTTTTTAATAGTTCTACTTCCTGCCTGATACCATACACTGCCCAAACATAACTTCACTGTTAAAAACTCAGAAGTACCTGTCTGAACTTAAACCTAACAGTGCCCTATCTCTACTGATATATTTATTTTTTATACAATTTACAGCAACAAAATGGAAGGAGAACAAAAGAAATGTAATATTTCATTCGAAATTGATCTCGAGAACAACCCAGAGGAAGAGATTAATGATTTAGACTTTTTGGATCAGTCTCTTAATGAAGAGTATCTTAAATATGTGGAAGAAATGGAATCATGTAATCCAAATGAGGACATTCCTGACGAAATAATGTTGGAAGTATTATTAAATTTTGAAAAATCAGAGCAATACCTTTTTATTTAATAATTAAAACTTGTTCCAGACATTATTCTTTTTTATATGTAATTCATGAAATAGTACCAAAATGAATATAATATAATGTGAGACTTATACTATACTGTGCAACTTTTGTATGTTACATAGTAATTTTCCTCATAGTTACTTCCTTTCTCCCACTATATTATCTCCAATGTTTATTTGACATCTCTTTTTCATCTCCTGCCTCCATGTTGTTTCTCCTTTCCTGACAGACTATAGTATAGATACCATATACCACAATAACTTCTGTAACAACATGCAAATTATCTACAGAGGACACTGTCTACATTGAATTTAAAACTCTGCATTGGTACCTACATGCTGGTACTTATATCACCCACACAACACAACAACTCTATGCAGAGCTACCCTACCTCTAAGCACTTTAAATTATTATTTTCACTGGGTTTCCCCATGTGTGAGGGGGGGTGAGGTGTGTGTGGGGGGTGTCTCTGAGGTGTGTGTCTGTGTGTGTGGGGGGTGTGTGTGTGGGTGTAGGTGTGTGGGGTGTGTGGGTGTGGGTGGGGGTGTGAGAGTGTAAGGTGTGTGTGTGGGTGTGGGTGTGTGGGGTGTTTGGGTGTAGTTGGAGGTGTGGGTGTGTGAGGTGTGTGTGGGGGGTGTGTGGGTGTGGGGGGTATGTGTGTGGGATGTGTGCGTGTGTGTAGGATGTATGGATGTGTCTGTAAGGTGTATGTTTGTGTGTGGGGGAGTTGTGTGTGTGGGATGTGTGGGGTGTGTCTGTAAGGTGTCTGTGTGTGTGTGTGGGGGGGGGTGAGGTGTGTGTGTGAGTGTGGGTGTGTGGGTGTGTGTGTGGGTGTGGATGTGTAAGGTGTCGGTGTGGGTGTGTGGGGTGTTTGGGTGAGGGTGGAGGTGTGGGTGTGTGAGGTATGTGTGGGGAGTGTGTGGGTGTGGGGGTGTAGGGTTATGTGTGTGGGGTGTGTGTGTGTGTGAGTTGTGTGGGTGTGTGTGTGTGAGGAGTGTGTGTGTGGGTGTGTGTGTGGGGTGTGTGCGTGTGGGTGTGTGTGGGATGTACTTGTAGGTACCTAAATCAGCCACAGAACCCAAAAGCTCTTTACAGAGCTACCCTACCTCTGTTCACTCAAAATGATTATTTTACACTAATTTTTTTCACTATTTTGCCCCATGGTACGCTCCCCGGTACGCTCCCGGTGCGAGTACCGGGCGCTCCCCCCGCGAAAATCGAAAAAAAATTATTTATTTGTTTGTCCCGCGGGACCCTTTTATGGCCCCCACATCAAACCTAGAGGGTCAGGGGGGTCTATCCCGGCCCCCTTTTGGTTATTTCCCCCTTTGTTTTTGCCACCTCTTGTGTCTCGATCCTACCGAGACACAAGATGGCGGCCGCTCCGGACTGTTTCGAATGTTTACAGACACCCGAAAGCCAATCAGCTTTCCGCGCGCGAACTCGCGGTGCGCGCCAGGAGCGCTCCCCGGTGCGCGTACCGGGGCGCGGCTATAGATATATATATTTTTTTAAACCCAAATTACTCAAAATCCACTGGAGCACATATCTTGAGACATATCAAAGGCACATCGGGCTACCAGTCCCTACAATTTTGCCAAGTTTGGTGAAAATCCATTCAGCCGTTCGAGCTAAAAGTGAGTCCAACCGCCCTATGGAAATTAACATGGGGAAAACACGTTTTGGGACCCCCCCTTTTATTTCAGCCCCCGATTGACGAATCCCCCCAAACTTTCAGGGAAGGAGCGGAGAGCCGCGAGGCAAATTTTGAGTAAACTTTCAGGCAGATTCCTCAACCGGCGCCAAAGTTATTCCCAATAGAATGTTGCGATTTCCCTATGGAAAACAATCCTAACTATAACTACCTACTGGCGACCGCATATATATATATATATATATATATATATATATATATATATATATATATATACCTACTGGCGGTCGCAATATATATATATATATATATATATTACCTACTGGCGGTCGCCAGTAGGTATATATAGTTAGGATTTTTTCTCTATGGGATTTTTGAAAATTCTATGTCTAATAACTTTGGCATTTGTGGACGGAATTGGCTGAAATTTTCTGGAAAATGGAACATTTTGTTTCTGAGCAGCCCCTGGAAATTTGGGGGGGTTCGTCAAGGGGGGGCCGAGAAAAAAGGGGGGTCCCAAAACGTGTTTTTAACATTGAGTTTTCCATAGGGCGGTTGGCCTCACTTTTAGCCCGAACGGCTGAATGGATTTCCACGAAACTTGGCAAAATTGTAGGGACTGGTAGCCCGATGTGCCTTTGCTAGGTCTCAATATATGTGCTTCAGTGGATTTTGAGAAATTAACGTTTAAAAAAAGATATATATCTGTAAGCGCGCTCTGGGCAGCGCTCTGGTTCGCGGACTTTACGCGTAACGGAACTTCGCGAAGCGAAGCTGATTGGCTCTCCGGTGTCTGTCAACATTCTAAACAGTCCGGAGCGGCCGCCATCTTGTCTCTCGGTAGGATCGAGAGACAAGAGGAGGCCAAAACAAAGGGGGAAATGACCATAAGGGGGCATAGTAGATCCTCCCTGACCCCCCAGGTTTAATGTGGAGGCTTTAAAAGGGCCCCGCGGGGCAAAAAAAAAAAATTTTTTTTTTTGTTTTTTTTGCGTGGGTAGCGCCAGGGTCGCGAACCGGGAAGCGTTCTGGGCAGCGTACTATAAGGAAAAAAGAATGATAGACTTTTCAAATACTGTATGTTAATTGATTGTTGGTTTTGTTGATTATTTTTTAATTTTTTTTATTTTTTAAGCAATTATTTATTATTGTGATTGTGTTTGAAAATGTAATAACATTTCTAACATTTAACTAGTTTATGAATTACATATAAAAATGATTAAAAACTCAAAAAAAATTTAATATTACATACAATTTTATTTTTCGGATTGTTTTTCAAAATTTAATAGAACATCTAGCATTTGACTATCCGATATGTCCTCTTGTTGAGTGAACATAAGTTCCCACATTTGACCGTCATCATAATGAAGTAAATGATCCACAGATTCTACACATTGAACTAATTCATGGTCCCGTGATTCATCCATGAAATCTGAGTCATCATTGTCCTCAATATCTTTTTCTGTGTTGTTCTCCAGAACAATTTCGAAGGAAACATTCTGCTCACCTTCCATTTTATTGCTGTAATTTGCATAAAAAATAAATATATCAGTAGAGATAGGGCACTGTTGGGTTTAAGTTCAGTACTTGTGAGTTTATAACAGAGAAGTAATCTATGGGCACTGTATGGTTTCAGGCGTGAAGTAGTACTATTAAAAAGTGCCTGTGAAGAAGCCTAAGTAAATTCATAATTATACCACAGAAACCTAAATCAATCCATAATTATAATAAAGAAGCCTTTCTCAATGTCTAACTCTTACAGAGGGATAGTATATAACTATCTGAAAATGTTTTCAAATTTATAAAATAATATCTCACCTTCTAAAAAGAAGTTTAAGTTGTGAGTGAAAATGATCTTGCAATGTAGTTCAGGAAGTAGTAGTCAAAATGGCTGTGTTTCTCTCTCTTCCTTTATATATATTCAGATACATAGCCAATCAAATGTCAGGTAAAAAAAGTAGAAAATGAAAGTAACATTTTAATTGGTTGTCAATTCCAACACTTCAGATGTGTTTTGTGAAGTAATTTACCTCAGGGTATTTAGAGAGGTCTACAGGCTAAATGGTTAAATGGAATTTCAATCAAATTTGTGAAAATGGTAGGCATTGGTATGTAGTATGAGCTAATCTATATTTGGTGAAATTGTCTCCAGTCGCTTTTCTGTAAACTACTTTCCCACCTTTTTTGATGGTGCGCTTCCCAGGGAGCGACCCGGTACGCGAACTGGTGTGCGCCCCGGTTCGCGAACCTTAAGCGTTACGGGAGTCCACCATTTTGTGTTTCGGTCGAATTAAGATACAAGATGGAGGGCAAATAATGTTCAGAATGGGTAGAAGGGGGCACGGTAGACTTATCTTGACCCCCTAGGTTTTCTGAGGGTGGCTGAGGAGGCCCATATGTGCGAAAAAAAAACATTTTTTTTAAAAATTTAGCGAGGTTAGCTCCCGGTTCGCGTACCGCGTAGCGCCCCAGGGAGCGTACTTTGTTGAAAATTAGTGAAAAATGTTAGAGTAAAATAATAATTGTGAGTGATCAGATGTAGGGTAGCTCTGAGAAGAGCTTTTGGGTTTATGGTACATTTAGGTACTTATAAGTAGGTACCAATGCACAGTCTTAAATTCAGAATGAAAATTCTGTTGCCCTCATCTGAGAAGTGAACTCCATCTCCTCTGTAGATATCTTGCATGTAGCAACGCAAGTTATTGTTGTACAGGGAGCCCATTCCATGGTCTCTCATGTAAGCTGAAACAGATTTGTTTACATGCTTCCTCGACTTCTCAATTTGTGGACAAAATTGGTTTGACCACCTCCATTTCTGTCTTTGGCATATATTTGAATATACCAAGGCAGTCTGAGGAAAAAGTGCCATCAATTGCTCAAAGGTGTCCTTTAAAAGCATTTCCAGACCTACCCCAGTCAAAGTGCCCAAATCATTACCTCCACAGTGCACAATTAACAGGTCAGGTTTTGGCAAATGCATAAAGGTTTTCACCAATGGTATCAATTGGTGACATTTTAATCCTCTGTGGCCAAACCACTTAATTTCCACATCTTGTAGATTGAGGTTAGGTAAATTCCTGTTCTCAGCATACCTCTGAGCCCAATAGATGTAACTATGTCCAACAATCCAGACAGAAAACATGGTGAGAGAAGCTTCTCCTGCAGTCAGATGAAGTGTGGCAATGAAATGGCAGTTGAAAAAATAAGAGTTTAAAATGAAAAAAACTGTGGAGTTTCTGTGTTAATGAAGCAGTAACAGTGATTGGTGGATTTTGATTGCTGAAAACAGAAAGTTAGGGTGCATGGATGAGTTGTTTGAAAGATGTATTTTGAGTGGTCAAGAAAAAATCATTAAATGAAAGAATGCACTGGATATGAGGTGCACTGGGAGTTCAGAGTTCAATTGCAACATTGTTGTGTGAACTTGCAAACACCAGAGGTCTTCCAAGAGGTGGTTGCCATGCAGAAAAGGCATGAAATGGCAGAGGGGGGAAGGGTTTTGATTTGAAAAAAGTGAGGGAAGAGTTTTGATTGGGTGACATGAGAGATATGTGTGAAGAATTACAGCATTTCTGTGCTTTTGATAGCTGCAGACTCTGGAGTGCATACCTTTTGCTCTGCTGAAGACAAATTGGTGTGTTTCTGAGACTGTTTTGAAACTCAAAGTATTTGCTAAGGTGAGAAAAGATTTCTTTAATTTAGATAGAGAATAGTGTGCTTTAAGGAGAAAATTATGAAGAAAGTTGTGTTCTTCAAATGTTGCTTTGTCTCAAGTGTTTTACAAATAGATTTTGTTTCTTTGAGAAAATGTAATTGGAGAAAATGTGAAGTATTAGTACTGACAGGGTGTTATTGTGCATAGGAGCTGTGGAGTCTTTTCAAATTATGATTTGAAAATCGTTTTTGAGGAAAATGAATGGTTATAATATTTATGACAAGGACATAATGGTGTATGCTTCATTATAAGGCAATTGAGTGTCTCTGATGTTATTTTTCCCATTTTAATGTAAGACCTTTCTCTGTGGAGCATATTGCTTGTAAATATGCTCCCACCTGTGCATGGCAAATTTAGATTTTGAATGATTGTGTTACATAGCTATGTTAAAAGTGACCCAACCATGCTGCAAAGGCAATCAAAAAACGCTTTTATGTGTCTTAAGGACATTTTAAGTCATTTCCCTATGTGCAGTGTTTTCAAATTATGATTTGAAAATCGTTTTTGGGGAAAAGGAATGGTTTGTAAATTTATGACAAGGATATAATGGTGTATGCTTCTTTATAAGGCATTTCAGTGTCTCTGATGTCATTTTTCCCATATTACATTAAAAGACCTATCCCCGTGGGGCACATTCCTTGTAAATATGCTCCCACCTGTGCATGGCAAATTTAGATTTTGAATGTTTGTGTTACATAGCTATGTTAAAAGTGACCCAACCATGCTGGAAAGGCAATCAAAAAACGCTTTCATGTGTCTTAAGGACATTTTAAGTCATTTCCGTTTGTGCAGTGTTTTCAAATTATGATTTGAAAATCGTTTTTGGGGAAAAGGAATGGTTTGTAAATTTATGACAAGGATATAATGGTGTATGCTTCTTTATAAGGCATTTCAGTGTCTCTGATGTCATTTTTCCCATATTACATTAAAAGACTTTTCCCCGTGGGGCACATTCCTTGTAAATATGGTCCCACCTGTGCATGGTAAATTTAGATTTTGACTGTTTGAGTTACATAGCCATGTTAAAAGTGACCCAAAAACTTGCAAAGGCTTTAAAAAAACACTTTCATGTGTCTTAAGGACATTTTAAGTCATTTCCCCCCGGGTGCAGTGTTTTCAAATTATGACTTGAAAATCGTTTTTCACGTAAAGGAATGTTGTTAAAATTTATGTGCGTCATATGCCCCCAAATTTCTTTTTCAGGGGTGCAGCAGGGTGTTCTTGAGACACCCCTGCACCTTTGGAAAAATTCCTAATTTGCGATGAGCTAATTGCTAATCGCAAATTGCACCTTCATTCCTATGGGCCTCCTGGCCCATGGAAATGAATGGGTAATTTGCAATTAGCAATTTGCTCATTGCAAATTAGGAATGGTAAAGAATCGCTATTTATTCCTTAAAATTCGCTATTTTGGAAATGCAAAATAGTTTGATGATACATATGGCGGTTCATCTCTAACAAGATAAGAAGCTTAGGGATACATTTATGATGACTGGCGCAATGAAGTGGACATCACTTACTTCATTGGTAGAGCTTTACATGTATTATCTCCTCTGTATTCTTCGTCAAGCGTAACTTTCATCTGCAATCCTGAGTAGGCCTCACCTTCAACAAACATCTGGATAGGGCACACCTTATCGTCATCCTGAATTAATCATTTAAAATGCTAGGGACAGATTTATGATAGGTGTATGCCTCTTTTGCGCCACTGTGCGTCACTTTTGTGATGCAGCGGCGGTGCAAAAGATTTGCTATGAGGCGACAAAATTACAAATTGATGCATTTAGGCAGATGTGTCATGGTGTAAAAAACACCGTGCCACATGAAACTGATGCAGCAGTGATGCAAAAGATGCACCATGTTGCAAGACAGGCCTCACTTGGGGCCATATGTATGAAGCTAATTAGCATTTGCAAAGGTCGAAGTTCTGTGAATTTTGGCCTTTGCGAATGCTAATTAGACAAATGGTATGTATCAAACAAGTTTGATGCAAAATAAGGAATAGCAAAATTTGCTATTCTTTATTTTGCGATTGCACTGAAGGATTTGCAAATTTTGTGATTTCTTAAATGCAATGTAAGAAACAAAAAATATGCAAAAAATGCCATTAAGGATTTGCAAATTACCACCAACTTCTAGTTGGTGGTATTTTGCGAATTCTTTTCAAAAAGCTTTTTTTCCAAAAAACAAAAGGTGCCATATGACGCCCATACATGCCCTTAGGGCATGTATGTGCGCCATATGCCCCCAAATTTCTTTTTCAGGGGGTGCAGCAGGGTGTTCTTGAGACACCCATGCACCCTTGGAAAAATTCCTAATTTGCGATGAACTAATTGCTAATCGCAAATTGCACCTTCATTCCTATGGGCCTCCTGGCCCATGGAAATGAATGAGTAATTTGCAATTAGCAATTTGCTCATTGCAAATTAGGAATGGTAAAGAATCGCTATTTATTCCTTAAAATTCGCTATTTAGGAAATGCAAAATAGTTTGATGATACATATGGCAGTTCATCTCTAACAAGATAAGAAGCATAGGGATAGATTTATGATGACTGGCACAATGAAGTGGACATTACTTACTTCATTGGTAGGCCTTTACATGTATTATCTCCTCTGTATTGTTCATCAAGTGTAACTTTGATCTGAAATCCTGAGTAGGCCTCACCTTAAACAAACCTCTGGATAGGCCACACCTTATCGTCATCCTGAATTAATCATTTAAAATGCTAGGGACAGATTTATGATAGGTGTATGCCTCTTTTGCGACACTGTGCGTCACTTTTCTGATGCAGCGGCGGTGCAAAAGATTTCCTATGATGCGACAAAATTACAAATTGATGCATTTAGGCAGATGTGTCATGGTGCAAAAAAAACGTGCCACATGAAACCGATGCAGCAGTGATGCAAAAGATGCACCATGTTGCAAGACAGGCCTCACTTGGGGCTATATGTATCAAGCTAATTAGCATTCGCAAAGGCCTAAATTCTGCGAATTTCAGCCTTTGCGAATGCTAATTAGACAAATGGTATGTCTCAAACAAGTTTGATGCAAAATAAGGAATAGCAAAATTTGCTATTCCTTATTTTGCGATTGCACTGAAGGATTTGCAAATTTTGCGATTCTTTAAATGCAATGTATCAAACAAAAAATATGCAAAAAATGCCATTAAGGATTTGCAAATTACCACCAACTTCTAGTTGGTGTTAATTTGCGAATTCTTTTCAAAAAGCTTTTTTTCCAAAAACAAAAGGTGCCATATGACGCCCATACATGCACTTAGGGCATGTATGTGCGCCATATGCCCCCAAATTTCTTTTTCAGGGGTGCAGCAGGGTGTTCTTGAGACACCCCTGCACCCTTGGAAAAATTCCTAATTTGCGATGAGCTAATTGCTAATCGCAAATTGCACCTTCATTCCTATGGGCCTCCTGGCCCATGCAAATGAATGGGTAATTTGCAATTAGCAATTTGCTCATTGCAAATTAGGAATGGTAAAGAATCGCTATTTATTCCTTAAAATTCGCTATTTTGTTGTGAAAGCTTTTATTCGACACTTTGTCATAAAGCCAACATGCATATAGTACACATAATTATCATTAAAATTTGTTCAATCATTAAACTTTACAAACATTCATATGTGCAAAAGTACAAGTAGGTGCAAGATTCAATTGTGAGATAATTAATTGATCATATATTTTAAGGAGATTATACATGCCGGGGTTTTTTACTAGACCAAGTCAATTATTAAGAACAATTATATACAATTATAAATATTTAAAAGCCAGAGAATTAAAATCATGTTGTTTCTACAGTAAAATTCCAAGTTTCTTTCTAATTATGCAAACACCATGGAGGTACCTACTCAACCCAAATACTATTAACCTACTGTTCGAGGATCTAAGTATACGCTCTGCCTCTTTGTATGAACGTGTTCCCAGGTTTTTACAAAGAGGTAATATCCATTTTTTGCGAGATGATACGTATAACGAACAAAAGAAGAGGATGTGAGCCTCGTCTTCTTTCGATTTTAGGTCACATGAAGTGCAATAAGGATCTTTACTTGTTCCTCCCCACCGGCACGTATTTGCTTTGATCTGTAGAACCCCATACCTAAATTTGAGGTAAACAGATTTAGCCAGGGGTGGCTCAATTTCGTCCATAAAATGTTCGAATGAGGGGTGGTCCTTAAAATGCAAAAATGTGTGCGTTAGTGTACCAGTAGCACGTTCGTATACATGTGTGTTTACATAATTCCAGTAGGCAGTTTTTACTTGATTTTTACAAATATTTGGCGAGCTAATAGATATAGCTGGTGTTTCCCAGAAGTGTGATAGGCCTATTTTTGTGAACCAGTAGCGTACGTGTCTCAGCCACTTAATTGAGTTAAAAAAGTCCAACTCCCTAACTTCCAATAAACCAGCTCTATAATCAGCAAGTTCCGGGGTAGACCATAATCTCACCCAATAAAGCAATGGCCGCATCCAACATAAGAGGTCTGTACGCTTTAAGTTGATGTCTAGGTAGACTGGCACTAAAGGTGTTCTTACAGGCAGTCTTAGTAGACGTCTAAAAAACATATTTTCGTCAACATCAAATGTTTTTTTACAGTAAGGCCCCCAAATCTCAGCCCCATACAAGGCAGCAGATTGAGCTTTTGCTTTGAACACTTCTATCGCAGGAGTTATAGCTTTAGATGTACTTCCACCATGGATCTTTAAAATGGGGAGTGAATTCTGTTTAAGTGTTAACCTGCTTTTATCAAGTTGGTTTGTCCAAGACATTCTACTGTCTAGCCTAATGCCCAGATAATCAAAAGAGTCTACATACTCAAGTTTGGTATTATTTAGGGCCAGGTTCTTCTTGAATGATTTGGAGGGATTGATTGCCATATATTTCGTTTTGGATGAGTTAATTTCTAACCCCTTCTTTACACAATAGCTGTTGAATTTGTTAATTAGATTTTGCAGGCCTTTAGGGGTTTGGGATATTAGGATGGTGTCATCCGCAAATAATAGTGCTGTGACTACCTCATTGCACAGTTTAGGTGAATCATGATTGCATTGAGCTAGATAGTGGGGAATGTCATTTACAAACAGGGAAAAGAGGGTTGGGGCCAATACACACCCTTGTCTCACCCCCCTTTTCACTGGAATAGATCGTGTAAGTTCTCCGTTTCTTCCCCACCTTACTTTAGCAAAGTTGTCAGTATGCAATTTTATAAGATTAATCAACAATTCATCCGGGACACTCATCTTCTGTAAACATTCCCATAATAAATGGCGAGGAACAAGATCAAACGCCGAGCGTAGGTCCATGAATGCAACATATATACTACACTTCTTTATCTTAACATATTTCCAGTATATACACATGAATCTGTACACTTGATCCACAGTGCTAGTCTTAGATCTAAATCCTGCTTGGAATTTGGAAAGGATCTCAGATTCATCAATCCATATTAAAAGTCGATTTAAAATATGTCTGGCAAAGATTTTTTGTAAAATATCAATTAAACTAATTGGTCTGTAATTACCCGGGTTGTAGCGATCCCCTTTTTTAAAAATAGTTACTATCTCAGCCCCTTTCCACGTTTCAGGGATCGGGGTTCCTAGTAAGATTGAATTACACAAATAATTTATGTAAGGGCACCATACCTCAATATTATGGGTAAATAAATCGCCGGGTAATTTGTCCGGACCTGGGGCTTTACCTGCCTTTATTGATTTTATAGCACACAGAGTTTCTTTGGTGCTAAATTGCACAGGATTGGTACACTGGATGGAAGGCCCGGGCTCATTATATTCAACAGGAAACCCTACCTGATCATACAAAACCACAAAATGATCAAACCAGACCTTTTCGTCCAAAAAAAAATCCCTATTGGAGCTACCTGTTTTGTTTTTTTTGGCTATTAAATTCCAGAAGGTACATTGGTCACGTCTATTGGCGGCACTCAGGAGCTCTTCCCAGATTTGCTCATCCCATTCCCTTTTTGCATTTTGTATAAGGTTTTTATATGCTTTTCTACATTCTTTAACCCTCAACTGGTCTTTAGATTTCACAGCAATAATTAGATTTGTTTTGGCTAAGAGACACTGATTGTTATACCATGGCGTCTCTAGTTCCAATTGCCTGTTTCTGTTAACTTTTTTGTTTGTATAACTTTTACTCAGGAGGGGAGTTAGAGATTCCATTAAGTGGTAGTGCATATTCAGGACATCTTGGGATCCCAACCTTACGTTTTCATATTGGGGGATGATATCTGAGAAGGTATTATAAATTCCCAAGAGTGTCTCTTCTTTTGCTAGGATATGGGCCCATTTAATTGCCTTCCTATTGTTAGAGACAACAACCTCGGCTGCCCCACTCTCACTTTCCATCCTGCTATCATGTTTTAAAAAAGGGTCAGACAATAGCCCTAGCTGTAATGGAAAGTGATCACTCTCTGGTCTGTTCCCGACCTTGAAGTCCAGTAGTAAATACCAGAGATTAGTTGAAATTAGCATGAAGTCGATCAAGGATTTAGACAACCCCTTGCTAAAGGTGTTATTAGCCGGTTTATCCGGGTCTAATCGACCGTTACATGCCCGTAGTCCATGGGATACAGTTAATTCGTATATTTGCATAGCAGCCACTGTACATTTTACATACTTTACATTATCTAAGGAGGGGATGTCAAGTGCTCTGTCTTCATTTCCCAATAGTTTTTCGAGCCCATTTATGGGCTCGAACTGGCAATTGAAATCCCCGCCTATATATACTTTGGAATCAGGCTCTAAATTAACTAGATAGGAACTAAGTTGTTCAATAACCATTGAAACCTTATTTTGTGGGGAGGGTCTATTATAGACATTTATCATATGAATGTCTCCCAAATTCCTAGTGGTTAGCCTAACACCAAGTAAATCATTAGAAACAAAATGCAGGGGCGATACAACAACATCCAGAGATATGCTTATCCAAATTATTAGGCCCCCAGAGGGTCTACCTCTTGCTGATGCAATTGCTCCCTTGAAGAACGTTTTAAAGCCAAGTCTATGTACAATGTTAGTAGCCCATGTTTCTTGCAAAAGTATAATGTCATGTTCCTCCATGAAGGAGCTCCAATTTCTATCGCACAGGTTTCTAGTCAGCCCTGCGATGTTCCATGACAGTATCTTTAAATCACGGTTGGGCTTACAAGGTTCTTGGTTGATTGGTTGGCTTGTAATCAAAAGTTCACCCTCGTTGGATATGTTCATGGGTGCCAGCACAGGTTTCTGGTTCCGTTGTACTTTGTTGAGCAATGATGATGTTAGTGAGCCATGACCCTCAATGCTGCCTTCAGCAATTAAAGCTGGCCCTTGTTGGACATTTACTTTTCTTCTTGATATTTTTCCTATTTGTTCTAGCTGGAGGTTTGTGTTCTCAACATACTTATCCTCACTGAAGGAATGGGTAAACAAGCCTTTAGGTTCGACTTCATCATTTATTTGTCAATGGCCCAACCATGACCAGTTGTTGTCCGATCCCGGATTTATTGGGGGTATTCTTCCAATTGGGGTTGGAGGGTCAAAAAAGGAATATTTGTTGGCCAATGAGCCTGGCTGTTGTAATACTCTGCTATCTTGTTTCCGTTGTATTGGGTAAAAATAACTAAGATCGCAGGTCCCAATTCCTCTATTGTTACTTCGTGACTGTTGGCTATATACGAGCTGAGCAACAGAGGGATCTTTAAAATTGACCAGAACACAATCCCCTTCAATGTCTTTTGATCTTGTTCCCACCCAGCTAACTCTTCGGACTTGAATGACTTGACAATTAACTGTATAGGGTAGTGGTCTATTCTCCTTAAGCCAATATAAAGTCTTGTTTTTTAGTTCGTCATAAGACTCCCTTTTATTCGGTTTCAATCGTGGAACCCCAGTGAGAACTACCACGTACGGTTGGCACCCTGGTGGAAGATGTGCATTAGGAACCCTTTTAGGCACCTGAGGGTCAATGCTGCAGTCAGATGTTTGAGCATTGATGTTGTTACTAATGGCTGTAGGTATCATTCCATTAGTTGGTTTAGTAGGCACCCTTATTTCTAAGGTGGTAGAGTTTGAAGATTGATTTATTTTACGTGGGGCTGGTTTTGGTGGAACGGCCAGTCGCGATATATCACTGATCGGAAGATCTTTCCGGGACTCCGTACTCGGTTCTCCCAGTACAGTGTTAGACCTGCTTGGATCCCCTGCCTTATTTTTATTGACTGGGCAAGGTGGTTGAGCTGGTTTAGCTGTTACTGGGCTTTTCACAGTTCTTACAGATTCTTGACCAATCTTTGCATGAAGTTTTACCAGCGTTTTTATGGCAAAGAAATTATCCAGAGATGTTTGTTCAAATTTGTCCAAGCGGTCTGATAACCCTTCCAATTTTTCTGTTACTGACAACAGTAGAGATATCATGAGGGATTGAATCCGTTCCATCAACATTTCAGAAGCTGGTAAGTCTGTAAAGTTGTTAACTAAATCGATTGTCACAGCAGTATCAACAGGATCTCTCGATTGATGACTCTCCGGGTGTTCACCGAGTTCTGTCCCATTGTTCGTAGGGTCATTGGCTACTGCTTTACAGGAGGCTCCCACATTCGTGTAGTTTTTGCGAATTCTTTTCAAAACTTTTAGTCTATAGGCTTTGCGTGGTGTAACCAATTTTCTCCTTTTTGCCACAACCCTTCCTGTCATTTTTGGGGGTGATTGGACGGTATGGTCTGAGGGAGCATCATGTATCATTATTAGGGGCAAGTCCGATGGTGCTGTGGTTTCAGCATTTGAAACATTTCTGATTCCGGCATTAGTTAATGTTTTATTTTGGGGTGCCGGGTCAGGTACAATCTCCAAAAAGTCACTAGCCGATCTTGAATCGATGACACATGGTTGTTTATCGCTATGGTTATGTGGAGTATTAGAATCAACTGGCATAACATTGTTGAGAGGAGATTTAGCCTGTGCAAGAGACCCCATAGAAGATCGTTTGTGTGCCAGGTATTCGCATGACAATCTACGTTCCGCAAGGATAATCTCCTTCTCTACCACGGAAACCGCACGGGTAATAAAATTATCCATTGTCCCCAGCGTGGTGTTCCCCCCTCTCCTTGAGCATCTACCTGAACGGGTAGCCATTGGGGAGTATGTAGACATACACAATTTCTTAGCACAGCTAAATATATTAATGTGATCCCTCTACACAATGATCCGCAGGCTTACCAGAGGTGTTATGGGGATGGCCCGTCCCGGCCCCTGCTGGCCCCGGACGGCCACAGACGGCCCGCCCTTTGCCCGGGCTTCGCCCGGCGTCCCGCTTGCGTCCCGCAAGACGGACTCTCGCTTGTTGTTATAGGCGAGGCAGTGGTGGGCGGGGCACTCAGGGGGGCGCTGACCAGATGTCACGTGGTCATGCAGGGACTCCTGGGATAGTGAGTCCCTGCCGCGCTACCCCTGCAGCCTCCTCAGGTCGTCCTTCCACCCGTCAGCAGTCTCGGCAAGCAGGCAGACAAGCACGGTCAGCGCACTCAGGTTGGTGGGTCCACCCACAGCGAAGCGGCTCCCGCGCAGCGGGAGCGGCGAGCAGCAAAGTTCAATCTGGGCAGCAAACAGCGTCACTGGGCTCAGCAGAAGGGGCACACGAAGCAAGCAGTTCTGCTTCCTTTTACCGGTCTGCCGGTGGTGGGCGGGGCACTCAGGGGGGCGCTGACCAGATGTCACGTGGTCATGCAGGGACTCCTGGGATAGTGAGTCCCTGCCGCGCTACCCCTGCAGCCTCCTCAGGTCGTCCTTCCACCCGTCAGCAGTCTCGGCAAGCAGGCAGACAAGCACGGTCAGCGCACTCAGGTTGGTGGGTCCACCCACAGCGAAGCGGCTCCCGCGCAGCGGGAGCGGCGAGCAGCAAAGTTCAATCTGGGCAGCAAACAGCGTCACTGGGCTCAGCAGAAGGGGCACCATTCGCTATTTAGGAAATGCAAAATAGTTTGATGATACATATGGCGGTTCATCTGTAACAAGATAAGAAGCTTAGGGATACATTTATGATGACTGGCGCAATGAAGTGGACATTACTTACTTCATTGGTAGGCCTTTACATGTATTATCTCCTCTGTATTCTTCATCAAGCGTAACTTTAATCTGCAATCCTGAGTAGGCCTCACCTTAAACAAACCTCTGGATAGGCCACACCTTATCGTCATCCTGAATTAATCATTTAAAATGCTAGGGACAGATTTATGATAGGTGTATGCCTCTTATGCGCCACTGTGCGTCACTTTTGTGATGCAGCGGTGGTGCAAAAGATTTGCTATGAGGCGACAAAATTACAAATTGATGCATTTAGGCAGATGTGTCATGGTGTAAAAAAAACGTGCCACATGAAACCGATGCAGCAGTGATGCAAAAGATGCACCATGTTGCAAGACAGGCCTCACTTGGGGCCATATGTATCAAGCTAATTACCAGTAGGAAAGATCAAAATTCTGCGAATTTCGGCCTTTGCGAATGCCAATTAGACAAATGGTATGTATCAAACAAGTTTGATGCAAAATAAGAAATAGCAAAATTTGCTATTACTTATTTTGCGAATGCACTGAAGGATTTGCAAATTTTGCGATTCCTTAAATGCAATGTATCAAACAAAAAATATGCAAAAAATGCCATTAAGGATTTGCAAACTACCACCAACTTCTAGTTGGTGGTAATTTGCGAATTCTTTTCAAAAAGCTTTTTTTCCAAAAAACAAAAGGTGCCATATGACGCCCATACATGCCCTTAGGGCATGTATGTGCGCCATATGCCCCCAAATTTCTTTTTCAGGGGTGCAGCAGGGTGTTCTTGAGACACCCCTGCACCTTTGGAAAAATTCCTAATTTGTGATGAGCTAATTGCTAATCGCAAATTGCACCTTCATTCCTATGGGCCTCCTGGCCCATGGAAATGAATGGGTAATTTGCAATTAGCAATTTGCTCATCGCAAATTAGGAATGGTAAAGAATCGCTATTTATCCCTTAAAATTCGCTATTTAGGAAATGCAAAATAGTTTGATGATACATATGGCGGTTCATCTGTAACAAGATAAGAAGCTTAGGGATAGATTTATGATGACTGGCGCATCACCAGGGATGTGCCAGTCATCCTGCGCCACTGTTCCGCCACCCATGGTGTGCTGCATTTACAATGCGGCGCAGCATGGGGCAAAAATGGCACAGATGCGTGACGCATCTGTGCCGTAAAGGTGGCGCATTGCTGGAGTTGTATCGCAAGTGCGATGCAGCTCCAGCAAGGCTCAGGGGTGCCCCATCTCCACAATGTTGTGTCAAGACCTATGCCTGCTTCAAGCAGGCGCAGGGTTTTGACGCAGCTTTTTCCTATCTGATTGTAAATGCGGCACACCATGGGTGGCAGAGCAGTGGTGCACGTTAACTGGTGCATGCCTGGGGATGTGCCATTTAACATAAATCTGCCCCTTTACATTTAAGTATGTGCAGGGGACACAGAGTCGGTGAGGCTTATCCAAGGTTAAGAAGAGATGAGTCCTGTTCACTGAAAAATTAGACATAGGCTTCACCTGCTCAGCATCGCTGGACATGGCTAAATAATAGCTGCAAAATGTTACTCTTGTTAAACAATGTTACTATTATAATCTCTAAGATTTGTCTCTTACTCTGCAACATCTCATTGTTGTTATCTTTCTTTAAAGATAAAGACAACATCAACATGAGCGACAATCAGCAATCAGTTGATTTCGACCTCATCATTGAACTCGTAATTGAAACATCAGTGGATGGTGATCCCTTGGATGATTTAAATCCTGAGGATGAAGAAGAACGTGATGAGGATGCAGATTTGTCCGAATTATATGACATAGGGTGGGAAGCTGACCTGCTTGAGCCTATGGAACTATAAACATTTATTTTTAAAATTTACAATAAATGAAAAGTAAAAATGTAAACTGTTTAATTTTAAATTAAACACACCTTCAAAAACAGGTTATGTGTAGTGTCTTCAATAAAATATTAAAATATGCTCATAAAATTAGATCAGATTCACATATAAAACAGGACAGGTAAATGAAGAAGAATTCCATTTCTTTTCTGCTATTTCTGTATTCTAAATTTGCCAAAGCACTAAAAAATATTATATGTAAAAATGTTAAGTAGTGTGTTAAGTTTTTGTTGACTGTTATTGATTTACTGTTTGGTAATAGTGGTTAATAACATTTTTTATTATATTTTACCACAGATTCAACTGCAGATAATTTCAAATTTTGAGAATGCCAACTAAGGAGAGAATGAGAAAGGCTACAAAACGTCAAAGACAGCAGGTCCATCATTTACAGCAGCAGTCCTCTACAAAAAAAAATCGTCAAGTCACCAAGAAAGCACCGGGTAAGAGTACAAAAACATTCATAAGAAATATTTGTAGTAAAAAAAATATTACTACAGAAAATGTTTCAGTCCAGAAAAAGAGAAGCAATTCAAACGGAAAGGAAAGGCCAATCAAAAATGTTACTGCTAGAGCAAGAGATAACTCTGTGCATGATAGTAGAAGGAAACAACAGTTTAGGGACATTCGTAAATGAATGTTCCGCAACAGGATAATTGGCAATTTGTTAAAAAATATTAAGAAAGGTCAACAGAAAGTGCTTTTTTATAAGAGAAAAAAAAAAGTTGGGAAAGTTATTGATCAGGCATTTGAAATTAAACGTAAGTTATTTATTTTGATAATCAATAGAATTAGGAAGCTAAACAAGGCAATTTATGATTTCAAAAGAAATAGTAGATGGAAGAGAATAGTTAATCGTAGTAATTTTTGTGAAGTTTTTTCTGGAGAATGGATGCATAGTTCAAGCTGTGAGGCATTTTTTAATGAGGAGAGTTATTTCCAGGATAATGATTTGGTGCATGCAGTTGACACCAGTGGTCGTGCTTATGAAGTGAAAGATGGTTGTCCAGTTGAAAAAGAAAAACTTGTGACAACAGAGGCAGAAGAGGTGTTAGGTAATGAGGTTTTAGGAAGACGTGCTAAGGGTCCTGTGTACACCTGGAAGTGTAGTAGTATTTGCAGTGTGCGACAGGATTCCATCAATTTGCTTTGTGATTTTGTACGGTCATTTAATAAGAAAAGTTTGAAGCAGAAAATGAGGTTGTTGCAAGAATTAGATCCTTGCAGAGTGAGAGAAGTGACAGGTTTGCATGTTCATTCACTGGCTTGTCTTTCCAGGAGAGTATGCCAGAGTGTTTTTCATCATTTCAGGATGCTAGCAGTGCATCATAATAAAGTGAGGAAATTAGTTAGAATGTTGTATTATGCTAAGAGTCCAGCAATTATGCTTAAACAATTATGCGCTGCTCTTTTGCATGGTTCTGAAATAGATGTGAAGAATATATGTGAAGAAATTGAGTTTTGTTACTTTGGAAGTAAAGAGGAGAATGTTGAAATTGACCAAGAAGAAGCGGGTAATGTGGAAGATAGTGTACAGGTTCCCAGTACAGATAATTTCCAGAGGGAAATTGCGACGTTTCAGGTCAAATCAAGTGAGAGGCCAAATTTCACTTGTGTGTGTTGTCGACGCACTTATTATAAGAATCAGACTAAGTTAGTGGATTTATATGCAAAAAGTGAAAGGGAAAATAATAGTGAATGGAAGGATTTCACAACATACTTGATGGTAGAAAATTGTTTTGATTTGGGATTGGATCAACGTGTCTGTACTTATTGTTGTTGCAAATTAAATCAAAACCAGATGCCTGCTAGAGCAGTTCATAATAATCTGGAATTGGTTGAGATTCCTTCTGAATTGAAGGATTTAAATACTTATGAATCTACTTTGATTCAAAGTATCCATCCCTTTCAGGCTATTGTAAGAATGGAGCCAAAGACAGGGAAATTGCCTCCATCAGATTTACAGAGAGGATTAAAGGGAAGAGTTGTTTATTTGCCTCTAGATTTGAAGAAAAACATTAACACAATTGGAGTAGAAAAAGTGGAAGAGGAACCTCTGGTTATCTTAGTTAATGGGGTTCCGACAAAGAATAAGAAAATATGGCAAGATTTAGTGGATGTTAGGAAAGTTAAAAAGGCAACATTGTATTTGAAAAAAAATAATAAATACTATAAGAATGTATATGTTGCAGAAGAGGAAGTAAGTGAGGAAGAGGATAGCGATTTGTGTGCTGGTCAAATTGAGAAAGTAGAACCCTCTACTAGTGAAGAAATATATGAACATTATAGTGTTCATCCTTTGCACTCCAAGGAAGTCATGGGGAATGCTATTGAGTTGTTTCAAATGAAACAAGCCAAAGGGAGTCCCATTAGTGTTTGGGAGGAAAGTTTGGAAGCTCGGTGTTTCCCATAGCTTTTTCCAACAGGTCAGGGAGGAAGATATGATGAGCGACCTCATCAAATTCCTGCTTCTGAATACCGGACTTTGCGATTGTATGCAGGAGATGCTAGGTTTCGACAATGCATTCCCTATTTGTTTCATCTCCTGTTTGAAAGCGATCTGTCTGGACTGTCATATGCAGTGAACCACATCTTGAAAAGTGGTATACACATGCAAAACATCTCGGCAAGTGACTTTATGGATAAAGTCAATGTCCAAGACAGTATTTTGGATTCTCACCTGATTAATCTCATGGCGTGTCAGCGTGGTACTAATGAGTACTGGTACCGTCGTCATGGTGATTTAAAATGTATGCTGAGGAACTTAGGAACTCCCACATGGTTCCTCACTCTGAGCTGTGCCGAGTATGGCTGGGAAGACTTACTTGAATTTCTACGAGAGGCAAATGCTAACGTAGAAAACATCGAATTCAAGACACCCGGAGAACTGTGCTCTTTGGATCCAGTCAATGTATGTAGGTACTTCAATCATAGATTTGAAGCTATGATGTCTTTCATCATGAATAAGAAGAATCCACCTCTTGGAGAGGTGTTGGATTTCTTCTGGAGAAAGGAGTACCAAGCAAGAGGTGCTCCTCATATACATATGTTGCTGTGGATCAAGGATGCACCTAAATTTGGAACGGATCCAGAAGACTCAGTGATGAGTTTTATACAAGAGTATTCTACGTGTGCTGTTCCAAACGCAAAGGAGAAGAAAAGCCTAAGAGAAAAAGTTCTGCGTTTCCAAAGCCATCGATGTGGAAAGTATTGTCGTCGTAAATTCCGAAACAAGGACAAGTTCTACACCAAATGTCGTTTCGGCTTTCCACGACCGGTGATTTCTAAAGGAAGAGTAAACAGTTTGATGTCTTCGCTGCGACATAATGTGATGAAGAAATCACCTAAAAACACATACAATTTGAAGAGGAACGAAGAGTCCAAGTACATCAACGACTACAACCCGGTGATTTTGTCCATGTGGAATGCTAACATGGATATACAGTTTGTGGCTGATAACTGTATGGCTGTGGCTCGGTATGTGACGTCTTACATCACCAAAAAAGAGAAGACAGAATTGAAGGATATGTGGGAGGACATTTCCCATGAAAAGAGCCTCAGCAAGAAGTTGTACAGTTTTAGTCTGAAGATGTTGTCGCATCGAGAAATTGGAGCGTACGAATGTTCTGACCGGTTGTCTTCAGCAAGTCTCTATGCCAAGTCCAGGAGTATCATTTGGGCGAGTCTTGGTCTTGCTGCAACGCGTAATCGAGTTCTCAAACCTGTGCGGGAAATTGAGTATTTGGCGGAAAAGGAGCCAAACAGTACCGACATTTTGAAGACCAACATGTTGGATACATATTATCCAAATCGAAGCATTCACCTCGAGAATGTTTGTTTATATGAGGTTCTTCAAAATTACATATTCAAGAGGAACATCAAAGAAGATACTGAGAAAGGAGTGTATGCTGTAATAGGAAGTGAGGGATGTCTGGTCAAGCAAAGAAAATGCCACTTGGTAAACCATCGAAAATTGAGTGGCGAATCTCCTGAAAAAAAGGAGTTTTTCTATTTAGCACTTTTGCAACTTTTCAAGCCTTGGGGTGCAGAAGAGGAACTGCTTGGAGATTTTCTCTGTTACGAAGACTCTTTCAATGCCGCCAAGGAGACCATAGAATGTCCTGCTTTTCCCAAATATGTAGAAATGTTGAATGCGGAAATTGAGCAGGAAGCAATGATTGCAGCCGAGATTGCCAGAGACAGTTCTCAGGACAGTCAGAGTTCTGCTTCATTGAGTCAGGATCCACTAGGAGGACCTGTTATCGAAAATGAAGCTGCCACTGCTATGAATGAAGTGGAAAGAGCCATGGCACATGCTCAGGAGGATGCGGTTAACTTAGAATAGTTGGAAAGACAACTCAACGTTGAGCAGAGGAAAATATATGACGAAGTTACCATGCAAATTGATAATGGATTAAGTCATGACAAGAAAGAGTGCTCATGTACGTCGTTGAAGCCTGTCCGACTGTACGTGAGTGGAGAAGCGGGAACTGGAAAAAGTTTCCTTATTAAAGTAATTTCATGTTATTTGCAGGAAAGGACAGAGTCATCGCTGTCTTGTGTTGTCACCGCTCCAACTGGACTGGCAGCACATAACATTAAAGGGATTACTTTACATCGTTTACTGATGCTGCCAGTGGAGCATGACAACAAATTACAATATCACAAGCTATCTGGAGATGCTTGTTTTGAAGTTTCAAGAATCTTGAGGAAAATGAAACTTCTTATCATTGACGAAGTAAGCATGGTTTCCAATGTCATGCTTGCCTTTGTGCATTTGAGAATGCAAGAAGTTCTCAAAACAGAGTATGATGTGTTATTTGGTGGCAAACACATCATTGTTTTCGGAGATCTTCTGCAGCTGACACCAGTGAAAGGGCAACCTGTGTTCAAAATGCTCACGCATGAAGATACCAGGAAGTGCCTAGGCAGCATTGGCAACGTCAATATATGGTTAAACTTCAATTATGCTGAACTGCATGAAAATATGCGTCAGGCGAAGGATGAAGTTTACAAGACTATTCTACAAGATGTTAGAATTGGAAAAGTGACCGAGCATGGGAAAAAAGCTTTACATGCACGATTACTGTCAAATTTATATCCAGAACAAGATGTTGTGCCTGAGAATATTTTTCAGAAAATTACTGAGAAGAAATCTGGAATATGTTTGATGCCAACTCTTGCAGAATGTGCCAAATTCAACAACAAAATGTTGCATTTAGAAAAGCAAGAGATTGTGAAACTGGAAGCTATTGACAGAGTAGAGCATATGGGATCAACAATTATTTTGTCTGAGAATCTGAAAACAAAATTGGATTCATTAGAGAAGAGTATATCTAAAACTGCAGGTTTTGAAAAGACTCTGAATGTGTGCTTGAACTGCCGTATAATTTTAAGAAGGAATTTACATGTTGAAAGAGGTCTGGTAAATGGATCAATGGGTAATGTTGTTGATTTTGTGAAATACAGAAATAGAGATGGAATTGAATTTTTAAAAATTAAATTTGATGGCATTGAGGAAGTACAGCTAATTGGTCGTTGTTCTGCTAGATTTTTGCTTGTAAAAGACTTATATGTTCGCCGTAAGCAGTTTCCTGTTTGCTTGGCATATGCGGTGACAATCCATAAATCGCAAGGTTTAAGTGTAGACAGTGCATTGGTGAATATTGGCAGTTCTGTGTTCAAGGGGGGTATGGCATATGTGGCATTGTCACGAGTTAGAACTTTATCGGGATTGTACTTGATTGAGTGTGATGTCACAAACATTTGTGCGGATCTAGATTGTGTTAAGGAATACAATAGGTTAAGAAGAGAGTATGCGCCACATTTGCCTCAATATCCTTTGTTTGAGAAACGTGTGGTAGGCCGGAAACGAAGAAATGTGACCAATACTAGGGAGGTTGTAGCAAAAAGACGAAAAGTCGATGAACCTGAAATTATAAGCAGAAACAAAAAGGATTCTGTTGAAGATGTTGTTGGTTTTCAATTTGAAAACAGTTCTGGTGTCAACTGCTATGCTAATGTAGTGGTTAATGTTTTGTTTTCTCTAGAAAATGTAAAAGAAGAGATTGTGGTCAATTCTGATCAAAGATTTTGCAGTTTGTTAAATTCTGTCTTAGAAAAATGTAGCACTGATAGAACAAACATAGAAAGTGTGTCTGAAATTCGAAATCTGTTAGACAGATGTTCAGGCCAAACACAATTCTCTCAAAATATTCAGCAAGATTGTCAGGAGTTTTTAATGTATATGCTTGATGTATTGCATGCTGAAGGTGTAGATGTAGATCAGCTGTTTGGGCTTTCTTATCAATGGCAGCATGACTGCGAGAACTGTATGGTATCAAGTACTACTAGTGTAGACTAAGAAAGATTTATATATTTAACTTTGCCAGACAGTAAATCAGTCTCCTTTGATAAGCTAGTAAAAGCAGCTGATCACAACATGGAGTGTAGCCAATGTAAATCTGAAATGATGTCCACATTATTTATACAAACATATGGCCAGTATGTCATTTTAATGTTCCAACGATGTAGGCCTGATGGAACAAAATTGACAACTTTAATTAAAAATTTTGTGGCTTCGCAGTTGTCAATATCAGGAAGGACTTTTGTAACTGCAGCAATTATATATCATGACGGTCCTTCAATAACATCAGGACATTACACAGCTTATTTAAAGTCTAGAAATGGCTGGTCATTCTGCAATGATTCTGTTTTAATTTTCAAAAAAAAATTGCCGTATGACCTTAAAAACTCTTACCTGGTGTTTTTAAAACCAAAATTTTAGGGAAAGAATCTCGGGATGTGCTCTGTGGAATTTCAAGAAGTTCTAATGGCTCCTACACGATTTGGCCTTGAGGATAAGTGTAGTTCAGAGACATAACTTCTAACCATAAGACTGGACGTCATGGAGAAATAAGTGCACTTTGAATGAGTTCAGAAAAACTATTTCTTTTTATAAGCTAATTGAAGCAGCCAATCAAAACATAGAGTAGAGGGAATGTAAGTCTGCAATGCTGTCTACTGTTTTACATTGCTTTGTGATTAAAAGTGATGTAGAGAATTAAATAATTGTAGTAGTCATAGAGGTAGTGTAAGTCTGCTTCATAGTAAGCAGTATCAGTGTCATAGGAAATGTAGAACATGACTGAGGAAGAAGGGGAAGATATTACTAGTCCAGGATTGTGAAAATGATCTTCAACATTTTAATTCTGAAAGTTGCGGAAATGCCAAATGACGGGATTGGCTTACAAGAAATCCAAGAGTTATAAATGGCTCTGACAAGATTTGGCCTTGTGGAAACTTGTGGTAGAGAGCAAGAAGTCATTTATTGTATGTAACATGTTTTTCAAAACGATGGAGGTTTTCTTTCAGAAAGTGGCGGGCTGAAAGTAATAACAGCACAACAGAGTGTAAGCTGTTCATAGGACATCCTTTGACGTCATGGAAAGTAAGTTAACTTTAAGGAGTTCTGAATTCTGATTTGTTATGTTGTATGGGTTTTTTAAACACAATCATTTTGATTGTGTTTTTTTTCCCCGCTGTTATATGATGAATACCTTCAAATCACTGTTTTTAGTGAAATTTGATACATTCTGAGAACAGCAAAAATAAACCATTTAACATGAATAATTAATTCTGTACTGTTTCCATTTATGATGTACATTTAGAACTGTGTAGGAGGGATGGAGAAGGAGAGGCTTCTGTAAGTGTCAAAGTTCTTGCATACAGTGCTCATATTCTACGTAGTCTTTCATATGATAGACTACATTTCCACAATGAGATACCTAAGCAAAGGAAACACAGGTCATATGATTGTGGAATGAGCAAAAAAATGTGCATGTTTTTCAATTATATTACCTGTGTTTCCTAACATTACACACCACATTGTGTAGATGAGGTTTAGGCCTGTTCCTGGAGACAGAGGAGGTCTGACATTTGTTCAAGAGTGCAGTGGACATTACTCACTTCGTTGGTAGGCCTCCACATGTATTATGTCCTCTGTTCTCTTCAAACAACTCGAAATTTCATTTGGAACCCTGAGTAGGTCTCACCTCAAACAAACCTCTGGATAGGACACATCTTATTGGCATCCTGAAGCAATCATTTAAAATGTTAGTGTCTTGCGACACTTTTCTGAGACAACAGCAGTGCAAAAGATGCACCATGTTTTAAGATAGGCCTCACTTCATCTGCATCAAGATACTGTTAGTTTAAAATGTATATCTTTAGGACTGTGTAGGGGGCCTGGAGAAGCAGAAGCTTCTGTCAGTGTCAAAGTTGTTGAAAAACTGTTTGTCCTTCAATCTTTCCCCTTGTCTTTTGTAATTTTTAAAAACATGTTTTAATATTTTTCAAATGTCTGTTCTCTCTTTCACAGATTGAAAGTATAAAAACAAAAAGTGAGTAATTTAACGACAATTATAAGGTAAATGTTTTGTATTCTTTTCGTTACATTTCTATCACATTCACCTACTATTAGTTCCACAGCTTTATTTCTTTAACCCTCAGTTTCCTGCCTTTGCTACTTTCCTCATTCCTTTCTCTTTTACCTACTTACTCAACTCCTTCCACTCCTTTTCTCAGTCCCTCTCTTCTCATAGTTCCTCACTCTTGTTCACTCACTCCGTCTCTATTACTCTTAGTGTCTTTGACTGATCACTTTTCACTACTTGTTCATAATGCTTTCTCTGTGTAGTTGAAGCACACTAAGGGGCATATTATGAACACAGCCAATAAAATTATTGCTGTTTTTATTGGCAGAAAACTGGTGCAAAAGTGGTTTTAGCAGCAGTTTTCTGCCGCAAAAGCGGCTTTGGTGACATATTTCTGCCGATAAAAGCTGCAAAACTTTTATTGCCTATGTTGATGATATGGCTCTATGTTATTTACATTTCTTTGCTGTTTCAATTAATCTTTTTCTGTTATTTTTTGTTTTCTGTTTTCTATTTTTTCTCTCTGTTATTCCCCATGTTTTAATCTTATTTTGAACATTCACTCACATTCTCCAAGAAACTCTTCTTTGTTATTGTTCTACTCTCTTTTTTTTCTTTCACTTCCTTATCTATTTTGTTTTCCACAATTATACCCTCTTCCGTCTTTTCTTCGGTAAATATATCTATTAAACAGTATCTCTGGTTTACTCCCTATAGCTGTCTTTCTTTTAACATCACTCTCTGTTTGCTTTCCTTATACTTACTCTTCTTTTTTTTTATTTTTTTTATTTTTGGGTTCGCTCCCGGTTCGCGAACGGGGAAGCGAACTGGGAGCGAACTAAAAGAAATAGAGCTTGCTAGAGTGCTAAACATTCTAGCAATTTTTTTTGAAAGGGGAGGTAGTTCTGAAAAGAACTTTTTTTTTAATGTTTTTGTTGTTTTATATTTTATTTTTATTTTTTGAACATTTTTTGTTTTTTTTGTATTTTTTGAACAATTTTATATTTTTTTGTTTTTTTTGGGGGGGAAACAACAAAAAACAGGCATTGAAAAGGGCTCAACAGGAGCAAAAAAAAAATTACTGTGTGGGGCGGTTAGGGCAATTATGATTGTTGTAAGCTAGGTTTATTGAATTGATACTCATGTTGCCACATGATATCAATGCACCGCAGTGCAGACAAGTAAACTTCATATGCCCAAAATTATCCTGGATGTTTGGCACGGTTTCCCGTGCCTCTGCTGCTGTCAAAGAAATCAACGAAGTTGACCTGGCCACAGGAGTTGCTGTTGGGTTCTGTTCCATGTCTCGTATTTCCGCCCGGCTGTAATTGAGTGGATGCCACCTGCTCATGTGCCTATGCATGGTATAGTTCCCATAGCTATACTTTTTATCAGTCCCTCTTGATAATTTTTCTTTGCAAATGAGGCAGGTGACATACCTCGCATTCACTTTCTTCTGGCCTGGAGGCATTGAAAAAAACTGCCAAATGAAACTGGCTTTCCTATGGGAAACCCGGGGCACCTCTTCCAAGAACTGTGGTCCTTCTCTCTCCTCTTCCTCTATTTCTTCCTCTTCCTCCTCTGTGTTGGTGATGACCTGGGGAGGTGGTCCTATCTTCCCATGAGGAGGTGGTGGTGGTGGTGGGGGTCCACCAGCTGAAGCTACCATTGAAGCCATTGCTCTAGTATGAAATAAGGTCTTCCTCTCACAAAGATGAAAGTCAGAGTGAGGAAAGAAGGAGGGGTTTTCATCATTTGGGAAAAACAATAGTTCAAAACCAATGAAAAGTGTTATTTTTAGGTCACCTGACCTAGCCTTACATGATTATGAAACCAAAAGTTAAATGAACCAATGAAAAGTTTTATTAACAAGTCACATGACCTCTCACGCTTATGTTACGCGCTGCGGAACGCGCCCCGGATCGCTTCCGGGTCGCTGCGCTTCGCGCCTCGGTTCGTGTACCGGAGCACTTCCGGGTGCGCTAACGCAGCGCGTCATAAGACGCATTACGCGACAACGTGATACGTCGCACTTCTGCGACGCGTCACGATGTTGATTTCTAACGCGGCAGTTGCGCTAACGGAACGTTTACCGGTTCGCGGACCGGGTCGCGGCATCAAATTGAGCTAACGGAAAGCTTCCCGGTTCGCGAACCGGGAGCGAAACAAAAAAAATATTTAAAAAAAAATTATTAATAAACATATAAAATATATTTTTGGATTTGAAGAAGAATACATTTTACAGCTATAGATATTAGCTTTTAAAAAACCAATGAAATTCACTGAAAAAACCATAGGTTATAGACCATATATAGTTAGGAATTAGCATTTACAAAACCTTGAAAATTCACTGAAAAAACAAAGGTTATAGACCATATATAGTTAGGAATTAGCATTTACAAAACCTTGAAAATTCACTGAAAAAACCATAGGTTATAGACCATATATAGTTAGGAATTAGCATTTAAAAAACCTTATTTTACTCAC
Organism: Lissotriton helveticus; assembly: GCF_964261635.1. Classification (NCBI taxonomy): domain Eukaryota; kingdom Metazoa; phylum Chordata; class Amphibia; order Caudata; family Salamandridae; genus Lissotriton; species Lissotriton helveticus. The sequence goes on from NC_136065.1 coordinate 1,474,713,503, forward strand.
ACAAAACCATTGAAATTCCATATATAGTTAGTTGTACTAACTATATATCGCGCACCCGCAATCCACTGCTGATCATGTCACATATTACATCATTCATGACATGGTCAGTGACATCACTGATGACATCACTGATGACATCTCAAATGACATCACTGATGACATCACTGATGACATCTCAAATGACATCACTGATGACATCACTGATGACATCTCAAATGACATCACTGATGACATCACTGATGACAACATCCAGTGACTGTATTTTTCTGTAAAGTTAAAATATGTCTTGAGTGGATGTATAAGTGTCTGGATGAAGGATTTAGTAGGGGCATGACTGACTGTATGAGTGACTGATTAAATGTGTCTCACTGAGTGCATGGGTTAGTGACTAAACTGTCTTAATTTGTGCATCATTATGTCTGTTGTTCTGTAAACTGCTGCATGTGTTGATCAGTAGCTATATGATTAACTATATGGGTTATTGATTGGTTGCCCAAGCATTTGTATGGGAGACTGAGTGTTTGTGTGGGTGGCTGGGAGGTGTATGACTCTCTGCATAGATGTGTGAGCAGTTGATTGACTAGATGTATGGGTTCAAAAGTGCATGTGGAAACAGCTGTATGGGCAGTTGACTGTATGCATGAGTGTATTGGTGAGTGAATGGATATCTCAGTGCTACATGTTAAAGTAAGTACATATGTAAAATACAGTACATGTGAGAGTTGACATATATAAATAACTGTGCATAAGAGCCAGTGAATGTGTGAGTGGCTGTATGGATCATTGTGAACTTGTATCCAGGATTGTATAAGTGAGTAAATATGTTTTAGTATATGTTTGAATAAGTAAGGTGTGTATAACTGTATAGTTGAGGAAATGGAGGTGTGATTGATTCTTTGTATGACTGACTAAGTGTCTGAGTAACTCCATGGATGAGTGACAGTCTATGAGTGTCTGTTTACACTGATTGTATCTAAGGTTATATTAGAGTCTGAAGAGGTTCATCGTATTATCACATGAATGATGTCATCAGTGATGTGATCAGTAATGTCAAATGAGATGTCATCAGTGATGTCATCAGTGATGTCATTTGAGATGTCATCAGTGATGTCATTTGAGATGTCATCAGTGATGTCATCAGTGATGTCATTTGAGATGTCATCAGTGATGTCATCAGTGATGTCATTTGAGATGTCATCAGTGATGTCATCAGTGATGTCACTGACCATGTCATGAATGATGTAATATGTGACATGATCAGCAGTGGATTGCGGGTGCGCGATATATAGTTAGTACAACTAACTATATATGGAATTTCAATGGTTTTGTGTGAGTAAAATAAGGTTTTTTAAATGCTAATTCCTAACTATATATGGTCTATAACCTATGGTTTTTTCAGTGAATTTTCAAGGTTTTGTAAATGCTAATTCCTAACTATATATGGTCTATAACCTATGGTTTTTTCAGTGAATTTTCAAGGTTTTGTAAATGCTAATTCCTAACTATATATGGTCTATAACCTATGGTTTTTTCAGTGAATATATATATATATATATATATATATTACCTACTGGCGGTCGCCAGTAGGTAGTTATAGTTAGGACCTAGTTTCCATAGGAAATCCACAACATTCTATTTGGAATAACTTTGGCGCTGGTGGACGAATCTTGGTGAATTTCTATAAGAAAATGGCCTGCTCGATTCCGCTCCTTCCCTGAAAGTTTTGGGGTGATACGGTAAGTGGGGGCCGAGAAAAAAGGGGTCCCAAAACATGTTTTCCCCATGCAATTTTCCATAGGGACCTTTAGCCAGGGCTACAGCCCGAACGGCTGAACGGAATTATAGCAAATTTGGCAGAGAGGTAGAGTTCAGTTCGCAGATTGTGCTTTTTGTTAAATGGTGTAAATCCGTTCAGTAGTTTCTGAGAAAATTACAAGTAAAATCATAGCGATATCTAGAGACGGAGTCCGACATGCGTACCGAAAATCGTAAAATTACGAGCACAAGCTGCATGCTGATTGGATGTCAACTGTCTGTGAACATTGCAAACCAGGAAGTGTTTGCAGCCATTTTGTTCATCGCTAGAAGCGAGTCACAAGAAAACAGTAAAACAAAGTTGAGAAAAAAGGAGAGGGGGCAGGGTAGAAATATCCTGACTCTCGAGGCTTGATCAGGGGGTCGTACATGGTTTTTTGGGTCAATTTTTTTTTTTTTTTTAAATAAAAATTGCGGCGTATGGTACTCGTACGCTGTGGAAAAGGGAAAAAAAACTAGAAGTCCGTTTTATTCATTAGGTCTCGGGGAGCAAATTCCGGGGGCAATTTTTAGAGCTATATTTCTATGACAGTATGTAAAACTTTCCGTTTTTTTTCCCTGCATCAGTTGTACTCTCTACGCATGCGCAGCCTTTTTTGCAAATGCACTTTTTTTTCTTTTTCTTCAAGTTCGTCAAGCAAACCTCTCCTGATTTTAGGTGTTAAATTTCCCGCTTTCTTTTCCCGGGTCGTGTGTGTCATCAGGTGCTATACTTTTGTAATATATTAATAAACATATTGTATGTATATTTATTTGAAATGTAGTGTCGTGGCGCTAAACGTTGATTACATACTCCGTCCAACCGCCATTTTAGTAGTTTTCCTCAGTTTTTTTTTATACCTGTTACTTTAATTTTACCCTGTGCCACAGACACCACGGTGTGCTTTTATTAATTTGTTTACATAAATATGGATGCACATCCTGTAGCAGAGGAAAATATGTCCCGGCTGTTAATCGTTCGCAACCGAATGATTAGTTATTACGGAGCGCTGCCTCTGGCTACATTTAGTGCAGCTTATGGATTATCGTTTTGATTTTCCTTTTTCACATGCGTTAACCTGTGTTACATTGCCTGAGCTGCGATTTCGACTGGGCCCTGGATTTGTGTCTCTACAGTACGGTGTCTCCCAACGCGGATTATGGCCAGCTGATGAGCCTCTCAGTGGTTCATGACGTGCTCTGTTCTGGCGGCGGGATTATGGCCTTAGCAGCGATACATGAAATAATGGGATGTTGGAATGTTTTTGCAGGGGCGCTTGAGTTCTTGGCACGCAGTTACATTGAAGATGACCCGAGTTTTCCTCCGATGGTGATAGAGGCTCCGGTCGTTGAGGAAAATGTATGTTCATTCCCACTATTGATTTGGATGACTGAAATGTTTTCAGATGAGAACAATGACTTCCTGTTGGAGGCTGTTGCTACATACTGTGCTTACACGCTTTTGGATTAAGACTTTGATTTTTCTACGTATTCTTTATTATTTATCTACTGCTTTCTATCAAAGAGCGAATAACTTTTTTTTGGAAATGTGAACTTGACTCTGCTTTTTAGGCTTGGACTCTGCGTTCCTAATTCACCCACGTTTATATCACATGCTTCGATCAAGGAAGGGTACCATGGGGCTGAGCCTTGCACTCACACCCTGTTAAGTTAGCAGGGGTTTACTAGAAGCTTACACTCTATTTTTGCTTTCCTGCTCTGCTTTGCACACGACACGTACTTGTGATATTGTTTAGAGAACGCTGAGTATTTTGCTTTATATGAGAATAATTTGGTATGCTAGATTTGTAAACTGCCTCGCTAGTTTTTTGTGTATAGTGAGAGCATGGAACATCAAGGTTATTTGTAATACCGTGTCTGTTATCCAGAATGATCCTCACACGTTCGAGACATAACACATATGCAGCTGTGGCCACCTCTGATACTTGTGCGTTTCATAATGCATTGTGGAGGCAAAGTTACACACAGTTGGAGAACATTCGTATCTTGACAGTTTGTGGAGCACTGAATGTGATCCACTACTGCTGAATACCAGAGGTATGGGTCTGCCCATGTAATCCTATGAGACTTTCTGTAGTTATAAACTAATCTGCTAGGTAGGGAGGGCGAAATATAGGTATATTTTAAATTTGTCTACCTTTAACATTATAGGATGCGTTTTCCGTTTGTATTTCATAGAATAGAAACAATGCTGACAACCTTGTTTCTGATAATATGTTTGGTTATATTATCTAAGGTACTGTGCATGAGATTATGGCGTTAGAAATAAACATTTCAAAGTTGCACGTGTCTTTATTTACATCTTGTTTTGGACTGGTGTAAGACTATAATGAAAGAGTTCTCTTGTTATCCACTTTACTTCATGTAATCTAAGTCGCATGTTCTGCGTTGACTAGTTATTGGTGTTTTTGCTATAGGGTGAAGAACCAATGAGTTACTGATTGCTAGTCTGGTAGCGGGTTTGTGTAGTAAGGTGGGTTTTGGTACCCCGTAATTCACTGAGGTCCTAAGTCTTTATGCACAGTTCTGTGTATGAGCAGAATTCCTTGAACAGTAGTTACAACAAAAAGGCTCGATAAAGGGCTTGTACTTTGAATATGAATATGAAATAGAAGAATAGTTGATAATCACAGCTAAGGAATGCAGCATTTAGATGTGTGTATGTGTAGATGATGTGTTGATTGAGTAGAAGATGAAAACCGTGAAAAATAAGAAAGGCTGGAGAGACGCAAACTACTCAGTGCACTGTCAGTGAAGTGGATCTTTGAATTTCCAGGTCATTACACAGATAGGGTATTGGATTCCTCAGTGGGAGCAAGAGAAACTAGTACCACATCTAAGGAAGAAAGCTAGTGCATAAAGTACACACAGTTGGGCAGATTTACAAGCTCGTGGGAAAAATGATGCAAAAGTGGCGCAAGGGGCTTGTAAACCTGCGCCAGTGTGTGGTAGAAAACACGCAAGGAAGGACGGAAGTGTGCAAATTACCCACTGATATTCACAGGTAGTAGTTACCAAGAAGGCTGAATAAAGGGCCTGCACTTTGAATTTGAATTAAAGAAGAATAATTGATAAGCTCAGCCAAGAATGGTAGCAAGTAGGTGTGTGTATTTGTGGTTGTTGTGTTGATTGAGCGGAAGATGACTAAGGTGAAAAATTAGAGAGGTTGCAGAGATGCAACTTTCCAATTCTTTGTAAAGGAAGTGGGTGTTTAGTTTTCTAGTGCCTATATATATATTCACTGAAAAAACCATAGGTTTCAGCCACGTTATAGTTAGGAATTAGCATTTAAAAAATCTTGCAAATTCACTGAAAAAAACATAGGTTTCACACACGTTATAGTTAGGAATTAGCATTTAAAAAAACTTGGGAATTCACTGAAAAAACCATAGGTTTCACACATGTTATAGCTAGCTGGACATTTCACTCATACAAAACCATTGAAATTCCCCTGTTATAGTTAGTTCAGCTAACTATAACTCACATGCCCGCAGTGCACTGCTGATGACGTCACATATTACATCACTCATGACATGGTCAGTGGCATCACTCATGACATCACTGATGACATCTCAAATGATATCACTGATGACATCACTGATGACATCATTCAGTGAATGTGTGTCTTAATGAAAAATAAATAGTTTTTTTATATATGTATATCTAAAGGTTGTTGGAAAAATAAATGGGTACATAAATGTCTAAATGGATTTTTTGGGTAAAAATGAGTGCATAATTGACCTATTAAGTGTATCTTAGTGAATACATGTATTAGCGACTAATGTTTAAATATTAAAATATCTGTATCAGTGTCTCACTTTGTCTATAAGTGGATGGATGGGTTGGTGAGTAGCTACATAAGTGTCTGTAAGAGTTATTAGTTGGCTTTTTGAGTATCAGTATGAGTGTCTGTATGGTTAGGTGGGGAGTATTACTTAGCGCATAGATGCATGAATGAATGACTCACTGTTTGTATGTGGTTTGAAGACAGCATGTGTGCAGGACTGTATGGGTGGATGAGTATGGGAATGGGTGTGTTAGTGAGTGAATGACTGTCTCAATAGTATTTTTATGAGTAACTACATATGTTTTAATCTACTATATGTGAGTATTGATGAATATAAGGGATTATATGTGAGAGTGTGACAGAATAGAAGAGTTCCTGTATAAATAAGTATGTGTTTCTATAAGTGATTGTTTAAGAGAGTAAATTTGTGTATGTTTCTGTAAAAATATGTGTATTGGTGTGTGTATACCTGGATATGCAAGTAAATGGATGTTTGATAGTTGATTTGCATGTGTGAGTATGTGTGTGAGTAACTGTATGGATGAGTATCGGTGTGTAACAGAATGTATAGGTATATGAGTAGATATAATGAGTGAGTACATGTATGAGTGACTATATAGAACTGTTGGTGAATGAGTGTATGTGTATGTAGATGGTGGAATAACTGAACAGGTTGTTGTAACTGGTATTGATATCTCCATTCTTTTCAAAATTGTAATTGCTATTTTTTAATGTATGTATCAAAGGTTATATTATGGTGAGAGGAGGTCTGCCACTCTTTCACAAGGATGATGTCATCAGTGATGTCATCAGTGATATAATTTGAGATGGTATCAGTGATGTCATGAGTGATGTCACTGACCATGTCATGAGTGATGTAATATGTGACGTCATCAGCAGTGCATTGCGGACACGCGAGTTATAGTTAGCTGAACTAACTATAACGGGGGAATATATATATATCTATACTACTATTATAAAGGAAGAACTTTGAACCTTTGAGGCGGGTAAACTCGGGAACCACAGCGCCAATTCACACACCCGATAATTCGTTGTAATCGTTAGGGTGTGCAGATGGACATAGGCTATATAAACTTAATAAATATACGTTATTTAGAAAATGTACCCCTAAAAAAAGTAGTCCCTTGGAAGAAGCGCCGGCCGTGACGTGCGTGCCCGACGTGAGGAGCGCGAGGAGGACCGGCGGACATGGCGCGGGGAGGAGCGGTGGGGAGCGGCGGACAGGCGGTGAGGAGCGGCGGACAGGCGGGGAGGAGCAGTGAGCGGCGGATGAGGTAGGTTATTTATTTATTTATTTAGGAGCGGCGGAAAAATGAAGCAAAAATGAAAATCGTGAGCAAGAGGAAGCAAACGGAGCATTACAAAAGTGAGCCAAACGGTGCATTACTGGAGGAAAAAGTTACGTGTGCAGGTTACAAAAGTGTACATCGTGAGCAAGAGGAAGCAAACGGAGCATTACAAAAGTGAGCCACACGGTGCATTACAGGAGGAAAAAGTTACGTGTGCAGGTTACAAAAGCGTAGAAAGTAAACATAGCGGTATAGGAGGAAAAAGTGACGTGTGCAGGTAGCAAAAGGAAGCAAACGGAGCATTAAAAAGTGAGCCAAATGGTGCATTACAGAAGGAAAAAGTTACGTGTGCAGGTTACAAAAGTGTACAAAGTAAACATAGAGGTATAATACTGCAATATATGGAGGAAGGCTCTGGGAGACCCACGGACAACGTCGGGGCGGGCGGGGGCCCTGAAGCCTAATTGCTCCCGGACAACGTCGGGACGGGCTGCTAGTATATATATATATAAGACATACTGGCGGTCGCCAGTAGGTAGTTATAGTACATTTTCAAAACTAGTGGGGCGCTCCGGTCAGCTCCTATCATGACAGTTTTGGGGAGATTCGGAAGGCGGGGGCTGAGAAAAAAATGGGGCTCCCAAACTGGCTGTACACAAACGAATTCTACAACACATCCGGGCTATTAACAATAAGGACCAAAATTACCCTGTTGCAAGACATTTCCAGGCTGTTCATGAAAGCAATCCCAAGCATCTAAAATATTTTGCTATAGATGCCATCCCCATTACAAAAAGAGGGGGTGATAGAGAAGCAAAGTTGAGGCGCCTGGAAACTAGCTACATCTTGGAGTCTGATTCCAAGTACCTAGGTGGTCTTAACACAACGGAAGATCTTCACACTTTTTTATTAGTTGAAAATGCAACATCTATAGCATAGTATCAAGGCCACTATCAGTATATAGGAATTTTATGAAATGTGATTGTATCTCACTATTATGAAATCAATATAGGGAAATCAAATGTCTTTTTAAGGTATATATGTCATATTTTACAAACATTTTCTATATTGGCTTGGTTTTAATGATTCCTCTTAGGCATAGGTTTTATTTCTAGTCACTCTTAATAGGGTTTTTATAGTGGGTTTGGTTTTAATATTACATTTATATCAATTGTCTCTTTTTTAAAGATCCCTGATGAATTTTGTGAAACAATCAGTTGTAGAGTAAAGACATTGCCTATTTGGACATCCCCATTTAATCATTCCACAGATGTTTTTGCACTTAATGGCATTAAAGCACTTTATATGAAAATAAGAGTACTGTTGCACATAGTCACTTTGTGTCAGTAGTTATACCATTATATAAAAAAAATTATAACTTAGAATGATTTAACTGCGCCAAATCAATGCATTATGCCTTCAGAAAGATAACACAAACATTTATATAAGTGTATGGTTCCATGTTAGAAATGGCGCAATACAAATTTATTGGCAATATTACATGTGATGTATTGTGTTAAGTTACAGGATCCCTTACAACACGTTTATTTTTTATCATTTCCACGGTTAGGGAGCACTTTTTGATTTTCACATTATAGAAAATTAATGAATAAGATTTAAAGTTCTACCCTTGGTGGCATTTATGCTAGCATTTGTTTAGGTTTGATAACCTTTTTGAGTAAATTTATCAGGTGGATTATAATTGTTTAGCTGTAGATATGTATTGTATATTACAGGAGAATAAGAATGGAGGTTGTCCCTGATATTTAATTCACGCATTTATGCATGTATTAGATGGGTAGAACTGATCCACTTTCTATGTTCATGAATTTCATTAGCACTAGCACTTGGGAGATATGGTTGAGCATTTTCATGTGATCAAGGACGCTTGTACGGCTGAAACGCGTAATGGCAGAGATGAAAATAAGATAATTGCTGCACAATTTGGAGGACTGCACTTGTTTTCCGAGCAGAATTGGATGCTTAGCGAGGTGAACAGATATATATATGTTACCTACTGGCAGTCGCCAATAGGTAGCTATAATTAGGACCTATTTTCCATAGGAAATCCGCAACATTCTAGTTGGAATAACTTTTGTACCGGTTGATGAATCTTCGCAAAATTTTCAAAACTAATGGCCAACTCTGTCCGCTCCTATCCTGAAAGTCTCGGGGTAATTCGTCAAGCGAGGGTGGAGAAAAAAGGGGGTCCCAAAATGTGTTTACCCCATGCAATTTTCCAAAAGAACCTTTCATCGCGGCTATAGCCCGTACTGCTGAACGGAATTATACCAAATTTGGAAAAGAGGTAGTCCTTAGTTCAGACTTGTGCCTTTTGCTTAAATGGTGTAAATCCATTCAGTAGTTCCTGAGAAAATGACATTTAAAAGTACATATATATCTATGGCCGCAGTGGATCCGCGCATCCTGTGAGCACCCTGAGCATACTCTGAGCGCACCGTCCCGATCATGCTCTGAATGCTAATTGGCTGTCAAGTAGTTGTCAACATTCAAAACCAGGAAGTGTTGGCAGCCATTTTATGCCTTGATAGATGCTAGGCTGAAGAAGTTAGTGGAATAAGTGTGCAAAACGTATAGGGGGGCAGGGTAGAAATACCCTGACCCTCTAGACCTGCTTAGGGGGTCCAACAAGGACTCCCAGGGCCCCAAAATGTTTTTATTTTTTTTAAATGGCAGGGTGGGCGGATCCTGCCGTAAAAAAACAAAAACAGAGCTTCTTTAATAATTAGCCCTAGGGGGGGCCAAGTCCCGGGGGCAAAATTAATAAATTTAATGGGGGGCCCCTGGGCCCCCCATCCCCGGGGACCGCCACCCCCGGGGCTACAAAATAAATAGTTGGGGGGCTCCAAGGCCCCCCAGCAAAATATGAGGGTGAGGCACAATGCCCCCCCCCAAGCCCTGGGGACCATCACCCTATGGGGCTTTGTGTATTGTTGGAGGGAGGCTGTGTGGCCGCCCTTCTGGAGCCTTGTTGTGGCCCTGGGAACCGCCACCCCCAGGACCGGCTCCTAAGTATCCTGGGGTGCCCACCCTCGGGACACTGCAGTTTGCTATAAGAGGGTGGGAGACTTGCGGCTCCCGCCCTCCCATAGCAAACTTGGTTTGGATTTTGAAAAAGAGAGCAGGACACCTGCTCTCTCTTTCAAAATCCAAACCAGATTGCTTTTCCACACAGGAAGCAGCATGTTGGCAGCTCCCCATATGGAAAAGCAATGCCGGCTCCCGAAGGATGTGGGGAGCCGATGGGACCGTGGGGGCACAGACCCCAACATTTTATATAAGCCCCGGGGGATGGGGTCCCCGGGGATAAAAGAAATTATTGATAGCGGCTATTTTTTTTTTACTGTAAAAGTAGGAGTCGCGTACCTAGCACGGTGCTCAGTGCGGCCTCCTGGTATGCACGCGTTGGATGCACGACTCCTATCGTGTAGGGTGTGCGACTGCAACGCGTTTGGTGCACGACTTCTACATGTAGGGTGCAGGACTCTGACTAACTAAGTACACAATTGTGTTTCAGGCCCACACTTCAACAGTAAGTATCCAAAACCAATAAAGGAAATAATATGAATATATTTAAAAGAATATAAAATAACAAAAAAATATATATTTTTAATTTTTTAATTTTTTTGAAAAATGTGTCATGTAATTTAAAAAAATGATCTATCTAAAAATAGATAAAAAACATATAGTGAAACAATATGAAAAAAATATAACAATAAATACATTCAAAAATTATAATTGAAAAAAACTTTGAAATTGGAAAAACAATAGGTTTCAGGTTTCAGGCCTGTTAATAGTGTTCTATTGATCTTTATCAGCATGTATGTGTGAATCTATAGGTAAGTGTTTAAATGTGTGTGTAGATCTAGGAATCACTGAGTGGGTTTTTAGAAACTTGTATTGGTGTGTCAATGGTTTCAAATATGGTACTCCATATGTTATAATGAGTGTTGAAAGGTTATAATAGTGTATGATGAGATGTTTCAGATTGTCAAGTGGATGATGTCATCAGTGATGTCATCAGTGATGTCACTGACCATATCATGAATTATGTAATATGTGACATCATCAACAGTGGATTGCGTGCCCGCAAGTTATAGTCAGTGTAACTAACTATAATGAAGGAATTTAAATGGTTTTGTACGAGTGAAATGTCCAACTATAACACCCTAAAACCTATGTTTTTTTCAGTGAATATATATATATATATATATATATATATATATATATTGCAAAAGAAATACCCAGGTTATTGAAGTCCGTGGCCCATACACAAGTGGTGAGTGTATGCCGGGTGGGGTTCCCGAAACAATTAAAAGAGGCACGGTAGATTCTTCAAAGAAATACTCGTGTTCAGATTGAGAAACCAGGATTTAATCCACAAAAGGCTACGCGTTTCGACAGCAAGCCGTCTTAAAGAATCTACTGTGCATCATATATATATATATATACAAATAGTTGAATGCCAAAACTAAACCAAAAGTGTCATCTGCCAATACACCTGTCATGCCAAACTTAGTTGCAGGTGACCACGAACTTTTAATGGATTTACAATCAATTGTCAATTTGCCGTCGAGCTCTCAAACTACCATTCCTTCTCAGGAGATGCAGAGCAGTCAGCGGGAGTTTCCGTACTTAAGTACTCAAGATACTGATAACATCGGAAATAAAAAACCTGACACCCCTTTCAAAAGGAAATCTAAGTTTGTGCCTATAATGGCAAAAGACGCCATCGATGTGTTCAATGATATTATAATATCACAGATCAAAAAACTGAACATTAAAACACTGAGCACTAAAAGGAGATTAACTACTCAAGAAAGGAGCTATGGGGCACTAATGGAATTTTTTTTTTAAAAAACGTCGTAATAAGAAACTCAGACAAGGGGGGGAATATTGTTTTGTGGCCCCTCAATGACTATCTAACCGAGGCAGAAAGACAACTCAACGATGTTCAGTGCTACCATCACAGCATGCCCCTCAGGTATAAACAGATGCAAGATGAATTAAGCAGCAAATTACTGTCCTGGAAGAGCAAGGGACTCCTAAGCTTAGATGAATTCAAGTTTTTGAAAAAGGAGTTTCCTAAAACACCGGTAATTTATTTTATACCGAAAATTCACAAGAACAGGGAAGAACCTCCGGGACGTCCAATTATTGCGGCCTGTGATGGGCCCCTCGAAAACATGTCCAGATACATAGACTTTTTTCTTCAAGAACATGTACAAAATCTGGAATCCTATGTAAAAGACACTGGGGATTTCCTGTTGAAGATTGAAAAAGTAAAATGGCAGCAGGGGTACAAATTAATTACTCTTGATGTAACATCTCTCTACACGTGAATAAGAAATATAGATGGTATCAAAGCAGTAAATTACTTTCTAGCAAGGAGACCGATAGAGTTCACATCACACAATAAGATGCTTATGGACATGTTGGTCTTCTGTCTGGAACATAACTACTTTCTATTCAGAAAACAAATGTTCCACCAAGTACAGGGTGTCGCAATGGGGGCCAGCTTCTCCCCCAGCTACGCTTGCCTATTCTTGGGCTGGTGGGAGGAGCTGGTTCTCCAGAGACAACACGGTGACACATACAAGGACAAGGTTATATCGTGGCTACGATATATAGACGATCTGATGATTGTCTGGAATGGGACGGAGGAGGAAGCAGAGGAGTTTATTGCTAACTTGAATCATAATGATATGAATTTGAATTTTACATCGCATATCAGTAGAGAGCAAATCCCGTTCCTAGATGTTCTAATCAAAATAGAAGATTTGAAGATCAGTACTACACTATTTAGGAAAGAAACTTCTGGGAATACAGTACTGCATGCAACAAGCTCACATCCAGCACACCTCATACACAGTATCCCCTATGGGGAAATGCTTAGATTGCGCAGAATATGCAGCAGTGAAGCTGAACTGGTTAAACACCAACAGGAAAGCAAATTGAGATTTATGGATCGAGGTTACAGTGCCAAAACTATTAAAAGCGCAATTTAGAAATCTAGGACGAGGGCCAGAGAGGATCTATTGGTACAAACCAGTACACTGTCAAAATCCCAACAACATGTAACGTCAAAGACAGATGAGAGCCCCAGACTTATACTAACGTACAACCTTCAGCATAAATCGTTGCGCGAAATAATTCAAAATAATTGGCACATATTAAAGGATGACCCCGTCATAGGTAACTCACTTCCTGAATATCCGGCCATAACGTTCAGAAAGTCCACATCAATGGCAGATATTCTAGTAACCAGTAGCCCAGAATGCAAGAATAGTACAGATTGGCTGAAGGCAAGGAAGGTTTTTTTTAAATGTATTAGCTGTAAAGCACGTACATTTGGTACAAACAGAACATCTTACATGACAGCCTTTGGCTCAAAACCCCAATTGATTAATCAGCATTTAACTTGCAGAAGCGAATATGTAGTATATATCCTAGAATGTAGTTGCAATCTCAGATATGTTGGAAGCACAAAACTGCCTGGGCACCAAAGAATATTACAGCATATTAGGGCGATAACCAACAGTGACCCCAGCTACCCGGTAGCCTGCCACTTCAAGGAACATCATGGGGGAAAAACAAAAGATCTAAAATACTATCTGATAGATAGTATCCCCATCCAAAGAAGGGGAAGTGACAGGGAAGGGATGCTGCGTCGTCTGGAAACCCACTATATTTTACTATTGGACATTAAACAGCCCAATGGGTTCAATATGGGTGAGGATTTATACACATATCTAGACTAGCAGGCAGCACATGATCAAACAAGTGCCTTCACCAACTTAACCATATATTCAAAATATTAGTTTGTCCACAAAAGTATGTCCTTATCTGTGGGAAATGGATCTCTGTGTCTATAAATGACGTCTTTAATAATGGTTTATTTGCACAACTGTAAAAAATATTTGGAATATTATAATATTAATGGATTTTAGATGATAGGAATGTTAACTGATGAATTTTAAGTATGATTTCAATTGGTTACTTATATTATCTATAGTACAGTATATATTTTTAGGACAAATGGATTTTTATAATTTTAGCTAGGACATGAATTAGTTTTTTAAACTTTTTTTAATCTAAGGAATGTTTTTAACTAATTATGGGAACCGTGTCCTTGTATAGGGATAAAGTAAATCGATTTGTCCATTTGGCCTGTGTTCCAATTTGCTGTGAAAAACACCAGCTGATATTGAAAATAGAAAAATAGAAGATTATTGAACAGTCGGTGAAAGTACCAGATCATAATATTATCCAATGGATCAGTACAAACCACATATTGGTGATGAAAACATGATATTTATTCACATATGCACTTTATTAGTTATGCACTCTAGCACTTCTTGTTTAAAATACACTAATAGGGTGAATTACTGGGTATTCCTTTGTAGAAGCACAGCACAAGAATTTTTGAAGAGAATAAAACACATGTACTTGGGAAATAAGTCAGTGATTTTACTTGTAGAAAAAAATGGCAGTGGGGAGGTGTACATATATAAAAAATAAATAAATATGTTACACTTCGTTAGGCTGACAATATGACTGTGCATTTAAGCAAAGTATTGCAAAATAGAAAAATTGTATTTTACAGGCATTATCAAACATCTTTCTATTTTAGCCGCGTAACGTTCTTCATTGTATTTTACAATTATTTACTGTCCATGTATTTAACAAATATTATCTACATATATATCACATAAAATGTATATTTTATTTAACATTCAATCTTTACAACTAAACAGTTGAAGTAACCCGAGCAAAGAAAAAACAGACTGTAGAACATGTGAATATTTCTTTTATGTTCATTATTGCACTTGCACGTTAAAAAGGTATGTGTTTCACGACTATGTTGTCATGTGATCAAGGCAGGGATCTGCCGAAACGCGTCGTGAGGGCTGTTGGTGGCGTTTTAAGAAAATAAACTAAGTAGCACCAAGTTGGGTCTGCCTCGTCTTCTTATGGGAATCCGGCTGGAGTTTGTGGTTGGAGCGAGCGTTATTGGAAAAATATATATATATATATATATATATGTTTCAAACAGTCTCCATTTTACCGGGGGCCCGACCCTGCAGGGTGGACTCAAATTACAGGAACGGAGAATCCTCTCGAAAATTAGAGCCCAACTCCGACTTCTGATTTAAATGCAGACATTTATTCGTCAGCAACTGCAGCATACAAACAGCCACCCTTTCTCTTCCTTACGCGTTTCTGCATGTTACAGCCTTGGTCACAGGTGAGTGGCATTTAGCGCCAAAGTGGTCACATGGCCTATATTTATACATATATATATATATATATCCAATCTACTTCTGTCTCTCCAGTGCGGCACCACAGAAATCACGGACCACCAAGCAGCATAGAGTATTTAGGGTATGTTTATTGTCAGGGTTCCGTCCTCGGAGTGCCGCTGTCCGCGCAATGCGTGACAAACGGCACGCCGTTCGGACCGAACTACAGGACCCAGCAGCATTGCGGTAACGTGGCGTCAGGACTTCCGTCACGCACACTCCCAAGGAACCAAATGGAGATGCGGAAGCATCGGAAGACGCCGATAATTCTTCCTGAGAAGGTGCCTTGGTCGGTAAGACGTTATCAGCGTGTCCGTGAGTAAAAGACCCCTTCCTGTGTTAAGACTGCCTTGTGTGACGCCCGGCTGGGGGTCACAGAGTTATAATCCCGGCAGCTCCGAGAGTGTATTTCATACCCGGTAAAACAAACTGTTTACGCGGGTAAAATCTGTAATTGGTTCCCTGTTGGACGAGAGGAGCGCCGACTCTCTCATGCAGGGAACATAACCTTGGAACTCTAGTAAAGGAGACTGAGGTGTTCCGTTCTGAAGTTTTTGGGACAATTCTTGGTTCAGGCGATATTATCTACAAAAAAAAAGGTTTTAAGTACAAATCGCCTCATTTGTGTATCAGTGACTAAGTATTTATATAAAAGGATTCTTACCTCTTCACGAACCCTTGGGTGAAGCCAGACAGGACTGTGGTGATTTCAACCTACAGTGTCCTCTTTCATTTCTTTGTATGCACAACCTTTTTTTTTGCATTCTTTTATCCAGTGCAGGAGAGAACATTCCGTGGGGGGGTATTACACAGAGCACATGAGCAGCCCAAATCAGAACACAGCAGTATGCGGTAGGTCATGTCTGAAAGATGTTGTGTATGTAACCCTATGGATATACTGCATTGCTACATCCTGTTTATTGTTCCTTTTGTAGTTGGTTGCAGTCTCTGGTAATACACCTATCTCTCCTGTATACACCGCCTACAGTATTTTCCTTTTCAGGTAGGGGTTAAGTGATAAAAGTGATTGCATAAGACTTGGTAGTGATAGGAATCCAAGTAGGTTACGAAGGGGGGGTTTCTTCTAATTGTAGTGTCTTTTGTCGTTACAGATCTCCCTCCCCGCTGTCCCCTTCCTTTCCCGCGCCCGCGGAATGGTTCCGTGAGTCTGTGTACTAAGTCAGGCTCCGGAGTTGTTGTGTGGGTGTGGGTTTGGACTTTTCTGCACAGTCCCGAGGAGTATATCGACGGAGCCTGACATTTATTATACCTTCTTTATTCACTCTCGGCATGACGCGTTTCGGGTAATGGATACCCTTGCTCACATAGCGAACATGCAGTACAGAATAACATTTATATACTCATTTTTTTTCAAACTTTGAAACACCACGTGATCATGAAAAGTGAAGAAATACTTGCATGAGTAAAACGGCAATACAATGGAACTCTGACTCCTTTTTCTGTTTGAAACATAATACATCACTATTGATTTAATTTTTGCCTCGTGTCAGAATATAGCAGCTTAAATGCATGAAGTACATGTGCAACAATACGCTATAAATATTTATGTATAAAAATTACAACAATAAATAATTTATAATTATAAGAGTATTTACACATATTACAAAAAGAGATTTCTCTTTTTTAAAAATCACATAGATAAATCTCATTATAATTGTAAAAAAGTTTATGGATCCATCTGATATTCATTTTGGTTCCAATGTGCAAAATTCCAGCTTCAATGATGTGATGTGATGCATGTGCAAATTATGCCATTTCTTGTAGAAAATTACTGCCTCAATGCAGTCGCATATAAGTAAACTTAATAATCATATACTGCTAAGAATATTCTCCGACTTATCTAATTCTTTTATGAGTTCATGATGTAAAAACATGTTAATAAACAATTGTTGAATCAGGTTGACACCTGGTCCCAGGTGTCAAAAGTACTCAACAGAATACTTCATTGAAACTTGCCAAAGTGCTTGGTGCTATAAAATATGTATATAAATGAAAAATATCTAAAAAAATAATAATGATCGTGAAGTCCAATGAGTTCAAACCTCTGCATCCTGCTTGGGGAGATCTATAACTAACTTTCTCACCTCCCTTCTATCATCTATATATATATATATATATATATATATATATATATATATATATATATATATATATATATATATATATATATATATATATTGTATATATAGATGATAGAAGGGAGGTAAGAAACTTAGTTATAGATGCCGGCTCCCGAAGGATGTGGGGAGCCGATGGGTCTGTGGGGGCACAGACCCCAACATTTTATATAAGCCCCGGGGGATGGGGTCCCCGGGGATAAAAGAAATTATTGATAGCGGCTATATATATATATATATATTACCTACTGGCGGTCACCAGTAAATAGTTATATTTAGGATCTTGTTTCCATTAAAAAAAACATTTTTTCTTTTCCCAATAACTTTGGCGCCGGTTGACGAATCTTTGGGAAATTTTCAAAACTAGTGGGGCGCTCCGGTCAGATCCTATCTTGAAAGTTTTGAGATGATTTGGCAAGCGGGGCCAAGAAAAA
Source organism: Lissotriton helveticus (assembly GCF_964261635.1). NCBI lineage: Eukaryota > Metazoa > Chordata > Amphibia > Caudata > Salamandridae > Lissotriton > Lissotriton helveticus. Next base: position 1,474,731,311 of record NC_136065.1, read on the forward strand.
AGGGGGCTCCCAAAACGTGTTTCTCCATGTTAATTCCCAAAGGAAACTTTAGACAAGGTTACAGCCAAACTGTTGAACGGAAGGGGGCACAGCCATCTGGTAGATCTCCCTGAGGGGCCTGGCCCTTAGCCGGTAGAAGGGGGAGTCCCCTTCTCCAAATAGGCCTCAGGGAGGAGACTCACCCTGATAAGCTCAACCAGAGTTCAGCGAGTGCACCTTAATTGCCAACTGTGCTCACTGAGATGGTAGAGGAAGGTTTAGCTCGACAAAACAGATTCCTCCCATTATCTTTTCTAGATGGAAATGATTGACTGGAGTCGCCACCTCGTCAACAAAGCTCCACTAGTGACACTACCAAAGGGCAGTGGATGGATGAGACTGAATTCCTTAATTGCAAGATTATTAGCAGGAACATAGCGGGTTTGAGAAGCTAAAAAGAAGATCACAGGTGGGTTGATTTATAAACAAATATGACATAGCTAGTCTACAGGAGACCTGAGACATGGAGAATAATTTCTGGGTGGATGGGTGTTCCTGCACAACCTTCAGTGTCAGGTAGAGCAAAAAGGGGCCTCATTATGCTATTTTCACCAACATCATCAGGCACTCTCAGTAGGGTGTATGCTGGGTCCCATAATTGTCTGGCAATTGAATTCATTTTTTCCAATACATTTTTTGTTAATTTGTATGACTCTGGAGAGAGCAGTTCTCCAAATTAACACTTATGTAATTTGAAATGTTTTAGACTGAGTACAGACTGAAGCAAACCACTTGTTATTCTATCATAGTTATGGGTGATTTGAATATTCATGTATGCGATATGAACTGTCAGGTGGAAGATTTTTTAGGGCCGGCGAACCCAGCCACTCCCCACTTTGAGCACACACAGCATGGGGAATGTTTGGAGGAGCTCCTGCCTGCAGTAGACCTCATTGAACCTGAACCTAGCTTTATTGATAAAGACGAGATGATTTCCACCTTTAAGGCACGAGGGCGGGACACTATTCACGATTTTATATTTATCTCCCCAAACTTATTTTCTAAAGTAATCTTTTAAAATGCAAGGTGGTCCCTGTTTAATGATAACAAAACTGTTGTTCTTACTTTGGGTATGGGGTGTGGCCTAAAGGGAAAATTGTAGAAGTTAAGTTCTGATACCTGCGAGAAGGTTGATGGAAAGCTTGCAACCTACCTTGATAATGCCAAACAGGGGGTGAAGGTACTCACAACCTTCGAAGGCATCTGTGCACATGTAGCGTCAGACCTCTCTTTGTCCACCAGATCTTGGCAAAATAGTGGCAAGAGATGGTTTGATAGCAACTGTTCTGAGGCACATCGGAAACTGATAGTCGCACTGAAACAGGTCCCATGAGATAAGGATCATATAGCCACGTTAGGAAAGCGGTATAGGTCTGCCCTAACCACCCGTAAAAATAAAATAAGGAGGACGCATGGTACAAATTATTACCTGTGGATGTCCTAAAGGACAGCTCTACATTCTAGGCAATTGTAAATAAACCTTTCTTTTCCGGAATAGAGAATGTCCCACTAGAATGTAACATCACAGAAGGTCAATGGCTCTCTCATTTTGAAGTCGTATATGAGGCCTCTGCTACCCCGGATTCACCTGCTAGACTGGAAAACAAGAAGGGAACCCCCCCAAAATAGTTTTTAACAAAGGTGTGGTGGAACTGGCAATAAAGCAAATGACCAGCAATAAGGCCCCGGACGATCTGTATAAACAAAATTCAATTTAATTTTCTGGGCCAAAATTCTGGCAAATATCTACCATGTGACAAGCTATCAGGGATTCCCGTTATCGTGGTTGTCCGCCATTATTATTACAGTTTTTAAAAAAGGCCAGAGTGGGGACCCATGATGTTATAGGATGGCTGAATGAAAATAAGGTTTTAACCAACCTCGAATATGGCTTTAGACATAGAAGGGGTACTCTGGACCAGTGTCTAAATGTACATCTAATAGTATGAAAATACCCACTAGCCAAAACAGGGTCATTACATCTGGCATTTATGGACCTCTCCTCTGCTTTTGAACTGGTAAATAGATCTAAGCTTTGGTTTTTCCTGCTAGACATGGGAACAGATCAAGGATTAGTTCACTTCTTGGCTGACTTGCATAGGGATCTCTCCACAAGGGTGAGGGTCAGCTAAGAAGAAAAATGCACGAGGCACTTTGAATCTGGTAGAGGCATCCGTCAGGGCTGCATTTTAGCTCCATTGCTTTTTACCCTTTATATAAATAATTTTGAGAATTTTTTAGACTCTGCCAGTTTGGATATACGCGAGTAGGGGATAGGGCTATCCCGGTGCCCCTATAAGCGGATGACACAGTTTTAATGGCCTGTACAGCCGTGGGGCTCAAGAGGTTTTTGGATTACCTTGTTGCCTATATGAAATCATTGGACCTAGTAGTCAACATGCCTAAATCCCATACACTGAGTATGGGTCAGAAAAATAGAAGAACAAAACCTTTTAACTGCGGAGGCATAGAATGCGGACTTGGGCAGTAATTCCTGCAATGCAGATTTGGATCACAGCATTCCAAATACTCTCCTTCTTGTGTTAAGGTATGAGCAATGGCCAACACAAATATGGCGCTGCCCATATGAATACATGACGTCTCCTATGAAGCTCAGCATAGACAGTGACGCACGATGGACAAATTCCAAGCAAGGATCATGTACTAGCAACACTCAATTGTTGTGCTTTAGATACACATGCTTGGGCATGAATGCTCAAAATCTGGACACACAGGAGGAGGTTTTTTGGCCTTACAAGAGCACACACGAGCCCCCAACTGCTGCAATCATTCTTACCGAAGGTAACTAAAACCAAGCGTACCTTCTACTAATGTCCCATACTGTTTTGTAAGCAGTATTCAGTACTATGCCTCTGTGTTGTGTTGAGCTCACTATTATTCCAGTAAGTTTCTTCTTTTTATCCTACAACGACACATCATGGTTCAGATAGAAGACCACAAACACAACTCTTGGTGAAGTTAACTTTATTAGGTTATCATTAAACAGAGACCCCATCCACAGTCAGGGCTGGCATCAGCTTCAAACTCCTTTCTCAATAACTGCCCCGCTAGAATCTTCAACACTACAGTCCAGTGATGATGAACTAGTTACAAAGCTGCACATCATCACTTGGTTACAGAACCTCACATGCTAAAGGTTCTGTAATGTAAGATACCACATCACCTCCCTAATTTTACCCATAACCAAAAAAGACCACAATAAGACCCAAACATTATAAGCAACTAAGGATAAACAACAAAAGAGGTATTTGTACAGTGTATCCACAATTAAGATGTGAGACATTTCACAACATCAAAATAAAATTAAACACCTCCTCTCACATTGTGTCTGGCTCATGATGTGAGATTCCAAATCTTGTTATCACCAGTCTTCAATGCATTTTTAAATACTTTACTTACTCTACAGTGTTGTCTATACTTGGATATTCTCGCATCTTTTCTGGCAGATCAATTATTGATCCAATCATCCACCTGCACCACTGTCTCTTTAACAGCTTTCCTTTTGTCATAAAGCTCCTTTACTTTCATTTTTTCTTTCCTTCTTCTCTTTCTCTCCAGCCTTCTACTTCACCAACATGCTTATCCATGTCCCTCCTTTTCTCATTCACCCAAGTTGGAACAGTTTCACAACTAAGCACCCTTCCGTTGAACATGCAAAAGGTAGACACTCCTGTAGTTGAATGTGGGGTTAGACAGATATTCTCTCACTTTTTTTCTCATGCCTTCCTCCCTGTTCATGCCACACATCAGAGACTGTTCCAAACATTCTTTCAAGAACTTTATGAAGCATTCTTCTACACCATTTGACTCAGGATGATATAGAACAGCTTTTCTATGCTTTGCCCTTCTCACCCTCAAATATTCTTCAGCCACTACAAATGCCAACTGAACCCCATTGTCTGTAACATTACTGGTGGTTAAATCATCTCTCTCAAACAGTTCCTCCAATAAACAGATCACATCCTTCGATTAACAGAGTTCACCACCTTAATTTCTGGCCAGTGAGAATACATGTCAAGATACACCATACATACTTTTCAAATGATCTTACTCTAACAGGCCGAATTATTTCCAGAGCAGTATCAACCCATGGTCCTGAAGCATGTTCCCTAATCACTAGGGGCTGCACGTCAACACCTTGTTGCACCACACACAGGCAATACAATCTCTTACTTCTCTTTCAACCACTAAGTCCATAGACTACCACCAATAGCCCTCTCTGACCCTTTCTTTAGTTTTCAAGATTCCCATGCACCTAGCATGAGCGAATTTGACCAATCTTTCTCTTTATTTCAGAGGAGGCATCAATTTACGTCCTCTCAATAGCATTCCATCTACAAGAGATAATTAATTACGTACTTCCAAATGGGCAAGGACATGCTCATCAAACCTGTTTTTTCTTGACCATCCCTCCAAAACCAGCTTTATGGCATTCTGCAAACCACACATCAACTTACAGTTCTCTCTTTCACTCTTCTTCCTGTACAATTCCCTCCATGAAAACACACATACTCTTCACCTCCAAAGCGTTTTTCTTACAAAGGATCAGCAGTGTCTAATTCAAAATACAACCTAGGGAGAACGTCAGCCTGCAAATAACTTACTCCAGGCTCATGAATTAGCTAATATTTAAACTCGTGAAGCACAACAACCCATTGTCGAAGGCGACTTTGAATATGATCAATACCTTTGTTTGCAATATCTTCTCAGATAGGCTTATGGTCTGTCTTTACCTCAAACTTGTGCCTCCACAGAAACCTTTTTAGTTTCCCCACAGCCCAGAATATACCTAAGGCCTCTTTTTAAATGACTGAGTAGTTGGTCTCCGCACCTCTCAGTCCATGTGAAATAAACAAAATGGTAGTACATACACCACATGAATTCTGCATTAGAACAGCCCCACGCCATTTGGAACTGGCATCATTCATTACAATGATATCATCCGTAGTATCAAAGCGCCCTAGGTCTGAGGCATTCTCCAAACCAGATTTCACATCCTTGATTTCCTCTCACAACCATCACCTCACAGAAACTCTTTGACCTTGTGGAGTAGTGACCTGAGATGAACTGTTCTTTCAGCAAATTTAGGCATAAACTTGTTATAAAATTCTGCCATGCCCAAAAATACTAATGGTGTCCACCAATCCTTTCTTTGGTTGTATCCCTGATCCAGTGATTGGATGTTCCAAATACTCTATTTTGGGGACATTTAATTTACACTTCTCACGTTTTAACATCAGTCCACCTTTCTGCAGCCTTTCCAGTACTTCAAGCAACCTTCCATGATGTTCCCCTATGTTAGAACCTATCACCAAAAGATCATCCGGGTAGAACTTAACTCCTGCTACTCCCGTCAGTAGCCTTTCCATTTCTCTGAAAAATAGAGACCGCCGATATAAGCCCAAAGGGTATTCTCACCAAAGGGTGTGGCAATGGTGGTCAAGTCCTGTGAAGACACAGCCAGCTTTATTTTGTGATGCGCAGAACTAAGGTCCAATGATGAAAAGTGCTTAGCCCCATTTAGAGAGCTCAGCATTTCAATAATATTAGGTAGAGGGTAGTGGTCCGCAATCACAGACTTGTTGAGCTCTATCAAATGCACTCAAAATCTAGCCTCACCATCAGTAGCAGCTGGCAGGGCTCGCAGGTGTGGGGGACGGGTGCTGGGGGGTGCGCATGGGGAAGGGGGCATCTTAAATAATTTTTGGGAAACTATCTTTAAGCCTGGTCCTGTGTCTTCACTGCCTCAGCTCTCCTGCTTTCCTGACTTCCACAGGAACAGGAAGCAGGCAGCCAGGCTCCCTCCCCAAAGCCAATCACAATGCTTGAGGCAGCGTTGTGATTGGTCGGGACGGCATCCAGCCAGGGGCTAGTGGGTAGGGCATGTTCTCCATGCAGGCTGCATTGAAGGGCAGAGTGCTCATGACTTGTTTGGGTGGCCCAAGAGAGCTGACCAAGTAGTCTTTGTGCATTCAGGAGTGGGCAAACCACTCTTTCCCTCCTCGAAGAGCAGAGCAGCCCAACACCCGCCCACCCACAATGAGCATTTCAAATATAAAATGGTAATAGCTAAAAGTTATTAACATTTTATGCGAGAAATCAGTGGGGCGATGCTTGTCCGCACCAGTGGAAGAGCCGCCCCTGCTCACCTTTGACCTTGAGTGCTATTACCACAAGCGCAAGCCATTCTGAAGCTTCTGCCTCTTGAATTATGCCATTATCAATCAACTTATCCAAGTCCTTCTTCAGACTCTTCTTGACTACTAAAGGTACACTCCTAACCTTAGCTACTTTTGGGAGTGCATTGGCTTTAAGTCTAATCTCATGCACGTAATTTTTCAGACAACCTAGTTCCTTTTTAAAAACACCAGCAAACTTATTAACAAGCTCTCACAGCCATCCGACACACTTCAAACTACCAGAAGGACCTTTATACGGCTACCAGGGTTCTCATTGGGGTCAAGACATACATAGAGATCGCGCTGATGAACCCAACGTATTGAGAAATCTCCTTTTAGAGACACAAACATTTTCCCATTAATTATCCTTTCAATTCTATTGTCCTCCAAAAGTGCCCTGTTAATTTCATCGGTACCCCAGTATATCCTCTGGGTTTAATGTCAGGCTTCAAAAGCCTCGCTCTGTTTCTCAGCTTATCCTCATAAAATGTGCTCGGTATTAGGGTGATTTTGGCTTCGTATAACATCTTGACTGATCCTCAATTGACCTGTACAATTTCTTGGGGCCATTCCATACCTTCTACTTTGTTTCGCATCACCACCACTTCTTCTACCAGTTCATCCTGACAATCCACTGCCCTTACTTACTTTTACAGTGATGATGTGCAGCTTTGTAATCAGTGCATCATAACTTGATTACAGAACATCACATGGTTCTGTAACGTAGGATACTACACCTTGCTGCAAAGTCAAGTTAGACAATAGAAGTTAAGGCCATTAATAAACAATATTAAGTCCCTCCTTATAAGTTACCTGGTATTTGTTGCCATACTTATCACACCCAACTAAAGACAGATCAGCATTTATCGAATGTAATACATTCGATTTATTTAAAGTTTTGGAGTAAGAACATACAGATGTTGGTGCTAGGTGCACAAAAATGTGCATGTTCCTCTAATGGCCGGGCATATTTCACCAGGAAATTTCGATAGGTTTTACCCGTCGAAATGTATCTGGGCAAAATTGTGGGGGTGGAGTTACAGCTGCAAAACTCATAATTCAGGGTTGTGCAGTAACAAGAGTTATCACACATAATGAATTGAATAAGCCTTTCAGAAGTGGGGCCTCAGGATGGAAAACAACTGTTTCTCTTCACTGATGTTGGAAACAAATTCTACCGAAGGCTGACTTTGATTTCGACACACCTATTACAAATGACAGTGTACTTACATTACTAGAACCACATTGTGAATGGCGTCTTTTTATCTAAAAGTGGGTCACTCAGCAGTTCACGGACCATTGGAATGTCCTGCAAAATTAGAACTTGTGGAAGACAAGAGACAACATGACAGCGTGTTTACATATCACTTCAGTTAGCACGGCTCATTTGAGCATTGCCAAGGAGTTTGTAGTACATGCCAGGGAAACCTTTTTTTACGCTGCTTATGTTGAAACCGTACAGGCCTACCGCCAGCATTGTGAATTGCTTGTTTTGTAAGTATACATGACTTCAGGAATACATCACCTTATTTTTAACATGCTACAGGAACAGCAATCAGAGTGGCTCTTGTCCAGTCACATTACAGGATATTCCCATATTGCTCCCGGACCTATTTACACCTAAGGATAGTATCCTTGACTGAATAGTAGTCAAAGGATTGCCACTCAGGCTGGATCACGAATTTCTCAGATAAATTGACAATTTTCGGTTTCATCATCATGTTGAGCGCTCCTTCTTACTTGTCCATTTTCATTACATTATATCCAGGCCTGTCTCATCACAGTCCTTACCATGCCCAGAGCCAGGCTTCACGTGCATTATTGTTATAAATAATATATAGATATTAAAATATATCGTTTTTATTCCGCAAGCTCTACCCATGGCTCCTTCTCATCTTGTTGGCAGAGGGAGCGTAGGCCCACGTTATCTTGTGAGATAGCAAGCCATGTGGCCAGAATCAAGCATGGTAAGGCGGGCGGGGAAGCAGGGATGCGAAAAGATAGACAGGAGAGTCCTGGCCCTTTTCCTACCCCCATTTGTAACCACTTTAAGATATATTGAAATAAAAAAGAAAGAGACTTATCTATGCAACACATCATGGCTTTGTTACACAATACATTATTCTAATACAAAAAACAGTATCTAGAAACTGATGGGACCACCACTAATCTGTAGTTGCCATGAAAGTAAAAAGGAGATGTGTTCAAAATGCATGCAAAAACTGCTGTGATTGCAATCACACGGATGTATATAACAATTCAGAAAGACAAAATCTTGTCCTGCAAAAGTGACAGGGAAATACATATAGGTAAGGATGAATTTGTAATTCTTAACACATCCTCTATGTACCTTGAAGACATATAGATTCGGGGTCAATAGAATATCGACCTAAATAGTAACACCCCATAGACACCAACTTTGATGATATAGTGACAGCTGCTATCCAGGAGTCGATATTACTGCAGTAAACTATGTTTCACCCAATATTGTGGTAACACACCAAACCACAACCTCAGGAGCCTCCCAAGGAAGGACTCCAATCTGACACGAGCTTGTGCATCATGGAAATGTTGCAGAGCCAGTACCATGGAACAACTGAACTACTCTCCTTGTGCAAGTCCTTGGACTACCTACTTTGTTTAAGGCAATTGAGACTCAAATATTTGTCTCCAGGACTCTGGAAGGAACACTGTTCCAAAATATGTTTAAATGTAGACTATGCTGAAGGTCAGTCTTTGGGAAGCCTCAATCCAGGGTTTGGTCTGTTTGTGAAAGACAGTGTGGAACTTAAGGGCCTTGCACACTGCTGAACATCTATTTTCTATTTATGAAATCAAAAGGCACATAGTAGCCAGTCATCTCTCTATGGAAAGATATGTATACCCTACTCATGTACTCTACCCACTAATGGTGCTAAAAGTTTTGTGAATTCGTGCTGCAGATGCCAATTCAAAGAAGTGGTCTGGAAATCTGGAAGAGCTGGTCCTGAACTGTGATGCTAGTTGACTGGGAAAGTGCAACATATTTATTTTTCAAACTGTCAAACAGAATGGTCAATCCACAATTTCCAGGCAGCTGAGATAAAGTTCCTCATTTTGGGTCGGAAAAAGATGCCTCCCCCCTGTAATATGCTAGCATAGTCGTATCTTGGAGAATTGGAGGAGCCAAATGACCTAGAATGGTGAATTATTATTGTGGGAGATCTGCATACATTTCCTCACCCTAGAAAGGGGCAATACCCTCTCTGCTATATGCCAATGGACCACATGTGTGTCTGGAAAACAAGACCCTGCCATCTCTGCTGGGCTACTGTCAACAGCTGAAAATCATATTTTGCGAGGAATCTGCTTTCTAAGGTTATATTTAGATGTGTAATGGAGATGCCACTGCAGTTTCCGAAGAATAAGCTACTAGAGAAGGGTTGTCAAAGAACTTCTCAGATAATACATGGGCTTGATAGGTTTTGACAAAAAATGTACCACACAAGTAAAATCTTGCTTTATTCCTGATTGATGGGTTCTACATATGTTATGTTCAAGTTAAAGTTTATTTGATGGGTTCTACATATGTTATGTTCAAGTTAAAGTTTATTTGAGAACAACAAATATTTAATACATAAGATGTTCCTTTAAAAATTTGAAATTAGATAATAATAGTTGTCGTTCTAATACAAAGTTAAATAAGATTTAAAAAATGTTAATAAATTGTAACATACAAATTCATTTGGCTGTATCTTACAAAGCGAGATCAAGTTCTGAACTGAATTAATTTTACAATTTGTGCGAACTGGTTGTATAAAACTTTTTCCTGCTTCTACAACTGTCCTATTTGGGCAAGCAAATAACATGTGTTCCAGATCTTGCTCTCCGCTGTTACATAAGTTGCAGTAACCACTAGTTTTTTCTTTTGGGAGCTATTTATAGGTAAAAACTTTTAAAGGAAGTATCCCAAGCCGGAGTAATATAATCGATTGCCTGACACCGTGCTTTAAGTTAAAATAGATATACTGTTGTGTTTTCCTATAAACAATTGTTTCAGCATATTTTTTATACAGTGACAATTTGAAACAATTCTGAATGCCAAGTTAAAAGCTTAACCTTGGTGTTAAATGTTTTAAAAAGAGCTTCAACTGAGTAGAAATCCAAGATTTTAAGAAACTAATATTAACATTTAATAATTTAAAAGGAATTGAGACGTTCCTACAAAATACATATTTCGGCAATCCTTGTTCAAATGTCTGTATTTTTAATAAGCATCATAGCGTTCTTTGTTCTGCGTGGACGATGTTATATGACCATCTAATAATATTACTAATTCCTCTGGCATAAGAGCTAACTTGTGAAAGTTCGAGGCGGAGAGCTTGTACCGCTACAGCTTGAGACATCTTTGTGAGTTTCCAGAGGACTTTCCCTTCTTTGAGATCCAGATGTTTCCATTGACTTAGTGGAATGTATCAAGAGGCTATGATAGTGCTGGCGGGATCTTAGCACTGTATACCTGAAGAAGAGAGGAAAAATGCCTTTGACAGGTCGAGGCATATAATCGTAAAAGTGCTCCCACAGGTACGTCGACTTTACAGTTCAGATTCTGTATATGAAGCAAGTTTTGCAGGGATTTAGAGAAGATTCTCCCTATGTAGGTATATTCATTTGACACTTAAAGCCTTTTTCCCCCTAGAGTCCACTTGTAGTTGACACACTGTTTCCTTCCCAAGAACGGAACTATTTTTGTTTTTGTGGCATTTGATGTTAAGTAATTTTCTTCCGTATATTTATAGAGTGCTTGTAGATTCCTTTGTAGGCCAAATGGTGTTAGATCTAGGATGACTACATTGTCTGCATACATCATGGTGTGGATTTTAATATATGCAATTTTAGGTGGAAAGTTGCAGATTTGTTTGAAACTTTCGGGCAGATCATTGAGATATATGGAAAGCAGTAAGGGAGCAAGAAGGCATCATTGTCTGAGGCCGTTTGGTGTAGGTATTGGGCTAGTGAGACCCTTCTCTCTCCCCATTTGGACTGACACCAAGTTCCGGAGTATAGTGATGTTAATATGTTAAGTAGGTTATCCGGGATACCCATTTTACACAGTTTTCTCCAGAGTGATCCTCTGTCCACCCTATCGAATGCAGAAGTAAAGGCAACGAAAGCAACGTACACGACCTGAGATTTTAAGGTTACATATTTATTGCTTATTGTTTGCAACACTGCAATGTTATCAGTGACCGAGTGTTGTGGTCCAAACCCTGCTTGATATAAAGGAATTAGAACTGATGAAATGCTAACTCTTTAAGATGTTCTAGTACTGCTGCTGCAAAAATCTTTCCTGTTGCGTCCAGGAGAGCTATCTGCCTGAAGTTGTCGGAAAGCAACCTTGAGCCCTTCTTATGTATTGGGCAGTGGCGGATCCTCCATGGGGGCGTTTGAAGATTTTGGAATTTCCCCTGTGTCCAAGATATGGCGAAAGAGGGGAGCTAAGAACTTACTCCATTCTTTGGGATTGTTTTGGAGGATCTTAATTTGGATTTGATCTGGTCCCGTTGCTCCGCGTTCTTGCCTTTTTTATATATAGATCAATCAGAGAGGAAGATGGAGCTCCATTATCTAAAGTATTTTCTCCAGGATTACTTGCCATTCCGTTCGTACTTTCTGAACTGTTAGTTAATTTATATAAATTGGTTAAGTATGTTTCCCATTCTGTAGGGGGTACTGGGATAGCTTGTAATGATTTTGTGCCTATTTCTTTGGCGAATATATACCAGTATGCACGTTGGTTATTCTCTTTTGTTGCTAAATGTATGTCAATCCAGTTTTTATTATGTCTTTTTTTCTGTTTTTTTCCTTTTTCTCTCCTGCGCCGTTTTTTTAAGTTGTAGATTTCGAGTTGTTTAGATACAGAGTAATGGAGGAATTGCAACCTTATTAATTTATTTAATTCTGTTGGATTAGTGTCTGAGTTCCATCTTTTGTTTTGTTTCACTCTTGGCCCCCGTTTTTTCAGATTTTCCTGAAAAGATTTACCACATTTTTGATGACTACTTCAAACTTTGTTATCAGGTTTGTAGAGTGCATTGTCTGTAATGCCATCTCAATTGCATTAATAATTTTATTGAGTGTCCTTGAATTCCACAATATCCATCCTTGAGCCTGGTTCACAAGGACTGTACTTTGAGAGTACATAATGTGACCTGAGGATGTAAATTGTGCTTTCTATTCTGTAGCTAATAGAAGAATTGCATGGTCACTTCCCGGTGCAAAATTTATTTTAACGTATGAAACAGAACCGAACAGATCCAAGCTGCAGATCATATAGTCCAGAGTTGAGAGTTCCCATGTATTGTGGATGATGCCGGAATATTTCCTTCTACGTTGCCATTTAGTATTACTACATTTAGCATTGGGAGTGAGGCTAGCAAGATTTTTCCTCTTTTGTCGACTTTTTTTTCTTTGGGGAATAGAGCGGTGGGAATTGCCAGGGCTTCTTCTTTTTCAGTTTGCCCGTTTTTTGAGTAAATCGATTGATATTTTTCCATTGAGGTCACCTGTTATGAAAACTGATGGATAGCCATGTCTGTCTACTACCTTTATTATTCCCTTGAATATTTCTATTGCTAGTGCATCCATTTTTGACACCCAGGGGGGATAAAGACATTAAAGATGAGGAGATCTTTCAAAGTTTCTAGTGGGTCTATTCCAAATTTGACCTTAATACATTGAAAGTTCTTTGAATCTATTGGGATAATATCTTGGTCCCAGTTAAAGTCTTCATTAAGAATAATTGCTATCCGTTTCCGCATGTCCCTGTACAACCTCCACTGCAGGGATATCATATACATAATAGTCTTGTTGGTCAACAGTTGTTGTTGACCAAGTTTCTTGTAAGAGCAAAAAATACGGGACCCCCTCTTAAATGCTTCTGGCCAGGGAAAAGAGAGGAAAATAACAAAACAGCAAGCTAAACATCCCTTGTGGCCTAAATACTTTTCAAGTTATGACATAGTTCCTATTTTTAGAAACTGAAAGTCCTTCAAGATATGACAAGGCTTATTTCTATTAACTTTTCAATCATTTATTCATTTTTTTGTATAAATGATTGAAAAGTTATTAGAAATAAGCCTTGTCATATCTTGAAGGACTTTCAGTTTCAAAAAATGGGAACTATGTCATAACTTGAAAAGTATTTAGGCCACGAGGGATGTTTAGCTTGCTGTCAAGTTTCTTGTAAGGCCACAATCTCTGGTCGGTCAATCGATCAATCAATCAAGAGTACTTGTAAAGCACGCTACTTACCCGTGAGGGTCTCAAGGTGCTATGGGGAGGAGGGGTGCTGCTACTGCTCGAAGAGCAAGGTCTTGAGGAGTCTTCTGAAGGCGATTAGGTCTTGGGTCTGCCGTATGTGGGTAGGGAGGGTGTTCCAGGTCTTGGCGGCGAGGTAGGAGAAGAATCTGCCACCAGAGGTCGTTCGTTGGATGCGGGGGACAGCGGCTAGGGCGAGGCTGGCGGAGCGGAGCTGGGGGGTGGGGGTGTAGAAGCTGAGTTTGCTGTTCAGGTAGGCTGGTCTGGCGTTGTGGAGTGCTTTGTGTGCGTGGGTGAGGAGCTTGAAGGTGATCCTCTTGTCGACGGGGAGCCACTGTAGGTCTCTCAGGTGGGGGTGATGTGGCTGCGGCGGGGGACTTTGACGATCAGTCGGGCGGAGGCATTTTGGAATCGTTGTAGGTGTCGTAGGTGTTTGGCTGGGATTCCTGCGTAGAGTGCGTTGCCGTAGTCCAGTCTTGTGTTGACGGGGCCTGTGTCACCGTTCTTCTTGTTTTGGTCGGGATCCACTTGTAGATCCTGCGGAGCATGCGGAGGGTGTTGTAGCAGGAGGAGGAGACGGCGTTGACCTGCTTAGACATGGAGAGGGAGGAGTCGAGGATGAATCCTAGCTTGCGTGCATGGTCAGTGGGTGTTGGTACTGTTCCCAGTGTGGTCGGCCACCAGGAGTCATCCCAGGCTGAGGGGGTGGATCCGAGGATGAGGACCTCCGTCTTGTCCGAGTTCAGCTTCAGACAGCTGCTCCTCATCCAGTCGGTGACGGCCTTCATTCCCTCGCGGAGGTTGGTTTTGGTGGTGTGTGGGTTCTTGGTGAGAGAGAGGATGAGCTGGGTGTTGTCTGCGGAGTAGATGATGTTGAGGTTGTGATGGCGGGCCACTTGTGCGAGGGGGGCCATGTAGACGTTGAACAGCATCGAGCTGAGAGATGAGTCCTGGGGGACGCCCCAGATAATGTCGGTTGCTTCGGATCAGAAGGGTGGTAGGTGGATGCTCTGGGTTCTGCCGGAGAGGTAGGACGTGGTCCAGTCAAGGGCTTTCTCTTGGATTCCGGCTTCTAGGAGGCGTGTCTTTAGAGTGCGATGGCAGAACGTGTCAAAGGCAGCTGATAGGTCCAGGAGGATGAGGGCTGATGTTTCGCCGTTGTCTAGTTGGCGTCTGATGTCATCTGTGGCGGCGATGAGGGCTGTCTCGGTGCTGTGGTTTCGTCTGAATCCGGACTGGGACGGGTCCAAGATGTTGTTGTCTTCCAGGTGGCGGGCCAATTGCATGTTGACAATTTTCTCGATGACCTTTGCCGGGAACGGGAGCAGGGAGATGGGCTGGAAGTTCTTGAGGTCCTTTGGGTCCGCCTTGGGCTTCTTGAGGAGGGCGTTCATTTCGGCGTGCTTCCAGCTTTCCGGGAATGTCGCCGTTTCGAAGGAGATGTTCATGACCTTCCGTAGTTGGGGTGCGATGGCTGCATCTGCTTTGTTGAATACGCGGTGTGGGCACATGTCTGACGGAGATCCTGAGTGGATGGAGTTCATAACCTTGTGTGTACCGTCGTCATTGACGTTGGACCAGGAGGTCAGGCGGTTGGCGCTGGTAGTGTTCACAGGGGAGGTGGAGTCTGGCGTAGTCAGGGTGGTCATGGTGTTGAAGCTGTCGTGGATGTCAGCGATCTTGCAATGGAAGAAGATGGCTAGTGAGTCGCACAGTTCTTGTGAGGGTGAGATGTCATTGGCATTGGTGCTGGGGTTGGAGAGTTCCTTGACGATGCTGAAGAGCTCCTGGCTGTCGTGTGCGTTGTTATCCAAGCGGTCTTTGAAGGAGGATCTCTTGGCTAATCTGATGAGGTGGTGATGTCTGCCGGTGGCTTCCTTGTGGGCTGCGTGGTTGTCCGGTGTGCGTTCATGGAGCCATATCTTCTCCAGTTTCCGGCATGCGCGTTTGGAGGTCTGGAGCTCATCGGTGAACCAGGTGGTTCTCTTGCTGGCATGGCTGTTGGAGGGTTTCTTGAGCGGGGCGAGGGTGTTGGCGCAGTCGTCGATCCTCTGTCTGAGGTTGCAGGCTGCGGCGTGTGGGTTGGTGGGGTCGGCGGGTGGGTTCTGGGTGAGGGTGGTGATCAGCTGGTCTTCGGTGACTTTGCTCCATCAGCGGCGAGGCAGCTGTTGGGTGCGGTGGTGCGTTATTGGTTTCTTGAAGGTGAAATGGATGCAGCGACGGTCGGTCCAGTGGAGTTCGGTGGTGTGGTCGAAGGAGACGTAGGTGCCTGTGGAGAAGACGGGGTCCAGCGTGTGACCGGCAGCGTGGGTGGGTGCGGTGACGAGTTGTCTGAGGCCAAGGTTGGCGAGGTTGTCGATCAGGGTGGTGGAGTTGGTGTCTTTGTTGTTCTCGAGGTGGAAGTTCAGGTCCCCGAGGAGGATGTAGTCCATGGAGGCGAGTGCGTGGATGCTGGCGAGGTCGGCGATGGAGTCGATGAACGGAGCCCGGGGTCCGGGGTGTCTGTAGATGAGTGTTCCTCTGAGGGTGGTGTTGGGGTCGGTGTGGATCCGGAAGTGGATGTGTTCGACGGTGTTCAGGGTGTCGTCTGTGTGGGTGGCGACCTTGAGGGTGGACTTGTGGACGATGGCTATTCCTCCTCCGATTCCGTTGGTGCGATCCCTGCGGGTGATCTTGTAGCCGTCCGGGATGGCTATGGCGATGTCGGGCACCGAGGAGTCGTTCCAGCAGGTCTCAGTCAGGAAGGCCACGTCTGTGGCGGAGGTGTTGAGCAGATCCCAGAGCTCGATGGTGTGTTTGCGTGCGAAGCGGATGTTGAGGAGTATGCAGCGGAGGTGGTTGGGTCCATTCCTTGGAGGTTTGATGGCTTTGTCGCAGGTGAATCTGCAGGTGCGGCGGGAGAAGAGTCCGTGGGTCCATTTCGGGGTGGCCTGGAAGCAGGTGTGGTTTCGGCCGGCATTGAGTTCGTGAAGGGTGCTGGCGTCGTAGTGGAGTCTGGTGTCGTGGCCTTCGTGGGGTCCAGGGGTTCTGGCGCTGGGCGCGGTCCAGACGCAGACGGGCGCAAACGGGTTTGCCTTAGGAGTGCGTTCGGCGTGCCAGCGGCACACCGGCTGGGCGCATCCGCTGCGCGGCTGTGCAGCGTCCAGCATATATGGGGAGGTGGGAGGGAGGAGCAGCTGGGAGGCGGGAGCAGTGAGTGGGCAGGGGTCGGGCCGCAGGGGGCACTGCAGTGGGGAAACAGTGGTATAGATAGCAAAATGGGGCACAAGGGGGGAAACGAGTAGCACAGAGCAGAAAACGAGGCACGAAGAGGGGGAAACAGTGGTACAGAAGGCAAAATGAGGCACAAGAGGGGGAACGAGTGGCATAGAGCAGAAAATGAGGCACAAAGAGGGGGAAACAGTGGTACAGAAGGCAAAATGGGGCACCAGGGGGGGGAACGAGTGGCACAGAGCAGAAAATGAGGTACAAGAGGGGGAGACAGTGGCACAGAAAGCAAAAAGGACCGAGGACACTTACCAGAGGCAGCGGCAGCAGGGGCACATAGTCGGAGCTGCGTGGAGGGGGAGCGACCTACCAAGAGGGTCAGGGGTTGCTCACCTCACCGCGCAGCATCCGGCATATATGGGGAGGTGGGAGGGAGGAGCAGCTGGGAGGCGGGAGCAGCGATTGGGCAGTGGGCAGTCAGAGAGGCAGGGTTGTAGGGGGCACTGTGGAGTGGGACACTAGTGCAACAGAAGACTAGAGGGGCACAAAAAAACGAGTGGAACAGAGGGCAGAAGGGCACAAAAAACAAGGTAAAAACGAGTGGCACAGAGGGCAGAAGGGCACAAAAAACGAGTGGAACAGAGGGCAGAAGGGCACAAAAAACGAGTGGAACAGTGGGCAGAAGGGCACAAAAAACGAAGGAAAAACGAGTGGAAAAGAGGGCAGAAAGGCACAAAAAACGAGGGAAAAACGGGTGGAACAGAGGGCAGAAAGGCACAAAAAACGAAGGAAAAACGAGTGGAACAGAGGGCAGAAAGGCACAAAAAACAAGGGAAAAACAGGTGGAACAGAGGGCAGAAAGGCACAAAAAACGAGGGAAAAATGGGTGGAACAGAGGGCAGAAAACGAGGCATAATAAGGGGAGACAGTGGCACAGAAAGCAAAAAGGACGGAGGACACTTACCAGCGGAAGTGGCAGCAGCAGCAGGGGCACACAGTCGGAGCTGTGTGGAGGGGGGAGGGTCAGGGGTCAGGAGGGTCAGGGGTCGCTCACCTCACCGCGCAGCGTCCACCATATATGGGCTTCCATGATGAAGGCTAATTTCTCCTGTGTTATTCCAGCGATATTCCAGGAAGAGATGGTCAAACCTGCGTTAAAAGGGGCATTTGTTTTCTTTGCCTTGTTTGTTGCTATTCATATTCCCAGCAATCCAAGCCCATGAGGATTAATTTTGTTGTTGTTTCCCTCTTTGGTGTGTTCTTGCTCTAGCTTCTTTCTATTGTTTATTGAAACAAATATATTTTCTTTAAAGACATTTGGATTATTATTTATAACGCTGTACCTTTGGATAGATTGATGAGTTTTAGTTTTGTTAGCTTCTCACAATTTTGTCCTGGTGTCCAGTCGTAATCATATTTGTGAAGAATCTCGCTGTCCTTTAATATTATTCCTGGTATTACTGGATACCAGAATTCTATCATCGCTGTTGTGGTTTTGGATTCTTTTTTTTTTTATCTTGCTTATATTATTAAAATCCTTTTCACCTGTGGAAGACTTTTGTACATGAGGCGTGGAGTCACGTTCAGTTTTCACACAGGTGACTGGTGAAATTTATTTTGTGGCACACACATAACCTTTGTCAAAGTTAACAATATTAGAGGAGGCAAAAAATCAAAATGTTTCCAACACCTATTAAGAAGCCTACCTCCTGCTCCCTCAACCAGTGTTGAGCTATGCAATTTTCATATTTTGCATGGTGTCCATGAATGCCGAAAAGATCTTTAGAGAGCATTAATAGATTATCAAAAATACATATTGGTAAAGATATGAACGTTCATTATTTGCAGGACTTTTAGATTCCTCCTTCGTGCAGGCAGGTGCTGAGGAGGACTGGTGGAAGACAATGAGCTCATGTGGTGCTAGGGCTCCCATGATAGCATTCGTTTCTCAGCCACTGGGAACTCTTACTCAATTCAGAAATACCAAGTCAAAGGAGCAAAGAAAATTTGCCCCTCAAGTTCCACTCCGGTTCAGCGCTTTCTGTCCAGGGTCACGCCACTAATATTGTTGAAAATACTCTTCCTGTTGTGGCAGAAGTGGAATCAGAGAAGGACAGATTGCTTATGGAATCCTGACACTGTTCTGTTAACTCAGGATACTGCAAGTACGATCTCATCAACTGCTTTTGCCCCTCATAAACCATGGTTCTTGTTCCTCATTTTCCTCCCATTTAGCCTGATTGATAGGAGAGTCCTTCATCAGAGTCTTTAGTAATGCTGGCCCTGCTTGGTTAGTTCATTTTTGCATGAAATACCTTAAATTCAGCTGACAGGATAGAGTCCAGCTATCCTCTGGTGGAATACCCATCAACATATTATAGGAGGCACAATTAAATCGATGCTTTGCAGTTGGTGGCCTTTGCGTGAGCACTGGTACCATTATTGACTTTATTTCAGAGACTGTAAGGAAGCATTGGAAAATGGAGGCACAAAACAAGTTCTACTCCCTCAGTTAATATGTTCTTCCCAGTGCTAGTTGCAGATATTCTCACAAAACTCCCATCTAGACATCAGGCAGGCATTGATAGATCCAATGTTAGCATATCGCCAGCCATGACACAGTTATCTATTAGGCTAAAAAATATATTAAGTGTTCCGCCTGCTTCATAGTGGTGGATCTTCTCTAAAGGACAATAGAGAAACTAACTCCAAGGTGCAAGCACTTTGCCCATAGATCAGACTTAAACCAACTATCTGCTTTAGTGCCCCACTGAACAATGAATTTGTGCACAAATAATTATTATCCATTTTTACATTTGATACAATGTTCTATGCACATTCAACGACATAGTTGTAGTGGATAGACACATGACCTCTCATGTTTACCTTTGCTTATTCATTTCCATACTATTGCTGATTAATTCAGGTTAGTTTTTAACAGTAATATTAGAGAATATATAGATGAACAGTATGAAAAGTGTGTGCTATTATAAGACAGTTTTATAGGATTCGTGGAGTCTCAACAGGCATAAGAGATGTTCATACTAGGAAACTAGGAATATTAAACAAAACGCATAGCAACTGCTAGAAAATCCCTAGGCAAATTGTTACTTGAAACTGTTGTTTTATAGGAAAGTGGCATTCACATATCTTATCACTTTTGAGGTCCAATCTTTCCTATAAGAAAAACTATATGATGATTTTCTGCAGACCTGTGTGGTTCTAGGAATTTGTCATGAAAGGAACACATTATTTAAGAAATCAATCAACTGCTGAGAGTAGTGGCAGATGGTAATTTCTGAGATATTGACATTATATAATGTACTATTACCTCTGACATGTTGTGGCAATCCAATGCAACCCGTTACATTTACTGTTGGTGGCTCAAAATCCAATAGAAGGAAGAATTTGCTGAAATTGATCAAAATTATGCAGCTCTTTCTCTAATAGCACTCTTTCAATTTGAAAGAAGCAGTTTTTTCCATATGCACTTGAAACTACTAGGCCACATAACACTTATTCGTATGGCCAAGGGGCAGAGGAGCGCAATAAGTGTGTTTGTGGGGTACCTTGGTATTACAGAACGGACTGCAGACTTATGTTCTGCCCTCTTTTGTTATAGAGTGTTCCAGCACAAAATATATACCAGCACAATCATGAGAGGACATTTCCTCAATTGCATGGAGTATGGCCTAATAAAATTAGGGAACCCTTTCCCCTTGTGCCTTTTCCATATGAAAGATGCCGGCACAATGGCAAGGAAAATGTCAGGAGAGGTACAGATTGTGTGGCGGGGATGAAGGAGATCACATACCTCCAGACATCCCCTACAGGCAGGTGGAATTACTCACTGCACCTGCCTGTGGGGGATACTGCTCCCCAGAAAGCTTTAGGCCAGATCTCCATCTGAAGTGAAAGGTAGACCGGCGACTTCAAAGAGAGGGTTAATCTTTCACTAATGTGTTGTCACAGTCAATCAATCAGGGGTTTGTAAAGAGCAAGCTACTCACCCGGAATGGGTCTCAAGATGCTGAGGGAGAGGGTGAGGGTTCCAGAGATCCTGAAGGTTCACTGAGTTCCATCAGAGAGCCAGGTCTTGAGGTCCTTTAGGAACTTAGGGAGCAAAGCAGTCTGTCGGAGGTGGAGAGGGAGGAAGTTCCATGCTTTGGCAGCAAGGAGGGAGAAGCAGTGCCCTCCTGTTCTGCTTTTCTTGATCCGAGGTACAGTTGCGAGGGAGAGCTGGGCCGAGCGGAGAGAGCACTGGGGACCGTGCAATACGAGACAGTAGCTCAGGTGGGTGGGTCCGGCATTGTGAAGGGCCTTGTGTGCATGGGTGAGAAGCTTGAAGGTGATTCTCTTCTCGACAGGGAGCCAATGTAGGGTCTGTTGGTGTTGACTGATGTGGCAGTGGAGCCGTAAGTTGAGGGCTAGTCTGGCAACGGTATTCTGGATGTTCTGGGGTTTGCGATTGAGGTTCTTGTTGATCCCGACATAGAGTACCTTGCCGCAGTGCAGTCTGCTGCTGATTAGGGTGTGTGTGACCATTTTCCTGTGTTCGGGGGGGATCTACTTGAAGGTCTTGTGGAGTAGGCAGAGGGTGTGGTAGCAGGAGGAGGTGATGGCATTGACCTGGCGGTCCATTTTGAGTTCAGAGTCCAGGATGATTCAGAGGCTGGTGCGTGGTCCGTGGGGGGTGGGGGGGTCGATGAAGGTGGGGGACCACCAGGTGTTGTTCCAGGCATCGGGTGTGGGCCCATGATAAGTATCTGTTTTGTCCGTGTTGAGTTGAAGGCAGCTGTTCTTCATCCATTTGGCGACAGATTCATTCCATTTTGAAAGGTGAGTTTGTTAATGTAAATGTGTTTGTATTTATATAGCGCCTTCTACCCTGAGGTCTCGTAGCGCTGTATTCATACCACTGTGGAACCCTTCCTGGCTTTCCTGTGAAATGTCCACTCCTGGTCACCCCCAAGGTGAAGCCAGGCATCCAAGTGCTGCTGGGGCCGATGTGGAGATTAAGCAAGCTATTGCCCAGAGTCACAGAGTGGGATGATTAGACTAGGCACCGAGGCGAGAATTATCAGGTCCGGGGAAATTGTGTCCAAGAGCCGCCGAGGCGGGAATTGAACCCTGGTCCTGGGCCAGACCTCTGCATCAGGGTCTGCAGCTCTAACCATTGAGCCACGCTTTTCCACTCTGCGTTTGGTGATGTTTCGTTTGTTGGATAGGTAGAGGATGAGTTGGGTGTCGTATGATGTGATGTTGAGTCTGTGTACTCTGACGATGCCTTGTAGATGTTGTACAGGGTCGGGCTGATGGAGGATCCTTGTGGGACTCTGCTGGTTGTTGGAGTTGGTTCTGAGAGGAATGGAGGGAGTCTGACTTGTTGCGTTTTGCCAGAGAGGAAAGAGAGGATCCAGTCGAGGGCCTTGTTCCGGATTCCCGCATTGTGGAGTCTGTGGGCTAGGGTGTGGTGAGAGACAATTTTAGTTCTTGGCTTTGGGGATATATAAATGGAGGTCCTTGAACGTGCTTCCTCTCAAGATCAAATGGGGATGGGACCGCTTGTGATGGTGTCTCGTATTGTGCTGAGCAGTGTTTTTATACGGTAATATTGATTCATCGACCCTTTTTGCATTGTGTATCCACAACTAGATCAAGGACACAGTATTGTCTTAGGATGTATGACATCTACACAGCAACTGACTTTTGGATATAGTTGTTACAACCTATTAAATTATTATCAAAGTGATTGAGTTGTATAGATTACAGTCATCCTGCCTGCCCACCGATATATTGGCCCATCGTTATCATTTGTGCCCTAAAGAAGGCCATCTCTTTGGGCGAAATGCATTGGCTGGTCTACATTATATGTTGTTTGATACCCCTGAACAATTACAGATGACTTGAAGAACAAATTCGGGATACAGATTGTACAATTGTTAAAGTATTATTGTGTTGGTGCACCAATTGCCGTTTATGTGGAATTTGTTAGGTCCAGTAGGACCGCACCTTGACAGTGGGTGCTTGGTTTAAGTGCACACACTTTGGGGTACATTCCCCCTCGTTCTAAAAGTGATATATTGGGGACATTGGGATAAGTGTGAGCCAGCATAAGCTGTCACTGTCAACTTTTGTATGAACTTGCGGTGAGATATAGTGTCGAAGACCGCGGAAAGGTCAAGTAGTCAGTAAGTAAATCTTTATTGCTCAGTTAATTAAAACCATTGCAATCAGTAACATGTAATACATTAAATACCAATTAATCTGATGCTACACTTTTTGTAATTCTTTCTATAAAAAATATTAAAACAAGTTTCATGAGAATAAAAAGTGCTATGTGGAAAGATTAAGCTTCATTCACGCTGTACATAGATTAAGATTAGAAAAAATCATTATATGGCCTAAAGTGTCTTTAATAAAATACTTGCACCTGCATGGTCTTAGAGCAGGTTTAAGCAGCACAGTCTGGTTGGAATGACCCTTGGAGGCTAAGATTTCGAGGGAGTCTTATGGCTCGTTGCAGGAGGCTTCCCCTGTTTTGTTGCATGCAGACTTGCGTCAGGGTGATTGTTCCTTGGCCATGCTGAACAAGTAATTAGATTTTATTTGCCGTTTGGATTTGCTTCATCCAGTCCCTCCCTTCGGTCATTCTGGTTTTTTTCCGCTTTTTCCAGAAATTTGACAAAATGGATTGCTAACTGGATGTTTTTGCCATCAAAGAATGCCTTGACCGCCTGCCGGCATGATCTTATTCCTAGTTTCTTTAGGAATGGTTTTAGATGATGTCTACCCTCTTTTTCCAGTCCTTTGCAGATGCATATTAAATGAAGGATGTCCTCTTTTGGGTCCCCACATAAACGGCAGTTCATTATTGTTTAGGCCCTTTTCCATGGGGGAAGGTGGTTTTGTGACGGTAATATGCCCAGCCGTTGGTGTATGAACCTCTCCTTTGTGCACTGAGTGAACCCGACTCCTAGATAGCTTTGACAGGAGCTGCTGGTATAGTTTTGTATGACTGTCCAGCCATGAGCCCTGTTGACTAGTCTTGCTTTATCCTCTGTTAGCGAGATTAATCTTACTGATTTATTTATTAGCTGTTTAAAGGTGGTATGTGATCCAGTGCTCTTCCAGGATTCTTGTAATTCCAAGACGTCTATTGAGTGCTTTAGATACTTTTCGGCTGCACAATTATTTTTTCTTTCTATCTCCTCCCATAAATGGTAATTCAAACTAGTGTCTTCAGCTCCCTGGATTTTATGCCAACTTTTGGCATAGGCACCCACTCGTTCTACTCTTTGGTTCCTCATGCCGAATTCGAACCTTATTTGTGCCTGCGAGGTGTAATTAGGCAGGTTGAATATCATTCTCATTGCTTTGGCTGTTATATTGTCTAATATCTGCGCGTCGCTCCCTCGGAGGCATTCGCTTCCGTAAGTGATGGCCGGTGTTAATTTTGCCTGAATCACTTGTAGCAGTGGGGTGAAGCAACAGCCGGCTTCTTTCATTTTGAGATTCCTTAGTGCGATCGCTGTGCTGATTCCTCTCCATTTTATTGCTTCCTTCTGTTGTTGAAATTACCCTTTTCTGTCCATGATTACGCCCAAATATTTATATTCCGCCACTGTTTCCAGTGTGAAGCCTCCCCTCTGCCAGCAGAACTTTGGTGTGGATGTCTTAGCGTTTATTCTCAGAGTTTTTGATTTTGAGAGATTAATGCTGAGGCTATTCGTAGTTGAGTAATTGTATGTTGTGTTGATTAGATATTGAAACTCTATCAGCGTTCGACTGATCAACACAATGTCATCAGCATACATCAGGTTCAAGAGGGGAAGACCTCCTAAGCTCGGGGCGTGAGAGTTACTTTCGTCAAGCTTCTGTGAGAGGTCCGACATAAACATGTTAAAAAGTGTCAGAGCTAACACGCACCCTTGTTTGAGGCCCTTGGTCGTCCGTATTTTCCTTGACAGACGGTCTCCTGATCCCAACTTAACTTGAACCCACGTATCCGTATGTAGTAACATCAACTGTGATAGTAGTGTTGATGGAATTTTCTTGTTTGCCAGCTTCTCCCATAATAGCTTTCTGTTGATGTTATCGAACGCTGAAGTGAAATCAATGAAACATACGTAAAGAGGCAGATTTGCTAATTTAAAGGCATCTATTAGAAGTGTTAAAGCCAGAAAATTTGACGTTGTACCCATTTGTTTGCGAAAGCCTGTCTGGGTGATGGGGATCTCAGCATTTTCGTTCGTACATTCCGTAAGTTCCTCTAATAAAAGACCGGCGTAATATTTGGCCTCGTTATTAATGAAGGCAACAAGTCTGTCATTTATTTGGTCATTCATGTTGCCTTTCTTGTGAATTGGCGCTATTATTGAGCCTTTCCATGAGGCTGGAATTGTTTCGGTGTCTGTGATCTGTTTATACAATGGAAACAGAGCCGCTGCCCAGTATTCCGGGTTTCGTTTGTACAAAATGCGAGAAATTCCGTTGGGACCTGGCACGCCCTCTGACTTTCCTTTCGCTATCCTACGTATAATTTGTTTTTCAGTGAAGGCCAGTGAAGTAGTGTCCAGTTGTAGGGAGCATACTTGGGTTTCGCTGTCGGGTTCTGGTCGCCTCATTATGAAAATCTTTGGTGCTGTGTTAAAATGAAGCAGAATTAGTTTTGATCAAGCTTCTTCAGTAAGATGAAAATTAATGCAAGGACTTCTTGGGTTCTGGAGCATATTCACCATTTTCCAGAATCTTGCACTGTGTTATTTACTTTTGCATCATGCAGCAGCTTCGCCCATAGCTCTTCTTCTGCTTCCCTTTTTATGTGGCAAGTTAATTTCTTTTTAGTAACTTTTAGTTTTTGTAATTCCTTTTGAATGGCGATGTACGGTCCCTCTCAATGTAATTGTTGCAGAAGTTTGTTGATATTTTTTTAAGGTGCTTTAGGTTTGTATTATGTTTTATGGCCTTATCATAACCATCCATGGAGTGAGGACACTTTGTTTTATGGGTCTTAGTTTTCCTTGTATGAGCTAACCCAAGATCGCTTGTGAATTGCTCGCAGCGTCTTAGATTGTCTGTCTGAATTGCGGTGCTTTTTTCCCACAGCTTTTTTGCTTCATTCACGAATCCTTCCAGGTTATGCATATTACATTTTATTCTTTTGTGTACCACCGAAAGTGAAGATCTTAAATTCACTGCTGGCATGGATACCGCTACCCCATACAGGTAAGGGTGATTTCTTGCTGTAGGTGGTCGCTGGCTGACATTGTTCCTATTTGGAAGTCAGTGACTTTACCGAAAAGTTGTAAGGATGAAAATGTGATGTCTATGGTTGAACTGACAGTCGAATTGTGAAAAGTGGCTGCCAAAGGCCTGTCATTGGTGAAGCGCCCGTTTAAAGCTACCAGGTTAAGATGTTCCAAATCCTTTACGCTGTCCCTAGCCAGACGGTTTTGTTTGCCCTATTTGCTTGCCTCCTGTTGTGGAATGTTCCACGCCGAGAAATGGTCTTTAAGGAGTGAGTCCCTTATCTGGGCCCCCCTAAGATACATGTTGAAGTCCCCTGTTAATATGAGGTTGGATGTTGCCTCGTCTGCCAATGTTTTTGTCACTTCTGCAGTCAAAAGATTTATCCCTGATTTTTTCTCACGAGGATGTAAGTATACATTAGGAGTGTTAACTTTTACTTTTGTTCTTTTCCCCATAATTCCAGTTCTGTTATTATTATGCTGTTGTTGCCTGACAGTTTAGCTACTTTTTTCGTTATTTCATTGAAGCTCTTTATTGAGGTGTATATTGTAAACCTCCTTTTAGATGACCATATTTAGCGTTTCTTATAGCTGGTAGATGATATGATTTAAAGCCCTGAATTTGGTGTGGTTGATCTGACCAGGTCTCTTGGAGGGCAGTTATATCACATTTTTGAAGGTAAAGTAGAAGTTGAATGTCGTCAGCTTTGTTCCCTTGACCGTTTATGATCCAGTAACATATTTTTAATTGTTGTTTTGTTGCGGTATTCGGTTGAGTGTTTTGTCATGACTTCAAGGCCCTTGTGTTAATGGTCCTTGCTATCCAATCCCAATCATCTTGTCCAGGTGACCCTTGCGCTTGCCTGTTGGTCTGTGAGTTAGTGTCCAACCTTGAGACTGATGAGCTTTGAGCCCCCTTCAGGACACTTTCTGTTTTCAATGGTTTTTGTTTGATTTAGAGCTACGATCGTCTCTCTCGTTGTAACCCTGGCATAGTGGTTCTGAGCACCCTATTTTTTCCTGTCTTTTTAGGTGTATTCCCCATGCCTGAAAGCATATTTCCATTTCCATGATTCTTTTTACTATTTCCTTCGTCGCCCATGTTGTTTTGGTGACCTCATGGTCTGACAGGTAATTATAATGAGCAAACTCCACCCCTTCTAGGTCATTCATATTAATGTAGTCAAGTTACTGATAGTATATAGTAGGTGTAAAATGTTACCTCGATTGAGGATGTCCCCTCTGCCTCTTGACCTGTACTCAGGAATGAACACGATTATACCTCTTTCGGCTCCCTCCTGTCTGCCCAAAATGGATACGCAACTACCTCTAGGAGGGATAGTTGCATATCGATTTTGTCCGAGTGGTCCTGCATAGCCTTTACTGATAACTGTAACGTGTTTAGCAAGGAAGACCATAACATTTCTGGGTTTTTTATGCTCTCTTCCATATTTGAGGTCGTATTGGGTTCCCGTTTGCTGCCGCGCTCGGAAATGCAGGCTGGGCAGAGAGAGAGCACCCACTCCCTCAGGAGTAGCGACAAAGGAAACAGGAGGCTTGATGCAGCAAGAAGCAGCCTGTCTCCCACCTCCTTCCTACAGGATCCGTTAACCCCGGTTAGCTGTTACCCCGTCTCCCGCTAACCTTTTAAGCCTACTCGCCTGCTGTTCTCAAGGGCCGTAGGGGAAGCGGGAGCAGGAGCCTACAGGGACCGGAGCTCTACCGCTCAACTGCTCTACGCCTCTGCCGCTTACGGGTTCTGAGGGCTCCGAGGACTCGACAGCGCTCGGCTCGGTGGTAGACGGAAGGTTCAGATGCAGCGGTGTAACTCCCTCCTCCTTCCTCTTTCCACCTCCTCTGCCGTGTGTCTCTGAATGCAGCACAATTGCAAAAAGGGATCAACCACATGAGAAAACAGTAGGATAAGGGCCACAGTCTCTCTACTGTCAAGGAGGGAATGGATGTCGTCTGTTGCTGTGAGGAGTGTGGTTTCGGTGCTGTGGTTCTTCCTGCAGCCTGATTGGGAGGAGTCGAGGAGGTTGCTCTCTCCTAAAAAGGTGGGCAGTTGGCTGTTTACGTTTTTTTCCATGACTTTTGCCGGATAAAAGCTTAAGGAGATCGGTCTGAAATTCTTGAGGTCGGTGGTGTCCACAGTAGGTTTTTCAGGAGAAGGTTGATCTCAGCGTGTTTCCAGTTGTTGGGAAAGAAGGTGGTCTCAAAGGAGCGGTTGATGATACATTGAAGTTTGGGGGCGATGATGTCTACGACTTTGCCGCAGATATGGGCGCGGCAGCGGGCGTTGGAGGCCATAATGATGTCAGTGACGGAGTTGGAGAAAGGAGCACAGGGTCTGGGGTCTGTAAATGAGGGCAACTCAGAGGGTGGAGGATGGGTTGGTCTGGATCTTGAAATGGAGGTGTTCATCAGGTCTGTGGGCCCCTCGGAATAGGTGCTCAGCCGTAGATTTACCTTGTGAAAGATGGGTGTATCTCCTCCAGGGCAGTTGGTGAGATCCTTCTGGGTGAACTTGTATCCTTCCGGGATGGCGATCGCAAAGTATGGGCCGGTGGCGGCGTTCGTCCAGGTTTCGGGGAGGAAGGCAAAGTCCGGGGCGGTGCTGTCAAGGATGTCCCAGATCTCCATCATGTGTTTGCGGTGGGAGCGAAAGTTGAGGAGGATGCATCTCAGGGTTTGCCGTGCGATGGAGTTGTTGCTGGAGGGAGGTAGAGGATCTGGGTCTCAGTGAAGGTAAAGGAAAGGTGGCAGTGGTGGCAGGTGGAGGGTCTGTGGGTGTTGAGAGGGGAGGAGAGCTTGCAGTTGAAGTTCTTGCCGGCGTTGAGTTTGTGGAGAGCCGAGGAGATGTAGCACTGGCGGGCGGGAGGACCAGGGGTCCTGGCAAGGGGTGCGGTAATGTCACAGATCGGTTCAACAGGGGTTGGCTTTGTCATGCTGTCAGTGCACCAGCGGCTTGGCTGCATAACGGCCACCATTAAAAAGGGGAGGAGGGAGAGAGATGGAGCTGAGAGGCAGTAGCTTTAACCAAAAGGGAAGGGCCATGGGGGCAGCAGGGGCAGGGAAAAAACAGGAAAGAGCAGGCGGCAAATGGGCTGGGGAGGCACCAACAAGGGCAGACACGAGGTGAAAAGAAAATACACAAGAAAATTAAATACTAAAGAAATGCCAAGAAATGCAAAAGGAGTACAGAACAGAAGCAGAAGAGATGCGAGGCAGGGCGGGCACCGGCCTCAAACCGGTGTCAGCACGAAGCGGGAGAACTGAGGCACTTCAGGTGGAGCTGCACGCCTGGGAGAGCAGTACCCTGGCCAAGGTCAGGGGACATTGTCGATGCAGGTGTGTTTGAAATTGGGTCTCTAGTTGACGGTGGTTTGCACCCTGTCTAAGGGAACCACAATCCCAGTCAGGATAAGATATATACACCTTTTAAATGACCCTGTGCTCACCACCTGGTAGCTTGGCACAGAGAAGAGAAGATTAACTTAAGAGGCAATGTGTAAAGTATTTGTGGAACAGACAGTAACACAATGAAAACACAACACAAAGACTCCAAACAGGTTTAGAGAAATTGAGAATATTTATCTGAGTAAAATAAGACCAAAACAATAAGAATCTGCTCAGTTTAGGTCAAGAGATTCATTTTTGAAGAATAAATGAAAAATAGTGCTTAGACGTCACTGACAGTCAAAAGATTATTGAGGTAACCAGGAACTGGCACAAATCCAAATTTCAGGCAGACCACAATGGAGGGCAGGCTGGTTACACGATCCAGGCAGGTCCTGCTCAAGAAATACCTTGTTTGGCACTGGTGGCCATGTTGAGGGCCGTTTGCATCATCATCAAGCCACGCAAAGAGAGCCTCACATCATCGTCGAGCTCCGTTAAAGTGAATGCATTGCGTCCTCGTCCTGCCACAAAGAGCATTGTCGTCATGTTGTGTAGGCTGTGGATCTGGAGTCATGATTTAACTCACTATAAGATATAAATTAGAAATTAGGGAGGAGGGCTGGATACTGGATTTGGTAGGAATCTTGCTGTCGACCTACGAATCAATAAGTGAGGGTCTATCAGTCTTCTAAGGTTTTCTTTATTCTGCAACTACAGTTTTCATGCACTTTAAAAGTCGGTTGTAAGAAAATCTGTCTTTTGCCTACCTACGATCAGTAGTAGTCTGTCCTATGTCCATTATTTCTTGTGTTGATTGGGGATGAAGTGAGTTATCAGGCGATTTTCTTGGAGTTCGTCTTGTATGTGCTTTAAAATGGTCTGAAAAGTAAAACAAGTTATTACTCTCTCTATTTCTAACACTTAATATTCTTTCATCATTAGCAGTTAGCCTAGAGACTTACTTATAATTGAATGAGCTCGTTGTGCATCTCTGTGATCTTGTCCAACTGCTTAAAAATAGAAATGGAAAAGAGAACACTCCACACAATACCAAATATACAGTATTCTGTAAATATCCCTGAAAACTCTTACTGAGTGTACTTTTAAACATTCCTGCTAATTAGACATTCTTTTAAAGCAAGCTTTATTTTTAACAAAAGTTTTTTCCCAAAGTCTCTCTTTGAATCTTAACAAAAAATAACGTTCTTTGATTTGAATCCTTAAATAACGTTTTGCAAAGTCTTAAGAAGTCCTTCTTTTAAATCAGAAGTTTCCAAAAATTGTTCTATTCAATTAACCTTTCTTGCGAAGGGTGCCTGAATATTTCAAGTTACTTATCTCCTTCTCTCTTTTTCTCTTGCAGGTTCGGTTCCGATTTCATGGAAGAAGAGGAATCTCAAGGCCGGAATCCTGAGTCACTGAAGATAGATGTCCAAAGTAACAGGTAAATTCAGGAGGATTTCTGATGCCGCTCCTAGCCAGGAAATGAGCAGAAGGCAAAGCGTCTTCTAGAACAATGGGTGCGGCTTTTATAGCCAGCCGCACCCCAACATTTGCATGCACCGTCACGTCCTGCGGTCGGTGCGCGAAGAGCTTTTTACATCTTGTAGCCTTACTGAATATTCAAGTGCAAAAGCAAACGAGTCTCGTCCTGTGGGCGGTGTGCGAAGAGCTTTTCACATCGTGAAGCCTTACTGGATATTCAAATGCAAAAGCAAGTGAGTTGCAGTTCACGATATTTCCTCAACATACTACAGAATCGTCACAAAAATATTTGAGAGTTGCTTAAATAAGCATACTTGTCATTGAACACGAAAGCCACATGGCCACAGTATTTTACCAAGCAAGTTACTAATAAAGCATATAGAATAAATACACATTAGTTTCTAACATTTAAACATACTGACAAAGGAGAGCTGGTGCAGGGGAAAGGGGCAGGTTTTTTCTCTTGATAAACATAATGTTGGTTCTTGAGCCATGTGTGCTGTGAGACTAACTTAGACACCAAGTTACTCTTCATGACAGTACTCCCCTCTCAAGATCGCTCTTAAAACTTTTGGAATTGGTTTTGGTTTATTTTGGTATCGAGTATGAAAAGCTCTTATCAATCTGGGAGCATTTTTAGGTTAGCTAATGGTTCCCAGGATCGTTCTTCTGGACCATACCCTCTCCAATCAATTGAATAAAACAGTTTTCCTCGCATTCTTTTAGAATCCAAAATTGCTTTTACTTCAAATTCTGGATGTCCTTCGATTTCAATTGGAGGAGGGTGTCAAATTATTCGAGTCTTAGGGTTGAAAGGTTTCAGTAATGAAATATGAAAGACTGGATGAAAACGATAATGAAGAGGGAGAGTTAGTTTCACACAAACTGGGTTTATCCCTTTTTCTAAAGGAAAGGGTCCT
This sequence comes from Lissotriton helveticus, assembly GCF_964261635.1. Taxonomy (NCBI): domain Eukaryota; kingdom Metazoa; phylum Chordata; class Amphibia; order Caudata; family Salamandridae; genus Lissotriton; species Lissotriton helveticus. The sequence continues at coordinate 1,474,763,114 of NC_136065.1, forward strand.
ATATACCGTGGATTTAATTTTCTTATTTCCTTTAATTCTTAAAATTTTTGTGCTTAACCACACCTTATCTCAAACAACATATGAGGGTTGAACAGATCTAGGCTTGTCTGTTGTTTCTTTTTGAATTTCTTTTGCTTTAGCCAAATTGAATTGAGCTTCTAAATGAACAGAAGTTAACTTAGAGATGTAATCATGTATTGAAGGAACTACATTGGTAGAATTCAAATGACCAGGAATATTTTTAGGGTGAAAACCATAATATCAGAAAAATAGGGACATTTTAATAGAAGAATGTTCCAAATTATTATATGCAAATTCCAAAGCACTTAAAAGATCTGACCATTCATCATCTAAATTTTTGAACATGCACTCTAAATATGGTTCTATAGTTTGGTTGGTGCGTTCTGATAAACCATCTGTTTGTGGATGGTAACTTGAAGACAATCGTACTTCCATGTTCAGTAATTTACTTTGCCAGACATGAGATATGAACTGAGAACCCCTATCAGTGATAACAATTGACGGGATTCCATGTAAACGTATTATGTTGATCATTAAAACTTGTGCTAATTCCATAGCAGTTGGAAGTTTCTTTAAAGGTATAAAATGGGACATACGCGAGAATTGATCTACTACAGACAGTATGGTTGAGAATCCCTTCTTAGTTGGTGGAAGCTTAACTATGAAGTCCAAATAAATGGTATGCCATGGTAAGGGTCTTAGTAGACCTCCTGGAGCTTGGTGTGAGGACTTATTTTGAATGCAAACATTACAGGTTTCAACAAAATTTTGTACATCCTTGAACATGGAAGGCTACCAAAACTTTCTTTTAATGACTTTGTTAAGTTTTTCTAACGTCTGGATGAGCTGACAAGAGAGTATCATGATGTAGTTGCATTATAGATTTTTGGGTTTCAGGTGATGGTACAAAGAGTTGATCATTTACAAACAGGAATCTATCTCTTTCCTGTAAAAATGGGTATTCTTTCTTCCATTTCTCTATATCCTTAGATTCAAATTCCTTTTTAATGTCAGTGATAACATTACAAATGGAAAGACTAGCTTGAAAACATGTTGTAGGTAGTACGGGTTTCGCAATTACATTATTTTCTGAATCATTTTCATCACTCCGTGATAAGGCATCAGCCTTTTGATTTTCTTTTCCAGGCCGGAATGTGATTATGAAATTATAATCATTGAAAAAAAAAGACCATCGCAATGTCTGGCAGATAAGGCTTTGACAGATCTCAAGGCTTGTAGGTTTCTATCGTCTGTATATACAGTAATTTCAGCAATTGCATAATTTTGTTCTGCTGCAGACAATTTTTGGGAATAGTAAGCTATTGGGTGCATTTGTCTAGTGTCTTTATTTCGTTGTCATAATATTCCACCCAGGGCTAATTGAGAAGCATCCGCCTCCACTATGAAATGTTGAGAAGGGTCAGGATGACTTAAAATGAGGGTTGTGGTGACCACCACCTGCCTAGGGCAATTAGTAGAGAAATGTGTGGGGCTTGTTCGCCCCTCCCGCAGTCCTATGGTCCGCCACCTCCCCAGCGCTCAAGCGATATACTGGGTAGGTTTGTTGTGGACCCATAGCCTGGGGAGCACCACCTCCCCGGGTCTAAATGAAACAAAGGAGGGGTGCCGTGTGGCCTGCAATGTTCCAGATGCCTTCCCCGGGACATTGCAGTTTGATATGGCTTGGCAGGAGCTTCACTGTTCTTGCCAAGCCATAGCAAACCCTGTTCCACCTCTAGTAAGCCAGAGCAGAAAAAATGCTCTCATGTACTAGAAGCTGAGCAGATTTGCTATTGGACAGAGGGAGCTGCATGTTGAGCAGCTCTCTCTATCCAAAAGCAATGCCGGGACTGTGGGGGTCAAAAGCAGTGGATTGCAGAGGCGTAGGTTATAGTTCTAGCTCAGGTTACTATAACTACTGAATTTTACTGGTTTTGTACGAGTGAAATCTGAGCCTAAATATAACTTCCCTGTAACCTTTGGGTTTTTTCAGTGGAATATGTACATACATACAAACAGTAACACAGTAGTTACACACGAAGAATTCCATACCAATTTCAAACAATAGAGAGCATTTTAAGAAACAAAAATGACACCTTCTTACAAATGATGGATGGAACACTGAACAATTAAAACATTCTCCCCAGTCACAAAAATCTGGGTTTAATCTATAGTTCTTTTGCTCACCACACCCCAGTTTTGAACCCAGCCTATGCAAATCAGTCTTGTCCCTGTTCCTCATGGAAACAGTACAGCCAGGTCCTCCGTGACCTGCGGGTTGGGCAATACCCTGCATTCCACCCTATAGGCCGGCCTAGGTGGCTTTAGAAGATTGGCTCAACTCCTGATCTATGGCCAGGCCCTGCTCCCAATATCCAGTGGGTAGCCAATCCACAGGTTAAGCAATCATCCCAGCCCTCCTTATTTAACTTGGATGTGGATCTGCAGTTCCACAATGAATGTATATGTGTATTGCACTGGCTGTTGTGGTGGATCCACGGTTCGATAAAATAGCCGAAAAAGTATTTCCATGTGCCTCCCACCACAAGCGTCAAGTGGTTCAGGGTAGCCCTACACTGACCCCTTATATATTTGTTTTTCATATCCTAGGACACAGGGACGATGCTCCGGAGTCCTAAAATGGTGGCTTTGACTTTACTTTCAGATTGCGAAACAACAGTCAAATCTCTTAGATTGAGCTTGCATACCCACGAATCCTTCACAGCCTGAAAATTAAAAAATATATACATTTTGAACCCTAATTTCTCAAAAACTTCTGAACACATTTATAACAAATCACAGAAAGCATTCTTTTTGGGTATAGATCCACCTTTCTACCAAATTTGGCATAATTGCGCTATTTTTTCTGAACCCCCATCTTATTTTGCTATCAAAAATTGAATGGGGAAAATGCATTCATAGAGTTTGCCTTTTTCTCAGCCTCTGCTTGATGGATCACCCCAAAAAGGAAGGAGTTGAGGTGGATGAGACTTTTTTTGTTGCAAAGTCATCAAACAGCGTCACAGTTAGTAGCAAATCTATAACTATAACTACCAAGTGGTGAGTAACTAGTAATAGTTAGGACTGGGTTTCAATAGGAAATGGATTTCTTGGTGCAGTTTGATAAATCTTAATAAAACATTCCCCAAAATGTTTTGAGGTGATCCGTCAAGTGGAGGCCGAGAAAGTGAGGGGTCCGAAAAAAAATAATTCCCAATGCAATTTCCCAGAGGAGATTTAGACACAGCTACAGCCAAATGACTGAACAGGATTACACCAACATTTGGCAGAAAGCTAGATCTTTACCCTGAAAGTGTGTGTTGGAGAAATTAAAGTTCAAAACATATAGATATGTCACGGTGCAGCAGTGAAGCAGGACCAGCAGATCAAATCCTAAGATCTGATTGGCTTCCTTCAAAATCTACAAAGATGTTTGGCAGGCACAATGTAGAACATGTACAGGGGCAGCAAATGTATGCCTGGGCGCCTTTAACCTTGTAGGGGGGGTCAAGAAGGGATGGGGCAAATTTGTTTTTACATTACCACAGTACTAATGCAGTACCATAAAAAAAGTGGGATAAACTTTTTCAGCAAAATCCCACTGAAGTAGACCAGGGTCCGGGGAGCACCACATGTTAAATTGTGTTTATAAATTGGGAGGGGGAGTGTGTGGGACCCCCAGCCCAAAGTGTAAATTGCATCCAGGGGCCTACATCTCAACACAATCAGAACAAATGAGCTCCTTTTCTTCCACCCCTAAAGTTATAAAATGCGGTGTCCCGTAGGGAGCCTCTCTCAGCGCAACCCTTTTTAACGCATATGTTTCTTCCCTGGCTACAATTGGTAGAAAATGGGGTTTCAACATCTGGTCATACGCTGATAATACCCAGTTGTTGATTGCGTTTGAGGAGAATTATGGGACCATTAAAAGTAACCTGAGCCACTGCCTATCAGAAACCTCTCACTGGATGTCAGCCCACTGCCTGAAGTTAAATACCCATAAATCAGAGATATTGGTCTTTAGCAACACACAATCAGTCTGGAACACAACTTGATGTCCCCAGCCATTGGGCACCGCCTGTGCCTAAACATGTTGTGAAAAATCTGGGAACCCTTGTAGACAATGCATGAACCAGCTCTCTGTGGTAAATGCTTTGCCATGCTAAAACCACTTGAGACTTTTTAAGTGGATCCCTTTGAACTGGAGGGAAACCATTACCCAGGCTCTACTAACTAGCAATCTCGACTATGAGAATAGGGCCGACTAACTTTTTTCCCCTATACGTGTTGCTCAAAATGCTGCAGCCAAACTGGTCCGCAACAAGACCAATTATAGTTCGTCCTCAGCCTACTTGAAGGAACTCCATTGGCTGCCTATGAGACGGAGAGCTAAGTTTAAGCTTCTATGCAACGTGCACAGAGCATTACATATTCTTGATCACAGAATACTGCAGGACAAACTGGAATTTTATGTCCCTTCTCGTGACCTTAGGTCAGGCAACCATCCGCTAGCCAAACCCTACACATCACAAGAGTCCGAGCGCGGGGTCACTCCTTTAACTATCTGGCAGCTACCCACTAGAACAAACTCCCATTAGAGCTTCATCTCACTGAGGATCATGTGAGTTTTAGAAAGAAGCTGAAGACGTGGTTTTTCTCAGGTCTCAAGTAATGTTACCCACAGTTTGGTTCAGATCCAATGCATTTAGCTTATTCACATTTCACACTAAACAGGTTTTTGCTAATCCCAGCACCGCGATGTCCCTTGGGATGAATGATGTGCTTTACAAAATACAAATACAAGATGCTGAAGGTGTGGAGTGAGCTCAGCAGCACAAGAGTGGGCTCCCAACGCTGCTACTAGTTTATAACAGTGCTGGGTGCCATGCTTTGGGTGGGTGCCCCAAATAGGACCCTTCTCCATTGTCACTGAATAGCTATAATAGTACTAATGGCTCTACAGCTTGCTATGGTATGCTTACCCTAATAGTTTTTGGTCCTCATGTGTCCACACATCTCATTTTCCCAAACTGGCATCACAACGCAAGCACATATTCCAGACACTGGATGTTTCTGATGGCAGGATTTTTGCCAGCTAAGACATGGCGAGAACATGCAGGCAAATAACACATATGTGAGTGTTTTAAACTGTTGGATGTAGAATAACATGCAATAGGAGTGTGTTAGACATATTCTGTAGTGTGTAAAGGAGGCACACCTGATAAATACGAAACCTCGAGCAAACAGTGTTTACCAGTTGCACAGTTTGCACCCAATAGATTGCACTATTAGTGGCCCCTCACAATGCGTTTCTTATATGGACATGTATGTACGTGTCAGGGTGTACATCTTCACATGGAACTTGAAATGTAGTTTTACACTACAGATATTATACGGGTTTAGTATGATGAAGTTGCCAACTCAAGGGCTGTAGTATTAGACTTAGTATCGAGGTAATAGATTAAAAGCCCTCATTGTTCCACAGCCAAAATGCTGCCATGTTTTCAGGATACCCTGACAACAAATGTGTTTTTCTAAGCATGAATGGTCACTGACATAAGGATGTAATAACATGAAATGTGCCTGAGGCATGATAAATACCACACTCTTTGGAAGAACACCACAGATATAAATCAGAGTCCAAGAAGCTTTGAGCAAATTCTCTACTGCAGTGCATGTTTATGGAAACCTTGCAGATTGTTATATCTGTGAAAAGCAGACATTTTGCAAGAATTTTCTTTCTAATGTCAAAGCAGTTTAAGACATATGGGTCACAAACCCGGGGTCTGGTTTTCACACAGGGCTGTATTGAAACCACCTGCTATGATCAAAGACAAATGGATTTAGGCCCATAGCAATGTTTAAATGTGCTGCCTAATCTGCCACTCACTTCCCTACATCATTAGGGCCTCTCCAAAAATAGTGACAAATATGTTTTCAGAAATCTGTTTAATATCCTTTTCATTTCTTTGTTTCCCATATAGTTAGGTATCAAAAGTTATGAACAACAATCACATGATTTACAAAAGTTGCATTAATGCCTGTATCTGCAAAGAAATTATATTTTGTGATTTTTGTATAAAGTATATTGTACCTCGTATTTGCACTTGCTCTTGGTTGAAGGGGTCACCTGCATTTGTTGTTTTTGCCCAACAGACTCGAATCCATAGCCATTATTTGACTTCTGACTTTTTGTCTTCCACGTTTGATTTGTTCTCACAGTCTGTGCTGTGTTGATGGTACCTCATTGGAGGATGAATCTTGCTTCTTTCCACCAAACCACTCTGTGGGATCGGCATGAAAGTGAGTAATAGGTGGTTCATGTATGGGTGTGCGTTCTATGTGTCTGCATGTCGTGGACAGTTCCAGTGGGGAGTGTTGAAAAGGTGGGAATGGGGCTTGTGGCCTTTCTCAAAACTCAAAGCTCAGAATAAATCAGTAATGGGTTTAAGTTTGTTGCCTATCCATGTGTATGTCTATGTCTTTGTATGGCTTGTAAGTTTGTTCCACATGTCTGTGTTTGTAGGTAACTGTGTGTATGTATCCATGTGGAATAAGAGAAATTGTGTCCCATGCACAGCTGGACTTGGAAACGAAAATCAGCCTTTGCAAAAATGCCCAAACCAGCCCGCTCCCTTCTGATCTATAGTGTTTCTTTGTGTTTCCATCAGTCCATTCTGTCTCTCTCTTTTAATCACTTCACTTCCTCTCAGATCTTTCTCTCAACCCCCCTCCTTCTGTCTTTCTCTCTCTTTAAAGATCCCCCCTAGCGGTTGACAGTAGGCCGTTTTAGTTAGGACCCAGTTTCCATTAGAAAAGCATGTTTTGTTTTCCCAATTACTTTGGAGCAGTTTGACAAATCCTCACGAAATAAAAAAATGTGTATGATGCTCAGTTCAACTGCTGTGTTCAAAGTTGTGAGTGATCCGTCAAGAGGGGGCCCAGAAAAAGGGCAGGTACCAAAACGTGCCTTCCCCAATGTTAATTTCCTTAGATATTTTAGACATGGCTACAGCCCAAACTCTAGACAGAAATACATCAAATTTGGCAGAGAGCTAGCTCTTGGTCTAGAAAATCGAGCCTTTTGTGATTTGGTGTAAATCTGTTCAGTAGTTTTCGAAATGTTAACTGACAACGAAATTTGTATGTCTAGAGTTGCAGATTCTCCACGGATCCACCCAAGGGAGATCCGTGGCTCCACACGCTAAAGCAAGGTCCTGATTGGCTGGCTGCATCTTCACAGAAAAGTTGTGGCTGCTATTTTATATCTCGGTAAATGGTCTCAAGGGCTGAAAAGTTGCTTGTATACTAATTGAAGGGGTCTATTAAGAGCTTTCCTGATCCCTTGTGTATGTTATAAATGAGGTGAAAACATATTTAGTGGGCAGTAAAATGCCGATAATGTTTCTTTTGGTCACTCACAAAATCCATGGAGACATCTCTGGGCTCAGCGGGGGCACAAAGTTTTATGCGGGGGTTGAGCTGAGTGTCTGAGTGGATCCGTGGATTCATGAAAATACCCAACCAAATTAGGCTTCTTTGCAGGAAAATGGAAAGAGTTAAAGAAATACTGACCATTTAGAAGTGATATAACAAAAAGAAAGATGAAAGGAAGCCTGTGATGTGTCAACTAGAGCAGCATAAGTAAAAGCACACGGTATGGGGTAGCCATTTTACCTGCTTTTCTACTGAGAGAGGAGGTGGTTTACAGGAGTTCTGCCCAGAGATTTTGAATGAAACTTATGTTACCAGCTATAGCAATAAAAGTGGGAGAACAGCAAAGAGCTTTTACATGTATGTTAATTAGGTTGTAGTACCTAAAAGTCTATTTAGGAAAAAAATAGTGAGTATATATAAAGTGAAAGAAAATGTGTACTTTAGACAGAATACTAGAAGGGAAAATAGAAGGCTGCTTAGATGAGAATATTAACTACAAATGCAGTGAGCAGGAATGGAGAAAGAGGGATTCCTATAGTCAATGTATATTAATTTTTTTATGGTAGTATGAATGAATGAATTTGAAATTAGAGGTTAGTGTTTGCTTTTAGTATGTCATTTAAAGGTATGTACTTTACACATGCTCACACAGTCAGGGAGGCACTTACTGACTCATTTACACTCTCACAAAAGTGACTATGTACCCATCACTCATATAGCCAGACAGTGACTGCTACACTAACTCACAAACCCATAAGACCATTCACACACCCATTTACTCATGTGTAGGTTCACATTTGAGTACTAAATCGCCCTTCAATCCCGGGGGACATCTATCTGCAGAAGACAACCTGCAGCACACGAAGAGATTGAAGAAAACTACTTCAGCATTGTTGAAATGGGAGAATTCTGATTGTAGTTGACCTCAGAACAAGGGCCCCAAATGATAGTGGGTTTCAACCACTCACTCAACCATAAAACCACTTTCACACCCACTCACTCTCCTATGTAGGCACTGACACAGGCACTCACTCACTCATATAGCTACTAACACAAGCAATTACTCTTCCAAACAACAGGTCACACAGCCACACCTCATCCATTCAGCTACTCACAAACTAACTTCTTCAACAATACAACCACTCACACATGTATTCACTCACCTAGGTTCACATTTGAGTACTAAATCGCCCTTCAATCCTGGGGGACATCTATCTGCAGAAGGCAACCTGCAGCACACGAAGAGATTGAAGAAAACTACTTCAGCATTGTTGAAATGGGAGAATTCTGATTGTAGTTGACCTCAGAACAAGGGCCCCAAATGATAGTGGGTTTCAACCACTCACTCAACCATAAAACCACTTTCACACCCACTCACTCTCCTATGTAGGCACTGACACAGGCACTCACTCACTCATATAGCTACTAACACAAGCAATCACTCTTCCAAACAACAGCTCACACAGCCACACCTCATCCATTCAGCTACTCACAAACTAACTTCTTCAACAATACAACCACTCACACATGTATTCACTCACCCTTACAACCTCTGAACACAGCCATACATTCAACGATACAACTGCTCATACAGCCACTCACACACCCACACAATTACTTCAAAACCCATTCACACATCCATACAACCACTTACACACCTGCATACTCACCCATACAGACACTCACACATACACTGACTCCCCAATACAGACACTCAAACACCAACTTACTTAACTAAACACTGACTCAAACAGCCATACACTTACCTATACAGCCACTTATACTGCCACTCACCCACCCATACAATGTCTCACACACCCACTCAATCACCCACAAACCCACTCATGCAGCCACTCACACAGCCACTCACTCACCCATATAGCTACTCACACACACATGCACACACACTCACCTACAATAGTCACTCAAGCACCCCCTCACTCACCCATAAAGTAACTTACACACCCACTTAATCACCCATACACACACTCACACACCTAGTCGCACACTCATACAGTCACTCAGACAGCCACTCACACACAGATATAGCCAGTCTCACAGCTGCTAGATGACATATGTTCAAAATAGTATCACTCATTAGTAGGACAGAAAGAATAGCAATTTTACTCTAACAGTAGCTTGCTATATATCCTTATGTGTCAGAGGCGTTTAAGAAACACTTCCACTCACTGGATGATGTAATTGCTGATGTCATCAGTGACTCACTGACCCTGTGATGAAATATGTGAGGTCATAAGCAGCGCATTGTGGGCTGCAAGTTATAGTTATCTCAGGTTTTATATCAATGAAGTGTGATATATATCTCAAAGGGGGAGGGGCAGTCGGCAACTCAGAGTCAGCTCTCCCTATAAACATAAACCTATCTCCTGTATTTTGTTAAAAAACAAGTACCAAAGCTCTACAGTTGTTTTAAGAGCTTTTTATTGACAGTCTGCCATGACATATTTCAACTGCCTACAACGGCCTTGTTCACATATTGGGGCATTGTTTTGCAAATTTCGTTATAGTTCACACAGGACACAAAACTCCATAAACATACAAAGAGCATCCCTTCAGGTTTACAGCTATATATTATATGTATTAAAATGTAAAAGCAAATGTTGTACTCATACTTAATAGCACATCAATATAGCGTAATCACCAGTTAACATCAACATACTCTATACCGGCTTTAACTCTGATATATCGATAATTCAAATGCCAAAATTCAATTATGTTTTCACATTCTATATTTAAACACAGAGATACTGGATTGAGCCACTAGTGAGCTAATCATTCACTACTTATGCAATTAAAAAATTGCTCATACTTCACTCATACATGCAAATCGAGAGTTCCCATTCTCTTACTTACAGATCGAACAAGCCAACCATTATTCATTTCACTGATGAAAATTCAAAACATCTTGCCCTAGTAAATGTATTAAATCAGCATGATGCCATTAGGTTCTAATTCAAAGGCCCCTAAAATTTAAAGAAATACGAGGCAACAGTATAGGTGTGTCTGTGGGATTGTGTGTGTGTGTGTGTGTGTGTGTGTGTGCGTCTTCTATGTTTTGACGGCTCGTGGTCTTGCTGTCAAGCTCCTTTATGTACTTTCACTCTAACCTTCTTAAGTCCTTTTCTCCTTGCCTCCTTCATAGTTTATGGGTATTGAGTAAATTATAGAATGCCTAAGGTCTTTGCCATTGCTGCTGTGCTTTTCCCCAAAGTGATGGGCCACCGGATAGTTATTATCTTTATTCTTTATTACCATCATATTCACTTATGCACTACCTACATATAACAATGTACATGGACACAATGAGACATATATCGCAAACTCCGTTTTTTGAACGAATGCGCAGGGATTTTCATGAGAATGTTCTGAAATCATGCGGTGAACTGTTTTATTAATGCCATACTGACAGGCATTGCTTTTTAAATATTTTTTAAAGCTTCTTTCCAACCAATTTTCTTTCGCATATATTTCTAGGCTGTTCTTAATTAGGTAATCTCTTATTGACTTTGTCCTCCTTAAGGAAATCCCAGGTCTATTCGAAACATACTTGCCTACTATGAGATCGTTGTTTTTGAGGTGTCAGTGCTTGCCAATTATTCAAGTAATCTGCCGTTCTTCATGCTATAGGTAGTAATTAGTCTAAATTGCTGTTGGTCATCTTTCTTTTATCGTCCTCTCTTGAGTAACAAAGTGTTAGAAAATGGCCCTTTCTCAAGGGTCACTCCAAACTTTTTGCATTCCTCCTCCTCCTATTTTTCTGACCTTGTATTCATTGGCTTTGGGACTCTGAGATCATAACCACTGGTAATCAGTGCTAATGAGCATGTGCTGGCTCCTCTAAACATGGTATAATTGGTTTACACCTGTCTGGCAGATTAGGTTTACTCATAAGTCCCTTGTAAAATGGTATCCAATATACCCAGGACATGTAATCTAAATGCTACCAGTGGGTCTGCAGCACTAGTTGTGCCACTCACACAAGAAGTCTTTCAAGCCTGTCTCAGGCCTGCCATTGCACGGCCTGTTTGTGCAGTTTACTGCCACCTTAACTTTGCATTTGAATCCTTTGCAAAGTCCTAAACTTCTCTTTCATCACACATAAGTCAGCTCTAAGGTAGGTCCTAGTAAGGGCCTGGTGCTGTGCAACTGAAAGGTACATGTACTTTTAAGTTTTACATGTCTTGGTAGTGACAAACAGCTACATTTGTTTTTCTCTACTGTGAGGCCTACTCCTCTCATAGGCTAGCATGGGGACTTCCTTAAAATACCCTTAAGCTGTACTTTCTGATTAGCAAGGGGTAGTTGCATCATGTTACATATAATTGGAATAGTAATGATAAATCTTCTTCCTGGTAAAGTTGGATTTCAAATTTCTGTTTTAGAAATGCCACTTTTAGAAAGTGGTTATTTCTCTACTCTTACTGCTCTGTGTGCCTTGCAGCCTGTCTCCAATACATGTATGTGATGGGTGACAGCTACACTTTATGCAGTCCGTCTGGACAGCCAAAAACACAGAAAGGGTGGGTGTGACAGAGAGCTCATTAGCATTCATCTTCATTCTGATAGCTCTTCCTGGGCCGGAAAAGGGAGGGGGAGCTTGCACTTGCACCTGAATAGGTAGTGCCTGCTGTCCCACCCAAGGGGCAGATTACCCACACTCAGAATCTGGAGCCAGGGCTGGGATGATAGGGGGACCTGTGCACTTAAAGTGTTTACTTTGAAGTAACTCCCACTTAAAATACACAACTAGGTATAAGCACTGGGGCTCTGACCATACCAAGACAGTACACTGCTGGGCTGGTGCAGAACTCTGCCAGGAGTAAAGACTGCTGTGCCTCAAGGATTCGCTCTTTGCCTGAGTGCTGCTCCAAAGGAACTGTTTTCCTCTTTGCTGAGCTGCCCTGCTGCCTGCTGATCTCTGCCCTGCTAAGCATAAGGACTGGGCAAATCTCACTTAAACCCATAGTGACTCCAAGGGCTTGCTGGCTTGTCCGCTGTTCTGAGGTCGCAGGAATCACCAAAGACTTCCTGCAACGCTAAAACAGCACCTGGACTCTTTTATCTGTGATTCCTGCCTTTCCCAATGGTGCCAATCCAGTCCTGGGTCCTTGAAAGGAGATTTCTGATGTCTAGGACCCTCAAAACCAAAGCAGTGATGACTTTGCTCTGATCTGAACAGACGCAGTGCCCTCCAACGAGATGCAGTGTCAATCTGAGAACAACCCTGTGCGACTTGACGATGACGCGAGACCCAACTGTAGGGTTCAACAGCGATACAGTACCTGCATTGTAAGGGGTTCAAAGACAATGTGGAACGCAACTGAAAGCCTCAACAACAATGCATCGACTCAACTGGGTGAATCGAAACCAAGGCATCGAGTCTTCAATGTCGACTCTTGATACATCCATGGTACTTTTTCAGCAGGCCCTGCATGGCTCTTGTAGCAAGCCTCCCCTCCATTGTGATCAGCCTGAACTTTTGATTTACCTTGGCCCAGTATGACCTCAAGCAACCCCTAAGTGCTCATTTTTTATTTATTATTTAAAAAATCATAACTCTGGTTCTATTCATTTGATTTTTGTTGTTTTTATCTCCTTTTATTCATAAAATCATTCTTTATTTGTCTAAACCTGTGTGGATTATTTTGTGTTGTTTTCTTGTGTTACAGTATGAGTATGTTGCACAAATACTTTACATGCTACCTCTTTAGATAAGCCTGTATGTTCTATGCCAAGCTACTAGCGGGTGAACACAGGTTATTTTTTAGGGTGTCTCTAGCTTAACCTGACAAGGATTGCGGTTCCTACATGGACAGGGTGCATAACTCTACTAACTAGCGACGCAATTTCTAACAAAAAGTCTCCTTGTTTTTCTGGTTTGCCCAATTTCTAGCTTCCACCACTCTTTCCTCAGGTAACCTTTCTGCACAACATTTCCTGTTATTTCTGACTGTGGTTTAGTGAGTTCTTCCACCTTACTATAATTCCTTCCTAAATGTAGGTTCTCTCCATATTGTATGCTACATTTAAATTTCTTTGAGTGGAAGTTGTTGGCATGAAGAGTTGTATTTGCTACAGTGGGCTTTCTATAGAACTTAGTTTTAGTTTAATGTTTTTGACTTGCATCTTTAGGATTAACAAAGTTTTCTCTGTTTCACTGATAGTGCTAGTGAAGCTATGGTTAAGATTGTGTACATTTTACTTACGCACACATTCTTTGCTGCCCCTCATAGACCCTCTTCAAATGATGCAGAGGACAGCTATGTATCTAGGGTACAGTATACAGTGAATTCTTCCCATGCTGATTTCCAAAATAAATCCAACATTATGAAATGTTCAATGTTTCAGGATGTGCCACTATAGTCGTTTCTCTACCCAAGAACATTTAAGAACAAGTTTGGATTGGCACTCATGTTACCATTTAGCCTCTTCCGCTTTTATACACAATGTTTCTCTGGAAGGTTATTTTATTTGTTGTGATCTGTTCTTTTTGTGTATCAAGAAATTAGACTTCCTTTTCTAAGTTCATCTGAGTTTATATATGGGAACTCAATATTCATTATGTTACATCATAGGAAATGTTATCCATGATATGGCAAACGTGATTGAAACACTCCTATGCCCAGTGCCTAATGTGTTCTGACCGTAAGAACAGGGTTTGTAATTTTTGAGCTAGGTTCTAAGAGATTTTTCCCTGAAGAAAGACTAGACCTGTCCATAATTCGGAGGGGTGTTTCAATCGAGTTTTTCATGTCATGGATGACATTTACAGATGTACCTCCCTTTACCTCTTCCTTCTACAGACTCCTAGAATTATCCTTACCACCTTTTTTCCTATTCCTACCCCTAAACTCTAAAATTTCCCTTACCTCACTTTACCTCTACCCTTCCAAGATGGCTGGCTGAAATGCACACTGAGACTGGAGAAGTGGCCCATACAGATAGGGATATAACCCGAGGATTAGTGGAGTACTACTGAACGCTCTACTGCCGTCTCCGCGTCCTGCTTCAACACCCTCCGTATGCTCTGCAGGATCTTCAAATGGATCCCCCCTGACACGAGAAAAACCGTCACCCAGGCCCTCGTCAACTACAACGAATCCAGAGCGCCTCAGCACAACTGATCCTCGACGTCCCCCGACGCAGCCACATCACACCCAATCTGAGAAGTCTACAGTGGCTCCCGGTCAACAGGAGGATCACCTTCAAACTCCTCATCCACGCACACAAAGCGCTACACAACACCGGACCTGCATACCTCAAGCTTCCACACCTCCACCCGCAGCCTCCGCTCGGCCAGCCATGCCCTAGCCTCATTTTCTCGTATCCGGAAAACAACCACCGGCGGCAGATCCTTCTCCTACCTTGCCGCCAAGACCTGGAACGCCCTCCTTACCAGCCTACGACAGACCCAGGACCTGCTGGCATTCAGAAGACTTCTCAAGACCTGGCTCTTCAATCAGTACCAGCCCCCCCCCCCCCCTCAGCACCTGGAGACCCTCACGGGTATGTAGCGCGCTTTAGAAATGCAGTGATTGATTGATTGAAAGCTCTACACAGCCCGAATGGGCTGCATGGACCAGTAAGTTGAGAGCTTCCTGGTGAAGGTACCGGTCCTCAGTGCAGCTGGTAAAGAAGAACTAGAGGTGAAACTGGTGACCGAAGAGATCAGAGATGCAGTGCAGGCTATGCAGTTGGGGAAAATACTGGGAGCCAATGGACTCCAAGTGGAACTCTATAAGCAACTAACCTCTGTCCTCCATCCCACCTGCTAAACCTGTTCACCGCAGAAAGAGACAATGGAAAATTTCCACCAGACCTCAATTTGCCCTCATTGTATTTATCCCAAAAAAAGGAAGCCCCCTTTGTGCTCTTCTAACAGACCCATCTCATTGCTCAATATGGAGAGCAAGATTTTAGCAAGAAGCCTGGCGGGACTGATCTCAGACTTTGTACTGCCCGACCAGAAGGGACTTATGGACAGAAAGGTGATGTGCTTGAATCTGAGATGGCTACGCCTGACAGAATCAGGGCTGACAGAGAACCTAGGGCAATAATGTCTCTGGACGCCGAGCAGTCGTTTGACTCCATAGACTGGCAGTACATGAGGTTTGGTTTTGGGCATTGGTTCTGCCACTGGGTGTCTCTTCTCTACAAGGCACCCACTGTCGCAGTAAGGGTTAATAGTGTGGTTCCGGATATCTTTGCTCTCATGGGGGACATGAGACAGGGATGTCTGCTGCCGCCCCTTCTGTTTGTGCTTTGTTTGGAGCCATTTGCATGCTGTGTGTGCTTCCGCCTTGCCGGACATAGTGGGGTTCCAAAAAATAACAGAGGCCCCTGAAAAAATATCTTTCTATGCTGATTACACTCTGGTAAATATTAGGGGTGGGCAATATATACTGCTCCACCAGTGGTTGGTGGAGTTTTGGCCACTCCGAGTTAAGCTTGTGACACAGAGTTCCAGCCAAAATCCACGATCTGCAGTGTAGCAGAGTTTTTTCTCATGTGCAGCTCATTAATTGTAAATTGCCAAGCTCGAGTGTGATTTGGCACCCCAGCATGATTTTTGGTCACTAGGAGGGCATTCAGTGAGATTTCTCCAATCCGACCATTCACTGTCAGAAAGCTGCAACTAGAGTGGAAAATCTACTCGAGCTACAGCAAAATCA
Organism: Lissotriton helveticus; assembly: GCF_964261635.1. Taxonomy (NCBI): domain Eukaryota; kingdom Metazoa; phylum Chordata; class Amphibia; order Caudata; family Salamandridae; genus Lissotriton; species Lissotriton helveticus. The sequence continues at coordinate 1,474,779,265 of NC_136065.1, forward strand.
ACTCAAGAAGCTGCACCCTCAGTGCTAAATCACAGTGTGAGCAGCATGACGTGCCTCTTTCCAGCTGTTCACAGAATTCTTTGGAATCTTGGAAAGCTTTTTGTAACTTTATGGAATACAGCGGAGTTAAACTCCGCAAGTTCCTCCTAGGCCTAGTATATATAGAAAACCCCACATGGTTGACGTCGGTGACCCTCTTAATGTTCCGTCTGTTTCAAACTTATGTAGGATCCTGCGTAAACTGGGAGGAATCCATAATTTACCAACTTGTAGACTGGAAGGGCCTGGACGATAACTGCCGACTGACACTCTCTGACTTCAAATACCTTTGTATAGAAGTCAGATTGACTAAAGAATGCTTCCTCTAACTCAATTTGGGGCTGGTACTATCTGTGGTCCAGGGAGATGTGGACTGATGGTGCAATCTCTCCTTAACGATAATTGGCAAGCCTGCTATCTACAAAATGATTACCTTGCCCAAACTGCTTTATGTGCTACAGAACACCACATTTCAGGTACCTAACAAAACACTTCACACCCCCCTCTGGAACGAGGGTACCCCACGAACAGCTCTAAAGCGTTGTACAGGTCGGTCTACAATGGGGGGTTGTCACTGCCTCAAGTGGAGGGGGAGACTCACTGTGATGACCCCCCCTATAAAGGGGCACACTGCTGACTGAAATGAACAAGCACAAGGGCTTCCACAGAGGGGTACAGACTGGGATTGAAAGGTTGGGGGTTGTGATAGTAAGAGAGGAAATCAAACTTTTTAAGACACTTCAACAGGAATACACCCTGATGACTGCCCAAAGTTCGAACACATGCAATTAGCGCTTGCCTTGAGGGTAGAAGGGATCTTCAGGATCAACATCCCAAAGCACACCCCGCAGGAGACTGGGTTCATGGGAAAGTGCTTCCTCGCAAAGCTATTTCCCAGCTATACTGCACCATAGTTATTAACACACCAGAAAATCTGGGGAAACTTTGGGGAATGTGTGAGACAGAGGTGGGGCCCCTAGAGGACATAGACTGGGTGGCTGTCCTAATATATCCCAGAGAAGTCGCTATTTCAGTGTGAATAAGCTTATCCAGTTCAACATCCTAAATAGGTTCCAGCTGTTTAAAAAGGGGAGGTCTGACACTCCAAGTGCCTCCGATACAGCATAGAAGCTGGTACATTCTTACACAAGATATGGAGCTGCCCAAAGTTCAGCGCATACTGCGGGGACATAGTCATGGAAACAAAGACAGTGGTAACTATGTACATACCCCATAAATATATATATATATATATATATATATATAATATTGGGCATACCCAATGACGTTGACATCCCCTTAAAGAAATTGCTGTTTTGCGCACTGGGTATTGCGTGGCAAAGAGAGATCTGGCTAGAATATGCAGGCGGGCACAGGTACATACAGGAGCCATGCTGCGGGTGGGAATGAACAGGTGTATCGAGGTGAAGAGAGTAGTGTATGAAGGTCCTGGTTGCCCCAAAAAAGTTGAAAAAGTCTGGGTCCATGGAGAGCGTATCACCAACTACAAGAAGAGGTAGATGATGCTGCCACAGAGGGTAATCTGCAGTGACTCCTAACTCTGGTGGGCCGTCCTGATGAGTGATGGGGTGAAACGTCATTACAAGCTACCCCAATCTCGGTCTTGACAGTCCAGAGGTGAAAGGGGAGGGTAGAGACAAACAGGGTGGGACTAGAGGGACTCTTGGGGTTAGACTGCATGTGCATTGTTTGATATGTATGTTTTCGTGTGAAGAAAATCAATGCAAATATGTTGTCTTAAAAGTATGTTTAAAAAAAAATACAGTTAAATGCAAAAGTGGTTCTGTTGGGTAAGGCAAATCACTTTGTTAATGCTAGTTAATGCAAGACATACGTATGAGAGCTCTCTGAAACACATATAAAGTGAGATAATAAATCCTCAAGTAAAACAAATTAATCAATTTCTTAAAGCCAAGAGGTGATTTGCAATGTATTTATATTGTGATTCAATCACGTTACATTGGAATTAATTCATTCAACAATGACATTAAAAAGACTGTCAAACACAAGTGAAATTAATGTGACAATTGGTGACAAGTGCTTAGTACGTGAAACAATGTACAGTGAAATCCAAAAGATTCATATATACAATTATTTACAAGGGTATAGTTGGTCAGAATATATTTCACATCCGAGGAAACCTAGCATTTTATTTCAAGGATCCTGGAGTTTTCTGAACCATTGGTGGGCGTCGACGTTTCCACCCTATTGCGCCCCAGTTGGTGGTCGCGTCGGGTCTTTATCAAGACTGGAGGGGAGGGGGTGGACAGTCTGAAATGGACAAAGAGGTGTTTCAGAGGGCTGCGTGTGAAATACGTATGGACATTGTGCGTGGAAACTGCACATGTATTAGGCAACGAATACTCACATGGAAGTCAGGAGGGATTTCTCTGCCTGATCTCGTGCCAACCGGTCAAGTCTAGAAAGGGAAAGGGGTATCATATGAAGGATCCTAACCCAAGGATACATGAGGCGGAAAGGTGGTGAAGTGACCGCTCTCGCACTGTGGGATCATGCAATGAGGAATGAATGTGTGTTTTAGGTAACAGAGCTTACGAAGCGTGATCATGTGATGATGACCAAGTTACCTGGGGCGGAACTGAGGTTAAATGACCGCTCTCGCGTTGTGGATACATGCAACGAGATTTGATGGCATGCTAGTGGCGATCATGCAATGATGACCAAGAGCTATATAGTAGCCCCATCTGTATTGAAAGGAAAACCTTCAGTCAGGGTCTGGTGGTGTGCTCATAACGTGCGTGAATATCGCTGGGTTGATTGCTTAAGCGCGTGTGACGATAGACACGGATGTCTGGATGGCGGAATTGCCAGGTAAATGGTCTGGTGGCTACGTAAGTCTAGAGGCTAAGTGGGCTGATCGTGAAGGTTTTTTACAATCAAAGAGAGAGTAAGGGATTTTGTCCACTAAAAAGTGAACCCGAGATTACTCCTATTCCCCTGGGAGGAACTATATGAAAACAAAGAGAGGAGTATCCCCAACGAAGATATAGAACAGACTTGTCTGGAGGGTGAGTTTTTTGGCAAAAAGGAGAACATTCATCCTTTTGTTTAAAACCCCTCACCCACCAACCTAGTGGTGACATGCTTCATCATCGGGGTCCACCCTGGCGACCTAGCGCCACCAGGATGTGCTTCAACACCTGTACTACAGTGGAGCGGGTTGTGACTGTAGGTGCAAAAAAATGTATGTTAAAAATTGTCCTGGTTTTACTCAAAAATATGATTTTTATTATGGAGCAACTGAACAATATTAAAAAATTACTTGGCGAGATCCTGGTAGGAGAGTTACGACCAAAGGATCTCTATATGTGTTTGTGCGGGTTGGTCGACATGTTTCTACCAAGTGGGCGATTGCCCGGTATTCCTCAGGACCAAAAACAGGTGGACGGAAGGTGTGGGCCCCCTAAAAGGCACACCCTATCCTGATCCCCTGTGCACCTGCTGGCAAGTGGCCAGCGGTATATAGGCTCAATCAAATAAATGAGCACGTAAAAAAGTAAAAAAGAAGTGACTTAATTCTGGACTCTAAGGTGCTTCAGCGGGCAGGGCGTAGGCTCTTTCACGTAAAGGCAACATATTAGTTGCTGGGTGAAGGGAACCGAATCAAACCTACTCCTATCGACCTCTGCTCCACTTGCCAGCAGGTGCACAGGGGATCAGGATAGGGTGCGCCTTTTAGGGGGCCCACACTTTCCGTCCACCTGTTTTTGGTCCTGAGGAATACCGGGCAATCGCCCACTTGGTAGAAACATGTCGACCAACCCACACAAACACATATAGAGATCCTTTGGTCATAACTCTCCTACCAGGATCTCGCCAAGTAATTTTTTAATATTGTTCAGTTGCTCCATAATAAAAATCATATTTTTGAGTAAAACCAGGACAATTTTTAACATACATTTTTTTGCACCTACATTCACAACCCGCTCCACTGTAGTACAGGTGTTGAAGCACATCCTGGTGGCGCTAGGTCGCCAGGGTGGACCCCGATGATGAAGCATGTCACCACTAGGTTGGTGAGTGAGGGGTTTTAAACAAAAGGATGAATGTTCTCCTTTTTGCCAAAAAACTCACCCTCCAGACAAGTCTGTTCTATATCTTCGTTGGGGATACTCCTCTCTTTGTTTTCATACTGATCGTGAAGGTGCCTGAGTGATTCAGCGTGGTCGATGATCAAATGTGGAGGGAGCTAGATCACGTTGCTGTGAGGGCTAGGGGCACCTGGCTCGTAAAACAGTGACCCGTGATGAGGAGCGGTAGCATTCCCCTCCAGTCTTGATAAAGACCCGACGCGACCACCAACTGGGGCGCAATAGGGTCGAAATGTCGATGCCCACCAATGGTTCAGAAAACTCCAGGATCCTTGAAATAAAATGCTAGGTTTCCTCGGATGTGAAATATATTCTGACCAACTATACCCTTGTAAATAATTGTATATATGAATCTTTTGGATTTCACTGTACATTGTTGCACGTACTAAGCACTTGTCACCAATTGTCACATTAATTTCACTTGTGTTTGACAGTCTTTTTAATGTAATTGTTGAATGAATTAATTCCAATGTAACTTGATTGAATCACAATATAAATACATTGCAAATCACCTCTTGGCTTTAAGAAATTGATTAATTTGTTTTAATTGAGGATTTATTATCTCACTTTATGTGTGTTTCAGAGAGCTCTCATACGTATGTCTTGCATTAACTAGCATTAACAAAGTGATTTGCCTTACCCAACAGAACCACTTTTGCATTTAACCATAATCACCCAGGTTCTGAGGGACACAGGGTAACCCCTTTTTCTTTAAACTAAAAAAAATACATACCTACATGGTAAAGTACTATGTGAAAAAGGTATAAAAACATACCTGTGTGGTTCTCACTGGCACAGCAAAGACTGCATGGTAAAGACACTGAATGATAAAGGCTGTTTCACCTTTCATGTTCGTCCTTGTGTTCAGTTTTGGTAACTTGGAGTGGCCGCATCCCACTCTTCCGCTTGAATTCCAGGCAAGACCATCAGGTGACTGATTATTTCTTCATCATTTCTCTTTGTGGGATTTTTAGTGCCTTGCATTGACCATTCTAAGTTTGATCCCCACCCGCAATATAACTTTTCATTATGTTCTCTCTAGCCGATGAATCCAATATTGAGAAGTGCTGCTAACTAACACACCCTAAAACTTTCCCTTTCCAAATGTGTACTGATTTGGCAGGCCAAAGGCTATTTGATAAGTTAAAGTGATATTTCATTGATTGGTGAAGTTATTTATGTAGGTGGGTGAGTGGGTGAATGTGATAATGAGTGGATTATTACCCTGATGAGTGACTGCATAGAAGAATGAGTGAATAAGTAACTACTCATGGATACGTATATGGTTGCTGAAGCAGAGCAAGTAACTGGCTGTCGGTCTTTAGTGAAAAAATCCTCACAAAAGTGCAAAGGCCTAAGTCCACCCTTCTGTTATGATGCCCTGATCCTTTCAGGGCCAAACCTATCAGACCCACCATTTCACCTGACAATGAGCCCCTGCTCCACTGACTGGTCACTCTTTCCGGAATCATAGAGACCTTTGATGTAACATTTCTCCAGTGTTTGTGTTTCCACCCCAGCTCTCAGAATTGTCAGTAATCCACATCTCCTGACAAAGGATTTGCAGTTCTCACCTTCAACTAGCCTTTTCAGGATCTGGGCTACTAAAATGAAATGCACAGGCCTCCAAGCCATGTATCAACCATAAACACACATACATCCCAGCATGCACATGCAAGCATCACACGCTTCAAGGCGCTGCATTCAGACATGGTGTAGGGCATGGGTATGTTAAGTACACATCCTCAGAACCTTGAATGAGTTGGCCAGTTGCCTTCACTCCTGTGACACATGTAACAAGGCCTCTTCACAACACTGATTACAATAAAACACAGAACGGCACCCATGCAAATGAAATCCTGGCAAAGGCTATACCCTCTACCACTACAAGGATAACGATGCACTGGCATTTGGTTCAATATTCTTCAAATATATATTGTTAGCATTCATGGCATGAATGACCCCACCCCTGGTGCAATACTGACAGAACGTAATACTATTAATCCCTAGTATTTATATATAGATATTAAAAAGTATATGCATTATAGGACATGCATATGTTGTTTGTGGATGCTTCTATTTTATATTTATTTATTTATAACTTTTTTTATAGCGCTAATAAGATCCCGAGGGATAACAGAACGCTTTACAATATGATGGGAGGAAGGACAAAAGCAATATCTATAACAATACCCATAAGCGTGAGGGAGAGAAAGAAAATACAGTGCAAAACACATATCACTTTCATCCTCTATCTGACTGACATGTTTCCCCCGCTACTGAAAAATAATAATGATTAAATGCTGCTGTTTGAGAATTCAGTCTTTAAGACTGGTGCTCTCTTAATTCATTCTTGCACTCGTGGGTCATTCAGCCATTTATCAATACACCTAAGAATGTATTCAGCTCTTTTATCAATCCACTGATGTGTTCAATCCTACATTCATCTAGGAACGCAGTCATCATGTATTGTCACTTATTCATTCTTCTATGCAGTCACTCATCAAGCAAATCATCAGCTCATTTTCACGTTTACCCACTCTCCCTACACAAATAAACTTACCAATCAACGAAATATTGCATTCACTTATAAAATAGCCTCTAGCCTCCCCAATCAATATACCTTTGGCAAGGGAAATGTTGATCTACTTCTCTAAAGACTTCCCCATACTAATGGAAGTTATCGAATATTATCTCTTTAGTGTCATCTTGCAATCTCTCTGTCTACTCATTTGTGTGTATCATTGTTCAGAGTGTACTTGAGTCCATCATCTTTGCGCACACACTCAAACTTACACCTTCCTATTCTGGTTATTTTGACAATAGTCAGTCAGAAGACTGTCTTTCATATTCTGCGCTCAACTCCCATACCAAAATCAAATCCCCCCCATTCTTAAATCGAAATACTTACCACTAGCCCTAATTCAAAATTCAATAGACTGATAGAAACCTCATCCTGAGCCACCCACATATGCACATCGAGGCACATGCCACTGTTTTCTCAAGTACAATATTGCTGTGCTAGACGTTACTTATCGGCAATGATTCTCAATAGACCAAACACATGCTTACATCACAGTGGTAGATGTTTCATCGGTAAACAACCGTTACTTTGCATCTTTTACTTCGCACTTCTTTTACTTAGCATCTTTTACTTAGCATTGTCTTTTACTTCGCATGCTTTTACTTAGCATGCCTTTACTTCGCATATGCCTTTACTTAGAACATGCCGTTACTTTGCAGGAGAAGAGTGGATCCATGGTTGAAGGTGAAGAGTGGGACCACGGGCAGAGAGAGGTAAGTGGGGCAGTGTAGTTAGGGTAGTGTAGTAGTGTATGTGTAGTGTGGGGTGTAGTGTTTTAGTGTTTAGGGTAGTGTTGTAGTGTATGTGTAGTGTAGGGGGTAATGTTTTAGGGTTTAGGGTAGTGTTGTAGTGTATGTGTAGTGTAGGGGGTAGTGCTTTAGGGTTTAAGGTAGTGTTGTAGTGTATGTGTAGTGTAGGGTAGTGTTTTAGGGTTTAGGGTAGTGTTGTAGTGTATGTGTAGTGTAGGGGGTAGTGTTTTAGGGTTTAGGGTAGTGTTGTAGTGTATGTGTAGTGTATGGTAATGTTTTAGGGTAGTGTTGTAGTGTATGTGTAGTGTAGGGGGTAGTGTTTTAGGGTTTAGGGTAGTGTTGTAGTATATGTGTAGTGTAGGGTAGTGTTTTAGGGTCTAGGGTAGTGTTGGAGTGTATGTGTAGTGTAGGGTAGTGTTTTAGGGTTTAGAGTAGTGTAGTGTATGTGTAGTGTAGGGGGTAGTGTTTTAGGGTTTAGGGTAGTGTTGTAGTATATGTGTAGTGTAGGGTAGTGTTTTAGGGTCTAGGGTAGTGTTGGAGTGTATGTGTAGTGTAGGGTAGTGTTTTAGGGTTTAGAGTAGTGTAGTGTATGTGTAGTGTAGGGTAGTGTTTTAGGGTTTAGGGTAGTGTTGTAGTGTATGTGTAGTGTAGGGAGTAGTGTGTTAGGGTTTAGGGTAGTGTAGTAGTGTATGTGTAGTGTAGGGTAGTGTTTTAGGGTTTAGGGTAGTGTTGTAGTGTATGTGTAGTGTAGGGTAGTGTTTTAGGGTTTAGGGCAGTGTTGTAGTGTATGTGTAGTGTTTTAGGGTTTAAGGTAGTGTTGTAGTGTATGTGTAGTGTAGGGTAGTGTTTTAGGGTTTAGGGATGTGTTGTAGTGTATGTGTAGTGTAGGGGGTAGTGTTTTAGGGTTTAGGGTAGAGTTGTAGTGTATGTGTAGTGTAGGGGGTAGTGTGTTAGGGTTTAGGGTAGTGTTGTAGTGTATGTGTAGAGGAAGTGTTTTAGGGTTTCGGGTAGTGTTGTAGTGTATGTGTACTGTAGGGGAAGTGTTTTAGGGTTTAGGGTAGTGATGTAGTGTATGTGTAGTGTAGGGTAGTGATTTAGGGTTTTGGGAAGTGTAGGGGGCGTGGAGGGTAGTGTTGGTGTGTAGGGAAAAAAATAAAAAAAAGAATCTTTATGCGTAGTAAAATCCTGCGAAGTAATGTTCTGCTAAGTAATGCCAATTTAATGCTTTTAATTGTTTTTGCGAAGTAATGGTATGTGTAATAAAATACTGCTAAGTAAAGGCATTTGCGAATTAAAAACTTCGTAGAAAAGGCATGCTAAATAATATCATGCTAAGTAACGGCATACATTCGATTCATCATCTGGTACTGCTCACCCTATCTATTTGAATACATCATAAATTTACACCTTTTAATGTTTCAGAAAATACTCAGTTTTTTCTATTTGTGCTCGGATCACTCCAGCAATGAACGTAAGATGGCTAGAATGTGTTCAGCCTTTATTGTGTTCTACGCCTGATACAAATTCTATGTGACCATTTGCAAATGGTGCCTAATCAATTGAAATGTGTTATATCTGTTTTGGGGCAATAGCTGCATTTAACACAGACAACCATTCCATGATGCAACTGGTATGAACTATATGTTTCTCTTTTGTAGTTAACAAGATGTCCAGAACCCATTTGTCAATTAATGGTTTCAGTAACTGTTCAAGTAAAAGTTTCACCTTCTGTTTGAGTAGTTGTTTAGACTTCATAATCCTACACAGTAGCTAAGATCTGTCAAGTCTCAATGACACTCTGCACCCCCATTGTGTTAAAGTGGGCAAGAGCAGTGGGACTCTTTGTATTCTTGTATCCTGTCTGTAGAAATCTGTGTCTGCTTTGATCAAACACAGCCAATATCTTCTAAGATTTCAAAAAGTGTCTGATCCATAGTTGTTCTCTAGATTTCAGGTCAAGCTTTCCTATTGTTTGCTGATATTGGGTTAAATATATCAATGCTCTGAGGTCGCTTCAGTTTTATGTTGACATACCAAGCACTTTCAAACCAAGGCAACAGTTGTGTGGCTTTTCTTGGATTGTAGTGTAGAGAATGCTAGTTGATATGGTGAGCGATTTGTGAATAATATTGCTTTCATTGTGTATTTTCATTTGTTTATTTTTCTCTACCAGTTAGAATTTGTGTTCTCTTTTGCCTTAGATCATGTCACAGACTATTTGGAACTTGCTGGTGATAAGAGGTTAGCTTTGTTTTCTGTTCAAAGTATTTTATTGAATTTATAAATTTGGGAGAATTTGTATTGAGCAATTTTTCAAAAACAATGAACAAAGAGAAAAGAACAATCAGAGAATACAAGGGTCCAGGTTAAGATATACAGTTCAAGTGCGTAAAATCCTGGAGGGTTGGTCGTGACCTGAGGGACTAGATTACAGAGGAAAATCTAGGAAACAGATGAGAGATAACTGCAAACAACATATGGAGATTCAATAAACTCAAAGAAAAAAGATAAAATAAAAAGAGTAAAAAGAAAGGGGAAAGAGGGGCACTAGTAGGTATAGACAGAACACATGTAACAGTTTTGTAAAATCCATGAAGGTAGTATCGTATACAAGTGTCAGTGCATTCCAAGTTGTAAGATCCAATCAGACCAAGGGTTCAACCCAGGGATTTGAGAGGAGTTGGTATCAGTTTTAAATATCTCTCATATTTGTGCCCATGTGATAGGGGCAAGGTGTATAAGAGTATACGGGGTGGACAATAGAAAATTACGGTGGTTTGGCAGTGGCAACATTGCTATTAAGGGAGTTCCAGATAGATGTATTGCATTTAATCCACAGGGAGTTTTGTAATGAGGTGTTATCTGACACTCTCGGAAAGGAGATCCAGTTAGCCAAGGGCGGAAGCAGGTGGCAGCTGAGTTCTTCCTGTTCGTTAAAATAGATTTGCAGGCAGCCGTAAGAAGGTTATCAACTAGTAGACTGTTGTTGCGGGATCTGATTTTCGGATCTAAAAAAACCCTGAGTAGTGGTGAAAAAGATCGCTCCAGAAGGACTCTGCACATAGAGTGGATAAAGCTAAACACTGAATCCCAAAATGGACCAACCACTCTACAGTAAAAGAGAAGGTGGGGGAGATCTGATGGAGCAGGGCAGTGACAAAAATGTTTGTGTACCCCTTGTAAAGTCAATCTCTCATAACCATAACAATTCTAATGGAATGAAGCATGTAAACTGACCAACAAAATGCATTTAAACATATACATTACACGTGGGAAATTAATTGCTAATATACCAATAATTGTAAGTGAGTCATACTAATACAGAGCTGTAATAAAAAGTGTGTAATTGTGCTTGATATTTGTTTTGTGGCAAAATGAAGAAAAATGCCTTCAGTAAGTAAAATGACGCTTCAATGTTTGCTTCCGCTAGGTAACGAACTAACTGGGATATTGGTGGTAAACAGAAGGGCTGTAATTCTTAAACTAATTTCTGTTTTGTTTATTTTAGCATTGATTCCCATTGAAGCCTGCGCAGCCTGGCTAAAGAAAATGGCGGCTTATTAAATCACTGACAGCTTTGGGAGAAAGATGACTTCCACGCATGCGCTAAGATTTGAGCATCTGAATAGAATGGCCTGTGCACAGAGGGACAGATGTCAAGCTCAACGTGGCCTGGTACCAGGATATGTGCCAAAGGATGACTGCTTCTAAACCCATATCTGAAAGAGGAAACGTATTTGAAAAATATAACAAAAAGTGTTACAAAAAGAGAATGACAAGTATGAATGTGGAATGAAAGCCATGGGAACGGAATTAAGGATGACATGGCTAATATGCAAACTGGTATGGACGAGTACATGAGGTGATCATCACCACCCCTCTAATGGACCAATCAGAAAGAACTGTGGACCCTAAAAGTTTCAAATTTAAGTTAGATGGTTAGAGAAAAAGGGTATAAAAGGGTTTGCGTGAAAGGGAGAAAAAGGCTTGCACCACAGATTTTATTTTGCACCAGGACATGCTGATGGTTTGGACAATTTTATGGTGCTAGAGATTTTGAAATATTTTTGGACTTTAACTTTGATGGAGCAGAGAAGATGATCAATTGCAGAGTTTTTATTTTGGAAGGGAGGCATTGAGGAGAATAGCGACAGTTTTGGGAACCTGTGAGACTCTGTCATTCGCTTATGACAGATGGGTAATATATCTTTTCTAATTCCAATTTTCTTTAACATGTACTAATAAATGCTTAAATTCTGCTTGTCTAAATAAATTGCTAAATTTCCTTTTCTCAAATGAAGTAGATAAAATTATTCAAATTTTAACTCGAGTCTGTATTTATTTTAAATAAATGTCATAACAGGATAAGAAATGTTAAACGTTTATGGGATTACTGTGATTGAGCTGGTCTTAATCGCCATCCACTGACTTCTACTACCTTGGTCCATCGACCGAAATAGCGGAGTACTTTGATGCATATGTGTCCTATTTTCAAGTTAGCCTGATGATCAAAATTTATAAATGTATATAATGTATATAGTGTAGAAACTAGGTACCCTGCTAACCAGCTGCTTGCCTTCTTTTTTCACTGACTCGGGAGCGGTCTGATGTGTGTGTATGTGTGACTCGCGGTGTTATGGGTCCTGCCAATGAGTAAGAAATAAGGTGCTCCTAAGTTAAGTGATATGAGTATGGAGGGTTGTTGGAGAGCTCAGCTGGATCAGATCTCCCATAGGGTCAATACAGTTCCAGCAACTTGGAGTCTCCCTTAGTGCGAGTTAATGGAGGCGTGCCGGGGTCCAAAATGTCCTGTGCAATAGCCAAAATATCGTCTGTGCAAGGGATGTGGATGTCATATATGAGACCACTGATGTCTAAATCGGTATGCAACGTTTACAATGAAATTTTTACAACGCACTACCATTACAACGCAGGTATTACCACGCATACCATTACAACGCATTGCGCTGGGGGGCGCTCTAGGATAGGGAATAAGTTAAATTTTCTATCCAACACCTTCCCTAGTGTCCACGGGGACTGGAGTTGGAATAGAAAATTATACTTACCACTATCTAGCACCTCTAAGCGCTATGCGTTGTAATGGTATGCGTGGTAAAAACCGCGTTGTAAAGGTATGCGTGGTAAAAGTATGCGTTGTAACGTCATACATCCGTCTAAATCTGATTCCAAGATTGTGACGTAATAGTTTTGTTAGGATTCCATTTAGTTTGGAGTCTAGAGGAAGTGGTGCAGGACTTCGGTTGTATAAGATGGTAGAGCTTGGAGGCCTGGTGGCTGGATTTATCAAAGGAAAGGATGATCCTGGTGAGGGAAGAGTCGTTGTTTGGAAGTTTTAGTTTAGATAGAGCAACCTTAAGTTTCAAGAAATTGTAAAAATCTATATTTTGCAGTTTGAAGAGCTTTTTCACTTTTCTAAAGGCTAGCGGATTTTGGGAGGGCCCAGGTCTTTCAGAAAAATGAATGCCCTCAGAAGCCCAGTGAGACCAGCAGGCTGGGGAGCCTTGGATTCTGATTTTAGAGTTGCTCCATTGGGTGGGAGTACAGTCCGAAGATTGGGGTAAATAAAGTGAGCCCTGTCTGGCCAGGAAGGCGGTTTGATAGTTCTTGTAGTGCGCGAGATTAAAACTGGTAAGGTGGACTGGGAGGTGTAGTTTTCTTATTGAGATTCTTGGTCTTTTGTTTTCCCAAAGAAATATATTTAATAGTTTTCAATCTTTTGTAGAAATTCCTCTGATAGCGTTAAAGGAAGCATGTTTGTAAGCTAATTAAGTATTAGTCTCAACCACATCAGGAATTTAGAGTTCCAACCCTTAAGAAGGGCTTCAACCTTCTTCAAAAGTACGTGCCTCATTGTGTTTCAGGAATTCCAGTAAATTGGAGTTGAACTCCTAACCCAAATATTATGCACATTTTGGTTGCCTGGTGAGACATGTGTTGGCGCGAACAGGGCCCTGAAGCAGAAACTATTCAGAGCAAGGTTTTGTTAAGTTTGTAGTTAGAGACTTGGGTGTATTCTTCAATGGTTTGGAGTAGGGCAGGGATAGCTTGGGTAGTCATTTCAAACATTGTTAAGATATTGTCAGTATATGCCGCAACTTTCACATTAAGATTATTGTGGATGATACCATGAATGTGGGGGTTAGATCTGATCTTGTGTTTTAAGGGTTTGAGGTTTAGGATGAATAATGAGGGAGAGAGGGGGCAGCCTTGCCTCGTTCCTTTTTTTGTAGGTTAAAATCAAAGGAAAGTAAACCACCAGACCTGATCTTAGCTGATGGGCCACTATATAGGGCCATGATCTTTTTTGGTGAAGGTATCTCCTAAATTACAGTTCTTAAGAGTTTCACAAAGAAAAGTCCATGAGACCCTGCCGAATGCTTTTCATGATCGAGGGGACCCCCTACTGGTTCAAAGGGGGACAATTTAGCTTTTTTAATAAAATGGCAAGGGAGCCAGGTGTTAGCATTAGATAATCTATGTTTCAGGAAGCCCACTTGAGAGTTCCCAATTAGTGGAGGAAGAAGAGGCTCCAGTCTCTTACATAGAATCTTGGCGTAAATCTTTGCATCCAGATTAATCAGGGAGATTGGCCTGTAATTTTTTACTTTAGTCGGGTCTTTCCCTTCTTTGGGGATTACAACTATAGTGGCCTCTCTGGTGGTGCTGGATATGGTACCAGAATCAGCAAAATGTTGGAAAAGGGATAGAAGAGTTGGTTTAAGTATGTGGTCAAAATTGGCCGTATAGCCATCTGGGCCAGGGGCTTTGTTAGTTTTTAACAAGCAAATTGCTAAGTCTATCTCTTCCAAAGTGAAAGGAGAGCTTAGGCTAGCCTTTTCTTGCTCTAAGATGGATGGGAGTGGGATGTCTTTAAGATATTCCACACATGCGGGAGTGTTTATGTCAGAGTCGTCTGTGTATAGAGATTGGTAAAAATCTTTCAGTATTTCCAATATTTTCTGGGGTCTGGTGTGTGTGATGTTAGAGTTATCCATGAGGGAATCAATTACTTTGTGGGTTTGCTTATCTTTTAGGTAGGAGACCAGAATTTTTCCTGCTCTGTTTGTATTGCACAGACTTAAGCTTTGGCATTTGTTGACCTAAAATGTCTGCTTTATAACTTAGGATTCTATGGAACTCGTATTCCTTATTAGTGAGGTTAGAGAGGGTTTGAGAGTCCAAGTCAGATCTGTGAGCAGCCTCCAGAGATGTAATGTCTTGTCTTAGGGTTAGCAGATCTTTGTTGTGTTCTTTGTTGATATTAGTTTGTATATTAATAAGTGTGCCCCTTACCATGGCTTTTAGGGCATGCCAGTGTGTGGAAGGTGAGGTATCAGAGCTGATATTGTCTTCAGGATAGTTTAAGATCGTTTTCTTGATCCTCTCTTTTGAGGTCACGTCTATAATTGATTTATCGTTGAATCTCCAGACCTTACTCAAAGTATGAGTAGTGGTGCCAGTAAGGGAGAGAGTTATAGCTGAGAGGTCCGGGACTAACCTCGTTAGGATATCTGTTTGGTCAATTAAATGTAAATGTCATGGTACTTATAGAGCGCACTGTCACCAGACGGTCACCTTGCGGTGTTGCCTATTCGGCTTCCTGGCGCTGATACTCATACCGCTGTGGAACCCCTCCTGGCTTTCCCTGTGAAGTGTCCACTCCTGGGCACCCCCAGGGTGAAGCCAGGCATCCTTAGCGCTGTTGGGGCCGGTGTGGAGGCTAAGCAATCTATTGCCCAGAGTTACAGCGTGGGGCCCGTGATTACAATTGGCACCGAGGCGAGAATTAACAGGTCCGAGGAAATTGAGCCCGAGACCCCGCTGAGGTGGGAATCGAACCCTGGTCTCTGGCCAGAACTCTGCATCAAGGTCTGCCGCTCTAACCATTGAGCCACACTCCTCCAATGTATATGAAGTTTGGATATCATTAGGTAGTCAATTCTGGAGCAGGATTGGTGGGGGCTGGAAAAGAAGGTGTAATCTCTAGTGTCTAGTTGCTGGAGCCTCCAGAAACCATGTAAACTAAACCTTGCGCAGAGTTTGTGTAGTGACCTGTGTGTGCTAGAGAGGTTGATAATGGACCTGGATTGTCTATCTAGTGTTACACCCATGGGGAGGTTAAGCCCCCCCCCCAAGATACAGAGGTCATTGCTAGGGATTTTACTCATGGGTAGGGATAATGAATACCAGAATTCTGGATCATACGAATTTGGACCATATACATTCGACATGGAAGTGCCCTGTGGTTTTAGTGACTTTAGATAGGACCCATCGTCCACTCTTGTCAGCCAAATATGATTCAGTGGAGAAACCTGCATTTTTGGAGATTACAGTGGCCACCCCACCTTTCTTGCCTACACTGGCGAGCTAACAATGCCAGCGATCCAGCTTTTGCCAAAATTCCTTCGTCAATCTTAAAACACTTTTGTTTCCTGCAACAGGATTACAGTCGGTTTCAGTTTAAAAAGGTAATTTTCGATTATTTTCTGTTTGTTTGGGTGGTTAAGGCCCTTCACATTTAGGGATTTAATTTTTAAGTTATCATTCAAAGGGGAGTTATTTATGTAATTGTGGGTGAATATGGTTAATTGAGTGTGGGGCTAGCCTTTGTTTTGATTTGAGAGGAAACCACTGGGAAGCATTAGGGATGAGATGTGCCAGAGGTATATAGGCCCTGGACCCCATGCTGATGAGAGTGGATGATACCAAGTGAGGGAAATGGTACAATTTGAGAGTAACCTTGGGATGTGAATAAACACCTGTGGAGGAGGTATACCTTCAGTCAGAGGAGAATAGAATAAAAAATGAAGGAAATAAAAATGAGAAGAAAGAGAAAAAAAGTAGACCCAAACTCTCAACTCCCCTCATCCTCTTAACCCACCCACGCACCCATCCAAAAGCTTGTAAGAGAGGGAGGCGACAGCGGGTAAGAGCCGCTATCACTGGCAACAAGCTACAAACGATTAACAATAACATGTAGCCTTGCCAATGTGTAATGCAAACACGGTATATATGCTACTTAAGGATGATACAGAGTTGGGCCATCACAAAAAAATTGTCAGAAGTACAACATCTACATAGCAGCCTAGTGAATTTCTGGATTATGTATATATGTTTAGTAGATTTGACCTGGTGTGGGAATATAAGGTATCGTGATGAGGTCTGATCTGGTAAGGTGTGATATAATGTGGTTAGATGTGATGTAGTGATGTAGTAGTGTAGTGATACTCAGAACCAAGAAGGAGTGGTGAATCAATATGATGTGAAGCATTGTGGTGTGAATTGAAGTAACATTATACGGTAGTGATATATGCTGTTTTTTGCTGCATGATATGCTATATGATAAATGTTATGATATAAAATGGTATATGTTATGGTGTATGCTGGGCTGAATCTGAGGTTCTCATTGAAAACTCTGAGATTCCGTAGATTCTGTAGGACAGGATGTACACAAGTATAATCATGCAATCATGGAATAGTACACACTCTCTGAGGTCTGAAAGGAGTACATTAAATTTGAACTTATTAGATGTCGTTTATGGAATTAGAAAAGGATATAGAGCGAGGAGCACAGTAGTGGCAGAGGTTCATGTATTTGTGGCGGAATCACTAGTAGATTCAGGAGCAGGTCCTGTGTCCATTGATATTGAACTCTTGTCATCTAGAAATATCCACAGGTCATTTGGATTGGTGAAAATATGGTGTGTCCCATTGCCAATAACTTTATATTTCGCCGGACCAATGAGAGAGGATTGTAGATTTAGGGACTTGAGATTGGATCTAAGAGCTAGGGAGCCCTTCCTTGTCTCTAAAGTAGGTCTGGAGTAGTCCTTGGAAATGCAGGTTTTCTAACCTTGCCATACAATGTGATTATTTTTGTGGTGTGATTATTTTTGCCCGGTTCTTTAAGGTATGGAGGCAATATCCTGTCTGCTGATTTTAAAGGACTCAACAGTGCCTTGTCACTTCGACCCACAATGTATTTATTTATTTATTTATTTATGTGGAGCGGAACCACAGCCAATACAGATTGAAATTTTGGGAAACTCAAGAAGACATATTATAGTCTCTTTTAATAGATCAACCTGATTATCTGCTCAGAGTCTCTACGCTTCAGATACACACTTTGTTTTCGTCACAATACTTAGAAGGAAAGGCGCTAGGCCTTTGGGCCTGAAATCTACTACTGTTTGAGAGACGTAGTTATCCCACATTCTGAAATGCAGATTGTTTTTAAAGTCCCAAAAAATTGTTACATAGAGCCCTTGTTACACCACGTATAAGATATCACCTGGATGGATTTGGAATACAATTGACCACCTTATGAATAACTGATTTGCTGTACCCTGACGAAGGAAGTTTGGGTTTTTGATTCCACCCCAAAACGCGCGTCAGCACTTTCCTTCCCTTTTTTTATTGCTTGTATTTATGAAATGAACTATGATATGTATTGATATGTTTAGGTATGTCTTGGAGTATGATTGTGCTGTGTATGATTGTTAGTTGTGTGTTTGGTGGTGTTTGAGTGCATCCTTGAGATATTCAATTTACTTGTTTTTTGGGCTCAGAAAATGTTGTGGAGATTACGTATATAACCTGAAAACATATGAATATATATATAAAAAATTAAACAAAAATATTTTTGATAAATAAAAAGATGAATACCTAATGTAATAGTGAGACAATGTATTTTTTGATGATGGAGGTATCACCTGAATATTAATTAAATGTTAAGGAGAGGTTCTCTCTTGTTATTGTTCTATTGTACCCTGCCTTCCTCTCCTGACATGATATGACTCAGGGACCCTCTTTTGTTTTTGATTGTTATTATTTTTGCATACATAGTTGAGAATCATTTCTGCATGTTAGAATCTCAGAGGGTGACATACGATGTGTCTGGTGAAATTCCTGTTCATGGGTCTGAATGATGGTACTCAGTGTGCCCTTTCCAATTCAAAGTCTTTTTTGAAGGCGATACCTGTAATTTGGGGAAGCCATTTTTCTAGAATATCCCAGCACAAAGTGTCTGTGTCCTCTGAGCCTTCTGGCAGATGGAAGATGCGAAGGTTCCCCCTACGGTTACGATCTTCAATTCAGCGATTAATTTTTACAGAGACTCTGTAATGATTTGCAGTTTTTAGGTATCCTTTTTGGAAGCATGAGATTTGTCTTCCAATGTGCTGATGCGGGCTTCCGTCTCTGATAGTCTGGTATTGATGTAGCCGAGTTCTGTTTTGACAGAGCAAAGGTCTTGTTGCATAAAATCCGTACTGAGCTTGGTAGATTTCGCTAGGCTGTGGACCAATTCTTGTTTTTTGAGTATCATGTACATTGTGGTGGTACCTTCCCCTTGTTTTTGACTGGGGATTTAGGAAGCGGGGTTCTGCTTTGGTACATTTATTACCTGGTTTGGACTCTTTTTCAGCCATTATTTTCCCTGTTGTGGGCCGAGTATGGATGCGCACCAGTGTGTATCTCTTTTAGATGTGTGACGGGTTAGTGGAGATGCAGCACAGAGAGTAGATATTCCCACTGGAGAGATCGTAGATGTCCAGTGTTGAGGTATGACTGTATGTCTGTGATGGACTAATGGCGCAGAAAACACTGGAACAGGTTCTCCAGAACTCCCAGAAGCAGAGTTATCAGAAACGACCTGGGAATATTGTGGCTATGGACTACTGCTGGGCATGGGGGACACTCCAGAGCCAATATCGTCTAATGATTTTGGAAACCACAGCACCTGACTTTCTGCTTCTGGTTTCATCTACTTTAGGTGTCAGGTGTTAGAGTCCTCTTCCCTCCACTGCTGAGCTGAGTAAGTCCAAAAAAGGCTTTTGGATGTAGGATTAAGCAGGATTATGCCATGTGTGTGGTGGCAATCCTAGGGTCAGGCAGCTCAATGAACTATAGGAGCTCCATCATCAGTACATAACATTCGGCATAACTGACATTCTCCTGTGATAAGGACTCATAAGGCGGGGACGAGATAACGCAGTACACGCGTCTGAAACTTTTCGGACCGGACATGACTGGCAATTGATTGAAACCAGCGGTTGGGGGAGGATACTAGAAGAATACCCTTCGGTCTCCTAGGAAACTTTCTGTGTCCCAAACTGGTCAGGTTCGTTTGTTGATTGAGCATACCACAGGTACAATGCACATTTAAGGGAAACAATACAGTCTTGTTAGTATTTACAATATAATCTGAAATCTGGGAAAATGTTTGAATTAGATTTAATAGGGGAGAAATGGAAGAATCAGGATTACTGATATATAATAATACATCATCAGCATAAGCTGAGGTTTTCACAACAACATCATTGATAGTAATACCTTTTATTTCTATGCATTGACTGATGGAGATGAGTAAAGGTTTGTTCGCTATGTTTCCAATGATAACATGGAAAACTAAATGTTGCAATTTGCTTACTGACGGTAAAGTTGATTAAAAACGTCATAATACGTTGACAGCAATTCAACTAACAACTTACCCGCCCTCCCTCCCCCTCCCCGCATGTCCGGCAACAAGCATCTATGGTAGCATATTCACATTTCCACCGTTGGACTCATGTGCATCTCGGTTCCACAATCTGACTTAGATGTATTGTGCAATCTTGTGAATCATACAATGTAACAGCCCATGGATAATGTAAGGAGCTCCTGCTTCATATAACAGCGGTCCAGTCCCTCAAACTAGAATATCCGTGTACTCTAGTAGGATAATATATCTATTGCGGCATACTCCTCCATCATTGTATTCCAGCTCAGTGAGATAGTTGTTTTCCTTAGCACCTTATACTCCTCTCTTTTTAGTTCAGCCCCTTCAGCCCTTCCCCATCTCACCACTTCTGCATGCCAGTCCTGTATGGATGGGGCTCTAGCAGCTTTCCAACGTGTGGTTATGGCTCTTTTAGCCAGAAGGAGGGCAAGGTTAGCAAATCGTGAGGCTGGGTGCCCTTCTTTCCACGAGGCCCTAGTCCCAGTATTCAATATTCCAAGGTGACTGCATGGCACACCGGGACTACATCAGCCAGTAGTTTGCAAACTGTCGCCTAGTAATACCCCAGTCTGGGGCAATCCCACACCATGTGTACCAATCCCGTATTGGGTGCATGACAGCACAGGCAGGCATCACTGGCTCCCGGAAACACAGGGGCAGATTTATGTTAACTGGTGCATCCCCAGGGATGCGCCAGTTAATGTGTGCCACAGTGCGCCACTGCTCCGCCACCCATGGTGCAAGGCAGTGAAGATGCGTGACGCATCTCTCGGCGTACGGGCGGCGCATTGCAGGAGTCATGTCGCAAGTGCGACATGACTCCTGCAATGCACAGGGGCCACCTCTTCAATGCATGGTGCGTCACCCTTACGCCTGCTTCAAGCAGGCGTAAGGAATTGACGTAGAAAGTGACTGAGTGAAATCTCATAGACAGGAACGCCCCCCCCCTGCGCAGGAAAGCCTCCTTATGGCGCAGGGCTTTCCAACGTGACGCATCTCCTAGATGCGTCACGTTGTAAATAGGGTGCATTGTTTGCGCCACCGTTGCGTCACATTAAGTGACGCAATTGCGGCGCAAGGAGGCGTAAGGGCCTTATAAATCTGCCCCATAGTGTTCAATCTGCGTGGTGTTAAATAAGCTCTGTGTAGCAACATCAATCGGATAAATGTAAATCTAGGATTGCGAGGCACCTTTCTGGGGTAACCCACTATAATATCCCATTCTTTAACTGTAAACTCACTGCCTACATCTCCTTCCCATCTGTCACGTATTAGTCGTAAGGAGATCGCCCTCTCAGTACGAATACCTTGGGTGAGCCATTTGGTCAGTTGTGCTCCATGTCCCATTAGGTATTGCATGGTAAGTAGGGCATTCGTGGTTGGTTCAGTATCACCCGGCGGCCATGTGATGCATATATATCTGGATATATGTGCGTGCAGTAGGAACATTGTATTGGGGGCACCGTGTATGTGCACAAATGTTTCATGCGGCATTAGGAAACTCTCCGAATAGAACTCCCCTATCGTGGTGACTCCTGCATCCGTCCACACTAGCATTGCACGATTATTAGTTAATCCCGATCTTGTGGGGATGCCCAGTAACAGGATAGTGGGGGCATACGGTACCATCCGTCCAGTGTATCTCACCGCACTCCTCCAATAAGTAATGGCTAACTTCAATAAGTGGGGCGTCGCTGCCGGCAAGGGGGCCTGAGTTAGTAAAAGCCTGTGAATAATCCCCTTGTCCCTGTCTCCTGGATTCATGTCCAGTTCTTGCAAGTTACGCCCTGCAAGCCAATAAGCTAGCCATTGCAACTGGCTAGCATAACAATAAGCGCGTAGATCTGGTACTCCCATCCCTCCGTGTTTCGTAGTTAATTGCAATTTTGCTAGGCTGATACGCCTTCGCCCATTGCCCCACACCAAATCTATTACCAGAGAGTTCAGTATCTTAAAGATCCTCAAGGGGACTAGGACATGTAGGTTGGTGAAATAATAAACGAGCCGCGGTAGCAGCACCATTTTTGTGATGGCCACTCTGCCCGCTCCTGAAAGGGGTGTAAGACCCAGAAGTGGATTTGAGATTTGAGCGCAGCGATCGCTCGTGTTAAATTGCCATCTAAGAGGTCCATGGTATTGCTATAAATCTGTATTCCGAGGTATTTAAAGGTATCAAGCGCTATTTGAAATGTCCCGGGGCCAAATTGAAATGGACCATTCCGCGCCGATCCATCAAAGAAATACGCGTATGACTTATCCGCATTAATAGCCAGTCCAGAAAGGTCTTGAAACGACTCGAATATGGAAGGCATTGGGTGCGAGTCAACCTCCATGTCTTTGATATAAAGAATAAGATCATCTGCGTATGCTGAGACAGTGTGAGATGTGCGACCCCGTGTTATTCCCATCAGGTTGCAAAGGCACGGAGTCTGTGCAAAAGCGGTTCAAGAGCCAGGATAAACAACAATGGCGACAAGGGGCAGCCCTATCTGGTTCCCCGGGCCACTGCATATTGTCTGGAGATGTGCCAGCCTGTACGCGCCCGTGTGGTGGGGTTCGTATATCGTATTCGCACCCACGCTATATATTCATCTGGTATACCAAATTGTGCAAGGGCATAGAACATATAGTCCCAGCGCAAAGAGTCGAATGCCTGTCTCAGATCGAGTGATATGCATCCCTCTTTGGTACCAGTGTCAAGTGTGCCCAGCATGAACCGGTGGAGTCGTCTGATATTAAGTGCTGTATTTCTACCCGGTACGAACCCACATTGATCAGTGTGTATTAATGTAGGAATAAACTGGCCGAGGCAGGAAGCCAACAATTAGCTCAGAATCTTATAGTCCGTGTTCAGAAGTGATAGGGTCTGTAACTTGACATAAGTAAACCGTCCCTCCCCGGTTTTAATAAGGAGACCACTAGCGCTTGTACGGCAGTAGCAGGCAGCCCGCCCACCTCAAACGACTCTTGATATATACCTTGCGAGCGGGGAATCAGCAGTTCAGCATACACCGCATAAAATTCGTCCGGCAAGCCATCACTCCCTGGAGTTTTATTACGCGGTAGAGCTTTAACTGTCTGACAAATTTCCGCTCCCGTTATTGGCCTCATCAGCTCGTCTTGCTGTTGCTGTGTGAGTTGTGGTAGGTGTAGCCCGTCGAAAAAGAGTTCAAAATCAACGTCAGTAAGGCCAGGGAGTGGACCATAAAGTCGTTCGTAATAGTCCCTGAACGCATTATTGATGCCTAATTGAGTATCCACTACAGTACCGACGCTGTTCTTGACTTACAATATGGGTGTCGGGGGAGGGGTATTACAAACCAACCGTGCCAGCAGTGGCCCTGACCTGTCTGCCTGTGTGTGTTGTTTCTGTATGTATAGCCGGTAGTCGACAACATGTAGTTCCTCAAGTAGCACAGCGTATTGAATGTTGGCCTCCCCAGTTGTGTCAGCTGCCCACCTGTCATGGGGGTCTCCCCTTCCAGTGCCGCCAAGGGACCCTCTAGTTTCGTGAGATGTTCAATTAGCGCAAGTCTAACACCTGTCTAAGTGCCTATTGCCACTACCCTGATGAACGTTTTAAAGGCATCCCATTCCGTCTGGCGATTGTTGGCAGATCCCGCATTTTCCCAAAAAATAATGATCAATCGCTTCCGACAGGGCACGGCGGAAGACCGGGTCTTCCAGCATAATGGGCTGCAGCTTCCAAGTCGGAACCAGAGTTGGGAGTTTACCCCAACCCACTGTTAACTCCACCGGGTTATGGTCGGAGAGGGTTTTACCCATATGGAGTACAGAATTAACGGACCCCAACATGGCGCCTGAACAGAGAAACCTGTCTATGCATGTGTGCAGCCTGTGTGGTGGTGAGTAAAAGGAATACTCCCTGAACTCTGCGCATTTAGCCTGCCATGCGTCCCGAAGAGCCCAACTCTCTGCCCATCTCTCAAGTGCCTCAGCCTGTTTTTTGCTTTCTGTAGCGTGCAATGGGGGGTGGGACCTGTCCAAGTCGAAATCTAAAACAGCATTCAAGTCGCCTCCTATCACCCAAGGATACTCAGTCCAGTCTGCCAATACTGCGCTCAGTGTGGTTAGGTACTTGTCTTGATCAGTGTTTGGTGCATAAATACAACCTATGACCACATGAGCCCCGTCCAACAGTCCATGAAGTAACACATATCTGCCATTTATGTCTATTTTCTGCTCATGGAGTCTGAAAGGGACATTGCTTCGCATCCATACCAACGCCCCCCTGGAGAAAGCCGAGTACGTAGTAGCAAACAGTTGCCCCTTCCACTTCTGCAGTTTGGCTACCTCATCAACATTAAGGTGGGTTTCCTGCAGATAGGCTACAGCAACTTTCCTTCTATTTAGTTGCGCCAATATACAGTGCCTTTCATGTACAGAGCCCATGCCCCTCACATCCCAGGTGCAGTAAGTGTATTCGTTATTCAATGCCATCACGGTGCAGAAAGTGCAGTTGTCATGCAGCATGTAGAAACCAGAGTTCTATAAAAGTAAGTTGACTGTGCGCCCAACATGCATTAACATATATATTTCCCAATACTAGGTTCCCACGTAGAACATCAGAGGACCAAACCTGAAACAAAATCCAACATGGATTCCAAACAATAAATGCCTAATTACAATCGCCTGGGGGGTGAAGGCCAGAACTGCGACAGTTCCTAGAGGCAACGTATTGCCCATTTGAAAAAGTCCTGGACACATTAGTATATTTCCCTATACAGCTTAGTTATACTAGACCCATTGCAGCAGTCACCAACAGTAGCATATATTGTACATTGTTCTATATACGGTACCACTTCCGGACCACTGGACCACAACATCAGAAGTCCTCAGCAACCTGTTTCGTAATCGAAGGGAACAGCGTTAGGCTAGTTTCTGAGACAGAGCGAACAGTGTCCCCATCCAATGAGTGCCCCGCAGTCTGAGCAGTCTGAGCATCGTGAGCAGCTAGCGCCGCCGCCGTCAGAAGTGCATCTTTCTGGCTGCTCGTGATCTGTTCCAACATTGGGCCAGCATCTATTGTGTTCAGAGAGCTGCCAGATCCCAGTCTAGGTAGTCCAGTAGAGTATATTGGAGAGGCCCCCCGTAGCTGTCCCGACGGAAGTGATGTCTGAGAAGTCCCCGGTGTAAAAGTTTTTTGAGCCAGTCTGCCGCCTCTTCTGGATTTTCAAATAAATATGATTTTTGTCGAACTTTCAGTCTAGCAGGGAAGAGCAGCGCGCATTTCAAGTTACGTGCGCGTAAGGTCTTCTAGACTCCCAAAAAAGTAGCTCTCGCTTTCTGGTCTTTGTAATGTAGTGTGCGCGCAATCAGGGGGCGGGGCAGTGCGCCCTGTTGTGTAGGTCTGTGAGGCACCCGATGCACCCTCTCCACACTGTACAGGGACGTGAGGCCCTCCATCGCTACATGATCTCTTAGCCAGTCTTCAACAAACTGTGTAGGGTTGGATCCCTCGCTGCACTCTGGTATACCAAGGATGCGGACATTATTGCATCGGGACCTCCGTTCCGCATCATCCTCTCTCTCCTGCAGGCCTTTTAATTGACAATGGAATTGTTCAGGTTGAGTAGAGTGCATGGTCTGCTGGGGTATAAGATCATCTAGCGCTAGTTTATTGGACTTGACCTTATCGACAAGTTTCTTGTGTTCTGCCTGCAGTAGGCCGAGACTGGCGGACATGGTTCCCTTACGCAACTCTAGCGCTGTTCGCAAATCCCGCATTTCCTTTAAGATTAAGTCTAGTTTTGCATCATGCAGATCTGTGCCTGTGGGAGGTATCAAGTCATTGTCAGAGGCATTGGAAGGGTCACTGCTAAAAGGGAGCTGAGTTTTGACGCCAGTGGCCTCATCCGCCTGCTTGCTCTTGGTGGTGCATCCTATCGTGCCTCGCCGTCTGCTTGTCCGCCTCTGCTCCAGTATGGTTACCCGATGGGCCACTAGGGCGTTATATCCCACAGTGCGGCACACACCAACCAGCTCCAGCAACAAGTCCAGCAAGTCACAGGTCCTGGATCTTGACCATGCACTGAGCCTGCAACCCTCGCGCTCACTGCCAGAAATGTCGGCCCCTGCGCCGTCAGTGAGCGGTAAAATAGCCCCAGAAAGGACAGTATCCACTTAGTAACAGCCTGGCCCCCTATATAACACCACACTCAGGGCAGTACTGTATCATCAATAGGACATCATCAATCTTTGTATGTGTGGTCGTAATCCTGGGGGCAGGAGCACAAGCAGACACGGGGGGGCAGTAAGAGCGCTCTATTCCAGGCATACAAGGTCAATATCCACAGCAGATGGAGGCAGCGAGCGCAGCACTCTACAGCATGGCCTTATGTAGCTAGTGGCCTCCCGTAAGCAGCAAGATGCCGCGATGCCCGACTCTCTGCACCAGAGCAGCTCTACCACCCTGCCTCTTGATCGCGGTCACCAGTAATCCGCCGAGTTATGCCACAAGCAGGGGGAGGGAGGGTTAGTGCGGCCGCCGACCTCACGCTCTGCAGCGCAATTCTCGCACTCGCTCCCACATTTACTGGGGCGCTTCTCCTCATCACCTACGTCAAGGCCGGCTCAGGTCCGTCCCGCCCACAGCCACCTTGTTTGTCGCCACAGGTTTTAATCTTGCTTCGGGAGCCGGCGGAGCAGGCGCGCACTGCAGGCCACTACCGCTCCACTCGCGATGGCCACAATCTTCGTGGGAACACCACCCTCGGCCCCCATATACACCGCAGTGCTCACAGCAGGGCAGCGGGACGATCTCACCGGGGAAGCGGCTCCTCCCCTCCATACTCCGTCATTCAGGATCTGCACATTTCGCCGACTGGATACAGCTACCGCATGGTGGTCCGGAACACAGGTCCAGGGTCCAGGAGCGGTCCGCCACAATATATCAGGATATGTCAGGATAGTTTGCTGTTTGTCAGGGTAGGGGAAGGAGCTCTTTCAGCTCACGTCCTCCATGCCCTGCAGTTGGCCACGCCCCCAAGTGACTGGTTTTAAGAATATTATTTAATGTATAGAGTTCATGGAGGCACAAATCACACCATGTAAAAAACCAAGTAACGTTACTTAAATTAAGTTCTGGAATGCATGGGGAAGCTGACTTATGCATTAGATGTCTTGAAGGACCCAGATAAATATTTCTGTACACCTGAAACCTGCTCTTTGTGTAATGAGCAGGTATGATACAAATTCTAATTAGAGCATAGTCTTGGGAAAATATCTAAGGAGACGCGAGGAGTTGGGAGCACTAGGTCACAGTAATTATGCATGAAAAAGTCATCAAAAGTCAGTAAATTACACTGGACTGATTTAAAGATTGTATTCGAATGTGATATTTCCCAAGCCGATGATGAGAAACCTGTGTGTGTGCAGGAGGCATTATAAAGCACCACAGGCACAGAAAGTATGGGGGGGTAGGGAAGGAAGCATGACGATGGGCCACTGAGAAATGTGATTCCTATAATTCTGCTACCAGCTCTTCCATAAGATGCAAAGCAGTACAGCTTAAGCCTAATAAAATAAGTATCCAAAAGTTTATCAGAAGTGAAAAGGTCATGTTTCTCTGTTGGATCCTGTACTACAGAATAACCCACCAGAAAACCTCAAGGGGTGAGCAGCATAAAAAGGGAAATATGACACAGAACAAGTTGAAAACAAGGAAGAGCTCTTCTTGTCTCAGAGATTCACATTCCCCCCTGCCCCAGCTTTACTGACACTTTTGTACACACAACCTTCACAGTACTGTCAGTGAAGTGTGAGGAGTTTAGGTTGTATGACATTACAACCATGCCTTTACTATGCAAGCCTTTACCACGTAGTCTTTACCGCATATATACCATTACCATGCACATCTTTACCACACATGCCTTTACCACAAAAACATGTAGATTTACAATATTTCAACCATTACCACGCATACCATTACCACAAAGATTTATTAATATATGTATTTCTAAAGTTTTTATTCAATACTCTATGCATGCCTTTACCATGCAAGCCTTTACCACGCAGTCTTTACCACACATATACCATTACCACGCACGTCTTTACTACACATGTCTTCACCCCGAGCAAACATAGACTTACAATATTTTAACCATTACCATGCATTCTGTTACCATGCAGATTTATTGATTTATTTACTTTTAAAGTTTTTATTCAATACTGTACAGATTTCACATTACATGTTGGTCCATTAGGCTGCGCAACTGGAGACAAATAAGAACCACCAATTAGGGTACACTCCAGGTAAGCAGTGCAGGATATCACAGTGACCTCAACGTTTGCCCATAAGCTCCGCTCCTAAGCGACATTGCTGGTCATACTTTGTCTTGTGTGACATATAGAACAACTCCCATGTAGAGAACTATTAGCAAAAGGAACCAACATAAAAATAAAAAACTGTAATAACAAACGTGGCAGTGACATGCAAGTGGGCAGCAGTCCCTAATAAGGAGAAAAAAGGAGAACTAAAAAGATCTTTGAATAGTTGGCAGAGAAGCAGGGACGGACGTGTGCCAAGCCCCTCAATTCCCTAGCTGTGCTGCAGAAATGCATCTGAGCGGGGGTAAGTGAAAAGCAAACCTAGGATAGCAATCAAAAGCTGCACTGTCTGCTGAGATAAAAGTATATAGTTCAGCTCTTCTGTGATAACAAATAGGGGTGTGTGTAGGGAAACAGCTCTCTTTCATCCCCCTGAACTCACACTCCAGGTCATTGACCAGTCCACTGTCTGTCCAGTCTCCAGCACACCTACCCACCCATTACAAGCAGCCATAGACTGTGCAGCAGTTCACTCAGTCAAGAAAAGGGTCATCCTCCAAATTCAGCGTTGGAGTATCAAGGTCCATTGTCTGCAGAGAGGCTTCAGCCCCACCACCGACCCTCATCTGTCTGCAGGCTCTCCAGCGTATCTCCAGGTCACACTCTGCATTCTCATGGATGGCAACGAATTGAAGTCAGCACTCCTTGGCCACGCCCCATTCATGCAGGTCTGCTCTCCTTTTAGCCAGCTGGGGGGCATACAGTGGGTCCAGTGTATGATGATGCATTGCTTAGCTAGTACAAGTCCTAGAAGAGCAAATTTATATCTCATGCAAGTTCCCGTCTTGGGAGTAGGGAGCACACCCAGGAAACAATGCTTGACTGAGGCCTCAACACACACACCTGTGGATGCTCATAGTATATGCAGCACACCTCCTGTCAGTGTGCCGGAAGTCGGGTGCGACTCAAGTCATATGCAGATATGTCACAGGACCTACTCCACACGGTGAGCACGGTGAAGAGTATCCCGCATCAAACTGTGACAATCTCTGGGGCGTTAGATATGAATGATGCAGTAAAAAAGCTGTATGAGTTTAAACCATGCATTACTAACCACCCCCCAGACCTCCTTGAAGACCCACCTCCATTCATCAACAGTGAGCGTGATAAGTCAGCCATCCATCTGTCCCGGGTGTTCGACCCTCAATCCTACGACATGCCTTCATGGCCTCATAAATGCTGGAGATCAGTCCCCTAGAAGAGCTTGTATCAAACAGCAGCACCAAGGTCTGTGTCTTCCCAGACTCAACCAAAAACGTGGTCTATATATCGCAAGCTGTGCGCAATATTTTCGCGTACTTTAGGAAATGACCATGCAGCACTTGGAAGCACTCCCTCGCCTTGTTAAAAGAGAGGAAGGTCCCATTAATGTACATGTCCCAAGCTGTTGTACATCCCCCTTCATGCCACCTTGTGAGGTCTATGACGGACTGTATTTGATGGAAGCCCTAGAGCCATCGGGGGGGGCATTGAGCATATGGGGCCCTATGCACGACCAGGGCAACGGCCGGTTCCCAGGTTCCTGCAACCTGACGGATCACAAATGGGCAATTCGAGGGGGTCTTGGAGCCCATCATAAGGTATCTCAGAAGCTCCACCCTCACACCCCAGCCCGCCAACAGTCCCTTCTCTACATTGGGACCCTCAGCAAACCACTACGCCGCATGTTGCAACAGCCCTGCAAGATAGTAGGGGCCAAAGTCTGGGAGACCCAAGCCCCTAAAATCCAGTTCTATATTTGAGCACCTCCAGTTTTACCATTCTGCATCAACCAGCTCACACCAGGGAGAGCAGGAGATTATTTAGAGTGTCAAAGGCAGATTTTGGGATTCAGCAAAAAATGAGTTCTGGAGTGCATAAAGGCAACGAGGAAGCATAACCATACTTGCCAAAGCCACTCGTCCCACAACTGAAAGAGGCAGTCATTTCCTGAACTGAATAGACTCCTCCAGAGCTGCGATGACTGCTCCCATATTCACGGCATTCTGAGCAACCAGCAGATGGGCCACTTGTATACCCAGGTAATGGAAGTGATCACATTCTCACCTAAACCCCACTTCAGGAAGGGCCACAACATCTCCTTGCTCTAAGGCTGCCAGCGGGAAAATAACTGACTTCTGGTGACTAACATGAAGCCCTGAAACTGTTACGAAGGAGGCTAGCACACCCAAGAGTGTAGTCACTGCTCCCTCTGGGTGGCAAGCGTACAGGAGCGTGTCGTCCACATATAAGGAAACTACATGGGTACGACCATCCACGGTGATGCCCCGTTGGGCCATATACCAATACGACCGGATCGCCAGTGGCTCCACTGTGAGGGCAAAAAGGAGTGGGGACAATGGGCATACCTGTCTCATGCCCCTGTCAATGGTAAAGAAAGAAATTTCCCAGATTTCTATCTGGGCATACCCAGTGCACTACAAGAGTGTCACTAGCAAGTGTCCACACTATTTCCAAACAATTTTGCAAAATATCTGATAACAGCTTATACATTTTATCAACAGTACTCCATATTTTAACAGTGAATCAATAGAAGTATGATTGTCCAATCTTCAGATGAAGGGTTGCTGTGAATCATTTATTCTTGATAGTAGCAGAAGCAGTTCACAAAATCATAATAGAAATGCTTTACATCAGCATTAATGGTAGTTTAAAAATCCCAATGCATTTCGGGCTATAAAGAGAAGCCCTTCATCAGGGGAATCTGCAAAGTATTGATACATGGTATAAGTGTCCAATGTGTATACAAAATGTATGGCTTAATCAAAAGTAGGGAAGAACGAACATACAATATTGACATGGCACTGAATCCCAAATTGAACCAATAAGGAGTCATGGTGTACAACAGCAACGTGAATATGGTGAAGGTGCAGAAGAAACGAAGTGCCGAATGCAGTGGTACATATGTGGGTAAGTGCGGAAAAAACGAGTTGCCGAATGTCGATCACGGAGAAACATTGTGTGGAATTTGTCGGTGAGTGTTTCATTTCGCATTTGTCCATCACGTCTTTTGACAGCATTCTTATTGAATATTCGACCTCACCACAATTCTTGTTTCACAGCGTCATTCAGTCGCATTACGTTTTTGCATGCATGGCTGACGGTCATTGATTTAGGTGAGTGCGGTTCACTGCAGATGCTTTCTTTGGCTCTAATGTTTTAGATGTCCACGTGAATATTGCTTGATATTTCACTTTCAGATATCCACTTTGAAGTCGGTTGGCTTATTCGGTTGTTGAGGTGATTACTCACAACGCTGTAGGTATGTGACACAGCTTTCAGCTGTTCATTTCCCCGTTTGTTGTCACTGGTTTGGGTGACGGTCTTTAGGGCACTCACGCATATGTACCACTTCATTCGGCACCTCATTTGTTCCGCACTTACAGCATATGTACCACTGCATTCGGCACTTCGTTTTTTCTGCACCTTCACCATATTCACGTTGCTGTTGTACACCATGACTCCTTATTGGTTCAATTTAGGATTCAGCGCCATGTCAATATTGTATGTTTGTTCTTCCCTACTTTTGATTAAGCCAGACATATTGTATACACATTGGACACTTATACCATGTATCACTACTTTGCAGAATCCCCTGATGAAGGGCTTCCCTTTATAGCTCGAAATGCATTGGGATTATTAAACTACCGTTAATGCTGATGTAAAGCATTTCTATTATGATTTTGTGAACTGCTTCTGCTACTATCAAGAATAAATGATTCACAGCAACCCTTCATCTGAAGATTGGACAATCACACTTCTATTGATTTACTGTTAAAATATGGAGTACTGTTTAAAAATGTATAAGCTGTTATCAGATATTTTGCAAAATTGTTTGAAAATTGTGTGGACACTTGCTAGTGACACCCTTGTAGTGCACTGGGTATCCCCAGATAGAGATCTGGGAAATTTCTTTCTTATTTAGCACCAGACGGCTGGAAGGCCCTCTAACCTGGTGCACACATTATTGTAAAAATGCATGGTCTGAAATGTATTGAATTGTTTATTTTGTTTAAATCAGATTCTTGAGTGCAACTCAGCTGCATACTGTTTACTGTTTATTCAATTTTCTGCCCTGCAGCTACTTTTGCACCATTTGTTGAATTGTCATACTCTAATCATGCCTTCTTTTGATGATATATAGCATCTTACTGAAAACAAAGCTCAGACTAAAGTGTATTCAGCCGCTGAGGCGACTGATATCTATGGGCTTATCAAAGAGGTTAGGACGTTCAACACCACTTCAATCCTATTCAGCAACAAATTCGCCAACTAGAATACCTTATGCGCAGAGAGATTAAATAACGTCTGCACACTACCACCCTCATTCAATATCATAAAGCCAGTCACATACCAAGGGGGTTGCGCTTCGCAATCAAACCAATGCTGTTTAACATGAATAAAAAATTCATGGAAAAGTGGTATGCGATTTTAAACAAATGCTCTCTAGATCCCATTAATTTAATTGTGGAAGAACTATCTCAAGTACTGGTGGGTCTAGAATCTGAAATTAAATATCTTCAAGCTAACCTAGTGCAACGCATGGAAGCTGACTCTTGGACTCCCACTCTTAATTATATCATTATTTTAATTGTGGAAGAACTATCTCAAGTACTGGTGGGTCTAGAATTGGACATTAAAGATCTTCAAGCTAACCTAGTGCAAGGCATGGAAGCTGACTCTTGGACTTCCACTCTTAATGATATCAACCAAGGTTTCTTTTTTGGCGACCAGCCCGGCCGCAAACCAACCTCCCTTACAGGCAGTAGCAGAGTCAGCCAAACCCGCAGAGGTCATCGATTCGGGAAAACCTTATCGCACAAAGAAACATTAGTTGTTAACATTTCCTCTAAGAAATTAACTAACAATCAAATTGCAGTACTAAACAAAGGATGTTCCTGTGTATCTACTA
Source organism: Lissotriton helveticus (assembly GCF_964261635.1). Classification (NCBI taxonomy): domain Eukaryota; kingdom Metazoa; phylum Chordata; class Amphibia; order Caudata; family Salamandridae; genus Lissotriton; species Lissotriton helveticus. Next base: position 1,474,812,551 of record NC_136065.1, read on the forward strand.
ATCAACCCAAAAGTCTAGACTTTCAGATCGCACTGTTCAGATTTACTAGAAAACTAAGGTTGCAACATTTTTTGTCTACCATAGCAACTGAACCTGCATTTCACAATGACGATGAGTATATTGAATTCAAACCAAAGAGCACCTTTGTTTCACCAATTTCTCACAAGACCATTGATCTTTTTGAGACTCTGGTAAAACAAGATATCGCTAAGTTACCTCCATCATCCTCTGTTTCTTCCAATTTATCCAAAATAGAAAGATTTGCATTGAAATCCTTACAATCGAATGCCACTTTACATTTCACTAAAGCAGACAAGGGTGGGGCTTTAGTCGTTATGGATCGGAAAAAGTACACGGATAAAATTGACTTCATGTTGCAGGATTCTTCCACATATTTGCCTTTACCTCAGGATCCCACTGAAGAATTTTCTGCACTATTGGAAAAGATTCTGTCACATGCACTTGAAATTAAATGGATTAACCTTAAAACCAAGGAATTCCTGTTTACTCGTTTTCCTCGAAGACCAGGGTTGTATATGTTGCCCAAAATTCATAAGTGTCTGACAGATCCCCCATTGAGACCCATTGTTTCCGGATGTGGATCCAGTCATGATCCATTAGGACATTACTTAGACACCTTTCTCCAACCTATTGTGCAATCTATTTCATCATACGTACAAGACACAATGCATCTGCTGAACATTCTCCGAGACACACTTATCCCTGAGAGCGGAGAAATTTGGTTATGTACCATTGATGTAGTGTCGCTGTACACTTCTATTCCTCAGCTTGAGGGAATTAAAGCAATCGAATGGGCTTTGCTCAGACAAGATACCATCAGGGCCAACAAAGTGTTTGTCCTGGAAATTTACAATTTATGTTAATTTCACAGTTATTTTTTATGGAAGGGACACTTTTTTCAGCAAGTTAATGGTACATCGATGGGCTTTTCGGGAGCCCCCAGCTATGCCAACATCTACATGCTCAAATTTGAAACAGAGCACATTCTATCTAACCCTCTAATGATTACTAACCTCATTGTATACCGTTGTTATATTGACGATATATTGATTATCTGGCATGGGTCACGTCGTGACCTATAAACTCTGGTTCATGGGTTGAATGACATTAACCCCAGGATTCAATTCACCAACCAGATTGAATCGCGCAGTATAGGATTTCTGGATGTTTTGCTCACCTTATCTCACAATACCATTGATGCAACCATTTTCAAAAAACCCACCGATCGCAACAATGCTCTTTTATATCTAAGCTTTCACCCTTGGTCATTGAAACGTCACCTGCTTTTTTCTCAATTCTTGAGACTCAAGCGCATCACCTCTAATTCGAAGGTTGGCCTGCAGACGATTGAGAAATCCAAAGAGAAGTTCCTAAGCAGAGGTTCCCCTCCATCGATTGTTGACAAGGCAGCCACCAGATCAATGCCATTATGTCGTGAAGAACTGTTGAAAAAGAAATTCAAACAACCGGGTTCAACCAGGGAGGTATTTGTATCTACATACTCAACCCACTCCAATCTTTTGAAATCCAATATACTAGATAGATGGGTTTTACTTCAATCTGAGCCCGATTTTAAAGGTATGTTTGCAGATCTCCCATTGTTTGCTTACAAAAGGTCATGTAATTTAAAAGAAATTTTGATTAAACCGAAAAATAAACCTGATGTTTCCTTTAAAGGAATGTCTAAATGCATGAACTGCTCACATTGTAACAATGTCATCACTGGTAAAACTCTATCTTATCCCCGATCAGGCAAAAAGACTTCTTTAAGTTTCAATGCCTATTGCAATAGTCACCATGTCATTTATTTAATTAAATACCCGTGTGATTTGCACTATGTCGGGAAGACAGAGAGAATTCTCCGCACTCGCATCACTGAGCACAAGAGTCGTATCAGGACTAAAACCAGTAGCTCACCGGTAGCACAACATTGGCACACAGAAAAACATACTATTGCACAATTAAGATTCAGGGTTCTTGAGATGATGGAAAATCGACCAGACAGAGACATGTCGAAACTTTTATCGCAATGTGAAGCATACTGGATCTGGTATATGCAAACACTGTGTCCCACTGGGTTGAATGATACATTTGATCTCTCTTGCTTTTTATAATGACTGTATATTGGTTATCTCATCTTGTTCTCTAAGTGCATTCTTTCACTGATGATAGGCTGATGACGTATTCATTTTTATCAACTCAGCCACAGGTTTAACACTATTATGTATTATTGTCATCTAATTTGCATTCTCTTAGGACATGCAGATGATGAATATATGACTAGCTGTTTCATGTACATCATTTATCACTGCCATGCTCTGTTTTTCACATATGTTTGAACTCATTATGTGAGTTATGGTTGATATTGTCACTACTAATCATTTTGCCACTATTGCACGATTGTTTAATTTCCTCGTTGTCGGCAGGTTTACAAAGTCACTTTCCATCACCATGCCACCATTCTTTGTTTTTTTTTCATTTCCTTGTCGGCTTCGGTTCCCTCTCTACACTTTTTCATTTTCACCCGCTTGCACACTTTGCAATGGCCGCTATTTTTCAATTTAAGCTTAGTCCTATTTTCATTTCCATCATGTTATCCCGGAGTTGGCTTTTAACGCGCGCACACGCCACTGCGCGTTTGCTGCAACCGGCGTTCCTCGTTGTCGATCACGGAGCAACATTGTGTGGAATTTGTTGGTGAGTGTTTCATTTTGCATGTGTCCATCACGTCTTTTGATGGCATTCTTATTGAATATTCGACCTCACCACAATTCTTGTTTCACAGGTCATTCAGTCGCATTACGTTTTTGCATGCATGGCTGACGGTCATTGATTTAGGTAAGCGCGGTTCACTGCAGATGCTTTCTTTGGCTCTAAGGTTTTAGATGTCCACGTGAATATTGCTTGATATTTCATTTTCAGATATCCACTTTGAAGTCGGTTGGCTTATTTGGTTGTTGAGGTGATTACTCACAACGCTGTAGGTACGTGACACAGCTTTCACATGTGCGTTTCCCCATTTGCTGTCACTGGTTTGGGTGACGGTCTTTAATGGCACTCTCGCATATGTACCATTTCATTTGGCACCTCGTTTTTTCCGCACTTAGACGCATATGTACCACTGCATTCGGCACTTCGTTTTTTCCGCACCTTCACCATATTCACGTTGCTGTTGTACATCATGACTCCTTATTGGTTCAAATTGGGATTCAGTGCCATGTCAATATTGTATGTTCGTTCTTTCCTACTTTTGATTAAGCCAGACATTTTGTATACACATTGGACACTTATACCATGTATCAATATTTTGCAGATTGATGAAGGGCTTTCCTTTATAGCCCGAAATGCATTGGGATTTTTAGACTACCGTTAATGCTGATGTAAAGCATTTCTAATATGATTTTGTGAACTGCTTCTGCTACTATCAAGAATAAATGATTCACAGCAACCCTTCATCTGAAGATTGGACAATCATACTTCTATTGATTCACTGTTAAAATATGGAGTACTATTGAAAAATGTATAAGCTGTTATCAGATATTTTGCAAAATTGTTTGAGAATTGTGTGGACACTTGCTAGTGACACCCTTGTAGTGCACTGGGTATCCCCAGATCGAGATCTGGGAAATTTCTTTCTCATTTTGAACCAGACGGCTGGCAGGGCCTCTAACCTGATGCACACATAATTGTAAAAACGCATAATTTGAAATTTATTGAATTGTTTATTTTGTTTAAATCAGATTCTTGAGTGCAACACAGCTGCATACTGCTTCCTGTCAATGGTAAGGCATTCGGATATCAGGCCGCCATTCTGGACACCATCCATCAGTCGACAATAGAGGAGATGGATCAAGGATATAAACTCATGGCCCAGTCCCATCCTCCTCAGGATCTCCCATAGATACTCCCATCACAGTGAATCAAACACTTTCTTGATGTTCAGAGCGACTACCACCGTCAGCAGCGGCCCATGGTGGGAGTTCCGTGGGGAAGAGAGGTGGGGTGGGGGAGATGCAGGGTGGGGGTTGCTAAAAAACGGAATATGGATAATTGGAGGTAAGTAAACAATTTAATAAATAAAATAAATTTCGTAGTGCACCCAGCATCAAAATGCGAAGCAGAGCGCGCTACGAAATTCGGGAAACATCCTAACACAGAGGTCTGCACACCAGCTGCAGTGTCCTCACTTGAGAAAAAAAAAGATCAAACATGCTAGAAATGGCTTGTGAGGGCATTTAACAATGCTAACCTGCACTCCAGGGTGTGTTTCACATCAAATATCGACACAGCGGAAACAATCACTGCTACAGAGCAGCTGTCATGTTGGGCTTAGTGTGTGGAGAGTGCCTATTTAGGGTCACTTCCAGCACACAATGGAAATCTGCTGCCCATGTAATTGGCACTCCCACAAATGGAAGCAATAACTTCTCCAATGCTAAGTAGAACCCATCATCATCAACATTCAGGGCATACACACTCAGGAGGTATATTTCCTTCTATATCTCCTGTGCAACCACGCACCCTGAACGTGACCAGTGGGGCCCCCCAAATCACCATTCCTCTGGCATATGTGGGGTAAGTGGCCGAGAACATCGGTCACCACCATTTCTTGAGTAGCCTTTGAGTTTCGGGGTCTGACAAGTGTGTCTCTTGCATTAATGCAACTTGTGCCCCTTGTCTACAGATATGACTGTACCCTATAATGCTTCATGAAAGAATTAAGCCCCCGACATTCCAGATTACAAATTTAAATTGACTCATCCCTCCCCAACGGGAGCCACACCGGCTCTATCCACCTGCTGCCCTGCCACCATCGCCAAAGACCACAACAATAAATGACACCCACCTGGGTAAACAAAACAAGAAAAATATGTCCCTCTCCAATAATTGTTGTCTCCCCAATTCCCAGCAACACACATCTGCCATCCTTACTCACCCAACGATGGCAGAGGATGAATGGTGAACTGTAACCAATTTGAGCCACAAACAACACATGTCACCACCCAGTCAACCAGTGGGTAGCGAACTATACTAGTCAAACCACTCTCATACACTGCACAGTCAGTCACTGATCTTTCCCAGCCTTCTGCGTCAGAGTTTGGGCATCCTTATCCCCTGTGTCAGAGATCTCCCCTTGCCACACACCTCTAGCCAATCCCATGCAGCCTACAAGGTGTCGAAGACATGGGTGCAATCTCTGTGGATGACCTTCAGTTTGGCAGGATAGAGAAGCATATACTGCAGGTGCATTGCTCTCAGTTTCTGTTTCACTCCCCCAAAGGACACTCTCTGCTTTTGCACCATGTGCATTTAATCAATAAAAATTCGGATGGTGTGGTTATCAAAAGTGGTGTCTCCATCTTGACGAGCTATCATAAGGATCCAGTCACGATCCCTATAGTTGAGGACCTTTGCAGTAAGTGTTCAAGGTGGGGCTCCTGCGGGGGTGGTTGCATGAGGGCACAATGTGCCAGTTCAATCACAAAGATAGATGACAGTTCCATCTATAGAGAATGCAGTTGTTAACACTTTTCAAGAAAGAGTTCCGGAGCCTCTCCCTCCTCCCCTTCTGGAATTCCAACAAAACGGATGTTACATCTCCGTGTGAGGCCATCTGCGTCCTCTGCTCTATGCTCCAAAACCTCTCCAAAACTGCTGATTTAGCAGACAAATCAGTGAGGGCAACCTTCAGGGCAGAAACCTCATCCTGCAAGTCAGCCACAGTCTGTTCAGTAGAAAGGGATCTTTCTGCCACTGTGCGGATGTCAACTCGCAGGAGTCCAACATCTGCATTGGAGGTCTCTATAGCTGCAAGGATTAGAACTCCTGAGGGGTCTGAATGTTAAGTCTCACTCTCTGGAAGGGACGCACGTGGAGGATCCACCTTTGATGCCCCCCCATGGGCGTATATTGATCCATCTTTGTTTTTTATGATCCCCTTTGTGGTCCATCCTTGCCTATGGCAGTGCACTCAGATTGCGGCCAGACGTTGTTAGATAAAATGAGCTACGAATTAAGTACCACCACCTCCACGGCACTCCGCGGTGTAAAGGTAGACCTCGTGTCAAGGAAAACTATCACCAATGAGCATAACCAGGCTCTAGCACAGCCCACTGTGATTGCCCACTGAGGAGTAATTTGTAGCCCCAAAATCTGCTTATGCAAGTGTGGTGGTACAAAGGGGGGTGGTGATGGACGGAGCATCTGAACCAATCAAACACTCACACCCAGTCAACAGATCTGGGTTTAATCCATCACCGTTCTTTAGCCCACTCTGCCACCCCAGTTCAGACATGGCCATATGCAAATCAGTCTGACCCTGTGCCTCATGTGAAAAGTCCAGCCCGAACTGCCAAGCCATGCCTTCCCTGGACCGGAAACCAGCTTCCGAGGACTGGTTTCTGGCATTTCAGCTGTCTTCAGCCCGGCTTGCTTGAATCCAGTGGCAAAGTGAGCAAGGGACTCACGTCTGAGCATACCCTGCCAACTTATGGCGAACAAAGTGGTACAAAAGGGGGTGGACTGTTTCCATGAGGCACAGGGTCAGACTGATTTGCATATGGCCATGTTTGAACTGGGGTGGCAGAGTGGGCTAAAGAACGGTGATGGATTAAACCCAGATCTGTTGACTGGGTGTGAGTGTTTGATTGGTTCAGATGCTCCGTCCATCACCACCCCCATTTGTACCACTTTGTTCACCATAAGTTGGCAGGGTTTGCTCAGACGTGAGTCCCTTGCTCACTTTGCCACTGGATTCAAGCAAGCCGGGCTGAAGACGGCTGAAATGCCAGAAACCGATCCTTGGAAGGTTGTTTCCGGTCCAGGGAAAGGCATGGCTTGGCAGTTCGGGCTGGTCTGTTCCCATGAGGCACAGGGTCAGACTGATTTGCATATGGCCATGTCTGAACTGGGGTGGCAGAGTGGGCTAAAGAACGGTGATGGATTAAACCCAGATCTGTTGACTGGGTGTGAGTGTTTGATTGGTTCAGATGCTCCGTCCATCACCACCCCCTTTTGTACCACTATGCAAGTGTGGGGCACATTTCTTGAAGGAGAGTGCAACTGTGAATAACCTGTAGTGTCCAGACACTGTCCAGGGTGCCGGGGGAGAGCAGTCCAACCAGGGCCAGGCAAAACCGGAACAGCAGAAGACAGCCAATGGCCCCAGGTAACTCTCAGCCCCAGTCACACCTCATAAGGGCAATACAATCATCTGGCATACGTCCAATGGCCCCCACAACCAGGCGACAGAGCCCCCCACAGGGACGATCAAGTGCAAGACACAAATGAGGAACCCTAGCGACCACTGAAGTGAGTGCAAAATGTCCATCAACAGCAGGAGAGTTCAGCGTGATAGGGGCTCTCCACCAAGGCCAGGCCGGTCTGCACCCTGCCCCGCACCAGCTTCTCACCTCATGGCCAGTAAATGTTTCAGACCGGCACTGTAGAATTGAAGAATGCGGTTGCCACACCTCCTTTGGGACCCGTGCCGACCACACAGGCGCAGGGCTCCAAGTGGGGTCATTTCACTGAGTACTCGGCTCATCTGTGACTCTATGCCCCCTCTACAGCCAGCTCAGCCCACGCAGGCAGCACCCAGCAGCACGGTGCCCCTTGGGTACAACCTGCAGGGGAGTAAACAGCCCCCAACGCAGGGCCTTGATCTAGGTATCCTTCTCACTCTGCAAACCCCACAGTATTTGACACAACCCGCGGGGGTCAGCTCCACCGGTAACACTGCAGCAACAGGGACACCGGACTCTCTGCAGGCGCCGGTCCCTGAGTTTAGGCCACCCAAACACACACAGCCTACACCAGGCCCCATTCAGCCTCAACATCGAAACATTGGGAGCCCAGACCCTCAGCTGCAGTCCGCATCTCCATATGGCTCACACTCGTGCCTAGAACCAGGAGCTTCAGTGAAGGCATGAAAGCACCAGGATGGGCAGGATAGGTAGAGTATTCTGGACCGGTGGTCTGCAGAACTCTTCAAGCGGCACCTGCTCCGGCCCCATCTTAGCCATGCCCCTACCACTCAGATTCTTACTGCGGAAATCTTAACCAAGACATTTTTAAATATAAAAAAGGTTATCAATTATGTAAAACAATATAAAGAATATATACTTTGATGATATCATTAAAATTACACATATCACATTTTTTGTGAAATATTTATGACGAAAGTACTTTTGTGAGTCTCATCTCCATGGAACTGAACAGGACACAATGCAACACAACCCTTTGCAAATATTTTCAATATGAAAATGCATGCAACACAACATTAAACAATGCAACACTACTCAAATTTGATAATCATCATTACATATCAATGCAACACAGCACAAAACATTGCAACCTTCACAAACATTGCAAAAATAAATATAAAACAAAGCAACATATCATTACACAACACAAGCGTATTCTAGAATAGTAACACACTATTTACACTTAAAAGTTGCAACTTTCTTTCATTTCTACATAAGCAAACACTCTGTCCCCAACTAAGGAGGTCAAATACACATTACAATTCACTACAGAAAGAATTATACTTTTAGTCATGTTTTGCTTCAGAAAACACATAATTTCCAACACATATTTGAATGTAAATTGTGGTATGACATATAAAAACAAGCGTCCACCAATTTGTGGTCAGTGGTACACGGCTTTCTGACGTGACCACATGCAATGGAGTACAGGAGAGTGGGACATACTAAAAAAAATGTCATCTATCTTTGAAAGTAAGTAGAAATCGCCCAATTTATATATAAACAAATAGCAAGGTATAATAGGCTAGTGAAAGATACTGATTTTATGTACATTTTCAGACAATATTTTCACTGGATATTAATAAGAAGAATCTGACTGTGAAGTTTTTCTGATTAAGCTACAATGTAGCTAATATACAAAAATATTCTTGTTTTAAATTTTAAATGATAACATTTCCACAAAATTGTGAAAGATAAAATTTACTTTTTTTAAATTTAAAAAGAAGAACAGAATTCACAGGAAAGGTACTGAACAGTCACTGGGGGTAGAGAGATTTATTATTCTAACTCTGCCAAGTGGCACCTCAGTAAAGGTCCGGGAAAGTGACAGGAGGCAAGGTTTGCTATTCTAACTCTGCAAAAAGTTACCTTAGGGAAGTTGCTAGACAGTGACAGGGTGTCAAGATTAAGTATTCTAACACCACCAAGTGTCACCTTAGGGAAGGTGCTGGACAGTGATTAAGGGGAAGAATTTGCTATTCTAAGTTCGTCCAGTGGGGAGAGGAGTTGGCCTAACGGCTAGGGAGGTCAACCTCGAATCTGGGGAACTGGGTTCGAGTCTCGGCAATGATGCTGAACATCCTGTGATTCTGGGCAAATCACTTAAATTTCCCAGTGCCTAATAAAAAGAAGTGCGTCCTCATGTAACGCAACTGGTGCTATGTAAAGCGCTCTAATACCCGATTCGGATTAAGTTTGCTCTATCTAAAGCTCCATTAAAAAAAAGTGTTATCTTTGGGAATCTGCTGGACAGTGACTGGAGGCAAGAATTACATTTCTCAAAAGTCAGCGTACAGTGATGGTTTTTCTTCAAGGGCGGCAGGGCACAGCCCCGTTACTTTCTACAATATGTACAATGCTCATATTTTGTGTTAATTAAAAAAAAAATACCTCCTTTGGTATTTTGAATTGTAGCAGTCTACCTAATGGTTTCTACAACAAACCGGGCACTGTCTGCCCCATTCACCGACTTCCCTGCCATTGTACAGTGACCCTTTGTGGACACTGTCATGAGACTCTGCTTGCTTGCTCCCAGGCGGGCACAAATAAGTATTCCTGTTTGCTGGGCTGACATCCTCACAGCCATGAAGTCATCAGCTCGGCAAAGACCTAGCTGCAAGGCGCAGTCTCCACCCCCTGATGGCGTGGAGGTAAAGTTAGCCCCGGGCGTTTTAAAAACAAGCCCAGTATTGCTAACCCTCTAGTCTACATCAATCAGAGAGTGGGGGGCTTGTCACCCTTTCCCAACTCAGTACAGGGCGTGGTGAGACCCACCCTGGGATGACTTGGGAAGGGTGTGGCAGGTGGGAAGCCTGGAAATCAAGTCTGGCAGACTCGACCTGAGACTGCTTCCCACGTCTGAGTCTTCGTCAAAGGGAGTCGGACTAAATCCGGCGCCGGGGACTGCTGCAATGCTGCAGAGATGTTCAAGCCTAAGTTTTGGGGAGCGTGGCGTAAGGAGAGGGGGTAAGTCTCAGATGCTTAGCACCTTTGCCACAATGTATGCTGTGAATCAGAAAGCGTGGAGGTCGAGGCGTCCGAGGCGCCTATTTTAAGGAGCCACAGAACATCGACGTGCTTGCCATACATAGCTCTGAAAGAGTACACTCTGGCGCATTAGCACTTTCTGGGGTATGATGAGAATTAGGGTGAGAGAGGGACAGTACATTTCCACTCTGAACCGACGTCCCGCATAATTTATTGCTGTTCAGGATAAGGCTAGGACTAATTAACCTACTTTAGAAACACACAAGCACACGCAAAACGCCAAAACACGAGCCTTGCACACGGGCCGGGAGGGAGGCCCGTGCTCCTGGATGGAGAAAGAACAAGCATCAAGGTGTGTGCAAGATACCCCGATGAATAAACCACGCGCTGCTGAGGTGTGTTTGTGTAAGCCTGCAATCGTATAATGCCAGATTGTCGATTGGGGCAACTCAATCAATCACTGTTCCACAGTCCAAAAAATGAATCCCAAGTATTTAGGTTAATAATATCTCCTGTTACTTATAGTAGGGCAAAACTGTATTATCAAACGCCCATATAAAAAAATGGTACACACTTATCTTGAGGGCGAGAGGGATATCTCCACATCCAAAGCAGACACCTTACCTCTGTATTTAAAATGAATGGACCCGTCGATGAAGGGGTCTGGGGTCTGGGAAGAGATCTTGTTTAATGCGAGATCCAGTTTACCTATAAAGATGGAGCAGCACCGATGGTCCTGTTGCTCAGTCAGGAGATTGCCCCACAAGTGCCAGTATCTGCCATGTGTCGTTTGAAACACATTTCAATTGACGTCATTTAGTAGTCACAAGGGGTATCAGCAGGGCTGGATTGGGTACCCATAGGAGGCCTGGCAAATTTGGTCAGATTAGCCCCTGTCTCCCAAGGGGAGATGGGTGGAGGACTGGGGGAGTTCGCCCCAAAGAAAATGTGGAAAAAATGGTGCTTTCTACAACACGTTTTTCATTATACATTCAATTGTATTAGCTTTTAAAGCATAGTATATGGTGACATTAAAGTGCACCAGGATACAACAATCTTTATTGAGGCTTTCAATGATTCCCTCATCATCACCCTCAAAGAGTACCCCTCATATAACCATACCCCCTTTCTCACATGTATTTCATTTTTTTTATAGTGCCTCTCATATCAGTGGAGGGTGTTGAGTACTTTACATCACACACATAAAAACAATGACTAATATGTGTGTAAGTGGGTGTATAGGAAATAGTGGCGTAAGAATAGCTCCCTCAGCCCCTGTGGTGCTGGGGGTCCGAGCTGCAGGGGACCCGCTCTGGCACTGTGCATGGGCGGCTAGCCCCAGAGCTCCTGCCTGGGTCGGAGCATGTGGGGCCCCCTCCATGATCTTTGCAGGGGGGGGCCCTTCAGGTTTCATTACGCCACTGAGCAGCAGCTTAGCATGAGCTTGTCCTGGTTACTCGTGCTGCGCACAGCACTGCAGAGGGATATCCGGAGTGCTAGGACAGTAGGGCTACTTGTGAACTCGGGAGTCAGGCAGTTCACCAGGTAAGGCCCAGGCAGGCATTTTTTTTAACTTATATAGGTCCGTTTAGCCTTAGGGCCCTGTCACATGGAGGGATGTCAGAGTGGGGCGGGAGGGTGGGGGGATGCAGACAATGCATTGCATTGCCATCTCATAGCTCATATCTTTTCCCTCCATAAATAGAACGAAACGTTCATTCAAACGCTGTAAACGGTGGGCAGTTTCTGGTATTATAACCACATCACGGGCGTACAGAAGGGCAGGAGTTGGACTCTTACATGTGCTGACAATATAGCACTGCCCACATAGGATTTAGGACAGGGGCAGAACACAAATCCATTACACAGTCCATCTTACAGCTCAGGGCTGCTTTTCTCTTGATGTCTCCAATAAAGCTTGTAACGCTCTCTGTAGTGTTAATGCCATGAACATGTGCCTTACATTTATTTTATTTCGTGAACCCATTCTGTGGTTTTAGCCTCTGTTCTTTCTTTGTTGTCACTTTCCTCTTTCCTCATGTGTCCCTCATTGATGGTGCCTTCCTGACGATTCTATGGGGTCTCATACCCACTTCCTTACCTATAACAGGATCCATTCTTGGGTGAAACAAACTATATTTGGAGCGTTTTAAGTAGACACAAAATACATCACAAGGGCGTTGTAAACACTGCTGAGGCTGGGGTTTTGGTGGTAGTAGTTTGTTGCCAGAGCGCCTTGAGTCTGGTTTTGTTAATTATGTGATATTATAGAACCAACAGTGTAAGGGGAAGATGAAGGCATTGGGACTCCACACAGTTTAGTATACAGGGCATCGCAGCGCTATAGAACTCTGTGCAGACATTTATTTATTTATTTATTTTATTTTAAAGGTTTTATATAGCGCTGGCTAGACCCGGAGGTATCAGAGCGCTTTACATGAGAATCAGATCATAGTTACAGGTTAAATCGTTACAAACGTTACAGAGTTATTAGAGCATGGCAACATAGTTACTTGTAAGGTCGAGATAAACAATAAGCACAAATATGTATGGGGAAAAGCAGGCAAGAGGAGAGATTCAGGGGAGGGGGGTAGGAGCAGGGGACGTAGACAGATAATGAAGGCGAGAAAGAGGAGGGGAGGGTGAGAGACACCGCATGGAGAGAGGAGGGGAAGGGCGACGGTGACACAAACCGGTAGACGAGTCAAAGCAACATCCAAAGTCCAGTAAGCGGTGTAACTGTGTAATGCGTACAAGGCGCTGCTTCGGTCTCAGTCACTGACACCCTGGTTTTGTTTCATAGCCCATAATAATGGAGGGGTTCCCCAAGTTCCGAATCCTTGAAGATAAGTGCTAGTGACAGCAACAATGCTTGTGACATGCAGTGTTGCACATCATACTTCAGATGCTTCTCAGTGTATGTGTAGTTTAAGACCTACTGATGGAATGGTCGGCCTCTGTGTGTATTAATAATGACTGGTGAGGAGTGCAGGCAGAACATGTTCTTCTTTCCTCAGTTGAGATATGTGGTCTCAAGGTCGCCTTCAGAGAGGCCTGCCCCCATACACGTGGGCCCAGATCCCAGGAGAGAGCATCGTGATGTGACAGACGGGAACCTGAAACACTGGTCCTTGCCAGCAGTAAGCCAGAGCATTATCGTTCTTACTGTGTATGCTCGGTAACAATGACAGGTGATTTCATTGACTGTGTGAAAAGTTTTTTTGTTAGGTGATTAGCACATTATTCTGATAGGTGATATCGTTTTTTTAGCATTAATCATCCTACGTCTTCACTTTGAAATGGAAAGAATGGTCTAATGAGTTTTAACACCTGACGTGAAATAGGTGAAAAGGATATATAGAGCAATTAGTTGGTGAGTTTAACTTTGTGTACGAAGAATAGTAGTGACATTTTCACTTGATGATGGGCCCTCAATTCTTCTGTTACTGTTTTTATTCACTTGCTTTGCTCTTCACTCACTGAATAACGTTTACAAGTAAGACATTTTTTGAATTATATAGTTTTTTCACTCACACTAAGTGACGGTGTCCGCAAACAGTGAAAACATGTAGTGCTTCAAAGCTGCCTCCCATGATGCTCCAGAAAGATGCTGAGGGATAGTTTAAGAAGTCAAGCACTTCATAGAGAAAGAATAGCAGTGGAGTGACAACTGGGAGGAATGGTAATTGAGGAATGGTTAGGGAGCAGCACAGAGGTAGATTACATTGAGCAAGGATTGAGTGGAGACAAAAGCAAAGGATAGGGGAGATGGCAAAGAGGAAGGTCAGAACACGAAAGACTGAAGATAGCAGAGCAATATTAGTAAACGGCATAAATGACGAATAACAAAGGAGTGACACTTGGACCGCCTGCCACATCGTTGACAAAAATTCACCATTCACCACGAGGAGTGTTATGTGGTAACCTTGGAAACGGGGTTGATGGACTGCATGGTGGAGGTACTACCGGCACTGGGACAACTTCGCCTTCACTTGGTCCAGAATGTCTCCACACACTTATTCGGGATGCGCTGCTAAGTGCAAGTCTGCTTACTATATGCACCAAGAAAGAGTTGCCGACTCAAGTTTGCAGCTTCAATACGAGCACCATGGCTGAGTGATTAAAGCGGTAGTAGGCCATGTTAGTAGAAAAAGCACCAAACAATACAAACCAGGATAGGAGGGCCCGAGGGAGAAAGTTTAAAGACCAGCTCAGGTTAAATACCCCAATCTAAATATACACAACAATAAAGTCAGAGGGTCTCAGAACGTCACCTACAACTATAATGACATAAGTGCCTACAGTGCACCAAAAAACGAAACCTACACAGGAAGTCCCACCTTAACACCTTAGCCGCGGCCGTTATTTCACAGCAGTGCAGCGGTTCCATGGAGTGGGCGGGGCCGCATCCGCCGTTGGACGTTTGCAGCACCAGCGAGGTAGTGCTAGCGACGGCCAACGGCCTGCGGCAGCAGGGAAGGGGTTAAATTACAGATTCCCATCACTCACCGAAGTGACATGCTTCATCATCTGGGATCTCCTCCCGGCTGTAAATCCTAGTACTGCCAAGGGCTACAACCCCCTCACTGTGAGGAAGGTGCACAGGGATTTTTTGTTAGTGTTATCATTATCCTAGGTCTACTAAAACCCAAAATGAAGAGCAGCTGATGTGATATGTAAGTAATGAGCACAGCGCAAATTAAAGCAAAAATGTGCATAGTGAGCTAAAACTAACTATCAGGAGAACAAAATAATTTTAATGGTTATCTCTTGATGTTAGGATTAAATACAGTCAAAATGCAGTTTTAACATAATAACTCATATGGATGTTTATGGTGTACAAGTCAACCCATAAATTATGTTTAAGGAACATCACCTCACCTGGCAGCAGCTCAGGATGTGAGGCACCGTTCTCTCCGTTGGTACCCTGGACTTAGCAAGGTTGCAACCGGAGGCCATCTGAGATCTAGTGTGATATAGGTTGTATTGAATCCTTTTATTTACTTTTGGTTACACCCTTTTGTAGTGTACACAATGCAGTAGTATTTAATATCTATATCCTGAAGAAGGCTACACACTTGTCAGGTCATGAGAGCCAAAACATGCAGACCACAGTTGGAGTTATTATGTTAAAACTGCATTTTTGCACTGTTTTTAATCCTAACATCAATAAATAACCATAAAAATTATTTTATTCTCCTGATTGTTAGTTTTAGCTCACTTTGCACATTATTTCTATAATTTGCACTGCGCTCATCACTTACATATAACACCAACAGCTCTTCATCTTGCAAGGCTTCAGGCAGTGTTGCATCCGGGTTTAAGGGCATGGTGGATGCAGGTGTCATAGTAATGGCGGGTCCGAGAACCAGAGTCTGTGGCACTGGGCACGGGCCAGGTGTGGACAGGTGCATACTGGCATGGGAAATTGGCCTTGCAGTGCCAAACGACACCCATGGCCCTGTCTCTTGCCCCCCATTGTTTGCCTTTGACATGCCAGCCTCCGCACAGCAGCCACTATTAAGTAGTGTGCAGGGGGCTTGACAGCTGGAAGGCGGGAAACGCGGGAACGGGAAAGTGGCCCTCGAGGGGGACAGGTCATAGGGGATCACAGCAGCAGGGGCAAAAAGGATGGAAACAGCCCAGAAGCGGCAAAGTGGCAAAAAGGTGCAAAAGGAAAATAGTGCAAAAAGGTGAAAGAGGTGAAGAAAGACAGAAAAAGATTCAGAGTAAGGCAGAAGAGGGAGAAAGAGGTCAGCGCAGCAGTAGAGCTGAGACGCTTTTCCACTAGACCATCAGGGTTGAGGTGCAGGCAGGAGCCTGCGGGTGGTGGAGGGCCTCAAACCATTGACCTGAGTGTCAGATGGTCAGCAGCATGGAGCTTGGGGGCAATAGCTACAAGGCAGAGATATGTAGGAAAGGGAGCAGTCCACTGATAAGATCAGTGGATTGCATTTTCACTGTGCATATATATGAATATTGATATATATATATATATATATATATATATATATATATATATATATATATATATATATATATATATATATATATATATACATTGTATACCGACATGTAAAAGAGATTTTCTTTTATATTGTCATATGTCACTGCACATTGGTTCTCTTGGCAGCCGTAAAGTTCTGTGATATATTTTAATATACACCGAAACCCCGGCGTGACGTGTACCTTCCATGCCATTGGTGCATTTCCTAAACAATCTACCAAGGCTGTACAAGAAAAGTAAATAGTTAACAGTGAAATAAGTTCAACAGTACCACTTTTGGGACAGGGCATGCACACTGTGACACTGAGCAGGAGTGTGAACGAATCCTAATACCTGCGAAAACAAGGTCTAGAAAAAGTTGAGAAATCTAGAATGTCCCTGCTGAAGAGATTTCTTACAGTACCAGCTAATTTTCTTACAGATGTATTGTGCGTCTGCTATACAGACTCATAATACAAATTTATCACAAAAAGGAAAACATAGTCATGAAAGTTTTATGTCTTAGGTAAAATGATTGGTAGATGGTCACAAAAATCCACCTGGACACTATCTGACCTCCTAACATATTTAATTTATTTATTCAATTTTTATTATAGGGTAGTCTTGGTTCCAGTGCATATCGGGTCCCTTACAAGTATAGAGAAGACAATGTTTACATTGGAGGAGGAGTGCGGCTCACTGATTAGAGTGGCAGACCCTGATGCAGAGGTCTGGCCTGGGACCAGGGTTCAATTCCCGACGCGGCAGGGTCCTGAGCCCAAAATGTCCACGGACTCGATAATTCTCGCCTCGGTGCCTATTCTAATCATGGGGTCCCACGCTGCAACTCCGGGCAATAGTTGCTTAATCTCCACTACGGCGGCCCACCCGCTGCGGGTTGCCTGGCTTTCACCCTGGGGATACCCAGTAGGGGTTATCTCACAGGGAAAAGCCAGGACGGGTTCCCAAGGCAAGCGCCTTGATGCCTTCAGGTGATACGTGCGCTATATAAGTCACAATACAAGCAATACATACATTATAATATTTCAGGAGGAGAAACCCTTGTGAGCTGGGGCTGGGGACAGCACCTGGACCCCTTGTGGCCACTGGGGTGATCCCTTAACAGCATTTGGCAGCAGTCAGCGGCACCCTTTTGGGATGGGCCCCAGTGGCGATACTATGCCAGACAGAGGTGGCTAGAAGGTCTGAAGGCCTGCCTGAGATGGAAATGTATGGAAGCTCAATGAGATCCTCCTCAGAGTCTGGACCTGGGGGTGCCTGTCCCTGACCCCTCTGCTACCTTTGGCAATTGGTAGGTGATACGCCTGATTAGCCTTGGGAGCCTGAATCTGCTTTTCCTCCGAGGTGATCCACCGGTGAGGGGGGGTTGCTGCCTTGCCCCCCCTCTTTGAGGTAGACTAGGATAATAATGCTGCTGGGTTTAGGTGAAGCAGAAATCTTATGACCAAGCCTGTGAGAACATTGAATGTTGAGTTTAGGTAGAGGTGGTAAATTAAGAAGCTGTGGAAAAAAGTGTTCTTTTTTCTCCACATCTTCAGGAACACCATAAATACAAACATTGTTAAGCCTTTTTCTGTTTTCAAGGTTTTCTACATGTCGTATGAGAAGTTATTGTCTCTCTGCATGATGACTATTTTGTAAGCTTCATCTTGAAGATCGCTAACCCCTTGCTTGGCATCCGCAATTTGCAATTCCATGGAAGACCACTTTCCATCTAAAATGTGTATTCTGATGTTAGTTTCCTTAGAAAGGGGTGAAGAGCCCGAACTTCCTCTATTAGGAGTGACATGGTTATGGAGGAAGTACATTTATCAGGTGAGGGACAATCTTATTTGAAGTATTTATCGATCCTGCCTGTTAAGGTTTGAGAGCAGGTCGAAGCTGAGGAGTAGGCATGGTGTCCAATGACTTATAAGTTGCCATTGCTTTAATACTGTGCAGCGCAGTACAGTCAGACTGAAGATCGTGTGACGTTTTTGAGTTTAACCTTTGGTAGTCTCCTCATACAGGAAGTCATAATATCAAAGAGAGAGTATAAAATACCCTGCCACAGTTATTTAATTTCAGTAAATAAGTGAAGAGCTAAGCTAAGTAATGGAGCTTGAAGTATTAGTCTGATATTTCAGCTGGCCAATGTGAAGCAACATATGGAAAAATCACACTTCTGTGGTAAAATGCTGAAAACATGCTGAGGGTGAGATGAAGGATAGATGTACAATTACCTCTGGAAAATGAAAAGAAATGTTGTCATAGGGCTGGCATGAGGCAGTGATGATGTCATTAAGGGAAAGAAAATGAAAGCCACAATGCTGAGGTGAGATGCGTGTGATGCTCCACTGAAGAACACCAAATATGGACCGACAAGCAGAACATCATGAAGACGTGCTCTGCATTCCCAAGCACTAGAGAACAGCCTTCCTGTAAGTAACAGGCCTCGGAGGGATGATAAAGAAAAACCCAAGGCAAAGCAGCCATGGCACAGAGCCTCCTCAAATCATGGCCATCCTCCTCAGCGTGGAAGCCACTCCCCTGGGGCATATTCTTGTAATGGCATGTGGATGTACTTAAGTGAAAGAAAGGTGTATTTCTGTATATTCACACACTTTAATGTTTTAGTATATGCGGAATATTCTGATTCAATTTGCACATGTTCTAAAATGTATGATACATAATTTTAATATAAATGGTGTTACTATTTACCAAATGTCCTGTGTCACCAAAGGCCTCATCAAGATTAGCAAAGACCTGAGACAATCCCTGCAACTAGCTTTCCCTCCTTCTATGCCACAGGGCAAATGATTCTTAGATTTCGCTTCCTGACAGAATGTAACTGATTTTCTTTTAGGTCAGCCTCAAACAAGAAACCAGAGAAGTGTGTCATATGAGAGAGTGCTGCTTATTCAGAAAAAGAAGCTTCTATCCATATTATGGATAGAGATATAAAAGTGCTGTGAAGCACTTTTTAAGTCACATATACCATTACAGAAGCCACAGAAGGCATCATGACCAACTCCCCTTGCATATCTTGCAGACTGGCTCACCATCTCAGGTGGCTTTTGACTCACCTGTAGCCAGACCTCCATCAGACCGGATACTAAAAAGTGTTAAAAAGTAAAAAAAAAACAAGAAAGCAGGTCTTTTAGGTCTAAGCACCCAGAATTTGGAACAATATCCCATATATCAAATGTCAGATGCCAAGCACACACATGCACTAACCTGATACTTCAGGGCACAGCGTGAGCACTGCCAAGGACAGTCCGACCACTTCCAATGTCGTTCTTCAAAGAGAACCGATAGACTGCTCCCTGGGAAGTGTGCCAAGGGGAATGGGGGTTGGGACAAGATAACAAAGACAACCTATGGTGTGCAGTGGTGCTCCCTCTCTGGTTATTCTTGGATTCTGTTCTGAGTGCACCAGATGTAGGTGTAAGGCTTGACCCAGGAGACTTCCACCTACGTATGGAAAGAAGGATATATTTATCAGTGTTAGAAATGGGGATCTCTGGTTGGCTAAGGCTTGCGCCAAAGCCAGGCAGAGACCACCACTCTAGTCAGGAAAATGGAGTTACACGCCAAAGATAACCCCTGCTCACCCCCGTGGTAGCTTGGCACGAGCAGTTAAGCTTATTCCGGAGGCAGTGTGTTAAGCATTTGCACAACACACACAGTAAAAACACACTAGGCACACCACAAAAGGAACTCCACACAAGGGTATATGAAAATAGCCTTTGTATTATAATAAAAACACATCAGATAGTAATCACACAATATATCCTGTGACAACTGGCACGGCAATATTTACAAGGGATTATTTACACATGACAGGGCCATGTGGGCCACTGTCAGAATTAGCACTTGGTATAAAAATAGTAAAAGAAAGAATATATATGAACTTAGAACACAGCCAGTAATCACTGGCAGACACTATACTCAGCGTCAACCTGTAACATAGATCAGAACAGGCACAGTATGACATAAGGCGAGAACTCTATTCTGCGCCAACCTCATAAGTTTAAATCGAGTAGACCACAACTCCTAAACATAACTTGCATTAGGGAATAAACCTAATAACATAACCTGCAGTAGGTGCACACCACAAAAGGAACTCCACACAAGGGTATATGAAAATAGCCTTTGTATTATAATAAAAACACATCAGATAGTAATCACACAATATATCCTGTGACAACTGGCACGGCAATATTTACAGGGGATTATTTACACATGACAGGGCCATGTGGGCCACTGTCAGAATTAGCACTTGGTATAAAAATTGTAAAAGAAAGAATATATATGAACTTAGAACACAGCCAGTAATCACTGGCAGACACTATACTCAGCGTCAACCTGTAACATAGATCAGAACAGGCACAGTATGACATAAGGCGAGAACTCTATTCTGCGCCAACCTCATAAGTCTAAATCGAGTAGACCACAACTCCTAAACATAACTTGCATTAGGGAATAAACCTAATAACATAACCTGCAGTAGGGAATAAATCAAACCTAGACCACAGTAGAGAAATAAAACAGTAGGTAAAATTTAGTAATCATAAAAGCACATCTATGAGCATAAATCAAGGTGCATAAAACATACTACAAACATTATATTTCCTAGAACCTATAAAAATGACATTAGGGCCTTGCGTCCTACAAACCTAATAGTCCCCTGGGCCAACTAGCCATCTCTAAGGGGCTTTAATGCCCTCTGTCCAAAGTCAGGGCGCGTCGCCTATGCAGGCGACAGTCACAGGGGCACACTTGGCGCAAACCTAAACGTGGCAACTGCCCACTACTTGCTGGGCAGCTGGGAGTCTCAATGAAGGCCTGAACATTGCAGCTGGCACTAAGTGCTGTGCAGCTGTGCAGCTGTGTAGGCAGAGATGGGGCAAAGGAATGCGTCTCACTCCTGGGATAAAAGAACATGTCCCCGAAAAGAAAAGAAGAGCCTAAACGGTGCAGCAGCCCAATACTTGCTGGGCAGCTGTGAAAGCAAAAATGCGGCAGAGGCACTCACTGGCCCTTAGAACGAATTGCGCCCAACTTTGGAGCCATCTAGGCTCTGGCAATAGTGGGGCTGGGAGCACTCTGGCTCCTGAAGGAATGTTGCAAATCGGGGGTAGCACATACCCCTGAGGACCCCACTGGGCCCTTTTAGTAAATATGGCTAAATGTTAGAGCCACCTCGGCTTTGGGGGACAAAAACTAGAGACAATACGGGCCCTGAACCAAATGGGGCCTCGTTAAAGCCACGGAGGCTCTAGGAATAATGGGGTCAGGGTAGAGCCACACATAGGCTCTTGAAATAAATTGTGCATAACGTTGGAGCGGCCCACTGCCAAGTGGGGCCGCTCAGGAAACACACCCAGACAAGCCCCTCCTTACCGGGCTGCTCTCTCTCTGTCGGTGGTCCACGGGGTTGCTGCTGGCGCTGCCCATCTCTTCACCTGGGCCCCCTCTTGGGACCTGGGTCTCTTATCGGCCGGCGGCTGCCACTGCGGGGCTCACCCTCTCTCAGGGGAGCTCCGCCTCACTACCAGCGTGGCATCTTCGACTCGCAGGGCTTCCCTTCCGTTCGGAAGCCCCGCCCAGGCAGACCAAGCCTTTCTCTCCTTCTGGGTCGCACTAGGCAGCGGCCTGGAGGAAATTGCTTGTGCGGCTCGGTGGAGGCTGTGAACTCGGTTCCCGCTGCAACAGTAACACGCGGGGTGGGCACCCGCTAAATTAAGGCTATAAAGCGGGGTGGGCACCCGTAAATTAAAAAGAAAAATAAGCGGCATCAGAGCGGGGTGAGCACCCGCAAAACAACGATAAATGTGGGGTGGGCACCCGCATCAGGCCACAATGCGGGGGAATCCCTAAGCTGGGGTTTCCCTCAAAGAAGGAATTGTAGCGCTCCTCCTCAGCCACAGAAACGGCAAAAAGGGGGCACAGCGCTCTCCTGCATTCTGAAAGGAGCCAGGTGCCACTCCATCCTCTGTCATGGAGCGGCACCTCACCCAGGACCCTGGTGTGGTGTAAATTAAGCAGCGCCAGGTGTGCTCGGCACAATTGAGCCCCTTGGAGAAAATATATTTCGGTTCTCCACATGGGTCGTTCCAACCAGCACCTGAGTGCCCATGACAGTACAGCCTCCTCACAAAGACCGCCATCCTGGAGGTTGACCAGGTTTGAACAAAGCAAACACAAGGAGATGATGGATGGAGCACTGAAACTTTTTAGACACTCACCCCCAGTCACAGGTGTGGGTTGAATCCATCATAGTTCTTTAGCTCACTTCTCCATCTCAGTTCAGACCCAGCTATATGCAAATCAGTCTTGACCCTGTGCCTAATGGGAACAGTCCAGACCGAACTGCCAAACCAGGTGTTCCCTGAACCGGAAACAAGCATCTTGGGACCGGTTTCAGGGTAACACACCTCATCAACCACGCTAGCTTGAACCCAGTGGCAAAGTTAGCAATGGACCCACGTATGGGTATAGCCTGCCAACCTAGGGCCAACAAAGCAAACAAAAGGAGATGATGGACGGAGTGCTGAAACTTTTCAGACACTCACCCCCAGTCACAGATCTGGGTTGAATCCATCATCACTCTTTAGCTACCTTCACTATCTCAGATCAGACACAGCTATATTCAATCTTGACCCCGTGCCTCATGGGAACAGTCCAAAGTGAACTACGAAGCCAGGTCTTCCCTGAACCGGAAACAAGCATTGTTCTTTTTGCATTTGTCACCCTGAGTGGGAAGGGTATGCCCAGAGGTGGGTCCTGTGCTCTCCATGCCAATGGACATGGCACTTCGGGCTGGACTGTTGGGTGCAGGGTCAAATTGATTTGCATATGGCTGGTGTGTGTAGGCTGTGTGAACTGTGTCGTAAAAAAAATAAAAACTTTTTTTTTTTTAATATTTCGTCTCCGGGGGTTAAATACCGGGGGTAAAATTATAAAATGTTATGTGGGGCCCAGAGGGCCCCCCCAGCCTCAGGGATCGTCACCCCGGGGCTAAAAAGAAAGCAATGGTGGGGGAGGGGTCGAAGCTCCTCAAAGCCGCATGGACCATCACCCCTTAAGGCTATAAAGCGGGGTGGGCACCCGTAAATGAAAAAGAAAAATAAGCGGCATCAGAGCGGGGTGAGCACCCGCAAAACAACGATAAATGTGGGGTGGGCACTCGTATCAGGCCACAATGCGGGGTAATCCCTAAGCTGGGGTTCCCTCAAAGAAGGGTTCATAGCGCTCCTCCTCAGCTGCAGAAGTGGCAAAAAGGGGAACAGCACTCCCCTGCATTCTGAAAGGAGCCAGGTGCTCTCAAAATAAAAGCAAGGTCCTGTAGAGTTTAAAGGTTAAGCAAAAAGTGGTCTAGGGCAAGGAAAAGTCCCCCAGCTATCCTCAGGCAAGGCAGAAGGGTCCCAGAGAGAAGTCCTCCAGGCATCCAAGGGCAGGGCAGAGCCCAGGGTGGCAATCCTTTCCCTGAGCCCCAGCAGCAGCACACCCCTGGTAGATTCAAGTCCAAGAACTAGAACATTTTCATGGGGTCATAGCCCCTTCTTTTATACACAAACTCCTTTGTCTCAAAGGTGCAGGCAAGAGGAGAACCAGATGCTACTGGTTCTGGAACACTTTGTTTTGCTCAGCCTCTCTCCCTATTCACAAGACAGGTGAGGGATATCAGACTCACCACAAGGGGTGGAGGCAGCATTGTGGAGGGAAGGCACAGCCCTATTCAGGTCTCAGGTGCAACTCCTCCCTCCTATCTTCATGCAGATCTCCCTATTCACCACTGGGCAGACTCACCCTGGCTCCTGGAGCCATGCACACCAGCCAGCCCCTGTCACTCACAAGCCAGACAGGCAATTCACATCTCACAGCACACAGAAATTCCAACTTCTAAAAGTGGCACTTCTACACTAGACAGAATAAATCTGCACACACCATTGCGCAGCATTTATTACCAAGAGTTCACACATACCAAATTCCCCCTTGCACTCCCCACATATCAGGAACTACCATGGACACACACATCCCCCATGCATTCCTATGGGAGGGCAGGCCACTCCTAGCACACGCACTCAGAATGCGCATGCACTTTACACTAGGCCACAGTGCTAAAGTGCGCAGAGGCCTAAAATCACTATCACCATGTCAGAGGCTAAAGACAAAAAGTTTAGAGGTGAACCTCCCAACAAGGCCCAAGTCCAACAATCAGCATCTCCAGTCTCCTCTCACACTCATTCTCACTCATACGTTTATAGGGTGTTGAGGTCACACACACACTCACTTCAAAACAGAGGAGGTATAGCTTTTAGATGCACACACGGAAAGCGATGGCCAGCTTGTAGTGCTTTTGAACTTAAGTCCATGGAAGCCCTGTGTTCAATGACCTGTATTAAAAGTTCTCCATGCCTTCAAGCTACATGTGGTTGTGGAAACTTTCTGAGTTAGTACTGCAAGGTTCATAATCTCATTCATCTCAGTTGTAAATAGGATCGGGTACCAGCTGTGAGCACCGCCGGGGTTAGCAGCACCCATGGATTAAAATTTTCAAAGTTAACACATTTGGCAACAGAATTAGTCATTCGCTCAAGCGAGGCTGCTCCGACGCTGACTTAGCCAGGGGGCATTGCCCCGGTGAATCCGGATGCTGCAGTCGGTGCAATGAATCATAACAACAGAATTGCAATGAGCCAGCCTGTAGCAGCATTGTCCCCCGTTGGGTGATTCCATCGGCGCATCACTCTCCTATACCAGGCAGGACATGCTGCAGACTCCAGATAGCAGGACTGTCCTTTGAGGTAGACAGATTGCCTGGCAAGGATGCAATCAATGGGAGAGGTTTATATACCCTCCGATGATCCAACATGGCCACCAGGAGGTCTTAAGTCTCGATAAAAACAACTCATGGTGCGTGGATAGCCTAAGGCATGATGGAAGGGAAGTCCTCATTATCAGTCAGCAATATTATTGTTCCCATATCGCTGCATTCGTTCGTGCCCTCTTGCTGCATGTTTATCTTCACATGCACTAAAGGTGTTTGGACAATTTATGTGTGTTAATGATAATGTTAACTGCTACTTCTATAGCGCATAATCACCAGCAGGTCTCTTAGTGCTTTGAGAGAGAGTTCCGAAACCCACTGCAGTCCCCAGGAACATGTATTGCTGATGGTTAGTTTATGTTCTCCTCACATCGCTTACAGTGGGGATTATGTGAGCTATTTCCTGTCATAGCGCCTTTTGCGGTTTCATGCATGGAAGCCTTCTTGTGTTGCGCAGTGATCATATCCCCCCATAAATGTGTCCTCTATGTCACTCCATCCTCCGTCATGGAGCGGCACCTCACCCAGGACCCTGGTGTGGTGTAAATTGAGCAGCGCCAGGTGTGCTCGGCACAATTGAGCCCCTAGGAGAGAATATATTTCGGTTCTCCACATGGGTCTTTCCAACCAGCACCTGAGTGCCCATGACAGTACAGCCTCCTCACAAAGACCGCCATCCGGGAGGTTGACCAGGTTTGAACAAAGCAAACACAAGGAGATGATGGATGGAGCACTGAAACTTTTTAGACACTCACCCCCAGTCACAGGTGTGGGTTGAATCCATCATAGTTCTTGAGCTCACTTCGCCATCTCAGTTCAGACCCAGCTATATGCAAATCAGTCTTGACCCTGTGCCTAATGGGAACAGTCCAGACCGAACTGCCAAGCCAGGTGTTCCCTGAACCGGAAACAAGCATCTTGGGACCGGTTTCAGGGTAACACCCCTCATCAACCACGCTAGCTTGAACCCAGTGGCAAAGTTAGCAATGGACCCACGTATGGGTATAGCCTGCCAACCTAGGGCCAACAAAGCAAACAAAAGGAGATGATGGAGGGAGTGCTGACACTTTTCAGACACTCACCCCCAGTCACAGATCTGGGTTGAATCCATCATCACTCTTTAGCTACCTTCACTATCTCAGATCAGACACAGCTATATTCAGTCTTGACCCTGTGCCTCATGGGAACAGTCCAAAGTGAACTACGAAGCCAGGTCTTCCCTGAACTGGAAACAAGCATTGTTCTTTTTGCATTTGTCACCCTGAGTGGGAAGGGTATGCCCAGAGGTGGGTCCCGTGCTCTCCATGTCACTGGACATCCCACTTCTCGCTGTACTGTTCTCATTGGGTGCAGGTTCAAATTGATTTGCATATGGCTGGTGTGTGTAGGCTGTGTGAACTGTGTTGTAAAAAAAAAAACTGAGTTTTTATAAATAATTCGTCTCTGGGGGTTAAATACCAGGGGCAAAATTATAAAATATTATGTGGGGTCCAGAGGGCCCCCCCAGCCTCGGGGATTGTCACCCCCGGGGCTAAAAAGAAAACAATGGTGGGGGAGGGGTCGAAGCTCCTCAAAGCCGCGTGGACCATCACCCCTCAGGGGTTTATGTATTGTGGGAGGGGGACAATGTGGCCCCCTCCTGGAGCACTTGAGGGCCCATTACCCACTGGGGCTGGGCTACAAAAAAATCATGGCTGGGGAGGGGGGGCTGTAAGGTCTCCAAAGCCCCAGGGACCAACACTCCCCAGGGCTTTATGTATTGTAGGAGGGCCGGCTTTTGCAGTGTCCCGGGGTGCCCATCCCACCCTATCATAGCAAGGAAATCTGTTCTCTCTTTCGAAATCTAAATCAGATTGCTTTTCCACATGGGGAGCTGCATGTTAGTAGCTCCTTATGTGGAAAAGTAATGCCGGCTTCCAAACGCGCAGAAGTTGTGCACCAAAGGCGCTGGAGTTGCGCAGCTTACAGATTATGAGTTTTGCATCCAGGGCGTGCACACCAGGGGGACGTACTGAGCGCTGCGCTGGGTGCGCAACTTTTACTTTTGCCGTTAAAAAATAGCCACTATCAGTACTTTCTAATATTCCCGGGGATTGTATCCCCCGGGTTCTCTAAAAAATGTTGGGGACCGTGAGGGGTGCCACTATGCCCCCACGGTCCCGCCGGCTTCCCGCGTTCTTCGGGAGCCACCATTGCTTTTCCGCAAGGGGAGATGCTAACTTGCACGTGGAAATGCAATCTGCTTTGGATTTTGAAAGTGAGAAGAGATTTCCCTGCTCTGTCTTTCAAAATGCAAACTAAGTTTGCTATGGGAAGGCGGGAGCCATGAGACTCCCGCCCTCTCAAAGCATACAGCAGTGTCCTGGGGTAGGCACACTGGGACACTGCAGGAACCAGCCCTGGGCGTGGCGGTCCCCAGGGCCCTCGAGGGCACCAGGCGGAGGGCCACGCAGCCTGCCTCCCACAATACACAAATCCCCGGGGGTGGTGGTTCCCGGGGCTTGAGGACCGTCGTTGAGGCCCACACACTTCTAATTTTGTAGGGAGTGGGGCCTTGGACACGAAAGTGGTGCAAGGGGGTTGTAAATCTGGTACACAGTGATTTGTTTTATTTTGCTTTCCTTTTTGTATTGTAGAGGATCCAGGGTAAATATAACGGTTTTTGTACAGCCAGTACCTTTCAACCCTACCCCCAAATGGCTTTCTACCTGTTACCATAGTAACAGTTCATGGAACACTTACTTGAGCACAGAGGTTAGAAGTTCACCACACTATGTTGCTAATGAAAAAAGTTACTGTGCTGGAGTTTTAAAACTTTTCCATAGGAACCGTCTGTCGTAGCTATAGACTCTGGTAAAGATCTGGTAAAAAGTTAGCCTCAGAATTATACTTCAAATTATAAATATCATTTCTATTGGGTACCGTTACCCCCCCCAAAAAAAGACGTATATACTTTTTTTCATAAACTTTTATTAAAACAACAATACATAATTGGAAACGTAACCTAAAGATAACAATACAATATATAACTAGATACAGAACTTTAACAAAACAATATAATAAACAAAATCTGATATGGACTCCAATAGAAGTACGGTAGGTAATTAGATCGATGTGGCTAAATGGGGTCAAACATTACAAGTCAAGGCAACACTTGATGATATTTCCTTATTTTTACGTGTGCCTGATACATTTCACTTGTCTTATAGGCCCGCGTTAAAGCGGTGTCTGTATGGAAGTGCCTACTGCGTCAGATTTATATTACAGATCAACAGGTCTTTAAAATGATTCAGAGATGAGACAGAATTAAGTGAGAGATCAAATCATTATGCAGGACAATATTCTTTAGGGCTTATTTACAAGACTCTTGCGCCACTTTTGTGTTACTTTTCTCATGTTAAAAAAGTGACGCAGAAGTGGCACAAGGGTCTTTTAAATAAGCTCTTTTATTTCTAATGCATTTAATCGGAGGCATTGTATATCTAGGCCGCTCCGCTTACCTTGTGTGAACACTGTGGCCAACAGAGTTCACAACTTGTACTCAGCTAAGGTTGTACACGGCAGAGTGGACAGCAGCGTCCATAACTTTAAAAGAGAAAGAGAAACGATGTGAGAGAGAGTGAGAAAGAGAAAGAGAGAAAAAAACGACATTAAAACGTGGGAGAGAGAAAGTTATAGATGGAGCAGTTAATACTTGAGAAAATACCCGTAGCTTATCTTTTGCCTCCGTTGTGTGTCCAAGCAGGTGCTGGTATATCGTGCACCCTCCAGTTTAGTGATCTGAAAGATAGTATATAGAGTTAGTAATAGCATAGTACATACAAATGACACATATAAGGTACCACTTGGCGATATTTTCTTATTTTTATGTCTGCAGTGTGCCTGATACAGTTCACTTGTCTTATAGGCCTCTGTTCAAGCGGTGTCTGTATGGAAGTGCCTCCTGCATCTGTTTTACATTACAGATCAACAGGTCTTTAAAATGATTCAGAGATAATACAGAATTAGGTAAGAGATCAAGTCATTAAGCAGGGCAATATTCTTTAGGGCTTATTTACAAGACTGTTGTGCCACTTTTGTGTTACTTTTCTCATGTTGAAAGTGAGGCAAAAGTAGGGAAAGGGGCTTGTAAATAAGGTATTTTAATTCTAAAGCATTTAATAGGAGGGATTGTATATGTAGGCTGCTCTGCTTACCTTGTGTAAACACTATGAGCAACAGAGTTCACAACTTGAACTTGAGACGGCGAGAGACCTGCTCGGTTTAAACTTGCCACTTGTCAATGGGACGAAGACTCCAGTAGCAAGGTCACCTGTGTAGTATACTTTCGAGGAGTCTAATGGCCGGCCGCAGCTCGATACAACGAGAAGAAACAAATATTCGCTGAACTGGGAGAAGATTTCAGAAAAAATACAAAAGGTGAGTGTCTCTTTTTCCCACACGGGGAGCGCAGGGCGGGTTAAGGGAAGGCAGCGTTTGGGAACAGACGTATCCCTCTCCGGTACCCCCCCTAACGCTTTAGGAGACACGTCTTTTGTACATCATAAATATCAAAAGAAATACGGGTGCGAAGTTGAAAGTAACGTACAACCAGCAAAGAATATCTATTCTGTACACCCGATATTAACCAATAAGAGAGTCCTCGAGCGGGTGGAAACAAGGGCTCTAGAAATCAAATAATCCCACACAGCGAACACTGAAAACCACCGACAACAGTAGAAGCGGCAACAAGAACCTTCAATTTAGAAGGGAAGTGATACATACCTATAACATCTACGAAGAAGTGCAAAATTTTGCCAGGGACATAATAAATATAGCCATACCTACTGGCAAGAAAACGGATGGCGCATTGGCCCACAGAAAACCGATAAACAATGAACACAGAAGCAGAACGCAGAGCAGCTGCAGCCACGCTGCTTGCACGAACACCAGGCATGGGAGGCAATATATCAAAACCATCAATGCAAGCTGACAACTCATTAAACGCTAAACTCAAGCGCTTGGAAACATTAAAAAAAGGCGAAACATCAAAATGGTGGGAAGCAATTTCGCTTTAGGATTACGTGGACTAGCTATGGTACCACGAGGACTACGCATTTATATCATGCCCTCGTATGAATCCAAAAATCCCTGTATGTTACAAGACTGGCAAGAAAACTTTGCCAACAGCTCGAGGACCATGCTCAACATTCTTATAAAGTATGCATGGGAGGACAGAGAAAGCATTATAGCTGAAATCAACGCAATAGAAGATGAGCTATCCAAGGGTAGTGACCAAGAAACAATGACCAAATTCATGACAACAATGAAAGTAAAATTGCAACAACATGAAGAAGACATCAAAATTTGTAGACAGAGAAAGCTCCACAGAGACTGTGTGGACTACGAATCAGGTCGGATTTTAACATACAGTCGAAAATACGACCACATATATGATAATCTTCCTCAAACCACTACAATAGGAACAGGTACCACTACCAATGAAGACCAGTCTATAGAACTCAGTGGAGATGATACGGATGTATCCACCTCAACGGTCAGTTCAAGATCAGACAGACCAGTACCAACAAAGGTAGTGAATTTTTTAGATGAGTTCAAGATACTAAGAAGAGTTTCCTTAAACGAGATTACCCCAAACTATCGATCCTATACCTTGTGCCCAAAATCCACAAACATGCCACTATTCCACCAGGGAGACCTATTGTTTCCTCTATAGGAAGTACATTTGAATATGTTTCTAAGTATGTGGATCATTTTCTTCGAGACTATGTAACCATGTTACCATCGCATGTTAAAGACAGCAAAGATTTCTTAATCAAACTGAAAGATATCAAATGGGAAGACACAGATTTAATGATAACTATGGATGTGAATTCCCTGTATACGATCATTGATCATATGCAGGGGATAGAAGCCTGCCAACACTTCTTGAAGAATAGACCCATTAAATACCTGGAACACACCAATATGCTCCTAGATATGATTCACTTATGTCTCACAAATAAAAATTTTATGTTTAATGGGGACCTTTACAAGCAGAAACTCGGCACAGCTATGGGCACATGTTTTGCCCCTAGTTTTGCCAATCTGTTCCTATGGAAGTGGGAGGAGGAGCTCTCTACTAACATCAGTCTAACTTCATCTTTTGCCAAAGTCAAAATCTGGCTTCGGTATATAGATGATCTATTTATAATCTGGACTGATACAGAAGATAAAGCAAAGCTATTTATTGATCAACTCAATCAGAATGAGAAAAACATCTCTCTAACCAGTAAAATGAGTAGAACTGCGATTGAATTTCTTGATCTCCTGATAGAACACAAAAATGGTAAATTAGAAACAAGTCTTTTTCGCAAGACTACCGCAGGTAACACATTACTTCACGCTATCAGTGGCCACCCAGATAACCTTAAGTGAAGTATCCCTTATGGGGAGCTACTGAGAGCGAGAAGAAACTGCAGTACCGATACCACTTTTCAAATCAAAAAAGAAACTATGCTAAAAAGGTTCAAGGAAAGAGGGTACCCCGAGTGGGTCCTTCAGAAAGCAGTGGATAAAGTTAAGTCCATAGATCATGCCAAAACATTGTCCAATACAATACCCATTCCCAATGAAAATGAAAGCAAAGATGAAACAATCAGAATAATCCTTACACATAATGGTAATTCCAATACCATTCAGAAAATATTGACCAGTAAATGGGAAATATTTACTTGTGACACAGTAATAGGCCACACATTCCATCATAGACCAAAAATAACATACAGAAAAGGACACAATTTAAGAGATATTCTAGTAAGGAATGATATTACACCTAAAACATCTGTTGACAATATGAACCTGAAAGGTTTCTATCCATGCGGCCACTGCAAAGCGTGCCAAAATAGCAGCAGGAGAAAAACTATACAAATACCAGGTAACAGCAAGCCCAAAAACATTGACCAATTTGTTACATGCAGCACTACGTACTGCGTGTATGTTTTAGTGTGTCACTGTAAAAAATGGTATGTAGGCAGTACCACCTGCATGGCCAAAAAGAGAGTTCTCGAGCATATGCGAGCAATCAACAAAAAAGATCCAAATTACCCGATTGCAAGACACTTTAACTCATTCCATCTTTCAAATAGCTCCCTACTAATTTACTTTGTCTTAGAACAAGTACACACTGGACCAATAGGGGGGAATAGAACATTGCTATTACGCAAATGGGAATCAAAATGGATCGTTGAACTCGAGACAAAACACCCTAAAGGTCACAATATAGATGATGAACTGAGCATACATCTACGCAATGAATAAACAGCTTATATTTGCCCCCTCTCTAAACATCATGCCAACATAGATACTAAACAACGAGTTCCGTGCCGTTGAAATGCTTTATGATTGTATGTATCTATGTTTGTTATTCAAGTTCATATGAATTGAAGTTTTTATATATGTGACAAAGGTAAGGCTGTACCTAGTCGCAGGTGATTTTAATATTGTTCTGTATATGTTTCTTTTGACACAGGAGGACAGAAAGGCTCAATTCTCTGATGATGTTTCTTCTGGTCCAGTTACCTAACCCTTTTCCTCCATGCCCTGTGGGTCTTCATCTTAAGCTAAGAATCTTAATTTTCTCTAACTTTTTCTCTAATTTTCTCTTAAATACTTTCTTCACTCCAAAGCACATTCTTCTAATCTGGAAGTTTTTAGTTGCTACAAATTGCTTTAGTTGTAAATCTGTGACTGAGTCTATATTTTTAGCTGAAAGCTAGTTTTTGGTTGGCCAAAGTTGTGGCAAGTTAGCAAGTATTTTCATATTGATAATTATGAAGCATATCATAGGATCACAGAGGCACTATGCCTATACTCAACTTAAGATTAGCAGAATTATGGCACTATGTCGCTTGCAGTCACAATTAGAATGCTAGCCTGTAAACATGAACCAATGTCGCAAATTATTAGAATTGCACAATGGGTCAACAATAAAGTTTGTTGAAATTGTCACAGAGAATTTAGTAGCGTGTGCACACTACATAGTGCAAAGTATCGTAACTTTTTCTCAAACCCGACTCAAAATACAAATCTAATCCTTTATAAACATGAATATATGACGTGAATACTGAGAATTTCACAAATGTGAAAATGTCAGAAAGGAGTTAACGGTGTAGCGCGTGTGCACAATGTATTGTACTGTAACCTCTGCTCAAGTCGTGAACCCGAATATAACTGTGAATACATCTGTAAATGTGTAAATATGTACATAGTCACCCCTAAATATATACAATGCGGAGATGTGTAAATGATTTGCTTAGAAAACACATTATGCTTGTATATTACAAAACGGCCGCCAATTTACAAGTGCAGGAACTTGAACAGTCCGTTTTTCATTTTCTGTGCAACTATGTAAATACTTCCTTGTTATGCCGACCTAATTGTGTGATCAAGTCAGGCAACTGACGAAACGCGTCACGGCAAATAAACACTTATGGTATCCACTTTGAGTGCGAGTCCTTCTGTGAGAAGAATTTTGTGGAAATATATATATATATATATATATATCAACCACACAAACTTGTCCACTAGAAGAGCCACAGCACGAAAGTTGACTGCCTTTATTGGAGGGAATGCAGCACAGCAGAATGCATAGTCACACACTTCAATAGTTCTTGGCCCTACGCGTTTCGAACAGTAAATGTTCTTGTTCACGGGCACTGGTGACAAACTTCAGCAGGTAAGATGGGGAACGCCCTGATACATCTCACAAGCCCCACCCACATAAGCGAGTGCCAGACGGCATGCAGGAGCTTGAAGTCCCTCACCGTTAAAACCCCAGTTGGCACTGCCGATAGTCTGCAAATCAATCCATTCGTGAAAACCCCAGTGGGTGAAGGCAACCTTGCCTCTGGTATGCCGCGTATTCATCATTCCTCCAAACGGCCTTTCTGCTCCTTAGCTGCTGAAGTTTGTCACCAGTGCCCGTGAACAAGAACATTTACTGTTCGAAACGCGTAGGGCCAAGAACTATTGAAGTGTGTGACTATGCATTCTGCTGTGCTGCATTCCCTCCAATAAAGGCAGTCAACTTTCGTGCTGTGGCTCTTCTAGTGGACAAGTTTGTGTGGTTGATTGATATATATATATATATACATATATATAAACATAGTATTAATAAAAAATATACAAATATATTTACCATACAATAGCGAGAGGGTTACATTTACTGTTCCCACTCCAGTGAGTGCAACAGTAGGGAAAGTGTTGGATAGCGGGAGGGTAAAAATTACTATTCCCACTCCAGAGAGTGCAACAGTAGGGAAAGAGTTAGATAGCGTAGGGGTAAAAATTACTATTCCCACTCCAATGAGTGCAACAGTAGGGAAAGCGATGGATAGCGGGAGGGTAAAAATTACTATTCCCACTCCAGAGAGTGCAACAGTAGGGAAGCGTTAGATAGCGTAGGGGTAAAAATTACTATTCCCACTCCAGTGAGTGCAACAGTAAGGAAAGTGTTGGATAGCGTAGGGGTAAAAATTACTATTCCCACTCCAGAGAGTGCAACAGTAGGGAAAGCGTTGGATAGCGTAGGAGTAAAAATTACTATTCCCACTCCAGTGACTGCAACAGTAGGGAAAGCGTTGGATAGCGGGAAGGTAAAAATACTATTCCCACTCCAGAAAGTGCAACAGTAGGAAAAGCATTGGATAGCATAGGGGTAAAAATTACTATTCCAACTCCAGTGAGTGCAACAGTAGGGAAAACGTTGGATAGCGTAGGCTTAACATTTACTATTCCCACTCCAGTGAGTGCAACAGTAGGGAAAGCATTGGATACCGGGAAGGTAAAAATTACTATTCCCACTCCAAAGAGTGCAACAGTAGGGAAAGCGTTGGATAGCGTAGAGGTAAAAATTACTATTCCCACTCCAGAGAGTGCAACAGTAGGGAAAGCGTTGGATAGCGTAGAGGTAAAAAATACTATTCCCACTCCAGAGAATGCAACAGTAGGGAAAGCGTTTGATAGCGGGAGGGTAAAAATTACTATTCCCACTCCAGAGAGTGCAACAGTAGGGTAAGCATTGGATAGCGTAGGGTTAAAATTACTATTCCCACTCCAGAGAGTGCAACAGTAGGGAAAACGTTGGATAGCGTAGGAGTAAAAATTACTATTACCACTCCAGAGAGTGCAACAGTAGGGTAAGCGTTGGATAGCGTAGAGGTAAAAATTACTATTCCCACTCCAGTGAGTGCAACAGTAGGGAAAGTGTTGGATAGCGCAGGGGTAAAAATTACTATTCCCACTCCAGAGAGTGCAACAGTAAGGTAAGCGTTGGATAGCGTAGAGGTAAAAATTACTATTCCCACTCCAGTGAGTGCAACAATAGGGAAAGCGTTGGATAGCTTAGGGGAAAATTAAATAACAATTAATTGTAAATAAGTAGCAATAAATAATTTAACATATTTAATGAATTATAATTAAATTACTTCCCACCCTATTCCCCTATAAACCCACAACCCGCTCCAGAAAATAAATAAATAAAATTAACATAATTATCAATTAATCAATTTAAAAAATGTAATTACCAATTATAATTTTTTTTTTTATCTGTTTATTGATTTTCAGAAACAAAGAAGTACAACCGTCGAAAATGGTAATACAACAAATACCAGTACATTCCCGCATCCTTCATCCCAACATGTATGATATCGATGAGACAATGTTATATTCAGTACATTTTACATGGTAACATCGAGTTAGTGCACAAGCATCGCGTGCTAAATCTGAAGCAACTTGGTGCAAGTTATATTAGAGTTCACGGGGTTTCGGAGGTCTCCACATTCTGCAAATAAATCGTTAAATAAGTCCAATAGTCTTTCGGCCTAGATCTAGCTGGCAGTCCCTCTTCATAAGTCAGCAGCTGAGTCCTGCAGTGCGCAAGGTCTTTTAGCCATTGTTTCGTGTTCGGTACTCTCGTGCCTCCCCAACATTGAGATATTTGCCTTTTGGCTAACAGCAGGGAAATTGCACAGTACTTACGTTTCCCGGCTTTGACCCCGGGGAGCAGGCCTAACAAGCATACTTTTATAGAGCAGTCAAACTCTACCCCCACCATTTTCCGAAGGATTGCGGTCACTTGCCCCCAGTAGTCCTGTATTTTCGGGCAGGACCAGGCCAGGTGTACAAAGGCTGCGTCCTGCTCCCCACAACGCTTACACCTAGCATCCTCCCGCAGCCCAAATTTATGGAGACGTGATGGGGTGTGGTATGATTGGTGGAGGTACTTTAGGTGTAGGATGCGTAAATTGCCATTAGGAGTGAGTAACTTAATCTTCGCGCATGTGGTGTACCATTCTTTTTCAGTTAGTGGATCTGTCAAGGTCTCATTCCAACGCGTCCACGCTTTAGTGGAAGTGAATGGAATCTCGCTTTGGGCCACCTTGTACAGTCGGGAAACTAGGTGTGTCGAATTGGAGGAGGTGATGACGCACTGCAGTGTTTCCAAGCAGGGGGGGTTCTGTCGGGTAGTTCGGGTATAGATCACGGATCGCCCTTTGTAATCTATAATATGTGAAACGGAACAGTGTGGTTTGATTGCTAATATAAGATAAATCGTCTACGTTCCTGAAGACGCCGTCATGATAGAGGTCCCCAAATGTGTCAATGCCGGCCTATTTTAGGAGACCCATACCCACTTGCTCGCTAGTGACAGAAATCTGTGGATGGTGGTGTAACGGCAATGCTGGCGCATAGAGTGGTGTCTTGTGCGCCAATCGGCCAAGTGAGCCCCAAGCGGCCACAGTTGTGTCAATCGTGTTGCTATCTGCCGTGTGTAACGGCGGGCGTTTATGCATGATCACTGCGGTCAGTGGTATTGGAAAGGCGTCCCCTTCCTCCACCGCTGTGTGGGTTAAATAAGGGACCGTATGGTACCAGTATGTGACATACTGTGCCTGGGCACAGAGATAGTACAAATAAAAGTCTGGTACACAAAAGACACCTTTTTCATAGGGTAAAGTCAATGTCCGTAAATCTATGCGTGCTTGTTTACCTGCCCATATGAGTTTGAGAACCATCGAGGTTATATTTTTTAACACTGCTTTCGGGGGTGTGATCGGTATATTGTTAAAGAGGTATAGGAGCTTGGGGAGGATATTCATTTTTACTATGGCAATACGATCCGCTAGTGATAGTGGCAGTTGTATCCACCGGTCGATTTGCCCCGTCAGTTTATCCAGTACTCTACCATAGTTTGTGCGGAGAATTTCTTCAGGGTCTCTGCTGTACCATATCCCTAAATATCGGATCGGGTCAGTTTGCCAATCCAGTGGGAAATCTGTGGAGTGTTGTGAAGTGGTGTCAGTAAGTGGAATTATTGATGATTTCTCCCAATTGATCTCTAAGCCAGAGTGTCTGCTAAATTTAATGTATTCGCGTAGTACCGGGTTCATATTCTGGTCGGGGTCTCTAATGTATAACAGCATGTCATCCGCATACATGGAAATATGCAATGGGCGACTTGGGAAATGTAGAGCTGAGTGGTTATGCGATTGTCTGATGATGCATGCAAGTGGTTCTAACGCAAGCGCAAATAGCAAGGGTGAGAGAGGGCATCCCTGCCTCGTGCCCCGTTTGATGTGGAAGGGGTTTGAAATGTATCCATTCACATGTACCCTGGCTACAGGGTTAGTGTAAAGGAGCGATATCCATGTTATAAATCGTGAGGGAAAGCCCATGCGCTGGAGTATGGTGAGCAGATATGGCCATTCAATTGAATCGAATGCCTTGGCGGCATCGAGCATAACCGCCACCACCTTAGTGTCAGGAGTTAAATATTGGGATATTGCAAACAGTGTTCTAGTATTGTGGGATGTTGCCCTTGTGGGTATGAACCCAGCCTGGTCTGGCAATACCAAATTAGTCATCAAGGGCTGCAATCTGACCGCCAGAATTTTGGCCAGTAACTTCGAGTCCACATTCAGCAGTGATAGAGGACGGTAGGAGTCACAGCGATCTGGGTCCTTGTTGGGTTTCAAGAGTGCTACCAGTACCGCTTCTCGTAAAGATGGTGGTAGTGTGACTTGATCAAAGGCATTTCCGTACATGCCGACTAGGTGTGGTGCCAAAGTGTCTGCGTATATTTTGTAAAATTCACAGGTAAACCCATCTGGGCCGGGTGCCTTTCCATTTGGTAGGGAGCGAATGATGTCCGTCACCTCTTCCACTGTGATGGGTATCGCTAAGTATTCACGCTGTTGGTCTGATAACCAGGCAATGGCAATATCGTTTAAATATTCCAACGTTTCTTCCGGGGGTGGTGTTTGCTTGGAGGTGTACAATGCGCTATAGCTATCTACAAAGCAGCGGAGTATATCTTCGGGTTGTGTCAGTAGTGTGCCCTCTGTATCCCGAATTTGTGTTACAGTTTGAGGTGGCTTCCCCTCACAGATTTTCGATGCAAGCACTCTACCTAGCCTTCCACCCTCTCCATACTGTTTGGCTAAAGGTCGTTTAGTAACATATTTCAGCTCATCAGCGGCATATGTTTGATGTTCAGTGAATGCCTTCCTGAGGTCCCCCAGAATAGCAACATCCTGGGTCCTTTCATATTCCATTTCAAGTGTTCTTATTTTAGCTTCACATTTCTCTATTTGATCTCTGATGTCTCGCAGTATCCCCACTTTGGTGCTAATACAAACCCCTCTCAGCGTCACGTTAAAAGCCTCCCAAAGTATGCCTGGGTCTTTGACCGATGCCACATTGAATTGGAAGTATTCTGTGACAGCTGTCGCAATTTTGTCCGCATATAGGGGGTCTAGAAGTGCTTTGGCATTGAATCTCCAACTAAATGGTGGGGGTGTGTAGTGCGGAATTTGTACCTATAACATGATCGGATTGTGGTCCGATATAGTCCTAGGTAGTATAGTGAGATTTTTCGTCCACAACAATACATTTTCAGAACCCAGCCAGTAGTCTATCCTGGACCAGCTACCGTACATTGCATTAATGTGAGTGGCAGCAGTCATTTTCGGATTCTTGACTCTCCAGATATCTCGTAACGGGAAAGTATCCATTATGTCTCGTATATTACCTCTAGCTCGTTTATGTGGTTCTATGGAGGTACC
This sequence comes from Lissotriton helveticus, assembly GCF_964261635.1. Classification (NCBI taxonomy): domain Eukaryota; kingdom Metazoa; phylum Chordata; class Amphibia; order Caudata; family Salamandridae; genus Lissotriton; species Lissotriton helveticus. The sequence continues at coordinate 1,474,851,752 of NC_136065.1, forward strand.
AGAACGATCTAGTGTGTCATTCAATGCAACATTAAAATCCCCTCCCCATATAATGTTTGTGTCAGTGAATTCTATCATACGATTCCAAAGCTCCTGAAAGAATTCAGTGGAGTCCACATTTGGGCCGTAAAAATTTACCAGTGTGAGTGGCTGACCACGTAGCATTCCAGATACGATCACATATCTACCGTTGGGGTCTGAAATGGACCTGTTAATTTTGTAGTGAACACCCTTTCTGACCAATGTCATTACCCCCCTGGAGTAGGACGAATATGTGAAGGAGTAACAGGATTTAGCCCATCTAGTCCCAATCTTCCTGCACATAGTTGGAGCTATATGTGTTTCTTGCAGTAATGCAATGTCTATGTGATGTCTATCCAAAACTGCGAAGATTTGTCCAGTCTTTTTAGGGTTAACGATGCCCCGCACGTTCCAAGTCAACAGGTTCAAATCATTATTTCTAGCCATGACTTAACAGTGGTGCGAAATATAACCTTACACATCTCATCGGAAAATCAGCAGGTGCAAAACTCATTACAAAATACAGGTGAGTATGATTGTCATGTATTCGATACACACTTCGGGAATTAGCAATCCATCTCAAATGCTCTGGTATTGTCGGTTTAACTAAACCCCAACTCGCCCCATACCCACCCACAAGAGCAACCCAATTTTGCCGAAGCCATGTCCCCCTAATAACTTCCTCGGAAACCATAACTTTGTGGGGATCTCCCATTTGGAGGTCCGCCGGGAATACACTTCCACCACCCTACTGAGAGGATGGGGGCAGATCATAGCATATAAATGCAGAGTGTAGGTTGAAAGTTTAACATATAATCCAGCAGCTAATGAATAGGGTGCTCCCGGTACTCCATCTACATCAAAGTCTTCAACTTTGACCGCGTGAGGAACTCCCCATTCTAGTGCCAAGTCACCTCACTATACTCGCTGTACCGGACTGTCGCAGCCACTTTCCTCAGACCGAGGCCACCTGTGGTACATAGTATCAGTACTAGGGTGACGTTACATGTGCCCTGACTCCAAAGTGGCGTGATGGCGTGTCTGATAAGTTCAGCCAGTCAGGTATTGTCCATTTGTCCGTGGTCACTGAATGTACAGAGGCCTGTAGGCTAGCCCGGCTGGGGCTGGGGGGGAGGTAATTCAGTAAGGTATCCAGTGGACGATATAGTGTATATCACACATTGCAAATTAGCAGTTCGTCACCATACCTTACTCTGATTCTGGTGGGTTCTCCCTGTGGTTCACCTTTTTACTCTTGGACGCCACCTTGTTAATGAAGTCCATGGCTGCCTTGGGGGCTGTCAGGAAGATCGGCTTCTCCTCCCACGTGACTCTTAGACGTGCCGGATAGAGCATGGCATATGGTATTTGCAGGTCTCGAAGCTTGGCTTTGGCGGTGTTGAATTCCTTTCTCGCCTGTTACACCGCGTATGTGTGATCTGGGTAAAAGTCTAATTTATTACCTTGATAGGTGATGGTGCCTTTTTCCCTCGTGAGTCGTAGGATGGTGTCTCTATCTCTGTAGTTTAAGACACGGGCGATTATGGACCGAGGAGTTGCGCCTATCGGTGGTTTGGGCGCCAAAGACCTATGCGCCCGTTCGATGATAAAAACAGAAGACATGGAACCCTCTTCAAAGACATCCTTGCATAACTGTTCGACATATGGCTCCATGCGTCCTGTGTTGGTCGTCTCGGGAAGGCCTGCGATGCCTATGTTGTTGCGACGCGACCGCGCTTCCAACTCCTCCGCCTTAACTCTGATTACCTCCAGGACTTTCTCCATGCCCGTGCATTTGGTGGTGGTGGCATGCGTGTCATCTTCCACCGTGGATATTCGTTTCTCCGCGCCGTCCAGCCTCTCCCCATGCTGCTCCATTTCGGCATGCATTCTGTCCATTCGTCCGGTCAAATTGTCTAGCTTCCTGTTAATGTCTTGGAGGTTGGTTTTAATGGCCTTGAGAATGTCCACCATATTGCATTCTTCTGATCTTCCTGATGCTGTGTCTTCTTCTACCGACTCTGCCTGACCTTTTGGGGTTTTGCGCGCCTCAAAGTTTATTTTGGATTGTTGTCTGTCAGGTTTGCCCATATTTGCTGAATATAGGTGGGGCACCAAGTGTGGGACAGCAATGACCGGCACTAGGTTTCACTTGTGATGTCTCGTGAGGTGTGCGGGTTCGTGCAGCGATGGCTGTCGCCACCAGTCACCCACTGAGAATATTCAGGAGATGCTATAACAAATGCCACCGTCCGAGGGCGCAATGATGCACGTAGGTGATGCGGGTAGGACAGCTGAGAGTTACCTCCGGTGTGGGTATGTGAGTGCACGTCGCACCACGCGCGCAATGGCAGTTCGCGCTATCCGGTGCAGGAAAGCTCTCTTCGCGTGGGTCACTCGCTCCAGTGGATCGTGGGCAATCTCGCAGTGTTCAGGTCCTGTAAGTGGGGATAGGGCCACAAGGCAGCAAGCAAGGACGGTAGGTCGGCGCCAGAAGTGTTGTGATTTTTTGATCAGCACTCGTGGTGTTCGACTCCCATGCAAGCTGTGGGGGGAGGGGCAGAGGCGCAATAGTGGTAGTGCAGGCAAATCTTAAGTGCGAGCTTAACGGGACCTTCACACAAGTCCTCGGGGGTCAGCTGAACATATTCGTCCGGTTCCCACAATACCGATGCAGTTGAGACAGTGCGCAAGACAGTTGCCTACAGCCGGAGCGTTATGCGATGTATCCCCATGTTGCAATCATTTAGCCCAAAGTCATAGGTGTGGCAGAGTCGCGTGGAGAGGTCTTGCCGATGTACTTTATAAACGTTAGTAGAGACAGGAGCCGTACCTTGTCATGTGTGACTTCGTAACGGCTGTAGTTGTCCGTGAAAACCGCCATCGTAGCCTTATCGGCGCCGCCATTTTGCGCGCTGGACCTCTGCCGGGTCAGTCCCCCCTCGTATGTGTATAGTACAGGTCGCCACTTTGGTGCTGCTCACCTCTTACTTCTTGGTGTTAAACACGGCCGGCGGTGTGGGTCATACAGGGAGGCAGCATACAGCGAATGTACATAATTCAGTGCCGAGTTGAGCGGTCAGACTCCATGACATCACTGGTCTCCTGTTCGCTTACCGGAGCTGTTTCTGCCGAAAAGGGAGCCAGCAGTAGCCTTTAAAGTTGCTCCGATTGTTCACTCGAAGTTCCCATTCATCTCCATATGCTTCAAATTGGCAAAGGTGATGTTTTAAGAACCTTACAGCATGTGTGTATGATCCGCTCGGCGGAGCTGCTCGTTCAAGCAGCCATTCCGCTGTGCGCCCCCTAGCGCCTCATTACCAATTATAATTTAATTAGTTACCAATTAAAAATTAATTAACAATTATTTTTAAATAAATACCAATAAAAAAAATTAACTATTTAATTAGTTATAATTAAATTACTTCCCACCCTATTCCCCTATAAACCCACAACCCGCTCCAGAAAATAAATGAATAAAATTAACATGATTATCAATTAATAAAAATTAATTACCAATTATATTTTAATTAATTGCCAATTAAAAATTAATTAACAATTAATTGTAAATAAATACCAATAAATTAAAATATTTCATTAGTTATAATTAAATTACTTCCCACCCTATTCCCCTATAAACCCACAACCCGCTCCAGAATTATATTACTCAAAAATTAAATAACATAAATTTACTTACTTACTTACCTAAAATTCGATATTTTTGTTGTCTATATTCTGTCCCTCGATATTTTTGTTGTCTATATTCTGTCCATTCCATATTGTGTCCATTCCATATTTTTGAATCGATATTATTGTCATTCCATTCGATATTTTTGTAGTCTATATTCTGTCTTATCTATATTCTGTCTACTCGATATTTTAAACTCGATATTTAGCTACCTCGATATTTTTGTGGTCGATATTATGTCTGTATACCGATAAAAAGGAAGTTTACATTGTGTGTAATTTTTTTATCAAAGGAGAGAGGAAGTGAGAGAGTGACTGCAAAGAATATTCGCAGCTCACCTTTCTGTCACCAGTGTGTTTTTCACCACGTGCTGGGACATAATGCACACTAAAGCTCTACATCTAAAAGATAGTAAAAGAAAGATGTTATGATTGGTAATTGTTACTATCTTAATGTGGAGTTGAATAACATCGCCCTTTCACACACGTTCCCTCTCACATTTAAAATAACTATTTGTATAGTTTATATCCAGGACGTTTGACCGATTATAAAAACATTCCTGCTAATGGAAAAAAAATATATACATGTAATTTGATACACCCATAAAGAGATTCACTCACCCAAACAACTGTTTCCATATACAGTCTTAACCTCATATACCTACTAAATCAACTATTTACACATCTTTGGACAGTCACACACCTCCCACCCAATCACACACACATTCACTATCCCATAGAAATACTCACTTAAGTATTTAATAACTAATATAGACTTTCACATAGCTGGTAACCAACTTATGTAGTAGTTTACACAACAAGAGATAGAGTGATACAGATATGCACACAGTTTAATCACTATACCATATATTTAGTGAGACACTTTAAATTATCCTTTAGTTCACTTCACAAGCCTTAATAGAATAAGGAGGTCCTCTTCTCTACCGGCCACTCGGTTTCATCGACTAGGTATTTGAAAGTTGTAAGATAGGTAACAATGCCTGATAACCCTGTCATGGTGTAATTAGCTTACAGTCCAATGAAAGAAGGCATGTTTTATGATCAAACAGCTTCCACATGGGAAATTATATAGCAACGTGTCATCTTGTTCAATCAGTGGGATGGACCTGCTAGCAGTGTTTCCACCTAGATAGGAGAGTACAAAGGCAATCTTTGTTTGGTCATTTGAGGAAGCGGTTGGTTTGCAGAGGAAATGAAGCCTACACGGATGGAAGAATACACTAAACTACTTGGGGTCCCCATAGAACAGCTCAGAAGTGGCTAACGGAATCTGTGGAGTGTTAATAACCTGGATAGGGTGTGTACCTAGCGGGTCCTGAAGGGTTGAGAAGAAAACTACACCTGGGTGTCTCCCCTACTTCCCATTGGTGAACGGACCAAGCTATTGTAAGTAGTAGAGGCCCACAACATGTGCTAGATGATTTCCCGATAGCGTGTTTGTATTCTGCTGCTGAATACAAACACGCTATCGGGAAATCATTTAGCACGCCGCCATGTCATCGGAAAAAAGATAAATGAAGTCCACGACTGTTCACTATCCCTGAAGAACACGTGGTAACGTCTCGGGTGCTGACCCAGTTACGGCCGTAATATCGCTGAAGCTAGTGGCCAGCTTTTGAATGTCATCTACGCATTACCGCACACGTAGACGCAGGCATTGAAACAATATACTTGACACGTCACGGCAGTTTTTAATAGCTTAGGAAGAGCTGACATAGGTATCAATACGCAGTTCTGAAACCCTCTAAGCAGTCAAACAGAGCTTCACCGTTTATGAATATACTTCGGCAGCTAACTGATACGGTTCAATTAACAGGAGAAGTCTAAAGATGCTTTTCCTAAACAGCATCATGATGGTATAGTCCTGAAGAAGACACGGACATGTGTCGAAACGCGTAGACAGGAAACCATCCACTTATAATTTTTATCAATATTCATTTTTATATTAATCAATGCATATGCTACAATGTTAAAATGTTTTATCAAATACCATGAATGATTCATTGCTTTTATCAAAAATTATTCAATGTATGTAATTAAAATGTACTTTTGTTGCTAAAAACAGTTGTTGTATCAATTCAAGTGTGTCTCAGCAGTAGACATATTCACTGAATGCCGACAATTTGTAATGCAGACACTATCTTTGAATGTACGTGGCTTAGCTTTAAGGAAAGGTGGCATTAAGTAAGTGACATTAGGGGGAACAAGAAGTGGTCTCTTGGGCCACAGTCTTCTCTCCACATTGACAAATGCACACTTTCTCCAGGTAAAAGCTGTCCCACAGGAACTGCTTTCCCTTAATGAATAGGATATCATCTTCTTTATGGCGTCATTATCATATCAAGGTATCAGATCAATAGTTTATGACCACAACTGCAGTCACAAACCACTTTTGCATTACACTGTAAATTGGTTGAGAGGGACTCCCGTTTTAAGCCTCGTCCTCCTATGAAATCGCAGTCAATGGCTAAGGGCTCTTTGCGAGTCAAAAAGTAATTTCCAGCTGACAATGTGTCTTTTGAACATAATGATTTCCCTATTTACATTGTTTACAGTGCTGGCTTCTAAGCTCTGGAACGCGCTTCCTGTCCATATTCGATCTCTAGAAGATCTTTTTTCATTCAGGAAAGCAGTTAAAACCTATCTTTTCCCATTGCCCTATTAAAGCCAGCTCTTTTCCTAGTTGTTGTCTGTTGTGTTACTTTGTTTGATATAGCGCCGGGACGCCCCTTTGCTGGGGCAGCTGCGCGCTCAAAAAATTTGATTAACATAACATAACATAACATATTTGCTCTCTACAAACCTATGACTTTGTGCATTGCAGACTCTGTAAACACAAAAACGTTTGCTACATCAGGCCCTAATAATTGATGGAAGTTGGGAAAATCAAATGATTATTTCCACTAAAGCAAACTATAGACAACAACTAAACAGTTCAATCAGCCCAACAAAACTGTATTTAAATATTTACATATCCAATGAATGAATGTCATTTACTTTTGTTATCATACTTTACCAATAATATTAAGTCCATTAGTTTCAGCTAAGGATATGCTGCAACTTCAAGCCTTCTAGATAAAGGTATAGAGCTGAATGTTTAATGTAATAAAATAAATACTTACAAAAACGTAATTTATGCAAAAACTCATTGATGAACTAAAAGTAGATGGCTTTTCTCCCTCCATATCCCATTAGTTAAATTTCATGATTTCATATTCGGATCTAACCCGCCCTTATTCAAACCAATTCATCATTGACACTCTGAAAATTATTGCATTTCTTCTATACCACAACAGAATTGAAACTAAAGCACATCCTGATGGACTAATATCTCAATTTTGTTAATGCCTTTGGTCTACCGCAGACTTCTGTAGCTTCATTGAACACAGTTCTGGTGAGACAATATAATCATAAATTGTTTTACTATACAACCCTGATACTTAGAAAACTATACTAGATACCTTTAGGTGCCATAGTGAGATATAACACGTCCTTATGTATCACTTTCAGTTTCCCTATTGTATCACTCAAAACATTTGAGAATCCATGTGCTCGCTCACAGACGTTGTCTGATCCTGTTAGGGTTCAACTTCATATGGTAATTTATTTGATCCTGCCACCACATCGAATATATGGTAATTTCTTAGTTACATACAACATTTCCATAGCCTCATGCATCTCCCATACATGCTAATGCCTTCAATTCCAAACAAATGTCTAATTTTTATGTTCTACCTATCAAGGTGCATATCAGGTAGCTACAGATATTTGCCAATTCTATCAGTGACCTCCAAATTCATTAAGGAGCTCATACAAAATCCCAGTAGGTAACATAGCAGCTTACTGGGTCAGTGAAGCAGCCAGCTCTGCCCCTCCACCCCTCCTCTCCCCCCACCACCGCCAGTGGAGGACCACCCACAACATTTAGAGATTTCTTCCTGTATAGCAAGGGTCTATTTACAAAAAGTGCATCCATCAGTACAGCGTAAACAAGCTTGGTAAAGATGAATGGAGAGTAATCACCCATGTTGTTGTGTCCTCTTAACATTATTTTTAGCTTTTGAGAAACAACCAGAAAGCAAGGGGTTGCTTCTGGTACTATAAATAATCAGTGGCTGTATCTCTGCCCTAAATTTGGAGAAGCTTCCCAAGGGAGGCTCAACAGTCTTGTGGCTGACTGGCTGCTGAGTAAACTATTTTAGCTGAGACTCTGCCATGGGAAACCCAGCTGTTCCTCACCTCCATATAATACCCGAAAAAATATGTCTTTAAGGGCGTTCAGAACAATTGTTTTAAGGAGGTTCTCCCACCCTCCTCACTCTGAACAGTTTGCAAATGTTGAACTTAAGACCTTTTTAACGGAGGAAGGGCATTACACTGTCTAAATTCTATGTGCTTTTTTAAACCGCCACCTGTGGTGAACTCTCTAATAAAGAGATGACCGACCCCGCCTGTAAAGTCTCTGTTGCCTCATAATCAATGCCTAATAACTGAAATTGCTGACATTGCGACGTGTCTTACAGTTAGTTCATGAGCAACATGATGCAGCTGAAAGTATGTTATATTTTCCGCTAAACATGTGACCTTCGTCACTGAAGTAGGTGGGTCTTTCTGTTATGCAGCAGGGAAGGGTACTGTTTAGTGCAGTCTCCCATTTGTTACCGAATGAACGGTGTGACTGGCAGATGCTCTCACGCACTGCAACGCTGCATCATTAAATGCATGGGGCCCAATCAACTCAGACTCTCCTTTCTCACAAACCCAGACTTGTGAATTTTATAGCCAGGTTTGTAACCCCATACATCACACACATGTAGGACAGCTTTTGTATGTTCTTTATGTGGGTGATGTATGCGAAGCTTCTCCCAAGATCTTGCAAATGTGTATGGAGGCCCCTAAGTACCATATGCATTATCAAACAGAGGCATTGAGAGGATCTATGGAGGGTCCTCACATTGCCTCATCGGGCTTATCAAAGAGAGTTCCCCTGGTACACATCCGGAGAATTAGGCAGAAAAAAAGTTGGGTAGTTAGAAAACAGTCATACAGGCCTCATTCCCCACTCACGGTGGTGGAGTAGCAGAGTTCTTCTCCAGTCCATTATATTTTCTAATGCCTCCCTAAAAGAGCTTGATTGCATGTTAGGGGAATTGGTAGATGGTAATCCTGACATAATAAGGGCCACAGTTTCTAATAACGTTTTAACTTCAGCATATCTGGAACTGTTGTTTTGTTGCTTTTTAAGTTTGTTGCTATGTCTAATATTTATTACCAGAGAAACAATTGTACTTTTAAACGCATATAATATTTTTTTAACAACTTTAGTTTTAAAGGTTGATGATCGAAAGAGATGATTGTGGAAATGTGGTAAGGTAGCCACATGATTTATTTAATCTCTGCTGATTTCTGAACAACCTGTAAACTGGAATCATGACACGCTGACGCATCCTTTCAAGTCCTCGAGGCCTTGAAAGGCTGCAATATTAGCATCTGGTATTTACAGCTCTTTGGAAAGGCCAGCATGCAGAATCGGACATACATGAAACTGAAATCCTCAGTTTACATCGACCATACTGTAATCTTTTTGGTTTTATCATTTTTCCCGATTACAGTAAATGCAGGGCGTAAACGTTCACATACATGAATTGAAATCAGTAATAAAACTACCCCAGTTACAGGCCCCATGAACTTTCAACAGACAGTTTGTTTTTACTGATGAGCTGTTCCAGCGAAAGTGCAAAAAAAAAATCTGGCAGTGAAGCAGGGCTCTCTGGAGTAAAAGGTTGTGATAATGTAATGTTTACATCAAGAATTTATTAGGTGCATAAATCAACATAGGAAAACAGCAGATGGAAGCCTGCCGCAGAATCCACGCAGACAAACATATATTCTATATGAAAACATAATGGCGATGCACCAAGCCCAGCTGAACATTTATTAGTTATCATACTTTGTGAAAAATGAGTCGATTCCAGAATTAATAGAAAACCAAATGCCTCAAGTAAATGTGTTGTACAAACGCGGGCTCCAAGTTTTCTAAATATTAATGCTGCTAATGAAAGAAAATGCAACGTACTAGCGTTCTGGATGGTACACATTGTGCTGACTTTTTCACTTTACGCACATTATTGGGTGAGGACAAATAGCGTTTGTTCATGAGTTTTGTCTCGGTAATTGTCCCGGATACTATGTGGAGAAAATTAAGAAAAAAACTACAAGAAGTGTAATTCCTTGCATATAAACTGTGGTATTGACCCTTTATGCATGTGAACTTATTCCCCATTTTAAATTTAAAACTTCAAAAGTTGCGATAAAAATTAAAGGTGTTCATTAACAAAAGGAAATCTATGAGCATAGATCTCTTCACATGTAGATTACTGCCTAAGTCTAGAGAGAAATGTAATTTCGGACGCATTCTAAAGTATCCATCCCCTTATACAATGGGGTGGCGCATCATATGACTGAAATTATGACTATGTGGTAAATTTTCAGTTGAATTTCTACTATAAGCTAGTTGAAGAAGTTCTCTTCCCAAGCAGGGGAGAATGGCACCACCAGCACGGAGATCACGGATACCAAAACAAGACCAAAAGGACAAAAATGCAACATACACAAGCTGAGACTCCACCGGTGCCAGCATCGATTGCACACTTCAACCAAAGCACATGTTGCACGCACAAGCCGATTGCTGAACCACGACAAACTCTCTGGAAGAGCGAGCGTTTTCAGTGTATAGCCTTCGGACCCCATTCTCATCACCAGTTGTAGCATCCTGCCATCCTAGGCACTTGCCAATAAGTAAGCCACACTCGTGGTAATTTTACATGTCTTTATTCCGCTGCGTGTAAGTCAAAAGTCAACATTCTAAGCCTGCCTATAACTCATCCCTTCAACACTTACTTAACAGGCCTATGGCATACAGTGGGAACCAAAAGATTTCCAGAGTGATTTAATTGCAATAAACTACAACCACCAGGCACCCTGACCTGCTATATATTGCCTGCCTGCTTCAGAAACCTCAAATGTAAGTCCGACTAAGAACTTAACACGTCTTTCTCACAACTAGTGTTTGTATCACCACTCAAGACAATCTCTATGTAATTCCTTTGCCCTGCACTTCAGAATAGGCAGTTATTCGAAACGTCTGCCTATGTAAAAACATTTAACAACTTGCAACAACACATTAGAATTTAAAAAACAACTAACAAATCTACATAGTAACATGCAGTGAGTCCATCCTCTCTTAATTCTCTCTCTTCTCCTCAAATAATTGTTCTTCAAACTGAGGTTAAGGAAAAAAATCTATTCACCAAAATATTGAAACAAGGGTTCTTTTCATGTGCAACTTGCTTTCTTATTTGGGCACTGTTTTAAAGTGGGTTTCTGGTTGGCAAAGGTTTGCACACTATCCAAGCCGGGACTGTCACTCTAGTAAGGGTAAGTTACCCTTTGGTAGCTTGGCAACAGCAGTCAGGCTTATCCTCAGAGGAAATGTATAAAGTATTTCTTCCTACACACAGAAAAAAACCCACAGAAATACTCCACAGCAATTTAGAAACACAGCCAATATTTATTTGATCAAAAAAGACCAAAACGACAAAACTCCAACATACACAGCTCAAATTGGTTGGATGACAGAAAATGTCCTCCAGCTGAATGCTGCTAAGACTGAGATCTTGTTGTTTGGCACCGCTCAAACAACTTGGTGCCCTACCTGGTGGCCTGCTATGTTAGCCACCGCACCTACCCCGACACACATGGCAAAAACTTTGGGGGTCTGACTGGACAACTCTCTATCTATGGGAGACCAAGTCATGGCCACCTCAGAGCCTGCTACCACACTCTGAGTCTTTTGCGTAGAGTGTTCCAGTGGCTGCCATTATCAGTTTGAAGAACTCTGATTCATGCCTTGGTCATTGGCCGACTTGATTATTTTAATGCTCTCATAGCATCGGCCAACAAATCCCTCTTGAGTAGATTACAGATAGTTCAGAATGTTGCAGCGCGACTGACTCTCAAAATGCCTCCTCATACCTCGTCTCGGCTCTTCTCGGCCTTTGCTGAGGCAGCTTCACTGGCTTCCAATCCGCCAGAGAATTAAGTTTAAACTTTACTGCCTTCCCCACAAGGCTCTTTATGGACTGAGCCCTAGCTATCTGGCGAAAACACTAAAGTTTTACCTCCTGTGCAGACTACTTAGATCTGATGGTGAAGGGCTGTTTGTGGTCCCCCGTTACAGGAAACTTTGAACAGGAGCCAAACCCTTTGCCTATCTGGCTCCAAAATATTGGAACTCTCTGCCTGAGGACCTGCATAAATGCCCCAGTTTTTTTGGTTCAGGAAACTCCTGAAGACTGAATTAATCCGGGACTGATTTTTCTGACCTGTCTTATTGCCTCCTCTGCAGCACGCAGATACCCCTTCGGGGGTGATTCCGGGGCTTTATAAATCCCATACAAATACAAATACGTAGTAAATACACTTCTGGGCAGTACATCCATCTTGGAAAGATGGGCACCAAAGTGAGGCAGGTATCTCAAACAGCAGAATTGTGAGAGTGTGACTCAACCATTATGTTTAACCCATTTGGTTCTCATCATTTTGGGCACTGCAATAGCCCTTTATATTCCATCTGAAGAGAACAAGCAGTAGGGAGAGCAGGAAGTGGCCCAACTGCTGTCTGTAAAAGAGCAAAAAGAACCTGCTAAATAGGCTAATTTGGATGGAAACATTGCTTATATAAAAATGTTTCCCAATGTCTGCTTAGGCAAGGGGAGCATCACCACCATTCCTATCTGCAGATGTTGCAGGCAGCAGCAGACCAAAGGCAACCTGCCTTGTCCCACCAGGTCTGCCTGTTTCTGCCGGTTAAAAAGAATTGTTTCAGCACAATGAAAACATAGTAACTGAAAATGTAAAATTGTCTAGCTAACATGAAGGAAAGTTTCAATTCTATTAAGGACACAAAGGCAAGGATTATGCATTGTATAGCAAAAATACCTCATGGAGGAAAAGCACTTCCTCTTTCTTTGAGCGAAGTGTTATGCCATCCGAATGTTATCAAAATTCTTGCTTCTGTTCATTGCTTATGGAATAAAGAACAAAACCGATCTGTACATTTTGGAGTCCTGAAAATCTCCAAAACAACTGCACAGTATACAATGTCAATCATCATTATGCTATCACTTAGGATACAATACAAGAATAAAGTATGCAGATTTTATTCATCCTCACGGAGTAGCTGTCACAGTATTTGGGTGGGTGAGTGGAGATACAGTAGGATTGCACTCAACTCAATGCAAAGAAAACAGAATTTCTTCTTATTTCCCCTCCTGAAACTGACCCCGAAACTCAGACTTGGATTAAGATCATCACAACCTTAAACTGTCCATTGACAATTGTGAACTCAGCCAAATCGCTGGAAATAACCTTGGACTACAACTTGAACATGCAAGACCACATCAGCTCGATGGCCAAATCTGCCAGATTCCACCTGAGCTACCTATGGAAACTGAAACCCTCCCTGGACGCTCCCGACCTAAAAATGGCAGTCCAAGCACTAGTCTTTTCTAGACTGGAATATGGCTGCTCCACCCTCTCTGGCTTGCCCAAGATTTCTCTAGCACCCTTAAAAGCCTGCATCAATGCAGCCGCCAGACTACTCAAAGGCACAAGGAAATTTGATCACATTTCCCCACACCTGAAAATGCTGAACTGACTTCCTCTCGAGGCCAAAATACAGCTAAAGCTGGCATGCATCACGCACAAGGCCTTATACTCCCTTGCATATCTGCCACAGAAACTTGTGTTATCTGGAGGAATCAGAAACTCACTGTCTGCCAGAGACCTCCTACTCCAGCCTGCACGCTTTCGGAAAAAAACAACTTATAATTGGGCGTTCGCTGGGGCTGCGTCAAGAATATGGAACTCCCTCCCACCCGCCATCAGAAGAATCCCCTCTGTTGCACGTTTAAAAAAGGATGCCAAATCCTTCCTCATGAGTAAATTCCTCATCTAAACCCTGTCCAATAACCCCCCAACAGAGACTATTGCCTCCTTCCGTCGACCTTTCGCCCCACCAAGAAACCCGGGGCCTATCTTCAGCAACTATAATGTTAACTATACTTTGTATCCTTCCTTCCCTCCTGTTGTCCTCTGCTCCTGTACTGGTAACGGTACCTTGTGTTCCTTGCATCCCCCTTGCACTTTTGTGATTTCGTGCCTTTTGTACAACTCCTTGACTCTGTAAAGCGCTCTGATACCCTAACGGGTCAAGTTCGCGCTCTATAAAACACAAAAGTAAATAAATAAATAAATTGCCATGGAGGGGTAAACCTCCCCTCAATGTCCTTGTAGAATTGAAACTTTCCTTCATGTTAGCTTCATGTTAGCTTGGAATTGTTACTTTCTAGGTCAGAACGGAGGCTCATATTGTACAAGTTTAATGCTTATTGACCACAAACCAGGCAACATTCAAGACTGTCTTGATAAAGAGTTTCCTAAAAGTGGAGTCTGTGCACCAATCTGCTACATTCAGGATGTCCTCCAAGTGGCCCCCTCAATGGAAGGCTTTGGGGTCCATGGCTCCTCTGGTGGAATGAGCTCCAAATTTTGAATTGTCAATACCTGCTTCTTGCTTCCTTCACCCACTGCACCCATCTCCCTATAGCTGGGAATGAGACAACTTTAAATGTTTTTTCGAGAGCAATAAGTGGCTGAGAAGTTCCCCAGAGGGCAAAGCTCCTCCATTATTGAGGCATGTGCCCTTAGGCATCTTACCATACATAACTTTGGATGTTGAGGGAAAGCTGGATAATGAACCACTCTAGTATGGGGTTTAGGCCTCTTTGAGATGGAAAATGAGACCCCGAAGAAATCCTGGCAGAAATATCAAGAGTTCTAACATCTGACATCCTCTTACAAGAGATGAGACATAAAAGGACTGCCAACGTATCTGCTGCGATATCCTGAAAAGGATAGTTGCCCACTGAAATGGCTGAACGGCAAGCATTGATGGTCCTATAGGCTAAATACATCTCTGGCAACTCTGACAAATAGTTAACAATTACTGCTACATCTGACCCCATGGCGTCCCGACTCCTTCGCATACACCATGCGTGACCTGTAATATGCCTTGACATTAGTTGGAGAGCTTCTGCAGGAACCAAGTGGTGCAAGCATCCTCCAATAGATTCGGTGTCTTGGGAAGAGGGATTGTAGAATCTATAGACTTTCCAGAAGAACTGGATACCAGACTTGAGATCTCCAAAGTGTTGTCACCAGTACCATACCCTCTTGTCGTGATCGGGCCTGGCAGTTTTCCTGCTGATCATCGAGAAGGGGGAAAAACATATTCTTTTATCTGACTTCAATCCTGTAGAAACACATTTGTGGCTTCCACCAGAGGATCCAGGAGCAGGCTGAGGAAACGTGGAAGTTGATGGTCCAGGCGTGAGGCAAACAGGTCAAACTGGCATGGTCCCCACCTATTCATCAGGTCTAGGAACAGAGATGGATCCAACTGCCAGGTAATAGACTCCTTCAGATGTCTAGACTGCCTGTCCACTATCGGATTCAGCCTTCCCAGAAGAATACTCTGCCATCACAGAAATCTTATAGAGCAGGCATTAATGCCAAAAGTCTTTGGCCAGATTGCCCAAGACTTTGGAACGTGCTTCTCCCAGATACTTGATGTATCTCACCGCCCATACCTTGTCCATTTTCAGAAGAATGGAACAGGACGCCTTTGTTGAAACTAGGCTATTGACTGCAAATGAGCCTGCTAGGAGCTCTAGACAGTTAATGCGCAATTATTCTTCGGCTCCAGACTAAGGTTCTCCATTGGTAGCAATCCCACATCTGACTCCCCAAACAAGGCAGCTTGTGTCCTATTAGGCCTGGCATCTTTTAGCGTGGTTTTCCCTGTCTTTTTGCTTCTGGGCTCCTGTTTTTGACTGTGTGCTGAACTTCGTTTTTTCTAGTTTTAGGTCTCTAGGCACCTTACCACTTTTGACCAGTGCTAAACTGCATGTGCTCTGGGTGTGAAATGTAATTGTATTTGGTTTCTCCATGTTTGATTTACTAATAAGGCCAGGATACAGTGCATTGTGTTCGCCCAGGGCCTGTAAATCAAATGCTACTAGTGGGCCGGCAGCATTGATTGTGCCAACTACATGAGTAGCCTTCAAACCTGTCTCAGGCCTGCAACTGCAGAGCTTGTGTGTGCATTTCGACATGGTATGTACACCTACATATATGTCAAAAGCAGTAGAATGCACTCCAAATTACAATAGTCTTCAATAAAGTTCAATGATTGCTCAAAAGGCAGTATTTTGGCATGCAACCCTGGAGCGCACTCATTCAGATACGTTCAATTAGAGTAGAACTGGAGCCTCGTCAGGCTCCTCAAGCTCAGGATGCACAGCCGGCAAATAAAAATTGACAATCCAATCCAATAAAGTCTACAGTATTTCTTCCATTTTTAATTCAGCTTATTCCAAGAAGTAATCCTTTCTAATCCATAAATTGTCATATTCCCATATTTTCACTTCCAGTTCAATGAGTGCCTGTCTAGGCGTTGCTCCAGAACACGTGGGGATTCACCATTCCTTATATTGCTGCATAGATATATACTAATGCATTTTGTGCAAACTACCCTTCCTCAAGGGTAACTATAATAAAAAGAATCATATGAGAACCACATATTATGATTGTTTTAATATATTCCCATTAATTGCATGTAAGGCACCCCTAAGGTAGGCCCTAAGTAGCCCCATGGCCAGGGTGCAGTGTATTTAAAAGGTTAGGCTTGTGGTTTTAAGTTTTACATGTCTTTAAAGTGAGAAACTGCTTAATTCATTTTTCACTACAAAAGGTTATCATTGGAGCTGCCTTTCAACACTTTCCAAGTTTACCTTCAGATTGGGAACAGAGAGAAAAAGGGAGTTTGGTGTCTCTGGACTCACAATTTAAAAACACATCTATTAGTGGAGTTGGTTTTTAAATTGCTGGTCTGAAAATGCCACTTTGTTAAAGTTGGGATTTTGTTACTTAACCATTCAGTGTCTCTGCCTGTCCCTAGAATACATGTCTGGGTTGGATGACAGATGGGCTTTGTGTATTCACTCTAGACAGTCACACACAAAGGGAGTTGAGGTATGCCCTGCATATCCTGATGGCCCATCACTAGGCTGATAAGTCTTCCTGAGCTAGAGTGGTGGGAGGAGTTGCACTTGCACCTGTCCCCTCACAAAAGAGTTACCTGCCACCCTGTAGTGTGGCTGGAACCAGGAAGGGCAAAGTCTTATGCCCTACAAAGACCCTTCTTTAAATTCTCCCTATTGCAAAGGCTAAAACTGGTAGAAGTACTGGACCTCTGACACCATATACTCAGAACACTTCTGGACTGAGGACATTCTGCCAAGAAGAAGAGGGATAGGGCTGCCAGGAGGGACTGCTACTTTCCAGCTTGTTTTGTGGTGCTGGTCTGCTGCCTGCTGCTTCTTTCTTGGGAATGAGAGTACTGAACCTTGATCTCTGCATCTTGCTTTCTAAGGTTATCTAAGGGTATGAGCTGCTCTTGCCTCCTATTGGAAGTCTCAGGGCCATCAAAGACTTCACCTGCAGCATCTGGGATTTTCTGCATTTATTGCTGCGCCTTATCAAGGGAGAAAAAGGTTGCAAAATATCTGGATAGTTCCTTGATAAAGGGATCTCTGAAGAGCCCGCCATCCGACACCTGGCCTGCCTCCAAGGTGGATAATTTCCCTAGCTTAGGGTCTAACTTTATGAGGAGATATCTTCAACACTCAGTAGAAGGTCACAATTTAAGTTTAATAATAATACTAACTAAGGGGGGGTCGGAGGGAACGTTTAACGACCACAATGCTACGTCCCTCAAGACTATTGAAAACCAACTGATGGGTAGCATTAAGTCATAACCTCAGATTGAGGGATAAAAGAATATGTGTGTGCTGAAGGCGAAATCGTTCATGGGGCACCTTAAAATTATTTATAGTGTTCCCATCAGAGTTCCATCCTGTACCGCCCTACATCATTTGGGAATGTCACCAGTAGTACCCAAGGGGTGACCCAGTGTACGATTTGGCACAGCGTTGCCTTGTAGGGGTTCAATTGCCCAATGTGGTTTGTATATGAGGTAGGTATCAGGGTGTAACTGGTAAGCAGTGCTAACTAGTGTAGAAAAACAAAGATTTTTTCAAAAAGTGGTGTAATTTAAAAAGGGGTAGAGGAAGGAAAATGAATTTAATAGAAACCTTCCGCTCCCACTATTTAAAAACAGTCCAGAAGGTAGTGTCAACAAATAACTACCTTGACAGTTTTAATGGTCGACATGTTTCTGCAGTTTTACCTTGTGCCCCAGGGTCACCTACTGCTTCGTCAGGACCTGCATTGCTACTGCTTAATTATGTGCATAAACGAAAAAGGGGAAGTGAAAAACAAATATCACCTTAAATTCTCCTGATTAGAAGACCGTTGGATTTCACAAAACAGCACACACATCAGAACATGAAAAGAAAAGAGAAGAACAAGCTCATTAGCAAGTGCCTCATGCAACACTAAGGTCATACAATGTACCTCACTGTGGCTGCTAATTCATTGATTATATTTATCATTAATCTTGTTCCCTGGAAGAGTCACAAGAGAGCATAAATACCACTTGTACAGAACACTCACCCACTGTGCAGGAGAATGTTGCCCCACCTCACCCGGCGTTAGCTCAGGTACAACGGAGCCCCGCTCTGTGTAAACGTACAAAAAGAAACATACAAAGCACTGGAGTAAGGAAGCACAGCTAGGCTGAGACAAGCCACTCGATATTCAGTGGTGGTTAAAAGCGCTAGCAGTTAACATAGAACTCACCTCTCCGTCGGTACTCCAGACGTCCATCTGGGCTGTCTGTGGGAGGTACCGACGGGGTGAGTCAGCCCGCTTTTACAAGTTCCGGTGTGTCTCCCGAGTGGTGGGCGCGGCGCTGTGACGTGATTGCGCCGTGCAGAGACTCACGGGTACTGTAGTTCTCAGGCGCCTGGTTATTCTCGCACTTGAAAACGCATTGTAAACATATTACTTCAATGTAGACTCTCTTAGTCTCTAAATTGGGTGGCCTCAATCTGACTATAGACAGTGCATTCTTAGGATTTGAAAAGAAATTAAAAAGGATTTAAAATGAGGGGGCGGGCGCGTCTGTATAATAGCGCACCGAACCACTCGCTCAGGGAGCGTGTCAATCCTATTAAGAATGAGGGGGCGGGCGCGTCTATATAATAGCGCACCGAACCACTCGCTCAGGGAGCGTGTTGATCCTATTATGTGTCCCGTCCCATTCTGGATTTCAAGGGACAATATGAGGAGAAAAGGGTTCAGAAAATTTGAAATCGGCGTCACTGTGTTGTCGCGCCACACCAGAGCCATGTCATCCTATTGCTGAGATTTTATTAGATTGTTTACCGGACCCATCATAGTGGTCCTGTCCTGCTTAGGACGTGTAGGAATGATCCTTTATTTTATCATTACTTTAAAGATACATCACTTAGGGCAGTGACCAAACTGTTGCCAAAATAATTTAACACAGTGTGTAAATTTCGTATAACACTATAGCGACATCCAAGGGATATCTTCGTTCAATCCTTGTTTATCTGTCCCAAGTTTGTACACCCATTTCTGTTCGCGCCGAAACAGGAAGCTTTTGATGTCAGTAATATGGGTAGGTATCAAAGGTTGCTCTAACACAGTCCACTGGAGATCAGACGGTGTATGTTTCGTTTGTAAAAAGTGGTTCGTGAGTCTGGTCGATTGCTTAGAGCACCTAATCGAACTTTTATGTTCGGAAATGCGTGTCTTAATTTTGCGAGTTGTCATGCCCACGTATCTCTTGTTACATGGGCACGTGATTAAGTACACTAAGTTGGAGCTGTTGCAATTTGTGAACCTCCGCTGTTCCCAGGGACGACCAGTCCCTATGTCAATCGTCTGTGATCGAGTGGTATTTGGACACGCTGCGCAATTTCCACAGGGATGGTGTCCTGTGGCCGCAGGCATGTCCCACAGTGTGCCCAGTGCTCGTGGTAGTTCTCCTTTGGGACGAGTGTGGACTAATTTGTCCTTTAAGTTCTGACCTCTTTTAAAGGCGAACAGTGGAGCCGGGATGGAGTCACTTCCAGTATTGAGAATACTCCAGTGCTTCTTCACTATTCTCTGGATTTGATTGGATTGTGTGGTAAACGTGCTCACACAAGTGACCCGATCTTGATGAGGTTTCGGTGGCATAATCTCCAATAATCCTTCCCGGTTATTATTGGAGGCTCTCTTTTTTGATCTACGGACTAGATGTTTCGGATATTCTTTTTGTAAAAGATATTTTTCTAGGCATCCTGCATGGTGTTCAAACCGGTTTCTGGTGGAACAATTTCTTTGAATTCGCAAAAATTGCCCGTAGGGCAGGTTGTCCCGGAGGGATTTAGGGTGACAACTGTTATAGTTCAATAAAGAATTTCGAGACATTGGTTTGCGGTATAATTCTGATGCCAAACCAGTGGGTGTGGCTGTAATGAGAATGCCGAGAAATGCCAGCTTCGATCTGCTTTGTTCCATTGTGAAACGCAGGAAGCGATTTCTTTTGTTCAACCACTCATGAAATCTTATGAGTTCTGCTTCACTGCCCCTCCAAATCACTAGAATATCGTCTATATATCGCTTCCACAGACGCACCTTGTCTGTGAAAGGATTGGTGTTAGAGAAGATATGATCTAATTCAAATCTGTGAACATACAGATTCGCTAGGGACGGAGCAAAAACGCTGCCCATGCTCTTCCCGCTCACCTGAAGATAGAGCGAATCTTCGAACTGAAAGAAAGTTTCAGTCATGGCTATATTTGCCAGAGTCATTATTAACTTAACTGGAGTGATTGAATCCAGGTCTCTTTCAGTTAGAAGTGCTTCTACTACTTCCAATGTTTCTACCTGTGGAATTGAGGTGTACAAACTCTCCACATCAAATGATACCAGGATGTCAGTATTGTTATCATATTCGATTTCAGGAAGAAGTCTCAAAACATCTTTGGTATCTTTGAGATAGGTTGGCATTTCGCTCACCATGGGTTTCAAAAATACATCAACGAAGGTTGATAATGGCTCTAATAGAGAGCCAATCCCTGAGATAATAGGGCGACCGGGGGGCGGACGTTGTGGTTTATGTATTTTGGGTAAGTGATAGAAGTAGGGAACTCTAGGGTTCACTGTACGTAGATATTGCCCCTCTTTTGCTGTAATCCAGCCCTCACTGAGGGCTTCCTCCACAATCTGACCTATTAGTCCAGTCAGTCTTTCGGTGGGGTCTGAAGTTAATTTACGGTATGCCCTGGTGTCATCTAGTTGACGAAGGCACTCTCGCCTGTAGGCGTCAGAGTCAAGTAGCACAATAGCCCCGCCTTTATCAGCCGGTTTGATAACCAAGGATGAATTATTGGCTAGATTGGTAACAGCGTCTTGTTCACTTCGTGAGAGATTCTGGAAAGGTCTATGTTCTTTCCGGAAGAGTTCTTTCAGGTCTTGGTCTACAGCTTCTTCGAAAGTGTGGACTTTTGCTGGGATTCCCATTGTGGTGGGATTGAAAGTTGAGGGTTTTTTTAAACCGGTGTTTTCAACTCTGGTAGTGGTTTGACCTTGAGCTTGTTGTTTATGGGCGAAGAGATAATGGAGTCTTATTTTTCTATAAAACTTGCCCATTTCGATTTGAGTGATGAAGGGATCACTTCTGTTGGTTTAGACAAAGCCTAAACCTTTGTTCAAAACTTTTTCTTCCATCTCAGTCAATTGGTGAGAGCTAAGATTTATCACAGTGTCGGACCGGTCGACGTCCCCGCTTGATCCTGCCCGATTACTTTCCCACTCCTCAGTCCCATTGCCTGGGGGGGTAGATTCCAGCGCACTTGGCCCTGTTGTGCCGTCCGTTGGCGGCCTCGTGACCTCCGGCCAAACCCTAAAAAAGGCTGTTGGTTGTAGGTTTGAAAGGGTTGATGTGGGTCATACAGTCCCATCATAGGAGGATAAGTAGGAGGTCCCCATGGAGATGGTTGCCACCAGGGAGGTGATGGCCCAAACTGTTGGCCATAGCCTCTCCAATTCCTCCTGGTGTTACCTCTACCTCTCGGTTTCATGGGAGTATCTCCTTGTTTGGACGTGTCTGAATCGCTCGAGCCAGTCTCAGAGCTAGAGGTGCCGTAGTTGGAACCTGCTTTTTGATTGTTTTTATTATATATTGGGGGAGAGTAGTCATCACTCGTATAAGGGTAGATCCTTGCCGTGCTGAAATTCGCCAGGTCTTTTTTGAACTTCTCTAATTTAGTGAACAAGATGGTGTCCCGGAACTCCTTGCTAGTCTTGTTCCCTTCTTCCTGTTTTTTAGAGAATACTTTACTAGAGGACAGAGTCGCTCTGATCTGTCCTTCCAGGGTTTGAATCTCCACAAGAATATTGTCAGCTGTTTTCTTGGCTGTCTTGATAATCAGGACTAGCCAATCGCGTGTGCACCTCCACGCTATGAGATACCAGTCTCTTAAGAAGTCCTTATCGTCCAAGAATAGACGTGGTGCGTTGTTCACTATGAGCCCACTGGGTGCACAATTGCCACGTAAGTATTCCGCCATTATGGTGCCGTGCACACATACCCTTGCTTGGTTCTTTTTGAGCACGAGGACTTTGGTCCACCCTTCGTCAGTATTGGCCTGTGCTACTGGTAAAAGATCTACAATACTAGGATGCTCTGATAGAATACTCTGTACTTCGTCCTCATCGAAGGCTAAGCCTAGATTGGTAGCCATTTTTTAGAAGAATACGATGTATAGTGGCGTGAATTCTCAGTTAAAAAAGTGCCTCAACTTCAACCAGATCTGCCTGTGTGTAGGTGCAAATATCTAGTAGTCATAAAATATCATGTCCGTACATAGAACAAAGAAAGAATTAAGACTGACCCGCAGCCACGCGGCTGCTCTAACACTAATACTAACTAAGGGGGGGTCGGAGGGAAAGTTTAACGACCACAATGCTACGTCCCTCAAGACTATTGAAAACCAACTGATGGGTAGCATTAAGTCATAACCTCAGATTGAGGGATAAAAGAATATGTGTGTGCTGAAGGCGAAATCGTTCATGGGGCACCTTAAAATTATTTATAGTGTTCCCATCAGAGTTCCATCCTGTACCGCCCTACATCATTTGGGAATGTCACCAGTAGTACCCAAGGGGTGACCCAGTGTACGATTTGGCACAGCGTTGCCTTGTAGGGGTTCAATTGCCCAATGTGGTTTGTATATCAGGTAGGTATCAGGGTGTAACTGGTAAGCAGTGCTAACTAGTGTAGAAAAACAAAGATTTTTTCAAAAAGTGGTGTAATTTAAAAAGGGGTAGAGGAAGGAAAATGAATTTAATAGAAACCTTCCGCTCCCACTATTTAAAAACAGTGCAGAAGGTAGTGTCAACAAATAACTACCTTGACAGTTTTAATGGTCGACATGTTTCTGCAGTTTTACCTTGTGCCCCAGGGTCACCTACTGCTTCGTCAGGACCTGCATTGCTACTGCTTAATTATGTGCATAAACGAAAAAGGGAAGTGAAAAACAAATATCACCTTAAATTCTCCTGATTAGAAGACCGTTGGATTTCACAAAACAGCACACACATCAGAACATGAAAAGAAAAGAGAAGAACAAGCTCATTAGCAAGTGCCTCATGCAACACTAAGGTCATACAATGTACCTCACTGTGGCTGCTAATTCATTGATTATATTTATCATTAATCTTGTTCCCTGGAAGAGTCACAAGAGAGCATAAATACCACTTGTACAGAACACTCACCCACTGTGCAGGAGAATGTTGCCCCACCTCACCCGGCGTTAGCTCAGGTACAACGGAGCCCCGCTCTGTGTAAACGTACAAAAAGAAACATACAAAGCACTGGATTAAAGGAAGCACAGCTAGGCTGAGACAAGCCACTCGATATTCAGCGGTGGTTAAAAGCGCTAGCAGTTAACATAGAACTCACCTCTCCGTCGGTACTCCAGACGTCCATCTGGGCTGTCTGTGGGAGGTACCGACGGGGTGAGTCAGCCCGCTTTTACAAGTTCCGGTGTGGCTCCCGAGTGGTGGGCGCGGCGCTGTGACGTGATTGCGCCGTGCAGAGACTCACGGGTACTGTAGTTCTCAGGCGCCTGGTTATTCTCGCACTTGAAAACGCATTGTAAACATATTACTTCAATGTAGACTCTCTTAGTCTCTAAGTTGGGTGGCCTCAATCTGACTATAGACAGTGCATTCTTAGGATTTGAAAAGAAATTAAAAAGGATTTAAAATGAGGGGGCGGGCGCGTCTGTATAATAGCGCACCGAACCACTCGCTCAGGGAGCGTGTCAATCCTATTAAGAATGAGGGGGCGGGCGCGTCTATATAATAGCGCACCGAATCACTCGCTCAGGGAGCGTGTTGATCCTATTATGTGTCCCGTCCCATTCTGGATTTCAAGGGACAATATGAGGAGAAAAGGGTTCAGAAAATTTGAAATCGGCGTCACTGTGTTGTCGCGCCACACCAGAGCCATGTCATCCTATTGCTGAGATTTTATTAGATTGTTTACCGGACCCATCATAGTGGTCCTGTCCTGCTTAGGACGTGTAGGAATGATCCTTTATTTTATCATTACTTTAAAGATACATCGCTTAGGGCAGTGACCAAACTGTTGCCAAAATAATTTAACACAGTGTGTAAATTTCGTATAACACTATAGCGACATCCAAGGAATATCTTCGTTCAATCCTTGTTTATCTGTCCCAAGTTTGTACACCCATTTCTGTTCGCGCCGAAACAGGAAGCTTTTGATGTCAGTAATATGGGTAGGTATCAAAGGTTGCTCTAACACAGTCCACTGGAGATCAGACGGTGTATGTTTCGTTTGTAAAAAGTGGTTCGTGAGTCTGGTCGATTGCTTAGAGCACCTAATCGAACTTTTATGTTCGGAAATGCGTGTCTTAATTTTGCGAGTTGTCATGCCCACGTATCTCTTGTTACATGGGCACGTGATTAAGTACACTAAGTTGGAGCTGTTGCAATTTGTGAACCTCCGCTGTTCCCAGGGACGACCAGTCCCTATGTCAATCGTCTGTGATCGAGTGGTATTTGGACACGCTGCGCAATTTCCACAGGGATGGTGTCCTGTGGCCGCAGGCATGTCCCACAGTGTGCCCAGTGCTCGTGGTAGTTCTCCTTTGGGACGAGTGTGGACTAATTTGTCCTTTAAGTTCTGACCTCTTTTAAAGGCGAACAGTGGAGCCGGGATGGAGTCACTTCCAGTATTGAGAATACTCCAGTGCTTCTTCACTATTCTCTGGATTTGATTGGATTGTGTGTTAAACGTGCTCACACAAGTGACCCGATCTTGATGAGGTTTCGGTGGCATAATCTCCAATAATCCTTCCCGGTTATTATTGGAGGCTCTCTTTTTTGATCTACGGACTAGATGTTTCGGATATTCTTTTTGTAAAAGATATTTTTCTAGGCATCCTGCATGGTGTTCAAACCGGTTTCTGGTGGAACAATTTCTTTGAATTCGCAAAAATTGCCCGTAGGGCAGGTTGTCCCGGAGGGATTTAGGGTGACAACTGTTATAGTTCAATAAAGAATTTCGAGACATTGGTTTGCGGTATAATTCTGACGCCAAACCAGTGGGTGTGGCTGTAATGAGAATGTCGAGAAATGCCAGCTTCGATCTGCTTTGTTCCATTGTGAAACGCAGGAAGCGATTTCTTTTGTTCAACCACTCATGAAATCTTATGAGTTCTGCTTCACTACCCCTCCAAATCACTAGAATATCGTCTATATATCGCTTCCACAGACGCACCTTGTCTGTGAAAGGATTGGTGTTAGAGAAGATATGATCTAATTCAAATCTGTGAACATACAGATTCGCTAGGGACGGAGCAAAAACGCTGCCCATGCTCGTCCCGCTCACCTGAAGATAGAGCGAATCTTCGAACTGAAAGAAATTTTCAGTCATGGCTATATTTGCCAGAGTCATTATTAACTTAACTGGAGTGATTGAATCCAGGTCTCTTTCAGTTAGAAGTGCTTCTACTACTTCCAATGCTTCTACCTGTGGAATTGAGGTGTACAAACTCTCCACATCAAATGATACCAGGATGTCAGTATTGTTATCATATTCGATTTCAGGAAGAAGTCTCAAAACATCTTTGGTATCTTTGAGATAGGTTGGCATTTCGCTCACCATGGGTTTCAAAAATACATCAACGAAGGTTGATAATGGCTCTAATAGAGAGCCAATCCCTGAGATAATAGGGCGACCGGGGGGCGGATGTTGTGGTTTATGTATTTTGGGTAAGTGATAGAAGTAGGGAACTCTAGGGTTCACTGTACGTAGATATTGCCCCTCTTTTGCTGTAATCCAGCCCTCACTGAGGGCTTCCTCCACAATCTGACCTATTAGTCCAGTCAGTCTTTCGGTGGGGTCTGAAGTTAATTTACGGTATGCCCTGGTGTCATCTAGTTGACGAAGGCACTCTCGCCTGTAGGCGTCAGAGTCAAGTAGCACAATAGCCCCGCCTTTATCAGCCGGTTTGATAACCAAGGATGAATTATTGGCTAGATTGGTAACAGCGTCTTGTTCACTTCGTGAGAGATTCTGGAAAGGTCTATGTTCTTTCCGGAAGAGTTCTTTCAGGTCTTGGTCTACAGCTTCTTCGAAAGTGAGGACTTTTGCTGGGATTCCCATTGTGGTGGGATTGAAAGTTGAGGGTTTTTTTAAACCGGTGTTTTCAACTCTGGTAGTGGTTTGACCTTGAGCTTGTTGTTTGTGGGCGAAGAGATAATGGAGTCTTATTTTTCTATAAAACTTGCCCATTTCGATTTGAGTGATGAAGGGATCACTTCTGTTGGTGGAGACAAAGCCTAAACCTTTGTTCAAAACTTTTTCTTCCATCTCAGTCAATTGGTGAGAGCTAAGATTTATCACAGTGTCGGACCGGTCGACGTCCCCGCTTGATCCTGCCCGATTACTTTCCCACTCCTCAGTCCCATTGCCTGGGGGGGTAGATTCCAGCGCACTTGGCCCTGTTGTGCCGTCCGTTGGCGGCCTCGTGACCTCCGGCCAAACCCTAAAAAAGGCTGTTGGTTGTAGGTTTGAAAGGGTTGATGTGGGTCATACAGTCCCATCATAGGAAGAAATCTTTGTTTTTCTACACTAGTTAGCACTGCTTACCAGTTACACCCTGATACCTACCTGATATACAAACCACATTGGGCAATTGAACCCCTACAAGGCAACGCTGTGCCAAATCGTACACTGGGTCACCCCTTGGGTACTACTGGTGACATTCCCAAATGATGTAGGGCGGTACAGGATGGAACTCTGATGGGAACACTATAAATAATTTTAAGGTGCCCCATGAACGATTTCGCCTTCAGCACACACATATTATTTTATCCCTCAATCTGAGGTTATGACTTAATGCTACCCATCAGTTGGTTTTCAATAGTCTTGAGGGACGTAGCATTGTGGTCGTTAAACTTTCCCTCCGACCCCCCCTTAGTTAGTATTAGTGTGAGAGCAGCCGCGTGGCTGCGGGTCAGTCTTAATTCTTTCTTTGTTCTACGTACGGACATGATATTTCATGACTACTAGATATTTGCACCTACACACAGGCAGATCTGGTTGAAGTTGAGGCACTTTTTTAACTGAGAATTCACGCCACTATACATCGTATTCTTCTAAAAAATGGCTACCAATCTAGGCTTAGCCTTCGATGAGGACGAAGTACAGAGTATTCTATCAGAGAATCCTAGTATTGTAGATCTTTTACCAGTAGCACAGGCCAATACTGAGGAAGGGTGGACCAAAGTCCTCGTGCTCAAAAAGAACCAAGCAAGGGTATGTGTGCACTGCACCATAATGGCGGAATACTTGCGTGGCAATTGTGCACCCAGTGGGCTCATAGTTAACAACGCACCACGTCTATTCTTGGACGATAAGGACTTCTTAAGAGACTGGTATCTCATAGCGTGGAGGTGCACACGCGATTGGCTAGTCCTGATTATCAAGACAGCCAAGAAAACAGCTGACAATATTCTTGTGGAGATTCAAACCCTGGAAGGACAGATCAGAGCGACTCTGTCCTCTAGTAAAGTATTCTCTAAAAAACAGGAAGAAGGGAACAAGACTAGCAAGGAGTTCCGGGACACCATCTTGTTCACTAAATTAGAGAAGTTCAAAAAAGACCCGCCGAATTTCAGCAGGGCAAGGATCTACCCTTATACGAGTGATGACTACTCTCCCCCAATATATAATAAAAACAATCAAAAAGCAGGTTCCAACTACGGCACCTCTAGCTCTGAGACTGGCTCGAGCGATTCAGACACGTCCAAACAAGGAGATACTCCCATGAAACCGAGAGGTAGAGGTAACACCAGGAGGAATTGGAGAGGCTATGGCCAACAGTTTGGGCCATCACCTCCCTGGTGGCAACCATCTCCATGGGGACCTCCTACTTATCCTCCTATGATGGGACTGTATGACCCACATCAACCCTTTCAAACCTACAACCAACAGCCTTTTTTAGGGTTTGGTCGGAGGTCACGAGGCCGCCAACGGACGGCACAACAGGGCCAAGTGCGCTGGAATCTACCCCCCCAGGCAATGGGACTGAGGAGTGGGAAAGTAATCGGGCAGGATCAAGCGGGGACGTCGACCGGTCCGACACTGTGATAAATCTTAGCTCTCACCAATTGACTGAGATGGAAGAAAAAGTTTTGAACAAAGGTTTAGGCTTTGTCTCCACCAACAGAAGTGATCCCTTCATCACTCAAATCGAAATGGGCAAGTTTTACAGAAAAATAAGACTCCATTATCTCTTCGCCCATAAACAACAAGCTCAAGGTCAAACCACTACCAGAGTTGAAAACACCGGTTTAAAAAAACACTCAACTTTCAATCCCACCACAATGGGAATCCCAGCAAAAGTCCTCACTTTCGAAGAAGCTGTAGACCAAGACCTGAAAGAACTCTTCCGGAAAGAACATAGACCTTTCCAGAATCTCTCACGAAGTGAACAAGACGCTGTTACCAATCAAGCCAATAATTCATCCTTGGTTATCAAACCGGCTGATAAAGGCGGGGCTATTGTGCTACTTGACTCTGACGCCTACAGGCGAGAGTGCCTTCGTCAACTAGATGACACCAGGGCATACCGTAAATTAACTTCAGACCCCACCGAAAGACTGACTGGACTAATAGGTCAGATTGTGGAGGAAGCCCTCAGTGAGGGCTGGATTACAGCAAAAGAGGGGCAATATCTACGTACAGTGAACCCTAGAGTTCCATACTTCTATCACTTACCCAAAATACATAAACCACAACGTCCGCCCCCCGGTCGCCCTATTATCTCAGGGATTGGCTCTCTATTAGAGCCATTATCAACCTTCGTTGATGTATTTTTGAAACCCATGGTGAGCGAAATGCCAACCTATCTCAAAGATACCAAAGATGTTTTGAGACTTCTTCCTGAAATCGAATATGATAACAATACTGACATCCTGGTATCATTTGATGTGGAGAGTTTGTACACCTCAATTCCACAGGTAGAAACATTGGAAGTAGTAGAAGCACTTCTAACTGAAAGAGACCTGGATTCAATCACTCCAGTTAAGTTAATAATGACTCTGGCAAATATAGCCATGACTGAAAATTTCTTTCAGTTCGAAGATTCGCTCTATCTTCAGGTGAGCGGGACGAGCATGGGCAGCGTTTTTGCTCCGTCCCTAGCGAATCTGTATGTTCACAGATTTGAATTAGATCATATCTTCTCTAACACCAATCCTTTCACAGACAAGGTGCGTCTGTGGAAGCGATATATAGACGATATTCTAGTGATTTGGAGGGGTAGTGAAGCAGAACTCATAAGATTTAATGAGTGGTTGAACAAAAGAAATCGCTTCCTGCGTTTCACAATGGAACAAAGCAGATCGAAGCTGGCATTTCTCGACATTCTCATTACAGCCACACCCACTGGTTTGGCGTCAGAATTATACCGCAAACCAATGTCTCGAAATTCTTTATTGAACTATAACAGTTGTCACCCTAAATCCCTCCGGGACAACCTGCCCTACGGGCAATTTTTGCGAATTCAAAAAAATTGTTCCACCAGAAACCGGTTTGAACACCATGCAGGATGCCTAGAAAAATATCTTTTACAAAAAGAATATCCGAAACATCTAGTCCGTAGATCAAAAAAGAGAGCCTCCAATAATAACCGGGAAGGATTATTGGAGATTATGCCACCGAAATCTCATCAAGATCGGGTCACTTGTGTGAGCACGTTTACCACACAATCCAATCAAATCCAGAGAATAGTGAAGAAGCACTGGAGTATTCTCAATACTGGAAGTGACTCCATCCTGGCTCCACTGTTCGCCTTTAAAAGAGGTCAGAACATAAAGGACAAATTAGTTCACACTCGTCCCAAAGGAGAACTACCACGAGCACTGGGCACACTGTGGGACATGCCTGCGGCCACAGGACACCATCCCTGTGGAAATTGCGCAGCGTGTCCAAATACCACTCGATCACAGACGATTGACATAGGGACTGGTCGTCCCTGGGAACAGCGGAGGTTCACAAATTGCAACAGCTCCAACTTAGTGTACTTAATCACGTGCCCATGTAACAAGAGATACGTGGGCATGACAACTCGCAAAATTAAGACACGCATTTCCGAACATAAAAGTTCGATTAGGTGCTCTAAGCAATCGACCAGACTCACAAACCACTTTTTACAAACGAAACATACACCGTCTGATATCCAGTGGACTGTGTTAGAGCAACCTTTGATACCTACCCATATTACTGACATCAAAAGCTTCCTGTTTCGGCGCGAACAGAAATGGGTGTACAAACTTGGGACAGATAAACAAGGATTGAACGAAGATATCCCTTGGATGTCGCTATAGTGTTATACGAAATTTACACACTGTGTTAAATTATTTTGGCAACAGTTTGGTCACTGCCCTAAGTGATGTATCTTTAAAGTAATGATAAAATAAAGGATCATTCCTACACGTCCTAAGCAGGACAGAACCACTATGATGGGTCCGGTAAACAATCTAATAAAATCTCAGCAATAGGATGACATGGCTCTGGTGTGGCGCGACAACACAGTGACGCCGATTTCAAATTTTCTGAACCCTTTTCTCCTCATATTGTCCCTTGAAATCCAGAATGGGACGGGACACATAATAGGATCAACACGCTCCCTGAGCGAGTGGTTCGGTGCGCTATTATATAGACGCGCCCGCCCCCTCATTCTTAATAGGATTGACACGCTCCCTGAGCGAGTGGTTCGGTGCGCTATTATACAGACGCGCCCGCCCCCTCATTTTAAATCCTTTTTAATTTCTTTTCAAATCCTAAGAATGCACTGTCTATAGTCAGATTGAGGCCACCCAACTTAGAGACTAAGAGAGTCTACATTGAAGTAATATGTTTACAATGCGTTTTCAAGTGCGAGAATAACCAGGCGCCTGAGAACTACAGTACCCGTGAGTCTCTGCACGGCGCAATCACGTCACAGCGCCGCGCCCACCACTCGGGAGACACACCGGAACTTGTAAAAGCAGGCTGACTCACCCCGTCGGTACCTCCCACAGAAAGCCCAGATGGACGTCTGGAGTACCGACGGAGAGGTGAGTTCTATGTTAACTGCTAGCGCTTTTAACCACCGCTGAATATCGAGTGGCTTGTCTCAGCCTAGCTGTGCTTCCTTTAATCCAGTGCTTTGTATGTTTCTTTTTGTACGTTTACACAGAGCGGGGCTCCGTTGTACCTGAGCTAACGCCGGGTGAGGTGGGGCAACATTCTCCTGCACAGTGGGTGAGTGTTCTGTACAAGTGGTATTTATGCTCTCTTGTGACTCTTCCAGGGAACAAGATTAATGATAAATATAATCAATGAATTAGCAGCCACAGTGAGGTACATTGTATGACCTTAGTGTTGCATGAGGCACTTGCTAATGAGCTTGTTCTTCTCTTTTCTTTTCATGTTCTGATGTGTGTGCTGTTTTGTGAAATCCAACGGTCTTCTAATCAGGAGAATTTAAGGTGATATTTGTTTTTCACTTCCCCTTTTTCGTTTATGCACATAATTAAGCAGTAGCAATGCAGGTCCTGACGAAGCAGTAGGTGACCCTGGGGCACAAGGTAAAACTGCAGAAACATGTCGACCATTAAAACTGTCAAGGTAGTTATTTGTTGACACTACCTTCTGCACTGTTTTTAAATAGTGGGAGCGGAAGGTTTCTATTAAATTCATTTTCCTTCCTCTACCCCTTTTTAAATTACACCACTTTTTGAAAAAATCTTTGTTTTTCTACACTAGTTAGCACTGCTTACCAGTTACACCCTGATACCTACCTGATATACAAACCACATTGGGCAATTGAACCCCTACAAGGCAACGCTGTGCCAAATCGTACACTGGGTCACCCCTTGGGTACTACTGGTGACATTCCCAAATGATGTAGGGCGGTACAGGATGGAACTCTGATGGGAACACTATAAATAATTTTAAGGTGCCCCATGAACGATTTCGCCTTCAGCACACACATATTCTTTTATCCCTCAATCTGAGGTTATGACTTAATGCTACCCATCAGTTGGTTCACAATTTAAGTTTGCCAGGAAGCACAGGGCGCATTGGCCTAACCGTATAAAATATCCGGATCAAGGAGGTTACCAGAGTTTTGGGCCTCTCCTGCCAGACATATATAAAATCTGTGTAAGGGGTCCCAAAACACCTAGCACTTTGTCCTGGCAGGAGGTCCATGAATCGTCAAGGCCCTTCTTTGGGTCTTTAAGGAATTTTGTAATGAGTGTGGCCAAAGTCCACCTTCTCCACTAGAGACGGCCTGGGCATTCTGCTCGATTCGTTCCCCAAACCTTTTTATCCAGGGTCTTTCTAATGCGGCTGCCCACATATTGCACCACCTTAGTGGCTGAGGTCCAATATGAGGAACAAGAGTGGAAGAAATAATTGGGATTGAACATGTATGAGGGTTTGGTAGGTCCTTCACCATCAACAGACTAAATTCTGGGATGTTTAGAGCCAACTTCTTGCCTCCCCAATCTGCTGGGGGCCTGGTTTATCCCCAGAATCAATATTATCTGAATCTTCCCCAGCATCATCTCCTGAAAGGTTGAACAGATCATCATCGGGGGTAGTCCCAGAAATGTCATTCTGTCCATAATTGTGGTCATCCGCCCATTTTTAAAAAAAGGCTAGGTACAGCCTACAACAGCGTCAGATGTTAGAGGATTAAAATGCC
Source organism: Lissotriton helveticus (assembly GCF_964261635.1). Taxonomy (NCBI): domain Eukaryota; kingdom Metazoa; phylum Chordata; class Amphibia; order Caudata; family Salamandridae; genus Lissotriton; species Lissotriton helveticus. The sequence continues at coordinate 1,474,884,877 of NC_136065.1, forward strand.
CTTCAGGGACTACTTTTTCACTGCCATAACCCCGGAATTACTTTATGCCCCCTGAGGGGAATGGATCCTTACCTTCACTGGCCAGAAGAATGCTGGTTTTAGCGACTAGTTACAAAGTTGCATGGTAATAGGCTCTAGTGCCCAAAAGATACACCAGCCCTGCACTTAGGGGTAGAAATATCTACTCTTTCTCTATCACCTCCTCTTACTGCCCTAGAGAATGTGAGAAACAAGCGTTTACAATGCAATAGGTCTCGCATTTGCAAGAGTTAGAGCTTTTGGTGTTGTAAATAAAAATGTATTCTACTTGTTTTGTTTGGTGTGCAGTGGATGTGTGTGGGGTGGAGATAGATAGTTTGCACACAAAGTGGTAAATGAACTCTGGAGAGAGGAGCAGAAAGAGTGTGTAAGAAAGCGAGAAAGAAGGAGAGAACAGGCCACAGATACATAGAGCGTGGGTTTGAGAAATGTGAATGTTGAAAAGGAATGGGGAAGAAACTTTGCTTGAAGATCTGAAATGAACAAATGTGAGAGAGGTGGGGCGAGAATGTGAGATCGAGAGAGAGGTGTTAGAGAGAGCATGAGATAGAAAGAGAGTGTGCACTGAGACGGCTTGCGCCTAGGAGCACAAAGGGGAACTAGAAAAGATGAACACTGGGATTCTTCACCAAAAGACCTGCATGGTTTAAAAGGAACACAGCCTTTTCATACAAAGCTGATCAATGTGAAATCATAGTGAGTTCAGGAGCTAAACAAATTGTACACTCTTGAGCTGCCATTGGAGGGCTTTTCATACATTTCAGGTACACTTGAAAGTGCGTTGATTCTTATTTCGTAAGAAGGATTAGCTCATTTCCAGCACACGGACAACATGCATCTAATTTAAAAGGGCACGGTTGAGGGGCACTGACTTGAACTTAAAAAACACTGCCACTGCTGCGCAATGAGGGCCATCTATGTGATTGCTGTCCCTCTCGGGATCACATGCTCTATTGCACTGCTGGAGGCCTGTTTGCAAACACACAATCCAATTGCTGCAGAGAGAGAGAGAGGCTTGCAGGCATATTTCAAGTTCAAGTTCAAGTTCAAGGATTTGTATAGCACACTACTCACCCATAGGGTCTCAAGGCGCTTGTGGGAGGGGGTGCATTATTTATCGAATAGCCAGGTTTTAAGTTCCTTTCTGAAGGAAATGTGGTTCTGTGTGAGGCGGAGGTGAGTGGGGAGAGAGTTCCAGGTCTTGGCTGCCAGGTAGGAGAAGGATCTTCCTCCCATGGTGGATCTGTGGATGCGCGGAACTGTGGCAAGCGCTTGGTTGGAGGATCTTAGTTGGCGGGTGGGTGTGTAGAAGGACAGTCGTGTGTTGAGGCATTCGGGTCCTAGTTTGTAGAGGGCCTTGTGAGCGTGGGTGAGGAGACTGAACGTTATTCTCTTGTTGACGGGAAGCCAGTGGAGGTCTTTCAGGTGGCCGGTAATGTGAGCTTGGCGTGGGATGTCCAATATGAGTCTGGCAGATGCGTTTTGGATGCGTTGGAGTTTTTTCTGTAGTTTGGCTGTGGTTCCGGCGTAGAGGGTGTTTCCATAGACCAGTCGGCTAGTGACCAGTGCGTGGGTGACCGACTTTCTTGTTTCGGTGGGGATCCAACGGAAGATTTTTTGGAGCATGCGGAGTACGTTGAAGCAAGAGGATGAGACAGCGTCAGCTTGTCTGGTCATCGAGAGGGAGGAGTCTAGGATGAAACCCAGGTTGCGTGCGTGGTCTGTGGGTATGGGTGCTGTGCCCAGGGCCGATGGCCACCAGGAGTCGTCCCAGGCAGAAGGTGAAGATCCTAGGATGAGAACTTCCGTTTTGTCTGAGTTAAGTTTTAGGCGGCTGTTTTTCATCCATTCGGCTACTTCTTTCATGCCTTCATGAAGATTGGTTTTGGCAGTGTTAGGGTCTTTGGTGAGGGAAAGGATCAGCTGGGTGTCGTCGGCGTAGGAGATGATGTTGAGGTTGTGTTGTCACGCGATGGATGCGAGGGGACTCATGTAAACGTTGAAGAGGGTGGGACTGAGTGATGATCCTTGTGGGACTCCGCAGATGACTTCGGTGGCTTCTGATTTGAATGGGGGGAGTCGGACTCTCTGGGTTCTCCCGGCGAGGAACGAGATGATCCAGTCCAAGGCTTTTACTTGTATTCCGACGTTGCTGAGGCGTTGTATGAGGGTGCTATGACAGACTGTGTCGAAGGCGGCGGAGAGGTCAAGTAGGATGAGGGCAACTGTTTCTCCGTTGTCCAGAAGTGTTCGGATGTCATCTGTCGCTGCAATGAGGGCGGTTTCGGTGCTGTGTTTGGCTCGAAAGCCGGATTGTGAGGGGTCGAGGGAGTTGTTGGATTCAAGGAAGGTGGCGAGCTGGCTATTAACGGCTTTCTCAATGACTTTGGCAAGGAATGGGAGGAGGGAGATGGGGCGGTAGTTCTTAAGTTCAGAGGGGTCAGCTGTGGGTTTCTTCAGGAGGGCACTCAGTTCGGCGTGTTTCCAGCTTTCTGGGAAGGTAGCGGAGTTGAAGGAGCAGTTGATGACATCACGGAGATGGGGTGCGATGATGGAGTCTGCTTTGTTGAAGATGTGGTGGGTACAGGGGTCGGTTGGCGAACATGAATGGATGGAGTTCATCAGGCGGATGGTGTCTTCAGTGGTGATTGGGTTCCAGGCACTAAGGTTGTTAGAGATCGGTTTGGGTTTGGAAGTGGGAGGGGTGGGCTGTTCTTTTGAAATGTTCTGAAAGCTGTTATGTATGTCGGCGATTTTGTTGTAGAAGAACGAGGATAAAGAGTCGCAGAGGTCTTGGGAGGGAGTAATGTCGTTAGAGGCTGCGGTGGGGTTGGTAAATTCTTTGACGATGTTGAATAGTTCCTTGCTGTTGTGGGCGTTGTTGTCGAGTCGATCCTTGAGTGCTGATTTCTTGGTGGATCGGATCAATTGGTGGTGTTTGCGGGTGGCTGCCTTGAAGGTGGTCAGGTTGTCAGTGGTTGGGTTTTTTCTCTATGTTTTTTCGAGAGTACGGCATAGTTTCTTGGAAATCTTGAGGTCATCGTTGAACCAGGGGGCCTTTTTGCTACCTTGTTTGATCTGGTGGTTTTTCAAGGGTGCTAATTCGTCAGCGCTGTGGGTGATCCATTGTTTGAGTTTGGTGGCAGCTTCGTTTGGGTCCGGTGAGAGGGCTGGAGGGTTTTGGTTGAGTGATGTGAGGAGTTGGTCGGTGTTGATTTTGTTCCAGTTTCTTCGAGGAGCAGGTTGTGGGGGGTTGTGAATCGTGGTGGTTTTGTAGCTGAAGTGAACGCAGCTGTGGTCCGTCCAGTGGAGAGCTGTGGTATGATTGAAGAAGATGTGTTTGCTGGAGGTGAAGATAGGGTCGAGCGTGTGTCCGGCTAAGTGGGTGGGGGTGTCAACAAGTTGTTTGAGTCTGAGAGTTGCCAGGTTGTCCAGAAGGGTGGTGGTGTTGCAGTCGTTTTTCTTTTCTAAGTGGAAGTTGAAGTCTCCCAGTAGAATGTAGTTCTCGGAGGGGAGTGTGGGCTGATGAAGTCGGTGATGTCTTCGCTGAATTGTTTACGGGTTCCTGGTGGTCTGTAGATGAGGGTGCCTCTAAGTGTGGTCCTGGGGTCGGTGTGGATCTGGAAGTAGAGGTGTTCGGCGGTTGCAAGGTCATCGTCGGAGCTGGTCGTGATTCTGATGGTGTTCTTATGGACGATGGCGATGCCGCCTCCTGTTTGGTTGGAACGGTCTTTTCGGATGATCTTGTAGGCGTCCGGGATGGCTATGGCGATGTTAGGTGCTGATGATGCTTTCATCCATGTTTCTGTAAGGAAGGCGATATCCGGTGACGCAGTGTCGAGTAGGTCCCAGAGTTCTGTGGCGTGTTTGTGGATCGAGCGGGTGTTTAGTAGGATGCATTTCAAGTGGTTAGAGTCGGAACTGTGTTTGGAGTTCGTGGCTTTGGTGTGGGTATTGATGCAGGAGAATTTGCAGGAGTGGCAGGCGAAGGGACCGTGGGTGCGTCCAGGGGCAGCATCGAGGAGTGCGCCCGGGGTTAAGGGCTAAGAGGGTGGCGGCGTCATACGTAATGCGGGAGGAGTGCGGTTTCCATTCCATTTCCATTACTGCAGACTGAAAACTCAACCTCAGAATTGTGTAATAAAAAAATTACATTACTGCATGCGGGCCCACATCGTGTGTGATGATGCTCATTCACACATGACTACTGCTTGACACTGAAGAGTACCAAGCAATTCTGGTGCTGCAAAAAGGCAGAGTATGCAGGTTTAGAGTGTGCACAGGGATGCCAAAATGACCAGTGCTGTACCAGAGAGGGGCGGCGAGCGTCATGCACACGTTTGCAGTGCTGCAACTGGATTTGCACGTTAGTGCACTTCTGCTCGTTGCAGCCCTTGAACACATGATTCATTACTACACAGAGGTTGACGCACAGAGACAGAACGTTGCACATTGCGATATTTGCACAATACCTCACTGCTCCACATTAAAAGTAATTGTTAGACCTAGGATCCCTGGTTGGCTGAGATAGGTACCTTAGGCCAAATAGGGAGCATGGGTTCTACGTCAGGGAAAGGTAGTTCATTTTCTGAGATAGCTCCGCTCACCCCCTTGGTAGCTTGGCATGAGCAGCCAGGCTTATCTTCAAGGCAAATGTGTAAAGTATTTGCAACCACGCTCACAGCAACTCAATGATGACACCACAAATAGACTTCACACGAGTTTTATAAAAACAAGTATAAATTTTATATAAAAAGATATACAATAAGACCACACAATATAAATCTAACATATGCGTTTGTCTACTATTTCTCCTGGCCGGTTGTTAGGCCAGCCACCACTTGTAAGATCTGGCGATATTAATGAGCACTTCTAAACATTCTCCTGTAACCCTAATATCATGTTAAACAGTTCGTAATGCTAGAATCAGGAACTTTTGCAATGTAAAAATAATGCAAGGTGTAATGCCGCAATCAGACACTCTACAATGTAAAAATAATGCAATGCGTAACACAACATTCAGGCCCTTTGCAAGGTAAGAATAAAGCAATGAGTAATACAACCACCAGGTACGTCGTTATGCAGAAATAAGACAATGCGTAATACATTAATCAGGTAGTTCGTTATGGAGGAATAATACAATGCGTCATACACTAACCAGGTAGTTCGTTATGCAGGAATAATGCAATGCGTAATACTCTAATCAGGTACTCTGTTATGCGGAAATGATGCAATGTGTAATACGACAGTCAGGTACTCCGTTATGCAGAAATGGAACAATGCATAATACACTCAAGCACGATCGCGGTGCCTTAGGCGGTCTCTCCGCCATTCCTTGTGACTTGGAGTCAGCCTCTCAACAGTTGCCCCCAAAACGGGTATGTTGTAATCAAAAAGTGCAGCTCCGCACTCAGGCCCCTATACTGCCACTCCCTTGGCAATACGAGCCACGATACGAGCCAAAGCAGAGGCTTGCACTGTCAAAATAAGAGAGAGGCCGAGAGCGTCTCCCTCTGAGCCCGGAATCCGCACCAGGAGTTGACACACGTTACCTGGGGGGCGCAAACTCACTCCCCTCTCCTCGTCCAGTGGCTGGACCTCCAATGCAATCTGTGTGAATTGGCAACGGCGAGCTTGGGCCAGCGGCTCAGCTCCTCTGGTGCTGCCAGTTCGGGCCGCTACTGTTATGAAAATCGCAAGCTGTCACAGGGCACACAGCGTCGCTGAGACTTCCTTGAGCTTCAGGTGCATGATCACCAGGCACTCCAAACGAAGGTCTCAGGCTGCGCAAAGATCACTTGCACAGCGTCACTGAGACTCACTTTAACTCCGGGTGCACGATAACAAAGCAAATCCTCACGAAGGTCTCACGGTGCACAAAGCACACGCAGACAGCGTCGATGAGATTCACTTGGATTCTGGTACACACAATAACAAGGCAAATCCGCACGAAGGTCTCATGTTGCACAAAGCACATGCACACAGCATCAATGAGACTCACTTGGATTCCGATGCGCACAATAACTGGACAATCCTCACAAAGGGGTTCAAGCTGCAAAAAGCACACGAACACCACGTTGCTGATCCTTGCTTGGACACCAGGTGCCCATGATCATAGGGCACACCTTACATGGGTCTCAGGCTGTAACAAGCAAGCACACACAGCTCCGCTGAGACTCTCCTGGAAAATGTTGTGTTACTGTGTTTCCGCAGCAGGGAGCCAGCTCACCGCTAGCCCTTGGGGATTTGTTACTTCAGGACACAGCACAGCAAAGTCATTTCAAGCAAGGGGACACAGCACACAACAAAATCCCTTTAGCCTTTCCTTGGTTAAAGCAGCAAACATCAGGCCAGCCCCAGAACACACAGCAAGAGTCAGTCCTTTCCTTCAGTCTCCCCTCTTGATTCTTCCTTGGCAAAGGTTCTTCTTGACCACGATGTAGCTCCAGTCTTGTTCAATCTTGATTAAGCCATTGTCCAACGTTCAGGGACTTCAGCTCTCATAGTTATAGCCTCAATGACTTTGAAGTTTTTGTGTTCAGGGAGCACTGACGCCTGTTCAAAACAGTTCTGGGTGCCTCCCTACCAGTGACATCTTCTTAATTTGATCAGAGGGAGTTTGGATTCTCAATCACTGGGCAGGAGATGGGACAATTGTTTTATAGCAGCAACCCAGGCCTCTTCACCTCTAGGGGCTACTCCTCCCCCTACACTCCAGATGCAGGTCAAGGTTGCTGTCTCACCACCTCCCTGGGTCAAGACATTCCCCAGATCCTATTGCTTTCAAATCCAGCCAGTCAATCCACAACCAGGCAGAGACACACAGAAATGTTAGAGCACAAAACCCCAGCCACTTCTAAAAGAGTGGCTTATAAGCACACAATACAAATTTCACCTTCATATAAAGATGTGTTATTACATAAGATCAGGCATACTAAACTTTACCTCTCCATCTTAAGCCTTTTGGGAATATAGGCTGGAAAACATATTACACAGCCTTCCCATTCTATCCTATAGGCAAGATGGCCTTTCAACAGTGAAAAATGAAATTAAGAAATTTCACTGTCTGGACATGCTACACACCTTTGTACATGTCTACCTTGCACATGCACTTTACCCTGCCCAGGGGGTCCCCTGGACCTACCGTAGTGGTGTCTGATGTGCATAGAAAGGGAAGGGTAATGTCTGGCCAGTGGGTGCACTTGTCAGAACAACATGGCAGTTTAACAAACTGTGCGCAAGCACTGCAATGGCAGGCCTGAGTTCCCTTTTTTAGGCTACTTGTTTGGGTGGCACAATTAGTGCTGCAGCCCTCTAGTAGCATTGAATTACCAGCCCTGGCACACATAGTGCACTGTACTAGGGACTTTACTAGTAAGGCAAACATACCAATCATGGACAACCAATTACCATTACACTTTATACAGGGAGCACTTACACTTTGTCCCTGTTTAGCAGTGGCAAAGTGTCCAAGGCATCTAAGTTGGCAATGCCATGCCAGAAAAAATGTCTAGGGGAAAGCAAAAAGTTTAGGGACTTTAGCCACAAAAGGTCAAGTCCTACAGTAATTAACATATTGTATTGTATTGTATTGTAAGTGCATTTGTATAGCGCTTACCACCCCTGATAATTCAATTGTTGCAAATTGAGGAGTGTGTACAGCGTTCATTATTACTCAGACTGAACGGGATTAAGGGATTGTTGAACACTGAAATGAATGTACATATGGCAACTGATTATTACACACTGACACTGCCATACATAAATGTTTCTGCCCTGCCTCACCTTGCTTTTGACTCTTTTGTCCCTCTTGCTGTCGTCGCTCTGTTCTTGCACACAATGATTTTCTCTGCAATTGCCATCAGCAGATGTTGGATAATGAAACAAGATGTTTAGGAATAACAGGGTTACAGCCCATGGTCCTGAGCTCGCTGTTTAGGCTACTACACCCCTGGGGTCCTGGTAGTGCTGTCCCTGCGTTTTGCCCACCCCCTGACAGCGAGAGGGAGGGAGCTAGACAGAGATGATGGGGAAGCAGAGGTTTTGCACAAGAATAGGAAACAAGATACACCAAAGTGGGTGCCAAGCTGAACCATAAAGAGTAGCACACGTTTATATCAAATGTTATGTGCATGGGCCATCAAACGGTCACCATGCTGCTTTTAAAAAGCATGGAAATGAGCCCTGTGCTAAACCATGATGCACAGCCATGTTCAGAAAAGTTCCCATTCAAGTCTTACCGCTCTTGATGAATGGCAGTGCAAGCAAAGCACGTGCCATGCTGTATCCACTGTGTGGCGCACCGTGCAGAAGAAAAGCTAGGCGCAGCCTCTATTTTTAAAGAATAAAGCACAGCGTGCCGCAGTGCAACAATTAGGGAATGAGAAGAAGTAGAGGAGCCAGGGGGTTATTTGAAAGAGTTGGGGGCAGAGAACCGCATGCTTAGAGTCACTCTGGGAGCCGGGTCTGGCAGCATGGGCAGCATAGACGAGCAGGACTTGTGCCGCAGTGCAAGAATTAGAAAAAAAAGAATGGAAGTGGAAAGACACTATAGTTAGACGGTGCTGCTCTGCAGAAAATAATATGTGAGGTATTTCTCCCTGAACCAATTAGGCAGCAGCAAAAAGAGCGACACAGCACTAAACCAATGGAAAGGCAGCTGGTGGGTAAAGTCCTGTATCGAATACAGCAGTTCTTCCAGACAGCGCATTCTCGCTGCCTAGGCTCGACCTAAAAAGGGGGAGCTCCATAGTGAAAAGACTGCTAGCTGGACCTGTCAAAGTGTGAAAAAACCGGAAGTTTATCAATCATAGCCAAAAGACACGCTCATCCACTGAACTACCACAACCACCGAACTAGTCAAAGTCGTGAGAGCACACCGGTGAGACAATGGCACTGATCGGGACACCTGTGCGCCCTTTAGCAGCGCCAACCCGTCACTTTGACAATACTCAAAGAGCTTCCCTCCCGTCAGCTCCGTGCCAAAACAGCACCCGAGTTGCCCAATGCCTGGTAAAGCGGGCCCACTGGAAAAGACAGCTCCCCTATTAAGTAAGGTAGGGGGGCATGGTGGACATGTGCCACAGTAAAAGGCATTGAACTGCTTCGCTGAAGGTAGTGGAACTTCAATCTTTATTGGCAGCAACTCCCACTCCCTCCCTCCCCCCCAAAGGCCGATAAGGTGGTTAAGATGCGCGCTGTCCCCTATGAAGAAAAACAATAAATATAATACGTTAATCCCCCAGAATAGGCAATCATCAAAGAAAAGCACTAATGTGGCTGCTGAGCACCAAAGATAGAGGAAGTTCTTTTCCTTGATGAGGTCTTTATGCTGGACTGAGCAAGGCCATTGGCGAATGTTATTTTTCTTGAACCAAAGAGTCATGGGAAATGTAGTCTTAAGTTTTAATGTTACTACGGAGCTGACAATAAAGAAGGAGAAATGCACAATTCGTGTCTCAGGTTCTAACATACATTTAGTAGTAGTAAAGTTAGGAGTCCTAACTTTAGAACTCCTAAACTGAGAAAAATCCTAATTTTAAGACTTTTGGTATTCACAGTAGGCATTTAGGAGTCCTAAAGTTAGGAGTCCTAACTTTACTACTACTAAACTGAGAAAAATCCTATTTTTAAGACTTTTGGTATTCACAGAAGGCATTTAGGAGTCCTAAAGTTAGAAGTCTTGACTTTACTACTACTATATTGAGAAAAATCCTAATTTTAAGACTTTCGGTATTCACAGAAGGCATTTAGAACTCCTACATTTAGGAGTCCTAACTTCTGTGAATACCGAAATGAGTAAGTGCCTTCTGTGAATACCAAAATGGTAGTAAGTTTAGGATTTTATCTTAAGTTAGTTCTGTGAATCGGGCCCTAAATATGGCTTCCATACCTTCACACACCGCACCCCAAAATGTATGTGAGAGAGGGCACATTAGGAACATATAAATATCGTCTGCTTTTTCCTGCTGGCACTTCAGACAGCAGGGAATAGAACATTTCGAAAATTTGTACAGCCTAGCTGGGGACCAGTTCACTCTGTGTAGAGAGAAAAAATTATTTATTTTTACATTGGCAGCAGCTACTGTAGAGTGTAGTAAACCATAAGATACTTGCCATAATTCTTCTGTATTTTCATCTGGCAAGTATTCTCCCCAGAGCTCATTCGGTAAGGTAAAGTCTCCATCAGCCATTTCCATCATCGTCCAATAAAGATTCGCAGTCTCTTTCTTAGTCCACTTTGTCCCATGTAGTGCCCTCTCAGTTCATTTGTGACACCCGCCACTGAGCCCACTGCCTGGCTCCAGCTTCTGATTTGAAGATATTTAAATTTTGATAGTTTCCTTTTAGTAATGTTGTTTATCTCTTCCCATGATATCAATGCGCCGTTGGGCATTAGCCGAACCCAGTGTTCTATTCCTGCCTCTCTGAACAGCTTTGCGAGTGCATCTTTGGACCACTCTGGAGATCCTGGAGAATCCCATATAGGAGCCCGGGCGCTGTAATAACCAATTTTCAGAGCTTTTCCTATTTTCGACCAGATAGACGCTATATCTTTCAGCATCTTTAAGCGAACCTTCTTGAAGAATCGCGGATCCCCAAACTTATACATAAAGCCTTGGTCTCCACCTTTTATGTTGCATAGCATTTCTTGAAACATTGTCCCTATATCTGAGTCATCAGGCTGATTTAAGAGCATCTTTCCTGCCCTTAATGAAAATACCCAGGCATACAGTTTCAAATCCGGACACACACACTTTTTTCCTTCTGAGCTTTTTCCACGAAATCCTTATGCCCTTGGAGGCTCACACAAAAGAATTCATTCTAGCTTGATCTACTATCTCGAGATGTTAGTAAGTTGTCGTTTTATTTAATCTTACTTGCTCGCAGAGAAATTTGTAAATGTTGGTTTAAGTGTACCGCACCGACCTACTGAGACTGGGTAAATGCGATTAAATCTACACTTAATTTAGATAGGGGCAATTGGAAAAGGAAAAAAAAATTTTGGTTGCCATGTATAGCCTGGCTAGATAAGCTGTGATATTTTTGTCCAATGATTATGACTTTTCGCAGATAAACATACCCCTAGGATCAGTTGTATGGGCCGTCAAGTTAGAAGAACTGAACTGACAAACTGTGAGGGTATCTGTGAAAAGTGCATCCAGTAAGATCATCAGAGTCTACGTATTGCCGGTGCTAATTACTCGATCGGGAGGCCGCAGTACGAATACAGCAGACTCTGGGCACATCGTTTGGCATATGAGGACAAAAAAAACAAAACAATGAGGGCTCAACATCCTGTGATTCTGGGCAACTCACTTAATCTCCCAGTGCCTAACAAAAATGAATGTGTGCATCTGTAATGAAACTGGCGCTCTGATACCTCGTAACTTCGGGTCAAGTTCGCGCTATATAAAACTCCGTGAAAAAAAAATTAACTTCAGTTCCTAAATGACAAACAACCGTCCATGAGCTGTCAATGAAATTCGAATGATCATGTCTATATTTTCAAACAGCCATAATTATTATTATTTTTCGAAAATTGCTCTAAATGTGGGCCTTCACGGAAAATGAGGAACTTCTGTGAAGAAAGTGTACAAATGTCGTTATGGTGGAAAGTAAAGTGAAAAAGAAGTTCGCAAACATTGCCTGCCCCATACTCGGACTCTGTCAAATATCTGGGTATTCATGTACACTTAGACCCGTACCAGATTATGCATTTTAATTACGGAGCAGGGGTTGCGAAACTAAAGACTCAGGTGGAGGAATGGTTAATTCTACCTTTGTCCATGGCAGGCAGAATCGCCATAATTAGGATGATGGTGCTACCCAAATTTTTATATCTTTTTAATAATATCACAATGCCCCTCACACACAGTTTTCTTTATAACACTGCGATCCCACCTTATCCAGCTGGTGTGGGGATGCCGGATACCGCGTGTTAAATGGAAGGTACTCAATTTACGTATGATAGGGGAGGATTTGGAGTGCCGGACTTTTATTTATACTATTTAGTGGTGCAGTGTAGTTATGCCTTTGCCTGGTACCACAAGGACGCAAGGATCCCATTTCTGCACCCAGATGCCGACTTCGTCCTCCATGAGAGACGAGCTGCCGGTTTACCCAGGGGCGAACGGAGGAGTCCAGTCGACATACACACGGTTTCGACCACCAGCTGGGCTTGGAGCAGGCTCCTCCGCTACACTGGCACTGCAGTTTTATATTCATTGGCCCTTCCATTGCCGAATTCCCATAACAGGTGAGAGACTGATGCAACGCATGTTAACTAAATTTGACATTAACACGGTAGGTGATCTGTACACTGGCGGGCATGTCTTCTCGGTCACTGAGGACATTCGCTTCCGAGAGACCACGTTCATGGACAAATTCGTCCTCAAAATAATATATGCAGCATTAAGAGCCATGATCGTTGGCTTCCTGCTGAAGCCCGTCTCCTTTGCACCACTGTCTCTCCTTATTGAGAATAAGAGTGGAACACACATAATTTCCAAACTTTATAAACTTTGCATAGCACAGGTCCCTATCGTAGATAACAGCCTCCGAGCGGAGTGGGAGGCCGATTTAGGGCATCCGATTTTAGACGACCAGTGGCCCACCTGCTATAAATCCACCAAGGACATCTCGTTATATAGTCGCCATAAATTATTACACTTTATATTTCTCCGAAGAATCTACATGACACTGGCCAAATTGCAAAAATTGACCCCGATAGGCCACACACCTGCCGGAAATGCGGGGCGCAGCACGCAGATTTTGCTCACCTAATCTGAACATCCCCCCACATACACTGCAACTGGGTATGGGTGCACAAAACATATGGGGACATTCTTGGCTCGCACTAGTTCCTATACCAGAAGTGGAACATTGTTAGGTTACACAATTAATTTTCCTAAAACAGTCCGGAAGCTGGCTTCACTTGGCCTTCTTTTAGCAAAGAGAGAGATAGCGTTACACTGGGGCAGCAAAGTTTCTCCAACGTTGCAAGGCTGGTTAAATAGCCTAGCGCAATGTAGTACACACAGCGCGATCTACTCTAGCCTACTGCCCAGCACAGCCCGCCCCAAGGATATCTGGGGCCCTTACAAGGCATATATTAATACTTTACGCAACTCCTCTGCCTCCCAATCTAGTTCAGGGATAGTCCCCGCTGGTACAGGATAGATCATATGGAACACACATTGATAAGCAAGAGAAGGCTTTATATGCACCACTGGCGTTCGCACCGTCTTATCTTCATCAAGACAGCACTGCTCTAGGTTGGGGATGATAGCGGATGACTAACAAGACTCAGGATGTATCGACAGGCAAGAGAGGGGCATTTAGACACAGGACACGTTTGTTGACGAGCATATGTCATGTATTGTATTGCATATTGTATTCCTTTGCTGACATTCAAGATACCTGTGTCAATTACAACGTGACCTATACATGATAGCACGACATCTATGATGTACTTACCAAAGATAACTGTATAAGATTGAACATGTGCTTTTGTTTTTTGATAATCAATGAAAATAAAGTTTAAAAAAATACATTGCCCGCCCTTTTACTTCAACTGATACTACAATAGCAAGTGCAGCAATGACATCCATTTCTGAGAGACGCCTGCCTTTGCATTCCTTTCTGGTAGAGCATAATACTCTATTAGCATAAGCCTCTTCATTCTCAGCACTGTAAGTCTGTTGATACTCGGAGTTGCCAGGTCGGTCCTTCTGTCACTGATGATAGCCCCAGCTGCCCTGAAACCACATTTCACGGGTGCAATGCATATTTAATAGCTTTTCTCCTTAGCTTTGACAACTAATGCATTTACCCATTTGACCTTATCTACTGTTGAATTTGATATGACTGTGAGATTTCCAGAGTTCCGATTTTCTAAAGGATATCTACACGATTTTTTGTACCATGAATTACGTGGATAAGTTGGGATGGTGGAAATTGAGTCACTAAATTGCCTTTAAAGGCGAATAAGCTTGAAGCTGTGCTGCTTTTTGTCAGTGCTAACAGCTGAAAAGAATGCAGATGCCACATATGTACTGCAGCTGCCTTCAGCATAGATTGTTGACGATGGCTCTTCTCCAGTTATCTGATTTTGAAGTTTAAGTTTATCTGTTTCATTCACCAAAAATCTCTTTGTAATTCATCTCTTATACTTGAGCAAATTCTCCACTAACAATATTCCAGAAAACTAACAAACATGTATTCCTTGAAGGCAACAAAAACAGTTTTTAACTTGACATTAGACTATGCATATGTGCCGCTGACAAAGCCTAATGCTTCAATATCATCAGTGTATCTGAAAGTCTTTATGTCCCTTACATCTGGTCATTCACCACATGCCTCTGAAGGACAACATGGCTCTTGGAAACGCAGACACTGCTCGCTCGCTGACCCCGAGGCATTTTCAATTGGTACAAGAATGTAGAGGAGCCACTTGCTTACCTCCCTCATCACATTGATGATGTGTCACCTTTCTGCTGCATCCTGTAGTCCTCGATGGCCATACATTTTTCAAAAAGGCATCTAGAGGGTGGAGAGTCATTGGATCAGAACCTCCTAGATCCTGGAATGTAGTGGAAGGCCAGAAGCCCCCGGAAGATTCCTCATCTGCTTCCAGGCTTCAAAGAAAAACGAAAAAGAACACAAATGTTGTGACGGTTGGCCTTTAATGGCCTTTAGCTTGAAAACATATATTTAGTTCATGAGGACATTTTGTGAGACTAGTAGCACAGCACTGCACAAGCAATGGATATGGGCCAAGATTTACTAAAACTTTGTGCTAGATTTGCATCACAAACGTTAAGCAAATAATTGCAAAGCATTATATTATGATTTACTTTCCAATTAAAACCTGTTTTCTGCTGGAAAGTAGCCATAAAATAACACAAAGCAGTGGAGTGCTCTGCTTTGAGCTACATTGTGTCAAGGGGGTGCCCCAAGGGAGGTACGTTGCGTTCCCATGCAACCACCCATTATTTTTTATGCAAATTCCTATCTATTAACAATTGTACACAGGGCTTTGCACCAGAAATGTAAACCTCTTCGAGGCATGCATAATGATGGATAAAAGTTTCTTTTGATCAAACTTTTCCAACTTTGCATGTGTGCTATACTGTACAGCATGCATAAAAACCTTGAAAAGTACTAAACTTTGTTTAAGAATAGTGGTGTTGTACTGAACAGATAATTTTCCAGTACAAAACCTATGCAAGACATTAAGCGCACACCCTTGTACACTATATTGCAAAGTTGTGTGTGTAGTAACCCTAGGCAAAGCACTACGCTACGCTTGCGTAGTTTGCAAAGTTTGCGCTTCTTCGCACTACGCTAATTGCACGTAGCACAGTGCAAACACGCGTAGGCTAGCGTAATGCAGCGGTAATTTTTTGCTTGCTCGCTGTCCTCAACGTCAAGTTGGCGACCGTGAGCAAGCAAAATGACATCCCGGAGAGACTTTTTCCTCGTTCGTGATCAGCAACATCAAGTTGCTGATGGCGAGCGTGGAAAATAAACCTCCAGGAAAGATTCTCAACGCGTGGAGGTCAGGTTTCTCATTGCGAGTGGTCGCGTATGCTCGCGACCGCTCGCGATGAGAAACTACCAGTTCGCATTGAGAAAGCTGCTGCTCGAATAAAAATCTACTTGAGCGGCAGTATAAGACAGCTCGCACTGTGCAAGATGCCGTTTTCAATGATTGCACACTGCGGACAAGCAACCGGTACTGTGCAATCAACCGGAACAGCGCACTACGCAGTTTGTGTAGTGCTACACGTAGCTCGCATAGTGCGAAATGCACTTCACGTAGCTTCGTGTAGCGCTACTATGCGAACTACGCCCAGGGTTAGTGTGTAGCAAAGGCAGCTAAAAGTGCACAGTACAGTGAGAGAAATAAACAGCACAGTATCTTACTAGATATGACACTGTGCTGTGCTCTCCCTTTCACGCAATGCAGTTTTTAGGTCTTGCTAGAGCCAGCGCATGCGCTAGTCTGGCGAGACACTTGGTAAGCGGGTTTTTAAAGTGCTACCAAAGCCTTGTGCCAGCCACCAGCTTGCTCTTATGCGCACAAGCACGCGCACCTCACTCCGCCTCTCCAATGTTCTGTTGCTGATCTCTTTCACTTTCACGCGCCCGCGCGCGCACACAACTCCCGTTTTGTTTACACAAACATTACCGACTTGTTGGTTTTAGGCAGTGCACCAACGAAGAGTTTCTGCCCATGGTTTTAAAATCTTGTCACTATGTGTTTCCTCACAACTGTACTACCTTTAATATGTGAAAAATACATGCAACTTTATAATTGGTAAACAACATTTTCACATTACTATTTATGATAAAGTTGAACGTAATTGTTTTTGTATACTACACAATAAAAAGGCATCTTCGGAGCTCTAATGAAACTAGAACATTGGTCACAAAGATCCGAGTTGCCGGGTGGTCTTAGGAATGGACTCTGATATTGCTATTAGGAATTGTCTTTTTCTCCTGGCTGCTGTTTCACAGCTGTAAAAAGAGGGAAGCAAGACACAAACCATGTGTGAAGTAAACTCTATTTTGTTAAATGTAGATTGAGAGCCTCACCCGCATTGCTGCTTCAAGGTAAAAGTAAAACAAGGCAGCCTTGATATTTGGCAGCCCTGACTTTTGGCCGCACCAGTAGCGGGCTCCTAAGAAATACTTTGGGCCCCTGCGTTTGTTTTTCATCCAAACTTTTTCTGTCCAGGTTTATGTTGTACTTTTTGCCACGCCCTCACCACCCTTCCCTTTGCTCCACTCATTTTAGTTGCATTTTTAAATGGAGCAAACTCGGACAGAAGGTATTGAAGCTTTTTATGTGCGCATCAGTTACATTTTGCTAAGCCATATTCATTTGTTTGTTATGGTTGGGGAGATTAAGTGATTTGCCCAGAATCACAGGATGTTGAGCCGGCGCCAAGACTCTAACCACAGTAGGCAGCTCTGCTCGCTGCGCTACATCTTCTCCTTGCAGGAGAGTGTTGCTTTACTTTTTGGCGGGCACCCCTCCCTTCTTTTCTTTTTTTGCATGTTTATATTTTACTATCATTTCTGCTGGAGAGAACACGTGTCCTGGTCGGTGAGCTGTGCAGTCTACGGGAAGGAATGTGGTGCATTACAGTCCACAGCACATGTGTACTTCAATATACTTACTTGTTTTTGTACTTAAGTTCATTGATACTGGGATGGTTAACTAGTAGATGTTGTTGCCATATTTATAGTACTCGAATTACCCGCTGCTGAAGGGTGTAAGGATTCAGTGTGCCTTCCAAGGGTTAGACCCCATAACCACCTTTTATCGGGGCGATCGATAGACTCACTGAGCTATCCCCTGGAGCATACTTTTTACCTATGCTTTCGCTCAATAATGGAGCTTTAAACCAAACTCAAACTATACTATTTGGTCTATATGACAGGAACCGAATAAAATCCTAAACTATCTCAAACGGTTTCAAATAACTATAATTTGTCCCTATGTACTTTTCATTGATCATACAGCTCTCTCGAGTGGCTAGCGGGGGCATGTTGACACTAGAAAATGTACATAGACAAATGAATTATTAACTTATTTTGTTAACTTGAAAATACCCGACACGATATACCTGTGGCCTTCTGCCTTGTGTGCACTTTAACAAATGACTGCCATAGATGTAATTGTGATTGCATTTAATGCCCAATGGATACTTTTTAGGTCTCAGCTAGCATAGGCTGCGCATGCGCAGTCTCGCTGGTGAGATCTTATGTCTCAGAGTAGCGAGGCTTGAAACCGCGCCTCTTCTCCATTGGCTGGCTGCCTAAACGGCTGCCAGCCATTGGAGAAGAGGGTTCTGTGACGTCATTTTTGGTAGCTAAGCCTCGTCCGTTTCTTATTGACGGGCGTGCTTTTTTCGTTTCTTTCTCTCCTCGAAAAACACGCCCCCCAGTCTGCAAAGGACGGGGCTCAGCTTCCAAAAATGACGTTGTCTCCTTTCCCCCACCCCTCTTCTCACCTTTCTCCTCTCCTTTCTCCTGGGCTCTCCCCCTCCAGTCTTGGCCGATGCGCTCTCTGGCTGCCGCTGCTGCTGGGCTCTGTGTGTGCCCGCCTTCCGCCGGCTCCTTCTCCCCCCTTCCCCGGCCGAGACAGAGAAGGCTTCCTCTGCTGCATGCATTACTCCCTCTGATCCAGTGTTCACACCCAGCCCCACACACAGTAAGCAAACTTTTTAATTGCCGATTGTGATTCGCAAACCATAATAAGAGACCGAAGAAATAATTAAACAGGGGTTACCTGATGAGGTCGAGGAAGGAGTCAACGGTTTCCTTTCTGGTGGCACCGTGTCCTCCAGTCCCAGGGTGTTAGAGTTGAGGGCAGCGGCGCCCGCCCCAGGCCAGATGACGAACCCCAGGGCTAAGGCCAGGGCTGGGGCAAGCAGGGTGGTCCCCAGGAAGAAGCCCACCGCGATGGCCCCCAGCCGGCCCAGAGAGCGGGTGTCGAGGCTGACGGCGCCGGAGACCAGGCTGGACACCACTAGGGGCAGGATGATCAGCCGAAGCAAGTGCAGCAGCAGCTCGCCGGGGAAAGAGAAGTGCGCCATCTGCACCCGGAACAGGTGCATGCCGTGCACCCCCGCGCCCAGGCCCTAGCCCACCAGCACACCAGACACCGTTATGCAGAGGGCTTCTGTAGGGGTGTGCAGCGTCTTCTCTGTGGGATATCTTGGGTTCCCTGAGGGCATGTATTTGGGCCTCAAAGAGTGAATGTGTTCTAAGAGGAGAATGGCTTTCTGAGGTGTAAGGAAATCGCCTCGGTGGGATTGTGATTGGGCCTCGCCTAACGAGTATTCTAAGAGGCCTCTTTGAAATATGTGCAGGGGCCTCTCGATGGTAATGTGCAAAAAGTTATCGATGAGAATGTGCAAGGACCTTCGTTGGGATGGCTAAGGAGTTCTCAATGGCTTGTGAAGTACCCTCTTCCAGAAGTTCCGCAAGTACGGCTACGTGAGCACGGTGGAGGTGCACGGGCAGGGCGACGTGCGCTATGCCATGGTCTTTTTCTACTGCCAGCAGGACCAGGTGGACACGCTGATCAAGGGCCGCCGGGATGACCTGCTGAGCCGGCTGGTCAAGATCACACCGTGGATCGAACGAGAGGCCAAGAGCGGTGTGCGCCCCATCACCGACTGGGACGAGAAAACCGATGAGTTCCACCCGCGGGCCAGCAGGTGCTCACCTCTCTTCTCTCTCCCTTTCTGTCTTCTCCTTTCTTGCGGCCCCGGCTGCCTCCGGGGTGAGGACGGGGAGTGAGGGGTGTAGTGCCTCTAGTCACCGGGCTGATACCTGGTACATGGGTGCCTTAAAAATCCAGACAGCCAGTTCATGGATCTGCCCTTCAGAGGTCACTACGTTGTTGCCTGCATGGGTACTTTGCCAGTTCACTAGGGGTTCCTTGCAATGGGTGAAACTGTGGGGCCCTCTAACGTGCGAGAGCTGCACAGCGCTGGTCGACTTTATTGGGGGGGTGTAAGTGGACGGAATACAGAACCTCAGCTCCCCGAGTGCATTGAACAGTACAGGGCGCAGACCTGCTGATGAGAACAAACCCTTTCCTTGGGATGCGACATGTCTAATGTGTGCTGCATTGGCAGAGCAGTTGGCACCCTCAAGGGTGGTGAGGTACGCTTGAGGGTGCCATGCGCGGGCTCTTGCCTCTGCCATTCTGGGGCGTGCCTGTTACTGAGGTCAAGGGGCATTGATGCAAAGTAAGGGGTGTTTATTTACAGTGCTATAGCAACGAGCTGAAGGTCTGGACAGGATCCTTCTGTCCCCCAAGCTTTCTGTGGTGCTCTCCAGCCAGATCTCTGCTCTACATTACCCACAACGCCTAGTGGGGAGTGTAAGCACCAGGCCTCCCCTCCAAATTCTCCCAGCGCCTAGACGCGGATCCACTCACAGTCTGCATTTTACATAAAGTGTTCATTGCTCTATTGCACAGGTTTGTGTATTATAAAGTGGGTGCATTTTATTTTATTTTAATAGCTTGCTATACCGCAAAACATGTCATATGTAACTTCTGAGTTATGCAGCCAGTATACAATTTTTAGGCAATACACTTCATGCTGGGATTCGAGTGTGTGAAATCTTACTTTTCAGTAGAGCCACTTACCTTAATATGTGAATATTTGTACCTAATAAATGCAGAGTATATTCACTTTCAATATACGTTATGTTTGGCAAATAACATACAATAGGCATATCGTTGTTTATTCAGCTGTATTGCTGTGTGACATAGCGTTCCCTCAGCTGCGGCGTCTTCCATGTCGGCGGCATCGGGTATTTCATGTTACCAGCAAGCAGATCCCAATCACTGCTGCGACTGCTCCTGGATTCAGCCGGGGGCATATGTGATTCAAGTCCACCCCTGTTGAAATTGTCGCCCACCGGTTGTGTGTTAACTTCTCCTTTGTTCGCCGTTTGTAATCATGTCAGATTTTTTTTACACTCATGTACAGCTCTGTGTGTTAGTGCCACTGCAATTATCTTGTCACGGGTGCCTTTCTTTACTGGAGGAAGCTTGGGTGTGGCGAAAAGTTAATTTTCATGCCTTGTCACTTTCTTAAATTAATAGCTTCACCTGTTCTCGTGTAAACATTGCCTTCTTTTTTTCTACTCGCCCCTAGGGTTCGATTCTGAGCTTCCCGCTGATTTCCCTGTTGAGTTCACTCAAGGGTTCCCTGCAGAGTTCCCCGGAGAGCTCCCTGCTGGTTCCAGGTTCCCCTCAGAACTTGCCAATGTCCCCCTCCTCTCCTCAATAGATGGTTTTGCACCTGTTTGAATGTGTTCATGAGTGGCGTATTAAACTAGTCAGCAACAATATAATTAACACAGATGGTATTCTCTGATAACTTTTATGTAAGTACCCAAAGTGACTTATTGTGTTTTTATTGCAAAATTGTACTCCTACTTGAATGTTTGTGGATATACCAGTTGTTGGTTGTCTGGCATCAATCTACGTTTACAGTGCACGGAGGGAGCCCGAGAATGAGTGAGTGTGAACAGAGAAACTGGAGATCTACTATAGATGTTTGTGGAAAGCTCCTGCAAATCCAATGCACCTATGGTGTATTACTGATCAGGGTGGGAGTCTGTGACTTTTAGAAGCGTCCTGAGCAGAAATTCAGTGATTGATGCAGGGGAATTCACTTGCTCAAACACCTTTCACAATTATTGACATCTAGAAAATGCATGAAAGAATTAGCAGAGCCTGGATACCATTACTGTAAACTTACTTTGAGGGTTAGTGCTCGATTTTCTTGCCTCTGTTCCCTGCGTGTGATCGTTTTTTCTTGCCTCTTCTGTTCCCTGCTTGTGATCATTTTTTCTTGCCTCTTCTGTTCCCTGCTTGTGATCGTTTTTCTTGCCTCTTCCATTCCCTGCTTGTGATAATTTTTTATTGCCTCTTCTGTTTCCTGTTTGTGATTGTTTTTTCTTGCCTCTGTTCCCTTGGCGTTACTGGGCAGAGATGGGCGTGTGGCTGACCTAGATGGAGGGATGCAACGGGTGAGCTCTGGGAGTTGGTGGGGGACTCGAATAACCCATTTGTAAATAAGGAGACTCCCTGGGGTGAGGGGGTGTGGCTCTGTGTGTCTGGCTCTATGTGTGTGTGGCTCTATGTGTGTGTGTGGCTCTGTGTGTTTGTGTGTGGCTCTGTGTGTGTATGGCTCTGTGTGTGTGGCTCTGTGTGTGTGTGTGGCTCTGTGTGTGTGTGTGTGGTTCTGTATGTGTGTGTAGCTCTGTGTGTGTGTGTGAGTGGCTCTGTGTGTGTGGCTCTGTGTGTGTGTGTGTGTGGCTCTGTTTGTGTGTGTGTGGCTCTGTGTGTGCGTGGCTCTGTTTGTGTGGGTGCGTGGCTCTCTCTGTGTGGGTGCGTGTGGCTGTGTGTGGGTGTGTGTGGCTGTGTGTGTGTGGCTCTGTCTGTGTGTGGCTCGGTGTGGGTGCGTGTGGCTCTGTCTGTGTGGGTGCATGTGGCTCTGTGTGTGGCTCTGTGTGTGGCTGTGTGTGGCTGTGTGTGTGGGTGCAAATGCAATAGGTCTCGCATTTGCGAGAGATTAAGTTATTGGCATTGTAAATGACAATGTAATTTATTTCTATGTTTTAAAAACAAAAATAATGTCATGAGCAATGCCATGAGCAATGCCAAGAGCTCTAACTTTAACAAAGACGAGACCATTGCATTGTAAATGTTTGTTAGCTTCTGGGGCTAGAATGCTCAGCGAGCGTACACAGCTCTCTTCCCATTTCAGCGAAGAGTCTGTTTCAAAGCTGCTGACTGTGCTTTGATCATGGAGTGAAATCCCATCGATGGGATGGCTGAATGAAAGCTGCACAGACTTTTTTGGCACATGTACTACTGTAGAGACGTAATTTAAGGCCTACCCACTTTACAGAGATGTTTCCTATGTTTTAGGCACCCATGAACTCTGCGCATGTCTTAAATCTGCCTGACTAAGCAGTATCCTCTTATTTAATACATGTTAAGGTTATGGCTCATGAGAATAAGGCAGTTATAGAATAGAGTGCAAAAAAATAACGTGGCATTTTCTCATTTTCTGTTGACGATGACACAAACAAAGTCTCATCTGTCAGAGCCGTCCCAACATCCATTCTGAGATGCTCAGTGTCCTGAGACTGACAGGTAGCTCCCCCTATAACGAGCATTGGCAAAGCCATTAGGTTTCGCGTATGCAAAATGTATTGGCTTTATCACCGTTTTATTTTTACATGTTGCACAGCAGGTGAGCTTCTGTACAGCGTGGCCTAAAGTACAAACAAGCATTGGCATAGCCAATAGGTCTCGCTTTTGGAACCTTATAAGTATTTAGTTATGCAGCACAATATCCTTGGTGCATCAACATCAACTGTTGCATGGATAAAGACTTATAATTATAAGGTCCCAAAGGGGAGACCTATTGGCTATGCCAATGCTTGTTTAACTTAGATTACAGGAGCAAACAAATGCAACCCTACTGCACCGGATGGTTCACATGTACCAGCTCAATTTAAAAATTGCTTTCCACCAGATTTGTGCCAGATAGACATTTGATGCATTTCAGAGATGCTTGCAAAACTATAAATATATAAGGATGATATCAGCATACTGTAACTGCATGAGTGAACTTTCCTATCAGTACTGCAGGGCTCTAAATGAGCCTTATAATTTGGTGGTGATACCATCGTGATTTTTATTCAAATCTACAAGGGAATAAAAATTGCAGGTCATATGTTTCTTGAATGGCTCGGGTGGCTTTCACTTCACGAAACATTTGCATAAACAGTGTTTTACGGTACTTTGACAGATAATCGAAAGTCATATAATAAGTCGTAGGATTTGCAATCCTATGACAAGAATCCCCATTGATGCCTTGGGTATCCTCTGCGTCTTTTCCCATGGTGTTGTCTTTTGTCTTTCATCCACTGCCCTTGTAGCAGTTGTTGTTACTTTTCCAGACAGCGGCAGTCTGCGCTGACAACAGGCTGGACCAGGCTGTCCCCAGAAGCGCTGTCGGTATGTGGTTTCCTTAATAAATGTTCTATGTCAGAGTGAAACTGCAGGGCTGCAAAAGGCTTCCCTGAGAGCTTCGGGTGCTTGAGTGGCAAGCTGCTGCTTTATATGAATAACACAATGACCTATCACTTGTTAATTATAGATTCATTTCCACCGTGCCTTTGAGTCTATCATCATGAACACAGATGATGTCATCATAAACTTTTCACTTAATTACAGAATGCCTGCAAATATGGGCAGCACTGCTCAGCAGTACAGTCCAGGGCCTTGTAACATGGAGCATAAGTTCGAAATAAATAGAACCGAGTGGCTATTTTGCCTTTGAAAATACAAGTAACATTCTTGTACAGAAGGGTAGCAAATTATGAAAGTTGATGTCTCTTTGGCTGCTTTGATATTTGAGCTACGTTTTAGCCTTAGGTTTCGCTTTGTGTTAGTGTGTTTTCTCTCGTTTTTTTGTGTAGCTGCCCTGTTTATACTTATTTTAATTGATTGAGAGACTGTGTGTGTGATACACGTGCAAAACTAAACAGGGAGCTCATGTTTAGGATGACATTGAGTGCAAAAGTAATTTCAGTAATGGCAGCCTCCCGACTCAACAAGCAAATAAATTGTCACACTGATTACAATCTTGCGCAATTACTAAGTGAATAAAATGTAGAGCAATGCCTGAGGCTAGTATGTTTTAATCCCTTTATTTCCACAACTTAAAATTGTTGGCACCAAGCGAAGAATTCAAATGACAGATAATCTCCCCCTGAGACAGGGTGTTCCCTTAGGTGTTTAGCTGAATGTCAGTGCATCTGTCTACTGGTGCGAAGGTCAGACTGTCACTTGGTATTCCCCCAATTCCTCCCCAGCAGGCAGTACTAACATGCTATGAAGGCAATATGAATGAGTCAGATGCCCAACCCGTAACTTAAAATAACACATAAAACGAATCTATTAAACTTGCCATAACTTCTCACCTTTCTCCTAAATAAATGTTTGTGTCAAAACCATTTAGGTTAATTTAATCACTAACTCTTAAACATACTAAAATCGTTATGATATTTTGATGTTAAGAGCCAAGAGGGGAAGGAATTGTCGAACGCTGACCGCTACAAATAATCTGTAACCTGACATAAGCATATTGCCACTGTTGCATTTTTGCAAGTTGTTGTACGTGGTGGGCACCGGTGCTACTTTTTGGGTCCGGGAACTTATCTTTCATCATCAGACCAGGTCTCAGAACCACATAGAGAAAGGCAAAAGTTGGGGAAAGATAGGAAAACCGTGACAAAATGGAAAGCAAAGATGAAGAAAGGACCTGCAAACGTACACTAAAGAGTTAGAAAGTTTAAGGGCAAATTAACTGAAAAAAACACCTCAAACAAGCTTGTTGCGCTGTACTGCGTGAAAGTGTGAGAACAGGAGAAAACCATGGGACTTATTTACAAGGCCATTGCGCCACTATTGCGGCATTTTTAACATGGGAAAAGTGACGCAAAAGTGGCGCAAGGAGCTTGTAAATCTGCCCCCATATCTTTTAGTGTATATGGCGCTGTCTCTCTCTCCCTGCACTGCCATGCATTAGGCTGCCTGTGCCACACACATAGCCTTGTGCCATAGAGCAAGGATAAGGGTGTGTGATACCTAGCATGTGTTTTGTACAGGAAGAGTAGCCTTCCAGTGAAAAATACCGTGCTTAGAAATAGTTTAAACCTTTACCAAGTCAGTATGTGTGCTATACAGCACAGCACATATGCAAAATTAGAAAGATTTTGAAAAAACGAAACTTTTCTCAAACGCCTCAAGGAGGGGTAAATGTTTAATATAAATACTTGCCTACCTTTTTTTGTAGAAAGGAATTGGTATCAAAATCCATAGGTGGTTGCATTGCTCCCAAGTACCATCCTTTTGATATCCTTTGATGCAAAGCAGTGTAAAGCTTTCCCGGCCGGACTGGGAACTGTAACCAGCCCTGGCAATCAGCTCGACCATCCCACAATGGGCAGGGGGGTACGAGTGGAAGCACCACTCCAGCTGCCACTTTTATTATCGGTTTCAGATATTGCAACACTGCTGCCAAACCAGCAACCTGTAACTAAACTGTCCCCGACCCTTCCGGCCAACTGGAGAAACACCCGGTGCCCCCTATGGCCAGTCCGGCCCTCTTTGTCTTACTTTAGAGTTACTTTCCAGTGCAAATCATGATTTGTGGAAAGTAAAACCCTATTCCAGACTTTTGCTCCGATTTGCATCACTTTTTGTGACACTGGACCGGAGCAAAGATTTGCTACATTTGCCGTCAGATATTTTCAGCCTCAGGACCTCAATGCTGGCTTCATTCGAATTTCTATATAGGTGGAAAGAGATTTTTTCACCCGAATATACCAGTTCTGAATTTGGAACATACAGCCATTTTTCTTTCTTAGCTCACACTGTGTAGGCATGGCCAGGAATGCCTGAATAAGATGCCACTGATTCCGGCTGCTATTCCCCATTCCAATGGTCAAACTTTGAATCCCCTGAGAATGTTACCCCTTGGAAATGTCAAATCCGGTGCGTTTGGAATGTCCATGGGGCGAAATTGCAACACCTTGTTTTCCTGGCAACTGTAGAACTGAGCCCTTACTGTAAAGACTGACATCATAGATTGAAAAAACACATGATCTGATATGTCTAGAGCGTAACTTTGAAAATCACAGCAGGGACTGCGACGTCCATCAGTTTAAACTTCTTTTAGACGGCTGCCTGGCCGTCATATGTGCTGACCAGAGATGGCTGCTTGGGGATGGACCTGCAGCCTTAGCTCTAAAACATGGCTGCCACTGCTGGCGACACCTCCAGTAAGCAGAGATGATTCTCTAAGAGCTCTACCTTATTTTCATAATTCAAGTCACCCAGTCTTTCCTAGTTAAGCACAAAAAAATCTCATCTTGGCTTCATAGCGCTACTTTTTACAAGAATGTAGACCTCATCACTACACTTACTCCAGGAAGTTGGGTAGCTATCAGGGCATGGGCTCATAAAGAGGATGAGCACAGGTTATGGATAAAAGAAGAATGATTGCTCCCTCCTCATCCTGGGTCCACCAGAACAAGTCCCAGCACACCCCACAGGTCCACTCTTCTCATAATGAGTGAAATGCAGATAAGTAGAGGGGTGAATGTGTAGAACCCACAGCGCAATCATAGAGTTGATACAAATTACACCACCAATGTGCAGACCTTCTCTCAGCTGGGTACATGTGAAGCTTGACGACATTACTACCACTGACACGAGAAAAGATTTATAGTAGTCTGGAAAACCAACAGCCTAGTGCTAGTCTAGAAACAATGCAGCCTGGTCCACGTACTGGCACAAAAACAACTCAAGATTAGGCTGATCCCAGCACCAACCCGGGCACATGGGCAAAGAAGTGCCACTCTGGAATATGAGATGTCCACCCAACCCTGGCACATTAGCATACCAACAAAATATAATTCCTGACATTGAACAATCACTCCAGCCCTAGCACCTGAAAGACCGATCCTATGCCGTAGCAGTGGCACCTATGCAGCGTGGTGCTTCTATCCCTGCACCATGCTTGACACATAAGCAGGCCAATACCTGTTTGGACATGTGAGTTCTTGGCTCAAGCATCCCTGCCCTAGCAATATCACAGAGGTATTCTGGCCCTAGATCTCCATATAGGCATCCTGGCACCCGCACTGGTCCATACGAAGCCCTCTCTAGGTCCGGAAAATGCACAACACAGTTACAGATGAGTAGCCTGTCTCAGGGCTGGCACATTAACAAGAAAGCACAGTAACAGCAGCCCTGACACATAGGCGCCAAACACCAGACCTGGCACATAGGTAGCCCAGGTTGAGATCTGATAGAAAACACAGTGTTAGCACATGAACAGAGCGGCTCAGCAGCCACCATATCAAATGAGATACAAGGCATTTGACATACAAGCTGGCTATCTCCAGTCGTGGCGTTTGACGAGCCCAGTGTATGCCAGGGCATTTTAGTGCTATCGTCTGAAGTCCCATACATGAGCATAACATCAGGAGTACAGTTGCGTCCATAGCTCATGAGTGAAGTGCAAAGCCTGTCGCAAGAGCGGTCTAGCGACAGCTCATAGGTCCGCGTGAACAGAGGATATTAGTACGAGCGGAGGCATGGCCTCTCACTTCTGGCATTCTTCTTGATGTGGTGTCCAAAGACACTGGACTCTAGAGGTGAAGACGTCAAGGGACGCAGTCACATTATTTCACCACTATCTCTGGAACCTAGAATAGAAGGGGTAACATTTTAACATCAGAATCATATCTTCACACTGCAGTTGTGAGTAGCCAGGGAGCACGTACTGAAGCCTTATGACATCTCTGAAAATATATGACATCTCACCTCTCCACTGTTGTTCCTGTAGGCCAGTGCTCTGTTGATTTCCAGTGCAATACAAGTCTGCACTTTGCCATTTATCGTATCTTACAGTGAGAAACATTAATGCAGCTATTAAAGTCATACCACTTCTTATTTTGATTAAGCCTACAAGGCAGGGAGAGTGTCACCTGGCAAACATTATTCCAAAGGGATTTGTGATGCTTGCAAATCCAGCTTAGGAGGTATGATGGAGGTGCCGAATTACTTGATGACGTCCCACTGCTGATGTTTAGGTCGACACATATTAAAATCAAGCTGTTGATCACTTAACTAAAATCTCATATCAATTGCATACAGAGCACACCACTTTGCAAGGTGGAATATAATACATTCCAGAAATAATAATCATTTAGGAAAACTAATTTGAGCAGATCATAGACTATGGTCATTGGAAGGCGGGGCAGGCGTTGGCTGGAACCACAGCCAAGGAAATACAAGGTCAGTAGGGGGAGTGTTCGGTGCTAAAGCCATCATAATACTTAGGGATGAGTTCCTCTGTGATACACAATAGAATACCAACAAATGCTTCCAGGATTCCACAGTTGAACTATGTGCCACAGAGACAGAAACTAACTGCCTCCAGTGAGTAGGATGAGAGAGCTATACCCAATGATAAGGTGGTGTTTACAGGTGGATTAAAACGGTGGCCATCATGGGGGCTATACAATCCCAGAAGCACCACATTAAAATAGCCGGATCCGCTGTCACATAGTAAGTCAATTGTAGTTGTCACGTAGTAGGTCAATTGTTGTAACACACAGAAACTGCTCCGATCTGAGGGGAGGTGTGGACACTAATGGGATTGCTATGAAATTGACACCAGGAGGTGATCTGTGGCTATACAGGAGTGGACGTCATATTTCAAATCCGACTGGGGGGTTGGGGGGCTATGGAGGAATATAAACTGCAGTGCGGAAGTGTGGAGGTCAGGACAGGAAGGCTTGACTTTCTCTTTTGCAAATGGGCTAGGGAAAATAGAAATAAAGTCAAAGGTGACTGCATGCCATGCCAGAAATATTTAATGGCTAGATTGCCAGGTTGATTATGTGAAATGTTCAAAAGCATATCTCAGATCAGCTGCCCAGCAGCAGGTCTCCCAGACTCTTCCACGGTTTCTGATTGCCTGGCTCTGCCTTGTTTGCCTGCTTGCCTATAACAACTCTGCTGCCTGCTAGCCTTGTAGTCTACTTCCCCACTCTTCTTGCAATTACTGTTGTTTTGCTGTTATTGGTTGCTGATATTTGTTGGGTGATATCTGCTGGTATTGGCTGCTGATATCTGGCGATATGGATTTTCCTGTTTTGTAGATTTCTGGTTGCTCGGATTGCTCTGCCCTTTAGGAGCCACTTGCTTCTTTCCTGCCCGCTCCTTCCTGACCACTCTCTTTCTCACTTCCTCCCACCCCAAGTGCCCTTCAGCACCCGGACATGCCTGGACTGCAGCCCGCACCAGGAACCCTGACGCTCCGGATACCCACAAATACTGCTCCACAGAACTCTGAGCCCTGGACCTCGGGCGCCACAACAATGACTGCTGCCTCGCATCTCCTCGATCAACGGTAGGACCTTTCTCCTGCCTCTTCGCACCATATGCCCTCACAGAACCCTTCACCACACCCACCTTACCAGCCGCGACCACCACGGATCCTCTCCACTGCCTGCAGCTCAATGCCTGTTCACTCTGCAGAGACACACCACCTAAATCAGGGACACCATCACCATCCTCACCCTCGACGTTGTTTTCATTACTGAGACCTAGCTCAACCTCTCTGCCAACCTCAACATCACCACCGAAACATTACCATCACACCGCGGTCCCAGTGTACACGATGTTACACTGGGACCGCACCAAAAAACCCTGAGGCAACATCACCAACATCCACAGAAAACTATCTGTTGCACCACCATGAAGACAACACAACCCCAAACATGGAGCACCTCAACTTCAAACTGACAGCAAAACAACTACCAGAGGTACCCTTGCATACACACTGCATGGCCCGCACCCCGGCTTCTGCAACCCCATTCTCGATTTCACCGGCCCCCTCACCGTCAACTTGAAACGCTAGATCATCCACATTGACCTCATAATCCACCTCGATGACCTCAAAAACACTACTACCGCCACCTCCTGGAAAGCATGAGCAGTATCAACCTCACCCAACTGGTCTCCGACCCCCAATCAGAATGCATGATACAAGGGTTTTGGTTTCTTGTTATTTCACATGTACAGTTAATCATCTGCCCTATTGTGAAGCCTAACTGTACTGTAGTTGACAATTGTCTCCCAATTTATCTTATGGATAATGCATTGGTCCATCCCCCTTCTCCTGAATTATATTGTGTGTTGAACATCCTTGTTCATTGTCCTGGCTGTTTCACAGTTTTGACAGTTGGAGGCTGACTGTTGAGGTTGTGTCATGAGGAGATTAAGCCTTCTTTCTCCTCTCAAATCATGAGTTTCTTCATTAGGTCGAGCCTAGATAGTGCATGCTCTCTCTGTAAGACTTGTTGTTATCTCTTCTGTTGGCTTTTGGCATGCCGATCAATTGCCATAGGTTGTTACTTGTGGCATTCTGAAAGGGTGTCATTTTATTGGTGTTTGTCCATCCTTTCCATAGGTTGTTACTTGTGGCATTCTGAAAGGGTGTCATTTTATTGGTGTTTGTCCATCCTTTCCATAGGTTGTTACTTGTGGCATTCTGAAAGGGTGTCATTTTATTGGTGTTTGTCCATCCTTTCTCTCTCTGTTCCCTCCCCATTGAGATTTTACAAATTGTTTCTTTTGGTCATCGCAGCAGGCGTCCATCTCATCCCGTCACAGCGCTATGGCCCCCTCCTCCCGCTTGGGAATGCAGCCTACCCTTTTGGTTGGCCATCCCATCACAATGCACTGTTTCATGTAGGGGTCGACTATTTACAAATATGGCATAGTTTCATTTGTTTTTATGTGATATTGTTTAATTTGAATTAGTATACATTTGTTCAATCAAGGAGGGGAGAGCCGAACAGAGACTCGAACCCGGGTCTCCAGTTCCAAAGTCGGCACCTCTGTATAATGTGCCACTTTCGGCCACAACTATAAAGTTGGCTATAAGGCATCTGAAGGGGCGGAAATGTGTCATACTGATTCTATAAAACCACAGATCCATCTAATTTGAACAATCGCTGGACAAACAGCAGCAGGGCTGGACTGGTGATGCCGGGCACCAGGCAATCCCCCGGCAGGCCGCAAGGGGTAGGGGATGGTTTTGTGACAGGGGGCCAGTTTTTTTCCTGGGGCCGGTTTTTTTTTTAACTAAATCGACCCCCGGGGCAAAATCAGAAGGCCGCCGGTCTGTGACACACTCTCTACACTCTGACCTCTGTGCGGGGAAAAAGCACCACTGCCATTGGTGAGGTGACATCATGTCAGGAAGAGAAATGGTGCTTTTAACCCACACAGAGGTCAGAGTGCACCTTTGTAGTGTTGGTTGAATTTAGTAGTGCATCCTGTGCACAGAGTGCACGACGCCTACACTTTCGGTGCCACCACCCACCCTGCCAGGTCCCCGTGACCTGCCTTCATGTAGACAGTGAGTGCACGCAGCGTCAGAATTTCGTATTTTCAGTCTTGCCTAAGTGAGTGGGTAACCTCCTTCCCTCTGCGCCGCCGTTTCCTCGCACGAGGTTATTTACAATATTTGAAACACAGGCTGGCAGGCGTCATGCTGCTGTTTTCTTTTTCCCTGCCCGTTTGTTCGCTCAGAGTGTAGATTATCTTGCACAAGCTTCGTGGGAGCGTGGGATGCGCAGAAGGCAGAGTTTTCACCCATTTTCCTCTACTTTTAAATTCTGCTCAACATACCGTATGCACCTCCAGGTTTTATTTCCTTGCCTTGCACTACACAGGCAGCCGGACTGCTGTGCCACACGTGTGAACGCAGTGTTCCTTTTTTAAAGAAAATACATAATGATAAAAAAAATGATGTGCCAGGTCTCAATATTTACTTTTTATTGCAGCTTACACTACCCACTGTTCCTGCATGAGTTTCAGACTCTTTTGAATGTTCTGAAACGTGAGGCTGAAATGCCGGCTAGAAATCAGCCTGAACAGTTCCGGGTTCGAAAATGAATTGTCTTTGGATTTATTGGACTGCTACCACTGAAAGAAACCAAACGACTTGAAACGTATCCTCAGGAGTGGAGTTCCTTGGCCACATGCCAACAGGCTCGCATGCTAACCACAAGCTAAGGACATTACGAGGCAAGCACGCGTGCTTTTCAATTTGTTTGGCTACCATGTCTCAGACTCGGAATACAACACCAAGCAATTTTTCCAGAAGAGACATTCCCTCTAATCTGGCAGGGATTTGCCTTTTAGGTTCTCAGCCCGGCCTGATGTAGTCTTTTCTGGAGGGGAAAACCAAAATGGGAGTCATTAGAAAGCATTTTGCTGTAAGGATGAATGCATGACGCCTGTACATTTCCCCAGCAGATCTCGAAAATATAGTATGTTGCCATAAATTATGGTACCACAAATGTCCTTTTCATCAGTTATTAAAGTGTGGTTTCTCAGAAAGCAACCACACTGGATGGGTTGGATCATGCCAGCTGGGATAGTGGGCATAAGAGAAGGTATGAGAGGTACTGATTTTTATACATATATGATGCAAATGTGGGAAGTGCATCACATGTGTAAAAAAAGATTTATTTGTTTTACATTGCTCCAAAATACATACCTGAATTTAAAAGTACAAGATATCAGCTAGAGGGACTGGTTTGAGGAGGAAATATCTCCTGCCACTCTCTGGTTAAGGGACAAGCAAAGAGGCATAGTTATGGTCTCAAAAGGAGTGTGGCTGATGGAATGAAGGACGTGGCTTAAAAACACGAAAACTAAAAATCTGTGCTTAGCATACTGTGCCACCCAACTGGTATTTTGCTGTTTCTGTCATTGTATTCATCTATATAGTGCAACACGTAACATTATACCTACAACAAAAAGCCAGGGTTATTGGCTTTGTCAATGGTTGTTAGTTGCATAAGAAAAAAACAGCAACTACTGCTTCATAGTAAATAATATTGAAAATGCTTCAGTTCTGAAATGATGAGACTGTGAAAGAACTATACGGAGTCTCTTTGAAGTTACATAAAAGTCAATAAAGGGTGGTACTCCTGCTGAGTTAAGATTTTTTTTCACTTGGCCTGAGTGTGAGGGCAAAAATGGAGAGCCCGATAGGGAACCATCTCAGCAGCTGCTTTTTAGGTGACTTTAAGTGGGCCGGCAGGAACCGGCCCACTTAAAGTCATGTTGTCAGGTCTTCGAAAGGGTGCTGTTTTAAATAAAATGCATGATACG
This sequence comes from Lissotriton helveticus, assembly GCF_964261635.1. Lineage (NCBI taxonomy): Eukaryota > Metazoa > Chordata > Amphibia > Caudata > Salamandridae > Lissotriton > Lissotriton helveticus. The sequence goes on from NC_136065.1 coordinate 1,474,918,247, forward strand.
GAAGGCCTGTCTTCTGGTTCTCAATCTTGCAGTTTCTGGTCCTTAGTCTGACAATGCTAAGACTACATGTGCTGTGCCTGCTAAATTAAGTCTAAAATGTGTCTGTCTGGTAGAGTTGCATCTAAAGTGTCATTTGATAAATGTTGTGATTTCATTTTTAGTGGTGTTGAATGGGTGTGTGGGAATGCTAAGATTTGATAAAGAAGGGTCTTCAGCTTCCATGACTCCCCCACAGACGGGAAATCTGTCAAACTATCTGATCTGTTCTGAATGGATGTTATGTGCTGAGATGAAGTTCTGACCTTTTCCACTCTGAACCATACCTTCACCCCCTCTGCCGGAATAGGAGAGGCTCATTTGCTACCCTTGTTCTTTGTCTTATCCTTGAATTTATCGCAATCCCATGACTTCAGTGATGTAACATTGATGTTATATTTACAACAAGGGGTGGTGAGGGACAGAGTCTCTGAATTAAGCAGAATACTCTCACCCAGTCAAGAGATCAGGGCTAGATCCAACACCGTTTTTTAGCTCACTGCACCATCCCAGTTTCAGAACCTGGCTGTATGCAAATTAGTCTGTTCCTGTCCCAGTGCATGATGGGAACAGGGCAAACCAAACTACAAAAGCCAATTCTTACACTGGGAAGGAAACAAGCTTCCGGGGACCGGTTTCTGGCATTACAGCCGTCTTCGGCCCAGCTTGCTTGAATCCTGATGGTGCAATGAGCAAGGGACTCATGTCTGAGTATACCCTTCCACGCTTAGGGTGGACAAAAATATTTACAACAAGGGGTGGTGAGGGACAGAGTCTCTGAATTAAGCAGAATACTCTCACCCAGTCAAGAGATCAGGGCTAGATCCAACACCGTTTTTTAGCTCACTGCACCATCCCAGTTTCAGAACCTGGCTGTATGCAAATTAGTCTGTTCCTGTCCCAGTGCATGATGGGAACAGGGCAAACCAAACTACAAAAGCCAATTCTTACACTGGGAAGGAAACAAGCTTCCGGGGACCGGTTTCTGGCATTACAGCCGTCTTCGGCCCGGTTTGCTTGAATCCTGATGGTGCAATGAGCAAGGGACTCATGTCTGAGTATACCCTTCCACGCTTAGGGTGGACAAAAATATTTACAACAAGGGGTGGGGAGGGACAGAGTCTCTGAATTAAGCAGAATACTCTCACACAGTCAAGAGATCAGGGCTAGATCCAACACCGTTTTTTAGCTCACTGCACCATCCCAGTTTCAGAACCTGGCTGTATGCAAATTAGTCTGTTCCTGTCCCAGTGCATGATGGGAACAGGGCAAACCAAACTACAAAAGCCAATTCTTACACTGGGAAGGAAACAAGCTTCCGGGGACCGGTTTCTGGCATTACAGCCGTCTTCGGCCCGGCTTGCTTGAATCCTGATGGTGCAATGAGCAAGGGACTCATGTCTGAGTATACCCTTCCACGCTTAGGGTGGACAAAAATATTTACAACAAGGGGTGGTGAGGGACAGAGTTTCTGAATTAAGCAGAATACTCTCACCCAGTCAAGAGATCAGGGCTAGATCCAAACAAGCTTGTTTCCTTCCCAGTGTAAGAATTGGCTTTTGTAGTCTGGTCTGCTCTGTTCCCATGATGCACTGGGCCAGGGACAGACTAATTTGCATACAGCCAGGTTCTGAAACTGGGATGGTGCAATGAGCTAAAAAACGGTGTTGGATCTAGCCCTGATCTCTTGACTGGGTGAGAGTACTCTGCTTAATTCGGAGACTCTGTCCATCACCACCCCTTGTTGTAAATAATTTTGTCCACCCTAAGCGTGGAAGGGTATACTCAGATGTGAGTCCCTTGCTCATTGCACCATCAGGATTCAAGCAAGCCGGGCCGAAGACGGCTGTAATGCCAGAAACCGGTCCCCGGAAGCTTGTTTCCTTCCCAGTGTAAGAATTGGCTTTTGTAGTCTGGTCTGCCCTGTTCCCATGATGCACTGGGCCAGGGACAGACTAATTTGCATACAGCCAGGTTCTGAAACTGGGATGGTGCAATGAGCTAAAAAACGGTGTTGGATCTAGCCCTGATCTCTTGACTGGGTGAGAGTACTCTGCTTAATTCGGAGACTCTGTCCATCACCACCCCTTGTTGTAAATAATTTTGTCCACCCTAAGCGTGGAAGGGTATACTCAGATGTGAGTCCCTTGCTCATTGCACCATCAGGATTCAAGCAAGCCGGGCCGAAGACGGCTGTAATGCCAGAAACCGGTCCCCGGAAGCTTGTTTCCTTCCCAGTGTAAGAATTGGCTTTTGTAGTCTGGTCTGCCCTGTTCCCATGATGCACTGGGCCAGGGACAGACTAATTTGCATACAGCCAGGTTCTGAAACTGGGATGGTGCAATGAGCTAAAAAACGGTGTTGGATCTAGCCCTGATCTCTTGACTGGGTGAGAGTACTCTGCTTAATTCGGAGACTCTGTCCATCACCACCCCTTGTTGTAAATAATTTTGTCCACCCTAAGCGTGGAAGGGTATACTCAGATGTGAGTCCCTTGCTCATTGCACCATCAGGATTCAAGCAAGCCGGGCCGAAGACGGCTGTAATGCCAGAAACCGGTCCCCGGAAGCTTGTTTCCTTCCCAGTGTAAGAATTGGCTTTTGTAGTCTGGTCTGCCCTGTTCCCATGATGCACTGGGCCAGGGACAGACTAATTTGCATACAGCCAGGTTCTGAAACTGGGATGGTGCAATGATCTAAAAAACGGTGTTGGATCTAGCCCTGATCTCTTGACTGGGTGAGAGTACTCTGCTTAATTCGGAGACTCTGTCCATCACCACCCCTTGTTGTAAATAATTTTGTCCACCCTAAGCGTGGAAGGGTATACTCAGATGTGAGTCCCTTGCTCATTGCACCATCAGGATTCAAGCAAGCCGGGCCGAAGACGGCTGTAATGCCAGAAACCGGTCCCCGGAAGCTTGTTTCCTTCCCAGTGTAAGAATTGGCTTTTGTAGTCTGGTCTGCCCTGTTCCCATGATGCACTGGGCCAGGGACAGACTAATTTGCATACAGCCAGGTTCTGAAACTGGGATGGTGCAATGAGCTAAAAAACGGTGTTGGATCTAGCCCTGATCTCTTGACTGGGTGAGAGTACTCTGCTTAATTCGGAGACTCTGTCCATCACCACCCCTTGTTGTAAATAGTAACATTGATGTTAGCACCCACTCTCTGAAAAGTGTTCCAGCACCAATGGCCTGGATACCTTTGTGTGACATTTCCATGCTTTCTGCCTTCCAGGGTGCTTATCAGGGCTTATGTACAAATTTTCTATCCTTTATGTCTAGCTAGGTGCTTCAGTGTGACGTTTCCATGCTTTCTGGCCTGGGTGCTTATGTGTGAAATTTCCATAGTTTCTGACCTCAGTGGCCTAGGTGCTTATGTGTGACATTTCCACAGTTTCTGGCCTCAGTGACCTGGGTGTTCATATGTGACATTTCCATGCTTACTGGCCTGGGTGCTTGTGTGGGGTTTCCATGCTTTCTGGTCTGGTGTGACGTTTCCAAAGGCACTGGCCTCAGTGGCCTGGGTGCTTAGCAGGTGCTTATGTGTGACAATTCTACAGTTTCTGGCCTCTGTGACCTGGGTGCCAATGTGTGACATTTCCATGCTTACTGGCCTTGGTGCTTGTGTGAGTTTTCCATGCTTTTGGGCCAGCTGTGACATTTCCATAGGTACTGGCCTCAGTGGCCTGGGTGCTTATGAAGTACTTATGTGTGACATTTCCACAGTTTCAGGCCTCAGTGGCCTGGGTGCTTAAGTGTGACATTTCCACAGTTTCTGGCCTCAGTGGCTTGGGTGCTAATGTGTGACATTACCATGCTTACTGGCCTCGGTGCTCATGTGGTACATTTCAGTGCTTAATGTGTGACAATGTGAGTGACAATTTATTGAAAATACAAAAAATAATATCAGAATGTAGTTCTTATGCTGTAAAGTTATAGCCCTGAGACAGTCTCAAAACGAGCCTAAAACGCATAGCACATTTGACTGAAAAGACATGAGTGACCCGAAGGGTGTTGTTTGTATTGAACATTTTTTCCTCTAAACTTTGCACAATTGTTTGAGGTTAAGTACATTTTAAATCTCATTATACTATCTTATATTAAGAATAAATCTTTTATATTTAAATTCTTGTCTCGTGCTCAACATTTCATTTACTTTTGGTGTTCTCAGTAGGCATGTCTGTGATTTATGACTGGGTATCCTGGTGCACCAATAAGGTCATCATTTACTATGCTTTAAAAGTTAATTCAATTAAATATGTAATGGAAAAGTGTTGAAAAATGCATTGTTTTGGCCTTTCTGTCTCAAACATTTCCTTGGGGGAGAACCCCCCAAACCCTCCCTAGTAGTGGTCAGGCTCTCTCATTGCACTCGCTCACTACACTCCGTAGGGGGCTGGTCTCACTTTTCTCTCTGATTCAATACTCTTGTGTCAATTTCTGTTGCTCTCTGTAAGAATGTCTATGGGTACATATGACTGGGTGACTCTTTAAGGTCAATCATCTACTATTTACTGTGCTTTGAAAGTTAATACAATTAAATATGTAATGAAAAATGTGCTGTAAAATGCACCATTTTGGTCTTTCTTTTTCCGAAATTTTATTGGGGGGAAAATCCCCCCAAAGCCCCCTAGAAGTAGTCAGGCACTATCGCTGTGCTCGTTCGCTGCACCCCAGGCAGGGGCTGGTCTGGCTAAATTTGCCAAGGCTGCTTCCAGTTCCCAGTCCGCCCTGACAGCAAGAGGTTTAAAACTGATGCCCATTTCTTTTAACAACACTAGATAAATTATGTAAAACTCAAGCCTCTGTGATCTAATCTTGTGCTTGGGAATGGGTGACAAGATTAAGAAGGGTGTGTATAATGACTGTCTTCCATTATTTCTGTTCATTATACAAGCGCTTGTTGAGTGCAGATGATGACAGTTTGTTACAGTTTCCACTGTAAATACAGCAAAGGAGGAAATTAGATTCTAACGTGTCAGAAGGGAACGGTAAAATCATTATTCGGCTGGTAAGTGGAGAAGCGTGGCTCAGTGGTTAGAGGCGGCAGACCCGGAAGCTGAGATCGACCGTGGACCAGGGTTCGATTCCCTGCCTCGGCGGGTCTCGGGCTCAAAATTCCACGAACTCGACAATTCTCGCTCTGGTGCCTACTCAACTCACGGGGTCACACTCTGCGACTCTGGGCAATAGCTTGTTTAATCTCCACTACGGCCCCTCGCGGCGGGATGCCTGGCTTTCACCTTGTGGACACCCTGCCGGGGTTTCTCACAGGGGAATACCAGGACGGGTTCCCTAAGCAAGCGCCGGGACGCTTACGGGCAGCTGTGCGCTTTACAAGTCCAGCACACAAAAGAAGGCACACACCCTGATGAGCCACACTTGTATCAGTGGGCTTACCACTTTATATGCTAACATAACTCGTTTAAGATCACGTGTGGGAATTAATCAAACACAGCCTTGCTCATAAAATGTTTAATTGACAGTTATGTAGTATGCTCGGCCACAGTACAGTGTATCCCTTAGGTACTGCCTGATTGTACCAAGATACAGGGTTAAATATCTAAAAAAAGGCATGGCCATCAAAAAACTAGAGCCCACTCGATAAGTCACACAGTAGGTCCTAAAGTCCCAGAGGCCATGGAAGTCAGATTTGAAGTTTCCGACTAACCGTGAACAGGAATTGTGTTCAAAGGTGAGGGTCAAACTCAAGCAGCTGAGTGACTGTTAAACTCAACAGAAACCTTACAGATTATGAAGTTGTAGCAAGTGTGATGTGTATTCCTTCTTAATGGCACAAAGTACTACCGTTGTATCAAGTGCAAACTCCAATACATGAGAATGATCCCCTCCCTCCTACCACTCACAGCTAAAGGATAGTATTTTAGGTCTCGCCTACGCAGCGCGCATGCTCTGCATAGGAAAAAGACCTTTAGCAATCGCTTCAGCTTAGCTGCCAAAAACGTGCACGCATTGCATTGCTTTCAATGGCAATGCGTGCATGTTTAGCGATTCCCTTGCAGGAGCGAGCTTTAAAACCAACTGGTTTTAATTAACATATGGTTCCTGCTCGCTCCCGCAAGGGAAACAGGTGCAGGCCCCCTCTTTTCTCCCCTCCCCATGCTGCCTCCTCCTCATTGAGCGCGAGGCGTGCACACTTGTTGACTTTGCCTCCCCTACTTTCAACCCGAAAGGTTTTTACCTGTGTCGCCAACTTCCGTAATTGGTGACCCATGAAATCTTTTCTTTGTTTGGGTCTTTTTTTTACTTCAGGGTTACGCTGACACTACTAGCTGCCTGCTGTCTGAGAGCCCCTCGCTCCTCTGCTCAAAAACCCACCACAGGGACACAGACCCAGCCGGAGGCCTTCCAGTACCGAACCGAAATCAGCTTGCCTGTTATTCCTGCTCCCATTATTTTTCGTTTGGCGGCCTTGGCTTTTGGTATCGGACGGGGCAACGGGTGACGTCTATGGGAGATGCGGTCGAGGCAAGGACCTTCCGATTTTTCCGCATCATGTGAAGCGGTGCCACACTGCAGACGGCAGTGAAGGGGGCCGTTACTACATCCGCCAAAGCCTCGCCAAGGAGCTTCCCCTGAACACTTGGTGACTCAAGTGCTGTGAGTGCAGGAGCCGTACTCTGCTCCTGCTGAGTGCGCATCTTTGAGTGATCCATGGAGCCGGCCCGGCTAGGACCAGGTGCAGCTTGCGGACCGCCCGGTGTGGCCCACACCGAGGACAGAGCGAGGTGCCCACCAAAGGGTGGTCAGCAGGGGCCATATGCTGAAGTCATGATGGCAGCTCCAAATCCAGGGACTCATACCGGTATACTCATTTGCGTCCCGCCTCCACTGCCTCACCACAGCACGATACAGCAGACACCAGGAGGACATCATGAAGTCAGTGGTATCTGCTGATTCAGCACTTTTGTGTCGGTTGAATTGGGCTGAACTGAGTTGTTCACCCCATGTGGAGACAGGAGCTTTCTACTCTGAAGGGAATGGAGTCGAGCAACAGGAAAGATACCAGTGAACGTAAAATTCCAGCGTTCAAAAAGCTGAGAACACTGGCAATTAGCGTATTACTATCAGGGTGGAAGGAAACATTGGTAATTCCGCCCCAGGCAGATCTAGAGTTAAAAAAAACTTTCTTTATGCTTACTGTATGGAAAGCGCAGCAAAAATGCTTAAAGTCCAGTGAAGTGTGGTTTTTTTTCCCAGCCCTGCACTACACTTCAGTGGATTGTTAACATTGTAGTGAATGCAGAATCAGTTTACGTTGACCATTTCCCTGAAGGCTGCACCCGCTCCAAGTGCCTGCGATCGCTTCCTCTGTTCTCCTGGCACATGTAGTGTTATTGTTGCACAACGCCAGCGATAGTCAAATACTGATTTTTTTTCATGTACACTTTTAATTTGAGAAATGATTCGCAAGGCTTAGTTTAGAAAAATGTGATGGTTGCCCAAGACCCTGCAGTATTGTCTGCACTGTTGGATTTGTTCAATTATCGAGCCTTCTTCTGTCATCAGGCACTAGACATTCACATATGCCCCTGCGTGACACTATAACATGGCCGGGGCTTGATGACACAATTTATGTGTCGCTCAACCCCATGATGTGTACCTGGGATTTCTGAAACCTGTTTGAGCAAGACATAATTCTCATCATGCAGCCCAGCGCAAAGCGCTTCAACGCCTCGTCAGGGGTAGTAAGTGCTATATGAACACAATTGCAACGTTCTCCCACTTTTAACATGCAGTTAGATTTCGGGTCCAGGCTTTATTGCGTGCCTTCTATAACAAGTCGTTTTCGCTTTTCATTATGCACGCAGCACTACATCTCTCATAATTCAATGTGCAAAGCAGACATGGATACTCTATTCATGCCTGACAGGCAATAACCTGAGATTTGTTTCCCATTACAAGTAGGGCCCTGAGTATCGGGGGGCTGACTGAGTGTGCCAGACAGACACACGCCGTTTAATAACATCAAAGCAGTCTGGGCAGGAGCAAAACAGACAGTTCGTCATCAGGCTCTGTAGCTATTCAACTAACAGAAACGCAAGGCGCCTTTTTACTGTAATAAGGGATCTAGATTTACATTTTAGCCTGGGATACTCATTTTTTCACCCAGATCAGAACCTATCACAAGAGCCCTATTTATGCTATTTGCAAGCGCCAAACTATTTTTTTTCTTTTTGATATATCATCTGATTAGATGTGTGCATACTGGAAGCAATCTCAGATGTTTACGTTAGCCCGGAGCAGAATAAACACAATTAATTAAGCAACCATACACATAAGCTGTTGAAACGTCATATCATCATGAAATCCGGCAGCAGGCAAGGCCCAAAACACCAGACCACCAACACCGTACTCCAAATAAGGACCAGAAAGTTGATCGAAACCAACAGCCAGAATATGGTACATCACCTTTTAATAACAAGCGTTGGCATGGCCAATAGGTCTCGCCTTTGGGACCTTATAAGTGTTTAGCTATGCAACAGTTGATGTTGTTGCACCAAGGATATTGTGCTGGATAACTAAACACTTATAAGGCCCCAAAGGTGAGATATTGGCTATGCCAATGCTTGTTTAAGTAGCTAGCAGGCCCTGTCAGTAGAGCTGCAGAGAGAGCTGCCCACCTCAGCGTCTCCCCCTGTTTACAGTGACAGAGGCAGGACCATGCGGCGCCCATGAGCTGTTGCCTTCAATCCAGAAGTGTTGTCCCGTCCATGCCAGTATCATATGCTGTTGCTGATTGCTGGCTCCAGAGTGTCTCTTTTTAATCTGAAAGAAACAGCAAAGCCTGTGTTAGGTGCATGGCTCCATAGCTCTCCTGATTGCCCCACTCCTGGCACACCTGAGGCCCAGAGCACATCCTGCTACTGGTGCTTCACTAGGAATCTTGGCTTCCACCACTCCCACCCCTGGGATGTTGAAATAGTACATTAAATTCCAGCCTACATGCCGCTTCATCTCCTGCACGCACACATGTGACCTCCACTAATGCTCAGACAGCCCACCCACCATGGCCCAGAACAAGAAATCCAAGTCTGCAGTCAGCGGTTCCCCAAGGGGCAACTGAAAGCCCAGGAATGTAGCACTCATCACCGGCATCACAGGGCAGGTAAGGCGGTGGGTGCAGCATTATGGCATGTGGGCAGCTAATATGGCCCAACTTCATGTTTTCTTTTAACTTACCTATAGTAGACCAGTGCATCACTTCCAGTAACGACAGCTCTCTGGAAGCTGCAGTCTTAGTTAACATCAACTGAATTGAACAGAAATAATGCATGGTTATGGTATTCAAAATATATAAACACCATAAACATGAGTTTCTGGATGCTTGAAAGCACATACCCCACCCTCCTGGACCATGGAACTGTGGTTTAAGACAATTGTTATTGAGCGATGTAAAGCTGATGTTCTGTCGATAAAGTCCCAATAAATAGAAATGGAGGATAGGAGCGACACATCAGATGATGATGGCCAGTTGTTTAGGGAGGTTAGTTAACTATAGCTGACTTTTTTCTTTAATTCCTGGTCTGTAATAAATCTTTTCACATCACATCTGGGCTTCAAGGATCAGAACGATAGAAATGTATGTGTGTAAAAGCCACTAACTTGACATTCGGAACTCTCTGATTTTCATGTGACAGCTGTGAGTGGCTCATCCGTTGCTAGTGTTTGATTCAGGCATTCGGTGGCGGATTTGATTTGTGTGCACCTACATATATGATTAGCCATTAGTTTTGTGGAATTTCTTTTTTTATGTTGCCATCATTATTTGCTTTTGGACTTAGCAGCTATTGTTTGGAGTTTATATCAGGCAAGTTGCTTAAAAGAAAGTCCTGATTAAATTATTAGTTTACTTATAGTTGACTTTTAAAAAGTATGAGTGTGCTAAAATTAGATTTTGAAATGTTTGTGTGAAACCAACACCCTTACCTTTGGGGTAAGAGGATTGGCCTTTCATGGAGGTGGAAGCTGACCTGTGATTCACTGGCTACGCATGAACAGAGGCGTGCTAAGTTGGGAACATTGAAATTGCTGATTTGGAGTAAGGATGGCAGTGATGGAATCTGGAAAGAAAACTAAGGGGCATATTTACAAGGGCTTTATCTCCGCTTTTTTGGCTTTGAAAGCCAAAAAAGTGCAGATAAAACTATCGCCCTATTAACAAGAGGGTGCTAACATGCATTAGCGCATGTTAGCACCCTTTTATCCGACGCCTCCCTTTGCATCTCTAATGAGATGCAAAGTGGGCATTACTGGGCAGTACAACCTTGTAAATATCGCTGATCTGCACATCTCGATATTTACAAGGCTGCCAATGCATTTTTGCAGACGTTCGTTTTGGGCGAAAACCTCTGTTTTGGCCGGAAACTAACGTCTTCTAAAATGCAGACTAGGCATACCTAATATGGGGGTGGATTGTGCTGAAACGACCACAGGGTTGTAACAGCAAGGTTATCGCTGTTTTGCATGGAACATCGCTGGAAAACCAGCGGTGTTCCCTGCAAAACGTCAATATCCCCGCTATCGCTGGTAATCTTATCGCCCTGGGGATACGCGCTGTAAATAACGCGCTACCAGGGAGATATAATCCAGCGAAAAACGGCGATAAATAGAAAAGCGCTAAGCTTGCTTTGCGTTTAATTATCCTTGTCCTTGTAAATATGCCCCTCAGGGAACCCACTGATAAATCTAGCATTCTTAATGTGGATGCCCACTAATCCATTCCACACCACATAATTCAACACGAAACCGCATTATTTAATTCTACATCACAATTCCACAACACACCCTACATATCCAATTACAATACTTAATTCAACATCTTACACAAAATTCAACAGTACACCACATATACTCCACTATATAACCCTCCACAAAACAAAATACCATTCCACATAATTACACTACATTAAACCCAAACCCACTCCACATAATTCCAAAACACCCAAAAACACATAATTACTATCCACATAATACAAAGGCACACAATGTCACATAATTCAACGCCACAAGTCCACTCCACACAATTCCACCCCACCCAATGCCACAAATACCAATTCCAATCCAACCCACATAATTTCACTACACACCGCAAACATCCACTCCAATTCATAACACATAGGTAAAATGCATTTACAATGCCAGTACTTCAAACCCTTTTTTTAAACTCCCAAACACACAGATCTGGAACTTAGCTCATTCCTATTTGTTCTTTTTCATCACCAAAAACGCAAAGCTATCCATGCACTTCCACGCCACACAATTCATCTCCCCACAATTCCAATCAATACCACATAATACCACACCAAACCACATAATACCACTCAACAAAACAAATAAACAAAACACCACATACATCCAATCCACACCACACAATTCCACATCGAGCCACAAAATTCAACAGCACATCACATTAGCAAACTACAATACATACCCCTCGACAATACAAAATACCATTCCACATAATCATACTCCATAACACATGATCCCACTCCACATAATTCCAGTACACTCAATACCACATAATTACTATCCACATAATTCCACAGCACACCATGCCACATTATTCCACTACACAAATCCACCACACAATTCCACAGCTAATTAATCCAATCCAACCAACATAATTCCACTACACACCACATTCATACACTCTATAACACACAGATAAAAGACATTGGCATTTACAATGCAAATAGCGCTAACTCAAACAAATGCCAGACTGATTGCATTCCCAATTCTTGTTTTTTTACTGGTGAAGATCTGTTGTAACAGAACCTGCTGTGCAGGGGGCAGAAACACAACCTCACCCCTGATTGCCGAGAGACTTTACCCCCTCATTGGTACTCCCCGTTCCAGTCCTTACTACGTGCCTCCACCCAGCCAATCACAACGCCAGTATTTCCATACTACATAAGCCCCGCCCACCTACCGCCATGGCTGGTTTTTTTCTGCTCTGACGGCAGTTGGAACACTGGTGCTCCCGGTTACGGTCCCTGGATCCAGTTTCCTTTGGTGGCGGTTCCGTGAGTTTTTCTCATGTGTTTCTTTGTTTATTGTGCTGTTTATTTCTTAAATGCGCGGCCGATCCGGTTTTCCAGTCGGCCGAGCTCCTGTTCTGCGGTCATGTATGCTCCCTGCTCATGTGCTGGGCTGGGGTGGGGAATTTTGATGGTGTCCTGGCCTCGGGTCATTCCAGCCCTGCTGCACTATCGCAGCGTCCGACCCCCGCGGCCATTCTCTTTTGGACTGTGGCTGTGGTGGAGACTTCAGAGCTGCCCTTTTTTTATTTCATTCACCTGTCTCACCTTTGCATGATTGGATGATTGGGGGCAGTATTTATTGGAGGTTGCTGGGCACTTCTTTTGTTGTGGTGATTTCCTGTTTGGGTGTTTCTGGATTTTTTCACCATGAGTGAAGGGGCTTCTTCTCCTGTACCGGCTAAGGCTGTTTCCAAGCAGCATAATGTTCAGGATCTGCAGGAGGACGACGTCTTGCTGATTTCTAGGGCTGATTTGCAGGTCTTAATTAATTCTGTGCTCCAATCTGCGCTGCTGGAGCCTGCGGCTATGAGGGCTAAGGATGATGAGGAACACATGGACAATTCCCCTAAGGGAAAGTACGTCCAGGGCAAAGTTTTCTCTGACATGCTGGTCCATATTCGAGAGGTGCTTGGGTTTGACCCTAAATCCCTGACTGAGGAGGGATTTTACGCACAGTGGTGGATGACCTCCCCTTCCATGATGTCCTAAAGGATATCCTCACGAAAGGGTATTGCGCGATTCCTGGGGAAGCGGTATCGCCTGGCGGACTTTGATTCCCAGTTTCCTGCGATTCTGAAGGTTAATTCTCTTTTGTCATCTATGGCTTCCTTCTCTTCCTCTTTATCTTCGGAGGAGGCTTCCCTGTCTGATTTGGTGGAGCGTAAGGTGGAATCTGCTCTGAAACATTCTTATGCCGCTTCTCACTTTGGGGTGTGTGCTAGCACTTATGCGGCCTTTGCGTCGCAGGTCCTGCTCAAGGATTTAGAGAAGCTGTTTGACTGTCTTCAGTATCAGGGGGACCCTACTCCTGTGTTGGCTCAAATGGAGGTTTTGGTGCAATTCCTGTCGGATGTCACTTTTGATTCCTTGTGGGCTTTCTCCTCTGCTGCTGGGGCGGCAGTGGATGGGAGGAGGTCTCTGTGGACAAAGCCTTGGCGTCTTGAAGCTGCACAGAAGACCTTAGTCCATAAACTGCCTTTTCAGGGTCCCCGTCTCTTTGGGGATGCCTTCAATTCGATGGTGCAGCGCTCTGCAGAGGAGAAGAAGTTGTTGAAGCCTTTTCAGCCTGCTCCTAAGAAAAAGTCTTTTTCCAGAAGCAGGGGTTTCAAGGGGTTTTGTCCTCTCAGCCCTTTCGTGGTCGGGCCCGTGGTCGGGGGGCCGCGTTTCATTATAAATCCTGGCCTCAGCAGCAGCAGCAGCAGCCTCCCTCTGGTGCTGGACAAAAGTGACTTTGCCGCTGTGGGGGCTCGTCTCCGTTTGTTTCTGGACTGTTGGTCAGCTCTGATCTCCGATCAATGGGTCTTAGCTGTCATCAGGTGGGGTTACCAGATTCCCTTCCGGGGCCCTCCCCCTCTGGATTGTTTTCTGGTTACCTCATTGTCAAGAGACCCCATTCGAAGGTCTGCCATGTTGTCCGGCCTCACCATGTTGTTACAGAAAGGGGCAGTGGTGCCGGTTCCAGTGGAGGAAGTGGGCCTGGAGTTCTATTCCCATCTGTTTCTGGTTCCAAAGCCGGATGGTTCCTTCCACCCCATATTGAATCTCCGTTACCTGAACAAATTGGTGCGGTTGGATAATTTTCAGATGGTCACATTGCAGTCCGTCATTCCCCTCCTCCAGGAGGGAGATTTTTTGGCTTCCCTGGTCTTAGAGGAAGCCTATTTTGACGTTCCGGTCCATACTGTCAGTCAGCGGTTCCTGAGGTTTGTGGTCCAGGGGATGCATTTCCAGTTTCGGGTTCTGCCGTTCGGCCTCTCCACTGCTCCCATGACTTTTACCAAGGTATTGGCTCCTGCTGTGGGGGGTTTGCAACATCAGGGTTTCTCTGTGTTTCTCGATATTGATGATTGTTTGGTCTCTGCTTCCTCTTTCCCTCAGGCTGTTCTGGCGGTGGAGGCTACGTTGTCCCTGTTCCAGGAGCTGGGGTTCAAGGTGAATTTGCCCAAGTCTCATCTGGATCATGTTCAGAGACTTCAGTTCATCGGTGGTCTGTTCGACAACTCTCTGGGGGTGGTGTTTCTCCCTCCTGTTCGGATCCTTTCCCTACAAACTCTGTTGCGGGATCTGTTGAGTCGTCCCTCTGCCCCAGCTTGTGTTTGGTTGCGGGTCCAGGGGTTGATGGCTGTGACCACTGCTGTGGTTCCTTGGCTTCACCTCCATCTCAGACCCTTAGTGACTCATCTGGTGGCTCAGTGGGACCCCTCCTGGGCAGATTATGAGACTCTGATTCCTCTCTTTCCTGCTCTGATTCAGGACTTGGACTGGTGGCTTTGCAGTCCCAATCTAGAGAAGGGGGTGCAGTTTTGTCTTCCTCCTCCCCTTTTGTTGACGATGGATGCCAGTCTCTGGGGTTGGGGGGCCACTTTGGGGACCTTGGAAGCCAAGGGTTGGTGGACTCAGGGGGACATCGCCCGTTCCTCGAACTGGCGGGTGTTGGCGGCTATCTGGAAGGCGGTGCAGTTCTTTCAGGTTCCTCTCCTCAGGGCAAATCTATTGGTTCGTACCGACAACCAGGTGGCTCGTTGTTACTTGAACCGTCGGGGGGACCAGGTGTGCGTCTCTGAACATGTTGTCCTCCATGATTTGTTCTTGGGCGGAATCTCATCTGTTGGTCTTGAGGGCGGTGTACATTCTGGGACGGTTGAATTCTCATGTGGACGCTTTGAGCCGCGACCTTCCATCTTCTGTTCTGTACCATCTTTCTCTTGCTCTGTTCCTGTCCATTTGCCTTCAGTTCAGGACTCCTTGGATTGATCTTTTTGCATCCCCTCACAACTCTCTACTACCCCAGTTTTGTTCAGAGGCTCTGTGTCCTCAGGCTTGGACGGTGGATGCTCTTTCGATTTGCTGGCCTTCTGTATGCATTCCCTCCCATTCCCCTCCTCCCTAGGGTGCTGTAGAAGATTCGGGGGAAGAAAGTTTCGGTCCTGTTGATTTCTCCTTTCTGGCCTGGCCACATTTGGTTTCCTCTCCTGTTGCGGCTGGCGGAGGGTCGGTTTGTCCGGCTTCCTTTGTGTCCGTCTCCTCTTCAGTTTCCGCTCCTGTCTCTGCCTTGTCCTCGTCGTTTACAGCTGACGGCGTGGCTCTTGAGCGGTTGACATTGGAGTCTTTGGGTTGTTCATCGATGGTGGCTCATGACATCCAGTTGTCTCGCTGCCCTTCGACCCTTAAGTGCTATGGTCGTCACTGGGGTTCTTTTGTTTCTTGGTGTTCTTCTCATGGGGTGGATCCTGTACTGGGGATTCCTACTTCTGTGTTGAAATTTCTCCGAGATGGTTTTTTGAAAGGCCTTTCCCCTTCCATGTTGTCTGCTCAGTGGGCAGCGGTTCGTGCTTGTCGGGGTCCTGGGGCCTCCTTTGAGGGTGTTGCCCCTTTGGTTAGTTGGCTTCTTCGGAGCTTTCGGCTTCATCGGCTGGTTGCTCCTGTTCTCATTCCTTCTTGGGATTTGCCTACTGTTTTGCATGGTCTGCAGTTGTCCCCTTTTGAGCCTTTGATGGAGGCGGATTTGTTATGGCTGTCTGCTAAGGTGGCTTTCCTGTTGGCCATTACCTCCGCTCGTAGGTTGGGTGAGTTGGGTGCCTTGCTCATTTCGTTTTCCTGTTTGCAGTTCCTCTCGGATCGGGTAGTTTTGCAGCTTGACCCGGCTTTCGTGCCTAAGGTTTCTTTGAGTTTTCATTTGCAGCAGGAGGTGATTCTTCCTAATATGCCTGCTGAGGGGGATTCCCTTGGTCCCCCTTCTTTGGATGTTTGCAGGGCTCTCCAAAATTACCTCCAACATTCCCTGGGGTTCCGGAGTTCTCCTGCCATGTTTGTCTCCTGTGGGGGTGTGGCTAAAGGGAAGAAGGTTTCCACTTGCACGATCAGTCGGTGGGCCGGATGGCGGTCTGTCAATCTTACAAGTCTTTGGATTTGCCTCCTCCGTCTCATGTGCAGGGTCGGTCGATGTGTTCTGTGTCTGCTTCCAGGGCTGAGGGGGCGGGGGTGTCTATCCAGGAGATTTGTAGGGCGGCCACCTGGCAGTCTCATCACACATTTTTGCAACATTATCGGCTTGATGTTTTACATGCCTCTGCTGACAGTTTTTCTAATGGTGTCTTGAACGCTGTTGTTCATTGATCTTTTATAGATTAAAGTTTTGTAATCTGCATGGATCCCTGGTGTCCTGCATATTTTCTTTATTGGTTCTCTGCTTGTGAGGTCCTCACGTAGTAAGGACTGTGACGGGGAGGACCAATGATGGGGTAATGTCTTATTACTTACCGGTAATCTTCATTACCCCGATTAGGGTCCTCCCTCCCGCTGTGTTTGTGTCGGAGTCTTGTTGATAACAGGCATGGCGGTAGGTGGGCGGGGCTTATGTAGTATGAGTTAGACACTCAAGTGATCACAACACACCCGTAAATCTGATACGCGATTTTGTAAGCTTTTAAAAAAAAAATTTAAGTATATAGGAGTCACTGTTTGTAAATATAGTATAAGGCTGGACACAGTTGAATATTTAGTTTTTAATAAATAAGGGCCATATGTAGGAAGCCAAATTGCAATTTCAAATGCTGAAATTCACAGAATTTCAGCGTTTGCATTCACAATATGGGCAGTGTGCTATATAGCACACAAAAACCCACACGCAAAATAAGGAATCACAAAATGTGCGATTCCTTATTTTGCAAATGCATTTAGGGAAACCCAAATTGCGATTCCTTAAATGCAATGTAGGAAGCACCCAAGTTGTGAGATTTTGGCTTAAGGAATCGCAAATTACCACTAACTGTAGGTTGGTGGTAATTTGCGATTTCTTTGAAAAATTCACTTTTTTGCATTTTTCAAAGTGCTATGTGGCGCACATACATGCCCTTAGCGCATGTATGTGGCCACATGTGCACACATGTCTATTTCACGTGTACATAAGGGTGTCCTATTCACACCCTTGCAACCTTGAAATTGCATTCTCAATTTGCGATTCTCTAATTGGGAATCGCAAATTGAGAATGTCTTCCCATGCTTTCCTATGGGCCTTCTAGCCCATAGGAATGAATCGGAAGGTATTCCTTATTTGTGAATCTCAATTTGCGATTCACAAATAAGGAATAAGTAGGATTCGCAAAATATTTTCCTAATCCTACCTACATTGCATTTTGCGATTCTCTAATGGCAATTCCATAAAAATCGCAAAACACGTTTTACCTACATATGGCCCCAAGTCTTTTACGGTTTACATAGACCTGAAAATATGCTGCTCTTGTTCCTGGTGCCGCTTGATGTCAAAAGAAGATTCTGAAATTTCAATGGTTAATATTGGACTACAACTAATTTTGAGTAGAGCCCCTCCTCAAAACAGTTATTATCCCTCCAGCTGTTATAGGAGAAACATCTTTTTAGATATCTTGCAGAAACACTGGTTTTCACATTGGCTGAAGGAAGTGCTGCACCTCCAACTGCAGAACCTGTGGTAATTCCACACAAAGAAGAAAATGAAGAACTGTCTTCAACATTGTGAACGGAGAGTGAGGTATGGCATTTTTCGCCATGCCAAATGGTGAAAAAGCCTCCACAAGATTTGTAAAATACAACCCCAGAGGAAAGGAACTGTCTTGTGGCACCACAAAAAAAATATAGCCACGGAATGTCAAGCATGTGGAAACATATCTGCACACTGAATGTGTTAGTGAATGGATCAGTTTGAGGTTGAGAGTGTCAATATCTGTCAGATCTTACAAAAAAGGGTACTCTTGGTAGCAGCACGGGAACAGAGATGCTAGCTTTCAAATCCACCATAGGCAACAACCCAGAGCTCAATATATATATATATACGAGACTCCAAACTCCTACCTCTGCGGGAAGGGGAAATTGGATAAAATAACAAACAAACAAGAAGAGATCCTCTTGGATGGCTCCACTCGTTATTCCGACCTGCAGACCTTCACTGGCTTGGAAAACCTGTAGGGAAATATTACAGCAAACTTAACTAAGGATCTATGCCTCCCTCTCTGCTCCTTCCCTATCTCTCTTCCTAGTTCACACCTACCATTTCTGCCAAGAGTCCTGCCCTCTCTTCTATCAGGTAAGGCTCCGGATTCGGTTGACTTTTCTCTTTTTAATTTCGTCCTGCAATTCACAATGACACTATATATTAACCTGTTCTCATATCCCTTTTGTCTTATCTAATTCCTGCTTCCTCTACTCACTTTCTATCAGTACTCCTTCTAGCTTTCCCAGTGCCTGTTCCTGTCTTCTAGTGATTCTTTCCGCAAACTGTAACAGATAAATGTAAATGTCTTTTACTGTATTGTCACCCCTCTAGTGCTACTCTATTAATATTTTAAATGTGAATTCCTGACTTACTTTTTGTTTTACTTATTCTTTCTTTGACCCTTCTCCTGTCCTTTATCACTAATCCTGCTTTATGTATTTCTCCTAGGGTTTATATCAAAAGTTCCAGTCTCCTACATAAGCTGCTGTGCTGTTTTTCGTTATCCACTTTTAGCAAGGTAAGAATTCGCGGACTTAATTTATTTGCTTTAACATCTGTTCATGTACGTTATTGGTACTTATCTCAGTCTTATGTTTCCTCCTGACAGATACTCTGGCGAGATGCTTCTTTCACGGTATGTGCGCCACTGAACTTCTTTTCAGAACGCCGGGATGTGCCTTAACCTTTGATTTCACTGCACATAAATTACTCCGATATTTTTATGACTCTTTTCAAGTCTCTGCGTTAACTCGAATCAAACCTACATGGAAACGGACCCAAAAGGTTTTAATTTACTTTACGTTTCTATCCAAAAACACTCTCCTAAATCTAAGTTTCCTCAAGACCTCAAACGCGCTTCCTCTTCAGGGTTTGCCGTCGGTGAAGTGCGCAGTTCGTAATCATCTCGCGCTTCACCTGGACTCGGCTGCTGGAGGTGTCAAACACTGGACTGCTGACCGCGGCGAAAGCCAACGGCCATCTTAAGGTTCCATTTCATTCACTTTTCGGACCAGGAACTAGTCTCTGGCTCCAGCCTTGCCGGGTGATCCTTTGCGTAGATAGTTGCCGCAGCTTGTAAATTAGGGGTCCTGACAATATATTTATGAGTGTGTCCTTGGGTGTCTGAGTTTATGTAAAGTGCCTGAGTAGCACAGTGAATGTATCAGTCTGTTTGCTTGGATCTGTCAGAATATGTATGAGTGTGTCCTGGGGTGTCTAAGTCTATGTATGTGTGAGTGTTTGAGTATGCAAATGAATGTATCAGTGTGTATTTAGTTGCATCAATATATCCATGAGTGTGTCCTTTAGTGAGCAACACGCCCACACTACTTCCTGCCCGCCACGCTGCCGACGGTGGTCAGCGCGCTAGCTGTTGCAGAGCTTTAGGCTATTTTTAGAGGTGGGTTCTCAGCTCCTGGTGACTATTACGGCGAGTCAGGCTGCCTGGAAATCACTTGCGCTTGCCTCCTCTATGTGTGTGTGTGTTTATCGGCTGTGGTGTGATTATCGACACCTATGCTTATTTTAATACTGTTTTTACTACTTACCTGCTGCCTTATTTGCTCCTGACCCCGTTCCGCCGCGGCTGTGTGCCGACCGAGCGGAGGGTCATTTAGTGAGCAACACGCCCACACTACTTCCTGCCCGCCACGCTGCCGACGTAGGTCAACGCGCAAGCTGTTCCCTCCCCTTGGGCTATTTTAGATGGTCATCTGGCGGAAGCAAAGTCATGCCCGTCTGCGCCCGTCCGCGGCCGGCTGCTCCCAGCGTCCACTCCCCATGGTCATTTGACCACTTACTCCCGCACAGACCTCCTTGCCCTTCAACATTCATGCCCCCTGGATTCTCGTGCAGCTGGCGCTGCCAAAAAACTGTGGTATATTTGTCTCCCCGAACTCATCACCAGGTATTCGAGATGTCTGTGTCCCTACACAACATTCTCTTTCTTCCACCTTCTTTTCTGGTGCAGGGTCCACTGGCCCTCTCTCTCTAGCGGTTGTATATCTCAATACTCGTTCGCTGGTGAAACACCAGCTTGAGATTTTCCAGCTGCTGGATGATGATAAAGTGGATATTCTTTTACTTTCTGAAACTTGGCTCACGGATGACTCTGCCCCGGACATCTTTGCTGCTATTCCTACTGGGTACTACATCTTACAGTCCAATAGGTCCGGGGGCAGAGCCGGTGGCGGGGTCGCTGCCATCATCCGATCCCAGTTCAAGTTCACTGCTGTGGAAACTCTCACCGTTGTCAAAACTGACTGTCTCACCCTTACATTTTCCTCCTCTAGGTCCTCATTTATTTGTGTTCTGGCTTATAGACCCCCTCACAGCACGCCTCTTTTCTTTCTGAGGTACTGGGTTTTTCAGAACCGGTACTTAACCGGTAACCCAGCGGTGTCAGGGAATACACACCCAAAGACCTCGAGTCCTTTTCCTGATTCAGACCACAGAAACTCAGAGTCTTCTAGGTGAAGTCAAAGATTAGTTTATTGGCTGCAACCAAGGTAACAAGTGTCCTAGAAGTACAACACGGGGAAGTATATTCTCAGGAGACTGCTCAAATTTACAAAGTCAGGCTTCTCTTCTTATACACAATTTTAGGCTTCAGGCAAAACATTCTTGGTTGTAAAGTAAATCGTTAACATATTTCCAATACAAAGAAAAAGCAGAGTCATGATGACATGTCCATATTTCACTTCGTGCTGCCTACAACAAATCATCCGGCAAGGGCCAACATTTCATCAGATATCGCTGGACCCCCAATAAAAACGGGCACCTCCCCATCATAAAGTAAGTGAAGCAAAAGAGTAAAGACAGATGTGAGCAAGATACGGCAGGTGTGTGCGCAATGAGGAGGTTTATGGCCAGCTGAGCCCTGATGCTATCTTGCTTGGCCACTGGAGGGGAACTGACCTAACAAGTTCGGCCTGGGGCAATGGTTCCAACTTGCACAGGTCATGGAAAAGTCGATTAAGGAGTATGTGTCCTTGTGGAATTTAATTCAGCTGGATTAAGGCCTATGTAAAGGGCAACTCACAAAATGGCTGCCATACACAAAATGGAAGCCGAGGGTTCTGAACGAGAGTGACGATTAAAAGGTGAAATCGTCACTCGAATATGCTGAAAATATATGTACATGATGTACTCGTCATTCTCGGTCTTTTGATACCAAATTTGTCAATTTACGATGAAGTTTTATTCTCGAGTGCAGACACATTACACGAGTCCAGAATTTTCAGTACTACAATCCCTCCTTTTGCCCTTACATAGGCAATTAATCTATCCTCATGTTAGTCTGAGTCCAGATCTATATCCCTAAAGTCATTGAGATGTTGCTGTAACATCATTCTAGTACTTAGTTCATCTCTTGACACAGGTTTCCTTACACATGATGTAACACAGAGGCCACATATAGCAGGAGCACACTGTATGCATAGACAGAACAGGAAAAGAATGGCTAAGACCATCCCAATGACCATTAGAATTTTCCATCCCCAGGCGGATATCAGTTCCCAGAACCATCCCATTAGCGACCAATCTCCTTTATCCACATGAATAGATTCGGAAATCTTATGTAGTTTGGAGATGGCCTGGTACACTGTTGGAGCGTTATCAGGGATGAAGATACAGCAACTAGATTGGATCAATCTGCATACCCCACCTCGGTCTGCAAGGATGACATCTAAGGCGACCCTGTTCTGAAGGGTCATAAGACGATCCGACTGGAGCTCAGCAGTCAAGTTACTAAGGGCACCAGCAGTTTCAGTCACGGTGGACTCAACTACCCTTGTCAATTGTCTTATGTTCCTGCTGTTAGCCATGGAACCCCAGAACGGCAGAAAACCCTTTGCAAAGTTCCAAATTCTTGACCTGCGGTGTCCTCTTTACTCAAGACACCTCTAACTACCCTTGTCCTGTGGTAATCCGCCGCTGCTGTGTAGGTGGGAGGTAACAGGAAGGAAACAAAACATGAGCCCGAAAAGTCAGGGGGCAACCATGTGTAGGCTCTATCATGACTATTAAAATAAGTACCCTTAGCTGCTAAAAACGCTGGGGAAGTCTGAGATCCAAAGACATATGTTTCTGTACAGACACTCTTCCCTAACTGAGCTCTGGGATTCCTGCCAATACCTTGCAGACACAGGTGACCCTGATGGGGTACGATCCATATTGGGGATGATCCTTTCGCTTGCTGTTTCTCACTTAAAGTAGCCCCATATCCGGTCACGTTCCAATTTACATATGCAAGTATCTCATCATCAGGAGTATCTTCATAAGAAATTACTTCCTTAATCATGTCAACTATGCCTTTTACTAGGGCGCTAGTCTTGAGGTTGTCTTTTACAGAACGTAGGGGTTGGATTTCACGTGCATATATGAACATCGTTCTGTACGCCCATACAGAGCCATTACGACAGAAAGGCAAAACTAGATAAGGGATACCTTTATCCGTAGTGTGAGGCATAAGGCCACAAACCCAACAGTCAGTTGTGTTCATCACTAGCTGGTGCTGGTGCAATAGCTGAATGAAGGAGTTATTAATGAACTCTAACCTTCTATTGTATTCATGGCCAGGAAGGGGGTGGAAAGAATGAGAGGAAACAGTAGTAGGAGGTATGGGTGATGCAGTGGGCGAAAATGGTACATGGAAAGAGAATAAAACATAACTTATCAAGAAGATCATTACGCTGAATAGCATAAAAATACACAATATTATAAAACTTTTCTTTGTTATCGTGTTACACAGTCTCTGCTTAAAGTTAATTTGTTTGGCAGGTCTCTCCACATCGGGAAACTCCATCCTCTCTAAAGTTCTGCCCGCGGTGGGAGGTTGCCTCTGCTAAGGGATGCTTCCGTCAGTCTAGGGCAACTCCCTTGGACCAACCAGAACTACCGACCTAACGTCATCAGCTGCACCCCAAAGACTTTAATCAACCGCGGCCCTAGCAGCGGAACCCGGATGGCGGTTCGAAAAACAAAAATGAGCAAGTTTCCTTCTGGTGGGAGAGCCGCACCTTAAAAATAGTACTTGGAGGGGAAAAGATAGATTTATTTGTCCATAGGTTTTTGGTCTCAAATCATAAAAGGATCACTTTTATTAGTTCGTTTTTCTCGGTCTCAAATTGTAGCGCCTCTTTCCTGGTACTGTGTGGTCCTGAAACAGGAGTTCAGGCTCCAAAGTGTTCAATAGCTTGGATGGTGGCACAGCCTTGTGCGAAATGTTCCCACTTTCTCGTTCAGAGTCAGTTCCTTTCACTTGTGCATCACTGAAAGGTACAGCCTTGTGCGAAATGTTCCCACTTTCTCGTTCAGAGTCAGTTCCTTTCACTTGTGCATCACTGAAAGGTACGAACCGAGGCACCGTGTCCGTTTCTGCATCGCCGACACCCTCCTGGACCCACTGGTCATATGGCAGAGGAAGAGGGATCCTCTTACAATGGACCCCGTGGATCCAGGCCTTTTTCCCTTCCACTCGAACCGCCGATTTGGTAGAGAGAAGGACGAGGTGAGGCCCTGTCCACCTGGGCTGGTCATTTTTAGTCCTCTGGAAGTTCCGCACCAGCACCCAGGTTCCAGGGTCAATGCTGTGTCCCGGAGTCTCAGAGACCGGAGGCAGGGTGTCGTTGACCTGTTGATGCAAAACACGCAATTTAGCCGTCAATTCATAAAGATAGTCAAGCAAAACAGGGTGCTCAAGCTCGTTAAACTTTGTGGGCCTAGGCACTCCCCATATGTTGGCTGGCCGGCCAAAGACAATCTCATAGGGGCTGAGTTTCACTCGCGAATGCACAGTCATTCTGGTGGATAGGAGTGCTAAGGGTAGAGCGTCAGGCCATTTAAGACCTGTGCTCGCTTGGATTTTGGCCAATTTAAGTTTTAAAGTGCCATTGTAACATTCTACTAATCCAGCTGATTGGGGGTGATTTGCAGTGTGGAACTTCTGCCTAATACCTAGCCCTTCACACACTCTCTTCATCACACGACCCACAAATTCACTCCCGTTATCAGACCAGACCATTCTAGGCATTCCAAACCTGGAGAAGTACTCTTTCACAAGGGCTTTTGCTGTGGACAAGGCAGTATTGTCCTTTAGGGGATAGGCTTCTATCCATCTTGAGAAAGCACAAACAACAACGAGCACGTATTTTAAGTTGTTGCACCTTTCCATGTGGATGAAATCTAGCTGCAAAACCTCGAACGGATACGTAGGAGGTGCAAAATGACCAGCTGGAGTTGGGGTTCCCCTACCAGGGTTGTGCTTCAGACATACCATGCAATTCTTGACAACATTCTCTGCACACTTGGGAATTCCTGGATTTTTCCATACTGGAGCCAACAACTCGCAAATCCCTTTCACGCTGATATGAGCCATACCATGAGCCATTGTGACTACTGCAAGCACATATGCATCGGGTAACAACCATCTCTGATGCTCTGTCAATTCAATCCAACAACCATTTGCATCCATTCTACCTGTACTCTCTCTCCACGTGCTCAACTCTTTCTCTGTGGCCTCAGCTTGGATGGACTTCACACTTTCTATCGTGTCCTCACATATTCCAACATCACCAGTCCATCTTTTAGGGCCTGCAACATACATTCGACTCGTCACATCCCTTGCGGTTTCTTTCGCGGTTTCATCAGCAAATGCATTTCCATGACCAACGTCATCAGTCACCTTCTTGTGAGCACTACATTTTACAATCGCCACTTGTAAAGGCAAAGTCAGTGATTCTAGAAGCTCATTTACCAACTGACCATGCTTAATTTTAGCTCCATGCGAAGTCAGGAATCCACGTTCTCTCCACAATCGTCCAAAACTGTGAGCCACTCCAAACGCGTACTGGCTGTCGGTGTAGACAGTCACTTTCATTCCTTTCGACAACACACATGCTCTCGTGAGTGCAATTAGCTCCGCTGCCTGAGCTGAATTATGTGGGATGCGTGTAGCTTCAACAATCGTGTGCAAAGTCGTGACAGCATATGCTGCAGTCGTATCGCCATTCAGAAGCTTGAAACATGAACCATCCACCCACAATGTACCATCACATTCAGCAAGAGGAGTGTCGAAGAGGTCTACTCTTCCTTTCGTCTCTTCTTCTGTTCTATAAAGACAATCATGCTGTTCTGAAGCATCTGATTCTTCTATGAATGGTAACAACGTGGCTGGGTTAAGGGTGTTGCACTTTTGAATGTGCACATGACCTGCTAGCAAAGTCAGTTTGTACCCTGACAATCGAGCACTGGTTAAGTGCTGTGTCTTGGTTCTATTTAACAATGTGTCTACTGCATGTGGGACCATCACGACTAGTGTATTATTCATGACCAGGCCAGCAGACTGTCGAATGGAAACAGCTGCTGCCGCTGTGGCTCTTAGACAACTTGGCAATGCTCTAGCTACCGGATCCAAAGTTGAGGAGAAATAGGCGCATGGGCGCTGCCTACCTCCAAATAACTGAGTCAACACAGACAATGCACAGCCCTCCTTCTCGTGGACATACAATGTGAAAGGCTTACTGTAGTTGGGGGTACCTAACACAGGAGCCGAACATAATGCTGTGCGTAATTCAGAAAAACTGTTCTGACTCTCTTCCGACCAAGGAATAGGGTTAGGTGTACCTTTACACGTTAATGCCACCAAAGGTTTGGCTAATAACGAAAAATTAGGGATCCATTGTCTACAATATGATGTAATGCCCAAGAAAGCACATACTTCTCTCTGAGTTCTCGGCACACTCAATTTCGCTATTGCCTGAATTCTCTCTGGGGTCAGTTTCCTTCCCTCCTTCGATAAGAGATGACCTAAGTAGGTCACTTCTTGTCGGCAATATTGAAGCTTGGAAAGTGACACCTTGTGATGGAAATCGCACAGATGGCGTAACAATGACATTGTTGCTTTCTTGCAAATTTCCTCAGTATCCGCAGCTATAAGCAAATCGTCAACATACTGTACAAGAGTAGCACCTTTTGGCAAAACAATCGTATCAAGCTGTGTTTTTAGAGCTTGACTGTATATTGACGGACTTTCACAGTAGCCCTGAGGAGCGCGTTTAAAACGGAAGCTTCGACCTCCTAAACTGAAGGAAAAAATATCCCTGCTCTCCTCGGCGATCGGGATGCTGAAGAAAGCATTCTTCAGATCAATCACCGAAAACCAAGTGGCAGAAGCTGGAATCATAGTCAATAATGTAGTAATGTCTGGGACAACTGGAAATTGTGGCGCCACAATCTTATTCACCTCTCTGAGATCGATCACAAATCTGTACACCGGTGGCTGAGATGGGTCAGTTCGTTTTAAAACAGGTAGAACAGGACTATTGCAAACATTTCCTCGTGTTTCTTCGATCACATCTTTTTTAATCAATTCGTAAACGATAGCTAGTAAAGCTTTTTCACCTTCACTCGAGATTTTGTATTGGGGAATTTGTGGCATTTTAACGTTGGCTTTCAATGTTACAACATATGGTGGTATTTCTAAAAGACCTACATCATTAGGACCAGTAGCCCAAAGAATAGCTGGGAGAAACGACAATTCTGCTGGAAGTGCATCTCTCGACAAATACATGGGAGAAACTACTTTCTTACCGAAAGTGAGTTGTACTCCCGAGGGAGAACAGTACAAAGTCGCATACAATCTTTTTAACAGATCCAATCCCAACAAATTCTCACCGCAACCTGTCAGAATAAGGGGTGCTTCTAATTCACAGGGACCAACAGAAAGAGTCAAAGGGTCAGAAATTGGATTTCTAACCGGGGCGCCAGAAAAACCTACTGATACATTCGTTTCGCCGGACAAAGGTGCGCTAGGGAGTTTTGAGTGCATAATAGAACTCTTCGTAGCACCAGTATCCAACAGAAAAGGTTCTGACACACCTGATGTAATCACCTCAACGTAAGGTCCACTCTGATCTACTGGAACTGAAACAACTCCCTCTCTTTGTCTATGGCTGTCCTAGCAGTCATTACTCTCCCAATTCTCACTTTCTGTATAGTAATCATTCGTATAGTACTGAGCTGTCCTACCAGGTGTGTTATTCTGCTGATCAAACTTATTCATGGAATTTTGTGGTGGAAGGGGACGTTCGTTCTGAGGGGCGTTTCCACGTCCTCTACCTCTAGGCGCTTGCTGAACACCACGACCTCTTACACCAGAAGCGCCATTCGCGCGCTGTAGTAGGATAGGGCAACTATATTTAAAATGACCTTCCTCCTTGCAATACGAACATTGGTTGGGACCTACAGAAACACGTGGTTGACAATACTCGATCCTTTGCGAGTTCCTCTGATATTGTTGAGGCTGCTGGAAATTATTCTGATAAGTGTTCTGGCTACCATTATTCTGATTACCGCCACCACGTGGCGGATAGGCTTGCTGTAGCAAAACCTTCGTTTTCAGTTCCTTAGTTTTCTTCTCTACTCTATCTTTCTCGTCCTCGTCTCTATTTTCGTAATATTGTGCAGTAGCCAATATCTGGGCTGAAGATTAGACTGCCCAAGAACTTTCTGAATCCTTTAACTTTTTACACAATTCTGGAAGCAGATTGTGCACGAATTTATCGACAAACAATCTCTGACCACCTTCTGTGCTCATATCTTGACCACTGTGGTCGACAAAAGTTTCTTCAAATCTGGTGAAGAAATCAGACACCGTTTCATCTTTCTTCTGTTTACATGCAGACAGTTTATCCCAATTCACGCGTATTTCAGGCATTATCTTTTTCATATAATCAATTATTTTACCAGGCAGTTCTGCTATCAAAGGTTCAGGCTTAGCGCCACCTACTTGTAGGGCATCTGTCGCAGTAATGTTAGCCCATGAGTCACCTAATTCCTGATCATGAACCGTGTGACGAATCTTTACCCATAAAGGCTGTGGAACAACGTTCCCAAATAACATATCGATATGGCTAAATTCATTACACATGACCCAGCAGTCTGCGACAACTCTTTGTAATATCCTGCAGGGTTTTTACGCGGATCAGGTAATGTCTGTTTAAGTGCTAAAACTTCAGCTCGCTTCCATGGGACATGTACCCATACACGTTGGAAATGTGGCAGAATAGGTGGGACAGCAGTCGTGTCACCCTCTCTCCATTGTGGGGGAACTTCCCTCATAGGGTATTGTCGCGCCTTTTTCCTACTAGATGTACCAGGCTCAGATTGGGACCCAGAACTACTTCCCTTACTCCGATATGATAACAATATTTCAACCGCTTTCTCTACATCAGCACCTACAATCATGCCTTCTCCAAATTTAAACCGTACACGACACAACTCTTGCGGGTTGCTTTCTAGATCATTGTCTTCCAAATCCTCACAGAGGAAAACACAAATTTGTTCTAAAACGTAACTCTGTGTCGGTGCTTCCCACTGAAGGAAAACTTTCATGACAGATTCAACGTCATATTTTACAGTATCCGTAATCCATGTATGAGCTAAACAATTCAATACATCTCTCTCTTGGTAGTCAGGCAGTTGACTTCGCAACTGTCTTCGTTCCGTGTTAGGGGTCGTAGTAGGCGACCCGAAAAGAGGTGAGAAAATATTAGTTACAGTGCTGACCATTCTCTGTCGAACGGAAGGAGAAACTCAAGGGAGAACAGGTGGAAAAACAGGGTGAGATAAGGCTGAAGTAGAGGCAATAGCAGAGGGAGCATTATGAGAAATCGAAGGTGCACTAGGCAAAGTTGTAGAAGGCATAAGCGAAGTAGATGTAGTCGGTGTGCCTTGAGGAGGCTGCACCGGAGGAGCGGAAGCCAGCTGAAGAGCAGCTGGTGGGTGCTGTAGAGGAGCAGGCATAACAACCATGGGTGGCGCAACTAAGGGTTGCGGAGGCGCCGTGGCTGTTTGTGCATAGGGGGGTGGTGAACTTAACAAATGGCCCATTAACGGGTCTTCCTTAAGGTCTTTTGCTGCATCCTTCTTGGGACGCGGCAAAACTGGATAGCATTTATCTATCGCCATTTTACGTTGCCTGTGCAACTGCTCACTCATCTGTTCTTCTTCATTGTCTTTAAACTGCATAGCAGCTTTCATTACTGAAATATTCCCTTCTCTCTTATTTTTCTTCTCTAATTTAATTTCTTTTTGTCTGGCCTCCTTACGCCATAGGCGAAAAGAGTCAAACATTGCCGGCCGGGCTTTCTTTTTGAAAAGTTTAACTTGGAGGTTATCTAGAATTTCCGTGTCGAAGCTACCATGTTGGGGCCATTTTAAAACACCATCTTTCCTGGTGTATTTAATCCACACTTCGTTGTATGTGATGGGGCCTACCCCATGTTTCACATATAGCTCGTAGTTTGGAGTTCCAACCGGAGGAACCGGACATGAGTCCTCCAATCGGGAGTCCCTATTATTATAACCAAGGCAAAACAAATTTCCAAGTCTAAGACCAGGCATCTTCGCTCTCTAGTCTAGTTCCAAACTTCAAAGGATTATCGATTACGATATGTCTCGTGAATACACGAGTCCTTCGGTTTTGGTGCTTGCAAGTACCAACACAAAACTTTTTATCCCAAGGATACCAAAACTAAGATCAACTAAGGACTGGGAGATGCTCCACTTATACTTAACTGAGATGTCGATGACGTCACCAGAAGACTCGTCTCAGTGTTTCGCTCTACCAAACTTCAAGGGTCCAAATCAGGGCGATAGCCAGGGCAGCAGACCTTCGTAGCCGTCGGGAAGCGGGGAACCTCACAGCAAAGACTTTCGGACCACGTCGACATGCAGGGGTCAATGAAGTGGTTGGCCGTCCTCCGGAATTTTCACACGAAGCTCCTCACGATCCTCTGGCTGACTGGTACCACTGGAATCGCCCCAAACGTTGGGCGCCAACTGAGGTACTGGGTTTTTCAGAACCGGTTCTTAACCGGTAACCCAGCGGTGTCAGGGAATACACACCCAAAGACCTCGAGTCCTTTTCCTGATTCAGACCACAGAAACTCAGAGTCTTCTAGGTGAAGTCAAAGATTAGTTTATTGGCTGCAACCAAGGTAACAAGTGTCCTAGAAGTACAACACGGGGAAGTATATTCTCAGGAGACTGCTCAAATTTACAAAGTCAGGCTTCTCTTCTTATACACAATTTTAGGCTTCAGGCAAAACATTCTTGGTTGTAAAGTAAATCGTTAACATATTTCCAATACAAAGAAAAAGCAGAGTCATGATGACATGTCCATATTTCACTTCGTGCTGCCTACAACAAATCATCCGGCAAGGGCCAACATTTCATCAGATATCGCTGGACCCCCAATAAAAACGGGCACCTCCCCATCATAAAGTAAGTGAAGCAAAAGAGTAAAGACAGATGTGAGCAAGATACGGCAGGTGTGTGCGCAATGAGGAGGTTTATGGCCAGCTGAGCCCTGATGCTATCTTGCTTGGCCACTGGAGGGGAACTGACCTAACAAGTTCGGCCTGGGGCAATGGTTCCAACTTGCACAGGTCATGGAAAAGTCGATTAAGGAGTATGTGTCCTTGTGGAATTGAATTCAGCTGGATTAAGGCCTATGTAAAGGGCAACTCACAAAATGGCTGCCATACACAAAATGGAAGCCGAGGGTTCTGAACGAGAGTGACGATTAAAAGGTGAAATCGTCACTCGAATATGCTGAAAATATATGTACATGATGTACTCGTCATTCTCGGTCTTTTGATACCAAATTCGTCAATTTACGATGAAGTTTTATTCTCGAGTGCAGACACATTACACGAGTCCAGAATTTTCAGTACTACATTTCAACAGTTTGGCGAACTGATCTCTAGGCCAGTTATTAACTCCGCCAAAATTCTTATTGTTGGCGATTTTAATTACTGGCCCACTGACCCCCGGGAGAGCACTATTTCCGAGGAATTCACTGATCTCCTACTTGGTATGAACTGCAGCCAACATATCACTGTAGCTACCCATAACAAAGGTCACATTCTCGACCAAGTGTGGACGACCAACCTTGACATCTCTTCCCCTTCAGTGTTTCCTTGCTCCTGGTCCGATCATTCTTTCATTTTATTTTCTATTAACCACACTTTGCCCACCCTCCCTATCCCTGTCACCAATTTTACTGCCCGTAACTGGAAACGTGTTAATCCTGCAGAATTCCTAGCCATCCTAGCTTCTACTGCCCCTAGGGACCAGGCTTTGCTGTCCGATCAGGCCTGCCTCCTCGAGCAATGGTTGGTATCTGCTAGTGACAAAGAGGCCCCCTCAAAAACTCTAAAAACCAAACGTCCCCATGACGCTCAGCGCTGGTTTACAGACCAAATAAAACCAGACAAATTGGCCCTCCGCCAAGCGGAGCGCCGTTGGAGGCGCAATTATGATCCTACCTCAAAAACGGAGTATATGGATCTATTGAAACTATATAAAAAAGCTATTTTATTGGCCAAAACTTCCTATTTTCCCCAGAAAATTGTGGATTCTGCTTCCAAAGCAAAGGCTATTTTCGCTATTATCGAGGAGCTTACCTCGCCTGACCGGGTCACGGCCCAACCCCTACCTTCTCAGGCCCTTTGTGACTCTTTGAATTTGTATTTCACCGAAAAAATTGTTACCATTAAAAACAATATCCCTTCCCCGTCCTCCTCCGTTCCACCTCTCCTGCCCCCTATGAACCCTTGTCGATTTGATGGTTTCCCTCCTATTTCCTTGGCCGAGTTCACGTCTTTGTTACATCTGGTGAGCTCTGGCTCCCCTAATGATTGTTGTCCCCCGCAAATATTTAAAGATATTTGTTTGGCCTGCCCTGACCCCCCTTTGTCACTTCTCAACAAATCCCTAGCCTCTGGCATTGTTCCAGCCTCTTTCAAACAGGCGGTCGTACTGCCTATTTTAAAAAAGCCTGGCGCTGACCCCTCGGTCATGAGCAACTTTCGACCGATTTCCCTCTTGCCCTACCTGGGGAAAATCTTGGAGACCTACGTCACCTGCTGCCTTGGTGCATTTATCGAGAGCTCTGCCTCTCTGGACAATCAGCAAGCGGGCTTTCGGCCAGCGCATTCCACCGAAGCTATTATTGTGGCTGTGATGGATGCACTAAGACAAGGCGCCGACAACAATATCGCCCAAGCCCTGGTGCTGCTGGACCTGTCGGCGGCGTTTGACACGGTCGATCATGCCATCCTGATCGACCGTGTCAATAACGCGGGCATCCAAGGCGTGGCTCTCTCCTGGATTACATCTTTTTTGCACCAGCGCTCCCAAGCAGTTCATCTATCCACTTATTCTGCGTCATATTCCCCTTTATCTTGCGGAGTCCCTCAGGGCACTGCGCTGTCGCCACTTTTGTTTAATCTCTATATGCAGCCCCTCCTTGCCTCCCTTCATCACACCCCTGTTACTATTTTTAATTATGCGGATGATTTACGATTGATTTTTCCACTTCATCCCTCCCCCTCTTCTTCCTCTAATTTTCAATCTACCATGCTTGCGATCTCCGAATGGATGCACTATAGTGAGCTTAAGCTGAACCCTAACAAGACTGAGTTGGTGCTGAAGGGCGGACCAGACAATCCCTGGACCTCCAGTTATTGGCCACCCTCTCTTGGGCCTTCGCCTTGTCCCGTCAACTCGGTAAAGAGTCTTGGCGTTATTATATCTAACGACCTGTCCATGAGGCCTCAAATCAATGCAGTAACATCTTCCTGTTTCTTCCATCCCTGAAGGATCTGCAAAATTCGTAGATTTCTTAGTACTGAGGCACTCACTCTTGTTATCATGGCTCTGATCATCTCGCGTCTAGACTACGCCAACATTCTCTATGTTGGTATTCCTGCCTACCATCTTCAGCGATTGCAGCTGGTGCAAAACCAAGCGGCCAGACTGATCTTCCATCAGCCCAAATTCCAACATGTCTCGCCCCTGATGAGAAGATTGCACTGGCTCCCTGTGGTCTTTCGGTGCCAGTTCAAACTGGTCTGTACTGTCTTTAAAGCCCTCGCTGATCGTGCCCCTGCTTTTATTATTTCCAGTCTTCAACGCTATATCCCCTCTAGAGACCTTAGGTCGGCCTCTCACAACCTGTTGCTGATCCCAAGGTTTAAACGTAAAAAGCACGGAGGCTCGTGTTTTTCCTTTCTGGCCCCCACCACGTGGAACTCCCTCCCCACTTCCCTCAGGCTTTGCCTTCAGTATGAGTGTTTCCGCAAACTACTCAAGACTCATCTCTTTCAGTTAGCGTATTGAGTTCTCTGTTGCCCTGTCCCTTCGCATATGTTTTGAGCGCCATGAAACCATTTGGTGACCGTGCGCGGTATAAAATATTTTAACATAACATAACATAACAGTGTGTGAGTGATTCAGTGAATGCATCAGTGTAATTTCTTGGCTGTGTCACTATATCAAAGAGTGTTAAAATGTCTCTGTAACTTTATCAGTGTGTGTGCAGGTATGTCAGAATATGTATGAGTGTGATGCATGGTGTATAAGGGTATGCCTGGGTGTTTCAGTGTATACAATGGTGTCTACCTGGTTGTATGACTGTATACATCATTGTGTGCGTGGATAGTAATAGTAGTAGTAAGTAATCCACATTTGTGAAGCGCACAATCCCCCGTAAGGGTCTCTAGGCGCTGGGGGCCGTCGGGAAGATTAAGCAAGCTAATGCCAAGAGTCACATGGTGCTGGGCTAATCTGCTGCCGGCGCCGGGGATCAAACCGCGATCCCCAGATTCCGGAGTCAGTCACCCTATGTGTTTTTATATGCACCAGCGTGTTGCCTGGGTATCTTACTGTATGGTTTAGTATGTACCTGGATATGTGGGTGTATGCAAGTGGGTGTTACAGGGTGCAGAAGTCTATATTTCACTCTGTGTGTGTGTGTCAGTATATACATAAGTGTGAGGTTGGGTATGCCAATGTACACTATCAGTGTGTGCATGGATGTGTTAGTATCTGTATCAGTGTCTGCTTGAATTTGCCACTGTATGCAGCAATATCTTCTTTCCTGTCTTATTGTATTATAAAGGGGAAAGATGTAATTAACCACCTACGTTGCTGCAATAAATTGTCCATGGATTGGTGGTAAACGGGAGAAAACATAAATATAAGTTTTTGTTAAATGTTATAGATTTGAATAGCAAAGTTGAAGTGCCTGCAATAGAAATGTTCATGTTAATAATACAATATCACACAGGTACAACATTGTAAAGCAATTATACATTTAATTTAAAAATCTAATTTTCCCTTTTTTGCTGCTCTCAGCTTTCATACTTATACACTGTGAATGATGTACTGCAAGAAATTGCATCCTTGAACAGCAGGGGAAAAACAATATTCTAGATTGTAGCAAAAACCAGAACTAACTAGTTAATTAATTATTTCAGCTATAGGCACTGAACTACTCTAAAGAAACATGTTAAAAAATGTTATCATCCTGCAAGAAGCCCATTGCTTGAAATAGATATGAATCATATTTGAATTTTGGAGACTGTTTTGAAGTCATCACCCCTGGTAGGTCAAATGATGCCTTAAACACTGATGATCCATGAAGAGCAAACACTGCATAACACTTTTTTTCAACAGTAATCCTCCTTGGAACTTTAGTTGAAGATATAAGAAGAGGTATGAATTTGGAAGTTTGAAACATGTTTTTTGTTTCAATGTAAGCTTGCTGTCACGTATTCCGTCCATCCACTTACACTCCTTAAATATACAGGGTAGTGTCCTGAATTTATATGAAGCCCTTCATGAAAGACGATAGTCACTGTAGTATACTTTCTTCCAGCTTTTTGTAACTTCCGTTTCAATTTTAGGTTAATCTGTTCTGCATCATTGCAGCATTAGTAAAATGTATTTCCCAGTTCTCTGTATCCTCAATGTAGACATACAGTCTGATCTACAATTTGGGCAGGTCATATTTTGGCAAGCCTTTTTGATCAATCTGTCAAAAGGCACAGTTTTTCAATCTGGTAGTGATAGGTACAGAATTCACTAAGAGTTTATTTCAGTGGTGGATGTGAAAGAGCAGTCTTCACAGTCATGGCTCCATTTGTAACTGTTTAAATAAGTCATCAATATTTAATTATTTTTCTTCTAATACTCTAAGAATGATCATTGTAAATTCGTGTGCATCTTGTTGAGTGCTGGGAGTAAATAACAGTGATCCGCTACAAATATCTGAAAAAAGTCTCTAATGCCTGAAGCTGAATGTATTACAGTTCTTTCATTCAGCAAACATTGGAGCAAATGATACAGTGCAGAACACAACCTTTTATTTGAGTTTTGTTGAATTTGATTTACAAGATGTGGTAAATTAAAAAGTACACTGAGAACAACAATTGCATAGCAATTGCCACTTGAACTGTCTTCCAACTGGTATCCTACAGTATCTTCCTCCTTTTCCATTTTTTTCTTCTTAACACCTTCTAGCTTCTCTTAGTTTCCTCTCTTTTCTTCAACATCCGTTGACTCTTTTGTAAGTTTCAGTTTTAAGCAGATTAGCCATTTCTCCTAAATAGGATACTTACCTAAATGAGGAGCATATGGACTTCTTAACGATTGTATTCTCTTACAAAGCTTGCATCAGCACTAACTTTCTTATCAGAAAAATTGGCTAAGGACAAACTGGACAATGTTCTAATTTGAGATAATGCTACATACTACTTACCTTCTTTAAATACTGTACTTCCAATATCAAAAAAACCTGCATATAACTTAAAACTTGAGAATTATGAATAGTAACAGCGTATGATAGAGACAATGGAAACTGTTGCGCCGCACATATACGTCCTTCACAAGCAAAAAATGTACAATACATCGGCCAATCGGCTTCACACCATCAATCTGATCAAATTGTATGGCTAAGTACGCCACCTCATCCCTATTTGGAAAATGAATGAAATCAATATCTTTGCCCATAGCACCATTTACTAACCCATACTCCACATTTAAATTATGCCGCAAAATTACTCAACACTTTTTACACACGCATAAACACTTTTCTAATCCTGCAGTCCTCGACACAGACTTCTCCAAAGAATCCAATTTTGATTGTAGTTTCTCAGTTAGTAGTATTGTCTCTGATGCTCCATTTTATTGATAGCTGTAATTTCCAAAATATTCTCTTTCTGCAGTTTCAGTAATTGTTTGTTAAAGTTGGAGCATTCTTGAATTGTAGGTGTTAAACAGACTATGGATTTGTTTATTTCAATGAAATAGCTGCTGTGTTTTTAGATGAAAATAGTTACTTGATAAGTTGACTTTCCAAAGGACGGTTCCCCTCTTTTGTCAGAACCCCAACTCTAATGTCCTTTAGGATTCCTCCACATTCCACATTGAATGCCTGACGCATATTCTTCCCTAGTTCCTTGGATTTGAAGTTTAGTCAAATATTTACTTTGCCAACACTTCCCAAAGAATTTCTTGTTTCATTATGGAGAAGTGTCTTGAAAACAGGCTGTCCTTTGACAGAGGTAAGTTGCAGTAGGTCAACGAAGACAACTGCATGTTTTTTCTTCTAGTTGCTCGTCATACTCATTTCTTAAAATCTGCTGCATACTCAAGTGTACGAAGACAATAATTAATTTAGAAACCATGCTCAACTCATCGATGATTAAAAACTTTAGTTTCCTCAATACTCTTGCCACCTCATGACATTCTTCACCAGATAGCTTCTAGTATTCAAGTTGATTTTCCTGTTCAACAGGTAGCATAAGTAGTCGGTGTAAACTAATCCATTTAATGTTGTGTGCAGCTAATCAAGTTGGTGCTGTTACTACAGATGATACATGTGATTCTATAGTCTTCTTTAATTTAAAAACGTTTTCCAGTGCCAGCTTGACATCTGATATATAGCAGTATTGATTTAAACGAAGAGCATTCAATTTCACATTTTTTCTCCTCATGCAGAAATCCATGCTCTATTTTATCTATTATTGCAATATAACTTTCTTTCTGTTCATCATTCAATTATGCTACTGAGTGTTAGAGCTCAACAGTTTTCTCTCTTAACTGTTGCGTTACAGTCTACAACTCAGACCTGGCCATAGATGCTTAATTTTAAATAACCAGTTGTCCAAGTGGA
Source organism: Lissotriton helveticus (assembly GCF_964261635.1). Lineage (NCBI taxonomy): Eukaryota > Metazoa > Chordata > Amphibia > Caudata > Salamandridae > Lissotriton > Lissotriton helveticus. Next base: position 1,474,955,563 of record NC_136065.1, read on the forward strand.
TCTTGACTCAGTGGTCCAAAACTTTTGCTGATTTGTGAACTCTCATTAGCTACCTCATGGTTTCTTCCTGTTCCATCTCATCTTTCAACATTTGCAAGTATTTTGAAAAGACCGGGCATTTAATGCTGTCTTTTTCAGTATTGAAAAAGTCTTCGTAGCAGTTGTAGTCTCCAAGTAGTTCTGATTCGGTACACCAAGGTTTGAACAGTTGCAGATGAGCTAAATAGAAAAACTCTCTTCTGTCTGCAGTTTGGCAACTCAGTTTTCTATGGTTAGTTCAGTTTCCTTTGATATGTCTCACCAAACAACCGTCAAATGCAACAACTGCAAATTTCCCTTCTTCTATGTTTTTCATTACATTCCTTTTGAATCTGTAGTGTTGAAGTACTTTATATAGGCCTATTGGTGACCAATATTTAACACTTTCAGCAATTATAGATAAATATAAGTGGTGACCAATAGTTTAGCACTCTCAGAAATATAGTTAAATAGAAGTCAAGTAAGCAACCAATTTACCTTTGTTTTGTAGATTTTAAGTCAGAATTTCACTGATTACAGAGGCACGTTCTTTGGCAAAAGCTAATTAAAACAAGGAATACCTGTTAGTCTCTTAAAGGCAGTTAAATTCATTTGTTGTAGCCGGACACCTGGGTCAGGGTAAGAATAGGTGATGGTTTGCATTTAACTAGGACAATTGAAACCTTCTAGGCGCTAAAGCAAGGGTGTGTGCTTGCTCCATATTTATTTAATCTATTTTTGTCTGATTTATCGTATATATGTATGTAGGTATGAGATTTGTAAAGCACTGGAAACACCCCCACAGGGGTATATCCGCGCTACCATAGAGAAGGTGTAAGGCAGACACATATAAAATCCAGGAATAAGTCAGTCTTCAGGAGTGTCCTAAAGCGAAAAAACTGGGGCCTTTGTACAAGTATTTTCCTGTAGCGGGGGACCACTAGCAACCCTTTACCTTCCTATCTGAGTTTTCGATTTGGGCAATAGATTTTAAACTTGTCTGCCACGTAGCTAGGGCTCATGCCATAAAGAGCTTTGTGTGCGAGACAACAGAGCTTAAATGTAATTTTCTGTCGGATAAGGAGCCAGTGGAGTTGTTTTAACAGTGGCCCTAGGGAGGTGCGTGGAGGCTTTTTAAGAGCCAGGCGTGCAGCATTATTCTGTATGATCTGTAATCTAATGAGAAGCGATTCATTGGCCGATGTCAGTAGAACATTACAATAATCCAAGAGACCGATGATCAAAGCTTGAATCAGAGTTCTGCATTCAGAAAGAGGCAGCCACGGAAACACTCTACACAGAAGGCTCAGGGTATAGTAGCAGGTCTCTGCAGTAGTCATAATTTGATCCCTCATTGATTACAAAACATTCAAACTGACCCCTGGACTTTTTGCCACTGTAGTGGGAGACGGGGCAGGACCGAACACTTCAGGCCACCAGGACATGGACCAAGAAGCTTGGGCCGAGCCGAACAACAGTAATTCGGTCTTGGCCGCATTCAGTTGGAGAAAATGTTCCATCATCCAAGCTGATATGGCTAGCATGCCCTCAATTAACTCTGTGTCTTTGTCAAAGGACAGGAGAATTTGCGTATCATCAGCGTAGGAGAATGTAGTAAAATCGTACTCTCTGATGATCTTGGCTAGGGGGGCCACATAGATATTAAACAAAGTGGGGCTCAGACAAGAGTCCTGGGGCACCCCCTTGGTCAGCGTCAAGGTTTGAGATCGAAAGGGACCCAGATTGATGGTCTGGGAATGCTGGTCTAAGAAGCTAATGAGCCAATTAAGTGCCTGTTCATGCACCTCGGCCTCTCTCAGTTGGTCTGAGACCGATTCTGGGCAGAAACCGTTTCAAAGGCTGCTGTCTGATCCAACAAGATCAGCAGCACAGCTTTATTATTATCCAAGGCCCTTTTTATGTGGTCAGTGACCCCAATGAGAGTTGTCTCTGTAGAATGATTGGGTCTCAACCCAGACTGGGAAGGGTCTACAATTCCTTGGGAGTCAAGATAAGCCATTAGCTGAGTGTTGACATAACCCTCCGCCATTTTACTCAAAAGAGGCAAGAGTGAGAAAGGATAATAATTGGAAAGCACTTCGGCCGGCAACTAAGCTTTCTTCTTGATTGGTATCACTTGAGCAGCCTTCCAGTCAAAAGGCATGATTCCTTCACGTAAAGAAGTGTTCATAATATCCGATATGGAGGGGGCCAGGAGAGGTGCAAGAAGAGCAAATAAGTGTGCCGACATCATATCAAGAGGTGATCGAGATTTCGCACTTTCAAGCATAGCTTCGACCTGAGAGAACTGGATGGCGATATCATGTTTCAAGCCTTCCTCAGATCCTCTTAAGGTAGATAGACCATAGTTAGAGTGCTCCACGTGACACGAAGTTAGCTGAAATTGGTTGTAGATTAAGTTAATGTTATCATCAAAATACACAGCTAAACTGTTGCATAGTCCCTGAGAGGGGGGGGGGTCTGCTGGGCATAAGCTGTGGGATTGGTGAAGGAGTTAAGAATTTTATAAAGATCCTTCGTTGAAATACCGGCCTGGTTCAGTTTTAGTATGACATGAGCTTTGCGCGCCTTTCTTAAAGTCTAATGATAAGCAGTGAAGGACAATTTAAAGTTAAGCTTCTCTATTTCCAAATGGGATTTACGCCAGATTTTTTCCAGATGTTTACATCTGTTTTTTTCACTGCGTAACTCTGCAGTAAACCAATCTTCACATTTTTCCGGGAGTTACTGTGACAAAGGTTTACAGGGGCCAGCATGTCTGTTACTGCAGTGATGGCTTCATTAAAAAACGTACGTTTCTTAGTGCCATACATGTGTTCATTAAAAACAGGAGGAACATATATTTTGTTAAAAGAGTTATACGTGACTTTATTCCATTGCCTTTGGTGGCCACTCATGGGACATATATTCGTCTGTTTTCTAGGGCACGCGTTGATCCTAAAAGGAACCATGGAATGATCTGACCACATCATTGGGCAAGGAAGATCAGCCATTATGAGGGTTGAGCTGAATGAGTAGGGCCAGAATTAATCTTGCCCAGATCCCATGGAAGCCATATCCGCGAAACAATTACCAGCATCTGCGTTCTCATTATCTTCACTATGAATTTTAAAATCCCCTAATAGCAAAATAATTTGGGAGGTGATAATGTGGGGAGCAATTTTCTCCATAAATTTTAAGTTCAAATCTTTCAATGGCCCAGGTGGACGATAAAGAAGAGTGCCATTTAAGTTTCCTCGGGTGTCAATTCAATTTTAAATATACAAATTTCCAAAGAGTTGTCCACAGCAGAGTCTATAACTGTGAACTTCAACCGCTCTTTGTATATTATGGCCAAACCGCCACCCACTTTCCCTTCTCTGTCCAGCCTAAGATTCTGGTAGTGCTCAGGGAGGGCAAGGGAAATATCGGGAAGAGAAAAGGGTTTATGCCAAGTCTCAGTCGGGAAACTATGGTCTGGGGAGTCTGAGCTCATCAAATCCCAGAGTTCCATGGCATGTTTCGGTAATGAGCGTACATTAGCTAAAAAACCCTTCCATGAACACAACTGGTTTGAGCTATATGATCTTTTTTGATTGTAAGACACCCCACCCCCCCCTATCAATCTCTCACTGCTAGCAAAATTGCTTTGTGTATCAAATGAAAAAACACATCACATCACAGCTATTGAAGTGGCAGTGTGAGCAGGCAAAGGGACCTTCAAGATTGGCAAATGTAAAAGTTCATGGGCAAGATGTCAAGCTGTGTATTACTTGCAGGAGTTGTGAGGATGTGTAAGAGAGCCTAGGAGCATAATCTGAGAATGAACGGGCAGGATTCCTGGCTCCTGGCGACGTCCAGGCGCGGACGGGCGCAGACGGGCTTGCCTTAGGCGCGCCTTTGGTGTGCCAGCGGTGCTCCTGCTGCGTGTCTGCGCCATCCCCTGTGTAAATGCGGGATGGAAGGAAAGCCGATGATAACAACTAGAGTGTCACCTCCAGTAATGGCTGCCATAGAATGGCCTAGTGGAAGTGTACTATCGCCTAGATGATTCTCCCTCCACACAAACAGCCAGCAGGAGCTCCAGTGGAACGGGGAGGAGCGGATCAGAAAAGATACAGATAAGCCCAGAGTACCAGCAAACATTAAAAGCACATAACACAAGGCGCATAAAGAATTAACAGCAAGCAGAGGATCCGCATCTAAAATCCAGTGCAACTGAGCAAGCTGTGCAACCTAGCGTATGTGCAAAAACAGCATAATTTTCCCCCACAACAGAGGTCAGCCTCAAAGTAACAGCCGGTAACCTTCTCTATGTTCTGAGCGTCAGCGCCATCCCCTGTTTAAATGCAGGATGGAAGGAGAGTCGATGATAATAACTAGAGTGTCACCTCTAGTAATGGCTGCCGTAGAATGGCCAAGTGGAAGTGTGCTATCGCCTAGCTGGTCCTCCCTCCACACAAACAGCCATCAGGAGCTGCAGAGGAATGGGGAGGAATGTAAGCAATGGAAGAAGCTAATGCGCATTCCCTAAGTTAGTAGACAAGTATATATTAAACCTACTATAAGCAGATTATGTCATTATGTTAAGTCAAACAAAGGTTAGTTTGCAACGACTTATGAACATAATATCAAACTATTTATTAGCTACTGCGATGGTCATAACTTAGGAAAAGACAAAAATTCTGAAAGTAAGTCACAATATACGGAGAAAGCATAAGTGGTACTTACAAGACCACCAAGTGGAGCAGGTTAAAACATACAAGAATCTGGGAGTACTTTTTTATGACAAGGGCTCCTTTCAGCAGCATAAGATGCACTTTCACAGGAAAGTTAATACCCTACTTTTAAATTTCACACTTGGCAGAGGTCTCTGTGTGGGCCAATCCATCTCCCATTGTTTTAGGTAATAACTGTAAAATTACTGTCTAGTATCTGTTATGGAAGCGAGGCACTGCCTGGTAGAAACTCTGTAATATTAAAAACAATGATTAAAACAAATATTTAGATCTAGTTTCATCTCCCCTGAAATGCCTTGCAGACCCAGATAAGGCTAGACATTAGATTCATAATTCAGATTGGCGCAAGGAAGGGAGATTATATTAAGGTTTTGCAGAGAATAAAATCAAACACCTCAAATAAAATGTGCCAAATTCTTTGACAGGAAGTCCAAACAAACTCTCCATCCTGCAAGTATCTAGATGCAGCAATAAATGAATTATCAGCCCATTCTTTATGGAAAATGTCAATACCATCAGAATCTTTTTAAAACTCATCAATGTATTAACAAAAATAATCTCAATGTTGAAAGATAAAGAGTCCATCGCACAAAGATCGCATACATGGATGATACTGAACGAGCATGACATTCTTATATCACAGCCCTACATAGAGACTGGTTGATCGAAGAAGCTAAAAACATTTTTATTAGAGAACGATTTGATCTTCTTATAGACCTGGCTCATTCGATTCCTTGGTTGAGGGTAACTAAAACCACATGCTGCAGACTATGTAAACAAGGAGAATACAACATTATTCAGCCAATCTGTATGTATCCTGCACTATTGGAAGAAAGAAGAGGGCTATTGAAGATACCCTTTAATAAACCAGAATACGTACATGCAGGCAAGTGGTGATACTGGTGAACGAACCTAAGAACTATAGGCCAATAGCAAGTCTCCCTTTCCCTGCCAAAATTTTTGAGAAAGTGATCAACACACAGCTCTCTACACATATTGAAGATCGCCAACTTTTGGATGATACTCAGTTTGGCTTTCGTAAAGGCTACGGTACAGAGACTGCATTAATTAAAGCATCTGAGGATTTAAGAATGACTCTCGTTCAAGGAGGAACGTCTGTTCTTATACTGCTGGATTTATCAGCAGCTTTTGACACGGTCGATCACATCTTGATCGACCGTGTCTCTCACATTGGCATCCAGCAGACAGCCAAAGCTTTACTATCTTCCTTCCTTACAGACCTTACTCAATCGGTAAACATCGGCCCCTTTAACTCCTCTCAACTAGCCCTCCCGTGTGGTGTTCCCCAAGGATCATCCCTAAGTCCGACACTCTTTAATATCTATGTGTCGGACTTAGCTAAAGTCATCAAATCACACGGGATGGGACTCACATTCTACACCGATGACACCCAACTGGTGCTCAAGGTACATAATGACGGTGACATAGTAGCAGCCAAGTTTCAGAAGGGCATGCTCGCCATCAGCAGTTGGATGACCAAAAACTGTCTCAAGTTGAACTCTGAGAAAACAGAGGTCATTAATTTGGTAATTTACTACCTACTTGGTCACCCAGTTGGTGGCCAGCATCACAGGGCCCTCCACCCGTACCTGTCACAAAAGTCAGAAACCTGGGTGTCATATTTGATGACAGGTTGTCCTTTGCACCTCACGCAAATACTGTGGTATCATCTTCATTCTTCAAGGTGCGAATGATAAAAAAACTACTCCCATTCTTACCCCTAAATGCAGGGAAAACACTGGTTAGCACCTTAGTAATGTCTACCATCGACTATTGTAATGCTCGTTTTATGAATGTCCAAACTAAAGTCATTAGCAGACTTCAACTTGTGCAAAACGCCGCGGCCAGAATGCTATCTGGAACCCCGAAACGACAATCTATCTCGCACATCATCCGACGCTATCATTGGGTTCCTGTGAGAAACCGCATAAGGTTCAAAGCTCGTGTATTGCCTACAAGGCATCTCGCAAAGCTGGCCCCCTCTTCCTCAACAATGCCTTAGAAACATATGTTCCCTCTCGGGACCTCCTGTCCTCCACGGCTAATCTCCTCTTGATCCCCCGCACTAGAACTGTTACCTGGGGAGATAGACGCTTTACCGTGGCCACTGCAAAACTCTGGAACACCTTACCAGCAGAGATTAGATCCAGCCAATCTGTATTGGTTTTCAGAAAAAAGACAAAAACTTGGTTATTCAACCAATAGAAGGAAGACAAGAACCGGTTACTCAGCCAGTGGCTCCCTGATATTTGAAACCAGTCCACGATCCTCTAGCGCCGAGACACCCACGGGTATTTGTGCGCTTTATAAATCGTTAAAATAAAATAAATAAATAGTATGTTTTAAAACATCTGATACAGTTTTGAATTGCACTTTTACAAAGTTCTTGACAATTGTGGCTTGAAAACTGGATTCCTATGATGTCATTTTGGTTTAACCTTACAGCAACTGATGGAATTTCTTTTAATATACAGCATAATATATAGACTCAAGATTTATTTAGCGGACATTCTTGTATTTGCTGAACTATTTGAATGAGATAACAGGGTAAGTGCACATGAAATGTTCAATCTGCACTTTGTTTTGCTATTTAAGATTAGTATAGAAGGCACCATTAAGCAAGGATAAGAAAAGAAGACTAGCGTATAATTTTGCTAATCGCAGAAACTTTGTGTGCAGCTGGTATTTTAGGGATTTTCAATTGATATTAAACTGTGTAATTTGAAAGTATTTTATTTAATTGTGCCTAAGTGATTTTAATATTTTTTTACTGTATAACATGTTTCTAATGATTGTAAATTGTATGGTTTTATTTAGTCAACAATAAAAATGTTCTCACTCATATAGGCACATGTCCTCCAGGTGTTGACTTCTTATGGGATAGTGTGCATCCAACATACTTGACCTCACAATAGCTCTGCTTTCTGGATCAAACTCTGCTAGATACAGAATTTTTTGGAAAGACGTCAACACCCAATTTCATGTGCTTGCAAGGCCTAGACATATGCAAACAATTCCACTTGACTCTGAGGACAAACTGGTCAAGCTCAACCTGTCAGAACACTCATAGGACCCCATTTCCTTCTGGGAAAGCATTCTCAAGCTGAAGCTGCACAATTTCTTGGATAGCGTCTTATCTTCATAAATCTCCTCCCACATCTCCTTCTTCTCTGTCTGAGTACTGATGTACCGAGCAACAGAAATGAAGTTATCTGCATCAAACTGTAGATCGATATTTACAGTCCACATCTTCAGAATCAGTGTTGTAGTCATTAATATACTTCAAGGCCTCTGTTCTTAGATTGTATGTATTTTTGGTGTTTTCTGTGTCAATGTATGTATGATCTCAGACATAAAGCTGTTCATTCAGAAATGATAGGTCGGAGGCATCCAAATCGAAATCTTCTGTTAAATTTTCCTTTGCATCTGTATTTTTGACAACTGTATTTCCCACATCTATGAGTTGGAAAGTGTAGAACTTGTTGTCTCAAGCCCCTATCACCATCGTCTTTTGGGATATCACGTCATATTGTTGTGTGAAAGACACTGCCTGTTCCAAACTTTGGTGCATCTTTTATCCGTAACAGCATGTGAATATGAGGAACACCTCTTGTTCGGTACTCTTTGCGCCAAAAGAAATCTGTTACTTCAACAAGGGGAGGATTAGTATTGTTGCAGATGAAAGACATCATGGCTTGGAACCTGTGCTTAAAATATCTGCAAACATTGGCAGGATCCAAGGAGCAAAGTTCTACAGCTGTGTTTACACTAATATATTTAATGTTGGAGTTTGCTTCTCGCAAAAATTCAAACACATCATCCTAGATATATAATTTGCTTGGTGCTCAAATCAAACTCTTGCCACTTCTCTCTATTCTCTTGTTCGGTGTTTAAGCACACAGCTACATTGTGAGTTTGCTTTTGTAGTGACAACAAAATACAAACACAGTTTGGTTTGTCAAACAAACTGCGTTAAACGTTGCAAACTATTGAGCAAAGTTTCCAATACTAATTCCTGTATTCTGTTCCGCTACAACTCCAGTTTCATATTATGGAGCGATGGACAGATTACATCCTGAAAAGGATGAAAGGTGCTTTAACACACTTTCATTTGATGCTAGTGTATGTCCTTGTAAATTACTGTGGGTCCTCACCTTGCATGGATCTAATCCTTGAATACTTGAAATTATTTTTTCAAACTAATACATGGAAACATATATATTAAAGTCCATAATAAATAAATTGATACCTGTCGAATTCTACAAATACTAATACAAATCCATTTGAATACTGGGGCCTATTTACGCCTGTTTACGCCTTCATTGCACATCTTCAGCTATCATTTCTTCTACATTACTAAGAACAACCTACTCTTTTACCTCATAACAACTACCAGTTAAATCAACTGCATGTACTAGCATGTTCTCTTGAACATAGCTTTCCTCACCTTTTGCCCAACAGACACAAATAATGGTTACCATGGACGTGACGTCCACGAATTTCTTAATGCCAGATATAAAGACATTACATTTTCCCTTTAGCACAGTACTACCAGAATGACATTCTTGGATGTAGAACTAACATGTGTTGATGGACATCTCAAAGCATCCTTGTACAAAAAAGATACTGATAATAACACCATTGTGCATCATAGAAGTTCCCACCCTAGGAATTTAAAAGTAAATCTTCCTTATGGGCAGCTACTAAGAATAAGGAGAAATTGTACAGCGCTGACTGATTATGATGGACTTGCCCCAACCTTCTGAGGCGAAATGATGCAGAGAGGGTACACCAAAAAACTCCTTAAACATTCATTCCAAAGGGCACGATTTACGCCTCGTGAATGTCTCCTTCAGGACAAAAAGAGGCAAGAGCAAAATAGGCTAGTGTGCATGACAACTTATGGACCAGACACACACAAAATGAGACAGGCTGTATTAAAAAACTGGCACATTCTTGAGGAGTTGGAATGCCCCTTTCCGCGACCCATCTTTGCTTACAAAAAGAATCAAAGTATAGGGCAACAGTTTGTGAGGGCTGATATTTCAGTACCAAAAGTAAAAAGTAACTTACTTTTCCAATGGAATAGGGGAAGTAAGTACTAAAACACAAACCACAAGATAAGAGTGCAATAGTAGCCCTAAGGAAAGCTTACTGACTGGCCATAAATACAAATAAAGGAGAGATTAAAAATGAGGCATGGAATGATCTCTTGTCCATTGATTGTTAATAAGCCATTCTTTCAGGAAACCATGGGCAGCTCTCTAGAATGTAATATACCAGAGCAGGAAAGGTTTCATCATTTTAAAATTATATATGGCGATCAAGAGTATCAAGGACCCCCGGGTGCCATATTTGAGGCTGAGGCATACACTAGGTTTTTAAAGAATTAGAAGTAGCAGAGACTATAAACCAAATGACAAGCAATAAAGCCCCTGGACCAGATGGTGTCCCAGCAGATCTTCTTAAATCCAATATGACACTATGGTCAAAACTTCTGGCCCATGTTTTTAATGTGGCATGTAAATTAGGCCTGCCCAGACCATGGTCTGAGTCAGTCATCGTCCCGGTTTTTAAAAAGGGCAATAGAGGGTATCCAAGCTGCTATAGACCAATCTCACTTATAGATTTTGCTGTAAAGGTGCTTGGAAGAGTGGTACTCAGCAAACTTATGGTCTGGTTAAACAAAACGAACACACTATCAAATCCACAATACGGCTTTAGGAAAGGAAGGGGTACCACTGACCAATGTTTGAACTTGAACCTATTAACTGAGAAGTATATTATCGCCAAGAAGGGGACATTGTATCCGGCGTTCATGGATCTTTCCTCGGCCTTTGACCGAGCAAATAGATCCAAGTTATGGGCTATACTAATCAAACTCGGTCTGTACAGAAACATTATTTATTTCCCGATCTGCATAGGGATTTGACAGCCACAGTGAGGTACGACCAAAGGGGGAATTGTACCTAGGAAATACGCATAGTAAATGGTGTCCGGCAGGGATGTATCTTGGCCTCCCTACTTTTTAACCTATATATTAACAACTTGGACCCAGCCAGCAAAGACATTCCGCGTGTTGGGGAATGGCTAATTCCAGACCTCCTATTCGCAGGTGATGCCGCCCGATTAGCAAGAACTGCGGTTGGTTTACGGTGGCTTTTAACTTCCTTTGCTGTATTTATGAGATCTTTGGATTTAAGTGTAAAATTCTCAAAATCACACTCAATGATAATCGGCTCTAGGTCAAAAAGGGTCACAACTCTCCATTGTGAGGGTAATGTGATTACTCGGGTTACTACATTCCCTTACCTAGGTGTTATATTTGATGATAGAGGTACATGGGTCATGCCAATGAACGCAAAAAGAAATGTATTGGCCAGATCTACATCTGTGGTCCTAGGCTTTGCACGTAGGTTAGGGGCTAAACCAATACAAGCACTGTTAAAGGTATACAGAGCAAAATGTATTTCTATCGCAAGCTATGGCTCAGATATATGGGGTTATAGAGAATCAAAAGAAATCTAAATAGTCGAAAATAAATTCTTAAGAAACTTGCTATCAGTTCCACAGTCAGCGCCATCATACATAATTCATCAAACCCTGAACTTGAAATGAATCAGGAAATTTTGAAAGATTGTTTAGCTTTGGACCGAGCTAGCAGTATTCCTTGGTTGAGTCATGTGAAAAGGCTGGCAGAGCAATTGGGACGACCATACCTATTTATTTTCCAGAAAAATTAGTAAAGGGAGACGTGCAGTGGGTTAAGAAATCTTATTTATATATGACACTTATGGAAAGAGAGGCAAGGGAGTTGGTAAAACCGACGGTACGTGCACATCAATTGTTAAAAACGTCTTGTGCAATTGAACCTTACTTAAATGTGGTAACCAATTCTAATCATCGCTTTCTCCTCATAAGATTTAGGCTGAACCAGTTACACTTTCTACTTGCTGAACCTCCGGGATGGAGAAGGGTGGAAGACCTAGGTGTCTGTACATGTGATAATTTTTCCGCCCAGGACACATTGCATTTTGTTTCATTCTGCGAGCACTTTTTGCATAGTCGGAAACATTTTATTCTCCCAAGTTTAAAGGGTAAAGGATTTTTACAGGCGTAACCAGCGCTAATATATTTACAGATGCTGTCTAACGTCTGGGAAATCTTTACCATAGCAAGTTTCCTCACAGCAGCAGTCAGAATAAGGAGGAAAAAAAGTTAGAGTTATTCCCAAGGCCTAGTGCAAAGCATCCTTGTGCTTCTGGAACAAACTTCAGTCCTCAGAGGTCCTAAAGGTTTCAGTCCTCTGTGCTAGTAAAACTGCAATGAGTGAACTAAGGTGGGTGGTGCAGGTCAGGCATAGTTTAGGGAAATTTGCTGCAACACTGAAGGTGAGGAAATTTAAAGTTACGGAGGCCTCACACCTTTCGAAGGGGAAGTTGAAAGAGACCTATAGGAGAGAATCAAGGATGGCAGATCTAGGTTATGTATCAAGTAAACCCTCAGAAACTACATGCTGATGTTCTGGGATAACCAAAGGTAATTTCCATATAATATCCGCTCTGTCTAATGCTGAGTTATGGATACATATATTAAAATTCCAGGCTGCTTCGAATTTTGGTTACGTGAAGTATGAGAAATTCTATACACTTTCTGTTTCTGATAATATTTTTACTTGTGGATTACCTTTTTCACCTTTTATAGAATCCAATGCCAGATTTTAAAACCGCTTCTAAAAAATATGATATGCATCATTGTAACAAAGTGCTCACACTACTTGTGAACATGGAGTTTTTACATGTTGCCTGTGCAATATCAACATTTAAAAAAAATATGTCTGGATTAATAATGCTGAGAGCTCAAATATCTTATAAAACAAGGTTAGCTGCTATGTTGGACCTTGTGGAAGGAGCCAAAGTAGGGGCAAATATGACTTTATAAGAGAGTGTTATTGTGGATTTTGTGGGTAGGGTATTAAAGATTGTACATAGGTCTAGATGGGAGTGGGGTAATTTTTAACATTGTGTTTGTATGTATTTATTGTTTTATAAACATTTATCTGAACAATAATAAAGAATACTTGAATTGAAGTAAAAATATTTTATAATAAATATTATTTGTAATTTAAATTTACATGTTTATTTTAAATGTAGGACAAAACAAAAAATGCTACAGAACACTAAGTAAATTTAGAATTACATCTTTAGTTAATTGGAGTACTTGAAAGTAATACAAATTGTTTTTCTGAAGCTTAATTTAAGAAATACATCCCCAACTAAAGCGAAAAAACTATTAGATATTGATAAATATTAACAGTGATTTATAGAACTAATTAAAATTAATTCAATAATTTTTCAATAAAACGTCATATTACATCAATTTATAAATTCAGAAACGTTTTGTTGGACTTGGTGAGACCAACCCCCCCAAACATTTTGCCTTCACCCTTCCAATTTTTCTGATTTAATTTTTGTTGGTCTTGGGACTCTGCCCACTTTACCACCGCTAACCAGTGCTAAGGTGCTTCTGTTAACTCTTTAAAACATGGTAATATTGGTTTACACTCAATTAGCCCATTTAATTTACTTAAGTCCTTAGTAAAGTTGTACTACATGTACCCAGTGCATGTAAATTGAATACTACTAGTTGGCCTGCAGTACTTATGATGCCATCCACTTAAGTAACTCTTTAAATCGTGTCCCAGGCCTTCCATTGCAACCTGTTGGCAGTTTTAACAGGCCAATTTCGACTTGGCAAAATAACCCCTTTGACAAGCCTTAAACTCCCCTTTAAATACATATATATCTCCCCTAAAGTAGACCTTAGACAGCCATAGGGCAGGGTTCATTGCAATTAAAGGGTAGGACATGTACTCTAAAATGTTACATGACCAGGTATTGAAAAACTCCGAAATTAGTTTTTCACTCCTGGGACACCTACCTCTCCCTTAGGATATCATTGGGTTCCCTGATTACATTTAATAAGTGGTAACAGGTAGGGAGCAGATAGGAAAGCAATGTTTGATTTCAGAGGAATTGTAATTTAAAAACCTATTTAATAGTGAAGTCGGATTTTAGGTCACAATTCTGAAAATGACAAATAATTCTGAAATTTTAGAAAGTTACAACCAAAAAGGGTGCGTCAGTCACGCACCCTGCGTAACGGGGAAAAATTCCTTAAATGTACACCACCTCATCTCACATTATCCATTTTATAACTGTATGCCAATAGTTGTTTCAATCCTTATTTTATCCATTTTCCTGTATATTCAATCACTCCAGAGACAGCATGATTGCACCAGAATGCTTTATTCGACAGTTTCAAATGCCTACTGCCGCCCATCCAGGCTTTTTACAGAGGCATGTGAGTTCCACCATGTTTGACTCTTTTAATTACCCAATGCATTTCGAGTCATTACGACTCTTCGTCTGGGGTCACTGTAACAGATTAAAAAAAAAAACAGGTCAACTGACTGCTCAAAACAACATTATTCTGTACCATATAAGGCTTATATGCCCCAATGTCCCCACCCTCATTAACCCTACCCATCGTGTCCTCAACTAAATAAATATTCCTTTCCCGATTCCGTCCTGAACACCTTCAAAAAATTATATATATAAACAATACACCTCTGATGTATAAAACAGATACTAAAACTAATGTTCAAAAACGCATATCCAACCCTCTACACTTCCTTGTAACCCATCTTTCCATCGTTATTCACATGTTTCTTAAACACCTCAAACCCACCTTCCATTCAAAACTGCAGTCTTCATGTCCTGAAAAAACTCAGTAATTTACCTCTTGAAAACCACGACCGTCAGCCTGACCTCCTTGTGCTTCCCTTCATGTTCTACAGTCCATAAGCACCCTCCCTGCTCGGTCCGTTTTTTTAAATGTGCTTTCCCTCGTGTACACAATGACTCCTAATGATTTGCTGCTTGATATTAACCCCGTGACCTATTCATCCTATGAATATGCTTCGGTGTGAAAACATGTAAAACAAACCATAAGTCCCACAATGCACTCCCTCACCTTTCAAAAACCCGGAACTAAACCAAACCACTCACCCTGCACCCCTCAGTAAACCCACATCTATCAGACTCAAAAACATCCAAATTCCAGAAAACAAAGTATTGTCAGTGACCAAATGCAAAATACAATCCACTAACCATTAATTGCATACTCAAAACTCATGAATTAGTAAAACAAAATTAAAATGCGTTTTGTTAAAGAACCCGCTCAAGCACACAGTTCAGCTGCCACTATAATCAAATGTCATTCAGTTCAAAAGAGTTGTTACATCCATGAAATCCTCTCAAAGTCTTTCGTATTTTTTTCTGCCTCCAGAGTTATGGGTTCTTTGTCTTTGTCATAAACTTAATCCAGCTTTAAAACTCACTGGGGTGCAAAACTTGCATTGGGACGATGTGTTGTGTTGCAAGTAACAAGTTAGTATGCGAATGCACTCCTTCCCTTCATTTTCTGACCATTTTACATGAAACAATGTGTTCATATGATGCGTGCGAACAGCGCTGTGAATTGTCCCAATCACAGCTCATATCAAGATACAACCAAAAAGGGTGCTTCAGTCGAGCACCCATCCTTCGCACTGGTTTAACGGGGAAATATTCCTTAAAGGTACACCACTTCATCTCAAATTATCTGTTTTATAACTGAATGCCAATAGTTGTATAAATCCTTATTTCATCAATTTTCCTGTATATTTAATCACTCCAGAGATAGCATGATTGCACCAGAATGCTTTATTCCATAGTTTTAAATGCCTCCTGCTGCCAATCCAGGCTTTTTACAGAGGCACGAAGGTCAACCATGTTTCAACACTGACTCTTTTAATTAGCCATGTACCACTGTAAAAAGCATTTGTCACCCCGATTGGCATGGGTATGCCCAGACGTGGGTCCCATGCTCTCCATGCCACTGGAGTCAAGCTATTCTGGCTGATGAGGGGTGAACCCCAAAAATGGTCCTAAGACGCTTGTTTTCAGTCAAGGGAGGACCCAGCCTGGAAGTTCAGGCTGAACTATTTCAATTGGGTGCAGGGTTAATACTGATTTGCATATGGCTGGGTCCAAACTGGAATGGCATGGTGAGCAAACAAACAATGGCTCTATGCCCAGATCTCTGTACTGAGGTGAACATATGACATTGCTCTGCATTCTGTCCATCAATTGTTCTCCTTGCATTTGTCACCCCGAGTGGGACGGGTATGCCCAGACATGGGGCCAGTGCTCCCCATGCCACTGGAGTCAAACTAGCTTGCTGATGAGGGGTGATGCCCCGAAACCAGTCCTAGGATACTTGTTTCCAGTCCAGGGATGACCTGGCTTGGCAGGTATTTTAAAATTAAATAATAAGCATGTTTTCTTTTTTAAATGTTTTAACTTTAAATCATATTAAGTTATATTAACAATTTCAAATATGTGATCTAGTATGATTCCCTATGGAATTGTATTTTAAGTCTGCACCTATTTTCTATGGGAAGATTTTGCAGTACCAGTATGTGGCATGTGTGGTGCTGGACTTACTCCAGCTTTTAGCTGGAGTGATTTACTATTGCTTTGTGTCTCCTCTTGGCTGTAATGGCTTTAGAAGTCTAGTTTGTGATTAGAAATGGCTTTACTATTTTATGTATGGGTGTCTGGCCCTCCCTAGAGCCATCATTAGCCCCCCATGCCTCTCACTAGCCCTCCCTAGCGTATTCCTTGCTCCTCTCTAAACCCCTCCCATTTAGGAGTGAGCATGCTCCTTTTTTCAGCCACTCCCATTGGGCCCTCCTACATTTACTACTAAGTTGTAGTAATGAGGATCTCCTGAGAGAAAAGATAAGAGAGGAGGAGGGGGTTGAGATTTACACTTGTAGGTTTATGAATAGCATTTGTAGTCCTTTAGTAGTATCTTTAGTAATATTATTGTAGTATTGTTAAAGGTACTACAGAATGCAGTTTGTTAAGGTCCACATGTCTTGACTGACCTTAACCTCCTATGTGTGTTTGGGATCTTTAAGAGTGAGAGAGTGAGAATGGAGCAGTGTACTTGTGGCTGCGCACTTACACGTAACAACTACACAATATATACGTGCATGCAGCTTAGCATATTCAGAGTGTCCTAAAATTATTCATGTAAAGAGTTCCACTTGAATTCAGTTATGAAGTGCATTCACTGTAGAATTAGAGATCCACATATAAACTGTGTGCATTAATATTATTAAATAAAATGCCGTTTTAGAGATTGACAAATCATCTTAACACTATTGAAATGTATTTACTTTAGAAAGAAGAGAGATTTATGTAACATGTGCACTAATGTTTTCGCACAGGTATTCCTAATGCAGTTCTCAGTTACACTTGTATTCACGCATTCAAGGTTACTTTACATTTACTAAAACTGCAATATGAATCTGCATTTGAATCTAATGTACTGACATTTTCATTTATTTGTAGTTATGTGTGCATAAATGTCATGTATATTAAATGTGCATCATTGGATGAGATGCTGAAATTGACTAGACTAGTCCTGCATTTCTTTCTCCATAAAATACTGCTCTACTATTTCTTCTTGCTTGTCTTTTCCTTGCAGGTGCATTCACATGGTTTGTTAGTTGAGAATAGATGTAACATTGCATTAGCGATAGAAAGCATTAGAATAAAACCTTGACAAAGAATATGGAGAGCCAGAGCATTACCTGACAGGCTCTATTTAGTAATGTTGCGAGGAGTTACAGGTACCAAAGGACAATACCGTTCCCAGGTTTGGTCTAGGAGAATTCACAAATGTTGCAGCTCACAACATGAGAATGGAAAGGACAATAGAGCCCCTGATGGTGTGAGCAAGGGGTGTTACCCAGAAGAGTTGTGTGGAAATAACGGGAGTCATTGGTCATTATCCCTTTGGACTTTGAGAGGTACATACCTCTATGCTTTCCTCCATGATTCTTTGCTGGGTGTGGCTTAGGCTAACACTTATTTTCCTATCCCTAAAAGACTCTTGCCCAAGCATATGAAAGGCTGACACCTTCCCACATACTTCCCATACTTTTCTCTTTTTTCTGCATTTTTTTTACCCTTTGAAATCACTTTAACTTAACCATCTTTTTTAGTTTTGAGTTTAAATTAGATGATTTTAGACTATATTGATGACCTGGATAGAGGATCAGAGAATCTTCTCTGAGCATCAAGTTTTATTATTAATCTTCTGAATTGCTGTACCTGAACTTCTTGCTTGCTTTATGCTGATGCGCCTCCTGAACCTCTTTAGGAGGTTGGGCTATACTGTTGTTATTCTGTATCTTTACAGCATGGTAATGGACTTATTTACTTGAATTCGGCTGCTTACTTGTAATAAATCTTCTTGATTCTCATTCTGTAGCCAAATGGGTTACACTGTTAATTATAAGTGTTTGACGAAGTGCTAAGTCCCTTCCCCTCTCAGTGGCATAGAAAGATCAATTGGATAACCAATGGTAAGAGAGTTGGCAGAGTGCTGGATTAATTGGTAGCATTGTCAGATGGTTATGTACTGAAGGGAGGGAGTTAGGGTGTCCCATTCAGAAAATGCCTAAACTCAGTCCAAACCCCTAAAGCCCGTGGTTCGTTTAAAGGATTGATGGAGTTTTAGTGACGCAGGAAGGAGTTGTAACAGTGGAGTATTAATAGGGTTACACATTGGATTTTCTTATGCTCAGCTTGGGTATTTTGCAGTGATTGTGTGGTGCTCTGTGGAGGTTTTTTAAGATGTGGAGTGAATGTGACACTTACTGCAGAGACGTTGAAGTAGGGATCGGGACTGACGTGGCCTAAGATCCCAGAATAATGGGTAATAACTTATCAGTGTAGAAGACAATAGGTTGTAGTTGCCTGCTGCATTGTCGTGATAGTCATGAGATGTCACCGATAGCACAATTGCGAAAGGAACTTTATCTTTGTGTTATTGTGAGGTGTGGTCATAGTGAATCTCATTGCATAGCCAAGTGAGACCCCGCTGGTCGAGGTTTTATTCAAATTGGAAGTCAGGATAGGTGGGAAATTGTTACTCAGTACACTTTGGAGTGTATATGAATACTTTAACTTCTTAAAGGAGCAGACAAAGTTGTTGAAATTACTTGCATTTGTTTTGCACGTAAATTGCTGAGAGAATGCATTATTGAGAAATGTAAAAGAGGGTGAGCCACTGCAAGAAGTGAGACTAACGTCACAGTGTACCGCGCTGATATTGGTTGGTTGGTGTAAAGTCACACTGAGATTGGTTGTCTACGTCATAGAGTGCCATGCTGGTATTGGTTGTTGACGCAGAACAAGAACTATGGGTAAAAAAATTATTTCCTGGTTTGAAACAAAAAGATTTATTGTAATTGCTGATTTCCTGTTGAATAATAAAATTCTTTAGGCTGTACGAGACTTGGGTAGTGCCTGGAGGAGGTTATGTTTATGTGCCTTGGAGTAGGAGTGATCTTGCGTCATTCACAAATGATTTCCCAAAACTGAGAGAGAAGCCAGTGGAGTGGTAGAAACAGGGTGATCAATTTGTGAAAATATCAAATGCTTTATGTACAGATTTGAATACCCTGTTTGACATTGTAGTTCTGAGCGATTTGCGGGTGTAATGTAAAGTGTCTGTAGAATGGCCTGACAGGGAGCCCATGTGAAACCCTGTGACAAAGGTTCCATCTCTGTTAGTAATGAAAAAGTATCAGCAGGTGATTACATTTTTGAAATCGAAGGTATCCCCTAAATATGTGAATGGCCTATTCATAGATGGTGAGGTAAATAGCCGCACTGTATCATTCTTAATTAATACCCAGTCTACTGTGAGAACAGTGAGGTTCCCAACCTACTCCTCTTGAGAAACAGAATCCAAGTTGTAGGAGTTGCCATTAAACTAGTCCTGTCACAGAAGTGTTTTGGTGTGAGATTAATGTTCAGTAAATCTGCTTGGCCAAGATCTTTCATGCAAGCTAAAGTGTTCCATTTACTGTACCATAAAGGTCATTGAATTCCAAACTCATGATGAAAACGTTGACATCAAACTTGTAAATCAGAGTTCAGACGTCAGACTGTACCCCATGTTGAAAAGCAATGACTTGCCACTAGAATTGAGAGACACAGTGCTACCAGAAGTCTGGGACTTTTCAGGGAAGCACAAAAGTCTCATCAAAGGTGTTGAACCTATCCGAATAACAGTGAAACGTAATGCTGAGTATCTGAGAATCCCACAATATAATCTGACCCCTAAAACCATTGGTGGGATTACTCCTGTAATTGGCTCAATGATTCAACAAGGTATTCTGAAAGAGATCATGGGTAGTCCATGTAACTCACCCATTCTGGGTTTCCCAATGGCAAATATTGCATAGTGTAGGACCTGAAAAAGATCACTACAATTGTAGTTCCTTGTTGAACAGTGATACTGAATCCAGTTGTGATTTTATTTCAAATTCCATGTGAGGCCAAGTGGTTCACTGTCATCTATTTGTGCTAAGCCTTCTTTTTCATACCTTTGCATGAGAACAGTAAGTTCCTCTTTGCATTTTGGTTTGGCAGCCTTGTTTTGGCATGGTGCCGAGTCTTACAAAAGTATACGGAGAGCCCATCCATCTTCAATCAGATCCTTAAAAAGATTTTGGGGGCCCTGGTAATGCCCTTTCACTCAGTCTTAGTCCAGTATATTGGCGACCTGTTGGTAGCACCAAATACACAGGAAGCTTGTAGACAAGATACTATTGCACTGCTAAACCATGTAGCTAGAAATTGGCATAAAGTATCCCCGCCCACGTTGTAGTATTGTATGAGAAACGTCCCTTATCTTAGACATCACATTGACTAAGGAGCAAGGAAGGTGTCACAAGAAAGAATCTCAGCGATTCTGAAAATGACTCCACCAACCACTAAGGAAGAAGTCAAGATGATCATGAGAAAGGTAGGCTACTGTTGACAGTGGATCCCCAAGTTTTCCATAGTGCCCATGCCTTTGCAGAGGTTGATTTAACAACAAGGGGTGGTGATGGACAGAGTTTCTGAATTAAGCAGAATACTCTCACCCAGTCAAGAGATCAGTGCTAGATCCAACACCGTTTTTAGCTCACTGCACCATCCCAGTTCAGAACATGGCTATATGCAAATTAGTCTGTTCCTGTCCCAGTGCATGATGGGAACAGGGCAAACCAAACTACCAAGCCAATTCTTACACTGGGAAGGAAACAAGCTTCCGGGGACCGGTTTCTGGTATTTCAGCCGTCGTCGGCCCGGCTTGCTTGAATCCTGATGGTGCAATGAGCAAGGGACTCACATCTGAGTATACCCTTCCACGCTTAGGGTGGACAAAATATTTAACAACAAGGGGTGGTGATGGACAGAGTTTCTGAATTAAGCAGAATACTCTCACCCAGTCAAGAGATCAGTGCTAGATCCAACACCGTTTTTAGCTCACTGCACCATCCCAGTTCAGAACATGGCTATATGCAAATTAGTCTGTTCCTGTCCCAGTGCATGATGGGAACAGGGCAAACCAAACTACCAAGCCAATTCTTACACTGGGAAGGAAACAAGCTTCCGGGGACCGGTTTCTGGCATTTCAGCCGTCGTCGGCTTTGCAGAGGTTGACACACAAGAATGTGTCAGATCCAGTACCACGGGCTGGCATTTGCATGCTTGTCTTCTCGGAGCTGAGAGAATGTCTCTGTCCTGCCACAGCACTGAGAACACCTGATTACAATAAATGTTTTACTTTGTTTTACAGTGAAAGGGAGGGCTGAACTCTCTCCGTGCTAATGCAGATGCATAGCAATACTCGCAGACCAGTTGCATATTTTTCAGTTAGACTTGACTCAGTCGCTGCTGCTTTGCCTGGCCGTCTCATGGCCGTGGACTCGCTAAGTGTCAGCAATGAGCAGTGTGAGAGATACTTTTTATGGGTCAACCCTCACTATATGCATTCCCCACTCTCTGGAAATATTGTTGACCCTCACCAGAACCCCATATTTAACCAATATCCATTTGACCAATTATAAACAGGTCATACTTGCTGCAAGCAACAATACCCTCAAGAGGTGTACCAACTTTAGTCCTGCTAATCTTTTACCTATTCCTGGAAATGAGGTTGTTGAAGGTGAAGTTGAGCATTACTGTCTCAGTGTTACTGAACTGTGCCCCAAGCCAAGATCTGACATACAAGATGTGCTGCTACCTGAATCAGATTTTGTAATGTTTGTTGATGGCTCTTGTTTACCAGACATTGAAAGAAGCGCAAGAGCGGTCTATGCAGTCTGTACCATATCATGTGTGGTCGAAGTCTCCTGACTTCAAGGAGTGTTTTCTGCACAAGTGGCAGAATTGATTGCTCTTACCAGAGCATGCTATATTTCAGACCACCTGAAAGTGACCATTTTCACTGATAGTCTGGCTTTGATGTCATCCATGACTTCGGACAGTTATGGGCAAAACAGGGATTTATGCCCTTTTCAGGGTCCCTGTTACACAAGGGGGAAAGTGTGCATAACTTGCTATAGGTACTACAGCTAGCTGCCCAGATTGCGGTTGCGAAATGTTCTGCACACTGCAAAGGAGATGTTAGATTTGGGGGTCTCTAGTTGGCACAGATAGGTACTTGTGACACATAGGGACCCTCGCCTCTAGTCAGGACAATGGGATTACACTCCTAAAATAACCCCTGCTCACCCTCTAGGCTGTGTGGCACAAGCAGTTAAGGCTTATTTCGGAGGCGTTGTAAGTTAAGCAGTTGTGACCACATACAGTAACCCAGTGACAATTCTACAAATGGACACCACACAGGTTTTATATAAAAATGAGTAGACTTTATATAGAGTTACCACAAGACCATAAACGACAAAAATGCACACTATGATTACTTTAAGATGGTAGATTTAAGCTTAGTTCAGTTCAGTTCTTAGTTGCGACACACTGCGTAAATGTACCTTAAGTTGCGTTGCGCTTCCACGACAAGCAATTTCGCAGCGATGGGAAATGCGGCAAAGTCAGGTGCAAAGAAATAAAGACGTGAAGATCTTCCAAATGCGGCACGCTTCTCGGGGATGCGAGAAGCTCTCGGTTCGATGCGTGGACTGCAGCGGCGACACCCTAAAGATGCGACGGCCACAGTTCCAGTGGCGTCGCTCTTCTCCACGATGCGTGAAGCTCCCATTCAATGCGATAACAACAGCGGCGACATCCAAGATGCGACGGCAGCAGCTCTGACGGCGGCGCGCTTCTCGGGGATGCGAGGTGGTTTTGGTCGATGCGGTGCAGTGTGACAGTTCCAGCGGCGACACCCTCCTGCTTCGGAGTTGCGACGGCAGGCACAGCGACGGCGACGCGTTCCGACCTCGTTCTGAGATACTTCTCCTGATGCGGTGCAGTGCGATAGCTCCAGCGGTGACACCCTCCTTCTTCGGAGTGGTGACGGCAGCAGCAGCGATGGCGACACGCTTCCTCTTCGTTGCAGAACGCTTCTCTCTGATGCGGTGCAGTGCGACATTTTCAGCGGCGACACCCTCCTTTGGAGTTGCGACAGCAGGCACAGCATCAGCGACACGCTTCTTCTCATTCAGTCCCGCTTCCAGTTCCTTGTGACACGCCAAGGCCCAAAACAGCAGCAGGCATTTCCACAAGAACCCTGGGGAGCTGGGGGATGAAGTCTGTTGTCCCTGAGACTTCAGCAGGAGGCAAGCTCTTTGCCAAGCCCTTGGAGATCCTTCACACGTTTAAAGCAAAGTACACAAAGATCCTTTCTCCTTCCTTTGGCAGTAAGGCAACCACTGCAGGCCAATCCCCCAAGCAGCACTTCAGCTTGGGAATAGTCGCTCCTCAGTTTCTTCAGGTTCCTCTCCTCAGTAAAGGTTTTGTCCTGTAGTCCAAAGTGATCTAATTTCATGGGATCAGGGTCACAATATTTATACCCCAAAATTCTTTGTTCTCTGAGGGGAGAGGGGCCTTTGCCCAGTCCAAACCAGTTCTGAAGCACTCTGTTTACCAGACTTCTCCTTTCCTTTCACAGTGCAGGGCAAAAAACATCAAACGCCCCACAGGAGGTCGAACCAGCATTGTGGAAGGCGAGTACAGTCCTGGAGCACTTTGTTTACAGGACTCCTTCTCTTCTTTCAGTGTGCAGGGCAGAGACATCAGCCGCTCCCCAGGGGGTGGAGCCAGCATTGTGGAAGGCAGGCACAGCCCTATTCAAGGTTCTGGTGCAACTCCTCCCTCCCTTCTAGATGCAGATCTCTCTATTCACCACTGGGTGACTCAGCCTGTCTCTTGGAATTCCCCAGCCCTCTCACTCTCAAAAACCAGACATAGGAATACACAACCTAGCAGAGGCAGGTTTGAATGGTTAGACAAGCAAATACCTACTTTCTAAAAGTGGTATTTGCAAACACAGAATATTAAAATTAACTTTACTAAAAGATGTATTTTATTATTCTGAGTTCGGGCATACTAAACTCGAATTTCTACCCTGTTCTCTGAGACAGTTATGATTATAAAATGTAACAATTCTAACAGCCCATTCTGGCCTATGGAGAACAGGTAGCCTTGCAATAGTGAAAAACGAAAATGGCTGTAAATCACTATTAGACCAGGGCTTGTCCTACCTTATACTTACAAATGCGCCCTGCCCATGGGCCTACCATAGGGGTGACTGATATGAAGAAAAGGGAAGGTTTAGGGACTGGCAAGTGGGTGCACTTGCCCAGTCAGCATGACAGTACCAGACTGCATGCAGGCTCTGCAATGGCAGACCTTAGACACATTTTACAAGGCTGCTTCTGTGGGTGGCACAACCAGTGCTGCAGGCCCACCAGCAGCATTTGGTTTACACACCCTGGCACACTCAGTGCACTAGACTAGGGTCTGACAAGTAAACCAAAATAGACAAACATGAAATCACTAATCCATACATCCATTTACAATAGGGAACACTTGCATTGTGGCACTGGATATCAGTGGTACAGTGCCCAAAGCATACAACACCAGCAAAAATACATAAGGCAACAGCAAAAATGGAAGGGAGACCAACGCCAATGGTGCCAGGTCTAACAGGAGATAATTATGTAACTGTGGACAACAAGTATATTGAGATGATTGCCCGATATTGTGCCTTAAATGCCTGTACTTTCAATGGTGAAAATAAAAATAAGGGAACAGATAAGACCATTTATAACATATTGTTAACCACAGCTAATACATGGGAGGAAGTTAGGAGATTGTAGGAGGAAATGTCCGTAGCAGAACAGCAAGGCTGGGTAAGAGCAGGTTGCATGAAGAGAGATGAGGATGACATTTGGGTTTGAGAGATGGATGCCATGGTGCATCTGTTTCAAACAAAGTGCTCTGATCCTAGGTTTAGGCTGTTTTCTGTAGGGATGTGTCACATGTGAGCTGTGTGTCAGCAGAGGAATGTAGGAAGAAGAATTGCAGTTAAACTGAGTCACATTGGGAGATCTTGGGGTCCCTTCAATAGGATACAGTTGGACTTTATTGAGATGCCTGTGTGCAAAATGCTGACATATGGCTTGGTGATTATGTGCATCTTCTTGCTTTGGGTTGAAGCCTACCCGACCAGGAGAAATGACAGTCTCACAGTAGCTAAGTTCTTGCTGAGGGAGTTAATACCACAAACAGTTCAGGTATGGATGCCTACCTGTAAATACTTTCAAAAGGAAGTGGCACAATGAAATGAACATGGTGGACGAGTCTTTCTCCTGCTGCCAAGGAGGGCTTGAGTCACTCAAGCAAGTTGTATTTTGTTTGTCCCCTTTATAAACAGTCCAGAACCAATTGGATTGTCCATCTTTACAGGAAATATGGAACTAAGAAGCATCAGGAGGCTTTCAGATAACTGCTGATAGATACAAGTAGGATTGTGGTATTCTGTATGGCTACATTTCTTATGGCTTTGTGGATTAGACGTGCAAAATGCTTATTTGGTAGTCTTTAAAAGCCACCTCTCTTTGGTTATCTCTTTTTCTTGTGCTGCTTTATGAATGTCATGCTGCTAACAAATATGTTTAGTATTTATAAAAGAAAATTAATGTTTATGTATTGCTGTTTTAATAAGTGCGTTATGATGAATTTCTATGGTCTTTTAGATTAATATTTCTTTTTCATGATATCACTGAAATGAACTGATAAATAAGTATTTAAAGTTTTATCTGTTTTATGTATTTTATTTTGTCTAAACAGTTACGGTATGGTATTTGATGTCTGTAAGTGTACTGTTTTGTGTAGTATTTTCTTGATCTAAAGTGATCAAAATAAAGTTTTTCTGACTGACTGTGGTTGTGGGAGTTAATACCACACTTCATGTTCCCGACTCCTCTGGAGTTAGACCAAGGAACTCACTTTAATAACGAGATCCTGAAGATGTGTGCATCATTGCAAGTCGAACAGAGGCTACATTGCAGTTACCAACCTGAGGCTTCAGGCATTGTTGAGCAAGCCAATGGGACACTGAAATCCAGACTGGCTACACTGTGTGCTTTGGCATCTTTGAAGTGGTTAGATGTATTGCCCCTTGTGTTGATGAGTCTTAGCAGTACTCCTGATAGGATTGTCTCTCCATGAGATAATCATGGGCAGAGCCATGAGATTGCCTGCTTTGGCTGCAAATGTGCTTGTGAACATTACAGTTGACATGTATCTGGATTACTGCAAAGGATTGGCTGCAGTGGTGTGCATTGTGTGTCTCATCAGGTTGGAGAGTGTATTGTCCCATCTCAACAGGAACAGTGCTATGACCTCAGCCGTGGGGACTGGATTAGGTGAAGAAGCATGTGTGCCAAACATGGTTGGAATCTCGGTGGTGAGGACCTTACCAAGTCATCTTGGTCAGTGCAACGTCTTATCTTATATTTTCAGGTCAGGATCCTACTATACCTGGAATTCATTGTATTTGTGTTGATCGTGATATTAAAGGTTGCCCAAAGGATGGTATTGTATATGTTATTTGGCAAAGTGTTCCCCAAGATTTATCATGTGGAACATTTTAATGATCCTGTGAGGGAAACACATACCCGAACTAAAAGAGGTGGAAGTGGTTCCGAAATTGTAGGCAATATCTCTGGTGCAATTATGCCACCTTAGGGGTGATTTTGACAGACATGAAGGTTAGAAATCTGTCCACTATTGTAGATAAATTGTTCCCTAGAACAACAGGTTTTTAATTTGTTATAGATACTGAAATGGTTGCTATGAGATCAATGGTTTAAAAAACAGACTTGAAGTAGACATCCTCATCTCAAAGGAGGCTGAGTATGTTGGATGTTAAAAGTTCAACAATGTTGCACTTACATCCCGGACAAAACTAAGGACTTGAAAAAGTTTATCCAAAACATTACTGATCTGAAAGACAATTTGAAGTAGTTAGAAGCAACAGGTGCTTGGGAAGCAATATGCAATTGATTTTCTGCTGTAGGCAGATGTTTTGGAAGCTTAGGGAGTGGAATTGTTGGAAGGATCTTGAAACCCTATTGGTAATCGCTCTGCTTAGATTTCCCTATTTACAAATTATAAGTAATACAAACCAGCAAAAGTTACAATGGAAGTAAAGAAGAAAAGAGAAGACATGGAACTAGAAGACAGACAGAGCAAATACTATGATGACATGAAGCATCAGGAGGAATCCTTACGAGCATTTATAAAGCCCACGAGGTTTTGAATGATCCATCTGATAAGAAGATCTTTATCATTATGTTATGGCTTGATTCGCCATCAGAGGGGGGATTGGAGCAGAGTAATTTTAGCTCCATCTTTACGTGTCACAAATACGTAATGTGTATGTGCATGAAGTCCCGCATATTCAGAGTGTCCTAACATTATTAATTTAAAGTGTTGCACTTGAATTCAGCAATGAAGTGCCTTCACTGTAGAATTAGAGATCCCTATATATACCGTGCGTTAGAAATGGGGGTCTCTAATTGGGTACCTTTATCCAAATAGGGGCCCTTGCTTCTAGTCAGGGTAAGAGGGATACACTCCTAAAATAACCCCTGCTCATCACCTTCGTAGCTTGGCACGAGCAGAGAGGCTTATCTCAGAGACAGTGTGTAAAGAATTTTTGAACACAAACAGTAATACAGTGAAAACACTACAAATGGACACCACACCAGTTAAGAAAAATAGGTAATCTTTATCTAAACCAAAACAAGACCAAACGACAAAAATCCACAATACAGTATCAAAAATAAGGCTCTTAAATGGTAGGAATGGTTCAATTCAATGCAAGTTGTAAATGCAACACTTTTCCCACAAAGCACCTTAGATGAGTCACGCAAAACAAGCAAAAGGGTCGCAGGGAAGACGATGCATCAGTTCCTTGCTTCGGAGGAGGCAATGCCTCTGTTCTTTACTGCAGGCAAGGGAAGTTGATCCGTCTGTTCCTTAGCGGAGAGGAGGGAATGCATCTGTTTCTTACTATGTTCGGTTTACGATGCAACAAGATGGCACCTCGATGCGTGGTGATGATCCAGTGCGATGCGGCAAAAAGTTGGCTCAATGCGATGTGACGATCGGGTATGATGCTTGAACTCTTGCAGCCACATGGCAGGTGCTGCAACGGTTTTCTTGGCAATGCGTCAGAACCCGATGTAGATGTGACACGCTTCGTCTTTGTGGCTCGGCGATGAATCAGAACCAGTTGCGGATGCGGCCCACTTCTTCCCCATGACTCAGCAATGCGACGGAAACAGGTGCTGATGCGACACGCTTCTTCCTCGTTGCGTCGATCTTCCAGCTATCAGCAACAAACAGTCTCTGGAGGTCCTAAGCGGCAGCAGGCACCTCTTTGCAGGTTGGAATTCCCAGCAATGAAATTCAGGGGAGCTGATGGTGAAGTCTTAATGTCTCCGAGACTTCAGAACAGGAGGCAAGTTCAGTTTCAAGCCCTGGGTGATCTTTTCTACAAGCAGGTGACAAACCAAACAGCAAAGTCATTTTTCTCATTTCTTTGGCAGCAAGCAGCCACTCCAGGCCAACCCAGACAGCAAACAGCACAGGGGCAGTTTTCCTCCTCAGCTTCTCCTGCTCTTCTCCTTGGCAAAGGTTCCTCTTGATTTCCAGAAGTGACCTAAAAGTCTGGGGTCTGGGTCCCACTTTTTATACACAAAAATCCTTTGTTATCTGAAGGCAGAGAGTGTCTGTACCCAGCCAAAACCAGTTCTGTTCTCTCTGGTACAGCTTCCTGGCAGGAGGTGGAGACAGCATGGTTGAAAGCAACCCTGGCCCAGGCAGGTGAAAGAAAATCTCCTTCTTTTACTCTAAATTCAACTCAGGTCCATTCAGCCCAGCCCTGACTCATCAGACTGCCGGAGCCGCTGCCCTCCTCCAGCCCCTGTCATTCAAAAGCCAGACATGCAATACACAAACCTAGCAGAGGCACACTGGATGGTTAGGTAAGAAAATACCTACTTTCTAAAAGCGGTATTTTCAAACACAGAACGTAAAAATCACCCACACTAAAAGATGCATTTTAACATTCTGAGTTCAGGCATTCTAACCAATATTTTCCTATCTTGTTCCCATGGTCAGTTATGTTTATAAGATGTTATAAGCAAACTGCCCATTCTGTCCTATGGGAACAGATAGCCTTACAATAGTGAAAAACTAAATTGGCAGTATTTCACTATCAGAACATGCCTCACACATCAGGGCATGTCCTACCTTTCACATACAATGCACCCTGCCCACGGGGGTACCTTGGGCCTACTTTAGGGGTGACTAACATGCAGAAAAGAGAAGGTTCGGGGAGTGGAAAGTGTGTGCACTTGCCAAGTCGACATGGCAGTCCCAGACTGCATACAGGCTCTGCAATGGCAGGCCTGAGTCACCTTTTACAGGCTGCTTCCTAATGTGTATGTGAATGTGGGATACTTGTAAAGCGCACTGTTGCTCTACCCGAGTGTCCTGGCGCTGTAGACCGCTGGGGAACCCGTCCTGGTTTTCCCTGTGAGATGCTCCCTTTCTGGGTATCTCCAGGGTGAAACCAGGCATCCCCGGCGTCTGTGGGGGGCCGTTGTAGAGATGAGGCAAGCTTAATGCCCAGAGTTAGCGAGTGTGTTCCCTGGTTAGAGTAGGCACTGAGGCGAGAATTATCGAGTCCGTTGACCCTGGTCCAAGACCCTGCCGCGTCGGGAATTGAACCCTGGTCCCAGGCCGTTCTCTGCTTACAGGTCTGCCGCCTCTAACCAGTGAGCCACAACTCTCTCTCTGTGGGTGGCACAATCAGTGCCGCAAGCCCAACAGCAGCATTTGAGTTACAGGCCCTGGGCACACATGGTGCACTGTACTAGGGTCTGAAAGTAAATCAAATAACCAATCATGGAGTCACTAATCCATAACACGATTTACAAAAGATAGCATATGAATTTTAGCACTGATCAGCAGTGGTAAAGTGCCCAGAGTGATAAGACCACCAACAACAGGTCAGAAAAAATACAGGAGGAAGGCAAAAAGTTCTGGGATAACGCTGCAAAAAGGGCCAAGTCCAACACTGTGTGCCCTAATCTTCTCAAATAAAATGTTGTTTTAAAGATTGCTAAGCCATCTTCACATTACTGAAATTACTTTAGAAACAAGCGAGGTTTATGCAACTTGTGCGGTAGTTTTTTTGCATTGGTATTTATAATGTAGTTCTCAGTTACATGAGTAATCACGCATTCAAGGTTACTTTAAATTTACTTAAGCTACAATATGACTCTAGATTTAAGTCTAATGTGCTGACATTTTCATTTATTTGTAGTTATGTGTACACAAATTTCACGTATATTAAATGTGCATCATTGAATGAGATGCTTAAATTGACTAGAGTTGGCCTGTATTTCTTTCTGCATAAAATACTGCTCTTCCATTTATGCCTGTGTGTCTTTTCATTGCAGGTGCAATCACATGGATTGTTAGTTGAGAATAAATGTAACACTGTATTAGAGATAGTGAACCTGAGAAGAGGACCTTGAATGTTGCAGCTCACAACATGAGAATGGAAAGCAGAATGTAGCACCTGATGGTGAGAGCAAGGGTTGTTACCCAGAAGAGTTGCGGGTAATAAATAGAGTTCTCACAGGTCATTCTGGGGCACTATCCTTTTGGACTTTGAGAGGTACATACCGCTATGCTTACATCATTGATTCTTTGCCGAGTGTGGCTTAGGCTAACACTATTTCCCTATCACTAGAAGATTCTTGACCAAGCTTCTGAAATGCTGACACCTTCCTGCATACTTCCCATATTTTTTTCTTTTTTCCGCATTTTTCTGACCATTTAAGATTACTTTAAATTAACCATTTTCTTTAGCTCTTTAGTTTGGACTTCAAGTTCGGAGATTTTAGAATTTACTCGTGCCAGGAAAGAGGATCAGAGACTCTTCTCTGAGCATCACATTTTATTAGTAATCTTCTGTACTGTAACTGAACTTCTTGTGTGCCTTCTGATGGAGCGCCTGAACTTCTTTGAGAGGTTTGGCTTTCTGTTGCTAATCTATATCTTTATAGCATGGGAAACAGCCTTTACAATGAGGTTTTTACCTCGTTGTGCCTTAACCACGCATCATCTTTTAGCATGCTCATTTTTACCGCAAATATGCATTTACATTGCATGCCAATAGCACGCATTTAAGGTAAGTTGGGGGTGTGGGCGGTCTCCCCCCACAAATACATTGTTTTTCAATCTAGAAATAATGCGTGGTATTGGCATGCGTTTTAAATGCATATTTGCAGTAAAACATGTGTACTAAAAAATGTGTGGCAAAGGCATGCGAAGTAATTACCAGCGTTGTACCATCATACAACCACAGCATGGCAATCAGACTTATTTATCTGAATTTGACTGCTAACTTGTAATAAATCTTTTACCTTTATTCATTGATTCCTGGTTCTCATCGTGTAGCCAAAGGGATTACACTATTAATTGTAAGTGTTTGACCAAGTGCTAACTCCCTTCACCTCTCAGTCGCATAGAAAGACCCCTGGATAACAATGGTAAGAGGGTTGGCGCAGTGCTGGGTCAACAATGAGCCAGTCATTAAAAGATTAGAAGACTACACGTGACTCTGTCTTTAAAATACAACCACTGCCTTTATTTTGCAGATTGTCAAGATTGCCACTTATGTGGAAGCAATAAAATATTTAAAGGGAGAATAGAGGAATGATTCCCTTTTGTATTTTCTCGACAGACCAGATTTTGTTTGATATTGAATCAACCAATTAAGAGACAGGTGCAGACATTGACTGAATGTGTATTTTATTCCCATATTGAAATGTTTCCGAACAAATTGCATTTGTAAGGGGCACGCAATGCCTAATTTTAAAACGTCTTCTTCTCATTAAAAGCGGCTGGGAGAACAGCCTTTGCAACACGCGAAAATCCTCGCTTGCAGATTAGACCGCAAAGTGAACATATGGGAGCTGTTAACTCAGTCCAAAAGGAGAAAAAAATCAAAGAGCTCTGTCACCGTCCGCCATGCGTATTGTGTCGGCCTCCTCGTTTGCTAACACCATGTTACCGGAGCGCGCGCGAATGGTCTTTGTTTCGGCTGTCAGTTCTAATAAACACAAGGGCTGTAATAACGAGGGGCCAGTGACATTGCTGCAAAACACTGTCCAGAAATGTCCGCCATGATCCTAATGTTATTTCCAACCTACTGGCTGCGCCTTCATTGAGACAGCTCCGAATGGCAGAATTGCAGGATTCCGGGAGATATATGAGGGCCCGTGGTGCTTTCAAGCAAAATACAACTTTGACCCATTGTTCTGCTGTAATATAATAACAACCATGTTGAATAGCTGCATGATAATGATTTTTTCACAGGATCGCACGTTGTGAGCTTTAAAACCCGCACTGGTCTTGCTTGCCCCAGAGAGATCTTCTCTCACTGCTGTTTGTCCTCGGGTGACAGTGAACAAAAATGCGATACATAAAACCCTTCAATTAAACTGTTTTAAGAACACTGCGATGGACAGCATTCCATTCCATCGTTATTTTACTCAATGCGACTTGCCTTCGCGGATAGAAACCAACTATAAGCAACGTAGTGCTGGCTACAGAACCCACTTTTTGGCATGCCCGGGCAACTTTACTTCTTCTCTGAGAAGCGCTGAAAGTGATGGACTAGTACTAGATTCCTGAGATGGGCAAAGGGCTTGCTGGTGCAGTTTATGGAGGAGGCTTGGTGAGATCTTCATGAAGAAGGTGAAGATTTAATGGGTTGAGAGGCTGGGCACATGAGCCAGTATCGGGCTGTTTCATCAATATTTTGCACTCCTGCCCAGCCAACACCTTTCATCCTGTAAAGGACTTCATCAGGGTGATCGTATATAAATTCTCTAAAATTATGTACAATCTGTATGTATTTGTCATTGAATGGGCAGCGTCTCACAATTGAAATATTATGACTAGCCAGTATGAATGTGGCATTGAGCGGTAGTTTCTGCCAAGCGGGATCTGCAGATTAAAGCAGTCTGATGAGTAACAGCACTGTTCCAGGACAATGGTGTCTATCACCTTATTATGTGGATTACAAGAAGAAACGTTGTCTGATTAGATTGTGCACTGATGTAAATTTTGAGAAAAAAGATTGCTGGATAACACTTGTAGTATTCCCTCTTCAGTAGAGTTTCATGTTAAATAACCCAACATTCGTAAAAATTTAACAGGGAAAAACATACGCTATTTACCACATCAGGTAGATTTTGGTACATTAAACACCAAAATCCGCAAGATATTCCCCATACACTCATAATAGGTGTTATTTATCTCACCCGATAAAAAGCATACCCCCATGGAATGGTTATTTATTAGGGGCGATTAATAATGCCTCAAATCGTAATCAGGCCCAATGACTATTGTAAACTAAATGAGATGGCACAGTTTAGTCAACCGCCCTGGTTCTGGTTTCTGTGTAGGATAGGATTGGGATTAATTTAAACTACGCTGCATGATTTACATAGTTTTTCATTACGCTTATTAGGCAAACATTTCGGATTTTAGGTTATTACACCTCTCTGTGTAATTATGCCACTGCTTGCAGTAAGATTATAGCACATGAGTGTGGGATCAAAGCAAACAACTACAACTCGAGTGACTGTTGTTTGCAGCACTTGTGATTTTTGCACTTTATTTTAGCGCATACATCGTCCTTGTGTCAAAAATTGATGCGAGGACACCTTTAACACTAAAATACAGAACACAATAACAGATTTACATTTTACATAGTTTGGGTCCATTTTCCCAAACGTTTGTATAAGTATGTGAAAGCAAATTATGCAGATTTCGCACACCACTTTTATGCTTGAGAGTAGTAATTTAAAAATTGCCCGCCATGCACATGAATTGTAAAGGTTTCTTTTTAATGATTTTTTATTGTAGTGAATCTTTCTCTGTGCTAATTAACATTCAACAGCTAACAAGGCACGACAAGAGATACAGGTAGATGTAATTGTTTTAGCTCTAGTCTTGAACCTGTTTTTCTAAACTGGCTGCTGTTGCTGCTACTTGTTATCCACCTGTGAGTAGATTTGAGGAGTCACGAATGCACAGGGCCACTAGAATTATGCCATTGTGCGGCCACGGCGTTGTTCGCATAAGTTTAGATTTGCCACATTTGCCATCATATGCTATTTTATCTGCATATTTTAACCAAAAAACGACTTTGTTTGTAGCTCAGACGGTTCAATTGTTACTAAAATAGCGGCGACACGTGTTGTCACGGAGTACAAGGCCCTTTGCAAAGATTAACTAGTCACCTTTCTGTTGCTTATTGCTATAATTGGGTGTTCAAGTGGTACAAACGAGGTGAAGCCAATGCCCAGACAGTGAAAACAAGTACACAAATGACAAGTTGGAAAAGTAATCCTATCACATAATGTGCCACAGTACGCTCAATATTCTGCCTTTCCTCCAACATTTTTACTCAACCCTACCACAAAAACTGTCCTTCCCCTGCCGCATAAATCTAGTGGGTCTAGTAATATGTGAGGGTCATTCGTCAACTCCCTGCTGACCTCAGTGTAGTTTGCTAAAATGAATGAAAGAGAACATTCTCCCACACCAGCAAGTCTGCTGCTAAGCACACATTTACAGTTGAGATTTGGCAACTGAATGAGTTACTGAATTTCCCACGTTCATTAGGTGGGTCACTTGGATTAGTCAGGACTTTCAATAATTAATCCCGACACCACTGCTTTTATAGCTAGACCACGTTTCCTGCGGGAGAGCTGAGTGTATTTTACCGCAGCCTTGCCCTACCGATTTCTATTATTTTTTCATTTTTGTGGTCAGGTGCTGTTCTCCAGGCTTTCCCTAAAGCTCCTGTCAATTTTCTTTTTAGAAATCCTTTGCATTTTCAGATGTTGCACTACACAAAGCTTGAGGTAGCACTAAATATTAACTGGCTGATTAATTTTTCAATTTATACAGTGAGCGAGTCCTGGTCTAATAAAGATAAGGATGCATTCTGCTGTAAGCAAGAATGCGTTTTTAGCTGCATGTGAAAAGTCAAGAGATTAGGGCCTATATGTACGACCATTTCCTTTTATGACTAGTAATTTGGGAATAAAGGAATGTACTAATATGCCTCAGACACATTTTGCAATTCCCAATGGGGTCGCAAATGACCTGCCTCATCAATATTCATGAGGCAGGTTGCAATTTGCGACTTACTGGGAATGGGCAATAACCCAGTGCTGGTGACCTGCTGGGTACAGCAGGCCAGCATGCCTGTGTTTGCTTTTTAAATAAAGCAACTGTTATTTTTTTATGCAGCAACGTTCCTTAAAGAAAAAGGGGATGCGCTTCAAATACAAAAATGAAACGTTTCAGGTTCATTTTTTAAGAGTACGTTAAAGAACGTTTTTGCTGCCCATCTCAAAGGGAAGGGCTCCCTTGGGAATCCCTTCCATTTGCGAGTGGATTACCAAATACTTCAACCGCATTCCGTTCGCAAAAAAAATAG
Source organism: Lissotriton helveticus (assembly GCF_964261635.1). Lineage (NCBI taxonomy): Eukaryota > Metazoa > Chordata > Amphibia > Caudata > Salamandridae > Lissotriton > Lissotriton helveticus. Next base: position 1,474,991,310 of record NC_136065.1, read on the forward strand.
TACATGCCCTTGTGGCTTGCTATTAGAAAGGGGCACCATTGGCTCGAGCCTTCCTAATAGCAACTCACAAACCCTATTTTGCAAGTCAGTCATAGGTTACCCACCTGCAAAATCATCATCAAAGCTTTATTTCGATATACAGAATATCATAAAAGCACATAAAAATATAAAATCACAATTCATTAGCAATACATTTTAAAAAGATTATAATAAAAATCATTTATGTTACAATAAATAATTTAAAAATATATTAAACTTTAGCAGCTTTGAGTAGATTTGTAAATATAAAAGATTCAGCTAAAACTTAGATCATCTAATAGCCTTCAGCCTAATCAACCAGGCCCAACTAAGAAATTTGGCCACCCCACACACTAAGGTTGTGCTAGCATCAGCCTTAAGTATTCTGAGTGCGGCGGAGTGGTCCCTGGTTCCAAGCAACAGGCACACAGGTTTAAGCCATTTCTGTCTAGGTTTGGCGTAGGCTGGGCATACAAAAAAGACATGAGGGATATTTTCAATGACACCTTCACAGAAAGGGCAGTCAGGAGATGTTTGGTGCGGGGGCTTCCACTTGCTAGTATGATCACGAAGGGGGAGTGTTCCCAACCTAAACTGGATGAAAAGGGATCTATCTCTTGGTTTCTTAATAAAATCTAGGTAGGACTCCAGACGAGGCTTTAATTTATGCTGTCGAAACTCCTCAGTCAGCCTACCTAGATTTGGGTCCCTCTGTTCTTGATCGTCAACCCATGACCAGTAGGCTTGCTTGGTTTCAGCCTTGGATAACGATACCCCAGGCTCCCAATCAGTTGGCAGGCCCGTTGCGAGCAGGAGCTTCTTTATATTTCTAATCCAACTAATTTTGTGGGCACCATAAAGGTTCATGACTTCTCTTAGACCATCTGCATACCTTGAGAGCTCCGGGGTCCGCCATAGCCGGGCCCAATATAAAAGAGGGCGTAAAGTGGCTAAATCCTTAATAGAGCGGCGACCCAGATCACTCAAGAGTGGTTTGGTGGGAGTACCCCTCGGGAGCGACACCAGCTCCTTAAAAAATGTATTCTCTGCAGTGACTAGGGCATCAACACAGTCAAAGCCCCAAAGCTCTGCGCCGTAAAGGGCGCAGCCTACAGCTTTCGCTGCGTAGATATCTAGAGCAGGAGCAATGGGCTTGGAGGTGGATGCACGATGTTCCCTCCCTAATACTCCAACTACCCTTTTGTGGCTTAATGCCATTTTATCTATATGTGGCTGCCATTTCATTTTATCCGAAATTCTAATTCCCAAGTAGTCAAATTATTTTACACATTCCAATGGCACCCCATCCAGGGAAAGGGTGGATCTTGACGACCTACTTGGGTTAAAATAGAGGAGCTTGGTTTTTGAAGTATTTATTACAAGGCCCCTGAGCTTACAAAACAGGCAGAAATGGTCCAACAGCTTCTGCAACCCTGCGGGAGTTTTTGATACCAACAGCGTTTCGTCCGCAAAGAGAAGTGCGGGGATTTTATCGCCTGCCAAAATCGAGGAATCAGCAATGATTTCGAGCAGGAAAGAGACTACGCCATTCACGAATAACGTGAAGAGTGTTGGGGCTAGTACGCAGCCCTGGCGTACCCCTCGGTTCACAGGATTTTGTCAGTTTTTTGCTCCTGTGATGGCCATCTAATACGGGCATAAGCGCCGTCATGCATGCGTGCCAGAAGATTCACAATGGGTAAAGGAATCCCCATCTCCTCCAGGATCAACCATGGGCGGTCTCGGGGGACCAGGTCAAAGACGGTCTTTAAATCAATAAAAGCCAAATAAAGAACGCCTTTGCCAATGGTAACCACCTTCCAGTGTAGGAGTACCAGCCTAAAAGCCTGGTCTATCGTGCCTGTGCAGGCCCTAAAGCCCGCCTGATAGGGTGAGATGATGTTGTTCTCATCAGCCCAGGAAAGAATCCTCTCCAAGAGTACCCTGCCAACCAACTTCTGCCCCGCATCTATGAGACTAATTGGACGGTAGTTGGCAGGGTCCTCCCTGGGGCCCTTCTTGTAGATAGGGATCACCTCAGCCGCCTTCCATGAATTCGGGACAGGTGAACCCTCCAACAGAGCATTCGTAAGGCTTACAAAATAAGAGGCCCAGCCTTCAGGATTGGCTTTAAAAAGGTGGCCCGGTACACCATCCTGCCCTGGGGCTTTAGCAGGTACTATCTTAGCTATTGCCACCAGCACCTCTTTCTTATCAACTCTAAGTAGGGGAACCCCTCCGGAACCAATAACCAGGTCACCGCTCAAATGCCCTGGAGCTCCGGGCAGTTCAACGCCCCCATAGAGTTTACTGAAGTGCTCAAACCATTCGGTATCTGTAATATGGTTGGGGATTTGGTCCGGGTCACAGCCATTCGTTCTTCTAACTAGGGCCCAAAATAGCTCACCGTTCTTGGTTTTACTTGCAGCTCTGAGGCTTTCCCAGTGAGATTCTTCCCACTCCCTTTTAGCTGTTATCATGGTTTGTTTATAGTGCAGTCTGGCCAACCGAACAGCAACTGGATTGCTAGATTTAATAGCAAGAATCAAGTTGTTTTTCCTCATTCTACAATTGCTGTCAAACCATTTCTGTACTGGCTTGGCAGTTATCGGGCTCTTCTTTCCTGGAACTATGAACAGTTTGCCAATCTGATCTATAGTATCATTATAAATGGTATCTGCCTCCACAGGCCCAGCCGCGCCATTACATGCTGCTGAAAGCCTTAAGGACTGGTCACTAAGGATTCCATCCAGTGCACTTAAACTAGTTTCATCTATGCTAAACTTGGGCCACTTGAGGAATCTATTGCAGTTAGATGGTACAACTCTCTTAGTTAATAACCTCACACTATCTGACGGAGTATGCTCATTTCTCTGCCACACATCCATTAAAATGAGAGATAGGGGGTTATGGTCACTCTCCACTGACGGTATAATAACCATGTCCACCACTAACTTCCATGCTCTCCTGTCCACCATTATATAATCAATTCTACTTTCACGCGATACTCTATTATATGTATTTGCCCCCTGAGCATCGGAAATGGTGCAACCATTTAGAGCTCTTAGTCCTGTTTCTATCATGAGGGCGTTCAATTGGATGACAACTGGGGACCAACTCCTCACAGGCGTGAGCAAGAGGGGCGGGATGCCCCATCGAGCATCATCTTCGTGCACTCCAAGGATGTCATCTGCTGCCAAGGGCTCAAACGAACAATTAAAGTCCCCAGCAACCAGAACTAAGGAGTCAGGAGAACACAATTTAAGCAAATCAGATAGAATAGCAATGGTGGACGATTTGGCCCCCCCTTGAGTGCCTCTGGCATATACATTAAAGAATTCCCAAGCGGCAACACCAATCGGGCCCCTAATGGAGAGTCTCATGATGTCCAAAGATGAGCAAATATGATGAGTGATTTTAAGGTTAAGATCAACCCTTACCCATGCCATAAGCCCTCCAGAGGGACGTCCTCGCCCAACCGTGGTAGCAGGTACATGAAAGCAAGAGTATCCCTGTTTGTATAAGGGTTCAAGGCACCATGTCTCCTGGAACATACATATGTCGTACCCATCAATAAAATTATTCCAATCCGGTAGTGAACGCTTGTTTCGCAGACCTGCCACATTCCACGAAACAAGTTTAAGATTATTAATATGAGCATTACCGGTAACCGGGGCACATGAATTAACACGTAAATCTTAACTGGTAGCAATAATAATAATCCTCATAGGTTCCAGGGCTAAAGTTGAGGACTCAGGGGTTAGTAGTAACACAGATAAGTTGGCAGAGCAACCACCCCGAGGGGAAGAGGGACTATTCAACACTCTTGCTTCAGCATCGAGTCAATCAACTGCCTCCAAACAGTCAAACCGGTTGTAGTTAGAGATAGGGTCCAAGTGAAGGGAGGGCATAAGCCATCCCCCCTGTGGTGGTCCCCTCCTATTCCGCTGCACCAGTGACCAACCATCTATCTGTGAGGTAAAATGACCAGGGGGATAAAAGTAAGTCAGTGGGAGAGAGTGAATAGTTGCACCTGCACTGGGGTAACTCCAATTAACTCCAATTACAAATATGATCAACAATTCTAGGGTTGTTAAAATTGATCAAAATACAGTCGCCCTTTATGTTTTTGGCCAGATGTCTGACCCATGGGACCCTCCGGATCATAAGTATTTTGCCAACGAGGTGGGAGGGCAATGGTCTGTTCGAATTTAACCAATGTACAACCCTATTCCGCAATTTAGTGGGTGTTTCCACCTCGAATTTGCCCAACTCTGGTACCCCAGCTAAAATTACCACAAGTGGACAAACCTCTGGAGGTAAATTTAAGATGTTGTTCCCTAAATTTGAATGGGCAATTGGGATTTCACCACCTATTCTACCTTGTGGTATATTATGTTTTTGCGGTCTATTTATTTTAACAGATGCTGTATCCTTAATGGGAGGTACAATTGAAGGTGCAGGCAAGACCTTGTGGGCTGTGTTTAATACTACTGCGTCCTTCTGGACAGCTGCAGCCGGAACCTTATTCCCACGGGTTTTGGTTAATGGCTTAGTAACTATAGGTGTGTTATCCCTTAAAGGGGGTTCTACTATTCCCTTGAGGTCACGTTCAATCCTTTTTAAATGGACCTCAATGTTGGTCAATCTAGCCTCTAATGGAGCTAGAAGAACTCTAAGAGTCTCATAGATGGCATTTGGCTTATTCGCCGCCCCCCCTTCCTGATCGCCTTCATTCGGCACACCTGCCACCTGGTGCACCCTGCGAGGCAGTGAAGGATCAGCTAAACCCGGGGCGGAATTTACAGAGGGCTGCTCAAGAGTAATTGGGGTTTCTTTTGTACTTTTTGAGGCTTTCTTCTTCCTCCCACCAGTATTATTTGTAAGCCCTTGCTTATTTTTTGGAATCGCCCCCGGGTCTCTCCCACGCTGTTGTCTAGTATTGTGCACCTTCAAAATAAGATTGATACATGCTACAACCCATTTTAGTGGTCCTAAAAGGCCTGAATCTTCACTTGCGACCGCTAAAAAGGGTTATACATGTGGCCCTAGTTTTCACACAAACTAACCTTTTACCTACCGGTAATTTTATTTTTTATTTTTTGTATAACACATTTTATTGTTTTTATTCCAAACATATCAATGATCATAGCAGTGAAGTGCATTAATTTCTACATTCTTACTTTATTATCTGAAATCATCAAAGGAGAGGACCGCTAATAAAATCAACTCATTTAGTGCTCTGAAACCCACCACGCCCAATCATCCCTTTTTCCTCTCATCTATGTGTCTGACCATCATATGTTTTGATTTCATAGTCCAGGGTTCGGGATTGCATACCTTCCAGATCCAAGAGATTGCCACTGTATTGGCACCTGTCTGGCCATATTTTGTCATGCTTCTGTGTGCAGCCCCTTGACGCATAAATGGGACCTTCAGACTCATGCAGAGGTCCAAGCCTCCTTTCCAGCCCTCTAATAGGGGGTGATCAAAACTCTTCCATTCTTTGGCTATGTTTCTCCTAGCAACTTTTAGCTTCTTACCGGGAATCTTCTTTAACTCACCTCCCCAACAACCCATTAGCATTTATATTATATATATAAATAAAACATTTTTGACAGAGGCAGGAACCGAAATCCTACCTTCATGTCTATTATTCTCCTTACAAATAGCTCCTCCTCCCAACCCTCCTCCTGTTGCAGCAATAAGTAAGCAAAAAATGGAGGAGCAACATAGGGAGGGAATGCGATTGGTACGAGAAGGACTACTAATTAGGGAAATGAAGATTACAGGTAGGTAATAGGTTCAGTATCCTCTCATGGAGTCCTCCTTGCTCCAGTCATAAAGTATGAGGATTTCACAGGAAAGCATTTGCATCGCCATTAGAACGCAGTAACATTTTATTCCTTTCAACAATTACAACATTGTGGAGGTAACAACTGCAGAACCAAAATTACCATGAATGCAGTCCAAACTATAGTGTCTGATAAAGGTACAACTGGAGAACCAGGTAACAGCTTTACATAACTCTGTTAAGGGAACTCCTGTCCCTTCAGCCCTGGAAACCGAGGCCCCCTTTGTGTAATGCCCCTGAATAGCCCCGGAAAGAGGTACATCTTCAACAGCATAAGCTTGAGTTATGGCTTGATGTATCCATCTACTCAGAGTAGCTTTTATACTGACTTTTCTTTGGCTACCGAACCGCAAAGAGGAAATTTGACTTCCAAAAGGGTCTGGTACGATCGCATAATAAACACAAAGAATGTTTCACCTCTGAAGAGGATGGAACGGAACTAGAAGAATCACCATGAAACACAGGGAGATCACATTTTCAGATATATTTAACTGCGCCAATACCTTAGAAATGAACTTAGAGTCTAAACGTAAAACCACCCTGTCTGGAAAGAACGCAGATAAGAGGGGGGAATAGTAATAGCGCCCAACTCACCTAACCTGTGAGCCAAAGCATTAGCTACCAAAAAAGAGTCTTCATAGGCAACCATAAAGGAGAATGGCTCTAATGGTTCCAAAGGATCTTTCTGCAGATCTCTCAAAACAATTGTCAAATCACTGGATGGCAAAGGGTTATGAAGTGTTGGCTTCTACAGCTGAAAGCTTCTCATCAGTCTGGAGACTAAATGAACCATTTAAGAAAGATCTCTTGAAAGCTCTAATTGCCACCCATAAGGGGAATTCAATGAAAAAGGGGCCAATCCTTTAGGAAAGCCATCCTTAAGGAAATCTAAACTTTAAAAAGAGTCAATAGTCATAGGAGTACAGAGCTGTCTGCACACCACTTAACAAGCACTCTCCAATGCTTCTCATATAACCGAAGAGGAGTGGCCTTTCTAGAAGATTGGAGTTCTTTAGCCACTTGTTCAGAACAGCCCATACCTTGCAACCCTAACCTTTCAACAACCAAGCCGTTAGATTGAGACAGCTTAATTGACGACTAGTTGGTTGGGGATACTATAGCAGAGGAGGAACCAACAGGAGATGAACTCGACATGTTGAGAAGAACTGAAAGCCAAGGGTACTTTAGCTAGAATGGGGTCACTAGAATCACTCTGACTCCTTTCACCCTAATTTTCTGTAGCACCCGAGGAAGGAGGGGAATTGACATGGCATCAACTTGAGAAGACAGACATTCTTGTTTGTCAATGGAGCCTGAAAGAACAAGCGAGCCTTCAGTATTGCACATAACTCTCACAAATTGGATGGCTCAGTCTTCTCCCAAGGAGTCCATGAAGCATTTTATTTTTGTGTTTTTGACAATCCAGCACTGCCCCCCACCCCCAAAGAATGGTGTCTGTGGTCACTATCACTGGAGACGGATACTAAAGAAACACCCCCTTCTTGAGATAGTCCTCTTCTAACCACCAAGACAGATTATGAACTATGTTGGTGGTGACCAGAATCTACTGCTCATGCTTTGCTGAGCCGAGTGACCAATGATCCAGGATGTGATTGGCCACAGGTTTTAAGTGGAAACAGTCCCATGAGAATACTGCTGTGGATGCTGCCAGCAAACTCTGAGTTTGGGGCCAAGACCTGGCAGTTTTTTGCCTTAGCCTCCTGTATTTTTGCTTTGTGTTGGATTTCGTTTTGCTGGTCCTGATGCATTGGGCACTTAGCCACTGCTGTTCAGTGCCAAAGTGCAAGTGCTCCCTTTGTAAATTGTTGTTATGAATTGGTGTTTCCATGATTGGCTGATCTGATTTACTAGTCAGTCCATAGTAAAGTGTACTATGTGTGCCCAGGGCCTGAAAATAAAATGCTGCTAGTGGGCTGCAGCAATGATTGTGCCACCCACATAGGCAGCCTGTAAATGTAACTCAGGCCTGCCATTGCAGAGCCTGTCTGCAGTCTGGTACTGCCATGTCGACCTGGCAAGTGCACCCATTTGCCAGACCCTACCCTTTCCTTTTTGTACATATTAGTCACCCATAAGCTAGGCCCAAGGTACCCTTGTGGGTAGGGTGCCGTGTATGTGAAAGGTAGGACATGCCCTGGTGTGTGTGACATGTCCTGATAGTGAAATACTGCCAATCTCATTTTTCAGTATTGCAAGGCCCCCTGATCCCATATGATAGAATGGAGAGTTTGCTTATCACATCTTATAAACATAACTACCCCTGGGAACAAGGTAGGAAAATAACATTTAGTATGCCTGAACTCAGAATGTTAAAATGCATCTTTTAGTGAGGGTGATTTTTACATTCTGTGTTTGGAAATACCACTTTTAGAAAGTAGGTATTTTCTTGCTTAGCCATCCAGTATACCTCTGCTAGGTGTGTGTATTGTATGTCTGGCTTTGGATGACAGGGGCTGGGGAGGAGTAGTGGATCCAGAGAGCCTGATGAGTCAGGGCTGGGCTGAATGGACCTGGGCTGTATTTAGAGTAGGGGGAGGAGATTTCCCTTCACCTGAATGGGCCTCCCACCATGGTGTCTCCACCTCCTGCCAGGTAGCTGCACCACCCCCTTTTCTGAAGCACCAGAGAGGACAGAACTGGTTTGGACCAATCACAGGGCTTCTCGGCCACCAGAGAACAAAGGATTTTGTAGTATAAACATTGAGGCCCGACCCCAGAACTTTAGATCACTTCAGGGAATCAAGAGGAACCTTTGACAAGGAGAAGAGCCGGAGTAGCTGAGGAGGAATACTGCCCCCGTGCTGTCTGGGGTTGGCCTGCAGTGGCTACTTGCTGCCAAGGAAAGGAGAAAAGAACTTTGCTGTTTGTTGTGTCCTTTGCTCAAAGAATATCTCCAAGGGCTTGAAACTGAGCTTGCCTTTGTTCTGAAGTCTTGGGACACAAAGACTTCACCACCAGCTCCCTTGAACTGCCTTGGTGGGAGTTCTGACCTGCAAAGAGGTGCCTGCTGTTGTTTTGGACCTCTAGAGACTGTTTTACACTGGGAGCTGGAAAATCAGCGCAACCCCGAGAAGCGTGATGCATCCGTAGCTGTTTCCGATGCATCGCCGAAGAAACCATTGCAGCTCCTGCTGCGGCTCGAAAAATCACCACACTTGCATCTAGTGCAACGATCTCCAAAGTCCGATATCACTGCAACAATTCCAACACAAGCCCTGCTGTGCAGCTGCAAGAATCCACACAATGTCCCGGATCGTCGCCTGTCTTCTCGTGCCTAGTTACCAAGGGGGTGAGCAGGGGTTATTTTAGAAGTGTATCCCCCTTACCCTGACTGGAAGCATGGGTCCCTATTTGGACAAAGGTACCTACCTCTGCCAACTAGAGACCCCCATTTCTAAGAATGGGAAAAAAGATAGGGAAAAATAGTAACTCCTTTTACAATTAGAAGCCAGTTTCCTGAAGACATGTGGAAATGTCACCAGTGTTAATTGGCGAGCTTGAAAGTGGAAATTACATCCACCCAGGGTAAATCTGAGGAATTGCTGGCTAAACATATGCTTTCTGAAGGTCTAATGTCATGAGATAGTCGGCTTTTGAAATGCGAGGAACAATAGATTGAACAATTACCATCCTGATGGATTTCACTGTCTCATAGGTGTTCCGAGCCTTGAGTTCTAACACTGGTTGGTACCTGCCATCTGCTCTTGGAACCAAAGTAAGAATGGAGTAGAATCCTGTAAATCTTTGATTTGGTAGGAATCATGTCACAGCCTCGTTATCCAACAAGATCTGTAGCCTTGTGTTTAATTCAAGGTATTTAATCTTGTCCATTGGCAAAGTTGTGCCCCAGAAGACTGATCTTGGCCAGTCTTTAAACTTGATAGCTATGCTGTACAACTGAAAGGACCCAGGAATCATTGATCATATGAACCCATTGATGATGGAACCATCTCAATTATCCTCGGACCATATGGTCATGTTTACTGGTCGTTATCTCGTTATCAGAAGGCAAAAGGTTGGGATTTGTTGTAAAACACAGCACCAAAACCTGTGCCCATCCTTGAAAGGCTTTGACTTAGAGAGACGCTGCAGCAAATATCGCTTTTACGCTTTGCTGATCCTGCTGGATATTTAGGGAAGATCGTGAGACTTGAGCCACTTCCGATACACGTATTTTATATATCTTTCTGGGCGGACACAGTTAAAATATTGAGAGCTCTCGAGACTTGAGCCGAGACGGTGGCACCTACCCCACCCCCTCGGGTGTTAGTGTGGGTGGACCTATGAGACTTGCCCTAGATTGGGCCAGGGCCGTGAAGACTAGAGTACCCATGTCCTGATGAAGCCTATGTCATCGGGCTGAAACGCGACCGCGACTACGTCGACACCGCTTGCTTCGAATGGAGTCCCCTAGTTAAATTCAAGAAAGATTTGATTTTCTCATAGATGCACCAACACAAATGTAGGCTGGGTTGATGTATTAACCCCTTGGTGCTTTTTCATTTGGGACTACCTTTTTGTTGTATACTCGACTCTAACCTAAGAGGAGGTACATATGTAAATTGGTGTGTACATATATATTTGTATATATTCTTTGTCCTGAGGGTACATAGAAGTGTTTTTGATATTGTAAATGTTTTGTATATTTGTATATAATGTACATGTGATGTGTTGTATATAAAGTGTTATTTGTTGTGCTTCTCTGGCAGTCTGCTCATATATGTGTATATGAATTATTATATACTCTTCCTTGGTTTAATTCGTCAATCACAAGATAATTAATTGGTTCTTGTTCGATAATTAAAAGTGAATTGATCCCTTCAGTACCATTTTTCTCTACTTTTTCATCCTTGGATGTCTCCTGCTCAGGTACGGGAGGGTGAGGTGGGCAGTACCCCTGACCATTTTTTCTAGTCATCCTTGAAAGGGCCAATTCTCCTGAGGGGTAAAAGCCAATTTCTTGTGAAAGAAAAGTTTTGTGGTAGGAAAACTCTTGAAAGGATTCATATTTTTCTCTTCAGACAATTTTTGCAGCAATATATCTAATTCAGGCCTAAAAAGCTTCTTCCTCAAAAAAGGTGCCTTTTAGAGCAACACCTTCTAGCTGGATTCTAGCTTCCGAAATGTATGCCTCCACCTTGTTATCTAGGGGATCAGACAGTGTAGAATACTCTGAAGCCAGAGACGAATCTGACGCCACAGATGCCAGAATCGTATTTACCTTTGGAGTCTGTGGAAATTTCTCCTGAAAGTCCTCCAACAAACACTTCTTGGACAGAAACCTAGGAATAGATTCTTTGTCAATTTCGTTGCATTCCATAATGTACAAGAGGAATATTTGGCACTGTTTTGATATAAGGTGCAAAGAATCCATCCGTGTTCTGAGTCTTATCCTCAAACCCCAGCATGTCTCTAGTTTATTATATGTTTAAGAACTTCCCCCATCTAGTGGGCTTGTATATAACATCCTTTAAGATCCTCATTCATATGATCACCATTAGTGGGGTTTGCCCTTTTTTATTGAGGCTCTGAAACAGCAGTGCCAACTGTCTCTTAAATAAATGCCTGCAACTCTGATCTGCATATCTACAAAACCTCCTGCCCCTCCTTTGGACAGGCTGCACATGATGCATGATGCTGCCTCTCTGTAGCTTTCCCTGCCTCCATAGTGTTCCAGGACCATGCCCTAGGCATTGTAGAGGAGTCAATTTTCTGTTTACATTTTTATGGTAACCTAGTCACGTCCAGCGAGACTTGGTAACCTTGAAAAGAGCCCCATTACACACTGAAGCACACCGGCAGGAGCTCTAACCAGCAGTGGCAGCCGGTATTAACGAGCATAGTGGGTATTGTCCATTCAACAATGTACAAAAAGAAATGAGCTGCTTTAACAAAAAGCTCTATGGGTAATCGGTCACAAACAGTAAACTGAAACTATTTTTTTAGAGTTTTTTAATGCAGGTGCTTGTTTCTTGGCATTAAGCCCTGTGTCCGGAGCAGAGTCCACACAGCACCATGGAAATGAGAAGAGAGGCTGGCCAAGTGTCAACAAAAGTGCAAACCCCACCCTCATCTGATGCTGGTTTGATTTTGATTGTTGGAGGATGGTCTGGGGGCAAAGTTCATAGTGTGTTTGTGATATTTCATATGAGGTGAGATACGATCAGGGGCCTTAACCACTTGGATGCTAAGCTACTTGCAGTGCTTCCATGTAATTTCCATTGAAATCAATGGAAACTCCATGACGAGCTGGGCTCGTCATGAGCGTCCAAGGGGTTAAAGTTGCTCTGGCCCAGTGCTATTTTAACTAAACAGTGATTCATTTCACTCTATGGGTTTCCCGTACCCAGTTCATGCTTCATCCTTACTTCAAAGCAGGAGGATTCCAGAGAAGCCAGCCCATTGCCCACCCTTTTGCAGCTCCACTTCTGGAGTTTTGTTCTGGACCCTGGCTGCACCCCATGACCGTCACTTCAGTTTACCACATGTTGCGCATGGGTAGGAGTAAATAAAAGAACATGAAACAGTTTCTTGCAACTATGTTAATCACAGTAATATAGTTTGGATGAGGGGACTGAATCCTTGGAAGAAGAAAAACCAATACTATGTGAAGGGTCTAAGGGAAGTTTGCTGGTGTACTGGTTTAATGCTTAAATTGGCAGCAGGATTGCTCTGGTCTTGATAGACTTGATAGATATCAATACCCGTAAATAGAGGCTCCTTGTTTTCCTCGTACTTAGACCCTTAGGTTTTTTTGTTGAGTATGGGACTGAATCCTTGTCATTGTTTTATTGCACAACAATTATTTTTTAAATGTTGTGCTGTAGTTTACAAAGGTTATTTTTTACTAATCATTAGTGCATTTTAAGGTGCTCGGAGCAATCCACAGATGCAACACTCGTTTCTAGATATTCGACCCACGCTTTTAAAATGTGAAATAAAATCAGGGAAAACATTTCCAAAAACCAGCGCACAGTGCATAACAAGTCAGAAATGTAAGCAAGCATGGGAAATGGAGGCAACTGTATTTTCGGCCAGAAAATTAGGTTAATAAGGCCTTCCCCTTATGAAATGCCATTTTAAAATTTACTATAGAAGGGATACACTGTTCTTACACCATGTATTAGTGAGAAATGAGATGTGCTGTAGCTGTGTTGTACAGGAGGGTGCTAATATGGTCAAATGTAACTAATAAATAAAGTTTTGTGTTTTGTCCTTTGTTTGTTATATTGAAGTAAGTGCATGTAGTAATATTTATAGGTTAATCTGTAGATTTAAAACTGCAACATAACATGAAAACTGTTTTTGTATTATATGTAAGTTAGTAATAAGTAGTTAGTAGATTGGGTAGGGTAAAAATTAAAACATGCTTGTTTTTTCTTACAGAACAATATCTACATAACCACCCACAGTTACAATGGCTACAAAAGCTGAGACGAAACAGCAACAGAAGCAACTACAGTATATGTTCAGAAATGAGTTACATAAGGGGGCAAATGCAATAAAAGTGGTGAAAGAAAAAAGAGCTACTGGTAAGAGGACAAAGTCATTTCTTGAAAGTATTTGCAATTACTTACAAAAAATACAAAATATAGAAAATGACATTATAACTATGAGAAACAATGTTTGAACAAACTTTACATTGCAAAAACAGAAAATATTGTAAAAGACATTGGCGCACCTTAACCAGGAGATAGAAGCAGTTCAAGGAAATCAGAGCCAGAATATTTCGTAGTAGAGTGGTTATAAATTTATGGAGAACTATGAAGAAGTATTGAAGATGGAGGGAGGCAATGAAACAGAGACGAGTAGAGAGAGTAGATGATAAGGCCCTTGCTTTGAAGAAGAAGCTTTTCATTTTGATTCTAAATAGAATGAAGACTCTTGCCAAAATAGTGTTGTGCATGAAGAGGTAAAACCAGAAGAAAAGATTAGTGAACTGAAGTAACTGATGTACAGTTTTTAGTGGAAAATGGATGCATACTTCAAGTACATAGCCTTTCTTTAATGAAGAAAGCTATCTCAAGGATAACAGATTAGTTTATGCTATTGATGAAAGCAGACGATGTTATGAAATGAATAATGGCAGTCCTATAGGAAATGAGGTGATTGTAACTAGAATGCAGAAGAAGTTATTGCAGAAGAGGAACAAGAGAGTCTTAGTCAGGCCTCTTTATACAAATGGGATTGCAGTAGTATTTGTAGTATTAGACAGCAATCCATTGATATATTCAGGAAAATCCTACATATATTTCCAAGGAGGAGTTTAAAACACACAATAAGTACTTTACAAGGTTTGGATCCTTGCAAGCTGAGAAAGCATATACATTTGCAGGGATACTCACTAGCTTGTTTATCAAAGAAAGTGTGCTAAAAGCACCTTACATCGTTTTCGAATGTTAGCTGTACACCACTCAACAATACAAACTTTAGTTAGGAGGCATATTATTATGTGAAAACCCCTGCTTTATGTTTAGAAGAATATAATAGGGCCCTTTTGCTTGGTACTGTGGCAGAGGTAGAAAAGGTTTATGATGACGTGCAGTTTTTTTTTTGGTCCAGAACAGGACAGTAGGGAAATTGAAGAGTTGATAACAGGAGGAGTTTGTGGAACAGGATACAGGTACTACATTTGATAGTTTTGAAAAAGACATTACAAAATGTAAGACAGTATGTGCTGAAAAACCAGTGTATGATTATATATGCTGTTGACACACTCACTACAAGAATCAAACGTGGACTGTTGACTTATATTTAAAAAATGAAATAGAGAATAATGATAAGTGGCAAAAGTTTGCACTATATCTGTTTGTAGAAGAAAGATTTTACTTGTCCACAAGATAAGTTATATGTAAGTACTGCTACAATAATTCAGAGGATAATAAAATGTCTGCTTGAGCTGTGCATAACAAATTAGATCTGGTTCCCATTCCAGAAGCACTTCAAGATTTAACTATTTGTGAGTCTATTCTTATCCAAACTATACATCCCTTTCAGGCTATAGTACTTATGAAGCCAAATACGGGCAAGTTACCCCCAACAGAGCTGAAAAAGTCTTAAAAGGTAGAGTAGTGTATTTGACATTAGATGTCAAGAAAAACATTGGGATTTTAGGGGTTGTAAGTGGGGAGCAAGATGGAATCAGCGTGAGCTCTCGCGCTGCTCGGCTGACACGCCAGATGCGGAGATGATCGGCTAGCTGCCCTGTGTCAGTATCGGAGATGCTGGGCTGCCGTGCGCGCAGACTGCCTGTCACTCCGAGACAGCGGAAAACGCCGCGGCTGCCTTTCGGATGTCTTGGACTGCTTTGTCCATCTACCGGACCCACAGAGGAGAGCAGGGGGTCTCGCAAGAACGTCTCCAACTCACTCGCTGACCAGCTGGCCTGGGGGCCCAAACTCTGGTGTTTACACGTGGTTTGCGGGAATAGGAGCAAGGCACTTGACAGGAGCACCGAAGCGCTGGTTTGGAGCTGGAACTGGAGCGCTTGGTTTCCTTTGGCTGTGGCTAGGGCTGTGGCGCTGATCCTTACACACAAGCCTCAGGATTGCCCTTTAACATCGGGGGAACCGAAGCTTACATCTATCACAGACATCTGCACCGGCTTGGAAATGAGCGTTTGTGGGGCAAGGAATGGGCTCAAACAGAAGACGCCCGTAATGGTGAAAGATTCCTCAGCAGGAGAAGGTGCTGGAAAGACCAAACACGAGCAGGTCAGTGGGGTGAAAAAATCTAACCTGGGCAAGATAGGGGGGGGGCTCCACAAAGACTGTAAAGATTCAGGACTTACACCCCCCGCGAAAATCATCGCAGTACCCAAAAGCCAGGCTGCCAGCATTAAAAACAGCGTAGGAAGAAAATCCCCTACCCTACCTAAAGCTCTCCCTCGACAGGATGGCGCTACTGTCGAAGAAGGCCCAAAGGAGACTGAATTTACCAGCGCGGTTGTAACCGAAGGCTCAGGCTTAGGCTCCAGCAATTCCCCAGGTAGTTTTCTTGAGCCTGCTTCCACCCTACATACTCCCCTTAGGGGACCTGACCACGAGTACGCTCAGACCAGGGAGAACCCCGGTACCTCTGCCCCTCCTGCTCCACCAGACACCTTACTGCAAGTTCTGACCGCCGCTCTAGGTCAGCTGGAACCATCTGAAGGAGCAAGCAGCAAAGGTGCTTGCACACCCCTAGCTACCACTGACGCTGGGGCACAATCAGCGGGGACTGAATTCGCCATTCAAAACCTGGAAATCCCTCTCGGAATACAAAACCCCTGGACCCCAGAGGCTGGCCCTGAGGACTTTTACTCAGTCTCAGACAGTACACCCAGCTCCTCTGGTAAAGGGGGGATGGAGGACGACGATGTCGACATTGCTAGCGAAGAGGACAGCAAGACCTAACGTGACAACACCGACACAGTTGTGCGCCCCAAAAAGCCAAGAAGTAAGAGCAAGCGTCGCAGTCAACTCAAGTGGGACTATTCTGATTCACAGATGTCCTACCCTTTGGAGGAAGATGGCCCGAGCCAACCACAGTGGCATAGCCTGAGAAGTCTACAAACCGAAGCAGACAAGACGGCTGAACCCTTGCTTGCAGCTATACTAGCCTCTATCAAGAAATTCCAGGAGGAGGTGAGGGCTGATAATCGGACAGCTAAGAATACAGCCAAAAAAATGCAGGGGGGTCTGAGAAGACTGAACAAAACCTGCACGGATATCAGTGACCGGGTGGGCATGGTAGAAGCCAGAACAGAGCATCTGAAAACCGAAGCAGGGGCCTCCAAACAGCTGATTGAATCCAACACCGCTTGCCTTACAGACCTGATGGTCAAGATGGAAGAACAAGAAAATCGCCAACGCAGGAACAACCTCCGCCTGCTTGGTATTCCAGAGGGGAAGGAGGGGGAAGATCCTAGATAATTCATTGTCAAGCTATTACAAGACTCCTTCCCCGAACATCCAGGCAGGGATTGGAACCGAGAAGTGCAGCGAGCGCACCGTTTCCTTTTTTTTCTGAAACGGCAGTATAACAGAGGCAGCTCAAATGGAGGTCAGCCCAGGGTGTTCCTTGTGTATTTTGGCAATTTTCTTTTAAGACAAATGGTGTACGATCAGGCCCGTCCTAATTCCAAAAAAGGGGCCAACGGGATCACTTTTTTGCAAAGCCAGACTTTTGCCATCAGACCGTGAACAGAGGTGGCACTTGAGGCAATTGATCTCCCCCTTCCAGCAACAAGGCGCAGAGGTATACCTTATGAACCCGACCAGGCTTAAGGTCATCCTCAATGGCACCACCAAGGTCTTCTTGTCTGCAATCAAAGCCAGAGAGTACCTGGAAGAAGTCAAAACTAAGAAGGGGCATAAATGACTAAGTAAATTTTTCTTTTTTCCATGCTGAAACGCTCTAACACGCACAGGCTGGGCCATCTGAAAAGACTTTCTTTTCTTTCTTTTTTAATTTTTTTTATTTTTTGTCTTTTCTTCTGTACACAGCAAAAAAAATAACTTTAAGTTAATCTACCCTAATTAAGGGACGGTTGGTTACCGCTAACCTTAGTTTTCTCTGATATATTCTCTGTTATATGCTCTATGGTATGCTGAGAATCTTGACCCTTACCTCTCTTTTTCTTTATCTCTCTTTCTCTCTTTTGGGAGCTAAAAAGGGAAATAACCGGGGGAAGGGGAAGGGGGAGGGAAAAAAAAAGAAAAAAGGAAGGAAGGAAAAAAAATATATATATACATCTTAGCACTTTACTTATGCACATGGTAGAGTCAGTGGTCGGTCATAGATTTGGTTTCTCTCTTCTTTTCTAACAGGGGTGGCCAGCAGCCGAGGCTCATGATTGACCTCCATCATTCAGGCTTGGCCTGATTGCTCATGTAAGGGGTGGGTGGGGAGGGAGGGGACACAGGAAGATCCCTCAGACGCAAAACTATTCACAACATTCTCAGGCAGCACAACTACATTTTTAAGCATATCCATAAAATTCAAACAGTTCAAAGAAATAGTTAAAGAAAAATCACACGCATCGCATACTACCACCCTCACACTATTTAGATGGCTAGTTTAGATTCACTACGAATTGTTTCAGTCAAAATATGTGGACTAAATGATGCATCTAAAAGACAAAAGGTGGCTTTAGGACTGCGGTCCCTCAGGGGAACATTATATGCTTGCAAGAAACCCATGTAGAACACTCACAAAAACACATACTAGACACCCTAGGGTTTAAGGTAGTGGGCGCCACAACACAGGGGGCGAAAACAAAGGGAGTGGGAATCTTAGTTGAAAGAAGACTCGCCACTAGCAACCCCCGAACCAAATCTAATCCACTAGGGAGGTGGGTTATTACTGAGCTTCTACTCCCTAACAACTCATCTATTACCCTTTGCTCAATTTACGGGAGCAACGCCGATGACCGCGGGGCTCTTCACCAGGTTTCTGGGGAATTAGCACACTGGCCTACTCCAATTGTGCTATGCGGTGACTTTAATATACACCTACCCTGTAATTGGGTAACTAGCAAAACATGGAGCTACAAAGGTAGGAAACCCCTAGACTTCCAGGCCTTAGTCAATCTTGCGCAGACTCATGGACTAGTAGATGGTTGGGCAAGCAAAAACCCTACGCAACCCGGATATACCTTTTATTCTGCCCCACACCAACTACTAAATGGAGTTTCAAGAAAGCGCTGCAATATGACAATAGTTATATAGCTCACATGCAAGGATGGATCTAGAAGTTCCTGGAAATGAACACCGGCTCTGCCTCTCAAATGATAGTTTGGGACACTTTAAAGGCGGGGATCAGAGGTGAGACCCTAAGGTTCTCTATTCAGAAAAACAAAAGAGAAAAAACTCTAATTAGTGAATTACAAGACAAACTAAGAAAAGTTGAAACTAAGTTAACTCAAATGATTCACGCAGGACAAGACTGGCAGTCCACTAAATAAGAAGCAGTCCTGGTCAAAGCCGAGATAGGAGCTGTCTTCTTGAAAAAAATCGCAGCAAAGTGGGCAGCCACAAGGGAAAAGAACTACGAGTGTAGCGACAGTATCGGGCATCACCTTGCCGTCAGGACTAGACAACAGGTCACTAGCAGTGAAATTCATGCAATTAGACTTCCCTCCGGCACGGAGAATACAGACCCCAGTCTCATACGGAAGGGATTTCAGGACTACTATGCCAAGCTATACACTGAGGAAAACTGTTCTGCTGGGGATACTTTGGATAGCGAGATCTCTATCTTTCTCAGTGAGATCGAATTAAAGCAGTTTAGCCCAGAGGACAGCGAGCTTTTAGATCTTACCCCAACCTGGGAGGAAATCCTGGAAGCCCTCACTAGCCTCCCGGATGGGAAGTCTTCAGGCCCTGACGGTATCCCCGTAGAATTCTTTAAAATCGTCGCCCCGCAAATTAAAGACATCTTTACTGAGGTAGTAATATCCATCTTTGTCGGGTCCGCCCCTCCGGCCTCTTGGGCAAGCGCCAGAATCTCTATTTAAAAAAAAAAAGACAAATCCCCTTTGGACATGAGCTCCTATAGGCCCATTACCCTCATTAATTGTGACTCTAAAACATTCTCTAAAGTACTAGCTTCCAGAATCTCGCTAGTAGTTGAGTCTCTTGTCTCGGAGTGGCAACACGGCTTCATTCCTAAGAAAGGGACTACTGAACATGTCAGGAGGGTGATTACCCTGTTTGACGATGCACAGGCTGCCGGAGACCCAATGTCACTCACTTTACTCGACGCCGAAAATGCCTTTGATCGAGTCTCCTGGCGATTCTTGTGGAATGTAATGAGCAAGATGGGGTTTGATGATAAACTCCTCCAGGCACCACAGGCACTCTACTCTAAACCAACAGCTAGTGTTACTATAAACGGACAACTCAACGACCCCTTTAACATCTCTGAGGGCACCAGGCAGGGCTGCCCCTGCTCGCCTTTGTTGTTCGCCTTATATCTGGACCCCTTCATCAAACAGATAGAGAAAAATGACAACATCTCTCCAACCAGCTATCAGCATAACAACTGCAAAATCCTGGCTTACGCTGACGATCTCGCCATCACTTCCCCGGACCCTGCTGACACCATATTAGCACTAGAACGGGAGGCCCAGAAATTCGGGACACTATCTGTATACGCCCTGAACAAAAATAAAACACAAATTCTAATAAATAGCAAAGTTACTTGGACTGATGACAGGGTGGTGCCTAAAGCTAAATATTTGGGGGTGCTTGTCTCACCCAAGTTGGAAGAAATAGTAACAGACAATCTGGTACCCCTTGCCGCCCAGACTAAGAAGGCACTAAAACGGATTGACAACTTACATCTAACGCTAGTGGTCAGATGCAATGTCATCAAAATGACGTACTTCCCGACACTGCTCTACTTTTTCCGCTGCATTCCCTTGGAATTTAGCTAAAACAACCTTCTCAAATTTCAGCAATCTTTACCCAGTTTATCTGGGCCTACGCCCAACCCAGACGAGCCTTAAAACAACTCTCACTTCCAAAAGAAAGAGGGGGCTAGTCCTTTCCCAGCATCGTTTTATACTACTGGGCCTCAGTATTACAGTTTAGCTCAGAACTAATAAGAGAACCTACTCTTTCCACAACACCCGGGCTACCTTCACCCTTTCAACTTTTACTGGGGGAACAACATTGGGGATGTTTGCTCCATGAAATATCATACGGATACTATAAACATGTAAGGTTTAGGACGCTAATGAATTCGTATAAAGTTTTTCGTAATATTCGGAGAATCTTCGGAATTGGCAGATTTAATTTTTACTCTCCCACTTTTGACAACAATAATTTACCAGCTATCTTCGGAACGTACTACTTTTCCGATTGGCACAGGGCTGGAATAGTGAAACTCGCAGACTTGATTACAGCTGAGGGAATCGAATCTTTCGCAAGTTTACAGTCCAAAGTTGGTGGTTTGGACAATGGTGACAATGTCAAAACCACCAGCTTTTGCAAGAGGGGTTACCTGGGTTTTTGGCCCCGTGCTAGACGGCCATCTAGAGAAACCTACCAAACCCACACATTTCTGAAAAGTAGACACCCGGAGGCTTCCAAGGAGGTATGGCTTGCATGGATCCTCCAACGTTCCTTTACCCAGAATCCCTTGCAAATCTCGAATATAGCTGAAGAAAAACAGATTTTTCACACATTTTTGTATGGGAAAGCGTGGCATCACCGGGCTCACACAAATTTCCTCCCACCCAGCATTCCCCAAGGTCTCCCGATAAAAATGGTACCTCACTTGCGTGGGTAGGCATAGTGGCTGCAACAGGAAAAGGTCCAAATCGTACGGTGGAGAATTAAAAATACCCTATAGCAAAACTACCTTGATATTTGGGGGGGGCACCTGAGTTTTTGGCCCGGGGCTCGGCGGCCATCTTTGGAAACTACCAAACCCAAACAGTTCTGAAAACTAGACACCCGGGGGAGGCCAGGGGCATGCGTGGGTCCCCCAATGTTTTCCTACCCAGAATTCCTTGCAAACCTTAAAATTAGGTAAAAAAAAAAAAATTCCATACATTTTTGGGTAGGATCTCCCTGCCGGCACAAATGTCCTACCACCCAGCATTCCCCTTGTTCTCCCGAGTAAAATGATACCTCACTTGTGTGGGTGCCCCAAAGCAGAACAGGCTAAAAATGATTTTTTTTTAAATGTAGTATTTAGGTTTGACAAATTAAGCACCCCACCTTAGTCACAGGCCTTTGGCCCACCCACACAACCAAAGACCAGACCACGCACACTGCCAGCCAAGCACCAGTCCACAGATACCGCTAGACAAGCACCAGTCCACAGACACCGGCAGCCAAGCGCCAAACCATGCACACCGTCAGACAATGGACACTACACGCAAATAAACATCATACTTTAGTTTTTTTTTTAAATGAATGAGAAACAAAAACAAATTGCAAATTGATACAAATCTACTAACTCAACAACTAAATCTAAAAAAACTACACAAATGCCAACTTTGAAACTGAACAATAAGTTTTAAAGAATAAAGACCAACCAGTTCACTTAACCGCTCATGGATGCTCCCAAAAATTATTTTGCGTGTGGTACAATCTAAAACAAGCAGGTACACACAGCCCGGGGTTTGAAGGGCAGTCAGGGCAGTACATACGAACCTCCTTCCGCAAACCTCTTCGCCAACAGACTCTACATCTCTGACTGGGAAAGTCTTTTGAGGTTGTAGGAGGAATTTGATCAGGAAAGTGGTGATCTTTCAATCTGGCAACATCCTCCACCACTCCAACTCTAGGAACACTTGCCTGTTCCACTAAAACAAGGCTGCCTATTACAGACTCCTGAAACTTTACAAAAGTCATCTTTGACTGGGGACAAGATTTCTGGAACACAACAAAAGCATTAAAGGTTGCCAAGTGGAAAAGATGGATAGCCAACTTCTTGTAACAAATGTAAGCCTTACGAAGAGCAGCATACGGTTCCAACCTCTGATCTACTCTGTCAACACCACCGATGTGCCTATTATAGTCCATTATGCACACGTTTGAGCGCTTCTCCAACCTGATCCCAAACAGTCACCGGTTTAGTGCTTTCATCATGTATTGTAGTCAACATGTAGACATCTCTCCTGTCTAAAAACTTCACAGCTAGAAGCTCCTCACAACGCAATGCACTGGTTTAAGCGGATTGTGCCACAAGCAATGTGGTGTATTTACTATGGGTACTGTATCGATCCCCTATTTCTGACCCTTGTCTGGTTAATAATTAACTAGCAGCCATTCAACTGCACAGAAACCCGTTATCTGATTAGCCAAACAACGGCCCAGAAGCCCGTTATCTGATTAGGTCATAGCGCATGACATCCCATTAGGCAAGCACTATTTCTCCAGCCCCCTAATAGGCATACGGTGTTCTCAAAACAAATCAAAACCTACCACGACCTGGGAAATCCCCACAGCCATTGTTTTGATTTAGCCGAGAACTTCAGTCAAGAATGTGCGAACGACCAGTTCGTATGACATCCTTATTGACGTATTTATGTCCATCCTTACGTCAATCCCGGCACCTTTCAGGTATAAATAATACCAACATTGCCTTAAGCAAACACACGAGGTGGTGACAAGATTGGAGCAGCGAGACTTGCCGAGGAGCCCAGCTGACAGCGAAGCCCACAGACGCTGCCCCTCCTTTCTGACGCGCTGAGAGAGAGACGCTGCCTTTTCTCCTGCCGAGAAATCCAGCTCCGGCGCTTCCAAGCCGCCCTCGCAGGCAGCTGGAATATCAAGACCTGAGATAGAGATACCAGCCCTCCAGCCTTCTAAATCCCAGGTACTGAACTGAATCATCCTTTGTAGAGAATTCTTGAAGCAGACCCTTGGCAAAGCAAACTTAACTTAAACTGCTACTTATCTACTCCCGCCACGTATTAGGCTTAGGTCAGGTACATTGGGGTAGGCGTAGTTAGAAGCACCAGTTGAGTACGATTAGTCAATGTATATATGTATGTATCTATTTTATCCATTTTAAGTATCATATGGCTAAGAAACCATATCAATGCTTTTACAGTATTATTTTATAATTCTGTTATTACTGTATGCACTTTACTTAACAATAAGTATTGCAATAATAGCGAATCATTTCTCTTGTATGAGAAAAGAGACTGATCAATAAATAACATCTTTTATTGAACACGCCCGTCTCTTCCTTTTCTCTACAATCTGGTGAAACTAAGAATGCACTGAACTGACTGAGTAAAATAAGTTGTCTTTTGTTTCCACACGACTCTAGAGATACACTCTTGATTAGGGGAGAGCAAAGTTGTCATGTTCTATGGTTGTCAGAAACTAAATCCCTTCTTGTCTATCCAGGGAGGTTAAACTCCTCCTTGTCTATTCAAGAAAGTTTCTAGTGAACTCTGAGCTAGCTGGCAAACACACATAACTTTAAGTCTAATATCGACAGTAGAAGACCTAGTTAACCTATGTCCTACGTCTATACTATTGAAGATATTATTCCAATGCGCAGAGCCTATTGGGATAATAGGAACTACACTACATGGCGCCCAACGGTTTGGATAGGCGATAAATCTAACGTAAGACATTAGAGTAACTCAATCGTGCTTTTTCACACAGACCCCTTTTTCCCCATAATACTCCAAAGACGTCTGGAGTGGGTAAAAGGTTAAATCCGCCAAACTTAGTAGGAGGAGACTCCTATGTATGGTTCTTGGTTTATTCAACGTTGAAGGATACACTGTTCCAAAATATTGTGCATCTAATCTTTTTTTCCATAGAAACCTGATCTGCAAATAAACAAAATAACCTTCTTGACAGTAGAATGTCAGAAACTGAAGAAGAAAGGGAGACAGCTAGAATAGCAGCTGAACTCATAGCAGCTGACAATACTCTGCTGCAAACTGACCCGGAGGCAATACTCATCCCGGTCAACATAAGGAAATCTATAACTTTAAAACTTATAGAAAAGGGGCTGACACCGAGAGGTGGTACAGTCATATTCGTAATTGAGGCACACGAATATCGGCAGACAGAGGTATTCTATTCATGGATAAACTTTCCAGCAGCAAACGCTGTAACAAAGGACTTCCACTATTACAAAATAGAGGAACCTCCTAATGAGTACACTCCTTTCGAGGAGGTGGAAATACCACTCAAATACCAAGAGCACCTGCTCTGGTTTAATGGCGCCCTAAAACATAACAATCACATCACCAGGCTCGGTCCACTAGGTAGACCAGGAGCAACGTGGCCGGTCCTATCCGGATACACACCACATCCAGACATTGAAGAAATGTCTGCACCAGATCTTTTAGCACAGCAAAAACAACTAATTAAAATACACAGACAATTAGTCCAATATGTAATGCGGACTTCAACAGTCCAACCAGCTATTAAAATTCCACAGCTGATCCCGCACCAAGGGAACACAAAAAAAATTACACCACAGAACATACAGTCCTGTCTAGGTAAAGTACCCACAAAACGGGAACAAATTCCATTCTGGTTAGCACAAAAAATCACTCAAATAGAGGCGGTATTTCCAGATACCACCCCGGTTGAGAAACACAGGATTCTGACTATCTGTCTTCCGATGGGAATCGCACCACATGTGGAGGACTGTGACACTTGCTTCCATTTACACAAAAACACATGGTGTTCCATCCATGTCAGTAATACCAGAAGTGCTAAAACAAATTCAAGATGAATACGGTCCAGAACCTGCTTTAACTCTTGGTATGAAATTACTAAAAGACTTCAAGCAGGTCTCGGCAATATTATTAGCCAATATAAAGGGAGAAGCAGCAAATGTGGCGATCCGCCAGAGGTTAAAAGAGACAGATATAGCAGACCAACCATTCGAGATTGCCAGAATCATAGAAAAATCCTATGAAGAACTAGGAAGAGATAGTTTGGGTGGAAAACCGGTGAAACCCCAACTTATTGAAAAACCTGAAAAAATATTTATTAAGAATAATCTAAACACTTCAAAAAAGAGCTGGGATGGAAATAAACAATCCACTCCTAAAGAAAAAAGATTCCAGTCCAGAGGAAGGTCTCCTCGGCGGAGAGAAAGATCTCCGGACCAAGGGCACAAGTCTCCCCAGAGGGAGCCCTCTGAGAAAAAATACAACCTTAGAAATAGGGATAATCTGAAGAAACCTGATAGATATCAAGATATTGATACACGTCCCTCTCAATCTTTTCAGACTTCCTCGCAGAAATCGGAAAGAAGAGGACGGTCAGAACACAGGGAAGAGCACGTCAAGTCCAAAGACAAAATAAAAAATTAAAGTTTCCAAAAAAGAAGGTAGCCAGTATTAAAGTAATCAACCATGCCGAGAATACTGAGGACACAGCTGAAAAATGGAGAATGGGCTCAGACAATGCTAGACAGCGCAGCAGAAGTGAGCATAGCTCGCAAGATCCTTATGAATCATCTGGAGACAGTGGACACGAATGAATACATTCAGGTGGAAACTGCAGACACCAGAGTTAGCAAACCTCATAAAATATATGAAATAACATTGCGTATAGAGGGGGATAAGACTAGGAAAATAAGGGGTCTCTTTTGGGATAATCTCTCCAAGGGCTATGACATCCTTCTAGCTGAAAGAGACTGGCCACCAGAGTTTGTCAGGGAGTGCCCTCATGGCGAAGAAATAATTATGCCTGCCTTCTCAAATAATATTCCAATTCATAAAAAATATACACTTGCAAGAAAGTGGGCAGTAGCCCAAGCTCCTGCATTATATAAAAACCATGTGGGATGGGATGAGGACTCTCCTCCCCACAAAATCCAGTTAAAATCACAACCTACTGCACAGAGGCAGTACCCAATTAAGCAAGAAGCTAGGAAACGGGTAAAAGAGATCCTAGATCAACTTGAATACCAGGGGGTGATTGAAACTTGCACCTCACAAATGAATAATCCTTTGTTTCCTGTCTCCAAACCAGACAATTCATATCGTCTTGTTTTGGACTACAGACACCTTAACTCATGTTGCAAAACCTTTGCAGTACAAAACTCGCATAGTGCTGCACTAATGAATAACATAGTGCGCAAAAAATACAAAACAACATTAGACATCTCTAATGGATTCTTCTGTCAAAATATAGCACCAGAGAGCAGATATTTGACCGCGTTCTCAATAAATGGCGAGCAAAAAAATTCTGTTGTTTGCCCCAGGGGTTTAAAAACAGCCCAGGATTATTCTCAGCAAGAGTAACAGAGTTACTACAAATATATGATGATGAGGCATTATCTTATGTCGATGACATCTATCTAACAGATGATGACTTGGATACTCACTTGAAGAGAGTGAACACCATAATACTTGGGTTCGCAGCAGAGGGTTACAAATTCAACTTTAAAAAGTCAAGAATTGCCCATCTAACAGTCCTGTTTTTAGGATATGAACTATCAAGTGAAGGCAAAAGCCTGGCTGACAATTTCCTAGAGAAATGTGCTGTAATCCAAGCACCTAGAACACTAAAAAACTTACAATCAATTCTAGGTTTCCTAAATTTCGGAAGAACTTACATTATAAATTATGCAGAGAGAGTTAAACCTCTCTATGATCTTATAAAACCAGATTTTAACAGAATCAATTGGACTCAAAAACACACAGAAATTTTGACATCTTTACAAACAGATATGTTAGTTAAAACAAAATTACAAACACGTGACAACACACGCAACCTTGTGATTCGAGTCATCCCAGGAAGATGCGGATTCACATACCTGACCTCTAATGAGGGAGAGAAGGTATCAATTGCATACAAATCACATTTGTACACAGAAGCTGAAAAAAGGTTCAGCATTAAGGAAAACATTGTTCATGCGGTTCAAACAGCCGTAGCAAAAGAAATATACCAAGCCGACGGTAGACAGGTTACAGTCAGAACAGCAGAATCAGCTTTTGAGGCATTAACAACACCATGTAATTTACCGACAACTGCACTAAATCCAGAATGGGTACAATGGGTAAATTCTGTTGCTACAGACAAAGTAAAATACTATTTTGACCCGGAAATGAAAGAATTAAAATATCTAGAATATGAGAGAGAATACCCTCTGCCAATCGACATTCTGCCTTTACGACAGTACGCCTGTGTAATATATACAGACGGTCATGCTCAACCCTCAGTTTGGGGAGAGCTGGCTTACAACGCCACATGCGAAATTGTGAAAGAAGTGTGGCGCGGAGGTAAATTAAGACCTCTACTAACAAAAACACACTCAGTAGAAAATAATTCAGAACAACAAACTGAAATAATAGCGTTAAAAATGGCGCTAGATAATGCCGATCGCGAATTCCCGACACTTATAGTCTGCGATTCGTATTACTGCGTCAAATCATACAATAACGATTTACAGAAATGGATTCAGAACGGTTACAAAGATGACACAGGTGCAACAATAAAGCAAAAAGTGCTTTGGGAACAAGTAGTTCTTTTACAGAAAGAACTACCAAAAACTCACGTGATACATTCACTGAGTCATCAGCATGATGGCGTTCACGTTGCGGGGAATTCATTGGCTGAGACAGCCACAGCGGTAGCAATTAAATCGGCTTCCGTAGCTACAAAAAAGTGTGCTGTAAAATACATTGACGGTGAAACTGTGCTGGCAGTAAAAACGTCATCAAAAGGCGACTGCCCAGCGCTACCGATCAATTACCCACTCAATTATACATACATAATCGATGCAAACTCAGTCCCTTTTGCTCGAATCCCTGGAGTGGGGGATATAGTAATTCCAAACACGGACAGGAGAGGCTTGTTAATAGCAGACCCACATATGGGTGAGGGTCTCAGACACCTTAAGCTAAAAGATTCTCTGGAAGAATTACAATCAGTGTACTGGTGGCCAGGCATGAGCCTGCATCATCACATTTTTGTAAAAAACTGCCCAGACTGCAACAGAGATCGCAGTGGCGAGAGAAACGGTTTACTACCATGGCGTTTCACTCCAAAATGTATCAAATCAACAAAAAAATAATAAATACACAGTATGAATAATGCGTCGTATTAACATGTAGAGACTATCTTCACTTATAATGTAGACCCCAACTTTCGGCTGACGTTGGAACTGTTATACAAAGATTTGCGAGTCTAGAATGGCATATACGCTAGAAGCATGTTACGTTCTGACCAAAATCTTTCCTTTAGCTCTAAAACATCTTATGGGGGGTGACTGGCCAGAATGAACATTGCATTGCGGGACTCTTCTCACTTCCTTCCTGAGGGAAACGGGATGGTGTAAAGAAAAAACCAAGGCATAAAGCAATCTATAGCAGCAAAGATATTAGGTTCAGGAGTTGGGTGGGTCAAACATCTAATAAGTGTCCAACGTAGTCTAAATAACCTGCCAAGAAATTCTCTGAAAGGACTCAGTCCGTACGAACTATTGTTTGGGACTAGAATGTTAATCCAGGACTTAGATAGTCAGACTTCAGTGGTTAAAGAAAAATGCTTTGATATCAAAGATCGCTTGGCTATTTTACAGGACTTAAACGAAACAAGAAAAGACCTGAGCAACATAAAGTTGAAACAGCAGCCAGCAACCACTGAAGAAAAACCACCTGTCCCAGCAAGGCCTGTCTGGATTCCAAAAGTCGGGGATCTGGTCAGAGAGAAGATCGCGGTAAAGAAGGAATTTGGGCCTTCTTACAGAAAAGCAGTTCCTGTCTTGTCTATCAACGGGACAAGATCAGTAGTACTACCGCCCCTTGCTGGTAAAAAGGAGAACTGAGTCATATCCATTGACCTGGTTAAACCACAATCATGTGGCCGATAACAAATAGTAGGCCAAGTGGACTCCCAAGAAGTAGCAGAACACCAAAGTTTGCTACATCCACAGAGGTTCAAACTGAAAGACTGATCACATTTGGAAAATCTACAGTGAAACAACAAGGACTATGCAACAAAGCAATGGAACTTGAACCTCTTAAAACCCAAATAAAAGCTTTTCATCAAGAAACAACAACCTACGATGATGTAACTACAGACTTTACTAATGAAACAAAGCAAAATCCAACAGCAAAAAGTAATCCAGAAACAATTGGAACAATTGACAGACCGGCATCCGGCTACTTCATCAATTTCGATGATTCTTCAGAAGAACAAAGCAAACCAGAAGTACAGCCATCAACAAAAACTTTTAAAGACAAAGCAAAAGAATTTTTTCATCAACTAAAGGGAACCTATCTGACTTCTCCATGGATTGAAATTTGGGTGACATTAGGTGCATTTATCCTCATACTTTGGCTCATCATGGTACTATGCTTGGGACATTTCATTGAGGGAAAATATGCTAAAATGGACACAGCAAGCCAGAAAATAAACTTGGTCCTTAAACCACACACATCTTCACACGTCAAGAAAAGAGAACTTTCTTCAGTGAACTTCACAGCCAACCCTATACCAGGCGGTGTAGCATGGGACAATACTGATTATGAAATCTATGGCCCGGTTGAAATCCTGAAGTATCCACACCAATTTAAGATCTCGTTAAGTGACTTTGTAAAACCAAGCTCATTTGCTGATGATTGGGACTTTGAAAGTATTAATGATATGATGTCTGACCTAGTAATGTCTGCTAAATTTACAGAACATGATTATTTGCAGGGTTCGTCTAATTATGATCAAATGTTCTGCTATAACCACTATGGTAACCATTATCTCCATAAATCTGCACAACCTAGAAATATTTTAAATTATAACCAATGGGAACATTGTGCTACTCCACCAAAGGGTAGTTCCAAAACATTTTTTGATAAATATTCATACTTTTCAGGGTTTAACACAAGTAATGCAGAAACATTTTATTTCAAATTGTCAAATAAGACAGGTATGAAGACCATGCTTACAAACACAAAATTGATATATTCAGATTCGTTTTTTGAGCAAATGAATACATTTGGTTTTGATTTCTGGAACAGTAACATTGAAACAAAAACTGTTTGGGGTACAAAAGATTGGCAAGTACAAGGTATAGAATCATTGTTCAGAGCCTGCATGATCCCAGAACAAATTATATTTTTGAATGACACCATTCAACAAACTACCTGTCTTGGCTTAGCCAAAATCAAAGACTTAAACAAACCGTCTATTCCAAAGCCAACAACGAACAGTAATAGCTCTATAGATGTTGAGATAGACGTGAACCATATTTTAAACCAAAACAGAACACATCCTGATTGGAAACAATGGTTGATCTGGCCCTCAGACACTAATAACTGTCAAGACAGATTCCTGAACAAAATACAGGGGTTCAAATTGACCAGGCCAGACCCTAGATATTCCCAAAGACAACATCCAGGGATAGTAACTACTTACAGTGTGGGCAAGCTCTGCCTTCAATGGCTACAAACATCCACACTGGCAGAAATTAAGCAACACCTAACTTTACTTCAAGAGGGTGCTGAATTGCGTGATTTCATTATGGGACCACGCAAACAGCGTCAAAAACGTTTCATAGCTGCCTCTATATATATGCAGCTTACAATGAAGTTTGGAAAGTAACCCAAATTGAGACAGCAGAAAAAATATGGGAAATTGACCGTATTAATTTGGAAAAATCACTTTCTGTCGTGGAGAATGGGTTAATGACTCTGTCCTCCAGAATATATTCACTGGACAGTATTGTGTCTTCAGCAATGGATATAATATCGCAAGACTTACTGATGTTACAACACGGTCAGTCCCAATTGCGTTCTATTGTACAACTTGGCTGGACGTTACAAAATCTGCGTTCAGGCTATGTGCCTTGGCGTTTAATCAACACAACATCACTATTTAATATCTTTAACCTTACTGATAAACAAATCAGTTTGGCACAGAAGGGTGCTGACTATACAATTCTGAGCATTGAAAAACCTGAGAGATTACCATTGACAATGTCAGAACGACCTGTCATTGAATGGATAATATATGGGATAATAAATATTCCGATAACAACTTTCCAGTTTCAATACTGCCAAAAATATATACAGGCAGGCCAGTATGAAAGGTTGGGTAAAGGATACATTAAGTCAACATGGAACTTGCCCTATACACACGCATGTGTTAGTAATAAAGGACAAAGTGTGTTCCTTAGTGGCAATAATTGTGAAAGGTCACTAAGCGGTACACTTCTGTGTCAGGGTATTAGTTTGCATGGAGCATGTGAAGGGAACTCAAATAACCTTTCATGTCACCAGCTAGGCACACCTGCAACACAAATAGAACCATTCTTTAAGAGACTCTCGAACGGGAGTTACATTCTAATTGTAGATCGCAGATGTTGCAGTCTGCTGCCCGGAAAACCTTATCTCATAACCGTGACTACGAAGGTCATGTGCTGTGAACGAGTATTGTTCCCGAACGATGCCCGAGACAGGGAGGCAAGGTTGTGGCCCAGTTTGAAAATGTCTTCTATTCGAATTGATACTTTAAGCAGAATGTAGACAGTGCTCCTACAGACGCCAACCATGTTAACGTCATCAAAAGAAACGTATGATCTCCAAGTTGCAAGGACAACTGCTGAGATTCATTCACTGTTATCAACCAATTCCCCCATACATTTCGCAGAAATACTGAGCGAAATCTTAAATATTTCTGATACAAGCGGAATCGCGAGTGTATTTAAGACAGTGTTTTCGGGAGCTTTAACCCCATTCAAAGCCATCCTGGGTATTTTTCCTGATTTTGTCCATTCCATCTTTGGCGGACTTCCTCTCCTTTTTGGACTAGTGGCAGGCATCCTATTTTTGATCCTGTTACTTCGCTATGGCAAACCACGTCACAGACAAGACACCAGCGATAATGGAAGAAACAATCCGAGCTATTGGCTACCGGGACCGCATAACTAAAGTCCTTGGACTAGCACGGCTACGAGATTTGAACATGACTTGGTTTCTTTCATTCAGACCGATGTGGCAAAGTTGTGTTATGCCTGTATTAAGGTGCTTGCTATGCGGCGAAGAATGCGTGTTGGACACCTGTCTGACACTACAATCGGATATGCCAATGGACGCAGAGACTTTGTTGGGTCCGGTAACGGCTCATGCATTGTGCTGTCCCCAGCGGCTACCAATCCTGATGACGGCATTCGTGGAGACTTCACCACTACGATTGAAGAGTTGTGAAGTACAAGATGAAAGCAGCATCGATCAGGTACGACCTTCTGTCAGCTATGCTGATCGAAACATCAATGAAGACAATCATGCTCATGAATGCATGTTACAAAAATTTTCCGAGTTAGTGGAACTCTCGCAGGAAGCAGTTGACAGTTTTTTCGAAAGTCTCAACAATATGATGTTTTCACCAGACCAGAAAGAATGACTTTAAACAAACTAGCACACGGCGTTCCCTACACCCTGAATTTGGCCTTCAACTTTGAAAATCAAGCAATAAGAAATTTTCTCACCAGTTTTTTCGGAGAGCGAGACATTTTTTTCTCCCCTTCCATTTCCAAAAATATTTACGATTTTTTGGGACACTTATCTTCTGCTTAAGGTAAAACTATTCTTAGAGAACAAAATTGCTATATTTAGCTACTCTAGAGACATTAGCTACCCTCTAGCATGTTCACAAGTATTTATGATTTTTGTGATGAGATGGTCTCGACCTTTTATTCTGTATTAAGAGCCATTTCATGTGTAATTTCCGCATTTCGTTCATGCTGATTTCAAAATATGCGTTTAGATTTAGCATTATTATACTGCTTGAAGTGCATATAGTTACTATACTCATCTTTTCGTGTGTTTCGCATTTCCAAATTTCAATATGCAAATGATTGTATTTTGGGGTGGTTCGGTATACACATGCACTACTAGTCTTGTTTACTATGCCTAGACTTGTAAATATGGACATAGATTACGTGGAGTGGGTGTGGTGTATTTACTATGGGTACTGTATCGATCCCCTATTTCTGACCCTTGTCTGGTTAATAATTAACTAGCAGCCATTCAACTGCACAGAAACCCGTTATCTGATTAGCCAAACAACGGCCCAGAAGCCCGTTATCTGATTAGGTCATAGCGCATGCCATCTCATTAGGCAAGCACTATTTCTCCAGCCCCCTAATAGGCATACGGTGTTCTCAAAACAAATCAAAACCTACCACGACCTGGGAAATCCCCACAGCCATTGTTTTGATTTAGC
The DNA here is from genome assembly GCF_964261635.1 of Lissotriton helveticus. Classification (NCBI taxonomy): domain Eukaryota; kingdom Metazoa; phylum Chordata; class Amphibia; order Caudata; family Salamandridae; genus Lissotriton; species Lissotriton helveticus. The sequence continues at coordinate 1,475,024,856 of NC_136065.1, forward strand.
CGAGAACTTCAGTCAAGAATGTGCGAACGACCAGTTCGTATGACATCCTTATTGACGTATTTATGTCCATCCTTACGTCAATCCCGGCACCTTTCAGGTATAAATAATACCAACATTGCCTTAAGCAAACACACGAGGTGGTGACAAGATTGGAGCAGCGAGACTTGCCGAGGAGCCCAGCTGACAGCGAAGCCCACAGACGCTGCCCCTCCTTTCTGACGCGCTGAGAGAGAGACGCTGCCTTTTCTCCTGCCGAGAAATCCAGCTCCGGCGCTTCCAAGCCGCCCTCGCAGGCAGCTGGAATATCAAGACCTGAGATAGAGATACCAGCCCTCCAGCCTTCTAAATCCCAGGTACTGAACTGAATCATCCTTTGTAGAGAATTCTTGAAGCAGACCCTTGGCAAAGCAAACTTAACTTAAACTGCTACTTATCTACTCCCGCCACGTATTAGGCTTAGGTCAGGTACATTGGGGTAGGCGTAGTTAGAAGCACCAGTTGAGTACGATTAGTCAATGTATATATGTATGTATCTATTTTATCCATTTTAAGTATCATATGGCTAAGAAACCATATCAATGCTTTTACAGTATTATTTTATAATTCTGTTATTACTGTATGCACTTTACTTAACAATAAGTATTGCAATAATAGCGATTCATTTCTCTTGTATGAGAAAAGAGACTGATCAATAAATAACATCTTTTATTGAACACGCCCGTCTCTTCCTTTTCTCTACAATCTGGTGAAACTAAGAATGCACTGAACTGACTGAGTAAAATAAGTTGTCTTTTGTTTTCACACGACTCTAGAGATACACTCTTGATTAGGGGAGAGCAAAGTTGTCATGTTCTATGGTTGTCAGAAACTAAATCCCTTCTTGTCTATCCAGGGAGGTTAAACTCCTCCTTGTCTATTCGAGAAAGTTTCTAGTGAACTCTGAGCTAGCTGGCAAACACACATAACTTTAAGTCTAATATCGACAGTAGAAGACCTAGTTAACCTCTGTCCTACGTCTATACTATTGAAGATATTATTCCAATGCGCAGAGCCTATTGGGATAATAGGAACTACACTACAGCAACAGTGTCCACTTTGGCCAATTCCCTGAACAACTGCACACCAGTGTAGTAGTTATCGACATACAAATGATGGCCAAGTTCCCACACAATTTTCTCAGTCACTCCAAAAGTCGACGGACAACCAGGGGGGTTAATCCTGGATTCCTTACCAGTGTACACCCTGAAATTAGAGACATATCCAGTCTCACTGTCACACAGCATATAAAGCTTAATTCCATAGCGTGCCCTCTTACTAGGAATGTATTGCCGAAATACCAAGCGGCCCTTGAACAACAGCAAAGACTCAACCACTGCAATTTCTTTCCCAGGATAAAAGATCTCAGGAAATCGATCAACAAAATTATCAATGATAGACGGTCACAATCATGGTGATCTCGTGGCAAAGCAAGACTATTGTCAACAAAATGCATCATCCGAAGCAGAAGCAAATACCTATCACGACTCATGACTGCCGGAAATATAGCTGTTGCCATCAAGGGACTAGTAGACCAATATGAAGCCATTGATGGTTTCCTAAGCAAGCCCATCAAAAAAGTTAAACCCAAAAACCTTTTCATCGCCTCCAAATTTGTGGGAGTCCACCGGGTAGCTCTAGCGTGGGGCTTAAGGCTGGCACTGTTCACCCTCAAAAAATATTCAGCATACAAATTAGTCTGCTCTACAATCTCTGCCAAAAACACATCATCCATAAACAACTTGAAAAAATCAATAGGCAAAAAGTTTTCAGTGTTCACCCTACACCCTGGAACACCAGTAAATTCAGGCAATGCCGGCTGCACCATGCCTGGTGCAACCCAGAGGTCAGAACTTTCAACATCAAGTCTTGCAGCCGCAGGCTGCCGCCCAGCTGCCTCTTGTCTCACTACACCAATTGGAAGTCTAGCAGCCCCAGGCTGCAGCCCAGATGTCTCTTGCCGCACTATTGGCACAGCAATGTCCTCCGCAACCACAGGCACGTCATCCACACCAAAAGTAGCTTCATCAGCACTCAGAGTGTTTTCATCATCAGATGAAGCCATGTGTAGAGAAAACTCACTACCTGAATCTTCACCTCCCACTTCTGGCTCAGAATCAGAGTCAGTCTCTGGACCATGGTCAGAGGAAGAATCAAAAAGCATTCCAACAACTTTCTGAGCAATAATCCGGCGGCTAGCCATTATCCTTACAAATAAAGGAGTCTGCACAAACAACTCAACAACCCCAACACTGTGCAAAGTAAGATAAAAAATATAAGCCTTTATCACAAATATCTATATTTAGAAAAAATATACAATTCACTTACAAGAGACAACTACACTCACCAGCACCTACTCTGCAAAGACACAGCAAATAGGCAACAATATCCCACTAGAAAGAAGAAAAAAACCTTACATCTACAGAAGGACACATCAAAAACAAAGGCAAAACATGTTTTACAATCACAAACAACAGAAACCAAACATACTCACTTTGCAAAATAAACAATTACATTACAATTGAACAAAAAAGAGGTCTCTTAACAAACACATGCAACTACAGAAACAGCAGAACAACAGAACCACCAGTAACGGAACCGCACACTGCAACAATCTATAGAGAAAAAAAACAATACACATTAGAAGAAACAAAAACAACACATATTACAACAGGCTATGTCACAGGGTATGTCACAAATGGGGTGTCTGTCCCCAAGGGGGGCAGAATATAAATCATTATAAACGAGGGCCCCCTGGAAGCAACCCTAAGGAGGCCAGAGAGGCCAAATAAAGACACGACAGAACATACTTTTGAAAACAAATGGGCCCAAGGAAGCAACCATTGGCCAAGGGGTCGCTCCCTATAAAAATAAAAAAAAGAACTGGAGTGTAGTGGGCTTTTCTATCCCCCCTGCGTCCAGAAACGGTAAAAAAAAACAGCCGATCTGCCCCCAGGGGGGGGAGAACAGTCTACAATATTTATAATGCCCCCTGGAAGCGACCCTTGCCCAAGGGGTTGCTTCCTTTATAAATATAATAAAATCCCTGGTGTCTAGTGGGCTTTTCTGCCCCCCCTGGGTCCAGATGCGGCCCAAAAAACGGCTGATCTGCCCCCGTGGGGGCAGACAAGTATAAAAAAAATTATGGGCCACTAGGAAGCGACCCTTCCCCAAGGGGTCGCTTCCTTTATAATTATAATCAAATCCCTGGTGTCAAGTGGGCTTTTCTGCCCCCCCCTGGGTGCAGATCGGCCAAAAAAAACGGCTGATCTGCCCCGGGGGGGGCAGAAAAGTCTGAAAAATAATTTGTCCCCCTAAGGAAGCGACCCTTGCCCAAGGGGTTGCTTCCTTTATAAATATAATTAAATCCCTGGTGTCTAGTGGGCTTTACTGCCCCCCCCCCCGGGTCCAGATGCGGCCCAAAAAACGGCCGATCTGCCCCCAGGGGGGGGCAGAAAAGTCTAAAAAAAAATAAGGGCCACGAGGAAGCGACCCTTCCCCAAGGGGTCGCTTCCTTTACACTTACAATCAAATTCCCTGGTGTCTAGTGGGCTTTTCTGCCCCCCCTGGGTGCAGATCAGACAAAAAAACGCCCGATCTGCCCCAGAGGGGGCAGAAAAGTCTGAAAAATAATTTGGCCCCAAAAGGAAGCGACCCTTGCCCAAGGGGTCGCTTCCTGCACAGTATACAATCGCCAAAAGAAAATCCCCGGTGTCTAGTGGGGCATTCCTGGTGCACGATTGCGACGCTGTGCGCGATCGTGCACCAGGAATGCCCTGCATTGGGACATCAGGGGAGAGGAAACACAGTTTCCTCCCCCCCCGATGCCTCAAGGCACCGAAAAACGCCCCCCCCCCACCCCACCGGAGCAGCAAACACTAACCTGTCTCCTGGACGCGCTGGAATGAAATGGATTCCAGCGCGTCCAGCGCTTCCTGATGACGTCGGCGCGCGATGTGCGCGCTGACGTCACCAGGAAGCGTGGGGGGCCAGGGGGTGGCAGCGGAAAGTCTTCCGCTGCCACCCCTGCTAAAAATACCACGATCGATGCCCCAGGGGGGAGCGCCAGCGCTCCCCCCCAGGGCTGTACTGATGACAGAGCGGTTCCGTCATCAGCACAGCCCAACCGATGCTGATGACGGAACCGCTCCGTCATCAGCATCGAAGGGGTTAATAGTTAAATATGTTAATGTTAGTGATTTATTTTCTGTAGCGGGTTGTGGGTTTATAGGGGAATAGGGTGGGAAGTAATTTAATTATAATTAATTAAATATGTTAATTTATTTATTGGTATATATTTTGAATTAATTGTTAATTAATTGTTAATTAATTAAAATATGATTGGTACTTAATTTTAATTGATTAATTGATAAATATGTTATTTTTTGTAATTTATTTTCTGTAGCGGGTTGTGGGTTTATAGGGGAATAAGGTGGAAAGTATTTTAATTATAATTAATTAAATATGATAATTTATGTATTGGTATTGATTTATAATTAATTGTTAATTAATTATTAATTGGTGATTAATTAAAATATAATTGGTAATTTATCTTAATTGATTATTTGATGAATATGTTAATTGTAGTCATTTATTTTTTGTAAAGGGTTGTGGGATTAGAGGGGAACAGGGTGGGCAGTAATTTCATTATAATTAATTAAATATGTTAATTTATTTATTGTTTTTTATTTTGAATTATTTGTTAATTAATTATTAATTGGTAATTAATTAAAATATAATTGGTAATTAATTTTAATTGATTATTTGGTAAATATGTTAATTGCAGTCATTTATTTTTTTAGCGGGTAGTGGGTTTAGAGGGGAATAGGGTGGGTAGTAATTTAATTATAATCCGTTAAATATGTTAATTTATTTATTGGTATTTATTTTGAATTATTTGTTAATTAATTATTAATTGATAATTAATTAAAATATAATTGTTAACTAATTTTAAATAATTGATTAATTAATAATTATGTTAATGTAATTAATTTATTTTCTGTAGTGGGTTGTGGGTTTATAGGGGAATAGGATGGCAAGTAATTTAATTGTAAGTAGTTACAGTTTTTGAATTTTTATTTTTTGATCTAATTTTAAATTATTTTTTAATTGTTAATTAATTTATTGTTAATTGGTAAATAATTTGTATTAGTAGGTAATTATTAATAAAAAGTAATGTTTATTTGTATGTATACTTGATTAATTAATATAATATATAAAAATGTTAATTATTTAAATTAATTTGTAATTGGTATTAATATTTATGTTATTTTTATTTATATATGAAGTATTTACTTTCCCTACTGTTGCACTCACTGGAGTGGGAATAGTAATTTTTACCCTCCCACTATCGAACGCATTCCCTACTGTTGCACTCTCTGGAGTGGGAATAGTAATTTTTACCCCTAGGCTAGCCAACGCTTTCCCTACTGTTGCACTCACTGGAGTGGGAATCGTAATTTAAACCCCTACACTATCCAACGCTTTCCCTACTATTGCACTCACTGGTGTGGAAATATTAATTTTTAGCCCTACGCTATCCAACGCTTTCCCTACTGTTGCATTCTCTGGAGTGGGTATAGTAATGTTTACCCCTACGCTTTCCAATGCTTTCTCTACTGTTGAACTCACTGGAGTGGGAATAGTAATTTTCACACCTACGCTATCCAACGCTTTCCCTACTGTTGCACTCTCTGGAGTGGGAATAGTAATTTTTACCCCTACGCTATCCACCGCTTTCCCTAGTGTTCCACTCACTGGAGTGGGAATAGTAATTTTTACCCTCCCACTATCCAACGCTTTCCCTACTGTTGCACTCTCTGGAGTGGGAATAGTAATTTTTACCCCTACGCTATCCAACGCTTTTCCTACTGCTGCACTCACTGGAATGGGAATAGTAATTTAAACTCCTACGCTATCCAACGGTTTCCCTACTGTTGCACTCAATGGAGTGGGAATAGTAATTTTTACCCCTACGCTATCCAACGCTTTCCCTACTGTTGCACTCAATGGAGTGGAAATAGTAATTTTTACCCCTACGCTATCCAATGCTTTCCCTACTGTTGCGCTCTCTGGAGTGGGTATAGTAATTTTTACCCCTACGCTATCCAACGCTTTCCATACTGTTGCACTCTCTGGAGTCGGAATAGTAATTTTTACCCCTATGCTATCCAACGCTTTCCCTACTGTTGCACTCACTGGAGTGGGAATAGTAATTTAAACCCCTACGCTATCCAACGTTTTCCCTACTATTGCACTCACTGGAGTGGAAATAGTAATTTTTATCCCTACGCTATCCAACGCTTTCCCTACTGTTGCACTCTCTGGAGTGGGTATAGTAATTTTTACCCCTACGCTATCCAATGCTTTCCCTACTGTTGAACTCTCTGGAGTGGGAATAGTAATTTTCACACCTACGCTATCCAACGCTTTCCCTACTGTTGCACTCTCTGGAGTGGGAATAGTAATTTTTACCCCTACGCTATCCAACGCTTTTCCTACTGCTGCACTCACTGGAATGGGAATAGTAATTTAAACCCCTACGCTATCCAACGGTTTCCCTACTGTTGCACTCAATGGAGTGGAAATAGTAATTTTTACCCCTACGCTATCCAATGCTTTCCCTACTGTTGCACTCTCTGGAGTGGGTATAGTAATTTTTACCCCTACGCTATCCAATGCTTTCCCTACTGTTGCACTCTCTGGAGTGGGAATAGTAATTTTTACCCCTACGCTATCCACCGCTTTCCCTAGTGTTCCACTCACTGGAGTGGGAATAGTAATTTTTACCCTCCCACTATCCAACGCTTTCCCTACTGTTGCACTCTCTGGAGTGGGAATAGTAATTTTTACCCCTACGCTATCCAACGCTTTTCCTACTGCTGCACTCACTGGAATGGGAATAGTAATTTAAACCCCTACGCTATCCAACGGTTTCCCTACTGTTGCACTCAATGGAGTGGAAATAGTAATTTTTACCCCTACGCTATCCAATGCTTTCCCTACTGTTGCACTCTCTGGAGTGGGTATAGTAATTTTTACCCCTACGCTATCCAACGCTTTCCCTACTGTTGCACTCTCTGGAGTGGGAATAGTAATTTTTACCCCTATGCTATCCAACGCTTTCCCTACTGTTGCACTCACTGGAGTGGGAATAGTAATTTAAACCCCTACGCTATCCAACGTTTTCCCTACTATTGCACTCACTGGAGTGGAAATAGTAATTTTTATCCCTACGCTATCCAACGCTTTCCCTACTGTTGCACTCACTGGAGTGGTAATAGTAAATTTAACCCTCTCGCTATCCTATGGTAAAAATATTGTGTATGTTTTAGGAGTTATATAGTTAGGAATTAGTTTTTAAAAAAACCTTTGAAATTCACTCAAAAAACTATAGGTTTTAGTGGTGTTATAGTTAGCTGGACATTTTACTCATACAAAACCAATGAAATTGCTCCTATATAGTTAGTTGTACTAACTATATTTCGCGCACCCGCAATCCACTGCTGATGATGTCACATATTAGATCATTCATGACATGGTCAGTGACATCACTGATGACATTTCAAATGACATCACTGATGACATCACTGATGACATCATCCAGTGAATGTGGTTTGCTTCGTTATTTAAATATGCATTATATATATAGCAATTTACATTGAAGAATGAGTGGATATATATAAATAAATATTTGGATGGAGGATTCAGTAGCAGTGTAATTGACTGTTTACTTGACCAATTTATAATGTCTCACTAAATATAGTGGATAGTGACTAAACTGTGTGAATATGTGTATCACTTTGTCAGTTGTTGTGTAAACTGATTCCACAGTTGGTTACTAGCTATGTGAAAGTCTATATTAGTTATTGATTAGTTAACTGAGTATTTGTATGGGAGTGTGAAAGTGTGTGTGGTTCGGTGGGGGGTGTGTGACTGTCTAAAGATGTGTGAATAGTTGATTCAGTAGATATATGAAGTTAAAACTACATGTTCTAACAGTTTGGGTGAGGGAATCTCTTTATGGGTGTGGTGATGAGCAAATATATTTCTCAAAGGTACAGGTCCAACAAACTAGAAAAATAAAAGGCAGTGTATGTGTCAGTTGTATATAAATAAGTATACATAAGACACAATGATTGTGTGAGTGACTGTATGGATAACTGTATACTTGTAATAATGATTTTATAATTCACTAAGTATGACTTACTATCTAAATGAATAGAAGAAGTAGTGTTTGTATAAGTGTTTTGCTAAGTAAATATGTAAGTATGATCCATTGTTTGCATAAGTGAGTAGGATGACTTCATATGTGAATAGGATGCGTGCTGTTGTTTAATGTCGATATAGATGTATAAGTATTTTTGATAGTGTTCTATTGTTCATTGACAGCATGTATGAGTGAATCCATAGGTAAGTGATTAGATGTGTGTATACATCTATGAATCACTGAGTGGATTTTTAGATACTTGTATTGCTGTGACAATAGATTTAAATATGATACTCTGTATTTTACAAACAGTGATGAAAAATTGTAGTAGTGTAAGAAAAGGTGTATGTGATTGTCACATGGATGATGTCATCAGTGATGTCATCAGTGATGTCATTTGAGATGTCATCAGTGATGTCACTGACCATGTCATGAATGATCTAATATGTGACATCATCAGCAGTGGATTGCGGGTGCGCGAAATATAGTTAGTACAACTAACTATATAGGAGCAATTTCATTGGTTTTGTATGAGTAAAATGTCCAGCTAACTATAACACCACTAAAACTTATAGTTGTTTGAGTGAATTTCAAAGGTTTTTTAAAAACTAATTCCTAACTATATAACTCCTGAAACCTATGGTTTTTTCAGTGAATTTCAAAGGTATTTTTAAATGCTAATTCCTAACTATATAAGGCCTGAAACCTATGGTTTTTTCAGTGAATTTCAAAGGTTTTTTAAATGCTGATTCCTAACTATATAAGGCCTGAAACCTATGGTTTTTTCAGTGAATTTCAAAGGTTTTTTAAATGCTAATTCCTAACTATAACTGGTGTGTAACCTATGGTTTTTTCAGTGAATATATATATATATATAAAATTTCTATGGCAAAATGAAACCCCTCATTTTGTTCCTTTTCAAATTAAATGTATTAAGTGTTACCACTTTATTCCAATCAAGATGACCTCAGGTGTGCCATACTTTTGTCATAAGTAAGACTGTTAGCGTTCTAGTTGTTCTTTAGAACACTCTGGGACGTTCTGTCATTGGGCTATAGTTGGGCTACATCTGGCTGATATTTGGGCTACATTTGGGCTCTTTTGTCTCTGGTGGCCATCTTGGGAGACTGCATATCAGAATTTTTTTAATGAAATATAAGAGGATTTGAGAAGTCACTCAAAATGTGTTCTAATTTTTCTTTCTTCAGCACTAATCATAATTTCTATGGCAAAATGAACCACCTCATTTTGTTCCTTTGCAAATTAAATGTTTTAAGTGTTAACACTTTATTCCAATCAAGATGACTTCAGGTGTGCCATACTTTTGTCATAAGTAAGACTGTTAGCGCTCTAGTTGTTCTTTAGAACACTCTGGGACATTCTGTCATTGGGCTATAGTTGGGCTACATCTGGCTGATATTTGGGCTACATTTGTTTTTGTTTTGTCTCTGGTGGCCATCTTTGGGCTACATTGGCTACATTGGGCTACATTGGGCTATATTTGGGCTCTAACATATATATAGCCCAATGTAGCCCAATATATATTTTTTCAAAGTTAATTTTCGTAAAAACCACTGGAGCACATATCTTGAGACATAGCAAAGGCACATCGGGCTACCAGTCCCTACAATTTTGCCAAGTTTGGTGGAAAACCATTCAGCCATTCGGGCTAAAAGTGAGTCCAACCGCCCCATGGAAATTAACATGGGGAAAACACATTTTGGGACTGCCCTTTTATCTCGGCCCCCGCTTGATGAATCCCCCTCAAACTTTCAGGGAAGGAGCGGAGCGCCGCGAGGCAAAGTTAAGGAAAATTTCAGGAAGATTCCTCAACCGGCGCCAAAGTTATTCCCAATAGAATGTTGCGATTTCCCTATGGAAAACAATCCTAACTATATATACCTACTGGCTATCGCCAGTAGGTAATATATATATATATATATATATATATATTTTTTAAACAATTGCCCGAAAGCTTTTCAGAGGGCACACGGCAAAGTTTCCGCCATTCGGCATTGCACACAACAGCTTGCAGTGAAAGTTCCGATATAATTTTTCAAAGCCGACGCGTTTCGAGGCGGGATTGCCTCTTCTTCATGGGCTGTTTGGTTAGGGCGTGCATCAAGGGCTCACATAACTCTGGTTCCGATATTTAACAGGAAGTGTCCCAGCCCCCAGTGGGCGTTGTTCTTGCCTAGGAGCGTCATAGCTCCCATTGGGCGTTGTTAATTGGCAGTCTTGTAATTGGTGCTTTCTGGGAACCGTAGTCCGTTGTGTGAGTAACATTAAACTCCATTAGTAGGATCAATGCACGTCCTGAATTCAACCATATTTTAACCTTTAGTAGGATTTCAGAACTGCTGCTCGCTGAAGTTCATAGGAAGCGTTGCGCTGAACAGGTGTAGATTAGTGCTACTCCACAGCCTCGCATTCAGTCTCGCGATGGTGCTCAATCTGCACGGCAGGGCAGCCGTGTAAGAATTTTTTAAACAATTGCCCGAAAGCTTTTCAGAGGGCACACGGCAAAGTTTCCGCCATTCGGCATTGCACACAACAGCTTGCAGTGAAAGTTCCGATATAATTTTTCAAAGCCGACGCGTTTCGAGGCGGGATTGCCTCTTCTTCATGGGCTGTTTGGTTAGGGCGTGCATCAAGGGCTCACATAACTCTGGTTCCGATATTTAACAGGAAGTGTCCCAGCCCCCAGTGGGCGTTGTTCTTGCCTAGGAGCGTCATAGCTCCCATTGGGCGTTGTTAATTGCCAGTCTTGTAATTGGTGCTTTCTGGGAACCGTAGTCCGTTGTGTGAGTAACATTAAACTCCATTAGTAGGATCAATGCACGTCCTGAATTCAACCATATTTTAACCTTTAGTAGGATTTCAGAACTGCTGCTCGCTGAAGTTCATAGGAAGCGTTGCGCTGAACAGGTGTAGATTAGTGCTACTCCACAGCCTCGCATTCAGTCTCGCGATGGTGCTCAATCTGCACGGCAGGGCAGCCGTGTAAGAATTTTTTAAACAATTGCCCGAAAGCTTTTCAGAGGGCACACGGCAAAGTTTCCGCCATTCGGCATTGCACACAACAGCTTGCAGTGAAAGTTCCGATATAATTTTTCAAAGCCGACGCGTTTCGAGGCGGGATTGCCTCTTCTTCATGGGCTGTTTGGTTAGGGCGTGCATCAAGGGCTCACATAACTCTGGTTCCGATATTTAACAGGAAGTGTCCCAGCCCCCAGTGGGCGTTGTTCTTGCCTAGGAGCGTCAAAGCTCCCATTGGGCGTTGGTAATTGCCAGTCTTGTAATTGGTGCTTTCTGGGAACCGTAGTCCGTTGTGTGAGTAACATTAAACTCCATTAGTAGGATCAATGCACGTCCTGAATTCAACCATATTTTAACCTTTAGTAGGATTTCAGAACTGCTGCTCGCTGAAGTTCATAGGAAGCGTTGCGCTGAACAGGTGTAGATTAGTGCTACTCCACAGCCTCGCATTCAGTCTCGCGATAGTGCTCAATCTGCACGGCAGGGCAGCCGTGTAAGAATTTTTTAAACAATTGCCCGAAAGCTTTTCAGAGGGCACACGGCAAAGTTTCCGCCATTCGGCATTGCACACAACAGCTTGCAGTGAAAGTTCCGATATAATTTTTCAAAGCCGACGCGTTTCGAGGCGGGATTGCCTCTTCTTCATGGGCTGTTTGGTTAGGGCGTGCATCAAGGGCTCACATAACTCTGGTTCCGATATTTAACAGGAAGTGTCCCAGCCCCCAGTGGGCGTTGTTCTTGCCTAGGAGCGTCATAGCTCCCATTGGGCGTTGTTAATTGCCAGTCTTGTAATTGGTGCTTTCTGGGAACCGTAGTCCGTTGTGTGAGTAACATTAAACTCCATTAGTAGGATCAATGCACGTCCTGAATTCAACCATATTTTAACCTTTAGTAGGATTTCAGAACTGCTGCTCGCTGAAGTTCATAGGAAGCGTTGCGCTGAACAGGTGTAGATTAGTGCTACTCCACAGCCTCGCATTCAGTCTCGCGATGGTGCTCAATCTGCACGGCAGGGCAGCCGTGTAAGAATTTTTTAAACAATTGCCCGAAAGCTTTTCAGAGGGCACACGGCAAAGTTTCCGCCATTCGGCATTGCACACAACAGCTTGCAGTGAAAGTTCCGATATAATTTTTCAAAGCCGACGCGTTTCGAGGCGGGATTGCCTCTTCTTCATGGGCTGTTTGGTTAGGGCGTGCATCAAGGGCTCACATAACTCTGGTTCCGATATTTAACAGGAAGTGTCCCAGCCCCCAGTGGGCGTTGTTCTTGCCTAGGAGCGTCATAGCTCCCATTGGGCGTTGTTAATTGCCAGTCTTGTAATTGGTGCTTTCTGGGAACCGTAGTCCGTTGTGTGAGTAACATTAAACTCCATTAGTAGGATCAATGCACGTCCTGAATTCAACCATATTTTAACCTTTAGTAGGATTTCAGAACTGCTGCTCGCTGAAGTTCATAGGAAGCGTTGCGCTGAACAGGTGTAGATTAGTGCTACTCCACAGCCTCGCATTCAGTCTCGCGATGGTGCTCAATCTGCACGGCAGGGCAGCCGTGTAAGAATTTTTTAAACAATTGCCCGAAAGCTTTTCAGAGGGCACACGGCAAAGTTTCCGCCATTCGGCATTGCACACAACAGCTTGCAGTGAAAGTTCCGATATAATTTTTCAAAGCCGACGCGTTTCGAGGCGGGATTGCCTCTTCTTCATGGGCTGTTTGGTTAGGGCGTGCATCAAGGGCTCACATAACTCTGGTTCCGATATTTAACAGGAAGTGTCCCAGCCCCCAGTGGGCGTTGTTCTTGCCTAGGAGCGTCATAGCTCCCATTGGGCGTTGTTAATTGCCAGTCTTGTAATTGGTGCTTTCTGGGAACCGTAGTCCGTTGTGTGAGTAACATTAAACTCCATTAGTAGGATCAATGCACGTCCTGAATTCAACCATATTTTAACCTTTAGTAGGATTTCAGAACTGCTGCTCGCTGAAGTTCATAGGAAGCGTTGCGCTGAACAGGTGTAGATTAGTGCTACTCCACAGCCTCGCATTCAGTCTCGCGATGGTGCTCAATCTGCACGGCAGGGCAGCCGTGTAAGAATTTTTTAAACAATTGCCCGAAAGCTTTTCAGAGGGCACACGGCAAAGTTTCCGCCATTCGGCATTGCACACAACAGCTTGCAGTGAAAGTTCCGATATAATTTTTCAAAGCCGACGCGTTTCGAGGCGGGATTGCCTCTTCTTCATGGGCTGTTTGGTTAGGGCGTGCATCAAGGGCTCACATAACTCTGGTTCCGATATTTAACAGGAAGTGTCCCAGCCCCCAGTGGGCGTTGTTCTTGCCTAGGAGCGTCATAGCTCCCATTGGGCGTTGTTAATTGCCAGTCTTGTAATTGGTGCTTTCTGGGAACCGTAGTCCGTTGTGTGAGTAACATTAAACTCCATTAGTAGGATCAATGCACGTCCTGAATTCAACCATATTTTAACCTTTAGTAGGATTTCAGAACTGCTGCTCGCTGAAGTTCATAGGAAGCGTTGCGCTGAACAGGTGTAGATTAGTGCTACTCCACAGCCTCGCATTCAGTCTCGCGATGGTGCTCAATCTGCACGGCAGGGCAGCCGTGTAAGAATTTTTTAAACAATTGCCCGAAAGCTTTTCAGAGGGCACACGGCAAAGTTTCCGCCATTCGGCATGGCACACAACAGCTTGCAGTGAAAGTTCCGATATAATTTTTCAAAGCCGACGCGTTTCGAGGCGGGATTGCCTCTTCTTCATGGGCTGTTTGGTTAGGGCGTGCATCAAGGGCTCACATAACTCTGGTTCCGATATTTAACAGGAAGTGTCCCAGCCCCCAGTGGGCGTTGTTCTTGCCTAGGAGCGTCATAGCTCCCATTGGGCGTTGTTAATTGCCAGTCTTGTAATTGGTGCTTTCTGGGAACCGTAGTCCGTTGTGTGAGTAACATTAAACTCCATTAGTAGGATCAATGCACGTCCTGAATTCAACCATATTTTAACCTTTAGTAGGATTTCAGAACTGCTGCTCGCTGAAGTTCATAGGAAGCGTTGCGCTGAACAGGTGTAGATTAGTGCTACTCCACAGCCTCGCATTCAGTCTCGCGATGGTGCTCAATCTGCACGGCAGGGCAGCCGTGTAAGAATTTTTTAAACAATTGCCCGAAAGCTTTTCAGAGGGCACACGGCAAAGTTTCCGCCATTCGGCATTGCACACAACAGCTTGCAGTGAAATATATATATATATATATATATATTACCTACTGGCAGTCGCCAGTAGGTAGTTATAGTTAGGATTGTTTTCCATAGGGAAATAGCAACATTCTATTGGGAATAACTTTGGCGCCGGTTGAGGAAGCTGCCTGAAATTTTCCTCAAATTTGCCTCGCGGCTCTCCGCTCCTTCCCTGAATGTTTGGGGGGGATTCGTCGATCGGGGGCCGAGATAACAGGGGGGTCCCAAAACGTATTTTCCCCATGTTAATTTCCTTAGGGCGGTTGGACTCACTTTTAGCTTGAACGGCTGAATAGATTTTCACCAGACTTGGCAAAATTGTAGGGACTGGTATCCCGATGTGCCTTTGCTATGTCTCAAGATATGTGCTCCAGTGGATTTTGAGTAATTTAGGTTTAAAAAAATATATATATCTATAGCCGCGCCCCGGTACGCGCACCGGGGAGCGCTCCTGGCGCGCACCGCGAGTTCGCGCGCAGAAAGCTGATTGGCTTTTGGGTGTCTGTAAACATTCAAAAAAAAAGGAGCGGCCGCCATCTTGTGCCTCGGTAGGATCGAGACACAAGAGGTGGCAAAAACAAAGGGGGAAATAACCAAAAGGGGGCAGGGTAGACCCACCCTGACCCCCTAGGTTTGATGTGGGGGCCATAAAAGGGTCCCGCGGGACAAAAAAATATAAATATTTTTTTTCCGATTTTCGCGATGGGAGCGCCCGGTACGCGCACCGGGGAGCGTACCGGGGAGTGTACCAAGGGGCAAAATAGTGAAAAAAATTAGTGTACAATAATCATTTTGAGTGATCAGAGGTAGGGTAGCTCTGAAAAGGGCTTTTGGGTTCTGTGGCTGATTTAGGTACCTACAAGTACATCCCACACACACCCACACACACACACCCCACACACACACCACACACACACCCACACACACACTCCTCACACCCACACACCCACACATCTCACACACACACACACCCCACACACATAACCCTACACCCCCACACCCACACACTCCCCACACATACCTCACACACCCACACCTCCACCCACACCCAAACACCCCACACACCCACACCGACACCTTACACATCCACACCCACACCCACACCCACACGCCCACACTCACACACACACCTCACCCCCCACACACACACACACCTCACAGACACACCCCACACATCCCACACACACACCTCCCCCCCACACACACACACCTTACAGACACATCCACACAACCTACACACACGCACACATCCCACACACATACCCCCCACACCCACACACACCCCACACACACCTCACACACCCACACCTACACCTACACCCAAACACCCCACACACCCACACACACACATTCCACACTCACACCCCCACCCAACTCCCACACACGCCACACACCTACACCCACACACACACCACACCCCCCACACACACATACACACACCTCACAGACACACCCCACACACACCTCACCCCCCCTTGCACATGGGGAAAACCCAGTGAAACAGTAAAATAATAATTTTAAGTGCTTAGAGGTAGGGTAGCTCTGCATAGAGTTGTTGTGTTGTGTGGGTGATATAAGTACCAGCATGTAGGTACCAATGCAGAGTTTTAAATTCAATGTAGTCTGTGTCCTCTGTAGATAATTTGCATGTTGTTACAGAAGTTATTGTGGTATATGGAATCTATTATATAGTCTGTCAGGAAAGCAGAAACAACATGGAGGCAGGAGATGAAAAAGAGATGTCAAATGAACATTGGAGATAATATAGTGGGAGAAAGGAAGTAACTATGAGGAAAATTACTATGTAACATAAAAAAGTTGCACAGTATACTATAAGTCTCACATTATATTATATTCATTTTGGTACTATTTCATGAATTACATATAAAAAAGAATAATGTCTAGAACAATTTTTAATTATTAAATATACATTTATTGCTCTGATTTTTCTAAATTTAATAATACTGCCAACATTATTTCGTCAGAAATGTCCTCATTTGGATTACATGATTCCATTTCTTCCACATATTTAAGATACTCTTCATCAAGAGACTGATCCAAAAAGTCTAAATCATTAATCTCTTCCTCTGGGTTGTTCCCGAGATCAATTTCGAATGAAATATTACATTTCTTTTGTTCTCCTTCCATTTTGTTGCTGTAAATTGTATAAAAAATAAATATATCAGTAGAGATAGGGCACTGTTAGGTTTAAGTTCAGACAGGTACTTCTGAGTTTTTAACAGTGAAGTTATGTTTGGGCAGTGTATGGTATCAGGCAGGAAGTAGAACTATTAAAAAGTGCATGTGATGAAGACTAATTAAAATCATAATTATACTAGAGAAGCCTAACTTAATCCATAAATATAATAGAGAAGCGTATCTCAAGCAATAACTATAACAGAGGGACAATAAATAACTATCAGAAAACGTTTTTACTAATTAATTTAAAGTGCTCATTACAAATTAACAACTTACTTTTGAGAGAGGTGAAGAAGAAAAAAATTGAAAATCCTTTCAAGATGTACCTCAGGTAGTTGTAGTCAAAATGGCTGTGTTTCCCTCTTTTTTCATTTATATTCATGTACATAACCAATCAAATGTCAGGAAATAATACTAGAAATTGAAAGTAACATTTTAATTGGCTGTAAACTCTAACACTTCAGATATGTTTTTGTCATGTAATTTACCTCAGGATATTTAGAGAGGGCTACAGGCCAAATGGCTCAACGGAATTCCATCAAATTTGGGAAAATGGTAGGGACTGGTATGTAGTATGTCCTATTCTATATTTGGTGAACTTCTCTACAGAGGTTTTTGTGTAAATTAACTTTTAAAAAAATTTGGGAGCGCTCACCGGGGCGCGCCCCGGTACGCGTACCGGCAGCGCAACGGGAGTCCTCCATCTTGTGTTTCGGTAGATTTGAGACACAAGATGGAGGACAAACAACATTGGGAATGGGTATAAGGGGGCACGGTAGGCACCCCCTGACCCCCTAGATTTTCTGAGGGGGGCTTAGGAGGCCCATATAGGCCCAAAAAAATAATATTTTTTAAATTTTTCACGGGGGGAGTGCCCGGTACGCGCACCGGGGAGCGTACCGGGGAGCGTACTTTGGTGAAAATTAGTGAAAAAAGTTAGAGTAAAATAATCATTGTGAGTGATCAGATGTAGGGTAGCCCTGAAAAGAGCTTTTGGGTTCTGGGGCTGATTTAGGTACCTACAAGTAGGTTCCAATGCACAATCTTAAATTCAGGAGGAATATTCTATTCCCCTCATCTGAGAAGTGCACACCAACTCCTCTGTAGATATCTGGCATGTTGTAACGCAAGTTGTTGTTGTATATTGAACCCATTCCATAGTCTCTCATGTAAGCAGAAACAGATTTATTCGCATGTTTCCTTGCTTTCTCAATCTGTGGACACAATTGGTTGGACCACTTCCATTTCTGTCTTTGGCATATTTTGGAATATACCAAGGCAGTTTGTGAAAAAAGTGCCATCAATTGCCCAAAGGTGTCCTTTAAAACCATTTCCAGACCTACCCCAGTCAAAGTGCCTAGGTCATTTCCACCACAGTGCAAAATTATAAGGTCAGGGTGAGGCAGATGGTGAAAGGTTTTCACCAATGGTATCAATTGATGACAACTCAATCCTCTTTGGCCAATCCATTTTATGTGCACATTTGGTAAATCAAAGGTTGTGAAAATTTCTGATAGCTGCATACCTTTGAGCCCAGTGAATGTAGCTATGTCCAATAATCCAGACAGAGTACATGGTGAGAGGAGGTTCTGGTGCAGTCAGATGAAGTGTAGGAATGAAATGGCAGTTGGAACAGTAGGAGTTTGCAAAAAAAACTGTGGAGTTTCAGTGCTCTTGCTCTTGACAAGCAATGATTGGTGGATTCAGATAGTTGAAAAGTGAAAGTTAGGGTGCATGGTTGTGTTCTGTGAAAAAAGTCATTTGAATGGTCAAGAAAAAGTCATAAAAAGAAAGACTGCACCTGATAAGCTGGTTTATTGATAGGTCAAACATCCTTGCTGAGTTCATGTGCAACATTGTAGAATAAACTTTTAACCCTGAGAGCTCAGTGAGGAGGGAGTTGCTATGGTAACAGGTAGAAAGGGCTGAGGGGGGGGAAGGGTGTTGAATTGAAAATAGAGAGGGAAGAGTTTTGATTGGTTACCATGAGAAATATGTGTGTAGAATTAGAGGTTTTCTGTGCCATTCATGGTTGCAGTGCCTGGAGTACATACCTTTTGCTCTGCTAAAGAAATATTGGTGTGTGTATCTGACACTGTTCTCAATCTCCCAAAGCATTTGTAAAGGTGAGTTATGATTCATTCAATATAGATAGAGATGCCAGATTAAGAAGCACACTGAGCTTATTTGCTGTTGGTTTGTGTGATGCTTTTTGAAAATGCATGGTATCAATATTTGCAATAGAGAGGAAATGAATTTTGTAAAATAGTGAGTTTTCAGAACTGAAATGGAATTCTTGTACATAGGACCTGCGCTGTGTTTCTAAAATGTTATTCAAAAAACGATTTTGGAGCAAATCAATGGTTTTACATTTTTGAGAAGGAATAAATAGTGTGTGCATGATTACATAAAAATATTTGAACCTTTCACAATCATGTCACTTGTGTTACCTCAGATTAGGAAGGAGAATGAGCTTCTTTGCTGTTGGTTTGTGACATTTTTTGGGTAATGCCTGGTAGGAATGTTTGCAATAGAGAGGAAATGTATTTTGTAAAATAGTGAGTTTTCAGAACTGAAATGGAATGCTTGTACATAGGACCTGCGCTGTGTTTCTAAAATGTTATTCAAAAAACGATTTTGGGGCAAATCAATGGTTTTACTTTTTTGAGAAGGAATAAATAGTGTGTGCATGATTACATAAAAATATTTGAACCTTTCACAATCATGTCACTTGTGTTACCTCAGATTAGGAAGCAGAATGAGCTTCTTTGCTGTTGGTTTGTGACATTTTTGGGTAATGCCTGGTAGGAATGTTTGCAATAGAGAGGAAATGTATTTTGTAAAATAGTGAGTTTTCAGAACTGAAATGGGATGCTTGTACATAGGACCTGCGCTGTGTTTCTAAAATGTTATTCAACAAACGATTTTGGGGTAAATCAATGGTTTTACATTTTTGAGAAGGAATAAATAGTGTGTGCATGATTACATAAAAATATTTGAACCTTTCACAATCATGTCACTTGTGTTACCTCAGATTAGGAAGCAGAATGAGCTTCTTTGCTGTTGGTTTGTGTCATTTTTTGGGTAATGCCTGGTAGGAATGTTTGCAATAGAGAGGAAATGTATTTTGTAAAATAGTGAGTTTTCAGAACTGAAATGGAATGCTTGTACATAGGACCTGCGCTGTGTTTCTAAAATGTTATTCAGCAAACGATTTTGGGGTAAATCAATGGTTTTACATTTTTGAGAAGGAATAAATAGTGTGTGCATGATTACATAACAATATTTGAACCTTTCACAATTAATCACCTGTGTTACCTCAGATTAGGAAGCAGAATGAGCTTGTTTGCTGTTGGTTTGTGACATTTTTTGGGTAATGCCTGGAAGGAATGTTTGCAATAGAGAGGAAATGTATTTTGTAAAATAGTGAGTTTTCAGAACTGAAATGGAATGCTTGTACATAGGACCTGCGCTGTGTTTCTAAAATGTTATTCAACAAACGATTTTGGGGTAAATCAATGGTTTTACATTTTTGAGAAGGAATAAATAGTGTGTGCATGATTACATAAAAATATTTGAACCTTTCACAATCATGTCACTTGTGTTACCTCAGATTAGGAAGCAGAATGAGCTTCTTTGCTGTTGGTTTGTGAAATTTTTTGGGTAATGCCTGGTAGGAATGTTTGCAATAGAGAGGAAATGTACTTTGTAAAATAGTGAGTTTTCAGAACTGAAATGGAATGCTTGTACATAGGACCTGTGCTGTGTTTCTAAAATTTTATTCAAAAAACGATTTTGGGGTAAATCAATGGTTTTAAATTTTTGAGAAGGAATAAATAGTGTGTGCATGATTACATAAAAATATTTGAATCTTTCACAATCATGTCACTTGTGTCACCTCGGATTAGGAAGGACACTGAGGGCCTTATTTATGAAAACAGCGATGCGTCAGTTTTCACTGTGCACTCCTTGCGACACCAATGATGCGTCATATTTAATGTATGATGCATCATGTCGCAAGGAGTTACAGATAAGTCAGTATTTCTGACGTATCTGTAAGCGCAAAAGTGACGCATTGCTGGAGTGTGTCACAAAAGTGACGCAACTCCAGCAATGCGTCTTTTCAAATGGGGAAAGTCCCATGTGAAAGGGTTTGCATCAGTCTGACGCCTGCTGTGAGGCAGGTAAAAGATTTTGACATAACAGTGTCCTAAAAGTGACGTACTGAAATCTCATAGATTTCACTGCGTCACTATTACAAGGTTTTTTTACGGGGGAACACCCCCTCTGCATACATTATACCTGACGCAGGTATAATGTGGCGCAGGGGTTTAAAAAGTGACGCATCTACCTAGATGTGTCATTTTTTAAATATGGCGCAACAAGGCACATGTTTTATGCTGCCGATGCGTCACAAAAAGTGACGCATCACCAGCGGAAAACTAATGCAGGGCCTCATAAATTAGGCTCTGAGCTTTTTTGCTGTTGGTTTGTGTCATGCTTTTTGATAATGCTTGGTATCTACATTTGCAAGATAGAGGATTTTTATTTTGTGAAATAGTGAGGTTTCAGTAGTGAAGTTGAATGCTTGTACATAGGACCTGTGCTCTGTTTCTAAAATGTTATTCAAAAAACGATTTGGGGGCAAATGAATGGCTTTTATATTTTTGAGAAGGAATAAATAGTGTGTGCATGATTACATAAAAATATTTGAACCTTTCACAATCATGTCACCTGTGTTACCTCAGATTAGGAAGCAGACTGAGCTTGTTTGCTGCTGGTTTGTGTCATTTTTATGGTAATGCTTGGTAGGAATGTTTGCAAGAGAGAGGAAATGTATGTTACCTGTGTTTCCTCAAATTAGGAAGTGGATTGTACAGATGAGGTGAGGCATGTCCAGGGGCGCAAAGGAGTTGAGGCCTGTGTCCATGAGTGCAATTGAGAGGACTTACCTCCTCTGACCCTTAGACAATTATGTAATCTGTGGCCCTTCGACAGGCCTCAATACATTGAGTATAATTGATGGTAACAGGGTGGAGATGAGATGAGGCGTGTTCAGGGGTGTAAATCAACTGAGGCCTGTCTAATGGTGCACATGAGTTGAGGTCTATTCTGGGTTGCAGATAAGGTGAGGATTGTCCATGGGTGCATAGGAGGTGATGCCTGTGTTGAGGAGTGTAGTGGAAGAGAGGTCTGTCCAGAGGTGGAAAGGAGGTGAGGGCTGTGTCTAAGAGTGTAGTGGGGGATAGGCTTCATGAAGTGCAGTCCAGTAGACTCTTAGACACCGGCCTCACCATCTATGTTCCCCTGGACAGTCCTTACCTCATGTGCACAATCTGCTTACTAATCTGAGGAAACACAGGTGATATGATTGTGAAATGTTCAAATATATTTTTTTAAACATGCAGGTACTATCTAATCCTTGTTAAAAATGTAAAAGTAATTCATGTGCCCGAAATATTTTTTTAGAATTATATTTAAAAAACAGAGATAAGGTAATATGTAGAAGTATTATAGTGTTTATATTGTTTGCTTATTGTCATTGTTTTGTTGTTTGGTAATAGTGGTCTATAATGATTTTTTTATTTTTATTTTTGTTTTGCACAGATTTAAATCAAGATTTCAAAAATAAGAAAAAATGCCCTCAATGGAAAGGAGACGAAAAGATTGTAAGCGGAAAAAATCAAAAACAGCAACGGATTTAAAGCAGTCTCCTACAACAAATACTTCAAAACACAGGAAAAAAGCTCCTGGTAAGACAACTAAGTCTTTCTTACGGAACATATGTAGATTAAAAAAAAATGTTGGACAGTATGTAGAAAAAGAGAAGGAGAGAGCAATTTTGAAGAGGAAGGAGAGATTCCCCAAAAATTTTACTACTGCAGCAGGAGACAATAATATGTATAGGAATAGAAGGCAAAATCAATTTAGGGACATTCATAAACGAATGTTTCGCAATAGGGTGGTTTTAAATTTGTTAAAAAATATTAAAAAGGTAAACAGAAATCTGCTTTTTATAAGAAAAAGAAAAGTGTAGAGAAGATTGTTGATCATGCTTTTGAAGTTAAGAAAAAATTATTTATTTTAATATTCAATAGAATTAGGACACTTAACAAGACAATTGATGTTTTCAAATCAAACAGTAAATGGAAAAGAGTAATTAATCGGACTCGTTTTTGTAAAGTTTTTTCTGGAGAATGGATGCACAGTTCAAGTTGTGAGCCATTTTTTAATGAGGAGAGTTACTTTCAGGAGAATGATTTAGTGCATGCAGTTGACACCAGTGGTCGAGCATATGAGGTGAAAGACGGTTGTCCGATTGAAAAAGAGAAACTTGTGCCTAGAGAACCAGAAGTGGTGTTAACTGATGAAGTTTTAGGGAGACGTACTAAGGGTCCAGTGTACACTTGGAAGTGTAGTAGTATTTGTAGTGTGCGACAGGAATCAATCGATTTGTTTTGTAACTTCTTACGTACATATAGTAAGAAAACTCTAAAACAGAAAATGAAAATGTTGCAAGACTTAGATCCTTGCAGAGTGAGAGAAAAGACAGGTTTGCAAGGCCATTCACTGGCTTGTCTTTCAAGGAAAGTAGGTCAGAGTCTTTTTCATCATTTTAGGATGTTAGCAGTGCATCATAACAAAATGAGGAAATTAGTGAGAAGGTTGTATTATGCAAAAAGTCCAGCACTTAAGCTTAAACAATTAAACAGTGCTCTTTTGCATGGAACTGAATTAGATATGAAGAAGATTTGTGAAGAAATTGAGATTTGTTATTTTAGTGAAAAAGAGGACAGTGTAGAAATTGACACAGACATTCAAGGTAATGTGGAAGACAATGTACATATTTCAAGTACAGAAAAGTTTGACCAGGAAATTATCAGGTTTAAGGTGATATCAAGTGAAAGGCCGAATTTTACTTGTGTGTGTTGTCGACGAACTCATTATAAGAATCAAACTAGATTAGTTGATTTATACGTAAAAAGTAAAAAGATAAATAATTATGAGTGGAAGGATTTTGCAACTTATTTGTGGGTGGAGAATTCTTTTGATTTGAGTTCTGATCAGCGTATTTGTAAATATTGTTATGATAAATTAAATCAAAACAGAATGCCTGCTAGAGCTGTTCATAATAATCTTGAGTTGGTAGACATTCCTCCTGAATTGATGGATTTAAATGCATATGAGTGTATTTTGATTCAATGTGTCCATCCTTTTCAGGCAATTGTTCGCATGGAGCCTAAGATAGGGAAATTGCCTCCTTCAGATTTACAGAGAGGACTAAAGGGAAGAGTTGTTTATTTGCCTCTAGATTTCAAGAAAAATATTGATACAATTGGTGTAGAGAAAGTGGAAGAGGAACCTCTGGTTATTCTAGTTAATGGGGTTCCAACAAAGAGTAAGAAAATCTGGCAAGATTTAGTGGATGTTAGGAAAGTCAAAAAGGCAATGTTGTATTTGGTCAAAAACAATGAGTACTACAAACATGTATGTGTTGGAGCAGAGGAAACAGCTGCAGATGAAGACAGTGATTGTTCAGCTGGCCAAATTGAAAAAGTTGATGTGTCTAGAAGTGAAGAAATATATGAACATTATACTGTTCATCCTTTGCATTCCAAAGAATTCATGGGGAATGCAATTGACTTGTTTCAAATGAAATCAGCAAAAGGAAGTCCCATTAGTGTATGGAAAGAAAGTTTGGAAGCTCATTGTTTTCCACAGCTATTTCCAACAGGTCGAGGTGGACGATATGACGATCGACCACTTCAAATTCCAGCATCTGAATACCGGCCTTTAAGATTATATGCTGAAGATCCAAGGTTTCGTCAATGCATACCATATTTGTTTCATCTACTGTATGAAAGTGACTTGTCTGGGCTTTCTTATGCAGTAAACCATATACTGAAAAGCATATGTTTGATGCCTACTCTGAAAGAATGTTCCATGTTCAACAACAAAATGTTAAAGTTAGAAAATGAAGAGATAGTGAAACTGGAAGCTATAGATAAAATAGAGCATATGGGAGCAACAATTATTTTGTCTGAAAATTTGAAATCAAAATTGGATTCATTAGAGAAGACTATATCTAAAACTGCTGGTTTTGAAAAGACTCTGAATGTGTGTTTAAATTGTCGTATTATTTTGAGAAGGAATTTAAATGTTGAAAGAGGTCTAGTAAATGGAGCAATGGGTCATGTTGTTGGTTTTGTGAATTACAAAAATAGAGATGGAATTGAAATTTTAAAAATTAAATTTGATGGCATTGACGAAATAGAACAAATTTGTCGTTGTTCAGCTAGGTTTTTGCTTGTGAAAGTCTTATATGTTCGCCGAAAACAGTTTCCTGTTTTTTTGGCATATCGGTGACAATTCATAAATCTCAAGGTTTAAGTGTAGATAGTGCTTTGGTGAACATTGGAAGTTCTGTGTTTAAAGAGGGTATGACATATGTGGCATTATCACGAGTCAGAACTTTATCAGGATTGTACTTGATTGAGTGTGATGAAACAAAGATTTGTGCTGATCTAGATTGTGTTAAAGAATACAATAGGTTAAGAAGAGACTCCACATCTGCCTCAATATCCTCTGTTTGAAAAACGTATGGTAGGCCGAAAAAGAAGAAATGAGAATAATTGCAGTGAGGTAGTAGCAAAAAGACAAAAAGTAGATGAAACTGTAATTTTAAGCGGAAAGAAAAAGGATTCTGTTGAAGATGGTGTTGGATTTCAGTTTGAAAACAGTTCTGGTGTCAACTGCTATGCTAATGTAGTGCTTAATGTTGTTTTTTTCTTCAAAATTGACAATAACAGATTGTTGAAAATCTGGATCAAACATTCTGCTGTTTATTGAATTCCGTGTTTGAGAAATGTAGCAGTGATAGAGCAAAAATAGAAAGTGTTTCAGAAATTAGAAATCCTTTAGACATATGTTCTGGCTAAAATCAATTTTCACGGAATATTCAGCAGGATTGTCAGGAATTTTGAATGTATATGTTTGATGTTTTGGAAGATAAAGGTGTAGATATAAAAAATCTTTTTAGCCTTTCTTATCAATGGCAGCATGACTGCGACAACTGTAGTTTATCAAGTAGTACTAGAATAGACACTGTAAGATTTATATATTTGACTTTACCAGACTGCAAATCAGTGCCTTTTAATAATCTAGTTAAAGCAGCTGATCACAATATGGTGTGTACCCAATGTAAGTCTGCAATGCTGTCCACATTATTTTTACAAACTTATGGCAAATATGTGATTTTAATGTTCCAACAATGTAGACCTGATGGAAGTAAATTGTCAACTTTTATTAAAAATGTTGTGGCTTCTCAGTTATCAATTTCAGGAAGAACGTTTGCAACCGTAGCAATTATTTATCATGACGGTCCTTCAACAACATCAGGGCATTACACATGCTATTTAAAAAGTCGTAATGGTTGGACCCAGTGTAATGACACTCATTTGACTTTCAAACAACGTTTGCCGTTTGACTTAAAAAATTCATACCTAGTGTTTTTAGAACCAAAATTTAAGTAAAGGTAATTGGCCTATGAATACGGGACCAGTTAATAAAGGTTATTTTGCAGTTTAAAAATATATTCTGAGTAAAAGTGATCCAGGTAATATAAAAAATTGACTTGTCATATAGGTACTGTAAGTAGATCTCATAGTAAGTGATATCAGTATTATACAAAATGATGAACATGAGTGAGTCAGAGATGGTTTTACAAATACTTAAATATTGTGAAAATGTTGTACGAGCCTTTCTTTCAGAACGTCGGAAAAACGGTAATTTCAGAGTTTCTTAGAATTAATTTGAAAATATACTCATACATCTGACACTATTTGGCCAAAAGGAAAAGTAAAGGAATGAGTAAAGAGTCATGACTGAAAAAAAGGAGTATAGGAAAATAATGAAAATATTTCAGATGTTCTTGGAGCTTTTCTTCTAGAAAGTCGATGAAATGGATTTTTTAGTGAACAGCAGAGTACTTTCCAACGAGAAAAGGACCTTCATGATATACTATTTGGCCTAAAGGAAAAGTAAGTGAATCAAAGATTAGTGTACATTTGTCATTTGTCAGTATCTAAGGTTTTTTTTAAAACACAATCTTTTAGATTGTTTTTTTTTTTCCCGCTGTCATATGATGAGTAATTTGAACTCACTGTTTTAAGTGAAATTCAATATATACTGAGAACAGCAAAAATAAACTATGTAACATGTTGTACAAGTTATTCTATACTTTGGATTGTGTAAATTAAATTGTATTCCCATTGTCTGACACTCACTTTCCTTTTTCCATCCTCTTTCAGCTCTTTTTACTCACTTATAATGTCTTTCTCTCACTCTCTGTAACCCCCGTTCCTTTACTCCACTTCTTTCACAACCCCTCATTCTCATTTCAACTGTCTGCATTCCCTCTCTCCCTTGCTTAACTTTTCAGCTTTCAGTCTCTCTGCTTTACTTCCCTTTTCCGTATTTTACTCCTTTGCTCTTTTAGTAATTCCTCTTTACTCACTCAGCAGTATTGTCGCACTCTATCACTATAAATCAACAACTCTCCCTCGCTTATCTTTGTTTGCTCCTTTCTTTTGACCTCTTCTGTCTATTTTCCATTCACTACCTCTATGTCCTCAGTCCCTCACTCTCCTTGTGTTATGTTCAGTTGTGTTTATCTACCTTCTATCATTTCTCTTACAACAACTTCACTGCTCCTCTCTCATCGTTCTTCATGCCATTTCTTTTACTCTGGTTCCATTACTATCCCTCATTTCCTATCTTTCAGTGTCCTTCTCTTTACTTTTATCACCGAATCATTTTCTCTCAGTACCACTGTTTTAGTCCTCTTCTCCTCTCTTTCCTTTTTTTACTCCCTTACTCATTTCCTTTCCTCACTCATTGTACTCCACTTCACTCAGTTTTTCTCTTAGTCTGTCTGTCTACTAACTTCCTCACTCCTTTTCACTCAATCCTTCTATATTATCCTCTCTCCCTTCATCCCTTCACTCTATGACTGTTCTTCACTTACTCTCAATTATCTTCCATTCCTCATTCTTCTAAATGCATCCTTAATTAGACTCCTTTCCCTCTCAGTCATTATCTTTTTACTTACTCCTGTTTCCTGATTTAGTTTTGCTAACTCACATTCTTTTAGTATCTTTCTTACCTTCAGTTCATTTCTCTCTTCTTCTCTTCCTCTCTGTCAGTGAATCTATATGCCTTACTCTTAGTAATTTGCTCTCCTTCTATTTCTTTTTCTCTCTTTTTGTCCTTCTACCTTACTTTATTTCTCTTTCTGTGTCGTTCACTCTTACTTTATTTCTAAATACACTGTTATGATTTTTAACCTCTTCATTTGTATCTTTTATTTTAAAATAGATATTTTACTAATTATAACTTATTTTTTCTTCTCTCTTTCACAGATACAAAGTGTAGTAAAAAAATGTAATAAAAGTTACATTTATTATATGGTAAGTGTGACTAAAAAAATGTAGTTTGTCATCACCCTTTGCTTTAACCTCACTAATAATTTCTCAAGCAACCTCACTCCTGTTTCCTTACTCTGCTTCGTTCACTTATTCTTATTCTCCATGTTTACTCCCCTTTCCCTATTTCCCCTCTCACATTCAACTTCTTTCAGTCCCCATTCTTTAGTTCACTTTAGTTCACTTACCCTCTGTTCCCTTCCTTTGCTCCCTCACTCATTCTCTTTTTCTTAATTATTTAGTTCACTCCTACACACACACCTCATCCCCCTCCCAACACATACACACACCTCTGACATAGAGCCCACACACACACACACACCACACACACACACCTCATACACACACACACCCCCACACACACTCCTCACACTCCTCACACACACACACACACACACATTCCATACACACACATACATCCGACACACACACATACCCCCCACACACCCCTCACACATATCTCACACATATCTCACACACCCTCACCTCCACCCACACCGAAACACCCCACACACCCACACCCACAGACACACCTTACACACCCACACCCCGACCTACACCCAGTGACTTCCTATAGGTCACACACACTGCATTACTTACCTTTTTTTGCTGTTTCACTCAGACCCATTCAGGCACTGTTTCCTTTACTCTCTCTGTCCTTTCTCTTTGTCACTCCCCATGTCTTACCCTTATTCACTTTTATCCACCCTCTTTCACCCCCTTTACTTACACTCACTGCTCTTTTCTCACCCTCCCTCACCGTTGTTCATTTATTCCGGTTCCGTCACTACCCCTCATTCCCCATTCTTTACTGTCCTTCCTTTTACTTTCAACACCCACTCACATTCTACCAGTACCTCTACTTTAGTCTTCTTCCTCTCTCTTCCCTTCTTTCGCTCCCTTATTCATTTTACTTTTCTCACTTTCACTCTATTACACCTTCTCTGTTTTTTACTATGTAATAAACAATCCCTCTGTGTTTCTCCCTCTAGCTCTCTTTCTCTTAACATTACTCTCTTTGTGTTCTTCCCTCATGCTAACTCCTTCATTAATTTTTTTTTCTTTTTTTTGGGTGCGCGCCCCGGTGCGTGTACCCTGAGGAAAAAAATTGACAGAGATTCTTTAAAAATATATGTTTATTTTTATAAATTAGAGGTAGTTCTAAAAAGAACTGTTTTTTTTCTTCTTTTTGTTGTTTTATATTTTTTTTATGTTTTTTTGAACATTTTGTACTTTTTTTGGCTTTTCTGAACAGTTTTATATTTATTTTTTTGTATTTTTTATGGGGAGAAACAAAAAAAAGGGAATTGAAAATGGCTCAACTGGAGCAAAAAACAAAAAACGTAAAAAATTAGTTTTTTTTTGGGGCAATTGTGGTTGTCACCAGCAAGGACGACGAGCTTTACGCTCTTTTCACCATTGGAGATGAGCTTACCACAATATATACATGTAATTCGGAAATCCGCAAATCGTGGTTGAATGCAAGGCATCGTCTCCGTTGTCTCTGGTCCCAATTGAGTGGGTTGCTTTCTTTTGGAGGTGGTCCTTGAAGATTGGGGGAGGTTTCTGGCCAGTTCCCTCATCTCTGCATTAGAATAGTTGTTAGGATGCTTGCGGATCATGTGTCTAATCATGGTATTATTACCAAAAGAATATTTCTTGTTAGGGTTCCCCCTTGAAAGTTCCATTCCACAGATTAGGCAAGTCACCTTGGCCGCATTGACTTTTTTCTTGCCCTCTGGGATAGAAAAAACTCCCATACAATGTGTGGCCTTGGCTGGTATGGGGTATTGTCTTCATGCAGCCATCTTCTCCCCTGCTCCTCTTCCTCTTCCTCCTCCTCCTCTTCTTGACCACCAATGTAATGTTGTGGTGGTCCTCCTGGTGGTGGTGGTGGTGGTGATGGTGCAGATGCTCCAGCTGCTGCTGCTACTGTAGCCATTTTAAAGTACAAAATATTTTTCTAAGTTGTTCAAACAGGTCTTCCTCAGTCAAAGGACAAAGTCAGAATAAGGAAAAAAGGTGGGGTCTGTCATCATTTGGAAAACAAAACTGTTCTGGACCAATGAAAAGTGTTATTTTCAAGTCACATGATCCAGGCTTTAATCATTTGGAAACCAAAACTGATCTGCACCAATGAAAAGTGTTATTTTCAGATCACATGACCCGACGCGCTTATGCTACGCGCCCCGGGGCGCGCCCGGGGGTGCGTAGCGTAAGCGTGTCAGGACGTTGCGCGATCGTATGCGATCGCGCGCTTCCGGGTGCGCTTATGCAGTGCGTCATATGACGCATCACGCGGCTACTCGATACGTCACGATGTTGTTTTCGTTCGCGGGAATAGCGCTAACGGGACGCTCCCCAGTACGCGCCCCGGGGCGCGCCGTAACATTGCGCTCACCCGTGCGTTCACCAGTACGCGCCCCGGGAGCGCCACGGGGCAAAAAATAAAAATAAATAAATACAAATAAATTACATAATTATACAATATAAAATTCGTTATAAATTATTTTACTTTTTATACCTATAGAGATTTGCGATTAAAAAAACATTGAAATTCACTGAAAAAACCATAGGTTTTACACCAGTTATAGTTAGGAATTAGCATTTAAAAAACCGATTAAATTCACTGAAAAAACTATAGGTTTCACACCAGTTATAGTTAGCTGGACGTTTTACTCGCATAAAACCATTGAAATTCCCACGTTATAGTTAGTTGGACTCACTATAACTTGCGCGTGCAATGCACTGCTGATGACGTCACATATTACATCACTCATGACATGGTCAGTGACATCACTCATGACATCACTGATGACACCATCCTTGTGACAGAGTGACAGACCTCCTTTCACTGTAAGGTAACCTTTGAAACACATATTCAAAAATAGAAACTAAAATTTTCAAAAAAATTGAGATACCCATACCAGTTACAACAACCAATTCAGTAATTCCACCATCTATATACACATCCACTCATTCACCAACAGTTCTATACACTCACTCATACATATACTCACTCATCATATGTAGTGAACCTGATACACCTATACATCCTGTTACACACCAACAGTCATCCAAAAGTTACTCACTCACATACTCACACATGCAAATAAACTATTGAACATCCATTTATTTGCATATACAGCTATACACACACTATCATTTTACTTCTAAGGAAATTTACACATATTTATTCTCTTAAACAATCACTTATAGAAACACATACTTATTTAAACAGGAACTCTTACAATCTCTTACTCTCACATATACTCACTTATATACATCAATATTCATATATACTAGATTAAAACATATGTAGTTACTGATAAAGACACTAGTGAGACAGTCATTCACTCACTAACATACACATATACACACTCATCCACCCATACAGTCCTGCACATATGCTGTATTCAAAACACATACAGAGAGTCAGTCATTCATGCATCTATGTGCTAAGTAACACCCCCACCAAACCATACAGACACTCATACTGATACTAAGAAAAACATCTAATAACCCATATACCTACACATGTAGCTACTCACCAACCCATGCAGCCACTTATACACAAAGTGAAACATTAATACGTGTATTTAAATATTTAAACATTACTCACTAATATTTATTTTTCAGAAAGACACACATTCACTGGATGGTGTCATCAGTGATGTCATGAGTGATGTCACTGACCATGTCATGAGTGATGTAATATGTGACGTCATCAGCAGTGCATTGCACGCGCAAGTTATAGTGAGTCCAACTAACTATAACGTGGGAATTTCAATGGTTTTATGCGAGTAAAACTCTCAGCTAACTATAACTGGTGTGAAACCTATGGTTTTTTCAGTGAATTTAATAGGTTTTTTAAATGCTAATTCCTAACTATAACTGGTGTAAAATCTATGTTTTTTTCAGTGAATATATATATATATATATATTACCTACTGGCGGTCGCCAGTAGGTATATATAGTTAGGATTTTTTCTCTATGGGTTTTTTGAAAATTCTATGTCTAATAACTTTGGCGTTTGTGGACGGAATCGGCTGAAATTTTCAGGAAAATGGCACATTTTGTTTCTGAGCAGCCCTTGAAAATTTGGGGGGGGTTCGTCCAGTGGGGGCCGAGAAAAAAGGGGGGTCCCAAAACGTGTTTTTAACATTGAGTTTTCCATAGGGCGGTTGGCCTCACTTTTAGCCCGAACGGCTGAATGGATTTGCACGAAACTTGGCAAAATTGTAGGGACTGGTAGCCCGATGTGCCTTTTGTAGGTCTCAATATATGTGCTCCAGTGGATTTTGAGAAATTAACGTTTAAAAAAAGATATATATCTGTAACAGCGGACCGGTTAGCGCTCTGGTTCGCGGACTTTTCGCGCAACGGAGCTTTGTGAAGCGAAGCTGATTGGTTCTCCGGCGTCTGTCAACATTCCAAACAGTCCGTAGCGGCCGCCATCTTGTCTCTCGGTAGGATCGAGAGACAAGAGGAGGTCAAAACAAAGGGGGAAATAACTATAAGGGGGCATAGTAGATCCTCGCTGACCCCCTAGGTTTGATGTGGAGGTTTTAAAAGGGCCCCGCGGGGCAAAAAAAAAAACAAAATAATAATAATCGAACGGCTGAATGGATTTGCACGAAACTTGGCAAAATATTAGGGACTGGTAGCCCGATGTGCCTTTGCTAGGTCTCAATATATGTGCTCCAGTGGATTTTGAGAAATTAACTATTGAAAAAAAGATATATATCTGTAACAGCGCTCCGCTTTGCGTACTTTTCGCGTTACGGAGCTTTGCGAAGCTGATTGGTTCTCCGGCGTCTGTCAACATTCCAAACAGTCCGTAGCGGCCGCCATCTTGTCCCTCGGTAGGATTGAGAGACAAGAGGAGGCCAAAGCGAAGGGGGAAATGACCATAAGGGGGCATAGTAGATCCTTCCTGACCTCTTAGGTTTGATGTACCATTTTGCCAAGTTTGGTGTAATTCCGTTCAGCCATTCAGGCTGTAGACGTATGTAAATGTCCTATGGAAAATTGCATGGGGAAAACACATTTGAAAGTGTTGAAATTTAGAACCAATTAAAATGTTACTTTGGTTTTGTATTTGTGTGTGATGAAAGTTAATTGGTTATGTATATATGTCAAATGAGAGGAAACCACAGCCATTTTGTGATACTACTGTCTGAGGTACATTTGTGAGGAATTTTTGGTGGTGAATTTCTGGTGTTTGATTTACACAGTACTAACACTTCTGCTACTTTTAAAAAGGTGAGTTGTTAATTTGTAAGGGGAACTATGTTGTACACTTGAAGATAATTTGAAAAATGTTTTCTGTTATTTATTTGCAGTCCTTCTGTTATACTAAATACTTGATGAAGTTAGTTTTATATTATGTATTACTAAAAACGATAAATGAAAGTGATTATTTTTTTCTGCAATTTACAGCAAGCAATTTCAAAATAAAATGGCTCACAATGAAGAGACCGTGGCAATTTCTTTTGAATTGTCCACTACATTGATTGAAATTGAGAGCACCAATAATGAAATATTGTCACAAGGAGGACATGACTTGTATGATTCCATTAGATTGATTGAAATGGACAGCACCAAGAATGAAATATTGTCACAAGGAGATGACTTGAATGATTCCACTACATTGATTGAAATTGAGAGCACCAATAATGAAATATTGTCACAAGGAGGAGATGGCTTGTATGATTCCATTAGATTGATTGAAATGGACAGCACCAATAATGAAATATTGTCACAAGGAGGAGATGACTTGAATGATTCCACTACATTGATTGAAATTGAGAGCACCAATAATGAAATATTGTCACGAGGAGATGACTTGAATGATTCCACTACATTGATTGAAATGGACAGCACCAATAATGAAATATTGTCAGAAGGAGGAGATGACTTGAATGATTTTTTTGATCAATCTCTTGATGGCGAATTTATCGAGTGTTTGGAGACCATAGAGTTACAAGAATCATCATTGCAGACTTTTAATGAGGAGATTCCAGATGAGATGATTGAAGAGGAAATTACTGATGAGGACATGTTACTAGTTGTTTCAAATTTAGAAAATTCTGAAGAATAAATTTATATTTAGAAATCAAAAATTGTTTGAGACATTATTTATTTTTATTTTTAATTTATGAGGTTGTAGCGAAGTGATTGTAGTATAAAATGAGACTTATAGTATAGAGTGCAACATTTTTATGTTACATGGTAAGTTTACTCATATTTACTTCCCTTCTGCCACTATATTATCTCCAATGTGTATTTGACATGTCTTCTCCATCTCCGGCCTCCTTTCTCTCACTGTGTGTCTCCGATGCATCTTATCGCTGGTATTTTGTGTAATTACAGAAGAGAGTAAAATAAAATAGTTCGGAACGTGAAAAGGGGGCAAAGTAGAGTACTCCTCACCCCCTAGGCCTTTTTAGGCGGTCCCAAAAGGATCAGTTTCTGCTTTCCTGAGAGATTATGGTATGAGTTCCATATACCACAATAACTTGCATTACAACATGCAAGATATCTATCTCCTATTACCAACTTTTGGAGATATTCGCGCTAAGCGCGAATATCTCCAAAAAGTAACACCTGCCCTGAGCAGTTCTTAGCCATGTTATCCAATGGGAGGTGGATAACATGGCTAAGAGTATTAGCTCGGTAATGCATGAATATCGCTGAGTTTTTAGCGATATTCATGCATTGCGGCCGTTTATTATCGCATTTGCGATAAACCTTGATAATAGTAAGGTTTATCTTCGATAATTTCTGACGATGCTTAGTGGTAAAAAATTGGTTGGTAAGCATCGTTAGCGATAAATATCGCTTAACTTTGGTAATATGCCCCAACGTCTGTTAACGTTCGATTCGAAGGAAATGAGGAAGTGTTGAAAAACATTGTCTGCGCCATCTTGCCTTTTTTGAAATGCCACACTTTTGTCGTGCACGGCAGCCATTTTAGATGTCTTGACCAGACCCACTCTCTGCACGCTGTCGATTCGTAGCATGGCTCCTCACCCTCGTAAGCATCTCCCCCAGGCACTGGTCACCACCGCTCTCTGTCTTATGCATGGGCAATAAACCTTCCCCCATCTGCGCTGCTCTTCCCTGAGAATCACACTCTGTGCCCGCCCGACACCTCCCTTTCGCCCTATTCACTACCGCACCCTCTGACACTCCTCTTCCTCTGTGTCCGAATGTCCAGGCCGGTCCTAGGCTATCAGCTAGCCCTGCAGATGTAGTTTATGGCCCCAGCTGTAAAGAATCACCCCTCTTCAAAGGAGTTATAGTAGATCAAGGCCCACACCCGATGTGATCCGTCACAGCACACGCGTTCCTACTATCTGAAAACCATCCTGTATTGTGATTGGGGAGGGGACCGAGCCTGAAGCGGAAGATTCCAGGAATGACTCTTTGTACATCAAAGTTTTTACAATTATGTGTCACATTAAAAATATATAGCACTCCAACAAAGTAGTAGGAATATAAAACTTTAATAACATATAAATATATACAACAAAACAAAAACAGTAAAAACATTTAAACAACGAAGAGACCGTGGCAATTTCTTTTTAATTATCCAATAGATTTATTGAAATTGACAGCACCAATAATGAAATATTCTTGTCAGTAGCGGTCTGTTGTGCGAATAGTTCCAAGGCAGCAGAACGCGCTGAAATCTAGATGGCACGAAAGTGATGTCTAGTAAGTTGCCGCCCAGCAAAAAACGGCGTGGGGCGCCGCGGGGGTGAGTGAGTCCAGTAGGCACCACAGCTATTCTTACCGGCATTGCAGAATTACTGCTGGGGACAATGCCTGTGCTGTAGCAGGGTCACAGCAGAAACAAAAAGGATTCTGTTGAAGATGTTGTTGGTTTTCAATTTGAAAACAGTTCTGGTGTCAACTGCTATGCTAATGTAGTGGTTAATGTTTTGTTTTCTCTAGAAAATGTAAAAGAGGGGGAGGCAGTCCAAAGTTCCGTTAAAAGGGCAAAGGAAAGGATCGGTGGTTTGAACTATCAGTCAAAAAGGGGAGGGGGTGCAATAATTTTTCCTACCGGGTCACACTGTGCTTTCACCGGAAGTAAGGTCTGCAGGATTGTAGTAATTCAAAGTGAGGCTGGCGCCAGCATGGGAGCGCCGACGTCCCGCGGATACAGTTTCGTCACTCCACGGGCGATCATGGCAGTCATTCCCCATCGGGGGTCGGAGACTCCCGCGGCTCCTCTAGAATCTTCAAGGTCGTGGAGGACTACGGTGGTGGAGTCAACCAGTGACCGGGCCATTTCTTTATGTTGGGCCCGCTCTTGCCAGGTCGACCGCCATTTTGAGAGTTCGGCAGCTACCGGCGATCGCGGGGTCACATGAGCGGACGGGCTCCACCCTGCCGGGCGAGACGTTGCAGCATGGCCACAGTGGAAGAACCGTTATCTAGGTCGTTCCGAAACTGTGCAGCACTGTAGTTGTTAGGATGCCACCGCCTGGAGCGCTGAGGGTGCAGCTGGGAAGCCTCCACCTGGGGAGGCGGGAGAGGCCTGTTCGCACCGTCTCTCCCTCCCAGTGCACCCCACGGCGTCTCGCTTGAGATTTGTTATGGCCGGACCAGGCGATGAGGACGAGGGGGGGGTCGGAGGCATGTGCAAGACATCCCCCTCCAGTGTTGTCGCAGCCATTATAAAAGAAAGAAGTGTCCCGTCCGTCTTCGGGCCGGGCTTCCGGTGGATGTCGGCCGGACGCCCCTGGCTCTGGCCCCATGAACGGGTTTCTTGGTTTATCGGCTGCAGCCGGATCCCGTCGGCCTCGGCCCCCCGACCGTTGGTGGTCGGACCGGAAGAGCATGTGGCGGGACTACCTGCAACTCTCAAGGGCCACCGCGGCCGGACTGGGAGAGAGAGGGGAGGGTCGAGGAGACATTCCCCCCCCCTGCAACTGTTCAGCGTTGTAAAGGCAATCCCCTGGCCGGGTCCCGCTGGTCTCGGCCTCTCCTCCGGCTACACCCTACGTTAGGATCTCCTGGCCGAGGCGTGGCAGCAGGACCTGCCTTATATGGGCTGCTCCCGGCTGGGCGTAGCCGGAACCCTGCCCCACCTTGGAAGTTTCCAGAGTGGGGGTGGATGTTCTACTGACTTGCATTTTCCCTAGTCTATCGATTTTTTTGGCGTGGCAGGCGGTGGGACAGCGAGGGGTGATTTGGTTTCTCTTACTGTTTTTCTGGTCTCTCACCACTGGCATATTTTAACGTTTTCTTGTTTCTAGGACATTAATAGGTTTTATCATTACGTTATGTTATCGTTTCTTTGTTCGTTGTTTAATAAAAGTTCATGTTCATCAGTGGCCTACTGATTTTCGTTTTCCTATTTTTTTCTTTCCAGGTTGTTTCATGGTAAAGTTTCTGTTAACAGGATACAGTGATCACTTCGTTATTATTGCATATGTCCTTTTCACTAGGGGTGCTCTCTGGTCGGGCCAGATGACGTATCTCTAGTAAATGGTCCGGGTGAAAAAGGTGCATCAATCAGTGGGGAGTAGATAGGCATGACAGATTACAACGGGGGAGAACGGTCCGCATTACGTACCCTTTCACTACTTGCAAAGATTTTCCTACGTTTATTTGCAAACAGGGAATACCTCCAAAAAGAACTAATTCCCAAACAGTCAATGTTCGGACAATCAATCAATCAATGAGGAATGAAATAGGTACGACGTGTTAAAGGCTTGCGTTACCTACCCTTCACTATCTGCAAAGGGAGATAGAATATTCCTATTCTTCCTCGTTTGCAGGTAGAGAAGATCGTTAAGAGAATTAACTTCGAACAATTCAATGCTCGATTGAAACAATCAACAAGGGGTACTGTGAACACAAATGAACGCCGCTTATATACATACGCATTGCTATTTTCAACAGGTTGTTCCTAATGTTTCTATTTTAGCGAGGTCAAAAGAGATCCCATTAGTGGCCTACTGATTTTGCTCGATTCCTTTTGTTTTTTTACACGATTTTTCGCTATCTGCAAAGA
This sequence comes from Lissotriton helveticus, assembly GCF_964261635.1. NCBI lineage: Eukaryota > Metazoa > Chordata > Amphibia > Caudata > Salamandridae > Lissotriton > Lissotriton helveticus. Next base: position 1,475,063,088 of record NC_136065.1, read on the forward strand.
CTAAACAGAGTATTGCGACTCTGTGCTTGTTTGTAAATAGAGAATGAACCAAAGAGAACAATCAATCAAATGGAGAGAGAAGCAGGCACGACGGATTACAAAGGGGGAAAGGGCTGCGTTAACTACCCTTCACTATCTGCAAAGAGAGAGTACTCCTAATAGAAATGAGGGGTGGGGGGCAGCAATCAAAGCAGATCAGTGTGCATAAACACGAAAAAAAAAATTCTTACCACGTACTTGACATTCGACAGCTTATGATATTTGCTATTAAAAAACCATTGAAATTCACTGAAAAAACCATAGGTTATAGACCATATATAGTTAGGAATTAGCATTTACAAAACCTTGAAAATTCACTGAAAAAACCATAGGTTATAGACCATATATAGTTAGGAATTAGCATTTAAAAAACCTTATTTTACTCACACAAAACCATTGAAATTCCATATATAGTTAGTTGCACTAACTATATATTGCGCACCCGCAATCCACTGCTGATGATGTCACATATTACATCATTCATGACATGGTCAGTGACATCACTGATGACATCACTGATGACATCTCAAATGACATCACTGATGACATCTCACTTGACATCAATGATCACATCACTGATGATATCATTCATGTGACAATACAATGCATCTCCTCACATTTTAATATAACCTCTGTTTCACCCAGTGTTAAAAACAGAGTATAATTTTTGAAACCATTGACACACCAATACTAGTTACTACATACGTACTCACTGATTCCTACGTCTACACACACATTCACTCATTCACCCATACAATCATTCATACATACAATCACTCATGTTTACAACACAATCATATGCACTCATACACCTATACAGACACTCACACTCTGCCACTCATCCATGGAGTTACTCACACACCTAGTCAGTCCTGTAAAGAATCAATCACACTTCCATTTTCTACTCTATACAGTTAAACATAGAGCACCTTACGTTTTCAACCATATACTAACACATACTTACTCTCTTATACAATCATTGATACAAGTACACATTGATCTGTACAGAGTCACACACCTCCCATCCAGCCACACACACACTCAGTCTCCCATGCAAATACTTGGGCAATCAATCAATAACCCATATAGTTACTCATATAGCTACTGATCAACACATGCAGCAGTTTACAGAACAACAGACATAATGATGCACAAATTAAGACAGTTTAGTCACTAACCCATGCACTCAGTGAGACACATTTAATCACTCACTCATACATTCAGTCATGCACCTACTAAATCCTTCGTCCAGACACTTATACATCCACTCATTCTTCAATATGTAAGACATATTTTAACTTTACAGAAACATAGTCACTGGATGTTGTCATCAGTGATGTCATCAGTGATGTCATTTGAGATGTCATCAGTGATGTCATCAGTGATGTCACTGACCATGTCATGAATGATGTAATATGTGACATCATCAGCAGTGGATTGCGGGTGCGCAATATATAGTTAGTGCAACTAACTATATATGGAATTTCAATGGTTTTGTGTGAGTAAAATAAGGTTTTTTAAATGCTAATTCCTAACTATATATGGTCTATAACCTATGGTTTTTTCAGTGAATTTTCAAGGTTTTGTAAATGCTAATTCCTAACTATATATGGTCTATAACCTATGGTTTTTTCAGTGAATATATATATATATATAAATATATATATATATATATATATATATATATATGTATTAAAATTATTTTTTTGTTTTAAGTTACATTAAATATTTATTAATTTTAAGTGTATTTAAGTATTTTAAGTATGTTTAAATTAATTAAATTTATTATTATATTAATTTTAAATTACTTTTAAGATATTTAAAAAATTCGATATTTTGACTGTCTATATTTTTTACAATCTGTATTTTGGAGTCGATATTTTTGTACTTACCTGTTTGTAGATAGGAAGTCGATATTCTGGCATTCTATATTTTCTCCACGATATTTTGGCAGGTCGATATTTTGCTCCTCGATATTCTGTCAGTGATCCCTCAAAGCTGTGAACGGTAGAGGTGCTCCTGCGCACGAACGTAGGGAGGCCTGCATTGCATACCAGGTGCCACCACTACACCGGGCTGCACGTAGGAGATTACCAATGGTGGGCTGTGCCTCTCTGCATCACAGGTCGGAGGATGTTGCGCTGGCCGGACGCTGGGAAGGGTGAGGACCCTGAGCTGTGCCGAACATGTTTGGCGGGAGCGCTGCAACTGCACCCCTAACAGGGCCCTGTTTCATCACCAACATTGGGAGGGTGCCCAGAGGACTTGGTGGCAACTGCTGTGCCTAGGCTTGTGAAATCCTGCCTGGCTGAGGCTCCTGCTGGCTGAGGCACAGATTTGAAGAGAGTGCAGCGGATTGTGCCAAGGTGTCGATGTCAGGTGAAGAGAAGGTGGGACGTGTAGCGGAGGAGGCCCGGGGGTCGAGTCAGGCCCAGGCCCAGCTCCTGTGGGTGACGCACCCCCAGTGGCGGCTCATCCGCTAAGGCTGAAGAGCATTGCCTCACTGCTTTCAAGCAGTGCAAGAAGAGGAAACATAACATGATGATAACTTTCTGATGTACTCATGCTATGTTTCCTTTGCGTGCCGGAGGGTGGGTGGGGCTGCTCTACTCACAGAGCAGTGCAGGGGTGGAGTGGAATGCCCACTGAAGTGCTCATTTACTGCTTAGTCGCCCTCTCAGGCCGCCCAAAACAGTCATGCGGACGTTAGACTGCGCTGTGCTCAGCCATAACTCTTTAGAAATTACTCTTCACAAATTAAAAAAAAAACTCTGTGGCTATGAATACTGCTACAAGGCCATATTGAATAGCTATAATTTAGCTCAACTATAATGTACAATTTGAAAAGGTAACCTTAGGACAAAGGCTATATTGTTGTTGTAAAAGCTTTTATTCGACACTTTGTCATGAAGCCAACACACATATCATACGCATTACACATAATCATCATTAAAAATTAATTGGAATCATTAAGCAACCATTCATAATATACAAAAATACAGGCGGTGCAAGATATAGTTACAGGTTAGTTCATTGATTATACGTTTAAAGGGTAATATACATACCAGGGTTTTTTACTAGACCATTTGTTAAGAACAGTTATTACAATTATAAATAAATAGTTAAAAGCCAGAAGGATAAAATAAAATTACTTTTTTCCTATATTACCATTCCAAGTTTTTTCCTAATTATACAAACACTGTGGAAGTACCTACTCAAACCAAATACTATTAGCCTACTATTCGAGGATCTAAGTATACGCTCTGCCTCTTTGCATGAACGTATCCCCAGGTTTTTACAAAGGGGTATAATCCATTTTTTCCGAGGTGCTACGACAAAGGCTATATGCTGTTCTTTGATTATCATATAAGATGCTGTGTTAACAGCAATAAGTTTGTCAAGGCCCATCCGCTTGTCATAGTACGCCAGTGTCAAGTAGGTATCTCTGCATATATGTGCAGGTTGACCTAACCATCTTTCATGTCAATTTGCATGTTTTTAAACAATAACAGTGCACATTTCCATTTAATCTATAACTTGTTGTAGCAATAGGTAAGCATGCGGCTTTTGATGAAGAGACGAATGGTTAGTGAGCTACCAACAACAGTCGGCAACCTGTTTATCAAGCAATGTACTAGCTCTTTTAATGCTGTGCTTGATGGAAAGAGAGTACTTGGACAAAGGATGGCTTGGGTGACATTAACTTATTTGGTAGCAAAAATATGTTCTAGCCAAACATCAAACTAGGATCAAACTGAGGGAAAAAGCAAACTTCACTGAACAGATTGACCGAACAATTACAGAGCTTGAGGCAATGTTTAAATTCATTAACTGGTGGATGAATCCACTGCAGACTGTTCTACAGCTGTAGAGTGCATGCCTCACTGCCAAGAATTGCAACTGGTTTTCATTGAAATGAAGAAATTCATACACACCTCCATATCCCGAACTGTGCTCCCTTAAGCAAGCCTGTTAACAAAAGACAATTACACACCTTCAATGTAAACCTGTCACTAGCCTGTTTTGTACATATCAACACATTAGGGCCGGTGATATGTAATGGGACTCTTTCCTTATTTGCACCATGGAGCACATTTAAACAGGTTCCTAGAGAAGTTCCTAGTTATAAGTATGAACATTAGATACCTTATGTAAAAAATCAGAGGCTCGCCTAGTCATATAATGATGGGATATTCTGATGCAGCACAGAGCCTTATCGCCAGTTTTATTCACCTACAGTATGTGAATTTAATTCATTTAACTCTATATTTCTCACAGTGCTTTATTTTCAGACAGCACAGCTCGGAAACAGAAAGAGGCAAACCTTGTTCACTGTATTATCTGAAAATAAAGCACTCACTCAGAGAACTATCAGGTTAAATAATGCACTTTAAGCACTGCTAGTGCATAAAACAGGCACTTGCTCTGCACCCCACCAGCCAAGCCCATCATGATACGGCCTCAATGAACGCAAGACAATGGGGATCGCTTTTTTCCAGTGTTATGAAGTGCTAATGTTTACGAGAGGAAATAACTCATTTATGCTGCTTTCGCATGGAAGTCAGTGCACTAAAATGTCAAAGATAGTCAAGGCGACATCACGTCCTCTTTATCCTTAATGACTTCACATGACCTTTGGCCTTGAATTTACCAGGTCATGGCTCATTAACAAAAAGTAAAACAGCAGAAGTTTAATAATAACTGTATGAATAATATAACAACACAACATATGCACATGTCTATTTTAGAAACAACTAATATTAGGATGCTGACAGGATCTTTGAAAGGTCTGGGGCATAATACTAGCTCTGAATTGTAGCAGGTGAGTCAGCCAGTCCTCTAAAGAGGGTTTAGACGGTGGGGGTGTTGTATGGCGTTTTAGATTCCCAATGAATTTTCCCAATTCATGCCCCTATATAGGTACAATTCGCATTGCCCTTGGCATAGAAATCAAGCCTTTATTTAGGCATAGCCCATGCTACCCAAATACAGGCATGGCTACTTCCATCCGTTCATCTACGTCACAACGATTTCTTGGAAAACCAGACTCCTAAGCTGTAAGGGACTTCCCCTAGCCTGGATATTGATTTCTCCAAGAAACTCATTATTATGCATGAATAAGTATTCCTTAGGGGTTCATCCATAACGTTAATATACCCGACTTTACATCAAAGCTGGCATTCTTAAACACCTTCAAGGTATAAATATACCTTCACTTGCTATAGCACAACACGGTGTGGTTCGGTGCAGTTCGAGTACCTACTTGCACGACGCAGCTCGCTACAGCAAGTGCCGAAGGAAGCCGACTCTCCAGCTGATGCACTGACAAAGAAGCTGACATCCTCCTGCCGAGAATCCAGCTCCAGTGTTTCTGAATCCCCTTGTGGGGTGTTGGGAAATCGAGTCCCGAAACAGAGACACCAACCTCTTTCATTCTAAGGTATGGAGCTGATTAGAACCTAGAGAAACCTTTGGCAATTCTTGGCAGAACTAAAAACCTATGCTAAAGACAGCACCTACTTCTTCCCTGGTACTAGACCTAGGTTAGGTACATTGGGGTAGGTGTATTTTAGAAGCACCAGTTGAGTATTTTAGCCTGTGTTATTTATGTATGTATTTTTACATGTCATAGCAACAGACAATGCTATTACAGTAATATTTTATAATTCTACTCTAGCTGTACGCATTATACTTTGTATTCTGTCTAACGATTGTAGCAGTTTACCTCTCGCATGAGAAAGAAGACTGTTCAATAAATCCTTTTATTGAAACGCCATTCTCACTATTTCTGTGCAACTCTGTAGAAACGAAGCATGCACGATTGACAGAGTAAAATAGTTATCTATTGTTTCAACAACTCTGAAGATATTTGTTCCAGTCCTAGGGAAACAAAGTTGTCATGTTTATGTGGTTGTCAGAAACGAATCCCTTCTTGTTTACTCAAGAAAGTTTCTAGTGACCTCTGAGTTAGTGGGCACACACAATTAAGTTGAATGTACTTGATAGAGACATACTGACCGCAGTCCTATGTCAAATCTATAGTGTATATTATTCCAATGCCCAGAGCCTATTGGGAATATAGGAACTACACTACAGGGGGGTCCTACCCCAAAGGAAATTTTTGAAACATTTTGGGTCAACTAGTGCATTGGAAACACACCTTTAACATACATTTGTTAAAAAGAAAGGTTTTGAAGAGAAAATCCTTAAATATTCAAATCATTTCATGGTGTGCCAAGCAATGAAACCTGACACTCCTCAGGAGTTGATCCGATTCTCAAAACGACCTCCAATGTGCCAGGGCCAGCATTTTGCCGTGGATCTCCTTTAAGCAACAATTTCATAAAAATATCAGAGCATGCATGTTGCCATTAATGTCATTGATATGCAATGGGTGACCCTTATGTCAAAACCATCCTCAGTATGTCAGGGCCAGGATGTTGTCATGCTTGCCTCCCTCTCATATTTCCCAGTTGTCCTTTCTCATGGCAATAATTACATCCAATGTGTTAGGGCCAGCATTTTGCTACAGATGCTCACAGGTCAAGAATTTTCTCAAGTATGCCAGCTTCAGCATTTTTCCAAGGGTGCACAATATGCCAAGAATTACTTTAAGTGTGCCATTACCAGCATTTTCCCATTATGCATTAAAATGATCTCCAGTCTGCCAGTATTTCGTCACAGGTGCCTGCCAAGCTAAAGAACCCATCTACATGGCAAAATTAGCTTCACTATGCCAATGTAAATAACAGACTCACAAGCATAAGTAGTCTTAAAAAAAAGTTTGTAAAACTTTTCATTTTTTTTATGCATCCCGTTTTCGTTTCAGAAAAGATGGCTTAATTTAAAAGAATCAGTCATGGAGGTCTGCTGCCAATCCATTGAGTTCGTCCCCCGGATGCAATTGTATACGATATGTGTCCCGAGGATGCAGTGCAGGATCATGGTTTAGTTCTGAGGGATGCAAGGCATTGTTGCTTGTTCATGTCTCTAGAATGCAGACACGAGAGCCCTGCAGACATCACCAGTAGAGAAGCTCCACAATATACATGCTGCTGCACCAATCAAATATTAAAAAGGAAATATTGTAATAGTGCAACATCCATTTTATTTCCACGGATTCCCTTTTGTTGCATATTTCTATTTGTTTCATCTCTTTGCATGTATAGCAATTTGACGACTTTTAAACAGAATTGATAGAACATAAAATCACACTCCGATTGGGTGTTTATACATGAAACAGAGGGTGGTACATGAACTTTAGTTATCTTAACGCATGCATTAATAAATGACAGAGAATGGAAAAAACAAAGAAGAAAACTACATAGACAAAGGACCACCCTTTCTAAAGGACCTAAAATAGACTTAGCAAAAAGGCTCTAACATTTTCAGATTGCACCCCAGTCAATGATGTCAATTAACCCCTTCGCTGCGGCGGCTATTCCGCCGCAGCGCTAAGTGGGAGGCGGGGCCGCGCGGCGCTCCCGTACTGGTGACGGAACCGCTCCGTCACGGCCCTCGGGTGAGCTGTCCTTGTGACGGAACGGTTACGTCACGGCCCCGCCCGCTCTTTAGAACATCTGCGCAGGCGCGGAATTCGCGCCATGCAGACGTGGCGAGCGGGCCGTGACGGAACCGTTCCGTCACCAGCACAGCCCACCCGAGGCTCGTGACGGAACGGTTCCATCACGAGCATGGGAGGGGTTAAACTATGCCTGAAGCACAACAGAGCCATGGGATGATTAAGTATCCAACTTTGTAGGTATGAGGACATGGAAAGGGGCCAGTGAATCCAGAGAGCTGCTCACCTTTCTGGGACTAGTCGTTGAATTCTGAGCGGGACTTAAACTAGCAGTCAGGCATCAACCAGTCTGAAACGTTATATGGGAAACCTTTACAACTTTTTCCCTAATGAATGGAGTCTTGGAAGACTTGTCCTGAAGATTTGAGGAAGATTGGTATAGGCAACACTGCTTTTACCAAAGAATGATATTTCAATTTCATACCAGATGCAGTGATTAGGTTCAACCACAGCACATACAGGACCTCTTGCAGCTGTGCTTGGGTATAGTCATCATGTTGGTCTCTATTCAGAATTTTGAGCTGTGTAGAAGTATCTAAATTCCAAAGAAAGAGCACTGACAGGTAGGATTCCACAATGGCTGTTCCTTGCAATCACATGCTGGCTAGATTTGTGCTTTCCAGTTATTGGAGCTTTTGGTCTTGACAATTTGTTCTGACTTACTTATGTGATAGGTAAATCTGATTTGTTGAACCTAATACCAGAATCAGCCTTTAACGTCCCTTTCCTCTAAATATAAAAGTAAAACCATTCAATTATTTAGTAGAACAGACCGCCTCACTCCCACGTTGTGTTTGTCTGTAAATGTTTGAGATCCATCTGCAGGAGCTGTCTAGATCCAGGATGTATTTATAGAAGACACTTTAAAAAAATCATAATTTATCACTATGCTTTTTGCCATAGGATTTTATGGTAAAACCTTTTACCATTAATTGGTGATATTTTTCACCATTTCATTCATTCAATTTGTATGCAAGCCAATTATTGAAATGACGGTACAGTATTTTTGATTTTCAATTAGTTAAGAAACGTTTTTTCCATCAAATTCTAATTGGTCATATTTTCCTTTCCTTTGAATCATCTTACCATTCATAGACATGGTAACACAGAGCAAAAACAGTGTCAAGTTACTGGCCTGGTTCTCTAAGAATAGCCTTTCTACAGCATGCATTGCACAGTCAAGTAGAAAAACCATGTCTTCAGTTTCCTAATCCCTACTGTCCACTATCATCACTTCTCCATCCACATTGTTTATCCTGATAACGGATCACTGCTATTGCTGCAGACGATCACAGTATTCGCATATAAGCTCATACTATTCTTGGTATCAGTAATACTGGCTCTTGACTCTTTTCCTACATTACTTCCCAAAGGCACTCAGTGTCCTGGTGCACATCCAGCTATGCACACACCTCGCTTCCACAGGTGGTCCCCAATCTTTTCCATTTCTGTCATCCCAGTGGGTGTTATTTCCTCCATGTTTGGGTTCTTGCCTATTCACTGATGATGCTCAAGTATTTGTATTTTTCCCACTATCAGTCAACTCTCCCTATACTCAGTCTCACGACTATCTCTGTCATCGAAAATAAGATAGCTTCATGATCCTGAATGCTAAATGTAACTAAGACCTAAGTCCTGTAATTCCCCCTTCAACTCCACACAAAACTATGGTTCCATCCCTGCATTCTGGTGCTTGTAGTTCTGCATTTCCAATCAGAAAAGGAAAACTAAACTTCAGAAGGTAAATTGACTGGGACCTAACATAGGAAAATGTCACATATTTCAACGTGCTCCTCCATATGTCCCTCAACTGGTGTGTGTTCATGATGTCATGGGTCGGTTTACAGACAGCTTTAGCAGTGTTTTGACATTATTTAATCATTTCTTTTAAAAAGCCTAGATAAAGTGGACTTCTGGTCAGCCTATTTAAGCCACTGGCATTCCTGTGGTTTTCGTGGTATAACATTCCTTCAATGGGCTTTTCATCAAGGACATGGCTTATTGTAGAAGGTTAGTTTGTTCATTACATGGTTCTCATTAGGTTTGGGTCCTGGATATCATGTAGTCTTTTTATGCAATTGCAAATGCAACAACAAAAACGAATAAATGGCAATTATCAAAACCACCCTGCTTTAAATATTTTGCATTGCACACACCTTGCAACTTCTTGTAAGACTAGTCTTTCTTAAACATACTGAACAAGCATTCTCTACTATAATTCTATTGCACAAACATCATGATAGCAAAGTTTTACTGACAATAGCACCCTTGCACTACTTCTTCATATATAGTAAATATATGCTTCTTTCAAATTGGACACAACTCCTCTTTTCCTACCATACATATGCACATACATATTTCCCTCTTGTACACTACTAATCAGTGGCGGCTGATGAACTTTAAAATTGGTGCGGCAGAAGTGAAACTCCTCAGTTTGCCTGAACGACTGAGCACAGTTGTGCCAAGGGGCTTTGGAAGGGAGGAAAGAGGTTGCAAGAGATGTTGATTACATCTTTTATTGATCCACCAGGCTCTCTCCCTTACCAATAAAGACAGAGGTAAGCATGCCAGTTACCCAGATTATAGGTCCTAAGAGTAAGACCCACCAGTAGATGAATGTGCCTGAGAATCGCATGACTGTTTCTGAGCCACCCTGGTAATTATGACTGAGACACACCAAGACCTCTTATAGAGACTCACCCACAATGAGTGCAAGTGAAACAGATGACAGTGCCTGAGACTGAAAGTATGACTTTCAGAGAACAACAACATTAACACTAAATGCTGTACTCTTGCTTTATAATTTGTACCCCTTTTGCAGTGGCATTGTTCCAGGAATCAGAATGCAATGGGGCAGTCACCTCTGGATGGAGAGTCTAGTTTATACCCCCGTGTTTCTTCTTGCAGTGCGTTTTGAACTCATAAAACCATAGGCTGCTCAGACATCTCCTCACAGATCCAGTTATCTCAGAGCAGCAGTGTAGTCATGCAGTGCTGCAATCAAAGCCAAAATGATCTAATTTTCCCCATGTTTGTGCTGGGCATGGCCAAATTTAAATAAAAGCTTGAGACAACTGCATTTTAACAGCTGTGCATGCTGTATGGCCAGGGGCATTCAGCTGAACTGGTCTTTGACAGCATTGGTGTTTGGTTTTTTGTCATATTCGATATGGTGGTATGTTCATCAGACCTGGGAGTATTTTGTTTACATACGGCACTGGTCATGTGGTAATCAGCAAGCTCAGCTCACAGATGGAAGTTCTAAACTATACCTGGTCTATGCATTAGTAGGTCATCCGGATCAGATTTTTTTCTTTGCATTCTGGGACTTGTAGTCACAGTTTTTTAACTGTCTAAATTATAGGACTACAATATTTAGAATGCAGCCAAGAGCCCTGAAATGGATGAGCATGTGCCAAAAACATGTGAGTTTTGCCTTCAGTCACTTCCTCATGGCCTGCTTGTAGTTGTAATTATGGATGGTGTACCGCATGCAGCACCATGTGGGTGTAAGTAAGGCCCTGCTCTTGCCTGGGAGTGCAGCACCTTTTGTCATGCTCATTGCCCTGTAAATGACGCTCAGGAAGATGATTGAAACATGGCCCTGCACCCTAGTAATACTTTTGTGGGGCAGAGGCCAGGGAGGGTGCATTGTGCATATACATACCTGTAAAACCTATAAATTACTGCCGTGAACCACCAATACTCACTGTATATATCTGTTCCCTAATTACACGTTGCACCGTTTTTCGCTGATTACACATTGTCTCTTGCGTTACCACTTTTTGTATCGCATACACAATTGAGCACCAAGTCCAATTCGGGTTACTTTCGCATTCCTTGGCTACAGTGCTGCCACAACTGTACCCACTTTATTGTGTTTTCAAAATATATGATGCCAAGTGCACTTTTCAAAAATTCAATCATAGTCTCCCTTTTTTCTTTCATGTAATGTGTTATACATGCATTTCTAACTGTCCTCAATAATCATACCAGTTGACATATTGTTGTTTTACCTCACATACCTACCCACATCTCAACGTGGTCTATTGGTTATACGCCTGTAGTTACATACTATACATACAGCATAACAGTTTCAACACAAAGAATGGCGGGGTGCACTATCAACCTTTTCCTTCCATTTCAGTTTACCAACAATTTAGAGACTGCAAGGGAGTGTGAAAAAAGGTACAACTGCTCACCATGCAATTTTCATGCACCATAAAGTTAAATTGCTTAAAAATGTTCACACAGAAATGAACAACGATCAAAAGTGACTGAGTGTAATTTGTTGAAGGCACAGCACATTTGTCCTGTGTAATCATTTCTATGCAATATTTTTAAAACCATTACACTTTGTGGTCAGTAAAAACACCCAGGAATCATGCCTGCCAAGCAAATATCAAACATGCGAGAGCCATCCCAGGGTCTGAATTCAATAAAGGCTTTTACTGCTTTGTGAGAAGCGACTGTCATGTGGCTGATTCTTGATTCCCATAGAAGGCCATTCCTGAATGCTAACGCGGAAGTTTAGAGCAACGAAAAAACTGAATGAATGTTTAGCACGCATGAGATCAAATAACAAGCAGACCTTTTGCCTTATATTTTCAATTTGTCTTTAAATGCTTTTTCATGGCTGTATTGGCAGGGGTTAGCCAGGAAATCAATCCTGCCAATCACACATGAGCGAATGCCAAGACATTAAGGTAATAGAAGGGGCTAGTTTGGCGACGAGAAGGGGGAAGATGCTGGCCATAGATGCTGACTTTGCATCTAGAGATCGAAGATCGAGTCTCGGTGTGGGTGCGCCAAGCTATGTGAAATGCCCATTGGAGGAGTTTGTGCAATTCAAATTTGTAATAAAAAAAGTATTTTCTCTAATAAATTGAACCATGAATGAAAATTCTGCTCTAAATCCCCCTCTTCCTGTTGCCTGCCCTAGGTGATATCTGCCACTAACTGTCAGCAGTTCTACGTTCTGCTCATCTTTGTTGTTTCACAAGGAATGTGTCAGATCTCACTGTGGACAGCCTGCCAAATTTCCAGCCTCATGTTCTCAAATTTGAAATCTTTCCGACCTCCTCCCAGCATGTGATGTGGCCAAGGAGACTTGTTGATCCCATCCCACTCTGTGACGATTTAGGAAATGGGCGGGATGCAGTGCCACACAGTGTGCACCCTCGCTGATTGACAGCAGCCTCGGAAAACGCGGTGCTTAAACTTAAAGCACCCAGGCTGTTTTCTATCAGAGAGGCTGCTCTGCGTCATAGAGGGCAGTGGTCTAACATTGTTGCACAGCACAGAGGACCAGGGCTGATACAAGGTGAGCCCTGTAAAAACTGCGACGGCAGGCACAAGCTAATTTGCCCATGTACCTTTCCAAAATGCCTAGCCTGATTGTGACTGACCAAGGTCAGAGTTCTAAATGTATGGTGACTGTCTAGTTCAAAATACAAAAACGATAGGAGGTTATGTTGGGGGGAGGGGGGCGTCCCTCAGCCCTAATTAATGAACTGCCCCTGCTACTAATATCTGTAACCAAGATATCTATGATAACACTGTCCCGTTATCTTTCAAAAGAAGAAGTTACTTATCTTTAGTAACGCTCTTTCTGGGAGGGACTCGATCTAGCTACAGATGCCTCCCCTTTTGAATATTCCCCTAGTATCAGACTGGATCCCTAAAAAAATGTCAGCAGTACCTCTGTGCCAGTAGGTGGTGTTGTGCGGATATGCACTGACACTACAGAAATAATGTGCTGAGCCTATACAGGGGCCACTCCCACGTGCTGATGCCAGTTGCTTTCGAGGTTGTCCACACCCTCAGATGCAAAGCAGCAACAGAAAACTGGCTTTGAACAATGTGAAGATTCCTAGACTTGGGATCTTATTAATGGATCAAGCCAAATTCATAGAACAGGAAAGATGAGGGCACCAATGGTAAGTAGCTTGATCTTCTGATAGAGACTTCTAATCACAGGTTGCTCCCCTTTTAAATAGAGACCAGAAAAGTACCTATTTGGAGGTGGGTCTGTAAATTGGCTCCAACCAAAAAGCGCTATAGGACTGAGTGGTCAAAATGCCTCTCTCGGTGAACATGGCTTTCCAAGCAGTAATGCTTCATTAATCGATGGAGTGGCGCCCACATAGCCACCTGACAGATGTCCTGAACAGGAACTCCATGTGCCAATGTAGTGTTAACAGATTTGGCCCAGCTGGAATGAGCTCGCAGTCCTTCAGGAGGCTGCATTTTGGCCAGTGCTTAGCAGAATTTAATGCACAGTACAATCCAGCGGGAGATGATTCTTTTCTACACAGACTTACCATTTTTCATATCAGTGAACCCTACAATGAGCTGATATACCACCCAGTGTTCTTTGATACGATCGATAGGAAAGCTGAGTGCTCTTTTGACGTAGGAGAGATGGATTCTCTCCTCATTCTTGGAGGAGTCAGGCAGAGCATAGAACGCTGGTAAGTTGATGGTCTGACCAATTTGGAATGGTGTCCCAATTTTTGGCAAAAAAGATGCTTGTGTCTGCAGAACTAGGTTGTCTGGGAAGAAGGTGGTTTATTGTGGACTAACACAAGGGCCCAGAAGCTCACTCACTTGACGCACTGGTGTGATCTTGACAAGGAGCACTGTTTTAGGGTGAGAAGCCACAGGGACAGCTGAGAAGAAGCTCAAAGGGGGTGCACATTGGATATGTGCAACCAAGTTAAGGTCCCACTGTGGCATGAAAAAGAGCGTACAGGAAATGTGTTGCAGGTCTTTCAAAAACCCATCAAAATAGGTGGTCTTAATAATGGAGCTAATCTAGCAACTCTGCCAAAAGCAAAGCCTTTCTGGATGAGAGACAAAACAAATAATAGAACATCAGGTAGCTTGGCCTGGACTGGGCCAATTTGGCATGTGCCACACCAACCTACAAATGTGTCCCAACGACAGGCAGTTTTCGTTGAAGGACACCTGGCTGCGAAGTTGACACCAACCAGCTCAAAAGGAAGGTTGAGGGTGTTCACCTGTTACATCTCAATTTCTAAGAATGATGGTGGATATTGCAAAGGCCAGAGTGCAGAATGTGTCAGCAGGTTGTCCCGAAAGGGCAGGCTGATTAGATGACAGACGCTCAAGTTGAGGAGCTTTAGATGCCCTGCTCTTCATGTCGATTCTTGGGGTCTCTTGGGCCCGATCATAGACCTGAAAGTATACAGGAGTCCTGAGTTCTACTCTAGGTGGAACGCGGCTACTGGTGAAATACACCTTGGAAACTCCAACACGCAAAATTGCTGACATTGCATTTTCTTTGCAGCGGCGAATAGATTGAATAAAGATTCTCCCCATTCGTGGAAGAGACTGTGCACTACTTCCAGGTGTAACTGCCACTCATCATACGCTAGGTTTCGAAGGCTGAGCTCATCTGCCCTGGCATTCAAGGATCCTGCCAGTTGGTTCACCATCAGGAATATTCCTTTATGGTCCAGCCATTTCCAGAGGCACAGTGTCTCATGGCACAAGGTTTGTGACCCCACCCCACCTGCTTGTTGCAAAACCACATGGCGGTGTTGTTATGTGTATGCACCTGTAGCAGCCTCCCCTTTGGTGGATAGAAGGAAGGCTTTCAACACAAAGTGGATTGCTCCCAGCTACAGAAGGTTGATATGGAGCTGGGACTGCAGGCCTCTGACCTTCACCTCTCCCAGGTGGCCGCCCCTACCCATAAGTGATGCATCGGTCACCACTATCTGTTCTATAGTGCAAGGGTGCCTGCACTGGTGCCAATCAGCACACAGTGTGACAGCGTAAGTAGAGAGCAGAAATGCTCCAAATCTTTGTAAATATGGAACATTTTTGCTCTCTCCCTTTCATGCAACGCAGCACAGCAAGTTCCCTTGCTGTGCACCATTGTGTGAAATAATAGCAAATATGTCTCACAATACATCACTAGCCAAATCTATAAGCATTTATATTTTCATTAAAAAGAACAACACCTCTTTTCAATCTCATGTGATTCACAGCTTATCATATTCATGTAACTTTGCAGAATTCCATAATAACAAATGTCTTTGGTGCGGTTTTCAACACCAATGACTGGGGCAAGTCTGCATTATTGCCAACTTTCCTTGCATCCTGTTCCTATGGAGGAACAAGAGGGGCAGATGGCCTTACATGTCTTTTACCACCATGGACTTACTTCCATCTGTATGTTTTTCCCATGTGTTTCTAAACTTGCCACCTGTAACCAACACAACCACACACTTTGTTCTGCAAGAGCACATTCTATTCAAGATTAACACAAAAAAACTAAGAAAACTTGGGATACACATGGCTTTGCACATAAAGTCACCAGACCTTCACTTGTATTAGAAGAATATATACAGGGACAATGGAAACAAATCTATGGTATCTACCTTATGGCATTAAATTACAACACTATTAAATCTGTTGTTTTTTAGTACAACATTTTCAGCATGCAAAGACTCATCAATAATGCACAATTCATTCCATTGTCACACTCAGAGGTAAGTTGAGTTAACGTTCTGAAATGTATCTGATCCAGCTTCAGCTAGGCAGGTGCTCGGCGCTACCTACTCAACGCTATCTTGGCCAAATTAAGAAGTGATGCAGACTCCTCTGTCCTGTCACTAAGATAGCAGTGTATCAGGGAGTTAGCATTCTCGGTACCTTTCTTTATGTATCTCATATGCATTGAAAATGGAGACTTAAGGGGGGGGGTGGTGGAGAAGCAAAAATCATTTGTTGCAATAGATTAGTAGTTCAAAATGTACTTTAGTTTTAGGAAATTAGGAATACGGTAAAAGGCTGATTTAGAAATGTATAGTAGTACTGCATTATGCCTGTTAACATATTTCTTTAGAGAATAACGGTATCACAAATCTTTTTTTCCCTCTCGTTTATTTCTTACATCAGCACCCAAGTGAAGAGGGCATCATTAGAGCAGGGCGATGTTGTTAAATCTAAGGTCAAGGGACAATCGATATTTGCCCGGCGGTATCGCCTCTTTAACCCACGAATTATTAATCAATGAAGAGGCAGGCGCTGGAGACGGGAAGGCAGGAAACAAGGTTTATTCTCTCCGGAGGAGAACACATCAGTTCAGACAGCAGGTATCGTCATGAGGTGCTCTACCCGCATCTCTGAGGCCTGGCCTCTTATACACAGGTTTATTGCTTTATTACATACAACACATTCTTGGCAAGGCTTTGATATACGGAAAGACATTCTCGGAACCCCCGCTCCCAGCCCGTTCCCACACACATATACAGCAGAAGTCCCCACCCCGGTCACAACAGGTGATGATTATCGCGCAGCTGGACATTCCGCCGATTCACGGAATGTGGGGGGTTTGATCGGATCTCATAGGGTGGGGGCTTTGATCAACTCGAGGGTCCTTCAATGAAGGAAGCTTCCTACTGTACGGGGGGGCAATAAACAGTATCCGCAGAGCTTAGGTGGTGGCCTGGGAACGAGGAAGACAAACGGGCACACAGGAAAAGGGGGTTTGCATCAAAGGGCCTGGGACCAGGAAAGGAATGAAGGGAAGTGTCGCGCTGGGAACGGGATGGAGTTCCGAGGCAGAGCTGCGCTGAAGAGGGGTTTATGACCCAAGGCATGTGCGAGCGGGGGTTGTCAGAGTGTGGGCTTTGTGAGGGAGGAGGGCTATGCTCGGGGCCACTGGCATGCAAAAGGGTTTGTTCTGATCGAGGCACCTAAAATGGCGGGTGCGCATGACAAAAAGTGTGGCATCAGGGGAAAAAGGCAAGATGGCGCAGATAATGTTTACCAGACCGTACTAATTTTCCACAGTCCTCCCTTTAACATATCCAAGACATCTTGCTGGCCTATTTCCAATTCATGTCGACTGTGGTGGTCATAGGAAAAGAAGTAGGTACCCAGGTGAAGGAGTTATAAACATTACATTTTAAAATCTTTCATCTTAGGAGGCGGGTCTATCGATAAAAAAACTCGTTTGCAGGAAAGCCATAGTAATGCAATAACAGACAAAGATGATTCTGTAGTGAGAGCATTGGGTACATTTCATAGCTGCTTATAGTCGTTCGGAATGTAAATTGATAGGTCATTACATATGTGAGTTCTGTTCATGTTTGGTTGGAGCATAATTAATACAATGGTGGCTGGGAGAGAAATGAGACGTAGTAGAAACGATAATTGAGGGCGTCAATGTTCGAAGTTAATGAGTTCTCAGCATTCTTTGTCGTCTTTTGTTGGCGCTGTGGAGCACCGGCGGTGGAGCTACGGGTCCAGCTCTATTCTAGGTCCCGCGTTGCAGGGCACGACCTTTTCCTCGCGTTTCTGGTCAAAAAGGTCCTTTCCGCCCTGTGTCCTTTGAGTTGATTGTCAAAAAGGTTCAGATGGAAGAAGAGTGTGTAGTCCATAGGGTAGGTCGGAAAAAAAGGGGGGGATGGAGCTGGGCCAAATCGGGAACAGATCAGGGGGGCGGAAATTTCAGGTAGGCGGGCTCATGACCGAATTCAGAGAGCGGGGACTTTTCGGCACACGTTGAACATTGAGCAGGGGCATCAGGTCAGCCCTTTCCTCTCACTTTGACGGAAACAGTGCCTCGTCCTGCAACTCCTTTCTGTCGCGGTCTCGCCTTGGCCAACGTCGCAGATGTTCCACGATCTGTAGTCAGGCCACGTGCTCCCACATCCTGTCCTTCTTTCCTCCGACAGTCGTACCCTTAAATGAGTTTGAAAAGACAGTCTTTAGAGAATTGGCAGAGGAAGGTAATCACATAAGTCTATTTCTCTCCCAGCTCCAGGCAAAAATGGAAATGTCCGTTATATTAGGGTTCGCAACTAACATATAAATGATTGATGATGGGCCTGCTGGATTTACTATAACTTTCCTTCACAGCTATTTCTTTGGTGTTTGTTGGTCGTGGGACGAGATCTGGCACCTTTTATTGCATTACAGTTACGTCAGTTCTTCTGACGGAGGTCCACCTTCTTAATACGAGCCTTACGAAGCTATACCGTTCTCCAGGGCTTTATATTTAAAAAGGGTGCTGTGTGCTATCACCATGGTCTGACAGGTATCTTGCTGAGGGACGAACATAGGCTAAACATTTTTCATTCTATCAATGCATCCTGCCTTTCAACTAAACATTTTCGCTTTCAACAGGGTTCATTGCAATGATTTCTTCGCTTCGGTCTAATCTTTAACTTTGTAAAACATCATTCTGGTTCCTACGTAGCCTCTTACGGCCTGACTACTTAATTGGAAAAGACAGGGGTCTTATGGGAAACAACTAGGGACATAGAAAACTGTGGTAAGGGCGTAAATAGACCCATCTCTTACGACCGGGGGTGAGGGACAGTTTTATAATCCTCGTCTGGGGCAGCTGATACGAAACAGGGGGCGTTCCGGGAACATGAGGAGGTTTTGATCACCTTTACTGTTTGGGTATTGCGACAATTCGGGACGGGGAAGGTCGCGTTATCTGAGGCATCTTTTTATAACACAGGAGCCGCTGACATGTAGTTCCCTTATTTCGGGTCAGATTAGGGAACCTCAGTCGTCTTACCTGTCCTTTCCCTAATGGCCAAATCTCGGTTTCATCAATTTTTAGCAGAAAGGAGAGGTAGTGACACGGCGTCAGGGTGATTTTTATTTAGGATAAATTTTGAGCAAATACTTGTGGTATTTGGAGCCAATTGGGTGGTGCACTAGGGGTGGCGGTTTGCCAATTTAGGTGCTAGTCGTTCGGAAGAGCGAGAGAGAGAGAGAGAGAGAGAGAGAGAGAGAGAGAGAGAGAGATGTGCAACAACAGGCTAAATAGTACACGTGCGACATGGGGAGTGGCCGTGCATTAAGATAGGCTATTCAGCGCATTATATAACATAAGACATTACGGGTCTGTGTTAGAATGTTGAAAGCATGCAGTTTGGGATGGACGAGCATTAGGCCGGGTACAGGGGACATGCATCGAGTAAAAAGGGCACCATTGTGTCGCATTTCTTGCATTCTCGGTCCTTTAACCAGTTAAGTCAACGCGTCAGTCATACACAAACATCGTCTCATAGTTTCAGACATACGTGACAGGTGTCCATTCACGCAACACGGATTAAGGGTGATCGCTTTCATCATGTCATACAATTTATTGGCTCTTTTGGTACAAGAGCAGTTTGTGTGTGTTTAGGTGCCACCAGGCAGTGTCAGTCCGCTTCGTGTATCAGACATGGCGAGGCTTCAGATCTTCACCATACCTTGGTCGTGATTCCGATGTGGCCTGCAGGGGGGGGGGAAGAGGGGAGGGGAGGGGGACAACATTCGAGCATATCAAAAGCACGGGTACGAAGGTCTTTTACTTACCTCATACTCGTCTTATCTCCTCGGGATAGAATCCCTGGGGTTGTGGTTTCTGGAGCCAAGGGGGGGGGGGGCAGTGTGTCCTTATAGGCTGTGAGTAGGAAAACGTTAGAGAATCAGAAGCACTTAGCGCGAGGTTTCTAGTTGGTAGGTGTACTTAGCTATCGGGGTCCTTAAATCTCTTCCAACGCTGTGATGTTCTAAGGTTTATCAGCTCTTCGGTCAACTCTGTTCCCTAGTACCTTTGAGTGTCGTATCTTTATAATATTCTATCATTTACCCATCCTTTATATTCCATCTTTTACACCGTTTCGCCTTACCCAACCCCAGAAATCGAGGTCTTTCTCCATGCGCGAGTCCCTGAGTCAGTCGCATATTTGACGGCAGAGTGTCGTGTCTTAGATTCGATCCTCCATCCGGGGCTGGGCGACCATCTTCTATTAACCTTAAAGAGAGAGCAGAGTAGGGTGCACAGAAAAGAAAAACTCTCCCGCCGATCCCACATTTTAAATAAAGCATGCAATACCCGTTCATAGTTTCGAAAACCTTTATTTGCACAATCGTTCAGCATGTTGATAGGACAGTGTGATCGGGGTTGGCCGGATACGGCAATGGCTAAAGTGCGTACAGTAGAGGGGGGGGCTATCTTGTAGGATTAAAAACATGTTTAAAAAGGTTCATTCATTCATTTGCAGGGAACTAAAAACGTCTATCGAGTAGTTGAGGGACCAAGGGGCATTTTATTTCATAATTGGAAACACAGTTGGACTAGTTGTAATCAAATTCCTATAGGTATACCATGGGTGTGTGTTATAAGCGAGGTTACATGATAATATCATAATGAATCGTACATTGAAAAAACAGTTTTCACGGGTCCCTTCTACATGTTCATCGAGTGAACCCTCCTTCCTTTTCGTCAAGTGTACAAAGGATCATATATATTTTTCAGAACATCGAGTCTTTTTAGCTAAAAAAACACCACGAGGTGTTCGTGAGTTCCTATTGATACCGGCGCCATTTTGGGCGGGGCCGGGTTAGTCCGGAAGTAGCATCAGGGAAAAAATGTTTCCTACAACCGGCAGTTGGACCAGAGTCCTTTTCGGCAGTTCGAGAATTCATGCTAACAGAAGGAGTGGCTATGTCATGCTTATTTCGTTAGCGATCAAGGCAGTTGTTCCTCACCGGAAGCCTGCAGGGGCCGAGGGCTCCTGGGACTTTTGTAGAATCTTCAAGGCTGTGGGGGTGCTGTCGGAGGTGGGGCAAGCGCCCGAGTTACGTTGCTGTTCAAAGTTACTCTAGCGGCCGAGACCCGCCTTCCAGGGGGCCCAGACGCCATTTTGAGGCCTGCAGCAGCCGCCCTTCGTCGAGTCTGCAAGAGTGGAGGAGACCTTTTGGAGTGAACCCATGTCCAGTGCTGCGGAAGTATGGCCACCTGCGGTGCATGTTCGGTGCTGTGCGGGTATTGGCGCAGCCGTTGCATGTTCGGTGCTGCGCAAGTATCGGCACCGTTGCATGTTCGGTGCTGCGCAAGTACTGGGGCGCCACCATGGTATGTTCGGTGCTACGCAGGTATTGGCACCACCGCCTGGCTGGAGGAGTTCGGCGCTGGGCCGGGGGCTGGGAAACCTCCTATCCGTGGAGGTGGGAGAGGCTCGTCCGCGTCGCCTCTCCCTCCCAGCCCGACCTGGACTAATTTTCGCGGAGGTATGTACAAGACATCCCCCCTCCAGAGTTGTCACAGCCATTATTCAAGAAAGAAGTGGCGCCTGGCGTGTTGCTGCCGCCATTACAGAGGAGAAAAGAAAGAAGTGGCGCCTGGCGCGTTGTCGCTGCCATTACGGAGGAGAAAAGGAAAAAATGTCCCGTCCGTCTCTGGGCCGGGCTTCCGGTGGATGTCGGCCGGACGCCCCTTGCTCTGGCCCCATGAACGGGTTCCTTGGCTCATCGGCTGCAGCCGGATCCAGTTGGTCCCAGTCCCCGGCTATTGGTGGCCGGACCGGGGGAGCATGTGGCGGGACTATCTGCAACTCTCACGTGCCACCGTGGCCGGACTGGGGGAGAGAGAGAGGGGGGTCGAGGACATAGACATCCCCCCCCTACAACTCTCCGGTGTGGTCAAGGTGATCCCCTGGCTGGGTCCCGCTGGCCCTTGTCTCTCCTCCGGCTCCACCCTATGTTACGATTTCCTGGCCGACTGTTGGCAGCAGGACCCGCCTTATATGGGTTGCTGCCGGCTGGGCGTAGCCGTAACCCTGCCCTACTTTGGAAGGTTCCAGAATGGGGGGGGGGCGAATGTTCTGCTGACTTTCATTTTCTAGTTTACCATTCTTGTTTCAAACGTTTTCTGTTGTTAGGGCATTGATAGGTGTTATTATTACGTACTGTTATTTGTTTCTTGTTCGTTATGTTAAATAAAAGTTCAAGTTCATCAGTGGCCTACGGATTTCGTTTTCCCATTCCTTTCTTTCCAGGTCGTTCCATGCTAAAGCTTCTGTTAACAGAAGTTTAAGTAACACGGTAACACAGGCAGAGGGATGACGCAGATTCATGCATCACGTACACACAAACTCAGACGGGGAGACAGTACAAATATTATATAAAAAGACCCAAGACAAACATAAAACAGTTATTGGCCATAATTATCTTATTTCTATATGCTGCGCATACCTTTTGTTAGAGCAATGGGGCAGGCTTTAGTTGTATGCCTATAAGGATGCGGAAGAAAGGAGGTAGTAGGTTTTCAGACATTGGCAATATCCCTAGTCCTCTCGGCGAAGGATACTTGTGTGACCCTTACCTCGAAATACCCTAAACTTTTCCCTACTTGGCTAAACGTAAGGATGCTTGATCATGTGTGTACATTATTCTTTCTGGTTTCTTCGGGGTTTGTCGTCTGTCAATTTAGAGCTAGACTGGGTTTTCCCGTCTTATCGTTGTTTGATCTATGAGGACTCGAACATGTCGCTGAAATCGGCCTGGCGAAATCTGTGCCATCGGGCATAATCGAACGTGGTGGTTCTATCTGGCCTGTCCATGTCAGTCTGATTCATCTTTGTCTCGCGCCTTTTCCCTTTCTGCCGGCCTGTTATTCCTGTCGGTCCTCTGCTCCTACTCACGTTCAGTAGAGTCGGGCATTGGGCTTTCCAGTGCCCGGCATATCTACAAAAAGCACATTGGTTTTGCCCTAAGTCTGGCCGTCCTGTGCGTAGTGTCGGGGGATTACTTTCGGGACGTTGTGTCCTGGGGTCGTCCTGTCGATATGTTCCTTTACCTGCTCTGTCCTCGTCTCTTTTCTTTCGTTGCATTGCTTCTTTGCGCCACATACCGAGGCAGTCGAGCATAATAGGCGTTGTCTTATTATCACGAAGGGCTATTTCTAACGTTTCTATTTTATCAAGATCGAAGGATCCTATCAGTGGCCACTGTTTCTCTTGACTTTCTTTGGTATACCTGTGCCACAGTTTACTATAGGCTATGGTAACTAATCCATAGTTTATGAACATGTCTTTATTAGGGGTGCCTTCCAGCGGAGCTAGATGATCCACCTCTAATAAACGGTCCGGGCTGAACCAGCTATCGACCAGTGGGGAGAAGACAGATATGACAGCTCACAACGAGGGACAAAAAGTCAGCACTGCCTATCTTATCACTGTGTGCAAAGACTAGACAGAATATTTCTATTCTACGTTGTTTGCAGGCAGTGAATACCTCATGAACCAATATCAAAACAATAAATAAACAACCAGTGGGGAGAATAAGTAGATCCGCAAAGGTCTGCGTCCTCTACCCTTTCACTATCTGCAAAGGGGAACCTGTTCTTTCCTGTTTGTAGACAGAGAATCTCCAGAAAACAATCCGCGAACAGTAGTTCGAGGTCAAAAAACCATTAATCAGTGTGGGAGGGGGAAATCTCCCGAAAATAATTTGTGAACAAATGAACAATCAGTGGGGGAGAAAGATAGGCACGCTGGCTGCGTTACTTATCCTTCACTGTTTGCAAAGAGAAAGAGCCTACTGTTTCTTCGTGTGCAGACAGTGAATCTCCAAATAGGTCAACAAAGAGTAATACTAGTATTTTCTGAACAATTAAACAATTATTTCGTGTTTCGTCGTGTCTACACGACCTTACCCGGACCGTATGGACAGTTTCTTGTCTTCCGAATCCAGCGCCCGATCGTCCTCTTTTCTTTGTATTCCTCGCAGCACTCCTGATGGTTCCCAGTCAGGACCGTAGATCACTCGGGAGAGGTCTGTTCGGAACCAGTGAAGTTCGGATGATCGGCTGCCAGACGAGGGTCTATTGGGCAAGAGCTCTCCCGATCGTTGCAGTCGTTCACTCTGTCGTCAGGACCTCTCCCACTGGATCCACGAGTCGCTGATGGGCCCCACGCTTGGGACGCCAATTGTTAAATCTAAGGTCAAGGGACAATCGATATTTGCCCGGCGGTATCGCCTCTTTAACCCACGAATTATTAATCAATGAAGAGGCAGGCGCTGGAGACGGGAAGGCAGGAAACAAGGTTTATTCTCTCCGGAGGAGAACACATCAGTTCAGACAGCAGGTATCGTCATGAGGTGCTCTACCCGCATCTCTGAGGCCTGGCCTCTTATACACAGGTTTATTGCTTTATTACATACAACACATTCTTGGCAAGGCTTTGATATACGGAAAGACATTCTCGGAACCCCCGCTCCCAGCCCGTTCCCACACACATATACAGCAGAAGTCCCCACCCCGGTCACAACAGGTGATGATTATCGCGCAGCTGGACATTCCGCCGATTCACGGAATGTGGGGGGTTTGATCGGATCTCATAGGGTGGGGGCTTTGATCAACTCGAGGGTCCTTCAATGAAGGAAGCTTCCTACTGTACGGGGGGGGGGCAATAAACAGTATCCGCAGAGCTTAGGTGGTGGCCTGGGAACGAGGAAGACAAACCGGCACACAGGAAAAGGGGGTTTGCATCAAAGGGCCTGGGACCAGGAAAGGAATGAAGGGAAGTGTCGCGCTGGGAACGGGATGGGGTTCCGAGGCAGAGCTGCGCTGAAGAGGGGTTTATGACCCAAGGCATGTGCGAGCGGGGGTTGTCAGAGTGTGGGCTTTGTGAGGGAGGAGGGCTATGCTGGGGGCCAGTGGCATGCAAAAGGGTTTGTTCTGATCGAGGCACCTAAAATGGCGGGTGCGCATGACAAAAAGTGTGGCATCAGGGGAAAAAGGCAAGATGGCGCAGATAATGTTTACCAGACCGTACTAATTTTCCACAATGTGGCTACCAATTACCAAATGGCGAAGCAGCACGCGCAATGTAATTCGGTTTATTTCTTTATTTCTTTACTTACCTCTGTTCGGCCGTATGCCGGAGTTTACTACCCACCACCCTGCCCCGCCCCACCGCCCCACAGCACTACCTCGAGGAGCCGCTACTGCTGGATCTGTTTGTTCTAATGCCAGAATTAGAGCTTTCAGTAAAGCCAGCTGTGCAGTGCAATCACCTAGTGACTGCATACATGTTTTGAGAGGCTGGAGTATTCCATCCTTCATTTGACCCCTTATTGCTGGGCAAGCGATGGAGCATTGATGTTTTGTTCCAACTGCAGGCTGTGCAGAACTATCAGTGTAAACTACGGAGTCGGACTGATTTAGAGGCATTATTTCACTGGGCACAGGTTTTTCTTTTTCATATTGTACTTGTGTTTGTAATGTAGAATCAAAGACTATGGGGTCGATTCCGATTCGGGAAAAACCGCTCCGAATAGCCGTTCGGAGCGTTTTTCCCATACGAATTGTACCCTGCAATGTCCCCCGTACGTACGATGAAGTACGATTCGTACCACGATCCGTACTTCGTACGAGTCGTACAAGACACCATACGACTCTAATCTCTGCACGATTCTCCCTCGGAACCCGCTGTACACGACATCTGTACGGTTCGCGGCTGGTTTTTACAACCCAGTAAGTACGATACGTGTCGGGTACGCACCGTACGACCCTTTTTTTACGGGAGCTGCAAACAGCTGTAAATGCAGAGTTCGCGCCGAAACAGGTACGGAACATCCCCCCCGGGTACGATGCGTACCCCCCATGATCGCAGGGGTACGCACCGTACCCCTGCGATCATGGGGTGTACGAGCCGTACCCCCATTGTACGATGGGTGTATGAGCCGTACCCCCATTGTACGATGGGTGTACGAGCCATACCCCATGTACGATGGGTGTACGAGCCGTACCACCATCGTACAATGGGGGTAAGGCTCATACACCCATCGTACATGGGGTACGGCTCGTACACCCATCGTACAATGGGGGTACGGCTCGTACACCCCATGATCGCAGGGGTACGGTGCATACCCCTGCGATTATGGGGGGTACGGACCGTACGGTGTGTATGTGTTTGTGTGCTTTTCCGTATGACTCGCCCTTATCTGACGTGGACCGTACGATACGCGTCCTCATACCCCGGTCCGGATCGTTCTTGTCGGGTTGTACGGCATGTGTACGAGTCATACGATATGTGTACGAGTTGTACGGTTCACGGTTTCAGCCTTGCAATACGTACGGATCGCGACGATTCGGACGGATTCACGGAATACGGATCATACTTCGCGACTCGGACGGATGGGTACGATTCGTACGGAGAGGGCTCCAGATACAAATCGTATGGACGTTTTTTTTCCCGAATCGGAATCGACCCCTGTAGTCTACGTCTGTTGCTGGTAATGAATTAGCCCACTGTATCCATCTAGGATGTAAGGCTTTCACGTTCGAAATGGTGGCCTTTGTGACAGCCTCTAAGGCTGGAATGTGATTCAAAAGATTTATGCATTTTCTCTAAGCCAAGATCTTTACTTCAGGACAGCAGTCTGAGCTGCAGTCAGCATTTTTTCTGTTGGTGCAAAACACATCACTGTATTGGAATATAAATGTGATTTATATGCATTCGGTACTGAGTCACTATCGTTGGAAGTGATATATGTGTGGCCTGTGGTCCCCGCGATTACATGGATAACCAGGTTTTTGGTGTTGACAAGTGTGTGTGTAAGTGTTTTGAAGCTAGCATGTCAGTCTCTACTGCACCCAAGATCGGTGTATTTTCTGGTGTCCAATGTGTGCTTGAGAAGTCTTGATTTATTCATTCATAAAATGGTTTCACCCATTATGTATAATCTGGTATGTATCTTCTACCAACACTTAATAAACCCTAATAGGATTGTAGCCTTTTATTGTGTTCAGTGATTGTAACAGTGCACATTTCTGTAGGAAATGCAATGCTAAGCTCTTGATTTTATTAGATAACTTGCATCCCAAGAACAGGACAATCAGAGAAGCAAATTTTAATTTCTGGAAATTAAATTTGAAATTTTTAGCAAATTCCACAACAGTGCGATCTACCATTAAAAAAAATATAACCCTGTGTTTTGTAACTGGTGCTCATGCAAAGCGATCCAAAGCCCTTGGTAAGGAAAGAAAATTAGAGTGAGGGGGAAAATAGAAATAACAATGAAGGACAGAGTGACGGAATAAGAAACGTGGATAGACTTTACAGAGATATGTATGAGAACCACGAGTAAGAGAGAGAACTGTCAGACGCAGAAGCGGAGCACCAATGGACAGAAAGAAGCAGTGGAAGCACTTTGGGCTAGAGTGGGGAAAGCAGGCAAATAGGTTTGGGATGTAATGCTATACCGGGGACAGTACCAAACACACCACAGACAGAGGAACTCCTGTAAAGAGCACACGAGGACACCGCACACAGCTGTCCAGGGAGGAGGTGTACTCCTGGGGGTGAGACATGCAAGCCTATGGGTAGACCATGGAGAGAAAGGCTACTGTACTAGAATTCTGGTGCACGTCCTGACCGATGAAGTGAATGAGTGAAGAGGGCAAAAAGTGATCCTCCAGTGGAAGGTCACTGTACACCAGAAGATTTGTCCCAGCTCCACTGCACGATGAATACTTGAAGCTCAGGAGGAAGACCGTGGCGAGGAGGAGGCACTGACAGGAGCTACGTGGGAACAAGCCAATGGTAAGTAAAGTGGCGTGGAGCCACGTGGGAGCCAGCCAACAGCAATTGGAGGTAACGTGGAGTTAGACAATGGTAAGTTAGGTAAGTAATGGGTGGGGTCTAAGCACCTTTAACGTTTTTTTTTTAATACAAGAGTTTCGCAACCACAGTGTAAGCTCTGAGCAGGCGAAACCTAAAAACGGCTGGAAGAGGTGAATACACTGAAGGGGATAGCGTGACCACAGAGTAGAACGAGGGGGTGGATATCAGAGATTAAAAAATATTCCATAGGAGAGCAGATGTCAAAGGTCACCCACTGCAGGTATTTCAAGCAGTCTTCCAACTAGAGTACAGCCCCACAACAGTGCCAATAAAGAACAATTAACTGATCACTCAAGGGTGTGTTCAAAACCTGAGAATGCACTAAATGAGCAAATTTGAATAGCAGAATACATCTTTCTGGTAAATTAAAAACCGGCATCTGCCATCATAAACCCAGTAACTCGTAGCAGCAGGAGGTTACATCTGTTGCATAGTGATACATTTTTTTAAAATGGTCGTGCAATGAAACCACAGCAGCTGGAGTGGCATCCCGTCACCGTGTGCGAGAAACGTCACACGACCACTTATCTGACTGCCAGCAACGCCTTGATAAAAACAAATTAGGTTATTTTCTATTGTAAATATTAACATTTAGGAAGTATGAGCAACAGATTTAACACGCAGCTTGCAGCACAGTATCCTAATAAAATAAACATTTTATGATTCAGTGGACCACGCTGATAAAACATACCATATGGTAAGGGCTTGAAATACCGAACAAGTTAAAAAAAAACCGATAAAAAGTAATTTCACATTTCCCAATGCTTCCGATTTCTATCAATGACCAACTCTGGAGGCTCTCTAGGTAAACAGTGTAAAAAGAAATGTACATACGACACACAAAGAACAAGCTATAAATCTTTCTGGTGAAAATCTTTGTAAAGCTAATGTTAGTTACGTTAAAAAATTACCAATTTGGGATTCTCGAAAACAGATTTAGCATAACAATAACATAAGCCAAGAATCTAAGTAGTCAAAGAGAAAGACTGCTTATTTGTTGTAGTTCTTTGGCAAATTTGTTGAGCAAAAATGAGGCATAATAGAGCTGTTGAATGATGAAGAACTGATACCGAAAATCAGAAGATTCCATAAGTGATACACTTAGCAAGAAGATAATCGTCTGAGGCAGACCAGTATTTAAAATGGAAAAGGTAGCTTAGCATAACTAAACCTACAGAAACTAACAACATGGTTATGACACATTGTTTCAAATGACCGGTAAAGTGGCATGAACAAGTTCTGACTGTATCCGCTCCCGATGATCACTTCCATCTCATGATTATGAGTCTTCTTTCTCATTATTGGCAGCCAAGTCCTGGAGCTCACTCATCAAGAGTTAGGATTCAGCGCCACCACTTTGAATTTTGGTAGGCGGTACAGATCTGGCAGTCTCCAGAGATGATGTGGTCATGGAAGTCAGGTTCGCTCTATCCAATGAGTCTCTTTCTGCCACACTTCATGAAAATGCACAGCCACAGGGCTACTGTAGCAGGTCTGGAGTACCCCCTGAACCTGGAGAACAACATCAAGCTTCTTGCGTAGGCCACACTGTAAATCCAGAGTATACCTGGCATGGACAAAACAATAGGGAAGCTGCAACCTAACCAGCCAGAAGTGTTTCAGGGCCAGGTCAGAGTTTGAAATGCTAAACAGATGCAACAATGTGATGCAATATACGAAGCGCTATAAATGATGCATAGTAACAAATGTAGGTAAGAATGACATTTCCTCAGTGGTGCTCAAAGCCACTTAGAGGGTCATGCACACAATACTAATATGCAACTAACGGCCAGATTCATGAAACGAAAATCGGCTCGCAAAGGGCCAGATTCTGAGAATCGGGCCCTTTGCGAGCGCAATTATTGCATTTGGGATTCATCATCCCAAATGCAATAATCGCTATTATAGAATTCGCTATTGTGCGAGGAATTGCATTCAAGGAATCTCTATTAGAGATTCCTTAAATGCAATTCATCAACCAATTTTAAATTGCGAATTCGCTATATTTGGCCGCTATTTACCACGAAGTCTGACTTCTTGGTAAATAGCGAAAAAATAGATTAAAGCACTTTAGTGCATTTTTTTCTTTTGCATGTTACACACACACATGTCCTTTGGACGTGTGTGCGCAACACCTGTGTAATGTTGCATTTCAGGGGTGCTACAGGGTGTCCTTTGGACACCCCTGGCACCCTTGAAATCGCATCCTTATTTGCGATGAGCAAATTGCTAATCGCAAATAAGGAATAACTCCCCATTCATTCCTATGGGCCTGCCTTTAGGCCCATAGTAATGAATGGGGAGTTATACCTTATTTGCGATTAGCAATTTGCTAATCGCAAATAAGGAATGTGTAGGAATCGCAATTTATTTAGCAATTCCTACATGAATCCCGTTTTGCAAGTCCTTAATAGCGATTCCTTATGAATCGCTATTAAAGACTCGCAAAACAGCCCTTTCATGAATCTAGCTGTAAGTGGCTACAAAGGTACCAACAGCACATGCCACCAGGGTTTACCTAATGCAAGCAAATGGCATGTACCCTGAATAAAAAGAGATACATTTGACCTGGTGCGCAAGTCATACGACTTTTGTTACGCAGTTTCTGTAGATCCTGTAGAAGGCACTGACATGCTCTCAACATTGTGTGCTGCCAAATTATTGCATTTTAAATATTGGCCTGCAAATTACTCATCTGCACAATACCTACTTGCACGATATCATTAACGTAAATAGATGCGGATTAGGACTAGTAAATCGGTACTTCCCTATGTATGCTTACCTTCATGGTATTACAGTAGGTGGTATTTTGGAGGTGATATGCGTGCAAGTCAATATTTGTGTAGTTGATATTTTCGTATACTACCTTCAAAGTGATCAGCATTATACACAGTTTTTTATAACATGGTGAGAAGTTACGTCTGCACTCTTAAACCACCCTGGATGTTTCGAATTGCCACCAGCTGTTTTTTGGATCGCTGCTGTGAGTCTCATTGAGTTTCAATCACTGTCAGCTTATTGTAAAAAGGCATTGACTGACCAGGGCCTGGTATTAAAAACAAGGTTTGCTGCTGTGTAGCTGGAGAAAGAGTCTCTGTGCTTGCAGCATGAGAATACATGCATGTGTTATGTATGCAGGAGAAATTAGCAGGGCTAGTGTTTAATCCAGTCCAGTATTTGACCATCAGTAGTCTGTTACAGTTAGGACGTTGTATACATTGATTATGGCCTCCAAAAAGATATATCATCCATCTCGTTTGACTAGATTATACGTTTGTGGTGGATCACTAAGTTCACCAGTGGCAAAATACCCCAGCTGTTACCATTGGGGCCTAATGCCCTCTGTCTACCATGGTACCCTATGACTCGGATATCTGTTTAATACTGATATATCTTGTCATAAGGACAGATTTTCAAGGTACACTTCTCATGCTCCATTTCCTCAGTTCAAGATGTCAAAAGTTAGGTGCAGGTCTCTCATACACCTGAGACTTGAAAAGTTGAACAAACTCCCTATCCACCTGCAAAGGATACATACTAGAAAGGCGTTGAAGACATTGTTATTTTGTCAGATCCTTCGGGTGTTTACAGTTTTCATGCTGTAAAAGTATTCAGATTTGGTCACTGCTAAAAGCATGACTCTCCTTGCAGAGAATGTTTCCATGCTGGGATTTTCTTTACTTGATAGCTGAGATTGAGGAAAAGATAGACATGCTAAATTACACTTCTGCCCCCTTTTCCCACAAAGGCAAGATTTCTTCGGACCCCCCCATCCCCGCCCCACTATCTTGACAAAATGTATAATCTGCATAATAATAACAATTTCTAATATCACTCGCCGCTATGCTGTAAAACATGCTTCACCATGCCTACTAGACAGTCTATGTAATTGTCACCTCCCAGTCACTGCAAAACAGCAACCGGGCCTGACCTATATAACAATTGTCTGAGTCATCCACCTTGTCACACACACTCATTGTAACACTTGCTATTTCCCTTTGCATATCAGTTTAATGCCTCTGAGCCTAGAACCAATGCAGCATTTGAATGTGAACAATCTAAGCAAAATAATCATAAATATAAACTAAACAGAAATTTCCATATGACACCATCTAAAAGTGTTCTCAAATGACATTTAAATAGGACCCGATAATATATTGGTGTTCTAAACTGGCATGCTTTTCAGGGGGAATTTGTTGCCAACTCTCTAGAATTGAAGAGTTAATAAAAGAGTGAGCTTTTGCAGTTTACTGCAAAAAATAGGGAAGCATTATCCTCGGATCTGCATGCACAAATCATTGAAGGAGAGTACCATTGTATTGATTGCATTATTTCCATTCCTCCATTGCAGCCCACAGAGTCATATTGGTATAGCTGTCATGATCAGGAAGGACTAGGACCGAAATAGAGTTCTGGAAAAGGTTGGAACAGCTGTTCAGTTGAGCCTGTGACAAAACCATTGTCATTGAGGTTGGTTTTCCAATAGAAGAGCCTCCTATCAGGACAGACATCTAGGTGGCATAATCCTCTTTATTTTCATCTTAATGCTATTTCTGCAGGTAGTGTGTTGATTCAGGTGGAGTGTTTGCTTGTGGTTTTGCTTTGCTGCAAGATTGAGGGGATTAGGTTGGGTCTGCTTTGGTGGACGATAAAGGTAGAACATTTTGGGGAGAACCTCCCGCTTCAGGCCACATAGCTTTCAATTATAGGGGCTGCTTTACTTGCCAATACTTCCCATGCCAAAGTGAGATACCTTGGCATCCACAATGAAGCACAATTGTGACTGTTGCTGCTCTTGATGTAGCTGAGGAAGCTGTTACTCCAGCCAGTAGGTGCAAGTGGTGTTAGTAGTGTTGCTGTTGCAGCTTTTCTGGTTTCCCACCTGGTTTTAGGTGGTTCTACAGCTCCACACTCATCTTGTGGTTCACTGGTGCTCTCAACGATATCAGGCTGTAGAACAACACTGTGAGCACCGTGCTCTGTTCAGGCTTCAATCATTATCCTGGAGATGAGCCTTAGGTACTAATCCAGGGGGGGGTGATTGAGCCTGAGGTTAGGGATTACCTGCCACTAAAGGCATATGAACAGGAAGACACCGAGTATCTATGAGAGCCTAGAACAAAACAAAAATCAGATGGCCACCTCTCAATAAGATGACTTCACACAACAGTAACTATTTAAGAGTAGCCTCGTAGCTGCCTGTAGGAGGGTATTCACCAGTAAACACATTAGAATTAGAAATGTAGTGAATGCTGCTGCAGGACCAGACTTGATGAGTCCCTTCCCTAAGGGATGTTGTACTGCACTCAGTGTGGTCACCAGAAATTCTACGTGGATGTAAATCTTCTCTCATCACTAGAAGAGAGTGTTGCAGGGAAGGGATACCATGGAAAATTGGTGAAAACTCACTGTTGGGATTGAAATCTCCCCTGCATTTACACTTGTCCTCAGTGCACCCAACTGCAAGTATATTTTAAACACATGCATTGAGGCCAGCTTAAGAAAATGGAATGTGAGGCTCAGAGAGGGACTTTATGGTCTACTGAGGCACCGCATGCATGATTTCTTTAGCAAATGAGACTATTGTCCCCCTGCCAGTTTACATGCGTTTGGCAGTGGCGGCATAATGAGCTTTTGAATCTTGTTCACAGAGCAGGCTTTTTTCTTGCTTTCTGCACTTGGGCATATTTCCTACCTGCTATGCCTTTGTAAAGTTCTGCCTAATCTCAGGTGTCCAGTTTCTTTGCTACAGCTGGTGTGCCTGAATAAAGTAAGTAAGCAGTATAGGTGTGTGGCAGTATGTGTCTGAGCTATGTGCCCTGTATGGATAGACCGTCTTCTGTGGGAAGTCTTGAAATTGCAGTCCCTTCAGAAGAGCAGGGTTAGCCTTTTGACACGACCTACACCTTTAGTTCCCCAGACGTGCATCTCTCCGAAGGCTGATGGGTGTCAGGTGTGTAGGCGTCTCTCCTTGCTGCGCTCATATTGTGGGTTTCTCTGAATGGAGACTCCCAGCATCACACCCTACTGCCTACCATCACCTGAGACAAAGAGAGTGTGCCATCTCTGGAGGAAGAGTGCTACACAAAGTAAAGGAACTGTCTCAAACTACTTTGAGGATGAATGTAGAATTCGCAAAACTTGACTGAGAAAAGAGTATAAGAGTAGGGCTGAAACGTCCACTAAGCATTCCAGAAATTCACACTAACCAGTGCATGCAATACCCCACAGTGCGTTTGAGAATTATTCTGGATCCAAGCTGGTGTACGTGATAGCCAGATTCCCAGAAATGAGAGGACATCACCTGAGGGATTCTGCAATAATGTACTGGAGGAGCTTTAATGGGAATTCTTCATTAGCCGCTCAAAAAGAGGGTGCTGGAGTAATCTCTGAAAGATATAGTCTGGATCAAGAAGAGGCCCAGTAATAGCTGTGAGGAGAGTACGTTCTCAGAGGAAGAAGACTAAGGAAATCATCTTTCAGCATTGAACCTAGAAGGACTGTGGTGCTGCCGGTACATGTGGCTGACTGTGATTCTCTGGTGTGCCACCAGGTGCCCCAATCGGGCCTCAGGAATTATTTTGACCTGCTCCCTGACCTGGAATGATCAGTAGAGGTGTCTGAAAAAAGAAGAGAAAGACATCAGGGAGAGTAACCCAAATGCAGGTCCTGTATGCCCCTGGGCATTGAGTCCTTTAAGACAGCAACCCACGCTCACAACTGTGCTTGTGATTGTGTGTCCTACACTCTGCATGCAGCAGAAGATAAACAAAAAACGCATTCCATGGTTGATAAGAACTGAGCTCTGTGTTTGGCTCTTGCCTGAGTGCCGCAAAGAACGGTTGGCCTGCTGTTGATTTGTTGAGCTCATCAAAGGACCAGAGACATCTGTCACTCAGTCTTGGGGTTCTATGGTACATGTCCAGTTCTGATGGTGGGGATATAGATGTACCATCAGGAGTGGATATGTAGAGGCCCTACTCTGCTCCCCGCGCCAAAGGAAGCACTATTCAACAGTATGCCAGTGGGAGCAGCAAGAGTTGCTCTAGTCAACAGGAGCACTCTGAGCTAGTCAAGTCCTGTAATACAGAATTTCCTAAGATTGCCCTATTATAATTGTGCATGTGTTGCAACATTTCTATAATTGGTAACTGGTGTGAGGGTGATGGCTGGGTGTGTGAGACACAGAACTGGACCCCATCACAGTAACTTGCGCTATAGAGCCAGAGCTTACCTGCAAGTGGCTTCCAGCTCATTGCATGGTGTCTGTGGTTCTTGGAGCTCCTTCTTGTATGCACTGCCATTCCCAACAATGAACACAGTCTACAAGTCTCCAAGGAACTCTTTCACACTGCCACAGCCTCCTCCTGCCAACTCTTTACCTTTCACAAGGTTGGATGAGTGAGTGGGTACCTGCTGTCTGTGATGGGTGTGGGAGATTTGATGGTAGGACAAGTTCAAGGGTGCTAAGAGAGCAGTGTCTAGACCCAGTTATAGCTCCCCTATGAACTCCAGTTGGTGAGCTGGGCTAAGTGTTTTGGTGGGTGGTTTGCTTTGGGGCTGGGAAGTACCTAAATCACTACCCTGCTTAAATGAACCCCATCTGGGTGGCCAGACATCAACTGGAGGAGGTGGAGATAAGGATCGGAGGTCCCCACTGCAGTGAGAGCAAATCAACCCAGCTCCCTCACAAAACAAGCCTCTATGTGGGGTAAAGAATGGCAACAAACTAAGGGGCATAAGTATAATGAAATGTCAAAGCGCAGAGGTGAGCCAACTTTGGCAGTCTCGTGCTCTATTTCCGAACACAGGGGTGCCCTGCATTTACAACAATACGGCACACCTCTGTGTTTTCCCTAGCGCTACCACCAAAATTAGCTGCCTAGTGCCAACGCAGGCACCCTTGCACCATAGTGCAAGAGTGCCTGTGTTGCAGGAAATTATTGTTTATGGGCAGGAAGGTGTCCCTTCCTGCACATAAACAATCCATAATGGTGATGTGTTACTTCTATGTGTGCTGCTGCACACATAGAAGTAGCAAGTCGTCAGAATGCAGCACACAAAGAAAAATCAAATATGAGTAGAAGTAAAAGTATTTTTCCTCGTTTTGCCATTCTAAAGCCTGCTCTGGCATGGTGTTAGTTGTTGGCACTGAGTAGACATTGCAATATTGGATGGTGTGGGGTGCATTGTAAATTTCAAAGTCTCTAACCCAACACCAGCCCCCTGGCTAAGCTATGGACTGCTCAACTAACTGCCCTGAGAAACAAGTGTTAAAAGATTGCAGTTATCAGTGTCCATAGGAGGCAGAGCCCTTGGGCACCACATGAAAATGGACCCAGCCACCTCAGCTGAAGCAAAGAACCCCATGGATGGCAATATCTCCAACCTGGGTACGAGTGTGTTCATGGCCCATTTCCACATAGGGTACCGTTGAAGATAACCATATCCAGTCATGGGAGACTCGCACAATTGGCAGATATTTAGGACAAAGATGCTCCACCCATATCTGTGGGTAAAGAGGGGGAACCTGCAGAGAAAAAGAAAAAATTCTAGCAAATGCATTTTTCTAAGAGTGTGCTTGCGTTTTTGTGCTACTTGTACATTTAAACATGAATAAGTGCTTACATTGGTAAGTATTCTTTTGAAATATGCACCTGTACAAATCCTCAGAAGTACTGCTTGAATTTATTTTTAAGAATTCAAAAAAATCTTACATGTATTCGAATTGCAAGCACACATCTAGAGTAGTAAATTATTTTGTTTGTGAATTCTTCTCACGCAGCTTGCTCTCAATTACAACAATTTCCCAACATTTGTCTATCAGATTAGAGGCGATAGTGCATATTAATTTAAACAATTATGACATATTTCATCCCACTTTATTGCAACAAAGAGTAAACATCTTTCAAAATGTGAAGTCTTCGTTGGAAGTTTGAATGAGATCATAAATTACATTTAAGCAACAACTTTGCCGATCTGATGATGTGAACTACGAGTGGATGAATTTTGCAGTAAAACACCCTTGGAAACATAATGTGTTCCCTGCTGCTAGGATTAGCCATGCAGGGAGATGGCTGACACACAGAGCCTTTAATAGGATTATCTGTTCGGAAAGACAATGTAGGCATGTGAGTCAATACCGGATGAGAGAGCTGGGGCATTATGTCTCCTATAATAGTCAGACATTCATGTTACTTAAATCTGTAGCAACATTTTCAGACTGCAGAAACATCAGGGTTTCATTGCATTTCAAATTGTGAAAAAAAATAGTGTTTCTTTTAATTGAACTTTTCATTTTCGTATTTATGAATGTATCTTTATCTATTTCGTAAAGGGAATTATGAAACTGTTGAGCAACTAATCCCACATCAGCCCTAAACTCTTTCCTAACATCAGTGGAAAAACAAATCTGTCAGGAAAGCATGAAAGTTTCCATTGTTAGAAAGACTTGGTTGCCATGTTTATCTCTCTAAATGCAATAAAGCTAATGTAGGCAAAGTATAGACATTTAATTCTTGCAAATACAATGGGCATTTTAGAATCTTACTGATGAAGGGGACGGAGGATGTAGTAAAGTAACTCGGTCTAATTACTCGTTGTGAAAAACGCAGAATTTCGTAGAAATCACTTCTAGAATTACATAAATTGTTTTTATACAATTCTGTCTATCAGGGGTACCTAAAACACATTTTGCACTGCTGCAGTATATTGAGAACACTGCAGCCACAACTTTACCGACTTAGGAAATGTGATCACGTCACTTGTCAAACAAATACATTTAAAAAACAGCTTGTTCAGTGAATCGGGTTTTCTCTAGGTACCCCTCTTTCAAGTAGAAGTTTTCTCAAATATGTCCCCAGCAGAGCTTTGAAATCAATAAACCAACAACACATTTTTCTTTTCAAATTTCGTTCAAAAACAAGGTAGCAAGATATTCCGGATCAAAATAAAACTACTTAACATATCCGGAAGCAATGATGTCTTTATTATATAGAAAAACTTTTCTGTCACTTTTTTTATCAGGTGTAGTTTTGCTTTACCTGTAGGGATAAGTCAGGGCAGAAAAATGTAGATGCTGCTCCTAAAAACACACCACCAAGAACTTTCCATGGCTGAGTTGATCTAGCAAGTGACTGTGCTGCACTAGTACATAAGCAATATCTGAACATCTTTCACTATGCCTAAGTCTGCCCTCTTCTCAAGAAAATGCATTGGCTCCCAATTCAAGAGCGAATCCATGGTAAAGTGTTGTACAATTTACATATGGCATTTTATTGGCATACTTCTCTTTTTAAGAGTAAATATGTAAAGAGATATGTACTATGCAAACTGGATGTTTGGCTACGGGTAATCTGCTAAATTTTCCCGGGTTTAATACAAACTGTTTGTGAGCTTGTGCCTCTCTGTTCTTGCCCCTAAACTCTGGAATTCGCTGCTTGTTTACCACAGCTCGATACCCTGCCTTAGGCAATGCACATATTTGCTAGAATTTCACTCATTTTCACAAGAATACTAAATCCATTCGAATACTAACATTTTGTCGGTGTAGCACCAACGTACAACTAATTAATTAACATAAAAGAACAATACGGATTGCAAGAACAACAGCAAACCTATCAGAGAAAAAAAGAAAAATTTCACCACTGCCTCACATCGGTCATGAAATGGATGGAGTCAAACCATCTCAGATGCAACAGCTCCAAGACAGAGATCATGCTATTCGGGAAAGCCAACAACTTTAACCCCATCCGGTGGTGGCCCAGTAATTCAGACCCTCCGCCTGCCACAGTAGACATGGCCAAAAACTTAGGCTTTAAATTTGACCCCACACTCTCCTTTCACAAACAGGCACTCACAGTTGCAGGTACTTGTTTTCAAATTATAAGAACGCTAAGGACATTCTTTGATCTGCTTCCCCTGCACGCTGGAAAGACGGTTGCAGTGGCCTTGATTCTATCTCGCCTAGATTATGGCAACAGTCTATATGCAAGAACTAAAAGAATGGTGGTAAAACGATTACAAGTGGTCCAGAATGCCGCCGCTAGGCTGGTACTTGGACTCCCCACACGGTCATACTCGACCGATGCTCTAAAAATCCTCCACTGGCTACCAATTCATAAAAGGATCCTGTTTAAGGTCCTAACCACCACTTATAAAGCCACTACTGAAAGTGGGACACACTACCTGAGGAAAAGAATTAGACCCTACATAACCAAACGAACTTTGCGGTCTTCCTCTGACAACCTACTCACCATCCCCAACTTTAAAATGAAAACCCGAGGAGGAAAAACCCTGGCCACACTTGGAGTAAAGGCCTGGAACTGCCTACCCACCCAACTAAGGCACACTAACAACGAACCAACTTTTAGAAAGCTACTTAAAACCTGGATCTTCAGTACCCAAGATCAGGAAATCTTAGCACTAATCTGATCACTCATTTATCATCCTCTATCCTGCACCTCCACCCTGACTGTCTTTTCTTCGGTCCATGTCCATAAGCGCCAAGATGATCCTTGGAGTGAACGTTGCGCTATACAAAAAATATCCTCATTCATTCATAATGCCACAGTGGCAAAGAAACACACACTTACACTAGCAAAATACACTTAAAATGTGAAGAAATTTCAAAACAACGATGTGAAAAGTAAAATGCAAACAAAGATCAGAAAGCATACGATAAAGTGTACCTATGTACGATGTTTCTTAAATTATTACAAGGAAACCACATTACCAACCAACATGGATGAAAACACATATCAGGGCTCAACAATCTTTATGCAGCTTTGCTTTCTTCTCTTTCTCGCACCTCAGACCTCTCTCTCATTACTTGCTTATGCACTGATTCCAATTCCACACTCCCATGACCTGCTGGCTTAACCAACCACTAAATGCTCCAATACGTCCCTGTAAAATAGTTCACCACATTCCTTCTCACTCAAATCCTACTAAACGGACCTAAATATCTGACCTACCTTTTTTCACTTAGCAGTCTAAAAAAAAAGAAAAATTCCATTTGACAGCTCTATTTTGTGATGTCCACCAGACCAAGTTTTATATTTCTCATGATCCTTTCTGCAATACTCACACTACCATCAACCTTCCTTTCTCACTTCAACCAAAGCAGATTCAACCTAAATGCAGGAATTTTGCCTTTCAAGCATGCAATGGACACACCTGTAACACTGTTAGGTGTTGTCCACTGTGCCCAAATTGTTTCCTGCAACACCTCTCTCACAGGCATTCTCATATCCACCGAACGTTGCACAACCTAACTGCTCTCTCCGCTAACTCATTGGCTTGTGGAATGTACAATGCTGTCTTGTGTTAACCCACCCCCACACTCCACAAAAAGTTGCTAATTTTCATGAGCAGTACCTAGATTCGATTATCAATAACAATAGTCTTTGGTACCCCATCACAAGCAAACTCAGAATAAGGCACCTGGACACCTAGCCTGACACTTGTCTGTGGCCTCTAGTTCCTGCTTGTTCCAGAATGATTGAGGGACAGCACTGCTGCCCTGGTTTTCCTGCTCGGGTTTTCCCACCCACTCACAACAGATGCCCCCCTCCCCAGGACCTACTTAATGTAGGCCGAAGCGTAACTGTGCAGAAGACGCATGCAGGGAGCGTGCTACTGGCACTCCAAAGGCAAGCCTGTCTGCACCCATCCATGCCTGGACTGTGCCCAACACCATAACACCTGGCCTTTCCGCCCCGAAGATTCACCATCAACTAACTCTACACCCGTGACCCCAGACACTGAACAAACACTGCCACCATGCTGACCCTCGCTCCACAGTAAGACCTTTCCCCGGCACCCACTGCCACAGCACACACAAAAGCCCACACACCAACCCCACCCCAAAAACCCTACAGACACAACCTGAACAAAAACACCAACTCACATGCACCCTTCTTAACGCACACTCACTATGCAAGCCTTCCACTTAATTATGGGACCTGATTGTCACACTCACACTGTTATATTTCATATCAGTACCCTAATATAGGTTCAGGGAACATCGTACACTTTCCCTACACCAGCTCCCATTATTTCATATGAACGCGCCTTATAAGGGCCTAACTACAAAAAGGACAGAATGCCTTACAATGGCATCATGCCTTATGAGGTCTGCAGCCTTTTATGGACTATACCTTTCACCTAGTTCATGACGAGGGTGCGTTCTGCCTGATCGATATTGCTAAGACGTCATCCTTAGCACATATGAATAATTTATGAGTACACTCTCCAGGGGGGCATACTTCACCTTTCCTATCTACAGACAAAGGTTTAATTCCCAACGTCATCCTCATACTGAGCAATGGGTGA
This sequence comes from Lissotriton helveticus, assembly GCF_964261635.1. Taxonomy (NCBI): domain Eukaryota; kingdom Metazoa; phylum Chordata; class Amphibia; order Caudata; family Salamandridae; genus Lissotriton; species Lissotriton helveticus. The sequence continues at coordinate 1,475,104,503 of NC_136065.1, forward strand.
CACAAGTACATAGACTGTATAAATACAGCACCTCCTATTATCAGTAAGCAGGAGGGAACCAAGACTCCAAGGTCGACACACTGACCAGAGACGCTGCAGCTCCGACATGACAGCACTCCAGCTGACAGTGGTCTGACGATCCCTTGCAGGGTGTCCAGCTCAAGTCCAGGATGAAGTCCCACACTCTTACTATTCAGGTATGGGGGGGTTTGACCAAAGCCTAGCATGATTCTTGGCTCTTAGGCTTAGGCTCTTTAGCACCTACTCACATGCTAGGTACACTTAGGTACATCTAGACAGGCATCTTAGAGTACACACGTTATTTTATAAATGCATTCTATATTCATGTATAGGTTCATGACTGTTGTAAAATGGTAGAACAATACTATTTCTTCTTATTCACTGTCCCGCTGGTTCTATATCTCTGCTACTGTGTTACAGTCATAACTGTGCACTTATTCTACATGAGAAGAGCTAATGTACAATAAATTCTTATTATAAACACGTTTGACTGTTTCTTCTCTGTATCTCTCTGAGAGCAAAAACAAGCAAGTACGAGCGATTAGGTGAAAAGTAATATATTGTTTCCACGGGTCTGAAGATATTGTGTTCTAAAGTTGCAAAAACTAATCTCTCTGATAACAGGAGATTCTAGTGGCACTGCGAGCTGGCTAATGCAAATCATAGGCTAATATATGTGCAGAGGTGTATAAAGTCAGTCTGCCACCAGACCCACAGTATAAGTTATCCTATAAATATCGTAGGTCCTGCATGACAGGGTACTTTTTGGGACTATACTACATGGCGCCCAACGTCGTCTAATATTGCCCAACGTGGCATGGACATGGCACACTTACTCAACAGTTGAATCTGAGTAGCTCAGTTGTGCTTATGCTCAGAAACCCTACTTACAAAACCCAGAGACGTCTGGAGTAGGTGAGAAAAAACTCCGCCACAGCTGAGTAGGCGAGATATCCTATGCATTGGCTGTTGGTTAATCAAGCTTGAATGGAAAATTCTCTAAATTGTGCATAAAACCTTTCATAAACGTCCTTGAAAAGTTGACCTGCGTTCTAAAACACAATGATTGAACAAGAAGAAAATTTAAACCATCTAGCCTGGAAACTTAACAGGTCTGGTGAGGTAGATGCAGATGCAATATATATTGCACCCAAAGTAAGACAAACTCTTAAAGCCAAACTACTCAAACATGGGTTACCATCCAGAGGAGGTGTAGTATTATTTGTGATAGAGGCACACGAAGATTTCAAAACAGAGGTATTCTACTCATGGGTTACATTCCCAGAACAAAAACTTTTCATTATTACACACATGATGAGGGAACACCAGATTCCGTGATATCGCCAGTGTTCAAGTTACTTTCCAATGGGAGTTACTTGATGCTGAACGATCAAGGTTGTTGTGGCAGGCTTCCAGGCATTGCATATCTGGTCACCGTGAACACCAGGGTTACTTGCTGTATGCAAGTATTGTTTCCTCCGACAGATACAGCCAGGGAGGCGCTAGTATGGCCTTCACTGAATGTTTGATGCCTTGAGCAGAATGAATTAGGAAAGAACCAATATCTGAACTGGTATCATTAGGCAGGACAGTTAGATACGTATGTAGAATGCATTACATGAAAGAAAAGTAGACTCTCAGTGGTTTTTTAAATGTGCACATGGCATCATATCTTTGGGTACAAATTACGATAAAGAGAAATACAGTTGTGACTGCACTGTAGGCAAACAATTCCGAGAACAACCCGAATTGGACTTGGTACTCGATTGTGTACGTGACACAAAGGGTAGCAACACAAGTGACAATGTGTTATCAGCAAGGAACTGCGCAAGGTGCAAACGTGAATAGATATGTACAGTGAATATGGTGGTTCAAGTCAATAATTCACAATCTTATTAGACAATTTGATAACAGTTTCTTTTGAACCACGAAAGGGGTGCAACATCAGTTGTGCTGGCAGGTCGATGACGTTTCGATTCAATTACTTAGGATCATCTTCAGGACCGGGTTGAAAGGTTTGGACGGTGCTGGATAGTAATTCAATTGCTGGTTGGAAGGCCGTGTCCACACGTTCGTGGCGGTAGACGGTTGAGTCCCATGCCGTCCGATGCTGGATACACCACAATTCTCCAGATCCTGAGCGCACACTAATGTTACTGTGATCCAGATACCCACTGCATCGCCAATGTCCTACGGGACACGGTATTCAAATCAGCTATTGATTTTGCATTCCAGAAACTGAGCACACACCATTGACTGTGGTTACTCTGTACCTTCCTGCCTCGCTGATGCCTTCTGGGTCACTGCCTTCTAACCAGCAACTGGATTACTATCCAGCACCGTCGAAACCTTTCAACCCGCTCCTGAAGATGAGTACTGAACTTCGTTAACAGCAGCAACACATGGAATGATTCCTGGTAGCCATCAGACCTAGGAGCAGCACCCACTTCCACCGGCCATGCCAGAAACCTCAGAATCATCTTTGACAACAAGCTCACCATGAAATCACAGATCAACACCATCTTCTCTGCCTACTTCCTCACTCTGCGCATGCTACATAAGATCTTCAAGTGGGTACCCCTACACATGAAAGACTCTGTGACACAGACCCTCATCACCAGCAGACTTGACTATGGTAACACCCTCTATGTAGGAATCGCTGCATACCTCCTACAGAGACTTTAGACCACACCACCTCAGGCAACTTCACTGGCTCCCCATACAGAGGAGATGCCAATTCATGCTGCTGACCCACACACAAAAGGCTCTTCACAACCAAGGACTCGCATACGTTAACCACTGCCTGAACTTCCACAAACCATTGAGAAGACTACACTCTGCCTCCTTCTTACTTGGCCATACACCTTGCATCCACTGAAGCAGCAGTGGAAGATGCTCCTTCTCCCTCATTGCAGAAAAGATCTGCAACAGTCTGCCACGCAATTCCAGACAATTGCCTCACTTCCGGAATTCCGAATGGCCCTTAAGACTAGGAGTCTGCGGAATTTGCATTACGCAAATCTCCGCAAAATGGTAAAAAATCTCTGGGAACACGCAGAAATTCCGCGAACACGGGAATTGCTTGTTCGTGATGCTTTTTTCCTGTTCGCAATCGCTGTTGGCGTGCTCGGGGGGAAATATCTTGCCAACACGTATAATGAGAATGCGAACAAGCAAACATTTTCGGGAAGTCGCGGAATGCAGAATTTTGGGCAATTTCGCAAACTCCGCGGATCGCGAAATGACCCAAATTCCACAAATTCCGCGAGCGGAACCGAATTTACTGCCCAGGCCTACTTAAGACCTGGCTGTTCAAATAAGCCAAGATCCTGCATACCTTATCGGGCGATTAATCGTATTTTATAGATCCTGATTGATTGACTCATCGCTCAGAATTCCACTGTAGTATATTCAACCGGTATCAAAACATAGGTAAAATCGGCCATTTCTGACCGGTATTCTGAAAAGGAGATGTAGGTGTCAAAAATGTACAAATTCGGTAAATATGAATCGGTAAAAGTCAGAGTCAGTATTTACCGAGTGCATATCTTCCGAATCGGTATTTACCGATTCCTTATTTACCGAGTTCTTAATTCCTGAATCGGTAAATAAGAAATCGGAAAAAATGCTCATCGAGATGTAGGAAAGGCCAAAAATACCGAATTCCAAGAAAATCAGTATTTAAGAGTCGGTATTTACCATGGACTGAAAGCAGATGATAACCAGGTGCAGGCTATAAAAAAGGGCCCAAAATGCAACAGTGTTGCAAGAATGGCAGCATTCTATGTGATTGCGAGGCGGCAAAGGCTACAGGCTGCAGGTCAGAGGGTATGGAGAAGGGAGGAGCAGGTGTACCGGCAGAGGATCACCCTGTTCCAATTGACTGAGCCTGAGATACTTCAGAGGTACAGGCTACACCCTAGAACCATCATGGACTTAATTAGGGAGCTCTACCCATACCTGGATCACCCAACACCCAGGGCCCACACCATCCCACCCCATGTGTAGGTGCTCTGTAGCATACACCTGCTTGCCTCTGGGAGCTACCAGAGTGTGATTGCTGCAGTGGGTGGTGTGTCCCAGAGCAGTCTTATCCGTTTTTTCAGGGATTTCCTGGATGCCATGACGCAGAGAATGGACCATTACATCCGGTTCCCTGACACACCTGCGGAACTTGCTAAAACAAAAACTGACTTCTATGGAATGGCACACTTCCCGCATGTGATAGGCTGCATAGATGGCACACACATTCCACTATGCCCACCTGCTGCCACAGAACACATCTACAGAAATCGTAAGTCAACGCACTGCATCAATGTGCAGGTGATATGCAATGCTGGCAACATTATCACAGACATAGTGGCCAAATTTCCTGGGAGCACGCACGACTCCTACATATTCCAGAACAGCGGAATATACACACGGCTTGTTGCTGGAGATTTTGGAGATGGATATCTGCTAGGTAAATAAGTGTAACACACCCCGAAATGAATGGCAGATGTATGTGTTAAGTGTATGTAACTCATGGACCTCTCATTCCCTCCTAGGCGATAGTGCATATGCCCTGCGTTCCTTTGTGCTCACACCGTACCTCAACCCAACTAACAGAGGCAAAAGGTGTTACAATGTGGCACACAGGTCAACTCGCAACGTAGTGGAGCGAACATTTGGACTCCTCAAGAGCAGGTTCCGTTGCCTCCACAAGAGTGGAGGTGCCCGACAGTACACCCCCATCCAGTGTTGCAAGATAATAGTAACCTGTGCCTTGTTGCACAATCTTGCCACCAAAGAAGCCACAGAGGTGGAGTTGACACATCACGAGGACATTGATGATGAGCAAGAACATGCAGACCCCCAAGCAGCAGGACCACCAGCAACAGATGGAAGATTGAGACGGACAGAAATTACACGTCGATATTTCTAGGTAATGTATGACACATAGACAGGTATAGTGTTTGACGAGTGTAGTTTAATAATCACTACATCATCATTACATAGGAAAAGCCATTGCCCATCATTGTCCATGTCCATGGCTGCTTCTGCCCAGTTGCCGTCACTTTGTGCAGTCCTGTGGATCTTTGGCATTGTTTAGTGTTTACGCCCATGCACTACATTGCGGGATTGATGTGCCTGGGTTTAAGTATCTCTGCTGGGGCCTGATTCAGCATGGCTGCGCCTGACGCTCCTGCGCACCTCTGGTACAGGTGTGCTTGAGCCACTCCTGCTGGTTGACCCCTCTGTCTCCTCCATACCCGTGTCACCAGCATTGCCTGTGTTGGTGGTTAGCATCTGCTCCATCGCAGAGGTCACCCTTCCCATGCCCCGTGTCAAGTCTGTACAGCAGTGCACAATTGCATCCTGCATGGATATGGAGCGTCAGCAAAGTAGTGAAGTAGCGGTAGCAAATCTGTTAATAGACTTTGACTGCTGCTGCATATATTGCCGCTCCCTGCGCCGCTGTCTGTGATCTCTGTCCAACTTATCAGACAGTACACCCATGTAGGTGGAGATGTCTGTTATCCCCTTTGATATTGCCTCCAAACTGCATGCTATGTGGCCAATTCCCTTGTCCATGTTGGTCATTTTCTTGTTCATGCAGCTCACCTGCCTATGCACGGCCAACAGTGCCTTGGCCTGCACGCGCTGTACACTGACCATTGTGGCCTCCAGGCCACAGAATACGCTCCCCCCTTCCTGCCCATCGCCACCCTCACGTGCCCTCCTGCCTAGGACACTGGTGCGCGCAGAGCCTGCTGGAATCTGTGGTGTAGCCTTGTCAGCCACAGGTGCTATTGTTTGCAGTGCAACATCCTCTTCCTCCGAATCAGAGGATTGGAGGATCCTCTGAGGGGGCACATCAGGCCTACTTGCACTACCCTGCATGGACGACCTGGACTTAGCTTTGGGTGTAGGCGGTGTGCTTGACAATTCAGGAGATCCGAATAACAAAGGTGATAGCGGGACAGGTGTAGGGGCTCGCTCTGGTGATGAGGCTTCCTGGGTGGTGGTGTTGCCTCCTTCCACAGCGCTGTGACTTGTACCTTCTTTCTCTTTTTCCCTTCTCTTAGCTGCTGGTGCCCTCTCCCCCCTTGTTGGTGCTGGAGTGCGTGAGGACTCTCCTGTGGAAACAAATTGACATAGGGTCAATGTTGTTGTTCATCTGTGTGTAGTTCTTAAATAAATTCTTTACACACCTTTGCACAGTGTACATTGTGTGTTTGGTGATGTGTGTGGCATGCCTTGCTGTGTCTTGTGGTGTATGCATTGCATGTGTGTACTCAGGACTACGTCTACCATGATGCATTGCTGTCCCCAAGTAAGATCTGTTCTGCAGTGTTATGATTGCACACAGTGGGGTACGGGTTCAGGTAATTGGTTGTGGATTGGGGTACATGCATCTTACCTTGTTTCTTAGTTGCTTTTGCTGTACTGTCAAGGTCTTCAATCCCATGGATGCATTCTGGCTCCATGGTGGTTCCGACAAGCTCCTCAATCTCTGTCAGTTTTGGTGCTTTGCTCCTGCCACCTCCTGTCACACCAGCATCCTTTTTCTGCGCAGCAATCTTCTTTTTGGTTATGATGCGGAGATCATACCAATGCTTTTTAATGTCCTCTATCTCCCGGTGGGTCACACCAATGGCATTGACTTTGCCCTGTATGCCAAGCCGTATGTTCCTCTTCACACACTCTGCTACATGCAGAGACTGTTTCCCGAATATTTGGTGGTAGTGAGTCACTATTTCTTCAACAGCCACCTGTAGTTCTTCTGGACTGAACTTTATCTTTCTTTTGCGCATCCCACCTTCCTTTTGCCCTTCCTGAGACTCCATCCTGCTGCAGTGCTTGGCCCTGGATGCTCAGCTCCTCTCACCTCAGCTCAAATGTTTGTTCGGTTGGTGTGCACCTGCATGGGTGTGGCCACTCCCAGGTACTGGGGAGGGGTTCCTTTATTCTGATTGGTTGGATTCTCCGGGCCTTGGTAGTGGGGTGTGTAGGGTGTCCCTGATTGGTTGGCAGGCTCACATGTCGAATTTCATACCCCCGATTCGGAATTTACAGATTCGGTATTTACCGAAGCGGTAAAATCCGAATCGATAAATTCCGAAACGGTAAAACCCATTCATTCCTAGGAGGCCCATAGGAATGAATGGGTTTTACCGATTCAGAATTTACCGATTCGTATTTTACCGATTCAGTAAATACCGAACTTGAATACCGAGTCATTCCGAGTCGGTAAGTTTTACCGATTTTTTATCTACATACCATTTTACGATTCTGAAATACCGATTCGGTATGAGTCGGTATTTAAGAATCGGTAAATTGAAATTACCTACATCTGGCCCTTAGTGTTTGAAATATAATTTCAATTTCTTACAGCTTCACAATTCACCCTTTCTGTCACATAAGAGCACATAGCCTAAATGATACTTTGTTTTATAGATTACTTAACTTGATACCTCTGAGATTACTAGCGTCATAATTGCCATTCATGTATCATTTGGTGTCCTTGGCCACAGTCACATTTTTAAAGGACTGGGGGCCTGATGTAGGTAAAACGCATTTACCGATTTTAAAATACCGAATCGTACCGAATCGGTATTTCAAAAACGGTAAATGATATGTAGATTAAAAAAATCGGAAATTTTCCGAATCGGTAGCAATCGGTATCGTGAGTCGATACGTACCGATTCGGCAAGTTCCGATTCGGTATAAACAGAATCTGCCACCACCGAATCGGAAAATACCGAATCGGTAATAGCAATACACCCCTTGGGCCAAAAGGCCAATAGGAATGCATTATAAATACCGAATCGGCATTTACCGATTCGGCACTTACCGAATCGGTATATTCCGAATCGGCAATTACCGAATCGGTAAATGCCGATTTGTCGAGCAAGGAAACTGAAACTAAAGCCATCAGCCAATGAGGTGGAAGCACCCTCCCCCACAGGGTGTGGCAAGCCAGGCAGGTGCAACTCATCAGAACTTTCTGGAGAGGCAGCCTGAGCTGAGCAGCCACAGTGAGCAGCAGTATCCAGATCCCTGTAAAACATGGCAAGCAGCTCTGAGAGGCAGAAGGCAGAGCGCAAGCGGAAGAGCAAATTCAGCACCATGGAGCTGCAAGTGTTGGTGGAAGAGGTGGTGAGGGTACACAGCCAGCTGTATGGAAGGCTGTCCCTCACTGTTCCAGAGAGCACTAAGAGGAAGCTGTGGATTGAAATTGGGGAAAGAGTAAACGCTGTCGGTGTCACCCACAGGAGCCTGGACGACCTCAAAAAGAGGTTCTACGACATCCGCGGCGTCACTAAAAGGAAACTTGCCGAGCTGCACAAGCAGGCTGGACTAACTGGTGGAGGCAAGAACCGGGCGCCACCCCTCACTGAGCTGGAGGAACTTGTGGCGAATACCATTGAGCGCGCGAGTGTTGTGGGAATTGGGGACCTGGATAGCTCATCCCGAGCTACAGCTACAGGTAAGAAGCATGCGCAACTTCACACACCATACCAGACATCTCCCCTTTAGACCCAATGCACAGCCAAACCCCAGCCCAGTACTGCTAGCAACAGACATGATCAATGCATCATGCTAAATGCAGTCAGCAAAAGTACCCTAAAATGCCACTGCAGAAGCGTAATAAAAAGAACTGTAATACTGCATCAAAGTATTAGTAATGAGATGTGCAATGTTTTAATAGTAGTGAATGTAATACATTAGCAATCAGTTGACAAATGCCTCTTTATACCTAGGGGCACCATCAGGCGGGGGAGCAGCAGCTACTCAAGCACCAGCTCCAGCACCATCAGCCAGTGCGGTGGCAGTGCCAAGCACCAGTGTACATGTACAGGAGGAGGACAACAGCAGCGCCCTGGGCAATGAGGAAGACACTGGATATTCCCTCACATTACCACACTCCCCCAGACTGTCTCTGTCTCAGACGCCCCCATTGCATTTCTCCCCGGAGAACTCACCACCACAGACCCACCCTGCACCGGCCACATCTCCTGCCAGGAGGAGAATTGTTGCACCATTAAACCTCATGGAGGGAGCAGCGGGTCAGGCTCCAGCACAAAACCCTGTAACACCTGTGTCACCCCAGCACACACAGCAGGGCAGCAGCAATCCCCGGAGGCCACGTGCATCCAGCAGTGCACATCCAGCACAGGAGGGCAGCGTGTTCCGAGGGCTGGAGGGCAGTATGGTCAGAATCCAGAGAATGCAGGCAAAATCAATCTTGGCCTGCCATCGCCAGTTGCGGCTGCACAACCTGCAGATGGGGGAGATGGCACAGGGATTCAAAACATTTGTTGATAGCAACAAGGACATTGCAACAGGTATAGGGCGAATGACCACTGCCATCACCCAGCTCTGTAATAAAATGGATGAACACGAGCACTGTCGCCGCAGGGATGCCCGCATGCTGAATAGGTCTATGAACCGCCTTGCTGCTGCAACCGCCCAGCTATGCCAACGTGGGGCAAACATGGAGGGCAGCCTCACCCAGAACATGGCAGAGGTGACTAGGGGCATGGCCCGCATTACCAACGCAATGGAGACATTACTGATATCCAACACAGTTGTTAATCCCGCCCTGGGCCTGGGCGAGGCTGGGGACAGCAGCAGCCGCAGCAGCCCGGCCAGCGCAGTGTCTGAGCCACGCCGGAGCAGCAGGCGCTCAGCTGAGGCTGCTGGTCATACAGAAGGGGGTGAGCCACATCCTAGTGGGGCTGCTAAGCGCAGCAAGAAATAAGACTGCCAGGGCGGGTGAGGCAACCCGGACAAATGACATTTGACCACATCTTGTTTACTTTTTTTTTGTTGCACATCAGTGCAGTAACGTTGTTGCAACATTATTAAATATCTTTTTTGAAAACATACATTGACCTGTCTGTGCATCTGTACTCACTCAGAAATAGTTGGCTGTTATCTCCTCACGCCTGTATCTGCCGTCACTTGGTGCAGACACTCAAGCAGGTAGTGGTAGTGGCACAGCATTGTCATCGTCAGGGTCCTCGTAGTCGGACAACTCAACCTCAGTGCCTTTCCTGACTGCAAGGTTGTGCAACATTGCACAGACAGCAATTATTTTGCAGCAGGTGATGGGGGTATATTGTCTAGTACCTCCGCTCTTGTGCAGGCATCTGAACCTGCTCTTCCAGATGCCAAAGGTCCTTTCCACTACATTCCTCGTGCTTTTGTGGGCACGGTTATACCTCCTTTGGCTGGGTGTTGAGGGGTTCAGGTAGTGGGTGAGAATGAACGAGCGGAGGGCATATGCACTGTCGCCTAGAAGGAAAAGGGGTGACATTACTTACATGCATACATGTACTTCATACTGCTATTTACGTTATGGGGGTCTGACACTGTGTCTTACCTAGGAGGTATCCTTCACCAAATTCCCCTGCCATCAGCCGTGCATAAATTCCGCTATTCTGGAAGATATAGGAGTCGTGGGTACTCCCCGGAAACTTCGCCACCAGGTCAGTGATGACACCCTTGGCATTGCAAATCACCTGGACATTTATGGTGTGCCGTGACTTCCGATTGCGGTATACGTATTCCGTGTCAGCAGGGGGGCAAATCGGAATGTGTGTGCCGTCTATGCAGCCAATGATGTGGGTGAATCCTGCCATCTGGTAGAAGTCAGCTTTAGTCTGTACCAGTTCTGCATGGGTTGCAGGGAAGGAAATGTACTGGTCCATCCTCTGGATCATGGCGTCAAGGAACTTGTGGAAGAACCTTGACAGGCTGCTCTGGGTCACCCCTCCTGCCACAGCAACTACACTTTGATAGCTGCCAGACGCCAGCAGGTGTAGGCAGCATAGCACCTGCACATGCACAGGGATTGCGTGTGCCCTTGAGGTGGGGTGCTGCAACAGGGGTTTGAGGTCCCTAATGAGGTCTCTGATGGTCTCTGGGTCCAGCCTGTACCTCTGTAGGATCTCTGCATCAGTGAGCATGGACAGGGTGATCCTCTGTCTGTACACCTGCTCCTCTCTCTGCCATTCCCTCTCTCCTTCCTGCTGTAGCCGTAGCCGTCTTGCTATTACATAGAAAGCTGCCATGTTGCAAGTAGAACTGCATTTTGGGTCCTTTTTTATAGGTTGCACCTGGTTACCACCTGATTCCAATCCATGGTAATTACCGAATCTGAAATACCGAATTTGCGGCAAATTCGGTATTTCAGTGCTTACCTACATCTCAATCTTCAGCTTTTCACAACAAATCGGATTATCACCGATTCGGTAATTATACCGAATCGGTACGTTCACGATTCTGTAAAATCTCCGATTCGGTCGAATACCGATTCGGAAAAAATAAGGATTCTGTAAAATCTCCGATTCGGTCGAATACCGATTCGGAAAAAATAAGGATTCTGAAAAATCTCCGATTCGGTATTCTACCGAATCGGATATTTTTCTGATTCCTTATTTTTTCCGATTCGGGATTTTACCGACTCGGTGACTTTCCGATTCGGTAATTTCACCGATTTTGTCGGATTTCGGCCTCCTACATCCCGATGGCTCAATTCCGATCGGTAACGCCCGAAAATACCGATTTTCGGCCGTTACCGACCGACCTACATCGGGCCCTCACTCCTGACAGCCAGCATGGTTTTTTATGAGCTATGAACCACGTAATTAAAGAAAAAGTGAACTCAGCCACCATTTCACATAGGAGATGCACTGGTTTGTAATGTAAATTGGACACACAATAGATGGTTAAGCTCTTATACTGCCGCTGTAGTGAACTATTCACTATATAAAAACTGCCCGCTATCAGGATAATTATATGTTGTTAAAATCTATCACTGGCCAGACGATAAGAGCGAGAAGGGGACAGATTAGATGATGTGTGTATGAAATACCACAGCAGTGAGTTGTTTTATGGAGTGGACACGTCTCGGGTGCAAACAAGTATCTTTCCTCAAATGTTTTCTAACAAAAGTAGAGAGCTAACATGTTTCCCGGGTAAGTGGCTCTGTTGGCCGTTTTCAATTCTCTACTAAGTTTAAATAATAAAAGCAGTGAGAGGTGCAGTTAGTCTCCTAGTAAAGAAATTGCACCAGTGCTGGGTAGTGATGATACTTTTGCTTCCAAATCAAAGTGCAGGTATTTAGTACCTTCGATTACCTGCCCATTTAAAGTACTGAGCTTAATGCTTCTTCATTGTCAGAAGAGCCTTTCAGGAACTGCTTTGATGTATTTAACAATCTTTTTTTTTATCTTCCTTGAATTCCTCTATTGCTTCTCCAGTGTGCATCCTGTTCAAAATTAAACAGATGTTCTGGCACTGTTTTAGCACTGCCCCTTTTTCGGCAGAACAAGTGTATTCTAGTCTGCACTTATTTTAACATACCAACACTATGTTATATGGATGACGTATCGTATCAACCTCCTAAAGCAACATACTTTATAGAGACTGTGGGCATATGTACAAGGAAAGTGGCGGAGTGAGGCCAGGCTTAACGCCTCACCCAGCCACTTCAGAAACACAGGGCTGGACCAGATTTACAAGAATATGGTGCAGCCCTGCATTTCCCCCTACGATGGCGCTACACTTAGCAGCCTAGCGCCAACGCTGGCACCCTTGCACCACAGTGCAAGGGTGTTTGCGTGCAGAAGATATGCCATTTTGTAACTTCTATGAGTGCTGCATTATGCAGCACACATAGAAGTTTCAAAACGGCATTTAAAAAACAATTATTGTTTATGTGTAGGAAGGCGGACCTGCAAAAGGCAAAACGCCTTGTATTGTTTTTGTGCAGGAAGGGAGACCTTCCTGAACATAGAGGGGCAGATTTACAAGCCCCTTGCGCCACTGGTGTGTCACTTTGTGTCGCACCAGCGGTGAATTTTACTGCCCAAAATTTACAAGGACAGGAAAGCCACCCTGAGTGACTTTTCCTGTCCATGTAAATATGTCCCCATTGCCCGCAGCACTATGCGTAAAAGGGGAATTCCATGGGTGTTGCTGTGGGTGTTCCCACGCAACACCCTAGGAACCTGACACATTTGCAGCTTCACAAGAAATCTTAAATCTGGAAATGCGTCTGAATGCTACGTAGCGAGGCACAACGAGGAGAAATGTATTAATTTCTCCTCATTGTTTTCCTCTTGTTTTGCAGCACACATAGTAAGAGGAAATCTCCTATGGTGTTTGTTTATGTCCCGGAAGGCTTCGCTTCCTGCACATAAACAATCATTAAAACAATGGCATTTGTTTGTAAGTTCTATGTGTGCTAATGCAGCACATATAGAAGTTGTAAAATGCCATTTCTGATTGTTTATGTGCAGGAAGGGAACCCTTCCTGTACATAAACAAATACATATTTAAAACAACACTATAAATTACACATAAACTTACTTATTGTATAACCCTTTGTAAACTCATTTCACACTATACATTCTAGAAAACAAAGTTGTCTATTAGGATGGTGGTCGGACAATGTCTGCCGCCACCGCAACGGCATAAGGGGCCGCCCAACATAGGTGTGGCGGTCCCGCAATGCCAATCAGGATGAGACCGCCACCATGGCAGTCGCATCCCGCATTTTTTACATTGCGGCGGGCGGTGCTGTCAGCAGCACCCACTGGAATGTGAAAAATGCATGTTGTGCATTTGCATGCAGAACGTGACAGGCACCGCGAGGTGTCTGCCACCTTGGGCATGCAAATGTAGGAGGGTAAAATGGGTACCCCCCATGTGCACCACCCCCACCCCCCAAAACGGACCCCCAACAGCGAGAACCACATGCCTTTTCATGGCAGCATCGCAGCCATAGAAAGGTGATCTTCCGGCTGCATCATAATATATGAATGGCGGTGTCTTGCAGACACCACCAGCATATAGTGTCCCTTTCCTGCCCGGTCGAGCATTCGACCCGCGGAAAAGCGGCAGACGGTATTTCCGTCCGCCGCGCTTCCTCCGCCATACTAATATGGCGGGGGAGAACCAGGGAGACCAGGGACATATGGCGGGCGGCTCGCCACCGCTGGGCTGGCAGTGAGCACCGCCGGCCCAGTGGTGGCGATACGCCCACCATCATAATGGGGCCCAATATTGTAGTTCTAATATAAAATTTTAAATAAATAACTATTAATACACTTTTTAAATAATTGTTCACATTTTTAAAAATTAACACATTTTTTTCACACAATTTACATCATAAATTCCGTAAATCAGAACATTTTGAATTCTTCCTTGTTTTACATTTTCGTGTACAAATGTATATTAATAATATTTTTTATGTATTCATTTACATTTATTTTTCAACTAACATTCTTAAATTACTCCCCACCCATGGCCCCTATAAACCCTATATCCCACTCCTAAAATGTAATAACATTTTTTATAAATTAATTTCCCCACAATATTTTGAAAATACTCCCCACTCTTATCTCCTATAAACCCAACATTCCGCTCCTGAAATATATACAAATTTGAAAATATAGTATTTTTTTTGCTAAGATTTTAAATGACTACCCACCAATATCCCCTATAAACCCAACATTCCACTCCTAAAAATTATACTAAAACCAAAAAAATACAAATATTTAAACATAAAAAAATATTTAATACTTTATAAATGTACTAATACCAAATTACAAAAATAAATAGAACATTAGAAAAACTAAAGCACAAACTCGATATGATTTACATCGACATTTTTGCAATCAATATTTACAAATGCGATATTTATATATAACATTAAAATCTATATATTCCTCAAAATGAGAAAACTTACCTCGATATTTTGCACCATCGATATTCTTTACTTGATATTCTTGCAATTCGATATGTTTCCGTCGATATTCTGTCTCTGTACCCCCTCTTATTCGAAAACTTCCAAAAAATCATTTGCAATCGGTAAACCTAAAAAAAGAGTGGAAGGGGCTAGTTTGTAGCTTTGTTAAAGGTCGGTCATAACTTAGCCCTTAGATGTTCTTGTTTTCTTTGACAAGAAAGGAGAGGGTGGCGTTTCCTAGTGTCAAGGTGCTGTTCACTAGATGACGGTAGGTGAGTCACATCACCTAATAAAGATAACATAAAAATATGTTAAAAAAAAGAGAAGAAAGTCCCAAAGACCTCCAGACTCGGGGGAAGCAAAATTCAGCACACAAAATACATTAGAAACACAAAAGATAAATATAGCATGAAAATAAAGCAGCACAGCTAGCAGTACAGGAACAGAAAGAATTACGAAAAATAAGAATAGACGCAAGGGTAAAGAGTAAGTTAACGTGTGCTCCAATAGAACAGGTGCAATGCACAGGTGACAGGTTACTTGCTCTTAAACAGAGTAACGCCAAACCTCTGCATCACAAGAAAGAGTTTGCCATGTTGAATTTTGAGACTTTCAAAGGAGCTGTGTAGAATTTGAGTGATCTGAACCGTTTACCACTAGGTATGATTACAGACTGTTGGACATGCAACTGACCTATCATCTATGGCAAATTGAAATAGCCTACCTATTCCTCAAGGAGGTTTCAGTATGGGGTCCCGCTTGAAGATGGAAAGGACCTTTTCGTGAATGGTGATCCCCTGTCCATGCTCAAGTGCTGTGGTCTCTTCGTTCTTACAGCTTCTAGCCTGATGCCTAGCTTGGCTCAACCCTGTGGGGCTGCTTCGAGGCATGTTGTAGTAACGATGTAGAGAGCTCAGGGAGGAATCTGGTGTTAAGCGGCGGTAGTACCAGTGGCATAGCTAGGCTTTTTGTGCTGCCCGGCAGCCACATGAAAGCCTGGGGGGACAGAGGGTGCTGGCGAGTCCCGCAACACCCATCCCACATGGCCGCAGGTAAGAGAACTTCCCGCTTGCTACGCCACTGGGTAGCCTTCAGCTAGAGGAGGCATGAGATCCTGTGCCACACTGGATGCATGAGAGGCAGCGGCTGAGGAGGAGGGCTCAGGCCGCTGGAGACAGGAGGAACAGAAGGAGCAGATTTTAAGAGCCTGCAGGGGGAGATGCTGCAATTAAAGCTCACAACAAACTGCCCAGCTTCAGCATGGAAGGACCCCCACAAAAAACAGCGCTATAATTTGAGGGCGTAGACTTGATAAACTTCATGAATGGGGAAAAACATACCTATAGTGCAGCAAAAGAGTGCATTTTGCGCCCCTTTCAGAATAAGGCTAGAAAGGAAAGTGTAATCCAAGACAAAAAACAACAGACAAATCTACGGGAACTCATTCTTCAGCTTTAAAAAAGATCTCAGGCGACACCTTCTCCTCAAATACTGGGGGCCTTAATCTCGTCACCTTACAGGTGTCTCACAACCTGCCCATTATGGTGCTATGTTTCTCGCTGCATTATACCTGACCTACTAACCACACCCCTCTCCCTCTCATATACCTCCATTCTCCTTCAATCAGTTCTCATATATCCACTGCATACTCCTACATGCTATATCCTCTCCCTTCTCCCGCCCCGGCTCCACCCTACCCCCATACCCCCCCTACTTCCCCAGGCCAACCACGCTTGCACAGCTATCCAAATCCTGGTTATGGACTAAATGTTACATCTTATTTCCTTGTCTAGGTATTTATTCCTCTTTACATTTTGCTCATATGTTTTGCTTTTCCTTTTTGTACGAATGTAATACTGCTTTGTGTTTCCACTTCCATCCCCTGTAAAGCGCTCTGATACCGTTGGGTCAAGCTAGCGCTATATAAAACCGTTTAAATAAATAAATAAAATAAATAACTAGCCAAAACCCTAATCCATTGTAAAAGTAAGTGATAGGACAAAACTCCTTAAAGTAGGTTGTTCTCCAATATTCTAGATAATAAGCTGTCATTGGAAGAGGAGAGGCCATTCTCAATGTAGTAGGAAGAACTCAGTTGTTGTAAATTATGCCCCAGTAAACACAATTCGGGTAGGGTTAGAGGATATACTTAATATTACTACAACACAGGGACATAAAGAAGAAATCCACTTTGCACATTGCCAGAATGCATATTATGGAAGAAGGATGCAGTTAACTGGCAAATCGATGATGCTCCAGAGTCAGATAAGCAGTTCTACATCTCATTTGTAAACACTTATAGGAGAAAGTGTTTCTTTACTTAATATTATAAGTTTTCAAAAAGCTGATGGGGCTCAACAGCGAGTGTGCCTGTGTAACCAATACACTAATTCTCCTCTGCGCACAGCTAAGAAAGTAAAATTACCTAAAGATGTATTCTACTGCGGAGTATGTGGCATACGATACTTGGATCCTAGTTCACAAGCTGTACTAGCTGTAGTAGCAGGGAACGTGAATACAGATTCCACACTCCCTAGCAGATGTGCATACATGTCCCGAGTCACCTTAGCAAGTGGTGTGAGAACAGATTTCGAGTTATTCTATCAGGAGACGGAAGCTTAAATTCCAAGCTCCTTGAAAAGAGGCCTTGTAGTTGGACGTTCATCTCTCACGGCATGGGTGCAGAATGTTATGCTGATTCGAAGCTGGCATCGCATAGTCTGACAGTATAAACGCCGATCTTTCTACTAGGCGTCATGTGTGGAAACATGTCACACTACCAAAGCAGAGAGTGCTGACTCTTTACCCTCCCATCAGAAGCCTCGGTAATAGATTCAGATGGTTTATAATAAGTACAGCTTCATGCTCTATTAGCCCTGCCTGCTTGTGAAAAGGTAGACTACGCCCTATTAGCAAGAAATACGAGTGAGGATGAAGAAACCCTTCAGATGAGGGAGATGAGTACACAGTAAAAGACTTGGTCCAGCAGCATAGGCTTGTAGCTGGTGTTACCATGAACTGTAGGCTAAACCCACCAGGCAGTGATGTTAGCACAGATTTAAAGGTGTTCTAGGAGGAGATGGGAATAGAGATGCCTAATTTCATTATGAAGAGCTGTGAGTCTGTATTTCATGCTCCCTTCTGGCACAAGGGAGGAGTTTGGTTCTAAACTAGTTATCCAGGTGAGTTAGGGATACAAATCCTAGCTTATGTAGCAATGTGTGACTACTGACCCAGATTCATCGCACTCCTGTCATTTGTGATTGATGGCTGTAGATCTGAGCTCCTGTAGAATCCTGGTGTGGCACAACAATGGCTTGTATAGAGCTTAGCGTCATCCCTGTCCTCCCCCTCCCCCCCACCCGCAAATGCGGCACTACAGGTGACAGGAATGATGAGGGGGGAGAGTAGGGTGGGAGAAGGAAGACTTCGACATGTTATGTCATATTAGTCCTTTCATGCTAATTAAAGTCACTCTGAGACCACTTCAAAGCAAAAAGTGTGACCAACCATTACCAACTATAACACCAGGGGCCTTATTTATGAAGGCCTTGCGCCGCCGGTGCGCCACTTTTAAAATGGGAAAAAGTGACGCACCGGCGGCGCAAGGCCTTCATAAATAAGGCCCCAGAATTCTAAATTACCACACCTTACAAGGATGTGTGTGTGTTATATATGCTTAAACATTTCCTGTCAGCAGACATGTTAGGTAACTTTCGAATTTATTTTCATTGAGAAAGGCCGCGACGGCTGCTATCCCCTCGAATTCTTCAATAGAAACAACGCAGATATATCTGTGATACGAAGCTGCTCCTTTAACACAATCACTGATACTCGCCCGTGCCTAAAATAAATGTTTATGATAAAACAAATTTCCCCAAAAAATTCCACGCATTCTTGGAGCAAAGGCTGTATAACTCATTTGTTAATAATACAGTCTTGTATAAACAACATTCCAACGGTCTTCACTGTAATTCACTCGTGTTTCCACTAGGCATTACGCTCCATAAACGTTGTTAGAGTTCTGCATGTAACTGAAGACTTTAATACCGGTGTAATATGCAGCATCCTGTGTTTGTGAATGCTAGTACATTGCTTGCTTCACAGAAGCGCAGCGCGGATCACAGTGAAGAAGAATAGAAACAAAATCATAAATGCAAGATTATTGCAAAAAATGTTTACCTTTAGTGTGCTCTGCGGGTCCTTCATTTCTTAGTTTTTTCCCAGCATAACTTTAGTTTTCTTACCATGAAGGGAAACTGCACATGATACCAAACGCACCTACACTCAGTTAACCATCATGAACATTCATCTTAACTACTGTGCAACTGGACAGTGGTAAATAGAGCAGCGGTTCTCAGGGACCCTGCGCTTTGCTGAAATGTGCATGTGCACTGCAGCATCAAGCGGTATGGACACTGCACTGCCACTGTAGGCTTACCGATGCACCTACACGTATTATCTTATGGAAGAGGGTGACCTTGAGGTTAAAGCGTTCTGTCCCATTTCTTCCATTATTTGGTCGAACCGGCAAAACGGAAGCTTGCAAATTCATCTGTTCTATGAAAGTTTCTTTAAAAATGTCTAAATTCATAATTTTGCCGAAATCATTGGGTTCTCACTGCCACATTCACCAGCCACACTGACACAATGCCATCAAAATATTGAACATCAACAACTATTAGCAAAATAAGGTGGCGCCGAAAATCAAAATGTTCAAACAAAGATATTTTCCATAATAACTTAATCTCAGAAAGTGGTATGAAAAAGAGCTTCAATTAAAAAATTGGACCTTCATATGAGAAATGAAAGCAGAACATTGCTGATTATTGAGAGATTATGAACAACATCTTTCTCAGCAACTGCAAAAGAGAACATTTCTTGCCAAGAGGATTTGTAATAAAAAACGTCATGATTTTTAACTACAAAACAAGATATTCACAACAATTATGCATCAGGGCCTTCGAAGAATAAGCAACGACTAAATCAGCATGTGCTTAAATCACGTAAGTATGACAAAACAATATTTACTCGACCTGGGCGGGAATATAGTTCCGCTCGTGGAGTCGGCATAGTTCCGAAACTCCATGACTCACATTTAATGCAGAGTTCCAGCTACATTTGGCCATCCAGTACAAGGTGGAATTATTTTTCCTTTGGCCCATGCAAGACTTGTTTAGCGTTCGTTGGCGAGTGCAACGAGATTTTGTCGGCTACTAGAGACCTCGCTTGAGATTTGCTGCTCACACGTGCTGCTGCTAGTCGCCACGGAGCCTTTCGGTGCCCTTTTTGTGATGCTGTTGAGTGCGAGTGGCTGTGGGTGCGTCTCCAGCAGGTTCTCTAGTCAAGAAGCAGCTAAATCTACTCGAAAAGGTGTTTTTTTAACCCCTTCACTGCGGCGGCTATTCCGCCGCATTGCTAAGGGGGCGGGGCGGAAGAGCGGCGGGCGCATGCTGGTGACGGAACAGCTCCGTCACCAGCGTCGGTTGCGCTGTGTTTATGACGGAGCGGTTCCGTCATGGCCCGCCCCGCTCAATAGACCGCTCAGGGCAGGCGCGGAATCCACGCCGCGCAGGCATGCCGGGCGGGCCATGACGGAACCGCTCCGTCATCAGCACAGCGCGACCGCGGCTGATGACGGAGCGGTTCCGTCATCAGCAGGGGAGGGGTTAATTCATATTCTAGTCCAATGGGCCGTTCAGGTTGTTTATTAGTGCTGGAAGCATTTTATTATTTTGCTGGGTTTTTTTTCAGTGAAAAGGCAATGCCCCAGATACTCTAACTTCCTCTTCCTTTCCAGCAGGCTTCTCCCAGTGCTTTATCCATCTCCTGGTCACTTTTCATTTGGGTTTGGAGGTGGAAGGATCACTCTCTTTGTCTGCTACATATATTCCATTGGATTTAAGAACTTTGACTTCTGAGATCACAAGTAAGTTGAAAAATGTTTGTATAAGGGTGTTGTTTGTTTGATAGAGGGTGTGCACCAATATTTATTGTACTTTTATTGTACTTTTAAATTTTATTGTGGTGGGTGACCTGGAGTTTCAGTAGGGGCCGACTTATTTCTTTGCATTTATTATTATCTTTTGTAAGGAAAAAAGGTTGCATAGTGCAGTGCCTTTTCTCCATGTTTGTTAAATGTGCACTATTAATTTATTTTACTCTGTGACCAAGTCTGCCCACTGGCCAACTAGCTAGTAGGCCCAGTGCTAGTCATGGGTACATCAAACAACTGTTTATATGGCACATAATGTTTTGCAGCCTACTCAGCAAACCCCAAAATACAAGACTGTATTCTCTACTGATGAGAAACACATGCCTAGAGATCAGCACTATCTGTGCCAACCTTGGCGAAATACTCGAAAATATTGGAGCGAGCTACAAGAGACTGCATTTCCCAGAATGCCAGGGGCGAACCTTGCCTGAGAGGTCAGCGGTGTGCTCCCACATCCTGTTGTCTATTTAAAGTACTCCTGTGAGTCACTGAGCTGATGAGCTCATTGACGAAGCACCTGCGCGCAAGTGAGCGGTACCGGACCTGATATAATGTTTGGCAGCCTATTCAGCAAACCGCAAAATACAAGACTGTATTCTCTACTGCTGACGGTTAATAAACCAAACACACATGTCTAGAAATCAGCACTATCTGCGCCAACCTTGGCGAAATACTCGAAAATATCGGAGCGAGCTACAGGAGACTGCATTTCCCAGAATGCCAGGGGCGACCCTTGCCTGAGAGGTCAGCGGTGTGCTCCCACATCCTGTCGTCTATTTAAAGTACTCCCGTGAGTCATTGAGCTGACGAGCTCAGGGATGAAGCACATGCGCACCAGTGAGCGGTACCGGACCTGATATAATGTTTGGCAGCCTACTCAGCAAAGCCCAAAATACAAGACTGTATTCTCTACTGATGATGGTTAATAAACCAGAAACACGTTTTTTAGAGATCAGCACTAACTGCGCCAATCGTGGCGAAATACTTGAAAATATCGGAGCAAGCTACAAGAGACTGCATTTCCCAGAATGCCAGGGCCGAACCTTGCCTGAGAGGTCAGCGGTGTGCTCCCACATCCTGTTGTCTATGTGTCATATGTTGTTTTAAAACATCATTTAGGCCAAGGATGGCATTGGATTGAATACAAAATATATATTTTTTTACATTTCACAATTTTTCTGGAAAAAGTGTATTTTGGCCACGTAAAATTTGATTCCTTGGTCTGTGTTTTGTAAACATTTTGTTTTTTCGTTTTTGGCATTGCTGAATTAATGGTAGTGTTTTCTTCAGTGTTACCATGCCTCCTTTGTCTAGCCAGTGTGTGTATTTGTTTCACCATTTGTCTTGGTTCTCCATGCCATGCACCCAGGGGCCACTGTTTAGAGAGTGTATCCATAGGGCTGCATGTGCTCTTTGATGTCCATGCCTCTTTGCTAGTTGTTTGACCATGTGGCTTGAGACCATTTTGTGTAGTCAGCCAGTGTGAATTTTCCATAGGCCTGCAAGTGTTCTTTGTTGTGTCCATGCCTCCTTGCTTGTTGTTTGACAATTTGTCCAGTGGCCATTTTGTCCAGTCAACCAGTGTGCTTATACCATAGGCCTGCAGGTATTCTTTCTTGTGTCCACCATGCCTCCTTGCATATTGTTGGTGTTTGACCAGACGGTGAGTGGCCATTTTGAGTAGCCAGCAAGTGAGCTTTTGCTATAGGCCTGAATGTGTTTGTTGTCCATGTCTCTTTGCTTGTGGTTTGACCATGTGGCCGGCGGCATTTTTTTGTAGCCATCCAGTGTGCTTTTGCCATAGGCCTGCATTTGTTCTTCTTTGTTGTTCATGCTTTCTTGCTTGTTGTTGTTGTAAGACTATGTGGCCAGTGGACATTGTGAGTAGCCAGCCAGCGTGCTGTTGCAATAGGCCTGCATGTGTTCTTTGTAGTCCAAGCCTCCTTGTTTGCTGTTGTTGTTTGACCATGTGGCTGGTGGCCATTTTGTGCAGCAAGCCAGTGTGCTTTTGCCATATGCTCACATGTATTCTTTGTTGCCCATGCCTCCTTGCTTGTTTTTGTTGGTTGACATGTCTCCGGTGGCCATTTTGTGCAGCCAGTCAATGTGTAAATCCTTTTTTTTCAGTTCTCAAAGCCAATTTCTAGTGATATTGATAGGAGACATTAATTTTTATTTTTGTTCTTTTGTTTTTACTTTTTCCTGATATTAGTATAAGATGCTTGTGGATCATTGCTGTAAGTATAATAAGTATGTATGGACAGTGTTTATTATTCTATGCATTTTTTCCATTTTTCCCCTGCACTTCCTTGCATCCGTTTCTCATAGTCCCCTACAAGAGCAAAATTTAATTGTTTCTTAAATTACATTTTTTTTTTTTTTAAATGTATCTATTTTTGTTTCATTTTCTCTTGATCCACTCCTTGCCTGCCACAGGCGCATGCCACACACTACCATTCAATTTTAAAGGATTGTCATTGCTCATTTTCCCCTGGACCCGCTGCCAGCCTTAGGTGCACAGCTGCACACCAGTATTTTTTTTAAGGATTATTCCATTTTCCTCTGGACCCCTGCCTGCCATATGTGCACATCAGCATTCATTTCTATGGATTATTCCATTTTCCCTGTCCCCGCCTGCCATAGGTGCACACCAGCATTCATTTTTTAAGGATTATTCCATTTTCGTCTGCACCTCCCTTACTGCCACAGGTGTCTCCCCTTACATGCACATAAAGCAAACAGTTACATCGGTATGTTGTTATACTGATTGAAAATTAAATATTATGGTGGTGTGGTTTGACTTTGGAATGGATATACTATAGTTGAACATTATTTAGGATAATCATTTACCACACTAAATTATATTGTCTATACCATAAATAAACCAATTTACACAAATTGCCATGTTTTACTAAATTTTTTTCTTGCTTGTTTGCTTTCAGGTGCAAAAGTGACATCAGTAACAGTATTGCCAGACAAAAGGCCAGTACAAAGTGACGTGACCAAAACACATAAGTCCCCCAGATTCTTCTGCTTCTGCAGCTAAGTGCCATTTTCAACTGACAGAGCGTCAAGATGGCTCCAAAGAAAGGTACTGCCAAGAAAGTGGCAAATGAGGAGTAGAAGAGGAATCAGATTTCAACCACTGACATGT
The DNA here is from genome assembly GCF_964261635.1 of Lissotriton helveticus. Lineage (NCBI taxonomy): Eukaryota > Metazoa > Chordata > Amphibia > Caudata > Salamandridae > Lissotriton > Lissotriton helveticus. The sequence continues at coordinate 1,475,128,419 of NC_136065.1, forward strand.
TGCCCGAAACCTTTTCAAGTGATGTGTGCCTGCTGCAACATCCACCGAGTAGGAAGCTGGGAGGAGCACTCCCACATCAACGGCATCACTTCAAACTAAGCTCAAGGCCATGTCTCTCAGGGAGGCATCAATTGCAATAATGGTGGCGAGCAGTGAGTCTGAATAGGATTTGTCTCAACCTCAAACTAGTATTTATTTTTTATTTTATTTTTAGAGTTTTCAATAGTGCGAACCAGACCCAAGGTAGGATATCAGAGTGCTTTACATAGTAAGCAAGGTGTGAATAACACATTTAGTAAAAACATGGCATACAAAAACATAGCATACAAAGTAACAACATAAAATAACAGAGTTCGGGATAAAAGCAGAATAGAGAATGAGCAATAAGATTCAATTCGAGATTGTGCAAGTCTTAGCTTCGAAATATCAGTGGATGGAGAGTATAGGCAAGTTTGAGGTTGTACGCTGGTGTGGTGTTTGTGCGGATTTAAGGGAGGAATTTGCTCATCAAGAATAATTTTGCTTCCTTTTTGAAGAGAGGTGTTGTGGCGATTTTTCTGATGAATGGTGGAAGCGAGTTCCAAATTCTTGGTGGTGCTCCAGAAAATGCTCTGTTGGAGGTTTTAGTCTTGTTTAACCGCAAGGGTTTCAGGAGTAGATTATCTGCGATCCTAGAATGTCTGTTAACTCCAGATAAGGTACGGTTCTGGGCTAGGTACAGGGGGGTGCCGTGGCTAACGTTATTCGGCCGTGGCTAACGTTATTAGGCCGTGGCTAACGTTATTAGGTGGGCTTACAACCTTCTCCATGCAAAAGAGGGAACGCTAAGATGCCTGTTGAAAAATGAAACTTTCGATCCAGAAGCTGCTGAGCAAACCTTTCTTGGGAATATGACTGTCGTATTTCGAATGGCCAAAATCTGTCCAGACATTTTACTTACCTGGTCTGTATCGCAACTGAAACTCTTTCTTAAATGTTTTACCCCAAAATTGAGCTATGAACTCGATCTTGCACATTGTAATAAACTATCTACCTACAAACCTTACATAGAATTACTGGAGTATAAACATATCCAGCCGTATATCAGGTTTTCCCTTACGCATAGCGCAAGGAGGGCGATCACAATGCTACGACTAGGCATATTGCCTGTGCAATCATTTAAATCGAGATGGTCATCCGGAGAATCCTCACTATGTTCTCTTTGTCAAGGGGGTAACCAGACCATTGAGCATTTATTATTTGTATGTCCTAGTTCTAACGTAATAATAGCACGTGCAAGATATCTTGAACCAATATATCGCACCTGTAGAATTACTAAATTGAAAGAACTAGTAACAGTGTGTAAACAGCCACCAAATGAACTTGTATGTTATAATTTTAAAAAAAAATTAAAATCTTTGTTATTCTTATACTGATCAGTAATGTAAATTTTCTTTTGTTTTGTATGTGATTGTTTAATGCTATATTTGTGGTCCTCTGTCGAGTACCAATACAAATAAAAATCTTTTTGACTTTTGACTTTGTGGTGTAACACCTTGTGAGTGATGCAAGCCATCTTTAAGTAAATAGGAGCTTCATAGCGAAGCCAGTTGAGTGCCTTCAGGTGTGGTGACATGTGGTCATATTTCCTATATCCTTTTATGAGTCTTGCTGCGGCGTTGAGATAGGCTCGATATGACTAAGGACTGAACTTCAGTTTTGAGGTCCAGGTTCTCGATGAATGGCTTCATTTTTCTGAGATAGCTGAGGTGAAAGCGGGCATTTTTAGCCATCCAGGTGATGTGAGTTTGCATGTTAAGGTGCTTATCCAGTGTGATTCCAAGTGATATTGTGGAGTCCACCAACATTGGCGTGCAATTCAGAGCAGTGATCATTTTGGTCCATTCCTTTGTTTCCCTGGAGTTATGGGGGGGGAGGTTAAAAGAAATTCAGTTTTTTGTGAGTTTAGCTTGAGGAAGTTGGTTGTTAACCATTGGATGTTTTTTTCAAGAGCTAGATTAATTGTCTTTATCTCTTCAATAGAGATGATCTTAATGTAAAGTTGAGTGTTGTCCACGTATTTGTGGTAGGAGATGTTCTCCTGCTGTAGTAGATCAGTAAGTGGTTCGACATATAAGTTGATTAGTGTGGGGAATAGGGTAGAGTCTTGTGGTACTCCAAGTAGGTTAGGTGAGGAAAGAGAAAAAATCTTGTTGGTCATGTACAATTGCGTTCTGTTTTCCAGAAAGGATTTGAACCATAGAAGGAGTGTGCCAGATAAACCCATCCTGTTTTCTAGTCTTCTTAGAAGTTTGTCGTGATTGACCGTATTGAAGGCTGATGAGAGGTCGAGCAGGACTAGTAGGCAGGTTTCATTGCGGTCAAGAGTTAGTAGGGGGTCGTCTACTATATGCAGGATGGCTGTTTCTGTGCTATGGCCAGGTCTGAAACCCGATTGGTGGATGTTCAGTAGATTGAAGTTTGTGATGTGTTGGTTCAGTTGTTGCTGAACACATTTTTCCAAGACCTTTGCTAGCATGGGAATGTTGGTTATTGGTCGGAGGTTTTTGGGGTCGGAGGCGTTAGCTGTCGGTTTTTTTAAGATAGGGGATAATTGGCCAGTTTTTAGGCAGGCCGGGATGTGACCTTGTGTTAGAGAGGCATTGAGGATTTTGGTCTAGAGAGGGGAGATGATATGGTAGGTGTGGGGTAGGCAATTTGAGGGGATGGGGTTATTGAAGTGGTTGTTGAGTTTGGTAGTCGCTAGAATTTTGGTGATGTCATTGAGATCGTAAAGTTTGAAAGTAGACCAGTGAGAGTTATTTTTGGGCAGAGTTAGCTTATGTTGTACCGGGTTAATGACTTGGATGATCTTTGAGGTGGCTGAGTTGATTGCCGCCGTACTAAGTTCCAGTTGGAGGGAATTTGTTTTTGCTGCGAAGAATGAAGAAAGTTGTTCACTACTCAGCTGTGTAGTCGATGTTAAGAGTGAGGATTAGGCCAATTTGTTCCACTGTTGCTTCAAAATTTCGAAGAGTTTTTTTGGTCTATTTTTGGCATTCTCTAGTTCTGATTTGAAGAAGTTTTTTTCGATTGTAGAATACTTTTATTGTACGAGTTTCTGGCTTTCCAGAGTAGTTTAAGATGGAGGGGGAGGGATGTTGCCTCCATTTCCGTTCCATTGATTTGAGTTTGCATCTCTCTTCATTCAGGGCTCCGCTGAACCATGGGTTTTTATCTTTGTCCGGAATTCTTTTGAGTTTTGGCAGAGCTGCTTGGTCAAAAATGTTGGTCATTGTGGAGTTATAGGGAGCAGTGAGGTCATTGACGTCTGACATGTTATTGGGGGAGTAAGAGCCTTCTCACATTGGGAGGCAAGGTTGATCCAGTTGATGTTTTTTGTGTGCCTTATCCATTGTTTTGGCTTGATTTGTTGCGAGAAAGTTTTCTTGTTAGCAGATGGAATTTGGAAGGTGATAATGTGATGCTATGACCAGTCACAAGGGGTAATCGAGATCGATTCAATTGTATTTTGTTTAGAGAGGAGCCAGTCGAGAGTAGCACCCTTTGTGTGAGTAGGCTTTGAGATAGCTTGGATCAGGGAATAGTCTGAAAGCAAGGTTTTGAGGGCATTAACCTGCTTGTCCAGTGGGTTTTCCCAGTGGAGATTAAAATCGCCAAGGAATATGTCATTGGAATGAGGGGAAGACTTTGCAGTAATGATTTCCATAAGTTGTTCTGTGAAAATTGCGTTCAAACCTGGAGGATGGTAGAGTATACGTAGTTTGTGGGAGTGATCACTTGATGATTTCACAGAAATCCCAAAGTTTTCACCGGAGTCCAGGGGTTCCAAGTGAAACTTTGAGATGGTGATGCCAGAACGATGTAGGCAGGATAAGCCTCCGCCTATTTTGTGTGCTCTGTCTAGTCTAATGATGTTGTAGTCTGGAGGGACAAGAAGGTCTAGGCACGGTGAGGATGATTCCTTGAGCCAAGTTTCTGTGAGGATGATTATATCTATTTTCATGTTAAGGCCGAGGTCGGCAATGTCAGAGGTGTGTTTAGGGGCAGAACGGCAGTTTAGTAGAATGCAAGAGATCTGGTTTGAGGAATTCTTTAAAGTAGGCTCCTGATTTTTGTGGTTCGGGGTTATAGAATGAAGGTTATTCCGGTTTATTCCTCTATGGATGGGATGGTCTGCATCGGTTGATGGGGACTGGGAGAATAGTGTATTCATCTTTGTCTATGATAGGGCAAGAAGGAGTTTCATATAGCAGTAGTAGGGTTTGTATTTCCTGGTCCGTTATGTAGTTGGGGAGTTTGCGTGTGCGAAAGTGTCAATTATTTAGAGGCAGGGGGATAGTTTTTTGTCACATTGTCATCTGTCTCTAGAGAGTTTTGAAGATGCTTAAGTTTAGCAAGCGATTTTTCAGCAAGTTGTAGAATGGTGCTGATTTCTAGGATAACGTTTTGTAGGTTTTGGGAGGTGAGATTGGATTTTTAGTGAGTCTTGTTCAATCTGCTGATGTGGAGGGGGAGACAGGATGTTGGGTGTTGAGAGAGTCGCATTGTTGTTGGCTCTCATGGCAGTTCTATATGAGGGTGTTAGTGCAATGCTTGCTAAAGAAGGAGAGTTGGTGATGCTTCTTTTATCGGTTCTGCGTGAAGGAGGGGGTCGAGGATCTTCAGGAGATGAAGTGGTGGTGGGGGTAGTACCCAATCATCACAGGAAACTGAGCAAAGTAGACAACAGGAGCAGCAATGGTTGATCTTTCCAAAGTAGGCGCAGAACAGGAGGTTATGCTTCCTGCTGAGCAAGATGTACCTCTTCTTGAACCATTGGTTTCCACATATCCAGCAAGAAAAAGGAAGGATACTCAGCCATTTTCTCCAAGCCCCTCTTCTGATGATCTTGACATGGATTGAACCCAGGTGAGTCCAAGTCCCCACATGAGAGACAAGGGGAAAGGAAACTTCCTGTTAGCCTGGTTCACACTATGGTGCTGGAGGCCAAATGACCCATATGAAAAAAGACCACGTAATCCGATGGGAAGCGCATCTTAAAAAAATTGCTTCAGGTGGTGTTGGTGAAGAGAGAGGGATATCAGCTCTGATCACAGAGGTAGGTGAAGGTGATGAGGAAGAAGAGGGTGACAGCTTTACACAAAGCAGCACTGTCCCCAGCAGTGCACCAGTATTACCCACCTCAGCAAAGTTGAAATGTCGCAAGAGTCAGATGGATACGCCACAGCATACAGTGACTGCCCTAAGACACACTGAGTCTACCACCTCCTGGTTCTTCTCTCCGGAAGATGCCAGCATCAGTGTCAACGGAAAAGAAAAAAATCCAGGCTACTAATATGGGCATGTTTTGGCAGGAGGGGACCTATGAACGCAACCAACCAATGACATGTTTGTACAACGAGAACCTGGTTAAAATGTTAGTGCTGGACCTCCTACCTTTTTCTTTTGTTGAAGGAGTGGGACTTTTAGAATTTGTGGTGACCGGCGTCCCAAAATGGAAGGTTCCCCGCAGGACCAATTTTGCCAAAGTTGTAGCTCCAGCGCTCCATCACGATGCGCTGCAATTGACTGGACAAGCTTTGCAGCAGATTGCCATTCACACTATCCATCTGACGACAGACAAGTGGACCAGTTATCAAGCCACTGATTACATGTATATCACTGCATACTGGATCTGGTTTGTAGGGATTAGGCAACTGCTATCTACATGTCTCAGTGCTAAAGACACATTTAAAGTCGTTTGGTGGCATGCAACAGTAGCCATGTTCGTCTTGGAGAAATCCAATACAGATGCAAATTTCTTAGAATACTTTAACAGGAAGGTGTTTGAATGGTTGCAACCGAGAGATCTCAGAATTGGGTTTGTTGCCAAGAACAATGGCAGTAATATAGCTATTGCCATGGCAGAAGGTGGCAATTTCAGGGTCCTGTGTTTGGCGCAATGTATCAACCTGACTGTGCAGGACATTCTCAAAAAAGAACACATAGTTAGCAGCAAAAGCAACAAACTGACTCCCTGCATTGGAATATGCACTCATTTCAGCCATTCTTCTAAAGCTCATAAGTAGCTGAGGATCATTCAGCATGCTAATAGAGTACCAGTTAAAACCCTCATACAGGAGGTACCAACACATTGGAACTCGACCTATTACATGCTTTAACGTCTGTTTGAACAGTGCAAACTGATCAATGACTATGTCCTTTAAAGAGGAGGAGATGCCACCAGGAAAAGCATGACCAAGCAGGTGGACAAATGGGACCTAGTCAAATATCTTACACAGATGCTACTTCCTTTTGAGGTTTTCCCATGGGAAGTCAGCAAGGAGGACAGTACAATAGCCAAGCTATTCCCTTGTTGGATTTGCTACAGGACCAGTTAAAAAAAGTGTTGCAAAATTTCACAGGTTTGAAAAGAGAAGTGCATAGTTTGGTTGAGAGCTTAAACCTTCATTTGGCTGCTAACCCAAGATTGCAAAGAGACATTGCATCATCCAAAGAGTACATGGTGCCACAATACTTGACTTATGGTATGAACAATTACTGCCTACTATCATTCATTTTTCAGAAATGGATGTTTCACTGTACAGGATGTGGATTGCTGAGCAAGCAAGAGAACTGAAGGAAGAATGGCTGGAAACTAGAGTCAAGGGCAGAAGTTCTAGCATGCAGCTTACAACTTCCAGAGAGGGCAGTCCTGTTGTCTCACAGCAGCCAACACCAGCAACAAAAACACCTGCGACAACAGGAACAGAAGAATTGGACCCAACCACTGCATTGACTTGGTTTCAAGTGGCAGGGCTTACGTCAAGTGCAGAAGTGAAGGCAAAAGAGGTTAAGAAAGTGGCAGCACCAATGGCCATTCAGAGGAAGTTCAGGACTATATGGATGACCCTAAAGAGGTCTACCTGGATCAAAACCCATTGGTCTATTGGCTGGGAAGATGCGCCAATGGCCAGAGCTCAGCAGGCTGGCAGTAAAGTATCTGGCTTGTCCAGTAAAGAGTGTGCCTGCTGAGTGTGGGTTTTGTGCAGCTGGTATAGTTGTCACGGTGAGAGGGACCAGTGTCTCACCTGAAAATGTGGAGCGATTGACCATGATCAAAATGAACCAACACTTCATACCACACAATTACATTGTTCCTGAAATACCACAGGAGGAGGAGGAGGAGGAGGAGGAAGAAGAAGAGGAAGAGGAAGAGGAGGATTCGTCAGACTCAAGTGTGTTAGATGACCAACTTCTGTGCTAACCACCTGAGTTTGAGGATGAACTTTAATTTCCAGACTGAACGTTTTAATTATTTATCGTCAAGTTGCTATGCCCAAAAATAATGGATATATTATTATTAATAAAATTTGTAAGGCGCAACAGCTACCCAAAAAGGGTTTCCTGGCACCAGCCAGACCAAGGAATAGATGGCAGCCTAATGATTATTGGTTAAAAAGCTAGGTTTTTAAGGATTTGTGGAATTGGACATATGCCGTTTCATTCCGAATTGAAGTAGGGAGGGAGTTCCATAGAGAGGGATGGAGGTATGCAAACAATCGACCACCCATCAGGGATACTTTGACCATGGGCACAGAGAATTTCCCTTGGGTAGAAGGCAACAAGGAGGCACATAAGAACAGACCAGAGACTACAGATACTGAGGGGCCACACCTATTCTGATTTAAAACATGTAGCTCAGGGATTTACTTAATGCGGTTCTCAACCCTGAGCCAGTGCAGATCCCGCAGGTGACCAGAAACAGACTTAGTTCTAGGAACCCGGCAAAGTAATCTTGCAACAGAGTTCTGAACCATCTGCAGCCTACGAGTCAACTCCTTATTGGCCCCTAGATAAAGAATGTTACCATAGTCCAGTCTAGAGGTGACAAGCGCCTGGACTACTGTTCTCTGGGCGAGCTCCGGCATCATCCGAATAATCTTTTTTAGCCATTTCAAGATGGTAAAACATGTGGCGGCTACCTTAACAGCTTGATGTTGGCCAGTTAGTGAATCATCGATGATGACACCCAAGTTACGAACTTGGCGGGAGGGCTGAGGAAGAGCACTCATCTCACTAGGCCAGTGTTTGGGGCCCCAGAGATCCTTGTTTTTCCCTAGGACCAAAACCTTGTTCTTCTCGCCATTGAGCTTAAGGTAATTGGCTTGCATCCATGAGTCAATTTTACTCAAGAAATAAGAGAGGGACCCCTTGAAAGTATCAAGGGAAGTGAGGTACAGACCTTAGCAACAAACGCAGTTCCCTTGACCCAAGTGAAATCTGAATACAATAGTCAAACCAACATCAAAAATAAATTTTTTCACCAAAATATAGTTACTAAAAATTATTACATTTATTCAATAATTAAAAGAAAAGGGGACTAACACCTTTCCATGATACAAACAGTTAAAAACATCTCATATTGCACATTACATAAAAACACAGTTTGTCTTTCCACAGATATTACAATTCTCACACAAAAAGCTCTACAATAATAACTTTCCAATTTCTAATTATGACTCGCATAAAAAGAAGAGACAAAACAACAGTATGACATAACCCTTTTGTCAAATACTAGTACACATTCCAGACAGATTGTAATGAACCTCCTAATCAATGTTTTGATTTCATCAACATTTTCTTACCTTAAGGATACCGCTCACGCAATTTCTATCTTTGAGGGGCGGGGCTTCAACAGGGTGACCCAGTTTCTGGTCACCCTGGATATTGAAGCCCTGTATACTAATATCCCGCAGGATGATACAATACAGGTGATTTCGAACATTCTAGAGGACGAAGATCTTAATGGAGGAAACCAAGGTTTCATCATGGACTGTATTGAAATGGTACTGAAGAATATTTTCCTTTTTAAGGATGAGTTATATCTCCAAACCAAGGGGACCAGTATGGGGGCCACTTGGGCCCCCAGTCTGGCGTGTCTATATGTGGGCAATTTCGTGAAACGCCACGTTTTTAATGAGATGGCCCCTTACTTCGAGAATATTTCTTGCTGGCACCGCTTCATAGATGATATCATCTTTCTGTGGAGCGCTGCCAGCAATGAATTGATGGATTTCTTGGAGTGGATTAACTTGGGGGACCCCAATTTAAAATTCACGGCCCATGTTAGCGATACTTCTGTGGAATTCTTGGATATTGTGATTAAAGATTGAGATAATGAATTAGAAGTAGAACTCTATATCAAACCCACAGACAAGAAAACACTCCTACAGTATTCGAGCAACCACCCCCGCTCCCAAAAGGATAATATACAATTTGGTGAGTTTTTAAGATTACGCAGGAATTGCACTTCATTGACAGATTTTTACCGACATGCGGAAGGCCTCAAGAGTAAATTAAAAGCAAGAGGCTATGTGAACAAACTCATTAAGAACTCACTCAAAAGAGCAAGATTCTACGTTAGAGTATGTTTATTGAATTCCAATAAAGAAAAAAGCAATGCTGCGATGGGTAGGGTGGTCTTTGTGAATCAGTTCTCCCACATAAGCAATCAGATCAAAACTATAGTAAACAGAAATTGGAAGATTCTTAATTATGGCAATGAAGTAAAGTTAGAAAAAACGCTGTTTTCCTTTCGGGGCAATAAAACTATCCGGAATGCGCTAGTGAAAACTTATAAAACATCAGGGGCAAAACAATTTATGTTAAAAGGAAAGGTAGCCACGGGTAATAACAAATGTGGAACATGCTCCCTATGCGCACAATGTATAGTCAACAAGAGTATAACCTTTGCTGGGAAAAACTTGATATCATCATCCCTTAACAATTGCCGTAGGGAAAATGTGGTGTATCTCCTCATCTGCCCCTGTCAACAGGGGTATGTGGGAGAAACCAGTAGCGAGCTGCGCACTCATCTTCTTGAACATAAGTCATCCATTAGAACAAACAAAGAGAATGCACAACTTACGCACAATTTTCGTGAAAAAAAACCATGAATGTAATGATTTGACATGGTTTATTCTCGAAAAGGTCAGGATAAGAAGGAGACGGGGAGATGTAGACCAAATAAGAAAAAGAAGAGAACAGTGGTTCATGTGTTATCTGAGCACTTTGGAAAAAGGATTACATTCTAGGGAAGATTGGTTAAAGATCCTGCAGACATAGAACTTAATATGCGGGATATAACATTAGTATAAGAGACAATTTAATAGGGGCCCCCTTTCATGGAATTTGAACAGATGCGGTAAGGAGGTGTCAGTGTATTGCAACCTTACACAGCAAAGGGTTAAATGAAGTAGAGAAAAACAATGGCTGGAAAACTAGGGACAGTATTTGGGAGGTTTCTTTTAAAATAGTGTGGCACCAAAAATTATCATTAAACAACATGAGGAAATATAAGAGAAAGAAAACTTTACTTTCGTGCTCTGTTAATGGAATAGGTTATTTCTGAGAAATTATGAATATGAGGGAACACAAAATAACTGTTAGCATAAAGGACAGCTTTTAAACGTGATTCCCGAACTGAGTCTTAACTATTGACATATCTCCATAACGAACGGAGGAATAAAGTTACACTTGTTGCATTGATTAAAAAAAAGCAGGGAAACAGAAAAGATTAGCGGTAGAAGAGGATCAAAGCGCACCACGTGACCCCAAGAACCAATGTTCTATGCTGCTTCATGCAGCGAGTGACGCAGGCGGTCACATGGGCATAGGAACCAATTACGCTACGCTTTTCTTAAACAATAAGGAAACAGTCAGCGCGACAACGGTGAGTTTGCAACAGACTGGAAGTGAAGCGGTACGAGTATCCCGCCAATATCGAAGTACGAGGCTATGGGCGTAGCAGCATAATAAATAGCGGGGATTAATACACAATAAACTAGAATTTATATGGAGCTTTACCAATAAAAATATAGATACATATATGATATTTTGTCCAGCAGGGACATTAGGGAGAACGACGGTACATCCACTAAAGCCGCATTTCAAGACGCCCAGAAGAAAGGCAGCATCCCCGCTTCACAGGTGGAATAAAGTAGAGAGCAAGGTAACAACACGTTAGAGCAAGTCATTGTTATCTATATTTATTTTATCTGCAAAAATGAATGGGGTCACTGAAACACTGTGTTTGGCTCTTTCTCAACAGTCTCAAACATATGTAGGAACGGTAGAAGGGGAGCGTCTACAACAATAGGAAAATACCCTAAAAAGTAGTTGGAAGAATCCAACAGGTAACGAAGGATGTTGAAAACATTAAATTGCATTTAGTTGTTTCTGTTCAAACTGGTAGGGGTCCAAATTCAGGTCATCATTCCCCTTTTTAATATATTTTTTGCAATACAGATCGGCAAATGAGGTGGAAATCAAAAGTTATACACCGAATTACTATACCAAGAAAGTGAGATAAACCCGGATAAGGAAATAAGGTGACAATAGGATCATGGCTATGTTGGAGAGTTCTGAATAAACATGATAAAGGGTGAAAAGAATGATGTATGGGGAAATAGTACAGAGTATGACCAAATCTATTCCTAAATAGAGTAAGAAGGGAGGGTGGATCTGTAAAGGAATATGTAACTGGGTCCATGCCCCAATCAACAGCGGAGAAGTAAGAAATGCATAAGATGGACAGAACATGCCATATGTAGGGCGAGGTAGAATGTTCAGAAATGACCAGCTATATGAGGAACCTTTCTCTGCCGAGGGAAAGGAATATGATTATGACCTTGAATTAATCTGTAAGGCATAAGAAATAAAGATGGCCAAAATGTAGAAGACAGAGATCTAGAACAGCGGGATTGAGTATCAGTTATGGCACCTTTTTCTATATTGGAGAACAAAGGTATAAAGAACGTTAGGAAAAGTCCCTAATAATAATGCAGAGAACTGGTTAAATAAAGTTTAAGATGTAAATTGATGATTGAAATCATTGCCATATTATGAAGGGCTTTCTCTGATTGTATGTGTTTGTCGTGTATAGGATCAAATAAATTATCATTTGGAACATAAGAGCAGGAGACAGAAATACTTTTGGTCTTGATAAAGATAGGAGTATAAGGAGGATCCTCGTTGGCCTTCTTCAGAAGGGGGAGCACCACAGCATACTTCCACTCTGGTGGAACTATAGCTTCCTGTGAGGAGGCATTCAGAAGGTCCATAATTATAAGCAAAGATGGTGGCGCAAGCTGCTTGAGCACAGAAATAGGAAGAGGGTCCTTGGGCGATCCAGATTTGACACTGTCTAGAAGCTAGGGAAACATTATATATTTTGTTTGTGTCTGACGTATACAGCCCAAACATTTTTAGGCACATGTATGACTGGATTAAAGTTGAACCAGTGTGCATTGAAAAAGCCTCCCCATTCCCTTAAAGGGCATTGGAGACAATGACTTCCTCCATCCCATGCATATCCTTTTTTATTGATCCCCTAGCAGAGCTGTCCCAGTAAAGATCATTTGGTTTGCAAAACTTCCAATGTGTTGCTTGCACAAACAGAACATACAATTGTGTAGCACCGAGCTTAGATTGGAACACATAACGTTTGGTCCAATTAGTGATATATTATTGATAAGCCCGGTCGGAGTTCGTGGAGTTCCACGTTGCGGAACTCCGCAAAGTGACCAAACCTCTGCCATGCTACGTGGAGTTTCGCAAGCGGCTTAGTGCATTTGTTCATGCCATTTACATTGATTTTCATTACCAGGTGTTTGTCCAGCTCTGTAAAATGCTACAGCGTGAACAGCACCATGCACAGCGTAAGAGTGTCAGGATATGCTCCGCAGGATCCGGATGCCGAAAATAAGGGTCCACCTCCTGATGTCATCAACACCCTGAATAAACTACACAGGGTGTTCGAACTATCAGGTGAGCGAAAGGAAAGGGAAGGGTCAGCAGGGACAAGAATCTGAAATGACAAAAGAACAGGAAAAATATAAACAAAGCACATAGATATGTCTACACTCATGTAATCTCACTAAACCCTGTATACCTGTTAGGGATTGGAGAGCAACATACTTTCTGTATTCAGCAAACAGTCATTCAGTCTTTATGCTCCTGTGAACAAAAACACCACATAAATAGCAGTGACTTTATACACCATTAATATATAATGACAGCAAGCCGTGTTTGTTGTAAGCAGCGTACCATAAGATATGAGGTGTTGTTTGCAAAGATGGGGGTTCTTGGTTCGTTCAAAAGAAGTAGTGCATTTTCCTATCTTCCCAATCCAAATAAAGAAAGTCTCTCAGTAAGTTGGAGGACTCACTACTGTTCCAAAAGCACTCTACTAAGGATAAGTTCCAACAAATGAAGATACAACGTGTTGTATGTGTTTTCCATGGAAAGTAGAAAAGAACACCAGCACGTGGCTGAGACCACCACCGCACTCCTCTCAGACCTGTTTAGTTTAACACTCAACCGAGTAATTTTAGCGCATGGTTGTGACCACCACCACATTCCGCTCTCGCAATAACCCCAAAGACAAGACAGGCTAGTAACGGTAGCGTGTGGTTGCGACCGGGAACAGCCATCGCAACGCAGTCTTTACACCGCATCACCTTTACGACGCAGCCATCACAACGCAAGTCGTTACAACGACTTGCACTGGATGGCACTATATACTAAGGAATAGTATGATTTACTCTTCCAACACCTTCCCTACTGTTACGTAGGCTGGAGTTGGAATAGTAAATCATACTATTCCTAAATCCAGCGCCTACAGCGCAAGTCGTTGTAAAGGTAGCGCGGTATAAACACCGCGTTGTGATGCCATACATGTGTTGCGACCACCACCACCGCTCCAGTAATTTAAGGTTTGTCAAAAAGTACCTCTGAAGGGCAACAGTAGCGCATTGCGGCAGCCAGTGTGCTCCGCTGCTCCTAATCCTGTACAGATACAGTAGATAACCAAACGGTAACACGAGGCTGTGACCACCTCTGTGTTCTGCTCTAAGCACAGACAACAAAGAAGGGAAACGGCAGCGCGGGCCGAACAGACACTCCGCGCTCCGTTGAAAATAAGAATGCAGGCACAGTCGTCGGTAACACAGGGAAAGGCCTCCCCACCACGCTCCGAACTCGAAACAAAAGCAAAACTCTTACCGAACATCAGAAACAAGACATGAGTCAGCTTCCACGGTAAGACAGCAAGGAGATTCCCAAATGCCGAACTCCTCAACCCGGAACCACTCGCCTGGTAACAGACCAAGCTGGAAGCCGAAAATTACGTGCACCGGCCACCGCGCATGTCCGATAATTATACTTTATTTTATTTCATTTATTTATTTAAAGAGATTTGTATAGCGTGAACAAGACCCTTGGGTATCAGAGCGCTTTACATTGCATGAGGTAGGATGGAGACAAATCTTGTATAGTACAGCTATACACGGTTAAATGACGTAGTTAAGTATACCTCCATAAAGATAAAAACAAAATATTCAGTGCATGAGTTAGATTTAGGATATAACTATCACTATGGTGGAAATTGAGACTTCCTGTTTGCAAAAAGTTTTAAGTGATCTTTCCTAAGCATTCTATGTTCTACAAATTCTGGATCCAGGATTAATATAGTACTGGTTGAGGCTATCTCCCAAAGAGTTGTAGGCCTATAAGTAATGGGTTAATATAGCATGTACAGTGACATGAGGTAGATTTGGTATACACCTCAGTGCAAAGGAATTTTAGTTGACTTATCCTGTATATTCAATCTTCTCCAATCCTGGCTCTAGTTTCGTGTTATACCACCCTTGAGTATGCCCAACTCAGCTGGCGAATTTCTTTTCACTTCCCTTGAGTAAATGTCTTGATCAGAACTATGTCATGGTGCTAAAGATGAGCCATCCTGTCTATGGGAGGAACTTGCTCATTAGAAATATTTTCATTTCCCTCTTAAATGTTCCTGGGTTTGTTATTTTTCTAATGTTTGGCGGAAGAGAGTTCCAGATTCTGGGTGCTGCTCCTGAGAAAGCTCTATCATAAGTTCTCTTCTACCAGAAAATGGGTGGTCTCAGAACCAGCTCCTTGGCACTCCTAGCTGGTCTATTTCCTCCAGATACTTCAATTTTCTGGGCAAGGTATCTTGGTGTATTGTAGTGAAGCACTTTGTGGGTGATACATTTTTAGGTGAATTCTGGCTTCGTACGGTAGCCAGTTTAATGCTTTCAGGTGTGGAGAGATATGGTCGAACTTCCTAGAACCAGTGATAATTCTTGCAGCTGCGTTGAGGCATGCTTTTAGTGGTGCTGTGGAAATTTTTGGTAGACCTGCTAAAGTAGTGCAACCATATTCAATCCTCGAGATGACCAATGATTGGATTGCTAGTTTGAGATCCGCCTGAGAAATGAAAGGTTTCACTTTTCTAATGTAGTTCAAGTGAAAATGAACTCTTTTAGCCATTGATTTGATGTGGGATTTCAAATCAAGGTTCTCGTCGAGTGTGATTCCTAGGGATTTAGCCGAGTCAACTAAAGTAGGGGTGCAGTTAAGCGCTGTGATCATTTTAGACCATTCCTTGACCTCTGTGTGGTTCTTTGGTGGTGAGATTAGTAGGAATTCTGTTTTTTGAGTGTTTAGCTTCAGATTATTGGTTGTTAACCATTGTAATGTCGTTTTTATGGCCTCATTAATTAACCTGATGTCTTCTAGAGACGCGATCTTGATGTATAACTGCGTGTCATCCACGTACATATGAAAGGGTATTTTGGAGTTTCGAAGAATTTCTGTAAGCGGTTCGACATACAGGTTAAACAGTGATGGAGATATTGTTGATCCTTGAGAGACTCCAATCGTGTTAGGGCATGAAGGTGACAGAGATTGGTTGACCAAGAATTTTTTAGTGCTATTTTGGAGGAAGGATTCAAACTATTTCAGTACATTACCCGATATTCCCATTCTGTCCTGGAGCCTGTTCAGTAACTTTACATGATTCACCGTGTCAAATGCAGATCACAGGTCTAGGAGGATGAGTAGACAAGTTCTACTTTGGTCTAGGGCCTGTAGAGCATCATCAACTATATGTAGAATCGCTGTTTCTGTGCTGTGTCCTGTTCTAAAACGCAACTGGCAGTCATCCAGTAGAGATAAATTGTCTATGTGTTCGCTAAGTTGCTTTTGTACACATTTTTCTATTAGTTTGGCAAGTACAGGAATGTTGGGTACCGGGTGAAAGTTATTCGGATCTGCCGGGTCCGCTGTCGGTTTTTGATAATGGGGACGACTTGCCCAGTTTTTAGGGATTCTGGAAGTATCCCTTATGATAGCGAGGCGTTAATAATTTTTGTCCATATTGGAATCACGATTTGGCTGATTTCTTTCATGCATTTTGATGGGAAAGGGTCGTTATAGTGGTTATTAAGTTTGACATCTAGTAGCGTTTTGGCGATGGTATTCTGGTCCAACAACTTGAAAGTATCCCAATGTGCCTTGTTTTTTGCCCTATCCTCCTTCATTATAGAGCTGGTAGAGTTGGTATTGCTCGTTGTGGGTTTTGGATGTCTAGGTTATCCGCTGCACTCCTGAGCTCACTTTCCAAGGTGAAGAATGTTGAGAATTCTTCACAACTTAGTTGTGTTTTTGTGATTTCTTCGGCCGATTTGGCCAACTTGTTGGATTGCTGTTTTAATATTTCGAATAGTTTCTGTGGTCTGTTTTTGGCGAAATCCAGTTCTGATCTAATAAATTCCTTTTTGGAGTTGAGGATCTCTTTGTTGTATTCTTTTCTGGTTTTTCTGAGGGATTTCAGTTCGGGAGATGATGTTTGTCTCCATATTCTTTCCGCCAGTCTCAGTTTCCTTCTTTCCTAATTCAGTGTCCCTTTAAACCATTTTTAACCTTCTCTGTAACTCTTTTCAGTTTTAGAGGCATTGTGGTGTTAACTATATCCGTTATTGATGTAGTGTAGCGGTCTGTTAGATCATTCACGTTCTGCAAGTTGTTAGGTGGATATAGGTCCTTCTCACAGCTTTCTATTAGTAGTTTAATGTTCGATTCTTTAGTGTCCCGCATCCATTTTTTTTACTTTATCCGGTTGTGAGTGCTTATTCTTTTTCTATGTGGGAATCAGGAAAGTTATGGCATGGTGATCTGACCAGTAGCACAGCTCTATTGATAGGACTGAAGTTTTCTCTCTTTTTTTAAAATATCCAGTCCAACATAGCTCCTTTCGAATGAGTTGGCTGTGTGCATGCTTGGGAGAGGTTTAGCTCAGTTAAAAAGTCTTTAAAACTGTTGACCTGTTTGTCATTGTTGTCGTTCCAGTGTAGATTAAAATCCCCTAGGAATATATTATTTGCGTCGGTGTTAGAGTTTGCCGTGATGATCTCCATTAGTTATTCTATGAAAGATATATTGTTACCTGGTGGGTGACAGGTTGCATGCAGGTTGCATCTTTGGTTGTTAGCCGATCTTATATTGAGACCTAGGTATTCGCAGGATTTGAGTGGTTCTGATTGTATTTGGTCTACTTCTATATCCGAGCGGTGGATGCAGGCTATGCCACCCCCTGTCTTTTTTAGTCTATCCAGTCTCACAATGCTATAGTGAGGGGGAACTAGTATGTCCATGACCGGAGATGATGATTCCGATAGCTATGTTTCCGTGAGGATTGTCATGTCAATTTCCTGGCTAATGATGAGGTCAGCTATGTCTGATGCATGTTTAGCTGTGGACCTACAGTTGATCAGAAGGCATTTCAGCATTGTCCCAGCGTTGTTTGGGTTCAGATTTTGTGGTTTGGTGATTATCTGGACTTGTTGTAAGTTATTATGTTTGGGTTTCCTTTCATTCTGTATGGATGTTCTATTGGCACTGATCAGGACTGTTCTGGTTTCCTTTCCTCTACTGCGTTCCGTCGTCATCTGTTAATCCTTTACGTTTCCTGTCTGGTCGATTATGCCTATTTGATAATGGCATCGCCGTCTCATTATTCTTTCTTTGAGAGTTATATATTAGTTCTATGACGTGCTCGACTTTGTTGTGGGTACTTTCTATAGTTTCACTTAACTTTTCAATCGCTTGCAGAGAGCTTAGCATGTCTTGCGACATGTTGTCCATTTTTGCTTAGGCAGGCGCCGTTCGATAGTTCCTGACAAAGAGGGCGCTGCTTATTTTCTTACAGCTAGAGTAGATTTTCTACCCAAGCAGCAGCTTTCTCAACGCAAACAGAAGGTTTCTCAATGCGAGCGGTCACGACCATCCATGACCGCCTGCATTGAAAAGGACAGCCCACGTTGAGAATTCTCGCTGCGAGGTGGATTTTCCTTGCTCGGGCTCACCAACTTTACAATGGTGAGCATGAGCGAGGGAAACTCTGCTACGTGGAGCAGAGTTTTTCAGAACTCCGAATGCTCCGTGGTATATTGAAAATTCTGCAAACTTTGCAAATGCAGCAGAGTTCACCACCCAGGCCTAATTATTGAGGGAATGTGAGTGATGATTGATGATTCATGTGGTGGCAGACAGTGAGGGAAGATGTCCCACTAATTTGAAACTTGATTTCAATGATTTGCAATGTTTGAGGCCTGATGGGTGATCATTTTCCTGAAAGTGATTGGTCATTTCACGCTTAGCGAGATTTACTTGCAGGTTTCTGGTTCCTCTGAGACCCTTCCCAAGCAGCAATCATAATTCTTCTACAGGTGAACTCACAAGCAAACCCTAAATTAACTTGTGCTAAACCCTCCGTTAGCTTGAAGTGGCGGTTTCTGATGATGAGTGGAGGGGCTGCGTCCCAAGCTTTACGAGCCCCATGGATGGTAATTGCAAAAGCAATTACCATACAAATTGCCTTTGCCTGCCTAGAGTGATGCTCGTCGAAATAGATGTAAGGCAGTTTTTCTTTGGCACATGTGCTAGTGCATATTTGCCAGTTGTGGGGGTAAAATTTCAGCAGCCTAGGGGCTGACATGTTGGCAGCACAGGACATCAATGGATACTGTGCAGTAATGATGCAATACAGCATTATATTTTGACAGCAGCATGTACATTAGCAGCCCTGTACTTCTCATGGCTGCATGTCAATTTCAAGCTGTTTCCCACCACTCCTCCCTTTCCCAAGTTATCACAGAGTGAAGAACTAGAAAAGGGAGGTGTGTCAGCCTTGGAAAGAAGGGTAGACATCACAGAGTCATTTATTTTATTTGAAAAGTTGTATAAAGCGCGAACAAGACCCAGATGAGTATCAGAGTGCTGTACAAAGAGAAAACTGAAGTTGAAGTGAAGAAACAGTATAAGTACAATACAATAAAGCAGCATGAGAAAAGCCTGAAGCATAAAAATAAATGTGGATGCTCGGGGAAGAAGAGTTAGCAAGTGAACAACAGGTAAAAGCCCAACTAGATGGGCCGAGCAGTTTCAGTATCGAAATTCTTCCAAAGAACGACGAAATACAGTTTAAACCTCAAGTAAAAATGATTATCCAGCACATATTTCAAACGCAAGGTGAAAATAATTCTCAAGCATACATTTCAACCCATAATGTAAAAATGATTGTCAAGCACGAAAAGGAAGTGTCTAGCAAGAGTCAAAGGTTATTGATGAAGAAGCCTAGATGTACCTAGCAGTTTCAGCATCATACTACTTCCAAAGAGCAATGAAAATACATTTTAAACCCCAAGTAAAGTGATTCTCCAGCACATATTTCAAACACAAAGTGAAAATACTTGTCAAGTATACCTTTCAACCCTTAACGTAAAAATTATTGTCAAGCACAATGGGAAGTGTCCAGCAGCTGACATAGAAACTATTGCTGATGAAGTCCTTCCAACATTCGCCATAGACTCGTTTTTTTAATGAAGCAGTCGAGGGGTTGGCTCTGATCTCCGTTGGAAGGGTATTCCAAATTCTTGGAGCCAGCACTGAGAAGGTGCGATTGTAAGTTATTTTTTTGTTGAATCTTGGTGGTTTCAGTAGTAGAGTATTGGAGCTTCTAAAGTTTCGCTTGGCTCCAGAGAGCTCGAGTTTTTTTGCCGGATAAATGGGGCTATTGACATGTATAGCTTTATGTGTCAGACAGGCTATCTTGAAACGGATCCTTCCTTCAATGGGAAGCCAATTAACCTAGGATTAAGTTAGGTATAATATGATCATGCTTTCTGTCTCCTGTGATGAGTCTGGCCGAGGCGTACAGAGTAGCTCTTAGCGGCGCTAACCTAGATTTAGGAAGCCCTGCTATGGTCACCAATCCGTATTCTACTCGTGAGATAACTAAGGACTGGACTGCTGACTGGAGGTCCTCGGGAGACATGAGACTCACAACTCATGAGTATGTTAGGCTGGGACACTGGCTGCATGCTCTGATAAGATACACTGTGCATGCTTCTGTGCCTCATGCATCTGTTAAGAGCACTTCAGCAACTGTCACTGGCAGATCGGCTACAGAGATTAAAGAAGAAAAAGAGTCAAACTGTTCTATGCAGACTGGTGCCAGTTTACAACAGATGGCAGATTTTCCAGCCTCAGGAGAACATCAGAGAAGGTAAGAGGTGCTTGGCTGTTCTAAGGCAGAGCACATGGATAGATGTTAAGTAAATACAGTTCACCAGCAAACCTGTCTGGCCATGAGCTCTTTATCAGCAAGGATGGTAAGCTTTGTGTGATTATTTCCTCTTTAAATACCAGCCTCTCAATGTATGACCACAGTAGAAATCATTTATATCAGCACACCTCGCAAACACGTTGCTCTGACTACCATGTCAATTGAGCAAGTCTGCATCACGCTCATTACAGTAGCACTCAATTCTACAAACCATTCTCATGTGCACCACTTTCCTTCTACAAAAGTACAAGGGGGTACAAAATGGTGAATAGCAGCTGTTACTTTGAGACTTGGTGTAGTATAGTGTAATTACTGGGTTCCCCGCCAATTTGTGTATCATCTGCCATTAGGCTGTCTTCGGGACTGCTCCCTCACTATAGTCTTTGCTAACTCCCCACCGCTGCTTGCAACTGACAGCTCTTTCCCTGCCCCTACCTCCGGAGTGTCTTAATTCACACTCACTAGAATTAACATTATCCAAGTTTCTTTTAGTATGCATTGACCTCTTATTTTTAACACCTTTAAATACATTTTCACTTTAGGATCAGAAATGGGAAAGCACCAAGGTACAACATCTGTAAAAAAGTGTCTATTCTGCACTCCACAGCCTCTGTACAGCTATTTTTACAGCCTTGATACAAATAATCATCAGTTCTAAAGGCTGCTTGGGAGCAGTATATGGCTTAAACTGATGGAGTCATTTGAGGCTTCATGATGACAGAGTTATTCTTTTCAGGTGTTCTGTAAGAACTTTACCAAGTGAGTTAAGGTGTTCACCCTTCTACGAGAAAAGGTTTGCACCAGTTTAGGTAGTATTATCATTATTATTATTATTATTATTATTATTATTATTAAATAATACATTATTATATAGTACATAGCTACCTATAAGGTTTACCAGCGCTGGAGGACATTGGTTGGTACCTTAATTGGGGTGCCTAGAAATGCCACGTTTTCAGCTGTTTGCAGAACGAAGTCAGAGAGTTACAACCTCTAATTGACTCCTGAAGTGTGTCCCACAATTTGGGACCAATAAAGGAACAGGACCGGCCGCTAATGCTTGAACGTCAGAATCTAGGCACTGAAAAAAAGAACTGGTTACTAGAGCGTAATGTGCGAGGGGGGAGGTAAGGCATGGCTATCCTTTGCAAAAGTTCTGGGCCTATGTGGTTCTTGATATTGTATATAAAGCAGAGAGCGTTAAAGTTGATGCGTTTGTCCACAGTGAGCCAATGGAGATCTTGGAGGAGGCTAGATACTGAAGAGTGTTTCGGTAGGTGCAAAAGCAGCCTAGCCGCCGCATTTTGAACAATCTGAAGCCATCTAATTATTGCCTTGTCAGGGCCGAAATAGAGGATGTTCTCATAATCTAATCTAGAGAGGATCGTGGCCTGAATGACCATTCTTTGGGATGAAAAAGGGAGCATCCATAGGATCTTTTTAAGCCATTTCAATGTGGCAAAGCAAGGCAAGGTCATTTTAGCTACTTGAGGTTTCATGGACAGAGTGGCATCCAGCCAAATGCCCAGGCTTTTCACCTTGTCGGCCGGTGTGGGAAGAGAGCCCAAAGTTTCAGACCAGAGCCGAGGTCCCCAAAGTTGAGGATTTTACCCAGAAGAAGCTCCTCAGTCTTATCCCTGTTTATTTTAAGGGAATTAGTGTTCATCCAGTTGGCAACATCACTGAGACAGTATTTGAGAGCCTGTGGGCCTGCTTCCTGCTCCTATGACGAAAAATAAATGATCTGGGTGTCATTGGTGTGCAAAAACAAGGCAAAACCATGGCTTTACACTATATCTGCTAGAGGGCGTACGTATTTGTTAAAGAGCAGGCGGCTAAGGATAGAGTCCTGTGGGACACCCCAGGTCAGTGAGTGAGGACTAGACATAGTATCAGAGGAAAAACCCTGAAAAGTTCGATCAGCCAGAAAGGATTTTACCCACGCAAGTGCAGCGTTTTTTTAGGCCTATTTGATCCAGTCTGTCAATCAGTTTATCGTGAGACACAGTGTCAAAGGCCGCACTAAGGTCCAGAAGGATCAGTGCAGCTGTACCACTCCTATCTAGGAGCTGACGCAGGTGTTCCATGACTCCTAACAGGGCAGCTTCCATGCTGTGGTCTGCACGGCATCCTGCCTGGGAAGGGCGAAGGGCGGTTTGGGTTTTTATATAGGGGGAGAGTTGAGTTCTGATGTTTTTTTCCAGAATTTTGGACAGGAGGGGAAATAGTGAGTTTGGTCTATTGTTCGCCCAGTTGGCGGGGTCTAGATGGGGTTTTTTCAACAGAGATAGTACCATGGCATGTTTCCAGGTTATGGACAAGTGGCCTTCATCCAGTGAGGAGCTCAGCAAGTCCATGAGTAAGGACAGAGCATGTGGACTTAAGGTGCTCAGCTTGGGCTGATTGGTCCGGCAGGGAACCCTATTTAATGGATTGTAATAAATCCATGAATCTGGCATCATCTAGAGGAGGTAAAGAATGTAACTAGGAGGGTATTGACGAGCTATCTGGTGAAGTTGTTTTGGTGTGAGGTGCTAATTCGCCGGCCGAGTAACAGCCGATACTTTCAGAGGGTAGAGAGTCTGTTTCTCTCGCAGCCTGGGTGTGGTAGATATGCATTACCTTATTAACAAAAAAGTCTGTGAGGGCTTCACATTGTTCCTGTCAGAGTGAGGGAGAGGGTGCCTCGTTGCAAGATTTTTGTGGCAGCCTACTTTATATTGTGTATGATATAATATTAAAATGATGAATTGCAAATTTACAGAACTTATATTTGCAGGCTGTGACTTTGTAAAATTATAACAAAATTGTTCACTATTTTCCATGACACCAACAAGTTCAATTCCATTACTGGCTACATACATACACATCTTCTGTCGTTGTATTAACAAACTGAACTTTCAAAACATAACAATACATTTTCTAAAAGTAACTTTAATCTGCATTTACTTGGTCACTTAAGGTGTGTTTGTGTGTGTGTGAATCTCCATCTAGAGCGAGTATTTTCCTCTCGCATTTTCAGATTTTTACAGAGTGCACAGAGAAATGCTCAGGTATTCCAGTTGTGCTTATGTGCAAATATGTGGGAAGGAGGTATACAGTTGTCAAAATCTTGACAAGGTAAAAGTCAAAGAAAATCCACTGCTTATAGGTGAGTTGGTGCATAGTGTGTTTGGGTATGGTGAAGTGAAGGAGATACGAGGACGTGCATTCAGAAGATGTGTAGAGATAAAAAGACACCAAAATTTCTCCAAAAATGGCCAGCTTTTTAAAATGCTCCCTGGGGAGGATCCCTCAATCCTCCCTGATAGACTTTGGGTTTGCTTGCCCATGCAAAAAAGTTAATTAATTGCTCTTACACAGCATCACTTTAAAATTTCACCAACCGTCACTGGTCGCGTGGCACAGAGCAGTAAGGCTTAACGCAGAGGAAATGTGGAAGGTGTCTGTGAAAATGCTTTAAACAATAACACAGTGAAAACACACCACAAAAGTAGCACACAACAGAGTTAGAAAATAATATTAATTTTTAATTAATCAAACAAGACCAAAACGACAAACAGTCATTTAGTAGAACCAGACATATTCAATTTTTAAGATTTTAGTAAAAATAGCACCGAAAGGTCGTAAAGTGTCAACTGTAGATATCTGGCCCCGCCAGACTGGGAC
Source organism: Lissotriton helveticus (assembly GCF_964261635.1). NCBI lineage: Eukaryota > Metazoa > Chordata > Amphibia > Caudata > Salamandridae > Lissotriton > Lissotriton helveticus. The sequence goes on from NC_136065.1 coordinate 1,475,152,567, forward strand.
AAAATCACAACTTTAGGCCGACCGTGATGGAGCGTGGGCCGGCTACATGGACCTAGTTAGGCCCCATGAACAACGTACCTTCAATCTTGGTTTGTAAAGAGTTGCAAGGGTCTGTGTCAAAGATGTGTCACACAGCTGAAGCAATGCATCAGTTCCAATATGTAGCAAGCCTACGGTGTGAGAGCCAGCATCATTGTTGAGGATCCCGGTGATGGGACTTGCAATGCAAAGTCCATTGTCGAGGATGCGGCGTGCAGTCGGAGAAATGTGTCAGTTCTGAAGTGCTGCGCTGCGAAGTCCATCATTGTTGTCAAGGCTGCCATCGATGAGGGATGCGAGGGGTTACTCCGAGGATGTGTAATGCAATAGGATCGATTCAGTGGTTCCAAAGAGCTGCAATGCAATGAAGGTCTATGAGACGGGTCCAATCCACGAAGCATCGGTGATAGAATGGTTATGCTCAGATTTGTACAGCACTGCAGAAGTTTAAGTTTAAGTTTGTAGATTTATATAGCATGGCTTATCACATGTGAGGGTATCCATGCGCTGTCAATGGGCAAAGGGAGATTAGGTAATTTGTCCAGAATCACAAAATGTTGCGCTGACACCAAGACTTGAATCCAGATCTCCTATCTCCCGAGTCAGCAGCTCTGGCTTCTGCACCGCATCCTCCTACTCTTAAGAGATGCGTCAGCTCTGGTGGCCCAAAAGAGGCTGATGAGCACCTCAAGCCCACTTTCAAGGGTCTGGGACTGGAGTGGCACCTCTTGGCAGGTGCCAGTGCAAGGTTGTTGGAAGTTTGTTATGTCCCTGCGGCTTGTGATCAGGCCAGCCAATTAGCATTTGGAGTCACTCTGGGCTCTGGGTTTGAGAGATGCAGGTCCTTCGCACACAGGCAGAAGGGCAGCAAGCAGCAGGTTAGCACAGCAAAGCAGCAGCACAGTAAGGCAATAGTCCAGCAGAATGCAGTCCAGAAAAGTAGCAGTCCTTCAGCAGCACAGCAGTCCTTCTTCTAAGCATAGTATCCATAGGTCCTGAAGTGTAATGGAGAGTTGGTGTCTGAGGCCCAGTATTCATACCCAGTTGTGCCTTTGAAGTGGGGGAAAAAGCTTCTAGAGGTTTCCCTTTGAAGTCCCTGGCCATCCTGCCTTCCCAATCCTGACTCCACACTAACTGCAGGGGAATGCAGCCCTTTGTGTGGAGGCAGGGCACAGAATTCTGGTGAAAATGGGACATGTAAAACTCAAAAGTACATATCCTACATTTCAAATATATTGCACCTTGCCCTCTGGGCTGTCCATGGCCTATCCTAGGAGTCAGAATACGCTCCGCAGGATCTGGATGGTGAGATAAGGGTCCACCTCCTGACCTTACCAATACCCTGAATTTAAGAACACAGGGTATTCGTACCATCAAGCGAGTAACAAAGGGAAAGGGAAGGGTCAGCAGGGAGAAAAGGATCTGAAACGACAAAACAACATAATGTATAAACAAAGCAAGCAGAATATGACTACTCTCATGTAATCTCGCTAAACCCTGAATACCTGCTATATACTTGTGTGAATCCAATCTGAGAACATGAGACTTGGCAAGTACTCGGGGGGTCCTAATAACAAATCACATAAGAAAAACAGATATTACATATACGACTGACAATGGCATGTTCTATGCACTGTTTAAGTTGCCAAAGCGTTATTCACAAAACAGTGATATCCTTCATTACCCTGTGAAACTGTAGTCGTAGAATATCCCTTTCCCTTTGATAAAAATAAAGATGACACAAGTACAAGATATTTAGAGAGTTCTTCAAGTAACCTGCTTTCCAATAAACATCAGCCGATTAGTGAAAGCACAAATTGAACAAAAGAATTTTCAATACGGAAACTGGTAGTTGCGACCACCACTAACGTTCCGCTAAGAATTCTAGAGATTAGTTCCAAACTGTACAAGGAAAGAAACGGCAACATCTGGTTGACCTCACCACCATGTTACACTCTGCAATAGTTCACAAAATACCACCACGAGCTCTTACCGGAAACGGGTAGTTGCAACCACCACTACCGTTCCGCTTATCCTCAGAGCTATCGGAAATATGTACATACGGCAGCATGTAGTGACATACCACCGCGCTCCGCTGCAGTTTTTTAAGGAGTTCCAAAGGCCAGTACTAGTACTGTAACATGAGGTGGACACCTCTGAGTTCCGCCTAGCAACCATATGACACTAACAAGAAGCGTGAGTTACGATCACTCCGCATTCAGAAAATGAAGACAAAGAAAAATAAAGGCACCAAGTCTAAAAGGCGTCTGTTACATCCGACGCGGTAAACATCCCTCTTACCGGGGCCTTTAGTACGGTAAGTTCTCCGGACTAGGATTCTGTAGTAGCGCCACAGGAAACATAGCATTCCTCACTCGGCATCGACGAGAGAAGACGAAGCCAGGAAGTAGAATTACGCGCATTAGCAAATAGCGCTGGGCAGCAATAAACACTTCCTAACCAGGAGGCTCATGGGATTTGTAGTTTTACTCATTTAGGCAGGCGCAACGTAGCACAATCCTGGCAGTAGGTCCCCTTCCCTAGCGCCTCCTAGGACCAGGTTTGGCAGGACACTGCCTATGAAAGGAATGAACAGCAAGTGGAGCATGGATATTCCTACAGGGCTCCCATGAATCATCCTCCGATGAATAACCCTTCCACGAAACCAGGTACCACAGAGAGCCCCTGCACCATTTAGAGTCTTTAATGCTCCGCACCTCATACTCCAAACCTCCATCACTCTGAACCAGGGGAGGAGCACAACGCTGAGCAGTCAAGGCAGGTTTCAACAGACTGCAATGGAAAACAGGATGTATCCTAAGTGAAGCAGGCAGCTTTAGCTTGAAAGCCACAGGATTGATTTGCTTGAGAATGACATAAGGCCCAATACACCTGCGGAGAAAAACACTTCTCAGTTTGAACCGAATGTTCTTGGTGGACAACCAAACCCTTTCACCCACATGATAAACGGGACCCACTGACCGATGGCAATCCGCCCACCTTTGTAGTTTTGCCTTAATCAAATGGGATGTCACCTGTTTCTGCACAGCACGCAAATGACGCACCAGTGCCATTACTGCAGGTTGATGCCCCGTCTCCCCAGGTATGCAAACAGGCAGGACCCTAGCATCAAACCCAAAATTGGCAAAAAACGGCGACACTCCCACAGAACTGTGCCAGGCATTGTTATACGCCAACTCCGCCATCCATAACAAAGATACCCATAAGTCCTGAGCAGATACAGCATAACAACGCAAATATTTCTTTAAGGTTTGATTCAAGCGTTCAGTCTGACCATCCGTTTGCGAATGGAAACTGGTTGAAAGGGTGGATGTTATTTGCAAAGCTTGACACCAAGATTTCCAGAAACTACTGGATGTAACTGCCCTGTATTCTGGTTTCTTTGTGACAGTATAGCCCCTATAGCCTCATCTGAGGCATCTGCCTCTACTATTAAAGGAAATTCATGTTGTGGATGTGCCAATATGGGTGCGGATGTGAATGCTTGCTTTAGATAACTAAAGGCTTCGTCAGCTTCTTTGGACCAGTGAAACACCACTCCTTTCCTAAGTAACCTAGACAGGGGAACGGCTACCTTAGAGAAGTGAAGGATGAACCTTCTATAATAATTGGCCAAGCCTAAAAAGCATTGCACTTCTCTCACATTTGTCGGTACTGGCCAGGTTTGTACTGCCTGAACTTTTCGTTCGGTCATCTGTAACCCTTCGGAGCAAAGCATCACTCCCAGGAATTCCACCTTTCTTACACCAAAATCACACTTGCTTAGTTTACAAAAAAGTGTGTGTTCTCTCAAGCGCTGCAGGACTTGGATCACATGTTCAGAGTGCCTGCTGACCTCCTCCGATTAAATCAGTATGTCATCTATATAGACGACGAGACTAACGTCCACCCACTCCCTCAAGACATCGTTTAGAAAGAACTGAAATGCCGCCGGGGCGTTACACCACCCGAACGGCATTACAGTATACTCAAACAAACCATAACCAGTCTTGAAGGTGGTCTTCCACTCATCCCCCTCACGTACCCTCACCAAATGATATGCCCCACGGAGATCTAACCTGGTGTAGATTGGAGCCTTACTCACTTGGTCTAACAGAACAGAAATGAGTGGTAAAGAGTATCTGTTACGGACTGTGTGTTTGTTTAGCATCCTGTAATCCACACAGGCCCTCAATTCCCCATTTGCTTTTGTGATAAAAAACAAAGGAGAGGCGGCTGGGGATTTGGAAGGTCTGATGAAACCGATCTTTTGATAATGCTCTAAATAGTCTTTAAGATGTTTGGTTTCAGGAACGGAGAGCGCATAAACACGACATGAGGGTACCGGTGCTCCGTCCACCAAATCTATACAACAATCATACTCCGAGTGTGGAGGAAGTATCTCAGCCATGCTTCCACTAAATACGTCTTTGTATGATTGATACACCCTAGATAAATCTACTTCCTTTTCAGCCGAAGTGGCTACCACAAAAGGAAATGACAAGGCCGCGGCCTAAGTAGGCGATGGGGACAAAATTTGATCTCTGCACTCATCAGACATGAACCGTATGGTCTTTTGTTTCCAATTGATACTGGGGTTGTGGAAACTCAACCATGGCATACCCAAAATAATCTCATACTGCGGGGCCTCAATTATATTCAAAGATAACACATCTTGATGTTCCCCTTCTGGAACTTAGACAGACAACATCACTTTCTCTGTTTGTTTTGTGATCAACCCGGATTTTAACGGCTTCCCATCCACAGCCCAAACCTCCTCTGGTTTCTCTCTGGACACACGGTTTAAGGATAAATGGGAAACCAACCCACTGTCTATAAAATTCCCTGTGGCCCCTGAATCTATCATTACCAGTACTTGATGATTGTTTTGATGAATTTCTAGACTCATGGGTAATACTATGTATGCCATGGAATCAGGAACCGTATCTATGGACAAGGAAGGAATTTTTATTGCACTGATTCCTCTTTATACCCTTTATCGCCTTCAGGGGCTTCATGGCTAAGGCCTGTAGCGGACACAGCTAACTTTTTCCTAGCCCATCCTGCTGTGCCTTTAGGTTTTAAAGGGCATTCCCTCACATAATGGCCTTTCTTGCCGCAATACATGCAGAGCCCTTGAACCCTGCGACTCTCTCTTTCTTCCCTGGAAAAAGGATGACGAACAGCACCGATTTCCATAGGCTTGTTCCCCTCTGTAGGAGACGACAACGCTTTTTTGGATGAGGTTTCATACCTAACGTAACCTCTCTCGCATTTCATCCTCTCGCCCCCTCTCTCTGCCAATCTACCATCCAATCTCAACGTTAGGTTAATCATGTCTTTACCTGTGATGGGCTGAGGGTCAATCTGAGCAATGATATCTTTCAACCCTTCCCTCAGTTCCTGATAGAAGATAGACATCCGCTTTTCTTCTGGCTAGGAGGTTTCTGCCACCAATCTGTTAAATGACGTTAAATATGTAACCAAATCATTCCTTCCCTGTCTGAGTTCTAGCAGTTCTTCGTCTGCACTGAAAGTGGTTGCCCTCCTATCAAACACCCTTTCAAACTCAGCCTTGAAAGCTGACCAGTCGGACAGCACAGCGTCGTTGTTCCTCACTAAAGGGCAGCATCCCCAATAAGATATGAAATGGCAAATTCCACTCGTGAATGGTTGTTGGGAAAGAAGGCTGGCTTGCATGAAAAATGTAACAGTATTTGGGTTAAGAACACCTGTGCTTTGGAAGGGTCTCCTGAGAAACGCTCAGGACTCGCCAAAGGTATAGGTGGAGGGACTGTGACTTGTATTGGAGGACTCGAGTGTGCAGCGTCAAAAGGATTCCGAGCTAATTTATCTACCCTTTCTCTAAGTGCTGTGGTTTCTGCTCTGGAAGCAGCCAATTCTTGCTGTACTAATACTAGGGCTTGGAGTACGTCCTCCATGGAAGCCATTATCTCCAAAAACCGGACCGGGCAAAGCCAATTTGTGGGCGCGTAATTTTGTCAGAATACGCTCAGCAGGATCCGGATGTTGAGATAAGGGTCCACCTCCTGACGTTACCAACACCCTGAATTTAAGAACACAAGGTATTCGTACCATCGTGCGGGTGACAAAGGGAAAGGGAAGGGTCAGCAGGGAGAAAAGGATCTGAAACGACAAAACAAAATAATGTATAAACAAAGCAAGCAGAATATGACTACTCTCAGCCGATAAGTGAAAGCACAAATTGAACAAAATAATTTTCTATACAGAAACGGGTAGTTGCAATCACAACTACTGTTCCGCTAAGAATTCCAGAGATTAGTTCCAAACTGTACAAGGAAAGAAACGGCAACATGTGGTTGACCTCACCACCATGTTCCGCTCTGCAATAGTTCACAAAATACCACCACAAGCTCTTACCAGAAACGGGTAGTTGCGACCACCACTACCGTTCCGCTTATCCTCAGAGCTATCGGAAATATGTACATATGGCAGCGTGTAGTGACATACCACAGCGCTCCGCTGCAGTTTTTTAAGGAGTTCCAAACGCCAGTACTAGTACGGTAACACGAGGTGGACACCTCTGAGTTCCGCCTAGCAACCATATGACACTGACAAGAAGAGTGAGTTATGATCACTCCGCATTCAGAAAATGAAGACAAAGAAAAATAAAGGCACCAAGTCTAAAAGGCGTCTCTTACATCCGACGCGGTAAACATCCCTCTTACCGGGGCCTTTAGTATGGTAAGTTCACCGGACTAGGATTCTGTAGTAGCGCCACAGGAAACATAGCATTCCTCACTCGGCATCGACGAGAGAAGACGAAGCCAGGAAGTAGAATTACACACATTAGCTAATAGCGCTGGGCAGCAATAAACACTTCCTAACCGGGAGGCTCATGGGATTCGTGGTTTTACTCATTTAGGCAGGCGCAACGTAGCACAATCCTGACACTAGGGGTGATCTATATGTATTAAGAAGGCAGGTGTAATCTTGGTGGAATGTTTCTTTTGCCAGGTTGTCATGGAAGTTTAAAACTGCACACAGGCTCTGCAATAGCATGCCTGAGACATGTTTAAATGGCTACTTAAGTGGGTGGCACAATCAATTCTACAGGCCCACTAGTAGCATTTAATTTACAGGCCCTAGAGGAGGAAGGCAAAAGGTATAGTGAAGACCACCCTAAGGCTAGATATAGTACCACTTTACTGGGTACTTAGAAGTAAATTAAATATGCCAATTGGATATAAACTACTGTTACATGTTTGGAGGAGAGAGCACAAGCACATTAGCACTGGTTAGCAGTGATAAAGTGCACAGAGTTCTAAGGAGCAGAAAAAATGAGGTCAATAATATCGGAGGAGGTATAGTGAAGACCACCCTAAGGCTGAGAGGTCTAACACTGACTCCACCCCAATACAAGTGAAAGCATAAGTAAAGTCCAAGGGGTTTGTGTCTGTCCATCTAAAACAATAAGCTAATGACCTGGAAATATTTCCCAGACATCTCAAGTCCAATTGAAATACTTTTTCCACAACAAACCAGAGATGGTATAAAACAGCACTGAAACTGTGGGTGTCTATGACAGTGGAAAGAAACACAATTCTAACTGTACATAAGAAACAAGAATGAAAATTGACTGATTGGGTGTTAAAAACATATCACACCTGTATAACACATTAGAAATCGAGAGTCTACTACCAGAGAACCCAGAACCTTCTAGGTTCTATATGCACCGAACATACACAAAGAGACCAACCCTGGGGCACCCAACTATGCTCAAAATCAGGTATGCTAACTGAGAACATCTCTGGTTGTGCAGAAAATATCCTGAAACCATTGGAAAGAAATACTCCCAGCAACATCCAGGAAAACATCAATCAAATGAAAAAACATAATGCACTCATTCCTCTATCTTCCAACTGGAACATTACTGCCAGCAATGTATTTATAGTTACTGTAAAACAATATTTTGCCCCAGAATGGAACAAATGTTTGCAAAACCCCCAATTCTAGGTCAACTGTATTTGGGGTGTGGTGCTAGAGAATGCTCTCCAGAATTTTGCATACAGCAATCATCTGAAGTACATCGCCAGATGACAGAGAGAAAATCAATAGGTGAAGAGGTGCCATGTATAACAGAGAGAAATGAATAGTTAAGTTAGTTACATTTTAAGTAAAATTATTTTATATGTATTTGTATAACAGATAACTCACCCCAGAGGTTATCCTGCCGCGCTGAAAGGGGAGCTTAATGGGTTGATCCAGTGTCGGGGCTAGGTGAAGAGCCAGATCTTCAGTTTTTTGTGGAATTTTAGAGCTGAGGAGGTGGCTCTGATGTGCAAGTGCAGGTCATTCCAGCCTTTAGGAGCGAGTTAAGAGAATGCATGACTGCCAGATCTGATTTTCAACATCCTGGGGATATGTGTAAATAAGAGTCTGGCTGAGTGGACATGTCTAGTAGGTTTGCTGTAGTTAATGCAGCTGTTGAGATACATGGGACCAATGTTGTCTAAAGCTTTTTATGTATGTGAGGAGTTTGAAGAGTACTCGTTTATGGATTGGGAGCCAGTGAAGCTCATTGAGATGTGGGGTAATGTGAGTGCAGAGTGAGAGGTAGAGGGTGAGGCTGGTTGCTGAGTTTTGTATGGTCAGGCGGCTTTTGGTCAGTTGCGTGTCAATTCCAGCTTAGAGTGCATTGCTGTAGTCCAGCTTGCTGGTGATGAAGGTGTGGGTGACTGTGCTGCATGTGTTTGTGGGCAGCCATTTGAAGACCTTCTTGAGCAACTTGAGAGTGTGGAAGCAGAAGTCGGAGACTGCGTTCAATTGGCTGGTCATGGTGAGTTGTTGTGGATTACTATTCCGAGGTTCTTTGCATAGGTTGCCAGGAGGGGTGTGGGTACAAGCTTGGCAGGCCACCAGATGGAGTTCCAGAGCGTGATGTCTTTGTCAAAGACTACTACTTGTGTTTTGTCAGTGTTGAACTTGAGGTTGTTGGTTTTCATCCAGGTGGAGAAATTGGTCTGGTGTTTGGCGTCTTGTCGTAGAGTACAAGCTGTGTGTCATAATCTTAGAATTCTGTGGGCATGATGATGCTGGTGAGTGGGGTCCTGTAGGCGTTAACCAGAGTACAGCTGAATAAGAATCCTTGTGTAGCTTCGGAGATGAGGTTGATGGCGTCCAAGTTGAAGGGGGCCAGGCTGACTGACTGGGAGCAACCTGTCAAGAAAGAGCAAATCAAGTGAAGTGTAGAACCTTGGATGCCGGCTTTGTGCAGTCGTTGGATAAGGATGGGGTGGGAGACAGTGTTTAAGGCTGCTGAAATATCCATTAGGGCCATGGTGTCCCTTCCATCCATGTTAATTCAGATGTTTTCTGTGGTGGTGATGAGGATGGTTTTTGTACTGTGGTGGGGCGTGGATCCGGACTGAGTGGTGTTGAGGAGATGGTTGTCAGTGAGGTGGATGGCTAGGCATCTGTTTATCGTGTTTTTCATTTCTATTACCGTGCAGGGTAGAAGGGAGATACATCGGTAGTTGTCTAGTGTCATTGGGTCTGCTGAGGGTTTCTTGAGGAGTACCGTTGTAGTTGATGATCGGGGTGAGGACTGTGCTGATGGGGTCCAATCTTTTGATGAAGACATGGTGAGATCAGGGTTCTGAGGGTGCTCTGGAGAGCATGGCCTGCTTGGTCATTTCTTGAGTGCTGAAGGTGGGCTAGGTGGTCAGGGAGGTCCTACAGGTGTTGTTAAAGATGGGCAAGAGGGTTGCAAAGGAGAAAAGGTCTGGTTGAGGGTCAACGTTTTCAGAAATGCTGGTGATCTTATTGCTGATGAATAGGTGCAGAAGTCTTGAAAGATGGTGGTGGAGTTTGCTGCCATAGAGGTGAAGTCTTTCACTACTGCAAAGATTATCTTGATGCTATTGGTGCTGCTTGTGATGAGATCAGTGTGCGCAGAGCGTATCATGTCTATGATATGCTAATGGCCGCGTCGGATGGTGGATTTGTAGGTGCTCTTGTTGGTGTCATTCTGACTTTGTCTTTTTCTGTGATCAAGTTGGTTGCAGTGTTCTTTAGTGAGCCTGAGCTCTTCCGTGTACCACCATTAAGGTTTGGTTCTCGTGGCTTTGTTGGCTTTGAGAGGAGGCAGGGTGTGGGGACGGAAAAGTCCTCTGCTTGGTAATGGACATGAACCCCTGCCCTGAGTACCCAAATGTACCGATACCTAGATCCCTAGTACCAATTTTTGTTGTCATAGGCAAACACGGATCAAGTGTGAGAGGCTCCCAAACAGCTACCCTATGGAGTCAAGTAGCACAAGCGTCATGGTGGCAGCCAACTGTGTAGCGATCAGTAGGAGTGAGCAAGTCCTTTTCAACCTATGCTAGTTCAGTGAAGCCTAATGCTCAATCACTTTTAAAGTTCCATAGCTATGTGCTTAAATCACCCTTGGGCTAAATCAGTTTCATGTGAAGTACTGCTCAACTCAGAAGTGGTGTATCTGCACAGGGTGTGTGTGTGCCTTGGAAGGGTACAATACAGGAATAATGCAGTACTGAGCAATGCAAGTATTGTAAAGGCATGTGCTGGGTATGCATGTGCCAATGAGTGCTACAGTACCTAAAGGATTTAGTGCTGCGCAGTGCGTGCCAGCAGTGTCGACTGACATCTGCTGACGGTGGGGGGCAGGTAAACAAAAGAAAAAGAAAAAAAAGAAAAGAACTTACTGGATCCTGACAACGCTTTCTGATGACTTTTGTTGGGACTGCAGTGCAGGCCCCAGCAAACTCCCTCACCCAATCCAGGCCGGCTCACATGCTCTTAACCAGCATGTGAGCAGTGACCCGATTGGTGAGAGCAGTCTCTCTCGGTGTTCCCAATGGCACTGAATGCCTGCACTTGCTCTCAACCTAGCTGTCTTAAGACAGCTGAGTTGAGAGTTTTAAAGTGCGCATGTGTGGCTGGCCAACTCAAGGCGGCCTGACAAAAAATCATGCGCACTTTATACAAGTGCAAAGGCAACCTTCTCCCCACCACTCCTCCCTGCTCACACAGCAGGTTCAGGGCTGGACGATAAAGAATAAAATTGTAATCAATTGCTATTTTGTTTTTCATCTCTGGGGATTTGGGAGGCATAAGTGGGGCACAAGTCCTCTGCTCCAATGGAGGAGCCACCCCTACATGCCTGGCAAATGCATGTACTTGGTGTATTTCTACCTGGAAGTGGCACAATAAATAAAGGGTAAAGTGAGTGCATATTAAATGCATATTCTGGATGTATGTGTGCCTATGTGTGCAATACATAAAGGATACTGTGCTGGGCAATGCTTGCACATTTAATGCAGGTGCTGGATGTATGTGTGCCTGTGGATGGTACCATACATGGTGGGTTCTGAGTTCCATCTTGGAAGACGAGGTACATGGAGAGGAGAGGATCATGGAGAGGAGGTAGAGATATACCTCCAGATAGATTTGTGTATTGCTGCATTCCTGTAAGGTTAGTGGGGCATGCATGGTGAGGGGAGAGAGATGCTTCTCCTGTACAATTTAAAGGGTGTTCTTTGATTCAGTGAGAGGTCACAAGGAAGGGGCCTGGGCATATCTCAGGACGGAGATGGGGCTGTTATGGGAATCATAAAGAGTAGAGCTGGTGGCCCTAGGCTAACCTTTTTAAACACATATAACTGTGACTGAAATCCAGGTGTGAACTCTAGTGACTCCCATGGCCAATGTTGCAGGAATATCGGCTTTGGAGACAATCCTTCTGTGGCAGCCTCTTTTTCAAAAGGAAGAGGGAGCAGATGCTTGTGAAAAAGACTTGGGGGCCAAGGCCTGCTAGTCTGCCTGCTGGTGAGGGGGCATCACCCAGGGAATCTAAGACACCTGCCCCAGAACCTGGAGCACCTGCCTGCTTGCCGAGACCAGTGCGCCATATGATGAGAGTGTTGGAAGGAGCGATGCCTAGAGGGGAGTCCTGTCAAGTGGACTCCCTGTGTGAGGTGTGATTAGACGGCTGCTGTACTGATCAGGTTATTGCCCTTGTGCACGACAGGGTCGGCGACCCCCATATGCCAGGAGAAGACTGCCTTGTGTCATGCTGTGCAGATTCGGCCAGAGCCCGTGCATCATAGATAGGCGGCGAGCCCGTATGTAGGGTGACCACCTGGAAAAGAGCTAAATTCTGGATAGTGACTAAAAATTCAGGACAAAGGGGCAACATTCAGGACAAACATGTGGGGAGGGGAGTCAGGCGTCTCTACACATAGGTTTGTGAATAGCATGTTGTAGTATGTGCATGGTAGATCTACTTTAAGTACTACAAAATGCAATTTGTAGATGATCACCGGAGCATAGCCAGAAATTCCCAACTGTCAGTTGATGACAGAAGGTTTTATAGCTGATAATCAACTTTACAACGGGATTTAAGAGATATCCCTAGTTATTTTACTTGGAACACTGTGGCACTCTGGGCCAGAACTATTGACTGAAACGTCATATTATTTAGAGTTTTGACATTTTGCCCTAAACACATTTTAAAGTACATTAGTAGCAAATGGGACATTCTGATGTGTATTTGACCAGTAATCTGATTAAATACTGTGGAAAAAGATGCATTTCAGAGTACACTACATCAGAAACACTGATCAAATCGGGTGTTATAATTTCTCTGTAAGAATCATTAAGGAAAACTGTGAGTTGTAAGGCACATGAGGCAGGAAGATTTAGTCTGAATTGTGTAGAAAATAAAGGTACGCTTAGGTGTTTTAGTAGTCTCTTCCCAGGAAACATCAATAAGTGGTCAGTATTACAATAAACCGGTTGGATACACATTGCTATGCCACTATCTTTTTGGCAACTAGGCACTTATTTGGATATAAGGTTTACAGTTGCTGCATGAGGGTTTACAATGCGAGATCCAGTACATATTTGTCGCATTTGCATGCCAGTATCATAATGCCACAGTTAGGTACATATTATGCTTCCATTGGCTTTAATGGGATTATCGACCACCAATATCTGACTGCATCATATTAGTGATATATATTGTAATCTACACAACAGTACGGGGGACATCACAAAGTGATGTATCTTTGATGTACATCCCAACAACAAAGACACGCTAACAGACATCAGAGATGGACACCACCAGCAGCAGATATAATGCACACATTCTGCAAAGGAGTACCGAAACAACACAACTATTCTTGTCCTGTTAATTAATTTAACTTCTGATTTGTTAGTTGGGAACCCTCAACTGGTACTTAAGATATCCACCATAAAATGGGGGCATCTGATAATCTGACTTCTGCAGGACCATTACTGCAGGAAGGCCAGCAGTTGAAGTTGACTGTGTATAGCTTAAATCCTTAATTTAGTGCAGTATGTGGCAAATGCATATTTGTTTAATCACACAGTCTTGATAAAGAAATACATGTTGTAATATGGTTAAATGTAACATTGAAATTGTAGTGTAGTTCCTATTTTCCCAATAGGCTCTGCGCATTGGAATAGTACCTACAGCAGTAAAGGCCTAGGCCAGACGTTAACTAGGTCTACTACTGTCGATACTAGACTTAATTTTTGGGTTTGCCAGCTAAGCTCAGAGTTCGCTAGAAACTTTCTCGAATGTTCAAGGAAGGATTAACTTCCCTGATTAGACAAGAAGGGATTTAGTTTCTGACAACCATAGAACATGACAACTTTGCTCTCCCCTAATCAAGAGTCAATCTCCAGAGTCGTGTGAGCACAAGGCAATTATTTTACTCAGTCAGTACGTGCGTTCTTAGTCTCATCAGAATGTAGAGAAAAGGAAGAGACGGGCGTGTTCAATAAAAGGTGTTATTTATTGATCAGTCTCTTTTCTCGTACAAGAGAAATGGATCGATATTATTGCGATACTTATAGTTAAGTAAAGTGCATACATTAAAAGCAATAGTATAAAATAATACTGTAAAAACATTGATATGGTTTCTGAGCCATATGATGTTTAAAATGATTAAAATATATTTACATACACATATACATTTGACTAAACGTACTCAACTGGTGTTTCTAAATACGCCTACCCCGTGTACCTGACCTAAGTCTAATGCGTGGGCGGGAATAGAAAGTTACAGTTTAAGTTAAGTTTGTTTTTGCCAAGTGAATAACTAAAGAATTCTCTAGGAGGGGTTATTCAGTTCTGTACCTGGAATTTAGGATGAATGAGGAATGGTATCTCTTTCTCTGCTCTCGATATTCCAGGCTGCCTGCGAGGGCTACCCGGAAGCGCCGGTGCTGGGTCTCTCGGCTTGAGATAGCAGTGCGTCTCTCAGCGCGTCAGGAAGGCGGGGCTGCTGCCTGCGGGGTCTGCTTCTGCTCTCGGCTTCGGCAAGTGTGGCTGCTCCGTCTTGTCACCACGCGTGTGTTTTGCATAGGGCAAGATCGGCAATATTTATACCTTAAAGGTGCCGGGATTGACGTAAGGATGGACATAGGTACGTCAATAAAGATGTCATACGACTTGCTCGTTAGCACATTCTTTACTAAAGTTCTCTGTGAAATCAAAACAATGGCCGCACGGATTATCCAGGTTGTCATAGGTTTGATTTGTTATGAGAACGTCGTATGCCTTATCAGGGGCTGGAGGAATATCGCTTGTCTAATTAGATCTCAAGCGTTATGACCTAATCAGATAACACGTTCCTGTGCCGTAGTGTGACTGCGTCAGATAACGGTATCTGCATCATGGGGAATTTCTTGCCTCATGGGCTGACTGTTAGTTAACTAGCTAGGTAGTTTAACCAGAATAGGGTCAGGAATAGGGGGATCGATTCAGAACCTATAGAAATACACGACACCCACTCCACGCTAACTATGGTCATATCTACTAATCTATGCATAGTATAACATAGTACAACATACTATAGAGTATAGTGTATACCTTACCACCCCAAAATACATAAATGCATTTTGAAATTTTCAAATATACTGAAAAATTGCAGTCATATATATCGTATGCACTTAAGCTATGAATCAAATGCAAAAGTAAACACGCATTGTTATGCATTATTGTTTGTTGGTATATGATAAATACACATGAAATGGCTCTTAATATGGCTATACAGAAAAAAAGTCGAAACCATATCATCACATAAAATATATTGTGAACATACCAGTGGGCAGCTAAAGTCTATATAAAGTCTATAAAGAATCTAAAAAAATAGAAATCTTAGTTCTCTAGGAATAGTTTCTTACTTTAAGCAGAAGATCAGTGTCCCGGGAAAAAATATATAGAAAAATATTTTAGGGGCTTGCTGAAAAAAGTTGCTGTCCGTGAACTGGATTGTAATTGTTCATGTGACTTTATTTTTAAAGTTGAAGGCCGAATTCAGGGAACGCCGTGTGCGAGTTTACTCAAAAGTCTCTATTTCTGTTCCGGAGAGAACATCATATCATTCAGGCTTTCGAAAAAACTGTCAACAGCTTCATGGGAAAGTTCCACTAAGTCGGAAATAGGGGTAACCATGCATTCATGCGCATGATTGTCTCCATTGACATTCTGATTTGCATTGCTGACAGAAGGTCGTACCTGTTCGATGCTGCTTTCATCTTGAACTTCACTACTCTTCAATCGCAGTGGTGAAGATTCCAGGAATGCCGTCATCAGAATTGGCAGCCTTTGAGGGCAGCACAATGCGTGAACCTTGGTAGGAACCAACAGTGTATCTGCATCCACTGGCGCATCCGATTGTAGCGTCAGACAGGTGTCTAACACGCATTCTTCTCCGCATAGCAGACACCTTAGTACAGGTAAAACACACCTTTGCCACATTGGTCGAAATGATAGAAGCCAAGTCATGTTTAGGTCTCTAAGCCGGGAGAGTCCCAGGATTTTTGATATCCGGTCCCGGTATCCAATGGCTAGGATCGTATCTTCCATTGTCGTGAGATTTTGTTCTGTGACATGGGTTGCCATAACGAAAAATAAGGACTAGGAATAGGATTCCTGCAATTAGTCCTAGGATCAGGGGAAGTCCGCCAAAAATCGAATGGACGAAGTCTGGAAAAATACCCAGTATGGCTTTGAATGGTGTTAATGCCATCGAAAATACTGTCTTAAATACCTTTGAGACCCCTGTGGTATCAGAAATATTTAAGATTTCGCTCAGGATTTCCGCGAAATGTACGGGGGAATTGGTTGATAATAATGTATGTATCTCTGCAGTCGTCCTTGCGACTTGTAGATCATACGTTTCTTTAGATGACGTGAGCCTTGTAGGCGTCTGAAGAAGCACTGTTTTCATTCTGCTTAAAGTGTCTATTCGAATAGAAGTAATTTTCAGACCGGGCCATGCCCTTGCCTCTCTGTCTGGAAAGGAGCTGGGGAACAAAGAACGTCCACAGCACTTGACCTTCGCCGTCGTAGTGACGAGATAAGGAGTCCCGGGCATAAGACTACAGCATCTGCGGTCTACAATAAGAATGTAACTCCCATTATAGAGTCTTTGAAAGAATGGTTCTATTTCAGTTGCAGGTGCGCCTTGCTGGTGACATGAAAGGTTGTATGAATTCCCTTCACAGGCTCCGTGCAAACTAATACCGTTACACAGAAGCGTGCCGCTCAGTGACATAGCACAATTGTTGCCACTAAGAAACACTTTCTGTCCTTTGTTACTGACACATGCATGTGAATAGGGCAGGTTCCAAGTTGTTTTAAGGTACCCTTTTCCCAATTTCTCGTACATGCCAGCCTGTATATATTTTTGGCAGTATTGAAACCTGAAGGTTGAGATTGGAATATTTATGATTCCGTGTATTATCCATTCACTGACAGGTCGTTCTGACATTGTCATTGGTAATCTTTCTAGTTTTTCAATGCTCAAGATTGTATAATCAGCACCCTTCTGTGCCATACCGATTTGTCTATCAGTAAGGTTAAAGATTTGGAATAGTGACGTTGTGTTGATTAAACGCCAAGGCACATAGCCTGAACGCAGATTTTGTAACGTCCAACCAAGCTGTACAATAGAACGCAATTGTGACTGACCATGTTGTAATAATAGTAAGTCTTGCGATAATATATCGATTGCTGAAGACACAATGCTGTCCAATGAAAAAATTCTGGAGGACAGAGTCATTAACCCATTGTCCACTACAGAAAGTGATTTTTCCAAATTAATACGGTCAATTTCCCGTATTCTTTCTGCTGTCTCAATTTGAGTAACCTTCCAGGCCTCATTGTATGCTGCATATACAGAGGCTGCTATGAAACGCTTATGACGCTGTTTGCGTGGTCCCAGTATGAAATCACGCAAGTCAGCACCATCAGTAAGTAAAGTTAGGTGTTGCTTAATTTCAGGCAGTGTGGAAGTTTGTAGCCATTGAAGGCATAATTTGCCCACACTGTAGGTTGTTATTATCCCTGGGTGATGTCTTTGGGGATATCTAGGGTCTGGCCTGGTCATTTTGAAACCCTGTGTTTTATTCAGGAATCTATCTTGACAGTTATTTGTATCTGTGGGCCAGATCAACCATTGTTTCCAATCAGGATGTGTTCTGTTTTGGTTAAGTATATGGTTTATGTCTATTCCTTCATCTGTATCAGAGTTATTGCTAAACATTGTTGGCTTTGGAATAGATAGGTTATTTAAATCTTTGATTTTTGCTAGGCCAAGACAGGTGGTTTGTTGGACGGTGTCATTTAAAAATATCATTTGTTCTGGGATCATGCAGGCTCTAAACAAAGCTTCTAAACCCTGTACTTGCCATTCTTTTGTACCCCAAACACTTTTCAAATCAACATGTTTGTCCCAATAATCAAATCCAAAAGTATTCATTTTTTCAAAGAAAGAATCCGAATATATCAATTTTGTGTTGGTTATCATGGTTTTCATCCCTGTCTTGTTTGACAATTTGTAATAAAATGTTTCAGCATTAGTTATGTTAAAACCTGAAAAATATGAATATTTGTCATATACGGTTCTAGAGCTCCCTTTTGGAGGTGTAGCACAATGTTCCCATTGATTATAACTTAAAACATTTCTAGGTTGTGCAGATTTATGCAAGAAATGGTTACCATAGTGGTTATAGCAATACATACTATCATAATTTGTAGAACCCTGCAAATAATCATGTTTTGTAAATTTAGCAGACATTACTAAGTCAGACATCATATTGTTAATACTTTCAAAGTCCCAATCATCAGCAAATGAGTTTGGTTTTGCAAAGTCACTCAAAGAGATCTTGATTTGGTGTGGATATTTCAGGATCTCGACCGGACCATAAATTTCATAGTCAGTGTTGTCCCAGGCTACCCCACCAGGTATTGGAATTGCTGTGAAGTTGGCTGAAGAAAGTTCTGAAGAAAGTTCTCGTTTCTCGACGTGTGAAGATGTGTGTGGTTTGAGGACCAAGTTGATGTTCTGACTTGCTGTGTCCATTTTAGCATATTTTCCCTCAATGAAGCGTCCCAAGGTAAATACCATGATGAGCCAAAGTATGAGGATAAATGCACCAAAACCCACCCAAAATTCAATCCATGGAGAAATCAGATATGTTTCTTTTAGTTGTTTCAAAAGTTCCTTCGCTTTGTCTTTAAAGGATTTTGATGATGGCTGTGTCTTTTGTTCGCTGAAACCGTCAGAGGAATCATCGAAGTTGATGAAGTAACCGGATGCAGTTCTGTCAATTGTTCCAATTGGTTCAGGATTTTTGTTTCTTGCATTTTCACTTGGTACTTCTGTATAGATTGGTGTGTCTCTACTAAATGTCTTTATTTGGGTTTTCAGAGGTCTAAGTTCTATTGCATTGTTGCATAGTCCTTGTTGTTCTTCTGTAGGCGTTTCGAATGTGATGAGCCTCTTTGATAGGACCTCTGTACTGGTAGCAAACCTTGGTGTTCTGCTACTTATTGGGAGTCCACTTGGCCTACTGTTTGTTATCGGCCACATGTTGTGGTTTTACCAGGTCGATGGATACAACTCGGTTCTCCTTTTTTCCAGCAAGTGGCGGTAGTACAACTGATCTTGTCCCGTTGACAGACAAGACAGGAACTGCTTTTCTGTAAGAAGGCCCAAATTCCTTCTTTACCGCGATCTTTTCCCTGACTAGATCCCCGACTTTTGGAATCCAGACAGGTCTTGCTGGGACAGGTGGTGATTCTTCAGTGGTTGTTGGCTGTTGTTTCAACTGTATGTTGCTCAGGTCTTTTCTTGTTTTGTTTAAGTCCTGCAAAATAGCCAAACGGTCTTTGACATCAAAGGTTTTTTCTATTACCACTGAAGTCTGACTATCAAGGTCAGAGATCAACATCCTAGTTCCGAATAATAATTCGTACGGACTGAATCCCTTCAGAGAATTTCTTGGCAAGTTATTTAGACTACGTTGGACACTTATTAGATGTTTGACCCACCAAGCTCCCGAACCTAGTATCCTTTCTATTATAGATTGCTTTCTGTCTTGGTTTTTTCTTTACACCATCCCATACCCTCAGGAAGGAAGTGAGAAGATTCCCGCTGGGCTGTGCTCATTTGGCCATTCTTTCCCCCCCCAGGCTGGATTGCCTGAGAAAAAGAAAAAAAATGGTCGAACGTAGCATGCTCTTAGCGTATATGCCATTTAGACTCGCAAATCTTGTATAACAGTCCGGACGTCAGCCGAGTGCTGTGGATCTACATTATAAGTGGGAACTAGCCTGTATATGTTAATCGCAAGCCATTCTTTTTAGTGGAGATGTTATCTGCCTTGATACGACGAGGTATTAAACTGCTTCTCTCCCCACTGCGATCTCTGTTGCAGTTTGGGCAGTTTTTTACAAACATGGTGTAGTGCAGGCTCATGCCTGGCCACCAGTACCGTGATTGTAATTCTTCCAGAGAATCTTTTAATTTAAGGTGTCTGTGACCCTCGCCCATGTGTGCGTCTGCGATTAACAAGTTTCTCCTGTCCATGTTTGGAATCACTCTATCCCCCACTCCAGGGATTCGAGCAAAAGGGACGGAGTTTGCATCGATTATGTATGTATAATTGAGTGGATAGTTGATCGGTAACGCTGAGCAGTCGCCTTTTGATGACGTTTTCACCGCCAGCAATGTTTCGCCGTCAATGTATTTTAATGTACGCTTTTTTCGATCTACGGGAGCCGATTTAGTGGCTGCCGCTGCGGCTGTCTCAGCCAATGAATTCCCCACAACGTGAACGCCATCACGTTGATGACTCAGTGAGTGAGTCACGTGAGTCTTTGGTAGTTCTTTCTTCAAAAGAGCTATTTGTTCCCAGAGAAGTCTCTGCTTTATTGGTGCATCTGTGTCATCTTTGTAACCGTTCTGAATCCATGTCTGCAAATCCTTGTTATATGCTTTGACGCAGAAATATGAATCTGACACTATAAGCGTCGGGAATTCGCGATCCGCATTATCTAGCGCCATTTTCAAAGCTAATATTTCAGTTTGCAGTTCTGAATTAGTTTCTACTGAGTGTGATTTTGTTAATAGAGGTCTTAGTTTACCTCCGTGCCACACTTCTTTTGTAATCTCACATGTGGGATTGTATGCATGTTCTCCCCAAACGGAGGGTTGAGCATGTCCGTCTGTATAGATTACACAGGCGTAATGTCTTAGAGGCAGAATGTCGATTGGCAGAGGATACGTTTTTTCATATTTTAGATTTTTCAATTCTTCTAGTTCTGGATCAAAGAAGTAGTATACTTTGTCCGTTGTGATTGAATTTACCCATTGCAACCAATCTGGATCCAATGTTGTTGTTGGTAAATTACACGGTGTTGTTAATGCCTCGAAGGCTGATTCAGCTGTTCTGACTGTGATATGTCGACCATCAGCTATGTCTTTTTCTCTAGCTATTGCGGTTTGAACTGCTTGAACCATTTTTCCTTTGTTGCTGAATCTCTGTTCAGCTTTTGTGTACAATTGTGATTTGAATGCAATTGGTACCTTTTCTCCCTCATTAGAGGTCAGGTATGTGTATCCGCATTTCCCTGGGATGACTCGGATCACAAGGTTGCGTGTATTATCACGGGTTTCTAATTTTGTTTTAATTAGCATGTCTGTTTGTAAGGATCTCAAAATTTCTGTGTGAGTTTGAGTCCAACTGGATCTTTTAAAGTCTGGTTTAATTAGATCGTAAAGGGGCTTGACCCTTTCTGCGTAATTAGCAATGTAAGTTCTTCCGAAATTTAGGAAGCCTAGAATTGACTGTAGGTTTTTTAGTGTTTTAGGAGCTTGGATTACGGCACATTTCTCTAGGAAATTGTCTGCCAGGCTTTTGCCTTCACTTGATAACTCATATCCTAAGAATAGGACCGTCAGATGGGCAATTCTGGACTTTTTGAAGTTGAATTTGTAACCCTCTGCAGCGAAACCAAGTATTATGGTGTTCACTCTTTTCAAGTGAGTTTCCAAGTCATCATCTGTTAAGTAAATGTCATCGACATAAGATAATGCTTCATCATCATATTGTTGTAGTAATTCTGTTACTCTCGCTGAGAATACCCCCGGGCTATTCTTGTACCCCTGGGCTAACCGACAGAATTGTTTTTGAGTGCCATTTACTGAGAATGCAGTTAAATATCTGCTCTCTGGTGCTATGTTTTGACAAAAGAATCCGTTGGAGATGTCCAAGGTTGTTTTGTATTTTTTGCGCACTATGTTATTCATTAGTGCAGCACTGTGTGAGTTTTGCACTGCAAAAGTTTTGCAACATGTGTTAAGGTGTCGGTAATCCAAAACTAGGCGGTACGAATTGTCTGGTTTGGAGACCGGAAACAAAGGATTGTTCATTTGTGAGGTGCAAGTTTCAATCACCCCTTGGTATTCTAGCTGATCTAGTATTTCATTTACTTGTTTTTTAGCTTCTTGCTTAATTGGGTACTGCCTTTGTGCAGTTGGTTGTGATTTTAACTGGACTTTGTGAGGAGGAGAATCCTCATCCCATCCTACGTGATTTTTATATAAAGCAGGTGCTAAGGCCACTGCCCACTTTCTAGCAAGTGTGTATTTTTTATGAATCGGTATTTGATTCGAGAAGGCAGGCATAATTACTTCTTCGCCATGAGGGCACTCCCTGACAAACTCCGGTGGCCAGTCTTTTTCAGCTAGAAGGATGTCATAGCCCTTGGATAGGTTATCCCAAAATAGTCCCCTTATTTTCCTAGTCTTATCTCCCTCTATACGTAATGTTATCTCGTATATTTTGTGGGGCTTGCTAACTCTGGTATCTGCAGTTTCCACTTGAAGGTATTCATTCGTGTCCACTGTCTCCAGATCATTCATAAGGACTTTGCGAGCTATGCTCACCTCTGCTGCGCTGTCTAGCATTGTCTGGGCCCACTCTCCGTTTTTCAATTGTGTCCTCAGTATTCTCGGCATTGTTAACTACCTTGATACTGGCTACCTTCTTTTTTGGAAATTGTGATTTCTTTTTCAGTTGAGCAGGTTCCTTGTCTTTGGACTTGGCGTGCTCTTCTGATCGTCCTCTTCTTTCCGATTTCTGCGAGGAATTCTGAAAAGATTGAGAGGGACGTGTATCAATGTCTTGATATCTATCAGGTTTTTTAATATTATCCCTATTTCTAAGGTTATATCTATTCCCAGAGGGTTCACTCTGAGGTGACCTTTGTCTCGGGTTTGGAGATTTCTCTCTTCGCCTAGGAGACCTTCCTCTGGACTGGAATTTCTTTTCTTTAGGATTGGATTGTTTGTTCCCATCCCAGTTCTTTTTTGGTGAATTATTATTTTTATTAAAAAACATTTTTTCTGGACTTGTAGTCAGTTGCGGTTTTACTGGTATTCCACCTAGACTATCTCTGCCTAGTTCTTCATAGGATTTTTCTATGATTCTGGCAATTTCAGCTGGTTGGTCTGCTATATCTGTCTCTTTTAACCTCTGGCGGATCGCCACGTTTGCTGCTTCACCCTTTATGTTGGCTAGTAATATAGCCGAGACCTGCTTGAAGTCTTTCAGTAATTTCATACCAAGAGTTAAAGCAGGTTCTGGACCATATTCATCTTGAATTTGTTTTAGCACATCTGGTATTACCGAAATGGATGGAACACCGTGCGTTTTTGTGTAGATGGAAGCAAAGACTGTACCCCAAGTGTCACAGTCCTCAATGTGTGGTGCGATTCCCATTGGGAGACATATAGTCAGAATCCTGTGTTTTTCTAGCGGGGTGGTGTCAGGAAACACCGCCTCTATTTGGGTGATTTTCTGTGCCAACCAGAATGGTATCTGTTCCCTTTTAGCTGGAACCTTACCTAGGCAGGATTGGATGTTCTGTGGTGTAATTTTATTTGTGTTCCCCTGGTGAGAGGTCAGCTGTGGTAGTTTAATCGCTGGCTGAATTGTAGAAGTCCGCATTACATACTGAACTAATTGTCTGTGAATTTTTAGTAGTTGTTTTAGCTGTATTAATAGCTTTGGTGCAGTCATCTCGTCGATGTCTGGATGTGGTGTGTATCCGGCTAAGACCGGCCACGTTGCTCCTGGTCTTCCTAAAGGACCGAGCCTTGTAATGTGATTATTATGTTTTAGGGCGCCATCAAATAAGAGCAAATGCTCTTGGAATTTGAGTGGTACTTCCACCTCCTCGAAAGGAGTGTACGTTTCAGGAGGTTCCTCTACTTTGTAATAGTGGAAGTACTTTGTTACAGCATTTGCTGCTGGAAAATGTATCCATGTATAGTATACCTCTGTCTGCCGATATTCGTGTGCCTCAATTACGAATATGACTGTGCCACCTCTAGGTGTCAGTCCATTTTCTATAAGTTTTAAGGTTATAGATCTCCTTTTGGCGACCTGGATGAGTATTATATCCGGGTCTGCTGTTTGCATGGTAGCATCAGCATCTGCTATTTCAGTAGCTAATCTAATTGCCTCTCTTTCTCCATCACTGTCTCCCATTTTACTGACAGGATGGTATTATTTTTATTTGCAGATCAGGTTTCTTTATGGAAACAGAGATTAGATGCACAATATTCTGGAACTGTTTTATCCTTCAACGTTGACTAGACCAAGAACCATACATAGGAGTTCCCTCCTGCGAGGTTTTGGAGGATATAATAACCTTTCACCCACTCCAGACGTCTTTGGAGTATTTTGGAAAAGGGGTCTGAGTGAGAAAGCACGACTGAGTTACTCTAAATGTCTTACGTTAGTTTTATCGCCCTTTCCAAACGCGTTGGGCGCCATGTAGTGTAGTTCCTATTTTCCCAATAGGCTCTGCGCATTGGAATAGTACCTACAGCAGTAAAGGCCTAGGCCAGACGTTAACTAGGTCTACTACTGTCGATACTAGACTTAATTTTGGGGTTTGCCAGCTAAGCTCAGAGTTCGCTAGAAACTTTCTCGAATGTTCAAGGAAGGATTAACTTCCCTGATTAGACAAGAAGGGATTTAGTTTCTGACAACCATAGAACATGACAACTTTGCTCTCCCCTAATCAAGAGTCAATCTCCAGAGTCGTGTGAGCACAAGGCAATTATTTTACTCAGTCAGTACGTGCGTTCTTAGTCTCATCAGAATGTAGAGAAAAGGAAGAGACGGGCGTGTTCAATAAAAGGTGTTATTTATTGATCAGTCTCTTTTCTCGTACAAGAGAAATGGATCGATATTATTGCGATACTTATAGTTAAGTAAAGTGCATACATTAAAAGCAATAGTATAAAATAATACTGTAAAAACATTGATATGGTTTCTGAGCCATATGATGTTTAAAATGATTAAAATATATTTACATACACATATACATTTGACTAAACGTACTCAACTGGTGTTTCTAAATACGCCTACCCCGTGTACCTGACCTAAGTCTAATGCGTGGGCGGGAATAGAAAGTTACAGTTTAAGTTAAGTTTGTTTTTGCCAAGTGAATAACTAAAGAATTCTCTAGGAGGGGTTATTCAGTTCTGTACCTGGAATTTAGGATGAATGAGGAATGGTATCTCTTTCTCTGCTCTCGATATTCCAGGCTGCCTGCGAGGGCTACCCGGAAGCGCCGGTGCTGGGTCTCTCGGCTTGAGATAGCAGCGCGTCTCTCAGCGCGTCAGGAAGGCGGGGCTGCTGCCTGCGGGGTCTGCTTCTGCTCTCGACTTCGGCAAGTGTGGCTGCTCCGTCTTGTCACCACGCGTGTGTTTTGCATAGGGCAAGATCGGCAATATTTATACCTTAAAGGTGCCGGGATTGACGTAAGGATGGACATAGGTACGTCAATAAAGATGTCATACGACTTGCTCGTTAGCACATTCTTTACTAAAGTTCTCTGTGAAATCAAAACAATGGCCGCACGGATTATCCAGGTTGTCATAGGTTTGATTTGTTATGAGAACGTCGTATGCCTTATCAGGGGCTGGAGGAATATCGCTTGTCTAATTAGATCTCAAGCGTTATGACCTAATCAGATAACACGTTCCTGTGCCGTAGTGTGACTGCGTCAGATAACGGTATCTGCATCATGGGGAATTTCTTGCCTCATGGGCTGACTGTTAGTTAACTAGCTAGGTAGTTTAACCAGAATAGGGTCAGGAATAGGGGGATCGATTCAGAACCTATAGAAATACACGACAAAATATCTGTGTTGCTTTGTTTTGCTACGTTATGCTGGCTGTCCCAGCCAGAATGATCTATTTGTATTCAGAACATTTGGGAATAGTTAGGCACTGAACAGTGCTGAATATTTCTGCTTTGGCCAATAAATAACAATGCATCAAAATATTTTTTTCACAGCACGAGATGTACTTAAACTCTGTGCAGTACACTAAGCATAATCAATTATGTGAAGCCAAGCGGCGCACCAAATATAAAACGCATCGGATTGACTGTTCACCGAAATAAAACAGTATGAGGCTGGAAGCCATTACGTTCTCTAAAAAGTTATTACACATGGAATGTAAAGTACCTTCGAGCAGCAGTGAAAATGCCTATGACTTTGGAAGAGTGTGTAACAAATGTCCACATGAGGTTCCCACATTGAGCTCAAAGGTAACAAAAAAAAAAGCAATAGACAACGGCAATGAAAAGGTGTGCAAAGGAGGTTTCTCCAATAATGGTGCCCACGCACCATTGCAAAGAACAGTAACATAATCAGAGTATGTGAATGAGGAGCGCTATCAACAAGGACATCTTTATTATTTCAGTACTGCACAAATGACATCCCTAAAGGACAGTTCAAACATTTATGGACAAGACACAAGAATACCGGACAGTCCATGAAAAATTGGGACAGTTGGCCACTCTACCCGTATGCCGGGAGGGGCTTCCATGAAGAAAATCACCATGCTGATCTGGCCGGAGCCTATGAACTGTGGGTTGCAGCACCCCCGTATGTTGGAGGGCGTCATCGGGGGCACCAAAGACTGTGACTTGCTCTGCCCCCACCGGAGAAGTGAGGACACTGTGGAAGCACCGGCCAACCATTACCTGGGCGAGGGACCCCAGGTAGGATTCATACAGGATCCTCGTAGCCACCCCCATCAGGAGACCAACCAAACACTACCCCACATAAAGGGCAGTGAGGGCCTTAGTTGCCTCGGGAGCTCCACTGCAAGTGAGAGACTCTGCACCCACTGCTGCCTAGGCCACGTGCAGACGACTCACCAGAACTCAGCTGAAGCCGCTGCGAGCGCATGTGGATGGAGCACACTAGGAAACTTCCAACGATTCACACCTGCCTGTGCAGGTAAGACTGGTTCCGGGTTTGTCGGCCCCAGGTGAATTTGCTGCTATATTAGCGGGTTAACGCTGGAACACTATCTACTTTAAGTTAGAGTCGTAGTGAACTCTTGAGACATGGATCATTAGTGGGGCATACCCTGGATGTTACCAACAGTGAATGGGGAGCAACCATGATGGATAATGCAAGGAATCAGTGGGACAGGGAACCACCAAAGAAGCACCAGAGCCCAAACATCAGGAGAGGACTGCGTAATTGTTTGAAGATGTCATATTTCCTTTTGTGTCTATAATGGTAAAAAATGAAAGACTTCTCTTTTTACATAAAAGGGAGCATTTGGCTCCACAATTATTTATTACTGTTGCTGCGTACATTTTGATTTGTGAGACTGTGTTCACTATTCTGTATCCACCTCCTGCCCCCGCCCACCCACCCCCACCCAAGGAGCCTTGAACGGCTCGCACCATGTTATCCTGGGAATCAAGTGCAAAAGGGTTACTTGGACCAGTTGCTCAGAATACATAGTAGGTCGGGCCCAGGACATCAGGAGTAAAGAGCCTCAATCGCTATGGTTGGGACCAGTAGCATCTGCATGCCCTGGAGGCCCTCTAAAAGGGTTTCTGGCACATGGCATATGTGCAGGCGGTGATCCAGGTGTTGAAGTTGGACATGCATTCGGAGAGGGAGTGAATGTTGAGGATCAAGCAAGACAGGGATTTATGTGGTGTAGTGAGGAATGGTGTGTGTGGTTGTGTGTGTTAAGCGCTCTGGGTGTGTTGGGTGTGTGAGGTGTGTGGGGGAGTAAGGTGGGTGTGGAACATTTCCTTTTGAAAAGGCACATGGCGTAGGAGTATGCACACACAGTGTTGGGTGGCGAGGTAGGGTAGCAGCACTACGACAGCATGTCAGTGTCAGTAGTGTTGTAAGGAAGGAACATCCATGGGGTGTTGTAGCAGGACCAAGATGATTTTGGAGAAGATGGAAGGGGCAATGATGTTTATCAGAGGCCTTGTGCATTACAGTGATAGGTTCTTTACTTTATGGCTTGAACGAAAAAGAAGGCTGTGAACAGTAGAGGTAAGCAATTAAAGGGTTCCCGCATTATTCGTTGCTCGCAATACCAATACCTAGAGGGCTGAAAAAAACGGAGGTCGAGTGTCAATGTGGCTATACAGTTTAACCAGCAGACTAATCTACAATCCAAGAACCCAGCCTGCTTTATAGGGCTATAAAACATTGCCTACAAAGTGGGTAGGGGTGGGGTTTCAGAGACCTGAGAGATGTGATATGTAGCGCAGTAACTTCCAGTGGGAAAGGTGAGTGTCATTCCTTATAGGATTGCTGGACAATTGACAGGGCATGGGGTTAAGTAAAATTGGGAAAAACCTAGAATTGCATGTATCCCATATCAGAAACAGGAGAGGTAATGGTGGAGAGGGTGGTCTAAGTGAGAAAATGTATGGTTGGGCTATACATTCAACTTCTTGAAAGATAAGCATTACGGGGCTGGGGGTATGGATTAGTGACCTCAGGCTTTGTAAGATCCAGATGTAACGTGACGCAGAGGGGACAGAAACGGCAGGATTCACCCTGGCAGATGGATAATATGCATAAAACAGACTGGAAAAAGAGCACTCATAGCATCAGCACCGCAGGGGTGCAGAAAGAGTATTGCTTTCAGGTGTCTTCATGAGTAGAGCTTGTGGTTTCTCCTGGCTTCAGGGGAGGCCTGGATTTATCTCAGCCTACAATAAGGGTCTCTACCAATTGGTCAAGCTTTTTTGGGTGGAATTTTGTTTGTGCTGGTTTGAGTCGTGATTATTGAGGCAATAGCCTCAGTTCCTGATATCTGTTTTGTTCATCTCATCCACAATTTCGCCATAAAATAGCACACTTCCTCTCCTGGATATGTCTTCCAGATTCGTGGTCTTTTCATGGAAGTGGCATACATCAAACGCTATTTGGGCAGATTGTGCAAGGAGCCCTCCGGTGCCCTGATCTGTTTGTCGGTGGACTCAAGGTGTGCATGAAAAAAAGCAATGTATATCCTGATAGACTTACTTTCCTTTTTTTTAAATTTCAATCCATAACATGAATAAATACAGAGACATATATCAGAGTACCTAGAGATAGGGAAAAGAAAAGCAAGTCATCCGCAAGGTAAAAGCAGGGTAAAAGACATAAAGTGAGGCAAGTGCAAAAATATTAATAGAAGAGGTATTTGTTCTAATCTTTCATGTGTTCAATCATTGGTCCCCATATCTGTGAACCCGTTTTCCATCTGCGTGACCCTTAAAGAGAGTAGATTCAAGATTAAAAATAGCATAAAATCTAGCTCTGGACATATCAAAAGTAGGGACTTCTTTCTGTGGCCACATAGAGGCTATTCATAGCTATACATAGCCGAGCCACAGCCGTGGCTATAAAAATCAAATAACAAAAATTATAGGCCGCTGCCCCTCAGTCAGGCCATCCCCTATGCCTAGCAACATTATGGACTGGAGCAAAAAGACGAGGGTGGCCCTAGTAACCCTACTTCTCAAGGGTTAGTTATATACTGGAAAACAGGAAACAATTGAGAAGCAGGAAAAAATACAGTGATTATTAATTCCAATGATTACATCAATTAATCGTAGACACAGCTCAAACAATTAGAGATCTTTCTTTTATTGGATCTCTCCAGTATTCATATTTTATCCAGACTGAAATAAAGTAGCTGCAAATTTTAGTACATAAAACATATAGTTTCACTATATACAAAAATTTAACAAAGAGTGACAAAACATTACAAAACGCAAAACAACGCCAAATCTGGTCCCTATAAAGAAGACTCCTATCCTAAATCACACAGTGGGCCTGATTCACAGAACTAACTTAAGACAAAATCCTAAACTTTCTACTTTTGGTATTCACCGAAGTTAGGATTTTGTCTTAAGTTTGTCTTAAGACAGACTTAAGACAAAATCCTAACTTAAGTCTGTCTTAAGTCTGTCTTAAGACAAACTTAAGACAAAATCCTATCTTCTGTGAATACCAAAAGTAGTAAGTTTAGGATTTTGTCTTAAGTTAGTTCTGTGAATCGGGCCCAGAGTATTTGATATATTCAGCGGTCCAGGCCTGTTGGTGTACTCAATAGAACGTATCTTTCACTGACCAATCAATAAGACAAAGTTGGCTTTAAAGGTTAGACCTTGCATATTTGGCGTGGTTTTCCCCTGCATTTTTGCCTCGCCTCCTGTATTGTGTTGAATTTTGTTTTTTGCTGGTCTAGATGCTTTGAGCACTTTGCCACTGCTGACCAGTGTCAAAGTGTAAGTGCTTCCTCTGTAAATTGTGACTATGGATTGGTGTTTCCATGATTGGCTTGTTTGACTTACTACTGAGTCCCAAGTAAAGTGCACTGTGTGTGCCCAGGCCTATACATCAAATGCTACAAGTGGGCCTGCAGCACTGATTATGCCACCCACACAAGCAGCCTTGCAAAAAGATTCTCAGACTTACCACTTCAGTGTCTGTGCACAGTTTGATACTGTCATTTCGACCTGGCAACTGCACCTGCTTGCCAGGCCCTAACCTTCTCTTTTCCTAAATGTGAGTCACCTCTAAAGTAGGCCGAAGGTACCCCTGTGGGCAGGGTGCAGTGTCTGTGAAAGGTAGGCTATGTTGTGAGGTGTGTAACAATGCTGATAGTGACCTACAGGGAATTTCGTTTTTCACTGTTGAAAGGCCATCTTCCCCATACAATAGAATCAGAGTTTATTTATCACAGCTTATAAATATAACTTTCCATTGGGACAAGATGGGAAGGTAAAGTTTTGTATGCCTGAACTCAGAATATAAAAATGCAATGTTTAGTAAGGATGTTTTTTACATTCTGTGATTGAAAATTCCACTTTTAGAAAGTGGTAATATTCTTGGTTAGCCATCCTGTGTGCCTCTGATGGGTTGTGTATTGACGGTCTGGTTTTAGAGTGACAGGAGCTGAGGATGTGCATTCACTATAGACAGCCATTGGGTATGTCCTGTCTTCCCTGGATGAGTCAGGGCTGGGCTTAATAGACCTGGGCTGCACTTAGAGTAGGGGTATCAGATTTACTTTCACCTGAATGGGCCAGGTCTGCCTCACGCAATGCTGTCTCCGCCTCCTGCCGGTAAGCTGGAACAGAGAGGACAGAACTAGATTTGACTGAACACAAAGGCTCTCTACCACAGGAGAACAACAAGAAATGCTGTATAAATATTGGGGGCCAGACCCCAGAACTTTACATCATTTATGGAATTCAAGAGGAACCTATGCCAAGGGGAAGAGCTACCCCTTTGCTGTGTGCTGTCTGGGGATGGCCAAACCAAAGGAGATGATGAACAGAGTGTTGAACACTGCAAGCACTCACCCCCAGTCAACTGATCTAGGTTTAATCCATCATCATTCTTTAGCTCACTCTGTCACCCCAGTTCAGACATGGCCATAGGCAAATCAGTCTGACCCTGTGCCTCATGGGAGCAGTCCAGCTCGAACTGCCAAGCCATGTCTTTCCTGGACCGGAACAAAGCATTGTAGGACCGGTTTCTGGCTAATCAGCCGTCATCAGCCAGGCTAGCTTGAATCCAGTGGCAAAGTGAGCAAGGGACCCACGTCTAGGCATAACCTGCCAACTTAGGGGAAACAAAGCAAAACCAAAGGGGATGATGGACGGAGTGTTGAACATTGCAAGCACTCACCCCCAGTCAACTGATCTGGGTTTAATCCATCATCGTTCTTTAGCTCACTCCGCCCTCCAGTTCAGACATGGCCATATGCAAATCAGTCTGACCCTGTGTCTCATGGGAATAGTCCAGCCCGAACTGCCAAGCCATGTCTTCCCTGGACTGGAAACAAGCATCCTGGAACCAGTTTATGGCTAATCAGCCGTCAGCAGCCAGGCTAGCTTGAATCCAGTGGCAAAGTGAGCAAGGAACCCATGTCTGGGCAAACCCTGCCAACTTAGGGCAAACAAAGCAAAACCAAAGGGGATGATGGACAGAGTGTTGAACATTGCAAGCACTCACACCCAGTCAACTGATCTGGGTTTAATCCATCATCATTCTTCAGCTCACTCTGCCACCCCAGTTCAGACATGGTCATATGCAAATCAGTCTGACCTTGTGCCTCATGGGCTCATGGGAACAGTCCAGCCCGAACTGCCAAGCCATGTCTTCCCTGGACTGGAAACAAGCATCCTGGGACCGGTTTCTGGCTAATCAGCCGTCATCAGCCAGGCTAGTTAGAATCCAGTGGCAAAGTGAGCAAGGGACCCACGTCTGGGCATACCCTGCCAACTTAGGGCGAACAAAGCAAAACCAAAGGGGATGATGGACGGAGTGTTGAACACTGCAAGCACTCACACCCAGTCAACTGATCTGGGTTTAATCCATCATCATTCTTCAGCTCACTCTGCCACCCCAGTTCAGACATGGTCATATGCAAACCAGTCTGACCCTGTGCGTCATGGGAACAGTCCAGCCCAAACTGCAAGCCATGTCTTCCCTGGACCAGAAACAAGCATCCTGGGACCCGTTTCTGGCTAATCAGCCGTCATCAGCCAGGCTAGCTTGAATCCAGTGGCAAAGTGAGCAAGGGACCCACGTCTGGGCATACCCTGCCAACTTAGGGTGAACAAAGCAAAACCAAAGGGGATGATGGACGGAGTGTTGAACATTGCAAACACTCACTCCCACTCAACTGATCTGGGTTTAATCCATCATCAATCTTTAGCTCACTCTGCCACCCCAGTTCAGACATTGCAATATGCAAATCAGTCTGACCCTGTGCCTCATGGGAACAGTCCAGCCCGAACTGCCAAGCCATGTTTTCCCTGGACCGAAAACAAGCATCCTGGGACCGGTTTCTAGCTAATCAGCCATCATCAGCCAGGCTGGCGTGAATCCAGGATGGGTCTGGGGATGGCCTGCAGCAGCTGTTTCTGCCAAGGAATGAACAAGGACTTTGCTGTGGGCTGTGTCCCCTGCCTGAGGAAGATCTCCAAGGGCTTGAAGTAGAGCTTGCCTCCTATTCTGAAGTCTCGGGGACACAAAGACTTTCCCACAAGCTCCCTTGAACTTCCTTGCTGGAAGTTCTGACCTGCTAAGAGGTGCCTGTTGCTGAGTTGGGCCTATGGGGATTGTTCCTGCTGTTGGGAGCTGGAAAAGACACGCAACTACTAGAAGCGCGACGGATCTGCATCTCTTTCTGAGATATCGCAGCCGTGTGGGAAGAATTCTCAGGCATCGCCATTGTCCCGCTGAAGAATCCAACGCAGTGCCTGTGCACAGCTGGAGAAATCACTACATGCCACTTAGAGTGCACGATCTTTGAAATCCGAGTTAACCGCACCGATTCAGACGCAGGCCCTGCTGTGCGGCTGCAAGAACCAACGCATCGTGGGACCGAGACTTGAGTGACCAACACAGCGCCATTGCTGCTTCTGCCACAATGGAGAACTGAAGCATCCCATATACCCGCCCATCGCACAGGGGTGCCAAGTCTACAAGGACACTGGCGCTGCAGTAACAAACCGACGCATC
The DNA here is from genome assembly GCF_964261635.1 of Lissotriton helveticus. Classification (NCBI taxonomy): domain Eukaryota; kingdom Metazoa; phylum Chordata; class Amphibia; order Caudata; family Salamandridae; genus Lissotriton; species Lissotriton helveticus. The sequence continues at coordinate 1,475,185,814 of NC_136065.1, forward strand.
CTCCCTCCGCACAGTAAGAAACCATTGTGTCACCTCCCGCAGAGTAAAGAACCAAAGCATCACCTCCCCTGCGTGGCAGTAAGGAACTAAGCATCACCTCCCCTGGAGTTGGGAACCAATGCATCATCTTCCTTGTGCATAAGGAACCGACGCATTACCTTCCATGCAGCAGTTTTTGTTAATGATTTTGCTGCATCCAAGGTACTAGTTTGCTATGGACAGAACAGATTTTTACCTTCTAAGAAGTACATTCTGCTTATTGTATGTTGGATTATTGTAATTTCGGTCTTGTTTGGTTTAGATAAAGATTACTTATCTTTATAAACTGGTGTGGTGTCCATTTGTAGTCTTGTCACTGTATTACTGTATGTGTGCACAAATGCTTCAAACACTGCCTCTGAGATAAGCCTGTCTGCTCATGCCAAGCTACCAAGGGAGTGAGCAGGGGTTATTTTAGAAGCATATCTCCCTTACCCTGACTAGGAAGAAGGGTTCCTACTTGGACAACAGTGCAAACCATTGCCAACTAGAGACCTCCATTTCTAACACTTACCAGAGGGGATAATGCCCCAACATTTGCTATTCAGGTTTTATCCAATGCCACCCAAAGTCTGCATTGGCGCCTCTTCAAACTCCTACCCATACACCTGCTTTTCGACAACTCCTTTTCTTTTTCCTTGTTGCATACCCAATTTAGTTGATTGTTACCTGATGTTCACACTAGACACTTACCCTAGAATGGAAAGCCACCCCCGCATCAATATACACACCCCCATTTCATGAAAATCTGCCAGTCAGATTTTTGACTTTCGGAGGATCAACTGAGAGGTAGCCATTGGGATACACTGGTAAATGGCAGCCAGGCTAAATATTCAGTAGGGTCAGTTCAGGTGCCAGAACCCATATAATGCACACATTACTCGATAGTAGGATAATGGGGCATATGTATCAAGCCCTTTTCCCGTTCGCAAATGGGCCGAATCTCAGAATCGACGTGTTCGCGAACGGGAAAGAGCCTTTTGGGATGTATCATCCCAAAAGGCCTTCACAAAATAGGGAATCCAAAATTTGCAATTCCCTATTTTGCAAATGCATTTAAGGAATCGCAAATTGCGATTCCTTAAATGCAATGTAGGAAGCACCCAAGTTGTGCGATTTTGGCTTAAGAAAACACAAATTACCATCAACTTCAGGTTGGTGGTAATTTGTGATTTCTTTGAAAAATTCACTTTTTAGCATTTTCCAAAGTGCCACGTGGCGCACATACATGCCCTTAGGGGTTCTACAGGGTGTCCTTTTGACACCCTTGCAACCCATGAAATTGCATTCGCAATTTGCGAGTACCTAATGGGTACTCGCAAATTGCGAATGTCTTCTCATTCATTCCTTTGGCCCTCTAGGCCCATAGGAATGAATGAAAGGTATTCCTTAATTACAATTCGCAATTAAGTAATATGTAGGAATCACAATTATTATTGTGATTCCTACATACATAGCATTTTGTGAGCCCTTAAGAACGTTTCACTAAAAATCGCTATTGTGGACTCGCATAATGGCTTTTTCATGCATATGCCCCAACATCAATATAGTCCACCAGGGAAAAGGGAGGTGGGGTGGGGGTTGGCCAGTGTATGCATTGTCTACAGAAGAAATGCTGTATGGGCTCAACAGGAGAAATGGGTAGCCAACAATGCACTGGCCAGGATAGATGTCCTGCTTAGGTTACTTCTGTATGTTTCTTGCCTTCATTGAATGGAATTTTATGATTGTACGAAACTGACATGTTAGTTGAGAGATTAAGTATCCACCTCAAGTAAAAACCTTACTCCTTGTTAGGGTGAACCACTAAATTCACTATCTAAACCTGAGCTCAATCTGCTGGCAGTTATGGCACAGACAACCAGGTATAATTTAAAGGCAATGTGTAAAGTATTTTTGCAGTAATAAATTCGAAATGCAAAACAATAAATGTCCCAACGCTAATTAGAAAGATAGGGTAACATTTATTTATCACAATGACACCAAAATGACAAAAACCCTAATAAGGGAAACAAGAGATATGATTTTTTAAAAGTTTTAAGTAGAAATGTCTCCAAGAAGCACAATGTGACAATAATTTTCAATGATCGCTATGGAACAGGAACTAGGCAAAATTGGAAACAGACCGCAATGAAGCACAGATCCGTACTTCAATCAGATTTCTCTTGGTCAAGGAGTATACCTTTTCACTTTAGTCCTTTAAGTCCCAATCCACCACAGGTGTACACTTCTAAAGCTCCCCCTCAGTACCTGAGGAGAGGCCCCTGGAGACTCACAGGGTGGCAGGAGTCCAGTCCAAGTCCAGTTGTAGTGACCTGCTACCAGTGATCAGTTGGGCAGTTGCAAGAAAGGCCTCTTGTAGCTTCTTGTAACCCGGTACCTTGAACAAGAGGTCAGCCTTATGACCCTTGGAGTGCACTTCTTTGTCCAAGGTACAAGAGAGTGAGAGCAGGTTCAGTCTTTCAGGGCTCTCTTTGTGGAAATTGCAGAAATTACCATTAGCATAAGCTGAAGCCATTTTGTTTGTGGCAGCCATTTGTTCGCCATGTGCTTCTCCCTCTTCACTGTTGCTTTCCCTTGTATTTAGCGTGAGTCATCAACTATAGTTAACTCCCTCAGCACTGAGCCAGAGCAATGTATGCTCAGAAAGGCCTGTAGCTGCTAGAATGCATCTGTCTTAGTGTATAACTGTCAGTAAATAACTGTCAGGCTATTCCAACTGATGTAAGGGTTTTTGTTACTCCTCCTACTCTGTGGACTAAGTGATTCTCATGTACCCTTATATGTGAAATGCTATTTGTGTGTACATTTGTGCCGCCTCTTTTTGAACCTCCATGCTTACACTGCAACTATCACAGTATAAAAAAAACATGGTTTCGATACTCCATGGACTACCTCATACAGTGGCCTGAGGGTACCGTATTGACGTAGTCTCCCTCATGAGCGGTTTATAAATGTATCTAATTTACTATTACAGCTTCCGTGCCAATCTCTTCTTTGTTGGTTTAAGGACCGGTGCATTAGTATCCCCCTAAAAAGGCTTTTTATTCCACATCTTCAGGTTGCAAACAGCACATTCAGTCCTATTCTGATCTTCTTCAGGTTCAGGAGAGTTCTGAAGTGGGTGCCCGGAGATGTCAAATGTATGCGTGGCATGAGCTAGTGGGTGGAAATGGCCCCTGATGATGCCCTAAACAATGGAGTTAAGGTTTCTGGGGCTAACCCTACCAACTTTAGTAATTTTCTAGATGGCTGAATTATTCGGCCACACTAAACATGGGCTTTGGGGGCTAGAATTGTGATGGGGAGTGTACTAAGGTAATCCTGGTATTCTCTCGCATCTAAAACCTAAAATCCAGTTTTAGGCAGTCCCTGTACCCACAGCAACCACTGAGGCAGAGATCTGATATAACAAAGCAGAGCTTTCAGCAACCTGGCAGTGGATACCCACAAATTGTCTTGGCATTATGTTTTCCTCCTCTAAAGGGTACCCCAAATGTTATGTCATTGGGGTCTTACTGGCTCGGGAGACAACAGAAGGGTGCAGGCCTTGGTTTAGGCTACATTTGCTAGTGACAGGTTAGACCTTTTAAAGTTATTCAAGTCCTTGTGCCCAGCCCACAGACCATCATGTGAAGGACACAATACCACCCCACACCCAAGGCTTTTTGTCCCTGTCATGGGAATGAGTTGACACCATATTCAGGCCTACTGAAAGGAAAATTACTGAGTAAAATGCAGCTTTTGCTTCAAAGGAATTTCAATAGGTAAAAGGTAATTTTCTAGAAAAAATATGACTTCACTATTAGTTGGATTTTCAATAACTATTAAAAATATTTAAAAAAATATTTTTCTAGTGAGTGCAATTTCCAAGATACAGTATTAGTATTTAATATTGCATCTTACTGCTTTCCTATGTAACATCCAAACATGCTACAGAGAAAATAGCTTTGAGAGTTGTAGGAAACTCATACTTCTAACCCTGATCACCCCCCAGTTCTTTGACTGATGCTGCTTGTTACTAACTCTGAAGGTTACCTGGGCTCTGCTTACCATGCCATTCCTAGAAATCAAAGAGGCCAGGAAAGCAGCCCTTGCACTGAGACTAGAAAGCAGTTCATACACATGCAAAAGAACTCTTTAACATTGTCAAGGAATTCTCCAACCCTTCAGTAGCCACCAACACTGTTAGACCTGGCATCATTGTCGTGAGTCTCCCTTCCATTTTGACGGAGTGCCTCCTCTGATTTTGAAATGTTTTTGCTGGATTTATGCATTGGGCACTGTGCCACTGCTAATCAGTGCCACAGTGCAAGTGCTCCCTATGTTAAATTAATGTACTGATTGGTTATTCCATGATTGGGTTATTTGATTTACCTGGCAGCCCCTAGTACAGTGCACCATGTGTGCCCAGGGCTTGTTAATCAAATGCTGCTGGTTGGCCTGCAGCACTAGTTGTGCCACCCACAGAAGCAGCTTTTAAAGTGTGTCTCAGGCCTGCCATTGCAAGGCCTGTGTGCAGTCTAGCACTGCCATGTCGACTTGGCCAAGTGTACCCACTTGCCAGTCCCTAACCCTTCCCTTTGCTTCATATTCGACACCCCTATGGTAGGCCCAAGGGCAGGGTGCATTTTAAGTACAAGGTAGGACATGCTCTGATGTGTGTAGCATGCTCTAATAGTGAATTACAGCCATTTTCGTTTTTCACTATTGAAGGCTACCTGTTCTCATAGGCCAGAATGAGCAGCGGGATTATTACATGCTTATAATCCTAACTGACTCAGGGAACATGGTTGAAATTCGAATTTAGTATGCCTGAACTCAGAATAATAAAAAATACATCTTTTAGTAAAGTTTATTTTAATATTCTATGTTTGAAAATACCACTTTTAGAAAGCAGGTGTTTGCTTGCCTAACCATTTGAGCCTGCCTCTGCTGGGTTTTGTATTCCTTGTCTGGGTTTGTGAGTGACAGGGCTGGGGAATTCCAGGAGACAGGCTGGGACAGCCCAGTGGTGAATAGAGAGATTTACATCCAGATGGGAGGGAGGAGTGCACCTGGTACCTGAATAGGGCTGGGCCTTCCTTCTACAATGCTGGCTCCACCCACTGTGGCTTGTCTGATGTCTCTGCCCTGCACTGTGAAAGGAGAAGAGGAATCATGTCAACAGAGTGCTCCAGAGCTGTATCTTCCCTCCCCTGTGCTGGCTCTACCTCCTGTGGGGTGTCTGATATCCCTGCCCTGCACAGTGAAATGAAGAAGAGAGTCATGTAAACAAAGTGCTCAGGACCTGGTTTGGACTAGGCAGAGGCCTCTCTGTCTTCAGAGAACAAAGGATTTTGGGGTATAAATAGTGGGACCCTGATTCCAAGAAATTAGATCACTTCTGGAACAAGAAACCTTTCTGCCCAGGAGAAGAACCAAGGAAACTGCAGGAGTAAGACTGCCCCTCTGTCAATGTGCTGTTTACTGGGTTGGCCTGCAGTGGTTGCTGCATTGCCAAGGGAAAGGAGAAGGAACTTTGTAAGGACTTTCATCTTCAATATATTCTCCAAGGGCTTGAACTGTGCTTGCCTCCTGCTGAAGTCTCAGGGCCAAAAGACTTCACCTCCAGCTCCCTCCTGAATGTCCTTGCTGGGAATTTTGACTCCAGTCACTTGCATGCCGCTGGGAGCTGGAAGCTGGAAGCGCGACGCATCAAGAAGAAGCATGTCACAGCCGCAGCTGAAATCATCGCAACTCCGCATCTCCCTGGTAGCGTGTGTTCATCGAAGCTGCCTACTGTCGCATCACCGGAGAAGCGTGACAACATCAAGAGAGTCGCCATCGTATCACCGGAGAAGCGTGTTGCAGGTCATGTCGCGGATCCAAAGTACCGAGTCATCGCAAAGCTGCCAGGGCGTCATCGCATCGCCTCATCAAGGGCGCCATCTTCTCGCATCGCAACTGGATCATTGCATCCCATCAAGGTGCCATCTTGCGCACCGCAATGGGCCCACAAGCCGAGAATCTACGCATTACCTTTGCTCCGGTAAGGCTCATGACGAGTCCCCTACTCTGCGCAAGCATTGAGGAAGGTCGCAACTGTTCCCACGGATCACGGAACCGAAGCATCTCCCCTTTTGCGAGCCTTTTGTTTACTTTGCGTTACGCATCCAAGTACTTTCTTGAGAACTTTGACGTATTTACCAACAACTTGAATTAAGAGACTTTAATCATCTTTTAAGTAATCTTAAGTGTAGTATTGTGGATTTTTGTCGTTTGTGGTCTTGTGTTTAAGTCTATATAAAGAATACTTATTTTTATTAAACCTGTGTTGTGTCCATCTGTAGTGTTTTCACTGTATTACTGTGGATATTCACAAATGCTTAACACACTGCCTCTGAGATAAGCCCGTCTGCTCGTGCCAAGCTACCAAGGGGGTGAGCAGGAGTTATTATGGAGTGAATGAATGAATGAATGAATTGGAACTTATAACGCGCAACTTAGCCCAAAGGCATCAATGCGCCTGAAAAGATGGTACAAGCTGCTTATAGTGTAAGATGATGCCAGACTACAGGTAGGCCTCTGCAAAAAGCCAGGTTTTTAGTGCTTTATGGAAAAGCATGATGGATGTTTTCACTTTTAGATCAGCAAGTGTGTTCCACAATCTGGGTGCAAGGGAGGAAAAAGCCTTCCCTCCCCATCTGGCTTTGAGAACTCGGGGAACGGACAGGAGATTTTTATTGGCGGAACGTAAGGTTCTGCTAGGAGAATAGGGGGATAAAAGAGACCTAATATCTTCCACACCTATTCCGTGGAGGGCGCCATGGGTGAGACAGAGGATCTTAAAGTTAATCCTGGACTGAATAAGAAGCTGAATAAGAAGCCAGTGCAGGTTTTTCCTGGCTAGGGAGGCAGAGGATAATCTAGGGGCATCAAGAACAAACCTAGCTGCAGCGTTTTGCACTATCTGCATGCGCTGGATCTGCTTTTTATTTATGCCTGAGTATAGCGCACTGCAGTAGTCCAGTCTTGAGGAGACGAGGGCCAGCGTAACCTGCTTCCGGGCTTCAGGTGAAAGATAGTGTGAGATTTTTCTCAGGATCCTAATATCATCACAGCAAGTTGATACCGTCCTACTGACCTGCCTGTCAAAGGAAAGCATGGTGTCTAGCAGTACACCCAAGTTACGGGCAGATTGAGCTGGCAGGGTGCACACTAGAAGGGAAGGGGGCCACCAGTCGCTCGACCATATATCCTGTGTGCCCCCAAAAATCAAGACCTCGGTTTCCTCACCGTTTAGTTTCAAGAAATTCTGAATCATCCAACGGGAGACTGCTTCCATACAATTCCTGAAATTAAAAGCAGTGATACTCACTGCTTGAGATAGAGAGAGACCATAATCTGGGTGTCATCAGCGTATGACAACACTTCCAGCCCAAAAGATCTTACTAGCCTGGCAAGAGGGGCCACATAGATATTAAAAAGTGTAATCCCCTTATCCTGACTTAGAAGTAAGGGTCCCTATTTGGACAAAGGTGATAACCATTACCAACTAGAGACCCCCAGATCTAACAAACACCATCACCCCATCACAGGACCTCTGCAACAACTTATTGAACTTCTTTTCCAACACAATTCTCAGGATCAACTTCAACCTCCAACAAATAACAGATGACATAAGACTTAATCAAACAGCTGCCTACCGCTACCAAGTTTGACCACCAGTTAAAAAACTGGAGACCCTTCACATCAGAAGGCCCGCCAAAATTATAAAAACAATTTACTCAGGGGCCCGTTGCCCTCTTCGCCCACCACATCTACAACGTAGGAGGAACCTGATTAGCTCCAACCCCACCACCATCATCAATGCCTTTATCCATAGCAGAACCTTCCCAGACAACTGAAAACAAGCAGAGGTCACAGCTGTCCTAAAGAAACCTTCAGCAGACCCAGAATAGCTCAGCAACTACAGACCTATCTCACTCGTACACTTCCCATACAAAGTCATGAAGAAAGCAATCAACATGAAACTCTCCAACCATCTAGAACAGCACCATCTCCTAAACATCACTCAGTCAGGTTTCTGCAGCTACCACAGCATGGAAATCACCCTCATCACAGCAAATGATGACAGCCGGATCACCATGCATGAAGGGGTCGCTACGGTTCTCATCCTGCTTGATCTCTCTGTGGCCATCCATACTGTCTACCACAGCACAATCGTCTCAAGACTCCACAACTCCAGAATACAAGGACCCACACTGATATGGCTTGCCCCCTTCCTCTCCGACAGCATGTAATGAGTCAGACTTCTGCTGTACACCTCCAAACTCAAGAACCTAATTTGCGAAGTCCCGTAAGGGTCATTACTGAACCCTACTCTCTTCAACGTCTAAATGCCACAATTCCCCCTGTCATAAGATCGCACAAAATCAACACTGCCTCCTAAGCAGATGATACGCAGCTCATCCTCTCCCTCACAGACAACAAACACACCACCAGGACCAACTTCATAACCTGTACATCAAGTGTGGCAAACTAGATGAAGCACGACTGCCTAAAACTCAGTACTGACCAAACGGAAGTCATAATTTTTAGGAACAAGAGCTCTTTATGGGAATCCTTCAAGTGGCCAACTGAACTGAACACTGATCCAAATCCACCCCCACCCCCACAGATCATGCCAGAAATCTCAGAATCATCTCGGACGACAAACTCACGATGACCAAACAGGGGAATGCATAACCTGTTCTTTTTCCTCATTCTTCATATGCCCTGCAAGATATTCAAATGGCTCCCACAAACACCAGAGGCAAGGTCACTCAGGCCTTCATTACCAGCAGACTGGACTACAGCAACGCACACTCTATCCCGGTATCTCTTGCCAACTCATACAAAGGCTTCAGACTGCCCAGAATGTCTCTGCCAGATTCATCCTTAACATTCCCTGCAGTGCATACACCATGCCCCATTTCAGAGAGCTATACTGGTTACCCATCCAAGAGCACTGCCAACTCAAACTGCTTATCCACGCCTGCAAGGCCCTCCACAATGCCAGACCAGCCTACCTCAACCACCACCTCAACTTCACCATTCAACTAGGCAATGGCGGGCAGCTACACTCTGCCTCACACAGATACCATGCACCTGCTGAAGTAAAATAGGAGGACACTCTTTTTCCTACATTACAGTCAAAGCCTGGAACAACCTTCCCCGTCACATCAGGACCTCCCTATCTCTATTCGAGTTCCACAAGAAACTGAAGTCCTCGCTGTTCAGCTAGGAGCTCCGAATGGCCTACACATCTGCTCTAGCACATGAATACCCCCTTGGGTTATAAGCGCGCTATACAAACCCTCCTAACAAAACATAATACAGTCCATTAGGAAACAAATAGGACTGGATTAACGACTCACACCTTCCCAAGGACAGCTGGTGGGAGGAGGAAAAATTGACTTCTTAAATGGCAAAAGCCAGGTAAGTCAACAATCAGCCTGTGCTCACTCTAGCAGTTTCTTAAGAGGGTTGCGCTATCTTCCACATGTTCTGCAGGTGTCACACGTTCAGGATAGTTCCAGTTGGTAACACCACCATTTACATGCTCACATTTCTAACCCTGGGTGGAGAACTACGCTCCGCTCGCGGAGTTTGCGAATTTTCAGCAACTTCGCGCTTCCCGGCGAGCGCAAAGTTGTCGACTACTTCGCAATCTACAGCGTAGCGTAGTAGTTTTTGTTCCTCGCGCGCTCAATAGCATGCTCGCGTGCGCGGTAATGACTTACCGTGGTTCTGTGTTCGCTTTCTCGCTTTTCTCTCCCGGTCACGTTCGCTATGATGTTTGGAATCCGGCCGCACAATCCCATGCGACTGTGAGAACGCGATAACGTCATTCGGACGTGCGAACACGTCACTAGGACGCGCGATCTTCCTTGCAGCGCCATATTGGTAAGATTGCGTTTCCGAACACGCAGAAACTGCAATCTGGTACAGAATATCTCTCGAGCATGTTAAAACCTTCACAAAAATGTTCATTTTGCTCAGGAAAACCCCTCAGATTGTGATTTGGCTGTATTTTTTTGGGCTAGGAGTCCTCTTTTTGTTTCTACTCTTTTTGGCAAGAGAAAGGAAGTGCCCCTGAGTCTCCAACTTCCTGTTCCTGTCCACCAGGCTCCTCCCAGTGCTTTGCCCATGTGGTGTTCAATTTCATTTGGATTTGGAGCTGGGAGGATCACTCTTTGTGTATGTCTGCTGCATCATAGCATTTGATTGGATTTATTGAGGAATTTTGGATTTGAACTTTTCTTTTACAAGTAAGTTTGAGAATTGCGAATTGGTGTACTATAAATGTTTGTTTGGTTTGGGTTTTTTTAACTACAGTTTTCTGTGCTTCTCAATCTTTCTTAAAAATTGTTATTGAGGGAGGCCTGTACTTTCATGAGGGGCTAAGTTGTATGTCTTTGAAATTTCATCCAGTAGGCCTAGAGGTGCCCACGGGTCCAACCATGTTTCTGTGGTGTCTGTAAAACATCATGGATGGCATTGGATTTAATTGCATACTCTGTTGTAGTGGAATTTCATTTTTTTTGTGTAAAATTAGGTAACCCTAGTAGTTCATGTAGTTAGTGTAGGCCTGCTTGAGTTCATTTACTTTCTGTGGGTGGCTTGGCCAGGTGGTGGCAGCCATTTTGTGTTTGTAGCCACTGTGTTTTTGCCATAGGCCTCCAAGCTTGTGGCCTACTCTGCCAGTAGTCCCAAGGGTACTACTAGATACATCATCATGGGTGCATGAAACTTGTTCAACTGTTATTGTGGTGTTTAAGTTGTAAGTGTAACATCATGTAGGTCATGGATGGCTTTGGATTGATTAGCAAAATGTGTTTTTGGTGTTGAATTGCAGGTTTTGGGTGTGTGTTGAATAATATGGCTTTTTATGCGCACTAGGTAACCCTAGAATTCAGCTTGCGTAGTTTTGGTAACTTTGCACAGTGCGACAACGCGACCTTACAGTTTTTGTCTTCTTCGGGCGCTCAATGTGCGTGCTCGGGCACGCGATAACGACGTTTTGTACAATTCGCGCTGCCGAACACACCGAATTTGCAATCTCGCAAGCAATATGTCTCGAGTTGCATAAAACCTTCCCGAAAATGTTGATGCTGTTCATTTTGCTAAAGAAACTCCTCAGGTTGTCATTTGGTTGTAGTTTTTGGAGCATGGACCACTTACTGCTTCTGTCCTCTATGTACTCTGTTGTTTGAGGGTGAACTGACCATGTGGGCGGCGGGGCGGCCATTTTGTGAAGCCAAGCATTGTCCTTTTGCCATAGGCATGTATTGTCTGTCTTCTCTTTCTTTTCATGTTGTTGGAGGTGGCCAGGCCATGTGGGGGTGGCCATTTTCTGTGACCTTCCATCGTGCTTTAGTTTTGTCGCAGGCCTACAAACTTGTGATTTCTTCTGCCAGTAGTCCTAGAGTCCCAGAGGTAGTCAGCGGGGATGCTTGATGTAGCAGTTTCCATTTTGTTTGTTGAATTTAACATCATTTAGGGCATGGGTGGCAATGCATTGAATTTCCAAATGTGGTGTTTGGGGTGTAGTTAACTGTTTGGGTGTGTGTAAAAAACTGTAAATGCCTTTGTTGTTTGTGTTGTTGTGTAACTTTCAAACCTTTTAGCCATGGGGATTTTCTTTTTTGCATTAACCTGTGATGTTTAACAGGCATCCTCCTATTTCTGGCCATATAGGGATGTAGGCCTGCTTGAGTTTGTGTTCTGGCATTTACCCATGTACCTGTGATGAGAGTGCCCATGTGGCTGGGAGCAGCGGTGGTAGTAGTAGTGTGCTGTTTTGTTTTTGACAAATTGGCCTGTGTCTTGCCATTGTTCCTGGTGGCTTACTTCTGTTCACATCCCCATTGCTATCTGCTGCAGGTCACTGATGCTGCATCCATCCGAAATGATGCACAAATTTAGGATAACAAGTTCCACTTCCACTACATTTGCATTTTAGTTCTTTGCTATACTCCTACTGAGTGTACTAATACTTCTAGTAGTAATTAAAATTAAAGCTAAAAAAAATCCACATTCGACTGATGTTATTCTGCCTTCTTTGCTTGTAGGTGCACAAAAGACTTAAGAGGAGGTGTCTGTCATCATTCATCGCCTGTTCTACTGCCAAACGGACGTCCTTCTGTACTACGTCACGTGTGGTGTAATTCACCTGACCAGACATCATTCTCAGCAACTTGTGCAACTGAGTGCTGCTGCTGACAGCTGAAGAAGATGGGCCCAAGAAAGCAGGTACCAGGTAGACAGCCTAATGGTGGAAAGCAGTGATACTGAGCCTGACCTGAACTTATCGCTATCTCAAAGTAGTACACATTCCACGCAAGAGGGAACACAGCAGAAAAGTGGTGAACAACAAACACAGCCCGCAATAGTAGATGTTCCAAAACAGCATCCACAACCACCGCCCGCAATAGTAGATGTTCAACCTGAGCCACCGCCCGCAATAGTAGTTGTTCAACAACCACCGCCCGCAATAGAAGATGCTCAAAGAAAAGAACAACCACAACCACTGCCTGCAATAGTAGTTGTTCCACAAACACCGACCGCAATAGTAGGTGTTCAACAAAAACAACCACAACCACCGCCAGCAATAGTTGTTGTTCAACAACCACCACCCGCAATAGTAGTTGTTGTTCCTCCCGAAGTCAGGGCAGTTCAGGAAATTGAGCCTGAAGCAGAGCAAGAAGAAGAGGAAGCACCTCATGTAGGTGATCTATTGTTTTCCAAATCCCCACCAAGGAAAAGGAGGGTTAGTCCATCGAGTTCTTCACCAAGCATTCCATCAGATGATCTTGATCTCAATTGGGAGCGACAACAATCTGAGCATGAGAGGGAGAGACATCCCAAGAAGACCAGGCTTGGGAAAAGGAAGGTTCCAGGAAGCCTTACACTTACGAAGTGCGATGTTGAACAGACGGATAATGATGGTGATGACGAGTCAGAGTCTGACCCAGTCATCACAAGGATTACTCCTGGGCCTGAGGACATGGAGACCAACATTTTAACCCTATCGAGAATGGCTGCGACTAGTAGAGTTGTAGCACGCATACCTCCAACACAGGCCACACCAAAACTACCACCAGCTTCCAATTTTACATTTGCACAGAGCCGGCAGCGTCCTACATCCAGCACAAGTTCCACCTCAGCAGAAGTAGGTAGTGGTACTACTGCGCAGCCACATATTGAAATTCAAAACACAACCTCCAGTTCATCCGGCATTGGAAGTGGCACCTCTAGCAGGAGACAAAAGTTAAGCTCCCTAGTGTGGGACTTCTTTACAGTTAGCGCAAATGAGGACAACATTGCTATATGCTCCATTTGTCATTCCTCTGTTAGTCGCAGTAAGCTTGGTACAAACTATGGTACTGGAGGCCAAATGACCCATTTGAAAAAACACCACGCAATCAAGTGGGAGGACCACATACGTAGCATAAAAGCAGGAACCATTAATGTTGGTGGGGAAGCAGTAGAAGGTCCACTCATGGTCGAACAGGAAGAGGGAGACATCCTATCTGGTAGTGGTACACAAAGTACCCCTGTCCTCAGCACTGCAGTGGTAGAGCCCACATCCTCCGCATCAGCAACATCTGAGTGGCACCAGAGTAAGAGTAACCCGGAGACACCAAGGAGTACGAGTGCGAAGTCTGTGACGCGAAGTACTGCATCGAGCATAACTGAAAGAAATACCAAGCAGCGTACCATTATTAGCATGTTTAGGCAGGAGGGAAAGCACGAGCGCAACCACCCAATAGCACGTTTGTACAATGCTAAGCTTGCTAAAATGTTAGCACTGGACCTTCCCCCTTTTTCTTTTGTTGAAGGGGTGGGTTTCCTGGAATTTGTGACAACCATCTGCTCAAAATGGAATGTTCCCAGCCGCTACTATTTTGCCAGAGTTGCTGTTCCAGCACTACACCACGACGTGCTGGAATTGCTTGGAAAAGTCTTGCAGCAGAGTGCTGTTTATAGTATCCACCTGACAACAGACTTGTGGACCAGTTGCCAAGCCACTGATTACGTGTGCATCACTGCACACTGGATCTCTTTTTCAGGTGTTAGAGCCAAGATATCTGCAGGCATTGACACTGCTGAGATTTTTAATGATACTCGCAGACATGCTACTGTAGCCATGTTTGCTATGGAGAAATCGCATACTGCTGCAAACATTTTGGCTGAGTTGAACAGCAAGGTCTTTGAATGGCTGAGACCAAGAGGCCTTAACATTGGTTTTGTTGCCACCGAAAATGGCAGTAATGTAGTGAAGGCCATGAAAGATGGTCACTATTTCAGGGTCCCGTGTTTGGTACACTGCATTAACATTGTTGTTCAAGACTTTCTGAAAAATGAAAGCAAAGTCAGCAACTTACTGACCATTTGCAGAAGAATCTGCACACATTTCAACCATTCTTTTAAAGCCCAGAAGCAGCTACGGGTCATTCAACGTGAGTATAAAATGCCAGTCAAAGCACTCATCCAGGAGGTCCCAACACATTGGAACTCTACTTATTACATGCTTGATCAGCTGTTTGAGCAGTACATACCACTGAATGCTTATGTCATGACATGGACAAGAAGATCAGGGGATCCAACTGTTATTAAAGCCATGACCGTTGAGATGTGGCAATGGGACCTCATTAAATGCCTGACAGAGATGCTACTTCCTTTTGAGGTCTTCACACGTGCAGTCAGCAGGGAGGACTGTACTATGGGCCAAGCTATCCCATTGTTGTACATGCTAGAGCAAGAGCTGAAGGAGGTGTCTTAAACATACGAAGGTGTTGAAGGAAAACTTGAAGCATGTTATTTGGCGAAGGCCTTCGCCGGCCGCTTATCTGAGAATACAAGGATTCAAAATAAGATTGTGTCACATCAACATTACATTACTGCCACAATTTTGGATCCACGGTACAAATTATTTATGAACAGTAATGCAGTAATTCCTTTTTCAGAAGGGGATGTTGCCAAGTACAAACCTGTAATAGCCGAGGAAGCCACTGATTTAGAAAACAAACGGCTCTCAATTAGAGGCCTGCCAGTGCCAGCCCAGGACAGTGCAAGTACTACTGAGCATCCTACAGAGTCAAGTTCTTCTTCACAGCATGAGAGCTGTGCGTTTGCTTCCCAGCAGTCACCAACACTACCAATAACAACAACAGTACCAACAGGATCTGATTCATCAGACACACCCAAAAAAATAGCTGCTTGGTTTCTACAGAAAGGGATGGGTAAGTCCGTTGCTGTCGCAAAGCAAAAAGAGCAAACCGGAGCACCACTGAACATTGAGCGGTTGGTCCAGGCCTAGCTGGATGACACAACAGAGGTGTTCATGGAGCAAAGCCCATTGGTGTATTGGTATAGGATAATAATAAATGAATGGCCAGTGCTCAGCAGGCTGGCGATTAAGTATCTGGCTTGCCCTGTTGCAAGTGTCTCTTCTGAGGGTGTTTTCAGTGCTGCTGGTGCCATTGTAACTGTGAAAAGGACCAGTCTCTCGCCCAAAAGCGTGGAGAGGTTAACCATGATCAAAATGAATTAGCACTTCATACCACCAGACTACAAAATACGTGAATCCCAGCTGGAAGAGGAGAGCGAGTCGGAAGACATAACTAGTGGGTTACATGACCTACTTCCATCAGAAGAACCACCAGGGTTTGAGCTCCTCTTCCCTGACAACTAGGCTTTTAAATTGTTACATTCTCCCTTCCTTTATTTGTGTGTATCTGTCTTTCTGGTTCAAACTTCAAAACCAACACCATCCTTTCTCTTACTTTTAATTACCTATTGTAGTTGCACATCTGTGCATTTAACTTTGCACTCCACTCCTCAGAGTCCTGCTCCATCTTCCTGACTCACCCTAAATACATTTCCATCTTGCCATACATTGGATGGAGATGGAGAATAGTACAATAATGTAGCCTCTAACAGGCCCTCCATAACAAGTGAAACGCACGTAACTATAGCCATCTTCTGTATTGTTTCCAATCTGAAACGCATCACTGTCTTAAGGCTACCACCTCTGTCTGCAGGCATACACAACTCTTGAATGTCAGAACTTGAGCAGGGCTCCAAAATTAAAGTAAACTCGTCATCACTTTCAGAAGGCTCTGCTGCATCTGTGATCTGACAGCCACAAAGAAGAGAAAGAAAGGTATATGAAATGAATGATGCCATACATTGCATTGGATGCTTGCTGACTCATAGCAAATATGCATGAAGTAGAACTATACTAGTAATTTAATATAATAACAAAGTACTTGTGTCTCAAGTGATGGTCAATGTTTCCATGTTGTTTAATATTATGTATCCAATTTTACTCCTACTACTGCAGGTGCAGTCTGGACTTAATCGTAATCACTCACTACAGACTGAGTTGCTGTTGGTGGTCTGTTGGACAACACGTACACGTGCCACAACGGATGATGATGGCCACCATACCATCTTTGGATGCTGTCAGTCAGTTTGATCTGAGATGATTGATGGAATACATTCAGGAAGTGGAATACAAGGTAAACACAACCAATCAAAAAACACGAAATTGAAAAAGGGTCCCTGGGGAAGAAAGTTTAAAGACCTACGGGCACCCTATCCCCTAATCAAACTACTAAAACAACACACAAGGGTACTAGTGGTCTAGAAGGGGTTGTAAAGACTAATGTAAACTAAGACAATGCTCAAAAGAATATTCAAAAGAAGGATGCGTGCAT
This sequence comes from Lissotriton helveticus, assembly GCF_964261635.1. Lineage (NCBI taxonomy): Eukaryota > Metazoa > Chordata > Amphibia > Caudata > Salamandridae > Lissotriton > Lissotriton helveticus. The sequence goes on from NC_136065.1 coordinate 1,475,202,604, forward strand.
GTGGGGAGATTTCCAAGGTGAAGAAAACCCATCAGCCCACCTGTTGGCGGAGCTTCATCATTTGTTTTTTTTTGTGTAAACTGGTATCCACCAGGTGCCTTGCTTTAAAAGATTGCAAGGGGATTACTGGTTATGGATCCACCAGTGATGAGCAGCCAAAGAGAAGTTATGGTAGGGGGCTATGGGGAGGGCAAGTGTTGCAGTGCTCAAAAACAAGTGTGTAGTGGTGAAGTAATGTTAAAATTGCCTGTCGAGGTGCCAAACAAGAAGCTTTATTTAGAGGGCCACCAAGTTGGCAAAATTAAAAGCAGAGTGTGATTAGCATAACAAACAAATATTACTATCTGATGGTCAATGTACTGGTCAACATGTTTCAGGCAATCATGGCTTTCTTCAGGACCTGTATAAACTACTACTGCAATTGTGGTAACAAAAGTGAATTCAATTGTCCCAAGAAACCATGCAACAAGAAAATATAACATACCACAAAGAAATGCTAAATGATAAAGAATGAAGTCATGGTTGCAGGGGATCTTCTCCTAGAAAAATACATATAAGCACACAATTAAAGACAATATAAGTCAAAATGTACATGATACTTTAACATGTACCAACCCCGGAGCACTAGCTCCAAAATAAAGAATGTTTGTAAATCACTCACCCAAATTCTGCTTGGGAGTAGCCTCACCTCACCTGGCACTCGCTCAGGAAAAAAGAGGTCCCGCTCTAAGGAGATGGAAAACAAATTTAAATGTACCATTTCTATCAAAATTATAATGGTATATAAACCATCTCCTAATATCAACTCTGATGTCTGGGTGGTAAGGTAAGGACTACAGACTGCCCTAGTTACAACAATACAAAGCTTGTTATTAAAAAAATAAAGTTTTTGAACTTGAACATAGACTCTGTGGTATATTTTGAGTGTCTGGGGTGTTGTGGACTTAAACGAGTGAGTGAGCGAAAGGGTGTTCTTCTGTTCTGGGTTGTGTAATAAAATCATTGGGTATATCTATGACTGAGACACTTAGGTAGGTAGACGGTCGTTGAATTGTGGGTTCTTCTGACTGAGTTCTGTGACTAGGGTGTAAGCAAGGTCCAACCTCCCTATCACCAACATCCTATTTTCTTGTGCATAGTTCTGTATGTGCCTGTGCAGAGAATAACCACAACACTAGTAGTAGTATACTAACCTAACACAAATTAGTAGGCAAACATCTGGTTGCGCATTTTTTGGGTGGGAATTGACAAAGACTAGAGATTACAGAGGACAATGCAAAAGACAGGAGTGGACCCAGTGGCTACAGCTATTCTATCACAGCTTTATTCAAAAGAATACCTTAACTAGAGTGGCCAACAGGGCAAGCTTACCTACAGACAGTCTCATAGTAGTAGCACAGAGAGTCATCGGGCAGAGGCAGTTTGAAGGAACTGAAAGTCAGGGATGGCATTGGATACCCAAAATTTGGAAAACAAATTGAAGACCAAAGAAGGTTTAGCTAACATTGAATTAGGAAGGAGGATTAATAGGTTGGAAAAAATAAGGTGCGTTAAAAAGTTAAGGAAATATAATTTTTAATAATACAAGCACTGTAGGACTTACTGGGGCCAGCAGCAGGATCCTCAGTAGAGGAGCGCTCCTCTGGCGGTTGTCCCGCCGACTCGGACCCCGTCTTCTTGCCCCTGGGTGGTGCTGATCATGTAAGAAATAATAAAGAAAGAGAAACATTGAGTGCTATGAAACAAATACATCATTCAAAAATCCTCTCAAACATTTTAGGAAACAACAATTGCAATAAAATTGACTTCGAAGTCTAAATGACTACTGGCTTGCAGGATTCACAGACCGTCTACTTATAGAACACTAATCAAATGTTCCTTAAACATTCTGATTGCAGAATATACTAACGAAGCCAGTACCACCTGACCTACACCACCTATTCCAGAATCCAGACGGGCCAATTGTTCAGTAAGTCGGCATTTCCATTTTATTTTTGCCCGCAAACATGCATAGATGAGATGGAGGACACATGCAAAAATTTGTGCATACACGAAATTGTTGGTTGCTTGCGTCATATGAACTGCTACTGACTGGCGTGACAATGCTATTGCTGCTAAGCCTACCACTCAGTAAACAAACTTCAAACCGGTTCTATGGAGGGGTGGGATAAATAAGAACTAACTAAGCATTCAGTGACAGAGGAGGCGTCATGCAGACCGTTAAAAAAATATGAACTAATACTATCCATCCACCACTATTTCACTAAAGAACAATGTAAGGTCTAGACTCTAGCAATAGCATTAACTAACTTCAGTTCTCTAAAGTAAACTCTAACATCAATAATCACCAGCCCAAGCTAGCACAAAGTTACAAACCAGTAAGAGAAGTGGCGAGCAGCACCTGTGTCATACGATAACAGAATATTTTGAGACGCAATTGATCTGCAATGTAACTAAGCGCACCAGTAATCGTGTTACTTATTGGTCCAAGAATTATAGACAATACTTATACTACTATATATATATATATATATATTAATATTACTAGCTACTCACCAAGCCCCACGACCTCGACACCTAGCAGGTCCAACAGGTCCTGCTCCCTGTCCAGAATGCCTGCCCACCGGTGGGCCAGCTGCTGGTGGGTGCGCCGGATATCAGAGCGGCGGAAGACTGCCCGGCGCACCTTCGGCCACCGGCGGTGACGCTCCTCTGGAAGGTAACCAGAGCCTGGCCTGCCGCCTGCTGCCAAGGTCAAGGGGAGGTGGCACTGGATGAAAAAAACCAGGGCGGCCACCTCTGCCTCCCGGAAAAGTTTTCGGGACTGCAACCCTGCAGGTCACATTCTGCCGCAAGGCAACCGGCTCTTGGGCGCAGACGCCTTGCCCTTCGAGCCGGTTCTGCTGCTCCCCTTTGCCATGGTTCTGAGGTGGAGGTGGAGGTGGAAAAGAAGTTAGAACAAAAGGAAAAAAGTTAGGGGGAAGAAGTATGAGCTTAAATAAAGAAGTAAAATAAAACAGTAGAAAAGTAAAAAAAAGGTGGAAAAGTAGAAATTAATTGCAAAATATAAACTTAGGGACAGAGAGAGATAGATGATAAGTAAAAAAAGTAAGAAAAACTGTGAAAATAAGTAAAGATTGCAAAGATAAAAGGTGGATAGAAAACTAGGCCCAGAACCATAGCATATAGTGTGAAAAACAAGACGGCCACGCCCATCGCGACCATGTGGGTAAGTTCGCGCGCGATTTCACGCAAACACGCACTTTGTCAGCGTGAACAAGTAGTTGTGTTCCCGAACATGACGTGCACAACGCGAACACGTTATGCGCGACCCGGAAGAGGAAATAGGGGATGCGAGCGGGCGGGACAATTGAAAAAACAAGATGGCCGCACCCACAGCCCACCGCATGGGTAAGGTCGCACGCTACAATCCCCCGAGCACGCAGACAGCGCCCCGAACATGCACAACGCGCTTCCGAGCAAGAAAAACGGCTCACGAATGGGTCCAGCAAGCTACTACGCACGCTCGTGAAGCTTGCGTAGTGCGAGAACGTCTTCGCGAAGCTTCGCGTAGCTTCGCCTAGCTTCGCGTAGCGCGACTACGCGTACTACGCCCATGGTTACACATTTCTTAAGTTGCCGTCTTTTTTCAACACGATGACTTTTTACAGACATTTGCGTGCGTGACCATTTAGGATAACATTATCTGAATATGCATTGCTTTTATTTCCATTTCGTAGGCACACTATCATGACACCTTGACCATTCAGTACAAGGGATAAAGCTCACTGCACAAACATTTATTCTATTTTCTGGTACACGGCCACGCTATCCAGCTAGAATAAACAATTGCGGCCAGACAGGGGCTGTGACATAGCCATATGGGTACTGTTTATTATATATAGAGAACCACTTCCTTGTTTATTGGGAGGAGCACTCAGCTGACACTGAGAGGTCACTTCATGCTGGAATTCCAGTTCAGCTAATTCCTGCTTACCGACACAATGTTAATGTTATCAGAGCTTATCTAGCGCACAGCTGCCCCAGCAAAGGGGCGTCCCGGCGCTTCCAGCATCAGAAAATGGGTCTAACCACTACAAAAGGATAGCTCCAACAAAAAGTAAGACCAGAAAAAGCTAAACTGAGGGAAAAAGGAAGGTTTTAATGTCTTTTCTAAACAACGGATGCCCAGCTCTACACCATGATGGATAGCTTAATGACACTTACACGCAGGTCATGGGGAGTTAGTCCACCTAGGAAAGGATATAGCAGATCACCCATCCTAGGTAAGACTTGGGGCCAGATGTAAGAAGCCGTTTGCAATCGCAAACGGTGTTTTAGTATGTATGAGCAAAATCGCAAAATTGCGATTCCTTATTTTGCTCAAGCATTTAAGGAATCGAAATTTTGCGATTCCTTAAATGCTATGCATCAAGCATTTTTTTTTTGCAAATCCACATTAAGAAATCGTAAATTACCACCAACTTGTAGTTGGTGGTAATTTGCGATTTCTTTTACAAATGCACTTTTTGGCATTTGTAAAGGTGCCATGTGGCGCTCAAACATGCCCTTAGGGCATGTCTGTGCGCCATATGCGCACACATGCAAATTTCAGGGGTGCAGCAGGATGTCCTTAAGACACCCTTGCACCCTTGAAATTATTCTCAATTAGCGATTAGCAAATTGTGAATCGCAAATTGAGAATAAATTCCCATTCCTTCCTACGGGCCTCCTGGCCCATAGAAATGAATGGGAAATTTTTCCTTAATTGTGATTAGCAATTTGCTAATCGCAATTAAGGAATTTTAAGAAATCGCTGAAAAATAGCGATTTTCTACATACATCCCAAATTGCAGTTCTCAAATAGCGATTTCTAAAAAATCGCTATTGGGAATCGCAAATGATGGTGATGATACATCTGCCCCTAGGTTAGGAAGCGCTAGGTACACCATACACAGTACTTATATGCCCAAATATATTCACTATTTCAGCACCATGGTGGAAATGTTAATCTTTTTCACTGTTCTCGTAATACTAATCACACTGATGTGTTTCATTTTACTGATTATCGTAGCACACATATTTTATGCAAGAATCTAAATGTATCAATTAATATTGAAATGCCTAGTTGAGCATTTCCTATGTATTTCTTTGGGTATCCATGAGAATACAAATGAAAAGGTGCTAGATCTGTTACCACAATTTCCTTGGGGGATCAGAGTTGTGATGTTCTAAGATTGCATACACATTTGTTACCCTGTAGGGTTATGCATACAGATGTTGCACAGAATCAGTCAGTTTATGTTGTCTGACTAACACATAGTTTTATCAAGAAGGTACAAGCCATACGACACAGGTCCTTGCATGAAGATGCTGTCTGTTCACACACCACTACACAGCAACAATGGTGAATCCTGTAGATGAATGACTCACACCTTCCCAAATACAACCGATGGAAGGAGAAACAATGCACTTGTTATATTGACTAACATACCTTCAAATGTAGCTTAAAAACAATATATTGTCAATCACCTTGCAGTTTCTTGACTTCAGCAAGGCATTCAATCCTTAACCTCCTGTCTTCATTTGGTCACAAAATAGCTCGAGGATACAATCTATTATATGTTGCGACCGTTAATATTACTTTTATTAGTGTTATCATTACAGAGAGACACTGATTTGCAAAGCCACACACAATGTAATTCAAGGAAAAATAAAAACTTATGAACAAAGCCAGACTATGGCTGCTGTCAGCACAAAAAGGAAGTTGAAAAGTTTTACTGAAGAATTTAGACAGCTCATAAGTCATTATGCTTTTACAGATGCTTAATGAAATCGACAATAGTCTCTTTGGGAATCAGATGGTTGCAATCTTACTAAAAAGCTAAGCCATGCATCCTTTTTTTAACATGAGTGTGAGGCAAGGACGTCTCACCTGCTTTATTTTGGTTTCTGTTTTGAACCAGTGACAAGGCTAGCTTGACTGGAGTCTTTCTCCCATGTTTTCCTTGTAGTTCACATAAATGCACTCACTTGGTTTCTACACACTAAAGAGAAATTGAGAATGTAACTCTTTCGTTGGAAGCTAGAATGTGCTGAGCAGAAATTTGTAAGCATCACTTAATAATAAAAATATCAACCACAATATGTTGCTACTTACATTGCTTCAGTGCTGAATCAAATGCTGCACATTCGAACGACTGGAATTTCTTGCTTTTGTTGCTCAATGGTTCTGTTAATTGTATAGTAATACCAGCCCCCTGATGCATTTTTTAATTTGTCATCTTATGAAAGATGCTAATAAAAAAAACTATCCTGAAATGCATAGGAGAAACAGCAGCTATCAGCTAAAGTGTACCTACTTAATATCTGACTTGTACAGATTTTTAGGCAGAGCCTACATGCCTGCACATGCACTATATCGTTGCAAGGCAAATAGTAGCTATCCAAGAAAATGGAGGAGCTTGGAGCCCATTTATTGCCTGCTATTGGCTGGCTGGTCTAGTCATAGTGATTTGCCTACTTTTATTCATGTCCCATATTGCCAATCCTATGTTTGCCTGTCCCAAGGAGCATTTCCTTTTCACAATCTGGCTTACCTGCAACCACTGCTTGCTTTTCAGGCACTATTTTTAAATGAGATGTGAAGCACTCTATTAGAGTGCATGTGTTTTCGAGCTGTATCCCTCATGTATGCTAAAGATTTATATTTGTAAAGTTCTTCATATTAATTAGCATTCAATGCAGAAATATAGCGTGAACTGGAATTTCTTGAGAGAGATTTTACTTGGCACAGGACCAAGATCAAAGGTGGTTACTGTCGAATTACACATGCACAAAGGCAGGGGTGATTTTAAATGGGCAAAGATGAGAACTGTTAGAGCTGAGGAGGGATGTGAGTTAGGGATACCTGCAATGCCCTCTCTCATTTGCTTTCTCAATTGCAGAATAAGCAACCAAAACAATAAGGTGAGGGGGATACAGTTTAGAGAACACCAAATTTATTTGAAGAATTTTTTGTTCTAACAAGATCCCAATATCTGCATGTCGACCTTACTTTACTCAGCAAGGATGATGATTTTAAGAGGCCACCAGGATATTAGTTCAAGCTGGGAAAATCAAAATCCTCAACATTGTTAGGGACACATGGGCAGCTCAAAAGTTCATGCAGACCATTCCTATTAAAAGGACAAAGAAAATACCAGATGCCGGGGCATTTACCTCTCAAATTCTGTTTGACAACCCTTCTTTGAGCTGATTGGTATAGCGTGCATCAAGAAACAAAGTTATGGATGGAATGCTTGAATTTGTCTCAGCCACTGGCGATTGCTCCAGGCCGCATCACAATCCATTGATTTTGCACACCATGTCACCTCAGTTTGTACCCAGTCATATGCAAATCAGCTTTGACCCTGCTCCTCATGGGAACATGTGGGAGGTAAGGGGTCGAAGTCACAGAAATTTCCCGTCCTTACATTCCAGATTATGCATAATGGGTTAAACCATTCTAAGACTTGATTCATCCAGATTTTTCAAGCACACACTGGACAACACACACAGATTTTACTTTCAGTACAGACTGACATGCTAGCTTCAAAACACTTACACATGTATACACACCACAAACTGGGTGATCCATATCATTCGGGGCATCAGGATAAACCTTCATTACATTCAATGAAGGTGAAACTGTACCGATTGCATATAAATCGCATTTATACACTAATAATGAGATGTGTTTTGCACCTACTGAAAAGATTCGGACAGCGGTACGGACTGCTCTAGTGAGAAATAGAGCATGGGCTCAGGAGAAACAAATAATTTTCGTGACTCCAGTGCCGGCCTTAGAGATTGTCACAAAAACATGTGTTCCCATCGTTAATCATTACATCCAAGATGGATACAGTGGGCCAACTCTCTCGCCATGCGGATTTGATTGCACACTACAAACACAAGCACATCCTCAATACGAAAATGAATACCCTCTGTCTAATTAAGTCATGCCTCTTGATCAGTATGATTACATAATCTATACTGATGGTTCTGCACAGCCTGCCACGGTGACTAAACTGCAATACTCAGCAGCGTGCGCCGCTATAAAGGGCAGAATGCAGGATGGTGAATTTCAACCTGAAAAGAACAGTGAAGCTGGCAGAAGTCAAAGCTCGGATTCTTGGACTTGAAAAGATGGAGATTATGGATCCTGGATTCCCCACACTCATAATGTGTGATTTGTATTATTTTGTCCAGTCTTATAAAGAGTATCTACATTGCTGGAGCCAGAATGGATTTGGAGATTTCAAAGGGTACACCATAAAGCACAAAATGGTTTGGGGACAAGTGGCTAGGCTGAAAGACTTCTTGCCACGGACTCATATGATACACACCATGAGTCATCAACATGTAGGAATAGACATTGCAGGCAATTCTATGGCTGACAAAGCTGCAAATGCAACAGTGCAAACTGCTGATGTTGCTGCAAGTACAAGTTCCAGTATGAGAGTAGATAGATACATTATGACAGTTGTCAACACTGTAAGTAAGGACACCCCCTTGTCGAAAGGCTTTCCAGGAAAGTACGCTTACCAGTTAAGTACGAAAAACATACCATTTGCTCAAATTCCTGTGGGGAGTGGAGTGAAAATACATTCAGATCGCAGTCTGAGTTTGATTCTAGCACCCCATGAGGGCCTAGCATCTGCACATGCAGGGGTGATGGCTACAATTTCACTTTTGCAGCAACGCTATTGGTAGCCAGATCTATACAAACAGGCTAGGGACAACAGATGAAGGGTTCTACTGTAACGCATCCACCACAGACAGCTCTCTTGGTCTCAAACAAGCCACTGGCTTGTTTTTATCTGTACCACTGCGGCCCTTTAAAATCAGATGTGGGCTTACAAATACAATATGGTTGCAGTGGGTTCTTGCTCTTGATTTCTGTGAGCATGGCCACATAGATCAGCTGATGTCTGAACTGTTATCAAAGATATGCAAGTCTTTATAAGACATGCTCAGTTGGCACATTCCATTCAGATCAGAGGCCGGAGTTCAACTCTAAGGCTTAAAAGGCACCTTGGGAAAATTGGGTGTGGAACTCATCTCGATCATTCGGAGGTAAAAACTGTAGCGGAGAGGAAGAACTGGGACTTAAAGCAGTCCTTAACAGGTAGGGTACTGGGCTCAGGTTGCAGTAGGATCCATCATCTGTATGGGGTCTAGAGAGCACTCAACAATTTGTCAGGAAAAACCCTGGGTTGTCAGACTCCCTACAAGATCCTGTTTGTGGTTAAGATGTGGGTACCTGACCCCACAGTCCCAGCACAGTGGCAGCTTAAACACCATTTGACATCAACTAATGATTCATTATTTTACAGGAACAGAATAGCTTCCGGGACACATAGAGCAATGTCCAAGTAAAATGCACTGCTACTAGAGTAGTGAAGGTGTCATGTGCCCTAGTTAGACCTGATAGGAATTAGTATCATTCTTGCATATACACAAATTCTTCTTCCTAAAGTTTCCTTCTCTTTGCCACATTAACGTTTGCCACACATCTTGCATTTGTGATGATTGGATTGGAATTGTCGGAAATACCGACCTTGCTGACACAGAACACTTTGTGAGAATCCTATCACACTGCCATGGCATTTTGGGAAAAAGGCCTCTCAAGTGTGTAATACAAATGTGTTTTAAAATTACATCCATATGGTGATGCAGCTCCCTGTAGAACACAACCAATGACCATCCTATTATAATCTTTACTTGAGGCAAATAGGCCATTTTCTATATATAGCTATATAGCTTTTTGTTTCCTAACATAATCAGAGGCGACACTACTGCTGATCTTGAGGGTTTCTGCATGCTGCAGCTTTAACCTAGTACCTTACCAGGTTTTGGACCCCAATAGAGCATTGCAAGATTGATGAGGGTCACTTCACCTACCCTGAGGAAGATCAGCATGGCTGAGGTATTAAAGTCCATCGGTTGCCGATAAGCCGGATCGAAATGTCAACGGTACCCCCTACCGCACCTGGACAAATTTCCCCTTCCCCGTTACCCCTGTTTACAGCCTTAAGGAAACTCTCCTTACAACTTTAGAAAATATAATTCAAATGAATAATTTACAAGTGGCCAGGGTGCATCTAACTGTTTATTGGATGTCAGTTCTGTACAGACTTGTAAATATATGCCCTTCACTTTTCTACACACTTTGACCACTTTTTCTTACACGTTCCCTAGAACATTCTCCTACCGTCTTGACCATCTAATGATTGTTCCTTTAAATGACTAAATAAATATATTGTAATAATACTTAGTGGTTTTTCTGCACATCTGTTTTAATTACTTTCATGATTTACAGATGTTTGTGAGCTGATTAATGTAAGCTCAAATAAGTTGATAATTCTGTTAATCTAACTCTTCCTTGAATAATTGGTCCAGGACGTTTCTTTATAATAACTGATACCCAGGTCCAGGGACCATTTGGGAATATCCCATTTTTATAATGGCTTTCTAAAATAGAGTTCTATCATGGTGTCGTATTTCGTAAGGGTATGCAGAAAGCCCTCTGATTTTCAACCAGATACTGAAAAAGAATCTGGAGACTCTTCAATTGCTGCTCAACTTAATAGTACTCACTCAGGGGGAACCTGTGAGGGCAACATAAGAGAGCATGAGCCATAGCGTAAGCCAAGATTCCGGATGTAGTTAAGGTCTCAGCAGTGACACAAGGACTTAACTCTGATAGTTACAGAAAGGAAGCACCTCACAGATAGTACTCCACATGGGGACAACTATAATCACTCACTCTGAAAGAAGGTTCAATATAAGTGAGTATTATTAATTAAAATATTTATTTGTGTTTTCACATTAGGTGAGATTCTACTATACCAATCCGTTACTAAGTAACAGAGGAACAGCTTTATTGTTGTGCTGCCATTTAAGGTATGTTCTCTTATCCTGCCTCTAGAATTATCCACTGCAATCACCCCCATTTTCTAATAATTCATCTATATTTTTAGAATGTCCCCAAATTGTCCTGTCCCTATATCTAGCAGCAAGGGTCAAAACGTCACCAACAGACAAACAAATCAGAAGCCTGATTTAGTAACCAGCTAAGGTATACTAGGCCTATAGACTGAGAAATAAAGAGTTGTTTGGTGTTATAACACTCACTCTTGTTATTGTTACTTTTTTTGATTGTACTTACTATATTTTGATAGTTCTGTTCATTTGAACACTTTGCACTGAATCAGTGGGATTGGTATTTGATGTATAAATAACCATTAAACAATGTGAAATTGCGTGATGGCCTCTTTATAGTTTTTGCATTTGTTGAGAACGGTAATTGTTTCTGACAATTCGCAAATGATGATTAATGATGATTAATTATACCAATGAGAACCTCTGTAGCTGTTTTTTATACCCGGGTTCCCATGGATGTAAGGGTTACCCTTGTGAATAGGATATAGATTCAGGGACATAAACGTCTGAATAAGATTCAGCTGGCTATTTGTGAACTGTCAATGTGAATGGACTTCACTGCTCATTGTGAAAGTCTTGGCGGGAGAGAGAATTGATGCCTATGAGAGAGCAGGTGTGGCATTTCTAGCATCAAGAAATATGTTTACTTAATTATTTTTCTTACTTCTGGAGGACTGGGACAACCCATTAAAGAGACCTAAGAAAGGAATGTCCTAGCATGCTATAGAATGCTAGTGTTTTCCACTTGGAGCACTATTGCACAGTGTTAGAGGCTACCATGAGGCAGTCACAGAAGTGCATCAACCTCATCGATTTGGGACTAAAGCAAGTCAGGTGTAAAGCAACTACAATACACAACTTTGCCACTCATTGGGCTTCTAGCTCCAAAACCAAAATCTTCAGCAGGCATCTGAATATGAAGCATTTTAGCTCAATGAACCATTGCCATCTGCAGCATCATGTCTTCCCCCATTGAAGGATTTTAAAAAGTGCATTAGAAAAAAAATCACAAAGCAAAATGTTCTTAGGTTGATCTGCCATGATCACCTAACTCCCAAATCCGTGGAGGTTTGTCTGAAATATCACATAGGTCCCTCTTTATAACTAATACTTTCATTTGATATTTGCTGTTTCTTTGTGCTTTTGCCTTAAAACCTTAACAATCCATATCTCAGAGATCTCTAACCCATTTTGAATAATTTTATGACTGTTTATCAAATGTGTTGACTTTTCCAAATGGTTTGGAAACTATTTATGCTGTGTACTTAAATGTAATGTTCTTGCCTGAATTTAATGCACGTTATTTCTCTTGGGAAATACCTTATTTTTGTGCCAGAGGCATCAGTAGTTCAGCATAGATTCTCAATGAGCAGTGATGTGACATAACCAGATTGTGTTAAGAAAAGTGCTAGGGGTGCTATTGTCCAAAATTAATAACCAATTACTGACACGAGTCAATGAGTAACACACCTATTCATAATCTGGGGTCCTCTGTTAGATCACTTTGTAAAAATGGGCAATAACATGATATACCCATACAGGTTAAAAGCTTTATTGCCAAACTATTATAGATTGCATTAAATCAACACATTAGTATTCCACGATATTCCCTGAGTGTGATCCAATACTCCGAGAAAGGGATCTCATTTGAATCTGTTAATAACTGGGCCCAACCTACTGATCAGTAAGTGGAGTGTAATTGCCAGAAAGAAAAGCCAGAGCCAGTGTAATGAAGAATACAGGAAAATATTTTGGACATAACAACAATTTTAATATTTACCATCACATTCCTTTTTTTGTGAGTGTATAGCAATTTGTAATAAAGTAGGCACAGAATGGTTGGTGATCAAAGATACATGTAGGTGATATTTCTGCAATGCCTTTGAAGTTTAACTACAGAATGCAAAACAAATTACTAGCGTGCTACTCTGAGCACTGCCCACCCTTAGGCAACAGGAGAGGAGACATAGCTAACATAGACTGTGACATAAACACTAGCGAGAAACTGTCAAATATTGATCAAGACTACAATTCTGACAGCATCTCAAGAGGTGTGATTACAGGTGAGAGTGGAATCAGAAAGACAGCCATAGCAAGTATCTTATGAATCCTTGTCCTTAGCTTGGAAGTAGAGGGTTACACTGCTTCTGAGATTTTGTGGCCATTTTGGAGCAAAGCCTATGAATACCATGCCCAAGGTCCCAGCTCCAGCCCAACACTTGGCTTCTACTTACATTGGGAAAGTATCTCTCTATTATGGCTTCCTCTGGTGGAGCATTCTGCATGCAGTCCAGTTCTCGACACCTTGGAACATCGAGCATCTCCTTCTGGTGGACAGGCTCCAAGGTAGGATAACCTAAGAAACAAAGCAAAGAAAAGAAGTATATAGCAACAATCAGAACAACAGAGCAACACAGTCAAGGAAAAAACTAAAATCAGTGCACTGCATCTTAAAACAATAGAGGACGGACAATAATCTAACCCTATGCTCCAATAGGACATTACAGACCTTACTCTATCATTCCTAAGGGGAAATAGGTTAACAGTGAACTTGAATTAAAAGTTGCCTGTTATGCTGGGTAATTAATAGTCACAGAATTCTAAAGTCAGTATATTTAGTGAGTGAATCTGAAGTTCATGAGGTAAGACACATCAGTGAGTTATTGATTGCATGATAGTGTTTAGCTTACTACTGTGTAACACCTTCCTTTTGTTCTTCTTTGATAAGACTCACTGTGTGTGTGTGATCAAGAGATCCCTCTTTAATCCTGATTTACTTAGAGAAGACCAGTACCCTGCTCTTGAACCTTGCGGTGGCAAACAAGTTGAGGTCAAGACAAGTGATAACTTCCTACTTGCCCTCCTCCCTTTCCCAAGCCCCTTTACCCGGGGGGTTAATCACCAGCACTCATTCACTACTTAAGTGTTAAGGGTAAGCCTCAAGGTAAGTGGGCAGATAATCTTCATTCCTGTGGATCCTGGCTTTCAGGAGAGTGGTTCTTTGACACCTACCACTCTCTGAAAACCAATTAGGTCGTGAACACCTATAGCCAATTCAACATTCTCTATAGCAGGCTGGACATTCTCCCACTGGTGACAAAAATCCAACATTATTTGTTCACAAAATTTGGAGACTGCTTGTGTTGGAGGCCTTTTGGTTAGAACAGCAGATAAGAATAGCTAAAGAGAAGGGTAACCAACCCCACTAGTGTCCAGAGTGGGGGCAATGACCTCTTGAAAGCACCATTCCCGAGAAGAAAATGTACAAATAGCTTGAAAAAAGCAGCTGAAGAACCATCAGTACAATGGGAAGGTCCAAATGAGGGCACAGATGGAATGGCATAGGCCCAGCCAATTCAAAACCTACAGTCCATCTCCAAAGATTCTGGATGATTCTAAAGGCAACCAACAGGCAGCTGAGAAAGGAAAGAGCAAGGCCAAGCACAAACGAATCTCTAGGAAAATCAAGGATCTTGAACATATCACATGAAAGCTGGGCCAGACCCTTATCTGCCCACTATTTCCATAGGGACTCAAATAGAAAGCATAAATATGGAGTTTCAAGACCACCTCCCTGGAAATTCTCTTGAGCTTAGGACCATGCTCTCAGCTAACTGACTGTCAAAATCACACTAAGGAGGGCCTCATGAGTAGAGGAAATGGTTTAGGAAGAGAGGAAGATTCAATTCTGGAGCCAAGCGACCATCTCAGCCAGGAAATCAAGGATGTCTATGCCACCTGAAGACTACCAGAACGACTGTCACCTTCTCCTCCCTCCACCAGATGCATCACATGTACTTAGGCACACAGAGCTACAAATATGTAATCAACAACCACCAATGACTTTGTTACTCACTGGCAATCTTCACTACTCAGAGTCATAGTATTGCTTGTCACAGTCTTTACATCTAGAGCGTAGTCTCTCTCAAGGACAACATTCATCCAGCTAAAACATGATCCCAACTTGTGCCCCTCCCAATTTGGCAAAACAGAAATAACTCCCCCTATGCCACAAATAGTAGGGATCGAGCTGGAGGACGTCCCGAAATAAGTAGCCTATTTTAACCATAAACACAATGTTTTCCTTTTTCCATGGGCAGGAAAGGGGAGGAACCTAGGACTGCTGCTCAGAGTAATGAAGATTACTGGAAAGTAACTGAGTCATTTCCTACCTCATCCATCTTTCCATTCGTCCGAATCCTTACTTCTAGAGCCTATACCCAAGCACTCTATCAAACAAATGCCATATAAAGAGAAGCACACAATATTATTATGCAGCTCTAAATAACATGTATAAAACAAGTGTACTCAAATGCCAAGTTAATGTATTGCTGATATCACTTGCAGGAAAGTACCTCCTTTTGACATGGTCACTCCGCATTAGTACCATAGTACTGATGCTTCTCGATGGAAAGTGCACTGGGACCCGCCTAACCAGGCGCCAGTGCTATTTCCCTCAAAACAAAACACATGTTTAATGATAACCCATTTGGCAAGGACTTCAGCACCCTTGTAAGTTTCTAGTAAATAGCACCCCTGGTACCTACGGGCTGCAGCATGCCTTTTGCCATCCTAAGGGACCCATACACAAATTGCATGACATTACCAATGCAGTTTGCATGGAATGGTACAGATCATTTTGGAAACACAGCATGGCACACTCCCTGTGTGCCATGTCCATGCACACTGCGTATACTATATTTAAGTCACCCCTACAGCAGGCCTTAAAGCCATAAGGTAAGTTGCATTATATTATATGTAAGTAAATATCTGACTGAACAGATATGCTCCTGTGGTGTCCGGGTCCATTGCCATGACTTTGCAAGTGCACAGGAACCCATATTAAGCATATGTACCGGGCATTGGTCATAACGAGTTACCCAGCTACATGATGGCTTTACTGAAAATAATAGTGTTTGGTATCAAACACCTTGTCTTGACAAATCCATACTGAAGCTAGTATTAAATTTGCCCTGTCTTACACCCAGACATTAGAGATGCCTGCTGAATTCTACTAGTCTCTTATTGTGCTAACTGACTGACTGACTGGTATCATCCAGCCTGCCTCCACAGACAAGTTTCTGCCCCCCTGCAGGTGAGATCCCACACTCTCAGAGGCCAGAAACAATACCTGCACCAGGGGAAGGTGTTCACAGCTTCTCGAGCAGGATGGCTAGTGTTTTAGCAAATCAAGGTCAGTGGCTTCAAAGCCTCTACAGCCTTTGTTTTGCAACTTCGGCTTTCCCCAGATCTGGGAGATGCCAAACCTGCCCTGAGGCCTATTTGGCACCAAGACAGGTGGGTAAATTAGCAAATCAGAAGGTGTGTTCACTCTCAGGCTAGTCACACCCCTAAGGTGAGCTACCTGAAGTGAATAATGATAGAAGGGTTGTACCATCTTGCTTTCAGTGGTTATCACCAGGCGACTAAACACCTCTTCCCCTGAGCCCTAACCAATGGTGCCCCCATACTAAAGAGGCCCTCAGAAGCCAAGCCCCCCTTTGTGTTCTGCCGGATTTGTCCTCATTTGCAGCCGTTTTCTTGTTACTGGTTTCTCCATTGACTTTAACGAGTAGCATTTGAGGCTATGATCACGACCAGCACCTCTGCACCTGGACTCATCTGGGCAGGTAAATGCAAACTGCTGGTGGTTCTTTGGACCTTGGCCCTGAAGCACCTTAGGGCGAGAAGAGTAAAACTCAGACTCGTTTGGATGTGCACCTATGCAGTGAATGTTCTCCCATAGCATAAGATTACCACATTTGAGCCTCATGCCTCAAATCTGACAGCTATGATTCTCTACTGTTTTGCTATAAAAATCTATAATGCCTAAAGTACTTACCTGATTCCAATGATCTTGGGGTCTAAAATTTAAATAAACAATTGTGTTATTTTACAGATTTGGTCTTGAGTTTCTTCTTGAGTTAGTATCTCAGTTATTGAATCTGTGTGTACAACAAATACTTAAAACTATCCTCTGATGAGCCTAAACTGCTCGCTCACATTACCAAAAAGAGAGCATTTGGGATTAATAATTTAAGCCAATAAGTAGTCGTCTGGACTTTCTACATAGTGTACCTCGCTTGGGTGCTCTACATAAAAAGCCAGCTTCCTACAGTACTGCTGTACCAAACTAAAAGGAAGAATCCTCCCCATTCTTATTCTATAGTATGGAATGAATGTGGGTGGGTAGCCCAGGTAGTGGCAACACAAATGTCCTTCAGAAGAGCACCTGAAGGCTGCCCAAGAAAATACCTCTCCTTAATGGATTGCCATTAAATATCTTAAGGAGAGGACACCCTTTATGTCTGGTAAGTTGAAGAAATTAGAATATGAATCCAACTATTTCAAGTTGCATTCGTGGGATAATGCCCCCATTTGCAAAGCCAAAAGTCACATATAGCAAAAGGATAATGTCCTCACTAGGTAAATGTACAGAGCCCTGTGTAGGTCAAACAGTGGTAGGGAATTTCCTCATCTGAGGACAGAGAAGAATAAAAAGTGGGGAGAACAATATCCTGAGGACGATGAAAAGATGATGGGATCTTAGGCATAATGGATGGGTCACGTCAAAACAGCACCTTCTCAGGAAAAGAAAATGAATGAAGGGGTCATGACACAAATGTGCCCCAATATTGCCAACCTTCTACCTGGCATCATCAGTAGAAGAAAAAGAAAAAACACTTTCGGGAGCGAAAGCACTAAATGAATGGAAAAAAGGCTCAAGGGAGATCCTTATAAAATATTCAGGAGGAGAGGGATGTCCTAAGAAGGCACAGGAGTGTGCACCACACATCTTTCAAATAAAAGGTTTCGCGCAACTGGGATGCCAAAGCAATCCAGGGACCACAAACACGATAATGGCTGCCCACTGGCTGCTGAGTAAATACCTCTAGCACCAATAAAAACACATCCATCAGAAAATCTAAGATTCCCCCCACCCACATATTATGAGTAATACATTTCCTCTATTTTGCCAGATTGAGAAATTCTTCCTGTGCCTCTTAAGGATTTTTAAAGTATTTATTTCCCCGAAGTTCTAAATTGAGAGGGCTATATCCAGAGATACAGCACAAGCCTCTAATCTCACCTCTCAAACTCCAGACCCTCAGGGAGAGTCGAACATTAAAACAGTTGAAAACATATATCGGAAACTGTGGGGCAATCCATTGAGAGACAGGCAAAATGAATCAGAAATTCTTTCAGCTCGGCCCCTCCTAATTGTAGCCCAGGAGTTCTTCTTGTGTTGGCCATATTGGTTGGGGCACACGTTGCAAGTTTCTTTAGCTGGTTGAATACTGTCTTTGGGAGAGACTACACTCAAGAGGTAAGAGCTGATGCGAGCAAAACAGACTACGTAGGTAATGAGCAGGACTCACTCACCAAAACAGAAAGCAATGTAGATGACAACAGAGCTTCTCTTTTCTATGCACTGGGAGAAAGAATTTTCCATGCATTGTGTGAAAACATTCCAGAAACCGGTTTTCATCTGATTGCGTAGCGAATATGATCTGTGAAGACTGAGGAGACAACCATGCCCTTTTTACCGTCCTTCAAATATCAAAGGCATTTTTTGTGCATCTCTAAAGGCCTAGTTATTAGCTGTCTATTATAAGAAATTGGGGTTGTTGATTGACTGGGGTGTGGGCAGTGGTCAAGCAGCAACTACGATCCTTGTCAAGGGGAGGCACAAGCCAGACAAAATGGACCCCACACCAAGTTAGAACAATAGAGTGATTTTTATTAAACAAAACAAGACCAAATATAAATATCCAATCAGTAGAGCTCTGGATATGCAATTGTAATGGTTTTAGTGAAAATAGCACAAAAAAGCACAAAGAGATTACTGAGGATATCTTGTTGCACTGGACCGGGACAAAGTCACAAGTTCAGGCCAACCATGATGGGGCATGGGCCAGTTACAAGAACCTAGTTAAATATGCTAAACAAAGTACCTTCAATCCTGGTTTGCAAAGTGTTGTGTGGATCCATGCTGAAGATGCATCGTGCATCTGAAGCAAGGGGTCAGTTTTGAGATGCAGTAAGGCTACGCTGTGAGGTTCTGCGTTGTCATCGAGGATCTTATTGACAAGGGCTTATAATGCAAAGTCTGGCGTTGTTGTCAAGGCTGTCATCAAAGAGGGGTGCGATGGCTTGCGCAAAGGCTGCGTTCCACCGTGATGATTCTGATGAGCTGTGATGTGGATCTTTGTGACGGGTCCAATCAACACAGCAGGGGCTATGTGTTGGCTCTTCTCGGTGTTGCACTGTGCAACAGAGGGGATGAGTTGGTTCCGCTGGATCCACAGAGGCTGGCGGGGCACTTTAGGCCCACTTCCAAGGGTCCAGGACTTAGGTGGCACCACTTGGCAAGGTTGACCTTCAGATGGCAGAGTCCAGGTGCGGAGGTCGAGGTTGTTAGAGCATTCTGTCCAAGAGGCTCAAGTCAGGAGGCCAGCCAACTAGCCCTTGGAGTCACTCTAGTGGTCCTGGTTTCAACAGATGTTGGTCCAGTCCTTCTCATCCAGGCAAGAGGGCAGCAGGCAGCAGAGTGGCAATCCCTCAGATCAGCAGTCCACCAGAGTGGCAGTCCCTTGAGTAGCTCGGCAGTCCTTTTTCCTGGCAAAGTATCCAAAGATCCAGAAGTGTGCTGAAGAGTTGGTGTCTGTGGTCCAGTATGTGTCCCCAGTTGTATCTTTGAAGTGAGGAGAAGCTTCTTGAGAAAGGCCTTTGAAGTGCACAGGTGCCCTACCTTCCTGGCCTGACTTCAAACCAAGTACATGGGGTATGCATCCCTTTGTGTGGCGGCAGTACACAGCCTATTCAACTAAAAGTGGGGCTGCGCCCAGCTCTTACCTACCATCCTGCCAGTGATGGCCCATCCAGGCACACCCAAGCTTCATATTGTGTTGTGTGTGGCTGTCTAGAAGGAATATACAAAGTGCAACAGTCAACTTCACCTAGTCATGTGACCCAGAGACAGGCTGAAGGTACCAAATGGCTAAGGCAGGAAAATAACACATTTCTAAATGTGACATTTTCAAAATTGTAATTTATATTTATATTTCTTCATCAAAATTGAAATAAATTTAAACCCCAACTTCACCATCAGTTAGGACTTTTCATTACAATTCCAAACACACACAACATGAACAAGTGATCTGGTCCCATTTGGAACTTTCAGCCTATTAAATGTAATAGGATAACTCAAAAGTTATCCTAATGCGAGAGGTTGGCATTGCATTAGAGTAAAACACATTTCAGAATTTTTCACCAACAGGACATCTAAAACTTAAAAGCACATGTCCTACTTTTAAATACATTGCATCCTGCCCTCAGGGGCCTACCCTAGAAGCAACGTCTATGAATTGCAAAGGAATGATTTGACCCAGTAAAAGGTTTACTTTGCCAGGTCGATATGGCAGTTTTACAACTGCACACACAGGCAGGCCTGAGACATGTTTAAATTGCACTTAAGTGGGTGGCACAATCAGTGCTGCAGGCCCACTCTTAGCATTTAATTTACAGGCCCTGGGTACAAGTAGTGCCACTCTACTAGGGACTTATTGGTATTTTAAATGTGCCAATTGGGTTTAAGCCAATTTTACTGTGTTTAAGGAGAGAGCACAAGCACTTTAGCACTGGTTAGCAGTGATAAGGTGTGCAGAGTTCTAAGGCAAACAAAAACGAAGTCAGCAAAATAGTAGGTGTGAAGGCAAAAAAAATTCCAAAACAGAAGTCTCTAACAAATTCTTTCTTGGGAGTTTATCTTCTTTTGACTATGAAAAATGATTTTGACTTTGACAACTACTAATTGTGTCACATTACTTATGACAATTTAATATATGGGTATTGGCTGAGCTCTTTTGAATCTTGTGAATTTTTTGGTTATCCAAAATTTGAGGGGACTAGGGAGGTTAGGTTCCCAGCTCTTGCACAGCAATTGTTTGACCAT
This sequence comes from Lissotriton helveticus, assembly GCF_964261635.1. NCBI lineage: Eukaryota > Metazoa > Chordata > Amphibia > Caudata > Salamandridae > Lissotriton > Lissotriton helveticus. The sequence goes on from NC_136065.1 coordinate 1,475,223,545, forward strand.
ACTCTATAGAATTACATATGTACCAGTGCAGGTCTAGTGTGCCTTGACATTCTACCTTGTGTGTTTTTATAATAAAAAGTGTTAAGAAATTTGAATACCTTTATAAAAACCAAGACGATAGTATATAGAACTGAACAACCTAATTAAAAAAAGATTTTAACATAAAAAATGTCTTCTACTTTTATGGTACTTGCACTGCTGGCAACTCCTTCCTGTCTGTTCTCATACTTGTTTGTTATAAGTTTTTTTGTTATGGGGGAGCGGGACATAAATAACGGGGGAGTCGAGGTTGGAAAACAGTAATTTAATTAGAACACGAGCAGCGGAAGGACACTAGGGGAGAATCAACAGATGCTAGATTCCGAGGGCAGACTGAGTAATGCTCAGCTGATGCTTAGGTGATGCTTAGGTGGTATGCTGATGCAAAATGGTGGTGGTGAGTGATGTTTGGTGCTCAGGTGGTGCCACTATATGGTGTGGATTGGAGGTACGTTGTGGATTCTGGAGTTGAAATACGTTGTTTGGTGTGTAATTATGTGGTGTGTATTGGAAATGTGTGGAGTTAAATTGTGTGGCCTGGAACGGTGGTGTTGAGTGAAATTATGCTTAGTGAAATTGTGTCATGGTGTGGAGTGCATTTATGTTGATTGGTGATATGTGGCATAAACTGCATTTATGTGGAGTGTATTTGTGTTGCATTGAGTAGAGTGTAATTATGTGGTGTGTAATTATGTGTCACAGTGGTATTATGTGGAGTGTATTTATGTTGCATTGAACCGAGTAAATATGTGGCATGTAATTATTTGGCACTGAGTGGTATTATGTGGAGTGTATTTATGTTGCATTGAGTACAGTGTAATTATGTTGCATGTAATTATGTGGCACTGAGTGCTATTATGTGGAGTGTATGTACGTTCCATTGCGTAGAGTGTAATTATGTGATGTGTAATTATGTGGCACTGAGTGGAAATATGTGAAGTGTATTTATGTTGCATTGACTAGAGTGTACTTGTGACATGTGATTTGTGGTACTGAGTAGTATTATGTGGAGTGTATTTATGTTGCATTGAGTAGAGTGTAATTATGTGGCGTGTTATTATGTGGCACTGAGTGGTACGTAGAGTGCATTTATGTTGAAATGAGTAAAGTGCAATTATGTGGCAGGTAATTATGTAGCCCTGAGTGGTATTGTGTGGAGTGGATGTTGCATTCAGTCGATTACAATTATGTGGCATCTAATTATGTGGCACTGAGTGGTATTATTTGGAGTTTATGTTGCATTGAGTTCAGTGTGATGATGTAGCATATACTTATGTGGCACTCAGTGGTAGGTGGAGTGTATTTATGTTGTATTAAATAGAGTGTAATTATGTGACATATAATTATGTGATACTGAGTGTGATTAAGTTGGGTGTATTTATGTTGCATTGCGTAGAGTAAATATGTGGCATGTAATTATGTGGCACTGAGTGGTATTATGTGGAGTGCATTTATGTTGCATTGAGTATAATGTAATCATGTGGCGTGTACTTATGTGGCACTGAGTGGTATGTGGAGTTTATTTATGTTGCATTGAGTAGAGAAATTATGTGGCGTGTAATTATGTGGCACAGTGGTATTATGTGGAGTGTATTTATGTTGCATTGAACAGAGTGTAATTGTGTGACATCTAATTATGTGGTACCGAGTGCTATTATGTTAAGTGTGTTTATGTTGCATTGAGTAGAGTGTAAATATGTAGCGTGTAATTATGTGGCACTGATTGGTATTATATGGCGTGTATTTATGTTGCAATGAGTAGTGTAATTATGTGGCACTGAGTGGTATCATGTGGAGTGTATTTATGGCGCACTGAGTAGTGTAATTATGTGGCGTGTAATAATGTGGCACAGTGGTATTAGGTGGAATGTATTTATGTTGTATTGAATAGAGTGTATTTATGTGACATATAATTATGTGATACTGAGTGGCATTATGTTGAGTGTATTTATGTTGCATTGAGTAGAGCAAATATGTGGCATGTAATTATGTGGCACTGAGTGGTATTATATGGAGTGTATTTATGTTGCATTGAATAGAGTGTAATGATGTGGCTTGCAATTATGTGGTACTGATTGGTATGTGGGGTGTATTTATGTTGCATTGAGTAGAGTGTGAAGATTAGTATTGAAATGTATAAAATTCAAGTAACAAAAAAATCTCTGTGGCAAAAGCAGTTACCCACTGAACTATCCACATGAAATAGTATCTGTGATATGCAGAATATACGTTCTTTGCAGCAGGCAAATTAACACTCTGTGCTGCTAGTGAGTCAAAACTTGCAATCGAAAAACGTATATCTCTATCCATTAGGAACATTAACCGTCACGTTATCTTTGATTTACTGAAGAAGTCACCGACAGAGCTAGGTAAATACTGGCTACTGCCTTGGTCTGGTATCTTTAGTTGCAGTCTGTGGAGTCGCTCACTGCAGACAGCTGCTCTGACAGTGTGTTGATATGCTGGAGACAGGAGTAAGTTACCGGTCCAGAGGGGGCAGCCAGACACAGTGACAGGGATGAAGCTGACCCATCTGCTGCTATAGTTTGAACTCATGGTGCGAACGCATGGGGTGGCACACGCCTTCAGAGCTGTGCCCTGTGCCTTTAGACACTTTGCCCTCATTCTCAGCTTGAATGGCATAGTCCCCAGTGAACCCCACAAGCAGGAGAGGTCAGCACCTGTCAAGGAGGCCACAGAAGCACTAATTATTAATTCTGCTTGTAGTAGCAGCAATTCCTGGGGGACTGAGCTAGCTTCGGCAGGAATTTTAAATGAAAACATACTGCTACTGCACAGCCGGAACTGAGCAGAGCCTTTTAGTGAAAGTCAATGACTGTCACTGTGTAGCGGAAGCAGAATCTGCTCAGCAAGACTGGGCCCAGTACTCGCGTGTTACAGGCTGAGGCTAATCCTGGCCACAGCAAATTTGTTTTTCACACTCTGCGCCGGCCCTAGTGAACAGATTGGGTCAAAAAGAAAGTTCAATAAATCACCATAACTAGTCCTCAGGGCCGGAAGCTAAGAACACTGGAAAACGGCAGCCGATAAAAGGTGGCTACTCCTTAAACAAGCATGGACAGTGGGGTGGGGTGGGGGATGGGTCTAATGAGGTGGGCAGCAAAACATTTAAAATAAAAAATCCTAAATCACAGCCCAAGGAAAGGAGAGGCAACTGTGGGCAGAAAACACAAATAAGAAATACAGCAACATTGGTATTTAAAAAGTACCTGAGGCACAGCTTGAGCAGTGGAGAGACTAATTAAGCAGATTCAAAGGGTGTTAAAATACATGGGAGGAGGTAGGAGGGAGGAAGCTGTAAGGAACTGCATTTACATTGTTGAGTAGACTTTTTTATTAGTTGCCGTGATCCGGAAACCACGTTTTTTTAAACTCAACCAGTCGCCATGATAGTTTTACATTTCAATCGCATTCATGCTTTTCCAACTGGTTGTGTTTTAAAAAAACGCTGCATCTGGATCATGGCAACCAGTTGAGGTTGCAACAGAACTCAAGTTACCAAATGTGAGCACTGAAAATAGCAAGCGAAAGTGCAGCCCAACATAAACACAGAAGATCAAAGGGAACATTCCAAAACTGAAGACTGGTCTGAAAGCAACGCAATGTGCGAGTAGCTGTGTCTGAAGTCCTGCAGTTCCCCTGGGGCACAAGCAGGCATCCACTTCTGTCATTACAGCTGATCGCAGCAAAAAGACAGAAGTGGATGCCTGCTTGTACCCCGGGGGGACTGGCATAAAAAAACAAGCGTGTTGCGCCTCGTGCTAGCAGCCGGGGGGAGGGAGAGAGGAGGGGGCCTGCGCCTGCTTCCCTTACGGGTACGAGCGCTGACACCATATGTTTGCAAGCTAAATACAAACATATGGTGTCAGCGCTCGAGCCCACAAGGAAATAGCCACACGTGCACGGGTTGCCATTGAAGGCAATGGAATGAGTGCACTGTTGTGGCTTAAAAAGGGAATTGACTGCTTTAGGTCTCTTTCCTATTCAGCGCATTCCCACTGCGTAGGCGAGACCTAAAAAAACAGACCATCTTCCAACCACAGTGTGGCACTGTGAGGCCAAGGAAACAGTTGTTGTAGCCATGTTACTTTTCTGGGGGAATGACGTGGGGTTGGCTTCTCTACTCCTGAGTGGATCAAGAAAAGCATGTCCTTGGTACATGAGATTATAGCCAGTAGCAAGCATGGGTACTTAGGGCCAGTGTTTCACTGGAGGCTGCAAGTGCAAAGAGAGCGAATGTTTGACATCATCATCTACCTGCTTAACAATCCCCCACAGGTGAGAAACAAACAACATCTGCCCTAGTAAGGGCAATGCCAGTAGCATGGAATATTGAGAGGCATAACTTTTTCACACCCTCATTCGTCATTGCCACGTTGCAGATCCGTCAGAGAAAGTCATCATTGTAGTGGCATTTAGGGCATCAAACATCATGTCCTAGATGAACAGAAGCTAATCTTGATGAGGTCAAAGAGGAACGAAGAGTCAGTCTCCTCCAGACCTCCAAAAGTGTAAAATGGTCTGTGATAATAGACTGTGCACTGTAGGGAAAGTATGTCCAGTGCAAATGGCAAAGGAGAAAGTATCACAAGGCTATTTCAGTGAGCACTCAAACCCTCTTGCCTGTCTTAGTACTAAACATCATCTGAAGGCACCTTAGTAAGGCCTTCAAAACTGAGTAGAGAAGAGTTAATCTGCAATGAATATGGATACAGAAAATAATCCCTTCCAAAAAGAAAAGGCATGGCCAAACATGAGAGAGATATTTTTAGGTTCTTCCAAAATTATGTTTCATTTGTCCTGATGGTGGAACACCTCTGCAGTAGCTTATTGGATCTTATATTGGCAAAGCAAAACGCCATGGAGTCCTGTTGTAGAATGAGATAAGCACTCTGTAATTGTAATCTCAGATTCTCATGTAAATGAGCAACCAGTCCGTGCACTATCTACCTTCTGATATATTTGTATGTAACATCACAGTCACTGAGCTCTAAAAGACCCCTTCTTTGGGGCAGAAGTCACTTCATGGGATGCTTAGGGGGCACCTCAGGGAAATATTGGTCCAATATCTGGCAACAATGCTGTGGCCCATACTGTGATGCAGTTCATCAGTGAACACATAATCTGGGTTACGAGGCAGTGGGGCAGATGAGATCCCTACTGGAACCTAATCTGGCAACTCAGGTGTCACAATCAAAGGAGAAACAGGATCCATTAACAGGAAGTGGGTTCTAAACTGTAAAAGCACAATTTCTATAGATTTTGAACCTTAATATGTCAAGGCATTGGAAACCCATAAACTGACTTTCACCCATTGTAAGCTCTATGTTAAAACTGTTTTGATCTATAACCTACAATGCTCACCTTTTACAATATTGTCAGCTACTGTGCAGCTCCAGTAAACAGTTATGTACACTTTGGGAGGAACTGCATGCCCAAATGCTTGTTCACACATGTGCAGACTAAACAAGCCCTACTATTGTCTAACTAAGCCTCACATCTGTGCAAATAAAGCACTGCTCAGATTAAATTAATATAACTTTGATTGGAGACCATCCCTTTTTGGATACAGTGTAATTAAGTGTAATAAATCTCCCTTCTGCACCTTATGCTTACATTGTGCTTTACTCTATCTAGATGTGCTTTTGGCATTGATATCAGAGTGAATGCCATGTATCTAAATTCACAGACCTGGAACAGAAATATGAAGTCTGTTTTGGGCCATTTTGGATTCCTTCACACATTTAATAATTTGGAGTATTTTCTTGAGCCAGCCTTAATGAGATCCATACTGTAAGTTGTCTTGATGAGAGAGTTAATTGCCCAGCTTCCCAAGATGGCAAATCAAAGTGGCTTGATCTCAATTCCTGTTAATGGAATTGAGTAGGATGGAGCCTCGATATCTTTGGGCAGCCCCTCACTACATATTGTCTTAGAGGGTGTTCTCCACATGGGACAAAGGGAGGACAATGTAAAGGAATTTATAGCGCAAATCACCAAGCGGTTTCTAAGCGCTTGCTTAGGGAACCCGTCCTGGTATTCCCCTGTGAGATAACCCCAGCAGGGTATCCGCAAGGTGAAAGCCAGGCATCCCGCCGCGAGGGGCCGTTGTGGAGATTAAGCAAGCTATTGCCCAGAGTCGCAGAGTGTGAACCCGTGAATCGAGTAGGCACCGGAGCGAGAATTGTCGAGTCCATGGACATTTTAGGACTCAAGACCCCGCCGAGCCGGGAATTGAACCCTGGTCCCGGGCTGACCTCTGCTTCCAGGTCTGCCTCCTCTAACCAGTGAGCCACACTTCTCCACAAGCAGACCTTTGGCTCCATTTATTAAAGGGTGGGGTACATCTACATGTGGATGGGCTGAGCAAGGCCCAGGGGAGGAATTTGGTAGGAGTTTGGAGATAGTTGCCAACTTGAAACCTTCCCAGAGGGGTGGTACAGACAATAGGGTGGGACCTATGAGTGATGTAAATAGGAGGCACGATCTCATTACAACACCAGTATTGGGTAGATGCCTTACAAAACAAAAGAAGATCACCTCTCAAACTGAGCTGACACACGCCTGCCAGGAAGGATACCTTCGGTGATGTCGTGCCTTGGGAATGGCACTAGGACCCTGAGGCACAGGGTGGGGACAAAGACACCGGACACCACATCCGGTAAGGGGAGGGGACCAGGGGTCATTCAGGAGCAGGACCTCGGAGCAAGAGGTCGGGGGCAGCGAGTGGCGACCATCGTGTAACAGAGAAGCTAATAAAGAATGCGTGATAACTGCGACCGTTTCCTGTGTCTCCTTGGTCAGGGAACACGACATCTGGCGACGAGGCGACGCACCCATCTGCGTGCTCATCGAAGAAAAAACTGCGATTTTACACCAGGAGCCCACCCTGTATCGCAGTGTGCCCAGGAGAAGAAGACTGCCCAAGAAGACTGCCCAAAGCGCCACCAAAGAAGAGCAGCGACGTGGGAGCCCACCCCAACCGCCGCGAGAGAAGAACAGACTCTGCCGGTAACAGCTGTGCAAAACAGCGCGAAGTTTAAAGGACTGGCCCGAGCTCACGCGAGAGTCTCGGCTGCCATTTTGAGGTCAGGCGTGAGGGTCAATAAGCAAGCAGCATCGCGCGGGCGGCCATTTTGAGGTCAGGCAATAGCGCGATTGGCTGCGAAGTCTCGCGAGACTCTCGGCGGCCATTTTGAAGTCAGGCACGGGAGCCAATCAGCAAGCAGGAAAATCGGGCGGCCATTTTGAGGTCAGGAAAGCGACGAAAATAGCCAGAAAAACGCCGATTTCAAAGAAAAAGAAATAATAAGCACAGGCAAAGTCAAGAAATGACACAAATAAAGGATTTGAAGTAAAAACAAGAGAAAAACAAAGGAACACACAAGAGATTATTGGAAAATTAAAGAAAGGAAGATAAAAAAGAAAGTGAAGCAATAAAAGAAGAAAGAAAGAAAAAATGACAGACCCAAAACCAAGTGCACAATACAGAAGACCGCTACCATTCAGCCTTTCTGAACCACAAACAGGAATTAGATGGGAAAAGTGGCTAAGACGATTTGAAACTTATACGGAGGCCACGGATGTAACAAAAGCAAAGATGAGAGGTCTATTTGTAAACTTAGTGGGAGATGAAGTGGAGGACCTAATGGTAACGCTGCCGAAAGAAGAGATTGCCACCTACGACCAACTAAAGAAGTGTTTGACGGATAAATTTGATCCGCAGAGAAACGTTGACTTTGAACTATACACCTTCATGATTGCATTCCAACAAGCAGAATAGTCTCTGGATGATTTCGCAACCAGATTGCGGAAGCTAGTGACTCATTGCGCTTTTGACAAATTTGACAATGAACAGGCAATAAGATTGCGCATTATCGAAGGCTGTCGTGACATCGACTTTCGCACAAGGATCCTAAAAGAACCGATATCACTAGAAAACATTCTGGCACTAGGGAGGGCTGAAGCCCGGGTGACAGCACATGCAAGCGAAATGGAACGTGGCAAAGGACGAGGAACAGAACAGATTCAGTGAATGACGAACAACCGCTCAGGTGGCTGGAGAAAAAAAAAAATGACCAGACGGCGAAAAAACAGACAGAAGGGATGTGCTACAGGTGCGGACTAGAGTTCCCGCACAGAGGCCCATGCCCGGCTTTCGGCCAGACCTGCAGGAAGTGTAACGCAAGAGATCACTATGCCAGTGTGTGCCAAGGGAGACAATTCAGAAATGACCGAGGAAGGCCAGGAAGAGCACGAATGCCGACAACCAGACACATCAGACATGTTGAAACAGGGGCAAGAAGCTCATCAATAGAATCTGAGGAAGAGGAAGTAGAAGAAAAAACGGAACGACTGTACCTCATGACCGCAGAGTCAGAAACAGATGAGGAAGATGATGATGAAAGAATATGCCTGATAGTCAAGAAAAAGATAAAGAAAACGGAGTCAGTGAACATCAAGGTCGGGCCACATGAAGCAGAATTTGTCCTGGACAGCGGTGATGGAAGTAAAGCCAATTCTAAAACCATCTCGTAAGAGTATTCACATGGGGAGCCAAAAGACCAGTAACCAACATGGGAAAATTCAAAGAAGAGCTGACATACAAAGACCAAAGAACAACTGAAGAGATACATGTACTGAAAGGAGACATCCCGGCACCATGCTTACTGAGCAACGTCACGGCTCAAGTGATGGGCCTGATGGCAATGACATACAACATGTCAGAAAGGAACAACATTCTGAAGTAATACCCCAAGTTACTAAGAGGGCTAGGAAAACTGAAAGACCGACAAATAACACTACACATTGACGAGACAGTGAGGCCAGTCGCACAGCACCACAGAAGAGTGCCAATACATCTGCAACCACAGGTAGCCGAAGAGATAGAAGCGTTGCTAAAACAAGATATAATAGAACCAGCGGAAGGACCAACGTCATGGGTATCGCCAATTGTGGCTGTTCCAAAGAAAGACAGCTCAAAGATAAGAATATGTGTAGACATGAGGATACCAAACAAAGCCATTGAACGTGAACGACATCCTGGACCACATTTGGATGACATGATCAGCTGTCTCACAGGCATAAGGCGTTTTTCCAAACTGGACCTATGCAAAGGATACCACCAACTAGAACTGGATCCTCAGTCTCGGTACATCACAACGTTCTCCACCCACCTAGGTCTGTTCAGGTACAAACGTTTGAGCTTTGGAATCTCCTCAGCGGCAGAGATATTTCAAGAAACAATAAGACAGATAATAAGGTCAATAAAGAACAGTTTAAACTACAGCGATGACATTTTAGTGTTCGGCAAGTCAGATGAAGAGCATGACAAAGCTCTAAGAGAAGTGTGCTCACACCTGGAGCAGTCTGGTTTGACACTGAATGAAGACAAGTGCGAACTAGGGCGAAATGAACTGGTTATCTTCGGCCACATCTTCTCCAGGAAAGGAATGCAGCCGGATCACAGCAAGGTGGAAACACTGGAAAAAGCAAAACAACCAACGGATGTAGCGGAAGTAAGGTCATTCCTTGGCCTAGCAAGTTACTGCGCAAGATACATCAGAGATTTTGCCACTGTAAGTGCACCACTCAGAGAACTAACAAAACAAGGGCAAAGCTTCCTGTGGACCACCGAATGCAGCAAAGCATTCGAAGAAATAAGACAAGCAGTCACAGCAGTGGATCATCTGGCCTATTTTGACCCAAGACTGTTCACAGAATTAACAGTAGACGCCAGCCCAGTGGGACTAGGAGCAATACTGGCGCAGCATCAACAAGGGAGGGACTCCCCAAGGCAAATAGTGGCGTATGGAAGCAAGAGCTTGTCAGAAGTTGAAAAAGGATATTCGCAACCGGAAAAAGAAAGCCTGGCAGTGGTGTGGGCCTGCGAACACTACCACATGTTCGTCTACGTGAAGCCATTTACAATAATAACAGACCACCAGGCACTGACGACAATTTATGGAAACCCCAATGCAAAGATACCGCCCAGGATAGAACGATGGGGAATCAGGCTCATGGACTACAACTTCAAGATTATTCACAAGCCAGGAAAAGAACACAATCCAGCTGACTATGTGTCGCGGCACCCTCTGCCACAGGCATCACAAGCAACAACGATGGCAGAGGAATACCTTAACTTTGCACTGACACTCAGTACCCCAACGACAATCACATTGGAAGAACTGCAAAAGGAAACAAAACGAGATCGCACCATGCAGGAATCGATGAAGATCAACAAGCAGCAAAGATGGAGACATGTGAACAGCAGCTGCCATGTGGAAAAAGGGGTAGACAAAGAAGAACTTTTGGCTTTCAAAAGGGTAAATGAAGAACTATCGGAATGCGGAAACGGAATAATGCTGAGCGGCACACGGATAGTGATGCCCAGAACACTGAGAAAAAGGACAGTGGAGCTGGCACATGAATCACACAGAGGAATTGTAGCAACCAAGAAGATGCTGCGGGAAAAAGTGTGGTTTCCGGGACTAGACAACATGGTGGAAGAAATGGTGATGCGCTGCCACATCTGTCAAATAACCGGACCATCATCAAAGCCCGAACCACTGCAAATGTCTCCACTACCGAAAGCGGTGTGGACAGAACTGGCAGCAGACTTCTATGGGCCTTTGGAAACAGGAAGCTACCTGCTGGTGGTCATAGATGAATATTCAAGATTCCCAATAGTGAGACCAGTAGCATCAACGTCAGCAAATGCAACCCTGCCTGTACTAGATGATGTGTTCCCTGCGTGGGGCTCACCCCAGACATTAAAGACAGACAATGGCCCACCATTCTCCGGCGAGGAATTCAAGAAGTTCATGGTGTACCTGGGAATAAATCACCGTAGAATAACGCCGCTATGGCCGCAGGCAAACGGCATGGCAGAGCGGTTCATGGGAACAATAAAGAAGGCGATACAAAGAGCAAAACTGATGCAAATATCAAATGGGCAGGCCCTCTGTCAGGTACTAAGGGACTTCCGCAACACACCTCACAGTTCCACTGGAAAATGCCCTGCAGAACTGGTACTAGGGCGCTCAAGCAGAACAAGACTGCCACAGCTCGAGGAGGCAGAGCAAACAGAACACCAGGACATGGCGACAAGAGACAAGGAACAGAAAGCGAAAATGAAGGCGTATGCAGACCAGAGAAGACACGCGACGGGAACAACAATCAAAGAAGGAGACACTGTGCTAGTAAGACAGAGACAAGTAAAAAAGTCAGACAGCGCATTCGCAAAGGAACCCCTGAGAGTGACTGAAGTCAAGGGGCCTATGATCACGGCATCAGTGGGCAGGTATCACATCACGCGGAACAGCTCCCACTTCAGAGAACTTAAAATAAAGGAAGAAGAGATGCCAAAGCAAGAACAGAGTGAAGACACTGCACCAATGGAACAACCAACTGACGTCAGAGAACAACAACCAAGAAGAGAGTGCAAGAAGACAAAGAGACAGATTACAGAGATGTAAAAGAAAAACAACACGGGGACAAGCACGTGAAGGGAGGATAGATCTCCCCTCGCAGATCTATCTCCATTTCTCTCTCTCTCTCTCTCTCTCTCTCTCTCTCTCTCTCACTCTCTCTCTCTCGCTCTTTTTGTTCACAACAAAGGGGGAGATGTCGTGCCTTGGGAATGGCACTAGGACCCTGAGGCACAGGGTGGAGACAAAGACACCGGACACCACATCCGGTCAGGGGAGGGGACCAGGGGTCATTCAGGAGCAGGACCTTGGAGCAAGAGGTCGGGGCAGCGAGTGGCGACCATCGTGTAACAGAGAAGCTAATAAAGAAATCGTGATAACTCCTACCGTTTCCTGTGTCTCCTTGGTCAGGGAACACGACAGGTTTGTACTATGGGCTTGTGTGGATTCTCTTCAGGACTAGTTGCTCTATCCCCACCTCCTTCTCACAGTCAGTAAACTGTGGACTTCCAGTGGAAACTGAAGAGGTGGTCCATTGCACGCCTGTGGGCTGCTACTGTTGGGATGTTCGTGGAGTGTGTACTATAGGCAGTTGCCTGCAAGTGGTGGAAGTCTGTGTGTTTTGGAAGTGCATGCACAGATGGTGATCTGCTATGGACTTCAAGGTTCTTCTCCCAGGAAATCCAGAGGTCAGGAGATCAAATGGGCTGAAAAGGAGGGCAAGCCTATGATCCTACAGCTAAGCTGCCCCTATGGAGAGGAACATTAACGTAGGAAGGTGCCAGTGAGCCTCATTCAAATTTCTAGGGATCAAGCCCAATAGAAATAACGCTGCTGGCTGGAGTTCATAGAGAGCACAGAATAGTAAATCCCTTTGAAGTTGGCCCAAAGGGCATCAAATATTTCAAAAGTGTTGATCAGATTATTCCTGGCGACCCCCTGTGCTCCTGCTCACAGTAGGAAGTGAAGACCCAGCAACACAAATTTCCAATAGTCACACTCGTCATGAAAAGGCCCTTACTGGCTCTCAAATGGATCCAGAAGGTTCCATAAGGAAATAAGAACCAATAAAGATGTGCTGCTCTGCTCTAAGGACTACAACGCATAACTTACAGCCCCAGCAGAAGTCAGGCAGAGCGCAGGACCCAAATAGATTTTGCCCAAATCCCTAATGACTCCTCTTTACCCCTCTACATCCAAGCCACATTATTTATTTAAATTTTCTTGACATCAGCTTGAAGTTAGAAACCAACCGGTTGGCAGCTCTAGACTGTGGATAGGGCGCTGAACCATAAGGCCCTTTGAGATATATGGATGACCACAGTAGTGTAACTGCCTCCTTCCAAGACATTTCATATATGGCTGCTCCACAAAAACAGTGAAAGGAATGAAGAGAAACAGACCCATTCTGAGTGCCATTTATGCTTATTCAGAAGGCTACCATGAGTCTTTCCTGGCAGGAACTTTATGAGTTCAGGAAAATATAACAACTTTGACATATAACTAATCACAAATCAGAAACAAGGTACATGTCCTGCAGATAGACAGGAAAACACTGGATGTGTTCGGGGGGTGAGCACAATTATACTAACCCAGATGGAAAGAGTTTACAAAACAATTTATTGACAGGTGCAACTGAGGTACCTCTGTCAGAGGATTGGCTAGTCCTCCAAGATTAATCCCCGATACGAGGAAGAGTGCAAAGTGCTAATATCCTATACATATTATATTAGCAATTATTTTGTTTGGCCAATAATAAGATGTTACTAACTTAATATACATAAATATTTCTTGAAGAAATATAGCAGCAGATATAAGACCTTACTATGGCCAAAAACTAAGCTGTATTGTACTAGTTAAGAGTATGATAAGACTAATGACATTGAGTATAATGTCTCAAACTAACTCTTTCCAGGTACAATGAAAACAAAACATTGCCCACTACAAGTCTGTGCCACTAAGTATGTCATGACCAGGCTACTTTTCACTCGGATGGGGCTTGTAATAGCATTTACTAGACCCTTCACAATTCCGAGATACTGGAGGTCTGCTTACTTCCATCAGGAGATTTCAGCTGTCAGATTTAGCAGGGGAATTGGACTAGTAATTCCAGTGGTAATCCTTCATTTGTAATAGAACTCTCATGGTGAATCAGCATCCTTTTTAATGTTGCATCCCAGAAGTTAACGGGACTCCTCCCATCCCATGTATTATTATCCACATGGATGGGTATTAAATTTGCATCAAAATGAAGCCCCATGTAATATTATAGCATTAGAGTAAGCATTATTGTATAACAATAAATGAGAGTATTTTGCTTTACATATATATGTATGTCATAGCTCATGAGAAATAATTCTAATTTACATAACTTATAAGTGGAGGAATGTTTGTTTATGGCTTTATGCCTCTTTTTGATGGAAACACATATATGTCACAGTATGCAAATCTGATAATAAGGAAGCATTGAAGCATGCTTCTGTGATTGAGTGTTAACCCATTCAGTAGTTTTTGAGTAATCACGGCTGAAAAAATATATGTGAGCTCACCATGCACTGCTTGTTACCGCACAAATTACATCACTCACCATCATTGTTACATCTGAAAAGACATCATTCATGACAACACTGTGCATGGCAGGAGCGCAATAATAGTTACATAAGGGCATGAGTTACAGTTACTTGAGATAACTATAAGAGGTACATTTTAGAGGTTTAAAGTGAATAATTAATGAACATGTGCTGCAGTGTAGCGAGCCTGTCGCTAGTAAACTGAAACATTGGAGTTTGGGGTACTACTCATGTGAAGCAAGAGGTCTGAGTGTTACAAACACACAAGAGCAGTGTGTTTGGTCTGTGAAAGCAACAAATATAAAATTGCAAATAAAAGCAGGGCAGCAAAACTTAAAGTGGATTCAGAGCAATTGTTTAGCCATAAAGGTTCAAAGGACAAATGAAAAGCTACGAAGAAAACCATCAATATGAGTAATCCATACTAATATTATAAAGAAAGAGCCCAAACCTTGGAGGCTGGTAATCTCAGTAACCACAGCACCAATCACAACACCCAATACAGCGTTGGAAAGGGCAGTTGCAGCAGAAGGACATAGGCTTTGCAGACAGATAAAAAATATGTATTACAAAAATTGCAAAAAACTACATCATCCAGAAGGCCGAGGGCCAAAATAACATCAAACAGGAAATTATGTAATAATGTGACTCACTATATTGAGACTGAGAGCCTGGAGCCAAATTGATCGTGTACAAGGGATATGCTATCCCCAAGCGCGTAGATTTGTGCCTGCCTGCTTGAGAAACTTCATGCTGTGAGGATTAAATAAAAAAGCACATAAGTGAAGACAAACGCGAGTTCGTCCCGTTTTTCTCCCAGCTGGGGGAATTGGTTGTGGATTTAAATGCGGCGTGGTTCTGCCGCAGATTTACGAACCGGCGAGAGAGCGCTGCAAATTCTGGCGAAAAGGAACCGAGGGGTATCAATATATATATACATATATCAATACTAATATTATAAAGAGAGAGCCCAAACCTTTGAGGCGGGTAATCTCAATAACCACAGCACCAATCACAACACCCAATACAGCGTTGGAAAGGGCAGTTGCAGCAGAAGGACATAGGCTATGCAGACGGCCACCATGTACATTTAAAAGGCAAAAGAACCATGCCAGCAAAGTAATCCCTTGTGGGTGTGTCTGCGTTCTGCTGTGGGCGTGTGCTGGGGGCGTGACAAATGCTGGGGGCGTGTGGTACGTTCCGCCCTTCATACCATGTGAGTCGTAATTGCGCTGCATCAAGGGGCACGCTGGGGGCGTGACATGCTGGGGCCGTGACAAATGCTGTGGGCGTGTGTCGGCGCTGTGGACATGTGTCCGCCCTTCATGCCACGTGAAGCGCCAATTACACAATTGCGCCGCATCAAGGGGCACGCTGGGGGCGTGACAAATGCTGGGGGCATGTGCTACATTCCGCACTTCATGCCATCTGGGTTGTACATTAATCAGATCGTCTGCTGTGGCGTGTGCTGGGGGTGCCACAAAGGCGTTCACCTCGAAGCGTGGTAAGTAACCATTCCAAGACTCCCTTGGGGGACTGCCCGTTGTCTCACACATACTGGGGGTGCTGAATGCAGTGTTTGCCTTGGCCTGGGTGCGTCTGAAAGGGCCGAACGCAGTGTGTGGCTTGGCCTGGGTGCGTCTAAAAAGCACTCGGGCCGGAGAACGTTGGTGTGGGTCATAAAAAAATAAGAACAGCGGGAAACAATCATTCAAGACGCACATAATTCGCTGGCCCTCAAGCGGGGGCACATGCGACTGAGCGTGTCTGCGGGGACAATTACTGCAGCCTCTAATGCGCGCTGTTACTGAACTATCACATTAAACCAAATTACACGCGCCTTCTAACATCAGCCAGGGCTGTAGCCGGGCTCAGGCCGCGGATCACTACACTAATTACATGCGCCTGCTAACATGAACCAGGGCTGCAGCTGGGCCTCAAGCGGGGGGACACGCGCCTGCTAACATCAGCCAGGGCTGTAGCCGGGCTCAGGCAGCGGATGACTACACTAATTACATGCGCCTGCTAACATGAACCAGGGCTGCAACTGGGCCTCAAGCGGGGGGACACGCGCCTGCTAACATCAACCAGGGCTGCAGCTGGACCTCATAAAACCAAAAATTGGTTGAATTACAAAAATGAAGGACAAAGAAAGTGAACAGATGGTGGGATATTGCAGCACTCAAAAATACCTGGAAGTAAAAAGAGCACCGAGAGGTCTATGTATGACCTTAACCCCCAGCCATGTTGATTCAAATCCTTCTATGCTGGATGAATGCGTCAACTATATATTGCATTCATCATTGAGATTAATAGAAATGATCATTAAACATACAAAAAAAGATTTAGTTAGAATTCAGGAGGAGATAAACAGACTTGAAAACAAACATAAACAGATTTAATTATCAACTGAAGGTCAAAAATACCAAGGAGAGATTTTGACAAAGATGGAGAGAGAAGAATTGAAAAGATTGATGGAAGAGTCTTGATCATAATAAAACAATCAGACAAAGGAGGCAACATAGTGATTCGTGAAAAGAAATAACATCTACAATAAGCATTACGACAACTAGAGGATTTGGAATGTTGTGAAACAATTAAGGAAAATCTATTCAAAGATTGTGAACAGTGTTACACTGAAAAGGTAAATAATTGGAAAAAAAGGATTATTAGATGAAGATGAATATAGATTTTGGTACCAAAAATTCAGTGATGGCAACAATTTATTTTTTATCAAAGATACACAAGAGAATAAAGAACACCCTATGTACACCAATTATTCCTCTGATGTTTTGATACTTGAGAGTACTTTTATTGAAATACTCCAATTCCTGTCACCAATGGTCAATGATTTGAATTCATATCTTACCGATACAACAGATATGATCACACGTTTCTGAAATATTCCAAGGAGTGAGACTTATTATTTGATAGCCATGGATGTTGTGTCTCTACATACTAGCATCAGACATGAAATTGGTCTGAAACCATGTTGGTATTTCTGGAATCAGAGAAATATAAAATGTTTTGAACACTCACGGATGATAGAACATATGATGCTGATTTGTGTGGAACACAATATATATCTATTCTTTGGATAGATATATAGAAAAAGATGTGGGACATCAACAGAAATATCATTCTTGCCGAGTTATGCCAACCTAACCATGGGATGGTGGGACAAAACCATTGCATGGGGAGAAAAAGAAGAGATAATGAGTAAGATCGTAGTATGGTTGAGGTTATAGACAAACTGTTAATCATTTGGGATGGGAGGAGTTCAATGAATTTCAACATAAATTCAAATCAAATCAGGTGTTTGTTAAGAGCGACTATTCACCCGTAAAGGTCTCAAGGCGCTGTGGGTGTGGGGGGGGTTCACAGGTTCCAGTCCATCAAAAAGGAGGTCTGTCGAAGAGCCAGGTTTTGAGGTTTCTTGCGAAGATGGGGAGCGATGTTATCTGTCTGAGGTGGAGCGGAAGGTCGTTCTAGGCACTGGCCGCGCGGAAGGAGAAGGAGCGGCCTCCTGATCTGGTCTTTCTAGTAGGGGGGACCACGATGTAGGAGAGCTGGGCTGATTGGAGGGCCCTTTGGGGTGGGTGGAATTTGAGTCTGCTGTTCAGGTATGCTGGTCCGGTGTCGTGGAGGGCCTTGTGAGCATGGGTTAGCATCTTCAAGGTGACTCTAGCTTCGATGGGGAGCCAGTGGAGTGTGCGCAGGTGCTGGGAGATGTGGCAGTGGCTTGGCAAGTTGAGGACAAGTCTTGGTGTGGCGTTTTGGATATTCTGTAGTTTGCGGGTGAGGTTTCTCTTTATTCCGGCATAGAGTGCGTTGCCATAGTCAAGCCTGCTGGTGACCAGGGCGTGAGTGACGGTCTTTCTGTGTTTTGGAGGGATGCATTTGAAAGTCTTACATAGGAGGCAGAGGGTGTGGAAGCAGGAGGATGAGATGGAGTTAATTTGGCTGTCCATTTTGAGATCTGAGTCCTGGATTATTCCTAGGGTGCGTGCGTGGTCTGTGGGGAGCCACGAGGTGTCGTTCCAGGCATCTGGGTACTTTCGTTTTCTTTGTGTTTAGTTGTAGGCAGCTGTTTTTCATCTATTTGGCGACGGCTTCCATGTGACAAACAGTCAACGCGGTCCAGGGGGTCGGTTGATGAGGGTTCCACAGAGGGTGGAGGTAGGGCTGGCCAGTAGCTTGAAGTGAAGGTGTTCCATCAGGTCTGTGGGCTCGTCAGGGAATGTGCTCAGGCGAAGGGTGGATTTGTGGACAATGGCGATTCCTCCTCAAGGGCGGCTGGGGCGGTCCTTCCTGGAGATCTTGTATTTTTGGGGAATGTCGATGGCGATGGCGATGCCCAGTCCTGAGGTGGTGTTGGTTCAGGTTTCGGTAAAGAATGCTACGTCCGGGATAGTGCTGTCATGGAGGTCCCAGATTTTGGTGGCGTGTTTGTGGAGGGATTGGACGTTGAGGAGGATGCCTTGCAGCGTCTTCGGTTCCGTTGTGTTCTTGCGGGCGGATTGCGTTGGGTCAGTGGTCTTAGCGGTGCTGCAGGTGTGCCGGCAGCGGTGACAGCTGAAGGGTCCATCGGCTGGTGATGCCAGCTTGCAGTTGTTGTTGCGGCCTGGGTTGAGAGCGTGGATTGCAGCTTGGTCATAGCATTGGCGGTGCAGAGATCCAGGGTTCCTGGCGCTGGTCGCAGTCGGGTCACGGACGGGTGCAGACGGGCTTGCCTTTGGTGCCCTAGCGGTGCTGCTGCTGCTCAGCCGCGCAGTGGCCGCCATTAAGTAGGGGTCGGGGAGGGCTGGACTGCTGGGAGGTGGGGAGGGGAGCTGTATTGGACCGGTCCCACTGGTTGTGCTGAGGGGGATGGGCTGCGGCGACAGCAGCGGCGGGGAAAAATGGGCTAAAAAAGGCAAAAGGAAAAAGGCAAAAAGAGAGAGAAAGGTGCAAATAAGGCAGCAAAAGTGCAAGAAAGAGTGGATGAAAAACACAGAGGACACAGGAGAGTGAAAGAGGGAGATTAAGATGAGGGTAAAAAACGAGTGAAAAATGGAGGAAAGACACAGGAGAGTAAAGGGGGGAGCTTGAAATGAGGGGAAAATGACAGAAAATGGAGGTTAACACCTAGAAGGAGAGTGAAGGGGAGATAGAAGTGAGGGAAAAAACGAGTAAAAAAGGAGAGAAATAATGGAGCAAGAGAATGGAGACAGAGGTCCACTGGACCACCAGGGATGAGGCGCAGGTGAAACTTGTGGGTGGAGGAGGGCCTCAAACACCAACACTCGAGAGTGCAGGGGCACGGGGGAAGGCCTCACTTAATGGTGGAGCTGCGAGGGAGGGAGAGCAACTTCACTGACAATGAGTCAGTGGTCTTGCTCCAAATTGAAAACAAATTATTGACCCTCAGGTTTACTTATGAAATAAGCAACAAAAGTGTTACATTATAGGTACTGAAATTTTCATTGACAATGGATTACATAGCAAACCCACATCGACAAACAATATCTTGCATGCTAAGAGTTAAAGCCTTAAAAACAGCATACCCTATGGAGAATACCTAAGAATAAAAAGAAATTGTTCCACAACAAAGGAACTGAAAAAATGGAATGTTGAAACTATGGGGATAATTCACACGGATTTATCTCCGAGTTATCACCACTTTAAAGCATCAAAAGTGGTGATAGAATATACATCCCATTCACAAGCTGGTGCAAACTGCAGACAACACCAGTATTCCCGTGATAACTGCCCCCAAATTTATCTCCACGGTGGACACCACCAACTAAAACTAATGAGATGCAAAGTGGGCGTTCCCATGCAAAAACACACGAGCAAACCACAACACCACATTCACAACGAACTGTCAGATCTGCGAAGCGGAGCAAAAACAGGGGTAACGTGCGCTAGCACCAGGCATTTTACACCTGCCTTTTGCTGGTGTTAAGCAGGATGACTACCTGCAACATAGAAAGGAACACAACCAGGAGCCTTTTAAGATGCAGGTATTCCAGATGGAAGGTATCTTCCTAAGTTAGCACCACTAAAATGACAGTATTTATGGATAAAACAAATGGTCAGACATCGAGGAAGCTGATTGCCGCGGTCACCATACTGCCAGTCTCACATTGATCTCTGGCTTCTAACAGGGGCAGTGTTGGGCCCGGAGCTAAAAGTAGCGATGATGCGAAAATGCGATGCAGTGCCTGCTACGAAATTAGTTTTAATAATTAAATTGTTTACTTACCTGCAATTATCCATATGCCGGTTTTTAACACTTTCCACCCTGCCCCTCGCCCTCCCCGCCTCCCTGCCCCACCGTAACTCCCTCCACGGCCCGCGGCTGGGTTGTGCGGGGAGGGAGTTGAATAATAAAACAATTTAACTTACCTTTCCGCCGTGCCAGGTCCTGCATCTTCACCTCTCCTGCTCTCCTGCCTCTGACAGGAACAGAAAGCAGTCAGCCTCCCTTCTCCCCCCTAAGCCGATCATAACGCTCCAGTGGAGGGTTGTGATTGGTCAGGACCCCTCCCAGCCAGGGGCTGTAGGGGACAGCATGTTCTTCATGTAGGCTGCAATGCAGCCTGCATGGAGAAGTGCAGAGTCTGCATGACTGGTTTGGGCGGCCCAAGAGACCTGACCGAACAGTCTGCGCATACAGAAGAGGGCAAACCACTCCTGCCCAGCCCCAGCAGTTTCGACCACCCGCC
This sequence comes from Lissotriton helveticus, assembly GCF_964261635.1. Lineage (NCBI taxonomy): Eukaryota > Metazoa > Chordata > Amphibia > Caudata > Salamandridae > Lissotriton > Lissotriton helveticus. The sequence goes on from NC_136065.1 coordinate 1,475,244,314, forward strand.
CGCAATGCGCAAAGAAACATAAAATGGTATTACCAAAAGTTATTACCATTTTATGTTTTGGCTTCCTTGCAGGAGAGAAAGCAATGGGACAACGCTCCTCTGCCCTAGCGGAGGAGCAGCCCCTGGCTATTCCCCTTAACCTTTGTCCCATCCTTTCTTTCCCAGATCCATCCCAAACCTTTCTCACTACTATGAACTCCCAAACATCCTTTTCAATCTTCCTCCTCCTTTTTATCCAAGTCTCCCAACTAACAGGCACACATGCATGCTACTCTTAAGAACAACACTCATCTTCCCTTTGTCTAATACATTTCCGTCGTTCAAACCCTACACAAAACACTATAGATACACAAGAACTCTAGAGCACAAGCATATGACAACTAAGCCACAAGGAAAAAAGAAAGCACGTATTACCAATCTACTAACTATTTAACTCTAATCATAGGTTCCAGAGTAGCATACCACTCACTGCAAAGCACTTCAAAACTTCGTCAGGGATAGTAGGCGCTATAGAAATACAATTTAGAATTATAATTAAAGTATCTGAAAACAGAGACAATGCCCTCGGCGCTATATGTGTATATTTGCTCATGCAAAAATCTTTCTTCTCGACTAAGGTAATGATAAATATTCAAATAGGCATCTAACAACCTCAGTATTAGTTGCGAAATAAAGTAAAGACAAGTGCTGGGAATGCGATATTGGTTATCCTAATAGTAAAAACAACATTTTGTTTTCACTCAATTATGGTAATTGAGGAAACGAGCTGCACTTAGCCTCAAGAGAAAACAAAACCACAAAAACTCTCTAACTTTTTTTTACTAAGTTAGATGATATCACTTAATGCCTGAAGTATGAACAAATGTATACTTGGGTAAATAACTTACGGTGCAATGGTGGGAAGGCCAATTACATTGGAAACCATAGATGCGAAATGAAATCAAACAAAATCCAGATGCTTCAATAAACTCAGCCTTGTAACCTCTCTCCCCCACTTGCATATTACTCAGAGATTGCAGCCTACTTTGGAACATGAGATAAGTGCAGTCCTGTTGAACGCATATACACTTCCTGAATTAATTAACTTTTCTTTCATCGCAGGAGAACAGTATTTAAATATGCCCTTCCCTTGAATTGTGTATGTAATGAAGCTTACCTCCAATCTGGTCGAATAACTTCCGGTCAATAGGTGGGAGCTCATCAACTTAGTAAAGTAAAGTGTTGAACAAAACATGCACAGACCTGAAACATTCACATAGTATTTGTAAGCACATCTTATGTGTTTAAAACAACACGAAGGTGCGTTCCTTGTCTACCTGACCCCTCCCCACTCCTACTTCCTCCTGCTTCATCCTCTTCAAAGGTCTGCCAACATTAAATGAAGTCATACTATATAAGATGGAAGGGAAGGAGGCATAGGAGTGACAATGGGACCCACCAGCCACAGAGATTGCTCCATGTTCATTCATGGCAGAGCAGGAGGCATACCTAGTAACTCCTGAGATCCTAGGATGGGGACAAGTGTATTTGTCACTCTGGGGGCTTCAATAGCCCAATAGAATAATTTGCCTACGTTTAGCACCTTCCACTTCTGAAATGGGGGTGAATATCAAGGGTGGTAGACCTGGGAGAGAACACAGGATATTGGGTGCCAGCCATTCCGTGCATTTTGCAAGGCAGAATATGTCAGATTACCTATATGACCAGGCCAGGAAATTCCTATGATGATCCTCTGCACAGGTGCCCAAAAGAAGTCTCTGACCATCCTGTCTCTGAAATGGCTAAGCTCCTTCCTACAGGACAGGTGCTTTTATGTTTCTCAAGGGCAGTACTACTCCAAGAATATCACGTTAGGGCAGGGGGTACCCCAGGGATCTATACTTAGCCCTATGCTTTTTAATCTTTATATGGCCCGTTTGTCTAATCTCATTGAAAAATACGGCATCAGGGTTGTGTCATATGTGGATGACACGCAGCTTGTCGTATCCTTGACCCAATCTCAGGAAGAAGCTGCCACTAACTTTTCCGCATGCCTACAAGAGCTTGCAGTCTGGATGGCTAACAACTGCTTAAAGCTGAATGGCGGCAAGACCGAGGTCCTAATTGTGGGCAAGGCTCCCTTGATATGGTCACCTAGTTGTGGCCTCAGACTTTGGACACCACCCCCACCCCTAAGGATGAGGTTAAAAACCTAGGGATGTGGCTAGACTCTACTCTCTCCTTCGATCACCACACCAGGACGGTGGCGGGAATGTGCTTTGGCATAATGAAGGGCCTTCGGAAGACCTTAGATGTGCTCCTGGTAGCTGGCAGGAAAACCCTAGTCCACGCATTTGTCACCTCTCGCTTGGACTATGGGAATGCACTCTACATAGGTGCCAGTAAAAAGAGCGTGCAAGGATTACAATACATCCAAAACGCTGCCGCCCGCCTAGTCCTGATGCTTCCTAGGAGAGCCTCATCCAAAAATGCCCGAACTACTCTTCACTGGCTTCCAATAGGGGAAAGAATTGTATTCAAGGCCCTATGTATTAGTCAACGGATCCTGATGAGGAAAGGCCCAAAGTACTTGCACAACCGACTGTCCCCTTACACTCCAACCAGGGCCTTGCATTCTCAGGGCTCAGGGCTGGTGCAAGTCCCAGTAATAAAAAGAATGAGAATGGGAGGACGTTCTTTCCGCTACCTGGCAGCTAAACAGTGGAACGCACTTCCCATGGACCTTCGGATGGAACAATCTGATAAAATCTTTAGGAAAAGACTGAAAACATGGCTCTTCCAGACATAGAGCCCTTGGGCTTCTGCCTGCCCTTTTTGACACTTCTCTGTAGCTAACTCTGGCCGCAGCGCGGGGACACACTAGCTAGTGTAACCAGGCACTTTACAAACTCTTTATTATTATGTGGAGATATGGGTCGCCCTATGATGGTTGCTCATTGACAAGGACATAATGAGGCACCCTCTCCACCAGCTTCAATGGGGGTTGCCATGGGCAGATTTAATAGCTACTGAATCCTTCTTAACTTTGTTCTATGGCTTGCGGATCAGAGAGTGGGGTTTTCCATGCGGTACTCTTCAAGTGTAATAATTGAATAACCCCAGCCACTGGTCATATGGACCTTTGATCATCGACATGGAGAAGTAAGAAGCAATCATCTACAAAAGTCCACTAACACAGTAAATCGTAAATGACTTTTAGTACAGCCAATAAAGAGAATTTTGAGAGACTTAAGAAAGTTTTATTTTTCAATGTCTCAGGTTTCTCAATGTTATTCATTAACAATTATTTTTAAGCATCAGCATTAGAAATGAATATATTTCAATAAATGTTTTTTCAATGTAAGGTAAAATAATATATTAGCCAAAACAATAATAATTATAGTTGTAATGCAATAAGTGTGTTCCATGAAGGAAGTGCCCTAATCTAAATATATTAGGATAAGGTGAAAGTAAGGTGTCAGGTCAGATACTCAATAAAGAGTTCTGATGAGACAATCAATGCACAAGCAGAAAGCATCTTCATAATAAGCTGGAAAGTAGTCTCAGCTGAAACTCAGCCGACAGTCAATAAAAAAATAGACTAAGCAGCCTCCCATGTAGGGAAGTATTAGAAACTCAAAGATGAGTTATCTCAGAGAGTCAGGAAAGGAATTCAGAAACGCTCATCATCTGGTCTGGCCGTTACTCTAGGAACTTGTACTAAAATAAACACACAATATCCTATTTTGCAACATTATTTTCTTTCGTCCCCTACATCCTCCAATATAATTTCACTAGACTCCTGGGAATAGGCAAACTCCCCATTTTCTCATACTGGTACTATAGTCTTTAGACATTAGAACTTGAAAAGTTATATCATCTGCATTCTGTTGTCCAGATTGTTCTTCTCATGACTCATTCTTCCTTTTGCCTCCTTTCCTCCCAGTGAGAACCTGACTATCAGCTGTGTAATACACAAAAAGCTAGCTAGCAGAAAGCTTCTGGAAAATTACAACATCTGCAGAAAAGAGGCAAAAACATCTTGTGCAAACAACGATTCAATATGAAAACTGGCCTTTGACTGTTAATGCCTTATTTTCAGGTAACATGGCAATCGACAGTTAGGCTAACTTAAGCCAGCACTTACTTACTTCACTTTTAGGATTATAACATTTATGTATGATTTCCTACTAAAAATCTTCACATTTAGTATATGTGCTATTTAAATGTAAGCTTTCCATATTATTATGTTCCCCCTCTGATGGTTGAAAAAACATCACAATTTCTACTTCACAAATTAATCTTTAGAGTGCACTATCATTCTCTGCTGAGCCATTCTTTTTATTTTTCAAGGTTTTTTCTTTTTCTTTCCTATTCTATAGCATCTAAAGCTTTTATACAAGACACATAGCCATAATAAACAAATGCCAATGATTGATACAGTCCTTAATATAACTCTTAAAAGTCCTCCTCTTAGTGTTGCAAGCCAATTTCCCATTGACAGACTCTCCTTTGCTTAAACTGTGAAATACACTAGTAGTTTCCAAAGGTTCTAATTCAGCTTTCAGGTCAGATATGTTCTTTGCAAATTCTTCTGTCTTTCTACATTTGTCAGGAATGTAGGAACCGCAATGTTGAATCTTCAACATTTTGCAGACACTGTTTTTTTCTGCTAACAAAATATCTAAAGCTAATCGATATTGCAAAACAATTGATCTAATAGCCACTAATTCTGTGTCAACAGCCAACAAAGCACCAGATGTACTAGTAGTCAGTTTATCCACAACTGTTGATAACCATTAAATTTGTCATCATTTAAAACTACCCCTGCTGGCGATAAAATTTCTCCCACTAATTGTGTCCAATCATTTGTACTATATGGGTGGCTATGGGGTGGTGCCATGGTCAGAGCGTCTATGCCATTCACCTGATAAATTTTAGGAACTATAAAGTTAAATAGCAAACACCTTTCCCCCCCCCAGTCAGCAGGTATCTGAAAATAGACATCCTGTCCAAGCTCAAAATATACTCCAGGAATAATACTTCTTACCCTGTTGAAATTTGAACAGTTCCTCCCACAACGTTGAATGTGTGTTCACACTTGTTTATCCCAATGTGTTTCTCTCTAAACCAGTTTCTCCTTTTGTAATTTAATTGTCTTCGATCTATTTTGAATTAGGGTATACCATTGTCCTCTTTCTTCCAAACATTCTTTTAAATATCTTTCTCTGCATTTGTCTTATGAAAAATGTGAGCGATTTTCTCCTCTAATGTTAAAATGAACTTCTTTTCTAATCGCCTCATTAAACAGGTTAGATTATTCTTTACAGTGTCTATAACTGTTGGAGATCTAAAGAAATAAAAGGCAATTGCCATGTCTTTTGCATGAGGATGAGGATTTATTCTTTTCTGAAGGGGAACCTTAGAAAGAATCATGTTATTTTTGGAAAAATAATATTCAAAACATTCCCGTCTATTAAATAAACAACTTAAAATTCAACATGTAATTGCAAATGAAACCAGGACGTGATGGTAGATCAAATCTTCAGCAGCTAAAAAAGGTAAATGTGCTCAGACATAAAAATTCTTATTGTCTGAAGCTTGAGCATATTCCTAAACAAATCTAGAATAAACACTAGTCGAAAACTCTTCTTTTGAGAAATCTATAGAGGAAGCTTTCAGTTTTGTTTCATCTACTATGTGAGCAGGGATTGTAGGTACAGATGTAAATCTAATTTTCTCAATTTCTAGTGTAAACCTCATTCAAACTAAAATGATTACATTTGCTAATATTACAACTACTCTCACAAGGAGATCGGAGCACTGAAGCTTTTCAGACACTCACCCCCAGTCTCACATCTGGGTTGAATCCATCATCATTCTTTCGCTCACTTCGCCATCTCAGTTCAGACCCAGCTATATGCAAATCAGCCTTGACCCTGTGCCTCATGGGAACAGTCCAAACAGAAGTGCCAAGCAAGGTCTTCCCTGAACCGGAAATAAGCATCCTGGCACCGGTTTCTAGGTAACACCCTTCATCAGCCAGGCAAGCTTAAATCCAGTGTCAAATTAAGCAAGGGACCCACGTTTGGGTATACCCTGCCAACTTAGAGCGAACAAAGCAAATACAAGGAGATGATGAAGGGAGCACTGAACATTTTCAGACACTTACCCCCAGTCACAGATCTGGGTTGAATCCATCACCATTCTTTAGCTCACTTTAGCTCACTTCGCCACCTCATTTCAGACTCAAATATATGCAAATCAGTCAAGACTGATTTGCATAGGGCTGGACATCTAACATGGGCTTCAATTGGAATTCCATAGAGCATATTATCAAGCCCATTATCGCCGTTTTAGCGGCATTTTTCTGCCACTAAAGCGACTATAATTTTATCGCATGTCTTGATAATATGCCCCACTATTTCTTCCTATGTGCACCTCACTCTCTGGGTGTGCGAGGCATGCACCCAATTAGGTATCCTGCGCATTTGACGGCAGTGTTGAAAATCAATATGGGCTGGTAGGTACCTTTCTATGTTATGTTATGTTAAGAAGTATTTCTAAAGCGCACGTACACCGCATGGTTTCATGGCGCTAACTCTATCAGATGTCGGACCAGGGGTTGGTATTATTCACGTGCCTGCCCAAACAGCCAGGTCTTGAGCATTTTCCTGAAGCTCATAAGGTTGCCACAGGACCGCATCTCCAATGAGAGGGAGTTCCACAATTTTGGGTCCAGGGATGCAAACCTGCATCCTCCCTGGCGTTTTAATTTGAAAGACGAGATGTTTAGTAGCTGGAGGTGTGCTGAGCGCAGGTTGCAGGTAGGGATATACCTCGATAACAGGCAGTTGTTAAATTGAGGGCTCAGGCGGTATAGGGACTTAAAGATTAAGCAACCTGTTTTGAATGCTCACGTTGGGAAATAGGGAGCAAGTGGAGTTTATGGAGTAGGGTACTGGCAGATTGCCATCTTGGTTGCTTGTGGATCAGTCTCGCCGCTTGATTCTGGATCAGCTGGGGGCGTTTAATTAGGTAGAGTGGCATGCCGAGGTAGATTGAATTGTCAAAATCTAGGTGTGAGAGTACCAAGGCAATCACTACCTGATTCAAAGCTGTGTGGGAAGCAGATGGCTGATCTTTCTGGTTTTACGCAGCTGGAAGAGGCAGGTGGAGACCACTGCCCCAACTTGAGCTTTTAATACGAGATCATCATTTATAATGAGTCCAAGGCTTTTGACCAAGGGGGAAGGAAAGGGTGGGGTATCCAGTTCCGACGGCCAGTAGTGTGGGCCCCAAAAGATTTGGCTGTTCCCGGTCAGAACTAGCTCGGTCTTGCCTGAATTAAGTTTTAGGTGATTTAGGTCCGTCCATTGCTGAATGTGGCGCATGATGGCCTGAAACTCCTGGATAGAGGAAGGGGAATTATCAATGGTGAAGATTAACTGAAGGTCGGCAGCATAGTTGAATGTAGTTACTCCTCTGTTCTTCAAAGACTGGATCAGGGGCAGGAGGTATAGGTTGAAAAGATGGGGGGATAATGATGATCCATGCAGTACCCCACAGGTGGGCGCACTTTTAGGGCTGGTGAAAGGGGCCAGGCGAACTGCTTGAGTACGGGCCTCGAGAAATGAAGTGATCCAGTCGAGGGCCGATCCTTGGATGCCGGCCCATCTGACACTGTCTATCAGGAGTTTATGGTCCACCGTGTCAAACGCGGCTGACAAGTCTAGGAGCACCAGGGCCTGAGGGGTACGCTTGTCAGCATTAGAGCGTAATGCGTCCAATACTGAGAGAATCACAGCCTCCGTAGAGTGAGGGGGAAGGAAGCCTGCTTGATGGGGTCCAAATATTCGGAGTGTTCTATGAAATTGGATAGGCACTTAGCTACCTGCGCCTCCAGGGCCTTGGCCAAGTAGGGGAGCAGGGAAAAGGGGCAGTAGTTAGAAAGATTCAAGGGGTCGGCTCCTGGTTTCTTTAGGAGGGGGACCACTATGGCCTCCTTGAATGCGCGAGGGACATTGCCCTGCAAGAGGGACTCGCTCAGAAGAGGCAAATGGTGTGTGGCAGAGCAGAGAAGGTGTCTTTTAGAATGTAAGGTGGGCAACAATCCCTGGGGGAGCCTGATTTTACTCTGGCCATCAAGTCAAGGAGGGACTGATTGCTGATCTCCGGGAAGTGATCTAAGCTAGACAGATTTGTTATCGTGGTGCCGGGAGACCCGATAAGGCTAGATGAAGGGATGCTAGCTTTGAAGTTAGACCTCTTGTTTTCAAAATAGTCATTTAGAGAATTACATACTTCTTGGGTGGGTGTTTGTTTAGGTTGTATTCTCTCTGCATTGCAGAGATCGTTGACTATAGAGAATATTTCCCTTCGACCTATTGTTGAAGTTCAGGATTCTATCAGCTTGGCTCCAGGTAGGATTTTCTTACATAGTTTTTAATCAAAATCCAGTCATCTGGGTTAAAGTCATGACACTGCTCCTGATGTGAACTGGCTCCAACCTGGTGAGAAACAAAACACACCAAATCAACTAATCCTTAGCAGTAATCGAGTATTAGATTATCTGTGATGATTACAAGCAAATTCGCAGGCACAGCAGGTAGACTCAAAGCATGATCCATGAGGATTTCATGTGGCGATAGTCCAGTTCTCCTGTCAGGGATGCTTTGAAGACTCAGCAAAGCCAGTGGAAAAGCATCCCGCCATTTCAGAGAAGTAGATGCACAGACTTTAGCCAATTGAGATTTCAGTGTGCCATTCAAGTGCACGACTATCCTTGAAGCCTCGCGGGATGATAGCTACAGTTCAATCTCTGTACCACTTGAAGAGCCACACACAGCATTGTAAGGACCTCATCAATAAAATGGTCCCTCAGTCTGACTCCAAAGAAACCAGAAATTGAACCTTAGAATGAGTTTACGTACCAGCAGTTTAGCTACAGTGAGGCTGTCATGTCCCCATGTTGGGTAGGCTCCCACCCATCAGGGGAAAATGCACACTATAAACAGGATCTATCTCAGCCCACTGTAAACAGGCATTTTCACAACGTCCAACTGCATCCTATTAAAGGGTCCTCCTGATTTTCCAATGAGACTAAGTGTTACAGGGGTTCTCCTCCCTACATTCTTCTGCTAGTATGTAACACACCTATGTCATAGCTCTTCCACAAATTCTGCCTAAACAACCTAACCACTGTGTATGTTCCAATGTGTTCAGGACCATGGAAATGTTGTGTTCTGGAAAACAACAGGCTATTTGTAAACACTGGTGTTCCATGAGCTGAAACCCAAATGTTGTTGCCATTTTTAACACATCCTGCTTTGAAGCACCCTTGCTGTTCTGCCTCTCAAATTTCTTCCTGCAACCTTTTGATTACTTCTCAATTATAAGCTACATACAGCAACATCAAAAAGGTAGGGTCCCCATCGGATTTATTTGTATATTCTCCCTTAAATGTACATGCCACAAGTGCACCATATTGTGCAACTTCTTTTGCTTGTCTATTTTCAATAGTGGCATCATCTTTGCCACTTCTGTGAGCTGCACTTTTAATTGCAGCAATCTCTTGGGGCACCTGCAAAGCCTCTAATATTATTACGTATTCCCTATTCCTGATTGGGGAGCCAGATGATGTCATAAGACCCCTTTAAACCAAAACAGCACAACACCATGTAAATATAGTCACTATCAATTGAGCTCAAAGATTGCATACTCTTGTAAGGGCAATTCAGTCTGCCACTTGTGCAGGGGAAACATCTCAAAGCCAGGAGACTTCGACTACTTCCTGAATTGTACAAACAGCGTAAGAAGCTCTAAAAGTTCCCTCATTCTCTCGTAAATATGAGCCATCCACATAAATGACATAGTCAGGCTCATTGAGAGGTTCCTCCTTAATTTTTACTCTAGGGTCGCAGTATAATTCTGGCACAACAAGACAGTCATGTTCAACTTCATCCCCATCAATTTCCTTTTCAGGGAATGGTAGCAATGCTGCTAATTTTAGATTTTGACACATCTTCAGAACAACATTATCAGCAGCAAGTATTTGATGTTCATAATTTGTAAGTCTGCTGTTTGTCAAGTATTGTGTTTTTGTAGGGTAAGCAATATTTCCACAGAGTGAGGCCCTATCACTGTAAGAGGGTGTCCCAACACTATGCTCTCACATCTCTCAATACTTACACCGACAAACGCAACTGCTTTAAGGCAGCCTTGTGCATCAGCCTCAGTATAAGCTTGGCCACTAGAGAAAAGCTGGATATCCACTGTCTACAGTAGCCAACCATTCCCAGGAAATGTCTGACTTCTTTCTGAGTCCTGGGTGGGCTCATCTTCAGAATTGTCTCTATTCTCTGCTGTGACCGTTCTCATCCAGATGATTTAAAAGAGAAATTGTGTCCTGTTTTCAAGCTTCTTGCATAATTGATCCCACAAGCAGGGCATCAATGTAGTACACAAGAACTGAATTACAAGGCATCTGTATAGTTTTAGGAATATTTTTCAAGATCTGATTAAAGATAGAAGGACTTTTTGTATACTCCGGTGGAACTCTGCAACATGCCAAAACTCTATTTCTAAATACAAATGAGAACAAGTATTGACTGCCCTTGTGCAGCAGAATAGAGAAAAGGGCATGCCAGAGATCCACAATGGTAAACCATGCTGCAGTGCAGAGAATCTGAACTAGTATTGTTACTGGATTCGGTACCATTGGACAACATAGGGCAACTATGTTGTTCATGCTTCGAAAGTCCTCTACAATTCTATATTTCCCACTGGGCTTCTGTAAACACATTACTGCCAGCATTACCATTACAGAAATAACTACTGCTCATTGCAGTTTATCATTGCTGCACAAAAAGAAGATCAAAACTGAGCTGATTGCAAAATAAATTAAGCCATGATCATGTGGTGAGCCTTCCTCTACGAATTAGGAAATCCCCATTATCAAACAGCTCACCACTTTATCAACCCACAAAAAATGCAAGATCTTGTGCTTGATTTGCATAGCCAGCTTCATCATCACCTGCCATTAACCAAAGGGTGAATGGACTGACCACCAAGGCACCCCTTTTTATCATCTTCACAATGCTAGATCTACCCAAGGAGAAAAAGCAAAATTGAAGACACATTTCCAGTCGTTGAACAACTTTGCCGTCAATCCATCACAAATCAACTTATTTTCACAGACCAAGACTTTTAACTCTTAATTTTATATCAATTCCATACAAATCAATCTCAAACACAGAATGCAGGACACCAATGACATCCACTGCCTGGTTAAAAGCAACCTATCTTAATAATATGATCCACACCAGAACTCACCAACATACAAACTGCAATCTGAAGGCAGGTGAAACAGTGGTGTTAGTGGTAGATACAGGGTCACCTCACACCTCTAAAAAAGAACTACACATTCTCTCTACCTACACCTTTGTAGAATGCTAGATGAACCATGGAAACAGGCAGATAAATTGCATAATTAATTAATTCATAAAGCACTATAAATACAGGCCTACAATGGGAAAAACTCATAACCAGTCACTGCAGCATGACGCTTTGTGTATATGTGATAATTAAACATGAACCTGACTCTGAAATGTATCTGCAATTTATTTTCTGCCTAACTGTATTTGTTTGGTTGTTAAATGCATAAATATATGTGTTCCACAATGCAAACTTCCTATTTGGAAAGCTAATGACCAGTGGTGGTATTTACATACCGTCACGTTAATGCATATCCATGCCACTGACAGTCAGTCATTCTGGTAGAGCGTCAATCTCAGCAGATTTACCAGTGGTGATAGTTTATAAGTAATGATGTCCTGTCTGTCTATCGTTCACCATATCTATTTGTAAAACCTTCACAAACGTCCATCTCTATGTCATTTTCAGTGCCTGTTATCACTGACCATTCAAAGGTGCAGGGATTCAATCGTTTGTCAGTGATCTTACAGAGTTTGTAACAGAGACCATGCTCAAACAGGCAGGCACATGCTCATCATCTAAACACCAGTTTGTGGCTTTTTCATTAATTCTTGACTGGGATTGTCAACTGTAACTCAGCACAAATCTCCAGGAGCTTTTTGCACAAAGAATTTTGGTGACTCTTTTAACCACAAGTGTTCTGGGAAACATGGTAATTGATGTTGGGAAAAAAACAGCAGGAAAATCTCTTTGTATGTCATAACTACTGATAGCGGTACAAAAGGGGGTGGTGATGGACGGAGCATCTGAATCAATCAAACACTCACACCCAGTCAAAAGATCTGGGTTTAATCCATCACCGTTCTTTAGCCCACTCTGCCACCCCAGTTCAGACATGGCTATATGCAAATTAGTCTGTCCCTGGCCCAGTGCATCATGGGAACAGGGCAGACCAAACTACCAAGCCAATTCTTCACCAGAAAGGATACAAGCTACCGGGGACCGGTTTCTGGCATTTCAGCCTCGTCGGCCCGGCTTGCTTGAATCCAGTGGCAAATTGAGCAAGGGACTCACGTCTGAGCATACCCTGCCACACTTATGGCGGCCAAAAGCAGTACAAAAGGGGGTGGTGATGGACGGAGCATCTGAATCAATCAAACACTCACACCCAGTCAAAAGATCTGGGTTTAATCCATCACCGTTCTTTAGCCCACTCTGCCACCCCAGTTCAGACATGGCTATATGCAAATCAGTCTGACCCTGTGCCTCATGGGAACAGTCCAGCCCGAACTGCCAAGCCATGTCTTCCCTGGACCGGAAACAAGCTTCCGAGGACCGGTTTCTGGCATTCCAGCCGTCTTCAGCCCGGCTTGCTTGAATCCAGTGGCAAAGTGAGCAAGGGACTCAAGTCTGAGCATACCCTGCCACACTTATGGCGGCCAAAAGCGGTACAAAAGGGGGTGGTGATGGTCGGAGCATCTGAATCAATTAAACACTCACACCCAGTCAAAAGATCTGGGTTTAATCCATCACCGTTCTTTAGCCCACTCTGCCACCCCAGTACAGACATGGCTCTATGCAAATCAGTCTGAACCTGTGCCTCATGGGAACAGTCCAGCCCGAACTGCCAAGCCATGACTTCCCTTGACCGGAAACAAGCTTCCGAGGACCGGTTTCTGGCATTCCAGCCGTCTTCAGCCCGGCTTGCTTGAATCCAGTGGCAAAGTGAGCAAGGGACTCACGTCTGAGCATACCCTGCCACACTTATGGCGGCCAAAAGCGGTACAAAAGGGGGTGGTGATGGACGGAGCATCTGAATCAATCAAACACTCACACCCAGTCAAAAGATCTGGGTTTAATCCATCACCGTTCTTTAGCCCACTCTGCCACCCCAGTTCAGACATGGCTATATGCAAATCAGTCTGACCTTGTGCCTCATGGGAACAGTCCAGCCCGAACTGCCAAGCCATGTCTTCCCTGGACCGGCAACAAGCTTCCGAGGACCGGTTTCTGGCATTCCAGCCGTCTTCAGCCCGGCTTGCTTGAATCCAGTGGCAAAGTGAGCAAGGGACTCACGTCTGAGCATACCTTGCCACACTTATGGCGGCCAAAAGCGGTACAAAAGGGGGTGGTGATGGACAGATCATCTGAATCAATCAAACACTCACACCCAGTCAAAAGATCCGGGTTTATTCCATCACCGTTCTTTAGCCCACTCTGCCACCCCAGTTCAGACATGGCTATATGCAAATCAGTCTGACCCTGTGCCTCATGGGAACAGTCCAGCCCAAACTGCCAAGCCATGTCTTCCCTGGACCGGAAACAAGCTTCCGAGGACCGGTTTCTGGCATTCCAGCCGTCTTCAGCCCGGCTTGCTTGAATCCAGTGGCAAAGTGAGCAAGGGACTCACGTCTGAGCATACCCTGCCACACTTATGGCGCCCAAAAGCGGTACAAAAGGGGGTGGTGATGGACGGAGCATCTGAATCAATCAAACACTCACACCCAGTCAAAAGATCTGGGTTTAATCCATCACCGTTCTTTAGCCCACACTGCTACCCCAGTTCAGACATGGCTATATGCAAATCAGTCTGACCCTGTGCCTCATGGGAACAGTCCAGCCCGAACTGCCAAGCCATGTCTTCCCTGGACCGGAAATAACTACTGATAGAGCGTGCAGGTCACCCGTCTATAATTATACCTAAATACTCACCTAGGGCCATATACACAATAATCACAATTTGTCAGATCAGGCAACCTGGGCACTGACTATCAGATATTGTACTTCCTAGGTCCTATACCCTTGACTTACTCTCCTGGTCACTCGTATCCGTGGACCTATGGGATCAGGGAGTTTAGCATAATGGGTATGGTAGCAATACAATATTATGCACTCATATAATAACCACAGACTCGAGAAGTTTTGAAAACCCATATCTAATCTTCATTAAAATTCATAAGCCAAAGGTTTACAGCAAGTAAGCTATCAATAACCAGAATCATGAAAAGTGTATAACTATGCAAAAGATATATTATGCCAACCATTTAGAATTCTAAAGGGAAGATAAGAACAAGGAACATACTGAAAGGAACTTATAGAGATCGGATTTGAAATGATATCTTCTAAAGGATGGGAAAAATGAGGGACATGCTAGAAGTCACAGTTTAATCGCTTTCAAAGGGTGGGTCAGAAAAGGGAACACAAATTGTAATGGCGAAAATGAAGTAACTATATAGCTATAGGGAAGGTAAGAAAATAGAACATGCTAATAATTCAGAATAACCACTTTAGCTTTTCTAAAGGAGGGTAAAGAAAAGGAACATTTACATTTTCATGAACAGTTCTTTATCTTCAATTCTAAACGATAGGAGAAAAATGGGTCATGCTAAAATAGCAAGAATCACGATTTTATTAATTATCCCAAGGAGGGGGAAAGAAAAAGGACCATATGCAATTATGACTTTAGCAAGATTCAGGGAGGGTAAGAAAAGGACGCAAATGTACTTATTTGTTTCCCACACAGATTTATATTTACCTAGAACGGTGTGAAGACCAACCCTTCCCAGGGGTCAGTTAAAGGACAGAAACCCCGAAAGTTGCAAACGCCAGTAGGCCAGCAAGTGCAGGTCAGAATCAGGACAGGAAAGCCAGATTTGGATCAGAACCGGACTACCGAAAGTTGAGACCAGCACCCGCAGCTCAGGTGCAACGCCTGCGCTACTCCCTCTCTGCAGCTATCAGTCAGAACCAGTTATCGATTTCCCCAGCAAAGTGCTCCACCAGCACTTCAGGTCCCGGAACCCCGATTGGGTTGGCGAGTCTTCTGACAGAGTGCTCCGCTGCACCTATGTTCTCGATCAGCTATTGAGTGCGTTGGGTCAGTGACAGGTCAGCTATTCGGACAAGTCGGACAATTTCTCGAGCTAAACCTACGCTAGTTATACTATTTTCCAGGTCAGTGTACCACCCCCCAAATGTTGCAAGTGTAAGAATCCCCAATTTCGATTGGACAAGGAAGAGGACAGGTCATCACACCACCCAATATTTTAGAATTTCGCCGTCTCCTATGGCCCGCCCAATGAATTCAGGTTCTCATGATGTCTTCATTTCATATAACTATGAACAGTCTATTGACAAATACATTGTAGTCTTTTGACTTCTTCTTAGTGGGGTTAGACGTGAGTTCCCAGGCACATCTTGGCTGGTGTTTCCATCTGGCTTGCGTTCAATAACACAGAGTTCATCCTCTGGCTGTGGACTGTCATGCGCAGAAATGATTTTCAAAATGGAGTAAGTAGCACCTCCCAGGCCCAAAGATTACGATACATGAAAAGTAAAAGGAAACAGCTTTAGAACACAGAATAAATGAATACACTGTATACCATGAATCTCTACTCTATACCCATTACTTTATAATAAACTATAGCATTAGGATTAAGCAGAACGGACAGCTTAGCAAAAGCAGCAGTGCAAGCTTCTCGCATGTGAGAACACAAAGCAGCCATCTTTTTTCTAATGCGCAGATGCGAACAGCTTCCCTCCAAAGCTGCGAGTACGTCATGTCACGTGGGTATGACAGACACACGCGCAGTCCAAATTCCCGCATAGCAGCAGCCATTTTAGGTGCAAGCGTATTAGTATTAGTAAACACATAAGCAAGCTTCACTCGGACACCCGGTATGTAGGGGAAAATGTAAGTTTAGTAGGACAAACATGTTGGTCACTTATTAATACTGTTATTCGAGGTTCTTGAATACGAGCAAGCGGCTTTATGTGCGAATCCTTGCTCCATTAATCCCCTCTTTGATGACATTTTATATCATCACAATTAATGGAACCAGATGCCAACTTCTCACATTTCACCCATTTCAATCTCTTCAAACTTTCTATTTTGCTTTTTCTCAACATTTTTAGCAGGATGAGAATTTTTCATCTTTTTTTTAAATCTGATTATTCAATTTTTCTAATTCGAGCTCTTCAATATTCCTTTTCACTCCACGCTAATTCCCCAAATATTTCTTTTTGTGTTTTCGAAAATTGCAGCAAATTATTATCCCGAATACTAATAAACCTATTCCCGCTATTGGCATCAGTACTTTGCTCACAAGACTTTTGCCTAAATTAGAAAACCAACTACCTACGGCGGAGAGACCATCAGTAAGTCTCTTCCAGACACCGTCAACCTCCAGTGGTTTAAGCTCTTTTTCCAAATTCGTAATATTTCTCACATACCCTTTATTTTCCACACTCTTGTCTGGTATGTAAGTGCAACAATGTTGCGCTTTCAACATTCTGCAGACTCCGCCCTCTTTTGCCAATAACGTGTCAAGAGCAAGTCGATTTTGTAAAACCGTTGATCTGATCGCAACCAATTCGGTATTGACCATCAGGAAACCTCCAGCAGTGTCAGTTGATAACCGATCCACTACTGTTGACAATTTGCAGATTCTGTGTGTATTCAGAGCCACTCCCACTGTAGGTATCAATGCACTAAAAATATCACCTACTATTTCACCAACACTTTCTCTTTTACTACGTACTAATTCATTAGTTCTTTCATTGCTTCCACAATGATTTTTCCCACATGGTATATCTTTGGGAAGACAATACCAAAATAGCAGCTCCCTTACCAATGGTCGGGCAGTTTGAAATAGGCCTTGTTTCCACATATATAATAAATTCCAGGAAATACAGGCTCTGACCCATCTTTGTGAACCCCAACCCCCAATTACCTTGTAATTGTGCTCGCACTCACTGGAACCAATGAATATATTGTTATAATAACTGGTTCTTTCCCTGTGAAGACAAAGTTTCCCGTTCCTTTCGAAATCCAGCAACATAGCAGCATTAGCCCCACCATTTGAGGTGCTCCCTATGCTTTCAGCCCATTTAGGAGTTTTCTGATTCTTGTCATTCGCTTTCTTTTGGAAATTCTCTCTTCTTTTCTCTACCATGTTCAGAAACATTTTCACTTTTTCTTGTAATAATCAGGTCAAATTATTCTTGTGTGCGTCATCTATATTTATTTTACCTACAGTTAGAAAATATTCACTCATGTAACGTGCTACATCTCTAGTTGTATGTACAGGGTTTAGGTTTCTCCGTACAGGAAGTTCAGAAAATATCACATCTAGATTAGAATAGTAATACTGTAATGGTCCTCTTTTGTAAAATAAGCTAGCTAAAACACTACATGAAATTCCATAGGTTAGTGGCAAATGGTGGTACTTCACACCCTCAGCTACTGAAGTAGGCAGCTTCATGCAGACATTACAGTCTTCTATTTGCATAGCTTCTACATAATGTACTAATAGGGTTGCAAATACATTTACATGAGTTCTGTTCTTGATTGTATTATAATGTAGTCCTTCCTCATCTGGTGCTTCTAAGTCTACTTTTGTTTGTCTAAGGCTAAGTGCTCTCTCTTGTATATCTACTCTTTGTGGTGTGTCACTAGTTTGTAGCTCTTCAGTGTCTTGTGGCAATTGATTAGTAGGGTACAGGTTTGTGCCTTTTCTCATCATGTAAGGAATAGTTATTGTTAGTCCTATCCAAAGTATAAGTACTATTGCTATACTACATAAACATAATTTACAGCATGTTTTTAAACAACCTTGTTTCGGTCTTCCATTAACAGAAGGATCAGCCATTTTGACTTAAAGGAGTTTTTAACCCCTCTTTGTAACTTTACACAGCTTCTTTTACCCTATCTGGATTTCAGGTCGGTCTCACTTCTTCATCAGTCTGGTCAGTAATCAATTCTTCATCACTTTCGTCACTTATTTCCAGGTTTTCAAAGTCTTCCAATACAAGATAAGTCCATTCAGGGCTTTTATATTTATTATTTAGTCTTTTTATTCGGGGACTCCTTCTTCTGGTTTGTATCGCAGATGGTTCAGCTTGACTTGAGACTTCATTCACCTGCTCAGGTTCTTCGTTGATTGTCTTTAGTCGCAGTCTCAGTCTTTCGACAAATCTAGGCAACTTGTCTACTTTTCTGAGTCTTTTAACTGGCACTGTGTCTTGGCCCTCTTCAAATGCACTTTTATTTTCATTCAGTTGTGGCACATTTGTTTCAAGATCGTCTTCTGTTTTCCTCCCTAACTGACTAGGTCCAGGTCTTATTTCAGCTTCTTCTGCCTGGTCTCTAAACTGGCCTTGTTCAGGTATATGCTGGATTTGACTTTGGTTTATTTCGTTTCTTCTTCCTGAACACAATTGTCTATTCCTATCTGGTCCTGTTCAAGCTCTTCGAAGTTTTGATTTTCTTCCTCTTGAACCTCCGCCCTAATTTCTATCTGTCCCTCTTTAGGCTCAGGAGTTCTTGGAGGTGTGTCGATTGCCTGCTCTTTCCCTATCTGATCCTCCTCAGTATCCGTTTTGATTTGGATTTCGATGATCTGAGTATCTCCTTCTTCCTGTGACTCGGTTTGCCATATCGGAGCAGAAGGATCAAAAATAGAATTCCTGCTACGAGTCCCAAAAGAAGTGGTAGGCCGCCAAAGACAGAATGGACAAAATTAGGGAAAATGCCCAGAACTGTTTCGAAGGGTGTTAACAGTCCCGAAAAAATTGTCTTAAATATATGTGGGATACCACTGGTATCTGACATATTTAGGATTTGGCTTAGCATTTCTACGAAATGCACGGGGCAATTTGTTGATAAAAGGGTATGTATCTTTGCTGTTGTCCTTGCGACTTGCAGATCATACGTTTCTTTTGATGACGTTAAGGGCACAGTTGTCTGTAAAAGAACAGACTTTATTCTGCTTAAAGTATCAATTCGAATAGAAGAGATATTCAAAGAAGGCCAAATTGTTGCCTCTGTTTCTGGAGTGCTGTTTGGATACAATACTTGCATACAGCAAGTGACCATGGAACTCACGCTGACGAGATAGGCTTTTCCTGGCACCAACCTGCCACAACAGCTGTGGTCATTTATTAGAATATATCTCCCGTTAGAAAGTTGTCTAAAGAATGGCTCTATCTGTGTTGTAGGAGTGCCGTGCAGGTGACATGAAAGGTAATTTGAATACCCATCGCAGGGTTAATGCCTTCACAAAGGAGTGTACCACTCAGTGATCTTTTACATTTGTTACCACTAAGAAATACATTCCTTTTCTTTTCACTGTAGCATGTATGTGTATAAGGTAATTTCCATGTTGACTTGATGTACCCTTTAACCAACCTTTCATACTGGCCCGCTGGTATATACTCTTGGCAGTATTTAAATTGGAAAGTTGTTATCGGAATTGTAATTGTTCCGTGTATTATCCATTCAATGACAGGTCTTTCTGACATTGTCAATGGTAATCTCTCAAGTTTTTCAATGCTCAGATTCGTATAGTCTGCTCCTTTTTGTGCCAAACTGATTTGTTTATCAGTAAGGTTAAAGATAGAGAATAAGGACGTTGTGTTGATTAAACGCTATGGTACGTAGCCTGAACACAGATTTTGCAACGTCCAGCCAAGCTGTACAATAGAACGCAATTGGGACTGACTGTGTTGTAACATTAGTAAGTCCTGCTCTATTATATCAATAGCAGATGATACAATACTGTCCAGTGAATATATTCTGGAGGACAGGGTCATTAACCCATTGTCCACAACAGAAAGTGATTTTTCCAAATTAATACGATCAATTTCTCGTATTTTTTCCGCTGTTTCAATTTGCATTACTTTCCAAGCTTCATTGTACGCAGCGTATATACCGGCCGCTATGAAACGTTTTTGACGCTGTTTGCGTGGTCCCATTATGAAATCACGCAAGTCAGCACCGTCTTTAAGTAAAGTCAAGTGTTGCTTAATTTCAGCCAGTGTGGATTTTTGTAGCCACTCAAGGCATAGTTTGCCTACACTGTATGTTGTAACTATCCCTGGATGTTGTCTCTGGGAGTATCTTGGGTCTGGCCTGGTCATTTTTAACCCCTGTATTTTGTTCAGGAATCTATCTTGACAGTTATTTGTGTCTGTGGGCCAGATCAACCATTTTTTCCAATCAGGATGTGTTCTGTTTTGGTTTAAAATTTTAGGTACGTCTATCTCCATGTCTGTAGTGCTATTATTATCAGGTATGGGCTTTGGAATAGACGGTTTGTTTAAGTCTTTAATTTTCGCTAGGCCAAGACAGTTTGTCTGTTGAATGGTGTCATTCAAGAATATTATTTGTTCTGGGATCATGCAGGCTCGAAATAATGCTTCTAAAACTTGTACCTGCCAATCTTTTGTACCCCAGATGGTTTTTGTTTCAATGTTGTTCTTCCAGAAATCAAAACCGAATGTATTAATTTTTTCACAAAATGTTTCTGAATAAATCAATTTAGTATTTGTAAACCTTGTTTTCATTCCTGTCTTATTTAACATTTTAAAATAAGACGTTTCTGCATCACTTGTGTTAAACCCTGAGAAGTATGGGAATTTCTCATAAAATGTTTTCAAGCTGCTTTTAGGTGGAGTTGCACAATGTTCCCATTGATTATAATTAAAAACATTTCTAGGTTGAGCAGATTTATGCAAATAGTGATGTGCAAAGTGATTATAACAATACATTTCTTCTGAGCCTGAGCTCACCTTCTCCTTGATTGAGGTAAGAACAGCTATAGTAAATCTCCCTACGGGCAAGGCGGCAGGCCTGGATAAGGTACCGGGGGATTTATACAAACAGGAACCCGAGATATGGGCCCCCTACCTTCAAAAATGTTTTAATGCAATTCTAGGGGGAATGGCTCCTCCCATTACTTGGCTGGGGGCCGAGTTGGTGCCAATATTTAAGAAGGGCTCACCTCTCTTACTTCTGAATTACAGGCCTATCAGCCTTATAGATGTTTCGCAGAAACTCTTTTCAAGGCTGATCTTGGATCACCTTTTAGAATGGGTAGAAGATTAAAAAATCCTGAGTGTCTACCAGGCGGGTTTCCGAAAGAAGGTATCCACCGTCGACCAGATCTTCAGACTAAAGATGCTGTTCTGGAAAACGGTCAAAATAAAGGGGGGCTCACTGCATACTGTTTTTGTTGACCTCCGTGCGGCCTTCGACCTGGTCCCACGGGGGAAACTTTGGAGCGTATTAAGGGATTTAGGCATACCCTCGCCTCTCTTGAATATCCTAATTCGCCTCCACTCACAGAACTTTGCAAGGGTAAGATGTGGGAGGCAAGGGACCCTGTCGGCAGCCTTCCCCGCTTGCAGAGGGGTATGGCAGGGTTGTGTGTTAGCACCGACCCTGTTTTGCCTCTTTGTAAACGGGGTGATTGACTGCCTGAACAGGGTCCCAAATAGGGACGCTCCTAGGCTGGCGGGAACAGGTATCTCTGCGATCATGTTCGCAGATGATACCTTGTTGCTCGCAAAGACACCAATGGGTATACAGAGAGTCCTGGACGCCTTTGTTGCCTTCTGCCATGACAGGGGCCTGGAAATAAACAAATCTAAAACAAAGTACATGATTTTCAACCCACCGAGAACGTCTCGTCCTAACCCTATTATAGAAGGTGTCCGCTTGGAGAGAGTCTCAACATTTGAGTACCTGGGCCTTACTCTGAACGAGGAAATGACCTGGGCACACCACCAGACCAAATCCCAACTAAAGCTCTCCCAAAAAATAGGTGGGATTTTTAAACTCCTTAAAAAAACCACCTTTAAACCAGTATCTCCTCCTCTTGAAATTTGTAAGCTGCAGGCACGGGGTGCGGTGATCTACGGGGGCGAGTTATGGGGACACTGCTGCCACACAGACATTATCACCACCGAAAACAGGTTTATTAGGCAGCTGCTATCTCTACCACCTGGCACCCCGCTTCTCCCCATTAGATTAGATTTGGGCCTTAGATCAATAAAGGGGGAACTAGGCCTAAAACCTCTTGCCTTTTGGAGACGACTATGGGCGACTCCCGAATTGGCCAGTTATAGGAGTGAATTGACTGAACTCCTACAGCTGCCAAACATATGGAATATCCCATGGTTCAAACATATTAGGCAAGAGTTCGACAGATTGGGTTATCCCCAAGTTTGGAGGAACCCCGCAGAAGCGTGTAGTGGGCTACCCCGGCGGGAATTGGTGAAAAAATATTACCATAAATATTTGTCTGATTGCCAATCTAACCCCAAAACAGGGCCATTAACTATGTCATTTCTCGACCAAAAGGATAACTACAAATTTGAGCCTGTCTTGGACATAATTAGCCCGAGCGCATATAGGAAGCTATACCTCCTATGGAGATATGACTCCCTACCGCTCAGAGGTCTAACAACACGATGGTACCATGACGCCCCTGCAAACTGCCCAGTGTGCGATGCTGAAATAGTCGGACGTACACATGGTCTTCTTCTGCCCCTCCTACATGACTCCTAGGAAGAAGTGGATAATTCCCATCTGCAAAAATCTGGGCATCAGGCACCACCACCAATCATATAGAATATTAAAAACTGACCTGTCGCCATGTATTGTTTTTGGGGTTACGAAATTTCTGGCTTCAATGTGGAATATCAGGAGGAAAAGTCTGGAATAATGAATTACTATGAACGGTGTAACCTGGTAGGGGGTAACGGGTTCGGGTTTATGTTGTATTAAAGGGGTAGTTTACGGGACACGCCCGTTTCAGGATGTTGGAAAATGTGTGTCTTATTTCCTTTTTTAAACTTTTCATAGTAATTGATGTTTTAATATTTTTAAAGCTGTATTTTACTGTGCTTCTTTTATGACATTCATATGTCGAAATAAAGATAATAAAAAAAAAATACATTTCTTCATAATTTGATGAACCCTGTAAGTAATCATGTTCTGTAAATTTTGCTGACATTACTAAATCTGACATCATATCATTAATACTTTCAAAGTCCCAATCATCAGAGAATGTACTCTGTTTTACAAAGTCACTTAATGAAACCTTGAACTGATGTGGATATTTCAAGAGCTCAACCGGGCCATAGATTTCATAATCCGTTTTGTCCCATGCTACCCCATTGGATTGGCTATGACATTCACTGATGATAATTCTCTTTTCTCGATGTGAGATGACTTGTGTGGCTTTAGGACCAAGTTGATGTTCTGACTTGCTGTGTCCATTGTACTGTATTTTCCTTCAATGATTTTTCCCAAATAAAGAATCATGATGAGCCAAAGCAGGAGGTAAAGTACACCTAATACAATCCAAAATTCAATCCATGGAGAAATCAGGTAGGTTTCTTTGAGTTGATGAAAGAGTTCTGTTACTTTGTCAATAAAAGTTTTTATTGCTGGCGTTTCTTCCTGTTCGCTTGGATCTTCAGAAAAGTTATCAAAATTGATGAAGTAGCCAGATGCAGTTCTGTCAATTGTTGGAATTGCTTCCGAATTTTCATTTGCTTTTGGATTTTTCTTTGTTTCTCTAGCATAGTCTGAGGCTACATCGTGGTAGACTGGTGTTTCTTGACGAACTGTTGCAATTTGAGTTTCAAGAGGCAAAAGTTCCATGGCATTGTTGCATAGTCCTTTTTTATTCACTGCAGGTTTATAGAATGTGATTAGTCTCTCAGTTTGAACCTCTTGTATTGTAGCACATTTTGGTACTCTGCTATTTCTTGGGAGTCCACTGGGCCTACTACTTATTATTGGCCACATGATTGTGGTTTTACCAGGTCGAGGGATACAACTTGGTTCTCCATTTTACCAGCAAGGGGCGGTAGTACAACTGATCTTGTTCCGCTGACAGCTTAGACAGGTACTGCTTTTCTGTAAGAAGGCCCAAATTCCTTCTTCACCGCGATCTTCTCTCTGACCAGATCCCCAATCTTTGGAATCCAGACAAGCCTTGCTGGGACAGGTGGTTTATCTTCAGTGGCTGTTGGGTGCTGTTTTAATTTTACGTTGCTCAGGCCTTTTCTTGTTTCATTTAAGTCCTGTAAAATAGCCAAACAATCTTTGATATCAAAGCATTATTCTTCTACCACTGAAGTCTGACTATCAAGGTCCTGAATATGCATTCTAGTCCCGAACAATAGCTCGTACAGACTGAAACCTTTTAGAGATTTTCTTGGCAGATTATTAAGACTACGTTGGACACTTGTTAAATGTTGGACCCACCCATCACCCGAACCTAATACCCTCGCCGTTATAGATTGCTTTATGTCCCGGTTTTTTCTTTCTACTACCGCATTTCCCTCAGGATGGAAGGGACAAGAGTACAGCAATGCAATGCCCATGCTGGTCATGGCCTCCTTATAAGCCCGAGAGCTAAAAGCAGGACCCTGGTAGCAATACCAAATGCATATGTGCCGATAAAGACTCGCAAATCTTTTATAACAGTTCTGGCGTCAGCCGTGTGCTGGTGTCTGCATTTTTAGTGAATCTAGTCTTAAACATTAATGGGACGCATTTCTCCTATTGGATTTCTGTGTATAGATAGCCTTATGCTTTCTAAAAGAAGGGTCCTGGCAATAATCCGGTCGGTTCGCCACTGCGATCTCTGTTGCAGTTTGGACAGCCCTTCGCAAATTTGTAAAATTGCAGGCTCATCACCAGTATTCTGATTGTAATTCTTTAAGAGATTTCAAGATCTCTTGGTGCCTTAGACCTAATCCCATAAGTGCTGCTTGAATCAAGAAGACTCTCCTGTTTGTGTTTGGAATTACTCTGTCCCCCACTTCAGGGATTCGAGCAAAAGGAACGGAGTATGCATCAATTATGTATGTATAAGTGAGTGGATAGTTCAGAGGTAATGCTGCACAGTCGCTTTGTAAAGACGTTTTTACCGCCAGCATTGTTTCTCCGTCTATGTATTTATCTGAACGCTTTTTTGTGGCTATGGAAGCCGGTTGAGCTGCTTCCGCTGTGGCTGTGTCAGCCAACGAATTTCCTGCAACGTGAACGCCATCACGTTGATGACTCAGTGTATGGATCACGTGAGTCTTTTGTAGTTCTTTCTGCAAAAGAACTACCTGTTCCCAAAGCTTCTTATGCTTTATTGTGGCACCTGTGTCATCTTTGTAATCGTTTTGAACCTAGTTCTGCAAGTCATTGTTGTAAGATTTGACGCAGTAATGCGAATCGCACACTATTAGTGTGGGGAATTCGCGATCTGCATTTTGAAGCGCGATCTTTAAAGATCTTATTTCAGCTCGCTGAGTTGAACAGTTTCTGAGTGATTCAGTTTTGGTAATTAACGGTCTGAATTTACCCAAGTGCCAGCGACCTTTAACAATCGCGCCCGCTGCGTTGTAGGATTTTTTCTCTACATCGTAGTGTTGTGCAAATCTGTCCATGTAGATTACACATGTGTATTGTTCGAGAGGCAGAATTTCGATTGGCAGAGGATATTCTTTTTCATATGTTAGATCTTTCAGTTTTTTCATTTTTGCGTCAAAATAGTATATCACGTTTTCTGCAGCAAGAGAATTTTCCCATTGTATCCATTTTGGATCTATTGACACATTAGTCAAATTGCGTGGGCTTGTTAATGCCTCAAAGTCTGATTCTGCTGTTAAAACAGTTATCCTTTTGCCTTGTGCTTGGGCTCTTTCTTTTGCTACAGCAGTTTGAACCGCATTTACAATATTTTCCGTAAGACTGAATGTCTTTTCAGCTTGTGTGTACAAGTGTGATTTGTAAGCTATTGGTACCGCTTCTCCCTCATTAGAGGTCAGGTACGTGAATCCGCATCTTCCTGGGATGACTCGGATTACAAGGTTGTGTATGTTTTCGCGAGTTTGCAATTTTGTTTTAGCTAACATGTCTGTTTGCGATGATCTCAAACTTTCTGTGTGTTTCTGAGTCCAATTGATTGGTTTGAAATCAGGTTTTATTAATTCATAGAGAGGTTTAACCCTCTATGCATAATTTAGAATGTACGTTCTTCCGAAATTCAGGAAACCTAGTATCGATTGTAAGTTCTTCAGCGTTTTAGGTGCTTGGAGTACAGCGCACTTCTCTAAGAAGTTGTCTGCTAGGCTTTTGCCTTCACTTGATAATTCATATCCTAAAAACAGGACAGTTATATGGGCAATTTGTGACTTTTTAAAGTTGAATTTGTAACCCTCAGCTGCGAACCCAATTATTATGGTGTTCACTCTTTCCAAGTGAGTATCCAGGTCATCGTCTGTTAGGTAGATGTCATCGACATAAGATAATGTTTCATCATCATATATTTGTAGTAACTCTGTTACTCTTGCTGAGAATAATCCTGGGCTATTCTTGAATCCCTGTGGGAGTCAACAGAAATTTTGGTGTGACCCCATTATTGAGAAAGCGGTCAAATACCTGCTTTCAGGTGCAATGTTTTGACAAAAGAATCCATTAAAGATGTCTAATGTCGTTTTGTATTTTTTGCGCACAATGTTATTCATTAGTGCCGCACTGTGTGAATTTTGTACTGCAAATGTTTTGCAACATGAGTTAAGGTGTCTGTAGTCCAAAACTAGACAATATGAATCGTCTGGCGTGGAGACAGGAAACAAAGGATTGTTCATTTGTGAGGTGCATGTTTCAATCACCCCCTGGTATTCAAGTTGATCTAAGATCTCCCTGACTTGCTTTTTAGCTTCTTGTTTAATTGGGTACTGCCTTTGTGCAGTGGGTTGACATTTTAACTGGATTTTGTGAAGAGGAGAGTCCTCATCCCATCCTACATGATTTTTGTATAATGCAGGACCTTGGGCTACAGCCCATTTTCTTGCATATGTATATTTTCTATGAATTGGAATATGATTTGAGAAGGCAGGCATAATCATTTCTGCGCCATGAGGGTACTCCCTGACAAACTCTGGTGGCCAGTCTTTCTCAGCTAAAAGGATGTCATAGCCTTTCGAAAGATTATCCCAAAAGAGACCACTTACTTTCCTGGTCTTATCTCCCTCTATACGTAAAGTTATCTCGTATATTTTATGAGGTTCACTAACCCTGGTATCCGCAGTTTCGACCTGAATGTATTCATTCGTGTCCACTGTCTCCAGAAGATTCATCAAGATCGGTGAGCTATGGTTACTTCTGCTGCGCTGTCTAGCATTGTCTGGGCCCACTCTCCGTTTTTCAGTTGTGTCCTCAGTATCCTCGGCATGTTTAAATATTTTAATACTGGCTACCTTCTTTCATGGAAATTGTAACTTTTTACTTTGATGAGCAGGTTCCAAATTATCTCTATTTCTAAGGTTGTATCTTTTCTCAGAGGGCTACCTCTGGGGAGACTTGTTTCCTCGGTCAGGAGATCTTTCTCTTCGTTGAGGAGACCTTCCTCTGGACTGGAATTGTTTTTCTCTGGGAGTGGATTGTTTATTTCCATCCCAACTCTTTTTTGGAGTGTTTAGATTATTTTTAATAAATGTTTTTTCAGGATTTTCAAGTAGTTGGGGTTTTACTGGTTTCCCACCCAAACTATCTCTACCTAGTTCTCCATAGGACTTTTCTATGATTCTGGCAAGTTCAAATGGCTGTTCTGCTATATCTGTTTCTTTCAGTTTCTGGCGGATCGCCACAGATGCTGCTTCTCCTTTTATGTTGGCTAATAATATAGCCGAGACCTGCTTGAAGTCTTTCAGTAATTTCATACCCAGAATTAAAGCAGGTTCTGGACCGTATTCATTTTGAATCTGTCTTAGCACATCTGGTATTACCGCCATGGATGGAACACCATGTGTTTTTGTGTAAATGGAAGCAAAGACCGTGCCCCAAGTGTCACAGTCCTCCACATGTGGTGCGATCCCCATTGGAAGACAGATAGTCAGAATTCTGTGTTTCTCAGTAGGTGTAGTATCAGGAAATACTGCCTCTATTTGAGTGATTTTTTGTGCTAACCAGAATGAAATTTGTTCCCGTTTTGCGAGTGTTTTACCAAGACAGGCTTGTATGTTCTGTGGTGTTATTTTGTTTGTGTTCCCCTGATGAGGGGACAGATGTGGAATGTTAATTGCTGGTTGGACTGGTGACGTCCGCATTACATATTGTACTAACTGTCTATGTATTTTAATTAGCTGTTTTAGCTCAGCTAAAAGATCCCGATCTGTCATTGTATCAATGTCGGGGTGTGGTGTGTAGCTGGCTAGAACCGGCCACGTTGCTCCTGGTCTACCTAGTGGACCGAGCCTGGTGATGTGATTGTGATGTTTTAGGGCGCCTTTAAACCAGAGTAGGTGCTCTTGGTAATTTAATGGGATTTCAACATCCTCGAAAGGAGTGTATACATCCGGAGGTTCCTCTATTTTGTAATAGTGGAATTTGTGTGTTACAGCGTTTGCTGCTGGAAAGTTTATCCATGAACAGAATACCTCTGTCTGCCGATATTCATGGGCCTCTACCACGAATATGACTGTACCACCTCTTGATGTCAGTCCATTTTCTATAAGTTTGATAGTTATAGTTTTTCTTACAGTTACCGGAATGATTATAACATTCGGGTCATTTTCTCGGAGACTTGTGTCATCCGCTAGGAGTTGAGCTGCTATTCTAGCTGTCTCCCTTTCGTCTTCACTTTCCATCATTTTTACTAACAGAAAGGTTTTTGTTGCAGATCAAGTTTCAAGGTAACAAAGATTAGGTGCACAATATTTTGGAACACTGTATCCTTTCAACGTTGACTAAACCAAAAACTATACACAGGAATCTCTTCCTACTAAGTTCCGGCCGATTTTAACCTTTTACCCACTCCAGACGTCTTTTGGAGTTTTTACGGGAAAAGGGTTCTGTGTGAAAAAGCACAACTGAGTTACTCTAGTGTCTTGCGTTAGATTATCGCCTTACCAAACGTTGGGCGCCATGTAGTGAAGTTCCTATATTCCCAATAGGCTCTGCGCATTGGAATAATATAAACAGCAGTGTAGACGTAGGGCTGAGGTCGACTAGGTCTCTACTGACTATATTAGACTTAATTAGTTTTGCCAGCTAGCTCAGAGGTCACTAGAAACTTTCTCGAATAAACAAGGAGGAGTTTAACTTCCCTGGATAGACAAGAAGGGATTAGCTTCTGACAACCATATAACATGACAACTTTGCTCCCTCAGAATAAGAGTGTATCTCTAGAGTCGTGTGAAAACAATAGACAGCTATTTCACTCAGCCAAGTGTGCATACTTAGTTTCACCAGAGTGCAGAGAAAAGAGAGACGGGCATTTTCAATAAAAGGTGTTATTTATTGAGCAGTCTTCTTTCTCATGCAAGAGAAATGAATTGCCACAATTGCAATACTTAGAGTAAAGTAAAGTGTGTACAGTAAAAGGAGTACTATGAAATAATACTGTAAAAGCATTGATATGATTTCTTAGCCACATGTTACTTTAAAATAGATAAAATATATACATACACATATACACTGACTAACGTACTCAACTGGTGCTTTTAAATACGCCTACCCCGGTGTACCTGACCTAAGCCTAATACGTGGGAAGGAGTAAGTAAGTAGCAGTTTAAGTTAAGTTGGTTTTGCCAAGGAATCTGAATCAAGAATTCTCTTTAAGGGTTTAGTCAGCTCCGTACCTGGGTAATAGAAAGCAGGAGGTCTGGTATCTCTTTCTCAGGACTCGATATCCCAGTAACCCGCGAGGGTATCTGGAAACACCGGAGCTGGATTTCTCGGCAGGAGAAAAGACAGCATCTCTCTCAGTGCGTCAAAGGGGAGGGGTGGCGTCCGTGGGCTCTCGCATCAGCTGGGCTCTCGGGCAAGTAGATAGCCGCTCTGCTCCAAAACCACTGTGTGTTTGCTTAAGGCAACGTTGGTATATTTATACCTGAAAGGTGCCGGGTTTGACGTAAGGTTGGACATAAGACGTCAATAAAGATGTCACTAAGAACTGGCCGTTCTTACAGTGCTCACAGGAGTTCTAGGACGAAATCAAAACAAAAGCACTGGGGAATTCCCAGGTTGCTGGAGGTTTGGTTTGTTTACAGAACTCGTTGTACTTTCTAGGAGCCTGAGGAAGTAGCCTTGCTTAATTTGGACAGCATGGGATATGGCTAAATATGGATATGATTCTTATGCCTTTATAAGCATATTATTTATTATAACCACATAAGGGCATGAATCAGGAATATTGAATTAGGGTCCTAGATATAATTACAACAGCATCTTTTCCCAAATGTGTGTCTCCATGTATCAACCTAGCCATAGGAGCAAGCAGACAGTCTGGTAACACAGGCATACCATCAAGGTAAACAATGACACCATCTTCAACCCTTCTCTGACAACCACATTTCTTCCAATTTTCGTTCTCTTTTGGCTCTGCAGTGTCCTGTAAGTCTCTCACTTCTTCCCATGTGTTTAATCTTTCTAGCATCATAAGTTGGCAGCTGTTTCCGTTCACCCCAACCTTTTTATTGATAGCCATTTTGTATCTTGCACAATGTTGGGCTAACTGGTCAGCATACTGATTACCTGCTGTCACTTTGTCGTTGCCAGATTTGTGAGCAGCACACTTGACCACAGCCAATTCTTTTGGTAACTGGATTGTTTCCAGTAAATCTTGTACATAATTTCCATTTCTAATGGGAGTACCCGAAGAAGTCAGAAACTCCCTTTTCATCCAAAATTGTCCAAAGGCATGCACAACTCCTTAACCATATTGGCTGTTAGTATATATGGTTATTTTCCAGTTCTTTTCAAATTTACAGGCTCTTGCCAATGCAACCAATTCAGCTACTTGTGCAGACTTGACTCCAGGTAAATAGGATGCTTCAACTGGACCTCCCAAAGTACCCACTGAGTAAGCAGCGCTTAGGCCTCCTTCCTCATGTCGCATACAGGAGCCATCTACAAACAGCTCATATTCTGCATTAGTTAAGGGCTCTTCCTTTATGTCTGGGCGTGGTTTTGTACTATACTCGGTCAAATCAATGCAGTCATGTTCAACTTCTCCCTTTACTTCTGCTGAGAGTGAATTTGGTAGTAGGGTATCTGGATTCAAGATATTACATCTGGCAATGGTTACGTTTCCTGCACCTACAAGGATTCTCTCGTACTTAGCCAGCCGACTAAATGTGAGATACTTGGTTTTTGTTCTTGTCAGCAAAATTACAACTGCATTTGGAACATACACAGTTACAGGATGTCCCATAATGATGGATTCGCTCGGCTCAAGACTCATTCATGTCGCAGCCACTGCTTTCAGGCATCCAGGTAATGCAGCTGCCACTGGGTCCAATGTGGAAGATAAATATGCCACTGGACATCTTTTTAAGCCATGAATTTGGGTCAGGACTGAAAGTGCACAATTGTCTCGTGTGTCACAAAACAGTGCAAATTCTTTTGAATAATCAGGCATTCCTAATGCAGGAGCTGTACACAGACAACCGTAATTTTACAAAAGCAGTCATGCTTTCGTCATCCCACTCCACTGGGTCCTTGGCTCCTTTCTTTGTCATTTTTATCAATGGTCTTGCTAGGACTGCAAATCCCACAATCCACTGCCTGCAGTATCCAACAACTCCAAGAAACATTCTGATTTCTTTCTGAGTGTTGGGCCACTCCATTTTTCGAATTATTCTAATTCTCTCATTGGTAACTTTCCTGACACCCCTTTCTATCTGGTGCCCCAGATATTTTACTGATGAAGTACAGAACTGTAATTTATCTGGTGACACTTTTTGCCCTCCTTCACCTAAATGGTTCAGTAATGCAATGGTGTCAACAACACAGTCTTTCCGACTTTTAGACGCTACCAAGAGGTCGTCTATGTATTGCACCAAGACTGACTTTCCGGGCAATATCAGAGATTCAAGGCATTGTTTCAGAATTTGATTAAAAATTGAGGGACTCTCTGTGTACCCCTGAGGAACACGAATCCAGACGTAGACATGACTGTCGAATTAAAATGAGAAAAGAAATTTGCTGTCTGGATGTAATGGAATCGAAAAGAATGCATGACACACGTCAATGACTGTAAACCATCCAGCATTCCACGGTATTTGGTATAAAATTACTGCAGGATTTGGCACGACTGGGCAGCAAGGAACAACAATTTTATTAACCTTGCGCAAGTCTTGTACGACCCTGTACTTACCACTCGGTTTCTTTATGCCAATTATGGGAGCATTACAAGGACTGCTCAACACTTCCTGCAAAAAGCCTGCTTCCAGCAATCGTTTTACTTCGACAGCAACCCCTGCTTTTACTTCTGCACTCATTTTATATTGTCGAGTATTTGGGTAAACTGCATCTTCTTTTATTGCTATTTTAATTGGGTCAACATTTGCCATTAATCCTACGTCTTTTCCAGTTAAGTCCCATACCTCCGGTTTTACTGTCTGTTGGAGTTAAACTGGTACATCTTGTAGTGTTAGCATTTTAATTTCAGTCTCTGGTCTTGCTAACATTAATTTGTAAATTCCGTCTTCATCTGGGGTTTGAATTTTAACGCCATTTGGAGTGCAAAAGATGGTACAATTCATTTTGCACAACAAATCTCGCCCTAGTAGGTTAACAGGACTTGAATCACAGCCAACAAATCTATGCATTTCTTTAAAATTGCCAATTCTAACTTCCATGGGTTCTGAAACTGGGGTACTAATTTGTTTATTAGAAACGCCCACTACTTGGAGAGGGGTAGGTTAGGTACGTCTGCTGTTCTCACAGTAGACCGGGTAGCACCAGTGTCCAACAGAAAGGTGACATCATTTCCTTCAACCTTTTCTTCAATGTATGGCCCTGACTGGTCCACCGGCAAAGAGGCACCAAAAGTCTCTTTTTAGAGACTTATCTTCCCAGGTCAGTTTACCTTCAATTATCAAGAGGCTTCTATAAGGCAGCAGGAAACTCCAAAACAAGAACAAATACAGGACGAATTTCCATTGCAACAATTTCCTAGAAAACCAAAGACGCAACCCGCCTGCACCTTTAAAGGGGACTAGAGATTCCCTTGCAGGAGGGTGCAGTAAATGACTGCAATGGCCGGCAAGGGGGTGTCTGGGAGTCCATGGAACCCCGCCACCAAAGGGCTGAAATCAGGGGGCGCATTGACAGTGCGCCACCTGATATCTTCTTTGCATCTGCGCCCGCTTGTATAATACAGCGCGGGCACAGAGGCAAAGGGATTCCCTCATTTGAATGGGGCACGCTCCCATGCAAATGAGGGAACACCCTCTTGAGGGAGCGCTGGCGCTGAATGTGCACCAGTGCTTTCAGTATTACAGAAGGGGATGCACTAGTGTCTGTGGTTCCTTCTGTAATACCAAAGTGCCCCTAGGGCAAGCAATGCAGGTGCAAACGCCCGGTGCGCCCGCAGGGAACCTCTATAATAGGGACCCTGAT
This sequence comes from Lissotriton helveticus, assembly GCF_964261635.1. Classification (NCBI taxonomy): domain Eukaryota; kingdom Metazoa; phylum Chordata; class Amphibia; order Caudata; family Salamandridae; genus Lissotriton; species Lissotriton helveticus. Next base: position 1,475,277,930 of record NC_136065.1, read on the forward strand.
TTATTGTCATTAAAGCACAGCTTGTTTTCCATCATCTACTCCTGAATAGATCAGGCTTCTCCGTGGCATTTGCTCCCACTACAAATGCATTCTGTACCATAGGTAACTTGTTCTCTATTCAGCCCATAGGAATCAATGGGCAATACCGAATCGGTATTTACCGATTCGGTAAATACCGATTTTTGCAAGGGTGCAGGGGGTGTCACTTTGACACCCTCTAGCACCCCGAATACAGGCACCTGTGACATGTGGCATAGGTGTGCATGCACAAATGTGCATGCACACCTGGATTCAGTATTTTACCACCCAATTGGATTGGGTGGTAAAATACCGAATCTGTAAGGCCTTTGGGACTCAGAAGAGTCCCACCTACATCAGGAAGTTACCGAATCGGTAAAAATACCGATTCGGTTTTTTATCGATTCGGTAAATTTACCGAATCGGTAAAATAGGGCCCCTACATCACAAATACCTATTTACCGGTCGGTAACGGCCGAAATCGGCCATTACCGGTCGGTAAATGGCCACCTACATCTGGCCCTAAGTGTAGGAGAAGGCCATTGATTTTCGAAATCATTATGTCTGATGCCTTCAATGTTTCATAGTGGGCTTCAAAGGAAAGCACAAGCACACTGTCCAGGAAATTAAACATGTCCACATTGTGAAATACCTCCAACCTGTCAAGTTAGATTAAAGACTCCATTTGGAATAAATCACAAACTTCAAGTTGACTTTCTAAAACATATTCAGTGGTTAATTGAGCACCCATATTATCAAAAAAGCCTGAGTGGAAGTGGTGAGGCAGGTTCTCCTCCTAGAGATAATTGTTAAAACTGTAGTTACACATCCATAACTCAGCAGCATCCTATTTGGTTTTAGAAAAGTCTTTAAGATGACGTGTTTGGACAGTGGTCAGATACCCCAGGTATGACAGTGCTGCGCTTTACAAGTACGGATTGATTGTTGATTGAAAATTGTTGGATTCTGTCCCTTTGAGGGTTCCCTATTGATTTCCTCATTGAGAACTTTCACACAGTCAATACTACTATTTCATTATGAAGCTAGACTGTGCTTCAAATGCCATCTTGTTTTTTCTCACCTACCTACAAGTCAACATATAGCTATGAGTATCAAGGCACCCGTTTGCTAGAAAAATTACATGAGTGACAGAAATCATATTCAATGCTTAAAGATTTGTTATTCTGAATCCTCATCATTAGTTCCTTTCATTCTGCTTCGGTGGAACCCTGATAATCTGTTGAGGGCCTCCAAGAAATCTCTTTTCTGATCTATTTTCTTCATCTGAACCGTTCGCCTGTAGCTTTTAGTTTTGGCCATATTCAGGAATGTGTTGATTTTATCATTCCAAAGTTCAACCTATGACTTTAATGGACAGCTTCTACAACTTTGCCCTGAGGGCCTATGCTCATTTGAAAATGGAAATTCCTAATGCCCGTAGCAAAGAGACTATCATGAATGATGCCTACTTGAGAATGTTCATTTCAGGATTAGAGCTGACCTTGTGTGCAAGATGCAACAGAAGTGAGGGTCTCTTTGATCGCTCACTGTCCCCGCCAATGACCACATATAGAAAGACATGAGGTCAGTGGTAGAAGCATAGGAAGGGGATTGGGATACGAGAAAAAACAGGACTTCACACTCATCACTTCTGAGACCAAGTCAGGGTGCAGGTGGCAGTGGATCTCTACAAGACAAAGAGACACCTTAAGGAACTTGTCTCTCATCACTGGAACCTTGAACCTAACTGTAATTTTGAAATGATTTACATATGAAATATTGTTTTAAATTCAACCTTGTTCCATCCCAGGAAGGATTGTATTGCATATAACCCCATTCTTTAGAGTTCAAACAAATGTGTGGAAAGGCTCTGAGCCTAGAGGGTTTTAAGGTACTGCTTCCTCGCGCACAAACACAACACAATAGAAAGCAGCCTTTCCAACTCTACGTTATTATAGTTCAATGTCCAGCTTAGATGAAAACTCCAGTGGCAGATCCTCTGCTCAGGTGGAGGAGTGTCACCCCACTGCTCCGCAGCAGGAAACAAAATGATAATAACTTACTTTATTATCATTTTAAGTGTCCTTCTGCTGTTGCAGCTTTCTGGAAGGGGCGGGGATGCTACGAGGACAGAGGTGCAGGGGAGGAGTGGTTTGCCCACTCTTAAGTGCACATGACTGTTTGGTCAGCCCTCTTGGGCAGTCAAAAAACAGTCATGTGCACTTCCAATATTCTCCATGTAGTCTGCATTACAGCCTACTTGGAGAACATGCCCAAGCCCCCATTCCCTGGCTGAGCACAGATCCAGGGTGCTCAGACCAATCACAACGCTCCATTGCAGCACTGTGATTGGCTATCAGGAGCCTGGGAGCCAGGTGCTTCCTGCTGGTTTCTGTATCATGCTGGAACTGGAGTCAGAAAGAAGAGGACAGAGGAGAGGCGGCGCTGGCCGGCGGGCTGATAGTCACAGGTAAGCATTTATTACCCCGCTCGAACCAGCAGCTGCTACCGGTCCCTTGCCCTACCACCCGGGACCGGTAGCAGCTGCTACTGGAAAACTCGGAGGTCAGGAATGGCCGCGGCTGAGTGAGACAATACATCTTTTAATGGGCATTATGACTGTTCAGATTTCTTTGTGTGATGATAAATACGAGCATTACACATTTTATATTTTCGTTTAACGTTGGGGTGAGATACTAAATAGTTTGAAAAAAATTGAGCTTCACACATAGTCGAATTGCTTGTGTTCTAAATCTATCATTCTGAACCGGATAAACACACTTTTTTAAGATATAAAAAAATCTCACACATGAGAATTACCACATTTCTTTTGTTGGTTTAGTTTCATCAGCACGCCTGCAGAAAGCGGCATACTATTAATTTTCCGCAAGTAGCAATTTGTTTCCTTTATGCAACATTCAAAGTTGTGAATAAGATTGATCATTATATGAATTATACTTCGATTTACACAATGCAACAATGAAATCCACTGAGCTTCAAACGGCCATGGTCAAGGTTACCAACAGTAAATTGTGGTGAGAACATGTGAAATACTTTAAGAAGTTTAATTATTTTCTTGTGGAACATTTTAGTTCTGGTTTAATTCAAAATACATTCTTGCTTTTTGCAGCATTGTAATGAATAGCACAGGCAAGTTGCTTAGCATGAAAATTAGCAAGTTCAATAATGCAGGAAGAGAAACACTCTCCCAGTCACCCAGTGCCCGAGTTCCAAACCGGCACACTATTACAGGGACATTGGCTCTGGCACACAGAGATGCTGTCACAAAGCTACATTGACATACAGAGAAACATTACAAACGAGAGAAACTGTCATGAAAATGCGCAACCATAGAGATATGCATTGTAACAGAGACACAGAAATGCAGGCAGATTGTCACCCAGGTTGCGGATTGTACTACAGAATATTTAGACCAACAATACTGAGATATAAGAATATAGAGGAACAAAATATGGACTGGAAAGTGCATAAAGGGAAGTATTCATTTATTATTCCTAAATCCACATCTACGGACCTCGATGATTTATTTATATATATATATATATATATATATATATATATATATATATATATATATATATATACATTTCCCAATAACGTTCATACCACCGGGAACAGACGGAACATTCTGCGGGTATTAAAAATGCATTTATTCAATTCCTCCTCTTTAAAAATAAATTCCTTTTCACTAGCATGACATGTTTCGGCAATCCAGCCTTTCTCAAATGCTTATAGTGAAAGTAAAATTAAATATGAGGAATTGAATAAATGCATTTTTAATACTCTCAGAGTGCTCCGTCTCTTCCTGGTGGTAGGAACGTTGTTTGGAATGTTGGGAAATGGATTTGTACTGGCCATACGCACGCAGGAGGCACCCGTCAACAAGAGTTCAGCAGGCAGTGACATTTGTTGGACTGTGTTTTATATATATATAAAAGTTTCAGGGACCTTATAGTTAGAGATTAGCATTTAAAAAACATAGAAATTCACTGAAAAAAGTGAAAACCACAGGTTACAGGGATGTTGTAGTTAGTTGGACATTTCACTAGTACTAAACCAGAGATATTTGTCCATTATAGTTAGTTGAGCTAACTATAACTCGCGCCCTCGCAATGCACTGCTGATGATGTCACATATTACATCACTCATGACATGGTCAGTGACATCACTGATGACATCTCAAATCACTTCACTGATGACATCATCCAGTAACTGAGTGTTTCTTAAAAGTTTAAGAATGCTATCTATATATACGCCAAGGTGTATATGAAGAATGAGTGGGTGTATGAGTGTCTGTATGGATGATTTTGTGGGTGCGTGTCTGACTGTATAAGTGAGTGATTAAACATGTCTTAGTGAATGCATGGCGGAATGACTAATCTGTGTGAATGTCTGTATCAGTCTGTCAGTTGGTGTGTAAGTGGCTGCATGGGCTGGTGACTAGCTACATTAGTGTCTATATGGGCTATTGATTGGTTGTCTGAGTACCTGTATGGATGCTTGAGTGTCTGTGTGTGTGGGTGGGGGGTATAACTCTCTGCATGGATGTGTGAGTGGGTGATTTAGTGGGTGTATGGGTTCATGAGTGCATCTGTCAGGTGCTATATGGGTGAGCGAGTGTGCGTATAGCTGTGTCAGTGAGTGAATGGATGTCTCAGTGGTTTATGTGTGAGTAACTACATATGGGAAAGACAGTATATGTGAGTGTTGCAGTATTTAAGTAACTATATGTGAGAGTGAGTGATTGTGAGAGTGGCTGTATGCGTGAGAGTGTGCTTGTGCCAGTGATTGAATAAGAGAGTAAGTATGCATTAGTCTCTGTATGAATAAGTGAGGTGGTATGTGTATAACTGTGTAGGTGAGTAAATGGGAGTGTAATTGATTCTTTGCATGACTGACTAGGTGTGTGAGTAACTCTAAGGGTGGGTGTTGGTGTGTGAATGTCTTTATGGGTGTATGACTGCATATAATAGTAGCTGTATTAATGAGTGACTGCATTTATGAGTGACTGTACGGGTAAGTGATTAGATGTATGTGTAGATCTAAGTATTAGTGAGTGGGTATGTACTAACTGGTATTGGTGTGTCTATGGTTTCAAGAGTGGCATTCTCTATTTTAGAGGGGGTGTATCAAAGATTATATTATGGTGTGAGGAGGTGCATCAGATGATCACATGGAAGATGTCATCAGTGATGTCATTTGAGATGTCATCAGTGATGTCATCAGTGATGTCACTGACCATGTCATGAGTGATGTAATATGTGACGCCATCAGCAGTGCATTGCCGGGGTGCAAGTTATAGTTAGCTCAACTAACTATAAAGGCCGAATTTCTCTGGTTTTGTATGAGTGAAATGTCCAACTAACTTTAATGTACCTGAAACCTGCGGTTTTTGTCAGTGAATTTCTATGTTTTTTAAAATTATAATTTATAACAATAACGTCCCTGAAACCTATGTTTTTTTTAGTGACTTTCTAAGGTTTTTAAATGCTAATTTCTAACTATAACGTCCCTGAAACCTATGGTTTTTTCAGTCAATTTCAAAGGTTATTTAAATGCTAATATCTAACTATAAATTCCCTGAAACCTATGTTTTTTTCAGTAAATTTCAAAGGATTTTCAAATGCTAATTTCAAACTATAATGTCCCTGAAACCAATATATTTTTCAGTGAATTTCTAAGGTTTTTTTTAAATGCTAATTTCTAATTATGCCTACAGCGATAAGACATGTCCAGAAAGAGAAAGTAAGGCACAGAAAGAAGCAAGATAAATGCAGAAAGAGTCAACAGAAGCCCAGAAAGAGGAAGAAAGTTGCAGGAAAAAGCAAGAGATATGCAGAAAGAAACAAAAGAGGGGCAGAAAGAGGCTTTGTTGCAAAATCATCCTGTGCCCTGGGCACACCCCAACTTTTTAGGTCTCGTGTTTGGCAGTGCATGCAATGCGCTATCTCAGCGAGATTTAAGTAATCTCTATGTTGGCTTCAAGTTTGTGTAGTTTCTCATGCCCCTTGTGATTGGTTGAAATCTGGCATTGCTGCTGTATCTTGCTTTCTGTTGGTTGTTGCTCCTGGGGTAACTTCCTTGTAGTCCCGAGGCAGCGGCGCCTAACTACAGTGTTCCTCCACTTCCTGGCACTTAATTGCCTGCAGTGTGCCATCTGTTGTTTACATCTCCCTGACTGATGTGTAAGTGTAAGCTCCGGTTGTGGTTGGGGGCGTGGCCCCCTCTTCTCCCCCCTCACCTTGTTTTCTTCTTAGGTCCAATTTCAGAGCGACCCCCTCTAAAACACACTCCTGAAGAGCTTGCTTTCCTTTTGTCGAGCCTCTGTTTATGAGGAGAGAGCAGCTGCGGTGCCATCACCCCCTGTCCCTCCTCCTCACCCCGCCCACCCGAGCTCTTCTGTCTCCCGTGCTTGGTACACTGATTCTTCTGCATTCCTTCGGTGAACACTCTGCCCTTCGCATGCTCTTCCTTGAATCTGCCCAGCACGCTCATGCAGCTGTCCGCGATGCACATAACCAGACGGAAGGACCTGAGATGTTACCCAAGCGAATAATTGCTTTTTAAACGCAGTTTTTAATTTCTAGGGTGCGATGCTTTGCCGTGACGTGCTTTTTATTTTTACACTAACTTTTTTGAAAAAGGTATAACCGGTTGCTTCCAGGATCCTAATTTACATGTTATGCAAATACATCGTGCTCAAATCGGAACACTGCGACATTCTACGCTGTAACTGTTGTGCTTTTGCTATCTTCTTAGATGCTTTGATTCAACCAGGACTGTTTTGATCACTTGATTGCCCAACAACCTAATATTCTGAAGTGTGTTGTGTGTTTAACCTACTTGGCAGAGAATAGTTGCGGCTGCCTCAAGCCGTCATTTAAAAACCTAGAGCTTTTGTTGACACGTTCTGAATTATGTGATTAGACATACAAGGCATATTGCAGTCCTTGTTATAAAGAATGCTGTTTTTGGTGGGACGGGGGAATCGGGAGTTCCGATGAATGCAGCTGTGATTTACATTCCAGGCTGAATCTGGTTTTATCTTTTTATTTAAACGTCTGTCTCTGGCCTGGTTTCTCTTGGCTTCAAATTTTCTACTTGCAGGCTTTTGCACACCATTTAAACTGCTAAAGTTAGGCCAGACTGCATTTGGAGTGACGTATATTGATCCTTAAGAACTGTGCTATGGTTTTGTAAATTAAAAATGCTTCTGCGAACGTGCCGTTGGTGTATTGCTACACTGGGTACATTTTCGAGGTGATTCGCTGTGGAAAGTTCGCAGCCTGCAAATGCTGTGATTAAATGAATATTTCATCCGCCTCCTCTTGAAGCACTGGGATTTTCAGAACCCAGCGGTGCCAGGGACACACCCTAGGACTTCGGGTTCTTCCTGTTTCAGACTACAGAAACTCAGAGTCTTCTAGGTGAAGTCAAAGATCGAGTTTATTGGCTGCAACCAAGTAACAGGCGTCCTAGAAGTACAACACGGTGTATAGTCTCAGGAGACTACTCAATCTTACAAAGCCAGCCTTCTCTTTTATACAAAATATTATGCTTCAGGCAAACATTCCTTATTTTACAGTTGACCATTCACATATTTTCAATACAAAGAAAAAGCAGAGTCATGATGACAAGCCCATATTTCAGTTTGTTCAGCCCACAATCAATTACCCGGCAAGGCCCAGTATTTTCATCAGATATCGAGGAAACCTCAATAAAAACGGCCGCCTCCTCCTCGTAAAGCAAGTCATAAAGAAAGAAACAGAGGCAGGTGTGTGTAAGATTAGGAAGGGTTTGTGTGCGATGGAGGGTTTATGGCATGTTGTGCCTTGATATTATCTCGATCGGCCACTGGGAGAGGAACTGACCGAACAGGTTTTGCCTTGGGCAGTGGAGTCAGCTTGCCCAGGTCGTGCAGGAGTCAGCGAAGGTGCACGTGTCCTTCAGACTCGTTTTTGGCCTTAGTCACCGGCCTATGTGAGGGCAATCACAAAATGGTTGCCGTATACAAAATGGAACCCGAGGGTTCAGAGCGAGAACAAAGAATTCAGGGTGATTTTGTCACTCGAATATGACGAAAATGCTTGTGCAAAGTCCACTAGTTATTCTCGGTCTGCTGATATCAAATTCGTCATGATACGATGATGTTTATGACACAGGTTCAAAATTTCAGTACCACACTCTGGCCGAAGATGAGGTCACCTCCTTGTAGTATAATCTATTTATAGCTTACTACGTGCCTGTCGGGGATCATGGCTGTACACAGGCCTCTGAACGGATCCTGGGGCTGGCCTGGTAGGATTGCTCCTTGACCTGTTGATACGAGAAAGTACATCGGTCTCCTACCAAGAGTCTTTTCCTTCTGCAGTCTCATTTGCAATGAAATAATTTTCTGCAGTGAAGGCAGAAACCACAGTTGCTTGGACATACGCCGTCTGCGACACTGCAATAAGAAACTGTATCCAGCGTGACACCGGAGCAGGCACTGTGGAGTCACTTTGTATCTTGCTTTATGGCGCCATGTTGTATCGGGCTCTAGTAACTAATTTCATGGCGTGATGAACAATCCTTTTTCTACACATCACTTGTTCACCAGTGTGGAAGAAGGGACAGTTCACGTCTACCATCGGCAGTTGGGAGAGTTTCCTCTAACCAGTGCTTGTTGTATTTTGCACTCTCTGTTCCTAACATTATCATTTTCCACTTCCTTCCGTGCCTCGCCTCTGTTTTACTTTAATTTTCAGCTGTTTTCTTTCCTCTTCATTAGACTATATCAAGGGCACGTTCAGTCCATTTCTCAGCAGAGAAGGGTGCGATAAAAATAGAAAAGTAACAATATGCAGCAGACCTGCTTTAGCCTACTGCAGCAGAGAGGCCATAGATTGTAGGGCATGGAGCCTGGGTTATGTCCCCTGCACGGAAATCTGGTATATGGTTGTCGGTAGTTGAGCAACAAGGGAAGAAATGTGTGGGCGGTATTCTAGGTTAAAGGTTGCTCTGATAGTGTGGGGGGGGGGGGCCAGGCGATTTCCATCCGTTCAGGATCTGACAGTTTTTCTACTAATTAGGCCGATGAGATAGCTGGCGTTTTCAAGCGCCACATTCATCTTGGCTGTACAGCACCCTGAAACACGACGAGGCGCTGCTCTTCGTGAAGCAGCTATTAACTGAAGTTCACCCCCTCTGCCAGGCAGTTAATGTTGCATTTCAAGGGCTGGGAGATGAAAGGTGTCTGTAGATGCTGGACAGGTAGGGATCTCTAGGGTACTCAGAAGAGGAGGGCAGTGTGGTCCATGTAGGCAGAGAATGGCCACACACCTTTCTTTTAAGAACAGGCTTTCTATAGCCTCCACTCTCTTCCACATGTTCCTCGCCTTCCCGCCCATTGTCTCCCTCTTTCTCTCTCCCCCTCACTCATGTATCTTCTTATTTCAATCTCCCTTAATCTCTCTCTCCTGATCTCCTTCCACAACATTTTCTTTCCCCCTTTATCCCCATGTCCCTTTTGCACCTTTCTTCTCTCTTCGCCTTTCCCCATGACTATGCTCCTCTCTTTCCGAGTGGTTACTTCTTGTCCCTTCCCCTTTCCTCTGCTTTTCTCTACTTTTCCTAGGCTTTGTGGCTCCTTTTTGTGAACTGAATGTTTGAGCTATTGGTGTTGCATTATTATTAGCAATGCCAATAGCTCAAACTTTAATAATGCGAAACCTATTGCATTGCAAATGCTTGTTGCTGACTGCTACTGGTGGTAACTGACTATGACTGACTCTGGGCTTTGTCCAACCAGGCCCAGAGCCAGTGCTATGCTGAAAGACACTTAGAATACAGTGAAAACACCTACATACATTTGGGTACACTATGGGCCAGGGTACCCCTGTGATTGGCATGACCTCCCCTGTAAGACCCTAGCACATAATAGGTCGGTGAATTAAAACTACTCTAAGTCCCTTGCACATAGTAGGACATGACAGTTTAGAGGCCAGCAGCCCTTTTCTGCACTGGCATGTGTGCACTGCTGAGCCAGAGGTCAGTTTAAAATTAGCCCTAAAACTTCACCAAAAGATTCGACTCAAATAAATCAATTAATGAGCCAACAGATGAAAAAGCAAGTTCAAAAAACGAACAAGAGGCACCATGCAAGTCAGCCTGCAACCAAATAATTCACTTCACTAGACCCCAGAACACCGAAATAAGACAAATAAAGAGCAAAATTAATAAGGCTCCGCCTATACGGTCCAGCTGATAACATACAGTCAGCAATAAGGAGGCTAAAAGCATACAGAAAGAAAATCGTATGGCTTGCAAAAAAGGAAAAATCTGACACAACATGGCCAAAACTGTTATACGATGCGAAAAACAATAACTGCACCAGGTTTTGGCAGACAGTCAAGAGCTTAGATAACCCAACAGCTCCGGGAATAAACTCACACATAACGGAAGAAACTTGGGAAAAGTACCTAGAGCGCCATTTCAATGCAGAAACAGGTGAAAATAAACAATCCTCGTCGGAGTCCCAACGTGACCAGCAGCTCCCCAAACCTCAAGGACCGGAATCCATCCCCTTGTTCTCAATCAAACAGCTAGTGAACAACATCTCAAAAAGCCCGACATACGGAGCGCCTAGACCCAACAGCCTACCACCAATCTTATACAAGCAGGACCCGAAAAACTGGGCTGAAGCGCTACTACCCCTTTTCAAGTATACAATGGAACACAAAAGAATTCCTGATTCTTGGAAGGGGTCAATTATTTCACCCATCCACAAAAAACGCAGTATGACTGAGCCCAAAAACTACAGGCTCATCGCACTAATAGACATTAAAGCCAAATACTACGCAGGCTGCTTATTGAATGAACTTACGGAATGGGCCCAGGAAAAAGCCCTAATTCCCATTAACCAAGCTGGCTTCCAAAAAAAAATGCAGACTTCAACAAATATTCTTGCTCTTTCGCTCCTGATAGATGATACAAAAAGCATCAACAAACCACTATTTGTTTGCTTTATTGATTATAAAGCTGCCTTTGATAGCGTTGACAGGGGGACACTCAGGTCACAACTCTCAAGATGGGGAATTCCCACTAACCTCCTGAACCAGCTAATTTTACTTCACTCCAGAACATGGGTCCTAATTAAGGTGGGAGTAGGAGACAGTTTGTCTAGGAGAATATCAAGCACCAAAGGGCTGAAACCGGGTTCTGTCCTGGCCCCGACCCTGTTCAACCTCTTCGTCGCCGATCTCACCACAGAGCTGGATCACTTCAACCATCATGCCCTGAATCTGGGGGGCTTAACTCTTTCAAATCTACTATATGCCGATGACCTGATACTTATCAGCTGCACTCTAGTCGACTTGCAACACTTGATAAACACCACAAGTAACTTTGCAGATAAGAACGGGTTAACAATAAATCTTGAAAAATCCAAAGTTATGGTATTAAACCAATGGAATAGCAAATACCAACCCGATGGGTGATGGGGGGCAGGTTGCTGGAGACGGTTGAGGAATACAGGTACTTGGGAGTAATCTTTGACAGGCACGGCTCGTTCTCAAAACAGAAGGCTGCCATCAAAGGCAGAGGGACCTCACTGGCGGTACCATTAAAAAACATCAAGCATAAAATATCTGGCCCAAACCTTCGCCCTTTACTAGAAGTGCTCCAAGCACGACTCTTATACATGATCACTTACAGCTGTTTCCGCTTCTCACCTCGGACAGCACAGCCGATTGAACGCTGTCACGGCTCGAGCCGGGGGTCAGCCGCCATCTTAGGGAGGTGCAGGGATCGCGGTCTAGGCTTTCAGACCCTCCCACCCTCCTCCTGCATAAATGTGTGTCATTTCCCGTCCGCGCAGCGGGCGGGCGCAGCGGGCGCGCCAAAGGCGTGCCCGTCTGCGCCCGTCCGCGCCCAACCGGGCCACGGGGCCAGAACCCCTGGTTCGTCTCCTTTGGCTCCTCGCCCATATTCCAGGAAACAACTACTTGACTTCAGCGCCAGGATACCCGCTGGGTGACAGCTGCGCTTAATAAGCATTAAAATACATTTAAAATACATACTTAAAAAAACCAACACGCATATTATGCATTCTTTTAATATGCTCGACCGTTTTCCTCAGCACTGCCCTGATTGTCCATTTTTTTTAAATACTCCCCATTTATGCAAAAGTCATCAGCTATTAACTACTACTCCTTCTCCTCCTGGATTTGTATTTATTAGTCACAACTGTCGCTCACTACCCAAACATAAACGCAACATCTTTGACTTGCTTATTGACGAGGCGCCGGATGCGTTGTTTATCACTGAGTCTTGGCTCCACGATAGCTCTGGCCCTGACATCGCCGAAGCGTTGCCCATTGACTATGCTATTGTCCGAAACGACCGTCCTAAAAGGACTGGAGGTGGTGTGGCGATCATTTTTAATAAAAAATACCAATGTCACTCAGATCCTATCACTCTGAGCGGATGTGATGCTCTCCATTTCAAGCTCACTCTAAATCCCAATAATACTCTTACTGGGCTTCTTATGTATTGTCCCCCTAGCACTGTACATTCTTGGTATATCCAATTTTTGGATTACATTGCATCAGTGCTTGTTTCTTCCAGTAACTTCCTTGTCATTGGTGATTTAAATTTACACTTGGACAACCCCAATGATAAGTCAGCAGGAAACTGCATTACCGATCTTGCTGCTATGAACTTGATCTTACATAACAGGGGTCCCACCCACAAGGGCGGGCATCTTTTAGACCCTATTTTTTCAAACTCTCCACTAATAACATGTTTTCCTGCTTCACCTGTTTCTTGGTCTGATCATTATCCAGTTAAATTTACTGTGACTACAAACAAAATACAGACCACACCCAATTTCTTTTCTAATATTAAGAAGAGAGTCTGGAAAAATTTGGACATTGCAGCTCTCAATAAAAAACTGCTTGATCTCTTGCCCAAATACCTACCTAACTTAGACAATATGAACTCAGCTGCTAACTCGGTAAACTCCTGGCTTTTCGAAGCTATAAATATTTGTCTCCCTCTTACAAATAAAAAAACTGTTGTCCATAATTCTCCCGCCCCTTGGTACAACGAAACCCTCCGCCTACAAAAAGCCCAATGTAAGAGACTGGAACGTATCTGGAGGAAGGAATATTCAACTGCTGCTGGACTTACGTATAAAGCCGAATTAAAACTTTACCACAAGGCTTGTGCTCTCACCAGAGCCTCTTATGCTACTAATCTGATTACAGAAGCCATGAATAAGTCTAAAGTCCTATTTAAAGTAGTAAAAGACCTTGCTGGTTCGCAGACAGCTGCTATACCCCCTCCTCTTTCGAGTAAGAAATGCGACGAACTCGCCCAATACTTCACATCCAAAATTGACAAAATCTACGAAGACATAATAACCCATGAGGAATCTAATACCAGTCCTTGCTTATCCCCCACCACTTCTTGCCCTCCCTTGGTTTCTTTGAAGACTTGGCCTGACCTTGTACCTGCCACCCTTTTGGAAATTTTAAACAATATTAAATCTGGTTCTCCCATGGATCCCCTACCTATTTCGGTCCTACGTTATCTCGAGCCTCCCCAACTCAATGTGATCTGTTCTTTACTTAATGCCTCTCTTGACCTAGCTATGGTCCCCCACAGCTGGAAGCAGGCAATGGTTACCCCGCTCCTTAAGAAACCCACTGCAGATCCTAATGTTGCTGCCAATTTTCGGCCCATCTCATTGTTGCCGGCTTTTTCAAAAATTTTGGAAAGGCACATTCATTCTCATCTTTCACGTTTTGTCACTTCTAATAATCTCCTTCACCCCTCCCAATCTGGCTTTCGTCAAGGCTTCTCCACTGAAACCACGCTATTAGGAGTAACTGAGAATATTCGCCAATTATTAGATCAAGGTGAAACGGCTGCACTGATATTGCTCGATCTCAGTGCAGCCTTCGATACTATTTCTCACAGTATCCTTCTCAGTAGCCTTGCCTCCTTTGGCATTTGTGACAAAGCCTTGCTCTGGCTCTCGTCTTTTCTCACTGATAGGACTTTTCAAATCTTTTCTAATACCTCCACTTCCAACACCTATCTTTCTCCTCATGGTGTCCCCCAGGGTTCCATCCTTAGCCCTCTCCTCTTTAATCTCTATGTTGTTCCGCTAGCACATGTCGCATATCACTCTGGTCTTAATCGCTTTACTTACGCTGATGATTCTCAGATTGTGTTTTCTTTATCTCAAGTTGACCCTTCTTCACCTTCTTCTCTGCAGTCTGGTCTTAGTAACATTTCTCGCTGGATGAGCCGAAATTTTCTTAAGCTCAACAGCGATAAGACGGAGGTGCTCGTCTTTGGTAACAAGCCTGATCTTTGGAGTTCGAGACACTGGCCGCCAACCATGGGCGACTTACCCATTCCATCGGAACGAGCAAGAAATCTAGGGGTTCTTATCGATAGGGATCTATCGATGAAAGACCAGGTTAATAAAGTTACAGCCACTTGTTTTACTATCTTAAGATGGCTGAGGAAAATCTTCTGGATTTTGCCATCCGACACCCAAAGATCTGTCATGACGGCCCTGGTGACCTCAAGATTGGACTACAGCAATGTGCTCTATCTTGGGGCTACCAAGGCGGTCATGCGTCGTCTCCAACTAGTCCAGAATGCCGCTGCTCGGCTTCTATGTGGATGCCGGAAATATGATCCAATTACAGAACGCATCAAGCAACTCCATTGGCTTAATCTTGACAATCGGGTAAAATTTAAGGCACTATGCTTTATGCATAAGATTAAGATTGAAGCAGCTCCCAGTTATCTTCAATCACTTGTCAAACCTTATATACCCACACGCTCTCTTCGATCTTCTTCCCAACACCTGTTCTGCGTGCCTAAGTTCAAGCTTTCAAGAGTAGGTGGCCGTTCCTTTACTGTACTGGGACCCAAACTCTGGAATTCTCTTCCCCTGGACCTACGAATGGAGCAGTGCCATTTCCGCTTCCGAAAAACCTTAAAGACCTGGTTTTTTGCCCAATAATTTCTTTTCCTCAGGATTAATTATGTCGCTCATTGTCAATTAGCGCCGGGAAACCCTCACGGGTAGCTGTCGCGCTCTATAAGATTAATAAATAAATATTGAATCAATGAGAGGGAGAGATGAGGTTACCCTTGACAATGCGGTCTCCAAGGCTGTGAGAATAGTATTAATCTCCCGCAGTTCACTTCGCCAGCTCAAATTAGGCTAGAATTTGGGCTACAAAAGCAGCAAATATCACAAAAGGGTGCCTACGCCAAGTACTGGTACAAAATAAATGGAGCCGAGCCAGGTACACTGAACTCTTACTGGTGGAAGGGAATGACAAGAAAAAAAGACTGCCTGGCTATGGGTTATCTTCAATTAGCAATCAGGGTGCACGCCACACAGGACCTATGGGAAACCAGAAGGCCCAAAAAAGTTTCAAGGACCTGGTAAACAAATCAGTAAATATTGTATCCCACGAAGAAGATAAACCAGCTCTGAGTAAGAGGGCCCACGGCTGGTTTGTAATCCAGAGCTATGCATATCTAGGAACAAGCTTCTTGAGAATCACAAAAGAAAGATTCCTGCTTTTGAGGTTGGGAATTTTACCCGCAAAGCGCCATCTTCCACCATGGAAACACACAGACACAACAAACCACTGCAGACTATGTGGCATTATCAACGAGGATGTTCTACATCTACTATGCATCTCCAAGGACTTGGGAGCAGAACGAAGACAGCTATTAAAGCGGCGCCAGATCGAAAGCCAGGTACGAACTTGCAGGCGCGCAGTAAAGGCTTGCTTCGAAGGAAGCAATGTGCAGTTGGCCAGTAGCCTTGTTCGGTTTATGAGTGCAGCAAAAGCAAAGCTAGCTCTGGAAGTACTCTAATAAATTGGTCATCAACTTAGGCCCACCGTCTTCTTAGTAATCCATGACATCCCTGCTAAAAGAGATCGTCCTTGGCAATTTTGTCTAACACCTCGGTCTCTCTGCGGTATGAAGCAGTCACCCTTGGGATGTGAATCAGAAACGGTGGCACAACATTTCTAAATCCATCGCGCACCCCTGGCTTAGCAATCAGGGCCAAGGAACCAGTCAATCACCATTATGGGAAATCACCCGACAAGAGGTTCAAATAACTGGGCGAGCAAAGGACACAACTAACTGCAGATTGTATCTGTCACCAATGAATTTTAGGTTGCTCGTACAAAGACTTTAACGTAACTCAGACCAAAATACTCAACACTAATTCTAAAGGAATTGGCATTGCACAGGAATTCTCAGTAATTAACACTTGGAAAAAGTTGTACCTTTCATGTCAGTCTAAGCACTTACTGGCCGCATTGGATACCAGTTTTTATTTTCTTGTAATTTTAAGGAGTCCTGCACTTTTAAAACAAATGTATTTAACTAACTCCTGCATTTTAAATGACATTGGTTTGCTTTTTATACATATGTTTTAACTGATTGCAAAGGCTTTAATTAATTATGCAATAAGGATTATTTACTTACTTCCTATGTGTGCAGAAAGAGGTAAGATATGTGCAGAAAGGGGCTAAAGAGGTGTAGAAAGAAGCAAGAGAAGCAGAAAGAAGCAAGAAAAGTAGAGAAGGAAGCAACATAAGTGCAGCAAGAAACAACAGAGGAGCAGAAAGAGGTAAGAGAAGTTCAGAAAGAGGTAGCAGAGGTGCAGAAACAGCAGAAGAAGTGCAGAAAGAGGGAACAGGGGTGCAGTAAGAGAGAAGAGGGGTGCTGAAAGAGGCAAGAGGGCTGCAGAAATTTGAAAGAGTGGCACAGAAAGAAGCAAGAGCAGTGCAGTAAGAAACAACAGATGTGTAGGAGGCAAGAGGGATACAGAAAGAGGCAAAAGAGGAGCAGAAACAAGCAAAAGAGATGTGGAAAGAGGCTAGAGGGGTGCAGAAAGAGAGGTACAGAAAGAGGCAAGAGAAGAGCACAAAGAGGAAAGAAGGGTGCAGAAAGAAGCAGGTGGGGTGCAGAAAGAAGCAAGAGAGGTGTAGAAAGAAACAAGAGAAGTGCAGAAAGAAACAACAGAGGCGCAAAAGAAGTAAGAGCAGTATAGAAAGACCCAACAGAGGTGCAGAAAGAGGCAAGAGGGGTACAGAAAGAGGCAAGAGGGGTGCTGAAAGAGGCAAGATAAGTGCAGAAAAAATCAAAAGAGGTACAGAAAGAGGCAAGAGGGGTGCAGAAAGAGGCAAGAGCAGTGCAGAAAGAACCACGAAAAGTGCAGGAAAAGGGAAGTAGGGTGCAGAGAGAGGCACAAGGAGTTCAGAAAGAAGCAAGAGGGGTGTAGCAAGCAGGAGAAGTGCAGAAAGAAGCAACAGAGGTGCAGAAAGAGGCAACAGGGGTACAGACTGAGGTGAGAGAGGTACAGAAAGAGGTAAGAGGGGTGCAGAAAGAGGCAATAGGGGTGCAGACATTTGCAAAGCAGGTGCAGAAAGAAACAAGAGTAGTACAGAAACAACCAAGAGAGGTGCAGAAAGAGGCAAGAGGGGCACAGAAAGAGACAAGAGAACTATTGAAAGAAACAGGCAAGAGATGTGCAAAATAAGGGAACAGGGGTGCAGAAAGAGGCAGAGATGTACAGAAAAGCAACAGAGGTACAGAAAGAGGCAAGAGGGGTGTAGAAAGAGGAAGAAAAGTACAAAAAAGAAGCAACAGAGATAAAAAGAAGGCAAGAGAAGTGCAGAAAGAGGCACGAGAGTTGCAGAAACAGGCAAAGAGATGCAGAAAGAAGCAAGAGCAGTGCAGAATGAACCAATGAACAGAGGTGTAGAGGAGGCTAGAGGGTTACAGAAAGAGGCAAGAGGGGGGCAGAAATTTGCAAGAGAGATACAGAAAGAAGCAAGAGAAGTGCGATAAGAAACAACAAAGGTACAGAAGGAGGCAAGAGGGGTGCTAAAAGAATGAAGTTAACTGCAGAAAGAAGCAACAGAGGTGCTGACAGAGGGACAAAGGGTACAGAAAGAGCCAAGATAAGTGCAGAAAGAAGCAAAACAGATAAAAAAGAGGCAAGAGCGGTGCAGAAAGAGGAACGAGAGGTGGAGAAAGAGGCAAACGAGTTGCACAAAGAGGGAAGAGGGTGCAGCAAGAAGCACGAGGGGTACAGAAAGAAGCAAGTGGGTACAGAAAGAGGCATGATAGGTGCAGAAAGAGGCAATAGAGGTAAAAAACAGGCAAGAGAAGTGCAGAAAGAGGCAAGAGAATTGCTTAAAGAAGCAACAGAGGTATAGAAAGCAGGAAGAGAAGTGCAGAAAGAGGCAAGTGAGATGCCGAAAGAGGCAATAGAAATGCAGAAAGAGGGAAGATGAGTACAGAAAGAGACAGCAGGGGTGCAGAAAGAAGCAAGACTGGTGCAGAAAAAAGCATGTGGAAGTGCAGAATGAAGCAACAGGGTTGCAGAAAGAGGCAAGAGAAGTGCAGAAAGAAGCAACAGTAGTTCGGAAGGAGGCAAGAGAACAGCATAATAAGGGAAGAGAGTTGCAGAATCAGGCAAAAGAGGTACAGAAAGAGGGAACAGGGGTGCAGACAGAGGCAATAAGGGTGCAGGTATTTACAAGAGAGGTGCAGAAAGAAGCAAGAGGAGTGCAAAAGAACTAACAGAGGAACAAAAAGAGGTAAATGAGGTGCAGAAGGTGGGGAGAGAACTATAGAAAGAGGCAAGTGAAGTGCAGAACGAAGCACAAGAGGTGCAGATAAAACCAACAGAGGTGCAAAAAGAGGCAAGAGGGGTACAGAAAGGGTTAGGAGAGGTGCACAAAGAAGCACGGAGGGTACAGAAAGAGGCAGGAGGCGTGCAGACAGAAGGAAGAGAACTGCAGAAAGAAGCAACATAGGTGCTGAAAGAGGCAAGAGCGGTGTTGAAAGAGGGAAGAGAGGTGTAGAAAGAGGCAGGAGAATTGCACAAAGAGGGAAGAGGGGTGTAGAAACAGGTAAAGGGTGCAGAAAGAAGCATGTGAGGTATAGAAAGAGGCAAGAGAGGTACAGAAACAGGCAAGAGAAGTGTTGAAAGAGGCAAGAGAGGTGCAGAAGGAGGCAAGAGAACAACAAAAAGAGGCAAGAGAGTTGCAAAAAGAGGCAAATGTGGTACAGAAGGAGGCAACAGAATTTCTGAAAGAAGCAACAGAGGTATAAAAAGCAGCAAGAGAAGTACATAAAGAGGTAAGTGAGATGCCGAAAGAGGCAAGAGAAGTGTAGAAAGAGGGAAGAAGAGTACAGAAAGAGACAACAGGGGTGCAGAAAGAAGCAAGACAGGTGCAGAAAGAAGCATGGGAAGTGCAGAATGAAGTAACAGGGTTCCAGAAAGAGGCAAGAGAAGTGCGGAAAGAAGCAACAGTGGTTCAGAAGGAGGCAAGAGAACTGCAGGAAGAGGCAAGATTTGTAGAATAGGGCAAATAGGTACAGAAAGAGGGAACAGGGGTGCAGACAGAGGTAAGGGAAGTGCAGAAACAGATAAGAGGGGTGCAGAAAGAGGCAAGAGGGGTGCAGAAATGTGCACGAGAGGTGCAGAAAGAAGCAAGAGCAGTGCAAAAGAGCCAACAGAGGTACAAAAAGAAGTAAGTGAGGTGCAGAGGTGGCAAGAGACTACAGAAAGAGGCAAGTAAAGTGCAGAAAGAAGCAAAAGAGGTGCAGAAAAAACAACAGATGTACAAAAAGAGGTGAGAGGGGTGCAGAAAGGGTTAAGAGAGGTGCACAAAGAGGCAAGGGGGTACAGAAAGAGGCAGGAGACATGCAGAAAGGAGGAAGAGAACTGCAGAAAGAAGCAACAGAGATGCTGAAAGAGGCAAGAGTGGTACAGAAAGAAGGAAGTGAGGTATAGAAAGAGGCAGAAGAGTTGCACAAAGAGGGAAAGGGTACAGAAACAGGTAAAGGGGTGCAGAAAGAAGCAAGTGAGGTGCAGAAAGAAGCAAGAGAGGTGCAGAGAGGCAAGAGAGGTACAGAAACAGGCAAGAGAAGTGTTGAAAGAGGCGAGAGGTACAGAAGGAGGCAAGAGAACTGCAGAAAAAGGCAAGAGAGTTGCAGAAAGGGGCACGTGTGGTGCAGCAGGAGGCAAGAGAACTGCAGAAAGAGGCAAGAGTGTTGCAGAAACAAGCAAAAGGGGTGCAGAAAGAGGGAACAGGTGGGTAGACTGAGGCAAGAGAGGTGCACAGAGAAGAGGGTTGCAGAAAGAGGCAAGAGGGATGCAGAAAGAAGCAACAGAGTCCATAAAGAAGCAAGAGAAGTATAGAAAGAAGCAACAGAGGTGCAGAAAGAAGCAAGGGAAGTGTAGAGGGAAACAACAGAGATGCAGAAAGAAACAACAGAGATGCAGAAAGAGGCAAGAGAAGTGAAGAAAGAGGCAAGAGAGGTGCAAAAGCAGGCAGGAGAGGTGCAGAAAGAGGGAACAGGGGTGCAGAAAGAGGCAAGAGGGGTACAGGAAGAAGCAAGTGAGGTACAAAAGAAGCAACAGGGGTGCAGAAAGAGGAAAGAGGGGTGCAGAAAGAGGTAAGAGAGGCGCAGAAATTGGGTGAGATCGGCAGAAAGTGGCAAACAAGTACAGAAAAAAAGAAAGTTGCAGAAAGAAGCAACAGAAATGCATAAAGTGGCAAGTGAAGCACAGAGTGGTTAGCACACCATTAGTGAGTCCCATGCTCTCCACACCACAGGAGACAAGCTATCCTGGCTGAAGACGGCTGATAGCCAGAAACCGTTCCTAGGATGCTTGATTCCGGTCCAGGAAAGACATGGCTTGGCAGTTCGGGCTGGACTGTTCCCATGAGGCACAAGGTCAAGGCTGATTTGCATATGGCCATGTCTGACCTGGGTTGGTGTGGAGTGTAATAAAATGATGGATTTAGGCCCAGATCCCTGTACTGGGGTGAATGTATGACATTGTTCTGCATTCTGTCCATCAACTGTTGTTTTTGCATTTAGCACACCATTAGTACCATTTTAACACCCACATTTAGTAATAAGTAACAGGTGACCATTCTAGGTTTGCAAATGGCCCACCGCCATGCTGTAACTCTTGTCAATGCATTTTTGGTAGCGTTTGAGCTAGAAACAAGGCTTTTTTTAATCAAATCTGCAGATTAGGCAGCAGATAATGGATTATGTGGCTAATGTGGAAAATGTATAATTGTGCAATAATCGGTGCAGCCAAACAGTTGCATAATTCCAGTGGCCCTGCTTATACCTCTGACTAGGTACAGAAATGTTCCACAGTGATTACTTCTTTTTCTCGTCTCATGGAGTTTATAATTTAGCTTCTATGGAAATGAGGAAGATTAAACCTGAGGTTACCACTCCACAACACAGACTACAATGCCACATAATTACTCTCCATAACACATAATCCCACTCTACTTAATTCTTAAACACTAACTACCACATACTTTCTATCCACATAATTTCACTGCACACCATACCACATAATTCCACTAAACACAATGGACATCAATTCCACTCCAAAAAATATTAGTAAAACACTCTTAGATTTACAACGCCAATAGCTCTAACTCTTGCAAATACGAGATCTATTACATTACAATGCTTCTTTAACTGGTAGTCGTGTTTGCAGAGTGGTGTAGAAAAGGGGCTGGACCTCCAATCACCGCTCAGGGATTCTGCTGCATAGGACTTACAGGAGGTACCTTGGCCTACAAAGTCCCTTAGGAGTAAAGTGGACTTCATCCCCCAATCAGTACTGTGCCAGGAATGGCATTTGCAGAGTGGTGGAGAAAGAGGGGCATGACTTCTGAAGACCTCTTAGCAATCACACTGTGTGGGACTTAGTGGGGGTTACAGGAGAGGTTGTTGGCCCCCAAGGATAACCCTGGGGGCCAACTACTCCTCCTATTACCTCCAGTAAGTCCCACACAGCAGCATTGCTAAGTTCTCATAGCAGACCACGTCCTCTTTCCACACCACTCTGCAAACATGCTCCCTGGCACGCTCTTGCCAAGTCCACTTTGTGGCTGAGGGTCCTTAGTAAGCATGGGCGGATTTTGCGGATTCGCAATCCGCGAATTTGCGGATTTGCGAATAAATCCGCGAATTCTCGCGGATTTTGCGGATTTTTTTTGGGTGTGTGTTCACACGGGTTTCTGCAAGTTCGCGAGGGTTTTGTACAATTTCGCAAATTGCGAACTTACTTGTCGGGTCACCAGTTTTGCGAACTTGTTGTTTCTACGTGCCCAGCCTGTTTGCAAGGCTTTCTTCATCACTGCCACCCTCTGTCACCACTGGCACTCTCTTTGTTCACCCATGCCACCCTCTGGCTCACCCATGTCACCCTCTGTGTCATCACAGCACCCTCTGGTTCACCAGTGTACATTATTGGGGCAAAGCAAAGCACTGCCATCCTCTGTCAACACTGCCACTCTGGTTCACCCATGCCACCTTCTGGCTGGCACACCCATGCCACCCTCGGTGTCATCACAGCACCCTCTGGTTGACCAGTGAGTGTACATTATTGTGGCAAAGCAAAGCACACCTGCTAAGTGCTTTAAGTTTTGCAAACAACAACACCTGCCCTGCCCCAACTGACATTAATGAAGGCTGGCACCTGCTTGTCTGCTCCCTTTCCTTTTTGTTGCAATGTAAACTTTTTTTAACAGGATGCAATGGCATACTTCTAACTATTCTGTGACTGTCAGAGCAGGGTCACACAATAGTTGCAAGTAGGCAACCGGATTCTGGAGGGCACCTTCAGGAAGCACTACAGGGAAATGGTTACAAATGATGAGCTCGAACTTTTGCACCTGCTCATTGGTTTTGCTTTTGCAAAACTCATTTTTCGGTAATTTCGCGCTATTCGCGAGGCGCGGCGTCGTGCGAAATCGACCGTGGAAGCCGCGAACTCGTGCGAGTTACCCCAAGGTTGAGTATGGGCGCCGCCATTTTGTTTGCGTGACGTATTTCCGTTTCCGCCCGCTATGTGTAATCTCGCGGAATGAGCGCCTTGCGAATGCAAGTTCGCACGAGTTCGCGAGAGAAATCGCGTGCAAACTTACTTACGCGCACGTGATCGGGCCGCCATCTTGTTTTTCATTCATTCCTATGTGTCTGGGCATGGTGTTTCTATCCTCTCTATATCTCTGCCATCCTTTGCTTGTTTTAATATTTTTTTGATCTATTTAACTTTTTTTCTATCCCTCTAGTTTTCTAGGTCTATATTTTTGTGTTTTAGGCTACTTTTGTTTACTTTTCAACTACTTTTTTTAACTTTTATTTTCTTCTTCTCTAGTCTTATTCTTTTTCATTTTGTCTCCTTGTTGCTAACACCTGCCCAGACCATGGTGAAGCCAGCTGTGAAGCTGCCCAAGACGGGCCCCGCAGCCCGTACCCGGCTCCCGTGTGGCCGTTTGAGTGTGGAAATGGTGGTGCCCAGGGACATCTTCAGCCCTGAGGAGGTGGGCGCACTCGTTTTCTATGTACAGCGCCGCCTCCCCAGGACCATCGCGGCAGGCGGCAGGATCGCTGGTGGCTACAACCTCCAGGAGCGACGGAAGCGGTGGGAGCAGGTGTGCCGGGCCCTGTTTCACATCTCGGGGGTCCAGCGCACCTACAACCAGGTGACCCACCGCTGGACCGATATCCTGGACCGGGAGCGCGACCTGCTCGACCTGCTGGGAGTGGAGGTCCCCGGGCTTGGTGTGTAGTAGTAGCAATTTTTTCATCACTCACTACTCTGTTTTTTCTCCTGCTCTGTGTGTTATATTGCAAATGTTTGTTTTAACTTTTTTACAAAGAGCAATAATGCTGCCGATTACATTGATATGAGAGGTAAATTAATATTTCAAAATCTTCTGTGCATTTCAGGTGCACTGCTCTCCTTCTCTGTGGCGGTGCCACTGCTTATTTGTTTTCTATTTTGTGTTCATTTAATTGGGCTGAGTAATGTATGAGTGTACTTTACAGAACTGCGTAATGCTAGACACAAAGGGGCAGATTTACAAGCCCCTTGCGCCACGTTTACGCTGCCTTACCGGACGCACAGCGACGTAAACGTGGCGCATCCCTGCGAGTCATGTACATCGTGATGCATCTAGGGAGATGCACCACAATAAGGCCTGGGCCTGCGCCACAATGGGTGCGTTCCCACGCAGGGGGGGGGTGGCGGTCAGGCAGCTGTGCGCCTCGCAAAATAGTTGGTTCTTGTTCTTTCTAAATGTTTGATTTGGTTGACAAGGACATCGACAAGCAGCAATCATCAATGTTTTCTGTTCTTTCTTTCATGTTGTACGTCAGGTCCGCCCAGGGGCAAGCGGACAGAAAAGAAGGATGCTGTGGCTCCAAAAGAGGAGGATGCAGGCCAGGGCGGCGAGTGCTCCTTTGCTGGCCCCAGTAAGTTTTCATTTAAATATAGAGGACCTATTGTTATTGTTATCCAAGAGTTCCTAATTTAATTTTTTCGAAATAGTGTTTAGATAGGAGCAAAATCCATAATACTACTGTTGCAGGGACAATTCTCCACAAACCGAACTATGGACACCAAAGACCAAAGTAATAATATTTCAGAGTGGCGTGTTTGGCACACTGTATAAACCTGGTAGTGTCAGCGGCACGGACTCCTCCTTGCAAAAATTGCAAAACCTTTCGCTCAGTCACTCTAGTCTGTAGGACCAAAAACCACAGAGTCTATTCAAGTTTAAAAGCTTTATTAAAAGTAAAAGTAAACACATATATTAAAATAAAGTTCGCTGGAAATGGAAAAGTGCTTGGTGCTGAGTTGATGAGTAATGGAACACATTTCTTGTGGTCGAGCCGAGCTTTCACCTGGTTTGAAGATGATGTTGCTCTTGTCCTTAGAAGTCCAGCTTCTGTCTGTTCAGAGAAAAATGGTGTGTGTTAAAATTAAGCAAGCATTCATCAATTGTGATAAAAAAGTGCAGCAAGACAACAGCCTTCCCTGGAAGGAGGGACATTTTTACTTTAGACTGGAGTAGACAGTCAATTACTTTTTCTGTTGTTTTCACATTTCTTCATTCCTAGACCAAATACTAGTGAGTGGTGTAATCTAACATTCTTAAATCTACTTTGTAGGTGGAACATCTGGTGGCGGGGCCAGCTCGGATGTGGTGGTGGTGATCGACTCCGAGGACAACTCTGGGGAGGAGGCGACGCAAGTGGCCCAAGAACAGACTGTGAGGAAGCAGACAGTGGTGGTGGCGGGTACAGGTAAGCTGGATCATGGTACTATCTGACTCTTAGATAGCATATGATGTGTATCTACAGAGAGTAGACGGTCACTGGATGAACTACGAAAATACTATGAAATGTTTCCGGGGGGGGTGCAACATCATCACCATCTCCTGAGTCCTACTCCTGACATGATTGAGCACAAGTATTAAATACATTTTTTTCAAATCTAACACGACATAGAGCTTAAATAAACAAAGAACCCCATAGGGGGAAGAGAAAAATCTTGTGCGGCACCACAGCAGACGACCTGGCAACTACATTAAAACAGAGGGAAAAACTAAAAATGCCAGAAAAAAACAATTCAATCTAAATCAGGAGGGTGTGGTTATAGAGCATGGGTCCTCACAAACTTTCTCTAGGGGCCAAATTGACAGTGTGGTTTGTGGCCAAGGGCCGCACCGAAGGGGGCAGGGTCAGTGGGGGAGGGGGGTGGATCTACAGCAACAAAAAAAACTATGACCATGAGGTTGAACTCATGCCCCTGCAGCGGATGCCTTCGTCCACTGAGCCACCAGACCTGGCATACACATTACACACATCTTTCTTTCTCTCTCTCTCTCTCTCTGTCTCTCTCTCTGTCTCTCTCTCTGTCTCTCTCCCTCCCTCTCTCTCTGTCTCCCTCCCTCTCTCTCTGTCTCCCTCCCTCTCTCTGTTTCCCTCTCTCTCTCTCTCTCTGTCTCCCTCTTTCTGTCTCCCTGTGTCTCCCTCTACCTCGCTGTCTCTCTCTCTCTGTCTCCCTCCCTCACCCTCCCTCTGTCACCCTCTGGCTCCCTCCCTCTCTCTCTCTCCTTCTGTCTTCCTCTCTCTCTGTCCCTGTCTCTGCCTCTATCTGTCTGTCAGTCCCAGCCTGCTGTAATTACCATATTGTAATTTGTCACTGGGCCAGCACTGGATGGACCTGCGATCCCGGGGGGGGCAAGCGCCCCCCCTTGCCCCTCCCTGCGGACGCCCATGATACTGGCCTGAATAGTTTTGTACTGCGCTGGCTAGTTGCTAGTTGTACTGTGACACAACTTCCTGCTGAATCATTTTGTGTTAATCATATTCTTAAAGAGCATTGGTTACAGATTATGTCTTTCTTTCTTCATATAGTTGGTCATACTAAAACATCAAAACCAACAAGGAGTATGCAGGCTCTACAGGCCCGGCAACGGAGGCTGGATGCTACTGTTGCCCAATATCGGCGGCTGGTGGAACTGGAGGGGGAGGACACGCAGTCCAGTACATCGAATGGGACATCTGCATCCTCCTCCGTGACCCCACGTTCTGCCGGTCAGCGCAGTGCTCCGGCGAAACTGAGCCGTGCTGGCAGACGCCACCGCCGAGCAGCAAAGGCTGCCCCTCACAGTACTCTAAAGGCTCGCTTGCGCCGTGCAATCCACAGAGTGTCTGACCTGAAGGCGGAGGTCCGGAAATTGAAAGAATATCAAACTTTGTTGGAGGGCCTCCGCTTAGACCACGCCACCCTCCAGGACTTTACTACTAGTACCACTGTCACTCTCTCGCCTCTCCTAATACTCCATTATACTACCTCCCATCCAAACGCTTATCTTACCTGTAATTTGTGTTTGAGGGCTGGCTCCACCTGGAATTCACAGTGTCCTCCTAAAGCGTTCTGCAGCAGGGCCCCAACTGGAGTTTCCCGACGTGGATTTTCTGCAAAACAAAAGCAATCAACATTAGAAATGTGGCAGCGGTGCTCACAGACCCCAAAAACCTAGAAGCCCCACAGACAGCACCCCTAAGACAGGCAAGCGAGCAATAATAACGCCTAAACGTTCACGTGTAATTGGCCAAATGTTTTCCAAAGTAAATGCCTAACCAATTTCATCCCTTAATAGACCTTGCCAGCAATGGCCCAGCCAAGACCCGTAAACCCAAGCGCAAACAAGTTTGACACCCCCCAAACAGCCAAAAAGCAAATCGGGGAAAAAAAGTCACACTTAGCAAAATGTATTTAAATAAGGACTCACTACTTCCAGTCCCTCTTAAGGGGACTCGTCAACGTAAGTTTCTTCATTGTGCAGAATCCAGGCATCAGCATTACGGGAAATGGATAGGGTGAGTCTGGAGGAGGAGGATAGACGACCAGGACTGAGTTCTTGTCAACTAACTGTTGTGAACCTGAGGAATGCTGCGGCATCAAAATCAAGACAGTTCTGCTGATGGGCTTGTTGTTTGATTGGGTGATTACAGTTTTGTTGTGAATGTGATGAAGCACTTTCTAAACAAAGAAAGACAGACACACAGGAATAAAAGTGAATAAGGACGAATAATAAAGTTAATGATTCATTGACTCATTTTCAGAACTCGCTGTCAGGGAAGCAGAACTCGTCCTCATACTCTGCAAATTCAGTCGGTAGTACTTCTGGTAACTGAGGAGAACTTTCCTCAGGTAGGTCGGTGTCCTCTTCTTCCTGCGTGCATTCTCGTACTTTGTAATCTGGTGGTATGAAGTGCTGGTTCATATTTATCATGGTGAGCCGCTCCACATTTGCGGGCAAGAGGCGGGACCTTTTGCAAGTCACAATGCCACCAGCAGAACTAAAAACACGTTCTGAAGACACGCTTGCGAGTGGGCAAGACAAGTAATTGATAGCCAGGTTGGTGAGCTCTCGCCATATGTTTCTTTTCCCATGCCAATACGCCAATGGGTCCTCAGTAATATTGACCGCTGTTGAGTCATCCAGATAGGCCTGCACCATTGAAACAATGTTCTCCCGGATTCCTGTACTTTGCACTTCTGTGTCCTTTCTGGGACAAGGAAACCCTAGCTCACTTAGCCAATCCGCTTCAGACATATCGCCTGGGCCTGATGCAGATGATACGGTTGCTGGTGTAGTTAACGGCTCAGAGGAAAAGTCACTCACTTCAGCCACAGGCACAGAGGCAGAAGTGTTTTTTTGGGACGCCTGATGGCCTGCTGATTCACTAGTAGTACTGTCTTCTCCTACAGTTTCCTTCCGCTCTCTTTCAAAACGAATGGCTGACTGAGCTAGCCAATCTTTGTACTCTGTAACATCTGATGTTTCAAAAGGAATTATTACTTTGCCAAACAATGGCTTTTTGTAACGTGGATCCAGAATAGTAGCACAAATGTAGTGCTGTTGTTTCTTGATATTTACAAGCCGTTTATTGCTAACTAGGCGTTGTAATAATCTCTGCGCCAACTCATATGCTTCATTCTTTCCAGCATCTTTTAATTCTGAAGACACCACCTTGACTTGGTGCTCGAGCTTCAGCAACAATGGGATAGCTTTGCTCAAAGAACAGTCCTCCCTGCTGACTTCACGCGTGAAGACCTCAAAAGGACGAAGCATGTCTGTCAGGCTTTTAACTAGCTGCCATTGCTCCACCGCTAGCATCATTTCTGTCGTATCACCACCCAGGTTGTAGAAATACTCATTGACTACTGGAAACAGCACATGCAGACGCTCAAGCATGTAGAAGGTTGAGTTCCAACGTGTTGCCACCTCCTGGATAAGTGCTTTCACTGGCATTCTACGTACATTTTGCTGGCGCCTCAGCTCCTTCCGGGCCTTAAAAGAATGGTTGAAATGTGTGCATATTCTTCTGCAGATGGTCAGTATTTTGTCGACTGCAAGTTCTTTTTTCAAGAACTTTTGCACGACAAGGTTCATACAGTGCGCCAAACACGGCACTCTGAAATAGTAACCGTTCTCCATGGCCTTAACTACATTGCTGCCATTATCAGTAGAAACATAACCAACCTTGCAATTTCTTGGGGGCAGCCATTGCGAGACCTTTTTGTTAAAGTCATCCAAAATGTTGGCTGCAGTATGAGTTTTCTCCATGCCAAATATGGCTAATGTTGCATGTTTACGAGCACCCTTAAAAATCTCGACCAAGTCACCACCTGCATTTATCTGTTTTGCAACCCCTGAAAAAGAGACCCAGTGTGCAGTGATGCACATGTAATCAAGGGCTTGGCAACTGGTCCACATGTCTGTTGTCAGGTGTATAGTGTGAACAGCACTCTTCTGCAAAGCTGCCCCAACCAACTCAAGCACCTCTTTATGTAGTGCTGGAACAGCAACCCTGGCAAAATAGAACCGGCTAGGAACCTTCCATTTAGGGGCCAGTGTTGCCACGAGTTCAAGAAAACCCACACCTTCGACAAACGAAAAAGGGAGAAGGTCCACCGCTAGCATTTTAGCCAGCTTAGTGTTATACAGGCGTACAATTGGGTGGTTGCGTTGAAATTGCGCATCTGAGGAGAACATGTTTGTAATGGTGCGCTGGACAAATTTACTGGATGATGCTGATGCCTTCTTCGACCCATTTCTGCTCAGTGTTGACATTTTTCGCATTGGTGTGTCTCCCAGACTCTCAGTGTGCCTCCTATGTGTTCCGGAGGGTGTGGTGCTGCCAGGGGTACTGGGTGCAACCGGACAAATGTCTGACGCTTCTTCTACCTCCCCGTCATCTTCAGATGAAACACCTAGTATGGGTATATTTTGGCCACTTGCCCTTTGGGATTGCTTTCCCTTGATGTTTGCTAGGTGCGCAAACCATTCGACAGCGTGCCTTCTTTTAAGATGACCTATCTGGCCTCCGGTTCCATACTTGGTACCAGTCTTACCACGGCTAACTCTAGTCTTACAAATGCAACAAACGGCTATGTTGGGAGAGGTGTGGCGCCGCGGCCAGGGCGACTGACGCTGGAATCTGGGGATCAGGGTTCGATCCCCGGCTCCGGCGGCAGATTAGCCCACACCATGTGACTCTGGGCAATAGCTCGCTTAATCTTCCCGACGGCCCCCAGCGCCTAGAGACCCTTACGGGTGATTGTGCGCTTTACAAATGTGGATTATTATTATTATGTTATCATACTTTGCATGGACACTAAAAAAGTTCCAAACTGGGGACTGGAAACTTCTGGTTTTGCCGCACGAGATGATACTGCCAATGCCAGATGAAGCAGTGGTGGATGAGCCTTGCAGACATCTACTGGGTTGTGCAATTATTGCAGCAACCCTACTTGAGGGAGTCGAGCTGGATGGAGTCCCCCTCTGGGGAGAAAATATGGGAGCTGTAGGTTTTGTTGAACTTGTTGTACTACTTGACTGCGTTGGTGGTGCTACCAGTGCCACGTCGCCAGGGTCACGCTCAGCATGACGTCGCGATAGGGTATAAATGTCTGTCTGCTGCATGGCCGGTGTGGCTGGAATGACGTGTGTGATGACTAGGTCATTGCTGTCATCCTGTTCAACAACATCAGAATGCACCACTTCATCAAGTCCGACGTTCGGATCCATAAGTATGAGCTTTCCGGGGCCCTTCCTTTTAACATTTGATACCTTTCGCAGCTCATGGTGTGCCTCCCTCTCAGACGTCGGAGATGGTTGCCAATCTAGATCCAGATCATCTGATGGAGCGGGGCTTGAAGAGGAACTTCTACACACACTCCTTGATCTTTTCCTTGCTGGGGAGCTGGGAGAAAATGAATCATCTGGAGGAGTGCCTTCGTCTTCCTGACATGATACCCCGGCTCCAAAGTCAATTTCCTCCTGTGCCCCTACTTCTGGAAGAACAACCATTGTGGGCACTTGCACCGCTCCATGCGCCGCTACATGGGCCTCTTCACTGACCTCTACTTGCAACTCTCCATGGACCTCTCCTTCTCGGCCTTCTCCTTCTCGGCCTTCTCCTTCTCGGCCTTCTCCTTCTCGGCCAGCTCCTTCTCTGACAGCTCCTTCTCGGACAGCTCCTTCTCGGACAGCTCCTGCTCGGCCAGCTCCTTGCGCATGTACTTGTGCTTGTACTAGTAGCCCATGCAGTTGTTGTTGCGGCTTTGGTTGTTGAATAGTACTTGTGAGATGAGTTACAACCTGTGTTGATGGTGTGCTGCTACTTTCTTGCGATGAGCCAACATCACTGGTCGTTGGTGATTGAACCACTAAACAGGCTACCTGTGCAGCACTCATGGTGGGCCTTTGTTTTTTCCACAAAAATTTAGTGGTCGAGCCACCAGTCTCCTTGGTAAGTGGTGCCACTTGCTTCTTCTTCTCCTTAGTAGAGACATCTTTCTTGCAAGAGGAGCTACGGGCACCTCTTTTTGGAGCCATCTTCTTCAGATGTCGGAACAGCAGGCCGCAGCAGGACTTCTTCCTGGCAGTGATGCTCAACGATGATGCGGAGTTATTGACTTTGTGCACCTAAAAGCAAACGAAGACAGAGGAACATCAGTAAATATATGTTGCATATGTAGCGCTTCAATAAATAGTTTGCAAGTAGCCATTTATGAATACACACGTGCACACCACACAATATGGAAATTTCAAAATTAAGAATTGCTAAATTTTTGGGAAACAGGAATTTAACATTGATCCAAGAGAGCACACACAGAGAGGGTTATAGTTTCATGTACCACTGACTCCCCCTGGGCACAATGGGTGAAAGCAAGGCAAAATGGGTGCAGGCCTATGGCACAAAGCTCACTGCCTGCCTTCAAAATGGCCGCTTGACCCCCATCCACATGGACAGGACCATGCCTCAAAATGGCCCCCACCAACATAGCCAGCCCCCAACCCCTACTCCAAAAAATCAAAAAACACAACACCAATCAAATCACCACAATCCAATGCCATCCATCAAGTTTCAGAAGGTTTATGCTGCCTGCTGGTGGTTTTCTGGTGCAGAATTGCAATTTTTGCAGTTTCGCGAGTGCGAGATTGTTGCTTCACGACGCGAACGTGGCGAAAAACCAGCAAAATCCGCGAACAGACCGATTCTGGGCCCCCTGGGCATGATAAAATCACAGCTCACTGGGTGCAGGCCTATGGCACAAAGCACACAAACTGGCTTAAAAATGGCCCCTAGACCCCCACCCACACGGGACCAGGCAATAAAATGACCCCCACCGACATAGCAAGCCCCCAACACCACCCCAAAAAGACATAAAACACACAAAAATCACCACAATCCAATGCCATCCATGCCCTGGCCAGAATCATGTTAAAATTCAACAAAACAGTTGTATCATGCATGCACCCATAACTAAGCCTGGTAGTTTTCAATTCATGTGCAGAATTGTAATTTTTACAATTTCGCGAGTGCGAGATTGTTGCTGCGCGGGACGCGAGCAGTGCGAACACAGGCAATTTTTTTTTTTTAAATCCGATTTTCGGTTAATCCGCGGGAGTTCTAGGCCCCCTGGGCATAATGAAAGAAATCAGAGCAGACTGGGTGGGCCTAGGGCACAAAGCACACTGCCTGACTTCAAAATGGCCGCTTGACCCCATCCACATGGCCAGGACCTGCAGGACCATGCCTCAAAATGGCCTCCCACCAACATAGCCAGCCCCCAACCCCACCCCAAAAAGTCGAAAAACACACACAAAAATCACCACAAACAAACAACATCAACTTATCAACTTACTTGTGAAATCAAATTTCGAATCCAAAAGTAATCCAAAAGGCCTCAAAACCAAATCTCCAGCAGCATCCACAAAAAGTAATCCTTCCCAGTCAAGATCAAATTCAAAGTGGCCAGGAAATGGACTAAGCAATGGGAGGAGCTTGCTGGACAGGAACAGGAAGTTGGAGACTGGGCCACTTCCTTCACCCCCCCCAATTGTAATTTTTGTAATTTTGCGAGTGTGAGATTGTTGCTGCCCGCGCCGCGGACCGCGAGCAGTGCGAACACAAGCAAAAAATCCGCAGCGCGCGGATTTGCGTATTTCTCGCTACATCCACGAGAGTTCGCGGATTGCGGATTTACCGAAAATCCGAAAAATCCGCGAGCGGAACGGATTTTACGCCCATGCTTAGTCCTTAGAGACCAACTAGCCTACCTGTTACCTGCAGTAGGCTCCACTCAGTTGGATTGCTGAGAGTTGGACACATGCCACGCCCCCTTTGTCCACCACTCTGTAAATGCGCCTCCGGGCACATGCTTGGTTGGGGGTGAAGTTCCCTTGTTTCCTGAGGATCCTTGTGGGCCAACTCGCCCTCCTGTTACCTCCAGTTAGCCCCACTTAGCTGGATTGCTGCAAGTGGTTACCCCACTCTGCAAACATGCCGACTGGCGCACTGCTGCCTGGGAGATGAAGTCCACTTCAGTCCTAAAGTCCTGAGGACACAAGGGCACTTCATCACCCCCACCAGCAGTTCAAAGTGGTGTGAAAAGGGGCGTGGCCTTGTACCACCTCTCAGAAAACCCACTGTTTGGGGCTTACTGGAAGTTCATAGTGGCCTAGTTGGCCCCCAGGGACCCTCACTAGCAACTTAATTCCCCAACACAGAGCACGCCAGGAGGCTCATTTGCAGAGTCGTGCAGGGAGGGGGTGGGCGGGCGGGCGCCCTCCCGCAAGT
This sequence comes from Lissotriton helveticus, assembly GCF_964261635.1. Lineage (NCBI taxonomy): Eukaryota > Metazoa > Chordata > Amphibia > Caudata > Salamandridae > Lissotriton > Lissotriton helveticus. The sequence goes on from NC_136065.1 coordinate 1,475,311,518, forward strand.
TGCCTGTTTCTTTTTAGAGAAAAATGTATGGGAGGGGGCTGCATGGCCCCCATTCCCTGAGGCTGATTTGGGCCCCGGGGACCACATACCCAGTGGCCCGCATTCCTTTTTTTAATTAAATTAAAAAAGGGAGGGTGGCCATGCATCCCCTTTTTTAATTTAATTTAATAAAAAAAAAAAAAAGAATGCTGGCCCAGGCTACTGGTGACATGCCTGAACCTGCAGAGCTGCTTTTTCTGTCTGTGAATCACAGAGATGAGCTATAAACTCTTATCGTACAATTTTAGGTAAATTAACAGAATTCTTTGTAGTGATGAGATCCCCTGCTGGTAAATGAGTAGAAGCAAGTAGACCTGAGTGAATGAAACATGTGTGAATGCTCAATAGATCGATGGAGAACCAGAGTTCCAGAGGCAGGTAGAGTCAGCCAGGGGATGTGTTGCTTACAGTATTGATGAGTTACATTCACCGGCTTATGACGTCAGGAAATTACATTTAAAAATCCACCAACAGTGAGCTAACTTGCCAGAGTAAGAAACTAGACAAAATTGTGCCCTAGCACTGGGACACGCTGTACAACCGAGTACCTTGCTGATAAAGTAAAAAGAGGGGCACACTGATTTGGTGGCATTTTAGGATATAGAGGTTATCCTCCAGGGTCACGAGGGACTGTTTTGTCCTGTCAAAACTATACAAATCCGACACAGGGTTGATGATATCGTTTTAAGGAAAATGTTTAAATAGACTCAGCCGACGAGAATTGGTACTTTTGTGCAATAGTTAGCTTTCTGGAGATGCCTCAGAAAGGCACTAAAGAACGGTTCACTTTGTAAGCTTGAGTGGAGGTCCAAGTTTCCACAAGGTTAAATCGTAGTGAGAAAGAAACAATCCCCCTCTGCTGGTTAGTGCACCAAAATATTTCATCATATCCAATTATATTCGTCTGAAATCTCATTGCGAGTGTATTTAAGGGAGATGACAGCAGTATGCCCAGGGCCGGACTGGCCGTGGGGGCCACCTGGCGTTTTCCCAGTGAGCTGGAATGGTGGAGGCCCGTTTTGGACCAGTAGGGTCCATTTTTGTTACAGGGGCCGCTTTTGCGGCAGTACTGCAATATCGGTCCCTTGCAACAAAAGTACAGTGCTTCCCACCAGTTTTTGTCACTGGAGTGGGTTTTTCAGCAGTGCTGCAATATTTGGCCCCCTGTAACATAAGCGCAGCAGCAGTGTTTCCCACCAACATCCGCCTCCCCCCCACCCTGGCTGGTCCGACATAATTGCTAGGGCTTGTTTGCATTCCCAGTCCGGCATTGAGTATACCACATACTGCATGCTACACGCAAACAATCTCTGTCTGCTCTCCTTCCCTGATCAGGAGCTCCTCCTCGTAGTCTGCTGGCACTACTTGTGTGATTACTGCAGAGCTCAAGTTCTCTGAACATATACTCCTCAAGTTTCTTTAACATGAACAGAGAAAGGAAGGCGTTTGAAGGAGAAAGTCTACAGACCCCTGTGCGCTTTGCTCAATCCATGTAAATAAATACAAACACTGTTATAACAATGTCATTAGAAAGAGTCAAATAATGTCCTGTCATAAGAATGTATGATGCATTACAACATGCACTGCACTGTAGCTGAGTGGTGTTAAGATGTTCATGAAAAGGTTTTCTAACTATTTACTCTCCTTAGGGTGGCTGCCACAATTCTATCGCCCCCTCGTGGAGCTGGTCATTGACCCGCCCACCTTTCTAATGGAGCAGAGAAATCTGTACCTCAAGAAGTTAGTGTTAGTACTAGTAAATACATTTCTCTCCATGCAGTATGGTAATGCGTGTAACTAGTATTTTTGACTGTAGAATGATGATATCTAGCTCCATCTAGCATACCCAATGTTTAGTGTAAACAGTTAAAAACAGCTCCTATGTGGTACAGCGTTGTAAAATGTTGACTAGGGCTATCAGAAGTAGTTGTGCCTGCATCTGTAAATGGTTCATGTGGCATATAGAGTGTATAATTGAAATGACCACTTACAGGCCTTGTTCCACACTGACATCAACTGTCTGGCGTATTATGTGATTGTTGATCTTACGTACCCTACGTTTTGTCAGATTAAACCAGCTACACTTGAGGAGTAGTTTTCCTCAGTTTTGTATCCTATGTTGTTAGGAAGAGAAGCCTCATCAGTCTAATGACGTGTACTGCTATAAATAATGCTATCAAGTTGTAAATTGGTTTTATTTCTGTGACAACAAGATATTGCCCCAACAGAGTGGCTGCCCTTCTGACCATATCCCTCAAACAGGAATAGGAGGTGACAATTGTCCCCATACACATTGTGGCTTCTACCTCTGACCCTCCCCCTTGCTGGAAGGGGTCACTGCTGGCCTGTCTCTCACTATTTGCAGCCTTGGTCCTCTCTCATGGCCTTGCCTGAACCTGCTGTGTGGTGCTTATTAGCTCTGTTGTGCACTTCTGCTATTTCGATGATATCACTGAAATTGACAGCCATCTTGTATCTCATTGAAGGATATGAAATCTCATGGAAACAGGAATTACTTTGATTCTCCCATGACAGCCAGTGGTTTTGTTTAGCTGGAGCCCAATAACAAAAGCTGTGTTAAGTTCTCCCTTCTGCCGGTGGACATTGGTTTTCAAGGAGAGCAGATGGAGAACCAGTTGCCACTAAATAGAACCTGCAACCTATGGTAGGATAGATATTTTAATTTCTTGTTTGTTTGAGTGTCTTGGGAAGGCTTAGAACTCGCTACTAATATTTGTTTTATGAGCATAGTCAAATACTCTAACTTTGTCTACAGTGCTTTGAAGCATCAGGTAAAGTTCTTTGACTTTGGAACTACAACCATTGACACCACTCTAGATCCTGAAAGTCTCTTATACTCTTGCTATAACCTTCCAAATAAAGTACTCATGTGGTGCTTTGTAGCCTGGGGAATAATTTTCTTTGGATTAAACCTTTTATCCAAAGTCTTGACGATGGACGCATAATTATCAACCACCATAGCAGAATCTCCATCTTCTCGAGTACCCGTAGGAACATTAACCACTTCCAAAGGAAAGGTTTTTATTATACAGCTTCCTTCAGAACCCAATTTGCAAATGAGAAGGGCCTTTTTCTTTTTTTGAGGTGAAGGTATCTCCATCAATTGCTTCCAAGTATGCTTCAAAGATCTCCTTCCACTGTTATCATTTCAGTGGAGGAGTGACAGGTACTTGAAGGAAAGATGGTGGCACTAATATTCTCACCATGAGGTGGCCATGAATGGGTGAGTTGCTGTCACTCCACATGTTAATATTACACAATTTCTAGTACAAGATAGTTCAGGGATTGAGTGTACAGGTGTGCCTATCATTGTAATTGAAAAATAAAGGAAAAATAAAACAGTGGTACTGTACCCACAGGTGTGCCTATCATCGATGTGGCATAGGTCTAGAACAAGTATGTCCTTTAAATAAAGCAGAGTGTTAATTGGCTACGGTGGTGCAGGCTAATTCGCTACAAGCAGGCTTCTTCTAATGTAATTCTTAATAATTTCCCCAATGCAAGATGGCCGCCACTGTTGCACTCAAGGAGCATAATTCTACAGGAATTAGTGCTTGAACAAATGTAGGATTAGTCTCGAAATGGCCGTTGGGTAACCATGGCAACTAAAAACAACAGCATCTAAAAGGAAGGAAGGGGCCTGTAGAGAGAACGCATACACAAGCGCATGTTTCTCAGTCAAACGGGCACAATCCAGGGGGTCTGCACTGCGCTCATCTTGAGGGCTTTACGACCAATGGCCCGACTTATGAGCACCTGCCCAAAAACTAGGGCACAGCAGTGGAGGGTTCCATGGAGGGGTTCAGCTGGTCGGTGAAGCACAGCCCCTAAATGAGGCATCAACACCGGATCATCGCCAGTATATGGAAGGGACAAGGACCACAGCTTCAGGGAGGAGCTTGCGTATTTCCCACTAACTACATTGAAGTCCCAGCAGCAACTGCCGTCCGAACCCCTCCATTGAACCCTCCCACCATTCCACGCAGAGAACACCAGTACATTCCCACCCAACAATCTACACCCCCAGAACATCCCCAACAGCCTTAATATCCTATTTAATTTAATTAAACATCACTAGTATATGGTACTACATATACCCACATCCTGTAAATTAAATGATACTAAATGGATGCAGCACTCATTGTGCCCCCCACTAATGTAGCGGGGTCAGACATGTCTCAGGCCTATATAATTTAATTATACATCACTAGTATATGGTACTACATGTACCCACATCCTGTAAATTAAATGATACTAAATGGATGCAGCACTCATTGTGCCACCCACTAATGTAGCAGGGTCAGACATGTCTCAGGCCTGCAATAGCAGCCTGTAGTGCAGTTTTAAGACTACACATTTGACCTGGTTAAATACATCTTTTGCTAGAACTTTGCATGTTACCTATAAGTCACTATGCTGAATAAACCACTTTTAGAAAGTTGGCATTTTTCTGCCTAAACAAATGTGCCTTTCTGGAATTGTAGAAAATCTAGTTCCTGGTTGAAGGGGGTGTGAAACCCTACTCAGGCATCAACCACTGTTCTTGTCAGGTTGATGTCACAAGCAACCCCAAATAAACCTGTGCTTAACCCTCTGGTAGCTTGGCACAAAAGCAGTCAGGCGTAACTTAGAGGCAATGTGTAAAGTATTTAAGCTGCACTAATTGAAAACACAGCACAAGAAAAATCCCACGTCAGTCTAGTAAGATAGAGTAACATTTAATAAATTATTTGAGATCAAAGTGACAAAAATCCAATCATTAAATCAGGGGTTATGCTTTTTTAAATATTAAAGGGAAAATAGTGCCCGAAAGCAAAAAGCTCTAACGGTGATTATCTGGTCGCACAGGACCGGGAAAAAATGACACAAGTGCAGGGCAACCGCACTGGAGCGCAGGCCAGATATGGACACCAGGTTGGGCCTGCTTAACAATGTATCTCAAATCCTGGTTGTGGAGCCGTCGACATGGCTTGTGATGCGAGGTCCTGCATTGTTCTTGAGGGTGCCATCAATGGAGGCTTGCGATGTGAAGTCCTGCATTGAGAATATGTCGCGCTGTGGTTTTTCCAAGTAGCTGCGATGGGAGGTCCTGCGTCAGGGCAGCATCATGCAGTGGTAGCTCCGATGCAGAGCTGCGAGGAGATGAGCTGCATTGGTTCTGCACAAGAGACCACAGCTGGGCTGCCAGAGTGCCTTCAGGCCTACTTCTAAGGGTCCAGGACTGGGGTACCATCACTTGGGGGGGGGCAGAACTCACAGCAGACAAAGTCCAGGTACTGGGTTCAAGGTGGCTGGAGTCTTTTCTTTCCCTGAGGCTCTTGCCAGGAGGCCACATCTCTTGCATTCACTCTAGCAGTCCTGGGTTGAAGCTGCAAGTTCAGTCCTTTTCACTCAGGCAGCAGGGCAGCAGAGTACCGGGCAGCCGAGTAGCAGTCCTTCTTGCAGCAGTAGTTCTATGTCTTCAACAGGTCCAGATGTGTACTGAAGAGTTGGGTCTGATGTTACAATATTTGTACCTAATGCCAGCTTTGAATTAGGAGACATTTCTAGAGCTTTCTAACCCCAGAGGTGTTTGGAGTGTCCTGCCTCCATGCCTAGTTTGTCTGGGGGCACAAGAGACTGGTGTGCAACCCTTTGTGAGTGTGCTGAGGATGAGCTTTTGCGATGTGCAAGTATGGTAGGTGAAATCTCCTCCCTGCCAGGAGGGATGGCCCATCCTGTAAACACGTATTCCCATTCCCCCTGTGTCTCACTGTCTGGGAGCAATAAACAAAGACCAACTACCAGCTATACGTAGTCATGTAACCCAGTATACAGGCTGCAGGCATCAAATGGTTAGGATAAGAAAATGGCAACTTTCTAAAAGTGGCATTTTCAGAATTCTGAATTAAAATATGATTTTTCCATTTAAAAGTGTTTTAAATTATAATACTTTAGACACCAAACTCGATGTTCCTACCTGCTCCCAATTGAAATATATCTCCTATTACATGTAATAAAGTAACCCAATGTTATCATATGGCAGAGAGGTTGGCCTTGCAGTAATAAAAAACAAATGTAAGAGTTTTTCAATACCAGGACATGTAAGCATTAAAATTACATGACCAACATTTTAAATATATTGTACCCAGCCCTATGAACTGTTTAGGGCCTACCCTAGGGATAACATATATGTATTAAAAAGGAAAGTTTAGGCCTGTCAAAAAAGTTTATTTTGCTAGATCGAAATATCAGTTTAAAACTGGACACACAGGTTGCAATGGCAGGCCTGAGAAATGTTTAAAAGACAACTTAAGTGGGTGGCACAATTAGTGCCGCAGACTCATTAGTAGGATTTAATTTACAGGCCCTGGGTACATGTAGTACCACTTTAATATGGTCTCACAAGTAAATTAGATGTGTCAATTGGGTGGAAGCCAATTTGTACCATATTAAAAGTAGTGAGCATACATACTTTATCACTGGTTAGCAGTAGGAAAGTGCACAGAGTCCTAATGGCAACAAATACAAGATCAGCAAAAATGGAGGTGTAAGGAAAAATGTTGGGTGCATGACCAACCTAATGCTGACAGGTCTAACAAAAATTGTCTAGGATCACATGACTGTTGGTAGCTCTCCTATGGTGTGATGTGTATTCCTTCCAGACAGTAGACAAAAAGTTCCTTTGGTGAAGGAAAGGGTGCCCCTCTCCTGAGAAGGATGGCCTGGGGTGTTGTACTTAGCCCTTCCTGAGCTTCAAAGGGCAATCTGAGGACTCTACCCACCCTCTTCCTGAATTCCGAAGATGCTGCGATGTCACTGGCAAAAGAGGCAAATGCTTCTCACTCCTGATCCACTCCGGCTCCCACATCGACCCCTGCCCACACCACATCTTCAACAAAGCCGACTCCATCATCGCACCCCAACTCCGGGACATCATTAACAGCTTCTTCGCATCCGCCACCTTCCCGGAGAGCAGGAAACAAGTCGAGTTCAGCGCCCTCCTGAAGAAACCCACTGCAGACCCCACGGACCTCAAGAACTTCCGCCCCATCTTGCTCCTCCCTTTTCCTGCCAAAGTCATCGAGAAGACCGTCAACAAACAACTCTCCACCTTCCTCGGGACAAGCAGATCCCTGGACCCCTTGCAGTCCGGGTTCTGAGCAAACCACAGCACGAGACCGCCCTCATCGCAGCTACAGACGACATCAGGTCCCTTGCTCCTCCCTTTTCCTGCCAAAGTCATCGAGAAGACCGTCAACAAACAACTCTCCACCTTCCTCGGGACAAGCAGATCCCTGGACCCCTCGCAGTCCGGGTTCTGAGCAAACCACAGCACGAGACCGCCCTCATCGCAGCTACAGACGACATCAGGTCCCTGCTCGACAACGGGGAAACAGCGGCACTCATCCTCCTGGACCTCTCAGCAGCCTTCGACACGGTGTGCCACCGCACACTAATACAGCGCCTCAGCAACACCGGAATCCAAGGGAAGGCCCTGGAGTGGATCATCTCGTTCCTCGCCGGAAGAACCCAGAGAGTGTGCCTCCCCCCGTCCTGTTCCGCGGCCACTCAGGTCATTTGCGGCGTTTCGAAAGGATACTCGCTCATCCCCACCCTCTTCAATGTCTACATGAGCCCCCTCGCAGCCATCGCACAACAACACAACCTTAGCATCATCTCCTACGCCGACGACACCCAGCTGATCCTCTCCCTCACCAACGACCCCACCACCGCCAGAGCCAATCTCCAGGAAGGAATGAAGGACGTCGCGGAATGGATGAGGCTCAGCCGTTTGAAACTGAACTCAGACAAGACGGAAGTCCTCATCCTAGGACCTTCTCCCTCCTGGTGGCCCCCTGCCCTGGGCACCGCCCCCAAGCCAACGGACCATGCTCGCAACATGGGCTTCATCCTGGACTCCTCTCTCACGATGTCCAAGCAAGTCAACGCTGTCTTGTCGTCCTGCTTTAACACCCTGCGTATGCTCCGAAAGATCTTCCGGTGGATCCCCACCGAAACCAGGAAGACGGTCACCCAGGCCCTCGTCACCAGCCGACTGGACTACAGGAACACCCTTTACGCCGGAACCACAGCCAAACTCAGGAAAAGACTCCAGCGCATACAGAACGCGTCTGCACGACTCATCCTGGACATCCCTCATTACAGCCACTTCTCTGCCCACCTGAGAGACCTGCACTGGCTCGCCGTAAACAAGAGGATCACGTTCATACTCCTCACCCACGCACACAAGGCTCTCCACGACATGGGCCCCAAGTACCTCAACAGCCACCTTGCATTCTACACACCCACTCGCCAGCTCCGTTCCGCCAGCCTCGCCCTCGCCACCGTCCCACGTGTTCGCAGATCCACCGCCGGAGGAAGATCCTTCTCCTACCTGGTGGCCAAGACATGGAACTCCCTCCCCCCCACCTTCGGCTGACCCAGGATCATCTCTCCTTCAGGAAACAACTCAAGACCTGGCTGTTCGAGCAGTAGCGACCCCCCCTGCGCCTTGGGACCCTAGCGGGTGAGTAGCGCGCTCTACAAATTTCATGATTGATTGATTGATTGATTGATTGATTGCCTGCCCTTGTTTACCTTAGACAGATTGGAGCCAAACCCAGGGGAAAGGGAAGAACTGACATAAAGCTGTTAAGGTTAGACAAAGGGGGTGACCCCCACACATAGACTGGCACTGCGTGTAAAAGTGCCACCCGCAGAATCTCTCATAAGAACCCTTCAGATCTTGTGGAAACATAGAAGACTGCCCTGTTGTCTGAACCACGAATAAAGACTGGACCTGCTTGCTGTAAATGCAGGATCCCAGATGTAACTACAGGGTAATTTGGCTGACCTCCTGTTTGAGCTACAGAGACGCAACATGTGTCTAGAAGACTTACCTACACCTGCCCAGCCTTCTGTACCAGTTGGAATTGCCTAGACCCTGATCATGGCCTATGCAGGACTAAGCCCAAACCTCCAAAAGGTGTTTCCACATGGTCCTGTACTTCTCCTACCTACAAACTGCAAGAACTGGACTCTAGGGGAAAATTCTGAGGTTGTGGGCTATTCATCTAAAAAAAAATTCCCTAGTCTTCTTGCTAACTTGAGTGGACTTCATTGAGACCAACGCAGGAAGGCCTCCGACTGTAGATACAACCTCTCTGGTTAGAGGCGCTGGACCTTACCTGCATGGTTCTCTTTGCATCAATAACAACTTCCCTGTGTTTCCCACAAACGTGAAGCTCTTCATGACGATAGTGACTACACCACCAACATGAAGCTCTAACTGAGGCTCCTCATGTGGAACTTGACTAAGTTAGAAGGTAAACTTTCCTCAAGGATCAACCTGGTCATGGTATCCAACCCCCAGTCCATCTCAGTCAACTTGATCTTTTGACTTTGACCCAGTCCAACATGACCAGAAAGCATGATTGGCGCTTTGTGCTTCTTGGTTCTCTTTAACTTACAATCTTACAAATTCATAACTCCTGTTTCTCCTGATTGGATTTGTGTTGTTCTGGTGTCATTCTATTTATTAAAATGTTCTCTACTAGTCTAAATTAGTTTAGAATTTTTCTTGTGCTGTGTTCTCACTTGATTACTGTTGGAGTGCTGCATACATACTTTCACATTGTATCTAGGTTAACCCTGACAGCTTTTATTCCAGGCTACCAAAGTGTTAAGCACAGGTTTATGTATTGACCTTTGTGGTTCACCCTGAAAAGGATTGTGTTTACTACTTGAGCGGGGCTCTCATAATAACCCACTTTCTTGTAAATACATCATGATCAAGTTTAAAGGGGAAAAGATTATGACAATTATCAGCAGCAAAAATCTGTATTAATATGGGTTGTGTAAAATTACAATGAAAAGCCAAAAATTTACCAGCTTTTGGATATCCATGTATCTGAATTTCCAGCATGCTCAGTCAGATACAAAGGGAGAGGTTGTCCCAGTGAAATATTTTCATTTCTACGCTTAGAAAAAATTAAAACGCACAAAAAGTTCCAGCTGGGCAACCTGCAGTCTGTAGGATGCTCTCACTCTAAAACATCCCGATGAAAACGCTTCAACCAGGATCCATGTCTGGGATGCAGGAGCAATTTTTCAAAGCCCCATTTGAAGAAGGGATATGTGTTTTTGTGTTGTTTCTTAGTAGTTAAAGTATTTTTTTGCAGCTATGGCTCAAAGCAGGAGCCTGACTTCTGAGTAAAATGTAAGTTTAAAGAATGGTTCTCTTTACCATACCTTTTGGAGTTGTCAGGGCTAGCATCCAGTGACCTTTCCACATTGGGAATATTTGAAGAAAAGTTTCATCAAGTGAACCTGGTTCACAGTACCAGTTTATTCCTCACAACATTTTTCAGTAGCCTCAGGAGTCTAGTATTTCAGTTGGCAGGGAATGCCACATAAGTCTACAACTTCCTATTGGCTCAAAAGCCTATCTACAAGCCACTATTCTCATGAGCAACTGTTTTAGGAGGTCAAAGAAAGCACAAGGACTGGAGCAGTTTTTTTTCAGCAGATGAATGTAGGTGTGTACTGTAAATTTAATTAGCTCTCTTTGCATTTCTTCCACAGGTTTACATGAATCTCTTAAGCAACCTTCCCCTCATCATGTATTCAACAGCAAGAAAAGTGGATGCATCCGGTTATGTATATCTATAATGAATATAGATGTGCAGGGTATTATATATTATATATTACTTTTGTTGAATTTTAACAAAAAGTATTTACCCAAAACAAAGGTACAAGGGTTAAAATTCAATCTCATCAAAGAGATCTAGTGACATTAGAGTTGTTTCCTTTTTAAAATATTTGTTAGGCAGTTTTTCTTGGGTGAATATTTGGTATACTGTTGTAATTAACTCATATTTGACATTTGCGCTTTTGTAAGCAATATGCAAAAGTGTGTTTAGTAGAACAGTTGCTGTCAGTAACCTTATTGTGCCATATTTATTTTAACAGACATGGGGCATATATACAAATAATAAAACATTTCCAAATCTTAGTTTTCAGGCTGTCACCAAAGAAAAGTGTCTCCTTGAGCACCAACCCCGAAGATGCATACTGCAAGCAAGCAGTAAAGACTGGAATTGCCTAAATACTAAGGGGTCTATTAGGATGGCGGGTGGACTAAACTGGCGATTAGGATGCCACCGCCACGGTGGCGGTGGCATCCTGCATATATTACATTGTGGCGGCGGTGCGGTAAGCAGCACCCACCACAATGCAATATATGTATGTTGCGCATTGGCATGCACAACGTGACAGGCACCGCGCAGTGCCTGCCACCTTGTGCATGCCAATGTTGGAGGATACCATGGGTACCCTTCAAGCGCAGCCCCCCACCCCCTTGGGGGCCCGCAAGGGGCCCCCAAAGGAAACACTGCATGCATTTCCATGGCAGAGTCTCTGCCATGGAAAGGCATTACACCACCACCATCGTAATATGGATGGCGGTGCCCGGTAGGCAATCGGGAAGATGATCTTTCCGTCCATTGCGGTACTCCCCGTCATGCTAATGTGGCAAGGGGTAAAAGGCAATCCAGTGGGGTGTTTTGGCGGGCGAATCGTCACCGCCTGTAGGGCTGTTGTAAACCGGCCACTATCCTAATACACCCATGAGCTCTCAAACAGACACTAAAGTATGTATACTTCACATTCACAGGACTCAAAGGTTTTCTTATCAGCCTTTCTTGTCTAGACTGAGGGGAGCTGGGTAGACACAGGCATTTTGGAACTCCAATTTGAGTTTCCTCAGTCCAAACCCATTAGACAGTTTTTCAAGTTCAGAAACATGCTGCTTTTTTGCCTTGGGACTCGTAACATTTTCCTCTTGTTCAGAATATTTTATTTCTTCAGTTACTTTAACTTCTTTTTCATATTAAGATTATCTCTTTCTGCACTCTCCTGCAGTACTGCTCCACAGGTAGGTTCCTGGTAGAGTCAGAGAACGTCCTTCCTCCTTGCCTAGCTTCCTTCTGAGCATGGGGCATCCTGTCTAAGAAAGGAACTCTGATCCATAGTCATTCCTTTGCAATATGGACATATCAAAAATCAGAAAATAAAAAATACAAGAACAAAACGTTAATACTGGTTAGACCTGACAGCTTTGGGTGGCCTTCACCAACTTTTTGCCTGCTTCCTTCCATTTTTCTGACTTTGTTTTGCTGGGCTCACTTATAGAATATTGACCCCCAAAATATCCCCATGCACAAATATCGTGTTATCAATGTCAAAAATATCGGCGTCCTATATTTATAATGGTAGGTACAAAAATATTGGAAAAAATGTTGATGTAAAAAATATAGTTGTACAAAAGTTCGATCTTAATATGTGTATGAACAATAATATTAATTATATTAAATAATAAACTTTACTAAAAAAATAATTAGATTTAATATACATCTCAACATATATGACAAATATTTGTTATTTTAAAAATGTAAACATATGTATATAAAATGTAATATGTATATATACATATATATATATACTTTAAAACAAGTATTAAACAATTAATTTTAATTTATTTTATAATTGTATATATAAAAATTTACAAATAAAGATATATGTATACTTACACCAATAAGACAAAATCTAAAATAACACATCATATTATAAAGTAAAACATTAAACTATTTAAAAATCTTTCAACTTTAATTTTTCACTTCAGTGAGTGCAAAATTAGGTAAAGTGTTGGATAGCGGAGGGGTAAAAATTACTGTTCACACTCCAATGAGTGCAACAGTAGGGAAAGTGTTGGATAGCGAAGGGGCAAAACAAACTATCCCCACTCCAGTGATTGCAACAGTAGGGAAAGTGCTTGATAGCGGAGGTGTCAAAATTACTATTCCCACTCCAGTGATTGCAACAGTAGGGAAAGTGTTGGATAGAGGAGAGGTAAAAAATACTATTCCCACTCCAGTCAGTGCAACAGTAGGGAAAGTGTTGGATTGAGGAGAGGTACAAATTACTATTCCCGCTCCAGTGAGTGCAAAGTAAGGAAAGTATTCGATTGCGGAGGGGTAAAAATTACTATTCCCACTCAAGTTAGTGCAACAGTAGAGAAAGTGTTGGATAGCGGAGGGGTAAAAATTACTATTCCCACTCCAGTGAGTGCAACAGTAGGGAAATTGTTGGATAGTGGAGGGTTAAAAATGATTATTCCCACTCCAGTGAGTGCAACAGTAGGGAAACTGCCTGATAGAGAAGAGGTAACAATTACTATTCTCACTCCTGTGAGGGCAACAGTAGGGAAAGTGTTGGATAGCACAGGGGTAAAAATTGCTATTCCAACTCCAGTGAGTGCAACAGTAGGGAAATTGTTGGATAGCGGAGGTGTAAAAATTTATATTCCCACTCCAGTAAGTTCAAAATTAAAAACAAAATATCACCAACACAAAATAAACAAATTAAACAATAACGGAAAATATATACAAATATTTTACAAATCTAAAAAATGTAAACATTATAATGTTAAATAGATATGACAAATAACTAGAAATATTATATTAAATATATTTTAAAATAATTTACAAACGAATAACTATTTTTAATTAGAAATTATTTATAAAAGAGGGGCGTGGCTTGGCGCAGAGAGAACATGTACGAAGCGAGCTGCGTTTCATCAGAGACACTTGAAGGCGGGTTTGCGATATTGCGGCCACCATTTTATTGCGAAATGCGCTGCAGAAGCGCATATATCATCTTTGCCCCGGCGGACTCATTTTACATATTTTCTCAATTAAAAAGCCTCATAGAGTGAACATTTCACCATGTTCCCTGGTTGGATTCCTGTTTTAAAGCATTAATCTTGCGTTTTTGTGCAAACCCCTTTATTAATGAATTGACTGGCTTAGCACCGCCATTTTGGGTCACATAGGAGACTTTTTTCAGAGCAAAATGTGGGAGATTTGTACATCTTGACTACATAACCACGCTGTGCACATATATGGCTTCTCTTGATGACAAAGCAAAACCAAAGGAAATGATGTCCGGGGCGTTGACAATACAAGCACACACCCCCAGTCAACTGATCTGGGTTTAATCCATCATCATTCTTAAGCCCACTCTGTCACCCCAGTTCAGACATGGCCATATGCAAATCAGTCTGACCCTGTGCCTCATGAGAACAGTCCAGTCCGAACTGCCAAGCCATGCCTTCCCTGGACCGGAAATTTGCATATGGCCAAGTCTTAACTGGGGTGGCAGAGTGGGCTAAAGAATGGTGATGGATTAAACCCAGAACAGTTGACTGGGGGTGAGTGCTTGTATTGTCAACGCTCCGTCCATCATTTCCTTTGGTTTTGCTTTCTCTTGATGACAATTCATTTCTCTAGTCATACCTGCATGAGCATTCTCACTGGAACGTTTTATGCATTGAATTTGGAGATAATCTGCTACCCATTTGCAGTACGTTTTATTCTCTGTGGCGACTGTGACATTCAGGGTGCTGCATGGCAGTGCCAAGTATCCAACAGAGTGCAGTATAATTCGCAATTTCCCCTCACTACGAGCTTCATTTACCTGGCTGCTTTCTGCTGTGCTATTCTGACCTGATACCTGATTTTTATCTTATTGACCAAATAATTGATGGGCAGAATGAAGTACTCTTCCTCTAGTGCATCCAAACCTAAATGTGTTTTTATTAAGAATTTGAAACTTTTTTCAGAGCTCGCAAAATTGGAGGATTCTAGATCTTCTGAGTCTAAGGGTAGCAACATCATAATGGATCAAACGAAGGCTGTGCTAAGAAAATCTCATGTAAAACACCTCAAGCAAAACCCTCCATCTCCACCCAAACCAGACTCTCCAGTTTCCATGGATTTGCTGTTGCAAGAAATAAGAGCTCTTAGACCCTTTATGGAAGAAACCAATTCCAAACTGCAATTACTCTCGGACAGCTGGTCGCAACTTGACTCCAGAATTTCAACGGTGGAACACAAGGTTTCAGCATTGGACGGAACCTCTACACTGTCTCCTTTATGCAGTCGCAAGTTTCAATGCTCCAAAGGCAGGTTGAGGAATTAGAAAATCGTAATAGAAGAAACAACCTACATATTTACGGTTTGAATGAAGGAGTTGAAGGGACAGACCCTATTACTTTTTTCAAATCTTTTCTTCCCACAATCTTACACTTGCCTGAGGACACCTCTTTGAATATTCAGCGTGCTCATCGACTGGGTCGGTTTTTCAGCAATTCCTCTCCTTCACAGAGGCCTAGAGGGGTTATTCTCTTCTTCTTAGAATATCCAGACCTCCTAAAAGTCTTAGCGGCTGCTAAGGCCATTCAACGGATTTCATGGTCTGGATCTACATTATTTTTATCGCAGGATTATTCCAGAGCTACAGCAGCCAGACGCAAAGCTTTCCTCGACATGAGACCCGATTTGTGCACCATGGGAGCCAGATATGGACTCTTTCACCCGTGTTTCTGTAAAGTCACATTCAACAACATAACGTCTACTTATGAAGATCCTGTCTGACTGCAGAGCTTCATCAATTCAAACAAGAAGGATCATACAGACTCTTTAAGACCCTCCTCCTCACATGTTACTTGATGTTTTCATATTATTGCACGCATGATGTGCCTTCAAATCTGCTTGCAGGGTTTTCAATGTTGAATGTCTCTGATATTTTTTTGAGTTATTTAAAGCCTTTTGAAATTCTGATTATAGCTTTTAAGCATTAATGATTGTTTGGTTCGCTGTTTTACATCTTATATTTTCGTTAAATGCCTTACTAATTCTCCCTTCCTTTCGTTTTTTCCTTTTATCCTTCGCCTAAAAAGTGACGTTTATAGTATGGCGAGTCCCCTCCTTGGATGCTCTGGTCCTCACACGAGCAGCCGCATGTTCCATGTGGTTCCACCCACCCTCGATTTTGTGTTCCCTCATTGTAAGTATGTTTCTTGTTTTGTCTTTTGTTCATGGTTATGTTCCACAGTTGTCCCTCTATTTCCATTAGGGTGACCTCTATATCTTTCTTCACCTTCATGTTCTTATTTCACCAGTTCATTGTTCACTACGTTTTTTGTTCTGCATGACACAATTCATCCTTCTATTCTTCTTCTCATTTAGCTCCTCTCTTCTGCTTTCTCTTCCATATCATTCTTGTGTTTACTCAAGCATCCTCAGTAAATCTCACCTTTTCAAATATATTCCACTTTTTCGTTCATTCGTTCAAATAACTTTATTTCGATTTCTCGAAGGAAATCATAAAAGTATACAGATTAAAACATAACAACATTAAACCATAATACATTTCCAAGAAAGAAAAGAAAAAGACATCATAATATATTATTACCCAATTCTGGTTTACACAGTACAAATCAATAACGGTTATAACAGTTATCAAAAATAGACATAAATTTCAGTTGAAAATCATCAATTACACTGTTAAAAAAGTTTAAAACTCAAAAGTAAGAGAGTACAAAAGTCAATATGAAAAAAACAGCATCAATATTACACAGACCTTTCTAAAGATCTCCTAAACTTAATCTTTCTTGTTAATTATGCGTCAGGTTTAACATTCATGGATCTATCGTTACAAAAAAAGGAGGAATTTATCCCATAATATTAATAGCGCTTTCCGCATTTATCACTATTATACAGTAAATCCAATCTATTGAAAGCGGAAGGGCCCCTACCATACCATGCATAGGCGGTTCTGTTCATCAGATAGTTGTACCTTTCCTTTGGTCTTAAAGGCGAAATATATTGTGCACGAGGGTAAAAGTCATATAAGTCCCAGGTGGATATAAGACCATCTCCTTCTTGGGGTTGCCAAGTTTTTAAGTATGGGACAACATATCTGTTCCTAAATTTTACTAAGACTAGGTCACCAGGAATGTCTTTTGGTAAGGAACCCAGCCAGCCCACCCTTCTAGCACTCAATATTCGTCCATCAAGATCGGGTGGAAGGGGTCTATTTTTTGCTAGCCAAAACGTAACCTTGTTAAGTAAATCTTGCTGACTTTCGGATTTACCATATGGGAGTGCTGGTACTCCCGCCAGGACAGACACGAATGGGGCAGCCTCTGGGGGTAGATGAATATGGGGAACTTTTTTAATCTCTGTTCTAGCAAGATTCTGCTGCGTTAAAGTGACCCTTGGAGCTTTTGGGACTATTAGATCAGAGTCTAGTGACAGGATTTTGGTTGTTGTAGATGGCTTGGTCTCTTTAGAGGCAACTAATGGCTGAGAGCAATCTGATATTATAATAGCTTTGGTGGGTGGGAAAATATCCTTCAGCCTTTCTTCTATTCCCGTCAGCCTTTCCCCTAGTGTGTTAATTTTTTCCAACAAGGGTGATAGGAGGGATTTGACCAGTAGTTCGATTTGAGAAAGTAAAGGCTGCTTTAAAGGGGGTACTGTGTAGTCAGGCTTTACTGCTGTTTCTATGGTCAGAGGGGAATTATTAGAAAACAAAGAGAGGCTTAGGACTCCATCGTGCTTCCTTTTAACACAAGAGATTTGTGAGAGTGCTGTGCTTTGAGTATTAGCTTTATTGGGTAAAAGGGGGGATTCCTGCGGGCAGTCATTGATGGGTAATGTACAGCCACTGATTATGGTACAGGATGGAGCGCTTATTTGTTCATTTAATGGTTCCACAGGGACGTATCTAGATTTACACAGGCTATTTAATTCCTCCCACAGAGCGAGACATTGCGTGGTATCAGCTGTTTGTGAAGATACTTGTGAGTTGGGTGTGGGAGGTGTATTAAGTATAAACAAGGGAGAATCATTTTGTGCAGTTTCATCAGGAGTAAGCACTGTTAACCTGTTAAAATGAGAATCTAATGTCCCTTTGCAGAATCCCCTCTGTGGGGTAGCTTTGTTGGTGATCCCTTGCAGAGTCATGGTCAGATTTAATTATGGCTTAGCACTATAGGGATTATGGCGTAGTAACAGAGTCAGAGTGTTGTACATAAAACTTCAAGTCTGTTGGTATAGTCAATAGGTAGATATTGAATTAATGAAAGTATACCACTATCTACCTCCTCTTTAGTGCGCTCCAATGGGGGGTGGCCCGTCCCGGCCTCCTCTGGCCTCTGAGGGCCACAGAGGGCCCGCCCTTTGCCCGGGCTTGTCCCGCGACGCGGGGGCTCGCGCTGGCCTTATGCGCACCTCCGGGTCTGGAAACAGGATGCGCGCCTTCCTGGGCGCAGGGGGTGCAGGGAATTGTAGTTCCCGATCTACCGCTTCCCGTGATCGGGAAACGTCAGGCAGCAAGGTCCGGTGTCAAAATGGGAGCAGCGCTCGGGCTGCAACAGTCAGCAAGCCCCCAGGTGACCCCTCTGGTCAGAAGATGTGCCAGGTCCCCCTTATTTTATTGGATAGAGAAAAAGTTTTTAATGCTCCCAGCAAATTCAGGAGCCCCCAGCGAGTTATTATTGTTTATTTTTGGTATGCAATCACTTCAAAGTATTTCAAAGCAGTAATTTCCTCCGTGGAGAGTTAACACAGCCTGACACAATTAAGTCTCTGAGAGTATCTACTCCGTAGCAGCCCTGTATTTGACCGTATTCAGCCTGTTTTCCACAACCTCAAGAGATGCAACCGCAGCAGAACCGATGAAAAAGCTCCTTGACTGGCCGCAAATAATGCTGTACACTTGCTCACCTCGGGAAGGAACAGATGGGCGGCGTGATTTGCTTGGAACGAGCTTTTCCGAGCCCCTGTCTGACTGACGGGTCAAGAACAGCAACTGCAACGGAGAGGCAGCGTCGTTTCTCTCAAAGCGTCCCAACGTTCCAGCGATCTCCAGAATCCCTCTGCTCTGCTCAGCACCGCATTGCAACCATTGGTTTGAATTCTCCTTTCCCGCTTAGGCTCCCGGCACCAGCAGCGGCACCAGCAGCGGCAGTATCAGCGGTATCCGCGTCTCGGCGTCTCCAAAGCTGCATTCGCCATTACGGAGGCGGGGCCAAGGGTCGAGGATCACCGCCGCGACACACTCCCAGGCATTGCCACTTTTTCACTTTTCTTCTACTTCTCCAAATGCTGTACAATATATGTGTATACGGAATTGGACTTTTGTTTTGATAGCTCAGTTTATTCTATGGTTGACTTATTTATTTCACTGAACTGGATTGTAACTTTTTTTTCTCACTTTTTCTTAATATCTCATGGTGCTTAAATTAGTTTAATGGAACATTAGGGGACTTATCTCCCCTATTAAGAGACAGAGAGTGTTGTCACATTTGGCTAAGTTAAACGCTGATTGTGTACTTACAAGAAACCCACCTCACAGATACTGAATCGATAAAATTAAATTAAATGGGTGGGTGAGGTATATTTTTCACCAGGAGATGGTAAACAAAATGGAGTGATGATCTTGTGACGCAAATCTGTACCAGTGCAGTTAATATTGCAAGAAACAGATGTTGAAGGAGATAACTCTTTGTTAAATTATCACTCAAAGGTGTTCGAGTATCTCTCCTCAATGTTTATGCGCCTACTGGTGGTGATACTTCTTTCTGGCCTGCCTTAGCTAAACATATTTTTCAATGCATAGATGATAATTTTATTATTGCTGGAGACTGTAACCAAGTGTTGGACCCTTTTGTAGATAGGAATTCTAAAGTACCTTTTTGTCCTCGAAAAATCATATAAATCTTTTACACACACTATACATAAGCATAAATTGCTGGACGCCTGGCGCCTTTGCAATCCGACCACTAGAGAATATTCCTTCTATTCTTCAAATCATTAAGAAATTATTATGTTTTCGTATCTCATAATATTTCGCAATCTCTTACATATGCAGAAATTGGCCCTATTTTACTATTGGATCATGCACCTGTTTCAATTGTCTTTGACATTTTACCTAGAACTAATGCCCCTAGAAGATGACGCTTTAATAATGCGCTTCTCCTAGACACCAAATTCACTGCAGCTTTTACTTCTTTTTCAATGGATTACTTTGAGAGGGATATTACTGATTCTCTATCTTTTGCAACCATTTGGGACACCTTTAAATCCTCAGCAAGAGACTTTAATTTAAGTAACGTAGCAAAGAAATGAAAAGCTGCTCGTAAGATTACTAAAGATCTACTTCATGATATTAAAGCTTTAGAACACACCTATTATACATCGCACACAGAGGACTGCTTAAAGGCCCTCATTAAAGCTAAAATGGAATTTAATAAAAAAAAATCAACAGAAGATGCCTCACTCTACCTCCTAAAACCTAGTGCGAAATTTTATGGAGGTAAAAATAAAGCAGGAACAATTTTAGCCAATTATTTAAAGATTCACCAAAACAAATTAAATATTGAATCTGTTTTTTGATGAACATTTCTTTCCCACATTTAAAGACGCTGAGATCTTAAACGAATTTTCCCTTTTTTACAAATCTTTGTATTCATCAGAAACCCAACCTACAGATTACTCATTTCGCACTTCTTTTCTAACACCCACAAACCCCAGCAGGATCTTTTAGGTTTATCCCCCTTTAGAATCAGACCTTTCTCAGCTTGAACTTCCAAGAGCCCTTCAAACTCTCAAAAAAGATAAGGCTCCTGGCCCAGATGCTTTTACTGTCGAATTTTACTCCCATTTTTCTAAGCTTCTCATACCTAAACTCCACTCACTTACAAATTTATTCTGTACCTCAAAAAACTCTTTTGGCTCATTCTCCGAGGCACATATCTGTCTCATCCCCAAGGAAGGTAAATACTCCAAATACTGTAAAATCTATAGACCTATTTCACTAGTTAATATTGATTACAACATTTTCTCTAAAGCTCTAGCCATACGTCTTGACTCTTACCTCACAAATTCATTAGGAAAGGAACAATCTGGCTTTGTCAAAGGACGAGTTGTTACAGATAATACGCTGCTCTTTTTTGATGTTTTGTCCAAATCCCCACATCTCCATCATCCTTTAGCGGCAATTGCACTGGATGATGAAAAGGCATTTGTTAGAGTTGAATGGAATTACTTATTTTATACTCTTGAATGGTTTGGCTTTGGTCCCAAATTTATAAACTTCATTTTTCTCCTTTACTTCAATCCACGTGCAGCAGTTTGTGACAATGATTTAATTACCTTATTTTTTGACCTGGGTGGGGAAGTACGTCAGGGCTGTCCTCTTTCTCCCTTCCTTTTTAATTTAGCTCTAGAACCATTTTTATCTAAATTACGTCAAAACCCAAATATTTATGGATTTCAAACTTCAAAGGTTTATATTAAATTAGTAGCCTACCCGGATGATATTCTATTCTTCTTGTCTAGGCCAGAATAATCAATTCCTGAATTTTTGGAAGAGGTGAAATCTTATTCACTTATTTCTGGATATAAACTAAACAATGATAACTGTGAAATATTGCCTCTTATAAAATATACCTTCAGCTCACAATTTCAAGCTTCTCAATTTAAATGGACCAGATGTAGGTGGGTCATTACCAGTCGGTAACGGCCGAAATTAACGAATTTCGGGGTTCCCGACAGGTAATGGGCTTTTCTTATGTAGGGGGCCGAAATTAAGGATTCAGTAATTTACCGAATCGGAAATTTAAGGAATCGGTAAATTACCGAATTCTTAAATACCGATTTGGTAAATTACCGAATTCCTAATATAGGGAGCACTTAAATGAGTGCTTATCCCATGTTAGGATTCGTTATTTACCACCAACTACAAGTTGGTGGTAAATAACGGAAAAAAAAGCAATTTCATGCAAATTGCTTCAATGCCATGTTGCAGACATACATGCCCTTAGGGCATGTATGTTTGCAACATGTGCACCCATAAACAATTGAGGGGTGCAATAGGGTGTCAAAGTGACACCCTGCCACCCTTTAATGTTTTCCCCCTTTTACCGAATCTTAACGATTTGGTAATTTTTACCGATTTTTTTGCTACGTAGCATTTACCGATTCGTAAATACCGAATCGGTAAAATTCAGTATTTACGAATCGGTAAATACTATTTACCTACATGAGGCCCTCAGTTTATATTTTACACCCTCAATCTCAGAAACGGTAACCTTATGTATGAATAAGTGTCTTCAAAAGATTTCGGAATTGACTTCTAGGTGGCACCCACTCTACCTATCTTGGTGGGGTTGCTTGGATATCATAAAGATGATGCTATCACCGATAGTTTTATATACTATTTCGAACATACCAGTCCCTATTCCTCTTAAATTATTTTAAAAAGTTAACTCGGTTTTGTCCTCTTTTCTATGGAATAATAAAAAACCCAGAATGTCTTTATTAAAACTAATTTGTCCTAAAATTGAAGGTGGAGTTAATTTCCCAAACTTTCAGGCATACCAAAAAGCTTTTTTAATACAAAAATCCTCCTTCTGGCTGCTTGACTCTGGAGATGATTGTCCTCTTTGGCTTACAACAGAGCGCTTATTCATATCTCCTTTCTCATTTTGCGAATATCTCTCTTTCTCACGTAAACCACAGTCTATTTCCATCCCTATATTAAAATATACTACTACTTGATCTCCCTTCTCAACCTATTCATGGCCTCAAAGACTCCTTTTTAAACTCAACAATATGGCATAATAAAACCGTATTGATCCATAGTAAACCTTTTTATTGGAAGACTTGGAGAGAAAGAGGTTTGATATGGATTCATCAACTTTTCACAGGAGCGGAATTTATACCCTTCACTACCCTCACACAACTTACCGCCCCCTTCATACATAAGTATAACTTACTCAAAACAGCTGTACTGGATCCTTATCCTCACCCCACTGCCAAGTCAGATAGCTCCTAGAACCTTCCTTACAACTTCAAGCCCTATTATTGACTACACCCAAAGCTTCTACCATTTATACCCATTTGCAGGGCATTGATACTAACAGACAGAAAACTAAGGGCCCCATTAGGATGACGGGCGGACATTGTCCGCCCGCCACCCTATCGGAGAACGGGACCGCCCGCCATAAGGGCGGGGGTCCCGTGGGGGGAATTAGGATGTGCCCGCCACAGTGGCGGGCACATCCTGTAGTTTTAGCATTGTGGCGGGCGGTGCACTCTGCACCGCCCGCCACGATGCAAAAAAATGCTTTTTCGCATTTGCATATGCAAAGCGGCAGGCACCGCGCGGTGCCTGCCGCTTTGCAAATGCAAATGTGGGGGGGTACCAGAGGTACCCCCCATGTGCCCCCCTGACAGTGGCGCCAACCTGGGGGCCCTGCAGGGGGTCCCCGCAGCAATCGCCGCATGCCTTTCCGTGGCGGCATTGCGGCCGCGGAAAGGCCCCTAATGTAAGCCATCCTAATATGGCTGGCGGTGTCCATTGGACACCGCCACCATATTAATCTATTACCGCCGCGGTCGCAGGGAGACCGCGGCGGTAAAGCGGCGGACGGTCTTTCCGTCCGCCATTGTCCCCTCTGCCATCCTAATCAGGCGGAGGGGAAAACGAGAGTGGTTGTCGGGCGGATTGCCTCCGCCAGGGTGGCGGTGGCCACCGCCGCCCTGGCGGA
The DNA here is from genome assembly GCF_964261635.1 of Lissotriton helveticus. Lineage (NCBI taxonomy): Eukaryota > Metazoa > Chordata > Amphibia > Caudata > Salamandridae > Lissotriton > Lissotriton helveticus. Next base: position 1,475,335,021 of record NC_136065.1, read on the forward strand.
GGCAATCCGCCCGATATCCTAATGGAGCCCTAAGACTGAAGAGGCTTGGGAACGAGACTTCACTGTTTGCTGGCCACTCTCACTTTGGAAGAGCAAATGGTCCAAACTATGCAAAGCATCCAGAGCAGCAAATATCACACAAACATTATTTTTTGTTGACAATCGTATTTTATTCACACCTGCTAGTCTAAGCAAATGCTTTTCAGGTACTCCGGATATATGATGGACTTGTTCTTCTCCTGATGCTGACCTTTTTCATATGTTATTTATATGCCTAAAAGTACACACTTTTTGAAAGAAGGTTTGGTCTCAGGTTAACCTAAATTATTGTACAACATTTCCTTTTGAGACTTCATTTAATATTCAGATTATTGATTTACTATTAGCGATTGCATTTCAACAAATTACCACCAATTGGAAGGACTTTTCGAAAATGTCATACAAAGCTTGGTGGTATAATGTTTGCCACAATCATAGGTTGGACACTGCTTTTGTATACCCTCCCCATATGGCTACAAAACGAGCTGACTTGTGGTCACCCGTCACAACATACATTCACGAAAAGGCCAAACGGTGTTCTTTACCCAAACCTTTGCAACAGGAGATTTCTAAACCTCTCTTATTCCCCTAATAGTGCCACATTTTGTATTCTCTGAAAGTACATTTGTTTCATTTATAGTGAATTTTCTCTGTTTTTGTATTTTCAGTTCAAGTCCTTATTTTTCTACCTCGGAACTTTGGACTGTCTTGTTGTAAGATTCACAATGTAAGATTCACAGTGTATATTTTGTATGGTCACCTTGTTTTTCTTTTCAATAAAACTATTTGGACTTAAAAAAATATATATATTTATAAACAAAAACATTAATTATTACATAAATGTAATGTTTTTTATTTCCTACCCTAATACACCGCACAATTCACAACATACATCTAAAAATTTTTTAAATGTAGCTTCATAATTAACATAATTAACTAACGTTACTTGTTGTATTATACATCTGTTATAATGTTATAACATTCTTTATTGATTGGTTAAAAAAAACCATTTACAATTTGCGACATGACAAAAAATTTATAAAAATGAATGTGATAAAAAAGAATTTAAAACAATTAATTTAAAATAGCTTAGGATTCAGGGGGCCACTAAGATCTAATAATGTTCTGGTACAGTACTTAAATCTGGATTACTTGCAGACTCTGATTTGGGTATTGTGTCTGTTAACACCACCGTCTGCTATAATGGGGAGACTTTGGGTTGGAGAGTGGCTTCAAGGGATTTTAACGCACGAGGAACATGGCGGCAGGCTGAGAGCCGGTCGTGGCAGCACCAAGGCGTCCCGATGACCGAAACAGATGCAGCACGTCAATGAGATGCGAGAGAAGCTTAAGCCTCCCCTCGTCTAGGTGAGTGGTAGAGGCGCTCTTTTTTTTTTTCCCGACAATCGAATGCTTTTACCCAATCTCGGCTCTTTGTGTCCCCTTACCGAGATTACTGAAGACCGGCGGTCCAACTTGAAGCGTGGTAGCAGGCGGCGGCGCTAGGACCTGCCAGCTAGCTGTGTCCGGCAAAGCGTACGCGTGTGTATGCGAGTGAATGCCTTCATCGGAGGAATGCTGCCTGCTCCCTGCTGAGGTCGCGAAGAGATCAGTCGGCTAGCAGCTTCATCTGTGTTTTCCAAAACCGGCGAACGGAAAAAAAAATTACAAGCGGAGGTTAGCGTTCAACACTCAGCAACAGCGGTAAGGTGGAATGCGTGGGCGGGCAAACGTAATTCCCAGAAACTGTATAACTGCAATGCTGCTGCAGTCAGGCAAAGCAACACAAAGTCTTAAACGAGTATTTACTTCCCAGTGCTAAACTCTTTTGCACTTAAAAATGTCCTTTTATGAAAGCAAATAGTGATTTGCCCAGTTTGCAGCAAAAGAACATTTGCTGTATAACACACTATTTGAAGCCAGAAGCTACAACTTGCTCTACAGTACTTTTCCTACCGAGGGGGCAGGTGGCTAAGGCTCTGTTTATGGTATTTGCACTAGGGCCCTCTCGGACCTGCACTTATTAGTTATCCACGCTGGAAGAACGCCGACGAGACCTATGGAGCAGATTTCGCTCCGCCCTTTTCAAACTCAAACTTGGAAGTTTGGTGGCACATACAACTGAGCAACAGCTAGTTGAATCGGACCCTGTGAGAAAGAGGCTTTACTCCTTATTGATTAGGTGTGAGGAGAGGGGGAGTAAGGTGGAAGTGGCCCACGGATCCAGTACTGGGAGGGGGGGTTGCATGGATCAAACGCTGCTTGGCCCCGCAGCACATAAGAACATTGAAGTCCTAGCACAAGAGTTGGCACTGTTGAAGCACTCTGAGCCAGAAGGAGCAAAAGTAACGCAGGCTGTTGTAGCTAAGAGCACTAAGCCAATTAACTCTAGTTTAACACATGTAACACAGGGTGACACTCTTCCAATAAAAAGAAACAGATATCAGCTAAGATCGAGGGTGGAATTAAAAGAGAAAGGGGCGTTAGAATTCGAAGAAAGGGAGCGACCCATGCCATTAACCCCCTGTAAAAGCAAAAAGAAAAGGGCTACATTGGTTAAAAAATCTAAAGAAAAATCCCATGTGGGCCAAACAGTGAAAAGTACTCCATCCCTAAAATCTTTTTTTAAGGTCCTAGATCAGGCTAAGCACTCGCCAGTACCGCTGAAGGGGGACATTGGTATTAGACCCTCAAAAAATCGATACGAAGCCTTAGAAAACTTGGGGAACATGGAACATGCAGAAAATCTTGAGGAGGGAACAGGCGCTTCTGCTAATATAAACAAAGCACCTCCTGCAGACAAAGTGGGGGAAAATCTCGACACCAGACCCAAGAGTCAGGCTGTTATGGCTAAACCCGTTTTAAACAGCCCTAAGGATTTAGGTGAGGAGACCAGGAGTGCAGATGCAAGTAACGAAATTCTTTCAGACTCTGCTCAGATGAACTCAGAAGCGAGGAGGAGTTCTGTGGACTCAAATGAGCGCGAGAGCGACCGGTTAGGGGATCTTTTTAGATCTTTGAGAAGCGATATGATGTCGAAATTTGAGATATCGGAAGCTAATCAAAAAACAATAAAGGATAGATTTGATGTGTTTGAATCTAAACTGGAAGATGTCACTCAGCGTACAGGGAATCTCGAAATAGGGGCTGTTGCTTTGAATAAAACTGTACACGAAAATCAAAAGGACATAGAGCTTCTTAAAGTCCAGAATAGATCATTGGCTATGGACCTTGAACGGCTAGAGACCCAAGCTAGGAGGAACAACCTAAGGATCCTGAAAATACCGGAAGGGGAAGAGCTGGAGGACTTAAAGGGATTTGTTTGTAAACTCCTCAGAGACTGTGTCCTAAAAGATCGCCCGGACATAGACTTAGAGGCAGAGATTCAAAGGGTACATAGAGACCCTTATAAGAGGCGTACAGATAGAAAAACTCCTAGGAAAATATTGGTACATTTTCAGACATATAATGTTAAGGAGCTTATTCTAGGGAGATCCCTCGCAAAAACAGATTTATGTTATAAGTCCAGTTCTTACCTTATTAGGTCCGACATTGGCTCAAGAACTGCACAAATACAGTGGGAACTGGGCACTAGAATGCCGGATCTAAGGTCACTGGGAGCACATGTCCAGATGAGATTCCCGGCTATGCTCAGGATCATGTGGAAAAATAAGACATACAGTTTCACACAGCCAGAGGAGGTCGATAATTTTTTGGATCGAATAAAGAGCGAGCAGGAGCTGTAGAATTCGGCATATAAGATGACCACTTCAAGGAAGAAATTGTAACAATAAAATGAAAAAAAAAAAAAACATAAAAAAAAAAAAAAAAAAAAAAAAAGGGGGAATGGTGGAGGGGAAATCGAGAAAATAAATGGTTGTACTTGTAGACTGTATGATAAAATGGGGGGACATGATGATTTATTTGTGATTTACTTTGTCTCGCTAAAATATAGTTAAGGGGTCTAGGGTGCTTCTTGGTTGCACCGAAAGGCGAAGTCATCGCCAGGTATGTAGGGGGGTTCCTCAGGGGGGTGGGGTCCAATGGGAGGGGGGGAGTCAGGAAAAAGGGGAAAAAAAATCCTCATATATAAGTAAATGTTTGAAGCATAAAGAGATGGGTGGGTACAAGCACTTATTAGACCTATGATTAATCCATATAAGCTCAAGGTCCTGTCATGGAACATTAATGGTATAGGGGAAAAAATAAAACAGAATAGAATCTGTGAATTTTTAAGAAATTCAGATGCTCAAATTATAATGCTACAGGAAACACACTTGGAAGCAGCAATATGCGATTCTTTATTTAAGAATTTTAGGTGGGTCCAAGATATAATTAGTTCCAAGCAATTAGGTACCACAAGGGGAGTTTCCATCATAATCCGAGCGAACAGAGGGATTAGCCTGAGAAGTTTTGAAACAGATCAATCAGGAAGATGGCTAATTGCAGAAGTATATATTCTAACCATCCCATATACAATTGCAGTATACTATGGCCCAAATGAGGACAACCCAGTTCCGCTGTCCAAACTCGAATTAGCATTATTTACGACAACTGGTCCTCTAATTTTAGGCGGTGATTTCAACCTGGTTTTTGACCAAAAATTAGACAGAACCTCCAGGGCTAAATATCAGGCTCCCACAAAGTCACTTGCTATGTTGAAAGTCGTTATGAAAGATTTTACTCTGGTAGATGTCTGGAGGAAAAAGTATAGTTCTCAACTTGGCTTCACCTTTTATAGTAAAAAATATAAGAATTACTCTAGAATAGATCACTTTTTAGTCGATCAACACCTTCTCATGGATATTAATTATCTTTCCTTTACGCCTACAGGACTATCAGACCATGCTGTTTTGGAATTAGCAATCGAACTAAACATAACACCATTAAAACCAAGGTGGACATTAGAGAGATCGCTTTTATCAGATAATCAGATAAAAGTAGAGGTTAAAGATAAAACATTAGAATTCTTCATAATAAATTTAGGATCCGCTGCCCCCCAGGTAGTATGGGAAACATACAAGGCCTACTTGAGAGGTATTTTGAGTTCTCTAATGCACTATAGGAGAACGAGTATAAAAATAAAAAGAAGGGAAGATTTGGCTGCAATAACAAGAAAGGATCTTGAACTACAAAATGCTGTTTTAAAGAATTCCAGCAGTGTACATTCGCTAGAAAAGGAACTTTTTGACTTGCAGCTCCAGTTAAAAGTGTCTGATGAGAGAATTCTTAAAGAAAAATGGGAGTCTAGTCGATTAAAAAACTTCGAGTATGGAGAAAAGTGTGGAGCCCTCCTTGCCTGGAAAGCTAGAGAAGAGAGAACTAGAAATAATATCAAAGTTTTACTACAAAGACAGACAGGGGATCGGATAGAAACAGACTTAGAGATAAGAGAAGAAGCTAGGTCTTTTATGAGGAGTCTCTATACGGAAGACAAAGATCCTAAGGGGAAAGATTTAGAATCTTGGTTGGCAACAAAACATCTGCCACAAATGTCTGAAACAGATAAAGCATATCTGAAAAGTGAGATAACAGAAGGGGAAATCTTAGGTCAGCTAAAGAAAATGAAAAAAGGGAAGGCCGCGGGGTCAGATGGGCTGCCAGTGGAGATATACTTGGATAATAAAGAGCAACTAACAGCTCCATTATGTGAACTCTTTAACCTCTTATTGATGTATGGTCATTCCACGCCTTCTTCTTGGGGAGAAGCCACTATAACGCTTATACCAAAACCAGATAAAGATTTAAGAAGAATTGAGTCCTTTAGACCTATTTCACTGTTGAACACAGATATGAAGATCTATTCCGGTATTCTAGCTACTAGACTATCGAAGGTCATAAAATCCATAATCCACCCTGATCAGAGAGGCTTTATTCCAGGGAGACAGTTAAACGAATTAACATTCCAAGCAATAGGGGCCATAGACTACGCTAATGTTAAAAATCTTCCTTTGGCCCTGGTTGCCATAGACGCAGCCAAGGCCTTTGATCAAGTAAATTGGAAATATCTATGGGCGACAATGGCGGCTTTTGGGTTCCCCCAAACTTTTGTAGAGGCAGTTAAATCATTATATCATAATCCGAGGGCAAAGGTTTTAGTTAATGGAGTTTTATCTGAGTGGTTCGATATATCACGAGGTACCAGGCAGGGTTGCCCCCTGTCTCCCCTTTTGTTTGATGTTTATATGGAGCCTTTTGTTTGTGGGATTAGAGAGGATAATGTTATTCAACCATTTCAGCTTGGAAATATCCCACTGAAGGTGGCGTTATACGCAGACGATCTTCTTCTATATACCTCGGATTATTCGGTTGCTATTCCTAGGCTATTTCTGTTATCGGAAGAATTTGGGAGACTGTCTGGTTACCAGATAAATAAGGAGAAAACGGAGATAATGGGATGGAACAACAACACAAAAATATTGGGCGCAAAACAAAGCATGAGGTATCTGGGAATCTACCTAACCCAAGCAATAAAAGATATTACATCACTTAGTTGGCAAAAGGTGGTTAAAGATATTAATAAAACACTAATAAGATGGGGGAACTTGCCACTAAATATATATGGTCGGGTTAACCTCATTAAAATGACAATCCTCCCGAAATTGACCTTTTTATTTAATAGTATCCCCTTATCTTTTTCACCGAAAGACATTAACACTCTACAGGGTAAAATTGGATCTTTTATATGGGCCTGTAAGTCAACAAGAATTGCATGGAAGAAATTGAGGAGGGGTCTAAAAATAGGAGGGCTAGCCCTCCCTGATCTTCTGTCATATTGTCATGCATTTCACTTCAAAAATTTTAGGCTTCTTGCAAATGAGCTAGATGCATCATCACAGGGGCGTCTATTTCAAGCTCTATTAATTGATTTACCTTACGACCATGACTATTTCTTATTTAAGTTTGGAGACCAGAAATTTTTAAAAAAAATTCGACTCAAAATCTTACAGACCGCATTAAAAAACTGGGGGTTTATTAGGAAAATTTTTGCTATTCCCTATTACCATACACAATCCCCAATATGGGACTCTCCGGGCAAACCTCAATGCCTTCAGGACCAACTGTCACAACCTTTGAAAACAGCTGGGTTAAAAAAATGGGGGGACCTCTGGGCAGATTCGGGCCTGGTAAGTTGGAATACCTTAGCACAACTTACAGACGGACAGGTGACAAGGTTTAAATACTATCAACTATCCGCCTGGTGGTCCAGCCAAAATATGCAAAGAGAGAATGATACAGATATTTTGGATGCAATTGGTAGAAAGGGGAAATGGGTTAAAGAGCTTTCATTCTGGTATAATTTGATGATTAAGGAAGAGGAGAGTAAATTGCATTCTGAAATAATAAAATTATGGGGAACGTGCATATCTGAGCCCCCTGAAGTGGTCTGCAAAGGTTGGTTAGACTCTTTTTTTCTCTCTCAGAGGTTAATTAAACCAGCTAATTTAAGACGTAACCATCTGTTTACGGCCTACAGAGTTTATTGGACTCCGGCCAAGCTGCATAGGATCACACGAAATAATTATCACTGTCCTCGTTGTAATTATAATGTAGCTGATGATACCCATATTTTTTTGGAATGCCCACTTATTCTAGATTATTGGAAAGCGGTTATGGATTTTGTGGGTGATGTACTTTCAATAACTATTATTTGCTCTCGCCGACTTATTTTTTTTGGTCTCTTGGAAGACTACAATATCAATAGTTTGGACACTCAGTTTATTTTCTACATCATAGCTATTGCAAGGAGACAAATTTGTATGGAGTGGAAGTCGGTGTCTCCTCCGAGATTTGCAGCATGCCTGAAATATATAATGGAAGTATGTAAAATGGATCTGGCTGGCACTAGTGCCAACACTGAGAATGTCTGGTCTAAACTGTTAGTCTGGAAAAATAGGTGAGCTGTCCTGTGATTATGCCAGAGGTTGTGTCGGTCCTGTCCTCTTTCAGGCCTAGGGTGCCTAAAATAGGCCTGGAGGAGTAGGATAAGGAAAGCAGCCTACCTCTGGGGATCCCTGTCTGCTATGATACTGTTTCCATGGCGGACTCGAAGAAAAACAACAGTATAAGAGGCAACAGTGGGGCCCACCTAGAGCATATATATTCTGGTGGTATATATGAGGACAAAAAAAAAAAAAAGGGATTTTAACGCTTTATGGACAAATTTTGAAAGCCCAATGGGTAGCTTGACGTTGTCAGGGTCGAGAGCGGCCATTATTGCCTGGCGGCAAGATCGAACTTCCAACTGGATACATTGGCCTTGCAACAGTGACCGTCTGGCTGTAAGCAGTGCAGGGCATGCAGAGACGATATGTTCAATTGATTCTGAATGGTAGCCGCACCATCTGCATTTCATGCAACTACTCGGCCGCCGCCATTCCGGGAGGTTCTTCAGAAAGGGCCATTCTCCCATCCTCAGGGCCAAAAATTTGTGTTTCCAATAAAGTGCGTATGTGCTTGACAAGTAGAGCGGCGGAACACCCACTTTAGGATTGGCAATTACAGAAAGGATCGCCCTGTCCGAGTGGAAGGACCACAATCGAACGGATTTTTTGATGGCGGACTTTTTATCACGCAATACCATTACCACGCATCTTTTACACCGTAAAGTCTTTTACCACGCATACTTTTACAACGGATTTCGCAAAATCGTTTGTATTTTTAAAGAAATTTAACTATCTTTTGTAGTTGGTTTATAATTATTAGTAGAGTATTCGTTTTTATGTTAAAATTGAAAAATATTAATCATTTGTATTGATAATAAAGATTTTTAAAAAATACTTTGCTAATTATTTTTAAAAATATATGGAATTTATTAAAATTTTGTATTTGGTAAAAAATTAATACTAGAGTATTATTTGTAATTTATCTTTTTATAACTAAAATATTAATACTAGAGTTAAAAAATATTTAATATTTATATTAAGTTAAAAAAAAGGTTCAATTATAAATTGTAATTATAATATATTTTTATGTACAAGGATCATATAAGTTGGAAAAAAATAAAAACAAATTTTTACAAAAGAGAATGTAAAAGATAAAATTAATGAAAGATTTGGTTCCCACGTTTTATCATTGAATCCGATGTCAAACTTTGTCCTTCTTTTATGTTCATGCTAGATGCTATGAGTCCCGCGGAATAGATAAAGAATGTTTGAAAGAAGATAAAAAGAAGGGAAAATGAAACAGAAAACAGGTAAGGAGATAAATATATACATTTACAAAATATATATTAAGAATAAGAAGTAATGCATGTGAAATTGATTACCAAAAAATAATGATAACATTGTTTCAAATGTTTTATTTTTTATTTTAAACACATTGAAAAATAGCTTTTATTTTGATGAATTTATTACATATTTTTACATATTTTTAATGTAAGGGAAACATTATGAAATATAAAAAAAAAATGTATTTAATATTAATAACAAATATAGTCCCTTTTTTATCGTAGCAGCATCCAATTACGTAATGACGTTAACGTGAGCGTAAGCGGCCATTTTGAAGAGTATCCAAGGTGGAAGCAGCTGGAAGTTGATCTGCGTCCAGGTAGGAAAAACTTTAATACTTAATTTTAAGTAGTAAATTTTAAAAGGTATCGATATATTGTAAGGAAAGGATAAGTAGAGGTTACTATATACGTAAATGTTGTTATGTACGTAAAAAAGCATGTCGCCGATCATATAGCTACAGTATGCCTATGTCGGGTATGTTGGGGAAAAATAGAAATGTTTATTCTGTTTAGAAAACGTTGTCTTTTAAAAAAAAAAGCTACGCTGAATATGTTTTTTTTTTTATCGGTACCGAAGAAATGTAAAAAAATGCATTTTTGATTTAAAGGATTGTAGTTGCTTCACTTAAGAAAGAGAAAAAAGTGGTTAGATATCTGTAGAAAAAAAGCTTCGATTAAAGTAAACAGTGGTTTTCTTAAGTTTCTTGGCTACGAAAATTTGTTTTTGGGATTGGTTGTCTTGTTGAAAAAAATACAGACAGATCACGTGGTTTGAAAGGGGTTTGTTCAAAAGTGGTCAATCAAAATGGTATGTGGATTTTTGGGCATAAATTAAACCAACAAAAGATGGTTCATTCCGTAATAGAAATATATTTTGGACAAAATAGTAATGTTGTGGACTGAAGGAAGATGCATATGGTATTGTGATTTTTAAAGTAATATAACTTCAAAAGTGAGAAGGATTTCTTCTGTTATTTAGACAAAAAGGATGTTTTGTAAAAATTGTGCATTATAATGGAAATGCAATGTGAATTATAGGAAAATCAAAAAACATGAAGGATCTCTCTTTTTTTACTAAAAATAATTTCGATTATAAATTTTGTTGTGGGGTTCTAGAATATGCATATGGAGATGGGTGACTTTAAAAAAAGCTAATCTGAAAAATGATGGATCACTTTTCTTGCTTTTAAAAATTAAATATTTTTTTAAGATATATTTGGTGTAAATATATTCTTTTACAAAGACATGCTTACTCATTTGAAGAAGCTTTTTTTCCCACAATTTAAAGAAAAGAGAAGAACACAAGAATTTTACACATTTATAAAAATGCATTTCTTTACAAATCTAAATTTTCATATTTTTAAAGAAGAGTGGATTATTTTTTTAAAAAAATGGGAAGAAAATATAATTCGTAATACTTGGATATTTAGATTGATTTGCAACTAAGAGTTTTTTAAAGTTGCTTAAAGAAGAAAACAAAAAAAATAATACAATTAATGGTAATGAGTCCCGACTTGATTTTTAAAAATTTTATAATTTAGAAAAATTTAATAGCCAATTTTAATTAGAGAGGATACAAATTTTGAGCAAAGCAGGAAAGTAATGTGAAACAGATAATTAAAAAGTATGATTGTTAGCTAAATTATCCAGGTAATCTAGAGCCACACACAACGTAAACTGTTAAGTGCCAATAGTCTCTCGGACATTTCCTTTGTTTTGTGGGTTATTCGTGGATTTAGACTACCTGTAGGAGTTTGGGAAATTCTCATTTCCTGAAAACGTTGCTCCTTCTTCAAAGTTTCCAAAAAAGAGTAGAAATTAGGGTGGGGTTTACCAATTGTATGGTTGAAGGAGATATGCCATCCCTCAATGGCATTATTTGTTTTTGCCTCTCCCTGTAAGCAACTCGAATAACAGTTCCACCACTCCACATGGAAACGTGGTTTCCTCCTGCGACCCGATCTGCTTAGGTGTCCAATCCATGTGTCTTCCATATAATTTAGAATAGGTGCCAATTGTTCCTCATTTGCTATGTAATAATCAGACTCTGTAATGGCAGTGTAGTACTCATCTACACTTTCGGGAGGGACAAAACAAAGAGCAGTTCGTTTTTTTAACTCTACCTGTAGTTTGCTGTCTGAGGCGTATTCTGTAACGAGGGGTGTTTTTTGTAACTTACGCCAGAATGCCTGGGAAAAATGGAAAAAACACCCCTGAATTTGGGTATCCGTGTACATTTTGGTGATCACATTGATCATGCTCAATTTGAAATCAATAATAATTTTCCTAGGCCTTTGGTTTGTTGTTGATTTTATAACTGATAAAAGTTCAGTGTAGGTTGCAGAAGTCTTATCAGGCAGCAAACTATATACTAGGGGGATCACATTATTGTTAATTTTTGCATGTATAGTATAAATTTGGGTGAATGGATGGGGTGTACTTTTAAACGTCCCATCCATCATCCAAATTTCACTTGTTTCAAGTTTAACAAGGTTGCGGGGTGTACTAAAAATTAATATACGTTTTTGAGGGTTTTCATTATCATGCAAAAGGAAAGGTTCATCAGCAAAAGAAATAGTGAGTTCATGAGGAATAACTATGTCTGAAAAGGTATGAGGTGTATTGGTTTGTGTATTACTTGCCTGCTTTTGACGTTGAATAATTCTTCGCAAATTATATATTGTAGGCATATTACTAGCTATATGATTAGGGACATGCTGAGCAACCTCTCGCAAAATGGATCCAGTAGAATCATTGGAGGTGCTTGCAAGTTCCTTCATTTCATTGACAGTATTTCTGACATCAATCTCCATTGCAGAGGCAGAGTGGTTATGGTTATTTGTTTTTATAATGATATCACCAACTGTAACCGCTCTGCCGCTGCAACGGGTTGGGAAGTATTGCACGCACCTCCAATGATTTCTAGGAAAACGTATCCTTTCCTTACAATATATGTAACCCGCATGATTTAAAAGTCTGTTTCCTTTTCGGGATGTGATGTACTTTGCTGTGGGTTGAGTAGACATTATCTGTAAGGACAAAAATATTTTTATTTACTTTGTGCTTTTATTTACTTTAAGTGTATACAAAGAAACCAACACTTTTCCTACTACAGCACTTTCCTGGAGTTAGAATAGTGATTTATACCTCTACATTATCCTGCACTTTCCCTACTGCAGCACTTTCCTGGAGTTAGAATAGGTATTGATATATCTACACTATCCAGCGCTTTCCCTACCGCAGAACTTTCATGGAGTTAGAATAGTCATTTATACCTCTACACTATCCTGCACTTTCCCTACTGCAGCACTTTCCTGGAGTTAGAATAGTAATTGATATATCTACACTATCCAGCACTTTCTGTACTGCAGCACTTTCATGGAGTTAGAGTAGTAATTGATACCCCTACTCTATTCTGCACTTTTCCTACTGCAGCACTTTCCTGGAGTTAGAATAGTGATTTATACCTCTACACTATCCTGCACTTTCCTTACTGCAGCACTTTCCTGGAGTTAGAATAGTGATTTATACCTGTACACTATCATGCACTTTCCCTACTGCAGCACTTTCCTGGAGTTAGAATAGTGATTTATACCTGTACACTATCATGCACTTTCCCTACTGCAGCACTTTCCTGGAGTTAGAATAGTGATTTATACCTGTACACCAGCCTGCACTTTCCCTACTGCAGCACTTTTCTGGAGTTAGAATAGTAATTGATACCTCTACACTATCCAGCACTTTCTGTACTGTAGCACTTTCATGGAGTTAGAATAGTAATTGATACCCCTACAATATCCAGCACTTTCTGTACTGCAGCACTTTCATGGAGTTAGAGTAGTAATTGATACCCCTACACTATCCAGCACTTTTCCTACTGCAGCACTTTCCAGGAGTTAGAATAGTGATTTATACCTCTACACTATCCTGCACTTTCCCTACTGCAGCACTTTCTTGGAGTTAGAATAGTGATTTATACCTATACACTATCCTGCACTTTCCCTACTGCAGCACTTTCCTGGAGTTGGAATGGTAATTGATACCCCTACACTATCCAGCACTTTCTATACTGCAGCACGTTCATGGAGTTAGAATAGGGATTTATACCTCTACACTATCCTGCACTTTCCCTACTGCAGCACTTTCCTGGAGTTAGAATAGTGATTTATACCTGTACACTATCCTGCATTTTGTATTCTGCAGCACTTTCTTAGATTTACAATACTAATTGACACTTTTACACTATACAGTCCTTACTTTAATGCAGCATATTCTTGGAGTTAGGATAGTAATTTATGCTTTAAAAATAAATATTCTACACATTACTTACTGTAACTTTTTTCTGGTATAAGAGTAGTTATGGCTATCCATTATGTAATCTAAATTTATATGACACATGAAGTTTGTTTTTTTTAAAACAAATTGTATCTGCAAATGATTTTTATATTTTGTGATAAGAATATTTAGATGTACCAATGGATATTTCAGAATATTTGCTTGTTGCTATGTTTAAAAAAACGTGTGTATTTTTTAAATACCTTTTCTTTGAGCTGTTTTTTGGTTATTTTGGATTGCTGCTTTTTGGAAAGTACTTTATCTTGCTTCTTTTGGGGTTGCTGATCTTCTTGTTCTTCTCTTTGGTGTGCGTTTAGTACTGGATAATTTTTCAAGTCTCCAGAGACTCCAGCGAATCCAGAACGCCTCAGCCAGACTCATCCGCGACGTCCCCAAACGCAGCCACATCTCCGGACATCTGAGAGACCTGCACTGGCTCCCCGTCAACAAGAGAATCACCTTCCGTCTCCTCACCCACGCACACAAAGCCCTACACGACCAAGGCCCAGGCTACCTCAACAACCGCCTCAACTTCTACGCTCCCAAACGCCACCTCCGATCGACCAATCACGCCCTCGCCGCCGTCCCCCGCATCCGAAGAGCGACAACAGGAGGTAGGTCCTTCTCCTACCTGGCCGCCAAGACCTGGAACACCCTCCCTACCGACCTTCGCCTGACCCAAGACCACATCTCCTTCAGGAAGAAGCTCAAGACCTGGCTGTTCGAGCAGTAGCGGCACCGCCCCCTACCCCCAAGCGCCTTGAGACCCTCTGGGTGAGTAGTGCGCTCTATAAATGCCTTGATTGATTGATTGATAGATAATGACACAAATGAAAATGAGTATTGTTTTTTCAATGACATTTAGATTACTAAATGATGCCTTTAGACTTTTTCTACACTTTTTCTATTGCAGTACCTTCTTGAAGTTAGATTAATAATTGAAATCTCTACACTATTCTATACTTTCCCTACTACTACAACATCCTGGAGTTAAAATAGTAACTGATACCCCTATACTCTCCAGTACTTATCGTAAATGATGCATTTTCCTGGTTTTGGAATACTAAGTGAGAACCCTACCTTATCTAGTAATTACTATCCTAATGCACCTTCACAAAAAAAGAACAGTTGGTAATATTCGGATGTATGACGTGTGCTAAAAGATGCGTTGTAACAGTTGTATACTGTAATATTCATATACTATCCAGCACTTACCCTAATGATGGTGTGGTTTGATTCTTTCAAAACTGGTATTTCTTAAAAATTTGTTCTTTTTGAAGATTCCTGTTTTGATTGTGAGATTTTACAAGAGTTACCAATTATTCTGAAACAAAAGAAATGAAAATTATTGTAAGTTTCACATATAATATCTTTACTATATTCAGTATTTAATCTATTGAAGCATATTTCCTAATTTAGAACAGTAAGTTACACCTCTACAATATCCAACAGTTACTCTACTGACAAACCATCTTGGAGTTTGAATAGTAAATGACATCTTTATATTGTCCAGTATTTACCTTATAAATGTAACGTTTAGGATTTGGAATACTAATTGATGCCTCTACACTATCCTGCACTTTCCCTACTGCAGCATTTCACTGGAGTTAGAATAGTAATAGATATCTTTACACTATCCTATACTTTCTCTACTGACACATCTTCGAGGAGTTAGAATATTAATTGATACCTGTACACTATCCTGAATTTACCTTACTGATGCACGTTTCCAGAATTGGAATATTAAGTGATACTCTTAAAGTACTCAGCATTTATCCGACTAATTTGACATTTTGCTATTTGTCTTGCAGACAAGTTAGGTATGCTATTTGGGGTTAAGCTTACTTTCAATTACTTTTTAATGTTGATGTATACTTTTTTGTCTTGATCCCGGATGATTTTCTGGTTTTTAGATGGCTTTCTTTGTTGTCAGTTCTTTCGGTTTTTTTCTTTTGGTCAGAGGGCTGCTGAAGATCACTTTCAGTATCTTAAAATATTAAAAAAATATGTAATGTCATTATTTATTTAAATGTTTGTGAAGCAATGAAATGTGATAACATTATTATGTTTTAGTTACATTTAATTTCCTATTTTGAAAATATCACAACTTTTGTGTACTGTTTTATTAGATTAAGAAAACACCTATAATATTCATCATTTTTTCTTCTGCTCCACCTTCCTGGAGTTAGACAAGTATTTGAAATTTCTACAACATTCTACCGTTTCCATTCATCTGCACTTTCTTGGTGTTAGAATAATATTTGAAATTTGTATATCGTTTCACACTTTATCTACTGCTGAATAATGATGGAGTTAGAACAGTAATTGATTACCTTTATTATAATTTGGTATCACTTATTATGTATTTATTTATGTAATGGAAAAATTATTTACCCTGTTTTTAACGAGACGTTTGTATTTCAATATAGTAAATTTTTTCGTCAATCGTCCTTTTATTGTGTTGATAAATACGATTTAAAAGGTATGCATTATTAAATGTTTTGATGTGTAAAATAATAATAAATCATTTTCAAAAAAAGTATAAAAGTACCTGTAAATAAACGTTGAAGAGGAGTGTTGCTCTTTTAACAAAATGCTTTATTTTGCAAACGTTGTTTTATCGACAGATTTTGTAAGAGTTGTTCTTTAAAAAAAAACAATTTACTGAGTTTTAACGAAAATTACACTAAAATTTTGTTTCGAATTTCATTTAACTGTTCTAAATATTTCATTTACATATTAGTCGGGTAAAAATATTTTTGGCATTTTCAGTGATATATGTAGGTTTGTCGTATTAAAAAGCTTAATACTTTTTGATTTTAGATAAATTAGAAAGTTAATATTTTTATTTTAACCGTTTAAAATGCATTAAGCTAATATTTTGTATATTCGTTTCACAAACTTACTTGTAGATCTGCGAAAAATGATTCAAAATAGGCTACTGCTGTTATCAAGTGGAAGGGTCAGAGGGTCAGCTTTTGACGTCTGGTTACTCTGGGAGTTGTCAACCAACTGAATATAAAATGGTGTCTTGCTTGTAATTATAAGTTTTTGACAGGTACATCGTTTTTTTATAAAAAATACCTCGTTAGTAATCTATTTTAACCACTTGGCTGCTAAGGTACATCCCCCTCTTCCCATTGACTTTCCATTGAAATCAATGGAAACTCCATGACGAGTTACCCTTGTCATTAGCACTGAAGGGGTTAAAAATCTTTTTAATAATGTGGAAACTAATAATTTAATTTCTCGTGTGAAAAAGTGTTGTTTAGTGTTGTTTAGTGAATTTCGTTCCGCTTTGGCATCCATTTTGAAAGTATTGTTGTGGTATGATTTCATGGAAAGAGTTGAAGGACAAATAAAGTATCTGAATAGTTTAAAATGGCGGCTGTGTGTTTGTATAATGTTTGTTTCTTCGTAAATATATTGTTATATTTGGAAAATACTTTTTAAATTTATTATTTTTACTTATTCGTCGACTTGGTAAAGTATGTCATTTTTTACTAATATTAGTAAAAAATTTAATACTCGAGTATTGATTTTAATACTCGAGTATTAATTTTTTTAAATATTTAGTATTTCGTAATATTACGTTTAGTTTTTTACAACATTTTAATACACTTCCCCACCCAAAACCCCTAATTTCCCTGTATCCCGTGCCAGGTTTTATTTGACAAAAAAAAAAATATATATATATTTGCGTTGTAATGGTACGCGTTTTAAAAGATATCGTTGTAATGGTAGTTTTTAATTAAATGCACTATATTGTGTTGTAATAGTTTTCGTTGTAAAATAATGCGTTGTAATGGTATTTGCGTTGTAAAAAATGCGTTGTAAATGTATGCGTGCTAAAAGTATGCGTTGTAACGTCATACATCCGCTTTGAAGTCTACAAAGCAGCAGTGCAGCGGGATATGTTGGCAGGTCGCTTTATCCATCAAGACGGTTAGCGTTAGCAAATTGGTTGTGGTCCGGGTATTAGCCACAAAGCCCGTCTGGTTGAAAGGAAGGAGTGCAGTTGATTCGGTCCAAGCCCGTAGCTCCTCCAGTAGAATATTTGAGTAGTACTTGGACTCCGCATCAAGAAGCGCTACCATTCGGTAATTTTTTGGCTCATTTCTCTTCCCGCCTTTGTAGATTGGATGGATAACTGCGCCTCGCCAGGATTCTGGGACCGTATTGTTTAAACTGCAGTAGAGAAATAAAGGGGTCAAGTATTCTGACCATAGGCTGATGTCGGATTTAAACATAGCTTGAGGGAGGCCGTTCGGGCCTGGGGCTCCATCGGCTCTGGCTTTCCTTATGCAGATTGAGATCTTATTTTTTAAGGCAACCAGCGACACCGTGGGCTCCAGTGAAGTATCACTCCGTTTCGTTAGTTCCTTGTGTGTCAGATCTTCAGATGGAATAGCTACAGGGCAAGCCCGCCTCAAACTCTCCAGTCCCAGAAGAAATCTCGTGGAGTTGACAGGGCCGGCAGAGTCGGTGCAAGCTTCGTTTGTGTTGGTGACTCTAAAGTGCAGAGATAAAAACTTGCACCAAACTGCTTCGCTAATGTTTGCGCTACCATATCCACTTGCACTTTGTTTACTCCTATTTACGAGAGACCAGAATTGCTTTGGGTTAGGATTTTTACTTTTGTGGATAAGCTTCATCCAGAATTGATCCAATGCCACTCGTTTTTCCTTTTGTGTGGCCATTCTGAAGGCGGCTTGAGCTTGCTTATAGTTATTGAAATAGGTTTTGTTGCTGGGGAACTTTCTTGATTGACGGAGTGCTCGATTCCTCTCGGTTCTTAATTTCCTTGTGGCTTTTGAGATGTAGAATTGTGAAATTTGGTTTCTCTGGCCCCTCTTTATTGGAAGTTCCTGGAGAAGGAGGTTTGTGAGAGAGGTCCAGCCACTGACAACATGGGTATTTAGTGCTGAAGAATTTTGTAATAAGGCTCTGCTTTTTTCCGTCAGGGATAGAGCCGAGGAATGTGACCACTTTATCCGCTTTAAGTCCTCTGTATGACTCCCTGAATGGGGGTGAGGAGGTTCTTGGTGATATGAGTTACTGGTGGAGAGTGTTATTATTTGTGCTCGGTGGTCGCTCTCTCCTTGTGGAGCAATTTGATAGTTCTTGATCCTGGGCAGTATTTCTCTACTCCCTAGGGTAAAATCCAAAAAAGAAAGGGATCTGCCATCTGACCGGGTCCATGCGGGAGGGATGTCGGAAGAGAAGCGCCCATTCAGTATGGTAAATCCTAGGCTGTTAAACTGCATTACCACGTATTCACCCAATTTTGATGATTTGTTTCCAACAGGAATTGACAGGGGTGCAAAATGTGGGGGAATACTGGGAAGGTCTGATCCTGGGTCGTCGGCAAGGTTGCAATAAAGATTAGTGTTGAAATCACCTGAAATTATTCTTGGTGTACTGCCAAACTTGCCAATTAGATCACAGATGGAATTGATCAGGGTATCCATTTTGATTTTTTTCTTATTGGTGCAGGGGGATATATAAGCATTGGGAATGAGCAGCTGGGGGTCAGTGAGTGAACTTCCTAGGATTATTCCAGAGAGCCAATCCTCTTCAAATTTAATCTGTTTGATACGTTGGGCTATTCTTGTCGATACATAGATCGAGAGACCGCCACTTGGTCTACCGAACTTGGACTGCCTGGTGGCAGGGGTCATAAACTCCAGATGACCCACTATTGGGATACTTTCTCCTGCCCAGGTCTCCTGCAAAAGGAGGATGTCGTATTCTTTTAAAAAATCCAAGATGGTTGGAGATTGTTTTTCCCGACCAAATCCGTTAATGTTCCAGGAGCATATCGTCAGACTATGGTTAATGGTGGTTCAATCGGTCTGGTTTCTAGATAGAATCCGCGGCAGCCATAACCAGTCTGCTTCACCAAGATTTCGATGGTCAATTGCTCGGTCAGTGGTTCCAGTTGGAGAGCTGCCTCTTGCGGACCTCAATACCGAATAAGGGATTGAGGAGGAACTAGGAGTATCAGCCTGGTTATTTTCCAGTATTGAGGGGTAACGAGGGGCACTTGGTATTGTTATTATTATTACCCATGTTTTAAATTGGTCGGTTTTCGCCAGAACCAAATCCCGGGTTGCCGGTGATGCCAGTGTTACTTGTGTAGCTTCGCCCGTGTTGGAACCGATGAATAGAACAAATTTGATAGCAATTATATCTCTCGATTGCAGATGATTCAAATCTGGTAGGGTTTTGAAAAGTTTTAGGGGCAGATTTATGAAGGCCCTGCGCCGCCGGTGCGCCACTTTTTCCCATGTTAAAAGTGACACACCCGCAGCGCAAGGCCTTCATAAATCTGCCCCTTAATATATTCCCTCGGTTAAGGAGGTCATGTGGGCCCCTTGAAGTAAATTCTGGGATAAGCAACAATTCGGTGTTCTCATTCCTGCTATAGGACTTGCTGGATTCATTGTCTGTTACTGACTGTTTTTGTTTTAGTTTTTCCTCAGAGTGCTTTCTTGAATCTGTGGGTATGGTGAATGATAAAAAGGGGAAATTCCTTATAGTTGGTGTTTGAGGAATGTGGGGGTTGACTTTTGTTTGTGGGCACCAACTTGCGACAGCTTGCTGGGTTGCTGACGTGCTTGCGACCTGATTCTATAGCTGTGCTCTGCGTGCATAATTTGTTCTCCTCGACAATAGGAAGATGAGGGAAGCTGGTTTTCTAAGAAGGCATGTGAATAGTTGCGAGACTGTGTTGCTCTGCTTCCGATACTGGGTGCTCGAAAAACGGTTGTATAGAGCTAGAATTTACTTGTATGGGCGGCAAGAGAGGGTTTCCAGGAACTCGAGGTAGCACTGACAGCTGGGTGGTCCCATTTGAGGGATCTGTCTGAGTGGGCAAGTGGTTCAGTGATAGTTGTGGACTTGTCAGATCTCCTTTCAAAAATAATGCTGATGCGGCCGGTGGAACGTTTCCTGGACGTGCTGCGTCGCTTCTGGGAGAGTTGCTTATGTTTGAGTTTGTTATGCTAATTTTTAATTTGTTCCGGCTTTTTCGTTGTCTTTTCTTTTTCCTTTTCGACAACCGATGTAAATTATGATTTCCAGATGGTTCGATGGTGGGTAGTTTAGCTACAACTGATTCTGCGGGGTTTGGTAAGGATGGACTGGAGTGGGCTTTCAGGCAGGGTGACTCATGTGCCTGGCTTGAAGCCTGAGTTGAGGAGGCTAACGACTTGGACTCCAAGGGCTTCTTTATTTCCGTTAGGATGGCTGAAAGGAATTGGGGCAAAGATGAGAGGGAGTCAATTATGGGGGAGCAACAGCACACAGATTGCACCAGTTGAGTTTGGGCTTGAGCTTTTTTGATAAGGGCGTTAAGCGCCTCCAATTTTTGATCAATCCCGGCAGTGTACACCGCAAGTGTGTTTAGTAGGTGCACCTGCATGTCCATCTTATCAGAGTGATATGTTAGTGCCGCTGACATTGTTTGGAAGGTTAGCAATAATTGGGACCATAGATTGTTGAGGTTAGCCAAAGGGTAACTGTCCTGCCTTTCGGGCTCTTTTGATTCAGTATTAAAAAACGATAAGTCCAGAGAGGTATTGATTATATTAATGTTTGACCCCTCTCGCGTGACCTTTTGATCGGCTTCTTCTCCTTGATTTTCCTTATCCAGAGAGTAATCTGGTTCTCGTTGTGGTTGGGCCCCGGCCTGTGCTAATGAGGCTTTTGGGCTCTTTTGAGGCTTGTACAATTTAGGATCGATTGTGGGGTCAAATACGGGCAGAGAAAACAGGCTTAAATTTAGTAATGGTTGGAAAGTTGGCGGATCGATATTGCTGTGCAATGTTACATTGGATGAGGCTTGTTCTAACGGAATTAAATCATGGGCTGATGGTTGAAGGAGGGGCTGTTGAGGTGGGCTGAGGTTCAGGACTTCTAGGCCGCTTTTGCAGGGGGATTCTGTTACCGATAATGGAGTGTTAGGTTGCCCTAGGTCGAAGTGCCCTCCATCAACACTGTGGATCATTGGCAGAACCGTAATTTGGTGTGGCCTTAGCTTGGGGGCTGCCGGGGCGAGTACCTGCCAAGGGGAAAGTGCTTGTTGTTTATCCTGAGTGCTTGTATGGTTCTTCCTTGCTGTAGCTCGGACTGTGGTCCTAAAGTAGTCCCTTAGAGTGGGTTTGATGTTTGTTGATTTGAATTGTTCTTTGGGGCCGGACAGTTGTTCCTCAGCAGTTGAATAGGGGTATTCTGACCCTGGATCGGATACTGTCCTTTGGTTTACTGATGTTTGGAGAGGCAGGGGTACCACCGAGGGGTTCAGCCAGAGGATCACAGAGGTACATCTTCTTTACACCTTTTTTGGGTGGTTTTGGTGGAGCTTTCCTTGTTCCTCCTGACCTCATCCCTGGTGCCCCAAAAATTTCCGATTGATCCTAAAAAATTGCTGTTGGATATTTTGAAAAGTGGTCCGGGTTAATGGATTGGGGCAACAAATTAAATTGATGTGGGTCCTTGTTTTTTTACTGTAGTTTTGTTATGTTGAAATTTATTAAATATTTGAAAAGGTTTACCAATGCCGGAAAGATTCTTGGGTAACCGGTTTTCTAGAAGCCCAAACAGACGTTGTGAATTATATTTCCTGGTTTTACCTTGTTTTTTCCTTTTGTGTCCTTTTAATCTGTTGTGTATTAGCACCGGTTTTCCTTGGTTGTTCCTTGGTTGTTCCTTGGTTGTATCTTAGTAATTTAGTTATTTGATTTGTCTGAATTATTAGTTCTCCTTTTTTTCCTAATTTGGTGATAATTAATTCTGATGTTGTGGGTAATGGCAGCTGATTGTTACTTTTGTTCCTGTATGATTGTAGATTTTGAACTGTATTATTCAGTTAGCTGCTGTTCGGGTGTTCGAATTGATCAGTTTTCACTGGACTGTTTTGATTGTATTTTGATATGTCCCAGACTGAAGATTTTCCCCCTCCTGCAAGGTAAAAGTTGGGGCAGGACGGGGTTGGCAGAAAGATATAAGGGGGGGACTGCGCTCCCCGCCCCCCTCGGCCTGAACCCTGTTGATGGGCTCCACTCTTACACTGCCTTTAGTTAATCCATTGTGATCCCGATTTCAGACTTCTCCCCAAGGGCGGAAGGACAGAAGGGGCGCCTCTCACCTTCTGCCTTCTGCCTTCTGGACTATCTTCCGCTGCACGATTCTCTAGCTCTCCTCCTCCTTGGAGATAGAGTCAGTGGCGGGGAGTGATAGACGGTTAGATGCGGCTGAACGGATGTGCAGAGGAGAAACAGAGGAGCGGGGGAGCAGAAGAGCAGAATTCACGGCTCAACCCCTGCTCAACTCGTTCTCACGCCGCTCTCAGCTCTCTGCCACTACTGCTGAGAGCTCCGCTGCTGAACTCCGACCCCGGACTCCAACTCCCCTGCTGAGCGGCCACAGAGCGGAGGGGCAGAACGGAGGAGCAGACCGAAGAGATAGGCTGCCTGCCTCGACTGCAGGGCCGTGGAAACCACAGGACAAAGCAGCGAAGCAATAGAGCAGGAGGTAAGGGGTACTGTAGAGTGCTATAGCTGCTATTTTCCACAGCTGCTCCTTCGCCGCCTCGCCACGCCACCTCGCCTCTCACTCTCTCACTCTGCTCTGCTCTGCTCCGATGGCGAACTGCAAAACGCGGAATCTAACTAAAAATTATAGAAATATTATTAATTAGAAAACAAATTCGAACAGATAAATATTAGTTTACTCCCCAATTGTTACCCCTATAAAAACAAACCTTACACACAAAAATATGTTTTTACCCTAATTAATTATCAACTGATAAATTAATATTAATGATAATCTAATTATTAATTGAATGAACATAAATTACTTTCCACCCTCTACCCCTCTAAACCCCACAACCCACACCTAAAAATCATTAAACAATTTCCATAATTAATTTTAAAATAATAACTTAATAACAATTAACAACTACTTAATAACTAATTACAAATAAATTACTTCCCACCCTTTACCACCACAAACCCCACATCTCACATCTAAAATTGGTTACACAATTGCCATTTTAAATGTTAATTAATTATTTAGCATTAATTAACGCATAATTAATAATTAATTACAAATAAATTACTTCCCACCCTTACAATTAGCACTATAAAATCCAAATTAAATAAATATTAATAAATTATAAAATATAATTAATTTAAGATAATAGAATTACTTCCCACCCTTTACCCCTATAAACCGCACAACCTGCTCCTAGAAAAAAACATGATTACCATAACTAATTACCAATTAATTAATTTATATTAATAAACAACCAAATAATAATTAGTTATTAATACATTACTTCCCACAATTAACACTATAAAATCTTAATTGAAGAAATATTACTAAAAAAATAAGCATTAATGTATTATAATTAAATTACTTCCACCCTATTCCCCTATGAACCCACAACCAGCATACAGAACTCCAAAAAACGCAAAATGTAATAAAAATAATATTGATTGCTACTAAAAATGTAACACATATATTAAACAAAAGACAATACTTATGCAAAAAAATAGATCACATTCATTTAAAATAGATACTAAGATGCACAATAATGACTTCGATGTTTTTAAAAACGATATATCTTATCAGAAGCTCAATACTCTTTACCACGAAATTCTAGCTGTCAATATTTCTGTGTCATGATATTTCCAACTCAATATTTGTGTAAGTCGACATTGCCAACTCAATATTCTGTCTACATACCGTATTGCTGGCTTTAGGACTCTGCACCCTTTACCACTGCTAACCAGTACGAAAGTGTTTGTGCTCTCTCCCATAAACATGGTAATATTGGTTCATCGCCAAATGGCATATATAATTTACTTATAAGTCCCTAAGTGCACTGCATGTGCCCAGTGCCTGCAAAATAAATGTGACTAGTGGACCTGGAGCACTGACTGTGCCACCCACATAATTAGGCCCTTAACCATATCTAGGCATGCCACTGCAGAGCAAGTGTGTGCAGTTTCACACTGCCTTGTCAACCTAGCAAATAAACCCTCTTGACAGGCCTATACTTTCTCTTTTTATACATATACTTTACCCCAAAGGTAGGCCTTGTATAACCCACAGGGCAGGGTGCATTTCATTTAAAATGCAGAACATGTACTTTTAAACTTTACCCGTCTCTGTAGTGAAAAACTCCCAATTTTGTTTTTCACTACTGCAAAGCCTATCTCTCCCATGGGATAACATGTGGATTAACATATTACATCTTTTAAGTGTAACTTCCAATTTTGAAGAGATTGACTGTTCAACTTTAGTGTCACTCACCTCACAATTTAAAATCACAACATAGGGGTCGATTACGATGGCGGACGGAAGGCCGACCACCGTCCTGGAGTAGGCGGAAAATGCCTTTTTACAGTCTGCCAGCCGCGGCCAGTCCGTCCGCCATATTAGGATGGGAAGCACTGTCAAATGTTCGTACGCCGCGCAAGAGCACGCACCGCCGCGGAAATACACCAGACTCCACGGCGGACGTAACCAATCCAGAGACACCGCCGTATGGAATGAAGTGGCTGACCGTCCTCTAAATCACGATGGCGGAAAACACACATCAAATCGCTGCGGAAAAACAACCTGCCTGAACACGGCGGATTCACCACAGCGGAGAGGCAAAACATTGCAGAGATACCCACCACAGGCAGATCGCCGTCATGGACCCAGCGCTACACGCATTTCCTATACTCTTCCTGCTTCACCACCAGCAAGTCATGGACCGTCGCCGCCGACGACGCAGGTACGCTAACACACCAATTGCTGTCGGAAGGGGAGTACCTTCCGGGGCCGTGACGTGGGGAGGGGGAGGGTCATGTTGGGGAAACAGCATTTACGATAGCACCAATATATCAACAATGCAAGGAGACAACCAGGAATGACAAAGACAAACCACTACATACGATTAACTAACTTTATTGCACATAATAGGGGTTCAATCCTAGAGTAGCCAGGAGCATGGGCACTGGGTAGAACAGAGCAGGTACATCCGAAGCAGCACATGAGAGGGCACAATGCAGTATCAGAACACCAACAGGGCAGTGTCCATAACAGAGCAGGTACATCAGAGGCAGCACATGAGAGGGGCTAAGTGCATCAACAGTCCATGGCACAGAGCAGGTACATCTGAGGCAGCACGTGAGAGGGGCCAATGCAGTATCTGAACAGCAACAGGGCAGTGTCCATAACAGAGCAGGTACATCAGAGGCAGCACCTGAGAGGGGCTAAGTACATCAACAGTCCATGGCACAGAACAGGTACATCTGAGGCAGCACATGAGAGGGGCTAAGTGCATCAACAGTCCATGGCAAGGCACAGGTACATCAGAGGCAGCACATGAGAGGGCACAATGCAGTATCCGAACAGCAACAGGGCAGTGTCCATAACAGAGCCAGTACATCGGAGGCAGCACATGAGAGGGGCTAAGTGCATCAACAGTCCATGGCACAGAGCAGGTACATCTGAGGCAGTACGTGAGAGGGGATAAGTGCATCAACAGTCCATGGCACAGAGCAGGTACATCAGAGGCAGCACATGAGAGGGCACAATGCAGTATCAGAACAGCAACAGGGCAGTGTCCATAACAAAGCAGGTACATCAGAGGCAGCACATGAGAGGGGCTAAGTGCATCAACAGTCCATGGCAAGGCACAGGTACATCAGAGGCAGCACATGAGAGGGACTAAGTGCATCAACAGTCCATGGCAGAGAACAGAGCAGGTACATCTGAAGCAGCACATGAGAGGGCACAATGCAGTATCAGAACAGCAACAGGGCAGGGTCCATAACAGAGCAGGTACATCAGAGGCAGCACGTGAGAGGGGCTAAGTGCATCAACAGTCCATGGCAAGGCACAGGTACATCAGAGGCAGCACATGAGAGGGCACAATGCAGTATCAGTACAGCAACAGGGCAATGTCCATAACAGAGCAGGTACATCAGAGGCAGCACATGATGGGGCTAAGTGCATCAACAGTCCATGGCACAGAGCAGGTATATCTGAGGCAGCACGTGAGAGGGGCTAAGTGCATCAACAGTCCATGGCACAGAGCAGGTACATCAGAGGCAGCACATGAGAGGGCACAATGCAGTATCAGAACAGCAACAGGGCAGTGTCCATAACAGAGCAGGTACATCAGAGGCAGCACATGAGAGGAACTAAGTGCATCAACAGTCCATGGCAAGGCACAGGTACATCAGAGGCAGTACATGAGAGGGGCTAAGTGCATCAACATTCCATGGCAGGGAACAGAGCAGGTACATCCGAAGCAGCACATGAGAGGGCACAATGCAGTATCAGAACAGCAACAGGGCAGTGTCCATAACAGAGCAGGTATATCAGAGGCAGCACGTGAGAGGGGCTAAGTGCATCAACAGTCCATGGCACAGAGCAGGTACATCAGAGGCAGCACATGAGAGGGCACAATGCAGTATCAGAACAGCAACAGGGCAGTGTTCAGAACAGAACAAGTACATCTGAGGCAACACAAGTACATGGGTCAAGCGCCCCGTCCCATGGACATTAATAATGCAAGGGTGGTTACAATGGACAATCTAGACACCAAGTCCAATGACATGTGAGTGATGGGAGCTACACCTCACAGCACAGAATCTGGTGGACTGCTTGACCTAGTCGCCTCGGACACACTGCCAGCACCAGAAACAGGAGTGTGCGACACAGCCACAGCTCTAGTGACTGACACATGAGCCATAGACCCAGACACACTGCCAGCACCAGAAACAGGAGTGTGAGACACAGCCACAGCTCTAGTGACTGACACATGAGCCATAGACCCAGACACACTGCCAGCACCAGAAACAGGAGTGTGAGACACAGCCACAGCTCTAGTGACTGACACATGAGCCATAGACCCAGACACACTGCCAGCACCAGAAACAGGAGAGTGAGACACAGCCACAGATGTAGTGACTGATATATGAGCCATAGACCCAGACACACTGCCAGCACCAGAAACAGGAGAGTGAGACACAGCCACAGATGTAGTGACTGATACATGAGCCATAGACCCAGACACACTGCCAGCACCAGATACAGGAGTGTGAGACACAGTCACAGCTCTAGTGACTGACACATGAGCCATAGACCCAGATACAGGAGTGTGAGATACAGCCACAGCTCTAGTGACTGACACACGAACCATAGACCCAGACACACTGCCAGGACATGTCCCTGTACAGAGACCAACAAATACCATGCCAGCTTCTGAGACATGAGAGTGGCGGACACTCACAGTGGCAGTACCTGAAACAGGAGAGGGCACAACTGACACAGTGCTACTACATGAGGCATGACAGCGAACAACAGACACAGTGCCACTATCTGACACATGTGAGTGAACTGCAGCTGACCCACTAGGACCACTGAAATGATGAGCCACAGGGCTGTATGGGCCAGGAGGCAGGGTGGCTCTGGGAGCTGGTGACAGCTGTACTGGACGACATTGGGGTGGTCAGGTGTCACTGGTGTGTGTCTCCGTTGCTTTGGGATATGTAGGGCACACTGGACATGACTGGACTGGTAAGTGGTGTGGCCTCATCAGAAACATCACTCATCAAAGGTGGATCATGTGCTGGTGGGGGTCTGCTCTCTGGGGACGTGCTGGACCCTGCTTGACATTTGCTGTGGCCCTGCCTTCTGCCCTCTGCATCATGTGTAATGGGGGATGCAACAACAGTGTACTCCTTCCTCTCCTTCAGTGGGGTGTGGATGGGAGTAGAGGTATGGGGGGACTCCACCGCTGACACATGTGTTTTACGTTCCTTCACCAACAACAGCCTCAGGGGACGCAGGGGTGATGTATGCCTGGCCTTGGTGGAACTCTTGTCCACGGGAGAACCCTTGGCCCTGGGAGGTGCCTTGGCCGTAGGAGGTGTCCTGTCTCTGGAATGTGCCTTATCCGGGGGCGGTGCTCTGTCCCTGGGAGTTGGCTTGTCCTTTGTAGTGTCCCTGTCCATTGTAGTGTACCTGTCCTTTGAAGTGTCCTTGTCCCTGGGAGTGTCCCTGGTCTTGGGAGGTGCCCTGTCCTTTGAGGTGTCCTTGTCCTTGGGAGTGTCCCTGACCTTGGGAGCTGCCCTGTCCTTTGAGGTGTCCTTGTCGTTGGGAGTGTTCCTGGCCTTGGGAGCTGCCCTGTCCTTTGAGGTGTCCTTGTGTTTGGGAGTGTCCCTGGCCTTGGGAGTTGCCCTTTCCTTTGAGGTGTCCTTGTCCTTGGGAGTGTCCCTGGCCTTGGGAGCTGCCCAGTCCTTTGAGGGGTCCTTGTCTTTGGGAGTGTCCCTGGCCTTGGGAGGTACCCTTTCTTTTGAAGTGTCCTTGCCCTTGGGCATGTTCCTGGCCTTGGGAGGTGCCCTTTCCTTTGTAGTGTCCTTGTCCTTGGGAGTGTCCATGGTCTTGGGAGGTGCCCTTTCCTTTGTAGTGTCCTTGTCCTTGGGAGTGTCCCTGGCCTTGGGAGCTGCCCTTTCCTTTGCAGTGTCCTTGTCCTTGGGAGTGTCCCTGGCCTTGTGAGTACCTTTTGAGGGGGATACCTGTGTTACATGTGAATCCCTGAACCCCAACACCCCTTGAGGATCCTGTGTGTCAACTCCAGGGTAGCTGATGTTGTGTTCGGTGAAAGATTTCCTTGTCCTAGGGGATGGTGTCTGTGCCCTCCGTGCCCTGCCTTGCTGCCTGTGGCTGCTTCTATTGCAATACCCTGAAAATGAGGCCTCATCTGAAATGTCACTCTCCCCTTGCTTTTAAAATTGAAATTGAAATTGAATTGTGACTTACTTGTGCCTTTGGTGTCCCCCTGTTCCGCTGCGGCTTGTGCCGTTTGAGCGGAGGGGTCAAACACCTTTCCTTCTAAGCGCCCTCACTTCCTGGATCAAACAGAGTTAACGCTCTAGAGTCATTCCTACACTGCTGCGGTCCCGCCCACTTTCACTTTATCAGTCAGTGCGCCAAACAGACGTGCGCAGCGACGCGCCAAAGGCGCGGCAAAGGAAAGCCCGTCTGCGCCCGTCCGCTCCCGGCCGATGCCAGCCGATGCCAGACGCCAGGTATCTTGTTCGTTTATACTACTTTTTCAGCACCTCTATTCTCTCTGGGCTTTCAATCTCCAATGGGCATCATCCGTTACAGTAATCAGGATCTCCTCTCCTTAAACGTAACCGGTAGCGACACCAAAACACCTCAACCAGCCAGTAACTGCACCAGAGGTAGTGTAAATAAGCCCACATTTTTTAAACACCACAATAGTAAGCTCGGCCTTCAGCCCCAGAAAAACCTTGTATGCATGTACTGAAACGCTAGATCCTTACCCAAACATGCCTTAGAAATTTGGTCACTTCTTGACTCTGACAACCCTGATATATTATTTATCATGGAGACCTGGCTGCAAGAGTCTTTCACCCCATATATCTCCATTGCCCTGCCCCTCGATTATAAAATTCACAGGCTCGACCGTCTTGGCAAAAAAGGAGGGGGAACGGCTATTATATATAAATCCTCCATCAAGCTCCATAGCAATGACTCTTATCTAGAGAACTGGGGTGAAATGTGTATTGTTACCTTGACCCTTGGTAATAAAGAGTCATGGAAGGTGGCTCTTATCTATAGACCCCCAGGAGTAAAAACCAATTTTGTAAACAAGCTCGTTGAAGCAATAGCTCCCTACTCCCTGGTTGCAGGGACCTTCCTTCAATTAGGGGATTTCAACTACCATGTGGAACAAACTCACGATCCCCATACCATTGATCTTATCACCAATCTGACCTCTCTAGGACTTTGCTTATTACCGACAGGCCCTACGCACAATGCTGGCCATGCACTTGATCTCATATCCACTAACTCAGATAAAGTAGAAATTAATCAGATCTCTCCTGCCCTTTGGACAGACCACTTTGTGATAACATTTTCTATTGCTAGCACTCATTTTGAACCCCAAAAAATCACTCAAGAAAAGCTGAGCAGACCATGGAACAAAATCACCCTAAATTCCTTTGCTGCCCACTTTTCCCCTCTCATCATTTCTAGTAAAACCGATCCTAACAGTGCAGCAACTGATCTCGACTCCGCAATCTCCTTGGCTTTAGATGCTATAGCCCCGGTCCGAGCAGTCAGGCCTCCCTCCAAGATCTCACCGTGGTTCACCCCGGATCTGGAAAAGATTAAACACTCGGTCAGGACAGGACGTCAAACCAAAGACGTAAACGACAGGCAACATTATAAAGCAGAACATAGGTCTTATATGAAAGATATCGCCATGGCAAAAAAAGTGTACTTAGGCAATAGGATTTCCCAGGTAGCAAACTCACAGAGAGAACTATATAAAATAGTAAAAGAGTTCACTAATCCAACTGCCTGTCAGCAATCACCCAATGAGTCAAAAGAGTGGGTTGACTCTGTAGCCCTGTACTTCCATGAAAAAATCAATGACATTCACAAACTTTTCCCCCAACCTCCCCCTCAGTCGCAGACCACACCTCCACCCACCAACTGCTACAGGGACTCAAAAAACCAAATCAATATACTTAGGGAATTTTCACCTTGCAATTGCCCCTGTCCTGGTCTCCGACCTAACTAAAGTTCTGAATCAGTCCCTAATGCATTCCTCCATCCCCCTGCACTGGAAGGAGGCCATAATAACACCAATTCTAAAAAAAAACGAAGCCGACCCCAAACTACTCCCGAATTATCGGCCCATCTCCCTCCTGCCCCTTTTTGGCAAAGTCATGGAGTCACTGATAAACAAACAACTTATAACTCACCTTGAGACTAACAAACTCCTGGACTCATCCCAATCGGGCTTTAGGGCATTCCACAGCACCGAAACCGCCCTGCTCGAAATTGTCGACAATGTTAGAATGACTCTGGATGCAAATCAGTCCGCCATACTTGTCCTACTCGACCTGTCCGCAGCCTTCGACACCATCTCGCACCTCATTCTTCTAGAACGTTTTGCTGAGGTTGGTGTCGAAGGCTCTGCGTTACTCTGGATAAAAAGCTACCTGACTAACAGACGGTCTAAGGTCCAAGTAGGCACCCACTCCTCTGGGTATCACGACAATGACAAGGGTGTCCCACAGGGGTCAATACTGAGCCCCACTCTTTTCAACCTTTATGTATCCCCCCTGGCAAAGGTGATTCGAGCACACGGGTTTGGAACCGTGTCCTACGCAGATGACACCCAAATACTGATTACAATCAATCAGGACCCAGAGGAAACCAAACTGAAATTCAAAAACTGCATGGTTGACATCCATAACTGGATGACAGTTAACTTCCTGATGCTGAATGCAAGCAAAACGGAGATCGTGCTGTTTGGAAAGGCCGATAAGATCTGGTCTGAAGAATGGTGGCCAGTCTCCCTTGGTCCTTGCCCTTCTCCCAAATCCTCAGTTAGAAATCTTGGGGTAATAATTGACAACAAGCTATCCATGATTGAGCACATCAATAAAGTAGTCAACACCAGCTTCGGCCTCATGCGCAGTCTGAGGAAAATCTTTAAATGGATCCCCCTTTCATCACGCATGCCCATTGTGCAGGGACTCATTGTCAGCCAAATATGCTATCGGAATTCGCTATTGTCTTCAATAAATGCTACTCTTTTGGCCCGTCTACAG
The DNA here is from genome assembly GCF_964261635.1 of Lissotriton helveticus. NCBI lineage: Eukaryota > Metazoa > Chordata > Amphibia > Caudata > Salamandridae > Lissotriton > Lissotriton helveticus. The sequence goes on from NC_136065.1 coordinate 1,475,367,292, forward strand.
GTCCTGCAAAATACTGCTGCAACACTAGTGCTCAACCTTCCCCCTCGCACCCCGTCACTGTCCTGTTTAAAAACTCTGCACTGGCTCCCAATAAAGAAGCGCATAAAATTTAAATTATGCTGCCTAGTCCACAAACCATCAATGGACATGGACCAACATACCTGGAACAAAAGCTTAAATCCCACAACCCGGCAAGGTCACTCAGATCCTCAAGCAAGTCACTTCTAACTGTACCTAGGGTACCCACGGTCAGAAATGGCGATAGGGAATTTAGTAAAACAGCCCCCGAAGCCTGGAACTCTCTGCCCCTCCAGATTAGGACAGAACCCAATCATTTGAGGTTCCATAAGCATATAAAAACCTGGCTTTTTTAGCTTCAGCCCATAGTCCTGTCTTGTGTATCTGTGTTGGAGGATCTGCTAGCGCTCTGAGACCTTCGGGTGATTTACGCGCTTTATAAATGTATTTTACATTACATTTACATTACATCAAGTGGTGTGGATGGGGGAACTGAAGTAGAACCTTGTCCATGCGACTGTTGAATGGCTGCAGACACTGTGTTGGCTAATGACTGAACTGTTCTGTGGAGATCAGCAACATCGCCATGCATCCCCTCCATGAATGCTACCACCTGCCCCAACTTCCTATCGTGGTCTTGGAATGCATTGATCATGTTGGTCTGCCCTACACACAGCTGTCGCAGCAGATCAACAGCCTCAGCACAAAGGGCACTTTGTGTCACAGGGGCAGGGGCAGCGGTGCCTGCACCGAAGGCCACTCTGCTCCCCCTACTCTGGCGAGCACGAGCAGTACTTGTTGCTGTTGGTGGCAGTGTGGGCCCTGTGTGCTGTGTACCGACTGAAGGTGTTGATTGCCCACTCCCTGTGTCTACCAACAGTGCTGACTCACCACCACTGTCTGACGATGGTGTCTCCACATGTGAGTCCTCAGGGACAGTTCTGTCCCCCTTCTCCGGGGCTACCCTCTTCAGTCTCAGTCTGCGTGTGTGTGATCTCGGATACGGATGCATTGCCACCACTCATCTCCGTCGTCTGTGGGTCAGTGCCCTCGGCCAAAGCTGAAAGAGAGAGAAAAGAGGTTTACCTAAGTGCCACGCTCACGTACTGAAGGTTACAAAATCACACCTTTCCTTACAGTCGACTAACATGTCCTTATGTCAAAGAACCGGGGGTGCCTGTGAAATATGTACATCAAACAAACAGGGCAAGTGCATGCAGACCACCACACATGTGATGTCATGGGGCCACAGACCACAACGGCATGTCCTGGGACCCTGCACTACAATGCAACTGGTATGTCCACCTGGCGGACATGGATGCTAACGCTCACTCCGCTAATGGCACCAACATGCAATTGCAGCAAAACATACACACCACGGATGTCACTACTGTGTCTGAGCAGTAATACATGCATGCACTCACAAGTCACAGACACATTCAGTCTGCTTACCGCTAGTTTGCTGCTGATCCCCTCTCAGCCGGGTGGACAGGTCAGGATGCATCACAGCTATGACACGGTGCATTAGAGGGGTAATGGTGCGTCGTGCAAGCCGGGTTGATCTTGGAATCAACCCCAGTGTCATCTCCGCCACATTCTTGCTGAGCCTTGAGATGTCGTCCCAGTGCTTATGGCAGTGTGTGTGTCGTCTATTGCGCACCCCCACTGCCCGTACATCACGTGCTATGGTCCTCCACACAGACTTGCGAAGGTGCAGCTTGACCTACCATGATGGGAGACAAGAGGGGAACGTCAGTGGACAGTTGGACATTCACAAACATAGTAGCAACACGTATCTTTCAGCAGCCATGCACAGTACAACACATGTGAAGGTCCCACAGCACACCGCCAAGATAGCAGAAGCCAGGAGTCAGTGACCACCTCATGCACACCAACATGTCCGCCACTGCAGTTACCACCTGTCCGGGGGCACCGTAGAGCCGTTCATAGTGGCGGAGCACACCGTCCACAAGGACATCCAGCTCCGCTGCGGTGAAGGGACGAGACCGGATCTCTCGCACTCTCGGCATGGCAAGGTCAGGACTGTGGCACAACAGCAGCAGATGTTGGATAGCTCAGCAGCAGCAGGTCGAGGTGATGGGTGCAGGCAGCAGTTGTTGGATAGCTCAGCAGCAGCAGGTCGAGGTGATGGGTGTAGGCAGCAGTTGTTGGATAGCTCAGCAGCAGCAGGTCGAGGTGATGGTCGCAGGCAGCAGTGGCTGGAAGCAGTGAATGTGTGCTGCTGAAATTCACACATTTATAGGGCCCTGAGCTCATATCAGTGGCACATGTCTGCAGCAATTGGTTTTCCCGGGATGCCTCATTCAAAATGAGCCAATGACTGGCCCTGGTGTGGCGGTGCACGGCTTCCGCTATTTTTGAATTTGCTTACGCGCCCCGCGTTACCTCTTTCCATTGGCTACATGTGCAAGGACGGTCACGGTCACACACCGGCAACCACATGTGCGCGCTACCGCGATGGTGCATCATTTGAAATTAATCACTCACTGGCGTCGCAATGGCGGAGCTCGCATTCGCGGGGGCGGGGCAGGCTAACACATACATTTGAATGTGCAAGTGGAAATGGCAGTTGGTACCCCCCCTTACAGTCACATTACAGCACCCACCGCAGACTCCCGGCCCTGGCCGGTCACCCACCCCCGAGTGCTGGTGGTGGGTGACCGCCCTGTGCATTGATGTCACCCTGGCATGGATGGTGCTGGCCGGTCACCCACCGCCGGCCCTGGTCGGTCACCCACCGCCGGCCCTGGCCGGTTACCCACCGCCGGGTGCTGGCGGTGGGTGACCGACCTGTGCATTGATGTCACCCTGGCATGGAAGGCGCTGGCTGGTCACCCACCGCCGGCCCTGGCCGGTCACCCACCAATGGCCCTGGCCGGACAACCACCGCCAGGTGCTGGTGGTGGGTGACCGCCCTGTGCATTGATGTCAGCCTGGCATGGATGGCCCTGGCCGGTCACCCACCGCCGGGTGCTGGCGGTGGATGACCGCCCTGTGCATTGATGCCACCCTGGCATGGATGGCCCTGGCCGGTCACCATTTGCCAGCCCTGGCCGGTCACCAACTGCTGGGTGCTTGCTGTGGGTGACCGCCCTGTGCATTGATGTCACCCTGGCATGGATGGCCCTGGCCGGTCACCCACCGCCGGCCCTGGCCGGTCACCCACCGCCGGCCCTGGCCGGTCACCCACCGCCGGGTGCTGGCGGTGGGTGACCGCCCTGTGCATTGATGTCACCCTAGCATGGATGGCCCTGGCCAGTCACCCACTGCCGGGTGCTGGCAGTGGGAGACTGCCCTGTGTATTGATGTCACCCTGGCATGGATGGCCCTGGCCGGTCACCCACTGCCGGCCCTGGCCCGTCACCCACCGCCGGGCCTGGCCAGTCACCCACTGCCGGGTGCTGGCGGTGGGTGACCGCCCTGTGCATTGATGTCACCCTGGCATGGATGGCCCTAGCCGGTCACCCACCGCCAGCCGTGGCCTGTCACCCACTGCTGGCCCTGGCCGGTCACCCACCGCTGGCCCTGGCTGGTCACCCACTGCCAGCACCCGGCGGTGGGTGACCGGCCAGGGCCAGCGGTGGGTGACTGGCGAGGGTCGGCGGTGGGTGACCGGCCAGGGCCATCCATGCCAGGGTGACATCAATGCACAGGGTGGTCACCCACCGCCAGCACCCGGCGGTGAGTGACCGGCCAGGGCCATCCATGCCAGGGTGACATCACTGCACAGGGCGGTCACCCACCGCCAGCACCCGGTGGTGATTGACCGGCCAGGGCCGCCGGTGGGTGACCGGCCAGGGCCATCCATGCCAGGGTGACCTCAATGCACAGGGCGGTCACCCACCACCAGCACCCGGCGGTGGATGACCAGCCAGGGCTGGCGGTCAGCGGTGGGTGCTGCAATGTGACTGTAAGGGGGGGTAACAACTGCCATTTCCACTTGCACATTCAAATGTATGTGTTAGCCTGCCCCGCCCCCGCGGAATGCGTGCTCCGTCATTGCGATGCCAATGGGTGATGATTTTCAAAAGATGCACCGTCGCGGTAGTACGCACATGCGTTTGGCGGGGTGTGACGTGATGGTCCTTGACCATGCAGCATATGTTATGCACAATTGCAGTATCTAGGATCATCTTCTGTGTTGGGGAAGGCCTACCCGGATGGCGTGTGTACACACACTGCATGTCTCCGCACACATGTAATGTTCATAGTTGTACATGTGTGTCAGGACATGTCCGGAATGCATCAAGAATCATTATGTCAAGTCAATGGCCCGTGTCCACGTGTGTCATTCATGTCCATTTGTTGCATGTGTGGTCATACTATTGACTTTGCCATTAGTTAACAAAGGCCAGTGATGTGCACCCAAGTTGCGTCAGATGTGCATGGCGATGTGTTGACGTCTTGGTTTTGAGGACACACACGTTTCTATTTGTACACATCTACACAGTACATCAAGGCTGTGTACCCACATTCAGAAGCTGTTGTGAGTGTGTGGTTTGTGTGTGCAAGTAGCACTGATGGGGGTATACATGCCTTCTGTGTATGTGTATGTGTGTCGCCTGTTGTATGCCCATGCATGTCATGTGAGGATGCTCAGCATTGTAGGTGGGGTCATGGGTGCATGAAGACAAGGAGGGTGTGTTCCATGTTCGTGTTGTGTGTGCACGTCCATGTGTGTCTGTGGGGACGCTTGTCCACACTTGAGCCCTCAGTCATGTGATGTTGGCTGTTCTTTCAACATGTGTGCACGTAACATTGGACATGTTTGCACACAGGATGTTGTTTGTGGGTGAACATTGTGTGTGTAGTTAGCTGTAGTGCCTTATATTTCGGTCACGTCACACATACAATCAGTGTCTGCAACATGTAATATTTGTATTGTGTTGGTCAAGATGTGATAGTGTAGCACAGCTGTGCGGTGTTGGTCAATTGACATCTGCTCCCATCTAGTCACTCACAGGAGGGCTCCAAATGTGCATCGACCATACACTGTGCTGGAGGACATGGTTTACGAGGAGGTGATCCGTAAATTCCGGCTTGACCGACGGAGATTGCAGGAGCTTGTAGCCCATTTGGCACCTCATTTGCAGCCACGCAGGACATATCCAGGAGCTATTACACCCACAGCAAAGATGATAGCGGCACTTCACTTCTTCGCAACAGGCACTTTCCAGTACACAGTTGGTCATGCTGGGGGATGTCACAATCCATGTTCAGTATGGTACTGCGGGATGTTCTGAATGCCATGATGCATTACAAGGATGATTACATCTATTTCCCACGTCCGGCAGAGCTGGCTGCAGTGAAAGGTGACTTCTATGCCCTGGGCCAGATCCCACACGTAGTGGGTTCCATTGATGGCACACATATTGGTCTCATTCCACCCCAGGCACGTGAACCCGTCTATCGCAATCGGAAGCACTACCATTCGATCAACGTGCAAGTGGTGTGCCTGGCTGACAACATCATCTCCCATGTGTGTGCCAGATTTCCCAGGTCCGCACATGACTCCCACATCCTGCGGAGCAGCATTGTGCCCCAACTGATGGCTAATCTGCGTCAAGAACGTGCGTGGCTTGTAGTTGAGTGTGCTGTGAGGACTACTGTGTTGTATGTGTGCCATTCTGTTCCCACCAATCCTGGTAATGATGTATGTGTCTGTCATCCCCCCACCTAGGCGACTCTGCGTACCCAAACCGCACGTGGCTGCTGAGCCCCATACAGAATCCTACTACCCCTGGTGAAATGCGTTATAATGAGGCCCATGGGAGGACACGTCGGGTTGTGGAACGTACTTTTTGGACTGCTGAAGTCTAGGTTTGGCTGCCTGGATAAAACCGGAGGGGCCCTGCCATACTCACCAGGCAAAGTATGCAAAATAGTGATTGCCTGCTGCATGCTCCACAACCTGGCCTTGCGCAATAATATTGAACTGATCATGGACCCTGCAGACCAACAGGTTGCTCCACCTCCCATCCCACACATGTCCACTGGTGAGGATAGTGGGGAGGAAGAAGGTGTGGAACAGAGGCGTCAGCTCATTACTCGCTACTTTCCTTGAATGTGAGTAACTACCTCTTGTGCTGCTGGTCAATGCGTGATGTATGTTTGCTGGTGATGTGTGGATGTGGTGTGTGAATGCTGCCTGTTCTGGTATGTTCTGTTCGCAAATGGGTGTGTGAGATGGTGTACATGCAATGCTCCCGGACTTAATTAGTGATGAGTGTGGGTTGTGGGATGTTGCAGTACGGTGTGGTGTGATGGGTGTGATTCAGTTTCCTGACCAGTGCTTGTTGTTCTATCATTATCCCAAGGTCACTCCCACAGAGGCATGATTCTCAAGAACATTGATCCCTGCACCTGGTAATGACAACTAATAAGACAAACATGTGATTAAAACATGGAGGTCACACAGCATTGAGTGTTTACGTGGTTTTTATTTACAGGGTGTGGATTACTGTTAGTGCATATTTACGAATAGGTGTTGGGAGGAAGTGTGAGTTGAAGGTCATGTCAGATGGCAACACAGTGGGGACACCACAGTGTGTGATGTACACCTAGTCCAACAGACCTGTGCCAATGCTTGGCATTGTGGGGCAAGATAGTTCGCAGAGTGAATGGCAGGCTCAAGGAAGGGTGAAGTCAGTGGCGGCCCCTCTTCAAGCGGGTGGATGATGCATTACCACTGCTCTCAGCTGGATCCAGCCTCGGACGGCCCCTCCGACTTGGAGCCGGAGCGGAGACAGTTGTGGGGGCAGGTTGCCCTGGGACGACCTCCTTGTCAGTGTCCTCAGGGGATGGTGGCGGTGGTGTTGGTGACCTGTCCTGCTGGGCACTTGGGGGAGGGGGTGGTGGTGTGGCGCGGGATAACCACTCCCTTCAAATAGAAGTTTGCTGCCCCATGAGGTCAACAATTTGGCCCATGCGGGTGTCCATGGAATGCAACAGCTAGCAGTTCCGTAGCGAGTCTTGGTGTGCCCGATCCGCCTGTGCCTGCGACCGCTCATAGGAGGCATGGACTCTGGCGATGGCATCCAGGGACTCGGTCCCAGGATGGGGTGGGTCTCGTTCCCGACCTCGCCAAGCACCTGCACTCCTATTTGTTATCTGTGACCTCACCTGTGTCCTTCCCCGCCCATTCTCCCTGCTAGCCTGAGATGTCGATGGCCCATCATCGGACGATGGGTCAGGCAGGGTGGCACAGGCAGGAGTGGTGGTGGTGGTGGTGGTAGCTGCACAGCTCACAATGGCAGGTGTTTGTGTTGTGACACTGGCCAAGGTGGTGGAGACCGGGATGTCCTGGGAGCCTGATGGCACTGGGAGTGTGCTTGGGCCAGTATCGTCCTCTTCACCCGAGGTGTCCATGGGATCTTCACCAGATAGTCCTGGCTGTGAGGGGGGCGACTGGTGCTGGCGGTTGCTGGTTTAGCCTGTCAAGTTCCGATCACCTGAGGGACAAGAATTTCAGAATCAATGCTGAGGACATGACAGGTTTTTTGTTGTAACATTACAAATCACAATGGAATCAGGACATGGTTGTTGGTGTCATCATGTTGGTGTGGTAGACAGTACTGGGCAATATGGTGGTGTGGAGGTAGGGAGACAATACTTGGATATGTGTGGTCCGGTCCTGCTATTGGATGGTGCCCCTGTGAAGATGTCTACCTACCTGTAAGTTTGAAGGAGGAGATGCACTGGTCAGCAAATGGTGGGCGGACTTCATCTTGCTCTGGTATGAGACATGGGGGCCTGTTGGGAGTTGTAGTGCTGGTCTCTCACACCCCCCACCTACCACCACCCTCCCTGTAGACATTGGGGCCTGTTGGGAGTTGTAGTGCTGGTCTCTCACACCCCCACCCATCACCACCCTCCCTGTAGACATGGGGGCCTGTTGGGAGTTGTAGTGCTGGTCTCTCACACCCCCCACCCACCTCTCTCACACCCCCCACCCACCACCACCCTCCCTGTAGACATGGGGGCCTGTTGGGAGTTGTACTGCTGGTCTCTCACACCCTCACCCACCACCACCCTCCCTGTAGACATGGGGGCCTGTTGAGAGTTGTAGTGCTGGTCTCTCACACCCCCCACCCACCACCAACCTCCCTGTAGACATGGGGGCCTGTTGGGAGTTGTAGTGCTGGTCTCTCACACCCCCCACCCACCTCTCTCACACACCCCACCCACCACCACCCTCCCTGTAGACATGGAGGCCTGTTGGGAATTGTAGTGCTGGTCTCTCACACCCCCACCCACCACCACCCTCCCTGTAGACATGGGGGTCTGTTGGGAGTTGTAGTTCTGGTCTCTCACAACCCCCACCCACCTCTCTCACACCCCCCACCCACCACCACCCTCCCTGTAGACATGGAGACCTGTTGGGAGTTGTAGTGCTGGTCTCTCACACCCCCAAGCCATCACCACCCTCCTGGTAGACATGGGGGCATGTTGGGAGTTGTAGTGCTGGTCTCTCACACCCCCACCCACCTCTCTCACACCCCCCACCCACCACCACCCTCCCTGTAAACATGGGGGCCTGTTGGGAGTTCTGGTGTTGGCTGCTTTGATAACATGCAAGCCTGAGAACGTAGGAGGCAACATTAGTGGTTACAAATGGGGGTGGGGTCGCACACTACTCACACACCAGCGGGATCACATTAGTGGTTGTTCATGGTGGGTGCATTTGAGGGCACCACTTCACATTTGGGTGTCTGTGTGGTGCACATGCATGGATTGGAGCCTGGGAGATGTGTGTTGGCAGTTGTGCAAGGCAGACCATGACAGTGAGATAGTGGTCATTGGTTTGTACTTACCAGCCTCAAGTCCCTCTTCTATTCCTTCCAGGCTCTCAGGGTGCAGTATGCCCAGCACCTTCTCCTCCCATTCTGAAAATGGTATAGGCTCTGGGGGAGTGCCGCCGCCAGTGTGTTGTGCCGCAGGTGGTTCTTGGCACTGATGCCTTTCACCCTTGCCTTGAGGTCATGTCACCGCCTCTGGATCTCGTGTTTGGTGCGTGGCACGGTCCCTAACGCATTCACTCTGGTCACTATCCTGTCCCACATGTTGGTTTTGGTTGCCAAGGTGGTCTGCTGGACTAGGGTACTGAACAGATGTGGTTCGACACGGATGATTTCATCCACCTTCAACTCACTGTCCGGGGTTTTTCTTGGGTGCCATGGTGTGGGTGGGGTGTGCAAGTGTGTGGTATGTAGGGATGGTGTTGTGGGGGTTTGTGTGGTGGGTGTGTTGGTGTGCAGGTTGTATGTGTGTTTGTGTGTGTCTGCTGTTTGTGCTATTCTGCCTCTTTCTTGCAGCTATGCTGTGATGCAAAGGATTGTGGTAATGGGAGGGATTAATTTTATACTCTGTGTGGTGGTTGTGTCCCAATGGTTGTTGCCAGTCAGGTGTTCTGTGGGTGTGGTGACTTGGGTGCTTTTGTTTGTGCTTGGGGGGGGTTCATTGGGGCATGTAGTTGTTGGGGGTGGGTGTTTCAGGTGGGTGTGTGTCCTGTTTAGTGTGTTTTGTATTTACTTCCGTCCGCCATTTTAGAATCGGTTTGACGGCAGGGATGATGTTCGTTTGGTCCTTCCGCAGTCATGCTCCGTTTGTCGAAGCATTGTTTCCGCGGCGGTCGAGGGAGGTGGTGAGTTCCGTTGGGATGGCGGCGTTATCCTAATCGTGCGGCCGGACCCTCAGCAGGTATTGCGGTGGTTGGGCCTGTTTCCGCGGTCATATTCGTCTGCGGCGGAGGGTGTTTCTGTGGTACCGTCCACTTACGCCGGTATTTGGTGTGATCCGTCCGCCGCGGACGGTGTTTGATGTGATCCGTCCGCCGCGGTCGGTGTTTGTTGACAGAAATATCATAATCGCAACCGCGGATTATCCGCGGTGCGGTCGGGAGTGTTTTTGCCACGACCATGGCGGACGGAACACGTTTTCGTCCGCCATCCTAATAGGCCCCTTAATGTTGAAACTGTATTTTACTTACTTTAGCCATTTGGTGCCTTCTAGCTGTCTCTGGAATACACGTCTGGGGTTGGTGACACCTCGGTTCCATATTCCCTCTAGGCAGTCACACACAAAGGGAAAGTAGGGGCTTCAGAGTGGTCATCTGCATGCAGATGGGCCATCCTGAGCAGGATGGGAGGGAGGAGCTGCCACTTACTTCTGAAAGTGCAGTGTCCCATCCCCATACAAAGGATAGTTTACCCCTCTGTAGTGTGTCTGGAGCCAGGGCAGGAAGGGAGAACCTCTGTGCACTTTAAAGCTTTCTTTGAAGACTCCCCTACTTCAAATGCCCCACTGAGTAGAAGTACTGGACCTCTGGTACTACCAAATCAGCACACTTCTCGACCTTTGACCACCCTGCCTGGAAGAAGAGCATCTGCTGTGCTCCGCAAGGATTGCCACTCCGCTATAACTGCTGTTTGCTGAACTCTTGCCTTCTTGTGTTGTCTTGCTCCCTGCTGCTCTCTCTCTGCCTGGGTGAGAAGCACTGGAACTGCATTACTTGAACCCAGAGTGACTCCAAGGGCTTTCCTCCTGTTGCCTAAGTCTCAGGGACGCAAAAGACTTAGGGGCACATGCATCAAAGGAAATTGCATTTGCAAATGGTGCGAATCGCAAAATTCAGCCGTTTGCGAATGCAATTCCCATTTTTGAGATGCATTAACATTTTTGTAATTTTCGCAATTGAAGAAATCGCAAAATTGCGAGTTCTTAAATTGCGATTGCATTTAAGGAATCTCAAATTGAGATTCCTTAAATGCAATGCATCAAACTCTAAAAATTTGCGAATTCACAAATAAGGGGAGCAAATTACCATGAAGTTGACCTTCATGGTAATTTGCGAAAACTTTGAAAAATGCACTAAAGTGCCTTTATCAAAGTTCCATTTTACACACACACATGCCCTTGGGGCATGTGAGTGTGCAAAATGAACTTCTAAGCAGATTTCAGGGGTGCAACAGGGTGTCCTTTGGACACCCCTGCACCCTTGAAATTGCATTCTTAATTTGCGAATTTCTAATGGTGAATTGCAAATTAAGAATGTCTTTCCATTCATTCCTATGGGCCTTTAGGCCCATAGGAATGGATGGGGAGGTATTCCTTAATTGCGATTCTCAATTAGAGAATCGCAATTAAGGAATTTTAAGAAATCGCTATTTTTTTTGCAATTTCTTGAGGCATTGCAGTTTGCAATTCCTAAATTGCGATTCCTTATTTTTCGCAATTAAGGAATCGCAAAATGCAATATTGATGCATGTGCCAGTTAGCACCCTACTGTTCCAACTCTTGAGCGCATCTGCTTGCGGGTCTGTCCTTATAAGAGGTGCCACTCTAGTTCTGCAACCTTGGAAGTGGTCTAGGTTTTGCTCCAGTGGAACTGGCACATCTGCGGCAGCAGAATCAACGCATCGCTGCTGTTGCTGGTACCATACCTTTGTATTACACTCTGAACCACAGCATTGCACGCAGAACCAGCACTTAGGAATCAACGCATCACTGCCACTCTTAGGAGAAGATCGATGCATTATTTTCTTTTATTATTGTTTTATTATTTAGTCCATAGCATTTGACAACACATATGCTATACATAATTGTTCAAGATCATGACAAACAAACATATATCAGAACATAGCATAAAGCCAGAGCTGCAAATACAAAAAAAAAATACATGACACATTTTACCTATATCATACAATTAACTCAGATGTTCAACCATTGGACCCTAAATCTGCATACCCAATTTTTTCCGCTTCATTGACTTAAGAGAGTAAAGGCTATATTCCAAATTAACATTTTTATAGAATTTAGCGAAACGTAGGGGCATCCTGCTGCAACCAAACTGATGCAATACATAACCGTGCCATCGCCGCTGCAATAAATATAATATATTTGAATTTATATGCCAGCTGACCAGTTTGTAAATTATCCCCTACCCCCATCGACATTATATCCCTTATCATATATATTTACAACCCTAGGATTTCCGAAAAGAACTGGTCTATTTGAAGCCTTAATTGCTGAAGCACATTGCAGTCAAAAAACACATGCACAAAGCCAGCTCTTTCCACACTAAATCTAAAGCACTTCCCATCATTAACCCCCCCCCCACTTCATCATCCTCTGAGGTGTATGATACAGGTCAAAAATGTTCTTGTAGTGTTGGGCTTTCAAATTCGCCAATAACAAAATCATTCCTGCCATATCAATTGATTTCTGCACATACTCGCCTTCCTAGACCAACCGTTCACTCCGAAGATAGATGAATTGGCAGCATTGCTTTAAGAAACCCGACGCATCACAATCAGGGCCGGCGATTCACTCATGGAACCGGCGCATAGCGGAAGTTGGGAGGAGAAATTTGGTGAAGTACCTCAACTGCTTGGAAATCACTGACACATCTCGGAGTGGTGACCAGGATTAAGGTACTTTTGAATTTGAATTTGAATTTGAAGGGATTTGCAGAGCGCTCGTACACCTGGCGGTTTCTTGGCGCTAACTGGCGACCACTACTCGGTGGGTCGGAAAAGGGGGAAAGGTGAACATTCAGGATGGGAAGGCTTCGGTGAAGAGGAAGGTCTTGAGGTCTCTGCGGAAGAGGGGGTACTTTTGCTCCAGGGTCTGCGTGGGTCCTGTATCCGACCCACACTACATCGCGATCAGCCTGAATTCTTGACTTTTGTCTAGTCCAGTCCATCAATTAACTCTTTCGGCACAACTAGCTTCTAAGTGCTATATTTTGCAATGAATCTTTAAAAATTCATATCTCAACTTTTACACATTGTATTTTTTTCGTTTTGGTCTTGTTTGTTTATAAAATCACAATCTATTTTTCCAACCTGTATTGGAGTCTTTTTGTGGTGTTCCTCACTGTGCTGTTGTAGGAACTGTTGCACAAATACTTTACACATTGGCTCTTAAGTTAAGCATGACTGCTCTGTGCCAAGCTATCAGAGGGTGAGCACAGGATAATGTATGTGCTGTTGTGACCTACCCTGACTACGATTGAGTTTCCTGCTTTGACAGGGTAAATGCCTCTGCCAACCAGACAGTCCAATCTCTAACAATACCCAAATACCATGTAAAGCTAAGCCTGTGAAAACCTTCGTTCTACACTCTCAATAATGCATGATAGATCTAAACCACAATATCCCACTACTGAACAACATTGTGAGAAACTGACCTAATGCATTTCATACAAGTAGAAATATGTTTCACTCAGTGCCTTTCAAAGCTTAGCCCGAACAGCAATACATTCATCAAATGATGTGCATCTATGTACTGTTCATAACTAAGCAATCACGAAGACAATTTTCTGAAAAGATTACATATTAATTAACTGTATCGCGATTAAATAATCAGTGTAAAAGACAATTACAATTAATGTAAATCCTAAAACTAATGAAAAAAAAAGTTATCAATAAATATATCTGGAAAAACTCAAACATATTGAAAAATATCAGTCACTGAAAATGAATGATAAAAATATCACATTAAAAGTCAATAGAAACCCAGCCATGATAGAAAAATATCCTCAGCTTGGCCTGAACACAACGAATACTGTGCACTGACCACTCCCTTTATTTTAGGGGCACACGCTTCAGGAGGTGGCTCAGTCTTGGTCCATAAAGCTCTCGAGATAGAGGAGACAATCAAGGCACATATCCCTGAGGCTTGCATTCTGCTCAGGCTTGCAGCAACTACAACCATCGACTGAAAAAAAGATCCCATTGCTCATTATAGTAAGCATTTACATAAATCCGAAACAACCCAAAAGGAAAACATTCATTAATGAAGGTCTTACACTAACAATACTGAAAAGAATTGGGGATCCTGGCTGGCGATTTTAACATGTTTCTGCTTGGAACGTCTTATATGTCCATCGGGCTGCAGGAAGAGAACAATCTATGAAATATCCCGGAGATTATGTCAGGTTAAACAAAGGAAGACAAAGCTGGCCACAAATTTGCCTCCACCCTAAATGCCTTGGGCCTACAAACTCTAAATGGAAGAGCAAGTCATGATCAACCAGCCAGCCATACCCACACAACCAGCTCTTCTACCTTGCTGATTGATTACATCTGGGTTTCTTCCCAGCATTTCACCCAGATAAGTAGCTTTCAGGTGTCTCAGTCTACGATTAGCGACCACGCTTTCTTTTTGTGCTATTTTCGCAGGGTGACCTTGAAATTACTACAATTGCAAATAGTTGGTATAGAAGCTGGAACAAGTGGACAAATCCAGCCACGGGAGATGTGGTGGAATTGAAAAAAGTGCTGCACAGTGAAGCTTCCACAAAACTAACTTCCACTGTAAGCTGGCAAATACTGTTGTCTAGATTATCAGTAAAGTTGACAAATATACCCCAAACAATGGGCAGCACCAATAACCAATAACTCTCCATTGATGACTTTGAACTCCGATCCAACCAGACTTCTGTGGCTGGTGCATAAAGGGTCCGCCACGGTTAGTGCACTAATGGAGATCAGGAAGAGGCGGAAGGCTTACAGACAAAAAGCCTGGTAAATAGCCCTTTCCAATGAATGGAATTGTATGAGGCACAAAAACAAAAAAGCCAACAAATTTCTTGTCCCTCAAGAGAAAATCAAACCAAAATATCGGGAAGTAGTTTCCTTCTGTATCAGTTGAGCAGTGGAACCATTACATCTACAACCTGTACAACCCGGTTAAGACAGTAGGCCCACTCGAGACTTCTTTTGAAGAATTCTCAGAGCAATCTGGTTCAACTCAAAGTATACCATGCTGGCCAGATGTTATGACTAAGGCTTCAATTAAGCACTCCTTCGCCTCTTTCAGAGCTCCAGTAGCCCCTGGCCCAAATAGTATCCCTACAAGGATTTTTACATAAAGCTGTAGTAGCTTGCACCAATCTTCTAGAACCATGTTTTAAAAACTGCTCAATGGAAGACACCATCCCAGACAGCTGGAGAGGCGCCATACTCACCCAAATCCACAACAAGGGACACTGTGATAATCCGGTCAACTTGTAACTCATTGCCCTACTGGATGTTGTTGGCAAATGTTTTGCAAAATATTAAACAATGAGCTAGAAGAGTGGTCCCGCACTGAGGCCCTTATTGTTATTACCCAAACAGGCTTCAGGTACAGGCAAGGAACCGAAGACAACCTAATGATAGTCTCTTCGTTCATTAAAACTATGAACTCCATCAACTCTCCACCATTATACGTAGCCTCAATATATTTTAAAGATTTTAAAACTGCCTTTGATAGAGTGGACAGAGGTAGACTGTGGAAAAGCTGCCACCTTGGAGCCTACCAGAAGGACTCTTGATTGCGATCATAAGGTTATACTCAGATACATGGGTGAAAGTAATAGTAACATCTAACAGAGTTCCTACACACAAAATTAAAACCACCACCGGAGCCAAACAAGGATGCATCCTGGAGCCATGGCTCTTTATCTCTACCTGGCTGACATCAACAAAGCATTAGGAGCCACAAATGCAGAGGTTTGCTGGACACCACATATATTGTCTCAAGTTTGCGGACAACGCTTTACTTTTCGATCATACAGCTGTGGGATTGCAGTGTTCATTGACGGCTCTAGCATGTTGCAGTGTAGAGAACAAACTCGAAATCCATTACAGCAAATCGAAAATAATGGCCTGTGGACAGAAAAACAAATTGCCGGCTAAATTCCACTTTTTCATATATATATATATCTATATATCTATATATATATATATATATCTATATATATATATATTCCAAAACTACCTTCGCAGGTAAATGAAAACGCATGATCAAGCTGTCTGTTGGCGGTGAAACGCGTTGGTATCTGCAAGAGCGAGGTTGCAATAAACAACTGTGAAAAGGAGAAAATCTTCGAGTGCGTTTTCATTTACCTGCGAAGGTAGTTTTGGAATGTGATTTCGGCAGGGCTCTGCCGATGAAAACGCACCGGTGAGAGAGCGCCAGGGGTTACCTAAACTGAGCCAAGTTGTGGATATATATATATATATATATATATCTATATATCTATATATATATAGATATATAGATATATATATATATATATATATGGGAAAAAAAATCCTGACCCTCCAGTTACAAGGAGGGAATGGAAAGCAGGTACAGAGCACAATAAAGTTGTATCCCAAAGAAAGGAAACAATGGGTTTCAAAGTTCCATATTCCTTGTTTATTCACCCATAATGGTCCAGACAAGTCTCCGCCTCAAAAAAATATATATATATATATTCTTTATTGTCCGATTAATTAAAATCATTACAATAAAACAACACAGTTTGTAAAACATGGCAATTTCTTACATTCCTTAAAGATAATAAAGAAGTATTAGCATATCTTTATAACTGTTAGAAATACATAAAATATCATAAAAAGGTCTTTTGTTCATAACCAAAAATAAACATTACATTTAATTATTATTCACCATACATATTAATAAACCAATTCATACAGATACTCTTTGAGTCCCCTCTCTGTTTTTTTTTATATCAGTCCCTAAAAAGAAGCAGAGCATACAGTAACACATATTTGGTCCAGTTGTGATCTTAGTACTTAAAATATAAATTGCATTCACCCTTCTTAAAATTTCCCCATACCTCAGATACTTTATAAAATGTATCAAGTTACATTGCCAGTATAGGTGAAAACAATATAATTGGAATCATAGCAACTTTCTATTCTTATTAAATGACCACAACATCTTCCTGATCCAGTTTTTTCTGAGCTATAAGAATACATTTGACAAAGTTAACTGTTAAATTGATGATACGCCCTTGAAGGCATAATATTATCATTTGGCGACACGTTCTCACCCCTTGTTTGTTGAATATTGGTTTTAAAAGAGTTAATCTTTCTTGACACAATTTTGGGAAAATGCATACAATGCGCTATAACGATTCATTAATATAACCACATAATCTACACTTTTGTGATTTTGTGGTTGCCAAACTTGTACACATCTAGGTGTACCATCTTTGGTTGGGTAGTGTCCAAACCTAAGCTTGAGCAATATATCCCTTACCGCCGGTTTCAAACAAGAAGTTAGATAGAAGTGGGGTTCATAACCGACCAGGCATTCTTTTTTTTATAGTCTGCTCCTGATCCAATATTAATGATACCAATTTAGTTGATTGATTTAAAATCTGTTTTAAAATGGTTTTATTTCTAATCATATTATCAAAAGGTTGGAGCTTAAAAGTATTCAAACTTTCCATTAAGTATGACCTCCATGGTCTTGTATACTCCTTCTTATTCAGTTCTTGCCAACACATATATGCAAGGGACTCAAGGGTCCGATAAATAAAGTGAGAATAGACATTTTAAAAATGCAGCTTGTCTTACCAATGTTTGATATTGCAAACCAAATTCCAGGCTAACTGTAGACCTGGTGGAACGACTCCCCGGTGCACGACATCGCCTTAGCCATCCCGGACGGCTACAAGATCACCCGAAGGGATCGCGCCAACAGAATCGGAGGAGGAATATCCATCATCCACAAGTCCACCCTCAAGGTCGCCACCCACGCAGACGACACTCTCAACACCGCCGAACACCTGCACTTCCGGATCCACACCGACCCTAACACCACCCTCAGAGGAACACTCAACTACAGACTCTACGGACCCAATTCAGCGACTCCATTGCCGACCTTGCCAGCACCACGCACTCGCCTCCACAGACTACATCCTCCTTGGGTACCTGAATTTCCCCCTTGAGAACAACAACGATGCCAACTCCGCCACCCTGATCAACAACCTCGCCAACCTCGGCCTCAGACAACTCGTCACCGCACCCACCCATGCCGCTGGCCACACGCTGGATCCCGTCTTCTTCACAGGCACCCACGTCACCTTCCACCACACCACTGAACTCCACTGGACCGACCACCGCTGCATCCATTTGACTTTCAATAAACCAACCACTCAGCACCGCACCCAACAGCTACCTTGCCGAAGACCAGCTGAACACCACCCTCGACCAAAACCCACCCACCGACCCTACCAACCCAGACACCGCAGCCCGCAACCTCAGACAGTGGATCGACGACTGCGCCAACACCCTTGCCCCACTCAAGAAACCCTCCAACAACCATGCCAGCAAGAGAGCCACTTGGTTCACCGATGAGCTGCAGACCTCCAAACGCGCATGCCGGAAACAGGAGAAGATATGGCTCCACAAACGCACTCAGGACAACCATGCAGCCCACAAGTACGCCACCCGCAGACATCACCAACTCATCAGATTAGCCAAGAGATCCTCCTTCAAAGACCGCCTGGATAACAACGCGCACAACAGCAAAGAGCTTTTCAGCATCGTAAAGGAACTCTCCAACCCCAGCGCCAACGTCAACGACATACTGCCCTTACAAGAAGTGTGCAACTCATTGGCCATCTTCTTCCACCGCAACATCGCTGACATCCATGACAGCTTCAACCCCATGACTGCCCGACTACGCCAGACCCCACCTCCCCTGTGAACACCTCCAGTGCACACCGCCTGACCTCCTGGTCCAACGACGACGAGACACGCAGGGTCATGAACTCCATCCACTCAGGATCTCCGTCAGACCCGTGCCCACACCACGTATTCAACAAAGCAGACGCTGCCATTGCACCCCAACTACTGAAGGTCATCAACATTTCCTTCAAAACAGCAACATTCCCGGAAAGCTGGAAACCCACCAAAATCAAAGCCCTCCTCAAGAAGCCCAAGGTGGACCCCAAGGACCTCAAGAACATTCTGGCCCATCTCCCTGCTCCCGTTCCTGGCGAAGGTCATTGAGAAAATCGCCAACATGCAACTGGCCCGCCACCTGAAAGACAACAACATCTTGGACCCGTCCCTGTCCGGGTTCAGACGAAACCACAGCACCGAGACAGCCCTCATCGACGCCACTGATGACATCAGGTGCCAACTAGACAATGGCGAAACATCAGCCCTCATCCTCCTGGACCTGTCAGCCGCCTTCGACACGGTCTGCCATCGCACTCTAAAGACACGTCTCCTAGAAGCCGGAATCCAAGAGAAGACCCTTGACTGGACACGTCATACCTCTCCGGCAGAATCCAGAGCGTCCGCCTCCTGCCCTTCTGATCCGAGGACACCGACATCATCTGCGGCGTCCCCCAGGGCTCAGCCCGACGCTGTTCAACATCTACATGGCCCCCCTCGCACAAGTGGCCCACCAACACAACCTCAATATCATCTCCTACGCTGACGACACCCAGCTCATCCTCTCCCTCACCAAGGACCCGCACACCACCAAAACCAACCTCCACAAGGGAATGAAGGCTGTCGCCGGTTGGATGCCTACAGGAGGGGATAAAAGACGTAGCAGAGTGGATGAAGAACAGCCGCCTGAAACTGAACTCAGACAAGACGGAAGTCCTCATCCTGGGATCTTCGCCCTCCGCCTGGGACGACTCCTGGTGGCGCCCCGCCCTGGGCAGCGCACCCAAACCAACAGACCACGCACGCAACCTGGGCTTCATCCTGGACTCCTCCCTCTCCATGACCAGACAAGTCAACGCCGTCTCCTCATCGTGCTTCAACATCCTGCGCATGCTACGTAAGATCTTCCAGTGGATCCCCACCGAAACCAGGAAGACGGTCACCCAGGCCCTCGTCACCAGCCGACTGGACTACGGCAACTCCCTCTACGCCGGAACCACTGCCAGACTCCAGAAGAGACTCCAGCGAATCCAGAACGCCTCAGCAAGACTCATCCTGGACATCCCCCGACTCAGCCACATCTCCGGACACCTAAGAGACCTGCACTGGCTCCCGGTCAACAAGAGAATCACCTTCCGACTCCTCACCCACGCACACAAAGCCCTACACAACCAAGGCCCAAGATACCTCAACAGCCGCCTCAACTTCTACACTCCCACGCGCCAGCTTCGATCAACGAACCACGCCCTCGCCGCCGTCCCCCGCATCCGAAGAGCCACCACAGGAGGAAGATCCTTCTCCTACCTCGCCGCCAAGACGTGGAACTCCCTCCCGACCCACCTCCGCCTGACCCAATACCACCTCGCCTTCAGGAAGCAGCTCAAGACCTGGCTGTTCGAGCAGTAGCGGACCCCCCCTCCCCCAAGCGCCTTGAGACCCTCCGGGTGAGTAGCCCGCTATATAAATGCTATGATTGATTGATTGATTGATTGAGTAACAGCCGTCTGAAGCTCAACTTGGACAAGACAGAGGTACTCATCCTCGGACCCACCCCCTCAGGCTCGGACGACTCCTGGTGGCTGGCTACACTGGGAACAGCACCGACACCCACCGACTATGCACGCAACCTAGGATTCATCCTCGACTCCTCCCTCTCCATGTCTAAACAGGTCAATGCCGTCTCCATCTCCTGCTACAACACCCTCCGCATGCTCCGCAGGATCTACAAGTGGATCCCGACCGAAACAAGAAGATAGGTGACACAGGCCCTCGTCAGCAGCAGACTGGACTATGGCAACGCACTCTACGCAGGAATCCCAGCCAAACACCTACGACGACTACAACGCCTCCAAAATGCCTCCGCCCGACTAATCGTCAACATCCCCCGCTGCAGCCACATCACCACCCACCTGAGAGACCTACACTGGCTCCCCGTCGACAAGAGGATCACCTTCAAGCTCCTCACCCACACACACAAAGCACTCCACAACGCCGGACCAGCCTACCTGAACAGCAGACTCAGCTTCTACACCCCCACCCGCCAGCTCCGCTCCACCAGCCTCGCACTCGCCGCTGTTTCCCGCGTCCAATGAACAACTTCCGGTGCCAGATCCTTCTCCTACCTCTCCGCCAAGACCCGGAACACCCTCCCTACCCACCTACGGCAGACCCAAGACCTACTTGCCTTCAGAAGACTCCTAAAGACCTGGCTCTTCGAGCAGTAGCAGCACGCCCTCCCCTCAGCACCTTGAGACCCTCACGGGTAAGTAGCGCGCTTTACAAGTACTCTGATTGATATAGTGTCCAACATTTTTTGAAATCCTAAAAATTGACTTTTATTTGTAATTATCCAGCAGTTGGCTATTTTTTCCTCGAAAAATTATTGACCCATATGTAAGCGCAGGGATTATTTTTGCCTTCATTACTTTTAGTAAATGATTGTACCTAGGGCATGAAAGTTTGTCACGCAATGATCTAAAGGCAAAAGACAATGAAGTTGACTTGGCCTTTAAATTATCAAAGTGTGGTTTAAAATTCATTCTATCATCCAGTGTAACTCCAAAGTATTTATACTGCTTTACAGTTTCAATTGATAAATCCTTCCTTTTCCATAATGTCTTATTTGATTTTATTGCTTCTTATATCATAACTTTTGTTTTTGGGCATTTATTTGTAAACCATTCACCAATATATATTGATCAAATGACTCTATCAATCTTTGCAGCCCTATTTGCGTGTGACTCAGCAGAATAGTATCGTCTGCATATTGCAAATATTTTACACTTTGGCCTACAAGAATTGGCGAGTGTGCATTAACACTATGTAAATGATGCAACATATCAGCCATAAAAGGTAAAAAAGAGAGGGGGCACGTACACAGCCCTGTTTAAGGCCACTATATGTTTCAAGGCTACGAGTGGTATTACTTCCATCCCCCACTTTGACCTGTACCCACCTATTTGTATACAATATCACAATCATATCTAAAAGGTTTTTTGGTATGCCCCATGCTGATAACTATGCCCAAAGAAGGTTACGTGGAACAGAATCAAAAGCTGCCTTTAGATCTACATAACAAATAAAACGTTTTTGCTTTTCGTATTTGGTTTTCTCTGCCAGCGAGGTAAGTATCAGCAAATTCGTTATTGTTGATTGTGAAATCCAGTTTAAAAAATTGTGATTACTTTCCTTGCAATTGCCCATTCCTCTGGATCTTTGACTAATAATATTGCAAACATTTTTGCCTCTACATCTGCTAGGGCAATTAGCCTATAGTTTGCTGGGTTTTATAAATCGGCTGTATTATGCTGCCTTGCCAAGATTCTGGAACATGCTTGGTTTTTACGATGTCTTCGAACATTTGGGTAAGAAATTCTGACCATATGTCTGTTCTTGCTTTAAAAACATTTTTTTCATCCTACATATCAATGACTTTACCATGTCCAACTGCGGTGTCTCAAATAGTAATAATTGGTCATCACAGTTTTGTTGCCTTCTATTCTCATCAAATATTAGTAATTGGTCATCACACTTTTTCATAAATAACGTAGGCCCATATTATCAAGAATGGGCGACACAATATCGTCGCTTTTATCGGCAGGAAACTGCTGCTAAAGCGGCAATA
Source organism: Lissotriton helveticus (assembly GCF_964261635.1). NCBI lineage: Eukaryota > Metazoa > Chordata > Amphibia > Caudata > Salamandridae > Lissotriton > Lissotriton helveticus. The sequence continues at coordinate 1,475,389,642 of NC_136065.1, forward strand.
ATGGGCTTGATAATATGCCCTTGGGTATTCCCATAGAAGCCCAGGTTAGCACCAGAACCTGGGCTTCAATGGGAATCCACAAGGGCATGTTATCAAGCCCATTATCGCCTTTTTAGCGGCAGTTTCCTGCCGATAAAAGCGGTTATAATGTATCACCCTTTCTGGATAATATGGCCCGTAGTTCTCAAACAAGCAACCAGCTGAAAATATTTGAGTATCTATTTCAAATTCCCTGGCTCACACGGCACACGCATAGGGCACCTCAAATTGTCTGTTTTGTCAATGACTGTGAACTTTAAAAAACTAGCCTTGTCTTTAAATGGGTCTGATCTTTCTGGCTTATGTAATGTAATCAACGCCAAATTTATGCCCACTCTTATGTATGGTACCTTGTTTTTTAATGACCATATCTCAGGCTGGCAGGACAACTGAGGTGTTACAGATGACTTTTTAAATCTTCCCAGTGCTGCTCCATCCTCACAGATTTGCCTGGAATTCGGGCTTTTATAAACCGGCATTAATCTTAAAAGCCCGATTTCAGGAATTCTACGGAAAGCTGAGTACGGCAGACCCAGGGAATGATTTGCCAAGGCATCCTTCATAAAACTCTACCATGGGAACACTATTCGAGTGATGCAATGGGAACCCTGGAGACGTTGTTCACTCCACTTCTTAACTTATCACCATAGCTTTCAGCAAAATTATAGCTAAAATCAGCAAGGTCACAATCGAGGGCCACAGATATCCATGAACTGTCCTGAAAGTCTGATGCCAACTTATGTAACACATTATATCAAGAGGCAGGAGAGCCAAGTACTTAGCCTCTCAAATGAAAATATTAGTGAAGAAAGAGCTAATGCGACTGAAATACAGGCTCCTCCTTTTAAAAGCCTACAAATTCAGAAAACTAACTGGGGCTCTTGACCAGCAGTGTTGGTTATGTAACTTTCCAAAGGAAAGCCTAGCACAAATGACATGTGCTTGCCCAGTCTTAAGAAATCGTAGCCGTTTTTGGCTGAAATTGCTGTTTTGTAATCTCTGCATAAGGTACTGCAACACAGCTATTCTTGCTTTTTTGAGTGGCACGTATCTGCAGCTAACTGCCCGGGCATGACATTTCTTAAAGAAACTCAAAAGTTATTGACTCTGATACCAACAAATTCCTAAGTATTATTGCCCTTAACAGCGGGATGGCCTAAAATCATTTTTTAATAATGGTCTTAGTTTATTTTTAACCCACTTAGGCAACTAACCTCTGCACTTTGCACTTTATGGAAAACGGTCCTTGTCAGAGCCATTCGATAGATCTCTTGCACTTTTAAGTACATTTTGTTTTTATAATGTATTTCTATTTCGTTGTGTACTCTATATTGTGACGGATTTTCATAACTTGAAACAAAAATGTATCTATCCATCTATCTCCGTGAAAATTAATGGTAAAAAGTGGGAATTTAGAAAATTAATGGAAAAAAAAACAAAGAGTAAACATAACTAAAATGTTTCTAAGGGGGCAATTCCGATGTCGGACGTACTCAGGTCCGTCCGACATCGGTCAGGAGCCGTAACCAACCGACCTGCTGTTGTCGGGTACAGCCCTGCAAGTACGATGTTTGGTCGCATTCGTATGCTTCACAATGGAAGCATGCATTCCAAGCGGAATGCATGCCCGCAGTGTGTAAATCAGGGGTGCAGCTCATCCCTGCACCCTGTGGCCGGCATCCCAAGGTCCCTTGACCCTGTGGGCGGCACCCCAAGGTGCCGGCCATCTGGGTGCAGGGATTAACAGAGGGGCGCCATTTGGCGGCCTCGCACCCATGGGGGCCCTGCTGGGGCCCCCCCCTGAGACAGTTTCCAACTGCCTTTTCGTTCCGGAAACACCGCCACGAAAAGGCAGTGAAAATCTGCCATCTTATTCCCTCGGTCATAAAGAGGGGACGGGGGGAGTACTGAAGGATTTCTGGATGGCAGACGGGCTCTCTGAGCCCGTCGTAAGCCATCCGGAAATCCGAGTCGGATTCCATTCCAACTGAGCCTATCGGAATGGCTCGGTCGGAAAGGAATCTGGCCAGTACATTCTGATGCGGTCGGAAGGACTCGGAACATCATTCGGAGCCCTTCCGACCGAAATCGGAATCGGCCCCTAAGTGTCATCTATTAAGTTTACAGTGACTTAGGCAAAGGTTGTAACTATTGCTCAAATGCTCTAAGTAAGATACAAATGAGAGGTTTGTCCCATGAAGGATATATCACCTTCACATTTAAAGACAATTCTGAAATAAAAAATCATCAACGTGACCAATTAGGATACTTTTTCCAATTTTGGTTCAAAGAGACTCGGTCCACAACGCAGAATTTCTTAGTCAAATCAAACAATCTAGCTTAAAATGCTTTTGTCTTGGATCTTGGATCATGTTAGATGCATCAACCATGTCTGGAATCTAGAAAATTGTGCCAGAAAACTGGGCTAATCTTACCATTTATCCTACGATGAAGGGTTTTAGTTGCCTGAGAGGTAAAAGGGAGTTAATATATATTAAACAATTTAATTTACAGTGTAGGCCATTTGTCCACACACTGAAGACCAGGAATCAGTAGGTAAGATTAAGTAGGTTTTATTACAAATTAACAAGCTGATGTATATAAAGCTCAAAAACCTATTGTAAAGATACAAAATCGTTATGCCAAAGCGTCAAATGAAATTAAGTCTTAGTAACATGAAGCATTCAAGATATTCAGTTGTGTCAATACAGAAGTTAAGGAATAGAATTTGATGATCAGTGCACAAGTTTCGGTCTATCTGTTTATACATGAATAAATCTAAAGTCTCTTAAACAAGTCTTAAACTAAAGTTGGGAAACTGGGAAATCCGGTTAAGTCAGGGATAGCCGGAAGGTGTGGGCATAGTGGAGACTTCAGGAAAAGTTCTCCGAATCAGGACAATATATAGCATAAAGCAATACAAAGAAAATAAAAGCAGAGAGGTCTGTACCCCTCGAATATCTAAGAACATATATGCCCTAATGACTAACAGTGTGAACACCAATTAAACTCACAGGACATCTGAGAATTCCACATCATCAACTCCAGTAGTTGTCCACCTTCTCTCAGTACAAAATTGGAAGGGGCGTTCCAAGGGCGTCCCTTCCAAATAGCGTCTCACTACCCTATGTAAGAATGTCTTGCGATCACAATTGCAGTCGCAAAATACTAAAACATTACCGCCACAGTGGTAAAACACTCGAAAAACTTAAGCTGATTCAAAGAGACAATACACATTCTAATGGACCAAAACACTTGTACAATGCATTACAAAAATTCAAAGTGAAGCTGTGTTTCGAAGACTCTCACTGTACAGCCCAAAGGCAAGCAAAATACCATTGCACATATCCACATATAATGACATAAGTGAGGCCAGCTCTTACAGCTCATGGTTCATATAATTTCATCCACAATGTCTTCAAGAATCAGACAAGTGAGATCAACTAAACATTGCCAAATATGTCATGCTTTTTCCTAGAAGACAACAGAGACACTTGTGTAAAGCTGTTTAAGCATTCTGGCCAAGAAGAGAGAGAAACACAGACCACAACATAAAATAATTTCTATGCAGAAATATAATGCAGTTACGGAATTGCACAACTCCAAATGCAAAATTGCCAAGCAAGAAACAACGCATCCAGAGGTGATCATAGATGACAGCCTCTGCTCTGGGATTGTATCACAAACTTCCAGCAACAGAAAAACGTGACGGAATTCAAACTCACTAAGGAATAAATGGAAGGATTCACCATCACAAAAATCTTTATTAAGGGAGGCACATGTGGGGGTGTTTATCATCATCAAGAGCGATTTATTTCAGGAATTCCCCTAAAATCACTATACATTATCATATATCAATAATAATACATAGCAGATCTTAGAATATATTCATGAAACCATTACAACAACTGTTGCAACTACAGTTGCACTAAATGAAGGCCAAATGCTAACCCCATTGACTGTTCTTGCAGAGATAATTGCATACAAAAAAGTATATTGATAAGACAAAGGGGCATATTTACAAGGAGTTAACATCACCAGAATGTCACTTTCCTGACATTCTGGTGGCGTTAATGCCTTCCCCTTATGTACAAGGGGACGTTAAGCACCTTTGCGTGGCTTAATGTCACCTTCTAAATAACGCCCCTATTCATGCAGCACCTAGCGTAAAAGGGGCATGCAATGGGTGTTGCAGTGGGCGTTCCGTCGCAACACCCTTTGCTTTTTGACGCTGCCCCATATTTATAGGGTATGAGGGAGCGCCAAAAATATCACCAGGGACAACCTGGTCGTCAGCAGGCAATACGAGGAGAAATGTTTCATTTCTCCTTGTATTTTGCTCTTTCCATTTGGTCTACATTCTGCAGCACACATGGAAACAGCAAATTGCCTGTAAATATTGCTTATGGGCAGGCACCCTTGCAACATGGCACAAGGGTGCCTGCGTAGGTCTTTAGCACCAGTGCTAGGGGAAATGTGGAGCTGTGCTGCATTCTTGCAAATACAGTTTATCCTTGCATTTTGAAACTGACAGAGCCCTCCATTACCAATGTTGGTGTAACACCATGCTCCACCAGTTTCTAGTAAATATACCCCAAAGTCTGCAACCAGAGAGCTAGCAGATTTACAGTACAATAAAACATACTTCTATCTTGTGATGCTAGCTATTTTAAAGGAATGTACCAACCGATTTACTGCAAATTAGAATGCGGGGCACAAAAAATCGAAATGAGGAATTGACTTCAAATCATCACTTTACAATGTAAATCAGCAAATGAAGTGGAGATGTGTCCAATCCCACATTTTATTCACTGAAGCAACTGGGAACATTTTATAATTGCACATTTTCGGTATCTGTAAATCTTTTTTTTCAGTCCCAGTTAATGCGTTAACATCTTGCTTTCATATTAATGGAGCATGTGCCATCTAAATCACTACCAATACTGCTCTCACAATAGCGGAATCAAAGTGGCAGAAATCAAAGCGTAATTCACTATAAGTCCAACTGGCTCAGGTTGATTAGGATAGAGTTGTTAATGGAGAAGTTTGGCAGACCTCAAGTTCTAATGTCTTCTCACAATGTATTCAAGCTTACCTTCTGTAAAATTAATGTATGCTATATCCCAAAATACCACTTCAGATGAAGAGAGGATACAGATATGCAAACATAAGGACATCTTTTCTGGTTCTTGACTAAGGGATGGAGAGGGCATGGTCTTAGAACTAGACAAGCAGGTTATTATGCACAAAGCTCACACTGTCAATGAGACCAATGGAAATGCAGCAATCTTGCTCAGTACAGAGTCTCAGTGTCAAGCAGAGGCATGTGGTGGAGCTAAACTCTTTCACAGGTGTGTCTGCTTAAAAAGGGAGCGTGCCTCAACTGAGGATCTTACTGCTGCATCATTCTCTTTCACCACATTCCTGATTTGGGGCAGACCAAAAGGGTATTCTCCGCTGCCAGGATCAAAGGTGTTAGACCGTGCAGCCTTAGGGTAGACTTCCCAAATCCTTTTGCCTGCTTGCCTAATAGGTTTGCTTTTTGTTGGCCTTAGGACTCTGAGCACTTTACCACTGCTAACCTGTGCTAAAGCGCATATACACTCTTCCTTAAACAGGGTTTGATTGATGTATCCCCAAATGGCACATTTATTTTACCTGTAAACCCCTAGTACAGTGCACTACATGTGCTCAGGGCCTGTTAATTTAATGCTACTAATGAGAATGCAGCAATGAATGTGTCACCCACTCAAATAGCCCTTAACCATGTCTAAGCACTGCCACTACAAAGCCTGTGTGTGTAGTTTATACTGCCATGTCGACTTAGAATTTAAAACCCCTTGCCAAGCCATACACTCTCCTTTTTATTACATAAGTCACCCCTAAGCTACACCCTAGGTAGCCCACAGGGCAGGGTGCTGTGTTATTGAAAGGTAGGACATGTGGTTTTAAGTTATACCAGTCCCAGTAGTGAAAAAAACCTACATTTGTTTTGCACTACTGAGAGGCGTGTCTCTCTTATAGGTTAACATTGGGGATTCCTTATTACATTAAATAAGCTATCATTTCTAATTGAAAGAAGGTAGAGTTGTTGAAGTAAAAGAGCCACTCTTGTGGTTGAACACCCCGTGATGACTGTCGACTGCCACCATCTTAGACTGATTTTAGTGTGTTATTTCATCCTAGCCTTAATGTAGGACGGCCTTGTATCAGTGGGAGCCATCACGAAGTAGAACAGTATATTATATTATAAGTGCTCACTACTGGCTTTGGCATGACCTCATGTCATCTGGTTTTCTGTGGTTTTGACATGACCTCATGTCATTTTACTCTGACTTTACTTTGCTTCACCGCAGTGCCTACTATTGGCTTTGACATGGCCTCATGTCATCTGGTTTTCTGACTTTGACTACTGGCTTTGACATGGCCTCATGTCATCTTGCTTTCTGACTTTACTTTACTTCTGCGTGCACAGCAGTGCTTCAAGGTCTTTCTGCTCCTCACTTGTTTTTTGCACTTCACCGACCAGAGTGAACTGTATATTATCTGTAGAATGTGCAACTCTGCCTCGAAGTCAAAATACAGAGGCTTGGCCAGACACTGTCTTGGCCTTGACGCAGACTGGTACCAGCCAGCTTGGTTGTTTCCAATGAGAAAGGAGCAGGGTTTTCTAGTAGCTTCGTCCCATGTTGAATAATGTTATTAAAGCTAGGAGCTTTGTGGGCTTGGTGGAAGTTCACCACAGAATAGACGTATTGTTGTGGCTTGGTGATGGAACTTGAGTCCTGATTGAAACTCCTTCCTGGACATCCTACAACTTGAGCTGGTAAGGATGATGCAAATTCAATCGGTGAGGTGCTCCTAACCACATTCATCTCCTCCACTTTCTCTCTCTCTCTCTTGTATATATTTTCTATTCTTTGCTACCTGTGTATATATTGCATTCTATTTCAATTGTTTATTTTAATTACTTACTTGATATATGGGAGTCTGCCATGATTGATATATCCGGTCTGCCTTTCTAAAATATTGCATTAATAAATGTGTATCTGTTATTTTACCTACATTTGGGTGTGTTATCTTACCTCGCCTTAAGGAAGTGCTGAGTCTTGCCTTGCCTTATGGGGGTGTTGGTTTAGGGTGTGTTTCTTTTAGCGAAAAGCACATTCATTACAGTTGTCATGTTTAGTGCCTACGTCATGGCAATGATAAATCCTCTTTAATTGTAGAGTAGGATTTGTCATTACTATGCCGAAAATGCCACCTTTATTAAGTTATAACCTATATATGGTTCAGCCCTAAATCACCAAAGCTAGGCCATAATATACTAAATCATCAAACAAATGGCAATACTGATGTACATTCATCCAACCACTCACATACCGAGATCACACACCTTAATTGACATGATCACTGGAATTTATTCAAAACTCATTCTTTTAATAAAATGTTGTTCTGTTAAATTTTTTTTCACACTTATTTTTGAGGAAGAAAAAAAGAATTATCAGTTTTTCAAATTACATCAAATCCTAAACATAACAATACACATGGACATACCAACTACACAATATTGAATGTATCACACAAACAATTTTCACATCATATATAATTTCGTTATACAGAGAAATATTTCTTTGCTCAGGTTCTGTACAAATATGGATACGGTAGTGCAAAGAAGCCCCTGATAACCACCTTTCAAAGGATGTTTTACTTGTTTATTAACAAGGGCAGTAGCCAAACAGTGACCCTTCTGAGCTCATAAACAACCTTTAGAAAATTCCAACTTAATTACACATGAACCTCAGCAGTATTACATATTCAGAAAACTTGCTTAGCTGAAAGAAAAACTGTCTACGCGTTTCGAACTCTGGCAACTTTCTTTAAGGGTTCTCCTCTGGACATAGAACACAAAAGAGCTCTTTCCTACCCATTCTGCTTTATCGAACCAAGAATGCAACTGAGATTCTACACTAGTTTTGGTACAAAATCAAAGAGACCCTATATATACTGTCTCCAGTGAAAAGAAGAAAGCTTGTCTCAGTGTCATAGTCTGTGGCCCTTACTTAATTCCTTGAGCTGGCCTTGCGCAGAGGTGGCTTACTCTAAACTACCGATATGGGTGCCAATGGGGGTTGTTATTTAGACGCAAATCAATGAGGGCCTTGAAGTGTAAGTTCCTCATTGTCCATAGCATCTTTGCAAGGCAATCGAGATACAAAGTTGCTGCAGCTGAGACCTCTTTGACACAGTTTTGAAACTTTGCAGATTGTGTTATCCCTGGATGTCAAAATAAGACTTAATTTGCTGCAGAGAAGTATTCTACAACAGAACTTGAATTTAAGGATTCAGATTTTGCAATTGAACACCATTTTAAGGAGTCATCCCTTGAAGATTATGAACTTTTACATATACATCTCGCTGTTTCCACAAAAGGAGCAGAAAAAATCCTCATCTCTGGACAGATTTAGACAACCTCTCTTTTGATATACTTTTAGTTTTATGGGATCAACTTAGATGGGAAGTGATTCCATGTGGTAGCGTGAACTTCAAAATTCTAAGATGCATGTATTAAGGTATTGTTTATGACCATGTCGCAATGTATATCATTTGTATCACAGAATGTTTCCATATAACTGAAGGTATTTGACTATAATGTGAAACATATAATCATTTGTATATGCTATATAGATTACAATTGTGTTTCAGCTCCGGAACGACAGTTTCACCAGACCATACAGAGTTGGATTAAAGAGATTGTCAAAAGGTATACCTATACAATAATAGGTAGTAGGTGGTATTAGGTGATGAAATCACCAAACACTTCCTCTTGTGTTTAACTATCAACACTGATTCTGTGAAGAACATGCCAAACTCCGTGATGGGGCAAAGAAGAGATATACACTATTTCTGTTTCTCTCTCTTAATAAATTCCTTTTTAGACAACATACTATTTAGTGCATGGTTGGTGTTGGATTCAGAGAATGGTGGAAGCACATATGAGTCCCGTTGGATCCGGATTGAAAGGTTAGTGCATTCTGACCCTGAGGCAGGGCCAATGTCAATGCCTGAGAGATTCCCAAGAACTTCATCAACTAAGCAAAAACATTATCGAGCTTGAACACAAATTTTTAAAATCCACTTTAGCTGAAGCAAAGAAAAATATAAGGCTCGTCATCACAGCTACAAAAACATTTTTTTACTAAAGCAGTTACCTCAAATCACATATCAATGAAACCCAGAAATCCACCAAAGGGTTATTTAAGGCTAACAACGACCTAATTGTTCCTCAAAGAACTAGATTACCCGTGAAACCACCCCAAGACTTATGTTACCACAGTAGTGACTTCTTTTCTCAAAACTTTGCAAACTTGAGGTAAAAAATATGAAGGGCGTACTCTTCAAAGTAAAGTGATACATATGCTACTAAACATCCCACAACGTGAGAAAATAAACAATAAAATCTGATGTCAGCTTTTGATGTCAAGATAACTATGGCCATTGGGCTCCAGATGCTTTCACATTTCTGGTAATAGATAATATCACTGCCCTATCAGAAGATATCTTCCAGGATATTATTAATCCTCACAGAGAGTAATACAACCCGACTGTCTGAAAAAATCCATTGAAACAAGCACAATTCAGAAAACCCTGCCTGGATCGTAATTTTCTAGCCATCGTACCCATTTCTACCTTCCCCTTTCTTGCTTAAGTATATCATTCCATAGTCACAGCTTAACTTTAAGTGTACATAGAAAGCATCGTCATGGTGTACACACAAACATAGCACAGGAACATTGGCACTTGATGTTGGAGAGCAACTGCTGGAAGCTCGAGATAAAGTCAAAGTGCTATGCTAATCTTCTTAAATAATCGATTTGTCTGCAACTTCAAAACATACAGACCTGGCTTTTTCTTGCCCACTTGTAAAAAGAATATGGAATGAGCTGAATTGCTCTCAACAACTCTTCTTACTAACAGACTACAGTGAATCTATCTCAATCATTTTGTATCTGAGTATTGTCTATGGTCTTTGGATGTCCTCATTGCTTAGCCCCATTGTTACTCATTTCAACACTTATATCCTCCCTTTGGCAAACCTGATTGCGATCCATTAGCTACACTATCAGATGTACATGAAAGAGACCCAAATCATCCTGAATATTCATGAGAAGGTCACTGACACAAACAATATTGCATCAAGACTTGGGTGCCCCAAAATGACCTCTGCTTAAACATCAATACGACAGGCTGGCCACTAATTGGTAAGATTGGCCACCTGCCCCTAGCCCACCCCCCCTCAAGCTCCCCAAGCACCAGTGAAAATTGTATTCTGAACCTTTTTTCTCTCATGTTTAGCCATTTAATCAGAATTTGCAGTACAACTTCATTTATAAGATTGAACTCATTTTGGCTTTTTTTGTAATCTCTTTGGTGATGATTGTCTTCCATCTGACCAGATCACGGTCAGCAGCAGATACATTTCATGCTAGCATTCTTCAAACTTTACCCAGGATAGCTTATGGAACACAGGGTAGCCATATGTGTATGCTTAGACAAATGCTCGGAAGAGGAGTGCACTCTGGGGGAAGGACCTAGGAATTTAGCGCCCTGTGGTGGGTTTGTTAAGAGTTTGCTGCACCGTTGAACTGGCCTTTGCCTTCCCACAAGTGGGGACTAGGAATCCTGTTTTTTTTTTTCACTTTTTGCGGTTCACCTTTGGTTTGTTCCATACGGCTCTTTCAGTTGATTTATTCCTCAAATGTGCAATGCATTAGGAGACTTCGGATTCAATCAGGCTCTGCTACATCGACTTTCTAGGAACATTTTATTTGGTAGGGAGGCTCATTCACTCCACACATTAAACTCGTGGTAACTGTTCATCGTGTTTTGCTTTTCACATTTGGTCTTTTCTGTTGATTTGTTACACAGATGTGTAATGCACTCGATGCTTACTGATTATTTTTGGTCCATTTTGCTTGATAGTGTAGCCACTCATAAACTCAAACTGTGGGCATTAGTCTATCCATTATTTTCTGCTCAACTTTGGATGCCTCCCTCTCTTTGGTTCAACGACATCTCCAGGACGACCGTTTGGAAGAGACCCATGTTTGAAAGTGAGCTCCCAAAAACCTGTGAAGCCCTTCTGCACTACAGTAGTTTCCACGGATCAAGGGGCACACGCACATGCTCGAGGAGGGACAAGGGCAACGGAATAGCCAGAAAAATAAACTACCCCCCACTTTGAACAATATCCCAAGTGTCAGTGAGTGAATAAGGCGAGTGAGCCTGGTAGTTGCTCTTTGGCTTGTTCGGCTTAATGAAATTATGGATTTCCCTCCAACCTACTTTCAGTATTCTTCCTTCTTTCACGCCCTCTCTAATTTGTTATTACTGTCTTTTTCCATCTCTCTGTCTGTCCTAACCACAATCCTTTTCTGTTATTGTGTCCATTGATGCATCCATCAATCTATTCCTTCACTCCATTTATCCATACATCATTCGGTCCTTCCTTAGATCATTCCTTATTTCTTCTCTCATCACTCCATTCTCCTGTCCATCCACCAGTGCTTCCATCAGTCCATCTCTTCCGCAATACCCATTGTCTCTTATGTGCATCTACCCACTCTTCTTTCATCCATCCTTCTCTCCAACCATCATCCACCCACCATTTACTTTTCCATCTCTCACCCTTCTCTCCTTACAACTTTTTCTGCATCCATCACTCTCTCCATCCCTATCATGTTCTTCCTTCATTCCAGCCATCCATCCTTCCATCAATCCACGGTTTTCAGGTAATTATCTTATTTAAGATTCCTGTAAAGTTGTGATAGATGGTGCAGGGATTGCACCAGTGGTGTGACAGTTATATATCATATGTGGGTTGGAGTGTATATTTACACCAACCACATACACGGCATAAATATATAGCACCAGGGATCACAATTATACTCTGAATGAACTGCAGTTTAAACACACTCTTGTAAAACAAGAAAAATTGTTGTGTAGAAAAAATATATTGATATATTTTTAAGTCATGCGTACAATGTGCCTTGCACGCCCACATGACTAGGTGTTTAGGATACATAATGCTGCTTACTATTGAAAGAAGTTGGGTTTTCATGTGACTGGGTTTTAAGACCTGTTCAACTACAAAAGGAGCCCACAACAGAGTTAGAACAATAGAGTAGAATTGAATAAATAAATCAAGACCATAGTGACGAAAATCCAATCAGTAGTGAATTTTTAAAGAATAAACTGCAATAAAGTGTCTAAAAACATAAAGCGCCAACCACGGCTATCTGGTCATGCTAGACCAGACCAAAAGTCAAAAGATAAAGTCCTGCTGAATGTTTACCTTTGCAAGTTTTATGCCAAGAGTCCTCTTGCGTGGAAGAAGTTTGCTGGGAGCGAGGAGAGGATAGCTGGTGGTGTTCCACATGGTGCGAGGAGCAGGCCAGGTGTAATGGACAGGCGGGCCGATAACTCACATTGGTGAACCTCTGCAGTGATCGATGCTTGCTGGGCAAAGAGATTGGCTGCTGGAGGCTCACTGTGATTTTGGTGTGAGCTGCAGGGTTCCAGTGCAAATAGGTCCATTTGAGCCACACCAAGGGTCCAGGAACTGAGAGGCAACTCTTGGGGGTAAGGATCTTGCTGAATATGGGTCACACCTAATCTCCCATTGTGGGTGACTGTCTACGAGGAATACGCAAAGCCCACCTGCAACTACACACAGTCATGGACCAGAGACAGACTGCAGGCACCAAATGGCTAAGGCTACCATGAGAGATAAAAATATCTGCGTCCCTTTGTTACTGAGATGAATTGGGAGACCAAAATAAATCAAATTCAACTTTTGGCTGAAGGAGAAATCCATTCAAGGAATTCCCCCCTGACACTCAGGGAGAAGACTACCTTTGCATCAGGTCCATTGTGTTTTTTTGTTTGTCTGAAATGCAGCGCCATTTTGAAAGTGGTTCAGTAACACGAAAAAATAATGCCAAGCCGATGAAAAAGGATTGTGCTTACTGAACAAGGCATGGGAGCTGAGGGCACAGCCTCGCTGTCCTAAAGGACTAGCGATCTTCCTGAAGAACGTAGAGGACCTGATTATGTGCTTGTCAGTGCATCACTGGGTCCGCTGCACCATCACACCTGTGGTCAGGCCGCCCGCCAGATTAAGAGTGTACTTGTGTCTGGTAGGCTTTTTTGATGCTCCCACGGCTGTTCCTCTAAAAGTGGGCACCGCAATGGAAACGTCAAAAACAGTTCCTGTACGCCGTGGACTGTAAAGTCCATGCCGTGCACACAGGGGGGGCACATGTTGTACCCATTTGTGTACAACCACATGGCGAGAGGCAACAGGGGCCCTGCAGGGCCCCCTTTTTTTCCTCTCTGTCACGATTTTCATGGAGGAGGAATCACCATGAAAACTGTGGCAGAGAGGAAACTTGTAATATGCTTGGCGGGAGTGCTGCACTCCTGCCAAGCAAATTAGTGCCTCTTCGCTGCCACACCACCACCAGGGAATGGCTGTTCCCTGGTGGCTGCAGCAGGGCAATGGCAATCCGACCACACTAATTGTAATAGGATGGCTTGGAGACCACCACCGCTACACCGTGCCCACCTGAATCTCGGGGTCCTTGGACCATCAGACTCGTAGTCAAGACCTAAAGAATACCCCGTGCCTCTGTAGTGTTTGCCTGTGGATTTCCATAGGTGCACAATAACCAGTAGCATAGTGTGTTTATCATGATCTTGTTTGTATTTTGGTTTGGCAGGTCTGTACTACATTGCTTTGCACTTTTTTTCTTGCATGCTGTTTTTTTTGTTTTCAGATTTTATTTTCTGTATGGTTTTCGTTAAACAAAAGTTAAATTTCAGCCAAAGGCTGTGAGTATGTTCTTTGTTCTCCATTGTAAATCACATTTTGGGTGTTTCGTATTTTGTTCTTTGGGTGTGCTTCCAGTCAGGTTGGGGAATTCCAAATGTGTCCAATACCTTTGTCAATGTACAACTGTGCCATTGAGTTATCTGTGCCTTCAATGGCAATTTGTTGAAGGTTAATTCCAGTAATCGGTTGCCTGGGTGAGCATGGGTATGCAAATGTAGTAGTAATCACAGGACTGTGTCTCAGATTACTTATGATGAAGAACGTTTTAAGAGATGGATGTGATGATGCGTAATGAAGCTGTAGAGCTGTGGGAAGCCTGCAGAGGAACTCATACCATCCGATGCAACTGAAGGAGTGAACTGGATCAAATTAACCCTGAGTGGCAACTGGCACTCTGACTGGCAGTCGTATGCGAGGGAGGAGGAAAATGGTGGCTGGGAAGACCTGAATGAGTGCCAAAGGATGAGCACTGATGAAATCTGCCACCCAAAGTCAGAGGGAAGGGGATCAGGAATGACTCTGCATACACTCCCACTCCTTTTTATGAGTGAAATGCACTGGGTAATAACTGTTGCACAATTGCCTTCAGTTCTAATATATGAATTAACAGCTTTGAAAGTAAAGAAATATATTGGCTTCATTAGAAAAGTAGATTGTACCTATTATTCTACTTTGTCCCATTTACACGCAAAACAATGACAAATTTTGAAGATAAATAACAAGTGAGAAATGTTGTCTGAGACCGAAGTCAGGGAGTGCACAGGAGAACCTGCAAGCTTCTACCAGCTCTTTCCGGTGCTGCATGCCGGGGCATATGGCGCTGCATGCGGGGTATTAGCGCTGCATGCAGGGGAATTGGCGCTGCATGCCGGGGCATATGGTGCTGCTTGCGGGGGCATATGGCACTGCATGCCGGGGTATTGGTGCTGCATGCCGGAGCATATGGCGCCGCATGCCGGGGTATTGGCCCTGCATGCCGGGGCATATGGTGCTATATGCCGGGTTATTGGCTTTGAATGCAGAGGTATACGGCTCTGCATGCCGGTATATTGGTGCTGCATGCCGGGGCATATGGTGCTGCATGCCGAGGTATATGGTGCTGCATGCCGGGGAAAATGGCGCTGCATACCAGGGCCTATGCCGCAGCATGCCGGGACACTCTTGCGTCCATGCAAAAATCACAAATATAGAAGACAATCCATTGGAAAACAAAAAACATATGGTAGGGGAGCGTAAGTTGAAGGGGCGTCACCCGTAGTCGCCACCTCCTGGTCACCTTGCTAGGTGTGATGATGACCCTCCACAGGCTTTTTTAGGCAATGTCCATCATGACAAATCTAGTGCCTGGATTTTCACAATAACCCCTTTCTCGACCAACCAAAATCTTATTAAATGAAATCACATGAATATATGTTACAGATAACAAAGCCACATCAACTAAAGATGCGCATACTTGCCTATTGTATTTACTGTCACTTGCAAAAACTGCAAATCATTTGCACAGTATGGCACGTACTCTACATTGACCCTGGTGTCCAAGTCTGCTCTGAGGAACAACAAGGATTTCATTCCACCCCCAGGAGCAAGACCACTGACTCATTGTCAGTGAAATTGCTCTCCCACCCTCGCAGCTCCACCATTAAGTGAGGTGCCCCTGCACTCTTGAGTGTTGGTGATCGAGGCCCTCCTCCACCCGCAGGTTTCCCTGCGCCTCATCCCTGGTGGTCCAGTGTACCTCTGTCTCCTTTCTCTCACTATGCTCCTTCACTCGTTTTTCTACCCTTTCTATCTTTCACCTTTCTGCACCTTTCTGCATTTCTGCTCTTTTGTGCCTTATTTCTGCCCATTTTCCCTTTCTCTCCCTCTGCTCCTTCAATCGTTTTCACTCGTTTTTCTACCCTTTCTATCTTTCACCTTTCTGCACCGCTGCTCTTTTGTGCCTTATTTCTGCCCATTTTCCCTTTCTCTCCCTCTGCTCCTTCACTCGTTTTCACTCGTTTTTCTACCCTTTCCATCTTTCACCTTTCTGCTCTTTTCTGCATCTCTGCTCTTTTGTGCCTTATTTCTGCCTATTTTGCCTTTTTTCTTTATCCCTTCTTTCCTCCCTTTACCTTTCCCCGCAGCTGCTGCCCCCGCGGCCCTCCCCCCCCAGCGCGATTGACCCAATCCAGCTCCTCTCCCCACTCCCGCCTCCCAGCTGTCCAGCCCTCCCCGACCCCTACTTAATGGCGGCCACTGCGGGGACAGGCGAGCAAGACCACTGACTCATTGTCAGTGAAATTGCTCTCCCACCCTCGCAGCTCCACCATTAAGTGAGGTGCCCCTGCCCCTGCACTCTTGAGTGTTGGTGATCGAGGACCTCCTCCACCCGCAGGTTTCCCTGCGTCTCATCCCTGGTGGTCCAGTGGACCTCTGTCTCCTTTCTCTCACTCTGCTCCTTCACTCGTTTTTCTACCCTTTCTATCTTTCACCTTTCAGCACCTTTCTGCATCTCTGCTCTTTTGTGCCTTATTTCTGCCCATTTTCCCTTTCTCTCCCTCTGCTCCTTCACTCGTTTTCACTCGTTTTTCTACCCTTTCCATCTTTCACCTTTCTGCTCTTTTCTGCATCTCTGCTCTTTTGTGCCTTATTTCTGCTTATTTTCCCTTTTTTCTTTATCCCTTCTTTCCTTCCTTTACCTTTCCCTGCCGCTGCTGCCCCCGCGGCCCCTCCCCCCCAGCGCGACCGGCCCAATCCAGCTCCTCTCCCCGCTCCCGCCTACCAGCTGTCCAGCCCTCCCCGACCCCTACTTAATGGCGGCCACTGCGGGGACAGGCGAGCAAGACCACTGACTCATTGTCAGTGAAATTGCTCTCCCATCCTCGCAATTTCACCATTATGTGAGGTGCCCCTGCCCCTGCACTCTTGAGTGTTGGTGATCGTGGCCCTCCTCCACCCGCAGGTTTCCCTGCGCCTCATCCCTGGTGGTCCAGTGGACCTCTGTCTCCTTTCTCTCACTCTGCTGCGCGGCCTCGGGCTGCGGGCGCGCCGCTGGTGCACCGAAGGCGCGTCAAAGGCAAGCTCGTCTGCGCCCGTCCGCGACCCATCCGTGACCAGCAACAGGAACCCTGGACCTCCGCCCCGCCAACGCTACGACCCAGCAGCACTCCACGCACTCAACCCAGGCTGCAACAACAACTGCATGCTAGCATCACCAGCCGACACCCATGGACCCTTCAGCTGTCATTGCTGCCGGCACACCTGCAGCACTGCCAAGAACACGGATCCAGCACAACCCGCCCACAAGAACACAACCGAACCGAAGATCCTGCAATGCATCCTCCTCAACATCCGATCCCTCCACAAACACGCCACGGAAATCTGGAACCTCCTCGACAGCACCACCCCGGACGTAGCATTCTTCACCGAAACCTGGACCAACGCCACCTCGGGACCGGACATCGCCATCGCCATCCCCCAAGGATACAAGATCTCCAGGAAGGACCGCCCCACCCACCCAGGAGGAGGAATCGCCATCGTCCACAAATCCAGCCTCCGCCTGAGCACATTCCCTGACGAGTCCACAGAACTGATGGAACACCTCCCTCCGAGGAACACTCATCTACCGACCCCCTGGACGGCGCGGACCCTTGGCCAACTCCATCATGGACATTATCTCCCCGCAGGATATCGCATCCACCAACTACACACTGCTGGGAGAACTCAACTTCCACCTCGACAATCAACTGGACCCCAACACCACATGCCTCCTGGACAACCTCCACAACATTGGACTCTGCCAGATCGTGACCGAGCCCACGCACTCAGCAGGACACACCCTCGACCCCCTCTTCACTACAGGAAACTCCATCACCTTCAGCCACACCACTGAACTCCCATGGACCGACCATCGTAGCGTCCACTTCACCTTCAGAACACCCACCATCCACAGACACCAGCACCTGCTTCCACAAAGAAACTGGACCAAAATCACTGACGACCAGCTCACCTCCTCACTCAACAACTCCACCCCAACCATCGCGGAAAACGACGACCCCAACACCGCAGCCCGAACCCTGCATAGATGGATCTCGGACAGCACCAACACCATAGCCCCCCTCAAGAAAAACAACAATACCCGTGCCAAGAAAGCCAGATGGTTTACCACCGAACTTCGAGAGTCCAGGCGCACATGCCGCCGCCTCGAAAAGGCCTGGAGAAACACCAAATCCACAGAAACCCACAACAACTTCAGAGCCGCCACCAACGCCCACCATCAACTCATCAGAGAAACGAGGAAAAAAGCGATTGAAGACAGAATCCCCCCCTTGCACACAACAGCAAGGAGCTCTTCAGCATCATCAAGGAGTTTGCCCACCCACCAGCGAGTCTACCGACATCCCTCCCTCACAAGACCTCTGCGACAAACTCAGCACCTTTTTCCACCACAAAATCAAGAGCATCTACGACAACTTCGACGAAGACAACCAACACAATGAACCTTCACCAACCACCCCCGACACCCGGAAACCAGCGATTGATGACTGGACAGCCCTCACCACCGAAGACACACTGAAGACAATGAAGTCAATCCACTCAGGGGCCCCCACGGACCCCTGCCCTTACCACATTTTCAACAGAGCCGCAGACACCATCGCACCCATGCTCCGCCACACCATCAACATCTCCCTGGCGACCGCCTTGTTCCCCGATGACTAGAAACACGCCGAGGTCAACCCCCTCCTAAAGAAACCCTTAGCGGACCCCACCGACCTCAAAAACTACAGACCCATCTCTCTGCTCCCTTTCCCAGCGAAAGTCATCGAGAAAGCCATCAACAGCCAACTTGCCACATTCATTGAAGAACACAACATCCTCGACTCCTCCCAATCCGGCTTCAGAAAAAACTACAGTAAAGAAACCACCCTCCTCGCCGCAACAGACGACATCCGCACCCTACTAGACAAAGGAGAAACAGTAGCCCTCATCCTCCTAGACCTATCAGCGGCATTCAACACAGTCTCCCACCGCACGCTAATACGCAGACTCTACGATGCAGGAATCCAGGACAAGGCCCTCGACTGGATCTGTTCCTTCCTCTCCGGCAGGACGCAACGGGTCAGACTCCCCCCTTTCCTCTCAGACCCCACACCTACCACCTGCGCAGTCCCCCAGGGCTCCTCCCTCAGCCCGACGCTCTTCAACGTCTACATGTCTCCACTTGCCCCATCGTCAGAACCTACGGACTCAACATCGTGTTATACGCAGACGACACCCAGCCCATCCTCTCCCTATCCAACGAGCCCAACACCGCCAGACGCAACTTTAGAGAAGGCATGGAAGCCGTCGCCAAATGGATGAAAAACAGCTGCCTACAACTAAACACCAACAAAACAGAAGCACTCATCATGGGCCCAAACCCCGATGCCTGGAGCGAAACCTGGTGGCCCACCGCCCTCGGAAACCCGCCAACCCCCACAGACCACGCACGCAACCTGGGAATCATCCTGGACTCCGAGCCCAAAATGGACCGCCAGATCAACTCTGTCTCATCTTCCTGCTTCCACACCCTCCGCCTCCTTCGTAAGACCTTCAAATGGATCCCCCTCGAACACCGAAAGACAGTCACTCACGCCCTGGTCACCAGCAGACTCGACTACGGCAACGCACTCTACGCCGGAATAAACAAAAACCTCATCCGCAAGCTACAGAACATCCAGAACGCCGCCGCAAGACTGGTCCTCAACCTGCCAAAACACTGCCACATCTCCCAGCACCTGCGCACACTCCACTGGCTCCCCGTCGAGGCGAGAATCACCTTTAAGATGCTCACCCACGCACACAAGGCCCTCCACGGCACCGGACCAGCATACCTGAACAGCCGGCTCAAATTCCACGCACCCCAAAGGACCCTACGATCAGCCCAGCTCTCCTACGCCGTGGTCCCCCGCACCAGAAAGACCAGATCAGGAGGCCGCTCCTTCTCCTTCCTAGCGGCCAAAGCATGGAACGCCCTTCCGCTCCACCTCAGACACACAACATCGCTCCCCATCTTCGCAAGAAACCTCAAAACCTGGCTCTTCGACAGACACCCTCCTTGATGGAATGGAACCTGCACCCCCCCCCCACCCCTAGCGCCTTGAGACCCTTACGGGTGAGTAGTTGCGCTTTAACAAACTCCTGATTGATTGATTGATTGATTGATGGAGGCACTCAGAAATAACATTTACATGATTAAATATGCCTATTCTAAATAAGGTGGCAGAAACTGGATTCACAATATGTTTAGAATCATGTTACTGTTCCTGGTTGGTTGGTTGGTTTGTACTGACAGTGTTGAGTACTTTATTTTTTAGGGATTATTTTGACTGTAAAAAAAAGGTTTCAAATGTGCATACAATTACATCATTCAAATTATTTAATAGCAAGTATTACATTGGAACAACAGTTCCCTAAACAAGAGTCTAGTTGTAAAACTACCAAACACCCGCCAATGCTGTAGGGCATTTTTAGGTCGAGCCAAGCAGCAGCGTGCATGCGCTGCTCGCTCTGCGAGACTGCTGTAGTAGAGTATGGGAGAGAAGATGCACCCACTCTCCGCCCATATTTTTTCATTGGCTTGTGTCATTGTCTTTCGTAAGTACTGCCTTCAGATTCGTTAATAGGCTAGTTAGTCCCTCCTTAGTAGACCTTGTCTTCATTTGTAACCTTAGAGCAGGGCAGACATGCACTGCTTCAGCTGAAACCGCTCGTGTTTTTTCAAGCAGCAGGTCTGCGCCAGTAACACGGGCTTCTGCTTTCAATCACTATAACGCAGCATTATCTTGTTTCTGTTTCAACCCCCCAAGTAAAATGGATTTAGAAATGATTAGCGAAATAAGTCATGTGAATTGCAGGTAGCAAATAATCGTGTGCTAATGGGCTGAAGCTGACAACATCACATTTGTGTTATATGTCATCTGCACTAAAGCCACCTGATGGGTTGTTTTCAAAAGCCTGTTTTATTAACACCACCACCATCACCAATACCACCACCACCAATGACACCAATACCACCACCAATACCACCATCTCCACCACCACCAATACCACCATCACTAATACCACCAACACCACCACCACAAACACCAATACCAGCACCACCAATATCAGCACCACCAATACCACTACTATCAATACCACCACCAATACCACCAACACCACCAATACCACCACCACAAATTCAACCACCAATCCACCACCCCCAATAGCACCACCAATACCACCACCACCAATACTAGCACCACCACCAATACCACCACCAGCAATACCACCAATACCAGTGCCAATACCAGTATCAGCACCACCACCAATATCAATACCACCACCACCAATATGACCTCCAATACAACTACCACCACCAATGCCACCACCAATACCGCCATCACCAATACCACCACCACCAATACCACCACCAATACCACCACCAACACCAATACCATTACCACCAATACCACTGCCACCACCAATACCAGCACGACCACCAATACCACCACCACCAATACCACCACCACCAATCCAATCACACCATCAATAATAATACCACCACCACCAATATCCCCACCAACACCAACACAACCACCACCACCACCAATACTGACACCACCACCAATACCAATACTAATTCCACCACCACCACCAAAACCACCAATATCACCACCACCAATACCACCACCACTACCACCAATACCACCACCACCACAAATACCACCACCACCAATACCACCAACACCAATACCACCACCACCAATACCACCACCACCACCAATATCACCACCACAAATACTATCACCAATACCACCACTACCAATTCCACCACCAATATCACCACCACGAATACCAATACCACCACCACCAATGCCAGTACCATTACCAATACCAATAGCGCCGCCAATACCACTTCCAATAGCAATACCATCACCAATACCACCACCAATACCATCCCCACCAATACCACCACCATCACCAATATCACCACTACCAATTCCACCAGCACCACCAATACCACCACCACCACCACCACCACCAATACCACCACCACCAGTACCACCACCATAAATGGCAATACCACCACCAATACCATCACCAACAATACCACCAATATCACCATCACCTCCAATACCACCACCAACACCAATACAACCACCACCACCAATACCAATACCTCCACCGCCAATACCATCACCATCACCATCACCATCACCACCAATACCAATAATATCACCACCACCAATACCACCACCTCAGACCTTCTCACTCACTAGTAATAGCAGGGGCACTGTACGAGGTCGGGGCTGCAGCCGAGTCCATCCCTCCCTCCCTCCATTCCTGCCATGACGCACAGCCCGCCCTGCACCAGGAGGTGAAACCAGGGCCCTAGTACAGCTGTATTGTTTTTTATTAGGCCAAAGATAGCATTGACATTATGCAATGCCACACTGCACACTCAAATCACGAAGATGACAGGAAATAGCCCCCGCTCTTCCTCCTGAGTGTACTGACAGAGCGAAAGGTGTTGGACCGCTTTATTAGTATTTATAGCTTGGATCATATGTTACTCCCACTTCAAACTTTGTGCCTGTGTATTTTACAACACTTACACATCTTCTTCACTGCACAGTTTATCACTACTTTTAAGATGTCACTGGCCGGTTTCTTCCTCTAATATTACAATCTAACAAGCGATAGAGAAGACCCTTTATTGCAATGAAGTAGGTCTCGCATTTGCAAGAGTTTAAGCTATTAGTATTGTAAATGACAATGCCTTTTATTTATGTTTTAAAACCCAAAACATAAATAAAAGGCATTGTCATTTACAATGCCAATAGCTCAAACTCCTGTGAATGCGAGACCTATTGCATTGCAAATGCTTGTTTTTTTTAAAGGTCCAGCTGGAAATCTTTTTTAGATGTATACGATCTGACATGTAGGAGTTACACAGTTTCCCCTGGAAAGATTCAGAAAATAAAACCCATTCTAGGGGTACTTACAATGCGAGTGAAAGAACAAAGAACACCACTAAGGGAAGAGTGTTACCTTGGGGGGTTTTACTTGTCTCTGGAACCAGTAGAGCGGCTGCTCCGAACAAACAGTCTGGCGCTTGCCAAGAGTTAGTTTGTGCATATGTCATCCAGCGGCACCAGAGGGAATTTGTTCAGTAAAATACGCTGACTCGGTTAAATATTCGAGCCTCACTTTCTCTGCATAGAAAGCGGTGTCGATAAAGGCAATGCAAAATGATTTATGCATCCCCCTAACATAAGTACATGCATGTGTGCCCCAGCCTGTGTCCGCTTATGCATACATCTGTGTGTTTTGTGATGAGGATCAAGTTAAATATAAATAACAATTAGGCCCAACCATTCTTTTTATAGAAACTACCTGCAATCTTTCTGCATCTCTTTTCTAGATCTCCTCTAGGGCATCCTTGTCGTGCGTAGTTCATTTTTTCTCTAAGATCATTTCACCTGCCTCTAGCCTTGAGGGTCCTGATTTGTGCGTGGGTGGATCTGAGGGGATGACCGAAGGCTAAGCTAAGATTCAGACTGTCATTAACGAAACGCTTTATTTTCATTCTGGTAACAGAAACTGTATGCACTATATCATCACACGTTTGACTACTTATTTTGTAGTAGAACATGATGTTTTCCACTCTCTTTCTTGGTAACTAGACCGTTTCTTGCAGGTTGACCATATGCAAGTTCTGTTCCTGTTGACCTTGCACAAGTCCTGTGGTGGCAGAATTAAAAACATACAACACATTAGTTTCTGCATGCTTCCTAATCAAGGAATTGGAGCATTGTTTTTAATTATATTCTAATTTTAAACTATTCAGGCTCCAACTGAAGAGGGGGGGCAGTTTTGCTCACAGATCCTATTGCAGGGAAAGGGTATAAAAGAACCTAGCACTTGGGACGAGGCGAGCAGACTAACCTGTTTCTAGAAAGATATGCTGGAAACCTAAATTCTGGTTTATGGTGCACTAGCATACAGGTATGGGTAGGGGGGCTTTATAGGACTCACTAAAAATTACAATATATATTTTAGATGAATACCTTAAGCTATATGTCCAATAAATACAATATAGATACGAAATACTACTAATAGTGAAGAGATGGGTGTTGAGTAATGCTTAATCCTTATTTCATGTTGATTTAAATGTATATTATAATAATGATATTTTGTATTCACAATATACATATGTGACTAGCACATATTACTTTCTACTACATTAACAAATACCAATATTTGTATGTGAATTCATTCAGAGCTCTGCTACATCGCCTGCAGATATAAGAGATTAGCTCACAGGGTTTTCTGACTCGTAGCAAACCTACATCACAAGGATATATTATAACCCAGTGGGAGGATTAGGAGACACCTGCCAGTTTTCATTTTGTCTAAATTGAACGAAGTTACCTTTTGGGGTCAGGAAATCTACAGTAGTGACCCAGCACTGAACAGCATAACATCCCCATCAACTGTGCAAGATGAGGCCTAACGGCGAGGGCAGTAGACCTGGAAGCGGGGGAACCAGTTTCGAGTCTCGGCAGGGACGCTCACATTCTGTGATTCTGGGCAAATCACTTAATCTCCCCGTGCCTAACAAAAACAACTGAATGTGTCGTCTGTAACGCAACTGGTGGTCATGTAAAGCGCTCTGATACCTCCGGTTCTAGTTCTTGCCATATAAAACTCCCCCCCCCTCCCAAATGTCACGACTCCATTCTATATGTAAACTGTGACAACTTTATTATTGCTCGTCTGTAGCCTATATGTATTATGAGTCAAAACATCTAAATCTTCTTGGCCCCTTTAAAAAAAAAAAAACGTTTATCGGCCATTGTAAGAATGAATGACCCTCTGCTTGAAAGAATTACTCTTCAGTGAACCATTGAGAACGAGTTGTGTTCTGGATGCTGGCTCGCGTATCTTTGTGTTCTTTCTGAAACAGCAGCTCTCAGTCCGAAACACTTATGTTCACAATTATATTTGTTTGTTTCATCCCATTGGATCAGTAATAGAACCCATTGTTCCTCGTTATTTGCTTGGATCACGCGTAGCACCCCTTTGGTATACCGTGTTTTATGCTGCTATGTTTTCCAAAGCCAGGTCTATATGAACAGCAATGAGGAAAACTATTCTGCCCACCAAAATTATTGGAGCTAGTCCAAAGAAATACTGGATGCACAGCACACAGTAAAGCCTAAAGGGCTGCCCTTAGGTTGCAATGAAATGCGTTTAATAAACCATCACAAGCTGACTTCAACTGTGTAACTGAGCCTGATGTTTTAGAAAGCATGCAAAATTGTATCTAATGATTGAAAAAATGCTGGTGGATAGATTACATGTAATAATTGTGTAACTCGTTACCTTCTGTGCTACCAGAGCTGTACAGTAATCAGCTGCAGATGTTAACTGAGTGTCTTGTGAAAAAAAGGAAACTTTGAGATGTTGTTAGTCTTTAGCAAATAAAGCAACATAGTGGCTTCTTGTGACTGTCGTAGTAATTCATAACCACAAAACTCAGTTTGCCTATTCACAGTGACCATATAACTACTACCTGCTTTAAAAACAGCAAGATTTTACAAAATGAATTAATCGCTGCCCCTGTTTCAAAAGTGCATTTACTTTAGAATAGATTCTTTTCGGTGGAAAATCAAAGAGCAAATATTTTACGGAACTGTTGAGTTCCACTCTTTGTGTATAAAAATTTGTTTCAATATTATTGAAGTTCATATTGGGCTGCTGCACTAAATATTGGCCATTGAATAATGTAGATTATTGAAATTTCCACTGTAACTCTCCAAAGGGAAGAACACTGTGATGGTTTTACGGCAACAGTATGCTGCCTTCGAATTTACAGCACA
Source organism: Lissotriton helveticus (assembly GCF_964261635.1). Taxonomy (NCBI): domain Eukaryota; kingdom Metazoa; phylum Chordata; class Amphibia; order Caudata; family Salamandridae; genus Lissotriton; species Lissotriton helveticus. Next base: position 1,475,415,463 of record NC_136065.1, read on the forward strand.
ATACTACAACTTGTACCATGTGTCTGCTTCTTGTCTCCTTGTTTCTGTAGGTAATTCCTCTTAAGAAACAGCGGCACGTATTAGATTTGTACTAACAAGACTATTAAATGTGCCATATTCAAATTGCGTACCTATAGTGCACTCACGTCTTTGGGGTAAGTGACCTCATCGCATCCCACCATGACGAAAGCTCAGGACCAGTTTCTGGCCCACTAGAGAGGGCTGAAACATGTTGGTGTCTAGATTAGGGTCGTCAGATCATCACATGCTAAATACACTTCTACAGTGTTTTTACCTTCCCTCCCACTCCACCTATAAAGAATACTTTAGGAGTGGGTGAGGAATTTTATCTTTAAAGTTACGCCCCCATACACCTTTTCATAAGTGCTCCCTGAAACACGGTTGAGCCCACCCGATCTTTAGGAGTTGGGGTGAGCCCGTTGATGAAGCATGTCACTAGAGTGAGTGAGGGCTATATTAATAAAAAGGTTTTTTTCCCTTCCCACCCACGTTGACTGGTTGGTTATAGATTGGAAATAGGAACTTTCGGTGTCAGTTTCACTGAGGAGAGAACCACCATATAATAAATCAAATCCCCCCCTTGTTCCCTTTACCTTTTGACAAAAAATATTGAACCCTTGCTGGATAGTGCTGCAACCTGTGCTCCTGGTTCAACTAGTGAAGTGAACTAAACGTGGGGGGCCCACCAACGACTCACACCCTGAGAAGGCTGCCTGGCTAATACCAGACAGACTACAGTTTCTGTGAAAAAGATCTGACAAGAGGATTAAAACCCTGGAAGAAGGCGATGGTATCCTGGGCCAGAACAAAGAGAGTGATGACGGCGAACATTAAATGGTCTGAAATCAGACACATAAGACTCAAAGGCGAAGCAATAATGTCTAAAGGGGCAGACCACTTCCTGCAAGATAAAACTACAATGCAAGGCTGAGAGCCTTGTAGAGGACTCTGAATTGGGCGACCCTCGAAAACCTGTTTAACTATTCTGCGAGTGGGAACTGGTTAATATTTGACCCAAAGTTCTAAGCATAGTAACCGCCAACAAAGTTGAGGCTTAACAGACCTGAGAGATCCAAGTGTGAGGCATATGCTCTAAGAGGTTCTTAAAAGCTTGTTATTAATTGATACCTATAGGCGGGTCCTGTATCCTGGCATCTCCATAAAATGTGTTATTATGTTGAAATGGTGGAAATTTGGGCTGGTGTGTTAAACAGGCAGGGAGGGAGGATGAGTGGGCATGGAGTTCTGCTTCTAGGGTGAATTATAAATGCTCATTAAGTGGGAACCTGTCGCACACTCTGACTCTGTTCTTTTTCGGCTGGTCTTAGAGATCGCCATCGTGATGATCTCTTTAGCATGGAAATTGGAGGTAAATTTGTCCCCCTGAGTGGAAAGGTTCTGTTAATAATTAATCTTTCTTATTGAAGTTACTGTTAAAGGCGCTCAATTTACCTAAGCCTCATGGAAAATAGACATTTTACATTTAAGCACATTACACTTAACATACGAGGTCTCAATTCCCCCATGAAAAGTTGTATAAGTTGGTGTTTACTTAGCTGGCAAGATTCTTACACTACCGTTCTTCTGGAAACCCATCCTTTAAGAAAAAATCACTATAGGAGGAAAAATAGAGGATACCCAGTCCAGGTTTGGGCATCAGGAAGCACAAAGAATGCTGAATTCGCCATAATGTTTAAGAAGGATTTTACATTGCAGCTTCATGACATTATGTAGGACCCAGAGAGTAGATTCCTTAGGATACACACTCTAAATCACAAAACTGAATTGACGCTAATGAACCCCCAATACTCAACAGGAAAAGTTAATGACTCATATAATTGAGACACTAGTGGGCCCTCAAACAGGGAGAGTCATCCTGGGGGTAGGTTAACATGATTTGAAACCCCCAGATAGACATAGCATCATTTCTTATCCACTCCTCCAAGGCTATCTTCAAACTATCAAAAGCTACATTCACAGATTAGGGATTGCTAGAGATATGCTAACCCTGACAAGAGAGGCTATTCATTTTCCCCCAAAGGGCACAGGACATACACGTAAATAGATGTGATCTTTGTGTCTAAAGTGCTATTAGACAGTGCGATAGAGACTAGGAATAAGAGTGGAATCAGTATTGGATAAAAGCCAAATTAATTTAGTACCAAGGGAGCCCTCCTTTTTAAGAGGATGGAAGACCTGGAAATTCAAAACATACCTCATTAGAGATTTAGTGCACAGATAGGAGCTCTGCCAAAGCACACACACTTATTTTACCAATAACTATCAAACATAATTGGTCACAATCTGGGACTTCCATTCAGAGGAGCAGCCAGTTCCCTACCAGCAAATATATAAAGAGAGGATGAGCTAAAATAACAAAAACTCCTAGTGGACTTGGAGAAAGTGGAAAGAGATCACAAACTTAATACCTCCAAAAAAACAAGAAAGGGAACAGACGTGAATACAGGTAAAACTACAAGTCCATAGAAAAGCCAAGGCGGAAACAATTTTGCAGAGACTGACACAAGAAACTGAGGGCGCACAAGATGAGAGAGCACATTGTAAGATTGTGAGCTCAGGATGGGGCAGACATCATTATTCAAAAGGAAGACATCTCAGGCTTTCTAAACAGACTACATAGCCATCCATACTCCCAGATTGGAAAGCAGAACTAGGCAAGTCTATATCCACATAAGTGGTCCTACATGCAAATAAATCTATTCAACCAAACAAAGCTCAAGGCCCGTATGGTCTCATCCGGGCTTTCTATAGAGAAATGATTCTCCGTTTGCTCATTTCCCTAGTGCAACTGTTTATCTCTATCTGTGTGACATGGGATAATAAACCCATCCTGAAGGAAGTGGAGGTAGTGGTGATCCCAAAATCAAGTGACCACTTGAAGACCACAAACTTTTAAGCCAATAGTCCTTCTGAACATGGACTTTAAGATCTTTACAAAAGTACTGACATAAGCAATGTCCTACCCGCTTGGTTGAGCCAGACCAGGTGCTTTCGCTAAAGAAAGACGGGAGAGATAACATGCGGAAAGTAGCCCATGTGACTGGGTAATGCAAAAAGAGGGGGGGTCACAGCTCTCCTGATGTCTTTAGACACATAGAAAGTATTTGACAGAATGAGCTGGGACTCCCTCAAGGCAGTATTAGACAACATAGGTCTGGGTCCAAACATAAAACAGTGGATTCTGGTTCACTATGTTAAACTAGAGGCCAGTGCATAGGGGAACCTGCCAAGTCTGCCTCCTGTCAGCTATATTTTGTATTCTTGCGACTGGGCGCCCGGCATGGCTCATAAGAGATTGCCTACAGAGGATCATGGAATGCCTGAGAAATGTTGAGAATTCCTCACACTTTAAAATTATTAATCAGAGATACTAAACATATCAATCCCAAAAGAAAAAGAAGATACAATTGAGGAACCTCAGCCCAATGCAATGGGCTGAAACCGCCATCAGACATTTGGGAGTGTAAATTACAAGGGCTGTGGAAACATGGACTAATGCTAACTGGCCTTTTCTTAAAACTCAGCTATTAACACCTCTACATGAATGGAAAAGCCAATACATAACTTGGATTGGGAAAATCAATATTGTGAAAATTAATATTGTATCCCACTTGCTATACTTGTTCCAGGTGTTTCCCACTGTAATAGTGATGTCAGAAAGTAAAGCGTTACAATAGCAAGTGATCTAATTTGGGGGGGAGAACAAGCTAGATTTAGTAGAAAAATTACTGATGGCCTCTGTGATCAAAAGAGGATTGACACACCTGAACATTTTCTATTACTGTATTGCTGGACAACTTCGAATCGTGGTTGAATGGTTGGCAGAGGGATCAGAAAAGAGGTGGCTATTCATAAGCAGGGAGGTGGGGAGTTATTTCTTATGGAATCTTTGGTTTTCTCAAGACCTAAATTACTGTACATATAAGAAGACACTAGGTCAGACCTATTGCTCTGGGATCAAGATACACACTGATCGATCTTAAACTGGCCTTTACAGCTGAGTTTGATGGGGCAAGGCTTAAGAATTGGCAACAAGGGAGGGGCCTTATGATAACAGACATGTTTGACAAGGGACATATTAAATCATTCAGGCAATGCCAAAGGGAACTCCCATTGAAGAAAACAGAATGCAGTATAACCAGAGAGACACTGGGTAATGCATCCCAACATTTAAATAACAGCTGCTAGGGCTTTAACCCCATTTGAGAAGCTATCAGCGACTTATGAAACTTCCATGGCTCTGATAGCGAAACTATATCAGCTTTTGGTAGAGGTTTCTCACAAGGACAAATGGTCTTACCAAGCTCGGTGGGAAACAGAATTGGAAAATTAATTTTGTGAAAATGAATGGTCCCAAAATTAGCTGAATTTCCAGAAGGGTTTCAAGAGTGTCCAACATTGGCTAAATATAAACTTACTATGAAATAGTACTTAAGCCCCAGTAGACAGAATAATACATTTCTGGGAACTTAATTTGTGTGATGGTGGTGTAATACTGAGATGGGCACAATCCCTCATATATAGCAGGAATGCAATGAGATTGAACCCGTCTGGAAGGAAATACTTAGCCATAGATGTGTCATTATAGGGGAAGACACACCAGAAGACCCAGCAGTGGTGTTATTAGACATGAAAGGCAAAGAGCCTAGGGTGGGGAGTGACACTTTAGTATATTTCTGGTTATAGAAGTTTATGTCAGAATCTAAATGCTATTTTTGGGTCTTAGAAATATGGAAAGTTAGTTAAAAATTGAGGTGAACCGTCTCGGGTAGGAAAAGAGAAATCCTCCCTTTCAAGGTAAGGAAACAGTACCCTTTATATATAAGACCTAAGAAAGTACCAGTATAACTACTTATTGTAATATTAAAAATGTTTGTAGTTATCCATATTCAGATAGAATCAGTATCATATAAGGAAATGTGGGTAGGACTGTCAGGAGATTTGTGATTTTGTTTCAAACCATTTTTGGGAAAAATATCCTGGTGAGACAATCTCTTTGAGGTTGAGATTATATTTATTGTGCACTGACGGTATCTGTTGGTCCCAGGATCTTGTGTTCTAATTCCTCCCAATAAACACTGTGTTGCACACTGGAATATACGCCTATTGGTCTGCGGAAGAAACTAAATGCTCTAGCAAGTTATAGCAAGCAGAACCAGTTTCACATTCATCTGGAAAAGACCAAGATTTTGGTCTTTGGGAAAAAATGTAAGAGTTTTACCTGGCACTTAGACACACGGGAGGTGGAGCAAGTCGACCAATATAAATATATGGGCTTAACCTTCAGGAGGAATTTGAATTAGGGTAAGCATTGGGATGGAATTGAGCAGAAGGCCCTATTGCAGGCCAGTACTAAGGGCTTACAAAGGGAAGATACTTCCACTGGGTCTGTATGGAGGAGAGTTTTTTTCCATTGATCCAACATACGAATGGAACAGATAAGAAGGGGTAGTGCTCAAAAGGCTTGTGTTTAGGTTTAGCCACCATATAGATTATAATGTTATTTATGTGTATATGTGTATGTAATTATTATTATTATATGGGTTGTTGAGATAGATTGCTTCCCCCTGACACTTTTTTGGAGGAGTCTTGGATTAACAGTATTTTTTTGGAACTGTGTTGTGTCACACAAAAGTCAGGCCAACCAGGGGAACAGCCATTTAGTGTTGCACTTTTTAGACTACCTCTTAGTGGTTCAACTAGAAGTATAGGGGGGACACTTGTGTGAATAATTTCTGTAGGATTATTGTTATTTGTTTCATCATCTGTTTCATGTTTGTTGCATATTGTAATGTAAAAACACATTGTGATTGATGTCAACTGTTTCGCCTTGGATAGGCGTCATTGCCCTGTGTGTGTGATATACTGATTTTGATATATTCGCTATGAACAATGATAATTGCTGAGAGGGTAATTAAATCTGCTCTACTCGGAAAAGTGTTTAGTATTGTTTCCTTTATAAACTACGTCCCATACCCAGGTATTAAAGGGTTATTTGGGTATACCCCTGTTATTTATGTATGATTGTTAACACTTTGTGAAGTGTGAGGCAGTTTATGAGATTGTATTCCATTAATTGGTTGAAGATATAATTCCACTTGATCCATAGGCTCTGACGTCGTACCAGTGCGGGACATTGTATATAGTTTTTGTTAATGAATGTTGTATATACACTTATTTGTATTTTTATTATAGAGAATGTCAGAACCTTATATGGTGAGCTATTCCGAGGAAGATATAAACAAATTGAAACAGAACCCAACATTATTGGGAGGGGATACGAGTAACCTTAATTCAGATAGGGGGGAACTGCTCATACAACTCAGAAAAAGAAAAGAAAAGAAAAGAACACCAGGACCCAATTGCACGCTCAAGTATTACTAAAGTATCTTAAATCTAACAGGCCTGCAGGTTAAAAATATTCCAGTGATCTTTGTAAATGATAAAGCCTACTTGGTAGACTTCAGTGGGGTAGGAACAAAGTGTTCTCGTGACTGGATTGTGCTTCCTATCCAGACCGCTCTAAGAATAAGTAAAGAGGAGCTTAAAGAAATCAAGACGTTAGAGGAGGATATTGGGGGGGATGCCACTATAGTAGATGCCAAAGCTTTACTAGAAACTATTGACAAAACACTGGCAGATTTCAAGACACATACAGTCAATTTATAGACTTCTAAAGTAGTGAAAGACATCAAGAATTACACGTTAGAATGGGTATACCCCTACTTGAAGGAGGATTTCTTCAAAAATAATAACCTAAGCAGTTTGAATCTACAATATAGAGGGAGATCAAGGACTTAGTTTCTGACTTTCTCTGACTCGTATTCAGACTCTGATCAAGGAACAGGGTCTTTTTTTCAGCCTTACCCTACTTATCAACTGTACTACCAATATCCAAGAGCCCATCCCCCCTTTTTAGGTCTCGCCCTGCGATTGCAGGCCAAAGGCCTGCTGTCGCAGAGCGAGACTATTGTTATCATTCCGGCTTTCAAGGACTGAAAGGGAGCCGGAGAGGACAACAGACTGTCACGCGCACGCAGCAGCAGCAGCCTGCCGGGATCAGGTCGCGCGCGTCAACACGCGCTCCGATTCCGGCAGGCTCTTCACAACACATGCACAACACACATACAGCCCCCCCCACGCATACACACACACATACATACAGAACCCCCCCATACACACACGCACACACACGCACACACACACACACACATACACAGAGAACCCCAGGCGCTTACACGCACATCCCCTACCTCGTCTCGGCGTCTTCGCGCTCCCTTGCCCCCGCTCCTCTGGTGCGCGCGCACCACAGGTTTCGATTCCCGCGTCGGCTCCTCTACAGCCAATCAGGAGGCAGAACTCCTTTTAGAGATGCTCCCTCTCTGGTCCGCTACCATTTTTTTCTTTTTTAAACAGAAATCAAATACAATATTAAGTATACATTTTCCCCAGTGATGCAAGTGAGTGCGGGCACTTAAATAACGCCACTGTGAAGTCACCCGACACAATGCAGTGGCGGTAAGGTGTGCAGAGGTGTGTAGTGCGGTGAAAGGAAGAGGCGTGACGTGAAATCCAGACAAGGCGTCATGACATTCGGCAGCCCCGAAGGCGGACCCCAGGGAAAAACGTTGAACACCTGCACTTATTTATTTGTTTACTTGTTTATTAATTCATCCATTTTTACACATTCAGGTAAAACAAAAGGGTTGTTCAGTGATTAGCCCAGACCTCAGTGTTCACTGTAACTTGTACTGTAAGGTTCGAGAAGACAAAGAGCGTCACCGAAGCCAATCTGTTGTTGGCCAAGAACAAAATGAAAAGTTCCGAACCAGGCTCCTGCTGAAGACTACACGCACGCACGCACACGCACACACATTCATGTCGAACGCATCAGTCACCCTCGCGGAGAAATTACATTTAATACATCAAAAGATATCAACTAAAACCGCGCTTACCTTGTAATTGAAAGGTTTCGAAAGTCTTGTGTACAATAAGAAATTCTCCATTTTAAGCGAGTTTTCAGGCACAGAGCATAATGCTTTAACGGAGCAGGGTCGAGTCCGAGATAGGATGAACGGGGTATAAAAATAACCCATTCAAGTATCAGACACCACATGACAACTAAAAGCGTGCTCCCAATCAAAACTCTAATTGCCAAGAGTCTGTCCGTGATCAGCGGAGTGTCACCGAGGCGGAAGGGCTTAATTTGTGCCGGTGCTTAGCACCGGCACCTAATTATTAGGGCCGGGTCTACAGTCACGCATTAAGAAGGGCACCGTCAGTAATTTGATTTATAATGATTCGTGGGTGGCACTGGCATAGAGAGCGTGTGCTGTGCTCTGCTGTTGTAGTACTGTAGGTGCCGCTGTCACTTAGTTACCGCGTACTGGTGTAAAACACTTACTGCCTTAAATGTGGTGACGTCTGAGTCTGACGTGACTCACTGACTCCGATTCTCAATTTCAAATTTTCTCCGTCCTCACTCTTAATGACTTCAACTTCCGGCCGCGGATCAGTGTTGCCGCCGCAGGCCCAGTGGGCGGGCTGGTCTTCTTCTGGGGGGTTGGGGCTGTGAGCAGGCAGAGGCAGCGATGCGCGCGCAGATTTTTCATTTTAATGCGCGCGCATTCGCTTTAATCTTGACACGGCACGCCCCAGCATACCCACAAGGCCGCATGCACCTCACCACCGCACCGAGTATCCACTGGTGGTTGAACTTCATCGCGCCGCCGTTCAAAGAAGGGGGAATCGGAACCTGGACGACGTTGAGGTTGGCTGCGTTGAGGTGGAGTAGACTACTGAGGCAGTACATCGCTCTGCTCACCAGGTGAGGGTGAGGCATGGCCTTGGTCGGCCGCCGGCCTATAAATAAAGCTGCGCAATTAAAGCCAAATATTTTTTCTTTAGGGTTGCTTTCCTCAATGTGACATCTTGCATACGCACAGTTATGCACCACTATGAACGAACTCTCACCGTGTTCATTAGCGTCTTGTGTGGGTCCGGCTGTACACCCTTCTTAGCAAGATGTATCTCCAAGCCTTCTCCAATTGGTTACTGAGATGCAAATCATTCAACATGCCTAAAATAGTCTAGTTAAACATCGATTTTGATGGCAGGAATTTTTTTTGCAGAGTTTTATATAGCGCGAACCAGACCCGAACTGAATCCGGTATCAGAGCGCTTTACATAGTACCAGTTACGTTACATGAGGACACGCATTAATTTTAGGCACGGGGAGATTAAGTGATTTGCCCAGAATCACAGGGGGTTGATTACCCACAGATTTGCTTTCTGATGGGCGTTTTCCACACTCACCATCTTGCCACACTTTGCTATTGTAGATCTGTTTCCATGTTGGTGGTCCACCCCTCAGATCCATTTATCTCAACCATGGCTGCAATTTTGATGTCTGCTGTCTTGGGTTAGGTTTTCATGTTCTACAACAGGGATGACTGCTGACAAATTATCAAGCTTCTTAAGGATGCATTACTCTTTTTCCCTCCTCTGCCCAATATCACTCTGTCTCCCCAAAATCTTTACCCCGACTCAGAGGGGGCCTGAAAATATTCCACTGCCTTTAGGGCTTTTTTTTGGACATTGTACGTTGGAGATCCACTTCTCTTCCTGCTGCTGGTCTATTAGCTACCTATCAACAGTGTCTTCATCCAGCCCCCATCCACGGACTCCCAGTTTGGCACAGCCTTGTTCAAGAGGTTTGTTCTACTCTTGCAAATGTCCCAGTGCTGCATAAAGGACATGTAAAGATTAGTTCCCTCTACAGTGAATAGCGTAGGCGCAATCTCTGACCTTAGCAACCACACTTAGCAGCCAACTAAAACACTTCCTAGGACAAGGGAACCCAACAATGTCATCTGTGCTCAGCCATGTTGGTCAGTAAACCTTGGAATTGGAAATGAAAGCGTTTTCTCTTTTCTGAACACAATGGAGAGCCATTACCTCGCGCAGCAGGATTTCTTACCTTAAAATATTATAACTCTTGACAAGGTTATTCTCATAAATATTTATAAATGCAGTCAAGCCCCTCTCCGGTTGATTTTTAAAATACTGATTATACACGTTTGTTGCTTTATGGCCTATCTTTCAAGTTAAGAAGTTAGAATATTAATAGAATCTTCAAAACAATGCATATTTTAATTTATATGGTATTCTACAAGGGAGGAAGACATACGATTTAGGGCATGCATGGACAGGAACAATGTGAGGTAGTAATGTAAAACCTGCTATGTGGGACGATGGTTTGTGGTCTCTGGAGTTGGTATCTGCGAAAGTGGTGCAAAGCACAACACCATGGTTTGGGGGTCAAGGTTTTTATAAAGCAACTGATGCCTGTCATAACCCCCCCCCGACTTTCAGCTTCTTGTAATGTGCCTGCATTCACCATATACTATGCGGAAGGACTGCGCCATAATCAGGACTAACTATGAATATAAGATCTTATTTTTTGGGAGAGGGGCAAAGATCTGGAGCAGTCTGAATAAACACTCACACACACATAGAGATGTGGTGGTAGAGGTATTTCTAACACCAAGACATTCAATGCAACTTCATGGGGTGGCGCTCCTGCAGCACTGCTGGTGCCTCAAAGACACGATATAGTATGTTATGGAACCACTGATTTATGAATCCTGCTTTTTGTGCTGCCAATTGCTGAGGACAGATGAAACATACATCCTGTGCTAAAAGGGATAAATACATTAGTTTATATATTTAAATCAATATGTCACTTCACAAAACAATAGTCCCACTTTAGCTAATTCAAATTTAAAATTTCTGTAATGGACACATGAAAATGTTCTCAAAAAAAGCCCAAGAGATTAAATCAAGTAGGCACTTGAGAGGTGCGGTTATGGTGGTGAGATCCTGATTTCTGACAGAGCCTTTTGGTTTATTTTTCTCACGTAAGATATGTAAAAGTTGTATCTTTGAACTTGTGACACACAATTAGACTCTGCTAAAAAATAACACAAAGCACATTTGTACATACCCAAGTATTGTTCCCAAAATCATCACATAGAGCACTGGAATATTTCACATGTCCCTTTTTAAGGCATTAGTCATTTTAGCCAATTTATTCCAAAATTGTGCTGTAAATGCACTTTTGAGTTCATCTTTTTCAAAATGTTCGCAGAGTAGGTGGAACCTCCTATCAAAACCTTACTTGAGGAAGGCCCCCTTGCTGAAATTCAGAATGGGTATTACATCTGGCTTTCAGCAGTGTGAATTGAGAGTGTGGATGGCGCCAATAGATTAAGTGGGTGAAACCAGCGGGGGAAGTGGGAGGAGCCGGTGGAAAAGTGTGAGCGGCCTCCTAGAAACATTTGAGCACCTGCACTTAATATTTTACAAATTAAGCACTGTGGAAGTCCTCATAACACGTTCTGCCTGCTGCAAGCTTACACTTTTTTCACAAGGCAATTTCCAAACCACTTCTTTAATTCACAAAGTTCGGATTACACTTGACAATGCATTTACTTATGTTTTCAGTGCAAGTAAAATTCTTTACGTTGTGCGACATGTCTTGAAGTGTGTAGTACCTACAACCTTACGCATAAAAATTAGAATACATAAGTTACCCTCTCACCCTCACCCCCTCACCCCCACACACCCTCAATCTCAAACCCCTCACCCTCACAACCCTCTCACCCTCCCTCACCCTCACTCACCCTCACCCTCACACACCCTCATCCTCAAACACCCTCTCACCCTCACACATCCTCACCCTAACACACCCTCACCCTCAAACCCCTCACCCTCACACTGCCTCACCCTCACACCCCCTCACTCACCTCACCCCCACAACCCTCTCACCCTCACACTCACATCCCCTCACCCTCACACCCCTCACCCTCACCCACCCTCACACCCTCACACACCACCACTCACACTCTCACACACCCTCACCAGCATAGCATAACAAAACATAGCATAACAAAACACAGCATAACATAACAAAACACAGCATAGCATAACAAAAAAAAGCATAGGTTAGCAAAACATAGCATAGCATAACAAAACAACGCATAGGATAGCAAAACAAAACATAGCATAACAAAACGTAGCATAGCAAAACACAACATAGCATAGCATACCAAAACACAACAAAACATAGCATAGCATAACAAAATATAGCATAACAAAACAAAGCATAACATAACAAAGCATAGCAAAACAAAACATAGCATAGTATAACAAAACATAGCATAGCATAACAAAGCATAGTATAGCAAAATACAACAAAACATAGCATAGCATAACAAAGCATAGTATAGCAAAATACAACAAAACATAGCATAGCATAACAATACACAACAAAGCATAGCATAACAAAACAAAGCATAGGATAGAAAAACTAAACATAGCATACCAAAGCATAGGATAGCAAAACAAAACATAGCATAACAAAACATAGCATAACAAAAAATAGCATCGCATAACATAGCATAACATACCAAAACATAGCATAACAAAACACAACACATAGCATAACAAAACATAGCAAAACACAACAAAATATAGCATAGCTTAACAAAACACAACAAAACATAGCAGAGAAAAACAAAACATATAGTAACATCGCAAAACATAGCACAGCATACCAAACACAACAAAATATAGCATAGCATAACAAAACAAAGCAGAGCAAAACAAAGCATAGCATAATACAACACAACAAAACATAGCATATCATAGCAAAACATAGTATATCATAACAAAGCATAGCATAGCATAACAAAGCATAGCATAGCAAAACATAGCATAGTAAAACATAGCACAGCATAACAAAAAACAGCATAGCATAACAAATAAAAGCATAGGATAGCTAAACAAAACATAGCATAGCATACAGCATCACTCAGCACCACCACAGCATCACTCAGGGGCACCACAACATCACAATGCGCCGCCACTGCATCACTGAACGCCACAGCATCACTCGTTCGCCATCACAACATCACTTAGCGCCACCACAGCATCAATCTGTGCAACTATTCAACAACAGCTGGTTCAAATATGTTGTCTTAATGTTTCAAGCTATATTACAAATGTAACAAAAAGATGTTAATATTTCACTTCTGTTCTTGGATTTTCTTAACAATAAAATACACTGAACATAATCTTCACAACAGTTATTTACAAAGTTTAAGCTATTGCCATTATAAAGTACAATAACTTTGATTTAAGTATTAATTATTAAAAACATTAAAAGCCATTGTTATTTGTAATATCAATACATGCAAGTCACGTAAATATGACACATATTGCATTACAAATGCTACAGGTGTCACATTTGCGAAAATTATAACTATTGGCATTGTAAATGACAAAGCTATTATTTTCGCTATTTTCAAAAACAAAACATGAATAAAAAATGTGTCATTTACAATACCAATAGCTCAAACTTTCCTAATGCGAGACCTATTGCATTGCAAATGCTTGTTTAGACAGAGGTGGGAACAGGGGACGAAGCTTCAGAGGGGGATGGCGAGCACCGGTACAACAGAGTCAGGAACAAGGGTTCTTCAGGACACAACGCAAAGTGTGTAGGAGGTAGAGCAGAACGAAGGTTGTCAAAGTAACACCAATACTGATTTGATGCCGGTTTACAATTTGTCCAAACACCCCTCAACAGATCTTGAAAGTAAAATACTCCAAAAAGGGTTATCGTTTGTCCCCACGGTGATACAAGACCCTGTGGATCCAAAAACTGAAGTCTTGTAATTTCTAAGGAAAATCAGGCTGAAGGTCTTTTTTTCCGAGTACAGTGAAAGCAACGAGAGAAACATAAGTGGTTTAAAGAGAAAATCGTCCTTTTGTCCGCAGCCTATAGCTATGCCTGATTAGATCTTGATATTTGAAGATGAAATATTACGCGAAATCGATTTGTTAAACATCAAACAAATTTCATTTTGATCTAATTTCTCTAAACAAGAACAGCTGGCTTTAAAGGATCTTGCCGGTAATCCCCTTATGGTTATCAACCAATCAATCAATCAATCAATCATAGCATTTGTAAAGCGCACTTCATACATGTGAGGGTCTCAAGATGCTGGGGGGGTGAACGCTGCTACTGTTCGAAGAGCCAGGTCTTGAGGAGTCTCCTAAAGGTTAGGTCGTCTTTGGTCTGTGGTAGGCGGATGTGGAGGGTGTTCCACGTCTTGGCGGGATGGGAGAATGATCTGCTGCCGGTGATCACTCTTCGGATGCGGGGGACAGTGGCGAGGGTGCGGTGCTAGCGGGACGGGATGTAGAGGCTGAGTCGGCTGTTGAGATACGCTGGTACATTGTTGTGGAGTGCCTTGTGTGCGTGGTTGAGGAGCTTGAAGGTTATCCTCTTTTTGATGGGGAGCCTGTGCACGTCTCTCAGGTGGGTTGTGATGTGGCTGCGGCCAGAGATGTCGAGGATCAGGCGTACGTAGGCGTTCTGGATGCGTTGGAGCCGTTTCAGGAGTTTGGCCGGGGCTCCTGCATAGAGTGCTTTGCCGTAGTTCAGTCTACTGCTGATGAGGGCCTGGGTGACTGTCCTTCTAGTTGTGGTGGGGATCCACTTGAAGATCCTGCAAAGCATGCGGAGGGTGTTAAAGCAGGAAGCAGATAATGCATTGACCTGCTTTGTCATGGAGAGTTTGGAGTCGAGGATGACCCCCAGGTTTCGTGGGTGTAGGGGGTGCTCTTAGTGCGGTCGGCCACCAGGAGTCATCCCATGCTGAGGGGGTGGATCTGAGGGTGAGGACCTCCGTCTTGTCCGAGTTCAGCTTCAGATGGCTGTTCCTCATCCAGTCGGCGACGGCCTTCATTCCTTCATGGAGGTTGGTTTTGGTGGAGTGGGTGTCCTTGGTGAGCGAGAGGATCAGCTGGGTGTCGTCAGCGTAGGAGATGATGTTTAGGTAGTGCCATCGAGCGACGTGGACGAGCAGTGCCATGTATATGTTGAACAACATTGGGCTGAGGGATGATCCTTGGGGTACGCCGCAGATGATCTCAGTGGCTTTCGAGTGGAAGGGGGGAGGTGGACGCTCTGGGTTCTCCCGGTGAGGAAGGAGGGGGTCCAGTCCAGGGCCTTCTCTTCGATTCTGGGGTTGTGGAGGCATGCTTTTAGTGTGCGGTGGCAGACTGTGTCGAAAGCGGCTGACAGGTCCAAGAGGATGAGGACTGCGGTTTCTCCGTTGTCGAGCAGGATCCTGATGTCATGGGTGGCGGCGATGAGGGCAGTTTCGGTGCTGTGGTTGCTATTGAATCTGAATTGGGACAGGTCCAGGATATTGTTCTCTTCGAGGAAGCTGGTCAGTTGTTTGTTGATGGTTTTATCGATGACCTTTGCCTGGAACGGGAGCAGGGAGATGGGTCGGAAGTTTTTTAGGTCCTTGGGATCCGCCATGGGTTTCTTGAGTAGGGCGTTGATCTCTGCGTGTTTCCAGCTCTCCGGGAAGGTCACTGTCTCGAAGGAAATGTTGATGGTTTTCCGGAGATGGGGTGCGATGGTGCTGCTGGCTTTGTTGAAGATGTGGTGTGGGCAGGGGTCTTCTGGGGATCCGGAGTGGACGGTGTTCATGATCTTGATGGTGTCCTCGTCGTTGATGTTGGTCCAGGCGAGCAGGCGGTTGGTGCGGGTGGTGGCCGTGGGGGCTGGGGTGCCGACGTTTGCCAGGGTGATGACAGCATCAAAGCTGTTGTGGATGTCTGCGATCTTGCGATAGAAGAAGGTGGCCAGTGAGTCGCCCAGGTCTTGTGGCAGTGGGATGTCGTTGGTGTTGGAACTGGGGTTGGAGAGTTCCTTCAGGATGTTGAAGAGCTCTTTGCTGTTGTGTGCATTGTTGTCTGTGCGGTCTCTGAAGGTAGTCCTTTTGGCGGATCTGATGAGTTGGTGGTGTTGGCGGGTGGCGTTCCTATGGGCTGTGTAGTTTTCCGGTGTTCTTTCGCGGGTCCAGTTTTTTTCCGGTTTTCGGCAGGTTTGCTTGGAGGCCTGGAGTTTTTCAGTGAACCAGCTGGCTCTTTTGCTGGTCTGGGTGTTGGGGGGTTTCTTGAGCGTGGCGAGGGTGTTGGCGCAGTCGTCGATCCATTGTCTGAGGTTGCGGGCTACGGTGCCGGGATCGGTCAGGTCTGCGGGTGGGCTCTGGGCGAGGGCAGTGGTTAGCTGGTCATCTGTGGTTTTGCCCCAGCTGCGGCGAGGCATCGGCTGGGTGCGGTGGTGGGTTTCTGGAAAGTGAAGTAGATGCAGTGGTGGTCGGTCCAGTGGAGTTTGGTGGTGCAGTGGAAGGAGACATGGGTGCTTGCTGAGAATATGGGGTCAAGCGTGTGGCCGGTGGAGTGAGTGGGTGTTGTCAGAGTCCGAGGTTGCCGAGGTTGTCGATCAGGGTGGAGGTGTTGGAGTCGTTGTTGTTCTCGAGGTGGAAGTTCAGGTCCCCGAGGAGGATGTAGTCCGTGGAGGTGAGGGAGTGTGTGCTTAGGAAGTCGGCAATGGAGTCGCTGAACTGAGGTCAGGGACCGGGGGGTCTGTAGACGAGGGTGCCTCTGAGGGTGGTGTTGGGGTCGGTGTGGATCTTGAAGTGTAGGTGTTTGGCGATGCTGAGGGTGTCGTCGGTGTCTGTCGAGATTTTGAGGGTGTTTCTGTGGACGATGGCAATTCCTCGACCTACTCCATTGGTGTGGTCCTAGCGGGTGATCTTGTAGCCTTCTGGGATGGCTATGGCGATGTTGGGCACTGAGGTGGGGTTCAGCCAGGTCTCCGTCAGGAAATTGACGTCTGGGGGCGTTGGTGTCGAGTAGGTCCCAGAGTTCAACCACATGTTTGCGGGCAGATCAGGTGTTGAGCAGGATGCATCTGAGGAAGTTGGGTTCTTCGGTGGGTGGGTTGACGGCCGGATGCTGGTGAAGCTGCAGCTCCGGCAGGGGAAGGGTCCTTGTGTACGCTTCGGGGTGGCCAGGCAGCAGGTGTGTGACCTTCCGGTGTTGAGTGCGTGGCGGGTGCTGGAGTCGTAGCGGTGGTGTGTGTTGTGGTGAGTGAGGGGGCCAGGGGTCCTGGCACTGGGCGCGGTCCAGTCACGGACGGGCGCAGACAGACTTGCCTTCGGCGCGCCAGCTGCGTGGCCGTTTCGTGGCCTCCATATGAGTGGGAGTGCTAGGGAGGAGCAGCTTGGAGGCAGGAGCGGGGCAGCGAATGGAAGCACAGGGGGGCAGGGCCTCAGGGGACGCAGCGGTGGGAAAGAGCCTGGACGGGGACGAGTGGGCACACAGCGGGATACAGAAGGCAAAAGTGGGCACAGAGGGGCACAAGAGTACAGCAACATCAACAATGCTAACTAAACAGGTGGGGGCACAGAGTGGGGGATACATAAGGCAAAGCGAGTCACAGAGGGGCACAAGTACAGGGAGCACAGCAAATGTAAATCACTCAGGCACAAACCAGATTGAGTGGCAGCAGCGGCTCAGGGCACACAGAAAGACTGTGTGGTGGCGTGGGGGAGCTACCGGCCTATCAAGCCAGCCGATAAGGAATGGGGAATAGTGTTATGGGATACTGTAAAATATGATGAGGAAATCATGCGCCAAATAAGTAATAGGGAATGTTATCGGCCCAATACGGATAACCCCGCAGCCAGATTAAGAGCGCAGATACAACATCTTACTACGGAGGCCATGGAGTCAGGATACTTGTGCAAAAAAGAGTATGAATATTTGAACTTTGCAGAACAGAAGATACCTAACATCTACGTAGTGCCAAAGGTCCATAAAAATGTTTCCCAACCCCCAGGGAGGCCCATTATCGCCTCATGTAGATCTATCTTGGAGCATTGGTGAAATATATTGATATATTCCTGAAGCCATTCGTAGCCCAAACTAAGGCATACATCAGAGATACGATGGATCTCATTGCTAAAATAGAACTCTCGGTGTTCGATGGAGACCAACAGTTGTTGGTCACCTTCGACATCGAGAGTCTCTATACGAACATACCGCAGGATGAGTCCTTGTTGGTGATGACCATGGTGCTGGATAAACGACCAAGACCTCATCAAGTGCCGTCTGAGTTTCTACTTGCCCTGGCACATATTTGTTTGAAAAACAACTTTTTCCCCTTCAAAGCAGATTTATTCTTGCAAGATAAAGGTGTAGGGATGGGTTGCTGTTTCGCCCCTGAGATAGCGAATCTGGTTATGGATCATTTCGAGATGAGGCACATCTCGAAATGAAGCGACCCCATTCAAAGAACACATTCTTGAGTGGGTTCGCAACATCAACGATGTGTTCATGATATGGAAGGGGACTTTGGAAGAATTGGAACTTTTTCACGTATGGTTGAATACACGGAGGGTAGACCTTAAATTTACTAAAACAGCTAGTAACACATGGATCAATTTTCTAGATGGATGGATTATTGACATAGATGGAAGGCAGGAAGTAGATTTGTATACGTAGTCAACTGACCGGAATACCCTTCTCGATTATACGTCCAGGGACCCGCATAACCACAAGGACAATTTGCCCTATGGGCAGTTCTTGAGGGTACTCCGCAATTGTACTGACAAAACTAACTATTTCAAAAATGCTAAGATCTAACAAGAGAAATTGATTGTAAGAGGGTACCCTAGAAAATTGATTAGAGGGGCACTAAAAGGAGCCTGGTACACCCCCTGGGAAAATCTACTTATCCCTAAAAGTAAACCAGAATCGGAACCATTGGTATGTCTGCTTACCTTTAACCCCAAGGCGAACAAGTTGAAACAGATCATTCTAAAGAATTTGAAGCTAATAGAACATCTTAATATCCCTAAACCCTTGTTCGCCTTCCGAAGAGGCAGAAACCTGAGAAACCATCTGGTTAAAGCTAACCGCCAGAAGCCAACCCCAACAGTTGTGAGAGGTCTCCTGGGGTTACCTACATTAGGGCATTACAGGTGCAATAGTTGTGCGGCATGCCAGCAGACAAAAGATTCTACATTTGTAGAGATACACAAGAAACAGCATAAACAATTGTGTTTCTCGAATTGTGACACGAAAAATGTAGTATATTGTGTGACCTGCCCGTGTGAGAAAACATACATCGGGCAGGTGACACAGGCTGCTAAAATGCGGATATTGCAGCACAAGTCACCCATAAGATGTAAGACCATAGGAGCCCCTATGGTCCAACATTACATTGAAAAAGGTGATGGAGAGATGAATAGGAATGGTCCATCCTGGCGGTGGTCAAGGCACCGAATAAAACAGTATTACAAAGCAAGTTGAACCATTTAGTAGTGCGCCTGATAGAAAGTTATCACACGTCAAGTGTAGGACTGAATGACCTGGACGAGATTTGGGCTCTAATCTAACCTTCGAGGACTGTATGACATGTGTATATAGGACGCGGGTTAGCCCGTGGACCCCCATTCTGAGGCAAAGGATAGAGGGTTAACTGTAGTGGCGAAGTAATAATTCTCGATTGTGTATATATGTAAATAATTAGATTCTTGTATTTAGGTTTAGCCACCATATAGAATATAATGTTTTTACGTGTATATGTGTATGTAATGATTATTATTATATGGGCTCTTCAGATAGATTGCTTCCCCCTGACACTTTTTTGGAGAAGTCTTTGGATTAACAGTGATTTTTTTAAACTGTGTTGTGTCACACTAGAGTCGGGCTTACCAGGGGAACAGCCATTTAGTGTTGCACTTTTTAGACTACCTCTTAGTGGTTCACCTAGAAGTATAGGGGGGACACTTGTGTGAATAATTTCTGTAGGGTTATTGTTATTTGTTTCATTATCTGTTTCATGTTTGTTGTGTATTGTAATGTAAAAACACTTTGTGATTCATGTCAACTGTTTCACCTTGGATAGGTGTCATTGCCCTGTATGTGTGATATACTGATTTTGATATATTCGCTATGAACAATGATTATTGCTGAGAGGGTAATTAAATGTGCTCTACTCGGAAAAGTGTTTAGTATTGTTTCCTTTATACCAATTTTTGATTGTATAAAATTACGTCACATACCCAGGTATTAAAGGGTTATTTGGGTATACCCCTGTTGTTTACATACTGGACCAGGGTTCAGAATAATAGTGGTCTCTGCCCCTGCCCCCTGAAAGTTAAATGCTCTCTACTGCATATACTTATGGACTGCATCTTTTATCTTGCAACTCAAATTAGGTTTTTAAGACCTCTGTTTTTTAAATATGATGATCTCCATATGGTGAAAGCTATGGAGCTATTATCAGAAATGCGCTATTAAGTTGTGGCAGTTGGAATTGCTCGGTTTTTACGGTCTGTAAAACAGAATTTTAATCATAAACTGTAGTGCGTAGGCGGTGTTGGGTATTTGAGAGGGGGCCCTTTTAATGATTTTATTTGTCAATTGAGTTTTTAGAATGCTTTATCAACAATTGTGTAAATAAACTTGTGTTTCTACCTACCTGTTAATTCCTCCCAATAAACACTGAGTTGCAGTGGGATCGCTTTCAGGATACCAGGACACACACTCCTTGTAGATGTATTATATGAGCTTTGCATGCCAGGCTGCACTGTATTGGACCTGGTCCTACATAATCTGGCCAATATTGTCCATGCACAATTTGGATGAGAAACACTACCATTGGAAACCATATCACAAATGTGATTAATGTTAGGACGATCCAAACATAAATCGATTGGGCCTTGGGTACATAACTGACCATGTCATATCCTTTTCACCAATTTAGGCTTTAGGATTTGACTTTGAGCTAACTTAAATCTGTATGACTTAAAGTTTGTGGTCTGTACCGTGGACATGCTAAGAAAGATGTTCCTCATTCAAATAGTTATGAGTTTTGAGCATGTTGGTTTTTTTGTGCATTCATTGTATCATTTCTGTTTCCTACTGCATATCCAAAAATTCCAATGCAGATATTGCTATAGGTGCTGTTTGCGTGATAACATTAAAATATGTAGCCTGCTCTCTTTCACTTGTTGAGTTGCGGTAAGTGATGTATGTCTGTTAAGCGGTCTGTGGTTTTTGTGGCACTGCACTGGATGACCATGAAGAATTGGCCTCATAATATGGCTTGATTGAGTCTATTGACAGAATTAAAAATAGTTTTCCTTCCATAGCCATGACTGGCGCAGGTGTCCTGTAGTCAGTCATGTTCAAACTCTTCCTATTTATCCAATTGTGGTACACTTAGGTCACCTGCCCTCGGTAACCAGCCAGTAGCAGCAGACATGGAGGGGGCAGCAGCCTGCACTTCAGATGGAAGTTGTAGGGATTGCTATAAAATTCAGTAACAGATCAAGGTGTGATTGATGTTGAGGATTTGCAACCCCCTCCCCCGGAATGCTTGGCATAGATGCCAAATAATCCTTCATAAATGTATTTATTGCTCTCTTTGCACTAGATATAAATTATTTCACCAGGATGTACCATTACTTAAGACCCTCATAACAAAGGTTTGTTTAAGCATACTATTGATTTTCTCTATCACTTAGTGGACCACTATGTTTGACATAAAGTATGTAGAATGGTTAGGCTGCTTTTATTAGAGGCATTTGGGATGGTGTGTAATAGTTGAGGGTTTATTATTAAAGAAGAAGATTTTACATTGTTGTTCATATTGCTGGGTTACCTTGGCCATTCGCATTTTCACTGTCACAATATTAGTGCACTTCTGTGTTGTGTTTTATAGCACTTTCAAGGTGATGTATTGGTGAAAACCTCAATATGTCATCGTAGCCTTATAATACAATAAAATATTTAGAGGAATTTTCCTTTTTTAACATATTTGCTCAAAGTTTTGTTGTATTTCTCAAATGAAAAAGCATATATTTCAGAATGCTAATGAAGGGAATGTTGCCCTGACTCATTGCAAACCTCAAATACCAGATATGTATGGGTTTTCCTGGGGAAAGTACTCTGCACAATCGATTATGTAATATTAGCACATATAATTGCGTTGTTGCAGAATCACTGCTTATTGCACACTGTTCATTTGATAACAAATATCATATTCATAAATATACGGGAAGTATAAAAAATATAGGCAGACCTTCATTGGCAAACAGGAGGCAAACCTCCATTGCAGTGATTGGCTGGCCGCTAGAAAATACTGAACATGACTTTTAGCATTTCTTTTAAAAAAACATGATAACTCCACTCAGTCTACCTCATGCAGGGATTTACCCCTGTCAACGCTGATCCCCACCTTTGTGTCAACAGACAATGAACTGGGTATTTGGGGAATCTGGAGAGCAAGTGAAAGTGAAATGCCATTTTAGGGTACCTATGTAGTAGGCATCAGTGGAAACGTAGTTTACAAAAAAACTCTGACATTCCACGGAATTCCGCAAATGGGTGGAAATAGGTTGCTCTGCTTGCAATGTGATTTAGCACAAGGAGCTCATTCTGCACTGAAAAAGTAGCATGAGCAGCACCACCCAGCATGCCAGAGACCACAATTTCTCTAATTAATTTTGCTGCCACTTGAGTAGGATTTCTACTTGAGCTGCTACTTTCTGATCACGAACAGTCGCAACCTCAAGCATTGGAGGAAACTCACCAGTTCTCCTTCTAGCAAATGAAAATCACACAAGGGGAAGCCATATCTTACCTGTCCTCTCTAACTTACAGTTGGCAATCCACATGCAAGAAAACACTTAGACATAAGGCGGTTGGTGGAATTTGACCAGAACAAATGCAATGCGGAGTGGCCAAAACTCTGTTAACCCTACCGGCGCCCACCCATACTGTGTATCATAACCTTCTAAGAGGAAACAATGTGTGCTTTGCCCAGCCACTGTCCATGCAGGTAACAGCAGTGGGGCAGTGAGGCCACATAGGGGGGATTTCGAGCGACTATGCAGTGGGAAAATGATTGATTTAATTTTCCCTCTGCATCGTCCCTCGAAATCCCCCCCTCACACGGCCCCACCGTCCCACCGCTTTTACCTGCATGGACCGTGGCTGGCTTTGCCCCAGCAAAAATGAAGATGCAGTTTGGATCTTTTGCTCTTAAGAAGAAATCCAGACAGTGTCTGGGTACTTGATGTGGCACAAATATATGTGACTTTGCTTCATAAAGGAACCAGTAGCTGTTTGGATGTTTTTCTTGTGTCTGAGAAAAATTCCAAACAGAACAATCTCTGGCTCCTAGTTGATTCCCAGTTACACAGCTCCTTCCTCTTAGAATGTTTCTTATTAACCAAGAGCATTCTGAGACAAAGTAGCAATGTGAGATGAACTAGGAAGAGGAGACTGGAGCAATCCTAGTCCCCCTCCTTCCAATGCCTTCCTCCTGGGTCATTGTTTCGTTTAGGGTGAAAGGGTGGTAGGGCAGATGTGAGAGGAGCTGGTCCACTCCTTTTACCCTACCCCCCACCCCTTCACCAGGTACAGAGGTATCTATTTAATCGACTGTTCCTAGAGAAGGAAAGGAAGGGGTGATATCTGTTCCCATGTCTAGCAGTGTTCTGAGAAAGTCTAGGTGAAGGACCAGGGTGAGGTTTGTAGAGTTCATCAGCCGGTGGCTGGGGGCCCCCTAAGACACTCATAGTTCTTCTCTGACAATATGAGCAAAGGATACTAGATCTGACACACTTACTTTGGTAGTAGTTCCTCTTAGCGACTTATGAAACTTCCATGGGTCTGATATCGAAACTATATCAGCTTTTGGTAGAGGTTTGTCACAAGGACAAATGGTCCTACCAAGCTTGATGGGAAACAGAATTAGAAAATTAATTTAGTGAAAGAGAATGGTCTCCAAATTTGCTGAACTTCCCACAAGGGTTTCAAGAGTGCACAACAAACACTCGCACATACCTGGCTGTACGTGGACCTTCTGGACGGCGTGCGGATCGCCTTTGCCTCTGATTTCACGCCTCGCGGAACCCGCTGCGCGGGTCCCGCTTCGCCAAGGGGCGCCTGGAACTTGGGAGCTGCCGCTGCCGCTGTTGGGACAGACCAGGGTAAATTGGCTGTGAGGGCTGCGAGCAGGAGGGGCTGGACTCAGTTTCCCAAGAGTCACAGCTCAGCTCCGCCCGCAACACCTGGGCCGCTCTCCCTCATCGCCCCGCCCTTAGCTGACCAGTGAAAGCTGCCGGATTCCTCTCTCTACGTGGGACAAACACTCGCACATACCTGGCTGTACGTGGACCTTCTGGACGGCGTGCGGATCGCCTTTGCCTCTGATTTCACGCCTCGCGGAACCCGCTGCGCGGGTCCCGCTTCGCCAAGGGGCGCCTGGAACTTGGGAGCTGCCGCTGCCGCTGTTGGGACAGACCAGGGTAAATTGGCTGTGAGGGCTGCGAGCAGGAGGGGCTGGACTCAGTTTCCCAAGAGTCACAGCTCAGCTCCGCCCGCAACACCTGGGCCGCTCTCCCTCATCGCCCCGCCCTTAGCTGACCAGTGAAAGCTGCCGGATTCCTCTCTCTACGTGGGACAAACACTCGCACATACCTGGCTGTACGTGGACCTTCTGGACGGCGTGCGGATCGCCTTTGCCTCTGATTTCACGCCTCGCGGAACCCGCTGCGCGGGTCCCGCTTCGCCAAGGGGCGCCTGGAACTTGGGAGCTGCCGCTGCCGCTGTTGGGACAGACCAGGGTAAATTGGCTGTGAGGGCTGCGAGCAGGAGGGGCTGGACTCAGTTTCCCAAGAGTCACAGCTCAGCTCCGCCCGCAACACCTGGGCCGCTCTCCCTCATCGCCCCGCCCTCACCTATTACCCAATTGTATCCAAGGCCATAAGTTAGCACACGAATACCGCTGCGCGGGAGCGCGCGGGAGCGTCCCGGGAGAAGCCCGGGACAAGGGCGGGACCGTCTGTGGCCGTCCGGGGCCGCAGGAGGCCGGGCTGGGCCAGGTCTCTAACGATTGGACTAGAATATTATTGTTTTAGGTAAAATTTGCTTAGTATTCATATCTGTTACCCTTTTAGGTTTTAGCTGTTTTTAACCTGTTATTTATTGATAACTCTCATCTAACCACATAGTTTGTTAAAGAATGTCTTCTTCCACTCCAAATACCCTCCCTGATCGTGTGGGTGTCTCTATACTTGGCCCCTTGGATAGATTCTTTACCAAAGCTACAAAAGATATTGATCGTGAGCTATTACTGGCAGAAAAAAGGGCCGAACGGCGCTTATCAGTAGAGGCTGTTAAAAGACAGGTTCCTTCTGCTAATAGAGGCGTACTTTCTGTATCCATAGTAGAATCGCCGGACATAGATGTAGAACTTTTTAATACTGATGGGATTCCGCAAATTTTCCAGGATAATCCCCCACTTCAGGGGGGTCAAGGTATGATGGTGACCATTTTGAGTGATTCGTCCATGGCTACCACTGATAATCTTATAGATCTTAATACCCCATTACTCCAGGAAACTAATACTCATTGCCCTATTAATGTAAATGTTATTCCGCCCCCCTTGAAGTTACAAACAGAGGTTGTTAGCTTGTTGCCTTCCCCTCCTTCTCCAGAAACAACTGAGACACACCATGGTCAGAAGCGTAAAAATGGTGTCTCTTCGCCAGCAAGGAAGAGGAGAAGGCGGGGAAACAAAAATAAAAATAGGTCTCTCAATCCATGGAAACCCTCTGAGATGGCATCTCCAAGACCTCCGTTGCCAGTGGAATTGGGGAACGCCATGTCAGAGGGAAAAACAGAAACACAAATAATTGCAGACGGGGAGAGTAATAAAAGCTATAGTGCCGAGCTATTGAAAGCATTTGAAAAAATGTTAAAATCATTTGTTTTACCGCTTGTAGAAAGGTTAAAGACGATAGAAAAAAAACTGGACTCCCTCCTTTCTCAACCAATACCCCGAGATAATGTAGTGTTACCTATCTTGGTTGCTGATCATGGTGATCAAAATACCAATAAATCTCTTAGTCAGCAAAATCCCCCCAACAAATTACAGAAACCAGTTGTTGATAAAAATAGTTTATCTTTGACAAATACGCAAGTAATTGGTGTAGAAAAAGGGAAAGTACCTGCGGCTGTCCTAAAACCTACAGAACAGAAGAAAGCGACTAATCTGGAAATGTCGCAAAATGGTAAAGTTAAATTGCAATATAAAAATACGGTACAATTACCTCCAGATTCGTATGGTTTTGTTATTGTATTAACTGGAGTCCCAATTGTTGGGGAGAAGGAAATTGAATCAAATAGAAGTTTAAAAAATAAAGTAATACACTGGTTGTCCGTGAATAGACCACTACCAGCATACTTGAATGGGGACATTGTATCTGTTAGGAGGTGTCAATGGATAGGCATACGTCCCAAGGATATAGATGGGGATTTGATCATAGTGAATTTTAAGGACCAGAAGGTGGTATCCTTTATAAACGATTGGTGTGTTGGTAGTACTGAAGGCGGTGTTTCTACACGTGGTTTGACATATTTCTACCCAGAGAATATGATGTTCTCATCCAAAGAACGGCAGAGATATGGTTTAAATACCAACTATTATCAAAAACCACCTATAGAATACTCAGCCTTCGACTATAAAAATAGAAATACTAGATTCCATACCTCAGCCAATCATCGAAATTCCTACTTTGATTCAAATAGCCAATATCGGATCGATCCAAGGGAACACTGGAATATTCCATTGTCTAATATGTTCTATCCCCTGACCCCTCTAAATTTGAATGATTGACTCCCTGTATTTAAACATCCCCTACATGATTCTGGGACAATAGAAGGGGATAGTATGTCCCCTCCAAGAGATGTAAATAGCAGTGAGAACTTGGAAATGAGGAGTGATAAAAAGGACACCTATCAAATTGGGGTATATGAGGTCATCAACCCAGGGGTTAATATCGAAGAAATTGAGACAGGCCAATGTGGCCAAGAGCATTCTTTGGTTAAATTGGTAGTGGAAAAAGAGGGTACTTGTGAAAAGGCTCTAAAAACTTCTGAAAGGATTGGTAATTTCCGTGTACTTTCATGGAATATAGCAGGTTTTGCCCATAGGGTGGAGGATTTGGTATGGGCAGAGTATGTGGATTCTTTTGACTTGGTTTGTCTCCAGGAGACCTGGAGTATAGTGGATCTTAGTTTGGATGGTTTTCTGGCTTTTAACACCTTAGCGATACCATCAAACTCAGGGCGAGCAAAGGGTGGAATGATGACAGCAATCTCTGTAAAACATAATTCAATAACCGTTAATCTTGTGGTGGAAAGTACTTGGTACCAGCTGTTTATTATTAAGAATCTTTTTAGAGAGACTGTTCTCCTTATCAACTGGTACTATAATATATTTGACCCAAATAAAACAGAAATTATTGAAAATTTGTATGAAGAGATTGTTAAAGTAAGAAATAAAGTCTTTCCTTTACTCATTATGTGGTTGGGTGATTTTAACTGTGAGCTGTGTAAATTTAGTGGGTCTAAAGCATGTGGGCTGATGGACTTAGATAATCATCCTATGGTCCATTTTTCACACACAAAACAAGGCGAGGCCCTAAACAGCATTTTAGTAAATAATAATTTATTTATTCTTGATATGAATAGTTTTATGGGTAATAAGAATATGAATACGACTATTCCTTCTTTTCAGGGCACAAGAGGCAGATCTAGCACAATTGACTTTGCGATAGTATCCATGGGTTTCTTTAGCTACCTAAATGACTTTAAAATTGAGGTAAACCCGGCTAGCGATCATAACCCCCTAACCCTGAGTCTCACTATTGCTGCTGATTTAAAGCTGTATCAGGAACAACCAGTAGCATATAGCAAGAATCAGGGCATTACTGTAAAATGGAATAAAGTAGCCGTGGAGGAATTGGAAAAGAGTATTTTTAATGAAAACATGGCTCAGATAGACATATGTCTATCATCCAATCCCGACCCAGTGCATATAATCAGGAGCTTCGAGAAGCTAATGGAAAATGTAGCTACACATTTACTAGTAAAGGAGGGGGGGAAGAAGCATGATCCTGGACCCAAATGGTTTAACGCAGAATGCTCTGCTGCCCAAACTACTTTGGCTAAAGCCCTGCGTATAAAACCTAGAGATGGAAGTATGGTTGTATTAGCTAGGAAACAATATAGGCAGGCAATTAAAAAAAGGAAAAATGAATTGAGGTTTAAAGCTTGGGAAGATTTAGACAAGGCATCTGACTTAAGGGACAATAGACTCTTTTGGGAAGTTATAAATAGGCCCTTTTTAAAATCAGGGGAAGAAAATACAATGCGAGTTCACCTACCAGAAGAAACTTGGGTAACTCATTATAACAAAATCTTTAACCCCAAAGAGATATTATATAATATTGACCTGGAGGAGGATGATTCCCGCTATTTTAATATGGACTCTGCTAAGAAGCTGAGTGAGTCAATTACGCTTGCTGAAGTAATGTTAACTCTGACTTTGGGGGCAGCTTCAAAGGCCCCAGGCCCTGATTCAGTACCTTTAGATCTTTTTAAAACTAATCAAGAGTTTTGGTGTCCCCTACTTATGAATGTATTCAAGGCAATAATAACTGGCCCCATTCCAATTTCATGGAAAGAGGCTGTTTTGGTCCCAATTTTTAAAAAAGGCGACAAGTATGACCCAAGATGCTATCGGCCGATATCACTAATAGACTCAACATGTAAGTTGATGGGTCGGGTGATACTGGCACGGTTGGAAACATGGGCGGAGTCTTCAGGGGTGATTGTAGAATCCCAATATGGTTTTAGGAAAGGGAAGGGAACCACTGAGCAGTGTCTGAACCTTGCTTTGATTATGGGCAAGTACATGGGTGCCAAGAATGGCTCTATACACTTGGCATTCATGGACTTGTCCAGCGCCTTTGATACGGTGTGCAGGGAAAAATTGTGGCGCATGATGGCCTCCATGGGTTTTGAAGAACCTCTGGTGACCCTGCTCCGCAGGCTGCACACTGCTACAACGGTAAGGGTCAGATATGGCCGCGGTGGGGAAAAATCAAAATCAATTTTATCCACTGAAGGCGTCCGACAAGGATGCATTTTAGCACCTTTTTTATTCCTGATTTATACAAATGGATTGGAGGGTTTTTTGTTAGAGACATCTGCTGATTTTCCAAAAATAAATGGAAAAAGAGTCCCAATGTTGTCTTATGCTGATGACACTGTTTTAATGACACTTACCCCAAACAGTATGCAGATTTCATTGAATGCTTTTGATACATTCATGGGCAATTTAGATTTAGGTGTTAATTTTACAAAATCTTTTGCCATGACTTGTGGTCCTAAAAATGTGAAGACACGGAAATATATGGTAAAGAATGCTAATATTGAGAAGGTGGATAACTTTTGTTATCTGGGTAACCTTTTCAATAAAAAATTGAGTTGGGAACCTTTATTAACAGCAAGGGTTCAGAAGGCTGCCCAGTTAATCGAAGCTCTTTTCCGCTTTTCTAGCAAATTGGGCCAGCGCCGTGTTGCGGAAATTATATTACTATATAAGGCCAAATGTGTCTCTGTTTTGACCTATGGTTCAGGGGTGTGGGGTTCGGACAAATGTGGAAAAATGCAAATTTTGGAGAATAAGTTTGTTAAACGTTTGTTATGTGTGCCACTGAGTACATCTAATATATTTTGCCATGAGGAAGTTGGCATTGAATTCATAAGTGACATTATTCATGTTGCCCCATTGTTATTATGGGCAAAGGTTTGGCAATCAGAAAATTTGAAACTAACAAAAGATATTATCCAAGATTGTCAAAAACTTGATTACTATACCCAAATCCCGTGGATAAGATATGTTAAAGAGACCTTCTTTAAGATAGGTCTAGGAAAAATGTATACAAACCCAGAACTGCTTGGTAGGGATACCAAGGAGATTATTAAGAAAGCCTTTAAATCTAGCCTGGGTTCTCTTGTGACAAATGATAGTCTACTGAGCGTACAAGGAAAACCGGCTCACCAGTTTTATTTGTCATATATTATGAACACACAATGGCGTTTTTATTTAACAAGATTTCGACTAGGTACCCTGCATTTTTTGTTTGCTTTCCCTAAACAGGGGGGATGGTGGGAAAAGTTACCCAACTGCCCTTGTAATAATAAGGTGTCGCAAAATACTCTCCATCTTTTGTTTTTTTGTACCCTGTATAAAGTTCCAAGAAATGTTTTTCTTAAACCTTTATTGGCATCATTTCATACACGCTATTATAAAGAAGCGTATGATTGTTTGTTGTCCCTATCAACTGTACATATTTGTAATTCCGTTTTAAGTTTTATCAGATCAGCTCTGGTGATTCGGAACAGATACTGATGACATTCGGTTTTTCAGAAAAGCTTGTAAATATGTAAAATGTTTGGTTAATTCTATTTGTTTTTAAAAATTTTTGTCATGTTTACTTTTATGGTTTCTATGTGAAATCGAAATAAAGTTTTTGAAACTGAGTGCACAACATTGGCTGAATATAAGTTAACACAGTTGTTTCCTCCTGCATCTTCCTTCTTTAAAAGCTTAGCAACTTTTTTTCTCCTTTTGTTCACCAGCCACTTTCTTCATCAACTTCGAATGATTCAAGGTCATGCAGCACATCTTTTCAACTCTGCTTCCAAGTACAATAACACCAAACCCTTCATCAAATCACTTCACCAGCTTCCTATCTAAGTCAGTCCCTTTCAAAGTTATCTTCCTCCTTCACCAATCCAATCCATCTACAGCAATGCTCAAGACCTCCATTCTAAATACTTAACCACATATGGCCCTCAGCAAAATCTCAGCTTAGCCAATTACCTTGTTCTCCATGTGCTACCTGTCGTCTTCGTAAGAACTGGGGGCTGCTTCTTAATTCTGACCTCCAAATTGTGGCGTTCTCTTCCTTCAGCTCTCCTGACATTTCTCTCCAGTTTTACTTTTGTAAGCAGCTGAAAGACCACCTTTTTTTGCCTTGCTTAGACTGTTGGGCTATAGCGGGCTCTATAAATCTCTTTAACATATAACATGACATAACACCTTGCAACATAATGGAGGAAAGACGCCTTCACTGCACACACAATTAAAATCTATAAGCTGTTCTTTGGGTAGCTATAACCCACTTTCAAATCACACCATGCCCTGGAATAAGACTGCAGAAGAAGGAAGTAGAGGAAGAAATGTACACATATGCTGGAAGTCACAGGTGTAGAGTGTAGGATTTGTATGGGCGATGATTTCACAGGGTTATAAAATCAAGGGCTAAGGATTGGCATGTCATTCGTGGAAAGAGAATCAACCATGTGCAAAGTCATTTATTTCACTGGATTAATGGAGTTGTCCTTAATATTTGTTTTAGGAGATGTTGGGCTAAAAAAGTGGTGTGGATGGAAGTCTCTTTTGTAATCTTGTAGAATAGGAATGGAAGACTTCTGAAACAGAAGATAGTTTATTGCCTGTTAAATGTAAAACTCAGAGACACATGAACAAGATATTTTAGAGATCATTTGAGATGGATCACACTTTGATGCTAACTCTTCCTTATGTAATGATACCTTTTTTATAACACCATGATATGAACTGTGATACTGCTTTTAACAAAATTGTCATTAAATGTCCTTTTATAGATTTCCCCTCAGTTCACACCTACCAGTTTTCCATTGTCTTCCTAAAATACCTACACACAGGCAAATAAATACTCTTAATGTATGTGTTTGCATCTGTGGAAACACGTTTGGCGTGTAGAGGGGAGGGGGGTGTTTGTGTGGGTCTGTGTGTCTGTGTGTTCTGTTATTACTTATTGACTTCTTTCCATACATAATGAAGCGATGTAAAAGCCTTGCAAACTTTATATTGTATACAGTCAAATTATGTAAGCCTATGAACATCGTATAACTTTATTTTTGTCCCTCTTGCTCATTTTCCTTTAATAGTGGCTGAAATCCATGCAACACTACTATCTGATATTGGGTAGTGTTGCATACAATATGTTTGAGTAAGTCAAATATAAGCCTTGATTTTAGGATTTGGTGCTTCCACCCAATATATACATTGTTAAAGATGGGATCAAATGTAACTACCAATGAGGTAATTTATTCATACATTCTTGATATATTTTGTTGCCTAGATGCATAGAGAGAAATGCTCAAGCCAGCTTGCATGATACTTTTGGCCAGCCAGCGTAACCAGATACCCCTTTTTAACAACACAATTCTCTGTTTCAACCTCTATTAGAACACAGAGTGATGTTGGGAACATCTAATTATTTCAGAAGCACTTTAATGCCTTCCGATAAATTGTGATTTTCAGTATAAATAAAGATGTTAACAAAAATGCTGTTGGGAGAAACAAACAGGAATGGAGTTCAGCCAGGGGTCTTTGAAGGAATAGTTGTTTTATTACATAGAAGTGGAGAGAAGACACAACATCTGGTGTCCAAGTGCAGCATTTTTGTGAGGAGAAGAGACAAAAAAAACAATTAATTCACCAGAAACCTGCAGGCACTTAGTTAACATTTGCTGGCAGGAATAATCCTTGTCCTTTCACTAAATAGAGGCTGAGACTGCAGTCAAAGGTGGATGCCAAGGTTGACTACGATTTCAAACAGCAGATATAACATAGAGGCTTCTGAAATGTTTCCACTAAGCCTACTAATTAACCCCTGGGAATGTTCCTCCTACTCAGTGAAGCTTTGCATGAATTTAAAGATAAGAAATCTGTGTGGATGATTATTGACATTGGCATCCCACTCTGACCACCGAAGGTCAGTATTAACAGATGTAGGAGTGTTGTCTTGCTGACATTTCCTGTCCTTGCTGTATTACATTTCAAAAGAGTAATTCTTAATCCAAAGGTTCTTCATGCAGATATGACGACTTTTAAACAACTGTGCGTCTTTAAGATCATATTTCCTAGGAATATTTGGTGAAAGCATCTGTGTTTCCCTCATATTCAAGGGGGCTTTATTTGAGTTGAACTGGGATGTTATGATTAGGACGCTTCAGTAAAAGGGTAGGAGACAATTATGGAAATTGGTCCAGAAGGGATGTGGTATGGCTGTCCCTCCGGCTAGCTGTATGGTGCCAGAAGCAGATTAGGTACCCTTCTTGACCAATATTTATAAGCCAAGTGGGATAGTGGTGAAGAAGAACTGGCCAACTGTGGGTATGGAGGCCTTGGAGTCCTTCTCTATTCAATCAATTGGTAAGTTGATAACATCCTTAAAATTAACAAAGGCATAACTAAGACCAGGATAATTCCTCCGATTTGGAAGGGTGCAATAACTAATCATATACATAAAAAATGTGCTAAGGAAGACCCAGGGAATTACCGGTTAATAAGTCTGTTGATTGTAGGTGCAAAGCTGTACTCCAAAGTAATACTAAGAGCTTTAAAGAACTGGACAGAACAAAATAGTATTATCCCAATGGAGCATGGAGGCTTTAAAGCCGGGCACTCCACAATAGATAACTTCTTCCGTTTATGGGCTTTGGGGAAGAAGGCAAAAGAAACAACAGGGAATCTATTCTGTTGCTTTGTTGATTTTACTTCAGCATTCGATTTGGTTGATCGTGGAATACTTTGGGCGAAATTAATACGATTGGGCATTCCTTGTCAACTAATAGAAATTTGGCAGGAATTTCGCACAGCTAATTGGGCCAAAGTAGAATGTGACTTATACGGTGCTCTCTCTGAGAAAATTCCCTTGGGAAATGGATTAAGGCAGGGCTGTGTACTGGCTCCCACATTGTTCTCCCTATTTTTAGCTGATCAACCGGGACAATTGGCAGCGACACCTTCTTTCTCCCCGAAAATGGGAGGAAGACATGTTTTGTGCCTACTCTATGCAAATGATGTGCAATTCTGGACGTGATGCAAGTAGACCTGCAGAGTAAGTAAAAAACTTTAATCATTAGTGTGCGGCGAATAAATTGAAGATAATCATGGGAAAAACAAAGATAATCATGTTTGTAAAAAAAGTAAACAGTATAAATGGCAGCTAGGCAATAGTAGAGTAGAGGTTGTGTCCTCCTATATGTGTCTGGGCATAACATGTACCAGTCAGCTCAGTTGGACCTTACATAAAGAATCAGTGGAGTCGAGGGCATTAGCTACGACAAGAGGACTTGTCCGCTTTGAAAAAACCTATAGTGGCCCCTCTTAACAGCTTATAACGCAATGGTCTCCAC
The DNA here is from genome assembly GCF_964261635.1 of Lissotriton helveticus. Lineage (NCBI taxonomy): Eukaryota > Metazoa > Chordata > Amphibia > Caudata > Salamandridae > Lissotriton > Lissotriton helveticus. The sequence continues at coordinate 1,475,449,561 of NC_136065.1, forward strand.
GCAATGTCTCTATGGGGCCGAGCTGTTAGCCATTAGTATGGAGGGAAGTTGGGAGAGGTGTGAAAACAAATGTCTGACAAAAACTGTTGGCCCTCCCTAAAGGTGCAATATCCCAGGCAATAAGATTAGAAGCAACATTGCAAGCCTGGAACTTCCTAGCTTATAAATCAACCCTGCGTTTTGAGATACATTATTGGTCCCAAATACTCAGAAGATATCAGCCTGCTGTGCCACTGAAATAGAAAGAGGTAAATTACAGTGGGCAAGGAAGGTAAAGAAAAGATTAGAAGACATTGCAGGAACCTTAAAACTAGAATTAAAAATAGCTGAAGCCCCAATATCTAAAGCAGAAATAAAATCAGCATGAAAAAATAATTTAGATTGACTGACTTGAAATATGTAAGGAACAAACCTCTGCAAAATACATGTTATATCCATGGGAATATATGAATGTATTCCCTTATTTTTCGGATTTACCATGTACCATGTTACGATTACTACTATTAAAGTTCCGGGCAGGATTACATGTGCGTTATGTAAGAGCTGAGAAATTTGAAGCCCCTTTAGATCAAGAGAATAACTACACATGTGGACTGCTGTTTCATAACCTTAACGTGCATGTTTTAATTAATTGTCGTCATTTTTATAGGCCAAGCTGCTTGATTTTAAAACATCTTTTCAAAAAATATAATATCAATTGTCGGAATGTTGCACTATAACTTCTCTTAAGGATGGAATTTTTTTATGTGACTTGTGCACTGGCTAAGTTTCTTAAAAAATGTTTGGATTAGTGTCTTTTAGTGTAATTAGTGGGGGTTCAGAGCTTTTAGTGTATTATGATGAATTGGTATTTATATGGTATAAGTATATAAAACATTTTTTTGCTTTTAAGGACTGTATGTTTTAAAGATGGTGTCTAAACATTAATAAAGAATTAACTGAACTGAACCTCGTATTCAAGAGTTGGCATAATTCATTTTCGAATTACACTGCTCTCCTAGAAAGAACAAGTATAATTTGGTGAGGAAATATGCAATATTGTGTATTTTCCATTCTCGTGTATTCCAGAGACATCTTGAGACAAGGCAAATGTATTGAGGGTTGTCTAAAGGTAACTATAAAACTGAACCTGAAGAAAAAAGAAACTCGCTGTGTTCAATCTCAATAAGGCACTTAGATAGTTATAACACACACACATGTGAATCCACTTGGGGCTGGCTGGGGTACCTGTTCATAATACTGATACTATTGAAGAAAATCATCTCTGCTATCAGAGGATACATATCTCTGCCCAGCAATGTGTTGACCAGTTTACTGAATGACAGTGCCTATGACAGTGCCTAGGCTTGGGGTCCATTTTATGAAAAGTATCTATCCAATTCATTGGCAATGAATGAATTAATTTCTGGTGGATATGTTGAAGCGCATCATGAATGTGCTAGTGAAGTTCTAGCTTTCCCCTTCTTTTCCGTCCCTTTAATCGGTATTTTATTCAGTGTTATATAAGAACTCAACACAATACTGTGACATGAATGTCTGATAAAATTCTGTTAGAAAATCAGAATTCAAAAGAAACATGCGTGTGTGACTGGACTAATCACATGTCTATTGAACCTTCAAAAAGAACATGATACAAAATATATGTTTACTGGGATATTTCCCAAAGTTAGCAAGGAGGAGACAGAAAAAATTACTTTTTCCAACATGATATATATAGCTTGTTCAACAAAGAAGATCCAATATTTCCATTAAAGGGCACTGGTATTTTCCCACATTACGAGAGAAACTAAGAATTACACTGCAATACAGCTCTCAATCACTAAATATATCATTAAAATAGAATGACTGGGGTATTCTTTCACTGAACACTTGTTATGGCAATATTTTCAGTAAAAGTGTGCATCCTTACCATGAGGCAGAAAGCTCGAGCCATAATTCCCTGTGGCTTCCCCGAGAGGAAGCTGTGGAGTGTATGAGGCAGACCAATGTGCTGGAGCTGATGGGTAACCTTATCAGCCTGCTGTCTACCACTGGCCAGTAATGTCACTCATACCGGGCAGCAAGTACTTTGTGTGAGCTTTTTGATACACAATTCTTAATAGGAATTCCAGATTTGATGCAGATCCTTACTCTCTTAAGCACCATGCACTTCTCCTAACTCCTATAAGCATAGTTTAGATTGCTTTTGATTTTTAACTGACATCTTTTCCTGAATAGTCCACCTCTAAGCCGAATCAACACATTTGTTAGCCTCTGTCCTAAGGCCCACTATTCTAAGACTGCTTGCCATTAAAATGGTAGCTCTGATGGGCTGTCGTCTTGGCAATGAAATGCATCCTCCTTTTCGCCCCTTGAGGGTAATTTTTGGCAGTTTGGAACACTGCCATGTCATTGGTAGTAACCCAGGCCTGCTTGCTCGATGACAGTGTCATCTTGAACCTGCTACCACTACCTCCTAATGGTGAAGCATGAGGATTTCTCCATTGCTGATCCTATATATTCCCTTAATCCTGACCCTTGTTCCCATGAGAGACCTCTTTTTTTGGGATTGCTAAGAACTTGTGGTGGTGGCGCTCCCCATTGTCCCTGCTTCTCTTCCATATGGCGTTCCCTGGACTTGTCAGTAGCATAAATGTTGACTAGGCCTGCAAGTTGGACCATCTGCTTCTATACACAAGACTTTCCTGTTCTCTCTGGTGTTGGACTTGTCCCTTTTGGCAGGTTCACCCCAAAACTTTTTGCATTTGCCTAGCCCGTTTCTGTAACCTGGTGTTGGTGATTTTAGGCCTCTGCGCAATTTTTCACTGTGGTCCAGTGAAAAGTGTGTGCGCTCTCTGTGTGTGGGTGGTGAGAGTGGCCTGCCCTCCCATAGGAATGCATGGGGAATATGTGTGTCCATGGTAGTTCCTGATGTGTGGGGAGTGCAGGGGCGAGTTTGGTATGTGCGAACTCGTGGGAATAAATGCTGCGCGATGATGTACGTGGATTTATGGTGTCTAGTGGAGAAGTGCCACTTCTAGAAGTTGGCATGTCTGTGCAGTACATGTGAATTGACTGTCTGGCATGTGATTGGCTGGAGCTGGCTGGTGTGCCTGGCTCCAGGAGTCAGGATGGGTCTGCCCCAGTGGTGAATGAAGAGATATGCATGTTGATGGGAGGGAGGAGTGCACCTGGGGCCTGAATAGGGCTGGCCCTTCCCTCCACAATGCTGGCTCCACCCCCTGTGGTGTGTCTGATGTCCCTGACCCACCCTGTGAATAGGCAGGGGGGCTGAGCAAAACAAAGTGTTCCAGAACCAGTTGCATCTGGTTCACCCCTTGCCTGCACCTTTGGAAACAAAGGATGTGTGTATAAAAGAGGGGCTGTGACCCAATGAAAATGTTCTTGTCTTTCACTTGAAACTACCAGGGGCGTGCTGCTGCTGGGGCCCAGCGGAAGGCGTGCCTCCCTGGGCCCTGCCCAGCCCCTGGATATCTGGAGGACTTCTTTCCCTGGACTTGGTTTATAGTGCTAAGGGAGTGCTGTACTTCTATTCCTAGGAGCGCTCTCTGTTTCTTCCATGGGAGCGCTGGGGCTGTGACCTGCTGAAGTGGCGCTTTGTTTTTGTGGCCGAGCACTTCCCTTGTGGCCCCAGGCGCCTCCCTTGCAGCCTGCCTGAAGGCCGCTTAGTTATTATTCCTAGCGGGTGCCCACCCTCTTCATGGCCGCTTATTTTGTTTATCTTTAGCAGGTGCCCACCCTGCATTATGGCCGCCGTGCCGATGTGTATTTAAATTGGGCGGGTGCCCACCCCGCAACTTTGCCCGTATTCCTATTTTTAATTTACGGGTGCCACCCCGCTCTTATGCCGCCTACTTACAGGGAGCCTACCCCTCATAGAGTTGCTCACCGTTGCCGCGAACCGCGGCCCGCCTGGTTGTGGGCGGGGCCTGCAGACGGAAGCGGGAGGAGAACTGTCGCCGAATTCAGCGCAAGGCTCCCGTGAGCCCAGGAGAGCCCCGCAGACAGTAGCAATATGGCGACGGCAGGCGGAGGGGGCCCGAGGCACATTGTCGGTGCCTGCCTCTGCCACATTAAAAGGGAACTGGAGCCTTAGAGGAGACGGCTGGCAGGGAGCAAGAGCAACCCCGTAAGGAGGGGGATTGGGGTTGTCCCCTTTGGTTCCCTAAGCGGTCCCGACATTGCGGGCTTTCTAGCGATGGGCTATTTGTGTATAGGGCCCCGGGTCGGTCCCGAGGGCCAGTGGTGCCCGTACTTCCCCGCGTGGACCCGTGTCCCTAACATTTGCCCATAAGGGCTTACGCTGGCCCGAGGGGCCCATGCTTTAGTGTTAAATGTGGCCCTGGTTGTTTGCAGAGCCACGTGGGGCTCCACCACTGACCTGATCCTTAGTAGGGCCTAGGTGGCTCCAGCATTTCAGGGGACAAGTTCTTTCCTGTTTTAGGCACCATTAATCAGAGAGCCTGCGGGCTCCAAAGACGCCACAGTTGATTTGAGAGCCAGATGGCTCCAGGGTGCACAGTCAGTTGTCCCTATGGGCTAGTGAGAGCCCATGCCCCCTTTGCCTTTGCTGATTCACAGCTGCCCAGCAAGTAGTGGGCAGCTGCACCATTTAGGTGCAATCTTTGAATGAGAGTCCCTGAGAGGGACAAGAGTGGCACAGAGGTGCCAGGCCTTCCACAGCTGCACAGCACTTACTGCCAGCTGCAGCGTTTAGGCCTCCCAGTGATTGTTCTCAGCTGCCCAGCAAGGAGTAGGCAGCTGCAAAGTTTAGGTTGGCGCATATGACACACTCCTGACTGGCGCTGCCTTAGCAGCGCGCCCTGACATTCTGGACACAGGGCATTTGAGCCCCTTCTTGGATGGCCAGTTGGCCAGGGGGACTGGTAGATGTATAGGGTGCAAGGCCCTAATGTGATTTATGTGATTAAATGTGATTGTGGTGCTAGGAAATGTAATGCATCTAGTATGTTTTACGCACCCTGTGTTTGATACCTCTAGATATGGTTTAGGCTTATGAGGTTGTTTTACCTATTTAGGTTTGTGTTACTGAGATTGTACTTCACTGTGATTTACGCCCCTAATGAGAGTTATACTTAGGAGGTAGGGTCTAATGTGTTCAGACTAGTGAGGAGATTGCATAATGTGTTTATGCAGGTGAGGTTGGCGCAGGATGTAATTTGCGCCTGATGTGACTGTGCATAATGTAAAGTTATGTTACAGGTTGAGTTGGAGTACAGTGACTACCAGTGGCTACTGGTTGTATGTTTATGATCTATTTTTACGTGTACCAATTTCTGCTAAGTGTTGACCCTGACAGTGGCCCATGTGGCCATGTCCTGTGTAAATAATCCCTTGTGAATATTGCCCGTGCCATTTGGCACAATGTATATTGTGTGATTACTACCTGACGTGTTTTGAGAATACAAAGGCTATTTTTATATACCCTTGTGTGGAGTTACATTTGTGTGTGGACTTGAATCAAGCTGCAGTATGCAACACCCATCGAGGGCCCCAAAGTAAAACTCACCTAGGGAGATTATTAAGTGCACGCTGTAGCCTATTGAGATGGGCTAGCCAGTTTCTGCCGGTACCTATAACCCTAGCTGTGAATGATTGCATTAAGTCACGGTTCATCCGCTCCACAACACTATCACCCACAGGTCGGTATGGAGACGAAAAGTTGACTTGGACCCCCAATGAACTCATGGCATCCTTGTACGCCTTAGAGGTAAACGCTGGACCGTGTTTTGAATGGAAGGTGCCACACGTAAAAATTCCCACAAAGGCAAGCAAATCTCTTTTGACAGTTCGTGAATCAGCACTTCGGTGGGGCCACACCCATACAAAGCGCATGCAAGAATCAACTGCAACTAAGATGTACTTATACGCAGTATCTGAAGAAAAAGGACCGCAGTCATCCAAATAAACACAACCAAGTAGTTTATTGGATATGTACAAATGTGTCTGGGGTGGACGCGTAGCAGTCAAAAGCTTGATCTGCTGGCAAATGTCACATTAAAGGACATAATTACACATCTGTTTATACTGTCCCCGCCATCAAAAACACTGTTGTAACTGAGATACAGAAGCTGAAATGCCCCCATGCGCGGACGCAACACCCTCATGGACCGCTGTAAACAGCACTGACCTGCGGTCCGCGTTGGGAATCAATATGTCACCAACGTCTGGTTTTTTCACATAAGGAACTTTATCAGGTCTTAAATGATAAGAAAACTATGAAGGAAATCCAGTAGGATATTTGCTTCCCTTCTCAGTAGCGGCAATTGCTGCCAAAACGTCATCATCAATCTTACTTTTGGAACGTGTAACTGCTGCAACCAAATATGTTGAAACTGCTGTTTTCGTGGCCTCACCGGCCAGACTATTGCCTACAGCGTGAACTCCCACACGCTGATGACCAAGAGTATGAATTACATACACGAGTGGCAGTTGCTCTTTAAGTTCAGCCATTCGAACCCAGTTCATTTTGTGTTTTATTGTGCTACCTTTGGAGTCACAATAGTCGTTCTGAGTACAAAAAAACAGATTGTCATCTTAAGACTGGACACAGTAGTAAGAGTCACTCACAATAAGAGTAGTCACACCAGGGTCTGCGTACTCCAATGCAAGCATCAGAGCATGGAGCTCCGCTAACTGGGCGGTACAGTCCACTAATGTCTGTGTATGCATGACATCGGACTTAAATTCTCCATCCACCATGGTACCAACCACAATAGCGCAAGCCAAGACGTATGCGTGCTTAGACCCATGTGCAACTTGCGCAGAACCATCAGTGTAAATGATACAATGGACCTTACATAAAGAATCAGTGGAGTCGAGGGCATTAGCTACGACAAGAGGACTTGTCCGCTTTGAAAAAACCTAAAGTGGCCCCTCTTAACAGCTTATAACGCAATGGTCTCCACGCAATGTCTCTATGGGGCCGAGCTGTTAGCCATTAGTATGGAGGGAAGTTGGGAGAGGTGTGAAAACAAATGTCTGACAAAAACTGTTGGCCCTCCCTAAATGTGCAATATCCCAGGCAATAAGATTAGAAGCAACATTGCAAGCCTGGAACTTCCTAGCTTATAAATCAACCCTGCGTTTTGAGATACATTATTGGTCCCAAATACTCAGAAGATATCAGCCTGCTGTGCCACTGAAATAGAAAGAGGTAAATTACAGTGGGCAAGGAAGGTAAAGAAAAGATTAGAAGACATTGCAGGAACCTTAAAACTAGAATTAAAAATAGCTGAAGCCCCAATATCTAAAGCAGAAATAAAATCAGCATGAAAAAAGAATTTAGATTGACTGACTTGAAATATGTAAGGAACAAACCTCTGCAAAATACATGTTATATCCATGGGAATATATGAATGTATTCCCTTATTTTTCGGATTTACCATGTACCATGTTACGATTACTACTATTAAAGTTCCGGGCAGGATTACATGTGCGTTATGTAAGAGCTGAGAAATTTGAAGCCCCTTTAGATCAAGAGAATAACTACAGATGTGGACTGCTGTTTCATAACCTTAACGTGCATGTTTTAATTAATTGTCGTCATTTTTATAGGCCAAGCTGCTTGATTTTAAAACCTCTTTTCAAAAAATATAATATCAATTGTCGGAATGTTGCACTATAACTTCTCTTAAGGATGGAATTTTTTTGTGTGACTTGTGCACTGGCTAAGTTTCTTAAAAAATGTTTGGATTAGTGTCTTTTAGTGTAATTAGTGGGGGTTCAGAGCTTTTAGTGTATTATGATGAATTGGTATTTATATGGTATAAGTATATAAAACATTTTTTTGCTTTTAAGGACTGTATGTTTTAAAGATGGTGTCTAAACATTAATAAAGAATTAACTGAACTGAACCTCGTATTCAAGAGTTGGCATAATTCATTTTCGAATTACACTGCTCTCCTAGAAAGAACAAGTATAATTTGGTGAGGAAATATGCAATATTGTGTATTTTCCATTCTCGTGTATTCCAGAGACATCTTGAGACAAGGCAAATTTATTGAGGGTTGTCTAAAGGTAACTATAAAACTGAACCTGAAGAAAAAAGAAACTCGCTGTGTTCAATCTCAATAAGGCACTTAGATAGTTATGACACACACACATGTGAATCCACTTGGGGCTGGCTGGGGTACCTGTTCATAATACTGATACTATTGAAGAAAATCATCTCTGCTATCAGAGGATACATAGCTCTGCCCAGCAATGTGTTGACCAGTTTACTGAATGACAGTGCCTATGACAGTGCCTAGGCTTGGGGTCCATTTTATGAAAAGTATCTATCCAATTCATTGGCAATGAATGAATTAATTTCTGGTGAATATGTTGAAGCGCATCATGAATGTGCTTGCGAAGTTCTAGCTTTCCCCTTCTTTTCCGTCCCTTTAATCGGTATTTTATTCAGTGTTATATAAGAACTCAACACAATACTGTGACATGAATGTCTGATAAAATTCTGTTAGAAAATCAGAATTCAAAAGAAACATGCGTGTGTGACTGGACTAATCACATGTCTATTGAACCTTCAAAAAGAACATGATACAAAATATATGTTTACCTGGATATTTCCCAAAGTTAGCAAGGAGGAGACATGAAAAATGACTTTTTCCAACATGATATATATAGCTTGTTCAACAAAGAAGATCCAATATTTCCATTAAAGGGCACTGGTATTTTCCCACATTACGAGAGAAACTAAGAATTACACTGCAATACAGCTCTCAATCACTAAATATATCATTAAAATAGAATGACTGGGGTATTCTTTCACTGAACACTTGTTATGGCAATATTTTCAGTAAAAGTGTGCATCCTTACTATGAGGCAGAAAGCTCAAGCCATAATTCCCTGTGGCTTCCCCGAGAGGAAGCTGTGGAGTGTATGAGGCAGACCAATGTGCTGGAGCTGATGGGTAACCTTATCAGCCTGCTGTCTACCACTGGCCAGTAATGTCACTCATACCGGGCAGCAAGTACTTTGTGTGAGCTTTTTGATACACAATTCTTAATAGGAATTCCAGATTTGATGCAGATCCTTACTCTCTTAAGCACCATGCACTTCTCCTAACTCCTATAAGCATAGTTTAGATTGCTTTTGATTTTTAACTGACATCTTTTCTGAATAGTCCACCTCTAAGCAGAATCAACACATTTGTTAGCCTCTGTCCTAAGGCCCACTATTCTAAGACTGCTTGCCATTAAAATGGTAGCTCTGATGGGCTGTCGTCTTGGCAATGAAATGCATCCTCCTTTTCGCCCCTTGAGGGTAATTTTTGGCAGTTTGGAACACTGCCATGTCATTGGTAGTAACCCAGGCCTGCTTGCTCGATGACAGTGTCATCTTGAACCTGCTACCACTACCTCCTAATGGTGAAGCATGAGGATTTCTCCATTGCTGATCCTATATATTCCCTTAATCCTGACCCTTGTTCCCATGCGAGACATCTATTTTTTGGATTGCTAAGAACTTGTGGTGGTGGCGCTCCCCATTTTCCCTGCTTCTCTTCCATATGGCGTTCCCTGGACTTGTCAGTAGCATAAATGTTGACTAGGCCTGCAAGTTGGACCATCTGCTTCTATACACAAGACTTTCCTGTTCTCTCTGGTGTTGGACTTGTCCCTTTTGGCAGGTTCACCCCAAAACTTTTTGCATTTGCCTAGCCCGTTTCTGTAACCTGGTGTTGGTGATTTTAGGCCTCTGCGCAATTTTTCACTGTGGTCCAGTGAAAAGTGTGTGCGCTCTCTGTGTGTGGGTGGTGAGAGTGGCCTGCCCTCCCATAGGAATGCATGGGGAATATGTGTGTCCATGGTAGTTCCTGATGTGGGGGGAGTGCAGGGGCGAGTTTGGTATGTGCGAACTCGTGGGAATAAATGCTGCGCGATGATGTACGTGGATTTATGGTGTCTAGTGGAGAAGTGCCACTTCTAGAAGTTGGCATGTCTGTGCAGTACATGTGAATTGACTGCTTGTGATTGGCTGGAGCTGGCTGGTGTGCCTGGCTCCAGGAGTCAGGATGGGTCTGCCCCAGTGGTGAATGAAGAGATCTGCATGTTGATGGGAGGGAGGAGTGCACCTGGGGCCTGAATAGGGCTGGCCCTTCCCTCCACAATGCTGGCTCCACCCCCTGTGGTGTGTCTGATGTCCCTGACCCACCCTGTGAATAGGCAGGGGGGCTGAGCAAAACAAAGTGTTCCAGAACCAGTTGCATCTGGTTCACCCCTTGCCTGCACCTTTGTAAACAAAGGATGTGTGTATAAAAGAGGGGCTGTGACCCAATGAAAATGTTCTTGTCTTTCACTTGAAACTACCAGGGGCGTGCTGCTGCTGGGGCCCAGCGGAAGACGTGCCTCCCTGGGCCCTGCCCAGCCCCTGGATATCTGGAGGACTTCTTTTCCTGGACTTGGTTTATAGTGCTGAGGGAGTGCTGTACTTCTATTCCTAGGAGCGCTCTCTGTTTCTTCCATGGGAGCGCTGGGGCTGTGACCTGCTGAAGTGGCGCTTTGTTTTTGTGGCCGAGCACTTCCCTTGTGGCCCCAGGCGCCTCCCTTGCAGCCTGCCTGAAGGCCGCTTAGTTATTATTCCTAGCGGGTGCCCACCCTCTTCATGGCCGCTTATTTTGTTTATCTTTAGCAGGTGCCCACCCTGCATTATGGCCGCCGTGCCGATGTCTATTTAAATTGGGCGGGTGCCCACCCCGCAACTTTGCCCGTATTCCTATTTTTAATTTACGGGTGCCACCCCGCTCTTATGCCGCCTACTTACAGGGAGCCTACCCCTCATAGAGTTGCTCACCGTTGCCGCGAACCGCGGCCCGCCTGGTTGTGGGCGGGGCCTGCAGACGGAAGCGGGAGGAGAACTGTCGCCGAATTCAGCGCAAGGCTCCCGTGAGCCCGGGAGAGCCCCGCAGACAGTAGCAATATGGCGACGGCAGGCGGAGGGGGCCCGAGGCACATTGTCGGTGCCTGCCTCTGCCACATTAAAAGGGAACTGGAGCCTTATAGGAGACGGCTGGCAGGGAGCAAGAGCAACCCCGTAAGGAGGGGGATTGGGGTTGTCCCCTTTGGTTCCCTAAGCGGTCCCGCCATTGCGGGCTTTCTAGCAATGGGCTATTTGTGTATAGGGCCCCGGGTCGGTCCCGAGGGCCAGTGGTGCCCGTACTTCCCCGCGTGGGCCCGTGTCCCTAACATTTGCCTATAAGGGCTTACGCTGGCCCGAGGGGCCCATGCTTTAGTGTTAAATGTGGCCCTGGTTGTTTGCAGAGCCACGTGGGGCTCCACCACTGACCTGATCCTTAGTAGGGCCTAGGTGGCTCCAGCATTTCAGGGGACAAGTTCTTTCCTGTTTTAGGCACCATTAATCAGAGAGCCTGCGGGCTCCAAAGACGCCACAGTTGATTTGAGAGCCAGATGGCTCCAGGGTGCACAGTCAGTTGTCCCTATGGGCTAGTGAGAGCCCATGCCCCCTTTGCCTTTGCTGATTCACAGCTGCCCAGCAAGTAGTGGGCAGCTGCACCATTTAGGTGCAATCTTTGAATGAGAGTCCCTGAGAGGGACAAGAGTGGCACAGAGGTGCCAGGCCTTCCACAGCTGCACAGCACTTACTGCCAGCTGCAGCGTTAGGCCTCCCAGTGATTGTTCTCAGCTGCCCAGCAAGGAGAAGGCAGCTGCAAAGTTTAGGTTGGCGCATAGGGCGCACTCCTGACTGGCGCTGCCTTAGCAGCGCGCCCTGACATTCTGGACACAGGGCATTTGAGCCCCTTCTTGGATGGCCAGTTGGCCAGGGGGACTGGTAGATGTATAGGGCGCAAGGCCCTAATGTGATTTATGTGATTAAATGTGACTGTGGTGCTAGGAAATGTAATGCATTTAGTATGTTTTACGCACCCTGTGTTTGATACCTCTAGATATGGTTTAGGCTTATGAGGTTGTTTTACCTATTTAGGTTTGTGTTACTGAGATTGTACTTCACTGTGATTTATGCCCCTAATGAGAGTTATACTTAGGAGGTAGGGTCTAATGTGTTCAGACTAGTGAGGAGATTGCATAATGTGTTTATGCAGGTGAGGTTGGCGCAGGATGTAATTTGCGCCTGATGTGACTGTGCATAATGTAAAGTTATGTTACAGGTTGAGTTGGAGTACAGTGACTACCAGTGGCTACTGGTTGTATGTTTATGATCTATTTTTACGTGTACCAATTTCTGCTAAGTGTTGACCCTGACAGTGGCCCATGTGGCCATGTCCTGTGTAAATAATCCCTTGTGAATATTGCCCGTGCCATTTGGCACAATGTATATTGTGTGATTACTACCTGGCGTGTTTTGAGAATACAAAGGCTATTTTTATATACCCTTGTGTGGAGTTACATTTGTGTGTGCACTTGAATCAAGCTGCAGTATGCAACACCCATCGAGGGCCCCAAAGTAAAACTCACCTAGGGAGATTATTAAGTGCACGCTGTAGCCTATTGAGATGGGCTAGCCAGTTTCTGCCGGTACCTATAACCCTAGCTGTGAATGATTGCATTAAGTCACGGTTCATCCGCTCCACAACACTATCACCCTCAGGTCGGTATGGAGACGAAAAGTTGACTTGGACCCCCAATGAACTCATGGCATCCTTGTAAGCCTTAGAGGTAAACGCTGGACCCTGTTTTGAATGGAAGGTGCCACAGGTAAAAATTCCCACAAAGACAAGCAAATCTCTTTTGACAGTTCGTGATTCAGCACTTCGGTGGGGCCACACCCATACAAAGCGCGTGCAAGAATCAACTGCAACTAAGATGTACTTATACGCAGTATCTGAAAAAAAAGGACCGCAGTCATCCAAATAAACACAACCAAGTAGTTTATTGGATATGTACAAATGTGTCTGGGGTGGATCAATATGTCACCAACGTCTGGTTTTTTCACATAAGGAACTTTATCAGGTCTTAAATGATAGGAAAACTTTGAAGGAAATCCAGTAGGATATTTGCTTCCCTTCTCAGTAGCGGCAATTGCTGCCAAAACGTCATCATCAATCTTACTTTTGGAACATGTAACTGCTGCAACCAAATATGTTGAAACTGCTGTTTTCGTGGCCTCATCGGCCAGACTATTGCCAACAGCGTGAACTCCCACACGCTGATGACCAAGAGTATGAATTACATACACGAGTGGCAGTTGCTCTTTAAGTTCAGCCATTCGAACCCAGTTCATTTTGTGTTTTATTGTACTACCTTTGGAGTCACAATAGTCGTTCTGAGTACAAAAAAACCAGATTGTCATCTTAAGACTGGACACAGTAGTAAGAGTCACTCACAATAAGAGTAGTCACACCAGGGTCTGCGTACTCCAATGCAAGCATCAGAGCATGGAGCTCCGCTAACTGGGCGGTACAGTCCACTAATGTCTGTGTATGCATGACATCGGACTTAAATTCTCCATCCACCATGGTACCAACTACAATAGCGCAAGCCAAGACGTATGCGTGCTTAGACCCATGCGCAACTTGCGCAGAACCATCAGTGTAAATGATACAATGGAAATCCTCCAAAGGGCGCACAGTCAAAGGGGTAGGATTACTGCCAATACTCCTGCGACCGTAAGGAGGCATCAAAAATTAACGTGACATCCGGAGACATCAATGATGTTGCCCATTGTATCCACCGTGGGTGCAACGCTTTAGAATTAGGTACACTGGCTTTCGTCACTGCCTCCAAGGCAGGATACGGGGTAACAACCAGCATGCGTTTCCCCTGCGACAGTGCGCGTTCCTTCAGAATCGCCATTTGTACTGCTGTCGAAACTTTTTCCACGGTAGAAAACCGCATTTCAGCCGAAGTGTACAAGAGTGACTTGTAAGCGATAGGTACTGTGTCACCTTCGTTATAAGTAAGGTACGTGAAACCCTCCGCCCCAGGGACGATTCTTATCACCAGGTTGGTGTGGTTATCACGAGTTAGTAAGAATTTAGATTCTAGCAGATCAGACTGCAAGGATTGCAAAATGGCTGAATGTTCAGGCAGCCAGCACGATTTGGTAAAAATTGGTTGTATCAAAGCATATAAAGACTTTGCTAAGTTAAATTTGTAACCGAAATCTGCAAAGTTGCAAATTATACGGTCAACTCGGCACAGATGCGCCCATATCTCGTCGTCTGTGAGATAAATGTCATCCACATACGAACATGCGTCTGGGTCGATTCTCTCTAAAAGAGAAACTATACGGGCAGCAAACACACCTAGACTAATCTTCTAGCCCATTGCTAAATGTTTGAATTTTTTCTGTGTGCCACCACTGGTGAAAGTGGTCCATTGACTACATTAATCGGAAAGATTGTGGGCAAAAAAAAATGTGGATATGTCAAGTGTTGTTTTAAACCTTTTACGCACAAGACCATCCACCAAGGCAGAGCCGTGGGTATTCTGTACTGCACAGGTACGGCAATGCGAGTTTAGATGCTGGTCATCCAATACCAAACGGTAAGAACCGTCAGGCTTGGTCACAGTAAAAAGAGGGTTATTCATCGGAGACACACAAGTTTCAATCACACCTTGATATTCCAATTGTTCAAGGATTTCTGCGACCGAAGTTTTCACTTCACGCCGCATGGGATATTGAGGTTGAGGCAGTGGCATAGACTGCAAGGGAATCTCATGTTGGGGGGAGAATTTATCCCAACCACAGTGAGTATGGTACAAAGCAGGCGCAAGGGCCTTAGCCCACTCTTCTTCAAAATTCAGCGCATGCCCCTGTAACACTGTGGGCGCGAAACTAGGGAGAATTACCTCCTCCCCTCTCGGAGCTGCGAGAACAAAAGGTGGGGGCCAGTCAGCCTCCGCTAACAAAATGTCGTATGTAGTTGTAAGATTTTTCCAAAATACACCTTTATGGTACGTTATATGTCACCTTCAATTAAAAGGCGGATTTCAAATAACCTATCAGGGGGAGCTACTTTAGTATCAGCTGTCTCAACAGCAACAAATTTGTCTGTCGCTGTCACCTTCAGTAGTAGACGCAGGGCCTCTCGCTCTATGGTAATCTCCGCCGCGCTGTCCAACAGCGTCAGCGCCCACGTCTGATTCCAAAGCTGCGTTCTCACTATCTATGGCATATATCGCTGTTAAAGCGGCAACCTTCTTTTTATGAAACTGGGGTCTTTTCTGTGAAGAATCCTCCTGCTTGCCTTTTCTGTCTTTCGGGTGGGGTTGGTTGCGACTCTGCTGGCCACCCCTACCTCTGCCACCGCCTCCATCACCGGACGATGAGGCAGATGTATCCTGTAAAGAACAAGGAGAAGGTTGATCAGGAACCTGAAAACGATCAGGTGACTTAATCATAGCGTGGTCGTGCAAGTCATAAGAGCGCTGAGTAGACGCAGGCACTGATGACGCCGGACTGGGACTCCTGTTTCTGATGTTGTTTTCCCTGTTTCTTGTTTTTGTTCCAATTTTGCCTTGGAGCTTTGGGTTGATCATCTTTTTCAGACTTCGACCCCTGAGTCTGTTTTTTATCTTTAGCAGAAAAGGGCTTGACACCTAAACTATTACGGCCTATGGTCTTATTAGCCGCCGTAATAATTCTTGGTAACTGACGGGGTTTATCGGCATCGGGGAACTCGCGCAATGCATTAGACACTTGGAAGTTCACCGCATCTCCCTTTATATTAGAAAGGACGAGATCGGAAACCACATCAAATGAGCCAACGAGTCTCATTCCCAATTCAACCGCAGCCTCAGTTCCGTGTTCATCCTGAACACGTTTAATAACCGTCTGCAGGACAGCCATTGACGGAGTGCCGAAGCACCTCGTGTACAGCGCTGCAAAGATTCTACCCCATGACTGTGAGAATTCTGTGTTTTTCTACAGGACTCAAATTAGGAAAAACTGCTTCCAGCTGGTCAAATTTCTCGGCAAGCCAGAAAGGTATATCATCCTTATCATGGGGACGCTTGCTCATAACCACATTAACCATGACGGGACTATGCTTCATCCCACTCAGTCCAGCTCAGAGCGCCGCAACACCAGGGGCCCCGCCCTGGAAATTGCGGGAAATATATTGAAGCGAGGCCCTAAAAACTCCAATAGCTGAGGTATATAGGGGCCTCAACTCAGCAACGGGGACTGTCCCCGCACGAGGATGCCGGGTTTATCCAGCCAAAACAGGCCAAGAAGTGCCTGGAATGGACAAAGGACCTAATCTAATTGCCGTTAAACTGTGGGAAAGGGTGCCATTAAACCAAACACAGTCCTGCCATGCAGAAATTGGAATTTCCTGAGTCCTAGATGGAACGTATTCCACAGGCATGGCTGTGTGAGTGTAAGTGTGAAACACCTGAGTAGCTGCATCCACAGCAGGAAATGTCACCCATGAGTAGAAAATCTCAAACGGGTAAGCTACCTCAGCACTCACCACTTAAATAACCGCCATGCCCTCCAAGGTGACATCATAAGCCTGCCAATGATTGCGGACCGCAATGCGACTATGCTGCGGTATATCAATGTCACCCATAACGACACAGACAGGAGAGGTACAATGCAAAACAATGTAGCACAACTAGGTAGTAATTCAAAAAGGAAACCGTTTCAAGAGATCCAAGCTTGAAAAGAGCTCTGTAACTATAGGTAGGTTTATCCGTCACCACTGTTAACCGGAAACAATAGTGAAGGGGTTAAGGACTGATATAAGTACTACTCAAGCGTCATGAAATAAGACCTCCAACGAGTGGAGAAGTGTGGCTCAGTGGTTAGAGGCGGCAGACCCGGAAGCTGAGATCGACCGTGGACCAGGGTTCGATTCCCCGCCTCGGCGGGTCTCGGGCCCATAAATTCCACGGTCTCGACAATTCTGGCTCCGGTGCCTACTCGACTCACCGGGTCACACTCTGCGACTCTGGGCAATAGCTTGCTTAATCTCCACATGGGCCCCTCGCGGCGGGATGCCTGGCTTTCACCTTGTGGACACCCTGCCGGGGTTTCTCACAGGGGAATACCAGGACGGGTTCCCTAAGCAAGCGCGGAGATGCCCCAGGGTAAGTCCTGCGCTATATAAGTTTCATACATTTACATTTACATTTACGTTGGGCGCCATGTTGCAGGGATTCTGCTCATTCACAGAACTGTGCACAGAGACTCAGGAAATCAGTGAATTAGGGTGTACCAAAAACTCACCTTAGTACCCAGAATCCCCTACCAGACTAGCATCAGTGTCTCATTAGCTCTTCGTCCTATAGCAAAGTCACCAATGATTAGACAACCCAGAACATGCAACTTAGGATACCTCAGGTAAAGTGGGAAAAATGAGCACTCTTTCGTTATACTCTGATACCAGTCCAGAACAGGGAGTAAAGGGAGACACGAGCAAGTTTAAAATGTTTAGTTTAACGCTGTGATCTCAGGTGCAGCATCTTAGCTAATACAAGCAGACATATGATAAAAAATAAGATTGTCAGCATACTTACTATTCCATAAAATACAAAGGGAGGAAGCATGTTATAATGCTAAATGGAAGCAGGTTAAATATATACCTATATTTCACCCTCCCTTGCTAGTAGGTTATTTTAGAACTAAAGAAGGTCTCTTAGGCTTACATAGGCAACCCCATACCTCAGAGATTAGCAGGACTGAATGACATCGAGTTCAGCACAAGCTCTCAGCATATGAATGTTCGCCAAGAGTGTTCAATCATGCCTACACAGTGTATTATTAAAAGCGCCAGTATCTGAGCTGTCCACAGCTGCATATATGTTCTGTCTAGAACGTGCACTGATCAGTTCGAACAACAGCAACAGTGTTGATATAACCTTAATCGCCTCGGCACTCACTGTTCAGACTAAGCTTACGAAGCAAGTCTAGCAATGTAGAAAAACAAGTTATTCTCATGTAAAGCAAAACACTCAGTCTAACTTGAAACAATATCTAACGTGTGTGTTGTGTGCAAAAGAAAGCAACAGGTAAAATGGTGTTTAAACTTCTAATAAGCTCATGCTAACCTAACATTATATAAATGCAAGGCTCAGCCCCACTGCAGTTTGACTTCCAAAAAATAACTAGGAATTGTAGCTTCTTTGATTTTTCAGATGTTATTCTACATTTTTTGCCATGTACACACAGTACTTTTGTTACTCTATTTCTTAACTCCATTTCTAGTTGATATTTTATTCTATAGTTGTCCTGTACACACCATTTTGGGTGTACTTGGACTGTGTTTTCATGATATTCTTGTTTCACTGTTAGGAAACCTATCACTGATATTGGAATATGATATAATGTGGAAATATTTTTTTCTAAATAAATTAATCATATTCTTAGTAAAATTACTTAAATGAATGTGGATTACCAAACTTTATTTGCAGAAACTCCAACCCAATTTAAAAAAAAAGTAATATTATATCTGTAATCTGATATATGCTGTAAACCTAAACAGTACAATTTACACAAGATTTCAAGAGAAACATCACATTCAATTCAGAAGCAAAAAAACTGTACAATTGTACAACATTGTATTTAAAAATAATTACAGCTATTTTACATAATATGGTGCAATAATGTACTTAAATCAATTACTGCGGAATTTACAGCAGGCAAGTTCAAAAACCACAAACAACAAATATTGGCAAACTCAATAGGTTTTGTCCAGCGAGATCTACTGTATTTTTTTCAATGTGTGTTTTTAACATGTTGCACTGCAGCATGAGTAAAGAACTGCTGTGCAACATGTAAGATTTTTTTTTTAAAAGCCAATTGATCTTGCATAGGCAAAACCGATTGGTTATGTCAATGCTTGTTTTATAAAACATGGACTCGACCTTCAGGTATTGGAGCATTTTACATGAGCACCAGTTTCATTACAAGTGGTCAAGTTTTTTCAGGCCCAGGGAGATTAAGTAATTTACGCAGAATCATAGGATGTTGAGCCGACACCAAGACTCAAACCTGGATCCCCAGTTCCAAAGTAGTTAGCTCGTGCAGTAAGGACACATCCTTTCCTATACTAAGCCCTAGCATTTACTTCATAACCAGCAATGACTGAGGTATGTGTGTATACCAACCAAACACATACAAAGTTTACTATATGTTTGCTGTGGCAGTGCTGTCATGAACCAAACCTAGTGACGTTTCTAGGCATGAACTTCAAAGACTACGCAGAAGGCAGTGGAAAAGTCATATGTGGGTTAAACTTCAAAGCATATGTTTCAAAGCAATTTTGTTTAAGTAGTTGGTTAAAGCTCTTCCTTTTGAGTTTGCTCTGAAATTCTAATAGGTTCCCTTTCTCTGATAGTTTGTCACCTAATGAAGGTTTGAGCAGGCTCCAATTGCCCCACCCCTGGTGCTCTATCACTGGCTACTTGATAGGAGCAGGGTGTTAAACAGCGCCTTGTAACATGGTATTGAAACCTACAATGAGTGTGTTTACTATATCTGGTGGGCGGTGACGCTGCGGGAAACAGAAGATGGATTCAGTTCGAGTATGACACCACCACACCCCAAGACTCAGTTAAGACACACTAAAGCATAGAAGGCCACCCCTTTCCCCAGGGAACTTCACATAAAGTAAACCCCTGCCTTTGTTTACTGTTTCTCAGCTGTGCTTTCCTGCAGGTGCTCTCTCCAGGCTAGAAGAGCAGGAAGAAACCTTTTTTGGGGAGGAAGTGGTGGAGGGTTATACACTATCACTGACTGCCACAGCCACCCAAACAGCTTGATTATTAAGAAGTAAACACCTTCCAAGGCAATAGGAACATGCTGCATCCACTCTGCAGGTGCTTTTAAGCTCCGCTCTCAAGAGAGCACCCTATTCTCACTTTCATTCCGCACCAAGCCCCTTGGGAGTATATTTCTGGTCCTCAGACACATCACCAAAATGTTTAACTTATCTCGCAATAATTTATTTGTTTAATCCATTCAAGCATCTGCAAGGCACCCTGGACTGGACAAGACAAGAGCAACGAGGCAGCACTTGTGGCACCAGTCTGCCATGTAAGCAAGAATGTCTGATGTACTGAGACCACAGCTGAAAGCAGAGCTTTATCCAGTCACGTCCGGTCTGAAGGCGTGGAGGCGAACCATTACCCAACTTGGAAACACAAACCTTGAATAACTTGCTCTTATTCTTTACTGTACATCAGCAAAATAGATTTATTTGATGTTAGAATAACAAATTTGCTCCAAAATGAGGCAGTTTGCTGCTTAATTTAACCATCACCATGTATTTTGTATTTGTTTAACATGGGGATGGTCTTAAAGCTGTTACATGTGTGAAAAGATTAACAATGTTCCACTTCTACGGGGTAGGGAGCAGCAACAGCAGGAAGAGAGCTGGGCTGAAGGGTAAGACTACAGAGACATGTACTGAAAAAAGAGTACACAAAGGAGCCTGCGGCCAGTGAAAGGACACTAGCAGCAAACAGGAAGGTGTACTTGTTCCATGCTCCAAGGCCGAGGCACACAGGAATCCCAAGGAGGAAGTAGAGGTGAGGCGGAGGCAATGACTAGTAAGAAACAGGGAAGCAAGAGTGATGTTGGAACAAACCTGTATTCAGTAATGGGTGGGTACTTTAGCCATTATGAGCATGTTTTTTGTTGTTTACAAGAGAGTTCACAAGCACAGCGCAAGCACTGTGCAGGCGAATCCTGAAAAAAGGTTCCCGAAAGTATGACCCCAGATGTAGTACCTACTCTATGCTTAATGATGTCCAATGTCTTTTGTTATTCCTCTCAAAAGCTTCAGGCAGAGACTAACAGAGGACAATGAGAATTTTCCTGCACCAGACTGAGGTAGAAAAGGAGGCACCCAATTATAAATGTACATTGGAGGCTGGTAGGGAATGGGAGTGGCGGGTAAGTGAGGGGGTTTGAAAAAAAACACTTATTTTTGAAACGGCCGCCATCTCTTCGTCGTGTTGCCGCTCTTCTTTGGTCTGAACTAGGAAGCACCCAGGCTCCCCATAGTCAATCACAGTGCTGCAATGCAGCTTTGCAACTGGTCTGAGTGTCCTGTGGTTCATCACTCAGACTGGTACCTGGAGCCAGTGCATGTTCCTCGCCAGCCCGAGGCAGCTGGCCAAGCAGTAATGCACACTTGAAGTGTGTGAACCACTCCTACCCCTTTGACCCTACCCCACCCTGTCCTAACACAGCCCTGTAGCAAATTAAAATAAAATAATAATAACAATTGGGCATATTATCAAGAACGACGATAAAATTATCACCGCTTTACGCGATAACGAGCTTGATAATATGCCCTTGTGAATTCCCATAGAAGTCCAGGTTAACACCAGAACCTGGGCCGCTATGGGAATTCACAACGACATATTATCAAGCCCATTATCGCCGCTTTAGCGGCAGTTTCCTGCCGCTAAAGCGGCGATAATTTTATCGCCGTTCTTTATAATATGCCCCAAGGTTCTCTGTGAGCACTGTGGTGATGCTCCTCCGCCTGAGGGGCAGCCCATGAAAATGTATGGAGACAATTGCCATCTGCCACAAGCCAAGTCTATCTCTCACCCAACTCTCCCAAAACTGATATACATTTGACTGATACCAGGAACAGTAAGGGGCAGGGATCCTCATTCTTCATGAGCAACAGTGAGGCCCCACAAAGGATACTTTAGGGACTACCTGGAGGGGGTGCCTTAAATGAATTAAAAAGGGAAGCAAAAGGCTTTTTTCCAACATCTAAATTGAGGTTTAAATGGCACTACAGGCTGCAGTGGCGGCCTGAGACATGTTTTAAAAGGCTACTTTAGTGGGTGGCACAATCAGTGTTCCAGGCCAACTAGTAGCATTTATTTACCAGCCCCTTGTCCATGTAGTGCCATCAACTTGGAACTTACAAGTAAATTAAATGGACCAATTAGATGGAAGTCAATTGTACCAAGTTTTAGGGAGTGGGCACAAGCACTTTGCCATTGGTTACTTGAGAAAAAGTACACAAAGTCCTAAAGCCAACAAACATGGATGCAGCAATGGAAGGCAGCAGTCTAGAGGAGACCCTCCAAAATGGACCAGGCACAAACAACCACAACTGGAGTGAAGGATTTATTAGAATAGCAAGACTGTATGGCTCTTGGGGGGGGCGTGGCTTGTGCGCTCTGCAAGATGATGGCGTTTAGTTGAGCTCTGTTTCCTAACAGAGCTAACAAGAGTGATTCCGGTTATCTAATGATCTTCTCCCGTATCTCCATCGCTGGATAAACCTCCCGACATATGGTGGCTCACATTTGCGGTAGTGGGTGAGTTTAATTTCCACAATAAGGCTGCCTTTACAGCGACTACATTTTCCTGATGAGAGTAGCCGCCATTTTGTTTGTGCGGCGCTCGCGTCTTTTGAGAAGTTATCTGAGGGCAAAACGTCTTCTCAATTGTGGCTATTTCAAGTCATATTTTCACCAAGGGAGTGATAACTCACAACCACAAGAGTCAGGAGAGTTTCACAGGTTAGACTCAAGCTGCACATATCCTTGGCTTGCAACACCTTCCAGCTGTGCACTTCTCTCCTCATGTGGATGTTTACAGACCTTCTACTCCCTGCAGAGTCAATTATCTAGGACTCCAACTTTGCTTGATGCTTCCTTCTGATGCCTACTTCTTGGGGGTCTTTATCTTTGCGTCCTGTTCATCATTTTAGGGAGCCCAAACACATTTATGAGCAATTTTTCTATGGAAAATTTCTACAGGCTTGATTGCTTCAGTACTTGAGGGTCGCTATATTCAAAAACAGAGACAGCTATCAGTGATTGTTTTTATGGGTGCGTATCTTCAACGTCTGACAGGACTGTGGCTGTTAACTGTATTTGATTGCCCTACGATCTGTATGAAGGTATTCTTTTGGTCACCTGATAACCTTGTCTTGCATCTTTCATGCTAAATTCACCCCCTGCTCTACGACAACACACATCAATGTTGGCGGGCTCCAATAAGCTGCCCTTCGGATGTTGGAAGCAAATGGTGTGAAGGAGTGGGGTCTGTCATCATCCCTACCCTTCCTCTCATTGGCATGTTGCTTGATTTGTACTAATTCTTCATGAAAGGGGTCATAAAATTTAGTAAAATGTTTTCATTGCTACTCTTCTACTCCATACTATGCCAGTCTATCCTAGGTCTCTCACAGGTGATTCAAGCTTGAGTGGATGTGAATAAGTATTCAAACGTTGTATGGTATTTCCTCTGTAATTACCTCACATTGCATCTCTTACTTTTGTACAGGCCTGTGAGCTCCTCTATTAATTTATACTTTACAATTTATTTCATACTATAGTCACATAATCAGGGATTTGACTCTACCATTCATCAGCACTGTGACTCTTTTATTTACATATCCCTGCTGAGACATACATCATTGTGCACCTGTTTTTATGGGAAGGATTCCTACGTCTAGAAACTTCCTCACCGACAAGTACATTTTGAATAAGTATTCAAACGTTGTATGGTATTTCCTCTGTAATTACCTCACATTGCATCTCTTACTTTTGTACAGGCCTGTGAGCTCCTCTATTAATTTATACTTTACAATTTATTTCATACTATAGTCCCATCATCAGGGATTTGGCTCTACCATTCATCAGCACTGTGACTCTTTTATTTACATATCCCTGCTGAGACACATATCATTGTGCACCTGTTTTTATGGGAAGGATTCCTACTTCTAAAAAACTTCCTCACCGACAAGTACATTTTATCAAAATGGCTGGTGACTCAGTCTCCCTCACAAAGACATCTTCATCTGGTGCCAAAACGAAGAAAGTAAAAAATTATCCTCCATCCCCGGTCCAGTCTTCCTCTAATCCGGTCTTGGACTGAATTTTAGATGAATTGCATGTACTAAAACCAGTCATAATTACCACTAATGAAAATCTACAATTAAATGAATCAGCATGTAAATTGATGGATCAGCATGGAAAGTAAAATGTCTGAAATAGAACAACGCATACGTAATCTTCAAGATATGGCTACTAAAATACTCTCATTGGAGCTAGAAATCTATAAACTTAAACTTCATATTGAGGACTTAGAAAACCGTAACAGAAAGAACAAACTTCTTTTATATTGACTACCTGAAAATATTGAGGGTCCAAATCTTCTATCTTTTTTTTAAGACATTTTTGTCTTATCTCGTCATCCTTCAGTCTTTGACTCCTCTCAACATTCAGCGTGCTCATCATCCTGGTCGTCTTCAACTTTTTCTAGAATTCAATGACCTGATGCATGTATTAGAAATTGCCAGAGAAAAACGCCTTCTTGTCTGGTCGGGTCATAAAATTTTCATATCAGGATAGAAGGATTTGTTGCAACCGCCAACAGGAACCAATGTCACCATATCCTCCAATACCCAATGTGACTCACTGGCAACATTTTTCATCAATAAGGTTGAACATATTTATAGCGCCCTTGATGAGAGGCAATGCCCCATCAAACCTGTGGCAACCCCTATCCCCAGTATACCCCTGCACCAGCCGCAGTCGGCAGTAGGAGTTCCTGAAGGGCGGTGACGTGGGGAGGGAGAGGGGCAGAGTGTGGGGTAGTAATGTATGGATTACGGAGTTTAACAGGTAAGTAAACATATAAATAAATAAAATGAATTTCATTGCGCGCACTGCATCAATAAATGTGATGCAGTGCGCGCAACAAAATCAGTTTTATTCATTTATATGTTTACTTACCTGTTAAACTCCGTAATCCATACATTACTACCCCCCACCTTGACCCTCCCCCTCCCCACGTCACCGCCCTGCAGGAACTCCTACTGCCGGCCGCGGCTGCCCTGCACGCCCTAGAAACTCTGCCACCTGAATCTCCTGAAGACTAAGCTACTCTAGCAGCCAAAGTCAAATCTGGTTCTCCCGACGACCCAGTAAAACCAAACATATTCAGGAAACTCTACAACTGCGGGTAGGAAATTTATTAACAACTCCCTCCAATCAGCAGTGATTCCTAAATCCTGGAAACATGCTAAAATTGTACCGCTACTAAAAAAGCACACTCTTGATTCATCTTTGCCAGAGAACTTTCAAACTATATCTCTGCTTCTATGTCTGGCCAAGATTATGGAATCACACGTCAACATTATTCTGACCAAATATCTATTGTCCAATCAGATTCTGTATAGTTCCCAGAATGGTTTCCGATCCAGACACAGCACGGAATCAGCGCACATGGCAGTCACAGAGCAGCTGTGGGCAACACTAGATGAGGGTAGTACGTCAGCACTATTTTTACTCGATCTTAGTGAAGCCTTTGACACGGTCTCCCATAAAATCCTTCTCCAGTGGCTTGAGGCTCGAAGCACAAGACACCTACTCCAGCGAGCTATGTGATTCCATAGCTGATCACTTTGTCGACAAGGTCGACAAAATATACGCCACTTTTTCTGATGGAACTGACTCCTCTAGCACACAGATGGCAGTCAAAAATAGTCCTACTGTTAAATCCCGCTTAACATGCTTTAAAGTACCTGAGAGAAAGGAACTGCTGAACATTGCTCAAAGCATACAGTCCGGATCCCCCGCGACATGTGCCCCCCTAACCGTTGCAAGGGAGTCTTGGAGAGTATGATTGATCAAATCTCTCATATCATCACTCTTTCTCTCCAAGAATGCCACGTTCTTGACACATGGAAAACAGCCCAGGTCATCCCTCTGAAAAAAAAACCTAATGTCCACATCTCCCAACTCCAAAATCTCCGGCCCATTTGCCTTCATCCCTTCTGTGCCAAAATAGCGGAAAAAATCGTCAATAGGCAGCTTATGAAATACCTGGAAGAGAACTCCCTCCTACACCCTACTCAGTCAGGGTTTAGAGCCGGCTACTCGACTGAGTCTGCCGTCCTCTATTCCACTGAGTGTCTCAGACAAATGGCGGACGAAGGACAGACAGCAGCGCTGATTTTATTAGATCTCAGTGCAGCATTCGACACCGTGCTGCACACAACGCTGCTGTCTCGCCTCTCTGACATGGGAGTAGAGGGACCTGCCCTTGCCTGGTTAAAATCCTTCCTGGCTAACAGAAGCTTTCAGATGTACTGTCCCCCTTTCACATCCTCCCTCCGGAAGCTGAAACTTGGTGTCCCACAGGGCTCCAGCCTAAGCCCAACCCTGTTCAACCTTTATATGGAACCCCTGGCTCACATAGTTGAAGCTTCCGGGGTGGATATAGTGACCTTTGCCGACGACACCCAACTGATGATCAAGCTGTCACTCGACCGTACAGAAGATGCCACTAACTTTTCCAAATGCCTGTCATCAGTTGCATTATGGATGAACAACAACTGTCTACGCCTTAACGGCGAAAAAACTGAACTATTAATCATAGGCAAATCCCCCTCCGCTTGGTCGCACTTGTGGTGGCCGGCGGAACTGGGCAATCTTCCCTCCCCCGTGGACTCTGTCAGAAATCTTGGAGTAATGCTTGACTCCGATCTCTCTTTCAGATCTCGGGTCAATAAAGTCACAGGAAGGTGCTCCAGCACATTAAAAACCCTCCGCAAAATCCTCGACCTCCTCCCCATTAATGCCAGAAAAACACTAGTCCATGCCCTAGTCACCCCCCATCTTGACTACGGCAATGTCTTGCTCCTAGGTCTAAGTAAAAAATGCTTACACCAACTGCAGTGCGTGCAAAACCCTGCTGCCCGCCTGGTACTTAACTTGCCTCGCAGAGCATCTGGGAAAAATGCCCTAGCAAAGCTTCACTGGCTCCCGGTCAAAGATCGCATCAAATTCAAAGCCTTATGCTTTACGCACCGCATCGCCCAGGGCAAAGGCCCAGGTTATTTGCAAACGCTCCTTACAATTCACCGCCCCACCAAAAACCTGAGATCGGCCGGAGCTATGCTGTTCAAACTCCCTCGCACCCGCAGAGTCAAGATGGGTGGCTGCTCTTTCAGACATCTGGCCCCCAAGTACTAGACTGAATTACCCCTGGATCTCCGTATGGAACCTTCAGAAACGAGATTCCGAGCTAAACTCAAGACTTATCTATACCCTGGCACCTAAACCCCCCTCCTTCCTTTTAACCATCGCTTCCCTCTCCCCTGTTTTCTGTTCTTGAGATGTAGTAGCATTCTAGCGCGGGGACACACTATTTTTAGTGCAGCCAGGCGCTTTAAAAATGGTTTTATTATTATTATTATTATTATTGAGGAGATCAGAGTCAAAGGCAGGGCCCTGGCCTGGTTTGCTTTGTTTCTTTCGGAACGCTCCTACCAGGTCCACGCCACCCTATCTGTCTAGTATCTACTCTCTAACCTGTGATGGTCCCCAAGGCACTGCCCTGAGCCCCACACTGTTCAATGTGTACGTCCGCCCTCTGGCTCTTCTAGCCAAAGAACGCAACATAAAATGGTATCCTAAGAGGACGATACCCAGCTGGTGTTCACCTTTTCCAACAACCCGGCCACAGACTAACGGAAATTCCGTGCGGATGTCCTTGCTATTTCAGACTGGATAACTACCTACAGTTGAACTCTTCCAAAATGGAGTTGCTCCTGGTAGGCCGTGACACTCACAAATGGGACTACCAGTGGTGGCCTACGACCTTGTGCTCCACCCCACAACCAAAAAACACTGTTAAAGATTTAGGGGTTCTGATTGACACTGCCCTAACCTTGGAGCCTCATGCAAGGCCGTGACACTCACAAATGGGACTACCAGTGGTGGCCTACGACCTTGTGCTCCACCCCACAACCAAAAAACACTGTTAAAGATTTAGGGGTTCTGATTGACACTGCCCTAACCTTGGAGCCTCATGCAAAAAAAGTGTCTGGTACATGTTTCGGCGTCTTGCGCAGCCTCAAACCCATTCTAGGGTTCTTTGATGCCCCTACCCATCAATTGATACTGCAGTCAGTGGTTCAATCTTGCCTAGACTACTGCAATGGTCTCCTGCTTGGCGTTAATAAAACAGTCTATGCTAGACTCCAACGAGTACAAAATGCAGCGGCATGTACTCTCTTTGCCATACCTAGGCAGTGTTGCACCTCCAATCTTCTCTACCGTCTTCATTGGCTGCCCATTAGGCAAAGAATTCAGTTTAAAACCTTATTCACTATTCATAAGATTCTGCGCGTCCAGGGTCCCCAAATCCTGCAGGAGTTCTGCATCTCCTATATTCCTAGGTGCGCATTACGCTCCGCCGATCAACATTTGCTATGGGTACCACGAGTCTGCCGTTGCAGAGCTGGGGGTCGTTCCTTTAAAGCCCAGGCGCCCGCACTGTGGAACTCCTTCCTTTGGGCTGCCCGCAGCACCCACGATCACTGGGCATTCAGGAAGCTGATTAAAACTGGGCTTTTAGCATGTACGGTGGGACCCCCTCAGAAGAGCAAATTGTGGCCAAGGAACAGAGGGGAACAGAAACAAATCATTATGTAAGGGGTTGTTCCTTCAGTGGCCATACATTTCAGATATCGGTATACATCCTCATATTTCAAAATTGGTGACAGAAAAAATCTTTTCTAAACAAAGATTATTCAAAAATTACTTTATTCTCTTTTTTCATTTCATATAATTACTATTTTTTAGAATTTACAAAAAAAGTGCATTTATTTTTTTGGGAGAAAGTGATTTTTACTTAATACATATAAACAATAATGACACAAATAGATTTTAAATATACACAATATCAAAAAAACCAATATCATCAAAAAGATACCCCTTGATATCAGACATACCAATCAAAATACTCACATACTAACACTCATACCACAATCAAATCACATCCCAGAATGAAGAAAAGGAACTGAGTTAAAGTTGGCAAGATCACAATGCCAATACTAGGGCCCCAAAATGTAATTTTCGGCCCTTGCACCAGATCGGTCAACGCGCGTTTCGGCGGCTCTAAGCCACCTTCATCAGGACCTTTTTCATCACGCTTAATCTGTGCAGATATCAGGGGATCTAAGAAATATATACAAGAGAAAAAGAGAAATCTGTCACCACAACAGCACAATCACATAGTGATTAATTAATAAAAGTTTTTTCACTTGTTCAGTTTAAACACAAGAGCTCATCAACGTGACCATAAGTTGCTACATGTACACATATAAGGTCATATTATCACATAAATGTGATTCCAACATGTCAAATATCACATTCCTATGGAGATGGGCAGGAACAACAGCAATTCTCTTACTGCAAAAAAAGGGGTTATCATTGCATACTAACACATCATAGCATAGAATGCATGGATGTTAATCTACTTACAATGAACCAAAAAATATATGTCCTATCGCTTAAGATCATGTAGGTGGATTCATCCGTAGGGATAAAAGGCTCACAGCATCTGCATGAAAGGTTAAGAAAGACCTTAATTTAAATTCCTAGGGTGGGGCTAACTGGAGCTAATATGTTCTCCATAGCGGGAAACTTACCGATAACACCATGCAGGGTGGTGTCCGTAATCATAAATGGTTCAAAGCTTCATACCAATTGGTGATAAGTTCTTCCTCTAATCCAGACAACTATAACAAAGATACGACGATGTAAAAAACGAGACCTGGACTATTAGAGGGTAGTGGGTTAATCTAGATGTTATAAAGGACACGCACCTCTTTAATAAATTCGGAGATGTCGATATTTTAGAACCCAAATGTGTGAGGCCGGAGAGGGGGTTGATTTTTAATAGTCTGAAATAAAAAAGAAAATCAAAGTACCTGAGTTAGACCAAGAATTTCATTTAGCAATTGTGCCCAAATTAGTAATTATGACAAGATTCTATTGAACGTAATCTTACTTATATCAGCGATTTAAATCCATTCCATAGTATGCGGCTGCTCCAAAGTTCTAAGTCCCTGAAATATGAGAATGATATATAAATATATATCTCAATAAAAAACGACAGGGAATATGTGAGCAAAGTATCAATATCTCAATTCGAGACAACATGGAGGGGACAGCACGCACTCAAACGTGTAATATCAAAATTTAAGTAAAGGACACATGAGTGGTAGCAATGTATCCGAATTACGCCGACAAAGTTAGTGGGGAATGCGTTAAACCAACCAGTTACAAGGTGGATCAATACCCCCACTATGGACTCGACGATGTGAAAACAAACTCAGAATAATTTTCTTGTTAACTATTATTAGAAAAATACCCCCGGTACCATTGTGCGGCTGCACAAAGACTGTCGAACTTCACATGCAACCAGTGAAATTCGCTTACCTAGCATCCCACAGAAACTCGCCGACGCCCCTCACAACTGCCGGAAAACACGACAAACACTAACGGGAATTTAATATCCGGCTTTAAACTGACCTCCGAAGCCATAAATCTCGCGATAACTTGCATGGTGTTCGTACAATGAAAAACACCTATCGCGATGAACATCAACAGAGGACTAAGGGACATATTCCATCTTGCTAGAGGGATACACTCTAAACGAGTGGTTCCTAAGGATTAGTATAGTGGAAAACGCCTATCGTAATAAACATAAACAGAGGACTCAGGGGCCTGTTCCATCTTACTAGAGGGAGACACTCACAGCGAGCTGTTCTCAAGAATTACAACCCAATCTACTGAACCACGGAGGCGGAAGACCTAACTAGAAAAAAATAATCATTCAAAATTATCGATATTCTCTTATTGTAGGCCATTCATTAAGTATCCCACACATGCAACGAACATGAAGCGAGACAATATCACTACGTGTAATAGCTGGTAATATGCAATTCCACCATTCAGAAAGCACCTAAAAGGATGTATTAATTATCGGAGAAATTTTGCAAAAATTAGCAGTAAGTGTATAAATATAAGTACGCAGTGAGACGAGTAGAGATATAATTACTTGGTAACATACCAAGATATCTCCTCATTCAAACCTCGTTTAACACTATCCAGAAAATATATCCAAAAGGTTTCACGCTTCTTTCGTGTGGTTTCATTTGGTTGGCCCATTTTAGGTACTACCTTTTCCAAGATAGACCATTTAATGTCATGTTCCGTATGAGAGTTCTCTAGACAATGTTGGACTAGAGGGACTGATAACTTTTTTGTCCTGATGGCAGACTTATGTTCACTGAAACGGACGCGAAACTCGCGACCCGTCTCACCCACATAAGCCAAGCCACAATCACAGAAAAGAATATACACGATGTTACTGCTGCGACAGTTCGTCAGAAATCGCAGTTTGATCTGTTTTTCATTGTATGTGATCATTTCAGATATAATGGCTGAATCACAGGCGTGACATGAGCCACATCTGTGATTGCCCAGAACCACTGTTAGGCCTGTGACAGAGCGCTGGTTATTAGAAGAGGAATTTTTTGTTGTTTGTCTGGTATGTACCAGCATATCCCTCAGATTTCTATTCCTTCTGTAGGCAAGCAGAGGAAGTGGTAGTGGAGGAGCATTCTCGTCAGAATTCAAAATTCTCCAATTTTTATTGATGATATTCCTGATCTTAAAATTTAATGTAGAATGGTTAATCACACATGTAATCCGATTTTGTTTTGCACGTGTGTTACCCTGGAGGAGTGCAATTCTATCGTAGTATTTAGCTCTTTTGTAGGCATGACGCACGAGGCGATGCGGGTAACCCCTTTTAAGCAACCTCCGGTCCGCCTCCTCAGCAAGCTTCCTAGGGTTAGTTAGCTTGCTATCAAAAAGGTGCTGGCGTAGCTCTGGAAAACAATTACCAGACAAGTGCTCCCATGCAAACAAATCATACAGCTCCTCAAAAGTACTTACTTTTCTACCCTTCACCCAGCCAACCATAGCTCTATAAAAGAAAGACACATATTATACCCAGGTGGTTGACTCCAGTTTCTTACAATTCCTGAACCTCTGCCTATAGAGTTCTGGGGTCAATCCATACCTGGTCATCATGGCTTCCTTCATTTGGGCATAAAGCATCCTACTCTCACTGGGCAGGTCTAACAATGTATCCTTCCCATCACTAAGAAAGCGGCCCCACAACCCTGCTCCCCAATCCTTCTCAGGGACCCGGTGGGCCAACATTGCAATTTCATAAGCTGCAACCACTGCCCAATAGCTTCATGCTTATGGAAATCTTTAATGACATCCTTGGGGAAATATACCCTGCGTTCTGCAGGCACAGATGATGCGCTGCCACCAGAGGGTCTAATTTCTAAACTTTTAGCCTTAAGCTCCAATTCCCTCAAAAATCTCTCATGTGCTAATTTCTCTTTTTCCCTTTCAAAAGCTATTCTGTTATTCTCAAGCTCCAGCTTCGTACTCTCTAGGTCCTTTTGACCCTCCAACTTGAGCTTGGCCATCTCCATTCTATGCAATCTATTTCTCTCCCTGTCCTCCAGCTCTCCTGGGGACAGACCCTTTGAAGAAACACTGCTGCCTTTAGGGGAAGACACTCTCTCCCTGGCTGGACCCAGTGGCCTATCTAGCTGCCCTTCTGCATTCTCAGCCTCTTCTGCAAACACTTCTACAAGCTCATAGGCATTTCTTGTGCTACCCATGCCCTCAGTGCCTTTTGGAACTCATCCTTCTTGGTGAAGCCTGGAGTGGCAACTTTACATTTTCTACAGAAGGCTTTCAGCTGTTTCACATTGTAGGTCTCCAACCAATCTTCCTCAAGATCTAGATCCATAGATGCGTTGGATGCTGCTTTACGCATGGCAAAGAGAACTGGCAGTCTTTAGCAAAAATAACAGTTCCAAGGAAAACAAATTCTACCAAAAGGTGTGGTTGCGTTTCATCTCCACTCACTGGTAGTGTACACCAATCACTGTATATGAGTCACAAATGCAAGTCCAAATCCACACCGCTGACCACCAATGTTAGAACTGGGGGTCTCTAGTTTGCAATAGCTTGCACCTTTGTCCAAATAGGGACCCTTGCTTCTAGTCAGAGTAAGGGGCTATACTCCTAAATAACCACTACTTAACCCTGTGGTAGCTTGGCACAAGCAGGAAGATTTATCTCAGAGGCATTGTGTAAAGCATTTGTGAACACATACAGTAATACAGTGAAAACACTACAGATGGACACCACACAGGTTTTATAAAACTAAGTATTCTTTATATAGACTTAACCCAAGACCCAAATGACAAGAATCCACAATACAGTATTAGAAAAATTACTTTTAGATGGTAAAAATAGCAGCCCATCTCCTTAGGAATGTGATATTTGACATGTTGGAATCACATTTATGTGATAATATGACCATATATGTGTACATGTAGCAACTTATGGTCACGTTGATGAGCTCTTGTGTTTAAACTGAACAAGTGAAAAAACTTTTATTAATTAATCACTATGTGATTGTGCTGTTGTGGTGACAGATTTCTCTTTTTCTCTTGTATATATTTCTTAGATCCCCTGATATCTGCACAGATTAAGCGTGATGCAAAAGGTCCTGATGAAGGTGGCTTAGAGCCGCCGAAACGCGCGTTGACCGATCTGGTGCAAGGGCCGAAAATTACATCTTGGGGCCCTAGTATTGGCATTGTGATCTTGCGAACTTTAACTCAGTTCCTTTTCTTCATTCTGGGATGTGATTTGATTGTGGTATGAGTGTTAGTATGTGAGTATTTTGATTGGTATGTCTGATATCAAGGGGTATCTTTTTGATGATATTGTTTTTTTTGATATTGTGTATATTTAAAATCTATTTGTGTCATTATTGTTTATATGTATTAAGTAAAAATCACTTTCTCCCCAAAAAATAAATGCACTTTTTTTGTAAATTCTAAAAAATAGTAATTATATGAAATGAAAAAAGAGAATAAAGTAATTTTTGAATAATCTTTGTTTAGAAAAGATTTTTTCTGTCACCAATTATTGAAATATGAGGATGTATACCGATATCACCCGCAAATAATATCTATGAGCATTAGTTATGGCATGCTTTATCCCTGTCTCTGCAAGACTATTCATGACGGTGTCTCTTGTTTATTTGAGGATCCATCTAAATTAAGACAATTTCTCCATTCCATTACTAAAATGCCTATGGATACCAATGCTCAATGCTCTTAACTAATTTGACTTGTTATTGCTCACATCTTTGTTATCTTTTTGCAGTGGTCTTTGGTTTTTCTTATACCCTCACTATGTACCATGCAGCCTAATTGTATTTATAATCCTCTAAATCTCTCATTTCCTTACCTCCCTCTGCTCCATCTTCTCCCTTTGTTGTTCTTGTTCTCGAGTGCTGACATGCCCAATTTTTTGTCTTTGATCTGTCCTTGTATTTCTCTATATCTTTCATTTCTTTTCTATTTTTCCTCTCTCTGATTTTTCTATCTCTTTTCCCCTCCCTATCTTGTCACCTTTCCCTTTCTTATTCTCTTTATAAATTATTGTTTTTTTTGCTTTCTTTTGTTTCAATATTTTTAGTATGTTTCCTGATTTATATGTCCAATGTCTTTCATCTTCTCTGTTGTATCTTGCAGTTTGTCATCAATGTAATTATCCACATGTTCTTCAAACATTATTATGTTTAATGTTGTATCGTTGAATGTTCGTGGAATGGGTCATCCGTCAAGTGTCAAAAGGTACTCTCTCACTTATCAAAGCTTGATTGCCAGATTGCTTTTTTGCAAGAAACCCCCTGTAATGATGTTGAATCTCTTAAACTCAAGCGTCAATGGGTGGGTCCAGTTGTTTTTCCACCGTCTATAAATCATAAGGGTGGTGTCGCCATCCTCTGTCATAAAACTTTAAAACTACCAATTATATTGACTAAAAATAATACGAGCGGACGATGGGTAATACTTCATGCCACTTCCATAATAAAATTGTCACCTTCTTCAATATTTATAGACCAGTTAAGCCTGACCCAGATTTTTGGCAAAATATTAAACTCAAACTATCTTCAATTAATAACCCCAATATTATTGTTGCTGAGGATATTAATAATTGGCGTGACCCCTTTTCTGACAGAAAATCAAATTGCAAATTTAAACCTGATAAATCCCATAAAGCATTCCAATCTGCTGTTGCTTTTCGTCTACTCTATGATGCCTGGAGAACTAGAAACCCTGACTGTTATGAATTCAAGTTCTTTTCTAATGCCCACCATACTATGTCTCGCATTGATTATGTTTTAATTTCAAAATCTTTATTACCCTCGCTCCAATCATCTGAGATTGGTTCTATTTTTATCTCAGGGCACGCCATGGTCTCAGTTTCTCTTGACCTGTCCCTCGCCATTCTCAAACAGGCTAAATGGAGATTTAACAATTCTTTATTATCTGACCAAACTTTTATTCTAAATGCTACTTCCTTCATACAAGAATTATTTCAGTTTAACAAATCAAGTGATACTTCTACCCATAACAACTGGGATGCCTTTAATGCCTCTTTTAGAGCTTTTGCCATTGCCTACACTGCCAGAAAGAAAAAATCACTAAACACCCAATACATTTCCTCCCTTAACCATATTAAGACCCTTGAACACTCTTTTTAGACTTCCAAATCCCCTACTCACCTCCGGGATCTAATAAAGGTTAAACCTGATCTGAATAAATTGGCCACCACTGATGCTTGCAATATCCTACTTAAGATAAAATCTAAATATCATGGAGATCAAAACAAAGCGGATGAAATGTTGACTAATAATTTAAAAGTCAAAGTCAAATTTGAAAGGAAAGCCATTGGTCCCATTCACAACACTCATACAAGCACTCAACTACACCCTAATTCACATATGGTTAAAGTATTCCAGAACTACTATCACACATTATATATGGATGACATTCATTCCACCATTAATGACATGCAGGTATTTTTTGATGGCCTCCCTTCTCCTAGCTTCGATCTGGATGATATGGCTCTCTTGGAAAAAGATATAACTCTTCAGGAGATACTGGATGCAATTAAATCCTTAAAAAGAGCTAAGGCCCCTGGTCCTGATGGTTTCTCTATTGAGCTAATTTCCTCTTTTTCATCTATTTTTGCTCCACACTTACTTGAACGTTTTACCTCCTTTATACTGCACTTTAAACCTGAAGGCTACTTTTTTTTATGCCCTTATTGTAATTCTCCCTAAACCCGACAAAGATTTCTCCCTTTGCCAAAATTATTGCCCAATCTCCTTAATCAATTACAACTGCAAAAGTTTTGCAGTTGTAATTGAAGTTTTTGATCGTATAAATTGGCAATTCATGTTCAAAACTCTTCACTGGTTCAGTTTTGGCCCCTAATTTATTTATTAAGTTATTATATTCTGATCCCCGTGCTTGTGTAAATGTTAATGGTCTTCTTCTATCTCCTCTTTTTAATTTACATAGAGACACACGGCAAAGATGTCCCCTCTCTCCTCTTTTATTTCTTATTTATGTCTTGAACCCTTCCTTGAACGTATTCGCCATAACCCTTTGATAACTGATTTCTTCCTCATTCCCATGAAATTAAACTGTCTACTTTTGCAGATAATATCTTGGTTTATCTTGGTTTACCTTTTGAAGCCTCCTAACCCCCTTTTTTACAGAGATTGATTTATATTCTAAAGTATCTGGATACAAATTAAATTTTTGTAAAACTGAAATGTTCCCTTTAAATTCTCTTTGTTATCTATTCATGTTTTCTGCCACCAACTTTAAATAGTGTCCAACAAAAATGTAATATCTCGCCGTATGTTTTTCACCGATCATCTCTCACACTCTTGCCCATAATTTTACTGCTTTGAAAACTAAGATTCAAAATTCACTCTCCTTATGTCATGGTCGGGCAGGTTGGATATCATTAAAATGATGATTGCACCACTTTTATTTCTGTTATCTATGTTATCCTTTAAAATTCACAATTAATATTTTAATCAAATTAATTCCATCTGTACTAAATTTCTCTGGAACAATAAATCCGCCCGCATTGCTTATCTAAATTAATCAAACTAAAGAATGAAGGGGGTGTTTGATTTCCCAATTTTAAGTTATATCGCACTGCTTTTCTAATCAGACAAGTATATGCATTAAATTGACAATACCATGAGGCTCCAATACCTAGTTGGATTCAAATTGAACTTTCTCTATTAAATAACTTCTCTTTCCATTACATCTGTTTCAAGTCAAACTGTACCTTCATTTCTAAACATCCTATTTTAAAACACTCCTAATACTTGCTAAACTCACTATTTATGGATGGATCCAACTTTAACCAGGCCCTCCTTGCCTCCTCTATTTGGTACAATAAGGGCCAGATGTAGGAGGCCAAATACCAGCCGGTAACGGCTGATTTCGGCCGTTACCGACCGGTATTTGGAGTTACAGATGTAGGGGGCCTTAAATTTACCGATTCGGTATATTTACAGATTCGGTAAATTTACCGATTCTGTAAATTACCGCATCGGTAAATTTACCGAATCGCAAATATGTGATGTAGGTGGTACTGAAAACAGTGCCACCGGCCCTTAAGAATTCGTTATTTACCATGACATACTATGTCATGGTAAATAACGAATTCTTGTGTACATGCACATCTGTGCATGTACACCTGTGCCATGTGGCACACATACATACCCTAAGGGAATGTATGTATGCCACATGGCACACAAGCCAGAATCAGGGGTGCAACAGGGTGTCAAAGTGACACCCTGTCTCCCTAGCAAATTCGGTAATTTTACCGAATCGGTATTTACCGATTCAGTGATGACATTGATTCCTACGGGCCTCAAGGCCCATAGAAATCAATGGCAATTACCGAATCGGTAAATACCGATTCAGTAATCACCGAATCATACAGATTCGGTAAAAATTACCGAATTTTTTCCTACATCTGATTTACCGAATCTAGAATACCGAATCGGTAAGAGTCGGTAAATCAAATTTACCTACATCGGGCCCCAACTGTATTAGGTTTTGCCATAAATCATTCTACTTCAAACACTGGAAAGAGAAGAATATTTTACATGTTCACCAACTTATATCCCATAATTCTGTCTTGCCTTTTAAGAAACTGCAAGACCTTTCTGACTTACCCTCTTCCTGTTTACCTCAGTTCTCTCAATTATCACAGACACTTCAATCATTTCTTTCATCCAAA
Source organism: Lissotriton helveticus (assembly GCF_964261635.1). Taxonomy (NCBI): domain Eukaryota; kingdom Metazoa; phylum Chordata; class Amphibia; order Caudata; family Salamandridae; genus Lissotriton; species Lissotriton helveticus. The sequence continues at coordinate 1,475,487,516 of NC_136065.1, forward strand.
AGCTTTTCTGCTGATGACACTCTGTTTATTCCCTTAACCCCTCTATACAACATCTCCTCTGAGTCTAATCCCAAAGCCTCATCTATATATAAACTCTTATTTTCCCCTATCTCTGAAAGACCAAAATCTTCCATTGAACTAGCTTGGGAATTCGACCAGTCCATTACTCTTTCTCCTAAAAAGTGGGTCAAATTGATGCTTAAACTTTTTTCCACCTCCAGAGCTGCAACTATCACTCAATCTTATTTTTTCTTTACAACAGAGCTGTTAGAACACCAGTATTTTTACACAAAATTAACACATCCTATTCTCCCCTATGCTGGTCATGCCTTTCTACCAATGGCACTCTATCTCATTTGATTTTCTATTGTCCCACTATTCAAAAATTTGAGAAATTCATCTGGGCCAAATGTTCCAAGATTTTCCATCTAAGTATTCCCTCATCATTTCAGAATGTTTTTCTTGGTTCCATGTCGTTTGATTTCCATGTGACGGTACTAAAGTTGCAATTGTTTTATCTGCTCATTGCTCTTGCATTTAAAGTTATTCTCACTTGTTGGAAAGACAATTCCATAATATGCGTGCTAACTTAGTGGAACCTTATTTGTATGAACGTTTCATTTCCACTGTTTCATCTTCTTCTGTAGCCCATATAATTAAGTCTGACTTAATATGGTTACCCTTTACTACTTTTCTATCTACACACTCTCACTTACACTAGTTCTTACCTGTTAATCTTTCTCCCTCGCTTTCCTCTTTTCTTTCTACTCCCTTGTCTTCTTTCTCTTCTTTTCCTAACTCTTTTTTTTCTCATTATTATTCTAAAAATAAATGGTCATGTTACTTATTGCTTTGTAAGGCACTGTAATCGTCTTTCCTTTTAAATTGTAGCATAAGGTTATAGTTCATAATCTCCATTCTCCCATATTCTGTAATAATTCTTCTATTTGCTGTATATTTTGCAATTTTACATCATTCCTTATGTTAACTGTATTAGTATCCGCTTTATTATTCAATAAAAATTCATTTTAAAAAATGTGGAAAAAAATTGTACGGCTCTTATAATACTCCTTTCCAGTAGTTCTGGACCAAAACCATATTACCTAATTATATTAAGGGTGTTCCCTGTTTACCCTTGTGAAAGCATTAAGAGCACAGTGAAGCACATAGTGAATGGTCTGTGGCTATGAGAGGGGTATATCATGCAAAGGTAAATTAAATACAAATTAACTTTTAGCCATAAGGTTTTCAAATCATTTATTCATTCTATAGGATTTCAATTTAATTCAGGCATTATCATGCTTGACTAATCAGGATATATTGTTACATCTCATAAAATGTCAAGAGCCAAGCATCATTGGTTAGCAAGATCTCTTTAGGTATTACTTAACTCAAAGGACATGTGCATATCCTCTTGGAAACCATATTATGTTCATAACATTGTGGTTTTAAATCTGGAACAGTTGCAACCAGTCAATTACACTGATAAAAAGGTCTGTGAAAAGGCGATTTACCTTTTTTCAAGAGAATAGGATTTGAAAAAAAGTATCAATTAAAATCATATCATGCTCAATTAATAACAGGTTCCCCAAAGAATAAAGGCCTCAACATTATTTGCAGATCAACTTGACCCCTGAAATCAACAAATGTTTAAAGACTTGGGCCAGTCTTAGAATTTGTGATTCAATATTAATATGTTGGCTGCCTTTTATGAATTTATATTTGCTGAAAGGAGATCTCTGTTGAAAACTTTATGTTTAGCTTTTCTTGCTTGAACGTTATGGTAATCACAGATGTATGTCTTTGATAAAGATGGTATGTAATTTGTGGCAAAAGTAATGAAGAATAGTTGCTTGGTAATGCAGTCTTGGAAGAACATAAGTGTTGGACCTGGCCCTTTTTGAATGGTCTTCTCTACATTGCTGCCTTCCATCGCGGAACCCATGTGTTTTGGCATTAGGACTTTGTGCACTTTTTCTCTGGTAATCAATGACAAAGTGCTTGTGCCCACTCCCAAAAACATGGTACAATTGACTTTCCCCCAGTTGGTCAATTTAATTTACTTGTAAGTCCCTAGTAGATGGTACTACATGTACCCGGGGTTTCTAAATAAATGCTACTAGTGGCTCTGGAACACTCATTGTGTCACCCACCAAAGTAGCCTTTTACAACATGTCTCAGGCCTACCACTGCAGCCTGTAGTGCAGTTTTAAACTGGCATTTAGACGTGGCAAAAAAACTTTTGCTACACCTAAACCTTCCTTTTTATACATATAAGTCACCCCCTCCAGATAGGCCCCAAAGGCTCAGAGGGTATGGATGCATTGTATTTAGAAAGTAGGACACATAGGTGTAGGGTTTGCGACGTCTCCTGGTAGTGAAAAACTTTTAATTTAGTTTTTACTATTGTAACATCTACCTCTCCTATAGACCTACATCGGGTTGCTATATTACATTTAATAAGTGCTACATTTTTCTTGGGAGCAGGTAAAAACCTCAAGTTTAGACTCAAATAAATTGTAATTTAAAATGTTCTTCAATGGTAAAGTCAGATTTTACGTCGCAATTCTTGAAAAGACACTTTTAGAACATTGGCATTTTTTTATCCTAATCATTAGTGCCTCTGCCAGTGTCCAGGGTAACATGGCTGTGAATGACTCTGCTGTTGGGTTTTGTATATTCCTCCCAGACAGTGAAACAATAGGGAATGGGCCATCCTGCCAGGATGACTAGGAATACAGCTGTTCCATGCACATACAAAGGATCCTGACACCAGCCTTTTGTCACCCCAGACTTTCTAGAGCCTTATCAGGGGAGGTAAGACATTTCCAGAACCAGATGTGGGACTAGTATAACGAACTCCACCAATTCAAAGGTTGGCACCAGGTATAAATATTGTACCCTCAGTACACCTCTGCAGGACACTCCTAGACCTGTGGGCATTGCAGTAGAAAGTCTGCCTTGCTCCCCAGAACACAGCTCTAATGCTACCAGAAGGCTGCCCTGCTGCTTGAGGACTGCCTTGACCCCAAAGGGCTGCCCTACTGCTTAAGGACTGCCCTGTAGATTAAGAAGGAAGACTGAACCTGCTTCCTTTTATCCCAGACCAACATGGGTGACTCCAAGGTTCAGTTGGCTGACCTTCTGTCTGAGCCACAGGGACACTTCAGCTTCAGAAAAACCACAACCCACCACCACCCGCAACAGGTTCCTCACAGGAGTTGGAGCAAGATCACCGCCGACCAGCTCACCACCTCCCTCAGCCAGAACCCACCTGCCAGCACAACGGACCCCAACGAAGCAGCCCGCAACTTCACGCAGTAGCTGACGGCCTGCGCCGACGACCTCGCACCACTAAAGAACCCTCCCAGCAGACCCAGAAGCAAGAAGGTCCCCTGTTTCACCGACGAACTCAAGGACTCCAAGATGACCTGCCGCACCCTCGAGAAAGCCTGGCGCCTCGACCAGACCACTGACAACATGACCGCCCTCAAACACGCCACCCGCAAGCACCACCAGCTCATCCGCACCACTAAGAAGAAATCACTGACAACAACGCCCACGACAGCAAGGAACTCTTCAGCATCGTCAAGGAGTTCTCCAACCCCAGCACCGGCAACAACGACACCACTCCCTCACAAGACCTCTGCGACTCCCTCGCCTCGTTCTTCCACCGCAAGATTGCCGACATCCACAACAGTTTTGGCGCACCATCCACACACCCAACCGTCGAACCAACGCACACCACCGCCACCCTTCGCACCTGGACCACGGTGACCACCGAAGACACAGCCCGCACGATGAACACCATCCACTCCGGATCCCCAACCTACCCCTGCCCCCACCACGTCTTCAACAAGGCCGACTCCACCATCGCACCCCAACTCCGGGAGGTCATCAACACCTCCTTCAACACCGCCACCTTCCCAGAGAGCTGGAAGCATGCCGAGCTCAGCGCCCTACTGAAGAAACCAACAGCGGACCCCACCGACCTCAAGAACTTCCGCCCCATCTCGCTCCTCCCTTTTCCTGCCAAAGTCATCAAGAAGATCGTCAACAGACAGCTTGCGGCCTTCCTCGAGACAAACGGATCCCTCGACCCCTCGCAGTCCGGTTTCAGAGCCAACCACAGCACCGAGACCGCCCTCATCGCAGCCACCGACGACATCCGAGCCCTGCTCGACAACGGGGAAACAGCGGCACTCATCCTCCACCGCACCCTAGTCCAACGCCTCAGGAACACAGGCATCCAAGATAAGGCACTGGAGTGGATCATCCTCGCCGGAAGAACACAGAGAGTCCGCCTCCCCCCGTTCCGATCCGAGGCCACCGAAGTCATCTGCAGCGTCCCGCAAGGATCTTCACTCAGCCCCACTCTCTTCAACGTCTACATGAGACCTCTTGCAGCCATCGCACGCCAGCACAACCTCAACATCATCTCCTACGCCGACGACACCCAACTGATCCTCTCCCTCACCAGAGACCCCGACACCGCCAGAACCAGCCTACAGGAAGGGATGAAAGACGTCGCCGAGTGGATGAAGAACAGCCGCCTGAAACTGAACTCAGAAAAGACGGAAGTCCTCATCCTGGGACCATCACCCTCCACCTGGGACGACTCCTGGTGCCCCCAGCCCTGGGCACCGCTCCCAAGCCAACAGACCACGCACACAACCTGGGCTTCATCCTGGATTCCTCCCTCTCGATGACCAGACAAGTCAACGCCGTCTCCTCATCCTGCTTTCACACCCTTTGCATGCTTCACAAGATCTTCCGATGGATCCCGACCGAAACCAAGAAGACGGTCACCCAGGCCCTCGTCACCAGCTGACTGGACTATGGAAACACCCTATACGCCGGAACCACAGCCAAGCTACAGAAAAGACTCCAACGCATCCAAAACGCCTCCGCCCGACTCATCCTGGACATCCCCCGACGCAGCCACATCTCCGGCCACCTGAGGGACCTGCACTGGCTCCCCGTCAACAAGAGGATCACGTTCAGGATCCTCACCCACGCACACAAGTCTCTCCACGACCTGGGCCCCAAGTACCTCAACGAACGCCTGACCTTCTACACGCCCACCCGCCAGCTACGCTCTACCAGCCTCGCCGCCGTACCACGCATCCGAAGAGCCACCGCCGGAGGCAGATCCTACTCCTACCTGGCGGCCAAGACATGGAACTCCCTCCCCATCCACCTTCGGCTGACCCAGGACCACCTCGCCTTCAGGAGACAACTCAAGACCTGGCTGTTCGAGCAGTAGCGGACCCCTTCCCCCAAGCGCCTTGAGACCCCTCCGGGTGAGTAGTGCGCTATACAAATACTATGATTGATTGATTGATTGACACAGCAAGTTCCAGAGGCCTCCCTGCAACTGCCCAGGTCACCTACTGCTCTGGACATGCCTGGACTGGCAACTGGACCTGCTGAACCCTGCTGGCCTGCACTGGAGTGAATTCCTTATCCCAAGAGGTGCCTCCTAAGTCCTAAAAGACAACAAAAACGGGAACAGAAAATAGGAGGGTGAATGCAATAAGTCTGGGGATGACCCAGTAAGGTCAAAGTCCAACAGTCTCACTCTTTAACTCACCCTGTATTGCAGTATCAAGTATGCCTTGTGTTTGCCCCCGTTTGGCTCTTCACTACAACTTGCAATCGAGCTACTTGTCTTCTTAGCAGTGCGCACTAGTTGGGCGTCTGTAAGAATTTAGGAATCTTTGGGATAAACAACAACATGGGAAGTCTTGACTTGGTGCATATGCCTTCTCTCAGCTGGTGCTGTAGATCTCTAGAGCAAAACAAGCCAAATTAGTCCAAATTGAAGAAAACTGGTAGATATCAAGTTTCAGAGAATGATAGGGAGCATCTTCATTGGCCTTTTCATGGGATTCCTACCTTTGTGAGTAGAAATTGGATAATTATTTTTTGGGGTTGAGCGACTACCACTTCAAGGAATAACCTTAAGGTAAAACCCTTGTCAAGGCAAAACCTCCAAGTTACTGAAATAACTTGAGTTCAACCCCATGGTAGCAATGGCACAGAGCAGGCAGGATTAACTGAGGGCAATGTTTAAAGTATTTAGGCAGTAGGAAAATAGTATAAAAATGACAAACAATAAGTATCTGAAACCAAATTAGAAAAATAAAGTAAAATTTAATAAAGAAAATGACACCAACACGATAAGGAAACCGAAGTGGTGATTTTTTAAAGTGTTAATTACAAATAGCACCAAGAAAAGGTAAAGTTCTGATGATAGTCAGGTGAGGTGCAGCTTCAGGATGACTGAGATGGAGCCCTGGTCAGACACTCAAAGTGGGCTGGTCCCAGTAAATGTCTGGAAGTTAGAAAGTTTAAAAAGTTTTTAAGTCCCACTGGTCTGGAGGAAAAGCTCTCAAAAGTTTACAGACTTCCTTATGGTGGCCAAACAATCACAGGAGTACACTTTTAAAGCCCCCAAGGATCTCAGGGGAGTCACTAGAGACTCCTAGGATGTCAGATAAAAGACAACAGCAGGGTCCAGTCCAGGTCCAGCTGCCACTAGTCAACTGGGTACTGCCAGGAAAATGCAGCTTGTTGTCTTCCGTAGCGACACAGGAGGTCAGCCACCTAGCCTTTTGAGTCCACTTCTTTGTCTTGATACAAGAAGAAGCAAGTCATCTCAGGTCCAGATAGCACTCCCTAACCAATAGGGTAAATGTTTCTGGGGCCAGCCCTAACCACATTTTCAGTAGTTACTGTTGGTCTTATTGTTAACAGGCCCAAGATGTCATGTGTCAGGGAATATCTGAGAAGGCGACAGCCTGCGGTCACACTAAACTTGTGCTCTGAGGGATGATGGTGTATGCAGGTTTATGATAGGGAAATCACTAGTGTCCTCCCACATCAAACACTGAAATACAGTTTGAAGCAGGCGTTGTACCTATAACAAACCCAGAGACAGATTTCTGGTAGGACAAAAGCAGAGTCCTTCAGCAACCAGATAGGGGATGAACAAGAATTATTTTAGCATCCTGCTCTCTCCCTTTCAAGTGTGCCCCAAGTGTTACATGTGGCTAAACAGATCTGTTATGCGGGATTTGAGAGTGTGGTGTCACAGAATGCCCACAGCCCCTGTTTTTAATCTATGATCTGGTTTTCTCTATAGGACACCTGGGCCCGCCACAGTGAAAATAGTTTTAGGGCCTGTCACTGCAGGGACATGGTAACATTAATTTACTCTGTATCCCACTTTTAAATGCCATGAGCACTACCTTGTGGGCTACAAAGCGTACAAAGCAGTAAGTTACTGATATTTAAAGGGAGGTTTTTACCTGTCAAAAAGGGTTATTTTAACAGGTCACACTGCAGGAGATTATATCTGAACAAACTTTATTTAAAAGGTCAGTACACCATCTTCCAAGACTACAGGTAAAAAGCGTGTGGACTTGGCCCATATATTACCTACCACCAGGCTCAAGGCTCCTAACTAGTGGGCACTAGCCTTCCCAAAGCTATCAAAGGGAGTGCACTATGTTTTTACACTCAGTACAAAAAAACATTTTAGCACTGGGAAAAATCTAGAACATTAGAAGCATCACCAGTGGATTATAGAAATGGAATCCACTGGGTGAAAGCATACAATGCTATTCAGAAAATCATATGTGACTAGGATGGCACAGCTGTCCACGGATGACTAAGACTTCACTAATTCACCTTTAGAAGTATGGTATCAATGAGACATATCGAGTTTAATATTGCCTAAAAAATTATAAGTGTAATATCTAGCGAAATGGTTTCCATTTTCAGAGGTGTGACACCTCAGTATTTTTGGAGAATTTCATGTCACTTCAAAAAAAGCCATTCTCACAGACTTTATCAAGCGCCCTTTAATGTACAGGGGGAGCAGAAAAATTGCCTTTTCTTCTGGTACTCTTGTCGTGTAGTTCCTAGGAACCTCCTCAGGACTTGCGTGTTTTGGATGACCTAAACTGAGGGCTTGATGTCCAAACCGACTCTGAACACCCCTACATATTATGTCAGCCATTAGACCAGCTAGCTCTGGAGAGCCACTACCACCCCCTGTATCTTACGGCGGTGTAAGCAGTTTTGGCAACCACTGAACATGACAACCCTTATTCCTCAAGGATCATGGAAAACAGTACAGTACTTTTCGCTCAGTCTCTCGTGCTTGCTTAGTCTCAGGAAATACACAAGATGGCAATTGGTACGTTTTCAATAAGCATTTATTGGTCCAGCGAGTGTTTTGTGAAAAACATATTTGCTGCGACAATCAGGAAATGGAAGCATACGAAAGAAATTGCAAGTGCTGATATGGGAAACAGTAGAGACATCTACCATAGTGCTAAAAAGATGTATATATATAATTCAGATAAAACAGTATCAATTGCTTACACCTATAATGCACTCTCTACGTACTTTGCCTAAATGTTCTTAGATATGTAGGTGTAGCATATATATGTGCATATGTGTATGTAGCCAAGAACCCCCTAGGGAAGCTCCAACCCCCTCACATTATGGTAGAGAACAAAGGATGTCAGACCACTGTGTGTCAAAGATTCAGCATTCAGGACCCCGTCTTATCTTGGAAGGAATTCTCTTCTAATTCGTAGGGTGAAATGAGGGTCCTATATATCTGAGTGGACACTCAAGGGTTTCTTTTAGAAGCAATATGTTTTTAAAACAATTCTCAATGCTTTGAAAACAATCATAAATGTTTTGAAAACAATCACCGATGTTTTTCCCAAAAATGTGATCATGCACAGCTGCTGTTGGCCAAGGATGAAAAAAAAAGGTGGTGACCATTATACAGAATAATTCTGCCGTGCCAGGGGACATATTTATGTATGGCATGTACAGGGATTATGATAGAATACTAAGAGGCTGGTGTCGAAGAGACAGGAGCAAGCCACTAGGTAAAAGGTCACCTTGTTTGAAACTAGGACAATGTATGAAAATAGGGGTATACATGACAGAATTAGTCTAAAGGATACACTAACAAGCCTCAAATCCTACCAACGTAACACTGGTTTCCCATAACTGAGTCGAAAGTGCATACTAGCCTCTAAAATAAGACCTGATGCGTTTTATTTGCTTCAAAGAATACAAAGTGGGCATTAGAGGAACTGGCAGAAGGTAGTCTGCTGAAATATGCAGGACCAGAAAAAGCCTACACTAAGGTCTTCGGAGGCCTCAGAAACGGCACTGTGCTAAGGAAGCGGGATGAGTTTAAAGGTCAAGTTGTCCTTTTGCCTTTTGCTTCGAAGATCCGTGCAAAGCTGTGGAGGGCCACAAACAATCTATCCACTACTTAAAACCCTACAAACGTGGGATTGGTCACGCCGCATAGAAAAGGAAAGCAATAGAACGTTTTAAAGTGTGTATATCAAAAAGATTCCGCACAGTAGCAGTATAAACATCTGGCGTTGATGCGGTCAGATCTAGAATGCAAATTAGATTGAAAAAGAGACTTCAGAGAAGGTACATAAAGTAGAGCTGGGTTAATGTGAGAGGGGCATGCAGGAATGGTCCAGTAGCCACACACTTTAACAGCTGCAAAAACAATCTGTGTCCTCGCCACAAAGATTGTGCCATTCCAAATAGTTGTGAATATGAGAGCATTGGAACAAAACACGCACTTTTTAACTGAAACCAATTACGATGTTCAGTATCAACACGTGTTTCATGATGATTTATTCGGCTGCTTAGCTCGTAAATAACCAATTAATGTAATGAAATGTGTCTTGTGCTATTTGTGTGTCCTTGGCGCCTGATGGATACAATAGTGGAGTGAAAGATAACCAACAAGGACCACTACTTTCAACATTAAACTCTTAACATATGCCTGTGAGTTGCAAGACCCATGGATGGCTTTATAAAACATGAATGCTGGCTTTATGATGCTGTGGCGTGCAAGCCAGCGTACACTGCGACAAAGAGATGCGCTTGATGACAACTTAATCGTTTGTTGAGTAAAAGTTTGGGTATCAGTTTACTGCAGGGATCGCGAGGCCAGCGTTCTGCATCCAGCATGTCACCTTAATGTCAAATCCAGAAAGAAGATATATTAACAAATGATATATATATATAATAGGTTCTGTCACTTCGGAAAATAGGTTTTGCGTGAGCTCATTCTTACTGCTAATGATGTTTCATCAAGAGGTCGCCACTGTGATCCAAAGGAAACCAGGTCTGGCTTCATATACAGCTATAACTAAGTCAGGGATGGCTGCTTTATGTATCTATTAAATGAGGGTTTTTTGGATTGCTTAGACCTGTGCTTCCCCACTGACCAGTTCGCATAAATCTTTCCAAACAATATAATGTGTCAATGTAGGTTTGTTACTGGAAAGATTAGTCAGAGAGTTGGGTTTTGTTAGGAAAGCCTTAAAATTGCATTTCCTGATCAGACCTCTATCGGTAGTACAGGCAAGATCCTATTGTTCGATATGGCAAATGACAACTCTTCTTTGCGAAAAGACAAGGCTTGTGACTCTATTAGGTTATGTCTTCCTTGATTAATGCGCGCATTTAATAGGAAGGTCATCGATATTACAGACAACATAGATCAACTACAACTAGACTGCTTATTTGTAACTGAAAGCTGGCTCACTTCCCCGCTGATTGCCTTCCAGGTCTCTTTCAAAGTCTGGGGTGTCCTCCTTCAGCAGGATCACTGCCTCTCTACAGGCGGTGCATTGTCACAGAGCCCACTGAGCAGCCGTCATCAGGGACTTCTGGTCCAGTAAGGTGAGTGTCAATAGTGGAAGTACTGCTGGCGCTCAATTGCACTGCTCCTGGTGGCTGGGTCTTGCTGGGTCTGTTTTTTCGGGCTGAGAAAAAAATCTCACCACCCAAACTAGAAGCCCAGCCCAGATCACAGAGTTAATGGTAAGGCATTGATCAATGTATTTCACAGTGGGGAAGCTTTGGCATACTATTCTATTCTATATTGCCCTTATATGGTACATGGCTACCCATAGGCGTCCCAGCGCTGTAAGTGCAGCAAAGCAGAGTAGAAGAGGGCTAGAGCGATCTGGTCTGGTAAAGCCAAGTCTTAAGAAGTTTTTTGAATGGAAGTTCAATTTTGGCCATGAGGCATAGCATCACTCGGGGCTCTCAAGTTCATTGGTTGATTCCAGCAAATCCAGTCACAATGCTTTCATTGCCTTACACTAATATTCATTTGCAGAAAAACTCACAGAATACATAATTGGCCTTGCCGAAGTGCTCCACCTTCATGGGTGCTCCAGCTTTCGGTGGATATTGAGCCACATCCGGGACTCTCAGACCTCACTGTCTGACATTTGGGGTGCATATCTTCTCCGAGTTGCGATGGCATTTTCAGTTCAACTCTTCAGCTGACTGCCACAGCTCCTTCGTTGGTCCCCTTTTCTAGGGCCCCTCCTAAGCAGTTGGTCAGCACCTTCCTTCTTTTAAGGCAGAGCCTAAGGCAGCTTCACCTGGCAGGCACTAACAATTCCCAGGTTTCTAATCCCCATTCTGGTACAGGGGAGTTGGTGATCAATACCCCACACTTGCAGCAACCACTAGGGGATGAATCTCTAAATAGAGTGGGAAGTTGTCCATAAGCGTGGCACAGGTAAAAGCCTCTACCTCGTCTAGTGTACTGAAGGTCAGGTTACCAGGGCCTAATTTAACTCTCACATTTTTTCTGATGCAGATTTCCTGCCGGAGCATCAGTGGCGGGGGAATGGGGAGGGTTGAAAATGAAAATAAAAACCGGAAAAAAACCCACTAACTTTCAAGCCGACCACCCGGCTGGCTGCTGCCTCTCGATCCGCTTGCCTCCTCAACCACAACTCACTTCTGGAATCAGGGGGATGGAGGACTCAGCCAACTGATTCCCCTAGCCAATCACAACACTGCAATGCAGCGCTGTGATTGGTCTGCGTGCCATTGATTATCACACAGGCAGGGAATGGAAGCCTGAAGCATGTTCTGCACCCAGGCTGTAATGCAGCCTGGGTGCAGAACATGCAAAGTGCGCATGACGATTTAGTCAGCCTGAGAGGGCCGGTCAAAGCATCATTGCGCACCTTGGAATGAGCAAACTACTCCTCCCCTGCCCTGCCCTGGCAGTCCCGCCCTGCCTGCCCCGCACCAGGAAAGGAAAATTAAAATTATAATAACACTTGTTATCATTTTAGTTTTCTTGAACTGCTGCTCACAGAGTAGTGGGGTGATGCTCCTCCGCCTTAGCAGGGGAGCCGACAGTGCAGATCATCACACATTGTTGCAGGCCTTCCTCATAAGAAAATGAATTAAGTCATTTATTTTGTGCAAGGTAACCAAGTTCATTAATTGCATGTATGATAATTAGTCAAATTAATATTATAAAGCACACTGCTACCCCAAAAAGCCTCCTGTAGCAGGATTTTGTGTACAAAGGACACAGCAATGTTTGTAAAAAACTGTTTTTAACTTTTGGTTTGAAAATGGAGAGACTGAATTGAGAAAGGAGAGAATCCCAGTGTTCTGCAGAAAGAAAATAGAAAGGCTGGCCTCCAGAACTCATGCTTGGGAAAACAATATAATCTCTTAACTACTAATGCATGTTCCTCTTGGTTTGTTCAGAATCTCCAGTTCAGTACAACTCCTCAATGCCTTAGTATCAGTTCAAAAATACACTCAGTAGATGTAGTAATATATTCTCGATCTATTTACATTGTAGCAAGTGTGAATCGGAGTCTCCTTTTTACTTTCACATGGTAAACCTAACATAAACAAAACATCTAATGCACAAAATTCTTTATGAATGTTGTGCTAATCCAGTTATATATTCTTAGGGAAGCCAAGATATAAGGTGTTCCAGAACGTTCAATGGAGTAAGCCATGGGAATAGTGATGCATAACTTGGCACAACATTCAAAAACTAATTTGCATGTTAAAGTTAGTTGCTGACAGTTGGGCTTGGACAACCCTTCAGGTACACCCCTAAACCTTTCGCCATCTCCCCTTCAGTTTTTCTAAATGAATTTTGTTGACCTTAGAACTCTTTGCACTTTACCACTACTAACCAGTGCCAAAGTGCATATGTTCACTCCCTAAAACATGGTAAAAGTGGCTTACACCTGAGAGCCATATTTAATGTCGTTATTTGTCCCTTATAAAGTCGTATAGTGGGTTGGTAAATTAAATGCTGCTAGTGGGCCTGTAGAACTTATTGTGACACCTACTTAAGTAGCCTTTTTAAACAAGCCTCAGGCCTGCCATTGCATGCTGTGCAAAGTTTAAAATTGCCAATTCAACTTGGCAAAAGAAACCTTTTGCCAAGCCTAAAACTCCCTTTTTAATATTTATAAGTCACCCATATGGTAGGCCCTCAACAGCCCAAAGGGCAGAGGGCATTGCATTAAAAAAAGTTTGGCAAGTACTTTTAAGTTTAACATTTCCTAGTAGGGAACAACTCCTAAATGTATTTCTCACTACTGTAAGGCCTACCTCTCTCATAGGATTACATTGGGTTACATTATTACATTTAATAAGTGATAACATTTGTTTTTGAGCAGGTAGAAATGTCATGTTTGCTATCTAGGGAATTGTAATTTAAAATCCTCTTTAAAAGCAAAATCGAATTTTAAGTCACAACTCTGAAAATCCAACTTTTAGAAAGTTGGCATTTTTTGGTCCTAACCATTTGGTGCCTGCATCCTGTTTTCTGGATCCCATAATTAGGTGTAGTTGGCCTTCATCTATTCCTCCCCAGACAGTCACTCAGTAGGGGGACTGGTTGTAGGCAGGAAGGGCCATCTATAGCAGGATGGGGCAAAGCTGTGTACAGTCCTACTTGCACTTCAAAGACACTGTCTCAGCTCACACACAAATAATGTTACACTAGCCTATTGTGACTGCAAACAGACTGGGGCCAGGGCAGGGAGGCAGGAAATTCCAGACAATTCTGTGGGGGTAAACTCCAGGAGTATCTTTCACTTCAAAACTGCCACCAGGTATTAAAATAGGACACTCAGACCCAGTCTCAGTTCACTTCTGGACTTGTGAAAGACCTCTCAGGGGGCAGCACTGATGCCTATGTCCTTCAGCGTACTTCAGAGGACTGATCTGCTGCACCAAGAGGACTGCCCTGCTGCCTAAACTGTCCTGTGCCTTCAGAGGACTGCTCTACAACTTGAGACTTGATTTTCTGCTTGGACCCAGGACTTCCAGAGTGACTACAATTGCTAGTTGACTGCCCTCCTGATCAGAGCCTTAGGGACAGAAAAGGCTCCAACTATCTTAATCCCACACTTGGGCCCAGCCTGAGTGGGTTTGGCCCTGCAGGCGATGCCACTCCATTGACCATTGGAAGTGGTGCTAAAGGTGCCAAGATAACCCAAAACCAAAACCTGGGACTTAAAAAATGTTCTGCCAAACAGTGCTCTGAGAACCGAGAGGAGTATGGGACCTACCTCCTTATTAATCTGCCCAAGGTACATCACAGGTCGGCCTGGCTTCACATTAGTTCCTGCTATGTTCTTCGCTGCAGCAGCAAATCCTGTTCAGTGGCTCCTAACAGAAGGGGTATATGACTTTGTGCAGTCCTCGTTGGCTAAAGTCTGCAGCTTTGTCCCGCTGAAGATTTTTTCCCTGTCAATGTGATGTGTTGGCTTTTTTAATGAAAGAGAAATGAGGTTTGAAGCTAATTGTAACTGTAATAGTGAGACTTTGCTCTATTAACTTGAATATTATAGTTTCATAGTCAATAAAAAAAATGTAAATCAAAAAGTATTGCCATATTCACCTGGCAATGATTTCAAGCAATTTGTAAGCTATGTCTCTTATAACAAGTGTAAATGTTAATAGTGGGGATATCTCGTGCCATTCGCTCAACACCCCTGGCTCACCCCTCCCCAGTAAAACACTTACAAGTGATTGATGTCCTCTGCGTAGCTTTATTATTATACCAAAACACCATTTCAGTTGTGGGTAAAACTTCCCACATTGACCATTTATTAAATTCACACATAAATGCTGCGCCCATACATATGCGCCACCGTTTACCATATATATACAAATTGGCATCTCTAGAGGCGTGTTGTACCAGCAGGACACAACACCACCCCCTTTCAAGCCACCAGCTACTAGGGTAGAGCCAGAGAGTCCAGGACCACCAGCAGGACGGCCCCCTCTCCCGCCAGCCTAGAGCCGCCATAACTGCCTCCCCTGCTCCAGGGGCAACCATGTTTCCGTCCAAAAAGGGTCCCCCAGCCTTTTCTCTTATCAGGGACCCCGCCCCCTACAATTGAACTTAGGGATGGGTGGGTGGGCAACTATTTTCCCGGCCAGCCTTCTTGTAATCAGGCGGGAGACGAAAGAGGGCTACTCCCAGGGGTGCTGCACTTCTTATTGCCTTGGAGGGAGGGTCCTCAGACGCCCACCAAGCGTCCCACATTACGGAGAGACCCTCCCCATGACGTCTATCTCAAGAAACGAAACTCACCTACTGAGGCGGGCACGGAATGCCCACTAAAGGCCCCCCTCCCCTAGTCGCGGGGGTGGCCTCTCATAGTGGGGATATCTCGTGCCATTCGCTCAACACCCCTGGCTCACCCCTCCCCAGTAAAACACTTACAAGTGATTGATGTCCTCTGCGTAGCTTTATTATTATACCAAAACACCATTTCAGTTGTGGGTAAAACTTCCCACATTGACCATTTATTAAATTCACACATAAATGCTGCGCCCATACATATGCGCCACCGTTTACCATATATATACAAATTGGCATCTCTAGAGGCGTGTTGTACCAGCAGGACACAACACCACCCCCTTTCAAGCCACCAGCTACTAGGGTAGAGCCAGAGAGTCCAGGACCACCAGCAGGACGGCCCCCTCTCCCGCCAGCCTAGAGCCGCCATAACTGCCTCCCCTGCTCCAGGGGCAACCATGTTTCCGTCCAAAAAGGGTCCCCCAGCCTTTTCTCTTATCAGGGACCCCGCCACAGGGCAAGGAGCCCCACTGGCACCCTTGCCCTCCCCCCACGCTAACGCCCTGCCACTCTTCCAGAATGCAAAGCAATGGCCCCCAGAATGATTTTGCACAAACACCTCCAACCCTACCCTAGACAGGTGCACCCCCCCTGTCCGATACTCATCTGAAGTCAATGTCTGCAGCAAGCTATGTCTAAGTCTAACCTGCCAAAGCCACCCATATGACATTCCACTTTTATCAGCCAGCCCCCCAGGCTCCCTATACCCTCAGCTGGCGCCACCAAACATACCGCCTTAACAACCTGGCCCCCCAGTGTCCTTAGAAACGACTCTGCTGTGCTACATATTTTGTGTCCACCAGGAGACCCTCTTGTGCAGGACTTTAACTGGCCTGTACTCCTGCACTCTGCCCTCTGAATGCTAATTGTATTGCACCCCATTGGCCCTCACTAAAAACTGTTAACATGTAAAATGACATACCACTAGCCCCAGACCCAAGCAACCCTACTGATGGTTGATTTGGTAGCTATTCACATCGCTTGGGGTTTATGCCACAAATAAATCCCCACCCATTATGGGATGCACTTTAGCATGCCAAGGCCCACTCTTTGATAATAGTGTTGCACACTACCAGTCCTCCCCAAGGACTGCCGCTGCATAAAAGGAAATGAGAAAGTCTGCATATAAATATTTGGCAATTCAAGGTTTCCTTCCCCATGAATAGAAAGAAAAAGGCGCTGTTAGATATCCGCTGCCCCTCGCCCTGCGATTAAACTAACTGCATTCTGCCATACCGTTCACAACTAGACGACCTCCACCTGTCCACCTTTTTGATTAAGTTGTTGCTCGAATGTGCAGCGACCCTGCTTCCACACCTGAGTAAAGTCAGACCTAACAACCATTCTCCTTTGTCCCCTGGAGTTACTAAGGGCTGCAAACCAATTGATGTGCGTGCTGCAGGACTACGAACGCCATCCCAGGAAACATGTTTATTTTGCACCCTATTTTGTCTGCTACTTTCCATACCCCTTAATAAGCATACCCTCCTTGGATATATCAAAAACGTATTCACAGCTCCCCTTTTTACAACGTCCACCTATGAAACGCCTCAAGAAAATTAAGTCAAGACATTACCTTCCTCTTCAGCCTATTCGCACTCTTGTTTTCGTCAGCTCATTTGAATTTTGGCCTTACTCTTGACGCTTAGGCATCCTCCTAAACTTAGCCATCCTCCTTTACTTAGCCGTCCACCAGAACTTAGCCATACTCCAGAATAGCCGACTCGGCCTACCAAGTATCCACTCTGCTGCGTCCGTTGCTCTTTACAGCCCACAGTGACACCACTTTTAAAACCGGGGCACTGCATTCCGCATCTGCCCCCCCCCAAGGTACCTGCACACCCGCAGGCCCTCCAAATATTCTACTCCAGTCCACCAGTGTTAGTTTAGAGCAGTAGAGTTCAGGACCACCAGCAGGACAGTCCCCTCTACGCCTACCTTCTGTACTTGTGGAAAACCACCCCTTCATGGGGTCAACAAATTGCTGAAAAAACACCATTGTTTGGCATCCCGCTTCCCCCAACAAAACTGCAACAGCCCCCCCAACCTTCTACTCCAGTCCATCCGTGTTGGGTTAGGGCAATAGAGTGCAAAACTAACCCCTCATGGGTTCATTCCGTAGCTGAAAACACACTGGTTAGGCATCTCCCTTGCCCTTAAGAAACTGACACAGCTTCCCCCCCAATATTCTACCCCACTGCATCCGCATTGGGTTAGGGTAGTAGAGTGCAGGTCCACCGGTATGACGGCCCTCTTCCCGCCTACCTTCTATACAGGTGGTAACTACCCCCTCATGGGGTCCCTTCAGTATCTGTAAACACCCTTGCTGGGCATCCCCCTTGCCCCATAGAAACTGAAGAAGCCCCCCCCCCACATAATATTCGACTCCCATCCATCCATGCTGGGGTAGGGCTATATAGTACACCTGGCCACTGTCCCCTCCTACGTCCATCTAGATGTTAAACCCCAAGTGGTGGGCATTCCCCCTGCCCCTAAGAAACGGAAGCATCCCCATCGTCGCTGGCATCCGCCATGCCTTTCAGTTCCTTGTCTGTAGCGACCACCTCCTTGGTGTGACCCACCACTTTGAAGTGGCTTGGTATTTGTTCCTTTGCTTACCACCAAAACAGTGCCCCTCTATGCAGGACAGTGGGAGAGCCTACCCTAAGGAGATACATTCCAAACGCGGCCAGTGGGAGAACCTTACAAAGAGACAGAAGATACAGCCCAAACGCTGCCCCTATACCCTTCCGATAGACAATGCTGTGACACAGCTCTTAAATTTCCTAATGTTATGCATGACTGGATGAAACTCCTCCCACCTTAGATAGGCTTGGTCTTTACTGCATAGTCTTTTAACTACACCTACCTTCAAACGCCCTCTATAATTGTTAATGGAATGTAAACACTTAACCAGTGCTTCTAGATACCGTAAACCCACCTACGTAGTAGTAACCAATTAGGCTTGCCAAAATACATTCCAGCCACTTATTTGTATTATATTACCTTACATTAATGGCCCTTCGCCATCAGGCTCCCCAGAGATGTACTCTTATGCTTGTTGAGTCAACCGGCCACGGCCGACGACTTGCACTGTTTTTACTGAGGAAAACACCAGTTCTGTACCCCAAAGGCACCACATATAGGGCTGTGCTTAACACCTTGCTCTCCCTTGGGTCCCGTACCAGATATGCCCTCCAAGTTTCTCCTTACACCCTCCGGCAACTCAGACAATGCGTCCCATCCCATGGCCTAGACAATAGGACAACAAGCATAAACCCATAGCTTCCTTCCTTTCAAAATTGCCCACGCTATTATGCAACTCCTATTACCAGTTCCTTCAGACCCCGTTTTACTCCTAATGGCCACGCCCTAATATAGGGCCCCATGGATTCCTTCCCACATGCTATGGCCCTTAAATATGGCAACTTACTATGCCGCTACGTTTACCCATCAAGGGTCCCTCAGACCATGTTTACCCCACCGTAGCCAGAGCCCTAACCCATGGCCCTATGTGTTTCCCCCGCCTGCGACTAAGCCCCTCATTTGGTACTTGAAACCCCCTGCTCCTTCGCGGTTTGTGGCAAAATGGGACAGCTTACTTGTGGCATGGAAAGGGCACACGAGGGCTGAAGCCTCACCTGTCTATCCCAGGTCAGTATTCTTCCCCAGAGGGGAAAGCTGTGCTTGAAGTTTTCGCAACTCGGGACGGTTTTAGAGCATTGGCAGGCTTTGCGCCCTTGTCTTGAGATTGCCCGTGCTACCAGGTGCCCGCAACTTATTGAGCTAAAGCTCCTTGGTGCTCAGTAACTAACATCCGAACAGCCCCTTCCAACTTAGCTCGCCTTACTCATGCTGAGCGCTTGTCAAACGCTCGTGTCGCCAATAAAGTACCAGCACTGTGGTGGCCTTCTAAATGCCCTCGCCGTCACTGACCACTCCCCTTACACGTGACTTGGTCCATCCTCCTGCAGGCGCCATCTTAGTGAGGTGCACCTCCTGTTTCACCCAGATATAAAACAAGCCGCGCCGTGTCTTGGTTCCTTGACGTCACTGACCACTCCCCTTCCACGTGACTTGGTCCATCCTCCTGCAGCCGCCATCTTAGTGAGGTGCACCTCCCGTTTGACCCAGTTATAAAACAAGAAGAAAATTCGAGATATTAATGTTTGGTGCACTTCCGCTTGCCTTGTGCGCATCATCATTTTACCTTTATGTTAACAGCGTTACTGCAAGCATACCTATCCTTTATTCATTTATTTTGTTCATTTTTTTTTTATTTTTTATTTTTATTTTATTAACCACCCCTGCTTAAATCAAGTCAGAATTCAAAAGAAAGAGAGAGCAAGCGCTACAGGGTGTAGACACATACTGCAGGCCCCCTCCCCCTGATCTCCCCTGCAAACGAACCGCTTGCCAAGGATCACTCCACCCCAGTGAACACTCTATGCCTCTATCCCCCACAACCAAATACTCCGACCTCACTGTGACTGAACGAAATCCTCCATGTCACATTATTAACATTAATGCACTCATGTTCCAGATTGTTATTTTTGACCGTCCTCCAGATCATATTATTAAAATTAATACACTCATGCTCCAGATTGTTATTTTCGACAACATATCATTTAAAATAAAGTGCTGATACTAGAATAAACTAGTCAGCGTGCCATTCCTTAGCAAATATACATAAAGTAGATCGACCTACAGCAAAAGCAGGGAGCATGTATCGCAAAACAGCGTTATACGGTATCAAATTGGCTGTTCTTTTCAAAGGAAACAGGAAACCTTCTTACATACACCTGAAGCTGAAAAGATAAATGCCTGTGACTCCTAAATTACAGCGGAGCCTAACCTGCATATAAGTGCCATCGCGGAGCAGCATTTTTCAAAACAACATATGATGTAAAGCATCTAACTGATATGTGTCCGTAATTTGTCCTCCTCTGTATTAATGTTGACATCTTACTGTTAGCAGTAAAGTTAAGAAGTGGCGGAGCTACAGTGCCGTTAACAGTCCGATTCATGCTTAAACAGTATCTAAACATCATCTGTGTTCTTCCCAAATTTTAGGCATCTTTCTTGCCTACCAATGCTAATAAGCTAAGAATTAACTCTCAATGTGATATGTCGGTTTTAGCACTCATTTGCTGAAATACCTGACCGCAACTGCGTGGGACCCTTTAATGAACTCCAGGGAAGCGGACATACTCCCAAACATGTAGAGCCTCAAAGCGCGCCAAAACTCGCCCCCGGTACCCCGCCTCCCACTCGGCCATCTCGACAATACTGCGCTTGTTTCCACACCAAGAGCTTCATCCCCCGCTGCTTTCCGGTCCTTCCCTTTATGCCTAGTTTGCCTCTCAGCTTTATCACCGCCGTGTTACCTAAGCGTGCTACTCTTTCATCACCGCTGCTATCAGATGCCAATAAATTCACCAACCCCCACACTCTACCAGGGAGCCTTTAACGGACCCTCCTTTATCTCTATAGCTAATTCGAAAATTAATCCATGCTACCAGGAAGCCTTTAACGGACCTTCCATCTTTATATCTAATTCGAAAATAGTCAATGAAGGTCGGACCCTGGCCTCAATGCCAATAAATTCACCAACCCCCACGCTCCACCAGGGAGCCTTTAACGGACCCTCCTTTATCTCTATAGCTAATTCGAAAATTAATCCATGCTAACAGGAAGCCTTTAACGGACCTTCCATCTTTATATCTAATTCGAAAATAATGAATGAAGGTCGAACCCCGGCTTCGATCACCATACACGTTCATAGATATTGCCTGTTCTTAACCGGTGAGCTACACCGAGTACGACTTTCAAGCAGCGCGACTTCGTGCTTTTAAAATGATCACGCTGTACAGGAAGCCTTTCATAAACCTTCCTTGTTATTAAAATGAATTGATAAAAGCGGCTATCGCCCGCTTACTTGGGCTAATCCCACGCTACACGGGGCGCTTTTACCAGCATATATTTCATCCTTGCTCAAAACAGGAAAAATACCTCCGCAATGAAAATGCTTCTCCGGGGCCCGAACCCGAGGCTCCCGCCGCCATCACATATGCCCTTAGACGCTACGCTATGGCCTCTCACCTGCCTACAAAGCAAAGCCGACCGGCCTGACTCCACCGCTCGCCAACTATTTTCCCGGCCAGCCTTCTTGTAATCAGGCGGGAGACGAAAGAGGGCTACTCCCAGGGGTGCTGCACTTCTTATTGCCTTGGAGGGAGGGTCCTCAGACGCCCACCAAGCGTCCCACATTACGGAGAGACCCTCCCCATGACGTCTATCTCAAGAAACGAAACTCACCTACTGAGGCGGGCACGGAATGCCCACTAAAGGCCCCCCTCCCCTAGTCGCGGGGGTGGCCTCTCATTCCCTTTATTGTAGGCAAAACATTTGATTTTCTTTTTTGTACTTTGTGTATTCCTTTTGAATAGTGCATGTACTACTTTTTCAATATTATGTTCACCATCTTGAATGTGGCAGATTGGTCCATATCTGTGCATAAGGATGCAGATGCAAGCATCATGCTCATCTTTAAATTAAACAAAGAAGTATCTAAATGGTAAATACATTGATTCTCCAGATTCTCCCCAGAACTCAAAAGTAAATATCACACTATGAGTATGGTGTATGATAGTTTACTATTCACTTCATGGCTAATAGAATATAGTAAGCAGCACACCAAAGTAATATACTGAATAATGTAAACTTGCAAGTAATTATGTATAATTGTTCATGTGTGAATGGTTTAATTTTATGTCACTTGCCAAAATAAATTGTACTGCATTTGCCTAAGGGTGCTTTTTTTACAGGGTTCACTAAAATGAAGATATAATGGGCATATTTACATGGGGATTGCACCATCTGAACAGCAATATTATTGACGTTCTGGTGGAGCAATGCCATGCACCATATTTACAAAGTTATGTTAAGCCACTTTTTGTGGCACAGTGCCGCTTTGTAATTTTGCCACCCTTTCACGAGGTTATCTGCGTGAAAGGGGTGTGCCATGGGTGTTGCTGTGGGTGTTCAATCACAACACTTATTGCTTTTTTTGCACAGAGTTAATGGTAAGGCATTGATCAATGTATTTCACAGTTGGGAAGCTTTGGCATACTATTCTATTCTATATTGCCCTTATATGGTACATGGCTACCCATAGGCGTCCCAGCGCTGTAAGTGCAGCAAAGCAGAGTAGAAGAGGGCTAGAGCGATCTGGTCTGGTAAAGCCAAGTCTTAAGAAGTTTTTTGAATGGAAGTTCAATTTTGGCCATGAGGCATAGCATCACTCGGGGCTCTCAAGTTCATTGGTTGATTCCAGCAAATCCAGTCACAATGCTTTCATTGCCTTACACTAATATTCATTTGCAGAAAAACTCACAGAATACATAATTGGCCTTGCCGAAGTGCCCCACCTTCATGGGTGCTCCAGCTTTCGGTGGATATTGAGCCACATCCGGGACTCTCAGACCTCACTATCTGACATTTGGGGTGCATATCTTCTCCGAGTTGCGATGGCATTTTCAGTTCAACTCTTCAGCTGACTGCCACAGCTCCTTCGTTGGTCCCCTTTTCTAGGGCCCCTCCTAAGCAGTTGGTCAGCACCTTCCTTCTTTTAAGGCAGAGCCTAAGGCAGCTTCACCTGGCAGGCACTAACAATTCACAGGTTTCTAATCCCCATTCTGGTACAGGGGAGTTGGTGATCAATACCCCACACTTGCAGCAACCACTAGGGGATGAATCTCTAAATAGAGTGGGAAGTTGTCCATAACCGTGGCACAGGTAAAAGCCTCTACCTCGTCTAGTGTACTGAAGGTCAGGTTACCAGGGCCTAATTTAACTCTCACATTTTTTCTGATGCAGATTTCCTGCCGGAGCATCAGTGGCGGGGGAATGGGGAGGGTTGAAATTGAAAATAAAAACTAGAAAAAAAACCACTAACTTTCAAGCCGACCACCCGGCTGGCTGCTGCCTCTCGATCCGCTTGCCTCCTCAACCACAACTCACTTCTGGAAGCAGGGGGATGGAGGACTCAGCCAACTGATTCCCCTAGCCAATCACAACACTTCAATGCAGCGCTGTGATTGGTCTGCGTGCCATGGATTATCACACAGGCAGGGAATGGAAGCCTGAAGCATGTTCTGCACCCAGGCGGTAATGCAGCCTGGGTGCAGAACATGCAAAGTGCGCATGACGATTTAGTCAGTCTGAGAGGGCCGGTCAAAGCATCATTGCGCACCTTGGAATGAGCAAACTACTCCTCCCCTGCCCTGCCCTGGCAGTCCCGCCCTGCCTGCCCTGCACCAGGAAAGGAAAATTAAAATTATAATAACACTTGTTATCATTTTAGTTTTCTTGAACTACTGCTCACAGAGTAGTGGGGTGATGCTCCTCCGCCTTAGCAGGGGATCATCACACATTGTTGCAGGACTTCCTCATAAGAAAATGAATTAAGTCATTTATTTTGTGCAAGGTAACCAAGTTCATTAATTGCATGTATGATAATTAGTCAAATTAATATTATAAAGCACACTGCTACCCCAAAAAGCCTCCTGTAGCAGGATTTTGTGTACAAAGGACACAGCAATGTTTGTAAAAAACTGTTTTTAACTTTTGGTTTGAAAATGGAGAGACTGAATTGAGAAAGGAGAGAATCCCAGTGTTCTGCAGAAAGAAAATAGAAAGGCTGGCCTCCAGAACTCATGCTTGGGAAAACAATATAATCTCTTAACTACTAATGCATGTTCCTCTTGGTTTGTTCAGAATCTCCAGTTCAGTACAACTCCTCAATGCCTTAGTATCAGTTCAAAAATACACTCAGTAGATGTAGTAATATATTCTCGATCTATTTACATTGTAGCAAGTGTGAATCGGAGTCTCCTTTTTACTTTCACATGGTAAACCTAACATAAACAAAACATCTAATGCACAAAATTCTTTATGAATGTTGTGCTAATCCAGTTATATATTCTTAGGGAAGCCAAGATATAAGGTGTTCCAGAGCGTTCAATGGAGTAAGCCATGGGAATAGTGATGCATAACTTGGCACAACATTCAAAAACTAATTTGCATGTTAAAGTTAGTTGCTGACAG
The DNA here is from genome assembly GCF_964261635.1 of Lissotriton helveticus. Lineage (NCBI taxonomy): Eukaryota > Metazoa > Chordata > Amphibia > Caudata > Salamandridae > Lissotriton > Lissotriton helveticus. Next base: position 1,475,512,132 of record NC_136065.1, read on the forward strand.
TTGGGCTTGGACAACCCTTCAGGTACACCCCTAAACCTTTCGCCATCTCCCCTTCAGTTTTTCTAAATGAATTTTGTTGACCTTAGAACTCTTTGCACTTTACCACTACTAACCAGTGCCAAAGTGCATATGTTCACTCCCTAAAACATGGTAAAAGTGGCTTACACCTGAGAGCCATATTTAATGTCGTTATTTGTCCCTTATAAAGTCGTATAGTGGGTTGGTAAATTAAATGCTGCTAGTGGGCCTGTAGAACTTATTGTGACACCTACTTAAGTAGCCTTTTTAAACAAGCCTCAGGCCTGCCATTGCATGCTGTGCAAAGTTTAAAATTGCCAATTCAACTTGGCAAAAGAAACCTTTTGCCAAGCCTAAAACTCCCTTTTTAATATTTATAAGTCACCCATATGGTAGGCCCTCAACAGCCCAAAGGGCAGAGGGCATTGCATTAAAAAAAGTTTGTTAAGTACTTTTAAGTTTAACATTTCCTAGTAGGGAACAACTCCTAAATGTATTTCTCACTACTGTAAGGCCTACCTCTCTCATAAGATTACTTTGGGTTACATTATTACATTTAATAAGTGATAACATTTGTTTTTGAGCAGGTAGAAATGTCATGTTTGCTATCTAGGGAATTGTAATTTAAAATCCTCTTTAAAAGCAAAATCGAATTTTAAGTCACAACTCTGAAAATCCAACTTTTAGAACGTTGGCATTTTCTGGTCCTAACCATTTGGTGCCTGCATCCTGTTTTCTGGATCCCATAATTAGGTGTAGTTGGCCTTCATCTATTCCTCCCCAGACAGTCACTCAGTAGGGGGACTGGTTGTAGGCAGGAAGGGCTATCTATAGCAGGATGGGGCAAAGCTGTGTACAGTCCTACTTGCACTTCAAAGACACTGTCTCAGCTCACACACAAATAATGTTACACTCGCCTATTGTGATTGCAAACAGACTGGGGCCAGGGCAGGGAGGCAGGAAATTCCAGACAATTCTGTGGGGGGAAACTCCAGGAGTATCTTTCACTTCAAAACTGGCACCAGGTATTAAAATAGGACACTCAGACCCAGTCTCAGTTCACTTCTGGACTTGTGAAAGACCTCTCAGGGGGCAGCACTGATGCCTATGTCCTTCAGCGTACTTCAGAGGACTGATCTGCTGCACCAAGAGGACTGCCCTGCTGCCTAAACTGTCCTGTGCCTTCAGAGGACTGCTCTGCAACTTGAGACTTGATTTTCTGCTTGGACCCAGGACTTCCAGAGTGACTACAATTGCTAGTTGACTGCCCTCCTGATCAGAGCCTTAGGGACAGAAAAGGCTCCAACTATCTTAATCCCACACTTGGGCCCAGCCTGAGTGGGTTTGGCCCTGCAGGCGATGCCACTCCATTGACCATTGGAAGTGGTGCTAAAGGTGCCAAGATAACCCAAAACCAAAACCTGTTCAAATGTTCTGCCAAACACTGCTCTGAGAACCGAGAGGAGTATGGGACCTACCTCCTTATCAATCTGCCCAAGGTACATCACAGGTCGGCCTGGCTTCACAGTAGTTCCTGCTATGTTCTTCGCTGCAGCAGCAAATCCTGTTCAGTGGCTCCTAACAGAAGTGGTATATGACTTTGTGCAGTCCTCGTTGGCTAAAGTCTGCAGCGTTGTCCCGCTGAAGATTTTTTCCCTGTCAATGTGATGTGTTGGCTTTTTTAATTAAAGAGAAATGAGGTTTGAAGCTAATTGTAATTGTAATAGTGAGACTTTGCTCTATTAACTTGAATATTATAGTTTCATAGTCAATAAAAAAAATGTAAATCAAAAAGTATTGCCATATTCACCTGGCAATGATTTCAAGCAATTTGTAAGCTATGTCTCTTATAACAAGTGTAAATGTTAATTCCCTTTATTGTAGGCAAAACATTTGATTTTCTTTTTTGTACTTTGTGTATTCCTTTTGAATAGTGCATGTACTACTTTTTCAATATTATGTTTACCATCTTGAATGTGGCAGATTGGTCCATATCTGTGCATAAGGAAGCAGATGCAAGCATCATGCTCATCTTTAAATTAAACAAAGAAGAATCTAAATGGTAAATAAATTGATTCTCTAGATTCTCCCCAGAACTCAAAAGTAAATATCACACTATGAGTATGGTGTATGATAGTTTACTATTCACTTCATGGCTAATAGAATATAGTAAGCAGCACACCAAAGTAATATACTGAATAATGTAAACTTGCAAGTAATTATGTATAATTGTTCATGTGTGAATGGTTTAATTTTATGTCACTTGCCAAAATAAATTGTACTGCATTTGCCTAAGGGTGCTTTTTTTACAGGGTTCACTAAAATGAAGATATAATGGGCATATTTACATCGGGATTGCACCATCTGAACAGCAATATTATTGACGTTCTGGTGGAGCAATGCCATGCACCATATTTACAAAGTTATGTTAAGCCACTTTTTGTGGCACAGCGCCGCTTTGTAATTTTGCCACCCTTTCACGAGGTTATCTGCGTGAAAGGGGTGTGCCATGGGTGTTGCTGTGGGTGTTCAATCACAACACTTATTGTTTTTTGACGCTGCCCCAAATTTACAAGGACCTGCAAATTCCAGGCAGGGCCAAAAACGAACGCCATGCAATTGCAAGGAAAAATGCTTTTATTTCTCCTTGTTTTTGCTTTTTCCATGTGTTCTGCATTCTGTAGCGTACTTTGAAAGAGAAAAATACCATTAATGATTGTTTATGTGCAAAATGGTGTCTCTTCCTGCACATAAACAATCATTCCCTGCAAAGCAGGCATCCTTACACTATGGCGCAAGGGTGTCTCTGTTGGCTCTCAGCAGCTGTTTTTAGCACCAGTGCTAGGGAAAACACAAAGGTGTTAGGCAAAGCGTGGTACTGCAAAATATGCTGCAGCTCTGCCTCCATCATTCCATTGTAAATGTGCCTTATAGTTTGAGATTATGTTAACGTCAAACATGAGGCATAGTTAGATTAAGGCCACCTGCCTGCCAACGATAAAGATTTGTAGTGAATACATACTGAACAGTGTTGCATCGTTACCATGCACTTTACAGTAGCAAACGAGGGATGATTAAAGTCTTCTAAATAGATTTTCAACTAACATTAAGACTCGGTGTTCGGTATTAATTCAGCCTGTTGGGCTTAATATAAAGACACTGTAGCATTAAAGTTATAGCATTCTATGAAACTATGTACTGTATTTTTTAACACATTTCGTAATACTGTTTTATTAGCATGTTGATTTACGACGAGGCCAAGTGGTATTTTAACAACCCCTCAAAACACGTCTTTTGATAAATGGATAAAAATCAATTATAATAGAATGTTAACTGTGAGAGTGCTTAACTAATACCCAGGGGGGAATTCCTGTGAGACTAAGTAAATATGTAGTCCGGCTATGCCATGCAGGCTCACTCAGTAAAGGAGTATGGCATTCCCATAGTGCAGCTGTCACATCCTATTACAGGGATCTAATTAATCCGAGCAGCAGAGGTGTGAGAGACAGAAAAATATAACTCTGGGATCTAAATGAGAAAATATTACGTTAAATCGTGTAATCTACAATAGTTAAGTATTGGGCATTTTGTCTGCATTTGTCACTCAATCCAAAATGTATATAAGTAATACAGTTGAATCCAACATGTTTTATTATTCATTGTACTTGGCTTTGATGCACTCATGCCGTCAGGGACTGCTTCAGAATCCTAATGGAGTCAGAGAAGAGAGTGGGAGGACGAAAATGGTGCAGCAATCACAGTAGGGAAAAAAAGCATTGGCAAAGCCAAAAGGTTTTGGCTTTTAATGTCTCAGCTTTAGCAATACCTACTGACACCGGCATGAAGTACAGCAAACATTGCTCTTTATGCTTTGAAGCGGACAACACATTGCAGCACTACATTGGCAGCCATCTTCTTCTAGATATTTCAGACTGCCAGCTGGTTGTTTTGTTAAATTGCGCCACACAATGTGGGGATCATCTTGAAAGTACAGAAAACTGTTTCCTATAATTACATAATGGTTTTTAACTGATATTGGCTTTGCTAATGTCAGTGGAATGTAAAAAGCATTCTCCAATGGTAAGGCCAACAGAGGTGGGCAGCAAAGATCAGGAAGGAGGGAAGGGATATTAAAAAAAGCCAAGTCCAAAATGGACACTGAGTGTCCTGGAAAGCTACAGTTGAGCTGGGGAGGGGGGTCTAACACAGAGAGCAAAGACCAAGAGAAAGGTTGGGGTAGTGAAGGGAAAAACGACACATGTGTGAGAGAACAGACTAACAGATGCAGTCCCAAGGGGTGCCAAAAAAGACATAGCTCCAAAGAATGCAATCAGCATTAGCAGTGGATGGATATAGGTCATGAATCAGAACAATATGACACCAGGAGGCTAATGGGTGGGAAAAACACATGAATATGGGGGAAAGCCATTGACTCAAGATGAGACAACTCAAATAGCCATTCAATTTTGAGTAAGGGACTCACAAAAGTCTTCCCTGTGGCTGTAGCTGAGCCTTATAGATTGATAGGAGTGTGTTTTATTGTTTAGTGAGGTAGAAACTCCTATTGCAGGGTTGTAAGAAGGTGGGCTCTTTTCTTGAATGCTCTTGTAGGCAATAGTCCCTATATAAAAAAGAAAGTTGGATATGGGTGAATAAGAATAGAGCAATGTTGGAGTCAAACTGGATTTGTAGATTCTACTCATGTTTGACAACCAAGGTAATCAGTAATTGGAAAGTTTGAATGGGCTGAGGAAGGGGTCTTTGAGCAAGCGTTATTGTTGTTTATGTCATGTTTCACCCAGCCCTGAACTGCTTTAAAGCAAGCAGGAGATCATCTGGAATCCCTGCTCTTGCCTCCCTAGATGACACCCCAATCTATGTGTCATCAGTGTGCATTTTTTGAACAGGAGACTAAATGCGGCATCTACTGCGGTAGAAGCTGATGATAAAAACACAGAAGAAACATCTACTGCTACAGGTGACAGAAAAATATACCACATGTGGCTGATCCATCTAAACAACCTCAGCATATCACAGGCTGACTATTGTGCATCAAGAACCAACAAAAATATTACAAAAAATAGAGGAATATTACAGAGCAGCTTGCACAAATGTAAACACAGGTAAATCTGCTACAGGAGCTTAAGGAACAGAAAACACAGTAGTAACTGAGTGATGTTCTGGGCTTTTGGGTGACCCAAAATACTGTTCTCACCCTCTGATCACTGCTGATCACGAACGCAGTGACAGCTGAATCACTGAGGACCTCAATGCACAGCCTGGCTGTTCTGGACCACTTCCACATGGTCCTCCAGTTCTCCACTTCTTTAAACACATTATCAATAAATGATCATGACTGACTCAATATCTGTAAGGGAACCATCTTTGACTGGGGTCACATTCCATATCACACAATAAATCTATTCGAAAAATGGTAAATATTTTTTTAATTAAAGCTACTTCAATTGAGCATATTTTCTGTGCATTGAGAAGAACTACCTCTGAAACAAACCTGACGACTACATCCAATATACCCAAATTATAATACCGTCTTTTGTTACATTTGAACTGAATGTCTGCATTCATCATTTGTAACCTCATCTTCTTGAGAAATACATTTTAAAATCAACTTTAATCTTTCATACCATATTAGAATTGCACCTTAGAATACATTTAAATCTTTGCAGGAGTAAATTTGCATGGAAAAAGTAACATTTAGGGGAAATAAATAACGAGAGGAAAGATCGTAGTAGGATATCTTATTTAATGTGCTTCTGTAACTAGGCGCGAACGATTTCTCTCGTGACTCTGGCTCACAGTTAAATAGACTTATTTAGAACAGTTTTGCCTAACAACAACATCCTACTAAAACATGTGCTGACTTCAAGATTATGTCCCTTTGCTTCATCCTATCATATTAGATCATCCTGCTTTAATCATGAGCTTTACTGTGGATTCTTAAACAATAGACTGTTAGAATAAAAAATTACTTAGCTATATTTTATGTATGCCTAACCAGATTTGTTTCATTGCAATTGAGAAGACATTTGTTTTCACACTGGGACATTGAAGGCTGCTAATAGCTTAGGTAAGAAGGTTTTCATAAGAACTTTCCTCTATCTTACCATTATTGCACCATGCAACCTTAGATTTACTATGTACCAGCGTGAATGTTTACTGTGAAAATCAGAAGTAGAAGAATCGGATGTTGACGACACCATCAAATGAGCAGTTTCCATTGGCTGAAAGCACCATACACCTACCAATTTTAGTTACGTTATTGTATATTTTTAATCTATAATTGAGTGTTCAAGAGTTTTAGCATTTTGCATCTTTCTCCGTCCCTTTTCCTTTTACAGAGACCTCTTTTGTCTCTATTTCCTAGATCCTCGCTGCTGAAAAGTACTGCTGACGGTGACTTTATCCCCCTTTGTCCTGACTCTGCTTGATCAATGCTACTGCACGATCATTTTCTCTGTCACTGATCTATTTTAACGGTTGCTACTGCAGCTGTAGGAAACTCAGTGGAGTTTCCAGAACAGCATTTTATAGGAAGTTTAAGATATTGCTCTTTTATAGAAGGAACTCCTCATGAGTTCTCTATTGCGTAGGTTAGAATCCTTTTTGCTAGTTCAGTGACAACTTTCCTTTATGGAACACTCTGATTTATTCTGTCCCTTCTAAACCTTTTCTAAATAGTTCTGTAAATGTGAACTAACTGAAATACAGATGTTAAAACCTTACTAATTAAATAAAAGCTTTAGAAACTTCTCAACTTCTTATAATTTTTCCATAATACATGACCTGTTGTTGTCCTAGCTCTATTCATAAACACTGTGGCAACGGTTCATCCGTCCTGTCAAGCGCCACAGGTTTTCGAGAGTCCAAGCTGTATGTTGGGGTGCCTAATTTTAAACACGATTTTTGCCAATCCTTAGGCGTACAATAATACCAACAATAGTTGGGGCCTAGCCACGGCCCATGAAGGGCGTGCCACCGGGCGGTGACGTGGGGCGGGGGAGGGGCAGGGTGGGGGTTTGTAAAATGCGGGATACGGACGATTTCAATTAAGTACCGGGAAAAAAAACTGTGGCCCTTCACGGGCCGTGGCTGTTGGGGCCTTGTCTGTCTACAACCTGACCCCATCACAAAACTGGGATTTCGCACCCTCATCATCTCACCTGGGTGCATCAATATGTGCTCTAAAACCAGATTCTCAATGCAAGCAGTGAGCAATTCATGGACATCAAAGAGACTGGAGTATCCCCCTTCTATTGAAAGCAACTAGATGAGTCTGTTCTCTCCTCCAATGTGAGGCTGATCTGCCCTAGTCTACTCTACTGTGCTCTGACGTACCTTCAAGAATCTGCCTCATTGGTGAGTGCAGCAGATTTCAGACATTGACAATACCTCCCAAAGGGGAATATAGGGTGCACCCTCTCACGTTTATGGCTGATCAATGAAGATTCATCCTGAGGAGTTGAGCTGAAAGCATGGAGGTGGAGGTGAAGTAAAGGGGCAAAGAGCATGGCAATTCCAGAAGTGCCTGACAACTTATGATAAAGTGCAGTGAAGAAAGAGTCATTGGCCAGTTGAAGCCTGAGTGTATCATGAACAATATCATTATAACTGCGTTTAATCCACACAGTCCTATTCATTCAAGGGTTGATTGGAGATATTTACTTGGAACCTCCCTGAAGCTCCTGGAGGCTTACTGGTGCCTCAGTGAACAACAGCGCTCTAAGCTTACGTAGTTTTAAGCTCTTTTAGGTGTGTTTTTATGACTTTTTAAGAATAAGAAAAGGGACTTGATCCCTGGGCTTGTGGTTTCGGAGGAATTAAGGTTTGAAAAGAACTAACAATAAAGAGAGGACGGATTTCTGGCCTATTTCAAGAAAGTTAAGAAAAACTATTAAGTAGTCCGGGGCTTATTTACAAGCCCCTTGCTCCACATTTGCGTCATTTTGAACATGGGAAAAGTGACGTACGGGTGGCGCAAGGGGCTGGTAAATAAGCCCCTCTATGTTTTATCTTGAGGTACAGTGTCCTGTGCACTTCTGTATTTTTATTACACTTTCTTTGGATTTTCTCCAGAGCAATGTGGGTCCGTTTTTGATTTGCTGTAGTTGGAGTCGTGGAGGGGTGTGGCTTTGATTTATATAGTTTGTCACTCCTCCTGAAGTCGACTGACTGACACCCATTTTTCCACTCCGGCCTGTTTCCCCATGCGGTTAATATCTTCACATGCTGATGCAGGGGGTCAACAGTTCAGCGAACTGCGTTTACTTGAAAGTACAGTGTACCTCGCACTATTGCCCTTTATTCCCGTTTTTTTCCAGAGTAATGTGGCACCATTTCGATCACATTTGTCATGAATGATAGGGATTGTTTTTTTACTTGATGCTAAATTTGGGGGATTTTCAAAGTTGCCAACGTTAAAGGGCGATAAAGGAAGGACGAGAATGATGTCCATAAATAGGGAAGATGGTCTTTCTCTTCTTCGTTTCCATATTTACAAGAGTTTTTACCACGTGCCAAGAAAATTCGTGTGAAAGGCAAATCTACATTGGTTTCAAGAAAAATCTGTGCAGATTGGGAATCGATGAAATACCTTTGGCCAGTTCAAGAAAGTTTTGGACCAATTAGAAGCCCCGGCTCTGACTTTCTTCTCAGATGCTTCCAGCCTTATATTTACAAGGAATATGACAAATTACAAAATACATCATAGACGCCGGCTGAAAAGCTGAGCTGTGTGAAGGCTTTGCAGCTTTAAGCAAGAAAAGGTGTTCAAAGTTGCCGGATGACCATTAGACTTGAATCCCTAGAGAAACGACCCACTCTATCAAATAATGTTTGTTTCAGTTTGCATACTGTATCTACACGTTATTCAACATCTTGACAATAAACAATTAGTAATGAAGCCCCTCTAGCCTTTCACCTAAATTGCTTTTGGTTAAATACAATAAATGAGAAAATAAATCAAGATATCAATTTCTATAAAATCTAGGGCCCGCTGTAGGTAAATCTGATTTACCGACTCTAGAATACCGATATCTACCGATTGGGTATTCTAGATTCGGTAAATCAGATGTAGGAAAAAATCAGTAATTTTTACCGAATCTGTGTGATTCAGTAATTACCATTGATTCCTATGGGCCTTGAGGCCCATAGGAATCAATGTCAATGACCAAATCGGTAAATACCGATTCGGTAAAATTACCGATTTTGCAAGGGAGACAGGGTGTCACTTTGACACACTGTTGCACCCCTGATTCTGGCTTGTGTGCCATGTGGCCCACATACATGCCCTAAGGCATGTATGTGTGTCACATGGCACAGGTGTACATTCACAGATGGGCATGTACACAGGAATTCGTTATTTACCATGACATAGTATGTCATGGTAAATAACAAATTCTTAAAGGCCTGTGGCACTGTTTCCAGCGCCACCTACATATAGATATATTTTACAGAACCAGTAAATTAACCGAATCGGTAAATTTACCGATTCTGTGAAATATAGGCCCCCACCATCTCAATCACCAAATACCGGTCGGTAACGGCCGAAATCGGCCGTTACCGACCGGTATTTGGTGACCTACATCTGGCCCCTAGTTCATCATTTTAATAGAATAAAAAAATAATTCAAGTCACGCTAAAATAAAACATGAATATATTCAACCAAGCTGAATCGTGTAGCAATTAATCAAATACTTTAAAGACATTGGCATTTGTGCATTTGCATTTAAAAAATACACATATACACTCAAAAAGGGTTACCTGAAAATAAAACAAGCCCCGCCCACTTCAGGACCTAATTAATGCAGGCCGCAGCGCAACTGAGCAGCGGATGCATTCAGCGGGAGTGTCGCTGGCATGCAAAAGGAACGATAAAGATTAGCCCGTCTATGCCCGTCCGTGCCTGGACTACGCCTAGCGCCATGACCCCTGGCCCTCCCATCCCCTGAAGATACACCATCGCCGAGCTCCACACCCGTAACAAACACTACCACTGTGTTGACTCACGCTCCAAAGTAGGACCTTTGACCTGCACCCACTGCCACTTCACCTGCCAATGCAGCCCACACCAGCCCAATGGCCAGGCCCACCCCAAACACACCACAGAAAATATCTGAGCAAAAACACCAACTTGAAGACGCACTTCTCAACACACGCTCACTGTGCAAGCATTTCATTGAATTATGGGACCACATTGCCTCCCTCACATCCGACACAGTCTTCCTCACTGAGTACTGGCTCAACCCCACATCCTTTAGAGACATTGCCACAGCGATTCCAGATGAATATAAAATCACTCACCAGGACTGCACCAACAAGCGGGGAGGAAGAACAACCATCATCCATAGAGAGGCCATATAGTGTACCACTACCAACGACCCCCATGGAACATATCAACTTCAAGCTCACAACAGACAACAAGACAACCATCAGAAGCACCCTTGTCTACCGACCCCCAGGCCAGCGCTCCTACTTTTTCAACACCATCGCTGACTTCATTGCGCCCTAGCCTTAGACTCCAATCACTACATCTTCCTCGGTGACCTGAATTTAGGCATCGATGACCCCAATGACAACTCCTCAACAGTATGAGCAGCCTTGGATTTACCCAGATCATCCACGACCCTATACACAGGGCACATGCGGGACCCAATTGTCACCTCCATCAACTGCATCAAATACAGCCATGTCACAGAACTCACATGGAGAGAATACTCCATCGTCCACTTCAGCATCTCCAGCCCCAGCACCACCACCCCCAAGATGAACCAACGCCCCCCCATCAAAGGTGAAAAAAATCTCACAGACTAGATGGGCAAACACCCTCAACACCTCCAACTCTGCTACTGCCACCAGCCTCGAACAGGGAGTGAAAAACCTCAACGCCTAGATCACCAATTGTGCACACAGCTTCATTATCATCAAGAGAAAATCCTCTTAAAAAGGCCTGTTGGTAGACCATAGAACTCAGAACAGGGACACAAGACAGCAAACAGTTGGAGATGGCACACCAGCAAGGACACATCCGATAAGGCAGCCTTCAAGACCACCCTCAAACTCTACCACCGCCTTCTGAGGGCAATAAAGAAGACAGGCATTGCAGCACACATTGAAACCAGCACCAACAACATCAAGGAACTTTTCAATATCGTTAAGGAATTCTTCAACCCAGCTGACAGAGAAAACAACTTCACGCTCTCACAGGAGCTGTTCAACAACCTCACCCACTTCTTCCATGACAAGATAGCAAACCAATTAAAGAAACTTCGAACCCCAACCCTCATCTCTGGACTTCCTCAACAGATATGCCACCAATGTAACTGACACAAAACACACACTAACCACCTGGAATATCCTTTCCACCCAGGACACCAACTCCACCATGGAATCCAACCACTCTGGGCCCCCACAGACCCATGCCCACACCACATCTTCAACCTTGGAAACCAAAGGATTGGCCAGGAAATCAATACCATACTTAACACTTATATCACCACGCAACATTTCCCAACACGTAGAAACACTCCATAGTCAGACCATTACTCAAAAAATCCTCTACTACCCCAGTGAACTTAAAAAGTACTGAACAATCTCCCTGCTCCCATCCCCAGTGAAAGTACTGGAAAATATCATCAACAATCAACTCATGACACACCTAGAGCAGTCCCAGCTACTTGACGGCTGCCGATCGGGCTTCCGTAGTGATCACAGCACTGAAAATGCACTAATCCCAGCCACCAACAATGTTCTAACCCGCCTTGACCGAGGACAAACAGCAACTTTGATCTGCCTTCACCTTTTGGCAGCCATCAACACCGTATCCCACCAAACACTGATCTAAAGACTCCACCAAATCGGCACCCAAGGAGATGCACTCAGATGGATCACCTTCCTCCTCACAAGCAGTACCCAGAAGATCCACCACTCACCACCCACTTTTCACCTCTGAGCCTAAGGAGATCACCTGCAGTGTCCACCAGGGCTTATCCCCAGCCTCATGCTCTTAAACGCTTATATGACCCCGCTGGCCAACATCGTCAGATCCCATGGTCTCAACATAGTTTCCTAGGCAGACAACACCCAACTCTTCTTCTCACTCACTGATGACCCCACCACCACCAGACCCAACTTCCACAGATGCATGACAAATGTCACTGACTGGATGAAGAAGAACTGCCCACAGCTGAACATAGACAAGATGGAAGTATTGATCGTTGGCAACAGCAGCAACACATGGAATGACTCCTAGTGGTCATCAGACCTAGCACCAACTCCCACTCCTTCCAACCATGCCAGAAACTTAGAAATCATCAATGACAACAAGCTCCCCATGAAATCATAGATCAATGATGTGGCTTTGTCTTATATAGTTTGTCACACCTCCACTCCGGCCTGTTTCCCCATGGGGTTAATATCTTCACATGCTGATGCAGGAGGTCAACAGTTCAGCGAACTGTGTTTACTTGAAAGTGCAGTGTACCTCGTACTATTGCCCTTTATTCCAGTTTTTTTTCCAGAGCAATGTGGCACCATTTTCGATCACATTTGTCATGAATGATAGGGATTGTTTTTTTACTTGATGTTAAATTTGGGGGATTTTCAAAGTTGCCAGCGTTAAAGGGCGATAAAGGAAGGACGAGATTGATGTCCATAAATAGGGAAGATGGTCTTTCTCTTCTTCGTTTCCATATTTACAAGAGTTTTTACCATGTGCCAATAAAAGTTGTGTGAAAGGCAAATCTACATTGGTTTCAAGAAAAATCTGTGCAGATTGGGAATCAATGAAATACCTTTGGCCAGTTCAAGAAAGTTTTGGACCAATTAGAAGCCCCGGCTCTGACTTTCTTCTCATATGCTTCCAGCCTTATATTTAAAAAGAAGATAACAAATTACAAAATACATCATAGAGGCCGGCTGAAAAGCTGCGCTCTGGGAAGGCTTTGCAGCTTTAAGCAAGAAAAGGTGTTGAAAGTTGCCGGATGACCATTAGACTTGAATCCCTAGAGAAACGTCCCACTCTATCAAATAATGTTTGTTTCAGTTTGCATACTGTATCTACACGTTGTTGAACATCTTGACAATAAACAATTAGTAATGAAGTCCCTCTAGCCTTTCACCTAATTTGCTTTTGGTTGAATACAATAAATGAGAAATAAATCAAGATATCAATTTCTATAAAATCTAGGGCCCGATGTAGGTAAATCTGATTTACCGACTCTAGAATACCGAATTTTACCGATTCGGTATTCTAGATTCGGTAAATCAGATGTAGGAAAAAAATCAGTAATTTTTACCGAATCTGTGTGATTCGGTAATTACCTTTGATTCCTATGGGACTTGAGGCCCATAGGAATCAATGTCAATTACCGAATCTGTAAATAACGATTCGGTAAAATTACCGATTTTGCAAGGGGGACAGGTTGTCACTTTGGCACCCTGTTGCACCCCTGATTCTGGCTTGTGTGCCATGTGACACACATACATCCCTTAGGGTGTACATGCACAGATGTGCCTGTACACAGGAATTCGTTATTTACCATGACATAGTATGTCATGGTAAATAACAAATTCTTAAGGGCCTGTGGCACTGTTTCCAGCGCCACCTACATATAGATATATTTTACAGAACCGGTAAATTTACCGAATCTGTAAATTTACTGATTCTGTAAAATATAGGCCCCCTACATCTCAATCACCAAATACCGGTCGGTAACTGACCGTTATTTGGTGACCTACATCTGGCCCCTAGTTCATCATTTTAATAGAATAAAAAAATAATTCAAGTCACTATTCAACCAGGCTGAATCGTGTAGCAATGAATCAAATACTTTAAAGACATTGGCATTTGTGCACTTGCATTTAAAAAATACACATATACAATCAAAAAGGGTTACCTGAAAATAAAACAAGCCCCGTCCACCTCAGGACCTAATTAATGCAGGCCGCAGCGCAACTGAGCAGCGGATGCATTCAGCGGGAGTGCCGCTGGCATGCAAAAGGCACGATAAAGATTAGCCCGTCTATGCCCGTCCATGCCTGGACTACGCCTAGCACCATGACCCCTGGGCCTCCCATCCCGGGAAGATACACCATCGCCGAGCTCCACACTCTCTACCCCAGATGCCGTAACAAACACTACCACTGTGTTGACTCACGCTCCATAGTAGGACCTTTGACCTGCACCCACTGCCACTTCACCTGTCAATGCAGCCCAAACCAGCCCAATGGCCAGCCCCACCCCAAACACACCACAGAAAATACCTGAGCAAAAACACCAACTTGAAGACGCACTACTCAACACACGCTCACTGTGCAAGCATTTCATTGAATTATGGGACCAAATTGCCACCCTCACATCCGACACAGTCTTCCTCACTGAGACCTGGCTCAACCCCACATCCTTTAGAGACATTGCCACAGCGATTCCAGATGAATACAAAATCACTCACCAGGACTGCACCAACAAGCGGGGAGGAGGAACAACCATCATCCATAGAGAGGCCATATAATGTACCACTACCAATGACCCCCATGGAACATATCAACTTCAAGCTCCACACAGACAACAAGACAACCGTCAGAAGCACCCTCGTCTACCGACCCCCAGGCCAGCTCTCCTACTTTTTCAACACCATCGCAGACTTCATTGCGCCCTAGCCTTAGACTCCAATCACTACATCTTCCTCAATGACCTGCATTTAGGCAGCGACGACCCCAATGACAACTCCTCAACATTATGAGCAGCCTTGGATTTACCCAGATCATCCACGACCCTATACACAGGGCACATGTTGGACCCAATTGTCACCTCCATCAACTGCATCAAATACAGCCATGTCACAGAACTCACATGGGCACATGACTTCATCGTCCACTTCAGCATATCCAGCCCCTGCACCACCACCCCCAAGATGAACCAATGCCCCCATCAAAGGTGAAAAAAATCTCACAGACTAGATGGGCAAACACCCTCAACACCTCCAACTCTGCTACTGCCACCAGCCTCGAACAGAGAGTGAAAAACCTCAACGCCTAGATCACAAATTGTGCACACAGCTTCATTATCATCAAGAGAGAATCCTCTTAAAAAGGCCTGTTGGTAGACCATAGAACTCAGAACAGGAAACAAGACAGCAAACAGTTGGAGATGGCACACCAGCAAGGACACATCCGATAAGGCAGCCTTCAAGACCGCCCTCAAACTCTACCACCGCCTTCTGAGGGCAACAAAGAAGACAGGCATTGCAGCACACATTGAAACCAGCACCAACAACACCAAGGAACTTTTCAATATTGTTAAGGAATTCTTCAACCCGGCTGACAGAGAAAACAACTTCACGCTCTCACAGGAGCTGTTCGACAACCTCACCCACTTCTTCCATTACAAGATAGCAAACCATTTAAAGAAACTTCGAACCCCAACCCACATCTCTGGACTTCCTCGACAGATATGCCACCAATGTAACTGACACAAAACACACACTAACCACCTGGAATATCCTTTCCACCCAGGACACCAACTCCACCATGGAATCCAACCACTCTGGGCCCCCACAGACCCATGCCCACACCACATCTTCAACCTTGGAAACCAAAGGATTGGCCAGAAAATCAATACCCTACTTAACCCTTATATCACCACACAACATTTCCGAACACGTGGAAACACTCCAAAGTCAGACCACTACTCAAAAAATCCTCTACTACCCCAGTGAACTCAAAAAGTACTGGACAATCTCCCTGCTCCCATCCCTAGTGAAAGTACTGGAAAAGATCATCAACAATCAACTCATGACATACCTAGAGCAGTCCCAGCTACTTGACGGCTGCCGATCGGGCTTCCGTAGTAATCACAGCACTGAAAATGCACTAATCCCGGCCACCAACAATGTTCTAACCCGCCTTGACCGAGGACAAACAGCAACTTTGATCTGCCTTCACCTCTTGGCAGCCATCAACGCTGTATCCCACCAAACACTGATCGAAAGCCTCCACCAAATCGGCACCCAACGGGATGCACTCAGATGGATCACCTCCCTCCTCACAAGAAGTACCCAGAGGATCCACCACTCACCACCCATTTTTCACCTCTGAGCCTAAGGAGATCACCTGCAGTGTCCACCAGGGCTTAACCCCAGCCTCATGCTCTTAAACGCTTATATGACCCCGCTGGCCAACATCGTCAGATCCCCTGGTCTCAACATAGTTTCCTAGGCAGACAACACCCAACTCTTCCTCTCACTCACTGATGACCCCACCACCACCAGACCCAACTTCCACATATGCATGACAAACGTCACTGACTGGATGAAGAAGATTTGCCCACAGCTGAACATAGACAAGATGGAAGTATTGATCTTTGGCAACAGCAGCAACACATGGAATGACTCCTGGTGGTCATCAGACCTAGCACCAACTCCCACTCCTTCCAACCATGCCAGAAACCTAGGAATCATCAATGACAACAAGCTTGCCATGAAATCATAGATCAATGATGTCTCCTTCGCCTGCTTCCTCTCTCTGCACATGCTACGTAAGAAATCTTCAACTGGCTACCCCTACATATGAGACACACCATGACACAGGCCCTCATCACCAGCCGGCTGGTCTACGGCAATGCCCTCTAGGTAGGAATCACCGTATACCTACTACAGAGACTTCAGACCATACAGATTGCCACAGCCAGACTCATCCTCTGCCTTCCAAGATGAACCCACATCACACCCCACCTCAGGAAACTCTACTTGCTCCCTGTAGAGAAAAGATGCCAATTCGCTGGTCCTGATCCATGCAGCAGCGATGCATCAGCTGCGATGAGTGGGGTGCTAAAATGTTGATATGCGTCATCGAGGATGTCATCAACAGAGATGCGAGGGCCCTGCGCTGGGAAGAGCATCGCATAGCGATGGTTCCAAAGGTGATGCATGCAACAGCGGCAATGCATCAGTATAACAGAATATGTGTTGGTTTTTCTGAAGTAAGCACCTTAGACTGACTTCCAAGGGTCCAGGAAGGAACATCTTGGCAGGGCAGATTCACAGATGGCAGAGTACAGGTGTGAGAAGTTAGCCTGGCATACGATGTCCACTATTCTAGTGGGCACCTTGCACCAGTCTAAACAACTCTTATTGATGGTGGTTGTAAAGTCAACCTTCTAGGCAAATCTACCCTAGTGGTTGCATGGACCAGCAGTCTTAGGCTAAACTCCAAAGAGCATGTAGAGCTGTTTGTTTTACCAATTATAATCCCTTGAATACGAATGGTAAGGACACCACACAAGGTATATATCAAATATATATGTATTTATTTCTAACACAACCCCTCTGCACTGTTTATGAGGTCATAGATTGAAGTACATCACAAGTTACTCAATTAGCATACTATACGCTGCACAAATATAGTTATGCCCTAGGGGTCTCACAAACCATATACTAAGTAAGTGGTATAAGGACCACTTCAGAAATAGTGAATAGGCCTAGGGCCTAGAGAATCGCTGGGGCTACACTAGATGACCAAAAGTTGAATTTAGGAGACCCTCAGGAGACGCGTGCAGTGTCTAAACACAGTCGCGAGTTGCCATTGACTTATAATGGGAACGTAAAAGTTACAAAGTTAAAGATTTCAGGCACTTGCGGATGGACTACAACAAAACCACTTTAGAGTAGGACACCTCTAAAGTCAAGACCCACGGGAGCACCGGAGTACTCGTGTTACCTCACCCAGGGAAGCCGGGTGCATAGGTGCCTTTTGATGTCGGGTTTCGTTGATCGTTTCAATGGAGATCTGCAAAGAAGTGCTGCAGGCGACCAGATGAAAAGTGTCCGGGTGGATCCAAGGGTGGATCGAAGAAGTGAAGAACCTGAAAGCAGAGTGGACAGAGTCTGGGTCACTAGCCAGTGACCAGGAAGGAACCAGGCAATGTCGAGGTGATTTCAGGTGAGGAGGTGAAGCTTGTCTCTGCAGTCACAAGGACCAGGAGGCGTTGATGATAACCAGGAGCTGGATTCAAGCTGTCCCATGAAGGATCTAGTTGAGTGCAGCGTCGGTATCCAGATTGGACCCAAAAAGCCTTGGCAACCGCAACCCACGCAGGAAGTGAAGATTGGCATTGAGTCAGACCAGCAAGGTCTGGGGAGCTTCTCCGTTGCAGGGAAGCTGGAGCAAGCCTGTAGCAACCAGGCCAGCAGTGTACATTCAAAAAGAAGTCTTCAGAGGGCTAACTAGTTGGCAGGCTAGCAACCGGTAAAATGCGTCGAGCTGAAATGCAGGAGCAGGCTCCAGGTGGAACTCGTGGAGTGTGGAGGGCTGAGCTTGGGTGCAAATGGAGCTTGGGTCTGGGGCTTCTTGTACCCGAATGCACAACTGCGAGTTACCTCAGGAGTCGATGTAGACGGTCCCACATCTCTCGTGTCTGCCACGGGTCTCAGCTTTGCTGAGGATATGGATCGGAGTCAGAGAAGTCTAGAAGTCCAGTTCCTGTGTCGCTGAGTCTTCGGGTTCCGGCAGGAGCATCGACAAAGCAAACTGGCAAGTTACTGGTGGTGCCTGTTTGCACAGGGTGGTCACTCCTTGACCACAAGGGAGATGTCTTCAGTTCTCTAGTCGAAATAGAATGTCGAAGGTCCAAGAGTTTCGTATCAGAGTTTCGTTCCAGGATAATCTAAAGTCCTGGGGACACAGCTCCTATCTTTATACTGATTTTAGGGGCTGACCTGGGAAGGGGGTGGTTACACCCCTTTCCCTTTGTCCAGTTTCACGCCAGAGCGGGGCTGGAGTGCCGCAGCAACTGGTTTGAACCGGGCTATGCATGGAGCACCTTATGTGCCCCAGGCAGTGTCTGGAAAAGCATCTTTCCATTCAACCCACCCTGCCCCAATACACTACAGGCTGTCGAGGGAGGTGCTAGTCCCTCGACAGGAAACCTATTGTCCAGGCCTCCCTTGCTGGAGTTTCGTCCAGCTGCAGGAAGTCAGACTCGTGTCTGCGGCAGCAGCATCCATTTTGTGATGCTGAGGCTCTGTTTAACTTTAACCGGGTAAAGTAGGAACATACATGTCTTTTCCCTCTAGAAGGGTGGAATGATACCCCCGCTGCCAGAACTGGCAGGGGGGTAGTATTCCAATGTGTTTGACACCTTACACGACATGTTTTGATAAAGCCAAACCAAAGTTAGCATTAACTGCGAGGATTATAATGCACTTAAGAGTATATGGTATGGCTATATCATAGAACAGCTATAAGGAGATGGTTCCAAAAGCTGCAGAGGTGCTCAGCTCATGCTAGGGCACCCTCTCACATAAAACCAAGCACTCTGCCTCCAGGATTGTTAAGGCCTGCCATAGGAGTGACTTATAGGTTACTATGTGTCTATATGTAAGGTAAATATAGGTATACTATATATAAGTAAGGGGTGATTACACCACCTTACCCAAGCTGAGTGATCAGCCTGTGGTGTCAGTTTGGATGGCCAGCCAGGGATGGCATAGTACATGCTGCAGCCCCTGGTAGGCCTTGGATGCACCTATGCCCTGGGTACCTATGGTACACTATACAGTGGCTCACAGAGGTGACCCAATACCCAATCATGTATGTACCTAAAGTACATGGTATCAATTTAGAGAGAGAACAGCTGGGCTGTGGGTCTGATTAGCAGGCCCACAGCCACACTAAAGTCGAAAAACCAGACTATCACAACAAAAAGTGGTGATGACCATAGGAAGCAGACCCTACTCTCCTTCAACAGGTGCATAAGCAGGGTGATTTGAAATCCTTACTAACCCTAAGACTTCTTCTCAGGAGGCCAGCCAACTAGCCCTTGGAGTCACTGTGGGTTCTGGGGTAAAGTGATGCAGGTCCAGGTCTTCTCACCCTGGCAAGAGGGCAGCAGGTAACAGGTCAGCAGAGCAAAGTAGGAGTTCAGCAAAGTAGCAGTCCAGCAGAGTGGAAGTCTTTCAGCAGCACAGCAGTCCTTCTTCCTGGCAGAGTATCCACAGGTCCAGACATGTACTGAAAGGGTGGTGTCTGAGATCCAGTACTGATACCTAGTAGTACCTTTGAAGTGGGGAGACTTCAAAGAGAAGCCTTTAAAGTGTCCAGATGCCCTCCCCTCCTGCCCTAGCTTCAGACTTGGTATGGGGGCAAACAGTCCTTTGTGTGGGGACAGGACACAGCCTATTCAGGTGTAAATGTGGCTGTGCACAACTCGTTACTCCAATCCTATCAGGGTGGCCCATCATGTCAAACCCAAGCTCTCATTCTGTGCAGCTCTCTAGGGGTAATACACAAAGCCCAGCTGTCACCCACCCCAGGCAAGTGATCAGAGATAGACAGCAGGCACCAAATGGCTAAAGCAAGAAACCACCATCTTTGTAGAAGTTTCAGAACTACAATTTAAATGTGGACTTCACCATAAGTTAGGATTTTAAAATTGAGATTCTAGAGACACCAAACTTGAAGGGACCATCACTTCCCATTTGGAAATGTATCTTATAAAATGTAATAAGGCATTTCCAATGTTATCCAGTAGGAGAAACAGGGCTTGTAGTAGTGAAAAACAAATGTAAGAGTTTTTCACTACTAGGACAGGTAAAGCTTAAAAAGTTAATAACCACCTTTTGAAATACATTGCACAATGCCCTCTGGGCTGTACAGGGCCTACCCTTGGAGTGATGTATATGTATTAAAAAGGAAGGTTTGGACCTGGCTGGAAGTTCAACTTGCCAGGTCGACATGGCAGTTTAAACTGCACACACAGACTCTGCAATGGCAGTCATGAGACATGTTTACAGGGTTACTTAAGCGGGTGGCACAACCAGTGCTGCAGGCCTACTAGTAGCATTTCATTTGCACACCCTGCGCCCATGTAGTGCACTTGCGAAAACTGAATGGGGGCCGTGCAGACATCCTGCACCCTAGGGACCACCACCTTCCCAGGGCTCGTTTACAAATGGAGCAGTGGGACCACACGTAACTCGCCCCCATGCCCCGGGGGCCACCACCTACCGGTGAACATTTTCCAATTAAGGAGGGGGCCACGTGGCCCCCTCCTGGGCCATTTTTGGCCTGGGGACAGCCTGCTAAAATGAATGGAGATGAATCGCGCAGCCCCCCTCATGGAGCCAATAATGGCACTGGGAACTCCCACCCCCTAGGGTTACCTCCTACTATGTCCCAGGATACCAACCCCATGTTTTACATATATATATATATATATTCACTGAAAAAACCATAGGTTTCACACCAGTTATAGTTGGGTGGAAATTTTACTTGCATAAAATCATTGAAATTCCCACGTTATAGTTAGTTGGACTCACTATAACTTGCGCGTGCAATGCACTGCTGATGACGTCAAATATTACATCACTCATGACATGGTCAGTGACATCACTCATGACATCACTGATGACATATCAAATGACATCACTGATGACATCGCCCAGTGAATGTGTATCTGGGATTGCGTGGGGAGCGCCCGGTCCGCGAACCGGGAAGCGTTCTGGGGAGCGTACTATAAAGAAAAAAGAATGATAGACTTTTAAAATACTGTATGTTAATTGATTGTTGGTTTTGTTGATTATTTTTTAATTTCTTTATTTTTTAATCAATTATTTATTATTGTGATTGTGTTTCAAAATTTAATAACATTTCTAACATTTCACTGTCTGAAATGTCGTCATTTTCATTGAACATAGCTTGTAATCTCTGAGTGTGTAAAATGTCCTCATTTTGAAGGAGGTCATCTACTGCTTGCACACATTGCAGTAGTTCTTGGTCCCAAGTTTCATCCATAAATTCTATATAATTTGGATCAATTAATTCTTGGCTGCTCTCTTGCAGGACAATTTGAAATGAAACTTTCTGTTCGCCTTCCATGTTGCCTGAAATTTGGATAAAAAAAATATAGATTAGTAGAGATAGGGCACTGTTGGGATTAGTTTTAGATAGGCAGTTTTTATCAGTGAATTTATCTTTGGGCAGTGTATAGTATCAGAGTGGAAGTAGGAATATAAAAAAGTGTATGTGATTTAACGTAAGTAAATTCATAATTATACAAGAGAAACCTAACTCCATCCATAACTATAACAGAGAAGTCTATCTAAATCTATAACTACTACAGAGGGATAGTATATAACTATCAGAAAAAGTTTACCATATTAACTGATAGTGCACAATATACTTCAGTTTTTAAAATAACAACTTACCTTTACAAAGAAGTTGAAGTGATTAGTGAAAATCCAATTGAAATGTACACCAGGAAGTAGTAGTCAAAATGGCTGTGTTTCCTTCTCTTCCTTTATATATATTCAGGTATATAACCAATCAAATGTCAGGTAAAAAAAGTAGAAAATGAAAGTAACATTTTCATTGGTTGTCAATTCCAACACTTCAGATGTGTTTTGTGAAGTAATTTACCTCACGGTATTTAGAGAGGTCTACAGGCTAAATGGCTAAATGGAATTTCAATCAAATTTGTGAAAATGATAGGGATTGGTATGTAGTATGAGCTAATCTATATTTGGTGAAAGTGTCTCCAGTCGTTTTTCTGTAAATTACTTTCCCACCTTTTTTGATGGAGCGCTTCCCGGGGAGCGCCCCGGTACGCGAACTGGCGAGCGCCCCGGTACGCGAACCTGAAGCGTTACGGGAGTCCACCATTTTGTGTTTCGGTCTAATTAAGATACAAGATGGAGGGCAACTAATGTTCAGAATGGGTAGAAGGGGGCACGGTAGACTTATCTTGACCCCCTAGGTTTTCTGAGGGTGGCTGAGGAGGCCCATATGTGCGAAAAAAAAACATTTTTTTAAAAAATTTCGCGAGGTTAGCTTCCGGTCCGCGTACCGGGTAGCGCCCCGGGGAGCGTACTTTGTTGAAAATTAGTGAAAAAAGTTAGAGTAAAATAATAATTGTGAGTGATCAGATGTAGGGTAGCTCTGAGAAGAGCTTTTGGGTTTATGGTACATTTAGGTACTTATAAGTAGGTACCAATGCACAGTCTTAAATTCAGAATGAAAATTCTGTTGCCCTCATCTGAGAAGTGAACTCCATCTCCTCTGTAGATATCTTGCATGTAGTAACGCAAGTTATTGTTGTACACGGAGCCCATTCCATGGTCTCTCATGTAAGCTGAAACAGATTTGTTTACATGCTTCCTCGACTTCTCAATTTGTGGACAAAATTGGTTCGACCACCTCCATTTCTGTCTTTGGCATATATTTGAATATACCAAGGCAGTCTGAGGAAAAAGTGCCATTAATTGCTCAAAGGTGTCCTTAAAAAGCATTTCCAGACCTACCCCAGTCAAAGTGCCCAAGTCATTACCTCCACAGTGCACAATTAACAGGTCAGGTTTTGGCAAATGCATAAAGGTTTTCACCAATGGTATCAATTGGTGACATTTTAATCCTCTGTGGCCAAACCACTTAATTTCCACATCTTGTAAATTGAGGTTAGGTAAATTTTTGTTATCAGCATACCTCTGAGCCCAGTAAATGTAACTATGTCCAACAATCCAGACAGAAAACATGGTGAGAGAAGGTTCTGCTGCAGTCAGATGAAGTGTGGCAATGAAATGGCAGTTGAAAAAATAAGAGTTTAAAATGAAAAAAACTGTGGAGTTTCTGTGTTAATGAAGCAGTAACAGTGATTGGTGGATTTTGATTGCTGAAAACAGAAAGTTAGGGTGCATGGATGAGTTCTTTGAAAGATGTATTTTGAATGGTCAAGAAAAAATCATTAAATGAAAGATTGCACTGGATATGCAGGTGCACTGAGAGTTCAGAGTTCAATTGAAACATTGTTGTGTGAACTTGCAAACACCAGAGGTCTTCCAAGAGGTGGTTGTTATGCAAAAAAGGCAGAGAGGGCAGAGGGGGGAAGGGTTTTGATTTGAAAAAAGTGAGGGAAGAGTTTTGATTGGGTGACATGAGAGATATGTGTGAAGAATTACAGCATTTCTGTGCTTTTGATAGCTGCAGACTCTGGAGTGCATACCTTTTGCTCTGCTAAAGACAAAGTGGTGTGTTTCTGAGACTGTTTTGAAACTCATAAAGTATTTGCTAAGGTGAGAAAAGATTTATTTAATTTAGATAGAGAATAGTGTGCTTTAAGGAGAAAATTATGAAGAAAGTTGTGTTTTTAAAATGTTGCTTTGCCTCAAGTGTTTTACAAATAGATGTTGTTTCTTTGAGAAATTGTAATTGGAGAAAATGTGAAGTATTAGTACTGACAGGGTGTTTTTGTGCATAGGAGCTGTGCAGTGTTTTCAAATTATGACTTGAAAATGGAAATGCTTTTATGACAAGGACATAATGGTGTATGCTTCTTTATAAGGCATTTGAGTGTATCTGATGTTATTTTTCCCATTTTAATGTAAGACCTTTCCCCGTGGTGCAAATTCCTTGTAAATATGCTCCCACCTGTGCTTGGCAAATTTAGATTTTGAATGTTTGAGTTACATAGCCATGTTAAAAGTGACCCTAAAATGCTGCAAAGGCAATCAAAAAACGCTTCCATGTGTCTTAAGGACATTTTCAGTCATTTCCCCATGTGCAGTGTTTTCAAATTATGACTTGAAAATCGTTTTTGAGGTAAAGGAATGCTTTTAACATTTATGACAAGGACATAATGGTGTCTGCTTCTTTATAAGGCATTGGAGTGTCTCTGATGTCATTTTTCCATTTTAATGTAAGACCTTTCCCCGTGGTGCAAATTCCTTGTAAATATGCTCCCACCTGTGCTTGGCAAATTTAGATTTTGAATGTTTGAGTTACATAGCCATGTTAAAAGTGACCCTAAAATGCTGCAAAGGCAATCAAAAAACGCTTCCATGTGTCTTAAGGACATTTTAAGTCATTTCCCCATGTGCAGTGTTTTCAAATTATGACTTGAAAATCGTTTTTGAGGTAAAGGAATGCTTTTAACATTTATGACAAGGACATAATGGTGTCTGCTTCTTTATAAGGCATTTGAGTGTCTCTGATGTTATTTTTCCCATTTTAATGTAAGACCTTTCCCCGTGGTGCAAATTCCTTGTAAATATGCTACCACCTGTGCTTGGCAAATTTTCATTTTGATAGTTTGAGTTACATAGCCATGTTAAAAGTGACCCAAAAATGCTGCAAAGGCAATCAAAAAACGCTTTCATGTGTCTTAAGGACATTTTAAGTCATTTCCCCATGTGCAGTGTTTTCAAATTAAGACTTGAAAATCGTTTTTGAGGAAAAGGAATGCTTTTAACATTTATGACAAGGACATAATGGTGTATGCTTCTTTATAAGGCATTTGAGTGTCTCTGATGTTGTTTTTCCATTTTAATGTAAGACCTTTCCCCGTGGTGCAAATTCCTTGTAAATATGCTCCCACCTGTGCTTGGCAAATTTACATTTTGATAGTTTGAGTTACATAGCCATGTTAAAAGTGACCCAAAAATGCTGCAAAGGCAATCAAAAAACGCTTTCATGTGTCTTAAGGACATTTTAAGTCATTTCCCCATGTGCAGTGTTTTCAAATTAAGACTTGAAAATCGTTTTTGAGGAAAAGGAATGCTTTTAACATTTATGACAAGGACATAATGGTGTATGCTTCTTTATAAGGCATTTGAGTGTCTCTGATGTCATTTTTCCATTTTAATGTAAGACCTTTCCCCGTGGTGCAAATTCCTTGTAAATATGCTCCCACCTGTGCTTGGCAAATTTAGATTTTGATTGTTTAAGTTACATAGCCATGTTAAAAGTGACCCAAAAATGCTGCAAAGGCTTTGAAAAAACGCTTTCATGGGTCTTAAGGACATTTTAATTCATTTCCCCATGAATGTAGGTAGGCCTCACCTTAAACAAACCTCTGGATAGGCCACACCTTATCGTCATCCTGAATTAATCATTTAAAATGCTAGGGACAGATTTATGATAGGTGTAGGCCTCTTTTGCGCCACTGTGCGTCACTTTTGTGACGCAGTGGCGGTGCAAAAGATTTGCTATGTGGCGACAAAATTACAAATTGATGTATCTAGGCAGATGTGTCATGCTGTAAAAAAAACGTGCCACATGAAACCGATGCAGCAGTGATGCAAAAGATGCACCATGTTGCAAGACAGGCCTCACTTAATCTCCAACAAGATAAGAAGCTTAGGGATAGATTTATGATGACTGGTGCATCCCCAGGGATGTGCCAGTCATCCTGCGCCGCTGTTCCGCCACCCATGGTGCGCTGCATTTACAATGCGGCGCACCATGGGGCAAAAACAGCACAGATGCGTGACGCATCTGTGCCGTAAAGGTGGCGCATTGCTGGAGCTGCATCGCAAGTGCCATGCAGCTCCAGCAAGGCTCAGGGGTGCCCCATCTCCATTTAATCTGCAACCCTGAGTAGGCCTCACCTTAAACAAACCTCTGGATAGGCCACACCTTATTGTCATCCTGAATCAATCATTTAACATGTTAGGGACAGATTTATGATAGCCGTGTGCCTCTTTTGTGCCGCTGTGCGTCACTTTTGTGACGCAGCGGCGGTGCAAAAGATTTGCTATGTGGCGACATATTTAAAAATTGATGCATCTAGGCAGATGTGTCATGCTGTAAAGTCCTGTGCCACATGAAACCTGCGTCAGTTTTCATATAGGTGTTTTGTTGCAAGGTATGCATTAATTTGCAAGAAAGCCCTGTAAAACTAACACAGTGAAATTTAGAAGATTTCACTGACTCACCTTTATAGCATTGCTGAATCAAATCATTACGCCTGTTTGAAACAGGCATAAGGAGTGATGCACCATGCAATGGGTGGCTTGCTCCTGTGCATTGCAGTAGACATGTTGCGCTTACGACGTGATTCCTGCAATGTGCTGCTTTTGCGGCACAGATGCGTGACACATCTGTTCTGTTTTCACTCAATGGTGCTCCACATTGTAAATGCGGCACACCATGGGTGGCAGAGCAGCGGTGCACATTAACTGGTGCATCCCTGGGAATGCGTCAGTTAACATAAATCTGCCACTTTACATTTAAGTATGAGCAGGGGACACAGAGTTGGTGAGGCTTATCCAAGGTTAAGAAGAGATGAGTCCTGTTCACTGAAAACTTGGACATAGGCCTTACCTCCTCAGCATCGCTGGTCATGGCTAAATAATAGCTGCAAAATGTTACTCTTGTTAAACAATTTTACTATTATAGTCTCTGAGATTTGTGCCTTACTCTGCAACATCTCATTGTTGTTCTCTTTCTTTAAAGATAACGACAACATCAACATGAGCGACAATCAGCAATCAGTTGATCTCGACCTCATAATTGAACTCGTAATTGAAACATCAGTGGAAGTAGATCCCTTGGATGATTTAAATCCTGAGGATGAAGAAGAACATGATGAGGATGCAGATTTGTCAGAATTGTATGACATAGGGTGGGAAGCTGACGTGCTTGAGCCTATGGAACTAAAAACATTTATTTTTAAAAATTTATAATAAATGAAAAGTAAAAATGTAAACCGTTTCATTTAAAAATAAAGACACCTTCAAAAACAGGTTATGTGTAGTGTCTTCAATAAAATATTAAAATATGCTCATAAAATTAGATCAGATTCACATATAAAACAGCACAGGTAAAATGAATATGAATTCCATTTCTTTTCTGCTATTTCTGTATTCTAAATTTGCCAAGCACTAAAAATGTCAAGTAGTGTGTTAAGTTTTTGATGACTGTTATTGATTTACTGTTTGGTAATAGTGGTTAATAACATTTTTTATTATATTTTACCACAGATTCAACTGCAGATCATTTCAAGATTTCAGCATGCCAACTAAAGAAAGACTTAGAAAGGCTGCAAAACGTCAAAGACAGCAGGTACATGATATAATGCAGCAGTCCTCTAACAAAAAAACTTGTCAAGTCACCAAGAAAGCACCGGGTAAGAGCACAAAAACATTTATAAGAAATATTTGTAGTAAAAAAAATATTACTACAGAAAATGTTTCAGTCCAGAAAAAGAGAAGCATTTTAAACGGAAAGGAAAGGCCAATCAAAAATGTTACTGCTAGAGCAAGAGATAACTCTGTGCATGATAGTAGAAGGAAAGAACAGTTTAGGGACATTCGTAAACGAATGTTCCGCAACAGGATAATTGGCAATTTGTTAAAAAATATTAAGAAAGGTCAACAGAAAGTGGTTTTTTATAAGAGAAAAAAAAAGTTGAGAAAGTTATTGATCAGGCATTTGAAATTAAACGTAAGTTATTTATTTTGATAATCAATAGAATTAGGAAGCTAAACAAGGCAATTTATGATTTCAAAAGAAATAGTAGATGGAAGAGAATAGTTAATCGTAGTAATTTTTGTGAAGTTTTTTACGGAGAATGGATGCATAGTTCAAGTTGTGAGGCATTTTTTAATGAGGAGAGTTATTTCCAGGATAATGATTTGGTGCATGCAGTTGACACCAGTGGTCGAGCTTATGAAGTGAAAGATGGTTGTCCAGTTGAAAAAGAAAAACTTGTGACAACAGAGACAGAAGAGGTGTTAGGTAATGAGGTTTTAGGAAGACGTCCTAAGGGTCCTGTGTACACCTGGAAGTGTAGTAGTATTTGCAGTGTGCGACAGGATTCCATCAATTTGCTTTGTGATTTTGTACGGACATTTAATAAGAAAAGTTTGAAGCAGAAAATGAAGTTGTTGCAAGAATTAGATCCTTGCAGAGTGAGAGAAGTGACAGGTTTGCATGGTCATTCACTGGCTTGTCTTTCCAGGAGAGTATGCCAGAGTGTTTTTCATCATTTCAGGATGCTAGCAGTGCATCATAATAAAGTGAGGAAATTAGTTAGAATGTTGTATTATGCTAAGAGTCCAGCAATTATGCTTAAACAATTATGCGCTGCTCTTTTGCATGGTTCTGAAATAGATGTGAAGAATATTTGTGCAGAAATTGAGTTTTGTTACTTTGGAAGTAAAGAGGAGAATGTTGAAATTGACCAAGAAGAAGAGGGTAATGTGGAAGATAGTGTACAGGTTTCCAGTACAGATAATTTTCAGAGGGAAATTGCGACGTTTCAGGTGAAATCAAGTGAGAGGCCTAATTTCACTTGTGTGTGTTGTCGACGCACTTATTATAAGAATCAGACTAAGTTAGTGGATTTATATGCAAAAAGTGAAAAGGAAAATAATAGTGAATGGAAGGATTTCACAACATATTTGATGGTAGAAAATTGTTTTGATTTGGGATCGGATCAACGTGTGTGTACTTATTGTTGTAGCAAATTAAATCAAAACCAGATGCCTGCTAGAGCAGTTCATAATAATCTGGAATTGGTTGAGATTCCTTCTGAATTGAAGGATTTAAATACTTATGAATCTATTTTGATTCAAAGTATCCATCCCTTTCAGGCTATTGTAAGAATGGAGCCAAAGACAGGGAAATTGCCTCCATCAGATTTACAGAGAGTATTAAAGGGAAGAGTTGTTTATTTGCCTCTAGATTTGAAGAAAAACATTAACACAATTGGAGTAGAAAAAGTGGAAGAGGACCCTCTGGTTATCTTAGTTAATGGGGTTCCGACAAAGAATAAGAAAATATGGCAAGATTTAGTGAATGTTAGGAAAGTCAAAAAGGCAACATTGTACTTGAAAAAAAATAATAAGTACTATAAGAATATATATGTTGCAGAAGAGGAAGTAAGTGAGGAAGAGGATAGCGATTTGTGTGCTGGTCAAATTGAGAAAGTAGAACCCTCTACTAGTGAAGAAATATATGAACATTATAGTGTTCATCCTTTGCATTCCAAGGAAGTCATGGGGAATGCTATTGAGTTGTTTCAAATGAAACAAGCCAAAGGGAGTCCCATTAGTGTTTGGGAGGAAAGTTTGGAAGCTCGGTGTTTCCCACAGCTTTTTCCAACAGGTCAGGGAGGAAGATATGATGAGCGACCTCATCAAATTCCTGCTTCTGAATACCGGACTTTGCGATTGTATGCAGGAGATGCTAGGTTTCGACAATGTATTCCCTATTTGTTTCATCTCCTGTTTGAAAGCGATCTGTCTGGACTGTCATATGCAGTGAACCACATCTTGAAAAGTGGTATACACATGCAAAACATCTCGGCAAGTGACTTTATGGATAAAGTCAATGTCCAAGACAGTATTTTGGATTCTCACCTGATTAATCTCATGGCGTGTCAGCGTGGTACTAATGAGTACTGGTACCGTCGTCATGGTGATTTAAAATGTATGCTGAGGAACTTAGGAACTCCCACATGGTTCCTCACTCTGAGCTGTGCCGAGTATGGCTGGGAAGACTTACTTGAATTTCTACGAGAGGCAAATGGAAACATCGAAAACATCGAATTCAAGACACCCGGAGAACTGTGCTCTTTGGATCCAGTCAATGTATGCCGGTACTTCAATCATAGATTTGAAGCTATGATGTCTTTCATCATGAATAAGAAGAATCCACCTCTTGGAGAGGTGTTGGATTTCTTCTGGAGAAAGGAGTACCAAGCAAGAGGTGCTCCTCACATACATATGCTGTTGTGGATCAAGGATGCACCTAAATTTGGAACAGATCCAGAAGACTCAGTGATGAGTTTCATACAACAGTATTCTACGTGTGCTGTTCCAAACGCAAAGGAGAAGAAAAGCCTAAGAGAAAAAGTTCTACGTTTCCAAAGCCATCGTTGTGGAAAGTACTGTCGTCGTAAATTCCGAAACAAGGACAAGTTCTACACCAAATGTCGTTTCGGCTTTCCACGACCGGTGATTTCTAAAGGAAGAGTAAACAGTTTGATGTCTTCGCTGCGACATAATGTGATGAAGAAATCACCTAAAAACACATACAATTTGAAGAGGAACGAAGAGTCCAAGTACATCAACGACTACAACCCGGTGATTTTGTCCATGTGGAATGCTAACATGGATATACAGTTTGTGGCTGATAACTGTATGGCTGTGGCTCGGTATGTGACATCTTACATCACCAAAAAAGAGAAGACAGAATTGAAGGATATGTGGGAGGACATTTCCCATGAAAAGAGCCTCAGTAAGAAGTTGTACAGTTTCAGTCTGAAGATGTTGTCGCATCGAGAAATCGGAGCTTACGAATGTTCTGACCGGTTGTCTTCAGCAAGTCTCTATGCCAAATCTAGGAGTATCGTTTGGGCGAGTCTTGGTCTTGCTGCAACGCGTAATCGAGTTCTGAAACCTGTGCGGGAAATTGAGTATTTGGCGGAAAAGGAGCCAAACAGTACCGACATTTTGAAGAGCAACATGTTGGATACATATTATCCAAATCGAAGCAGTCACCTCGAGAATGTTTGTCTGTATGAGGTTCTTCAAAATTACATATTCAAGAGGAACATCAAAGAAGATACTGAGAAAGGAGTGTATGCTGTAATTGGAAGTGAGGGATGTCTGGTCAAGCAAAGAAAATGCCACTTGGTAAACCATCGAAAATTGAGTGGCGAATCTCCTGAAAAAAAGGAGTTTTTCTATTTAGCACTTTTGCAACTTTTCAAGCCTTGGCGTGCAGAAGAGGAACTGCTTGGAGATTTCCTCTGTTATGAAGACTCTTTCACTGCCGCCAAGGAGACCATAGAATGTCCTGCTTTTCCCAAATATGTAGAAATGTTGAATGTGGAAATCGAGCAGGAAGCAACGATTGCAGCCGAGATTGCCAGAGACAGTTCTCAGGACAGTCAGAGTTCTGCTTCATTGAGTCAGGATCCACTAGGAGGACCTGTTATCGAAAATGAAGCTGCCACTGCTATGAATGAAGTGGAAAGAGCCATGGCACATGCTCAGGAGGATGCGGTTAACTTAGAAGAGTTGGAAAGACAACTCAACGTTGAGCAGAGGAAAATATATGACGAAGTTACCATGCAAATTGATCATGGATTAAGTCATGAGAAGAAAGAGTGCTCATGTACGTCGTTGAAGCCTGTCCGACTCTACGTGAGTGGAGAAGCGGGAACTGGAAAAAGTTTCCTTATTAAAGCAATTTCATGTTATTTGCAGGAAAGGACTGAGTCATCGCTGTCTTGTGTTGTCACCGCTCCAACTGGACTGGCAGCACATGACATTAAAGGGATTACTTTACATCGTTTACTGATGCTGCCAGTGGAGCATGACAACAAATTACAATATCACAAGCTATCTGGAGATGCTTGTTGTGAAGTTTCAAGAATCTTGAGGAAAATGAAGCTTCTTATCATTGACGAAGTAAGCATGGTTTCCAATGTCATGCTTGCCTTTGTGCATTTGAGAATGCAAGAAGTTCTCAAAACAGAGTATGATGTGTTATTTGGTGGCAAACACATCATTGTTTTCGGAGATCTTCTGCAGCTGACACCAGTGAAAGGACAACCTGTGTTCAAAATGCTCACGCATGAAGATACCAGGAAGTGCCTAGGGAGCATTGGCAACGTCAATATATGGTTAAACTTCAATTATGCTGAACTGCATGAAAATATGCGTCAGGCGAAGGATGAAGTTTACAAGAATATTCTACAAGATGTTAGAATAGGAAAAGTGACCGAGCATGGGAAAGAAGCTTTACATGCACGATTACTGTCAAATTTATATCCAGAACAAGATGTTGTGCCAGAGAATATTTTTCAGAAAATTACTGAGAAGAAATCTGGAATATGTTAGATGCCAACTCTTGCAGAATGTGCCATCTTCAACAACAAAATGTTGAATTTAGAAAAGCAAGAGATTGTGAAACTGGAAGCTATTGACAGAGTAGAGCATATGGGATCAACAATTATTTTGTCTGAGAATTTGAAATCAAAATTGGATTCATTAGAGAAGACTATATCTAAAACTGCAGGTTTTGAAAAGAGTCTGAATGTGTGCTTGAACTGCCGTATAATTTTAAGAAGGAATTTACATGTTGAAAGAGGTCTGGTAAATGGATCAATGGGTAATGTTGTTGATTTTGTGAAATACAGAAATAGAGATGGAATTGAATTTTTAAAAATTAAATTTGATGGCATTGAGGAAGTACAGCTAATTGGCCGTTGTTCTGCTAGATTTTTGCTTGTAAAAGACTTATATGTTCGCCGTAAGCAGTTTCCTGTTTGCTTGGCATATGCGGTGACAATCCATAAATCGCAAGGTTTAAGTGTAGACAGTGCATTGGTGAATATTGGCAGTTCTGTGTTCAAGGAGGGTATGGCATATGTGGCATTGTCAAGAGTTAGAACTTTATCGGGATTGTACTTGATTGAGTGTGATGTCACAAACATTTGTGCGGATCTAGATTGTGTTAAGGAATACAATAGGTTGAGAAGAGAGTTTGCGCCACATTTGCCTCAATATCCTTTGTTTGAGAAACGTGTGGTAGGCCGGAAACGAAGAAATGTGACCAATACTGGGGAGGTTGTAGCAAAAAGACGAAAAGTCGATGAACCTGAAATTATAAGCAGAAACAAAAAGGATTCTGTTGAAGATGTTGTTGGTTTTCAATTTGAAAACACTTCTGGTGTCAACTGCTATGCTAATGTAGTGGTTAATGTTTTGTTTTCTCTAGAAAATATAAAAGAAGAGATTGTGGTCAATTCTGATCAAAGATTATGCAGTTTGTTAAATTCTGTGTTAGAGAAATGTAGCACTGATAGAACAAAAATAGAAAGTGTGTCTGAAATTCGAAATCTGTTAGACAGATGTTCAGGCCAAACACAATTCTCTCAAAATATTCAGCAAGATTGTCAGGAGTTTTTAATGTATATGCTTGATGTATTGCATGCTGAAGGTGTAGATGTAGATCACCTGTTTGGGCTTTCTTATCAATGGCAGCATGACTGCGAGAACTGTAGGGTATCAAGTACTACTAGTGTAGACTCAGAAAGATTTATATATTTAACTTTGCCAGACAGTAAATCAGTCTCCTTTAATAAGCTAGTAAAAGCAGCTGATCACCACATGGAATGTAGCCAATGTAAATCTGAAATGATGTCAACATTATTTATACGAACATATGGCCAGTATGTCATTTTAATGTTCCAACGATGTAGGCCTGATGGAACAAAATTGACAACTTTAATTAAAAATTTTGTGGCTTCACAGTTGTCAATATCAGGAAGGACTTTTGTAACTGTAGCAATTATATATCATGACGGTCCTTCAATAACATCAGGACATTACACAGCTTATTTAAAGTCTAGAAATGGCTGGTCATTCTGCAACGATTCTGTTTTAATTTTTTTTTAAAAATTGCCGTATGACCTTAAAAATTCTTACCTGGTGTTTTTAAAACCAAAATTTTAGGGAAAGAATCTCGGGATGTGCTCTGAGGAATTTCAAGAAGTTCTAATGGCTCCTACACGATTTGGCCTTGAGGATAAGTGTAGTACAGAGACATAACTTCTTACCATAACACTGGACGTCATGGAAAAATAAGTGCACTTTGAATGAGTTCAGAAAAACTATTTCTTTTTATAAGCTAATTCAAGCAGCCAATCAAAACATGGAGTAGAGGGAATGTAAGTCTGCAATGCTGTCTACTGTTTTATATTGCTTTGTGATTAAAAGTGATGTGGAGAATTAAATAATTGTAGTAGTCATAGAGGTAGTGTAAGTCTGCTTCATAGTAAGCAGTATCAGTGTCATAGGAAATGTAGAACATGAGTGAGCAAGAAGGGTAAGATATTAGTAGTCCAGGATTGTGAAAATGATCTTCAACATTTTAATTCTGAAAGTTGCGGAAATACAACATGACGGGATTGGCTTACAAGAATTCCAAGAGTTATAAATGGCTCTGACATGATTTGGCCTTGTGGAAACGTGTGGTAGAGAGCGAGAAGTCATTTATTGTATGCAACATATTTTTCAAAACGATGGAGGTTTTATTTCAGAAAGTGGCGGGCTGAAAGTAATAACAGCACAACAGAGTGTAAGCTGTTCATAGGACATCCTTCGACGTCATGGAAAGTAAGTTAACTTTAAGGAGTTCTGAATTCTGATTTGTTATGTTGTATGGGTTTTTTAAACACAATCATTTTGATTGTGTTTTTTTTCCCCGCTGTTATATGATGAATACCTTCAAATCACTGTTTTTAGTGAAATTTGATACATTCTGAGAACAGCAAAAATAAACCATTTAACATGTATAATTAATTCTGTACTGTTTGCATTTATGATGTACATGTAGAACTGTGTAGGAGGCATGGAGAAGGTGAGGCTTCTGTAAGTGTCAAAGTTGTTGCATACAGTGCTCATATTCTACGTAGTCTTTCATATGATAGACTACATTTCCACAATGAGATACCTAAGCAAAGGAAACACAGGTGATATGATTGTGGAATGAGCAAAAACAATTGCACGTTTTTCAATTATATTACCTGTGTTTCCTAACATTACACATCACATTGTGTAGATGAGGTTTAGGCCTGTTCCTGGAGACAGAGGAGGTCTGACATTTGTTCAAGAGTGCAGTGGACATGACTCACTTCGTTGGTAGGCCTGCACATGTATTATCTCCTCTGTATTCTTCAACAAACCTAAATTTCATCTGCAACTCTGAGTAGGACTTACCTGAAACAAATCTGTGGATAGGTTACACCTTATCGGCATCTTGAAACAATCATTTAAAATGTTAGGGTCAGATTTATGATGGCTGTGCGCCTCTTTTGCTCCGCTGTGGGTCACTTTTGTGTAAAAGATGCACCATGTTGCAAGATAGGTTTCAGTTCATCTCCAGCAAGATACCATCAGTTTAAAATGTATATAATTAGCACTGTGTAGGGGGCATGCAGAAGCTGAAGCTTTTGTAAGTGTCAAAGTTGTTGCATGCAGTGCTGCACTTCTGGGTACTGTTTCATATGCTGGACTACATCTGCACTATGAGATACCTAAGCAAAGGCAACACAGGTGATGTGATTGTGAAATGAGGAAAAGAAACTCCACATTTTTCAATTACATCACCTGTGTTTCCTAAGTTTACGAATGACATTGTGCAGATGAAGTTTAGGTCTGTCCACGGACACAGAAGAGGTCTGGCCTTTGTTCGAAGAGTGAAGTGGACATGACTTACTTCATTGGTAGGCCTTCACATGTATTATCTCCTCTGTATTCTTCAACAAGCATAAATTTGATATGCAATCCTGAGTAGGCCTCACCTTAAACAAACCTCTGGAGAGGCCACACCTTATCGTCATCCTGAATCAATCATTTCAAATGTTAGGGAGAGATTTATGATAGGTGTATGCCTCTTTTGCGCCACTGTGCGTCACTTTTGTGATGCAGCGGCGGTGCAAAAGATTTGCTATGAGGCGACAAAATTACAAATTGATGCATCTAGGCAGATGTGTCATGCTGTAAAAAACCCGTGCCACATGAAACCGATGCAGCAGTGATGCAAAAGATGCACCATGTTGCAAGACAGGCCTGACTTCATCTCCAACAAGATAAGAAGCTAAGTCTTCTGTAAATGTCAAAATTGTTGTATATACTGCTCAACTTCTATGTACTATTTGATATGCTAGACTCCATCTGCACTATGAGATACCTAACCAAAGGCAACACAGGTGATGTGATTGTGAAATGAGGAAAAGAAACTCCACATTTTTCAATTACATCACCAGTGTTTCCTAAGTTTACGAATGACGTTGTGCAGATGAACTTTAGGTCTGTCCACTGACACAGAAGAGGTCTGGCCTTTGTTCAAGAGTGAAGTGGACATGACTTACTTCATTGGTAGGCCTTCACATGTATTATGTCCTCTGTTCTCTTCAACAACTCGAAATTTCATTTGGAACCCTGAGTAGGCCTCACCTCAAACAAACCTCTGGATAGGACACATCTTATTGGCATCCTGAAACAATCATTTAAAATGTTAGTGTCTTGCGACACTTTTGTGAGACAACAGCAGTGCAAAAGATGCACCATGTTTTAAGATAGGCCTCACTTCATCTGCATCAAGATACTGTTAGTTTAAAATGTATATCTTTAGGACTGTGTAGGGGGCCTGGAGAAGCAGAAGCTTCTGTAAGTGTCAAAGTTGTTGAAAAACTGTTTGTCCTTCAATCTTTTCCCTTGTCTTTTCTAATTTTTAAATACATGTTTTAATATTTTTCAAATGTTTGTTCTCTCTTTCACAGATTGAAAGTATAAAAATAAAAAGTGAGTAAGTTAACGACAATTATAAGGTAAATGTTTTGTACTCTTTTCGTTACATTTCTATCACATTTAACTACTATTAGTTCCACTGCTTCATTTCTTTAACCCTCACTTTCCTGCCTTTGCTACTTCCCTCATTCCTTTCTCTATTACTTACTTACTCTACTCCTTCCACTCCTTTTCTCAGTCCCTCTCTTCTCATAGTTCCTCACTCTTGTTCACTCACTCCGTCTCTATTACTCTTAGTGTCTCTGACTGATCACTCTTTCACTACATGTTCATTCTGCTTTCTCTGTGTAGTTGAAGCACACTAAGGGGCATATTATGAACACAGCCAATAAAATTATTGCTGTTTTTATTGGCAGAAAACTGCTGCAAAAGTGGTTTTAGCGGCAGTTTTCTGCCGCAAAAGCGGCTTTAGCGACACATTTCTGCCGATAAAAGCTGCAAAACTTTTATTGGCTATGTTGATGATATGGCTCTATGTTATTTACATTTCTTTGCTGTTTCAATTAATCTTTTTCTGTTATTTTTTCTTTTCTGTTTTCTGTTTTTTCTCTCTGTTATTCCACATGTTTTAATCTTATTTTGAACATTCACTCACATTCTCCAAGAAACTCTTCTTTGTTATTGTTCTACTCTCTTTTTTTTCTTTCACTTCCTTTTTTATTTTGTTTTTCACAATTATACCCTCTTCCATCTTTTCTTCGGTAAATAGATCTATTAAACAGTATCTCTGGTTTACTCCCTATAGCTGTCTTTCTTTTAACATTACTCTCTGTTTACTTACCTTATACTAACTCTTCTTTTTTTATTTTTTTTATTTTTTTGGTTCGCTCCCGGTTCGCGAATCGGGAAGCTAACAGGGAAGCGAACCAAAAGAAATAGAGCTTGCCAGAGTGCTAAACATTCTAGCAATTTTTTTTGAAAGGGGAGGTAGTTCTGAAAAGAACTTTTTTTAAAATGTTTTTGTTGTTTTATATATTTTTTTTATTTTTCTGAACATTTTTTGTTTTTTTTGTATTTTTTGAACAGTTTTATGTTTTTTTTTGTTTTTGATGGAGGGGAAACAACAAAAAACAGGCATTGGAAACGGCTCAACAGGAGCAAAAAAAAAATTACTGTCTGGGGCGTTTAGGGCAATTGTGATATTCATAAGCTCGGTTGATTAAGGTAATACTCATATTGCCACAAGACAGTAATGCACCACAATACAAGCAGGTAAACTTCATATGGACAAAGTTGTCCTGAATGTTTGGCACGGTTTCCCGTGCCTCTGCTGCTGTCAAAGATATCTGTGATGATGACCTGGCCACAGGAGTTGTTGGGTTGTCCTGCTGGTCACGCATCTCTGCCCGGCTGTAGTTTAATGGATGCCACCTGCTCATATGATGATGCATGGTGTAGTTACCGAAGCTGTATTTTTTTAAGGTGCCTCTAGATAACTTCTCCTTACATATGAGGCAGGTGACATATCTGGCATTTACTTTCTTCTGCCCTTCAGGGATCGAAAAAAACTGCCAAATAAAACTGGTTTTCCGATGAGAAACCCGGGGCTGCTCTTCTAAAAACTGTGGTCCTTCTGTCTCCTCTTCCTCTTGCTCATCCTCTTCCTCCTCTGTGCTGCTGATGAACTGGGGAGGTGGTCCTCTCTTCCCATGAGGAGGTGGTGGTGGTGGTGGGGGTCCACCAGCTGAAGCTACCAATGAAGCCATTGCTGAACTATCAAAAAAGGTCTTCCTCTCACAAAGATGAAAGTCAGAGTGAGGAAAGAAGGAGGGGTTTTCATCATTTGGGAAAAACAATAGTTCTAAACCAATGAAAAGTGTTATTTTTAGGTCACCTGACCTAGCCTTACATCATTATGAAACCAAAAGTGAAATGAACCAATGAAAAGTTTTATTAACAAATCACATGACCTGTTACGCTTATGTTACGCGCTGCGGAACGCGCCCCGGATCGCTTCTGGGTCGCTGCGCTTCGCGCCTCGGTTCGCGCTCCGGAGCACTTCCGGGTGCGCTAACGCGGCGCGTCATAAGACGCATTACGCGGCAACGCGATACGTCGCGCTTTCGCAACGCGCCCCTGATCGCTTCCGGGGAGCTGCGCTTCGCGTCTCAGTTCGCGTACCGGAGCACTTCTGGGTGCGCTAACGCGGCACGTCATAAGACGCATTACGCGACAACGTGATACGTCGCGCTTCCGCGACGCGTCACGATGTTGATTTCTAAAGCGGCAGTTGCGCAAACGGAACGTTTACCGGTTCGCGGACCGGGTAGCGGCATCAAATTGAGCTAACGGGAAGCTTCCTGGTTCGCGAACCGGGAGCGAAGAAAAAAAAATATTAAAAAAAGAATTATTAATAAACATATAACATATATTTTTGGATTTAAAGAAGAATACATTTTACAGCTACAGATATTAGCTTTTAAAAAACCAATGAAATTCACTGAAAAAACCATAGGTTATAGACCATATATAGTTAGGAATTAGCATTTACAAAACCTTGAAAATTCACTGAAAAAACCATAGGTTATAGACCATATATAGTTAGGAACTAGCATTTAAAAAACCTTATTTTACTCACACAAAACCATTGAAATTCCATATATAGTTAGTTGTACTAACTATATATCGCGCACCCGCAATCTACTGCTGATCATGTCTCATATTACATCATTCATGACATGGTCAGTGACATCACTGATGACATCACTGATGACATCTCAAATGACATCACTGATGACATCACTGATGTCATCTCAAATGACATCACTGATGACATCACTGATGACATCACTGATGTCATCTCAAATGACATCACTAATGATATCACTGATGACATCACTGATGACATCTCAAATGACATCTCAAATGACATCACTGATGACATCTCATTTGACATCACTGATGACATCACTGATGACATCTCAAATGACATCAATGATGACATCACTGATGACATCTCATTTGACATTACTGATCACATCACTGATGACATCATTCATGTGATATTATGATGAACCTCTTCAGACTCTTATATAATCTTAGATACACTCAGTATAAACATACACTCACAGACTGTCACTCATCCATGGAGTTACTCACACACCTAGTCAGTCATGCAAAGAATCAATCACACCTCCATTTCCTCAACTATACAGTTATACACACCTTACTTATTCAAACATATACTAAAACATATTTACTCACTTATACAATCCTGGATACAAGTTCACAATGATCCATACAGCCACTCACACATTCACTGGCTCTTATGCACAGTTATTTATATATGTCAACTCTCACATGTACTGTATTTTACATATGTACTTACTTTGACATGTAGCACTGAGATATCCATTCACTCACCAATACACTCATGCACACAGTCAACCGCCCATACAGCTGTTTCCACATGCACTTTTGAACCCATACATCTAGTGAATCAACTGCTCACACATCTATGCAGAGAGTCATACACCTCCCAGCCACCCACACACACACTCAGTCTCCCATACAAATGCTTGGGCACCCAATCAATAACCCATATAGTTAATCACATAGCTACTGATCAACACATGCTGCAGTTTACAGAACAACAGACATAATTATGCACAAATTAAGACAGTTTAGTCACTAACCCATGCACTCAGTGAGACACATTTAATCAGTCACTCATACAGTCAGTCATGCCCCTACTAAATCCTTCATCAAGACACTTATACATCCACTCATTCTTCAATATGTAAGACATATTTTAACTTTACAGAAAAATACAGTCACTGGATGTTGTCATCAGTGATGTCATTTGAGATGTCATCAGTGATGTCATCAGTGATGTCATTTGAGATGTCATCAGTGATGTCATCAGTGATGTCACTGACCATGTCATGAATGATGTAATATGTGACATGATCAGCAGTGGATTGCGGGTGCACGATATATAGTTAGTACAACTAACTATATATGGAATTTCAATGGTTTTGTGTGAGTAAAATAAGGTTTTTTAAATGCTAATTCCTAACTATATATGGTCTATAACCTATGGTTTTTTCAGTGAATTTTCAAGGTTTTGTAAATGCTAATTCCTAACTATATATGGTCTATAACCTATGGTTTTTTCAGTGAATATATATATATATATACACACACACCAAGGTGTATTGAAGAATGAGTGGGTGTTTGAGTGTCTGAATGGATGATTTAGTAGGTGCGTGGCTGACGTATAAGTGACTGATTAAACATGTCTTACTGCATGCATGGGTTAATGACTAAACTGTGTGAATGTCTCTACCGCATAATCAAGTGGCCTTACCATTCCTGGCAAACGCTTCAGCAATTCTGTTTCGTCAAGTTATTGGCAGTGTTTGGCCCACAACGACGCCTAAGATGGAGAGAAGCGGTGTGCGGTGTTGAGGACACGGTGCCTCACGTTGGGCCAGCTGCACTGCCGCATGCCCCCGCTGATATATATCTTGGGCCGAGAGGTGTATGCGGTAGGGGAGGTAAGGAGACTCTTCAACTCACAATCGATGGGACTGGGGTAAGTGCTGCACGTACAACTGTCCTGCATGCTAGCAAATCCTGAAAATATTACAAGCCTGGGGATCCTGAAACAAACTGTTGCATTCTGGGTCTCGTAGTTGATGCTTCGATTTGGCAAACTACCTCAGGTGGAGCCCTTCGGGGGAGGAACTGCGACAGCCTATCCAACGGGAGCGGGACCTTCATAGGTGTGGACTTTACCCTGCCCATTAGTATACATGGCGCTGATGAAGGCAATGACGCCGAAATGCATTCGCCCTCTGTTGCTGTTTGTGAATAAAGAGACTCCTGTCTGTCCTCGATGTGGTCTCCGCCTTTTCTATGGGAAGGATTCTGTTGCATTATTCCACGCCTACCAGAGGCATTCTCGGAGACCCCCGCATAATCAAGTGGCCTTACCATTCCTGGCAAACGCTTCGGCAATTCTGTTTCGTCAAGTTATTGGCAGTGTTTGGCCCACCACGATGCCTAAGATGGAGAGAAGCGGTGTTGAGGACACGGTGCCTCACGTTGGGCAAGCTGCACTGCCGCATGCCCCCGCTGATATATATCTTGGGCCGAGCGGTGTATGCGGTAAGGGACGTAAGGAGACTCTTGAACTCACAATCGATGGGACAGGGGAAAGTGCTGCACGTACAACTGTCCTGCATGCTGGCAAATCCTGGAAATATTACAAGCCTGGGGATCCTGAAACAAACTGTTGCATTCTGGGTCTCGTAGTTGATGCATCGATTTGGCAAACTACATCAGGTGGAGCCCTTCGGGGGAGGAACTGCGACAGCCTATCCAACGGGAGCGGGACTATCATAGGTGTGGACATTACCCTGCCCGTTAGTATACATGGCGCTGACGAAGGCAATGACGCCGAAATGCATTCGCCCTCTGTTGCTGTTTGTGAATAAAGAGACTCCTGTCTGTCCTCGATGTGGTCTCCGCCTTTTCTATGGGAAGGATTCTGTTGCATTATTCCACACCTGCCAGAGGCGTTCTCGGAGACCCCCGCATAATCAAGTGTCCTTACCATTCCTGGCAAACGCTTCGGCAATTCTGTTTCATCAAGTTATTGGCAGTGTTTGACCCACCACGACGCCTAAGATGGAGAGAAGCGGTGTTGAGGACACGGTGCCTCACGTTGGGCTAGCGGCACTGCCGCATGCCCCCGCTGATATATATCTTGGGCCGAGCGGTGTATGCGGTAGGGGACGTAAGGAGACTCTTGAACTCACAATCGATGGGACAGGGGAAAGTGCTGCATGTACAATTGTCCTGCATGCTGGCACATCCTGGAAATATTACAAGCCTGGGGATCCTGAAACAAACTGTTGCATTCTGGGTCTCATAGTTGATGCATCGATTTGGCAAACTACATCAGGTGGAGCCCTTCGGGGGAGGAACTGCGGCAGCCTATCCAACGGGAGCGGGACCTTCATAGGTGTGGACATTACCCTGCCCGTTAGTATACATGGCACTGATGAAGGCAATGACGCCGAAATGCATTCGCCCTCTGTTGCTGTTTGTGAATAAAGAGACTCCTGTCTGTCCTCGATGTGGTCTCCGCCTTTTCTATGGGAAGGATTCTGTTGCATTATTCCACGCCTGCCAGAGGCGTTCTCGGAGACCCCCGCATAATCAAGTGGCCTTACCATTCCTGGCAAACGCTTCGGCAATTCTGTTTCGTCAAGTTATTGGCAGTGTTTGGCCCACCACGACGCCTAAGATGGAGAGAAGCGGTGTTGAGGACACGGTGCCTCACGTTGGGCTAGATGCACTGCCGCATGCCCCCTCTGATATATATCTTGGGCCGAGCGGTGTATGCGGCAGGGGACGTAAGGAGACTCTTGAACTCACAATCGATGGGACAGGGGAAAGTGCTGCACGTACAACTGTCCTGCATGCTGGCAAATCCTGGAAATATTACAAGCC
Source organism: Lissotriton helveticus (assembly GCF_964261635.1). NCBI lineage: Eukaryota > Metazoa > Chordata > Amphibia > Caudata > Salamandridae > Lissotriton > Lissotriton helveticus. The sequence continues at coordinate 1,475,555,727 of NC_136065.1, forward strand.
TGGGGATCCTGAAACAAACTGTTGCATTCTGGGTCTCGGAGTTGATGCATCGATTTGGCAAACTACATCAGGTGGAGCCCTTCGGGGGAGGAACTGCGACAGTCTATCCAACGGGAGCGGGACCTTCATAGGTGTGGACATTACCCTGCCCGTTAGTATACATGGCGCTGACGAAGGCAATGACGCCGAAATACATTTGCCCTCTGTTGCTGTTTGTGAATAAAGAGACTCCTGTCTGTCCTCGATGTGGTCTCCGCCTTTTCTATGGGAAGGATTCTGTTGCATTATTCCATGACTGCCAGAGACGTTCTCGGAGACCCCTGCATAATCAAGTGTCCTTACCATTCCTGGCAAACGCTTCGGCAATTCTGTTTCGTCAAGTCATTGGCAGTGTTTCGCCCACCACGATGCCTAAGATGGAGAGAAGCGGTGTTGAGGACACGGTGCCTCACGTTGGGCTAGCTGCACTGCCGCATGCCCCCGCTGATATATATCTTGGGCCGAGCGGTGTATGCGGTAGGGGACGTAAGGAGACTCTTGAACTCACAATCGATGGGACAGGGGAAAGTGCTGCATGTACAATTGTCCTGCATGCTGGCACATCCTGGAAATATTACAAGCCTGGGGATCCTGAAACAAACTGTTGCATTCTGGGTCTCGTAGTTGATGCATCGATTTGGCAAACTACATCAGGTGGAGCCCTTCGGGGGAGGAACTGCGACAGCCTATCCAACTGGAGCAGGACCTTCATATGTGTGGACATTACCCTGCCCGTTAGTATACATGGCGCTGATGAAGGCAATGACGCCGAAATGCATTCGCCCTCTGTTGCTGTTTGTGAATAAAGAGACTCCTGTCTGTCCTCGATGTGGTCTCCGCCTTTTCTATGGGAAGGATTCTGTTGCATATATATATATTCACTGAAAAAACCATAGGTTATAGACCATATATAGTTAGGAATTAGCATTTACAAAACCTTGAAAATTCACTGAAAAAACCATAGGTTATAGACCATATATAGTTAGGAATTAGCATTTAAAAAACCTTATTTTACTCACACAAAACCATTGAAATTCCATATATAGTTAGTTGTACTAACTATATATCGCGCACCCGCAATCCACTGCTGATCATGTCACATATTACATCATTCATGACATGGTCAGTGACATCACTGATGACATCACTGATGACATCTCAAATGACATCACTGATGACATCACTGATGACAACATCCAGTGACTGTATTTTTCTGTAAAGTTAAAATATGTCTTGAGTGGATGTATAAGTGTCTGGATGAAGGATTTAGTAGGTGCATGACTGACTGTATGAGTGAGTGATTAAATGTGTCTCACTGAGTGCATGGGTTAGTGACTAAACTGTCTTAATTTGTGCATCATTATGTCTGTTGTTCTGAAAACTGCTGCATGTGTTGTTTAGTAGCTATATGAGTAACTATATGGGTTATTGATTGGTTGCCCAAGTATTTGTATGGGAGACTGAGTGTGTGTGTGGGTGGCTGGGAGTTGTATGACTCTGTGCATAGATGTGTGAGCAGTTGATTCACTAGATGTATGGGTTCAAAAGTGCATGTGGAAACAGCTGTATGGGCGGTTGACTGTGTGCATCAGTGTATTGGTGAGTGAATGGATATCTCAGTGCTACATGTCAAAGTAAGTACATATGTAAAACACAGTACATGTGAGACTTGACATATATAAATAACTGTGCATAAGAGCCAGTGAATGTGTGAGTGGCTGTATGCATCATTGTGAACTTGTATCCAGGATTGTATAAGAGAGTAAATATGTTTTAGTATATGTTTGAATAAGTAAGGTGTGTATAACTGTATAGTTGGGAAAATGGAGGTGTGATTGATTGTTTGCATGACTGACTAGGTGTGTGTGTAACTTCATGGATGAATGACAATCTGTGAGTCTGTGTTTACACTGAGTGTATCTAAGGTTATATTAGAGTCTGAAGAGGTTCATCGTATTATCACATGAATGATGTCATCAGTGATGTGATCAGTAATGTCAAATGAGATGTCATCAGTGATGTCATCAGTGATGTCATTTGAGATGTCATCAGTGATGTCATTTGAGATGTCATCAGTGATGTCATCAGAGACGTCATTTGAGATGTCATCAGTGATGTCATCAGTGATGTCACTGACCATGTCATGAATGATGTAATATGTGACATGATCAGCAGTGGATTGCGGGTGCGCGATATATAGTTAGTACAACTAACTATATATGGAATTTCAATGGTTTTGTGTGAGTAAAATAAGGTTTTTTAAATGCTAATTCCTAACTATATATGGTCTATAACCTATGGTTTTTTCAGTGAATTTTCAAGGTTTTGTAAATGCTAATTCCTAACTATATATGGTCTATAACCTATGGTTTTTTCAGTGAATTTCAATGGTTTTTTAATAGCAAATATCATAAGCTGTCGAATGTCAAGTACGTGGTAAGTAAAAACATTTTCGTGTTTATGCACACTGATCTGCTTTGAATGCTGCCCCCCCCTCATTTCTATTAGGAGTACTCTCTCTTTGCAGATAGTGAAGGGTAGTTAACGCAGGCCTTTGCCCCCGTTGTAATCCGTCGTGCCTGCTTCTCTCTCCATTTCATTGATTGTTCTCTTTGGTTCATTCTCTATTTACAAACAAGCACAGAGTCGCAATACTCTGTTTAGTCTTTGCAGATAGCGAAAAATCGTGTAAAAAAACAAAAGGAATCGAGCAAAATCAGTAGGCCACTAATGGGATCTCTTTTTGACCTGGCTAAAATAGAAACATTAGGAACAACCTGTTGAAAATAGCAATGTGTATGTACATAAGCGGCGTTCATTTGTGTTCACAGTACCCCTTGTTGATTGTTTGAATCGAGCATTGAATTGTTCGAAGTTGGTTCTCTTAAGGATCTTCTCTGCCTGCAAACGAGGAAGAATAGGAATATTCTCTCTCCCTTTGCAGATAGTGAAAGGTAGGTAACGCAAACCTTTAACACGTCGTGCCTATTTCGTTCCTCATTGATTGATTGTTTGCCCGAACATTGACTGTTTGGGAATTGGTTCTTTTTGGAGGTATTCCCTGTTTGCAAATAAACGTAGGAAAATCTTTGCAAGTAGTGAAAGGGTAGGTAATGCGGACCTTTGTCCCCCGTTGTAATCTGTCATGCCTATCTACTCCCCACTGATTGATGCACCTGTTTCACCCGGACCATTTACTAGAGATAGGTCATCTGGCCCGACCAGAGAGCACCCCTAGTGAAAAGGACATATGCAATAATAACGAAGTGATCACTGTATCCTGTTAACAGAAACTTTAGCATGAAACAACCTGGAAAGAAAGGAATAGGAAAACGAAAATCAGTAGGCCACTGATGAACTTTTTATTAAATAACAAACAAAGAAACGATAACAATACGTAATGATAAAACCTATTATTGTCCTAGAAACAAGAAACGTTAGAAGTAAGTCCGTAATAAGAAACCTGAAAACAGTAAGAGAAACCAAGTGTGACATTGCAACGGCCACAAGGCAACGAGGCTTCATCGCCCCTCACTGCCCCAAAACGTGTCTGTCCCACCGCCTGCCACGCCCAAATAACGGCAAACTGGGAAAGATACAAGTCAGCAGACATCCGCCCCATTCTGGAAACTTTATCGGGATTGTACTTGATTGAGTGTGATGTCACAAACATTTGTGCGGATCTAGATTGTGTTAAGGAATACAATAGGTTAAGAAGAGAGTATGCGCCACATTTGCCTCAATATCCTTTGTTTGAGAAACAGGTTTCCGGCTACGCCCAGCCGGAAGCAACACATATAAGGCGGGTCCTGCTGCCAACCGTCGGCCAGGAGATCATCACGTAGGGTGTAGCCGGAGGAGAGGCCGAGGCCAGCGGGACCCGGCCAGGGGGATTGCTACGACCACCCTGGAGAGTTGCAGGGGGGGGGAATGTCTGTGTCCTCGACCCTCCCCTCTCTCTCCCAGTCCGGCCACCATCAACCAGAGGCCGAGGCCGACGGGATCCGGCCGCGGTGGCGGTAACCCTGGAGAATTGCAGGTTAGACCCTCTCTCTCCCAGTCTGGGCCAGCATCCATGGAGGGCCTGGGAGTGGAGAGGCCACTGCACGAAAGGCCCAGGAGAGGCACCACACGCCAAGGCCTGCCCCACCGGATGAGCCAAGGAACCCGTTCATGGGGCCAGAGCAAAGGGCGTCCGGCCGCCATCCACCGGAGGTCCGGCCCAAAGACGGACGGGACATTTCTTCTTTCTTTTATAATGGCTGCGACAACACTGGGGGGGGATGTCTTGCACATGCCTCCGACCCCCCCTCCTCCTCATCGCCTGGTCCGGCCATAACAAATGTCAAGCGAGACGCCGTGGGGTGCACTGGGTGGGAGAGACGGTGCGAACAGGCCTCTCTCGCCTCCCCAGGTGGAGGCTTCCCAGCTGCACCCTCAGCGCTCCAGGCGCCCGGAAAAGGGTTCTTCCACTGTGGCGATGCTGCAACGTCTCGCCCGGCAGGGTGGAGCCCGTCCGCTCATTTGACCCCGCGATCGCCAGTAGCTACCGAACTCTCAAAATGGCGGTCGACCTGGCAAGAGCGGGCCCAGCATGAAGAAATGGCCCGGTCACTGGTTGACTCCACCACCGTAGTCCTCCACGACCTTGAAGATTCTAGAGGAGCAGCGGGAGTCCCCGACCCCCGCAGACACCCCCGATGGGGAATGACTGCCATGATCGCCCGTGGAGTGACGAAACTGTAGCCGCGGGACGTCGGCGCTCCCATGCTGGCGCCAGCCTCAGTTTGAATGACTAGAAACCTGCAGACCTCAGTTCCGGTGAAAGCACAGTGTGACCAGGTAGGAAAAATTGTTGCACCCCCTCCCCTTTTTGACTGATGGTTCAAACCACCGATCCTTTCCTTTGCCCTTTTAACGGAACTTTGGACTGCCTCCGCCCCCCCCCCCCACGGCGCCCCACGCCGTTATTTGCTGGGCGGAAACTTACTAGACATCACCTTCGTGCCATCCAGATTTCAGCGCGTTCTGCTGCCTTGGAACTATTCGCACAACAGACCGCTACTGACAACCCACCCCCCGGGACGCCCCACGCCGGATACCCAAATCAGTGCGGCACCCAGGCAACATCTCCTGAATTTTCTTAATTTGAAAGAACTAGTAACATGTCCTCATCAGGAATTTCCTCTTCAATCATCTCATCAGGAATCTCCTCATGAAAAGAGATTGATCAAAAAAATCATTCAAGTCATCTCCTCCTTGTGAGAATATTTCATTATTGGTGCTGTCAATTTCATTAAATGTAGTGGATAATTCAAAAGAAATTGCCACGGTCTCTTCATTGTTTAAATGTTTTTACTGTTTTTGTTTTGTTGTATATATTTATAAGTTATTAAAGTTTTATATTCCTACTACTTTGTTGGAGTGCTATATATTTTTAATGTGACACATAATTGTAAAAACTTTGATGTACAAAGAGTCATCCCTGGAATCTTCCGCTTCAGGCTCGGTCCCCTCCCCAATCACAATACAGGATGGTTTTCAGATAGTAGGAACGCGTGTGGTTTGACGGATCTCATCGGGTGTGGGCCTTGATCTACTATAACTCCTTTGAAGAGGGGTGATTCTTTACAGCTGGGGCCATAAACTACATCTGCAGGGCTAGCTGATAGCCTGGACAATCGGACACAGAGGAAGAGGAGTGTCAGAGGGTGCGGTAGTGAATAGGGCGAAAGGGAGGTGTCGGGCGGGCACAGAGTGTGATTCTCAGGGAAGAGCAGCGCAGATGGGGGGAGGTTTATTGCCGATGCATAAGACAGAGAGCGGGGGTGACCAGTGCCTGGGGAAGATGCTTGCGAGGGTGGGGAGCCATGCTACGGATCAACAGCGTGCAGAGAGTGGGTCTGGTCAAGGCATCTAAAATGGCTGCCGTGCACGACAAAAGTGTGGCATTTCAAAAAAGGCAAGATGGCGCAGACAATGTTTTTCAACACTTCCTCATTTCCTTCGAATCGAACGTTAACAGACGTTGGTGCATATTACCAAAGTTAAGCGATATTTATCGCTAACGATGCTTAGCAACAAATTTTTTACCGCTAAGCATCGTCAGAAATTATCGCAGATAAACCTTGCTATTATCAAGGTTTATCGCAAATGCGATAAAAAACGGCCGCAATGCATGAATATCGCTAAAAAGTCAGCGATATTCATGCATTACCGAGCTAATGCTCTTAGCCATGTTATCCACCTCCCATTGGATAACATGGCTAAGAACTGCTCAGGGCAGGTGTTAGTTTTTGGAGATAGATATCTTGCATGTTGTAATGCAAGTTATTGTGGTATATGGAACTCATACCATAATCTCTCAGGAAAACAGAAACTGATCCTTTTGGGACCGCCTGAGAAGGCCTAGGGGGTGAGGGGTACTCTACTTTGCCCCCTTTTCACGTTCCGAACTATTTTATTTTACTCTCTTCTGTAATTACACAAAATGGCAGCGATAAGATGCATCAGACACAGACAGTGAGAGAAAGGAGGCCGGAGATGAAGAAGAAATGTCAAATACACATTGGAGATAATATAGTGGGAGAAGGAAAGTAAATATGAGTAAACTTACCATGTAACATAAAAATGTTGCACTCTATACTATAAGTCTCATTTTATACTACAATCACTTCGCTACAACCTCATAAATTAAAAATAAAAATGAATAATGTCTCAAACAATTTTTGATTTCTAAATATAAATTTATTCTTCTGCATTTTCAAAATTTGAAAGAACTAGTAACATGTCCTCATCAGGAATTTCCTCTTCAATCATCTCATCAGGAATCTCCTCATGAAAAGTCTGCAATGATGATTCTTGTAACTCTATGGTCTCCAAACATTCGATAAATTCGCCATCAAGAGATTGATCAAAAAAATCAATCAAGTCATCTCCTCCTTGTGAGAATATTTCATTATTGGTGCTGTCAATTTCAATAAATGTAGTGGATAATTCAAAAGAAATTGCCACGGTCTCTTCATTGTGAGCCATTTTATTTTGAAATTGCTTGCTGTAAATTGCAGAAAAAAATAATCACTTTCATTTATCGTTTTTAGTAATACATAATATAAAACTAACTTTATCAAGTATTTAGTATAACAGGACTGTAAATAAATAACAGAAAACATTTTTCAAATTATCTTAAAGTGTACAACATAGTTCCCCTTACAAATTAACAACTCACCTTTTTAAAAGTAGGAGAAGTGTTAGTACTGTGTAAATCAAACACCAGAAATTGAGCACCAAAAATTCCTCACAAATATACCTCAGACAGTAGTATCACAAAATGGCTGTGGTTTCCTCTCATTTTAGATATATACATAACCAAATAACTTTCATCACACACAAATACAAAACCAAAGTAACATTTTAATTGGTTCTAAATTTCAACACTTTCAAATGTGTTTTCCCCATGCAATTTTCCATAGGACATTTAGATACGTATACAGCCTGAATGGCTGAACGGAATTACACCAAACTTGGCAAAATGGTACATCAAACCTAAGAGGTCAGGGAGGATCTACTATGCCCCCTTATGGTCATTTGCCCCTTCGCTTTGGCCTCCTCTTGTCTCTTGATCCTACCGAGAGACAAGATGGCGGCCGCTACGGACTGTTTGGAATGTTTACAGACGCCGGAGAACCAATCAGCTTCGCAAAGCTCCGTAACGCGAAAAGTACGCGAAGCGGAGCGCTGTTACAGATATATATCTTTTTTTGAACGTTAATTTCTCAAAATCCACTGGAGCACATATATTGAGACCTAGCAAAGGCACATCGGGCTACCAGTCCCTAATATTTTGCCAAGTTTCGTGCAAATCCATTCAGCCGTTCGATTATTATTATTTTTATTTTTTGTTGCCCCGCGGGGCCCTTTTAAAACCTCCACATCAAACCTAGGGGGTCAGGGAGGATCTACTATGCCCTCTTATGGTCATTTGCCCCTTCGCTTTGGCCTCCTCTTGTCTCTCGATCCTACCGAGAGACAAGATGGCGGCCGCTACGGACTGTTTGGAATGTTTACAGACGCCGGAGAACCAATCAGCTTCGCTTCACAAAGCTCCATAACGCGAAAAGTACGCGAACTGGAGCGCTGCCCGGTCCGCTGTTACAGATATATATCTTTTTTTGAACGTTAATTTCTCAAAATCCACTGCAGCACATATATTGAGACCTAGCAAAGGCACATCGGGCTACCAGTCCCTACAATTTTGCCAAGTTTCGTGCAAATCCATTCAGCCGTTCGGGCTAAAAGTGAGGCCAACCGCCCTATGGAAAACTCAATGTTAAAAACATGTTTTGGGACCCCCCTTTTTTCTCAGCCCCCCCTTGACAAACCCCCCCCCAAATTTTCAGTGGCTGCTCAGACACAAAATGTTCCATTTTCCTGAAAATTTCAGCCAATTCCGTCCACAAACGCCAAAGTTATTAGACATAGAATTTTCAAAAATCCCATAGAGAAAAAATCCTAACTATATATACCTACTGGCGACCGCCAGTAGGTAATGTATATATATATATATATATATATATATATATATATATATATATATATATATATATATATACATATATATATATATATATATATATATATTCACTGAAAAAACCATAGGTTATAGACCATATATAGTTAGGAATTAGCATTTAAAAAACCTTATTTTACTCACACAAAACCATTGAAATTCCATATATAGTTAGTTGCACTAACTATATATCGCGCACCTGCAATCCACTGCTGATCATGTCACATATTACATCATTCATGACATCTCAAATGACATCACTGATGACATCACTGATGACATCTCATTTGACATCATTCTTGTGCTAATACGATAAACCTCTTCAGACTCTAATATAACCTTAGATACACTCAGTGTATACAGACACACACACTTCCACTCATCCATGGAGTTACTCACACACCCAGTCAGTCATGCAAAGAAACAATCTCATCTCCATTTCTTCAACTATACAGTTAAACACACCATGTGGTAGAAGCAGTGGAAATTGCCAGTTCATGTGAGGATGGAACCACAGTGTACTGCTATAGTGATTGATTGTATATTCAGGCGTATTTACTTCCCTTAGGTGAGATGATGTTGTTTTCTCATTTACTTTATCAGAGCTTTACCCGTTTTGTTAAAATTGATCAGGAGATTTAATCTTGACCTTTATCAGTTTGAGGGACTGCAGGTATATATTTTTATGTATTATTCTGTGTCATTTTACTCTCATTCTCAGATCCCATCTCAGTCGTGTGAGCATCAACACTTGAAATATGCGTAAAATCAATTAACCAAGTACACACAAGAAATGGCTACGTCAACTACTCTGAGTGTTATATACTGTGGCATGTAGGCTTCATCTGTGCATACCTGTGTTTCTGTGCATTATCACATTGAAGCCAGAACTACTGGCTTTGCCAATCATTGCTTTATTTACTATTGCAGTGGTTTATTTTTTGTTTTTACGCTGATTTATTATACGCTGCCTTTTGGTATTGATCAAGCAAGAATGTGTCTACTATCCATTCGAGTTCCATACTATGATGTTCATACTATGTAAATGCAGCGTTTTGGTGCTGAAAAATAAATATAACAAAAACAGATTATTTTTCTTCAAGTAGTTTAGAGCGCCCTTTGAAAAAAAATGTATAGTGAACTTTCAAGGCACGAAACGCTAATTAACCCTGTAAACAGATACTATAAACCGATCATTAGCCCTATACTCTGGCTTGCAGGCTTTTTGTATTATTAAATTGAATAGACCCGTTTAATTATTCATGCCTTATTTCAATGCATAAATAATGTATACCGATATGTCTGGACCGAGATGTAGCTTTAACAACAGATAAACTGTTATTGTATCCGAAAATAGTTTTAATTCTATTCTATATTTAATATTTTAAATCCGAATGACTTAAATCAAAGATGAATTCTAATGCATTTATTTCATGCGTAACAAAATCACCTTTGGGGCAAGAAGTCTTCAAGAATGTTACAAAATGAATGCATACCGATTTAGTGATATGTGTTCAATGTAAATAATGCATTTTTATAATGCGGTGTGCCCAGAAGACCTAATTTCACATTTCCATTTAAAGGGGTTTGCAGCATAATCGTTATAATAACAAATTATAGGCGGAAATGTTATTACATGCACGGGATACATATACAATGCCCAAAGTATTTCTGTTATTGCAGTGGTCAAAGATGCTTTCGAGCTCCAAGAAATATACTAACACATATTTACTCTCTTATACAATCCCTGATACAAGTTCACAATGATCGATACAACCACTCACTCATTCGGTGGCTCTCATGCACAGTTATTTATATATGCCAACTCTCACATGTACTGTGTTTTACATATGTACTTACTATGACATGTAGCATTGAGATATCCATTCACTCATCAATACACTCATGCACACAGTCAACTGCCCATGTAGCTGTTTCCACATGCACTCTTGAACTCATACACCTAGTGAATAAACTGTTCACACATCTATGCATAGAGTCACACACCTTCCAGCCACCCCCACACAAACTCAATCTCCCATAGAAATACTTGGGCAAGCAATTAATAACACATATAGCCTCTCGTATAGCTAATGATCAACACGTGCAGCAGTTTACAGAACAACAGACATAATGATGCACAAATTAAGACAGTTTAGTCACTAACCCATGCATTCAGTGAGACACATTTAATCACTCACTCATACAGTCAGTCACGCACCTACTAAATCCTTCATCCAGACACTTATACATCCACTCATTCTTCAATATGTAAGATATATTTTAACTTTACAGAAACATACAGTCACTGGATGTTGTCATCAGTGATGTCATCAGTGATGTCATTTGAGATGTCATCAGTGATGTCATCAGTGATGTCACTGACCATGTCATGAATGATGTAATATGTGACATGATCAGCAGTGGATTGCAGGTGCGCGATATATAGTTAGTGCAACTAACTATATATGGAATTTCAATGGTTTTGTGTGAGTAAAATAAGGTTTTTTAAATGCTAATTCCTAACTATATATGGTCTATAACCTATGGTTTTTTCAGTGAATTTTCAAGGTTTTGTAAATGCTAATTCCTAACTATATATGGTCTATAACCTATGGTTTTTTCAGTGAATTTCATTGGTTTTTTAACAGCTAATATCTGTAGCTGTAAAATGTATTCTTCTTTAAATCCAAAAATATATTTTATATGTTTATGAATATTTTTTTTTTTTAATATTTTTTTTTCTTCGTTCCCGCTTCGCGAATCAGGAAGCTTCCCGTTAGCTGACCTTGATGCCGCGAAATAGACCGCGAGCCGGTAAACGTTTCTTTACCGCAAGTGCCGCGTTAGAAAACAACATCGTGACGCCTCCCGTCCGCATGACGTTCCACGTTGTCGCTTGATACGTCATATGACGTGCTACGTTAGCGAACTGGTACGCGAAGCGAGTGCCAAAGCGCAGGTTTCTGGAAGCAAACAGGGAGGCCCTGCAAAGCGCTTAACGTAAACACAGCAAGTCATGTGACTTGGTAATAACACTTTTCATTGGTTCATTTCACTTTTGGTTTCCTAATGATGTAAGACTAGGTCATATAATCTAAAATGAACACTTTTGATTGGTTGAGAACTCTTGTTTTTCCCAAATGATGAAAATCCCTCCTTCTTTCCTCACTCTGACTTTCATCATTGTGAGAGAAAGACCCTTTGTGATCACTGAGCAATGGCTTCTTTAGTAGCTTCAGCTGGTGCTTCCCCACCACCTCCACCACATCCAAGGAAGAGTGGACCACCTGCTCAAGTTGTAATTCAACAAGAAGAAGAAGAAGAGGAACAGGAGGACGAGCACGAAGAGAGGCAGTTTTTGCCTGAGCAGCCCAAGACGCGGAAAGAAAACTTCATTTGGCAATTTTTTAAAATTCCCAAAGGTCAGAAAAAAGTAAATGCAAGATACGTAACTTGCCTTATATGTCAAGATAGACTGTCCAGAGGGACCGACAAAAAATACAGTTTCGGAAACTACACAATGCATCGCCATATGACTAGGTGGCATCCTAACAACTACAGTGCTGCACAGTTTCGGAACGACCTAGATAATCTCCCTATTATGGCCAGAAGATCTGTTGTACCGGAAGTAACGGGACCAGAGGGCAGGGAGATGGTGCCAAATATACAAATGAGATTTGGTGAAGTAAAACACACCTGCGTATTTTGCGATGGATTCATTTCCTACGGAGAAAGAAGCATCACTCTGATCAACAGAGCTATTGACTATCATATGCAAGTTTGTCCGAAACGCCCAAAATAATAAATACTTCTTTTTTTTGTTTTGTTGCTCCTGTTGAGCCCTTTACAATGAATCGTTTTCATTGCCCCCTCCAAGAAAAACCCCAAAAAATATAAAACTGTTCCGAAAAATTCAAAAACAGTAAAAAAATGTTCAGAAAAAAAAAAAAAAAAGTTCTTTTCAGAACTACCTCCACGTTATTAAAAAATTGGTACAATATTTGGAACTGTGCCAACCTCTATTTCTCTTAGTTCGCTTCCTAGTTCGCTCGCTGGTACGCGAACTGGAAGCGAACCAAAAACAGTAAGTATAAGGGAAGGAAACACACACTTATGTTAAAAGAAAGACAGCTATAGGGGAGTAAACTAGAGATACTATTACCCATAATCCACTACTGATGATGTCACATATTACATCATTCATGACATGCTCAGTGACATCATCAGCAGAGGATTGCGGGTTTTTTGGCAACATGCCTTATCCACGGTTTAATAACGCTGCCTTTTGCTTTATATAAGTTTTCAAATTGTATGAAATATATACCAATAGGTCTTTATGAACCTTTAGGTAGTGCTTTTGTTCATGAGGTCTGGTCGCTTCCATACACATACAGATGTTTCAAAGATGATCAAGAAGTTTATCTGAATGGAGAGGAATGCACTGAGACGCCAGATCATTCACTAATGTGTAGGCACATACAGTTACACGATTCATGCAACAAACACCGACCAAATATGGCTTGCGTGTTGCAAGGCACGCCAGTTCCTGCTATCATCCCCACGTTCAAGTTGTTGGAAAATGGTAGTTATTTGATGCTCAATAATGAAGATTGTTCTGAGTTAATTAAAAGTATTCCTTTTATCGTAACAGTAAGTGAACGGGTTATTTGCTGCAGAAATGTTCTATTTCCTCCCACACATGAACATAGGGAGTTTTCAATCTGGCCACAAATACCAACCTTGGGACACGTTTCAACGGCATGACAAGAATAAGAGCTCTTTTGTCTCAGAGAGAGGTGGCCTTGAGTTCGGCCCGTGAAACTTTCGTACTTCACATAGCGAACACCCGTACACAGGTTTGCCTTTCAATTTCAGCAACATGTTTCCGACTATCTTTAACGCATCCTCCACAAAATCCCTGGCACACTTTTTTAAAGTTGTTACCAGTGGTCTCGTGACTTCATTTGAGAAAATCTTTGGAGTCATCCCTGCTCCCTTTCATTCCATTTTCTCCACTCTGGTTCGTGGATTGCATTTTTACTTGCATTACCAGCGGACGCTCTTGTGCTTTTTTACATTTTTAAATATGGATGTCCCTCCTATGCAACCTCCGACCCTGCAGCTGCTGACACTGTTCCGCAATCGCATGCTAGAATATTATGGCACAATGCCGTTGGCGATATTAAGCACGGCATATGGATTATCTTTTCGCTTCTCCTACTTCACCTGTGTCCAGCCTGTATTTCACTGCCTGACCTGTGATTTCGATTGGGCCATTGATTTGTGTCTCTGCGGACCGGTTTCTCCTGACGTCGACTTTAATCAGCTGATGACTCCTATCATTACTCACGAGTTGATTTGTCCTGGCGAAAGGATTATGGCTGTGGCATTGATGCATGGACTACTTGGTCCCTGGAATTTACTGGCGGCAGCACAGTCTTTCTTGGAACACAGCTTTCTTGAAAACCCACCGAGCTGTCCTCTGATGGTGATAGAGGATCCGGTGCTGGGAGAGCACGTATGTTCTTTTCCGCTTTTAAATTGGATGGCTGAACTGTTTTCGGATGAAGACGGTGACTTCCTATTGGAGGCTGTTGCAGCTTATTTTGCATACACAGTTATGTCATAGACCTTTTTCATGTTTCATATGCTGAGTACTAGCATTTCATTGACAATTCATTGACTTATTTGTCAAGTTTTTATTATTTACCTTGCCTATTGGCTTAAGACTCGATAAAGTACTTGGCTGTTTTATTTTTCTTTAGCATTGAATTTTCCTAGTTTTTAATGCTTTACCTTGCGGACCGTCCACATATAAACTTGCAATCTGCTCTCATGAGATGGCACTTCTATTATCTTATTCAGTTCGTTTCCGGATCATGAGGAGGTGTCATCTAGGTCCTGGATATCTTTACACCGTGTTAAGTTAGCATGGGCTCATTACCGGTTTAAACGCCATTTTTCCTTTTTTGCAACTTCTGCACACGACACTTAGTTGTTGCTTTAGCTTTCCACCTAGTAGTTCATCGTGGTTTACATGAGAATAATATGTTATTGGTCTACTATCTGCTTTACTTGTTAAACTATATCTGTACAGCGAGTGCTAAAGTTTCAAGAACAACACGATACAGAATTGTTATGAGGTCTGATCTCCACGACTTCATACTCATAACATAAGTGCAACTTCTGCCAATTCTGGGCATGAGGCGGGTTTTATATTGCTTTGCCGAACACACATACACAACAGTTGATGCGGTTCACATGAAGAGAGAGCTGGTGTATGCTGATGTGATTCCTTCAAATCTAAGACACTAAAGTATGGGCACGCCCTAAACCAACACAAAGAGACCTTCTTAGCAAATAATATAATATGTGTATTAGGGAGGGTGAGATATAAGCAGCCGCGGGCCGTGGAGGGAGTTACGGTGAGGCAGGGAGGCGGGGAGGGGGAGAAGCAGGGTGGAGCCCTCTCTACCTTGCCCCTCCCCCTCCCCGCCTCCCTGCCCCACCGTAACTCCCTCCACGGCCCGCGGCTGCTTATAAGTGTTGCTAACTCTTATTCATTTACAGCATGTTAACATACTGTCACCATTCGCTTTTTATGTACTAGTAACTATGCTGGTAATTTTGCTACTGATAATATGTGTACTTGTATTCTCCACCCTGCTTCTCCCCCTCCCCGCCTCCCTCCCTCACCGTAACTCCCTCCACGGCCCGCGGCTGCTTATAAGTGTTGCTAACTCTTATTCATTTACAGCATGTTAACATACTATCACCATTCACTTTTTATGTACTAGTAACTATGCTGGTAATTTTGCTACTGATAATATGTGTACTTTTATTATCTAAGGTACTACGCCTGAGAAGACGGCATTAGTAAATAAACATTTCAAATACACATGTGTTCTTCTTAACTCCATGTTCTGGTTTCTAAGAAATATATAACGACCGACTGTTCATGAGTTCCACGTATCCTGAGGTACTATAAGTTCATATTCTGGATTGTCTAAACATTGAGAGTTTGTTATATCCAATGTGACACTGTACCTAGCTTGCTAAATAGTTTTTGATTACTAACGTGAGTTTTGGGACACCCTAATTCGCCGAGGTTCCAATCCTCTGTCCACAGTTCTGTGTGAGAACAGAAACCCTGCGACAGGGGCACCCCCGACCCTTGCTGGACCTTCATCACACTTGCGATACAACTCCAGCAATGCGCCACCTTTACGGCACAGATACATCACGCATCTGTGCTGTTTTTGCCCCATGATGCGCCGCATTGTAAATGCAGCACACCATAGGTGACGGAACAGCGGCACAGAATGACTAACACATCCCTGGTGATGCGCCAGTCATCATAAATCTATCCCTATGCTTCTTATCTTGTTAGAGATGAACCGCCATATGTATCATCAAAGTTATTTGCATTTCCTAAATAGCGAACTTTAAGGAATAAATAGCGATTCTTTACCATTCCTAGTTTGCGATGAGCTATTTGCTAATTAGCCGAATGTAGCCCAATGAAGCCCAATGTAGCCCAATGTAGCCCAAAGATGGCCGCCAGACACACAAAAAAACAAATGTAGCCCAAATATCAGCCAGATGTAGCCCAACTATAGCCCAGTGACAGAATGACCAATCAGCTTCGCAAACCTCCGTTACGCGAAGCGGAGCGCTGTTACAGATATATATCTTTTTTTGAACGTTAATTTCTCAAAATCCACTGGAGCACATATATTGAGACCTAGCAAAGGCACATCGGGCTACCAGTCCCTAATATTTTGCCAAGTTTCGTGCAAATCCATTCAGCCGTTCAATTATTATTTTTATTATTTTTTTTTGCCCCGCGGGGCCCTTTTAAAACCTCCACATCAAACCTAGGGGGTCAGCGAGGATCTACTATGCCCCCTTATAGTTATTTCCCCCTTTGTTTTGACCTCCTCTTGTCTCTCGATCCTACCGAGAGACAAGATGGCGGCCGCTACGGACTGTTTGGAATGTTGACAGACGCCGGAGAACCAATCAGCTTCGCTTCACAAAGCTCCGTTGCGCGAAAAGTCCGCGAACCAGAGCGCTAACCGGTCCGCTGTTACAGATATATATCTTTTTTTAAACGTTAATTTCTCAAAATCCACTGGAGCACATATATTGAGACCTACAAAAGGCACATCGGGCTACCAGTCCCTACAATTTTGCCAAGTTTCGTGCAAATCCATTCAGCCGTTCGGGCTAAAAGTGAGGCCAACCGCCCTATGGAAAACTCAATGTTAAAAACACGTTTTGGGACCCCCCTTTTTTCTCGGCCCCCACTGGACGAACCCCCCCCCAAATTTTCAAGGGCTGCTCAGAAACAAAATGTGCCATTTTCCTGAAAATTTCAGCCAATTCCGTCCACAAACGCCAAAGTTATTAGACATAGAATTTTCAAAAAACCCATAGAGAAAAAATCCTAACTATATATACCTACTGGCGACCGCCAGTAGGTAATATATATATATATATATATATATATATATATATATATATATTTATATATATATATACACACCAAGGTGTATTGAAGAATGAGTGGGTGTTTGAGTGTCTGAATGGATGATTTAGTAGGTGCGTGACTGACGTATAAGTGACTGATTAAACATGTCTTACTGAATGCATGGGTTAGTGACTAAAGTGTGTGAATGTCTCTACTGTCAATTGGTGTGTGAGCGGCTGCATGGGTTGGTGAGTAGCTATTTGATTGCCTATATGGGTTATTGATTGGTTATCTGAGTATCTGTATGGGTGCCTAAGTATCTGTGTGGATGGGTGAGGGTATGTGACTCTGTGCATATATGTGTGAGTGGGTGATTCACTGGGTGTATGAGTTCAAGAGTGTATCTGTGAAGGGCTGTATGGGTGGGTGAGTGTGTGGGTGGGTGTGTTGGTGAGTAAATGGATGTCTCAGTGGTACATTTGTGAGTAACTGCATATGTGAAAGGCAGTATATGTGAGTGTTGGAGTACATAAATGACTATATGTGAGAGAGAGTGATTGTGAGAGTGGCTGTATGGATGAGTGTGTGCTTGTACCAATGATTGTATAAGAGAGTAAGTATGTGTTAGTATCTGTATGAATAAGTGAGGTGGTGTGTGTATAACTGTATAGGTGAGTAAATGGGAGTGTGATTAATTCTTTCAAAGACTGACTAGGTTTGTGAGTAACTATGTATGAGTGGCGGTGTGTGAGTGTCTGTATAGGTGTATGAGTACATATGATAGTGCTGTATTGATGAGTGACTACATGTATCAGTTACTGTATAGGTTAATGAGTGGATGTGTTTGTAGACCTAGAAATCAGTGAGTGGGTAGGCAGTAACTGGTATTAGTGTGTTTATGGTTTCAAAAATGGTAGTCTGTATTTTAGAGTGGGTGTATCAAAGGTTATATAAGGGTGTGAGGAGATGCATCAGATTATCACATTGATGATGTAATCATTGATGTCATTTGAGATCTCATCAGTGATATCACTGACCATGCCATGAAGTTTGTAATATGTGACGTCATCAGCAGTGCATTGCAGTGGCCCAAGTTATAGTTAGCTCAACTAACTATAACAGTCAAGTTTATATGGTTTTGTATGAGTGAAATGTTCAAATAACTATAATCCCTGAAACCTTTGGTTTTTCAGTGAATTTCTAAGGTTTTTTTACATGCAAATTTCTAACTATAACGTCGCTGAAACCTATGTTTTTTCAGTGAATTTCAAAGGTTTTTTAATGCTAATTTATAACTATAATTTTCCTGAAACCTGTGTTCTCTTTCAGTGAATTTTAAGGTTTTTTAAATGCTAATTTCTACCTATAATGTCCATGACACCATATGTTTTTTTTAGTGAATTTCAAAGGTTTTTTAAATGCTAATTTCTAACTATGCCTACATAGGTAGGACATGTGCAGAAAGAGGAAGAAAGGCGCAGAAAGAAGCAAGAGAAATGCAGAAAGAGGCAACAGAAGTCCAGAAAGACAAAGAAAGGTGCAAAAAGAAGCAAGAGATATACAGAAATAACCAACAAAGGTGCAGAAAGAGGAACTGTTGCAAAGTCATCCTGTGCACTCAACTTTTTGCTGACTGGTACTGGTGGTAACTGGCTCTGACTAACCAGGCCTGGAGCCAGTGCTATGCTGAAAGACACTTAGAATACAGTAAAAACACCTACATACACTAGGGTACAGTATGGGTTTGGGTACCCCTATGATTGCCATGACCTCCCCTATAAGGCCCAGTGCAGGGGTATTAAAAGTATTTCTACGTACAGAATAGAGGTCCCGAAAGAGGCAAGAGAGGTGCAGAAAGAAGCAAGTAAAGTACAGAAAGAGGCAACAGAGGTGCTGAAAGTCGCAAGAAAGGTGCAGAAACAAGCAAGAGAAGTGCAGAAAGAAGCAAGAGAATTGCTGAAAGAAGCACCAGAGGTGTCAAAACAGATAAGAGGGATACAGAAAGAGGTAGGAGAGATGCACACAGAGGCAAGAAAGTTACAGAAAGAGTCAGGTGGGGTGCAGAAAGAAGGAAGAGAAGTATAGAAAGAGGCAAGAGAAGTGCAGAAAGAGGCAAGTGAGGTGCAGAAATAAGCAAGAGCAGTGCACAAAGAACCAATAGAGGTGCAAAAAGAGGCGATATGGGTGCAGAAAGAGGTAGGAGCCCAAAGAGGCAAGAGAGGTACAGAAAGAAGCAGTAGGTGTGCAGAAAGAAGGAAGAGAAGTATAGAAAGAGGTAAGAGAGATAGAGAACGAGGCAGGAGGGATGCAGAAAGAAGGAAGAGAAATGCTGGAAGAGGCAAGAGATTTGCTAAAAGAAGCAACAGAGGTGTAGAAAGAAGCAAGAAAGATGCAGAAAGAAGCCATAGCAGTGCAGAAAGAACCAACAAAGGTACAAAAAGAGGTAAGAGGGGTACAGAAAGAAGGCAGAGAAGTGCTGAAAGAGGCAAGATATTTGCTGAAAGAAGCAACAGAGGTATAGAAAGAAGCAAGAGAAGTACAGAAAGAGGCACGTAAGGTGCAGAAAGAAGCAAGAGCAGTGCAAAAAAAAACCAACAGAGGCACAGAAAGAGGCAAGAGGGATGCAGAAAAGGTAGGACAGGTGCACAAATAGGCAAGAGAGGTGCAAAAAGAGGTAGGAGAGGTGCGGAAAGAAGGAAGAGAAGTACAGATAAAAGCAACAGAGGTGTGGTAAAAAGCAAGAGTAGTGCAGAAAGGAGCAAGTGAGGTACAGAAAGAGGCAAGAGAGGTGCAGAAAATGGCAAGAGAACAGCAGAAAGAGGCAAGAGGGATGCAAAAATGGAAAGAAGGGTACAAAGAGAAGCAAGGGAGGTACAGAAAGCGGGAAGATGAGTGTAGAAAGAGATAACAGGGGTGTAGAGAGAGACAACAGGGGTGTAGAAAGAAGCAAGAGAGGTGCAGAAAGAGGCAATAGAAGGGCAGAAAGAAGCAAAAAAAGGTGCATATAGAGGCATATGGAGTGCAGAAAGAGGCAATAGCATTGCAGAGGAAACCAATAGATGTGCAGAATGTGGCAAGAGACATGCAGAAAGAAGCAAGAGCAGTGTAGAAAGAAGCAAGAGCAGTGCAGAAAGAACTGACAGAAGTACAAAAAAAGGCAAGAGGGGTACAGAAAGAAGGCAGAGAAGTATACAAAAAGGCAAGAGAATTGATGAAAGAAGCAACAGAGGTGGAGAAAGAAGCAAGAGAAGTACAGAAAGAGGCAAGTAAGGTGCAGAAAGAAGCAAGAGCAGTGCAGAAAGAGGCACGAGAGATGCAAAAAAGAGAAGAAGGGTACAGAAAGAATCAAGAGAGGTATAGAAAGAGGCAAGAGAAGTGCAGGAAGAAGCAAGAGAGGTACAGAAAGAGGGAAGACAAGTGCAGAAAGAGATAACAGGGGTGCAGAAGGAGAAAACAGGGGTGTAGGAAGACACAAGAGAGGTGCAGAAAGAGGCAATTGGACAGAAAGAAGCAACAGAGGTGCAGAAAGAGGAAAGAAAAGTGCAGAATGAGGCAAAAAAGGTGCATAAAGAGGCAAGTGGGGTGCAGAAAGAGGCAACAGCATTGCAGACTGAACCAATAGATGAGCATAATGAGGCAAGAGACATGCAGAAAAAAGCAAGAGCAGTGCAGAAAGAACTGACAGAGGTACAAAAAGAGGCAAGAGGGGTACAGAAAGTAGGCAGAGAAGTGTACAAAAAGGCAAGAGAATTGATGAAAGAAGCAAGAGAAGTGCAGAAAGAGGCAAGTAAGGTACAGAGAGAAGCAAGAGCAGTGCAGATAGAACCAACAGGGGTACAAAAAAGATGCAAGAGGGATGCAGAAAAAGGTAGGAGAGGTGCACAAAGAGGCAAGAGAGATACAGAAAGAGGTAGGAGAGGTGCAGAAACAAGGAAGAGAAGAACATACAAAAGCAACAGAGATGTGATAAAAAGCAAGAGAAGTACAGAAATGGGCAAGTGAGGCACAGAAAGAGGCAAGAGAGCTGCAGAAAATAGTAAGAAAACAGGAGAAAGAGGCAAGAGAGATGCAAAAAAGGAAGGAGGGTGCAACAGTAGGCAAGAGAGGTACGGAAAGAGGGAAGAGGAGTGCAGAATGAGATAACAGGGGTTCAGAAAGAGACAACAGGGGTGTAGAAAGAAGCAAGAGAGGTGCAGAAAGAGGCAATAGAAGGGCAGAAAGAAGCAACAGAGGTGCAGAAAGAGAAGTGTAGAAAGAAGCAAAACGAGGGGCAGAAAGAGGCAAGAGCATTGCAGAGGGAACCAATAGATGTGCAGAATGAGGCAAGAGACGTGCAGAATGAGGCAAGAGACATGCAGAAAGAGGCAAGAGATGTGCAGAAAAGGGAAGAAAGGTGCAGAAAGAAGCAAGAGAAGTGCAGAAAGAGGCAAGTGGGGTGCTGAAGGAGGCAAGATAACTGCAGAAAGAGAAAAGAGAGTTGCAGAAACAGGCAAAAAGG
This sequence comes from Lissotriton helveticus, assembly GCF_964261635.1. NCBI lineage: Eukaryota > Metazoa > Chordata > Amphibia > Caudata > Salamandridae > Lissotriton > Lissotriton helveticus. The sequence goes on from NC_136065.1 coordinate 1,475,577,309, forward strand.
GAGTGCAGAAAGAGGAAACAGGTGTGCAGACAGAGGCAAGAGAGGTGCAGATAGAGGGAAGAGGGGTACAGAAAGAGGCGAGAGGGATGCAGAAATTTGCAAGGGAGGTGCTAGCAGTGCAGAAAGAACCAACAGAGGTGCAGGAATAGGCAAGAGGGGTACAGAAATAGGCAAGACAAGTGCACAAAGAAGCAAAAGAGGTGCAGAAAGAGGAAGGAGAAGTGCAGAAAAAGGCAAGTGAGGTGCAGAAACAGGCAAAAGGGGTACAAAAAGAGGTAAGAGGGGTGTAGAAAGAAGCAAGAGAAGTGCAGAAAGAATCAACAGAGGTGCTTAAAGAAGCAAGAGGAGTACAAATAGAGGCAAGAGAAGTGCAGAAAGAAACAAGGCAGGTGCCAAAAGAGGCAAGAGAGGGGCACAAACAGACATGAAAGGTACAGAAAGAGGGAACAGGGGTGCAGAAAGAGGTAAGAAGGATACAGAAATGTGCACAAGAGGTGCAGAAAGAAGCAAGAACAGTGCAGTTAGAAAGAAGCAAGAGAAGTGCGGAAAGAAGCAAGAGAGTTGGAGAAATAGGGAAGAGGGATGCAGAAAGAGGCAAGATTGATGCAGAAATGTATAAAAGAGGTGCAAAAAGAAGCAAGAGTTACAGAAAGAGTCAGGAGGGGTGTAAAAAGAAGGAAGAGAAGTGTAGAAAGAGGCAGGAGAATTGTTGAAAGAAGCAACAGAGGTATAGAAAGAAGCAAGAGAAGTGCAAAAAGAGGCAAGTGAGGTACAGAAATAAGCAAGAGCAGTGCACAAAGAACCAATAGAGGTGCAAAAAGAAGCTAGAGTGGTACAGAAATAGGTAGGAGAGGTGCACAAAGAGGCAAGAGAGGCATAGAAAGAGGCAGGAGGGGTACAGATGAAGAAAGAGAAGTGCAGAAAGAAGAAACAGAGGTGCTAAAAGCGGCGCGAAGGGTGCAGAAAGAATCAAGAGAAGGGCAGAGAGAAGCAACGGAGGTACAGAAAGAGGCAACAGAGGTACAGAAACAGGCAGGATTTGTGCATAAAGAGGGAACTGGAGCAGAAAGAGGCAAGAGGGGTGCAGAAAGAGGGGAGAGGGGTGCATAAAGATGCAAGAGGGATGCAGAAACAAGCAAGTGAGGTGCAGAAAGAGGCAACTGAGGTGCAGATACAGGTAGGAAAGGTACAGAAAGAGGGAACAGGGGTGCAGAAAGAGGCAAGAGGGATACAGAAATTTGCAAAGGAGATGCAGAAAGAAGCAAGAGCAGTACAGAAAGAGGCAAGAGAAGTGCATAAAAAACAAAACAGGTGCAGAAAGAGGCAAGAGAACTGCAGGAAAAGGCAAGAGAGGTGCAGAAAGAGAAAAGAGGGGTGCAGAAAGAGGCAAGAGGGGTGCAGAAACAAGCAAGTGAGGTACATAAAGAAGCAACAGAGGTGCAGAAAGATGCAAGAGAGGTGCAGAAACAAGCAAGAGAAGTGCAGAAAGAGGCAAAAGAATTGCTGAAAGAAGCAACAGAAGTACAGAATGACGCAACAGAGGTGCAGAAACAGGCAGGAAAGGTGCAGAAAGAGGGATACAGAAATTTGCAAAAGAGGTGCCGAAAGAGGAAGGAGAGGTGTACAAAATGGCAAGAGGGGTACAGAAAGAGGCAAAAGGGGTGTAGGAGGAAGCAAGAGAATTACTGAAAAAATCAACAGAGGTGCTAAAAGAGGTGAGAAAAATACAGAAATAGGCAAGTGAAGTTGAAAGAAAGAGCAGAGGTGCAGAAAGAGGCAAGAGGGGTGTATACATAGGCAGGAAAGGTGCAGAAAGAGGGAACAGGGGTGCAGAAAGAGGCAAGAGGGATACAGAAATTTGCAAAAGGGGTGCAGAAAGAAGCAAGAGCAGAGCAGAGAGAACCAACAGAGGTGCAGAAAGAAGCAGGAGGGGTGCAGAAAGAAGCAACAGAGATGCTGAAAGAGACTAGAAGGATGCAGAAGGAGGCAAGAAGAGTGCAGAAAGAAGCAACAGAGTTTCAGAAAGAGGCAATAGAGGAGCAGAAAGAGGCATGAGATATGCAAAAGAAGCAAGTGAGGTGCAGAAAGAGGCAAGAGAGGTACAGAAGGAAGAGAGTGAGGTTCAGAATGAGACCAGAGAAGAGCAGAAAGTGGCAGGTGTGGTGCAGAAAGAGGCAAGAGAGCTATAGAAAGAGGCAAGATAAGTGTAGAAAGAGGCAACAAAAGTGCAAAAAGAGGCACTTGAGGTGCAGAAAGACACAAGAGAGGTACAGAAACAAGCATGAGAAGTGCAGCAAGAGGCAAGAGAATTGCTGAAAGAAGCAACAGAGATGCAGAAAGAGGCAAGAGAAGTGCAGAAACAGGCAGGAAAGATGCAGAAATGGGGAACAGGGGTGCCGAAAGAGGCAAGAGGAATAAAGAATTTTGAAAGAAATGTGTAGAAAGAAGCAAGAGCACTGCAGAAAGAACCAATAGAGGTGCGGAAAGAGGCAAGAGGGGTACAGAAAGAGGCAAGAGAAGTGAAGAAAGAAGCAAAATAGGTGCAGAAAGAGGCAAGAGAACTTCAGAAAAAGGCCAGAGAGGTCCTGAAAGAGGAAGGAGAGGTGCACAAAGAGGTAAAAGGGTACAGGAAGAGGCAAGAGGGGTACAGAAGGAAGCAAAAGAAGTGCAGAAAGAAGCAACAGAGGTGCATTAAGAGGCAAGAGAGGTGCTGAAACAGGCAGGAAAGGTGCAGAAAGAGGGAGCAGGAGTACAGAAAGAGGCAAGAAGGATACAGACGTTTGCAAAAGAGGTGAAGAAAGAAGCACACGCAGTACAGAAAGAACTGTCAGAGTTGCAGAAAGAGGCACGAGGGGTGCAGAAAGAGGTTGGAGAGGTGCACAAAGAGGCAAAGGGGATACAGAAAGAGGCACGAGGGGTGCAGAAAAAAAGAGAAATATTAAAAGAAGCAACTGAGCTGCTGAAAGAGACAAGAAGGGTACAGAAAAAAGAAAGAAGATTGCAGAAAGATGCAAGAGGGATACAAAAAGAAGCAACAGAGGTGCATAAAGAGGTGGTAGAGGTACAGAATCAGGCAGTAACTGTGCAGAAAGAGAGAACAGGAGTGCAGAAAGAGGCAAGAGGGGTAAACATATTTAAAAAGGTGTAGAAAGAAGTAAGAGCAATGCAGAAAGAACCAACAGAGGTACAGAAATAAGCAAAATAGTTGCAGAAAGAGGCAAGAGAACTGTAGAAAAAAACGCAAGAGAGGTCCTGAAAGAGGAAGGAGAGGTGCACAAAGAGGAAGAGGGTACTGGAAGAGGCAAGAGGTGTACAGAAGGAAGCAAGCGAAGTGCAGATAGAAGCAACAGAGGTGCATAAAGAGGCAAGAGAGATGCAGAAACAGGCAGGAAAGGTGAATAAAGAGGGAGCAGGAGTGCAGAAAGAAGCAAGAGGGATACAGACATGTGCAAAAGAGGTGCAGAAAGAAGCACGAGCAGTGCAGAAAGAACCATCAAAGTTGCAGAAAGAGGCACAAGGGGTGCAGTAAAAGGTAGGAGAGGTGTACAAAGAGGCAAGAGGGATAGAGAACGAGGCAAGAGGGGTACAGAAAGAGGTAAGAGGGGTGCAGAAAGAAGGAAGAGAAGTACTGAAAGAAGCAACAGAGGTGCTGAAAGAGACAAGAAAGGTATAGAAAGAGAGAAGAAGGGTGCAGAAAAATGCAAGAGGGGTGAAGAAAGAAGCAACATAGATATGTAAAGATGCAAGAGAAGTGCAGAAAGAATGAACAAAGGTGTTGAAAGAGGCAAGAGGGTTGCAGAAAGAGGTAAGAGAAGAGCTGAAAGAAGCAACAGAGGTACCGAAAGAGGCAAGCGAGGTGCAGAAAAAGGCAGGAAAGGTGCAGAAAGAGGGAACAGGAGTGCAGAAAGAGGCAAGAGGGATACAGACATTTGCAAAAGAGGTGCATAAAGAAGCACACGTAGTACATAAAGAACCGTCAGAGTTTAGAAAGAGGTACGAGGGGTGCACAAAGACATAGGAGAGGTGCACAAAGAGGCAAGAGTGATACAGAAAGAGGCAAGGGGGTGCAGAAAGAAGGAAGAGAAGTACTGATAAGAGACAAAAAGGGTACAGAAAGAGGGAAGAAGGGTGCAGAAAGATGTAAGAGGTGTACAGAAAGAAGCAAGTGAGGTACAGAAAGAGGCAACAGAAATGCAGAAAGAGAGTGGCTTGCACACCATTAGTACCAATTTAATACCCACATTTAGCAATAAATTCTAGGTTTGCAAAGGACCTTCCGCCATGCTTTAACACTTGTCGCTGCATTTTGGTAACGTTTGAGGTAGAAACAAGGCTTTTTTTGTTCAAATCTGCAGATTAGGGAGCAGATGATAGATTATGTGGCTAATGCGGAAAATGTATAATTGTGCGAAAGTCGGTGCAGCCAAACAGTTGCATAATTCCAGTGGTCCTGCTCATACCTCTGACTAGGTCCACAAGTGCTCCTCAGTGATTCCTTCTTGTTTTTCTCTCACTGAGTTCATAGTTGAGCTTCTATGGTAATGAGGAAGACTAAACCTGAGGTTACCACTCCACAACAAAGACTACCATACCACTTAATTACTCTCCATAACACATAATCCCACTTTACATAATTCCTACACACTAAATACCACATACTTTCTAGCCACATAATTTCACTGCACAATTTACCACATAATTCCACTACACACAACGTACATCCACTCCACTCCACTCCAAAAAACATTAGTAAAAAACCTTTAAATTTACAATGCCAATACCTCTAACTCTCGCAAATGCGAAACCTATTGCATTGCAAACACTTCTTGTACTAGTAGATGCATTTGCAGAGTGGCGGGGAAAGGGTGCTGGGCCCCCAAGCAGCGCTCAGGAATTCTGCGGCGCAGGACTTACAGGAGGTACAAGGAGGGCTTCTTAGCACCAGGACACACCCGGGTAACAGCTGCGCTTTAAAAATATCATTAACATAACATAACTTCTTTGCATCCAAAGTCCCTCAGGAGTAAAGTGGACTTTATCCCCCATCCCATAGTCTGCTAGGAGAAGCATTTGTGGAGTGGTGGAGACAGGGGGGCGTGACCTCCAAAGACGGTCTAGCAATCCCACTGTGTGGGACTTATTAGAGGTAACAGGAGGGGTAGTTGGCCCTCAAGGACAACCTTGGGGCCAACTACCCCTCCTATTACAGGATTGCTAAGTTCTCATAGCAGGCAACACTCTCTCTACCCACTACTCTGCAAATGCGTTTACTGTCACGCTCTTGGATGTGGATTGAAACACCCTTCATTCCTAAGGGTCCTTGTTGGCCAGCTAGCCCACCAGGTACCTCCAATCAGCCCCACACAGCTGGATTGCTGAGTGTGGTGCGTAGCCATGCCACCTTTTTACACCACTCTGCAAACATAGCTCCTGGCGCACTGCTGCTCGGGCGATGAAGTCCACTTGTGTCCTCAGGTTCTCAGGACAGAAGAGGACCTCATCGCCCCAACAGCAGTGTGCCAAGAGGCCCGTTTGCAGAGTGGTGTAAAAAGGGCCAAAGTCTCAGGCCACCTGTCTGCAATCCAGCTGTGTGGCACTTACTGAAGGTACCTGCTGGGCTACTTGGCCCCAGGGACCCTCAGTATTCAAGGGGACTTAATTCCCCAACTTAGAACGCGCCAGGGCGCACGTTTGCAAAGTGGTGCAGGGAGGGGCAGGACCTCTGGCGAGATGCCAGCTTTTAAATTGAATATCTTTTTAGAAAGGGGGCTGTGTGGGCCCCCTTCTTTAAGCCATTTTGGGGCCCTCCTCCCCCAGGGCCTGCCAGATAAAAAAAAAAAAGAAAAAGGGGTAGGGGGCCCTGCAAACCCATCCATATTCATGACTGTCCATGGAACCCTCCCACACATTAATCTTAGAAGCCCCAGGGAGGTCCCCACACCATAATTTAAAATTGCCCCGGGGACCTGTTCCACCTGGGTGTTTTTTAACAAACAAAGATCGGAAGACTGCGCTTCATTCTTTTTTTAAATTGTGGCCGGATTCCCACACCCAGCGTGAATTCGGCAGAAATCATTTTTAAAAATTATTTCTTTGGGCCTTTCCTTTTTCTTGTGACTCGGTTACCGAGTCACAAAATGGCTGCCAACACTTCCTGGTTTGGAGAGTTTGCAGCCAATTAGAATAAAGCTTGTGCTCGGGAGGAGTCACCACTCCTCCTCAGTGCTCAGATATACACATTTTTATTTTTTTATTTCTCAGCAACTACTGAACGGATTTACACCATTTTTTAAAAAGCACGCTTTCTAGATCAAGACCAATTTGCAGCCAATTAGAATGAAGCTTGTGCTCGGGAGGAGTCGCCACGCCTCCTCAGTGCTCAGTTATATACATTTTTATTTTTTTAATTTCTCAGCAACTACTGTACGGATTCACACCATTTTTAAAAAAGCACGCTTTCTAGACCAAGATCAACTTGCCAAATTTGGTATAATTCCGTTCAGCAGTTTGATCTGTAGCCTGTTTCAAAATTCCTATGGAAATGAACATGGAGAAAACGCGTTTTGGGACCCTCTTTTCTCTTGGCACTCGTTAGAAGAATCTCCCACAAACTTTCAAGACAGGAGCTGATCTGAGTGAAACATTAGTTTTGAAAATTTTGCGAAGATTCGTCAAACAGCATTAAAGATATTGGCAAATCAAAAAATGCTTTTCCTGTGGAAAATAGATCCTAACTATAATTACCTACTGGCAATCGGACCGCCAGTAGGTAACATATATATGTATATATATATATATATATATATATATATATATCAAAAACATCCAAAAGTTGCCCTTTGTGAGAATGCCCTCACGGTAACGTTGTCCCATGCAGTGAGGTCAGCAGCTGGTCTTTTGCTCCCCATGCTGACATTGTAGTTAACTTCTTAGGCTGACGCGTTTCGGAGAAACCTCCTTCATCCAGAGCCTTTCAACAAAAACAACAAACACAGCGTAGTTCAGAACACCTGCTATTTATTTAAAGAGTCACGCCCATCTGGGCCTCGATCTCCCACCTTCACTGGCGTATGCCCCAAGGCATTAGGGTATCAGCAGTCCGAACTTGAATCAAAACCCATGTGGGTGCTGTCTTTTGTCGAAAAATAACTGTGATTAAAATCCCCAGTGGGTCAATGTCTGCTGGAAACGCAGCGCCTGCTGCAATGCACAGAACACTCACTGGCGAGCGTTACTGTCCTCTGTGCATGCCGGGCCATCCCAACATCGCAGGTCCGCTTGAACGCAGAGGGGCGTTCTCACGACTCGAGCCAAGCCGCAATTAATCAAAAACATCCAAAAGTTGCCCTTTGTGAGAATGCCCTCACGGTAACGTTGTCCCATGCAGTGAGGTCAGCAGCAGGTCTTTTGCTCCCCATGCTGACATTGTAATTAAGTTCTTAGGCTGACGCGTTTCGGAGAAACCTCCTTCATCCAGAGCCTTTCAACAAAAACAACAAACACAGCGTAGTTCAGAACACCTGCTATTTATTTAAAGAGTCACGCCCATCTGGGCCTCGATCTGTCTGACTACAATGTCAGCATGGAGAGCAAAAGACCGGCTGCTGACCTCACTGCATGGGACAACGTTACCGTGAGGGCATTCTCACAAAGGGCAACTTTTGGATGTTTTTGATTAATTGCGGTTCTCCGAAACGCGTCAGCCTAGGAAGTTAACTACAATGACAGGATTGTGGAAATATATATATATATATATATATATATATATATATATATATATTTCCACAATCCTGTTTTGCCCGGGATGCCCCAAGAAACAGGTACGGACCACAGGGTGTTGATACTATTCTAGTGCGATTCAGCAGCATTTCTTGACCCCCAAGTGCCCAGCATTACGCGTTTCGACAGTGAAACACTGCCTTGATCACATGACGTGCCCAGGGCCAATCAGCAATAAATATAGGTGCAAATGGTGAAAAAAACTAAAACATTTTGCCCGCCTTTACTTAAAGCATCAAGCTAGTAGAAATACTTCTGACAATTCATATTCATACAGTATACAAGCCGTATTGATTGTTTTGTATGGCATTGCATTGTGCAAAATTGCAAATAAATAAAGTGAATAATAAAGTGCAAGTGCAAAAAATAATATATTACAATCCTGATTAATCACCAGTTATTAAAACAGCATAACTGTTAATAATCTTTCAGAGAAGAACGTGAGATGCTTTATATACATGTATGAACCACCAGATAACATAAAGTGCTATTACAATATCAATATCATATAATCTCACTTAGTGCAGACAGTAGGAGAAAACCATGGATAGTCCTCATATGTCATATTGTCATAGCAAGTGCTAAAATTCTATATGAGTACACTCATATAAGGAGACATAATTGACAGTATTAAAACCAGAGGGAGACATGTTTATGACAGATATTAAAAACCATGTGGAAACATTATGGAATACCTTTCTAAAATCACCCATAATGTCATGTTCCGCCGCTGGTAGTCACTGACTGCCGGGCTTGGTTGAGCGGATACGAGCTAATGGCATGCCAGAACTACAAATCTCTGCATGCCTTGCGAATCACGTGAGAAGTGATTCGCGGAAGTAAAGGACCGCGGTGAGAATGCTCTCTGCCGATAATTCTGAGGGATTCGCCCATATCGGACAGTTCTGGAGTTCTTCGCTGAAGGGCGGTAAGAGTGCATCCTAGCACTAAAGAATCCTTGTTTCCATCTGTGGAGGCAATAGTACTTCGGGCTATTTCCTTGATCTTCGTTGTTTGCTGTGATCGGGGGTTCCGATCATATTTGCAGTGGATCCACTGTTTGCTGGTTTTCGTTTTGTGCTCACACTCCTCTGTTGGCGGAGACCAGCCTTTCGGTCTCTTGCAGAGTAGGTCTTTTTCTTCAATTCTACAACGCACTAACTTCTTTGTTGGCGAAGACCAGTTTCCCGGTCTTCTTGCAGAGGAGTTTGTTACATCTTCTGTCTTTGGGATCTTCTAACATCGGTTTCGGGTACTTCAGCATACCTGTGGATTTCAGGTATTGTTTGTGAGAAACGTTCATTGTTGCCTTATCCTGTACAATTAATCATGTACTGAAAGTTAATTGCTGCAAGGATACAAACATCACTGTTACTAAAGGAGCCCTGACTTGGTTGTTTGATATGTTGGTAATACTGCGGGCATAGCAGTTGCTAACAGATGTTTCTTTTGTTTATGGGTAAGAAGTATTGCACCAATAGTCAGACCCTGAATAGTCAGACCATGAAGTTAGACCCTGTACTTATATTGTGCCTTTGTGTCGTCCACAGATCTTCCTCCCCGCAGTCCCTACCCTTTCCTTCTCCCGCTCGATTACCCCAATAGTCTGTGGGTTACGTATGCCAGACTTGGGGTTATCCGGAGTTTGGCCCCTATAGAGTATCGATACAACCCTGAGGTTTCAGAAGGGAGGAGCCTGACACATAAAACTCCCAGCCTCGGCCATGTCAAAGACTGATAAAATCAGAGGTAAAAACTGGATTTCTCCAGATAAAACCAATAATGAAACCTCGTCTAAAAACTAGGCTAAGAACCTTGGAATAAATATAGAGCGATAAAAATAGGTAAAATACAGATACTGTTCACAGTTAGCACACAACACACTCCTCCCCGGTGTTGAGAGCATTAGGCATTTTTGTATCAAGTGTTAATATATAGTGAGACTCCAACTGTCTGAGCTTCTTCTACCTGTTACCTCCCCTGAGTGATCTAGGCACTGTATCAATGACAAAATAACTCAGTTCTTTTAGGTCATTGTTGTGCACATGTTTGAAGTGTCTAGCCATCGCGTAACTGCGATCCGTGTTCACTATAGCTCTCAAATGTTGTAATATGCAATTACAAGCTTGTAATTTGGTACTGCCTACATATCTGAGTTTGCATGAACACTCTAATACATAGACAGCAAACTCTTTGCGACAAGTTAACAGCTTTGTGATTTTCATAGGATTCGAGTCAAATGCTATTATCTCATTTGTCTTTTTCTTAAATTTACATGCTCTTCATGAGCTACACTTGAAAAAACCTGTTCTGTTCGATAGCCAGTTCGATGTACCCTTAACCTCAGCACTCGTTTTTAATAGTGCATCCCTCATAGAGGGAGCACGTCTAAAGGTAATCTTGGATAATTCAGGCACCAATTGTGACATAGTCAGATCTGTTTTTACAATGGGCCAATTCTTGTATATGATCTTCCTGAACTGCTTCTCTTGTTGACTGTAAGATGTAAAGAGTATCACTGTGTTATCTTGTTATACTGGTCTTTGTTGTCTCTACTAGCAGTATCAGTACTTGTGGAGATGACTATATCCTCACCAATGGTAAGAGTATTTGCTTTATTCATGGCTACCTTTAAATCCTTCTCCTTGTACCCACGAATCCTAAACCTCTGAAATGCCTCATTCTGACAATTCTCAAGGTCATCATCTGAATTACAAATGCGTTTTATCCTTAAGAATTACCCATAAGGGATACTTTTTTTTCAGATGCTTAGGGTGGGAACTGCTAGTGTGTAACATTGCATTACCTGCAGTGCTTTTTCAATGCAGTTTGGTATGAATGATATTGTGTTGGATGTATATATCCACATCTAGAAACGGTACTCTTTCCTTACTGGCTTCAGCTGTAGGCTTAGATTGAGGTCATTTTTGTTAATCACATTGACAAATTCATATCAACATTCAGCAGACCCCTCCCAGATGACGCACACGTCATCGATAAAACGCCACCACTATCTGACATGTGCTTCAAACAGTTCCTTGTGGGTGGTTCTGAGGACGTGCTCCTCCCACCAGCCAACGTGTAAACATGCATAGCTGGGAGAAAAGCACGCCCCCATCGCCACACCACATAGCTGTTGATGCACTTCTTTGTTAAAAATGAAGTAAATATTGTTCAGGCATAAATTGATCATATTAAGAAGCATTTCATTGTGTTGATAATATTTACTGTGACGTTTGAATAAATAATGTCTAATCGCTGATACTCCATCCTTATGTCGTATACTGGTGTAGAGTGAACTTACATCCATGACCAGCAAGACATATTCATGTTTCCATTCTATTGACTGTATTTCAGATAAAAAAGGCCAGTGTAACGAATATAAGAAGGTAACGTTTATATATATATTCACTGAAAAAACCATAGGTTTCACACCAGTTATAGTTAGGAATTAGCATTTTAAAAACCTATTAAATTCACTGAAAAAACCATAGGTTTCACACCAGTTATAGTTAGCTGGAAATTTTACTCGCATAACACCAATGAAATTCCCACGTTATAGTTAGTTGGACTCACTATAACTTGCGCGTGCAATGCACTGCTGATGACGTCACATATTACATCACTCATGACATGGTCAGTGACATCACTCATGACATCACTGATGACACCATCCTTGTGACAGAGTGACAGACCTCCTTTCACTGTAATGTAACCCTGGAAACACATATTCAAAAATAGAAACTAAAATGTTCAAAAAATGCAGATACCCATACCAGTTACAACAACCAATTCAATAATTCCACCATCTATATACACATCCACTCATTGACCAACAGTTCTATATAGTCACTCATACATATACTCACTCATCATATGTAGTGATACACCTATACATCCTGTTACACACCGACAGTCATCCAAAAGATATTCTCACACATACTCACACATGCAAATAAACTATTGAACATCCATTTATTTGCATATACAGGTATACACACACTACCACCTTACTTCTAAGGAAACTTACACATACTTACTCTCTTAAACAATCACTTATAGAAACACATACTTATTTAAACAGGAACTCTTACAATCCCTCACTCTCACATATACTCACTTATATACATCAATATTCACATATATTAGATTAAATCATATGTAGTTATTGATAAAGACACTAGTGAGACAGTCATTCATTCACTAACACACACATATACACACTCATGCACCCATACAGTCCTGCACATATGCTGTCTTCAAAACACATACAAAGAGAGAGTCAGTCATTCATGTATCTATGTGCTAAGTAATACACTACCAAACCATACAAACACTTATACTGATACTAAGAAAAACATCTAATACCCATATACCTACACATGTAGCTACTCACCAACCCATGCAGCCACTTATACACAGAGTGAAACACTAATACATATATTTAAATATTTAAACATTACTCACTAATATATGTATTCACTAAGATACACTTAATAAGCGAGTTAACCAATGAATTTTTTTTTAAAAAACATCCATGTAAACACTTATTTAAACATTTATTCTTCCATCAACTTTTACATATACATATATAACACATATTTATTTTTAAAAATACACACATTCACTGGATGGTGTCATCAGTGATGTCATGAGTGATGTCACTGACCATCTCATGAGTGATGTAATATGTGACGTCATCAGCAGTGCATTGCATGCGCAAGTTATAGTGAGTCCAACTAACTATAACGTGGGAATTTCATTGGTTTTATGCGAGTAAAATTTCAAGCTAACTATCACTGGTGTGAAACCTATGTTTTTTTCAGTGAATTTAATAGGTTTTTTAAATGCTAATTCCTAACTATAACTGGTGTGAAACCTATGGTTTTCTTCAGTGAATATATATATATATATATATATATATATATATATTCACAAAAAAAACATAGGTTTTACACACGTTATAGTTAACCCTGGGCGTAGTGGGCGTAGTGGGGCTCCGCGGAGCTACGCGGAGTGGGCGAGAAGCTACGCCCACTCCCGCACTCCGCGTAGCCCCACTACGCACCTCCCTCCCGCTCTCCCCTACATACGTTATTTAAGCAACTAACCTTAATAAAACAATTTTAAAGCACTTACCGTGTCCGGGGCTCGTCCGGGGCTCCCTCTTGAAAATAGCGTCGTTCTGGATACCAATGCGCATGCGCGGTCGGCCGCGCATGCGCATTTCTCGGGAGAAATGCGCATGCGCGGGTGCATGCGCATTGGTATCCAGGAAGGGACGCTATTCCAAGAAGGAAGCCCCAGGCGAACACCGGACACGGTAAGTGCTTTAAATTTGTTTTATTAAGGTTAGTTGCTTAAATAATGTATGTAGGGGAGGGCGGGAGGGAGGCGGGTGGTGGCCGACTCGGCTACGCACACGGAGTGGGCGTAGTGTTGCCGGCTACGCTGTCTATGCAAAATGCATAGAAGGCAACACTACGCCTACTCCGTGGGCGTAGCCGATTCGGACGCCCAGGGTTAGTTATAGTTAGGAAGTAGCATTTACAAAACCTATGAAATTCACTGAAAAAACCATAGGTTTGACACCAGTTATAGTTAGCTGGAAATTTTACTGATATAAAACCAATGAAATTCCACGTTATAGTTAGTTGGACTCACTATAACTTGCGCGTGTAATGCACTGCTGATGACATCACATATTACATCACGCATGACACCATCCAGTGAATGTGTGTCTTTCTGAAAAAAAAATATTAGTGAGTAATGTTTAAATTTTTAAATATATGTATTAGTGTTTCACTTTGTGTATAAGTAGCTGCATGGGTTGGTGAGTAGGTACATGTGTATATACATGGGTTATTAGATGTTTTATTAGTATCAGTATGAGTGTTTGTATTGTTTAGTGTGGGAATTACTTACAACATTGATGCATGAGTGACAGACTCTTTTTTTGTATGTATTTTGAAGACTACATTTGTGCAGGACTGTATGGTTGAATAGTGTGTATATGTGTATGTTAGTGAGTAAATGACTGTCTCACTAGTGTTTTAAACAGTAACTACATATGTTTTAATCTAGAATATGTGAATATTGATGCATATAAGTGAGTGTATGTGAGAGTAAGAGATTGTAAGAGTTCCTGTTTACATAAGTATGTGTTTCGAAAAGTGATTGTTTAATAGAATAAATATGTGTAATTTTCAATAGAAGTAAGGTGGTAGTGTATGTATTGCTCTGTATGCGAAAAAATGGATGTTCAATAGTTTATTTGCATGTGTGAGTATGTGTGTGAGTACCTTTTGGATGACTGTCGGTGTTTAACAGGAAGTATAGGTGTATCACTTCACATGATGAGTGAGTATATGTATGAGTGACTATATAGAACTGTTGGTTAATGAGTGGGTGTGTATATAGATGGTGGAATTACTGAATTGGTTGTAACTGGTATGGATATCTATTTTTTTTGGAAAATTTTAGTTTCTTTTTTCTTTTTTTTAATGTTTTTCAAGGGTTACATTACACTGAAAGGAGATCTGTTACTCTGTCACAAGGATGGTGTCATCAATGATGTCATGAGTGATGTCACTGACAATGTCATGAGTGATGTAATATGTGATGTCATCAGCAGTGCATTACACGCGCAAGTTATAGTGAGTCCAACTAACTATAACGTGGAATTTCATTGGTTTTATATCAGTAAAATGTCCAGCTAACTATAACTGGTGTCAAACCTATGGTTTTTTCAGTGAATTTCATAGGTTTTGTAAATGCTACTTCCTAACTATAACGTGTGTAAAACCTATGGTTTTTTCAGTGAATTTCATTGGTTTTTAAAATGCTAATTCAGAAATATCTCGTGTATGCAACCTATACTTTTGTCAATAAAGTTCTGACAATATTTTTTTCGGAAACAAGCCGTTTTCTTCACTGTTCAAGTTGCATAGAGACTCCTTGTAAAGCGATACAGAATTAGAAAGTCTGTACCTTGCCTTTTTTTGAATGCATTAAAATTTGTCTGTAAGTAAAAATAGACTTTCTAAACTTTCGTGCGCGACCCGGTGTGCGCACTCTTGGCAACAGTTCTCAATAAAATGGATAGCGCATTTCCAGGCTTTCGTGCGCGACCGAGTGCGCGCACCCGCCTATATATTTCGTGAAAACTCTGCAATTTGAACTTATTGAATTTCTTCATAGACCCATCAAAGAACTTATAGTACGTCAAAGAGACTAAACCTAGGCTTCTTTTTTATTATTATGACAATTTTCATAAAATGGAGCCGAATGTCTTTTTAAACTTTCGTGCATGACCGAATGTACACACCTTGGTATTTAAAAAAATAAATAAAAGGTTTTATACTTTAACAATTGTATGCTTGAATCGAGCTCAGAAGATATATTAAATCCGGATGTGTTTGGATTTACTCCTTTTCACGTTTTGAAACTTCGCTGAATTAGACCGCTACTTCCAAATGACGTACGTGACCAGATACTGTCACCGCGTACACGTCCTGAGACGCGCATGTGAAGTCATGTGACTTGAAAACAACACTTCCAATTGGTTCTTAGTAGTTTCTATTCTGCAATTTACACGGAGCACTCCACCCACTTCCCTCACTATGTTTTCTACTCTCAAAAGAGAACAACGTTCAACATCTTTCGGAAGACTTTCTTTTCACGCGATAATGTGAAATACTGAGATTGTTACAGGATTTTCTATCAGATATGTGTTCCCATTGCTGTTGAAGCACTAACACCGTGGAAAATTCCACCGATAGCAGTGATATTTTTAACGCCGAGCACCAGCGATTTTTATCGCTTAGAAGCCTTCCTTTTATGAAGGTTTATCTCCTAAGTCTCTGATTCTCAAACTGTGCAACGCGGCTCCCCTGTGTGCCGTAATGAGGTGCTAGGGGCGCCGCGCACACTCTAGTGTGACTAACCATCCATAAATTCCACGGACATCTCTACCCTGTTATCTGCAATTGTGAGCATCAAAAGGAGCTGCGCTACGCCCCTGTGGGAGGCCTCACTCCCACTGCTGCAACGGCTTGGCAGTCCTCCAGATACACAGGAACAGCCCCTCCGATCCATCGAAGTTCTGTGTTGGTCTCAATACCACTTACGAAATGAAAATAAGCACTGAAGAATATTCAAGTATGTAGTACTCCTCCTGCTACAGCATACAGAATGCATTCTATTACCTATAAAAAAGTGAAACACCCACGCTACAATCATATAGAACACTTCCTCTAAAGAAGCCTGTGAATAACTTTAAAACATCAGGTTAACCTATTTTTACTCTCTCATCATTGTTAAAGATAAGTATTTACAATACTATATTAAACAATGCCATGGTTGTTGCTTTTTAATTTTAAAAATCTTGCAATCTTTCACAAACCCAATACTCATGGCTTCTTTTTTGTGACAAAAATCTTGCAATATTACATACCTACATAGAATAACAGAAAAAACATAACACTACAAAGGCCGAACACTCTACTAAACGCGGATTTGTAACCTATGGGGCAGATTTATGTTAACTACTTCATACCCAGATATGCACCAGTTAATGTGCACCACAGTATGCTAGTGCTCCGTTACCCATGGTGTGCCACATTTGAAATGTGGCGCACCATGGTACAAAAACACCATACATGCGTAACACACCTGTGCTGAAAAAGTAATACATTGCTAGAGTTGCATCGCAAGTGTGATGCAGCTCCAGCAAGGCTCACCAATGCACTATATTCACAATGCTGCGTCAATACCTACGCCTGCTTCAAGCACATGCACAGTTTTGAAACAGCATGGGCCTGAAAGTCACTGAGTAAAATATCATGCATTACAGTCAGCCACTTTCAAGACGCATTCCTTCAGAGGAACACTTACCGTTTATTAGAGGTAGATCGTCCGACTCCACCGGAGGACACCCCTAATAAAAAGGACATATATATAAAATGCGGACTAGCCGCTGTATCGTGCTAGCAAACTTTAACTTAAAAATCGTTAGAAAAAACAAAAGGAATCGAGCAAAATCAGTAGGCCACTGATGGGATCTCTTTTTGACCTTGCTAAATTAGAAACATTAGGAACAACCCCTCATGAGAAATATGAAACTAGTGAGAGGAACCGAGCTCGACGCCATGATGGCTGCAAGACAGCTCGGCTCCGCCGCCCACCCCGCCCAAAATAACGACAAACCCTATGCAAATATTATAAATATACACAACACACCAACAAAGTAACAGGGTAAAACGTTTTATTAAATAACTATTTACATGGCTGCCTGCTGCAACATCGATCCAAATGCATGACGCTGTTCCTGTCGAGGTAGCATAGCTGGCGGCCTAGGGGTGGAGGACCGTTGTGCAAATACCCCGGGGACGACACCATGCGCCAAGGCTCGTCCCCAGTACATCCAGAGGTGATGTCCGACAAGTTGTGTGGGGGGATGCCTTGCTGATGCCGCCACCCCCACCACCTTCTTGTTGCCTGATCCGGCCAGCTCAATCGATCGAGCATGAGACTCATGCACTCTGATCTCCTTGGCCTCAGTCAAGCATCAATAGTAAGATTTTCATAGGTGAGTATAGGTTCATAGTTTTCCATCCACAGACTAAAAGCCTGGAGTGGGAGTGAAAAAACCATAACTAGGTAAGAAGGAAGGCAGAGACTGTAGGAAGGACTCTGGATATGCTTGGTCCCTGACATGCTTCGATGTCACTGCCTTGCACAAATGGCATAAGTCCTGGATGTTGGGTGCCATAGTTGAGGGTTTGACCTAAAGACACGTCCTGCGGTGCCCTGGTCCAACCATCACATATACCTGCGCCAGGAGACGGCGTGGGGTGCACTGGAAGGGAGAGGCGGCGCGAACTAGCCTCCCCCACCTCCCCAGGTGGAGGTTTCTCAGCTACACCCCAGCGCTTCACTCGACAAGCTGAGTTGCGCCCGCTCCTGCGGCACATTGCCTCGCTCGGCCAGCTGAATTACGCCTGCTCTTGCTATTACAGGGTCTCACCCGCCATCCGGCTGAATTGCACCCACTCTTGCGATACAGCGACAGGCGGCTGCCACGGAGCTCAGGAAATGGCGGTCGGCTCAACAGACTTGGGCCTGGCCTGCAAGGATGGCTCTGGGCAACCCTGGAACTCGGACGCTTGACTGCTAGGGCATGGGCCCCATTCCCAAAAGCGTCCCCTCAGCCTTGAATATTCTACAAGAGTCACCGGGGCCCCCGACTCCCGCAGAGTTCCGGTGGGGAGCGACTGCCATGATTGCTCGCGGAATGGCCACGACGTAGCCACGGGGTGCTCTCATGCTGACGCCTGCTTCAGTCAGAAACATCCAGAAACACTGTAGACTACCAATTCGATCAGTTCCGGTGGAGCCCCAACGACGTATCGCGTTGTTGCATAATTTGTCATATGACACGCCGCGTTAGCGCACCCGGAAATGCTCCGGTGCGCGAGGCGCAAAGCGCAGCTTCCCGGAAGCAATCAGGGGCGCGGCGCGGAGCGCGTAACGTAAGCATAACAGGTCATGTGACTTGTTAATAAAACTTTTCATTGGTTCATTTCACGTTTGGGTTCCTAATGATGTAAGGCTAGGTCATGTGACCTAAAAATAACACTTTTCATTGGTTTAGAACTATTTTTTGTCCCAAATGATGAAAACCCCTCCTTGTTTCCACTTGCCTCCTGCCCCCTCCCCAAGTCTCGCTCGGCCAGCTGAGTTTCGCCCACTCTTGCGGCCTACGACATGGATAGGCCGGGGCGTTATGGATCAGTATGGGCAAATATACACTTGGGGATTCACAAGCAACAACAAGCCTTTGTATTTGGGGCTCTAAATCAACAACAGTGACAGAGAACAGAACCGAACTAAGCACTCAGGGGCTACGTTTAAACGTAACATCATCTCCCCAGAGGTACATCACCTTACACAGACATGCACTCTGATCTCCTTGGCCTCAGTCAAGCATCAATAGTAAGATTTTCATAGGTGAGTGTAGGTTCATGTTTTCCATCCACAGACTAAAAGCCTGGAGTGGGAGTGAAAAAACCATAACTAGGTAAGAAGGAAGGCAGAAACAGAATCTTCCTCTGCAACATCAGGCTCTGCATCGCTACTTACTTATAAATGCAGAAAAAACTCAATTAACACAAGGGCTCTTTTCAGAGCCACCTTATATCAAAGCACTCAAACTTCTGATTTATCTCCATTTTCACACTCTTGTAAATAGGTGTGCGCGCCCGAGTGCGCGCACCCCGCAACTTAAAAAAAAAAATATATATATATATTTTTGCCTTTAAGGGCCTTACTGCACACCCTGAGAAAACCTACGCAGCAAAACAATCTCTACCTTCTCCCCTTTCCATATTCCAACGCTTTGAAATGAACAATATATTTACTCGCAGTGACAAAATGGCGGTCAACACTTCCTGATTTCCTTCTAATCGAACGTTAACAGACGTCACGCAGCAAAAAAAAAATTCCGCTCGCGCGCAGCCGCTTGAGTGCGCGCACCCGTCCGAGCGTATAGATATATAATTGAATTTAACTTTAATTTTCTCAGCAACTACTGAACGGATTTACACCATTCCAAAAAAAGCGTAATCTGCGAGCCGGACTCTACAGTTTTGCCAAATTTCTTATAAATCCATTCAGCCGTTCGACCTGTAGCCGTGTCTAAACGTCCTATGGAAAATAACATGGAGAAAATACGTTTTGGGACCCTCCTTTTATCTCAGCCCCCACTTCACCAATCCCCCCCAAACTTTCAGGGAAGGAGCGCAGCGGACCGAGCCATCTTCTTTGAGAAATTCGCAAAGATTCATCCACCAGGGCCAAAGTTAATCCAAATAGAATGTTGAGGATTTCCTATGGAAACTAGGTCCTAACTATAACTACCTACTGGCGACCGCCAGTAGGTAATATATATATATATATATATGGCCGAAATGCATTAGGACTACGGAGCTTCTATTTTACAATTAAAGAAAAACTTGATTTTACCGCGATGCGTGTGCGATTCACTTTCTCCTCTGGGAGAGTTTATGGAATACATTACGACATGGTCTAGTCGTGGAATAGCGCACCGCCAGGAAAAGAGCGCCCTTTCTGCCCGCAAAAGACCAAGCAAGTGAAGCGCCGGAAGGCATCAGGGCACAGGCAGCCGCCAGGTACTGGGACCTGGTTCTGGACTTTAACAGACATCCAAAAGTTCTGTAAAGTAATCGCGCAGGATTGGGCAGAAATATAAAGCATCACCCACCGAAGGGAAAGTATTGTGAGCCAGTGAGAAAACTACAGGGACCAGAAGAGGTCGAGAAGACGGCAACGAGCCTCCACCTAGGAAGGCCCATTCACGCCGGCTCCCCCCCCCTTCGGGCACCCCACGCCGTTATTCGGAGCAGTATTGTAGGATGGCCACACCAGTGCGGCAACTTGCTAGACATCACCTCGGTGGTAACCGAATCTCAACGCCTTGTGGTGTCTTCTATTCAAAAAACATTGTTATGCTGCCTTCGACCTATTCGCCGCAAGTGCGCACACAACTCAACTGCATAGCTTGCTAGACACCACCTCGGTGCCATCCGGATCTTGGAATGTCAGCACCTTTTGGGGTCTTCTCTTCAGAAAATATTGTTGCGCTGCCTTTGGCCCCATTCGCACATCAGTCCGCTACTGACGCCATCTCACAGGCTAATGGGGCGCCCCACGCCGACTTTCAGCATTGTAGAATGACCACACCAGTACAGCAACTTGCTAGACATCACCTCGGTGCCATCCGGATCTCGGCGCCCCACTGCAGATGAAGTGCCTCTCAACTATGAAACCACCACGGTGACATCCGGATCTTGGCGCGTTGTGCTGCCTTCGGCCTATTCGCACATCGGTCCGCTACTGACGCCATCTCACAGGCTAATGGGGCGACCCACGCCGAGTTTCAGCATTGTAGATGACCACACCAGTACAGCAACTTGCTAGACATCACCTCGGTGCCATCCGAATCTTGGCATCTCAACGCCTAGTGGTATCTTCCATACAAAAAATATTGTTACGCTGCCTTTGGCCCCATTCGCACATCAGTCCGCAACTTAGACATCACCTCGGTGCCATCCGGATCTTGGCATCTCAGCGCCTTGTGGTGTCAGTCAGAAAATATTGTTGCGCTGCCTTTGGCCCCATTCGCACATCGGTCCGCTACTGACGCCATCTCACAGGCCAACGGGGCGCCCCACGCCGACTTTCAACATTGTAGGATGGCCACAGAAGTGCGACAACTTACTAGACACCACCTCGGTGCCATCCGGATCTTGGCGCGTTGTGCTGCCTTCGGCCTATTTGCACATCGGTCCGCTACTGACGCCATCTCACAGGCCAACGGGGCGCCCCACGCCGACTTTCAGCATTGTTGGATGGCCACACCAGTGCGGCAACTTACTAGACACCACCTCGGTGCCATCCGGATCTTGGCGCGTTGTGCTGCCTTCGGCCTATTCGCACATCGGTCCGCTACTGACGCAAACTCACAGGCCAACGGGGCGCCCCACGCCGACTTTCAGCATTGTAGGATGGCCACACCAGTGCTGCAACTTGCTGGACACCACCTCGGTGCCATCCGGATCTTGGCGCGTTGTATTGCCTTCGGCCTATTCGCACATCGGTCCGCTACTGACGCCGCCTCACGTGCCAACGTATTTTCTCCGCATTTTATACCCTATGCCGCATAACAGGTCATGTGACTTGTTTATAAAACTTTTCATTGGTTCATTTTACTTTTGATACAAAAGGGGATGATGGACGGAGCGTTTGAACAAATCAAACACTCACCCCCAGTCAACTGATCTGGGTTTAATCCATCACCATTCTTTAGTTCACTCAGCCACCCCAGTTCAGACATGGCTATATGCAAATCAGTCTGACCCTGTGCCTTATGGGAACAGTCCAGCCCGAACTGCCAAGCCATGTCTTCCCTGGACCGGAAACAAGCATCCTGGGACCGGTTTCGGATTCATAATCCTCATCAGCCAGGCTATCTTGAATCCAGTGGCCAAGTGAACAAGGGACTCACGTCTGAGTATACCCTGCCACACTTAGGGCGAACAAAGCGATACAAAAGGGGATGATGGACGGAGCGTTTGAACAAATCAAACACTCACCCCCAGTCAACTGATCTGGGTTTAATCCATCACCATTCTTTAGTTCACTCAGCCACCCCAGTTCAGACATGGCTATATGCAAATCAGTCTGACCCTGTGCCTTATGGGAACAGTCCAGCCCGAACTGCCAAGCCATGTCTTCCCTGGACCGGAAACAAGCATCCTGGGACCGGTTTCGGATTCATAATCCTCATCAGCCAGGCTATCTTGAATCCAGTGGCCAAGTGAACAAGGGACTCACGTCTGAGTATACCCTGCCACACTTAGGGCGAACAAAGCGATACAAAAGGGGATGATGGACGGAGCGTTTGAACAAATCAAACACTCACCCCCAGTCAACTGATCTGATCATTTTACTTTTGGTTTCCTAATGATGGAAGGCTTGATCATATGACCTAAAAACAACACTTTTCATTGGATGAAAACTTTTTTTTTTTTCCCAAACGATGAAAGCCCCACCTTGTTTCTGGATGTTTCAGACTAAACTGGCGTCAGCATGAGAGCACCACCATCTCGTAGCTCCGTCGTGGTCATTCCGCGAGCAATCATGGCAGCCGCTCCCCACCAGAAGCCTGCAGGAGTCGGGGCCCCCAAAACTTTTGATGAATTCTCAAGGCGGAGGGGACGCTTTCGAGAATGGGGTCCAAGACCTAGCAGACAAGCGTCCGATTTCCAAGGTGTCCCAGGGCCATTTCAGTGGACCAGGCCCAAAAAGGAAAGAGCCTGCCGCCATTTTGAGAGTCCTGTGACAGCCGCCTATCGCTGCACCGCAAGAGTGGGCGCAACTCAGCTGAATTGCGGCTTTTGACACAGTGGACCAAAAACGGACGGAATGGCAACTGAAACGGTAAAGGGGCGCCCCACTACAACAGATGACACTCCACCTGGAGAGGCCCGTTCACGCCGCCTCCCCCGGGGCGCCCCACGCCGTTATTCGGAGCAGCATTGTAGGATACCAAAACCAGTGCGGCAACTTACTGGACATCACCTTGGTGCCATCGTTCTGCTGCCTTGGAACTATTCGCACAACAGTTTGCTACTGATGACCCACCCCCCGCGACGCCCCACGCCGTTATTTGCTGGGTGGCAACTTACTAGACATCACTTTCGTGTCATCTAGATTTCGGCGCGTTCTGCTGCCTTGGAACTACTCGCACAACAGTTTGCTACTGATGACCCACTCCCCGCGACGCCCCACGCCGGAAATCTGGACGTTGTGCTGCGTTGGGACTATTCGCACAGCCGACCGCTACTTCGTTGTTTTTCCCTAAAAATGTTTATATGTTATTACTATTTTTGTTTTCTTGTATATATTTATAAATTATTAAAGTTTTATAATCTTACTACTTTGTCGGAGTGCTATATATTTTTAATGTGACACATAATTGTAAAAACTTTGATGTACAAAGAGTCATCCCTGGAATCTTCCGCTTCACGCTCGGTCCCCTCCCCAATCACAATACAGGATGGTTTTCAGATAATAGCAACGCTTCTGCTGTGACGGATCTCATCGAGTGTGGGCCTTGATCTACTATAACTCCTTTGAAGAGGGGTGATTCTTTACAGCTGTGGACATAAACTACATCTGCAGGGCTAGCTGATAGCCTAGGACCGGCCTGGACAATCGGACACAGAGGAAAAGGAGTGTCAGAGGGTGCGGTAGTGAATAGGGCGAAAGGGAGGTGTCGGGCGGGCACAGGGTGTGATTCTCAGGGAAGAGCAGCGCAGATGGGGGGAGGTTTATTACACATGCATAAGACAGAGAGCGGGGGTGACCACTGCCTGGGTGAGATGCTTGCGAGGGTGGGGAGCCATGCTAAGGATCGACAGCGTGCACAGAGTGGGTCTGGTCAAGGCATCTAAAATGGCTGCCGTGCACGACAAAAGTGTGGCATTTGAAAAAAGACAAGATGGCGCAGACAATGTTTTTCAACACTTCCTGATTTCCTTCGAATCGAACGTTAACAGACGTTGGGGCATATTACCAAAGTTAAGCGATATTTATCCCTAACGATGCATTGCAAAGATTTTTTTACCGTCAGAAATTATCGCAGATAAACCTTGCTATTATCAAGGTTTATCGCAAATACGATAAAAAACGACCGCAATGCATTAATATCGCTGAAAACTCAGCGATATTCATGCATTACCGAGCTAATGCTCTTAGCCATGTTATCCACCTCCCATTGGATAACATGGCTAAGAACTGCTCAGGGCAGCTGTTACTTTTTGGAGATATTCGCGCTTATCTCGAATATTTCCAAAAGTTGATAATAGGAGATAGCGATGTTAGCGACTGTTTCCAGTCGCTAACATCTTGGCATGCCCACTTTGCATGTCATTAGTGATAAATATCACTCACATGCAAAGTGGGGCCCAAGATGGTCGCTATCTCCTACTAGCCGTCGCTAACTGGTGTTAGCAACAGCTAGGTAATACAGATATAATTTTATCTCCGCGAAGCGGAGCGCTGTTACAGATATATATCTTGTTTTTGAACGTTAATTTCTCAAAATGCACTGAAGCACATATATTGAGACCTAGCAAAGGCACATCGGGCTACCAGTCCCTAATATTTTACCAAGTTTCGTGCAAATCCATTCAGCCGTTCGATTATTATTATTTTTTATTTTTTTTGCCCCGCGGGGCCCTTTTAAAACCTCCACATCAAACCTAGGGGGTCAGCGAGGATCTACTATGCCCCCTTATGGTCATTTGCCCCTTCGCTTTGGCCTCCTCTTGTCTCTCGATCCTACCGAGAGACAAGATGGCGGCCGCTACGTACTGTTTGGAATGTTTACAGACACCGGAGAGCCAATCAGCTTCGCTTCGCAAAGCTCCGTAACGCGAAAAGTACGCGAAGCGGTGCGCTGTTACAGATATATATCTTTTTTTGAACGTTAATTTCTCAAAATCCACTGAAGCACATATATTGAGACCTAGCAAAGGCACATCGGGCTACCAGTCCCTACAATTTTGCCAAGTTTCGTGCAAATCCATTCAGCCGTTGGATTATTATTATTATTTTTTTTTTTGCCCCGCGGGGCCCTTTTAAAACCTCCACATCAAACCTAGGGGGTCAGCGAGGATCTACTATTCCCCCTTATGGTCATTTGCCCCTTCGCTTTGGCCTCCTCTTGTCTCTCGATCCTACCGAGAGACAAGATGGCGGCCGCTACGGACTGTTTGGAATGTTGACAGACGCCGGAGAACCAATCAGCTTCGCTTCACAAAGCTCCGTTGCGCGAAAAGTACGCGTCCTGGAGCGCTGCCCGGTCCGCTGTTACAGATATATATCTTTTTTTAAACGTTAATTTCTCAAAATCCACTGTAGCACATATATTGAGACCTAGAAAAGGCACATCGGGCTACCAGTCCCTACAATTTTGCCAAGTTTCGTGCAAATCCATTCAGCCGTTCGGGCTAAAAGTGAGGCCAACCGCCCTATGGAAAACTCAATGTTAAAAACACATTCTGGGACCCCCCTTTTTTCTCGACCCCCCCTGGACGAACCCCCCCCCAATTTTCAGGGGCTGCTCAGAAACAAAATGTGCCATTTTCCAGAAAATTTCAGCCAATTCCGTCCACAAACGCCAAAGTTATTAGACATAGAATTTTCAAAAAACCCATAGAGAAAAAATCCTAACTATATATACCTACTGGCGACCGCCAGTAGGTAATATATATATATATATATATAAATATATATATATATATATACATATATATATATATATATGTGTGTATATATATATATATATATATTACCTACTGGCGGTCGCCAGTAGGTATATATAGTTAGGATTTTTTCCCTATGGGATTTTTGAAAATTCTATGTCTAATAACTTTGGCGTTTGTGGACGGAATTGGCTGAAATTTTCAGGAAAATGGCACATTCTGTTTCTGAGCAGGCCTTGAAAATTTGGGGGGGGTTCGTCAAGGGGGGGCCGAGAAAAAAGGGGGGTCCCAAAACGTGTTTTTAACATTGAGTTTTCCATAGGGCGGTTGGCCTCACTTTTAGCCCGAAGGGCTGAATGGATTTGCACGAAACTTGGCAAAATTGTAGGGACTGGTAGCCCGATGTGCCTTTTGTAGGTCTCAATATATGTGCTTCAGTGGATTTTGAGAAATTAACGTTCAAAAAAAGATATATATCTGTAACAGCGGACCGGGCAGCGCTCCAGTTCGCGTACTTTTCGCGCAACGGAGCTTTGTGAAGCGAAGCTGATTGGTTCTCCGGCGTCTGTAAACATTCCAAACAGTCCGTAGCGGCCGCCATCTTGTCTCTCGGTAGGATCGAGAGACAAGAGGAGGCCAAAGCGAAGGGGCAAATGACCATAAGGGGGCATAGTAGATCCTCGCTGACCCCCTAGGTTTGATGTGGAGGTTTTAAAAGGGCCCCGCGGGGCAAAAAAAAAAAATAATAATAATAATCGAACGGCTGAATGGATTTGCACGAAACGTGGTAAAATATTAGGGACTGGTAGCCCGATGTGCCTTTGCTAGGTCTCAATATATGTGCTCCAGTGGATTTTGAGAAATTAACGTTCAAAAAAAGATATATATCTGTAACAGCGCTCCGCTTCGCGTAACGGAGGTTTGCGAAGCTGATTGGTTCTCCGGCGTCTGTAAACATTCCAAACAGTCCGTAGCGGCCGCCATCTTGTCTCTCGGTAGGATCGAGAGACAAGAGGAGGCCAAAGCGAAGGGGCAAATGACCATAAGGGGGCATAGTAGATCCTCCTTGACCTCTTAGGTTTGATGTGGAGGTTTTAAAAGGGCCCCGCGAGGCAAAAAAAAATAAATAATAATAATCGAACGGCTGAATGGATTTGCACGAAACTCGGCAAAATTGTAGGGACTGGTAGTCCGATGTGCCTTTGCTAGGTCTCAATATATGTGCTCCAGTGGATTTTGAGAAATTAACGTTCAAAAAAAGATATATATCTGTAACAGCGCTCCGCTTCGCGGAGATAAAATTATATCTGTATTACCTAGCTGTTGCTAACACCAGTTAGCGACGGCTAGTAGGAGATAGCGACCATCTTGGGCCCCACTTTGCATGTGAGTGATATTTATCACTAATGACATGCAAAGTGGGCATGCCAAGATGTTAGCGACTGGAAACAGTCGCTAACATCGCTATCTCCTATTATCAACTTTTGGAAATATTCGCGATAAGCGCGAATATCTCCAAAAGCTAGCACCTGCCCTGAGCAGTTCTAAGGCTTGTTATCCAATGGGAGGTGGATAACATGGCTAAGAGCATTAGCTCGGTAATGCATGAATATCGCTGAGTTTTCAGCGATATTAATGCATTGCGGTCGTTTTTTATCGCATTTGCGATAAACCTTGATAATAGCAAGGTTTATCTGCGATAATTTCTGACGATGCTTAGCGGTAAAAAAATCGTTGCTAAGCATCGTTAGGGATAAATATCGCTTAACTTTGGTAATATGCCCCAACGTCTGTTAACGTTCGATTCGAAGGAAATCAGGAAGTGTTGCAAAACATTGTCTGCGCCATCTTGCCTTTTTTCAAATGCCACACTTTTGTCGTGCACGGCAGTCATTTTAGATGCCTTGACCAGACCCACTCTGTGCACGCTGTCGATCCTTAGCATGACTCCCCACCCTCGGAAGCATCTCCCCCAGGCAGTGGTCACCCCCGCTCTCTGTCTTATGCATGGGTAATAAACCACCCCCCATCTGCGCTGCTCTTCCCTGAGAATCACACCCTGTGCCCGCCCGACACCTCCCTTTCGCCCTATTCACTACCGCACCCTCTGACACTCCTTTTCCTCTGTGTCCGATTGTCCAGGCCGGTCCTAGGGTATCAGCTAGCCCTGCAGATGTAGTTTATGGCCCCAGCTGTAAAGAATCACCCCTCTTCAAAGGAGTTATAGTAGATCAAGGCCCACACTCGATGAGATCCGTCACAGCAGACGCGTTCCTATTATCTGAAAACCATCCTGTATTGTGATTGGGGAGGGGACCGAGCCTGAAGCGGAAGATTCCAGGGATGACTCTTTGTACATCAAAGTTTTTACAATTATGTGTCACATTAAAAATATATAGCACTCCAACAAAGTAGTAAGATTATAAAACTTTAATAACTTATAAATATATACAAGAAAACAAAAACAGTAATAACATATAAACATTTTTAGGGAAAAACAACGAAGTAGCGGTCGGCTGTGCGAATAGTCCCAACGCAGCACAACGTCCAGATTTCTGGCGTGGGGCGTCGCGGGGGGTGGGTCATCAGTAGCAAACTGTTGTGCGAATAGTTCCAAGGCAGCAGAACGATGGCACCAAGGTGATGTCCAGTAAGTTGCCGCACTGGTTTTGGTATCCTACAATGCTGCTCCGAATAACGGCGTAGGGCGCCCCGGGGGAGGCGGCGTGAACGGGCCTCTCCAGGTGGAGTGTCATCTGTTGTAGTGGGGCGCCCCTTTACCGTTTCAGTTGCCATTCCGTCCGTTTTTGGTCCACTGTGTCAAAAGCCGCAATTCAGCTGAGTTGCGCCCACTCTTGCGGTGCAGCGATAGGCGGCTGTCACAGGACTCTCAAAATGGTGGCAGGCTGTTTCCTTTTTGGGCCTGGTCCACTGAAATGGCCCTGGGACACCTTGGAAATCGGACGCTTGTCTGCTAGGTCTTGGACCCCATTCTCGAAAGCGTCCCCTCCGCCTTGAGGATTTATCAAAAGTTTTGGGGGCCCCCGACTCCTGTAGGCTTCTGGTGGGGAGCGGTTGCCATGATTGCTCGCGGAATGACCACGACGGAGCTACGAGATGGTGGTGCTCTTATGCTGAAGCCAGCTTCAGTCTGAAACATCCAGAAACAAGGTGGGGCTTTCATCGTTTGGGAAAAAAAAAAAGTTTTCATCCAATGAAAAGTGTTGTTTTTAGGTCATATGATCAAGCCTTCCATCATTAGGAAACCAAAAGTAAAATGAACCAATGAAAAGTTTTATAAACAAGTCACATGACCTGTTATGCGGCATAGGGTATAAAATGCGGAGAAAATACGTTGGCACGTGAGGCGGCGTCAGTAGCGGACCGATGTGCGAATAGGCCGAAGGCAATACAACGCGCCAAGATCCGGATGGCACCGAGGTGGTGTCCAGCAAGTTGCAGCACTGGTGTGGCCATCCTACAATGCTGAAAGTCGGCGTGGGGCGCCCCGTTGGCCTGTGAGTTTGCGTCAGTAGCGGACCGATGTGCGAATAGGCCGAAGGCAGCACAACGCGCCAAGATCCGGATGGCACCGAGGTGGTGTCTAGTAAGTTGCCGCACTGGTGTGGCCATCCTACAATGTTGAAAGTCGGCGTGGGGCGCCCCGTTGGCCTGTGAGATGGCGGCAGTAGCGGACCGATGTGCGAATGGGGCCAAAAGCAGCGCAACAATATTTTCGGAATAGAAGACACCACAAGGCGCTGAGATGCCAAGATCCGGATGGCACCGAGGTGGTGTCTAGCAAGTTGTGGCACTGGTGTGGCCATCCTACAATGGTAAAAGTCGGCGTGGGGCGCCCTGTTGGCCTGTGAGATGGTGTCAGTAGCGGACTGATGTGCGAATGGGGCCAAAGGCAGCGCAACAATATTTTCTGACTGACACCACAAGGCGCTGAGATGCCAAGATCCGGATGGCACCGAGGTGATGTCTAAGTTGCGGACCGATGTGCGAATGGGGTCAAAGGCAGCGCAACAATATTTTCTGTATGGAAGATACCACTAGGCGTTGAGATGCCAAGATCCGGATGGCACCGAGGTGATGTCTAGCAAGTTGCTGTACTGGTGTGGTCATCCTACAATGCTGAAAGTCGGCGTGGGGCGCCCCATTAGCCTGTGAGATGGCGTCAGTAGCGGACCGATGTGCGAATAGGCCGAAGGCAGCACAACGCGCCAAGATCCGGATGTCACCGTGGTGGTTTCATAGTTGAGAGGCACTTCATCTGCAGTCGGGCGACAAGATCCGGATGGCACCGAGGTGATGTCTAGCAAGTTGCTGTACTGGTGTGGTCATCCTACAATGCTGAAAGTCGGCGTGGGGCGCGCCATTAGCCTGTGAGATGGCGTCAGTAGCGGACCGATGTGCGAATGGGGCCAAAGGCAGCGCAACAATATTTTCTGAAGAGAAGACACCAAAAGGCGCTGAGATTCCAAGATCCGGATGGCACCGAGGTGGTGTCTAGCAAGCTATGCAGTTGAGTTGTGTGCGCACTTGCGGCGAATAGGTCGAAGGCAGCATAACAATGTTTTCTGAATAGAAGACACCACAAGGCGTTGAGATTCGGTTACCACCGAGGTGATGTCTAGCAAGTTGCCGCACTGGTGTGGCCATCCTACAATACTGCTCCGAATAACGGCGTGGGGTGCCCGAAGGGGGGGGGGGGGGGGGGAGGCGGCGTGAACGGGCCTTCCTAGGTGGAGGCTCGTCTGCTGTAGTGGGGCGCCCCTTTACCGTTTCAGTTGCCATTCAGCTGAGTTTCGGCTGCTCTTGATGCTACAGCGACAGGCGGCTGCAACAGGACTCTCAAAATGGCGGCCTGTTCTTTGGATTTGGGCCTGGTCCACTAAAATGGCCCTGGGACACCTTAGAACTCGGACGCTCGATTTTTTTTTTCCTTTCCTGTACATGCAAAAAAAGGTAAATGCCCGGTACGTTACACGCTTCATCTGCCACGATGAACTCTCCAGAGGAACCGAAAAAAAATATAGTTATGGTAACTATACCATGCATCGTCATATGGAGAGGTGGCACCAATTAATTATAGTGCTGCATAAAAGAGAGATTTGGAGGAGAACCCTTGACCTGCTAGTACATTCATCAAAGAAGTGGCACTGACAGCATCAGAGGCAAGGGAAACGGTCCCAAATATTTAGAAGAACTTTGGAAAGATTAAAATGACATGTTTAGATTGTGGCAAATTAATTTCATGTGGACAGATGAGTGTTACTCTAATAAATACAGCATATGAACATCATCATAGTCGATGGTTGGTAGAGACATTTTGACTATATCCTGGACCTGCCCGTCCTCGCCCAAAATGGCGCCGGAATAAATGGGACTCGTAACTCCTTGTTGTGTACTGGTTGCAGAACCTTGAAATCACGAGATACGTATGCAGTTTTGAAGCACATGGCGGGCGGGGACGAGAATTGATTGAGTATTTCGACATCCCTATTGATATTAAGTTCTGATGTGTTATTGATTACTGTACTATTGAAAGTTCGAATTAACGTCACGCATGGTACTTGCCCGCAAATGTATATCTAGATAATTTTATTGTAACTGGCCCTGTCGTATTTTAATTATAAAATGTACGTCCACCGATTCCGTAACTGTTAGACACCTTAGTTCTTGCAACCTAATGGCCCGCCCGTTACGTTCCTCTACAGTGTAAATGTCTACTCATCATATACGATTACAGTTTGCTCCGTGGCCGGCCCACGTGGTTATAGGCTCGTATTTGTATAATGAAATTTTCACAATAAAGGTTTTTAAAAGAAAACATGGTAGTAGTATATACATTGGTAAAGTTTTTAATAATAGTCACTGTTTTAGAATCAGTAAAAGGCAAGTGAAATAAAGCAGACCAATTACATGAAGGGTAAAAGGTATAATTCGAAGGAACGCAGTAAAGATAAATGGTCAAGGGCTGTTGTGTTTTCTACTCCTGCAACATAAAGTGATCGATAAGAATCTCATATTCAGGCGTATCGGCGACTAAGACAGCAGGTCGACCCTCTTTTGCTCAACGGCTCCGTCATGGGACGAAGAAACGCTCTTTTTCTCGAAAAAAGAATATATTTTACTTGCAGGACAGTTGTAAATTTTCCGGGAAAGTACATTAGCCTGGAACATTATAACATATATTTAAGAAAAAATAATGTTCGGAAGTAATAAAAAGCGTAATTTTTAGGTCATATGACCAAGCCTTTCATCATTAGAATAAGAAAAGTAAAATGAACCAATGAAAAGTTTTATTAACAAGTCACATGACTTGTTATGCTTACGTTACGCGCTGCGCGCCCCGGATGACTTCCGGATGCGCTAACGCGGCGCGTCATATGACGCATTACGCGACAACGCAGGTCCAGAATATAGTCAAAATGTCTCCACCAACCAGCGGTTGGAACACAACCCCTTTCAGCAGGCTAAATAGTTCTGTTAAATGACAACAGAAGGGACAGGCAACAAGAACCATCAGTCAAAGAGGGGAGGGCTAGTTCTTCTCTACCGGGTTACATTGGGGCGCTACCGGAACTGATCGAATTGGTAGTCTACAGTGTTTCTGGATATTCAGACTGAAGCTGGGGTTAGCATGAGAGCAGCACCATTTCGTAGCTCCGTCGTGGCCATTCCGCAACCAATCATGGCAGCCGCTCTTTATCGTTATTTTGGGCGGGGTGGGTGGCGGAGCCAAGCTGTTTTGCAGCCATCATTGTGTGGAGTTCAGTTCATCTCACTAGTTTTGTATTTGTCATGAGGGGTTGTTCCTAATGTTTCTATTTTAGCGAGGTCAAAAAGAGATCCCATTAGTGGCCTACTGATTTTGCTCGATTCCTTTTCTTTTTTTTTTACACGATTTTTCGTTATCTGCGAAGACTAAACAGAGTATTGCGACTCTGTGTTTGTTTGTAAATAGAGAATGAACCAAAGAGAACCAATTCTAAAACAGTAAATACTTGGATAACAATCAATCAAATGGAGAGAGAAGCAGGCACGACGTATTACAACGGGGGCAAAGGCCTGCGTTAACTACCCTTCACTATGTGCAAAGAGAGAGTACTCCTAATAGAAATGAGGGGGGGGGCACCATTCAAAGCAGATCAGTGTGCATAAACACGAAAATGTTTTCACTTACCACGTACTTGACATTCGACAGCTTATGATATTTGCTATTAAAAAACCATTGAAATTCACTGAAAAAACCATAGGTTATAGACCATATATAGTTAGGAATTAGCATTTACAAAACCTTGAAAATTCACTGAAAAAACCATAGGTTATAGACCATATATAGTTAGGAATTAGCATTTAAAAAACCTTATTTTACTCACACAAAACCATTGAAATTCCATATATAGTTAGTTGCACTAACTATATATCGCGCACCCGCAATCCACTGCTGATGATGTCACATATTACATCATTCATGACATGGTCAGTGACATCACTGATGACATCACTGATGACATCTCAAATGACATCACTGATGACATCACTGATGACATCATCCAGTGACTGTGTGTTTCTGTAAAGTTTAAATATGTTTTACATATTGAAGAATGAGTAGATGTATAAGTGTCTGGACGAAGGATTTAGTAGGTGCATGACTGAATGTATGAGTGAGTGATTAAATGTGTCTCACTGAGTGCATGGGTTAGTGACTAAACTGTCTTAATTTGTGCATCATTATGTCTGTTGTTCTGTAAACTGCTGCATGTGTTGATCAGTAGCTATATGATTAACTATATGGGTTATTGATTGATTGTCCAAGTATTTGTATGGGAGACTGAGTGTGTGTGTGGCTGGCTGGGAGGTGTGTGACTCTCTGCAGATCAATGTGTACTTGTATCAATGATTGTATAAGAAAGTAAGTATGTGTTAGTATATGTTTGAAAATGTAAGGTGCTCTATGTTTAACTGTATAGACAAGAAAATGGAAGTGTGATTGATTCTTTACAGGACTGACTAGGTGTGTGAGTAACTCCATGGATGAGTGGCAGAGTGTGAGTGTCTGTATAGGTGTATGAGTGCATATGATAGTGTTGTAAAGATGAGTGATTGTATGTATGAATGATTGTATGGGTGAATGAGTGAATGTGTGTGTAGACGTAGGAATCAGTGAGTGCGTATGTAGTAACTAGTATTGGTGTGTCAATGGTTTCAAAAATTATACTCTGTATTTAACACTGGGTGAAACAGAGGTTATATTAAAATGTGAGGAGATGCATTGCATTGTCACATGAATGATATCATCAGTGATGTGGTCATTGATGTCAAATGAGATGTCATCAGTGATGTCATCAGTGATGTCATTTGAGATGTCATCAGTGATGTCACTGACCATGTCATGAATGATGTAATATGTGACATCATCAGCAGTGGATTGCGGGTGCGCGATATATAGTTAGTGCAACTAACTATATATGGAATTTCAATGGTTTTGTGTGAGTAAAATAAGGTTTTTTAAATGCTAATTCCTAACTATATATGGTCTATAACCTATGGTTTTTCAGTGAATTTTCAAGGTTTTGTAAATGCTAATTCCTAACTATATATGGTCTATAACCTATGGTTTTTTCAGTGAATATATATATATATATATATAGATATATATAGATATATATATATATATATATATATATATATCTATATATATCTATATATATATATAAGTATATATATATATATTCAAAGAAACTCCACAACACCTCCGACAAGCTGTCCAGCAAAACCAGCGAGAAAGGAGATGGACCACAGGGTCAGGTGCAGTGATTTTATTCAGCACAGAGAAAAACAGCTACGCATTTCAGGCTGCACAAGCCCTTGTTCACGCTGCAAGTCAATAAAGTTTTTGTCGCTTTTTTATATGTGTGCATACAGGTGCTGACCATAGATAGTGACATCATGCATCACATGGTCATAGAAAGGAAAAACATACTAGTAGCAGTATGTTTTCATATAAATCAACCGTCAGTAATGATTACAAAATATTTCAGCATAAATGCAAAATCTAGTACATGTACTTAGGTTGATGATGGCCTAATATTGATGGATAAATCCAAATATACAATTGTCTAACAATTACAATATATCTGTGTAAATGCAAGATATTTCAGCATAAATGCAAAATCTAGTACATGTATTTAGAGCGATGGTGGCATAATATTGATGGATAAATCCAAATATGCAATTGTCTGCCAATCACAATATATCTGTGTAAATGCAAGATATTTCAGCATAAATGCAAAATCTAGTACATGTATTTAGAGCGATGGTGGCATAATATTGATGGATAAATCCAAATATGCAATTGTCTGGCAATCACAATATATC
The DNA here is from genome assembly GCF_964261635.1 of Lissotriton helveticus. Taxonomy (NCBI): domain Eukaryota; kingdom Metazoa; phylum Chordata; class Amphibia; order Caudata; family Salamandridae; genus Lissotriton; species Lissotriton helveticus. The sequence goes on from NC_136065.1 coordinate 1,475,612,333, forward strand.
TGTGTAAATGCAAGACAGGTTTCTACAGTACCTAGTTACTAAGAATCATTTCTAACCTCCATGATCATTATGTACATTGGTAACCTAAATATGCTCTATTTAACATGACCATAATGAAGTGCAAAGATTTTTGGGCAAAGCAGCAAAGAGTTTAAAGTGCAGATAGTTGTGCAAAAATGTAAGTGCAAAGAAGACATCTTATATATAAAGTGCAAGTGACTGATTGATATAAGAAGCAGATCAATATTGTTAACTGAAATCCATTACAGAGTCCTGTAACGGATGTTAAAATCATATAAATTACCTTCTAAAATTCATCAATACAGAAAAAAAGGTGCTTAAGGAAATAAATAAGGGGATATTGGCCAAAGGAAACTAAGAAAAACAGAACATTGGGCATATAATGATGATATATACATACACATATATACACAGAACAATTATTTCATAACGATATTTCATAAAAATATTTCATAAAAATATTTCATATGACAAGACAAGAGATACAAAGTGATGTTCAAATTGATACTATAAACACTAAAGTTAATATCAGTAATATCAAGATAGTGCAAAGATAGTATAAAACAGATTCAGATTTTTAAATTTTGGTCAGTATAGACACATAGCTCAGCTTAAAAGACCATACTAATGTGATGTCCTGCATTGCCCTCCCATTATGAATCTCCAATATTAGGGAACCTATTTATTGAGAATTTATAGTGTAATACAAATGGGGGATGCAATAAATAAATAAACTGACACGTAAATTATGTATAGGAACAGGCTGTTATCATTACTCATCAATTTATACAAAACTGTGCATTTCCTCAATATTGTTCAGTCCATTTGGCCACTTACTGCCGAATTCTAAAATCATTTTAGTTTCTAGTTGTCTCAGTAAGCGCTCACAATTGCCTCCTCTTTTGAGTTTTGGAATGGCTCCCACCACATAATATCTGAGACAGTCCAAATCCTGATTGTGGACGTCTTTAAAGTGGCGAGCCACCGGGTAGGCATGATTGTTATGAAGTATAGCCCTTACATGTTGCAGTATTCTCACGTACACCTGTAGCTTTGTACTTCCTACATAATTTAAGCCACAGGTGCACGTGAGAGCATATACCTCAAATTCTGTTTTGCAATTGAAATTGCCTCTAATGGGTGCTTCATTTGGGCCAAATAGAGTTGAGTAGGTAGTTTTATTGAGACCAAATTTACATGCACGGCAGCTAGTACATTTCCTAAAACCTCTATTAGATTGCAGCCAGGACAATTTTTGTTTTGTTTCCGGTACTGCCTTGTCCAAGGTAGACCGCATGTTTCTGGCTCGTCTAAAAGTGATATTTGGAGTGTGAGGGAGTTTTCCATTGAGGATTGTGTCTGTTAACACAATCGGCCAATTTTTGTTAATAATGGCTCTCAATTTCCTATCTTCACTACTGAAAGTTGTGATGAGACGTGGACATATGTTAGTATTGCCTGTTATCAGTGTTACTCCAGAAGTCACGCTATTAGGTTGTGTTTCCACACTGTTTACATTAATCTTTTTAAATAAACTGTCTCTGGATCGTAATTTAGCTTTTTGAATAGCTGTTTGCAGAATAGCGTCAGTGTAGCCTCGTGTTTTAACGGAGGAGCGGCGTGGGATTAAGGACGGCTTTTGGCAGAGGGGGTCCACCCAGGACCTCATTTTAGCAGCAATTGTGCAATGAGGATATTATAAAGGTGAAGTAAATGGACTACATCCCCAGAATGCCTTCAGCATTATCTTTTTCAGGTGACCTCATCTAGGGACGTGTTACAGCGGGGCAATACATGAGGGATCTGACACACCACTTTCTTGCGTTTCTGCTCCCCAGTTGATATTCCTCTGACCTGACGCATTTCAAGGCTGTTGCCTCTTTATCAAAGGTCACTTGTGTGCTGGCTTACACAGGCAGTTCTAATTGTCTTTATTATATGCATGCCCCATCCTGAGTGACTGATCTCTGATCTCTGACCCCCCTGATGAATTGTCTCCATCTTTAAAGTCTAGATCAGCTTATGGCTGTTATGTACCTTTTGAATATGTTGTTTGTTTGTGTGTGATATGATTTGTATGTAATGTTGGAATGCATGATGGTATGAGAGCTATGTATGAATCTAGTATGTGGGACTGTGTTGATGAGGTATATTGTTCTTAAAAACCAGTATATGGCCTGATATTTATTATGTTTGTTTACGAACTGAAGAATATGTATTCTATATAATAAAATATTTATATATTTGTTATTATGCTTTGATATGATTATTTGAATTGTCCCTGGTCTGCTTCGGGGGTGTTGAATTAACTAAAGGACCACTTAGTTGGGCCTTTATTGAAATTGATTGCCAGGTATTGTCTTCTCTTTGTATTACTGTATTTTCCCCGTCTACCTGCCTCAGTTGAGTCGGGTATCCCCCTTCGATTTAGGTCTGCCCACCTCTATTCATCCCAATCTTTTTTGGTTTTATTTTGTGCTAATTTGTATTCATACCGGGCACGCTTAACTGCAGTATAATCCTTCAATTTAATCGCTGTCGCTAATGACTTATAGGCTGCCCTACAATCCTAATGTCTTTACTTTTCGGGTTACTAGAACTATTAGCCGGTTTTAAGAAGAAGGTGCTTATTTTACTGAACAGACCCTCATGGAGCTTAGTTATTCTCTCATTTATCTCAGGCTGTGTTGTAATTACTCGTATCTCATTAAGAGTCTCGGAGACTGCTGACCTTATGTCAATAAATATTGTTTCAGTAGAAACTACCTTGTCCCAATTTACCCTCCTCATGTTACTGCAGAGCTGAACTTCACTAGTAGAAGGTAGCGAGAGTGAATTTGGCGGTTGTAGGATACCTTTAAGTTCCATTTTTAGAGATCGTGGATTATGGTCACTTTCTACTCTCTCTAAAACCTCCATATCACAAAGGTCTGACCAATAATCTAGACTTAATATTATATAATCAATCCTACTAGTACTCACACCATTATGAAATGTGGCTGCACCATGCTTATCGGAGGGAGATCGGCCATTAACTGCTCTAGGCCCCCCCTCCAAACACAACGCCATAAGTTGGAGAGCTGCTTCTGACCATTTCTTAATGGGAGGTATCTCTAAACTAGGTATACTCCATAATGCATCCTCTTCTTCAGACAGTTTAGAATCCTCGCTGCCAAGGGGTTCGAAGGTGGTTTTGAAGTCCTCGGCTATAACTATAACGGGGTTGCCTGCCAGTCCACCCAGAAAAATATTCTAGGCATCCAATTATAATAGATTGCCACCCCCCAGTGAGGCCCCTTGCATAGATAATTACGATGAATATTTCCAAGGTTGAGTTGGCCTGTAAACGTACAGCCAAGATGTCATGACTATCAACAAGGACTAGACTCGTGGTAAAACCCAGATTCTGCTTTACCCAAATAATTAGTCCCCCCATTGGTCTACCCTTCAGCCCCTGAAGAGCTGGCTTGAAAAAGTTTAAGAATCCTAACCGGTTGTGTTTCCACACGGTTTGGTTGACCACGTCTCCTGAAATATGCAAATATCATACTGCTCTATTAAATCCTGCCAATCTTGTAACCCCACCTTGGACTGCAGGCCCACAATATTCCAGGAAATATAGGATAGTACTGTGGGACATGATGGTGATGACAATTCCAGGTTACTATGTTGGTTATATACTGGATTAGTCGTGCACCCCTTATCAGGGTATGAGATTTGATGCCCTGCTAAATCATTGTTCATTCGAGCGCTGATATGAGGTTCTGACCTTAGTCAGTCACAGCAATCCAACCCACTCAAGGGACCAAATCTATTTTCTGTGCATACTCCCATACCATCCTTGTTTTCTAGGGCACCAGATTTGAGACCGTTCCACCACATGGGCACACCTAACCCACCACTACCACTATCCTGGCTGTGCAGTGACTTAAAAAAAATGAAATGGATACGGCAATGCTCTAACTTCAGAATTATCACGTGGGATCCAACTCAGTTGATCAATAAGAAAATGAGGCACAGCCCGATTATTGAAATTTAGGATCACAATCAATCAATCAATCACAAGAATTTGTATAGCGCGCTACTCACCCGTAAGGGTCTCAAGGCGCTGAGGGGGGCGAGGGGGGAGAGTCGCTATTGCTCGAACAGCCAGGTCTTGAGTTGTTTCCTGAAGGAGAGGTGATCCAGGGTCAGCCGTAGGTGAGTGGGGAGGGAGTTCCATGTCTTGGCTGCCAGGTAGGAGAAGGATCTTCCTCCGACGGTGGATTACCGAACTTGTGGGACGGAGGCGAGGGCGAGGTTGGCGCATCGCAGCTGGCGGGTGGGTGTGTAGAATTTGAGGCGTCTGTTGAGGTACTTCGGGCCCGTGTCGTGGAGAGCCTTGTGTGCGTGGGTGAGGAGTCTGAACGTGATTCTCTTGTTGACGAGGAGCCAGTGCAGGTCTTTCAGGTGGGCAGAGATGTGGCTGCGGCGAGGGATGTCCAGGATGAGTCGTGCTGAGGCGTTCTGAATGCGCTGGAGTCTTTTCTGGAGTTTGACTGTGGTTCCAGCGTAGAGGATGTTCCCGTAGTCCAGACGGCTGGTGACGAGGGCCTGGGTGACCGTCTTCCTGGTTTCTGTGGGGATCCATCGGAAGATCTTTCGAAGCATGCGCAGGGTGTTGAAGCAGGATGAGGAGACTGCGTTCACTTGCTTGGTCATCATGAGGGAGGAGTCCAGGATGAAGCCCAGGTTGCGTGCGTGGTCCGTTGGTTTGGGTGCGCTGCCCAGGGCAGGGGGCCACCAGGAGTCATCACACGCGGAGGGAGATGGTCCGAGGATGAGGACTTCCGTCTTGTCTGAGTTCAGTTTTAGGTGGCTGATCTTCATCCATTCTGCGACGTCTCTCATTCCTTTCTGGAGGTTGGCTTTGGCGGTGTTGGGGTCATTGGTGAGGGAGAGGATCAGCTGGGTGTCGTCGGCGTAGGAGAGGATGTTGAGGTTGTGTCGGCGGGCGATGGCTGCGAGAGGGCTCATGTAGACTTTGAAGAGGGTTGGGCTGAGTGAGGATCCTTGCGGGACGCCGCAGATGACATCGGTGGCCGCGGATTGGAACGGGGGAGGCAGACTCTTTGGGTTCTTCTGGTGAGGAATGAGATGATCCATTCCAGGGCCGCTCCTTGGATTCCGGTGTTGTTGAGGCGCTGTATCAGGGTGCGGTGGCAGACGGTGTCGAAGGCTGCTGAGAGGTCCAGGAAAATGAGGGCAGACGTTTCCCTGTTGTCGAGCAGGGACCTGATGTCGTCGGTGGCTGCGATGAGGGCGGTCTCGGTGCTGTGGTTTGCTCGGAAGCCGGACTGTGAGGGGTCGAGGGATCCGTTGGTCTCGAGGAAGGCGGAGAGTTGTCTGTTGACGGTCTTCTCGATGACTTTGGCTGGAAAGGGAAGGAGCGAGATGGGGCGGAAGTTCTTCAGGTCCGTGGGGTCCGCGGTGGGTTTCTTGAGGAGGGCGCTCAGCTCGGCGTGTTCCATCTCTCTGGGAAGGTGGAAGAAAAAATTGCAAATGTACAAGTTGTAAAGTCACTCAAGGCAGAAATACAAATGGATAAACTCTAAGAGTCACAAAGGAATGGTAGAGAGTACAAAGGTCTACTACATATACTATTGGTTAGAGTTATCTGTATATTTATATATATATACAAATAGTAGATTTTCTCAGGTCAAGACCCAAAAAACCAGGAGAGCAGAGTTCCATTAAGTGGGGTCGGAGGGGAAACGCAGTCACAGCACCAAGGGAGGGCAGTAGAATGGCTGCTGTTTCGCAAGATGGTGGACCAAGGACAAGAGCGATAACAGGAGACGGTCCCAAAATGGCGGGGCGCACACGTGTTTCCAGTCAAAAGGTTAAGAGTGCCAAGTCCAAAGAAAACTAGGGAGCCGAACCAATGGAGGAAGAACAAGAAGGGGAAAGGAGCCAGACAGACAAAAGGGGGGTATGCGGTCTCAGAAGTCATGTTGTACACCCACGTGGCTGCTGTTCAGTATGGCTTCAAGTTAGCGGCATAAATGAGAGTGGCGTGGAGTGTCGTAGAACGGAATGGCGAAGAGTGGAGTAAAGTGTTGTAGAGTGGAGTGGCAGAGCGTGGTGTGTATTGGAGTGGCATAGAGTAGAGTGGCATTTAGTAGAGTGGACTGGTGTAGAATGCATTGGTGTGGAATTGCAGTGTGCAGTGGCATAAAGTGCGTCGTCAGAATTCAGCGATGTACAATGCAGCGTCGTAGAATGCAGGGGCGTACATTAGATGCAGGGGTCTCCAGCCGCGGCTCTTGCAGGTAAGAGTGGTGGGACCTGGAGGGGTTGGGGGGAGATTTTGACGGATGATGATGAGTGAAAATTGATTTATTATTTCATTTCCCCTCGCCATCGTCTGTCGAAACACCCCCAACCGCCCCACCGCTCTTACCTGCACAGGCCGCTGCTGGGGGTCTCCCACCCTTTCTGTACTGAGAACTTATGTTCAATGAAATGCATTGACAGCTAATAATATTATTAGTGTTGTATAATCTCAATTTTTTTATATGTATGTTAATTCAACCAAGCAAAAGCTTGCTAATTTAATAAGCTGGGCTGCACACAGGTGAGCTACTCTGAGGTAGCTGGAGAGCTACAGTAGCTCACGAGCTACTGGTTGGTGACCCCTGAATTAGAGTGTTGCATTGTAGAGTGCAGTGGCAATGGCGTAGAATGGAGTGGTGCAGAGTACAATATAGTGCTGCAGAGTATGGTGGCGTAGAGGAAAGGGATACAGAGTAGAGTGGCGCAGAGTGCAGTGTTGCAGAGTAGAATGTTGTATACTGTGGTGGTGTGCAGTGGCGTAGAGTGATGTTGAGTGCAATGGCACTAAGTACATCTGTGCAGATTAGAAATCAGTGGCATAGTGTGCAGTGCTGCAGAGTAGAGTGCAGTGGCGTGAAGTAGTGTAGAGTAGAGTAGACTGATGTAGGGTCCATTGGTGTAGAATGTTGCAGAGTATAGAGACAGAGTCAAGTCAAGTCAAGTCAGATAATTTATATAGCGCGCTACATACCCAGAGGGTCGCAAGGCGCTTGAAGAGGGGTGGGGAATTACTTGTCGAATATCCAGGTTTTAAGTTGCTTTCTGAATGCTAGGTGGTTCTGAATGAGGCGAAGGTGAGTGGGAAGTGAGTTCCAGGTTTTAGCTGCCAGGTAGGAGAAGGATCTTCCTCCCATGGTTGTTTTGTTGATGCGAGGTACAGTGGCAAGGGCTTGGTTGGAGGAGCGTAGCTGCCGGGAGGGGGTGTAGAAGGAAAGTCGAGTGTTGAGGCATTCGGGTCCAAGTTCGTAAAGTGCTTTGTGTGCGTGGGTTAGGAGGCGGAATGTTATCCTCTTATTAACGGGGAGCCAGTGGAGGTTTTTCAGGTGGCTAGAAATGTGGTCTTTACGCGGGATGTCTAGTATGAGTCTGGCTGATGCGTTCTGGATGCATTGGAGTTTTTTCTGAAGTTTTGCGGTGGTACCGGCGTATAGGGTGTTACCGTAGTCTAGGCGGCTCGTGACCAGTGCGTGGGTAACCGTTTTTCTAGTTTCGGTGGGGATCCAGCGAAATGTTTTTTTGAGCTTGCGAAGAATGTTGAAGCAGGATGATGAAACTGCGTTGACTTGTCTGTTCATCGAGAGTGAGGAGTCCAGGATGACGCCTAGGTTCCGTGCGTGGTCTGTCGGGATGGGTGCTTTTCCAAGGGCCTCAGGCCACCAAGAGTCATCCCAGGCGGAGGGGGAGGTACCTAAGACAAGGACTTCTGTTTTGTCTGAGTTCAGTTTCAGACGACTGTGCTTCATCCACTCGGCTACTTCTTTCATTCCTTCATGTAGGTTGTTTTTGGCGGTGTTCGGATCTTTGGTGAGTGAGAGGATCAGTTGAGTGTCATCAGCGTAGGAGATGTTGTTGAGGTTGTGTTGGCGTGCGATGATCGCGAGGGGGCTCATGTATACGTTGAAGAGGGTAGGGCTGAGTGAAGATCCTTGTGGCACGCCGCAAATGACTTCAGTGGCCTCTGACTTGAATGGTGGAAGGCGGACTCTCTGAGTTCTTCCGGTAAGGAACGAGGTGATCCATTCCAGTGCTTTTCCTTGGATTCCGATGTTTCTGAGGCGTTGTAGGAGGGTGCTATGACAGACTGTGTCGAAGGCTGCGGAGAGGTCAAGGAGGATGAGGGCGACTGTGTCTCCATTGTCCAGTAAAGTTCGAATGTCGTCTGTTGCTGCGATGAGGGCGGTCTCAGTGCTGTGTTTGGCTCGGAAGCCGGACTGTGAGGAGTCGAGGGATTTGTTGGTTTCGAGGAAGGCGGCGAGCTGATTGTTGATCGCTTTCTCGATGACTTTGGCCGGGAATGGTAGGAGCGAGATGGGGCGGTAGTTTTTGAGTTCGGAGGGGTCAGCTGTGGGTTTTTTCAGAAGGGCGCTGAGTTCGGCGTGTTTCCAGCTTTCCGGGAAGGTGGCGGAGTTGAGGGAGCAGTTGATGACGTCCCGGAGGTGTGGTGCTATGATGGAGTCTGCTTTGTTGAAGATATGGTGAGGGCATGGGTCTGTAGGGGAACCAGAGTGAATGGAATTCATCAGGCGGATGGTGTCCTCGGTGGAGATAGGGTTCCAGTCGTAGAGGATGTTCGGGGGGGTGAGGGTATGGCAGAGGGTTGGGAGGGTTGGTCTCCAGGTTGGTTGTCGAAGCTGTTGTGGATGTCTGCGATTTTGTCATGGAAGAATGAAGCAAGGGAGTCGCAAAGGGTTTGAGTGGGCGTGATGTCGTTGGAGTTGGCGGTGGGGTTGGTAAACTCTTTGATGATGTTGAATAGTTCCTTGCTGTTGTGGGCGTTGTTGTCTAGTCGGTCTTTAAGTGAAGCTTTCTTGGCAGTCCGGATCAGTTGGTGGTGTGTGCGGGTGGCGTTTTTGAAGGCGTCCTTGGTGCTGGTGTTTGGGTCTTTTTTCCAGGCCTTCTCGAGGGAGCGACAGAGTTTCTTGGAATTCTTAAGATCAATGTTGAACCAGGGAGCGTTTTTGCTGCCTAGTTTGTTTTGACATTTTTTCAAAGGTGCTAGGTTGTCGGCGCTGTTGGTTAGCCATTGGGTGAAGTTAATGGCTGCTTGGTTAGGGTTTGAAGAGTGGGCAGGGGGGTTTTGAAGAAGCGATGAGGAGATCTGGTCGATGGTGATTTTGTTCCAGTTTCTTCGTAGAGTAGGTTGAGGATGGTTGTGGGTTGTGGTCTTTTAGTAGACAAAGTGAACACAGCTGTGGTCTGTCCAATGGAGAACTGTGGTGTGACTGAAGGAGATATGTTTGCTGGAGGTGAAGATGGGGTCGAGTGTGTGACCTGCGTAGTGAGTAGGGGTGTTAACAAGTTGTTTGAGTCCAAGGTTGGCGAGATTGTCCAGTAGGGTGGTGGCGTTGCTGTCGTTGCTCTTTTCCAGATGAAAATTGAGGTCTCCAAGAAGAATGTAGTCCTCGGAGGGGAGGGCGTGTGGGGTGATAAAGTCAGTGATGTCTTCACTGAATTGTGCACGGGGTCCAGGTGGCCTGTAGAGGAGGGTGCCTCTGAGTGTGGTCTTGGGGTCGGTGTGGATCTGGAAGTGCAGGTGTTCGGCGCTAGCGAGGTTAATGTCTGAGCTGGTTGGGATGGAATTCTTATGGACGATGGCGATGCCTCCTCCAGTTTGCTTGATGCGGTCTTTTCGGATGATCTTGTATCCTTCGGGGATGGCAATGGTGATGTCTGGGGCTGAGGAGGCGTTCATCCATGTTTCTGTTAGGAAGGCGACGTCCGGAGAGATGGTGTCTAGTCGGTTCCAAAGGTCGATGGCGTGTCTGTGGACCGAACGGGTGTTGAGCAGGATGCATTTAAGGTGGTTGGTGTCCGGAATCTGTTTGGTGTTAGTGGATGAGGAGTTGGACTTGGTGCCGTCATATTTGCAGGAGTTGCATGTGAAGGGTCCATGGGTGTGTCCAGGAGCGGCTTGGGCGCAGTTGGGGAGTCGGCCGGGGTTAAGGGCTAAGAGGGTGGAGGTGTCGTATGTAATGCGGGAGGGATGGGTGGAGCGGGGACCAGGGGGTCTGGCGCTGGGCGAGGTCCAGGCGCGGACGGGCGTAGACGGGCTTACCTTTGGCGCACCTTCGGCGCGGCTGGGGCGCGAACGCTGCGCGCGAAAGCATCTGTCATATGTGGATGGTGGAGGGGGAGGGGCGAGGGAGGGGCCGCAGGGAGGTGTGATGTGGGTTAGGCTAACAGCCCAATGTCGCTACCGGAGTGCCGAGCACAACAAACACAGCTGAAGGCAATCACAACAAAGCGCTACGATACCCAGAGTCAGGGGAGCCTGGGGGAGCGACCGATGCTGCACGAGTCAGGTTGGTCACAGCGGACGCACAGGCAGGTCCGCTCTAAACTATCCGTGGGAGGGAGGGGCCGCAGGGAGGTGTGATCGGGGTGGGGGGCGGGCTGGCAGGCACAACAACAAAGAAAATGGCCGCAAAAACACAGTGCGAAGCACCAATAGATCGGCACAAGTGGGGAATGATATAATAATAAGCGTGGGCAGAGGCACCTCTAAGTGTGCAAGCAGGCAGATTCAATTATAATTAATTAATATCGCAGCAGGCAAAATAGTTTGTCACTCGCGCGATGTGGGTTAGGCTAACAGCCCAATGTCGCTACCGGAGTGCCGAGCACAACAAACACAGCTGAAGGCAATCACAACAAAGCGCTACGATACCCAGAGTCAGGGGAGCCTGGGGGAGCGACCGATGCTGCACGAGTCAGGTTGGTCACAGCGGACGCACAGGCAGGTCCGCTCTAAACTATCCGTGGGAGGGAGGGGCCGCAGGGAGGTGTGATCGGGGTGGGGGCGGGCTGGCAGGCACAACAACAAAGAAAATGGCCACAAAAACACAGCGCGAAGCACCAATAGATCGGCACAAGTGGGGAATGATATAATAATAAGCGTGGGCAGAGGCACCTCTAAGTGTGCAAGCAGGCAGATTCAAATATAATTAATTAATATCGCAGCAGGCAAAATAGTTTGTCACTCGCGCGATGTGGGTTAGGCTAACAGCCCAATGTCGCTACCGGAGTGCCGAGCACAACAAACACAGCTGAAGGCAATCACAACAAAGCGCTACGATACCCAGAGTCAGGGGAGCCTGGGGGAGCGACCGATGCTGCACGAGTCAGGTTGGTCACAGCGGAAGCACAGGCAGGTCCGCTCTAAACTATCCGTGGGAGGGAGGGGCCACAGGGAGGTGTGATCGGGGTGGGGGCGGGCTGGCAGGCACAACAACAAAGAAAATGGCCGCAAAAACACAGCGCGAAGCACCAATAGATCGGCACCAGTGGGGAATGATATAATAATAAGCGTGGGCAGAGGCACCTCTAAGTGTGCAAGCAGGCAGATTCAATTATAATTAATTAATATCGCAGCAGGCAAAATAGTTTTTCACTCGCGCGATGTGGGTTAGGCTAACAGCCCAATGTCACTACCGGAGTGCCGAGCACAACAAACACAGCTGAAGGCAATCACAACAAAGCGCTATGATAACCAGAGTCAGGGGAGCCTGGGGGAGCGACCGATGCTGCACAAGTCAGGTTGGTCACAGCGGACGCACAGGCAGGTCCGCTCTAAACTATCCGTGGGAGGGAGGGGCCGCAGGGAGGTGTGATCGGGGTGGGGGGCGGGCTGGCAGGCACAACAACAAAGAAAATGGCCGCAAAAACACAGCGCGAAGCACCAATAGATCGGCACAAGTGGGGAATGATATAATAATAAGCGTGGGCAGAGGCACCTCTAAGTGTGCAAGCAGGCAGATTCAATTATAATTAATTAATATCGCAGCAGGCAAAATAGTTTGTCACTCGCGCGATGTGGGTTAGGCTAACAGCCCAATGTCGCTACCGGAGTGCCGAGCACAACAAACACAGCTGAAGGCAATCACAACAAAGCGCTACGATACCCAGAGTCAGGGGAGCCTGGGGGAGCGACCGATGCTGCACGAGTCAGGTTGGTCACAGCGGACGCACAGGCAGGTCCGCTCTAAACTATCCGTGGGAGGGAGGGGCCGCAGGGAGGTGTGATCAGGGTGGGGGGCGGGCTGGCAGGCACAACAACAAAGAAAATGGCCGCAAAAACACAGCGCGAAGCACCAATAGATCGGCACAAGTGGGGAATGATATACTAATAAGCGTGGGCAGAGGCACCTCTAAGTGTGCAAGCAGGCAGATTCAATTATAATTAATTAATATCGCAGCAGGCAAAATAGTTTGTCACTCGCGCGATGTGGGTTAGGCTAACAGCCCAATGTCGCTACCGGAGTGCCGAGCACAACAAACACAGCTGAAGGCAATCACAACAAAGCGCTACGATACCCAGAGTCAGGGGAGCCTGGGGGAGCGACCGATGCTGCACGAGTCACGAGTCAGGTTGATCACACAGTCTCCCCTTGATGATTTTTGAGCTGGTCCTAACCATTCCACTCTTCTAGCCATTATAATTTGGTGGCTCAATGTGTCCCACTGAATCCCTCTTAGATTTGCTTGATGTGTTAACCAGTGTAGGGATTTGTTCATTAACTGTGTGGTGGACTCAAATTGCCCCTCCCTCAAGGGTGGAACATTTCCCAAGATCAATACAATTGGAGAAGAAGCCTCCGGTAGATGTAACAACCCGCCCACGGGTTAGGATTGCTGTCGACCAGCTCCTTTCTGGGGGACTCCCGGCTCAATACTCGACTTCTTCGTGGAATGACTAGTATCCATAACCAGACCAGCTGCAGCGGTGGATGGGAGCTCCGTCCTAGGGTTTGGTTTATGACTTCTATTCATACTAATAAAACCTCCCTTGTTCCCCGGGGTTAATAATGCACCTGAAGTACCTGAAGCAATCCCCGGATGTTGTACTACTAACTAGGGTCCCTCAGCTGCTAGAGGCGCAGAACTCACAGAGACCGCTATTGGGCAGGGGGTCAACATTTTTGCAGTTACATTTACAATGGCAGGCCCCTGACAGCTGCTCCTCAATTATTGATAACTTGCTTAGGAGAGGATTCAGCAAAACTATAACCAAGGTCTCTAGTCTTTTTCATTGGTCATTGTCACTGTCAGAGCCCACTATATTGTCTGGGTTACCAATAGGCTTTGTTGCGGGGAGCAAACCTCTGTCTTTTTCTGTAGCCATGGGACCAGTGGTCACGGATTCAGTGGTAGACTGTTTCAGCCTTGCTTTATGTTTCTGTATTGTACCTCCCCTAATCCGTTTGGCGGGTGGCTCATTATTAATAGCAGTGAGCAAGCTTGAGGAACCATCTCACTGAGATTTTTTTAATCTAGTAGTAATCTCGCTACTCGCCAAATCGTCCAGTACCAATGGTGTGGGGGTTACCACATTTTCTTGGATTATCACAGATCCGCCTGATGGTAATAAAGAAGCTTCCGATGGTAATATTGACAAAGCATCACATCTCCTCAAGACTGGGTCCATATCAATCGTTTCCCCCAAGATTGTGGCACCTAGGCCACTTTGCTCAGGCATATGAGCGGTTGGACCCTCTTCTCTGCCCCACATTGCACTTATATTTTCGGCATGCTGGGGCTCCATCTGGGCGGATACGGGTGATTTGGCACTACTTATTCCTCCTAACGAGGAACGTTTCTGACTAGCAAATGTGTCCAATGAAAGGCGCCTTTCTGTTGCCTGAATTTATTTAATCAGGACAGACTCAGCCCTGGTAACAAAGGCGTCTAAAGTCCCCGCAATGACTCCACTAGGGGGTGCACATAATTCTTTTCTTTTGCCCATAGTCCTATAATCTGAAACCTCTGTAGGTCTAATTGTCTAAGTAATAGGCACAATAAACACACTCTGTACCTTGGAATTGGGGCTCCCTATCCCCTTATCCCCTTGTCCAGTCCTTAGATGGGATGCCCAGCGCGACCCAGCCTCCTCTGTACCCGAATGGCGGATGGCGGATGGCGGATGGCGGGAGCCTTAGTGGGAGCCCAAGCCCACTCTTAAGTGCCTCCTGGCGCGTATGGCGCTGCAAAGCCTGTTGTGGGATGTCGTTCCAGGCTCCCTGACTCACAGGCTTGTAATTGAAGCGGGAGCAATGGAGGAATGAACGGTGCAAAATGCCATGATTCCTGGTAAGACTGCAAGCGGTCACATTAACGGTCCCACCACAAGCACCGTCTGGGATCTTCCTTGTCCAGCAATCATTGTGTTCAGCAGTGCATGTAACAGTGGCTGGGCAAAATAGTGAAAGGGCCGCTCGTGGCAGCGCTCACAATCACCAATTAAGCAGCGCAGATAATGAAACGGGGCACAGACGGGGGCACAGACCGACAGCAGCCTATTGTCTTTTGTCCGCACCGGGGGGGTTTGTCAGAAATCTCCGCTCCGCGTAGGAACACAGGCAGCAAGTGGGCAGCAAGCAGGGACAACAGGGTAATGTGGGGGAATGCGGCAGACTCACAAGTTCTCCAGAGGTGGGGCTCCTCTCCTCCCGTGGGCAGCACCACGGGTCCAGGGTGTTCAGGTGTGCGACGTACCCTCGCCAATCAGGACCACGCCAAATCTGTTAGCGAGCGCCCTCTCCCAGACCCAGAAACCCTCTGGTGCATCACACACTCGCTGTTGCCTCTTTATCAAAGGTCACATGTGTGCTGGCTTACACAGACATTTGTAATTGTCTTTATTATAAGCATGCCCCGCCCTCAGTGGGTCACGCTTCCTGCACACTTGCATTCTGGGATTGGTAGTCCATATAGAACAAATATCACTTTAGTGGGTCTGGCATGTAAGTCACAAATTAAACCATTACATTCCACCATCAGTGTCAGGATGTTGCTGCCCCCCACGGCAGGACTGCCGTGTGATCAGATTGTCCGCGTTGCTGCTCCCCGGTTGATATTCCTCCGATCTATAGCTTTAGGCATTTTGGTGGAAAATATATATTTATATACATATATTTTTTTTTTCCGGGGGGTTTCAAATAACTATTCACTTTTTTTATACATAGCTACACAAGCATTAGTAATTTAAAAGTTTTAATTATAACTCACAGCTATCATTTCTACCCTAATCAAAATAAACTATGAATCGCACACCTCTATACACAGAGTTGTCAACTCGCTAGCCACACTACAGTATCTATAACTTGCACCTTCCCCATGCACTGCTTATACCCTTTCATATTACATCACTTAAAGCATGTTAAAACATATCATTCATAACAAGAATCATGACATCTCAAATTACATAATTTATTAGAACAGTGAGAATGGTATTGTACAGAGCAGTGGTGTGCCATAGAGTCGAGTGGAATGGAGAAGTTTTTTATAGCTTTATAAAAATTGCAAAAACCTATATCTCATGAAGAAACCTACAACACAGCCAGTGTGGTCTGAACAATATGACTGCCTTTTTATTTTGTATGAGGTTTCATTAACTATTAATATTGTGTTTTGTGATTTTAGTCATTGCTATGTACTGCGGTCCATGAAATACCACAGGATACTGCAGCCCAATTAACCACTAAGTTGTTTTCCCAACCTATTCATATACTTCTGAACGCATTTTTATCAAATTTGGAAAAATACCTTTTCCACACAATAATCTATATTCCTGTCAAATGCAATAAAAATCCATAGAACTGTGGTCCTAGCCCTAATCGTTTTCAGACTGGACTACGGCAATATTTTGTATCTGGGTGCCAACAAGGAGGTAATCCGGAGGCTGCAAGTGGTCCAAAACTCAGCAGCAAGACTTCTCTGTCAGTTACCTCGTATGGCCTCTATCACAGGGAGTCTCCGGGACTTACACTGGCTTACGATAGAAAATCGGTCCAAATTCAAAGCCCTCTGCTATATGCATTGAATTAACTCCGGTACTGCTCCTCGCTACCTTAGTACCTTAGTTCACCCATACATTCCTACTCGCCTTCCTAGATCATACAAACAGGCAAAGTTTATGGTCCCTAGGTTCAAACTCACTCGTATGATGGTCGGTCCTTTGCTTACTTAGCCCCGTCTCTTCCACTCTCATTTCGATATGAACATAATTATGCCAAATTCCGAAAATGCATTAAAACATGGTTATTCAACTTCTGAGCTCTGGCCTGCTGCTCTCTTGTCTCCTGCATGGGTCTGTAGGCGCCAGGAAACCTCCGGGTATCTGTTGCACCATGTACATTTAAATATAATAACAATGATAATTGAGCCATTTTATCTTGATCTCTGTTTATGGAAAATGCATTGGTGGAAAACAACAAGTTTCTTACCTTCGGTAACACTTTTTGTGGTGAGACTCCGGGTGATGTCATCAGAGCCATAAGAAGACCTCGTTGGCATACTGATGTCAGTTTGTTCCATTTTTTCTGTGCCTCCGAGGCGAAACAGGTGAACTAAAAACCATCTCTTAAGTATACACAGTATACAAAACACAACCAAACATGGAAAATCTATATCATAGATATTTCCTAATTCCAATTAAACTCATAAAATATAAATTATTTAATTTTTGGTTTAAGCAGACAGACAACGGGGAGGTGGATGGGTCAGTGAGAAATCCACAGGCAGATACTGTATCTACCAGAAAAAGCGTTACCAAAGGTAAGTAACTTGTTCTTCTGATGAATACATCTGCCTGTGGATTCCGCCTCTCCTTTTGAATTTAATCCCCAAGCAGTCCTGCTTCCAGAGGAGGGTGCCTGCCTGCTTTACCAAACATCCTGCAACACAGAACGAGTAAAATCACTCTTCCTCCTCACTTCCAAATCCAAGCAATAGTGCTTTGCAAAAATGTGGAGGAAGGCCCAAGTTGCCACTTTGCAGACGTCTACCACCGGAACACCTCTAGCCAAAGCCGTAGAAGACTTAGCTCCGGTAGAACGAGCACAAATACCTTCATGAGGCTTCTTCTTGGCCAAGGTGTAGCAGATCTTAATGCACAGGATTATCCATCTGTACAGGGTTCTTTTGTGAACAGTCTGGTCTTTCATCTCGCCCACATATCCTATGAAGAGTTGATCATCCAGCCTGAAGGTCTTGGTTCTGTCGAAGTGGAAGCACTCCGCCCTCTTTGCTTCCTGGGGATTAAGTCTGTCCTCCTCCTTGAAAGGGTGAGGGGAGGATGGGAAGTAGGTAAGTTGATGCACTGCCTTAAAAGGAATGGAGTAACCACCTTAGGCAGGAAAGCAGCTCTGGTCATAAGAACCATCTTATCTGCATGGAAAGATGTAAAAGGAGGCCTGGAACTAAGTGCCTGCAATTCACTAACCATCCTAGCTGATGTGATTGCCGCTGAAAATATAGTCATAAATGAAAGAAACCTTAAAGGGCAACTATGTAAAGGTTCAAAGGACAAACCCATCAAAAATGTGAGAACTAAATTCAAATTCTACTGAGGCATAACAAAGGGAGTGGGAGGAAACCTATTAGTGAGACCCTTAAGGAATCTCAGGAGATTTAAACAAAGAGGGCTGATCTGGCAAACAAAGAAAAGCCAACAAGGCAGATAAGTAGCCTTTAACAGTTGCCACTGAGCAACCCTGTTGCATCAGGTAAAGAGAAAAACTTGGAACATCAGATAAATGGTCTTGCAAGGGATCAATTGATTTTTCCCCACATCATTTCACATATTTAGCCCACCTACTAGCATAGACAGATTTGGTGGAGTCCCTTCTGGTCGATAAAATAACATCGACCACATCCAGCGGGAGAGAGAAAGAACTCAGATTGCCCGGTTCAGTCTCCAGGCATTAAGGTGCAGGCTCTGGAGGTGGGGGCCTAGAACCTGCCCCTGCGATTGCGAGAGGAGGTCTGCCCTGAGAGGGAGACCAAGCAGAGGGTGCAATGAAAGGTAAAGGAAGTCTGTGTACCACACCCTTCGCGGCCAATCCGGGGCAATCAATATGACTTGGGCCCGGCCTTGGCGAATCTTCCTCATAACTCGAGGAATCAAGGGTATGGGAGGAAACATGTAAAGAAGCTATGAGCCCCAATCCAACTGAAACTTGTCCCCCAACAACCCTGAATGGGACAATGGAGACTGCAGAACGACGGGTAGTGCGCATTCTTGTGAGTGGCAAACAGGTCCAGCTGAGGAAATCCACACATCCTGAAAATATGAAGTACCACCTCCAGATAGAGATGCCACTTGCGATCGGATGAATTCTGCCGGGAGAGACTATCCGCACGCACATTCAGCACTCCTGCCAGATGATTTGCGAACACGCAAATCTGATGGTCCTGAGCCCAGGCCAGTGTCTCAGAGCCTCTCTGCATATAAGATATGGCCCTTCTCTTCACTGTTTGTTGATGTACCACATTGCGGTAGTGTTGTCTGTTAAGACCTGAACCGACTGACTGCAAAGGGAAGAAAGGAAGGCCTTGAGAGCCAAAAGTATCGCCCGCAATTCCAAAAGATTGATGTGAAACAATCTTTCCTCTGGAGACCAAAGACCTTTGACCTCCAGATCCACCAGGTGAGCTCCCCACCCTAGAGAGGAAGCATCTGTTCTCACTGTGGTCACCGGAGAAGGAGGGTGAAATGGCTTCCCTTGAGACAGGTTGCCTGGAACACTCCATCATTGAAGATCCGCTACAGTGTATCTGGAGATTCTGAACAACTCCTCAAGATCTCCGTTGTGTTAGAACCACTGCCTGGAGAGCCAGCACTGGCGGGCCCTCATATGCCAGCATGCATGGTTGACCAACAGAATGTAGTAAGCAAGCAGACCGAGCAGGCGCAAGACCTTCAGGATGGAACAGACGCTCCAGTCTAAAAAAGTGGATTCATAGCCTGGATGGCTTGAGTCTTTTGTGGAGGTGGGAAGGCACAACTTGCAGGAGTGATCAATACTACTGCCCCTAGTAACAGGTTGAACTGAGAGGGCACCAGGTAAGATTTGGGGACATTTATTGGAAAACTCAAGCTGAACAACAGCTGTGTTGTTACCTGTAAATGATGCAGCAGTATCTCTGGTGACTTCGCTTTGAGCAGCCAGTCGTCCAGATAGGGACACAGAGGAATCCCAGACCTTCTGAGATGTTCTGCCAGCACTGCCATCAGCTTTGTTAAGAACCGAGGTGCAGAAGTAAGGCTGAACTGAAGGACTACAAACTGGTAATGTTAAGGTCGCACATCAAACAGAGATACTTTCGATGTAGCTTCAGAATATGAAAATATGCATCCTGTAAATCGATCGACAGCATCCAGTCTTCTTTTTCCAGCGTGAGAAGAACCTGTGCAAGTGCAACATTTTGAACTTCTCCTGTTTGAGGTAAAAATCTCAAACCCTTCGGTTGAGAATTGGTCCCAAAAGACCATCCTTTTTGGGAATCAGGAGGTACCAGGAGTAGCACCCCTGACCCCTTTCCTGCTCTAGAAATATTTTGATTGCATACTTTTGCAGTATTTTCTGCTGGAGAAGCAGAAGTTGCTCTTCTGAGCAAAAGCCCAGATGGAGAGGTCAAGGAGGGGAAAACTCCTGGTGGGGCAGGGTATGCCCATTTTCTACAATGTTTATAACCTGGAGATGTGTAGTGACAGACCTCCAATGAGGTAGAAAATAGGCCATCTGTGCTCCCATGGGACAAGCATGCTCTAAGATGGCGGAGCTAAAGCTGCTTCCCTGCCACAATGGTTGGAGAGGCAGAAGAGGAGGAGGTTGAGAATTAGGAGGCGTGGGCAGATCCCTGCAGATGACCTTTACCCATTACCCTGTAGGACCTGTGCAGAGGATTTGACTGCTGCTGCTGCTGCTGTGGTTGTTGTCTGCCTCGAAAGGACAAGTGTTTCGCAAAGCCCAAAACCTGCGAACTGTCTATAGTCCCTAGGCTGGGTCTGAAGCCCTAAGGACCTTTCTATTGCCTTGCTAACTTTAAAGCACTGTAGAGCAGAATCTGCCCTAGCTCCAAACAAGTGGGACCCATCAAAAGGCAAGGCCAGCAATGTAGCCTGAACATCGGACAAAAAAACCGAACACCGTAATCAGGCATGCCTTCCGATTGCCACAGATGACGCCAGTGCTCTGGCTACATAGTCCGCCGTGTCCAGCCCGGATTGGATTTCGTGATGGGCAGCAACATGAGCATCCGTCAGCAGTTCAGAACAATGTCGTTGGACCTTCGTAGGCTTTTTTGGAACAACCTCCCTAGCTGTATCCATGAGGGTGTGAATTTAAGGTCCCAAAAGACATGTGGCATTCGTAGATTTCAAGGCCATACTCCCCAATTAAAAACCTTTTTGGCTGATTGGGTTAAAAGTCAGTTGAGGTCGAACCAGTACCGGTTCAGATCCAGAAGGTGTAATTGCAGAACCATACATAGAACACAAACTTCTGGAAAATGCATGAGCAACCTTGGCATCGGTGGAGGCCAACTTCCTCAAGCCACAGGCATAAAGGGCATGAACGGTGCCTACAGAAAATGAGGGGGAACCCTCCTAGAGGGTAAGCTAGCGGACCCTTGGGCCCAACAGGTGCAACCGTAGGATTTGCAGCCTTTGCAAAAATCCTAAACATAGCATTTTAAAAGTGTGATGGATGTGATCCTGGAGACAGGAATGCAGGGAAATGATGGATCTGAAACAAAGGGCTCTGGAGCAGTACGTGGAGGTACTAAATGTGTCTTCGACTGTGGAGTCGGAGATCTCAACGCCAGTGCTGGAGGTGAAGTAGGAGACCTCAGTGACAGGGAGTAGTAACATTCCTCAAAGGAGTTCGATAAATCTCATCTTTGCGATGATGCTTAGGACTCGGAGACACAGACTTCAGAGTTGCGTCCTTTGAAGAACAACACTGAGAACCATGGGGCCACTTCTTATGCTTCTTGGAGGATCTCGAAGTATGAGGCGTCAGCCACTTCGATCGGGTCCTAGATCTCCTGCGACCCTTCTTCTGTCTTTTGATTTTGGCCATGAATAACGTGGCCTCCCTCTCCTTTAGGGCCTTCAGATTCATCCACTAACACAAAGTGTATGTCCCGATGTCGTGATTCAGAGGACAGACACCACAAACAATCTTTGTGTGGGTCAGTGATGGACATCTAGTTCCTACATTCCCTGCACAGCTTGAATCCCAACTTTCTAGGAATAGTCATCTTCAATGGCTATAAAGTTGCAGCAACAGCAACAATGAAAAGACCCAGAAATGGAGAGCCTGGGAAAAAAAAGTGGCACGTCGACAGCACAGAAAAATTAAACTGACATCAGCACGCCGACAAGTTCTCCTTATGGCTTCGATGACATCAAGCAGCATCGTGTGCGGAGCGGTTCCATAGTGACGTCCTCGTCGACATATGAATGCTGTGGATAAAAGTTTCCATGGAATGCTACGCATGGGGTGCATTCAAAAGGTGAGGAATCCACAGGCAGATGTATCTATCAGAATGGTGTTTTGGGACCCCATTTTTTCTGTGCACCCCTTTATCTAGTCACCATGAAGGTTTGCATCATCAGCCAATGTAGAAAAAGGAATAAGTCTGCAAAGTTCATGGAGATTCGTCAAACGGTGGCAAAGATATCAATCTCAATGCAAATGTGCCTTTTTTGGTAGAGATGGCAACGGTTAAAATCTAATGATAAATTATGTTAAGCCACTGGATAATATTGATGCCCTCTAAATAGAGCCTATATAGGTGCTAGATTGTGTGTGTTGGAGTACCTGACAGACACACAAGTCAAACAGGGTAAATAATGTAAAAAAACAATAAGGGGGAGATTTACAAGCCCCTTGCGCCACTTTTGCGTCACTTCTAACATGTGAAAGTGACACGAAAGTGGCGCAAGTGGATTGTAAATCTGCCCCTAAATGTTTATGTGTTTCATTACCTCATACAAGAAAGAGTGAGCACATCTGTGAGGGTTCAAATGTTTGATATAGGCAAAAAATTAACCAAGTATTGCAATCCGGGTCACTAGGGAGCACTGATATCTAGAGGCCTCTATGATGACCCTAAGAATTACTTCTACATACTCAAACAGGAAAGTTTCGTTTCTTGAATTTGTACTTGAGATTATCAATGGCAAAATCAGAATAAAACATTACAACAGACTGCTTTTGAAAAATGGCCCTCCATGAAGGGTCAACCCAAAGTTTTTGCTTTCCTCCTCCTCTTTTTCTGACCTTCTTCCTGTTGCCTTTAGTACTATGGGCACGTTACCACTGCTGAACAGTGCTAAAGTGCATGTGCTCTCTCCTATAAACATGGTATAATTGGTTTACACGTGTTTGACATGTTTGATTTTATTGTGAGGCCCTAAATTAAATGGTACTAGTAGGCCTGTAGCACTGATTGTACCACCCACAGAAGTAGCCTTTCAAACATGTCTCAGGCCTACCACCTGTGTCTGCAGTTTACTGCCACTTCAACTTGGCATTTAAAATGGCTTGCCAAGCTTGAAGCTCCCCTTTCATTATATATAAGCCACCCCTAAGGTAGATCATAGGTAGCCCTAAGGGCAGGGTGCTGTGTAAATGGAAGGTAGGACATGTACTGTGATGTTTTACATGTCATGGTAGTGACATACAGCCTTTTTCATGTTTCACTACTGTGAGGCCTACTCCTCTTAAAGGTTAGCATTAGGAATTCCTTAATACACTTTTAAGCTGTAATAAGAGACAGTAGCTTTTTCATTATTCATATATTTGGAATGGTAGTGACAAATCCTCCTTACTGGTAACGTTGGATTTAGCATTACTATTCTAGAAATGCCATTTTTAGAAAGTAGACCTTTCTCTGTGCTTATAACTCTGTGTGCTTTGCAGCCTGTCTCCTATACACATCTGGGGACCTGTCTTTCTACAGCCTGACACAGCGAGAGGAGCGAGGATCACAGAATCTACCCTGATTTCTTCCTGCCACCTGTTCCACTGTTTGCCGGTCCCGCTTCGCGGGACCCGCTTCACCAGGTCAACGAGGGAGCGCGGGCTGCGTAGGCTCAACGGGGCTGCGAGCAAAAGTGCAGGGACTCCATTGCCCAGGAGTCCCTGCGAGGCCAATCACAGTCACCTGGCCAGCTCTGTGGTTCTGAAAATCTGGATTCATATAATAGTACTGGACTCGAGAATAAAAACTTTGTCGAAATAGGACGAATTTGGTATCAAAAGACCGAGAATGACGAGTACATCATGTACATGTATTTTCGGCGTATTCGAGTGACGATTTCACCTCGAAATCGTCATTTACATTCTGAACCCCACTCCCATTTATATGTTGCCCTTTACATAGGCCTTAATCCAGTTGAATTTGATTCCACAAGGACACATACATTTGGTGACTTTGCATTGGGTTTTCTGCCGTTCTGGGGAGCCATGGCTAACAGCAGGAACATAAGGCAATTGACAAGGGTAGTTGAATCCACCGTGACTGCAACTGCTGGTGCCCTTAGTAACCTGACTGCTGAGCTCCAGTCGGATCGACTTATGACCCTTCAGAACCGGGTCGCTTTGGATGTAATACTTGCGGACCGAGGTGGAGTATGCAAATTGATCCAGTCTAGTTGTTGCATTTTCATCCCAGATAATGCTCCAACAGTGTACAGGGCCATCTCCAAACTGCATAAGATTTCCGAATCTATTCATGTGGATAAAGGAGATTGGTCATTAATGGGATGGTTCTGGGAACTGATATCTGCCTGGGGATGAAAAATTCTGATGGTCATTGGGATGGTCTTAGCCATTCTTTTCCTGTTCTGTCTATGCATACAGTGTGCTCCTGCAATATGTGGCCTCTGTGCTACATCATGTGTGAGGAAGCCTGTGTCAAGAGATGAACTCAGTACTAGAATGATGTTACAGCAACATCTCAATGACTTTAGGAATTTAGATCTGGACTCAGACTAACATGAGGATAGATTAATTGCCTATGTAAGGGCAAAAGGAGGGTTTGTGGTTCTGAAAATCTGGATTCATATAATAGTACTGGACTCGAGAATAAAAACTTCGTCGAAATAGGACGAATTTGGTATCAAAAGACCGAGAATGACAAGTACATCATGTACATGTATTTTCGGCGTATTCGAGTGACGATTTCACTTCGAAATCGTCATTTACATTGTGAACCCCACTCTCATTTATATGTTGCCCTTTACATAGGCCTTAATCCATTTGAATTTGATTCCACAAGGACACATACTCCTTAATCGACTTCTCCCTGACCTCAGTACAAGTTAGAACCATTGCCCCAGGCCGAACTCGTCAGGTCAGTTCCCTCCCAGTGGCCGAGCAAGATAGCATCTAGGCTCAACCAGCCATAAAACCATTTCAGCGCGCACACCTGCCATATCTCGCTCACATCTTTTCTCCACTCCTTTTCTTCACTTGCTTTATGATGGGGAGGTGACCGTTTTTATTGGGGGTCCAGCGATATCTGATGAAATGTTGGGCCTTGTCGGATGATTTGTTATGGGCAGCACGACGTGAAATATGTACATGTCATCATGACTCTGCTTTTCTTTTGTAACCAGTAACTATAAATGAAATACCACGAATTCGAAGAACAGAATGTTTGCCCAAGGCCGAATATCAGGTATAAAGAGAGAAGCCTGACTTCGTGAAAGTGTGCAGTCTCCTGAGAATATACCCGTATTGTACTTCTAGGACCCTGTTACCTTGGTTGCAGCCAATAAACTAATCTTTGACTTCACCTAGAAGACTCTGAGTTTCTGTAGGTCTGACTCAGGAGAACCCGAGGTCTCCGGGTGTTGATTCCCTGACACCGCTGGGTTTCCGGTTCTGTGCCGGTTCTTAAAAACCCAGTACCTCAGTTGGCGCCCAGCGTTTGGGGCGATTCCAGTGGTACCAGTCAGCCTGAAGATCGTGAGGAGCTTTGTGTGAAAATTCCGGAGGAGGGCCCACCACCTCATCGATCCCTGTATGTCGACGTGGTCCGAAGGTCTTTGCTGCGAGGTTCCCCGCTTCCCGACGGCTACAAGGACTGCTGCCCTGGCTATCGCCCTGATGTTGGACCCTTGAAGTTTTCGGTAGAGCGAAACACTGAGACGAGTCTTCTGGTGACGCCATCGATATTTTTCAGTTAAGTATAAGTGGAGCGTCTCCCAGTCCTTAGTTGGACTTACTTTGTGGTATCTTTGGGATACAAAAGGTTTTGTATTGGTACTTGCAAGCACCATAACCGAAGGACTCGTGTATTCACGAGAAATATCGTAATCGATAATCCTTTGAAGTTTTGGAACTAGACTAGAGAGCGAGGATGCCTGGTCTTAGACTTGGGAATTTGTTTTGTCTTGGTAATAATAGGGACTCCCGATTGGAGGACTCATGTCCGGTTCCTCCAGTTGGAACTCCGACTTACGAGCTATATGTTAAACATGGGGTAGGCCCCATCGTTTACAGTATGGATTAAATACACTAGGAGAGATGGTGTTTTAAAATGGCCCCAATATGGTAGCTTTGATTCTGAAATCTTAGACAACCTTGAAGTAAAACTCTTTAAAAAGAAAGCCCGGCCGGCGATGTTTGACTCTTTTCGCTTATGGCGTAAAGAAGCCAGACAAAAAGAAATTAAATTAGCTAAGAAAAATAAGAGAGAAGGGGGACTTTCGGTAATGCAAGCCGCAGTGCAGTTTAAAGATAATGAGGAAGAGCAGATAAATGAGCAGTTGCACAGGCAACGTAAAATGGCAATAGATAAGTGTTATCCAGTTTTGCCGTCTCTTCAGCAAGAGGCAGCAAAAGAGCGTGAAAAAGACCCATTAATGTCGCAATTATTAACTTCACCACCCCCCTATGCGCAGAATGCCACAGCACCCCCTCAACCTTTAGTTGCACAAGCTGCGCCTCCTGCTCTTCCACAGCACCCACCAGCTGTTCTTCAGCTGGCTCCTACTTCTTCAGTGCAGTCTCCTCCAGGCCCACCGACCACTTCTGTTTCACCTGTGTTTTCTACGATTTTGCCTACTGTACTTTTTACGTCTCCTAATGCTCCCTCTACAACTTTGCCTAGTGCCCCCTCTATTTCCCCTGATACCTCTTCTGCTATCGCTACCCCTACCTTATCACACCCCGTTCTTCCACCTATTTTTCCTTCAGTTTCACCTTCCGTTCGGCAGAAAATGGCCAGCACTGTTACTAATCTTCTTTTACCTCTTTTCGGGTCGCCTGCTACGACCCCTAACATAGGAAGAAGACAGTTGCGAAGTCAACTGCCTGATTATCAAGAGAGCGATTCCCTGAATAGTTTAGCTCGGAAATGGGTCATGGACACTGCAAAATATGTTGTACAATCTGTCATGGAAGTCTTCCATCAATGGGAAGCAGCGACACAGAGATATGTTTTCGAACAGATGTGTGTCTTTCTTGGCGAGGATTTGGAAGACAATGATCAGGAATGCATCCCACAAGAAATGTGTCGTGTACGATTTAAGTTTGGAGAGGGTATGATTGTAGGTCCAGATGTGGAAACGGCAGTTGACATGCTATTATCATATCGGAGTAAGGGAAACAGTTCTGGGTCACCATCTGAATCTAGTGCATCTAGTAGGAAAAAGGCACGACAATACCCTATGAGAGAAGTTCCCCCACAGTGGAGAGAGGGTGACGCGACTGCTGTCCCACCTGTCCTGCCACACTTTCAGCGTGTATGGGTACATGTCCCATGGAAGCGAGCTGAAGTTTTAGCACTCAAACAAACATTACCAGATCCGCGTAAAAATCCTGCAGGGTACTATAAAGAATTGTCACAAACTGCTGGGTCATGTATAATGAATTTAGCCGATATCGACATGCTATTTGGGAACGTTGTTCCACAGCCTTTATGGGGTAAAATTCGTCATGTAGATCATGACCAGGAATTAGGTGACACGTGGGCTAATATCACTGCTACAGATGCCCGCCAAGTTGGTGGTGCCAAGCCTGAACCTTTGATAGCAGAACTACCTGGTAGAATAGTAGATTACATGAAGACGATAATGCCTGCAATACGCGTAAATTGGGATAAGTTGTCTGCATGCAAGCAAAAGAAAGAAGAAACTGTTTCAGATTTCTTCACCAGATTTGAAGAAACATTCATTGACCATAGCGGTCAAGATATGACCACGGAAGGTGGTCAGAGATTGTTTGTCGATAAATTCGTGCACAATCTGCTTCCAGAATTGTGCAGGAAATTAAAAGATTCAGAAAGTTCTTGGGCAGTCTCATCTTCAGCGCAGATATTAGCTACTGCACAATACTACGAGAATAGAGACAAAGATGAGAAAGATAAAGTTGAAAAGAAAACTAGAGAACTCAAAACTAAGGTTTTGCTACAGCAAGCCTATCCGCCACGTGGTGGTGGTAATCAAAATAATAATGGTCAGAATCACTACCAAAATACTTTTCAGCAGCCTCAACAGTATCAGAGAAACTTGCAAAGATTCGATTACACTCAACCCCGTGTAGGTCCTAACCAGTGTTTATATTGCAAACAAGAGGGTCATTACAAATATAACTGTCCTGCCCTGCCACAACGTACGAATGGAGTTCCTGGCGTTAGAGGTCGTGGCAGTCAGCAAGCGCCTAGAGGTAGAGGGCGTGGAAACGCCCCACAGGACACACGTCCCCTTCCACCACAAAACTCTATGAACAGGTTTGATCAGCAGAATAACGTATCTGACAGGACCGCTCAATACTATGTTGATGAGTATTACACAGAAAATGAGCAGTGGGAGAATAATGATTGCTAGGACAGCCATAGACAAAGAGAGGGAGTTGTTTCAGTTCCAGTAGATCAGAGTGGACCTTACGTTGAGGTGATTACATCAGGTGTGTCAGAACCTTTTCTGTTGGATACTGGTGCTACAAAGAGTTCTATTATGCACTCCAAACTCCCTGGTGCACCTTTGTCTGGCGAAATGAACGTTTCTGTAGGTTTTTCTGGCGCCCCAGTTAGAAATCCGATTTCTGACCCTTTATCTCTTTCTGTTGGTCCTTGTGAATTCGAAGCACCCCTTATTCTGACAACAGGTTGTGGTGAAAATTTGCTAGGATTGGATTTGCTAAAAAGATTGTATGCGACTTTGTACTGTTCTCCTTCAGGAGTACAACTTACTTTAGGTAAGAAAGTGGTTTCTCCCATTTATTTGTCGAGAAATGCACTTCCAGCAGAATTGTCGACTCTCCCAGATATTCTTTGGGCTACTGGTCCGAATGATGTAGGTCTTTTACAAATTCCACCATATGTTGTAACATTGAAGTCAAATGTCGAAATGCCACGAATTCCCCAATACAGAATATCTAATGAGGGTGAAAAAGCTTTGCTAGAAATTGTTTACGAATTGATTGAAAAAGACGTGATTGAAGAAACACGAGGCAATGTTTGCAATAGTCCTGTTCTGCCTGTTTTAAAAGGAACTGACCCTTCTCAGCCACCTGTGTACAGATTCGTGATTGACCTTAGAGAGGTGAATAAAATAGTTTTGCCACAATTCCCAGTTGTCCCCGACATTACCACACTATTGACTATGATTCCGGCTTCTGCCTCCTGGTTTTCGGTGATTGACCTGAAGAATGCTTTCTTCAGTATCCCGATTGCTGAGGAAAGCAGGGATATTTTTTCCTTCAGTTTAGGAGGTCGCAGCTTCCGCTTCAAACGCGCTCCTCAGGGCTACTGTGAAAGCCCCTCAATATACAGTCAAGCTCTGAAAGCCCAGCTTGACACAATGGTTTTGCCTAAAGGTGCCACTCTTGTACAGTACGTGGACGATTTGCTCATCGCTGCGGATACTGAGAAAATTTGTAAAACGGCCACGTTGTCATTATTGCGTCATCTATGTGATCTGCATCACAAGGTGTCCTTTCCAAGCTTCAATATTGCCGACAAGAAGTGACCTACTTAGGTCATCTCTTATCGAAGGAGTGAAGGAAACTGACCCCAGAAAGAATTCAGGCAATAGCAAAATTGAATGTGCCAAGAACACAGAGAGAAGTACGTGCTTTCTTGGGCATTACATCATACTGTAGACAGTGGATTCCAAATTTTTCGTTATTGGCCAAACCCTTGGTGGCATTAACGTGTAAAAATACACCCAATCCCATTCCTTGGTCTGAAGAGTGTCAGAAAAGTTTTCTCGAATTACGCACAGCATTATGTTCGGCCCCTGTGTTAGGTACCCCCAACTACAGTAAGCCTTTCACATTATATGTCCACGAGAAGGAGGGCTGTGCATTGTCTGTGCTGACTCAGTTATTCGGAGATAGACAGCGGCCATGCGCCTATTTTTCGTCAACTCTGGATCCGGTAGCACGAGCATTGCCAAGTTGTTTAAGGGCCACAGCAGCAGCAGCTGTTTCTATTCGACAGTCTGCTGGTCTAGTAATGAATAATACACTAATCGTGATGGTCCCGCATGCAGTAGACACATTATTAAATAGGACCAAGACACAGCACTTAACTAGTGCTCGACTGTCCAGTTACGAATTGACGCTACTAGCGAGCCATGTGCACATAAAAAGGTGTAGTACCTTGAACCTAGCCACATTGTTACCAATTGCAGAAGAATCAGATGCTTCAGAACAGCACGATTGTTTTCTTAGAACAGAGGAAGAGACGAAAGGGAGAGTTGATTTGTTCGACACTCCTCTTGCTGAATGTGATGGTACATTGTGGGTAGATGGTTCATGCTTTAAGCTCCCAAATGGGAACGTGACTACAGCATATGCTGTCACACCTTTGCACACAGTCGTTGAAACTGCGCGAATACCACATGGTTCAGCTCAAGCCGCAGAACTCGTAGCACTTACGAGAGCATGTGTGTTGTCTAAAGGAATGAGAGTGACTGTCTACACTGACAGTCAGTATGCTTTTGGTGTGGCTCACAGTTTTGGACGATTGTGGAGAGAACGTGGGTTCCTGACTTCGCATGGAACTAAGATTCAGCATGGTCAGTTGGTGAATGAGCTTCTTGAATCACTGACGTTGACCCTGCAAATAGCGATCGTGAAATGTAGTGCTCACAAGAAAGTGACTGATGATGTTGGTCGTGTAAATGCATTTGTGATGAAACCGCTAAGGAAACTGCAAAGAATGTGATGAGCCGAATTTATGTTGCGAGCCCAGAAAGATGGACTGGTGATGTTGGAATATGTGAGGACACGATAGAGAGCGTGAAGTCCATCCAAGCTGAGGCCACGGAGAAAGAGTTGAGCACGTGGAGAGAGAGTACAGGAAGAATGGATGCGAATGGTTGTTGGATTGAATTGACAGAGCATCAGAGATGGTTGTTACCCGATGCATATGTGCCTGCAGTGGTTACAATGGCTCATGGAATGGCCCATATCAGCGTGAAAGGGATTTGCGAGTTGTTGGCCCCAGTGTGGAAGAATTTGGGGATTCCCAAGTGTGCAGAGAATGTTGTCAAGAATTGCATGGTATGTCTGAAACACAATCCTGGTAGGGGAACCCCAACTCCAGCTGGTCATTTTGTACCTCCTACGTATCCGTTCGAGGTTTTGCAGCTAGATTTCATACATATGGAGAGGTGCAACAACTTAAAATACGTGCTCGTGGTTGTTTGTGCCTTCTCAAGATGGGTAGAAGCCTATCCCCTAAAAGACAATACTGCCTTGTCCACAGCGAAAGCCCTTGTAAAAGAGTTCTTCCCCAGGTTTGGAATGCCTAGAATGGTCTGGTCTGACAACGGAAGTGAATTTGTGGGTCGTGTGATGAAAAGAGTGTGTGAAGGGCTAGGCATTAGGCAGAAGTTCCACGCTGCAAATCACCCCCAATCAGCTGGATTAGTGGAATGTTACAATGGCACGCTAAAACTTAAATTGGCCAAAATCCAAGCGAGCACAGGTCTTAAATGGCCTGACGCTCTACCCTTAGCGCTCCTATCCACCAGAATGACTGTGCATTCGCGAGTGAAACTCAGCCCTTATGAAATAGTCTTTGGTCGGCCAGCCAACATATGGGGAGTGGCTAGGCCCACGAAATTCAGCGAGCTGCAACACCCTATTTTGCTTGATTACTTGTATGAATTGACGGCTAAATTGCGTGTTTTATATCAACAGGTCCACAACACCTTGCCTCCGGTCTCTGAGACTCCGGGTCACTCCATTGACCCCGGTTCATGGGTGCTCGTCCGCAACTTTCAAAGAACAAGAAAGACCAGCCCAGATGGACCGGGCCTCACCTCGTCCTCCTGTCTACAAGGTCGGCTGTTAGGGTGGAGGGGAAGGCCAATTGGGTCCACGGGATCCATTGTAAGAAGATACCCTTCCCTCTGCCACATGACCAATGGGTCCAGAAAGGAGGCACTGACTCAGAGCGCACAACTGATGAACGTGTAAAAGAAACTAACCCTGACTGTGAAAGCGAGAACATTTTTCGAGAAACTGTGCCACCACCAGAACAATTGAACTCTGTGGAACCTGAGCTTCTATTTCTGGACCAGACAGTAACTGGGAAAAGACGCTACAATTTGCGACCAAGAAAAACAGACTAAAGTAAAAGTGATTTCTTTTATGATCCGAGAGAAAAACCTGTGGACTAATAAAAAAATGTGTTTTTTTCCCCAAATCCTATTTTTTGAAAGTGCAGATCTCCCATCTAGGTAACTTGCTTATTTTTGTTTTTTCGAACCGCCATCCGGGTTCCGCTGCTAGGGTCGCGGTTGATTAAAGACTTTTGGGTGCAGCTGACGACGTTAGGTCGTTGGTTCTGGTTGGTCCAAGGGAGTTGCCCTAGACTGACGGAAGCATCCTTTAGCAGAGGCAACCTACCACCGCGGGCAGCACCTTAGAGAGGATGGAGTTTCCTGATGTGGAGAGGCCTGCCAAACAAATGAACTTTAAGCAGAGACTTTTTAACACGATGACGAAGAAAAGTTTTATAATAGTGTGTATTTTTATGCTATTCAGCGTAATGGTCTTTTTGATAAGCTATGTTTTATTCTCTTTTCATGTGACATTTGCGCCCACTACATCACCCATACCTCCTCCTACTGTTTCCTCTCATTCTTTCCACCCTCTGCCTGACCACGAATCAAATAGGAGATTAGAGTTCATTAATAACTCCTTCGTTCAGTTATTACACCAACACCAACTTGTAATGAACACAACTAACTGTTGGGTGTGTGGTCTCATGCCCCACACCACGGATAAAGGTATCCCCTATTTGGTCCTGCCGTTTAGTCACAATGGTTCAGTCTGGGCATATAGGACAATGTTCATATATGCACGAGAAATCCAACCCCTACGTTCTGTAAAAGACAACCTCAAGACTAGCGCCCTAGTCAAAGGTATAGTTGACATGATCAAGGAAGTAACCTCTTACGAAGATACCCCGGATGATGAGATACTTGCATATGTAGGTTGGAACGTGACCGGATATGGCACTACATTAAGTGAGAAACAGCAAGCCAAAAGATCGTCCCCTATCTGGATTGTACCTCATCAAGGTCACCTGTGTCTGCAAGGTATTGGCAAGAATCCCAGAGCTCAGCTAGGGAAGAGTGTCTGTACAGAAACGTATGTTTTTGGATCTCAGACTTCCCCTGCGTTTTTAGCCGCTAAGGGTACTTATTTCATCTGCCATGATAGAGCCTATACATGGTTGCCCCCTGACTTCTCGGGCTCATGTTTTGTTTCATTCCTGTTACCTCCCACCTACACAGCAGCGGCGGATTACCATCGGACAAGGGTAGTTAGAGGTGTTTTGAGTAAAGAAGACACTGCAGGTCAAGAATTTGGTGACTTTGCATTGGGTTTTCTGCCGTTCTGGGGAGCCATGGCTAACAGCAGGAACATAAGGCAATTGACAAGGGTAGTTGAATCCACCGTGACTGAAACTGCTGGTGCCCTTAGTAACCTGACTGCTGAGCTCCAGTCGGATCGACTTATGACCCTTCAGAACCGGGTCGCTTTGGATGTAATACTTGCGGACCGAGGTGGAGTATGCAAATTGATCCAGTCTAGTTGTTGCATTTTCATCCCAGATAATGCTCCAACAGTGTACAGGGCCATCTTCAAACTGCATAAGATTTCCGAATCTATTCATGTGGATAAAGGAGATTGGTCATTAATGGGATGGTTCTGGGAACTGATATCTGCCTGGGGATGGAAAATTCTGATGGTCATTGGGATGGTCTTAGCCATTCTTTTCCTGTTCTGTCTATGCATACAGTGTGCTCCTGCAATATGTGGCCTCTGTGCTACATCATGTGTGAGGAAGCCTGTGTCAAGAGATGAACTCAGTACTAGAATGATGTTACAGCAACATCTCAATGACTTTAGGAATTTAGATCTGGACTCAGACTAACATGAGGATAGATTAATTGCCTATGTAAGGGCAAAAGGAGGGTTTGTGGTTCTGAAAATCTGGATTCATATAATAGTACTGGACTCGAGAATAAAAACTTCGTCGAAATAGGACGAATTTGGTATCAAAAGACCGAGAATGACGAGTACATCATGTACATGTATTTTCGGCGTATTCGAGTGACGATTTCACCTCGAAATCGTCATTTACATTCTGAACCCCACTCCCATTTATATGTTGCCCTTTACATAGGCCTTAATCCAGTTGAATTTGATTCCACAAGGACACATACTCCTTAATCGACTTCTCCCTGACCTCAGTACAAGTTAGAACCATTGCCCCAGGCCGAACTCGTCAGGTCAGTTCCCTCCCAGTGGCCGAGCAAGATAGCATCTAGGCTCAACCAGCCATAAAACCATTTCAGCGCGCACACCTGCCATATCTCGCTCACATCTTTTCTCCACTCCTTTTCTTCACTTGCTTTATGATGGGGAGGTGACCGTTTTTATTGGGGGTCCAGCGATATCTGATGAAATGTTGGGCCTTGTCGGATGATTTGTTATGGGCAGCACGACGTGAAATATGTACATGTCATCATGACTCTGCTTTTCTTTTGTAACCAGTAACTATAAATGAAATACCACGAATTCGAAGAATGTTTGCCCAAGGCCGAATATCAGGTATAAAGAGAGAAGCCTGACTTCGTGAAAGTGTGTAGTCTCCTGAGAATATACCCGTATTGTACTTCTAGGACCCTGTTACCTTGGTTGCAGCCAATAAACTAATCTTTGACTTCACCTAGAAGACTCAGAGTTTCTGTAGGTCTGACTCAGGAGAACCCGAGGTCTCCGGGTGTTGATTCCCTGACACCGCTGGGTTACCGGTTCTGTTCCGGTTCTTAAAAACCCAGTACCTCAGTTCTCCCCGGAAGCCACGCCCCCAGCGCCTGGACCCTTGAAAAACCGGCCGTTACCTGCTTACTGGTGGGACCTGTCTTTCTACAGCCTGACACAGCGAGAGGAGCGAGGATCACAGAACCTACCCTGATTTCTTCCTGCCACCTGTTCCCCTGTTTGCCGGTCCCGCTTCGCGGGACCCGCTTCACCCGGTCAACGAGGGAGCGCGGGCTGCGTAGGCTCAACGGGGCTGCGAGCAAAAGTGCAGGGACTCCATTGCCCAGGAGTCCCTGCGAGGCCAATCACAGTCACCTGGCCAGCTCTCCCCGGAAGCCACGCCCCCAGCGCCTGGACCCTTGAAAAACCGGCCGTTACCTGCTTACTGGTGGGACCTGTCTTTCTACAGCCTGACACAGCGAGAGGAGCGAGGATCACAGAATCTACCCTGATTTCTTCCTGCCACCTGTTCCACTGTTTGCCGGTCCCGCTTCGCGGGACCCGCTTCACCAGGTCAACGAGGGAGCGCGGGCTGCGTAGGCTCAACGGGGCTGCGAGCAAAAGTGCAGGGACTCCATTGCCCAGGAGTCCCTGCGAGGCCAATCACAGTCACCTGGCCAGCTCTCCCCGGAAGCCACGCCCCCAGCGCCTGGACCCTTGAAAAACCGGCCATTACCTGCTTACTGGTGGGACCTGTCTTTCTACAGCCTGACACAGCGAGAGGAGCGAGGATCACAGAATCTACCCTGATTTCTTCCTGCCACCTGTTCCACTGTTTGCCGGTCCCGCTTCGCGGGACCCGCTTCACCAGGTCATCGAGGGAGCGCGGGCTGCGTAGGCTCAACGGGGCTGCGAGCAAAAGTGCAGGGACTCCATTGCCCAGGAGTCCCTGCGAGGCCAATCACAGTCACCTGGCCAGCTCTCCCTGGAATCCACGCCCCCATCGCCTATGTTAACAATTGACACATTCCCCGCGCCCGCGGGACGCGCGCGGGACGAAGCGCGGAGCGAAGACCGGGCAAAGAGCAGGCCGTTTTAGGCCGTTAGAGGCCGATTAGGGCCGGGCTGGGCCACCCCCCTAATTTCTAGTTCAAAAACCGACCACGCAACTCCTCTAATTCTGCAGGTATGTCTCCTAGAGGATCCAGGAGTAAGACTGCGGCAAAAAAAGGGCAACTAATTGGCCCTATAGACAGTTTTATTACAAAGGCAAACTCTTTTATAGATCAGAGCATCACACTTATCGAACGAAGGGTATCCCAAGACCTCCTGGAGGCTAGAAGATCCTCAATGGGTCACCTGGCAACAGCCAGAACGCCGGTCCCCCAAAAGGATCAAAGACAGAGCGAGGGTGGGAACAATAAAAGACAGAGTCTTCCAAACATAGTGGATCTATCGGCCTCGCAATTCTCACAACTTTCAGAATCCCAATCAATATCTGATTTAGATCTAGAAAAAAAAACAGACCTAGCCCCACACCCCACTCCTGAAGAGGTAAGACAGGCAAGAGGGAGGAGAGAGGGAGCCATAAGGAAGAAAAATCATCTAGTGATAAGCAAAGTACCAACGACTCAACCAACTCCAGTCACAATAGAAGAAACAGGGAATACACTTAGCCCCCCTTTGTCGGAAAACCAGAATAGGCACACTGCGATGATACATCATGTACACGATGCCTCACTCCTCACAAGCCTAGTGCTAGCATCAGAGGATTCCCCAACAAAGGAACCTGAACATAATTATAACACAGACTTATTAGTAAAAATCGGAGATCTCCTACACAAAACCCTTGCACCCATACAAGTCACATTGACATATTTAGAAAAAGCAGTAGTCGAACTCTCAGCCCTGGTGAAGACTAAGCATAACCCTAATCGTTCTCAAGAGCCACCAAAAGTACAGAAGCCCGGGATGGCTAAGTCGTCAAACTCAATCCCCGGGGCTCAAGCTAAAAGCTCGACCCCTGTGCCCACTGTAGTACTGAAACCCACAACCACGATAGCGTCTAAGAAAAAAACAGAAGAGATTTTATCTGCAAATACCCTATCTGGAAAAAACAGTACTCCTTGTAATACCGTCACCACAGACATGAAGAATAAACAACCCCAAATTAAACAACCCCAAACACATTGAGAGAGAGAGAGACAACAACAGGGCGAAACACGACCGGTAACTCTTCCACCAGAAGCGAGCCCATTTGTTGTTATTCTGACCGGTGTCCCAGAACTGATGGACCAAAAACCTGAACCAAATTGGTCCTTAAAAAACAAGATACAACACTGGCTTAGTATAAATCGCCCACCACCTCCCTATTGCTCCACCAGAATTCTAATGGTTAGAAGAGCCCCCTGGGTTGGCCATGGTAAAAAAACAATACAGGGTGACTGCATTTTAATTACTTTTGAGGACCCTAGAATAGTGGAATATATCTGCTCAGAGGAGGATTTAAACCTAAATGGGGGGATAGGCACAAAGCGCCTCTCTTTCTTTTACCCACCTAGATTTCCGAATGGTCCCTCACAAAATGATGGACCCTGGTACACAGTGGGCCCCCGTTACCGAGGAAGAGAAAGGGAGGAGTGGAGAGGGCAAGAACAGTGGAGAAATTACAGAGAACCACCACGTTGGGAGGGTTGGAATGGAATACCACTAACGAATATGTATAGTGGCCTAGAGTGCGTGGACTGACCATCACAGCCAGACGAACAGGCCCCCAAACTTCCAGACAACCCCCCAACCCTAGACAAACCTCTAACTTTTGATGACCCAGCTACTTTTGGTAACTCACAAATCGAAAATAGCCCTAATAATGAACCTCCATCTTTGACCATGATCTCCTGGAACATCGCAGGATTACGGCCAAAGGTTGAGGATGGGAGTATCATGCATCCTGTGGACGGGCATCAAATAGTCTGCTTACAGGAGACATGGTCGCCAATAGAACTCCACTTGTTGGGTTATGAGACGTACTTTTCTCCAGCATTGGTGGGACAAAAGGGTAGGCCAAAGGGAGGATTAATCACTTATATAGCTAATACCATCCAAAAAATAAAAATAAACATTATTGAACTGGTACATAATTTCCAGATCATTTGTCTCTCCCTACCCAAAAATGAGTTTGTTGTCCTCGTTAACTTTTATAACAACCTCGACGAACCACAGCTCCAGGAAGTGTTGGCGCACTTGCACGAGAAATTAAACACCTTAAGGCAGAAACGAGGAGCAAAGGGCTCAGTATCTATAATATGGGCAGGGGACTTCAACTTGCATCACTGTACACAGCCAGAGCAAAAATGTGCAGGAATGGTGACAGAGGACGGTAACCCCCTCACTCACTTTTTTCACAATAATATCGGTGGAACAATGAACGATATTCTATCAGACCTAGACCTTCAAGTAGCAAACACCCCAGATGGTAGAACTAATTCTCTAGAACCGACATATGTAGGAAGGGGATTTAGTACTACAGTTGACTATATTATAATATCGGCTAGTTTACAAACCAGAGTCAACCAGTTTGAAGTTTTACCCAACACTTTAAGTGATCATTCCATTCTTAAATTGGAAATGTTTTTAAACTATCAACAATCCCTACCTGTGACACTAGCTAGTGCATTGACCCAGGATAATATAAATCTGGGCCAAATAAATGGGTATACAATAAAGTGGGGGAAAACAAACCCAGGGGAACTTATCAAAGATCTGATAAAATTGGCATACCCCCAAATCAAGAAATGTTTAGACATACAGACAGAAGATGAGGAACTTCTTAGTAACTTTGCCCAAATCATGGAAGAAACCAAATCTCTACTCACAGTAAAACATAAAGTAGGCCCCCAACAAATCAAAGGATGGTTTAATCATGAATGCACCCAGGCTCACTCAAAACTCAAAATAGCACTAAATAAGGATGAAAGGGACCCCCACGTTATATCCGCACTAAGAAAGGAATACTTTGCCATCAGGAAAAAGAGAAAGGCGGAGTTAAAGCAAGCTTTGTTGGATGAACTCCACTCTAGTGCCCAGGAAAAAAACAGCCAGGCATTTTGGAGAGTAGTGAGAGCCCCATTTTTGGTTGACGATAAAATCCCAAAAATTGAAGTTGCTATAGATGAGTTAGAATGGGTATCACACTTTTCAAAAATTTTCCAAAAACAACCAACAGAACAAGAAATTGAAGATAGAAACTTAGTAGTTCCATCCTACCCCATCCAAATAGACTTTGAAATGTCTGAGGTCCTTTTGGCCCTGAAATCAAGCAAAAACAGAAAAGCTCCAGGACCGGACGGAGTCCCGGTAGACTTTTTAAAATATAATACAGATCTCTGGGCCCCTATCATCACCAGGGTATGCACGGCAGCTGCAAAGAAAGGAATCCTGGAGTCTTGGACAAGGTCCGTGATGGTACCGATTTTCAAGAAGGGTAATCGCCAGGATCCCGCCTGCTACCGCCCAATATCTCTGCTGGATTCACTGGGAAAGATAGCAGGCAGGATGATCCTGGAGCGACTTCAAAAATGGGTGGAGGAGAGAGGCATCCTGTCTGAGTTGCAATTTGGTTTCCGGGAGGGTTTCGGAACTGTGGAACAAGCCCTAAACCTCTCCATTATCTTCGGAAAATACATACATGCAAAGAAGGACAAACTATATATGATCTACGTGGATTTGTCATCCGCGTTTGACTGTGTTTCTCATACCAAATTGTGGTCCCTCTTGTCACAAATGGGGGTTGATCCGCCACTCCTGAATTTTCTGAGAGAAATGTACTCCAAACCCTCTGCCAGAGTCCGCTATGGTACAAAGGGTGAGCTGTCAGCGTCCTTTAGAGTAGAGCGCGGAGTCAGACAAGGATGTGTCCTGGCGCCTTTCCTTTTCTCCCTCTATACTAACAACTTGGAGGTTGAGCTTTTGAGGGGCGCCCAGGACCTCCCACAGGCAAAACAACGCCCGATTCCCGCTCTACTCTATGTGGACGATGCTGTCTTGCTGGCGCGGACTCCCCGCGAACTTCAGAGGATACTTAATAGATATTCTCTCTTTATGGGCACTCAGACCTGCACATAAATGTGAAAAAAACCTTTGTGATGACGGCAGGTGCCGGGAGAAAACACCCTAAAGATTTAATCCTCAAAAATCAAAAAATAGAGTTTGCAACCGAATATTGTTACTTGGGTATTACAATAGATAACAAATTGTCCTGGAAAATGGCAGTGGAAGCAAGGAAACATTGCTTTAAGAGAGCAATAGCGGCCTTGGTGTCTTTCTCACAAAAATTGGGAAAACGACCGCCCCTGGAATTACTAGCCATTTACAGAGCTAAGTGCCAATCAACAGCACTATATGGAGCCAGTGTATGGGGTCATATGGATGTTTCTTCCCTGCAAATTGCAGAAAATAATTTTCTGAGGTTCCTTTTAATGGCCCCAAAGCGATCCTCTACGTATGCATGTCATGTTGAACTAGGCGTCCCATACATTGAGGACTTGGCAAGAATACAACCGTTACTCTTATGGCGCCGTATTTGGACCTCAGAAAAAACGCCCTCACTAAGACAATAGTGGCAGATGCTATGACACTGGACCATGCTCTAAAAATAAAGTGGCTAGCTTACATCAGGAACTTTTTTTATTGACCTTGGGGCCGAAAAATACTATTCGACTCCTGAAAAAATCAGTGAACTCTCAAAAAAACAACTACAAACACTAGCCCTGGGACATTTGCAAAATCTGAGACTACAAACTGAAGCAGGCAAATCGTCTGTCCAACATGCTGTAATGGTTCAATCCACCCTTTCCATCCAGCCTTACTTAAATCTTAAAATCAGTGCTTTCGATCGTTTTCTTCTGATAAGATTCAGATTAAATCTATTTCACAGGATAGTAGCTTTCCCAGTAGCAAATGCATGGGATACGATTTTACCCCTGTGTCCCTGTGATGAAAAGTCATTACAAACCACTTTACATACAGTCTTGTTTTGCAAATTTTATCATGAACATCGCAAACTTTGGTTATTGACTCTGTTAAAATCTTGGGGATTTAGGCAGTGTCGTCCTGCTATGTTGAGTTTACAGCTCTTGGATACTGAAATTACCTGCTATCATGTTCTTAATTTTCTAAAATGCATATACAGACACAGAAAAAATCTGTAAAGTAATTTTTTCTAATTCATAGTATTGTAAATAGTTTCGTAAAACTTATCATTTTCTATGAAATTATTCTGCATTTTAAAACTCATGTTCAAAAATTTCTTACGATTTACTTACTATGTACTAACATTGCTTTTATGGATTTCTAATACTGAAATTCCGAATAAAGAATTTATTATTATTATTATTATACACATCTGGGCTGGGTGACAGCTACACTTTGTGCATTTCCTCTAGACAGCCACAACACAGGAAGGATAGTGTTGCAGGGACTCTGCACATACACAGAACTATGTGCAGGAAAACAGGACCTCAGTGAATAGGGGTGTACCAACCTACCACATCAGTACCCAAAATCCCAAACCGACTAGCTATAGTGTCTCATTCATTCTCCTCCAAATATCACAGAGCTACAAATGATTAGACAACCCAAAACATAACACTCCTGACTCTCTCGGGAATTGCGGGAGCAAGAAGTACTCTTTTGCTCACTCACTCGTACTTGTACACAATGATAATAGGCAGAGTACTGAAATAGTTTGAAATGTTAATTTTACCTATTGTGCTCTACAATACAGTATACGTGCCACTACTAGAAGCAAAATGCATAAACTCAGCAAAGTTAGCAATGTTACAATTCCATAGAATACAAAGGGAGAAGTCATTTTTATAAAGACTGTGGAATTAAGGTCTTTTAGGCCTGACCACCCTCCCTTTGACAAAAGGACAATCTCTGGGCTTTAACAGCAGACCCCATACCTTAAAGCCTGAGCCTTGCATTCACACAGTGTTAGGTTGACATGAGCTTATTAAAAGTTTAAACGGCATTTTTCCTTTCTGCTGCCTTTTGCACACGGCACACACTTTATTAATTGTTTAGAGTTTAGCAGAGTGTTTTGCTTCACACGAGAATAACACGTTTTTCTACATTAGTAGCCTTGCTTGGTAAGCTTAGTCTGAACAGTGAGTGCCGAGGCCTTGAAGGTTATTTCAACACAGTGGTTATTGTTTGGACTGATCAGCGCTCGTTCTAGACATAACACATATGCAGCTGCGGCCACCTCTGATATTGGCGTATTTAATATTGCACTGCGTGGGCATGATTACACAAACTTGGAGAACATGTGTATGCTGAGAGCTTGTACAGAATTTTATGTGATCCACTTCTGCTAATACCAGAGGTATGGAGCCGCCTATGTAATCCCAAGAGACCTTCTGTAGTTATAAAATAACCTACTAGCAAGGGAGGGTGAAATATAGGTATATTTTAAACCTGTTTCCATTTAGCATTAATATTATTTCTCCCTTTGTATTTTATGGAATAGTAACTATGCTGACAATCTTGTTTCTAATAATATGTCTGCTTGTATTAGCTAAAGTGCTGTGCATGAGAACAAGGCGTTAGAAATAAATATTTCAAACTTGCTCGTGTCTCTTTTTACTCCCTGTTTTGGACTGGTATGAGAGTATAACGAAAGAGTGTTCATGTTTTCTACATTGCCTGAGGTAACCTAAGTCGCATGTTCTGGGTTGTCTAATCATTGGTATTTTGGAAGAGCCAATGTGACACTGATGCTAGTCTGGTTGGGGATTTTTTGTACTAAGGCGAGTTTTGGCACACCCTAATTCACTGAGGTCCCAAGTCTCTGTGCATAGCTCTGTGTAGGAGCAGAATCCCTGCAACAACGTAAATCGAAGGAACAAACGTGCTCCTCATAATCAAAAACCTCTAAAAGCATGAGTGGGCAACTTGTGTGATACTTTGTTGCAATACGT
Organism: Lissotriton helveticus; assembly: GCF_964261635.1. NCBI lineage: Eukaryota > Metazoa > Chordata > Amphibia > Caudata > Salamandridae > Lissotriton > Lissotriton helveticus. The sequence goes on from NC_136065.1 coordinate 1,475,654,463, forward strand.
TCTACGCAACCGCACAGCTATGCCATTCAGCCAGAACTCTAAGTGCAGCTACACGCGCCATACGAACATCCCCAGCACAAGCCTGGTCATGAGCCTCCAAGGAGCCCATCAACTGGATAAAATACGGGACTGGACGTGACGTGTTGGAGAGGCATATATCCATTGCCCAATGAAAGGGGCATTGCTGGCAGTAAAAGACTGATTGCACACAAGTAAAGTAGGCAAAGCGAAAAGTTAATCCATAACTGATGCCAAGCATTGCTAATGGCAAGCATCCAAAAACGTGTTGAATGCGATCACGATACTGCTACAATTGGCTTGGCATTTGAGTACCACAAGATGCAACAAGAAAAAGGTCTCCCTCTAGACCTGTATTCCTTTTCACTGATTTAGCACAAATTCAAAACGTGAGCTAAAAATCTATTGATAACAAAGTGCTCAGACAATTTACAAAAATATATTTTTTTATTTCATTTCTTTTATCAAAAATGTTTTCATCATAATTCTTTTTTTTTTTATTTTTGCTGTATATAATCAACTCAACACATTATAATCCAGATGATTGTATAATCACATACCAGTGGAAAATTACAATGGAACAATAAATAAAGGGTATCCCCAGGTAGAGAAACAAATAAACAACTCACACACTCTCATTCATACAATACTTGTACACTCCCTATACATCCTTCACACTATTTCATACATCTGGGAAGCCAGCTGCAGAATGGCATAGTAGTCTTGGTGACCAAATACAACAAATGCATATAGCAGGATCTAAAAGGCAATGGTCGGCACGTTTCGGTGGCTATGGTAAGATGAAACGCCACCTTCCTCAGGACCTGCCAGATATAGGATCATAAAAAGCTGCTCAACCCAGGGGGTGGGGGGTATTTATTTATTTATAGCATTTTAACCTAAAAAGGTATACAAACAATGAGAAAATAGTCCACATGAAATATATGTATAAGTACAATATATATATATATTGATTGGACCACAATACTTTATAACCCGACAAACTCTCATATTCACCATCGCTTTGACGTCTTATATCAAACAATAATCTTTATAAGTCATACTGAGATAATCACCAAAACCACGAGACAAGAAACTCATATCACCCCTACTTACTAAGGGCTGCCAATGAGTTTTACACAAAATCCAAACAAAACCTTTTCACCACCACCAATTTCTGTGAAGAGAATAAAATGAGCACAGAAACACTTTTTTAAAGTGATCAACTGTCCAAAGGTCACATATCTAACATCAGGACACCTATTCCTATGTGAATACTTACTACTGAGTTTAATTTGGTGAGCTTGGCTGTTTCAATGATTCAGTTAGCAAATTTCCAGAATGCTGAGAAGACTGAAGGCAGAGTGGTACCACTTCTAACGATAAGTGCTTCAATATCATGCTCTGCTATCCTGTAAGAACAGAGTAAAAAAGGATAGTTTTTAAAGCAAAGCCCATCCATACTCCAATAGGACCAAACCACAAAATGTGGTAACTATGTTGAAAAATGTACACAGTAGCAATACCTTTTTGAAGGCAAAATTGCACTACATCGTGACTCCTCCTGTTTTTATACGTAGTGCACAAAGTTTCTTTGGCGCCGCAATACGCCGTGACTACAGGAAAGTTAGAAAAAATATACGCCGTCATTGTAAATGCAGAACAATTCCCTAATCTATCTCGGATTTGTTCGAAGTATTTGCCACTCGGAAAACTTAGTAGACTACAAGGCTTGACAACAGTATTACCTTTTTGGAAACGGAATAGCAGTACACCGCAACTCCTCCTGTTTCTACACGTAGATGCAAAAAAGTATCCTTACCAGCAGAGGTCTGCTGTGACTGTAAAAAAGTTGAAAGAATATGCCATCACTATAGATGCGGAACAATTCCCTCCTCTATTTTTAGCTTTCTAATTCAAAGTGTTTGCCACTGGGGTACCTGTATTATCCCTGTTCAGGTCTGCACTATCTCCTCCCTCAATTGATATTCCTGTGACTGCTCTAAGCAGTAATTAATTCTCCATGAGCTTCCATACATTTTTCTTTAAAAGCTATAAGAGATACAAAACATGGATTGTCCATAACGTCTTAATTAAGAACATATCCAAGCTCAACAAACTCCTAAATGTGTCTGACTTTGTTCTCCTATCGGGCTCCTGACAAGTTACATAATGTCAACTCCGTTGAAACCCCTCCCTAATGCCTATCTTACAGTCCTCTGTGTAATCCTTCCTTCTTGATGAGACAGTACTAGCGTCTTACTCTTCTCCCCAACGATTGCTAACCAACATTACTATGCCGGTATTTATAAAAAACAACCAGCTGTATATTGGTTAAAGTGGCCCAGCCCACTCCTCACGTTCATTACAGACTTAGGCTGTCTTCACGGATACCAACACCCTCCAGTGGACACGGTAGCCGACTCAATCAATGCCGGTCGAATTTAAATCCCTCAGCCAGACGCCCAAAAAAGCGGCGCGCAACGAGATAACTTACACCTGAGGGAACCATCAACACAGTAGAAGGACTCTACCTTCAAAATGGACCGCCATCTGGGAAGAGATCAACATAAACATCTCCTTCGAAACAGCGACATTCCCGGAAAGCTGGAAACACGCCGAAATCAATGCCATCCTCAAGAAGCCCAAGGCGGACCCCAGGGACCTCAAGAACATCCGGCCCATCTCCCAGCTCCCGTTTCCGGCGAAGGTCATCGAGAAAATTGTTAACATGCAACTGGCCCGCCACCTGGAAGACAACAACATCTCGGACCCATCCCAGTCCGGGTTCAGACGAAACCACAGCACCAAGACAGCCCTCATCGCCGCCACAGACGACATCAGGCGCCAACTAGACAATGGCGAAACATCAACCCTCATACTCCTGTACCTGTCAGCCGCCTTCGGCACGGTCCTCCATCGCACTCTAAAGACACACCTCCTAGAAACCGGAATCCAAGAGAAGACCCTTGACTGGACCACGTCCTTCCTCTCCGGCAGAACCCAGAGCGTCCGCCTCCCGCCCTTCCGATCCAAGGCCACCGACATCATCTGTGGCGTCCCCCAGGGCTCATCCCTCAGTCCAATGCTGTTCAACATCTACAAGGCCCCACCAACACAACCTCAATATCATCTCCTACGCTGACGACACCCACTTCATCCTCTCCCTCACCAAGGACCTGCACTCCGCCACGAGGGAATGAAGGCTGTTGCCGACTGGATGAGGAACAGCCGTCTGAAGCTGAACTCGGACCAGACGGAGGTACTCATTCTCGGACCCACCCCCTTGGCCTGGGACGACTCCTGGTGGCCGACCACACTGGAAACAGCACCGACACCCACCGACCATGCACGCAACCTAGGATTCATCCTCGACTCCTCCCTCTCCATGTCTAAACAGGTAGATCCCGACCGAAACAAGAAGAGCGGTGACACAGGCCCCCGTCAGCAGCAGACTGGACTACGGCAACGCACTGTACACAGGAATCCCAGCCAAACACCTACGTCAACTACAACGCATCCAAAACGCCTCCGCCCGACTGATCGTCAACGTTCTCAGCCGCATCCACTTCACCCCCCACCTGAGAGACCTACACTGGCTCCCCGTCGACAAGAGGATCACCTTCAAGCTCCTCACCCACGCACACAAAGTACTCCACAATGCTGGACCAGCCTACCTAAACAGCAGACTCAGCTTCTACACCCCCACCCGCCAGCTCCGCTCCGCCAGCTTCGCCGCTGCTCCCCGCATCCAACGAACAACCTCCAGTGGCAGATCCTTCTCCTACCTCGCCGCCAAGACCTGGAACACGCTCCCTACCCACCTACGCCAGACCCAAGACCTACTTGCCTTCAGAAGACTCCTCAAGACCTGACTCTTCGAGCAATAGCGGCACCCCCTCCCCTCAGCGCCTTGAGACCCTCACGGGTAAGTAGCGTGCTTTACAAGTACTCTGATTGATTGATTGATTTACTCACCGCAAAGTACCTGATCAACATGTATAGGCGAATCAACAGAGAGAACGGACTAGAAATTTCCCAATCAACATGTAAAGGGGAATCAGCACAGAAAGCGGACTCCTGTGAGCCTCAATCTTAAGTGAGTGCAGTTGTTTCAATACAGGAATAGCCGCAACAACACTCCTGACTACATCAAAAACGGACTTGTAAAGTCCATAAATACCACCATCTGTATGCAATCTCGAGAATGTTGAGAGTGCAGAAGTCCCTTATTTAAATGTAAGCGAGGAACCGTAATAGTCTAGTGCATCATTCTTACCACTCTTTTATACAGTTCCCTGCGTCCAATTTAGATTAGGCGATCTACTGGAAAACATGGTGCCCAAAAAAGATATAAACTATATCTAATAATGAGTCCTGATTATAACAGTATAGTCTACTGACAAAATATATTCCCCAAAAGGATCCGACTTCTACTCTAGGTGGGGAACCAGGGCTCTAATGCGCCAATAGTATACCAGAGGACCACACCTATTTCTACTGATCTTTTGCAGTGATGCCACAAGGAGAATTACCAAGATTGAGTGACATGCCACTGAATATCTTCATTCAAACCCTGTTTGACACTGTCCATAGTAAAGATCCAGAAGGTTTCCCTCTTTTTGCGAATGATATCAATGGGAAACCCAGTTTTGATTTTAATCTTTTCCAAGACACACCATCTGATGTCACTCTCAGAGTGACCTTTATCCAAACAGTGTTGGGCAAGAGGGGCTGTAATATTCCTTGTGTGTATTGCTGATTTATGTTCGCTAAAGCGTGTGCGAATCTCTCGAGCAGTCTCACCAATGTATAATAGTCCACATGGACATATGAGCAGATCTACAATGTCCTGGCTTCTGCAATTAGTGAGGTCCCACAATGTGATATTGCGACCTTGGTAACACAATGATTCAGTGACAATCGCCGCCTCACAGGCATGGCAGGAACCACACTTATGGTTGCCTAGTATCATTGGTAATCCTGTAATCGAGGTCTGACGTAAGGAATTATTCACAGCTGGTCTCGTAAGATCTCACATTATGAGCAGCCATTACGCAGCATGAACAGGGGAAGCAGGATTCCAGCACCTAAAGCCTCCAAAGACGATGGAAAAGATAGGATGAATAAAAGCCGGTATTACTCTGAATATCGTCTGAAAAGAAGTCAGAAGGCCGGATCCCACAAAAAAATGTGCAAGGTCTTTAGTGTCAGACGCATGAAATATTTGGTGTATTAGCTCCCTAAAATGTTGTGGGAGTTTAGTGTTCACTAGGGACTGTATCTCACTGAAAGTCCTAGCCACCTGTAGTTAGAAGGTCTCTCGGGCAGAAGTGAGAGACACCTATTGTTGGAATAGTAGCACTTTGAGCATGCTCAACTTGTTGAAATCTGTTTTCAAAGTCGGAATGGAAGGCCAAATTTAACTATCTAGACTCCCATGCGGGGGTGGAAAAAGCACATTGCTACAACTAGTTACGCGCTGGGAAACTGTTACTAAATATGGGACTCCCGCCCACAAACCCCAGCAGTCCTGGTTGTTCAAAAGACGATAACTACCATTTGTAAGCAATGTAAAAGCGGGAATTATTGATGGCACTGGGGTCCCCTTTAGAAAACAAGCCAGATTAGGTGCTGAAAGGTTACAGGCGCTGTGCAACTTAATGTGTTTGGAAACCAGGGAATGTCCTATTGTGGAATCGCAGTTCTCCCCTGTAAAAAATACGTCCTTACCCTCCCTCTGACATCTGTAAGTGAAAGGCAGGGACCACAATTCATGTAGAAAAGCACTACCCAATGGTTCAAAACGGCCAATCGGAAAATGTTGCATGCATGATTTAAATTGAAATAGGGAAAAAGGGAGAGAGGTAACCCCATGAATTAACCAAACAGCAAAGTCCATTTCCGCTACCAGGAATGGCAAGGGCTCTAATTGTTCAATATGCAATATTGTACATGTAGCATCTCTTATGGACATAAATCGTTGTTCATCAGTTAGATTAAATGGCAAAAATAAAGCAGTGGCATTCAAATAATCCTAAGGTACCTTTCCCATTTTAAGAGTTTGCAATGTCCAAGCAAATTGCATAACAGATCTTAACTGATTTTGACCATGATATAACACAGAAACATCACTTTGTACAATATCAATAACAGATGAAACAATATTATCCAACGTATAAATGTTTGAGGAAAGTGTGTTAATGCTATTGTCTACTACAGCACAGACTTTCTCTAAATTAGCTTGATCAATTTAATGCAGGTGAAAAGCAGCTCCAATCTGCGAAAGCTTCCAGATTTCATTGTATGCAGCATATATAAATTGTTTAGCTCTAGGATTCCTAGGTCCTAGGAGAAAATCAGCTCGATTGATGTCATTCGACGGGAGAGAAAGATGTTGTTTCACTGATGTCAGTGTGGAATGTTCCAACCATTATTGGCATAACTTACCCACCGAATATGTGGTGACCAAATGTGTAACGGTATACCGAGTGTCAGGTCTAATCTGAACGAAACTGGGTGCAACATTATAAAAACACATTTGACATGCATTAGCATTGGTTTGCCACACCACCCACCGGGAAGAATCAATTTCAGAGACATTGGAAGTGTAATTTCGAAGCAAAGATTGTAATACCTCGATGCTATAATTTGTGTGAGTGCGCCAATCTTTATATTCCACTAAAGTCAGAATGGATGGAGTATTTACATTTTTGACAGTTGCCAAACCAAAACAAGTTGTTTGGTACACTGTATCATTTAAAAACAAAATTTGAGCTGGGATCAGGGAGGCACGATGTAAAGCTTCAGTTACCTGAAACTGCCAAGGCTTTGTGTCCTCGATTGATTTTAAATCAACACTCTCTTTCCAATGATCATAACCCAGTGCAGCCAATTTATTTCTAACCAAGTTGGTGTAAATCAATTTAGTGTGGGTTAACATGAATTTGGATTGTGAAGATGATCAAAGTTTAAAGTAACAGGATTCTGGATTAGATATGTCATAATCTGTAAAATAAGTGAATTTATCACTAAGAGTTTTAGAACTCCCTTCTACGGGAGTAGGACAATGCTCCCATCGTGTATAATTAAAATCAGGTCTTATTGTATTTGTTTTGTGTAATAAATGATGCCCATAATGTTGATTACAAAATTAATCCCCATAGGTAGCAGAATTTAAATACAAATCTTCAGGATTAAAGGCAGCATAATATTTCAAATCTAAAACAATGCATGCACTGCTTGCACGTCCCAATCATCAGAATGTATGTCCGTTGTAACTACATTTCCTAAAGAGACGCGAAACACGTATGGTACCCTAAGTTTTTTTTTTTTTTTTTTTTTTTACGAAACAAACCAAGACGCCGTACGCAGCCCATACGAGAAGAAGCCTTGTTGCTGATATCCGGCGAGTCTGGCCGTTACTTAGAATATCTACACGCTGAACCGAATCCACATAGTGGACAAGGCCACTATACCCTACCGGCAGCATTTACCCGCGGCCGAAAGGGTCCAGAGAAATCACGTCTTCCAAAAAACTAACCGAGCGAAGACAATTTGTTAGCCGCGCGTGTTTAACAAAACCTACACGGCAAAGTAAGCGTCATACCATGACCACCTTTCAACATCCCAATTTAAGGTAACGGCTATCCCTTCACTCTGCGCACGGTGTGTCCCTTTACTAAAAAAGAGCAACACCTTCGTGATCACACTGTATCAGCATACTGATGGTACGGTCCTGATGAAGACACAGCTCACGTGTCGAAACGCGTCGACAGGAAACCATCCACTTGTATATTGCTCAAATGAATTTTTAAAAGTGTTAAATCTTGTATACTTATGTAACATTATAATGAAGGTTACATCTATTTTTAATATTGAACAAACAATCTTATCGCACGATTTTTTTAATGAAAAAACTCCAAGACATTAAAACCAAGTTCACACTTGAAAGCAGTTGTATCATGTTTTTGTAGATACGATGTTTTGTATCTGAATACGCCAGTAATTCATGTGTATGCCTGGGTAACTTTGCTTACATATATAACCCTAAGTACCTCAGTCAGGCCATGCATTTCGTAAGCTACTTTGTCCCAAACGATGCCATCTGCAACAGGGAATGCTGAAATGTTAACATGAGACTGATCACGTTTCATGATATGGGACGATGTATGAGGGGCCAAAATTCCATCGACCAAGTTCACAGCAGAGCTGATAGAATTGAAAAAACCAAACAACAACAGGTTCTGCTCATGTGTCACCAACTTTAACCCAATATCTAATGACCCTAAGAAACTCTAAACAAAAAGCCTGACAGTGGAACCCTCAGAGCCACAGCACATGAACTGCTATCCCTTTAATATTCCTACCCCTCTATTTTTTTTTTTGGTTTGTGTGCACACAGAAACGCACTCACCATTACATTGCCAATCAACATGGGATCATAACATTTTGAAACATAAGCACAGGTGCACCACACATCAATTATAAAGACTAAGGGAGCAACTGTATAATCTGTATACAATACAGGTATTATTCAAAGTTTTTCTTTTATTCCAATTTTCTATATATTTTTTTTAAAACATGGTCATAAACATCAGTTTTCACAGTGATACAGCTGACACATTTAGTTCTACTAGAGGACTTCTTCAGGGCTGTTAATTTAAACAAACAAAGATATACATCAATACACAAAGACCAAAAAGCACATATAACACATCACATACTATACATAACAGTAATCTTTTTTAGCCATAGGGCTACATTTAAAGTCCTATACACAGAGCAGCAAAAGAGAAGACAAATAGGGAAAAGACAGAACAACTTTTTTTTATAATTTAAAGTATTTTCATACACATAAGCACCATTTTTACATAGATTTTTCATATAACTTCAATATATCTACCGCATATTAACAATCATATCAAAAAAGAGAGAATTACTTCAGAGGAAAAAGCTAAGCACTTCCAAATGGGAATTAAATGCATGGAGTCACTAAATAAATATAGAGAGTGTGGGAAGAAAAGAGGAAATGACAACGTCATATAAGTGAATAAAGCGAAAAACACAACTTAATGATTCTGTTATCTGCTATGTGATTTCAGCAGGAAAAGGAAGAAAGCGAAAATAGAGATAAAGAATGTAAGAAAAGAGTGTATGGCCGGGACTGAATATCAACGGAATCAGCTGACTGAGAAAGCGCAAATAAACATAGTAAGGTACCCACCACTGATAAATTGTGGAGGTCTGTCACAGCAAAGAAAGAAGGCCAAAAGAATGACCAGAGTAACTGCTTATATATTGGTCACGGCTATCAAGAATACCTATAGAGAAATAGATGTGGGTTATACACCAAGGTCAACTATTAAGACACTGGGTATAAGGGTCATACATCTGCCCAGTAACATAAGTGTACTTACTTAGTGACAAGTGTAGAGGCAGCCTTCCTTCAAATTAAATAGACACAGAGAGTAAAAATGTCAATTGGATCCAATGCGGGGGCAACGTCCGTTATGCAGGATGGCGCAAAAACGAAAGGAGATCGCATCTGAAACGGTTGATACTGAAATCTAGGAGATAAACCAAGAGGGGCACTCCATCAATAAATGGAACCCAAAATAAAATTACAATTCGAATATCACCTGTGAGAAAGTGCCATCTTTCTTGCCTTGGTATGCCCCACACATTTTTCTGAACTGCTGATGTACTTTGACTGAGTGTGTCCTGGGTCCCTGTCAATCAGGAACCCAGGGCATGTGCTCCTTCCCTAAAAAGAAAAGCTATGCTTAAACAAAATACCCTATTGGCACCTCTGGCCACCTGTCAGCCCCTAGTAAATGGTACCCTAGGGACCCAGGGCATGGTGATCAGAGAAGACCCCTGAATGCTGCAGCACTTATTGTGCCACCCCGAGGGGCCCTGTACCCTGGCACCCACACACTGCCTTTGCAGGCTGAGTGCCTCAGTACAGAACTAAAATGAGAGTCGACATGGCATACATCCCTGTATGCCATGCCCACAGACCCCACTGCCCTGGCATATGTTAGTCACCCCTCTAGCTGGGTGCCCTATTCCAGAGGTGAGGGCACAGGTGCATGAGTCCTGTGCCCCTACAGTACCCAGGGTCATTCCTGGGCACTGTAAGTGCAGTGATGCCATTTAAGAGTATATGGTGCTGGGAGGTTGTCATTACGAACTCCACAGCACTATAATGACTACACTGAAGACTGACAAGTTTGGTACCAAACTTCTCAGCACATTAAACCCGCACTGATGCCAGTGTGTGATTTAATGTAAGATGCTCGAGAGGGCATCCTAGAGATGCCCTCCAAAACCCGAACCTACAATCCATGTCTGGGCTGAGTGGCTGCAGAAGCTGCCACACAGCAGACATGTTGCTGGACCCCTGGGTGGAGAGCTCCCCGCTCTCCTGGCCCTGCAACAATGCACATCCTGGGCGAGGTGCTATGTCTCCTCCCCCAGGATGGATGGGGGAAGCTTCAAAGGCATACCGCCTCTGAGAGCTTCTCCAGACCATTTGCTGCACCCAGCAACTGCCCCCCCGTTCTACCCCCACTCTGGCGGGAAGACTGGCGGGAAAAGCTACGTCAGGAAGGAGGGTGTGCCAACCTTTGCCAACTCCACCCCTCAGTTGGAGGAGGCGAGGTGAAGCATGACCCCGGGCTCCAGCCATCTTGTAGATGGGGAGCCCTGCCCAATCCCAGCTAGGCTCCTGCCCCCCTCCCATGGGAGAGGAGCAGACTAGGGGGTGTCCTCACCCCAGGACAGGGACCCATTGGTCCCTGCCCTTGCCCTACCTGTAACGCCCCTAAATTTAGTATTTAGGGGCTCCCTGAACCTTCCTTCCTCAGATCCCGATATCAAAAGAAGAAAGAAGATCAAGAAGAAGAAGACCTGCTGCCCAGCTCCTAACAACAGGACAACAACTGACTTGACCACCATCCTACCGGCCTGTTGATCCTGGAACCTGCTCCTGCCTAATCCCGGCGACCTCCGCGGACAGCTACCTTGGGACACCCAGGGGACCTGCCTGCCTGACCCTCTCGAAGATTGCGACTACCATCAGCAGAGGCTCTGCTGCAACACCCCACCTGGTGCTCACCAGGAAGCTCCGGACCAGCCCACTCTGCACCAGCCGAGCCCGGGCCAACCCGAACCAAGACCACGAGGACGTCCCCCCGGCGACTGGGACCCAAAGTCCAGTGGCCAAAAACCCTCCTCGACGAACCAGCCGACGCCTACAGACTCAGAACCTGGGGCCACCCCAACCGCAACCAGCCGAGGGTAAGCTTTTCCGACCCCCAAAGACACCCCTGCACCCGGAGCCCTGTGGCCCCCTGTGCCTCCCTTTGGAGTACCTACCTGTGCTCCATTATCCCAACTTACCTCTCGAAGTGCTGGTCGCCCCTGGAGAGTCACGATGCCTGAGCCTGGAGCCTTTGTTCCTCTTCCAAGATCCTCATTGGATAACATTGAGCGCCCGAAGGCTCAAAAGCACCCTGCACCCAGCCGCCCGAGTGCCGCTGGCTGTGACTTCTTTATCCTACTTCCGCCCCTTGCCCAGAGAAAGTGACCAGGAGCCCAGCTCCCAGAGCCGCGTGGCATGCTAGCCAGCAGCCACCTTTGAAGGCCCCCTTTCCCTCATTGGATAACATTGGGCCTACCTACCTCTGCACCCGGCGGTCCCTGTGCTGCTGGGACTGAACTAACTGTACTCACCTGACCCTGGGGGACCCCTGAGTTTAAGCCCAGAACCCTAACTTCACCAATCAAGTACTCACCTGGAAAACAGTAATTCACGTATCTGCCTTTGGATAACATTGACCCATTTTGACTCAAAAATTTTGAAGTGTGAAGTTTTGAAAACTGAAAGTATTCCTATAAAATCAGCCAAAGTCTAAATTCGAAAATACTCACCTGTGATCAGGAGAGAAGCCAGTACTGTACCTTTCAGCCCAGTACTGAACCGCAAAAGTAATCCCTAGCCGGTTTACTAGTAACCTGTATTCTCTCCATAGGAACCCATTGTCTGCTTTTCTATGAAATTTCTTCTAAGTGCCTACTTTTGAAAACTGCAAATATTCTTTAAAAATCGTACGAAATATTGAAACTCAATTACCTACCTGTTTTGAGTTAAGCCCCCATGCTGGCCCTAGGAGACTAGTGCTGGGTTACAAAAGTAACGCGATCGTACTTTACCTGTAACCTGAGATTCCTCTCATTGGATAACATTGTCAGAATCACCTTGAAAAGTTTTTAAGTGTGAACTTTTAAAATAGCTTTATATTAAGGAAAATTCATCACAGTAACTAAAATGTTTTTGCTAATCTGGTTTCAGCTTAGACCCCAGGACTGAATCTAAGATCTAGTCCTGGAACTACCAAAGTAATCCATAAAGTAATCAACTTTACTTTCCTATGAAAAACCCATTGAGCCCAATGCTAGAGTGTGTTTCAGAACTGTATTGCTGATTAGCTATCCTGTAATTATTGTGTGTACAAACTTATTGCTCCTCTGCAAAGTATTTACATGAGAGTACTCATACCTTGAAAAGTATATTTTGATAACTGTTGGTTCTAAAAATAAAACAAATATATCTGTGGATATAAAAACAATTGGCCTGGAGTTCAGTTTTTGAGTGTGTGAAACCTTTTGCTGACTGAGTGTGTACAACAAGGGCTTTACACTGTCCTCTGGTACTGCCTTACTGCTCGACCAAGCTACCACTTTGGAGAGTAAGGTCAGTTCTGACTTTAACCTCTGTTATACCTCTGGGGTTGGTGGACTCTATACACACTGTACTTCCTTCTAGTCCAGTATATATAGAACCACTTTCTCACATCACCACTGCACCAGAAATACTTACTGGATATCAATCAGAGTGCAGCTTCTTTATAAGAGCAAAAAAGCTATTAGTAGAGAGGATATGACCCCGAGGCAAAGACACGCATGTAAACTTAGATCAAGTCAGCCTGCTTGTGATCGCCCGATTGAGCCGCCTAAAAGGATAAGAGTAATCATAATCCATTTTATAGCATCCTCATTAAAAAGTCATGTAAGGTTAAAAGTTCAAAATATGAGTATTGCATTAGTTAAGGGCCAGTCAGAAAATCGGATTACCCACTATAAAGAAACGTGGTCAAAAGGCATGCTGATAGCAATCCTCTCTCCACTACAGGTTATGACTTAGTGGAAAATGTCACCTCTGCAGAATGACTATTACTGTTTCATGAAAATCAATTGTGTACTCGATACTATTATTAAGTTCTAACCACAGTGCCTGACTATGCCTAGATCCACTATAAACCAACTTTCCATGATATTAATTAGGGGTTGCCATAACGTCAGGATCTGATATTCCAATACTTACATAAGCACCAAATCATTAGCACCAATATCGTATGTATCAGTTCAATTGTAAGTTGTATGTGAAAGATCAGAGGTCGACAGCCTATAGTAAAACCAAAAACAAAAAACATGACATAAAGAATCAATGCTTATGATCCAAGCTTCTGCTAACTAGAGGCATAATGCCAGCACAGAAATATATATATATATATATCTATCTATATATATATATATATATAGATAGATATTACCTACTGGCGGTCGCCAGTAGGTATATATAGTTAGGATTTTTTCTCTATGGGTTTTTTGAAAATTCTATGTCTAATAACTTTGGCGTTTGTGGACGGAATCGGCTGAAATTTTCAGGAAAATGGCACATTTTGTTTCTGAGCAGCCCTTGAAAATTTGGGGGGGGTTCGTCCAGTGGGGGCCGAGAAAAAAGGGGGGTCCCAAAACGTGTTTTTAACATTGAGTTTTCCATAGGGCGGTTGGCCTCACTTTTAGCCCGAACGGCTGAATGGATTTGCACGAAACTTGGCAAAATTGTAGGGACTGGTAGCCCGATGTGCCTTTTGTAGGTCTCAATATATGTGCTCCAGTGGATTTTGAGAAATTAACGTTTAAAAAAAGATATATATCTGTAACAGCGGACCGGTTAGCGCTCTGGTTCGCGGACTTTTCGCGCAACGGAGCTTTGTGAAGCGAAGCTGATTGGTTCTCCGGCGTCTGTCAACATTCCAAACAGTCCGTAGCGGCCGCCATCTTGTCTCTCGGTAGGATCGAGAGACAAGAGGAGGTCAAAACAAAGGGGGAAATAACTATAAGGGGGCATAGTAGATCCTCGCTGACCCCCTAGGTTTGATGTGGAGGTTTTAAAAGGGCCCCGCGGGGCAAAAAAAAACCAAAATAATAATAATCGAACGGCTGAATGGATTTGCACGAAACTTGGCAAAATATTAGGGACTGGTAGCCCGATGTGCCTTTGCTAGGTCTCAATATATGTGCTCCAGTGGATTTTGAGAAATTAACGTTGAAAAAAAGATATATATCTGTAACAGCGCTCCGCTTCGCGTACTTTTCGCGTTACGGAGCTTTGCGAAGCTGATTGGTTCTCCGGCGTCTGTCAACATTCCAAACAGTCCGTAGCGGCCGCCATCTTGTCCCTCGGTAGGATTGAGAGACAAGAGGAGGCCAAAGCGAAGGGGGAAATGACCATAAGGGGGCATAGTAGATCCTTCCTGACCTCTTAGGTTTGATGTACCATTTTGCCAAGTTTGGTGTAATTCCGTTCAGCCATTCAGGCTGTAGACGTATGTAAATGTCCTATGGAAAATTGCATGGGGAAAACACATTTGAAAGTGTTGAAATTTAGAACCAATTAAAATGTTACTTTGGTTTTGTATTTGTGTGTGATGAAAGTTAATTGGTTATGTATATATGTCAAATGAGAGGAAACCACAGCCATTTTGTGATACTACTGTCTGAGGTACATTTGTGAGGAATTTTTGGTGGTGAATTTCTGGTGTTTGATTTACACAGTACTAACACTTCTGCTACTTTTAAAAAGGTGAGTTGTTAATTTGTAAGGGGAACTATGTTGTACACTTGAAGATAATTTGAAAAATGTTTTCTGTTATTTATTTGCTGTCCTTCTGTTATACTAAATACTTGATGAAGTTAGTTTTATATTATGTATTACTAAAAACGATAAATGAAAGTGATTATTTTTTTCTGCAATTTACAGCAAGCAATTTCAAAATAAAATGGCTCACAATGAAGAGACCGTGGCAATTTCTTTTGAATTGTCCACTACATTGATTGAAATTGAGAGCACCAATAATGAAATATTGTCACAAGGAGGACATGACTTGTATGATTCCATTAGATTGATTGAAATGGACAGCACCAAGAATGAAATATTGTCACAAGGAGATGACTTGAATGATTCCACTACATTGATTGAAATTGAGAGCACCAATAATGAAATATTGTCACAAGGAGGAGATGGCTTGTATGATTCCATTAGATTGATTGAAATGGACAGCACCAATAATGAAATATTGTCACAAGGAGGAGATGACTTGAATGATTCCACTACATTGATTGAAATTGAGAGCACCAATAATGAAATATTGTCACGAGGAGATGACTTGAATGATTCCACTACATTGATTGAAATGGACAGCACCAATAATGAAATATTGTCAGAAGGAGGAGATGACTTGAATGATTTTTTTGATCAATCTCTTGATGGCGAATTTATCGAGTGTTTGGAGACCATAGAGTTACAAGAATCATCATTGCAGACTTTTAATGAGGAGATTCCAGATGAGATGATTGAAGAGGAAATTACTGATGAGGACATGTTACTAGTTGTTTCAAATTTAGAAAATTCTGAAGAATAAATTTATATTTAGAAATCAAAAATTGTTTGAGACATTATTTATTTTTATTTTTAATTTATGAGGTTGTAGCGAAGTGATTGTAGTATAAAATGAGACTTATAGTATAGAGTGCAACATTTTTATGTTACATGGTAAGTTTACTCATATTTACTTCCCTTCTGCCACTATATTATCTCCAATGTGTATTTGACATGTCTTCTTCATCTCCGGCCTCCTTTCTCTCACTGTGTGTCTCCGATGCATCTTATCGCTGGTATTTTGTGTAATTACAGAAGAGAGTAAAATAAAATAGTTCGGAACGTGAAAAGGGGGCAAAGTAGAGTACTCCTCACCCCCTAGGCCTTTTTAGGCGGTCCCAAAAGGATCAGTTTCTGCTTTCCTGAGAGATTATGGTATGAGTTCCATATACCACAATAACTTGCATTACAACATGCAAGATATCTATCTCCTATTACCAACTTTTGGAGATATTCGCGCTAAGCGCGAATATCTCCAAAAAGTAACACCTGCCCTGAGCAGTTCTTAGCCATGTTATCCAATGGGAGGTGGATAACATGGCTAAGAGTATTAGCTCGGTAATGCATGAATATCGCTGAGTTTTTAGCGATATTCATGCATTGCGGCCGTTTATTATCGCATTTGCGATAAACCTTGATAATAGTAAGGTTTATCTTCGATAATTTCTGACGATGCTTAGTGGTAAAAAATTGGTTGGTAAGCATCGTTAGCGATAAATATCGCTTAACTTTGGTAATATGCCCCAACGTCTGTTAACGTTCGATTCGAAGGAAATGAGGAAGTGTTGAAAAACATTGTCTGCGCCATCTTGCCTTTTTTGAAATGCCACACTTTTGTCGTGCACGGCAGTCATTTTAGATGTCTTGACCAGACCCAATCTCTGCACGCTGTCGATTCGTAGCATGGCTCCTCACCCTCGTAAGCATCTCCCCCAGGCACTGGTCACCACCGCTCTCTGTCTTATGCATGGGCAATAAACCTTCCCCCATCTGCGCTGCTCTTCCCTGAGAATCACACTCTGTGCCCGCCCGACACCTCCCTTTCGCCCTATTCACTACCGCACCCTCTGACACTCCTCTTCCTCTGTGTCCGATTGTCCAGGCTATCAGCTAGCCCTGCAGATGTAGTTTATGGCCCCAGCTGTAAAGAATCACCCCTCTTCAAAGGAGTTATAGTAGATCAAGGCCCACACCCGATGTGATCCGTCACAGCACACGCGTTCCTACTATCTGAAAACCATCCTGTATTGTGATTGGGGAGAGGACCGAGCCTGAAGCGGAAGATTCCAGGAATGACTCTTTGTACATCAAAGTTTTTACAATTATGTGTCACATTAAAAATATATAGCACTCCAACAAAGTAGTAGGAATATAAAACTTTAATAACATATAAATATATACAACAAAACAAAAACAGTAAAAACATTTAAACAACGAAGAGACCGTGGCAATTTCTTTTTAATTATCCAATAGATTTATTGAAATTGACAGCACCAATAATGAAATATTCTTGTCAGTAGCGGTCTGTTGTGCGAATAGTTCCAAGGCAGCAGAACGCGCTGAAATCTAGATGGCACGAAAGTGATGTCTAGTAAGTTGCCGCCCAGCAAAAAACGGCGTGGGGCGCCGCGGGGGTGAGTGAGTCCAGTAGGCACCACAGCTATTCTTACCGGCATTGCAGAATTACTGCTGGGGACAATGCCTGTGCTGTAGCAGGGTCACAGCAGAAACAAAAAGGATTCTGTTGAAGATGTTGTTGGTTTTCAATTTGAAAACAGTTCTGGTGTCAACTGCTATGCTAATGTAGTGGTTAATGTTTTGTTTTCTCTAGAAAATGTAAAAGAGGGGGAGGCAGTCCAAAGTTCCGTTAAAAGGGCAAAGGAAAGGATCGGTGGTTTGAACTATCAGTCAAAAAGGGGAGGGGGTGCAATAATTTTTCCTACCGGGTCACACTGTGCTTTCACCGGAAGTGAGGTCTGCAGGATTGTAGTAATTCAAAGTGAGGCTGGCGCCAGCATGGGAGCGCCGACGTCCCGCGGATACAGTTTCATCACTCCACGGGCGATCATGGCAGTCATTCCCCATCGGGGGTCGGAGACTCCCGCGGCTCCTCTAGAATCTTCAAGGTCGTGGAGGACTACGGTGGTGGAGTCAACCAGTGACCGGGCCATTTCTTTATGTTGGGCCCGCTCTTGCCAGGTCGACCGCCATTTTGAGAGTTCGGCAGCTACCGGCGATCGCGGGGTCACATGAGCGGACGGGCTCCACCCTGCCGGGCGAGACGTTGCAGCATGGCCACAGTGGAAGAACCGTTATCTAGGTCGTTCCGAAACTGTGCAGCACTGTAGTTGTTAGGATGCCACCGCCTGGAGCGCTGAGGGTGCAGCTGGGAAGCCTCCACCTGGGGAGGCGGGAGAGGCCTGTTCGCACCGTCTCTCCCTCCCAGTGCACCCCACGGCGTCTCGCTTGAGATTTGTTATGGCCGGACCAGGCGATGAGGACGAGGGGGGGTCGGAGGCATGTGCAAGACATCCCCCTCCAGTGTTGTCGCAGCCATTATAAAAGAAAGAAGTGTCCCGTCCGTCTTCGGGCCGGGCTTCCGGTGGATGTCGGCCGGACGCCCCTGGCTCTGGCCCCATGAACGGGTTTCTTGGTTTATCGGCTGCAGCCGGATCCCGTCGGCCTCGGCCCCCCGACCGTTGGTGGTCGGACCGGAAGAGCATGTGGCGGGACTACCTGCAACTCTCAAGGGCCACCGCGGCCGGACTGGGAGAGAGAGGGGAGGGTCGAGGAGACATTCCCCCCCCCTGCAACTGTTCAGCGTTGTAAAGGCAATCCCCTGGCCGGGTCCCGCTGGTCTCGGCCTCTCCTCCGGCTACACCCTACGTTAGGATCTCCTGGCCGAGGCGTGGCAGCAGAACCTGCCTTATATGGGCTGCTCCCGGCTGGGCGTAGCCGGAACCCTGCCCCACCTTGGAAGTTTCCAGAGTGGGGGTGGATGTTCTACTGACTTGCATTTTCCCTAGTCTATCGATTTTTTTGGCGTGGCAGGCGGTGGGACAGCGAGGGGTGATTTGGTTTCTCTTACTGTTTTTCTGGTCTCTCACCACTGGCATATTTTAACGTTTTCTTGTTTCTAGGACATTAATAGGTTTTATCATTACGTTATGTTATCGTTTCTTTGTTCGTTGTTTAATAAAAGTTCATGTTCATCAGTGGCCTACTGATTTTCGTTTTCCTATTTTTTTCTTTCCAGGTTGTTTCATGGTAAAGTTTCTGTTAACAGGATACAGTGATCACTTCGTTATTATTGCATATGTCCTTTTCACTAGGGGTGCTCTCTGGTCGGGCCAGATGACGTATCTCTAGTAAATGGTCCGGGTGAAAAAGGTGCATCAATCAGTGGGGAGTAGATAGGCATGACAGATTACAACGGGGGAGAACGGTCCGCATTACGTACCCTTTCACTACTTGCAAAGATTTTCCTACGTTTATTTGCAAACAGGGAATACCTCCAAAAAGAACTAATTCCCAAACAGTCAATGTTCGGACAATCAATCAATCAATGAGGAATGAAATAGGTACGACGTGTTAAAGGCTTGCGTTACCTACCCTTCACTATCTGCAAAGGGAGATAGAATATTCCTATTCTTCCTCGTTTGCAGGTAGAGAAGATCGTTAAGAGAATTAACTTCGAACAATTCAATGCTCGATTGAAACAATCAACAAGGGGTACTGTGAACACAAATGAACGCCGCTTATATACATACGCATTGCTATTTTCAACAGGTTGTTCCTAATGTTTCTATTTTAGCGAGGTCAAAAGAGATCCCATTAGTGGCCTACTGATTTTGCTCGATTCCTTTTGTTTTTTTACACGATTTTTCGCTATCTGCAAAGACTAAACAGAGTATTGCGACTCTGTGCTTGTTTGTAAATAGAGAATGAACCAAAGAGAACAATCAATCAAATGGAGAGAGAAGCAGGCACGACGGATTACAAAGGGGGAAAGGGCTGCATTAACTACCCTTCACTATCTGCAAAGAGAGAGTACTCCTAATAGAAATGAGGGGTGGGGGGCAGCAATCAAAGCAGATCAGTGTGCATAAACACGAAAAAAAAAATTCTTACCACGTACTTGACATTCGACAGCTTATGATATTTGCTATTAAAAAACCATTGAAATTCACTGAAAAAACCATAGGTTATAGACCATATATAGTTAGGAATTAGCATTTACAAAACCTTGAAAATTCACTGAAAAAACCATAGGTTATAGACCATATATAGTTAGGAATTAGCATTTAAAAAACCTTATTTTACTCACACAAAACCATTGAAATTCCATATATAGTTAGTTGCACTAACTATATATTGCGCACCCGCAATCCACTGCTGATGATGTCACATATTACATCATTCATGACATGGTCAGTGACATCACTGATGACATCACTGATGACATCTCAAATGACATCACTGATGACATCACTGATGACATCTCATTTGACATCAATGACCACATCACTGATGATATCATTCATGTGACAATACAATGCATCTCCTCACATTTTAATATAACCTCTGTTTCATCCAGTGTTAAAAACAGAGTATAATTTTTGAAACCATTGACACACCAATACTAGTTACTACATACGTACTCACTGATTCCTACGTCTACACACACATTCACTCATTCACCCATACAATCATTCATACATACAATCACTCATGTTTACAATACAATCATATGCACTCATACACCTATACAGACACTCACACTCTGCCACTCATCCATGGAGTTACTCACACACCTAGTCAGTCCTGTAAAGAATCAATCACACTTCCATTTTCTACTCTATACAGTTAAACATAGAGCACCTTACGTTTTCAACCATATACTAACACATACTTACTCTCTTATACAATCATTGATACAAGTACACATTGATCTGTACAGAGTCACACACCTCCCATCCAGCCACACACACACTCAGTCTCCCATGCAAATACTTGGGCAATCAATCAATAACCCATATAGTTACTCATATAGCTACTGATCAACACATGCAGCAGTTTACAGAACAACAGACATAATGATGCACAAATTAAGACAGTTTAGTCACTAACCCATGCACTCAGTGAGACACATTTAATCACTCACTCATACATTCAGTCATGCACCTACTAAATCCTTCGTCCAGACACTTATACATCCACTCATTCTTCAATATGTAAGACATATTTTAACTTTACAGAAACATAGTCACTGGATGTTGTCATCAGTGATGTCATCAGTGATGTCATTTGAGATGTCATCAGTGATGTCATCAGTGATGTCACTGACCATGTCATGAATGATGTAATATGTGACATCATCAGCAGTGGATTGCGGGTGCGCAATATATAGTTAGTGCAACTAACTATATATGGAATTTCAATGGTTTTGTGTGAGTAAAATAAGGTTTTTTAAATGCTAATTCCTAACTATATATGGTCTATAACCTATGGTTTTTTCAGTGAATTTTCAAGGTTTTGTAAATGCTAATTCCTAACTATATATGGTCTATAACCTATGGTTTTTTCAGTGAATATATATATATATAGATATATATTACCTACTGGCGGTCGCCAGTAGGTAGTTATAGTTAGGATTGTTTTCCGTAGGAAATCCGCAACATTCTATTGGGAATAACTTTGGCGCAGATTGAGGGATCTGCCTGTAATTTACCTCAAATTTGCCTCGCTGCGCTCCGCTCCTTTTCTCAAAGTTTGGGGGGGATTCGTCAAGCAGGGTCCGAGATAAAAGGGGGGTCCCAAAACGTGTTTTCCCCATGTTAATTTCCAT
The DNA here is from genome assembly GCF_964261635.1 of Lissotriton helveticus. Classification (NCBI taxonomy): domain Eukaryota; kingdom Metazoa; phylum Chordata; class Amphibia; order Caudata; family Salamandridae; genus Lissotriton; species Lissotriton helveticus. The sequence goes on from NC_136065.1 coordinate 1,475,676,119, forward strand.
AGGGCGGTTGGACTCACTTTTAGCCCGAACGGCTGAATGGATTTCCACCAAACTTGGCAAAATTGTAGGGACTGGTAGCCCGATGTGCCTTTGCTATGTCTCAAGATATGTGCTCCAGTGGATTTTGAGTAATTTAGGTTCAAAAAAATATATATATCTATAAGCGCGCCCCGGTACGCGCACCGGCGAGCGCACCGGGCGCGCACCGCGAGTTCGCGCGCGGAAAGCTGATTGGCTTTCGGGTGTCTGTCAACATTCCAAACAGTCTGGAGCGGCCGCCATCATGTGTCTCGGAAGGATCGAGACACAAGAGGTAGCAAAAACAAAGGGGGAAATGACCAAAAGGGGGCAGGGTAGAGCCCCCCTGACCTCCTAGGTTTGATGTGGGGGCCATAAAAGGGCCCCGTGGGGCAACATTTTTTTTAAACAAAATCCGATTTTCACGGGGGAGCGCCCGGTACGCGCACCGGGGAGCGTACCGGGGAGCGTACCAAGGGGAAAACCCAGTGAAACAGTAAATTAATAATTTAAAGTGCTTAGAGGTAGGGTAGCTTTGCATAGAGTTGTTGTGTTGTGTGGGTGATTTAAGTACCAGCATGTAGGTACCAATACAGAGTCTTAAATTCAATGTACACGTCTCCTCTGTAGATAATTTATTGTGGTATATTGTGGTATATGGAATCTATACCATAGTCTGTCAGGAAAGCAGAAACAACATGGAGGCAGTAGATGAAAAAGAGATGTGAAATACTCATTGGAGATAATATAGTGGGAGAAAGGAAGTAACTATGAGCAAACTTACTATGTAACACAAAAAAGTTGCACAGTATACTATAAGTCTTACTTTATATTATAATCATTTTGGTACTATTTCATGAATTACATATAAAAATGAATAATGTCTCGAACAATTTTTAATTATTAAATATAAATTTATTGTTGTGATTTTTCAAAATTTAAAAGAACATGGTGTAATTACCAAATGAATATTTTTTATTAGGGTTCCCCCTTGAAAGGTCTGAGCCACAGATTCGGCAAGTCACCTTGGGCGCATTCACTTTCTTCTTGCCCTCTGGGATGGAAAAAAAATCCCATACAATGTGCTCCTTTGGCCTATATGGGGTATTGTCTTCTGGCAGGAATGTCCTTCTTCCCTCCTCCTCCTCCTCCTCTTCTTCTTCTTGACCACCAATGTAATGTTGTGGTGGTCCTCTTGGTGGTGGTGGTGGTGGTGGTGGTGCAGATGCTCCAGCTGCTGCTGCTACTGTAGCCATTTTAAAGTACAAAAGATTAGGGACAGATCTCCAAACAGGTCTTCCTCAGTCAAAGGACAAAGTCAGAATAAGAAAAAAAGGTGGGGGCTTTCATCATTTGGAAAACAAAACTGTTCTGGACCAATGAAAAGTGTTATTTTCAAGTCACATGATCTGGGCTTTCGTCATTTGGAAACCAAAACTGATCTGCACCAATGAAAAGTGTTATTTTCAGATCACATGACCCGACGCGCTTACGCTACGCGCCCCGGGGCGCGCCCGTAGTCGCGCACCGGGGCATGCCCGGGGGCGCGTTGCATAAGCGCGTCAGGACGTTGCGCGATCGTATGCGCTCGCGTGCTTCCGGGTGCACTTACGCTGTGCGTCATATGACGCATCACGCGGCTACGCGATACGTCACAATGTTGTTTTCGTTCGCGGCAATAGCGCTAATGGGACGCTCCCCGGTACGCGCCCCGGGGCGCGCCGTAACATTGCGCTCACCGGTGAGCGCATCGGTACGCGCACCGGGAGCGCTCCGGGGGACAAAAATAAAAAAATAAAAAACGTTAAAAAAAATAGTATAACTTCATTATAAAAAATATTACATTTCATACCTATAGAAATTTGCTATTAAAAAACCTGTTAAATTCACTGAAAAAACTATAGGTTTCACATCAGTTATAGTTAGGAATTAGTATTTAAAAAACCTATCAAATTCACTGAAAAAAACATAGGTTTGACACCAGTTATAGTTAGCTGGAAATTTTACTCGCATAAAACCAATGAAATTCCCACGTTATAGTTAGTTGGACTCACTATAACTTGCGCGTGCAATGCACTGCTGATGACGTCACATATTACATCACTCATGACATGGTCAGTGACATCACTCATGACATCACTGATGACACCATCCTTGTGACAGACCTCTTTTCATTGTAATGTAACCCTTGAAACACATATTCAAAAATAGAAACTAAAATTTTGAAAAAAATGGAGATATCCATACCAGTTACAACAACCAATTCAATAATTCCACCATCTATATACACATCCACTCATTCACCAACAGTTCTATATAGTCACTCATACATATACTCACTCATTGGATTGGAAACGAATCTTAACCTGAGGAAGCATTACTGAGCGTGGCGCGCTCACAAGAGCCATACTAAGATCCTTTTTAAAAACATTCGATGTTATTTACTTTATTTGTTTTTGATGCCGTTTTCGTGCTTTTAAAATAACGTCCACTTACTGGCACTATAATTGTTATTCCACCGCGTTTGTGCGGGTCTCTTTCTATCAGCTCTCCAGTTAGGGCCCCCCTTCCCAAAAATGTCTGGGTCCGCTCGTGGAGTAGAGTTGACCCGGCGAACTTATCAGCTCTTTTAAGTGCTTCTTATCCCGCCCTACATGGGCTCTCCACCTCGGCTCAGGTTAACAGCATTGAACAATGGCTCTCCTCAGCCAGTGAGTCCATTGCCCCCTTGAAACGTCTGACCTCCAAGCGGGAGAAAGATGCTAACCTGTGGTTTACCGAAGACCTGAAAACCATCAAATTATCGGTACGCCGTGCTGAGAGGGCCTGGAGGAGAAACTACTGTCCCATCTTAAGAGCTGATTTTACCACCCTATTAGCTCAATATAAGAATGCCATCTTGGCCGCTAAAACGACCTATTTCTCCTCCAGGATCCTCACAGCCGAGAACCAATCAAGGGAAATCTTCTCAATTGTTCAGAACCTAGCCTTCTCAGATCGTACCTCTCTTAAGCCCTCTCCTTCCCTTGCCCTCTGTCACTCTCTGAATAGCTTTTTCATTGATAAAATTGCTGCCATTAAAGCTAATATCCCTGCACCTTCCCCGTCTTTTGTTGATCCTCAGTGCCCCCCTTCCCAAGGACAATTAAACTCTCTCCCCCTTCTGACCAAGGAATCTTTCACATCATTAATCCCCCTTGTAAAATCTGGCTCTCCCCTGGACACCTGTCCCGCTCATATACTCCGTCACATTTACATCTCTTGCTCTGATCCTCCCCTTCACTTACTAAACAGTTCACTCTCTCAGGGGGTTGTCCCCAACCCCTTGAAATCAGCTATTATTTTACCCATTTTAAAAAAACCTGGCGCAGACCCCTCGATCCCAGCCAACTTTCGCCCCATTTCTCTCCTACCATTTTTGGCAAAGGTGCTCGAGCGCCATGTCACCAGGTCGCTGGGCACCTTTGTGGAAGAAAATGGGGTATTGGCTTCCCGCCAGGCTGGCTTTCGCCCCGCACACTCTACTGAGTCCGTAGTCCTCTCGGTCCTCGACAACCTCAGGGAGGGGAGGGACACCAATCAATTCCAAGCTCTGGTCCTCCTCGATCTCTCTGCCGCCTTCGACACGGTGGATCATACCATCTTACTTTCCCGTGTCGCGGCGGCGGGGATCGGGGGTACGGCCCTGGTTTGGTTGTCCTCCTTCCTGAGGGACCGCACCCAGGCAGTTCGCCTGGGTGACTTCACTGCGGACTTTCGGAAGGTCCTGTGCGGGGTCCCCCAAGGCTCCTCCCTTTCACCGCTTCTGTTTAATCTTTACATTTCTCCCCTCATTTTTTCTTTACAACAAATGGAGGTCACCGTATACAACTATGCGGATGACCTTCAACTTGTCTTCAATCTGTCCTCTTCTTCTGCCTCTATCTCTAATTTCCAGTCTATTTTGATTTTCATCAGGGACTGGATGGATTTCAACCACCTGAAACTCAACCCTGATAAGACCGAGTTGGTGCTGACAGGTGGTTGCTCCAGTCCCTGGTCTTCACTTTTTTGGCCCCCTTCCCTTGGTCCCTCTCCGGTCCCCTCTTCTTCGGTAAAAACCCTTGGTATTAAACTCAACTCTCACCTTACCCTTCACTCCCAGGTTAGTTCTGTGGTTTCTTCCTCTTTCCTGTCTCTTCGTACCATCCGCAAGGTCTCTCGATTTTTCACCTTTGAGGCCTTGAAGTTGATCATCCTTGCGATGGTCATCTCCCGCCTGGATTATGGCAACGCCCTATATGCGGGTATTCCTGCATATAGTCTCAGGCGGTTGCAGATGATCCAAAACCAGGCGGCGCGGCTGGTCTTTAACCTTCCTAAATCCTCACATGTCACCCCCCTTCTGAAACTTTTACATTGGCTTCCGGTTCGGGAACGTATCCAATTCAAGCTTGCATCTATTACTTACCAGGCTCGATTGGGTACGGCCCCTGCATTTATTTCTTCGGAGATTATCCCCTACTTGCCAGCTAGGGAGCTCCGATCTTCTTCTCAATCCCTCTTGATGGTTCCCCGGTTTCGCCGGAAAAAGTGGGGGGGCTCAAAATTTGCGACCCTTGCCCCAACCCTTTGGAACTCATTACCCCTTGATCTTAGATCTTTAACCCCATATTCCCAGTTTCGAAAGAAACTTAAAGCCTACTTCTTCAGTAAAATTTTCATTTAATTCCCTGTTACCCGACCTCCCTTCCCTGCCTTTCGTGGAGATCTGCCAGTTACAGCGCCATGAAACCGCTGGTGTAAGAGCGCTATATAAGAATTTTTAAACTCAAACTCAAACTCAAACTCTGCTCCTTCGAGGCAGCACTGTGGCGGCCATCTTGGGTTGGGGGTGTAGCTCAGGCAAGCTGCGCACGGTCTAGTCGTCGCAAGGACGCTAGACCGGTATTTAAACGGGGCAAACTAGGTGGCCTGTGATTGGAAACGAATCTTAACCTGAGGAAGCATTACTGAGCGTGGCGCGCTCACAAGAGCCATACTAAGATCCTTTTTAAAAACATTTGATTTTATTTAGTTTATTTGTTTTTGATGCCGTTTTCGTGCTTTTAAAATAACGTCCACTTACTGGCACTATAATTGTTATTCCACCGCGTTTGTGCGGGTCCCTGCTCCTTCGAGGCAGCACTGTGGCGGCCATCTTGGGTTGGGGGTGTAGCTCAGGCAAGCTGTGCACGGTCTAGTCGTCGCAAGGATGCTAGACCGGTATTTAAAACGGGCCATGCTGACTCGCAGCGGGCACGCGCTGCGGGCTCGCCGGAGCATCGCCGGAGTCACGCCAGAGTCCAGCCCGTCTGCGCCAGTCCGCGCACAGACGGGCGCAGGGGCTGGGACTACTGGCCAGTGGCTTATGTACTCCATGGAGGAGCTATATAACCTGAATAGAGGTGAGCCTCTCGTAGATCAGGCAGTCCTACTGACGCTTAAAAAACACGCTATATTGCACCCGCTAAGGTTATTCCCCCCCCCCCGGGTCAGTACCCTGTATTAAAAATAACTAGCCTCAATACTCGATCGCTCCACTGCCATTACTTGGAGGTTTATAGTATGCTTCAGGACAATGACATCGATGTCCTGACTCTTTCGGAGACCTGGACGGGTGAGAATTCGATGCCTGATATCATTGCCGCCCTTCCAAGTGGATATGATGTAATGTGGCACAATCGCCCAGGGGGCTCACGGGGGGGAGGGGTAGCTATTTTCTATAGGAAGACTATGATAGTTGAAAAGTTGTTATCAGAGACAATTGACCTGACTGACTTGCTTGGGGTAAAGGTCACTGTGCATAATGTGTGCTGGGTGATTTTATCAGTCTATCGCCCACCTAATTCAATTCCACTCTTCCATGATTTGTTCTGCCCTATTATATCTGACCTATGCTCTAGATATACGAAAATCCTGGTAACAGGTGACTTCAACTTACACTGGGATAAGCCTAACTGGGATCTGCCTACGCGCCAGATTGATACCTTAATGTCTGCGGTGGGCTTTAAACAAATTGTGGATGTCCCCACACATGTAAAAGGCCACACTCTTGACCTCGTGTGGACTACAGATGCCAGTCTTACCCTTAAAGATGTAGTGCCTTGCATTTGGTCCGATCACCATCTGGTATCTTGTGAGGCCCGTCTTAAAAGCTGCATTACTCACGGCCCGCTTGGCTTTAGGAAAACCCGGAAATGGGCTGAGGTCGATTTAGCGTCCCTGACTAAAGTGCTCCTGGTAGCACCCCAGGTCGTTGATCTGGGACGTAGCCTGGACCGTGAATACTCTGATTTAATGAGGAGCATGACCCGGGCCATTGACCAAATAGCGCCGGTGAGATCACAGCGACTAAAGGGATCTGGCAAAGGAGCTCCCTGGTTTACGCCACCCTTAAGGGAAGCAAAAAGAAAGCTTAGAGCGCTCGAAAGAGTGTGGAGGAAAACCAAGCTGGATACGGACAGGAAACTTTATAAAGCCTCCCTTAACCATTATAAAAATCTTATGACCCAAGCCAAAGCGGAATACCTTGAGTCCCGCCTAAGCAAGGCTGCGTATATTCAGAAAGAGACCTTTAAAATACTGGCAGAGCTGAGTAAAAAAACAGATAATTCCAAGGTTCCCATTGATGGTAACACCTTCCAGGCTTACTTTTTGGAGAAGGTGAAGATCATCACTCAGGAGATAAAGAACGGGGTGGTAATGAAGACTACTGTGGTATCAGCATCTAAGAATGTGACTGCCTGCTCCCTTGAAGTGTTTCCAGAGATGGATGCACTGATTCTGGAACAGCTGATGGGTAAAATCAAATCTGGCTCCCCAGCCGACCCATGCCCACCTGAGATCTTCCGTGTTGCGCGCCCCTTATAGGAGGAATGCATCATCTCCCTCCTTAACAGATCTTTAGATACGGGGTATCTACCGGCTGAACTCAAGGAGGCGCGTGTAAGACCCCTATTGAAAAAACCTGGTTCGGACCCTGCGGTGTTAAAGAATTACAGACCTATATCCCAGCTGCCTTTTCTCTCAAAAATCCTTGAGCAGCATGTGTTAAAATCCCTGTCCCTCTATTTGTTATCTTACCATCTACTCCATGAGCAACAGGCAGGTTTCCGAGCCCATCACAGCACCGAGTTGGTGATGCTCTCGGTGCTGGACGAGCTAAGAGGCATGGCTGACTGCAAGAAACCGAGCGCCCTGATTTTGTTGAACCTATCAGCGGCGTTCGACACTGTCAGCCATACCTTGCTCTTGGAAAGGCTGAAGGATTTTGGGATTAAGGGTGTGGCCTTTCAATGGTTGCAATCCTTCCTTACAGGAAGGACCCAAAAGATACAACTGGGAGATGAAACATCTGAGATGGGGAGTCTAGAGTGCGGGGTACCACAGGGGTCTGCCCTCTCCCCGCTCCTATTTAACCTCTATCTGCAGCCGTTGATTGCCTCTTTGGCCACTGTGGGCTGTAAAGTCTTTAACTACGCCGATGACACGCAATTGTTGTTAAGTGTCGACGACACGGTGGCCGCACAACTCCAAGCCCAGAACATATTGAGGTTCACAGTGCAATGGATGACAGACAACCTGTTAAAAATCAACCCAGACAAGACTGAGGTATTAGTGATTCCATCCACTACCTCACCTTGGGGTGACCTCTATTGGCCCATGGAGTTAGGCCCTGCTCCAAAACCAAGCCCGGCTGTAAAAAGCTTGGGGATTAAGCTGGATGGTGATCTGTCAATGGCCCCTCAGATCTCGGTGGTTGTGGGCAGTTGCACAAACATCATTCGGCAACTGCGGAAGCTAGCTCCTGTCCTCTCACAGTCCATGATGCGATCAATAGTAGCATCCACTATTATCTCCAGGATTGATTATGGTAATGCCCTGTACCTTGGCTTACCCAAAACACTGACCAGTAGGCTTCAGGTCATAATGAATGACGCTGCTCAGTTGATTTTCAGACTCCCGAGGAGATCCAAAGCTACTCCACTACTACAAAGTTTGCATTGGCTCCCCATTAAAGAAAGAGTGGAATTTAAGAACCTATGCACGGCCCATAGGGCAATCTATGGCAAGGCCCCAGCCTACATTAAAGATCGCCTGCAACTGTATTGCCCTATGAGAACACTTCGGTCCTCAGACTCCCAACTACTGACCTGTCCTCGTTACAGGTTAGTGACTAAAGGAGGGAGAGCCTTTTCAGTGCTAGTCCCCCAGCTATGGAACAGCCTGCCTGGGGTGCTGCGTGGGGAAGGAAATCTGTTACGATTTAGAAAGGGTCTAAAAACGCTACTGTTCAGTAGAAGTTTGAGTACAGTGTAATCCAGCTCCGGCCTTTGCTCCTACCTTGTTAAGTTATTGTATGATACCATCTTTCCAAGCGCTTAGAGACCTGCAGGTGATTAGGCGCGATACAAAACCACACTAACAATAACAATAACAATAACAATAACAATAACTCATCATATGTAGTGATACACCTATACATCCTCTTACACACCGACAGTCATCCAAAAGATACTCTCACACATACTCACACATGCAAATAAACTATTGAACATCCATTTATTTGCATATACAGCTATACACACACTACCACTTTACTTCTAAGGAAACTTACACATACTTACTCTCTTAAACAATCCCTTATAGAAACACATACTAATTTAAACAGGAACTCTTACAATCCCTCACTCTCACATATACTCAGATATATACATCAATACTCACATATACTAGATTAAAACATATGTAGTTACTGATAAAGACACTAGTGAGACAGTCATTCACTCACTAACACACACATATACACACTCATCCACCCATACAGTCTTGCCCATATGCTGTCTTCAAAACACATACAAAGAGAGAGTCAGTCATTCATGCATCTATGTGTTAAGTAATACCCGCACCAAACCATACATACACTCATACTGATACTAAGAAAAACATCTAATAACCCATATACATACACATGTAGCTACTCACCAACCCATGCAACCACTTATACACAAAGTGAAACACTAATACATATATTTAAATATTTAAACATTACTCTCTAATATATGTATTCACTAAGATACACTTAATAAACCAGTTAACCAATCAATTTTTTTTTTTAAAACATCCAAGTTAACACTAATTTAAACATTCCTTATTTGTCTAAGGTGCTGGAGAAATTGGTCAACAGGCAGCTCTCCAAATTCTTAGAGACCTATGATATATTGGATAGTTCCCAGACAGGGTTCCGGGCTAACAATTGCACTGAGACAACACTCCTGGCAGTGTCAGACAATATCAGAACCAAGGTAGATCAGGGAAAGACAGTCGCCTTGATTCTACTAGACCTCTCGGCGGCATTTGACACCGTCCCACACCACCGACTCCTGGAAATCCTAGCAGCCAAGGGTATCCGGGATAAGGCATTAGGATGGTTGCAGTCTTTCATGCAAGACAGAACACAGTCAGTACGAATGGGTGATTTTGTTTCCCCTCCCCTGAACATCAAGTATGGGGTCCCACAAGGGGCCTCATTGAGCCCAACCCTATTCAATGTGTTTGTCTCCTCACTAGCCGATATAGGGAGAAAGTGGGGTGTAGGGATCTGCTCTTACGCAGACGACACCCAACTAATGATTTCATTAGATGAAAAAGACGACCCTAAGAATAGGCTACTGAACTGCCTGACCGAACTAGCCAACTGGATGCATAGCCATTGTCTCAAACTAAACGCAGACAAATCTGAGATTCTGCTGTTTGGTAGACATACACACCTATGGGATAACAGCTGGTGGCCCACAACTTTGGGCACCGCCCCTATCCCAGCATCAACAGCCAAAAATTTAGGTGTGACTCTAGATAATACCCTGAGTATGAAAACCCATGTATCCACAATCTGTGGCAAAGGCTTTGCAATACTCAAGATGCTCCGGCGAGTTTTTCCATGGATCCCCACTGAATGTAGGAAGATACTTGTCCAGTCTTTATTAATGAGTAGGCTGGATTACGGAAATTCCCTGTTTATGGGAATGGCGGACTATCTGTTCACGAAACTACAAGTCGTACAGAACGCTGCAGCAAAGGCAATTTGCAACAAAAGGAAGTACGACCCAGCCAAAAGCTGCCTGCGTGAGCTTCACTGGCTACCAATGAGACAGAGAGCTATCTTCAAGCTAATGTGCATAACACATAAAGCATTGCACAATACTGGCCCTTGCATCCTAAAAAATAAAATCAGATTCTATGCTCCAACGAGGAACCTGCGTTGCTGTACGGCTGCTAGAGCAAGCAACACTCGTGTGAAAACAGCTAGGATGGGTGGACGGGCGTTCTCCCACCTGGCGCCAAATAACTGGAACAAGCTGCCGCAGAAACTCAGACTAACAGACTGTTATTTGTCCTTCAGGAAGCAACTAAAAACATTTCTTTTTCCAAAATCTGACTAAACACAATCCCCACTCTGTTATCTGTTAACTATTCACTACTGTCAGGATAGCGCCGTGATATCCCATTGGGGATGATTGTTTGCGCTCTATAAATACCATAAATACAAAATACAAAATTCTTCCATCAACTTTTACATATACATATATAACACATATTTATTTTTTTAAAAGACACACATTCACTGGATTGTGTCATCAGTGATGTCATGAGTGATGTCACAGACCATGTCATGAGTGATGTAATATGTGACGTCATCAGCAGTGCATTGCACGCGCAAGTTATAGTGAGTCCAACTAACTATAACGTGGGAATTTCATTGGTTTTATGGGAGTAAAATTTCCAGCTAACTATAACTGGTGTAAAACCTATGTTTTTTTCAGTGAATTTGATAGGTTTTTTAAATACTAATTCCTAACTATAACTGATGTGAAACCTATGGTTTTTTCAGTGAATATATATATATATATATATATTACCTACTGGCGGTAGTTATAGTTAGGACCTAGTTTCCATAGGAAATCCTCAACATTCTATTTGGATTAACTTTGGCCCTGGTGGATGAATCTTTGCGAATTTCTCAAAGCAGATGGCTCGGTCTGCTGTGCTCCTTCCCTGAAAGTTTGGGGGGGATTGGTGAAGTGGGGGCTGAGATAAAAGGGGGGTCCCAAAACGTGTTTTCTCCATGTTATTTTCTATAGGACGTTTAGACACGGCTGCAGGTCGAACGGCTGAATGGATTTATAAGAAATTTGGCAAAACTGTAGAGTCCGGCTCGCAGATTACTCTTTTTTTGGAATGGTGTAAATCTGTTCAGTAGTTGCTGAGAAAATTAAAGTTAAAGTCAATTATATATCTATAAGCGCGCACGGGTGCGCGCACTCAAGCGGCTGCGCGCAAGCGGAATTTTTTTTTTGCTGCGTGACGTCTGTTAACGTTCGATTCGAAGGAAATCAGGAAGTGTTGACCACCATTTTGTCACTGCGAGTAAATATATTGTCATTTCAAAGCGTTGGAACATGGAAAGGGGAGAAGGTAGAGATTGTTTTGCGTAGGTTCTCTCAGGGTGTGCAGTAAGGCCCTTAAATGCGAAAATATATATATATATATTTTTTTTTTAAGTTGCGGGGTGCGCGCACCTGGGCGCGCACACCTATTTACAAGAGTGTGAAAATGGAGATAAATCAGAAGTTTGAGTGCTTTCATATAAGGTGGCTCTGAAAAGAGCCCTTGTGTTAATTGAGTTTTTTCTGCATTTATAAGTAAGTACCAATGCAGAGTCTGATGTTGCAGAGGAAGATTCTGTTTCCCTCATCCGTGAAATGAACACCATCTGTCCTATAGATGTCTTGCATGTGGTAACGCAAGTTGTTGTGGTAAATAGAACCCATGCTATAATCTCTGAGGAAAGCAGAAACAGATTTATTTACATGTCTCCTTGCTTTCTCAATTTGTGCACAATGTTGATTGGACCAATTCCATTTCTGTCTTTGGCATATATTGGAATATACCAAGGCAGTTCGAGGAAAAAGTGTCATCAATTGTCGAAAGGTGTCTTTTAGAAGCATTTCCAGACCTACCCCAGTCAATGTGCCTATTTCACCAATGGTATTAATTGGTGACATCTTAATCCTCTTTGCCCAATCCACGTTATCTGCACATTTGGTAAATCAAGGTTGGAAATTCGTCTGCTTGCTGCATATTTTCCACTCCAGTGAATATAGCTGTGTCCTAAAAGCCAAACCTTCATTTTCAAGGCAGATGCACTCGTACTCCGATGGGTTCTGGAAGTGGAATGGCAGTTAGAAGCTGAAAGTCAGGATAAAAAAATGGATGAAGCTTGGTGTGGTTGAAAAACGAAAAATGATTGGTTGATTCTAATACGTGAAGATTGAAGACTACGTTGCATGTTAATGTTATGTAAAAGAAAAAGTAGTATTGGGTGTGAAAAAAATGACATGTAACAGAGCTGTGCATAGGCAGGTGTTTCTGGAGGGAAAACAGTGTTGTTAGTTTGCTGTAGACCGTTGAGATATGAACTTTTGACCTGTGCCTTCAGCCAGGTGCAGAATGAGGTGTTACCATGGAAACAGCCAGAGATGGCAGTGGGTGATGGGTGACTTTTATGTGACATTGAAAATATTGTGAGGGACAACCAACTGAAATGTAAATTTGAATACAAAATTTTGCGGGAGGAAATATGATTGGCTGAAGAGACATATATGAGTCTGTATTGACTGGATATCTGTGCCATTGAATTTTGGTTGCAGTGATAGCAGCATAATTGAGACTTCCGTCAAACGATTATCTATTTTGTGACTGTCACTGTTGTACATCGTACAAAGCATTGGTAAAGGTAAGTCTGTAACTGTTTGTTTTGTCATGTACCGTAAAATATGGTTTACTCACAAACAATGATTGATTTTCCTCATAGTTTGAAACTAAACTCATTTTTGGCTGTCATAATGTGTTGTATTTCTAAAACTATTTTTAATTTAAATGTGAAATATGAAGTATAAAATATGTTTAATATAAAGAGTAATTATTTGTGTGATTTTGAAGCCTTTATATATAATGAGAGAAGTTGTTTATGAAGTGAAAAAATGATATTAGCAGAGAGACAGATAATGCAGATAGAGAGAGAAATGGTAAATTACATGTGATACCGTCGTGAAAAAATGTTAATGGTTAATGAATTCGTAAACTTTCTGTCACACGACAAAATTAGAGTGCGGTTTCTGGACGCGGCCTGCATTGGTGGGTGTAGGGTGAGAGGGGCAGGTGGTTGAGTGAAATAAAATGAAAAGTTGGTATATTACATGTGATACCATGTTGAAAAAGTGGTAATGCTTAATGAATTCTTAAACTTTCTGACAGACGACAAAATTACATTGTAGTTTGTGGCCGCGGCTTGCACTGGTGGGGTGAGAGGGGGAGGTGGTCGAGTAAAATAAAATGAAAAGTAAAATGCTAATGGTTAATGAATTCGTAAAGTTTTTGTCACACGACAAAATTAGAGTGCGGTTTCTGGACGCGGCCTGCATTGGTGGGTGTAGGGTGAGAGGGGCAGGTGGTTGAGTGAAATAAAATGAAAAGTTGGTATATTACATGTGATACCGTCTTGAAAAAGTGGTAATGTTTAATGAATTCTTAAAGTTTCTGTCAGACGACAAAATTATAGTGCGGTTTGTGGCCGCGGCCTGCATTGGTGGGCGTAGGGTGAGAAGGGCAGGTGGTCGAGTAAAATAAAATTAAAAGTTGGTACATTACTTGTGATACCGTCTTGAAAAAGTGGTAATGCTTAATGAATTCTTAAACTTTCTGACAGACGACAAAATTACATTGTAGTTTGTGGCCGCGGCTTGTACTGGTGGGGTGAGAGGGGGAGGTGGTCGAGTAAAATAAAATGAAAAGTTCTGACCATGAGGTTGTACAGAGATTTGTGCAGTAAATGTGTTCGTAAATTGAGGTACCAAACGGAGTATAAAAATATCTCTCTCACTCCTGCTGTTTGACTGCATCTTCATCTGCCTTCTGTTTTCCGTCTCCGTTGCCCTGTGTTATCTTATTGTGTGTGTGTCTGTCTGTGTCTGCCTTCAGTCCGGGCTGAGGAACTTTGCTGTGGAGGCACACACAGATAGTCGCATCAAAGTAGTTGGAACGTTTTCAAAAAACTATTTATATAATTGAAATGCTTTTTTGAAGCGCTAGTGAATGTTTTCTTTCAGAATTACCGCTCGGTTGCTTCCATAGAGCAGAGGGTATGTTGTATTTCACTACTTAGTGCTTCTGCATCTGCACTCTGTTCTCTGGTGGCTGGCGGAGAAGTGTTTGTTATTGTGGAGATTAAAGCGTGATAAGGAGTGAAATACGACATAGCGTCTGGTCTGTAGAAGCTTGGGAGCAGTGATTAACACTGAGAGAAGCGGAACTGCGGTAGTGCTTGAGAAGAGTAATACATTATTTTTTTACAGAGGTACAACTGTCTGCATGGTGCGCGACCTACTAAGAAAGGGTTCACGGGCTGTTATAGGCCTGTGGGTTCTAGTATGAGTAAATCAGGTCAACAAAAGAAAATATTAAGTTAGTACAGCTGAAGTTACGTGGAACACATGAATACTGTTTCAGTATACAATCATTTTAGTTGAGATTATGGATTAAAAGAGAGAACGTGTATATTTGAAATGTTTATTCAGAAATGCACTGTTTTCAAGGCAAGTTTCTAATCTAATACGAGTAGAGACATTGCAAAAAACAAAGTAATCGGTATAGTCAGTAGTACATAGAATACAAACGGTATAGTTGATGAAAAATGAATATGGTTTTGCAAAATTAATTATACACTCTTATGAGGAAGTATATTATATTTTAATAAATGGAAGAAGGTCTCTGGCCTTTCAGTTTAGGAACGATACATGAAAATGCTAGTGGTTAGACATTATGTCTTTATCAATCAGCTCTCTGCATGCGAAGCACTATCACGTTTCTGTTATGCTATTGTGTAAGGGAAAAAAAACGCGCCAAAACGGACAAAATGGCGAGAGGTGCATGTATGTAATCAAAATATTTCAGTTTATGGAAAATTAAATGATCAGAGGTGTCTGAGGCGGAATTAAGCAGTTCAAATGCGAAATTGCGTTTACAGTTATAAAAAACTCATTCTATATTTACACATTAATTAGGGCACATGTAGCATATATTAGCGAGTTTTGGTTCGAGTACGTTTGAAATAACATAAGATAAGATATACAATAGAATTGTTGAGATTAGACTTTAATAAAAAATAAAGTTCAAAATCGAGTAGGTGAAGAAAAAAAATTTAGTCCACATAAAAGATCAAAATGTAACCAGTAGGAAATCATAATGTCCACTGTTAGTAAAGCCAGTAGGTCTGTTCATGTTAAGAAAGTATCCAAGAAAATGTGAAAAATATAGGGAGGCAAAACAAAATGTGGACGTCAATGGCTTGCATAACAGTCAACCCAGGATTGTATAGGCAAAGTAGGCAGCAACTGCTTCTAACAAGAAGTCACTGTTATGATCCGAAAACATGTCAGCCATCCAATTGAAAAGAGGAAAGCAGCATTCATGATCTGTTATTACCGGAGCCTCTAGTACCATCAGAGGACAGCTCGGTGGGTTTTCAATGTAGCTGTCTGTCAGGAAATCTTGCGCCGCTGCGAATATATCCCAATGACCCAGAACTCCTTGTATCGCTGCAAAGGCCATAATCCCTCTGTTGCAACAAAGCTGTTCATGATCAATTAACGGATTCATGAGATGATTGTAATTCACTTCAGGAGGTACCAAGTTGCAGAGACATAAGTCCAGGGCCCACATGAAATCACAGCTCAGGCAATGAAATACAGGCTGCACACAGGTGAAATAGGAATATCGAAATGATAATTGATATGAAGTATTCAGAGTCGAGAGTGCTAAGATGCCGTAGTAGTCAAGCATCTTCTGGCGAAATAGTTCTAAGTGTTCCGGCTTGTTTGCGAAGACAGGAGGGACATCCATTTTGAAATAAACGAGATGGGAACACAAACGTCGCAGCACTGGCAATTCAACAGGAAGTCCACAGAAATAGGTCGCAGAGCATGGAGTGAATAGTAGCAGACTGACTTGATATAATTTTTGGCAGTCCGGTCACTAAACCATTGCTTAGTAGTTATAAAAAAAATAGCCTGTCTTGAAGTGGAGGATGCGTTTAAAATTAAGGGAGTCACCTTAGTACATTGTAAAGGAAGGCCACTCTTTTATAAGGAATGGTGTTGTCTGTGAATATTAGCTAAGTGAAAGATATGTTCGCGAACAGATGCTACGCTAACTTGTTTTTGTGACAATAAGGCTGTTGTTCATGTCTTGTGATTCAAGGTCGGAATTTGCTGCCAGATGGAAATATCAAGGTTCACATGCGTGGGGTAGATAAACTACATTCTTAAAGGGAAGCAAATGCAGAGTGATTTTTACCGCGTGAGCTTTGTCGTTTAAAAAGTCATAGTGATTTTCATTATATGTAAAAAATAACATCACTGATGAAGAATGAAAAAAAATCGTTATAATAATAGGCACTGGTGTATTTTTGGAAAGATATGCAACATTACAGGGATTCCACTTAAATAAGTCATGTAATTGAAAGTGCCTGCATGTGGACGACTAAATATATGTTTAGGCGTTTAATATGCAGCTTTGAAAAAAAACGTGCGTTTGTTTTAAAAATGAAATGTAATGGTTTAGAGCAGGAGTTTCCAAAGCGGTCGTGGAGGGCTAGATGCATGGCAGATTAAAAAAATTACTACATGTTTTTCAATGGGGTTATCTTAAACATATGGGGGCATATTACCAAGCAATAGCGATAATTATCGCTATTGCTTGGTTAGAGACAAAAATGTACCGCTGCGCTGCGGTAATTTTTATCGCAGATAAACCCGCAATGCATGAATATCGCTGAAAAGTCAGCGATATTTATGCATTACCGAGCTAATGCTCTTAGCCATGTTATCCACCTCCCATTGGATAACATGGCTAAGAACTGCTCAGGACAGGTGTTAGCTTTTGCAGATATTCGCGCCTAGCACGAATATCTTCAAAAGTTGGTAATAGGTGATAGCGATGTTAGCGACTGTTTCCAGTCGCTAACATCTTGGCACGCCCACTTTGCATGTCATTAGTGATAAATATCACTGACATGCAAAGTGGGGCCCAAGATGGTCGCTATCTCCTACTAGCTGTCGCTAACTGGTGTTAGCGACAGCTAGGTAATAGGGAGATAATTTTATCTCCGCTTTCTTGGCTTTTAAAGCCAAACAAGCGGAGATAAACCCCCTTGATAATATGCCCCTTGTTTCTTTATCTACTGTGTAGTTTTTCTGCATGTTGCCTATTCTTTGATTTTTACTGTTGCTGTGTCTTACACATTTTCCAGGGGTGGGTATAGGGTCATGGCAGCCCTGGGCAGGGAGCGTAGGTAGGGGGCTCTGTAACAGGGGGTTTGGGCGGGGCGGAGCGTGCAGCCCACTGAAGAGGGGGGGGTGGATCAAGGTGTTTGGAAGTGGAACAGAGGCAGAGCACGCCAAATTCCTGCCATGGTCTGCTACGCAAATATGTATGCATCCTTAGAGGATTATTATATTAATATGGTGGCTCCTGGGGTTTGGTGGTCCTGTGCAGGTGTACTGCTTGCATATGCCCATGGTTGGCCCTGTATTTTCTGTCTATGCACTTGTTCTCCGTCACATGGGCTTTTAGTTATGAAGGCCTTGTGTCGCTGGTGCATGAGTTTTAACATGGGAAAAAGTGATATATCTGTGGCGCAATGGTTTCATAAATGAGACATTTTGTATCTTATTGTAATGATAGAGAATCTTGGGGAATTTATCTGTTATGCTTGTTCTTTGCTATAATGGCTCTATGTTGTGTAAGAAATAAGTCTGTAATAAGTTAATTAAATTGTATTATTTTCTTTTTTACAGTGTTTGGTGCTGAAAAGCAACAACCTGCCTTCTGAATTACAGAATTTGAGGAATTATATTCTTTTTTTCAGGTGAGTTGGTATTTTTGCATAGGCAATTTTTTTGGGTGCACATGAAAATAATGAAGAAGATTTTTTTAAATGTTTGTAAAATTTCATTTTGGAATATGATTTTATCTTGAATTATTCACATGGGTTGTATCTGCTTATACTAGATATGTATTTTGAGATATTTTCAACTGACAGTTGAAATTATCTTTTAATGGGCTTGGTGCATGTGTTCTTTTTGATGGAGTTCAGATTTACGGATCATTGGAGTATAATTCTTTCATGTTTCCATTACTTAAATCTTGTGAAGTGCTCATGATTTTTGAAATCTTGTTGCATTATGTTTGGCAGTTTTTCTCCTTTATTTACAAAGAGGTATTATGATATGGTTCTAGGTGTGATGGGTATCTTTCCTGCATATCTGTGATCATACTATGGATAGGCATTGTTTTACATATTCATGCAGAGGTTTATTATGAGGTTGTTCTTCATGCTTAGTATGACATTTTGTATATGCTATGACTTTTACATGGTGAGTATGCTGTTGAAACATAAAAGGAACTGTCTCTGTGGGAAGTAGTAATCTGTTAAGTGAATGCTATGGTTTGTATAGTGTGAGCCTTCTCTTCAGAGTGCATATAGTTTACATAGCTCTTTGTACTGGTGAACTGAAAAAATGGGTCTCTAAAAATTAATTCTACAGATTATCAATATTTGTGATATCTAGAAAATCTAAAAAGAAATTTTACAGTAAAATGTCTTTTAACAACAGTAATTATTTAATGGAAAAAAAAGATCAGTGTTAATGTTTAGGGTTATATTGCCAATTTTTTTTCAAAACAAGAGGAACGTGGTATCTTAAAATATATAGAGTTAATAGGTTAGAAATTATAAAAATATATGAAGTTTAAAAATTAGTAAAGGTACTTTTAAGTTATACATTTATGAAAAAAGATATAATTTAGTCTCTATATTTTTTTAAAAGGATACAGAAGAATAAACTGAGTCTAGTTATGGAGAATTCCTCAGAAGAGAAACAAATTCATTTTGAAATCATTAACGAAGTGATGGAGGAAATTTTAGACGCAGTCTTTCAAGAGGAAATAGATGAAAAAAATTATTTTATGGACATGTCTTTAGACTCCGCTTACTTAGAGATGGTAGAAGGAGATGAGGACTTTGGACTTGAAGAAGTCCCTGATGATATAATGGTGGAAGTTCTACAAAATTATGAAGATTTCAATAAATAATTTTTTTTTTGATAGTAAATCATTCTTGAAGACAGTTTTCTTGTCCTATTCGTCGTTGATGTGCTTTAGGAGAGTGATAAGACATGTTCTCATGAAGTGTAAAAGAGATTGTAGTAAAAAATATTAAAACATCTACGATGACCCATAGTTCTTGAAAAAAGTGTACTGTTTGTATGCTTTAAAAATTAGAATTAAAAACTGTCTATAATGTTAAAACAGATATGGAGTGTGATAAAATTAAGAACCAACATTCACTACAGGATTTCCTACTCTGTTCAGAGACTTTCTGTTATTTTCTTTATTCTACTTAGAAAATGAATCTGTGGTTTAAATTTGTACGTTATATGCTAGTAGTCAACTATAATATTTGTTATGTTTGTGTTTTACAGATTGAGAATTTCATCAAAATCTTAAATTAAGATGCCGACCAGAACTGAAAAAAGAAAGCTCTATAAACGGACTTACAATTTGAAGAAGAAAGGAATTGAAGAAGTATCAAAAGAACATAGGACGGATAAAAAGAAGAGTGCTCCTGGTAAGCAAACCAAAAAGTTTTTGAGAGCAATATGTGGAAGGAAAAATTTTAGTATTGAAGTGGACAAGGAAAAAAGTATACCAGTATCGAGAAGGAGACATGGAACCAAAGATAAAAATGTTTCTGGAATCAGGAGACAGGAAAATCTGTACAGTAAAACTCGGATGAATCAATTTAGCCAAATCAGGAGGCGTATGTTTTACAACAGAGTAGTTTCAAATTTATTACAAAAGGAGAAAGTTTCTAAAAGAAGATCTGCTTTTCTTAAGAAGAAACAATATATAGAGGGTATTGTTGAGCGCGCGTTTGAGACAAAAAGAAAATTATTTATTTTAGTACTTAATAGAATAAATACACTAAATAAGGCAATACGAGTTTTAAAAGCTAAAAGTAAATGGAAGAGACACATAAATAGGAGTAATTTTTGTAAAGTGTTTTCTGGGAAGTGGATGCATACTTCAACGTCTGAACCATTTTTTAATGAAGAGAGTTACTTTCAAAGTAACGAATTGTTGCATGCAGTTGACACCAGTGGTCGAGGATACGAGGTGAAGGAGGGATTTGTAATTGAGAAAGAGAAAATTGTGGTTAGAAATGCAGAAGAGGTGATGGCTGGAGAAGCTTCAGGGGGACGTGCTAATGTTCCTGTTTACAGTTGGAATTGTAGTAGCATTTGTAGTGTACGACAGGATTCAATTGATTTATTTCGCAATTTGTTACGTAAGTACACTAAAGAAAGTCTTAGAAAAAAAATTGTTATGTTGCAAGAATTAGATCATTGCAGAGTGCGAGAAAAAATAGGTCTGCAAGGTCATTCTCTGGCTTGTCTTTCTAAAAAAATATGCCAGAGTGTGTTTCATCACTTCAGGATGTTAGCAGTGCATCATACTAAAATGAGAAAATTGGTGAGAAAGTTGTATTATGCAAAAAGTCCAGCACTTAAACTTAAACAGTTAAATAGTGCTCTTTTGTATGGATGTGAATTAGATGTTAAGAAGATTTCTGCAGAAATTGAGGTAAGTTATTTTGGTCCAGAGGAAGGTAATGCAGAAACTGATATAATTATAGAAGGAAATGTGTTAGAAAATGTTGGACATGTTAATATTGAAAATTTTGAACAGGAAATAATAAAGTTTAAGGTAATTGCAGGTGAGAAACCAAATTTTTCTTGTGTCTGTTGTCGACGCATTCATTACAAAAGTCAAACTAGGTTAGTTGATTTATATTTAAAAAGTGAAGATGAAAGTAATGGTCAATGGAAAGATTTTGCAACTTATTTGTTGGTGGAAAACTATTTTGATTTGGGTTTTGAGCAACGTATTTGTAAATATTGTTATAATAAACTAAATGAAAATAAAATGCCTGCTAGAGCTGTTCATAATAATCTTGAGTTGATAAATATTCCATCAGAATTAATGGATTTAAATACTTATGAGACTATTCTGATCCAATGTGTACATCCTTTTCAGGCTATTGTTCGTATGGAGCCTAAGACTGGTAAATTAAATCCTTCAGATTTACAAAGAGGATTAAAGGGTAGAGTTGTATATTTGCCACTTGATTTAAAAATAAATATGGAAACAATTGGTGTTGAAAATGTAGGAGAGGAACCTCTAGTTATTCTAGTTAATGGTGTACCTACAAAGAGTAAGAAAATCTGGCAAGATTTAGTGGATGTTAGAAAAGTCAAAAAGGCAACGTTGTATTTAGTTCAAAAAGTACTATAAAGATGTATACGTAGAAGAAGAAGATGTAAGTGAAGAAGAGGAGAGTGATTTGTCTATTGGACAAATTGAAAAAGATGACCTATCCAGAAGTGAAGAAATTTATGAACATTACAGTGTTCATCCACTGCATTCCAAAGAAGCAATAGGGAATGCTATTGAATTATTTCAGATGAAAAAGGCGAAAGGAAATCCTATTAGTGTGTGGGAAGAAAGTTTGGAAGGTCGTTGTTTCCCACAGTTATTCCCTACAGGTGAAGGTACACGATATGATGATCGACCTATGCAGATTCCTGCATCTGAATACCGGACAACAAGATTATATGCAGAAGATCCGAGGTTTCGCCAATGCATTCCATATTTGTTTCATCTTCTGTTTGAGAGTGACTTATCTGGTCTCTCTTATGCAGTAAATCATATCTTAAAAAGTGGAGTTCATCTGCATAATATTTCAGCAAAGGAATTTATGGATAAAGTGCAACAGAAAGATAGTGTTTTGGATTCACACCTAATTAATTTAATGGCTTGTCAGCGTGGTACTAATGAGTATTGGCACCGTCGTCATGGAGATTTTAAGTGCATGCTTAGAAACTTAGGAGCACCAACATGGTTTTTAACTCTAAGCTGTGCAGAGTATGCTTGGGAAGATTTACTTGAATTTCTTCAGGAGGCGAATGCAAACATAGAAAATATAAACTACAAGACACCCGGAGAACTGTGTTCGTTAGATCCGGTTAATGTTTGCAGATATTTTAATCATAGATTTGAAGCTATGATGTCTTTTCTTACAAACAAGAAAAATCCGCCTCTTGGTGAAGTACTGGATTTCTTTTGGAGAAAAGAATACCAAGCAAGAGGTGCTCCTCATATTCATATGCTGTTATGGATCAAGGATGCTCCTAAATTTGGAAGAGACTCGGATGAGACTGTACTCTCTTTTATTGAACAGTATGCCACTTGTGACATACCTAATAGTACAACTGATAAGGACTTAAGAGGAAAAGTGTTACGCTTTCAAAGTCATCGTTGTGGAAAATATTGTCAGCGAAAATTAAAATCAAAGAGTAAATTCTACACCAAATGTCGTTTTGGATTTGCACGACCGGTACTTTCAAAAGGAAGAGTCAACAATTTGATGTCATCTTTGCGACATAACATCAGAAGAAGGTCACCTAAAAATACGTACAATTTAAGAAGAGGTGAAGAATCCAAATATATAAATGACTATAACCCAGTCATTTTGTCCATGTGGAATGCTAACATGGACATACAATATGTTGCAGACAACTCTATTGCTGTGGCTCGATATGTAACGTCTTACATCACAAAATCTGAAAAGACGGAACTGAAGGAGATGTGGGAAGACATTTCTCATGAAAAGAGCCTAAGCAAGAAATTGTATACGTACAGTTTGAAGATGTTGTCTCATCGAGAAATTGGAGCATATGAATGTTGTGACCGATTATCATCAGCAAGTCTTTATGCTAAATCAAGGACTATTCTCTGGGTGAGTTTGGGTCTTGCAGAAACACGAAACCGTGTTCTAAAACCTGTGCAAGAAATTGAATATTTAGCCCAGAAAGAACCAAACAGTACAGACATTCTGAAAACAAATATGTTGGATACATACTATCCAAATAGAAGTACTCTTTTAGAAAACATTTGTCTGTATGAAATACTTCAAAACTACACTTTTAAAAGGAATGTTACAGAGAACATTGATAAAGGTGTATATGCTGTAATTGGACAAGAAGGATGTCTGGTGAAGCAAAGAAAAGGACACTTGATTAATCATCGGAAAATGAGTTGCGAAACACCTGACAAAAGAGAATTTTACTATTTTGCTCTTTTGCAACTCTTTAAACCATGGCGTAGAGAAGAGGAACTACTTGGGGACTTTGATAGTTATGAAGATTCATTCAACGCATCTAAAAGTAGTATTGAATGTACTGTTTTTAGTAATTATCTGCAAATGTTGAATGATGAAATAGAGCAAGAAGTGACAATTGCAGCGGAGATTGCTAGAGATAGTTCACGAATTAGTCAAAGTTCGGCTTCATTAA
This sequence comes from Lissotriton helveticus, assembly GCF_964261635.1. Lineage (NCBI taxonomy): Eukaryota > Metazoa > Chordata > Amphibia > Caudata > Salamandridae > Lissotriton > Lissotriton helveticus. The sequence goes on from NC_136065.1 coordinate 1,475,699,692, forward strand.
GTCAAGATCCACTGGGACAACCAATTATCCAAAATGAAGCAGCCACTGCCATGGATGAGGTGGAAAGAGCAATGCAGCAAGGTCAAGAGGAAGTAATCAACTTAGAAGAATTAAAGAAGCAATTTAATATTGAGCAAAGACAGATATATGATGAAGTGACAGAGCACATTGAGCATGGCTTTCGTCATGAGAGAAAAGATTGCTCATGTATGTCATTTGAACCTATTCGATTATATGTAAGTGGAGAAGCTGGAACTGGTAAAAGTTTCCTAATTAAAGGAATTACTACATATTTACAGCAAAGAACTCAGTCAACACTGTCGTGTGTTGTTACTGCTCCAACTGGATTGGCAGCACATAATATTAAAGGTATTACTTTACATCGTTTACTGATGCTGCCAGTTGAACATGAAAATAAATTACAATATCACAAGCTATCTGGAGAAGCTTGTTTTGAAGTTTCTAGAGTGCTTAAAAAATGAAACTTCTTATTATTGATGAAGTAAGCATGGTATCTAATTTAATGCTTGCTTTTGTGCATTTAAGAATGCAACAGATACTTAAGACAGAGTATGATGTGTTATTTGGAGGTAAACATGTCATAGTTTTTGGAGATCTACTCCAACTAACTCCAGTGAAAGGACAACCTGTATTTGAAACTCTTACGCATGAGGAGACTAGAAAGTGCCTGGGCAGTATTGGAAATGTTAATATATGGTCACATTTCAAGTATACTGAACTGATTCAAAATATGCGACAGGCAAAGGATACTAAATATGGAAATATTCTTCAAGATATCAGGATTGGAAAACTAACTGAAGATGCGAAACACACTCTACGAACACGATTACTTTCCAAGCTGTTTCCTAATGAAGATAATGTACCTGAGAAAATATATAGTAAAGAGGTAGCAGATAAATCAGTGATATGCTTGATGCCAACTGTGAAAGAATGTTCAGTTTTTAATGAGAAAATTTTGAATTTAGAAAATCAACAAATTAGGAAACTGGAAGCTAAAGATAGAATAGAGCATGAAGGTAGTACTATTGTTTTGTCTGAAAAGTTGAAGTTAAAATTGGATTCTCTTCAAAAAAGTATATCTAAAACTGCTGGTTTAGAGAAAAATCTGTATGTATATTAAATTGTCGGATAATTTTAAGGAGAAATTTACATGTAGAAAGAGGATTGGTAAATGGAGCAATGGGTAATGTTGTTGGTTTTGTTAATTATACAAATAGAGATGAGATTGAATTTTTAAGAATAAAATTTGATGGAATTGAGGAAGTTCAGCAAATTAGTCGCTGTTCAAATGGTTTTTTGCTTGTGAAAGACTTATATGTCCGTCGGAAGCAATTTCCAATTTGTTTGGCATATGCAGTGACTATTCACAAATCTCAAGGTTTAAGTGTAGATTGTGCTTTGGTAAATATTGGAAGCACTGTATTCAAAGAGGGTATGGCATATGTTGCTTTATCGCGAGTTAGAACTTTATGTGGACTTTATTTAATTGATTATGATGAGACAAAGATTAGTGCAGATTTAAATTGTGTGAATGAGTATAATAGGTTAAGAAGAGAATATGCTCCAAGTTTACCTCAATATCCTTTAATTGAAAGGCGTATGGTTGGTCAGAAAAGGAAAAATGAGGAGAAATGTGCTGAAGTAGTTGAGAAACGACGAAAAAAAGATGTAGCTGTTGTTGGTAGGCATAAGAAAACGGTTAGTATTGAAGAGATTGTTGGATTTAAGTTTGAAAACAGGTCTGGTGTCAACTGTTATGCAAATGTAGTAGTTAATGTTGTTTTTTTTCTAAAAAATGTTAGGGAACAGATTGTAGAAAATCAGGAGCAAACATTTTGCTATTCCTTAAATTCTATATTTGAAAAATGTAATAGTGGTGAAAGTGAAGTAGAAGGTGTTTCAGAACTAAGGAATGTTTTAGACATATGTGCAGGAGTAAATCAATTTTCACAGAATATTCAGCAAGTTTGTCAGGAATTTATTATGTATATGTTTACAGTTTTGGAAGATGAAGGTGTAGATATTGATAATCTTTTTGGCCTTTCTTATGTAATATGTGATGTCATCAGCAGTGCATTACACGCGCAAGTTATAGTGAGTCCAACTAACTATAACGTGGAATTTCATTGGTTTTATATCAGTAAAATTTCCAGCTAACTATAACTGGTGTCAAACCTATGGTTTTTTCAGTGAATTTCATAGGTTTTGTAAATGCTACTTCCTAACTATAACGTGTGTAAAACCTATGGTTTTTTCAGTGAATATATATATATACATATATATATAGATATATATATATATATATATATATATATATTGACCATATGGCTGGACCCTCCTCGTTAAGCCTCGAGTCTCACCCCATAAGTATAAAAACAAGGCAGTATTCACAAGTAAAATATAGCGCATCTCCCCCTTGTAAGTACAAGCACGAGGTAGCCGCTCAGGTTAGGGACATTGGAACCGACATGAGTCATCAAAGATTGTTTCAAGACCCTAAGAAACTAATAAAAAAAATTGGCACATTCTTAGTACAACATACACTGCTTGCACTTAAGAAGAAGGAAGAACTTCAGCTACCTTTTAGTCCATACTAGGCTGAATCCCAACAGACCAGAAGAATAAAACACAACATGCTTCGGCCTTTCCCCAATTAAGGCATTTACCACCAATGTAATGTTTATTGCATGTCCACTCAAACAAAAGAAATTGATCTGGGACTACAATATATATGGCAAATACAAAAACATACCAAGTGTAACGCTAGTAACACGATTTATTTGATCATTTGCCCTTGCCAACTTCACTACATTTATATGACAACTCAAAAAACAAGGATTAGAATAAACAAACAGACGTACTATTCATTGCTTGAGATCAACCACTAAACTCACCATCCACTACCTCTACAAAGACCATACCATGAACAAGTTGAAATGAGTAATATAAAATACACTGAATGATGGCCCCAATATAAAACAGAGGCTGTTTGAAAAAGAACAATGTTTTCTTTTTAAGCTAAAACAGACATCATTGGATTGAATTGAAATCTTGTTCGTTGCCCAGGAGAACAAAACTAGCTTTTGATATGCGAAATTGCATCATAGAGGCCTCTAGCTATACATTCTCACTAGTAATCTTGAAATATAATAGTGGCTTCATCTCATGCCTGTATCATAAATGTGTGTCCTCGCAGGTGCTCTCACTCTCTCTTGTGTGAGGCTGTGATACACATAACCATTTATTGGGGTTTTACATCATTTACCCTGTTTCTATGGTGTGTCTGTCGAGTATGCAAGCACACATAATGTGACCGCTATGTAGGCTCTATTTACAGATCATCAGTATTATCCACAGTTTAACGTAACTTATCACCAGATTTTAACCATTGGCATCTATCCCAAACATAGCACATATCTAGAGAGATTGATGTTAGGCCTACAGTGCAATTACATGACTAGGCACTGAGGCTTCTTTTTTTAATACAACTCTTGATTTACTCAAATAATATCAGGAACAGGACCAACATAAACCAGATAATAGTATGCACCCACTCTATGATTGTTCATCCACTTCGTTACTGAAACTAGGCTAATATAATTACAATTATCATGCACTACAGCAGATTCTATACAATTCACTTTTCAATTTATTGGTACCTGAAGCATGACCAGATTTCTGTATATAAGATGTATTTTTGGCTCTGCATCCTAATGAATACAACCTCACTTGGTGGTAGCAATAACTATCTGTGCAGGTAGTAATATTCTATAATCTTCGAATAAACATTTGGTGCTGTTTTAACTTCAAGATGCTGCATACATACTGACACCTTATGTCAGCTGTGACGCGTCCAGATAACCAGGTACACCTGCCCTGGCAACTTCTGATTCTGATACCTGTCCTGAAAAACACCATACAGCTACACACTAGGCAAAATCCGGGGACAGTTTTGAACTTGACCAAGAGGCTTCATGTGATGCCTGTTGTATGTAGTGTACACCGGCACATGCCCCCCCATCAGTATGCGTGCTTCTGTTACACATGTTTAATTTGCACATTGATGTGCATTTCTGACTTCTTTTCTAAGATTGCCTTAAATTCAGGAAGGTTTATAATTAGGTTACGGTGATACCTTGGTCCTCATAAATGTAGATCTTATGGGGTGAACTCGTGCAAAAAACAAGCGGAACACCTTTCCGGACTCTGTGGATGATTATGTCCAGCGAGTTCTGCTCGTTTAAAAAAAATATATTATTGGGCATTCCACTGCCTGCTAATATAAATTATTTTATTGGTCATCCATAAATAATTTTCATTTAGTAGGCACAATCAACTTTTTCAATGATTCTCTTAGAAACGTGCTTCTTACAGGGGCAAACAGTTGTGTCCTGTTGACCCATGCCAATGCAAAGAACTTAGGCTCCTTTTCCTTGCCCCCTGAAATGTAAGGTTATGCCTGAGAAATTAAAGGAGTTAGGATCAACTACAATTAAACAATTACAGTGTAACACAGTCAAAACTCTGAAACAGAAGATAGGATTAAGAATGGATTTATTACAAGTTCAAATGCAAAGCTGATATAAATCAGTTTGAGAAACATAGTATATAAATACAGAATCACGAAAGGATAGCCAATATGTCTTACAAATCTGATCCTCAAGAAAGAAAGCAACTGAGGAATTCTGTATCTGCAATACAAACAATGAGAAACAAAGTCTGGTGAGTATATTGAAAGTTTTGATCCTCCGGGCTATACATGAGGTTGTCCGAGAAAACCTACTAAACCCTATTCTAAATTAGTAATCAAGAAAACCCTATTTAAGTCAGGGAAGCAGAGAAAGATCTCCAGCTAGATGAACCAGGGGCTTTTATAAAGGTTCAGCACAACTTCTCTGCTTCAAGTAAGAGCAAGTGCCCTCACACACCCTGAAAGGTGTCATGCTTCATCATTGGGCAAGCTCCTCGTCAGGCTGGTACTGCAATACCTGATGGAGCAAGGTTCTGCACGTAAAGCGACTTGCTTGGACTCAGCCCTCTCGAAATAAACTGTAATACACTAATAAACATGTTTCATCTTATTAACAATGCAAAAAACGACATTTCTAGTAAGCTGGGGAAGCTTGCATATGTGCTTTTACTAACCGTAACTCGATTAACCCAAAATGTCCGCCGCAATGAGGGAACTTTTCTGCGGATGCGTCTGTCACACTCACGTGACATGACGTACTTCCTGCTTGGAGGGAAAATGTTGCTTCTGCGCACTAGAACTAAGATGGCTACTCTGTGTGTTAATGTGCTAACGCTTGCACTATTGCTTTTACTAAGTTGTTCGTTCTGCCTAATGGCCATAGTTAAAATAAAATAATGGGAATAGAGTAGAGATAAGTGGTATACAGTGCATTCATTTATTTCTTGGTCTAAAACTGTTTCTCTTCTACTATGCATGTATCGTTCTTTGGGCCTGACATGTACTTCTGAACTCCATCTTTGGAGTAACTGCGCCTGTGCAGAGAAGCTCAAATCCCTGAATCACTGACATTGAAACCCGGCCAAATCTTGACTTGCTAGAAGATGCGCCTAGGAGCATGAACTCTCAACCCCACAAGAGGAAGCTGGACTGTACAAACGTTAATACAATGTTATTGATATTGATACATTCACTGTCGGGTGGAATAAAAGTGCATGGGAAAATAAAATATTGGGCGGGAACATAAATCTGAATATAGAAGAGCATGACCTCATTACTGGTATGGTGTGATGACCTCTCCTCGTCTTTTGACCAATCAAATCTCGGGAATTCACACATTTGCAACATTGGGGGGTGGTACACTGCCTTGGAAAATTGTATATTTAAGGTAGGCTTAGCTAGTTAGTTTGTCCGACTTGTCTGAATAGCTGACCTGTCACTGACCCAACGCACTCAAAAGGCGTGCTCAAGTGGCGGAGCACTCTGTTAGAAGATTCGGGAGCAGTGGTGCTGGCAGAGCACTCTGTCTGAAGATTCGATAACCCAATCGGGGTTTTGGGAAGGAGATCGATATCCCAATCAGGGGTTCCTGAGGGAGAAGATTTGCCAACCCTATCGGGGTCCGACTGTTAGCTGCAGAGAGGGGTGTGACGCTGGCGTTGCACTTTAGCTGTTGGCGCCGGTCCTGACCTGCGGTGGTCCTGTCCTGATCCAATTTGGTCCGTACTTATCCTGATTCTGGTCTGTACCTCTTCTATCCTGTTGGCACCTGCACTATCGGGGGTCCTATCCTTTATCCCAGCCCTTGGCCAGGGTTGGTCTTCACACCTTTCTAGGTAAATATAAAGCTGCATGGGTATGTCATTGTGTTGTTTCCCTCTTCTTACTGAGCAGGTGAACCCGCGCTCTATCATACCTGACGGGCACCCATAAGGGGTCTATTTGCCAGAGGTCTTTTCATATATGCCGTATGATGAAGTGGGGGTGAGAGGATAGTAAATGTTGTAGTATGTGGAACAGTTTTTTAGTAGCAGTGAATTAAAATAGGTATAGTGCTATTCATTGTCAATTAACTTTATTGATGGAACCTGATACCCCAGTTAACAAGCATTTGCAATGCAATAGGTCTTGCATGTACTAGAGTTTAAGCTATTGGCATTGTAAATGACAATAAATCAATCAATCAGGGGTTGGTAAAGTGCGCTACTCTCCCATGATGGTCTAAAGGTGCTGGGGGGGCTCCACAATCAGTCAAAGAGCCAGGTTTTGAACGTGTGCACGGTCGGGGAGCGTCTGATGTTCACAGGGATCTCGTTCCAAGTCCTGGCTGCGATGTGGGAGAAAGTTCTCTTGCCGGTTCTGTGTCTGCGGATGCGGGGGACCTCTGCAAGGGCGAGTTAAGCGGAGCGAAGGTTCCTCTTGGGTATGTGAAGGATAGTCTCTCGTTGAGGTATTTGGGTTCGATTTTGTGTAGGGATTTGTAGGCGTGGGTGAGGAGTTTGAAGGTGATCCTCTTCTCGATGGGGAGCCAGTGAAGGCCTTGTAGGTGTTGGGTCATGTGCTCCTGGTGTGGTGTCCCGAGGACGAATCTGGCTGTGGCGTTCTGGATTATCTGGAGTCTACGCAGGAAGGTTTAGTTGATTCCGGTGTAGAGGGTGTTGCCATAGTCTAGTCTACTGGTGATGAGTGCGTGGGTGACGGTCCTTCTGCAGTCAGAGGAGATCCACTTGAAGGTCTTACGGAGGATGCGAAGGCAGTTGAAGCTGGTGGAGGCGACGGCGTTGATCTGGAGGTTCATGGAGAGGGATGCAACAAGGATGATGCTGTGATTCCGAGCGTGGTCGTTGGGGGTGGGTGGGCTCCCAAGGGTGGAGGTCCATCAGGTGTTGTCCCAGGCGGAGGTGAAGGGACCGAGGATGAGGACCTCGGTCTTCTCTGAGTTTAGCTTCACGCAGCTGTCCTTTATCCAGGCTGCCATGTTCTTCATGCCTTCCTGGAAACATAGTTTGGCGTCTTCGGTATTCTTTGTGAGCGAGAGGATGAGCTGGGTATCCTTGGCGTAGGATACAATGCTAAGCCCATGCTGTCTGACGATGGCGGCGAGGGGGGCCATGTAGATATTGAAGAGTGTGGGGCTGAGTGAATATCCCTGGAGTACTTGACAGTTGATTTCCATGGGTTCGGGGAGAAAAAGAAAAGAGAGAGTCGGATCCTCTGGGTTCTGCCGGAGAGGAAGGATTGGATCCAGCCGAGGGCGGCTTCTTGAATTCCTGCGTTGTGTAGTCTGGCTGCTAGAGTGAAATGGTGTTGAAGGCTGCGAAGAGGTCTAGAAGGATGAAGGCCGCAGTGTGCCCCGGGTCGAGTAGCATGCGGATGTCGTCGATGGTGGCGAGGAGAGCGGTCTCGGTGCTGTGGTTGCTGCGGAATCCCAACTAGGATGAAGTTTTCTTCTATGAAGGTGGTCAGCTGGGTGTTTATGAGTCTCTCAGTGACTTTGGACACAAAGGGGAGGAGAGAGATGGGCCAGTCATTTTCCAGGTCCGTAGGGTCGGCTGCAGGCTTCTTGAGGCGGGGTTTAACTTCTGCCCCTTTCCAGTCTAATGGGCAGAGGCTGGATCTGAGGGAGGCGGTGAAGGTGCATCCTAGTTTCGGTGCGATGATGGTGGTGCCCTGTGGAAGATGTGCGGTGGGCAGGGTCTGTCAGGGCTCCAGAGTGGATTTTCTTCATGGTAGGTGTGATGCATTGGACAGTCGGGGGTTTACAGGACGTGATGGTCGGCTTATCGGTGGTGGTTGGTGGGGTGGTGATGTTTGTTGTGTGCTCACTGAAGTTGTCATAGAGGGCCTTTATTTTCAGATGGAAGTAGGAGCTGAGCTTGTCGCAGAGTTCCTGGGAAGGTGTGACGTCCATGGCTTCCCAGGTGGGTTTTGCGAGCTGCTGGATGACGTTGAACAGTTCCTTGTTGTTGGTTGCGTTGGTCTGGACTTTGTCTCTTATGAAGGTCCTTTTGGTGTCTTTTATGCGCTGGTGGTACTCCTTCAGGGCGCTCTTGTGGTCGTTCCGTGCTTCAAGAAGTTTTCAGGTTATGCAAGTTTTTCTCTAGGCGTCTGCAGGAGTGTCTCGCTTCTTGAAGTTCTGTGGCGAACCAGGCGGCTTTTGGCAGGCGTTGATTGGTGGCGCAGCAGGGACCCAGCAGTGTAATTCCTTGGCTCCAGAGTTGGTGTTGGATGAGGCGCTTGGTGGGTCTTGGAGGATGGTGGTGTTTAGGAGTTCCTCTGTGACCTTACTCCAGTTCCTTTGTGGTGGGCGTAGGGTGGGTTTGGATGTAGTGGCGGTGTTGAAGGTGAAGTGGGCGCAGTGGTGGTCAGTCCACATGGGGCTGGGTGGTGTGGCGGAATTGGATGTTAATTTCTGCCGTGAAGATGGGGTCGAGGGTGTGGCCCACTCTGTGGGTGGATGTGTTGAGGAGCTGCTTCAGCCCTAGGTTGGCGAGGTTTTCGAGGAGAGCAGTGGAGTCGGGGTCGCTGCTGTTGTTGAGGTGGAAGTTCAGGTCACCGAGTAGAATGTAGTCCATGGAGGTGATGGCATGGGGCGCGGTGAGCTCATCGATGGTATTCGTGTGGTGGGTATGAGGTCCTGGTGGTCTGTAGATGAGGGTGCTGCATAGCGTGGCCCTGAGGCTCGTCTGGATCTGGAAGTGGAGGTGTTCTGTGTTGGAGTGGGGGTCATATTTGCTGGATGTGGAGAGGCGGAGGGGGTTCTTGTGTGCAATGGGGAGTCCTCCTCCTGGGCGGTGTGGACAGTTCTTTCTCTTGATCTTGTAGCCACCGGGGATGGCGGTGGCGAGGTTGGGGACAGAGGTTTTGTTAGTCCAGGTGTTCATGAAGAAGGTGACCTCGGACGAGAGGGTGTCGAGTAGTTCCCAGATCTCAGTGACGTGTGAGTACATGGAGCGCACGTTGAGCAGGATGCAGGTCAGGATTTGGTGGTGTGAGTATCGGGCGCTATTACGGTGGTCACGGGTGCTCTGTCGATGGTGAAGGATTTGCGATAGAGTCAGCACGAGAACTGCCCGTGTGTGTTGTTCAGGGAAGATATTCACAGTCGGCGTGTCTTCCGGAGTTGAGTGCGTGAAGGGTTGTGGAGGACTTTTATTTATGTTTTCAAAACGAAAAAAAAAAAAAAAAAAGGCATTGTTACTTCCATTCCCTGTTACCTCCGCCCTTCATAGCACTACGCACCAATTTTTTTAAAAATGCTTTTGCATATTTTTCTACTCACATCTGTAATTAAACAGGGAAAAAACCCTGCACCATTTTATTAGTGTGTGTAAGTGTGGTGCACATGCCTTCAAAATGGCACAGGTGGCCATGTCAAAGTTTGTTTTATTCTTTAGCCAAGCTGCACAGCATTGCACATGTTCTGCAGGATGGCTAAAAACCATTGGCACTGCAGAAGCAAGACCCATTGGTTCAGCCAATGCTTGTTATTTTAGTGTCCCTGACCCAACTGAAATTGATGGAGCAGAATATTAGGAATGCATTTTTACTCAACTCTGTTACATCAAGTCTCTCTTTCAGTAAACAAATAAAGTAGGTCACGTTTTATTCTAATTCAGTACACGCCTATGAACACGCTGCAGGCCACAGCACCTCCTGTTAGACATCAGACCAGACCATTTGGGATTCTCGAGGTGTATGCTCTGTGCAGTCAGGCATCAAATGATGGTAAGCAGAAGCAGCCGCCTCCTCTGCCATGTTATGTTATGTTATGTTCGATTTATATAGCGCCAAATCACCGACAGGTCTCTTAGCGCTTGCTTTGGGAACCCGTCCTGGCTTTCTCTGCGAGATTACCCCTACTGGGCATCCCCAAGGTGAAGACCAGGCATCCTGCCGCGGGGGGGCCGTAGTGGAGATTAAGCAAGCTATTGCCCAGAGCTGCAGAGTGTGAACCCATGATTCAAGTAGGCACGAGGCGAGAATTATCGAGTCCGTGGACATTTGGGCTCAAGACCCTGCCGCGTCGGGAATTGAACCCTGGTCCCGGGTCTGACCTCTGCATCAGGGTCTGCCTCCTCTAACCAGTGAGCCACACTTCTCCCCAGGGCAAAGATGCAAAGCTTCACTTTATAACTAAAAAAACATGATCAGTATCAAGCATTGAGTTCTGTCAATCTTTCATCCAAACATGGTGGCATACGTTTTATCAGACTCAATGATGACAAAATAAAACTGCTGTTCCTCAACCTCAAAGGAAATGACTTCTCAGACAACCCTAAAGCCATCACACCACGTTTTTTTTTTAGTTCAATATGTTTATTAAGATTTTAAAAAGATAAAAGCAGTTAGATACAGTTCATAATGATACCGATAGGAAAAATCCACAGGTGCATCAGAGTATATCATGAATAGCAGAGAAATTGCCACAACTCATACTTCTTAAAAGTAAAATAAAAATCATGGAACAGAGTGGCATTAGTGAATCAGAGGAACTCATAAACGGCATCATTATATACAAAATAGAGAAAGGAAGGAGAAAGAGAAAAGGGAACAGAGCAGAGGAAAGGAAAGAAAGAAGAAGACAGAAGAAAGAGGAAAGAAGAAAAAGAAGAAGGATCTCTCTTGATGGCGCAACAAGACAAGAAACTACAAACAACAGTTAATCAGACGTCACAAAGGGGTATTGGTCGACCAACCCCCTTGAGGCCTATTCCATATAGTTATCTAAAGTTCTCCACACATTAGAAGAAATAGAAGGAGTGAGATGAGCCCTATCCACAGAGTAGTGTGCACTTCTCAAGAAGGATACCCATGCCCACCATGTGTGGTAAGAAACGGAAGCAAAAGACTTCCAATCCATAAGAATCACCTTAACTGCCACAGTTAATAGAAGATCCAACAATTGCAAATCTAATGTATCTAACGGCAGAGGATTCTGGGAAGCCAAGGGTCCCAATAAGACCATAGGAAAGGAAAGAGGAAACTTAATTTGAAAGATTAACATAAGATGTTTATGAATAGTATCCCAAAAAGGTTGGAGAAGAGAGCAATGATAAAACATATGTGGATAATCACCAACCTCCAAGCCGCAACTCCAACATAAATCATCATCTTTTAAGTGGAGAGAACAAAGTCGCTTAGGAGTCCAATGAAGAAGGTTGATAGAGATTGGATTGAAATAAAGAGGGAGCAATTTTATTACGCAGAGAGAACGTACCTATCAGTTGCCAGGTATCTGACGACACATGCTCCGTTAGCGCGGCACCAAAATGGCGGAACCATTTTAGCTGCGCAATGGTACAAGAATCCGAAGATGTTGAGGTCAAAAATGTATAAATGCGAGAAGCAACATGACCAGTCTAGAGCCACAAAGAAAGCAAAGAAATCAAAGGGGCGTCAGGGACAAGACGCACTTTGGCAAGGGCAACTTTAATTTTCAAGAAAGTGTAAAAATCCAGATTGGAGAGTGAAAATTGGCTAGCTAAAGAAGAAAAGGGTAGCGGGTCACCAAAGGAGTCATAAAGATGATGCACCAACGTGATACCTTTGGCAGATCAATACTGAATTAGTGGGGAATCAATAAGAACTTTTATTCGGGGATTACGCCACAAAGACGACCACCTGGATTTATGAATCGGAGTAGCCATTTTCCGATCAAGCAATTTAACAGCTGCAGCAGTATCCAGAATAATAGCTCGAGAAAAAAGAATAGATAGTGAAGATGTGGTTAAAAATGAAGAAACCGGAAGAGGAGAAGAGAGGGTCTGTTTGATGACCAACCAAGAAGGTGTATGACCAGGAAGTGAGGAAATCCACAATGCTCCTTGAGAAGCTAAAAAAGCCACCTGATATTTCCACCAATCCGGGAAATTGCAGCCACCCATATCGTAGGGTTTCCTTAAGGATTTATATGCGAATCGAGCCCTCTTATCATTCCAGAGAAACGAAGAGGTGATGGAATCAATCTCTCGAAAAAAGGAAGCGGATAAATTCAACGGAAGCATAGATGAAATAAAGTTAATAATAGGAGTAATCATAATTTTTAAAGTTTGAACACGACCCCACCAGGAAATGTGTTTAGGAGACCAAGTATCCAAAAGGTGACGAACTTTAGTTAAGATTTGTGCCTCATTATACGCCACGGTATCAGACAAAGTACTACAAAACCAGACCCCTAAATATTTGAGTTGCTTAGACTGCCATTTGAAACCGGCAGAACCCATATGGGCCGGAAAACAATAAGCATTAAGGGGAAACATCTCCGTCTTGTCTCTGTTTAACGTGTACCCAGAGACCTTAGAAAAAAGAGCAATTGTGTCTGTGATCGCAGGAATAGCTGAGACAATGTCATCAGAAAAAATAAGGACATCATCCGCGTAGGCCGCTAACTTCATGCTCTGTGAACCAACCGTAAACCCTTTAATGTCTGGATGAAGATCAATTAACCTAAGGAGCGGATCAATCGCTAATAAAAACAAAAGCGGGGAAAGGGGGCAACCCTGATGAGTGCCTTGACGGAGACTAAAAAACTCAGATGTAGCCCCATTTACTCTTATATTCGCTCGAGGTTGGGCATAAAGGGACATCACCATGTTAACAAAGGAATCCCCAAGATTATGAGCACGAAGAACGGCATGCAAAAAAGGCCAAGAGACCTTGTCAAAAGCCTTCTCGGCGTCAAGGGCTAAAGCTGCAGCAGGAAGCGTAGATCGTTTAGCAGCCCCCAAAATATGGCAAAAGGTACGAATGTTATCTCTAGCCAGCCGTCCTTTAACAAACCCCGTCTGTGATGGATGAACTAGAGAAGGGACATAGGACTCCAGACGTTTAGCAAGAATTTTGGCAAAAATTTTCGCCTCCATATTAAGGAGGGAAATAGGACAAAACATTTTAGGATCTGTGATATCCTTCCCTTCTTTCGGAATGACCACAATAGTCGCATCCGCCGCTGGACCTGAAACTGCACTTTGCTGAATAAACAAATCAAAAAGGAGTTTTAACCGAGGGACCATGAAGGGGAGAAAAGTTTTATAGAACAAAATGGGAAATCCATCAGGCCCCGGAGCTTTGCCAGATCGAGTAGCCTTGATAGCAAGAGTAATTTTCTCAGTTTTGATTGAGGCACCTAGTTTTTCCCCATCCGCCTCAGAAACTGAATGAATAGGAATAGTTTCCAAGAACTCTTGGCAATCCTCAAAAGATGATGGGTTAGTAGGAGTATACAAAGTATCATAAAAATCGCGAAAGACCTCAAGGATTTCCTTAGGTTGAAATTTTTTAGCGCCAGATCTATCAGAGATAGAAGAAATTTGAGATTACTTAAAACCGGAATCTTGAAACTTTAACGTGGCCGCTAAAATCTTACCAGCACGATTCTTCAATAGCAACCGTTTAGATTTTTGTGCTTGAACACCAATATGAGCCCTCTTAGTAACAAGAGCATTATAGGAATATTTTAAGTGTTTAATAGACAGTAAAATCTGTGGATCTCTCGTTTGGCGAAAAAGAAGTTCAGATTGTTTAATACTATTCGCCAAATCAGAAAGTTCCTTCTTAATAGCAGCATTTCTCTGCGCCATAACTTTAATGATGTAGCCGCGAAGTGTGTATTTAAAGGCGTCCCATAAGACCACTGGGGATTCAACTGAACCTTCATTGATAGAAAAAAACTGTTCAATTTCGGCTTGCAAAGCACTGACCACAGCGTCATCATAAAGAATCTCCCTATTTAATTTCCACGAAGGGGAGGAATTCTTAGGAGCAAGTCCCAAGAGGGAAAAGGAAACCGCAGCATGGTCTGAAACAAGAATAGGATGAATGTACGGCGAGGATGAAGATTGTAACAGAGACGAATGAACCAAGAGGTAATCAATACGAGAAAAACTAGAGTGAGGAGAGGAAAAAAAAGAAAATTCACTGCCAGTAAGGTTATGGAGACGCCACAGATCATGAAGATTAGCAGAGGAGCACATATTTAACAACTGCTTGTGAGCCCTAGGAGGGCGAAAAGAAAAAGCAGAACTCCTATCCAACAGAGGATCCAACGGCAAATTAAAATCTCCCCCCACTATTAGGTTACCCTTATGAGGCGTCTGGGAAAGTAAGTTAGTGATCTTCTGCCAGAAAAGAGGATCATCATTATTGGGAGCATAAATATTCAAAGCATAAAGATCATTAATTCCATCAGATACTTTTGATAATATCCAACGGCCCTCAGAATCATGATCAGAAGAAAGTATCGACAAACCAGAATTCTTAGAAACAAGGGTGATCACGCCATTACGTTTACCAAGAGCATCAGAGCATACCACATCTCGCACCCAGTCCTTTCGCAACCACAGAGCCTCTTTATGAGACAGTTTCTTCTCCTGCAAAAATATCAAATCCGAAGACAAGAACTTACAATAATCTAAAATTTTAGCCCTTTTGACCGGATGATTCAAACCCTTAACATTAAGGGAAACAACATTTAAGCCAGGCATAGAAGGACCATAAAAACAAACAAATTAAGAAATAAGAATGAACGTAAGAACAGAACAAAATCATCTGACATTAAAAAGAAAAGCACCACCAGGAGATCCAAGGGGGAAGAGAAAAAAGCAAGAAGAGAAGAGAAGAACAGAAAAAGAGAAAAAGAGAAAGAGGAGAATGGAAAAAGAAGGAAAAAAAGACCCTCTAGGGTAGGTCTGTAAGAGACCAAAATCATACCAGGGGGAACATGGAGAGGGAAACAGAGGACCGTCAGGAAACACAGTAGAAATAGAGAAAGATCCCAAACGATAAAGAAGGAAGCAATAAGCTAGGGTAGTAGAATAATAAAAGCAGACCTTACAATATTCTTGAAACCGAGGGAAGAAGAACTACAATATGTAAATACAGAACAGTCAACTCGGTCAAAATTGAAAAAAGAAAACAACAAAAGATGCAATAGGAGGCATATCAAATATAAGCTCATGAATATAATATCAAGAAATGGAAAAATGGTACAAAGTCAGAATTTGCAAATATAGAAATAACAAGGCAATAATACATGGTACATAGTTAAAGAGAAGAAAACAATACATGTGAAAAATAAAGGAATTAAGCATAAAAATACCAAGCAATATGAAACAACAATAGGAATAAAGCTCGCAAATTTAAGAATAGTGCGAAGGTATGAACAAATCATTACTTGGTGACAAGAGGAAAAAAACGAGGAAGGGAACCATAAAATAGTAACAGTATAAGTAAATAAAGAAAAACAAACTAAAAGAATAAGCACCAAGAGAACAGTTGACGCTAACGGACCGATCTCCTGACAGAAACAGACGTAGACATCAACGCCAAAAAGGAAAGAATAATGAACCGCCAAAGTGGGGAACCAGAAAAGTACAACATGAAACAAAGGTCAGCAAATATAATACGCACGAACAATGAGCTAAAAATCGACCATAACACGGAGAACAATCATGAAAGACAAAATGGCCACAAACTAATACCGGGAAAAAATGGGAAGAAAAAAACCAATATCAAGTCAGGCTGAAGCCGACAAGTGACAGACAAACCACATGGAAACCAAATAGTAACCAACGATCAACGTATGAAGCAAAAAAACAAAGACAGATGGCGAACAGCAAGACGCACTAAGCCACGGGAAAACAAGAAAGACAAAAGAACACTCAAGAAACCAAGAGAACCCGGCAAATATCAATGGTGGGAAAAAGTACAATATTGAACAGATATCGGAAAATATGAGACGCAAGAACAAATAACTAAAAATCTCCCAAACAAGGAGCAGGAAACACAAAATGACCACAGACAAATAGCGAAAAAATTGGAAAAATACCGATAAAAGTTAAGCTAAAACGGACAAGTGACAAACAAAGCCTTCGGAGAACAAGAAACAACCAGCAATCAACATATGGAGCAAAAAAACAAAGGTATACGCTACACAGCAAGACTCAGTAAACCACGTGAAAGAACAAAGACAGAAGACTCAAGTCCCAGAAGAGCCAGGAGCTGAAGAAGAATCCATCTGAGATTCAAATTGATTGTCCAAAAAAGATGAAAGATCAGCAGGTTCATCAAAAATCCGATAGCGGCCCTTAAAAGTAATACGAAACTTGGATGGACCAGCAAAGGAAAAAGGAATTTGCATGTCTAGCAGATGTTTCCGCAGATTGAGAAAACCTTTCCTGCGAATTACAGTGTCTCTGGCAAAGTCCTGGGAAATATTAATCCAATGGCCCTCCCAAGACACCGACTTGACTTTCCTCATATGGGCCAAAATTTGTTCTGAGTGCTGATGGCGCAGAGGTTTAAGGATAACTGCTCTGGGCGAAGTGGAGTTTTTAGGCTTGAACGTAGGCACCCGATGAGCCCTCTCAATTTCAAAGTGTTTTTGAAAGGAGATTTGAAGAGTAGCAGGAATCCATTTGGAGAGGAATTCGATCATGGAGGAAGCGGACTGCTCTGCATCTTCAGGAAGGCCAAAATATGCAGGTTGCTTCTCCTATTACGGTCCTCCTGCTCTGTACGGTCTCTGCGTAAGGCAGCCATTGACCGTTCTATTTGGAGAAAAGATCTCGAATGCTGGTGTGAAGAGTCTTCTACCACACTAATACGAGATTCAGCATTCGTAACCCTGACAGACAAGGCTTTAAAGTCATTCCTGATAGCAGCCACCTCATCTTGTAATAAGTCGGTATTTGTTTTAGTAGACTGCGCAATATCATGGACGGCATTGAGACGTGACAGAATAACATCCAAAGTGGAATTAGTATCCTTCTGAGAGGATTCAGGAGTGGGGGACTGTTGCTTCAAACATTTCAAAGTCCCTTTAGAATCTTTCGCAGTAGGGGAAGGCCCCATGGTGTCCGCCATAAGAATAGACCACAGTAGACAACTCAAAAACACCCCCACCAAAGGTATTTGACGTAAATATAGTTGAGCAAGGACCAAAAATCATCAAAAAAAAAAACAATAGTTTACCAAGTACCACGAAGAAAAAGCCCCATAGGCGTAGATTAAGTCCAAAAAATCAGCGTACAAAAATAGCGGACCATAGCAGGTAAAGGAATAAAGAAAAGAAGCCAGAGAGGCCCTAGAGCGCCAAAAACAAATTGCGCCACATAATAAGCAGCGTAGCAATTAGGTCACAAGGCGCAAATCCCTCAGGGAAGGCAGGGACCCATCATAGAGGAATCGAGTGAGGTGAAAAAAGCAGCCAAAAATCCATAGAAGGTAGTAAGCAGAAATGACTCCAGGTAGTGAATAACGACTGCAGAGGACCATCAAAATGAAAATATAATAAATGTCACCTCAATGTTCTGCCTGAACATGTTGTGCTGGAATTCCAGGGTCTTTTCTCTCAAGCAACGCCACCGCAAAAACAAAATGGCGGCCACTCACTGAAGTGCTGGCAGTGAGGAGTACGAGTGAGACAAAAGGCAGTTTCAGCCGTCGTACGCTGTGTCAAGAGACAGGAGAGCGTTCACGGCACCTTCTGTCTCTTCATGGCCGTAACTGGGGAGAAAATGTGCACGACCGGGATCTTAAATCAGCCCGACCGTCTCGGTCTCCCTGGAGGTCAAGCGCAGCACGCCATCTCGTAGCGGCGCGCAAGCCACGCCCCCCATTACACCACGTTTTAAAGCCAGTAGCTTTGAGATCTCAACTTACTCAAAATACAACAGTAATACTCAATGAAATGCTGAGATTTAGGGTAACTCCTCCCAACATCACTTCTGCCTCCTTCAACGTCTGTAGCTGCAAAATGTTCTCAAAAAAGCATATCAGAGCTGTGGCAAAGCAGACTTTTGCTTCCTCATTCTAGCCCTATATTAATTTGTGATTCTTCTCATTCAAAGTAATCAATAATATTGTAGCAAGAATAGTAACTCTAAAGAAATGTCAGGAGCTCGGGGCAGTCCATCACCTCCCTTGGATAACCAAACACTGCAGCACTCTCCAAGGCATCAAATCAAAATGTCCAAGACCATCTGCAGTAACACATGAAACTTTGTTCCAGGAGTCGCAACAACTAAAATCTAACTCACATCGCTAGACTATGCTGAAATTGGAAAAACAATCAGACACTGAATTGCAGTTTATTGACCCACACTGTGGAACACATTCCATACCTACACACGCTTTGAGGAAAATCCTCCGACTTTCAGAAATAAACACGCCTCCTCTATCTATTATGACTCTGCTTGCTGTAGCAAGAAGTGCTCACGATGGCATATTAACTCTCGGGTGATAAACTGCGCCATACAAATGTACATCACATTACTCTTCTCATAATTTCTAGGTCTGTGACTTTAGAAACAGGCTGCTGCTCCCAGTAGGTATAGCATCATTTGTTCTATTTTTATTTTATTATTTATAAAGTTTTATAGAGCGCAAACAAGATCCCGAAGGGGATATGAGAGCGCTTTATAGTAGGCAGAGGGAAAGAACAGGGGGGGGGGAGGTAGTATAAACATCAACATCAGTTGGGAAACAACAGCAAAAAAATAAAAATAAAAATTTAAAAAGGAAGAAAGTACAGTAAACAAGTGTCCACGTGTGGAGAAAAAAACAGGGGAGATGATCGATCCATTGTAGCTGGAGGCACCGAAGTGAAAAGAACAAAGTCAGACGAGTTGGATGTACCTTTCGTACAAGTGATTAAATTCGGGAACATATAAAGTGCAGTACTTGATGACCTGTCTCAAGGTGCTCTCTGCCAAATCTTAATGCAAGAACTAAGTGGGTTAGAGATGACTCTTAATTTTGAGTGCAAAGTTTCTTAATGTCGATGGAGACTGCTCCACCTAGCCCAGAGCCAAGGGCCCATTCTGGCAAATCTTCTTTCACCACAGCTGGAATGTTCATTGTAAGCCAGGGTTAGAAGACTTGTGCTGGAGGGATGGCTCAAGTAGTGTTCAATTTCTGAAATACATTTTTGTGATAAGGCTATGCAGCATCATAAACACATTACTTTGAAAGGCTGAAGCATTTAATGCACTTGCCTTCCACCTTCTGCCATTGCATCGTGTGCCTGTCTTCTGAGAGGCAGCCTTGTCTCTGTAGACTGGCACTCAGGAATACACCTAAATCCTTTGCTACTTGCAACTCTGTGTGCTATTTAGGACAATAGCCAACTACAGGGCGTTACCTTAGTCAAGAAAGAGGTTTGCCACATTAAATACCTTCTCCACTAGGAGCCATCACTTTTAAGCAGTAGAATGGAGGCTAGCCTACATCAACCATAACCAGAACACCAACAAGCTCAAATTGAAATAGTAGATTTCATTCCAGTAGCAAACTACAGAAAAAGTGGTGTATCACAATTAACCCAAATCTAATAGTGCTTTCCCAAACCTGCCATGCTCTGTAACAGGGTCCCAGCAGTACAAACACTATTGTTCTAGAAACCAGCAGGCCAAGTCCAAATAGTGCTAGCCCAATTCTCAACAAACCCACACCATTTAAACAACTGTATATAAAAATCGCATAGCACTTAGCACAGAAAGAATAGTGAGCTAGAGCCTACTGCACACACACCAAACAATTGCATGGCATAACCCGCTGCAGGGCGTCCACCAGAGAACAGCTAGCGTGACAGAGGACACAAACTTGGACCTTAAAAATTAAACTTGTAACAAGCGACCATTCACCAACATTTGCCACAGGACTAAAGCTAGCCCCACCCTATTTTAATTAGACCTGCAATACAACCATTTAAATTATAAAAAACTGTCTATCAACAATCACCACCTGACTGTGAAACAGGAAACTGATGATATATAAATGTACTTACTAATTCTGACCACAGAAATGAAAAAAAACTGTCAAGTTGACACAGAAAGCTCCGATCATAGAAACTGAAGCATCAAGTCAAGTCAAGTGACAACAGTAAAAAATAGAATAACTACTATGGTTGGAAAAAAAATGTTGTCACGAGCAATCAACATAGAAACATACATACCACCAACGCAGCAACAGACGTGGGTGTGCAAACGTCATTCAGGAGTATGGATTTTAGCTTCAATGATTTTAAACAAAAGCACAGAAAATTATAGCTTAGACGTGACTTAGTCATTTTTAGTGCATTCAACTGATGACTCCCACAGAGAGCAAAAGCTGGCTGTGATTGTTGATATATTTGAGAGATGCCCTTGCTACAGCTTATTTCTCATTTACTTGCTGGGTGTTTTAATTCCAACACTATTCCATAAGGCTTAAATTGCTCACCAAGGTGACTCATTATGGCTGATTCTCCTGCAAAGTCATGAGTGAAGCAGCAGAGTATCTTCACCCTGCTCTTTCTCGCCCAAGTGGCGGACATCGATGGGCTCGGTGAGAAGCCTGAGGCGCTGTGAAGGTCTTCAGACTCCGGGGCTTAAACACTCTCTGACACCAGAAGCCGTGTCTGATGGGCTCCACTGGCTAGTGCAGAGTTTGTATGCGCCTGCAGTGCGTACAGGTTTAAACCACTATTTCCCGGAGTTAGTGCATTATTTTAGTTACCCAGCTCAGAAACACAAAGAGATGAACCGTGTTCAACGCTTCTAAGCTGTCCTGCCAGAGAATGCTGTTCTAAATCAAAGAAATGTCGGGATAAGTGAATTCAGTTTACGCACTGCAGCCAAGAAAATAACAGGCGGCTCCGAGCTGAGGCAGTTGAGCCCATCATGATTCGGCCCCACAACCATAATTCAAACTAGCCAAGGCCACAAGATGCGGTTCAACGTGCGGTGTGTTATGCAACATTCAGGTAGAGTTTGCGCTGTATAAAAATGCAAAAAAAAATCAGCATTTTCTCACAGTGACTTATTCCTGATCTTTGGAGAAACCTCACTCAAAAACAACCCTGAGTGTATACCAGCATTCTACTGAGCCGTAAAAAAGGCACTGAACCCTGTTTTATGAGAGTGCACAAATTCATGCACTCTGTATTTGCCTAAGCAGACTTATTACAAAAAACACATCGCTGCTAGACAAGTCCCCATCCACTCCACTGCAACAAGCCATCGTCCTCAAAAAATCTGCCCCCTTCAGCCGGGCATAAACAGCTGAAGAATGGTCCCGTGGACTGCCACTGCGGAGTACATGGGGGGAGGGGGGAGATGGCACAGACTCGAAGTAAAGAGGTCAATAGCCATGGAAGGATACAAATGACGACATGGCCGTCATAAGGAGGGACTAACAAGCCTAAAACCAATCAGAAGGCAGCATTTAGGACCGACAAAGACACACACTAATGAAAATGATGGGCAGAGTGTGGGCTTAGCTTTTACGGAGCTTCCACTCCATACTGAATACTGCATGCCTCGCAAAGCGAGCAGCGCAGGCACACTGCTGCTATAGGCTCGACTTAAAAATGTGGTGCTAATACAGGATGCAATGGTCCAAGTAAGACTAATTAGTGTGTAATCTTGAATTACACATCTCAACCATATTCAAGATTAGACACTGATTAATCTTATTAGGACGGTACAAAAGGGGGTGGTGATGGACAGAGCATCTGAACCAATCAAAGACTTAAACCCAGTCAAAAGATCTGGGTTTGATCCATCACTGTTCTTTAGCCCACTCTGCCACCCCAGTTCAGACATGGCTTTATGCAAATCAGTCTGACCCTGTTCCTCATGGGAACAGTCCAGCCCGAACTGCCAAGCCATGTCTTCCCTGGATCGGAAACAAGCTTCCGAGGACCGGTTTCTGGCATTCCAGCCGTCTTCAGCCCGGCTTGCTTGAATCCAGTGGCAAAGTGAGCAAGGGACTCACGTCTGAGCATACCCTGCCACACTTATGGCGGCCAAAGCGGTACAAAAGGGGGTGGTGATGGACGGAGCATCTGAACCAATCAAACGCTCACACCCAGTCTAAAGATCTTGGTGTGATACATCACCGTTCTTTAGCCCACTCTGCCACCCCAGTTCAGACATGGCCATATGCGAATCAGTCTGACCCTGTGCCTCATGGGAACAGTCCAGCCCGAACTGCCAAGCCATGTCTTCCCTGGACCGGAAACAAGCTTCCGAGGACCGGTTTCTGGCATTCCAGCCGTCTTCAGCCCGGCTTGCTTGAATCCAGTGGCAAAGTGAGCAAGGGACTCACGTCTGAGCATACCCTGCCACACTTATGGCGGCCAAAGCGGTACAAAAGGGGGTGGTGATGGACGGAGCATCTGAACCAATCAAACACTTACACCCAGTCAAAAGATCTGGGTTTGATCCATCACCGTTCTTTAGCCCACTCTGCCACCCCAGTTCAGACATGGCTATATGCAAATCAGTCTGACCCTGTGCCTCATGGGAACAGTCCAGCCCTAACTGCCAAGCCATGTCTTCCCTGGACCGGAAACAAGCTTCCGAGGACCGGTTTCTGGCATTCCAGCCGTCTTCAGCCCGGCTTGCTTGAATCCAGTGGCAAAGTGAGCAAGGGACTCACGTCTGAGCATACCCTGCCACACTTATGGCGGCCAAAGCGGTATAAAAGGGGGTGGTGATGGACGGAGCATCAGAACCAATCAAACACTCACACCCAGTCAAAAGATCTGGGTTTGATCCATCACCGTTCTTTAGCATGCTCTGCCACCCCAGTTCAGACATGGCTATATGCAAATCAGTCTGACCATGTGCCTCATGGGAACAGTCCAGCCCGAACTGCCAAGCCATGTCTTCCCTAGATCGGAAACAAGCTTCAGAGGACTGGTTTTTGGCATTCCAGCCGTCTTCAGCCCGGCTTGCTTGAATCCAGTGGCAAAGTGACCAAGGGACTCACGTCTGAGCATACCCTGCCACACTTATGGCGGCCAAGGCGGTACAAAAGGGGGTGGTGATGGACGGAGCATCTGAACCAATCAAACACTCACATCCAGTCAAAAGAACTGGGTTTGATCCATCACCCCCTTTTGTACCGCTTTTGGCCGCTATAAGTGTGGCAGGGTATGCTCAGACGTGAGTCCCTTGCTCACTTTGCCACTGGATTCAAGCAAGCCGGGCTGAAGACGGCTGTAATGCCAGAAACCGGTCCTCGGAAGCTTGTTTCCGGTCCAGGGAAGGCATGGCTTGGCAGTTCGGGCTGGACTGTTCCCATGAGGCACAGGGTCAGACTGATTTACATATGGCCATGTCTGAACTGGGGTAGCAGAGTGGGCTAAAGAACGGTGATGGATTAAACCCCGATCGTTTGACTGGGTGTGAGTGTTTGATTGGTTCAGATGCTCCATCCATCACCACCCCCTTTTGTACCGCTTTTGGCTGCCATAAGTGTGGCAGGGTATGCTCTGACGTGAGTCCCTTCCTCACTTTGCCACTGGATTCAAGCAAGCCGGGCTGAAGACGGCTGTAATGCCAGAAACCGGTCCTCGGAAGCTTGTTTCCGGTACAGGGAAGGCATGGCTTGGCAGTTCGGGCTGGACTGTTCCCATGAGGCACAGGGTCAGACTGATTTGCCTATGGCCATGTCTGAACTGGGGTGGCAGAGTGGGCTAAAGAACGGTGATGGATTAAACCCAGATCTTTTGACTGGGTGTGAGTGTTTGATTGGTTCAGATGCTCCATCCATCACCACCCCCTTTTGTACCTTAATCTTATTAGGACAGCAGCGAATTCCATCAATTAAGTTAATTGACAAGGAACGGAGCTATATCTATTTTAATTCTCTACTACTAAAAAACTTTTCCACACACCACAAAATGTACCACTCTCTCACCCCCACTTCATCATACGAAATATACAAAAAGACCTTTGTCAAAGAGCCCCCTTGTGGGTTCCCATCGGGCATTGCAACGCCTGCCCGATGTGAAGCTTGCCCAACATTGAAGCCTGACACCTTTTGGGGTGTGTGAGGGCACTTGCTCCTTCTTGGAGCACTCCCCCCAACTGGAGCACTAGTATCACTTTATTCACCCTCCCTCTTCTGTCTTTATAGGAGCAGCAAATACACAATTTTTTTATATGAGCAGATAAAGGTGTCAGCATAGCAGAACCTCTGTAGACGTTATGTAAAGGAAAAGAATATTGTGTAGCATGAAGCAACAAAACAGAGTTGACGCAAAGAGGTCTGAACCTCTCAGAGTCTAAAGGGAATCTAAAGAAAGCTAAAGTGTGATTCTCATTTATACCTACAACAGAACCTTTGAGAATCCTATGTCACATTATTTTCCATCTTCAAACACTAAAACTTGGCAACTACACTCAAGATTTCTTTCCTTTGGTCCACGCATTAGAGTTGCCTTGGATTCCGCCCATCTCCCTATTCCGCGTGAACAATATTCCTCTCTTCGTTCATTAAATCTTTAATCAATCAATCAACCAGCTGGTACCCCCCCAGAACTCAGGAACACAAGTGTAACTGCCACCAACTGGAGACGCGATGGCACACTACTAAGCACACTGCTGACCGAGCAGCTCACAAAACAGACCTCAGCAAATATCACCGGCAAATCAAAGGAACCAAGAAAGCAGCTATCTTCACCACATCAACTCTGTGGCTAACCACGCAAAGAAACTCTTCAACATAGTCAAACAATTTTCCAACCCAACAGCCATAGAGAACAGCATCCACACCTCCCAAGCACTCTGAAACACTCTCTCAGACTACTTCTCCAGCAAGATCACCAACATCTACAACAATTTTAACCTACAACCCACCACCCTCAACTCCAACCAACCAGTTAAAATCTGCCAAACCATTACAAATTAGTCTCCGTTCACCTCACCTCTGTGACCACCTCAGCCACCTTGTCTTCCATCCACTCTAGGACGCTCATGACCCCTGCCCCACCACTTATATAACCTCGCAATGAACCCAATCAGCACGCAACTCGCCAGCATCCTCAACACCTCCATCTCCACAACAACCTTCCCAGACAGATGAAAACACACAGACATCAGACCCCTCCTAAAGAAAGCCACCTCCGACCTCAGTGATCTAAAAAAATATCAGCTGATCTCCCTGCTCCCCTACCCAGCCAAAGTACTGAAGAAAGCCATCGACCAGCAGCTCATTGAATTCCTGTAACAAAACCACCTACTAGATGCCTTACAATCAGGATTCAGTGCCAACCACAGCACTTAGGCTCCTCTAATTGCTGCCACAGATGATATCAGAACACTCCTCGCCTACAGAGAAACTGTGGCCCTGATGCTCCCAGACTTCTCAAAAGCATTCAACACTGTCTCCCACAACACTCTAATCAACAGACTCTACAACATAGACATACAGCAAGATTCATTCAAGAGGATCGCCTGTTTCCTTACAGGACACACACTGAGCATCTGACTGCCTCCTTTCACCTCTGACCCAAAATATTATGGCTTTTCAATGCCTAAGGTCCAATTTGGTTCCCCTCCGCGTTCAAGTTTCAGCAGGACATCATACATAGCGCTAGGACACCCTCGGGTAACAGTGCACTCTACAAATGTCAATAACATTAACATTAACATTAACACATATGAGGCGTACCACAAGAATCATCCCTCAGTCCCACCCTGTTCAACATCTACATGACCCCCCCTTGCAGATGTCATCAGAACCCACTGACTCAACATAATCTCCCATGCAGAAAACACTCAACTGGTCCTCTCACTAAGGAGGACCCCTCCAATGCCCAACATAGCCAAATGGATGAGAGACAATTGCCTCCAACTCAACTCTGACAAAACTGAAGTACTGATCTTTGGTAAGAACTCCACATGGGCACACAGCTGGTGACCTGCAGAACACGGACTGACACCCACACTGACCGATCAGGCCCACAACCTTGGCATCATCCTTGAGAGCCAATTGACAATGAAACGATAAATCAATGTAATCACCTTCTCCTGCTTCCACACACTTTGCGTGCTCCACAGAATCTTCACATGAATCCCAACCAACACTAGAAAGACTGTCACTGAGGCCATCGTCACCAGCCACCTCAACTTCGGCAACGCCCTCTATGCTGGTATCTCCACCCTGCTCCTCTGAAGACTCCAAACCATACAGAACACCGCATCCAGACTCATCCTGGACCTTCCGAAATGAACCCAGATCACCTCCCACCTGAGAGACATCGGTGGCTGCCCGTCCAGTAAAGTTGCCAATTCAAGGTCCTCACACACACCTACAAAACCCTCCATGACTTAGGCCGTAGCGGTTCCCTCAGGCTATCTCATTTATAGACTCGACAGAGTAGGAAAAAAAGGAACCAGCATTTCCATAATTTATTTGCTTCACTCAATGCTCGCGGAATTTGCAGAATTTGCAGAATTTGGGTAATTGTGGAATTGGCAAAAATTATTTGCTTGTTTGCGCTCTCAAAATGCGTGTTCGTGAGATATTCTTCCCCGAGCACGCAAACAGCATTCGTGAACAGGAAAAAAGCATCGCGAACAGGCAGAACAAGCAATTCTGCATGTTCGCGGACCTTTTACGAGCTTGCGGAGATTTTCTACCATTTTGTGGAGCTTTGCTTAGCGCAACTACGCAAATTCCGCCCACCCCTAGTTTTTAATGCCTTTATGAACTTGTGCTCTGAATTCAGTATGGGTAGATGATATGGCAGGGAATTCCAAAGTCTGGTGGTCCTTACAGTGAAGGACCTGCCCCCCTGTCTTACTTTAGCAAAGAGAGGGACCTTAAGGAGACGCTGATTATTGGATCTTAAGGTCTTCTCAGCCGGGGTAGCCGGGGCCCTTGCTCTGGATAGCACAAAAGGGGAGGGTAAGGGCCTTGAATTTGATCCTCCTGGCTAGTGGGAGCCAGTGGAGCTGTTTACGGTGGGGGGAGGTGTGCTTGCGCATAAAGACCTTGCGGATGAGACTTGCTGCAACATTCTGCACTATCTGGAGCCTGTGGATCGGGTAGTCCAGCTGTCCCAGGTAGAGACAGTTGGCATAATCAAGTTGGGAGGTAAACAAAGCATGAACCATGATCCTGCAGCTCTCTTCAGGCAGGAAACCTAGACATTTCCTGATGGTTCTCATGTTTCCGAAGCAAGCTGTTGATATTTGCTAGACTTGTGCTGTGATGGCAAGGTCCTTCTCCCATCTGACTCCAAGGTTTTTAACCCCGCCCTTCAGGAAGGGTGGAGAACCCAGGTCCCCCCGGCCACCAATGGCATGGTGGGGGAGGTAATGCTTGATAAAAAAATAAGACCTCCTTCTTATCGTAAATAAGTTTCAAGCACTTTTCATTCATCCAGCCTGCAATGTCCTTCAAGCAGGACTTAACCCATTCCATGCTGATGACGAGCTGAGCTCGTCATGGCACACACTGCTCGTGTGCTGATGACGAGCTCAGCTCGTCATCACACCCACCCCTGGAAATCCCTCTGGTGCGGGCACCAGAGGGATTCCCTCTTCTACCCCAGACCCTCGGGAGCTGGGAAAGAGCTTCCCCAGCTCCCGAGGCCCCCCCCCCCCCTGGTTTCCCTGAAATGACGATCAGCGCGCACGGCGCGCTGACGTCATTTCAGTGAAAACAAAACTGAAATGAGCCAAGAGGCTCATTTTAGTTTCCCTTTCTACGTGCTCAGGGGGCTATCTCAGCCCCCTGAGCAAATAGAAAGACGGGAGTGGTATCATTGGAAAGGGCAGAATCTCCCCTTTCCAATGGTACCCCTCCCCCCAGTGGATCCCTGCTTGGGGATCGCCACAGGAGGGCGATCCCCAAGCAGGGATTCACCCACTAGACCCCATTTAAGGGGGAACGCTGTTTGGGATGAAATTTGAGGATCCACGCAGATTCCACAACTTTACCACACAGAAAGGTGAGAAAAAAGTGAATTTCTTTGCGAAATTTGAGGTTTGCAGTGGATTCTGGGTAGTAGAATGACGAGGGACCCACGCAAGTCATACCTCGCTGGACTCCCCCGGGTGTCTACTTTCCAGAAATGTGTGGGTTAGGTAGATTTCCCTAGATTGCCGCCGAGCTGCGGGCCAAAAACTCTTGGGAACCACCTTGCAAAACCAGGTTGGTTTGTGATAGGTAATTTTGATATCGCCTCATTAGGTTTTGGGCCCTGGTCTGTTGCGGGACCTTGAGCCACCCACGCAAGTGAGGTACCATTTTTATCGGGAGACCTGGGGGAACGCTGGGTGGGAGGAACTTTGTGTGAGCCCAGTGATGCCACGCTTTCCCACAAAATGTGTGAAAAAACTGATTTTTTTCAGCTATAATTGAGGTTTGCAAGGGATTCTGGGTAAAGGAATGTTGGAGGATCCACGCAAGCTGCCGAAAGATGTAATAGCACTAGCACGGCTGAGGAGCCGCCATCCACTGGCATTCTTACTGCGAGGCAACTTCTACCAACTGTCAGGACTGTGCGAGTAGGAGGCAGAAGAAGGCAGTGCATTAACTCTATTCTAACTGGAAAAGGCAAAATCAGTGTTAGAAAATGTGGGTCTGGTAAAATCCTGTGTTTATGTGACTCCAAGATGGCGGCAACAGGTCGATTACTATAGGGCCAAGTTAGCACACTAGTGTTTTGGGAGCAATCATGAAGAAGCAGGTGAAGCGCCCGAGGTGTGGCGCACTTCACTTGAAGATTGAGAAAGGAGAAGACGTCGTGTGAAGAGCGCCGCGGTAGATAGATAGGGTTTATCTTTGCCGCATATCTGTTACTGAATTTGAGCTGTAAATAGGAGGAGAGTCGAGAAAAATCCAAGTAAGACTGTTCCGAAGTCTTTGTGAGCATGCGTGGGAAATATTGTAGAAGCCTGTAGCGGATGTTGCGCAGTTTGAAAAGCGTTAGTATCTGACAACCGAGCATGCGCAATTCAGAGGTTTAGAGTGAAGAAAACAAGAGTCAGCACAAGTTCATATTTCCCCGTCTGACAAAAGCGCAATATTCTGGTAGATCGGGTATCTCACGCACCGGATAGATTTGTATCAGTACCCCTCATCAACACTGCGGTCTTTCCGTTTTGAGATTATTTGGCGCGCCATCTTGTGGCAGCTCCGTGTTTTGAAGCATATGTGATACCTTAAGCAGAACCCCATATGGACACGCAGCAGTGCACTATGAAGGGCATCAAACCCTGGTGTTGTATATATATTTGTTAAGCAGATTCTCTGTATCCATCGATTTTGAGGCTGCTGCTACCTGCATCCATTAGAGATATTAAGGCGTCGACCATCTAATGATTTAATCGACCACAGGACGCTTTCAGATCCACTCTATTTTGAGACCGGAGATATTTGTATCCATAGGGAATTTTCTGGTGTTCTGTACCTCTTCATGAGTGTGTTTCAACTGCTACCATAAAAGATCTTTTTCGTCGGATTAGCTGACTTCTCTATTAGTTTTAGTGCACCCGATGAAGGCTATAACGGTCAAACACGCGTAGTCCCACTCTACCGCTTTGCCTCCTTCGTCTCTTGTGTTTGTCTGTTGGTGTTGTTTTTAATATGCAAATGTGGCACATATGAATGGCTAAATGAATATTATTTTCAGACATTTTTTCTTAAATATCATGTACAATATGTGAACAAAATAGAAATATTAAACTAAGTAATAATCGAAAATATCAGTTATGAATAAAATTTAACGAATCTCAAATACGCTTGTGTGACAATTTTGGTTAATGGTTGTCAAGTTTTGTTAAACAAATGGGGTGTCACATACCACTATTAGACCTAGAATTGCTTGTGTCAAATACTTGACCGACTTAGCTATAGACCTTTATTTAAACTTATTTAAGATAAAAGAAAAGAGTTAAATATAATACAATTAGAAGCTAACCATAGAATTAACTTTAGTTGCAGAATAGTTGCAGAATATACCCAACTTAAGAAAACCACAGAAAAGGTACAGAAGAGAAGCAAGGCCACATTTAAAACTGGGTAGGAGCAGAGGGTAGAAGGTTAATATAGACTAGTAGGAAACAAGAGATAGAGAGTAATATATGTCTGTATTAGTGTTGCAGTGAGTTGTCAAGCAGCCAGTGAAGAAGAAAGAAAACAAGAAAAGACATTTGGAGTTTGAGAAGATGAGGTGTGGCTGTCTCTTCTCTGTCCCATCCCCTTTCCCCCGAGGGACTCTTCTGGCTTCGGTGATTTTAAATAGGCATTGTGGCTGGGGAGTTCTGGGGAGGAATTGGGAACTTGCGGCATTCTATTCCAATAAAAGGCGAAGAGAACGTATTAGAGACTCTGACAGAGTGAAGTGCCCACGAAATTAATTACACCTGAGCAGAATGGCGGAAGGTCTGGACTTCAAGAAGCTAGGAGAGATTTTGGAAGGAATCCAGAGGGAATTAATTTCAGTTAGGGAAGAGAATTTAGAACTTAGAAAAGAAACTGCAGAATTGACTCAGAGAATGGGAAATTTGGTGTCCACTCCTAGCTTTAAGTATTCAGCATCCACAGAAGGAAATTTAGGTGAGGCTTCCATTTCACAACCCAAGGTCACCACACAAGTTATACATTCTCTATCCCCAGTGATTTCTTTGGCACCACCTGAGCGTTTTGGTGGAGATCTACAGAAAGCTCAGGTGTTCTTAATACAATGTACTTTACACTTCATGTGTCGACCAGCCCTTTTCCCGGATGCACAATCTCGCGTGGCATTTATTTTATCATATTTGAGCGGAGACGCAGCGTCTTGGTCAATGCCTTTGGTCACCAGAAATGATCCTGTTCTATATGATCTGGATGAATTTAAGAAGGAATTCCTCAGAATATTTGATAGACGAAGAGTCTCACAGGCTACAGACAACGAATTGCTGGAAATAAGGCAGGGCAATCGAGACTTGGTAGCCTACTTAGCTCAGTTTAATAAGTTGGTAGTGGAAACCGAATGGCCAGAAAATAAAAGAGCAGCAGTGTTTTATCGAGGCTTAAAAGACGAGTTAAAAGATGCAT
Organism: Lissotriton helveticus; assembly: GCF_964261635.1. Taxonomy (NCBI): domain Eukaryota; kingdom Metazoa; phylum Chordata; class Amphibia; order Caudata; family Salamandridae; genus Lissotriton; species Lissotriton helveticus. The sequence continues at coordinate 1,475,731,010 of NC_136065.1, forward strand.
TGGCACAAGTGCCGAATCGACCCACCGAAATCTCAACACTAATAGATTTAGTCTTAGAAATTGCTTTTCGTCAGAGCGATAGAAAAGGAGAGAGAAAAAGAGATGATCGCCTCAGTGTGCCCATGTTTGATAGAGTCAGAAACGAAGGAGGCAAGGAGATCGACACAAGTCGAAGAGGAGAACCCATGCAAATAGGAGCAATTCGGGGGCCTCTCTCTAAGGAAGAAAAAGAAAGACGGCGGATAAATAAACAGTGTCTTTATTGTGGCGGCAGTGGACATTTTGTTCGTAATTTCCCAAAGAAGTCAAAGACAGCACCGGCGGAAAACGCCTTGCACCACCAGTAAATAGAGTTGGACTGGTGGTTGCTGAATCAAAAACAGCTCCAGAAACTCATACCTTGGCAAATACTCTTCAATCGGCATCTCCACATTTAGTGTTAATGATGACCTAGAGGTTTAGAGAAAAGAAATTAGAACAAGTGACTGTGATGATTGATTCAGGAGTCACAGGGAATTTCTACGACTTGAAGTTTGCCGACAAGATTGGTGTGATTGCCATCAAGAAATAAAGAAGTGAAGCGGTTCAAGCAGTTGATGGTACTAATCTTTCGTCGGGCCTATTGTGAGTCACACTGAACCAGTGAGCTTGGAAACAGAAGAGGGCCATCTGGAAACACTGCAATTCAATTTAATAGATGCTCCGCAATTTCAATTGATATTAGGTCTTCCATGGCTCACTGAGCATAATCCTACAATAGATTGGGAAGCACGAACAATAGCATTGAATTCCAATTACTGTGAGGAAAATTGTCATGGAAAATGCCCGAGAAATTCTGAGAAATCCCTGGCATATCATTTGAGTGAAAATGAAACAACTATTTGTGTGATAAACACAGTAACCCTACCTGAAGAGTTTCAAGATGTATTCAACGAAGCAGAGGCCAAGAAACTCCCTCCACATAGGGAATTTGATTGCAAAATAGATCTGGAACCGGGGTCCAACCTTCCCTGCAGCAGAATTTATGCTTTGACAGAGCGGGAAGATGAACACCTGAAGAAGTATTTAGAAGAGTATTTGGATTTATTAGACCGTCCCAATCTCCTGTATCTTCACCCCTTTTTTTATTCCAAAAAAGAGTGGTGAATTGAGACTCTGTATTGATTATAGGGCCATCAATCGGATAATGATTAAGAATCGTTACCATTGCCCTTAATTTTAGTGTTAATGGATCAAGTGAAGGAAGCAAAAATCTACACAAAATTAGATTTGAGAGGGGCATATCATTTAGTCAGAATATGAGAAGGAGACAAATGGAAAACAGCTTTTAGGATGAAGCACGGTCTCTATGAATATCAAGTAATGCTGTATGGCTTGTGCAATGCCCCGGCTGCTTTTCAGCACTTCCTCAATGATGTGTTGAAAGAGTATATTGATTAGACGGCAATAGTCTATATAGACGATATACTGATCTACTCCAAAACAGTGGAAGAACATGAGAATCATGTGAAGAAGGTGCTGCAAAGACTACGTGAACAGAGCCTATTCGTCAAATTGGAGAAATGTGCTTTTAATGTTTCAACTGTAGAATTTTTGGGGTTTGTGCTCGCACCAGGTGGAATAACCATGGATGAAAATAAGATTAAGGCAGTGATAGAATGGAACTCACCCAACTCAGTAAAAGAGATTCAGAGTTTCATCGGATTTGCAAACTTTTATTGGAGTTTATTCAAAATGTTTCCAAAAAACTGATTCCACTAACTCAGTTATTAAAAAAAGGAGTTCCATTTGATTGGACAAAAGAAGCAGAGGAGGCTTTTGTTCAACTAAAAAAAGATTCCACTTCGGCACTAATATTACTGCATCCAGATCTAACAGAACCCTTTTTCGTACAGAAAGATGCCTCTAATCTGGCCTTGGGAGGCGTGTTATCACAGAGGCACGAGACAACTGGACAATTGCATCCAGTGGCTTTTCGTTCTCGGAAACTAACTGCGGCTGAGGTAAACTACACTATCACCGAAAAGGAGTTGTTGGCCCTCAAAGACACATTCAAGGAATGGAGGCATTATCCGATGGGTGCAAAACATGTGGTCACTGTCTATACAGATCACAGGAATCTGAAGTTTTTAAAGTCAGCCAGACGTTAAATCCGCGACAATTGCGTTGGCCTTGTACTTCGCTGAATATGATTTTGTCATTACCTACCGACCAGGAGCACAAAATGGTAAGGCAGATGCCTTGTCCAGGTTGGGTACTGAGCGAACGGTAGAGGAAATTCAAGATCAAGCAATAATACCTATAGAGAGAGTAATGAGTGCAGTTTTACAAGAAACTTCCAAGGGAGAAGAAGATCAGAGTATGATGACCAAGGAAGAAATTACTAATTGGTTGAAGGAAGATCCAAGATGAGAAATTCGAGAAGGTTTACCATATCATAATGGAGCTCTATTTTTGCCCACACCAGAAATGCAACAAAAGGCTTTGAAAGAGTGTCATGATAGCATATTGGCAGGACACAAAGGAATAACTAGTGAGAAGGCGTTTCTGGTGGCCAGATGTGATTAAAGACGTTTGTCAATATGTAGCCACATGTGAGATTTGCGCTAGAGGGAAGTCAGAGAGACAAGCTCCCCAAGGGTTATTGCAACCTTTACCCACACCACCTTATCCATGGCACACAGTTACCTTAGACGTAATTGTTGAGTTGCCTTCTTGTCAAGGTTATGACACCATTTTGGTTTGTGTGGATGCCTTTACTAAGATGGCCCATTTTGTACCATTAAAATGTTTACCAACTGTCAAAAACCCTAGCAACTACATTCAGTCAACAAATTGTTCGTGCACATGGTATCCCTAAGGTTTTGATATCAGATAGGGGCTCCCAATTCCTATCCCATTTTGGAAGGCATTCACAAAGAAGCTAAATATAGAAAATAGATACACCACTAGTTATCACCCAGAGTCCGATGGTCAAACTGAATTGACAAATCAGGAGTTGGAACAGTATCTTAGATTTGTTAGATCAAGAAGGAGATTGGCCAGATTACTTGTGGGCTGCAGAGTTTACTCATAATAACACAATGAACGCCTCCACAGGTTATATCCCCTTTTATTTGAACTCAGGCAGACATCACCATCAATCATAAAATTTTCAGGAAGTGTGCATTCCAGCAGTTACCAATCTAGTAGAGCACATGGCCCGAGTACATAGTTTAGCCACAGAAAATCTAACCATGGCAAAGGCTAGTTATAAACACTATGCAGACAAAAGGAGAAGAAAAGAACCAGAGTTACAAGTAGGAGACAAGGTGTGGTTGAACACAACAAATTTGAGGTTAAAAGGAATTAGGAAATTGCAACCACGATTCATAGGTCCTTACCCTATTGAGAGGAAATTAAGTGCACTAAACTATCAGTTAAAATTACCACGGTATTTACGTGTGCATCCAGTATTTCATGTCTCGCTGTTAAAAAAGGTGACTACCGGTTTACGAATTGACAATCCTCCCAAACCAATTCAAACGGAAGGGGGGGAGAGTTTGAGGTACAACAGGTTTTGGATTCTAGAGTACAAAAAGGGAAATTGGACTACTTATTAGATTGGAACGGTTATGGTCCTGAGGAAAGATCTTGGGAGTTATCGTCTGAAATACATGTCCCACGACTAATAAGAGAATTTCATAATAGATTTCCAAACAAACCCAGGAAGGTAGGAGGCACTTTGAGGGAGGGTACTGTCCGGACTGTGCGAGTAGGAGGCAGAAGAAGGCAGTGCATTAACCCTATTCTAACTGGCAGAGGCAAAATCAGTGCTAGAAAATGTGGTTCTGGTAAAATCCAGTGTTTATGTGACTTCAAGATGGCGTCAACAGGTTGATTACTAAAGGGCCAAGTTAGCGCACTAGTGTTAGGGAGCAATCATGAAGAAGCAGGTGAAGCGCCCGAGGTGTGGCGCACTTCACCTGAAGATTGAGGAAGGAGAAGATGTTGTGTGAAGAGGGCCGCGGGAGATAGATAGGGTTTATCTTCGCTGCGTATAGGAGGAGAGTTGAGAAAAATCCAAGTAAGACTGTTCCGAAGTCTTTGTGAGCATGCATGGGAAATATTGTAGAAGCCTGTAGTGGAGGTTGAGCAGTTTGAAAAGTGTTAGTATCTGACAGCCAAGCATGTGCAATTCAGAGGTTTAGAGCGAAGGAAACAAGAGTCAGCACAAGTTCATATATCTCTCCGTCTGACAAAAGCGCAATATTCTCATCCGACATAGGTTGAGAATACTCGAGGAATTTAAAAGACAGGTTCATGCATGAATGTTTTTGCAAAAAACTAAAACTGTAACATATGTTATATAAACCAATGACCACTCTAATAGTGATTTAACTGTAGAGTATAAGTAAGGTTCCTGAAGCATAAAGGAACGCAAGGCACAATACTGTTGAGTGAAGCAAATAATAAGAGTCCACACAGCGCATTCAGGTGAAGCAAAATAATAAAAGACCACTTACCAAACGGATTCCATTTAACGCTTCATCTGTAACAAGATTAGGTGAGAAGACCTGTAGAAATAAAGATAAAAGAAAAGAGTTAAATATAGTAAAATTATAAGCTAACCATAGAATTAACTTTAGTTACAGAATATACCCAACTTAAGAAAACCACAGAAAAGATGCAGAAGAGAAGCAAGGCCACATTTAAAACTTGGTTAGGTGCAGAGGGTAGAAGGTTAATATAGACTAGTAGGAAGAAAGAGATTGAGAGTAATATATGTCTGTATTATTGTTGCAGTGAGTTGTCATGCAGCCAGTGAAGAAGAAAGAAAACAAGAAAAGACGTTTGAAGTTTGAGAAGACTTTCAGACGAGGTGTGGCTGTCTCTTCTCTGTCCCATCCCCTTTCCCCCGAGGGACTCTTCTGGCTTCGGTGTTTTTAAATAGGCATTGTGGCTGGGGAGTTCTGGGGAGGAATTGGGAACTTGCGGCATTCTGCGCCTGTGTAAGGCGAAGAGAACGTATTAGAGACTCTGACACCAACGCAGTCTCAGTGCTGTAGACTGACTGGAAGCCCGATCGAGAGGTATGCAAAAGATCATTATCCTCCACGTAGTTGGCTAATTGTTGATACATCAGTTTCTCTAGCACTTTGGCAGGTGCTGATAGCAGGGAGATTGGTCTGAAGTTGCTGAGTACTTCTGGGTCAGCATTGGATTTCTTCAACAATGGTAACAAATAAGCTTGTTTCCAAGTGGCTTAGAATATTCCATTCCTGAAGGAAGCATTCCAGATTTGGTTAAGCACGAGATTAGGCCACGTGGCCAACAATCTAAACCACTGTGCCAGACAGCGATCTCCCAGAGATGCTGATTTATGTTTCCTAAGTTCAGGTAAAGTCAACTCAGCTGAAATCAGGAGGAATTTTGACAATACCTGTGATTGTTTGGAGGACAAAGCAGTCTTTGCTTTCTCTGGACTCTGTTACTGGAGTAAAAGAGGACAGCTGCATTATCTTATCTTCAAAGAAATCCTAGAGGCTTGCGGATAGGGCGTGGGACGGGTGGAAGTTACGTTCTAGCACTGTGGGTTTCGTAAAGGATATCACTACACTAAAAATATCTTTCATGGAGTTCTCTGAGCTGGTGCTATGGTCAGCCAGATATTCCCTCCTCTTATATTTTAGCAATTTATGGTATTTCTTCAGAGACTCTTTATACGCACTTTTTGCGTCAGGCAGGTAGAATTTTCTCCACTCACGTTCTGACCTCTTGCAGCTGCTTTTTTCCCAGTCTAACCTCCTCCGAGAACCACGGGGCTGATGGAGCCAATCTGATTGAGGTAACAAATACAGGTAATTATCGACCTATCGAAAAAGCTATCAACTCTCAGTTGACAGCCTTTAATTGAGGACCAGAGCCACCTAGACCATTGCCAATTCAGTTTCAGGAAACATGACAGCATAGAATTGGCTCTAAAAAGTGTCTAGGAACAGATCAGACTCATTCTGGATGAGGGTGGCAGTGCAGTGCTGCTCTTGTTAGACCTTTCAGCAGCTTTTGACACTGTAAGCCATGAAATCTTATTGAATAGGCTTGAGGATATTGGGGTAAAGGCCAAAGCCCTTGCTTTTTAAAAATCATTTCTGTCATAAAGAATTCATTTTGTCTCAGCTGACGATTTTAAATCCCCCTCCTTTTCTCTCCCTCGTGGTGTCCCCCAGGGCTCGTCTCTAGGCTGGACCCTTTTTAACATATATGTGGCATCTTTAGCCAAACTTATTAGATCTTTTGGGTTCTCTGCAGTTACCTACACAGATGATACTCAATTCGTGGTTTCAGTATCATTGAATCCTACAGAGACAGCAGAGCGTTTTCATGTTGCATGCTGCATGCTGGAGATTAGAAAATGGATGGCCAAAGTTTATGAAAATGTAATTCAGGCAAAAGCTGAAAGATCGGTGACCACCTGAACTTGGCCAACTTCCATCGCCAGTCACAAAGGGAAAAAACCTTGGCGTTATCTTTGACAGTGAACTGACTTTTGAAGGGCACGTAAATGCAATCACATCTGCTTAATTTTTTACCATAAAACTACTAAGAAAAATCTTGCCCTTTATACCAAAAGATCTGCCAAAAAAGGGTAATTTCTGCATTGATACTTTAAAAAAAATAGCTACAAAAATGCCCTATTCGTGACTATTAAAAAGAAAGGTCTCAATAAGCTGCAGGTCCTACTAAATTGAGCTGTTCTCCTTCCAGATCAGTTGACTGGGGGTGAGTGTTTGATTTGCTCAAACGCTCCGTCCATCATCCCCTTTTGTATCGCCTCCTTCTACTTAGCATACCTAAAGAGAATCAGTTTCAGCTGCACTTCCGCTTATCCACTGGTTACCTATTGAGAAGCGTATACATTTTAAGCCCCTGTGCATTGCTTTCAGGGCTCTTCATGGGGAAGGCCCTCCATTTTTCAGGCTAGGGTTTCCCTGGTACATCCCTCCAAGATTCCTTCACTCAGAATCAGCGTTTAACATCATTGTCCCTAGGGAAAAGAGAGCACAATGGAGAGAGAGAAGCTTCATAAGCAGTACTTCCCGTCTTTGAAATAGCCTCCCTTTACTTTTAAAAAAGGAAACGGATCTGATGGTCTTCAAGAAAAAACTGAAAACATGACTCTTTAAACTACGAGGAGTTCTCTCAGCCTTGGCCAGCCCCGTAAGCAAGCTTGCGTGCCCAGACACCCTCGGGTAGTAGTGCACATTTTATAAATCATTATTTCATTTCATTATTTCATTAGGACTCTGTGAACTTTACCCTTGCTAATCAGTGTTTGTACTTTCTCCTCAAAACAATTGTACAATTCACCTACATCTAATTGGCAAATTTAAGTTACTCATTAGTCCCTGATACATGGTACTGACTGTAGCCAGAGCCTGGAAATTAAATGCTACCAGTGGACCACAGCACTCATTGTGCCACCCATTAAAGTAACCCTGCAAAACATGTATCAGGCATGTCACTGCCGCCTGTATTGCAGTACTAAACTGCCATTTTAGGCTCACAAAATAAACGTTTTGCCAGAACGTTATCTAACCTTCTTTTTCAATCAATCAATCAATCAATCAATCAATCAATCAATCAATCAATCAATCATGCCATTTATAAAGCACACTACATACCCGTGAGGTTCTCACGGGGGAGCGTGCTGCTAGTGATCGAAGAGCCAGGTCTTGAGGAGTCTTCTGAAGGCCGCTAGGTCTTGGGTCTAACGTAGGTTGGTGGGGAGGGTGTTCCAGGTCTTAGCAGCGAGGTGGGAGAAGGACCTGCCGCCATCGGTCATTCTTCGGATACGGGGAAATGTGGCGAGGGCGTGGCTGGCAGAGCGGAGGTGGCGGGTGGTGGAGTAGAAGTTGAGTCATCTGTTGAGGTATGCTGGGCCGGTCTTGTGGAGAGCTTTGTGTGCGTGGATGAGGAGTTTTAAGGTTATCCTCTTCTTGACGGGGAGCCAGTGCAGGTCTCTCAGGTGGGGTGTGATGTGACTGCGGCAGGGGGTGTCGAGGATCAGACGCGCCGAGGCGTTCTGGATGCGTTGCAATTGTCTTAGGAGCTTAGCTGATGTTCCTGCGTAGAGGGAGTTTCCGTAGTCCAGCCTGCTGGTGACGATAGCCTGGGTGACTGATCTTCTTGTCTCAGTGTGTTTAAGTTTTTTCTCCTGGAAGGGTGAAACTCCTAAAGTCAAGTTCCACTGCTGTAAGGAGCTAGGGCGTGTCTTGGCTCCTTTGCTGTTTATATTTCCACGTAAACACAGTGCTGTGCTCATGCCCAGCACAGAATTCATTAGGTGCTTCACAATGGACAGTGCCAGATGCTGGTTGCTGATGTGTCTGTTGCTTTTGCTTCTTGTGGTATAGAGTAAGCTCTGACAAATCAACTGCTGAGTGCTGGTCTCAGCAAAATCTAAAAGGAAGGATGTGCATACAGGTGGCCGCCGACCTCTGGTATCAACAGCCAACCCTGAGGGATGCTTGAGGGGCCTTCTGTAACTGTGTCAGCCTGCTCTGGGCAGCCATGGTGGGGCCACACAAGTAGAGGTGCAGCAGTAGGTTACCATATGACCTGAGTGCTTTGAGTGTTCAAGTACATGCTGGATTTGGCTGTGATCTACAAATAAATGATTAGCTTGCTGTATATTAATTTCAGGCACTATCAGGTGCAGTTAGTGTGCTAGGCACTGGTCAAAGCCATTTTTTGGAAAATCTAAGGAAAAACTACTGCTGCAGTGATTCTGTGGAGGATCATAATACTGACTACCGTTCAACCTTAGAGTTAACCTATTGATTGGAACTACGACAGGAAGTGATATAAATATTATTCTGGACACTCAGAGGAGAGGTTAACATACCCCGACATATTTATTTTAAAGTAGTGACATGCCACTGAGTAGAAAAGGCAGAGTCACTGTAGCCTGGAAAGCAAGGAAATTGTAAGCTCAGCAAAGAAAAAGAGGTCTAGTTCAGGGTGTGGTCTAGAAATGACGGTTTATTAGAGGGTACAAGTAACCCAGGCAATGCAACACCCTCCGAATTAGAATCATCGAAGGTGTCACCCTTGGAAAACTCCATATAAGATTTTGTGGGAAAACATTTTAAGAACAGAATAATAAGAAAGGAAACATGAACATCTCCTCTTCCTTCTAAAATCCCAATGATATACCCTCGTCCTCTCTATACATGACTGAGATACAGGATTTAATTGATTTACAATGAATTGTAAGATTTGCAAACTGAGGCACAATAATAGGATGCCGAATGTTCGGAGGCGGTGGTGGTGCTTTTGAGGTAGAAGGAACTGCAGGTTGAGGGTTTTCCTGCTACCCTTGTGTTGTCATCCTTCCATAATTATTTGGATGCACATTTTTGACATGGTGAACCATTGAGGCTGTCCCGAAAGAGTACTTTTTAGTGGGGTCAGCCCTGGAAAGTGTAACCTCACAGATCTTGCATGTTACTTTCGGTACATTCACATTTTTCTGTCCCTCCGGAAATGAAATGAAGAAAATGAAGAAAACTTCCAAATGAAAGCTTCTTTTCTCTTTTTCTGAGGTGGCTTAGTAACAAAATGTTTTCTTAGGGGAATGTACTGTTGAAGTCTCTAAAAGACTAGAGTTTGGTTGTAAAAGACTAGAGCTCCACAGAATAGATGTTTTTCCTGGGAAAGTCGCAAGTAGGATAATCAAAATGAGAGGGCTCTTTCAACAGTTGGAATAGGAAGTATTATGAACTAATCAAAACTCTCCTTTTATGGTCCGATGACTTTCAGTACCCTTACAGTGCTCTTACAGTGCTCTTAAGATGCGAGTATGTACGACGTACCTTTGCCATTTGCGTAATTGCTTTTAAAAGTAATAATTGCTTATTGAAAGTTAAAAAAAGTATTTTCATGTTTGTCCTAGATACTGTCTTCCCTTAATATGTACATTAAATACATAAATATATGTTTTTGAACAATTAGAAACTTTGGCACGTATGCTTACGGGGCGCCGTACATGACATTACGCAGAAGCGTTCATGAGATGCGCAAGGTCAAAGTGTATCTGTAACGAGTGAGTGGCTATGCGCAGAGGACCATTTGCTGTACAAAGTGTGGTGTGATCACTGTACGCGTACGGTGCGATTATCCCAAAAAATATGAAAAATGAATTATAGAGATTCTAATTGTAAAAAATGGAAAGAAAAATTGGGGATTTAGTTTTGTTATTATTACGAATATGAAATATAATTTAAAAAATAAAATTAATATAAATATTTTTCATAAAAATTTAAGAAATTAGTATAAAAAGAAAGAAATGTAATAATTTAAAGATTTAAAAATGATCATTTACTAAACCTTTGAAATTCACTGAAAAAAACATAGGTTTCAGCCACGTTATATTTAGGAATTAGCATTTAAAAAACCTTGCAAATTCACTGAAAAAAACATAGGTTTCACACATGTTATAATTAGCTGGAAATTTCACTCATACAAAAGCATTGAAATTCCCCCATTATAGTTAGTTCAGCTAACTATAACTCACGCGCCCGCAATGCACTGTTGATGACGTCACATATTACATCACTCATGACATGGTCAGTGACATCACTCATGACATCACTGATGACATCACTGATGACATCATCCAGTGAATGTGTGTTTTTCTGACAATTAAGTATGTTTTATATATGTACATCTCAAGGTCAATGGAAGAATAAATGGGTATATAAGTGTCTAAATGGATGATTTTTTTTTTTGTAAATTGATTGTATAACGGACTGATTAAGTGTATCTTAGTGAATACAAGTATTACCTAGTAATTTTTAAATATTCAGATATCTGTATCAGTATCTCACTTTGTGTATAGGTGGCTGCATGGGATGGTGAGTAGCTACATGAGTGTCTTCGATAAAGAATTGATTGAGTTTTGTACTTCTTTTGTAATGTACATAGGGGCAGATATACAAGTTCAATGCATTACTATTACATCACTTTTAAGATGGGGAAGTGATGCGAAAGTGGCACATGGGGGTTGTAAATCTGGTACACAGTGTTCTGTTTTACTTTGCTTTTCTTTCTGTAATGTAGAGGATCCTGGGTAAATATAATGGTTTCTGTACAGCCAGTACCTTTCAACCCTACCCCCAAACTGGTTACTGCCTGTTACCATAGTAACAGTTCATGGAACACTTAAGTGAGCACTGAGGTTAGAAGTTCACCACACTATGTTGCTAATCAAAACAGTTACTGTACTGGAGTTTTAAAGGTTTTCCATAGGAACCGTTAATCCCAGCTTTCGACTCTGGTAAAGAGTTAGCCACAGTATTATACTTGTAGTATAAATATCATTTCTACTTTTAAATGTTTTCTAACTGTATTATTATCACACTAAATAATAGTGAAATGTTTTCAGAAAAAGAAGACGTATATACTTATTTAATTAACTTTTATTGAAACAACAATAAATAACTGGAAACCTAACTTAAAGATAACAATATAATGAATAACTAGAAACATAACTTTAACAAAACAATTTCATAAACAAAATGTGATATAGACTCCGATGGAAGTAGTGTAGGTAATCTGCAAAAAAAAATGAAAATAAGTGTTCAAAATTAGATCGATATGACTAAAGTAGTCAAACATTACAAGTTAAGGTGATACTTGGCAATATTTATGAATTTGCATGGCTACAGTGTGCTTGATACATTCCGCCTCTAATATAGGCCCGCGGACAAGAGTTGTCTGTACGGAAGTGCCTACTGCGTCAGATTTACAGTATGGACCAACAGGTCTTTAAAATTATTCAGAGATGAGATAGAATTAGGTTAGAGATCAAGTCATTATGCAGGACAATATTCTTTGGGGCTTATTTACAAGCCGTTTGTGCCACTTTTGCGTTAGTTTTCCCATGTCTTTAAACGACGGAAAATTGGCGCAAGGGGCTTGTAAATAAGCCCCTTTATTTCTAACACATTTAATCAGAGGCATTGTGTATCTAAGACACTCTGCTTACCTTTTGTAAACACTGTGACCAACAGAGTTCACAACTTGAACTCAGCTTTGATTCTACACTGGAGAGTAATAAATTCAGCCTTGATTTTTATATCCGCAGAGTGGACAGCACCGCTCATAACTTTAAAAGAGAAAGAGAATCAATGTGAGAGAGAGTGAGAGAGAGAAAGAGAGAAAAAAACGTATTAAAACATAAGAGAGAGAAAGTTTTTGATGGAGCAGTTAATACTGGAGAATATCTTCGTAGCTCACCTTTTGCCTTTGTTGTGTGTCCAAGCTCATGCTAGTTCATAGTGCTCCCTCCAGTTTAGTGATCCGAAAGATAGTATAAATAGTTAGTAATAGCATAGTACATACAACTGCACAAGTATATGTTTGTTTTATTTATTTGTACACTAAGGATAATGTATTTCATCAACTTTCACTGTAAGGAGGTGTTTGTGCACTCTTTTTCTTCCAAAGTACTATATCCCATTCACTCCCACTGCATAGCGGTGAGTTCTCAATATTGCGTACCTAGACTGTTGCATCCCATTGACTCGCAGAGTCTGAAGGTGAGTGCTTTTTCCTGCAAACTCAGAGGCAGATTTACAAGGTCCTTGCACCCCTTTTCCCATGTTAAAAGTGAAACAAAAGTGGTACAAGGGGCTTGTAAATCTGCCCCTCACAGTGTTGTAACCTATATATTCTCACAGCTTGTAGGTAATTGTACATTCATATGCAGTGAAGCTGCTGCACACTACCCATCCTCTCCTTCCACAGATGACTTGACGTTGTTTCGGACACAAGCTTCTTTGCTCACCTTGTGGCATTGGCGTGATTCAAAGAGGGTGCACCACGTGTCGAAGAAGCCTATTCAGACTTTGATACGATGGCCACGCATCATCGCAGAATGCACGAACGTAGAGCTTCTGAGGTGTTTGGGGGAGAGGGATGATGCTGATTTGTGAAACACAACCTGTAAGATAGAAAGGAAGTTAACATTGTGTGTCATTTCATTATCAAAGGAGAGAGGAAGTGAGAGAGTGACTGCAAAGAATATTCACAGATCACCTTTCTGTCACCGGTGTGTTTTTCACCTCGTGCTGGGACATAATACACCCTGAAGCTCTACATCTAAAAGATAGTAAAAGAAAGATGTTACGATTGATATTTGTTACTATCTTAATGTGGAGTAGAATTACATCGGCTTTTCGGACACCTTCCCTCCCGCATTTAAAAACAACTATTTGTACAGTTCTAACTTGTTTAATATGTTTTGAGTTTTGAAAAATTACTTTAGTAGTAATGTTTTTATGTGGTTGTGAAAGCATGTGGTTTCGATCATGATGAGCGTCGAACATTAGACCGATTATAAAAACATTCCTGCTATTGGAAAAAAATATATAAATGCAATAAGATACGGTATATAGGAGTGCGTACGCCTAACTCGCTGCGTCGCCTTTTTGTATCCAGTCTGCTGCACCCCATCGACTCCCTCCGCTGCGCACCTAGGCCTCATTGCTCACCTTTTCGTGGACAGGGCACCTTCTACATCATGCAGTCCCACTCTGCCACGAAGAAGTCTGACATATGGTGCTGAGTCTTGATATTGCAATGGGTAAGGACATACTTGTGCTCCCATCATCATCGCAGGTTCCTCACCCGCTCAGTCCTTGCGGTACCACTAACTCAGTGACCAAAGAGGCCACGCACATAGTAGTGGGCCCCTTGTACTCTGTGGTTCGGGCCTACATGAGGCATCCGAACCACCAGGATGGGATACACAGCGCTTGGGATGGGAGCAACTCTAAAATGGCCTACAGCACGTGCGCCCCATCTTTTTTATTGGTAGGGTCACGTGTGTAGTGATGCATGTGCTGGATGGGGTGGTGCGGGTGTATACCAGCCATGAGGGAGTGTGTGTGTGCCATTCTGACAACTAGACCTGGAAGTAAGAAATCACTACAATGGAAATCTGGACAATGTTGCGTTTTTGTTTTTTCATGGAAGCGTGAGTGGAGTGGGTTGGACTGACGTATGGCAGTGCTGTGTGAGGGTCTGAACCATGATTATGGAGCTATGGGCGTGGTTCCGTCGTTAGCTACATGAAAAATCAAGTGATTCGGGTGTCCATTTTGTAGTGCTGACATCACCCAGGTCTTAAACGCAAATGTATCATTATGTCTGTAAATTTCCACTACATGGCTAATATGAAAGGTACGGGGTATCACTGACTCTATATTCATTCATAGTTGCACACATAAAAGATGGTGGACATGACGCATTTCTGTGATTATGAATGTTTGTTGTACGTTCAGTGGAGTGTTGCAGCTGTAGTAATACAGGACTGTGAAAGGTTTAAGTTGCAGTTTTTGGCACATGAAGGGCAGCTAATATATATACGTATGTGGTCATTCAAGTACACTGTCGAACTTGGTGCTGGAAATCAGTGTTCGAGGCTTGGAATTAGGTCCACATCCTGTTATTGAAGACTAATGACGTAATCTACTCGTGCCTGAAAATGTACTGTGAATACCGTGCTCATGTAAATTGCTGATATAGTTTTGGGTTGATTTTGCGGTATATAAATATGCTGAAAAAAACACCAAAAAAAAGAAAAAAGGAGGAATAGTCAACACTTACTGTCAGAGGTAAGATGGTTGCATACGCTATTTATAGCACAATATAATGTGGTAGAGCGCAGAACCAGCATTTTAGAAACATAATAAATAGACAGACACAGATAGATAGTTGAAGTGGGTACAGGCACATGCACTCAACTCCATTTTATTACATTGCTGTTGGTAACAAGTAGAAGAGTAACCATGATATCATACACAGATATTCAATCGTAAACGGTTTATGACTTCTGCTGTACTAAGGTAGGAGCACTATATGTGAAATAATACACAGAAGATTCTATCGTAAAGTGTTCATGAGTTGTGGTACACTGAGGTAGGGGCGGTTTATGTAGAGCCTGCAATGATGCGTGGTTCATGCAGAATGAACTGGTAAGAATGTCTTTTGGCAACTGAATTTTGCCTTATTAAGGCCACGTGGGGATTATTTATGGTGTACTGAGTTAGTGGTACGTGTGGTGCTCAGCGCGTGCTCACCCTGCGATGATGCATGGTTCGAGTGGTCTGTACTCAAAATATTGAGTGTTGCATACTGGTCTGCATGAATTTGAGGTTAAAAAAAACTATCATGAATGGTTATCAATTGCTCTGTAAACTATGTCTACTGATTGCTCTCCATAAGAAATTAAACAATTGCATGTTACGCAGTGCATTCTAACTTTCTCAAAATGGGGATGTATGTCTTGTTGCAATGTTGAAGGTGATATCCCAGAGGTACTTGGTATTGCCAGTGGTGCAGGTACATTTTGGCGCTGTGTTCTACTTTCTTTGTAAACATTGTTCACAGGATGGAGGGATTAAAGGTGCTTGTGCATACTAGCAGTGCCACACAATATTTTTTGTCTGTGTTTTAAATAAATCAAGGCTAAATTCCTTACTGTCTGTAGTGTAGATACAGAACTGAATTTGAGTTGTGAATCCTACTGTTCGCAGTGTACATCAAAGCTACTATTCAGCACAGTTATATAAGAATGCTTTGCTTTCACTTATTTTAACAAAATCTGAATACATACAGTATAATTGACTCTGTATTAAATGCATCAAGGCTGAATTCCCTAATGTCTATAGTGTAGTTGAAAAGCTGGATTGAAGTTGTAAACCCTGTTGTCCACAGTGTAGATCTTAGGGTGGACTGCATTATCTGTAATCATGATTTATGTGGAAGATAGAACATATATTCAGCGTAAATGTTATTATTCAACTAAATCTATAAATGATATAAAAGAAGTTTTTGAAGGAAGCATACTATAGGGATATTGTGTAAGATTTGATAGGTGTTATACTTAGTTTGGTTTGCACTGAGTTAGTGGTATCTGAAGCAACAAGGTTCTGTGGAGCCTGCGATGATGCGCGGTCCGGGCAGGCCGTACTGATACTAATGTTTTTTGTCTTGTAAATTCTGCCTTAGTAAGGCAACATGATAATGATTTTTGGTGCACTGAGCTACTACTACCTTTGGCACTTAGCGTGTACATATGCTGCGATGATGCGTGGTCGGGGGTAGAGTAATTGGACTAATGTGTTTTGTCGATTGAATTTTGCATGAATTCCATTAAAAAGGGACAGTATGTCTCACTGTGACATAAAACTGTTCACTCTTTTTTAACATGATTTACAGTGCACTGAGTTAGTAGTGTCTTTGGCGCTGAGCTTGTATGTATCCTGCGATAATGCGTAGTGCAGGGGGGGCGAACTGGGAGCAATATTTTTTGCCTAGTGAATTCTGCCTTAATAAGGCTAAGGAGAGATGACTTGTGGTGCAGTGAGTTACTCATACCAAAAGAACTCAGCGTGTGCGTACCCTGTGATGATTCGAGGTTCAGAGGGTCGCAGTGGTATAATATCTCTTGTCTACTGGAATGTGTCATATACAATCGTCTTTCTACCAGAATGGTGAGCCCTCACAATGTAGATCGAAGGCAGTAGTTATCACTGACATCAAGAACTTCTTTATGTCGTATCTTTTAACAAAATGTGAGGACATAAAGTACAATTAACTCTACCTTAAAAAAACAAGGCTAAATTTCATGCTGTTCGTAGTATAGATTGAAAGCAGAATTCAAAATGTGAACCCTGCTGTCCGTACTGTAGATCGAAGGCAGAAATATCCACACATGATTTTTGTCACTTATTTTAACAAAATCAGAACACATACAGTACAATTGTCTCTGCATTAAATACATCAAGGTTGAATTCCCTACTGTCCGTAGTATACATGCAAAGTTGACTTCAAGTTGTGAACCCTGCTGTCCGCAGTGTAAATTGAAGGCAGTAGTTGACACAAACATCGAGGAATGCTTTTTTTGTCACATACTTTACCAAAATCTGAGGACACAGTACAATTGTCTCTGCCTAAAAGAAATTGAGACTGAATTTAATGTTGTCTGTAGTGCTAATGCGCCACTGGTATCAAGTCATAAACTCTGTTGATTTCAGTGTACATTTGAAAACAGCACTCAGTACAATCATTGAGGAATGTTTTTTGAGGCATCCTTTAACAAAATTGTCTCTGCCGTACATATATCAAGGATAACTTGAATGCTGTCCGTAGTGTAGATGAAAAGCTAGTTGTGAACCCTGCTGTTCGCAATGTAGATCTTAGGTGGCGCTGCATTATCTGTAATGTACTCCATGCATTGACTGTTGCATACAAGACTTATGAACTGGTATCAAGTGGTGAACTCTGTTGATCGTAGTGTACATTTGAAGGCAGTACTCTGTACAGTCATTGAGGAATATTTTTGTCGCATCATTTAACAACATTGTCTCTGCCTTATATAAATCAAGGCTAACTTGAATGCTGTCCGTAGTGTAGATGGAAAGCTGAATTCAAGTTGCGAACACTGTTGTACGCAGTGTGGATTGAAGGCAGTAGTTGACTCAGACATCGAGTAATGTTTTTTGTCACTTATTTAAACAAAATATGAACACATATAGTAAAATTGTCTCTGCATTAAATAAATCAAGGCTGAATTTCTTACTGTTGATAGTTTAATAAAATATGAGGTCGAGACTAAATTCATTGTTGTATGTAGTGCTTCTGCAGCACTGGTATCAAGTTGTAAACTCTACTGACCGCACTGTAGATCGAAGGCAGAAGTCTTTTAGACTCCTCATTTCCTCTCTTGCGAAGTTTCCGAGGTGTTTTGTCTGAAGATATCTCCTCATACTTGCTGTCCACAAGAGGATTTTTTTTGTGGGGTCACCCCTGCACAGGACCGCCTTGCAGATTTTGAAAGTGACTTTGGTGGCATTACCCTTCTTCTGCATCGGAGAAAAAGTAAAAAAAAGTTCCAGACAATTGATGTATAGTTCTCTGGAGGGGGAGGTTCAGGCACAAATTCTTCATTTCCAGAGTGTTCTGAATTAGAAGATGCTTCATTAGTAGCTATTTCTCCAACTTTGCTGAGAAACAGGTGTGCAAAATTGAAAAAGAGCAGATCTTGCTAGTAGATGTCTTCTCCTCAGAAAGGTCTAACAAGAGTGAATGAAATGGGTAGAGTACTTCAATACTTACAATAGGAAGTGTAATGAACCAATCAAATCTCTTTTTTTCTGGTCACATGGCATCTGCGCACGATACGCACATGCAGGTGGCACCTAACTCGTACGAGCGCGACTTCACAAAATTGCATTTAAAAGAAATGTAACTTTATTGAAAGTTAAAGAATAATATTTTTATAATTATCTCAGATAATGTCTTGTCTCAATATTTATATTAAATACATATATATAGGTTTTTGAACATTAAAAAATTCCGTGGGAGTCGCACACCTACCTCGTCCCTCGCATATGATGTCACGCGCAACCGCGTGACCGTCACGTCACGTAATACGTACATCTCGCATATGCGCCAAGAGTCGTGTACCAGTCACATAGCGTCCGCGTTCAGAAAGTCGTACTCGGGGAGCTGGCAGGACCAAGGGGGCATTGGGGCTCCCCCCACGGTCTCCAACGTTTTATATAAGCCCCAGGGGATGTATTTTTCAGTGAATATATACATAAATATATATACATATATTACCTACTGGCGGTCGCTAGTAGGTAATTATAGTTAGGACCTACTTTCCATAGGAAATCCACAACATTCTATTTAGAATAACTTTGACGCCGGGTGACGAATCTTCACGAATTTCTCCAACAAAATGGCCTGCTCGGTTCCGCTCCTTCCCTGAAAGTTTGGGGTGATTCGTCGAGTGGGGGCTGAGAAAAAAGAGGGTCCCAAAATGTGTTTTCCCCATGCAATTTTCCATAGGGACCTTTAGCCAGGGCTACAGCCTGAACGGCTGAACGGAATTACATCAAATTTGGCGGAGAGGGAGAGTTCGATTCGCAGATTGTGCTTTTTGTTAAATTGTGTAAAGTAGTTTCTGAGAAAATTAAAAGTAAAATCATAGCGATATCTAGAGTCGAAGTACAGCACGCATACGGAAATCCGTAGAATTACGAGCACGAGCTGCATGTTGATTGGCTGTCAACTGTCTGTCAACACTCCAAACCAGGAAGTGTTGGCAGCCATCTTGTTCGTCGCTAGAACCGAGTCACAAGAAAACAGTAAAACAAAGTTGAGAAATAAGGAAAGGGGGCAGGGTAGAAACATCCTGACCCTCAAGGCTTGCTCAGGGGGTCGTACATGGATCTTTAGGTTAAATTTGTATTTCTTTTTAAAATAAAACATCGCGGGGTACTCGTACGGGGTGGAAAAGGGGAAAAAAACTAGAAGTTGGTTTTCTTCATTTGGGCCTGGGGGGGCGAATTCCGGGGGCAATTTTTTTCCATAATGAGGACGGCACCCCTCTGTGGTTTTATTTTGAAGTATGCGGGGGGTTTACGGTCCTCGGCCCCTCAGTCTCGGGGACCGGCACCCCGTCGGGGATTTTTTTAATAAATATTATTTTTTTAAAGTATGTTTTCAGCTCTCCCTCCCTCCCTCCCCATACACGTCGCAGGGACCGCCACCTTCCTGGGGCAGTAATATGTAAAATGACCTTCCAGCCCCGGGTACCTGCACTTTCCGGAGGTTTTTTAATGTTGGGAGGGGGTCGCGCGACCCCTTTATTGGAACCCTTGATGGCGCTCGGGACCACCATCTCCCAGGGCCGGCTCTTGCAGTGTATCGGGGTGCCTAACCCCGGGACACTGCTGTTTGCGATGGTAGGGCAGGAGCATCGCGGCTCCCACTGTGTGTGGGCCCAGGAAGCTATCTCATCCTAGCTGAAGCCCCGTTGGCCCAATGTGTGTTTTGCGCGCCTGCTTCATTCTACAGATTCTCTCCTTTCACAGATAACTTGTCGTTGTTTCAGAAACAAGCTTCTTAGCTCACCTTGTGCTATTGCCATCGTCCTTGTTACATAATCCATTGTGAAGCTGTACATATAAAAGATATTAAAAAAAAGATGTTATGATTGGTAATTGTTGCTATATTAATTTGGAGTTAGATAATATCGCGCTTTTATAGACGTTCATTGTCACATTTCTATGAACTGTTTGTATTGTAAATATATTCCGGACATTTCAGCGATTATAAAAACGTTACTGCTATTGGGAAAAAATATTAAACATGTAAATTAATACATTATGTATGAGTGCGTTCGTCTAAAATACTAAGTCGCATTTTTCTATGTAGTCAGCTACAAGCCTTTGACTCCTTCTGATGCGTACTCAAGCCTCACTGCTCACCTTTTTGTGGAAAAGACGCCTTCTTCATGATGTAGTCCCGATCTCCAACAAAGAAGTCTCATGTATGGTGCAGAGTCTTGATATCTCTATGGCTAACGACATACTTGCGCTCCCATCATCATCATCATCGCAGGTTCTTCACCCGCTCAGTGCTTCGGGCACCACTAACTCAGTGACCAAAGAGGCCAAGCCTTGTTCGGTGCTTTGGGAACAACTCTAAAATGGCGTACAACACATGCGCTCCGTCTTTTTCATACATAGGGTCACGTGTGTAGTGATGGATACGCTGAATGGGTGTGGTGTGGGTGTATACCAGCCATGAGGGAGTGTGTGTGTCGATCTGACAACTAGACTTGCAACTAAGAAATCACTACAATGGAAATGTGGGCTATGTACTGTTGTTGTGTTTTCCTGGTAGCGTAAGAGTGGCTTTCTTTTTTCTATGTGATGTTACGATACAGTCACCATGTATATAGCCTATTTTGTGACGCATTTTATTGTATAATGCATTTCAAAAACTATTTGTGGTAGGGTGTTTTTAAATTAAACTGTGTACTCTGCTTACGAGTTTGTTGAGTGTAGAAGTACGTTTTTTCTATTTTGTATTCTATTATAATTGTTCTGACTTTTCTCCTTTAGCGTGCAGTACTATATTATTTTATAAAATGTATAACTGTTGAAATCATCTTTGAAAGTAGAATGGAAGCTTGCAAGCTGCTCTCTGTGGCGAAAAGCAATGCCGGCTCCCGCAGGAAGTGGGGAGCCGGCTGGGACCGTGGAGGCATTGGGGCTCTTCCCACGGTCCGCAACATTACATTTGAGTCCCGGGGAATGGGGTCATTGGGGATTATAAAAAATTAGTGATAAAGGCTATTTTGTTTATGGTAGATTTATCGTACGCGTACCTAGCACGTATGGACGACATACGGTGTGAAGATTGGAAGTCGTCCCATAAGCGTGCTGAAGTAAGAAAAAGAAGAATATTTTTCACATATTTATGAAGTGTATGTGTTTAGATGTTGAGTGGCTCTAAAAAGATCCCTTGTGTTTATTGGGAGATTTTAGTACCTACAAATAAGTACCAATGCAGAGTCTAAAGTTCAAGAGGAAGACTCTGTTTCCCTCATTGGTAAAATGTACACCGTCTCTCCTATAGATGTCATGCATATTGAAATGCAGATTGTTGTGGTAGATGGACCCCATTCTATAATCTTGAAGAAAGGCAGAAACAGATTTATTCACATGTTTCCTAGCTTTTTCAATCTGTGGACAATAGTGGTTGGAACACTTCCATTTCTGCCTTTGGCATATATTAGAATAGACAAAGGCAGTTTTGGGGAAAAGTGTCATCAATTGTGCAAAGGTGTCCTTCATAAGCATTCCCAGACCTACTCCTGTCAAAGTGCCTAGGTCATTGCCACCACAGTGCACAAATATGAGGTCAGGGTGTTGGAGATGTAAAAAGGATTTCACCAATGGCATCAATCGGTGCCACTTTAATCCTCTCTGTCCAATCAATTTAATGTCTATATTTGGTAAACGTAGGTCTTTGTGAATTATTTTCTGTTGTGCGTATCTTTGGCTCCAGAAAAAATAGCTGTGTCCCACAATCCACACTCTTAGCATGTTGAAGAGAGATCTGGATGCACTCTGAAGGTCTCTGTAAATGAAATGGCAGTTTGAAAAGTACGATTTTTCTAAAATGGTGTACAATATGCAGTGTTGAAAAAAGAAAAGAAATGAATGGTTGTTCGACAACATTCTACAATAAGCTAGGATGCATGTTTGTGATTTTTAAAAGCCTGATTTTTATTGGTTACGAAAAACTGATAGAAAAGAACGTTACATAAGATAAGCTGGTATATTCTCAAGTCAAGCACACTTGCTGTTTTAGTTTGCAACAATTTATGATGAACTTTTCACCTGTGTGCTGAGTTAGATGTTCCCTGAAGTGTTTCTGTGGTAACTGGCAGATTGTGGAATGAGGGAAGGGTTGAAATTTTTGTCAGTTGGAAAGGGTGCAAAAGTTCAAGCAATATAAAAGTTTGTTTCGTTTTGATTTAATGTGGGAATAAAGGTGATTTTGTATTTATTTGTATATGTGTGTAGATTGAGTGTGTAGATTGACAAGAAAGGTTTGCTATTTGCTAAAGGACTCGTGTCCCCCTAGGACTGCTTAGGGGGGTTTACAATGATCCCCAAGGTCAAAATCTTTGATGCCCTTTGTTGAGCCTTTGATGGCCCCGGGGACCACCACCTCCCAGGGCTGGCTCCTGTAGTGTTACGGGGTGCCTATCCCTGGGACACTGCTGTTTGCTATGGTAGGGCGAGAGTTCTCTTGCAAGTAGGAAAGCAGATTGCTTTTCGTCTGAGAGAGCAGCATGTAAGCTGGTCTCTCTGACAAAAAGCAATGCCGGCGCCCGAAGGACGCAGGGAGCCGGCTGTGATCGTGGGGGTTTTGGGGCTCCCCCCACGGTCCTAAACGTTATACGTTACTCCCCGGGGATTGTAAAAAATTAGTGATGGATGCTACTTTTTTTTTTACGGTGTATTTAGAGTACGCATACTGTGCGAATTCTGAAAGTCGTTTCGTAAGCGTACGTAAGCAAGAAAAAATCCATTAAAAATACATATTTTACAGATTTCTATTCAAGTTTATATGTCTATATGTTGGCTCCTTTTAATGAGAATTGTTCTCTTTATTGGTACTTATAAGTAAGTGATTATGCATAGTCTAAATTTGTTGAGGAGCAGTGTTTTATACAGTGCTGAACTTTTGACCTCTGTTGACAGTTGACTTTTGCATGATCTGTTGGGGGTAGGGTGGAAAGTTATGTCAGTTGGAAAGGTGTGAAATGTTAAAGCAATAGAAATGTGTGTTTCGTTTTGAATTAATGTGTGAAGGATTTTAACAGGTTGTTTATATGTATGTATGTGTAAAATGAGAGGGAAAATGTTCCATTTTGTGTTTCTGCTGCAAACACTGAACTAGAGAGATTCTGTATAAGAATATCTACTGTGTGAGTGGCATTCTTCTTAATCTACAAATCAATTTGAAAGGTGAGTTGATAAGTTGTATGGGAATGTATGTGGTGCATCTTTGTACATTAAGGAATTATGGGGCATAATATCAAGACAGGAGATAAAATGATCGCCGATTTATTGGCAGAAAACTGCTGATAAAGCGGTGATAATGGGCTTGATAATATGTTCTATGGAATTCCAATTAAAGCCCATGTTAGATGTGAAGGACATTAAGGGATGTAAAAAAACAGCATTTTATAAGAAGAAGAAAGGTATATAAAATGTAGTTGAGAAAGCTTTCGAATTGAAAACAAAATTGTTTATTTTAGTAATCAATACAATTCGATCACCAGATAAGCCAATCCATTTAATAAAGATCAAAAGTAAGTGGAGAAGAGTAATTAACAGAAGTACTTTTTGTGAGTTTTTTTTTTGGGTGAATGGAAACATAGTTCAAGTTGTGAGCCATTTTTTAATAAAGAAAGTTGTCTTCAGAGTAATGATTTGTTGCATGCAGTGGACACTAGTGGTCGTGCCTATGAGGTTAGAAATGGTTGCCCTATTGAGAAAGAGAAAATTGTTCCTAGAAATGCAGAAGAGATGTTAGCTGATGAAGTTTTAGGGAGACGTCCTAAAGCTCCAGTGTACACTTGGAATTGTAGTAGTATTTGTAGTGCACGGCAAGAATCTATTGATTTGTTACGCAATTTCTTACGTAACAATACTAAGAAAAGTGTTCAACAAAAGATTAAGATGTTGCAAGGACTAGACCATTGCAGAGTGAGAGAAAATACTGGTTTTCAAGGTCATTCTCTGGCTTGTGTTTCTAAAAAAGTATGTTGAAGTGTTTTTCACCATTTCAGGATGTTAGCAGTACATCATTCTGAAATTAGGAAATTAATCAGAAGATTGTATTATGCAAAAAGGCCAGCTCTACTGTTAAAAAAGTTGAACAGTGCTCTTTTGCATGGTTCTGTATCAAATGTAAAGAACGTTTGTGATGAAATTGAGGTTAGTTATTTTGGTCCTGAGGAAGACAGTGCAGAAATTGAGATATTAATAGAAGGAAATGTAGAAGAGAATGTACAACATTGTAGTACAGAAAGCGAGGGAGCGAGGGAGGGAGAGCAAGCGAGGGAGCGAGGGAGAGTGAGGGAGGGAGACGGAGGGAGGGAGAGCGAGGGAGGGAGAGCGAGGGAGGGAGTGAGGGAGAGCAAGCAAGGGAGAGCAAGGGAGGGAGTGAGAGCAAGCGAGGGAGAGTGAGGGAGGGAGAGCAAGGGAGAGTGAGGGAGAGAGAGTGAGGGAGAGCGAGGGAGGGAGAGCGAGGGAGAGCAAGCGACAGAGCAAGCGAGTGAGGGAGAGCAAGCGAAGGAGGGAGGGAGAGCAAGCAAGGGAGAGTGAGGGAGAGCGAGGGAGAGCGAGAGAGGGAGGGAGAGCGAGGGAGTGAGGGAGAGTGAGGGAGGGAGAGCGAGGGAGGGAGGGAGGGAGGGAGAGCAAGCGAGGGAGAGCAAGGGAGGGAGAGCAAGCAAGGGAGCAAGAGAGAGGGAGGGAGAGCGAGGGAGGGAGAGCGAGGGAGAGAGAGCGAGGGAGGGAGAGCGAGGGAGGGAGAGCAAGGGAGACAGAGCGAGGGAGACAAAGTGAGGGAGATAGAGCGAGGGAGACAGAGCAAGGGAGACAGAAGGAGAGAGAGGGAGACCACAGAGAGCGGGAGACCTCAGAGTGAGGGGGAGGGAACGAGATAGAGGGAGACCTCAGAGTGAGGGAGACAGAGGGAAGGAGAGAGAGGGAGACCTCAGAGTGAGGGAGACAGAGGGAGGGAGACCTCACAGTGAGGGAGAGGGAAGGAGAGAGAAGGAGACCTCAGAGAGAGAGAGAGAGCTCAGAATGAGGGTGAGGGAAGGAGAGAGAGGGAGACCTCAGAGTGAGTTAGACCTCAGAGTGAGGGAGACCTCAAAGTGAAGGAGAGGGAAGGAGAGAGAGTGAGGCAGAGGGAATGAGGGAATGAGGGAGAGGGAAGGAGAGAGAGGGAGACAGAGGGAAGGAGGGAGAGGGAAGGAGAGAGAGGGTAATAGAGTGAGGGAGAGGGAAATGTAGTTAGGGAGAGGGAAATAAGAGTGAGGGAGAAGGAAACAGAGAGAGAGGGAGAGAGAGAGAGAGAGACAGTCAGGGTGAGTGAGACAGAGGAAGAGAGGGAGTGAGGCAGTCAGAGTGAATGAGACAGAGGGAGAGATGGAGAGAAGGAGTGAGACAGTCAGAGTGAGTGAGACAGAGGGAGACAGAGAGAGAGAGGGAGAGATGGGGAGAGATGGAGGGAGAGAGAGTGAGAGAGAGGGAGAGAGAGAGGGAGGGAGAGGGAGAAAGAGAGGGAGGGAGAGAGAGAGAGAGAGAGAGAGATGTGTATGCCAGGTCTGGTGGCTCAGTGGGCGAAGGCGTCCGCTGCAGGGACCTGTGATCAACCTCATGGTCACAGTTATTTTTTGCTCTAGCCCTGCCCCCTTCCCCATTGACCCCGCCCCTACCGGTGCGGCCCTCGGACACAAACCACACTGTAAATTTGGCCCCCGAGAGAAAGTTTGTGAGTACCTATGCATTAGTGTATGGGAAAAAAGCTTGGAAGCTCGTTGTTTCCCTCAGTTGTTTCCCACAGGAAAAGCAGGACAATATGCTGACCGACCTGTGCAGATTCCTGCGTCTGAATACCGGACATCAAGATTATATGCAGAAGATCCAAGATTTCGACAATGTATTCCGTATTTGTTTCATCTTTTGTTTGAGAGTGATTTGTCTGGACTTTCTTATGCAGTAAACCATATATTGAAAACAGGTGTACATCTGCAAAATGTTTCGGCAAAGGAATTTATGGATAAAGTACTGCAGAAAGTTTATGTTTTGGAATCTCAGCTGAATAATCTCATGGCATGTCAGCGTGGTACTAATGAGTACTGGTACCGTCGTCATGGAGAACTGAAATGTATGCTAAGGAACTTAGGAACTCCTACATGGTTCCTTACTCTAAGCTGTGCTGAATATGCTTGGGATGATTTACTTCAATTTCTTTGAGAGGCAAATCCAAATATACTAAATATTGAATACAAGACACCTGGAGAATTGTGCTCTTTGTATCCAGTTAATGTATGCAGGTATTTCAATCATAGATTTGAAGCTATGATGTCTTTTATCACCAATAAAAAAATCCTCCTCTTGGAGAGGTTTTGGACTTCTTTTGGAGAAAGGAGTATCAAGCAAGAGGTGCTCCTCACATACATATGCTAATATGGTTCAAAGATGCTCCCAAATGTGAAACAGAATCAGATGATACTGTGTTGTCTTTTATTGAAGAATATGCTACATGTGATATACCCAAAAGTACACAAGATAAGGACTTAAGACAACAAGTCTTACGATTCCAAAGGCATCGTTGTGGGAAATACTGTTGTCGAAAGTACAAATCTAAGGACAAATTCTACACCAAATGCCGTTTTGGATTTCCACGTCCAGTAATATTGAAAGGAAGAGTGAACAGGTTTATGTCATCTTTGCGACATACTATCACAAGAAAGTCTCCAAAAAATACCTACAACTTAAGAAGAAATGAAGAGTCAAAAAACATAAATGACTATAACCCAGTCATTTTGTCCATGTGGAATGCTAATATGTATATTCAATATGTTGCAGACAATTCCATTGCTGTTGCTCGATATGTAACATCGTGCATAACAAAATCAGAAAAGACGGAATTGAAGGGAATGTGGGAAGAGATTTCCGACGAGAAGAGTCTAAGTAAGAAATTATATACTTACAGTTTGAAGGTGTTATTTCATCGAGAAATCGGAGCGTATGAATGCTCGGATCGCTGATCATCTGCAAGTCTATACTCCAATTCTAGAAGAATCATTTGGGTGAGTCTAGGTCTTGCTGCAACACAAAACCGAGTTCTTAAATTTGTACAAGAAATTGAATATTTCGCTGAAAAAGAGCCAGAAAGTACAGATATTGTGACAACAAATATGTTGGCTACATATTATCCAAATAGAAGTCATCATCTTGAGAGCATTTGTCTCTATGAAGTGCTGCAAAACTATATTTTTAAACAGAATATTACAGAAAACATCAATAATGGTATATATGCCGTGATTGGTTCTGAAGGATGTCTGGTGAAACAAAGAAAAGGACATTTGATTAATCACCGTAAACTGAGTTGCGAAACACCTGACAAAAGGGAATTTTACTATTTAGCTCTTTTGCAACTTTTCTAGCCATGGTGTTCAGAATTGGAATTACTTGGAGATTTCGAGAGCTATGAAGATTCCTTCAATGCAGCTAAAGATAGTATAGAATGTCCTGTTTTTGCTAATTATGTGAAAATGTTGAATGACGAAATTGAGCAAGAAGCTAGAATTGCAGCTGAGATTGCTAGAGACAGTTCTCAAGAGAGTCAAACTTCTGCTCCGTTGAGTCAGGACCCACTAGGAGAACCAATTGTTCAAAATGAAGCAGCAACTGCTATGGAAGAGGTGGAAACAGCAATGTATCAAGCTCAAGAAGATGTAACAAACTTAGGAAACTTGGAAGAACAACTAAATCTTGAGCAGAAAGAAATATATGAGCAAGTGAGAGAACGTATTGACCATGGATTACTTCATGAAAAGAAAGAGTGCTCTTGCTCATCATTTGAACCTATCCGAATGTATTTGAATGGACAAGCTGGAACAGGCAAAAGTTTTTTTAATTAAAGTAATCACAACTTTTCTACAAAAAACAACTGAGTCGCATTTGTCTTGTGTTGTCACTGCTCCAACTGGATTAGCAGCCCACAATATTAAAGGAATTACTTTACATCGTTTATTATTGCTACCAGTAGAGCATGACAACAAATTAGAATACCACAAGCTATCTGGAGTAGCTTGTTGTGAAGTTTCAAGAGTCTTGAGGAAAATGAAACTTCTCATTATTGATGAGGTAAGCATGGTATAAATCTTAATGCTCGCTTTTGTGCATTTAAGAATGCAGCAAATTCTTAAAACAGAGTATGACGTATTATTTGGAGGAAAACACGTCATAGTTTTTGGAGATCTTCTACAACTTACTCCTGTAAAAAAACAACCAGTTCTTAAAACACTGTTGCATGAAGATACCAGAAAGTCTTTGGGGAGCATTGGAAATGTAAACATTTGGTCATATTTTGAGTATAAGGAACTTATTACAAATATGCGACAGGCAAATGATGCTGATTATGGAACTATTCTTCAAGATATAAGAATTGGAAAATGACTTAACATGGCAAACAAGCTTTACAGAGATGATTACTTTCCAATTTGTTTCCAAATGAAAATATTGTCCCAGAGAAAATATACATGAGAATAGCAGAAAACAAATCTGTAATCTGCTTAATGCCAACACTATGTGAATGTTCTATATTCAATGAAGAAATATTAAAGTTGGAAAATGAAGAAATTATATAAATGGAAGCTATTGATGAAATAGAACATGAAGGAATCACTATTATTTTGACTGAAAAGTTGAAGAGGAAATTGGATTCTTTAGAGAAATCGATAAGTAAAACTTCTGGTTTAGAAAAGAATTTGTATGCATGGGTAAACTGAGGGTAATTTTACGATGTAATGTGAATGTGGAAAAAGGTTTAGTAAATGGAGCAATGGGTAAAATTGTTGATTTTGTTAATTATGTAAATAGAGATGGGATTGAATTTTTGAAAATCAAATTTGATGAAATTGCTGAAGTACAACAATTTAGTCATTGTTCATCTCGGTTTTTGCTTGTAAAAGATTTGTATGTAGGCAGAAAACAGTTTCCTATTTGTTTGGCATATGTGGTGACCATTCATAAATCTCAAGGTTTAAGTGTAGATAGTGCTTTAGTTAATATTGGAAGTACCGTGTTTAAAGAGGGTATGGCATATGTTGCTTTGTCTCGAGTCTTTATCTGGATTGTACTTGATTGATTTTGATGAGACAAAGGTTAGTGCAGATGCAAATTGTGTGAAAGAGTATAATAGGTTAAGAAGAGAATATGCACCCAATTTAGGTCAATATCCAGTATTTGAAAAGCGTGTGGTAGGTAGAAAAAGAAGATTTGAGAATATCTGTAGTGAAACTGTAGAGAAAGAAAAGAAACAAGATGAAGTTGCGCCTGCAAGCAAAAAGAAAAAAGGACAGTGTTGAAGAGAATGTTGGTTATCGGTTTGAAAATAGTTGAAAATAGTTGTGGTGTCAACCTATGCTAATGTAGTTGTTAAGGTTGTTTTTGTTCTTGAAAGTTTGCAACAGCAAATTGTTGAAAAACGGGACGAAAGATTCTGTTCATTGTTGTATTTTGTTTATGCGAAATGTAGTAGTGATAAAAGTAAAATACAAAGTGTTTCTGATATTCGAAATGTTTTGGACATATGTTCTGGTTCTAGTCAATTTACACAGAATATTCAGCAAGATTGTAAGGAATTTTTAATGTTTATGCTTGGTGTACTGGAAGATGAAGGTATAGGTATTGAAAACCTTTTTGGCCTTTCTTATAAATGGCAACATGACTGTCAAAATTGTTTATTCACACGTAGCACTAACATAGACACTGAAAGATTAATATATTTGACTTTACCTGACTGTGAATCAGTGTCTTTTAACAATCTAATTAGAGGAGCAAGTCAAGACATGGAGTGTAGCCAATGTAAATCAGAAATGTCATCAACATTATTTTTACAAAGATATGAACAGTATGTAATTTTAATGCTGATGGAAGAAAATTGGAAACTTTAATTAAAAATGTTGTAGCTGGTCAAGTTTCAATATCAGGAAGAACTTTTGTAGCTGTTGCAATTATTTTTCATGATGGACCTTCTACAAAATCTGGACATTACACTGTTTATTTAAAATGTCTGAAAGGTTGGATACATTGGAATGATAGTCAATTAGTTTGTAAGCAATGTTTGCCTAAAGAGTTACCAAATTCTTACCTAATATTTTTAAAGCCAACATTTTAAGATCAACATTTGGCCTTTCAGAATTACAGCTGTTAAGGTAGATTAGTCTGGTGTTGTAGAGTATTTTGTAAGTGAGGGTGAGGAGTTTGAAGGTGATCCTCTTGTTGATATTGAGGCAGTGTAGGTGTATCAGGTGGTGGGTGATGTGGCTGCAGCAGGGGACATTGATGATCACTCAAGTGGATGTCTTTTGGATTTGTTGTAGTTGTTGTAGGTGTTTGGCTGGAATTCCTGTGTAGAGTGTTTTTCCACAGTGTAGTCTGCTGCTGATGAGGGACTGTGTCAATGTTCTTCTTCTTTTGGTAAGGATCCACTTGTAAATGTTGCGGAGCATGTGGAGGGTGTTATACCAGTACGAGGAGATGGTGTAGACTTGCTTACACATGGAGAGCGAGGAGTTTTGGATGAATCGGAGGTTGTGGACATGGTTGGTAAGTGTTGGTACTGTCCACAGTGTAGTCAGCTAGTAGGAGTCATCCGAGGTTGAGGGGGTGGGTCAGGGGATGAGTACCTTCATTTTGTGCGAATTCATGTTTAGAGAGCTGCTCTTTATGTAGTTGGTGATGTCTTTCATTGTGTCGTGGAGGTTGCTTTTGGTGGTATGTGGCTTCTTGGTGAGGAAGAGGATGAGCTGGGTGTTGTTGGCGTAGGAGATGTTGTTGAGGTTGTGATGGTGGGCTACTTGTGTGAGGGTGGCCATGTAGTTGTTGAATAGCGTTGGGTTGAGGGAGGAGCACTGGGGGATGGAGCAAATGATGTCGGTGGTTTTGGATCAGAAGGCTCGGAGGCAGATACTCAGGATTACTACTGAACAATTTCCAAAGTAAGAATTTGACGCATACTATTTGGCCGTGCGGAAAAGTATGTGAAACCAATAACGAGTTTTTGTTGTATATTTTGTCAGCATATATTTGTAAGTAACATTACTTACAGTGTATGAAAATTAATCATAATATTTTGTTATTTTATGATTGTTTGCGATGTGTCATATTTACATAAGAAATTGCTCTTTGAAAAAAACATTTAAGATATGTTTTATTTCTATTTTTTAGATTGTTATTGAGAATGTTGAATGGGTTTTTTAAAGATAATCTTATTGATTGTCATTTTTTTGCCCGCTGTTATGTGATGAGTGTTATTGAACTCACTGTTTCTAGTGAAATTCAATATATTCTGAGAACAAAAAAGGCAAATGTAATACTTTACAAATTATTTTGTGTTGTAAAAGCTATATTGCAACTGTATTTTTTTGTGTCTTCCACAGATGGTAATTTTATAATATATAATTTTTTTATTATTTATTATACTTAAGGTTAGTGCAAGTAGCTATTAAAGATGGTCGATGGAATGTTCTTCAACCGAGATGAAGTAACAAAACATGGATGGAGAACATAAGTGTGTAAAGATGGTGTGTATCTTCATTCAAAAAATTATATACTGAGTGTACCTGTCAGAACCCCTAATCAATCAGTCGATACGATAATGACTTATCTAAACCCTAGCTGGCGCAGGAGAGATGAAGAATCCGCGAGGAAACAGACTTGGAGTGCTTCCGAGTTGGAAGAAGCCCGAACATTGCACAGCGGTTGATTTTAACGTCGGGGCTCCTTCCGGGCAGACGGACTCAGTCGTGTTCGGCACCTGAAGAGCAGAGAGAACAAGAAACTATACAAGAAAGCTAAGTGATACGTTATAGTTGACAAAAGTATATTCTTGGAAAATAATCGTATGACAAGTTACTGAGTGACTAAACTTACCTGCCATTATAGACAATATTGAATGTACTCAGTCGATGTAATTTCTCTAACCTAAAACAAGAAATGATAACATTTGTGATAAGCAAGGTCTTAAAGGAAAAGAACACATTGAGTAAGGAATACCAGAAAGACTCTTCAATTAAAAAGGAACATTAGTGAAAAACACAAGATATTCAAGAATTGACAGAATAGATAACAAGCAACTGCATAAAGAAAGGTTGGTAGAAGAACACAAGGAAATTAATAATATAAAAATTAGACAATAAACTGAGAGTCCTAGGTTAATGAATGTTATGTAATTATAGGTTATCAGCAGTGAGAAAAATAAAGAACCACAAGCTACAAGGTTGCAGACAAACATTAGAGGAGAGGCTAGTTCGAAAGACCAAGGGGTAGGTAATTAGTAGCGTTAGACTAAGGTATAGATAAGGAATAGAGATAAAGTAGGGTAGGTTATTAAATAATTGTTCTTTGTTAGTTTCCGTTATGTATCCATGTGAAGGGATTGTCTGTGAATAAAACAAGACAGCCAGAGAGAAGGTGCCAAGGAGGAAATGCAGAGGTCGTAAGCCAGTCTCTTCTTCTTTATTATTTTTTCCCATTCCCTTCTCACCGTGTGTTTTTTTTAGAGATTAGATTAAAAAGTTTGGTCTCTGGAGGATCCTGGAGGGGTAATTGGGAACTAGCGTCATCTGTTCCTGTGCAAGTATTCGGTAAGAGTCTCTGGGCTTAATGTTCCTGACAGTACCAGTGTTCTATACCTGTTGTAGTGAGTATTTTCGACTTATATAAGGAATTACTACTTTCTAATTATGTTAAAAGGTAAGTACTGGATAGGTCTTTAAGAGTTTATTTGTGTGAAAACACATGACGTATTCAAAAAGTAGTGTGATAATGATATCTAAATATACACAGATACACAGTGTTATTCTGGACCATTAATAGTATCTCTTGCATTTTACTAAAACACATTTACTATTTTGGAATGGGTAAGGTGAATAGACATATTCTACATTTTTTAGTACTGTATTTTACTATAACAGCCTGAGTCTTTTCCTATAGTCATAAGGAGTGACTGTTTTCAAAATTTAAGAAAACCTAAGAACAGGATATCCTTATAAGTAATTATATTTATATAACTTTGTAAAGGAGTAAAATTCTACTAATGGAATGTTATTAGATAATGGTATTTATATAATATTTTTTGTAGGCCAAAATAGGTGAAAACGCTAGTTTTGTATTATATATTACGAAAACTGATAAAATTAACTGTTTATATTTTTATACAAGGAGCAACAACATAAAGGAAAAATTATGGAAAGAGAACAGCCTCATACTGAGGAGATTTCGGATATTACCTTGAGTGTAATTGAAGAACTAATCGTATCTGTCACAGGCAATGAGAGTGAAGAAGGGGAAATTAGTGCTGCAGATATGAGCTATGATTTCGAAGACGAAAGCTTTGATGCAGATTTTCTGGAAGCATTAAATTATATTGAAATTTTAGTACAAATTAATTCCAAAACTGCTAACGAGGGAATTGATGTGTATGAAATACCTGATGAACTTGTTTTAGAAGGCCTGTTAAATTATGAGATGATAGAAGAATACATTTATTGTTTAAAAATAATAAAGGTTTGAGGACTATCTACTAATGTATTCATTGTACTAAAAGTGAAGCACTTATAGATTCAGTTATACATTCTTCACATTTTTGTATTGATTTAAAATATGCAAAGTGGGTCTGAGGGTATGGATTGCTTAAAATCCCAATGGAGTATACATGCAGTCTTCTATGCACCTGCAAACTTGTGTTTTATACCTTCAATTCCCCAGTCTGTATCCTTAGACTTCCACCAAACACTCTGACACTGCTGTTTTAGTAATGTAGTGAGCCAGTCAGCCGTATGTTCTTTTCCATTGTACCGTGGTAAAACTGAAGCTGTAATAAATTTATTGAGGAACGTTCTTTGCAGAACTGTAATGATCCACTCACTATCTAGATACTCATGGATTAAAACAGGCGTTAGCCCATAGACTGTTTCAAACCCCTAAAGACTGTGCATGCACTGTTCTATGCACCAGCAAACTTATCTTTTATACCTTCAATTCCTCAATGTGTATCCTTACACTTCCAGCAAACACTATCATACTACTGTTTCAGTATTGTAGTGAACCATATAGTAGTATGTGTTTATATATACATTGTTGTAAATGTAAAGCTGCTATGCATTCAGCCACACACTCTGATGCAGAATTGTAATCATTCAGTCAGTACCTAAGTACTCTTGGTGCAAAGTGGGCCTTAGGGCATGGACTGCTTGAATCTCCTATAGACTATGCATGCACTGTTCTATGCACCTGCAAATTTACCTTTTATATGTTCAATTGCCCAGTCATTATCCTTACACTTGCACGAAACACTCTGTCATTCTTGTTATAGTTTTGTAGTGTCTCATAATTCAGTGTGTAGTAATCCATTCACTACATTCAAACAGTAATCAGCAGATGTACAATAAGTGGTACATCCCCAGAAATATGCTAGTTATTGTGCACTGTGACATCACCACCATGGATGCACTGCATTTACAATGTGGTGTATTATGGGGCAAAAACGGTACAGATATGTTATGTATTTGTGTTGTGAAATGGCACATTGCTTGACTTCCATTGGAAACATAATGCAGCTCCAGCAATGCTCTTGGGGTCCTATGCTTACAATGCTGTGTCAATCCTTACACCATTTTAAAGCAGATGCAGGGTTTTGATGCAGCATAAGCATAAAAGTGACTGAATGAAATCTCATAGATTTCACTTAGTCACTTTTACAAGGCTTTCCTGCACCAGAACAACTCCACCCCCCCCCCCCCCCCCCTCTGCGCAGGAAAGCCTCCTTCGGGCGCAGGGCTTTACAATGTGATGCACCTTCCATATGCATGTCATTGTGAATATCACACACTATGGCACATCTTTTGCACCACCGCTGCATCACGAAAGTGACGCAACAGATGTGTAAAAGAGGCACAAGGGTGTTGTAAATCCGTTCCTAACACATACAAATTCATCCAGGTAGTTTCACTAGCAGTGCAAATTGAAGCATAGACTTGTAACATATTTATATGGATATGTTACATTCAAGTCAGTAAATTCTCCATCAGAGGAGTGGCTGAAAGATGAGTCCATAGGTGTTGTCATCGTTCTAATTTGACAGGCTTCAGAGAATAGATACTTCTTCTTAGAAAGTCAAAGTAGAATGATTTAAATAGGAGGGGTCGTTCAAGAGTTGGAATAGGAAGTGCTATGAAGCAATCTAATCTCTTCTTTTTAAGTCAGATGGTTTTGCGTATGCTCACGGTGCGTTTACGGTGCTCTTATGATGCGAGAGTGCATGACGTTTTTCCGCGATTTGCGTAATTGTTTTTAAAAGTAATATACGCTTATTATAAGTTGAAAAAAACTAGTTTCATGATTATCCCAGATAATGGCTTCCCTTAATATGTACATTAAATACGTAAATATATGTTTTTGAACAATTAGAAACTTTGGCGCCGTAAGTGTATGGGACACGGTACATGACGTCACATGGAAGCGTAGATGCAAAGCGTAATGTCAAAGCGCATTTGTGACGTGCATGCGAAGAGTATAAATTAATATACAAAGTATAGTGCGATCACCGTACGCGTATGGTAAGATTATCCCCCCAAAAAAAACAATGGAAAAGGAATTATATAGAATTTATTTTTTATATTTTGAAAGAAAAATGTAATTAATAACCACAAAAAAATTGAATTTAGTTTTATTATTTTACATTAAGAATATGAAATATAACTTTAAAAAAATAAACATAAATATTTATACTAAAAATTTAGGCAATTAGTATAAAAAGAAAGAAATATCATAATTAATACATTTAAAAATTATCATTTACAAAACCTTTGAAATTCACTGAAAAAAACAGAGGTTTCACACATGTTATAGTTAGCTGGACATTTCACTGATACAAAACCATTGAAATTCCCCCGTTATAGTTAGTTCAGCTAACTATAACTCGCGCACACGCAATGCACTGTTGATGATGTCACATATTACATCACTCATACCATGGTCAGTGACATCACTCATGACTTCACTGATGACTTCTGAAATGACATCACTGATGACATCATCCTTGTAAAAGAGTGGCAGACCTCCTCTCAGCGTAATATAACATTTGATACACACATTCAAAAATAGAAACTGATGTTTTCAAAAAAATGGAGATACCAATACCAGTTACAACAACCTATTCAGTAATTCCACCATTACATACACATCCACTCATTCACCAACAATTCTATATAGTCACTCATACATGTAGTCACTCATCATATGTACTCATACACCTATACATCCTGTTACACACCGACACTCATCCATAGAGTTACTCACATACATACTCACACATGCAAATACACTATCAAACATACATTTATTTGCATATACAGATATACACACACCACTACACTTACTTTTACAGAAATGTACACACACTTATTCTCTTAAACAATCACTTATAGAAACACATACTAATTTATACAGGAACTCGTCCAATCACTCAGTCTCACATATAATCACTTATATACATCAATACTCACATAAACTAGATTAAAACATGTGTAGTTACTCATAAAGATACTATTGAGACAGTCATCCACTCACTAACACACCCATACACACACTCATCCACCTATACAGTCCTGCACACATGCTGTCTTCAAAACACATACAAACAGTGAGTCACTCATTCATGCATCTATACGTTAAGTAATAACACCCACGAACCATACAGACACTCATACTGATACTCAAAAAACAAACTAATAACCCATATACACACTCATGTAGCTACTCACCAACCCATGCAGCCACTTATAGACAAAGTGAGACACTGATACAGATATTTACATATTTAAACATTACTCGCTAATACATGTATTCACTAGGATACACTTAATAAGTCAGTTATGCAATAATTTTTTTTTAAAACATCCATTCAGACAATAATTTACCCTTTTATTCTTCCATCGACCTTTGGATATACATATATAAAAAATATGTATTTTT
Organism: Lissotriton helveticus; assembly: GCF_964261635.1. Classification (NCBI taxonomy): domain Eukaryota; kingdom Metazoa; phylum Chordata; class Amphibia; order Caudata; family Salamandridae; genus Lissotriton; species Lissotriton helveticus. The sequence continues at coordinate 1,475,768,218 of NC_136065.1, forward strand.
CAGAAAGACACACATTCACTGGATGATGTCATCAGTGATGTCATCAGTGATGTCATTTGAGATGTCATCAATGGTGTCATGAGTGATGTCACTGACCATGTCATCAGTGATGTAATATGTGACGTCATCAACAGTGCATTGCGGGTGCGCGAGTTATAGTTAGCTGAACTAACTATAACGGGGGAATTTCAATGGTTTTGTATGAGTGAAATGTCCAGCTAACTATAACATGTGTGAAACCTATAGTCTTTTCAGTGAATTTCTAAGGTTTTTTAAATGCTAATTCCTAACTATAACGTGTGTGAAACCTCTGTTTTTTTTAGTGAATATATATATAAATATGTATATATTCACTGAAAAAAACATTCATATATTATCTACTGGCGGTCGCCAGTAGGTAGATAGAGTTAGACCTAGTTTCCATAGGAAATCCGCAACATTCTATTTGGAATAACTTTGGCACCGGTAGACGAATACACGCGAAATTCTCCAAGAAAATGGCTTGCTCCGCTCCTTCCCTGAAAGTTTGGGGGTGATTCGTCAAGTGGGGGCTGAGAAAAAAGCGGGGTCCCAAAACGTGTTTTCCCCATGCAATTTTCCATAACGACCTTTAAGTCAGGCTACAGCCTGAACTGCTGAACGGAATTACACCAAATTTGGCAAAAGGTAGAGTTCGGTTCGCAGATTACGCTGTTTGTTAAATCGTGTAAATCCGTTCAGTAGTTCCTTAGAAAATCAAAAGTAAAATCATAGATATATCTATAGATGAAGTACCGTACGCGTACCGTCCAAGGAACGTACGCGTACCATTACGAGCACGAGCTGCATGCTAATTGGCTGAAAACTGTCTGTCAACACTTCAAACCAGGAAGTGTTGGCAGCCACCTTGTGTCTTGGTAGAACCGAGACACAAGAAAAGTGATAACTAAGTGCGCAAAAGATGCAAAAGGGGCAAGGTAGAAAGACCCTGAACCCCTAGGCCTGCTCAGGGGTCCCGCAAGGACCCCCAAGGCCCCCAAAATTTTTTAAACAAATTTAAATTGCGGGATACGCTGATGGGTGATTCAAGCTTCACTCACAGGGTGATCTTAGGCACATGATCAGAATGTTAGATATAATGTACCATGTCTGTCTCTGCCAGCAGTATGTGTGTCTTTGCCTAAGATCACAGTGATGGGTGAATCAAGCTTCACTCACAGTGTGATCTTAGGCACATGATCAGAATGTTAGATATAATGTACCATGTCTGTCTCTGCCAGCAGTATGTGTGTCTCTGCCTAAGATCACACTGATGGGTGAATCAAGCTTCACTCACAGTGTGATCTTAGGCACATGCTCAGAATGTTAGATATAATGTACCATGTCTGTCTCTGCCAGCAGTATGTGTGTCTTTGCCTAAGATCACAGTGATGGGTGAATCAAGCTTCACTCACAGTGTGATCTTAGGCACATGATCAGAATGTTAGATATAATGTACCATGTCTGTCTCTGCCAGCAGTATGTGTGTCTCTGCCTAAGATCACAGTGATGGGTGAATCAAGCTTCACTCACAGTGTGATCTTAGGCACATGATCAGAATGTTGGATATAATGTACCATGTCTGTCTCTGCCAGCAGTATGTGTGTCTCTGCCTAAGATCACACTGATGGGTGAATCAAGCTTCACTCACAGTGTGATCTTAAGCACATAATCAGAATATTAGATATAATGTACCATGTCTGTCTCTGCCAGCAGTATGTGTGTCTTTGCCTAAGATCACAGTGATGGGTGAATCAAGCTTCACTCACAGTGTGATCTTAGGCACATGATCAGAATGTTAGATATAATGTACCATGTCTGTCTCTGCCAGCAGTATGTGTGTCTCTGCCTAAGATCACACTGATGGATGAATCAAGCTTCACTCACAGTGTGATCTTAGGCACATGATCAGAATGTTACATAAAATGTACCATGTCTGTCTCTGCCAACAGTATGTGTGTCTCTGCCTAAGATCACACTGATGGATGAATCAAGCTTCACTCATAGTGTGATCTTAGGCACATGCTCAGAATGTTACATATAATGTACCATGTCTGTCTCTGCCAACAGTATGTGTGTCTCTGCCTAAGATCACACTAATGGGTGAATCAAGCTTCACTCACAGTGTGATCTTAGGCACATGATCAGAATGTTAGATATAATGTACCATGTCTGTCTGTCTGGCAGCAGTATGTTTGTCTTTGCCTAAGATCACAGTGATGGGTGAATCAATCTTCACTCACAGTGTGATCGTAGGCACATGATCAGAATGTTAGATATATTGTACCATGTCTGTCTCTGCCAGCAGTATGTGTGTCTCTGCCTAAGATCACACTGATGGGTGAATCAAGCTTCACTCACAGTGTGATCTTAGGCACATGATTAGAATGTTAGATATAATGTACCATGTCTTTCTCTGCCAGCAGTATGTGTGTCTCTGCCTAGGATCACAGTGATGGGTGAATCAAGCTTCACTCACAGTGTGATCTTAGGCACATGATCAGAATGTTAGATATAATGTACCATGTCTGTCTCTGCCAGCAGTATGTGTGTCTCTGCCTAAGATCACAGTGCTGGGTGAATCAAGCTTCACTCACTGTGTGATCTTAGGCACATGATCAGAATGTTACATATAATGTACCATGTCTGTCTCTGCCAACAGTATGTGTGTCTCTGCCTAAGATCACACTGATGGGTGAATCAAGCTTCACTCATTGTGTGATCTTAGGCACATGATCAGAATGTTAGATGTAATGTACCATGTCTGTCTCTGCCAGCAGTATGTGTGTCTCTGCCTAAGATCACACTGATGGGTGAATCAAGCTTCACTCACAGTGTGATCTTAGGCACATGATCAGAATGTTAGATATAATGTACCATGTATGTCTCTGCCAACAGTATGTGTGTTTCTGCCTAAGATCACACTGATGGGCGAATCAAGCTTCACTCACAGTGTGATCTTAGGCACATGATCAGAATGTTAGATATAATGTACCATGTCTGTCTCTGCCAGCAGTATGTGTGTCTCTGCCTAAGATCCCACTGATGGGTGAATCAAGCTTCACTCACAGTGTGATCTTAGACACATGATCTGAATGTTAGATATAATGTACCATGTCTGTCTCTGCCAGCAGTATGTGTGCCTTTGCCTAAGATCACACTGATGGGTGAATCAAGCTTTACTCACAGTGTGATCTTAGGCACATGATCAGAATGTTAGATATAATGTGTATTGTCTGTCTCTGCCAGCAGTATGTGTGTCTCTGCCTAAGATCACACTGATGGGTGAATCAAGCTTCACTCACAGTGTGATCTTAGGCACATGATCAGAATGTTAGATATAATTTACCATGTCTGTCTCTGCCAGCAGTATGTTTGTCTTGGCCTAAGATGACAGTGATGGGTGAATCAAGCTTCACTCACAGTGTGATCTTAGGCACATGATCAGATTGTTAGATATAATGTACCATGTCTGTCTCTGCCAGCAATATGTGTGTCTCTGCCTAAGATCATAGTGATGGGTGAATCAAGCTTCACTCACAGTGGGATCTTAGGCACATGATCAGAATGTTAGATATAATGTACCATGTATGTCTCTGCCAACAGTATGTGTGTTTCTGCCTAAGATCACACTGATGGGCGAATCAAGCTTCACTCACAGTGTGATCTTAGGCACATGATCAGAATGTTAGATATAATGTACCATGTCTGTCTCTGCCAGCAGTATGTGTGTCTCTGCCTAAGATCCCACTGATGGGTGAATCAAGCTTCACTCACAGTGTGATCTTAGACACATGATCTGAATGTTAGATATAATGTACCATGTCTGTCTCTGCCAGCAGTATGTGTGCCTTTGCCTAAGATCACACTGATGGGTGAATCAAGCTTTACTCACAGTGTGATCTTAGGCACATGATCAGAATGTTAGATATAATGTGTATTGTCTGTCTCTGCCAGCAGTATGTGTGTCTCTGCCTAAGATCACACTGATGGGTGAATCAAGCTTCACTCACAGTGTGATCTTAGGCACATGATCAGAATGTTAGATATAATTTACCATGTCTGTCTCTGCCAGCAGTATGTTTGTCTTGGCCTAAGATGACAGTGATGGGTGAATCAAGCTTCACTCACAGTGTGATCTTAGGCACATGATCAGATTGTTAGATATAATGTACCATGTCTGTCTCTGCCAGCAATATGTGTGTCTCTGCCTAAGATCATAGTGATGGGTGAATCAAGCTTCACTCACAGTGGGATCTTAGGCACATGATCAGAATGTTAGATATAATGTACCATGTCTGTCTCTGCCAACAGTATGTGTGTTTCTGCCTAAGATCACACTGATGGGTGAATCAAGCTTCACTCACAGTGTGATCTTAGGCGCATAATCAGAATGTTAGATATAATGTACCATGTCTGTCTCTGCCAGCAGTATGTGTGTCTCTGCCTAAGATCACACTGATGGCTGAATCAAGCTTCACTCACAGTGTGATCTTAGGCACATGATCAGAATGTTATATATAATGTACCATGTATGTCTCTGCCAACAGTATGTGTGTTTCTGTCTAAGATCACACTGATGGGTGAATCAAGCTTCACTCACAGTGTGATCTTAGGCACATGATCAGAATGTTAAATATAATGTACCATGTCTGTCTCTGCCAGCAGTATGTGTGTCTCTGCCTAAGATCACACTGATGGGTGAATCAAGATTCACTCACAGTGTGATCTTAGGCACATGATCTGAATGTTAGAAATAATGTTCCATGTCTGTCTCTGCCAGCAGTATGTGTGCCTTTGCCTAAGATCACAGTGATGGGTGAATCAAGCTTTACTCACAGTGTGATCTTAGGCACATGATCAGAATGTTAGATATAACGTACCATGTCTGTCTCTTCCAGCAGTATGTGTGTCTCTGCCTAAGATCACTCTGATGGGTGAATCAAGCTTCACTCACAGTGTGATCTTAGGCACATGATCAGAATGTTAGATATAATTTACCATGTCTGTCTCTGCCAGCAGTATATGTGTCTTGGCCTAAGATCACAGTGATGGGTGAATCAAGCTTCACTCACAGTGTGATCTTAGGCACATGATCAGAATGTTAGATATAATGTACCATGTCTGTCTCTGCCAGCAGTATGTGTGTCTCTGCCTAAGATCACAGTGATGGGTGAATCAAGCTTCACTGACAGTGTGATCTTAGGCACATGATCAGAATGTTACATATAATGTACTATGTCTGTCTCTGCCAACAGTATGTGAGTCTCTGCCTAAGATCACACTGATGGGTGAATCAAGCTTCACTCATAGTGTGATATTAGGCACATGATCAGAATGTTACATATATTGTACCATGTCTGTCTCTGCAAACAGTATGTGTGACTCTGCCTAATATCACACTGATGGGTGAATCAAGCTTCACTCACAGTGTGATCTTAGGCACATGATCAGAATGTTACATATAATGAACCATGTCTGTCTCTGCCAACAGTATGTGTGTCTCTGCCTAAGATCACACTGATGGGTGAATCAAGCTTCACTCACAGTGTGATCTTAGGCACATGATCAGAATGTTACATATAATGAACCATGTCTGTCTCTGCAAATAGTATGTGTGTTTCTGCCTAAGATCACACTGATGGGTGAATCAAGCTTCACTCACAGTGTGATCTTAGGCACATGATCAGAATGTTAGATATAATGTACCATGTCTGTCTCCTGAAGCAGTATGTGTGTCTCTGCTCATATTATTGCTCATATTATTTCAATTTCTCTACAGACCAAAAACAGGCCACCTATATATAAGCAACACATAACATTAATTTCTCATTACATGTAACATCCTGCTAATCTGCCTAAGATCATACTGTGAGTGAAGCTTAATTCACCCATCAGTGTGATCTTAGGCACGTGTCTATGATATTACATGTAATCTACCATCTCTGTCTCTGCAAGCAGTATGTGTGTCTCTGCTCATAATATTTTACTGTATCTACAGGCCAAAAACAGGCCACCTATATATAAGCAATACATAACATTAATTAGTAAATCGTTTTTGACACAAAGCAAAGCACATGTAATGTAAATCAGCCTTTTGTTGTATACTAGTGTTTATATTGTTTACTTATTGTAATTGTTATCTAATATGTTTGTAGTGGTCTATAATATGTTATTTTTTGTTTACCACAGATTATAATCATCTATACAAACAAACAAAAAAATGCCTTCGAAAGAAAGACGTGAAAAAGTTTATAAAAGAAAATTAAGGTCTAAGGAAAAAGAAAATCAAGAACCAACCAAAATAAAATATTTAGAGGGGAAAAAAATGCTCCTGGTAAGCAAACTAAAAAATGTTAACAACTTATTGAAATGTTAAGAAAAAAAACATTTTTTTGCAAACAAGAATGAAACACCTGTAATTAGAAAAAAGACAGGATCTCCTTCTAAAAATGCTAGACCTGTACAAGGAGATGATATTTTCTATCACAAAAGAAGGAGAAATCAATTTATTGAAATTCGTAGACGAATGTTTTATAACAGAATAGTATCAAATTTATTAAAAAATGTAAAGAGGTATCAAAAAAAGACCTTTTTTTACAAGAAAAAAAACATAGTTAAGATTGTGGATGAAGCATTTAAAGTGAAAAATAAATTGTTTAGTTTAGTAATGAATAGAATTCGTACACTCGATAAGGTAATCAATGTGTTCAAATCAAAATGTAAGTGGAGGAGAGTAATTAATCAGACTAATTTCTGTGATGTTTTTTCTGGAGAATGGAAGCATAGTTCAAGTTGTGAGCCATTTTTTAATGAAGAAAGTTACTTTCAGGATAATGATTTGGTGCATGCAGTTGACACCAGTGGTCGAGCATATGAGGTGAAGGACGGTTGTCCGGTTGAAAAAGAAGAGATTGAGCCTAGTAATACAGAAGAGGTGTTAGCTGATGAAGTTTTAGGGAGATGTCCTAAGGCTCCAGTGTATACATGGAATTGTAGTAGTATTTGTAGTGTGCGACAGGATTCAATTGATTTGTTTCGCACTTTTTTATGGACATATACTAAGAAAAGTGTGAAAAAAAAAAATGAAAATTTTACAAGAGTTAGATCCTTGTAGAGTGAGAGAAAAAACGGGTTTGCAAGGGCATTCACTGGCTTGTCTTTCAAGAAAAGTATAACAGAGTGTTTTTCACCATTTTAGGATGTTAGCAGTGCATCATAATAAAGTGAGGAAATTAGTGAGAAGGTTGTATTATGCAAAAAGTCCAGCACTTAAACTAAAACAGTTAAACAGTGCTCTTTTGCATGGAACTGAATTAGATGTCAAAAACATTTGTGAAGAAATTTAGTTTTGTTACTTTGGTGAAAAAGAGGTCAGTGCAGAAATTGATACAGTAATAGAAGGTAATGTAGAAGAGAATGTAGAGATTTTAAGTACAGAAAATATTGAAAATGAAATGACAAATTTTAAGGTCAATTCAAGTGAAAGGCCTAATTTTTCTTGTGTGTGTTGTCGACGAACTCATTATAAGCATCAGACTAGATTAGTGTATTTATATGTAAAAAGCGAAAAGATAAATAATAATGAGTGGAAGGATTTTCAACTTATTTGTTGGTTGAAAATTGTTTTGATTTGGGCTCTGATCAACGTATTTGTAAATATTGCTATAGTAAATTAAATGAAAACAGAATGCCTGCTATAGCTGTTCATAATAATCTGGAGTTGGTAGATATTCCTTCTGAATTAATGGATTTAAATACCTATGAGTCTATTCTGATTCAATGTGTGCATCCTTTTCAGGCTATTGTTCGCATGGAGCCTAAGACAGGGAAATTGCCTCCTTCAGATTTACAGAGAGGATTAAAGTGAAGAGTTGTTTATTTGCCTCTAGATTTTAAGAAAAATATTGATACAATTGGTGTTGAAAAAGTAGAAGAGGAACCTCTGGTTATTCTAGTTAATGGTGTTCCAACAAAAAGTAAGAAAATCTGGCAAGAATTAGTGGATGTTAGGAAAGTCAAAAAGGCAACGTTGTATTTGGTAAAAAATAATCAGTACTATAAAAATGTGTATGTGGGAGAAGAAGAAACAACTGTACAAGACGACACTGATGTCTCCGCTGGGCAAATAGAAAAAGTTGATGTCTCTAGAAGTGAAGAAATTTATGAACATTATAGTGTTCATCCATTGCATTCCAAAGAAGTAATGGGGAATGCTATTGACTTGTTTCAAATGAAAGAAGAAAAATGAAGTCCCATTAGTGTATGGGAAGAAAGTTTGGAAGCTCGTTGTTTTCCACAATATTTCCAAAAGGTGAAGGTGGACGATATGACGACCGACCTGTTCAAATTCCTGCATCTGAATACCGGACTTCAAGATTATATGCAGAAGATCCAAGGTTTCGTCAATGCATTCCATATTTGTTCCACCTACTGTTTGAGAGTGACTTGTCTGGACTTTCTTATGCAGTGGACCATATACTGAAAAGTGGAGCACATCTACAAAATGTTTCGGCAAGGGATTTTATGGATAAAGTGAAACTGCAAGACAGTGTTTTGGAATGTCAGCTAATTAATCTCATGGCATGTCAGCGTGGTACTAACGAGTATTGGTACCGTCGTCATGGGGAATTGAAATGTATGCTAAGAAACTTAGGAACTCCTACATGGTTCCTCACTCTTAGCTGTGCTGAGTATGCTTAGGAAGACTTACTTGAATTTCTAAGAGAGGCAAATAAAAACATTGAAAATATTGAATACAAGACACCTGGAGAACTGTGCTCTTTGGATCCGGTTAATGTATGCAGGTATTTCAATCATAGGTTTGAAGCTATAATGTATTTTATTACAAACAAAAAAATCCTCCACTTGGAGAGGTGTTGGATTTCTTTTGGAGAAAGGAGTATCAAGCAAGAGGTGCTCTTCATATACATATGCTTCTATGGATTAAAGATGCACCAAAATTTGGAACAGATTCAGATGAGAAAGTGATGAGTTTCATTGAGCAGTATTCTACATGTGCTGTTATGAAAAGTACAGAAGAAAACAATTTTAGACATCAATTTTTACGCTTTCAAAGCCATCATTGTGGGAAATACTGTAGTCGAAAATACAAATCCAAGGACAAGTTCTACACGAAATGTCGTTTTGCATTTCCACGTCCAGTAACATTGAAAGGAAGAGTCAACAATTTTATGTCTTCTCTGCGACACACTGTGACAAGAAAATCACCCAAAAATACATACCACCTAAGAAGAAATGAGGAATCCAAATTCATAAATGACTACAACCCAGTCATTTTGTCCATGTGGAATGCTAACATGGATATTCAATATGTGGCTGACAACTCTATTGCTGTGGCTCGATATGTGACGTCTTACATCACAAAATCAGAAAAGACGGAACCCAAGGAAATGTGAGACGAAATTTCACATGAAAAGAGTCTAAGCAAGAAATTATACAGTAACTGTCTGAAGATGTTGTCGCATCGAGAAATTGGAGCATATGAATGTTCTGATCCGTTGTCATCAGCACGTCTATATGCCAAATCTAGAACCATCATTTGGGTAAGTCTAGGTCTTGCTGCAACACAAAACCGAGTTTTGAAATCTGTACAAGAAATAGAGTATTTGGCGGAGAAAGAACCAGACAGTACAGATATTTTGAAGACAAACATGTTGGATACATACTATCCAAATAGAAGTACTCACCGTGAGAATGTTTGTCTCTATGAAGTTCTGCAAACGTATATTTTTAAAAAGAACATCACAGAAGACATCAATAAAGGTGTATATGCTGTAATTGGTTGTGAAGGTTGTCTAGTGAAACAAAGAATAGGCCATTTGATTAATCATTGAAAATTGAGTTGTGATTCTCCAGACAAAAGGGAATTTTATTACTTAGCTCTTTTGCAACTCTTTAAGCCTTGGCATACAGAAGAGGAACTACTTGGAGATTTTCTTACTTATGAAGATTCGTTCAATGCAACCAAGGATACGATAGAATGTCCTGTTTTTTCAAATTATCTGCAAATGTTGAACGAGGAAATAGCAAGAAGCTACAATTGCAGCAGAGATTGCTAGAGACAGTTCTCAAGATAGTCAGAGTTCTGCTTCATTGAGTCAGGATCCACTAGGAGGACCAATTATACAAAATGAAGCTGCCACTGCCATGGGTGAAGTGGAAAGAGCCATGGAACAAGCTCAGGAGGATGTAGTTAACTTAGAAGATTTGGAAAAAGAACGAAACGTTGAGCAGAGACAAATATATTACGAAGTCACAGAACATATTGAGCATGGTTTATCTCATGAGAAAAAAGAGTGCTCATGTACATCATTTGTACCTGTCCGACTATTTGTGAGTGGAGAAGCAGGAACTGGGAAACGTTTCCTGATTAAAGCGATTGCAACATATTTTGCAGAAAACAACGGAGTCATCGCTCTCTTGTGTTGTTACTGCTCCAACTGGGTTGGCAGCACACAACAATAAAGGGATTACTTTACATTGCTTATTGATGCTGCCAATTACAATACCACAAGCTATCTGGAGAAGCCTGTTGTGGAGTTTCAAGAGTCCTAAAGAAAATGAAACTTCTTATCGTTGATGAATTAAGCATGGTATCAAATGTAATGCTTGCTTTTGTGCATTTAAGAATGCAAGAAATTCTTAAAACAGACTATGATGTGTTATTTGGAGGCAAACACATCATTGTTTTTGGAGATCTACTGCAACTAACTCCAGTGAAAGGACAGCCAGTGTTTAAAATGCTTACGCATGAAGAAACCAGGAAGTGCTTAGGAAGCATTGGAAATGTTAACATATGGTTAAATTTCAAATATGCAGAACTGCTTCAAAATATGCGACAGGCAAAGGATGAAGATTATACAAATATTCTACAAGATGTAAGAATTGGAAAAATAACTGAGCATGGCAAAGAAGCTTTACATGGACGATTAATTTCAAATTTGTTTCCAAATGAAAATATTCTCCCAGAGAATATTTTTAAGAAAATTCCTGAAAACAAATCTGTCATATGCTTGATGCCAACTCTGCAAGAATGCTCAATCTTCAATAACAAAATGTTAAAGTTGGAAAATCAAGAGATTGTGAAACTGGAAGCAATTGATAAAATTGAACATGAAGGAGCAACTATTATTTTGTCAGAAAAGTTGAAATCAAAATTGGATTCTTTAGAGAAGACAATATCTAAAACTGCGGGTATGGAAAAGACTCTGTATGCATCTTTAAATTGTCGTATAATTTTACGAAGTAATTTACATGTGGAAAGAGGTTTAGTAAATGGAGCAATGGGTCATGTTGGTGATTTTGTGAATTACCGAAATAGAGATGGAATTGAATTTATAAAAATTAAATTTGATGGTATTGAAGAAGTACAACAAATCAGTTGTTGTTCTGCTCGATGTTTGCTTGTGAAAGATTTATATGTCCGCCGAAAACAGTTTCCTGTTTCTTTGGCATATGCAATGACTATTCATAAATCTCAAGGTTTAAGTGTGGATACTGCTTTGGTGAATATTGGAAGTTCTGTGTTCAAGCAGGGTATGGCATATGTTGCTTTATCTCGAGTCAGAACCTTATCTGGATTGTACTTGATTGATTTTGATGAGACAAAGATAAATGCAGATCTAAATTGTGTAAAAGAATATAATAGGTTAAGAAGAGAGTATGCTCCAAATTTACCTCAATATCCTCTATTTGAAAAGCGTGTGGTAGGCCAAAAAAGACGAAATGATAAAAATTGTATTGAAGTTGTACCAAAAAGAAAAAAGTAGATGAACCAGTAATTGTAAACAGAAAGGAAAAGGATTCAGGTAAAGATGTTGGATTTCAGTTTGAAAACAGTTCTGGTGTCAACTGCTATGCTAATGTAGTGGTTAACATTGTTTTTTTTCTTCAAACTGTACAAGAACAGATTGCTGAAAATCGTGATCAAACATTTTGTTGTTTATTAAATTCTGTGTTTGACAAATGTAACAGTGATAGAACAAAAATACAAAGTGTTTCTGAAATTCGAAATGTTTTAGACATATGTTCTGGTCAAAAACAATTTTCACAGAATATTCAGCAAGATTGTCAGGAATTTCTAATGTATATGCTGGTTGTTTTACAAGATGAAGGTGTAGATGTAGAAAATCTTTTTGGCCTTTCTTATAAATGGCAGCATGACTGCGACAATTGCTACTTGTCATGTAGTACTACAATAGACACTGAAAGATTTATATATTTGACTTTACCAGACTGCAAATCAGTGTCATTTAATAATCTAGTTAGAGAAGCAAATCAAAACATGGTCTGTACTCAATGTAAATCTGCAATGCTATCAACATTATTCATACAAAGATATGGACTGTATGTAATTTTAATGTTCCAATGATGTAGACCTGATGGAACTAAATTGACAACTTTAATTAAAAATGTTGTGGCTTCTCAATTATCAATTTCAGGAAGAACCTTTACAACTGCAGCAATTATTTACCATTATAGTCCTTCAACAACATCAGGACATTACACAGCTTATTTAAAGTGTCATAAAGGATGGAATCACTGTAATGATACTCAATTGACTTTCAAACAACGTTTGCCTTCTGACTTACAAAATTCTTACCTAGTGTTCTTACAACCGAAGTTTTAGGCAAGGGTAATTGGCCTATGAAGATTGCAGCAGTTAATATAACTTAGTTTGCTGTTCAAAATTACTTTCTGAATGAGAGTGATGAAGATAATAAAAAACATGTAGTTCTCATAGAGTTAGTATATGTATATCATATAGTGTGTGCTGTGAGTATTATACAAAATATTTATAAAAAGTAAGCTAGAGGTGGAAAAAACACTCTTGTTTCATAATGTAAAAGATCTTGGAGCTTTTCTTTCAGAAAGTTGGGTAAATGAGAAATTAAAAATACTCTGCACTAATTTCCAAACAAAAGGACTTTCCATATACTATTTGGCCTCGTGGAAAAGTGGATGGATCAAAATGGAGTTTAGATATGTTTTTTCAAAATTTTACATTATTTAAGAAAAGATTGTACGGGTTTTTTAAACACAATCATTTTGATTGTGGTTTTTTTTGCCCGCTGTTATATGATAAGTACTATTGGAGTCACTGTTTTAAGTGAAATTCAATATATTCTGAGAACAGCAAAAATAAACCATATAACATGTTGTACAAGTTATTTTGTATTTTGTATTATTTAATATGTATTATTTTCCTCTTCTCTTATGCTCACTCTCCTATTTCCACCCTCTATCACACCTCTTAACTCACCCTCACTGGCCTTTTTTCACTCTCCCTCACCTCCCTTCCCTTATTCTACTTTCCTTACTTATTCTCATTAACCACTCCTTCACGGCCCTTTCCTTCTCTTCCATCCACTACTTTCCAGCTGTCAGTCACTCTACTTCACTCCCCTTCCCCTTGTTTCCTTTCTTTGTTCCCTCAATAATTCCCCTTCTCTCACTCACCTTATTACACTTCACTCACTCCTTCTCTCACTTCCTCTGTCCTGTCACATCCTCACTCCCTTTCCCTCACTCCCTGTCTCTTATCTTCAGTCTCTCGATCCTCTCACTCTCTCACTCCTCTTCCGTCATGCTTACTCTCTAAAACTCACCCACACTCCCTTACTTACCCTTGTTTGCTCTCTTACTCAGTTCCTTTCTGCCACTCTTTCCTACAATACCTCTATGTTCTCACTCCTTCACTTCCTTTGTCTCAAGCTCACTTGCTTTTATCCTCTCTCTATCTTCCCTTTTTCCTCAACCTCACTGCCCTTCACTCACCCTCCCTCACCCTTGTTCCCTTACTCCGGTTCCGTCAGTTATCCTCATTCATCCTCTTCCTCTTTCTCTCCTCACGCACTCACCTTTTCCCAGTCCCTTTGCTTTATTTCTCTTCCCTTTCTTTCGTTCCTTTGCTCCCTCAGTCATTCTCCTTCCCTTACTCACCATACTGCCCTTTACTCACTCTTTCTCTCACTCCCTCTGTTCTCTCATATTCTCACTTGTCTTCCCTCACTCCCTCTCTGTTACCTTGACTTCCATTGTCTCCTCACTGTCTTACGAACCTAAATTCACCCTCACTCACCTTCCATGCCTCATTGTCATTAATCCACTGTTATTCACTCCTGCTTCTCTGTCACTCACTCCCCTTTCTTTACTCTCCTTTCTTCCTTTGGTTTTCCTAATGCACATTCCTTTAGTATCTTACTCACTTTCACTTCAGTTCTCTCTCCTGCTCTTCTTCTCTGTCACTGAATGTATTCATATGTGAAGAAACAAGGGCCCCCTGGTAAGGATAAGAATCCTGGGTCAGGGAAAACATACAATGTGAGGGTAACCACCCAGGCTATTCGTATAGCAAACACAGGCTATATATTCAACTGCAACATTCCCAAGATCAGAGAACTTAAACCATAACACAAACAATAAAAATGATATCAAAAATAGTGTATTTTAATAAAAACAGAGATAAATTTCTTTTACAGTGTAGATGTACAATTATGATGAATTGTTGATAAAAAGTGATATGTTTTATATTTAAGAGAACACAAATTAAAAAACATAAGACGGGCAATGATACATGTCCTGTCTATTGTTGCTGTGGCTGTTGTTTACGAGTCAACGCGTTTCGACACGTCGTGGTGTCTTCCTCAGGACAGTTAAAATTTCAGCCAAACTATCTGAAATAGACCTCTATTCAAATGGTACATCTATGAATTTCTTCAATTAAAAACAGAGTAAGTGAGGCACCGTTATTTTTCTTTCACATCAACTCGGCATGTGTCACCTCAATTTTGGGGATCCACTGCTCCCATCTCACTTAGTCTGCATTTCCAGTTCCTGTGGGTGTCTTCCAGAACAGAAATGCCTCTTGGCTATTAAAACGGGGGATTTTTTCTCAAATGTGAAGCGCAACCCACCATAGGGCAGTAACTGGTTGGGTTTGAAGACAGCTAGTGTGGTGTCTTCAAAGAAAAGCTGTTACCCGCATATAGTCGCAGCGTCAGTATCTGACTTCGTTAGTCTCTTTAAATAAACAAAGGGCTTTGTTTTCTGCCGTCAAGAGCCGCCGGGCGATTGGACCAGTTCGTGAGGAAGAAAAAAAGCGCCAGAAAGGCATTTCCCAGGTACTCTACCAAACAAACGAGAGACCTGCTAGAAGCGAGCGCTCAGCAACACATTTTGCTGATCTCCGCGGTCGGAAAAGAAATAAACGGCGAAACTGGTTTGTCTGCAGCGCGGTCTGCAGCCTTTTAAGAATACATGTACGGCGGCTTGTTTATTTAAAGAAACTAACGAAGTCAGATACTGACGGTGAAACTGGTTTGACTGCAGCGCGGTCTGCAGCCTTTTAAGAATACAAGTACGGCGGCTTGTTTATTTAAAGAGACTAACGAAGTCAGATACTGACGCTGCGACTATATGCGGGTAACAGCTTTTCTTTGAAGACACCACACTAGCTGTCTTCAAACCCAACCAGTTACTGCCCTATGGTGGGTTGCGCTTCACATTTGAGAAAAAATCCCCCGTTTTAATAGCCAAGAGGCATTTCTGTTCTGGAAGACACCCACAGGAACTGGAAATGCAGACTAAGTGAGATGGGAGCAGTGGATCCCCAAAATTGAGGTGACACATGCCGAGTTGATGTGAAAGAAAAATAACGGTGCCTCACTTACTCTGTTTTTAATTGAAGAAATTCATAGATGTACCATTTGAATAGAGGTCTATTTCAGATAGTTTGGCTGAAATTTTAACTGTCCTGAGGAAGACACCACGACGTGTTGAAACGCGTTGACTCGTAAACAACAGCCACAGCAACAATAGACAGGACATGTATCATTGCCCGTCTTATGTTTTTTAATTTGTGTTCTCTTAAATATAAAACATATCACTTTTTATCAACAATTCATCATAATTGTACATCTACACTGTAAAATAAATTTATCTCTGTTTTTATTAAAATACACTATTTTTGATATCATTTTTATTGTTTGTGTTATGGTTTAAGTTCTCTGATCTTGGGAATGTTGCAGTTGAATATATAGCCTGTGTTTGCTATACGAATAGCCTGGGTGGTTACCCTCACACTGAATGTATTCATGTCATTATCCTTTTAGTAAATTGCTCTCCCTCTATTTCTTTTTAACTCTCTCTGACCTTCACCATTCCTTTGTTTTCCTTTCTGAGTCCTTGACTCCTACTTCATCACTTACTAACCTTTTATGACTTTTAATCTCCTACTTTGTCTCTTGTATTGTGAAAAAATTGTATAACTTACTTTTTTTCTCTTTCACAGATATTAAATTTACTGAAAATATGTAATTAAATTTACATTACGTATAAGGTAAGTTTGATGTACAAAATGTACTTTCTCAACACTCTTTTCCTTAACCTCACTACTCTTCTCT
Source organism: Lissotriton helveticus (assembly GCF_964261635.1). Classification (NCBI taxonomy): domain Eukaryota; kingdom Metazoa; phylum Chordata; class Amphibia; order Caudata; family Salamandridae; genus Lissotriton; species Lissotriton helveticus. The sequence continues at coordinate 1,475,784,663 of NC_136065.1, forward strand.
CATGCTCCCACACCTCTGTTCCCTTATTGCGCTTGCCTCACTTATTCTGAATCCCAACATTTACTCCCCTTTTCCTCACTCCTCTCCCACACTCACCTTCTTTCAGACCTTCTCCTTTACTTTCCTTACTGTCTCTTCCCTTCCTTCGCTCCTTCACTCTTTTCCCTTCCCTTACTCGTCTTACTCCACTTCATTAACTCCTTCTCTTTCTTCCTCTGTCCTCTTTGTTCTACACTCCCCTTCCCTCAATTTCTCTCTGTTAGTCTCATTCTCTCCGTCCCCTTAGTCTCTCACTCCTCTTCTGTCAAGCTCACTCCCTATAACTCAGCCATACTCCCACACTCACCTTCTTTCAGACCTTAACCTTTACTTTCCTTCCACTCTCTTCCCTTCCTTCGCTCCTTCACTCTTTTCCCTTCCCATACTCTCCTAACTCCATTTCACTAACTCCTTCTCTTACTCCCTCTGTGTTCTTACTTCTACACTCCCCTTCTCCTCATTTTCTCTCTGTTAGCCTCATTCTCTCCATCCCCTTAGTCTGTCACTGCTCTTCTATCACGCTCACTCCCTATAACACAGCAATACTCCCACACTCACCTTCTTTCAGATCTTCTCCTTTACTTTCCTTCCTGTCTCTTCCCTTCCTTCGCTCCTTCACTCTTTTCCCTTCCCTTACTATTCTTACTCCACTTCATTAACTCCTTCTCTTTCTTCCTCTGTCCTCTTTGTTCTACACTCCCCTTCCCTCAATCTCTCTCTGTTAGCCTCGTTCTCTCCGTCCCCTTAGTCTCTCACTCCTCTTCTGTCATGCTCACTCCCTATACCTCAGCCATACTCCCACACTCACCTTCTTTCAGATCTTAACCTTTACTTTCCTTCCACTCTCTTCCATTCCTTCGCTCCTTCACTCTTTTCCCTTCCCTTACTCTCCTAACTCCATTTCACTAACTCCTTCTCTTACTCCCTCTGTGCTCTTACTTCTACACTCCCATTCTCCTCATTTTTTCTCTGTTAGCCTCATTCTCTCCGTCCCCTTAGTCTGTCACTCCTCTTCTATCACGCTCACTCCCTATAACACAGCAATACTCCCACACTCACCTTCTTTCAGACCTTCTCCTTTACTTTCCTTCCTGTCTCTTCCCTTCCTTCGCTCCTTCACACTTTTCTCTTCCCTTACTCTTCTTACTCCACTTCATTAACTCCTTCTCTTTCTTCCTCTGTCCTCTTTGTTCTACACTCCCCTTCCCTCAATCTCTCTCTGTTAGCCTCATTCTCTCCGTCCCCTTGGTCTCTCACTCCTCTTCTGTCACGCTCACTCCCTATAACTCAGCCATACTCCCACACTCACCTTCTTTCAGACCTTAACCTTTACTTTCCTTCCACTCTCTTCCCTTCCTTCGCTCCTTCACTCTTTTCCCTTCCCTTACTCTCCTAACTCAATTTCACTAACTCCTTCTCTTACTCCCTCTGTGCTCTTACTTGTACACTCCCCTTCTCCTCATGTTCTCTCTGTTAGCCTCATTCTCTGTGTCCCCTTAGTCTGTCACTCCTCTTCTATCACGCTCACTCCCTATAACTCAGCAACACTCCAACACTCACCTTCTTACAGACCTTGTTGTTTACTTTCCTTCCTGTCCCTTCCCTTCTTTCGCTCCATCACTCTTTTCCCTTCCCTTACTTTCCTTACTCCACTTCACTAACTCCTTCTCTTACTCCATCTGTCCTCTTAGTTCTACACTCCCCTTCCTTCATTCTCTCTCTGTTAGCCTCATTCTCTCCGTCCCCTTAGTCTCTCACTCCTCTTCTGTCACACTCAATCCCAATAACTCAGCCATACTTCCACACTCACCTTCTTTCAGACCTTATCCTTTACTTTCCTTCCTCTCTCTTCGCTTACTTCATTCCTTTACTCTTTTCTCTTCCCTTACTCTTGTTACTCCACTTCATTAACTCCTTCTCTTTCTCCCTCTGTCCTCTTACTTCTACACTCCCCTTCCCTCATTCTCTCTCTGTTACCCTCATTCTCTCCATCACTTTAGTCTCTCACTCCTCTTCTATCACGCTCACTCCCTATAACACAGCAATACTCCCACATTCACCTTCTTACAGACCTTCTCCTTTACTTTCCTTCCTATCTCTTCCCTTGTTTTGCTCCTTCACTCTTTTCCCTTTCCTTACTCTCCTTACTCCACTTCACTAACTCCTTCTCTTACTCCCTCTGTCCTGTTAGTTATACACTTTCCTTCCCTCATTCTCTCTGTTAGCCTCATTCTCTCTGTCCCTTTAGTCTCTCACTCCTCTTCTGTCACGCTCACTCCGTTTAACTCAGCCATACTCCCACACTCACCTTCTTTCTAACCTTCTTCTTTACTTTCCTTCCTCTCTCTTCCCTTACTTTATTCCTTTACTCTTTTCATTTACCATACTCTCCTTAGTCTACTTCACTAACTCCTTCTTTAACTACTTCTGTCCTCTTACTTCTACACTCCTCTTCCCTCATTCTCTCTCTGTTAACCTCATTCTCTCCATTCCCTTAGTCTCTCACTCCTCTTCTATCACGCTCACTCCTTATAACTCAGCCATACTCACACACTCACCTTCTTTCAAACCTTCTCCTTTACTTTTCTAGTACTCTCTTCCCTTCTTTCACTCCTTAACTCTTTTCTCTTCCCCTACTTTGCTTACTCCACTTCACTAACTCCTTCTTTTACTCTGTCTGTCCTCTTAGTTCTACACTCTCCTTCCCTCATTCTCTCTCTGTTAACCTTATTGTCGCCGTCTCCTTAGTCTGTCACTCCTCTTCTGTCACGCTCACTCCCTACAACTCAGCCACACTCCCACAGTCGCCTTCTTTCAGATTTTCTCCTTTAGTTTCCTTCCTCTCTCTTCACTTATTTCATTCCTTTACTCTTTTCCCTTCACTTGCTCTCCTTACTCCACTTCACTAACTCCTTCCCTCTCTCCTATCACTTCTACACTCCCCTTCCCTTATTCTCTCTCTGTTAGCCTCATTCTCTCCGTCCCTTAAGTCTCTCACACCTCTTCTGTCACGCTCATTCCCTATAACTCAGCCATACTCCCACACTCACCTTCTTTCAGACCTTAACCTTTACTTTCCTTCCTGCCTCTTTCCTTCTTTTGCTCCTTCACTCTTTTCTCTTCCCTTACTCTCCTTACTCCACTTCACTAACTCCTTCTCTTACTCCCTCTATCCTCTTACTTCTACACTTCCCTTCCCTCATTCTCTCTCTGTTAGCCTCATTCTCTCCAACCCCTTAGTCTGTCACTCCTCTTCTATCACGCTCACTCCCTATAACACAGCCACACACCCTCACTTATGTTTCTTTCCTCCCTCACGCAGTCCTCTACTCTCACTTTTTCTTTAACTTTCTCTGTCTCTTCACTCCCTTACTCCCCTTGTCTCACACTCACTTGCCTTTATCCAGTCTGTATCTCCACTCTTTCCTCAACATCACTGCTCTTTTGTTACCCTTCCACACTCACGTTCCTTTACTACATTTTCTTCACTTATTCTCATTTCCCTTGTTCACTCTCCTTCTCCTCACTCACCTCCCACACTCACCTTCTTTCAGTCCCCTACTTCACTTCCCTTCCCCTCTCGTCCCTTTCTTTGCTTTCTCACTCATTTTCCTTTCGTCTCTCACTGCACTCCACTTCAGTTACTCCTTTTGAATTTGTTAAGAATACAGCTCTTTTTTGAGAATTGGAGGTAGTTCTAAAAAGAACTGTTTTTTCTTCTTATTTCGTTTTTTTCTCAACAAAAACAGGGAATGCAAAACTGCTCAACAGGAGCAAAAAAAAGGGGAAAAATTAGGGCTGGGGAGGGCATCGGTGTTCTTGCCTCTTGCGTGTAATGAGCTTGATGCTCTGCTCACCATAGCAAAGCAATTCATCGCATTGCCTGCATTTTATAGTAATGTCATTAAAAACAGGTTGGATGTTTGGAATCATCTCTAATTCCGCTGCACATCCTCTCCCTGATATTGTGGCTCCTCCTGTTGATGTAGAGGCACCATCCCTTGGGGGATTATGTGCTAGGTCTCGGACACTCTACCGGGCATAGTTCTGAGGATGCCTGCGTTGAACGTGGCGAATCATAGTTGAATTTCCAAAACTGTACTTCCTTCTGGGGTCTCCTCGGGAAAGCACAGTTTTGCAGATTTTGCATTCAACTTTGGGAGCATTCACCTTTTTTAATCCTTCATGCATTAAAAAAAACTTCCAAATAAAATGTCCCTTGACCTTGGGCTGAGGAGGCTCTTCATCAATGAAACGATCTGACTCCTCACTGCTGCTGGGTGCTCTAGCAGCCATTCTTTCCACAAAATGGTAGGACAGTAAAAAACAGGTCTTGCTGTCTTCAAAGTGAAAGAACAAGTGAAGGAAAAGGGTGGGGTTTTCATTAGTTGTAAAAAAAAACTGTTAACAACCAATGAAAAGAGTTATTTTAAGGTCACATGACTTGACGTGCTTACGCTGCGTGCACCAGAGCGCTTCCGGGGGCGCTTACGCGGCGCGAACGTAGGTGCTTCCGGGGGCGCTTACGCGGCGCGCCTGAATGACGTTTTGGTAGCTTTATGTAAATGCAAAATCATTTTCATTCGGAAAATCGTACTTTTATAAGTATGGTACTGAATGTCTTGCATTATTATTTAGTTTTCATACATATTTTTTTTTACGAACGCATAAATGGTGCTCTCGCTGCGCTCTCTGGAGAGCTTACCGGTGCACGCAACCTAGCGCCCCAGGACAAAATGATAAAACAAACATGAAAAATACATTGAAAAAATAAATAAAAAAATTCAAAAAAATAACAGCTAATAAAAAAAACAGTTTAAAAATCGTAGGTTGCAAACTCGATATATAAAGGAATTAGTTTTTAAAAAACCTTTGAAATTCACTGAAAAAAACATAGGTTTCACAATCCTTATAGTGAGGAATTAGCTTTTAAAAAACCTTTGAAATTCACTGAAAAAACCATAGGTTTAACACTCGTTATAGTTAGGAATCAGCATTTAAAAAACCTTTGAAATTCACTGAAAAAACGATAAGTTTCACACCAGTTATAGTTAGCTGGACATTTTAATCATACAAAACCATTGAAATTCCCACGTTATAGTTAGTTGTACTCACTATAACTCGCGCGCCCGCAATCCACTGCTGATGATGTCATATATTACATCATTCATGACATGGTCAGTGACATCACTGATGACATCACTGATGACAACTCGAATGACATCACTGATGACATCATGACATCACTGATGACATCACAAATGACATCACTGATGACATCATCCATGTGATAAAACAATACACCTCCTCACACTCTAATCTAACCTATGATACACCTAGTGTTAAATACAAACTACCATTCCTGAAACCATTGACACAGTAAAACTACTTACCACATACGCACTCACTGATTTCTAGGTCTACACACACATCCACTCATTCACCCATACAATCTTTCATACATACAGTCACTCATCAATACAAGACCAACATATGCAGTCATACACCTATACAGAGACTCACACACTGCCACTCATCCATGGAGTTACTCACACACCTAGTCAGTCATGTAAAGAATCAATCACACTCCGATTTCCACAACTATACAGTTATACACACAAAACCTTGCTTATTTAAACAAAGACTAACATATACTTACTGTCTTTTACAATCACTGATACAAGTACACATTGATAGATACAGTCACTTATGCAATCACAGGCTCTTATATATAGTCATTTATATATGACAACTCTCACATGCACTGTGTTTTACATATGTACTTACTTGGACATGTAGCACTGAGATATCCATTCAGTCACCAACACACCCATGCACACAGTAAACCGCATATACAGCTGTTTCCTCATGCACTCTTGAACCCATACACCAAGTGAATCAACTGCTCACACATCTATCCACAGAGTCACACACCTCCCAGCCACCTCCACTCACACTCACCCTCGCATACAAATATTTGGGTTATCAATCATTAACCCATATAGCCAGTCATATAGCTACTAATCAATGCATGCAGCAGGTTACACAACAACAGACATAATGATGCACACATTCTAACACTTTAGTCACTAACCCATGCATTTAGTAAGACACATTTAATCTCCCACTCATACAGTCAGTCACGCACCTACTAAATCCATTATCCAAACACTCATACATACACTCATTCTACAATATGTTAAACACATTTTTAATTTTTAATTTACAGGAACACACATTTACTGGATGATGTCATCAGTGATGTATTCAGTGATGTCATTTGAGATGTCATCAGTGATGTCATTTGAGATGTCATCAGTGATGTCATCAGTGATGTCACTGACCATGTCATGAATGATGTAATATGTGACATCATCAGCAGTGGATTGCGGGCGCGCGAGTTATAGTGAGTCCAACGAACTATAACGTGGGAATTTCAATGGTTTTGTATGAGTGAAATGTCCAGCTAACTATAACTGGTGTGAAACCTATGGTTTTTTCAGTGAATATATATATGTATATATACATATATATATTACCTACTGGCAGTCGCCAATAGGTAGTTATAGTTAGGACCTATTTTCCATAGGAAATCCGTAACATTCTATTTGGAATAACTTTGGTGCCGGTTGACGAATCTTTGCGTAATTTTCAAAACTAGTGGGGCGCTCAGGTCCACTGAAAGTCTCGGGGTGATTCGTGAAGCGGGGCCAAGAAAAAGGGGGGGTCCCAAAACGTGTTTTCCCCATGCAATTTTCCATACGGACATTTAACCGCAGCTACTTCCCGAACTGCTGAACGGAATTACACCAAATTTGGCAAAGAGGTAGTCCTTGGTTCAGACTCATGCCTTTTGCTTAAATGGTGTAAATGTGTTCAGTAGTTCCTGAGAAAATTACAATTAAAAGTACATATATATCTATGGCCGCGTAGGATCCGCGCACCCTGAGCGCACCCTCCCAATTACGTGCTGAGATGTCATCAGTGATGTCATGATGTCATCAGTGATGTCATTCGAGTTGTCATCAGTGATGTCATCAGTGATGTCACGACCATGTCATGAATGATGTAATATGTGACATCATCAGCAGTGGATTGCGGGCGCGCGAGTTATAGTGAGTCCAACTAACTATAACGTGGGAATTTCAATGGTTTTGTATGAGTGAAATGTCCAGCTAACTATAACTGGTGTGAAACCTATGGTTTTTTCAGTGAATTTCAAAGGTTTTTTAAATGCTAATTCCTAACTATAACGAGTGTTAAACCTATGGTTTTTTCAGTGAATATATATATGTATATATACATATATATATTACCTACTGGCAGTCGCCAATAGGTAGTTATAGTTAGGACCTATTTTCCATAGGAAATCCGTAACATTCTATTTGGAATAACATTGGTGCCGGTTGACGAATCTTAAATTTTAAAAACTAGTGGGGCGCTCAGGTCCACTGAAAGTCTCGGGGTGATTCGTGAAGCGGGGCCAAGAAAAAGGGGGGTCCCAAAACGTGTTTTCCCCATGCAATTTTCCATACGGACATTTAACCGCAGCTACTTCCCGAACTGCTGAACGGAATTACACCAAATTTGGAAAAGAGGTAGTCCTTGGTTCAGACTCATGCCTTTTGCTTAAATGGTGTAAATGTGTTCAGTAGTTCCTGAGAAAATTACAATTAAAAGTACATATATATCTATGGCCGCGTAGGATCCGCGCACCCTGAGTGCACCCTCCCAATTACGTGCTGAATGCTAATTTGCTGTCAAGTGGTTGTTAACATTCGAAACCAGGAAGTGTTGGCAGCCATTTTGTGCCTAAGTAGAAGAGAAGTTGAAGAAGTCAGTAGAACAAGTCTGTAAAACGTATAAAGGGGGCAGGGTAGAAATACCCTGACCCTCTACACCTGCTTAGGGGGCCCACAAGGACCCCCAGGGCCCAATTTTTTTTTAAACGTCAAGTGCTCGCAGGGTGCGCGGATCCTGCCATAAAAAATAAAAATTAAACAGAGCTATTTTTATAATTAACCCGGGGGGCCAAATCCCGGGGGCAACATTTTTAAATTGTATGGGGGGCCCAGAGGGGCCCCCTAGCCCCGGGGACCATCACCCCCCAGGGCTACAAAAAAAATGGTTGGGGGGCTCCAAGGCCCCTCCTCGCAAAATTTGTGGGTGGGAGGCTCATCGGCCGCCCAAGCCCCGGGGACTACCACCCCCCAGGGCTTTATGTATTGTGGGAGGGAGGCTGTGTGGCCCCCCTCCTGGAGCCCTCAAGGGCCCTGGGGACCACCACCCCACAGGGCCGGCTCCTGCGGGACACTGATGTTTGATATGAGAGGGCAGGAGTCTTACGGCTCCCGACCTCCCATGGCAAACTTGGTTTGAATTTTGAAAGAGAGAGCAGGGAAACCTGCTGTGTCTTTCAAAATCTAAACCATATTGCTTTTCCACATGGAGAGCTACATGTTAGCAGCTCCCCATGAGGAAAAGCAATGCCGGCTCCCAAGGGACGTGGGGAGCTGGCAGGACCATGGGGGCATTGGGGCTCCCCCCACGGTCCCCACCAATTTTTGTAAGCCCCGGGGGATGGGGTCCCCGGGATAATAGAAATTAGTGATAGGGGCTTTTTTTAATTGGAAACATTAGGAGTTGCGTACCCAGCGCATTGCTCAGTGCAGCCCCCTGGTGTGCACGTGTTGGATGCACGACTCATAACCTGTAGGGTATGCAACTCCAACGCATTTGGTGCACGACTTCTACGTGTTCGGGCCCCGACGCGTTTGGTGCGCGACTCCAAGCAAAAAAAACAAATAATATTTTTCAGATATACATCAAGCTTATGTGTTTAGTTCTGAGGTGGCTCTAATAAGAGCCCTCGTGTTTATTGAGAGATTTTGGTACCTACAAGTAAGTACCTATGAAGAGTCTAAAGTTCAAGAGGAAGACTCTGTTACCCTCATCTGTAAAATGTACACCATCTCTCCCATAGATGCCATCCATATTGAAACGCAGATTGTTATGGTAAATGGGCCCCATTCTATAATCTCGGAGAAAAGCAGAAACAGATTTATTGACATGTTTCCTAGCTTTCTCAATCTGTGGACAAAATTGATTGGAACAGTTCCATTTCTGCCTTTGGCATATGTAAGAATAGACAAAGGCAGTTAGGGGAAAAGTGACATCAATTCTGTAAAGGTGTCCTTTATAAGCATTTCGAGACCTACCCAAGTGAAAGTGCCTAGGTCATTGCCACCACAGTGCACAATTATGAGGTCAGGGTGTTGGAGATGCAAAAAAGGATTTAACCAATGGCATCAATTGGAGCCACTTTAACTCTCTCTGTCCAATCCATTTAATATCTACATTTGGTATAGCTAGGTCTTTGTCCATGTTTCTGTTTTCTGCATACCTTTGGCTCCAGAAAATATAGCTGTGTCCCACAGTCTACACTCTAAGCCTCTTGAAGGGAGGTCTGGATGCACTCAAATGGTCTCTGTATGTGAAATGGCAGTTTGAGAAGTGAGATTTTTCTAAAATGGTGGATAAGGTGCAGTTTTGAAAAAAGAAAAGAAATGATTGGCTGTTTAAAAACATTCTAGTCTGAAAAGTAGGGTGCATGTTTCTGTTTTTTAAAAGCATGTTTTTAATTGGTTTAGAAAAAGTATTTGAAAGGAACATTAAATTGGATACACTGATATTTTGAAAATTCAAGCACACTTGCTGTTTAGATTAGCAACATTGTGTGCTGAACTTGTGACCTATGAGTTCAGTTAAGTGTTCCATGAACTGTTTCTATGGTAACAGGCAGTGAGCAGATTGGGGGTAGGGTTCAAATTTATGTCACTTGGAAAGGGCTGAAGTGTGTAACCAATAGAAATGTGTGTTAGCTTTTGAATTAATGTGGGAAGCAATGTGATTTGATATTTTCATGTATATGTGTGCAGAATGAGAGGGAAAGCTTGCCATTTTTTAGTTTTGCTGAGAGGTGCACAATACAGAGATTCTGTATAAGAAAACCCAGTGTATAACTGACATACTTCTTAATCTACAAATCAATTTGAAAATGTACTTATTCTTTTGTGAGTGGTTGTATGTGGTGTGTTAGTTTTTAATAAGATTAATGTGTTTCTCTTGGTAAAGTCCAGGGAGTAGTCAAGCATGTTTAGAATCACATTGTGAGACTGTGTTCTAAAATATGTTCAATGTGTGCATTTATCTCACAGGATCCAGAGTACTAAATGTTTTTTGGTAAAGTGCAAGGGATACTGTTATTTGCCTAGAATCAGACTGTGAGTCAGTGTACATTTGGGAACTGTTGTGAGAGAAGCCTGTAGGTGTTTCATGTGTTTGCAGATATAAAACTGGTTAAAAACGTATGCTGTTGCAACGTTTTGGTAGAATTTGAAAGCAGTTATTGTTTATGTATTTGCAAAATGAGTAAAGTTTCCACAGTACACTGCATTTCTAAAATATGTGGAATGTGTGCAGTTATGTCACCTGTTCCAGACCACTAAATGCTTTTTGCTAAAGTGGAAGGGATGCTGTTATTTGTCTAGAATCACACTGTGAGTTAGTGTGCACTTGGGAAAATTGTGAGAGAATCATTTGGGTGCTTGATGTGTTTGCAGACATATAAGTGCTTAAAAACCTTTCTTGTTATTAAGTTTTGGTAGAATCAGAAAAAAGACATTGCTTATGTATTGGGAATACGTGTTAGGCTTTACCACTGAGGAATGTGTGCATTTATGTCACATGTTCCAGAGTACTAAATGTGTTTTGGTAGAATGCAAGAGATACTGTTATTTGTCTGGAATCACACTGTGAGTCAGTGTATATTTGGGAACTGTTGTGAAAGAAGCCAGTGGGTGTTTCAAATGTTTGCAGATATATAACTGGTTAAAAACGTATGCTGTTGCCAAGTTTTGGTAGAATTTGGAAAGCAGTTATAGTTTATGTATTTGCAAAATGAGTAAGGTTTCCACAGTACACTGCATTTCTAAAATATGTGGAATATGTGCAGTTATGTCACCTGTTCCAGACTACTAAATGTTTTTGCTAAAGTGCAAGGGATGCTGTTATTTGTCTAGAATCACACTGTGAGTCAGTGTGCATTTCAGAAAATCGAGAGAGAATCATTTGGATATTTGAAGTGTTTGCAGACACATAAGTCCTTATAAACGTTTATTGATGTTAAGTTTGGGTAGAATTAGAAAATAGACATCACTTGTGTATTTGGAAAATGAGTTAGGCTTTAACATTGAAATGCAGTGATGAAATATGTGAAATGTGTGCTGTCACCTTAGTTTTTGTAGATCAGTCAATGGGTTTTGATAAAGTCCAAGGGATAGTCTTGGTTGTCTAGAATCACACTCTGAGTTTGTGTACATTTGGGAACTGTTGTGACAGAAGCCTGTGGGTATTTCATGTGTTTGAAGATATATAACTGGTTAAAAACGTATGCTGTTGCCAAGTTTTGGTCCACATTACAGTGCATTTCTAAAATATGTGGAATGTGTGTAATAATGTCACCTGTTCCAGACTAGTACATGTTTTTTTCTTAAGTGCAATGGATTCTGTTATTTTTCTAGAATCACACTGTGGGTCAGTGTGCATTTGGGACCATTTAGAGAGAATCATTTGGTTGTTTAATATGTTTGCAGACACATAAGTACATGTACTCCTGCAGTGAGCCAGGCTTTAGGGCACGCACTTCTTCAAACTCCTTTGCATATGCATGTAGTAGTATAACCACCTTCATACTTGTGTTTAAGGCCTACAATTCCTCAGTTAGTATCCATACACTCCAGCAAACACCCAGTGAGTGCTCTTGCAATCCCATAGTGACTCTTCCAGTAGCATGCAGTAACGCTTTCAGTAAAGTGTAAGGGATACTGCTATTTGTCTAGAATCACACTGTGAGTCAGTGTGCATTTGGGAAAAGTGAGAGAGACTTATTTGGTTGCTTGATGTGTTTGCAGACACATAAGTACATGTACTCATGCAGTGAGCCAGGCTTTAGGGCACGCAGTGCTTCAAACTCCTATGCACTATGTATGGAGGAGTATAACCACCTTCACACTTTTGTTTAAGGACTACAATTCCCCAGTTAGTATTCATACACTTTAGCAAACACCCTGTGAGTGCTCTTACCTCCCACAGTGACTCTTGCAGTAGCAAGTAGTAATCCTTTCAGTAAAGTACAAGGGATACTGCTATTTGTCTAGAATTACACTGTGAGTCTGTGTGCATTTTAGGAAAATTGAGAGAGAATCATTTGGTTGCTTGATATGTTTGCAGACACATAGGTACATGTACTCGTCCTATGAGCAAGGCTTTAGGGCACGCAGTGCTTGAAATTCCTATGTACTATGCACGTATGAGTATGACCACATTCACACTTGTGTTTCAGGACTACAATTCCCCAGTTAGTATCCATACACTCAAGCAAACACCCTGTGAGTGCTCTTGCAATCCTATAGTGAATGTTTCAGTACCATGTAGTAATCCTTAGTAAAGTAAAACTGAATCAATTATGAATTCACCCACTGTCTCTTCTTATACTACTGTAATTATTCAGTCAGTATGCATGTACTGATGCAGTTGACCAGGATTTAGGACACAGAGGGCTTGAAACTCGTATGCGCTATGCATGTAGTAGTCTCACCACATTCATACTTGTGTTTCAGGCCTACAATTCCACAGTTAGTATCCATACACTCCAGCAAACACCCTGTGAGTGTTCTTTCAATCCCATAGTGACTCTTTCAGTAGCATGTAGAAATCATTTCAGTAAAGTGCAGGGGATACTGTTATTTGTCTAGAATCACACTGTGAGTCAGTGTGCATTTGGGAAAATTGAGAGAGAATCATTTAGTTGCTTAATGTGTTTGCAGACACATAAGTACATGTACTCATGCAGTAAGCCAGGCTTTAGGGCATGCAGTGCTTCAATCTTCTACGTACTATGCATGTAGTAGTATAACCTCCTTCACAGTTGTGTTTCAGGCCTACAATTCCCCAGTTAGTATCCATAGTCTCCATCAAGCACCCTGTGAGTGATCTTGCAATCCTATAGTGACTGTTTCAGTACCATGTAGTAATCCTTTCAGTAAAGTAAAACTGAATCAATTATAAATTCACCCACTTCTCTTCTTACATTACTCTAATTATTTAGTCAATATACATGTACTTATGCAGTGAGCCAGGATTTAGGACACAAAGTGCTTGGAACGCGTATGCACTATGCATGTAGTAGTCTAACCACATTCACACTTGTGTTTCAGGCCTACAATTCCACAGTTAGTATCCATACACTCCAGCAAACACCCTGTGAGTGTTCTTGCAATCCCATAGTGACTCTTTCAGTAGCATGTAGTAATCCTTTAAGTAAAGTGCAGTGGATACTGTTATTTGTCTAGAATCACACTGTGAGTCAGTGTGCATTTTGGGAAAATTGAGAGAGAATCATTTGGTTGCTTGATGTTTTTGCAGACACATATGTACATGTACTCATGCAGTGAGCCAGGCTTTCGGGCACGTAGTGCTTCAATTTCCTACGTACTATGCATGTAGTAGCATAATCTCCTTCACAGTTGTGTTTCAGGCCTACAATTCCCCAGTTAGTATCCATAGACTCCAGCACACACCTTTTGAGTGATCTTGCAATCCTACAGTGACTGTTTAGTACCATGTAGTAATACTTATAGTAAAGTAAAACTGAATCAATTATGAATTCACCCACTTCTCTTCTTATACTACTGTAATTATTCAGTCAGTATGCATGTACTGATGCAGTGAGCCAGGATTTAGGACACAAAGAGCTTGAAACTCCTATGCCCTATGCATGTAGTAGTATAACCACCTTCATACTTGTGTTTAAGGCCTACAATTCCTCAGTTAGTATCCATACACTCCAGCAAACACCCAGTGAGTGCTCTTGCAATCCCATAGTGACTCTTCCAGTAGCATGCAGTAACGCTTTCAGTAAAGTGTAAGGGATACTGCTATTTGTCTAGAATCACACTGTGAGTCAGTGTGCATTTGGGAAAATTGAGAGAGACTTATTTGGTTGCTTGATGTGTTTGCAGACACATAAGTACATGTACTCATGCAGTGAGCCAGGCTTTAGGGCACGCAGTGCTTCAAACTCCTATGCACTATGTATGGAGGAGTATAACCACCTTCACACTTTTGTTTAAGGACTACAATTCCCCAGTTAGTATTCATACACTTTAGCAAACACCCTGTGAGTGCTCTTACCTCCCATAGTGACTCTTGCAGTAGCAAGTAGTAATCCTTTCAGTAAAGTACAAGGGATACTGCTATTTGTCTAGAATCACACTGTGAGTCTGTGTGCATTTTAGGAAAATTGAGAGAGAATCATTTGGTTGCTTGATGTGTTTGCAGACACATAGGTACATGTACTCGTCCTATGAGCAAGGCTTTAGGGCACGCAGTGCTTGAAATTCCTATGTACTATGCACGTATGAGTATGACCACATTCACACTTGTGTTTCAGGACTACAATTCCCCAGTTAGTATCCATACACTCAAGCAAACACCCTGTGAGTGCTCTTGCAATCCTATAGTGAATGTTTCAGTACCATGTAGTAATCCTTAGTAAAGTAAAACTGAATCAATTATGAATTCACCCACTGTCTCTTCTTATACTACTGTAATTATTCAGTCAGTATGCATGTACTGATGCAGTTGACCAGGATTTAGGACACAGAGGGCTTGAAACTCGTATGCGCTATGCATGTAGTAGTCTCACCACATTCATACTTGTGTTTCAGGCATACAATTCCACAGTTAGTATCCATACACTCCAGCAAACACCCTGTGAGTGTTCTTTCAATCCCATAGTGACTCTTTCAGTAGCATGTAGAAATCATTTCAGTAAAGTGCAGGGGATACTGTTATTTGTCTAGAATCACACTGTGAGTCAGTGTGCATTTGGGAAAATTGAGAGAGAATCATTTAGTTGCTTAATGTGTTTGCAGACACATAAGTACATGTACTCATGCAGTAAGCCAGGCTTTAGGGCACGCAGTGCTTCAATCTTCTACGTACTATGCATGTAGTAGTATAACCTCCTTCACAGTTGTGTTTCAGGCCTACAATTCCCCAGTTAGTATCCATAGTCTCCATCAAGCACCCTGTGAGTGATCTTGCAATCCTATAGTGACTGTTTCAGTACCATGTAGTAATCCGTTTAGTAAAGTAAAACTGAATCAATTATAAATTCACCCACTTCTCTTCTTACATTACTGTAATTATTCAGTCAATATGCATGTACTGATGCAGTGAGCCAGGATTTAGGACACAAAGTGCTTGGAATGCGTATGCACTATGCATGTAGTAGTCTAACCACATTCACACTTGTGTTTCAGGCCTACAATTCCACAGTTAGTATCCATACACTCCAGCAAACACCCTGTGAGTGTTCTTGCAATCCCATAGTGACTCTTTCAGTAGCATGTAGTAATCCTTTAAGTAAAGTGCAGTGGATACTGTTATTTGTCTAGAATCACACTGTGAGTCAGTGTGCATTTTGGGAAAATTGAGAGAGAATCATTTGGTTGCTTGATGTTTTTGCAGACACATATGTACATGTACTCATGCAGTGAGCCAGGCTTTCGGGCACGTAGTGCTTCAATTTCCTACGTACTATGCATGTAGTAGCATAATCTCCTTCACAGTTGTGTTTCAGGCCTACAATTCCCCAGTTAGTATCCATAGACTCCAGCACACACCTTTTGAGTGATCTTGCAATCCTACAGTGACTGTTTAGTACCATGTAGTAATACTTATAGTAAAGTAAAACTGAATCAACTATGAATTCACCCACTTCTCTTCTTATACTACTGTAATTATTCAGTCAGTATGCATGTACTGATGCAGTGAGCCAGGATTTAGGACACAAAGAGCTTGAAACTCCTATGCCCTATGCATGTAGTAGTCTAACCACCTTCACACTTGTGCTTCAGGCTTATAATTACCCAGTAAGTATCCATACACTCCAGCAAACACCCTGTGAGTGCTCTTGCAATCCCATAGTGACTCTTTCAGTAGCATGTAGTAATCCTTTCAGTAAAGTGCAAGGGATACTGTTATTTGTCTAGAATCACACTGTGAGTCAGTGTGCATTTAGGAAAATTGAGAGAGAATCATTTGGTTGCTTGATGTGTTTGCAGACACATAAGTACATGTACTCATTCAGTGAGCCACACTTTAGGGCACGCAGTGCTTCAAACTCCTACGTACTATGCATGTAGTAGTATAACCTCCTTCACAGTTTTGTTTCAGGCCTACAATTCCCCAGTTAGTATCCATAGACTCCAGCAAACACCCTGTGAGTGATCCTGCAATCCTTTAGTGGCTGTTTCAGTACCATGTAGTAATCCTTATCGAAAAGTAAAACTGAATCAATTATGAATTCACCCACTTCTCTGCTTATACTACTGTAATTATTCAGTCAATATGCATGTACTGATGCAGTGAACCAGGATTTAGGACACAAAGTGCTTGAAACTCCTATGCCCTATGCATGTAGTAGTCTAACCACCTTCACACTTGTGTTTCAGGCTTATAATTCCCCAGTTAGTATCCATACACTCCAGCAAACACCCTGTGAGTGCTCTTGCAATCCATAGTGACTCTTTCAGTAGCATGTAGTAATCCTTTCAGTAAAGTGCAAGGGATATTGTTATTTGTCTAGAATCACACTGTGAGTAAGTGTGCATTAGGGAAAACTGAGAGAGAATCATTTGGTTGCTTGATGTGTTTTGCAAACACATAAGTACATGTACTCATGCGGTGAGCCAGGCTTTAGGGCACCCAGTGCTTCAAACTTCTATGCACTATGCATGTAGTGGTCTAACCACTTTCACACTTGTGTTTCAGGCCTACAATTCCCCAGTCAGTATCCATACACTCTAGCAACCACCCCATGAATGCTCTTACAATCCTATAGTGACTTTTTAGTACCATGTAGTAATCCTTTTAGTAAAGTAAAACTGAATCAATTATGAATTCACCCACTGTCTCTTCTAATATTACTGTAATTATTCAGTCAGTATGCATGTACTGATGCAGTGAGCCAGGATTTAGGACACAGAGTGCTTGAAACTCCTATGCAGTATGCATGTAGTACTCTAACCACCTTCACGCTTGTGTTTCATGCCTACAATTCCCCAGTTAGAATCCATACATTTAAGCAAACACTCTGTGAGTGCTCTTGCAATCCCATAGTGGCTCTTTCAGTAGCATGTAGTAATCCTTTCAGTAAGGGATACTGTTATTTGCCTAGAATCACACTGTGAGTCAGTGTGCATTTGGGAAAATTGAGTGAGAATCATTTGGTTGCTTAATGTGTTTGCAGACACATAAGTACATGTACTCATGTAGTGAGCCTGGCTTTAGGGCACGCAGTGCTTCAAACTCCTATGTACCATGCATGTAGTGGTCAAACCACCTCCACACTTGTGTTTCAGGCCTACAAGTCCCCAGTCACACTCCAGCAAACACCCTGTGACTGCTGTTGCATTCCCTTAGTGACCCTTTCAGTACCATGCCCTAATCCATTTACAATTATTATACATTTATTTATGATTAGTTTTTTACAGATAGTGTTTATCATCATTAAAATAAAATTATCATGCCAGATAAAGTAAGAAAAAGAAAAGGACAGAAAAAAGACAGTTACTTGAAGAAAACTCAACCACAAGTATTGGATGACCAACATAATGTGGCTAATAAGATAACATTTTCTGGTAAGACCACAAAGGAGTTTATTCAAAATATTACTGTATTCAGAAAGAATATTGGAAATGCTGAAAGCACTGAAAATGTTCCGAGCACGAAAAAAAGTAAAATAATTATGAAAGGAAAAAAAGGCAATGTACATTGAAAGGATACAATTTATGGCAAAAGAAGAGAAAATCAATATAAAGAACTACGTAAACAATATTTCATAATAGAGTAGTACATAATTTGCTGAAATACATGAAGAAATATAAAAAGAGAGCACTGTTTTATAAAAAGAAGAAGCATATTGAATCATTGTTGAAAAGGCTTTTGAAGTAAAGAGGAAATTATTTATTTTAGTTTTAAACAGAATTAGATCACTAGATAAACCAATCCATTTCATGAAGGCCAAAAGTAAGAGAAAAAGAGTAATTGATAGAACACATTTTTGTGATTTTTTTGGGAGGAATGGAAACACAGTTCAAGTTCAGAGCCTTTCTTTAATGAAGAGAGTTATTTTCAGACCAATGATTTGTTGCATGCAGGTGACACCAGTGGTCAAGCTTATGGGGTTAGAAATGGTTCTCCAATTGAGAAAGAGAAAATGGTTCCCAGAAATGCAGAAGAAGTGATAGCTGATGAAGTTCTAGGCAGAGATCCTAATGCCCTTGTGTACTCTTGGGATTGCAGTAGTATTTGTAGTGTAGCTGATATTCCCTTGAGGCGGAAAGCCGGGGGATTAGGGCTGGAAACAGAGCGAGTGTTTTTACTTTCATGATTGCACGATTTTAACTGTATTGTCATGTAAATTGTTTGCACTATCGGATTTTAACAAGGAATTGCACGTACCACTTTAGCTCGCGCTTCTTGCTGGCTGGTGGCTTCGGTCCCTTGTATTGGTGCGCTAACATCTTCCACCCCGCCGCGCAGCCGATTGGGCGCTGACGCGGAAGGGGGCACAGGAACCACCATCTTGGAGGGAGGGGAAGGTCTGCGGACTATTTGTCGCAGCCTCCCGCCCTCCCAGAGGCTTAAAACCGGCAGACCATCGCCGCGCTCATTCTGATATTCCCTTGAGGCGGAAAGCCGGGGGATTAGGGCTGGAAACAGAGCGAGTGTTTTTACTTTCATGATTGCACGATTTTAACTGTATTGTCATGTAAATTGTTTGCACTATCGGATTTTAACAAGGAATTGCACGTACCACTTTAGCTCGCGCTTCTTGCTGGCTGGTGGCTTCGGTCCCTTGTATTGGTGTGCTAACATATCCCACCCCGCCGCGCAGCCGATTGGGCGCTGACGCGGAAGGGGGCACAGGAACCGCCATCTTGGAGGGAGGGGAAGGTCTGCGGACTAGTTGTCGCAGCCTCCCGCCCTCCCAGAGGCTTAAAACCGGCAGACCATCGCCGCGCTCATTCTGATATTCCCTTGAGGCGGAAAGCCGGGGGATTAGGGCTGGAAACAGAGCGAGTGTTTTAACTTTCATGATTGCACGATTTTAACTGTATTGTCATGTAAATTGTTTGCACTATCGGATTTTAACAAGGAATTGCACGTACCACTTTAGCTCGCGCTTCTTGCTGGCTGGTGGCTTTGGTCCCTTGTATTGGTGCGCTAACATCTTCCACCCCGCCGCGCAGCCGATTGGGCGCTGACGCAGAAGGGGGCACAGGAACCGCCATCTTGGAGGGAGGGGAAGGTCTGCGGACTAGTTGTCGCAGCCTCCCGCCCTCCTCCCGCCCTATATTATGGCCATAGCATCTCGCCCGCGCAGTGGACGGGCGCAGCGGGCGCGCCGGCGGCGCACCGAAGGCTCGCCAAAGGCGACCCCGTCTGCGCCCGTCCGCGCCAGGCCCGCGCTCTGCGCCACAACCCCTGTGATTTTTCCATCAGCCCCCTGTGAGAGACGAACTTACGAGAGAGCGGTGCTTTGGAAACTGGGGGAGTGCTGTCAGAGGACCGGGTGCCCAAGGATGGCTCCGGATAAAGATCTACAGGTGGGGCTGCAAAGCTGTGCTGTATGTAAAATGAACTTTCCTCCCATCACGGGGGACAAAATTAAGGCCTATACTCGCACCCCGACGATTAAAGAAAGTAGAGTAACCAAATTTTTACCTGTATTTTGATTAATGTTAGATCGTTGGTAAGGCATAGTGTGGAATGTGCTGAGTTGATTCTCGATTTGAATGCACATATAGCCTTTATCACTGAGACCTGGACGGACGCTGCATCTGGTCCTGACTTGGTGAAGGCCACACCGCCAAATTACCTCCACTATGTCCTTGACAGGCCAGGGAAGAGGGGTGGAGGTCTGGCAATTATTTATCAATCTTCTATTCAGGGACATTTCTTTCCAGCTATCTCCGGGGCATGTGAGGCCCTGGGGTTTAAATTGGATCTCTCCAACCATTGCACATTTAAAGGCTGCCTCCTTTACAGACCCCCTGGGTCGAAGGCCCGTTTTCTTGACACAGTTGGTAGCTTCTTAGAGGAAGCCCTGTGTGCCAACTCTTATACCGTCCTGGGTGATTTTAATTTTTATTTAGAAGACACCACTGATGCCGACACTATGGCCTTAGCTGATGTGATGTCTGCGGGGGACCTGATTCAGTCGGTAGTAGGGCCAACCCATCAGGCGGGCCATACACTAGACGGGATATTTTCCAGCAATCCCGATCTGACATTCTCGAATGCTCAACCTCTGCCCTGGACTGACCATCGAGTGGTGCTGTTTTCCATCCTCAGCCCACGGATTAAGTCGTCTCTGGGTGAGGGGCAAGCAAGTAGGATGTGTAGGGCGTGGAAAAATATCGACGGGACGGCTCTGGAGGAGTTGCTCCTGGCCTCCGGCCCGGCCCTGCCGGCGGACGTAGACACAGCCACCGCCAAGTATACGGAGTGGATTAATGAGGCCTGTTACAAGTTGGCCCCTCCTAAGAGATGCAGACCCACCAGGCGGGTTCCATCGGCTCCCTGGTACACTGATGCGCTTAGAGAGGCCAAAATAGTATGCAAAAATTTAGAACGGCTCTGGCGAGCTAATTATACTGAGACTGACAAAGAGAGACTAAAAATGTGTCAAAGGGCCTACAAAGACAATATTAGAAAAGCAAAGAGTGTATACGTCACGGAACGTATTGAGAATGCCAAAAACTCATCTAAGGAACTTTTCGAGACAGTGGCTAGTCTGGCTTCTCCCAAATCCGTGATTGTGCCACCTAATATAGAACTTTGCGAATCACTAGCAAGTTTTTTTCTGAGCAAAGTTCATTCAATCTTCACGTCTCTTGAACCTTTGGTGGCCCAGAGTCTCTTACAGATGCCCCATAGGAACAGTTCGGTTGGACCACCGGCAGCTAAATTCTTGGCCTTTGAGCCAGTTGGGACAGATGAGGTATTGAAACTTTTGTTGGCCACTAAATCGGGCTCACCCCAGGACCCCTGCCCGACCGCAATCGCAAAGCTAGCAGCAGTTCCTATTGCGGACCACTTGGCCAGCATTTACAATCTAATGTTTGAGAGAGGGGAGTTCCCTAAACTATGGAAGCAGGCCTAAATTCACCCACTTCTTAAAAAACCATCCCTTAACATTGCAGACCCCAACAGCTATAGGCCAATCTCCAGGCTGCCACTACCAGCTAAAATGGTCGAGAAAATTATGAACTCCCAGCTCTGTTCTTTCCTGCGTAACTCCAAGGGTCTGGATCTAGCTCAACATGGGTTCAGGGAGGGTCACAGTACCGAGACCGCTCTTATAAAATCCACAGAGGAGGTCCGGAAGGTACTGGATGAAGGTGGACAGGCAGTGCTGATCCTTTTGGACCTATCGGCGGCCTTCGATACGGTCCACCATGCATGCGTTTGGGGTCCAGGGTCAAGCACTTAACCTCCTGAAAGCCTTTTTAACAGACCGGGTACAAGTGGTGGCAATGGGGGAGTTCGAATCAAGACCTTTCCAACTCCCAGGGGGGGGTCCCGCAGGGATCCTCCCTAAGCCCCACTTTATTTAACATCTATGTATCATCCCTGGCCCCGGTGATCAGATCCTTTGGATTCGAGCTAACATCTTACGCGGACGACACCCAGATTGTGGTCTCGGTGCTCCCGGGGACAGATGTGGCGGTGGCAGGCAGGTTTCAGGAATGTATGTCAGCAGTCAGTTCCTGGATGGCTAAAAGCTGTTTAAAACTTAACTCCTCCAAGACTGAGGTCAAATACCAACCTCTGGGGCCCCAGCTGGTGGCCTAATGATATGGGACACTTGCCCGGCCTCGAAGGTGAAGAATCTGGGTGTCATAATCGACAGCCAACTCTCCTTCAAACCCCAAGTCAAGGCACTGAGCTCCTCCATACAATGGACCCTGAAAATTATTAGGAAGGTCCTCCCCTTCCTACCAGAGGGAAGCAGAAAGACGGTGGTGACAGCTCTCGTACTTTCACGCATTGACTATTGCAATAGCCTTCTCCTCGAGGCACAACAGGAGGTGCTCAACAAACTTCAGGTCCTACAAAATGCGGCCGCTTGCCTGATTGGGGGTCTGCCCAAGTTTTCCTCAGTCACCAAGGAGCTGGAGAAGCTGCACTGGCTCCCGGTGCGGAAGCGGATTCCGTTCAAGGCCCTCTGTATAGTCTTTAAGGCATTACATGGTCTTGGCCCTCAGTTTCTTCAGGACCGCTTTCAATGGTACAGACCAGGTAGACAACTTAGGTCGGCCAGTTTAGGGCTGGTTAAAACGACCCGGATCAGGAAGGTGCGTTGGGGCGGAAGGAGTTTCTTTAGGGGAGCAGAGGTGGCATGGAACTCCCTCCCTCTTTCCCTTAAACAGAACGAGAATCTGCTGGCATTCAGAAGGGATCTAAAAACATGGCTCTTCTCCCTCTAGGTCTTGAAAACTTTCCCCCCTAGGGACTATCACTTCAGCGCCAGGACACCGATTGGTAGCAGCGCGCTTTATAAGTGTTATAATGAATAAATAAATAAATGTACGACAAGAATCTATTGATCTTTTATGCAATTTCTTACGAGAATATACTAAAAAAAAAAGTGTTAAACAAAAGATTAAGAATTTGCAAGGACTAGACCCTTACAGAGTAAGAAAAAATACTGGTTTGCAAAGTCATTCTCTGGCTTGTCTTTCTAGGAAAGTATGACAAAGTATTTTTCACCATTTCAGGATGTTGGCAGTACATCATACTCAAATGCGGAAGTTAGTGAGAGATTGTATTATGCAAAAAGTCCAGCACTAAAGTTAAATGAGTTGAACAGTGCTCTTTTGCGTGGGTCAGTATCAGAAGAAGGTTTGTGATAAAATTGAGTTTTGTTACTTTGGTCCTGAACAAGAGAGTGCAGAAACTGACACATTAATAGAAGAAAATGTTGAAGACAATGTGGAACGTACTATTACAAAAAATGTTGATGATCAAATTACAAAGTTTAAGGTGATTTCAGGTGACATGCCAAATTATTCCTATATTTGTTGTCGGTGAACTCACTATAAAAATCAGACTAGGAGTGTTGATCTGTATTTAAAAAGTGAAAGAGAAAATAATGATAAGTGGAAGGAATTTGCAACCTATTTGTTGATAGAGAATTGTTTTGTTTTGGGTTCTGATCAGCGTATTTGTAAATATTGTTATACCAAATTAGATGAGAACAAAATGGCCACCAGAGCTGTGCACAATAATTTAGAGTTGGTTGCTATTCCTCCAGAACTGATAGATTAAAAAACTTATGAGTCTATTCTCATTCAATGTGTGCAACCATTTCAGGCTATTGTTTGTATGGAGCCTAAAACAGGTAAATTGCCTTCTTCAGATTTGCAAAGAGGATCAAAGGGAAGAGTTGTGTATTTACCATTAGATTTAAAGAAAAATATTGAAACTATTGGTGTAAAGAGTGTAGAAAGTGAGCCACTAGTTATTCTTGGTAATGGTGTGCCGACTAAAAGTAAGAAAATCTGGCAGGAGTTAGTGGATGTTAGGAAAGTACAGAAGGCAACTTTGTATTTGATAAAAAACAA
The DNA here is from genome assembly GCF_964261635.1 of Lissotriton helveticus. NCBI lineage: Eukaryota > Metazoa > Chordata > Amphibia > Caudata > Salamandridae > Lissotriton > Lissotriton helveticus. The sequence goes on from NC_136065.1 coordinate 1,475,808,464, forward strand.
TACATACTATAAAAATGTTTATGTGGGGGAACATGAAATACTTTTAGCAGAAGATACTGAAACAGCAAGTGGAGACATTGAAAAAGTGGACATGTTAGGATGTGAAGAAGTCTTTGAACATTACAGTGTACATCCACTTCATTTAAAAGAAGTGATGGGGAACACTATTGAGTTGTTCCAAATGAAAAAGCAAAAGGAAGTCCCATAAGTGTATGGGAAGAGGGCTTGGAAGCTCATTGTTTTCCGCAGTTGTTTCCAACAGGAAAAGGTGGACGATATGATGAACGTCCTGTGCAGATTCCTGCATATGAATATCAGACAACAAGATTATATGCAGAAGATCCAAGATTTTGACAATGTATCCCTTACATATTTCATCTTTTGTTTGAAAGTGAATTGTCTGGACTTTCAATGCAGTAAATCAAAACTGAAGTACATCTGCAAAATATATCTGCAAGGCATTTTATGGATTAAGTGCATCAGAGAGATGATCATTTAGAATCTCAGCTGATTAATCTGATAGCATGTCAGTGTGGGACTAATGAATATTGGTACCGTCGTCATGGAGAACTGAAATGTATGCTACGGAACTTAGGTACTCCTACATGGTTCCTTACCCTAAGCTGTGCTGAGTAAGCTTGGGATGATTTACTTGAATTTCTACGAGAGGCAAATTCCAATATAAAAAATATTAAATACAAGACACCTGGAGAATTGTGCTCTTTGGATCCTGGTAATGTATGCAGGTTTTTCAATCATAGATTTGAAGCTATGATGTCTTTTATCTGCAATAAAAAAATTCCACCTCTTGGAGAAGTTGTGGATTTCTTTTGGAGAAAGGAGTATCAAGCAAGAGGTGCTCCTCATATACATATGCTGTTATGGATCAAGGATATCCCTAAATTTGGAACAGATGCGGATGATACTGTTTTGTCTTTTATTGAAGAGTATGCCACATGTGCTGTACCCAAAAGCACAGAAAAAAGCAACTTAAGACAAGTCTTACGATTCCAAAGACATCAATGTAGAAAATACTGTAGATGGAAGTACAAGTCTAAGGATAAGTTCTATACCAAATGTCGTTTTGCATTTCCACGTCCTGTAATATCCCAAGGAAGAGTGAACAGTTTTATATCATCTTTGCAACATACCATCACAAGAAAGTCTCCAAAAATACCTACAACTTAAGAAGAAGCGAAGAGTCTAATACATAAATGACTACAATCCAGTTATTCTGTCCATGTGGAATGCTAACGTGGATTTTGAGTACGTTGCGGACAATTCCATTGCTGTAGCTTGATATGTAATGTTCTACATTACAATATCAGAAAAGACGGAATTGAAAGAAATGTGGGAAGAGATTTCTCACGAGAAGACTCTGAGTAAGAATTGATACAGTTTCAGTTTGAAGATAATATTGCATCAAGAAATTGGAGCATATGAATGCTCAGATCGGTTATCATCTGCAAGTCTATACTCCAAATCTAGAAGAATAATTTGGGTGAGTCTAGGTCTTGCAGCAATGCAAAATCTGATACTGAAATCTGTTGAAGAAATTGAATATTTAGCAGAAAAAGATCTAGAAAGTACAGATATTTTGAAAACGAATATGTTGGACACATATTACCCAAACAGAAGTCATCATCTTGAGAACATGTGTCTCTATGAAGTGCTGCAAAACTACACTTATAAACGGAATACTACAGAGAACATCAATGATGGAAAATATGGAGTCATTGGTTTCGAAGGATGTTTGGTGAAACAAACAAAAGGAAATTTGATTAATCACAGGAAGCTGAGTTGCGACACTGCTGATAAAAGGGAATTTTACTATATTTAGCCCTTTTGCAACTGCTCAAACCGTGGCATTCTGAACTGGAATTACTTGGAGATTTCCAGAGCTATGAAGATTCCTTCAATGCTTGTAAATATACCATACAATGTAGTAATTTTGCAAATTATGTGAAAATGTTGAACGATGAAATTGATCAAAAAGCTACAATTGCAGATGAGATTGCTAGAGACAGTTCTCAAGACAGTCAAAGTTCTGCTGCGCTCAATCAAGGACCACTAGGACAACCAATTGTTGAAAATGAAGCGGCAATCACCATGAATGAGGTGGAAAAAGCAATGCATCAAGCTCAAGAAGATGTAATAGACTTAGCAAACTTGGAAGAACAATTAAATGGTGAACGGAAAGAAATACATCAGATTGAACATGGATTTATTCATGAAAAGAAAGAATGCACATGAACATCATTTCAACCTTTCCGAATGTATGAAAGTGGAAAAGCTGGCACAGGAAAAAGTTTCTTAATTAAAATAATCACCAGTTATCTAGAGAAAACAACTGAGTCACTTTTGTCTTGTGTTGTAACTACTCCAATTGGGTTGGCAGCACACAACATTAAAGGAATTACAATACATTGTTTACTAATGCTACCTGATGAGCATGAAAACAAATTGGAATATCACAAGCTATCTGGAGAAGCTTGTTTCAAGAGTGCTGAAGATAATTAAACTTCTGATTATTGATGAGGTAAGCATGGTCTCAAACTTAATGCTTGCTTTTGTGCATTTAAGAATGCAGCAAATTCTTAAAACAGAGTATGACGTGTTATCTGGAGGAAAACATGTCATAGTTTTCGGAGATCTATTGCAACTTACTCCTGTAAAAGGACAACCAGTATTTAAAACACTTGCGCATGAAGACACCAGAAAGTCTCTGGGTAGTGTTGGAAAGGGGAACATTTGGTTATATTTTGAATACAAAGAACTCATTACAAATATGCGACAGGCAAATGATGTTGATTATGGAACTATTCTTCAAGATATAAGAATTGGACTACTGACAGAACATGGCAAAGAAGCTTTGCAGATTCGATTACTTTCCAATTTGTTTCCAAATGAAGATATAGTTCCTGAGAAAATATACATGAAAATTGCAGAAAGCTGTAATCTGCTTAATGTCAACACTGCGCCAGTGTTCTACATTCAACGAACAACTTTTGAAACTGGAAAATGAAGAAATAATAAAAATGGAAGCCATAGATAAAATAGAGCATGCAGGAATCACTATTATTTTGACAGAAAAATTGAAAACAAAATTGGATTCTTTAGAAAAATCCATATCTAAAACTGCTGGTTTAGAAAAGAATCTATATGTATGTAAAAATTGTCAGGTAATTTTAAGGCATAATTTGGACGTAGAAAAAGGTTTAGTTAATGGAGCAATGGGCAAAGTTGTGGATTTTGTTAATTATCAGAAAAAGGTGGTATTGAATTTTTAAAAATTAAATTTGATCAGATTGAAGAAGTGAAATAAATTGGTTGTTGTCCAGTTCGTTTTTTGCTTGTTAAAGATTTATATGTCCATATAAAACAGTTTCCAGTTTCTCTGGCATATGCAGTGACTATTCATAAATCTCAAGGTTTAAGTGTTGACAGTGCTTTGGTGAACATTGGAAATACTGTGTTTAAAGAGGGTATGGCATATGTTGCTTTGTCGTGAGTCAGAACATTATCTGGTTTGTTTTTGATTGATTTTGATGACACAAAGGTTACAGCAGACTATGTAAAAGAGTATAATAGGTTAAGAAGAACATATGCTCCCAATTTAGGTCAATATCCTGAAAAGCGTGTAGTAGGTCGAAAAAGAAGGTATGAGAATATCTGTAGTGAAGGTATGGAGAAGGTAAAAAACTAGAAAATGTTGTCATTGCAAGCAAGAAGAAAAAGGACACTGTTGGAGAGATTGTTGGTTATCAGTTTGAAAATAGTTCAGGTGTCAACTGCTGTGCTAATGTAGTGGTCAATGTTGTTTATTTTATTTAAGGTTTGCAATAGCAAATTATGGAGAATCAGGAAAAAGATTGTGTTCCTTGTTGCATTCAATTTTTTTTTAATTGAGAACTGATACAAGTAAAATACAAAGCATTTGTGATGTCCGTAACCTTTTCAATCAATCAATCAATCAATCAATCAGAGAATTTGTAAAGTGTGTTACTTACCCGTGAGGGTCTCAAAGCACTATGGGGGGGGTGGCGGTGCTGCTACTGTTCGAAAAGCCAGGTCTTGAGGAGCCTTTCTGAAGGTGAGCAGGTCTTGGGTCTGCCGTAGATGGGTGGGGAGGGTGTTCCAGGTCTTGGCGGCGAGGAAGGAGAAGGATCTGCTGCCGGAGGTCGTTCGTCAGATGCGCGGAAGGGCGGCAAGGGTGAGGCTGGCCGAGCGGAGCTGGCAGAGCGGAGCTGGCAGAGCGGAGCTGGCGGGCGGGGGTGTAGAAGTTGATTCTGTCGTTCAGGTAGGCTGGTCCGGTGTTGTGGAGTGCTTTGTGTGCGTGGGTGAGGAGTTTGAAGGTGATCCTCTTGTTGACGGGGAGCCAGTGGATGTCTCTTAGGTGGGAGGAGATGTGGCTGTGGCAGGGGACGTTGAGGATCAGATGCGCTGAGGCGTTCTGGATACGTTGAAGTTGTCGTAGGTGTTTGGCCGGGATTCCTGCTTAGAGTGTGTTGCCGTAGTCTAGCCTGCTGCTGACGAGGGCTTGAGTCACTGTTCTTCTTGTTTTGGTCGGGATCCATTTGTAGATCCTGCGGAGCATGCGGAGGGTGTTATAGCAGGAGGAGGAGATGGCATTGACCTGCTTCGACATGGAGAGGGAGGAGTCGAGGATGAATCCCAGGTTGTGTGCGTGGTCCATGGGTGTCGGAGCTGCTCCCAGTGCGTTCGGCCACCAGGAGTTGTCCCGACCAAAGGTGGCGGGACATAGGATGAATACCTTCATCTTGTCCGAGTTCAGTTTCAGACCGCTGCTCCTCATCCACTTGGCGATGGCCTTCATTCCCTCATGGAGGTTGGTTTTGGCAGTGTGCGGGTCCTTGGTGAGGGAGAGGATGAGCTGGGTGTCGTTGGCTTAGGAGACGATGTTCAGGTTGTGCTAGCGGGCCACTTGTGCGAGGGGGGCCATGTAGACATTGAACAGGGTCGGGCTGAGGAATGAGCCTTGGGGTACGCCGCAGATGATGTCGGTGGCTTTGGATCGGAAGGGCGGGAGGCGGACTCTTTGGGTTCTGCCGGAGAGGAAGGACGTGGTCCAGTCCAGGGCCTTCTTCTGGATTCCGGCTTCTTGGAGGCGTGCTCTCAGTGTGCGGTGGCAGACCGTTTCGAATGCGGCTGACAGGTCCAGGGTGATGAGGGCTGAGGTTTCACAGTTGTCTAGCTGGCACCTGATGTCATCTGTGGTGGCGATAAGGGCAGTCTTGGTGCTGTGGTTGCATCTGAATCCGGACTGGGATAGGTCTAGGATGCTGTTGTCTTCAAGGTGGAGGGTCAGCTGCACGTTGGTGATTTTCTCGATGACCTTCGCCAGGAAGGGGAGCAGGGAGATGGGCCGGAAGTTCTTGAGGTCTTTGGGGTCCGCCTTGGGCTTCTTGAGGAGGGTGTTGATTTTGGCGTGCTTCCAGCTTTCCGGGAATATCGCAGTGTCGAAGGAGATGTTGATGATCTTTCGTACTTGGGGTGCGATGGTTGCGTCAGCTTTGTTGAAAACGTGTTCTGGGCAGGGGTCTGACGGAGATCCTGAGTGGATGGAGCTCATGTCCTTGTGTGTCTCTTCGTCGTTGACAGGGGCCCAGGAGGTCAGCTTGTTGGTGCAGGTAGTGTTCGGGGTGTGGTCTGTTGCGGTTGGGGAGGATGAGGAGTTGAAACTGCCGTGGATGTCGGTGGTTTTGCGATGGAAAAAGGTGGCCAGTGAGTCGCACAGATCTTGCAAGGGCGGGATATCGTTGGTTTTGGCGCTGGGGTTGGAGAGTTCCTTCACTATGTTGAAAAGTTCTTTGCTGTTGTGTGCGTTGTTCTCTAGTCGGGCTTTGAAGGACGATCTCTTGGCTGTTCTGATGAGGTGGTGATGTCTGCGGATGGCGTCCTAGTGGGCTGCGTGGCTGTCAGGTGTGAGTTCGTGGAGCCATTTCTTCTCCAGCTTCTGGCATGTCCGTTTGGAGATCTGGAGTTCTTTGTTGAACCAGGCGTCTTTCTTGCTGGGGTGGTTGGTGGGGGGTTTCTTGATCGGGGCGAGGGCGTTGGCGCAGTTGTCGATCCACTGTCTGAAGTTTCGGGCAGCGGCGTTTGTGTCGGTGGGGTCGGTGGGTGGGTTCTGGGTGAGGGTGGAGGTCAGTTGGTCTTCAGTAACTTTGCTCCAGCAGCGTCGAGGAAGCTGTTGGGTGCGGCGGTGTGTGGTTGGTTTCTTGAAGATGCAGTGGATGCATCGGTGGTCGGTCCAGTGGAGTTCGGTGGTGTGGTTGAAGGCGATGTGGGTGCTTGTGGAGAAGACGGGGTCGAGCATGTGGCCGGCGGCATGGGTGGGTTCGGTGACGAGTTGTCGGAGGCCAAGGTTGGCGAGGTTGTCGATCAGGGTGGTGGAGTTGGTGTCATTGTTGTTCTCGAGGCGGAAGTTCAGGTCCTGGAGGAGGATGTAGTGAGTGCGTGGGTGCTGGCGAGGACGGCGACAGATTCGCTCAAGAGGGCCCGGGGTCCAGGAGGTCTGTAGATGAGTGTTCCTCTGAGGGTAGTGTTGGGGTCGGTGTGGTTGCGGAAGTGAAGGTGTTCGGCAGAGTTGAGGGAGTCGTCTGCGAGGGTGTGGAGCTGGAGGGTGGACTTGTAGACAATGGCTATTCCTCCTCCCAGCCCGTTGGTGCGGTCTCTGCGGGAGATCTTGTAGCCGTCCAGGATGGCTATGGTGACGTTGGGTGCCGAGGAGTCAATCTACCAGGTCTCGGTCAGGAAGGCAACGTCCGGGGTGGTAGTGTCGAGCAGGTCCCAGAGCTCGATGGCGTGTTTGCGTGCAGAGCGGGTGTTGAGGAGTATGCAGCGGAGGTGGTTGGGTCCGGTCTCGGGAGGTCTGGTGGTTCTGTCGCATGTGAAGTTGCAGGTGTGCCAGGAGAAGGGTCCGTGGGTGCGTTTCGGGGTGGCCTGGAAGCAGCGGTGGTCTCGGCCGGTGTTGAGAGTATGGAGGGTGTTGGCGTCGTATCGGAGTCTGGCAGTGTGACGTGTGTGAGGTCTAGGGGTTCTGGTGCTGAGCGTGGTCCAGGCGCGGACGGGTGCAGATGGGCTTGCCAGTCAATGCGCCCGCTGCGCGCATCCGTGAGGCGGTTGCCATTTAAGGCAGGAGGGGAGGAAGCGGCGAGTAAACAGGCACAGAAGCAAGGGGGATGAGGCGCGCTGGGCGGAAAAGGCACAAAATACTATGCACAGAGAGCGCAAAATACAATGCCCAGAGGGATCACTGACATAATATCGAATACACAAATATAGAATAACCAAAATATCGAAGAAAAAATACAGACTGCAAAAATATCGCATTCCTACCTACAAACAGGTAAGTACAAAAATATTGAATCAAAAATATTGTTTTAAAAAATATAGTTAGTCAAAATATCAAATTTTTTAAAATGTCTTAAAAGTAATTTTAAATTAATTAAATATTAAATATAACATTTACTATTACCACTCCAGCGAGTGCAACAGTAGGGAAAGCGTTGGATAGCGTAGGGGTAAAAATTACTATTCCCACTCCAGAGAGTGCAATAGTAGGGAAAGCGTTGGATAGCGTAGGGGTAAAAATTACTATTCCCACTCTGGAGAGTGCAACAGTAGGGAAAGCATTGAATAGCGTAGGGGTCAAAATTACTATTCGATATTAAATTACTTACCTTCAATTCGATATTTTTCACCACTATATTCTGTCCATTCAATATTTTGTCCATTCTATATTTTGACTTTGATAGTTAGGTAATTCGATATTTTGAATTCATATTTTGTCTTGTTACTGCCCAGAGAGTGGAGAATACAGTGAAAAATACGAGAAACTGTAGAAAGTAAAGCAGACCGCTGTCAGAAGGCGATCCAAGCCAGGATGATACTGCTGGCTCGAACACTCGATCGTCTCAGATGCGGGCTGAGCAGTAGCAATAATTTTCCATGATAGTCCTTCCACAACATCTGGACATTACACTGCCTACTAAAATGTGACAAAGGCTGGACACTTTGTAATGATGCTCAGTTGGTTTTCAAACAATGTTTGCCTAGCGAATTACCAAATTCTGACCTAATATTTTTTAAACCAAAGTTTTAGGAAGATAATTCAGCCACTGAGGAATTTATTATTATGATATAATAGGATTACCATTGGACAATTTACAGAAAAAGGAGTGCAAAAATACCATTTGGCCTCATCGAAAGGTATATGCTTGAATTATGGACTTTTTCTTGCACATTGTCTCTGTGTATACTTTTAAGCGACAACATTTACAGTGTTTATAAATTTAAGTTATAAACTTTTCTTAGCAGTAAGCATTTTATATATGTGTGATTTGTATTATCCGGTATTTTACAGAGGATGGATTCTTTTTTTTTTTTTTAAACAATCTTATTGACTGTTTTTTTTGCCCGCTGTTATGTGATGAGTACGATTGAAATCACTGTTTCTAGTGAAATTCAATATATTCTGAGAACAGCAAAAAAGGCAAAGGAATTACTTTGTAAATATTAAAATTATGCTGTGTTGTTAAAAATATATTATTACATGTTTTAACTATTTTTTCTTTTCTTTCACAGATCCTAATTCTAAAATATGCAATTAACCAAAATTTACATTATAAAAAAGAACTGAATAAAATGTGTAGCGTTTTTTTAGATGTATTACTGGTGAGGTAAGTTTAAGTAATTCTTAAAATACACAATGGCGTGTGTTTGCACACAGTTGAAAAAAGGGAAGATGGATGGAGTAGATTTGTGCCAGACAATTCCATTGCAGACAGGTATCAAATAGGACACAGTTTCAGAGCACCTGTCTGCAAGACATATGGTATGGTATACAATAGACAGATATGGTGGTCTTGTAGGGCCAGGGAATTTCAGAATTAAAAGAAATAAAACTCTTTAACTTAAAACACATCACTGAGTGTTTTTGCACATGTCACATTAGGCCCCATCCCTTCCCTTCAGTACTATATAAACATGTCCTGTAAGTTTCCCAAAACGTAAGTACTTATAAATGTATCTTGTTCTCTGTTAGCAGTACTGACATTTTTCTACTTATTACTCCTATAATAAGAATTGGCCTAGCCATTAACTCTCTTTCATATTTAGAGGAAAAGGCACTCTGTATATCTTTTCTTTTCCATGAAAATACAATCTCATCATACACACCAGCACTTTGTGTTGAAAGGGCATTCTATAGGTGTTGCTGTGCTGTTTGCACAGAACACTCATAGATCAAGACACAAATCACAAATCTGGACATATGTGGGTACGCTGCACCATCCTCCAATTGGTGTAGCAAGGCACAACAAGGAGAATTGTTTTCATTTCTCCTCATTTTTTCTCTTTCAGTATATGCTACAATGCACACCATATACTGAAGGAGAAAAATGCCTTCAAAAATTGTTTTTGTGCAGAAAAGTGTGTCTTTTTGCACAAAAACAAAGTCCATACAACACAGATATCATTGCACCATGGTGCAAGGGTACCTGTGTCACCACATGGCTGCTGTTTAAGCAGCTGTGCAGAGGGAAGCACAGACTTGCAACATATGTATGTGCATATGTTACATCCCTGTGCTTCAGAAGTACCACAGCATGCTGTAGCTAAACACTTTACAGTGTCATGCTGCAGCACTTCCTTATAGTTCTGCACTTATACATTCACAATGCACCACAAATGCATTCTTTCAGTCAATTATGCACTACACATACATTCATCTAAACTTTCACACACTAGCATACATGTTTAGCTCTTTTTTTAACCAGAGTAGTTTGTTCTGAAAATAACTTGTTTTGTAGTTTTGTATATTTTTGTTGTTTTTTGAACGATTTTTTTGTTTTTTTTTAAATGAAAAAAAAACTCAACGGGATGAACATAACAATGAACTTTAGGGCAAAAAAAAAGTCTACCAGTGATGGTTTTCCAGAGCCCTGCAAACCAAATCAACAGATTGCTCCCCCATAGCAAAGCAACCTATTACATTTTATGCAATGGATTTTTGCATTAGCCAGTTGGGGCCGGATGTCCAAACCAGATGTTGATGTAGACGCCCCAGAAGTACTTGCAACTTGCGGTGCTGGTGGTCCACTCTGTTGCAGTCTCCTGCATTCTTCTCTTGCCAGATTCACAGGATGCAAACTATGTAGATGTTTAAATATACTTGCAGATCCACATGAATATTTTTTGTTGGGCTTACCTCTTGAAAGAACTGCTTTGCATATTTTACAGGTTACCCTTGTGGCACTGACTTTCTTCAATCCTTCAGGGTATTTAAAAAATCTCCAAACAATTGATTCATATATTTTGGGAGGTGGTGGTTCTGGAACAAACCCCTCCTCATTTGAGTGCTCAGAATCAGAAGAAGGTTGTATTGAAGCCATTTTTCCAAGATTCCGGACAAACAGGTCTGGAATAACCAAAAAGAGCAGTTCTTGTTAGCAGAAGTCTTCTCCTAAGGAAGGTCTAACAAGAGTGATTGAAATGGTTGGGGTCCTTCAATACTTTGAATAGGAAGTGTAATGAACCAATCAAATCTCTTTTTTTGTGGTCACATGGGGTACACGTAGGGTGCGCGCACGCAGCTCGCACCCAGCGCAACTTTGCGTGATTGCATTTAAAAGTAATGTAACTTTATTGAAAGTTAAAGAATATTATTTTGATGATTAGCTCAGATAATGTCTTGTCTTAATATTTATATTAAATAGATATATATACGTTTTTGAACACTAAAATTTTTTGCGAGAGGCGGCAACCACCGCGGCTGATACGCATATGACGTCACGTGGAACCGCGCGACCGTCGCGTAATACATACATGTTGCGTATGGCTACAAGTCGCGTACCAGTCGCATAGCGTCCACATTGGGAAAGTCGTACTCATATCACCCCGTACGTGGATCCTACACAACAATCCTAAAATGGCGGACATGTTCCACGCAGCGAACGAGAAGGCTGCACATTGGGTGCGCGACTCCAAAAAAACAATACAAAAATATATATATAAGTATATTTAAAGGAATATATATATTTTTTATATTTTCAAAAAATATGTGTAATGTAATTTAAAAAATAATATATCTAAAAATAAGTAGGTTAAAAATGTAGTTAAAGAATATAAAAAAAATAGAACAATAAATATATTTCAGAATTATCATTTTAAAAACCTTTGAAATTCACTGAAATAACCACAGGTTTGAGGCCTGTTACAGTTAGGAATTATCATAAATAAAAACCTTTGAAATTCACTGAAAACCCCATAGGTTTCAGACAGGTTAGAGTTCGGAATTAGCATTTAAAAAACTTTTGAAATTCACTGAAAAAAACATAGATTTCAGACATGTTATAGTTAGGAATTAGCATTTAAAAAACCTTGGAAATTCACTGAAACAATCATAGGTTTCAGAGGTGTTATAGTTAGCTAGATATTTCACTCGTACAAAACGATTGAAATTCCTCCATTATGGTTAGTTGTACTAACTATAACTTGCGCGCCCGCAATCCACTGCTGATGTTGTCACATATTACATCATTCATAACATGGTCAGTGACATCACTGATGACATCACTGATGACCTCTCAAATGACATCACTGATGATATCTCTGATGACATCATCCACGTGACAATCTGATACACCTCATCATACACTAGCATAATCTTTCAACACTCATTATAAAATATGGAGTACCATATCTGAATGCATTGACACACCAATACAAGTTTCTAAAAACCCACTCAGTGAGCCCTACATCTACACACACATCTAAACACTTACCTATAGATTTACTCATACATGCTAACAAAGATCAATAGAATAGTATGTAATATACGTATATATCTACATCAACATTACACACCAGCACACATCTTATTCACTCATCCAGTCATCCTACTCACTTATGCAAACAATTAATCATACATTTACTAAGCTACACACTTATACAAACACCACTTTATTTATTCATATAGATAGTAACTCATACTTAGTGTGTTATAAAATCACTATTACAAGTATACAGTTTTCGCTACAGTCACTCATACAATCACTGAGTTTTATGTATACTTATTTATATACAACAACTGTCACATACACTGCCTTTTCTATTTCTACTTTGTTGGACATGCATCATTGAGAAATATATTTACTCATCACCACACCCTTAAAGAGATTCACTCACTCAAACAACTGTTTCCACATACAGTCTTAACCTCATATACCTACTAAATCAAGTATTTACACATCTTTGGACAGTCACACACCTCCCACCCAACAACACACACACATTCACTATCACATACAAATACTCACTTAACTAATTAATAACTAATATAGACTTTCACATAGCTAGTAACCAACTTATGTAGTGGTTTACACAACAAGAGATGAAGTGAAACAGATATTCACACAGTTTAATCACTATCCCATATATTTAGTGAGACAATTAGACAGTCAATCATAGTGCTACTAAATCCTCTATCTAGACACTTAAACATACACTCAGTCTTTATCGCAGATTGCTATATATGTAATACTTACTTAAATATCGAACCAAACCACATTCACTGGATGATGTCATCAGTGATATCATTTGAGATGTCAGGCGCGCGAGTTATAGTTAGTACAACTAACTATAATGGAGGAATTTCAATGGTTTTGTACGAGTGAAATGTCTAGCTAACTATAACACCCCTGAAACCTATGATTTTTTTCAGTGAATATATATATATATATATATATATATATATATATATATATACGACAACTATCCGATGGCCCGTCACTTCGCAACACATCATAACAGCGATAGAAATCTTCTTAGTTTTTTCAATCTAGACTGCATTATACAAGATCTGAGAGGGGGTGACTATAAGCACAAATTGAGACGTTTGGAGTCGAGATATATTATCGAACTCCAAACAAAATCACCAGGAGGTATGAATTCAGGAGAAGAACTATTATCACACCTGTAAGAATGAAGAATGACAGAAAAGTTTAGCTGCTGAGGAACCTGAGTTTATTAGGAACATGTCCTGAACGTATGAATACAAGCAGTATGTTGGAAGGTGGTATGAATTATTAGTTATAGTATTAGCAAATTTGAGTCATTAAGATTTGAGAAAATTGTTTTAGTAATTATAACAACCCTACAACTGTGCCTATTTTAAGGCTTTATGCATTTACAGACTATAGGAGTTTATCTACTTCCACTGCTTGAAGAATTTGGATGATAACTGTAAATAACTGCCTGGACTAACTGTTTGATCAACAATGAATGAATAGGAACGTTATGAATGCCCATTCAGGGCATTAATATCTGAAATGAACATCTATCGATTGTCCAAGGCAGCACTATGCATCCTAATCATCTAATATGAATTGTATTATTATTTGGTTTACTTAACCATTCAAAGATGGCGCTTATGATTTTGGACCTTGGTCCTTTCTTTATGTTTTCTAATTTGCCATTATTTTCACTTGCCTCGCCGCCGCCAGTTTGAAACTGACGAAGGCAAGTGCCGAAATGCGTTTTTCTTTTTTGTGCAAATAAATCTATTTGGTTTTACTTACTACGAGTGCTGGTTTGCTGACTTTGGTCAGGGGAGCTGTGAATACGGAGAGCGGCACGCCGCCGCCTGCACCGGCACCCACTTGGATTGAGTGCGGATTCTTATGGGCGTTCTTGGAGCAGCGAATCTGTGAAATTAGAAACTGCACCGCCACGGAGGGTCTGCGAAGCTTTCTCTGTCCCGAGGAATACGCGCTTGAACGAGAAGCACGGAACACGGTGAAGGGCAGATGAAGGTAGGAGATATCCGACATCTCTGTTGTTATACAAGTGGCACGAGTGAAGTAAGAAGCACATTATATATCAACAAGAATCTTTACATTAACAAATGTTTAGTGACACAGCGCGCCGGGAGGTGGCTATCGGCATTTTCAAAGGGCGCCCCGACACCCTAACACAGGACGCGACTCAGGCACCAGACGCGGCACAGACTAATCTAAAGAGCAAATATCAGCAGCTCGAAAGTCTCAACGAGCGCAAAACAAGGAAGTGGTGGGAGGCCACTTCCTTACAGCATTATGTGGAGGTGAATCGTGTTCCTCGCGGTCTCCACATATACACGGTTCCAGCATATGAAAATCCGGATCCGGATTTACTTACTGAATGGGCAGAATATACGGCACATTCATGTGAAGGCATGCTGAGATTGCCAATAAAATTTGCTTGGAAAGATCGTGAGAAAACATTGAAAGACATTGAAACCTTGGAGTTAGCAATTCTTGAGCTGGTAGACCAAGGGCAACTTGACAAAGAGAAAGAATCTATGAAAAAGAGGCTCACAGTGTATGAGAAAAGAATACATCAAACAAAGCAACAGAAATTCGAACGCGATGCTCGTGATTACGAGCAAGGAAGGATACTGACCTTTGCTCGAAAATACGACGCTCCACACCGTGACTTAAGGGCGAAGAACCTCAAACAGAAAGAGAGACAGCCAACACGAGCGGAGACCTCTGAATCGGAAGTAACAAGTGCAGAACATTCAGAGGAAGAAAACGCGAGTGACACACGGCCAAAAGAGAGAACAAGATGCCAGCCTTCTTTTCACAAGGAGTTCGATCTCATACGCCAAGATTGGCTGAGGGATGGGAAGAAGCGCCCACCGGAAAAGTCACAAACGAAAAGCGGAGGCGCATCACTAGAAGAGGAGGGAGCAGACACAGAAAGAGTAACCAGGCAGCTGAGGAATCGGCAACCCAGGAACAAGAGGAAGTGACAGAAGATTTAAATATAATCAATCTCTCGTCAAGAATCTTAACTAAAAACGAGAAAAAAGTGCTCAAATTAGGACTGACGTTTTGCCCCACAAATTGCTATGAGTATACGCAGACACGTATTGACCTGTTCCTATTTATCCGCAAGATGAAGTTGTGGAAGTTTTTCAAACAAAAAGCCCTCAGAGAAGACGTACAAAGACCAACATTAGAGGGACAAACAGATCCACAAGACTCCTATGATATCAATATCAGGGATCTGGAGAGCATGGCAGTACTTGAAGAGCTACTGGGAGAAAGCGATCCCCAGCGTCCACCCCGAATGAACACGGCTGACAGAGGCACAGCCATAGGCATTGTCCAGATTGGGGAGAAAAGCAATTTCAAACCTCCTTCACGTTTCTAGCCACAGACACCTGTAGATGCCATAGATGTCTTCTCAGAAGCTGTTAATCGAGAACTGCAGAAATTGTCTAAAGACGAGGAAAAGAATAAACACACTGTGAAATGGAACATAACATCTAACCAAAGGGATGCAATTCTAAGTCTGGAGAGAGATGACTCAATCGTAATTAAGCCTTCAGACAAAGGCGGCAATATCGTGATTCAAAGCCATCAGAATTATTGTAAAGAGGCCCTACACCAGCTACAAGACCGCACCAACTATTCACCTACCACAGAACAAGAATATTTAACCAGTATTCGCGAATACCATACATTGATTGATTATTGGTATGGCAAGGGGATCCTAGCCAGGGAAGAATACCTATATTTGCAAAACAAACAACCGAGGCAACCCAGTTTTTACCATCTGCCTAAAATACATAAAGACCCCACTAGACCACCTGGGAGACCCATCGTATCCTCCATAAGAGGACTTACAGAGAAGATGTCCAAATTCATTGACTCATTCCTGGCCCCATGGGTAACGCAACTGTGCTCTTACACTAAGGACACCAAATATTTTTTGCGACAAATACAAGACGTAGAGTGGGAAGATGACCTGATTATGATAACTATGGACATCTCCAGTCTGTACACCAGTATTGTACATAACGATGGGATGAGAGCAGTAAAAACATTTCTAGACTCACGCTCTGCGAAATACTTGGAGCATAGCAAGATGATTTTAGATTTTATATCATTTTGTTTGAACAATAACATCTTTATTTTCCAGGAACAAAGATACAGACAGACAAGGGGGTCGACGATGGGCACCTGCTTCGCCCCCAGCTACGCGAATTTATTCGTGGGTTGGTGGGAGAAGCAGGTGGCCTGGGCCGATGATAAGGCAGTTTGGGTGGAGAAAGTGATCTGCTGGAAGAGATATATAGACAATCTCTTCCTCATTTGGAAGGGATCTGAATCCTCGGCTGAGGAATATATAACGGCTCTCAACATCAATGATTTGAATTTAAAATGTACTTACAGCATGAGCAAACAGGAGGTAAACTTCCTGGATCTAAGGGTCTTCGTAGAGTCAGGTATGATTCAGACCGCCCTCTATAGGAAAGAGACAGAGGGGAATTCCGTCCTCCATGGACGTAGTAACCATCCTGGAACCCTCATAAAAAGCATCCCTTATGGAGAGCTGTTGAGGATAAAACGCAACAGCTCCCTAGACAGAGACTTTGAGACAGCAGCTGAGAGCAGTATCAAACGCTTCAAATCATGAGGCTACTCTCAGAAAGCTCTCAAACACGCAAAAGGAAGAGTAACAAACACTGACAGGAAAACTCCTGAAAGAAAAACAGAGCCGGGATAACAAATGCGGAAATGGCATAATAAGACTACTAACTATTCGGTGGCAGCGAATAAAGTTAGAGCCATTATGCTTAGGAACTGGAGCATTCTCTAATCAGATGCAGTCATAGGCAGGGACCTATCAGACCATCCAATGATAACTTTCAGGAAAACGAAATCATTAAAAGACAAGTTAGTACGAAGTCATCTGTCGAGAGTAAGACCTAAAGGAGAACTACAGGCCATGCATGGGTCATTCCCATGTGGGAAATGTAAGGCCTGTAGTACGAGCAAAAGAGTGCTATCCTATAAAGTGCCCCACAAAGAAACAAAGATCAAAATTCCGAAATTTATAACCTGCTCAACAACATTTGTTGTTTACTGTCTGAAGTGTCCTTGTGGACACTGTTATGTAGAAAGCACCACTAAAGCAGTCAAACTAAGGATACTAGAACATCAACGTGCCATCGCGAATAAAGACGACAACTATCCGATGGCCAGTCACTTCGCAACACATCATAACAGCGATAGAAATCTTCTTAGTTTTTTCAATCTAGACTGCATTATACAAGATCTGAGAGGGGTGACTATAAGCGCAAATTGAGACGTTTGGAGTCGAGATATATTATCGAACTCCAAACAAAATCACCAGGAGGTATGAATTCAGGAGAAGAACTATTATCACACCTGTAAGAATGAAGAATGACAGAAAAGTTTAGCTGCTGAGGAACCTGAGTTTACTAGGAACATGTCCTGAACGTATGAATACAAGCAGTATGTTGAAAGGTGGTATGAATTATTAGTTATAGTATTAGCAAATTTGAGTGATTAAGATTTGAGAAAATTGTTTTAGTAATTATAACAACCCTACAACTGTGCCTATTTTAAGGCTTTATGCATTTACAGACTATAAGAGTTTATCTACTTCCACTGCTTGAAGAATTTGGATGATAACTGTAAATAACTGCCTGGACTAACTGTTTGATCAACAATGAATGAATTGGAACGTTATGAATGCCCATTCAGGGCATTAATATCTGAAATGAACATCTATCGATTGTCCAAGGCAGCACTATGCATCCTAATCATCTAATATGAATTGTATTATTATTTGGTTTACTTTACCATTCAAAGATGGCGCTTATGATTTTGGACCTTGGTCCTTTCTTTATGTTTTCTAATTTGCCATTATTTTCACTCGCCTCGCCGCCGCCAGTTTGAAACTGACGAAGGCAAGTGCCGAAACGCGTTTTTCTTTTTTGTGCAAATAAACCTATTTGGTTTTACTTACTACGAGTGCTGGTTTGCTGACTTTGGTCAGGGGAGCTGTGAATATATATATGAGAGAGTCTGGTAAAAGCTGGTCCAGGAACTTTAACATCAGCTGATTGGCTGACTGAAATGGTTTTCCAATGTTCCAGATGCAAAGCATGCAAGATAGGTAAAAACACTAAGTAATATAATTTCCCGTTTCCCCTTAAACCAATACCCATTAGGGTAGGTACACATTCAAGAGTGATTATGCCATCTATATGCTAACTTGCACCTGTAACTAAAGATATATAGGTAGCAAGACCCTACTAGTGCACAAACGCATTTTGTAACACATGCATGCCATAAAGAACAATGACTTAACATACCCAGTAGCCAGACACTGTGCTGATGTACATCATGGTGGTGTTACACAAATGTCATATTTTGGGATTGATATGATACTAAACTTATGTAGAGGGGGGGATAGAGTTAAAGCCCTCTGACGTTTGGGGAGCATGTATATCTTCAACCTAGATTCCCAACATCCTCATGGATGAAATATGGAATAGGACATAATTTTCTTTTAAATAAAAATAAAATAAATACTCTACATTGACCTACTAATATATGTCACATGAGTTTTAAAAACTACCTATATGATCTTTTTTTCCTTCCTTCAACTCTTTGAGTGATTTCTTTTATTTTTAGCTTTGATGCAGGGGTTTACACAAGTTGCAGTAATAATAATTATCGGAGGAATGACTCCAATATATATAAGGAGTAATATTGGGAAATGTTCATTATATTATGATTCTGCCATGTGAGGTGATAAATACAAAAGATTACAAATGCTGTGTAAGCTACAACTACAATGTTACATATGTGATTTATCTTAATACATATTCAACAAACTTAAGAGAATATATGCTAAAGTCGTACTGAAGATTATAAATATGGATAATTAATCCTATAGAGCAATTATCTTAATATGCAACATAATTTCATTATATATGACAATACACAAATTGGAAATATGAAGTGTATTAGATACAACATGTGCGTTACAAGGCATTAAGTAGTTTAAATAAGTCAAAGAAAAGAGAAGAAAGGAAAAAGGAAACATTAAAAAGTATGTTGTCTGTGTTTATACTAACCTGAAGTATAAAGCGTACAAACACGACGCCTCTGCTATGGTGTGATCAAGGCCATGGCAGCGGCCAAAACACGTCATGTTTGACTTGCGCAACTGACTATAAACTGTTTCGGTTTCAGCGCTCTGTCCATCATCTCCTTGTGTTTGCTTTGTTCACCCTAAGTTGGCAGGGTATGCCCAGACGTGGGTCCCTTGCTCACTTTGCCACTGGAAGCAAACTAGACTGGCTAATGAAGGATGTTACCCAGAAACCGGTCCCAGGTTTCTTTTTTCCGGTTCAGGGAAGACCTGGCTTGACAGTTCGGTCTGGACTGTTCCCATGAGGCACTGGGTCAAGACTGATTTGCATATAGCTGGGTCTGAACTGAGGTGGTGAAGTGAGATAAAAAATGATGATGGATTCAACCCAGATCTGTGACTATCAGTGAGTGTCTGAAAAATGTCAGCGATCCATCCACCGTCTCCTTGTGTTTGCTTTGTATGCCCTAAGCTGGCAGGGTATGCCCAGGCATGGGTCCCTTGCTCCCTTTGCCACTGGACTCAAGCTAGCCTGACTGGTGAAGGGTGTTACCCAGAAACCGGTCCCAGGATGTTTTTTTCTGGTTCAGGGAAGACCTGGTTTGGCAGTTCAGTCTGGACTGTTCCCATGAGGCACTGGTTCAAGACTGATTTGCAAATAGCTGGGTCTGAACTGAGGTGGTGAAGTGAGATAAAAAATGATGATGGATTCAATCCAGATCTGTGACTATCGGTGAGTGTCTGAAAAATGTCAGCGATCCATCCACCGTCTCCTTGTGTTTGCTTTGTACGCCCTAAGCTGGCAGGGTATGCCCAGGCATGGACCCTTGCTCCCTTTGCCACTGGACTCAAGCTAGCCTGACTGATGAAGGGTGTTACCCAGAAACCGGTCCCAGGATGTTTTTTTCCGGCTCAGGTAAGATCTTTCTTGGCAGGTCGGTCTGCACTGTTTCCATGAGGCACAGGGTCAAGACTAATTTACATATAGCTGGGTCTGAACTGAGGTGTCGAAGTGAGCTAAAGAATGATGATGGATTCAACCCAAATCTGTGACTAGGGTTGAGTTTTTGAAAAATGTCAGCGCTCCGTCCATCTTCTCTTTGTATTTGCTTTGTTCGCCCTAAGTTTGCAGGGTAGCCCAGACATGGGTCCCTTACTCACTTTGCCACTGGAATCAAGCTAGCCTTGCTGATGAAGGGTGTTACCCAGACACTGGTCCCAGGATGCTTTTTCTGGTTCAGGGAAGACCTGGCTTGGGAGTTCGGTCTGGTCTGTTCTCATGAGGCACATGGTTAAGACTGATTTGCATATAGATGGGTCTGAACTGAGGTGGCGAAGTGAGCTAAAAAATGATGATGGATTCAAGCCAAATCTGTGACTAGTGGTGAGTGTCTGAAAAATGTCCATCATCTCGTTTTGTTTGGTTTGTTCACCCTAAGTTGGCAGAGTATGCCCGGACGTGGGTCCCTTGCTCACTTTGCCACTGGAATCAAGCTAGCCTGGCTGATGAAGGGTGTTACCCAGAAACTGGTCCCAGGATGTTTATTTCCGGTTCAGGGAAGTCCTGGCTTGGTAGTTCGGTCTGGACAGTTCCCATGAGACACTGGGTCAAGACTGGTTTGCATATACCTGGGTCTGAACTGAAGTGATACGCATCATTGATATATTGGAGCACAATCTGTATCTGACTGTGATGAGTGGGTTCTTTTTTGTGCTGTCCTGGTGAGATCAAAGTCAATGGTTTTCCCTTTAAAGGACTATGAGAATGGAAATGTGCAAATCACTTGGAAGCTTCTCTCATTTGGAGTTCTTGATGCCTAGGAATATGAGGATATCTCCAACAAACAAACAAGCCCTTACTTCATATAGATAAAAGGAAAGACCCTTGTATGGTTTGTTATCTTCTCTATAGGAGGACTCATATGATCATGTTTTATTTGGATGAAGATGCACCAGGAACAATCATATTGCCAAAATGCACACAAGGTCACTGGTGACATTTCCTCGTGGTCCATTATGCAGCTGTAGTATAGAATACATACTGGACATTTAACCAAGAAAGTATCATTTACTAATTAACCCGTAGAAATATTCCACTTGGGTAGATATTTTGCGTAAAACTGTTGACTCTTGTAGAATAAAGTGCAGGTGTGGCTCCTTTGTGGCTGAGTCAATCACACAGCTAGTGATATATCCTCACACAGACACTTAGACACAATTCATACACCCAGGTACTCACACACCCACTGACAGACCCATTAAGACCCTAATACTCCCATCCACAGACGTACTCAGATGCTCATACACCCACTCATAGACACACTCAGGCACTCACTCACAAACCAACATAGCCACTCACAGACCCATTCGGATACTCATGCACCCACTCACAGACGCCCTTAGACACTCATATACCCATTCACTGACCGATACAGACATTCACAGACCCACTCAGAGACTTGCACACCCACTCACAGACCCATACAGAGACTAATGCACCCACTCACAGTCCCACTCAGACACTCACTCACAGACTGAATCACACAATCATGGAGTAACTCGCAAACCCACTCTAGCAATTATGCATCTACTCACACAACCAGTGAGAAACTTATGAAGCCACTCCTAGACCCACACGGACAATCACACACCCACTCACACACCCATTGAGACACTCACAGACTAACTCACACACCTACTGAGATACTCATACACTCATTCACGCACTTACTCTCAAACATTACAGGTTACAGTTAGGAAATTACATTTAAAACAACCTTAGAATTTCACTCACATAAACAAAGGTTAATGGGATGTTATGGTTAGGAAATAACATTTTAAAAAATCACTGAAAAAAACCAAAGGTTACAGGGACATTGTAGTTAGGAAACAACATTAAGAAAATCTTAGGAATTCACCAAAAAACCAAAGGTTACAGGGAAGTTATAGTTAGGAAATAGAATATAAAAAGTGTCTGTGTGAGTGGTTCTGTAGAGGATGTCATCAGTGATGTCATTTGAGATGTAATTATTGATGTAGTCAGTGATGTCACTGACCATGCCATGATTGATGTAATATGTGAGGTCATAAGCAGTGCATTGCGGAGGGGGCGTATATTATAATCAGCCAAGCTAACTGTAACTGCTTAATTTCACTGGTATTATATGAGTGAAATTGGATTCTAACGACAACGGCCCATGTGACTTTCGAACTTTTTAGTGAATATATATATATATATATATATATATATATATATATATATATATATATATATATATATTCCATAGGAAAAACATTTTTTTGATTTACCTATATCTTTTGCGTTCTTTAACAAATCTTCACAGGACTTTCCAAAAACAGTGCAACAGCGAAGTTAGTTATGCATGGACACATTTTGGATGATCCAGCAAGCGGGGGCTGAGGAAGAGGGGGCTTTAAAAAAAATAGCTTTTCCCATGTTACAGCCTGAACCGCTGAATGGAATTACACCAAATGTTGTAGAAAGGTAGCTGTTTGCACTAAAAGTGAGTGTACGATTTGTGCAAACTGGTGTACTGGTGTAAATCCATTCAGTAGTTTTTGAGGTATTAAAAGAAATCCAAATTTGTACATCTTGGGATGTTAATCCTTTGCCACGCCTATGCAGAGCTTAGTGAATCCTCTTGCCAAGAGAAGTGCTGTGATTGGCTGGTCGCAACATGTGTAGAAAGTTGCAACCACCAATTTGTAAACTGGGACCGTGTCCAGGGGATGAAAATAAATATTGGAAACTTTAGAAAGGGTCAGGGTAGGGTGAGCCACTCAGATACTCATAGACCCATTTACTTACAGAACCAGTCATACTCTCTCACACTCACTCAGAGACCTATTCAGAGACTCATGTTCTGACTCATGGAACCAATCACAGAAGCACTCAGAGACTTATACACCCACTCATAGATCAACTGAGGCACTCATTCACCCACTCAGATATCCACTGACATACTCACACACCCACTCACAGACCCACTTAGATACTCACACATATAGTGAGTCACTTATGCAACCACTTTCAGAACCAGACACTCACACACCCATTTAGACACTCAGACACTCACTCACACACCCATTAGACATTCTTGTACTCACTCACACACTCACTCTCAAAGGTTATAGGTTACATTGGCCTATCTTGCAAACAAATCTTAGCCATTCACTTAAAAAATCAAAGATTAAAGGGAAGTCATAGTTTGGAAATAACATTAAAAATCTCTAGAAATTCACTAGGTGACAGGGACATTATAGTTAGCAAATAACACAAAAAAACGTGGACATTCACTGAAAAAAACAAAGGTTACAGGGGTAATATAGTTAAGAAATAGAATTAAAAAGCCTTAAAAATTCACACAAAAAACGAAGGTTACAGGGATGTTATAGTTAGATTTCAATTTCACTCCAAGAAAAACAATTAAATTCAGCAGTTATAGTTTCCTGAGCTAACTATAACTTATGCCCAGCAGTGCGCTGTTTATGACCGCACACAATACATCACTTATGACATAGTCAGTGACATTACTGAGTGCATCACTGATGACATCTCAAATGATGTCACTGATAACATCACTGTTAGCAGCATCCACAGAACCACTCACACCCCTATAAACCTCTGATAAGCCCTATTACACACCCACATACAAAGCCACTCAAAGACACATTCACAGACCCATACATGTACTCACGCAACCACTCACACATCCATAGACCCACTCACACACCCACTCACTCAAACATACAGTCTCTCACACAACCACTCACTCACGCATACAGGTACTCATACAACCTGCCCCTAAACCATATGGCCATTCATACAGCCACACACTCACCCCTGCAGCAACTAGGACACCTATGTATTAACCTATATAGCCACACGTACACCAACTCACTCCCCCATATAGCCTCTCAACACAGCCACTGACCCACACAAGCACTGACATCTGCTCACTCACCCATAGAGTCAGTCGTACAGACACTCATTCTCTAATACAGTCACTCACACATCAACTCACTTAACTAAACACCCACTCAAATAGCCACTCATTCGCCCACATAGCCACTTATACACCCAGTCACTCCCTCAGATAACCATTCACTACCATAACAGTCACTCACACATCCACTTACCCATCTATACAGCCACTCACAGAGGCATTCATTCACCCAAACAGCCACTCATACCCACTCACTCACCAATGCAACCACTCACACATCAATTCAACCCTACCCTGTGGCCGTTCTAAGTTGAGAGATTAAGTCCCCTTGAATCCTAAGGGTCCCTATGGTCAAACAAGCTGACAAGGTACCTCCAGTAAGCACCACAGAGCTACGTTCCAAAGAGGTGTAAAAAGGGGCATGGCCTCTGAGCACCTGTCTGCAACGCAGCTCCCTGGCGCATACTGGAGAAACCTGTTGGGCTAGTTAGCCCTAAGGGACCCTCAGTATTAAAAGAGAGTTAATCCCCCAACTTAAAGCGTGCCACGGGTGCGTTTGCACAGAGGTGAAGGGAGGGGGCGGGGCCTAGTTGACATGTGTGCAAACTCCCAAGGCCATAATCTGCCCCAGGGACCCCATTCCTGGGGCATGGCCATTTGTCATTTCCCGACCTGTCATTTCAAACTACAGTGTCCCAGGGGTGGGTACCCCGGGACCCTGGGGGGTGGCAGTCCCCAGGGCCATCATTGGCTCCAGGGGAGCCGTGTGGCCACCCTCCTACCATTTTCAAAGCCCCGGGGGGTAGTGGTCCCCAGTCCATCACAGACCCCCCATTTCTAATAATTAGAGCCCTGGGGAGGTGGCAGTCCCCGGGGCGTGTGGGGGGATTCAAACCCCCACACACAGGTTTTTTTGGTTTTTTTAATAATAGAAGCCCGGGGTGGTAATCACCGGGGCTGCTGGGGGGCCGTAAGCTGCCCGCAAATGTATTTGAAAAGCCCTGGGGAGCTGCCAACACTTCCTGGTTTGGAGTGTTGACAGCCAATTAGCATACCGCTTGTCATTGGGAGGGTGCGCGGATCCTGCACGGCCATATATATATATGTGATTTTACTTACTTTGATTTTCTCAGCAACTACTGAACGGATTTACACCATTTAACAAAAAGGCACGAGTCTGAACCAAGGGCTACCTCTTTGCCAACTTTGGTGTAATTCCGTTCAGCAGTTCAGGCTGTAGCTGCAGGTAAAGGTTCCTATGGAAAATTGCATGGGGAAAACATGTTTTGGAACCCCCCCTTTTTTCTCGGCCCCCGCTGGACGAATCACCCCCAATCTTTTGGGATCGGAGCGGACCGGAGTGCTCCACGAGTTTTAAAAATTTTGCGAAGATTCATCAAAGTTATTGCAAATAGAATGTTGCGGATTTCCAATGGAAAATAGGTCCTAACTATAACTACCTACTGTCAACCGCCAGCTGGTAATATAAATATATATATATATATCAATCAAAGCTCCAAGGTTCCCACCAGTTGGAGACGTACTCTGACATCCACTGCAGCAACCTTCATGAGGTGGGCGGATCCTGTTTACAGCATGCCTGTCGATTCACGCCGGGCGCGTTTCATGCTCATTGCACTCTTCAGCGGTGCAACAGTCATTTTGGCATAGAGGCCACACCTCCCACTTAAAAATATGAGCCCTCCAATGGGCGACTCGAATGAGTCCGCGTTGGTTTGTGGGTCTTGTAGTGTGTGCTTCAGTTATGTGCCTCTGTCTGGGATGTTTCAAGCCCACCAATGGGCCTCCACTCGCACATCCGGCTTGTCAATCCTCCATGGATGCCTCCACATTGAGAATCCGTGATTCGGAGCTCCGAGGCCCCAAATTTCCGGGTGGTGCATCTCCTGTGGCTAGGAGGCCGCGTATAAATCAAAGCTCCAAGGTTCCCACCTGTTCCAAAGAAATGGATTTTCCGTGATATTAATAGTAACTAAAAGGTGAGAAAGGGAGATGAGGGAAGCAACTGCCTCCCTTTGGAGATTCTGGACTGTCATTGCAAGATAGGCCAATGAGGATCATCAATATGGATTGGGATTTTGTATATATTTTAACATGCAAAGTATGTGGCTATCTGCACGAAAACAAGAACATGAAGAAATGCACTTTTAAATATGAACTGGGAATTGTGGTGTAATGACGCTATTCAACTTTATTCAAATGTGCACCACAATACAGAGCTGAAAAACAACAATGGTGTATGCTGGTATTTGCAGGAAAATGTTGAGCCACGTGACATAACAGTTCCAATACTGCAAGTAATCCTACTCACCTGTTATTAAGGCAATCTGCCGAAATGCGTCAGGACTTTAAATTGCCGCCTCCTCCCTGAGAAATAAATGCATTGATGGTATCCAGCATCGTGCTTCTGTGTTTCCTTCCTTATGTGCACGTTGTGCTTTAACGAGTCTCTCCATACCCGTAAGCAGAAGCCGCCCTGCAGGGTTGGGGCCCCCCCTTCATGGAGTCTTTGTTGTGGAGATATATATATATATATATATATATATATATATATATATATATATATATATATATATATATATATATATATATATATTACCTACTGGCGGTCGCCAGTAGGTATATATAGTTAGGATTTTTTCTCTATGGGTTTTTTGAAAATTCTATGTCTAATAACTTTGCCGTTTGTGGACGGAATTGGCTGAAATTTTCAGGAAAATGGCACATTTTGTTTCTGAGCAGCCTTTGAAAATTTGGGGGGGGTTCGTCAAGGGGG
This sequence comes from Lissotriton helveticus, assembly GCF_964261635.1. NCBI lineage: Eukaryota > Metazoa > Chordata > Amphibia > Caudata > Salamandridae > Lissotriton > Lissotriton helveticus. The sequence continues at coordinate 1,475,835,209 of NC_136065.1, forward strand.
GGCCGAGAAAAAAGGGGGGTCCCAAAACGCGTTTTTCCCATGTTAATTTCCATAGGGCGGTTGGCCTCACTTTTAGCCCGAACGGCTGAATGGATTTGCACGAAACTTGGCAAAATTGTAGGGACTGGTAGCCCGATGTGCCTTTTGTAGGTCTCAATATATGTGCTCCAGTGGATTTTGAGAAATTAACGTTTAAAAAAAGATATATATCTGTAAGCGCGGACCAGGCAGCGGTCTGGTTCGCGGACTTTTCGCGCAACGGAGCTTTGTGAAGCGAAGCTGATTGGTTCTCCGGCGTCTGTCAACATTCCAAACAGTCCGTAGCGGCCGCCATCTTGTCTCTCGGTAGGATCGAGAGACAAGAGGAGGCGAAAGCGAAGGGGCAAATGACCATAAGGGGGAATAGTAGATCCTCGCTGACCCCCTAGGTTTGATGTGGAGGTTTTAAAAGGGCCCCGCGGGGCAAAAAAAAAAATAATAATAATAATTGAACGGCTGAATGGATTTGCACGAAACTTGGCAAAATTGTAGGGACTGGTAGCCCGATGTGCCTTTGCTAGGTCTCAATATATGTGCTCCAGTGGATTTTGAGAAATTAACGTTCAAAAAAAGATATATATCTGTAACAGCGCTCCGCTTCGCGTACTTTTCGCGTTACGGAGGTTTGCGAAGCTGATTGGTTTTTCGGCGTCTGTAAACATTCCAAACAGTCCGTAGCGGCCGCCATCTTGTCTCTCGGTAGGATCGAGAGACAAGAGGAGGCCAAAGCGAAGGGGCAAATGACCATAAGGGGGCATAGTAGATCGTCCCTGACCCCCTAGGTTTGATGTGGAGGCTTTGAAAGGTTCTCGCAGGGCAAAAAAATATATACAGTTTTTTTAGTTTTTTTGCGTGGAGTGCGCTCGGTTCGCGAACCGGGAAGCGTTCTGGGGAGCGTACTTTCTTGAAAATTAGTGAAAAAAGTTAGAGTACAATAATAATTGTGAGTGATCAGATGTAGGGTAGCTCTGAGAAGAGCTTTTGGGTTTATGGTACATTTAGGTACTTATAAGTAGGTACCAATGCACATTCTTAAATTCAGAGTGAAAACTCTGTTGCCCTCATCTGAGAAGTGAACTCCATCTCCTCTGTAGATATCTTGCATGTAGTAACGCAAGTTATTGTTGTACAGGGAGCCCATTCCATGGTCTCTCATGTAAGCTGAAACAGATTTGTTTACATGCTTCCTCGATTTCTCAATTTGTGGACAAAATTGGTTCGACCACCTCCATTTCTGTCTTTGGCATATATTTGAATATACCAAGGCAGTCTGAGGAAAAAGTGCCATCAATTGCTCAAAGGTGTCCTTTAAAAGCATTTCCAGACCTACCCCAGTCAAAGTGCCCAAATCATTACCTCCACAGTGCACAATTAACAGGTCAGGTTTTGGCAAATGCATAAAGGTTTTCACCAATGGTATCAATTGGTGACATTTTAATCCTCTGTGGCCAAACCACTTAATTTCCACATCTTGTAAATTGAGGTTAGGTAAATTCCTGTTTTCAGCGTACCTTTGAGCCCAATAGATGTAGCTATGTCCAACAATCCAGACAGAAAACATGGCGAGAGAAGGTTCTCCTGCAGTCAGATGAAGTGTGGCAATGAAATGGCAGTTGAAAAAATGAGAGTGTAAAATGAAAAAAACTGAGGAGTTTCTGTGTTAATGAAGCAGTAAGAGTGATTGGTGGATTTTGATTGCTGAAAACAGAAAGTTAGTGTGCATGGATGAGTTCGTTGAAAGATGTATTTTGAGTGGCGAAGAAAAAATCATTAAATGAAAGAATGCTTTGGATATGCAGGTGCACTGAGAGTTCAGAGTTCAATTGCAACATTGTTGTGTGAGAGGTCTTGCAAGAGGTGGTTGCTATGCAGAAAAAACAGAGAGGGGGCAGAGGGGGGAAGGGTTTTGCTTTGAAAAAAAGTGAGGGAAGAGTTTTGATTGGGTGACATGAGAGATCTGTGTGAGGAATTACAGCATTTCTGTGCTTTTGATAGCTGCAGACTCTGGAGTGCATACCTTTTGCTCTGCAGAAGACAAATTGGTGTGTTTCTGAGACTGTTTTGAAACTCAAAGTATTTGCTAAGGTGAGAAAAAATTTCTTTAATTTAGATAGAAAATAGTGTGCTTTAAGGAGAAAATTATGAAGAAAGTTGTGTTTTTCAAATGTTGCTTTGTCTCAAGTGTTTCACAAATAGATTTTGTTTCTTTGAGAAATTGTAATTGGAGAAAATGTGAAGTATTAGTACTGACAGGGTTTTTATGTGCATAGGAGCTGTGGAGTGTTTTCAAATTATGACTTGTAAATCGTTTTTGAGAAAAAGCAATGGTTTTAATATTGATGAGAAGGACATAATGGTGTCTGCTTCTTTATAAGGTAATTGAGAGTCTCTGATGTTATTTTTCCCATTTCAATGTAAGAAGTTTGTCTGTGGAGCAAATTGCTTGTAAATATGCTCCCACCTGTGCATGGCAAATTTAGATTTTGAATGTTTCCGTTACATAGGCATGTTAAAGGTGACTGAAACATGCTGCAAAGGCAATCAAAAAATGCTTTTATGTGTCTTAAGGACATTTTAAGTCATTTCCCCATGTGCAGTGTTTTCAAATTATGAGTTGAAAATCGTTTTTGAGGTAAAGGAATGTTTTCAAAATTTATGTGCGCCATATGACACCAAATTTTTTTTTCAGGGGTGCAGCAGGGTGTTCTTGAGATACCCCTGCACCGTCGGAAAAATTCGTAATTTGCGATGAGGTAATTGCAAATCGCAAATTGCACCTTCATTCCTATGGGCCTCCTGCTGCATGGAAATGAATGGGTAATCTTGCTGAAATGCAAAGTCGAATCTGTATTTAAAAGGGTCTGCACCTCTGTACGGGTGTTCGCTATGTGAAGCACGAAAGTTTCACGGGCCGAACTCAAGGCCACCTCTCTCTGAGACAAAAGAGCTCTTATTCTTGCCATGCTGTTGAAATGTGCTCCCAAGGTTGGTATTTGTGGCCAGATTGAAAACTCCCTATGTTCATGTGTGGGAGGAAATAGAACATTTCTGCAGCAAATAACCCGTTCATTTACTGTTACGATAAAATGAATACTTTTAATTAACCCAGAACAATCTTCATTATTGAGCATCAAATAACTACCATTTTCCAAGAACTTGAACGTGGGGATGATAGCAGGAACTGGCGTGCCTTGCAAAACGCAAGCCATATTTGGTCGGTGTTTGTTGCATGAACCGTGTAACTGTCTGTGCCTACACATTAGTGAATGATCTGGCGTCTCAGTGCATTCCTCTCCATTCAGATAAAGTTCTTGATCATCTTTGAAAATCTGTATGTGTATGGAAGCGACCAGACTTGATGAAGAAAACCACTACCTAAAGGTTAATAACGACCTATTGGTATATATTTCATACAATTTGAAAACTTATATAAAGCAAAAGGCAGCGTTATTAAACCGTGGATAAGGCACGTTGCCAAAGCAGTCAACCTTTTGGATTTATACTGGAAATGTTAAAGGAAGAATTACGGAGTAGGGCCTGTAAATCTTTAATAGACAACGAGTAAAATTACTCCAACCATCGTATTCCTCTAACTCCGGGATACTAGGGGTGTTTAATTTTTTAGAAGTAGCCAATCCACAGCATTTGGTCTGGGAAATTGTTTCATTCACAAACAACATATGTTTTGGGATGAGACATGCACGGTGGAAAGCCTCAGTGCCTTGTACCTGCCAGGTTCGTGAACCCCAAACTGATGTAGATCCTGGATATTTTTACTCTGTATTACGTTAGCATGGTCTCATTACTGGTTTAAACGCCATTTTTCCTTTTTTGTAACTTCTGCACACGACACTTAGTTGTTGCTTTAGCTTTCAGCCTACCTGCGTCAAGATCTATGCCTGCTTCAAGCAGGCGCAGGGTTTTGATGTAGCTTTGTCCTATCTGATTGTAAATGCGGCACACCGTGGGTGGCAGAGCAGCGGTGCACGTTAACTGGTGCATCCCTGGGGATGTGCTAGTTAATATAAATCTGCCCCTTTACATTTAATTATGTGCAGGGGACACAGAGTAGGTGAGGTTTATCCAAGGTTAAGAAGAGATGAGTCCTGTTCAGTGAAAAATTGGAGATAGGCTTCAGTATATTATATACTTAAGTAGTGTGTTAAGTTTTTGATGACTGTTATTAATTTACTGTTGGGTAATAGTGGTTAATAACATTTTTTATTATATTTTACCACAGATTCAACTGCAGATTATTTCAAGATTTTAGGATGCCTAGCAAAGAAAGAGTAAGAAAGGCTGGAAAACGTCAAAGACAGCAGGAGCATGGAATATTGCAGCAGTCCTCTAACAAAAAGATTTGTCAAGTCACCAAGAAAGCACCGGGTAAGAGTCGAAAAACAGTCATAAGAAATATGTGTAGTAAAAAAAAATTACTACAGAAAATGTTTCACTCCAGAAAAGGAGAATGAATTCAAATGGTAAGGAAAGGCCAATGAGAAATGTTACTGCTAGAGTAAGAGATAACTCTATGCATGAAAGTAGAAGGAAACAACAGTTTAGGGATATTCGTAAACGAATGTTCCGCAACAGGATAATTGGGAATTTGTTAAAAAATATTAAGAAAGGTCAGCAGAAAGTGGTTTTTTATAAGAGAAAAAAAATAGTTGAGAAAGTTATTGATCAGGCATTTGAAATTAAACGTAAGTTATTTATTTTGACAATCAATAGAATTAGGAAGCTAAACAAGGTAATTTATGATTTCAAAAGAAATAGTAGATGGAAGAGAATAGTTAATCGTAGTAATTTTTGTGAAGTTTTTTCTGGAGAATGGATGCATAGTTCAAGCTCTGAGGCATTTTTTAATGAGGAGAGTTATTTCCAGGATAATGATTTGGTGCATGCAGTTGGCACCAGTGGTCGAGCTTATGAAGTGAAAGATGGTTGTCCAGTTGAAAAAGAAAAACTTGTGAGAACAGAGATAGAAGAGGTGTTAGGTAATGAGGTTTTAGGGAGACGTCCTAAGGGTCCTGTGTACACCTGGAAGTGTAGTAGTATTTGCAGTGTACGACAGGATTCCATCAATTTGCTTTGTGATTTTATACGGTCATTTAGTAAGAAAAGTTTGAAGCAGAAAATGAAGTTGTTGCAAGAATTAGATCCTTGCAGAGTGAGAGAAGTGATAGGTTTGCATGGTCATTCACTGGCTTGTCTTTCCAGGAGAGTATGCCAGAGTGTTTTTCATCATTTCAGGATGCTAGCAGTGCATCATAATAAAGTGAGGAAATTAGTTAGAATGTTGTATTATGCTAAGAGTCCAGCAATTATGCTAAAACAATTATGCGCTGCTCTTTTGCATGGTTCTGAAATAGATGTGAAGAATATATGTGAAGAAATTGAGTTTTGTTACTTTGGAAGTAAAGAGGAGAATGTTGAAATTGACCAAGAAGAAGAGAGTAATGTGGAAGATAGTGTACAGGTTTCCAGTACAGATAATTTCCAGAGGGAAATTGCGACGTTTGAGGTGAAATCAAGTGAGAGGCCAAATTTCACTTGTGTGTGTTGTCGACGCACTTATTATAAGAATCAGACTAAGTTAGTGGATTTATATGGAAAAAGTGAAAGGGAAAATAATAGTGAATGGAAGGATTTTACAACATACTTGATGGTAGAAAATTGTTTTGATTTGGGATTGGATCAACGTGTGTGTACTTATTGTTGTAACAAATTAAATCAAAACCAGATGCCTGCTAGAGCAGTTCATAATAATCTGGAATTGGTTGAAATTCCTTCTGAATTGAAGGATTTAAATACTTATGAATCTATTTTGATTCAAAGTATCCATCCCTTTCAGGCTATTGTAAGAATGGAGCCAAAGACAGGGAAATTGCCTCCATCAGATTTACAGAGAGGATTAAAGGGAAGAGTTGTTTATTTGCCTCTAGATTTGAAGAAAAACATTAACACAATTGGAGTAGAAAAAGTGGAAGAGGAACCTCTGGTTATCTTAGTTAATGGGGTTCCGACAAAGAATAAGAAAATATGGCAAGATTTAGTAGATGTTAGGAAAGTCAAAAGGGCAACATTGTATTTGAAAAAATATAATAAATACTATAAAAATGTATATGTTGCAGAAGAGGAAGTAAGTGAGGAAGAGGATAGCGATTTGTGTGCTGGTCAAATTGAGAAAGTAGAACCCTGTACTAGTGAAGAAATATATGAACATTATAGTGTTCATCCTTTGCATTCCAAGGAAGTCATGGGGAATGCTATTGAGTTGTTTCAAATGAAACAAGCGAAAGGGAGTCCCATTAGTGTTTGGGAGGAAAGTTTGGAAGCTCGGTGTTTCCCACAGCTTTTTCCAACAGGTCAGGGAGGAAGATATGATGAGCGACCTCATCAAATTCCTGCTTCTGAATACCGGACTTTGCGATTGTATGCAGGAGATCCTAGGTTTCGACAATGCATTCCTTATTTGTTTCATCTCCTGTTTGAAAGCGATCTGTCTGGACTGTCATATGCAGTGAACCACATCTTGAAAAGTGGTATACACATGCAAAACATCTCGGCAAGTGACTTTATGGATAAAGTCAATGTCCAAGACAGTATTTTGGATTCTCACCTGATTAATCTCATGGCGTGTCAGCGTGGTACTAATGAGTACTGGTACCGTCGTCATGGTGATTTAAAATGTATGCTGAGGAACTTAGGAACTCCCACATGGTTCCTCACTTTGAGCTGTGCTGAGTATGGCTGGGAAGACTTACTTGAATTTCTACGAGAGGCAAATGCTAACGTAGAAAACATCGAATTCAAGACACCCGGAGAACTGTGCTCTTTGGATCCAGTCAATGTATGTAGGTACTTCAATCATAGATTTGAAGGTATGATGTCTTTCATCATGAATAAGAAGAATCCACCTCTTGGAGAGGTGTTGGATTTCTTCTGGAGGAAGGAGTACCAAGCAAGAGGTGCTCCTCATATACATATGTTGCTGTGGATCAAGGATGCACCTAAATTTGGAACGGATGCAGACGACTCAGTGATGAGTTTCATAGTACAGTATTCTACGTGTGCTGTTCCAAACGCAAAGGAGAAAAAAAGCCTAAGAGAAAAAGTTCTACGTTTCCAAAGCCATCGATGTGGAAAGTACTGTCGTCGTAAATTCCGGAACAAAGACAAGTTCTACACCAAATGTCGTTTCGGCTTTCCACGATCGGTGATTTCTAAAGGAAGAGTGAACAGTTTGATGTCTTCGCTGCGACATAATGTGATGAAGAAATCACCTAAAAACACATACAATTTGAAGAGGAACGAAGAGTCTAAGTACATCAACGACTACAACCCGGTGATTTTGTCCATGTGGAATGCTAACATGGATATACAGTTTGTGGCTGATAACTGTATGGCTGTGGCTAGGTATGTGACATCTTACATCACCAAAAAAGAGAAGACAGAATTGAAGGATATGTGGGAGGACATTTCCCATGAAAAGAGCCTCAGCAAGAAGTTGTACAGTTTCAGTCTGAAGATGTTGTCGCATCGAGAAATCGGAGCTTACGAATGTTCTGACCGGTTGTCTTCAGCAAGTCTCTATGCCAAGTCCAGGAGTATCGTTTGGGCGAGTGTTGGTCTTGCTGCAACGCGTAATCGAGTTCTGAAACCTGTGCGGGAAATTGAGTATTTGGCGGAAAAGGAGCCAAACAGTACCGACATTTTGAAGAGCAACATGTTGGATACATATTATCCAAATCGAAGCAGTCACCTCGAGAATGTTTGTCTGTATGAGGTTCTGCAAAATTACATATTCAAGAGGAACTTCAAAGAAGATACTGAGAAAGGAGTGTATGCTGTAATAGGAAGTGAGGGATGTCTGGTCAAGCAAAGAAAATGCCACTTGATAAACCATCGAAAATTGAGTGGCGAATCTCCTGAAAAAAAGGAGTTTTTCTATTTAGCACTTTTGCAACTTTTTAAGCCTTGGCGTGCAGAAGAGGAACTGCTTGGAGATTTCCTCTGTTACGAAGACTCTTTCAATGCTGCCAAGGAGACCATAGAATGTCCTGCTTTTTCCAAATATGTAGAAATGTTGAATGTGGAAATTGAGCAGGAAGCAACGATTGCAGCCGAGATTGCCAGAGACAGTTCTCAGGACAGTCAGAGTTCTGCTTCATTGAGTCAGGATCCACTAGGAGGACCTCTTATCGAAAATGAAGCTGCCACTGCTATGAATGAAGTGGAAAGAGCCATGGCACATGCTCAGGAGGATGCGGTTAACTTAGAAGAGTTGGAAAGACAACTCAACGTTGAGCAGAGGAAAATATATGACGAACTTACCATGCAAATTGATCATGGATTAAGTCATGATAAGAAAGAGTGCTCATGTACGTCGTTGAAGCCTGTCCGATTGTACGTGAGTGGAGAAGCGGGAACTGGAAAAAGTTTCCTTATTAAAGCAATTTCATGTTATTTGCAGGAAAGGACAGAGTCATCGCTGTCTTGTGTTGTCACCGCTCCAACTGGACTGGCAGCACATAACATTAAAGGGATTACTTTACATCGTTTACTGATGCTGCCAGTGGAGCATGACAACAAATTAGAATATCACAAGCTATCTGGAGATGCTTGTTTTGAAGTTTCAAGAGTCTTGAGGAAAATGAAACTTCTTATCATTGACGAAGTAAGCATGGTTTCCAATGTCATGCTTGCCTTTGTGCATTTGAGAATGCAAGAAGTTCTCAAAACAGAGTATGATGTGTTATTTGGTGGCAAACACATCATTGTTTTTGGAGATCTTCTGCAGCTGACACCAGTGAAAGGGCAACCTGTGTTCAAAATGCTCACGCATGAAGATACCAGGAAGTGCTTAGGGAGTATTGGCAACGTCAATATATGGTTAAACTTCAATTATGCTGAACTGCATGAAAATATGCGTCATTCAAAGGATGAAGTTTACAAGACTATTCTACAAGATGTTAGAATTGGAAAAGTGACCGAGCATGGGAAAGAAGCTTTACATGCACGATTACTGACAAATTTATATCCAGACGAAGATGTTGTGCCTGAGAATATTTTTCAGAAAGTTACTGAGAAAAAATCTGGAATATGTTTGATGCCAACTCTTGCAGAATGTGCCAAATTCAACAACAAAATGTTGCATTTAGAAAAGCAAGAGATTGTGAAATTGGAAGCTATTGACAGAGTAGAGCATATGGGATCAACAATTATTTTGTCTGAGAATCTGAAAACAAAATTGGATTCATTAGAGAAGAGTATATCTAAAACTGCGGGTTTTGAAAAGACTCTGAATGTGTGCTTGAACTGCCGTATAATTTTAAGAAGGAATTTACATGTTGAAAGAGGTCTGGTAAATGGATCAATGGGTAATGTTGTTGATTTTGTGAAATACAGAAATAGAGATGGAATTGAATTTTTAAAAATTAAATTTGATGGCATTGAGGAAGTACAGCTAATTGCTCGTTGTTCTGCTAGATTTTTGCTTGTAAAAGACTTATATGTTCGTCGTAAGCAGTTTCCTGTTTGCTTGGCATATGCGGTGACAATCCATAAATCGCAAGGTTTAAGTGTAGACTGTGCATTGGTGAATATTGGCAGTTCTGTGTTCAAGGAGGGTATGGCATATGTGGCATTGTCACGAGTTAGGACTTTATCGGGATTGTACTTGATTGAGTGTGATGTCACAAACATTTGTGCGGATCTAGATTGTGTTAAGGAATACAATAGGTTGAGAAGAGAGTATGCGCCACATTTGCCTCAGTATCCTTTGTTTGAGAAACGTGTGGTAGGCCGGAAACGAAGAAATGTGACCAATACTGGGGAGGTTGTAGCAAAAAGACGAAAAGTTGATGAACCTGAAATTATAAGCAGAAACAAAAAGGATTCTGTTGAAGATGTTGTTGGTTTTCAATTTGAAAACAGTTCTGGTGTCAACTGCTATGCTAATGTAGTGGTTAATGTTGTCTTTTCTCTAGAAACTTTAAAAGAACAGATTGTGGTCAATTCGGATCAAAGATTTTGCAGTTTGTTAAATTCTGTGTTAGAGAAATGTAGCACTGATAGAACAAACATAGAAAGTGTGTCTGAAATTCGAAATCTGTTAGACAGATGTTCAGGCCAAACACAATTCTCTCAAAATAGTCAGCAAGATTGTCAGGAGTTTTTAATGTATATGCTTGATGTATTGCATGATGAAGGTGTAGATGTAGATCACCTGTTTGGGCTTTCTTATCAATGGCAGCATGACTGCGAGAACTGTAGGGTATCAGCTACTACTAGTGTAGACTCAGAAAGATTTATATATTTAACTTTGCCAGACAGTAAATCAGTCTCTTTTAATAAGCTAGTAAAAGCAGCTGATCACAACATGGAGTGTAGCCAATGTAAATCTGAAATGATGTCCACTTTATTTATACGAACATATGGCCAGTATGTCATTTTAATGTTCCAACGATGTAGGCCTGATGGAACAAAATTGACAACTTTAATTAAAAATTTTGTGGCTTCACAGTTGTCAATATCAGGAAGGACTTTTGTAACTGTAGCAATTATATATCATGATGGTCCTTCAATAACATCAGGACATTATACAGCTTATTTAAAGTGTAGAAATGGCTGGTCATTCTGCAATGATTCTGTTTTAATTTTCAAAAAAAAATTGCCATATGACCTTAAAAACTCTTACCTGGTGTTTTTAAAACCAAAATTTTAGGGAAAGAATCTCGGGATGTGCTCTGAGGAATTTCAAGAAGTTCTCATGGCTCCTACACTATTTGGCCTTGAGGATAAGTGTAGTACAGAGACATAACTTTTTACCATAACACTGGACGTTATTGAGAAATACGTGCACTTTGAATGAGTTCAGAAAAACTATTTCTTTTTAAAAGCTAATTGAAGCAGCGAATCAAAACATGGAGTAGAGGGAATGTAAGTCTGCAATGCTGTCTACTGTTTTACATTGCTTTGTGATTAAAAGTGATGTAGAGAATTAAATAATTGTACTAGTCATAAAGGTAGTGTAAGTCTGCTTCATAGTAAGCAGTATCAGTGTGATAGGAAATGTAGAACATGATTGAGCAAGAAGGGGAAGATATTACTAGTCCAGGATTGTGTAAATGATCTTCAACATTTTAATTCTGAAAGTTGCGGAAATGCGAAAAGACGGGATTGGCTTACAAGAAATCCAAGAGTTATACATGGCTCTGACACGATTTGGCCTTGTGGAATCGTGTGGTAGAGAGCGAGAAGTCATTTATTGTATGTAACATGTTTTTGAAAACGATGGAGGTTTTCTTTCAGAAAGTGGCGGGTTGAAAGTAATAACAGCACAACAGAGTGTAAGCTGTTCATAGGACATCCTTGGCCGTCATGGAAAGTAAGTTAACTTTAAGGAGTTCTGAATTCTGATTTGTAATGTATGGGTTTTTTAAACACAATCATTTTGATTGTGTTTTTTTTTCCCCGCTGTTATATGATGAATACCTTCAAGTCACTGTTTTAGTGAAATTTGATACATTCTGAGAACAGCAAAAATAAACCATTTAACATGTATAATTAATTCTGTTCTGTTTGCATTTATGATGTACATGTAGAACTGTGTAGGAGGCATGGAGAAGGTGAGGCTTCTGTCAGTGTCAAAGTTGTTGCATACAGTGCTCATATTCTACGTAGTCTTTTATATTTCATTACTTTCACTGTTTCTGACAGATCCAAAAAATTTTTTTTTAAAAGAACAGTAAGTATAAGGGAAGGAAACAGACAGTTATGTTAAAAGAAACACAGCTATAGGGAATAAACTAGGGATACTGTTACCCGCAATCCTCTGCTGATGATGTCACTGAGCATGTCATGAATGATGTAATATGTGACATCATCAGCAGTGGATTACGGGTAATAGTATCTCTAGTTTACTCCCCTATAGCTGTCTTTCTTTTAACATAACTGTCTGTTTCCTTCCCTTATACTTACTGTTCTTTTTTATAAAAAAAAATTTTTGGTTCGCTTCCGGTTCGCGTACCGGGGAGCGAACTGGGAAGCGAACTAAGAGAAATAGAGGTTGGCACAGTTGCAAATATTGTACCAATTTTTTTATAACGGGGAGGTAGTTCTGAAAAGAACTTTTTTTTAAATTGTTTTTGTTGTTTTATATTTTTTTTATTATTTTTCTGAACATTTTTTTACTTTTTTTGAATTTTTCTGAACAGTTTTATATTTTTTTTGTTTTTTTTTCGGAGGGGGCAACGAAAACGATTCATTGTAAAGGGCTCAACAGGAGGAAGAAAACAAAAAAAAGAATTTATTGTTTGGGGAGTTTCGGACAAACATGAGCATGATTGTTAATAGCTCTGTTGATCAGAGTGATGCTACTTTCTGCGTAGCAAATGATTCCACTGCAATGTACGCAGACTTGTTTTACTTCACGAAATCTCGTTTGTATATTTGGCACCATCTCCCTGCCCTCTGGTCCCGTTACTTCCGGTACAACAGATCTTCTGGCCATAATAGGGAGATTATCTAGGTCGTCCTGTTCCTCTTCTTCCTCTTCTTGCTGAATTATAACTTTAGCAGGTGGTCCACTCTTCCTTGGATGTGGTGGAGGTGGTGGGGAAGCACCAGCTGAAGCTAGTAAAGAAGCCATTGCTCACTGGTAACAAAGGGTCTTTCTCTCACAATGATGAAAGTCAGATTGAGGAAAGAAGGAGGGATTTTCACCATTTGGGAAAAAAAATAGTTCTCAACCAATGAAAAGTGTTCATTTTAGATCATATGACCTAGTCTTACATCATTAGGAAACCGAAAGTGAAATGAACCAATGAAAAGTGTTATTACCAAGTCACATGACCTGCTGTGTTTACGTTACGCGCTTTGCAGGGCCTCCCGGTTTGCTTCCAGAAACCTGTGCTTTGCGACTCGGTAAGCGTACGAGTTCGCTAACGTAGCACGTCATATGACGTATCACGCGACAACGCGAAACGTCATGCGGACGGGAGGCGTCACGATGTTGTTTTCTAACGCGGCAGTTGCGGTAAAGAAACGTTTACCGGCTCGCGGTCTATTTCGCGGCATCAAGGTCAGCTAACGGGAAGCTTCCCGATTCGCGAAGCGGGATCGAAGAAAAAAAAATATTTAAAAAAAAAAATTATTCATAAACATATAAAATATATTTTTGGATTTAAAGAAGAATACATTTTACAGCTACAGATATTAGCTGTTAAAAAACCAATGAAATTCACAGAAAAAACCATAGGTTATAGACCATATATAGTTAGGAATTAGCATTTACAAAACCTTGAAAATTCACTGAAAAAACCATAGGTTATAGACCATATATAGTTAGGAATTAGCATTTAAAAAACCTTATTTTACTCACACAAAACCATTGAAATTCCATATATAGTTAGTTGCACTAACTATATATCGCGCACCCGTAATCCACTGCTGATGATGTCACATATTACATCATTCATGACATGGTCAGTGACATCACTGATGACATCACTGATGACATCTCAAATGACATCACTGATGATATCTCATTTGACATCAATGGTCACATCAATGATGATATCATTAATGTGACAATACAATGCATCTCCTCACACTTTAATATAACCTCTGTTACACCCAGTGTTAAATACAGAGTATAATTTTTGAAACCATTGACACACCAATACTAGTTACTACATACCCACTCACTGATTCCTACGTCTACACACACATTCACTCATTCACCCATACAATCATTCATACATACAATCACTCATCTTTACAACACTATCATATGCACTCATACACCTATACAGACACTCACACTCTGCCACTCATCCATGGAGTTACTCACACACCTAGTCAGTCCTGTAAAGAATCAATCACAGTTCCATTTTCTAATCTACACAGTTAAACATAGAGTACCTTACATTTTAAAACATATACTAACACATACTTACTCTCTTATAGAATCACTGATACAAGTACACATTGATCTGCACAGAGTCACACACCTCCCAGCCAGTCATACACACACTCAGTCTCCCATACAAATACTTGTGCAACCAATCAATAACCCATATAGCTACTTATATAGCTACTGATCAACACATGCAGCAGCTTGCACAACAACAGACATGCTGATGCACACTTTCAGACAGTTTAGTCACTAACCCGTGCATTTAGTAAGACGCATTTAATCACTCACTCATACAGTCAATCACGCACCTACTAAAACCTTCATTCAGACACTTATACATCCACTCATTCTTCAATATGTAAAACATATTTAAACTTTACAGAAACACATAATCACTGGATGTTGTCATCAGTGATGTCATTTGAGATGTCATCAGTGATGTCATCAGTGATGTCACTGACCATGTCATGAATGATGTAATATGTGACATCATCAGCAGTGGATTACGGGTGCGCGATATATAGTTAGTGCAACTAACTATATATGGAATTTCAATGGTTTTGTGTGAGTAAAATAAGGTTTTTTAAATGCTAATTCCTAACTATATATGGTCTATAACCTATGGTTTTTTCAGTGAATATATATATATATATATATATATTACCTACTGGCGGTCGCCAGTAGGTAGTTATAGTTGGGATTGATTTCCATAGGGAAATCGTAACATTCTATTTGGAATAACTTTGGCACCGGTGGAGGAATCTGCCTGAAATTTTCCTCAACTTTGCCTAGCGGTGCTCCGCTCTTTCCCTGAAAGTTTGGGGGGCATTTGTCAAGCGGGGGCCGAGATAAAAGGGGGGTCCCAAAACGTGTTTTCCCCATGTTAATTTCCATAGGGCGGTCAAACTCACTTTCAGCTCGAACGGCTGAATGGATTCCCACCAAACTTGGCAAAATTGTAGGGACTGGTAGCCCGATGTGCCTTTGCTATGTCTCAAGATATGTGCTCCAGTGGATTTCGAGTAATTTAGGTTAAAAAAAAATTATATATCTATAGCCACGCCCCGGTACGCGCACCGGGGAGCGCTCCGGGCGCGCCACGCGACTTGCGCACGGAAAGCTGATTGGCTCCCGGGTGTCTGTAAACATTCGAAACAGTCCGCAGTGGCCGCCATCTTGTGTCTCGGTAGGATCGAGACACAAGAGGTGGCAAAAACAAAGGGGGAAATGACCATAAGGGGGCAGGGTAGACCCCCCTGACCCCGTAGGTTTGATGTGGGGGCCATAAAAGGGTCCCGCGGGTGAAAAAAATGTTTTAATTTTTTTCCGATTTTCACAGGGGGAGCGCCCGGTACGCGCACCGGGGAGCGTACCGGGGAGCGTACCATGGGGAAAAATAGTGAAAATAATAGTGTAAAATAATAATTTTGAGTGATTACAGGTAGGGTAGCTCTGAAAAGAGCTTTTGGGTTCTGAGGCTGTTTTAGGTACCTACAAGTACGTCCCACACACACCCACACACACACACAACCCCACACCCACACTCCCCACACACACCTCACACACGCACACCTCCACCCACACCCAAACACCCCACACCCCACACCGACACCTTACACATCCACACCCACACCCACATCCCACACACCCACACTCACACACACACCTCACCCCCCAACACACACACACACACGCAGACACAGATACCTCACAGACACACCCCACACATCCCACACACACCCCTCCCCCCAAACACACACACACATACCTCACAGACACATCCACACATCCACACATCCCACACATACACACACATACCCCCCACACCCACACACACCCCACACACACCTCACACACCCACACCCCCACCTACACCCAAACACCCCACACACCCACACCCACACACACACCTTACACACCCACATCCCCACCCACACCCACATACCCCACACACCTGCACACACCTATACACCTCATCCCCCCAGACACACACACACACACACACCTCACAGACACACCCCATACATCCCCCACACACACCTCCCCCCCACACATGGGGAAAACTCAGTGAAACACTAAAATAATAATTTAAAGTGCTTAGAGGTAGGGTAGCTCTGAATAGAGTTGTTGTGTTGTGTGGGTGATTTAAGTACCAACATGTAGGTACCAATGCAGAGTCTTAAATTCAATGTAGACTGTGTCATCTGTAGATAATGTGCATGTTGTTACAGAAGTTATTGTGGTATATGGAATCTATACTATAGTCTGTCAGGAAAGCAGAAACAACATGGAGGCAGGAGATGAAAAAGAGATGTCAAATACACATTGGAGATAATAAAGTGGGAGAAAGGAAGTAACTATGAGCAAAATTACTATGTAACACAAAAAATTGCACAGTATACTATAAGTCTCACATTATATTATATTCATTTTGGTACTATTTCATTGATGACATATAAAAAAGAATAATGTCTGGAACAATTTTTAATTATTAAATATAAATTTATTGCTCTGATTTTTCAAAATGTAATAAGACTTCCAACATTATGTCATCGGGAATGTCCTCATTTGGATTCCATGATTCCATTTCTTCCACATATTTCAGAAACTCTTCATCAAGAAACTGATCCAAAAAATCTGAATCGTTATTCTCTTCCTCTGGGTTGTCCTGAAGAACAAGTTCGAATGAAATATTACATTTATTTTGATCTCCTTCCATTATGTTGCTGTAAATTGCATAACAAATAAATATATCAGTAGAGATAGGGCACTGTTGGGTTTAAGTTCAGGCAGGTAGTTTTGATTTTTTAACAGTGAAGTTATCTTTGGGCAGTGTATGGTATCAGGCTGGAAGTAGAAATATAAAAAAGTGTATATCATAAAGACTAAGTAAATTGATAATTATACAAGACAAGCCTAACTCCATCCGTATCTATAACAGAGAAGCCTATCTCAATCTATAACTATTACAGAGGAATAGTATATAACTATCAGAAAATGTTTTCCAAATTAACTTAAAGTGCACAACATACTTCAGTTTTCAAAATAACATCTTACCTTTGAAAAAGAAGTTTAAGTTCTCAGTGAAAATCCTTTTGAAATGTACTTCAGGAAGTAGTAGTCAAAATGGCTGTGTTTCCCTCTCTTTCTTTATATATATTCATGTACATAACCAATCAAATGTCATGAAATAATAGTGGAAAATGAAAGTAACATTTTAATTGGTTGTAAATTCTAACACTTCAGATGTGTTTTTGTCAAGTAATTCACCTCAGGATATTTAGAGAGGGCTACAGGCCAAATGGCTCAATGGAATTCCACCAAATTTGGGAAAATGGTAGGGACTGGTATGTAGTATGGCCTATTCTATATTTGGTGAAAGTGTCTCCGGTGGTTTTTATGTAAATTAACTTTTAAAAAATGTTGGGAGCGCTTCCCGGTGCGCGCCCCGGTACGCGTACCAACAGCGCAACGGGAGTCCTCCATTTTGTGTTTCGGTAGATTTGAGACAAAAAATGGAGGACAAACAACGTTGGGAATGGGTATAAGGGGGCATCGTAGGCACTCCCTGACCCTCTAGGTTTTCTGAGGGGGTCTTAGGAGGCCCATATAGGCGAAAATATATATATATATATATATATATTTTTCGCGGGGGGAGCGCCCGGTACGCGCACCGGGGAGCGTACCGGGGCGCGTACTTTGGTAAAAAATAGTGAAAAAAGTTAGAAAAATATAATCTTTTGGAGTGATTAGAGACAGGGTAGCCCTGAAAATGGGTTTTGGGTTCTGTGGCTGATTTAGGTACCTACAAGTAGGTACCAATGCACAGTCTTAAATTCAGAAGGAATATTCTATTCCCCTCATCTGAAAAGTGCACACCATCTCCTCTGTAGATATCTTGCATGTTGTAACGCAAGTTGTTGTTGTATATTGAACTCATTCCATAGTCTCTCATGTAAGCAGAAACAGATTTATTCACATGTTTCCGTGCTTTCTCAAATTGTGGACAAAATTGGTTGGACCAGTTCCATTTCTGCCTTTGGCATATATTGGAATATACCAAGGCAGTTTGTGGAAAAAGTGTCATCAATTGCCCAAAGGTGTCCTTTAAAACCATCTCCAGACCTACCCCAGTCAAAGTGCCTACGTCATTTCCACCACAGTGCAAAATTATGAGGTCAGGGTGCGGCAGATGGTAAAAGGTTTTCACCAATGGTATCAATTGATGACATCTCAATCCTCTTTGGCCAATCCATTTTATGTGCACATTTGGTAAATCAAGGTTGTGAAAATTTCTGGTAGCTGCATACCTTTGAGCCCAGTGAATGTAGCTATGTCCAATAATCCAGACAGAGTACATGGTGAGAGGAGGTTCTGGTGCAGTCAGATGAAGTGTAGGAATGAAATGGCAGTTGGACCAGTAGGAGTTTGCAAAAAAAAACTGTGGAGTTTCAGTGCTCTTGAATCACAAGCAATGATTGGTGGATTCAGATAGTTGTAAACTGAAAGTTAGGGTGCATGGTTCTGTTGTGTGTAAGAAGTAATTTGAATGGTTAAAAAAAGTCATTTAAAGAAAGATTGCAGTGGATAAGCTGGTGTATTGAGAGGTCAAACATCCTTGCTCATTTGATTTGCAACATTGTAGAATAAACTTTTAACCCTGGGAGCTCAGTGAGGAGGGAGTTGCTATGGTAACAGGTAGAAAGGGCTGAGGGGGGAAGGGTGTTGATTTGAAAATAGAGAGGGAAGAGTTTTGATTGGTTACTATGAGGAATATGTGTGTACAATTAGAGGTGTTCTGTGCCATTAATGGTTGCAGTGCCTGGAGAACATACCTTTTGCTCTGCTAAAGAAATATTGGTGTGTGTATCTGACACTGTTCTGAATCTCCCAAAGCATTTGTAAAGGTGAGTTATGATTCATTTAGATAGAGAGTTCAGATTAAGAAGCACATTGATTTTCTTTGCTGTTGGTTTGTGTGATGCTTTTTGAAAATGCATGGTTTCTATATTTGTAAAATAGAGGATTTGTATTTTGTGAAATAGTGATGTTTCAGTAGTGAAGTTGAATGGTTGTACATAGGACTTGCACTCTGTATCTAAAATGTTATTTTTAAAATCAATTTTAGGGTAAATGAATGGGTTTCAGTAGTGAAAATGAATGCTTGTACATAGGACCTGTGTTGTGTTCCTAAAATGGTAATTGAAAAACGATTTTAGTGCAAATCAATGGGTTTGAGTAGTGAAAATGAATGCTTGTATATAGTATCTGTGCAGTGTTTCTAAAATGTTAATTTAAAAACGATTTTAGTGCAAAACAATGGGTTTTAGTAGCGAAAATGAATGCTTATAAATAGGATCTGTCATCTGTTCATAAAATATTAAATAAAAAACGATTTTAGGGCACATTAATGGCTTTCAGTAGTGAAAATGAATGCTTGTACATAGGACCTGTGTTCTGTTCCTAAAATGGTAATTGAAAAACAATTTTAGTGCAAATCAATGGGTTTGAGTAGTGAAAATGAATGCTTGCATATAGGATCTGTGCAGTGTTTCTAAAATGTTAATTGAAAAACGATTTTAATGCAAAACAATGGGTTTTAGTAGTGAAAATGAATGCTTATAAATAGGATCTGTCCTCTGTTCATAAAATATTAAATAAAAAACGATTTTAGGGCAATTTAATGGCTTTCAGTAGTGAAAATGAATGCTTGTACATAGGATCTGTGTTCTGTTCTAAAATGGTAATTGGAAAACGATTTTAGTGCAAATCAATGGGTTTGCAAAAAGTGACGCATCAGCAGTGCAAAACTGACGCAGGGCCTCATAAATGAGGTTCATCTTTTTGTTGCACACTACTCCAGTTTAGTCTTGTCCACTGCACTCTTGGACACAAGCCTCACCTTTTGTGATCCCCTGGACAGGCTTCGTCTCATCTGCACTCCTGCTTAGGTGTCAGAATCCTTTGCCTCAGTCTTATGCCTGCTGTGAGGCAGGTGCAAGATTTTTACGTAACAGTGTCCTAAAAGTGATGCAGTGAAATCTCATAGATTTCACTGCATCAGTATTACGAGGCTTTTTGCGGAGAAATGACCCTTCTGTGTACATTACACCTGACAGAGGTATAATGTGGCGCAGAGGTTTAAAAAGTGACGCATCTACCTACATGCGTCACTTTTTAAATATGGCGCAACAAGGCACATGTTTTATGCCGCCGATGCATTACAAAAAGTGACGCATCAGTAGCGCAAAACTGACGCAGGGCTTTATAAATGAGGCTCATCTTTTTTTTGCACACTACTCCAGTTTAGTCCTGTCCACTGCACTCTTGGACACAAGCCTCACTTTTTGTGCTCCCCTGGACAGGCTTCATCACATGAGCACTCCTGCTTAGGCCTCATAATCTTTTTTTAGAATAACATTTGAAAAACAGAGAAAAGGTCATATGTATAAGCTTTTCATTACACTACTGAAACATTTTTGGGGCAAAATAATGTATTTTACATTTTTGAGAAAGAATAAATAGTGTGTGCATGATTACATAAAATATTTTGACCTTTTCACAATCATGTCACCTGTGTTACCTCAGATTAGGAAGTAGATTGTACAGATGAAGTGAGGCATGTCCAGAGGGACAGAGGAGGTGAGGCCTGTGTTCAAGACTGTAGTGAGAGAGAGGCTTTTCTTGGAGAGCGTAGGTGGTGAGACCTGTGTCTAAGAGTGCAGTGGACTAGGCTTCATGAAGCCTATCTCCCAATGCACTCTTAGACACAGGTCTCAAGTTCTTTGCACCCGTGGACAGACTTCTCTTCTACTACACTCTTCAATAGAGGCCATACCTCTTGTGCACCCCTAGACAATCCTTACCTCATCTGCAACCCTGAATAGACTTCAACTAATTGGCATGCTTAGACAGGCTTCAGCTTATTTACACCCTTGGACATGCGTCACCTCATCTGCACCTACTTACTATCAATTATACTCAATACATTGAGGCCTGTTCAGAGGACAGAGATGAGGTAAGGCTTGTCCAAGGGTAAGAGGAGGTTAGTCCTCTCCATTGTAGTCATGGACACTGAATGCTTGTACATAGGACCTGCACTATGTGTCTAAAATGTTATTGAAAAATCGATTTTGGGGCAAATTAATAGCTTTTACATTTTTGAGAAAGAATAAAAAGTGTGTGCATGATTAAATAAAATAATTTGAAGCTTTCACAATCATGTTACCTGTGTTACCTCAGATTAGGAAGCACACTGAGAGCGTTATTTATGAAAACAGCGATGCGTCACTTTTAACT
The DNA here is from genome assembly GCF_964261635.1 of Lissotriton helveticus. NCBI lineage: Eukaryota > Metazoa > Chordata > Amphibia > Caudata > Salamandridae > Lissotriton > Lissotriton helveticus. The sequence continues at coordinate 1,475,856,471 of NC_136065.1, forward strand.
GTGCACTCCTTGTGACACCAATGATGCATTATATTTAATGTATGATGCATCATGTTTCTAGGACTTATAGATAAGTCAGTATTTCTGATGTATCTGTAAGCGCAAAAGTGATAAATTGCTGGAGTGTGTCACAAAAATTACGCAACTCCAGCAATGCATCCTTTCACATGGGGAAAGCCCCATGTGAAAGCGTTTGCCTCAGTCTTACGCCTGCTGTGAGGCAGGTGCAAGATTTTGACGTAACAGTGTCCTAAAAGTGACGCAGTGAAATCTCATAGATTTCACTGCGTCACTATTACGAGGCTTTTTGCGGGTGAATGCCCCCTCTGTGTACATTACACCTGACAGAGGTATAATGTGGTGCAGAGGTTTAAAAAGTGACGCATCTACCTACATGCGTCACTTTTTAAATATGGCGCAAAAAGGCACATGTTTTATGCCGCCGATGCGTCAAAAAAAGTGACGCATCAGCAGTGCAAAACTGACACAGGGCCTCATAGATGGGTTCATCTTTTTTTGCACACTACTCCAGTTTAGTCCTGTCCACTGCACTCTTGGACACAAGCCTCACCTTTTGTGCTCCCCTGGACAGGCTTCATCACATCTGCACTCTTGCTTAGGCCTCATAATCTTTTTTTAGAATAACATTTGAAAAACAGAGAAAAGGTCATATGTATAAGCTTTTCATTGCTCTACTGAAACATTTTTGGGGCAAATTAATGTCTTTTACATTTTTGAGAAAGAATAAATAGTGTCTGCATGATTAAATACATATATTTCATCTTTTCACAATGATGTCACCTGTGTTACCTTAGATTAGGAAGTAGATTGTGTAGATGAGATGAGGCATGTCCAGAGGGACAGACGAGGTGAGGCCTGAGTTCAAGACTGTAGTGGGAGAGAGGCCTTTCCTGGAGAACATAGGTGGTGAAGCCTGTGTGTAAGAGTGCAGTGGACTAGACTTCATGAAGCTTATCTCCTACTGCACTCTTAGAAACAGGTCTCACTTTCTTTGTACCTGTGGACATACCTCTCTTCCACTACACTCTTCAATACAGGTCTCACCTCTTCTGCACCCTTGGAGAATCCTCACTTGATCTGTAACCCTGAATAGACCGTTTGCTTTTTGTCATTGCTTTGTTGTTTGATAATAGTGGTCTATAATGTGCTATTTTTTTTTAACACAGATTGGAATCAAGATTTCAAGAGTAAGGAAAGATGCCCTCAAGGCAAAGAAGAAGGAAAAATGAAATAAGGTTACAAACAAAAACAGCAACGGAATTACAGCACTCTTCAACAACAAATACTTCAAAAAACAGGAACAAAGCTCCTGGTAAGACAACTAAGTCTTTCTTAACATATGTAGATCAAAAAAAAATGTTGGACAGCATGTAGAAAAAGAGAATGAGAGAGTAAATTTGAAAAGGAAGGAGAGAACCTCAAAGAATCCTACAACTGGAGCAGGAGAGAATAATATGTATAGGAATAGAAGGCAGAATCAGTTTAGAGACATTCGTAAACGAATGTTTCGCAATAGGGTGGTTTTAAATTTGTTAAAAAACATTAGGAAAGGTAAACAGAGAGCTGCTTTTTATAAGAAAAAGAAAAATGTAGAGAAGATTGTTGATCAGGCTTTTGAAGTTAAGAAAAAATTATTTATTTTAATAATCAATAGAATTAGGACACTTAACAAGACAATTGATGTTTTCGAATCAAACAGTAGATTGAAAAGAGTAATTAATCGGACTAATTTTTGTAAAAAAATTTCAGGAGAATGGATGCACAGTTCAAGTTGTGAGCCATTTTTTAATGAGGAGAGTTACTACCAGGAGAACGATTTAGTGCATACAGTTGCGACCAGTGGTCGAGCGTATGAAGTGAAAGACGGTTGTCCGATTGAAAAAGAGAAATTTGTGCCTAGAGAACCAGAAGAGGTGTTAACTGATGAAGTTTTAGGGAGACGTACTAAGGGTCCAGTGTACACTTGGAAGTGTAGTCGTATTTGTAGTGTGCGACAGGAATCAATAGATTTGTTTTGTAATTTCTTACGTACATATAGTAAGAAAAGTCTAAAGCAGAAAGTGAAGTTGTTGCAAGACTTAGATCCTTGCAGAGTGAGAGAAAACACAGGTTTGCAAGGGCATTCACTGGCTTGTCTTTCTAGAAAAGTCTGTCAGAGTGTTTTTCATCATTTTAGGATGTTAGCAGTGCATCATACCAAAATGAGGAAACTAGTGAGAATGTTGTATTATGCAAAACGTCCATCACTTAAGCTTAAACAATTAAACAGTGCTCTTTTGCATGGGACTGAATTAGATGTGAAGAAGATTTGTGAAGAAATTGAGATTTGTTATTTTGGTGAAAAAGAGGACAGTGTAGAAATTGACACAGCAATTCAAGGTAATGTGGAAGAGAATGTACAGATTTCAAGTACAGAAAAGTTTGAGCAGGAAATTACCAGGTTTAAGGTGAAATCAAGTGAAAGGCCGAATTTTACTTGTGTGTGTTGTCGACGAAGTCATTATAAACATCAAACTAGATTAGTTGATTTATACGTAAAAAGTGAAAAGATGAATAATTATGAGTGGAAGGATTTTGCAACTTATTTGTGGGTGGAGAATTGTTTTGATTTGAGTTGTGATCAGCGTATTTGTAAATATTGTTATGATAAATTAAATCAAAACAGAATGCCTGCCAGAGCTGTTCATAATAATCTAGAGTTGGTAGACATTCCCCGTGAATTGATGGATTTAAATACATATGAGTCTATTTTGATTCAATGTGTCCATCCTTTTCAGGCAATTGTTCGCATGGAGCCTACGATGGGGAAATTGCCTCCTACAGATTTGAAGAGAGGATTAAAGGGAAGAGTTGTTTATTTGCCTCTAGATATCAAAAAAAATATTGATACAATTGGTATAGAAAAAGTAGAAGAGGAACCTTTAGTTATTCTAGTTAATGGGGTTCCGACAAAGAGTAAGAAAATCTGGCAAGATTTAGTGGATGTTAGGAAAGTCAAAATGGCAACGTTGTATTTAGTCAAAAACAATGAGTATTACAAAGATGTATGTAATGCAGCAGAGGAAACAGCTGCAGATGAAGACAGTGATTGTTCAGGCGGCCAAATTGAAAAAGTTGATGTGTCTAGAAGTGAAGAAATATATGAACATTATACTGTTCATCCTTTGCATTCCAAAGAAGTAATGGGGAATGCAATTGAATTGTTTCAAATGAAATCAGCAAAAGGAAGTCCCATTAGTGTATGGGAAGAAAGTTTGGAAGCTCGTTGTTTTCCACAGCTATTTCCAACAGGTCGAGGTGGACGATATGACGATCGACCACTTCAAATTCCTGCATCTGAATATCGAACTGTAAGATTATATGCTGAAGATCCATGGTTTCGTCAATGCATTCCCTATTTGTTTCATTTACTGTATGAAAGTGACTTGTCTGGGCTTTCTTATGCAGTAAACCATATACTGAAAAGTGGAGCACATCTGCAAAATATTTCGGCGAGGGACTTTATGGAGAAAGTGAATCTGCAAGATAATATTTTGGAATCTCATTTAATCAATCTCATGGCATGTCAGCGTGGTACAAACGAGTATTGGTACCGTCGTCATGGGGAATTGAAATGTATGCTAAGAAACTTAGGAACTCCTACATGGTTCCTCACTCTTAGCTGTGCCGAGTATGCATGGGACGACTTACTTGAATTTCTACGCGAGGCAAATGCAAAAATACAAAATATAGAATTCAAAACACCTGGAGAACTGTGTTCTTTGGATCCAGTGAATGTATGCAGATATTTCAATCATAGATTTGAAGCTATGATGTATTTTATTACCAACAAAAAAAATCCTCCCCTTGGAGAGGTTTTGGATTTCTTTTGGAGAAAGGAGTATCAAGCGAGAGGTGCTCCTCACATACATATGTTGTTGTGGATTAAAGATGCACCCAAATTTGGAACAGATTCGGATGAGACAGTGATGAGCTTCATTGAAGAGTATTCAACATGTGCCGTTCCAAAAACAGTTTAAGGCAACAAGTTTTACGCTTTCAATCCCATCGTTGTGGAAAGTACTGTCGTAGAAAATTCAGAAACAAGGACAAGTTCTACACAAAATGTCGTTTCAGCTTTCCACGACCAGTGATTTCTAAAGGAAGAGTAAATAATTTGATGTCTTCTCTGCGACATACTGTGACGAGGAAGTCACCAAAAAATACATACAATTTAAAAAGAAACGAAGAGTCCAAATACATCAACGACTACAACCCAGTGATTTTGTCCATGTGGAATGCTAACATGGATATTCAGTTCGTTGCTGACAACTCTATTGCTGTGGCTCGATATGTGACGTCTTACATCACAAAAAAAGAAAAAACAGAACTGAAGGAAATGTGGGAGGACATTTCACATGAAAAGAGTCTAAGCTAGAAAATATACAGTTACAGTCTGAAGATGTTGTCGCATCGAGAAATTGGAGCATATGAATGTTCTGATCGATTGTCATCAGCAAGTCTCTATGCCAAATCTAGAACCATCATTTGGGTGAGTCTAGGTCTTGCTGCAACACGAAATCGAGTTTTGAAATCTGTAAAAGAGATAGAGTATTTGGCGGAGAAAGAACCAGAAAGTACAGATTTATTGAAGACAAACATGTTGGATACATACTATCCAAATAGAAGTCCTCACCTTGAGAACGCTTGTCTCTATGAAGTTCTTCAAAGCTATATTTATAAGAGGAACATCAGAGAAGATATCAATAATGGAATATATGCTGTCATTGGATGTGAAGGATATCTAGTGAAACAGAAAAAAGGCCATTTGATCAATCATCGAAAATTGAGTTGTGAAAATCCAGACAAAAGGGAATTTTACTATTTAGCTCTTTTGCAACTCTTTAAGCCATGGCGTACAGAAGAGGAACTACTTGGAGATTTTCTCTGTTACGAAGATTCATTTAATGCAACCAAGGATACCATAGAATGTCCTGTTTTTCCAAATTATCTGCAAATGTTGAACGAAGAAATAGAGCAAGAAGCCACAATTGCTGCAGAGATTGCTAGAGACAGTTCTCAAGACAGTCAGAGTTCTGCTTCATTGAGTCAGGATCCAGTTGGAGGACCAATTATTCAAAATGAAGCTGCCACTGCCATGGATGAGGTGGAAAGAGCTATTGAACAAGCTCAAGATGATGTAGTTAACTTAGAAGATTTGGTGAAACAACTAAACCTTAAGCAGAAACAGATATATGACAAAGTCACAGATCAGATTGAACATGGATTCACTCATGAGAAAAAAGAGTGCTCATGTACATCATTTAAACCAGTCCAACTGTACGTAAGTGGAGAAGCAGGAACTGGAAAAAGTTTTCTGATTAAAGCAATTGCAACTTATCTGCAGAAAAGGACTGAATCACCGCTATCTTGTGTTGTTACTGCTCCAACTGGGCTGGCAGAACATAACATTAAAGGGATTACTTTACATTGTTTACTGATGCTGCCAGTGGAGCATGATAACAAATTGCAATATCACAAGCTATCTGGAGATGCGTGTTCCGAAGTTTCGAGAGTCCTGAAGAAAATGAAACTTCTTATCATTGATGAAGTAAGCATGGTGTCAAATATAATGCTTGCTTTTGTGCATTTGAGAATGCAAGAAATTCTTAGAACAGACTATGATGTCTTATTTGGAGGAAAACATATTATTGTTTTTGGAGATCTACTGCAGTTGACTCCAGTGAAAGGACAACTTGTGTTCAAAATGCTCACGCATGAAGATACCAGGAAGTGCCTAGGAAGCATTGGAAACGTTAATATATGGTTAAACTTCAAATATGCAGAACTGCTACAAAATATGCGGCAGGCAAAGGATGAAGATTATAAAAATATTCTACAAGATGTAAGAATCGGAAAAGTAAGTCAGCAAGGGAAAGAAGCTTTACATGGACGATTAATTTCAAATTTGTACCTAAATGAAAACATTCTTCCAGAGTATATTTTTAAGAAAATTAATGAGAAGAAATCTGGCATATGTTTGATGCCAACTCTGAAAGAATGTTCCATGTTCAACAACAAAATGTTAAAGTTAGAAAATGGAGAGATAGTGAAACTGGAAGCTATAGATAAAATTGAACATATGGGAGCAACAATTATTTTGTCTGAAAATTTGAAATCAAAATTGGATTCATTAGAGAAGACTATATCTAAAACTGCTGGTTTTGAAAAGACTCTGAATGTGTGTTTAAATTGTCGTATCATTTTGAGAAGGAATTTAAATGTTGAAAGAGGTCTGGTAAATGGAGCAATGGGTCATGTTGTTGGTTTTGTGAATTACAAAAATAGAGATGGAATTGAAAGTTTAAAAATTTAATTTGATGGCATTGAGGTAATAGAACAAATTTGTCGTTGTTCTGCTAGATTTTTGCTTGTGAAAGACTTATATGTTCGCCGAAAACAGTTTCCTATTTGTTTGGCATATGCGGTGACAATTCAAAAAATCTCAAGGTTTAAGTGTAGATAGCGCTTTGGTGAACATTGGAAGTTCTGTGTTTAAAGAGGGTAAGGTATATGTGGCATTATCATGAGTCAGAACTTTATCAGGATTGTACTTGATTGAGTGTGATGAAACAAAGATTTGTGCAGATCTACATTGTGTTAAAGAATACAATAGGTTAAGAAGAGAGTATGCTCCACATTTGCCTCAATATCCTCTATTTGAAAAACGTGTGGTAGGCCGAAAAAGAAGAAATGAGAATAATTGCAGTGAGGTAGTAGCAAAAAGACAAAAAGTAGATGAAACTGTAATTGTAAGGAGAAAGAAAAAGGATTCTGTTGAAGATGTTGTTGGATTTCAGTTTGAAAACAGTTCTGGTGTCAACTGCTATGCTAATGTAGTGGTTAATGTTGTTTTTTTTCTTCAAAATATACAAGAACAGATTGTTGAAAATCAGGATCAAAGATTCTGTTGTTTGTTGAATTCCGTGTTTGAGAAATGTAGCAGTGATAGAGCAAAAATAGAAAGTGTTTCAGAAATTCGAAATCTTCTAGACATATGTTCTGGTCAAAATCAATTTTCACAGAATATTCAGCAGGATTGTCAGGAATTTTTAATGTATATGTTTGATGTATTGGAAGATGAAGGTGTAGATATAAAAAATCTTTTTAGCCTTTCTTATCAATGGCAGCATGACTGCGACAACTGTAGTTTTTCAAGTACTACTAGAATAGACACTGAAAGATTTATATATTTGACTTTACCAGACTGAAAATCAGTGCCTTTTAATAATCTAGTTAAAGCAGCGGATCACAATATGGTGTGTACCCAATGTAAGTCTACTATGCTGTCCACATTATTTCTACAAAATTATGGTCAGTATGTCATTTTAATGTTCCAACGATGTAGACCTGATGGAACTAAATTGACAACTTCTATTAAAAATTTTGTTGGTTCTCAGTTATCAATATCAGGAAGAACCTTTGCAACTGTAGCTATTATTTTTCATGACGGTCCTTCTACAACATCAGGGCATTACACATGCTATTTAAAAAGTTGTAAATGTTGACCCACTGTAACGACATTCATTTGACTTTCAAACAACGTTTGCCTTTTGGCTTAAAAAATTCATACCTAGTGTTTTTACAACCACAATTTAAGTTAAGGTAATTGGCCTTTGAAGACGGGAGCAGTTAATAAAGGTTATTTTTCTGTTTAAAAATATATTCTGAGTACAAGTGATCCAGGTAATATAAAAAATTGACTTGTCATACAGGTACTGTAAGTGGATCTCATAGTATGTGATATTAGTATTATACGAAATGATGAACATGAGTGAGTCAGAGATGGTTTTACAAATACTTAAATATTGTGAAAATGTTGTATGAGCCTTTCTTTCAGAATGTCGGAAAAAAGGTAATTTCAGAGTTTCTTAGAGTTAATTTAAAAATATACTCATACATCTGACACTATTTGGCCAAAAGGAAAGGTACAGGAATGAGTAAAGAGTCATGACTGAAAAAAAGAAGTATATGAAAATAATGAAAATATTTCAGATGTTCTTGGAGCTTTTCTTCTAGAAAGTCGATGAAATGGATTTTTTAGTGAACAGCTGAGTACTTTGCAACGAGAAAAGGACCTCCATGATATACTATTTGGCCTCAAGGAAAAGTAAGTCAATCAAAGATTAGTGTACATTTGTCATTTGTCAGTATCTAAGGTTTTTTTTAAAACACAATCTTTTAGATTGTGGTTTTTTTTCCTGCTGTCATATGATGAGTAATTTGAACTCACTGTTTTAAGTGAAATCCAATATATTCTGAGAACAGCAAAAATAAACTATGTAACATGTTGTACAAGTTAAACTATAATTTGGATTGTGTAAATCAAATTTTATTCCCATTCTCTGACACTCATTTTCCTTTTTCCTCTCTCTTTCAGCTCTCGTTACTCACTCACACTGCCTTTCTCTCACTCTGTTTCACACCCATTCGTTTACTGCACTTCTTTCACAACCCCTCATTCTCATTTCAACTGTCTGCATCCCCTCTCTCCCTTGCACCACTTTTCAGCTTTCAGTCTCTCTGCTTTACTTCCCTTTTCCGTCTTTTCCTCCTTTGCTCTTTTACTAATTCCTCTTTACTCACTGAGCAGTATTGTTGCACTCTATCACTAAAACTTACCCACTCTCCCTCGCTTATCTTTGTTTGCTCCTTTCTTTTGACCTCTTTTCTCTATTTTTCGTTCACTACCTCTATGTCCTCAGTGCCTCACTCTCCTTGTGTTATGTTCACTTGTGTTTATCTACCTTCTATCATTTCTTTTACAACAACTTCACTGCTCCTCTCTCGTTCTTCATCCCATTTCTTTTACTCTGGTTCCATTACTATCCCTCATTTCCTTCTTTCAATGTCCTTCTCTTTACTTTCATCACCAAATTATTTTCTCTCAGTACCACTCTTTTAGTCGTCTTCTCCTCTCTATCCTTTTTTTTGCTCCTTACTCATTTCCTTTTCTCACTCTTTGTACTCGACCTCACTCAGTTTTTCTCTTAGTGTGTCTGTCTACTAACTTCCTGACTCCATTTCCCTCAATCGTTGTATATTATCCTCTCTCCCTTCATCCCTTCACTTTGACTGTTCTTCACTTACTCTCAGTTATCTTCTATGTTCCCTCCAACCTGCGCTCCTGTGCGCGCGCGCACACAGCCTTCACCAAGCGCTCAGAATTAATCTGAAAGCGCGCAGATCACTTAAGGAACTAAGGAAGGAGAGAGTTAGAAAGACGATCAGTGTGAAAGGCAATTGTCTCTTTTCGCCGTCAAAGATCAAGCGTCCCCGCTGGGAAGGAGATCGGAGGTGTCGGACCCCTGTGGTGATAGAACGCACATTAGCCTGGGCGTGCAAAGCACACAATGGGGCTACCAAGGGACCCAGCAGGTAGTTTTAACGTACGCCACCTTTACTATTAGCCTGGGGTATGAGCTGCGCAGAGGGGCTTTCACAAGGTCTGCCTCCTGCCACATCTTTGTGGCATAAACACAAAATGACCTGTTTTTGAAAGACAATAAATAAGTGACAGAGCTGTGAAGTGGCAGCATTTATTCACAGGGCTGTTATCAAGAAGGAGCTGCAGTTAGGGTCGCCACCTTTCAAGGGCAAAAATATTAGCCATGTTTAATAGCTGCAAGGGCATGACACTAAATAAGAATGTAAACAAATCCGAATGCCCGTGGCCGGCAAAGGGACTCCGCGCACCTTCCAGACAGAAGGAATCCTGTGAAAAGAAAGGTATTTGTGCTGCATGTTTTATTTATTTAATCTGCTCAGTACACAAAATAAACTCCACGCTGTATGAGGGACATATGGTGTCAAGAAAAGGTGTAATATTCATAGGCAGTCCTGCTCTTCCCACAGCACTTGTTCTGGTGTTACCTTCCTTGTGCAAGCATTAGTGCACTGTCAGTCGCCTGATGAGTCACTGCTTGAAACAGAGGTGGGTGAGCTGAACGTTTCGAACACCCCCGAAAACTGCAGTAGGGATAATTAGAGGCCCTCATTGTGAGGTGTGGGGAACCCACAGGGCCTAGAGGGCTCCTGCTCCCCGGGGGCATGGAGGCGTCCAGGGGTGAGATGGGAAGCCGGGGAGAGCATTGCCGCAGCTCTTCTTTCCTCTCTGCGCTTCCTCCTGTTATTGGTGCCTGTTCGCAGGATGCTCACACTCCTTGTTTATACTGGAACTTCAAGGGATGTGTAATACAAAAATGCAGGTGAGAATTGTGCCAGAGCAGCAGTCCCGCCACCCTCCTTAAATGTGCCCCCAAACACGACATCCGTTAATGCAGGGTATTCACAGGTGAGGAACACCCTTGTTTTATATGCCGTGTGGGTGTGTTCCAAGAGGGCGGCAGGCGACGTGCATGTTCTGATGACGGGGTTGGAACCCCTGTCAGTGCAGTGATTACTACAGGCTCGCATGCAGCGAGTGTGGTGAAACATTGCTTAACATGAAAGAGTGCAGCCACAGACCAGACACGTATGAAAGGACGGGGCTAACCGGGCTGGAGGGTGCGTGGTAAGTGTTGGGCCATGAAGGATACGATGAGGAGGGGTCTTAATGTGATAGTCCGTGAGGGAACACAGCCAAAATAGGCCAGACCAAACTTTTGGGATTGTTTTTTTTATTTTTATTTTTTATTAAAAAAAGTCACTGGTTGGGCATAAGAGATCAAGAGGCGTCAATAGCTGCCCTTCAAGAGAAGCAGATTCTGTGATTGTCTGGACGAAGGGAGGTCCCCTGCAGAGGACGCCAGCCAAGAAAGGGAGCAGGCGGCAGAAGTGGCAGAATCGGCTGTGTGGAGTAGAAGTTGGTGGCAGATTTCGGAGGAGGGGAGTGAGGGGGTGTGAAGAGAAGTAGAGGGGAGGGAAATGGAGTGGATAGGAGAACACGAGTATGTATCTGTGAGATAGAGAGGCAAGTGTGTGTGTGTGTAAGAGAGAGATACTGGAATGTGCTGGTGAGATAAAAGTGTGTGTGTGCTAGAGAGACAAAGAAGGAGCCAGTGAGAGACCTTCTACTATGTACATTAGAGATAGACTGCACCTCAGTGAGGGTAGGTGCTGGAGTAAACAAAAGTCTGTTTATTTTCCAAGCAGGGCACCTAAACGTCGCTATACAGTTCTGTCTTGTGGCAACTGTTGGCTCTACTTTTCACATAACTGTTTTTTTTCTTTATTTTATTAAGATCCCAAAAGGTACAAAACAGAGATACATCTGCTCTCAGCATTGGACCTAAAACATTCCATCTTGCTAAATATGTTGTCCATGTGAGGAATTATTGTTCACCTTCTCCCCTGAGAAATCTTCAGAAAAGACTGGATTATCACTTTTGAGCTCTGGACATGGGGTAACAAGCACTATATAAATACAAACCTATTTTCCTCTTCTATCCTTCTGAATCCAAATAACTAGCTAACCTATCCACCACTTAAAAATGTACTTACATGTTTCACTTTACTAATTCAACAATAATCCTCTATGGGTCTCAGAGTAGTGTGCTACTCGCCAAAAAAAGCGCTTTGACGCCTCGTCTGGCGTAGTAAGCACTATACAAATGCAATTACAATACAATACAATTAGTAATATGACTTTTCTCCCTTTTTTACCTTAATTATTTTTAACGCATTGTTAGCTCCGCTCTGGGACCCCTTTGAAAGTGTTTTCTATTTATATTTTCTGTTTAAAGTTGTACAGATAAGGGCTAAAAATACTGGCTTTAAGTGATTGCTTATTTTTGTAGCCACTGGGACATTACAATACCTGTGGTAGAAAACCAACCAGGTGGCTACCCTTGCTACAGTCCATCATGCAACCTGTACAAAGAAAGTACATAACCTGGAAATGATATGGCACAGTAGTTTTGAAGCCTACTTAAACCCAAAGTACTGAAGCACTTAGATGCCACTGAGGAATATAAACTGCTTCACTAAATGAGACAGACTGAGCAAAGTGTTAATGTAGCCCCTGGTGAAGACCACTTCAATTATGCAGTAGAAGAGAGTCAAATTATGCGGCAGGGTTGTCTAAATTATGCAGCACGAAAAGGCACAATTGCGGGATACTGCTGCATATTTAGTGATAGTATTACCTCATTATTTTGTCTCTTTGGACATAAGTTGCATCTCATTAGTATAGGTTTAACACTCACATTTAGCAATAAGCAACAGAAAGTTCCCTCGATGACAGAGGGTTGTGACTCCCCCTTATGATATTGGGACTATATACAAGAATGAGGGGGCAGGGGGTTAATCTGTTTTTGTTTGTTGCTGTTTTTTTTATCTTTTAGGTTCTGGTTTTAGGATTATTATGTGTACAACTGTTTGCCTCACATAACCAATACTGCTCATTTGTTACTATTATTGTGATCATCCTGAGATCCTGCTTACTTATTTGTGTTCAGTTAAAGCCTGTTCGAGTATTTCCAGCATGCCGACCCCAAAGCAAATAACAAGTGATTAATCTGTGTTGAATTTGAAATTCCTGTTTTATATTTTCATGCTTGCAGAGCTTGAGCAGTGGAAAGTGATGTTATGTATTAAACTAAGACTCCTACATTGTACTGATTGGCGAACTTTACCCAAAATCAATAAAGTTTATTCAAAATAAAAGCAAGAGAAAGGTGACCATTCAACCTTTGCAAAGGGCCTTCCAATGCAAGTAACACATGCTGTTGTATTTTTAGTATCTTTCTGGAAATGTTGTTGTAGTGCGGTATAAGTGGCAGAGTGTTTGTTTGCACTGACCTAAAGGTAGTATATTTTGTGCCATAAGGGAGGTTGAAGGTGTGCTCCAATTGAGAAGTAATTAGTCTGTAGGAACATTTATGCATGGAAGTGAATGTGAGCCAGAAATAGCACATTGAGTTGCCCACACATCTTGTTTCATCCTGTCACCTGCACCTGATGGAGCGTTTGCTAGGGAGGAGTTACTTCTTCTTTGCTTTTTGGTGATCTTAACAATTGTTGATTATCCTTATTCGTTCCAGGAGTATGTGCCAGAACTTGAGATCTTCTGAAATTGAACAAGTAGTGGAGTTATGTGATTTCTTCAATGGATTCCACGCTGTTGGATCTTAAATATTCCATTGTTAAAGTCCTGAGACCCCTATAGGTGACAGACCAGCCTACAAATACATTTAAATAGGTTTGCCTCCCTATGGCGACTGACAGGGTAATTGGAATCAAATCAAAACACACATTAAGCACTTGGTAGCTTATACACAGCATTTACTTGCATAGGGATTTGTTGCATGTTGGCGCATGTAGCCTTAGCCGTGGTGCACAAACACCCTTCTTTGGTGCACAAACACTCTTCTTTGCCGCACACAGAGGAAAAAAATTAGAGGGAACATTGGTTATCTTATATTTCTCAATCTTCTAAATGCATCCTTAATTAGACTCTTTTCCGTCTCTGTTATTATCTTTTTACTTACTACTGTTTCCTGACTTAGTTTTGCTAACTCACATTGTTTTAGTATCTTTCTTACCTTCAGTTCATTTCTCTGTTCTTCTCTTCCTCTGTGTCAGTGAATCTTTATGCCTTACTCTTAGTAATTTGCTCTCATTCTATTTCTTTTTTTTCTCTTTTTATCCTTCTACCTTACTTTATTTCCCTTTCTGTGTCCTTCACTCTTACTTTATTTCTAAATACACTGTTATGATTTTTAACCTCTTCATTTGTATATTTTAATTTAAAATACAAATGTTTCTAATTATGACTTATTTTTTCTTCTCTCTTTCACAGATACAAAGTGTAGTAAAAAAATTAATTGAAGTTACATTTATTATATGGTAAGTATGACTATAAAAATGTATTTTGTCATTACCCTTTGCTTTAAGCTCACTAATATTTTCTCAACCAACCTCACTCCTGTGTCTTTATTCTGCTTCCCTCACTTATTCTTATTCTCCATGTTTACTCCAATTTCCCTATTTCCCCTCTCATATTCAACTTCTTTCAATCCCTATTCTTTACTTCACTTACCCTCTGTTCCCTTCCTTTGCTTCTTCACTCATTCTGTTTTTCTTAATTATTTACCTTACTCCTACACACACACCTCATCCCCCTCTCAATACATACAAACACCTCTAACATACACCCCACACACACACCACACACACACCTCATTCACACAAAAAATCCCCCCACACACACTCTTCACATACACACACACATTCCATACACACACATACATCGCACACATATACACCCCACACCCATACACTCCTCACACACCCTCACCTCCACCCACACCAAAACACCCCACACAGCCACACCCACAGACACACCTTACACACCCACACCCCGACCTACACCCACTGACTCCCTATAAGTCACACACACTGCATTACTTATCTTTCTTTGCTGTTTCACTCAAACCCATTCAGGTACTGTTTTCTTTACTCTCCTTGTCCTTTCTCTTTGTCACTCCCCATGTCTTATCCTAATTCAATTTTTCACCCTCTTTCACCCGTCTTTACTTACACTAACTGGTCTTTTCTTACCCTCTCTCACCGTTCTTCATTTATCCCGGTTACGCCACTACCCTTCATTCTCAATTTTTTACTGTCCTTTCTTTTTCTTTCAACACCCACTCACATTCTCCCACTATCTCTACTTTAGTCTTCTTCCTCTCTCTTCCCTTCTTTCGCTCCTTTAGTCATTTTACTTTTCTCACTTTGACCCTATTACACCTTCTCTGTTTTTTACTATGTAATAAACAATCCCTCTGTGTTCATCCTGTAGCTCTCTTTCTCTTAACATTACTCTCTTTGTGTTTTTCCCTCATGCTAACTCCTTCATAAAATTTTTTTTTTTCTATTTTTTGGGGGGCGCGTACCCTAAGAAAAAAAATTTGACAGAGATTCATTAAAAATATAGGTTTATTTTTATGAATGAAAGGTACTAAAAAGAACTGGTTTTTTTCTTCTTTTTGTTGTTTTATATTTTTTTAATGTTTTTTTGAACATTTTGTACTTTTTTTGGCTTTTCAAAACAGTTTTATATTTTTTTTGTATTTTTTATGGGGAGAAACAAAAAACAGGGAATTGTAAATGGCTCAACAGGAGCAAAAAACAAAACACTGAAAAAATTACTGTTTTTTGGGGCATTTGTGATTGTCACCAGCAAGGACGACGAGCTTCATGCTCTTTTCACCATAGGCGATGAGCTTGCCACATGCAATACATGTGATTCTAAAATCTGCAAATCGTGGTTGTATACAAGGCATCATCTCCGTTGTTTCTGGTCCCGATGGAGTGCGTTGTGTTCTTTTGGAGGTGGTCCTTGAAGACTGGGGGAGGTTACTGGCCAGTTCCCTGAGCTCTGCACGAGAATAGTTGTTAGGATGCTTCCGGGTCATATGTCGAATCATGGTATTATTACCAAAGGAATATTTTTTGTTTGGGTTGCCCCTTGAGAGTTGTTCGCCACAGATTAGGCAAGTTACCTTGGCCGCATTCACTTTTTTCTTGCCCTCTGGGATTGAAAAAAACTCCCATACAATGTGTGACTTGGGCTTGTATGGGGTATTTTGTTCAGGCAGCCATGTTCTCCCCTCCTCCTCTTCCTCTTCGTCCTCCTCCTCTTCTTGACCACCAATGTACTGTTGTGGTGGTCCTCTTGGTGGTGGTGGTGGTGGTGCAGATGCTCCAGCTGTTGCAGCTACAGTAGCCATTTGAAAGTACAAAATAGTTCTCTCTCTATTTCTGGAACAGGTCTTCCCCAGTCAAAGGACAAAGTCAGAATAAGGAAAGAAGGTGGGGTCTTTCATCATTTGCAAAAAACAAAGTGTCCTGAACCAATGAGAAGTGTTATTTTCAGGTCATATGACCCGGGCTTTACTCATTTGGAAACCAAAACTGTTCTGCACCAATAGAAAGTGTTATTTTCAGGTCACATGACCCGACGCGCTTACGCTACGCGCCCCGGGGCGCGCCCGTAGTTGCGCTCCGGGGCGCCCGTGGGCGCGTAGTGTAAGCGCGTCAAGACGTTGCGCGATCGTATGCGCTCGCGTGCTTCCGGGTGCGCTCACGCTGTGCGTCATATGACGCATCACGCGTCTACGCCAAACGTCACGATGTTGTTTTTGTTCGCGAAAATAGCGCTAACGGGACGCTCCCCGGTATGCGCCCTGGGGCGCGCCGCAACATTGCGCTGACCGGGGCGCTCCCCGGTACGCACCCCGGGCAAAAAAAATAAAAAATACATAATTATACAATATAAAATTCATTATAAAATGTTTTACTTTTTATACCTATAGAGATTTGCTATTAAAAAACCTATGAAATTCACTGAAAAAACCATAAGTTTCACACCAGTTATAGTTAGGAATTAGCATTTAAAAAACCTATTAAATTCACTGAAAAAACCATAGGTTTCACACCAGTTATAGTTAGCTGGAAATTTTACTCGCATAAAACCATTGAAATTCCCACGTTATAGTTAGTTGGACTCACTATAACTTGCGCGTGCAATGCACTGCTGATGACGTCACATATTACATCACTCATGACATGGTCAGTGACATCACTCATGACATCACTGATGACACCATCCTTGTGACAGAGTGACAGACCTCCTTTCACTGTAATGTAACCCTAGAAACACATATTCAAAAATAGAAACTAAAATTTTCAAAAAAATGGAGATACCCATACCAGTTACAACAACCAATTCAGTAATTCCACCATCTATATACACATCCACTCATTCACCAACAGTTCTATGTAGTCACTCATACATATACTCACTCATCATATGTAGTGATACACCTATACATCCTGTTACACACCGACAGTCATCCAAAAGATACACTCACACATACTCACACATGCAAAAAAACTATTGAACATCCATTTATTTGCATATACAGCTATACACACACTACCACATTACTTCTAAGGAACCTTACACATACTTACTCTCTTAAACAATCACTTATAGAAACACATACTTATTTAAACAGGAACTCTTACAATCCCTTACTCTCACATATAGTCACTTATATACATCAAAATTCACATATACTACATTAAAACATATGTAGTTACTGATAAAGACACTAGTGAGACAGTCATTCACTCACTAACATACACATATACACACTCATCCACCCATACAGTCCTGCACATGTGCTGTATTCAAAACACATACAAACAGAGAGTCAGTCATGCATCTATGTGCTAAGTAATACCCCCAGCAAACCATACAAACACTTATACTGATACTAGGAAAAACATCTAATAACCCATATACCTACACATGTAGCTACTCACCAACCCATGCAGCCACTTATACAAAAAGTGAAACATTAATACATATATTTAAATATTTAAACATTATTCACTAATATTTATTTTTCAGAAAGACACACATTCACTGGATGATCAGTGATGTCATGAGTGATGTCACTGACCATGTCATGAGTGATGTAATATGTGACGTCATCAGCAGTGCATTGCACGCGCAAGTTATAGTGAGTCCAACTAACTATAACGTGGGAATTTCAATGGTATTATGCGAGTAAAATTTCCAGCTAACTATAACTGGTGTGAAACCTATGGTTTTTTCAGTGAATTTAATAGCTTTTTTAAATGCTAATTGCTAAATATAACTGGTGTGAAACCTATGGTTTTTTCAGTGAATATATATATATGCTCTGCATAAATGAGTGCAGGACTTTGTTACCGCTGTTAGCAGCAAGTCACGCCATTGATGAAGGGAACATTTGTTCCAGAAACGCGTCTGGCTTTGACTTTGTATACAGATGGGAGTTTGTAATTCCTGGTTTCTCCGCAGCTGTTTGAATAAAAGAATCACGTAATCTACGAACCTGTTGGCTTTCCTCACAAGGGCTCCTTGTTGAACGGATATATATACAGCTGGTGACTCATCGCTGCTCAGCAGGGATTTTGCAAGCTCGGGATACCGAGAAGCCCGGTGTCCACCTTTCGCTTTTGGGAAGCTCAGGCGGAGCGAGGTATTTTACCTCCACCAGGACGCTGTGCCGCAGTATGGCTGTCCCTGCCTTATCGGCTAACCTGACTCGAGAGGTAGCGGCGGTACGAGGGACCCAGGGAGAACCATGGTGATGTTGGGAGCACTCGGAGAACACTGCGCCACCCACCAGCAAAGCCCCAGCAAACCCGTTGTTAATTCATCGACATCCCCCACACCACCAACCCAGATGCATCGGATTACTGCATGCTGGGAGTTGGAGTCCAGGCATTCTCCATGGCAGGCAACAGGTGTGAACAATCAGCAAGGGGGAGGTGCTTTGCGGGACTACTTATTGTGAAGGGCTGGTATTGGACTATTTTGGCGAGGGACTCTGCAATATGGGGCACTGAAGAAGGCGGAGAGCCGAAATGCATTTGCCAGTATTGCCTTTGCTGCCAATAAAAACGTGGTTTATCCCTGGATTTTCCCTCTGGCCTCTGTTCCTTCCACTCGTGGTGGGAAGTTCTGTCATATTTTCTGCATCCGCCAGCAGATGCAGTCCAGATGGCCCCGCCGCAGCAAGTGACCCGGACTACAGCTGGTGACTCATCGCTGCTCAGCAGGGATTTTGCAAGCTCGGGATACCGAGAAGCCCGGTGTCCACCTTTCGGTTTTGGGAAGCTCAGGCGGAGCGAGGTATCTTACCTCCACCAGGACGCTGTGCCGCAGTATGGCTGTCCCTGCCTTATCGGCTAACCTGACTCGAGAGGTAGCGGCGGTACGAGGGACCCAGGGAGAACCATGGTGATGTTGGGAGCACTCGGAGAACACTGCGCCACCCACCAGCAAAGCCCCAGCAAACCCGTTGTTAATTCATCGACATCCCCCACACCACCAACCCAGATGCATCGGATTACTGCATGCTGGGAGTTGGAGTCCAGGCATTCTCCATGGCAGGCAACAGGTGTGAACAATCAGCAAGGGGGAGGTGCTTTGCGGGACTACTTATTGTGAAGGGCTGGTATTGGACTATTTTGGCGAGGGACTCTGTAATATGGGGCACTGAAGAAGGCGGAGAGCCGAAATGCATTTGCCAGTATTGCCTTTGCTGCCAATAAAAACGTGGTTTATCCCTGGATTTTCCCTCTGGCCTCTGTTCCTTCCACTCGTGGTGGGAAGTTCTGTCATATTTTCTGCATCCGCCAGCAGATGCAGTCCAGATGGCCCCGCCGCAGCAAGTGACCCGGACTACAGCTGGTGACTCATCGCTGCTCAGCAGGGATTTTGCAAGCTCGGGATACCGAGAAGCCCGGTGTCCACCTTTTGGTTTTGGGAAGCTCAGGCGGAGCGAGGTATTTTACCTCCACCAGGACGCTGTGCCGCAGTATGGCTGTCCCTGCCTTATCGGCTAACCTGACTCGAGAGGTAGCGGCGGTACGAGGGACCCAGGGAGAACCATGGTGATGTTGGGAGCACTCGGAGAACACTGCGCCACCCACCAGCAAAGCCCCAGCAAACCCGTTGTTAATTCATCGACATCCCCCACACCACCAACCCAGATGCATCGGATTACTGCATGCTGGGAGTTGGAGTCCAGGCATTCTCCATGGCAGGCAACAGGTGTGAACAATCAGCAAGGGGGAGGTGCTTTGCGGGACTACTTATTGTGAAGGGCTGGTATTGGACTATTTTGGCGAGGGACTCTGCAATATGGGGCACTGAAGAAGGCGGAGAGCCGAAATGCATTTGCCAGTATTGCCTTTGCTGCCAATAAAAACGTGGTTTATCCCTGGATTTTCCCTCTGGCCTCTGTTCCTTCCACTCGTGGTGGGAAGTTATGTCATATTTTCTGCATCCGCCAGCAGATGCAGTCCAGATGGCCCCGCCGCAGCAAGTGACCCGGACTACAGCTGGTGACTCATCGCTGCTCAGCAGGGATTTTGCAAGCTCGGGATACCGAGAAGCCCGGTGTCCACCTTTCGGTTTTGGGAAGCTCAGGCGGAGCGAGGTATTTTACCTCCACCAGGACGCTGTGCCGCAGTATGGCTGTCCCTGCCTTATCGGCTAACCTGACTCGAGAGGTAGCGGCGGTACGAGGGACCCAGGGAGAACCATGGTGATGTTGGGAGCACTCGGAGAACACTGCGCCACCCACCAGCAAAGCCCCAGCAAACCCGTTGTTAATTCATCGACATCCCCCACACCACCAACCCAGATGCATCGGATTACTGCATGCTGGGAGTTGGAGTCCAGGCATTCTCCATGGCAGGCAACAGGTGTGAACAATCAGCAAGGGGGAGGTGCTTTGCGGGACTACTTATTGTGAAGGGCTGGTATTGGACTATTTTGGCGAGGGACTCTGCAATATGGGGCACTGAAGAAGGTGGAGAGCCGAAATGCATTTGCCAGTATTGCCTTTGCTGCCAATAAAAACGTGGTTTATCCCTGGATTTTCCCTCTGGCCTCTGTTCCTTCCACTCGTGGTAGGAAGTTCTGTCATATTTTCTGCATCCGCCAGCAGATGCAGTCCAGATGGCCCCGCCGCAGCAAGTGACCCGGACTACAGCTGGTGACTCATCGCTGCTCAGCAGGGATTTTGCAAGCTCGGGATACCGAGAAGCCCGGTGTCCACCTTTCGGTTTTGGGAAGCTCAGGCGGAGCGAGGTATTTTACCTCCACCAGGACGCTGTGCCGCAGTATGGCTGTCCCTGCCTTATCGGCTAACCTGACTCGAGAGGTAGCGGCGGTACGAGGGACCCAGGGAGAACCATGGTGATGTTGGGAGCACTCGGAGAACACTGCGCCACCCACCAGCAAAGCCCCAGCAAACCCGTTGTTAATTCATCGACATCCCCCACACCACCAACCCAGATGCATCGGATTACTGCATGCTGGGAGTTGGAGTCCAGGCATTCTCCATGGCAGGCAACAGGTGTGAACAATCAGCAAGGGGGAGGTGCTTTGCGGGACTACTTATTGTGAAGGGCTGGTATTGGACTATTTTGGCGAGGGACTCTGCAATATGGGGCACTGAAGAAGGCGGAGAGCCGAAATGCATTTGCCAGTATTGCCTTTGCTGCCAGTAAAAACGTGGTTTATCCCTGGATTTTCCCTCTGGCCTCTGTTCCTTCCACTCGTGGTGGGAAGTTCTGTCATATATATATATATGTATATATATATATATATATATACATATATATATATATGTATAGATATATTACCTGCTGGCGGTCGCCAGTAGGTAGTTATGGTTAGGACCTAGTTTCCATAGGAAATCCGCAACATTCTATTGGGAATAACTTTGGTGCCGGTGGACGAATCTTTGCGAATTTCTCAAAGAAGATGGCCCGCTCCGCTCCTTCCCTGAAAGTTTGGGGGGGATTCGTCAAGTGGGGGCTGAGAAAAAAGGGTGGTCCCAAAACGTGTTTTCCCAATGATATTTTCCATAGGACGATTAGACACGGCTACAGCCCGAACGGCTGAATGGAATTATATGAAATTTGGCAAAAAGGTAGAGTCCGGTTCGCAGATTAGGCTTTTCTTTAAATGGTGTAAATCCCTCCAGTAGTTGCTGAGAAAATTAAAGTTGAAATCAATTATATATCTATAAGCGCGCACCGTGCGCGCACGGGTGCGCGCACCCCTGCATGCACCCCTGTGCACGAGCGTAATTCTGATTTGCTGTTTGACGTCTGTAAACATTCGATTCGGGGGAAATCAGGAAGTGTTGACTGCCATTTTGTCAGTGCGAGTCAACATATTGTAGAGAACAAAGGGGCAGAACATGGAAAGGGGAGAAGGTAGAGACTCCCTGATCCCCTAGGCCCAAAAAAACATTTTTTTCCTAAAAAGTTGCGAGGTGCGCACACCCGGTCGCGCACCTCGATTTACAAGAGTGTGAGAAACTGTAGTGGAGATCTTGGAAAGGGGGGCAAGGTAGAGACTTCCTGACCACCTAGGTTTTCTTAGGGGGTCCATTAAGGACCCCCAAGGCCACAAAAAAAATTCTAAAAAGTTGCGAGGTGCACGCACCCGGTCGCGCACCTCGATTTACAAGAGTGTGAGAAACTATAGTGGAGATCTTGGAAAGGGGGCAAGGTAGAGACTCCCTGACCCCCTAGGTTTTCTCAGGGGGTCCATTTAGGACCCCCAAGGCCAAAAAAAACATTTTTATTTTTTCTAAAAGTTGGGAGGTGCGCGCACCCGGTCGCGCACCTCGATTTACAAGAGTGTGAAAAATACCGCGAGGAGCGCGCACCGTGCACGCACGTCGACAAACAAACACAAAACAAATGTAGTTAAATAACATGTTTGCGTGTTTAGATGTTGGTTGGCTCTAAAAAGAGCCGTTATGTTTATAAAATGTTGTGGGTACCTACAAGTAAGTACCGATGCAGAGTTGTAAATTCAAAAGGAAGACTCTATTCCCCTCATCTGTAAAATGTACACCATCTCTCCAAAGATGCCTTGCATGTTGTAACGCAAGTTGTTGTGGTATATAGAACCCATGCCATCGTCTCTGAGGAAAGCAGAAACAGACTTATTCACATGTTTCCTTGCTATCTCAATCTGTCGGCAATATTGGTTGGACCAGTTCCATTTTTGTCTTTGGCATATATTTGAATATACAAAGGCAGTTTATGGAAAAAGTGACATCAATTGCCCAACGGTGTCCTTTAAAAGCATTTCCAGACCTACCCCAGTCAATGTGCCTAGGTCATTTCCACCACAGTGCACAATTATGAGGTCAGGGTGTGGGAGATGCAAAAAGGATTTTACCAATGGTATCAATTGGTCACATCTCAATCCTCTCTGGCCAATCCACATAATATCCACATTTGGTAAATAAAGGTTGGGAATACCTCTGTTTGCTACATACCTCTCACTCCAGTAAATATAACTGTGTCCCACAATCCACACTTTAGGTATCTTGAAGAGAGATTTTGTTGTACTCAGATGGGCTCTGCAAATGAAATGGCAGTTTGAAAAGTAGGAGTTTAAAAAAAATGTGGATGAGATTCAGTGCACTTGAAGATTATGAAATGATTGGTTGTTTTTTTACAATTCAAGATTGAAAACTAGGGTACATGGTAATGTTTTTTTTAAAGGAAAATTGCTATTGGTTGAGAAAAAATCATCAAAACTAACAAAGCAGTGGATAAGCAGGTTTATTTGAAGGTCAAACAGCCTTGCTGGATTTATTTGCAACATTGAGATATGAACTTCTGACCTGTGTCTTTAGCCAGGTGCAGTATGAGGTGTTACCATGGTAACAGGCAGAGAGGGGAGAGGGGGATGGTTGAAGTTTATGTGACTTTGAAAATATTGAAAGGTAGAACCAATTGAAATGTTAGTTTGATTTTGAATTTGTGTGGGAAGACATTTGATTGGTTATGTACATGAATATGGGTCTGAAATGAGAGGGAATCTGTGCCATTATTCTGAGGCTGCAGTGACAGAAGCATTATTCAGAGATTCTGCATAAGAAAATCTGGTTTGTGACTGGCACTGTTCTAAATCTTCAAAAACATTTTTAAAGGTGAACTTATAACTCTTTTTCACTGCATTGCTCCTTTTATTATGCCGTAGTCATTATAACTGTTTCACTCCCTCACAGTCTGTCACTGTCTCTCACTGTTTTCTATTCTTTCCACTACTCTTCATTTTCTTTCCTCTTTCTTTCTATAAATGATTTCCTCTCACTTACTACTTTTTTCTTTCTCTTATTATGATTTTTTTCCTTACTCCTCTTCCCTTATCCTGATATGTA
This sequence comes from Lissotriton helveticus, assembly GCF_964261635.1. Taxonomy (NCBI): domain Eukaryota; kingdom Metazoa; phylum Chordata; class Amphibia; order Caudata; family Salamandridae; genus Lissotriton; species Lissotriton helveticus. The sequence goes on from NC_136065.1 coordinate 1,475,880,239, forward strand.
ATCCCTCACTGTTACTGCTTTTCATTCACTCTCACTCTTATTCTCCTTCCTCACTTTCTTTCCTTCAACTCTCTTTCTTGACTTTCTCACTTCATCTCAGTTATTCCTTTTCATGTATTCGTTCTCCTTACCTTTTCCCTCTTTTTCTTCCTTACAACTGTTAGAATTTTCAGTTTGTCACCTTGTAGTTTTGTAACCATTTTTGGTGTACTGTAGAAATGCCATAGAAAATGTTTTAGAGCAGATAGTAATTATTTTACTGATTTCCAAGCTATACTGTCATGTGTATAAGATCACACTGTGAGTCAAGCTTGATTTTAAATGAATCTGGGTGAATAATTTGCTTAGTTGATGTGTTTACAAATATGGGAATACATGTATTCTTGAAGTCAGTTAGGCTTTAGGATATGTACTAGTAGAGAATCTTAGGCAGCATGTCTGTCAGGCCTCTTAGTTCCCAAATAGGTTCTAAGCTGTGCAATAAAGTTCCAGGGTGTGCTGTTGAAATTAAAAAGAAATGTTATGTCTTGCTTATATATATATGGTCTGTTTTTTGCCAATAGAGACAGTGAGATAGTATGAGCACAGACACACATAGTGGAGGCAGAGACAGACATGGTAGATTACATGTAACATCCTGGTCATGTGTCTAAGATCCCACTGTGAGTCAAGCTTGATTTTAAATGAATCTGGGTGAATAATTTGCTTAGTTGATGTGTTTAAAAATATGGGAATACATGTATTGTTGAAGTCAGTTAGGCTTTAGGACATGTACTACTAGAGAATCTTAGTCAGAATGTCTGTCAGGCCTCTTAGTTACCAAATAGGTTCTAAGCTGTGCAATAAAGATCTAGGGTGTGCTGTTGAAATGAAAAGGGAATGTAATGTCTTGCTTATATATATATATATATATATATATATATATATATATATATATATATATATATATATATATATATATATATATATATATATATATATCTATATCGTCTGTTTTTTGCCAGTACAGACAGTGAGATAGTTTGAGCACAGACACACATAGTGCAAGCAGACACAGACATGGTAGATTACATGTAAAATCCTGGTGAAAAACTTTAAAAGTGCTCATTTTACTAAAACCATTTATCACAGTCATTTCTTTAAGACAGAGAACTCAGCCCATGTGTTGAATATTAGACAGATTTCTTGGCATGAGCTGGAAGCCATTTTCTATTTCTGGCAGCCATTTTCTTTCCCATGTACTCTCTCCTACCTTTCTGTTAACTGTCCTTGTAGCCTGTCTAGAGACAAACTATGTTTAACATACTCCACTTCTCACATGCCCAGAAGGGCCTAACTAACAGAATGCACCTACTTCTCTAGAATAAGTGTCAGACTATTTTGAGCAGGATCACAGAGAGTGTCTGGGTGAAAGAAAGAATTATATTTGCACGATTTTCTTTAATCTGTAAAGATGGTGTAGAGAGACGGTGAAATGGTATGAGCAGAGACACACATAGTGCAAGCAGAGACAGACATGGTAGATTACATGTAACATCCTGGCCATGTGTCTAAGATCACACTGTGAGTCAAGCTTGATTTTAAATGAATCTGGTTGAATAATTTGCTTAGTTGATGTGTTTATAAATATGGGAATACATGTATTCTTGAGGTCAGTTAGGCTTTAGGATATGTACTAGCAGAGAATCTTAGGCAGCATGTATGTCAGGCCTCTTAGTTCCCAAATAGGCTCTAAGCTGTGCAATAAAGATCCAGGGTGTGCTGTTGAAATGAAAAAGGAATGTTATGTCTTGCTTATATATATATGGTCTGTTTTTTGCCAATAGAGACAGTGAGATAGTATGAGCACAGACACACATAGTGGAGATTACATGGTAGATTACATGTACATGTACACGTACATGTGAGCACAGACACACATAGTGCAAGCAGACACAGTTATGGTAGATTACATGTAAAATCCTGATGAAAAACTTTAAAAGTGCTCATTTTACTAAAACCATTTATCACAGTCATTTCTTTAAGACAGAGAACTCAGCCCATGTGTTGAATATTAGACAGATTTGATGGCATGAGCTGGAAGCCATTTTGTATTTCTGGCAGCCATTTTCTTTCTCATGTGCACTCTCTAACCTTTCTGTTAACTGTCCTTGTAGCCTGTCTAGAGACAAACTATGTTTAACATACTCCACTTCTCACATGCCCAGAAGGGCCTAACTAACAGAATGCACCTACTTCTCTAGAATAAGTGTCAGACTATTTTGACCAGGATCACAGAGAGTGTCTGGGTGAAAGAAAGAATTATATTTGCACGATTTTCTTTAATCTGTAAAGATGGTGTAGAGAGACGGTGAAATGGTATGAGCAGAGACACACATAGTGCAAGCAGAGACAGACATGGTAGATTACATGTAACATCCTGGCCATGTGTCTAAGATCACACTGTGAGTCAAGCTTGATTTTAAATGAATCTGGTTGAATAATTTGCTTAGTTGATGTGTTTATAAATATGGGAATACATGTATTCTTGAGGTCAGTTAGGCTTTAGGATATGTACTAGCAGAGAATCTTAGGCAGCATGTATGTCAGGCCTCTTAGTTCCCAAATAGGCTCTAAGCTGTGCAATAAAGATCCAGGGTGTGCTGTTGAAATGAAAAAGGAATGTTATGTCTTGCTTATATATATATGGTCTGTTTTTTGCCAATAGAGACAGTGAGATAGTATGAGCACAGACACACATAGTGGAGATTACATGGTAGATTACATGTACATGTACACGTACATGTGAGCACAGACACACATAGTGCAAGCAGACACAGTTATGGTAGATTACATGTAAAATCCTGATGAAAAACTTTAAAAGTGCTCATTTTACTAAAACCATTTATCACAGTCATTTCTTTAAGACAGAGAACTCAGCCCATGTGTTGAATACTAGACAGATTTGATGGCATGAGCTGGAAGCCATTTTGTATTTCTGGCAGCCATTTTCTTTCTCATGTGCACTCTCTAACCTTTCTGTTAACTGTCCTTGTAGCCTGTCTAGAGACAAACTATGTTTAACATACTCCACTTCTCACATGCCCAGAAGGGCCTAACTTACAGAATGCACCTACTTCTCGAGTATAAGTGTCAAACTATTTTGACCAGGATCACAGACAGTGTCCGGGTGAAAGAAAGAATTATATTTGCACGTTTTTCTTTAATCTGTAAAGATGGTGCAGAGAGATGGTGAGATGGTCTGAGCAGAGACACAGATAGTGCAAGCAGAGACAGACATGGTAGATTACATGTAACATCCTGGTCATGTGTCTAAGATCACACTGTGAGCCGAGCTTGATTTTAAATGAATCTGGGTGAATAATTTGCCTAGTTGATGTGCTTAACAATATGGGAATACATGTTTTGTTGAAGTCAGTTAGGCTTTAGGATATGTACTACTAGAGAATCTTAGGCAGCATGTCTGTCAGGCCTCTTAGTTCCCAAATAGGCTCTAAGCTGTGCAATAAATATCCAGGGTGTGCTGTTTAAATGAAAAGGGAATGTTATGTCTTCCTTATATATATATATGGTCTGTTTTTTGCCAGTAGAGATAGTGAGATAGTATGAGCACAGACACAAATAGTGCAAGCAGACACAGACATGGTAGATTACATGTAAAAACCTGGTGAAAAACTTTAAAAGTGCTCATTTTAATAAAACCATTTATCACAGTCATTTCTTTAAGACAGAGAATTCAGCCCATGTGTTAAATATTAGACAGATTTGTTGGCATGAGCTGGAAGCCATTTTCTATTTTTGGCAGCCATTTTCTTTCCCATGTGCTATCTCCTACCTGCAAATGCCTCCCTTTGGAGATTCTGGACTGTCATTGCAAGATAGGCCAATGAGGATCATCAATATGGGTTGGGATTTTGTATATATTTTAACATGCAAAGTATGTGGCTATCTGCACGAAAACAAGAACATGAAGAAATGCACTTTTAAATATGAACTGGGAATTGTGGTGTAATGACGCTATTCAACTTTATTCAAATGTGCACCACAATACAGAGCTGAAAAACAACAATGGTGTATGCTGGTATTTGCAGGAAAATGTTGAGCCACGTGACATAACAGTTCCAATACTGCAAGTAATCCTACTCACCTGTTATTAAGGCAATCTGCCGAAACGCGTCAGGACTTTAAATTGCCGCCTCCTCCCTGAGAAATAAATGCATTGATGATATCCAGCATCGTGCTTCTGTGTTTCCTTCCTTATGTGCACGTTGTGCTTTAACGAGTCTCTCCATACCCGTAAGCAGAAGCCGCCCCCTGCAGGGTTGGGGTCCCCCTTCATGGAGTCTTTGTTGTGGATATATATATATATATATATATATATTCACTGAAAAAACCATAGGTTATAGACCATATATAGTTAGGAAATAGCATTTACAAAACCTTGAAAATTCACTGAAAAAACCATAGGTTATAGACCATATATAGTTAGGAATTAGCATTTACAAAACCTTATTTTACTCACACAAAACCATTGAAATTCCATATATAGTTAGTTGCACTAACTATATATCGCGCACCCGCAATCCACTGCTGATGATGTCACATATTACATCATTCATGACATGGTCAGTGACATCACTGATGACATCACTGATGACATCTCAAATGACATCACTGATGACATCACTGACGACATCTCAAATGACATCACTGATAACATCTCAAATGACATCACTGATGACATCACTGATGACATCTCAAATGACATCACTGACGACATCACTGATGACATCATCCAGTGACTGTGTGTTTCTGTAAAGTTAAAATGTGTCTTACATATTGAAGAATGAGTGGAAGTATAAGTGTCTGGACAAAGGATTTAGTAGGTGCATGACTGAATGTATGAGTGAGTGATTAAATGTGTCTCACTGAGTGCATGGGTTAGTGACTAAACTATCTTAATTTGAGCATCATTATGTCTGTTGTTCTGTAAACTGCTGCATGTGTTGATCAGTAGCTATATGATTAACTATATGGGTTACTGATTGATTGTCCAAGTATTTGTATGGGAGACTGAGTGTGTGTGTGGCTGGCTGGCTGGGAGGTGTGTGACTCTGTGCAGATCAATGTGTACTTGTATCAATGATTCTATAAGAAGGTAAGTATGTGTTAGTATATGTTTGAAAATGTAAGGTGCTCTATGTTTAACTGTATAGACAAGAAAATGGAAGTGTCATTGATTCTTTAACAGGACTGACTACGTGTGTGAGTAACTCCATGGATGAGTGGCAGACTGTGAGTGTCTGTATAGGTGTATGAGTGCATATGATAGTGTTGTAAAGATGAGTGATTGTATGTATGAATGATTGCATGGGTGAATGAGTGAATGTGTGTGTAGACATAGGAATCAGTGAGTGCGTATGTAGTAAGTAGTATTGGTGTGTCAATGGTTTCAAAAATTATACTCTGTATTTAACACTGGGTGAAACAGAGGTTATATTAAAATGTGAGGAGATGCATTGTATTGTCACATGAATGATATCATCAGTGATGTGGTCATTGATGTCAAATCAGATGTCATCAGTGATGTCATCAGTGATGTCATTTGAGATGTCATCAGTGATGTCATCAGTGATGTCACTGACCATGTCATGAATGATGTAATATGTGACATCATCAGCAGTGGATTGCGGGTGCGCGATATATAGTTAGTGCAACTAACTATATATGGAATTTCAATGGTTTTGTGTGAGTAAAATAAGGTTTTGTAAATGCTAATTCCTAACTATATATGGTCTATAACCTATGGTTTTTTCAGTGAATTTTCAAGGTTTTGTAAATGCTAATTCCTAACTATATATGGTCTAAAACCTATGGTTTTTTCAGTGAATTTCATTGGTTTTTTAACAGCTAATATCTGTAGCTGTAAAATGTATTCTTCTTTAAATCCAAAAATATATTTTATATGTTTATGAATAAATTTTTTTTAAAATATTTTTTTTTCTTCGTTCCCGCTTCGCGAATCGGGAAGCTTCCCGTTAGCTGACCTTGATGCCGCGAAATAGACCGCGAGCCAGTAAACGTTTCTTTACCGCAACTGCCGCGTTAGAAAACAACATCGTGACGCCTCCCGTCCGCATGATGTTTCACGTTGTCGCGTGATACGTCATATGACGTGCTACGTTAGCGAACTGGTACGCGAAGCGAGTCGCAAAGCGCAGGTTTCTGGAAGCAAACCGGGAGGCCCTGCAAAGCGCTTAACGTAAACACAGCAGGTCATGTGACTTGGTAATAACACTTTTCATTGGTTCATTTCACTTTTGGTTTCCTAATGATGTAAGACTAGGTCATATAATCTAAAATGAACACTTTTCATTGGTTGAGAACTCTTGTTTTTCCCAAATGATGAAAATCCCTCCTTCTTTCCTCACTCTGACTTTCATCATTGTGAGAGAAAGACCCTTTGTGATCACTGAGCAATGGCTTCTTTAGTAGCTTCAGCTGGTGCTTCCCCACCACCTCCACCACATCCAAGGAAGAGTGGACCACCTGCTCAAGTTATAATTCAACAAGAAGAGGAAGAAGAGGAACAGGACGACGAGCACGAAGAGAGGCAGTTTTTGCCTGAGGAGCCCAGGACGTCTCACCGGAAAGAAAACTTCATTTGGCAATTTTTTTAAATTCCCAAAGGTCAGAAAAAAGTAAATGCAAGATACGTAACTTGCCTTATATGTCAAGATAGACTGTCCAGAGGGACCGAGAAAAAATACAGTTTCGGAAACTACACAATGCATCGCCATATGACTAGGTGGCATCCTAACAACTACAGTGCTGCACAGTTTCGGAACGACCTAGATAATCTCCCTATTATGGCCAGAAGATCTGTTGTACCGGAAGTAACGGGACCAGAGGGCAGGGAGATAGTGCCAAATATACAAATGAGATTTGGTGAAGTAAAACACGTCTGCGTACATTGCGATGGATTCATTTGCTACGGAGAAAGAAGCATCACTCTGATCAACAGAGCTATTGACTATCATATGCAAGTTTGTACGAAACGCCCAAAATAATAAATACTTTTTTTTTGTTTTGTTGCTCCTGTTGAGCCCTTTACAATGAATCGTTTTCATTGCCCCCTCCAAGAAAAACCCCAAAAAATATAAAACTGTTCAGAAAAATTCAAAAAAAGTAAAAAAATGTTCAGAAAAATAATAAAAAAAATATAAAACAACAAAAACAATAAAAAAAAAAGTTCTTTTCAGAACTACCTCCCCGTTATTAAAAAATTGGTACAATATTTGGAACTGTGCCAACCTCTATTTCTCTTAGTTCGCTTCCCAGTTCGCTTGCCGGTACGCGAACCGGAAGCGAACCAAAAACAGTAAGTATAAGGGAAGGAAACAGACACTTATGTTAAAAGAAAGACAGCTATAGGGGAGTAAACTAGAGATACTATTACCCGTAATCCACTGCTGATGATGTCACATATTACATCATTCATGACATGCTCAGTGACATCATCAGCAGAGGATTGCGGGTTTTTTGGCAACGTGCCTTATCCACGGTTTAATAACGCTGCCTTTTGCTTTATATAAGTTTTCAAATTGTATGAAATATATACCAATAGGTCGTTATGAACCTTTAGGTAGTGCTTTTCTTCATGAGGTCTGGTCGCTTCCATACACATACAGATGTTTCAAAGATGATCAAGAAGTTTATCTGAATGGAGAGGAATGCACTGAGACGCCAGATCATTCACTAATGTGTAGGCACATACAGTTACACGGTTCATGCAACAAACACCGACCAAATATGGCTTGCGTGTTGCAAGGCACGCCAGTTCCTGCTATCATCCCCACGTTCAAGTTGTTGGAAAATGGTAGTTATTTGATGCTCAATAATGAAGATTGTTCTGGGTTAATTAAAAGTATTCCTTTTATCGTAACAGTAAGTGAACGGGTTATTTGCTGCAGAAATGTTCTATTTCCTCCCACACATGAACATAGGGAGTTTTCATTCTCGCCACAAATACCAACCTTGGGAGCATATTTCAACGGCATGGCAAGAATAAGAGCTCTTTTGTCTCAGAGAGAGGTGGCCTTGAGTTCGGCCCGTGAAACTTTCGTGCTTCACATAGCGAACACCCGTACAGAGGTGCACACCCTTTTAAATACTGATTCGCCTTTGCATTTCAGCGACATCGTTCGGACTATCTTTAACGCATCCTCCACAAAGGCCCTGGCGCACTTTTTTAAAGTTGTTACCAGTGGTCTCGTGACTTCATTTGAGAAAATCTTTGGAGTCATCCCTGCTTTCTTTCATTCTATTTTTTCACTCTGCTTCGTGGATTGCCATTTTTACTTGCATTACCAGCGGACGCTCTTGTGCTTTTTTACATTTTTAAATATGGATGTCCCTCCTATGCAACCTCCCGCCCTGCAGCTGCTGACACTGTTCCGCAATCGCATGCTAGAATATTATGGCACAATGCCGTTGGCGATATTAAGCACGGCATATGGATTATCTTTTCGATTCTCCTACTTCACCTGTGTCCAGCCTGTATTTCACTGCCTGACCTGTGATTTCGATTGGGCCATTGATTTGTGTCTCTGCGGACCGGTTTCTCCTGACGTCGACTTTAATCAGCTGATGACTCCTATCATTACTCACGAGTTGGTTTGTCCTGGCGAAAGGATTATGGCTGTGGCATTGATGCATGGACTAATTGGTCCCTGGAATTTACTGGCGGCAACACAGTCTTTCTCGGAACAGAGCTTTCTTGAAAACCCACCGAGCTGTCCTCTGATGGTGATAGAGGATCCGGTGCTGGGAGAGCACGTATGTTCTTTTCCGCTTTTAAGTTGGATGGCTGAACTGTTTTCGGATGAAGACGGTGACTTCCTATTGGAGGCTGTTGCAGCTTATTTTGCATACACAGTTATGTCATAGACCTTTTTCATTTTTGATATGCTGAGTACTAGCATTTCATTGACAATTCATTGACTTATTTGTCAATTTTTTATTATTTAGCTTGCCTATTGGCTTAAGACTCGATAAAGTACTTGGCTGTTTTATTTTTCTTTAGCATTAAATTTTCCTAGTTTTTAATATTTTACCTTGCGGACCGTCCACATATAAAGTTGCAATCTGCTCTCATGAGATGGCACTTCTATTATCTTATTCAGTTCGTTTCCGGATCATGGGGAGGTGTCATCTAGGTCCTGGATATCTTTACACCGTGTTAAGTTAGCATGGGCTCATTACCGGTTTAAACGCCATTTTTCCTTTTTTGCAACTTCTGCACACGACACTTAGTTGTTGCTTTAGCTTTCAACCTAATAGTTCATCGTGATTTACATGAGAATAATATGTTATTGCTCTACTATCTGCTTTACTTGTTAAACTATATCTGTACAGCGAGTGCTGAAGTTTCAAGAACAACACGACACAGAATTGTTATGAGGTCTGATCTCCACGACTTCATACTCATAACATAAGTGCAGCTTCTGCCAATTCTGGGCATGAGGCGGGTTTTATATTGCTTTGCCGAACACACATACACAACACTTGATGCGGTTCACATGAAGAGAGAGCTGGTGTATGCTGATGTGATTCCTTCAAATCTAAGACACTAAAGTATGGGCACGCCCTAAACCAACACAAAGAGACCTTCTTAGCAAATAATATAATATGTGTATTAGGGAGGGTGAGATATAAGCAGCCGCGGGCCGTGGAGGGAGTTACGATGGGGCAGGGAGGCGGGGAGGGGGAGGGGCAGGGTGGAGCCCTCTCCACCCTGCCCCTCCCCCTCCCCGCCTCCCTGCCCCACCGTAACTCCCTCCACGGCCCGTGGCTGCTTATAAGTGTTGATAACTCTTATTCATTTACAGGATGTTAACATACTGTCACCATTCGCTTTTTATGTACTAGTACCTATGCTGGTAATTTTGCTACTGATAATATGTGTACTTGTATTATCTAAGATACTACGCCTGAGAAGACGGCATTAGTAAATAAACATTTCAAATACACATGTGTTCTTCTTAACTCCATGTTCTGGTTTCTAAGAAATATATAACGACCGACTGTTCATGAGTTCCACGTATCCTGAGGTACTATAAGTTCATATTCTGGATTGTCTAAACATTGAGAGTTTGTTATATCCAATGTGACACTGTACCTAGCTTGCTAAGGGGTTTTTGATTACTAAGGTGAGTTTTGGGACACCCTAATTCGCCGAGGTTCCAATCCTCTGTCCACAGTTCTGTGTGAGAACAGAAACCCTGCGACAGGGGCACCCCCGACCCTTGCTGGAGCTTCATCACACTTGCGATACAACTCCAGCAATGCGCCACCTTTACGGCACAGATACATCACGCATCTGTGCTGTTTTTGCCCCATGATGCGCCGCATTGTAAATGCAGCACACCATAGGTGACGGAACAGCGGCACAGAATGACTAACACATCCCTGGTGATGCGCCAGTCATCATAAATCTATCCCTATGCTTCTTATCTTGTTAAAGATGAACCGCCATATGTATCATCAAAGTTTTTTGCATTTCCTAAATAGCGAACTTTAAGGAATAAATAGCGATTCTTTACCATTCCTAGTTTGCGATTAGCTATTTGCTAATTACAAATTACCCATTCATTTCCTTCATTTCCATAGGGCGGTTGGACTCACTTTTAGCTCGAACGGCTGAATGGATTTCCACGAAACTTGGCAAAATTGTAGGGACTGGTAGCCCGATGTGCCTTTGCTATGTCTCAAGATATATGCTCCAGTGGTTTTTACGAAAATTAACTTTGAAAAATATATATTGGGCTACATTGGCCTATATATATGTTGGAGCCCAAATGTAGCCCAATGTAGCCCAATGAAGCCCACTGAAGCCCAATGTAGCCCAATGTAGCCCAAAGATGGCCGCCAGAGACAAAAAAAACAAATGTAGCCCAAATATCAGCCAGATGTAGCCCAACTATAGCCCAGTGACAGAATGACCAATCAGCTTCGCAAACCTCCGTTACGCGAAGCGGAGCGCTGTTACAGATATATATCTTTTTTTGAACGTTAATTTCTCAAAATCCACTAGAGCACATATATTGAGACCTAGCAAAGGCACATCGGGCTACCAGTCCCTAATATTTTACCAAGTTTCGTGCAAATCCATTCAGCCGTTCGATTATTATTATTATTTTTTTTTTTTGCCCCGCGGGGCCCTTTTAAAACCTCCACATCAAACCTAGGGGGTCAGCGAGGATCTACTATTCCCCCTTATGGTCATTTGCCCCTTCACTTTGGCCTCCTCTTGTCTCTCGATCCTACCGAGAGACAAGATGGCGGCCGCTACGGACTGTTTGGAATGTTGACAGACGCCGGAGAACCAATCAGCTTCGCTTCACAAAGCTCCGTTGCGCGAAAAGTACGCGTCCTGGAGCGCTGCCCGGTCCGCTGTTACAGATATATATCTTTTTTTAAACGTTAATTTCTCAAAATCCACTGTAGCACATGTATTGAGACCTACAAAAGGCACATCGGGCTACCAGTCCCTACAATTTTGCCAAGTTTCGTGCAAATCCATTCAGCCGTTCGGGCTAAAAGTGAGGCCAACCGCCCTATGGAAAACTCAATGTTAAAAACACGTTTTGGGACCCCCCTTTTTTCTCGGCCCCCCCTTGACGAACCCCCCCCAAATTTTCAAGGGCTGCTCAGAAACAAAATGTGCCATTTTCCTGAAAATTTCAGCCAATTCCGTCCACAATCTCCAAAGTTATTAGACATAGAATTTTCAAAAATCCCATAGAGAAAAAATCCTAACTATATATACCTACTGGCGACCGCCAGTAGGTAATATATATATATATATATATTTTACCTGCTGGCGGTCGCCAGTAGGTAATTATGGTTAGGACCTAGTTTCCATAGGAAATCCGCAACATTCTATTGGGAATAACTTTGGTGCCGGTGGACGAATCTTTGCGAATTTCTCAAAGAAGATGGCCCGCTCCGCTCCTTCCCTGAAAGTTTGGGGGGGATTCGTCAAGTGGGGGCTGAGATAAAAGGGTGGTCCCAAAACGTGTTTTCCCAATGTTATTTTCCATAGGACGATTAGAGACGGCTACAGCCCGAACGGCTGAATGGAATTATATGAAATTTGGCAAAAAGGTAGAGTCCGGTTCGCAGATTACGCTTTTCTTTAAATGGTGTAAATCCCTCCAGTGGTTGTTGAGAAAATTAAAGTTGAAATCAATTATATATCTATAAGCGTGCACCGTGCGGGCACGGGTGCGCGCACCCCTGCATGCACCCCTGTGCACAAGCGTAATTCTGATTTGCTGTTTGACGTCTGTCAACATTCGATTCGGGGGAAATCAGGAAGTGTTGACCGCCATTTTGTCAGTGCGAGTCAACATATTGTCGAGAACAAAGGGGCAGAACATGGAAAGGGGAGAAGGTAGAGACTCCCTGACCCCCTAGGTTTTCTCAGGGGGTCCATTAAGGACCCCCAAGGCCAAAAAAAACATTTTTTCTCTAAAAAGTTGCGAGGTGCGCGCACCGGGTCGCGCACCTCGATTTACAAGAGTGTGAGAAACTATAGTGGAGATCTTGGAAAGGGGGGCAAGGTAGAGACTCCCTAACCCCCTAGGTTTTCTCAGGGGGTCCATTAAGGACCCCCAAGGCCAAACAAAATTATTATTTTTTTTAAGTTGCGAGGTGCACGCACCCGGTCGCGCACCTCGATTTACAAGAGTGTGAAAAATACCGCGAGGTGCGCGCACCGTGCACACACGTCGACAAACAAACACAAAAAAATATATAGTTAAACAACATGTTTGCGTGTTTAGATGTTGGTTGGCTCTAAAAAGAGCTGTTGTGTTTATAAAGTGTTTTGGGTACCTACAAGTAAATACCGATGCAGAGTTGTAAATTCAAAAGGAAGACTCTATTCCCCTCATCTGTAAAATGTACACCATCTCTCCAAAGATGCCTTGCATGTTGTAACGCAAGTTGTTGTGATATATAGAACCCATGCCATCGTCTCTGAGGAAAGCAGAAACAGACTTATTCACATGTTTCCTTGCTATCTCAATCTGTGGGCAATATTGGTTGGACCAGTTCCATTTTTGTCTTTGGCATATATTTGAATATACAAAGGCAGTTTGTGGAAAAAGTGAAATCAATTGCCCAAAGGTGTCCTTTAAAAGCATTTCCAGACCTACCCCAGTCAATGTGCCTAGGTCATTTCCACCACAGTGCACAATTATGAGGTCAGGGTGTGGGAGATGCAAAAAGGATTTTACCAATGGTTTCAATTGGTGACATCTCAATACTCTCTGGCCAATCCACATAATATCCACATTTGGTAAATCAAGGTTGGGAATACCTCTGTTTGCTACATACCTCTCACTCCAGTAAATATAACTGTGTCCCACAATCCACACTTTAGGTATCTTGAAGAGAGATTTTGTTGTACTCAGATGGGCTCTGCAAATGAAATGGCAGTTTGAAAAGTAGGAGTTTAAAAAAAATGTGGATGAGATTCAGTGCACTTGAAGAATATGAAATGATTGGTTGTTTTTTTACAATTCAAGATTGAAAACTAGGGTACATGGTAATGTTTTTTTAAAAGGAAAATTGCTATTGGTTGAGAAAAAATCATCAAAACTAACAAAGCAGTGGATAAGCAGGTGTATTTGAAGGTCAAACAGCCTTGCTGGATTTATTTGCAACATTGAGATATGAACTTCTGACCTGTGTCTTTAGCCAGGTGCAGTATGAGGTGTTACCATGGTAACAGGCAGAGAGGGGAGAGGGGGATGGTTGAAGTTTATGTGACTTTGAAAATATTGAAAGGTAGAACCAATTGAAATGTTAGTTTGATTTTGAATTTGTGTGGAAGACATTTGATTGGTTATGTACATGCATATGGATCTGAAATGAGAGGGAATCTGTGCCATTATTCTGAGGCTGCAGTGACAGAAGCATTATTCAGAGATTCTGCATAAGAAAATCTGGTTTGTGACTGGCACTGTTCTAAATCTTCAAAAGCATTTTTAAAGGTGAGCTTATAACTCTTTTTCACTGCATTGCTCCTTTTATTATGCCTTAGTCATTATAACTGTTTCACTCCCTCACAGTCTGTCACTGTCCTTATTTTTTCTCTCTCACTGTTTTCTATTCTTTCCACTACTCTTCATTTTCTTTCCTCTTTCTTTCTATAAATGATTTCCTCTCACTTACTACTTTTTTCTTTCTCTTATTATGTTTTTTTCCTTACTCCTCTTCCCTTATCCTGATATGTAATCCCTCACTGTTACTGCTTTTCCTTCACTCTCACTCTTTTTCTCCTTCCTCACTTTCTTTCCTTCAACTCTCTTTCTTGACTTTCTCACTTCATCTCAGTTATTCCTTTTCATGTATTCGTTCTCCTTACCTTTTCCCTCTTTTTCTTCCTTACAACTGTTAGAATTTTCAGTTTGTCACCTTGTAGTTTTGTAACCATTTTTGGTGTACTGTAGAAATGCCATAGAAAATGTTTTAGAGCAGATAGTAATTATTTTACTGATTTCCAAGCTATACTGTCATGTGTATAAGATCACACTGTGAGTCAAGCTTGATTTTAAATGAATCTGGGTGAATAATTTGCTTAGTTGATGTGTTTACAAATATGGGAATACATGTATTCTTGAAGTCAGTTAGGATTTAGGATATGTACTAGTAGAGAATCTTAGGCAGCATGTCTGTCAGGCCTCTTAGTTCCCAAATAGGCTCTAAGCTGTGCAATAAAGTTCCAGGGTGTGCTGTTGAAATTAAAAATAAATGTTATGTCTTGCTTATATATATATGGTCTGTTTTTTGCCAATAGAGACAGTGAGATAGTATGAGCACAGACACACATAGTGGAGGCAGCGACAGACATGGTAGATTACATGTAACATCCTGGTCATGTGTCTAAGATCCCACTGTGAGTCAAGCTTGATTTTAAATGAATCTGAGTGAATAATTTGCTTAGTTGATGTGTTTAAAAATATGGGAATACATGTATTGTTGAAGTCAGTTAGGCTGTAGGATATGTACTACTAGAGAATCTTAGTCAGCATGTCTGTCAGGCCTCTTAGTTCCCAAATAGGCTCTAAGCTGTGCAATAAAGAAATAGGGTGTGCTGTTGAAATGAAAAGGGAATGTTATGTCTTGCTTATATATATATATATATATATATGGTCTGTTTTTTGCCAGTAGAGACAGTGAGATAGTATGAGCACAGAAAAACATAGTGCAAGCAGACAGAGACATGGTAGATTACATGTAAAATCCTGGTGAAAAACTTTAAAAGTGCTCATTTTACTAAAACCATTTATCACAGTCATTTCTTCAAGACAGAGAACTCAGCCCATGTGTTGAATATTAGACAGATTTCTTGGCATGAGCTGGAAGCCATTTTCTATTTCTGGCAGCCATTTTCTTTCCCATGTGCTCTCTCCTACCTTTCTGTTAACTGTCCTTGTAGCCTGTCTAGAGACAAACTATGTTTAACATACTCCACTTCTCACATGCCTAGAAGGGCCTAACTAACAGAATGCACCTACTTCTCTAGAATAAGTGTCAGACTATTTTGACCAGGATCACAGAGAGTGTCTGGGTAAAAGAAAGAATTATATTTGCACGTTTTTCTTTAATCTGTAAAGATGGTGCAGAGAGACGGTGAGATGGTATGAGCAGAGACACACATAGTGCAAGCAGAGACAGACATGGTAGATTACATGTAACATCCTGGTCATGTATCTAAGATCACACTGTGAGTCAAGCTTGATTTTAAATGAATCTGGGTGAATAATTTGCCTAGTTGATGTGCTTAACAATATGGGAATACATGTTTTGTTGAAGTCAGTTAGGCTTTAGGATATGTACTACTAGAGAATCTTAGGCAGCATGTCTGTCAGGCCTCCTAGTTCCCAAATAGGCTCTAAGCTGTGCAATAAATATCCAGGGTGTGCTGTTGAAATGAAAAGGGAATGTTATGTCTTACTTATATATATATATGGTCTGTTTTTTGCCGGTAGAGACAGTGAGATAGTATGAGCACAGACACACATAGTGCAGGCAGACACAGACATGATAGATTACATGTAAAATCCTGGTGAAAAACTTTAAAAGTGTTCATTTTAATAAAACCATTTATCACAGTCATTTCTTTAAGACAGAGCACTCAGCCCATGTGTTGAATATTAGACAGATTTGTTGGCATGAGCTAGAAGCCATTTTCTATTTTTGGCAGCCATTTTCTTTCCCATGTGCTCTCTCCTACCTTTCTGTTAAATGGAAAGTTAATGGAAAAGAGAAATAAATAGAAGTAATGTTTGTAATGTTTTTTCTGGAAAATGGAAGCTTAGTACAAGTTCTGAGCCATTTTTTAATGAAGAGAGTTACTTTCAGAGTATTGATTTGTTGCATGCAGTTGACACCAGTGGTCGAGCTTACGAGGTTAAGAATGGTAGCCCTATTAAAAAAGAGAAAATTGTCCCTAGAAATGCAGAAGAGGTGTTAGCTGATGAGGTTTTAGGGAGACGTCCTAAGGCTCCAGTGTACACTTGGAATTGTAGTAGTATTTGTAGTGTACGACAGGATTCAGTTGATTTTTTTCGGAATTTTTTACGTAAGTATACTAAGAATTAGACCCCTGCAGAGTGAGAGAAAAAACAGGTTTGCAAGGGCATTCACTGGCTTGTCTTTCTAAAAAAGTATGTCAGAGTGTTTTTCACCATTTTAGGATGTTAGCAGTGCATCATACTGAAGTGAGGAAATTAGTGAGAAGGTTGTATTATGCAAAAAGTCCAGCACTTAAGCTCAAACAGTTAAATAGTGCTCTTTTGCATGGATCTGAATTAGATGTTAAGAACATCTGTGAAGAAATTGAGGCTAGTTACTTTGGTCCAGAAGAAGACAGTGCAGAAACAGATACAGTAATAGAAGGAAATGTGGTAGAAAATGTACAGAATTTTAATACAGAAAATTTTGAACAAGAAATAACAAAGTTTAAGGTCATTTCAGGTGAAAAGCCAAACTTTTCTTGTGTGTGTTGTCGACGCACTCATTACAAAAATCAAACCAGGTTAGTTGATTTATATTTAAAAAGTGAAGAGGAAAATAATAGTGAGTGGAAAGATTTTGCAACTTATTTGTTGGTAGAAAATTGTTTTGATTTGGGTTGTGATCAACATATTTGTAAATATTGTTAAAATAAATTAAATGAAAATAGAATGCCTGCTAGAGCTGTATATAATATTCTTGAGTTGGTAAATATTCCATCTGAACTGATGGATTAAATAGCTATGAGACTATTCTGATTCAATGTGTGCATCCATTTCAGGCTATTGTTCGTATGGAGCCTAAGACAGGGAAATTGCCTCCTTCAGATTTACAGAGAGGATTAAAAAGAAGAGTTGTATATTTGCCTCTTGATTTAAAGAAAAACATTGAGACAATTTGTGTTGAAAATGTGGAAGAGGAACCTCTAGTTATTATAGTTAATGGTGTGCCTACAAAGAGTAAGAAAATCTGGCAAGATTTAGTGGATGTTAGAAAAGTCAAAAAGGCAACGTTGTATTTGGTCAAAAACAATCAATACTATAAAAATGTATACGTAGGAGAAGAGGAAACAATTATAGAAGAGGAAAATGATTTGTCAGCTGGACAAATTGAAAAAGTGGATGTGTCCAGAAGTGAAGAAATTTATGAACATTATAGTGTTCATCCACTGCATTCCAAAGAAGCAATGGGAAATGCTATTGAATTATTTCAGATGAAAAAGGCAAAAGGAAGTCCCATTAGTGTATGGGAAGAAAGCTTGGAAGCTCGTAGTTTACCTGAGTTATTTCCAACAGGTGAAGGTGCACGATATGATGACCGACCTGTGCAGATTCCTGCATCTGAATACCGGACATCAAGATTATATGCAGTAGATCCGAGGTTCCGTCAATGTATTCCATATTTGTTTCATCTTCTGTTTGAGAGTGGCTTGTCTGGACTTTCTTATGCAGTAAACCATATACCAAAAAGTGGAGTACATCTGCAAAATGTTTCGGCAAAGGATTTTATGGATAAAGTCCAACAGAAAGACAGTGTTTTGGAATCTCAGCTAATCAATCTCATGGCATGTCAGCGTGGTACTAACGAGTATTGGTACCGTCGTCATGGGGATTTGAAATGTATGCTAAGAAACTTAGGAGCTCCTACATGGTTTTTTACTCTAAGCTGTGCTGAGTATGCTTGGGAAGATTTACTTGAATTTCTTCGAGAGGCAAATGCAAACATAGAACATATAGAGTACAAGACACCTGGAGAACTGTGCTCTTTGGATGCAGTGAATGTATGCATGTATTTTAATCATAGATTTGAAGCTATGATGTCTTTTATAACAAACAAAAAAAATCCTCCTCTTGGCGAGGTTCTGGATTTCTTCTGGAGAAAAGAGTATCAAGCGAGAGGTGCTCCTCATATTCATATGCTATTATGGATCAAAGATGCTCCCAAATTTGGAACAGACTCAGATGACACTGTAATGTCTTTCATTGAAGAATATGCAACATGTGATATACCCAAAAGTACAAAAGATAAGGACTTAAGAGGAAAAGTCTTATGATTTCAAAGCCATCATTGTGGCAAATACTGTAGACGAAAGTTCAAATCAAAGGATACATTCTATGCCAAATGTCGTTTTGGATTTCCACGACCAGTAATTTCAAAAGGAAGAGTGAACAATTTTATGTCATCTTTGCGACATACTGTTACAAGAAGATCACCAAAAAATACCTACAATTTAAGAAGAAGTGAAGAGTCCAAATACATAAATGACTATAACCCAGTCATTTTGTCCATGTGGAATGCTAACATGGATATTCAATATGTTGCAGACAACTCTATTGCTGTGGCTTTATGTGTAACGTCTTACATCACGAAATCTGAAAAGACGGAACTAAAGGAAATGTGGGAAGAAATTTCTCATGAAAAGAGCCTAAGTAAGAAATTGTATAGCTACAGTTTGAAGATGTTGTCTCATCGAGAATTTGGAGCATATGAATGTTCTGATCGATTACCATCTGCAAGTCTATATGCGAAATCTAGAACAATCATTTGGGTGAGTTTAGGTCTTGCAATACACGAAACCGAGTTTTGAAACCTGAAATTGAATATTTATCAGACAAAGAACCAAACAGTACATACATTCTGAAGACAAACATGTTGGATACATACTATCCAAATAGAAGTAATCAGCTTCAAAACGTTTGTCTGTATGAAGTACTGCAAAGCTACACTTTTAAAAGGAATATTACAGAAGATATCGATAAAGGTGTATATGCTGTGATTGGATGTGAAGGATGTCTGGTGAAACAAAGAAAAGGACATTTGATTAATCACCGAAAACTGAGTTGCGAAACTTCTGACAAAAGGGAATTTTACTATTTAGCTCTTTTGCAACTCTTTAAGCCATGGCGTACAGAAGAGGAACTACTTGGAGACTTTGACAGTTATGAAGATTCATTCAACGCATCTAAAAATAGTATAGAATGTCCTGTTTTTAGTAATTATCTGCAAATGTTGAACGATGAAATACAGCAAGAAGCAACAATTGTAGCAGAGATTGCTAGAGATAGTTCTCAAGACAGTCAAAGTTCTGCTTCGTTGAGTCAAGATCCACTACGACAACCATTTATCCAAAATGAAGCAGCCACTGCCATGGGTGAGGTGGAAAGAGCCATGGAACAAGCTCAAGAGGATGTAATAAACTTAGAAGAATTGGAAAAACAACTAAATCTTGAGCAAAAACAAATATATGATGAAGTGGCAGAGCAGATTGAGCATGGTTTACGTCATGAGAAAAAAGAATGCTCATGTATGTCATTTCAACCTGTCGTGACTATACGTGAGTGGGGAAGCCGGAACTGGTAAAAGTTTTCTAATTAAAGGAATTGCAACATATCTACAGCAAAGAACTGAGTCGTCACTCTCCTGTGTTGTCACTGCTCCAACTGGGTTGGCAGCACACAACATTAAAGGGATTACTTTACATCGTTTATTGATGCTGCCAGTAGAACATGAACATAAATTGGAATACCACAAGCTATCTGGAGAAGCTTGTTGTGAAGTTTCTAGAGTCCTTAAAAAATGAAACTTCTCATTATTGATGAGGTAAGCATGGTATCAAAAGTAATGCTTGCCTTTGTGCATTTAAGAATGCAACAAATCCTTAAAACAGAGTATGATGTGTTATTTGGAGGTAAACATGTCATCGTTTTTGGAGATCTACTGCAGCTAACTCCTGTGAAAGGACAGCCAGTATTTAAAACAGTTATACATGAAGACACCCGAAAGTGCCTGGGAAGTATTGGAAATGTTAATATATGGTCGCATTTCAAATATACAGAACTCATTCAATATATGCGACAGGCAAAGGATGCTGATTATGGAAATATTCTTCAAGATAGAAGAATTGGACAACTAAGTGAACATGCCAAAGAAACTTTACAGGCACGATTACTTTCAAATTTGTTTCTAAATGAAAATGATGTGGCAGAGAATATATATAGTGAAGTGGCAGAAGATAAGTCAGTTATATGCTTGATGCCAACTCTACAAGAATGTTCAATCTTCAATGAAAACATGTTAAAGTTAGAAAATTAAGAAATTAAGATACTGGAAGCTAAAGATAGAATAGAGCATGAAGGAAGTACTATTATTTTGTCAGAAAGGTTGAAGTTAAAATTGGCTTCTTTAGAGAAATCAATATCTAAAACTGCTGGTTTAGAAAAGAATCTGTATGTATGTTTAAATTGTCGGATTATTTTACGAAGAAAATTACATGTGGAAAGAGGTTTGGTGAATGGATCAATGGGTAATGTTGTTGGTTTTGTGAATTACCAAAATAGAGATGAGATTGAATTTTTAAAAATCTAATTTGATGGAATTGAAGAGGTACAACAAGTCAGTCGTTGTTCAAATCGATTTTTGCTTGTGAAAGATTTATATGTCCGACGAAAACAGTTTCCTGTTTGTTTGGCATATGCGGTGACTATTCATAAATCTCAAGGTTTAAGTGTAGATAGTACTTTGGTAAATATTGGAAGTACTGTGTTCAAAGAGGGTATGGTCTATGTTGCTTTATCTTGAGTTAGAACTTTATCTGGATTGTATCTGATTGATTTTGATGAGAAAAAGATTAGTGCAGATATAAATTGTGTGAAGGAGTAAAACAGGTTAAGAAGAGAATATGCTCCAAGTTTACCTCAATATCCTTTAATTGAAAAGCGTGTGGTAGGACGAAAAAGAAGATATGACAAAAAATGTTGTGAAGTGGTAGAGAAAAAAAAAAAGTAGATGAACCTGTGATTGGAAGCAAAAAGAAAAAGGATACTACTGAAGAGGTTGTTGGATTTCAGTTTGAAAACAGTTCTGGTGTCAACTGCTATGCAAATGTAGTGGTTAATGTTGGTTTTTTTCTTGAAACTTTACGGCAACAGATTGTTGAAAATCGGGAGCAAACATTTTGTTGTTTATGGAATTCTGTGTTTGAGAAATGTAACAGTGATAACACTAAAATAGAAAATGTTTCTGATATTCGAAATGTTTTAGACATATGTGCTGGACTAAATCAATTTTCTCAGAATATTCAGCAAGATTGTCAGGAATTTCTAATGTATATGTTTGCTGTTTTACAAGATGAAGGTGTAGATATTGATAGTCTTTTTGGCCTTTCTTATAAATGGCAACATGAGTGCGACAATTGTTCATTTTCAAGTATTACTGACATACACACTGAAAGATTTATATATTTAACATTATCAGACTGTAAAGCAGTGTCTTACAATAATTTAGTTAGAGAAGCAAATCAAAACATGGTTTGTTCTCAATGTAACTCAGAAATGTTATCAACATTATTTATCCGAAGATATGGACAGTATGTAATTTTAATGCTCCAACGATGCAGACCTGATGGAACAAAATTGACAACTTCAAATAAAAATGTTGCGGCTTCTCAACTATCAATTTCTGGAAGAACTTTTGTAACTGTAGCAATTATCTTCCATGATGGTCCTTCTACAACATCAGGACATTACACAGCTTATTTAAAATCTCCAAAGGGCTGGACACACTGCAATGATACTCAATTGACTTTTAAAAAACGTTTGCCTTTTGACTTACCAAATTCTTACCTAGTGTTTTTTCAACCCAAAGTTTAGGAAAATTAATTGGCCTAGGAAGATTACTGCTGTTAAAAAAAAATACTAATTTGTATAGAATTAGTTTGTGAGTGAGGGTGACCAAATTATAAAACAAACCTTGTATTTGAGATAGTGATAGCATCAGGTAGAGGTTTTACTAATGTTAGATGGTAGAGAACACGTTGGAACTTTTGATTCTAAAGGTCGGGAAAAGAAAGGTTAAGAGTACAATTAAGTAATTTGCAAATTAAGGACTTTACACATACTATTTGGCCGTGAGGAGAAGTATCTCAGAACAAAATGACTACTTCGGGAAAATGTTGTTAGAACATGCTTGTATGAAAGTTTATTTAGACGGTATAAAAAATAAGTGATATTTAAGATATGTTTTTTTCGAATATTTACATTATGTATTCAAATGTTGTATGTTTTTTTTTAAACACAATCTTTTTGATTGTGTTTTTTTTTTGCCCGCTGTCTTTTAATGAGGAATATTGCACTCACTGTTTTAAGTGAAATTCAATACATTCTGAGAACAGCAAAATAAAATAATTAAAATATTGTACAAATTATTTTGTATTTTGTATTGCGAAATATACATTATAACTGAATTGTTTCTTCTCTTCCACAGATATTATATTTATAAGGTAAGTACGACAAACAAAAAAAAATGTATTAAGAATCTTTACTTATATTTCTCTCTTTCCTCACCCTTCTATCACTTCTGTCACTGTCACTGCCTTTCACTAAATCTAAGTCATATTCTCCCATTTCATATTTTCTACTCTGTTCATCATTGGCATTCCCTTTCTCCTGCTCCTATTTCCTACGTTTCACTTATTTTGTTTCGCTCAATCCATCTGTCAATCACTTTTCCTTATTCCCCTTTCTTCAATGTCTTTTGCTAATTTTCATACCATGAGTCTCTCACTTTTTTCACTCCATTTCCCTCTTCCTCTCTTTCTTTTTCTCACTTAGTCTAACCACTTCATTTCCTTTCAGTCACACACTCTACCTCTCTTTGTGTTTCACTTACTCTCTTTCTATCTCTCTCTGTCATCCTTCCTCTCTTTTACTTTCTATTTTTTTCACTCATACTTTCTTTTGTATTATGGAATATATATTATAACTCAATTTTTTCTTTTCTTCCATAGATAGTATATTTTTAAAAGAAAATAAACTATAAAGTTGTCATTATTTATAAGGTAAGTTTCACAAACAAATAATCCTTTTTCATCACTTTCTTACTTTTCTTTCTCTCTTTCACATTCTTTAATCTCTCTCTTACTAACCTTCTTTTACTGATCTTACTCTCCTTTTCTCGTTGTCATTATTGCCCTTCATTCACCTCTACACTCCTTTTCTCTCCAACAGTACTCTTCCCTCACCATAACTGACCTTGTATAACTCTCTCTTTCCACTGCCTGTCTCTCACTTCTCTTTCCTATCTTCCTCAATCACTACCTTGTGTTGCTGTATCGCTCAATCTGTTCTCACTCCCCCTTACTCTCATTCTATTACATCATGCCTCACTGACCTTTAGTCACTCCACTTCTCTCACTCTTTCACTCCCTTTTACTCACTCCTCTTCCTTTATTCTCTCCCTCATTCTCCTTTCCTTCATCCATCTCTAAGTCTCTTCCTCTGTCTCAGTCCGTATAATTGATTTACTCCTTCACACTTCTTTACTCTCCCTCTGTTTATCTCTCTCACTGTCTCCCTCTCTCTCCACCACTCTTTCTTTTCTTTCCTCTCTCTTTCCATAAATCCTTCTCTCTCACTCACTACTGTTTCCTCTCTCTGAATATGCTTCTTTTCCCCTCCCTGTCACTGCCCTTCACTAACTCTCACTCATCTTCTCCTACTTCATATTCTCATCTCTGTGCATCACTCATATTCTCTTTAGCCTGTTTCTATTCTCTCACTCCCCCTTACTCTCTTTCCCTCACTCCATCCGTCAATCCTCTTCCCTTACTTCACTTTCCTCATTCACTTTTGGTAACTCCCATTCGTTTAGTCTCCCACTCCCCTTCACTCCATTTTGATCTCCCTCTCTTCTTCTGTGTCACTCAGTCTAACCACCTCACTCCCTCTCACTTACTTGCTCTCCTTCTCTTTCACTCTCATTCTCCTTCCCTCACCCTCATACCCTTTCTCTAACTGTCATTGCCGTTTACTCACCGTCACTCCCCTTCTCCCACTACATTTCCTCCTGTCTCTATCTCACCCCTCTTGTCTTTTCCACTCTCTTTCCCTCACTCTCCCTCACTCTTCTTCACTCATTTAAATCCTCAGTCTCCTTCCCTCACTACGCTTTCCTAAGTCCCTCCATTCCCTCACTCAATTTCTCTCTCCCTCACTCCCCACTTCTCACTTTCACTTATCTCCCTTTTATCATCTTCATACCCCTTCCCTCACCATCACTCCACTTCTCTTAACCTTCACTACCCTTACCCTACTCTATTTCCCTCTGTCCGTCCCTTACACTCCTTCCCTGTCTCTGCCCCGCTCCCCTTCTCTCACTCACCCTCCTTCACTCTCTTTCCCTTAGTGCCCTTCCCTTACTTTTTCACTCTCCTTAACTCACTCCCCTACCCTTAGTCCCTTAGTTTTAGTCACCGTTTGTCTCACCTTTCCTCACTCATCATACTCTCCTTTCCTCACTCACCATACTCTCCTTTCCACACGCATTCCCTCAGTCCCTTCCTCACTCTCTTTCGCTCAATTCCCTTCGTTTATTACCTCCCTCACTCTTCTTTCCTCCATCCATCTCTAAGTCTCTTTTTCCTCAATCACTACCTTGTGTTGCTTTATCGCTCAATCTCTTCTCACTCCCCCATTACTATATTTCTATTACATCATCCCTCACTGATTTTCAGTCACTCCACTTTTTTCACCCCTTCACTCCCTTTTGCTCAGTCCCCTTCCTTTATTCTCTCCATCACTCTCCTTTCCTCCATCCGTCTCTAAGTATCTTACTCTGTTTTAGTAAGTGTAAGTGTTTTACTCCTTCATACTCCCTCAGTCTTCTTGTGTTTGTCTATTTCACTGTCTCCGTCTCTCTTGTCTATTTTTCATTTTCTTTTCTCTCTTTCCATAAATACTTGTCTCTCGTTTACTTATTTTTCCTTTCTGTTAATATGATTTTTTTTCCATTATTCCTTTCCCCTCACCCTTATATCCCTTCCCTCATCATCACTGCCCTTTACTCAATCTTACTCCTCTTCTTCCACTTCATCTTCTCTTCTCTGTGCATCACTCCCATTCCTTGTCTTCTTCTCCAATTTCATCAGTACCCCTCAGTTTCTTTTCCTCACTTCACCTGTCAATCCTGCTCCCTTATTTCTTTTTCCTCATTCCCTTCTGCTAACTCTCTTTCATTTACTCTCTCACTCATCTTTTGAACATGTTTCTCTCCCTCTCTTGCTGTGTCTCACTCAGTCTAACCTCTCTTCCTGTCTGTATCTCACCCGTTTTCTCTTTTCCACTCTCTTTCTCTCAGTCTCCCCCACACTCTTTCACTCATTTAAATTCTCAGGGGCAGATTTAGAAGCCCCTTGCGCCTCATTTACACCGCCGCTGCGTCACTTTTCTTAAGCAGTGGCAGCACAAAAGAAGCGCTATCGTGCAGGGTATTTAGAATGTGATGCATCAGGGAGATGTGTCACGTTGTGAAACCCTGCACCACATGAAACCAGTGTCAGGTTTCATGTGGGCGTTTCCACGCAGGGGTGGGCGTTCCGTTGCAGGAACGCCCTTGAAAAGTGATTCAGTGAAATCTACAAGATTTCACTGAGTCACTTTACCAATGGTGATGCGTCAAAACCTTGCACCTGGTTGAAGCTGGTGTAAGGCTTGACGCACCACGTTACAGCTAGGGCAAGTTGGAAAAGTGCTGGAGTTGCGTGCCGCATGCAACACAATTTCAGCACTGTGCCAACTTTACGCCCTAGATACGACATGCATCTGTTTATTCCTGCGCCATAGTGCACCGCATTGCAAATGCGGTGCATCATGGGTGGCGCAAGGATAAACTTGTGTGCCGCATCTTTCCTGGCACTTCTCTGCTAATTTGCAGAGATGTGTCAGGTAACATAAATCTGTCCCTCAGTTCCATTCCTACTCTACGCTTTCCTAAGTCCCTCCATTCCCTCACTCAATTTTTTTCTCACTCACTCCCCACTTCTCACTTTCACTTACCTCCCTTTAATCATCCTCAAACACCCTTGCCTCACCATCTTTCCATTTCTTTTACCTCCACTCCCCTTACCCTACTCTATTTATCTCTCTTTGTCCCTTACTCTCCTTCCATACGTCCATCCCCACTCCCCTTCTGTCACTCCTCCTCCTTCAGTTTCTTTTCCATACTGCTCTTCCCATACTTTTTCATTCCCCTTAACTCACTACCCTACCCTTAGTCCCCTTGTTTCAGTCAGTCTTTTACTCCCCTTTCCTCACTCACTATACTCCCTTTACCTCACTCATTCCCTCTGTCCTTTCCTCCACTTTAGTCAGTCATTTCAGTTATTCATTTATGCACTACACATTCATTAAAAAAAATGATAACACAGTGCATAAGAAATAGAGCTCTTTTTGGAAAAATGAGTTAGTTTTGAAAATAACTTTTTTTTTCTTTTTGATATTTTATAAAAAAAAATCTTTTTAAAAGTTTTATATTTTTTTTTTCAAACACGAACAGGATTCTTGAATTTCAAAAGTGTTCAACAGGAACAACGAAATCAAAAATACAAAAAAATTATATTCTTTCGCTGCATACATGTTCATTAATGCGCTTCTCAATTAGAACAAGGCTCTGTTCAGAATATACAATTACTTCAAAGCACTTGTTGCACCTCATGTGCACCTTCTTTAAAAAAGGCCTCAGGTCCAGTTCTGCAGTCGATGGAGATGGAGGTGGTGCCGATGAAGTGCTGGCCACAGCTGGTGGCATTTGTGTGGCCAGGGCTCTAGTGGATGCCTTCGCAAACTGCACAGGGTGCACTTGCCTCACATGTCTCATCATCGTGTGAATTGAAAATGAATATTTTTTCGAAGGATTTCCCCTAGAAAGGACAGTGTCACAAATGGTGCATGTGACCTTAGGTGCATTCACCTTCTTTAGTCCTTCAGGATATCGAAAAAATTGCCAAATAAAAGATTCCTTCACTCGCCGTTGAGGAAGTCGATACTGTTCATCAGAATCAGATGATGATGATTCCGGTCTGGCTGCCATTTCAGTTATTTCTCAGAGAAGCTGGAGAGGGTCCTTCTTCCACGAGACTCAAACAGATAAAGAGGGAAATGGGTGGGGTTTTTGAAGATTCTAGAACTGAAACTACTATGAACCAATGAAAAGTTGTTTTTGAATCACATGACTTGACGTGCGCGCTCGGGTGCGCACGTCGCTTCAAAATGGCGTTTTGCCCGATTTTCATAAAAGTTACAAAACGTGAAAAGGAGGCAAGGTAGAGTCACTGTCTAGGCTTTCATTATTTATAAGGTAAGTATGAGAAACAAAAAAAGTTTGTCATCACTCTCTTATTGCGACTGAATAACTGCCTCACTCTTCTCAGTCCCTTGCTCTCCCTCTCTCTCCCTGTCTCTTCCTTACACTTCATCTTCTTTCCTCTCTTTCTACCACTTCTCCTCTCTCCCTCACTCACTTTCACTCTCTCTTAATTTTTTTTCTTCGCCCTTATTCCCCTTCCCTCACCCTCTTATCCATTTCTTAACTGTCACTAAGCCTTCACTCATTCGCACTCCACTTCCCCCACTCCACTTTCTCCTGTCTGTTTCTCACACCCCTTCCCTTTTGCACTGACTTTCGCTTACTCCCCTTTGCTTTCTTTTGCAAACAGGTGCAGGATTTTTACATAGTATAAGTGTAAAAGTGACTGAATAAAATATTATAAATTTTACCTATTCACTTTTAGAAGGCGTTCCTGCATCTGAACATTCCCCATGTATGCAGGAAATCCTTCTTTTGGTGCATTGTTTTACAATATGATGCACCTTGCAAGTACATCAGATTGTAAAAACCATACTTTATGGTGCATCTTTTGTACCACTCCTGCATCACAAATGTGATGCAACAGTTGTGTAAAAGACACACAAGGGGATTATAAAACTGCCCTTAATACATATAAATTCATCCACGCACTTTCACTAATAGTGCAAATTGAAGTATAGAGTTGTAACATATTTATATACATATGTTACATTTCAGTGCTTTGGAAGTACTACATATACTATAGGTAAACACCCTATAGATTCATGCTGTACCACATCCTTATAGTTTTGCACTAGACATTCACTATGACAAACTTTGACATACAAACATAGAAATTGAGTTCTTTTTTTGACCAATAGAGGTAGTTCTAAAAAGAACAGTTTTTTTGTTGTTTTTGATTTGCTTGAAAAAGGAAGAAAAAATGAACTTTTAAACAATTGTTCAACAGGAACAAGGAATTATAAAAAAAGAAAAAAGTTATTTGGAGCAGTTGTGCCTCCTGTTCTTTTCCAGAATGACTTCTATGGACTCTTGACCATAAGAAATTAGTTGGTTGCAATGCATGCAACGAACCACTAAATTCTTAAATTCAGGCTGTATATTTGGAATCATGTTTGTTGGTTTTGGTGGTGGTGGTGCTGCCCTTGATGTGCTTGGAGCAGAGTTCTGGTTTTCCTGTGATCTTCGCACCACAGCTCTAGCCCAATTGTTGGGGTGCATGTTTTTGACATGGCGATCCATGTACCAAAAGAGTACTTTTTGTTTGGATTGCCTCTAGACAATACTGTGTCACAGATTTTGCATGTGACATGCGGTGCATTCAATTTCTTTTTAGCGTGGGCGTAAAATCCGTTTTGCGTTTTTGCGGGCGAATTTGCGAATTATTGACAATTTCGCGATCCGCGAATCACGAGAAATTAACCAATAATTCGCAAATTCGCAAGCTACTAATTATTTTGCTTGGTCGCGCTTGAAAAATACAATATCGCGCGCGCGGCTTTGACTCTGAGCCTGCCGTGTTGTTTTTCTCCCGGTTTTGCGTGTGCTGCGCCATTTTCGATCTTGCTGCGTGATCGCGCGAGAGTTTTTCGAACGCAATTACGTCATCGCGGCTTGCCATCTTGCACCGCGAGAGTTTGACAACGCGAGTACGTCATAAATACCGGCGACGGCGCGCAGCTGACTTCCGGCGGGAGGTTTGAACAGCTCGCGTTCGCGAAATTGCAAAAATTGCAGTTCTGCACAAGAAATCCACCGCAGGAAGCATAAACCTTGTGAAAATGAAGATTTTGATCAGAATAACTCCTCAGATTGACATTTGGCTGCACTTTTTGGTGCAGGAGTCCATTGTTTGGGGTGGGTGGGAGGAAGGAAGTGCCCCAGTCTCTAACTTCCTGTTCCTGTCCAGCAGGCTCCTCCCAGTGCTTTGTCCATGTACTGGTCACTTTTCATTTGGCTGTGAAGCTGGAAGGATTACTTTTTCTTGCTGCTAGTGGATTTTTGTATTTGAGGACTTTTTGGACTTGAGATTTTACAAGTAAGTTGGTGTTGTTTGTTTGGGGCATTGCAGTTGAGGCAACTCCAGCTCTAAAACTTTTGTCACAACTTTAACAAAATATATATTGTGGCGGGTAGCTAGCCACAGTATCCAGTAGGCCCAGGGTTATTCATGGGTGCATGATACAACTGTTTCTCTGATTTTCTTTTAACTTAATTCTCATTTATGTCATGGAATTTTAGCTCACTGTTATATGTTGGTTTTTTTTTATTTTGGGGTGCCTGTAAAGCCTCACTAGCCAGTAGGCCCAGGGGTAGTGAGTGGTGCATGGGCCTAGTCTTTCTGTGGGGTGTCTTGAATTTAAACATCATTGAGGGCATGGATGGCATGGGATTGTGGTGATTTTATGTGTTTTTCGATTTTTGGGGGTGTTGTTGGGGACTGGCCATGTGGGTGGGGGCCATTTTGAGGGCTGGTACAGGTAGGCCCTGGCCATGTGCTGGGGGTCAAGGGGCCATTTTGAATGCAGGCAGTGTGCTCAGGCCTGCACCCAGTTTGCCTTGCTTCAACCATTATGCCCAGGGGTACTCAGTGGTGCATGGGCCTAGTCTTTCTGTGGGGTGTCTTGAATTTAAACATCATTGAGGGCATGGATGGCATGGGATTGTGGTGATTTTTATGTGTTTTTCGACTTTTTGGGGTGTATAACTGATGTTCCTCTGTCTTCCATTGCTTTTAGGTGCACAAAAGAACCACCAGTGCCAGCAAGAAGTCCTGCAGCATTGTGTGCAGCACAACGTCACGCGACGTCACGTATGGCCACAGACAAGACAACTCTGCAACTCGTGCAACTGCGGCCTGCTGTTCTGACATCTGAAGAAGATGCGCCCAAAGAAAGGTGGCCGTAGCGCCTCAGCGAAGAAAGTTGCCAGTGCCACTGCCAGTAAGAAGGAGCAGAAGAAGCAAGTGGCACCACCTACCAAGGAGACTGGTGTGCCCACCGACACCTTTTTTGGGAGAAAAAAAAACTATGCTTGCAGCAGCAGCGGTGTTCGCCGGAGACCAAGCTGGAAGCAGCACCTCCGCCTCATTGTGGTCAGTGCCACCACGCCAAGTTAGGTCCAAGACCATGAGTGCTGCTGAGGCAGCCACTTTACTTTCTCAATCACCATCGACCAGTGATGTTGGCTCATCACAAGAAAGTACCATCCAATCAACGCCGGGTGTAACTCAGCTGGCGAGTGTTCAACAATCACAGCAGCAATGACAACCACAAGTGCAACTAGTATAAGCGCAAGGACATGGGCAAGGAGAGGCGCAAGTACATGGGCAAGGAGAGGCGCAGGTACATGGGCAAGGAGAGGCGCAAGTATATGGGCAAGGAGAGGCGCAAGTACATGCACAAGGAGAGGCGCAAGTAGAGGGGCATGGAAAGGTACAACTAGAAGTTCATGGAGCGGCACAACTTCCTACAACGCTTGTTCCTCCAGAAGTAGGGGCACATCAGGAAATTGATATTCAAGTGGAGGTATCATCCGAGGAAGCCACTCCTCCTGAGGATGATCTATTGCCTCCCAGATCCCCAGCAAGAAAAAGGTCAAGGAGGGCTGCTACTACTACTACTACTACTACTACTACTACTACTACTACTACTACAAGTTCTTCTTCAAGCCCCCTTCATTCTGATGACCTTGATCGTGATTGGAACCCAGCAATGCAGTCTGACAGTGAGGCACGCCATGAGCCGACAAAGGTAGCTAAGCATAAAAGGAAGGTTCCCGCAAGGCTTCGACTTATGGGTGATGACGACGAACAAGAAGTGGTGTCTTATGCTGCTGATGAACAGTCTGATGATGACCCAGTCATCACAGATGTCACTCCAGCCACAGCAGGCATGCAGCATACAAACATTTTGACCCTAGCCCGAATGGCTGCTGAGTGGGATGTGGGCGGTGTGGCACTGGTACCACCACCAACGCAGTTAACTACAACACCAACACGACCTACAGCTTCCATATTTTCTCATCAGAAGGGCCGGCAGGGACCTCCATCCATCTCGACCTCCATTACCTCAAGTAGTGGTGCTGTAAGTGAACAACGGAAACAAATTCAGCCACGCCCATCCTCCACTTCATCTGGCATTGAAAGTCAAAGTAGCACCTCCACCACCAGCGGTAATTTCCAGTCCCCTGTTTGGGACTTCTTTACTGTTAGCAAAAAGGCGGAGAACATGGTTGTTTGTTCGATTTGTAAAGTATCAGTTAGTCGGGGTAAGCCAGTGGTATAAGCACCTAAGTGACATCGAGGAAGCCAAAAGAAAAACAAATCCAAATGTATCCCTTGATATTGCATCTGATGATGATGAGAGGCTGATCGTGCAGGGGGGAAGTGCAGAAGCGACAGACATTTTTTCTGGTACACCCAGTACCCCTGGCAGCAGCACTGCAGTGGTAGCGCCCACACCCTCTACCCCTGCAACATGTATGAGGCACACTAAGAGTCTGGGACAGACACCAATGCAAAAAACTAAATCAATGAGCCTAACTGGTGTGAAGTCTGCATCATCATCATCATCATCACGTAAAACAGTCCAGCCCACCATTAGCAGCACGTTTTGGTCGGATGCGTCATTTGAACGCAACCACCCAACGGTGCGTCTGTATAACGCAAAGCTGGCTAAAATGCTAGCGCTGGACCTTCTCCCTTTCTCTTTCGTGGAAGGGGTGGGTTTTCGTGAATTGGTGGCAACAGTCTGCCCTAAATGGAAGGTTCCTCGCCGGTCCTATTTTGCAAGGGTTGCTGTTCCAGCACTACATCAAGATGTGCTGGAGGTGATTGGTGCAGCTATTCTGAAGAGTGCTGTTCACACTATCCACATGACAACAGACATGTGGACCAGTTGCCAAGCCCTTGTTTACATGTGCATCACTGCACACTGAGTCTCTTTTGCAGGGGTCGGAAAACAGTTAAAACACAAAGATGTTGACACGGAGGAAGTTTTTAAAGCTACTCGCAAACATGCAACAGTAGGCATGTTTGCCATGGGGAAATCTCACACTTCACCTAACCTTTTGGAGGAGTTCGACAGGAAGATCAATGAATGGCTGCATCCAAGAAATCGCACAGTTGGTTATGTTTCCACGGATAATGGCAGTAATATAGTGAAGGCCATGGAGCTAGGTGGCTATTTCAGAGTGCCGTGTTTGGCGCACAGTATTAACATCGTGGCGCAAGCCTTCTTGAAAACAGAAGCGCCAGTCGCCAAATTACTGATCATCTGCCGAAGATTCTGCACACATTTCAGCCATTCTTTTAAGGCCCGGAAGCAGCTGAGGAGCCTTCAATATGAACGTAAACTGCCAGTCAAAGGACTAATCCAGGAGGTGGCAACACGTTGGAACTCAACTTTTTACATGCTTGAGCGTCTGTCTGAGCAGTGGGAGGTAATACATGAGTATGTCTTTAAACTGGGTTCTAATCATAAAGACATGGGGCTAGAGTTGGAGGAATGGAAGCTAATTGCAAGCCTGACAGACATGCTTCGTCCTTTTGAGCTCTTCATGCGTGCAGTCAGCAGGGAGGACTGTTCTTTGAGCAAAGCTATCCCATTGTTGCGCATGCTAGAGCCAACTCTAAATAGGAGCTCAGAGGGAAAATTGGACTGGGTCGCCCTCCACTCAAACATAAACCAACAACAAAAGACCCTGTCCACAGGACATAAACGTGTGTCAGTTACTGGAATAATAGAACAGTCTATATGTACTGATAACTATTATAGTCCCCTACAGCTTTTTGGGGGGACAATTCACTGCACCTCACCCAAATTTTTTCAAATTCAAGCTAAAACAGGCCTACCGATGATGAGACAGGGGCTTGTCTGGAAATTACATACCAGTTGCCCCGTTGGTGGTGTTTCCGTGAGGTGTCATTCGTTTTTTGCACATTTTTTCTAAGTAGAACTTGGTCCAACACTGACGGTGTGGATGCCTGCTACTGATATAGATGTGTCAGACAGCATTGACTTGGTATTCTGTGTATCTGTCAAGGTAGATTGGCCTGTTTTACCTTGAATTTAGAAATGTTTGGGCGAGGTGCAGTGAATTGTCCCCCCAAAAAGCAATAGGGTACTATAATAGTTATCAGTACATATAGACTGTTCTATTATTCCAGTAACTGGCGCATGCTAGAGCACCAACTGAAGGAGGTGATTTCAACGTTCCGAGATGATGGTGAAAAGCGAGAAGGATTTGATTTGGCGGAGAAGTTATTAAGGCACCTACTTGACAATGAAAGGCTTAAAAAGATACATACAGAACAACATTACATTCGTGCCACTATTCTTGATCCACGGTACAAAAAGGCAGTGGCTAGCAAAGCATTCATTCCTTTTGATGAAGCAGATGTTTCAAAGTACAAACATTGGCTAGCTGTGTAAGCCACTCGGTTCGAAAGAGAGCGGCAGAACCTTCAAGGAGGCAGCACAAGTACAACTGAATCAGCAGGCCATCCGGCGTCAAGTTCCACTTCTCAATCCGTGGCCGAAGGGAGTCACTTTCCCTCACAGCCGTTAACGACACCAGCAACCGTATCATCATCCTCCTCACCTGCACCAGACCGCCCAAAAATATTGTCGGAAGGGGATTGGCTATCTCAGCAAGGGTTAGCTCGGTCCACTGATGAAAAGGTCGCAGATGGAACGCAAAGTGGATCAACCATGGAGAACCTTGAGTCGGTGGTGCAGGCCTATCTGGATGACCCAACAGAGGTCTGTCATAATGAGAACCCATTGGAATATTGGTATACGAAAAGCTCTGTATGGCGACTGATCACCAACCTGGCTCTAAATTATTTGTCATGTTATGTTATATTATGTTATGTTATATATTGACTTTTATAGCGCACGGCTACTCAAAAAGAGTGTCCCGGTGCTTTATTGAAAACCTGTATAAAGGTAACACAACACAGCCATAAAAGAAACACAGATCACAGAATATTAAAACTAATTAAAATACCCTAAAGGGCAAAAAGCCAAGTTTTGAGGCCCTTCCTAAAGGTAAACAGATTAGTAGCACCACAAAGAGCGAGAGGCAGAGTGTTCCAGAGCTGTGGTGCTAGCAACCCAAAGGAGCGGCCTCCAATGCGAGCCCTTTTTACTCGCGGGACCACCGCAAGAAGTAAAGATTCAGATCTTAAAGATCGGGCCGGGTGGTAAAAGGCAAGTCTCCTTTGGAGATACTGTGCTCCCACAGCATGAAGAGCCTTATGGGCAAAGGTCAAGGCCTTAAAAACTATCCGCTTCCGGATAGGCAGCCAATGAAGCGACTGCAAAAGGCTAGCAGCACTGACTCGCCTGTTTAGGCCATAAATCGCCCTCGCAGCCGAGTTCTGGACGACTTGCAGCCGCTGCAAAAGATATTCCGGCAGGCCCAGATAGAGGACATTGGAATAGTCCAGTCTTGAACCGATCAGGGCCTGCACTGTTGTCTTCCTGTACTCCTCCAAAAGTAGAGGCAGAAACTTCCGGAGCATCTTGAGGAGACCGAAGCATGTTCCCGTCAGACCAAGGATCTGAGATCTTAACGTCAGACCCTTATCTATCTTGACCCCCAAGTTCTTGACCAGCTGGGAAGAACAAGACGGAGGGAACATGTTTTCAGGCCACCATGCCTGCCAATCCGGATCAAAAGGACAACCGAAGAAGAGTACCTCAGATTTATCTGAGTTGCACTTGAGGCTGTTCAGCTGGAACCATTTAAAAACAGCCCCAAGGCACTCGCGGATACTCTCTCCATCAAAATCTTCTCCTTTCCTACACGAAAAGAGAAGCTGGGTGTCATCGGCATAGGATACGATCTGGGCCCCAAAAGAC
This sequence comes from Lissotriton helveticus, assembly GCF_964261635.1. Taxonomy (NCBI): domain Eukaryota; kingdom Metazoa; phylum Chordata; class Amphibia; order Caudata; family Salamandridae; genus Lissotriton; species Lissotriton helveticus. The sequence goes on from NC_136065.1 coordinate 1,475,915,836, forward strand.
TCAGCCAATGCCGCCAAAGGGGTCATAAAGATGTTAAAAAGAGTCGGGCTCAACACAGAACCCTGCGGGACTCCGACTCCCAATGGCGGCATCACGGCCGAGCTGGATGAGCCCCAGACCGTTTGCCGGCGGCCAGCCAGAAATGACCCAAACCAGTTGTGCACCGTCCCCCTCAGACCGAGGCCATAGAGTCTGGCGAGGAGACCCTCATGGGGGACGGTGTCAAAGGCCGCCGACAAATCCAGCATGACAAGCATGGCTTTACCTCCCGAGTCCAGTACCTCTTTAATGGCTTCAGACACCTCCAACAGCGCCGTCTCGGTGCTTAAATTGGGGCGGAAGCCAGATTGAGTAGAGTGCAGTACATTATGAGACTCTAAAAAATTGGAAAGCACAATATGCACATGCTTCTCCAGAATCTTCGTGAGCGCAGGGAGGAGAGAGATAGGCCTATAATTGGCCACGACTTCCGAATCAAGGACAGGCTTCTTAAGCAAAGGGATGACCATTGCCTGCTTCCAGGCCTGCGGAACCACACCCTGACTTAAAGAGAGGTTCAAGAGCGGGTTCGCCAGCGGATTTATGACTTCCGCCATGTTTGCCAAAAATTTGGCAGGGCATGGGTCAAGAGGGGACCCAGATTTCTTGCCCACTCACAAGCGTGTCTTCTGAACGTGTTTTCAGTGCTGCTGGTGCCATTGTTACTTCAAAAAGGACCCACCTTTTGCCCAAAAATGTGGAGAGGTTAACAATAATCAAGATGAATCAGCACTTCATACCACCCAATTACAAAATATGTGAATGCACGCAGGAAGAAGAGGACACCGACTTAGGTGACGCAAACGGAAGTTCTTCTCGGTAACCAGACCTACTCCCGTCTCAACTCGTAGACTTGGAGGACAAGCTCTGCTTCCCTGACACCGAGGCCTGAAAATTACTTCCTTTTTTTCCGTACTTATTCACTTTTATTCCTGTGTGTCTTTCTTTGTTTTGCTACTTTTACCACAACAAAAAACTCTAGTCACCTAATCACAACAAGTCCATCATCAGCACTGTCTTCATCTTATTTTCCTTATTGATTTGAAGGTGCTGCAGTCTGCATTCAGATGTTCACAAGTTCACAACTCAATCATGCTCCTCTATCCACCTCCCCCAGACTCCCCCTATCCATTTCCCTCAAGGCAGATGAATGGATTATGGAGAAAAAACAAACGTTGTCTTCGTAGATGAGTCCCCTCAAGTGGGACTGAAATAACTGACTGACTACATGCTTGCTGATTGTTGACAGACCTACTTCTGAAATTTACAGGAGAGGCTGCCCTGTGGGCCCTCACTTTCCGAAGAACATGCGGACAAAAAGTAGAACAGGTAATGAATAATGAGAAGATGGCATGCAGTGGACAGCAATGGCTGTCTGTCTCTGTTGAAACCAATTGCTGTTTGTTTTTTGTGAACTGCGCAATTTGCCATGTTTTGAATATACCAGTATTGCAGGTTTTTGGGGGTTTCTTTGAGGGTGTTCTAGATTTGCGGTGCTGGGTCAGGGGGTCTGGGAGCACTGCTGGCACAGTCTAATGTTGATTGCATTTGGTTTTCAGGAAATCCATGGTGGAAAAGGGGAGTTAGGGCCAAGCTGCACAGCTCATTTGGACTGAATTCCAGGTTGGCCCGAAATTTGCTAAGTCTCACTTTTTAAGGTTTTGCTTTTTGGCTGTTTGGGGGTCTTCTACTTGTTTCCGCCTGGGTTGACGGGTCTGGGGGCATTGCTGGGAATGTCTAATACCGGATAAAAGTGTTTTGGAGAAAATCGGTGGTGAAAATATTTTTTGCATTTTCAGGCATTTCGCTCACTTTAGTGTTTTTGGGGGCCTGCTTGGGGGTTCCTGGTGTTTGTGGGTGGGTTTTGGGGTCTTGGAGCAACGCTGGGTATGGATACTTTTGATTGCAAGAGGTTTGAAGCAAATCCATGGTGGCAAAGGGGAGTTAGGGCCTAGCTGCAGAAAGCGCGCGGAGTGATTTTGGAAATTTGCCTGAAAATGTCTAAGTCCCCATTTTTGTATTTTTGCTTTTTGGCTGTTTGGGGGTCTTCTACTTGTTTCCGCCTGGGTTGACGGGTCTGGGGGCATTGCTGGGAATGTCTAAAACCGGATAAAAGTGTTTTGGAGCAAATCGGAGATGAAAAAGTTTTTGCGTTTTTGCTCACTTGCTTGTTTTTGGGGTGCTGTTTGGGGGGGTTCCTGGTGTTTGGGGGTGGGTTTTGGGGTCCGGGAGCACTGCTCTCACAGTCTAATTTTGATTGCATTTGTTTTTCAGGAAATCCATGGTGGAAAACGGGAGTTATGGCCTAGCTGCACAGCGCGGTTGGAGTGATTTTGGAATGAGGCCTAATTATTTCTGTGTGAGTTTTTCCGGTTTCGCTTTTTGCCTGTTTGGGGGTCTTCTACTTTTTTTACGCCTCGATTGACGGGTCTGGGGGCATTGCTAGGAAGGTCTAATACCGAATAAAAGTATTTTGGATAAAATACGTGGTGAAAAGGTTTTTCACTTTTTAAAGTTTTCGCTCACTTTCGTGTGTTTTGGGGGGCCTGTTTGGGGGGGTTCCTGGTGTTTGTGGGTTGGTTTTGGGGTCTTGGAGCAACGCTGGGTATGGATACTTTTGATTGCAAGAGGTTTGAAGCAAATCCATGGTGGCAATGGGGAGTTAGGGCCTAGCTGTAGAGCGCGCGCGGAGTGATTTTGGAAATTGAAAGAAGGCCGAAAATATTCTAAGTATGAGATTTTCCATTTTTGCTTTTTGCCTGTTTGGGGGTGTTCTGTTTTTTTGCGTGTGGGTTGGCGGGTCTTGGGGCATTGCTGGGAAGGTCTAAAACCAGATAAAAGTGGTTTGGAGCAAATCCTTGCTGAAAAGCGTTTTGACACTTTTTTTAACTTAGGGCTCGTTAGGGTTAGCAGCAGTATTGCATGTGTTTGAGGGTGTAGATTTTTGCAACTGGGTTCTGGGGTCTTAGAGCACTCGTGGGAATGTGTAATTTTGGTTGCAAGTGGTTTGAAGAAAATCCATGGTGGGAAAGGGGGGATTTGGCCTAGTTAAAGAAAGCGTTTGCTACTATTCTTAACTTAGGGCTCGTTAGGGTTAGCAGCATTGTATTGCATGTGTTTGGGCGGGGGTTCTAGATTTTTACGACTGGGTGGGGTCTTGGAACACTTGTTAGAATGTCTAATTTTGATTGCAAGTGGTTTGAAGAAAATCCATGGTGGGAAAGGGTGGTTTTGGGCATACTTTCTGAGTGCGTTTTGGCACGATTCGAAATTAGGCCTCTGCAAGGTAGCAGCAGTATTCTGCACGTTTTTGAGAGGGTAATGTGGAGTGTTCTAGATTTTGGGGATTGTCATCTCTGAAAGTGACAGTATAATTTTTGCACTACACAGCGTGCCTTATATATTTTTTTCTCCGAGGTGTCTTTAACACTTACTGTTGTGTTTTTCCATCATCAATTACAGGCAGGCTTTTACCCTGTGCCATCGATGTACTACTCAGGCTTACAATTAGCGATCCGCAAATCCGCATCAGGCAGGCAGTGGACAGTCAGTGTGTCTGGTCACCAAGATTGATCGACGGAGCATCCGATGGAATGAAGGAGTACAGCGAATAAGAGGAATGGCTGGATGCATCAACTTCACAAATTCAACGGGACAAATACAAAAAACAGTAACAGTATCCAAAATTCTCCTTATCTTTTCAATGATATTCTTGTGAACTTGAACTTACTTCTACGAGTTTGACTGTACGTTTTTTTGATCTCTGCTTCAAATTCATCCCTCCAGCTATTTGATACGTCTTTGCTATGTTTAACACTAATTTAATGTTCTAAGTGTTTATTCTCTGAGGGCAGAGAGGCAAGTGAAATTGCGTAATGACTGCAGCCCTGTACTGTCAACTTGTTCCTTCGTACGCAAAAACGCCCATGAACACGTAATCGCACGCCGCATACGATGCGAGCATGCAACTAGCGCCCGGAAACGGAAACAAGTCACGCAAAAAAGATGGCCGTGCCCATACACGACCGCATGGGCAACCTCGGGGTCGGTGCGCTGCAAGCGGTCCGCGAATAAGCAAAAAAACGCGCAAACACGCAAAAAAAAAGAAATCAGCAAATTTCCACGAATTTGCGGATTGCAAGTTCGATTTCGCACAAATTCACGCCCCGCGAATCTCGCGAAATGGCAGAAAAACGAATTGTGGAAAACTGAAAGCACTTAGCATGTGCAAAAGTTCAAGCTAATTTGTAACCATTCCCTGTAGTGTTTCCTGAGGGGCCCCTCCAGAGTTCAGTTGCCTACTTGCAATTATTCTCTGACCCTGCTCTGACCCTCAAAGCAGGGTCAGAGAATAGTTACAAGTATGGCACAATGCTCCTGTAAAAAATAACTGCAACAGGAAGCACTTACAGCTAAGGAAGCAGGTGCCAGACTTGAAGAACAAATTCAGTGACACATTAACCAGCCCCAAATTAATTCATCTCAGTTGAGGCTGGGCAGGTGTGCTTTCCCCCCATAATCTACAGTGGTGAACAAGAGGGTGGTAGTGGTGAACCAGAGGGTGGCACTGGTGAACCAGAGGGTGATGTGATGAACCAGAGGGTGGCACTGATGAACCAGAGGGGGACAGTGATGATCCAGAGGGTGGCAGTGGTGAACCAGAGGGTGCTGTGATGAACCAGAGGGTGGCAGTGGTGAGTGCTGAACCAGAGGGTGGCAGCAGGGGTGAACCAGAGGGTGCTGTGATGAACCAGACGGTGGCAGTAGTGAGTGCTGAACCTGAGGGTGGCAGGGGTGAACCAGAGGGTGGCAGTGGTGAACCAGAGGGTGCTGAGATGAACCAGAGGGTGGCAGTGGTGAACCAGAGGGTGGCAGTGGTGAACTAGAGGGTGGCAGTGATGAACCACAGGGTGGCAGTGATGATCCTGAGGGTGGCAGTAGTGAGTGCTGAACCTGAGGGTGGCAGGGGTGAACCAGAGGGTGATGTGATGAACCAGAGGGTGGCAGCAGGGGTGAACCAGAGGGTGATGTGATGAACCAGATGGTGGCAGTAGTGAGTGCTGAACCTGAGGGTGGCAGGGGTGAACCAGAGGATGGCAGTGGTGAACTAGAGGGTGGCAGTGATGAACCAGAGGGTGGCAGTGATGATCCCGAGGGTGGCATTAGTGAGTGCTGAACCTGAGGGTCGCAGGGGTGAACCAGAGGGTGGCACTGGTGAACCAGAGGGTGATGTGATGAACCAGAGGGTGGCAGCAGGGGTGAACCAGAGGGTGCTGTGATGAACCAGACGGTGGCAGTAGTGAGTGCTGAACCTGAGGGTGGCAGGGGTGAACCAGAGTGTGGCAGTTGTGAACCAGAGGGTGATGTGATGAACCAGAGGGTGGCAGTGATGAACCAGAGGGGGGCAGTGATGATCCAGAGGGTGGCAGTGGTGAACCAGAGGGTGCTGTAATGAACCAGAGGGTGGCAGTGGTGAGTGCTGAACCAGAGGGTGGCAGCAGGGGTGAACCAGAGGGTGCTGTGATGAACCAGATGGTGGCAGTAGTGAGTGCTGAACCTGAGGATGGCAGGGGTGAACCAGAGGGTGGCAGGGGTGAACCAGAGGGTGGCAGTGGTGAACCAGAGGGTGATGTGATGAACCGGAGGGTGGCAGTGGTGAACCAGAGGGGGACAGTGATGATCCAGAGGGTTGCAGTGGTGAACCGGAGGGTGCTGTGATGAACCAGAGGCTGGCAGTGGTGAGTGCTGAACCAGAGGGTGGCAGCAGGGGTGACCCAGAGGGTGCTGTGATGAACCAGACGGTGGCAGTAGTGAGTGCTGAACCAGAGGGTGTCAGTGGTGAACCAGAGGTTGGCAGTGGTGAACCAGAGGGTGCTGTGATGAACCAGAGGGTGGCAGTGGTGAGTGCTGAACCAGAGGGTGGCAGCAGGGGTAAACCAGAGGGTGCTGTAATGAACCAGAGGGTGGCAGTAGTGAGTGCTGAACCTGAGGGTGGCAGGGGTGAACCAGAGGGTGGCAGTGATGAACCAGAGGGTGGCAGTGGTGAACCAGAGGGTGGCAGTGGTGAACAAGAGGGTGGCAGTGGTGAACCAGAGGGTGCTGTGATGAACCAGAGGGTGGCAGTGGTGAGTGCTGAACCTGAGGGTGGCAGGGGTGAACCAGAGGGTGGCAGTGGTGAACCAGAAGGTGGCAGTGGTGAACCACAGGGTGCTGAGATGAACCAGAGGGTGGCAGTGGTGAACCAGAGAGTGGCAGTGGTGAACTAGAGGGTGGCAGTGATGAACCAGAGGGTGGCAGTGATGATCCTGAGGGTGGCAGTAGTGAGTGCTGAACCTGAGGGTGGCAGGGGTGAACCAGAGGGTGATGTGATGAAACAGAGGGTCACAGCAGGGGTGAACCAGAGGGTGCTGTGATGAACCAGACGGTGGCAGTAGTGAGTGCTGAACCTGGGGGTGGCAGGGGTGAACCAGAGGGTGGCAGTGGTGAATTAGAAGGTGGCAGTGATGACCCAGAGGGTGGCAGTGATGATCCTGAGGGTGGCATTAGTGAGTGCTAAACCTGAGGGTGGCGAGGTGAACCAGAGGGTGGCACTGGTGAACCAGAGGGTGATGTGATGAACGAGAGGGTGGCAGCAGGGCTGAACCAGAGATTGCTGTGATGAACCAGATGGTGGCAGTAGTGAGTGCTGAACCTGAGGGTGGCAGGGGTGAACCAGAGGGTGGCAGTTGTGAACCAGAGGGTGATGTGATGTACCAGAGGGTGGCAGTGATGAACCAGAGGGGGACAGTGATGATCCAGAGGGTGGCAGTGGTGAACCAGAGGGTGCTGTGATGAACCAGAGGCTGGCAGTGGTGAGTGCTGAACCAGAGGGTGGCAGCAGGGGTGAACCAGAGGGTGCTGTGATGAACCAGATGGTGGCAGTAGTGAGTGCTGAACCTGAGGGTGGCAGGGGTGAACCAGAGGGTGGCAGAGGTGAACCAGAGGGTGGCAGTGGTGAACCAGAGGGTGATGTGATGAACCAGAGGGTGGCAGTGATGAACCAGAGGGGGACAGTGATGATCCAGAGGGTGGCAGTGGTGAACTAGAGGGTGCTGTGATGAACCAGAGGCTGGCAGTGGTGAGTGCTGAACCAGAGGGTGGCAGCAGGGGTGACCCAGAGGGTGCTGTGATGAACCAGATGGTGGCAGTAGTTAGTGCTGAACCAGAGGGTGTCAGTGGTGAACCAGAGGGTGGCAGTGGTGAACCAGAGGGTGCTGTGATGAACCTGAGGGTGGCAGTGGTGAGTGCTGAACCAGAGGGTGGCAGCAGGGGTGAACCAGAGGGTGCTGTGATGAACCAGAGGGTGGCAGTAGTGAGTGCTGAACCTGAGGGTGGCAAGGGTGAACCAGAGGGTGGCAGTGATGAACCAGAGGGTGGCAGTGGTGAACCAGAGGGTGTCAGTGGTGAACCAGAGGGTGGCAGTGGTGAACCAGAGGGTGCTGTGATGAACCAGAGGGTGGCAGTGGTGAGTGCTGAACCAGAGGGTGGCAGCAGGGGTGAACCAGAGGGTGCTGTGAGGAACCCGATGGTGGCAGTAGTGAGTGCTGAACCTGAGGGTGGCAGGGGTGAACCAGAGGTTAGCAGTGGTGAACCAGAAGGTGGCAGTGGTGAACCACAGGGTGCTGAGATGAACCAGAGGGTGACAATGGTGAACCAGAGGGTGGCAGTGGTGAACTAGAGGGTGGCAATGATGAACCAGAGGGTGGCAGTGATGATCCTGAGGGTGGCAGTAGTGAGTGCTGAACCTGAGGGTGGCAGGGGTGAACCAGAGGGTGGTGTGATGAACCAGAGGGTCGCATCAGGGGTGAACCAGAGGGTGCTGTGATGAACCAGACGGTGGCAGTAGTGAGTGCTGAACCTGAGGGTGGCAGGGGTGAACCAGAGGGTGGCAGTTATGATCCCAAGGGTGGCATTAGTGAGTGCTGAGCCTGAGGGTGGCAGGGGTGAACCAGAGGGTGGCACTGGTGAACCAGAGGGTGATGTGATGAACCAGAGGGTGGCAGCAGGGGTGAACCAGAGGGTGCTGTGATGAACCAGACGGTGGCAGTAGTGAGTGCTGAACCTGAGGGTGGCAGGGGTGAACCAGAGGGTGGCAGTGGTGAACCAGAGGGTGATGTGATGAACCAGAGGGTGGCAGTGATGATCCAGAGGGTGGCAGTGGTGAACCAGAGGGTGCTGTGACGAACCAGAGGGTGGCAGTGGTGAGTGCTGAACCAGAGGGTGGCAGCAGGGGTGAACCAGAGGGTGCTGTGATGAACCAGATGGTGGCATTAGTGAGTGCTGAACCTGAGGGTGGCAGGGGTGAACCAGAGGGTGGCAGGGGTGAACCAGAGGGTTATGTGATGAACCAGATTAAAAATGCATGTGTTCCTTTGCGTGCACGAAGCTGCAGGCACCGCGTGGTGCCTGCCGCTTTGTGCATGCAGAGGCAGGGGGGTATGGTACCCCCCATGTGCACCCCCCACGTCCCCCTTCACCCTTGGGGGCCCGCAACGGGCCCCCAAAGAAAAGTCCATATGCCTTTGCATGGCGGAAATGCCTCCAGCCACATGGTCACTCACAAGTCACAACAACAGGCAGGAGGCCTTCAAAGCAAACAGCACATGCAGGCCTAAGGAGAGTCCACTGACAATAGAAAATGGCCCCTGGCCAGTTGCCACATGGCATCTGGAACAAAGGCAAATGGTGGCCTATGGCAAATACACACACACACACATTGGCCAGACATATTAGGCATGGTAAAACAGAGAAAACAGCATTAATTCTGCAATCCCAAAAATAAAAATTACCAGGGCAAAAAAAAAATGTTTACAATAATACACAATTAAATACATTACCCCACCTAGTCCTTTACACCGTTTGTATGAAATAAATATGAAATACCACAAAGAAAGCACATTTTGTTTTTCAATCCAAATCCATCCATGGCCTAAATGCTGTAGACGTCACTGAAACAGTTGTTTCATGCCCTCATGACTAGCACTGGCCTACTGGCTAGAAGGCCACTTGGCAGACTAAGCCACATAGTGAATTCAATCAATATTGCAAATGTATTTAAAAAACATGGAGAAAATGTAGTAAACTGTGGAAAATGTTTCCTTTACAAAAGAAGAAAAATAAAATGCAAAGAAATCAGTGATCACTAGGCCCCTCTGAAACAAAAGGCCACCCACCACAATATTTTTTTTAATCCATTAAAAGAACAAATACATCCAGGTGCATGGACCCAATCAAACAAACAACACCAGTTTTTCAACTTACTTGTGAAATCTCAAATACAATGGGATATGCAGGCGACACAAAGAGTGATCATCCCAGCTCCAAATCTGAATGAGAAGTGACCAGGAGATGCGGTAAGAACTGGGAGTAGCCTGCTGGACAGAAACAGGAAGTTGGAGACTCTGGGGCACTTTAAAAAAGACTCAGCACACAGAAACAACACCACCAAATGTCAATTCGAGGAGGTTTTTAACTCCAAATCGTCAGTTAGGGATGATTTTGATGCTACACGAGAAGGGAATCTTCCCCAGAATGCATAGGCGGTAGATCTTGTGCGTTCGGGATCACATACAGTAGAAAACATATGCTGGAAGTCGCTGGCATGCCCGAATGACGTGTTGGTGATCCCAAAATTTCACAGGAGCATGCGGCCCACTTCCAAATGTTGTGGCTCCCACGAGCTGCCATGAAAATCTCCTGGGCGATCGCGAGTGCACGGCAAGTTGCTCCTGTGCTTGCAAAATGACACTTCAATCACACGGACCAAAAAAAACTCAGCTCCGTTGCAGAGTTCAATGGTAACTCTGTGTTCTCCATAGAACACGGAGTTGCCAAATTACGCAAACTCCACTAATGGAGCGGAGTTTTACACCCGGGCTTACCATTAAATACAACAGTTACATTGGGTACCGCTTTTAAGAGGATGCAAGTGTTCCCCCTAAAGATTTGCTTCCTGAGACATTTTTGCACAAGGATCTCAGAGACGTATATAAATCGGTTAAAGGCTCTCCAATATGAATGTAGAGAGATTAGAGCAAAATAAATACCCCCAGACTGTATTACATGGTATGAGGATATAATTAACAAAGCAGTAGCATGCTTAAAGGTCGAGCTGAAGGCATTTAATAAGAAATTAGGCAGAAATATGTCAGAGAAACGAACAAGGAACATCTAGTTTGATGGTGAATGTATTAATTCAAAAAGGCATATAAGGAAACTAGAAATATATACAAGGTTGTCATAGAATAATGTGGTAACAATCGCCTTACAGTTCTAAGAAAAGAGTTCAAATGATTCATAGTAAGCAAGAAACTGGCTCACTGTGAAAAAAGCTGGGAAATAATGCTAGAAACAATACAAATGTGTAACACAAAGAAATTCTGGGAATTGGTACAATATGGCCCAGGGAAGAATGTGGGGAAGCTGAAATGCTTGGTAGGAGAGGAACCATGGATTGAATACCTGGAGGAAATGTTAAATAAAGATCTGTTAAATACTTAGTGGCTGGCCAATTTTTATATTAATGAGGAAATAAAGGGGTAGTTTTCCATAGGGATAATTAAGAAGACAATTCAAGCACTGAAGCTTACAACAGCATCTGGCCCTGACAATCAGCAGGCAGTAATGAAAATACCAAATATAGATTGGTGGTCCAGCCTGTTCCATCCTTTGTTACAAAACCTTTTATCAACGCAGAGTTTTCTAGATAGCTGGAAGGGTAAGGTGATTAAACACATAAATAAAAGGCAATGTCATTTACAATGCCAATAGCTAAAAATCTTGCAATTGCGAGACCTATTGTATTGCAAATACTTGTTTTATCCATAGCACCTGGGGGAGATCTTATATTAGTAACTTGTTCCTAAATAAAACAGTTATACTTGCACACTTCCTGTGTCTCCTTACCAGAGTGCAACTTCTAAATGTAACAGAGCCCCCTCATGGCGGAAGAATGGTAGACATCACTGCTTTCTAATCTGCTATATACTGATCGCCCTTCTTCACCTGAATGAATTTCATGCTGTGGGTCAGTGTGATTTGTTATGAGTGTATCGCTCTACAATGTACTTTCAGATTGTCTCTTTTCTTCGAAAATGAATACAGATATATTTTTAAAAAACTATTGAACCTTCATTCATCGTCACATTATATTAATACTTTGTAGGCATTTTATGGTTAGCTGTCAAGAGTCAGACATGTAAGGTGATGTGGGTGGAGGAGAGATGGATGGGCCAGCAGACTGATAATGCAATAAAAAATGTACAGACTCTCCTCACCAACACAGTCAATTAGAGCAGTTGGATAGACCCAGTCCCTGATATTTTAGGAAAGCTCTAACATTTTCTTGGACACAGAAATTCACACCCCCAGTCGGCCCTCATTGAAGAGTTCCGGCGGGGCAGAGTGGCGACTTGCTCTTCCACTGCACGTGTGATGGGAGAGTTGTGCTTTTGAAATGTAATATCAATATTAAAACTGCACTCGTATGAAGGCACGATCTCGCCCACTAAACACACATGAACACCTACCTAATAGACAGCAAATGCAGAACTTATGTAGGCACAGAGAAGACGAGAAGGCAGTTTGACAGTCTGACCAGTAACAACAGCAGTAAAAGGGCTATTCCTCATGGGAGGTAACAAATAGAGACAAGGAGATACCAAGGAGGGACTAACAAGCCTATACATACGACTCAGAAGCCAGCAGTTATGAAGGACTACGACACAAGCGAATGAAAAATATGGGCAGAGAGTGGGTGGGCCCTCCAGTGCACACCCTATTAAAACTTGCCTCATGAAGCTAGCAGCGCATGCGCGCTGCCACTAGGCTCGACCTAAATATGTTTTATGGGTTTCCCTAAAGTAGGTGCCAGTATAACTTAGTGTTTTTGTAAAACTAGGTGCACATTATGTCATCATGGAATTGAAATTTTTCTGTAGCCACTATGAGGGGGATGTTTTTGTTTTCTGAAAAGAACTCACCCACATATCTGTATGACTCATGGTTTGTCATGGAGTCGTCAACACAGTAATGTGAAACTGGTTAGCTCTACTTCACTCATGGAGGAAGTGCTTTGATCTATATTCTAGACGTGGAACCCGAAACAGTTGAAATATCCCAAGGTGTGCACCTGAATAACTTTATTTTTATTACTGATGAGGAACTCTGGGCAGGTTATACGCCACAAAAGCGGGGACAAAAATGGACTGACAAGGGCTCCTTCGTCAACATGTCAACATGTTTCAGCTCTTGCCTTAGCCATTAACGGTATTCCTGCTTTCAATAGGACCATTCTGGTACCATTTTTATTTTCTGAATTTAGACATACCAGCTTTTGTGTTGCCTAATCTTCCTGCAGAATACCCCAACCTTCATTCCACATTACCATGCATGTCACCTAACACTTGGTACTTTCATTGGCTGGGAATTCCCTAGCATTTTAGTGAAGCATGAGGTTCCTACTACACCACATCCCCAAAGATTACGGACAGGCTGCCCTCGCATCACATATTCGTCAAAAGGCGTGCTTGGACGTGCACATACGCAGGTCCTGTAACTCCTCAACGTTCATTTGGGAGTGAATAGTAGGAGGGTACTTCTTAGAAAAGGCATAGCAGATCTTCAGATAAAGGATAATCCTGTGTGAAATGGTGTGGTTGGTCATCGCTTTGTCCTTCGTAGCTACAATAAAACACAGGTAGCTAATCATCCACTCGCTCCTAACTAATATGGTCAATGAAATAAGACACTGCACATCTGGATTCCACTAGGGTGGAAAATGGAAAAGTAACAGTCTGAGGAAAATCAGGTAAATGTATGATGTTAGATGGAGCCACCAGCTAGCCCATAAACGTATCTGCCTCCATAGCCTACTGTGCAAGGGATAGCGCAAACTGGAGGAGGTCAGACAGCTAAGATTTAAAGGGGCTGATACTGTCTGACTGGATACTGTCAAAACTGGACGTACTTAGCCCAGTGACCTCCATAGATTAATTTGGTGACATACTTCCTGACCATGAAGAGGACATCTGCGACTTCATCTGTTAGACAAAATGACTCTCACTACCGTCACTCAAGCACCACATGTTTGTAATTGGGATAGAGGACCTGGCCATCATGCTACAAGAGCATGAACACTCAGCACGGAGATGGCTTGGATAAATGTAGAGCATGGAATCCACAACAAGGCTTGAATCCAGAAAGGTTCTGAGAAGACATGTGATCTAGTCACCCACACATGTTGAGATATTTTATAGGTGAGGCAGCGATTAAGAGACCCGGATCTGTCTTTTTAGGACTAAAAAAAAAACCACCTGTAACTAATATTCTCTAGTGCCAACATGTAGAGAGGCAGAGTTAATGTTAATGTTAGTTTATTTTTATATAGCGCTAAATCACCAACAGGTCTCTAAGCGCTTCTAGACCCACATAAAACATGTTTTTTTGTAATGAAGGGTGACAGTTTGTTATTTCTTATTTTATCAGGTTTTTCGTCGGATATGTTTACTAGTTTAACACCCGGAAGGGAGAAACTTTCCACAATTTTGAGTGAATAACATTTTTTGGAGGTTGCACACCTGGGTGCCTAGATAGGTGGTGGCTATTTTCTATTTCTGTTTCACATGTTTTCAACAATACATCAGAGATGACTTATTACTGCAACAATACAACTTTTCCAATGTATTGACTGTTTAATTCATGAGATTTGTATCATGACGTTTTTCAACCGGAGTTGATTCTTTTATATTGTTTAGATTAAGTGAGATCATACTTATGGATCCTCTTAAAAGTGCTGATTGATATGTTTGTTACTCTGCTTTGAGTCACAGTGTTTCCCCTGACGAAGGGACTATGAAAACGTCCCGAAATACATTGGGCCATCAACATCTAGTTTGATTGAAGAAAGTGATTGTATTTTGGATTGTTGTTCATTTTTAATATTGTTTGTATCTATGATTGGTCAATGGAAAAATATACATTTTTTGGAAATTGAATACTTTCAACATGAATTCACTTTTGTGAAAAATAAATTGAAGTGAATAAACTTTGTTCAACCCTTATTGAACGATTTGTAAATCAAATATAGTAGTGCATACCTGAGTCTAGCAGGCAGTTTAGGTAGCTAGCCTTTACTTTACTATGCATTGAGCTTGGCAGCTCCTATTTTCGGGACACTACACAAATCAGTTGTTAGAAAAAGAAAGGCGCCTGCAGCCGTGAAATCAAACTGAGTGCACCCCAGGTTTGTTTTTCTAGTTACAGAGACCTGAATTGGGGCTTGGGGGCTGCCATTAATTATGACAAATGTGCTGAGTGCTTGATATATTCTATATATATATTCTATATGAAGTTATAAACCTTGGCCGTGCCCGCATTGCGCAGTGACACACACCACTGTCCCGGCCTCAGTACGTTATCTCGCTATCAGACACTATCATCGGCAAGTTCCCCAAGATTCTCTCCAAATCTGCACAGTAAATCTTACTTTTACATCGGCTTTCAGTGCCTGATCCCAATGCAGATTTACAGAGTAGATTTGAAGAGAAGCTACTAACTAGTACCTACCTAGAAGATTACCAGGGCATGTGGCATGTGTCACTGCGCAACTGAGCCCTGAACATGGCCAGGCATGGACAAAAATCACACAGGGAAACCTCCCCTCCCCCAATACAAGTGGCAGTGAAGAGGGCTCACGTTCCACCACCACCTCCTTAGTCCAGTGCCTTCCACTCACAGTCTTCTCCGGAGGGCATGTTCAGAGAGTGAAGTTAATCCAAAGAAAAAGCCTTTATTATTTTAGACTCTCGCTACTTGTTGTATGTTTTCAATTTAATTCGAACAATACTGAATGTGAATGACCGTGACTAAGTAGGATTAGGTTTCTCACACCACAGAGTTATCCACTTTGACAATATATTATTTACGCAACTGTGTTTGGCTGGCATAGCTATATTTTTGTTAACAAATGTGCATTGTTAGAAGTAGACGTTTGTTTGAATGCAAATTGATTGGACCCAATGTACATTAGTTTATATTGCACTGCGCGGGTTTCGTCTTAGCATGGTAATGAAGTGTGCTTCTCGTCAGCTTCTTTGACTATTGAAAAGTATCTGAACATGCGGTTGTGAGGGTTTAGTGATTTATTTAGTATTACTTTTTTTCGATACACACTGAATTGGACTGTTTGTTCTGCCATATCTGAACCATTCTACAAAGAAGGGCCTCTTTTAGACTTCGCAAGCAGCTGCATCATTTTTCCCCACTTGCAAATCCTACAAAGTGTAGATGCTCGGAACTGTTTCCATACTCTAAACAAAAGATACTGTCAATAGTAAGGTGCACTTATCTACTGAGATATCTAAATAACCCATATTATAAAAATATATACACATAATTTTATAAATACTAATTGGAATGGACGTTGATATGCTGTTAAATCTTATAAACCACTGATGTTTGCCAGCTTTGGTTAGCTGCACAGCCACCAGTCACACCCCGTGCTCTGTTCATGTCCACAAAACATCTGAAATAATCTAGGACAACAGAGGACAGATTACACATCACAGCAATAATGACATCAAAGATGTCATTACTGCTTTAATTTCCAATGTATGGATTGAGTGCTACCTTCACCAACCAGAAGCCCTTGTGAAAACTAAATAGAGAACATGTGTTATTGCAGCTGCACTCACTAGTATTATTGATTAGGCTGCCTACAATACACTGTTAACATACAAATGCCATCATGGAGGAAACATATAGAAACAATGTAGTATTTTCACTGTCAGAAAAAACATTTATAAATAGGCAGCTGTTTGCTGTTCCATGAATGATTTTGATGTGGTATATGATATTATCAGTGAGGTCATGTCTGATGTACATGTGGGGTTGGTGTGTGGTATATGATATTATCAGTGAGGCCTGTCTGATGTCACATGTGGGTTGGTATGTGGTATATGATAATATCAGTGAGGTCATGTCTGATGTCACATCTGCATTATCTCAAAGTCTGTTATGAAGTTCTGTGGGTATACTGAAGGAGCAGCTACCTATGTCATTATCATATGAAATCTCTTTATTGATGTCATTACTACACTTTCACAATTGCTTTATCAACCTTCTTACTTTCTCAAATTTGCTTGAAAATGCACTGTTTGTGAACTATTTTTTCAAAAAGTTCTCGAAGGAGACCCCCCGGCCCTCTTTATCATGGTCAGGCTCGCTCACTATGCTTGCTCGCCACATGACTGTCATCCCAAACATTTTCGCTCACCACTTTCAAATATTACCAGCCGCCACTGAGCACTTGTCCAAATACTAAATGTGTTTCCATCTCATATTAAGGGATAGAGATGTGTGTTTTCAATATTGTAATATAGAAGAACCTTGCAAATATAATTGCAAATAATCTCTATGAGCCACTTCCATTTCACAAATGTGAGGTCCCGTTTCGATCTTAAAGGAATTTTTTTTAATGGATGTTGATGGTGTTGAAAAACAAAAACACAACATTTCTCTGCATAATGTCTTTAAAAGACTCCCACAAATCGCCTGTATTAAAATGAAACTAAAAGAAAGTGGAATTTAAACCAATCTATCATTAAACTTTATTCAAGGTCATCTGGGAAGGACTGTGTGGAGAACAGATCTGGATCTATCAGGGGGCCCCCTAAAAGACTGGGACCCTGGGCCAGAGCCCCCGTTGCCCATGCCTTAAAATGTCTCTGGTCATGCAAGTACAGGAAAGAGCAATATTGGAAAGCATAAAAAGCTTGCCTATGTGAAAGTGAAAGCGCAGTATGGAGGTATGGTGCACTGTTATAAAATGAGAAATGGAGGTTTGTAAAGTAGTTTGTGGCCAGGAAAGCATAAGAAAACAAGCGCACGACCGCCATTTTACATATTACGTGTGGTCTGCACGCGGCTCAACAATGAAAGTGAAAGCTTGCATGGTGCGCTAAATGTTACAGAAAAGTATGTGATGCCTGAAGAATGAGAAAATCATTAAAGAAAATAGTGCCTACAGCCTAAATAAGACATCCTGTGTAACAACAGAAGTAAAACGGCCAGTCTTCATGAGAGGTAACAAATGGAGACAAGGGGGTACCAAGGAGGGACTAACAAGCCAATGTACGAATCAGAAGTCAGCATTTACAAAGGACAATGAGACAAGCAAATGAAAAATATGGGTGGAGAGTGGGGGGCTTCCAGTGCATACCATAATAAATACAGCATGCCTCGCAGAGCGAGGAGTGCATACGCTCTGTCGATAGGCTCGACCTAAAACGTAAGCTATAGGCAAATAAACTTGCTGAAGGTGAGTGGGAAAGTCTTCTCCAAAATCGTCTTGGGGGAATTGAAACAATGGACAGAAACAAACTTGATAATCCATACAGACCAAGGAGGTGGTTTTAAGGGGTGGGGAGGTCACCTGACAACAGATCACTGCTTTAATCTATTGGTTCTAGCCAAAACATTGATGGACCAATACAAGGGGTTATACTGATGCTTTGTGGACTTGTGCTCTGCATTCACTACTGTTGATCGGGCCATGTTATGGGAAGCTTAAAAAATAAATATGATATCCCACAGAGCCTGCTCTTGATCCTTCAGGAATTGCGCAGAGATAATTGGGCTCAAATAGAGTTAGATGTTGATTTGCTTTGGCATCGATACTGTTCTCTATATTTCTGGTGGATTTATCAAAGATCTTAGGTTTACCCAACAACCTTAGTCCCTAAAATGAATGGCGGACATGTAAGCTATGGTCTCTATGCATACTATCTAGTGATCATGGTTTTTACAGAAATTGGCCTGCAGAGGAAGTAAGATGCCTTTGGGGATTACTGTAATAAGAAAAACCTAATAATAAATTTGGAGAAAACTAAATTCCTTCCAATCAGAAATAAGAAGATAAAATTCAACTAGACTTTAAATGATGCAAACTCGAGGTAGTTAGTAGGTATAAATATTTGGGGTTGTGGTTTGTGAAGAACCTGTCATGGAAAGAGCCCATTGAATCTCGGCAGGCAAAAGCCCTTTCTTTGGTAGGGGGACTTACAAACGTTGATAAAATGTATGGCGGTCCATCTTCAAGGCCAGTACTGGCAGCGTATTAGGGAATGATATGGCCTCAATTCCAATATGGTGTGGATGTACTTTGTATTAACGGGAAAACAAACTGGGATCCTGAAGACGGTAGGTACCTAAAAAGATTACACTCACTACCACTTTCTACCATAATCCAGGATATTAGGACAGAAACTGTTCTAACCGCATGAAGCTACTTAGCATTTGCGGAGATGTTAAAATCCTGGACGAGAATAGACAGCAATGAGTGCCCAAAAATATCAACACTTTGTAAAAAGGAAATTCAGCGAAATGATTCAGGATCTAAAAATTAGCAATGTAATGCAGTGTGGCAGATCTAACAAAAGTTAATAAAGTCGAGTACTGAAGGGTGACAAAACAGATGGCCAGGAAGATAATCTGATATATTTAAGGAATGAGAAATCTGTATCCCTTCTGATGAACTTGTGGCTAGAGGAGGAAACATTCCCCTATCTAGAACACCTACCAAATGCATGTTTAAGAAGATGCCTCTTGAAACTTAGATGTGGGGTCAATCAGGCTTTAGCCTCTCAAGCACAAGGCTCCCTTTTAGATACAGATAGAATTTGCATATGCGGTCTTAAAATGAAATTGGAGTTAAACACACATTTTAGTGGGTTGTCTGTGGTTTTAGCACATCAGAAGATTTTATTAAGGTCAATTTTGCAAAAATAGGGTATTAGATAAAGGGGGCAAGCAGTTAATTTATTATTGGATATGCTTTTTTTAGGGAAATTTTCTTTGAGGCGATTTTTATTGTCTGTGAATAAGTTTTAACAATGAATGAGTATTTTATTGTAACATAGATTAGGGGTATATTTTATATTATTTGTCGGTTTGATTTTAGCCCAAAATGTCACGTGTTTATAATGGAAAAACTGATTGTAAGACCCGTTTCTCTCATAGACTAACATTGGATTGCCTTATTACACTTCATAAGTGTTAACTTCATAATGGGAGCAGGCGTGCCGTGACCCCCCCCTCCCCCGCTCACCCCCAATATTTACTACCATGCCTTGATCCTCCCATCTGAGGGACCCGCATTCTTACATACACATCTATATAAGCCTACACATCTCTGGTTGCCGTATGCGTGGGGCTTCCGCCACCCTCGTACCTCTTTTCCCTTTCCTGTATGGCTTCTTTCTCCCCCCCCAAAGCCACCATCTCCCTTGGTTCAACTACAAATGACAGGCCACTGCAACAATTTAGCTGCACACGTGATGCCCCCTGACGCACTCTACCTGCATACATGCTTTGGCCTATGTCTACACATAGAGATCGACTCTTCGATTCTCGTTTTATTTCACTTTGTTGCCTACACGTGACTTAATGGTGAACTTCATCTGTGTACTAGTGACGTGTTCTCCTTCTTGTTTTTATGATTTGTGTGTTTCTCGATAAACGTAACATGTCACGGACCTGAGAGGCGGCACGGAAGACAAAGTGAACTTTCTTACACATTGAACTGGATTCTCCGGGCATTCCGCCTAAGCCACTCCACTTATTGCTAATGGGTTGTCAATGCTCGACTATGTTATTGCACAAATGCTAATGATGTCATTTTGTCAAAAATGTATAAAAGTCATTAATAAAAAAATTCAGATTGGGAGCAGATACAGAAATACTGTTTATACTCAAATGAATTGTAATTTAACTTCCTCTTTCACAGTAAAGTGGGATATTAGATTAGAATTTTGAAAATGCCACTTTTAGAAAGTTGACATTTTTATCTGCATTAAAGTTTCTGAGGCCCTTCCAGGAGTTTTCCAGCTGCCTGTGCCTATTAATGGTTTCCCCATCAAGAATGTGTATTGGCCCAGATAGTGAACAATGAGACCTGGGTGTAGCTGGGAGTGGTTCTTCCAAGCAAGATGGCTGGGGAGGAGCTGCACCCTTCATCGATTACATTTAAAATGACCTTGCCCACAGCACGCACAAAGGAAATCTGACACCAGCTCTACCCTTGCCTTTGTCCCCCTAGACTGTTTTAGAGCCAAGACCAGGGGAAGGGGAAGAACCTAACAGAACCAGTTGTGGGGGTAGGCCAGGGCATTCTCCCACATTAAGGATGGAACATTTGTTCTAACTGCCCCAGACAATGACTCCTGAACAGGAAGTGATTACAAAAGAACATCATTATCTCTTAAAGTTCCTGTGAACATCTTCCCAAATCAAGTTGGCAGTCACACCCACTTCCTCCTGTGTACTGTTTTTTCTATTTCCATGGCCAAGATAGTCAGCTTGCATGAAGGACAGCTCTACCACAGTGCATGGGAAACTACACCAACTTTCCACTGGCCTCCATTGACGCTATTGCCACAGTGCGCAGGAATTGGAACTATGCCAGATGTTAATGCCCCAACCTGGTGAGTTCAATCTGTCCTTGAAACCCTGGCACATACTAGGATTCAGATGTATACTGCATCAGTGCACAGTTCAGCAGTATTCCGGAGCATGTTGCAATATGCAGATAGATACAATGCATTATTGGGTATGCACAAATGCCAAGTGACCAACCATGAGACACTTCATTTATTATACTGAGGCTTGCTCAAAATGCCACAATACAGCTTGAGAAAAGTGGTAACTGTACTTAAGAGTACAACGAGCTAGAGAACCAGAGGTGCACGTGCAGGGGATGGACACTTATATTCACAAAAGATTTTAGTCAAACGTGTACCTACAGCGGAAAGGACTAAATATGCATGCAGATTTGTTCTGTCTCTTATCTGTAGCTTATTTAAGTAATCAAGGAAATTTAGCGAAAAACATGGAGGACATACTACTTCATCCTACTATATTGCAATATTATATTTCTTAATTAGCATCAATCACAGTGCACAGTGCTCTCATTCTGGGTTTACATAGGCAACGTGATACAAACTGAAATGACAACCAATAACTAGAGATAAAGCTGAGCCCTACAGTTTAGTTCACTTAGTTCTAGCTGGTATAAATTAGCTGGGTGGCATCAAGAGGTCTCTCATAATTCAGTGATGTCGGTGACATTTACAAGGACAAAGCCATAAGGAAGAAGTCATCAGTTGGATTAGTTCCTTTTCTGTTTTCCTTTGCATGACTCCAGGAACCGATTCAAATGTTGGATCATTAATAAAAATCTCAGCTGTGCATTTCACCGAACACCCCAGAGATGTGTGTCGAGGATACCGAGCCATAACAATTGCTGGTTCAAGAGAAGATCTGTCAGCGGTACAAACACAGAGGCACTCAGCTTGAGTAACAGTAGCAGGTAAGGTTAGCCTTAGTATTCTTGCTATTTCCCCTGATGAAGGGAGATAACCTGGTGCTGTTTTCTTTGAACAAATCAGGAGAGGGTGCCAAGGCAGGACTGGATGGAGGGACACAGCGAAAGCCCTGGTAGCCTGATGAGTTTTAGTGTTGGATGGTAGAGCTGAAGGAGACACATCAATGAAGGATAAATGATGGCTATTTTAGAATGGGATTGCAAACCTTATGAACCCTGTAATGGGTGAGTACCTGAACCAGCAGAGTGATTTAAGGCTGGTGGGCATCCAGTGCCCTGCATGCCCATGGGCATTAAAGAAAATGCGTTCAGAATCAAAGACACAGCCACCTGAGGTTAGCAAACACATGACCTGCTTCACCACGATGCAGCATCCAGTACTTAGCTGTATCACTAGGAGGCCCTTATGATTATGATTAACCCCTTCTGTGCTGATGACGGCTCCCGGTCATGTTGCGTCACGGTGGGCGTGTGCTGATGACGGCCGGGAGCCGTGATGACCACGTCTGCGATCGGAATGTCCAGCACCGGCGCGGAATTCCGGCCGCAGCCAAGGTTTTAAACTTCAACACGGCACACCTGACCTCAAAATGGTAACCCGAGTGAAGCCCTTACCTATTTAGGGTTGCACAAGCAATCGGATGGGCACCTTTACACAAGGAAGATACGTGGGCCCTATGTGACCTTAATTGCTCTAACAGGGGCTTAATCTCAATAAGTTCAGGGGGGAACCCCTGAAACTATAATGTGCCTGATACTAAGATAGCCGCCAGAGGCCTAATGCCTGAATCATTAAACAATGAAAACATTGCAGCTATGAGAGCCACAGAAAGATGCAGATTCCCACCTGAGACTGGGGACCGGCCGAATGGAACACCAGGGGCAGAATCTCTTGCCTGATCCCATGTTGGCCCCCATGAGATCAATCTGACTCAACTTGCCTGACTAAAACATGGCATCCTATCCTCATTCCCTTTCCTATCCTGCCACCCTCGTCTTCTACACACGCCTGTCTCTGGACTCAATGACCTTCGGTCACTTCCTGATCTTCACACTAAGCCGGCTGAGCATGAATCACATGGGCGATTCCCGGTGGAGCTGGTTCGACAGTTATAGGAGAGATTGGCTCTGGCACACCGCTATGGCCATCGCCTACCAAGTCGGACTTCAGACCTATGTCTCGTCAGTTTCTCTGCTGCCGTCTCCTTCCTGTGGTCTCCCAACTCTCCTTGGTCTGTTACGGGTCTTGATTTTCCTGTTCGCTATTAACTCATGTCTTGACTGCATAATCATGCTGTAACTAATGTGAAATTTTTGTACCTTGTAACATGCTGTTTAGGTATGTAAAGCGCTCTGATACCTCCGGGTCTAGCCAGCGCTATGTAAAACTCAAATAAATAAATAATAAAAATAAATACATGTGTAATTTCATGAATCCAGGAATTCATTTAAGCTTAGAAGGATAAGCGTTTTTTTTTAAAGATGGCTTTCTTCATTCAGAAAATGGTCTGTGTCTGCTGCCACTGATTCGTCACAGAGAAGAATAGTGCTCTTGGCTAATCCAAGATGTTATTGATACCGTCTCAACACAATGACTAAAGGGTGTGAAGAAAATCTCAATTCATATGCATTATGCATAAAAGGGCTTAGTTTAACCTGTCCTAAAAATCTAGCTCGTATGGCAAAAAAGTACTTTTGACTTGTAAGCATCTTTGTCAAAATAATTACTCGACTATTATTACCTTAGTGTTTGGTACCACACCTAAGCCTACAAATGGTGCAGTTGGTTTTAATACCTTTTCTAGACCACATCACAGCTAGCTATATGTGATAATAACACCATTTTTCAGCGGTATTTTGGCCTTCGATTAGGCATTTTAGCAGTTGGCAATGGTGCTCTTCGTAACCCCACAGGAGAGACAAACATTTTCCTTTTCTGTAATGGGCAGTATTGCTTTGCCACAAGTTACTATCATTAAACGCTGCTAGTATTAATACCACCCTGCCGTTATAAGTCCAATGTAGTCAAGTTGGTTAAACAAAACATTTCCAAAACATTCTACAGAGGTTGCAAACAGTACCATAAGGATAACTACCTCTAAGAGTCTCTCCTACTCATTTTTTGTTAAAGGTTCTTCCATTGTATCTGGCTCAATCTGTCCAGTTTGTTCAGACTAGTGCACTCAAGCAGGTGAATAGAGTAAAATGTGAAAACCAAAGAGGCCCAGTGATAAGTTGAGTATAAAAACTGAAACAAAGTCTACCGTAACATGCAGCGTAAAATAAATGGTTCTACTCACCACATAGCTCACTTAAGGACATTTACTAAGACACAAACAGAAGCTACAAGTTGGCTAACTTTCCCTGAGGATAGTTATTTTTTCGATCCACATGCATCTGTGATTGTTAAACATCTTTGACAGCCCTTTTTACCGACAAAGTGACCTTTAAAGCAGACTTGAAATTATGTTGTAATCTGTACTTGGATTGGAATTTTAGAAGCTAAAGTGTTACGTCTTTTTAACACACGATTTCTGCGTGTGCCTCAATGAATTGATTAACATTATTTATTGTGCGATGCAGGAGTATATATTTATATATATATATATATATCTATATATATATATATTCACAGAAAAAACCATAGGTTATAGACCATATATAGTTAGGAATTAGCATTTACAAAACCTTGAAAATTCACTGAAAAAACCATAGGTTATAGACCATATATAGTTAGGAATTAGCATTTAGAAAACCTTATTTTACTCACACAAAACCATTGAAATTCCATATATAGTTAGTTGCACTAACTATATATCGCGCACCCGCAATCCACTGCTGATGATGTCACATATTACATCATTCATGACATGGTCAGTGACATCACTGATGACATCACTGATGACATCTCAAATGACATCACTGATGACATCACTGATGACATCTCATTTGACATCATTCTTGTGCTAATACGATAAACCTCTTCAGACTCTAATATAACCTTAGATACACTCAGTGTATACAGACACTCACACACTGTCACTCATCCATGGAGTTACTCACACACCTAGTCAGTCATGCAAAGAAACAATCTCACCTCCATTTCCTCAACTATACAGTTATACACACCTTACTTATTCAAACATATACTAACACATATTTACTCTCTTATACAATCCCTGATACAAGTTCACAATGATCCATACAGCCACTCACACATTCAGTGGCTCTCATGCACAGTTATTTATATATGCCAACTCTCACATGTACTGTGTTTTACATATGTACTTACTATGACATGTAGCATTGAGATATCCATTCACTCATCAATACACTCATGCACACAGTCAACCGCCCATGTAGCTTTTTCCACATGCACTCTTGAACTCATACACCTAGTGAATCAACTGCTCACACATCTATGCACAGAGTCACACACCTCCCAGCCACCCCCACACAAACTCAATCTCCCATAGAAATACTTGGGCAACCAATTAATAACACATATAGCCTCTCGTATAGCTAATGATCAACACATGCAGCAGTTTACATCACAACAGACATAATGATGCACAAATTAAGACAGTTTAGTCACTAACCCATGCATTCAGTGAGACACATTTAATCACTCACTCATACAGTCAGTCACGCACCTACTAAATCCTTCATCCAGACACTTATACATCCACTCATTCTTCAATATCTAAGACATATTTTAACTTTACAGAAACATACAGTCACTGGATGTTGTCATCAGTGATGTCATTTGAGATGTCATCAGTGATGTCATCAGTGATGTCACTGACCATGTCATGAATGATGTAATATGTGACATCATCAGCAGTGGATTGCGGGTGCGCGATATATAGTTAGTGCAACTAACTATATATGGAATTTCAATGGTTTTGTGTGAGTAAAATAAGGTTTTCTAAATGCTAATTCCTAACTATATATGGTCTATAACCTATGGTTTTTTCAGTGAATTTTCAAGGTTTTGTAAATGCTAATTCCTAACTATATATGGTCTATAACCTATGGTTTTTTCTGTGAATTTCATTGGTTTTTTAACAGCTAATATCTGTAGCTGTAAAATGTATTCTTCTTTAAATCCAAAAATATATTTTATATGTTTATGAATAATTTTTTTTTTAAATATTTTTTTTTCTTCGTTCCCGCTTCGCGAATCGGGAAGCTTCCCGTTAGCTGACCTTGATGCCGCGAAATAGACCGCGAGCCGGTAAACGTTTCTTTACCGCAAGTGCCGCGTTAGAAAACAACATCGTGACGCCTCCCGTCCGCATGACGTTTCACGTTGTCGCGTGATACGTCATATGACGTGCTACGTTAGCGAACTGGTACGCGAAGCGAGTGCCAAAGCGCAGGATTCTGGAAGCAAACCGGGAGGCCCTGCAAAGCGCTTAACGTAAACACAGCAAGTCATGTGACTTGGTAATAACACTTTTCATTGGTTCATTTCACTTTTGGTTTCCTAATGATGTAAGACTAGGTCATATAATCTAAAATGAACACTTTTGATTGGTTGAGAACTCTTGTTTTTCCCAAATGATGAAAATCCCTCCTTCTTTCCTCACTCTGACTTTCATCATTGTGAGAGAAAGACCCTTTGTGATCACTGAGCAATGGCTTCTTTAGTAGCTTCAGCTGGTGCTTCCCCACCACCTCCACCACATCCAAGGAAGAGTGGACCACCTGCTCAAGTTGTAATTCAACAAGAAGAAGAAGAAGAGGAACAGGAGGACGACCACGAAGAGAGGCAGTTTTTGCCTGAGCAGCCCAAGACGTCTCACCGGAAAGAAAACTTCATTTGGCAATTTTTTAAAATTCCCAAAGGTCAGAAAAAAGTAAATGCAAGATACGTAACTTGCCTTATATGTCAAGATAGACTGTCCAGAGGGACCGACAAAAAATATAGTTTCGGAAACTACACAATGCATCGCCATATGACTAGGTGGCATCCTAACAACTACAGTGCTGCACAGTTTCGGAACGACCTAGATAATCTCCCTATTATGGCCAGAAGATCTGTTGTACCGGAAGTAACGGGACCAGAGGGCAGGGAGATGGTGCCAAATATACAAATGAGATTTGGTGAAGTAAAACACACCTGCGTATTTTGCGATGGATTCATTTCCTACGGAGAAAGAAGCATCACTCTGATCAACAGAGCTATTGACTATCATATGCAAGTTTGTCCGAAACGCCCAAAATAATAAATACTTCTTTTTTTTGTTTTGTTGCTCCTGTTGAGCCCTTTACAATGAATCGTTTTCATTGCCCCCTCCAAGAAAAACCCAAAAAAATATAAAACTGTTCCGAAAAATTCAAAAACAGTAAAAAAATGTTCAGAAAAATAAAAAAAAAAGTTCTTTTCAGAACTACCTCCCCGTTATTAAAAAATTGGTACAATATTTGGAACTGTGCCAACCTCTATTTCTCTTAGTTCGCTTCCTAGTTCGCTCGCTGGTACGCGAACTGGAAGCGAACCAAAAACAGTAAGTATAAGGGAAGGAAACACACACTTATGTTAAAAGAAAGACAGCTATAGGGGAGTAAACTAGAGATACTATTACCCATAATCCACTGCTGATGATGTCGCATATTACATCATTCATGACATGCTCAGTGACATCATCAGCAGAGGATTGCGGGTTTTTTGGCAACATGCCTTATCCACGGTTTAATAACGCTGCCTTTTGCTTTATATAAGTTTTCAAATTGTATGAAATATATACCAATAGGTCTTTATGAACCTTTAGGTAGTGCTTTTGTTCATGAGGTCTGGTCGCTTCCATACACATACAGATGTTTCAAAGATGATCAAGAAGTTTATCTGAATGGAGAGGAATGCACTGAGACGCCAGATCATTCACTAATGTGTAGGCACATACAGTTACACGATTCATGCAACAAACACCGACCAAATATGGCTTGCGTGTTGCAAGGCACGCCAGTTCCTGCTATCATCCCCACGTTCAAGTTGTTGGAAAATGGTAGTTATTTGATGCTCAATAATGAAGATTGTTCTGAGTTAATTAAAAGTATTCCTTTTATCGTAACAGTAAGTGAACGGGTTATTTGCTGCAGAAATGTTCTATTTCCTCCCACACATGAACATAGGGAGTTTTCAATCTGGCCACAAATACCAACCTTGGGACACGTTTCAACGGCATGGCAAGAATAAGAGCTCTTTTGTCTCAGAGAGAGGTGGCCTTGAGTTCGGCCCGTGAAACTTTCGTACTTCACATAGCGAACACCCGTACACAGGTTTGCCTTTCAATTTCAGCAACATGTTTCCGACTATCTTTAACGCATCCTCCACAAAATCCCTGGCACACTTTTTTAAAGTTGTTACCAGTGGTCTCGTGACTTCATTTGAGAAAATCTTTGGAGTCATCCCTGCTCCCTTTCATTGTATTTTCTGCACTCTGGTTCGTGGATTGGCATTTTTACTTGCATTACCAGCGGACGCTCTTGTGCTTTTTTACATTTTTAAATATGGATGTCCCTCCTATGCAACCTCCGACCCTGCAGCTGCTGACACTGTTCCGCAATCGCATGCTAGAATATTATGGCACAATCCCGTTGGTGATATTAAGCACGGCATATGGATTATCTTTTCGGTTCTCCTACTTCACCTGTGTCCAGCCTGTATTTCACTGCCTGACCTGTGATTTCGATTGGGCCATTGATTTGTGTCTCTGCGGACCGGTTTCTCCTGACGTCGACTTTAATCAGCTGATGACTCCTATCATTACTCACGAGTTGATTTGTCCTGGCGAAAGGATTATGGCTGTGGCATTGATGCATGGACTACTTGGTCCCTGGAATTTACTGGCGGCAGCACAGTCTTTCTTGGAACACAGCTTTCTTGAAAACCCACCGAGCTGTCCTCTGATGGTGATAGAGGATCCGGTGCTGGGAGAGCACGTATGTTCTTTTCCGCTTTTAAATTGGATGGCTGAACTGTTTTCGGATGAAGACGGTGACTTCCTATTGGAGGCTGTTGCAGCTTATTTTGCATACACAGTTATGTCATAGACCTTTTTCATGTTTGATATGCTGAGTACTAGCATTTCATTGACAATTCATTGACTTATTTGTCAAGTTTTTATTATTTACCTTGCCTATTGGCTTAAGACTCGATAAAGTACTTGGCTGTTTTATTTTTCTTTAGCATTGAATTTTCCTAGTTTTTAATGCTTTACCTTGCGGACCGTCCACATATAAACTTGCAATCTGCTCTCATGAGATGGCACTTCTATTATCTTATTCAGTTCGTTTCCGGATCATGAGGAGGTGTCATCTAGGTCCTGGATATCTTTACACCGTGTTAAGTTAGCATGGGCTCATTACCGGTTTAAACGCCATTTTTCCTTTTTTGCAACTTCTGCACACGACACTTAGTTGTTGCTTTAGCTTTCCACCTAGTAGTTCATCGTGGTTTACATGAGAATAATATGTTATTGGTCTACTATCTGCTTTACTTGTTAAACTATATCTGTACAGCGAGTGCTAAAGTTTCAAGAACAACACGATACAGAATTGTTATGAGGTCTGATCTCCACGACTTCATACTCATAACATAAGTGCAACTTCTGCCAATTCTGGGCATGAGGCGGGTTTTATATTGCTTTGCCGAACACACATACACAACAGTTGATGCGGTTCACATGAAGAGAGAGCTGGTGTATGCTGATGTGATTCCTTCAAATCTAAGACACTAAAGTATGGGCACGCCCTAAACCAACACAAAGAGACCTTCTTAGCAAATAATATAATATGTGTATTAGGGAGGGTGAGATATAAGCAGCCGCGGGCCGTGGAGGGAGTTACGATGGGGCAGGGAGGCGGGGAGGGGGAGAAGCAGGGTGGAGCCCTCTCTACCTTGCCCCTCCCCCTCCCCGCCTCCCTGCCCCACCGTAACTCCCTCCACGGCCCGCGGCTGCTTATAAGTGTTGCTAACTCTTATTCATTTACAGCATGTTAACATACTGTCACCATTCGCTTTTTATGTACTAGTAACTATGCTGGTAATTTTGCTACTGATAATATGTGTACTTGTATTCTCCACCCTGCTTCTCCCCCTCCCCGCCTCCCTGCCTCACCGTAACTCCCTCCACGGCCCGCGGCTGCTTATAAGTGTTGCTAACTCTTATTCATTTACAGCATGTTAACATACTATCACCATTCACTTTTTATGTACTAGTAACTATGCTGGTAATTTTGCTACTGATAATATGTGTACTTTTATTATCTAAGGTACTACGCCTGAGAAGACGGCATTAGTAAATAAACATTTCAAATACACATCTGTTCTTCTTAACTCCATGTTCTGGTTTCTAAGAAATCTATAACGACCGACTGTTCATGAGTTCCACGTATCCTGAGGTACTATAAGTTCATATTCTGGATTGTCTAAACATTGAGAGTTTGTTATATCCAATGTGACACTGTACCTAGCTTGCTAAATAGTTTTTGATTACTAACGTGAGTTTTGGGACACCCTAATTCGCCGAGGTTCCAATCCTCTGTCCACAGTTCTGTGTGAGAACAGAAACCCTGCGACAGGGGCACCCCCGACCCTTGCTGGAGCTTCATCACACTTGCGATACAACTCCAGCAATGCGCCACCTTTACGGCACAGATACATCACGCATCTGTGCTGTTTTTGCCCCATGATGCGCCGCATTGTAAATGCAGCACACCATAGGTGACGGAACAGCGGCACAGAATGACTAACACATCCCTGGTGATGCGCCAGTCATCATAAATCTATCCCTATGCTTCTTATCTTGTTAGAGATGAACCGCCATATGTATCATCAAAGTTATTTGCATTTCCTAAATAGCGAACTTTAAGGAATAAATAGCGATTCTTTACCATTCCTAGTTTGCGATGAGCTATTTGCTAATTAGCCGAATGTAGCCCAATGAAGCCCAATGTAGCCCAATGTAGCCCAAAGATGGCCGCCAGACACACAAAAAAACAAATGTAGCCCAAATATCAGCCAGATGTAGCCCAACTATAGCCCAGTGACAGAATGACCAATCAGCTTCGCAAACCTCCGTTACGCGAAGCGGAGCGCTGTTACAGATATATATCTTTTTTTGAACGTTAATTTCTCAAAATCCACTGGAGCACATATATTGAGACCTAGCAAAGGCACATCGGGCTACCAGTCCCTAATATTTTGCCAAGTTTCGTGCAAATCCATTCAGCCGTTCAATTATTATTTTTATTATTTTTTTTGCCCCGCGGGGCCCTTTTAAAACCTCCACATCAAACCTAGGGGGTCAGCGAGGATCTACTATGCCCCCTTATAGTTATTTCCCCCTTTGTTTTGACCTCCTCTTGTCTCTCGATCCTACCGAGAGACAAGATGGCGGCCGCTACGGACTGTTTGGAATGTTGACAGACGCCGGAGAACCAATCAGCTTCGCTTCACAAAGCTCCGTTGCGCGAAAAGTCCGCGAACCAAAGCGCTGCCTGGTCCGCGCTTACAGATATATATCTTTTTTTAAACGTTAATTTCTCAAAATCCACTGGAGCACATATATTGAGACCTACAAAAGGCACATCGGGCTACCAGTCCCTACAATTTTGCCAAGTTTCGTGCAAATCCATTCAGCCGTTCGGGCTAAAAGTGAGGCCAACCGCCCTATGGAAAACTCAATGTTAAAAACACGTTTTGGGACCCCCCTTTTTTCTCGGCCCCCCCTGGACGAACCCCCCCCAAATTTTCAAGGGCTGCTCAGAAACAAAATGTGCCATTTTCCTGAAAATTTCAGCCAATTCCGTCCACAAACGCCAAAGTTATTAGACATAGAATTTTCAAAAAACCCATAGAGAAAAAATCCTAACTATATATACCTACTGGCGACCGCCAGTAGGTAATATCTATCTATCTATATATATATATATAGATAGATAGATAGATATATATATATATATATATATATATATATTACCTACTGGCGGTCGCCAGTAGGTATATATAGTTAGGATTTTTTCTCTATGGGTTTTTTGAAAATTCTATGTCTAATAACTTTGGCGTTTGTGGACGGAATTGGCTGAAATTTTCAGGAAAATGGCACATTTTGTTTCTGAGCAGCCCTTGAAAATTTGGGGGGGATTCGTCCAGTGGGGGCCGAGAAAAAAGGGGGGTCCCAAAACGTGTTTTTAACATTGAGTTTTCC
The DNA here is from genome assembly GCF_964261635.1 of Lissotriton helveticus. Classification (NCBI taxonomy): domain Eukaryota; kingdom Metazoa; phylum Chordata; class Amphibia; order Caudata; family Salamandridae; genus Lissotriton; species Lissotriton helveticus. Next base: position 1,475,947,510 of record NC_136065.1, read on the forward strand.
ATAGGGCGGTTGGCCTCACTTTTAGCCCGAACGGCTGAATGGATTTGCACGAAACTTGGCAAAATTGTAGGGACTGGTAGCCCGATGTGTCTTTTGTAGGTCTCAATATATGTGCTCCAGTGGATTTTGAGAAATTAACGTTTAAAAAAAGATATATATCTGTAACAGCGGACCGGGCAGCGCTCTGGTTCGCGGACTTTTCGCGCAACGGAGCTTTGTGAAGCGAAGCTGATTGGTTCTCCGGCGTCTGTCAACATTCCAAACAGTCCGTAGCGGCCGCCATCTTGTCTCTCGGTAGGATCGAGAGACAAGAGGAGGTCAAAACAAAGGGGGAAATAACTATAAGGGGGCATAGTAGATCCTCGCTGACCCCCTAGGTTTGATGTGGAGGTTTTAAAAGGGCCCCGCGGGGCAAAAAAAAATAATAATAATAATAATTGAACGGCTGAATGGATTTGCACGAAACTTGGCAAAATATTAGGGACTGGTAGCCCGATGTGCCTTTGCTAGGTCTCAATATATGTGCTCCAGTGGATTTTGAGAAATTAACGTTCAAAAAAAGATATATATCTGTAACAGCGCTCCGCTTCGCGTAACGGAGGTTTGCGAAGCTGATTGGTCATTCTGTCACTGGGCTATAGTTGGGCTACATCTGGCTGATATTTGGGCTACATTTGTTTTTTTGTGTGTCTGGCGGCCATCTTTGGGCTACATTGGGCTACATTGGGCTTCATTGGGCTACATTCGGCTAATTAGCAAATAGCTCATCGCAAACTAGGAATGGTAAAGAATCGCTATTTATTCCTTAAAGTTCGCTATTTAGGAAATGCAAAAAACTTTGATGATATATATGGCGGTTCATCTCTAACAAAATAAGAAGCATAGGGATACATTTATGATGACTGGCGCATCACCAGGGATGTGTTAGTCATTCTGTGCCGCTGTTCCGTCACCTATGGTGTGCTGCATTTACAATGCGGCGCATCATGGGGCAAAAACAGCACAGATGCGTGATGTATCTGTGCCGTAAAGGTGGCGCATTGCTGGAGTTGTATCGCAAGTGTGATGAAGCTCCAGCAAGGGTCGGGGGTGCCCCTGTCGCAGGGTTTCTGTTCTCACACAGAACTGTGGACAGAGGATTGGAACCTCGGCGAATTAGGGTGTCCCAAAACTCACGTTAGTAATCAAAAACTCCTTAGCAAGCTAGGTACAGTGTCACATTGGATATAACAAACTCTCAATGTTTAGACAATCCAGAATATGAACTTATAGTACCTCAGGATACGTGGAACTCATGAACAGTCGGTCGTTATAGATTTCTTAGAAACCAGAACATGGAGTTAAGAAGAACAGATGTGTATTTGAAATGTTTATTTACTAATGCCGTCTTCTCAGGCGTAGTACCTTAGATAATAAAAGTACACATATTATCAGTAGCAAAATTACCAGCATAGTTACTAGTACATAAAAAGTGAATGGTGATAGTATGTTAACATGCTGTAAATGAATAAGAGTTAGCAATACTTATAAGCAGCCGCGGGCCGTGGAGGGAGTTATGGTGAGGCAGGGAGGCGGGGAGGGGGAGAAGCAGGGTGGAGAATACAAGTACACATATTATCAGTAGCAAAATTACCAGCATAGTTACTAATACATAAAAAGCGAATGGTGACAGTATGTTAACATGCTGTAAATGAATAAGAGTTAGCAACACTTATAAGCAGCCGCGGGCCGTGGAGGGAGTTACGGTGGGGCAGGGAGGCGGGGAGGGGGAGGGGCAAGGTAGAGAGGGCTCCACCCTGCTTCTCCCCCTCCCCGCCTCCCTGCCCCATCGTAACTCCCTCCACAGCCCGCGGCTGCTTATATCTCACCCTCCCTAATACACATATTATATTATTTGCTAAGAAGGTCTCTTTGTGTTGGTTTAGGGCGTGCCCATACTTTAGTGTCTTAGATTTGAAGGAATCACATCACCATACACCAGCTCTCTCTTCATGTGAACCGCATCAACTGTTGTGTATGTGTGTTCGGCAAAGCAATATAAAACCCGCCTCATGCCCAGAATTGGCAGAAGTTGCACTTATGTTATGAGTATGAAGTCGTGGAGATCAGACCTCATAACAATTCTGTATCGTGTTGTTCTTGAAACTTTAGCACTCGCTGTACAGATATAGTTTAACAAGTAAAGCAGATAGTAGACCAATAACATATTATTCTCATGTAAACCACGATGAACTACTAGGTGGAAAGCTAAAGCAACAACTAAGTGTCGTGTGCAGAAGTTGCAAAAAAGGAAAAATGGCGTTTAAACCGGTAATGAGCCCATGCTAACTTAACACGGTGTAAAGATATCCAGGACCTAGATGACACCTCCTCATGATCCGGAAACGAACTGAATAAGATAATAGAAGTGCCATCTCATGAGAGCAGATTGCAAGTTTATATGTGGACGGTCCGCAAGGTAAAGCATTAAAAACTAGGAAAATTTAATGCTAAAGAAAAATAAAACAGCCAAGTACTTTATCGAGTCTTAAGCCAATAGGCAAGGTAAATAATAAAAACTTGACAAATAAGTCAATGAATTGTCAATGAAATGCTAGTACTCAGCATATCAAACATGAAAAAGGTCTATGACATAACTGTGTATGCAAAATAAGCTGCAACAGCCTCCAATAGGAAGTCACCGTCTTCATCCGAAAACAGTTCAGCCATCCAATTTAAAAGCGGAAAAGAACATACGTGCTCTCCCAGCACCGGATCCTCTATCACCATCAGAGGACAGCTCGGTGGGTTTTCAAGAAAGCTCTCTTCCAAGAAAGACTGTGCTGCCGCCAGTAAATTCCAGGGACCAAGTAGTCCATGCATCAATGCCACAGCCATAATCCTTTCGCCAGGACAAACCAACTCGTGAGTAATGATAGGAGTCATCAGCTGATTAAAGTCGACGTCAGGAGAAACCGGTCCGCAGAGACACAAATCAATGGCCCAATCGAAATCACAGGTCAGGCAGTGAAATACAGGCTGGACACAGGTGAAGTAGGAGAACCGAAAAGATAATCCATATGCCGTGCTTAATATCGCCAACGGCATTGTGCCATAATATTCTAGCATGCGATTGCGGAACAGTGTCAGCAGCTGCAGGGTCGGAGGTTGCATAGGAGGGACATCCATATTTAAAAATGTAAAAAAGCACAAGAGCGTCCGCTGGTAATGCAAGTAAAAATGCCAATCCACGAACCAGAGTGCAGAAAATACAATGAAAGGAAGCAGGGATGACTCCAAAGATTTTCTCAAATGAAGTCACGAGACCACTGGTAACAACTTTAAAAAAGTGTGTCAGGGACTTTGTGGAGGATGCGTTAAAGATAGTCGGAAACATGTTGCTGAAATTGAAAGGCAAATCTTAATTGAAAAGGGTGTGCACCTCTGTACGGGTGTTCGCTATGTGAAGTACGAAAGTTTCACGGGCCGAACTCAAGGCCACCTCTCTCTGAGACAAAAGAGCTCTTATTCTTGCCATGCCGTTGAAACGTGTCCCAAGGTTGGTATTTGTGGCCAGATTGAAAACTCCCTATGTTCATGTGTGGGAGGAAATAGAACATTTCTGCAGCAAATAACCCGTTCACTTACTGTTACGATAAAAGGAATACTTTTAATTAACTCAGAACAATCTTCATTATTGAGCATCAAATAACTACCATTTTCCAACAACTTGAACGTGGGGATGATAGCAGGAACTGGCGTGCCTTGCAACACGCAAGCCATATTTGGTCGGTGTTTGTTGCATGAACCGTGTAACTGTATGTGCCTACACATTAGTGAATGATCTGGCGTCTCAGTGCATTCCTCTCCATTCAGATAAACTTCTTGATCATCTTTGAAACATCTGTATGTGTATGGAAGCGACCAGACCTCATGAAGAAAAGCACTACCTAAAGGTTCATAACGACCTATTGGTATATATTTCATACAATTTGAAAACTTATATAAAGCAAAAGGCAGCGTTATTAAACCGTGGATAAGGCATGTTGTCAAAAAACCCGCAATCCTCTGCTGATGATGTCACTGAGCATGTCATGAATGATGTAATATGTGACATCATCAGCAGTGGATTACGGGTAATAGTATCTCTAGTTTACTCCCCTATAGCTGTCTTTATTTTAACATAAGTGTGTGTTTCCCTCCCTTATACTTACTGTTTTTGGTTCGCTTCCAGTTCGCGTACCGGCGAGCGAACTAGGAAGCGAACTAAGAGAAATAGAGGTTGGCACAGTTCCAAATATTGTACCAATTTTTTAATAACGGGGAGGTAGTTCTGAAAAGTACTTTTTTTTTATTTTTCTGAACATTTTTTTACTGTTTTTGAATTTTTCGGAACAGTTTTATATTTTTTGGGGTTTTTCTTGGAGGGGGCAATGAAAAACGATTCATTGTAAAGGGCTCAACAGGAGCAACAAAACAAAAAAAAGAAGTATTTATTATTTTGGGCGTTTCGGACAAACTTGCATATGATAGTCAATAGCTCTGTTGATCAGAGTGATGCTTCTTTCTCCGTAGGAAATGAATCCATCGCAAAATACGCAGGTGTGTTTTACTTCACCAAATCTCATTTGTATATTTGGCACCATCTCCCTGCCCTCTGGTCCCGTTACTTCCGGTACAACAGATCTTCTGGCCATAATAGGGAGATTATCTAGGTCGTTCCGAAACTGTGCAGCACTGTAGTTGTTAGGATGCCACCTAGTCATATGGCGATGCATTGTGTAGTTTCCGAAACTGTATTTTTTGTCGGTCCCTCTGGACAGTCTATCTTGACATATAAGGCAAGTTACGTATCTTGCATTTACTTTTTTCTGACCTTTGGGAATTTTAAAAAATTGCCAAATGAAGTTTTCTTTCCGGTGAGACGTCCTGGGCTGGTCAGGCAAAAACTGCCTCTCTTCGTGCTCGTCCTCCTGTTCCTCTTCTTCTTCTTCTTGTTGAATTATAACTTGAGCAGGTGGTCCACTCTTCCTTGGATGTGGTGGAGGTGGTGGGGAAGCACCAGCTGAAGCTACTAAAGAAGCCATTGCTCAGTGATCACAAAGGGTCTTTCTCTCACAATGATGAAAGTCAGAGTGAGGAAAGAAGGAGGGATTTTCATCATTTGGGAAAAACAAGAGTTCTCAACCAATCAAAAGTGTTCATTTTAGATTATATGACCTAGTCTTACATCATTAGGAAACCAAAAGTGAAATGAACCAATGAAAAGTGTTATTACCAAGTCACATGACTTGCTGTGTTTACGTTAAGCGCTTTGCAGGGCCTCCCGGTTTGCTTCCAGAAACCTGCGCTTTGCGACTCGCTTCGCGTACCAGTTCGCTAACGTAGTACGTCATATGACGTATCACGCGACAACGTGAAACGTCATGCGGACGGGAGGCGTCACAATGTTGTTTTGTAACGCGGCACTTGCGGTAAAGAAACGTTTACCGGCTTGCGGTCTATTTCGCGGCATCAAGGTCAGCTAACGGGAAGCTTCCCTATTTGCGAAGCGGGAACGAAGAAAAAAAAATATTTAAAAAAAAAATTATTCATAAACATATAAAATATATTTTTGGATTTAAAGAAGAATACATTTTACAGCTACAGATATTAGCTGTTAAAAAACCAATGAAATTCACAGAAAAAACCATAGGTTATGGACCATATATAGTTAGGAATTAGCATTTACAAAACCTTGAAAATTCACTGAAAAAACCATAGGTTATAGACCATATATAGTTAGGAATTAGCATTTACAAAACCTTGAAAATTCACTGAAAAAACCATAGGTTATAGACCATATATAGTTAGGAATTAGCATTTAAAAAACCTTATTTTACTCACACAAAACCATTGAAATTCCATATATAGTTAGTTGCACTAACTATATATCGCGCACCCGCAATCCACTGCTGATCATGTCACATATTACATCATTCATGACATGGTCAGTGACATCACTGATGACATCACTGATGACATCTCAAATGACATCACTGATGACATCACTGATGACATCTCATTTGACATCATTCTTGTGCTAATACGATAAACCTCTTCAGACTCTAATATAACCTTAGATACACTCAGTGTATACAGACACTCACACACTGCCACTCATCCATGGAGTTACTCACACACCCAGTCAGTCATGCAAAGAAACAATCTCACCTCCATTTCTTCAACTATACAGTTAAACACACCTTACTTATTGAAACATATACTAACACATATTTACTCTCTTATACAATCCCTGATACAAGTTCACAATGATCGATACAACCACTCACTCATTCAGTGGCTCTCATGCACAGTTATTTATATATGCCAACTCTCACATGTACTGTGTTTTACATATGTACTTACTATGACATGTAGCATTGAGATATCCATTCACTCATCAATACACTCATGCACTCTGTCGTGTTTTGGCAGCTCCTGAGTTAGCGTTTAGCACAGCTACACGGTCTTTTCTGTTAACTTGACCAAAACGAACGGGGGCCATTTTGAATCCCTCTGACTTCCGTTTCCTATGAACACGCTGCCTCGTGGTCAGTGTGCCCTTTTGTCCTTTCTCGATACCCATGGTCACTAGTCTGCTCGGCAACAGGCTATTTTTAGTACTGGTCAAGCGCACATGCGCATTACGCACCAATTGGTCACTCTTTAGGAATGTTCACACTAACTGACCAGTGCTGTTGAAACTCCTCCCACATGTTGGCCGTGTTCCAAAAATGACCTTATATGTACCTAAAATGTGTAACTTGTAACCGCCTATCTTTTTATTGCTAATAAACTGTATAAAAGAGGTCGCGCACCAATGTTCGGTGTGCTACTTCTTACATTACCGAAGGGTGCTGTGGGAATGTATCACCACCCCATGGGGTCTTACTAAATTTGTCTTTTACCTTTTCCAGTGTCCGTGCCAACTTCTATACTAAGGTGTTCGAGAGTTTAGCAGAGTATGTAGGCCTGATTTGACCCAACACCACAATTGGCGACCACGAAGGGACTCATCGGCGACTCGGATGCCCGAAGGAGAGGTCGTGACGAAGGTCAGGAAACTCGCCATGGACGCGTACGCTGCCACTGAGTGACCCGAGTCTCGGCACCCACGGTGTGTTTTCCCGTCCTTCCGATCTGACCTTCCAGGTGGCGCCGGTCTTCGACTGAGATTCTGATCTTGGATTGTCGTGATGTGCCGTTTTGGCTGATTTGACCACAGAACTTGGCAGTTGGACTTTGGACGTTTGAAAAGAAATTGGTAAGCTTTTGATTGATGAGGTAGTCTGCTGACACTCACTGTGGCTTTTTGAAACTTTGAATTTGAATTTGAATTTGTTAGCTAACGTTTTGAATCTTTGAATTTGAATTTGAATATGTGAAGTGCACCTCACATAGGCAGGCATGTAGGGATATTTCTCTGATTTATTTGATTTGAACGGTACAACGTGTTAGGTGGCATTTTTGTAGTATCGCGTTTTCGTGGTACCTTTTGAAACATGCCTGTTTTTAGCACACTCCGTAGGATGTGCTGTTCTGAAAATGGTACCAATTATCGATTAAGTGCAAAACAGCCGGCTCCCCCAGAGGGGACTCCAAATCGTGAAATGTATGTCAAATTCGGTATTCCACCAATAATGTATAGTACATTATGGCATAAGTATACTAAAACTGATCGTGAATTACAGTGGCCACTATATGGGTCGTTTGACCTTCGAAAGGTACAGTATGTGGAACAGTGTTTGTTTCAGCGAAGGTCTAGACAAGATATGTTTGATTGTGTGCGCATGTGGGAGAAAGAGGTGCGTGAACGAGCGAAGCGTGAGGAAGCCTTGGCGGAGAAAGTGCAGCGGAAGGCTGCACATGACAAAGCTTTACAGCTACAGGAGAAGGAATTACAGGAAAAGAAAGAGAGGGAGAGACGAGAACGCAATTTACAGGTTAATGGTCAATTCCCTATCAGGCGTCCTCTCTATCCAGTCCTTACTAATGAAACGGATGATTTTTCATTACTAGATCGTTGTCCGCCCCCGTACGTCACGCCAACGGCTCCGAGCGAGGGATCAGACGAGGATAGTGATCGAACACAGCGTACCAGGTTACATGCGGAACGAGCTGCGGAATTACGTTCATTTGCACGAAAACTAAATATTAATACTGTTACTGTTTCTGACGTTACTGAACAAATGGAACAGTGGCCTGATAAGGAACGACTGTATTTTTTAGATCATTTTGGAGATGAAGTTGTTGAGCGGTATAGAAAATATTCTCTCGAGTTAGAACCGAAGGAGATATCCAAGGGTCGTGAGTATTTTCGTAACGGTCTTTTTGTTCTTTCAGATGCGGATGACTTCTTCAAGCGTTTGATTGAACTGCGTAATGAGGCGACACGACTACGGGAGTTGGAAAAGTCGAAGAATTCGTCTACGTCCGGAGCGACGGGGATATCCAAAGAATGCCCTATTTTTGAAACAGATAAGATCGCTGCGATTAATGTTAGACCTATGCGAGAAGCTGCGCCGTTATATGTCCCTCATAAAGGGGATGGTACAGATGATGATAAAAGATCCAAAGACGCGAAAGGGTATTTTGTATATAATTGGGTTTATACGCCTTGGAATAGAGCAGATGTCATGGCGCTTAAGAATGCTTTACCTGATCCCCGTAAAAACCCTGCGGCTTTTTATGAAAATGTTGAAAGTGCAATGTCTTCATGTATCATGACGTTAGTTGATATTGATCTATTTTTCGGGTTGATATTGCCCCCTGATATGTGGAGAGTAATTCGTAGGTTTGATGACCTCCCGACTCTCGGGGCCACTTGGAAAGATCTTGTTCAGGCTGATTTAGACAGAGAACCAGCATGTAAGCCGTGTCAATTAATATTAGACCTTCCAGGGGCCATACTAACAAAACTAAAGACTCTTGCTCCCGCTAAAAAGATTGATTGGACTATATTAGCCTCGTGTAAGCAGAAAACGGATGAATCAGTTTCCGATTTTTTCTCTCGCTTCGAGGAAGCGTTACACGATTACAGTGGTCAATTATTGACAGAAGATACTGGCAGGCATCTATTCGTTGATAAGTATGTAGCTAATCTCCTACCGGAGATTGCGAAACGATTAAAAGCGAGTGAAAGTTCATGGACCACAGCAACCCCTGCTTCTTTATTGACTATGGCTCAATATTATGAAAGACAGGAATTGGAGGCGAAAGAAAGTAGTGAAAAGAAGGCGAAGGAATTGAAAACGAAGGTAATGTTAGCTCAGGTTCAGGCTACGAGAGGAAACAGTAGAGGAGGGCGAGGATCATACAGTAATGCTCCTCCCCCTCGTTCTGACATTTCTGTGAATCAATGTGCATACTGCAAACAGTTTGGGCATTGGATTACAGACTGTCCGGTGTTTCGAGAGCAGCGTAATTTGAGGGGACGAGGAAGTGGGAGATCTAGGAACTATTATGGAGGGTCAAGAGGAGGTTATGGCATGAATGATCGTGGAGGATATGGAGCAAGGGGTCGTGGTCAGTCAGATTATAATACGTTTGATAATCGCAATCAATATCAGATAAATGAGGGTGGTCCTGCTGAACCACGGGATGAGCATTACGCATAGGATTGCGTAGGATGGGGTGTGGAATCGGTTGAGGTACCAGTTGATCAGAGGGGTCCATACATAGAAGCACATGTTCTGGATTCCACTGATAAATTTCTGGTCGATACAGGAGCTACTCGTAGCGCTTTGTCCAAATACTTGGTTCCAAGGGCTCCCCTGTCTGGCGAGGTAATTACAGCAATAGGGTTCGATGGAACACCTACTTCTAGCCCACTGTCTCAACCAGTTACATTTCATGTTGATAAATTTGCTGCCCCTTGTCCCTTTTTGTTGTCTCCAAATACACCAGATAATATTATTGGACTCGATATGTTAAAACACTTTCGAGCTACTATTCGCTGTGCCCCAGAAGGAGTGCGAGTTGTGTTGAATGAGAATTACCCGGAATTAGAGCGAGTGTGTTTTCTCCATGAATCTGAAGTTCTGTCCTCCTTACCGAAAACGTTGTGGGCCACTTCCGATACGGATGTAGGGCAGATGATAATTCCTCCAGTGCGTATTACTGTAAAGGAGGGAGTATCTCTGCCACGTGTCCCACAATATAAGATTTCCAGAGAAGGTGAACTTGCTTTGATACACATTGTAGATGATTTAATTTCGGCAGGAGTAGTTGAGGAAGTCCCCTACAATGTTTGTAATAGCCCAATTTTACCAATCCTTAAAAGAGATACAGATGCTAAGGTTTACCGTTTCATTATTGATTTGAGGGAAATAAACAAGATAGTAGTGCCTCAGTATCCAGTGGTGTCTGACATCACCACATTGCTTACGTTGGTTCCACCGACGGCAACTGCTTTTACAGTCATCGATTTGAAGAATGCCTTCTTTTCGATCCCTGTACATCCTGACAGTCGATATCTATTCGGCTTTACGTTAAATAATAAATCGTACAGATTCTGTCGAGTTCCTCAAGGCTATACTGAAAGTCCTAGCATTTATAGTCAGGCATTAAAAAGACAGCTTGATTCCTTTGACTTACAGGAGGGAGTGGTTCTCATTCAATATGTAGATGATATCTTACTTGCTGCAGATACGCCAGAACAATGTGAGAAGAGTACCTTTTCCTTGCTTTCCTTCCTGGCCAAACATAATCATAAAGTTTCGAAGAAAAAGCTGCAATATTGTAGACCAAAGGTGACCTACCTCGGTCATCTTTTGTCTAAGGAGGGCCGTGCATTGACACCAGATCGAATTCAAGCAATTCTAGATACTCCAGTCCCTCGCACTCAGAAGGATGTTCGCGCCTTTATAGGTTTGACGTCTTTTTGTAGGCAATGGATATTGGGTTTTTCGCATATTGTTAAACCATTGTTAGCATTGTTGTCTAAAGATACACCGATTCCCATTGAATGGACGGATGAATGTCAGAATGCTTTTGAACAATTGAGACAAGCTCTTTGTTCTGCACCAGTGTTAGGTACACCTGATTATACGAAGGTTTTCACATTATATGTACACGAGAAGGATGGGTGCGCATTGTCAGTCTTAGTGCAGACACACGGAGATAAACAGAGGCCTTGTGCATACTTCTCGGCGGTACTCGACCCTGTGGCTCGAGGATTGCCTGGATGTTTTCGAGCAGTTGCAGCAACAGCAGTTGCGATACGACAAAGTGAGGGAATAGTTTTGTCACACAAATTGTTGGTGCTAGTTCCCCATGCGGTAGATGCGTTACTGAATCAAACGAAAACGCAGCATCTAACCAGTGCCCGACTTACAGGATATGAGCTAACGTTGTTGGCGCCTCACATCACATTAAAACGATGTGCAGCACTAAATCCTGCTACTTTATTGCCGGACCCTGTTGCTGAGACCCAGAAGGAAGAACAACATGATTGTGTTTTTCTGACTGAGGAACAGACAAAGGGTCGTATCGACTTACAGGATACGCCATTTCCAGATGTAGATGGGGAACTGTGGGTTGATGGATCGTGCGTGAGGTTACCAGATGGTACGACTTCCGCAGCTTATGCGATCACGACACTTAAGACTGTGGTAGAAGCAGCACGGATACCCCAAAAATCGGCTCAAGCGGCTGAGTTGATAGCCTTAACGAAGGCATGTGAGTTAAGTGCCGGACTATATGTGAACATTTACACGGATAGTCGTTACGCTTTTGGAGTAGTGCATGATTTTGGCCTACTTTGGAAGGAACGAGGATTCCTGACTTCACACGGAGCACACATCATGCATGGAGAATTGGTACGCGATCTCCTGAATGCACTGTTATGCCCAAAGAAAGTTGCAATAGTCAAGTGCAGTGCACACAAAAAGGTGACGGACAAAATAGGGCAAGGCAATGCTTTCGCAGACCGCATTGCGAGAGAGACCGCTATGCTGCAAAATAATTTCCCCATGTATGTGGTGAAGTCACAAGCTGAGCGGTGGCATGATGCTAGAGAAGAAATACTAGATATACAGAAGTCAGCATCAGAGGCCGAACTTGTGAAATGGGCCACTGAAGGAGTATTGGATGATGAGGGTTGCTGGCGTAGTAAAGATATGGAGAGATGGAAACTACCCATGGCCTATGTACAAACAATGGTGCAAATGACACACGGGCTGGCACACATTGGAGCTCTCGCAATTACTAAATTGCTTACACGAGTTTGGGAAAATGCTGACATTGCTAGCACGGCTAAGAGAGTAGTGCAGACCTGTCTGATATGTTTGCAGCACAATCCTGGACAAGGGACTCATACTCCTAAAGGTGGGTTTGTTCCACCTACTGCACCATTCGAAGTACTACAAATGGATTACATCCAGCTGGAGCGCTGTAATAATCTCAAGTATGTCCTAGTAGTGGTGTGTGCCTTCAGCAAATGGATTGAGGCTTACCCTACGAAAGACAATACAGCATTGACAACAGCTAAGGTGTTACTGAAAGAGTACTTCCCGCGCTACGGTGTTTGTAAACTTATGTGGAGTGATAATGGCCCTCATTTCATCGGGAAAGTAGTGGAATACGTCCTGAAAGGATTGGGAATCAAGCAACGATTCCATGCTGTCTTTCATCCGCAATCAGCAGGTTTAGTAGAACGATACAATGCAACTCTGAAGCTGAAGTTAGCAAAGATAGTGGCATCTACATCTCTGAAATGGCCGGATGCTTTGCCTTTGGCATTGCTGTCCATTCGATCAGTGCCACATTCTCGATCTGGCCTCACACCCTACGAAGTGGTGTTTGGAAGGCCTATGAATATTTGGGGAGTTCCAAAACCTCGTTTGATACATGATATGCCTTGTATAATGATGAACGATTATCTGGCACGATTAACAAATGATTTGCTTTCTATTCATCAACAGGTTCGAGAGGCGCTCCCTGATAACTCCACTGGTGAGGCTCACGATCTCCGCCCTGGGGACAAACGTGATGGTCAAAGTCTTTGAGCGATCCAGCAGTTTGGAACCGAGATGGCATGGCCCTGAGCAAGTGCTGCTGGCTACGCGAACTGCTGTGAGAGTCACCAACAAGAAGCGGTGGATACATTCAACGCACTGCCGACGTGTCTCTCCGGATCTGGTGAGCCCTGTGGTGCTATCCGACTACAGAAAGATTTTGGATACAGAAAAGAGCCCAGCCGTCACGTCTGATGAATTGGAGGGAGCCTTCCCGGACCACGTTGTTTCTGATAAAGTGAAGTATAATCTACGCCCCAGGAAATAAGATTCCTTTTGTGTTTTTGAAACTGGTTGGTAACCGCTCTGAGGTTTGTGAAACGGAAGCCGGGAATATCAAGGGGGGGGGATCAGTTCTGCCCAGTGTAGCGACACCCGTCTTGAATCCCGGAGAACAAATCAACGGCAGCCTCGGTTCAGAACCATCGTTTTTTTTTATTTTTCCGGCTTAGTGTTGTTTTTGAAGAGTATTGTTTTGTGAACTATGGCATCTCCTTCGACACGAAGAGGGAGAATTCTTGGTGCTGTTTTATTTGTCTTGACCGTAGTGGTGATCGCAGTATTAGCCTGGACTATAGAACTGTTGTTTCCTGTACGAGAACATTTGCTGCCCACCACTCCAAGTCCATCCGAACATTTTCATTTCACTCTGCCTTTTCACGAAGAAAGACATAGGCAGACTTATTTGAACAACAGCTTTATTAAGATTTTGCATCACACTCATAATATGACCAACACGTCCAATTGTTGGGTATGTGGAATGTTGCCCGGACATCAGAAGAAAGGAGGAACACCACTCATTCCTCTCCCGTTTACTCATAATGGTTCTTGTCATGCTTGGTACACTCTTCTTTTTACTCTGCGATGGCCAACGAAAGGTGGACTACTTTTTCGGTTGAATAAAATATGCTATAACGACAAAGACGGCTATCCACATGCTGAAGGAACTAAATTCGAATGGGAAGAGTACCGTCCGGACAATGTTTCTACACCTCGCGTATATACGAATCAAAGACTTATAAATGTGACGAACATGCATATAATAACAGTCATTGATACAAAAGCAGATTTGTGTATTAGAAATAAAGGTACAATCCCTGTAGGCCGCAGTGAATGTAATATTACACTTACCTTTGATACACCAACTGGAATTGCATTTGTAGCCTCACGTAACACATATTTCATTTGTGGAAATAAGGGATACCACCGTCTACCATTGGGATGGTTGGGAACGTGTTATATAGCTTTTGTATTACCACCTGTATTTATTGCTCCTCCCATGTATCACAATGATTATGTTTTGTACCATGATTTCATATTGAATAGAGTGAAACAAACAATAGATTTTGATGAAATAGACCAGACTGATACCACATTACAACAATATGTAGATTTCAATTTGGGGTTATTTTCATTCGTAGGAGCTGCACTGAATAGCAGGAAGATAAGGCGGCTTACGCGTGTGGTGGAAGCCGTCGCAAATGAAACTGCCTCTGCTTTAGGGAATATTACTGAGGAATTACAAATTACCAGAATTGTAGCGCTCCAGAATCGAATGGTTCTAGATGTGATACTAGCTGATAGAGGTGGAGCATGCCGCGTCATCGGAAGTAGTTGTTGCGTTTACGTACCAGATAACTCACCTTCTGTATATGATTCGATTACAAAATTACATAAAATAGCTGCTGAGATCCATCCAGAAAATGGAACATGGACCTTTTCTGGTTGGTTCTGGACCCTGCTTAGTACTTGGGGTTGGAAATTATTAACGATTCTCTGTGTTTTTATTGGAGTACTATTTTTCCTTTGTCTATGTATTCAATGTGTCCCTACATTATGTTCTGTATGTATCACAGCCTGTATTCCGTCCAAACGAGCTGTTGTTAAGCAAGAGAAACTGATCAATGATGAAATATTGAAAATAATGGCTATTGACATTGAGGATGAACATTCTGACTACGTTCACTATGAGGTAGCTTTTGCTAAACGCTAAAAGGGCCGTCTGTCGTGTTTTGGCAGCTCCTGAGTTAGCGTTTAGCACAGCTACACGGTCTTTTCTGTTAACTTGACCAAAACGAACGGGGGCCATTTTGAATCCCTCTGACTTCCGTTTCCTATGAACACGCTGCCTCGTGGTCAGTGTGCCCTTTTGTCCTTTCTCGATACCCATGGTCACTAGTCTGCTCGGCAACAGGCTATTTTTAGTACTGGTCAAGCGCACATGCGCATTACGCACCAATTGGTCACTCTTTAGGAATGTTCACACTAACTGACCAGTGCTGTTGAAACTCCTCCCACATGTTGGCCGTGTTCCAAAAATGACCTTATATGTACCTAAAATGTGTAACTTGTAACCGCCTATCTTTTTATTGCTAATAAACTGTATAAAAGAGGTCGCGCACCAATGTTCGGTGTGCTACTTCTTACATTACCGAAGGGTGCTGTGGGAATGTATCACCACCCCATGGGGTCTTAATAAATTTGTCTTTTACCTTTTCCAGTGTCCGTGCCAACTTCTATACTAAGGTGTTCGAGAGTTTAGCAGAGTATGTAGGCCTGATTTGACCCAACACCACAACACAGTCAACTGCCCATGTAGCTGTTTCCACATGCACTCTTGAACTCATACACCTAGTGAATAAACTGCTCACACATCTATGCATAGAGTCTCACACCTTCCAGCCACCCCCACACAAACTCAATCTCCCATAGAAATACTTGGGCAACCAATTAATAACACATATAGCCTCTCGTATAGCTAATGATCAACACATGCAGCAGTTTACAGAACAACAGACATAATGATGCACAAATTAAGACAGTTTAGTCACTAACCCATGCATTCAGTGAGACACATTTAATCACTCACTCATACAGTCAGTCATGCACCTACTAAATCCTTCATCCAGACACTTATACATCCACTCAAGACATATTTTAACTTTACAGAAAAATACAGTCACTGGATGTTGTCATCAGTGATGTCATCAGTGATGTCATTTGAGATGTCATCAGTGATGTCATCAGTGATGTCACTGACCATGTCATGAATGATGTAATATGTGACATGATCAGCAGTGGATTGCGGGTGCGCGATATATAGTTAGTGCAACTAACTATATATGGAATTTCAATGGTTTTGTGTGAGTAAAATAAGGTTTTTTAAATGCTAATTCCTAACTATATATGGTCTATAACCTATGGTTTTTTCAGTGAATATATATATATATATAAATTTTTGAATCCATACATGCTAATGAGAAATTGATATAATACAGCCACGAAATTAACACATATATCTGAAAACGTTTAGAATACTCCACTCTGTCCCTTCATTCCAATGACTTGCATCTCTTTCAACACTCCGCATAATTAGGGTGGTGAAAATGCTTTCTTTCGTTTCTCGCGCTCTTGATCAAAGGCATGCTGGGAAAGTCAAGGCCAGCCTCAGCCACAAAGACTTGTGAATAACATGCCACCTTCAGCAAGAGCCACAGGACAAACTCCAGAGGGCCCTGTTTTGAGAAAATATTTGGTGCCCTTTGAAGTAAATGAATCATGAAGGCTTTTCAAAATAAAAAGTTGCATCTGTTTATGTACGTCGGCTCATTCATGCGGAAAAAAACACACAATGCGTGTGCACTGCTAATTCGTACGGAAGATCAAATGTGTCTCCCACGCAGACAGGAGCGGGCTTTACCAGCTGGGCCCTTAAAGGGCACGTTCGCTTTTCCTCGCCCTAGGCCGTTGTTCTTCTTCTGCACCACCGAGTGTAATTCTTAAAAATACAGTATGCTTTTTGCTTTAATAAACAGAATGAAAAGTTTAGAGTTGACAGAATTTCCTTTTAGTCTGTTGGAGGCCTTGAAAGTAAAATAAAAAGGTGGTTGAGTGTTCTTCCTAAAGAGTTTGTGGGAAGGTAATGTATAGATAGCGAATGAAGAGGCAAAGTCGTCAGTATGGGTCACTAGCTTTGGATTCTGCCTGCGCACTGTCCACAGGGGCATTACTTGAGGATTTATGCGGGGAGATTACCACATGGAGCAATTGATACTCCTGTGCATGGGAACCGGGGATCACGTAAAAGTCACGAGACCAGGCTAGATTTAACACCCTTACCACATTCATGCTCGTTTGGAGAGGTGCAGTGACACAAGTAATGTGTGGTAGGTGGAATGCCGTGTATTTTCTCACATGTGTTGCAAGCAGTAATGCGGAAACAGGCAAGGATATATTGAAAGTCATAATTGTGCACCAGGAAACGCAGATTATCCAACAAAATACGAAAACTCAAGAACTAATGACCCACTATGCCAGAGGTATTTAACAGCTTCAGCTGCTTAGGAGTTTTGATCCATCATAAACTTAATTGGGGATCACGGATTACTGCAAAACTATTGTAATAGTTTAGCTGTGGCCACAAGCTTTCATGGTGGTAGCTTGATACCTAGGTTCTTGCAGTCTTGGTTTACGGTGCTACAGTTTGGAACCAAGTATGGCAGTAGATTCTTCAGTTAAGTATTTTCGCATCTTATGATACTATTAGTTTAGAATGTTGGCTTAAGTCATGGTGTGGTGCTGCGCTCGGGTTTGTTGATAGCAGGGCATCTTTGCATACTTTAACACTCTAGGAGAGGAGCAGCATAGAGGCAATGGACCCAAAGGACAAACTGCTTTATAAGTTGCTTGAGGTGTCTCACAGACGTGTACTTTGAATTTGTTGTGAGGTCTGTCCTCACATCTAGTCCCTTTGGTGCTGACTTGTCATACATACTTGCCCAAGAAGACCTCTTTTGTTAACTAAGCAGAGGTCATTTATCAAGAGTACCTCTGTTAAATAGTTACTGTCATATTTGTCCTGCTTGGCGTAGACATGCTCCACATTTTAGAGATGAGTGCTGCATAGTCACGAATTGAAAAGTAAGTACGTTTTATTTTTAGAGTTTTCTGTAGCGCTAACTGTACTCAAGACATCAGGTATCAGAGCGCTTTACATGAGCACCAGTTTTGTTACAGAAGAACACATTCCTTTTTGTTAGACATGGGGAGATTAAGTGATTTGCCAGAATCATAGGATGTTGAGGTCCTTGCCAAGACTGGAACCCTGTTCCCCAGTCTCGAGGTCGACTGCTCTAGCCGTAAGGCTACATCCTCTCCCCACTTTGTCACTTGTTCTGTACCTGTAGAATCTGCCTATAGTCCTTGACTGCAGCTCCGTCTAGTTTGAGAAACAATATAAATGCTTTGATTACTTGTTCCGACACTCCAGTCTTTTCCTCCCTCAAATCTCTCAATATATCATATCTATTTTACTGTAAAACAATCATAACCTATATAAGATATGCCACCAACTGGAACACAAAAAGACCACTTTGAGTCACAGTTTGCTAAATATCTCTTGATGAACCTCATATGCCTGTCCTAAATAGCACACTCATGGGTGATTTTATTATCAAATGGGATATCCACAAAAACAGAAACTTTAAATCCCTTGAAAATCTCCTTCAAGTTCATGATCTTCACCAACACTCCTTACCTCTGACACACTTAAAGGTTGCATACGAAAACACTTAATTGTCAACCCAGCTCTTACTAAATACTTATCACTACTAGAAACAGACTGGTCTGACCAGTTCCCAATACTGTCCTAATATACACCCTCGCTCTCATAGTCTTACAACAGGCCCCTAGTTATCCCATACTGAAGGTATTGGAAATAATAACTAAAGGTAATGGCAAGTTGATAGAAGAGAAAGCCCAACTAAATTGTCACCTTATACACATATAATTAATGGTAATGCCATGTTCATCAACTACCAGCCGCGGGCCGTGGAGGGAGTTACGGTGGGGCAGGGAGGCGGGGAGGGGGAGGGGGAGGGTGGAGAGAGCTAAAAACCGGCACCTGGATAATTACAGGTAAGTAAACAATTTAATTAATAAAACGAATTTCATAGCGCGCACTGCATCGCATTTTGCAATGCAGGGCGCGCTACGAAATTCGTTTTATTATTGAAATTGTTTACTTACCTGTAATTATCCAGGTGCCGGTTTTTAGCCCTCTCCACCCTGCCCCTCCCCCTCCCCGCCTCCCTGCCCCACCGTAACTCCCTCCACGGCCCGCGGCTGTCAACTACAATGAAATAATTACTTCAACAGTTCTCTTACTTGCTCCAGATAAACTAAAATACCCTCGAAGATGGACCAGGCAACCACGGCTCTCAGAAGAATTGAAAAATAGAAGAGAAATTCGCAATATTGAAAATGCCTGGCAAACCACCAATCATTCTTAACAATTGAAAATCCTTTGGGAGAAACTACAATTCCGCAGTCGGCGAAGCAAACTCGAAATTTCTGCAAGAATATATACATCAACACCCCAAGCCAACACTTTCAATTCAAGCACTGCTCTTACATCTAACTCGGCACATCTGTGGATAAATGCTAGGAGTTTCTAGCCTACTTCAATGACAAGATGGTTAATAGGAGAGACTCTCAATCACCCTATCCAGCGAGCCAGCAACAACTCAATCCCAAACATATATGCATTGAAATCACTTTGAATCAATTAGTCTGAAAACTCAACATGATTATTTCTAACCTTAAGGCTGCATAGTTTCATCAAAACACATTACCAGCAATTGTTGTGTTATGTTATGCATGTTATGTATATTTGTAAAGTGCACTATCACCCGCAAGGGTATCCTGGCACTGAGCTGGTATGTGTGCCTAGATCTGCCTATGGCAGGTTAGTTAACTGAAAAGTCAGGTCTTCAGCTTCTTGCATAGTTCAAGAAGAGAGGAGGAAGCACTGCTGTGGAGTGGGAGGTTGTTCCCCACATTAGAAGAGATATAAAAGAACGCTTGCCCTGCTGATCTGGTGCCCTGTATGCGTGGGATATGCGAGAATAGGTCTCCAGCGCAGAAGAGGTTTCTGGCTGGTTGGTGGAAGGAGATGCAACGGTTCAAGTAGGTGGGACCTGAGTTGTGTGGTGTCTTGAAGGTGTGTGTGAGGAGTTTGAATTGAGCACATTTGTATCAGGAGCCAGTGTAGTTCCCTGAGGTATTGTGTAATGTGAGTTCTGTGTTTGTGGAAGGTTAAGCATGAGGGTGACTGCCAAGTTCTGGACGATTCTTAGTCTTCTAGTGAGTTGTTTGGTGATCTTGGCATAGAAGGTGTTGCCATCGTCGAATTTGGTAACTAGGATGTGAGTTACAGTTTTTCAAGGTTTGCTATGACGCCATTTGAAGATCTTCCTCGGGATCTTCACAGTGTGGAACCAGGATGCCATGACAGTGCAGACATGTGTGGTCTAGTTTGCTGTTGATGATTATTTTGAGGTTCCTGGCGTGGGTTCTGGGAGTGGAGATGAGTTTGGTCGGCCACCAATTTGAGTCCCATGGTGAGGTATTTTTGCTGAAGATCACTACTGCTGTCTTGTTGATGTTGAGCTTGGGACAGTTTGTTTTAACCCCTTAATTGCTGCCGTCGGCCAACGGTCGTCACGGCCACTACCTCCCCAGTGCTGCGCACGACCGTTGGACGTCCATTCAGCACTAGTTCCAATGGACAGCGCAGCACTGGGGAGGTTTATTTACAAGCTCTAAAGGGGTTAATCCAATTAGTGACTTCGGTCATGCAGGCAGTAAACGTATTTCCTGAGCTGGGGGTCTTGTACAGGAGGGAGAGTATGAGTTGCGTGCCATCTGCGTAGGAAAGGATGCTGATGTTGTGTGTGCGGATAATGTTAGCCAGAGGGATTGTGTACCCATTGAAGAGGGTGGGCTGAGCAATGAACCTTGAGGCACTCCACAGATGAGTTTGCGGGCTTCCGAGACGTAAGATACAAAGCTGACAGCTTGTATTCTTCCATTAAGAAAGAGTACGTCCAGCATAGAGCGTGTCATTGGAAGCCAATCGTGGGCAGGCACCATATGAGGATGGGGTGTGAGACCATGTCAAATGCTGCAGAGAGGTCTAGGAGAATGAGGACTGCAATGTCTGCAATGACACGGATCAAGCGTGTGTCCTCTATGGCAGTGAAGAGTGCTGTTTCTGTACTGTAGTTGCCTTGAATCTGGACTGTATGGCATCAAGGGGCTGGTAGTTTGCCGAGGTGGTTGGTGAGGGGGTCTGTTGATTTACTTTTCTAAGACCTTTGCCAGGTATGGAAGGAGGGAGGTGGGTCTGCAGTTGGAAAGTGTGGCTGGGTCAGCAGATGGTTTCTTTGGCAGGGGCATGATGGTGGCATGTTTCCAGGTGTCCAGGAATGTGGCTGAGTCAGTGGAGGCATTGAGGATGGGTGATAGTGCTTCCCTGATCAGTATGAGTCCTTTGATGAAGGTGTGGTGGGCGCACAGGTCAGATGGAGGTCCTAAGTGGATGGTCTTCATAGTGCAGTGATTTTGACGGTGGTGACGACAGGCAACCAGGTCTTGTGACAGCGTGATGTTGCTGGAGGCGCTGGTAAATCTTTGATGATGGGGAAGATTTCCTTGCTGCTGTTACTGCTAGCATCCATGCCATCTGCAAGAGCTGTGCGCTTGGTGTTAAGTATGTGCGGAATGTAGCATCTTAGTGCTGATTTGAAGATTTCTTTATCTGCAGGCTCTTTCCTTTTTCTACATTTGTGCTCCAGTACCTTACAGTGGTGTTTTTCCAGCCTGAGTCCTCTGTGTACAAACTGGCCTGTGGTTGGGAGCTTGCCTTTGGGTTGAACTTGAGGGGAGACAAAATGTTGCTGCATGCAGTGATCCAGCTGTTAAGGATTTTTATGGCTTTCAGCAAGTCGTTGGTGTGTTTGGGCGGGTGCTTTAAGAGGGCGGATGTACACTCCTTTTCTAAACAGCTTTTCCAGCTGCAGTGAGTGGTTCTGGTGGGGGTAGGTCTGTGATGGTGTGGGATAGGTATCAGCCGCGGGCCGTGGAGGGAGTTACGGTGGGGCAGGGAGGCGGGGAGGGGGAGGGGCAGGGTGGAAAGGGCTAAAAACCGGCATATGGATAAGTACAGGTAAGTAAACAATTTAAATAATAAAATGAATTTTGTAGGGCGCACTGCATCGCCTAATTTGTCGCAATGTCCGGTGCAGAGGTTGGGTTGTGGTCATGCAGTGGGTCATCAAAGAAAACACCAAGTTTAATGAGAAATGGTGTGAACTAATCGATACTTCTCTTTCCCAAGGAATTTTCCCTGACTCACTAAAACACGGTCAAATCACACCTATCCTAAAGAAACTTAACAGTTCCAAAAGTACTTTCAAAGTATACACTCATAATAAACCTTTAATAGCTTGGGAAAGCCATTGGGAAATATGCATACATACAGTTGCCACACACTTAACATACGAGAACACTCAGATTCGGGTTTCCATATGTAATGTAGAGTTATAATAACTAGTTTGAAGATCCTAGATGATGTTTATAAGTTGGTAAATGAAGCGGATACATGTCTCCTGGTATTGTTAGGTTTTATGGCAGTATTTGACACAGCTAACCCTGAACACCTTTTGTCAAAACTACATGGGAATGGAGGGAATAGTGGTGAATTAGTTGACGTTCATTCTATCAGAGTGATCCCAAATGTCAAATTTTTGTTGCCACTCTTCCACGTCCACATTAGTGTCCTGTGGGGTGCCTCAGTGTTTCCATATGTACATAGATCCAAGGGGATCTGTGTGCAAAAATACAGGTATCATAAGACCAGTACGCTGCTAACACAGAGGTATACCTGAAAAGCTGTTTGATTCACGATATCATCACTCTTCAACTGCAAAAAGAGCTCATTAAGCTGCAAATGCAGATGGCAAATCGATATCTGCTACTCAAACCAACTAAGACATAACTTATAATCTTCTCACCTAAATCCAATAGCATCTTTCACTTGGAACTACTTGAGGATCTAAGGTCTACAGCTGTGCTACCTGATCTCTCCCACACATGATCTCCAACGTTTGTTTTATGCTTGATATGCCCCTCATCAAGACATCTAACATAAATAAAGGCTGAAAAGTAGCAAACTTCCATCTAAAGGCTCTAAAGAAAATGAAACCTCTTCTGACATATAACCAGCTAAGATATATGGTGCCTGCACTGATTGTATCTAGACTAGACTTTGGAAATGCAATTCTAGCAGGCATACCACACAACTCATACACAATCCACTGAAAGCCTCCTTCCATGCTAGCAAAGCTAGTCTTCTGGACAAAAAATATGACCAGAAATCCCACATCCTTTCTGGTTTACTTTGGCATCCTATCGAGGCACTCTCCAAGTTCAAACTGCGATGTCTCACCCACAAGGCTCTACATTTTAACACACTGCCTTACCTCACAAGCCTACCTCAAATCTCTGGCGGCAAATTAAACTTACAAAGCAGCCTACACTCCTACCAGAAAGCCCCTGATTTAGAACATCTCCTTCCCTGCACCATCATTCTGAGAGGCTGCAGCCACATTATGGAACTTTCGTCCACAGGACTTCAGAGTCAACTCAAGCCTTATGTGTTTTCGGTTAACAGTTAAAGACTCACATCTTTATGTTACATCTCCCTAATTTGTAGCCCATTAAATCTTGCCCCTCCTGCTTAATGGCACTCGGACACTGAGTGCACCAAATGTTTATGTTTCCTCTAATGGTACTCGTATATGCTCTTGAATAACAGGTGCTTGATTGTTGACTTCTTGGTAAGCTTTTGTATGATTGTATTCAACTTGTCATGTTGTTGCATCAGGCTTTACTGCGCTCTGAGGAAGGGAGAAGTTAGTAAACAGCACATGTCTTTGATATTGTATATGTTTATATGAACATTTCTGTATGCGTGGGATATGTTGCACGTGTAAAGTTTCTATGGTTTCGTAACCTCAATACAAATTATCTTATTTTCATAACGGAAGGCTTGCGATGAAGAAATAGTTTATACACACTGTGATCTTCAATGGTGTTCCTTTGTCACTGTAGAGATAGGAATTGAACTCTTTCGAATTCTGCCAACCAATTCTGAGTCTACATTAAAAAGGCATTTGGACATTTCATTTATGCTTCTTCAGTCTGTGTATGTTTGTCCTTCATTCTGTTTTTGGTCCATTGCAGAACTGCTCTCTGGAGTTCTCCGCATGAGATGAGTGGTGTGAGAGACAAGGGGGAAAACTATAACCATGCCCATATATTTCTGAACTGTCCTCCTTACTTGTACAGGGTTAATAACAACAGTAGCCACTCGCTAGAAATCGATTAAATGCCCTTTGTAAAGTCGACTAATATGCACTTTTCTGCAAGTAGCAAGTGTGCAAGCACACGTTTTATATACATTAAGTGCTTTGTAAAGGTATAATGCTGCAAAATTGATTTTGTAATGGTTACACGATTGCAGGATTATTCATTTTTGGGGAAAAACACAATTTCAGATATAATAAAGGAGGGAATATTGCAGGAAATGCGAATAGCACACAAAAAGCGAGCGCTCACAGCTAAACGCTACATTAAAATAGTTGTCTATGTCAAAACGTCAATGTAATCCTTCACAAATCCAAAAGCTATAAAACGAAGGCCCGTGGCCATTCATTGGAGATTCTTGGATGGAATACGTAGGATTGCGTGGCATGGAATGTTCCATTTGCTGCCCGTAGGGAGGTAGGGACTCAGACATCAATGAGATCATCCTACTGTACATAAGCACACTCAAAAATGTAAAGACTTCACCGGTGTGGAGACTGATGGACTCCAAGGCCTTGGGGTCACTACACATGTGTGCTGTGCGCACACTCACAAATGATGCACGCACTCAGATTACTGGTCTGGGCAGGAAGTGCCGTGCCACTTCAAGCCCGTTTATTTATCTCCTTCTGGCCACGCCTGGCCAGAAGGTGTTACAATGTGTGCTAGTGCTTCCGGGGCTCAGGAGAGACCCTCGGAGCACTAGAGCGCTACATCCCTCCCCAACTTGGATTTTTGAAAACTTGGGTTTGAAAACAACAGTCAGTGAAAGTTCAGCATCTGAAGTCAGCCAGCTTCTGGCTCGGCTTTGGATTAGGTCTAAGATCATACCTCCATCTGCCTCTTGCCGGTACCTGCTCAGCTCTCGGGCTGGGTGTCGAGATGTTTGCGTCACCCTGGTCTGTAGTGTCCATAGACGTGCTCGCATCATGGGGTCTTCCCGCTCCAGTCTCGGACTCTTTTTCCGCTGGTTCTATTTGGTCGGAGTTGTGTTGTTGAGTGGCTGGTATTTGTTTGAACCAGGAGACATTCCTAGTTACTTCTTCTCCATCTCGGCGAGCTGTGACAGCGGTGCCCCGCATCTCCTTGACGACCCATGGTTCCGGCTCAAAAGCGGTGTTGAACTTTCCTCCCGGCCTTCGGGTTCGGATTAGCACAGTCTCGCCAGGTAGTATACTTCGGGACCGGGCACGCCTCTTGTTGCTTGCTTTCTCGTTTGTTCTCCTCCGCCTTTCTTGGGTGCGCCCGGGGGAGTAAGGTGGAGGTGACCAGTTGTCGGCCATGGGGAGTAGATCTCTTCTCGGGCCAGCTAGCATCAACGCCCACGGTGATTGTTGCGTGGTACTGTGGGGCGTGCTTCTGTACTCCCGTAGAAATAGTTGGAGGGCTTCCTCTGGGTCTTTTCCTTCAGCAGTGGCAATTCGCAGGATCTTGTTGGTTGTCCTCATGAACCGCTCCACCTCTCCATTTGCCTGAGGCCATTGGGGCGTGATCCGGTGATGTCGGATGCCTAGGCTGTGCAGGAACTCTCGGAACTCGCACCCTTGGAATGGGGGGCCATTGTCTGTTTTGATGACCATCGGAACACCAAACATGGCAAAGGACTTGCTCAAGAGTGGGCGGATGTTGGCAAAACTGGTGGAGGTGGCAAGATCTACAATCGGGTACTTCGTGTAGTTGTCGATCAGCACGACAGTGACTCTCCCATCTGGGAAGCTCCCAAAGTCCAAGCTGAGCCATGACCATGGTGATGGAGCGTGTTCCTCCGTGATCACAGGCGCGGGAGTGTCTGCTGAACTAGTTATCTGGCACGCTCGGCACTGGCGTACCACGGTGTCAACAGCTCCCTCCAAGTCCGGGAACCAGACCTTCTCTCGCATTCTAGCTTTCATCCGGCGGGTGCCCTGGTGTCCGGCGTGTGCTAGGATAGTCGCCCTTTCCTGTAGGGTTTTGGGGATGATCACCCGGTGGCCTCTGAGGATAAGGCCATTGCTTGCTTGGCTCAGGTCATGGCGCACTCTCCAGAATTGTGTCAGGCGTGTCCGGTCGTCCTCGCTCCAACTGCTGACATTCTTTAGGAAGTTCTCCCAGGACCCTGATTGTACGGCCTCGGCTACTCGCTGGATGACCGCGTCGTTCACATACTCAGGTATGATGGCGTCAGCTGTGAGGGCTTGTGGACAGGAGGCAGCTGACAGCATGTCCACAAATTCTTCAGTGGGGTTCTCAAGATCTGTTTGTTGGCATTCCTTTGGGCCTGGATGCCTGGATAGAAAGTCTGCGGGGTTCTTGGCCCCAGGGCGGTAGGCTAGCTCCATTTGGTACTGCTGCACTTGTATGGCCCAGCGTTCTATCCTCGGGGGTGGATGAGGAGCAGTTCCCTTGAACAAAGGTATCAGCGGCTGGTGGTCCGTAACCATGCGGAACGGGTGTCCAGAGATGTATAAGTGGAAATGAGCACATGCCCACTTCACCGCTAGGGCCTCTCTCTCAACCTGCGAGTATCTTGATTCGACCGGGGATAGTGCTTTGCTTGCGAATGCTAGTGGTGACCATGTGCCGGGTTCAGTTTCCTGCGATATCACCGCTCCTAGACCAACCGGGCTGGCGTCTACTACTATTTCCGTAGGTTTGGAGGTGTCAAAGTAGGCCATCGTGGTGCTGTCTAGCAGCGCAGTTTTGATTTTGTCGAACGCGTTGGCTTCAGTCTCTGTCCACCGCCATGCGTTTTCCTTCTTCGTCAGGTTCCTTAGCGGCTCTGCAATCGAGGCCAGGTTGGGGATAAACCTTGCACAGTATTGTGCCATCCCCAGGAAGCTACGCACTTCCGATGCTGTGGTAGGTGCAGGGGCATTTTTGATCGCCACTGATTTGCGAGGGTCGACAGCAACTCCTTCAGACCCGAACACGTAGCCAAAGAATTCGATGGACTTCTTGAAAAATTGACATTTGTCCTTGTGGAGGGTTACGCCATACTGTGCAAGTCGGTGTAGCGTTGCTTTTAGCCTGTTGTGGTGTTCTTCGCTCGTTTTGGCATGGATTAAGATATCGTCACTGACGTTCAGCACCCCTTGGAGCCCCGAGAGGATTTCTTTGATCGTATTCTGGAAAATCTCAGCTGCCGATGAGATCCCAAAGTTCAACCTCTTGTAGCGCCTCAATCCCAGGTGTGTCGAGAAAGTTGTGATGTATCGGCTTTCTTCAGCCAGTCTCAGCTGGTGGTAGCCTGCATTGAGATCTAGTTTAGAAAACCACTGGGCGCCGTTCAGGTCCGTCAGGATGTCATCGACTGTGGGTGTGAGGTGTCGCTCACGGCGGATGGCTTTGTTTGGGATTCTCATGTCGATGCAAATTCGGATTTTCCCCGGTTGTTTCGGCTTCTCAGCTATGACCATGGGGGACACCCATGGTGTCGGTCCGGACACCTTTTCGATCACTCCTTGTGATTCTAGCAGGTTCAGCTCTTGCTCGACTGCAGCACGCAGGTGGAATGGTACTCTTCGGTGTCGGAGTGCAATTGGTTGCACCGTCGGGTCTATGTGTAGCTTGATAGGTGGGTGCTTGATGGTTCCAAGGCCTGTGAACAACTTGGGGAACATGAGTAGGATGTCTTCTACTTGCATTGCTCGCACTGCGTTCGCGAAGGCAATGAGGCCTAGGTCTTCTGCTGTGTTGCTCCCTACTAATAGGTCCGCCTCTTTATCGATCACATGGAATGTGGTCGTGACTTCCTGGTCTTCTGCTCGGACTTGCACAATCATCTTGCCTCGCAGTGGGAGGGGGTCTTGACTGCCGTAGGTGAAAATCCTGGCTCTAGACGGAACAAGTGTGGGTTTCGGGTTGAGTGCTTTGTAATGTTGGATGCCCATTACATTTACCGTGGCTCCGGTGTCGATGACTCCAACTGCTGGTGAACCGTGGATGTGTATTTGGCATTTGGGTTGCGGCCGTCGACTCTTCTTCAGCTCACTGACAAAGGATACGAAATAGCATTCGTCATCTTCGTCTGTGGACGAATCATCGTATTGTGGTTGTTGCGACCTGTGCGACCTAGTGGAGCGTGACGTTGTGGAGTCATCTAGCGACAGCTGTTTGACTGCTCCAGCAGCCGATCGCCGTCCTGAGGCGTTCCGTCCTCGAGACCCTCCTCTGCATACGCTGGCGAAGTGGTTGGGGATGCCGCATTTGGAGCATGTCTTCCCTCGTGCTGGGCAGCCATCTTGGGTGTGTTCCTCCCTGCCACAGTAGCCGCACAGCGTCTGACGTCGGGTTCGCGTCGGCCCTCGACCTCTACTTCCTCGGCTCGACACACGCACTGCATCCACCCGTTCTGTCTTGATCACTGTTCCTGTTTCGTGGTGTGGATTGAGGGCCGCCTCCATCGCGGTGGCGCGGGCGTCAGACAGCTCGTGGGACCGTGCAAGGATCAAGATTTCGTCGAGTGAGATTCGCGGCTGCCTCAGGATCAATGTCCGCAAGTGTTTGTTGCGGCAACCCTGGATAAGTTGTGCGGTGACTTCCTTCTTTTCGTCGTCCTCGGTGCACGTGCTTATCAGGTCTCTTAGTCGCGCATGAAACGCGTCCATCGTTTCCCCTTCTCGTTGTTTGGCTTGTCGGAACTTGAACCTCTCGTAATGGGGGTTTAGTTGAGGGTCGAAATGGGCGTTGAGCGCGTTGACCGCAGCATCAAAATCATTGGCGGCACCTGTGTTGGGGAGGTGTCTGAATAACTTGTACAGTTCTGTGCCTCCGAAGTGGAGGAGTAGAGATCGCTTCACTTCATTGTCTTTTTCTCGGGTGGCCGTGAAATAATTGTTAAGTTGTCCTAGCCATACTGCCCATCGGGGTGCTGCTGTCCCCGGGTCGATTAGTTCGCTGAAGGGCGGTAGCGCCTGTAATTGCGCATGTGCGGAGGGTGTTGGAGCTTGAGCTGCAGGGGGCGCTGCCACCTGTGGTGCCCCTCCGGTGGCCCCTCCCTGGTCTTGAGACATGGTGTCGTGGGCAGTGTTCTCTTTAGGCGCTGGTCACGCAAGCTTAGCGTTTACACGTGTTGTTCTGAGCCTGTCGAATTGGTTTGCCCTGTGCTTGTTTGCTTGTGCTGTCCAGTGCTTGTTTTATATGGTAATTCTTTCCCCTTCGTTCGCTCGTGCAGTTGAGCATATAGACAGGGCGCTGGGCGTGCTCTCAATCACGGCGAGGTCACAGCCTCATTGATCCCCCTCCAGCGCGAAGCATTGCGCACACACGCGGTGCCGGTCTGAGGCCTGCGTCGGCTTTGAGCGTCTGCGCATGCGCGCACTTCAGACGCGGCCGGCTGGGCCTTTCTCCGGCGCCTCCTGTCTCCTCGCCTCAGCGCGTCGCCGGTACCGGTCCCCACGCAGCTTCTGGCATCTGCTGCTTACCGGTAGGCGACGTCTTCACTCAGGGGTTGGTGTTGGGACTCACGGGGCGGTCACAGGCGCTGGGTCGGCGGGCGCCGGTCGGAACGGGGCTCGACGGCTCCGGCGCTCTCGCAGCTGGTTTGCTCGCGGGCGTGGGTGGCTCCACTCCCTCGTCGCCAGTGTGGAGACTGATGGACTCCAAGGCCTTGGGGTCACTACACATGTGTGCTGTGCGCACACTCACAAATGATGCACGCACTCAGATTACTGGTCTGGGCAGGAAGTGCCGTGCCACTTCAAGCCCGTTTATTTATCTCCTTCTGGCCACGCCTGGCCAGAAGGTGTTACAATGTGTGCTAGTGCTTCCGGGGCTCAGGAGAGACCCTCGGAGCACTAGAGCGCTACAACCGGCAGTCTATAAATATCAGACATTCCCCTCTGTCTGCTTGATAGTTTTATAAATAAAATCTTATGTAATATTTTAGAACATGTCTCAGACAAAGCAAATGTCAATTGTTCCTTCGCTGCTGCCTCTTTCGTGTGGTCCCGGATTTGTTCAAGCATTGTTCGTACGTCAGCATTCACAGATGTTAATTCACTGCGTGCTAATTGTTGAGAAAATGTGATGACATATCACAAAGCAATAATCCAAAAAGCCTAAATTAGGTTTAAGCATATGTGTTAATTACGCGTACGCGCGTGGTTTGAACATTCTGGGTGTTCGCTCTTATTCCTTTGAAACGCAGACATATGTGCGCAAGCACAATGAGGCAGATTTATGACTTCTGGCACATCTCTGCAAATCAGCAGTGATGCGCCAGAACTGATGCGTCACGCAATTCCCTCCTTGCGGCACCACAGATGCGCCGCATTTACAATGCGGCGCACCATGGTGCAAGGAAGGGCAGATGCGTGACGCATCTTGTGGTGTACGGGCGGCGCATTGCTGGAGTAGCGTCGCAAGTGCAACGCAACTCCTGCAATGTACAGAGGTCACCCATACATAACGTGGTGCGTCACTCCTTACGCCTGCTTCAAGCAGGCATAAGGATTTGACCCAGCAGCGTCGTAAAACTGACTCTAGATTTCACTGTGTCAGTTTTACGGGGCTTTCCTACGATGGAACGCCCACCCTGCGACAGAACGCCCACATGAAACCTGACGCAGGTTTCATGTGGCGCAGAGCTTTACAACGTAACGCATTCTGCCTAGATGCGTCACGTTGTAAATAGGTCGCAGGGATGCGTCATGTTTCCGCGCCGTTGCGTGACACAACGGCGGCGTAAACGTGGCGCAAGTCCGACATAAATCTTCCCCAATGTACTTACACGTGCTTTTCTAGCCCAACATGTGTGTGCATCGGTTTACGAAAACTGCAGAATTCCGGATTTCGTTCTGCTTTTTTCTCCAACCATCATTACTCGCATGCCTCTCCTTCCTACTGCTGCTGAAACCGGAGTGTCTGCTGCATTTGCCCATACTTTGTGCATTATTTACAAGGGATTGATTTAGTTGTAGATTAGGAGGATAAACGTATGACGTGCGTATGACGTGCATATCGAAAGGTCTGTGAATACATGAGCTGTTGCAGCTTTGTTGTTGGTAACTAAATGTGCCCTGCAGGTCAATTCCCTCCCCTCTGATATTGTCCTGGGTGCATCCATTTTTCCCTTGTCTGGATTTATATGTGCTTTAGGTATGCAAACCTTGATATGCATGTGCATATAATATCTGGTTCTTTTTAGTCATTTGTATTTTACCCATATTTTAATACGGCTTTTTAAACTGTTTAAGGGCAACTTTCACATTAAAAAAGTGCATGCTTACAGACGCGTCTATGTTGCCTATGCCTACACGTCTTCACAGAATGTGAAAGTTTTGAAAAGTATTATCGGCATATTAATTAGTGAGTGGTACTAAGACGAGTAAAAGTAGTCCTTCACACAGGAGGGTGAACACCCACACAGAAGTAACTTTGTGAGTATTTGTGAATATTTTAAGGGTTTTCCCATACTCATCTGCACTTTTAAAATTACCACTGAAAGGCAGGCACATCGAAAGAAGAAGGCAAGAGGGTCATTATTCTTAAGCCCTTTGCTTTTTTAGGGTCTCACACTGTCAATTCAACATCTATTTACTGAAAAGTCAAATTCTGTTTTATTTAATAATGCCGAGGCATCTAACACGACTAAAATCAAAAACATGCGACATTTGGGCATTTGTGCGCTCTATAAGTTTTATAAATAAACTGATTCAGAAAAGGGGGTGGTGATGAACAGAGTGTCTGAATTAGGCAGACCACTCTTACCCAGTCCAAAGATCAGGGCTTGATCCATCACCGTTATTTAGCTCACTGCCCCATCCCAGCTCAGAACCTGGCTATATGCAAATTAGTCTGTCCCTGGCCCAGTGCATCATGGGAACAAGGCAGACCAAACTACAAAGCCAATTCTTCACCAGAAAGGAGACAAGCTTCCGGGGACCGGTTTCTGCCATTTCAGGCGTCGTCGGCCCAGCTTGCTTGAATCCTGATGGAGCAGTGAGCAAGGGACTCATGTCTGAGTATACCCTTCCACGCTTATGGTGGAAAAAATGATTCAGAAAAGGGGGTGGTGATGAACAGAGTGTCTGAATTAAGCAGACCACTCTTACCCAGTCCAAAGATCAAGGCTTGATCCATCACCGTTATTTAGCTCACTGCCCCATCCCAGCTCAGAACCTGGCTATATGCAAATTAGTCTGTCCCTGGCCCAGTGCATCATGGGAACAGGGCAGACCAAACTACCAAGCCAATTCTTCACCAGAAAGGAGACAAGCTTCCGGGGACCGGTTTCTGCCATTTCAGGCGTCGTCGGCCCAGCTTGCTTGAATCCTGATGGAGCAGTGAGCAAGGGACTCATGTCTGAGTATACCCTTCCACGCTTATGGTGGACAAAATGATTCAGAAAAGGGGGTGGTGATGAACAGAGCGTCTGAATTAAGCAGACCACTCTTACCCAGTCCAAAGATCAGGGCTTGATCCATCACCGTTATTTAGCTCACTGCCCCATCCCAGCTCAGAACCTGGCTATATGCAAATTAGTCTGTCCCTGGCCCAGTGCATCATGGGAACAGGGCAGACCAAACTACCAAGCCAATTCTTCACCAGAAAGGAGACAAGCTTCCGGGGACCACTGGTGCAGTGAGCTAAAAAACGGTGATGAATCAAGCCCTGATCTTTGGACTGGGTAAGAGTGGTCTGCCTAATTCAGACACTGTTCATCACCACCCCCTTTTCTGAATCATTTTGTCCACCATAAGCGTGGAAGGGTATACTCAGATGTGAGTCCCTTGCTCATTGCACCATCAGGATTCAAGCAAGCCGGGCCGACGACGGCTGAAATGCCAGAAACCGGTCCCCGGAAGCTTGTTTCCTTCCCAGTATAAGAATTGGCTTGGTAGTTTGGTTTGCCCTGTTCCCATCATGCACTGGGACAGGAACAGACTAATTTGCATGTAGCCAGGTTCTGAGCTGGGATGGTGCAGTGAGCTAAAAAATGGTGATGAATCAAGCCCTGATCTTTGGACTGGGTAAGAGTGGTCTGCTTAATTCAGACACTCTGTTCATCACCACCCCCTTTTCTGAATTATAAATAAACTAGCAGCCCATCCCGACCTTGTCCGGGAGCATTTAGGCTTCCCCTACCCCCGCCTGCCCCGACATTGCCCAGCAGCCCGTGCCCCCGCCCACCCCGTCCCCCGCCTGCCCCGACCCCGATCATTGTTTTAGTAATTTCCCATCCCCTGCCTGGCCTGACACCCGCCTGCCCCGACATTGTCCCCGGAGCATTACCTGAGCCGCAGGTCCTGATTTCACCGCTCCAATTTCCCGTCCCCTGCCTGGCCCGACACCCGCCTGCCCCGACATTGTTCCCGGAGCATTACTTGAGCCGCAGGTCCTGAGTTCACCGCTCCAATTTCCCGTCCCCTGCCTGGCCCGACACCCGCCTGCCCCGACATTGTCCCCGGAGCCTTACCTGAGCCGCAGGTCCTCATTTCACCGCTCCTCGCGCCTCAGCCACCGGTCCTCATTTCTCCGCTCCGCCGCTCTGCTCCTCACCGCCTGTCCGCCGCCGCTCCTCCCCCGCGCCATGTCCGCCTCTCCGCTGTTCCTACCGCCGCTGGCCTCACGTCACCGCTCCTCCCTGCGCCATGTCCGCCGCTCATTGAACTCCTCTCCTCCCCGTGCTGACGTGAGCACGCACGTCGTGGCCGGCGCTACTTTGGGGGGGACTACTTTAAAAAAATATATAAATATTGTAAATAACGTTTTATTTTGTTATTTATATAGCCTATAACCATCTACACACCCTGACGATTTCTACGGTGTATCAGGTGTGTAGATTGGCGCAGTGGTTCCGGAGTTTACCCACCTCAAAGCCTGAAAGTTTCTCCTTTATTATAGTAGTATAGATAAATAAATAAATAAATAAATGCTGTGAGGTTGCTGAATCGGGCACTACAAAGCGTCTGACATAAAAGCTGAATGATCAAGGTTTAAGTCTTGTAAAAAGTGTAAGTGCATCTCTTCTCTTCATTTTCACAAGGTGGGTGTAGGAAAAGAACACATTATTTATTTTAGGTTTCTGGTAAATGCTAATGTAAAAATGACCCAGAGGAAGAGTAGGACTTACCTGAGATTCCCCAATGAGTCGCTGGGTATACAGCACCTGAGGAAGAGAAAAACAGAATTAAAATGGAACTAGGACAAAAGGAGTTAGAAATAGAAAAAGGGTTTGTGTTGTCCTTTTAGTGTCGTGAGACTATGTGCATTGTGACCCTTGAGGTACTGGACAGACTCAACAAGGAACTTGCTGGGAGGTGTTAAGGTGTGGTTATTAATGGTTATGATGTAATGAAAGTGCAATGTGGATTGTATGCTGAGGAATAAAGATGCACAATCCAGAGCTCTGTGTGTGGTGTATTCATTTTCAGGCTTCAAGGCTGGGGAGGACGCTACAACTGGCGACGAGTAGGGGATCTGTGCCCCTAAGAAAGGAAACTGCTCTCCCTGAGAGTTAGCAACGCTACAGCAAACTGCTTGTGCAAGCCATACGCACCCAGGTCCAAGAGAAGACGTTCGGCATTGGCATGTGTGGGGTCGAGGCCCTGCTCCAGCCCGTATACGACCCTCAAATAAGTTGAAGACCCTGCTGAAGAGTGCCTTCAAAAAGCCCAACAGAAACTCAACTGGTAAGGACAAAACAAGAGATATTCTGCCACATCATAACATAGAGCCATTACCGATACAAAGTGAAATGCTAAAGGCAGCTATAACCAGGTTTGATGCAAAAACCTAAACGCAACACTGATCAAGTGCGGGAAAGAAGATGAAAGCAAACACAACTAGGTTCAAGTAATAGAAAACTCACTCACTGTCAAGGAAGAAGGAATCACCACACTGCCTCTAAGTAGCAACAAGGCCAGTGCTTACAGAAGGTGCAGATTCATGTGCACAGCATATGCTTCAACATCATTAGAAAAGAGTGCTAAGTACGAATCCACTGTGTTTCTGAAACCACCACTGCCGTTTGACACTTCCAAGAAGCAGAATATTGGCGTCAGGTGGACTGCATGGATCAAGACATTCAATTACTTTATAGAAGCCCTAAAAGAAGATTATGAGAAAATCATTAAATATTTGAAGAACCTTGCCAGTGACAGAGTGAAAGAAGTGAAAGAAGTGCTGAAAAAATCTTGCAGACTAATGCAATATCGTACCATCAGTCAAAGGAGGATTAGGAACCAAGTTCAATCCGATGCCAAATGTTGACTAAAAAAGGTAAATTTTCAATCAAGCGAGACATGAAGCTGGTGAAACGATGGATGAGTTTGTTGAGAGACTTCATGTGCTTATCAAACACTGCAAGTTTTGTGAATGTAATGATGAAGAAGCCATACATTTCAGAGTTATTGATGGCTGTCTTTCAGACTCGTTCAGAAGAAGCATATTGAAAAAGACGCTCAGTATAGAGTAAGTACTAATGACTACAAGGGCAAATGAAACAGCAGATCAACAAGCTGTTGATATGGAAGCTGGAACATCAAGAATTGAATCACCATTGGTCATGAAAAGTGAGTACAAGCATAGGGTAGATACACGAAAGCCGACGCCTCCAAAGAAGGAAAAGCTGTGCTTCCGATGTGGGTTTTAATTTCCCCATAAAGGCAAATGTCCACCCACAGGACAAACGTGCAAATGCTGTGGTAAAGAAAACCACTTCATAACAGTTTTCAAAGTGAAAGAGAAACTAACCGCGTCACAGCGAGAAGATAAAATGGATGCCAGAAGGTTCCAGAAGCATTCTCGCAAGGCCCACAAAGCCAGAAAGCGACACAAGTGATGACAAGTAGAAACCAGATAAAGTTGATTATCGTCAAGTTCATCCTATAAAGTCTTGTCAACGTCATTATCGAGCATCACTGAAGAAGATGGGTATGCAATGATGGTGTCAACCAAAGAACGGCATGCACATGTGGGGCTGGCTGCTTGCAAAGAGGAACAAAAGACAAAAATCGAACCAGCATACAAAAGAACATAAGTTATTTGGACGCTGCCCTAAGGATACAATAAGGGTCAAAGGTTGCCCCTTAACCTTCATTATAGAAAGCGGTGTGTCGATTAACATCATGCCAGTCGAACAGTCAAGGGTCATTGACAGTGACTATGCACCATAAAACAGTGTCAGTGCAAGCAGCAATTCAAGGTCTTCGAGTAAAATCGTCCAGTGCCTGTTTGTTCAGTTTTTTCACTGCCGCTGACATGGGACTGATATAGCTTAACTACAAACTGCATAGTCAATCTGAAATCGTGAATCAGCTCCCGTTGTTGTTTCATAGCGTAGGAAGGCTCAAGATGAAAGTGCGACTTCATATTACTGAGGACATTTGCCCTGTTGCCCAGCAGCAATGCAATGTCACTTTTCACTTGCAAGAAGCCAAAAAGAAAGGCCTAGATATGCTGTTGAAGCATGACATAATTGAATGCTCCAGCGGTCCGACACCCTGAGTTTCGTCCATAGTGGTGGTGCCAGTAGAGGACAGTGAAGGTGCAGTGTGCATCTGTGGTAACATGCTCCAGGCCAACAAGGCAATTGAGAGAGAAAGACATCCTGGTCCACACATAGCGGCAAGATCATGCAACTGAACGGTGCCAAAGTCTTCTCCCATCTTGACCTGAACAAGCGATTGCACCAACTTGAGTTGGAAGAGAACTGCAGGTACATCACTATTTTTTCAACTCATGTTGGTTTGTTCAAATACAAAAGGTTGAGATTTGGAGTGTCGTCAGCAGCTGAAATATTTTCAGATGTTAAATGTCGAATAATTCAACCTTGCAAAAAACACAAAAAGGGGTGCTATTGGTCTGAGTGGACTAGAAAGTGTCTGTTTTCTCAAGAAAAGTGTGTGTATACACTAAAGAGTAGGGAAGGAAAGTAAGAAAACCCATCAGCCCACCCATTGGCGGAACTTCATCATCTGGGATTTTTTAAAGTATGGACTGGTATCCACTAGGTTGCTCACTGTTGTTATCGTGAGTGAACTCTAGTAACGGACCCACCAGTGATGGAAAGCCAAACAGTAGTGGTGTGGAGAGCTGTGGGAAGGAGAGTTGCAGTGCTCAAAAAATATGTGTTAGTAGAATGGTGATATGTTAAAATTGACTAACATGGTGCCTAAGTGTACATTTTACTCTGGCGGTCACCATGATGACAAAGTTAAAAACAGAGTGTGGATAGTGTTTCAGCAAATACTGCTATCCTGATGGTAAGTTAACTGGTCGACATGTTTCAGCCAAAAAATGGCTTTCTTCAGGACCTATGATAATTCGATGTTGATTCACTTTATACCTGCATCCCGCAAGAGGAGACCTTATTGGCAGTGAAGGGTCTACTAGAAGCCCAAGAAAATAACAGTATCACACCCATCAGTTTCATTATGGAACAAGCCAGGATAGCCATGACTGAAAACTTTTTTCAATTTATGGATTCACTATACCTACAGACATCAGGTACCTCAATAGGGAGTGTTTTTGCCCTGAGTTTGGCGAATCTCTATGTCCATCTTTTCGAGACTAAATCTGTACTCGACCACAGTAATCCGTTCTTCCATCAGACGATACTGTGGAAGAGATACATTGACGATGTCCTGGTTGTCTGGCGGGGAGATACCACCTCCATACTCGCTTTTCAAAATTGGCTCAATGCTCAAAACCAATTTCTTAAGTTCACCGTCGAGTACAGCAAGACTGAACTTCCGTTCTTGGATCTATTGATCTTTCCAAAGGACGGTCATCTGGCGGTCATCGGAAACCTATGTCTAGGAACTCCCTACTTCAATTCCTCAGTCACCATCCACGGTCCCTTCGTGAGAATTTGCCCTTCGGGCAATTTCTGAGGGTACGTAGAAACTGCTCAGAGACAAGTGACTTTGAGGACCTATCTCGTGACCTGAGCACTAAACTAAGAGAACGTGACTATCCAAATGCCTTGATACGCAGAACACGAAAGAGGGCCTCCAACAACCATCGAGAGGCCTTACTTGCCCCCCCAGTTGTCAAACCTCCTCTGGAAAATCTGACTTTCGTCACCACGCTTAGCACCGCCTCTACACAGTTACAAAAGATAGTTCGCAAGAACTGGCGGATTCTAAACACTACTGGAGTGGACATTCCACTTCCAATGTTCGCCTTTAAGAGGAGTCAAAACTTACGCGATGGCCTAGTGCATACTAGACCTCGCTCTTCTCCTCAAGAGTCTACTAACACTCTATGGAACCTTCCACCGGTCCAGGGCCACTATCCATGCGGTGTTTGCTCTGTGTGCCCACAGACTGAAAAAACTCTAACTGTGGACATCGGCACAGAGCGCCCATGGATTTTAAAACACCATACCAATTGTAATAGCGAAAAGTTGATCTACCTTTTAACATGCCCCTGCTCCCTTCGCTACGTTGGTATGACGACAAGAAAGGTTAAACTCAGGATTAACGAACACAAGAGCACCATTAGGAGTAATCGACAAGCAACGCGCTTGACTAATCATTTCTTGACAACAAAACACACTGCCGATGAGTTAAAGTGGATAGTACTCGAGCAACCTTACATTCCCCAACATGTCAGTGATATATCCCATTATCTGTTTATTAAAGAACAGAAATGGATCTTCAGAATGAATTGTGATACTGTGGGGCTGAATGATGAGATTCCTTGGGTCCAAATCTGATGACCTATTGGCCCTGCACCATGTTGGTGTTTTTACTATTTTGGTGTCTTTTACCATCACACCCTTACATCATCATAGTATTACTCATAAGATCATTCTAATCTCTACTAAATTTGAGATAACTACATGAGTACTACATCACAAATAACCCTGCCCCTTTCCTGTATAAGAACTTGGCAGGTGCCAACATCTGTGGTAGTCTCTGTCCGGCCATCGGGTTAAGGACTGATTTCTGGCTTTTATTTCATTTTATTTTTATCTTCTCTGAGACAGTCATCTCATTTTTGGAACTGAAGCAGACTTGGGACGGCTCTACTGTCTGCCTATTGTAATTGAAGGGGCCAAGCTAGACTCCGATTGACGGTTCTCTGACCCAATAGCTAGTTTCCCATAACCTTCACGTAGAAGTAAGCCATAGGGTGGTGACGCATACGTCTCTGCCTTTCTCTACTCGGTGCTCTCTCTGGTCCGCCCTTTTAACAATACTGGCATATCACATCCTCTAGATACACCGGGGGAAACAACTTTTATTCACATGATGTTTGGGGAAAGTCATCTTATTTT
Source organism: Lissotriton helveticus (assembly GCF_964261635.1). Lineage (NCBI taxonomy): Eukaryota > Metazoa > Chordata > Amphibia > Caudata > Salamandridae > Lissotriton > Lissotriton helveticus. The sequence continues at coordinate 1,475,986,963 of NC_136065.1, forward strand.
TGGAGCTTTTTGCATGACAAACAACGAAGCAGACTTGGCACGGCTCTACCGTCTGCCTATTGTAATTTAAGGGGCCAAGCTAGGCTCTGATTGGCGGTTCTCTGACCCAATAGCGAGTTTCCCAATACCTTCACATTGAAGTAAATCATCGGGTGGTTACGCATACGTCTCTGCCTTTTTCTACTCGGTGCTCTCTCTGGTACGCCCTTTTAACAATACTGACATATCACATCCTCTAGATACACCAGGGGAAACAACTTTTATTTACATGCTTCTCGCGGTCTGCACATATCTGATTCGAGTATTTGACAGGGTAACAATATTACCTTTTGAGTTCACTGTACGAAAAAGAGCGAGGCAGAATTAGGACGACTTTGCCGCTTTCTGATTGCTACCTGGGAGCGAAAGCTAGGCCCTGGTTGGCTCTCTCACGATCCAATCACGAGATCGGTATCGTGTTTACGCCGCAGTAAGCCTATCAGGGGTGGACTTACATGCCTTTGCCCATCTCCACCTAATGCATCACTGCGGGCGTTTATAACTTCCTTTCTGGTCCGCTCTTTTTTCGTCAATATGTGTACATGATGACCCTTGACGGACACCGGAGAAACGGTAATTTTCAATCATACGTTTCCTCCGTGGTCCGCACACATTGGATTTAAGCTGCTCGCCCTGTCCGTCAGGTTACCTTCTCCTCAGCTCAGTAGGAGACTGAGGTACCGACGGACAGGTGAGTACAGCGGGGACTGAGGTCTGCTCATTCAGAGATATGTTGCTAGGGGATTTACTCTATTGCTATCTCCTATGATCTTGACAGTCTGATCATTTGTCCAGCTAGCGCCCCTTTTGCTTAAATATTTTCTTACCCTGTATTTAGGCTATACTTTTCCAACTAAGTGTCCTACTTTATTCGACCATTTGACAAACAACAGTTGGTAGACCACGATGCCAGATTCTGCGCATAGTACTTCCTCGGGGGTTACCCCGAATGTAACCAGATATGTGCAGATGCTAGATGGCTAGATGGCAACTATACACATGTTCCTGGTTTATCAATTTTTATCTCAACATTGTCCATCATCATCTGGCTAGGCCAGCTGAGAACCGCTTCCTTTCCAAGCCCATTTTTTTACACAAGGGGATTCTTACAAAGTGGAACTAATACCAGAATAGTGATTCTAAAGGTATTTCTTGTCTCCATTTCTTCAGAGCGGGGCCTCATTACCTGAGCGAGTGCCAGGCGAGGTGAGGCCACTCCCAAGCAAATTTTGGGTGAGTGATTACCTAACAAAACAATGAATGAGCAATGTCTCGTTGGCTGTGATATGTTTTTTCCGCAAATCGTTGTTTTCATATGCTACACTATGTGTCTGTATACACTGCTTTCTTTTCTAGGAGAGGTGATTCTATATCCATGACTCCCGAAGCTACCACTCACTACCCCGTCAGATGGTAGGTCATTCACGCATGGTACGTAGTCCTCACTACACTTTTTTGTTATAGTTGCAGTAGTGTTGTTATCATAGGTCCTGAAGAAAGCCATTTTTTGGCTGAAACATGTCGACCAGTTAACTTTCCATCAGGATAGCAGTATTTGCTGAAACACTATCCACACTCTGTTTTTACCTTTGTCATCATGATGACCACCAGAATAAAATGTACACTTAGGCACCATGTTAGTCAATTTTAACATATCACTATTCTACTAATACATATTTTTTGAGCACTGCAACATTCCTTCCCACAGCTCTCCACACCACTACTCTTTGGCTTTCCATCACTGGTGGGTCCGTTACTAGACTTCACTCAAGATAACAACAGTGAGCAACCTAGTGGATACCAGTCCATACTTTAAAAAATCCCAGATGATGAAGTTCCGCCAATGGGTGGGCTGATGGGTTTTCTTACTTTCTTTCCCTACTCTTTAGTGTATATACACACTTTTCTTGAGAAAACAGACACTTTCTAGTCCACTCAGACCAATAGCACCCCTTTTCTGTGTTTTTTGCAAGCTAGATTAGGGGATAGGGTGCACTTTGGTCAATAAACCATTCTCCCTTTCAGACTCTCCTCCCACTTCGTGTTTTTTGAATAATTCAACCTGTCAAGCATGCTTTTCATTACAGGGATGACATACTGGTGTTTGGGGCAATGCAAAAGGAGCTTGAGAAGGCTCTTACACAAGTGTGCCAATTATTTGCTGATGCAGGTCTGCCTCTGAATGCAGAAAAGTGTGAGCTTCAAAAGACAAAACTCAAATTCTTTGGACACATTTTCTGATAGAGTTATGACTCCTGATCCTGGTAAAGTGAAAGCACTGTCAGCTACTTGCCTCCGACAAGATCTCACATGGCTGCAATCCTTCTTAGACAGCCGCGGTCGGTAGTAGGTGTTCCTGCAGGGCGGTGAGGTGGGGAGGGGGAAGGTAGTAATCTATGGATTAAGGAGCTTTACAGGTAAGTAAACATATAAAGAAATAAAATGAATTTCGTTGCGCGCACTGCATTGCATTTGGGGATGCAGTGCATGCAACGAAATTCATTTTATTTATTTATATCTTTACTTACCTGTAAAGCTCCGTAATCCATAGATTACTACCCCCCACTCTGCCCCTCCCCCTCCCCACATCACCGCCCTGCAGGAACACCTACTACCGACCGCGGCTGTTCTTAGACATGGCCAGTTATTGTTCAAGGTACATTTGCGACTTTGCTACTGTGACTGCTCATTGAGAGACTTGACAAAATTATATGTCCCTTTCAAGTGGTCTGCTGAATGTGGTCAAGGCTTCACAATAATAATATATGCAATTGAAAATGCAACTGATACAGCTTATTTTCACCCCATGTTACATACAGAGGTCACAGTCGATGCAAGCCTGGTGGGGCTGAGAGCAATCCTTGCTCAACATAATGGTCATCCGAATGCTCAGAGACACATTGTGGCCTATGCGAGTTAAACACAATCCAAAAAACGGGGGAGGTACAGGTTAAGGTTAAGTTCACCCTCCGTACTGAATGCAGTTCCACAACATTCGTAATTCAAAACCTACCCATAGGAAGAACAGGGATTCCACTGAACATGTGTGAAAAACCCTCTTTCCAGAAAGAGAAAAATCTTTTCTAGAGTCCCCTCACCCACCAGGGTTACCCCTAGGTGGCAGCCTCATTGGGGTCCTCTCAATCCGCTGCGGATTGAGGCATGCTGCGACTTGCGAACTACGTAGGAGCACTCAGTTTGGGGAAAATATGTGTGGTGCAGTGATGTGGAGTGGGAAAATTAGGTTAAGAATACCCAGCTTGCGCGCTAATATTTTATTCCTGTTCCTAGTCAGTATGTTTTAAAATCAGGGGTTCATACTAGGGAAAGACCTAACTGTAATGAGTATGGTATCCCTAGTACTGGGTCAACATGTTTTGAGCTTTCCCCTAAAGCTCTGCTTCAGGACCACGCCAGGGCCAGCCCTGTGCGTACCACTCCTAAAGAGTCCTGTGAATAGGAAACAATGGGGTGTACACCTAATGTGTGTTCACCTGATACTTAATATGTACGGTTGTACACTGACATGCTATATTTCTGTTTAGGCAGAAATATGCCTTATGATCTGCAGGGGTAGAAAGGCTTGTAGTCATACCTTCGTCAAAGCACTCCTCTTGGAAAATGACCCGATGGCACCCCTGGAGACCGCATCTAGTCCTAAACAAAAATACAGCATGTCAGTGTACAACCATAATAGGGTATGGCAGTTTAGAGGCCAGCAGCCCGTTCTGTACTCGCATGTGTGCACTGCTGAAGCCTGAGGGCAGTTTAAAAGCAGCCCTGTGTTGCAGGACTGCTTTTAAATTACAAATTGTGTTTGGTGTTTGGGGGCATTTAAAAATGGATAAACTACAATGTTTGGGCATATTAGGTACCCCCAGTGTCTCTCCTAGATGCCCCAGGGGTGGGGTGGGTCAGGTAATTATAAGGAAGACACTTATGAAATGAGTTTTATTTGCCCATGGTTAAGTGAAATTGCACATTTCACTCCACACATTGTGATTAAGTGCTTCACAAAATCGACTTTTGTGCTAGGAGCACAGTGGTGTGCGGATCTGCAATATTTTTACATATTCCGAACAGCTAAAGTCTCCCCTAGGTATGTAAGGGGTGTGGGGTCCTGTAGAGATAGGCAGGGTCCTAATAAAATATGTTTTATAAGCCCTGGTGTTGGAAAATTGGCCCAAGTCATAGGTTAATATGTAAAGAAGTTATTAACTAATAATTCCAGCTAGGAGAATCATAAAAATGTCATTCAAAGACTTCCTAGAATAGTACTGATAAATCCAACAATATGGCATTGCTGAATTTCTCCTAAAGTGTACAGGCAACACGTTATAAGACTTTCTTGTCTGTAAACCAAAATTCAGCCTTCCAGTGATCTGTCCTGATTGGTCAGAGTTAAGAGGATTAGCCAGGCTCCTTTGATGAGGAATGAAGGAAGGAATTAGCAGATGCAAGGGGGAGAGACTATGGAGATTAACCATCCTGGGAGTGTGTTTAGCCAGCTCTTCTCTCTCAGCTGGAAAATCAGCCCTGAAGAATTTTGGAGAAAAGGTGCTCTCTGGGAGAAAATAGTGCCACACTTTGGAGGATATGGTCATACCTTGGGGTGTTGCCCTGCACCTCATTGGACAGGAGTGCTCGGAATAATTATCTGAGAGGGGCAGAGCCTCTCAAATCTGCTGTTTGAAACTTAAGACAGAAGAAGGGTCCATGCTGAGGAGTTTGATTGGTACCAACCAGGCCCTGCACTCTGAAGACTGCGCCTGCTGAACAATCTGAACCACAGCCCTGTGGAACTACCTTGCTTCAAAAGGACTAAAGCGTGGACTTAGGTTAACAGAGCTCACCTGGAACATCACCACCAAGACTCCTCAGCCTGGTGTACTATTAGTGGATTTGTAAAGGTTTTGTCCCAGTGGATTGTGGGAACTGAAGTCCCAAACTTTCAAGGACCATCTTAGATGATCCAGACTCTTGGAGTATGTTTTGTACATGTTGAGACCCTTTGAGGAACTTCAGGAAAAAGTTCCAGAAGTTTGGAGCACCTTTGGAAAAGAGCTCCATAAGTTGACTGACTCAACCTGGCCAGCCAAGCCGGCGGCCCTCAACCGCGAGCCAGCCTGCCATCCAGGTTTGTCCTGCTGAAAATCTCCGGAGGTCCGACTTCCAAAGTTTGACCAGAAGTAATCTAAAACCCTGGTCAGCATCGTGTGACCCAACAAGAAAATGCTCTGTAAAAGTTTCAAAGTCCAAACATAGAAAACGAGAGCCAAGCCGTCCACCTTCAACTGCGAGCCAGCCTTGATCCCTGGGTCATCCTGATGGAAAGCTCCAGGGGACAAACTTCCATAAGTTAGGCGGGGAACTTGTCGCAAGGCAAGCTGGCAAACCCTCACTGAATACAGACTGGCTGAGAGCTTCGAGGGACTCCGGGAAGAAAGGGTCTAGAAAAGTTTCTAAATCAAAAGGTAAAAGGTTTGGCCCGAGAACTAACGCACAGGATAGCCGTGCAGGTCTCCATCATGGTCAGTCTGAAACTTTGACTTTGAACCGGTCTAGCACGACCAGACGTCCCAATAGGCGCTATAGTTTTCTATGTGCTATATAGTACTAAATCTTTAGAAATTCATATCACCGGTTCCCTACATTAGATTATTTTCATTTTGTTGTCATTTTAAAGATGAAAATATGTCCTATTTTTATAAATTGTTGTGGATTTTATTGTGAGTTCTGTCTTAATTTTTTAATTATTTAAATGCTTTACATACCTGTCTTTGAAGTTAAGCCTGCCTGCTCGCAGCCAAGCTATCCAGGGCTGAGCATGGGAATAATTTTCTGGGACCTGTACTGAGCCCTGAATTTTGCTAGTGGCCTTATTGCCAGTTGCAGATATACATTTGCCACTACTAATAACCCACTTTCCAACAACGGTCAAGGTAGAATTATATTTCTGTTTTTGGGTTCAGACGGTGAAGTCTCTCCCCCTTTTTGGAGTGGTGAGGCAGAGCAAAAAAGGTAGGCAGGGTGATGTTCTGGCCTACATGGAAAGTTGTTGCAACCTTCAGAAGGAAGGAGGCACTTGTTTGGAAGACCAGCATGTCCATGTAGAAAGTGGTGTAAGGAGGGTGTGCCAAGAGTGCCTGCAATTCACTGACCCTCCTGGAAGATTGTATGGCCACCAGAAAGGCAGTTTTTATGGTCAATAGCCTATGAGGGTAACTATGCGGAGGCTCAAAGGGTGCACACATCAAGCAGGTGAGAACAAGATTCAGACCCCCTGGGGCCTGATGAATGGTCTGAGGACAAACATCTGCTGCAAGTCTTTCCTTTACCTACCACTACAGGTGCCTTAAATAATGAGGATTTTTCCTGCAACGCAAAACGGCTGAAATGGCTGAAAGATAACCTTTAGCTGAGCTAAGAGCAGAGCCCTGCTGGGCCAACAATTGAGCCAACAAAAGAATCTTGGATAGAGGTAAAGAAAGGCAGTTGAATGTTCTGCGAATCACACCATGTCACAAACTTATCCCAAAGGCAGGTGTATACTGGGCCTCAGTGTGAAATTCCACTCTGCTCATGGCATTTTCAGAGTTTTTCTCTTGCTCTCGCTCGCCAACATTAAGTTGGCAAGCACTAGTGAGGAAAATATTACTCCAGACCGCTGCCTGGTGAGATATCTCAACATGGCAGTCACGAAAGGCCGCTACCCGCTCATCTTGAGAAATCTTCCATTGTGTTTAGGAAGCTGCACAGGGTGCAGTTCATGTTATTTTCCAGTGCAGGACAAACACCCGGTGCTAGAAATCAGCATGAATGGTGCAACCTAAAGCACTTCCCCACTTGCGTAGTGCAGTAGAGTTTTTTGGACACTTTGTGGAGTCCGCATCGCAGAACTCCGCGACATCCTCTCAGGCCTAGCATTTACCCACATGGTGAAGCGACACCTGGCTTTTAGAGTAACATCACAGACTTTAGGAGGAAGGTCAACTGTCGCTGCTCCATCTCCACACATGAAATTGAAGAGTGCACAAGTTCAGGAAGAGAACTCTCCCCTGTTGCTAAGATAGAAAGTCCTATAAAAGAGGCAGCCCAATCAGAGGACCGATGGTCATGCTCAGCAGCTTAGGATACCAGACTCTCTGTACTCAATGCAATGCTACAAGAATAACTTGTGCCTGGTCATTCTGGATCTCTTGAGAAATCTCGGCAGCAGTGGTAGTGGTGGAAGGGTATACAGGAGGCTGGAGCTTCACTCAAAATGAAAAGAGGCTCAGAGTGAGAGTTGTCTTTGAAACTCCAGCCCCCAAAACTGCTGACATTGCGCATTTTCTGCGGTGGTGAACAGATCTAAGCAAGGCTCTCCACACTGCTGCATGAGTCCTTGCACCACATCTGGATGGAGATGTCATTTGTAATCCTCTAGGCGGATGTACGTTGTTACAACGCATGCTTTTACTACGCATGCCTTTACAACGCAGGTTTTTCAACGCAAGTCGTTACAATGACTTGCGTTGGGGGGTGCTGTATAGTGAATAGTTTAATTTACTATTCCAACTCCAGTCCCCGTGGATAGTAAGGAAGGTGTTGGATAGTAAATTAAACTATTACCTATCCTAGAGCGCCCCCCAGCGCAATTCGTTGTAATGACTTGCATTGAAAAACATGTGTTGTAAAGGCACTGCGTGGTAAAAGTTGCATCGTAAAGGATGTTTCCCCCTCTAGGCATGTTCAGCTGAGTTTGTCTGCCCTGGCGGTCAGAGAGCCAGCCAGGTGTTGAAGGGAAATGCCCTTGCATTTCAGCCCTGTCCAGAGATGTAATGTCTCTTGACAAAGGGTCAACGATTCTACCCTGCCCTGTTTGTTGCAGTACCACATAGCAGTTATGTTGTCTGTGAACCCCTAATCTAAAGAAGAAAGGCTTTCAATGCCAAGTGAATCACCAGAAGTTCTAACAGGTTGATGTGAAGCTTGGACACTGCTGGTCCTCTTATCTCCACCTCCCCAAGAAGTCCTGAAGCTACAGCCTCTGAGACCTCAGGCCCCACTTCAGAATCTACCTATGCCAATGGACATGGGTATCAAGCAGTATGCTGAAGGGCATGAGACCCAACAACCTCAGCGTGAGTCTCACCAAAATCCAGGATAGAGGCTGAAACATCGGTATCATAGCCTGGATACCCTGGACTCGCCACTGAGGCGGATAGGACCGAAAATATGCTGTGTCTAGAGCGGCTCCAATTAAGGGATCATCGGACTTGGAGTCAAGTCTGACTTTGGCACATTGATAGTGAACCTCAGCAAGTGCAGAAGGTTTGCCATAGTTGGAGGTGGGAGATGACTTCCTGGGATGAGCCCACCTTCAACAACCAATTATCAAGGTAGGGGAAGACTGGAACCCTGACCTCTGCAGATGAGCTGCAACCACCATAATCACTTTCGTGAACACCCGCAGGGCACTAGTAAGGTCAGAGGGGAGATGGCAAACTGAAAGTGCTCTTGGCCCACTGAGATCCGCAGATAACATCTGTGGGTAGGTAGGACGGAAATATGGAAATAAGCTTCATGCAAATCCAATGCCACCATCCTATCTCTCGGGTCCAGGGCGGGCAGAACTTGTATGAGAGTGATCAGCTTGAATGTCTTGTTTTTCAGGAAGAGGTTGAGAAGGCACAGGTCTAGGATAGGACAATGGCCTCCATCCTTCTTGGGCACCACAAAGTAGCAGGAATAGTAACCACAACCTACTTCTGATGACGACACCCTCTCTATTGCACCCTTGGCCTAGACAGCCAGCACTTCTCCTGATGAAGCAAGGAGAGGTGGTCCTCCGTAAGCCAGTTGTAAGTGGGTGGGAAGGGAATTCACAAAGGGGAGGGAGTAACCCCTTTGGGCAATTTGCAAAACCCAGGTGGTGCAAGTGATGGTCAGGGGGTAAACGAAAGGGGTTTGGAACCTGTGGCTGCTGGCCGGTGGACTGGCCTGAGCTCTTGTTACCTGTCCCACGTGATCTCTAGAGCCTGCGCCCTTGGCCACAAACAGGCTGTGAAGCCTGATGGCAGTTGTAGCTGGGAGGGTATGGATGCATTTGGAGACTCCTTTTGTGGCCACAAAAGAGAAGGAAAGCAGACTGACGGTGACGAGAGGCCGTAAACAAACCCAAGGACCGGGCCATAGTTCTGCTGTCCTTAAAGCGCTCTAGCGATGAATGCATCTTCTCTCCAAAAAGATGAGAGCCATCAAAGGGCATGTTTATAAGAGAGGCTTTGACATTCACTGAAAAAACAGTTATATTCAGCCAGGCGTGGTGCTGCAGGGCCACCAATGATGAAATCGCTCTATCCAGCGAGTCGATTGAGTCAAGTCCACATCTTATGGTGAACTTTTCTGCATTTCTACTGTCAGCAATAGCTTGGGAGAGTATAGCTCGGGCCTCCTCTTGGACCATAGGCAGCACTTGCACAACCAAATTCCAGATTGTATGAGAATGTTCTCTTCCACCAGTACAAGGCTGGTGGAAAAGAACATTTGCTTGCCAAAGGTATCCAGCCTCTTGGATTGCTTATCCATTGGACTGGTAGGGAACTTGCCAGGGTTGATGCTAGAGATGGAGGCTTGCACCACCAAGCTCTTCATAGAGGGGTGGTGGACACAGAAACTGGTGACCCCAGGAGCGGGATGATGGAGGCGGACAACTGTCCTATGCACAGTAGCCCCTGTGCAGGGCTTGGACCAGGCCTGGCTTAGAACTTCAGAAAGGGCTTCATTAAAGAGAGTAAAGGTTTAGATGGGGTGACTCCCAACTGATGCACCATTGTCAAGATGGTCATATTGACTGCCACTGTGCATAACTAAAGGTCCAAGACCTCAGCCACACTACATACCACCACAGCAAAAGAGGCTCCCTCCTCCCCAGCCACGGTAGGAGGAGAGAGCAAGTCAATCTTAGGCAAGGTGTCTAACCCCCCCGCCTCCCCCATTCCTCATACCAGTTGTCCTCATTCTCATCTAAGGGATGCTGGTATCCATAAGGGTCTTCAGACCCATCTCATTTGTCTCCCTCTCTAGGACTGTCATAAGTAAAAGGCACTGGCTCTGATGCTGACAGCATGGCCTGATCGGTATCAAAAGACGCCCATTTGATCTCTGTGTCGGAGCCAGGAATGCCAATGGGGATGATGCCGCCACTGAAGCAGGTGCAGAGGAACATCTTGGTTTTCCTGGCGGTTCTGCTCTCTATCTAATAAGGGATCAACGGGGCCCGACTGGTGCCGAGGGTGAACCCGCCGGTCATAATCTAGTAGGGGCCTCTCTCAAATGCTTGGGGTCCAAAGGTGCTCCAGAGAGGCCGGGCTGCTCCTTGGGATCTTGAAAGGTGCAGGGTCATCTGACATCAGGTGGTGAGGAGCTTGAGGGATCGTTACGTCAGTGCCTTCAGGTGCATGGCCTTGCAGTCCTCACAGGTCTTTAAAATCGTGGTCACACTACAAGCACTACAAGCACACTAAATGGTGGGGTCCATCACACACATCTGTCTGTGACAGGCACCACATGGTTTGAAATCAACCATTTTCTTAGGTGACATCCTCACACCAGGAGAGAAGAACTCTCAAAAAGTGCCAACAAAAAGTCAGGAAAAAGCCAGTCACAAAACGACTGAGGGTAGCTCTGACCAGATCAGCACTATCTGGCATGGAAAAGAAAGAGCTGATGTAAGTGTGCCAGGATGGTGCCTATTTAGATTCTATGCACTTCACTTTCAGCTCCGACGACACATATAAATGATGATGAATTCCACAGTATTGCTTTCTTTAAAATATAACAGTTATGTCCTGGTGCAGGTTGCTACTGTGTAGTGGCCCTGCAGAGTCTGTCACTCCTAAAGTGTGTTTCAAGTTAGTTTAAGTCAGTCACCAGAATTGCAAAGAAAGATTTGTGTCTTCAACTTGTCGAAACTTCAGCAAGTAGGGCTCAAGTCTAAGGTGAGTTGGAAGGGAATCCACAATGAGACAAGATTTTGAATCTGACTCTGTTGATAGTCAGGAGACTTGTGGTGGTAGGCCACAGGTGACCTGAATGTTTGTAAGATTTAGAGAATTGCCTTGTTGGTAAGGTCTGAAGCCTTTCAGTCACTTATATAAAAGAAATTAGATCTTGAACTGCACTTTCCTTTTAATCTGGAGCATGTGCAAAGTGTTTGATGCAGGTAAGATGTGGTTGAAAAGTCTCCATCCAAAAAATGAACTAGGCAGCATGGTACTGCATTCTGTGAAATTTTACAACAGTCTTTTGTATCGAGATAGTCTTGTGTATAGAGATTTGCAGTAGTGTAGTCTATATAAGACAACACCATACAATAATTCGATCTTATAGATGAGTTTCAGCAGTGGGGAATTCATCTGAGTAGTGGCAACTGATAGGATGCATATTTGGAGATTGCATTTATGTAAGAGATTAAAGATACGTTACTATCAAACAGCACTCTAGAATTTGTACTACCTGTACTGATTGTAGGGGGAGAAAGAGGAATGAATAAGATCAGAACAATGGGAGATACTATTAGTACCATGGGTGCAGGAGTAGCATCTCAATGTTTAGATTGTTAAAGCACAACATATTGCACTGCGTACATTCAAGGGTCCCAATTCACAGAGATAAACGTACACGTTTGGTCTAAACGTCTAAGTTTACGACTTTGGGAATTCATAAAGGACATTTAAAAATACTATCTTTATGGTGGAGTGCGGACATAAAGATAGTACTTGTAAATGCCCTTTGTGAATTCCCAAGACAAGGGGGTCAACTCTTGAGATCAGGACTTACTCCAGCAGCAGGGCTCAGGCAAGTCCAGTTGCAGATGCAGAAAGGCCTCTGATGCTTGTTGTGTAACTGAAGCTCACAAAGGAGGTCAGCAAACTTACACTTGGAGTCACTCTGGGTACCCTAGGATGAAGGTAAGCAGGTCCAGTCTTCCTTCTCAGACAGCAAGGCAGTCCTTCACTCAGCAGGGCAATCCTCTGGTGGCCGGGCAGTCCTCCTTCTGTTACTTCCACAGGTAAAATAGCATGCTGATGAGTAGCTCTTTATGTCCAATATTTACACCTAGTGCCAATATTTGAGTAGGGGGACTCTTTGGCCTACCCCGCATCTCGTTCTGGAAAGTTTTTCAAGGCTCCAAAAAAGCAGGGGCCTGAGTCAGGTTCTTTTGTATGTGCAGGAGGCAAAGCCCTGTGAATTATAAGTGGGGCTGGGTACAGTACCTCCCCAGTCATTCTACCAGGATGACCCATCCTATCCACACCTAAGCCCCCTTTGAGTTACTGTCTGGAATCAATACACAAACCCCAGCAGCAGGACACCGGAAGAAGGCTCAATGGTTAAGACAAGAAAATGGCAGCATTCTACAAGTGGCATTTTCACAGCTGTCACTTAAAATCCGATAACCTTTGAAGAGGACTTTAAATTACAATTCATTTGAGTGTAGACAACATATATCTATCTAATCCCAATCTAAATTTTGCACAGAGAGAGGCAGAACAACAGTGAATAACAACTGTAGGAGTTTTTCACCACCAGTACATGTAAAACCTAAGAACACTTGTCCTACTTTTCAAATACAATGCACCCTGCCATATGAGCCTTTAGGACCTACATTAGGGGTGGCTTTTAAGAATTAAAAAGAAAGGTTAGGCCTTGCAAAAGGTCACCTAGCAGGGACCCCAGCAAATCAGACTACTCTGATGGTAATACATCGAACAGTAGTGGATCTAGCGATGACAGCCAGAAACAAAGACGTAGACGAGGAGGCAGGGGTAGATTTAATTACAACAACCAACAGCCAAGGTGGACACCTTTCGCTACACCAGGCAGTGGACCACCTCCTCACTACTTTCAACAAACCCCTTTCCCCCTAATGAACTGGAATCCTTACATGCAACCACCCGCCTACCACCAGAACCAATTCCAACCGCCTTTTTTAGAGAGAGGCCGGAGAGGAAGAGGAAGGAGGAGGGGCAACAACCAAGTCACTTGGGAAATGGAGGACTCAGTGGGCAACCACACCCGCACCAAGACACCAGTACCAGGCACAAGTGCCCAGTGAGTTTAATTACTAATCTGTCTAATAAAGAACTAAGTCCAGTTGAAATCAAAGTCCTAGAGAAGGGCCTCGGTTTTGTCCCCACTGAGAGACCAGACAAATTTAAATTGCACTGCGAGCTGTCAGAATTTTTTAGAAAGCTCAAACTCAAATCCTTTTTTGAATCTAAAGAGGACGCTACTGATACTCACCGAGGAGACACTAACCTCAGAGTTAAGTCTAATTTCATGCCACCTCCCTACACAATACCTCCTGAAATAACAGCCTTTGAGCGGGCAGTTTTCAACGACATTGAGGCCCTGCAAGCCCCCAATCCTTTTAAAAACTTCAGCGCTCTAGAATACCGAGCTCTTCGAGATCTACAAAACAATAAAGACATTACTATCAAACCAGCGGACAAGGGGGGGTGGTATTGTCGTCCAGAACACGACCGACTATGACAAAGTGTGTATGACCCTTCTGGACGATAGAACCAACTATACCCCCTTAACACAAGATCCCACTCCAGAACTTAAAACACGCATTAAGGACCTAGTCAAGGAAGCAGAAGAAAACGAATACATCTCCATCCACGAGGCAGCTTTTCTTACTGCAGGGGAAGTGTGATACCCTATTATTACACACTACCAAAGACACACAAGAACAAAATCCCCCCACCTGGCAGACCGATCGTGTCAAGGATCGGTTCACTCTTGGAACCGCTCTCTGTGTTCTGTGACCATTTCTTGAAACCCATTATACAAGGTACCATAACCTACCTTAAAGACACTAAAAGTGTATTACAACTCCTGCAAAATTTCACCTTTGAGGAAGGATCGGTCATTCTTGTAACACTAGACATAGAAAGTCTTTATACAAGTATCCCTCAGGATGACACCCTAAGGGTCCTGGGATCAGCTCTTGATTCCACAGCTTGGGAATATCAAACACCTAAAGACTTTATCCTGCAATGTGCGACAATAGCTTTGAAAGAGAATTTCTTGAAATACAAGGGAAACTATACCTCCAAAGCACTGGTACTTCGATGGGCAGCACATTCGCCCCCAGTGTAGCGGGATTATACGTCTATGATTTTGAAGTGAAACACATTTTACCCATGGAAGGCCCTTTCTCCTCCTCAATAGGATTATGGAGGAGGTATATAGATGATGTCCTTCTCATCTGGAAGGGTGGTGAAACCCTCCTGGAACAATTTTTCAACTGGATAAACACCCTAGACCCTAACTTGAAATTCACCCACTGTTGGAGCAAACATGAAGTTGTGTTCTTAGACGTTGTAATCACAGTGAGAGGTACAACTCTTACGACAAGAACACACTACAAACCCACTGCCAAGAACAATCTGCTCGATTTCTCGAGCTTTCACCCTAGACCGCTTAGGGAAAACTTACCTCACGGTCAGTATCTCAGGATCCGGAGAAATTGCAGCAACATTAAGGACTACCGGGAACAAGCTACTGACTTAACCTCAAACCTCAGATCAAGAGGCGACCCGACGAATATCCTGGACAAAGGCTACAAGCGAGCTAGAAATCAACCTCGAGATGCACTTCTCGAAGACAACGTGAAAGAACGCAAAGAAATACCACTCACTTGCCTCACCACATATAGGGCCAGATGTCTGTAGGCAAATACCGGTCGGTAACGGCCGAAATTAGGTCATTTCGGCCGTTACGGACCGGTATTTGGAAAATGAGATGTAGAAGCATGTTAAATTACAGATTTGGTAATTTTACCGAATCAGTAAAATACCGAGTCGGTATAATTACCGAATCTGTATTTTGACATGTAGGTAGCACTGTAATCAGTGCTACAGGGGTTTTAGAATTCTTAATTTACCACCAACTAGAAGTTGGTGGTAAATTAAGAAAGCCCTTTAAAAAGCATTTCTTTTGCTTTTTAAACAGTGCCATGTTGCAGACATACATGCCCGAAGGGCATGTATGTCTGCAACATGTGCACCCATGCACAATTGAGGGGTGCAACAGGGTGTCAAAGTGACACCCTGTCCCCCTTGTAAATTTGGTAAATTTACTGAATCGGTATTTACCGATTCGGTAATTGACATTGATTCCTATGGCCCTCAAGGCCCATAGGAGTCAATGGCAATTACAGAATCGGTAAATACCGATTCATTAATTACCAAATCATACAGATTCGGTAAGTAATTCAGTAATATTACCCACATCCCGATTGCCAGTTCTTAAATACCGAATCGGTATGATTCGGTATTTAAGAATCGGTAATCTGGGATTACCTACATCGGGCCCTCAGTACCCTATCAGACGCAATGAAGAAATCAATTAATAAGAATTGGAGTATTATCACCAGCAACAACAAAACCTGGGAAAAAAACCTTTTCTCTTTTAAAAATGGAAGAAGCCTGAAAGACCCCCTTGTTCATACACGCCCTAAAAACGACACCCAGACCATAGAGAGATCCATCACAGATGCCTGGGGTCTCCCACCCGTGACCAGTCACTACCCCTGCTCTAATTGTAGCATGTGCCATCTGACCACACATACTAACCAACTTACTCTGGAGCCAGGCAAAATATGGACCCAACGAGTTCACACGAACTGTAATTCCACGAATGTGGTCTATTTGATCACTTGCCCGTGCGAAAAATGGTACATAGGCATGACCACACGCAAAATTAAACAGTAAATATGCGAACACCGTAGCAATATCAGGTGTCACAAGATCACCACCAAAATGAGTGAACACTTCCTCCTCTCAAACCATACTACAAATGATCTTAAATGGACAATTATTGAACAAGTGTGTACTGGTAAAAATATCTCCAACATACTGTTTGAAAAAGAACAACGCTGGGTTTACCATTTGGGAACCCACCTAACCGGCCTGAATGATGGGATACCATGGTCAACAGTTCTAAAACGCTAAACATCATAACTACCACTTGAGGTAAATATATCGAAATACATTGCACCAACCAGGCTCACTACCTTATGTCCTCAAAATCCCTGGATCTCTGGCCCTACATCATGCCCATATTTCGCTCTCCAGTCATGGGTTCATGCAAATAGAGCTCATGAATGTACCTAACTGAATATATTGTGTGAGTAAGCTAGACACTAAAAATAAACTAGAATGAGTTGTAGGCCATTGTTTCTGTATCGCTAAACATCATAGCTACCACTTTGTGTAAATATACCAAAACACATACGACCAACCAGGCTCACTACAAACCCTCCACTAATGGGTTAATATAAACAGAGCCTAGTAATACATCAAACCCCCACATCGTTTGAGTAGGTTATAGACTACGAATAAACATTAACAATTAGCTGGTCATGGCTTCTGTACCGCCAACCTATAACCAACCAATAGTATCATGGCTATTTTTGATGAACACATTGCTTTATTTAGGGAGAAATATGAAAGGACTGACCCCGTTTTGTGTATTGAATGCACCATGGTCCCATTCAGACACCCTCAAGACAATCAGTGGTGAACTACTCACCGTTTGTCACATTCCAAGATTCAATAAAGTTTTAATTGAATCGACATCAGTTCCACCTATTCAGTGACTGGAGTCCCTTCCGTCACATATATATATTTTTTTTGCATGATCGCCCCACATTTTTTTTTGCCTGATCGCCTTTGTTTATCTGCTAACTTTATAAGGGGTTCCTTTTTTATCTGTAAACATTTTTCACACTATAACCCTACAGAACTATGTCTGAGAAGGTAGGCCGAAACCGCGCATAAAGACCCCTTTTTGAGACTTCCGCTTGCCAAAAATCTATTCTGGGTCTGTGTTCTAGTCCTTTCCCCCACGTCATAACCCGACGCGGACTACGATTGGATGCACACTCCAAAACCCACGTAGGCCGTCGTGGACCACTTTCGGGTTCACCTTCCTTGAAGTAACTATTTTAACAATGCCGTCTGAACCGACCAATATCCACGAGGTCCGGTCAGAGGCCACACGCAGGTATCGAGCGGGTGCCAGGCGATGCGGGCGTGAGTTCCATCCCTGTCTAATACAGCTAAGTAGTTTCGCGTTAACTCGAGCGATTTTCAAGCCGCTTTATCAAATTTGCTTTATATTTCCCTTCCCTCCTATAGGGTGTGCCATTTTCGCCTCCACCCCCTCCCGTGGCCTGTGGGGCGTGGATCTTTTATACTACAAGTGACAGTCTATCTATTGTAAAGATGCAAACCGTATGTGCTGGGTCATAACAATGTCACTACAATCCACCGGCCTCGCCTAACGGCCCATTGATCTCTAACCCAAACGATTACCGGTATAACGCCAGAATCGGCATACAGGTACCTAGATGTAATATATTTTTGCATGCATCGCTACTGGCATCTCTCTGCAAAGCCAGTACATCCACCACTGTAAAAAATATTATTACAGTTATGATTTATAAGACTAATTATGTGTTTTGTCTTCTTTATATGTCTGTATGTCCCTTTTTTTCAGACTATACAGGTCCCTCTGAATTTGAGGTAATTTTTCCCCCAAAACCTGTTGGTTTGTTTTTACGCACCTTTTATCACTGATTTTTAACTTTCACGTCCTCTGGTACGGGTGGGCCTTAGCGTGCCCATACCGCGAGGTACACTCCCCATGGTCCTGACGAATGCCCAGTAAATCACACATAAATGGGCAGAAACATGTTGACCCCACTTTAAGTGGAAATAACCAAACAATTAATTTGGTAGTTTCCAAACACATTGCTTTTAATATGTCAGATTGGCCACTGAATAAAAAAACATTTGAGACCCAATCTGTACATTTTTAACCTCTCACATTTACACACTCCTCACAAATAACCAGCTCCGCAGTAGCCTGGCGTTGAAGCACACCGGGGAGGCATTCGGCTTCTCCCGGTGGGCCCGATGATGAAGCATGTCACCAACCAGGGTGGTGAGTGAGGGCTTTCTATACAAATCTAATAGATGTGTTCATCCATCCTCTTCCCTTTTGTGCTTCTATGCATTCATTGAACTACACTATTTTGTTGTTTAAAGTAAAAGGTGTATTTTGCCAGGTTAATATGAAAATTTAAAGCTGCACTACTGGCTGAGGTGGTAGGCTCGAAACATGTTTTTAAAGGCTGTTGAACTTGGCCCTTTTTGCAGGGTTATCCCTAAACTTTTTGCCTTTCTCCTAGCCTTTTTTCTGACATGGTGTTGGTGGTTTTAGGACTCTTTAGCACTGCTGTTCAGTGTAAAGTGTTTGTGCTCTCTGTGTTAAATATGGTAAAATTGGTCTACACCTGATTGGCATATTTAATTTGCCTGTTAGTCCCTTGTAAAGTGATATCTCAGATACGCAGGGCTGGTAAATTAAATGCTACTGGTGGGCTTGCAGCGCTGATTGCGCCAGCCACCAAAGTAGCCTTTCAAATCTATCTCAGGCCTCTGCCATTGCAGGGCCTGTGCGCGCAGTGTTACTGCCGCTGTGACATGGCACCTAAACTGTGTGCCATGCCCGTGACCCCCATTTTACTACATGTCAGTCACCCCTAAGGTAGGCCCTAGCTAGCCCTATGGGCAGGGTACATTGTAGGTAAAAGATAGGACATGTACCTTAAGTCTGTGACATGTCCTGGAAGTGACAAACAGCCATTTTGGGTTCTCACTATGGAGGGGCTGCCCTCTCATGGGAATGCATTGGGGATTCCCTGATTAGTGTGTCAGTGGTAATTCCTGGTATGAGAGGCGCAGCATTGTCAAGTTTGGTATGTTTGGAATAGTGATAATAAATGCTACGCAATGGTGTGCCCAGATTTATTATAACTATTTTAGAAATGCCATTTTTAGAGGATGGCATTTCTGTGTGCTATGTGTCTGCCTGCCTGATGTGAATTGCATGTCTGGCTTTTGAGTGACCGGGGGCTGGGAGGTGTGTGTGGCTCCAGGAGGGGCAGGGTGAGTCAGCGCTAGGCTGAATGGGACATCTGGAGTGGTGGGAGGAGAAGTCCCTGGTCCCTGAATAGGATTCTGCCTGCCCTGTGGTGTGTCTGATCACCGAGTCCCCACCTGACAAAGAGGAAGAGGAGCCTGGTAAACAGAGTGCTCAAAATCTCCCTGAACCAGTTGCATCTGGTTCCCCCAAGCCCTGTGCTGGCGCAGACAAAGGAAATGTTAGTATAAATGTAGGGGCTGTGACCCCATGTAGGTGTGCTGTTCTTGACTTGCTGGGGCTTGTTGTTCCTGGGGTCCAGGAGGAACCACCATGGGGGCTTGCCTCCCTGTTGGAGGGCCCTGTGTGCTGACCTCCCTGGACCCAGCTTTGCCCCATGGACCATGGAAGACCCTTGCACCCTGGGAGCGCTTTTCTTTAACTTTCGCAGGACCTTAATGACTCCTAGCGCCTTAGGAGTGCTATATTTTGGACTGCCAAGAAGTAGGAGAGCGTAGGCTGCGCAGAGCTGGGCTGCCTATCTTTTTAGAGGGAATCACCGTCGTAAGGACTCCCCTGTGATGCTGCCGGCAGCTGGTGCCCACCCCGCATTCTTGGGATGCCGAGCGGGTGCCCACCCTGCTTTGTATGTGTATTTAAAATAGCGGGTGCCTACCCCGCATTGCTGCTTTCTGACGAGTGCCCACCCCGCATCTGTCCTATTTTGAATCTGCGGGTGCCCACCCCGCTTTATGTTTTATTTTTCGAGCAGGTGTCCACCCCGCATTACGGTAGAGAAACAGAGCCGCCGGCCCGACCCGGAAGCCAGGCGGCCTTGCCTGACTCTGGGAAGGGCCCAGAACAGGAAGATGCTGCCGAGGCCATCAATGGCAGCGCGGCCGAGTGAAAGCCTCTGGTCAGGCGAACTCCAGTGAGAAGGGGAAGCTCCGCATGCAGGAAATGCTGGCGCTGGTCAGCGTGGCTCTCGTAGTGAAGACTGAGCCCTGCGTATTCTTCAGGCTGCCAGGAGCCCGCTGGGAAAGAGGAGAAGGGCTGCAGCGGGACAGCGGAGCTCTCGTGGCGAAGAGAGAGCCCCGTGTGTGCTGCACCGTCCAAGGGAGTCCAGAGAGGACCAGAGGAGTCCAGAGGAGACTCCCCCCAGCAGAGAGTCTGGTGAGTGGGGAAGGCTGGGGGGAGCAAGATCGAGGCAGAGTGCC
Organism: Lissotriton helveticus; assembly: GCF_964261635.1. Lineage (NCBI taxonomy): Eukaryota > Metazoa > Chordata > Amphibia > Caudata > Salamandridae > Lissotriton > Lissotriton helveticus. The sequence goes on from NC_136065.1 coordinate 1,476,007,206, forward strand.
CGTGCCTCTTCTGTGTGGCCAGTTTTACAGCTGCCCCGCCTGAGCGGGCCACTCCAACGTAAGGGCACATTTGTTTAAAGCATCCCAGTGGGGGACCCAGGGCACGTTAATGCCAGTGCCCCTTTGTCTTTGTTCGCAGCTGCACCGCCGTAGCGGGCAGCTGCACCAAGGGGGGCATGTTCTGTTTTAAGGGTCCCAGTATGGGACTCCAGAGGGTCCAGTTAGTGCCCGTGCTCATTCAATCGGGGGCACTGTGTGTGGGCAGTCCAAGGGCACATTGCCGGTGCTCATTTGGCCACAGAGTTGGAGAAAGCCCCAGTGGGGGCTCACAGGGCACAGTGGTGTCAGAGCTGATGTCTTTGTCCCAGCTACACTGTACCAAAGAGGGCAGCTCCAACATTGCGCCTAATTGATTAGAGAATCCCACTGGGGACCCAGAGGGCACAGTGAGTACCAGTGCCCATATTCTTGATCACACAGCTGCATCGCAATCAGCATCAGCTGCCAAGTTTAGGCCTGCGCAATTGCGCACTTTTGGGATTCTGCTGCATTGGCAGCCAGCCCTGACAGTTTGGGACAAAGGGCATTTGAGCCCCAGTGAAAGGCCAGTTGGCAAGGGGGTCAGTTCTATGTTGGTAGGGCGCAAGGCCCTAATGTAATGGAGTAATGTGATTCATGCTTGTGATGCCTATGACATAATGTGTTTATGTTTAGGATGTTTAGGCGTAATGTGATTTATGATTGTGATGCCTAGGACATAACGGGGCAGATTTATGTTAACTGGCGCATCCCCAGGGATGCGCCAGTTAACATGCACCACAGTGCGCCACTGCTCCGCCACCCATGGTGCGCCGCATTTATGATGCGGCGCACCATGGTGCAAGGAAGTGAGGATGCGTGACGCATCGCTCGGCGTACGGGCGGCGCATTGCAGGAGTCATGTCGCAAGTGCGACATGACTCCTGCAATGCACAGGAGCCACCTATTCAATGCATTGTGCGTCACCCTTACGCCTGCTTCAAGCAGGCGTAAGGAATTGACGTAAAAAGTGGCTGAGTGAAATCTCATAGATTTCACTCAGCCACTTTTAGGAGGCGTTCCTGCGCAGGAACGCCCCCCCCCTGCGCAGGAACGCCTCCTTATGGCGCAGGGGTTTCCAACGTGACGCATCTCCTAGATGCGTCATGTTGTAAATAGGGCGCATTGTTTGCGCCGCCGTTGCGTCACATTACGTGACGCAATTGCGGCGCAAGGGCATCATAAATCTGCCCCATCGTGTCTATGTTTAGGATGTTTATGCATAATGTGTTTATGCTGGTAAGGCCTAGTGCGTAATGCGTTTATGCTAATGAGGTTTGGGCCTAATGTGGTTATGCCGAATGTCATGCTATGATATTTTGGGATGGTGTCTAATGTGACTGTGATAATGCTTAGGTCATTATGGTACCAGTAGTTACTGGTTGTGTTTTATATTTATTTACCTGTCTGATGGTTCTGACCGTGGCCCGATTGGCCCGGTACTGTATATAATCCCCTGTGAATATTGCCTCGTGCCAGTTGGCACAGTGTAAATGGGTGATTAGGTTTCTAATGTGTTTATGATAATACAAAGGCTATTTTTGATATTACCTTGTGTGGAGTTTCTTTTTTAGTGTGCCTAGTGTGTTGCTGCTGTGTGTGTGTTGCGCAAACGCTTTATACATTGCCTCTAGGATAAGCCTGACTGCTCGTGCCAAGCTACCAAGGGGGTGAGCAGGGGTTATTTTCAACGTGTAACTCCCTTGCCCTGACTAGAGTGGTGGTTTCTGCCTGGCTTTGGCACTAGCCCTAGCCAACCAGAAATCCCATTTCTAACAAAGGCTAATTTAGTGGACGGCACGATGAATGCTGTAGGCCTATTAGCAGCATTTAACGTACAGGCCCTGGATACAGGTAGTACCATTTAGTAGGGACTTACAAGTTTATTAAATGCGCCAATTAGGTGTAGGCCAGTTTTGACATGTTTGAAGGAGAGAGCACAAGCAATTTAGCACTGGTTAGCAGTGCTCGAGTGCATAGAGCCTAATGCCAACAAAACCAAATTCAGCAAAACCGAAGGGCTGAAGGCAAAATGTTTGGGGGAATAACACACCAAGGGTGTCAGGTCTAACAACCTTTCAATGTCTTTGTTCAGAATAGGAATCGAAGAGCAGAGTGAAAAACTACTTTAAGTGGCATAAGTCAGGTCATATGGAGGCCTGAAAATAAAGTGTTGCTATATTAAATTCTTGATATGACCGTGGCTTGAACTAGGTTCTTTACATCAGACCTGAGATAGAGATATCTGATGTTGTGTTGCCTTGACCTTGACATCTTGGTTAAGTGGACATTCCTGATAGGCTTTGGTATTTACGGCATGCACTATGAATGGAGCAGTCTATGAAATATCCCTTTAGACTTTCAGGAACTGTTGCATCTAGATCTGAAGCTGGTGCTCCGCTTTAACACAGCAGTTTATTTATTTAGTATATATAAACACAAAACAAAATTCATCATGATTGCTTTCAAAAACGGTGAAACCATATATGTTTACGAAAAGCGCCTGTTCAAAAATTATTATATGTTCACAAGTTATATATATATACCTTACCCAGAAGTCTGATGTCTTCTGATGACTGGAGGCACCGCGGATGCCAATGCGGAAGCGGTGAGAGCTGTGTGGCATATTCAGTTTTTATGGGTCTCCTTCGATCCTGTGTTTGTGCTTGATGGAATTTACATTTTATGCTGAGCACCGAGCGTGATTTAGAAACCCTCCTTCCAGATGGCTTTTATTCATTCATTCATTCATTCATTCATTCTTTGGTTTTCTTTATTTCAACTTTGGCCATGAGGAGATGGACTATGAACATTGACTTAGTTAAGGGTCACTGCCCATGGACCTTCGGTATTCATCGCTCTGACAAGTTGCCTTATGGCAGACGTAGTTTTGTGGGGACATGAGCCGAATCTGTTGGCTTTCATTGATGTTAGAAAACCACAATATGTGTTTATTTTGGCTGCGTGGTGTTGCTTACTAACAATATGCCCCACTGTCTCCTAAGGATATCAACTTGGACGATGTGAGGACACCAGGGCATTTAACAGTATTGCTTTTTGAAGCTAAAGAGACAAATCGAACTCAAAGCAACTGTTGGCATCTAATAATATGGTGTTTGCAGCAGCAGAGATAGAGCAAACTGAAAGCAACCTTTGACCCGGCCCATTTGAATTTGCCAGAGTCTGAGAGAATCTTGTTATAGCAATGTGGTGATACTGTGCAGCATTCATTTTATTGTATAATTTTATTTTCGTATTCAGGCACATGTTTCTGAGCGATTGGTGGACCATTACAAATACTCCCAATGTTCCTGTTCAGGCAGGGTTCATGGTTGTTTCCATTTATGAGCGTTTACATGCACACTGGAGGGGAGAGAGGCATTACATTGCTGATTACGAAGAAATTAGAAATTGCTGATATCCATTTATTTTTTGCACTATGCAAATTTGGTAAATATCGGATCTGTTTTAATGGTCCCAGTGAGATTCCCCATGTGTTGGAGAGGCTATGGCAGATCCCGCCTGCACCTAGCCCCAGGTGATCATTGCCCCACCCCGTACCTGGAAGTTCTGACTGTTGGAGCAGAATGACTGTGTTGTGAAGCTCTTGGCTCTTTGGCGTTTTTGGGATCAGGAGAGGCAGATTATTTGACGACTGCTGCTGGTTCTGTGCCTTGGGCGGTGCATTGAAGAGAAGGGCATGCTGCTCCAGTCTCGGTCTCGGTGTGAGCCCTCGCTACAGCCGTTTTCATCCACACGCTTGTTCACCGGCTGTGCGCAGGCTGGCAGACTGTTTGGGTCCTGGGTGAGGCCGGTGCTGCGTGTGAGCGGAGAGACCCGGGAGGCGAAAGATGGTGGGCTGCTCAATCAATTTGATTCACGTGGATTGCAGGCTGTGCCGGTATTACCCTCTGAAGCTGCAGCAGAGGAGCCAGAATTTGGAGCAGCTCCCAGTGGCTAGGGGCAAGGTCCCTGACTTCTAAGGGAGAGTTTTTCTTCATTTGCCGCGGCTGGCTGAAAAGCAAGGTGAGAGGCAAAGCAGGGGGATATGAGATTTGAGCAGTTGGGTTTATCCTCTTGTGACTTGTGACCTGGCATTTTCGAAGAGATGATAGGAAGAAAAAAAATAACGAAATCCAGTTTTAATGGGAAAACACACAACCAGATTGTTAGACCTGTCTGGCCTTTTGCGTAGTCCCTCTAATTTATTATTTATTTTCTCCCCTTTTAGCCCCTCATGCCTTTATTTATTTTTGTGTCCATATGTTTTTTCTAAGTGTTGGTCTAGGGGATAGGTGCTCTTTCACCCTCATAGTTCTTCACCTCAGGCCTAGAGGCCTTTCCTGACAGGAATTCTCTTGGAGTCACAAAATGGTGGCTACCAACTGTCACAACTGTCATACCTGGGACCTGTCCCATAGGATAGAGTAGGGCATTCCAGAACCTTCTGGTCCCTTCTGGACCTCTGAGGGTCAGCCTATATAAGGCGGAATGCTGGTCAGCCATTTTGTCTTGTCAGCGAGAGTCAGTTGGAGGACAGGCTGTAGCAGAAGGTGGGGGTAGGATAGTCAAAGGGTAGACCTCCCAGTGTAAGGACGCTGCCTTATTGATCCACCACCCTTCCTCCCTTGGGTTCATTGTCTTGTCCCCACTGCGAATGATTCCTGGAGACCCTGGGCGCCTGATCAACCCCTAGTCTGGAAACAAGGGGTGTGAGTAGGAGAAGGAGACTGCGGTGCTGTGGAGCGCAGTCCTCTGCCTAGTTGGAGAGGCTCTGGAAAAACTCTTGCAGGGTGTTGCTAAAAAGACAGAGGGGTGATTCTTTATGGCTCCCCTCGATAGCTCCTAAAAGGGATTCTGTTTGAAGTTGCCCTTGATTCCCCCTGGCACATAACCCCACGGAGTCCCTCCTCTCACCTGCAGTGACAGAGTGCTGACTGAGGAGAGCAGCGGTCGCTGAGGGAGCAGGAAAAGGAGTGTAAACGAACTGGCCTGCCCTTGAGCTAGCGTGAAGTGAACAAGTGCCGGTCCGGAGGTGAGGAGAGGCGTAGTGTGGGGATCGTTTCACTGCGTGGAGAGTCCCTGGAGATGCCCCCATTGGTTCCGGTTTGGGCGGAGTAAGAAGGGAAGGGCCGGCAGAGGAGCGCGGGCTCCAGTGGTGAGACACTTCCCCTTCGCGCATGCCCAGTTGAGCCGCCCGGCCCTGTGAGGCGGAGCCGATCGAGAGAAAGAAGCGGAAGCGGCGTTCGTTTGTGCAAGTCAGCCTCGGCAGCGCCAGTCCGGGATTGTGTGGTCGAGAGCGGAGGAACCGACAGCAGTACCCGGGTGGTAGAGAGTCAGTCCCCGGTCCTCCCCGCGCCAGCATTGGGAACAGGTGGCTGACTGGGCGGGAGGAAATAGACTCAGCAGCTGCCAGCCGGGACTTCTGTGGAGCCGTCTGACAACACCAACTCACGGAGACTTGGGAAATATCGTCTCCACGGCACAGTAAGGAGAGTGTGGGGAAAGAGGGAAGACTGAGCCCCTAGGGACTGCTCACCTTGAGAAACAGAGAAGAGAGGTCCTTAAAAGGTCTGTCTGTGACGGGGAAAGTCGTGCTAGAGCCTGTAAAAATAGCTCAGACACACTGTTCGTTTTTCCCTCAACTGAGTTCTATGAGGTGGGGAGTAGCTTGAGGAAACAAACTTCATTAAGTACTGGTCCAGGGAAAAGTAGCCACTGAACCCGAATCTGGGGGTAGAAGTAACTGCCAATGTAGTGCTGAAAGTACCTGCTGTCTAAGTAAGTTTATAAGTTCCTCATAGAGGCTGCTGGCACATATGAAAAACTTTTGTACATCTGAAATCTCTCATTGGTTGTGTAACTTTTTGGTGGTTAGAGGTGCTGAGGGAGTAAAAGTATAGAGCATTGCACAGAAGTCCAGTCTAACCAATTTTGAAGTCTAATGTAATGTACTGTTGATGCTGGGTAATGATATAGTTTAGCAACTTTAAAAGTGATATTATTTTCATGATCAAACTGTAATGTACTGAGCTGTGATTTCTAAAGACAAGAGAGCAAATATTAATTTTTATAAACAAGCTCGTATTTTTCCAAACATTGGTGTAGCGTCCTTTTTGAGTGAAATTGCGTTGATTTGCTGCTAGGAGGTTTGCAACCTTTACGTATGTGCCTCTATTGAAATTGTCGTACGCTAGGCCAGGCTACCCTAGGTGACCTGACATATTTAGGTTCCAACAAGTTGGTGTCTAGCGGTGGGATCCTGACTGTGGTTGCAACTACTCAGTAGTAATTGAGCGTAATTCACTAGCCTACACCAGGAGTTTTCTCCTAGCGGCCCTCCTAATTTGTATTTTTGTTTTTTCAAAATTTGTTCCTGGTGGTGGGGTGGTGGTAGCTTCAGGTTGCCCTTGCAACTCTATTCTTCTTGTGTGTGTAGCTTTGAATTGCCTATTGTAAAATGGAGTTTGCACTAGAAAACCTAGACACCTATTCTGTGGCTCAGCTGAAAGATTTCTGCCAACAAATGGGGGTATTTTTTAAGCCTGGTGCCAGAAAGGGGGAACTCCAGACCAGTCTAAGGGCTTGGGTGGAGGCACACAAAGAAGGAAAGGAGGAGGATGAAGGGACAGACCGGGACACGGTTGTGGAGATAGAAGGATTATTCCACTCAGAGGGGGAAAACCTACTCCCAGGACCAGTGTCCTACTCCCGGAAGGGCAGTAGTGTCTCCGGGGGAAGCTTGACCGAAGCAGAGCTCACTGACAGGAGGGAAAAGAGGAAACTAAGATGGGAGTTGGCTAAGCTGGAGCAGGAGAAGGAAGAGAGGAGGATGGTTCATGAGTTCAGGTTGAAAGAGTTGGAACTCCAGGCCCTGCAACGGGGGTCCTCTCATGTAATGAATGGTGGCAGCGAATCCAAAGAAACAGCCAGGGAGTCCAGACCCTATTTGCCAAAAGACCTAATTGCTAGCTTTAGTCAGGGAGATGACATAGCCAAATGGTTGGCTGCCTATGAGGTCTCCTTAAGAGCCCATGGGGTGCAGGAGAAGCACTGGGGGGGTGGTTTGTATAAGTACATGCCTCCTACTGGTCGGGACACCTTGCTGGCCCTGGAACCAGAGGAGCAAACCAACTACCCCACCATGAAGCTAGCATTGGTAAGGAAGTTTGGGCTTACCCCAGAAAGGTATCGCCAGAAGTTCAGGGGGAGCCACAAGTTAAGCACCCAGAACTGGGTGGACTTCCTTGATTATGCAAGAAAGGCATTAGAGGGCTGGGTAAAGGGCAGTGAGGTGAAGGATTATGAGGGGTTGTATGATCTATTTTTGAAAGAGCACCTCCTCGAGAAATGCTTTCCCGAGCTGCGCCAACACCTGGTGGACAGCAAGCTGACCAATCCCCGGAAGCTTGCAGAGGAGGCGGACATCTGGGCAAGTACCCGGGTGTCCTCAAAGGGGACTGGAGGGGATTCCCAAAAGGCCGGACAGGGCGCCCCCCAGAAGAAGGAGGGGGGAGATAAAAAGAGGGAGTTCTCTAAAGGTCCCCAAAACAATTTCCAAGGGAAGGGAACAGGTTTCACCCCTAAGGCAAACCCGCCCAGAAACCCTAATCCTGGCCACAGCCAGCAGCCAAGGGTTCTCCACTGTTTTGAGTGTGGTGGTGTTGGACATTATAAGGGAGATGTCAGATGCCCAAAGAGACCACCCCCTCCCACCGGAGGAAAACCACCGGGAGTAGCTAGTGTAGCGCTCGGGGAGGAGTTGCCCTTAGATAAGGGGGGTGAGTGGGCGGGTGTCACCTTAGTGTCCCTGGGAGAACGGGAGATGGTTCCTAAGATCCAGGTGCCCCCAAATACTGTGAAGTATGGGTAATGGATCACCATCAATGGCCAGAGAGGAGAGGCTCTGAGAGATACAGGAGCCAGTATGACTATGGTGAGAAGTCGACAGGTGTCTCCAGAGCAGGTGGTTCCCAATGTACTCCACCCCGCCGCGATGGCTGACGGCAGAATGGGCCACTATCCAGTGGCTGAGGTTCCCTTTGAGTGGGAAGGGGTTGCAGGTTCACTTCGAGTTGCCGTAAGCCCTGCCGTGCCAGTTGATTGTCTGCTGGGGAATGATATGGAGCACAACGCTTGGAGAGAGGTGGAATACCGGACGCACACTGCGATGCTGGGTACGCCTGACTGGGCCTGTGTGAGCACAAGGTCTGCGACTGCCCGGAGAGGGAGTTCACCTGGGTTGGAGCCTGGAACAAAGGCCCAACCCGCTGCCAAAAAGGGACAGACCCGAACACAGGAAGAGCCTGCTTCGGCTTCCGCACCCCATATGACAGATCGGCCACCTGCGGTAGTGGATCAGGAGTCTGTGGAGGGGGAAGTAGACTCTCTGGAGGATTTACCCATCCCTGCTGAGTGGCATGTGGAGGGAGGACCTACCAGAGAGGAATTCTGTAAGGGGCAGAGGGAGTGCCCTACCCTTGAGGGACTGAGGCGTCAGGCTGAAGCCCAGGCAGCAGGTGATGTTACGGGACACTACCATATTTACTGGGAGGATGGACTCCTCTACAGTGAACCCAAGGTACCCTTACCTGGTTCATCAAGGGCCTTGGTAGTCCCGCAACAATACCGAGCCTTTCTGCTGGAATTGGCTCATGCTATACCCTTGGCAGGACACTTAGGTCAGGACAAGACCTTTGCTCGGCTTGTCCTCCACTTTTACTGGCCTCAGATGAAAGTGGCGTCCAACACCTACTGTCGGACATGTGTCTCCTGCCAGGCCAGTGGGAAAACAGGGGTGAAGCTGAAAGCTCCCCTGGAACCACTCCCAGTCGTTAGCACCCCCTTTGAAAGGGTGGGCATCGACATTGTAGGGCCTTTAGATCCACCAACAACAGCTGGTCACCGGTTCATCCTGGTTCTGGTGGATCATGCCACACGGTACCCAGAGGCAATTCCTCTGAGAACAGTCACTGCACCTGTGGTGGCTAGGGCCCTAATGGGGATCTTTACTCGAGTGGGATTCCCCAAAGAAGTTGTGTCCGACAGGGGGACCAACTTTATGTCAGCTTACATGCGGGCGATGTGGAAGGAGTGTGGAGTGACTTACCGGTTCACCACTCCTTATCACCCCCAGTCGAATGGACTGGTTGAGAGGTTCAACAAAACCTTGAAGGGCATGATCAGAAGTCTGCCCGAAAGCCTGCGGAGGAAATGGGACGTCCTCCTACCCTGTTTGCTATTCTCCTACAGGGAAGTGCCACAGAAGGGAGTGGGCTTCAGCCCCTTTGAACTTCTGTATGGGCACCCTGTACGCGGTCCTCTCAGCCTGGTGAAGGATGGTTGGGAAAAGTCTCCCAGGAAACCCCCGCAGGATGTGGTGAGCTACATGCTGGCCTTCAGGAGCCAAATGGCGAAGTTGTGGAAGCAAGCTTCTGACAACTTGGAGGCCAGCAAGGCAGTCATGAAAGAGTGGTATGACCACAATGCTCACCAGGTGGAATTGGAGCCTGGCCAGAAAGTGTGGGTGATGGAACCTGGAGAGCTTAGTGCCCTCCAGGATCGCTGGACAGGCCCATTTGAAGTGTTGGAAAAGAAGGGTAAGGCCACATACCTGGTGGACCTTAAGACCCCTCGACAGCCCCTACGGGTGCTGCATGCCAATCGACTTAAACCCCACCATGAGAGGCCCGAGGTCATTTTAATGATGGTGACTGATGGGGAAGTGGAAGCGGAAAGCGAACCTCTCCCAGACTTGTTCTTGTCTCAAGAGAAGGATGGGTCAGTGGAGGGAGTGATTCTCTCTCCCACTCTAACTCCTGAACAGCGGGAGGGCTGCCGCCAGATACTGGAGCAGTACGCTATGTTGTTCTCCCTTGTCCCGGGAAGGACTCACCTGTGTACCCATGATGTGGACACAGGGGACAGCCCACCAGTGAAGTCAAAGACCTACCGGCTGTCCGACAAGGTGAAGGCTAGCATCCATGGAGAGGTTGCCAAGATGCTGGAGCTAGGAGTTATAGAACCTTCTAACAGCCCTTGGTCCAGTCCGGTGGTGCTAGTGCCAAAAGCCGCTCCACCAGGCACCACACCAGAACTGAGGTTCTGTGTGGATTACCGGGGACTGAACTCAGTTACAAAGACTGATGCTCATCCAATCCCTAGGGTGGATGAACTAATTGACCGGCTAGGAGCTGCCCAATACCTAAGTACCTTTGACCTCATTTCAGGGTACTGGCAGATCTCTTTGACAGATGGAGCAAAGGAAAGGTCAGCCTTCTCCACGCCTGAGGGACACTTCCAATTTTGCGTGATGCCCTTTGGGCTCAAAAATGCCCCTGCCACATTTCAGCGGCTGGTGAATCAGGTCCTCTCTGGAATGGAGGGTTTCTCCGCTGCTTACCTGGATGACATTGCTGTCTTCAGTAGCAGTTGGGAGGACCATTTGCAACATTTGCAAGCAGTTCTCCAGGCCCTGAAACAAGCTGGATTGACAATCAAAGCCAGCAAATGCCAGATTGGGCAGGGGTCGGTTGTGTACCTTGGACACTTGGTGGGTAGGGGGACAGTGCAGCCCCTGCAGGCAAAGATTGAGGCAATCATGGCCTGGGAACCCCCTAAGACACAGACTGAGGTCCGAGCTTTCCTGGGCCTCACAGGCTACTACCGTCGCTTTGTGAAGGGGTATGGCACTATTGTAGCGCCCCTCACAGAGCTCACCTCCAAGAAACAACCTCGACGGGTAGTTTGGACGAAAGCTTGTCAGCAAGCTTTTGAGAAACTGAAGCAGGCAATGTGTGCAGCACCGGTCCTGAGGGCCCCAGACTTCTCCAAGGAGTTAATTGTCCAGACAGATGCATCAGAACATGGCATTGGGGCAGTGTTAGTGCAACTGAATGAAGAGGGCCTGGATCAGCCTGTAGTCTTCCTCTCCAGGAGACTGCTTCCCCGGGAACAGAAGTGGAGTGCAATTGAAAGGGAAGCTTTCGCGGTGGTGTGGGCTCTGAAGAAGCTGCGGCCATACCTGTTTGGCTCGCACTTCCTGGTTCAGACTGACCACCGACCCCTTCGTTGGCTAATGCAGATGAAGGGGGAGAATCCCAAGCTGTTGAGGTGGTCCATCTCCCTACAGGGAATGGACTTCCGGGTGGAACATCGACCTGGAGTGGACCACGCCAATGCAGACGGTCTTTCCCGGTATTTCCGCCTTAGTGATGAGGACTCCCAAGGGGTTGGGTAGCTCTCCCCACTTTCAGCTGGGGGGGACGTGTGTTAGACCTGTCTGGCCTTTTGCGTAGTCCCTCTAATTTATTATTTATTTTGTCCCCTTTTAGCCCCTCATGCCTTTATTTATTTTTGTGTCCACTAGTTTTTTCTAAGTGTTGGTCTAGGGGATAGGTGCTCTTTCACCCTCATAGTTCTTCACCTCAGGCCTAGAGGCCTTTCCTGACAGGAATTCCCTTGGAGTCACAAAATGGTGGCTACCAACTGTCACAACTGTCATACCTGGGACCTGTCCCATAGGATAGAGTAGGGCATTCCAGAACCTTCTGGTCTCTTCTGGACTTCTGAGGGTCAGCCTATATAAGGCGGAATGCTGGTCAGCCATTTTGTCTTGTCAGAGAGAGTCAGTTGGAGGACAGGCTGTAGCAGAAGGTGACGGTAGGATAGTCAAAGGGTAGACCTCCCAGTGTAAGGACGCTGCCTTATTGATCCACCACCCTTCCTCCCTTGGGTTCCTTGTCTTGTCCCCGCTGCAAATGATTCCTGGAGACCCTGGGCGCCTGATCAACCCCTAGTCTGGAAACAAGGGGCGTGAGTAGGAGAAGGAGACTGCGGTGCTGTGGAGCGCAGTCCTCTGCCTAGTTGGAGAGGCTCTGGAAAAATTCTTGCAGGGTGTTGCTAAAAAGACAGAGGGGTGATTCTTTATGGCTCCCCTCGATAGCTCCTAAAAGGGATTCTGTTTGAAGTTGCCCTTGATTCCCCCTGGCACATAACCCCACGGAGTCCCTCTTCTCACCTGCAGTGACAGAGTGCTGACTGAGGAGAGCAGCGGTCGCTGAGGGAGCAGGAAAAGGAGTGTAAACGAACTGGCCTGCCCTTGAGCTAGCATGAAGTGAACAAGTGCCGGTCCAGAGGTGAGGAGAGGCGTAGTGTGGGGATCGTTTCACTGCGTGGAGAGTCCCTGGAGATGCCCCCATTGGTTGCGGTTTGGGGGAAGTAAGAAGGGAAGCGCCGGCAGAGGAGCGCGGGCTCCAGTGGGGAGACACTTCCCCTTCGCGCATGCCCAGTTGAGCCGCCCGGCCCTGTGAGGCGGAGCCGATCGAGAGGAAGTAGCGGAAGCGGCGTTCGTTTGTGCAAGTCAGCCTCGGCAGCGCCAGTCCGGGATTGTGTGGTCAAGAGCGGAGGAACCGACAGCGGTACCCGGGTGGTAGAGTCAGTCCCCGGTCCTCCCCGCGCCAGCATTGGGAACAGGTGACTGGCTGGGCGGGAGGAAATAGACTCAGCAGCTGCCAGCCGGGACTTCTTTGGAGCCGTCTGACAACACCAACTCACGGAGACTTGGGAAATATTGTCTCCACGGCACAGTAAGGAGAGTGTGGGGAAAGAGGGAAGACTGAGCCCCTAAGGACTGCTCACCTTGAGAAACAGAGAAGAGAGGTCCTTAAAAGGTCTGTCTGTGACGGGGAAAGTCATGCTAGAGCCTGTAAAAATAGCTCAGACACACTGTTCGTTTTTCCCTCAACTGAGTTCTATGAGGTGGGGAGTAGCTTGAGGAAACAAACTTCATTAAGTACTGGTCCAGGGAAAAGTAGCCACTGAACCCGAATATGGGGGTAGAAGTAACTGCCAATGTAGTGCTGAAAGTACCTGCTGTCTAAGTAAGTTTATAAGTTCCTCATAGAGGCTGCTGGCGCATATGAAAAACTTTTGTACATCTGAAATCTCTCATTGGTTGTGTAACTTTTTGGTGTTTAGAGGTGCTGAGGGAGTAAAAGTATAGAGCATTGCACAGAAGTCCAGTCTAACCAATTTTGAAGTCTAATGTAATGTACTGTTGATGCTGGGTAATGATATAGTTTAGCAACTTTAAAAGTGATATTATTTTCATGATCAAACTGTAATGTACTGAGCTGTGATTTCTAAAGACAAGAGAGCAAATATTAATTTTTATAAACAAGCTCGTAATTTTCCAAACATTGGTGTAGCGTCCTTTTTGAGTGAAATTGCCTTGATTTGCTGCTGGGAGGTTTGCAACCTTTACGTATGTGCCTCTATTGAAATTGTCGTACGCTAGGCCAGGCTACCCTAGGTGACCTGACATATTTAGGTTCTAACACAGATCTTAACATGGCCCCTAAGACTAAGACTCGCACAACACAGTTGAAGATAACTTCTACAATAGCAAAGGCCGAGCGCGCGCAGAAAGCTCGCTGAGGTTCTGCTCCAATAGCTATTTCTACGAGCTCTGAAGATGACGTCTTGGAGCAAAGTGAGGGGGGCCAAGAGGGCACTGGTCAAGTGAGGTTGGATAACACCAGTCAGAGATTAACAAATTGAACCCCATAGGAATCAGAAGGAGTTAATGAACTATCTGGTCCGGCTATGATGGGAGAAAGTCAGGTTAATAACTCTCAGGTGGCGAATGAGGAGAGTATACAGGAAAATTCTTCCAGTTTACCTCTGGTCAAAGTAAAGGAATAACTGCTGTTTCAGAAACCAAAGGCGTCACAAATTCCTTTACAATCTCCACTCCCTTTGCCGCATCAAGCTTCTAATCAGGATATACATGGTGCAGAGAATGCACAGGTGGTCCTGGCTTAATCTTGTCTCAAATCGATTGCACAGGAACCCCCTCTGCTTTTTCAACCTTTGGTGACCCCCTCATCTTCAGCGCCATCAACGGAGGCTGGAACCGTTTTCAGTGTGATATAAAAAACATGCTCAATCTCATTCTTGACGAGATTAGAAAGATGAAGGCCTCACAGTCCACTGAAATTGCAGCACTGCATGCGGGCTTATCAAAAATTGAAGAGGTAATGGGGGATTTTCCATCAAGACTGCAGGAGGCCGAATCTAGAATTTCTCTTTTGGAGGATCAAATGCCCTCAATCCAGCAGCAGGTCTCAATAGATAAAAAACAGAAGAACTTGCTGGAAATGAAGTTGGAAGAATTGGAGAACCATTCCCGACGTTCAAATCTGCAGTTAGTTGGGGTTCCAGAGGGTTGCGAAGGGTTCCAACAGTACAATGGGTTAAATCCTTTATCAAGGAGAATGTCCTTCCGGATTTTTTATGGCATCTCACGATCCCTCGTGCCCACAGAGTACCAGCACAGCCATTCCCTAATTCAAAACTGCCTAGAACTATCAATCAATCATATCATTTCGTGGATTATCGACTGAAGGAGCAGATCTTGACTAAAGCAATTCTCGTCGCAAGATGTCCCCAACTGTCATATATTATCAGATATGAGTGCAGTGGCTGCATGTCGCCGGAAGGAGTTTGTTAAGCTCCTTTATCTGTTTAAAGCACAGGGAGCTCAAGGGGCCATTGCCCAACAGCCTAGATGTAGCTCAGGAACTACTGCAAAAAATTACCAAGAACAAGTAAAGGGATCGGACTGTTCGATATGATGGACACTGGTTATTGTGTTTTCATGCCCTTTTTTTCTTTTTTTCCATTCTACTGTTTCTTCTCTTTTTTTCTCTATCTATTTTTGGGTCAGGACGGGGTGGTGTATCACACTAGGGTGCAATACCATTGCACCTAACATAGGGCCCCACTTACTGGGCAGGCAGGGGATAAGGCGGGCAATTCCCCATCTGCTAGCAGCGGGAACGGTCACGGGGATTTGGGGAGGGTTTGGGTCTGGGTAAGGGCACTGAGGCAGGGTGGCGAAAATGAGCAGAGTTCTTTAAAATATTATATCAGAAGAAAAGGTATGCTTATCAACATTTTGGATGCAAGCAACCTAAAGCTTTTTCTAGGGCCTATTTTGCTTCGGCCCAGGCAGCAATAATGGGGGGTTGCTATTTATTTTGGACGAGGGATAAACTGGGACATCATTCAAATTCAAACAGATCCATATGGAAGATGGACATGGATTGTAGCTAAGGTGAATGGCAATATGCTGAATTTTGTGAATTATTATGCACCAGTTGTAGATGACTTTGCAGCTCTTCAAAGTATCAATGATAAAGCTATAAAGGCGGTGGGCCAAATAATACTAGGTGGTACTTTTAATTTATACAAGATCTGCAAATAGATACATCAAATAAAGCAAAAAACAGATGAAGCCCGGGACCAAAAAGTTGATAGATGTTATGGAACAGGATTATCAACTTGTTGAAACTTGGCGAAGGGCCCACAGTGCAGCTGAACAGTTTACTTAATATTCTCGTCAATTTCAGTCTGCTTCACATATTGATTTTCTTCTAGTTTCACGCTCCCTGAGTTGTTTAAATACTGAGATTTGGCCAATACTTTTTCAGATCATTCTCTGGTGGAAATTGAAATCGATCTAGAGTTGGGGGGAAGAGAAAAATCCAGGACGCAGATGGATAGACTACTCTTAACCAATCAACAATGGATTATCAGTATGCGAGAATGGATTAAGGAGTTCTTTGAGATCAATAGGGGTACTGCAAGGCTTTTTTCAGTAGGGAGGCTTTTAAGGCCTCAGTATGAGGATAAATGATTGCTTTTATGGCAGAACAAGTTAGGGATCGTAAGAATCGAATAAGGATAGTAGTTGATGTGGCCTTGGTAAAAAAGAGAGATTCCTCCGGCGGGAGACAACAAGTGAGAGAGGAATTAACTAAGGCCAAACAGGAACTGAGTGAGTTTTTATCAGGGAAGAAATAACCAGCTCACAATCTTACCAGCAGAGAGTCTACGAGGAAAGCCAGCTGATAGGAACATTGTTGGCATGGTCTACTAGAGTAAAACAAGAAGCGGCGATAATTGATGAAGTGGAGATACATGGGACGCGTATATTAGTTTCCGATACAGACAACATTTCAAAACTATTTGTAGATCGTTATAAGAAACTCTACTAAACTGACTATCAGGTATGAAAACAAGCCATTCCACACAATTGTTATGATATAGAACTCCCCAGATTTCTAGTGGGCTGAAAGATGCATTAATGGCTGATATTTCAGCAGATGAAATTTCTAGGGCCTTGGCCTCAAGGCCTGCAGGTAAGGCCTGTGGAAATGACGGTCTCCCGACTGAATTTTATAAAGCTTTTGCGGAAGAGCTAGTACCATTTCTGCTCGAACTTTTTGATTATGTTAAAACAGTAGACGATATTCCAGCTGCCTTTAAAGAATCCTCGATAGTTAGCTTTGTAAAGTAGGGCAAAAATCCCAGGGAAGTAAGCTCTCACAAGCCAATCAATCTTTTGAACGTAGACTATAAATTATTGATGAAAATATGGGCCAATCGATTTACTCCAGTGGCCCAATACGCAATACATACTGATCAAACTCGGTTTATAGCAGGCAGGTCAATGTAGTCAAATACTGGCTACTTAATTCAAGCAACTGACTATTTGAACAATCACCAAATTCCCGCTCTCATAACAATGGTCGACGCAGAGAAGGCGTTAGACCTGGTGAATTGGGGTGCTTTATTCTATGGCCGTGAAAGTTTTGGTTTTCCTTTACAGACTATCGCTATACTCCACAATATATATCAAGGAGCTCAGGCACAGATTAGGATAAACTCAAAATTGGCAGGTACAATAAATATTAGACGGATCTATTAGGCAAGTGGACACTTCTTCCCCTTACTTTGATTGGGCGTGTCGCATTGATAAAGATGTCAGTACTACCCTTATTAATTTTCCTTTTTTCAAATGGTCCAATTAAAATCAATGCAGTATATTTTTCGAGAATTGGAAAAATTATTTCACCAGTTTATTTGGAATTAAAAAGCGTCAAGGCTAAAATTATCAACCCTTCAACTGGCTACTAGCCGGGGTGGGCTGGCACTCCCACATATTCATACTTACTATGAAGCAGCATTTATGGATATAGTTGTTCGGCTACTTGATAATAAGGGATCTTTGGTTAGCTTTTTCCTGAATAAAATGATCCATGAATCTTGTTTTCTTGGGGAGTTTTGATGTTTTTATAAAGATTGGGAGCTGTGATCCAGCTTCATGGATCATTTTATTCAGGTCAAATCACTAATCAATAAATATATACTACCAGGAAATATAGGTACCCCTCCGGTTTTAGCTGCTGTGTTTAGAACCAAAGTGCGAGGTATAGGGAATTGGTATAGATTATTTCGAAATCAAGGAGCGCCCCTTTTGATTACCAATTTTCTTGAAAAGATAAAAACAAAAACAATCTTGCAATTTTTCAGTTGGAGAGTGGCAAACTATCTCTCAACATGGCAGGAAGGCATTGAGAGCCACACATTTTAAAAGTATGGCGTGTTTGTCTCGATGGATGGCTTATGACACCCCACAAGCATTGCATAAAATGTATCCGAGGTTGAGAATAAATGTTTTTGGTGTCAACAGGTGGGGGAGGGTGGCTGGCAGCGAGTTTTTTTACATGCTCTAGGCTGACCCAGTTCTGGGCGAAAATGTGTGCTGAGCTTAGCTGTGTGCTTGAGTAGGATACAACCTGAGCCTGAATTGGCACTTTTTGGATGATCAAAACAGAGGCAAATTCAGCTATTAACTAGAGGGGGGGAAATGTTTTCATCAATTTCTTCTTTGGTGGCATGTTCATTGATCCTCCAGAATTGGAAAACGTCAAAAGCCCCAACCTTTCTTGAATGGGATAATAAAATGAAGCGAAAAAACCGATGAAGAAGTTTATGCAAAAAGAGTGGGAGCTACTAGAAAATGTATTTCAGTATGGAAGTATCTTGATCAAATGGAAAAGGATGTCCAGGTGTAGACTTATTTGCTGGATTTATGGCACTTTTGCACTAGCACTTTAGAATACATGAAATGGTTTTTTCTAATGTTAAAAAGGAGACAGTGGCAGTGTCCCTGACCCGCTTTGCGACCTGACCTGAGTGTAAGCCATCGCGCTGCTTTAAAAAAACGTTTTTCTTTTAAATTGTTCGGAATGTATTGTACTCTTTGACTAGTGCTTTTTTAAAATTCACTTACCCCTGCACCACACGCCACTTTACTGATTGTAGGATCCGTCTCCTTGCATCGGTTCGTTGGGACACTTCCGGTCGGACAGCATGCAGAGCGGTTAGCGCTCTAGTGTACAACTTCCTGTGGCTATTTAGGCAGAACAGGGGCTGCAGCGCTTCACGGAAAGGAGACAGTGGCAGTGTCCCTGACCCGCTTTGCGACCTGACCTGAGTGTAAGCCATCGCGCTGCTTTAAAAAAACGTTTTTCTTTTAAATTGTTCGGAATGTATTGTACTCTTTGACTAGTGCTTTTTTAAAATTCACTTACCCCTGCACCACACGCCACTTTACTGATTGTAGGATCCGTCTCCTTGCATCGGTTCGTTGGGACACTTCCGGTCGGACAGCATGCAGAGCGGTTAGCGCTCTAGTGTACAACTTCCTGTGGCTATTTAGCCCTCACAACATCTTGAGCGCGCAGCGGTCGCGCGCAGCCCCGCCGAAGACCCGCCTAAGAGCTGCCCGTCTGCGCCCGTCCGCGCTAAGGTAGCGCCAGGTGCCAGGCATTCTGCTCCTCACCCTGGTATTAAGGCGGTAAGATGTGTTACTCCAAATCCGAGCTGCTGAGTTTTCAGCATTCCTCCTGCTCCTGCGTCAGACGCAACCCTGCTCATATACGCCATCCTCTTGTTACTCCCTCCCAATTGTGCTCTACTTCCAAATGTAAATCCAATACCCTCCCTGCCCATACCTTCAGGCTAGGACACCTTAACGTAAGATCCATGTATAAACATCATTCAGAAATTCATGATCTTCTAATTGACCATTCTCTAGATGCCCTGTTCATGACTGAGACATGGCTCCTTGACGAGATGGACTCGGTCTGCAACCTGGCAACACCTACAGGCTATTCTATCTATACTGTGAACAGGGGCATGAGAGAGGGCGGGCTAGCGCTCATAATCAAATCCCACTTTAAGTGCCAACTCGATAAAGTAGACATCAGAGGTAGCGAAAGCGCTCGCTTCTCGATTAAAGTTAACCCCCAGTTCTGTGTTACAGGCCTTCTGGTCTACAGACCTCCTGGTGCTGACGTTCCCTTCACTAACTCCCTTCTACAATACTTGAACACCAATGTTATTAACTCTGCCAACTTCACGATTATTGGCGACCTTAATTTGCATCTCGACAAGAATACCGAGTCTAAAGCGGCAACTTTTTTAGCGGATCTTGCAGCTTTCGAACTCAATCAACTTGTCTGTGGCTCTACCCATAGAGCAGGACACCTCCTTGACCCCATTTTTTCCAACATCATCGGCGGGTCCTCTGGCACACCTATTCCCATGACCTGGACTGACCACTACTTAGTGTTGTTAACCATCCCCTGCAACTCAAGTCCTGTAGTAGTATCCACTCCCTCAGTTCAGAAACGGCCATGGAGAAAACTCCGCCTTGAAGACCTACATGAGATCCTGGCATTTAATCCCCTTCTCCCGAGTAAAGACCTGGATGCAGAATACGATCAGTTCTGCCTCTGGATTACCCAGGCTCTCGACACTCTTATCCCTGCCAGATGGACCAAGGCTCGCATCCACACGGCGAGTCCATGGTACAACTTAGAACTTGCTACCTTGAAAAAGGAATGTAAGAAGGCAGAGAGACGCTGGAGAAAAAATTATGAGGCAAGCCTTAAACAAGAGTATGTCCTGCTCCAAAAAACTTACCACCGTAAGGTCTGCAGAATAAGAGCGGCATATTATGCCAGTGAAATTAACAGCAGCTCTAACACATCAAAATCGGTTTTTAAAATTCTGAAAGACCTCACTGCAAAAAAATCTGTCAACGCCATCATTACCTCGCCCGACCTCTGCAATAACATGGCTAATTTTTTCACAGATAAAATCAAGAAGATATACGACACCTTCCCCAAAGGCCCACAGTCACCGGTCACCTTCGATCCTACCAGGCCTTCCCTCACTTCCCTTCCTACACTTGACCGTGAGACTTTCTCTAAAATCTGTAGAAAGATTAAATCCGGATCTCCGGCAGATCCCTTAAAGCCTGACCTTTTCTGTGATGCTCATGTACTCATCACAGATCACGTCCGTGACATCATCAATCGGTCACTCTCCACCGCCAGTGTTCCTACCAAATGGAAGCAGGCATGGGTGTCCCCTATTCTAAAAAAACCCACTTTGGATCCCTCACTTCCGGAGAACTTTAGGCCGATCTCCCTGCTCCCTTGGCCTGCTAAAGTGGCCGAGGCACACGTCAATAACATCTTGTCCAACTTCCTCCTCACCAATAACATCCTGGATGACTCCCAACACGGGTTTAGAGCTGGTCACAGCACCGAGACAGCCTTGCTCAGTGTTTCTGAAGACCTCCGTTCCATTCTTGACGCCGGCGGTACTGCAGCACTGGTCCTATTGGACCTCAGTGCTGCCTTTGATACGGTGTCACATGAGGTCCTCCTGATGAGATTGGAGGAAATTGGAGTCACAGGGGCAGCCTTGGGATGGTTCAGAGACTTCCTGTCTAACAGGTCTTTCAAAGTCTCCACCCCCCTTACATCTCGAAGGAGCATAGCATTGGACAGGGAGTGCCGCAGGGCTCGTCCCTTAGCCCTACCCTGTTCAATGTCTATGTCCGTCCATTAGCGGAGGTGGCCAGAAGGAATGGAATGGCTCTGGTATCATATGCAGATGATACCCAGTTGGTGGTGGCTTTGAATAACAACAGTGGTCTGGAAGCCCATCACTTTAAACAGACACTCATTGACATCACCAACTGGATGACGGCGAATTTTCTCCAATTAAACGCCGGTAAAACCGAGATTCTCCTCTTGGGTAAAAACACCGCATCCTGGGGAGATAATTGGTGGCCTGACATTCTGGGCCCACCCCCCAAGCCAAAAGACTGTGTTAAAAACCTAGGTGTCTGGGTCGACTCGGCTCTAAAATATACCATCCACACCAAGAAAGTGGCTGCCACGTGCTTCGGCATCTTACGCAACATCAGGCCCATCCTGAAGTTCTTCGACTGCCGCACCCGCCAGCTCATCGTCCAGGCGACGATCCTTTCTAGACTGGACTATGCCAGTTCTCTCCTTTTGGGAGCGAACGTGGCCGAAACCACCAGACTGCAGAGAGTCCAGAATGCGGCTGCCAGGGCTCTGGTCGGCCTTCCTCGCCATTCTTCAGTCTCAGGAACCTTAAGAAAACTGCATTGGCTCCCGGTGGGAAAAAGGATCCAGTTCAAGGCTCTATGTTTAGCCTTCAAGATCCTCAAAACCGCCTCTCCCCCACTGCTGAGTCCCCTCTTGTCTGAGTACACACCTAGCAGATCTCTCCGCTCAGAGGGACAACATCTAGTGATCATTCCCCGCACTAGACTTGCCAGAGTTGGTGGCCGATCTTTCAGCCTCCTTGCTGCCAAGCTATGGAACAGCTTGCCTGTAACCATACGGGGGATGCATGATCTTTTAGCCTTTAGAAAGGCCATCAAAACCCATCTTTTCCAATAATCTGTTTTCTTTGTGCACCTTCATTCTGCATTCTGGTCAGTTCGTAGCGCCGGGACGCCCCTTGGCTGGGGCAGCCGTGCGCTATACAAATTCCCATAACATTAACATTAACATATATCCTAGTATGAATTGTGTTATTATATCAGTAATCTCTTTTTAACATCTTTTTGTATATATTTACTAAGCTCAATAAAAAATTAAGGCAAAAAAAAGACATTGCCCATGTGTTTAATAACAAGACTATGGTTAAACTTTACATTTAATCCACTTCGGTGCAGTCTATCCTCGCCACAGTATTTTGTTTATGTCTATGTCGTGCCTTTAGGCTATATATTCGGGCACCAATTTGATTAACAAAGGCTTCTGCGAAGCCAAAATGCGTCTTCATGAGCTCGGGGTCGAGGGAGACCCAGGAAAATAAAGTTGCCTTATTCCAGCAGCTTTCATGTATGTGCCTTCTTCTCTGGGAGCAGGATTGTTTGTTCATTGAATTCAGTGCTGGCAGTTCAAGCACTGTCCACGTAACACCAGTCAGCTGTGGCTCTTCCTTCTGACAGCGTTTGTTTGGAGGAGTATGGTAATACTAAAGGTGAAGCCCTCAGAGTGGATGCCAGGAATAGGACTAAGGATAACAGCAGTGAGAATACCAGGATCCTGAAGCGGGGCGGTTTTCGAGACTGCCAGCACAGGTGTGTATTTCCCCTGCTAGAAATGCCTTGCCCAGTAGTTTGGTGCCCTCTGGTGACTGGGGTGGCATGGTGAGCAAAACAATGATGGATTTAACCAGGATCTCTTGACTGGGGGTGAATGTTTTGATTTGTTCTGCATTCCGTCCATCAACTGTGTGTCTTTTGCTTTCTCGCCCTAAGTGCACCAGGTATGCCCAGACGTGGGTCCTGGGCTCACTGTGCCACTAGAATCAAGCTATCCTGGCTGAAGAGTGGGGAAACCCCAAAACTGGTCCTAGGATGCTTGTTTATGGTCCAGGGAGGACCTGACTTGGCAGTTCGGGCTGGACTGATCCCATGAGGCAAAGAGTGAGACTGATTTGCATATGGCCAGGTCTAAACTGGGGTGGCATGGTGAGCAAAAGAATTATGGATTTAACCCAGATCTCTAGACTGGGGGTGAATGTTTTCATTTGTTCTGCATTCCGTCCATCAATTGTGTGTCTTTTGCTTTCTCATCCTAAGTGCACCAGGTATGACCAGACGTAGGTCCTGGGCTCACTGTGCCGCTGGAATCAAGCTATCCTGGCTGAAGAGGGGTGAAACCCTTAAACCGGTCCTAGGATGCTTGTTTCTGGTCCAAGGAGGACCACGCTTGGCAGTTCGGGTTGGACTGTTCCCATGAGGCACAGGATCAAGACTGATTTGCATATGGCCAGGTCTAAACTGGGGTGGCATGGTGAGAAAAAGAATGATGGATTTACCCAGATCTCTTGATTGGGGGTGAAAGTTTTGATGTGTTTTGCATTCCATCCATCAATTGTGTGTCTTTTGCTTTCTCGTCCTAACTGCGCCAGGTATGACCAGACGTGGGTCCTGGGCTCACTGTGCCACTGGAATCAAGCTATCCTGGCTGAAGAGGGGTGAAACCCTGAAACCGGTCCTAGGATGCTTATTTCTGGTCCAGGGAGGACCTGGCTTGGCAGTTCGGGCTGGACTGTACCCATGAGGCACAGGGTCAAGGTTGATTTGCGTATGGCGAGGTCTAAACAGGAGTGGCATGGTGAGCAAAAGAATAATGGATTTAACCCAGATTTCTTGACTGGGGTGAATGTTTTTATTTGTTCTGCATTCTGTCCATCAATAGTGTCTCTTTTTCTTTCTTGCCCTAAGTGCACCAGGTATACCCAGACGTGGGTCCTGGGCTCACTGTGCCACTGGAATCAAGCTATCCTGGTTGGAGGGGGGTGAAACCCCAAAACCGGTCCTAGGATGCTTGTTTCCGGTCCAGGGAGGACCAGCTTGGCAGTTCGGGCTGGACTGTTCTCATGAGGCACAGGGTCAAGACTGATTTGGCATGGTAAGCAAAAGAATAATGGATTTAACCCAGATCTCCTGACTGGGCGTGAATGTTTTGATTTGTTTTGAATTCTGTGCATCAATTGTGTGTCATTTGCTTTCTCGCCCTGAGTGCGCCAGGTATGCCCAAACGTCGGTCATGGGCTCACTGTGCCACTGGAATCAAGCTATCCTGTCTGAAGAGGGGTGAAACCCTAAAACCAGTCCTTGGATGCTTGTTTCCAGTCCAAGGAGGACCTGGCTTGGCAGTTCGGGCTGGACTGTTCCCATGAGGCACAGGGTCAAGACTGATTTGCATATGGCCAGGTCTAAACTGGGGTGGCATGGTGAGAAAAGGAATGATGAATTTAACCCAGATCTCTTGACTGGGGGTGAATGTTTTGATTTGTACTGCATTCCGTCCTTCAATTGTGTGTCTTTTGCTTTTTCGGCCTAACTGAGCCAGGTATTTCCCCAGCTAGAAATGCCTTGCCCAGAAGTCTGATGCCCTCTGGTGACTGGGCACAGCGGATGCCAACGCGGAAGCGGTGAGAGCTGTGTGGCATATTCAGTTTTTGTTTATTGGTCTCCTTCGATCCTGGGTTTGTGCTTGACGGAATTTACATTTTATGCTGAGTACCAAGCATGATTTTGAAACCCTCCTTTCAGATGACTTCATTCATTCTTTTCTTTATTTCGACTTTGGCCATGAGGAGATGGACTAAAAATATTGACTTATTTAATGGTCGCTGCCCATGGACCTCCAGTATTCATCGGTCCGACAAGTTGCCTTATGGGAGTCATAGTTTTGTGGGGACATGAGCACGCACCTCGATATGCCCCACTGTCTCCTAAGGATATCACCTTGGACGTGTGAGGACAACAGGGCATTTAACAGTATTGCTTTTTGAAGCTAAAGAGACAAATCAAACTGCAAGCATCTAATAATATGGTGTTTGCAGCAACAGAGACAGATAGAACTGAAAGCAACCTTTGACCCGGCCAATTTGAATTTGCCAGAGTCGTGGGGGATTTTGTTATACCAATGTGGTGATACTTTGCAGCATTCATTTTATTGTTTAATTTAATTTTTGTATTCAGGCACATGTTTCTGAGCGATTAGCAGACCACTACATATATTCCCAATGGTCCCGTTCAGGCAGGGTTCATGATTGTTGTCCATTTATGAGCGTTTACATTCACACTGGAGGGGAGAGGGGCATTACATTTATGATTACGTAGAAATTAGGAACTGCAGATATCCATTTATTTTTTGTACTATGCAAATTTGGTAAATATTGGATCTGTGTTAATGGTCCCAGTGACATTGCCCATGTGTTTAATAACAATAATATGGTTAAACTACATTTAATCCACTTCGGTGCAGTCTATCCTTGCAACAGTATTTTGTTTATGTCTATCTCGGGCCTTTAGAGGGTGGGCTATATATATTAATACTGTTTGGGCGCCAATTTGATTGACAAGGGCTTCTGCGAAGCCGAGATGCATCTTCTTGAGCTCAGGGTCGAGGGAGACCTTTTAAAACAGAGGTGCCTTATTCCATCAGCTTTCATGCTTTCTTGTACTCTTCTCTGGGATCAGGATTGTTTGTACATATATTTATATATGTGTATATATATATATATATATATGAAGGGGATTCTTATCCGAGGAGAAGAAACAGAGGCCACGAGGGGAGTTCATTGAAAACAGCAGCTTTATTTCAAGGGTCCCAGCGGAGGCGGATGCATTTCGGCGAGTGGGCCTTCTTCAGCGCCCCATGCTGTGAGGATATCGTCCTTCATTAACTCCTCCTGTTGAAGTCTCTGCTAGCACCTGAGTCTCCTCCCCCTAGCGGTCAGCTCACCAATCAAAGTTCGTGTTAAGTATAGCGAACTTCAAGTCCCAGCATGCAGTGTGTTTGCATTGCCGAGATGGTAGTATAGGGGAGTGAGTAATCGTGGGATCGGTGCAGGCTTTTCAGGTGAGTAGGGCGGATCGAAGATCAATTGAAACAGCAGAGTTCCCTCTGAGTCCCCTCTGACTGCAGCGACCAGTCGCACCAGGTAAAATGTTGAGTGGGGGCAGTCAAATGCGAGACTGGGTGCCCTATTGAGATAAAATATCTCGGTCCTCTCTCGTCTTCCTGACGTTTCTGGCAGACTTCGGAATTTCCAGTGCCCTGGATACAAGATAACTGCAAGAAGCGTGTTGCCAAATTCATTCCGGGTCTTTTGGATGCTGCAGGGCCTCCGGACCGTGCCTTGGCGAGCACAGTATGTATGAAGGGGATTCTTATCCGAGGAGAAGAAACAGAGGCCACGAGGGGAGTTCATTGAAAACAGCAGCTTTATTTCAAGGGTCCCAGCGGAGGCGGATGCATTTCGGCAAGTGGGCCTTCTTCAGCGCCCCATGCTGTGAGGATATCGTCCTTCATTAACTCCTCCTGTTGAAGTCTCTGCTAGCACCTGAGTCTCCTCCCCCTAGCGGTCAGCTCACCAATCAAAGTTCGTGTTAAGTATAGCGAACTTCAAGTCCCAGCATGCAGTGTGTTTGCATTGCCGAGATGGTAGTATAGGGGAGTGAGTAATCGTGGGATCGGTGCAGGCTTTTCAGGTGAGTAGGGCGGATCGAAGATCAATTGAAACAGCAGAGTTCCCTCTGAGTCCCCTCTGACTGCAGCGACCAGTCGCACCAGGTAAAATGTTGAGTGGGGGCAGTCAAATGCGAGACTGGGTGCCCTATTGAGATAAAATATCTCGGTCCTCTCTCGTCTTCCTGACGTTTCTGGCAGACTTCGGAATTTCCAGTGCCCTGGATACAAGATAACTGCAAGCAGCGTGTTGCCAAATTCATTCCGGGTCTTTTGGATGCTGCAGGGCCTCCGGACCGTGCCTTGGCGAGCACAGTATGTATGAAGGGGATTCTTATCCGAGGAGAAGAAACAGAGGCCACGAGGGGAGTTCATTGAAAACAGCAGCTTTATTTCAAGGGTCCCAGCGGAGGCGGATGCATTTCGGCAAGTGGGCCTTCTTCAGCGCCCCATGCTGTGAGGATATCGTCCTTCATTAACTCCTCCTGTTGAAGTCTCTGCTAGCACCTGAGTCTCCTCCCCCTAGCGGTCAGCTCACCAATCAAAGTTCGTGTTAAGTATAGCGAACTTCAAGTCCCAGCATGCAGTGTGTTTGCATTGCCGAGATGGTAGTATAGGGGAGTGAGTAATCGTGGGATCGGTGCAGGCTTTTCAGGTGAGTAGGGCGGATCGAAGATCAATTGAAACAGCAGAGTTCCCTCTGAGTCCCCTCTGACTGCAGCGACCAGTCGCACCAGGTAAAATGTTGAGTGGGGGCAGTCAAATGCGAGACTGGGTGCCCTATTGAGATAAAATATCTCGGTCCTCTCTCGTCTTCCTGACGTTTCTGGCAGACTTCGGAATTTCCAGTGCCCTGGATACAAGATAACTGCAAGCAGCGTGTTGCCAAATTCATTCCGGGTCTTTTGGATGCTGCAGGGCCTCCGGACCGTGCCTTGGCGAGCACAGTATGTATGAAGGGGATTCGTATCCGAGGAGAAGAAACAGAGGCCACGAGGGGAGTTCATTGAAAACAGCAGCTTTATTTCAAGGGTCCCAGCGGAGGCGGATGCATTTCGGCGAGTGGGCCTTCTTCAGCGCCCCATGCTGTGAGGATATCGTCCTTCATTAACTCCTCCTGTTGAAGTCTCTGCTAGCACCTGAGTCTCCTCCCCCTAGCGGTCAGCTCACCAATCAAAGTTCGTGTTAAGTATAGCGAACTTCAAGTCCCAGCATGCAGTGTGTTTGCATTGCCGAGATGGTAGTATAGGGGAGTGAGTAATCGTGGGATCGGTGCAGGCTTTTCAGGTGAGTAGGGCGGATCGAAGATCAATTGAAACAGCATAGTTCCCTCTGAGTCCCCTCTGACTGCAGCGACCAGTCGCACCAGGTAAAATGTTGAGTGGGGGCAGTCAAATGCAAGACTGGGTGCCCTATTGAGATAAAATATCTCGGTCCTCTCTCGTCTTCCTGACGTTTCTGGCAGACTTCGGAATTTCCAGTGCCCTGGATACAAGATAACTGCAAGCAGCGTGTTGCCAAATTCATTCCGGGTCTTTTGGATGCTGCAGGGCCTCCGGACCGTGCCTTGGCGAGCACAGTATGTATGCAGGGGATTCTTATCCGAGGAGAAGAAACAGAGGCCACGAGGGGAGTTCATTGAAAACAGCAGCTTTATTTCAAGGGTCCCAGCGGAGGCGGATGCATTTCGGCGAGTGGGCCTTCTTCAGCGCCCCATGCTGTGAGGATATCGTCCTTCATTAACTCCTCCTGTTGAAGTCTCTGCTAGCACCTGAGTCTCCTCCCCCTAGCGGTCAGCTCACCAATCAAAGTTCGTGTTAAGTATAGCGAACTTCAAGTCCCAGCATGCAGTGTGTTTGCATTGCCGAGATGGTAGTATAGGGGAGTGAGTAATCGTGGGATCGGTGCAGGCTTTTCAGGTGAGTAGGGCGGATCGAAGATCAATTGAAACAGCAGAGTTCCCTCTGAGTCCCCTCTGACTGCAGCGACCAGTCGCACCAGGTAAAATGTTGAGTGGGGGCAGTCAAATGCGAGACTGGGTGCCCTATTGAGATAAAATATCTCGGTCCTCTCTCGTCTTCCTGACGTTTCTGGCAGACTTCGGAATTTCCAGTGCCCTGGATACAAGATAACTGCAAGCAGCGTGTTGCCAAATTCATTCTGGGTCTTTTGGATGCTGCAGGGCCTCCGGACCGTGCCTTGGCGAGCACAGTATGTATGAAGGGGATTCTTATCCGAGGAGAAGAAACAGAGGCCACGAGGGGAGTTCATTGAAAACAGCAGCTTTATTTCAAGGGTCCCAGCGGAGGCGGATGCATTTCGGCAAGTGGGCCTTCTTCAGCGCCCCATGCTGTGAGGATATCGTCCTTCATTAACTCCTCCTGTTGAAGTCTCTGCTAGCACCTGAGTCTCCTCCCCCTAGCGGTCAGCTCACCAATCAAAGTTCGTGTGAAGTATAGCGAACTTCAAGTCCCAGCATGCAGTGTGTTTGCATTGCCGAGATGGTAGTATAGGGGAGTGAGTAATCGTGGGATCGGTGCAGGCTTTTCAGGTGAGTAGGGCGGATCGAAGATCAATTGAAACAGCAGAGTTCCCTCTGAGTCCCCTCTGACTGCAGCGACCAGTCGCACCAGGTAAAATGTTGAGTGGGGGCAGTCAAATGCGAGACTGGGTGCCCTATTGAGATAAAATATCTCGGTCCTCTCTCGTCTTCCTGACGTTTCTGGCAGACTTCGGAATTTCCAGTGCCCTGGATACAAGATAACTGCAAGCAGCGTGTTGCCAAATTCATTCCGGGTCTTTTGGATGCTGCAGGGCCTCCGGACCGTGCCTTGGCGAGCACAGTATGTATGAAGGGGATTCGTATCCGAGGAGAAGAAACAGAGGCCACGAGGGGAGTTCATTGAAAACAGCAGCTTTATTTCAAGGGTCCCAGCGGAGGCGGATGCATTTCGGCGAGTGGGCCTTCTTCAGCGCCCCATGCTGTGAGGATATCGTCCTTCATTAACTCCTCCTGTTGAAGTCTCTGCTAGCACCTGAGTCTCCTCCCCCTAGCGGTCAGCTCACCAATCAAAGTTCGTGTTAAGTATAGCGAACTTCAAGTCCCAGCATGCAGTGTGTTTGCATTGCTGAGATGGTAGTATAGGGGAGTGAGTAATCGTGGGATCGGTGCAGGCTTTTCAGGTGAGTAGGGCGGATCGAAGATCAATTGAAACAGCAGAGTTCCCTCTGAGTCCCCTCTGACTGCAGCGACCAGTCGCACCAGGTAAAATGTTGAGTGGGGGCAGTCAAATGCAAGACTGGGTGCCCTATTGAGATAAAATATCTCGGTCCTCTCTCGTCTTCCTGACGTTTCTGGCAGACTTCGGAATTTCCAGTGCCCTGGATACAAGATAACTGCAAGCAGCGTGTTGCCAAATTCATTCCGGGTCTTTTGGATGCTGCAGGGCCTCCGGACCGTGCCTTGGCGAGCACAGTATGTATGAAGGGGATTCTTATCCGAGGAGAAGAAACAGAGGCCACAAGGGGAGTTCATTGAACACAGCAGCTTTATTTCAAGGGTCCCAGCGGAGGCGGATGCATTTCGGCGAGTGGGCCTTCTTCAGCGCCCCATGCTGTGAGGATATCGTCCTTCATTAACTCCTCCTGTTGAAGTCTCTGCTAGCACCTGAGTCTCCTCCCCCTAGCGGTCAGCTCACCAATCAAAGTTCGTGTTAAGTATAGCGAACTTCAAGTCCCAGCATGCAGTGTGTTTGCATTGCCGAGATGGTAGTATAGGGGAGTGAGTAATCGTGGGATCGGTGCAGGCTTTTCAGGTGAGTAGGGCGGATCGAAGATCAATTGAAACAGCAGAGTTCCCTCTGAGTCCCCTCTGACTGCAGCGACCAGTCGCACCAGGTAAAATGTTGAGTGGGGGCTTAAGGCAAGTCGCCATGGCATTATTGATATTTGTTTTACAGACAATCAATCTTTGTTTTCAAAAGTCTTACAAACATTTATAGAAATCTAATTAATAGTGCAATTTAAGTGACAAAAAAAGTGAATTAACAGATTTTATCTCTGCGCTAAACTAGCTGTTGATTAAAGCATCAAACGGCACAACTGGACTAAGGCACTCAGCCTTAACTACAAATGAGATAATCGAGGGCCTGGGCACTCAGCCACTAAGTGAAATAAATGGACACTCAGTCCATAAATTACCCTCCCTACAATTTGCGCAAGCTGTAAAACAAATATCAATAATGCCATGGCGACTTGCCTTAAGCCATAGCACAAATTACCAACATGAATAATAACGTCCACTCATGCCGCCAAAATGCCGCGATCCGGCTAGCAATAGCGCAGTGCAAGTGAAATTAATGCAACACAAACTACTGAACCCACAATGCATCTTAACAGCCAAGTGGAGTTTGCCAGTATAAATGATAAACACAAATGATGGACACGTGTTTGTAACCGTGATCAAGGACAGTCTGTCTGTCTGAAACGCGTAGGTGGGGAACCTACAGGAAATAAACTAACTAGTCTTACCATCGAGGTAGTGTGCGGCGTCTTCTTTTGAAGAATCTTTGCTGTAACCATATATATATATATATATATATATATATAAATATATATATGCAACAAAAGTTCCCATGTTACTGGAGCCCAGGACCCTACAGAGAGGCCTCACAAAGGAATGGGCACAGGACAGCCTATCAATACATCGCTGTAGCACAAAGACGTGAGGCCCATTACTGCAAATGCCATTTATTTTCAAAGTACAGCAGCGCCTTATTCCATCTTCTAACGTTTCGGCATACTGCCTTGATCACAGAAGGAATTGAATAACATGCAGGTGTGCTGGGGCGCGCTTTTGCAAAGGTAAATCATGTGACTGAACTTTAACTCCTACAAGCCCCATAGTGCATTGTGATGTTATTTAAAAGTTCAATTGGAAGTCCTCCGATGTTATTTACCTTTGTGGTACTTTTCCCTCTGAACACAAGCACTGGTCTTTATGCGGGAAATACTGGAGTCAGTCCGGCAAGTAGAAGCAGTGTTTAAATGCTGGTAAAATAAAGACTTGAAAAATAAACAACACTCGCACTCGGCTCACTTGAACAGTAATAATTGAACTACATGATCCAGCAGGCCACAGTAGTGGCCATGCCCACTAGGGTGGGGACTAAGTCATGATTAAACTGCAGTGATGAGAGACTCTAGTTTACCTGTGAGCCCCTGAGGAAATGCGTTACCAGCATGAAACGCGTCGGGCGAAAATTACAGGACTCACTTCTGCGAGGCACTTGTACTGTGTTCCCGAGCTGTTTTCCATTAAACAAGTGGTTATTCAGACTCACCTGTGATGGGCTTCCTCATTCCGGGCAACTTTGGTGTTGGATAAGTGGCGGCGCAGCCTGAACCGCGAGGAAGCCCCGCTGTGTCAGCAGTCCTGTTATAACGGCAACCGACGCTGCAACGAGAGGGCAGGTGTGCCCCAATGGATTAACATTTGAAGCACGGGAAGCGGCACAAGGCAGTCATCGCCACCCACTTGGGATTCAATTATGATGAAATTTTGATCCTGGTCACAGCGGCTCACTTGAGCATTAACAATTGAACTACATAATCCAGCAGGCCACAGTAGTGGCCTTGCCCACTAGGGCAGGGACTAAGTCATGATTAAACTGCAGTGATGAGAGACTCTAGTTTACCTGTGAGCCCCTGAGGAAATGCGTTACCAGCATGAAACGTGTCGGGCGAAAATTACAGGACTCACTTCTGCGAGGCACTTGTGCTGTGTTCCCGAGCTGTTTTTCCATTAAACAAGTGGTTATTCAGACTCACCTGTGTTGGGCTTCCTCATTCCGGGCAACTTTGGTGTTGGATATATATGTATATATATATATATATATATTCACTAAAAAAAAATTGGTTTTGCAGACGTTATAGTTAGGAATTAGTATTAAACAAACCTTAGAAATTCACTGAAAAAAACATAGGTTTCAGGGATGTTATAGTTAGTTGGACATTTGACTCCTATAAAACCAGAGAAATTCGCTAGTTACAGTTAGTTGAGCGAACTATAACTCAAGCGCCCACAATGCACTGCTGATGATGTCACATATATATATATATATATATATATATAACACATGACATGGTCAGTGACATCACTGATGACATCTCAAATGACATCACTGATGACATCACTGATTACATCATACAGTGAAAGTGTGTTTCTGTAAAGTCTAAATATTTTTTGTATATATGTATGCCAAGGTGTATTGAAGAATGAGAGGATTTACAAGTGCCTGAAACGATTATTTAGTAGGTGCGTTACTGACTGTAAAAGTGAGTAATTGAAAGTGTCTTACTGAATGCAAGGGTTAGTGACTAAACTTTGTGAAAGTCTGTATTAGTTAGTGAGTAAGCGGCTGCATGGGTTGGTGAGTAGCTACATGAGTGTCTATATGGGTTATTGATTTGTTGCCCGAGTATCTGTATGGGTGCCTGAGTGTCTTTGTGGGTGGGTGGTTCACTGGTTGTATCGATTCAAAAGTGCATCTGGGAAGGGCTGTATGGGTGAGTTAGTGTGTGTCTGGGTGTGTTGGTGAGTGAATGAATGTCTCAGTGGTATATATGTCAGTAACTACACATGTTTTAAGGCAGTATATGTGGGGGTTGGAGTATATAAATGACTATATGTGAGAGTAAGTTATTTGAATAGTGAGTGTATAAATGAGTGTCAGCTTGTACCAGTGATTGTATAAGACAGTAAATATTTGTTAGTATCTGCATAAATAAGTGATGTGGTGTGTATAAATAACTCATTTGGTGTGTATAACTGTATACATGAGTAAATGAGTAAATGAGTATGTAATTCATTCTTTGCATGACTGACTAGGTGTGTGACTAACTCTATGGACGAGTGGTAGAGTGTAACTGTATGTATAGCTGTATCAGTACATATTATAGTACTGTATTGATTAGTAACTGTATGTATAAGACACTGGATGTGTGTATAGACCAAGGAAATAGGCAGTGGTATGTAGTATCTGGCATTCTTGTGTGTATGGTTTCAAAAATAGTAGTCTGTATTTTAGAGTGGGTGTATCATAGTTTATATTAGAGCATCAGTATGTGTATCACGTGGATGAGGTCATCAGTGATGTCATTTGAGATGTCATCAGTGATGTCACTGATCATGTCATGAGTCATGTAATATGTGATGTCATCAGCAGTGCATTGCAGGTGTGCGAGGCATAGTAGCTCAACTAACTATAACTTGCACATTTCTCTGGTTTTATATGAGTCAAATGTCCAACTAACTATAACATCCCTGAAACCTATGATTTTTTCAGTGAATTTCTAAGGTTTTTTAAATGCGAATTCCTAAATATAACGTCTGTAAAACCTATAGCTTTTACAGTGAATTTCAAAGGTTTTTTAAATGTTAATTTGATGTTTTAATATTTATAAAACCTATATTTTTTCGAATTGTTTTTTAATTATTTTGCAAGTATAGTATCCTTTTTTACTTTAAAAATGATGTACTGTTGTATATCTTCCCTAAAATATAATCATATCAAACTTTTTTTCTGTTTGAGAAAGCTACAGTCCCGTACCAGTAGTCTACCAACCTCGATCAGCACGCAAATCCTTTCCACCACATTTAAATGATGCTCATTTCGTATCCGACAGGTTTGTGACACAACATCCCGCGTACTGTGGTATGCGACCGGTATGCACTACCAAGTGGTGCGTTACGTCATGTACGTACGGGGTGGCACCCGCTTCGCATTCCCAATGCGACGAATGCTCGCTGAACCGCCCTGTGTTACATCATAGACGTATGATATCGTGCCGCATATGCCATTCCCTCATTTTTTTTGCCTAAAAACTATATCTAAATAACTTTGAAGTGTATATGAGAGCAAGCGATAATTTCAAAATATTTTAAACAGTTATATATTTCTAACTGTAATAAACTTATATTATAGTAAATATATTTTCTCAAAATCACATCGGGTGCGATCTCATTGCGCACTGGCTGCGCGATTGCCATGTGACCATTAAAAAAATGTCATTAGTTCACAACATTTCCCATTGTAACAGTTCGAAAACGCCACCCATTTTAGTCAATATCTGTACCGTATTTCATGAGACACACCTCTTCTGCTTAGAGAGCTTTGTTCTAAACTTTTTGCAATATACACATATCTTACACTACACACAACATGCAACCATTATTTTCAGCAATATACATGCTCTGTAATGTAGCCTTCCACCTGTGATATCCATACACCTAAAAGTTATATTACCAAAATTTTCTCCAATGCCAGATGTAACACGGTTGCATACGCTGTCCACAGCACAACGTAATATAGTACGGCTGAGAGACAGTATCATGCATAGATAATGAACACACGGACACAGATAGATAGTGGAAGTGGGTACGGGCACATGCGCTCGACTCCTTTTTATTACCAGGGTGACATATCCAGTGACGTCTGTGCTGGATGCGTGTGGGGTGAGTGTAAAACAGCCTTCAGGGAATGGTTGCTGCTAGCATCAACTACTACAGTAATCATTGGATCACACACAGAAATTCAATATGAAAAGAATCAATAATTTGTGCTGCAGTAAGGTAGGGACAGTAGATGTGAAATAATACAGAAATAATTTTATCGTAAAACAACCACAACTTGTGTTACACTGACACACAATCAATAGATCTGAAATAATGCACAAAAAGATTATATCATAAATGCTCTATCAGTTCTAGTGCACTCATATAGCCACATCAAAAGCATACAGCCAGCGATAATGTGTGCTGTAGACAGTCATCAATACTGCATCATCTGCAATAGCGACTCAATCTAAATTGTGAACACTGCTGTCTGCAGTGTTGGCCACAGAGGGCGGTCTGTAATGACCCACAGCTATATAAGGTGACTTGAGCGGCCCAGTTTGTCAGAAGCGAAGCAATGAAAAGCATGTGTGGAGCCTGCAATGATAAGTATGAATAGTGCAGACAGTACACACTAGAGCAATGTCTTTTCCTACAAGACTACCTCATCTACAATAGCGACTCAATCTCAATTGTGAACACTGCTGTCTGCAGTGTAGGCCAGAGTGAGTGGTCTGAAAGGGCCCACAGCCACGTGGCATTGATTTGAGCTCTACAGTTTGCAAAACGCGAAGCAAAAAAAAGCGTGTTCAGAGCCTGCAATGATGCATATGAGTGGTGCAGACAGTACGCACTGGAGCAATGTCTTTTCCTACAGGACTACCTCATCTACAATAACGACTTGATCTCAAATGTGAACACTGCTGTCTGCAGTGTTAATTGAAGGCAATACTCACACACACAACCATCAATACTTTTTCTTACTCCCTCTTAACAAAATAAAACAACATAAATTACATAAAACTCTACAATAAATAAATCAAAACAATTCGAATTAGGATTTAATCTGTCCACAGTCTACACTATTCACTGGTCCTTTGGACTTGCAAGATGAATTTTGTCATTTTAATAAACCTATAACTCATCTGAAAAAACTTTTTCAAGCAAGTATACTATAGCCTTTTAGCCCGACGTAGCAGGCTATACTGGCTATTAGAGGCCCTCTCCAGCATTAAAGGACCAAGCTGAAGGTGAGGGCCTTTAACAAGGGAGAGGTACTTTAATAGCCACTATTGCCCAGCTAAGAAGGGCTATAAGGCCATTTGACCATTCTACCACAAGAGGGTAGAATGTTCTAGCAAATAGAGGAAAGCCTTAAGAGAGCGCAAGGGCATTGGAATCCCTTCAGGCTCCCTGAAGCATTTGTTCACAGCCAGAGCAGTGAACAAAAAAACTTTGCAATGTTGGAGCTCCAGGCTTATACAAGCCATTATAAGAACGGCGCTACTCCATTGTTTTCAATGGAGCTCCCAACATTCCAATGTTCTAATAAAACAATATTGTGTATTTTTCAATAGATGTTCTAATTACTTAACTACTGGATTCTGTCATTAAACAATCACCATTCAATCTAAATTGTGAACCCTGCGAACCGCAGTCCAGACCAGATGCAGTGGTCATTAACACCTCACAACCACATACCATTGGATTCGAAAGCACGGAGTTGGTTGCACCTGATCAGAGGGGGTACACAGAAATCATCACAGACTTTAACTTATGACATCCTCAATCCTACAATCTAGACCCCATTTCACTGTTCGCACCTGCTGTACCATAGTATACTCCACCGACTAGTGTCAACCAAGCCCAATAATCATGTGCAGCAGTTGGCTATGGAAGCACAGAGTGTGATGCACCTCAACACACGAACTTCTGAGAAAAGCAACCAGCAGGTAATATCGGACATCGTACAATGTGGGATCAAAACACCGTTCCACTGTTGGGACCTAGAGTTGGTTGCACCTGATCGAAGAGAGTTCCTTCATCCTCACTCTCAAATGCAGTTCTTTCTTATGTTTGAAAGCTTTATTGAAAAATTATAAATGCAGAAAGACATCAGCAAAAAACAGAAAATATGTTCAAACATAGTATAGAACATTAATAATGCTAATATCAAACTTTAAGGACAGAAAAAGCATTTTATGGGGATTTTAAAGATAAAGGGAAGGAAAAAAGGAAGAAAGACAGGAAAGAAGGAAAGGGGGAGGGAAGAGAAAATAACATGACAAGCATAAATACGAAAGATAATTACGGCATATAATCAAATGGTATAAATAACCAATACAAAATGTTCAGTATAAAGGGTGATACAACATAAGAAACCTGTAAAAAATAGAAGGAGGAGAGAGTTGAACAGATACGTGTAGGTTTCTTCAGAGCTAGTTGATTCAAGTATGTAGTGTAGAAGCAAAGGCAACATTAAGCCTGTGAAAGGGACACAGTATTCCACCAACCTTGTATGTATGGAGATGTTTGTAAGGGATTTCCAGTTAGATGAGATGTGTTGGAATGCAAGAGCAAGCATGAGATCAAAAAAACCATGTGTATGTGCAGGAAGGTGTAAAGAATCAGAAAGACTACACAGAAAGAGAAGAGCGTTTGAGTAGGGAACAGAAAAAGTAAAAATGCGGGAAAGATATAGCCAAACCTTCTCCCAGAAAGCACAAACAACAGGACAGAAAAAGAAAATATGAAGAAGATCAGCATTAAGAGAGCCACAAGTCTAGCATTTAGAATGAGCAGAGGGTATGAAACGAGACATGGAGAGCAGAGAGAGATAAAGTCTGTTATAAAAATAAAATAAAGATTGAGTAAGAGAAGCAGAACGAGAAATTTTTTAGGACCTGGACCAAAGTTTGTCCCAGAGAGTAACAAATCAGGTACAATTAAAATCCGCTTCCCAGGAAAGCTCCAATTTAGTTTTAGCACGTTCTGGATTAGGAGAGGACATTTTTTTATAAATAAGAGATGCTTTAGGGAGAGTATTAGGGATTTTAAGAAGGGGAGATGGAACATTAACGAAGTTGAAGAGGGAAGAGAATAATAACGATCAAGAATTATTGCCATGAGAGTAGTACATTTTTGCAAAAAAAGATCGGGGACAATGGAATAAGATTTGAAATTGGGGAACAGAGCAAGGTAAGAATCCATCAAATAACTGGTTAACCCTTATAACACCCCTTAACCTCCAAGATTTCCAAAAGATGGGTCTATTATTAAGAAGGAAAAGAGAATTGTACCAAATGGTTCAATCTAAAAAGGATTCAAGTGTGATGACATTAGAGCAGACCAGGGGTCTTAAAAGAGAAGATGAATGTTTGAATAAAGGAAATGAGGTATAGAAGGTCTTGGTAGAGAAGCGTACCACTTCAGCGAAGGAAAAGGGTAATAATAACATTTGTTCAATAAGGAGCAAAAGAGGGGTAAAAGGGGAGGGATCTGATGAAAGCAACCTCGAAGCTTGGCGCAAACAGAAGGATTTATGGTAGAGCCGTAAATCTGGAAAGTTAACTCCACCATTAGATTTGGACTTATGGAGAGCTGCAAGAGAAATTCTATATTTTGTATGTTTCCAGAGAAATTTCGAAAGAGATGAGTCAATACGTTTAAAATAAAAGGCAGGAATATGAACTGGTAACATAGAAAAAATATAGATTAGAATAGGAGCTATCATCATCTTAATTGAATCAAAGCGACCCCACCAGGAAAGAAAAAGAGGATTCCAAGTGGAGATTGAATGGTCAATTCAGGATAGCACTGCTGCCATATTTAATTTGATTGATGAAGAAATAGAGTTAGAGAACCAAATACCTAAGTATTTAATCTTTGAACTATTCCAGGCAAAGCTAGTAGATGAGAAAAGATGTGGGAGACAGGTTTAGTGAGGGGAAGGATTTCAGTTTTATCTGAGTTAATTTTGTATCCTGAGACTAGAGAGAATGAGTAAAATTCAGACAATAAAGGGGGGACAGATACTTCTGGATTAGAGATGAACAAGAGAATGAAGATCGTCCGCACATGCAGAGTTTCAATTGATCATCACCATAGGGAAAGCCAGAAATGGAAGTATTGCTACGAATGGAGGACAAAAATGGTTCAAGTACCAGGACAAAAAGAAGTAGGGACAAAGGATTGCCTTGGCGAACGCCTCTCCAAAGAGTAAAAGAGGAGGAAAGCTGACTGTTTACAAGTACTGAGGCCTTGGGTGCAGAGTACAACAAAGATATAAGGGATATAAAGTTGGGACCAAAACCGTGCCAGCGTAAGGAAGCAAACAAAAAAGACCAATCAACCCTGTCAAAAGCCTTTTCCGCATCAACAGAGATAGCGGCCAAAGGAAGTGAAAGAGATGGGGCCTTTTTTAAAACATTAAGAAAGAGACGAGAGTTATCAGAAGTAAGTCTGCCTTTAACAAAGCCACATTGCTCCTTACCTATGAGATGGGGCATAAAGGGATCTAAGCGCAACGCAAGTAATTTGGCAAATATTTTATAGTCCACATTAACTAAAGAAATTGGCCGATAATTTTTACATAATTTGGGGGTTATGACCATCTTTCGGGATAAGACAAATGGTAGCATCCTGAAAAGTTCCTTTTGCCTTACTGGATGAATAAAATGACTGAAAGAGTATTAAAAGTTTGGGTAGCAAAAGGTTGGAAAAATTTAAATAAAATTCAACAGGGAAACTGTTTTACCTTTAGAAAGGGATGTCAAAGCCACGGAAAGCTCATGTAATGAAAGGTTAAGTTCAAGGTCTGGAAAATTGAGATGAGGGTTAAGAGATTTGGGAAGCCTCTCAAAGTATTGCTGAATAAGGGAAGGAGTAGGAGGGGATTCTGGAGTATAGAGTAGTTGATAAAATGATTGAAATTCGTTTAGTATTTCTTTATCTTTATGTAGGAGAGTATTATCAGAGGAATAAATAGATTCTATAAGAGTACGCTCTTTGCGAGATTTAAGATAATTGGCTAAAAAATTTCCT
This sequence comes from Lissotriton helveticus, assembly GCF_964261635.1. Classification (NCBI taxonomy): domain Eukaryota; kingdom Metazoa; phylum Chordata; class Amphibia; order Caudata; family Salamandridae; genus Lissotriton; species Lissotriton helveticus. The sequence continues at coordinate 1,476,046,962 of NC_136065.1, forward strand.
GACTTGTTGCGACCTCCATAATAACGAGCACTACTACGCATAAGAATTGAGGATGCATTATCAGTAGTAAATGTATTAAATTCTAATTTTGCTCGCAAAAGATCTGGCGACATAGATTTGTCTGAAGAAGTAAAGAATTTATGATCCAAAGATTTTATGTGTGCTAGGGAGGTTTTCTGTTTCTGAAGGTATTGTTTCTTTATCCAAGAAACAAAATCAATAATGAATCCTCTTGCAGTGGCTTTAAAGGAGTACCAGAGGATATGAGGGGGAGTGCTAGGGTCACCATTGACTAGAAAAAAGTCGTTAATAAAAGAACTAAAAGAGGAGGAGAAGATTGGATCAGTGAGAAGTGCACTATTAAAGCGCCAGCGAGAAGGTTTGGGATGCGGTGGGAGCAAGTCAAGAACTGTGACAATAGGGACATGGTCCGAAATCACAATGGGTTCAATAGAAGACGACAGTAAGTTTTGAGATAGAGAAAGAAAAATGTAATCAAGCCAAGAAAAAGATGTGTGAGGAGGAGAAAAAAAGGAGTAATCCAAAGTATCAGGATGTGAGAGTCGCCAAGAGTCAACAAAATGTGATTGCAAGATAGTGTCAAGAAATTTTTGCGAGTTTTATGAGGTATAAAACGGACTGTGGATTTACGATCATCAAGGAATTGATCAACAATCTGGTTACAATCTCAACCCAAAATAAATAATTCATCCTTATGCTGAATACATTTGTTCGTAATCAAAGGCCAAAAAGAACCATCAGGTTGTGTAGGACCATAAACATTAAAAACTGTTAGAGGAATGGAATTAATGAGTAACTTAGCGAGTATCCATCTACCATCAGTATCATTCTCTTGCGATAAAACTTTACACTTTAATTTCTTATGACATAAAATGGCAACACCATTCTTTTTGTTGTTTGAAGGAGAAAATAAGACTGAACCCACCAAACTCCTTTTTAATTTAAGGGATTCAATTTCATTAAGGTGGGTCTCCTGTAAAAGGACCATATCTTGGTTATAGGAGGCTAAATGGGAAAGAACTCTCTGTCGTTTAATGGGATTATTAAAACCTTTCACATTCCAGGAAACAACTTTGAATGTATAAATAACATAAAATGAATAGCAATAAAAGGTACACGAATATTCATATGTAAAAAAACAGCCAAAAAATGAAAAAAAGAAGAAGAAAGAAATGAGTATAACAAATAACTTCAATGAGAAGGACAAGGAGAAGGAAAGGAAAGAGAAAGAGATCTGTGCAGATATAAAAGTGGATAAAAAAGGATAAAGAAGAACAGAAACAGAAAGAAACTGAATGAAGCCATAATATAAAAGGGAAATAAAGGGATAGAAAGGGAAGGAAGAGAGGAAGAAGATACTAGAAGAGACAGTACATATCCAAGGGGATGACTGAAGATAACATACCTGGGGGGAACTTACAAAAGGACATTGGGGCAATGACGACACTCAACAAGACTGAGAGGTGGGAGTCCAAACCACACCAGGACGGGAATGAGGGAAGGAAACCACTTAAGATGATGGAAAATACATCTACAAACCTACATAAGAAAGCAGAAAATAAGACCATTAACAATAGGGAAATACATTAGAATGCATAGAACAAAATAACAAATGTATGCGAAAGCAAAGAAAACTGCAATCGCAAATGAGAATAAACACCAAACGAGGATAAAACAGTGAAAAAGATTAAGCTAAAGCTTATTAAACATGTAAACAATAAACTAAAGGTAAACCAGAATGTAGAACATCAACAGAAGTGCAATAAGAAATAAGAACATATTTGAACACTCAATCAGCCACTAGAAGAAGAAGTGGAAGTATCCATGCCGCTGTAAGGATGCATATGAATGAAGTTCTTAAGTTCTCCAGGATCCTGAAAAGTCCATGTACGATTTTGATGAGTGACTTTAAAAATACACGGATGGAATAAACCATAACGAGCCACCTAAACTCGTAAAGGGGCTCGCAGATTTAGAAACTCTCCTTCTTGCCGCTGTCACATTGGAGACATCTTGAGACAGAAACACTCTTTGGCCCAACCAAGATATCTGACGTTTGGCTCTGGCTGCAGAGAGAACTGATAGAATATCTTTGAATCTCAAAAAAAAGGATGATGACACCTCTTGGCTTGGTTGAAGTGGTTGAACAGGGACCAAGCCGGTGTGCTCTTTGAATACTGAGAGAGGTGCTAGGCGACATGTCCAGAAGTTTTGGGAGAAAAGCCGTAATAAATGTCACAGGATCGTTACCTTCCAGGGTTTCCGGCAGGGCATAAATACGCAGGTTATTCCTCCTGGTCCTATTTTCTAAATCCTCTCTATGCTGCTGGAGAGCAAGAACCGACTTTTCCAGAGAAGTAATGCGTTGAGCATTATCTTGTAGTGTTGAAACTTGTTGCTCCACAGATGCAATTCTGTTCTCCATAGTTGACCATTTCTCTTCGAGAAATTGCATTTTGTTATTAGTTTCCTCTACAAATGGCCGTAAGGCGTGAATCTCTTCCAAAAGTAGCTCCATAAAGATGGAAGATGACAATTTATCTGGAGATGGAGGATCCTGTTTTAAGCGTTTAGTAGAAGTTGTTGGAGGAGAGGACTTGCTTGAAACAGGCTGTGTTGAGGAGGGGCGATTAGGAGGAGCACCAGCCCTTTGGTATACAGTGGAGGAAGAGCCTGGAGTTGAGGAAGAAGTTGTCACAGAAACACTCTTGGTAGGAACAAAAACAAATTTAGGATTATGCAATCTGCCCATGAAAACCAATTGCCAATTACTGGATGAACAAAGATGTGCTACATGAGAGGCAACCTATGGCACAGATCCCAATTAAACACTGTAAGGGAGGTAAATTGATGGGCTTTGCAATAGAATACAATTCTATGGATATGCAAGATGCTTCTCACAAAAGCAAAGTAAACCTGCAGCAACAGCGCCAAAAAGTATCTTGTATTAACAAAAGTTATACAGAAGGACAAATAGTAAATAGTAAATAGTAATAGTAAACAAGCGTTAAGAATTTATCCACACTAAAAATGGTAGTGTATGTATCAGATGCGGCAAACCATTCAGGGAAAATATGCCTTCAGGCATTATACATACAGGGAAACTATGCCTTCAAGCAATATACAGACAATCTTGCTGCCATTGGTGTATATCACGAGGATGATAGCTAAATAGGCAGGAGACCAAGTCGTAGAGCGTGAAATGGTGAGTAAAAATGTGCTAACACGTTCATCCTCATGTTGTAGATTCCATGAAGAGAATGTCTTAACTGGGTCGCACCCACAGCAGTTAAAAGTTGGTCTCTCCCAGAACATAGGAAGAAAAAGCATCATAATAACATGGGAACCATCTTCACACTGAGAAGCCTTGTACCGGATCACTGCAACAAGTAGGGGCTGCACCTCAGCTTGTATTACAGTAGAGAAGATATTCCAGTATGCTCATTTTATCTCATTATGAAGTAGGTGAGAGTCTGCTGAGAATTAGGTATTTAGCGAGAGAGGGTGGCAGAAATTGCAGAAATGCTGAGTTAGCGCATTGGATAAATCACCTGAGGAGGAGCAAGCACTGTGTGGAAAGACGCGCGTTTTCAAAATGGTGGGCGCAAAGAAGAAGTCAGCGGTGCCAATATTTCAAGAAATGCTGCTCGCCCAGGTTCAGAAAGCGCTCATCCGACTCAGGAGACACTCTGGTTCATCTTGACAGCATTTTGGTGTCTCGTGCTGCCGTGAAACCGCAGCGAGAGGTCAGCAGGTATCCCGGTGTGGCGGAGCAAACACGTTAGGCGTCCATCTTGCGCGGAGCCGTAGCCCCCCCAAATGCAGTTCTAACATCGTCCATTGTGGGATCAAGACACTGTTCCACTGTTTGGACCCAGAGTTGGTTGCAGCTGGTCGAAGGGAGTACCTTCATATCCACTCTCAGATGCAGTTCTAACATTGTCCATTGTGGGATCAAGACACCGTTCCACTGTTGAGACCTACAGCTGGTTGCACCTGATTGGAGGGGATACACACAAAACATCACAGACTTTAACTTCTGATGTCCTCATTCCTATAATTAAGACCCAGTTTCACTGTTTGGACCTGCTGTAGTCCAGCGGCTGCACTACAGCAGGTGTAGTCCAGCGACTGCAGTCAACCAAGCCCAATAATCATATGCAACAGTTAACTACGGAATCACAGAGTCTGACGCACCTCAATGAAAGGAGTTCAGTGGAAACCAAGCAGAGGTAATATCGGACATCATCCATTGTGCGATCAAGACTCCGTTCCACCTTTGGGACCTAGAGTTGGTTGCACCTGGTCGAAGGAGCACCTTCACCTCCGCTCTCAGATACAGTTCTAGCATCGCCCACTATGGTATCAAAAACACCCTTCCAGTGTTGGTACCACTGTTGGTACCTGTCAGACTACTTTGATAGTAGTATACAGAGCACTCCACAGTGCTGGGCCTCAGGCTGGGCGCTGTGTGCCTGTGTCGCGGTACCCAGCATTAATCCCAGGAGCCTTCCAAGCTTGCAGACCATGGCCCAGGAGCTTCTGTTGGCACGTGGTGGACCCTCTTTCACATACGGCGGTGTCGAAAGGTGAACTGTGGAGCATATATGCGTTGCAGCGGCCATGGTGGTTTCTGGATACCAGCACGCTAAAATCATCATTCACGCAGCCACCTTCGCTCATGGCGTCAGCCTTGTGGCGGTGTAAGCTGCGCAGACTTGGCAGACACGTTCGCTAATCTGGAAGAGAACCACACCCAGAGAAACGTGCCTCTTCTTTAAACCCCTACTCTAGCCTTGCGTACACCAAGCCAGCCCACTACCCTAAACATTTAGAGGGGGGAGGCACGTACATGCTACCATTCCTTAATCTTCCCTACTAACTGTACTATCATGGTTACGTCCACTGCCCACTTCACTCAATAGACAATCATTGTATGTTGTGATGTACATGTCTGTGCTCTGCATACTCAACTCTGTCCGGCACATCTCCTCAAGACTTTGCATTCTATACTTTTATAATCAATAATTACTTACCACCTTCGCACATACTTTGCTCCCATCTCTCCCCGCATTCTGCATTGTGAGGCAGAGGTGCCATGCCTTGTTTAGTTTGTGTACATGACTAGCCAGGTTTCCCACAGTATGTAGTGTTGTTGTGTGTTGCTAGGTGCACATGTTGTTTGTCATGTTGTATGTGATTATATAAGGTAGCGCGTTTATTCACAAGCAGTGGTTTCTCCCATTTACATATCGCTGTCTTAAAGAGCATACAGAAGTTTTCCTCACAGGTGAAAACTGCAACCACAATGGCAGTCATTTATTACTATCCAAGAATGTCCAACTGCATGGCGCTTCTAAGCTTACAGCCCCCAATCTTGTGTCCTTTCTTAAAAGGACGCCAACTCCCACAATCAGACCAACATTCACACAGCTTTCTAACAGCAGTTATCTGCTTCTCAATAACATGCACTCCTACGGAATGTGAGCTGGCACACCGCATGTCCTTACTGTTTCAAACACAGTAACTTCCAGGGGCAATGTCTATTCCCACCCACACAAACTAATTCCCAAACTTCAACTTGGCCTTCAATTCCTAGTTTGAAAACAGATTTCAAGAAACAAACCAAACTGAAAGCACTTTTGTTCAGAACACAAATCTCCCTCACTTCTGCAAAAGTGCAGATACCACGAACGTTAAGTAAAATGCACTCCCTTTTAAATAAAGAACCGCCAATTACACTTTGTGAATTGTTACTCAATTTTCAACACATGTCACACTCAAGGTATGGCACACTTTTTTAACATGGTCGCCTACAACCTTCTAACTTGCTTTCAAACTGTTCTTCTTTTAATACCACACTACATTCATTCGATCATCTCTGGAATAACAGGAGCAGTGCCCATAATTCTCACTCTCTTTGCGGCCATCCTACTACTAATTCAACTTCTAGAAATGGCTACGCTCTCTGTGGTAACAACTATGTCCGTCAGAATATGCCTCTACGCCAAGCAACATCAATACTATAAAATAACGAAAAAACTTTTCGGCTACCTACCTCTATCTATTATTGGAGCTAGCTACAACATAACATTTATCTACACTTATGCAATATGCGTACAACCATCGCTTGATTGCAAAACTTGCCCATTTGACTGGCGAATGGATGTATGCCTTGCCAACATCCCAACAATCGCTCCCAATTTCCAGCAGCAGGTAATGCATTATCTTGAAAACAATGAACGTGATTGTTCTGGCAGTGGAGAAATGGCGAATGCAATGCAAAAAGGAATCGCAGCGGAATGGGATTTCTGCGCCACCGCGAAAGATCTCCTGCAACATGCAACCTTTCACAACATCGCAGATTGCCTGCCAATTCAAATTGGCACTACAACATTCGAGGAACATTACTGTCCCTTCGAGGATATGAATTAGAGCGCTTCCCTATTCTCATACGATGGCAATAGCCTCTTAGAACATTACACATCTCAAGCCGCTGAAGAACTTCTGGACTGGAATCTCCAAGACTTGTAAGAAACTCACGTTATGCTTCAAATGGATTTTTTTCCATCTTTTTTTACTTTTTCCTTTACATTTTTTATAATACACTTCAATCCTACTACTTTCATATAACAACTTTCTAAGTATACTCAGACATTTCAACTCTATCTTTATTATTGCCCCTCATGTCTCCTCTTTAACCAGGGATCGGTGATGTATGACCTATGCATATACGCTATTTACTTCCTAAATTAGCCTAAACACAACACCCATTGAGAAACCATGTCTATTCTTTGTGCACACGCCTCTCTGCCTCCCTGTTATTCACAAACCCCTTTCACACAAATGTACTCAAAGTCAACCTCTGCTCAGAAACTCACAATAAAAATGAAAAAAGTCGACTTTGTTTAGGAACTGACACAGTATGGTAATCCTAAACTACCTTTATTTTTTTATTATACAATTTATTCATTCATGTCTAATAATTATTGTGTAGGTCACATAGAACTGTAACATATAATGTGCAATCACTGATGCAGGAGCTCCGATTTGACCTCAGCAGAAGCTGTTGGAGTTTGCCTCAGCTCGATGCCTTAGCCTCTACACAAGAATGTTTTTTTGAAACAGCTGAAGATAATAATGTAAGGTTTGACTACAAAGGTACCGAATGTGCTTCTCAGAAGCGCAATGTTTGTATTCATCCTCAAAGTTCCAACGTGAGTCGAACTAGTCCAATTCTGACAAGCACCACATTGTACAACAGATTGCTAACTATTCTACTGTTGATCATTTTCTGTTACAAAAAAGCGCTGCCAAGGTACCTAAAAAGTTTGATGATTACATTTTGCAATTGTTTTGTATCTCTTTCTTTTCTTAAAGGACACATGTGGTAATCGTATCCTACCTTTATTTTCCTTATGGAATGTAGAGTCATTCAAGTGTAATAGCTATTGTTTATGTCACATGCAACTGTAACATGTAATATGTAATTCACTGATGCAGGAGCTTATGTTTGAATACAGCAGAAGTGGTTCAACTTTGCATCAGCTGGATGCCATTGCTCTGGCACCAGTGGGTCCAATTATGGCACTTAAATAAAGACATTTTCTATATAATTTTCAAACTCCATTCCTTTATTACACACACCTCATTTCACCATTTTCCTTCTGTAGCATTGCAACATTCTGCATTATATTCTTCACGATTAATTCTTTATTCCTGCTTCCTAAAACACTTAATTCGAGTCTGCAGGCCGGTAGGGGTGAGTAGTTTGCTTCCCACTCCCTGTATAGTATAAACGCACACTAACACTACTTACACAGGTATGCTACAGTGCCAGTATCCTACAGCACCCACAGCACATCATTTTACTGCAATAAACTCACTCACAGTTTCATCCCCGAGTCTTCGGACCGGTACCAGTGAGTAGTTTGCTTCCTACTCTTGCTATTCTCTAAATGCATACTAACTCCACCTGCACACATATGCTACAGCAGCCAGTATGCTACACCGCCCAGAGCACATCAGTTTACAGCACTCAGCTCACGGTTTAGGAGCACAGTTTCATCGCCGAGTATACCGGCACCTCACCTCACCACCATCTCACAGTGGGCAAAACAGCACTTTCACACCGGTAGGAGTAAATACTTCGCTTCGACCAGTATGCTACAGCGCCCACAGTACGTCACTTTACAGCACTCAGCTCACAGTTTAAGCACACGCTTTCATCCCCGACTTTACCGATATCTCACCTCAACACCATCTCACTCTAGGCAAAACAGCATTTTCACACCGGTAAGGGGAAATACTTTGCTTCTGCCAGGATGCTGCAGAGCACTCAGCTCACAGTTTAGGCACATGCTTCCATCGCTTAGTTCACCGGCCTCTCACCACCTCCCCATCTCACAGTGGGCAAAACAGCACTTTCACACCGGTAGGGGTAAATACTTCGCTTCAGCCAGTATGCTACAGCACCCAGAGCACATCAGTTTACAGCACTCAGCTCACGATTTACACGCACGCTTTCATCCCGGAGTGTACCGGCACCTCACCTCAGCACCATCTCACAGTGGGCAAAACAGCACTTTCACCTGGTAGGGGTAAATACTTCACTCCACACTCCCTCTACAGCATACCCTAACCACCCTCACAGCACTCCTACCCACCTTTTTCCCACTTTTTTCTCCCCTTTTTTCGCCTTACTCGATTCAACGGAATCACGAAATGGCAGCCAACACTTCCTAGTTGCAACCGCTCGCAGCCAATCAGCAGCAACCTCGTGCTCGTAACGCCTCAGCCAATCAGATAGCAGAATTCCCAAATATCGATATCTGTAAATGTTGATATTTCTCGAAATCTACAAGTGTGCTTTCTAGACCAAGACCCTTCTCCCTGCCAAATTTGGGGTAATTCCGTTCACCCGTTCGACCTGTAGCCTTGTCTAAAGCTTCCTATGGAAATGAACATGGAGAAAACACATTTTGGAACCCCCTTTTGTCTCGCCCCCCCTTGACGAATCACCCCCAAACTTTCAACATAGGAGCTGATACCAACAGTTTTGATAATTTCCCAAAGATTCGTTAATCGACACCAAAGGTATTGGGAATAGAATGTTGCAATTTTCCTATGGTAACTAGGTCCTAACTATAACTACCTACTGGCGACAGCCAGTAGGAAATATATAGTTTATATATATAAACTACTTTATTTCGTGAACTAGCCCATAAAACAAGTCATACAACAAAGCCAAATGAATAAAACACAGATAAAAGACATAAGTCCTAAAACAATTGGCTAAAATGCTTTCACAAACAAAGTTTATCTAAACAGTATTACATTATGTTACAATCAAACAACTAGGATCACATTTTTGATAGTGCATGGGGCAAATAATGCATGAAGTTTATCTATAAAAAGCTGTGCACATACAATTCATTTAATATAATTCCATGCTAACATGCACCATGCCACATAAGATCAAGAAAGGGTTAAAACAGCAGTTACAAAGGAAAGGAGAAAATTTAGTTAAACAACAACTAATTCAGAAACTATATTGAAATTCCTAATGATTTTCTTAATAACAAAAAAGCATGGAAGTAGCTACCAAGACTAAGGACTATGGAGGAGTTGAAATGTCTCAGACCCAAGGCAATACAAATTGTCTTGATCCAGGTCCGCCTTGGTATTGCAAACGCGGGGTAAAAAAAATAATAGATGTTCTATGTTCTCAGCTGCATAGTTACTTGGTTGCACAATGTAGAGATTTAGTTAGAAATGGTTTCCACTTACAGGAAAACGTATTAACCTGCAGTTTGCCCTTAATTTTATAAAAAGAGAGGAGGCCTGGGGTGCTAAATATATATCCATGTATGGTTCCATGGCAGGTACAGTTTTAATAGATGAAAACTCATACACCAATCCTCCAGGTTTGGCATTGCGATTATATGAATTGGTCTCGATTTCCCAAAATGCCGCTTTAACAACAGTTTTAGTGTTGTTGTTTATCAGTGGGGGGGTTGCTCCAATACACGATCAAACCTAGGCCACTAATATTTAATTTGATGTGTGAGAGAATTGGGATAAGATTACATTTCCCTGAATTCAATACTTCTTCCACAATTTTGCCCAGAGCAGGAGAGGTTTTAAAATAGCTTAATCACTAATCCTTTTGAGATGTGTATCATAAATTAAAGGAACGACTAAGGTACCATTGGGCAAATTAAATGAAGATCTTAAGAAACTGTTTCCTTTGAAAAAACCACCAGTATTTCCCACCCCCTCTAGGGCCAGGGAGACAGATTTAGGAGTAGTGGCTTTCTGCCTCTTAGCAACTGCAGATGCACAATGAAGTAATGACATTATGCATTTTTGGATATGGGACTTACAATTGCATAATTTGTCTATCCTAACTCCGAAATAATCAAAATTGTCTACCATTTGCAAAGTCATCTCAATCATTCGAAATCCTACTCTGCATGATCTGTGAGATTTGAATACCATAATCTTGGCTTTAGAGGTGTTCACCTAAAAACCACAAATATCGCAGAAGCTGATAAATTTAGTCCAACCAGAGTACGGGATAACAACATAGGGGCCTATTAGGATGGCGGGTGGACGAGCGGTGCTGGGACCAGCTGCCAGTTGTGCAACAGTCCCGCACCGGTGATTGAGATGCCACCACCACTGTGCCGGTGGCATACTCTATTCCCAGCATTGTGGTGGGCGGTGCTCACTGCACCACCTGCCACAATGTTGGGAATGCACTGTGTGCATTGTCATGCACAAGGTGACAGGCACCGCGCGGTGCCTGCCACCTTGTCCATGACAATGTAGGGGGGTACCATAGGTACCCCCCATGTGCACCCCCCACCCCCAATACCCTGGGGCCCTGCAACGAGCTCCTGAAAGCATACTCTGCATGGTTTTCCATGGCGGGGTCTCCACCATGGAAAGCACCGCTGCCCATGCTAACATGGATGGTGGTGTCTAGCAGACACTGCTACCATATCTAGCCCCTTCTCCGCCTGGTTGACTGGTTGACCGGCGGTCAACCGGCGGATGGTCTTTTCATCCGCCGGGGTCCCCCGCCATACTAATATGGTGGGGGGAAATAGGTGGCGGGTGGGGTATGATGTATGGCGGGTCACCACTGAAATGCGGGCGTCGGCGATCTGCCCTACATCCTAATAGACCCCAAAGTGTTGTATGTGAATAACAATACTGGGACAGGACATTTCCCCATTCTGGGTAAATCATGGACGCAGGTTTTTAAATAATTGACATCATTTATGTAAAGCGAAAACAAAGTTAAGACGAGAACACAACGCTGGTGCATTCCAAGCTCTGTAGGTATTCGATCCATAAACTAGCCCCCCACCTTACTTGGGCGAAGATTTTCTTGAGTCAAATGAGGACATCCAGCAATTGAGATTTAGGGCCAGATGTAGGTAATCCAGAAATACTGAGTCCTTAATAGCAAATTCTACCGATTAATTATTAAGGACTCGGTATTTCCGATGTACGTAATGAATCGGTAAAAATGACTGATTCGGTATAATTCGCTAAAAAATAGCGATTCGGAATGGATTGGTAATAAATAAATACCGAAACCCCACTACCGAATCGTTATTACCGAATCCCCCAATACAGATTCGGTAAATACCGATTTGGTAATTAAAAAAGTCGATAATTGTGGAATCAGCCAATTCTGTGCATCCCCATTACCTCCCAAACAGGAAGTGGCCACACCCAAGCAGCTGCACTGAACCTGGAGCTGACTGTGAGGTAGGGAGCAGAGCAGAGAAGCCAGGAGCAACTCAGCTGAATTTTGCTACAAAAACCTAGCAAAATGGCCAGCCAGAAGAGGGAAAAGGAGGCAGGTGAAAGGAAAAGGAACGAAAAAGTCAGTGAGAGGGAGCTGGAGGTTCTCATTGAAGATGTGACCAAGGACCACGATAAGTATTTGGAAAGCAGTCCCTGCACGTGCCAGACTCTCAGAAAAGGCAGATCTGGCTTGCAATACAGGATAAAATCAATGCCATCGGAGTAACCCAGCTCTCCATTGAGGACATGAAGAAAAGATGAGGAAGACTGCTAAGGCGAGGATGGCAGAGAGGCAAAAGCAGGCCAACCAAACAGGTGGAGGGAGGAACACGGCACCGGCACCAACTGCTCTGGATCTCCTGGTTGAGTCCACGTTCAAGCTGGAGAATGTGAGTGGGGTTGGCGATGCAGACAGCTCAGCCAGAGCTGCCAACAAACAAGGTAAGATGCATTCACAGAATGCTGTGCACCCCCCTCCCTACCCCCAATCCCCAAAGAGGCAAAGGGATTTCCACTCCGTATATGTTTTACTCCTAACCCGCAATGCATTATGGGAGATGTAGTCAGAAGTAACACATGTCAGAACCGTCAGTCCACCAAACCCAAAGGCATGTGACACCAATTAGCAATTAGCAAGCAGAGGACATTCAGTGTGATTGGCAGGCATTAAATTTATTACAATGCAAATGCTGCCAGATAAGAGAGCATATGTACATTCTGTCTTCACAGGTGAGCCATCTCGCAGGGCGGCAGCAGAGGGGACCAGAGGAAAGGTACCCAGGACAGAGAGGAGACAAGAGGAGAAGGTCCAGTTGCCTGCAGGGCACACCACCACCAACGCCACCATCACTGCCACCACCACCATCACCATCACCACCACCACCACCATCTCTATCACCACCACCACCACCAACACCACCACCACCGACAGGCAGGAGGCATGCAGTGGCCACCCTCCAGCAGATGGAGGTGTCCAAGGAGGACAGCACAGGAAGACAACAGTCCACAGTGGCTGAGGATGACAATAGGACAGGATCAGAGTCTCCCACAGAGCGCGCCCACACAAATTCCAGACACCGCAGGGCAAGGGCAGCCAGTCCTTATTCTCAGGGCGAAGATGACAGTGTGTTCACTGGCCTTGAAGGTAACATGTTGAAGGTCCAGTGCCTACAAGGAAGAGCAATCAGGTAAGTGCAGCAGGAGATGGCACACATGAGTGCCCACATGCACCGCATAGAGAAGGGCATCAGTGCCATGAACTCCACCATGGCTGAGGGCATGAGGGATGTGGCCGGGGCTGTGAGGCTGCTGTGCAGAAAGTTAGATAAGGACCGTCTGTCAAGACGCAGGGAGAGGCAGAAACTTGGTAATTACACCAAGGTGGTGAACTGCCCCTCCACTGCAACCTCTCTCATGTGCAATAACAAAAGCACATTGTCCCTAGAGGAAACATTTGAAAATTATTGATCATTTATGTTAGAAGCGGCTGTCTCTAGTTGGCAGAGGTATACACTTCTGACAAATAGGGACACACCTTTTCCAGTCAGGGCAAGGGGATCACACACTTAGATAACCCCTGCTCACCCCCTTGGTAGCTTGGCAAAGCAGACAGGCTTATCTCAGAGGCAGTGTGTTAAGCATTTATAACCACATACAGTAATACAGTGAATACACTACAAATGGACAAGACACAGTGGTATTATAAAAATAAGGATGTTTATATAAGGCTTAGCACAAGACCAAACAACGACAAAAATATACCACAATCTTAATAAATACTCTTGGAAGGAAAAATAATAGTTCAAGTACGGTTTCTTCTTAGCACAAAGTCTTTAGTAACAAAAGCAACTCTTCTTCTTTAAATCAAAGTTCTTGGCAACAATGTAACCCACACAGGAGTCACACGACGTCGAGGTAAAGTTAATCCAAAGGTTGGGCGTCGACCGCGAGGAGCGCTACGCCGAGCCCGGAGTCGCACAGACCCCAACAACACAGTACCTTGGAAAAGTGAAGCACACGATGATCAGCGGCGTCGAGATGTCCGGCGTCGCGTATTCGGCATCGATCGGGCCTCGGAGTCGGGGCGATTTGCAGCGGCGTCGACAGATGTCAGGCAGGAGCAGCGCTCACGAGGCGAGGAAGGATACGGCGTCGTCGTCGATGATGATATTGCAAGAGTGAGCAGCGCTCACGGCGTCGAGAGGGCTCGGTGTCGAGGCGTCGGTAGCGGCATCGCTACTAGCGTGGATCGGGCCCGGCGGCCGGCGGCGAAGGTGCGGGACACGGGAGCTGCACTCACGATGTCGAGCTAGATTTGGCGGCGTCCGTCGGCGTCGAGATTGCTGGATTCTTCAGAGGTGCTGGATTTTCAGGTTCCAGCAACAAGCACTTTCAGCAAATAAATGAAGTCCTTTGGCCCTGTGACTTCAACAGGAGGCTGGCACTCTTCCAGCCCTTGGAGATTTCCTTGGCAAAGCTTGAGAGTACACACTCATTTCCTCTCTCCTGGTTCCTTGGCAAAAATAAAGAAGCAACTGCAGGATTCCCCCAACAAACAGCACACTGGCAGAAGGGGTAGGCAAGTCCTTGGATGAGCAGGCTTCTCGTCCTTGGTTCAGGTTTCCTTGTCAGAAGTGATCTAAATTCTCAGTTATGGGGTCCTTCTCTTATACCCCTTTTTGGCTTTGATCCCTTTGTCCATGCAGGGGAATTTCCCCCCATCCTGTGTTTGTTGTGGGTGTTGCCAGGCCGAGGCACCTGGCCTATTCATGGTGCAGGGCAGAGTCTTCAGCCGCCCAGCAGGAGTGGAGCCAGCATTGTCACTGGCAGGGGCAGGGCCATCAGTCGCCCGGTAGGAGGTGGGGCCAGGATCGTCCCTGGCAGGCACAGAGCCATCAGTCGCTTGGCAGGAGGTGGAACTAGCATTGTCTCGGGCAGGCTATCAGGAGCTACTTTTCCCCTACTCTCAATGCAAATGCCCCACTCACCCCACACTGACTCATTCAGACCTCTGGAGCCACCCAGCTCCTGTCACATGCACACCAAACCAGCAGAGACCAGTAGACAGTCAGACAAGAAAATAGCCACTTTCTAAAAGGGCTATTTTCAAACACAGAGTCCAAAAACCATCCACCCAAACGGATGCGTTATTAAACCCTGAGTTCAGGGATACCAAACTCGACATTGCACCATGCTCCCCGAGCCCGCTAGGATTATAGCATTAATAATCCTGGCAGCCCATTCTAACTCATGGAAAGCAGGTTACCTTACAATAGTGAAAAACGAATATGGCTGTAATTCACTATTAGGACATGCCAACCTTGTCAGGCTTGTCCTACCTTATGCTTACAATGCACCCTGCCCGTGGGCCTACCATAGGGGTGACTAACATGAAGTTAAGGGAAGGTTTAGGGACTGGCAAGTAGGTGTACTTGCGCAGCCCGCGTGACAGTCAGACTGCACGTAGGTCTAGCAATGGCAGACCTTTAGACACATTTTACTAGGCTGGTTTTGTGGGTGGCACAACACGTGCTGCAAGCCCACTAGCAGCATTTGTATTTACAAGCCCTGGCACTCCTGGTGCACGCTACTAGGGACTGACAGTAAACCAAATAAGCCAAACATGGAATCCAATCAATACATCAATTTCACATAGGGAGCACTTGCACTGTGGCACTGATCAGCAGTGGCACAGTACCAGAAGCAATATACCAGCAAAAACATCGTAAACAGAGGAGGCAAACAGAAAAAATGGAGGAGAGACTCATGCCAATGATGCCAGGTCTAACAATTTATAGTAATGTCACATGCATGAACATTTAATCAAATACCAGCCACGCTTGGTCCAGGGACACCCGACTGCAGTCTCTGCAGTCGGGCGTCCCTGGACCAAGCGTGGCAGGTTCCTTGTACGAGCGATCTCGTGGCTTGTCTTTTACATGACCGTTTGGCTTGTTTCTCATCTTCTGCAATGTCTTATTTACTAGACACATGCACTTTTTGAATATTGACACCAGGATTTATTTCCTCGAAAACGATAAATGTGTATGTGCAACTTTTCCGTCCTGAAGATGGTCCCAAGGATCTGTTAGACCAACGGGGGACCGAAATGTCGACGCCGAGCACCGTTTGGCATACTTGTTGAATACACTGGATGTTAACACGATTATATGTTGTGTTTAATTTCCATCAATATGGTTTTTTGATTATTCATAATTCATGTGAAAGATGGTTTTATATACTACTGTTAATGTTTATATGACCTTTTGTAGTATATTTGTTGCCAGATATTAATTTATTGATGATACTTCAAGTGGAATAAAAAATATACCTATATATCTCTCATGTGCAGGCGCTCGGTGGCCATGCAGGAGGAGATTGACAGTGTGCTTGTGTTTTGTCCTGAGGCGGAAGCCGGGACTGTGTGTCTGAATTGCCGTGACCTTCATTCTTTTTAAAAAATAATTAATTGCCCTTGTGTTTTACTGTGTGTATCTTTTAAAAACTGCGCAAACTGAATTTGAAATTAAAGCAGCTTAAAATAGCCGTGCTGCACTGACCTGCCTAGCGTGGACCTGCTACTCGGTCTCTGCTTCTAGCCCCTCCGCAGCCGATTAGGCGCTGCCCGGGCTCGGTCTCCTTGCGGCCACCATCTTGGGTGAGGAGCTTTCGAGCGGACCAGCGCTCGGCCCCTCCCCTTCTCGAAGGTATAAAATGGCTGTCCCACCCAGGAAGCGCAGCGGACGGGTGCAGCGGGCGCGCCGAAGGCAAGCCCGTCTGCGCCCATCCGCACCCATACAGGCCCTAGGGCCAGCCATGCTGCCCAATCACTCTCATACTCCAGCAATGACCTTTTCAAATATAATAGAGGTCAGGGCCATATGTCTAGAGATGCGGTCCACAGGGCCAGGAAATATGGGATCCTGGCCAATGGTACTTCTCCCATACCTCTATCTAACAAGATGAGTGTGTACAGACAAACGGAGCCCTGCCCCCCTACCTATTCCTTATCTATAACTTACCTTAATACTCGCTCCCTGGTAAAACACCAGATGGATATCTACCTATTATTAGATTCTGAAAAACCAGACATCCTTCTGCTTACCGAGACCTGGCTGACCCTGAATTCCGCTCCTGATATAATAGCGGCACTCCCACATGATTATTACATCATCCACGCCGACCGTAGCTTAGGTAAAGCCTGCGGAGGGGTAGCGGCTATCATTCGCCGTAACCTGACAGTCACAAATTTGACCTGCCTGCACCTACCAGACACAGAAAATCTGGTGTTAAAATTTGATACTTCTCACACCACGGTGGCCTGTGTTCTCTTGTACAGACCCCCAGACTCCATGCCATCTTTTCCTCTTGCACTGAGCGAGCAAATCGCTAATCTGGCCATGGACCACACCAGGATTGTTCTGGTAGGGGATTTCAATTACTGGTGTAATGACCCTCTGGAAGGCCCCCACTCGAGCGAACTTACAGAGCTTCTTATGAACCTAAACTTCACTCAACGAGTGCTAGCACCCACCCACTGTAAAGGTCATATTTTAGACCAGATATGGACCAACGCCTTAATAGTTACAACCCCAACCATCACCCCTTGCTTATGGTCTGACCACTTCCTTCTCAAATTCAACCTTGTCTACTCCCCACCTGGATCTACCATCATAAAAGCAGGAGGACAAGCGAGGAAATGGAACTCCTTAGATAGGTCAGCCTTTTTTGAGACACTGGCCTCAACTATCCCTTTCCCACATTCTGATATTAATGTCTCTGAAGCCAAACTCTCTGGCTGGCTACAAGCAGCCAGCGACACCCACGCCCCATACAAGCCAGTTAAACTGGTCCGACGAGCAGATGCTCAAAAATGGTTTACTCCTGAGCTAAAAGCAATGAAACTGGCCGTGCGCCAATTGGAGCGACAATGGCGATGCAATTATGCTCCAGACTTAAAAAGCAAATTTATTATGGCTAGGAAAGATTATATGAAGTCTATTCTTTCCTCCAAATCCGCTTACTTCTCTGCTCGTATTCTCAATTCGACCAACAGATCGAAAGACATCTTCTCTATTTTTAATGAGTTGACAAATTTGGATAGTGTACGTCCTAGGGTAAATCCGACACAAACCTTCTGTGACTCGCTCAATATCTATTTTATTGAGAAAATAGCAGACATAAAAGCCAGCATTGCACAATCTTCGAGTTCTATAGCCCCAATAACAACAGTTACCTTCAATAACACTAGCATCCTCAGTAGCTTTCCTCCTATTGCTCCGGAACAATTCCAGGAACTATTAGTAAGAATTAAATCCGGAGCTCCGTCAGACAGATGTCCTCCTTACATCTTATAAGACTGCCTTTTGGCTTTTCCCACCCCTGCCTATACTCTCCTGAACGACTCTCTATCGTCTGGTTCAGTACCCCTGGCCTTCAAGGAAGCCACGGTGATCCCACTCCTCAAAAAACCCGGGGCTGATCCAACTTGTAGGGCAAACTATCATCCGATCTCCCTACTTCCCTTCTTGGCAAAGGTAATGGAGGCGCATGTGGCCAAATTCCTGTCTAACTTCTTGGAGGAATCCAACTGCCTCGACTCCCATCAGGCGGGGTTTCGCCCCGCCCACTCAACGGAGGCAGTTGTGACTGTGGTACTAGACACCCTCCGAGACGGCGTAGACAAACGTTCTCCCCAGGCCTTGGTACTCCTGGATTTGTCGGCCGCTTTTGACACGTTCGATCATTCCATCTTGATCGACCGGGTCATCCAGGCCGGCATCCAGGGTACAGCAGCCAGCTGGCTGAAATCCTTCCTGGAGAACCGCTCACATGCAGTTCGACTTGGAGAACTAGTTGGCACTAAAGAAACCATCACATGTGGGGTTCCACAGGGGTCCTCCCTGTCACCCCACTTGTTTAACATCTATATATTCCCCCTAATTCAGGCTCTCAGAAACCAACAAATAACGGTGTTCAACTACGCAGATGATTTGCAGCTGATCTTTTCAATTGACAACTCTGAAGCATCAATTTCCACCTTCCAGTCTACTATGAGATTCATCCAAACTTGGATGGATCAGAACCACTTAAAACTGAACACGGGAAAAACCGAGCTGGTTCTCACTGGAGACAGTGCTAGGCACCGGGGCCCACACTACTGGCCGTCTGATCTAGGCCAAGCTCCTACCCCCTCCACCTCGGCAAAGACACTTGGAGTCACCCTGAACAGTGATCTCTCACTAAAAACACAAGTGGGCCAGGTGGTCTCCAAGTGCTTTTTCCAACTTCGGAAAATTCGGAAAGTGCGACGACTTTTATCATCAGAAGCCATTACCCAGGTATTAATCGCAACTGTGATCTCTCATCTGGATTACGCAAAATCTGTCTACCTGGGCCTACCGCTTTTCCTTCTGAAATGCCTTCAGATGGTACAGAATTATGCGGCTAGACTGATTTTGAATCGACCTAGATGGCTACCTGCTTCACCTCTGTTGAGGCAACTCCACTGGCTCCCTGTGGCTCAGCGTTGCACCTTCAAGACAGGCTGTATAATTTTTAAATCTCTCCACTGTAAGAGCCCAAAATTCATAGACAAACTAATCATCAAGTATGCCCCGTCGCAGAATTTGCGCTCTGCTCACCTGGGTCTCTTACAGACACCATCGTTCAGCCGTAAACGCTCTGGAGGTTGCAGATTTGGAACCTTGGCTCCCCGTCTGTGGAACACTTTCCCCTTGGAAATCCGGTCCTGTCTGGACTTGCTTACAATCAGGAAAGCATTAAAAACCTGGCTCTACATCCAAGCACACCAATAGAATCCCGGTTACCCCTTGTTCAAGCATGTCCTCTGTCTCTGTCAGCGCCAGGAAACCAATCGGTGTCAGCGCGCTTTATAAATCATTTATTAACATAACATAACATAACACACTGCGGTTGTGATGTGGCTAGGGGGCTGGTCACAGTGACCACTGTACTTGAAGTGTTCCAAACTGACAAGGTGGCCACTACAGGTAATGGGGGTGAAAGTGAAGAGGCTATTAGCCTTAGTAGCATCACACCCACTCCCACAGAGTCCAGGAGGTGCAGCGAACGCCACAGCACTGGCTCTGGACAGACTGGCAGTGCGGACAGTGGGGCAAAGGAATGTGGCAGTGCAGCGCGTGGGCGCAAGAAGTAGAGCCAGCCATGATATGGTTGTACTCAAATGGGTGACATAACCCATGTTTGTATGGACACTGCTTTTGATCTTGGTGGTGTGCTATGGTCATTAAACACCATCACTCACATACAGTAACTGGCTATGTCTCCTTACTTACTCAAAAATATTTGTGTGTTATCTCAGCCCATCTGTGTCTCACATCCGGTGCTGCTGCCACACCTGCTGCGCTGTGCTCTGGCTCTTGACAGTCCTCACCCTCGTCCTCTGAGTCAGTTAGTTCCACTGCTGTTCCTTTCTTTGTGGCAAGGTTATGCAGCATTGCACATGTTGCTATTATTTTGCAGCAGATGATGGGGCGGTACTGACGTGCACCGCCCCTTTTGTGGAGGCAACGGAACCTGCTTTTTAGTAGTCCAAAGGTGCACTCCACATCATTGCATGTGTTTTTATGTGCCACATTGTATCTCCTCTAACTTGGGGTGGATGGGTTGAGGTATGGAGTTAGGATAAATGACCGCACGGCATATGCGCTGTCACCTAAATGTGAAAGAAAGTGCCATTAATTTGAGTCACCAATACATTCATCCAAGGTATATATCAGGGTGTGTCACATTGATTTACCTAGCAGATACCCTTCTCTGAATTCACCAGCAGCCAGACCTGTGTAGATTCCACTGTTTCTGAATATGTAGGAGTCATGGGTACTCCCTGGAAATCTGGTCACAATGTCAGTAATGATGTAGTGTGCATCACATATCACCTGCACGTTGATGGAATGCGTGGATTTTCGGTTGCGGTATATGTATTCTGTAGCTGCAGGTGGGCAGATTGGTATGTGGGACCCTATTACATGTGGGACTGTGCCTTTTGGTAGAAATTCAGCTGTGTCTTCTGCAGTACCACCTGTGTGCTGGGGAAGCGTATGTAGTGATGCGTTCTCTGCATCATGGCATCCAAAAAGGAGTTGAAGAAATGGGACGAGCAACTCTATGACACACCACCTGCCGCAGCTATCACACTCTGGTAACTTCCTGATGCGAGTAGGTGCAAGCTACAGAGCACCTGCACATGTGTTGGTATGGCGTGCGCCCTTGATGTCTGATGCTCCATGTATGGGTGGAGGTCTCGTATCTGGTCTAGGATGGTTTGTGGGTGCAGTCTGTACCTCTCATGTATTTCTGCCTCAGTCATTTGGAACAGTGTGACACGCAGTCTGTACACACGCTCTTCCCATCTCCAGACCCTCATTCCTGCTGCTAGCAAACGTAGCCGCCTTGCTATAACGTAGAGGGCCGCCATTGTGTTCACAGTGTTGCATTTTTGGGCTGTTTTTATGCAGTGCACCTGATTACCACCTGCTTTGGGTCAGTGGCAATTACCGATTCTTAAATACCGATTTTTAACAAATTAGGTATTACCGATTTTATGTACATCGCTTTTGCGATTTATTATCGATTTCTTATTTACTGATTCGGTATTTTGGTGTTTTGATGTCTGCCGATTGGTAAATAAGCAATCGGTAACTGTTTTCTCTTATTTTTACCGATTCCTTATTATCGATGGCATTTGGTAATACCTACATCGCACATGGCTAAATACCGGTCGGTAACGCTGAAATTTACCGATTTTCGGCGTTACCGACCGGTATTTAGCCACCCACATCTGGCCCTTAATTCCTATTAAAGCAAGTGTGGACCAGAGTTGCTGTCTAGGGACTAAGTCAAATGCTGCCCTCAGGCCCACGAAGGCCATGTTACATTGTGCACGTTTTTTATCTGCTTTAATAATCCCCCAGAGGGGTGGACAGCTCTGGATGGTAGTGCTTCAATACTAAAGTTTATGTATCCTTTTCTAGAGAATTTTTCCAACGCCCAGGAACGCAGCAATAATACTATATCAAATTGATTAATGAATGTTCCCCACTCCTGACCTATAAGATTCCCACCTAGGCCGGTTACATTCCATGATAGCAATGAAAAAGGGATTGAGCATTCATTCTCGGTTTGATAGAACCCTCTGCGTGGGTCAGAATGGAGTTTTGCAAGGTAATATCATGGTGTTGCTGCATAAACAATGGAGCCCGTTGGAGTGCATGGCTGCAGGGATGAATCAGAAAAATCGTGGAAAAAAATTGCAGACATGAGGCTAGATAAAACTGGCCTGGCGGTGCGATTTACCAGTTATAGGTATTGGTTGGTTAAATATGCTGTGTAAGGTGCGAGACCGTGGGGATAAATCATAAGACTTTCACTATATTACATCACCAGAAGACATCGCTTTGTTATTAAGCGTGTTCTTTGCTAGGTAGCAAACAAAAGCGTTTAATGGTCAATAGAGGGAAAAAATGTATTGTGCGAGCAAAGTATTTTCTTCCAGAATTATATAACTGTTGCTTTGATGCATGCTTAAAATGTTAAAACAATAAATGAAGCTCTCCAGGGATAGAAGGTGGCATTCACATTGATTTCTAACCTAAGTGAAGTAGAAGTAAATTAAACAAGCATTTGCAATGCAGTTAGAGCTATTGGCTTTGTAAATGACAATGTTTTTGCAAGTTTTTTGTGGAGCCATCTTGTAATAACAATAGCAGGTAACAAAGTGGAAAAAACAGTTGCAATGCAATAGGTCTAACATTTGCGAGAGTTTAAGCTATTGGGATTGTAAATGACAATGACTTTTATTCATGTGTTTTGATAATGAAAACATAAATAAAAGATATTGTCATGTACAATGCCAATAGGTCAAACTCTTGTAAATGCGAGACCTATTTCCTTTCAAAGAAGCAGCTGCCATTGTCCCGGGCTGCTTGGAAAGTGAAAGTGCGCATGGCGAGCTGAATTTTGCAGGTAAGCATGTCGTGCATGCAGTAGGAGAAACTCATTAAAGAAAATAGTTCTTACAGACTAAAAAATATATACCTTGTAACAGCAGAAGTAAAAGGGTAGTCCTCATGGGAGGTTACAAATTAAGATAAGGGGGTACTAAAGAGGGATTGACAAGCCTATTAACGAATCAGAAGCCAACGTTTACGAAAGGACAGTGACACATGCCAATGAAAAATATGTTCCGAGTGTGGGCGGGGCTTCAAGTCCATACTCAAATACAGCATGCCGCAGGGCAGCGCATGCGGCGCCCAGGCTCAACCTAAAATTGGTACAATATAGAAGAAAGGCAGTGTTAGAGCACAGATTTTATGCACAACGAGAGGCAGAAGAATCTCTTGATTAGTTCATTTGACTCATATTGGCTCAGTGCAGTGACAGAATATTGATGCAAAAATATCTACTTGCACAAATATCAAGGTAAAAATAGAGTGGGTTAGAAATATCAACAGACAAAATATCGTGGTCAAGAAAATTGATTTTAGGTAAGTAATATCGAGGTTTAAAATATTGAAGTGTTTAATAATGTTTCCAAAATATAGTTGTTAAAAATATCGATTTTTGTATTACTATGTTTTAGTATATATTTTATATGTATGTGATGTATGTTTTTTTGTATAAGAATTGTTTGTATTTTTATCATATGTGTTAAAATTTGAGTAGTTATTAATGTTTTTTAATATACATTTTGCGTTTTTAGTTCCGTAGCGGGTTGTGGGTTTCTAGGGTAATAGGGTGGGAAGTAATTTAATTATATTACATGTATTGAATATTTTTTATTTATTAATATTTGTTTCATTGAGATGTTATAGTGTTAAATGTGTAAAGTGATTCATTATGAATTAATTAATAATCTCTTCTTAATTAATTGAATTAATTCATTGGCAAATAATTATGGTAATTGTATAATTAGATTTAGGTGTGTGTTGTGGTGTTTATAGTTGTAAATGGTGGGAAGCGTTGGAAGTAATTTATTTTTAATTGATTGATTAAAAATTAGTTGATGAGTAATTTTAATTAATTGGCATTTAATTATGGTAATTGTGTAATTAGTTTTAGGTGTTTTTGCGGTGTTTATTGGTGTAAATGGTGGGAAGGGTTGGAAGTAATGTATTTATAATTTATGAATTAATAATTATTTGTTAAATTTAAATTAAATATTTAGAAATTAATTATGGTAATTGTGTAATTAATTTTAGGTGTGTGTTGTGGATATTATAGAGTTAAAGCATTTGTATTTAATGAATAATTATTATCTTTTTTATTAATAATATTTTTTAGATTATTATTAATTATGTTAATTATGGAAATACATTTATATAAATCTTTTGAAGTGTTTATTTAAAGTGCGCCTTAAAACTCTAAAAGGCATACGCTGCCTGGAATCAAATTCGCAAACATTTAGGGCTAGGTCGGTTTTCGTACTGTACTACTTTTATATGTAATCAAAATCTCCCGGAGATTTTCTCGGATCTGTGTATGACTCGGTGGACCAGACTTGGTATTGTCCAAATCGGTTCTCTATGAGTCAACCGGTTTCACCTCATTTGAATCTTTAAAACATAAATATGGCTTAGAACATAGGGACTTTTTAAAAAATCTACAGGTTAGGGACTATATTATGAAAAAAGGGGAGGAAGGGTAGTTTTCAAGCAAAATGAACTAATAGAATCAGTTTTTCAGAGTAGTAATGTTAAAATCGGGGTAAGATATAACAATTTAATCATCGGCCTCCCGGATGACATGGATAAACATACCCATAATTGGCAGAATAAGCTCGGAATCCCAATTATATCGATCCAGAACGCATTTCAGTTATCCCAATCGCTACTAATGTCTTCAAAACTGCAAGCTCAATATTACAAAACTTTTTTCGTCTTATATCACACCCCTTATAAGTTAGCCAAATGGAGTACAGGTAAAGGGACATCATGCCCCAGATGTACGATGCCAGAAGCAGACCTAATACATATGTTTGCTACATGTGGGTCACTATGTACCATCAGACGCGAGATATCTATCTTTCTTTCTGAAATATTTGAGACACAAATAGAAATTACAACATCAGAAATAGTATTGGGGTTAGACAGTGTGAACCATCAAGATAACATAAAGGGACTTCTCTTTGTCTCTATGGCGGTGCTTCGAATCCGTCTCGCATCAGCATGGCTGGACACTGTTCCCCCATCTTTTCAACAATGGCGGGCTCGATTACTCTCGAAATATAGATTGGAGAAAGCAATATATAGCAGGAAGGGTTTGAAAAAGAAAAAGAAGGGTTTAGAAATTTGGCACCCACTTACTCACTGGATTGAAGGTCTAGGACAGTAATTTCTATTTAATATTTTATTGTAAATATTAATAATCTTGTTTTCTGGGTTTAGCTACTCGCTACGTTTAGTTTATCTGTTGTTAGTCGATATGTATATTAATATCGTTCAATAATGCCTGTATCGGAGCGGGTGGAGGGAGGGGGGGTGCCTCTAAAAAATGTTCTGAAAATTTTCTGCAATAAAGAATGGTTAAAAAAAATGAAGTGTTTATTTTTTGGTTTGGTGTGATAGGGTAGGAAATCAAATAATAACAGTTATATTTTAAATATTTTTTTTGCTTATTAATATTTGCTCCTTTTCACTAATTATTGTTTATAAATGTATTTAAAAATGTATTTTACATAATATTTGCAGTTGTTTGTTATATGTAATTTATATTATAATATGTGTTCTTTTTATATTTTTAATATATTTAATCATATATTTTTTAATATTGTTTTTTATTGTTATGATTTATTAAAAAATTCCATTGTTTAAATGTTATTAGTAATTTTTGTTTCTCTGCTATCCAACACTTTCCTTACTGATGCACTCACTGGAGTTGGAATACTAAATTTAATTCCTCCGCTATCCAATACTTACCCTACTCTTGCACTCACTGCAATGGGATTAGTAATTTTAACCCCTCCACTATCCAATACTTTCCCTACTGTTGCACTCACTGGAGTGGGAATAGCAATTTTTACCCTTCCGCTATTCAATACTTTCCCTACTGTTGCACTCTTTGGAGAGGGAATAGTAATTTTTGCCCCTTCGCTATTCAACACTTTCTCTACTGTTGCACTCACTGGAGTGGGAATAGTAATTTTTACTCCTTCACTATCCAATACTTTTCCTATTGTTGCACTCTTTGGAGAGGTAATAGTATTTTTTTCTTCTCTGCTATCCAACACTTTCCCTACCGTTTGTCTTACTGGAGTTGGAATATTAATTGTTACCCCTCTGCTATCCAACACTTTCCCTACTGTCACACTCACTGGAGGAGGAATAGTTAATTTAATTATTTTGCTTTCCAACATTTTCACTACTAATGCATTTATTGTATTGCAAAATGTAGGTTTAATTTTTTTATAATGTAATGTTTTAATTTATTATAGAATGTTTTTTAATTTATTGATATATATTTAAGTTGTATATAATTTTAGTTTAAAAATTAAAAAAGATAATAGTTAAATATATGTATATGTATAAATAATATATTTGTGTTTTTATATTTTTTTATTACATTTATTTGTTATATTTAGTTAAAATGTATATTACATGTAAAAAAAATTATAATATAAGTATGTAATATATTTAATATATTTTATTTGATATATATTTTTAAATAGATAATTTTTACATCTTTATTTTTTACTACAATATTTTTGATTCCATATTTTTGTACTTACTTGTTTAAGTATAGGGAGTCAACATTTTTGCATTCTATATTTTTACATCAATATTTTGTCATCGATATTATGTCAGTGAGTCTTTTGGCTCTGCTGATTTACAGCAGGTAACGTCAACATAATTTATAGAGTACCCAAATGTATTCCTGTTTTTCTTTCCACAATTATCTTGTATATGTACTCTTTGTAACTGTCCTAATAAAGCTTACCTACTTTTACTATGTTTCAGTCCTTTGTCAACTACGTAAATGACATAACCCATGTGTCCTCCACTCTTCAATTAATCATTTGCACAGTCAATAGGTCTGACATTTCTTATGAAGTTCTGTTTAATAGACTAATGTGTGGTTTAACAGATTGTAAGTGTGAGAATGGATTCAAGGGTGGATGAGTGGATGAATGAACAGATGGTCGAGTTCACAGATAGCTGCATGGATCAATGAGTGTGTGGACAGATGAGTAAATGAATCTGCAAATGAATGAACGTTTGAGTATTCATATACAAAAATGATTAAACATATCAGAAGAGAGTTGACTGGATGAATAGGGAAATTGATAGACTAATCATAGGTGAATACACTGATGTTTGAGGGCAAAGTGCAGGTGGGGTCAAGGTCACATTGGTAGCTGGAAGTTGCTGTCCCATCCCATAAATAATGCTCACTCAGTCATCCTTGCACTCACTCATCAGACTATCTAGCACAGTGGTTCTTAAGTTGTGGTCTGGAGACACTTGGAGGTCCACAAGCCTACATAGGGAATCCACGACTGCTTAGAATTTGAAAGATTATTAACATATCAATAAACATATATAGAGGAACAAAATGTGAAAGTGAACATTTAAAAATGGTCTGTAAATGTGAAGGAATTTGAAATTGGAGGCTAAAAATGAAGTTAGTATCTATAGACTCATTTGTGGGAGCAGTGCAAATGCATCAAATAGTATATAGTATGGATAAGTTACCTCAGTTGACCTCAATTGAATTTAGAAAGGCTCCAACCTTCCTATTAAAGCTAAAAAATGTATTTATTTTTACTTTATTTTAATTAAATACGATATTTCATATTTTGTCTATTTGTTTGATGAATGCTTATTTGTGTATTTTTTGTGTATTGTTTTGTGGTTCAAATCATCAACAATGCTTTGGCTGGATCTTTGTTTTCCACTAATGAGTCAGTGCGTGTCCCCAGATTCCAATAATGATTAATTGGGGGCCCCCAGTTTCCAATGTTTAAGTGAGGGTCCACACAAGTAAAAAGAATAAGAACCACTCGTCTAGAACAATCGAAATGGCTATAACGTATGGTGCATCCTTTCTTCAATAGCGGAAAAGAAAACAACTCTGTCCTAAAAATGATCATTTATATAGCACGTAACACTATGGATGGGTGAAAAAGAACCTTTGCCTGACAAGTAAGAGTTCTGCTTTAGTGAAGCAAACAAACATTCTTACTCCACCGAAGTGAAGCTTCTCTGCCCACAGTCCATGCAATACCAGTCTCAGACTGTTAGGCAATGCATGGGATGAACATTACGTAACTGCCTTAAAAAGACCATAAGAAATTGAATTGTTTGTTGGCTTTTAATAACATGTGTTAATAACTAATCAAACGAATGCCACTAATTTAGTCAGCTTCAATAGAATAAATGTTTGAGGTAAAAAATAAGAAGTTTCAAAAATGTGCAATCAAGTTACTGTAAAGTCAGAAAACTAGACCACAATGGGGGTGGGACTTCTGTTACTATGCATTTTTGGGTTGATAAAGGCAGAAAGGTATTTAACAGCTTAACTCCCTAACGTATGCACCTGACAACAACTTGCACTACCACAAGAGAGAATCCTGTGATCCTGCCTTCCTCGACCAAATACCGGCGATCGAGACGGATGAGTACACGAACGCGACTCCACCAAAATCACCCTTGAACTCCTTCACTATCCTCCTTGATGAGTTTCTCACTGCGACTTAGCCAATTACTACACTTCCCAGACCGCATGAATGCCTGATTGGGTCTACTCCTTTCCTCCCCATTTCAGGAGTAGCCATTGCAGCATCCCCTGTTCCTCCGCCCAAGATCCCTATAATTTTCTTGCTCGCTAACAAGGCTCTACCTAATAGGCATGAATTGAATGTCTAGATGATGATCCGCCCATTCTCTCCAAGGATCAAAACGCTGTCGACACTTTAATACACCTTATACGCTAAAAACATTTGGTTATTTATGGCCGTAAAGGTGTCCTTGCGATTTATTTTCGAGACACTGTGTATTGTCTATGTATAGCAAACCAATACGTTTTGCCTGAGCCCCCTGTTGTTTGTTTTCCCCTGTTATTTTTTTTTTCTACTGGCTAAGTAGGACACAAGCTTGTGTCCCATTTTATGTATTACTATATAACTATTGACTTTACCACTTACAAGTAAATATTAGACCTCTGTCCGGCTGGACATGTCCATTTAATATAGCAACGATTGAGTCTATATTTATTGCTTGGTTTCCTATCCTGTACCTTTCTAGGGGCCACTGTTGTTAAAATAATTGATTCCCAAGGTCCCTGGTCGACTGCTTTTGGGTCACCTTGTTGCTTTAAATATGACAACAACTTGCATTTGCTCTCTGCTTTGAAAGCTCTTTCACAGGAACTGACGTCTTGTACTTGTATTTTTTTGTCCTTTCCCAGTTCCCTTATGTCAGGGGCTGCTACTCCATTAGGGCGGAGGAGCGTCGCCCCACTGCTTTCTAGCAGTGTGAGATGCAGAAACATAAAATTGTATTTTAAATACCAATTTATGTTTCTGGTGCTTGCACTGCGGGAAAGCAGAACGCTATGCCTGGCTGGGGTGGGCGGGTCGGGGTTTTTGGGGAGGAATGGCTTGGACTCCCAATGCTGTGGACCCTGACTGTTTGTTCGGCCCTCTGGGGCTGACCAAACCAGTCATGCACACTCTGGATTTTCTCTATGTATGCTGCATGCCGCCTACATACAGTAAATGGCCTCCCTACAGGGGCCCGGCTGGGCACTGTCCGCACCAATCACAACCCTGCCATTGCAGCATTGTGATTGGCTTAGGGGAGGGGAGGGACGATGCCTGCTTCCTGGCGCGGGACCCGGACAGGAGGGGAGGCGGCATGGGACCCAGTAAGTTAAGCTTTTTTTATTTAATTTTAAATTTCCCCCTGCACGAACACCCGTGCGAACACCCACCCAACCCCCCAACCGTGAGTCATGCGAGCCTCAACTGCCTTATGTATCCTTTCCCTGCTTCCCCGGGTCCTCTGTGTTTTGTATGCTATGTCAGGAGATTAAACTTCTTTGAACTTCTGCTATTACACTTTGCTTTGGCATCCTGGAGAGCATTGCCAATATTAAGGTCGGTGCCTGGTCTTATAACCACTCTACCTGTATAGGTTTTGGGTAAGCTTGCTAGTTTGTGGGGATGATGTCTTCTCTGAAATTACAAAAATCAATAGTGCAAAACACAGCCTATAAGTTTTCAGAATAAACAAGTTGTTGCGTGCTCCTAAGGTATCACTCTCCAATCCTTTGAAGTGTTGTACGAAATGAACCCAATAAGCATCTCATGTCCAGGGGATGTCCCTTAGTGCACAGCCGTCTGGCCTGAAAAGGCATACAATGTTCAAATCCAATGATTGTATCAATCCAAACCGGATGTAGTTAGAAAAAACTTTAATAAAATTTGTTTTTCTTGCTTTGTTACTTTTTCTCCAATCTGATAAATAATCTCAGATGTTATTTCTTTTCACAAATAATTTTTTATCATTCAACATAAAACACTCCCGATGCATTTCGGGCAGCTAAGTGCCCTTCTTCAGGGGGCCCATCTGTAAATAAAACTAAATAATATGCGCTAGTCAACAACTCATGTTTAAACATATTCATGACATTTTGGAATTCAATATGTTTTGTTGATATTCACATCTTCAGTGAGTACACGTGAATTTGTAGTTGCTAAGGAACTTACTGATGGTGATAGTCTCTAAAACGGTGATTATCGTGGATGAAATACCAAGAGGAAATATGGAAGAGAAGTACATGCTATTGTAAACACCTACAACAACTGCAATAATAAACCATTAACTGAAATAAAGGGGGGACCCGTTGTGAGACAATTATGTGAACAGTACAGTAAGAGAACGCCATAGGTAAAACGAGTGAAACATGTGAAGACCCGGTGAGTGCAACCATAAGCAGGATCATGCTCAATATAAACACGGAGTAACTTACGACACTGGTGTCATGACGATGTACATCCGGTATACGGAAATACGTATGAACCAAGTGCTCACGTTAACATGGTGTAAACCAGTAAAACCGATGGTGCATATAGATCCACTTACGTGGTGATGCGAAAAAATGCGTCTCCAAAGGATGTCTGGTAACAAATTCCCAACAGCGAACAAATCGCAGGCTGTTGCCGATGCGTGGCATCTGCACAAAGAATAGGCCATCAAGACTCTATTGAGGTTCTGACGAGATATGTGATGTCAGTACGACATACGAAGGCTGTACTTACATAAATCAACGGACACGATGTCCAGACGGTACCAGTCCGGGCGCGGTGGAAAAACAGCTGTAATACGTGCAGTGTTTGCGGGGAAAGCTTAAAGCAGACGATAGAGGAAATCGTCATATGGTCACGTGATAGCGTATACAACGGCGGCCATCTTATAGTGGTAGAAGAGAAAAGTGTCAATGACGGGTGCAATAAAGTTAAAAATGACATTAAGACCATGGGGGTCATTAGGATGTCGGGCGGATTGATTCCGCCAGGGTGGCGGTGGCCACCGCCACCCTGGCGGAGGCAATCCGCTCGACAACCTCTCTTGTTTTCCCCTCCACCAGATTAGGATGGCGGAGGGGAAGGTGGCGGTGCAAAACACCGCCCGCCTGTTTTCTGCCCCGGTCGCCTTGCGGCCGGGGCGGAAAACGAGTAACATGGAGGCAGTGTCTGTTAGACACCGCCCGCCATATTACTATGGGCTTTTGTCAATGCCTTTCCGTGGTGGCAATGCCGCCACTGAAAGGCATGCGGCGTTCACTCTGGGGGCCCCCTGTGGGCCCCCGGAGGGAAGGCCAAAGGGGGGTGGCATACGGGGGGGTACCTGTGGTACCCCCCTGCATTTGCATAATCAAAGCGTCAGGCACCGTGCGGTGTCTGCCGCTTTGATTGTGCAAATGTAAAAGTGCTTTTTAAGCATTGTGGCGGGCGCTGCTGAGAGCACCGCCCGCCACAATGCTTAACATGCAGGATGTGCCCGCCACTGTGGCGGGCACATCCTAATACCACCCCCGGGACCCCCGCCCTTATGGCGGGTGGTCCCGCATACCGACCCCCTATGTGTCTAGGAGTGTAATAACACGGGAAAACAGCAAATACCGAAACCAGTGCAACCAAGTGTTAGGAGACAGCAAACCAAAATATAAACGAACATCATTAAAAGGCCCAAAATGACAAAACCCCTAATATGGATACAAGAGTATACGTGAGGTATACCTGAACGAAACAACCATAATAATGTATATGTTACTATACGATTCATCTTTCTTCCAGTTAGTTGAAGAAACTATATTAAAATATCATAAAACATTTCTCAATAATCAAGGACTCATTTGTCTTATAGATCACACTGCACCACAAGCATGACACATGGTTCAATTTGAATACAGTTACATGCTTAATGTGCAATTATACCACAGAGCACGTCACGATGTATGCACCTGGTCACTATCATTATGTTGCTCATAATTAGCTTTTTTGTTCCCCACTTTAGGCAAGGAACAACATAATTGAGGTAAAATTCTTCCCAATATTGATAATAAGCAATATTATTTGACATAAATACTTTTTCCTTTGTAGACTGAACCATTGAGGTCCTGACGAATCGCAGTCACTGTTACACAGCGAGAAACATGTCGACCATTTTTTATACCTTTCAGTCTAGTCTAGAATAAGGAAACATTACTTTCCAGTCAAGGCTAGTCTAGCTTCACCTTTTTAATTGTAACGAGGGACCACCCGAATAAAGTAGTCTCAGGTACCCTGCGTTACATTTTAATTCACACCCAGTTCTGCAAACCCCAAGGCCCCATACCCACACTTCACCCATAGGCAGTTGGATTCAAAAGATCTCCGCCAGAGAGCCCCTCTTTGAGGTGAGCCCGTTGGGAATTGCACCGCCTACCCGACGAGGAGCAACGCCTATGATGAAGCATGACACCTGCAAGGGTGTGTGAGGCAAACATATCCAACACAATGGCTACCCAGTGGGAGGCTAACACCGTTTAACCACCACTTCTCCCTTTGACCAGTACATCACACTTCCCTTTCGTTCCTGAGGAACAGCCTTGTCAACCTTTTTGAACAAATACTTATTGTGGGCACGGACTGAGGCTGGACCTTCCGCTCTCCCTTGAGTGGTAATCACGCCCCCGTTGATCCACCAGGATCAATTGCTCCCTCCTTTTTGTACACAGTTCCAGCACGGCTAACCACTGTGGGAGTCCCTCTTTTGGTGGGTAAGACCTGTTCTATCCCCCACTCTACACCTAGACCAATCGGGCAGTAGGTGTGATCGCCGCTCGTAAAGAAGTGGCACCTCTGCTCACATAACCACTACAATATCCCTTTGTTCTTTTGGAACAATTCCTTCTCCTTAATTCCCCGGCAGCCTCCACAAGATGGACGGCCAGGGTTTGAGTTTTGGGGAAGAGGATGCAGCAGCCATTCTGAGAACTCCATCAATCCTTGGCTTTGAGACTAACATAACCACAGGAAGTAACACAGCCGATTGGCAAGCCCATCCGACTTGAAAAGGGAATGGGTTAGAATAACTCTCCACGGCGCATTAATGGCAGAATATTTCAAAGCCAAAATTGCTCCCAATGGGCTGATTGTCAAAAACTTCCCCAGAATTTTCTGGGAGGACGGACAATTCAAAATTGAGTGGTCACAAATTTCATGGAAATGCACCCATGATCTGCTAATCCTAATTGTGAACACATCTAAACGTCTAGCAGATGAACTACTTGTCCGCATACAAGCAGCGGAAAGTGCTCTCAAATCAGCAGTCCCCAATCCGGGTTTTAAGACCAAACTAACGGAACTTAACAAAGAGCTGGCCGAACATAAGGAATACCTTATGAACCAGAAAGTTACAAAATTACAGAAAGACATTAAGCGGTTCTCTAAAGAAAAGGTTTACCCATACTTAAAAGACGACTACGTTCCACCAGGAACCAATAACCAATCAGATTCAAGTGCCACTTCATCTATAAGGGGTTCCAATAGTGGCAGTGATTCCAGTGGAGATGACTGGCAAACACAACAACAACAACGCAGGGGGAGAAGAGGCGGGAGGACAGTGTGGACAAGGCAATCAAAACTTGCAATACCCTCCATACCCAATACCACCACTGTGGCAATTCCCTCAATTCCCACAGACGTTTCCTTCCTATGGCCCACAATACCCTCCCCAGTTTGCCCCGCAAGGTGGCAACCGACCTTTTTTTAGGCAGAGGTTGGGGCAGAGGGTGAGGGCGAAAGCGAGGCAACTAATAAAAGCACTCAATTTCAGTAATGGTTGTAGAGTAGCTTTAATGATCAACCATCAACAAGCACAGCAACTGAATCCACAGCAATTGAAATCTCATCATTCTAACAATGATGTAATCAGCTAGGAGACACTTAAAGGTACAGCAAACATAACACATCCCCTTTACACAGAAAAAGAGATAATACAAAACTTGGAAAGCAGTGTAAGGTAACAGTAAAAAACATAAGCAATAAAATATTAACACAAGCAATAAAATATTAATGCAATAAAATATTAACACAAGCAATAAAGTATTAATGCATCACAAAGTCATTGAACTTCCTGGGAAGCTGTAAGGTGCTCCTAGGAGTAACTCTTTGGAAATCAGAAGGAGAAGCAGTACTAGGATTACTGGAAACACTAGGAGGAACAGCACTCGAATTATTAAAACATCTGGAATTACTATTGAAGTGATGCTTGACATCATTGCACTTGGCAAGCTTAGACATGTTCCAAGTACAACCATTATCCAAGGTGACAACATTTTTCCTAATGGAAACAATGGTAAAAGGACCAATGAAGTTCGAAACACCCTTGTGACCAAATCTCGGTTTTTTCACAAGCACACAATCCCCTACATTCCATTTCCTTGATTTGACAACCATCCTAGCATCATAACGTTGTTTATATTTCTGCTGATAATTTGTCAAAGCCTCTCTCCTTTTCACTACTTTTTCAACACTGTCATTACAAACTTTCTCCGGAAGCCAAGTAAGGTTCAGCTTAGAACAAGCTAATCTCCCCCTCAAAGCCTCAAAAGGAGATCTCTGCATGACAGCATTAGGAGTCGTTCGATGTGCCCACCACGTCTCCCTCAAAACACTGCCAAAAGAAACTTTGGACTCTAAAGCCCTCTGCGTACAACTCTTCACCACTCTATTCATCCTTTCTGTGAGACCATTCGCCTGAAGAGAATAAAGAGCTGTTTTCTGATGAATGATTCCTAAGTTACTCAAAAAACAACTCATCTCACTGGATGTGAATTGTACGCCATTGTCAGTGAGTAAGAATTTAGGCACACCTTCAGACACAAACACTTCTTTCAAAAATTCAATCACAGTCCTGGAATTCACAACACCCATGCATTTGGAAACCACCCATTTGGAAGTGTAATCTACCAACAACACAACAAATCTCTCATGAGAGGGCATAAGTTCAAACGGACCTGCAATATCTAACCCCAACTTTGTCCATACAGTGGCAGGAACCTCAACAGGAGAAAGCGGAGCTTGGCTGGAGGTGCGTGATTTGTCATTGACAGCACATAAATGACAATCTTTGACTGCCGATTCCACCATGCGATCCATACCAGGCCACCAGTACCTTTCTCTAATCCGAGCTTTTGTGAGATTCCTCCCTAAATGTCCATCGTGAGCAAGATTAACAACTTTTTCCCTTAGGCTATTTGGGGGCACGATTCTGTCACCTCTCATTAAATTATCTTCGAAAATAGACAATTCATCCTTTACTGTCCAATAAGGCTTCAAATCACTCTCAAGAGTATCATAGTTGGGCCATCCATTCTTGATGACGTCCTTTAATGAACAAAAAATGACGTCATCCTCGACACACTGTAACCATGTTTCCTTGGATATACTAGACTCCAATACCCAATTTATACATGTGATGACACCATCAGCAACACAATTTCTTTGAATTGGAAGACGTGATAAACAATCAGCTGGCTTATTATTCTGTCCTGGAATATACTGCACTTTAAAATTATACTCCTGTAATCCTTCACTCCATCTTTTTAACATGGGAGTCATATGATCACTCTAATGACAAGAGAAAATTTGAACCAAGGGACGATGATCAGATTTCACAACAAACGGTATCCCCCACAAATAAAATTTGAAATGAAGTACAGACCAAAATACTGCCAATGCTTCTCTTTCAATACATGAATAATTGAACTCAGCTTCCCTTAAGGCTCTTGAAGCAAAAGCTACAACAACTTCTTCTCCATTCACAACCTGGGAAAGTACAGCACCCAAACCCTTAAGACTGGCATCAGTTGTTAAAATAGTCTTAAGTTTTGCGTCAAAATGACCTAGAGTGGGCATTTTACCAATTTCCTTCTTTACCAATTCGAAAGCTTTGTCACAGTCAACAGACCACAAAAAATGTACACCTTTTTTTAAAAGAAACCTTATGGGCTCAACAAGACTGGCAAAACCCTTTAAAACTTGGAATAAAATTCCGCCATTCCTAGGAACGATTTAACTTGATCTTTGTCAACAGGTGTTGGTGCATTAACAATGCTCTCCGCTAATTCTAATTTGGGTTGAATTCCGCTCCCAGAGATAACATGTCCCAAATACGTAACCGACTCTAGACCAATGCGACACTTTTCTTTCTTGACAGTAAGTCCACTAGCATTTAACCTATCCAAAACTGATCTCAATACCTTGTCATGCTGATTTTCATCCATTCCATGAACCAAGACATCATCTTGAAAAAACATTACGTTGGAAAGACTGCCAAGAACCATTTTCATTACTCTTTGAAAACACGCAGCGGCCGAAGCCAGACCAAAAGGCATTCTTAGGAATTGGTAAGCACCCAACGGTGTGACAAAAGATGTCAAGTGTCTAGAATCCTTATGTAAAACGATTTGGTGATAAGCAGAGGAAAGATCGAGAACACTGAATATCTTTGCTCCTTTCAAGATACTAATGCTCTCTGCTATGTTGGGCAATGGTTGTCGATCTACCCAGATCCATTCGTTCAAGCCACGCAAATCCACACACATCCTGATTGACTTTCCACCATCCTTGGGTGCCAAAACTACTGGACTAAGCCATTCAGAGGACTCAATTTCTTCAATCACCTTCAGATCCAACAATCTCTCAATCTCATGCTTCAGTGGTTCCAGCATCAAATTAGGTACTTTCCTGACCTTGTGTACACATGGCTTGGCTGACTTTTTAAGAATGATTCTGTGTTCGAATCCCTTCAAACACCCCAAGGTATTTGAAAAAACTTTAGAGTAATCAGTAAAATATTTGTCAGATCCACTCACAAAATCAATCTGAATGGGAGGCAAACTAGAAAGAAAATCTTCCATCAGCATGACTTGATTCTTGGGATCTAGTGCCCCAGGATTAAGAATAATACCTAGATCGTGCTGATGTCGCCATCCCAGCAGATTGTCACCTCTGACAGCAACATAAACCTTGCCATTGATACTCTTACCTTTAAAAGAGATGTTAGCTACAGTGTAACCTAAAATTTCTATTTTAGACTTGTTATAACTAAGTGGAGAAATGTCAGAAGGTAAGAGTTGAATGTTTTCTAAGCCAACAACTTCATCCCAAATCTTGTTTCCAATTAAAGTAAATGGAGACCCAGAGTCTGCCATGAGTTTAAAATTGAATTTGTCAATTCTTATATCACAGAATGGCATATAAATAAGTTCTGTATCAACCATCTCATCATTAACATTAGAAACTACAACTGTACGTACAATGTCAGAATTGGATTCATTGGTATCTCTCTTCTTACTAGACCTACACACACGTGCATAGTGTCCTTTAATCCCACAGTTATTGCAAATACTGTCTTTCGCATAACAATTAGGAAAATTAGAAGAGTGTGAAAAACTTCCACACCTAAAACAACGCATTCTCTGGCTACTAGAAGGACGTTGTTGACGAAATTCACGTTCCTTAGATGAAGTAGATTCTTTAGAAACAGAAGAACGACTATCAAAGGAACTTTTCTGAGGTACTGAAGTCCTTTGAGGTGGTTTGTTTTTAGAACCAACATTGACTTTGGCAACATCTTCATAACATTCAGAAGTAAAATCCTCCTCCTCTAACATATGTACAGATTCAGAAACTTTCTTTTTGTTATCATTAACAGTATGACTTTCATCTTCTTTATTTTTTCTTATTTCCTTGACCCATGTAGAAGTGTTCTCCATTCCCTCAACAATACTTACAGCTTCTTTCAAAGTGGGATTCTTAGACAATAACTTCTCTTGAACCCTAGAACTGTTTGTGCATCGAACAAGTTGATCTCTAACAAGAGATTCAGCCAAATCCCCAAAATCACAGGTACGAGAGAGAGTTTTCAAAGCAGCGACATATGTGCCAACACGTTCGTGAGAACCTTGGACACGAGTGAAGAATCAATGTCGTTCCAACACGACATTAATCCTTGGACCAAAATACTGTTCTAGCATAGTCATTGACATCTCAAAGACATCTGCAGGCTCACCATCAGCTCCACCAACAGGTATGCTGTCCATACTATCATAAGTATGCCTACCCTCAACTCCCAAATTATGTAACAAAATGGCTTGTTTCCTAAAAGCCGAAAACTTTTCCCCTCCTATTGCAACTAAATAAGAGTCAAACAAGTTCCTCCATCTCTTCCAAGGAAGAATAGGTTCACCTTCCTCTGAAAGAAAAGGTGGAGGTTGTGACATGCTAGACGTAGTAGCCATAACGAAAAATAGATAAATAAATAAACCAACACAAAGTTAATAAAATTGGAAGAGAGTATGGAAAGATGCAATGATAGCTAGAAAACTAAATTATTGTACATATTTATAGAATGCTCTAATTCCAACTATGTAGTAAATCAAAAATAGTATAGTCAGAATGTACAGTCTAAAGTGACTAAGCAATATACAGCAGTGCTGTGCACATCAGCGTAAGTAGTCCAAACCTTAAAATAAATTGATGTGCAGCTGTGCACATCAGCGAGAAAAAACGATTGCCAATATGCAGATGGTGAAGATAAATGAACGATGCTTCCAATTCAATGCGCTGTTATATGCATGAGCGCTGAAAATCGTATTGCAAATTGAAGAAAAACGAAGCAGAATTTACCGATGCACAGCCGTGCGCATCGGCGTTGAATCAGTTGTCAAGGAAACAGGACAACAATGGCTGCCAGCGCGATGACAAGCAACGTCGTGCGTGAGCGTCAAGACGTTATTTGAAGACGTGAGGCTCTTCGTCGAGGAGGCGTCAGCAGAGAACACAGGGATCAAGCGCGCAGATAAGAAGGCTGCTGGCAATGTTCCACACGAGACAGATTTGAAGGTAAACACATGCGCGAAAATTGTTAAGTTGCTCGCGATGTTGCACGCGAGATTTTTAGAAAGAAACAGACTACACACAACGGTGTGTTATTTCCAATGAATAAAATACCAGGGAAAATACATACGATTTTCTGGATTCCCTTTCTCTTACACGCGAGTGTGGAGTGTGAAGTCAGATGGCCAAAAGATTTTCACACTGTAGAAGGCAACATGAAAGTCAATAAGTCCAAAAATTAAAGAAAATATACAGATCCAATAGTCCAAGATAAGTCAATCCAATGGGAGAAGTGCAGGATATCCAAATACCATGGTGTGTTCAGGATAAGCAATTCCACACTGTCCAGACAAATCCAAAGTCGATGAGAGGAAGTCCAATTAAATAATCCAAGTGTAGGGGAGTTGATGGTTGAAAGTGCCTGTCCCCAATCAGGCCTAGACCCTCGTCGCCAGTAATAAAAGCAGTCAATTTCAGTAATGGTTGTAGAGTAGCTTTAATGATCAACCATCAACAAGCACAGCAACAGCAACTGAATCCACAGCAATTGAAATCTCATCATTCTAACAATGATGTAATCAGCTAGGAGACACTTAAAGGTACAGCAAACATAACAGCAACGCACCAGAAAAGAGAGTACAGTGGGAAACAACACCCCAACAACAACAAGGGGTGGACACCAGGAGCATGACGGCACGCAAATAAGCCTGGTTGTTAATCTCTCAGGACGCCAACTCTCTAAAGAGGAAGAGAAAGTGTTACAGAAAGGTCTCGGTTTTGTACCAACTCCCAAACTTGACCTGTTCCAACAAACATGTGAGATACAAAAATGTTTCCGTAAGATTAGGCTGAAGGCCTTTTTTGATGGGAGACCAAATGAACCCATTGAGGATTCTGGTCTACACAATCCCTCAACATTCACTCCACACAGCGGGATGGTTCCTAGTGAAATCCTCACTTATGAACAGGCTGTCCTCAAAGAAATTAAAACCTTGAATTACCAACAAAGTCACAAAAACATCTCGAGAGCTGAATTAACTATACTGGAATCCCTAGCTAATGATCCAACAATTACAATCAAGCAGGTTGACAAGGGGGGTGCGACTGTACTCATGAATACTAAGGACTATGAGACAGAGTGCCTCAGACAATTGGGTGACAGGCGATACTACACCCCCATCCCAGTTGATCCCACTGAACGCCTCAGAAACACTATCACAGGTCTTGTTGAGGAGGCGGAATGTGAGGGTTGGTTAAGCAGGAAGGAGGCAGAATTTCTGGTCAAGAAAGACCCGCGGACCCCCTACTTTTATGTACTCCCGAAAATCCACAAAGAGATGACGCCTACACCTGGGCGTCCTATAGTATCGGGAATAGACTCAATGCTTGAGCCCCTGTCCCAATTTTGTGACCATTTCCTGCAACCGCTGGTCAAACGGATACCATCTTACATACAGGACACCACAGATGTCCTACGTACCCTTTAGATCTTTCAGGGAAGTGGTCAGACAAACGGACAGATTGACTTTCTAATCACCCTTGATGTGGAGGCCCTCTACACCAACATCCCACATAGAGCCACACTCGGGGTGATAGAAGAAATTCTCAGTCGTGAACAATGGGAGTCCAACACACCACCATCGTTCATTATGGAATGCGCAACCCTGGCGCTGACAGAGAACTATTTTGAGTTCATGGGGAAGCTGTACCACCAGACACAAGTCACCAGCATGGGCAGTACTTTTGCCCCTTCGGTGGCATGCCTGTATATGGCTGACTTCGAGGGGAAGCACATACACCAAGAGATGAACCCCTACCACAGTAACATCAAACTGTGGAGGAGGTTCATCGATGATATTCTGATCTTCTGGACAGGAACCATCGACTCTTACCAGGCATTTCATGACTGGATCAATGCACTGAACCCCTACTTACATTTCACCATGACAGTGTCTGCAACAGAGATCCCTTTCCTTGACTTAACGATCAAACTCACCGAAGGCCAACTGAGTACGACTATGTTCAGGAAACCCACCGACCGGAACAGTCTCCTACACTTCTCCAGCCACCACCCCAAAGCTCTACAAATGAATTTACCGTTCGGACAGTTCCTGAGAGTGAGGCGGAACTGCAGTAGCCTACCAGTATACAAGAAACATTCCGCTATTTTATCCAGAAATCTAGTGGAGAGAGGGTACCCGGTTAGAGACATAACCAAAGCCCAAAAAAGAGCTAGAAATAACCATAGGGAGGCCCTGCTTGAACATAGAGAGAGAACCCAAAGTGAAAATGAACCAATGACCTGTGTAACTACCTTTACACCAGCATCAACACAGGTTAAAAGCATTATAAAACGCCATTGGCAGATTTTGAACACTGGGGACCTTTCTCTTGAACTGCCTAAATTCGCTTTCAAGAGATCAAGAAATGTCAAGGACATTCTGATCAAGACCAGAACAAAACCAATCAAGAAACCCACCCAATCTACCCTCTGGCACCTACCACCGGTGACAGGGCATTATCCCTGTCGGTCCTGCAGTGTACGTCCCTACACGTCCGTGCACAAGACTGTACAGTTGACAGAGTCATTTAAATGGGAGCTAAGGGGTCATACGAATTGCAATACCTCACACTGCGTATACCTGCTGAAATGCCCCTGTGGCCTACAATACGTGGGCATGACCACACGCCCCATCAAGACACGTATTACAGAACACCGCAGCAGCTTCCGCTGTAAGAAGGACAATACCAAGATGTGTAAACACTTCATCGAGCTCAAACACACCGCAGACTCCCTTAAATGGTTAGTCCTAGAAGCAAGTCCCAACTGCTCCAAACAGAGCCTATTTTTGAAAGAACAACGATGGGTACACCGTCTGGCAACAGACAGGGAGGGATTAAATGAGGACATCCCTTGGAGCTCTTTATAAGGCTAGTACCAACATTACGTGCTCCTGAGAACCATATTCCACCACCATTTCCATTGGGTGGCGCCAGGATAAACGAGATCAATACTGATAGTGAGCTTATATTGTTTAAACACTTCGATATATTCTAGCCATCTAGTGAATACTGGGTAAATAACGGAATAAATGGGAGAAATATACTGAAACCCCTACCCCGTGAGCCTCCTTATTTATATATATGGATATATATATATTAAAACCCAAACGTTAATGAGCAACATGAATATTTGCCAACAGACACTATTGAGCACACGTTATTATTTAATAACTATTGCCGATTATAGCCCTATAACACACGAATATCCATTAGAAGGCTAATATAAGTGTAATCACTACATAGTTATCCCCTTCGACTAGCCACTCCAAAAAGGCCGCCTATTTACCGAACTTCCCA
Source organism: Lissotriton helveticus (assembly GCF_964261635.1). Classification (NCBI taxonomy): domain Eukaryota; kingdom Metazoa; phylum Chordata; class Amphibia; order Caudata; family Salamandridae; genus Lissotriton; species Lissotriton helveticus. Next base: position 1,476,089,596 of record NC_136065.1, read on the forward strand.
TGTGATTCTCAAACAACTCCCACACCGCTAGCTTCCTCCAGGAGCATGGAGACGCCCCGGACACGCCCCAAACACACCGCTCTTAACCGAGTGAAACGGGACAGCCTACACCAGCCCGTGCTCGGCGGAAGGAGGGGTAGGACTAAGGCTGTCTACACGGAGAGCGGTGGGTAGGTGGCGCGTTTGGTGCAACAGGAGTTGGAAATAGTTAACCAGCGTTTGACGGGGTTTGTTAACTCCTTCATAGCTAGCATGGGTTCCCGTCACACGCGCACTTGGAGGGACATCCCATGGAGACTACCAATCACGAGTGGGAAAGGCCCTGTTTTCTTAGTTCCACCGGCAAGAATACCATAGCCAACATGGGTCCGAGCTACACGCGCACTTGGAGGGACATCCCATTGAGACTACCAACCACGAGAAGGAGGATCCCTCCTTTTTCTAATTCCACTGGCGAGAATACCATATCCGGCCCCAAGCACACTCCCCAGCAAGTCACATCAGGCCACTGCCCGTGTATGTTCGAGACCATAGTGTGCATTCACCCACTTAGGATATAAAGGGCCCCTGCATATTATACTTACTGGCAATACATTCCAGGACATAATCAAGGAACATTAACATATATGGCTGGTCCTCTATTGATACTGCATGCTACAAACACTGTTTCTAAACTCCTTATTACCCAGCCTACAAACCAGAGGCACCTCTTTTGATGTACCACCCGCCGAGTATTGATGGGGTAAATAATGACTGTCCTTTAGGTGAGTTGTGAATACCTTTTCTCTTCATAATTAACTGAATGCTGCTGTATTATTGTTTTTAATCACCTTATTCACTCGCATGCAGCTCCACATGCAACTGCTGCACTTTGAACTCACACTGCACCACAAGCATGACACATGGTTCAATTTGAATACAGTTACATGCTTAATGTGCAATTATACCACAGAGCACGTCACGATGTATGCACCTGGTCACTATCATTATGTCGCTCATAATTTGCTTTTTTGTTCCCCACTTTAGGCAAGGAACAACATAATTGAGGTAAAATTCTTCCCAATTATTGATAATAAGCAATATTATTTGAAATAAATACTTTTTCCTTTGTAGACTGAACCATTGAGGTCCTGACGAATCGCAGTCACTGTTACACAGCGAGAAACATGTCGACCATTTTTTATACCTTCCAGTCTAGTCTAGAATAAGGAAACATTACTTTCCAGTCAAGTCTAGTCTAGCTTCACCTTTTTAATTGTAACGAGGGACCACCCGAATAAAGTAGTCTCAGGTACCCTGCGCTACATTTGAATTCACACCCAGTTCTGCAAACCCCAAGGCCCCATACCCACACTTCACCCATAGGCAGTTGGATTCAAAAGATCTCCGCCAAAGAGCCCCTCTTTGAGGTGAGCCTGTTGGGAATTGCACCGCCTACCCGACGAGGAGCAACGCCTATGATGAAGCATGACACCTGCAAGGGTGTGTGAGGCAAACATATCCAACACAATGGATACCCAGTGGGAGGCTAACACCGTTTAACCACCACTTCTCCCTTTGACCAGTACATCACACTTCCCTTTCATTCCTGAGGAACAGCCTTGTCAACCTTTTTGAACAAATCAATAATCAAGGACTCATTTGTCTTATAGATCTATCACGTGTACAAGATTCAACTAATAATCATATAAACAAAAAAGGCATTGGTCAATTACTGTATGAAAGTTATAGGTAACATAAAAATTCCATCCTATCGTTCAGTCCTTAGGATGCATTGTGTTCAGAAAACAGATCCAAAAGTTCTCTCTCTGTAAGAGTCTGTTGTTGTTATCCACTCCTTCTTTCGTTTCTACAGTTTCCAGCCCTAGAAACGTGAGTTGTGCAATGTTATGTCCTTTATCCACGAAGTGAGCTGCTAGTGCTGATTTAGAGTTCCTCATTCGAATATTACTCTTGTGCTCCAATATTCGAATTCTAATTTTCCTTATGGTTTTCCCAACATAACATAGGCCACATGGACACTTCATCATGTATATGACACTTATTGTGTTACAAGTGGCATTCACTTTAAGTTTAATTTGCCTTTCATGGGATGATTCATATTTGATCCACGGGGAGCCTGGGTGCTTACCAATCCCAATGCTGCATTGCAGCGTTGTGGTTGGTCAGGGGAGCCTGGCGGTTTTTCCTGGCCTACTGTTCCTCGAGTCTCACGAGGAGAGTAGGAGCAGAGATGCAGGACCTGGCGCCAAGGTAAGTGTATATTTTTTTGTTTCTTTTTATTTTGCATTGTGGAACCCCATGTCCCCCCCCACTCCTTTTCCCCGCGTCCTCCCCCGACTCACCACCTGCAAGTCATCCCGGCCGCCACTGAGAGGGTTTTGAGGCGGTTGCCTCTAAATAGAGTTAGGAGAGGAAAGGTACCCCAAGCTTAGTACTGTCATTTTGTGATAAGCCGAACAAAGTACTGCTCTTTCCTGTATGTTTTCTCCCAAAAACTGAAAGCAGTCAAGGTGCTGAAAAAGAGAGCAAGAGATTATGTGTGTCAATGCGGACATGATTCAATTGAGGGAATTGGCTAATGACTGCTACCAACATTTTGAAGGCAGAGAGCTAAATGGGATTGAGACGGATGATGATGAATTACGTGGAACAATTGCCTCTCCTCACACCTACACATAAAGCAGTGGTAGTGGACACAGCTATAAATTCTACATTTTATTATTGTAATAGCCTCTGTTGTAGTCTACCTTCATTCTAATTGCAGCAGCTGCAGTGAGGGTAGAACAAATTGATTTGGGTGATTACTGGCCTGTAATGAAGGCATCACATCTTACAAACAAAATGGTCATCATGGTTAAATGCCTCCAGAAGGCATCTTCACAGTTTCTTCACAGGTGTAATGTCAGGAGCCTAAACCAGCGGCTTATCTATATCTCCCACCTATTTAAAACTTCAGCTTAGGGGCGGGGGAGCAATCTCAGTCATGGTCGCCAAATCACAAATATGTCAGGGGTAGCAGAAGTGCCCTTAGACCTTATTGTCATCAAAGCAAGTGACATCATATGACACGTGACCCTAAATTTTCTCAGGAAGTGATGTCCCTTGACCTTAACCTCGATAATATTCTGATAATTTGACATGACTGAAGTTATGTTATAACTGCATCATTAATATTAAAATACAACCTAAACGTTTCTTTTGGATACACCTTTATGAGGGTGCTACCATAATCTTTGAAAGTGGTGGGGTATACAATACTTGCCCTACACTGTACTGAGTAAGGTGAATGTACCAGAGCTCTTTTGAAGGGGTTTATTGTGTAAGGAGTTCTCTCCACAAATGGGTAAAATAATGTATTGTGAAGCAAACTTTTCACATACATCTGCGACAAAAAATACCATAGGCTATGAAAGGGCACTCATTGAATATATGACCTTTTATGGTGTGCCAAGCCCATTGAATATGCCATTCCATAGCACTTGACCCACTTTTTTTATAAATGGGCCACGGATGCCCTCATATGTCAAAAACAACCTCCATTGTGCCAGGGTCAGCATCTTGCCATGGGTGTCACTATATGCGCTGGGTGCTCCCCTATGACAAAATGTCATATAATATGCCAGTCCCAGATGTTTGCTTTTATTTCTATCCGTGCACCCTGGATGAACCATACATCACCCATGCAAGCTCTAAATGATGGCCATGCTCTCAGTTTCAAGGCTCGTGCTGTGGATATGCTTGTCCCTAGTAATTAAGAATCTTTCTCTCTCTCCACAATAAAGAAAGCTCTGGAAATGGACTTATTTCAGGAAAGTTGTAAGACCCATGCCAAAAGAACCATTGGCATTATCATGTAATTGAAAACATACTCAGTCATGCATTCAATGACATGATTGGGCTCCAGACAGATGTTTAACATCCTTTATGCTCCTCCACACACACTTCTGGAATATGTATGCCTTGCACAGAAACTAGCACAGCCTACATGCTATGCAGTCTCCTTGGTACACACGTTGCTACACCCAGAGTGCTGCATCAGCATTAAAAGACGAGCAGACAATAATGAAAGTAATAGGTGTGCGGCCTGGCAAGTTCTGAACCTTATTACTACTATGTATCTTGGCCCAGCATTCAGCCGCGGGCCGTGGAGGGAGTTACGGTGGGGCAGGGAGGCGGGGAGGGGGAGGGGGAGGGTGGAGAGAGCTAAAAACCGGCACCTGGATAATTACAGGTAAGTAAACAATTTAATTAATAAAACGAATTTCATAGCGCGCACTGCATCGCATTTTGCAATGCAGGGCGCGCTACGAAATTCGTTTTATTATTGAAATTGTTTACTTACCTGTAATTATCCAGGTGCCGGTTTTTAGCCCTCTCCACCCTGCCCCTCCCCCTCCCCGCCTCCCTGCCCCACCGTAACTCCCTCCACGGCCCGCGGCTGCCAGCATTACTAATATTGCGTGATGCGGCTTAGAGCTTCTAGCAACTTTTGACAAGTAGTATCACTTTATGACATAGTTTAGGAATGGCCATATGTGATATCAATCATTGATCCCATCAGAAAATCATGTCACAAGTCCTGCCATTGATAAATTCATTGATGTAATTATTGTTGTATTTGAAGGTGTCATTTGTGAAATCTTCTCTGAGATTTTAGGTCAGGTCACAAGAAGTGGGGTTTGGGCTAATGTGTGATACTGAAGGAACCAAAACAGTGTCAGTGGTTAGTTTAGGATAATTTGGACAGCTATAACATTATATTAGCATTTTTTTAATGAGTTGACTTTCTTTTCATCAATTATAGCAATTACTATAAACATTCACATTGAATGATGCATTACACTGTATTTGTTATACAATTACAAATATTTTAAATTAAAATATATTATTTTAAATGAATGATAAAAACAGTATATGAACAAGAATAATCATTACACATTTTAAAAAGTGTAAGAAAACATATTTTAAATGTATTATACCATTGTAAATATTTTTGGAAAATAGGTACGAAAATGTAGTATACTAAAACAAAAAACGAAAATTAGAAAATAACTAAAAAAAAGACAGATAATAAAAGTAATGCAAAAATATAAGCTTTAAATTAAATATGCTCTAAATATATTTAAAAAAATCAGAATGAAGTAACTTAGCCCTGACCCAAAAATCATTTAATAAAACAAACTAAAAATAGTAATTCAAATACCCTATTCTAAATACAATCCTACACACATTAGGGAAATGTATACATTTTGGGGTAAGGTAAACAAGACTCATTTTATATACTTCTTGAAGGGTAAGAGTTGTCTTGTGAGTCTCATCCTTTCTGAAAGGTCATCCAAGAGAGAACAGGCTAGATCTGGGATGGCCCGGCAACCGGCACTCTTCTCGTTTCTTGGTGGCATCAGCAGTTTTTGTGGTTCAATCTACAGGACATATCTGCAATATGTTTTTCAGATATGGGGGTGACATACATGGGACAATATTGGGAGGCAAGGCTAAGATTTTTTGTTCAGAAGTGTTTTAACTGGTACAGGAAGGCAAGTCATCCTTTCAAGGCTAGAACTATGTAGACTTTCTAGCAAATTAATCAACGATTCAAGTCTGAGTTCTGTAAATTTTGCAGATGTAGCTTTCGAGCTTGCTTCCACCTCTCATTAGTACAGTTTAATACCAAAATATAGCAATAAGCAACAGAAAGGTGACCAGCCAACCTTTGCAAAAGGCATTCCACTGCACGGCAACATGTGCCTCTGCGTTGTTCATACCTTTTGAACCATTTGAGTAAGAAACAAAAATTTGGGGGGGGGGGATACAATCTGTAGATTATGCAGCAGATGATGGACATTGTGGCAAATGTGGCAAATCTACAATTATGGGAAAATCGCTGCACAGTTGCATGATTCTAGTGGCCCTGCCTATAACTGTAGTCATCATCTGCAAAGGAAGCATCCTGATTTGCTGTCCATTTTCCAAAAAGTCTACTGTAGGCACTGATTCCAAATATGCTCCTATTTATAATCATCGTTGTTTCTCAGGAAGTAACACTTTTCTAAGGTGTAACGACCTCCTCTACCTATGGACATATTTTCTCCTTCATATGTAATCTAGGTTTTACTTTTAACTGCCTTCAAGGAACTCCTTCTGTTTAGTTATTGGGGACTGTTGGTCTCGCTTTCCAAGCGACGGCTCTAGAATATAAACTTACAAAAGGCTTTAATGTCTTCTTTGTAGCTAAAAACCTTTATTGAATGAGTATGCTCCAATGGCGAAGCATAATGTTCGCATGATCAGTTACGTAAAACCAGATTTTCTAAAGAAATATATTGCACACACAATGTAACTGGACTGTAAACCACAGAAATATGTAGTCCACAAGAATTATTATGACAGGAACAGTAAAGCTGGCGAGGAAGCCATAAATTGTGAAACTTTCATGGCAAATCGTGCTGAGGAAAAACTGCGCGCAGATGCTGAGCAAGAGGACTCATCTGTGCATTTTGAACAGAGATCACACACATCGGCTCGGATAAAGAGCATTCTTTTCCATACTTTGATTTAAAATAAAAGTAAAAAATCAATGGAGGCGAGTGCAGGGCTTGAAAATGTTCCACTTATTTGGCAAACAAACCTTTCTTTGGGCCAGTACTAAGAGCCTAGCCAAGGGCATCAGAACCCTTTACAACACATCTCCTTTCCTTTTCTTCGTATGTCATGAAATGCTCTTCCATTGCATACATGACACAATTCAATACATGTAATCAACAATTTTACACACCCCGACCAGCGCTGCAAGCCCTATGCAAGAAAGATCAAATTCCAAATTGTGGAACGAAATTAGTAGCTATGGTGAGTAACGCTACATTAAAACATTGAGTAATAAAAGTTTGCCAGCAGAATAATCCCATTAGCAGGAATGCGAGGCACAGAACACAATTTTGAATATGAAGGTGATAAAAGGAGTGGAATGCAGTATTTCCTCCAAAACAGGACTTCAGGGGGAAATGATATGCTGGAGTATCAGTATCAGAGCCACTACGGTGTTCATCTTTAAGCATGGTTCTCTACCTCTGAAATCTTTAATAAATTCACATGCTGGTTTGAATATTGCTCAGTGTCAGAATGGGAATCCACACTAAAGAAGGATAATTTGGTTGCATGACGGAACAACGAATGCCTGAACTACGCAATTTTACGAATTGTAGCAAGTCAAAATTATGTCTCAGCATAAAATTCGCTCAACAAAAAATTTGGGCTTTAAAAGAATATCTGTAAGACACCCTACAACAGACATCACGGCAAATGTACTCTGCCCAGAGTGAAAATTACTAATGTATTTCTGACAGACAGGTTATCTCATGCCAGGTGTTGAACAGTGACTGACAGACAAATTACTGTTCTAACTGCACTGGGGGCTTTACTCAGCGCAAGTGCTGGACAGTCACATTTGGAAAAAATTACTATTCTTACTCTTCTGGTTACTTACCTCAGGGCAGGTAGTGAGTAGTGACTTGGGGGCTAAAATACTATTCTAACTCTGCTGGATGCTTACCTCAGGACAGGTGCTGAACAGTGATTGGATATTATATAAACAACAAGGGACCCCAATAACGTCAGCGAGGGACCTTGGGGAGCTTATTATACAAAGACAACAACGGTCCCAAGCAAGGAGAAAAAAATGAATAGGAAATAAATATAGACCCAGTCAGTTCTATATTGGTGATGACATGTCCAGCTGGACAGAGGTCTTCTAAATTTTTACTTAATTAGGAGTTTTAGGACAACGTAATAACCTTCAACATTTCACTGGTGTGGGGCACAAGCCTGTACCCAACCACACAAATACATAGACACAGACACAACAGGACAGGGCTTACAAGGCAAGAGCAGCAGTTTCTGTAGAAATCCAATCATACAGAAAAATTCAATAGGTACCATTACATAGCATTGCATAGAAATTCATTACACGAGTATATGGTACTTAGGTCGACGGCGTTTCGGTCCCACTACTAAATAACGGGGACCATCATCAGGACAAATCAATAATTGCCTTTCAATATAAGCCTCTTTTGCCTATGGAAGGAAAGGGGAGGGGGAACAAAAGTACATTTAGTTTATGCAAAATTACATATTATCGCCCAAACGTTTAGTGACACTTGTGTAGTGGTCATATACTAGCTGCGTGATTTCCGAAGTGGCGTGCTAAGTGACGTCATCCTATACAGTAAGGTGAGAGGTTCACATGAGCGCGAGTGATATTATGGTGATTAGTTCACATGAGCGTGAGCGAGTACCAAGATACACAGATTCTAATGATACTTGACGGAAGGCTTAAAACTATAGTGCTAAATTGTGAAGGATCTGAGCAGTAATTCGTGAACATGTGAATTATTGACACAGGGCAGCATTTAGTTCGAAGGAACAGTGAATCAATGTAACGGTGCTGCGTTTAACCGGCGCAGTGAAGAAAATAATCAAAAGAAAGAATAGAGAAAATTGAAGGAGAAGCGCGAGCTCACCACAGAACGTGGAGGTGATAAGCTCACAGTGGAGCATGAACCAATTCGGGGCCAGTAGGGCCAAGGTCTGGAAAGGATTGGCAGGGACTTTGTCAATAGTAACTAGACAGAAGAAAGGTATCAAAATTAGTTACATCACATGGAGAGCGCCAAGACCAGCCTGGGCTGAGTACATACCATCAAAATATCAAATTGCAATTGAGACCATGGCCATGGGGGAACTCAAGGGCAGGTCAAGCATGGGTACGGTGTTGTAGTTTAAGAAAAAGGCCGATAGTAGAGACTGATTGTGAAGGGAGAGAGCATGGCTGGGGTCAGACTCGCTTACCGATTGAGAAATTAATTTCGTATGGACTCGGGACCATAGGGCGGGAGCAAGCGTAGTGCTTCAGTTCAAAATGAGACCTATATTAATCAAGGGAACATGAAAAAGGGGGGCAAATTAGACATGAGAGGATTATGCCCATGGGAAGGCTAATCCCGGGATCAAGAAATATGCTCACCGCACTCCGGATGATGCCGGTGAGCGCCGAGTCGCGCTGAGGTCATGGAGCCAGGGGGGGCCTGTGAAAAGTTAAACCCGTTAGTCCAAGCGGGCTCAATTGGGTAATCAAGAAGGTGCAGGCATGGGACAGGTCGAGTCTTACCGGTTCAGTCGGCTGTATTCGAGTTCCTGGCTGTCGGTGTCATGTGACCGACACCTTAATAACGAGAATTGACATTGGGGCTGGCTGAGGGCATGGAAATAAATGAGGGGCTAAAGTGCAGTAGCCATGTTGGGTAGGATGTATTCAAGTTCCTGCCTGTCGGTGTCATGTGACCGACAATTGCCATTGGAGCTGGCTGAGGGCATGAAAATGAATGAGGGGCTAAAGTGCAGTAGCCATACTGGGTAGGATAAGGAAGGGCAATAATACTGGAAAAGTGAAGTGACGCTGGCCAGGAGCAAAGAATTAGAAATAGAAGACAGACATATAGTGAAAACAGTGCAACCTGTGACAATTAAAACCTTTTAAAGTATACACATAATCAGGACTTAAGATTTAGAGGGGCATTTGAATCAATTCTTAAAGACAAATATTTATCCAGTTGAGTTTCTCAGCGTAGTGTTCTTTAGGGTACATAGCAAAATTCAGATTAATGTAGTCCAGTCCTCTTGCTGGTTAAGTCCAGAGTTGAGACTGTCAGTCCTTATTATCCATTTTAGCTCTTCCCTGTTGAGCATGAGAGTAAGGTCACCACCTCGGGGTGGTATTGTCACTTGATTTATCACTGTCCATCGGATATCATTTTCCGTGTGTTTCTTGGTTGCGAAATGTTCGACCAGAGGAGCATTAGTAGTCCCGCAGCGTATTCTGCTTCTGTGTTGAGAGATTCGGAGCTTGATGTTTTGTTTGGTCTGTCCCACGTAGATGAGATTGCATGGGCATAAGATAGCATATATAACATTACAGCTGTTACAGTTGGTGAATGTTTTCAATACATTTTTAATCTCCCCGAATACAAATTCTTTGCCCTCAATGGTGAGATCGCATACCACACATGTACCACACTTAGAATGGCCCCTAAGAGGTGTTGCGGACCAGTGGTCATCAATCGTTCTTTTTAGAGGGGTAGAGGATGGGAGGGCTGCTCTCACTAGATGGTCTTTAATGTTTTTGCTTCTCTTAAAGGCAAAAAGTGGACGTTCCCAGTTTAATTGGCCAGAATTTGGGATATGCCAATTCTTTTTTATAGTTTTTTTAATCCTGTTCGAGACAGTGGAGAAAGTCGTCACACAGACCAGTTTGTCTGTGGTTGGCTTGGGTTTTTGTTCGAAGAGGGCATATTTCTTTATCCCGGGATTAGCCTTCCCATGGGCATAATCCTCTCATGTCTAATTTGCCCCCCTTTTTCATGTTCCCTTGATTAATATAGGTCTCATTTTGAACTGAAGCACTACGCTTGCTCCCGCCCTATGGTCCCGAGTCCATACGAAATTAATTTCTCAATCGGTAAGCGAGTCTGACCCCAGCCATGCTCTCTCCCTTCACAATCAGTCTCTACTATCGGCCTTTTTCTTAAACTACAACACCGTACCCATGCTTGACCTGCCCTTGAGTTCCCCCATGGCCATGGTCTCAATTGCAATTTGATATTTTGATAGTATGTACTCAGCCCAGGCTGGTCTTGGCGCTCTCCATGTGATGTAACTAATTTTGATACCTTTCTTCTGTCTAGTTACTATTGACAAAGTCCCTGCCAATCCTTTCCAGACCTTGGCCCTACTGGCCCCGAATTGGTTCATGCTCCACTGTGAGCTTATCACCTCCACGTTCTGTGGTGAGCTCGCGCTTCTCCTTCAATTTTCTCTATTCTTTCTTTTGATTATTTTCTTCACTGCGCCGGTTAAACGCAGCCCCGTTACATTGATTCACTGTTCCTTCGAACTAAATGCTGCCCTGTGTCAATAATTCACACGTTCACGAATTACTGCTCAGATCCTTCACAATTTAGCACTATAGTTTTAAGCCTTCCGTCAAGTATCATTAGAATCTGTGTATCTTGGTACTCGCTCACGCTCATGTGAACTACTCACCATAATATCACTCGCGCTCATGTGAACCTCTCACCTTACTGTATAGGATGACGTCACTTAGCACGCCACTTCGGAAATCACGCAGCTAGTATATGACCACTACACAAGTGTCACTAAACGTTTGGGCGATAATATGTAATTTTGCATAAACTAAACGTACTTTTGTTCCCCCTCCCCTTTCCTTCCATAGGCAAAAGAGGCTTATATTGAAAGGCAATTATTGATTTGTCCTGATGATGGTCCCCGTTATTTAGTAGTGGGACCGAAACGCCGTCGACCTAAGTACCATATACTCGTGTAATGAATTTCTATGCAATGCTATGTAATGGTACCTATTGAATTTTTCTGTATGATTGGATTTCTACAGAAACTGCTGCTCTTGCCTTGTAAGCCCTGTCCTGTTGTGTTTGTGTCTATGTATTTGTGTGGTTGGGTACACTGGTTAGTGGAGTAGTGTGGCTCACTGGTTAGAGGCGGCAGGCCTGAGAGCAGAAGTCAGCCTGGGACCAGGGTTCAATTCCCGACGCGGCAGGGTCGTGGACCTTGGTCAGCGGACTCGATAATTCTCGCTTCAGTGCTTACTCTAATCAGGGGTTCCACTCGGCAACTCTGGGCATTAGCTTGCCTAATCTCCACAACGGCCCCACCAATTCCGGGGATGCCTGGCTCCACCTTGGGGACTCCCAGCAAGGAACCATCCCACAGGGAAAGCCAGGACGGGTTCCCCAGAGTTATACAGCGCCGGGACGCCCTGTTGCTGGTGCAGCTGTGCGCTTTACAAGTATACTACATTTACATCTACATTTTACCAGTGAAATGTTGACGGTTATTACGTTGTCCTAAAACTCCTAATTAAGTAAAAATTTAGAAGACCTCTGTCCGGCTGGACATGTCATCACCAATATAGAACTGACTGGGTCTATATTTATTTCCTACTCATTTTTGTCTCCTTGCTTGGGACCGTTGTTGTCTTTGTAGAACAGTGATTGGAGGCAAAATTACTATTCAAACTCTGCTCTGTACCTACCTCAAGGCAGGTGCTGGACAGTGACCCTGGGCAAAATTAGTTATCTACCTCCACCGGGTATTTACTTTAGGGCAGGTGCTGGACAATGACGGCGGACAAAATAAGTATTCTAACTCTGCCGGGTACTTATCTCAGGGCAAGTGCTGGACAGTGACTGGGGCAAAATTACTATTTTAACTCCACCGGGTGCTTACCTTAGGGCAGGTGATGGGCAGTGACTGGGGGCAAAATTACTATTCGAATTCCGCTGGGAGCTTACCTCAGGGCAGGTGCTGGACAGTGACTGGGGGACAAAATTAGTATTCTAAAGCTGCCGCGTACTTACCTTAATATTTTCAAAAAGGGGGTGGTGATGGACAGAGTATCTGAGTTAATCAGAACACTCCTACCCAGTCAACAGATCAGGGCTTGATCCATCACCGTTTTTTAGCTCACTGCACCATCCTTGTCTCCTTTCTGGTGAAGAATTGGCTTGGTAGTTTGGTCTGCCCTGTTCCCATGATGCACTGGGCCAGGGACAGACTAATTTGCATATAGCCAGGTTCTGAGCTGGGATGGGGCAGTGAGCTAAATAACGGTGATGGATCAAGCCCTGATCTTTGGACTGGGTAAGAGTGGTCTGCTTAATTCAGACACTCTGTTCATCACCACCCCCTTTTCTGAATCATTTTGTCCACCATAAGCGTGGAAGGGTATACTCAGACATGAGTCCCTTGCTCACTGCTCCATCAGGATTCAAGCAAGCCGGGCCGACGCTGCCGGAAATGGCAGAAACCGGTCCCCGGAAGCTTGTCTCCTTTCTGGTGAAGAATTGGCTTGGTAGTTTGGTCTGCCCTGTTCCCATGATGCACTGGGCCAGGGACAGACTAATTTGCATATAGCCAGGTTCTGAGCTGGGATGGGGCAGTGAGCTAAATAACTGTGATGGATCAAGCCCTGATCTTTGGACTGGGTAAGAGTGGTCTGCTTAATTCAGACACTCTGTTCATCACCACCCCCTTTTCTGAATCTGCGTACTTACATTAAGGCAGGTGCTGGACAGTGGGTGCAGGGTGAAATTACTATTCAAACTCCACCTGGTACATACCTCAGGGCAGGCGCTGGACAGTGCATGGTGGAAAATTTACTATTGTATCTCTGCTGCATATTTACATCATGGCAGGTGCTAAACAGTGAGTGATTGTGTTGTAATTTAGCAGCGATTAGGTTAAGCATTAGCAGAAGACATCTTGTATTTAGAAACTATCTTGTCCATTGTGTGGAATCCATTTTGTATTTCTGGCAGCCATTTTGTTTGCCATGTGCTCGCATTGTGCTCTGTCCTACCTTCCTGTCAACTGCTCTTGAAATCTGCCTAGAGGCGAGATATATTTAGCCTCTTCTGCTTCGCACATGCTCAGTTGAGATTACAGCTGTCCCCAGTTTTTAACTGTCAGGATGTGTCCACCAGAATTAGCTAACTGTCAGCCCCTCCCACTTGTTGCCCGCACACTCTCTGTATGACCTTATATGTATTTAAAACCAGCATTCTGTACTTGTACCGCATTCATTTGAATCCCTGTGTGGGTATATAATGACCAAGCTCCTTCCAGTCAGTGTGCTACTTCATACATTGCCGAAGGGTGTTGTGTGAATGTAGTTCCACCTCATGAGGTTTAATAAAATCTGTCTTTTCTATTCCAGCTTCTGTGCCAAATTCTTTCTATTGGTCTGAGGGCTCTGTACAGAGAAGGGAGAACCCCTAGCACTGGAGGCTCACCACCCCAACTGGGGTACAAAATAAGCATTTGAACTCCACTGGGTACATACCTCAGGATAGGTGCTGAACAGTGACTGGGGCAAAATTACTATTCTAACTCCTCTGGGTACTTAACTCAGTACAGATAGTGTAAAGTATGTGAAAATGAACAGCAAATTAAATGTATTAGCACAGACCTCCAATGAACCCTGTGGTTATATTTTGAGTGAGGTTGCCCAAAACATACTCATACATGTTTCTAGTAACATGCCCACCATACCCATCTTCAGGAGAATGGCCCAGAGACATCCCTATCGAGTAACCCCCCCCCAAACCTTTGGAGATATTCACATCTCCCCTGTATTAACTGTGACTTTTTCTGAAGAACCTTTCCTCATGCATGACAATGAAAACCCTAAAAAAAAGAATATACATTTTTAGCACAACCCATAACCTGGTTACCCTTCTGAATAGTAAAATTTGGACGATGGATGGGACATTTAAGTCAACACCCAATCCATTCACCCACATTTACACTATTTAAGCCAACGTAAATAACACAACTATTTCATTAGCGTTCTCCCTGACAAGCAATCCTCAACTTATACAGAGTTTTTAACAGTGATCAAATCCAAAACAATGAATAAAAGTCCTAGAAAAGTGATCAATGATTTTGAGCTGACAAAGATTAATATAGTCACGAAGTTGTACCCTGAAACCCAAATTCAAGGATGTTTCTTTCATTATTCACAGACATAGTGGTGAAAAGCTACAAAAACATCCTTAGTTGAGGATTACATGGAAACCATTAAACTACAGAATGAATTAAGAAAATTAACTAAGTTATGCTTTGTACCACCTAAAAGTGTAGATGAGTTCTGCACTTCGAATACTGAATCAGAATTTTTTACACAAAATGAAGGCAAATTGGCACCCTTACTGAATTACTTTAAAGATACATGGATTGTCCATCTAACACCCATTGTCAACCCAAAACTACATCACCACTTTGTTGAGACGCCATAAACCTCATATATAGCTGTTCAATAGAACTCAGGGTATGATCATCAATTCCCTGCCTCCTAATAAAATTAGCACCGGGAGATGGTGGTTACTTGGGGGCTCATTTGGGCCTATAGCGATGGGTCCACGCGACCCCCTTCCAAATTTTAATGAAGCCACTGGGAGGTGGTAGTGGTGTTGCTCCCAAGGTCTCAAAGATCCTCAGGAGGTGGGCCCCTTGTATTCCACTCCTTTTTTAATAAAATTACTCCCAGGACCTGGCTCACCCAGAGGGCCTTTTCAAAACAAGTGCAGGATCCCGCACTTGGGGGGGTGTTTGTTGCAAATTCGTGAATTAAAAAAAAAAGCTTTTTTTGGCCTGGCAAGGCCAATTTTAGGGGGTCAGGGTATTCCTACCCAGCCCCCAATTCTTTTATTTTTATGTTTTTGGGGGGATTCAGCTGAAGCCAAGTACCAAGACGGCTGCCAACACTTCCTGGTTGAAGTACTGCCAGCTAAACAGAGCTCCGAATTTCCTTGCACAGACTCATTATTATTCGCAAATTAGCCGTTGCTACATGGTCCTAACTATAGCAAGTTTTATATATTTATTTATTTTCAGTGAATTTCTAAGGTTTTTTTAAATACTACATTTTAACTATAACGTCCCTGCAACCTTTGGGTTTCCCAGTGAATTTCAAAGGTTTTATAAATTATAATTTCTAAATATAACTTCCCTGAAACATGGTTTTCAGAGAATTTCTAATGTTTTTTAAATGCTAATTCCTAACTATAATGCCCTGGAAACCTATAGTTTTTTCAGTGAATTTCAAAGGTATTTTATATGCTAATTTCTAACTATTCTTAGAGGGGTAGGACATGTGCAGAAAGAGGAAGAAAAGCGCAGAAAGAAGCAAGAGAAATGCAGAAAGAGGCAACAGAAGTCTAGAAAGACTAAGAAAGGTGCAGAAAGAAGCAAGAGATATACAGAAAGAACCAACCAAGGTGCAGAAAGGGGCCTTGTTGCAAAGTCATCCTGTGCCCCCAACGTTTTGCTAACTGGTACTATTGATAACTGACTCTGACTAACCAGGCCCAGAGCCAGTGCTATGCTGAAAAATACTAAGAATATAGTGAAAACACCTACATACACAAGGGTACACTATGGGTTAGGGTACCCCTGTGATTGGCATGACCTCCCCTGTAAAGCCCTAGTACATAACAGGGCAGAGAGATTATAACTACCTCCAAGTCCCTAGCATATAATAGGGCATGGTAGTTTAGAGGCCAGCAGCCCTTTTCTGCACTTGCATGTGTGTACTGCTGAGCCTGAGGGCAGCTAAAAAGTAACCCTGTGTGTGTAGAAAGAGGCAAGACAAAGTACAGAAAGAAGCAACAGAGGAGCCGAAAGATGCAAGAGAGGCGCAGAAAGAAGCAAGTGAAGTGCAGAAAGAGGCAACAGAGGTGCAGAAAGATGTAAGAAAGGTGCAGAAACAAGCAAGAGAAGTGCAGAAAGAGGCAAGAGAATTGCTGAAAGAAGCAACAGAGGTGTAGAAAGAAGCAAATGAAGTACAGAAAGAGGCAAGTGAGGTGCATTAAGAAGCAAGAGCAATGCAGAAAGAACCAACAGAGGTGCAAAAAGAGGCAATAGAGGTAGAGAAAAAGGTAGGAGGAGTACACAAATAGGCAAGAGAGGTACAGAAAGATGCAAGAGAGGTATAGAAAGGCAAGAGAGGTGCAGAAACAGGCAGGAAAGGTGCAGAAAGAGGGAACAGTGGTGCAGAAAGAGATGCAAGAGGTACATAAAGAGGGGTACAGACAGAGGCAAAAGATATGCAGAAAAAAGCAAAAGATGTGCTAAAAGAGGCAAGTGAGGTGCAGAAAGGGGCAAGAGATCTTCAGAAAAAGCAACAGAGGTCCTGAAAGAGGCAAGTGAGGTACAGAAAGAAGCAAGAGAGGTGCCGAAAGAGGCAATAGAAGGGCAGAAATAAGCAACAGAGGTGCAGAAAGAGGCAAGAGGGGTGCAGAAAGAGGCAGGAGAAGTGCAGAAAGAGGCAACAGAGGTACAGAAAGAAGCAAGAGAGGTGCGGAAATAGGCAGGAAAGGAGCTGAAAGAGGCACAAGAGGTGCAGAAAGAGAAAAGAGGGGTGAAAGAGGCAAGAGATCTGCAGAAAAAAGGCAACAGATGTGCTGAAAGAGGCAAGTGAGGTACATAAAGAAGCAAGAGTGGTACAGAAAGAAGGAATAGAAGAGCAGAAACAGGTAACAGAGGTGCTGAAGGAGGCGCAAAGGGTGCAGAAAGAGCAAGAGAAGTGCAGAAAGAGGCAACAGAGGTACAGAAAGATGCAGGAGAGGTACAGAAAGAGGCAGGAAAGGTGCAGAAAGAGGGAACAGGGGTGCAGAAAGAGGCAAGAGAGGTACAAAAAGAGAAAAGAGGGGTGTTGGAAGAAGCAAGAGATCTGCAGAAAATAGCAACAGAGGTGCTGAAACAGGCAAGTGTGGCACAGAAAGGGGGAAGAGATCTGCAGAAAAATGCAACAGAGGTGCTGTAAGAGTCAAGTAAGGTGCAGAAAGAAGCAAAAGAGGTGCAGAAAGAGGCAACATAAGTGCAGAAAGATGCAACAGAGGTGCAGAAAGAGGCAAGAGGGGTACAGAAAGAGGCAAGAAAAGTGCAGAAAGAAGCAACAGAGGTGCAGAAAGAGGCAAGAGGGGTACAGAAAGAGGCAAGAAAAGTGCAGTAGTACACACCAGAGGTACAGAAAGAGGCAATAGATGTAAAGAAACAGGCAGGAAAGGTGCAGAAAGAGGGAATAGGGGTGCAGAAAGAGGCACAATAGATATAGAAAGAGCGAAGAGGGGTACAGAAAAAGGCAAGAGATCTGCAGAAAAAACAACAGAGACGCTAAACGAGGCAAGTGAGGTGCAGAAAGAAGCAAGAGACGTGCAGAAAGAAGGAAGAGAAGTGCAGAAAGAAGTAACAGAGGTGCTGAAAGAGGCATGAAGGATGCAGAAACAGCAAGAGAAGTGCAGAAAGAGGCAGGAAATGTGCAGAAACAGGGCACAGGGGTACAGAAAGAGGCAAGGGAGTTGCAGAAAGAGAAAAGAGGGATACGGAAAGAGGCAAGAGATCTGCAGACAAAAGCAACAGAAGTCCTGAAAGAGGCAGGTGAGATACAGAAAGAAGCAAGAGATCTGCAGAAAAAAAGCAACAGAGGTGCAAAAAAGAGGTAATAGAAGTGCAGAAAGAATCAACAGAGGTGCAGAAAGAGGCAAGAGGGGTGCAGAAAGAGGAGAGACAAATGCAAAAAGAAGCAAAAGAGGTGCTCAAAGAGTCAAGAGGGATACAGAAAGAGGCCAGAGCAGTGCAGAAAGAACCAAGAGAAGTGCAGAAAGAAGCAACAGAAGTGCATAAAGAGGCAAGAGAAGTGCAGAAAGAAGCACAGATGTACAGCAAGTGGCAAGAGTGGTGCAGAAAGAGGGAAGAGAGGTGTAGAACGAGGCAAGAGAGTTGCACAAAGAGGGAAGAGAGTTGCAGAAGGAGGCAGGGGATGAATAAAGAAGCAACAGAGGTGCTGACAGGGGCAAGAGAAGTACAGAAAGAAGCAAGAGGGGTACAGAAAGAGTCAGGGGAGGTACACAAAGAGGAAAGAGAGGTATAGAAAGAGGCAGGAGAAGTACAGAAAGAAGGAAGAGAAGTGCAGGAAGAGGCAAGAGAATTGCTGAAAGAAGCAATAGAGGTATAGAAAGAAGCAACAGAAGTACAGAAAGAGGAAGGAGAGGTGCAGAAAGAAACAAGAGCAGTGCAGAGATGACCAACAGAGTTGGAAAAATAGACATGAGGGTTGTAGAAAAAGTTAGGAAGGTTTCACAAATAGGCTAGAGGGGTACAGAAAGAGGCCGGAGGGGTGCAGAAAGAAGGAAGAGAAGTGCAGAAAGAAGTAACAAGGGTGTTGAAAGAGACACGAAGGGTGCAGAAAGAGCAAGAGAAGTGTAGAAACAGGCAGGAAAAGTACAGAAAGAGTGAACAGGGGTGCAGAAAGAAGTACAATAGGTGTAGAAAGAGCGAAGAGGGGTACAGAAAGAGGAAGGAGAGGTGCAGAAAGAAACAAGAGCAGTGCAGAAATAACTAACAGAGGTAGAAGAAGAGGCATGGGGGTGTAGAAAAAGTTAGGAAGGTTGCACAAATAGGCAAGAGAGGTACAGAAAGAGGCCGGGGGGGTGCAGAAAGAAGGAAGAGAAGTGCAGAAAGAAGTAACAGGGGTGTTGAAAGAGACACAAAGGGTGCAGAAAGAGCAAGAGAAGTGCAGAAAGAGGCAACAGAGGTACAGAAAGAGGCAAGAGCAGTGGAGAAACAGGCTGGAAAGGTGTAGAAAGAGACAAGAGAGGTGAAGAAAGAGAAAAGAGGGATTCAGAAAGAGGCAAGAGATCTGCAGAAAAAAGCAACAGAGGTTCTGAAAGAGGCAAGTGAGGTGCAGGTAGAGGAAATAGAAGTGCTGAAAGAAGCAACAGAGGTACAGAAAGAGGCAAGAAGGGTGCAGAAAGGCAAGAGAAGTACAGAAATAGGCAAGTGAGATACAGAAACAGGCAGGAAAGGTGCAGACAGAGGGAACAGGGTCGAGAAAGAAGCAAGAGAGGTACAGAAAGAGACAAGAGGGGTACAGAAAGAGGCAAGAGATCTTCAGAAAAATCAATAGAGGTGCTGAAGGAAGCAAGTGAGGTAGATAAAGAGGTAAGAGGTCTGCAGAAAAAGTAACAGAGGTGCTGAAAGATGCCAGTGAGGTGCAGTAAGTATCAGGAGAGGTACAGAAAGAAGGAAGAGAAGTACAGAAAGAAGTAACAGAGGTGCTGAAAGAGGAGTTAAGGGGGCAGAAAGAGCAAGAGCAGTGCAGACACAGGCAGGAAAGGTGCATAAAGAGGTAACAGTGGTACAGAAAGAGGCAAGAGAAGTACAGAAAGAGTCAAGAGAATTGCTGATAGAAGTAACAGAGGTGTAGAAAGAAGCAAGCAAAGTGCAGAAGAGGCAAGTGAGATTCAGAAACAGGCAAAAGACGTTCAGAAAGAGCCTACCGGGGTGCAGAAAGCAGCATGGGAAGTACAGAATGAAGCAACAGGGGTGCAGAAAGAGGCAAGAGAAGTGCAGAAAGAGGCAAGAGAATTGCTGAAAGAAGTAACAGAGGTGCAGAATGAAGCAACAGGGGTGCAAAAAGAGGCAAGAAAAGTGCAGAAAGAATCAAGTGAGGTGCAGAAAGAGGCAAGAGAGGTGCAGAAAGAGGCAAGAGTGTTGCAGACAGAGGAAGAGAACTGCAGAAAGAAGCAACAGATGTGTTGAAAGAGGCACAAAGGGTGAAGAAAGAGACAAGACAGGTCAAGAAAGAAGTAACATAGGTACCGAAAGAGGCAAGATGGGACAGAAAGGGAGAAGAGAGGTATAGAAAGAGGCAAGAGAGTTGCACAACGAGGGATGATGGATACAGAAACAGGCAATAGGGGTGCAGAAAGAGGCAAGTGAGGTGCTGAAATAAGCAAGAGAGGTACAGCAAGAGACAAGAAAGTTACAGAAAGAGGCAAGTGAAGTACAGAAGGAGGCAAGAGAACTGCAGAAAAAGGCAAGAGAGGTGTAGAAAGAGGCAAGTGATGTGCAGAAAGAAGCCAAATAAGTGCAGAAAGAAGCAACTGAAGTGCAGAAAGAGGGAAGAGGGGTGGAGAGAGAGGCAAGAGGGGCACGGAAAGAAGTAAGACAGGTGCAGACAGAAACAAAAGAATTGCAGAAAGAAGGAACAGAGATACAGAAAGAGGCAAAAAGGGTGCAGAAAGACATGGGGGTACAGAAAAAGGCAAGAGAGGTGCAGAACGAGGGTAGAAATGTGCAGAAAGAGACAAGAGGGGTACAGAAAGTAGCAAATGAGGTACAGAAAGAGGCAACAGAGGTGCAGAAAGAGGCAAGAGATGTGCATAAAGTAGAAGACATCTGTAGAAAGAGGCAAGAGAGGCGCAGAAGGAAGCAAGAGTGGCTTGCACACCATTAGTACCACTTTAACACCCACATTTAGCAATAAGTAACTGGTGACCATTCTAGGTTTGCAAAG
Source organism: Lissotriton helveticus (assembly GCF_964261635.1). Classification (NCBI taxonomy): domain Eukaryota; kingdom Metazoa; phylum Chordata; class Amphibia; order Caudata; family Salamandridae; genus Lissotriton; species Lissotriton helveticus. The sequence goes on from NC_136065.1 coordinate 1,476,110,546, forward strand.
GGCCCCCCACCACGCTGTAACACTTGTCCCTGCACTTTTGGTAATGTGTGAGCCGTTTGAGCTAGAAACAAGGCTTTTTTCTTCAAATCTGCGAATTCGGGAGCAGATGGTGAATTATGTGGCTAATAAGGAAAATGTATAAATCTGCGAAAGTTGGTGCATCCAAACAGTTGCATAATTCCAGTGGCCCTGCTCATTCCTCTGACTAGGTCCACAAGTGCTCCTCAGTGATTCCTTCTTTTTTTGTCTCACTGAGTTCATAGTTGAACTTCTATGGAAATAAAGAAGACTAAACCACTCCACAACACAGTCTACCACACTACATAATTACTCTCCATAACACATAATCCCACTCTACATAATTCCTAAAAAATAAATACCACATACTTTCTATCCACATAATTTCACTGCACAACTTACTACATAATTCCACTACACACAGAGTTCAGCCACTCCACTTCAAAAAACAATAGTAAAAAACGTTTACATTTACAACCCCAATAGCTCTAACTCTCGCAAATGTGAAACCTATTACATTGCAAACACTTCTTTAACTAGTAGTCACGTTTGCAGAGTGGTGGAGAAAGGGTGCTGGGCCTCCGACCAGCGCTCAGGAATTCCGCTGCGTAGGACTTACAGGAGGTACCAGGAGGGCTTCTTGGCACCTAAAACCCTCAGGAGTAAATTGGACTTCATCCCCCATCCCATATTCTGCCAGAAGGCACGTTTGCAGAGCGGTGGAGAAAGTGGGGCATGGCCTCCAAAGACATCTTAGCAATCCCATTGTGTGGAACTTATTGAAGGTAACAAGAGGGGTAGTTGGCCCCCAAGAACATCCTTTGGGCCCAACTACCCCTCTTATTACCTCCAGTAAGACCCACACAGCAGGATAGCTAAGCTCTCATAGCTGGCCATGCCCCCTTTGCCCACCACTCTGCAAACGCATTACCTGGCACACTCTTGGAGGGGAATTGAAGTCCCCTTCACTGCTGGGGGTCCTTAGTAGCCAACTAGCCTACCTCTTACCTCCAGTAAGCCCCACACAATGGGATTGCTGAGAGGTGGACATAGGCCACTCCCCCTTTATCTACCACTCTGTAAATGCGCCTCCTGGTATGCTGTTGGTTGGGAGATGATGTCCCCTTTCCTCCTAAGGGTGCCTGGGGACCAACTAGCACTCCTGTTACCTCTAGTAGGCCCAAAACTGCTCGATTGCTGAGAATGCTCAAAGGCCACGCCCCCTTTTTACACCACTCTGCAAGCGCGACTCCTGGCACACTGCTGCTCGGAGGATGAAGTCCACTTTAGTCCTGAGGTTCTCAGGACACAAGAGGACCTCATCGCCCCACCAGCAATGCGCCAAGAATTATATTTGCAGAGTGGTGTAAAAAGGGGCGTGCCCTCGGACCCCCTCTCAGCAATTCCCCTGTGTTGGGCTTACTGAAGGTACCTGTGGGCTTGATGGCCCCTAAGTACCCATAAGATTCTAGGGGACTTCCTCCCCAACCCAAAATGCGCCAGGAGGCCCGTTTGCAGAGTGGTGCAGGGAGGGGGAGCCATGTTTGAACTGGGGTGGCAGAGTTGGCTAAAGAATGGTGATGGATCAAACCCAGATCTTTTGACTGGGTGTGAGTGTTTGATTGGTTCTGATGCTCCATCCACCACCACCCCCTTTTGTAGCGCTTTTGGCCACCATAAGTGTGGCAGGGTATGCTCAGACGTGAGTCCCTTGCTCACTTTGCCACTGGATTCAAGCAAGCTGGGCTGAAGACGGCTGAAATGCCAGAAACCGGTCCTCGGAAGCTTGTTTCCGGTCCAGGGAAGGCATGGCTTGGCAGTTCGGGCTGGACTGTTCCCATGAGGCACAGGGTCAGACTGATTTGCATATAGCCATGTTTGAACTGGGGTGGCAGAGTGGGCTAAAGAACGGTGATGGATCAAACCCAGATCTTTTGACTGGGTGTGAGTGTTTGATTGGTTCTGATGCCCCGTCCATCACCACCCCCTTTTGTAGCGCTTTTGGCCGCCATAAGTGTGGCAGGGTATGCTCAGACGTGAGTCCCTTGCTCACTTTGCCACTGGATTCAAGCAAGCCGGGCTGAAGACGGCTGGAATGCCAGAAACCGGTCCTCGGAAGCTTGTTTACGGTCCAGGGAAGGCATGGCTTGGCAGTTCGGGCTGGACTGTTCCCATGAGGCACAGGGTCAGACTGATTTGCATATAGCCATGTTTGAACTGGGGTGGCAGAGTGGGCTAAAGAACGGTGATGGATCAAACCCAGATCTTTTGACTGGGTGCGAGTGTTTGATTGGTTCTGATGCTCCGTCCATCACCACCCCCTTTTGTAGCGCTTTTGGCCGCCATAAGTGTGGCAGGGTATGCTCAGACGTGAGTCCCTTGCTCACTTTGCCACTGGATTCAAGCAAGCCGAACTGAAGACGGCTGGAATGCCAGAAACCGGTCCTCGGAAGCTTGTTTCCGGTCCAGGGAAGGCATGGCTTGGCAGTTCGGGCTGGACTGTTCCCATGAGGCACAGGGTCAGACTGATTTGCATATAGCCATGTTTGAACTGGGGTGGCAGAGTGGGCTAAAGAACGGTGATGGATCAAACCCAGATCTTTTGACTGGGTGTGAGTGTTTGATTGGTTCTGATGCTCCGTCCAACACCACCCCCTTTTGTAACGCTTTTGGCCGCCATAAGTGTGGCAGGGTATGCTCAGACATGAGTCCCTTGCTCACTTTGCCACTGGATTCAAGCAAGCCGGGCTGAAGATGGCTGGAATGCCAGAAACCGGTCCTCGGAAGCTTGTTTCCGGCCCAGGGAAGGCATGGCTTGGCAGTTCGGGCTGGACTGTTACCATGAGGCACAGGGTCAGACTGATTTGCATATAGCCATGTTTGAACTGGGGTGGCAGAGTGGGCTAAAGAACGGTGATGGATCAAACCCAGATCTTTTGACTGGGTGTGAGTGTTTGATTGGTTCTGATGCCCCGTCCATCACCACCCCCTTTTGTAGCGCTTTTGGCCGCCATAAGTGTGGCAGGGTATGCTCAGACGTGAGTCCCTTGCTCACTTTGCCACTGGATTCAAGCAAGCCGGGCTGAAGACGGCTGGAATGCCAGAAACCGGTCCTCGGAAGCTTGTTTACGGTCCAGGGAAGGCATGGCTTGGCAGTTCGGGCTGGACTGTTCCCATGAGGCACAGGGTCAGACTGATTTGCATATAGCCATGTTTGAACTGGGGTGGCAGAGTGGGCTAAAGAACGGTGATGGATCAAACCCAGATCTTTTGACTGGGTGCGAGTGTTTGATTGGTTCTGATGCTCCGTCCATCACCACCCCCTTTTGTAGCGCTTTTGGCCGCCATAAGTGTGGCAGGGTATGCTCAGACGTGAGTCCCTTGCTCACTTTGCCACTGGATTCAAGCAAGCCGAACTGAAGACGGCTGGAATGCCAGAAACTGGTCCTCGGAAGCTTGTTTCTGGTCCAGGGAAGGCATGGCTTGGCAGTTCGGGCTGGACTGTTCCCATGAGGCACAGGGTCAGACTGATTTGCATATAGCCATGTTTGAACTGGGGTGGCAGAGTGGGCTAAAGAATGGTGATGGATCAAACCCAGATCTTTTGACTGGGTGTGAGTGTTTGATTGGTTCTGATGCTCCGTCCATCACCACCCCCTTTTGTAGCGCTCTCCTCCTTGAGCACTAGAGCAGCCCCTCCCCGCCCATTGTCATTCTGTATGCCGGGTAATTGCCACATACAGAATGACAATGGGGCAGTCTGGGCTGGTAAAGCATGTGGCGGCCTCCTCCTGCCTCGGTATACAGTACGGCATTCTGTTAAATAAAAGGTAAAATGTTAATGCTGCAACTTTAGCAATGTTATAAAACAGTTTATATAAAGAAGCCAGTAAAATAAGTTAAAAAGAACAGGTTATCATTCTTTCACGGTCTCATTATTTTTTAACTGAAGTATTTTCAATATTATATTCAACAAAGCCATGGTTGCAGCTTTTTTATTTTAAGCAGCTAACAATCATTGGCAAAGCCAATAAGCCTGGCTTGTTGTTGGTGTAATGATACTTGCTGTATTATATATCTGGATGTAATGACATAAACAACATAATACCAGTCGGGAGTAACACTATCCTAAGCGCTGATTTTTAGCATGGGTGTTTTAAACCACACCCTTAATTACATCGAACGCCCCCTTTGAAGATACCCCCAGTTTTTTTTACACCCCTTAAAGCCGTGGAAACAACACCATGTCACAGTCACCTCACATCCTGGCACTGTGAATCATGCATGACTCATGACTTCTAGGTTTTCAGACTGCCTATGTGCAGGGGCATAGTGAACGTGGTATCAAGGCAGGACTGGCCTGACCGGGCATCAGGTGTTTCCCTGGGAGGCTGGAAAGGGGGGGGGGTTGTTTCCTGGGGGCTGGCACTGCAAAGTTCCTTGTATATCCAGTAGTTTTCAATCAACAATAATAGCAGCCTCACTTACATTCAGGTGTTGTTCACCATTGTCTGGTGACTAATGTACCTGCTGGAGCGAGATGCGAATTTTGAATCGTCTAAGGTAGCAAGCTGCGGCCAGGTTGAAAAACCGTGAAGTGTACGACTGTCTCAACCTAATATATACTTATTTTGACTTGTAGTTGGATGGTTGTCTATTTACTTACTTATAAACTATTGCGCGGCCACCTCTGACGTGTCTGTAAAACTTACCTTTTGTCCCGAAGTTTTGTCGTGAACTTTGACCTTTTGTCCTGAATTTTTGTCCTGAATTTTGTCCCTTTGTCCTGAATTTTTACACTCACCGTCCTGAATTTGCACCTATGCCAGTTGGTAACCCTACCGGGAACCCCATCCTTTGGACTGGCCCTCAAGTTGGGGACCATGGGGGGAGCCACAATGTCCCCACAGTCCCTGCCGGCTCCCTGCTTCCTGTGGGAGCCGGCATTGCTTTTGGGCAAGGAGAGCTGCTAACATGCAGCTCCCCTTGCCCAAAAGCAATTCTGCTTTGCTTCTTTGAAACAAGAGCAGGTTTCCTGTTCTCGCTTCAATGAAGCAAAGCAGTGCTCCCGCCCTGCCATAGCAAACAGCAATGTCCCAGAGTGGGCACCCAGGATATTGCGGGAGCCGGCCCTAGGGGGTGGGGGTCCCCAGGGCCATCAAGGGCTCCAGGAGGGGGGCCAAGTGGCCCCCCTCCCAACTCTTTAAAGCCTTTAAAGCTCTTTAAAGGAGGTGGTGGTCCCCGGGGCCAGGGGTCTGCAATGGACCCATGTACTTCATTTTACTATGTCTCGGGGAGGTGGTTGTCCCAGGGGTGTGGGGTGACTCGAGCCCCTCACACCATTTGTTGTTAAATTAGAGCCCAGTGGACGTGACAGTCCCTGGGGCTGCGGGGGGACCACGTGCTCCCGCATTTCATTATCAAAGCCCCAGGGTAGTGGCAGTCCCCGGGGCAGTGTGGGGGGGCAGGAGCCCTCCATTCATTTTTTTTATAAATAAGCCCCAGGGAGGGGGTGGTTTCCGGGACTGCGGGGGGCTCCATGCCCCCTGCACATTATGGATGAAGCCCCGGGAGGTGGTAGTCCTCTGGGCTGAGGGGGCCCCCACAGACCCCTGCTACATAATCAGGCATTGCCCCGGGACCTGGCCCACCTGGGGGCTTAAGAAAAACAAAGTGCAGGAGCCAGCTGGTTTTTTTTTTCATCCGGCTTCGCGCACCCAGCACAAATTTGGCTGATTTTGTTTTAAAAAATGCTTTTTTGGGGCCTGAGGGTCCTTCTGAGACCCCCTGAATAGGCCTAGGGTGTTTTCTGTTTTTTCATCTTTTTTCTACGGATTTCTTGTGACTCAGTTACCGAGTAACATGATTGCTGCCAACACCTGGTTTTGAATGTTGGCAGCCAATCAGAATGAAGCTCGTGCTCGAGAGGATTTGCGACTCCTCCTCTGTGCTCGGCTATTGATATTTTCATTTTTTTAATTTCTCAGGAACTACTGAACGGATTTACAACTTTTTTTTAAAAAAGGTCACTTTCTGAACCAAGAGCTACCTTTTTGCCAAATTTGGTGTAATTCCATTCAGAATTTTGGGCAGTAGCCTGTTCCAGAATTGCTAAGGAAATTAACATGGAGAAAACACGTTTTGGGACCCCCTTTTTTTCTCGGCCAAACTTTCAGGACAGGAGCTGACCAGAGCTGGTCCTTAGGTTTGAAAATTTCACAAAGATTCGTCACACGGCGCCAAAGATATTGGCAAAAGAAAAAACGCTTTTTTAATAGAAACAAGGTCTTAACTATAACTAATGGCGACCGCCAGTGCATATATATTCTTCGTGGAGAGGATTTTTGTTCATGGACAATTTACACACTCACCAGTGGCGTGAAAGAGCCCCCGCTCTACCAAGTGGCAGGAGTTTTGTTGGCACTAGCTGTTCCAGCTTGCTTTTGTGTTGCCGAGGGATCGGATTAACTCCTGCCCATCTCCGCTATGGACAGCGCTATGGATGTTGCCAGAAATGGCCCTTGACTACATGAGGGGCCAGGTGCACTATCATTGTGACTCACATCCTGCTGGATTCATATGTTGGGGGTTGGAGCATTAAGGGGACCCAAGCGAACCAGTGGACATTATTTCTGCTTGAATTATCAGTCCTGAAACAACGATCCTTTCTCCCTGCTGCCTTCCCCTCGCAACCGGTCTCTAGGAACACTGCTTTCTGGGACATGTAGTTGTTTTGTGACCGCAGTGGCAGTGCGGTCACGTGGCTTGGGGTGGTATTCTCCCTCCTACGAGGGTCAAGCAGAACACATAAAGGTGGGGCCTGAGGTCTATTCAGCTAAACACCAGCATCAGAAGGAGGCTAAAAGGCCGAAAGGCATCATGCCATTGCTGTATACCAATAAAGGGTTTCCGTGGTTTCCCCAATGTGGCCTCTTACCTTTTCTTCGTGGAGAGGATTTTTGTTCATGGACAATTTACACGCTAGCCAGCGGCGTGAAAGAGGCCCTGCTCTACCAATCGGCAGGAGTTTTGTTGGCACTAGCTGTTCCAGCTTGCTGTTGTGTTGCTGAGGGATCGGATTTACTCCTTCCCACCTCCGCTATCGACAACGCTATGGATGTTGCCAGAAATGGCCCATGACTACACGAGGAGCCAGGTGCACTGTCATTGTAACTTGCGTCCTGCTGGATTCATATGTCAGGTTGGAGCGTCAAGGGGACCCAAGGGAACCTGTGGACATTATTTCTGCTTGAATTACCAGTCCTGAAACAACGCACCTTTCTCCCTGCAGTCTTCCCCTCGCAACCCATCACTAGGAACACTACTTTCTGGGACATGCAGTTGTTTTGTGACAGCAGTGGCAGTGTGGTCACGTGGCTTGGGGGCGGTATTCTCCCTCCAACGAGGGTCAAGCAGGGCACATAAAAGGCGGGGCCTGAGGTCTATTCAGTTAAACAGTGGCGTCAGAAGAAGGCTAAAAGGCCAAAATGCATCACGCCATTGCTGTATACCAATAAAGGGTTTCCGTGGTTTCCCCAATGTGGCCTCTTACCTTTTCTTCGTGGAGAGGATTTTTGATCATATATATATATATATTCAGTGAAAAACAGTAGGTTTCAGACATGTTATAGTTAGGAATTAGCATTTAAAAAACCTTTGAAATTCACTGAAAAAAACATAGGTTTCAGACATGTTATAGTTAGGTATTAGCATTTTAAAAACTTTAGAAATTCACTGAAAAAACCATAGGTTTTAGGGGTGTTATAGTTAGTTGGACATTTCACTCGTACAAAACCATTGAAATTCCTCCGTTATAGTTAGTTGTACTAACTATAACTCGCGCGCCCGCAATCCACTGCTGAAGATGTCACATATTATATCATTCATGACATGGTCAGTGACATCACTGATGACATCACTGATGACATCTCAAATGACATCACTGATGACATCACTGATGACATCATGCACGTGACAATCTGATACATCTTATTACACACTAGTATAACCTTTCAACACTCATTATAAAATATGATGTACCATATTTGAAATGATTGACACACCAACATCAGTGAGTCCTACATCTACACACACATCTAAACACTTACTTATAGATTCACTCATACATGCTAACAAAGATCAATAGAACACTATTAAATATACTTATAAACCTACATCGACATTACACACCACAACACATCCTATTCACGTATGCAGCCATCCTACTCACTTATGCAAACAATTGATTATATTTACTGAGCTACACACTTATACAAACACCACTTCATTTATTCATATAGATAGTAACTCATACTTAGTGTGTTATAAAATCACTATTACAAGTATACAGTTATCAATACAGTCACTCATACAATCACATAAAATCACCAATGTTATCCTATGGGAGGAAATTCACTTAGCAAGTAATTAGTGTTATCGTTACTTTTTCTTACTCAGTGGTGGATCCTGGATCCAGCACTGATGCATCTCCTGTAAACAGTTGAAAGAATGTGTTTAAGTCATACATGGGATTTGTTAGGAATATTTGTAGTTTTTGAAAATAGACACTTAGAAACTTTTCTGGTGAAAATGGATTCCCATGGAAGGAAATACAAGTTACTGGTAAGTATGGTTAGAATAAATTTTCAGGGTCAGTGCTGGGCTAAAAGATGCAGCACTGGGTTCTCTCATGATAACAGGTGAGTAAATCGGAATTCGTTGTTTGGATGATTTTAGGTGAATATTTAAAAGTTCCAAAACTCCACACTTAGGAGAATTTCCAAGTGAAACTAGTCAATGTTATCCTATGGAAGGAAATTCAAGTTACTGGTAAGTATGGTTAGAATTACTTTTGAGGATCAGTACTGGGCTCAAAGATGCTGCATTCAGGTCTATCCTGATAACAGGTGAGTAAATAGGAATTCGTAGTATATCCAGTAAGCGCCACAGAGCTGCATAGCAGAAAGATGTAAAAAGGGGCACGGCCTGCACCACCTCTCTGCAACGCAGCGCAGTGGCGCTTCCTGGAAGCACCTGGTGGGCTACTTGGCCCCCATGGTCCCTCAGGTTTGAAGTGAAATTTTTTCCCCAACTTAAAACGCGCCACAGGGCGTGTTTGCAGACATGTCACCTCAGGTTCCACCTCCTTCATTCACCATTGTGCAAACACGCCCTGTGGTGCATTTTAGGTTGAGGAATTAATTCTTCTTCAATCTTGAGGGTCCCTGGGGCCAAATAGCCCACCAGGTACCTCCAGTCAGCGCCACAGAGCTGCGTTGCAGAGAGGTGTAGAAAGGGGCGTGGCCTCTGAACACCTCACTGCAATGAAGCTCCCTGACGCATACTGGAGGCACCTGGTGGGCTAGACCACGCCCCTTTTTACAACACTCTGCAATGCAGCTCCTTGGTGCTTATTGGAGGTACCTGGTGGGCTAGTGGGCCCCCAGGGAACCTCAGGATTAAAGAGGAATTAATTCCCCAACTTAAAACGCGCCACAGGGCGTGTTTGCACACATATCACCTCAGGCCCCGCCCCCTACCTTCACCACTGTGCAAACGTGCCTTGTGGCACGTTTTAAGTTGGGGGATTATGGCCCATTGAATCCCGATGGTCCCTGGGGTCCAACTAGCCCACCAGGTACCTCCAGTAAGCGCCACAAGGCTGTGTTGCAGAGAGGTGTAAAAAGGGGCGTGACCTCTGAACACCTCTTTGCAACGCAGCCCCCTGGCGCATACTGGAGGTTCCTGGTGGGCTAGTTGGCCCCCAGGGACCCCGAGTATTCAAGGGGAATGTGTCCCCCCTCTGCAAACGTGCCAGGGGTCGCATTTGCAGAGTGGTGCAAGGAGGGGGCGTGGCCTCCGGCCCAATCCCGTTTAAAAAATATATATTTTTAAAGAAGGGGGGTTGTGTAGCCCCCCTTCTTTTTCTAATGTATTGGCCCTGGGGACCCCATCCCCCAGGGCCTGCCCCCAATTTTTAATAAAAGACAAATCGGCCATAATTTGCCCCGGGGACACCATACCCCGGGGCTAGACCCTTTTTTTTAATTGTTATTTTGGAGGGGGGCTGCTTTGCCCCCCTCCTGTGGCCAGTAGTGGCCCCGGGGACCTCTTCCCCTGGGCCCGTTTCTTTTTTTTAATGGGTTTTTGTGGGAGGGGAGCCGCGTGGCCTCCCTCCCTCCCGGGCCACTGCTAGCTAGCCCCTGGGACCCCATCCTCCGGGGCTGGCCCTCTTTTTTGGGGGATGTTGGGGGTCTCAATCCCCCCACAGTCCCAGCCAGCTCCCCGCATCCTGCGGGAGCCGGCAATGCTTTTCCACATGGGGAGCAGCTAACATGCTGCTCCCCCTGTAGAAAAGCAATCTGCTTTAATATTTGGCTTCCTGCTCTCTCTTCCAAATAGGAAAGCAGTTTGCAATAACAGGGTGGGAGCTGTGAGGCTCCCGTCCTGTCATTACAAACTACAGTGTCACGGAAGTTGGCACCTTGGGACACTGCAGGAGCCGGCCCTGGGGGGTGGCGGTCCCCTGGAGCTAGACAAGTATCCAGGAAGGGGGCCGATCGGCCACCCTCCCACATTTTAACGAAACCCCGGGGGTGGCGGTCCCCGGGGCTGGAGGGGCCTTGGAGCCCCCCACACTTAATGTTTTGAAGCCCTGGGAGGGTGGCAGTCCCCGGGGCTGCGGGGGCCTGAGAGCCCCCTGCATATATTAAGCTAGAGCCCCGGGGTGGCGGTCCCTGAGGCAGTGTGGGGGGGATTGGGACCCCCCCACACTGTGTTTTTGATGATGCCCCTGGGATTTGGCCCCCGAAGGCAAATTAGCATATTTAGCGATGGAGACCTCATTTCTTTGTTTTTTTTTATTGGCAGGATGCACGTATACTGCGTGCATCTTCCCGTTTTTTGGGGGGGGCCTTGGGGGTCCTTGTGGGACCTCCTGAGAAGGCCTAGGGGGTCAGGGTGTTTCTACCCTGCCCCCTTTTCACATTTTGCGACGTTTTGGGGGGTTAGAAGTGCGAGGCACAAGATGGCTGCCAACAATTCCTGATTTGGCACAAGTCTGAACTAAGGACTACCTCTTTGCCAAATTTGGTGTAATTCCGTTCAGCAGTTCGGGCTGTAGCTGCGGCTAAAGGTCCTATGGGAAATTGCATGGGGAAAACGCGTTTTGGGACCCCCCTTTTTCTCAGCCCCCGCTTGACTAATCACTGTGAAACTTTAAGGATAAGAGCGGACCGGAGCTGGCCAAAAGTTTTGAAAATTTCGCCAAGTTTGGTCAACCGGCATCAAAGTTATTCTAAATAGAATGTTGAAGATTTCCTATGGATAATAGGTCCTAACTATAACTACCTACAGGCGATCGCAGTAGGTAATCTATATATATATATATATATTTTTTTTTTATATATATATATATATATATATATATATATATATATATATATAAACATATATATAAATAATTATTTGCAATGTCATCAGTGATATCACTGATCATGTCATGAGTTATGTATTATGTGAGTTCATAAGTAGTTCATTGCAGGGGCAGAAGTTGTAGTTATCTCAGTTAACTATAACAGCTGAATTTCACTGGTTTTGTTCGAGTGAAATGTGAGGCTAACTATAATGTCTCTGTAACCTTTGGCTTTCACAGTGAATTTCTAAGGGTTCTTTCAATTTTATTTCCAAACTATAATGTCCCTGTAACCTTTGTTTTTTTCAGTCAATTTCAAAGGTTTTTTCAATTCTATATCCTAACTATAACATCCCTGTAACCTTTGGTTTTGTCAGTGAATCTACATATATATTAGTAGGTATAGAGAGGAAAGCTTTTCCATTGAAAAGGTGCTTTTTGTTTTGCTATTGAATTTGCACCCTTTGACGAATCTTCAGTGAACTTTCCAGAAAAAAAGAGAATTCACCTCAGATCCTCCATGGAAAGATTGGGGGTGATCTGTCAAGTGAGGGCTGAAAAAAGGGGGTCAAAAAAGCAAATTTCCCCATGCATTTTCCATAGACTCCTTTCGGAAGTGCTAATCAAAAACTGTTGAACGGAATTACACCAAATTTGGCAGGAAGCTAAATCTTGGATTATGCAATTTGGTGTAAATCCCTTCAGTTGAAATTATGGTAAACAATATTTGTATATCTGGACAGTTGGGTTTGAGGAACTCCTGTGAGAGGCTTGTGGGGACGTTAAATAAAAAATAGAGTGTTCTGATTGGCCCAGCAAACCTTTTCCCATGGGTCATTTCGCTCCCACAGAGTCTGATTCGCTTGACTGAGTGAACACTCTTATTGAGAAAAATTTGCTGCCTGTAATTACAGGACTCGGGTCCCCTGTCCTGAAGTAAAAAAAATATATGTATAAAAGAGGAGGATATGCATACCTTGCCCTCCTGTACTCAGCAATTTTGGCCACTATCCTGAAGGAGTTCTAGCAGGACCACAACAAAATATTTCATAATAAATAAATATTGGGAGGGGAGCATCTGCTGGGCTCCACTCACAGAGCACACATAGAGCACCAGGCACACCATCCCCCAGGGCTGGGTCTATTTAATATAGGGGTGTGTGTGGCTCCCCTCTCTAATCCAATGTTGGCTCTGGGGACCCCATTCCCTGGGGCGGAAATGTAAAAAAAGGAGAGGAGGGCCTCACGACTCCCCTCCTTGAGCCTGAAAAAGGCCCCAGGGGCCCCATCCTCTGAGGCTGTAAAAATAAGATGGGCTGCACACCCCCCCATAGATCTTGGCGCGGGGAAGGGGTCCCCGGATCCCAAGAAGGCTCATGGAGGAGGGCCGCCCAGCCTCCTCCTTTGTTTTTATCGCTATGGCCCCAGGAGATGGCATTCCAAGGCCCCCCAGTCCTTCTTTATTGTATTTTACCATTGGGGATGGGGTACTTGGGGCCTATTGTTGCTCATTGAGGGGGACTGCATGCCCACTCGCCCTTGATTTTAGCCCTGTGGCATGGGGTCCCCTGGGGCCTAAAATGCTTGGGAAGGGGGACCTCTCCTCAACTTATTTTGACTGGCCCCGGGGGATGTTGTCACCAGGGCCAACTAATGCTTGGGGAGGAAGGCTGCATGCCCCCTCCCCTTAACAAACATGTTTTGGCCAAGGGAGTTTGTGGTCTCTGGGGCCCTGTGGCTAACCCTATGCTGCACAGACCAAAGGGTGTGGGGGACTGGGGTTGGCAACCGGCTGGGGGCTTTGCCACAGGGCCCAGTGGCATGCAAAGCCCTGTGGCCAACCCTCTGTTGCACCTGGACAAAGGCTGACACCTTTACCCAACCAACCCCAGACCTCCACAATACCAAGTCAGACTCTTGTATTGATGAATTTGCTGGAAAACCATACCCTGCGCTACAACAGGAAAAGACAAATATTATATTTTTACTAATCTCTAAATCAGTCATTTCATGGTGAAGGACTTTGTTTGAAAACACAACATTTTCAAGATCTCACAAAAAGAGAGCATGTTGTTCAAAAGACAATGTAATTAGTTAAGAAAGGAAGTCCTGTAAAGTGTTTCAGACTGGCCTAACGTGGCTTAAGTGGCAAAGATTCCATCTCCCTGAACCCCGCCATAGCTGGCCAGGCATATCTAGAGTTGTCCACACAAGCAACATACATTTTTCCAAGTGTGGCTCCCTTTACGGCAGGAGACACTCCATGGAATAAAGAACAAATGTCACAATCCAGCCATGCTGTTAGAGCCATCAGCCTTAGTGTGGTTTTCCCATGTTTTACACCTCCAGTTTTGCTGATCTCATTTGTATTGGCACTAGCACTCTGTGCACTTTACCACTGATAACCGTTGTTAAAGGCTGTGTGTTCCCACCCTAAAATATGGTAAATGTGGCTTACATACTGTTGTACTTAGATTTATTGCTGCTCAGCCAGTATGCATGAGTGTGTGTGTGGAATGTTGGAGTGCCTGATGACTGAGTAGAATGTTGGTGTGCCTGGTGGACTAGAGGAATGACAGTTAGAGAGAGTGGGCTGAGCATCAAAGATGCCATGAATCAGCTTGTAACAACTTATCTACCTGTAACTACCTTCCTGTAACTTACCAATAAACCTCTACCTTGGTTTACCTTGTTTCTACAATTTATCCTTTCAACACATACAATTGGCACATTTAATTTACTTCTAAGCCCCTAGTAAAGTGGTACTAACTTTAACCAGGGCTTGTAAATTAAATTCTACTAGTGGACCTTCAGCACTACTTGTCCCACCCACTTAAGTAGCCTGTCGAATATGTCTCAGGCCTACCATGGCAGCCTGTGTGGGCAGTTTTAAATTGCCATTTTGACCAGGCAAAATAAACTTTTTACCAATCCTAAACCTTCCTTTTTAGTATATATATGTGACCCTAGGGTTGTCCCTATACAGCCCATACATCAGGGTGTAGTGTATTTAAAAGGTTGGGCATGTTTTTTAGCTTTTACATATCCTGGGAGTGAAAAACTCTTACATTTCTTTTTTTTCTAAATTGCAACGCCTTCCTCTCCCGTATGGTAACATTGAGTTACCTTAATACCTGTAATAAGTGGCAACTTTTACCATGGAGCATGTAGGAATTTTGAGTTTGGTGTTTAAAGAATTGTAATTTAAAACCCTGTTTAGTGGCAAAGTTGGATCTTAAGTCACAATTCTGAAAATGCACTTTTGGAAAGTTTACCTTTTCTTGTCCTAGCCATTTGTTGCTTGTAGCGTGTAGCCTGGGTCACATGACTAGGTGTAGCTGACAGTTGGCTTGTGTGTATTGCTCCCAGACAGTGAGACAAAGGGGGATAGGTGTTGGCAGTATGGGTTATTTCTGACTTGAGGGGGGTATTAGCTGTCACCTAACACAAATTGCATACCTTTGCCACAACACATTTAGAAACGGATTTCACATTCGTCTTTTGTGCCCCCAGAAAAGCTGGGTTCCGGGTAGGGAGGCAGGAAATCCCAAACAGCTCAGGAGGTGTAAAGCTACAGAACCTTCTGCTACTTCGAAACTGGCACCACGTAGACATTTTCAACCCTCAGACACAACTCTTCAGTGCATCTCTGAACCTTTGGAAGACTCAGAAGGACTGCTGTGCTGCTTTACTGCAAGGCAAACTGATACTCTGCCCCCAATCCTACTCAGCTGCCCTGCTGCCTGAGTGAGAAGGACCGGTACTGCATCTTGAGCCCAGGACCATAAGAGGAACTCCAAGGACTAATTGGCTAGCCTCCTGATCAGAGCCTCAGGGACAAAAAAGGCTCCAACTTCCTTGAACCTGGCCCTTGGACCCTGCCTGCTGTGAGTATTGCCCCCTAAGTGGTGTCACCCAAGACATTTAAATGTATTCTTCCATAGGGAGTATTTTCAATTCTGATTTTCATTTGCAACTTGTTAAACGTATCATTCTGACCAGTTTGCTTCTTCTTGCTATCACTCATGCTTTGCTGTTTTTGCATGGTACCAGCGTTTCAATCTGAATGCTTTGTAAATGGACGTCTGAAGTTTTAAGTTCTTCATCTGAACTGTCACTCCGTGGAAACTGTTTACATTTCTCCTTAAATTTTCAACTTGATTTTTACTGAATTTTCAACCTTTTCTTCACCAGTTACAAATGAAACTTCTCACCCCTCTGGATACATGCTGAAAATTCTACTTGAATTATCACTTTAACTGTCACATTGTTCATCATTATGTGCATCTTAATCATCCGCTTCTGTCTCTTATACTGTTTCAACTGCTCTAACTCTTATTGTATGAGCAGCATGGATCCAATGAAGCACTCCAGCACACTTGACTGAACTATAGGTTTTAGGATAACTTGATGAGGGCCACTCCACTTTTTGTCTAAGCAGCCTTTGTGGCCATGTTTCCAAATGAGCATCAGATTCCCAACATTCAAGTTGTGACAGGGTGATTCCCTGTTATCTTTGGTGACTGCGTTCACCTGGTGAAAGACAGATTTAACGATATCAGCCAGACCTTTGCAATAATCTAAAACAATATCTTCAGTTATTGAAAATAATGCAGCTGAAAGTACATGTGCAAGTCACATTGCTCTACCCATGATGATCTTACGGGCAGACAAACCTAACTTTTTGTTTGGTGTACTTCCATGTTCATTAACACAAGAAAAAGTGCATCAGGCCACTTTAGGCCTGTCGAGGCACAGACAATTGCCGGGTTTGTTTTTTATGGTACTGTTAGTTCCCTCCACCACACAAGAATATTGTAGTTGATAACTGCAGTGGAATTTTTATTTGATCTCAAAAGCTGTCATAATTATCTGAATCACCTCCTTCTTAAAGAGAGCACCACAATCAGTTTCCACAGAGGTCAGGAAAGCAAAGCATAATATCAACTCCCCCAGCAGGATCACCTTGGCTACTGTCAGGCTCTCTGCTCTCTTATTGGAAAATGCTTCTACTCGTTTAAACAAGGAGACTACTACCAAGATGCATTTAAGTCCATTACAAAGTGCAATCTCAATAAAGTCTGGCAAATATGATTTCTGATTTGTCAGTGTGATTCATTACAGTAACAGTTATTTTACCTTGATTATTTAGGTGACAAACTAAACATCATTCACATATATCTTCAGCAGCATGTTGAATTCCTGTGTTTTTCCAGTTTTTTCCTAAACATATTGATTAGGCGATCTCTCCCTGCATGCTTTTGATTATGCAAATATTTACACATCGGTTGCAAAATTGCATCAGGAAGAGCATACTTCTGATCTCTATTCACATACAAAGACATAATTCTTTTTGTAACCTAATTTTATCCATTTCATTTTTTCATTCTCTGGAGCATACTCTTGCAGATCTCTTAGCTTGCTTACGAAAGTCTGCAATTGATCAATTATGAAACAATTCGCATGATATGAAAACTGTGTCACATCATTATTAACAACATTCTTGTTTCCATTTTTTTTAACCACTGACACTGCCTGCAAGGCACAATGCTTTGACATTTACTAAGCATACCTGTTTCTTAATATGACCAAATGCTTGATAGTCATATTGGATAGACACTTTACACCTGTCACTTGTTTTGCTTTCAGAATTATGTGTAACAAGTCCAATATATACATACTATTCTTAATAAGAGCACCTGAAGATGTCATGAATTCACTTTGTAACCAAAGCTGGCATAGACATGCACAAAACCAAATCCATATTGGCTATCTCTATAGATTGTCACATTTAAGTTCTCTGACAAGCATCAAACTCTTGTTAGAGTATCTATTTTGCTAGTTTTGCTAATATCACATTTGGTAAAGAATATGCCTCCAAAGTTTATGAAACAGAGCATACTGGATAACCATCTCTCAATCCTCCATATGGATACCTCAGACAGAAACAATCAACATACATTTGTAAATCTGAGTCCTCAAATTGCACTTCTACAATATCTGGTCTTGACTTTGTGCATAACTCAGACAATCGTGCTCCAGTTGGTCATCTACAATATTTTCCCTGCCTTCACATTTACCTGAAAGTGGAAGCAGTGTTGCAGGATTCTGGATGAACAAGTTACTTGCCTTTGGTAACACATTATCTGGTAGAGACTCTATCTAGCTGCAGATTCCTTACCTTTGAATTTCTCAGGCGGCATCCGGAAACTTTTACTGAGCAATACCCCTTGCGCGGAACGTCGGGTGGCTCCATTCGGCTCCGTGTGACATCGGTGGTGTTGTAAGCGTCGGTTATGATGTCCTGGTGCCTATAAAGGCTCCACCCAGGCCTGCGAACATCAGTGCTTTTCATTTTTTCCATGCCAGAAGCACAGAGCCACGAAGTAGCTGACGTAGACATGTGCACAACTATGGCCTTGAAAAGGGAAACAATCCTAGCCCTACAATATCAGTTCGCAGAGCGGGGAGACATGGGTTGGGCTGTAAGAAATGTTCAGCTAGATAGAGTCTCTCCCGTTTTTTGGGGGGGGCCTTGGGGGTCCTTGTGGGACCTCCTGAGAAGGCCTAGGGGGTCAGGGTGTTTCTACCCTGCCCCCTTTTCACATTTTGCGACGTTTTAGGGGGTTAGAAGTGCGAGGCACAAGATGGCTGCCAACACTTCCTGATTTGGCACAAGTCTGAACTAAGGACTACCTCTTTGCCAAATTTGGTGTAATTCCGTTCAGCAGTTCGGGCTGTAGCTGCGGCTAAAGGTCCTATGGGAAATTGCATGGGGAAAACGCGTTTTGGGACCCCCCTTTTTCTCAGCCCCCGCTTGACTAATCACTGTGAAACTTTAAGGATAAGAGCGGACCGGAGCTGGCCAAAAGTTTTGAAAATTTCGCCAAGTTTGGTCAACCGGCATCAAAGTTATTCTAAATAGAATGTTGAAGATTTCCTATGGATAATAGGTCCTAACTATAACTACCTACAGGCGATCGCAGTAGGTAATCTATATATATATATATATATATATATATATATATATATTTTTATATACTCACCTGCTGTCCGCACAGACCTACAGTCTTTGGAACCACTCGCCCACGCCACCAACCCGGTATTGCCAGTACAGTGCATGCTGGGAGAGGTAGTTCTCAGGACTGAAATGAACTGCCCAGGTGTGTCGAATACAAAGGGGGAGGAGTATGAAGTTGCGGATGAACATTTTTAACAGGACTGAGTGACATTTGGAGAGAACCAGTGAAGGGTACTGAGGAAGGCCGATGCCGAAATGCATTTACCGCCACTGCCAGCAACCCATTAAAAATACTTGCTGTTCCCTTGAAACCCCCTCTGGCCTCTTATTTCTGCAAAGAAATCTTTCGTCTACAAATTCTGCGCCCGCCAGAAGACGCAGCACAGATGGCCCTGCCCGACAAGAGTCCCGACTCAATTCCGGCACAACAAATACAAGATTGAGTAATCAATAGAAGTCGGAGACCGCCCGAACTCTCGGAAGGAATCAGGATGAAGGAGGTATTATATCCCCTTGGAGCATGACGCCTCGCATTTGGCAGCACCAAACCTGTATGAATTCCGGAGAGCAACGGCTGGGCAGCAAGGAGGGGGCCCAGGGGCACGCTCGTGGATTTTTTGGGAAGTTGTTTGGGGTTGTTTCCACTCACCTGCTGTCCGCACAGACCTACAGTCTTTGGAACCACTCGCCCACGCCACCAACCCGGTATTGCCAGTACAGTGCATGCTGGGAGAGGTAGTTCTCAGGACTGAAATGAACTGCCCAGGTGTGTCGAATACAAAGGGGGAGGAGTATGAAGTTGCGGATGAACATTTTTAACAGGACTGAGTGACATTTGGAGAGAACCAGTGAAGGGTACTGAGGAAGGCCGATGCCGAAATGCATTTACCGCCACTGCCAGCAACCCATTAAAAATACTTGCTGTTCCCTTGAAACCCCCTCTGGCCTCTTATTTCTGCAAAGAAATCTTTCGTCTACAAATTCTGCGCCCGCCAGAAGACGCAGCACAGATGGCCCTGCCCGACAAGAGTCCCGACTCAATTCCGGCACAACAAATACAAGATTGAGTAATCAATAGAAGTCGGAGACCGCCCGAACTCTCGGAAGGAATCAGGATGAAGGAGGTATTATATCCCCTTGGAGCATGACGCCTCGCATTTGGCAGCACCAAACCTGTATGAATTCCGGAGAGCAACGGCTGGGCAGCAAGGAGGGGGCCCAGGGGCACGCTCGTGGATTTTTTGGGAAGTTGTTTGGGGTTGTTTCCACTCACCTGCTGTCCGCACAGACCTACAGTCTTTGGAACCACTCGCCCACGCCACCAACCCGGTATTGCCAGTACAGTGCATGCTGGGAGAGGTAGTTCTCAGGACTGAAATGAACTGCCCAGGTGTGTCGAATACAAAGGGGGAGGAGTATGAAGTTGCGGATGAACATTTTTAACAGGACTGAGTGACATTTGGAGAGAACCAGTGAAGGGTACTGAGGAAGGCCGATGCCGAAATGCATTTACCGCCACTGCCAGCAACCCATTAAAAATACTTGCTGTTCCCTTGAAACCCCCTCTGGCCTCTTATTTCTGCAAAGAAATCTTTCGTCTACAAATTCTGCGCCCGCCAGAAGACGCAGCACAGATGGCCCTGCCCGACAAGAGTCCCGACTCAATTCCGGCACAACAAATACAAGATTGAGTAATCAATAGAAGTCGGAGACCGCCCGAACTCTCGGAAGGAATCAGGATGAAGGAGGTATTATATCCCCTTGGAGCATGACGCCTCGCATTTGGCAGCACCAAACCTGTATGAATTCCGGAGAGCAACGGCTGGGCAGCAAGGAGGGGGCCCAGGGGCACGCTCGTGGATTTTTTGGGAAGTTGTTTGGGGTTGTTTCCACTCACCTGCTGTCCGCACAGACCTACAGTCTTTGGAACCACTCGCCCACGCCACCAACCCGGTATTGCCAGTACAGTGCATGCTGGGAGAGGTAGTTCTCAGGACTGAAATGAACTGCCCAGGTGTGTCGAATACAAAGGGGGAGGAGTATGAAGTTGCGGATGAACATTTTTAACAGGACTGAGTGACATTTGGAGAGAACCAGTGAAGGGTACTGAGGAAGGCCGATGCCGAAATGCATTTACCGCCACTGCCAGCAACCCATTAAAAATACTTGCTGTTCCCTTGAAACCCCCTCTGGCCTCTTATTTCTGCAAAGAAATCTTTCGTCTATATATATATATATATATATATAAACATATATATAAATAATTATTTGCAATGTCATCAGTGATATCACTGATCATGTCATGAGTTATGTATTATGTGAGTTCATAAGTAGTTCATTGCAGGGGCAGAAGTTGTAGTTATCTCAGTTAACTATAACAGCTGAATTTCACTGGTTTTGTTCGAGTGAAATGTGAGGCTAACTATAATGTCTCTGTAACCTTTGGCTTTCACAGTGAATTTCTAAGGGTTCTTTCAATTTTATTTCCAAACTATAATGTCCCTGTAACCTTTGTTTTTTTCAGTCAATTTCAAAGGTTTTTTCAATTCTATATCCTAACTATAACATCCCTGTAACCTTTGGTTTTGTCAGTGAATCTACATATATATTAGTAGGTATAGAGAGGAAAGCTTTTCCATTGAAAAGGTGCTTTTTGTTTTGCTATTGAATTTGCACCCTTTGACGAATCTTCAGTGAACTTTCCAGAAAAAAGAGAATTCACCTCAGATCCTCCATGGAAAGATTCGGGGTGATCTGTCAAGTGAGGGCTGAAAAAAGGGGGTCAAAAAAGCAAATTTCCCCATGCATTTTCCATAGACTCCTTTCGGAAGTGCTAATCAAAAACTGTTGAACGGAATGACACCAAATTTGGCAGGAAGCTAAATCTTGGATTATGCAATTTGGTGTAAATCCCTTCAGTTGAAATTATGGTAAACAATATTTGTATATCTGGACAGTTGGGTTTGAGGAACTCCTGTGAGAGGCTTGTGGGGACGTTAAATAAAAAATAGAGTGTTCTGATTGGCCCAGCAAACCTTTTCCCATGGGTCATTTCGCTCCCACAGAGTCTGATTCGCTTGACTGAGTGAACACTCTTATTGAGAAAAATTTGCTGCCTGTAATTACAGGACTCGGGTCCCCTGTCCTGAAGTAAAAAAAATATATGTATAAAAGAGGAGGATATGCATACCTTGCCCTCCTGTACTCAGCAATTTTGGCCACTATCCTGAAGGAGTTCTAGCAGGATCACAACAAAATATTTCATAATAAATAAATATTGGGAGGGGAGCATCTGCTGGGCTCCACTCACAGAGCACACATAGAGCACCAGGCACACCATCCCCCAGGGCTGGGTCTATTTAATATAGGGGTGTGTGTGGCTCCCCTCTCTAATCCAATGTTGGCTCCGGGGACCCCATTCTCTGGGGCGGAAATGTAAAAA
This sequence comes from Lissotriton helveticus, assembly GCF_964261635.1. Taxonomy (NCBI): domain Eukaryota; kingdom Metazoa; phylum Chordata; class Amphibia; order Caudata; family Salamandridae; genus Lissotriton; species Lissotriton helveticus. The sequence continues at coordinate 1,476,132,440 of NC_136065.1, forward strand.
AAGGAGAGGAGGGCCTCACGACCCCCCTCCTTGAGCCTGAAAAAGGCCCCAGGGGCCCCATCCTCTGAGGCTATAAAAATAAGATGGGCTGCACACCCCCCCCATAGATCTTGGCGCGGGGAAGGGGTCCCCGGATCCCATGAAGGCTCATGGAGGAGGGCCGCCCAGCCTCCTCCTTTGTTTTTATCGCTATGGCCCCAGGAGATGGCATTCCAAGGCCCCCCAGTCCTTCTTTATTGTATTTTACCATTGGGGATGGGGTACTTGGGGCCTATTGTTGCTCATTGAGGGGGACTGCATGCCCACTCGCCCTAGATTTTAGCCCTGTGGCATGGGGTCCCCTGGGGCCTAAAATGCTTGGGAAGGGGGACCTCTCCTCAACTTATTTTGACTGGCCCCGGGGGATGTTGTCACCAGGGCCAACTAATGCTTGGGGAGGAAGGCTGCATGCCCCCTCCCCTTAACAAACATGTTTTGGCCAAGGGAGTTTGTGGTCTCTGGGGCCCTGTGGCTAACCCTATGCTGCACAGACCAAAGGGTGTGGGGGACTGGGGTTGGCAACCGGCTGGGGGCTTTGCCACAGGGCCCAGTGGCATGCAAAGCCCTGTGGCCAACCCTCTGTTGCACCTGGACAAAGGCTGACACCTTTACCCAACCAACCCCAGACATCCACAATGCCAAGTCAGACTCTTGTATTGATGAATTTGCTGGAAAACCATACCCTGCGCTACAACAGGAAAAGACAAATATTATATTTTTACTAATCTCTAAATCAGTCATTTCATGGTGAAGGACTTTGTTTGAAAACACAACATTTTCAAGATCTCACAAAAAGAGAGCATGTTGTTCAAAAGACAATGTAATTAGTTAAGAAAGGAAGTCCTGTAAAGTGTTTCAGACTGGCCTAACGTGGCTTAAGTGGCAAAGATTCCATCTCCCTGAACCCCGCCATAGCTGGCCAGGCATATCTAGAGTTGTCCACACAAGCAACATACATTTTTCCAAGTGTGGCTCCCTTTACGGCAGGAGACACTCCATGGAATAAAGAACAAATGTCACAATCCAGCCATGCTGTTAGAGCCATCAGCCTTAGTGTGGTTTTCCCATGTTTTACACCTCCAGTTTTGCTGATCTCATTTGTATTGGCACTAGCACTCTGTGCACTTTACCACTGATAACCGTTGTTAAAGGCTGTGTGTTCCCACCCTAAAATATGGTAAATGTGGCTTACATACTGTTGTACTTAGATTTACTGCTGCTCAGCCAGTATGCATGAGTGTGTGTGTGTAATGTTGGAGTGCCTGATGACTGAGTAGAATGTTGGTGTGCCTGGTGGACTAGAGGAATGACAGTTAGAGAGAGTGGGCTGAGCATCAAAGATGCCATGAATCAGCTTGTAACAACTTATCTACCTGTAACTACCTTCCTGTAACTTACCAATAAACATCTACCTTGGTTTACCTTGTGTCTACAATTTATCCTTTCAACACATACAATTGGCACATTTAATTTACTTCTAAGCCCCTAGTAAAGTGGTACTAACTTTAACCAGGGCTTGTAAATTAAATTCTACTAGTGGACCTTCAGCACTACTTGTCCCACCCACTTAAGTAGCCTGTCGAATATGTCTCAGGCCTACCATGGCAGCCTGTGTGGGCAGTTTTAAATTGCCATTTTGACCAGGCAAAATAAACTTTTTACCAATCCTAAACCTTCCTTTTTAGTATATATATGTGACCCTAGGGTTGTCCCTATACAGCCCATACATCAGGGTGTAGTGTATTTAAAAGGTTGGGCATGTTTTTTAGCTTTTACATATCCTGGGAGTGAAAAACTCTTAAATTTCTTTTTTTTCTAAATTGCAACGCCTTCCTCTCCCGTATGGTAACATTGAGTTACCTTAATACCTGTAATAAGTGGCAACTTTTACCATGGAGCATGAAGGAATTTTGAGTTTGGTGTTTAAAGAATTGTAATTTAAAACCCTGTTTAGTGGCAAAGTTGGATCTTAAGTCACAATTCTGAAAATGCACTTTTGGAAAGTTTACCTTTTCTTGTCCTAGCCATTTGTTGCTTGTAGCGTGTAGCCTGGGTCACATGACTAGGTGTAGCTGACAGTTGGCTTGTGTGTATTGCTCCCAGACAGTGAGACAAAGGGGGATAGGTGTTGGCAGTATGGGTTATTTCTGACTTGAGGGGGGTATTAGCTGTCACCTAACACAAATTGCATACCTTTGCCACAACACATTTAGAAACGGATTTCACATTCGTCTTTTGTGCCCCCAGAAAAGCTGGGTTCCGGGTAGGGAGGCAGGAAATCCCAAACAGCTCAGGAGGTGTAAAGCTACAGAACCTTCTGCTACTTCGAAACTGGCACCACGTAGACATTTTCAACCCTCAGACACAACTCTTCAGTGCATCTCTGAACCTTTGGAAGACTCAGAAGGACTGCTGTGCTGCTTTACTGCAAGGCAAACTGATACTCTGCCCCCAATCCTACTCAGCTGCCCTGCTGCCTGAGTGAGAAGGACCGGTACTGCATCTTGAGCCCAGGACCATAAGAGGAACTCCAAGGACTAATTGGCTAGCCTCCTGATCAGAGCCTCAGGGACAAAAAAGGCTCCAACTTCCTTGAACCTGGCCCTTGGACCCTGCCTGCTGTGAGTATTGCCCCCTAAGTGGTGTCACCCAAGACATTTAAATGTATTCTTCCATAGGGAGTATTTTCAATTCTGATTTTCATTTGCAACTTGTTAAACGTATCATTCTGACCAGTTTGCTTCTTCTTGCCATCACTCATGCTTTGCTGTTTTTGCATGGTACCAGCGTTTCAATCTGAATGCTTTGTAAATGGACGTCTGAAGTTTTAAGTTCTTCATCTGAACTGTCACTCCGTGGAAACTGTTTACATTTCTCCTTAAATTTTCAACTTGATTTTTACTGAATTTTCAACCTTTTCTTCACCAGTTACAAATGAAACTTCTCACCCCTCTGGATACATGCTGAAAATTCTACTTGAATTATCACTTTAACTGTCACATTGTTCATCATTATGTGAATCTTAATCATCAGCTTCTGTCTCTTATACTGTTTCAACTGCTCTAACTCTTATTGTATGAGCAGCATGGATCCAATGAAGCACTCCAGCACACTTGACTGAACTATAGGTTTTAGGATAACTTGATGAGGGCCACTCCACTTTTTGTCTAAGCAGCCTTTGTGGCCATGTTTCCAAATGAGCATCAGATTCCCAACATTCAAGTTGTGACAGGGTGATTCCCTGTTATCTTTGGTGACTTCGTTCACCTGGTGAAAGACAGATTTAACGATATCAGCCAGACCTTTGCAATAATCTAAAACAATATCTTCAGTTATTGAAAATAATGCAGCTGAAAGTACATGTGCAAGTCACATTGCTCTACCCATGATGATCTTATGGGCAGACAAACCTAACTTTTTGTTTGGTGTACTTCCATGTTCATTAACACAAGAAAAAGTGCATCAGGCCACTTTAGGCCTGTCAAGGCACAGACAATTGCCGGGTTTGTTTTTTATGGTACTGTTAGTTCCCTCCACCACACAAGAATATTGTAGTTGATAACTGCAGTGGAATTTTTATTTGATCTCAAAAGCTGTCATAATTATCTGAATCACCTCCTTCTTAAAGAGAGCACCACAATCAGTTTCCACAGAGGTCAGGAAAGCAAAGCATAATATCAACTCCCCCAGCAGGATCACCTTGGCTACTGTCAGGCTCTCTGCTCTCTTATTGGAAAATGCTTCTACTCGTTTAAACAAGGAGACTACTACCAAGATGCATTTAAGTCCATTACAAAGTGCAATCTCAATAAAGTCTGGCTGCAAGCTGGTAAATATGATTTCTGATTTGTCAGTGTGATTCATTACAGTAACAGTTATTTTACCTTGATTATTTAGGTGACAAACTAAACATCATTCACATACATCTTCAGCAGCATGTTGAATTCCTGTGTTTTTCCAGTTTTTTCCTAAACATATTGATTAGGCGATCTCTCCCTGCATGCTTTGATTATGCAAATATTTACACATCGGTTGCAAAATTGCATCAGGAAGAGCATACTTCTGATCTCTATTCACATACAAAGACATCATTCTTTTTGTAACCTAATTTTATCCATTTCATTTTTTCATTCTCTGGAGCATACTCTTGCAGATCTCTTAGCTTGCTTACGAAAGTCTGCAATTGATCAATTATGAAACAATTTGCATGATATGAAAACTGTGTCGCATCATTATTAACAACATTTTTGTTTCCATATTTTTTAACCACTGACACTGCCTGCAAGGCACAATGCTTTGACATTTACTAAGCATACCTGTTTCCTAATATGACCAAATGCTTGATAGTCATATTGGATAGACACTTTACACCTGTCACTTGTTTTGCTTTCAGAATTATGTGTAACAAGTCCAATATATACATACTATTCTTAATAAGAGCACCTGAAGATGTCATGAATTCACTTTGTAACCAAAGCTGGCATAGACATGCACAAAACCAAATCCATATTGGCTATCTCTATAGATTGTCACATTTAAGTTCTCTGACAAGCATCAAACTCTTGTTAGAGTATCTATTTTGCTAGTTTTGCTAATATCACATTTGGTAAAGAATATGCCTCCAAAGTTTATGAAACAGAGCATACTGGATAACCATCTCTCAATCCTCCATATGGATACCTCAGACAGAAACAATCAACATACATTTGTAAATCTGAGTCCTCAAATTGCACTTCTACAATATCTGGTCTTGACTTTGTGCATAACTCAGACAATCGTGCTCCAGTTGGTCATCTACAATATTTTCCCTGCCTTCACATTTACCTGAAAGCGGAAGCAGTGTTGCAGGATTCTGGATGAACAAGTTACTTGCCTTTGGTAACACATTATCTGGTAGAGACTCTATCTAGCTGCAGATTCCTTACCTTTGAATTTCTCAGGCGGCATCCGGAAACTTTTACTGAGCAATACCCCTTGCGCGGAACGTCGGGTGGCTCCATTCGGCTCCGTGTGACATCGGTGGTGTTGTAAGCGTCGGTCATGATGTCCTGGTGCCTATAAAGGCTCCACCCAGGCCTGCGAACATCAGTGCTTTTCATTTTTTCCATGCCAGAAGCACAAAGCCACGAAGTAGCTGACGTAGACATGTGCACAACTATGGCCTTGAAAAGGGAAACAATCCTAGCCCTACAATATCAGTTCGCAGAGCGGGGAGACATGGGTTGGGCTGTAAGAAATGTTCAGCTAGATAGAGTCTCTAACAGATAATGTGTTACCGAACGTAAGTAACTTGTTCATCTGATAGAGACTTCTAGCTGCAGATTCTTTACCTTTGAATTAGATACCCAAGTCATACCATCCCGGCGGTGGGTTGCGGACTCACATCCTAAATTGAAAAGTCTTTCAGGACTAAACGGGCAAAATGTCTGTCCCTGAGAACTTGCCCAACATGGCAGTAATGTTTTGTGTCCATGTGCAAGGATGCCCACGTTGGTACCTGACAGATGTCTTGGACTGGGACACCCCAACCAAGGCCGTTGTTGCATCCTTCCTTCTGGTGTAATGGGCTTTTAATCTCTGAGGAAGCTGGTCCTTTGCCAAGGCATAACAAATGTCCTCTTCTGCACTGCCCTTCCCTTTCTTGCTCCCACGTACCCCACAAAGAGTAGGTCATTCACTTAGAACTCTTTTGTGCAGTCACGGCAGAACGACAATGCTCTTGTTGGGTCCAGCCGATGGAGACGCTCCTCTTCCTTAGAGGGATGCGGGAGAGCAAATAAGGTGGGCAAAGTGATAAACGGACCCAGATGGAATGGGGTCACCACCTTTGGCAAAAAAGATACCCTGGTGCTAAGCACCACCTTGCTCGGAAAGGACATAAGATAAGGAGGCAAGCAAGATGACGCCTGCAACTCACTCACCCTCCCGGCAGATGTAATTGCCACCAAAAAGGCTGTTTTGAAGGTCAACAGCCAGAGGGGGTAATTGTGCAAAGTCTCAAAAAGAGCACACATCAGGTAGGTGAGGACCAATTTAAGGTCCCTCTGTGGCATAACAAAGGGTGTGGTTGGAAACAAGTGAGCAAGCCCTTTCTGAAATCTATGTACAATGGGAGATTGTAAGCCTCAAAAAAGCAGACAGAGCAGAAAGATAATCCTTGAGAGTTCCCAAGGCAGAGCCCTGCTGGGAAAGGGTTAGAATGAATAAAAGGACAGTAGAAAGAGGTGCAGAAAGAGGGTCAACTGACCTTTCTGTACAGTATAATGCAATTTTCTGCCAACGGCAGTCGTATACTGTCTTAGTGGAGGGACGCCTGGCCACCAGTATAACTTTAGAGACTTCGGGAGGATGGTCAAAAGCTATCAACTGTCACCCCTCAATCTCCAAGAGGTGCAGAGTTGATAGGTTCGGGTTGAGAATCCTCCTCTGCTGCTTTGACAGAAGATCCTCCCGAAGGGGAAGCCTGTTTGGAGGATTGATACTCACTCTCAGACGCGCTTGATACCAGACTCTCCTCGCCCAGTCCGGAGCTCCAAGAATGACTTGGGTCCAGTTGCTTCTGATCTTCTTCAGAACCCTGGGCAGGAGTGGCATACAGCAGGCCTGAGCTCCACTCCCGACGACAGGCATCACCGAGTGAAAGCCACCTTCGAAACTCCAGTGTGCAGAACCGCTGACACTGCGAATTCTCTTCGGTGGGAAACAAATCTAACCAAGGTTCTCCCCACTGCTGAAAGAGACCTCGCGCCGCCTCCGACTGGAGATGCCACTCGTAAGCGGCTAGGCATAAATGGATTAGTTAGTCCGCCCTGGCATTCAAGTGACCTGCCAGGTGGTGAACCACCAGGGTTATGCCCTGCTGTTCCAGCCATGTCCAGAGATACAGGTCCTCTAGACAAAGGGTCCACGACACCACACCACCCTGCTTGTTGCAATACCACATGGCAGTGGTATTGTCTGTGAATACCTGCACCAACTTTCCCTTGTCAGAGGGAAGGAATTATTTCAATGCCAACCAACTCGCCCGTAGCTCCAACAAATTTATGTGGAGCCCCATCTTTTCCAGAGACTAGTGTCCCCTGATCTCCATCCCAAGTGAGATGCGTTTGTAACAACCGTGAGATCTGGTTGGGGAAGGGAGAGGGTTCTGCCATACAACCAATTGCGGTTCGTTAAGACCACTGCAGATCTTTCACGGTTCCTTCTGAGATCTGGACCAAGTCGGTGTGATTTTCCTGATGCTGTGCCCATTGGAACTACAAGTCCTACTGCAGAGACCGCGTATGCCATCTGGCATGTCTTACCAACAGGATGCAGGAGGTTTTTAGACCCAACAGCCTCAGAGTCAGTCTCCCCAAAATCCAAGATAGAGGCAGAAATATCAGAAACATAGCCTGAATATCCTGGACTCACTACTCGGGAGGATAAGCCCGAAACGGCACTGTGTCCAGAACAGCTCAGATGAAACGGAACGTCGGAGAAGGAGTCAGGTGCGACTTCAGCACATCTATAGAAAACCCCAGCGAATGCAGGAGGTTCCCTGTACTCTGAAGGTGGGGGACGACAACCTGAGGTGAGGGCGCCTTCAACAGCCAGTCATCAAGGTAGGGGAATACTAACACTCCTAACCTGCGCAAATGAGCTGCGACCACTGCCATCATCTTTGTGAGCACCCGAGGGGCACTGGTAAGGCCGAAAGGGCGCACAGTAAATTGAAAGTGCTCGCGGCCTATCGTGAACCACAGGTAACGTCTGTGGCCCAGCAGGATGGGACTATGAAAGTACGCGTCCTGTAAGTCCAACGCTAGATTGATGAGATTGACAGTCAAAGATCTTAAATGGGCCATAGCACATTGTTTTTCTTTGGAATCAGAAAGTTGCGTAAATAAAAGTCACTGTCTACTTCTGAAACTGGGACCCTTTCTATAGCTCCTTTGGCCAAGAGACTAGTAAATTCCTCCTGGAGCAACTTTAAATGATCCTCTGTCAGCTGTTCCTGATTTGGCAGAATAGGAGGGAAAGAAAGAAAAGGTAGGGAATAGCCCTCCAGGACTATCTGCAAGACCCACTTGTCTGAAGTTATGGACCTCCAGTGGGGGGTTGTGATGACAAACTCTCCCATCAACTGAAGTTGTGTGGTCCTGCAGAATCAGCCTAGGAGTGCTTGGGGGGTGCGGCTGCTGAGGGCAGTGTGGTCGATGACTTCTGACCTCCCTTCCGAGCTCAGAATGCACCGCGTCCTTGTCCTCGCACGGCTTGGACAGCTTGTTCAGGAAGGTGGCTGGGATATGGTTGACACAGCTGAAAACCCCTTCCGTTGCCACAAAAGGGGCAAAAGGAAGACTGGCCACAGGGGTGGCGGAGAGAGCCAAGGATTTGGCCGTAGCTCGAGAGTCCATGAACCTGACCAGGGCTGAGTCTGTCTTTTCCCATAAAGATGGGTTCCGTCAAAGGGCATGTCCATCAACTTGGTTTGGACAGCGCCCCAGAAGCCAGTAGTACAAAACCAGACCTGGTGCCTCAAGCCCACCATCGTTGAAATAGATCTGCCCAGTGAATTGGGCGTATCTAGGCCACAAAGTATGGTGAATTTTGCTGCATTTCTCCCATCCTTAACGAGTTGGGAGAGTACAGCCTGGGACTTCTCCGGGACTTGTGGCGGCACTTGTGCAACCGTCTCCCAAAGAGAATAGGAGAAACGGCCCTATAAGCATGCGGCATTCACTGACCGGAATGCCAGGCTGGGAGGATAAAACATTTTCTTCCCAAATGAATCCAGACTCTTGGATTCCCTATCCGGACACGAGTAACTTCCTTGCTCACTCCCTCAAGGTCTTCGGAGCCATCGCCCGGCAATCTGAACACCACTTCGTATCATACCACAGACATGCACGGTGGGGACTGGGGACTGACATTATGCAGGAACAATTCCCGCACAGCTTGAAACCTGTCTTCCTCGAAGACATCCCTCGCACAAGGAGTCAAAATCAAAAAATATTCAACAAAAGTAAAACAAAAAGCCTGCCAAAAAGCAGCAGAGGGGTAACTCTTTCCAGATCGATGCTTAACTGGCACGGAAAGAAAAGAACTGACGTCCGTGCACCTGGGTGGCACCTATATAGGCATTGCAACATCATAACCAACGCTTACGATGCCGACAACATCACAAGGAGCCGAATTGAGCAACCCGATGCCGCGCTCAAGAGGTATTGCTCAGCAAACGTTTTCAGATCCAGGCTGATGCCTGAGAAATTCAAAGGTAAGGAATCTGCAGCTAGAAGTCTCTATCAGATATTACACCTTCTAAATGAAATTTTCTCTGCTACAAGTAGCACTTTTTCATAACGCATCAGCCTACTATTTGTAATGGACTGCTTTTTGTCTTTGTTTAAATACTTTCAGCAGAGTGTTTTAACATAAACAATTAGAGTATGCTCATTACAATTCCTTCATTGTTTTAGACATCCAGGAAGACTTACAGCAATGCATTGAATACTCCTGAGAGATGCAGTTGGGCGCATGAGTCCTCAATGCTAAGGTGTAAGGGTGGAGAGTGCACAAACATCTTTTTCATGGCAGAAAAGGCAAAAATTCCTATTGTATACCACATCCTGATTCACATGACACAAACTCTCTTTTTTAGTTTCTTAAATGGTCCAATTCACTTTTCATCAAATGGTATCAAATCTTAATATCATTACATGTTAGCCTTACTAAAGGCTTTGCAATTTGGGAAAAATTCGGAATCCATTGATGACAATAGCCAACAATTCCCCAAAACATCCAAACCTCTCTCTAAGTGGTCGGGGGACTCAATTTCAGAACTGCAGAAATGTGTTCTTTTGAAATGTTTCGTACACCCTTCTCACTATGTGTCCAAGATAGATTAGTTCCTTTTCACAATTTAGCATTTTTTGTTGGGGAAACATTATGCCCATTTTCTGCTAAATGATTTAACAGAGCAATGGTATCAAGTTGACAGTCATCTTGTATTTTAGGTGTCAACAAGAGGTAATCTATGTATTGTCCTAGGACTAAATTACAATGTAATTTTAATCCGTCTAAATCCTTCTTAAGAATCTAGAAGAAAATTGAAGGTCTATCTAAATACCCTTGTGGTATCCTACATCAGACGAGAACTTCATTCAAAAATTGAAATGTAAAACGGAACTGTGAATTCTCATGAAATAGAATTGAAATGAATGCTGGGCACAGGTCAATTACTGTGTGCCACTTTGCCACAGCCAGCATTTGAAATAATATTGCTGATGGATCAATTACTATTGGACAGCAAGGAAGCACTATTTTATTATTTTTCAGTGGTCCTGCACAATTCTCCATTTCCCACTTGGTTTCTTACATCCCATTATCAGACAATTGCATGGGCTGCCAATAACCTCTCATAGGATTCTATGCTCTATTATTTCATCAATCACTGGTTTCATTCTCTCATCAGCCAGTCCAGTTAGTTTGTATTGTCTAGGTTTCAGGAATATTGCATTCGGTTTAACCTTTATTTTCACTGGTTCTGCCATTTTAATCAATTTAATTTCCCTCCCTGAAAAATCCCTGTACCTCCTCTCTGTCTGTAGGTCTTACATCTGGAGGAAGGTCTAACTTTGTCAACACTGAGTACATCTCAATTCTGGAATTCATCTCTTTACTGCAACACCATTCCTTGTGCAGCAAATAACACAAGTCATCTTGCAAAGACAATACCTTTAAAGCAAGTTCACTGGGCTTGAATCACATAGAATAAATAAATGTGTATTCCTCATTTGTCCTAACTTCCCTGGCACATCCACTGAAACTGTGTAAACAATGTGTTTATCACTGATCCCTACAATATAGGCATCTCTTCCCGAGTGCAAACTGTAGAACGGGTAGCCCCCATATGAGAACTGAAACAGGATAGTCATTGACTTCCCTGTTAAAATAATGGCCACTTTGGTTAACCTCTAGAACTGCTCCAAGTAAGGTGTCCCCTTCCCTCTTAGGCACCATCATTACAAACTGGTGCCCACCATATCATCCACAATGATCATGGCATTCTGTTGATAATTTGCATTACATGGAATTTTATTTTGAATATTTTGCTGTATTCCCTGAGCTGGGGGTACTGGCATTCAAAATGTTTTCTGATTTTGCATGTTCTGCATATTCAACATTACATTATTTCTCTGACCATGCTGAATTTGCTTATATTGTCTTACATTCCCTCAGGATTCTCTATATTTTCTTTTCTAATGCTTAATCTACCCGCAAAAATGTTAAGCAGTCGCCTTTTCCAAGATTTTAAAATTTCTAATGATCCCATTCACTCCATCACCTTGCGCCATCAGATTCATCCCATTCATTGCATTGTTTGTGAACCCATTTGTCCCCTTTCAAATTTCTTTCCTTGAGCAATCATCAGCTTCTTTCTGAGCTCTTTGTGCTTCTTTTTGAGATAATCACTACTATTTTAGCCAATCTCAAAATCTGATCAGTACTTTTTATTTTTTTATTTTTTTATTAATTATAACACAAGAGGAGAAATGAACATATCGGGTATCATATAGAGGAAAATATTATAGCGGGGAACGAACAAATGATTCAAGGAGATACACAACAATTATGGGCATCTGTAAGTCGACAATACAAGGATAGAGCTGGAGCAAAACAGTACGGTACAGATCACCTTAAGCAAACATCGTCCGAGGCCGCCCACCCGTGATGCAGGATATGAAAATCAAACACTCGACACCCAGATATGAGGAACAGAGCGACTCAGGATAATACGCCACATCTCTTGTGAAGAGGAAAAAGGGAAATAGGAAGGCCATAGAACAAAATAAAGGAAAAAAAAAACAGCCCCCCACCCTGCACCCCTGCAGATGGCTACGGCCTAACCCCACTAGCAGCGTGCCTGTCGCCCACTAAACTAACCCCAAGGAAGGGAAAAGATGGAGGAGGAAATGTCATACAATACAATACGAGCTCCCGGACACCCCTTCCCCCCGCCAAAAGCAGACAGCCCCCACCATCATACAAAATGAATTAAAGCAGACTCAGAAGCAAACAGATAGGGGAGGCATAAAAAGAGAGAAGATCTCCCCGCCCAACCCCCAGAGCAACAGAGACAGCAAATCCCTCATCAAATACAGCCATTATATCGAACCCAGGTAATCAGAGTACAATCTGGGCCCCACGATCGCGGACATCACCCAGCAGAGCCAAAAGGAAGCCATTGCACCGAAGTCAGACAGTCAAATTCAGCCCTGGCCATTACGATCCATCGCACAAATCCCATCCAATAGGGCCACCATAATAGCAAAAGAGTCGAAACGTCGTAGAAAATGGAGAACAATAGAGTCAAAAAGGGTCAAAAATGTTAAGTCTCGAAATCCACCAGAGAGACAAAAGTCAATCCAAGGAGTATTGAAGGAAGTCTCCAGAAGTAAAAGAAGAAATGGGGCCAGCGCAGGCGATGATTCTATCGATCGTGCTAGTTGTTCAGGGGCTCCAATAACGTACCGCTGTGCTCGTACATAGACTAATGGCACCGGGTCTGGATTCCGTTCGGGGTCCTCCTCTCGAGTCAGATCAAGCTTCGCGGGGGTCGCCGTATGGTACAGGGCTGACACAGGGCTGGAGCCCGGTCTCAAACACACTGTCTCGATCCTTACAGTCAATTTGTGGAAAAGGGCCTCCATTTGCGAGTGAAAAGCCCCAATGGCAGCCATTACGGTCCCCTGCGATGGCCCACACTTTGTCCGATCCATCTCCGCTTGCACCATAGCAGAATGAGTCCTTAACCCCGGAGGCCGGCTACTCCGGGGAAACAATCAGGAGAGGGATGGGCGGAAGCAACGTGCGACTTGTAGGTTTGGCGATCTTTACACCGTCGCCGCGAGCGGGGAACCCACCCGCGGACCCCGAGAGGCGCAACAGGGTCCCCGGGACCTGGCCCCCCCCACCCACAGCCACAAACAAGTCTCGTCGACGTTGTCCCAGTAATCGCCGGGACTAGAAACCACCACCAGGATTGAAAGAATAAGTTTCACTCCGATGAGACCGGACTCCGCCAGGTGCCCGCAGCCGATGTTGTTCAACTGAACCCCGGCTGGGTCAGTACTCGAGGCCCCGGCTCACACGCTGGGATAGGCCGAAAATGAAAGACGGTGTAACTTCATCAATCAAGGCGATAAAAACTCCGGGATGCCCCCCTGGGCTCAGCAACGATTCAAACACACGGGAGTCAGGCGGGAGGTCAGGATTAGGTACAGGATAAGTCCACAAGCAACGGAGGACGACGGAGCCGGGAGCTTATGCGGCCATCTTGGTTGCTAGCGTAGCTCCTCCTCTGATCAGTACTTTTTATCAACCATTACAATTCACTCTGCTGAATATGATTGGTAATCTCTGATTAGAGTCCATTCACAAAGGCAGAAACAAAACCTCCAACAGCATCTTTCTCTGGATTTCGACTCCGGTATGCTTTCTAAATGTCTGCATCAACTTCTCATAATAAGAATGCACTGACTTTTTAGGTTCCGGTGTTGTCCTTAAAATCTTTTACCAATTTATATCCATTTCTGGAATTGTTTTTTTCCAATAAGCAATAACTACCATATATATTTCAGCCACATCTGGTGATGGTGCATAATAAGAACTACATTTAGGTCCTTCATGTGTTGGCCACACTGCGACCACCTTACTCTCTAACCACAAATCACTAAGAACAACAATTTCAAATAATTAATTCAAATCTGTCTACTGCGTTGGAGAAAAGTGTGTCAATTTATAAACCTCAATATACCACTTTCCTGTATCTTCTCTGCTCTTGTCCAAGGAACGAACATACACAAAATTCCCTCTATGTACTACTCTCAAAGAAAACTCTGTAACTATGCTTTTCCCCACCTCTGAATTACTTACTACATTTATTCCTAATTTTGCTACACTGTTCTTCATCTTTTCCCTGCTTAGAGTTCCTTTTACCTTTTTTCTTGATGTCTCTTCACATCCCCCCCAATCCCATGTTTTCACAATCAAATCTTTAATATGGGCTCTCAGTGTAATGAGACCAATTTCCTTAATCTCATCATGTGTCAAATCCATTTTATAATGTTGTTTAACTTTCTTCATTCTACTTAGGTCAATATCTAAATCATCAGCAAATTGTTCTAATTTATCATGTGCTTCATTGCTGCACCTGGCTGCCTTTTGATTGAATATCTCATCTGCTCAGCATTATATGTCAATAATCTGTTTAAATCGAAATTACCCTGAATCATTTTTCCTAACTTTATCTTAAAAACACCAACACAAATGTCTTTGGGCAGTGGCTCTGTCACCAATGTAGAAACAGCATGCTCTGTCCCACTTATGTTAGAGCTCCTGCCGTTGAACTTGGCACCAGTCCTGTAGGAGCTTGCACTCCCATCGTATCTCCCCCTCCTCAAAATCGAACAGTAGACTGAGTCCATTTTGCTGGTGTCTCTGTCTACAGAGTAAACAAGAGGAGAAGCAACTTGGCGCCACTTCCAGTCGCACTGCTGAATCGCGCATCATCAGGGCATATTGAAATGTTCAACAATAATACTCAAAGTCAATCTATGTGATCCAATTTTTCACTTCTTCTTTTACTTATGTTCACTCCACATGCAGGGATCTTATGCTTATTTCCAAAGCTTCCTATGTTTCAGTTGTGCCCATCCGGACCTCTTTAAAAAAACACAAACTAATGCATGATTCGTTCCAAGGCAGTGTTTAATAAAAAAACAATGCATTTCAGGCTACTAGAGCCCTTCTTCAGGGGTCACTAGAAATCAAAATGACAATAAAAACATTGACATTGACTAGTGACCCCTGAAGAAGGACTCTAGTAGCCTGAAAGGTATTGTTATTTTTTTTTTTATTAAACACTGCCTTGGAACGAATCATGCATTAGTTAGTATTTTTTGAAAGAGGTCCGGATGGACACAACTGAAACATGGGAAGCTCTGGAAATTTTGAGTAAGGTGTCCTCCAGTCTTAGAGTTCGTCCCTCCCGGCGCTGCTAATGGAATCGCCCAATCGCGATTTGTATGGTTAATCTTTTCTCCAAATGTTTTAGACATCAAAAATTGAAGAAATCAAGTTGATCCAATAAATGTTCTTTATTAGTTTTCTTTGTTTTCTCAATATGTTGTAAGTCACATATTGCAATGCATTTTTCTTTATAATTCAAATTCAATCCAACAATTTACAATAATCCTAATGCATTTTGTGCCATTTAGACACTTCGTCAGGGGAATCTGGTTAAAAAATGATAAAATGTGTGTTTTGAGGACATCAATATTCTTTTAGAAAAAAAGTTGTATTACAGGCTATATATATTCGTGAATATTTAGTACATAGGTGAAAACTCTATTAACAAATTGTGGTTCCTGTTATGAAAAACGGTAACTGGTATGTTAAGTGGCTCAACCGATAACAAAATTAAAGGTGGCAAGGTTTTCTAATCCGAACGTGAGTGCCGAAAAGCGTGGTATCTTACTGAGACGCCGAAGTTCGTCTAACGCGAGCGCCATTGGGCCGATGTTCCCCACCGCTAAGGACAAACGTAAAGGAAAGCAACTCGCCCTCGCCACAGAAGGGGGGGGGGGTTGAGCCGGTCTAACAACATACTGAGGCATTACCCGATGTTGGAGAAATGGTGAACACGGTGAACACGCAGGATATGTTGAATGAGGTGGTAACTGGCAATGAGGAAGTTGGGGATGAAGGACTAAATTGTATTAAGAATACTCAACCCAGTATCTCAGTTGCCCTACCGCTTGCTCATGATATTACTTTGATATTGATATGCCAGAGAGCCATAATATCGACACAGAGGTATTGGGGACCAATCAACACCCTAATATCTTAGCCAATACACAAATTGGGGCTCAAGCACTTGGACCCAAGGCAGAATCAGGGGACTTTTTCTCCATGGCTGATCATTCGACTTCCTCTTGTGAGGATTTGGTGTCACAATATGCGACTCATATGACTATAGCCGATGGTAGTGACCACAGTAGCCAGTTTTTGGAGGAATCAGGTGATCTCACAGAGGATAGCCCTCACACGGTTCGGGAGAGGCTAGAACTGAATAATAGTCAGGGGGATACATTGCAAGTCACTAATTTACCAGTCTATTATGTCTCATCGCACAGAAACAAGGGAGGAGAGTCAGAGAGTTCAAAAATATCTGTCAGAAATTGCAAAATTCCGTTTGAAGAATGACTAAATCCCATGCTGACTTTGCATCAAGATTCAATGAGGCAGAAGTTCAAATTTCCAGTCTCGAAGATAAGTTCGCCCAACAAAAAACTTTGACTGCTTCAATCCAATAAGTTAGGGATGACACTCAATGGAAGATGGCGGATTTGGAAAACTGAGCACGCAGGACCAACCTGAGAGTGCTTCAGATCCCTGAGGGGAAGGAAGGATCGGACCTGCGTGGATTTCTTGTTGAGTTGTTTCCTTCCCAGTGTAAGAATTGGCTTTTGTAGTCTGGTCTGCCCTGTTCCCATGATGCACTGGGCCAGGGGCAGACTAATTTGCATACAGCCAGGTTCTGAAACTGGGATGGTGCAATGAGCTAAAAAAACGGTGTTGGATCTAGCCCTGATCTCTTGACTGGGTGAGAGTATTCTGCTTAATTCAGAGACTCTGTCCATCACCACCCCTTGTTGTAAATTATTTTGTCCACCCTAAGCGTGGAAGGGTATACTCAGATGTGAGTCCCTTGCTCATTGCACCATCAGGATTCAAGCAAGCCGGGCCGAAGACGGCTGAAATGCCAGAAACCGGTCCCCGGAAGCTTGTTTCCTTCCCAGTGTAAGAGTTGGCTTTTGTAGTCTGGTCTGCCCTGTTCCCATGATGCACTGGGCCAGGGACAGACTAATTTGCATACAGCCAGGTTCTGAAACTGGGATGGTGCAATGAGCTAAAAAACGGTGTTGGATCTAGCCCTGATCTCTTGACTGGGTGAGAGTATTCTGCTTAATTCAGAGACTCTGTCCATCACCACCCCTTGTTGTAAATTATTGAGTTGTTTAAGAAGGCATTCCTTGGGCTGTCTTAATGGGATTGGGAAAGGGAGATTGAACGTGCCCATCGGTTTCCTTTTAATGTTCGTCTTCATGCTGGTCAGCCTAATGATAAACCTAGAGCCTGTTTAATTGCATTTAACAGCTTCTTGGCAAGAGAAGAGGTGTTCAAACTAGCCCGACCCGACAAAAAAAGAACAGGTGCTGATTTCGAGTTTTTGCGCGCCCGGACTTCTGCCGATCTACGGTAGAGCTCCAATGGCAATTACAGGAATTGATCACACAATTCCATGCAAAGGGGGCTCAAGCATATTTATTGAATCCTGCAAAATTAAAAGTGATCTTTGAGGATCACACTCGCTTCTTTACGAGCGAAGGGTCTGCTACAGAGTTTTTGATGTCAATTTAGGGAGGCTGTTCTTCCCCTTTTCATCGCTTTTGCTTTCTGTCAGAAGGGTAAAGGTGTTGTTGACCTTCTTTAGATCAGTTTATTTTTCCTTTTTTCTCCAGTCTCTGTTCTCTCTTCTATCTATTTTTAGGATACAGGGTTGTATCCTTCTTTACTTAGGGTTGTGAGCTCTGCAAGGGATGGTAGGGGGGTCACAGGAGCCTGCATCTACAGGACACTTCGTCCTGAAGCCTTGTTACAGGGGGGGTGGGGGGATGGGTGTGTACAGAGCACTGGGTTGGGAGGGGTGGGGGGTCACTTTGGTGGAGTAAAAGGTGTAAAAATCCACAGTAACTAGTAAAGAGCAACAAAGACAAGAACAATTTTTCTCTATTTCATATGCGAATGTATGCCTGTTTGTTTTGCTGTGGAAAGTATTCCATATTCAGTGTTAACTTACGCTGATGATATCGCAGTAATGTCGGCTGATCTACATACTGCAATTCTAGAAATCGAGCGGGTAGCAACCATATTTTGTCAGGTATCGGGATATAAACTAAACGTTAGCAAAACTCAAATGTTATGTACTGATAATTTTGTTACTGATGATGTTAGCATTTTAAAAGAAATGACCTACTTGGCTATTAAAATAAGAGTGTCAATACTTGAAGTGGTGGATGCTATCCTGACTGCGTTGTTACGCAACATCAAGGAATCACTAGATAGGTGGGCAAGACTTCATTTTACCCTAATAGGTAGAAGCAACATTCTTAAAATGAATGTCTTACCAAAAGTTTTATACCTAGTTGATTTAAGACATTACCAATTGAATGGGGGGTTTAGCTATCCCTGATTTCGCTTTGTAGTTAATGTATGTTTTTTGTTAAAGATGAGGGTGTTATTGACAGGGGAAGATCCAGCTAATAGGGCAGAGGCTCCTTAAACTGTTCAGATTTTGTTAGGCTCTGAGGCACGACAATGTTTCTTTAAAGAAAGTGATGGCAGCTACTTCAAGCGAACTACATTTAAAGTTTTGGAATCTGCTTTCAAAGTATGGAAGAGAATTCGCAAATTATGCTCATTGGAGAAACTTTCTCAGTATACTCCCATGAATGCAGTGAAAATTCTTCAATTAGGGGATTTCTTTGTGGCCGGTGGACCCCTTATGTCTTATGAAGATCTAGGGAGACAGTATAATCTATCAAATCTTCAATTTTTTTAATTTCTTCAAATCCGAGATTTTATAAATCGGAGAAATGTTTCAGGCGCACCCAATTTAGTTGTTGAAGCTGTCAGGCGGCAGGAGAAGATTGGGGTGCTATACAAGGTATTATTAACTTATAGATCAGATGATTTAGAAAAACATAACTCCAAATGGTCCACGATATTGGGGGTCGATAATCTATGTATAGAGAATGCTATCATAAGATCCAGGGAAGCTCTACTGTCTGCCAACCTGAAAGTGCAATACTTTACAACCATTTTTAGGTTGTACTACACGCCAGCACATATGTTTAAGTGGGGGGGTGGGTATGATGGCAAATGTTTTCGGTGTGGGGCTGACATGGCGGATAGCCTTCATATTTTTTCAGCTGTTGCAAATGATCAAGATATTGTCTTTGAAAATAGGACTTTTTTTACCATGATTATTGGGACTCCGATATGTATTTCTCCTGTTATTATGCTTTTGGGAATTGGGCCTGAACTACAAAAGGGGTCCCTCTTGTGTAAACATCGACATTTCACTTTTATTGCAATGACGGTCGCTCGATTATGTATTGCCGCTGATTGGTTACAATCTGAACCTCCTTCTTTTGAAAGCTGGCGGGCAAAATTTATAATTTATTTCATTTAGAATTTAGTTTGTACTCTGTAAAGGAGGTGAAGAAACATAAGATTGGTTTAGGTATTTGGGGTGTTTTTTCGTGACCTTATGAATCTGTGAATTCATGATGTTCAGATCGTTTTTTTTATATCTCTGTTACTGTGGTATAATAAATACAATGAAAAAATAAAAAGATGATGCGTGATTCAGCAGTGGCGCCAAGTTGCTCCACTTCTTGTCTCCTTAATATTAGTGTCAGTCGGGGCAGACACGTTTCCAGTAAACGCATGCATCTTTTGAGTACGATGTCAATCTCAGGATAAACTTTGGACTAATAGGTGTGCATTCCAAAACTCGTATCATGTATGCACTTTTGCCCCCCCTTTTTGGGATAGCACCCAATATCAGATAATGGATGAAGAACCATTTCGTGTATCCACAATCATGGTGAGAACACCTTGATTCGGCATGCAAGCCAGTGTTTTTGTTAAATGGAAATGCATTTTTAAACATTTATTCATTGTAAAAAAGTTATGGGCTATGTAATTACAGTTTTATTTACGCTGCAGCGATTTCATGACAAACAATATTTCGCATCACGAGTGGGAAGGGTGAATTAGTTGCACTATGGTTAATGTAATTTTTCTTCTCTCATTTCTATCAGCGAAATAGGCTGGAAAAGATCGTGGCTGGTGATTATGTAGAGCAGGTGAAAAAGGGATTAGGAGGAGGGGATTCGTTTAAAACTGAGCAGAAGTAAAAGGGCGTATAACATCATTGTCCGATGACGAGAGGAAGATGGATCGGCAGGTATGTGGAATCTTTCGACGTGCACCGTGAAAAGCTGAGTAAATGAGTGGGTTATATATGCAGTTGTTGTAGATAACGAGTGATTGTGTGAGCGTTTCGGGTGTATGATGATAGGGGTGAGAGGTACGAGTGATTAGGGGTGGAAGGAAGGTGGATTGAATGTGAATAGATGTAGGTTGTGGGTGATGATAGCGGAAAAGCATAGTGTTTTGAAAGTAGGTGATATGGGTGTAAGAAGAGCATGTTGTGCTAGGGGTGGTTAGTATATTAGCGGGTGAGGAAAAGAAGTTGAGGGGCATCGCTATTGACGGTGAATAGAGAGAGTGGAAGATGGAGGGTACAAGTGGGAAAGCAAGGGGTTCATCAAGAAGTGATAATGGAGTGGTAGTAAAATGGCAGGGAACCTCTGAATTAAACTGACTAGCGGAGAGGAAGGAATACACATGATGTTAATATCACTTTGGTTTGGTATCGATTTTGCTGCAAGTAAAAAGGAACAATTGACTAGTTTGGTAAAAAGTTCACTTATTCTGTCAATGATCAATGTTTTTATTATCATTTTGATTTCTAGTGACCCCTAAAGAAGGGCTCTAGTAGCCTGAAATGCATTGGGGTTTTTATTAAACACTGCCTTGGAACGAATCATGCATTAGTTTGTGTTTTTTGAAAGAGGTCCGGATGGGCACAACTGAAACATAGGAAGCTTTGGAAATTTGCATAAGATCCCTGCATGTGGAATGAACATAAGTAAAAAAAGAAGTAAAAAATTGGATTACATAGATTGACTTTGAGTAGGATTATTGAACATTTCAATATGCGCTGATGATGCGCGATTCAGCAGTGCGACTGGAAGTAGAGTCAAGTTGCTCCACCTCTTGTTTCCTTAATCTTAATGTCAGTCGGGGCAGACACGTTTCCAGTAAACACACGATCTTTTGAGTACAATGTCAAACTTAGGATAAACTTTGGACTAATTGGTGCGCGTTCCAAAAATCCTATCTTGTCTACAGAGGAAGACACGAAATCAACAATTCATAAAATAATTTGTCCTCATCATCTACTGATTCTATATAGCCTTTTTCCTCTTTTGGTTTTCTGTTTTAATGTGTTTTATCTCTGTCACTATAGCAGTAAATGTTTTAACACTTTCCCTTTTCATCCATTCTCCAAGCTATCTCCTCTTCATCTATCTTGGCCTCTAACCAGCCCCTGAAGTACCTCTTACATGATTTGTTTAATCTTTCCTCTTTCCTTCTCTGTTGCTGTGCAATCCCATTTATTGAGAGTTTTGAACTACGTAGTTCTATGCACTGTTATCATATCATACATGGTTTATCTCAAGATGTCAAATTTCTCAAAATTAATGGTATCCCCCAAAGGAATTTGTAATTTTTCATGGTGTGCTGTATATTTATTCGACTCAGGAATCCAAACACGCTATTAATATCCAACAGCTTCCATAATTTCAAATGATGGTATGCCTTCTTTTGGCATGTCCGTCAGCTTATCCTCTATTTTAGGTTTAGGTTTTGTCAATATTCTATCCATATTTATAATTGCTTAAACTCAAAACAACTTAAGTCAAAAAACACTACAACAGAATTTTATGAATAACCAATTGCAGTTGACCTAGAATCTGTGGAACCGGGTTCGAGTCTCAGCAACAACACTCAACATCATATGATTCTAGGCAAAGCACTTAATCTCCCCGTGCCCAACAAAAATAAATGTGTCTGTCTGTAACGCAACTGGTTCTCATGTAAAGCGCTCTGATACCTGATACCTTTGGGTTGAGTTTGCGCTATATAAAACTCAGTAAAAGATAAGAGCACTGCTAGTGGTGACGTCACACCAATCCCAGCACAGCTCCCTCGTGATCAACCAATCACTGTGTAATTTCTTTGTGAACAGGGAAACAACTACAAAACCACAATTAACTTTTTGAAATAAATAAATCCCTTGTCTGTTTACTCTTGAAAGGAAAATACAACGGTTTTTCAATAATCAAATATACTTTCAAGAACTCGATTTCAAACAAATCAAAGAAAACCAGAATCAGAAGACGAGATGGAAACTTCACACAACCTGCAATGTTTTCGCTAGGCAAATCTCTTTCCAGCAGAAACCTTCCTCCAAGTTAATGTTCTGCACCTCATACACTCAGGGCAAGCATTGTAACCCAAGTCAATCGCCCAAACATAGAAATTGAACATCTGTGATGCAGATCCCTACCGATGTATTAAGTGGAGCTTGCGTTAAACACCATAATACAGACATAGTGATAATATCTCAAGATCTTGGATGTATGATAAAATACAATAACAAACTCAATTCTTCATAAACAAAATATCATCAAATGGGTTCATAAATATGAATAATACAACATCAAAATGGTGTTAGTTAAGCAATTGAAGCCACAATCATCACTTAATCAAAAAGTGCACCACAAAAACAGAAATCCACCATTACAGACACTAAAACTCATAGGTTCAAATTTTCCCTATTCATACTTACAGTCCAATTTATTCAGGACTGTACAGTAGCACAGCTTGTCACCCCAGATGAGGATCCAGCACCGGAAAAGTTGGTAAAACTCCTTTGTACTCCATTTTAATTGCCTAAGTAAAAAATTCTCAAAAGAATCTTTTGGGGGAACCCTAAAGAGGAGGTGCTCTAATCATCCTCCATTACCACCTTTGTGGGTGCTGAGCCCAATAATCATCTGAACCCCAATATTTGAACACCGCAAGATTTTACCTAAGTAATTTGGCTCCAGCATCACTAGTTGATTGTACAAGAGACTACACTACTCATCAGAATAACACAATTTAGCAGAGTTAAATACAAATACATATTGGCGTAACAAATTAAGTTCTGGGCCACTAATGGAACAAAAATTGGGTTTTTAATACAGCAATTATTGAAATGTGGTAAAGAACCAATATGCATGAAATTCCATAAAGGCTCAAAATACAGAATTATAAATAAATTCAAAATCATACAACACTTAGATCCCTGGTTAATAGAATCTAAGTAAGAATTCAATGTGTCAAACTCAGAAAGGTTACAAACACGTCCCAGAGAGAGTCTAAGCCAAATGGACATATATATATAAAGTCTCCAGTAACAGCAGTCTTAATGACAGCTATAAAATCCAACAGAACCCTAAAACAAAACAGCCAAATGGACCTAAAACTAAACTCAGTCAGTTAAGGTCTTGTTATGTGGGAATCTAGGACCCTAGTGTAATTTTCCCGATTCATGCCCATATATAGGTATAATTCACCCAATCCTTATACAGGCATAGGAATCATTGCCTTATTTAGTCTTAGCATGTGCAGCCCAAATACGGCATGGCTACTTCCACTAAACTCCGAGAATCCACAACGATTTCTTGGAAAAACCAGCCTTCAGCAGTCAGGGACTTCCCCCTCCTTGAATACTAATTTATCCAAGAACTCCTGGAGTTTTCAAGGAACTGAGGCACTAGTGACGATATTATGTCCAATATTACGTCAAACTCAGCACCTTCAAAGTATAAATATACCTACATTTGCCCAGTCAAACACACGGTGGTTTAGGAGCAGATCGACTAACTACTTGCCCGACGCCCTGCTGCTGCAAGTGCCGAAGGAAGCTGACCCTCCAACTGACGCATTGAGAAGACGCTGTCTTTTCTCTTGCTAAGAAATCCAGCTCCGGTGTTTCTAGGCTACCCTTGCGGGTTGCTGGGAGATCGAGTCCTGAGAGAGAGATACAAGACCTCTATCATTCTTAAACCAAGGTACGGAGCTGATTAGACCCCTAGAGAATTCTTGGAACAGATTCTTGGCAGGAATTTACTAGACTTAAGCTACACCACACTTACTCCTCCCTCGTACTAGACTTAGGTTCGGTACACCGGGGTAGGCATATTTTAGAAGCACCAGTTGAGTACTTTTAGCCACTATTTTATCACTGTATGTATTTTATGCATTCTATGTATTCTATGTTCATGGCTTAGAAACCATATCATGCTCTTACAGTACTATTTTATAATACTATTCGTATTATATGCATTGTACTTCTTAACTAGCATTTCAATTGTAGCAGTGCATTTCTTATGCTTAAGAAATAAGACTGTTCAATAAATACTTTTATTGAAAACGCCCATCTCTCTATTTCTAAGCAACTCTGGTGAAACGACGCATGCACATCTGACTGAGTGAAATAGTCGTCTATTGTTTCCGCGACTCTAGAGATACGTTTCATTCTGGGGAAACAAAGTTGTCATGTTATATGGTTGTCAGAGACTAATCCCTTCTTGTATTTTCGAGAAAGTTTCTAGTGACCTCTGAGCTAGCTGGCACTCACAATTAAGTCTAATATATTTGGCAGAGACCTAGTCGACATAAGTCCTACATCTAAGCTGCAGGATATATTATTCCAATGCGCAGAGCCTATTGGGAATATAGGAACTACACTACAGTCTAAGAACCTTTTATATGCAAATCATACCTTCCAAAAATAAATTCTGCGAATTCAGCATAGTACGGTCATTGTTAAGGTCACATTGGCATATCAGAAACATCCATGTAACTTATAAAGGCATTAACACAAACCCACTTTTAAGGTTAGAGAAATCTTCCATCTTCTCCATCAGCAACTGCCCTCTGGAGAAGACCAGCACAACATTAAACAACCTTCTAACAATGGATCATAGAATAATCATAGAATAATCATAGATGGAATCTGCTCATCCAAACTAGCGCTTCTAGTGGAAGTCCTTTAAAAGGATACTTTGGGTACATGGTGGAAGCTTTATTCACAATATAAGCTTTCTAACAACGTTGTACATCGCATTTACGTCATTCACTTGGTATTCTGAGGAGACAAAGGGAGAGATGACTTTGCAGTGGGACACTGATTGGTAGGGGGAATGAGCAAGAGCAAGTTGGCCAAAACATCAGAACCTACATCCATATTAGAAATAATGGTGGCTTAAACAAACATGTAGCATATTCATCTCATTAGCTACTCTACTAAATAACATAGGTAACTAATTTTAGGGGCAACCAAGTTTAGGTGCAACATCATTATCTAATTCATTATTACACTATGCATTATAAAAAACATCAATTATAATGGCCTGCTGACCTGCTAAGGGAGTCGGTGTCCGAGGCTGCTCCATCAAAAGGAGAAGGGACTCACTGTAGCCTTCCCACGTCGCACACTATTAAAGCACCTATCACATCCCGCTGTGCAGGTGCTATTTTCCACCATGTCACTGGCCTGCTGACCTGCTAAGGGACTCTGTGTCCCAGGCTGCCCCATCAGGAGGAGGAAGGGCCCACTGCAGACTTCCCATGACACATGATATTTAAGTGCCTTCTACCTCCTGCAGCGGGGGACACGTCCAGAACTCACCCATGTGAAGCCTGGGCATGCCCGTCCTGTGCCCTTCAGTGACAGGAAGACATGGGGCCACTCTTCTTGGCTTTTTAATAATAACATCCCATACACCTAGGATATCATCTAACCGTGAGTATTTTTATCACTTAACATGGGGAAGCGGAAGGCTATGGGGCATATAAAAGGGACAGTATCAAAGCCAAAGTCTCCTACAAAAATACTGCTGATAACTGTACACTAGCAAATACTAACAATTTGATAAAGGAGGTAGAGAATTTGCTAAAGGAAGGGAATGGGCATGCTGGGAGAAAAGGTAAAGATCCCAAATAACGCATTTTCAACAACAAAAAAAAGGAGACCACAAATATTACATCGACAGAGATTACTGGCCCTACTTCTAATCTATCTGCCAAAGAATCAGCAGACCTTGATTGCCACTTAAGTCAAGAACTAATCCAGCCACTCACCAGCAATGAATTGCTACCATTACCAGGATCTCAAGAATGTCAAAGTACTCAACTCCTCAACATTACGTGTAGCAATTGCTTTGCATCCTTAGTGGAACTAACTACTGATCAACCTTCTTTGAACACTTTAGATCTCCACCAGTCTGAAAATTCTATGCAGAGCATAAACATACGTATTGCTAATCTAAAGAAAGGAAATCATCGATTTAAAAAACACTGTGCAGACAACTAACCAGAAGTTAATAGAACTCTATAAAAAGAACATAGAATTTATGGAAACTCTTGCAAAAGATCCATCAGAAAAACAAATGTGTGCCAGCATTGCCAGGGCTGCTTGCCGCTCGCCAAGGAGAAAGGGGGAGTTATCGAAGAGGTCCAGGTTAACACCAATTTTTTTTAAGTACTCAATCTGCCATTGTAGGATACCAGGCACCTAATTCTGACCATCTCACTGCTAGGAATGCAGTAAATCTTTCCAACCCCTTAATCTTGTCATGGGGTCAAGTACCCAATCAAATGCTTCCTCTTCCCCCGTCAGGGTCTTGTGAATCCCTGACTTCAAATTTTATTGTCAAAAAATATTGCAACATGTATTGCGCTGAATATGGATGCCCTCATAGCCCAACTGGTACAAACATCAAGGGGGCGTAATAGCCAATGTATCATCTATATGACTAATGTTCCAAGACTTAAACCAAATCAAATGGTATCCATGGATTTCCTGGTGAATAAAGTGACATTTTGGATTAGGATTCAAAGAAAGTGCCTTTCAATAGTATACTCAGACATTGTCTATGCTCAGCTCATATCCAATCCTAAGGATCCCTGGGATACAATCCAGTTGCAATTGAGGGATGTTTTGCTGGTAAATGGTTTATTGGCTCTGGAATCTCATGCCTATCCTCCAGCTGGGTCTATGATTCAATTCAAAACCTTTGTGGGCTATCAACCTCTGGTAATACCATGACCCCCTTTTGCCAGTACTGCAATCACAGGATAAAAGAGATAATAGCTTCATGTTATCAACTGCTCAATCAACACACCCGCTTCAAATGGCACTATGGTATCACCACTGAGAATGGTTAATTGACTGGAAATTCCCCATTGGATACTACCTTTGCTAACTTGAACTTTGCTACATGTTCACCTGCTTGTGTTAGACCAACAGCTGCTTATAGTGGCATGTGTGTCCCACATATTTGTAAAATTACTTCAAGGGGTGATGATGCACTTAATAGTTCCCAGCAATCTATTTCAACAGTAGGGATACCTACATATCATACCTCAACCGTTGTACATTCAAGTATAGATATTGAGACTTGTTCTGATTTTGGCACTCCTGAAATACCACCTAGCCCTGAGGAAGGAAATGTGCTACCCTTTACAATCAAGAGCGGGTCCTCAATCAGGGGGCTGCGGATTTGGGTTACAAACAAGCCCAATGTAATAAAAATATTTGGTCTTGTTTGTAAGGATATATTGGACCTGAGTATTAGTGGGAAAGATGGGCGTACGGTAAAAGTGTATAATATTTACAACCGTACAACGCCAAGGAATACTGACTCACCATCGCTAAAATTACTGGCCCACGATTTTTCAGACTGCCCAGAAAAATCACCTATTATACTAGCAGGTAATGTTAATATTACACACGAACCATTGGAAGGGCAATCTTGTATCACTGAGGGGGAAGTTGAGACACGGTGCATCAAGAGGGTAGAGCATAAACCTCTTAAAAATGTGCCACTGCTATCCAGTTATTTTCCTTTACCCTGTCCCTTGGGTTGTGGCCCATGTTCAGATCTGACTATCAACTAGCCACAACTTTCACAAGAGGAGTATGTAAGAGTAGAATTGATTATATAGTGCTGTATATTTCCCTCTGGTATGATGTACTCTATTTTTAAATTATACCCCATACAGACAATAATCATAATGTCCTGAGGATCATGCTGAAATGTAATCTGTTCACAACAGACATAAATCCAGTTTGCCCTTCAGAAACTTGAGTATCATTCTCTAACAACAGACGGGCTATTAAATGGGTAAAGATAAGCCTCAATCCTAATATACTAAAGCAAATTTATGATACATTGAGTAATATTTTGGAGCCATTTCAAAAATTTACAACTAACGAGATTCCACTGGATCAATTGCACAGTGAACTGTTTAATCCCATTTACATTATCGGTACAATAGAAAAGTCTAATGGCAAGAAAGGCGTGAAACGCCAATCGCCTTCTTGGTACATGAGTAAATTCCGGAAAGTGGATGGACTCCAACTGGCTAGCCCTGGTTGAAGCAACTAAAAGGAAGGATCAGAAGTCCTTTTGCCAAATCTTCTCACATGGTGATTTACAAACTCAAAGTGCTGTAGAATATGCAGTCGAACCCCAGCAATGGGTAGAATATTTTACAAACGTGTATGCCGCTTCTGCCGAGATGACACTCTCCATGGCCGACCAACAGCCCACCTCACATCAACAAGATAGTGTAGCAAATCAGACCTTTGTTCCATTCACAGTCGTGGAAGCGTGCAATGACATACACTCGCTGCACCCGGGTAAAGCACTGGGCCATATAAAGTCCCCAGGATTTTTGGGCTGGTGGCAGTATACCCTAATCTTCGTTGGGTGCGGAAATTATCCCTATCCATGAAAAAGGTGATAAGACTTACCCTGGTAACTACAGGCCAATCAGCTTGATGGCCAACTTACAAAAAATACTTTACCTTCAAGTGCTTGATCGCTTTCAAAATTGGCTGGTAGAACATAACATCCTTTCCCCACTTCAAGCAGGGTTTCATTAAAAAATGCACACAACTGATCAAGGGGCATATTATCAAGGGCCGGCGATCAATATCGCAAAGTGCGCTTAGCGCTTGCATATTTATCGCAGGATATCTCTGGAATTTAACGCCCAGTTAGCGTGTTATCAACAATGCGCATCAACGAGGTGATAAAAATTCCAGAGATATTGGGGATATTGCTGTTTTCCATGGTGGAAAACGGCAATATCCTAGATGATAGGGCCTGTGGTCTTAGCCACACAATCCACCCCCATGTTAGGCATGCCTTAGTCAGGAATTTAACACACGTTAAATTCCTACGTTAAGGCATACTTAGCGCGATTTTATATATAGCTAACTCTCCTTGATAATATCGCGAAGCTACCTTCGCAAAATTATCCCGTGTTGTTTTCACAGCCGCGCCTCCTCTGCATCTCATTATGGAGGCGAGGCATTGAAAAACGGGCGATAAGTCAAGGAATCACGTGCTAGCGTGTCCTTGATGATAATGCGATAATCTTATTGCTGCTTTTAGCCCAAAAACGGGCTCTAAAGCGGCGATAATATTATCGACGGCCCTTAATGATATGCCCCCAAGTCTTTCATTTAAACCGGATTTTTGGGAAATACGCAGGGCTTTCCTCTGATCATCTCTATACAGCATTAGTTGATACGAGGGCTGCTTTTGATTTAGTCTTGAGAAATAAACCATGGTCAACTCTGGAAAGGTTAGGAATAGATCCCACTTTATTGGATGTCCTTCTTAGGCTCCAAGAGGGAAATTACGCCCAACTAAAATGTGGCGAAGTGGCAGGTGAGCTCACAGATCGCATTGCTGTCACCTGTGGTGTACGACAGGGGTGCGTTCTTGCTCCAACTCTCTTCTCCCTCTACATAAATGATGTGGTCAATTTCCTTTTATCCTGTACACATGATTGTCCCAAATTAGGGCAGCTGTCAGTTCCCACACTTTTATTTGTGATCAATACTGTGTTACTTTGGCACACTCCTTTAGGGTTGCAAAACCTATTAAACTGTTTTTCTGATTACTGGGATTCTCGTAGTTTGGAAGCGAATTATTCTAAAACCAAACATAATTGGTTTTGAAAGCCCACAAGTCTTTCAAGGGGGGAGGGGGTTCTATGCGTGTGTCCACACTCCAAGAGGTAGAGAACTTCAACTATTTTGGGGGAAGGATAGGCAAAACTGCAAAATGAAAAGCACATATAGTAAAATCTGAATTAACTCTCCTTCATGGTGCCCTTGTAATAGCCAAGTATTACAAAGCCACTACCCCAAAATCTGTAACCTCAGCTATCGAAATCTACAGGGCCAAGATGCAATCTACCTCTTTGTATGGAGAGAATCTGTGAGGAACTGGCAATTTGAGCAGGCTGATCACTAGGGAAAACAGTTTTATTAAATCTTTGTTTAAACTCCCAAAAAGCACTATAATTGACCCTTTATATTATGATTTGGGCCTCAAGAGGATCAGAGGCATGGCTAGGCTGAAGCCAATACTACTTTGACTAAGATTGTGGTCTAACCGGAACTTGCTATTTATAGACCAGCACTTTCGAAGGTAATTAGTCTAAGAAATAGTGATAGTGTTCCTTAGCTTCATTATATTAAGCAACAATTGGGAGATTTAGGACTGAGTATATACTGGTCAAATACATTCTCAATCAATAGTAGCACTAAGAAAACTGTCAAGGAGAAATATTGGGCCTCCATATATAATGCAAACATTCAAAACGTAACGGCGGGTGGACTGTTTGATGAGTTTCTCTCCGTCAAACCCACTCCAAAACTTGAATAATACATGGAAGCATTTGTTCCATCCCTAGCACATACATGGCTCATATTAGAGTGGGTACGCTGTTGATGTAGAGCTTGCCTCTATCTGGGATCATTGTATCCTGGAAACAGGATTCTGTTTCCTCTGCTCACACAAACTTGAGGATGTGTGTCACATTATGTTATTCTGCCCAGCATATGAGCGACCTAGAAGAGCTTGGATAAGACCTATTTGTATTACTCTGAGAGTAAAAACTACAGAGAAGCATACCACATTTTTTGATCCGACTGTTGTACTAGTATTGCTCTAAGTTTTGGTAGCTGTTTACGAGTCGTCTGGTGTATAAGGAAAGCAGTGGGCTTGCAATTATAGTGTCAGCCATTGGTATTCTGCATTGACTGCTACTATACTAACAAAGTGAAGGCACCTGATTTTAACTTTTCAATGTTTTTATTGTGAAAACAGAAGGCAAACTTTCATGAATTAATGTAAATAATGGCTTTTTTAATTATCTTATTGTATATTTAATGTGTTCTATGGGCTAGCGCTCAAAATAAACATTATTGATTAATTGATTCAGAATTAATTTTCACATGTAATTTATCAATTTTTCAAAAATGCTACAATTCTAGGTTATGACTCTATCATCTATAAAATTATCACAGACCACTAGTCTGTGGGTCCAAATCTGGAATCCTGACCATACATCTCTGACCATCAATGATACCTGCCCTTAGGGATTACTATCTTTGGTGTTTTAGGGGGCACATGCTGCACTCGCTTGAGCACATACTAATCTATATATTTTATTTTTTTAAAGCTGGGCAGCTGAACTTTTTCTTTGTTTTTAAAAAAGCAACGACTGGATTGTGCTAAATATGAGCTCCGCTATTTCTGTGAGATTAAGGATGAAACTGCCATGCATTTCTTTCTAACTGGCCCTGCTTTTTGGGGCCTCCTCGTTAGCTGGACTGTGCCTATTTTAATGTCTGCAGGGATCAGGTACTAGAAAGTCTTTGCAGTACCTAAAATCTTCATCTACTCCCCTCATCAATGTATGAAGTCCATTAGTTTTTTGTAACACTCCTGATTAGTACATTATAAATGTATTACATTGTTGCAAAGATCCATCTGTAAAAGTAAGTTAAATCATTTAAGTGATTTCATTTCAAGACCGGCGGCTACCATTATGCATAATAACCTTTAATACCACTCCTGCAGCACCTTTAAATAACTCTCAACATGTTAAACACTAGAACCAGAACACTAAAGTCCATAAATAATCCATCCACTGAACTTTCCTCCTCTTTTAATTGCTGCTCCTCTGGTGGGTTTGGTAACATTTACCACTTTCTAGATATGTAAGGACTCTCTGAAACCTAATATGAATCTTTTACAGCAATAATTGTATAGTATTTTTGAGTGACTCACTTGCTGAGATATGTAAATTTTGATTAGATTCCCTGTGTACTCTAAAGGGCAATGTTTTATTGTACTGAAATATTGTTGTCATTATGTTACAACGTAAATCATTTTATAACAAATTCTAATATTTGCAGATGGAAATAGGGTATTTCAACTAATTTTCATTAATTTTTTGTAACTTATAGTAGAACTTGTATGAACATTATTACAATTCCACCTTGTTCATATTTCAAAAAGAAGGGCAAACGTTGAGTACTCATATTAGACTTTCAACATTTGTTTGTTATTATATAGATTTTTTTGATGTGCTCTTGATGTGTTTCAAATTGTTTTATATTCTTAACCAAACTAAGACTTCTTTGGTTGACTGGTATGGACATGAGTGTCTGATCTGTTTCAGTGTATGCTCGGATGCTTTAGGGCTCTGTAATTAGCTTTGTTAATTCTAGTCTTTATTGCATGCTTTCAGTCGAGAACATTTCTGTATTGTGACTGCAGCAGAAAAGACACCTCAAATGTTTATTTTCCAGTCCTATCTTTCATCCATTTTTAGACCAATTTTTAAACAGGAATTTGATTTCAGCAGTTAAAAATACTATGTAAATGAAACTGGATTGTTGAGCTGCGGGGAATAGAGGTCTCAGTCTTTATATGGGCTGTGGCTGAGTCCCAAATTTCTACAGTAGCTTAGCACAAGCAGCATATCCTTTCTCTAAGACAAGTGTGCATGTAACATAAGCAGCAAAACCAAAACAACATTAGACTTAAGAGATAAATATGAAACCGATGCTGAAAACAATTTAATTGCTTACAATAATGCTAAATATGAAGCAAATATGCTATAGGGATGATGAGATATAGAAAGAAAATCATTAGATTGTCATTCACATTTAAACTAATCTATGGAAAAAACAAAAAGAATTCAATTAACCACACCAATGCCCTGCATAGTGCTTTTCTAAAATACCACTAGAGGCGGTAGTCCATTTTTTTTTTAACTAAAGCATGCCTCCACCCTCTTCAAGAAATAAATAAGTCTTAGAAATATCTCTTTTAAAACATAGTTTTGCCCTGAATGACCATGTTTCAAAGCAGCGATGAAAATAAATGTTCAGACATCAGAACTTGTCTAAACAATTCTAAACGTCTTCCTTGGTGGTCCGAAAATTCCCAGAATTCCAGAGGATGCTTCTTTTGTACAAGAGAATATGTTCAATTAAGAACAAGCAATTGCAATGTAATAGGTCTCGCATTCGGAAAGTTTGAGCTATTGGTATTGTAAATGACAATTTTTTATTTATGTTTTGTTTTTGAAAATAGCGAAATTATTAGCTTTGTCATTTACCATGCCAATAGTTATAACTCTCGCAAATGTGACACGTATAGCATTTGTAATGCAATATGTGTTGTATTTACAAGACTTTCATGTATTGATATTACAAATAACAATGGTTTTTATTTTTTTTAATAATTAATAGTTAAATAAAAGTTATTGTAATTCATAATGGCAATAGCTTAAACTTTTGTAAATAACTTTTGTGAAGATTATGTTCAGTGTAATTTATTGTGACGAAAATCCAAGAACAGAAGTGAAATATTAATATCTTTTCGTTACATTTGTAATAAAGCTTGAAACATTGAGAGAACATATTTGAATCAGGTGTTGTTGAATGGTTGCACAGATTGATGCTGTGGTGGCGCTGAGTGATGTTGTGATGGCGAACGAGTGATGCTATGGCGTTCAGAGATGCTGTGGTATCGCATAGTGATGTTGTGGTGCCCCTGAGTGATGCTGTGGTGGTGCTGAGTGATGCTGTATGCTATGTTATGTTTTGTTTTGCTATCCTATGTTTTGTTTTGTTATGCTATGCTTTGTTATGCTATGCTATTTTTGTTGTGTTTGGTATGCTATGTTTTGCTATTCTATTATATGTTTTGTTTTTCTATGCTATGTTTTGTTGTGTTTTGTTAAGCTATGCTATGCTTTGTTATGTTATGCTATGTTTTGTTTTGTTATGCTATGTTTTGTTATGCTATGCTATGTTTTGTTTTGCTATCCTATGCTTTGTTTTCTTATGCTATGCTATGTTTAGTTTTGCTATCCTATGGTTTGCTTTGTTATGCTGTGCTATGTTTTGTAGTGTTTTCTTACGCCATGCTGTTTTGTTGTGTTTTGCTATGCTATGCTATGTTTTGTTATGCTATACTATGCTTTGTTATGCTATATTTTGTTGTGCTATGCTATGTTGTGTTTTGTTATGCTATGCTATGTTTTGCTATGCTTTGTTTTGTATGCTATGTTTTGTTGCGTTATGTTATGGTATGCTATGTTTTGTTGTGTTCTGCTATGTTTTGCTATGCTATGTTTTGTTATGATATGCTTTGTTTTGTTGTTATGCTATGTTTTGTTATGTTATGCTATGTTTTGTTCTGCTATGTTTTGATATATTTTGTTATGATATGCTATGTTTTGTTATACTATGCTATGTTTTGTTTTGCTATGCTTTGTTATGTTATGCTATGCTTTCTTTTGTTGTGTTTTGCTATGTTTTGTTATGCTGTTTTGTTATGTTATGCTATGTTTTGTTCTGCTATGTTTTGTTATGTTATGTTTTGTTATACTATGCTAAGTTTTGTTTTGCCATGCTTTGTTATGCTATGCTATGCATTGTTTTGTTATGCTATGTTTCGTTATGCTATGCCATGTTTTGTTGTGTTTTGTTATGCTGTGCTATGCTTTGTTGTGTTTTGTTATGCTGTGCTATGCTTTGTTGTGTTTTGCTGTGCTATGTTTTGTTTTGCTATGTTTTGTTTTGCTATCCTAAGCTTTGTTTTGTTATGCTATGCTAAGTTTTGCTATCCTATGCTTTTTTTGTTATGCTATGCTATGTTTTGTTATGCTATGCTATGCTTTGTTATGCTATGCTATGCTGGTGAGGATGAGTGAGGGTGTGTGAGGGTGGTTGAGATGGTGTGTGAGGGTGAAGGTTAGAGGGTGTGGGGGTGAGGGTGGATGAGAGGGTGAGGGGGTGTGAGGGTGAGGGGATGTTGAGGGTGAGGGGGTGTGAGGGTGAGGGGGTGTGTGAGGGTTTGAGGGTGAGGGGTGTGGGGGTGTGAGGGGTGTGGGGGTGTGAGGGGTGAGGGTGTGAGGGGTGAGGGGTGTGAGGGGTGAGGGGGTGTGTGAGGGTGAGGGTGTGAGGGTGTGTGAGGGTGAGGGGGTGTGAGGCTGAGGGTGTGTGAGGGAAGGTGAGGGTGGGTGAGAGGATATGTGAGGGTGAGGGTGAGAGGGTGTGTGAGGGTGAGAGGGTGTGTGAGGGTGAAGGGGTGTGAGGGTGAGGGTGGGTGTGAGGGTGTGTTAGAGTGAGGGGGTGTTAGGGTGAGGGGGTGTTAGGGTGAGGGGGTGTTAGGGTGTGAGGGTGAGGGGGTGGGAGGGGGTAGGGTGTAGTCCAGATGGCATGTATGCTCCATACATAGGTTGTCCCCAACTGTCCGCCGCATATCCCTCCCGCCAACTGATCTAATCCAGGCACATACATGCATTCAAGAAAGTAATTCTGTAGGCGGTAACGAAGTAGGAGAGTGTGGGGCAAAGAGTATTTATCCCACAGCAGCCAGAATAATGCCCTGTTCAACTTCAGAGTCGGCAGTTGGGCGGCTAGCCAGAGTGTAAGTCCTGAAAGGCCCCCAAATGTCCTTGGGCAGCGGGGATCGAGGCAATGTGGTGGAGCCTCTGGACATTGGCTAAGATGGTGCTGGACCCTAGGTACTTTCAGCTTATGGACTAGTTGTCGCAGCTGACTCCACATGAGAAGTTTATTTGGTTCTGAAAAGTTTATGGCTCTGAAGTGGACATATACTTAAAGCCAGTCCTTTCAAAATAGATTAAATAACTAAAATAATCGACTTCTGAAACTTCTTCAAAAGGAAGACCGTTCAAAAGTTTATCCAATGCAGAAGAAAGTTATTTTAGTGGTATACTTCCTCCTGTGGCTCCTGACTGGGCTATAATATGGCTCTTCAGTGAATGGCATATTCTGTGAGTTGCCAAAAAGTTGAAAATTTACCGTTGTGCATAGGAGAACATGTATGGGTGTACATGAATGATTTTTTTTTCCAATCGAGCCTCCTGTATCTGCACTGTCTTGTACCCTCTTGAAGACGTTTCTGCAGAAACCATGAGGTTGCTACTCATTTTGCAATGGAACAGTGTCCAAGTTAGAGGGGTAGAACGTGCAGTCAGTATTCCACCGAGTTGAAACAATGCTGTTGCCCATTCAATAATGTTTAGCAATGTGTTGACTTTTGGTGATCTCACATATGTTCACCCACGTGACTTTGCTTCAATGGGAATCTCGAGCGGCATCCGAAATTTTGAGCACATTTCGGAAGTGTTTAACGCTCCCTGTTTAACAACGTTCGCAGGTGGCTATAACTGCTTTCACGGACATTTTCAAGACAAAGGAAAACAGTGGAAAGTGAATACAATTGTACTTATGAATTTAAAACACTTTTTGTGGCCTGGCAGTTATCCTTTAGGGGATAGCTTGTGATTATAAGCCCGCCTGAGACAGCCCCTCGTCTGAGTGAAGAGCGACTTTCAGGTGAGAAACGGCGGAGGTATTATTACAGAATATTATTAGAATCATTGAAGCTTACTCCCACGGATAGGAAACGGAGGCGGCTGACAGGGGACAGTGACGGCTATTAGAGCTGACGCTGGCTGCCTCCTGCACAGACACGGTGCCCTTTTATCCTACAGCTGTGATGCTGTTTTGGAATCAGTGGAGACACCCTGGTAGAAAGGGAAGTGCTTTGTAGATACGTCAATGAACAACACGCGCATCAGACGATGTCTGTGGAGTCCAAGAGGGGCGCCAGAGTCGGTGTCCTTGTTTTATCTCTTATCTCTAGTATCGGAGACAAGAGAGAATTTACAGGAGCATCCGCGCAATGGGAAACCAAAAGTGTTTGCTTTTAAAAGACCAGAAAGTGGTCCTGTGATACTGGAGCCGCCTGGGAAGTTCCAATAAGACACTATTCCTCTGGCACTTTTGACCTATTTTTTATTGTTAAGTATTGGCAGATTTATCCACAATGTTTCAGACGGTGAAGGGAACTTTTTGTGGATGCTGAACTTTTGTTTTAATTGTGCACTATGGAAAGACAGCTCATGCTCGTTTCAGGTGACTTTGCATGCCTAAAGGGCAACTGCGCGTTTTCTGCGACACCATATGAGCGGCCACTTTCCAAGCAGGACCTGCACGTGCAAAGATAAGCAAGCGCGATTTCGGCCTTGTGAGATCCAGCTCTTTCCTCCAATGAGACTCCCATACAACATGTGCCTGCTGATCCATCTCCTAATATTCACCTCATCTTCCTTTAGTCGATTTAAAAAATGACGTATACATGAACCCATTAATTACTTTTCACTTTATCCTCACCCCACGCGCAGTGGGTACTTCCGGGCAGCCTACACATCCCATATGGCGACTTCTGTCCACACATCAGTTACTCTCGTCATGACACGCCCAACATCTGCCCTCCCGTCATTATCGCCTGCTGATATTACCCCGCCCTGCTGAGGTGATCGGCTTCACAAAACATCTCACAACCAGCAAAGCTTCAACACTAACACCTGCCCCGCGGTGCTTACCGCCTCGCAGTGACAAGTTCTAACATCCACAGTCTCGGAGATCACTGAAACCCTCTTCAGCCTGAGGCCAGAAGCATAAGCTGGTCACTGACCACCTTGCCCCGATGAAGCTCGGGCTCTCTCCCCGTCAAACCGACCCAACTTTGGATTCGCCGCTTTTCGCTCTCTTTAGGAGCTGAAAGAGTGCTCGGGTGAACTCTCAGAGCTTCCTTTTCTAAACGAATGTCCTCTCCTTGAAACACGGCGCTGAGCTCCTGCCCCGTCCGCAGGTTCGCCAACCTGCGTCTAAACTGTTTGCCATACCCAGGGCTCTGTGCACCGTTCGTAGGATCCCAGTCACCCTTCCTTAGGTATGGTTTCTCCCACCACCTCCCCTCCCTTTCTCACCAGAGCTCCACGGGCGGTGCTCGCGTTTTGCACCATGGCCGGGCCTCCCCCGTACCCAGAGCCGCTCTATCGGCTGAACTCTGCCCAGAGCTCAACCTCCCAAGTTTGCTTCCACCTCAACGTCAGTCCCAGGAAACACCTAGCCCCGCCCGAGCACGCGCCCTGGGCGTACTGACGTCAGCGCCGTAGTAGACCAGAAGAAGAAACAAGTGTGAGGGAAGCCCCGCATATAGTGATGCGGCGAGGCGACGCGACAAAAGAGCCCGGTGAGTGGAGGGGGGATATGTGTGTGTGTGTTTGTGTGCGTCTGTGTGTGTGTGCGCATGAGCCCGTGAGTGGGGGGGAAATGCGTGCGTGGCTGTGTGTGTGCACGTGAGCCCGTGGGGGGGTGGGTGTGTGTGTGCGCTTGTATGTGCCTGCGTGTATTGTGCCTGTGTGTGTGCCTGCCTGCGTGTATGTATGCTGACTTGCTGGGAATCTGAGGCAGGGTATGTGCACAGCGCCGGGCTGGGCGTGCGCGCCCATGAGGTAAAGTCGACGCACGTGCCCAACCACTGTCTCAGATTCCCAGGAGACGGGCGACTATAGTTGTCGTGCTGGATGCATGCTTCGCATGCTTTCTCCAGCTCGACCTAAAAAGGTGTATCCCCACTTACAGCTAATGCCAAAGGTACAGTTCCAACCGGTCTTGCTGATTTTTCTTCTAATAAGGTATTTTACTTTTGGAACAATTGTCCCTTTTGTACACACTTATGATAGATTTACAGAAAAGGCAAATACGATACTTTTTGGCTAACTATGTACCAAAGTTAAAGGAAAGATATATTCAGGGAGGTACTGTTTAGGAGAGGCACCAACTTACAGCGTCAGAATGTTGCCCAACATAAATATTATGTTTCAGATATTCTCTACAAAATATCACCCAACAGTAGTTAACAATAGGAAATTGACGTCCAATGGGACAATAATTTTGTAAAAGATATCAGGACGCAGTATAACTGTCTGACGATATTTCTGTAAATAATATTCTAACATAAGCCCTCTCTTTAGCAGTCTCTTTCTGCCATAGGTCAGAAACACCTGCAATCCAGGTCAATAAATTAGAACAAAAAAACCAGAGAAACAAAGGAAAAGGATAGATTTCCTACTGTTAGTCTTCTGAATCTGTTTTTTTAAAATTATCCAATTAAGCACCACAAAAGCTTAGGTAAGTGAAAGAGCAGTTCTGATAAGTAAATTGAGTGTCTTGGTGCTCTGGGATGTTCTATGAGTGTTTGGAAAAAACAACCAACGCTCTGTGTTGATTATGTACAGTGTGCATGCTGCAGGTTGGCACTACATTGCCTGTGAAGCCTCTGCATGAGTGCTTTATGTATTTTAGGATTAGATCTTTTTTTGCTATTGCTGCATGAAACGCATAAAACAGAAAAGGTAATACACAATCATCAAAAATGTAACACATAAACTTGTCCTCCGGGATATCCTACAGTCAACCACAAACCTTGGTAGATTTCAAGTTAAGTAATAAACTAGTCTCAACTAAAGACCCTGCCAATTAACCGCAGCAGACCCAAATGTGCCCTGAGCGGAAACATAAGGCTGAGAGGCAATCCCTAGGACAATAAATCAAAATACTAATATATATCACTAACAAAATTAAAAGAACCATTATCCCCCACCGCTTTACCCTTCCAATTGAGAACCCCAGATTGCCGAATAGAAATCACCTCCCAATAAAGAAAGCAGCAAGGCTCAGTTATTCTGCTCTAGTGGCACCAGCAGGGAAGTTGCCAAAACAACTCTGTCCTACTGCACTTGTGAGAACTCATACGTCCTCCCTGCAAGTCTCAATCGCGCCAGATTGCCAATTGATGCAACAATTTCCTTCGCCATTAGTTTAATCACTTTGCCATTTTTTATTGCTGCTCTCATTAGTTTATCTTTCCCTTCCACGGTTGGGAGAGTAACAATCCCAGTACCACCATTATCGAAGCTTTGGGGTACTATGTACACTGCTTCGACAGTGTACTGTAGCACCTCTGCGTCCATGTCCAGAACCTCTCCCAAAACAGCATGCAGATCACCTTTTAAAGCAACAGCCTAGATTTGCACTAGAACTCCAAGTACTCTCTTTTACGTGCCTCTCCATGGATTGTCAAGGTAATCAATTTATGATTCCGGCAGTGAGACAGCAATGATCGCATTAGGCATGGAAGTAATCAGCTCCCCCATACTGTTGGCTGATTCTTGGACTGTTCTTCCAGTACTTGCATCCTCTTCTTCGCTGCCTCTTGCTTCATCTCAACCCCGTCCCCATGCCTTTCTATTTGTTATCCTCTCCAATTTGCCTCTAGGGCACTCACAGTCCACTCGATATTGTTTGATCATTTGGCACATCATTTATATAATGTAACAGTGTCCGCTCACCTGGCGGTGGTCTAACTCTGCAGCTAGTGTGTCTTGCCTTTACTTAGCTGGTTGCCACACTGATTAAATAAAAATCCTTATACCCTATTCGATCAGCCATGTTGTTCGGAGGTGCACATATCTAGGCGGCAGAGACAAACACCATACCAGGGAAACAGGAGGCATAATCAGACTTTTATTGTAATGTTAATACACAAAAAGTTAGTTGCTGAGAAAAAATTTAAAAAAAGAGTCTATATCATCAATTACGACCACTCTTATGCCTCCAGGGGTCAGCACTCCAACTCCCCCAACGAGCATCTCTGCTCTCCGTGCGCATCAGACCTCTTCATAGCACTGCTGTCCTCATTCTATAAACCATATCAAGTTATTAAACTCTCAATGTCAGTAATACACAGGGAACAAGTCCTTTAAAAAGAAATGGGGGGACTAATCAAGTTAGGCCGTATGCAAGTGACATCGTGGGACATGACATCACAGTGCATGATGTCATGGCATGACATCACACGTGCCATCACAGGAAGAGACACCACAAGAAGTGATATTAGATATTAAGACCTCACACATATGTTTAGCAAGTCTATTATAAATACATTTAAACACATTATGAGATTTAACAAAAGAGATTTGGCGACTGGGTTGTGCTAAAAAAGTAGCACACCTGGATGCGAAATCTGGGCCACAATTAGTACATTTCTTTTTTTCAAAACTTTGCCAGAAAGAAATTGGCAACAATGAGAAACCTGCCAGCTTAATTGGTTGTAAAGTCAGCATTTTAAAAAATCTTATGGGGTTAAGGCACCTGCTACAGAGATCTTTGGGTGCCCAATAAATCTCAGGACATAATAATAATGGTAAGACAACTCTGGAGGTTAACACTTTTGCTGAAAATATCTGTGTTTTGTCTAGTCCCAGATTTTAATCCCATTATTATTGAAGGTTAATGTGTTATTTTATGTAGATAGGTAAGGGGATTACTATTTTTAACAGAGAGATCCTTTTGTTACGTGTAGTTAATAAATCGTAATCCTTCTAATAATGCAAAGTGAGCTATGAAGGACATGTGATTTCTACAACTTGTAACCCTCACTGTCTTATTTAATGCATCCAGTACATTGATTTACAAACTTAAATGATTTATTAAGAATGTATAATGTGTATGTTACGAGAAGCACTCTGATACCCTGCATTGGGATGAGTAGCGCTATAAAAAAAAAAGAAATAGTGGCATTTAAATTGTTTTTTGTGTAAATACTGGTACACCAACACATCTGACATTCTTAAAGTGCATACATGCCTCTTAGACACAGGGAATGAACAAAATCAAAAACATGCCTTTCTTAAGTACCTGTGAAATGATAACAAGCTGTGTGTTTGTATTTTCCCTAGATGCATTTGCATTTAAGCGTATGGCTACAAACTATGCCCAGCCAGGATCATATTGGAACAAAAGGATCCTTGTTGGCCCTCTTAACTTTGGCCTTTATCTTTAGCCCAGTTGGAGGTGAAAATAAAAAAAATCCTCTCCCTGCCTTCCTTTTGCTACTGGGAATGGAAGCATACCGTGCAGCCACTGCTGAACATGTCCTGGTGTAAGGACAAGCTCAGCATATTTTAGTGGGCCCCAACTTTTTAGCAGGGTGAACGGTGTCTACCCTGTGAAAATACTGGGTGGACGCCATATACCCTTGTGTATCCTCAGCTTGTGCCCTGT
The DNA here is from genome assembly GCF_964261635.1 of Lissotriton helveticus. NCBI lineage: Eukaryota > Metazoa > Chordata > Amphibia > Caudata > Salamandridae > Lissotriton > Lissotriton helveticus. Next base: position 1,476,174,612 of record NC_136065.1, read on the forward strand.
TAATACCTGAGATATTGACAGGGTTAGTTCTTGCTTGGTTATTAGCATGCCCATCTTTCTCACTCAGTTTTTTCGCTTTCATTAATTTTACTTTCTCCAGTAACTAAAAACAAGTTAATCCTGGTAATATGATTCGGGCTAAATTAGAAACCTAGTTCAAGTACTGAATTATCTGCCTGAGTGAGTTCTTGTAATTTACAGCAGTTTAATTAGCAAATGTGCAAATATTTTCAGAATAAAAAACTTCAAAAAGCACAAATTGAGCACATTTTTTGTATTTCGGGAGTGGGGAGGAAACAAATATTTTAATATAATCAAAACAAATAAGAACAATAGCTGATGCCATTTCCACAAATTGTTTGTATGCTGTATAGTTTTATCCATAAAGCAGTATGTGCAAATGTATTTGCCCTTTCAATTAAAAATGTGTTTTCAGTAATGGCAGTGCCCTAACACAAAAGACATACTCCACTCTCTGCCAATCCACTCTACAACATTCTAATCTATGACAATTTACTTCACTCTTCTTGACTCAATGACACTTTACTCCACTCTACGACACGCGACTCTACAACATGGTACTCCTTACTACCACACTCCACTCCACTTCACTCAATGCCAATTCACTCTAGACCACTCTACAACACTCCATGCCACTCCACTCTACGACACTTCACAACACTCTATGCCACTTTACTCCACTCTATGACACACTGTGCCATTCCATGACACTTTATTTCACTCTACACCTCTCCACTCTACACCTCTCCACTCCGCACCCCTCCACTCTATGACACTTTACTTTACTCCTCTCTATGCAACTCCACTCTATGACAGTCTACTCCCCTCTCCTCCATTCTATGCCAGTCTAAGTCACTCCACTCTACACTCCTCCACTCTATGGGCCTCATTAGGATAACGGGCGGACTTTGCCCGCCCATCATCCCATCGTAAATCGGGACCGCCCGCCATAAGGGCGGGTGTCCCGGGGGTGCCATTAGGATGTGCCCGCCACAGTGGCGGGCACATCCTGTATTTACAGCATTGTGGCGGGCGGTGCTCTCTGCACCGCCCGCCACAATGCTGAAAATGCACTTTTACATTGTCATTTACAAAGCGGCAGGCACCGCGCGGTGCCAGACGCTTTTTAAATGACAATGGAGGGGGGTACCACAGGTACCCCCCATGTGGACCCCCCATCTGTACTTCACTCTGGGGGCCTGCAGGGGGCCCCCAGAGTGAAGACCGCATGCCTTTCCGTGGCGGCATCGCCACCGCGGAAAGGCACTGAAAAGCACACATCATAATATGTCTGGCGGTGTCTATAGACACCGCCACCATATTATTCCATTTCCGCCCCGGCCGCAAGGCGACCGGGGCAGAAAAGCTGCGGACGGTCTTTCCGTCTGCCGCGGTCCCCCCCGCCATCCTAATATGGTGGGGGGAAATCTGGTTATGATATCGGGCGGATTGCCTCCGCCAGGCTGGCGGTGGCTTCCGCCAGCCTGGGGAAGGCAATCCGCCCGATATCATAATGGACCCCTATGTCTCTACTCCACTCTACATCACTCCACTCTATGACTCTACTCCACTCTACAACACTTCACTCTATCACTCGTCTCCATTCTACACCACTCCACAACAATCTACTCTACAACACTCTACTCTATTCCACTCCACTCTACAACACTCCACTCTACGACACTTGATTCCACTCTACACCCCTCCACTCTATACCCCCACCCTACTCTACTCCACTCTTCTCTTCTCTACTCCACTCCATGACACACTACTCCAATCTTCGCCACTCAACTCCACTCTTCGCCACTCCACTCTTTGACTCTCATTCATGTGACTAATTTTTAGTCATGCTGAACAGCAGTCATTCTGGTGTACTGTATAGCTAAGGCACATTGGCAAAACCATTAGCTCTTGATTGGAAGACACCTATTGGCTTTGCCAAGGCTGGTTATTTCATCCTCACGCTTCGCCAGTCTCAATAATTTCCATGTCAACGTATCCTTATCATTGTTTCCTTTACTTTTATGATTTCTTGGCAAATTGTTTCCCACTCCATTTTGGCATACTTAACCAGCAACATTAATATCGACTTGCATGCACGTGCCATCTGCAATCCCTATTGTTCCTAAAGATCATCAAGATGGGGATTATGCTAATGTAGATTTGGTAATGGGTCACCAAGATGTCCGTCCTTTCGTTAGATTGCAGCAGATTTTCAATTTGTTATTACATGGCATCAGCGGGCAGCATTGCTGGCAGGGGGTGATTTAGTTATCCCCCACCTGCAGAACTTGTAATTAATAGGTAGATCTTTTAATAATTTTAGCCATTATGGCACCCAAATGTGGTGCAATCCTACAGCCTCTGTAAACAGTTACACGCCAACACACATGTGACTATGTAATTTGATTGCTGAAAGCTAGCAGCTTAAGTAATGCCGTCTTTCAGTATGTGAGACCTTTCATTGTGCACATATTCTGATAAAAAAAATGCACAGTTACTACTTATAATTTTTAGTGCATATATACTGTACTTTTTTCAAAAGGCTCGCAGTCGCAACAAAGCCTTGTAAATTAATTTCCTCACATTGGAGGATTGAAATACACAGCATCGAAGAAAACTGAGCAGCACAAAAAGATCCTGACTGATGAAGTCAGATAGGACAACAGAATAATGGATTTTTTTGTGTTGATGGTGGACAAATGCAACCTCGAAGGGGACTGTAAGACATGGTAAGACTATTTAGAAAAGAACTATACACGCTATTGTGTTATTCTCATCTTAACACTGTATGAACTTGAGGGCATACGTATCATCCCAAAAGTGTATCGCAAATTAGAGAGTCTCAAAATTTGCGAGTCTCTATTTTGCAATTAAATTTAAGGAATCGCCAATTGCGATTCCTCAAATGAAATGTTTGAAGCACCTAAGTTGTGCGATTTCACCTTAAGAAATCGCAAATTACCACCAACTTGAAGTTGGTGGTAATTTGCGATTTCTTTGAAAAATTCACTTTTTGGCATTTTTCAAAGTGCCATGTGGCGCACATACATGCCCTCAGGGCATGTATGTGCGCCACATGCGTCCAAATGCTTATTTCAGGGGTGCACCTAGCACCCTTCAAATTGCATTCTCAATTTGCGATTCAAATAGCGAATCGCAAATTGAGAATGTCTTCCCATTCATTCCTATGGGCCTCCTGGCCCATAAGAATGAATGGGAAGGTATTCCTTAATTGCGATTCGCATTTTGCTAATCGCAATTAAGGAATGCCAAGAAATCACTAACTATCTGTGAATTTTTAAATACATCTCGTTTGCGATTCTCTAATAGCAATTCTCAAAAAATCGCTATTTGAGACTCGCAAATGGAGTATTTCATACATATGCCCCTTAGGGCTAAATGTGTCAAAGGATTTTATCCACTCTGTCTACAGGGCAAAGTTTGTTTGTTGTTGAAAAACAAAAAATTTATTTCTCTGATTTTCTGGGAGTTATCTCCCAGTGGGTGAGGGTCATTTAACCTATTTCCTGTTCAGGACTCCCAGTCAGCTGAAACAGGGAAAAAGTAAAAAGTCTGCCTTCTACATAATAGACAGCCTGACATCCATTGGCAAACAGCCCAAAGTGCGTTGTGCGGAAAGAGAGAGACTGAGAAAGGAGAAACATGGTGGTTCTGGGGAGTCTAAATAAAGTGGGGGAAGTGAGTTTGGCAAACAGATAAGTGCACCATGCTCGTGATTATGTACCAGGTTCTACAAACTCTAAATAACACCCTAAGGATTTGTAAATTGTTATAAATACATTGTTGAACTCAGAATTGACCGGATGGTTCTTGGGTGATGGAAATAATGTCTGCAAATGCAAATAATTTGTAACATCAATTCAATTTATGTACATATAATGGAGGATTAAGTATGTGTTTTGAAGGGTATCAAAAGATTATTAAAAGCAAACCATGCTGACTTAAGCAGTATGTACATCTGCCAGTGTTTATAAAGGTATTTTAGGAGGGATGGTCAATTGCAGAATGCTAGCTTTTGTTTTGCTGTCAATCAGGGCCAGTGTTTGTTATGGGTTACTTGCTTTGGCGTGTTATTTGTTTAGGGAGGGTATGCTGTTTGGATACCTTAGCCTCTCAAAAACACACAAAGCTACCCACTATTTGCCTTTCACATTCATTTACTTCACATTGCTCACATGAAAACATATTGGATGTATGTCCCTTTTTAGTTCACAAACTAAAAATGTGCCCACATAGGCTTTCTGAACGATGCAGCATACATATTGGACTTTTAACAGAAGTATCTATTACATCATGTTTTGCTGTGTATGCCTTTTAAGTTCAACACTTACAATGTAACTTCATCTTCTGACGTTTTTCCTTCTTTTTTAAGGGTACAGCTTAATTTTGCCACCGCAATTAATTTGGCAGAGGGATCCTACCCCCACTTTCCATTTTATTTCAGCTCATGACGTTGCTTCATCATGGAATGTTCTTTCTACAATAGCTCGAGGCAACACACACAAAGTTGCCCAACTATTACCAAACACTTGCCCTAACAACAAGCAAGACCTATTGGGTTTGAAGGTGCTTGATTTAGCCAGATGCCACAGTCTTTCTATCATCTCTTCTTTCTCATTTGCAGAAAGCACCTTGCTCTAACAGCTTTCTTAGAATTTATTTTCCTTTATTTTTATTACATTTTTATACAAATTATTTATAGGTTTCAGGTCCCTAAGATTACAAATGTTATTTATGAGGTGTTACATGCAGATGCTACTGGTGTGGAGAAGTAGGTGGTAGTGATTAATAAGTGACTAGAAGGGACCCTTCCCCATTGTCAAGCTTTTCTTTCAGATTATAGTAGCTGGAAAAAAAGGAAGTGTATACAGAACAGTATAAACCTGTGCTGAAAGGAAACAAGAGGGGCATTCTAATTTGTACCAGAAATCAAGATAAACAGAATGGGAGATAAGACATAGGTAATGGTAAGAAGGCCTCCTCATTACCCTAGTGGGCCACCTCCCAGAGAAGAAGAGTCCTCCCAGGAATTATCCCAAAATATTTTCTTCTGCACCCAAACAACAGAATGGAAAAGAGAAGTATAGAATAAAGACTCATAGCCACTGAACTCAAACACAGTCTCCTCAAGCACCTGATTGCAGCACCGTCCCGAGAAAAGATAAAACAAGGATCAGCAGGATTTGATAGGTCGCTCTGTTTCTGGCTGCAACAGACATATTGTGGCTCACTGGACTGAGAAAACCTGCAGCTCTAATACCATAAAATGTAACCTACTGAGTGTAATTGTGTACTGAGAATGGTTGAATCATATCACATGTATCTTTCCTTGTTTGACCAAGCCCCAAGAGGTACCCTTTCTTGGGGGTTCTATCAAAAGCATTTTGGATAGAAGATGTATACATTATTGATATGCAAGGCCAGTTCCACTCATGGGCACTCCTTCTGCTCCATCCCTCGAGGCAATGACCCAGGCTCCCTCATGTGTAGAAGCTACTTATCAGCATGAAAATCAGTGAAATGGCAGACTCTTCAGGACCCATGGCCATCATTCAGAAGTGCTAAGATGTGAGCGCTCCTGCTAGAGCTTCAAGGCCACAGCACAATCTCTGTAGCAGATTTACAAGAACTGGCGCATCTCTGCATATTAGCAGAGATGTGTCAGCTAAACTGTGTGACGAAAAAAAGCCTTGCGCCAATATGGATGCGTTGCATTTACAATGTGGGGCACGGTGGAGCAACCATAGACAGTCGCGTCACGCATCTTTTGGCGGAGAGCCAGCGCATTGCTGAAGTTGTGTGGTAAGTGCGACGCAGCTCCAGAAATGGTAGGGAATTACTAATCCCATCATGCAGCATCACTCCTTATGCCTGCTACAAGCAAGCGCAAGGTTTTGACGCAGTGGTGTCGTAAAAGTGACTCAGTTAAATTTTGTAGATTTCACTGCGTCACTTTTACGAGGCTTCCTTGCGATGGAACGACCACCCTGCATACATTATACCTGATGCAGGTATAATGTAGCACAGAGCTTTACAACTTGACGCATCTTCCTAGATGCTTCACGTTGTAAATATGTTGCATCGTGGCGCATTGTTTACAACACTGCACAGAAGTGACGCAACGCAGCGTAAATTTATTGCAAGGGGCTTGAAAATCTACCCATCTGTCTCTATGACAAACATTGTACTGGTTTAGTTATCTTTTTTCAGTGTATTCATAGTAGGGAAAATACCAGTTTGGTGGTGTTGATTGCTGCTTGCATTGAGGGTGGCTGTTATATCCTGAAAAGTGATCGCTAAAGGGATAGGATGCAAGCAACACAATCATGAGCCATTTTCTGACCATTTTCAGCAGCTGACTTTAATCTTCATAAATGTTAATTTCATAGGGCTTTGCAAAACCCTGAGGTGCTGTCCTATTGGCCCTGATATTGGTTGACCCACTGTGCTATCTCAGGGCCTCTTGGTGAATACTTTCAGGCACTGCTTTAATTTTCATGGGATTTAGGCACTGGAAGAAGTCAGCTGAGGATCTCATGTCACAACTTAGCTGTGGCATCTGACAGATGCCACACGTTTTATAGAAATAGAGCGGTGCCTCATTGTGCACTTACCTGAAGCCTAGAGCTTGGGATGTCTATACACTTTCAAGGTTCTTCAGCCAGCAGTTGCGCTGTGGCTGAAGTGCTAATAAACAGCTCACTTGAACCTTTTTGTGTTGCCTACATTCCTTCTTCAAATTGGCGATGAGTAACTAGATGCAAGTTTAAGACTAGCACCTCAACGCTATTGATATAAAGCCAAAATTCAGCCTGTCTGCTTGGAGTTAACAGACTGAAAATGTGCAACCACTGTGAGTCTTTCTGCTGCCTTTTAAAGTTCCATACGTTTTTTCCATATAATTTCCTCGCTGTCACCCGATTATGGAGTACTCTGTCGTCTCTCTCACGCTTGTAGTTATGATTAGCTTGTCTCAGACCCCTCTTGCTTAGTTGAATTTTTTTGCACCTAGTTTGAAATTGGCAGCACACCCTTTCTCTTTGGTCAGGACAATGGTTTGGCTTTTTGCCTAGCAGAAGGCGATACAGCTCCGGCACCAATTTTGTCCAATTCTCGGGTACATTACCCTCAGTATAGTCGTGGGTGAGTATTGGGCAGTTTTTTTTCCAGGCTGCCAGGCCGGATATGTCTATTTTGTTCCACTTTAATATTCTCAAGAGGACATGTATTTCCTCCCCATTAGACAAACCCAGGGGGGTGATGTGCGGATCACTGACCGCTCACAGAGAGATAGCTATGGCCAATGGGAGTTGATGACTGGTCTGCTGTACTGGTTTTCGAAATTCTACAACTTGCTCATGCAAGAGGCTTCACATAAAAATATGATAAACTGTTGATTTATTTTTTCCCTGGGACTCGTTAGTCGTATCGTCATTGACGAATTGTGTCTCTTCTACACTGGCCTTCGTCTGTAGGTGTTTAAAATAGAATTCAATAGAATTCCAGCACGGTCCCTGGGTGATGGAGCATCTATTACTGTCCCCAGGTTATGAGTATTAAAGTCCCTGGCCATTATGATCCTACAATTCGGGTCGTTGGTGGGCAGCTCTTCAAGTGTATCAACCAGAACCCTTATCTTGCCATGTCTCGGTGTGTCTTTACAGTTGAAACAAACATTCAAGAGTAGAATCATTATTAGGGAACCGTTCGATTTCAAGCCTTGCAGATATAAGGCTTGGACCATGTCCGTGCTTTTTGAAGATTTTGCTGATGTTATGTTAATGCCTAATCTTACATTTATAGATAGGACCCCTGATGGCCTTCTACATAAATTGAGCTTTTTTGCTGGATGTTGGAATTCCTTGAATCCTGGTGTGAACAATGGAGCGAGCAGCCAAGTTTATTGGAGACACAGCAGGTCCCTGGTCTGTAGAAATTCAAAGGCAACTCTGTTCTGTAGAGTGGTTTTTAGCCCATAAACGTTCCATGAAATTATTTTTATTATCTTGTTCGTTCTGCTCGCAGGCCAGTCGATTATCTTTATGCTAGGAACAGTTTGATTGTTGACCTGACTAAATCGTTGCAGCTCCATCCTGGACATATCTGTATGGCTCGATTTTTTCTCTTTCAGTAATTTTACGCCCTGTTGTGATAGAATTAGGCGAAAAATGTCTTCTTAATTTGGAGTATAATATAGGATGAGAAGCTCGGTTTGTACCTTTTAAAATGGACTTTCTCAGCGTCTGTGTATTTCTGTTGCTTGGTCTACCCATTAGCATGTATGGGTATTTTTCCTTTTCCGGTTTATGTACCCTGATATCCTTTTCGCAAATTGGTCCTTTTCTATAATGATCATTTGGGCGCCCATGTTGTTTTTCCATATTACTATTGTCAGCTCTCTTTTTGTATTGCTGCTCAGAACCTTGAATTGGACTTTATTTAGATCTTCTGTTGTAATGGATGATAACTCTGGGATGTGTTGGAGGATTTGTAAGATGTTAGCCCTATTTAATATACTAGAACTTCCACAGGATGTATATTCGGATGTAAGGATTGTGGTATTATCCTCTAATTCCCTTTGTGCGTGACCCCTTTGCCTTGTGGTGGAAGAGTGTGTTTCCAAGCAGTGTTTGTTTGTTATATTTGCTCTAGTATCTTTTTGGGCTACGTTGTTCTCCCATGTCCCAGTGCTATTTGTTTGAGGGAGAAGTGTCCTTACTCTGTCTGTATTGGATGGCGGTGCATCTTGCTCCTGTCTGTTAAGGTGCCATCCTGTATGGTGGCTTCCTCTACTATCAGTTTGTAGTGGGAGTTCAATCTCCTGTGGGTGCGGCTTCCTCCCTTCATCAGCCTGGCTGTACCCGCAGCTTGATTTTGTAGGTAGTTGTGGTACTGGTGCTGTGATTAGCTGGTCGTTACCGGGCCTGACAGTGGGCCTAGCCTTTTGAAAAATTGGGTAGAGCTTCTGAGACTCTGGGAGTTTTTGTTCTTAAACCTCCTTTAAATTCCTTTTTTGAGCCTGAGTGCATTCTGCTGCATCCAGGCGCAACTGTAGTTCCTTTGCACAGCACAGGTGTTTGATGTTTTTTGTTGGCTTCTTCAGACTTTTTTTTCTCTTCTGGATAGCAATTTGCAAGGTCCTGCGGTCTCTTCAAGGTTATCCGCTGGGCCTCTGTTCCGGGACATAATTCTACCCGTTGCTATCTCATCATAATGGGTTTTGTTTTTGGCTCGTCACTGATGCCAGCTGTGAGGATGTTGGAGGGGTGTCTGGTCCTGTGATATGTTTACAAGCTTGATTCTTAATATGAAATGGAGACTTAGATACTGCACATGGGTTCTGTAAGGCATGGCTAGAGCTCTTTGTTTCAGTGGACTGTGACAGAGTAGGGGAGATTTCTGCTCCAACTATGACATTACTTCCATTATTTTTGCTTTAGATAGAGCTCTTTATGCTATGCATTGGTCTAGATGGCCTGTGGTTATTAGTTGTCTTTGTTTTAGTTCTACGACTATCGATGTTAGGACTTCTGGGAGAGAGCTGAGCTCCAACAATTGGAAGGCATGAGCACCTCGTGATTTGCTGCATCTACAGCAATTCCAAATTTCCTTCTAGGTTATCGATTGTGGCTTCTATATTAGTCATAGCTACTGCAATTCCCTGCATAGAATCCATTTGGATTTAAAGTTTTTGCGTTTGTCATGTGAGGGCGTTAATAGCGGTCATTAATGTTGAGTTTTGTGGAAAAGTAAATTTTGCCATGTTCTGTGTCCCTACGCCTCATCCATCATATGTTATGTGTGCATGACCAATATGCATATGTTATTCCCCATGTCCGATTAATGACGCAATTATAGTTGTGTCCACCTCTAGTATGTCATTTTCCAGTTCTCGTGAATACTACGAATATCAGGCCTATGTAAAGTAATGTTGCCACGTTTCCCAGTGTGCACATTATTCCATTATAAAGTCCCCGTTTCTAGGCCTCAAAAGGGCCCGGACACTAGATTCAGCTCCTGTCTCCTGAAGCCTCGTTGAGGAGCGATACAGCCCCCACCTGTATCCTCGACCTTTCACTTGCTTCCTGCCTCGCAGTGCCCGGTGCAGCCTGGCTCTGCCTCTGAGTCTGCCAAGAGTATGTTATGATTCCAGCTATCAGTTTAGTCCTCCTTCTCTGCATTCCTAAGCTACTGAACTGCATCAATAGTTTCCGTCATTGTCTAGCCTTCACGTCTCCATGTTAGAGAAATACTGTATTTACTGGTCATTTAATATTCTTCATCACGCACTACATGTAGAATAATGCATGGTCCAGTCTTAGAGTCAAGTTAGCTTTTCCCCTCATGACTTCTAGTTTATATCAACATGTTCCCTAAACATCAGATACTAGATAGGGTTTAGGTACATGTCGCTCCGACCCTCCAGACTTTAGTCTCTGCTCCTAGCACAGAGTTCATAGCCCCCAGCTTCTCCTAGTGATACGTCATTGCCAGTTTACGCGCACCACCAGGTTAGAGGTCCCGGCTCCTTAGGTAGCCCCCTCCAATGTTTCCGCCCCATTCTGTTACGTCTGCACCACATGTCTATGTATACGCCCAGTTACACCTACTTTTACTCTTATCTTTCGCGACTGCTACGCGTCACACCTTCTGCTCCACCCACTGCTACGCCTACTGCAATGTAATGCTATGTGTTCGCGCTATGTATATATGCCCGTGTATTGTTATTAAAAGTTAGCGCGCTCATCCCAGACCCAGCCCCGGCAGCTGCCGGGCCACTCTAGCCCTGCCATTCTGTTCCTATGCAGGTTGTCCTGATCCTGTCCTTATGCTGTAATAAACCTGCAGAAACTCCTACTACCTCGAATCTTGACTCTTATTTATTGAGCTATCTGTTATGATATATGCCTAGTCAAAAATAGGGTATTATTTATTTATTTACCACATAATGGCGCCCGAACAGGGACTTGCCCTTTCCCCACGCGTCGGTGAAGCCACGCCGACCCCCTGACCCTCTGCAGTCGTGACGGAACCATACTGGCCAAGTGCAGACATTTCTGCTTCAAGTATCCCTCAGGCCCACGGAGGAGACGGAGGAGGCGGTCCAGCATCCAAACGAGACGGTGGAGGAACGCGGCGAGTCCCGACCAGAGCCCAAGCCGAGAGTCCAAGGTCCGAGGTATCCGGAGGCCCACCCGTAACTGAAGTCCGAAGTCCGAAGTTCGTAGCCATCAGTCCAGTCCAGTCCGAGGCTTTCCGTTCCGTGCTGCCCGGTGAGTACCATTGCTGGGGTAGTATCTAGACAGGACCAATCTAAATTGACTCCTGGTCCGTGGGTTGGTGGTACCCAGACTCACAAACGAAGTGTTCACCTAGGTGGATACGGGTCTTGATGCGTCCCTTTATGGGACCGGTATGTTCCGTACTGTTACAGCAGTGCATCCAGTAACTCTAGTCTGTTCCGTTCTCGAGAAAATTCTTGTATTTCTGTTCTCAGTATTCCAGGTAATATTCTGTTCGAACTGTTATGTTATGATATTGTTTAATGTATTTTCAATGTCGTGGTATGCCTGAATTGTTTTCCCAATTGTTATTGTTCTTTGTGTATTGTATTGTGTTCCGATTCAAGTTTACAATGCCGCTCTTTTCCAAGTTACGTCAGTTAAAAACTAGAAAGGGTTTATTAGAAGAAGCAGTTCCTGTTCCGCCGAGGGACAGTCCAGGTCATTTTATGTATCAGAAACATGGCATAAGTGCCATATTGTATCTAGATTTATGGGTAGAGTATACCAAACAGTTAGAAGAAAAGTATAGATGGCCTGTATCGGGTACATGGGATGCCGAATGTATCATGCGAGTAGAAGAAGCATTATGGAAAAAGAAAGCCAGACAGTCACAGAAAGATGCCATCGAGTTATGGCGTAAAGAAGCGCATAGAAGAACCGAAAAGGAAGTCAGAAAGTCAGAGTTAAGTAGAGAATCCCAAGAACGAGCCCAAGAAAGAGAATTAATCGAGATAGGTGAACAAGTCAAAGCCGAACAGTCAGACAGACAGAGGCATGCCCTTATTAAGGGTATGTATCCTCTTCTTGCCGAGGGCTCGCCAAAAGCGACCCCGGAGGCATCCAGTAATTTCCCGCCACCATTAGTTCCGACCAAGCTACGTCACAAACCGACCGCAGCTGATATTTTTATTTCATCCTATTTGGACGACACAGTCCCAGAATATGCAAATCCTGTTCGCGCTCCGCCAGTCCCTGTAAATCAGGCACTTCCCGCTCTTCCAGACACCGGAGTACCTGCTACGGTACCCCCGGTCCAGCCAGCATTTCAACTTCCCGCTCCGCCACGAAGAATGTCCGTCGATGATTCTAGTTTAGGGGCCGCAGGAGGAGGTCCTCCTCAAACCCCGCCGCCACACAAGCGTTTAACGTTAGCCGAATTACATGCACAAGCGTCACAGCGTACGCCTAGACATCAGACTGTAGCAGAAATAAGAAAATCCCTTGCCGAATGTGTCTATGATCCAGTCCCAGGCGAGGATAATATGGTTTTATATTCGTTCCGCGTAAGAAAGGTGGCCGAGTATCTAGTCACCTTACCGAATATGAAAGAAGATCTAGACAGAATATATCGTTTCATCCGTACAGGGGATGATCCAGAAAGTATTCACGAAGCCATGTCTCAAAGGAAAGCCGAGATCCAGCTCATGATATTAAAGTTTTTGATTAATTGTCTAATAAGAGAACAAGATTACCCGTCTAAAGATTCTGCCGAAATGAGAATCCTGACAAGGTGGAGTGATAATATAGCCGAGGGTAAGCACAAGACCGTCGGTGCCATGGAAAGTATGTACAAGAAAATCCGTAAAGAAATAATAAAGATACACGAACAGCGTAAAGCAGCACAAGTAAGCGAGAAAGAAAGTACCTCTGATCCTGAAGAGGAAGACGACGAGAATTCCGCCAGAATAGCGTATGTAGGAAAATCTAGATTTCCAGATCGTCATTTACGTCTAGAACACAAGTCCATTTTTCATCATTCAATACCAGAACAAGGTTCCCTAGAACAAGTATTTCAAGCTACCGATCACATTCTGAGATCACGAATCGGTTACAGTGAATTAAGTACTATGCATGAACAAGAACTAGTTCGATCAGCAGTCCGATGGATTACTGATTCTACCACTTTTCCAGACGAAATAGTGGCACAAATGTTCCTGAAATTGCCCCCAGCCGAGCAGCGACTGGTGGGTATGTATATGATCCAGCACCTCATTACTCTGTATGAGGGTCAGCACTCTGATCCAGGTCCGTTACATGATATCCTGAACGAGTTACTCCAGTATAAATGGAGAGGTCTAGGTACCGATTTAATTAGTGTCATTCTAGAACAACGTCACAAATATAGAACATTCTTGAACCCGCATTTTGTTCATGTCTCACCCCCAGAAAGTAAACCATTCTACATAGACAGACAGAATCCGTTACGAGAAGTCCACCCAGTTAAAGGAACGGGTGGCGAAATGCAGCGAGTGTTTGTATACACTCCAATCACAAAGATGGAACTCCTTGAAATGAAGAAATTAATTCCCTGTCATGACAAAGATCCAGCAGGGTTCCATCGAGAATTAAAAGACATGCTCCATATGGGAGAATACACATACCCAGATATCATTAAAATGTTAAAAGTTCTGCTACCCGCAGGGGTGTATGAAAAGCTAAAGGAAAAAGAATGGGAGGTGGGAGAGAAAAAGATCGATTGGACAGCTCTAGAAGCTGAAGACAAGGCACGAGTACCAGGTACCGGTCTTGGAGATAAATGTAAAGAATTACCAGAATTATTAATTCAAGTTTTACCCAGATTATTAACAACGAGAAAAGAAGACTGGGATGCAATCTCAGCCTGTAAACAGAAGCAAGATGAAGATATTAGTGATTTTTATTCTAGATTCGAAAAATGTTTCAGTATTAACAGTGGTCTCAAGACAAGTAGTGAGTCATACCCTCACCTTTTCGTTACTAAATTAGTCGAGAATTCAAGTCCACAAATTAAAAATCGAGTTTTGAAAGTCGAAAGCACCTGGCAAGCTAATACTCCGTCCCAGATGCTCCAGATGCTTCAGTATCACCAGAATAGAATCAGGGAAGAGCAAGAACACGAGAGAAAACGTATGAAAGACACGAAAATGAAAGTGCTAGTTGCACAATCTGTTCCTCAAGACAGTCAGAAGAGGGGTCCGAATCAAGCCAGTCATCCTGCAGCTCCCGTTAAAGGGAACTGCAATTATTGTAAACAGCCAGGTCATTTTATAAATGAGTGTGCAGTTCTGAAACACAACATAGCTACTGGTAAGACTAAAGAAAGACCACGTCCGCCTAGACAAGAACAAGTTTCACAGATTCCTCAGCCACAGAATGCACAACAGACAGTTACAGTACCGCAGCCTATTGCTGCAACACAGCATGTCACATCGCAGATGTACCAGTATGCACAGTCTGAGTATCCAGAGTACCAGCCATATTCATGAAACAGCCTAGAGAGGGAGGTAGGCTTGCCTCTCATCGAGATACCTGTAGATCAAGAAGGTCCCTATGTTCACAGTCAAGTATTAGGGAAAGACAGAAAGTTTCTGATTGATACAGGGGCAAGTAGGACCACAATTAGTCATGCCGAAGTTCCAGGGGCTCCGCTCTCAGGCTCAAGAAATGTTTCCCTTGGATTTTCAGGAAAACCTATCGTTAACGAGATATCTAAGCCAGTCACTCTAGAAGTAGGTCCATTGTCCCGTACCACTGATCTGTTACTTACTAAGTCATGTCCAGAAAATCTATTAGGCATTAAGACACTGAAAGAGTTGGGTGCAGTTATTTGCTGTTCCCCAGAGGGAATACGTCTGTTCCTACGTGACTTTAAGGGTCACTATGTATTACGAGATTTTGATTCAAGACTGTCTAATGTTCCGCAGCATTTATGGGCGCAAGGTCCAACTGATGTAGGTTACATGCAAATCACACCCCATCGTGTGACTCTCAAACCAGGTGTAGTGTTACCACGAATCAGGCAGTATAGATTGCCACCTGAGGCTGTAGCAGCCTTATCCAAAATTATAGACGAGCTCATCGCTCAAGGAGTAGTTGTAGAAACTGACTCCAATGTATGCAATTCTCCGATCATTCCAGTCATGAAACGCACTGATCCAAATGCACCCCCAGTATATCGATTAGTGATTGATTTACGAGAACTTAACAAATGTATTATTCCTCAGTACCCAGTTGTCCCAGATATCTCTTCCCTGTTAACAGCTATTGATTCCGAAGCCATGTTCTTCACTGTCATAGATCTCAAGAATGCATTTTTTAGTGTTCCCATTCATCCAGACAGCCAGTTTCTTTTCGGATTTTGTTTAAATGGAAGGAGCTATATGTTCACACGCGCTCCTCAAGGTTTCACAGAAAGCCCTAGTATTTACAGTCAAGCACTGAAGAGACAACTAGATAATATTCACATGCCAACTGACACTGCCCTGCTCCAGTATGTCGATGATCTACTGATCACAGCCCGTTCTGAACGTGACTGCGAGCGGGCATCACTCACGGTTCTGTATTTCCTAGCCGAGATGGGGCACAAGGTGTCCCCTTCGAAGCTTCAATTCTGTGTCCAGCAAGTGGTCTACTTAGGACACTTACTGTCCAAGAGGGGTAGGCAGTTGACACCCGACCGTATCCAGTTAATAGCGAGTCTTCCCCAGCCCAGAACCCAGAAGGAGGTACGTGCTTTTATCGGCCTTACTTCTTATTGTAGACAATGGATTCCGCAGTATGCATTTCTAGCCAAGCCACTGATACAGTTAACGACACAGGAGGCAGCCGTATCGACTGTCCTCCCTTGGACATCTGACCATACACTTAGTTTCAATGAGTTAAAGACAGCTTTATGCCAAGCTCCAGTTCTAGCTACACCGAACTACAGTAAGCCTTTTACACTTTTCGTCACAGAACGTGAAGGTACAGCATTATCTGTTCTCACACAAGATCAAGCAGGTCAATACAAGCCCTGTGCTTATTTTTCGAGCACATTAGATCCAGTCGCCCAGGCGTTGCCTGCGTGCCTCAAGTCAGTTGCAGCCACAGCACTAGCTATCAGACAAAGTGATTCCATAGTTTTAGGACATTCCCTGACAGTACAAGTTCCACACTCCGTGGAAGTTCTTTTAAACCGAACACAAACTCAGCACTTGACAATTGCACGTTTAACAGGTTATGAATTGACACTGTTTCAGCCACACATAGAAATTAGACGCTGCAATATCCTGAATCCTGCTACACTGTTACCATCAGTTAATTCAAATCCTGACACACATGACTGCGTGGAAATAGTTAACATTACGACAAAGCCAAGACAAGACCTGACAGATATTCCGCTACTAGATCCCGACCTGACACTTTATGTGGATGGTTCATGTATGAGAACTAGTACAGGAGAACTAGTCGCCGCATATGCAGTGACTACTGACACTGAAGTTATTGAAACACACCGTATTGATACCCTGTCCGCTCAAGCAGCAGAGCTAGTTGCTCTGACACAAGCCTGCATACACGCCAAGAACCTGAAAGTTAATGTTTACACAGATTCACGTTACGCATTCGGAGTTGTACACGACTTCGGAGTGCTCTGGCAAGAGAGAGGTTTCATGACTTCTCATGGAACCAAGATTCAGCATGGTTTCCTTATTCAAGCTCTGTTAGATGCCATACATTTACCAACATCCATTGCTATCATGAAATGCAAAGCACATACGAAAGTTACTGACATTATTTCCCAAGGCAATGATCTAGCAGATCGCACAGCCAAGCTTACAGCACAGACTCCAGACATTCCAGTTAACCTGACACATACTCCAGATCCGACTACATGTATGACAGTTAAAGACCCTACTCAAGAGGTCATAGATATCCAGTTACATGCTACTCCCGATGAAATCAAGAAATGGTCCGAACAAGGAGGGGTCCAGACAGATCAAGGATGGTTAACAAAGGGTAGAGCCACATGGTTTCTCCCCGACTCTATGGTTCAAGTCATCATTAATACCGCACATAGTCCAGCACATTTAGGAGAAAAAGCTATGTTAGACAGTATCCAGAACATTTGGTTCAACAAGCATTTACGAGCTGCAGCCAAGCAAAAAGTCCGTACCTGTATGATATGTTGTCAGTTTAATCCAGGTAAAAGTGTCCCGGTGGAACAAGGTGGTTTCCAGCCTCCTGACCACCCTTTTGAAGTCTTCCAGATGGATTATATTCAGATGGAGCGATGTCGAGGTTTCAAGTATGTCCTTGTAGTTGTATGCGCTTTGTCCAGATGGACAGAAGCATATCCAGTCCCAGATTACACAGCCGCGACCACTGCCAAGCAGTTGGTTCGTGAATTCTTCCCTAGATATGGTCTCCCTAGAGTCGTATATTCTGATAACGGTCAGCCATTCTCATCTGAACTCATGAAGCACGTTTCCCTTTTGTTAGGGTACCAGTGGAAGTTCCATTGTGTACGCCATCCTGAAGCAGCCGGTCTAGTCGAGAGACATAATCAAACTCTGAAAATCCGCATTGCCAAAGTATGCAAAGAAAAAGGTGTGGACTGGCTAGTAGCTCTGCCAGTCGCTTTATTTTATATGCGCATGGTCGCACATTCCAGATCAGGTCTGTCCCCGTATGAGGTCGTATTCGGCCGCCCCCCTAACATGTGGGGTACTCCTAGACCCCGAAGTATTACCGATGTTTCATGTAATATGCTGACAGATTACCTAGCTTCCTTGATGTCTGCCCTCAACTCATGTCGTTCACAGGTTGCCGCCGCATTTCCAGACAATACCGAGGTGGCACCGCATGAAATCGTTCCAGGTTCGCTGGTGATGATCCGAAACTTTGACAGATCAAGTCCGCTGGAACCTCGTTGGAAGGAGCCCCGTCAGGTCCTCCTCACCACCCGTACAGCCGTGAAGTTG
This sequence comes from Lissotriton helveticus, assembly GCF_964261635.1. Classification (NCBI taxonomy): domain Eukaryota; kingdom Metazoa; phylum Chordata; class Amphibia; order Caudata; family Salamandridae; genus Lissotriton; species Lissotriton helveticus. The sequence continues at coordinate 1,476,192,661 of NC_136065.1, forward strand.
GAAGGCCGAAAAGGATGGATACATCTTTCTCATGTAAAACTTTTCAATGGATTAAAACCCGTTTCTAAAAACATTTCCAAGGATTCCCAGGATTTTAAGGACTGCCGAAATATTGTTCCTAAGGACTGTCCCGCAAAAGACATTGACACAACCCCTTCCCTGTTAGAGAAAACTCCGCAGCAGGAGTATAAGTTAAAGCTCCGGTCTAGTAAAATAAGTCAGTCAGTTTGATTGTATAAGTCCTCCCCTAGGTGAAACGGTTAGGCTGTTTCTGACATGTATAAAATAGACCCCCATAGTGAGAGAGTCAGTCAAAGTTCAATTCAATGTATCATTTTTCTAAGCTTCATATTATTCATCAGCATTATGATTTCTTGCATCAGCTATGCATTTTTCCTGTATTTTTCAGTTCCTCATGTAAATAAGTCTGCTAATGTTACAGTAGAGCACACGTTTAGTGATCTGCCTCCTCACGAATATGCTTACCGCCTCGCTATGCGTAACAATTCATTTATCCGTATGTTACATTACTCACACCAGACCAGCAATGCCACTGATTGTTGGGTGTGTGGTCGACTCCCCCCTTTCCAGACACCGAAGGGAGTTCTGCCACTCTTTCCTTATCCATTTTCACATAATGGTTCGTGTGGAGCATGGTCCACGTTAACGTCATCCTCAACAGATATGTCTTTTCTTAACAGTACATGTTTCCCAGACAAGCAAGGTTTCCCCCACAGAACAGGTTTAGATCTAGAAAATGAAGTGTATAATTTAGGTAATTATTCGTCGAATTTCATGGTCCTGAATGTCCAGTCTGATACTACTCCAGACTTACCTGCTATTTCAGTACTACCAGTCAAAGGCGAATTATGTGTCCGTAGTCATGGTTCTGTACACGTAGGACATAGTGATTGTACTACTATTATCCAGTATAGTGACAGTGGGAAATCTATTTTTAAAGCTTCACGTCATTCTTATTTTGTTTGTGGTCAAACTGCATATGTTCATCTGCCCCTCGATTGGGAAGGAACCTGTTACATTGCCTTCCTACTGCCACCAGTTTTTCTAGCCCCACCTGACTACCATAGGAATTCCTTCCTAGTACATACTAGACACAAGAGAAACCTCCCGATTGTCGATTATACTGAAACTACCGCAGAGCAATTCATTGATATAGATAAAGGTGTGTTCCCTTATTTAGGTACAGTTGTAAACAGTAAGCTAATCCGTAGGTTAACAAGAACCCTTGAAGCAGTAGTAGATGAGACTGCCTCCGCTCTAGGTAACTTAACCGAAGAGCAATCCTTTATGAGAATTGTCGTTTTACAGAATCGTCTCGTCCTTGACGTCATACTGGCCGATAGGGGCGGGGCCTGTAGAGTTCTCGGATCTAGTTGCTGCATTTTCATTCCAAATAACGCGCCGTCTGTTTATTCAGCTATAACCAGACTTCATAAAATTGCCCATCTGTTACACCAAAATCCAGGCACCTGGACATGGTCCGGTTGGTTCTGGAATATAATTTCCGCCTGGGGATGGAAAGTCCTGTCCTTTCTAGGTATTGCAGTAGCGATCATATTCAGCTGCTGCCTCTGTATACAATGTGGCCCTGCGATTTGCGGCATTTGTGCTACCTCTTGTATTCCTAGTCCCAAGCCCCGTTCTAAATCCCGTTCCAAGACAATTCGAGACGAGCAAATGATACTATATGAAATGATAGATGGTATCATGAATATTGATGTTTCCTGATGGAAACGTAGTGACAAGGAGGGAATGTGGAAAAGTAAATTTTGCCATGTTCTGTGTCCCTACGCCTCATCCATCATATGTTATGTGTGCATGACCAATATGCATATGTTATTCCCCATGTCCGATTAATGACGCAATTATAGTTGTGTCCACCTCTAGTATGTCATTTTCCAGTTCTCGTGAATACTACGAATATCAGGCCTATGTAAAGTAATGTTGCCACGTTTCCCAGTGTGCACATTATTCCATTATAAAGTCCCCGTTTCTAGGCCTCAAAAGGGCCCGGACACTAGATTCAGCTCCTGTCTCCTGAAGCCTCGTTGAGGAGCGATACAGCCCCCACCTGTATCCTCGACCTTTCACTTGCTTCCTGCCTCGCAGTGCCCGGTGCAGCCTGGCTCTGCCTCTGAGTCTGCCAAGAGTATGTTATGATTCCTAAGCTACTGAACTGCATCAATAGTTTCCGTCATTGTCTAGCCTTCACGTCTCCATGTTAGAGAAATACTGTATTTACTGGTCATTTAATATTCTTCATCACGCACTACATGTAGAATAATGCATGGTCCAGTCTTAGAGTCAAGTTAGCTTTTCCCCTCATGACTTCTAGTTTATATCAACATGTTCCCTAAACATCAGATACTAGATAGGGTTTAGGTACATGTCGCTCCGACCCTCCAGACTTTAGTCTCTGCTCCTAGCACAGAGTTCATAGCCCCCAGCTTCTCCTAGTGATACGTCATTGCCAGTTTACGCGCACCACCAGGTTAGAGGTCCCGGCTCCTTAGGTAGCCCCCTCCAATGTTTCCGCCCCATTCTGTTACGTCTGCACCACATGTCTATGTATACGCCCAGTTACACCTACTTTTACTCTTATCTTTCGCGACTGCTACGCGTCACACCTTCTGCTCCACCCACTGCTACGCCTACTGCAATGTAATGCTATGTGTTCGCGCTATGTATATATGCCCGTGTATTGTTATTAAAAGTTAGCGCGCTCATCCCAGACCCAGCCCCGGCAGCTGCCGGGCCACTCTAGCCCTGCCATTCTGTTCCTATGCAGGTTGTCCTGATCCTGTCCTTATGCTGTAATAAACCTGCAGAAACTCCTACTACCTCGAATCTTGACTCTTATTTATTGAGCTATCTGTTATGATATATGCCTAGTCAAAAATAGGGTATTATTTATTTATTTACCACAGTTTATTGAAGATAACAAAGAGTTTTGGTTGAAGCACCCAGCGTTGTCTCGGCTAATAAATGGTAAGGGTTCTGTTCCCCCAACGGGGGTGAACTTTGATTGAGAGTGAAAAGCTTAATTGCTGACAATCTCCGTGTTAGGGACAATTCGTGGTGAGGGCCTCTGCCTCCTGCATGTGGGATCGCCATGCTTTTCCCAAGCATGTTTTGTGTGTCATCTTTTGGAAAATCCAGTGCTGATGATATTTCTAAGACTTCCAGATTTCCTTGCCCTATCTCATCCTTCGGGGGTTCCTGGGATGATGAGTGGTTGGCTCCGTTGTCCAAGGGGAGAAGAAGACTCCCGTTGGCCAATTTCTCATAGTGATGTAGATTTAGTTCCTGGCTCAGGCCGTCATTTGCTTGTTGCTTCACCTGTTTTGTTGCATTACTGCGAGGCACCCCTTTCTCCAGTGTTTTCAGTCCAGATGGCATTGGCGTGAAGTATTTGCAAATTGTCATAACATTGGATTTTGAGTGCACAATAGGGGACTCTAGCCGGGCTTGAGTCTCCGTGGTGGACATTCTCATAGTACCGGTCTTGCTTATTTTACTCGTTTTAGTGCCTGGCCTCCTCTTTGTCATTTTCCACCCCTGTGACGCACAGACTTGTTTGTAGTTTCTTTGTGCGATCCTATCCCCCAATTTGCAGGGTAATTTATGGACCAGTCTCCAATTGTGTGCCAGATGTTTGCTTTCTTTGTCTGTAGTTGCTCTGCTCCCGTTTACTCTATTTCCAGAATTTCCTAGGTGTTGTTTGACTTCATTTGTAGCAATTGAGCTGGTCCTCTTTTGTTTGTTTATTTGTTTTTCTAATCCCGCAGGTCTAATTGCTTTGATTGCTCTCACTGTCCCACTGAATGACTTGGACCAATCTATAGTTATTTACCTTTGTCAGCCCACCAACTGACTTCTGTTTCTGATTCACAGCGAGGGTTCCTGGCAAAGTGGAGCCTCTTGGGGATCCGCCTGGTGGTGTGGGCAGTTGAAAACACGGGGTGCGCCCATAGGAGAGTGTTGGCAGGGAAGGCAGTTGAAGGGGAGTTGTAGGAGATGTTTGTGCTGATTTAGCTAATTGCCCTGATGCTGGGAGTCCTCCCCTTGCTTGCAGATGGAGGTTTCCCCTTGTCGCCCTGTGTTCTCCCTTTGCCAGTAACCTCCCCACACTCCGCACCCCAATTGCACCCCGATCGCAGATTGCTCCTCACCACTCCTTACCTCCACTGCCCTGCACTCCCACCCTCTGGCTTAGTGCTACAATACCTCTGTGGGCTCTTGATGTACTTGAGCAGGATACCTCTGGATGTCGTCAATTTCAGTTGGCCCAGAGCCCATGGGTACTGACTCCTGGTGGTTCCTAGTGATGCTGGGGCGTGACTTGCAGAACACACCTGGTGCGGGAGAAGGCACACCAGGGCGGCTGCAGGCTGCACTTGGTCGGTGTCGAGCCACCTTCGTGACACCTGACACCCAGGGCCCTCACTTCGCAGCAGCCTCCTTGGGAGGGAGCAGACCACAAACTCGGTGCTCTGTGTAAAAGGCCGCTTTATTGAAAACAGGTGCGTATCACATTAAAAATTCCTTGGCAAACGCCTTACAAAACTAATCCTCACTAAATAGCCATATGCTGACCTTTAACCTTGTCCCGCCCCTAAATTTTCCATAAACCCGTCCCCACCCATACATTACAACATTACACCATATACATCAATACCTCAAAACATAAACACTTTAAATTCACCCAATCCGTTCAACTACTTCCCCTGCCTGCTTCTTTACCCCCGTCAACCCTAACATGCATGACCAAACTATCAAATACATTTCCTACCCTTTCTATGATGATAACCTACATCCAGAAACACCAAACTTCAAAAAACAATTCCAAAAAACAGAGCCACCAGGTCACCAGTACCTAAAATGGTGGGCTCCAATTGGGCTATATTTGGGCTACAACATTTTGTAGCCCAACATAGAAAATGGCCGGACCATGGCCTGGTAGCCCCCACCCCCACGCCCCTCCCAAAATGCCCGGGGGGGCCTCCCTTCAGTCTGCCGCTCCCCCAAACCCCCCTTCTGGTACCGTGTGGAAATGCCAATAATCTCGGGGTAGGATAAAAAAGTTGAGGAGCGGTCCAGGAGGGACTCGGAGGGGGCTTGGAGGGCTAGAGGGACTCGAGTGGGAGCACACCAGGCCAACCGCAAGTCGCACCCAGACCTGGCTGGGCGGCTTCTGTGACAGGCCTTGGCTTTCACTCTGCATGCGGTAACTACTACCGCCATTCTCGGACCGTACTGGGCCTCATACCTGACTCCGCTTGGTATAAGCCTCCGGTCTTAGCAAGGCTACTGCAACCATAAACTAATCCTTTGTGGCTCCGGCAGCTTGTTCCTGGTTGTTGATGTAGTGAGCAGGTAGTGCACGTAATGCGCGAGGGTTGACCGGGGGGCAGTGGCGGCGGGGGTTGGTGAGCTGGTACGTGGGAGAGTGGATGGATAGCCCTGCTTCAGTACCTCGTGAGTATTGGCCTCAGCATCAGCCGATCGAGGTGATCTTCCGGTAGGTCCGCGTTCCCTTCCGTTCATCTACCGCGCCCCTCTGCACTCCGCGACCCTGCTAATCCTGATTGGTGCCTGACTAGTTTCTCATCCGTTGTGCAACCTCCTGGCTGCTGTACCGCACCGTGCCGCCTATTTGCTTTACCCTCGGGGGTTTGCGGGTTTGCAGAAATCCGCAGGACCCCTCTCTGCCTGATAAGGAGGGTCAACGCCGGCGTTAGGGGCACTGCGTTGGCGGCAGCGGTTCCTTGCTGCACTGGCGGAAGCGGCTTCGGCTTGGTCACGTTGACAAACTGGCTGGAAAATCCGGTCTGGAACTCACAAGCTCACTGTCATTTGAAGACTGGCTCAAAGGCTCTCTGGACTCTCTGGTCCACTTGAAGCCCAAGTTGTCTGACTGGGTGAGCTCTGTGGTTCCCAGCAAACCTCCAGGAAAAATGACAAGTATATATCGGGATCCCTCAGATCTGCATCTGTCAAGTCTGCCTTATGGGGAGTCGAGCAGTGTCTGTAGCTCCTCGAAGAAACCACTGAGCTCAATGAGCTGCACAAATATTCAAATGTTACAGGAACCAGGACTTTTCATGGACCGGCCTCTGTTCTCTGAGTCCTGCTGAACCGACCAGGCCGACCCCGGAAAACACTATCTCATAAGCCAGCTAACTGATGACAGAAGATCACCCTAAACTTAAACAACAAATCTACCAAGAGAGGAAACTGGATGGGGTAGATGATGTCTTCTTGGACATTTCACCAAGTAATAGGTGCAGAGCTGTGGTTATTTACAAAGAAAAAGACTGTGCATATCATCAAGCCATGCAGGGATTGGAACTTATAGAGCGCATTCCACTTATGATTCAGAGGTGGGTAAACCAAATAAACTTGAGGACGTCACTCACTCTTTCAAGACATAGAAGTGCATTCCTTAGGCCAAGTCACAACATCATAGAGTGGCCAGCCTATGATTAATTTCACAACCAAAAATCACATCATCACAGAATAGCCAGCTAAAGGGAAGGAAGCGAAGGTGTTGCACAATTAGCAACCAGTCTGTCGGACCACAGTACAAAGTGTTACTTGCTGTGACTGGAGCAAATGCATTTAGGTGTAAGAGAAAACAGAACCACACAAGGGTAAGCCAGGAGTTAAATAATGAAGTGATAGGTTTGTAACTAATTCCACTGAAAAATGTTGTCACTTTGGTGTCTGAAGGGAACCACGCAGATATATACTTTTACTGTCAGTATATTATGCAAAGACAATTGGAATGATTCAAAGAAAATTGGGCTCGTGATGAGCACATTGTCGTCAAAAATAAATTCCTCACTCATTCAGTGGAATGTGCAGTGGTGCAGTTGTTCTAGGAGCACCTTAAGAAGTTTATTTCATAGTAGAGATTAAGTACTTCTATCTGTCATCATGCTGCTTGTACATCTTGTTGGTGCACAGCATGGATTACATAAGTTAGTTGGTTGTTATGTGCAACTTACCATCCCTGGAACTGACATAGAATATGAGGATACTGTTAACCTGGCCAGTGCAATACAGAATATAACCCCTCTACCTTCTTGAAACTCATCCAGGATGGCCGCCCTATTAGAAGAGAAAAATGTCAATGTTTTTTCCAAACCTATGCACATGTGCGGACCAAGTTTAGACACAGAAGGAAGTTGACTCTCCTTCTGCATTGACTTGACATAGAAGGACAAGTGGCCCTGGAACATTTACCAGTGGTAATTCAGAATGTAGGACAGGGCTTAAATGAGTGTGATGCCTGTGTTAAGAAGTTGGTTTTACATTCCATACCATGTAGAAACAATACCAGAAAGGAGCCATTCAGATTGCAAGAAATAGATGAAACAGTGGAGGAATCTCAGAAAATGAATATCCATGTACACATTCCGTACTCTTATTGATGAACGTATAAGGGTTCGATTATTTTTTAATTGAAGAGTGACAAATCAAGGAAGATAGTAGCTGAATGATGAGCTTCTGCTCCCATTAAGCAAAATCATATCTACTACAATTGTGATGGAATACCTGAAGTCCTGTGGGGATGAGTAGAGGAAAGAGAATGTGAAGAAAATGAATATTAATGTAGTGGCATCAAACTTCACTGAACCGAGAATGAGCGGGAGGAAAAATTTAAAGGTCAGCCTTTCTGGTGTGGTCTCTTGGACACATGGCTAATAGCAGAGAGTGTTCTGCTTCCAAGGTGGCATACAGCAAATATGGCAAGGGGGACCTTTTTGTGAAACGTTGCAGAAGTTGTGGAAAAGGGGGAAGTACTAAAATAAAAATTAAAGAAGTTTGTGATGAGATTGTGTTACAGCTGGCAGGAGAAAGAGCAGGTAACCCCTTGTATATTGCAATAGTAGATAGGACACCAGTAAAATTATGACGACTCTTGTTCAAGAACATTAATTTCAGAAGATACTTTTAAGCAAAGGTTTGCAGAATATGTCAAACTGCAAAAGACGGGTCTCAGGCATGGGGTTTGCAAGGACCAGGCTATTGATTTGGTGAGGTTTTTTCAAGCCCTACTCTAGTTTGAAAACAATTTACAGGAGAAAAGGTATTAAATGGATGGTCTGACCAAAAGGATGTGTGTTCCTGGATCTCAAAGCCAAGACAAAAGTATGGATCAATCAAGTGGAAGACTGTTGTGCTGATTTTGAGAGCAGTTATCCAAATGTGTTTAAGACCAAACTATAAGACTAGGTGTACAAAGCTTGTTAATGATAGCAAACCTAAACCAGTGTGTTTGCAACTGGTAGAAAGCTTTTTCTAATGTACTAAACCCATTTAGTGATTCTTTAGTTTAATTATTGTGGCTCGTGTCTTACACCGAGGGATAATGAAGACCAATGAAATGTTAAAAAGTGCCTTCCGGTGGCCGGGGCTAAAACTTCACCTAGAGAGAAAGATCAGAAATTGTGTTGAGTTTTTTGCTACTGTTAAAATTTGTAGAGCTTGTATTAGTCCAATTATGTATAGAGAGGTATTGAGAGAACCATAGGAAGATTTGATATTGTATGGTCACTTATAGGGGAAGAGGTAGCCATATCTGTTGGAAGCAATTAATCTTTTCTCAAGGTGGCTAGAAATGTCTCGCATGACAGAGTCTGTAGCAGTGGTTTGGCCTATTGAAAATTTGTTCAGGAGAGATGGTTTCCAAAAAATTCTTCTTGTGGCCAATTGGATAAAATTTCACTTTAAGGAAGTGGCAGCTTTCCTGAAAATGTGTAGGGTTGTACCAAAACAGTGCTTGCTGTATCATCCAGAAACTAATGGCAAGGTTGAAAGGTTTAATATAACAATCAAAGAAAGCATACAACTGACTAGAGTCACTGCTGTGTGTTGTAAGCCTCCCCTGTTCACACATGCCGGACTACACCATGAATTTTCATCACAAACATGAATTCACACTAGGATGATCAGGATGGCACCTTTTTGGTGAGATGTGTATTGCTCACAGACAGGGGGCAAAAGGATTGCATGTGGGAAGGTGGTGGTCTTCACCTGACAGAATGGCTTGGTGCTGTACTCAAGGACTGGTTACACTTCACAGAAGACTCACCTGTCACAAGCAGATGAAACTGACACCAGGCCTGCCCTTTTCCTTTGTACTTCCAACAAACTTGGCTCCAAATTCAGTGTAAGGGGGGAGCTGACCCAGAACTGGTTAAGAGTGACCATAGAGGAGGGGCTGCTCATTTCATAGCCACAACTCTGAGTGGGCACTGGAGCTCTGCACAGGGGAAGAGAGGTTCTGACGCACTAGAATATCCAAGGATGCTGTGCAGGAGGATTGGGACAGGATCGTAGGTTTATGTGGTATCCTTGGATTGGCCATGGGTGCCTGACATCTAGAACTTTTTACCCACTCTCATAGATCTGTATACAAGTAGGAGACAGAGGACAAGACCCTGGAGCTGAACTGCGACAGCAGCAACATCATGGACTGCTGGGAGGAGAAGCCACCTAATGCCTCTGATGGACTAAGGATTTTGTCTGCAGCTGATCCCCAAGACTAGATGGGTCTCTCCAGGGCATGAGGACCAGCTGGGGGAAGACTTGGACTCCTCTAACCCCCCCGATGCCCTGCAAGATGGTCAGGAGGCCACAGGGTCTGTAGAGTGCAGAGGAGCGCAGAAGAAAATGGAGCGCATGGGGCTCTGCCGACCTCCCTTTTTAATATTTACCCACAGGGTGGGCCAGTGCCCAGGTGCTGGCGCAACATTGATTAATGCATTTGCCCAGCGAGGGGTCATGTGGGGAGCCCATTCCCCAGACTCTTTCTCTGACCCAAGCCGGGAACAGCTATGCATGTCCCAGGGACACCATGGCTAAGGAAACCATGGGTGGGAAAGTGTAGCTCGGCCATGCTTCTAGCTGAAGGTCCAGAACCATAACTGCTGGTCCCACTGCAGTGGGAGCCAGTGAAACAGGCTACTCGCTGCAATGGGAGCAAGAGAAGAGTGTTCCCACATGGTGGGAGCATCATTTGCAGAGGCCAGCTCCTGCCAAATGCATTTAGCCGGAGGGTCTGCATGGCCCTTAGGCCTTCCCCCGTGACCATCAAAATGAATGGGGACATCTATGTGCCACAGGTGGGACCAGGACATCCATAATAAAGAAAACTAAAGCAAAAGGATTGCTGCTTCCTGCTTCTGTGAAGCTGCAAATCAAACATTCATGCTCCTGGTGCGAAGCGACACATAATGACACGCCCAGGCCTATCTTCACTTTCTTCCTTGTGGTGCTCAAGCAGGGGCACCATCAATGTGAATATTAAGTGCTTTAGAGGGGTGCAATGGGTGCCCCCAATGAGATTTTCAAACTTGCCATTAAGTTTCAAACACACAGAATTCCTGACCCATGGGGAAATGTTCATTGTTACAAAGCATTCCCTTGGCTGGAGCATTTGCTCTACAGCTGGGCATCTTGTAGTTAGTTCCATTGCCGCATTTTATAAAGCCTGAAGTGTTAAAGACTCAGACAAATGTTATTTTGATTTGTAATGCTTTATTTAAAATCCTGTTTTGAAACTTGAATTAATATGCATTGCGATCCTTTTCGCAATAATGATTGCATTTAAATGTGGTTTTAGTTTCCATTGGTAAAATGATGACTTTTAACATGTGAATAATGTTCTTCTAATGTGTTGACCCTTTGACAAGGCCAATAGATTTGCCGTATATTTTGAGTTGGTGACCTCTGGACAAAGCCAATAGGCTTTCCCTATATACTGATGTGATGATCCCTTTAAAAAGTAAATTGGCTTATTTTCTTTAAATGTACAGTCCCTCATAGATGGGGGAGGTATTGTGATGTCATGACCCCCAAATGTGGGGGTGAAATGTAATTTCAGAATTTCACCAAAAGTATTTTCCATCTACTTTAAGTATACATTTGTAACACAATGCATAGTATCTAGTAGAGTATGCGTAATAAAAGTACTTTTTCTTTTTCAAAGAAGAAGCACTGATTGGTCAATAATTTATTGAGTACTATTGTTGCATTCCATGGGATGGAGATTACTAGGCACAGGGTCAAGACTGATTTGCATATGGCCATGTCTGAACTGGGGTGGCTTGGTGAGCAAAATAACGATGGATTAAACCCAGATCTGTGACTGGGGGTGAATGGTATGCCATTGTGCAACATACCGTCCATCATCTTGTGTGTTTTGCTGTTCACCCTATAATGGGAAGGGTATGCCCAGACGTGGGTCCCGTGCTCACTAGGCCACTGGAGTCAAGCTATCCTGGGTGAAGACGGCTGATAGCCAGAAACCGGTCCTAGGATGCTTGATTCCGGTCCAGGAAAGACATGGCTTGGCCGTTCGGGCTGGACTGTTCCCATGAGGCACAGGGTCAAGACTGATTTGCATATGGCCATGTCTGAACTGGGGTGGCTTGGTGAGCAAACTAACGATGGATTAAACCCATATCTGTGACTGGGGGTGAATGTTATGCCATTGTGCAACATTCCGTCCATCATCTTGTGTGTTTTACTAGTCCACATCACCTATCCTTAGTAGAATCTGGAATGCTCTGCCTTGCTACCCTGAGAGAGCCAAGTGCTACAATGGGTTACTTGGTTCCTAGTAAGGAGGCAATTCTGAACAGGTCTCACATCTGATACAACTAATAACCTAATTTCTTACAATACGGTAATAGTTGCCATATTGTAATGGGATTGGTAGTGGTGGTGGTAAAATTGGTGGTGTTGATGATAATGGTGGTAAATCTGGAAGTGGTAATGAAGGTGGTGTACTTGTAATGATGATGGTGATCGGTAATGGTGGAGGCAGTTATGTTATGTTATGTTTATTTGTACAGCGCACTAATCACTCTGGATGGTATCCAGGCACAGTAAAATAGTAACAGTGGTAGTAAAGTTGATGGCGGCAGTGGTAATGGTGGAGATAAATGTGGTGTTGTTAGTGGTGATCTTTGTAAAAGTGTTAATTTAACAGTGGTGGTGATTTTAATGGAGGTGTTGATAACTGTAATGTAATCATGATATGTAGTGGGGTGGTAAGTAACAACTGGTGGAGAGATGAAGAGAATAGATTGGTCTTATTCTAGATTGAGGGGGAAGAGCCAGTATACAAATAGGGACACCCAGAAGAAGGAGAGTGGTCTGGTGTAAACAGAGAAGGGACGATGAGCTGAGCGCTGTGATTTGTAAAAAAGTGCCTGGTAGGTGCACAATACACTCTCAGTGCACCGGGAAGTTACTGTGGTGCTGCTTCATTGTGTTTGGTACTGTGATTTGTAAGTACAGATAGGAGCACAGTGTTGCAGCATCATAGCAGCTGCTAGACATGCTGAAAGTGTATAAAGTAGGTTGCAGCAGAAGAGCTACAGTCATAGTTATAGTAAGGAGGTAAGTGTTGCGAAGGGGCGACGTTCTTGTCACAGAGGAATGCCAGTCTTAAATGTTGGAGTCTGGCTGTCCCTGTGTGAAGATGGAAAAATAATTATGTGGTCATCTCAAGATCAGGTAGACACACTCATTAAAAGAAAGCCTAGTGCTGAAATAGAAATTACCAAAAGTGTACTTTCTGTATAAATGTATTCATGAGATAAATTAAAGTATTGAAAGTGTGATTACTCAGTGTGTTATTCAGATGTAAAACAGACCCATGTACATTGCAGTCAAAGCACTACAGGGAAGGCAGAATGAAACAATCAATAGCAGGAGGTAAGGAAATAGTAGCCATTTCAGCAAATGTGCATATTTTAACATATTTAGCATGTTTTCCTTTTTTTAACATCCTTTTATCCACTTACAGTTACAACATAGGGAGGTTAGCCATGCCCCTTACAATAAAGTTACAGTAGCCAGAGAATAGACCATAGCAATAATCAATCCATACCTACAAGTCAGCATGTCATGTGGGGTTATCATGTTACCTTGCCCATTTCCCAGTCCTTTACTGCAGAATTCCTCAGCCAGAGCCCCATTGACCATGGCCAGCTGAGGGAGAGAAAAAGGCTGCCATTGCCTATACTCCATCCTTCTCAAGAGACAGTACCTCTGTGACATAACCGTTTTCTTTCTGGTCAGTCTACTGGGCGGAGGGAAGGGGGTGGGCGCACACCGCCTCACACTCCAGCACTCAATTTGCCCCAATGCATCATAATAAATCCTCTGCATGATAACACTTTTGTCCAATGTCAGGCTATAGTTTTCACCCTTGTTGGTGCAGCCAGTGCGGTGTATCTCTACTGGGCGGAGGGGTCAACACCCTCCTCCTGGGACAGTTCTTCCCTTACTGGGTCTACCAAAGTACGGAAAAAGTCAACCCATTCCATACAATCATCTCCAACTTGTCATCAGTTTTCACATCCCTCATTCTCCGCTCCTCTGCCACCGCCCATTCCTCCATGTCTCACAGCCATGTGTGCCATATAGGTCTTGCGTTTGCCAACCAGTGTATGGTAATTTGCCTTTTTGCCAGACCTCCAATTGTGCAAACCGTCTTTGGATAAATGTTCCTTTTTAATACTTGTAAGTCAGTCCTAAGGTAGGCCTGTGAGTGAGTGAGTCAGTCACACAGCTTTATTCGATCTTTGTAAACAGATCATAAAAGCACAAAGAGACATATAACATTTCCAAGTCAATAAATATACATATATGCATTGGTTAAAATGAGGGATCACTGACATAATATCGACTACAAAAATATAGGCATTTAAAATATCGACTTCAAAATATCGACTACAAAAATATCGGAGTCCTATCTACAAACAGGTAAGTACAAAAATATTGAATCAAAAATATTGTTTAAAAATATGTACTTTAAAAAAATATCGAATTTATTAAAATTATTGTAAAATTAAAAAAATATTACAAATAAATAACTAAAATATACTTAAAAATACTTAAATAACCTTAAAATTTATAAATAATTATTTTAAGTGATAAAAAAACCATACAATTTTATTTGTTAAAACATATATATATATTAACATAATATTATTAAAAAATATACAATATTATTACCGTAGCATAGCAAGAGTGTTAAAATTACTATTCCCTCTCCAATGAGTGCAACAGTAGGGAAAACGTTGGATAGCGTAGGGGTAAAAATTACTATTCACACTCCAGTGAGTGCAACAGTAGGGAAAGCGTTGGATAGCGTAGGGGTAAAAATTACTATTCCCACTCCAGTGGGTGCAACAGTAGGGAAAGCGTTGGATAGCGTAGGGGTAAAAATTACTATTCCAACTCCAAAGAGTGCAACAGTAGGGAAAGCGTTGGATAGGGTAGGGGTACAAATTACTATTCCGAGTCCAAAGAGTGCAACAGAAGGGAAAGCGTTGGATAGTGTAGGGGTTAAAATTACTATTTCCACTCCAAGGAGTGCAACAGTAGGGAAAGCGTTGGATAGCGTAGGGGTAAAAATGACTATTCCCACTCCAGTGGGTGCAACAGTAGGGAAAGTGTTGGATAGTGTAGGGGTAAAAATTACTATTCCCACTCCAGTGGGTGCAACAGTAGGGAAAGCATTGGATAGCGTAGGGGTAAAAATTACTATTCCAACTCCAAAGAGTGCAACAGTAGGGAAAGCGTTGGATAGCGTAGGGGTACAAATTACTATTCCCAGTCCAAAGAGTGCAACAGTAGGGAAAGCGTTGGATAGTGTAGGTGTTAAAATTACTATTCCCACTCCAAGGAGTGCAACAGTAGGGAAAGCGTTGGATAGCGTAGGGGTAAAAATTACTATTCCCACTCCACTGGGTGCAACAGTAGGGAAAGCGTTGGATAGCGTAGGAGTAAAAATTACTATTCCCACTCCAGTGGGTGCAACAGTAGGGAAAGCGTTGGATAGCGTAGGGGTAAAAATTACTATTCCCACACCAGTGAGTGTACAGTAGGGAAAGCGTTGGATAGCGTAGAGGTAAAAATTACTATTCCCACTCCAGTGGGTGCAACAGTAGGGAAAGCGTTGGATAGCGTAGGGGTAAAAATTACTATTCCCACTCCAGTGAGTGCAACAATAGGGAAAGCGTTGGATAGCGTAGGGGTAGAAATTACTATTCCCACTCCAAAGAGTGCAACAGTGGGGAAAGGGTTGGATAGCGTAGGGGTTAAAATTACTATTCCCACTCCAAAGAGTGCAACAGTAGGGAAAGCGTTGGATAGCGTAGGGGTAAAAATTACTATCCCAACTCCAAAAAGTGCAACAGTAGGGAAAGCGTTGGATAGCGTAGAGGTACAAATTACTATTCCCAGTCCAAAGAGTGCAACAGTAGGGAAAGCGTTGGATAGTGTAGGGGTTAAAATTACTTTTCCCACTCCAAGGAGTGCAACAGTAAGGAAATCGTTGGATAGCGTAGGGGTAAAAATTACTATTCCCACTCCAAAGAGTGCAACAGTAGGGAAAGCGTTGCATAGCGTAGGGGTTAAATACCTATTCCCACTCCAAAGAGTGCAACAGTAGGGAAAGCGTTGGATAGCGTAAGGGTTACAATTACTATTCCCACTCCAGTGGGTGCAACAGTAGGGAAAGCCTTGGATAGCGTAGGAATAAAAATTACTATTCCCACTCCAGTGAGTGCAACAGTAGGGAAAGCGTTGGATAGCGTAGAGGTAAAAATTACTATTCCCACTCCAGTGGGTGCAACAGTAGGGAAAGCGTTGGATAGCGTAGGGGTAAAAATTACTATTCCCACTCCAGTGAGTGCAACAGTAGGGAAAGTGTTGGATAGCGTAGGGGTAGAAATTACTATTCCCACTCCAAATAGTGCAACAGTAGGGAAAGCGTTTGATAGCGTAGGGGTTAAAATTACTATTCCCACTCCAAAGAGTGCAACAGTAGGGAAAGCGTTGGATAGCGTAGGGGTTAACATTACTATTCCCACTCCAAAGATTGCAACAGTAGGGAAAGCGTTGGATAGCGTAGGGGTTAAAATTACTATTCCCACTCCAAAGAGTGCAACAGTAGGGAAAGCGTTGGATAGCGTAGGGGTTAAAATTACTATTCCCACTTCAAAGAGTGCAACAGTAGGGAAAGCGTTGGATAGCGTAGGGGTAAAAATTACTATTCCCACTCCAGTGGGTGCAACAGTAGGGAAAGCGTTGGATAGCGTAGGAGTAGAAATTACTATTCCCACTCCAGTGTGTGCAACAGTAGGGAAAGCGTTGGATAGCGTAGGAGTAAAAATTACTATTCCCACTACAGTGGGTGCAACAGTAGGGAAAGCGTTTGATAGCGTAGGGGTAAAAATTACTATTCCCACTCCAGTGAGTGCAACAGTAGGGAAAGCGTTGAATAGCGTAGAGGTAAAAATTACTATTCCCACTCCAGTGGGTGCAACAGTAGGGAAAGCGTTGGATAGCGTAGGGGTGATAATTACAATTCCCACTCCAGTGAGTGCAACAGTAGGGAAAGCGTTGGATAGCGTAGGGGTAGAAATTACTATTCCCACTCCAAAGAGTGCAACAGTAGGGAGAGCGTTGGATAGCGTAGGGGTTAACAATACTATTCCCACTCCAAAGAGTGCAACAGTAGGGAAAGCGTTGGATAGCGTAGGGGTAAAAATTACTATTCCCACTCCAAAGAGTGCAACAGGAGGGAAAACGTTGGATAGCGTAGAGGTACAAATTACTATTCCCAGTCCAAAGAGTGCAACAGTAGGTAAAGCGTTGGATAGTGTAGGGGTTAAAATTACTATTCCCACTCCAAGGAGTGCAACAGTAGGGAAAGCGTTGGATAGCGTAGGGGTAAAAATTGCTATTCCCACTCCAGTGGGTGCAACAGGAGGGAAAGCGTTGGCTAGCGTAGGGGTAAAAATTACTATTCCCACTCCAGTGAGTGCAACAGTAGGGAAAGCTTTGGATATGGATAGCGTAGAGGGAAAAATTACTATTCCCACTCCAGTGGTGCAACAGTAGGGAAAGCGTTGGATAGCGTAGGGGTAAAAATTACTATTCCCACTCCAGTGAGTGCAACAGTGGGGAAAGTGTTGGATAGCGTAGGGGTAGAAATTACTATTCCCACTCCAAAGAGTGCAACAGTAGGGAAAGCGTTGGATAGCGTAGGGGTTAAAATTACTATTCCCACTCCAAAGAGTGCAACAGTAGGGAAAGCGCTGGATAGCGTAGGGGTTAAATTTACTATTCCCACTCCAAAGAGTGCAACAGTAGGGAAAGCGTTGGATAGTGTAGGGGTAAAAATTAATATTCCCACTCCAGTGGGTGCAACAGTAGGGAAAGCGTTGGATAGCGTAGGAGTAAAAATTACTATTCCCACTCCAGTAAGTGCAACAGTAGGAAAAGCGTTGGATAGAGTAGAGGTAGAAATTACTATTCTCACTCCAGTGAGTGCAACAGTAGGGAAAGCGTTGAATAGCATAGGGGTAAAAATTACTATTCCCACTCCAAAGAGTGCAACAGTAGGGAAAGCGTTGGATAGCGTAGGGGTACAAATTACTATTCCCAGTCCAAAGAGTGCAACAGTAGGGAAAGCGTTGGATAGTGTAGGTGTTAAAATTACTATTCCCACTCCAAGGAGTGCAACAGTAGGGAAAGCGTTGGATAGCGTAGGGGTAAAAATTACTATTCCCACTCCACTGGGTGCAACAGTAGGGAAAGCGTTGGATAGCGTAGGAGTAAAAATTACTATTCCCACTCCAGTGGGTGCAACAGTAGGGAAAGCGTTGGATAGCGTAGGGGTAAAAATTACTATTCCCACTCCAGTGAGTGTACAGTAGGGAAAGCGTTGGATAGCGTAGAGGTAAAAATTACTATTCCCACTCCAGTGGGTGCAACAGTAGGGAAAGCGTTGGATAGCGTAGGGGTAAAAATTACTATTCCCACTCCAGTGAGTGCAACAATAGGGAAAGCGTTGGATAGCGTAGGGGTAGAAATTACTATTCCCACTCCAAAGAGTGCAACAGTGGGGAAAGGGTTGGATAGCGTAGGGGTTAAAATTACTATTCCCACTCCAAAGAGTGCAACAGTAGGGAAAGCGTTGGATAGCGTAGGGGTAAAAATTACTATCCCAACTCCAAAAAGTGCAACAGTAGGGAAAGCGTTGGATAGCGTAGAGGTACAAATTACTATTCCCAGTCCAAAGAGTGCAACAGTAGGGAAAGCGTTGGATAGTGTAGGGGTTAAAATTACTTTTCCCACTCCAAGGAGTGCAACAGTAAGGAAAGCGTTGGATAGCGTAGGGGTAAAAATTACTATTCCCACTCCAAAGAGTGCAACAGTAGGGAAAGCGTTGCATAGCGTAGGGGTTAAATAACTATTCCCACTCCAAAGAGTGCAACAGTAGGGAAAGCGTTGGATAGCGTAGGGGTTACAATTACTATTCCCACTCCAGTGGGTGCAACAGTAGGGAAAGCCTTGGATAGCGTAGGAATAAAAATTACTATTCCCACTCCAGTGAGTGCAACAGTAGGGAAAGCGTTGGATAGCGTAGAGGTAAAAATTACTATTCCCACTCCAGTGGGTGCAACAGTAGGGAAAGCGTTGGATAGCGTAGGGGTAAAAATTACTATTCCCACTCCAGTGAGTGCAACAGTAGGGAAAGTGTTGGATAGCGTAGGGGTAAAAATTAATATTCCCACTCCAGTGAGTGCAACAGTAGGGAAAGTGTTGGATAGCGTAGGGGTAGAAATTACTATTCCCACTCCAAAGAGTGCAACAGTAGGGAAAGCGTTGGATAGCGTAGGGGTTAAAATTACTATTCCCACTCCAAAGAGTGCAACAGTAGGGAAAGCGTTGGATAGCGTAGGGGTTAACATTACTATTCCCACTCCAAAGAGTGCAACAGTAGGGAAAGCGTTGGATAGCGTAGGGGTTAAAATTACTATTCCCACTCAAAAGAGTGCAACAGTAGGGAAAGCGTTGGATAGCGTAGGGGTTAAAATTACTATTCCCACTTCAAAGAGTGCAACAGTAGGGAAAGCGTTGGATAGCGTAGGGGTAAAAATTACTATTCCCACTCCAGTGGGTGCAACAGTAGGGAAAGCGTTGGATAGCGTAGGAGTAGAAATTACTATTCCCACTCCAGTGTGTGCAACAGTAGGGAAAGCGTTGGATAGCGTAGGAGTAAAAATTACTATTCCCACTACAGTGGGTGCAACAGTAGGGAAAGCATTTGATAGCGTAGGGGTAAAAATTACTATTCCCACTCCAGTGAGTGCAACAGTAGGGAAAGCGTTGAATAGCGTAGAGGTAAAAATTACTATTCCCACTCCAGTGGGTGCAACAGTAGGGAAAGCGTTGGATAGCGTAGGGGTGATAATTACAATTCCCACTCCAGTGAGTGCAACAGTAGGGAAAGCGTTGGATAGCGTAGGGGTAGAAATTACTATTCCCACTCCAAAGAGTGCAACAGTAGGGAGAGCGTTGGATAGCGTAGGGGTTAACATTACTATTCCCACTCCAAAGAGTGCAACAGTAGGGAAAGCGTTGGATAGCGTAGGGGTAAAAATTACTATTCCAACTCCAAAGAGTGCAACAGGAGGGAAAATGTTGGATAGCGTAGAGGTACAAATTACTATTCCCAGTCCAAAGAGTGCAACAGTAGGTAAAGCGTTGGATAGTGTAGGGGTTAAAATTACTATTCCCACTCCAAGGAGTGCAACAGTAGGGAAAGCGTTGGATAGCGTAGGGGTAAAAATTGCTATTCCCACTCCAGTGGGTGCAACAGGAGGGAAAGCGTTGGCTAGCGTAGGGGTAAAAATTACTATTCCCACTCCAGTGAGTGCAACAGTAGGGAAAGCTTTGGATATGGATAGCGTAGAGGTAAAAATTACTATTCCCACTCCAGTGGTGCAACAGTAGGGAAAGCGTTGGATAGTGTAGGGGTAAAAATTACTATTCCCACTCCAGTGAGTGCAACAGTGGGGAAAGTGTTGGATAGCGTAGGGGTAGAAATTACTATTCCCACTCCAAAGAGTGCAACAGTAGGGAAAGCGTTGGATAGCGTAGGGGTTAAAATTACTATTCCCACTCCAAAGAGTGCAACAGTAGGGAAAGCGCTGGATAGCGTAGGGGTTAAAATTACTATTCCCACTCCAAAGAGTGCAACAGTAGGGAAAGCGTTGGATAGTGTAGGGGTAAAAATTAATATTCCCACTCCATTGGGTGCAACAGTAGGGAAAGCGTTGGATAGCGTAGGAGTAAAAATTACTATTCCCACTCCAGTAAGTGCAACAGTAGGAAAAGCGTTGGATAGAGTAGAGGTAAAAATTACTATTCTCACTCCAGTGAGTGCAACAGTAGGGAAAGCGTTGAGTAGCATAGGGGTAAAAATTACTATTCCCACTCCAAAGAGTGCAACAGTAGGGAAAGCGTTAGATAGCGTAGGGGTTAAAATTACTATTCCCACTCCCAAGAGTGCAACAGTAGGGAAAGCATTGGATAGCGTAGGGGTTAAAATTACTATTCCCACTCCAAAGAGTGCAACAGTAGGGAAAGCGTTGGATAGCGTAGGGGTAAAAATTACTATTCCCACTCCAGAGAGTGCAACAGTAGGGATAGTATATACTTCATATATTATTTAAAAAAATATTAACTAATATCTATAAAAAATTCATTAAAAGTAATTACCAATGTAATATAATATAATAATTAGTCAATTAAAATTACAAATTAAAATTATTTATTACATTTAGTTACCTATTAATACAAATTAATTACAAATTAACAATTAATTAATTAACAATTAAAAATGAATTAAAAATTATTTCAAATTAAATACAATTAAATACATTGAATTATTTAATTAATTATAAATACATTACTTCCCACCCTATTCCCCTATAAACCCACAACCCGCTACAGAAAATAAATTTGTAAAATTAACATAATTAGCAATTAATCAATTAAATAAATTTAATTGGCAATTAAAATTTAATTAATTACCCATTAAAAATTAACAATTAATTCTAAATAAATACCAATAAATAATTTTACATATTTAATTAATTATAAATACATTACTTCCCACCCAATTCCCCTATAAACCCACAACCCGCTACAGAAAATACATTAGTAAAATTAACATAATTAGCAATTAATCAATTAAATAAATTTAATTGGCAATTAAAATTTAATTAATTACCCATTAAAAATTAATTAACAATTAATTCTAAATAAATACCAATAAATAATTTTACATATTTAATTAATTATAAATGCATTACTTCCCACCCAATTCCCCTATAAACCCACAACCCGCTACAGAAAATACATTAGTAAAATTAACATAATTAGCAATTAATCAATTAATTAAAATTAATTGCCAATTAAAATGTGATTAATTACAAAATATAAATTAATTAACAATTAATTAAAAATGAATACCAATACATAAATTTGCATATTTAATTAATTATAATTAAATTACTTCCCACCCTCTTCCTCTATAAACCCACAACCCGCTACAGATTTAAATTACGCAAAAATAAAAAAATTAAAAATTCAATAATTAAAATAAATGATAACATAAATACACACTTTTCACACATATAATAACATAAAAAACACTATAAAAAATTCAATATTATTAAAAATTCGATAATTTTAATAACCTATATTATATACTTCGATATTTTAACTTTCTATATTTTTAACATTCAATATTACATTACTTACCTTAAAAACGCTACGAGGCCTCCGGGTAGTTTGCGCTATACAAGTGTAATTTTTCATTTCATTTCAAAAACGATATTTTTGATGTCTATATTCTGTCCATTCGATATTTTGTCCATTCTATATTTTAAACTCGATATTATGTCCATTCGATATTTTTTACTCGATATTTTGACTGTTTACCATAATTAAAATTACAGAATACTACTAAAATGTGTGTCCACCTTTTTCCCCTTCCTAAAACAGGCCCATAAGTATGAAGAGACACAGAAACATACAAATGGGTCCAGAAAGGCTTTTAGAAAATACATGGCGAAAAAATAGGATATGCAGCTCTGACTGCATGGCATGGTTATTACAAGGGTAGGGGGCGAGATCTCCCAATCTATATCTATTTTGTGGGTATCCCAGGAGTAACGGGATCATGTTCAATCTGAAGCTCAATAATATAAATATGTGCTGCACATTATTTATACGAGCTATATAATGAAAACCTTCTCCTGATATTAGTGGGACCAGGTCGTATGCAATGGAAGATTGATGGATCCGTTTTTTCCCTACTAGCGTGTTCTGCTCTTTGGGAGTATAAATCTATTGACCATTTCTTCTTGACCTGGTTACAGGAATCTGGGTCCTGAAAAAGTTTTACCATCCCTAGAGCTTTCAGTACAGTTTCTACATGATTTAGCCACCCAATCCTTTTGTAGTGATCTAAATTACAGCATTCCCTTATAATGGTTTGTGTCAAGTTGACCGTAGTTCTCTGCCATAATAATAGCCACAAGAGGACCGGGGCCAACCTTATGGTGTCACTCAAGAAAGGAAGCCCCAGTTCAATATGTAAAATGTGATTTGGGGGCGATTGAGGTAAAGACACGCAATTTTTAACTGGCCAGTGTTGACCATCCCCCAAACACCTGCTACATATGTTAGGGCTGATTTTATTTTAGCCAGGTAAATATTTTTAGTTACATTCATTATGCTTCAACTCAACTTTTTCGCAAATCTATTGACAGCATTGAGGCTCCTTTGCATACCCTGGCCTCTTGTTTTTACTAATTTGGACCACAAGTGATCCTTATCAAAGAGCAGTCCTAGGTATGAAAAGGAGTTGCCCACCTTTATTTTCCATGCCAGCCATCTGAAAGTGGGGATGTTTCTCACCTCTAGTCTCTCCGGTCAAAATTGTAAATTATTTTGTTTCATTGACTTTTAAGTCAGGGGAAGCCATGAAGATGGAATAAGCTTTAATTAGTTTTTGTGGGGCCAGTCCCATTCTTGCCATCAGTACCGCGTCATCAGCATATGCCAAGATCGGAAAGGGGGTTTGATCTAATTTGGGCACGTCCAATGAGAGGGCAGACAGGGAGGACTCGACTTCATTCGTAAAGATTGAAAAAAGAAACGAGGCGGGCACACACCCCTGTCTTACTCCCTGTTCGATTTTAAAATGACTAATGCACTCCCCCTTTCTACCGTACCTTACGCAGGCAGTAGCGTTGGCATAGAGCTGGTGGATGAACCCAATGATCGGCGGGTCTATGCCCATATCCTCCATCATGGACCATAGCCTAGATTGTGACACACAATTGAAGGCTGATGTTAAGTCCATGAAGGCCATGTTTAGCTTCCTGTTTCTACCCTTTGAGTATTTCCCTATGGATAGGGAGAGGTTTAGGCACTGGTCAACTGTCCCCATACCTCTACGGAACCCATATTGTGCCTTCATGATTATGTTGTGCGATTCTGCCCAATCCTCCAATCTGGCCAGTAGGATCCACCCTATTAGTTTGGCGGTGGTATCAAGGAGAGATATAGGGCAGTTGTGGTTTCTTGAATTCTGAACCTGTGTTTTAAATATCATGATTCTGTTATGAATATGGTAACAGCAGACCGTAAACAGTGAGTTCAGCAAGTGCAAGTGTTTTCGTCATGTTACACCAATGGATTCACTGTGTATTTGAAGGTTTTGTTCTGAACCCTCGGGTTCCATCTTGTGCATAGCAGCCATTTTGTGGATTGCCCATACAGTAGGCCCTCACTGTGGCAGAACAAGTATTTAAGGACATAACCTTAGCATGGGTTTGTGCTGACTCCTGCATGACCTGGCGAAAGCTGACCCTGTTGCTTGAGGCTAACCTTGCCAAGCCAGTTCCTGCCCTTTAGCTGATCAAGATTATAGATCAGAGCACAGGACATTGTAAAGATTTACTACACACAAACGTGCCTATCTTACTTCCATCTGTTCCTGTTCCTGCCTCCACGAGCTATTTATGACATGGGCTGTGATCTTACTGTTTTGGGTTTATCCGGCCTTGTCAGCTAGAGAATGTACGCATTATGTGGACATTGTTTATGGCCTGGACTTATCTTGAAAGTGGGTTTGTCATCATACAGTGCTTTGTGTGCACGCCTTGGGAGTGACCAACAATAATGTACTTCAAAGAGAAAATGTGTGCCTAGGGCATAATAAATGGTATACAAGGTGTGTGCTGAGACCATTCAGCAGGCTGCCTCATTCAGTTGCTTTAGGTGTGACTGGGCGACGTAGCCTCACAAATAATTGTAATAAAGATGTCTTTTCATATTTCAGATTCTCTGTTGATTTCTTTGCTGCTTTTGAATGGACTACTTATTGGTAAGACCCCTGAGAAGGAGTTTGAGGATTTCTAGTACATCAGATGGCGCCCATCGTGGGGCCTCATCAAGAAGTGACTATCTGGAGGAGTAATCTTGTCAGAGGACAGAAATCTACTGGGGCAGGCAAGACAGAAATCTACTAAAAGAGGTACTCTGTGCACAGAGGTTCTGGGGGATTCTTTGTCTCTGCGGCCCAGTATATTTTTGATTTTTCTGACTTAAACTCTCCAAAAGATGTCACTCCTGACTGAGGAACCTTTTTGGCGTAAGTGTTTTTTTAAAAAAGAGACTGTTAGTGCAGTTAGAACTTGGCAGTTAGAATTTGGACAACTATTTGTTTGGTATAGCTTTGATAGGTTCGTATAGGTTTGTATATGCGAATTGCAATTTGTGTAGGCAGGTAATGAAGAGACTTTTCTCCATCTGCTTTAGTTGAAGTATAAGTAGGTCGTTCCCAGTCTTAGTTCTTAGTTCTTTGGTCCTTAGTTTATTTGAACATTGCAATATTCAAAAACCGAGGGTCTCGTACATTTGCGAGTGTATTGATAGAGATAGCCCCTTGAAGTTTGAAGCTTGGTTAGTGAGCGCAGATGCCTAATCATAGCAAATTTGGTATTTGGTTTTGTTTAAGTTGCAACCGGGATTCCGATTGGAGGGTTCATGTCTGATACCTCCGGTTGGAACTCCAACTTATGAGCTCTATTTAGCTAAAGCGCGCTGTATTGTGTGTCCTGAGTGTTTGACCTCCTTTCTGTTTGTGTTTGGAGTGGGCCCAATGTGTGTTTGTTGGTTTTCTTGATGTTTTCAGTCTGTTAAGTAAAATGCTGGTTGGTTAATGTTGAGTAGAAACTTGAGTAAAAGATACAGAAATGAAACATGTAATGTGCTAAGATGGGTATGTGTTGCTCTTTAGTTTGTAGAATGAGCAATTGTGCACATATACAAAACTGCCGTTACACGCTTAAAGGATAAAATTAGGAAAAACATTCAATAGATATAAATAAGGCCCCAAAAAAATTGTCTATTTTTACAAAAATAAATAAATTTACAGCATTTTCCTTAGATGCACTGTATTGGATGTTCATAGGCAAACATTTCAGCTGCAGTATATTTGATAGGAATGTTCATTCAGCCAGCACTTTTCCAGTTAAACACGGGTGGAATTTTGCATAACCGTCCTTTTAAATAAATGTGGCGCAAAAATGTGACGCAGGAATGTGACGCGTTTTAAGTTTGGCATATGCGCTTAGGTTTGTGAGTTAATGCATCTAAATGATAGGCAAGGGATGCAGCGGGCTCTTATATGTAGAACAATCACAAAAAGGAATAATTGGTTTTATTAGAAGAAAAAACTATTAATTATGAAAAATAATTATAAAAAATAAGTGCTACAAAAATCGTTTTTTAATATTTATAAAGCTTAACACTCATACTATGACCTCCTAGCATTAAAATTTGATTTAAGTTATGTTGCATCACTAAAATGACAAGCATTCGTGTGTATAATTTTCCCTTGGCATAGGCGCAAGCAAGCTCATTTTTATAAAGTATAAGTTATTATTTTCAAATGCCTGACTCAAGGGGTATGTAATAGACATTCTAGTAATACATATTATGCAAGAAAATTGTAGGATATTAATTTTTAATGCCCAAAATATGAAAGTCGATTTTGAGTAAAAGCACTGTTTAAACTGCATTTTGCTTTCATTTAGAGTACTTTTTAAAGTGTCTCAGGCTTCAGTAAATGCATACATTTTGGTTTTGATATATATTTGCAGGTTGTGCCTTCTTATGATTCAGTGGGTTAATGTGCCAGTACAAAGGCTTGTTTTTATATCAGGGTTGAAGGTGTTCTAGCTTCAGCTAGGCCTACGGAAATGTTTGTTCATTTAAGACTGATGAAGTGTGTACCATAGGATTGCAACAAGCATTTACTCTAAAAAAACTGGTATGTGTGTTATTACGTTTCGTGAATTATTCACAGTAAATGTAGTTTAATAATCTGGGAATAGAGATAATTTTAGCTCCTAAAAAAGAGAAATTATTTTTCAAAATAGAGTGAATTATTACAGGTTAGGAGAAATTAGTTAGGCCTTCTGGCTTTGACAGCTTCAGTGTGGCAGAAGCTGAGGGCTGAGAGAATTGCAGAGGCTGGCTCGAGCCACGCTGCTGAGATGTGATCTTTTAGTTTCCCTGTAAACAATTTAGAAGGCTGTCATGTTGACATTTGTGACCTTTTAATTAGGACTTTGCCTCCGAGGAATGCAGAATGACCTTGCTGAACGAGCCTCTAAAGGTGGGGTTTCTGGTTTCTCCGTGAGAACATCAATAAAATGAAAGAACTTAATTTAATAGGGAAAATAAAATGGGGTTTCTTTGAAAGTCCCAAACATCGTGTTAAATGCTCTGCAGAACTGATACATTTGTGTCTCCACGCTAAGAAAAATAATGTTTGCTAGTTGCGTTTATTTGACAGAAAACGAAGTGTTGCATTAAGTCTTAGATAGAAAATAAGATGCAGCCCTTTTCCAAAATTTTGAAGGCTACAGGCCTAAGTGAAAATGATTTGCTAATTAGGAATTATTTTTCACAGTGGAAATTATAGGTGCCAAATTAATATGGAGTGTCAGTGTAACCATTTCTTTTAGAACGGTAAAAATAAGGTGGCTTGATGTTGCGAGGTGAACTGACAAGAGAGTAACAGTTAACTAATGAAATTTTTTTTGTGTATGTTAAAATGTGTTGTGTTGTGTATTTTTCTGCTTCTGCCTACAGATCATTCATGGATTGTTCTAAGGCTGACAAGACACGTCAGTTTGGTTAGTTGAAAGGAGATGTGTTTTTGTGTAATTTCTTTGGAAAGAAATGTTCATGTTTTCGTTTGTGTATTTGGCCCTATCGTGAAATATTTTAGCTGGTCCTGTATGTTAGAAGAGAGACGGCAAAGTTATATTTGACAGCAGACTCCCACTGCCTGGTGCTCTACTGTCAAAAGGAGGGTAAGGATTTTAGACCTGACAAATTTAGACAGGCCCAAACATTGGGTGTTGGGCTGCAGGTTTACAGTGCATAAAGTACATGTGCCATGGTGCTGTGTGTCGCCGCTTATTCACATATGCTATTTTTTTGTCAGTGCTTTTTTTTTTTTTTGCTTGATATACAGCAAGTATATCTGATGGCTTGACATGTGCATTTTTTTTGTGTGTATGTTTTGTTTTATGTTGTTACTATTGCAAGTTCTCCTGTGTTGTGAAGGCACCCGTATGACGATACGTATCGTTGCACAACAGTTGGATGGATTTGGTATAATGATAAATTTCACAGATATGGTTTTCATACTGTGAGGAAGACAGGCAGCACTTTTACCAGTGCATGCCTAAATTTGGCTACAATGATATTGAAGAAAACTAAAAAGATATACAGGATCAAAGTGTGTCACCTGCTGTTAGTCACTTACTGCCCCTTCCCTTAAAGGAACAGGCAGCCCTACATTTACGTATCCTTGATTGGACCTAAGGATGGAATTATAGATATGTGACTCAAGGTGGCCTAATTTCTATATTGCATTACTTAATCATGTTCTGTTTCCCAAATAGCATATGGCTTTGTCCCTTGAAAGGAAACCAGGTTTCATTTTTTTCTCCCTGAAGAGAGAACAGGAACATTAGTTAGGATTACCGTATATGGTGTAGTTGCCAGCGGTAGAGTTAACATTTGTGTAACTTTGGTCTTTTGTGTATCCCCCGTACTCTTGGTGCTGTGTCACATGCCTGAGGCACCCAAGCAAACTATTGTTCTTCCTATAGATTTTTCTTTTGTTGCTTCTCCCCTGACCGATGTCACATCATGCTTAGTTATTGGGGATTTTAGTTGTGTCCTAGTTCCAATTCCCTTTTCCATATTCCTTTCACCAGTCAGCCCATTTATTATTATGGGCATATTGTTTATGTTCACACTTCTAGACTGCAGTGATGTATCAGGGACCCCCCCATGTTATGTATAATTCCCTTTTGTATGACCAGACTGGTTTTCAAGAATTTTCCTCAGGCCTACTTCAATGTTTTTTCAGACTGACTGTCGGGGTAGTGATAGACTGGTTAACTGACCCAATATTATAGTAAGACAAGTTTTCCATCTCGATAGGAGATATCTTAAGTTTACCTTTTGAACATGACGAATTTTCAATGTCTATTTTAATTTTTCAGTTCTCTTCTGTTCCTGCTGCTTTAATTTTTGGTGGGATTAGATGTGTTCTAATCATGCAAATACCAGGACTCTCTAGTTCTTGTCTTTTTGTCTGCACATTTGATAATTAGCCTTTGTATTGCATAGTGCACTTGATGCACATTTTTTAAAGGGACTTTTCTTCATGTCCTTGATAATCTGTATTATGTCATTTCTCTATTTGAGATGTTCTAGATAAGGAATTTAGGAACACCTAGGCTTAATCATTGAGGAAAATATGTATTTACCCCATTAGACAATGCCACTGTGTGAGGACATCCATTTAGATTCCCATGGCGTATTGCCACTCCCTTGCAGATTGCAGGCCACCTGCTTGCAGTCCCCTTGTTAAAACCCATGAACTGTTTTTTGTGCTTGATTTGAAGGAAACTAACAATTGTGTTACATTTCCTATATTACTAGGTTCTGCGGGATCTTCCAGAGTCAAAGGAAGAGTGATACCCTGCAGACCTGTGATCGAGACTAAGCCCACTCCCCATCAGTGACCGCTACAGATGAATGACAGACTTCTTGACTCTACAATTCCTGCAACCAGAAAGTCGAGAAGCTGGACAGCGATCATCAGCGTGCCGTCAATGGTACCTCCCAAGCAAGGCATTTGCTACATCGGAAGGCGTTGCAGAAAAAAAAAAAGAGCTGGTTCCTTGTTTGCCACAGAATGAGAGCTTCTGTTTGTTTGAGCTTTCTACCTGTTATGTGCTGGAAACCTCTGACAGTGTACAGTCCCTTGAGCCCTTGGCCCGAGTTTTGGCCACACACACAACTCTTTTCCCTTTGCTCCGACGGAAAGGCACTATATTCTGGTGCCCATGAGAGAGCAGCTTGAGCGTCCTCTGACACTAAAAATTGAGTGTTGGAGTCTGAAAGTGCTGCTGATCTTGAGAGGTTGTTTCTCAGTAGTGCTTGCATCTGCACGAGATGTTTTGTGCCCATGATCAATGAAGAGCACATCATTTGTAGTGTCTGCCACAAAGAAGAGACACTGGTGCATTGTTTTGAGACATTGAGACTTTCGAGTGAGCTGTGGGTGTTTGCCAGGAGGGCACTCCAACTAAGCAGTACTTTTTCTCATGAAAAGGTCTGAATCGAGAGGCCCAACGCGGAAGAAGACAATGGAAGCGGATTTGATGGACAATAGAAGCCTTCCAAAGAGGCTTATAACGGACTTTGGGCACAGTTGCAGATATAGACTGAGTGATTGCCTATGTAAGGGCAAAAGGATGGTCTGTGGTTCCTTGAATTCTGAACCTGTGTTTTAAATATCATGATTCTGTTATGAATATGGTAACAGCAGACCGTAAACAGTGAGTTCAGCAAGTGCAAGTGTTTTCGTCATGTTACACCAATGGATTCACTCTGTATTTGAAGGTTTTGTTCTGAACCCTCGGGTTCCATCTTGTGCATAGCAGCCATTTTGTGGATTGCCCTTACAGTAGGCCCTCACTGTGGCAGAACAAGTATTTAAGGACATAACCTTAGCATGGGTTTGTGCTGACTCCTGCATGACCTGGCGAAAGCTGACCCTGTTGCTTGAGGCTAACCTTGCCAAGCCAGTTCCTGCCCTTTAGCTGATCAAGATTATAGATCAGAGCACAGGACATTTTAAAGATTTACTACACACAAACGTGCCTATTTTACTTCCATCTGTTCCTGTTCCTGCCTCCACGAGCTATTTATGACATGGGCTGTGATCTTACTGTTTTGGGTTTATCCGGCCTTGTCAGCTAGAGAATGTATGCATTATGTGGACATTGTTAATGGCCTGGACTTATCTTGAAAGTGGGTTTGTCATCATACAGTGCTTTGTGTGCACGTCCTGCGAGTGACCAACAATAATGTACTTCAAAGAGAAAATGTGTGCCTAGGGCATAATAAATGGTATAAAAGGTCTGTGCTGAGACCATTCAGCAGGCGGCCTCATTCAGTTGCTTTAGGTGTGACTGGGCGACGTAGCCTCACAATTAATTGTAATAAAGATGTCTTTTCATATTTCAGATTCTCTGTTGATTTCTTTGCTGCTTTTGAATGGACTACTTATTGGTAAGACCCCTGAGAAGGAGTTTGAGGATTTCTAATTTAATTTAATTTAATTTAATTGTGGGTTTATATAGCGCTAGAATCAACTCCCGGAGGAGTATCTCCGCGCTTCGACCGCTGGGGAACCCGTCCTGGCTCACCCTGAGAGATGGTCCCTAATGGGTATCTCTAAGGTGCGACCAAGCATCCCCGGCGGTCTGGGGGGCCGTTGTGAAGATGAGGCAAGCTAATGCCCAGAGTTGCCGAGTGTGGTCCCTGACTAGAGTAGGCACCGAGGCGAGAATTATCGAGCCCGCTGACCCTGGTCCACGACCCTGCCGCGTCGGGAATTGAACCCTGGTCCCGGGCCGTCCTCTGCTTACGGGTCTGCCGCCTCTAACCAGTGAGCCACACCATCTGATGTACCATTCTAGTACATCAGATGGCGCCCAACGTGGGGCCTCATCAAGAAGTGACTATCTGGAGGAGTAATCTTGTCAGAGGACAGAAATCTACTGGGGCAGGCAAGACAAAAATCTACTAAAAGAGGTACTCTGTGCACAGAGGTTCTTTGTCTCTGCGGCCCAGTATATTTTTGATTTTTCTGACTTAAACTCTCCAAAAGATGTCACTCCTGACTGAGGAACCTTTTTGGCGTAAGTGTTTTTTTTAAAAAAGAGACTGTTAGTGCAGTTAGAACTTGGCAGTTAGAATTTGGACAACTATTTGTTTGGTATAGCTTTGATAGGTTCATATAGGTTTGTATATGCGAATTGCAATTTGTGTAGGCAGGTAATGAAGAGACTTTTCTCCATCTGCTTTAGTTGAAGTATAAGTGGGTTGTTCCCAGTCTTAGTTCTTAGTTCTTTGGTCCTTAGTTTATTTGAACATTGCAATATTAAAAAACCGAGGGTCTCGTACATTTGCGAGTGTATTGATAGAGATAGCCCCTTGAAGTTTGAAGCTTGGTTAGTGAGCGCAGATGCCTAATCATAGCAAATTTGGTATTTGGTTTTGTTTAAGTTGCAACCGGGATTCCCGATTGGAGGGTTCATGTCTGATACCTCCGGTTGGAACTCCAACTTATGAGCTCTATTTAGCTAAAGCGCGCTGTATTGTGTGTCCTGAGTGTTTGACCTCCTTTCTGTTTGTGTATGGAGTGGGCCCAATGTGTGTTTGTTGGTTTTCTTGATGTTTTCAGTCTGTTAAGTAAAATGCTGGTTGGTTAATGTTGAGTAGAAACTTGAGTAAAAGATACAGAAATGAAACATGTAATGTGCTAAGATGGGTATGTGTTGCTCTTTAGTTTGTAGAATGAGCAATTGTGCACATATACAAAACTGCCGTTACACGCTTAAAGGATAAAATTAGGAAAAACATTCATTAGATATAAATAAGGCCCCAAAAAAATTGTCTATTTTTACAAAAATAAATAAATTTACAGCATTTTCCTTAGATGCACTGTATTAGATGTTCATAGGCAAACATTTCAGCTGCAGTATATTTGATAGGAATGTTCATTCAGCCAGCACTTTTCCAGTTAAACACGGGTGGAATTTTGCATAACCGTCCTTTTAAATAAATGTGGCGCAAAAATGTGACGCAGGAATGTGACGCGTTTGAAGTTTGGCATATGCGCTTAGGTTTGTGAGTTAATGCATCTAAATGATAGGCAAGGGATGCAGCGGGCTCTTATATGTAGAACAATCACAAAAAGGAATAATTGGTTTTATTAGAAGAAAAAATTATTAATTATGAAAAATAATTATTAAAAATAAGTGCTACAAAAATCGTTTTTTAATATTTATAAAGCTCAACACTCATACTATGACCTCCTAGCATTAAAATTTGATTTAAGTTATGTTGCATCACTAAAATAACAAGCATTCGTGTGTATAATTTTCCCTTGGCATAGGCGCAAGCAAGCTCATTTTTATAAAGTATAAGTTATTATTTTCAAATGCCTGACTCAAGGGTTATGTAATAGACATTCTAGTAATACATATTATGCAAGAAAATTGTAGGATATTCATTTTTTAATGCCCAAAATATGAAAGTCGATTTTGAGTAAAAGCACTGTTTAAACTGCATTTTGCTTTCATTTAGAGTACTTTTTAAAGTGTCTCAGGCTTCAGTAAATGCATACATTTAGGTTTTGATATATATTTGCAGGTTGTGCCTTCTTATGATTCAGTGGGTTAATGTGCCAGTACAAAGGCTTGTTTTTATATCAGGGTTGAAGGTGTTCTAGCTTCAGCTAGGCCTACGGAAAAGTTTGTTCATTTAAGACTGATGAAGTGTGTACCATAGGATTGCAACAAGCATTTACTGTAAAAAAAAACTGGTATGTGTGTTATTAGGTTTCGTGAATTATTCACAGTAAATGTAGTTTAATAATCTGGGAATAGAGATAATTTTAGCGCCTAAAAAAGAGAAATTATTTTTCAAAATAGAGTGAATTATTACAGGTTAGGAGAAATTAGTTAGGCCTTCTGGCTTTGACAGCTTCAGTGTGGCAGAAGCTGAGGGCTGAGAGAATTGCAGAGGCTGGCTCGAGCCACGCTGCTGAGATGTTATCTTTTAGTTTCCCTGTAAACAATTTAGAAGGCAGTCATGTTGACATTTGTGACCTTTTAATTAGGACTTTGCCTCCGAGGAATGCAGAATGACCTTGCTGAACGAGCCTCTAAAGGTGGGGTTTCTGGTTTCTCCGTGAGAACATCAATAAAATGAAAGAACTTAATTTAATAGGGAAAATAAAAAGGTGTTTCTTTGAAATTCCCAAACATCGTGTTAAATGCTCTGCAGAACTGATACATTTGTGTCTCCACGCTAAGAAAAATAATGTTTGCTAGTTGCGTTTATTTGACAGAAAACGAAGTGTTGCTTTAAGTCTTAGATAGAAAATAAGATGCAGCCCTTTTCCAAAATTTTGAAGGCTACAGGCTACAGGCCTAAGTTAAAATGTTTGCTAATTAGGAATTATTTTTCACAGTGGAAATTATAGGTGTCAAATTAATATGGAGTGTCAGTGTAACCATTTCTTTTAGAACGGTAAAAATAAGGTGGCTTGATGTTGCGAGGTGAACTGACAAGAGAGTAACAGTTAACTAATGAAAATTTATTTTTGTGTATATTACAATGTGTTTTTTTTGTGTTGTGTATTTTTCTGCTTCTGCCTACAGATCATTCATGGATTGTTCTAAGGCTGACAAGACACGTCAGTTTGGTTAGTTAAAAGGAGATGTGTTTTTGTGTCATTTCTTTGGAAAGAAATGTTCATGTTTTCGTTTGTGTATTTGCCCCTATCGTGAAATATTTTAGCTGGTCCTGTATGTTAGAAGAGAGACAGCAAAGTTATATTTGACAGCAGACTCCCACTGCCTGGTGCTCTACTGTCAAAAGGAGGGTAAGGATTTTAGACCTGACAAATTTAGATAGGCCCAAACATTGGGTTTTGGGCTGCAGGTTTACAGTGCATAAAGTACATGTGCCATGGTGCTGTGTGTCACCGCTTATTCACATATGCTATTGTTTTGTCTGTTTTTTTTTTTTTTGCTTGATATACAGCAAGTATATCTGATGGCTTGACATGTGCATTTTTTTGTGTGTATGTTTTGTTTTATGTTGTTACTATTACAAGTTCCCCTGTGTTGTGAAGGGACCCGTATGACGATACATATCGTTGCACAACAGTTGGATGGATTTGGTATAATGATACATTTCACAGATATGGTTTTCATACTGTGAGGAAGACTGGCAGCACTTTTACCAGTGCATGCCTAAATTTGGCTATAATGATATTGAAGAAAACTAAAAAGATATACAGGATCAAAGTGTGTCACCTGCTGTTAGTCACTTACTGCCCCTTCCCTTAAAGGAACAGGCAGCCCTACATTTATGTATCCTTGATTGGACATAAGGATGGAATTATAGATCTGTGACTCAAGGTGGCCTAATTTCTATATTGCATTACTTAATCATGTTCTGTTTCCCAAATAGCATATGGCTTTGTCCCTTGAAAGGAAACCAGGTTTCATTTTTTTCTCCCTGAAGAGAGAACAGGAACATTAGTTAGGATTACCGTATATGGTGTAGTTGCCAGCGGTAGAGTTAAAATTTGTGTAACTTTGGCCTTTTGTGTATCCCCGTACTCTTGGTGCTGTGTCACATGCCTGAGACACCCAAGCAAACTCTTGTTCTTCCTATAGATTTTTCTTTTGTTGCTTCTCCCCTGACCGATGTCGCATCATGCTTAGTTATTGGGGATTTTAGTTGTGTCCTAGTTCCAATTCCCTTTTCTATATTCCTTTCACCAGTCAGCCCATTTATTATTATGGGCGTATTGTTTATGTTCACACTTCTAGACTGCAGTGATGTATCAGGGACCCCCCCATGTTATGTATAATTCCCTTTTGTATGACCAGACTGGTTTTCAAGAATTTTCCTCAGGCCTACTTCAATGTTTTTTCAGACTGACTGTCGGGGTAGTGATAGACTGGTTAACTGACCCAATATTATAGTAAGACAAGTTTTCCATCTCGATAGGAGATATCTTAAGTTTACCTTTTGAACATGACGAATTTTCAATGTCTATTTTAATTTTTCAGTTCTCTTCTGTTCCTGCTGCTTTAATTTTTGGTGGGATCAGATATGTTCTAATCATGCAAATATCAGGACTCTCTAGTTCTTGTCTTTTTGTCTGCAAATTTGATAATTAGCCTTTGTATTGCATAGTGCACTTGATGCACATTTTTTAAAGGGACTTTTCTTCATGTCCTTGATAATCTGTATTATGTAATTTCTCTATTTGAGATGTTCTAGATAAGGAATTTAGGAACACCTAGGCTTAATCATTGAGGAAAATATGTATTTACCCCATTAGACAATGCCACTGTGTGAGGACATCCATTTAGATTCCCATGGTGTATTGCCACTCCCTTGCAGATTGCAGGCCACCTGCTTGCAGTCCCCTTGTTAAAACCCATGAACTGTTTTTTGTGCTTGATTTGAAGGAAACTAACAATTGTGTTACATTTACTATATCACTAGGTTCTGCGGGATCTTCCAGAGTCAAAGGAAGAGTGATACCCTGCAGACCTGTGATCGAGACTAAGCCCACTCCCCATCAGTGACCGCTACAGATGAATGACAGACTTCTTGGCTCTACAATTCCTGCAACCAGAAAGTCGCGAGGCTGGACAGCGATCATCAGCGTGCCGTCAATGGTACCTCCCAAGCAAGGTATTTGCTTCATCGGAAGGCGTTGCAGAAAAAAAGAAAAGAGCTGGTTCCTTGTTTGCCACAGAATGAGAGCTTCTGTTTGTTTGAGCTTTCTACCTGTTATGTGCTGGAAACCTCTGACAGTGTACAGTCCCTTGAGCCCTTGGCCCGAGTTTTGGCCACACACACAACTCTTTTCCCTTTGCTCCGACGGAAAGGCACTATATTCTGGTGCCCATGAGAGAGCAGCTTGAGCGTCCTCTGACACTAAATAATGAGTGTTGGAGTCTGAAAGTACTGCTGATCTTGAGAGGTTGTTTCTCAGTAGTGCTTGGATCTGCATGAGATGTTTTGTGCCCATGATCAATGAAGAGCACATCATTTGTAGTGTCTGCCACAAAGAAGAGACACTGGTGCATTGTTTTGAGACATTGAGACTTTTGAGTGAGCTGTGGGTGTTTGCCAGGAGGGCACTCCAACTAAGCAGTACTTTTTCTCATGAAAAGGCCTGAATCGAGAGGCCCAACGTGGAAGAAGACAATGGAAGCGGATTTGATGGACAATAGAAGCCTTCCAAAGAGGCTTATAACGGACTTTGGGCACAGTTGCAGATATAGACTGAGTGATTGCCTATGTAAGGGCAAAAGGATGGTCTGTGGTTCCTTGAATTCTGAACCTGTGTTTTAAATATCATGATTCTGTTATGAATATGGTAACAGCAGACCGTAAACAGTGAGTTCAGCAAGTGCAAGTATTTTCGTCATGTTACACCAATGGATTCACTGTGTATTTGAAGGTTTTGTTCTGAACCCTCGGGTTCCATCTTGTGCATAGCAGCCATTTTGTGGATTGCCCTTACAGTAGGCCCTCACTGTGGCAGAACAAGTATTTAAGGACATAACCTTAGCATGGGTTTGTGCTGACTCCTGCATGACCTGGTGAAAGCTGACCCTGTTGCTTGAGGCTAACCTTGCCAAGCCAGTTCCTGCCCTTTAGCTGATCAAGATTATAGATCAGAGCACAGGACATTGTAAAGATTTACTACACACAAACGTGCCTATCTTACTTCCATCTGTTCCTGTTCCTGCCTCCACGAGCTATTTATGACATGGGCTGTGATCTTACTGTT
Organism: Lissotriton helveticus; assembly: GCF_964261635.1. NCBI lineage: Eukaryota > Metazoa > Chordata > Amphibia > Caudata > Salamandridae > Lissotriton > Lissotriton helveticus. The sequence continues at coordinate 1,476,229,583 of NC_136065.1, forward strand.
TTGGGTTTATCCGGCCTTGTCAGCTAGAGAATGTACGTATTATGTGGACATTGTTTATGGCCTGGACTTAACTTGAAAGTGGGTTTGTCATCATACAGTGCTTTGTGTGCACGTCCTGGGAGTGACCAACAATAATGTACTTCAAAGAGAAAATGTGTGCCTAGGGCATAATAAATGGTATAAAAGGTCTGTGCTGAGACCATTCAGCAGGCTGCCTCATTCAGTTGCTTTAGGTGTGACTGGGCAACGTAGCCTCACAATTAATTGTAATAAAGATGTCTTTTCATATTTCAGATTCTCTGTTGATTTCTTTGCTGCTTTTGAATGGACTACTTATTGGTAAGACCCCTGAGAAGGAGTCTGAGGATTTCTAGTACATCACAGTAATTCTTCGGAGAGTCCCTATCCCCTTTTTAATAAATCAGGACTATTACGCTCTGGTTCCATGATGGAGGTGGACATGCTATCAGAATGCTGTTAAAAATATTTGCAAGTAAGAGGGCCCACACATCATAATCCTATTGGAAGAGGTCAAACGGTGCGCCGTCCGGCCATGGAGCCTTACCGGGGGTGCAGGATTCTAGTGCCTTTCGAACCTCAAATACAGTGAAAATGAGTCCTTCCTGAGGTGAATTATCTGGGGGGCATGCTAGTGTGGGTGAAGGAGGTGAGAGCCCAAAAATTCCTTCAAAATGTCTCACCCATGGCTCTTCATATACGTGAATACTGTTCAAGTGCCACTATTAGCCTATAGTGGCATCCCTGTGACGTGGGCACACCTTAGGTTCTCTTGAAACGAGATTCCACAAAAGTTGGTATCACATTTTATTCATTATTCTACATGATAAATGTTCAATTCAGTGTGATATTCAATAATTGCAATAAGTGATCTTTGAATCCATCATATTTTGAAAAAGATGGCTACTGTTCCAATGTATTTCGGGTCATTTACCCTTCATCTGGGAGCTCTATAACATAAATATAAAGATATAGCACTAAGTGTGTATCCACACCTATAATTAATAAGGTCTGCATATCGTACTGAGCGTGGCAAGCAGGTACGAATAAGTGAGTAAGTGGTACGAGTGGTCGACTTCTGAGATCATCATGTGAGACGTGAATAAAACGTGAATAAAATCAAAAATTGTGTTTGTTAAATAAAAAACGTGCAGATATATACCGTGAACGGGTATATTACCGTGACTACAACGAGACTATTTTACAGCACTTACAAGGCATAACTATATACACTCACGTGTCATCAGGTGATGGAGGAATCTAAGAGTGGGGAAATAGTCTTACGGTCAGATAACATGTCCGAGTTCAACATAATCTAGTTATATTGGGAAAAACGCGGCTAAATGCCGACTTACTTAATAGTTGGTTAACTTCGTGCCTGGGTAGTTCACCGGGGTCTGTATCACTCGGCAGTAAAACGCGGTTTGCACCCGGAAGGGGAAATACTAGTTCAAGGCTGTGACTTCGTAGATACAGAAAACGGACTAACGTGCATTAAAGTGTGGCGGCCATATTGCGTCAACGTCGTGGTACATGCAAAGTCTAAGGAATGGGTTAAATTCTCGACATACAAGATTCTATTTGCACAACAAGCTCAGTGGCTATGAACAATAAGCATTTGTCGGCTAAATGCCGACTTACTTAATAGTTGGTTAACTTCGTGCCTGGGTAGTTCACCGGGGTCTGTATCACTCGGCAGTAAAACGCGGTTTGCACCCGGAAGGGGAAATACTAGTTCAAGGCTGTGACTTCGTAGATACAGAAAACGGACTAACGTGCATTAAAGTGTGGCGGCCATATTGCGTCAACGTCGTGGTACATGCAAAGTCTAAGGAATGGGTTAAATTCTCGACATACAAGATTCTATTTGCACAACAAGCTCAGTGGCTATGAACAATAAGCATTTGTACAATAATTGATTAATAAACAAATAGATAAAATGATAAGTAAATAAAAAATTCAGTACTGCAGCACTAATGGAAGTTCAGTATGCGACATATCATACCCAAATGGGTGTTTATAGGAAACATGAAAATTCTAAACGGTCATTCAGTCCCATCGGTTTCATGGATTGCATCTTAAAGATCCATGTGATCTCTCTCTGTAGCAAATATTTATTATTGCCAATGCCCTCTCTTTTCTTGACAACTTCAAGAACCATGAACTTGAGTTGGGAAATGTTGTGTCTGGTTTCACAAAAATGTACAGCGACGTTAGACTTGGTGTTCTTCAATCTAATGTTCGATTTGTGCTCGTTGATACGAGTCTTAATTTTCCTCTCAGTTTTCCCTATGTAGATCATTCCACAGGGACATTTAATCAGGTATATCACATTGGGAGTGTCACAAGTGGCATTTACACTAAGCTTGATGTTTGTTCCTTTCATGGGGTGCTTAATGACATTGCCTCTGATGATGTTGTTACAGTTCCCACAGTTCATACAGGGTATTGTGCCTTTAGATGTTGTTGCAGTGGGAATCTTTCTGTTCAGAATCTCCTTAAGATTAGCATTGCGGGTGTATGCAAAAATCGGCGGATCTTTAAACGTAGTTCCAAAATCTGGTTCAACACTCAGTATGGGCCAATGTCGTAAGATAATTCTTTTGTAAGCTGTGCTCAAGATAGAAAATTTGGATACCAGGATCATCCTGGCTTTCTTGTCTTTTACAGTTCTTGTCAATAATTTGTCTCTTTTGGTTTGCATTGTGCTTTTCTTAGCTTGTTCAATTAGGGGTTCTGGATATCCTCTATCACGAAATCTTTTTCCCATGTCTTCAAGATGTAGTTCGATATTTTTCTGATCAGACACATATCTTCTTGCTCGGAGCATTTGTGATAGCGGTAAATGTTGTTTAAGTGATCCCTGGTCAAAGCTTGCATAATGTAGAGTGTTATTCCTATCAGTTTCCTTGCGGAAAAGGTCAGCTTCAAAACCAGTTGGTGTCTTTGTGATTTTTACATCCAAAAAGGTTATAGAATTTTTGTTGATCTCCCATGTGAATTGTATGCATTCATTAGCCCAGTTTAGGGTGGTTAATGATTGTGAAAGAGTTTCTTCGGTATCTTTCCAGATGATAAACACATCATCAATGTATCTAACGTACATTTTAAGGTGATCAGACCAGTTGGGATTGTCATAAATATTTTCCTGTTCAAAATATTTCATGTAGATGTTAGCATATGTCGGTGCGGCACGATTCCCCATCGAGGTGCCGGACAGCTGGAGGTACCAGTTTTCTTTGCGTTGGAAATAGCTTTGATACAAAGTAAAGAGCATTAGTTCCATCAAAAATTGTTGCATCCCTGGTTCTATATTGCTTTCAAGCAATGCTTTTTCTATAGCCTCTATCCCTCCGTCATGGGGGATGGAGGTATACAGGGTACGGACATCCGCTGTACATAATATCAGATGTTCATCTTCTGTGACTTCGATTTGGGCCAATTTAGTTAGGAAATCCGTTGTGTCTTGGACATAACTGTTCATTTGTTTTACGATTGGTTGTAAATACCTGTCTATGAATTTACCAACCGGTTCATGAAGTGAACCTTTTGTCTAAACAATTGGTCATATACGTGGACATCTAATACTGGGTCACTAATGTCTTTAAAAGAAGGGGCATTCACAACTTCACAAAAAGCTTTGCTGCTGCCAAAGCTGGCTGCTTGCTCAAGGTCATCCCACGCCTGTGCCCTTAGATCATTCTCTCTCACCCTCCTGACTAATTTGTACTCATTTCGTAGTGAGCGGATCTGAAGGACATCTCTGGGGAGAGTTTTTAAGGCATTTAAGAGGGCTGTTTTTGCTTTGGTACCGGCTGAGTCAAACCACCCCTTTTTTGCTCTATAGTTTGATGAATTCACCCGCGTGATTGCTATTTTTACCTTTTCCAAAAGGGTGATGAATCTGGTGACCACGTCTGCGGGCTACCTTTTCTCCCAACCATTCTATAATGTCGTTCTTTACATGCGAAAGAAGTTAGGGGACCAAATTTGATTTTATTACCACTGTCCATTTCAATTTATAGCCATTTTTCCTAAACAGGTTCACATCCTCAACAACCTGATTATGTTCTTTAGGTGTGGGTAGGATATTTAAATGAGTCAATAACATGGCATGATCACTATAGGGTGAAAAACGGATGCTCTTAAGGGCCACCTTCCAAAGTAGTTGACCGGACACTAAAACAAAATCAATAGTGGATACCTGAGTACCCCTTTTAAAGGTTGTCCCTTGCCCTCTCTCATTCGACATGCCTAGCATAGACAGATTCCAATGAAATAACAGGCTATTTAGAGCCTCTCTGTACCTGTTATGTGACAAATGCGGGAGGAGAATACCATAAATAGTTTCTACACCACAAACTCTGGTCCCAATAAGCTTACAAGGGTGGGTGTTAAAGTCCCCTGCTCATACAAGATTCATTGTTATAAACGTTAACAAGAGTGCAGATGATCTGTTTCCTGGTGGCCAACTCTAAAATCAGGAAATGGGTATGTGGGGGCCCAACTTGTCTGACTTGGAGTGCATTAATGTTAGAAATGGGGGTCTCTAGTTGGGAATAGTTGGCGCCAATGTCCAAACAGGACTTTTCCTAAGCCTGGGCAAGTGGGCTACCCCCTTCGAAAACCCCTGCTCAACCCTGTGTTAACGTAGCACGAGCAGTTAGGCCTATCTCAGAGGCAGTGTGTGAAGCATTTATGACCATGTACAACAAGGCAGTAACGACACCACAAAAGGACACAACTCAGGTAGATATAGAAAAATAGTATCTTTATAAAACAGTTTAACTCAAAACTCTCAAAGCGTTTCAACAAGCTACAATGCACGTAAACTTGTAGGGACTCAAAAAGGCAATAATGTATTCATTATAATGTGGAAATGACTGAGTTCAATGCCGGGGCCTACGCAACCCGTTGCGCACCAGATACCTGCCGTTGAAAGGGGACACAGCCCGCAGCTTCTCGAAGAAGCTGAGACGGTGACAGGCAGACTCCCAGCGACCACAAGTCTTGGCTGCAGAGGTCCCCAGCGTGCACCCACAATGATTTGGGCTCTCGGGGACAGGTGGGTTCTCTGAGGCAGCAGCACGCGGCTGCGGTGGCCCAGGCTGATCGGGGCGATGATTCTCGTCTTGCAACTCCGTGGTGGGCTCACAGTGGCAGCAGCTCTCTCTTAGTTGCGGCAGCCCAGAAGATGATAGAGACAATCCTCGACAATGGTGAACAAGCTGGGAGCACTCCGTGGCAGCAGCTCTCTCATTTCCGCAGAGGCCCACGGGACAATCCGCAATGACGCAAAGGGGACAAAAATGCGGGCACTCAGTGACAGCAGCTCTCCCTTAGCTGTGATGGCCCACGGGACAAGTCACAATGAGGCAAAGTGAGCAATGGTGTGGGCACTCAGTGGCAGCAGCTCTCTTTTAGCTGTGGTGGCCCACAGGATGAAGGGTGATGCAAAGTTGGCAAAGGTGCGGGCGCTCAGCGGTGGCGGCTCTCTCTTAGCTGCAGCGACCCACACGGATTTTTGCAAGGGTTTCAAAGGTTCAAATTCAGGTGGGCTCTCAGCGGCGGCAGCTCTCTCTCAGCTGCAGTGGCACACACGGAGTCAGTGACAGTTCCATGGGTTAAGACTCAGGCGGGCTCTCAGAGGCGGCAGCTCTCTCTTAGCTGCAGCGGCCCACACAGATTCAGGCGGCTCTCAGCGGTGGCAGCTCTCTCTTAGCTGCAGGGGCCCACCCAGGTTCAGCAAAAGTTTAGAAGGTTCAAATTCAGGCGGGCTCTCAGCGGCGGTAGCTCTCTCTTAGCTGCAGCGGCTCACACAGATTCAGCAAAAGTTTAGAAAGTTCAAATTCAGGCGGGCTCTCAGTGGCGGCAGCTCTCTCTTAGCTGTAGCGGCCCGCACAGATTCAGCGAAAGTTTCAAAGGTTCCATTTCAGGCGGGCTCTCAGCGGCGGCAGCTCTCTCTTGGCTGCAGCAGCCCACACGTATTCAGCGAAAGTTTCAAGGGTTCAGTCCACAGTCCTCACTGTAGAACTACAGACTCTGGATTACTCGACGGAGGCCTCACCTGCAAGCGGAATTTCTCACACGGGAATTCCAACGGCTGACGGGGTGAAGTCTAATGTCCCTTAGATTTCTGCAGGAGGCGCTCTCGATTCAGGCCCTCAGGTAGTTTCTTCGGCAAGCTTAGTGAAAGTTTCAAAGTCCTTTCATCTGTCCTTTCTCGCTTGGACAGTGTTTCGTCTTGTCATTCAGAAGGAACACACCTGGACTAAGTTCCAGCGCAGAGTTTTATACCTAAAAAGTCTTTGTTCTCTAAAGTCACAAATCACTCGGGCCAGTCAGAACCAGTTTGTGGGGTCGGGGAGCACTTAGTTTACGAGGCAACATCCTGCCCTTTCAGAATGAGGGGGTCTGCTATCAGACACCCAGTGGGAGGTGGAGTCATCATTCACTTTGCCAGGCACAGCCCTGCGCGGATCAAAGAGTCACCCCTCCCCATGCCCTGAATACCGATCTCTCTCTCCAGCCAGGTCTGACCCAGCTGGCCCTGCTGCTCCAAAACCAGACTGCCAATAAACATACTCACCAAGCCTACAGTAACGCTTAGGCAAGAAACTACCGCATTTTCAGAAGAGGCATTTCCAAACATGGGATATATAAACTGTCCTTACTAAAAGGTGTCTCTCAATGTCCTGGACATAAACATATCAAACTCGAAGTTCCTATCAGGTTCCTAGGGTTAGATAGGATGATAGAAGGGAATCCTCCACTGGCCCTTTATGGCCTATGAGAATGGATTGTTTCACAGAAGCAACAGAGAAGGAGAGGGTAACTGACTATTAGAGCATGCTACACAGATCTAGGCATTATGGTTATCCTAATTCATATAGTAATATGTACACAGGGATCATTCGCTCTGTGGCACTGATTAGCAGTGGCACTGCACCCAGAGCATTTAAATTCAGCCAACATAACAAAGAGGAAGAGAAAAGAGGAAGGGGGACCCACGCCAATGATGCCAGGTCTACAAATTAGTATTTGAAATTAAAGTAAGTAAACCCCCCTTTTCCCTTCCAGAAGCTGCAGGAACAGCTGGAAAGTGGAAGGTGCGAAACCCCATAAAAAAGGGAGGGTTTATTGCCCAGGTTTCCTGGAATAAGAGTATCATCTGCATGTCTTGCCACTCATTTAGCCAGTGTTGATTCACTATTTTGGAGGCTAAGCCTGCCACAATCCATGATACCATGTTTACTCTAGTACCCTCAGTTATGTTCGCAGAGGGTGATGGAATCTGTCCATTTCCCTGTGTACCTTGTGCTAAAGTTACAGCTGCAGGGACCACCTCAGAAGGTAATATACTAGATGAAGGTAACCGTGGGCTAGATTCTACTGCGGCCGTGGTGAATGGTCTGATGGATAATTGAGATAATGAAGGGTTAGTCAGTCACAATCCTCCAAATTCAACAGGGCAGAGAATCTATTGTGGAATCTAATCCCAGAGTTTGTAATGTGACCCCCAATCCGATCAATAAATGGATTCGTATTTCTATCCCTGAGGACCCTCCCCATGGAAACATCCTGGCCAGTAAAAATAATTTCCAACGCTAAAGGTATTATCTGGGTGTTCCTTAAAGCAGGACTGTGAAGGTTAGCCAGAAAGGAAGCACTTGTGTACGCATTATTCAAATTAATTATCAAGCTGTCTCCGTCAAGTGTTTTTCTTTGTCTCCTCACCCAACCAACTTTCCTGGCCATAATTAATTTGTGGACCAACAGCCTCCTCCCCCGGTCAGTGAGATTAACATTATACAATAACCAGTGCAGGCATTTGTCCCTTAACTGTCCGGTAGATTCACTCTGCTTTTCACGGAGGGGGGGACGTTTGCCAAAACCAGAACTAGTAGGGCAGCGGCAGGTGGGAGATGAAGGGTTTGTTTCCCAAAATGCTCTTGCGCTCCGTTATTGTAATCTTGGTGTCTTGCTTGTGTGCTACTCCTGTTGGTCCCTTCTGGGGTAATGGTGGCTGGGAGAAAGAATCTCCTTCATTCGAACAGGAAAGACATTGTGTAACCCTAGTTAGATTGGAATTTGAGGGAGTATTGACAGACTGCATTGCATGACTAATGGGGCCTCCAGATGGTAGAGGTAGTGCTGATGATTGTGTCGTATTTGACGCTAAGTGTGGGTCCCATATTTCTCTTGATGGTACTTGGATTGTAGATGTTAACAGGTGGAGGCCATCCATAGCAGGCAATCTGGCAAGTAGGGTCCAATTCTGTGATTCTAACTCCGCCAAACGAAACTCTATTTGGGACAATTTGACAAGAATGGAAGCCAATATCTCATTCAGTTTTACTGTAATCTCCCACCCGATCTCTGACCCGCTGGGAACCGGTTGCAATACCTGAAACAACAAAGTGTTTACAAGCTCCGGTGGGGTTATCACTTTAAAGTTCATGAAGGGGACCCTTATTTGGGCAGTTTTAAGTTTAGAAGCACAAATGGGTTTTTTTGGGGGGGTATTGCACCTTTAGTGGCCCCCCCTTCTCTGGTTCATTTGGCAGGTGGCAGCGGTGAAGAGGAATTCAGTAGGGAGACATTCTGGAAGGAACAGTCTAAACCCCTTCCTGAAACGGACTCTGTAATCTGGTTTGAAAGAGAGAAGTCACTTTTATCTGGTGACAGGGCTGTTGGGGTTACAGGTGCTGGCAACGTAGTGAGTGGTAAAGTAACAGTCTCAGGTGCTGGACCGGGGACAGGCTCAGTATTAATCAGGCAGGGTCCGAGGAAAGACGTCTTTCGGTCAGCTCTATCTTATGCGAAAGAACGCTTGCTGCTCTAACTAAGTAAGAATCCAGCGTTGCTTCAACCCTCCCTACAGACTTCCCTTTAGATCCCTTTCCTTTTGCCATGTTAACAAACAGGAGACATAAGGGATAAACAGTACCTTGACCAAAACACAGATGAAAGGGAATAGGCCCAGCCCAGCCTACTCAGGGCTCCACCGGGCGTGGACGGGCCTGTGCGCTGCGGGAGGGTTCCGTGGTTTAAGTAGACGCCTCTGGGCACATGGTCAGCTGCACTGATGGCAAAGGAGCCTGGGACGTGTAGTCCAGTCCCGCTCCTGCTCCCAAACAAAATACCGGCGGCAGTGGTGGCGATGTCCTCACGATCTTCCCTAAGGTAGACCATAAAGGTTCATAGGGTAGGGTGCATGGTATTTAAAAAATAGCATATAGGTACTTTGGTTTTATGTGTCTCGACAATGAAAAACTCCTAAAGTCATATTTCACTGTAGCAAAGCTAATTCTCTCATAGAGTAACACTGGTTTACCTTGTTATATTTAACAAGGGATAACTTCAGTTTTGGAGTTGATAAGAAATACGTCTTCCACTCATTTGAATTTCAATTTAAAATCATCATTAATTATAAAGTTTATTTCAAATTACTATTATGAAAATGCAACGTTTCGAAAACTTGAATTTTTCTGCCTAAATCAAATGTCCAGGGTTATGTGGCCATGAATAGTTCTCCTGTGGTGTGTATTCCTTCTAGAGAGGAGACAAAACGGCCTTGGGTGTGGGAAAGGTATTCCCCTCCTGAGGAAGATGGTCTGGGGGTTGTACTCTGCCCTTCCTGCCCATTCACTGGCAAAAGCAGCCCAAACCTGGGCCTGCCTGCCCTTTGTTACCCTGAACAAGTTGGAGCCAGAACACGGGAAATGGGAACAACTGAACAGAAACAGTTAGGGTGAGACAAAAGGAGTTACTCACACACACAGGCTGGCACTGCGTATAAAAGTGGCAGCCTCAGCGCCTTTCAGCAGAACACTCCTGGGCCTTTGAAGATTCAGAAGATGGACTGACCTGCTGCCTTAAGAAGGAATTCACGAAAAGGAAAATGCGGTAGAGGTTTTTATCACTGGGTCCGCCTTGCTTAGTTTATACTCCAAATGAATCCCGAGCTCTTGGGTTCAAGGACCTAGTCAAAGGAAAAGGCTTCCAATCAATATGATCAGAGATTGCCGTCAGGAAAGCAAAAATTCTTCCTTGAGTCCCCTCACTCACCAACTTGCGGAAAATACATAGGAGCACTTTAAATGGAAGACTATTTGTAGTGCACAGTGTGGTGGAGTGGGTAAAGGTGATTAAAAATACCTTGCTAGTGGGCTAAAATACTTTATTATTGCTCCTAGGTTGGTATATCTAAAAGGGGGTGTTACACAGAGAAAACTAACTATGATGGGTTAGAAGTTCAGTATAAGATCAACCTGTTTCGAGCCTACCCCTAGCTCTTCATCAGGACCACGCAGGGACCAAGGTTGCAACAAGCTTCCAGAGGCCTTCCCTGCAATTGCCTAGCTGGCCAGTACCAACTGGAACTGTCTAGACTCTGCTGTTGGCCTATGCTGGGGTGGGTCCTGACCCAAGAGATGCCTCCCCAGTAGGGCAGTGTATGGAACGTAATAATCCTGGAACCTTGACGGGTATCAGAGTGTACTTCTCCAACCTACAAACTGAAAGAACTAGACTCCAGGTAAAAATCCAGAAGTGCTGGACTCTTCATGTCAGCAAGGACCGTCTGAGTCTCCCGCCAATGCGAAGCTCCTGTTCTTCACCTCGGCAGCGACTGCCTCCATCTCCCGACAATGCAAAGATTCAACCAGCTCTGTGCACCAACAGCTATCTTTTAGAGTTCAAACTCCAACCGGAGACCAGCTCTTTGTTATGGTTATGTATAGTCATCAGTGATGTACTTATGTCCCACATTCTATCACTGAATTTTTATTCTTGGAATGCAATCTGGCAGTTTGTGCTAGGTCGAGGTCCGTGAGGGTTGTTAATTTATCTCTCTGAAATAAACCCTGATTTCAACTAATTTGCCTCTGGAAACTTACTTTTTATCACTGGCGACGATGGAACTGGAGCAACCCTACACGATATATTTAATATTTTAATCTTGCCGAACTCACGCTTATTCCTATCCCTATTATCTCGGAGCTACCTCACGACGTGGAGATTGAGATGACGACAGGAAATTGGAAGTACATGCAAGTACCTCTGAGTGACTATTTACTTGCCGAAGGTACAAAAGAATATTTTTGGTCTCGACCTCGGACCTTAAAGTGTAGCTGACAAACTCTAGTTGAGGAAGAAGTGAGTATTGCTACATGGAAAGATATGATAAACACTGCTACTGCCCGGAATATCCTTTATAATTGAAAGCTTACCGTGAGTACCTTTTGGAGTGGGATTTGTGTAATTTTTACATTTTGAAGGCTGAACTGTTGGGTTTTGAACTGGAGCGGGAGCAGTTGGTGGTGCGTGAGAGCGATCTTGAGCTGACGTAGTGAAGCGGCATACGTGCTCGATCGCCTCTGGAAACATTACTGAAACCACGTTCAGTGCGCAACAGGAACAAGGGCTAATTCCTGTTGAAAAAACGTCAAAACGACGCAGCGGCCATATTTAATTTCAAAGAAATCTTTGTATTTCTCTTGAAGTATTTATCGTTCAAAAAGGTTTTAAGAAAAAAAAACAGCTAGTTCAAGTTTGGGCATATAAACTTGATTCTCCACAAACGATCTTTGATTTGTACATTGCGGTAAGCCTAAATGAAATTTTGAACAAATTTCGGGATTCTTCGAGCTGATGATGACGTCATACAAGCTTCACAAGGATTGAAACATCATTATTTAACAACAAGCTCTATTTAAAAGACACATATTTTGGAGAGGAGATTTTTTTTTGTACAGTGTAATATGGACATTTCAAACAGTTAGATATATAGAGCTTAACAACATTGAGTTTAGTGCACTGATTTTCTGGATTATTTTATGTTAAGGTGATCCAGTGTTACCTTGGAAAAGATGGAAACTTATTTTTGATTCCTACCTCATAGCAATAGGTGGTGAAAAATGTTCTGCCTGTCGCAAACAAGCCATACTTTTACACAATTTAAGCATTGAAGGTAGAGGTATCTATGAAAGTCTAGATGTAATTGAAATTGGGAGTGAGTCAGGTGAACCTAGTAATGTTTATGATATGTCTATACTAATGTTAGAGAGACACTTTGACTCACACATAAATATAGTTTTGGAAAGACATAAGTTTTTTTCAAGGGTGCAAGGGAAGACAGAAAAAATTTCAAACGATGTTGCTGCTCTTAAAACACTAGCTCGCACCCGTGATTTTGAACATCGAACTGATTCATTGATTAGAGATCAAATTGTCAGATGTACAAATAATGTTAAGGTTCAAGAAAAGCTTTTAAGCAAAAATCCTTGTTTGAAAAATGCAGTTGCAATAATTGAAGGAATAGAGAACACTAATATGGGGGTACGTGAAATGAGGGATGATAAATGTAAGGATAATACTTCTTGCACTAAAGAAGACGGTGGTGAGTCACCTGTTAATGAGGTCTACAGAGTCAATAATAAGATTGAGAAAGAAGCTGATAAAAGTATTAATGATAGATCTGTTGCATCAACTAACAAGGATTCGGAAAATAAATTTGAGAAGAAAAAATGTCCTTCTTCTGATCCTAAACCTAATAGTCCAAAATGTTACAGATGTGGGAGTGATGGACATTGGACAAATAGTCCAGTACGTTTTGCGAGGTTTGCGTTTTGTAAGATTTGTGGAAAGAAAGGGCACTATGCTCATGTGTGTAGAGCTGCAAGACAACAGAACATTGGTCATTATGTAAATATTGTGTCAAGTATACGTGAGGATGGAAGTGTGGATGTAGAGCCTATTGAGATGCCAGAATGTGAAATAACTAGTGGTGGACGGAAAATAATGGTTTTAGCAGATTCTGGATCACCATATACAATGATTGGTGAAAAAAATTGGGATAACACATTTGGATGTAAGAATGCAGAATTATTGACCTCACACATTAATCCTGTAGGCAAGGGGGAGTAAAAATTGATGTAATTGGATATTGTATCAAGAAAATCCAGTTTTCTGACCGTGAAACTGTAGGAAAGGTTTATGTAGCAAAAAGGGGTGATAATCTCCTTGGTGGAGACATCAAAGGGATATGGGCATTACACTCAATCCTAATAGTAAACAAAAGGTGTTATTACTGGCAAAACCACTGATATTTTCATGAAATTTTCTGAAGTTTTTAGTGACAATTTGGGTCTTTTAAAAAATTTTGAACACAAGAAAATTTAAAGGATGGTGCGGTACCATTTGTGTCAAAGGTAAGGAGAGTTCCTCATATGATGATGGAACCATTAGAACAAGAAATCAGTAAGCTTAAGGAGAGAGAGGTAATTGAGGAGATAGAGAGTTCAGAGTGGCTGGCTCTGGTGGTTTTGGCACCAAAAGATGGAGGACAGGAAATTCGTCTATGTGCGGAGTTGAGAGGTTTGAAAAATATATCTGGGTTGATAGGCAGCCTTTGCTCACTATCACTGAGATTTTGACTCTCATTTAAGTGTGGGCGAAATTTGCAAATTCGCGGTCCGCGAATTCGCGATCCGCATAATCCGCGAATTCGTGCAAATTTGTGGATTTTTTTTTGCGTGTTCGTGGGGTTTTTTGCGTATTCGCGGACCGCTTGCAGTGCACCGACCGCGAAGTTGCCCATGCGGTCGTACATGGGCGCGGCCATCTTGTGCGCGTTGCATATTTCCGTTTCCGGGCGCTATTGGCAATCTCGCGTTGTGTGCGGCACGCTAATACGAGTTTGCGTGTGTTTTTGCGTGCTCGCGGGGTAATATCGCACAAACTTACCCACGCGGTCCTCAATGGGCGCGGCAGTCTTGTTTTCCATTCATTGCTATGGTTCTGGGCCTGGCTTTTCTATCCTCTTTTAATCTTTGCAATCAATTTTTCTTTGAACATTTTTTTGCTCTTTTTTGCTCATTATCTATCTCTCTATTTGTCTAGATCTATATTTTGTGTTTTTTTCAACTTTTTGTTACTTTAATAACTACTTTTTTGTTTAGCTCTCTCTTTTATTTTATTTATTTATTTCCCCCTATTCTTTTCTTCTTTCGGCCAGGACCATGGCAAAAGGAGCCGGCAAGTCAAAGGGAAAGGGTCCCGCACCCCGTAGCCGGCTCCCTTGCGGGCGATTGAGGGGAGTGGATGTAGGGGCCAGGGAGGTTTTTACCGTAGTGGAGGTGGTCGCCCTGATATTTTTTGTTCAGCGCCACCTCCCTAAGACCGTGGCAGCAGGGGGCAGGCCCGGTCAAGGGTATGGTCTCCGGGAGCGTCAGCAGCGGTGGGATAAGGTGTGCCGGGCCATTTTAGGGAGTCGGGGGTCCAGCGCACCTACGACCAAGCGACGCACCGGTGGGCCGATGTCCTCGACCGGGAGCAGGACCTGCTCCACCTGCTAGGTGTGGAGATCCCTGGCCTTGGTGAGTAGCTATTTAATAACTACTTTGTATTCTTCTGCTCTGTGTTATATTGCTAATATATGTTTTTCCAGAAGAGCAAGAATGCTGCCTATTCGATTACATTGCAGGTAAAATAGTGTTTAAATAGCTTCTGTGATTGGAGGTGATCGCCTCCTCAGTGGCGTTGCTACTATGCTTACTTGTTTGCAACTTTGTGCTCATTTGGCCTGAGAATATGTATGAGTGTAGTACTTTACAGAACTGAGTAATGCTAGAGAGACTAGAGACTCAAGTCTAGTCCTTCCTTTGTACTCCTGCTACCACTCACAAGAAGAGATAGTGACGGATTGATAGGTTGAGTATATAATGACTTGATGTTAGTAGTAGGACATTTTTTAGTGCTCTGCAATCATGATGACGGACTGTGTCTGTCACGTCGCATGCTGCTGAGTGATGGCAGTCGTAGGAGAACCTTTTTGTTGTTGGTTTAGTTAGTGATTTACATAACTTTCCAAGTAGACGGTCTGCGAATCCAGCAATACTGTACTAGTATCCTCCTAGTTGACCAGATCGGATAGGTCAATACATGTAGTGCAATTGTTGCTAATTTGTTTCCCCGAGATAATTTTAGATTGTGGTCAAAGAAATCAAATATTTCCAAAAAACAATCATCCATGTTTGTATTTATTTCATGATCATCAGCACCTCCCAGGGGCAAGAAGACAGCAACACCCCAGACTCCGGCGGAACAGAGTGGGCAGGAACGGTCCTCTGCAGGCTCTTCTGCTGGCCCCAGTAAGTTCTTCTGTTGTTAATATTATTAATTATACTTCCCTAACTTTTACAGGTCCTATTCATTCAAAATTGTTTCCTAATTCTATTTTTTACAAAATAGTCTTTGATCTTCTTGTAGGCTGTTTCTACATTCTTATCCTGCCTCTACCATCACTCTGTGCTACTAATATTATTTACTATTATTATGAGTCGGTCTGTGTAGGTAGCTAAGCTTGCCCAGTCGGCAAACGGTGTCAAACAAAACTTTGATCCAGGCACTGAGTGCAGTCCTCTGGGTTGCCCTTGCTGTCTATTCCAGTCTTCTTAATGTAAGTGCTTTGACAATTTCCAACAACAAAATGTCAATGTGTCCAACAAGAATAAGCTAATAGTTGGCTTTTTTGATTTGATAGGAGCACATACCATACCGCTAGTGTTTCAGGGACTATTCTGCACATACAGAAGTATGGACAAGAGAAATAGGACATTCTTGATGATAGGTGCAGTTTGACTTTCCACATACCTCAGTCCGAACAGAAGTTGAACCCCCAATCCCCTGACCGACTATCTAGTGTGTATGACCAATGATTACGTTACGACACAGAAGAAGACTACCGCCGAGTCCCGACCTATCAGAGTCACAGAAACATGCCTGCACAGTGCAGCAGTTCAAAGTTCAAACCCTTCCGCTCACTCAGTCATGAACAAAAACCACACAGTGTTTGTTAGTTTTGAAGTTTTATTTTCAAATAAGATATAAAAAAAACTATTTCTTAATTTTTAATAGCGCAGTATTGCGAGCGAGCACTGGTGATGAGATAGATGACGTTAAAGTTTAAACAACATTCCCTTGAATCAATATAACTTAACACATCAAATTATTAGAATAACTGTGCGTGAGCCCCCACCTTCTTTAAAGTACTTAAAGTACTGCTGGTGATGAGGAGTAGGTGGTGAATTGTCCTGTTGGCAGATGGGCAATGGAATCTTCTGGCTGTAATTATAAAAATGGTGCACGTTAAAAAGCAAGCATTCATCAGTTGTGCCAAAAAGTGTAGCATTTAATGGCTAACTATATAAAAGGTTATCACCCTCCCCAAAACCGTCACTTTTTTTCATTCCCAATAATTAAAAATTGGTTATGTGTTAAAATGTTCTTTCATTACGAGACGACATAGGGGGTGGTGTATGGTATCTGAAAATATGACATGTTTTTTTCTAGACGTCACAACATCGGATGTGGCACCTAACACCAGTGCTGGGGCCAGCAGTGCGGAGGGGTTCACTCCAGGTGATGCGGCGGTGCCACAACAAGTCCCACCAGGAGGAGTTGGGGGTGAAGGCTCAGCAGCGGCGGACGGTGGTAAGTTATTATACTCCTTACTTATTGACATTTTTGAGTAGGCTAGCAAAGGAGTGTATATGATGTACTGACAGTACACTAGTGCAAGTACACTGTACTGTTAAGAACAGTTACTAATTTAGAAGTACATTTTTGCTAATCACATAGAAGACAGTCAACCTTGACTTAGCCATAGCATTAGCGACGGTAGTTCTCGGGTAAGCAATGCCCCCCTCTATGACTTCAACTCAGCTGGGAAACTTTTATTGTGAAGCCAAGTCAAAACAGATGAACTTCAGGGATGTGAAGAACTAAAAGGGAAAGAAGGGCGAAAGGAAGGACGAGCGAGTCGTAACATTTATGACTGTAAAGACCAATACGTGTTTTTGAGTGCAGGCAGAGGTGGCTGATAGGAAGGAATCACATGCATGGCTGTTTGAAGCAAGGATGGTTGGAGGAGAAAGAAAAGATGACTGCATGTGTGGGTGAATCAGAGAAAATGCATGTGTGGTGTGCATTGCAATATATCATTTGGGTCAAACTCAAATGCAAGTCAAGACGGTGGTTTACCAAATAAAATGAAAAGCTGTTAGTTGGTTGTTGAGAAAAAGTAAACTTGGTACAGTTGAGACATTAAGAAGAATGATAGATGTTTACTTTGGGTGCCTGGATGGTATCTTCTTCATCCTCATAGATAGCAGAGGTGTATGTAGTAGAGCAGATGCTCAGTGGATGAAGAGTGTTACTTTGAACAGCATGTCCGTGCCAGAGTAGCCAAGCTGAGGAAATCCAAATACTAGAAGTTGTGATTGTTCAGAAATATTCCCTTGACTAACAGTACAGTAGTTTACTTTGCGAGCACAGCATATATTGTCAATGTATTGTATAGTTGACATTATATCAAGTAAAGTCCCTTCCTCCGGCAATTATGGGTACCACACTCACTCCCTATGTTAATAATTTTCTTTCAGCTGTGTCATGGGTGGCTATCGCTGTTGTTCACTCAATCTATCAAAACAAAGCACCTAAAGCCATCCATCATATAAGCAAAGATCATCTGATCAGCAGGATATAGCATCAGAAATTAATAATCTTCATTTTCCTTTTGTAGTAGTAAAGGCCCGGGGGCAGTGCGAAATATAAATTACATTGAGCAGTAGCCCTTGATGTAACCGAGTATGGCCAGTGCCACCCCTATAGAAAAGTAAGAGCTTCCCTATCACCACCTGCATGTACTGCTTAAAGTAATGCGAGTCTGCGTCATCATGGCTTGTGTCTGTTTTTCTTGGGTGCAAGCTGAGTGAGCTGGAATTATGCCGGCTACCACAAGTTCACGTGCAAGTAATTTCTTATGCAAAACTAGAGAAAAAATACTGGTGTACTCTCTGACTCTCTGACTATGTATTGAGTCCATAGTGCTGGCTGGTAATAGAATTCCTTAAACTTCCACTGTTACAGGCCAACAAAGATGGCGGAAAGATACATGCCAAAATGTTATACTGTGCTTGCAAATTGCTAGTGTTACTGTGAGACAACTTTCTGTTGAATTATTTTGTGTTATTGTTAAAGAGTATTGGTTACATTATTTTTCTTTCTTTCTTCATATAGATGCTCCCAAAATGCTCACCAGAAGGGAGATGGCTGTCCGGGCCAGGGCCCGGAAGCTGGAGGCCATTCGGGTGGAATATTGCCGGCTGTGGGCTCGGGAACAGGAGGAGGGGGCATCAACAACCTCCTCCAGCACTGCCCCCGTGTCCACCAGCCAGCAGCCTCCAGCACGGCACCGTGCTCGGACAGCCCCCGCCGCCGCTCAGCTGCAAGAACATCAGCAGCTGGCCCCCCCAGAGCCTGGAAGGCACGCATGCGTCGCCTAAACCTAAGAGTGGACTACCTGGAGCGCAAGGTGGCCGACCTTGAAAAACAGCTCCGGGACCTCCGCAAGGAGCAGTGGGAACGCCTGTCCAAACACCGCCGGAAGTGACTGTGTCCTTGCCCCTTTTTTAAAGACTGTTGGGGGTGGGAATCGTGAGTTGGGGATTATTTGGGACTAGTGGACTATTTGAAATGGACAATTGTTTGGGTTAGGGAGGGGTGGGACTAGTTTATTTTTGTTAGGGGAAATATATAATTATTCTTTTTACATACTTCAACATAGTGTATGCGTTGATCTTATTTTGTGGGGTGGTGGGCGGTTGTTACGGCACGTTTGGTTTCATCAAACTTACCAGCATGAATTATCTAAAACGTACAAAAATGTTGAAAAGTGCCACTAACAGAGTTAGTGAATTCAATTGGCCTACTAGTACTTTACTAGTACTACTGTCAGTCTCTCCTCCGAGTCCTAGCCCATTATTCTACCTCCCCAAAATGCTTATCTTACCTGTGATTCGTGTTTGAGAATAGAGCTAGGCACAGTGCTGGCTGCATGGCAAATGTCGATTACGCCATCCCGGACCGAAATTCCGTTGTTGTGGTGTTAGTAGGAGTGGTTCCACACTAGCAGTAGCAGCATATGAAAAACAATGTAAAAAAATGAGACATTGAGTGGCCTGAGAGTAGTATTAGAAGGAACAGTAGCCTAAGCAATGCCGAAGATAAGTATGGGGAAAAAAGAATTGCATGGATGATTATGGCTACAACAAGAACAGTGACACAGCAGCGTAACAACAAGTCTTCTTGACATTTCGGAGGATGATGTTAACGATGGATCCATTCGATGGTGGGCATGAAATTCAGAATTTATTTTAAAATACTCATTGTTGTTTTTTTCACCAGAATTACAATATCCTAGGATTCATCTAGCTGCCTTAAAATTGGTTTCAGGAGGTTGCTTGTGTAGGAGAGTAGGGTCTGCTATCCTATGGTCACCCCAAATTTTTGCTTTTGGCTTCACTGGTTTATGACTTAATGTGGCTGTGGGCCTGCTAATCAGACCCACAGCCTGCTGTTCTCTCTCTAAATTATTGCCAATGTACTTTAGGTGCATTACGAAATTGGAACTGGTTCACCTTATTGGCCCCTGTAACAGTGTACCCAGGTACCCAGGGTATAGGTGCTTCCAAGGCCTACCAGGGGCTGCAGCACGTATTGTGCCACCCCTGGCCTGGCCTCCATATTTGACACAACTGGCTGATCACTCAGCTGGGGTAAGTCGGTGTAACCACCCCTTACTTAGGTGTAGTATGCCTATACCTAACCCAAAATGGACACATATTTTCCTATCAGATACTCCTATGGAAGGCCTCATCAATCCTGGAGGCAGAGTGCTTGGAAATATGTGAGATGGTGCTCTGGCATGACCTGAGCCTATCTGCAGCTTTCGGAACCATGTCCTTTAGCTGTTTCATGATACTGCCATACCATATACTCTTAAGTGCATTCTTTGCTTCTTTGGTTAGGCTTTATCAAAACATGTCAAGTAAGGTGTCATACGAATTGGAATACTACCCCCTCGCCAGTTCTGGCGACGGGGGTAGCATTCCACCCTTCTAGAGGGATACGACATGTACCTAACCTGAACCCCGGTTAAAGTTAAACGTGAGCCTCAGCATCACAAAATGGATGCTGCCACCACAGACACAAGTCTGACCTCCTGCTGCTGGGCGTCCTTCCAGCGAGGGTAGCTTGGACAAAGGGTTTCCTGCCCTGGGAGGTGCTAGCACCACCCCAGACAGGATTTTGTGTATTGGGTAGGACAGGACTGAATAGAATCAGACATGCCTGGGGCACACAAGGTGTCCCTGTGCATATGCCAGTTCAAACCGGTGCTGGGGCTCTCCAGCCCAAGTCTTGGCGTGAAGCTGGACAAAGGAAAGGGGGTGTAACCACCCCCCTTCCTGGTCCCACCCAGAGGAGGGACCTAGCAGGTAAACCGGCCCCTAGAATTCGAATAAGAGTAGGAGCTGTGTCCCAAGACTTCAGATCATCCTGAACTCGACTTGAAACTAAGAAGAAGACTGGACTTCGAAATTCTGCTGCACAGAAGACTGAAGAGAATCTCCCTTGTGGCCAAGGAGTGACCACCCTGTGAATACAGGCACCAACCAGCAACTCGACGTCTGCTTTGCCGCCGCCTCCCACCGGAGCCCGAGCCCAGAGCCCGGTGAGACCCAGATTCCCAGACATCTCAGAGCCCGATCCACAGTCCCTGCAAAGAAGGGACCCATGGAGGCATCGAGAGACGTGGGACCGGACATCTCGGAAGACCCTCAAAAAGCTGACTGCGCAGCACCTGAGGCACCCTCAATGCTGTGCTTTGGGGTTTGAGAAGCCCTAACCCCGAGCAGCATTTGCACCGAAGATCAGCCCTCCAGCATCTCCACGATCTGTGTGGGGCCCTTTTGCACTTTGCCACTCGACGCGCCCTCCCGGTCACTGGCCACGTGGCTAGTGGCCACCTTGGCGATGAAAACTACGATTTGCACTGCTGGTCTGGTTGCTTCAGACTGGCCCTTGCTCCCCTGAAAAGGAGCCCTCGCTCTGACCTTGCTGGTCCGAGTGTTAAGCTTGTTCCACTTCCTGCGTGGCTTGCATTAGCCAAGGCCTGTTTGCTCCAATCAAGTTGCCAACACCACCATCAGCTAGAGCCTTTGTGGCACAGCTCGTCATCGACTCCTGGACGTCCTTGACCTCTTCGTGTCCACGTGGCTGCGGAGACAAGCTGCACCTCTTCACCTGTTTGCACCCGACATTGCCTCGTTCCATCCTGGTTCCACGGTAGTCACTGGCTAGTGACTTTGAACATTGTCCCCTCTGCTTTCAGGTCTTCACCTCGATGACCCGCCTGCAGCATCTTCAGTAGAGTAGGGCGGATTTTGCGTATTGGCAATCCGCGGATTTGCGTATTTCGAAAATACGCAAAATCCGCGGATCCTAGCGTATTTTTTTTTTGTGTTCGCACGGGTTTCTGCAAGTTCGCGAGGGTTTTATGGTACAAAACGCTCGCGAACGTGCAGAAACCCGTGCGAACACAATGTGCCTACTCATGGGTATTGCGCTCGTGAAAGTCAAGGATGCAAAGTCTATCCAGCATCACAGCTGATTTTCCACGGTAGATTTGGTAAAGAAGGCACATTGCCCAGCCTCGACGACGCTCTCGATTGTTTCTGGGCTGATGAATGAGTCACTGCATTTGAGCTTCAACTAGTTCCAGCGACCATGTGTGTGTTACTATGCAATCGCGCCGAAGGGCGCAGGGGTCTCTTGAGTGAGCTGCTGTTGCTGTAGTATTTTACAATGGCGCCAGCAAGCTGCCAGCGCCGTTGTAAAATAGTTACAAAGTTAGCTTGCACAGGAAGCACTTAGATAAAATAAAGCAGCACCTGCTTCGTTTTATCTAGTGGTTCCTGTGCAAGCTAACTTTGTAACTATTTTACAACGGCGCTGGCAGCTTGCTGGCGCCATTGTAAAATAGTTACATGAGTGGGGGTTCAACTTTTGAACCCGTTACATCCGCTGATTTTTTTTTCGGATTTTGTGGAAAATACGTAAAATACGCGGATTGCGAATTCACTAAAAATCCGAAAAATCCGCGGACGTAACGGATTTTCCGCTCATGCCTAATCTTCAGCTCCAAGCACCATCGACCTGCGTGACGAAACCCGACACAACTTCGCACCTGTGCACCCGCTTCCTGTGTGTGAAGTAACTCAGCAACACCGGTGTTCCCACACTGGTATACACCTCTAGTGCCTGTGTCGAAAGTTTTATCCTTGTAGGTCCATCGGAAGGTTCCTAAAACACTAACTTTGTAACTTTTACGCACCCTTGACTTAACATTGATGCATGCGTGCACTTTAAGCACTGCATCCGAGTCCCGCGGGCCTTTCCCGACTTCATCACTGTTAGTCCCGAACAGCTCCAGCGATTCCCCAGGCCCTAGGCCTCTTTCCTTTCCCCATAGTGGTTCTTATACCACTATTTTAGTATATGGTTTAGGTGGCCCCTAGGGCTCATCCATATTGTGCAACTATTGTATATTTAAACTGTGTTTTGTTTTAACGCATTTGCTTCTGTGCTCATAAAGAGTATAGGGGATATTTGTAGAAATAAATCTATATATATTTTCAATATATATCTGTGTGGTGTCCTTTCATTTGGTATTCAAGGGGATTGTGTATGGTAAAACAGCTTGCTTCACATGCCTTTACAGAGTTTAGCCTAAGACTGCTTTGTCCACGCTACTAGGATAGCTGGTCTATTAAGGTTGACTTACAAACAATCATCATAAGGGTTGCTTGGCATGGTACAAGGTGATCACTAGAACTAGTGAGCATCATATACCAGGCCAACTTCTCACATTGGTGAGCAGCGGTTGGGATTTGAGCTTGCTGTTGTTTAACCATTACAATCTTTGGAGAGTATCATTTGAAAGATCATACAGGTACCTGATAGGTACACTAAAACAAGACTAGTATACTTAAGTTCTACTGAACTTAGTTGTTGTAGAGGATAGGGAGTAGCACACCCTGACTACAACTACTAGATAGGTTTGGTAGGCAAACACCAGTGTAGGTAGATTGCAACATATCCACCCACACTAGAGCAATGTCTGGAGCAGAGGGATCCACTGGACCTATCTCTGTTGAGAGTGACCCTCCAAGGGCACCATCCAAATTTGCTATCTTTACTTTTAAAGAACTGAGGCAGCTGTGTTCCTTAAGAGGAATCAAAACGGGTCCTACCCCTACAGCAGGTCACCTCAGAGAGCTTTTAGACCAGTCTGAAGCTCTGAAGACCTCCAAACCAGGCCCCTCAGGGACTGGAGATGGAGGCTCTCCCACAGAAGATGACAACACTGACACCCCTGCCCCTGTCATCCAGATAGATGAGGAAGACCAGGTCACTGGAGATACTCAGCCAGAGGATGAGGAAGAAGAGGAGGAGGAGGAGGAAAGTGGGTCTGATGATGAGAGAAATAGTCAGGTGCTAGTCAGCAGGCTTAACCAGGCTAACTTAAGCACATTTGGGAATGAAGGTGGGTCCAACCCATTCAGACCCCCAAGAGGACTTAACCAGGAGCAAAGGAGGAGAAGGGATCACTCAGGTGAGTCCAATGCCTCCCAAGCTTCTAGAGGTTCTCATGGACACTATCGACGGGAGTTGTCTAGCCCTTAGAGAAGGGAACATGAGGCCAAAATGAGAGAGGCTGAACTTAGGATCCAGAAGCAAGAATTAGAAGTTGCCCTGGCCAAAGAGAAACTTGCTAGAGCAAGGCAGCCTAGAGAGAGTGGATTAGGATCCACTGGTGGCAGCACTATCCAAAAGGATAAAGACAGGTCCCATGACAATAGAAACCTGAGTAAGATTGTGCCCCCTTACAAGAGTGGGGATGACATCCACAAATGGATGACTGCACTTGAGAGAGCCTGCAGAGTACATCAGATCCCTCAGGAGCAGTGGGCAGCAATCTTGTGGCTCTCCTTTGAAGGTAGAGGCCGAGACAGACTCCTCACAGTTAGTGATGGGGATTCTAGAAACTACCTGGTCCTGAAGGGTGCTCTGATTGATGGGTTAGGCTTAACCACTGAACAGTACAGGTTAATGTTCAGAGACACCCAGAAGACACAGATTCAGGACTGGTCTGAATTTGTTGAATGTGCCACTAAGGCTCTGGAGGGCTGGTTGCTGGGAAGTAAGGTTACAGACTATGAAGGATTGTACAATTTACTGATGAGAGAACAGATTTTAAATAACTGTCAGAACCAGCAGTTGCATCAACATTTGGTTGACTCAGATCTAACCTCTCCCCAAGAATTAGGAAAGAGGGCAGACAAATGGGTTAGAACCAGAGTTAAGCAAAAGAACCAGAACCAGAACCAGGGTGGTGACCAAAAGAAAACAGACCAGAAGGGTGGGGAGCAGAAAGCTAAAGACCAGAAGTCTTCAACAGGGCCCCAAACTAATACTGAGGGTGAGTCCCAAACTTCCAA
The DNA here is from genome assembly GCF_964261635.1 of Lissotriton helveticus. NCBI lineage: Eukaryota > Metazoa > Chordata > Amphibia > Caudata > Salamandridae > Lissotriton > Lissotriton helveticus. Next base: position 1,476,254,008 of record NC_136065.1, read on the forward strand.
GAAGAAGAAGAAAGAAGGTCAAAGAAAACCCTGGTGTAGTACATGTAAAAACACCTCTCACTGGACAAGTGAGTGTAAAAAGGGTGGAGCCCCCAACACTGCAGCCCCTAAGGTACCTGCAGCATATAGTACAGTTAGCAGTGTTGGTCCACAGACTAAGGGGGTAGTTGGTATCACCTTGGGAACTGAGGGAGATTCTGGCCTAGTCAGAACCCCCACACAGGCTGTTCTGATCTGTGATGTGGAGATTGATTTGTCCACTACTGTCAGTCCCAGTAATCTGGGCAAGTACAGGCAGACGCCTTTGATTAATGACAAAGTGGCTCAAGCATACAGGGACACATGTGCCAGTGTCACCATGGTGACACCTAGCTTTGTGGACCCTGGACAATACCTGCCAGGTGATAATTACCTGGTGACCAATGCCAGCAATGTCACTACTACACATAGTGTGGCACTTGTTAACTTTTCCTGGGGAGGGGTAACTGGCCTAAAAAGAGTTGTGGTTAGTGCTGATCTCCCAGTAGAATGTTTGTTGGGCAATGACCTGGAGAACTCTCTATGGTCAGAAGTTGAGTACAGGACTCATGCAGAGATGTTAGGGATATCATCACATGTCCTTGCTGTGACCAGGTCACAGGCCAAAAAGTGCCTCTCTGAAGCTCAGGTCTTGGATCCTGGAACAATGGACAACGTACCTTCCAAGAAGAAGAACAGGAGGGTAAAGGCTGTGCCTTCCCAACTGCCTACAAGTGAGGATCAGCCTTCAAAGGAAGATGATCTTGAGACCCCTGAAGGAACTGTCCCTGAAGAGCTTGAACCTGATCAGGTTGAGTTTCTAGGGACAGGGGGACCTTCTAGGGCAGACTTGGGGCAGGCTCAGTTAACCTGTCCTTCCCTTGAACCCCTCAGACAGCAGGCTGCTGCTGAGGCTGCTGGGAATGCTCAAGGTACCCATAAAGTATATTGGGATGATGGGCTCCTTTATTCAGAGGGTAGAGACCCCAAGCCTGGTACAACCAGGAGGTTGGTCATACCTCTGCAATTTAGGGGCTTCCTTCTTACCTTGGCCCATGATATTCCCTTAGCTGGACACCTAGGCCAGAATAAAACTTGGGACAGACTTGTCTGTAATTTTCACTGGCCTCACATGTCAGAAGATACCAAGGAGTTTTGTCGCTCCTGTGTAACATGCCTAGCCAGTGGCAAAGCAGGTGGTAGCACAAAGGCCCCCCTGATACCACTACCTGTGGTGGGGGTGCCCTTTGAAAGAGTGGGGATTGACATTGTAGGACCAATGGATCCCCCTACAGCATCTGGGCACAGATTCATACTGGTGGTGGTGGACCATGCCACCAGGTACCCAGAGGCAATTCCACTTAGGACCACAACAGCTCCTGTTGTGGCCAGGGCCTTACTTGGAGTTTTCTCCAGAGTGGGGTTTCCTAAGGAGGTTGTATCTGATAGAGGTGCCAACTTCATGTCAGGATACTTAACAGCTATGCGGAAGGAATGTGGTGTCAACTACAAGTTCACCACTCCCTATCATCCACAATGCAATGGGCTTGTTGAAAGGTTCAACAAGACCCTAAAGGGCATGATCAAAGGATTACCTGAAAAGCTCAGGCGAAGATGGGATATCCTTCTGCCCTGCCTTCTGTTTGCTTACAGAGAGGTCCCACAAAAGGGGGTTGGCTTCAGCCCCTTTGAATTGTTGTTTGGGCACCCTGTAAGAGGACCCCTGTGTTTGGTGAGGGAAGGATGGGAGTTACCTCTCAAAAAGCCCAAGCAAGACATAGTGGACTATGTACTTGGTCTCCGCTCCAGGATGGATGAGTATATGGAGAAGGCATCCAAAAACCTTGAGGCTAGCCAAGAATTACAAAAAGCTTGGCATGACCAAAAGGCTGTCTTGACTGAGTACCAGCCTGGACAGAAAGTATGGGTGTTGGAGCCAGTGGCCCCAGCAGCACTCCAAGACAAATGGTCTGGACCCCATACTATAATTGAAAAGAAGGGAGAGGTTACCTACTTGGTGGACCTAGGAACTCCCAGGAGCCCCCACAGGGTGCTCCATGTTAACAGGCTGAAAGCATATGTTGACAGGGCAGACATGGGCTTGCTCATGGCTACAGATGAGGGGCAGGAGGAAGAGAGTGACCCTCTCCCAGACCTGCTGACTCAGAACCCTGAGGATGGTTCAGTTGATGGTGTGGCCTTAGATGGCAGCCTCACTGAACATCAGCAAAATGACTGTAGACAAGTTTTGCAGGCATATCGACATATGTTCTCCCTGACACCCAGTCAGACTAACTGGTGTACCCATGTGGTGGACACTGGTGATAGTCTCCCTGTAAAGAACAAAATTTACAGGCAACCTGACCATGTCAGAGATTGTATCAAGACTGAGGTGCAAAAGATGCTGGAATTAGGTGTCATTGAGCCTTCAGAGAGCCCCCGGGCTAGCCCAGTGGTTCTGGTCCCCAACCCTCACACCAAAGATGGGAAGAGAGAGATGAGGTTCTGTGTGGATTACAGAGGACTCAATGCTCTCACCAGGACAGATGCACACCCTATTCCAAGGGCAGATGAGCTCATAGACAAATTGGCTTCTGCCAAGTATTTGAGCACATTTGACTTGACAGCTGGCTACTGGCAAATCAGGTTAGCTGAGGAGTCTAAAGCCAAGACAGCATTTTCTACCCCAGGTGGGCATTATCAATTCGTGGTGATGCCCTTTGGTTTGAAAAATGCACCTGCCACCTTCCAAAGGTTGGTGAATCAAGTCCTTACTGGGTTGGATGACTTTTGCGCAGCATATCTGGATGATATTGCTGTCTTCAGCTCCACCTGGGAGGATCACCTGGTCCACCTGAAGGAAGTGCTAGAGGCTCTGCAAAAGGCAGGCCTCACTATCAAGGCAACCAAGTGCCAGATAGGGCAGAGTAAAGTTGTATACTTGGGCCACCTTGTAGGTGGAGGCCACGTTCAACCACTGGAGAGTAAGATCCAGACCATAAAGGACTGGTCCCCTCCAACTACCCAGACTCAGGTCAGAGCTTCCTTGGGCCTGACTGGGTACTACAGGAAGTTTGTTAAGAACTATGGGTCCATTGTGACTCCTCTTAATGATCTGACATCCAAGAAGATGACCAAAAAGGTTCAGTGGACAGAATACTGTCAAAAGGCATTCGATGACCTGAAGAAGGCCATGTGCTCTGCACCTATCCTGAAGAGTCCTGACTACTCAAGAGAGTTCATTGTCCAAACAGAAGCTTCTGAGTTGGGAGTGGGAGCTGTGCTTTCACAACTTAATGTAGATGGTCAAGACCAGCCCATTGCTTTTATTAGCAGAAGGCTGACCCCCAGAGAGAAACGTTGGTCAGCCATTGAGAGGGAGGCCTTTGCTGTGGTGTGGGCCCTGAAGAAGTTGAGACCATACTTGTTTGGCACTCACTTCAAGATTCAGACCGACCATAAGCCCCTCTTATGGCTTAATCAGATGAAGGGTGAAAACCCCAAACTGCTCAGGTGGTCCATTTCCCTACAGGGGATGTACTTTACAGTGGAGCACCGCCCAGGGACTGACCATGGTAATGCAGATGGTCTCTCCAGGTACTTCCACTTAGAACATGAAGACACAACTGGTCAAGGTTAGTCTAATGTCCCTGCGTTTGGGGGGGGGTTGTGTAGGAGAGTAGGGTCTGCTATCCTATGGTCACCCCAAAGTTTTGCTTTTTGCTTCACTGGTTTATGACTTAATGTGGCTGTGGGCCTGCTAATCAGACCCACAGCCTGCTGTTCTTTCTCTAAATTATTGCCAATGTACTTTAGGTGCATTACTAAATTGGAACTGGTTCACCTCATTGGCCCCTGTAACAGTTTACTCAGGTACCCAGGGCATAGGTGCTTCCAAGGCCTACCAGGGGCTGCAGCACGTATTGTGCCGCCCCTGGCATGGCCTCCATATTTGACACAACTGGCTGATCACTCAGCTGGGGTAAGTCGGTGTAACCACCCCTTACTTAGGTGTAGTATGCCTATACCTAACCCAAAATGGACACATATGGTCCTATCAGCCACTCCTATGGAAGGCCTTGTCAATCCTGGAGGCAGAGTGCTTGGAAATATGTGAGATGGTGCTCTGGCATGAGCTGAGCCTGTCTGCAGCTTTCGGAACCATGTCCTTTAGCTGTTTCATGATACTGCCATACCATATACTCTTAAGTGCATTATGAACCTCGCGGTTAAATGCTATCTTTGGTTTGGCTTTATCAAAGCATTCCACCCTTCTAGAGGGATACGACATGTACCTAACCTGAACCCCGGTTAAAGTTAAACAGAGCCTCAGCATCACAAAATGGATGCTGCCACCACAGACACAAGTCTGACCTCCTGCTGCTGGGAGTCCTTCCAGCAAGGGCAGCTTGGACAAAGGGTTTCCTGCCTTGGGAGGTGCTAGCACCACCCCAGACAGGATTTTGTGTATTGGGTAGGACAGGGCTGAATAGAATCAGACATGCCTGGGGCACACAAGGTGTCCCTGTGCGTATGCCAGTTCAAACCGGTGCTGGGGCTCTCCAGCCCCAGTCTTGGCGCGAAGCTGGACAAAGGAAAGGGGGTGTAACCACCCCCCTTCCTGGTCCCACCCAGAGGAGGGACCTAGCAGGTAATCAGGCCCCTAGAATTCGACTAAGAGTAGGAGCTGTGTCCCAAGACTTCAGATCATCCTGAACTCGACTTGAAACTAAGAAGAAGACTGGACTTCGACATTCTGCTGCACAGAAGACTGAAGAGAATCTCCCTTGTGGCCAAGGAGTGACCACCCTGTGAATATAAGCACCAACCAGCAACTCAACATCTGCTTTGCCGCTGCCTCCCGCCAGAGCCCGAGCCCAGAGCCCAACGAGACCCAGACTTCCAAACATCTCAGAGCCCGATCCACAGTCCCTGCAAAGAAGGGACCCATGGAGGCAACGAGAGACGTGGGACCGGACATCTCGGAAGACCCTTGAAAAGCTGACTGCGCAGCACCTGAGGCACCCTTGATGCTGTGCTTTGGGGTTTGAGAAGCCCCCACCCCGAGCAGCATTTGTACCAAAGATCAGCCCCCCAGCATTTCCACGATCTGCGTGGGGCCCTTTTGCACTTTGCCACTTGACGCGCCCTCCCGGTCAATTGCCACGCGGCTAGCGGCCATCTTGGCAACGAAAACTACAATTTGCACTGCTTATCTGGTTGCTCCAGACTGGCCCTTGCTCCCCTGAAAAGGAGCCCTCGCTCTGACCTTACTGGTCCGAGTGTTAAGCTTTTTCCACTTCCTGCGTGGCTTGCATTAGCCAAGGCCTGTTTGCTCCAATCAAGTTGCCGACACGGGCATCAGCTAGAGCCTTTGAGGGACAGCTCGTGATCGACTCCTGGACATCCTTGACCTCTTCGTGTCCACGTGGCTGTGGAGACAAGCTGCACCTCTTCACCTGTTTGCACCCGACATTACCTGGTTCCATCCTGGTTCCACGGTAGTCACTGGCTAGTGACTTTGAACATTGTCCCCTCTGCTTTCAGGTCTTCACCTCTTCAGATCCACCCTTGGATCCACCGGAACTCTCCACGACGACCCGCCTGCAGCATCTTCAGCTCCAAGCACCATCGACCTGCGTGATGAAACCCGACACAACTTCGCACCTGTGCACCTGCTTCCTGTGGGTGAGGTAACTCAGCAACGCCAGTGTTCCCACACTGGTATACACCTCTAGTGCCTGTGTCGAAAGTTTTATCCTTGTAGGTCCATTGGAAGGTTCCTAAAACACTAACTTTGTAACTTTTACGCACCATTGACTTAACATTGGTGCATGCGTGCACTTTAAGCACTGCACCCGATTCCCGCGGGCCTTTCCCGACCTCATCACTGTTAGTCCCGAACAGCTCCAGCGATTCCCCATGCCCTAGGCCTCTTTCCTTTCCCCATAGTGGTTCTTATACCACTATTTTAGTATATGGTTTAGGTGGCCCCTGGGGCTCATCCATATTGTGAAACTTTTGTATATTTAAACTGTGTTTTGTTTTAACGCATTTGCTTCTGTGCTCATAAAGAGTATAGGGGATATTTGTAGAAATAAATCTATATATATTTTCAATATATATCTGTGTGGTGTCCTTTCATTTGGTATTCAAGGGGATTGTGTATGGTAAAACAGCTTGCTTCACATGCCTTTACAGAGTTTAGCCTAAGACTGCTTTGTCCACGCTACTAGGATAGCTGGTCTATTAAGGTTGACTTACAAACAATCATCATAAGGGTTGCTTGGCATGGTACAAGGTGATCACTAGAACTAGTGAGCATCATATACCAGGCCAACTTCTCACAGCTTGCACCTTTTCCTCCCCAGCAAGTGTGTGGAATTATTGTTGTAATTTACTCACACCTCAATGAAAACCACAGAGCCCGGGGGAAGAGAGTTAGGGTTTGAAATTTGGATGGGAATGCGGTTTGTGAGGAAAAACAAAAACACAGCATGGACAAACAACAAATGAAGATAAACAAATCTTTGGATACGAAGCTATCCATAAAACTTTTAAGGGACATAAAGGAAGTGCATGCACTACTGCATGCATCAAGTTGTTTGCTAAATGGATAGGTTACTGAAAAGTAAGTAGTACTTTCCACAATGTACTAACTATGAAGAAACAATGTGACAGACAGTACAGGGCTGCAGTAATTACGCAATTTGACTTGCCTATCTGCCCTCAGAGAGAAGAACCACTTAGTACATTAAATTAGTTTAAAAAATAGCAAAGCCAAAAGTATACAATGGCTGGAGGGATGAATTGAAGCAGAGAGCAAACAAATGCACAGTGTCACACTTCTAGAAGTTCAGAGCAATAACACTACTTAAAAGATAAGTAGAAATGAAGATGGATACTGTAACTGTATGTTGTTGTAGTTGTCCTGTTGAATTTGGAAAGTTGCATGCATCCAGCCGTTCCTCTTTTTCGCGGTACTCCTCCATTCCATCTGACGCTCCGTCGATCAATGTTGGGGACCAGAAGACACCTTATCCACTGCCTGCCTGGCGGATGCTGAATTGCGGGTCACTAATTGTAAGCCTGAGTTCATCCTTTTTGCCATTGCACAGGGGAAAAGCCAGCCTGTAATTTTTGATGGAAAAACAGGAAGTGATATTAAAACACCACGGAGAAAAGAATATAAGGTACGCTGTGTAGTGCAAAAATAACACTTTCAGTTTCAGATTCGACAGTATTACAAATTTACAGTACATACAAGCATCATTTTGAAATTGCGTACTTTGAGTCTCCTTTTCAAGGATAAATAAGTGTGGGCGAAATTTGCGGATCTTTCCCCTCAAGCTAGGTGTAAAGTGTAAACTACGATTTTAGAACACAATTAGACCTTCCCAGCAGTGCTCCCAGACCCCTCAACCCACCCCCAAACATCTAGAACCCCCCCCAAGCAGCCCCCCCAAAAACATGATATACTAGTAGGCCTAAATTTCAACCGTGCCAAAACGCTCTCCGCAACTAGGGCTAGGCCCAAACCCCCCTTTTCCACCATGGATTTTCTCCACACCACTTGCATCCGATATTAGACCTTCCCAGCATTGCCCCCAAACCCCTCAATCCACCCGCAAAAAAGTAGAACACCCCCAAACAGCCCAAAAGCAAAAATGGAAAATGTGACACAGGCCTACCTGTTAAATCACTCCAAACGCGCTCTGCAGCTAGGCCCTAACTCCCCTTTCCCACCATGGATTTTCTTCAAACCACTTGCAATCAAAATTAGACTATCCCAGCAGTGCTCCCAGGCCCCCAAACCCACCCCCAAAAACCTAGAACCCCCCCAAAACAAGCAAGTGAGCAAAACGGAAAAACTTTTTCACCATGGATTTTCCCCAAACCACTTGCATCCGATATTAGACCTTCCCAGCATTGCCCCCAGACCCCTCAACACACTCCCAAAAAAGTAGAACACCCCCAAACAGCCCAAAAGCAAAAATGGAAAATGTGACACTTAGAACATTTGCGGCCTACCTGTTAAATCACTCAAAACGTGCTCTGCAGCTAGGCTCTAACTCCCCTTTCCCACCATGAATTTTCTTTAAACCACTCGCAATCAAAATTAGACTATCCCAGCAGTGCTCCCAGACCCCCAAACCCATCCCCAAAAACCTAGAACCCCCCCAAACAGCCACCCAAAAACACGCAATACTGCTAGGCCTCACTTTAAATTGTGCCAAAACGCTGTCTGCAACTAGGCCCAAACCCCCCTTTTCCGCCATGGATTTTCTTGAAACCACTTGCAATCAAAATTATACCTTCCCAGCAGTGCTCCAAGACCCCCCGACCCACCGCCACAAATCTAAAACACCCCCAAACAGCCCCCCAAAAACATGCAATACTGGTTTATTCAAAACATGGCAAATTGCGCTGTTTACAAACAATTGCTGTTTTCAGCACTTCCACTACTTCGATCCTCTTGAAACTCACCTGGACACTTGTTCCAGCGATTCCCAAGAATCTCAGCAAGGCAGAACAAAACCGAACCACTGCGCTCTTTGAAGAAGCAGAAGAAGAAGAAGAAGGTCTACGACTAGTTTTTACTTTTCACCCAAATAGATGTGCCCGCAAAACACCAAAAAAGGCCAAAATTCTGCCAATTCTGGACCAAAGAACGCCAAACCCCCCCTAAAACCTTGCCAACATCATTATGAACGAGTCTGCATTGGGCCCTGGGCCCTAGACTCAGCGGGAACCCTACCAACATAAACCCAAAAACCCTTGTAAATCGCAGTGAACCCTAAACCCTAGATATGCTTTGTCTGTCTGTGTCAAAGAGCCTAGGTATGCTACATCAGGATGCTTCACTCAGTGGTGCCTGCCTTGACCGTCTGCATGGCCCTGACGAAAGGATGGACCAAAAGTCCGTTCCGCTCAAGAATTTGCGATTTTTCTGTAATTTCGCGAGATTTGCGAAAAACAGCAAATTTCGCAAACATAACGGATGTTTGGCCCAAGCTTGAGGCAGTGCCATGCAGCCGGTCAAGGGAGGCACCACTGAGTGAAGCAACCTGATGTAGCCTACCTAGGCTCTTTGTCAGACAGACAAAGCATATCTAATTGTATGCAGCAAGCCACATAGCCCCAACTTTACATGAACTGCTGTCTGGAGTGGACTCTGCCTGGCATAACAAAAACAGTACACTGCCTCGCCCTCGACCAATACATACCACGAATAGACAGACATATAGTTCTGCTGTAGTAGTTGTTGTAGACTGGTTTACCTGTTTGCCACTCACGAATTGGCCATAGTTCTTCCGTAAACCGACGCTGATGATCCATCCCAGTGAGTGACTGTAAAGAGGAAACCAGTTTATAGACATAATCATTTATCACCTCCCCACTGCTCAGACAGACGCTCAAGCATGTAAAAGGTTGAGTTCCAACCTGTTGCCACCTCCTGGATGAGTCCTTTGGCTGGCAGTCTACGTTCATGTTGAATGCTCCTCAGCTACTTCCGGGCCTTAAAAGAATGGCTGAAATGTGTGCAGATTCTTCGGCAGGTGGTCAGTAACTTGCTGACTGTGTTTCCTTTTTTCAAGAAATCTTGCACCACAATGTTAATACTGTGCGCCAAACACCGCACTCTGAAGTAGCCACCTTGATGCGGATGTATGACGTTACAACGCATACTTTTACAACGCCTACCTTTACAACGCGGTTTTTACCATGCATACCATTACAACGCATAGTGCTTTGGGGTGCTGGATAGTGAATAGTTTAATTCACTATTCCAACTCCAGTCCCCGTGGATAGTAGGGAAGGTTATTGGATAGTAAATTAACCTATTCCCTATCCTAGAGCGCCCCCCAGAGCAATGCGTTGTAATAGTTTGCGTTGTAAAAGTTGTGTTGTAATGGTAGGTCGTTGTAAAAGTTTTGTTGTACAGGTTACATACCCCTTGATGCATGGCCTTAACTATATTACTGCCATTATCCGTGGAAACATAACCAACTATGCAATTTCTTTGATGCAGCCATTCATAGACCTTTCTATCAAACTCCTCCAAAAGGTTAGGTGCAGTATGAGTTTTCTCCATGGCAAATATAGCTACTGTTGCATGTTTCCGAGTAGCTTGAAAAACTGTATCCGTGTCAACACCTGATTTTACCTGGTCTTTAATCCCTGCAAAAGAGACCCAGTGTGCAGTGATGCACATGTAATCAAGGGCTTGGCAACTGGTCCACATGTCTGTTGTCAGGTGGATAGTGTGAACAGCACTCTTCTGCAAAGCTGCCCCAATCACCTCCAGCACATCTTGATGTAGTGCTGGAACCGCAACTCTGGCAAAATAGGACCGACTAGGAACCTTCCATTTAGGGCAGACTGTTGCCACAAATTCTAGAAAACCCACCCCTTCCACGAAAGAAAAAGGGAGAAGGTCCAGCGCTAGCATTTTAGCCAGCTTTGCGTTATACAGACGTGCCGTTGGGTGGTTGCGTTCAAATGGCGCATTCGACCAAAACATGCTTCTAATGGTGGGCTTGGACCGTTTTAGGTGATGATGATGATGCAGACTTCTTCAAACCAGTTAGGCTCATTGATGTACTTTTTCGCATTGGTGTCTCTCCCAGACTCTTAGTGTGCCTCATACATGTTGCAGGGGTAGAGGGTGTGGGCGCTACCACTGCAGTGCTACTGCCAGGGGTACTGGGTGTACCAGAAAAAATGGTGGTCGGTTCTTGACTACCCTCCTGCACGATCAACCCCTCATCATCATCAGATGCAATATCAATGGATACATTTGGATGTGTTTTTCCTTTGGCTTCCTGGATCTTCGTAAGGTGCGCCTCCCACTCGATAGTGTGGTGTTTTTTGAGATGACCTCTCTGGCCTCCGGTGCCATAATTGGTACCAAGCTTACCCCGACTAACTGCTTGTCTACAAATCAAACAAATGACCATGTTTTCCGCCTTTTGGCTAACAGTAAAGAAGTCCCAAACTGGGGACTGGAGAAGTCTGCTGGTGGTGGAGGTGCTACTTTGAGTTTCAATGCCAGATGAAGTGGAGGATGGGCGTGGCTGAATTCGTTTCTGTTGTTCACTTACAGCACCACTACTTGAGGTAATGGAGGTCGAGCTGAATGGAAGTCCCTGCCGGCCCTTCTGACTAAAAAATATGGAAGTTGTAGGTCGTGTTGGTGTTGTAGTTAACTGCGTTGGTGGTGGTACCAGTGCCACGCCGCCCACTTCCCGCTCAGCAGCCATTCGGGATAGGGTGAAAATGTCTGTCTGGTGCATGCCCGCTGGGGCTGGAGTGACGGTTGTGATGACTGGGTCGTCGTCAGACTGTTCATCAGAAGCAGAAGACAACACTTCTTGTTCGTCGTCATCACCCATAAGTCGAAGCCTTGCGGGAACCTTCCTTTTAGGCTTCGCTACCTTTGTCGGCTCATGGTGTGCCTCACTCTCAGACTGCATTGCTGGGTTCCAATCATCAACATCAAGGTCATCAGAATGAAGGGAGCTAGATGAAGAACTTGTAGTAGTAGTAGCCCTCCTTGACCTTTTTCTTGCTGGTGATCTGGAAGACAATGGATCATCATCAGGAGGAGTGGCTTCCTCGGATGATACCTCTGCTTGAATCTCAATTTCCTGATGTGCCTCTACTTCTGGAGGGACAAGCGTGGTAGGCAGTTGTGCCGCTCCATGAACCTCTAGTTGAACCTCTCCATGCACCTCTCAATGCGCCTCTACTTGCGCCTCTACTTGCGCCTCTACTTGCGCCTCTCCTTGCGCATGTACTTGCGCCTCTCCTTGCCCTAGTTGCACCTGTGGTTGTCGTTGCACCTGTGGTTGTTGAACACTCGTCAGCTGAGTAACACCCGGCATTGATTGGATGGTACTTTCTTGTGATGAGCCAACATCACTGGTCGATGGTGATTGAGAAAGTAAAGTGGCTGCCACAGCAGCACTTATGGTCATGGACCTAACTTCGCGTGGTGGCACTGAGCCCAATGAAGCGGAGGTGCTGCTTCCAGCTTGGTCACCGGCGGACACCGCTGCTGCTGCAGGCCTAGTTTTTTTCCCAAAAAAGGTGTCGTGGGCCCACCAGTCTCCTTGGTAGGTAGTGCCACTTCCTTCTTCTGCTCCTTCTTACTGGCAGTGGCAACTTTTTTTCACTGAGGCGCTACGGCCACCTTTCTTTGGGCCCATCTTCTTCAGATGTCAGAACAGCAGGCCGCAGTTGCACGAGTTACAGAGTTGTCTTGTCTGTGGCCACACTTGACGTCAAGTGACATTGTGCTGCACACACCGCTGCAGGACTTCTTCCTGGCACTGGTGGTTCTCTTGTGCACCTAAAAGCAAAGGAAGCCAGAGGAACATCAGTTAAACACCCCAAAAAGTTGAAAAACACAGAACAATCAACACAATCCAATGCCACCCATGCCCTCAATGATGTTTAAATTCAAGAGGCCCCACAATCAAGCCTTGGTACATGCACCACTCACTACCCCTGGGCATAATGGGTGAAAGCAGGGCAGGCTGGGTGCAGGCCTATGGCTCAGAGCACACTGCCTGGCTTCAAAATGGCCCCTTGTCCCCCATTGCGCATTAGTATCCGGGTCGGTGGCGGCGCGAATCGCGGGACGGCGAGAGGGAGCCCCGGGGACGCGGCAGACAAGGTAAGTGTTTTTAATAGCTTTTTATACTTTTATTGATGTATTTAGGGAGGGCGGGAGGGAGGCGGGAGGCGCGGAGTGGGGCTACGCGGAGTGCGCGGATGGGCGTAGTTATGTGCCCACTTCGCGTAGCTCCGCAGAGCCCCACTCCGCACACTACGCCCAGGGTTACCTATGGCTCAGAGCACACTGCCTGGCTTCAAAATGGCCCCTTGTCCCCCAGCCAAATGGCCAGGCCCTGCCTGGACCAGGCCTCAAAATGGCCCCCACCCACATGGCCAGGCCCCAACAACACCCCACAAGTCGAAAAACACACAAAAATCAACACAATCCAATGCCATCCATGCCCTCAATGATATTTAAATTCAAGAGGCCCCACACAAAGCCTTGGTCCATGCACCACTCACTACCCCTGGGCATAATGGGTGAAAGCAGGGCAGGCTGGGTACAGGCCTATGACTCAGAGCACACTGCCTGGCTTCAAAATGGCCCCTTGTCCCCCGGCCACATGGCCAGGCCCGGCCTGGACCAGGGTTCAAAATGGCCCCCACCCACATGGCCAGGCCCCACCAACACCCCACAAAGTCGAAAAACACACAAAAATCAACACAATCCAATGTCATCCATGCCCTCAATGATGTTTAAATTCAAGAGGCCCCACACAAAGCCTTGGTTCATGCACCACTCACCACCCCTGGGCATAATGGGTGAAAGCAGGGCAGGCTGGGTGCAGGCCTATGGCTCAGAGCACACTGCCTGGCTTCAAAATGGCCCCTTGTCCCCCAGCCACATGGCCAGGCCCTGCCTGGACCAGGCCTCAAAATGGCCCCCACCCACATGGCCAGGCCCCAACAACACCCCACAAGTCGAAAAACGCACAAAAATCAATACAATCCAATGCCATCCATGCCCTCAATGATATTTAAATTCAAGAGGCCCCACACAAAGCCTTGGTTCATGCACCACTCACCACCCCTGGGCATAATGGGTGAAAGCAGGGCAGGCTGGGTGCAGGCCTATGGCTCAGAGCACACTGCCTGGCTTCAAAATGGCCCCTTGTCCCCCAGCCACATGGCCAGGCCCTGCCTTGACCAGGCCTCAAAATGGCCCCCACCCACATGGCCAGGCCCCAACAACACCCCACAAGTCGAAAAACACACACAAATTAACAACTTATCCAATGCCATCCATGCCCTCAATGATATTTAAATTCAAGAGGCCCCACACAAAGCCTTGGTCCATGCACCACTCACTACCCCTGGGCATAATGGGTGAAAGCAGGGCAGGCTGGGTACAGGCCTATGACTCAGAGCACACTGCCTGGCTTCAAAATGGCCCCTTGTCCCCCGACCACATGGCCAGGCCCGGCCTGGACCAGGGTTCAAAATGGCCCCCACCCACATGGCCAGGCCCCACCAACACCCCACAAAGTCTAAAAACACACAAATATCAACACAATCCAACGTCATCCATGCCCTCAATGATGTTTAAATTCAAGAGGCCCCACACAAAGCCTTGGTCCATGCACCACTCACTACCCCTGGGCATAATGCGTGAAAGCAGTGCAGGCTGGGTGCAGACCTATGGCTTAGAGCACACTGCCTGGCTTCAAAATGGACCCTAGTCCCCCAGCCACATGGCCAGGCCCTGCCTGGACCAGGGCTCAAAATGGCCCCCACCCACATGACCAGGCACCAACCACACCCCACAAAGTAAAAAAAAACACAAATATCAACACAATCCAATGCCATCCATGCCCTCAATGATGTTTAAATTCAAGAGACTTAAATATTTCTTCTCAAAAAATATCTACACCCCCACTAATGCAGCTACATCGTTTAAACCAGTCTCTACGTTTACACCAGCGTCTTTCATGATGAGCGAAACGATTCTCGCTTTTGAAAAGGTTGTGTTGGAGGACACAACGCGACTGTTTAACAAAAAGAAATAGATCTCCTACAATATCAGCAGGGAAGAACGTCAAGCTCTCACATCATTAGGGCAGAACGAGTCCATTGTTATAAAGGCCGCAGACAAGGGTGGAGCAGTGGTGGTAAAGAACAGAGAAGACTATTCTAAAGAGATTAAACAACAACTAGGAGTAGCAGAGAGCTACCAACCTACCTCCAAGGACCCTATAAGTGAGATAAAAATACAAATAAAAATGCGACAGAGAGTGGAACAAGTGATGGTTTTCTGAGCAAGAAGGAATCTGAGTTCCTAAACCAAAAGGAACCTCGCACTCCTACCATCTATACCCTGCCTAAAGTTCACAAGAGACTTGAAAATCCCCCGGGGCGACCAATTGTTTTGGGATGCGGCTCAGTGTTGGAGCCATTGAATCAATTCATCGATCATTTTTTGCAGTCTTTTGTCCCACAGACGAAGTCATATGTGCGTGACACAATGCATATTATTCAGTTACTGGAAGACCACCCATTTGACCACCAGAGAAATATAATGGTAACAATGGATGTAGCATCTCTGTACACCTCGATTCCACAACAGGAGGCAATACAAACAGTAAGAAAGGTGTTGGACCAAAGACCAAGACCACACTGGATACCAACGACTTTCCTCATCACGTTACTGGAAATAGCAATGAAAAAGAATTATTTTGTATTTGAAAAACAATTTTATTTTCAGTGCAAGGGAGTAGCGATGGGGGCTACTTATGCCCCTAGTCTAGCTAATATCTCCATGGACAGTTACGAGGAAGAGCACTTGTATACGGACTCTAACCCATACCTCAAAAACATCGAGGTATGGAAGAGATACATTGATGATGTAATCATGATCTGGGACAGAGAACAAAAGGAGCTGGAGAACTTCCATGCATGGCTAAACGAGAGATGCGCAGACATACAGTTTACAATGTCCAGAAGTAATGTATCGATAGATTTCCTGGACCTCACTATTAAAACCGAAGAAGGGAAGATATATTGTGATCTCTATCGGACACCATTAGAAAGAAACACACTACTAATGTATGGGTCCCATCACCCACGAAATTTGAGGGATAACTTGCCATTCGGGCAGTACCTTCGGATAAGAAGAAACTGCAGTCACAGAAAAGATTTCTTCCGTGAATCAGAGATGCTAACCAACCGACTAGCAGAGAGAGGTTATCCAAGGAGTCTATTAAAGCACGCAAAGAAAAGAGCATGGTATAGCCCCAGAGAAGAACTCTTGGAAGTCAAAGAAAAAAGAGAGGACTTAAATAACATTGTGTGTGTCACAACCTTCAATACCAAGAGCAGTGAAGTGAAGAAGATTGTATCGAAATACTGGAACCTGGTCGCAGGTGAACTACAAACAACTGAGAAACCAATTTTTGCTTTTAAAAGGGGAAAGAATGTAAAGGACAAAGTAATACAAGCCTATTTGGAATGACAAAAACAACCAGACATAAGGAACCTTTTGCGTCTACCACCGATCACTTGCCACCATAAATGTGGGTCATGCAAGGCCTGTAACTTTTGCCAGGAAGGCAATAACTTTACACATGAGAACAGGTCATACAAACTTCCAGATTTCACGAACTGCAACAGTATGAATCTGATAGACGCAATCATGTGTCCCTGTGCCAAAATCTATATGCATCAAACTACTGAAAAAATCAAAACACGCATCTTACAGCACATGAGTCGTGTAAGGTGCAAAACACCGGGGGCACCTTTAGTGGAACATTTTTCTACCCAGAATCATACCCTGAATGATGTAAAGTGGTGGGTGTTAGAAAAGATACACACAAACCCAAGGGGTGGCTCCATCGCACACTCTATGAATTACAAGGAGTGCCGATGGATACATTCCTTAAACTCGCTGGAAAATGGGTTGAATGAAATTGAAGAAACCAGTAGACAGATGGGGCAGCTCTAAGTCCTCTAGTATTAACAACAAGTGTTCAGTGCAGACTGTGAGTGTAGACACCCATCGTTTTGTGCTGACACTATACTGCCCATAGCAAGATTGTATTTTGTACCAATGCAAATAAATTGAAAATGTAGTTGCTATATATACGTGTCTTAGATTGAACACCATCCAAGTACCATTTGGACATCCAACGTGTGTTTTGGTGGTGTAATAACGAGTAAAACATGTAACTATGTTATGTAGTAATATGCTTTTAATATGTTTTTCTTCCAATTATATGTAATTTTACTTTGACTTTTGAATATCAAACTGGTAACTCCGGGGTCTTACATTATGCATTAGAGGTACATCTTTGCAGGCCCACTAATATCCGGAGGAGTATAGTGGCAAGAATCGCTGTATCTGCAGTCGATTCATCCATACCTTCCACACAAGTCAAATCGGAGGGCATGCAGGTTGCCTAGCAACCGCTGACGCACCTCTGCCATCAACGTCCTCGCGCTGGGCACCGCTGGATATATCCAGTTTCAGGAGCCGCCTCGCGCATTCAACTTGGAAAGCCTTGCCGAGCATTAGCACTTTCGCCGCCGGTCAGGTGCATTTCCTAAGTAGTACGGATTCGTGATCCATCGAAGGCCTAAATAGGTGAGTCCAATCTCCACCTAAAACGGTCCCCTTTAACAACCTTGACTGTATATCAGCAGTCATTTCAAATTCATTACCGTATTCTTCCCCTTTAATTTTAGTCGGGATACGAATACATGCTTCAGACCGGATCTGCAAGTCAATCTACAGCGTTTGCAACCATCGCGGGCACACGCCAAGGCACCACCGATAGGTAAGCTCGTTGTAGATGGTCATCCATGATGACAGATGTTGGAAGTTTGCTCACACGACATTTGTACTAAGAAGCACTAATTAGGCTTCTTTTTCCCTGTACAACTGACTAACGCAGTCCATTCACCACAAGTATGCCCGGCTGGGCTTACCAGGAGGTGAGTTTTGTACTTCACAGGTAACTAGAAGCCTATGCACTAGACTAGAATCAAAACCTCATAGTTGTTTCCTTTAATCACATAGGCTGGTTCCCTCCCCACCTACCCCGCACAGTCCTGAGGAAGACCCGCATAGACGCCCCAAGTGCGCTACCAGAGGGTCAAAACGTCGACAAAAAACCACAGTGGACCCATTCTCTAAGTATTCTGCATTAAATACTGACGCTTGCAGTATACAGATAACATTATACTAGCATTGGCCACAATTCACTTCCCCTGTTCACCTACTTGTAAATAATCCTTGTATATATTGTATATTACACTTGCGCCGAGACCACAGAGCACTAACTGTAACAAATTTCACTACTTGCTCACAAGTGTACATTTCCCCTTTTAACAGCCTCTTTATGTCAAGAATGTTTATGTTTGAAAGAATTTATAAATGAGTACACTTTATAAAATATCTGATGAATGCACAGATGGTTTGGATTCTCCTTCTTTAGCATTAACTTCACTTCAATTGGTTTAAGTGAATGAATAAATGTTTAATGTTTCATATAAGTATGATACTGTAAAGAAATAGAGCTCACCCGAATGAACCAACTGTTTATAATAATAACATTATCGCCCAGGTTCACAGGGATACTGGGTCATCCCATTTGATACAGAACTAGATTGGAAAGTTGTAGCATTTGCTTCACGAGCTTTGAGGGGAGCAGAAGAGAAATACTCTGTCAAAGAAATGGAGGCATTGGCAGTATTTTGGGCAATTCTTCACTTTACATTTTTTTGTGGGGAATACCCTTTATTGTAAGATCAGATCACAAACCACTTTCTAAAATGTTCACCTCTAGAGATATTGACAACCTTTCTCCAAAACTTTCTCGTTGGGTCGTGGGGTTGTCCAATTATAATTTTTCTGTGGAGTTTGTTCCTGGTTCCAATAATTGTATGGCAGACTGTATGTCTAGGTTACCAATTCAATCTGATTTGACCAAGGCAGATAATGTTGGAATAAATTGGATTTGTGAATCTGCTGTAGAAGATAAGGAGTGGACTGATGCATTTGATAATGATCATGATTTTGCTATGTTGAAAGAATTTATTGTCAATGGGTGGTCAGAAAGAATTTATTGTCCACAAAAATGTCCAACTATTTTTGTGTGAAAGATGAGTTGAGCATCTTTGATGATAACATTTTAAGAGGTAAACGTTTAGTAGCTCCTTGTGGTCTGAAGTCAAAAATAATTAATTTAGCTCATGAAGGGCATTTGGGTAGAAACAAAACTAAATCAAGGCTTCGTGAATGGTATTGGTGGCCAAGGATGGACCATAATGTGGAATGTGTGGTAAAAGATTGTTGGCAATGTGCCAATAATGATAAATCTAAGAAAACATTTTCTTTACCTATGTCTCCTGTGATTATACCTGAGGAACCTTGGACTAAATTAGGTATTGATATTGCTGGCCCTTTTGAGTTACTTAATCATGATGAACGTTATGTTATTGAAGAACCGGTTAAACCCACTTACGGGGTCTCGGCGGTGGGGGTACCGCCCCAGTCTTCCATACCTTCCATACTTAGTAAAAGGAGACACAGGAGCCTTCGTCTGCAGGAGGAACCCAGATTTATTTCAAGAGCCGGGGCTATGGCACAGAGTCCCAAGCTAGTCAGAGACAAGACAGCGGAGGCTGCTACTTCACTCTATAGCTTACAAGCCTTTAATACATTTTTCATCCCAGTCTTTTGGTTGTTAGTCCATTGTTCAATCAGGTCAGTGTTTGCAGTTGATAACCAGATCCAGACAATGTTTGTAGTTGGTGACCTGGTCAAGGCTTGGTACACAGATCATTGATCACTCGGCTTGATCAAAGCCGTTCTTTCAAGTCATTGCTTAATCAGCCTGATCAGGGCCCAACAGTCAGACCATTGTCCAGATAACCTGATTACGGTGTCAAGGATGTTTACCAGGCTGGGAGCAGAAGATGGAAAACAAGCTTGTTTACACAGGGCGTGGGTGTCTCATGGCTTTCTGTTGAACTGCAAAGAACAGGGGGTTGGGTGTGCGACAGTTCCTTGGCAGAAATGCAGGCTGCAAGATGGTCTCTGTCGTGTCAGTTTAGATTTTCCTCAGGCATCAGCAGAAACGACCAGGTGGGTCGTGTGGAAGAGTTTGACACGAGATGGCAATGAAAAAACAATGTAGTCCTGGTACAAATGATGCCGATCAGAAAAACACTTTTCCTCATTATTCTACTTGTAGACTATACCTCCAAGTGAGTAGTAACAAAATGTGTGTCATCAGTTAATTCTCGTGTTGTAATAGAATTTTTGAAAGATGAGTTTTCAAGGGAAGGTGTTCCTAAAAGTTTAATTAGTGATAATGGAGCACAATTTGTTTCTGATGAAATGAAACAATTTATTTCCAGTCTGGCTATTGTTCATCTCAAAACTGCTCTGTACTCTCCACAAGCAAACGGATTGGCCGAGAGCATGAATAAAATTGTCAAAAGTTGTGCACAGAGAGCAATTTTGAACAAGGTGTCTTTGAAAACTACACTCACGAACAGATGGCTGGGTGAAATGCCCACATTTAAATGAACACTGGATTTTTTGCATTATGTTATTGCAAATTTTACTTATTCTTTTTTTAAATGTTACACTTTATACATTATATGTTTCGATATACTGACTGCATATTTTGTAACATTCTAGCCCTGATGAAGTCTGTGGTTGTTGCCACAAGAGACGAAACACGTGTTGGCTAGGCTCGAGTGTGAAGATCTACATTGAAAAAGAGTAAGCATGAGCGCAAAATCCGCTACGCTCGCGGATTTTGCGAATTTTCGGCAAATCCGCGATCCGCGAACTCTCGCGAATTTGCTGAAAATTCGCAATCCGTGAGCGGCGGATTCCGGGGGCAAAAGTTCAACCATTCCTGGCCTGTTGTAACTAATTTACGATGGCGCCGGCAAGCTGCCAGCGCCATCCTAAGATAGTTACTAAATTTGCTTCAACAGGAAGCTCTAATAGATAAGATAAAGCAGGTCATCGAGCGCCTGCTTTATTTAATCTATTAGAGCTTCCTGTTGAAGCTAATTTTGTAACTATTTTAGGATGGGGCTGGCAGCTTGCCGGCGCCATCGTAAATTAGTTACAACAGACCAGGAATGGAATAATACCGATTAAGCATGTGCCCTAGTTGAAGCTTAAATTCAGTGACTCATTCATCTGCCCAAAACCAATCGTGAGCGTTGTGGAGGCAGGGCAGGTGTGCCTTCTTCCCAAATATACCGTCGAAAATCAGCTGTGACGCTGGATAAAGGCCTTTGCATCTTTGACCTTCACGAGCGCAATCCCCGTGCTGTTATGTGACCAGGAGCTTCTGTCTCTACATCTGCTGCTCTGATCAGTCTCTGACCTTTTATACACACAAGAGCCATGTGCACTCGCATGGAAGCGCCGTCCGTTTGGCCCCGCCCACACACTCGCGGTGTGCACCGTCTTCCCGCCATTTACCCACTATGATGGGCAGATCACTCAAGGGACCCCTGCGCCCTTCGGCGCGATTGCATAGTAACACACACCTGGTCGCTGTAGACAACTCTCTGGCACTTTAAGCAGCTGTAGTGTAGTAAAAGCACTATACATTTACCCAACGAGGTAGCACTTACTGATTATCCAGTAGAAAGTACTCCAGTTGAGTAGAGGTATGGCACAAAACGGTGGCTTCTTCTTGAATAAATATGAAGGGCAGGGTTCATTCTGGCACGATGGTCCTGGCACAAAAATTAAACCTCAACAGGAAGCACTTACAGATATCAATACAGCATGTGCCCTAGTTGAAGCTTAAATTCAGTGACTCATTCATCAGCCCAAAAACAATCGTGAGCGTTGTGGAGGCTGGGCAGGTGTGCCTTCTTCCCAAATATACCGTTGAAAATCAGCTGTGACGCTGGATAAAGGCCTTTGCATCTTTGACCTTCACGAGCGCAATCCCCGTGCTGTTATGTGACCAGGAGCTTCTGTCTCTACATCTGCTGCTCTGATCAGTCTCTGACCTTTTATACACACAAGAGCCATGTGCACTCGCATGGAAGCGCCGTCCGTTTGGCCCCGCCCACACACTCGCGGTGTGCACCGTCTTCCCGCCATTTACCCACTATGTTGGGCAGATCACTCAAGGGACCCCTGCGCCCTTCGGCGCAATTGCATAGTAACACACACCTGGTCTCTGTAGACAACTCTCTGGCACTTTAGGCAGCTGTAGTGTAGTAAAAGCACTATACATCTACCCAGAGGACTGTATCTTTCATCTGCTGCTCTGATCGGTCTCTGACCTTTTATACACACAAGAGCCATGTGCACTCGCATGGAAGCCCCGCCCCAAATCCGCGGGTACGCAAATCCGCGGATTTTGCGGATCCACGATCCGTGAATACGCAAATCCGCGAATCGTGGATCCGCAAAATCCGCCCATGCTTAAAAAAGAGAAATAAACAAAGACTATAATAAGATCGTGTCGATTCTGATTTGATATAAAAGTTTACTACTGTGTGATTTAGCTCAGGATATATCGTAGTGTCTTTGAAAACTGCTTTAAGAGAAACTTTGTGGGCACATAGAGTGACACCTAACAGTGTGACATGTATGTCACCATTTGCAGTTCTTAGAGGAAGGAAACCTCATTGAAAACTGAATCCAGCATTGGATGGGATCTGATATCTCTTTGCATGGCCAACTTTCTCCATCTGAAATGACTGTAAAAAGAAGAGATTATCAGAATAAATATAAGAAAATGTTTGATTTTAAACATTCTACTAGGCAGATTTGGTGGAATATTGGAGGTACTGTTCTTGTCCGCAAACCTGGCATTATCAGGAAAGGGCATTCAAGATGCATGGGTCCTTTTGTAATTTCGCTGTCAAGAAGATTGTAGTAATTTTGGATTCAGGTGATGTTTGGAATACATCTCGTTTGGTTAGAATCACTAATAAACACTCTCGACTTTCACAACAAGTTGGTATCAATCATCACGATAATGTTTCCTCCAACCAAAGTTCTGACAGGATTATAAGGAAACCAAGGCGGCATAATGATTATTTAACCCCTTCCATGCTGGGCCGATTCTGCTCCTGTGCTGCAGATTTCAGCGCGGGTGCGGTCATGACGGCCCACAGCCGTCATCAGCACACGAGCACTGTAGTGCATGACGGCTGGGGGCCGTCACCAGCATGCAAGGGGTTAATGAATACTCATTAATCAACTTATGTAAGTGTATCTTATTTTTCTCTTAAAGTGTTCAAGTTACAATTTTCTTATGATCATTTTCTTTTAATTGATACTGTATATATATATATATATATATATATATATATTACCTACTGGCGGTCGCCAGTAGGTATATATAGTTAGGATTTTTTCTCTATGGGATTTTTGAAAATTCTATGTCTAATAACTTTGGCGTTTGTGGACGGAATTGGCTGAAATTTTCAGGAAAATGGCACATTTTGTTTCTGAGCAGCCCTTGAAAATTTGGGGGGGGGGTCGTCAAGGGGGGGCCGAGAAAAAAGGGGGGTCCCAAAACGTGTTTTTAACATTGAGTTTTCCATAGGGCGGTTGGCCTCACTTTTAGCCCGAACGGCTAAATGGATTTGCACGAAACTTGGCAAAATTGTAGGGACTGGTAGCCCGATGTGCCTTTTGTAGGTCTCAATATATGTGCTCCAGTGGATTTTGAGAAATTAACGTTCAAAAAAAGATATATATCTGTAACAGCGGACCGGGCAGCGCTCCGGTTCGCGGACTTTTCGCGTTACGGAGCTTTGTGAAGCGAAGCTGATTGGTTCTCCGGCGTCTGTAAACATTCCAAACAGTCCGTAGCGGCCGCCATCTTGTCTCTCGGTAGGATCGAGAGACAAGAGGAGGCCAAAGCGAAGGGGCAAATGACCATAAGGGGGCATAGTAGATCCTCCCTGACCCCCTAGGTTTGATGTGGAGGTTTTAAAAGGGCCCCGCGGGGCAAAAAAAATAAAAATAATAATAATCGAACGGCTGAATGGATTTGCACGAAACTTGGGGAAATTGTAGGTACTGGTAGCCCGATGTGCCTTTGCTAGGTCTCAATATATGTGCTCCAGTGGATTTTGAGAAATTAACGTTCAAAAAAAGATATATATCTGTAACAGCGCTCCGGTTCGCGGACTTTTCGCGTTACGGAGCTTTGTGAAGCGAAGCTGATTGCTTCTCCGGCGTCTGTAAACATTCCAACCAGTCCGTAGCGGCCGCCATCTTGTCTCTCGGTAGGATCGAGAGACCAGAGGAGGCCAAAGCGAAGGGGCAAATGACCATAAGGGGGCATAGTAGATCCTCCCTGACCCCCTAGGTTTGATGTGGAGGCTTTAAAAAAGCCTCGCAGGGCAAAAAAAAAAATCTCGTTTTTTTTATTTCTTTTGCGTGGGGAGCGCCCGGTTTGCGAACCGGGAAGCGTTCTGGGGAGCGTACTTTCTTGAAAATTAGTGAAAAAAGTTAGAGTAAAATAATAATTGTGAGTGATCAGATGTAGGGTAACTCTGAGAAGAGCTTTTGGGTTTATGGTACATTTAGGTACTTATAAGTAGGTACCAATGCACAGTCTTAAATTCAGAATGAAAATTCTGTTGCCCTCATCTGAGAAGTGAACTCCATCTCCTCTGTAGATATCTTGCATGTAGTAACGCAAGTTATTGTTGTACAGGGAGCCCATTCCATGGTCTCTCATGTAAGCTGAAACAGATTTGTTTACATGCTTCCTCGACTTCTCAATTTGTGGACAAAATTGGTTCGACCACCTCCATTTCTGTCTTTGGCATATATTTGAATATACCAAGGCAGTCTGAGGAAAAAGTGCCATCAATTGCTCAAAGGTGTCCTTTAAAAGCATTTCCAGACCTACCCCAGTCAAAGTGCCCAAGTCATTACCTCCACAGTGCACAATTAACAGGTCAGGTTTTGGCAAATGCATAAAGGTTTTCACCAATGGTATCAATTGGTGACATTTTAATCCTCTGTGGCCAAACCACTTAATTTCCACATCTTGTAAATTGAGGTTAGGTAAATTCCTGTTTTCAGCGTACCTCTGAGCCCAATAGATGTAACTATGTCCAACAATCCAGACAGAAAACATGGCGAGAGAAGGTTCTGCTGCAGTCAGATGAAGTGTGGCAATGAAATGGCAGTTGAAAAAATAAGAGTTTAAAGTGAAAAAAACTGTGGAGTTTATGTGTTAATGAAGCAGTAACAGTGATTGGTGGATTTTGATTGCTGAAAACAGAAAGTTAGGGTGCATGGATGAGTTCGTTGAAAGATGTATTTTGAGTGGCGAAGAAAAAATCATTAAATGGAAGAATGCACTGGATATGCAGGTGCACTGAGAGTTCAGAGTTCAATTGCAACATTGTTGTGTGAACTTGCAAACACTAGAGGTCTTGCAAGAGGTGGTTGCTATGCAAAAAAGCAGAGAGGGCAGAGGGGGGAAGGGTTTTGATTTGAAAAAAAGTGAGGGAAGAGTTTTGATTGGGTGACATGAGAGATATGTGTGAAGAATTACAGCATTTCTGTGCTTTTGATAGCTGCAGACTCTGGAGTGCATACCTTTTGCTCTGCTGAAGACAAATTGGTGTGTTTCTGAGACTGTTTTGAAACTCAAAGTATTTGTTAAGGTGAGAAAATATTTCTTTAATTTAGATAGAAAATAGTGTGCTTTAAGGAGAAAATTATGAAGAAAGTTGTGTTTTTCAAATGTGCTTTGTCTCAAGTGTTTTACAAATAGATTTTGTTTCTTTGAGAAATTGTAATTGGAGAAAATGTGAAGTATTAGTACTGACAGGGTTTTTATGTGCATAGGAGCTGTGGAGTGTTTTCAAATTATGATTTGTAAATCGTTTTTGAGGAAAAGGAATGGTTTTAATACTTATGACAAGGACATAATGGTGTATGCTTCTTTATAAGGCAATTGAGTGTCTCTGATGTTATTTTTCCCATTTTAATGTAAGACGTTTCCCTGTGGAGCAAATTGCTTGTAAATATGCTCCCACCTGTGCATGGCAAATTTAGATTTTGAATGTTTGCGTTACATAGGCATGTTAAAGGTGACCGAAACATGCTGCAAAGGCAATCAAAAAACGCTTTCATGTGTCTTAAGGACATTTTAAGTCATTTCCCCATGTGGAGTGTTTTCAAATTATGAGTTGAAAATCGTTTTTGAGGTAAAGGAATGTTTTCAAAATTTATGTGCGCCATATGCCCCCAAATTTCTTTTTCAGGGGTGCAGCAGGGTGTTCTTGAGACACCCCTGCACCCTCGGAAAAATTCGTAATTTGCGATGAGGTAATTGCTAATCGCAAATTGCACCTTCATTCGTATGGGCCTCCTGCTCCATGGAAATGAATGGGTAATTTGTAATTAGCAAATAGCTCATCGCAAACTAGGAATGGTAAAGAATCGCTATTTATTCCTTAAAGTTCGCTATTTAGGAAATGCAAAAAACTTTGATGATACATATGGCGGTTCATCTCTAACAAGATAAGAAGCATAGGGATAGATTTATGATGACTGGCGCATCACCAGGGATGTGTTAGTCATCCTGTGCCGCTGTTCCGCCACCTATGATGTGCTGCATTTACAATGCGGCGCATCATGGGGCAAAAACAGCACAGATGCGTGACGTATCTGTGCCGTAAAGGTGGCGCATTGCTGGAGTTGTATCGCAAGTGTGATGAAGCTCCAGCAAGGCTCAGGGGTGCCCCTGTCGCAGGGTTTCTGTTCTCACACAGAACTGTGCACAGAGGATTGGAACCTCGGCGAATTAGGGTGTTCCAAAACTCACCTTAGTAAT
Source organism: Lissotriton helveticus (assembly GCF_964261635.1). Taxonomy (NCBI): domain Eukaryota; kingdom Metazoa; phylum Chordata; class Amphibia; order Caudata; family Salamandridae; genus Lissotriton; species Lissotriton helveticus. The sequence goes on from NC_136065.1 coordinate 1,476,280,452, forward strand.
CAAAAACCCCTTAGCAAGCTAGGTACAGTGTCACATTGGATATAACAAACTCTCAATGTTTAGACAATCCAGAATATGAACTTATAGTACCTCAGGATAAGTGGAACTCATGAACACTCGGTCGTTATATATTTCTTAGAAACCAGAACATGGAGTTAAGAAGAACACATGTGTATTTGAAATGTTTATTTACTAATGCCGTCTTCTCAGGCGTAGTATCTTAGATAATACAAGTACACATATTATCAGTAGCAAAATTACCAGCATAGTTACTAGTACATAAAAAGTGAATGGTGACAGTATGTTAACATGCTGTAAATGAATAAGAGTTAGCAACACTTATAAGCAGCCGCGGGCCGTGGAGGGAGTTACGGTGGGGCAGGGAGGCGGGGAGGGGGAGGGGCAGGGTGGAGAGGGCTCCACCCTGCCCCTCCCCGCCTCCCTGCCCCACCGTAACTCCCTCCACGGCCCGCGGCTGCTTATATCTCACCCTCCCTAATACACATATTATATTATTTGCTAAGAAGGTGTCTTTGTGTTGCTTTAGGGCGTGCCCATACTTTAGTGTCTTAGATTTGAAGGAATCACATCAGCATACACCAGCTCTCTCTTCATGTGAACCGCATCAAGTGTTGTGTATGTGTGTTCGGCAAAGCAATATAAAACCCGCCTCATGCCCAGAATTGGCAGAAGCTGCACTTATGTTATGAGTATGAAGTCGTGGAGATCAGACCTCATAACAATTCTGTATCGTGTTGTTCTTGAAACTTCAGCACTCGCTGTACAGATATAGTTTAACAAGCAAAGCAGATAGCAGAGCAATAACATATTATTCTCATGTAAACCACGATGAACTACTAGGTTGAAAGCTAAAGCAACAACTAAGTGTCGTGTGCAGAAGTTGCAAAAAAGGAAAAATGGCGTTTAAACCGGTAATGAGCCCATGCTAACTTAACACGGTGTAAAGATATCCAGGATCTAGATGACACCTCCCCATGATCCGGAAACGAACTGAATAAGATAATAGAAGTGCCATCTCATGAGAGCAGATTGCAACTTTATATGTGGACGGTCCGCAAGGTAAAACATTAAAAACTAGGAAAATGTAATGCTAAAGAAAAATAAAACAGCCAACTACTTTATCGAGGCTTAAGCCAATAGGCAAGCTAAATAATAAAAACTTGACAAATAAGTCAATGAATTGTCAATGAAATGCTAGTACTCAGCATATCAAACATGAAAAAGGTCTATGACATAACTGTGTATGCAAAATAAGCTGCAACAGCCTCCAATAGGAAGTCACCGTCTTCATCCGAAAAGAGTTCAGCCATCCAATTTAAAAGCGGAAAAGAACATACGTGCTCTCCCAGCACCGGATCCTCTATCACCATCAGAGGACAGCTCGGTGGGTTTTCAAGAAAGCTCTGTTCCAAGAAAGACTGTGTTGCCGCCAGTAAATTCCAGGGACCAATTAGTCCATGCATCAATGCCACAGCCATAATCCTTTCGCCAGGACAAACCAACTCGTGAGTAATGATAGGACTCATCAGCTGATTAAAGTCGACGTCAGGAGAAACCGGTCCGCAGAGACACAAATCAATGGCCCAATCGAAATCACAGGTCAGGCAGTGAAATACAGGCTGGACACAGGTGAAGTAGGAGAATCGAAAAGATAATCCATATGCCGTGCTTAATATCGCCAACGGCATTGTGCCATAATATTCAAGCATGCGATTGCGGAACAGCGTCAGCAGCTGCAGGGCGGGAGCTTGCACAGGAGGGACATCCATATTTAAAAATGTAAAAAAGCACAAGAGCGTCCGCTGCTAATGCAAGTAAAAATGGGAATCCACCAAGCACAGTGGAAAAAATAGAATGAAAGAAAGCAGGGATGACTCCAAAGATTTTCTCAAATGAAGTCACGAGACCACTGGTAACAACTTTAAAAAAGTGCGCCAGGCCCTTTGTGGAGGACGCGTTAAAGATAGTCCGAACCATCTCGCTGAAATGCAAAGGCGAATCAGTATTTAAAAGGGTCTGCACCTCTGTACGGGTGTTCGCTATGTGAAGCACGAAAGTTTCACGGGCCGAACTCAAGGCCACCTCTCTCTGAGACAAAAGAGCTCTTATTCTTGCCATGCCGTTGAAATGTGCTCCCAAGGTTGGTATTTGTGGCCAGATTGAAAACTCCCTATGTTCATGTGTGGGAGGAAATAGAACATTTCTGCAGCAAATAACCCGTTCACTTACTGTTACGATAAAAGGAATACTTTTAATTAACCCAGAACAATCTTCATTATTGAGCATCAAATAACTACCATTTTCCAACAACTTGAACGTGGGGATGATAGCAGGAACTGGCGTGCCTTGCAACACGCAAGCCATATTTGGTCGGTCTTTGTTGCATGAACCGTGTAACTGTATGTGCCTACACATTAGTGAATGATCTGGCGTCTCAGTGCATTCCTCTCCATTCAGATAAACTTCTTGATCATCTTTGAAACATCTGTATGTGTATGGAAGCGACCAGACCTCATGAAGAAAACCACTACCTAAAGGTTCATAACGACCTATTGGTATATATTTCATACAATTTGAAAACTTATATAAAGCAAAAGGCAGCGTTATTAAACCGTGGATAAGGCACGTTGCCAAAGCAGCCAACCTTTTGGATTTATACTGGAAATGTTAAAGGAAGAATTACGGAGTAGGGCCTGTAAATCTTTAATGGACAACCGAGTAAAATTACTCCAACCATCATATTCCTCTAACTCCGGAATAGTAGGGGTGTTTAAGTTTTTTAGAAGTAGCCAATCCAAAGCATTTGGTCTGGGAAATTGTTTCATTCACAAACATATGATTTGGGATGAGACATGCACGGTGCAAAGCCTCAGTGCCTTGTACCTGCCAGGTTCGTGAACCCCAAATTGATGTAGATCCTGGATATCTTTACACTGTGTTAAGTTAGCATGGGCTCATTACTGGTTTAAACGCCATTTTTCCTTTTTTGCAACTTCTGCACACGACACTTAGTTGTTGCTTTAGCTTTCAGCCTACCTGCGTCAAGATCTATGCCTGCTTCAAGCAGGCGCAGGGTTTTGATGCAGCTTTGTCCTATCTGATTGTAAATGCGGCACACCGTGGGTGGCAGAGCAGCGGTGCACGTTAACTGGTGCATCCCTGGGGATGTGCTAGTTAATATAAATCTGCCCCTTTACATTTAATTATGTGCAGGGGACACAGAGTCGGTGAGGTTTATCCAAGGTTAAGAAGAGATGAGTCCTGTTCAGTGAAAAATTGGAGATAGGCTTCACCTCCTCACAGCCGCGGGCCGTGGAGGGAGTTACGGTGGGGCAGGGAGGCGGGGAGGGGGAGGGGCAGGGTGGAGGGACCTAAAAACTGGCATATGGATAATTGCAGGTAAGTACATAATTTAATTATTTAAACGAAATTCGTAGCGCGCACAGCATCGCATTTTGCGATGCTGTGCGCGCTACGAAATTCGTTTGAATAATTAAATTGTGTACTTACCTGCAATTATTCATATGCCAGTTTTTAGGTCCCTCCACCCTGCCCCTCCCCCTACCCGCCTCCCTGCTCCACCGTAACTCCCTCCACGGCCCGCGGCTGCCTCCTCAGCATCGTTGGACATGGTTAAATAATAGCTGCAAAATGTTACTCTTGTTAAACAATTTTACTATTATAATCTCTGAGATTTGTCTCTTACTCTGCAACATCTCATTGTTGTTATCTTTCTTTAAAGATAAAGACAACATCAACATGAGCGACAATCAGCAATCAGTTGATTTCGACCTCATCATTGAACTCATAATTGAAACATCAGTGGATGTTGATCCCTTGGATGATTTCAATCCTGAGGATGAAGAAGAACGTGATGAGGATGCAGATTTGTCAGAATTGTATGACATAGGATGGGAAGCTGACGTGCTTGAGCCTATGGAACTATAAACATTTATTTTATAAATTTATAATAAATAAAAAGTAAATATTTAAACTGTTTAATTTAAAAATAAAGACACCTTCAAAAACAGGTTATGTGTAGTGTCTTCAATAAAATATTAAAATATGGTCATAAAATTAGATCAGATTCATATATAAAACAGCACAGGTAAAATGAATATAAATTCCATTTCTTTTCTGCTATTTCTGTATTCTAAATTTGCCATGTACAAAAAAATGTTCTATGTAAAAATGTTAAGTAATGTGTTAAGTTTTTGATGACTGTTATTAATTTACTGTTGGGTAATAGTGGTTAATAACATTTTTTATTATATTTTACCACAGATTCAACTGCAGATCATTTCAAGATTTCAGCATGCCAACCAAAGAAAGAGTGAGAAAGGCTGCAAAACGTCAAAGACAGCAGGTGAATGAAAAAAAGCAGCAGTCCTCTAACAAAAAGATTTGTCAAGTCACCAAGAAAGCACCGGGTAAGAGTACAAAAACATTCATAAGAAATATCTGTAGTAAAAAAAATATTACTACAGAAAATGTTTCAGTCCAGAAAAGGAGAAGCAATTCAAACGGTAAGGAAAGGCCAATGAAAAATGTTACTGCTAGAGTAAGAGATAACTCTATGCATGAAAGTAGAAGGAAACAACAGTTTAGGGACATTCGTAAACGAATGTTCCGCAACAGGATAATTGGCAATTTGTTAAAAAATATTAAGAAAGGTCAACAGAAAGTGGTTTTTTATAAGAGAAAAAAAATAGTTGAGAAAGTTATTGATCAGGCATTTGAAATTAAACGTAAGTTATTTATTTTGACAATCAATAGAATTAGGAAGCTAAACAAGGCAATTTATGATTTCAAAAGAAATAGTAGATGGAAGAGAATAGTTAATCGTAGTAATTTTTGTGAAGTTTTTTCTGGAGAATGGATGCATAGTTCAAGCTCTGAGGCATTTTTTAATGAGGAGAGTTATTTCCAGGATAATGATTTGGTGCATGCAGTTGACACCAGTGGTCGAGCTTATGAAGTGAAAGATGGTTGTCCAGTTGAAAAAGAAAAACTTGTGACAACAGAGATAGAAGAGGTGTTAGGTAATGAGGTTTTAGGGAGACGTCCTAAGGGTCCTGTGTACACCTGGAAGTGTAGTAGTATTTGCAGTGTACGACAGGATTCCATCAATTTGCTTTGTGATTTTATACGGTCATTTAATAAGAAAAGTTTGAAGCAGAAAATGAAGTTGTTGCAAGAATTAGATCCTTGCAGAGTGAGAGAAGTGATAGGTTTGCATGGTCATTCAGTGGCTTGTCTTTCCAGGAGAGTATGCCAGAGTGTTTTTCATCATTTCAGGATGCTAGCAGTGCATCATAATAAAGTGAGGAAATTAGTTAGAATGTTGTATTATGCTAAGAGTCCAGCAATTATGCTTAAACAATTATGCGCTGCTCTTTTGCATGGTTCTGAAATAGATGTGAAGAATATATGTGAAGAAATTGAGTTTTGTTACTTTGGAAGTAAAGAGGAGAATGTTGAAATTGACCAAGAAGAAGAGAGTAATGTGGAAGATAGTGTACAGGTTTCCAGTACAGATAATTTCCAGAGGGAAATTGCGACGTTTGAGGTGAAATCAAGTGAGAGGCCAAATTTCACTTGTGTGTGTTGTCGACGCACTTATTATAAGAATCAGACTAAGTTAGTGGATTTATATGGAAAAAGTGAAAGGGAAAATAATAGTGAATAGAAGGATTTTACAACATACTTGATGGTAGAAAATTGTTTTGATTTGGGATTGGATCAACGTGTGTGTACTTATTGTTGTAACAAATTAAATCAAAACCAGATGCCTGCTAGAGCAGTTCATAATAATCTGGATTTGGTTGAGATTCCTTCTGAATTGAAGGATTTAAATACTTATGAATCTATTTTGATTCAAAGTATCCATCCCTTTCAGGCTATTGTAAGAATGGAGCCAAAGACAGGGAAATTGCCTCCATCAGATTTACAGAGAGGATTAAAGGGAAGAGTTGTTTATTTGCCTCTAGATTTGAAGAAAAACATTAACACAATTGGAGTAGAAAAAGTGGAAGAGGAACCTCTTGTTATCTTAGTTAATGGGGTTCCGACAAAGAATAAGAAAATATGGCAAGATTTAGTAGATGTTAGGAAAGTCAAAAGGGCAACATTGTATTTGAAAAAATATAATAAATACTATAAAAATGTATATGTTGCAGAAGAGGAAGTAAGTGAGGAAGAGGATAGCGATTTGTGTGCTGGTCAAATTGAGAAAGTAGAACCCTGTACTAGTGAAGAAATATATGAACATTATAGTGTTCATCCTTTGCATTCCAAGGAAGTCATGGGGAATGCTATTGAGTTGTTTCAAATGAAACAAGCGAAAGGGAGTCCCATTAGTGTTTGGGAGGAAAGTTTGGAAGCTCGGTGTTTCCCACAGCTTTTTCCAACAGGTCAGGGAGGAAGATATGATGAGCGACCTCATCAAATTCCTGCTTCTGAATACCGGACTTTGCGATTGTATGCAGGAGATCCTAGGTTTCGACAATGCATTCCTTATTTGTTTCATCTCCTGTTTGAAAGCGATCTGTCTGGACTGTCATATGCAGTGAACCACATCTTGAAAAGTGGTATACACATGCAAAACATCTCGGCAAGTGACTTTATGGATAAAGTCAATGTCCAAGACAGTATTTTGGATTCTCACCTGATTAATCTCATGGCGTGTCAGCGTGGTACTAATGAGTACTGGTACCGTCGTCATGGTGATTTAAAATGTATGCTGAGAAACTTAGGAACTCCCACATGGTTCCTCACTTTGAGCTGTGCTGAGTATGGCTGGGAAGACTTACTTGAATTTCTACGAGAGGCAAATGCTAACGTAGAAAACATCGAATTCAAGACACCCGGAGAACTGTGCTCTTTGGATCCAGTCAATGTATGTAGGTACTTCAATCATAGATTTGAAGGTATGATGTCTTTCATCATGAATAAGAAGAATCCACCTCTTGGAGAGGTGTTGGATTTCTTCTGGAGGAAGGAGTACCAAGCAAGAGGTGCTCCTCATATACATATGTTGCTGTGGATCAAGGATGCACCTAAATTTGGAACGGATGCAGAAGACTCAGTGATGAGTTTCATAGAACAGTATTCTACGTGTGCTGTTCCAAACGCAAAGGAGAAAAAAGTTCTACGTTTCCAAAGCCATCGATGTGGAAAGTACTGTCGTCGTAAATTCCGGAACAAAGACAAGTTCTACACCAAATGTCGTTTCGGCTTTCCACGACCGGTGATTTCTAAAGGAAGAGTGAACAGTTTGATGTCTTCGCTGCGACATAATGTGATGAAGAAATCACCTAAAAACACATACAATTTGAAGAGGAACGAAGAGTCTAAGTACATCAACGACTACAACCCGGTGATTTTGTCCATGTGGAATGCTAACATGGATATACAGTTTGTGGCTGATAACTGTATGGCTGTGGCTCGGTATGTGACATCTTACATCACCAAAAAAGAGAAGACAGAATTGAAGGATATGTGGGAGGACATTTCCCATGAAAAGAGCCTCAGCAAGAAGTTGTACAGTTTCAGTCTGAAGATGTTGTCGCATCGAGAAATCGGAGCTTACGAATGTTCTGACCGGTTGTCTTCAGCAAGTCTCTATGCCAAGTCCAGGAGTATCGTTTGGGCGAGTGTTGGTCTTGCTGCAACGCGTAATCGAGTTCTCAAACCTGTGCGGGAAATTGAGTATTTGGCGGAAAAGGAGCCAAACAGTACCGACATTTTGAAGACCAACATGTTGGATACATATTATCCAAATCGAAGCAGTCACCTCGAGAATGTTTGTCTGTATGAGGTTCTGCAAAATTACATATTCAAGAGGAACATCAAAGAAGATACTGAGAAAGGAGTGTATGCTGTAATAGGAAGTGAGGGATGTCTGGTCAAGCAAAGAAAATGCCACTTGATAAACCATCGAAAATTGAGTGGCGAATCTCCTGAAAAAAAGGAGTTTTTCTATTTAGCACTTTTGCAACTTTTTAAGCCTTGGCGTGCAGAAGAGGAACTGCTTGGAGATTTCCTTTGTTACGAAGACTCTTTCAATGCTGCCAAGGAGACCATAGAATGTCCTGCTTTTCCCAAATATGTAGAAATGTTGAATGTGGAAATTGAGCAGGAAGCAACGATTGCAGCCGAGATTGCCAGAGACAGTTCTCAGGACAGTCAGAGTTCTGCTTCATTGAGTCAGGATCCACTAGGAGGACCTCTTATCGAAAATGAAGCTGCCACTGCTATGAATGAAGTGGAAAAGAGCCATGGCACATGCTCAGGAGGATGCGGTTAACTTAGAAGAGTTGGAAAGACAACTCAACGTTGAGCAGAGGAAAATATATGACGAACTTACCATGCAAATTGATCATGGATTAAGTCATGACAAGAAAGGGTGCTCATGTACGTCGTTGAAGCCTGTCCGACTGTACGTGAGTGGAGAAGCGGGAACTGGAAAAAGTTTCCTTATTAAAGCAATTTCATGTTATTTGCAGGAAAGGACAGAGTCGTCGCTGTCTTGTGTTGTCACCGCTCCAACTGGACTGGCAGCACATAACATTAAAGGGATTACTTTACATCGTTTACTGATGCTGCCAGTGGAGCATGACAACAAATTAGAATATCACAAGCTATCTGGAGATGCTTGTTTTGAAGTTTCAAGAGTCTTGAGGAAAATGAAACTTCTTATCATTGACGAAGTAAGCATGGTTTCCAATGTCATGCTTGCCTTTGTGCATTTGAGAATGCAAGAAGTTCTCAAAACAGAGTATGATGTGTTATTTGGTGGCAAACACATCATTGTTTTCGGAGATCTTCTGCAGCTGACACCAGTGAAAGGGCAACCTGTGTTCAAAATGCTCACGCATGAAGATACCAGGAAGTGCTTAGGGAGCATTGGCAACGTCAATATATGGTTAAACTTCAATTATGCTGAACTGCATGAAAATATGCGTCAGGCAAAGGATGAAGTTTACAAGACTATTCTACAAGATGTTAGAATTGGAAAAGTGACCGAGCATGGGAAAGAAGCTTTACATGCACGATTACTGACAAATTTATATCCAGACGAAGATGTTGTGCCTGAGAATATTTTTCAGAAAATTACTGAGAAAAAATCTGGAATATGTTTGATGCCAACTCTTGCAGAATGTGCCAAATTCAACAACAAAATGTTGCATTTAGAAAAGCAAGAGATTGTGAAACTGGAAGCTATTGACAGAGTAGAGCATATGGGATCAACAATTATTTTGTCTGAGAATCTGAAAACAAAATTGGATTCATTAGAGAAGAGTATATCTAAAACTGCAGGTTTTGAAAAGACTCTGAATGTGTGCTTGAACTGCCGTATAATTTTAAGAAGGAATTTACATGTTGAAAGAGGTCTGGTAAATGGATCAATGGGTATTGTTGTTGATTTTGTGAAATACAGAAATAGAGATGGAATTGAATTTTTAAAAATTAAATTTGATGGCATTGAGGAAGTACAGCTAATTGGTCGTTGTTCTGCTAGATTTTTGCTTGTAAAAGACTTATATGTTCGTCGTAAGCAGTTTCCTGTTTGCTTGGCATATGCGGTGACAATCCATAAATCGCAAGGTTTAAGTGTAGACTGTGCATTGGTGAATATTGGCAGTTCTGTGTTCAAGGAGGGTATGGCATATGTGGCATTGTCACGAGTTAGAACTTTATCGGGATTGTACTTGATTGAGTGTGATGTCACAAACATTTGTGCGGATCTAGATTGTGTTAAGGAATACAATAGGTTAAGAAGAGAGTATGCGCCACATTTGCCTCAGTATCCTTTGTTTGAGAAACGTGTGGTAGGCCGGAAACGAAGAAATGTGACCAATACTGGGGAGGTTGTAGCAAAAAGACGAAAAGTCGATGAACCTGAAATTATAAGCAGAAACAAAAAGGATTCTGTTGAAGATGTTGTTGGTTTTCAATTTGAAAACAGTTCTGGTGTCAACTGCTATGCTAATGTAGTGGTTAATGTTTTGTTTTCTCTAGAAAATGTAAAAGAAGAGATTGTGGTCAATTCTGATCAAAGATTTTGCAGTTTGTTAAATTCTGTGTTAGAGAAATGTAGCACTGATAGAACAAACATAGAAAGTGTGTCTGAAATTCGAAATCTGTTAGACAGATGTTCAGGCCAAACACAATTCTCTCAAAATAGTCAGCAAGATTGTCAGGAGTTTTTAATGTATATGCTTGATGTATTGCATGATGAAGGTGTAGATGTAGATCACCTGTTTGGGCTTTCTTATCAATGGCAGCATGACTGCGAGAACTGTAGGGTATCAAGTACTACTAGTGTAGACTCAGAAAGATTTATATATTTAACTTTGCCAGACAGTAAATCAGTCTCTTTTAATAAGCTAGTAAAAGCAGCTGATCACAACATGGAGTGTAGCCAATGTAAATCTGAAATGATGTCCACATTATTTATACGAACATATGGCCAGTATGTCATTTTAATGTTCCAACGATGTAGGCCTGATGGAACAAAATTGACAACTTTAATTAAAAATTTGGTGGCTTCACAGTTGTCAATATCAGGAAGGACTTTTGTAACTGTAGCAATTATATATCATGATGGTCCTTCAATAACATCAGGACATTACACAGCTTATTTAAAGTGTAGAAATGGCTGGTCATTCTGCAATGATTCTGTTTTAATTTTCACAAAAAAATTGCCGTATGACCTTAAAAACTCTTACCTGATGTTTTTAAAACCAAAATTTTAGGGAAAGAATCTCGGGATGTGCTCTGAGGAATTTCAAGAAGTTCTAATGGCTCCTACACGATTTGGCCTTGAGGATAAGTGTAGTACAGAGACATAACTTCTTACCATACCACTGGACGTCATGGAGAAATACGTGCACTTTGAATGAGTTCAGAAAAACTGTTTCTTTTTATAAGCTAATTGAAGCAGCCAATCAAAACATGGAGTAGAGGGAATGTAAGTCTGCAATGCTGTCTACTGTTTTACATTGCTTTGTGATTAAAAGTGATGTAGAGAATTAAATAATTGTACTAGTCATAAAGGTAGTGTAAGTCTGCTTCATAGTAAGCAGTATCAGTGTGATAGGAAATGTAGAACATGATTGAGCAAGAAGGGGAAGATATTACTAGTCCAGGATTGTGAAAATGATCTTCAACATTTTAATTGTGAAAGTTGCGGAAATACAACATGACGGGATTGGCTTAAAAGAATTCTAAGAGTTATAAATGGCTCAGACACGATTTGGCCTTGTGGAAACGTGTGGTAGAGAGCGAGAAGTCATTTATTGTATGTAACATGTTTTTGAAAATGATGGTTTTCTTTCAGAAAGTGGCGGGTTGAAAGTAATAACAGCACAACAGAGTGTAAGCTGTTTATAGGACATCCTTGGCCGTCATGGAAAGTAAGTTAACTTTAAGGAGTTCTGAATTCTGATTTGTTATGTTGTATGGGTTTTTTAAACACAATCATTTTGATTGTGTTTTTTTTCCCCGCTGTTATATGATGAATACCTTCAAGTCACTGTTTTAGTGAAATTTGATACATTCTGAGAACAGCAAAAATAAACCATTTAACATGTATAATTAATTCTGTTCTGTTTGCATTTATGATGTACATGTAGAACTGTGTAGGAGGCATGGAGAAGGTGAGGCTTCTGTAAGTGTCAAAGTTGTTGCATACAGTGCTTATATTCTACGTAGTCTTTTATATTTCATTACTTTCACTGTTTCTGACTGATCTAAAAAAAATTTTTTAAAAGAACAGTAAGTATAAGGGAAGGAAACAGACAGTTATGTTAAAAGAAAGACAGCTATAGGGAATAAACTAGGGATACTGTTACCCGCAATCCTCTGCTGATGATGTCACTGAGCATGTCATGAATGATGTAATATGTGACATCATCAGCAGTGGATTACGGGTAATAATATCTGTAGTTTACTCCCCTATAGCTGTCTTTCTTTTAACATAACTGTCTGTTTCCTTCCCTTATACTTACTGTTCTTTTTTTTAAAAAAAATATTTTGGTTCGCTTCCGGTTCGCATACCGGCGAGCGAACTGGGAAGCGAACTAAGAGAAATAGAGGTTGGCACAGTTTCAAATATTGTACCAATTTTTTAATAACGGGGAGGTAGTTCTGAAAAGAACTTTTTTTTTTATTGTTTTTGTTGTTTTATATTTTTTTTATTATTTTTCTGAACATTTTTTTACTTTTTTTGAATTTTTCTGAACAGTTTTATATTTTTTTTGGTTTTTTTTCGGAGGGGGCAACGAAAACGATTCATTGTAAAGGGCTCAACAGGAGCAACAAAAAAAAAAAAGAATTTATTATTTGGGGCGTTTCGTACAAACTTGCATATGATAGTCAATAGCTCTGTTGATCAGAGTGATGCTACTTTCTCTGTAGCAAATGAATCCACTGCAATGTACGCAGACTTGTTTTACTTCACCAAATCTCATTTGTATATTTGGCACCATCTCCCTGCCCTCTGGTCCTGTTACTTCCGGTACAACAGATCTTCTGGCCATAATAGGGAGATTATCTAGGTCGTTACGAAACTGTGCAGCACTGTAGTTGTTAGGATGCCACCTAGTCATATGGCGATGCATTGTGTAGTTTCCGAAACTGTATTTTTTGTCGGTCCCTCTGGACAGTCTATCTTGACATATAAGGCAAGTTACGTATCTTGCATTTACTTTTTTCTGACCTTTGGGAATTTTAAAAAATTGCCAAATGAAGTTTTCTTTCCGGTGAGACGTCCTGGGCTCCTCAGGCAAAAACTGCCTCTCTTCGTGCTCTTCCTCCTGTTCCTCTTCTTCCTCTTCTTGCTGAATTATAACTTCAGCAGGTGGTCCAGTCTTCCTTGGATGTGGTGGAGGTGGTGGGGAAGCACCAGCTGAAGCTACTAAAGAAGCCATTGCTCACTGGTAACAAAGGGTCTTTCTCTCACAATGATGAAAGTCAGAGTGAGGAAAGAAGGAGGGATTTTCATCATTTGGGAAAAACAATAGTTCTCAACCAATGAAAAGTGTTCATTTTAGATTATATGACCTAGTCTTACATCATTAGGAAAGCAAAAGTGAAATGAACCAATGAAAAGTGTTATTACCAAGTCACATGACCTGCTGTGTTTACGTTACGCGCTTTGCACCGCCTCCCGGTTTGCTTCCAGAAACCTGCGCTTTGCGCCTCGGTAAACGTACCAGTTCGCTAACGTAGCACGTCATATGACGTATCACGCGACAACGCGAAACGTCATGCGGACGGGAGGCGTCACGATGTTGTTTTCTAACGCGGCACTTGCGGTAAAGAAACGTTTACCGGCTCGCGGTCTATTTCGCGGCATTAAGGTCAGCTAACGGGAAGCTTCCCGATTCGCGAAGCGGGAACGAAGAAAAAAAATATTTTAAAAAAAATTATTAATAAACATATAAAATATATTTTTGGATTTAAAGAAGAATACATTTTACAGCTACAGATATTAGCTGTTGAAAAACCAATGAAATTCACTGAAAAAACCATAGGTTATAGACCATATATAGTTAGGAATTAGCATTTACAAAACCTTGAAAATTCACTGAAAATACCATAGGTTATAGACCATATATAGTTAGGAATTAGCATTTAAAAAACCTTATTTTACTCACACAAAACCATTGAAATTCCATATATAGTTAGTTGCACTAACTATATATCGCGCACCCGCAATCCACTGCTGATGATGTCACATATTACATCATTCATGACATGGTCAGTGACATCACTGATGACATCACTGATGAAATCTCAAATGACATCACTGATGACATCACTGATGACATCTCAAATGACATCACTGATGACATCATGACACACCAATACCAGTTACTACATACGCACTCACTGATTCCTACGTCTACACACACATTCACTCATTCACCCATACAATCACTCATACATACAGTCACTCATTATTACAACACTATCATATGCACTCATACACCTATGCAGACAGTCACACACTGCCACTCATCCATGGAGTTACTCACACACCAAGTCAGTCCTGTAAAGAATCAATCACACTTCCATTTCCTCATCTATACAGTTAAACACAGAACACCATACTTCAGTGACATCACTGATGACATCACTGATGACATCTCAAATGACATCACTGATGACATCTCAAATGACATCACTGATGACATCATGACACACCAATACCAGTTACTACATACGCACTCACTGATTCCTACGTCTACACACACATTCACTCATTCACCCATACAATCACTCATACATACAGTCACTCATTATTACAACACTATTATATGCACTCATACACCTAGTCAGTCCTGTGAAGAATCAATCACACTTCGATTTCCTCATCTATAGTTAAACACAGAACACCATACTTTTCACACATATACTAACACATACTTACTCTCTTATACAATCACTGATACAAGTACACATTGATATGCACAGAGTCACACACCTCCAAGCCAGCCACACACACACTCAGTCTTCCATACATCCACTCATTCTTCAATATGTAAAACGTATTTAAACTTTACAAAAACACACAGACACTAGATGATGTCATCAGTGATGTCATCAGTGATGTCACTGACCATGTCATGAATGATGTAATATGTGACATCATCAGCAGTGGATTGCGGGTGCGCGATATATAGTTAGTGCAACTAACTATATATGGAATTTCAATGGTTTTGTGTAAGTAAAATAAGGTTTTTTAAATGCTAATTCCTAACTATATATGGTCTATAACCTATGTTTTTTTCAGTGAATATATATATGTATATATATATATATATACACATTTGCATTGTTTGTTTCATTTTTTCATATAGGAAAGGAGATGTGTTATGGTTAAGTATAGTCATCAGTGATGTATGTATGTTCCACATTCTATCACTGAATGTTTTTTCATGGAATGCAATCTGGCAGTTTGTGTTAGGTCGATGTCTGTGAGGGTTGTTAATTTATCACTCTGAAATAAACCCTGATTTCAACTAATTAACCTCCGGAAACTTACTTTTTATCACTCTTCAAGCAGACAACGATCTCCTCTTGTTCCCTGCGAATCAAGGCTCTGACTGAGGCTCCTCGTGGGAAACTGGACTGAGTTAGAAGGTAAACTTTCCACCACGACAAACCTGATCCCTGTATCCGACCCATGCTCCATCGCAGTTAGCCTCAACTTTTGATTTTGACCAGGTCCAGCGCGACCACGTTACCGTGAGGGGCGCGGTGTGCTTCTTGGTGCAATTTTTAGCTAAAACTTTGAAAATTCATAACTCTGCTTCTACATATTAGATTTTTGCCATTTTTTGTGTCATTTTGTTTCTTAAAATATACTTTATTTTTCTAAATTGGATTTTGATTTTTCTTATGGTGTGTTTGAACTTTGTTACTATTTTAAGGCTCCGTACGTACTTTACACATTGCATTTAAGTTAAGACTGATTGCTTTTGTGTCAAGCTACCAGAGGTTCAAGCACAGATTTAGTTAGTGATTTTTTGTGGTTTACTCTGCCCAGAACTGAATTTATTTATTGAGGAGGGCTCTCGCCCCCTAAGCTAATATCCCAAACTCTTACAGGAACACTTTGCCTTCTTGTGCAAAGCCTTTGTGTCCACCCAAAGATGCGGCCAGGGAAATGAGTAGCCCCCTCCCTATGACACTACTAACTGGTTCTAGAGACAGCTTGCTTCCCACTGGATTTGGAGCCAACCTGGCTGGTGTCGGCTAAGGGTTGCCTTTCTCCGAGTCTCACCATAGACATGATTCTTTTACAAGTTAGTTAAGTTCCTGGGCCCACCCCACCTGCCCTTCCTGCATGGGGAAGAAAAAAAACACTGCACACCCTGGCTATTGTGTCTGCTGTGGCAGCAGTTTTCACACCTCATTATCAGGAAGGCACTAGCAGGTCAGCTGCCTTAGGGTAATGCTAGTTAGCCTAACTTGGGCTCAGAAAGGAAAAGTATAACGTTCTAAAGTTTACTTTTCCCTAATATTTATTACACATCTGAAAATTACCTTTGAACGACCACGCTATCTGTTTCTTGTCAAAAGTTACAGATTAAATTTTATAACCTGTACTTTTACATTTTCTGGGATCCAGTTACAGCCCTGCCAACATAAATAGCTTTTGGGGGCTATTGTCTGGATCAACATATCATCTTTAATGTTGTACATGTTCCACGTTTAAATATTAGGCACCCTACCTTGTGGGCAATAAGATGTACTTAGGAGTGACTTAATAAATATTTAAAAGCAGGGTTTCACACCTATCTGAAAGGGTTATTTTAACAGAGTTTACAACAGGTTTGTAGGCTTCTGCAGTCCCGCTACACATGATAGACCTGAAGCCATCTTTTACAGGCCCACTCTGTGGATGGTGCAATAGGTGTTGCTGTCTGCAGGTGGCATTTAACTTCCATGCCTTGAGTGCACTTTCTGCACCTTATATATACTAGGGCATAGGAAAGTTAAATGTGTCAATCAGGGATAAGCCAATGTAATCATGTTTAAAGGGGAGCACAGGCACTTTACCTCTGCTTGCAGGGGTAAAGTGCAAAGAGTTCTAAATCCAGCAAAATAGATTGAGCAACAATTGGGGAGAAAGCACGCCACAGGTCATTTCTTATAGCATGTTATTATGTTTTGTTAGACTATGTTCTATCACATTATGCCCTGGCATGCTGTTTGAACAGATTCATGTGTTTTACATCCTGGTCAGTGGTCACATGACACTCCCCAGAGTCCAGAAGATAGAGTTGTATGAAATGTTTCCTATCCGAAACGAGGTGCATTTGAACTCTCATAGCTCCTCTTCCCACCCATCAAATAATAAATGGGCAGAAACATTGTACATTGCTGCAAATAAATATATTATATTGCTTAAGGATTTCTGGTACTGGGCCCAAAATATAATGTTTGTTTAAATCATATTTAAATTTTATTTGGTCAAATGTTTTCACTTTTCAACCAAATCACCAGCTTGATTATAAAAGTTGGTTCCTGAGCAAAAAAATGGTCACTAAAATATAACTATGAACTTGGAATGCAGAAAATCCTGAATCCACTCCACATCATCTGATAATAAACTGCTCCATAAACATTCAGGAACAGAGTGTAATAATGTACCAAAGACAAATTGTGATACTTATCAGTTAATAGAAAAAAGAACATAGGGACTGGGTGGACCAACAGTGCAGGACAGGGATACAAAAAGTTTGCATTATGAAAAAAAATCTACATTTATTATCTTCTTTCACGTTTGGAAATGAATTGGCATCTAGGGTTTCCAGTACCCAATAAGCAGGTGTTTGCCTCTGTAAATTAAAGCTACCTTCGCAGAGAGGCCAAAGTCTGAATGGGCATGGCACCAAAATACGTTTATAACTACCATAGTAGGTTTGATGCAGGATTCGAAGAAATACACACTTCTTCAGGTGGCTTTAAGTGTCAGAGTCACATAAAATGTATATTCCAAGCATATGTTATGACAGATGCAATTTACACCTGGGAACCTACGTAAACCATACATTGGTGAGTGATGCAAAAACTATATTTAAATGTACTTTATGTGTATTTGATAACCTGGAGGCGAGGTGGAAGAATCAGTTATGTGTTTTACAGACAGGGTTTTTATAGTACCAGGAAGCCCTCGAACTAATGGCGCAGAACACCCAAAGGAACAGAACGTCGAGGTCTGAGGGGTCCGGTCCAGACTGGATTACAGGAACCAGGATGTGCCGGGGTAAAGTTGGGTAGAAACATGCACGCAGGGATGATGATGATAATAGCAATTTGTAACGCGCATAGTCACTCCAAGGAATGTTCCGGCACGAGCCAGCATAGATCGGAAAGCGATCTTAATACTACGCAGCACACAGTACATATTTCATCTGTATCAATGGACGTGTTGCGCATGGTGCACAGTGTGGGAGGAAATGTTTCTGAATCACACAATAAATCATCAGTTTCCATGCTCGGATTCTGAAAGTGAATTATTTCTAGCGCCCCGTGCCAGCGGCAGGAACCTAAATTTGCGGAAGGAATCTTTGAGCACTAGGACCCCGCGGCCATGTGTTAACGGTGTAGAATTGACAAGCCCTGGTTCCCCTCATCTGCTTCTGCCGCCTTTCTAAGCCTGGTTCACAGCAGCAGGTGGTGGTGTGGTCTCTCGCTGGAGGTGACATCCCTGCCCCAGCCCCTCTCTCCCTGCGCTCCCTGACGGGCTCTCTCCTGTGCGGCGGAGGAAGGAGGTGGGAGGGAAGAGTGAGCCCAGCCAGACCCAGAGGCTGCTGCTGCTGCATCCTAGCAGCAGAGAGGCGCTGCCCTGCCCAATGAGAGCCAGGGGAGGCAGAACTGTCAACGACTGGGGCTCTCTTCTCCCCTCCGCTCGCAGACCCCGCGCATCGCATCCCAGCGCAGGACCGCCGTGAAGACTGCCGCCGACTCGCTGTTTGCTCCTCGGCTGCTGGTCAGGAATCACAGCAGCTCGCCTTCCTCTCCTGTTCTGCTTGGTTTCATAAGAAAAGTGCCTTGTTTTGCTAATTAAAAGTTAACTTTTCCTGGTAGCAAAGGGCTGCCAAGCAGCGATCCCTGCTATCGGCTTGGGAAATTAATAAACGAAAACAAAGGGCATAAAAAAAAATGAAGAGAGGGCATCCCGCGCCCAGCAAAATGAAAGATGCTGACAAAAGACACTTTCAGATAAGCCCCGTCTCGTGTCAGGAGTAGGACGGATTGCGAAAAGGCACCCCGCGATCTCCAGCCCGAGAGGACTCTGGATTTTCCGTTTCTCGTTGTGGAAAGTCGCGTGGGGAGATAGTATGCTCAGTCTAAACAGGCCTGAAGGATGTCGGAGGGTTCCCGCGCAGCCGTGCCCCGCTTCTGGGAGCCCCGCATCAAGGCCCTCCAGTAGGACAGGGGCGCCCCCCGAAGCCAGCTCTCGCTTTTATCTTGCCTTTATCCTCATACTGCTCACGCTGACCCCCCGTGCTGACTCTTCTTGGTGGTAAGTGTCCTTCGTGCTCTTCTTTTTCAACTCGGTTATAATCCACTATGATGAGGGAAGTGTGTGTGTATAAGGGGGGGGTGTTCTTGGGGCTCCTGTGGGTGGTCTGTGGGAACCTTCTTTGAAAAAGTGAGTTGTTATGAATACAGATACAAGTCCTCAAGCACCCGCCACTCTAGGAGCAAGCCTTCCCTCAAGGTTAACCCATATGCCTAGGTAATGAGGCTGCGTGGGCTGGCGCGTGCACCCAGTGCGTGCCTAGATGGAAGGTGTATAGCGCCTTGGGTTACTCCATGTGCCTAGGTAGTGAGGCTCTGTGGGCTAGCGCGTGCACCGAGTGCGTGCCTAGATGGAAGGTGTATAGCGCCTTGACGTGGTGTCCTGTCAGCGTCCTGGCGCTCCTGTAGGTTTTGTGATGCGCCTCGCTCGGAGTCTCTCTGGGCTGCTGGGAGTGTGCTTGCTGCGGTTCATATTGTTTCCGAGATGAGTTATGTTGGAGAGAGGACGGCGGAGCGGGAGTTACTTTGGTGCAGAAACACCCCACGCTCTGGGCTCCAGTTTCTACCTGCCCGTTGGGGCAGTATCTCTCTATCTGTCTGTCCTGCTCGTGAAAGGAGACCACGGAAGTGCTACTGAGTCCCTGTTGGGATATGACCGTGCCAGCCGGTTGGAGGCAGGGGTTCCCCGCCTGGAAGTGAGGGCGCGTGCGTTTACAGCGCTAGAGCGGCTGGTACCAGGTGTCTGGTGATATTGCCCGTTCCGTTAGTCAGTCAGTCTATTTGTCTGTCGGCGTATCTGTGCATGCCTTGGTTTCTGCCGGTCCACCCGAGTCTCGAGACACCGTCCACTCCTCCCTCTGCCTGTGTATCGAGCCTGTGCATCCTTCGGAGTGCCTGAGAAGACTGAGTGTTTGCGCAGTGCCTGACTGATGCTTCAGGCAGCGATGGGCCCATGCAGGTGAGAGCGCCTCAGACACACAAAGTGCTACTTCAGTGAATGATGCTGGGAAGCAGTGGAGAGCGCGTTGGAGATCTAAAGTGATGCTGGCAGGCAGGGCAAAGCGCCTTAAAGAAATCAATATCTGCTTCAGTGAGTAATGGTATCATGCTTCTGGTGAGCGCCTCGGGGAGACAAAGAGCGCATTCAGTGAATGAAGCTGGGATGCAGGTGAGGGCGCTTGGAGACATTAATTGCTGTTTTAGGGAGTGGTGGTCGCATGAAGATGAGAGGGCCATAGAGACACGTGGAGCTGGTTCATCGAGTGGCGCTGGCAAGCTGATGAGAGCGACTTGAAGACGCCTACAGCTGCTTCAGTGAGTGATAAAGGTATGCAGGTGAGAGCACCTCGGAGACACAAAGAACTGTTTCATTAAGTGATCTTGGTATGCAGGTGAGACCTCCTTCAGTGAGTGATGCCGCATGCAGGCGCTAGGATCACAAGAGCTGCTTCAGTGCGTGATAATGGTGCAGGCGAGAGCGCCTTGAGATCACAAGAGCTGCTTCAGTGAGTGATGCTGCTGCATGTAGGTGATAGCACCTTGAGATCCCAAGAGCTGCTTCAGTGAGTGATGCTGAATGCAGGCGAGAGCGTCTTGAGATCACAAGAGCTGCTTCCGTGAGTGATGATGGTGCACGCAGGCGAGAGCGCCTCGAGATTACAAGAGCTGCTTTAGTGAGTGATGCTGCAAGCAGGCGCTAGTGCCTTGAGATCACAAGAGCTGCTTCAGTGAGTGATGCTGCATGCAGGTGAGAGCGCCTTGAGATCACAAAAGCTGCTTCAGTGAGTGATGCTGCATGCAGGTGAGAGCGCCTTGAGATCACAAAAGCTGCTTCAGTGAGTGATGCTGCATGCAGGCGCTAGCGCCTTGAGATCACAAGAGCTGCTCCCGTGAGTGATGATGGTGCACGCAGGCGAGAGCGCCTTGAGATCACAAAAGCTGCTTCGGTGAGTGATGCTGCATGCAGGCGCTAGCGCCTTGAGATCACAAGAGCTGCTTCAGTGAGTGATGCTGCATGCAGGCGCTAGCGCCTTGAGATCACAAGAGCTGCTTCAGTGAGTGATGCTGCTGCATGCAGGCGAGAGCGCCTTGAGATCACAAGAGCTGCTTCAGTGAGTGATAATGGTGCAGGCGAGAGCGCCTTGTGATCACAAGAGCTGCTTCAGTGAGTGATGCTGCATGCAGGCGAGAGCGCCTTGAGATCACAAAAGCTGCTTCAGTGAGTGATGCTGCATGCAGGTGAGAGCGCCTTGAGATCACAAAAGCTGCTTCAGTGAGTGATGCTGCATGCAGGCGCTAGCGCCTTGAGATCACAAGAGCTGCTCCCGTGAGTGATGATGGTGCACGCAGGCGAGAGCGCCTTGAGATCACAAAAGCTGCTTCGGTGAGTGATGCTGCATGCAGGCGCTAACGCCTTGAGATCACAAGAGCTGCTTCAGTGAGTGATGATGGTGCACGCAGGCGAGAGCGCCTTGAGATCACAAGAGCTGCTTCAGGGAGTGATGCTGCATGCAGGCGCTAGCGCCTTGAGATCACAAGAGCTGCTTCAGTGAGTGATGCTGCAAGCAGGCGCTAGTGCCTTGAGATCACAAGTACTGCTTCAGTGAGTGATGCTCACTGTGCGCGCGGTTAAAATCTGTACCGCTGCGGAATCTGGCAGCTCGTAACCACAAGTGTACGCTACTTACCGCTGACTAGACCAGCTCTGTGCTTTCACTAAGCCCTAAAGGTGGGGCTGTCCTCTGACTTCTCTATCATAAATCATCTATCACAAGTCCCCGGGTGATTACGTCCAGTTCACTGTCCCACTGGGCAGCGGCGTTTCATCGCAATAAACTGGCGGGGAGGCGGATAAAACCCAAGAAACCAATAGGCCATGAGATGTCACTCAGTAACAGGGAAGGGCGGGTGGGACGCAACACCCGCCAGGACAGTGTGTGGAGTGTGGGACACCAAAAGGTAGGCCAGTGGGAGGAAGGCAATACACCTGTAGAGCAGTGGGTGGAACCCGATAAACCTGTAGGGCAGAAAACGGAACGCAATAAACCTGTAGGGCAGACGGTGGAACGAAATAAACCTGTAGGGCAGTGGGTGAAACGCAAACACACTTGTAGGGTAGTGGGTAGAACGTAATAATGCGGCAAGGCAGTGGGTGGAAAGCAATAAACCTGTAAGGCAGAGGCTGGAACGCAATAAACCTGTAGGGCGGTGGGTGAAATGCAATAAACCGATAAGGCAGTGGGTGAAACGCAATACACCTGTAGGGCAGTGGGTGAAACACAACAAACAGGGCAGTGTGCTTGACGAATTAACAAACTCAAGTTATATTTTCGGATTTGTAATTTCTTTCCATGGTTCCCTTGTAGAAATCCGCAGACACCAAAGAGGTCATTTAAACAGGAAATGCCCGCATTAAAAACGTAAACTCGCACAAACACCTGCACCTTGAAGCGGGGTGTACTTTCATCTTCCTCAAAAATGAGTGCGCCTGGCTGAGCTTTCTCGCTCTTTGCGTGTGTGTGGTGTTGGAATACACGTCCGTGCTTCAACGCACTCCGTGTAAGCAGGTACGGAATCAAAAACAACCTTAATGGCGTGGAGTATGGAGTATGGAGGTCCTGACAGACTCTAGCTCGCGCCGGGTGTCTTGGCCCTCAGCTGGGACTCACGGATGTGATGTCTCGTTTTAATGCAAGGCAGCGATCTCACAGCAATAGGCTGAGATCAACAGCGACACGAGCACGGATCTCGGGTGAGCGCACCGGCCAGAGACATGAAAACAAACGTAAACGTCGTGTCTGTGGAATACGCAGCAGTAATGCCTTATTTACATTTGAAGTGCCCGGTGATTAATATATATATATATATCCTCTTACTGTCTTCATTCGGGGTTCTCACATCCAGCTTTTGCATCTCACATGAACCCTTCCCTCTGTGATTTTAGTTCATGTGACCACGACTACAAACCAGAACTTCTTTATTTTGCCTGCACAAGTAACTGCTTGCGTAATTTTTACATAAAAATATAAGTTGTGAAGTCGATCTGAATTTCCATTAAATATGTACACATGATTCATCAACGCCGAGTATGGTTTTTAAGTTAACTATATCATTCATTAGAAGTATCTCATGTTTTTTTTTTATTATCAATGCGCTGACTACATAAAATACTGCGATGAAAAAACATAGCTCTGCCACTTTTTTTTATCACGATGCACCAAAAATGCCACGAATGTGGAAAAGAGGTTAATTAAAGGGTGCAATAATTGATTAGTGACGGGGTTATTGGCACTGCACGCGGATAAGCAAGTGCCCCGAGTGCGGTGCCTCTGGCGGAACCGCCGATCAGTGGATATTGGAAAAGCATTTCGGGCATCGGATAACATCCTTTAAAAGGTGCCCAGAAGTCAACAGCGCAACAAAAGCCAGCCCATTTCAAGCCAATCACAAATAAAGACACATGTGGAAAGATATATTTTTTAAGTGTCAAACGGAGAATTAGTTGGATTTTCTAGTAAAAGCGCTTTTAGGGGCGGTATAGTTACCATATATTGTCATTTCACATTAACTTTACAGACCTAAGGGATCAAAATGAGCTTCTTGTAAATACATCATCGCATTTCCGCCGCCCCGGCCGCGGGTTCCACCTCTCCCTGCGGCTGAAGAGCCTGTTCACGGAGCCACTGCACAAGTAGCGCCTTGACCCGCACGGGTCACTCACAGGCTGTGCTAAAGGGTCTCTCGTGGCTGGAGAGGCGCAGAGCTGCAGGACTGGCGTGGGTGGGCATTGTATTGCAACTGTGTTTTATCGCTCCAACTGCCCCGGGCATTATGCTGCCCACAGCCCAAGTGTAGTGGTTAATCCAGGGGTGATTGTTGGCGCTAGGGTACTTTTTGGGCACTGAAGGGACCCAGACCCTGCATCTGCTCCAGTTTCTTTGCAGCAGAAGTTGGGGTGATTGGTAGTGGGGAGGTTGTGCACCCACGCTGATGAGTGGGTGGGTTTAACAGACAGCCTGATTATATGCTGTTAGGTTGTAGAGTATGGCCCTCAAAGGAGGTCAGGTTGTGATCTTTGGGATTTTATCAGAGGAGCGGGAGGCCAGAGCCATGAATGTCCAACACCTGCCTTCTTTCTGGTGCATTGCTCTCCAGAAACATGCGCCTTGAGTCCATTGCACCTTCATCAGTGTGCTTTGCCGCGGCAGCCTTAGATACAGCGGGGCTGCTGTGCTGTTACCATCCAGCCGTGCCCACCGCCCGCCACACCCACAGGACCCACGGCTCGCGGCCCCCTGGTGCGATCTTCAGCGTAAGAGGTGGGTGGGCGGTGGAATTAAAGGAAGTAAACAAGCACACTTTGTATTTTTAATACGGCACAATGAAGTGGCCGATGGGAAATCTGTGTGAGGTAGGTTCTTGTGCTGCAGCTACGCTTCAGGGGACACGGGACACTGGCGGAAGTGCGAGTCAGCAGCAGGCACCAGTGTCGCGAGGCACGTGAGGGCAGCGCGAGGCGTCTAGTCAGCCTCAAGCAGCGCGTGACTCACGTGCGCCCAGACCCGGCGCAGCCACTTCACATACTAGGCAGAGTGATTGTCCACTTGTTGAATGTGTGTGAGTGAAAGGACGGGCGTGTGTGAGAGAGGGGGTGCGTGTGTGAGCGGGATGTGTGAGACTGAGAGCGAGAGGGGCCAGACTGTGCATGAGACTGCGTGGCTACGAGAGAGGGGGCTTGCGTCTGGGAGAGACTGTGTGTGTGTGTGTGAGAGAAAGGTGCGTGTGAACGTGAGAAATTGGTTTTGGGTCTGTGTGAGAAACTGTGCCCAGGTGATGGACGGGTGTGCGTGTATAAGAGAGTGTGCGCGAGCGAGAGTCTGTTCATAGTTGTGTATATGCGATGCGTTTGAGCAGTTCTTGTGAGATACTGCACTGTCAGCTCGTGTAATTAATGCACCGTGTGATCCTGTGCACAGCTTCTTGGACGTCTCGTTTACCGCGTGTCCAGGCTCCTTTTGGGCATTGAGATGAGGCAGTCGCAGAGTGAGCGCTTTAATCACACTAGATTGAGAGACGCAAAGAAAAGTAAGTGGCAATTGTTCGAGCCTTGTCTTTTGACTTAGGGTACGTTTGCCCCTGGTTGCTGCGCAGTGCGCAATCGCACATTTGCTGGTTACAAGTATTTGAGTTTAGAATGTGCCCTCGGCTGTTAAACATTCCTTTTTTCGAAGTCAGCCCGAGCGCCCTTTCTTCCATTAAGAGTTTGGCTTTATGACCTGAGCTTAGAAGCAGACCCAGCCACCCTCTCCCTTCAAAGGGATGCGCCGAGTGTCCTCTGCCCGGTTTATGGCGCTTTGTAACATCTCCAGAGGGCCCCTTTCATGTTCCCCGCTCGGGTTTCCTTCAGATCTCCGAGGTGCCGCGGACGGAGTCTCGAAGAGTGCACATGAGCGGCGCAGCCTGTCTGTTAAGTGGACCTTTGAACTTGAGAGCTATGGCTCGTTTTTATACCGTCCAAATTACTACCGTATGCCTGTCTGAAATCTATATGGGCAGAGGTGACACCCATTGCATGCCTCGGTGTAAATATGCGCCCCCCGCCTCCCTCCCAGGGTCTGCATTTCCCCCTTGTAAAGAAGATGTGGCCTCACACAGAGCCGAGCAGGGCTGCTGAAACAGGAAGTGACCTATCTACGCACACCCTAAAGTCGGGCCGCGGTGTAATCCTGTTTTAGCAAGAACTGGGAATTTAATTAATTATAAATACATTCATGTGAGAATAGTCACTGAGCCCTGCCTCCTCATTGTCCCATGAGGCCATTTTGTTTTGAGGTGTCTGACATATTGAACAAATAGCACAGGAGCTCTCTGGAAATAACTTTCCTTATAGCACCGGGTTCTTCTCACACATGAAGAGCTGGACATCGATTTGAGTGGTGTTTGGGTCTGGTTAAAACAGGATAACTGAAACCAGATTTGTTTGGGATTTAACTGGCACATTAAGAGAAAGAACGTGGTACAGTTGGCATGCACATATTATGAAGGCTATATATACAGGATGTATATAGTCGGTATTACACATATCAATGATTTGAGGCACATGGAGCTGTAGTGATGTGGCAAAAGTCACACAATTTGCTGGCAACCTACTGAAGCAGGATTCGAACCCAGGTTTCCGGGTTCCAAGTGAATTAGCGAGGTCTGACTCACGAAAAAATAGTAATCCAAGTTCCCCACTACAAATGGCCCCCTTTGCAGGCGGCCAAGAGAGAGAGTTGGGCATCTCGTTTTGGGCTTCACCCCTCTGCTTAAAAAACCCACTACTGATGTGAACGACCTCAACAACTTCCGCCCCATCACTAACCTACCTTTTCTTGCTAAAATCACAGAAAGATGTGTAGTGAAACAACTCTCTCGTCATATCAAGGACAATGATGTTCTTGATAACTTCCAGTCTGGCTTCATTCAAAACTGCAGCACTGAAACAGCCCTGCTGAAAGTGATTGATGATATGCTGCGGATACTCGATTCTGGGGAGTCTTGTCTTCTTACTCTCCTTGACCTTTCTGCAGCCTTTGACAGTGTCAATCACAGCACTCTCCTTAACACTCTTCAACAGAGAACGGGAATGGAGGGCACTCTGCTTAAATGGTTTGCTTCCTTCCTCTCTGATAGATCCCAAATGATCAAAATAGCGAATAGTCTTTCATCTGCTTTGGTGGTAGGTCAAGGTGTTCCTCAAGGCTCTATACTTGCACCCACATTGTTCAATCTCTATTTAGAACCATTTGGAAATCTCCTAAGCAAATCCGGGATCCACTATCATCTCTATGCGGACGACACTCAAATCTACCTCAAGGTTGCCTCCACTCACGATCCCTCCATCCTAAGCTCTACTCTCGACTCCATTCAAAACTGGATATTAAATCATCAACGGATTCTGAGTCCCTCTAAAACTGAATTCCTCCTCCTCTCCTCCTCACTTTCTTCTCCCCTGGTTCAATCATGGATGGATCAGATGAATCTACTTAACAATAAACCCATCATTGTCAACAGCGCAAAATCCTTTGGTGTCATACTCAACACTAAAATCAATCTACTCTGCCACATAAATTCCAGTGCAAAGTCTGCTCGATACCAACTGCGCCTTCTTTGGGGGATTTGTCGCTTCTTCCCGGAGCATGACCTTAAAACCCTGGTCCAATCGATGGTTCTCTCCAGACTGGACTACTGCAACTCTCTTCTTACTGGCCTCCCCAAATCCCACCAGTCCCCCCTTAAATCTGTTCAACATTCAGCAGCTCGTTTCATATATGGGGCCAAAAGAAGCGACCACATCACACTCATTTTATCCACCCTCCGTTGGCTTCCTATCGAGGCAAGATCTATCAACAAGACTGCCTGTATCACCAACAAAGCCTTGCACTCCTCCTCTCCTCGCTACCTGGCGAATAAACTGAAACTCTCTGGAGGCTCTAGACCATCACGTAATGCGGAAAATCTATTGCTTGAACTTCCCACTTTCAAGAAGGAAAGGTCGATGGCCCAATCCTTTTCAGGCAACGCAGTGAGAATCTGGAGCTCACTTACGCCTCAGCTCTGGACTTCCACCTCTTCCCAGGCCTTCAAAACTAACCTCAAAGCTCTCCTCCTTCAAAGACACTTCCAAATTTAATTCACACCCTCTCTATTATCTGAAGGAAGTCCTTCGATTATAGGAAGAAATGCGTTACTTACCTGTAACAGCAGTTATCCAGTATTGGTGTCTTTCATAGATTCACATGCCTGAATCATTCCCCGTCGTCGAGATGGGAGCCCCGGTAATAGAAAAGTAATGTCCTATAGACATACATAGAGAAAAATAGGCCTAAGGGCCTTGCCTTAGTAGCCTATCTATGTCCTTTTGTAAAAAGGACCAAATTTCCAAAGGTAGCCAATCAGCTACCACCTCCCTCTAGAACCTTCCTGCCAGGAGCCTCAGTCTCTCAGATTTTCGTACGCACCAAGCTAGGTAGACGTAACATATGCTCTGTAGTGAGAGATGAGTCCTTCCTGGGGAGGTGGGAGGGTTGCATGTGAATCTATGAAAGACACCAATACTGGATAACTGCTGTTACAGGTAAGTAACGCATTTCTTATCCAGTATTATGGGTGTCTTTCATAGATTCACATGCCTGAATCAGAATAGCAAGCAATACATTATGCACATATGCGATGGAATATAACAGTCTGAGATAATACATATCATGTGACTAGATACCATCAGTAATATAAAGAGTAAAGTAAATAAATGTGCATACCATTGCAGGACGGTGGGAAGTAGGAAGGCTCATCTTACTGGAAGAGATGGCGAAGTACAGCTTGGCCCACAGCTGCATCCTGCATCAGTTCCGTGTCCAGGCAGTAGTGTCTGGTAAAGGTGTGCGGCGATTTCCAGGTGGCCGCTCTGCAGATGTCCAGAATCGGTACACCAGCGAATAGTGCTGCCGATGTGGACACAGCTCTCGTGGAATGTGCTCGGACTGAGGAATGTAATGGACGTCCGGCTTTGTCATGACAAAATGCAATTGTTGCCGATATCCATCTGGAAATGGATTGTTTGGAGAGTGGCATGCCTTTTCTCGGCCTGCTGAAGGCAACGAAAAGTTGTTTGGTCTTTCTGAAAGCTTTCGTTTTGTCCAGGTAAAATTTTAGACATCTCTTAATGTCCAAAGAGTGAAGAGATCTTTCCGCCACTGTGCCTGGGTTCGGGAAGAATGAGCGAAGCACAAGTGGTTCATTGAGATGGAAGTCCGAGGGGACTTTAGGAATGAAACGGGGGTTGGTTCTCAATATGACTCTGTCCTCTCGAAATTGCAAGAAAGGATCCTGTATCGAAAGAGCTTGCAACTCACTGACTCTTCTGGCTGATGTTAAAGCTAAAAGAAGTGCAGTTTTCCAGGAAATGTATTTGATTTCAGCCCTATGGATAGGTTCAAATGGATGTTTCATTAATTGATTGAGTACAATATTCAGATGCCACATTGGTGGTATTCGTCTTGGTCTAGGGAAAGATCTGTAAAGCCCTTTAAGAAACTGTTTTATCAGTCTGTTGGACCATAGTGAAGGGCCTTTTGAAGACCTTGTGAAGCGTGAGATTGCTGCCAGGTGTACCCTGATGGAAGCATGCGCAAGACCTGTTTGGGCTAGATGCAGGAGATAAGGCAGTATCTGCTCTGGAGTGATCCTGAAAGGGTGTATATTGTTGTCTTTACACCAAATACAAAATCGTTTCCATTTCAAGGAATAAGTTTTGTTCGTGCTAACTGCTCTTGCTTTAGCTAGGACTTCCTTGCACTCCTGCGGGATGCTTAGGTGACAGAATTCTCGGTACTCAGGAGCCAAGCCGATAATCTGAGAGATTTCAGATTCGGGTGGAGTATCTGGCCTTTGGACATCGAGAGTAGAGAGGGATGTTGAGGCAGTTGGATTGATGGACGGACTGAGAGGCGACGGAGGTCCGCGAACCAATGTTGTCTCGGCCAGTATGGGGCAATGAGAATCAATGTGCAATGTTCCATTTTCATCTTCCGGATGACTCTGCTCATCAGGGGAAATGGCGGAAATGCGTACGCAAACACGTTGCGCCATGCGATGGAAAATGCATTTCCTAATGACCCCTGTTGGGGATGCCAACTTGCGAAGCTGTGGCATTTTTTGTTCTCCTTGGTGGCGAAGAGGTCTATTTGTGGTTTTCCCCATGCCGAGAAGATGTTGTCTAGAACTTGTTGGTTCAGTTCCCATTCGTGGGACATTGACCTCTGTCTGCTGAGAGCGTCTGCTATGACGTTGTCTTTTCCTGGGACATACTCTGATGTTAATGTGATGTTGTTGAGCAGTAGCCAGTTCCAAATTTTTTGTGATTCGCGAGACAGCGTCAGCGAGCGTGTCCCTCCCTGCTTGTTTAAGTAGTGCATTGTGGTCGTGTTGTCCGTCCTCACAAGCACTGCTGAATTTTTGATGCGAGGGAGGAATGCCTGCAGGGAGTGAAGGACTGCACGTAGTTCTAGGAGGTTGATATGCAGAGCCTTCTCTTGCTCCGACCATCTGCCGCTGATTTGTAAGTCTTGAAGGACTGCACCCCATCCTTCGAGAGATGCGTCCGTCCTTATGACGTGTGGAGTTTCTGGTAACAAGAACGTGAGACCTTTGGATAGGTTCTTGAGCTTCATCCACCAACCCAGCGTCTCGGATATTTGTCGAGTGACGACAATGTGATCCTCGAAGGAATCTGTACATTGGGTCCACTGTTTGGTCAGGGCCTCCTGAAGGGGGCGCATTCTGAGCCGACAGTGAGGGATGAGTAGAATGCAGGAAGACATCATCCCTAGAAGAGATTTGAAAATCCTTACTTTGATGGTTGGTTTTGAAGATATTGCGGTAGCTAGAGTCATCAGTTTGTTTTTTCTTTCCAGAGACGGGAAAGCTTTGGAGGAAATGGTGTTTATAGTGGCCCCCAGAAATGTGATTATCCTGGTGGGTTGTAAAGTAGATTTTTCGAAGTTGAGAGTCAAACCTAGGTTCCGGAAAATATCGAGACAGGCGTTGGAAGACAGCTGCGCGTCGGTGAGAGACGGTGCTTTCACCAGCCAGTCGTCCAGGTAGGGGAAGACCTGGTGATTCTGTTGTCTCAGGTAAGCTGCCACAGGAGCCAGGCACTTTGTAAAAATGCGAGGCGCTGATTTGAGGCCAAATGGGAGGACACAAAATTGGTAGTGGAGACCTGCTACTTCGAATCGTAGGAATTTTTTGTGTCGTCTGTGTATTGGGACATGGTAATATGCATCTTGCAGGTCCAAAGATGTCATAAAGTCTCCTTCCTCCAGGGAGCCTAGGATTTCCTGGATAGTCACCATTCGAAACGATTGGCTTTTCAGGAAGGCATTGAGCGCCCTGAGATCTAGAATGGGCCTCCATTTCTTCTTTTTCTGTTGGATTAAAAAGAAGCGGGAATAAAATCCCTTTCCCTTTTGAGCTGATGGGACTCGCTCTATTGCTCCCTTTTTTATCATGGAAGAGATTTCCTTCAGTAACATACGAAGGTGTTTGTGATGATGTTTGTGAGGAGGGGTTAATGGTGGTATGGAGTTGAATTCCAAGGTGTGACCGTGTTGAATCAATTGTAGTACCCACCGATCCGTCGTAATCATTTTCCAATTTTGGAGGAAATGTGTCAGCTTGCCACCAATTTTGAGCGGACAGGATGGTGGGGGGACTGGCTGCGGGAAATGGTCATTGTCTTCCGCCAGCCGTTTTCTTTTGCGATTTGCCCCTGAAGTTCTGTCTCCCGTAGGGGGTCTGACGACTTTGTTGTTGCTGTCGCTGCGGGTATTGTGAGCGATTTTGATTATATGAGTATGTGGATTTGCCTTGATAGGATCCTCTGTATGTGGATTGTCCTCTTCCTCTGTGCCCTCGAAAGGACTGGTTTCTGAATTGTAAAGTCCCGAGGGCCCTTGCAGTATCGGTGTCTTTCTTAATCGTCTGCAAGGCTTCATCTATTTTAGCTCCAAATAGTTGTTGTCCGTCATAGGGCATATCTACAACTTTGGTTTGTACCTCTTGCCTGAAGGACGTCGCTTTGAGCCATCCTTGTCTGCGCAAAACTGCGGCGCCTGCAAGCTGTCTGAAGCCTGTCATGGCGACATCGACAGCTGAATCTATGATTTCTGATGCTGACATTTGACCTTCATGAAGGAGTGCCTGGACCTCATCTTTCAAGTCGTCAGGCACGTGCGAGAGATATGGAGCAATATCTTCCCATAGTTGCCTATTGTATCTGCCCAGCAGAGCAATGGCGTTGGCCACTTTGACCGTCATGGCTGACGTTGTGGAGAAGCGTTTGCCTATGCCATCCAATTTCCTGCCCTCCTTGTCTGGTGGTGCTGACAGTGGCGAGGATGGGTTTCTGGAGTTCTTCTGGGCGGCTTGAGTGACGACCGAATCTGGTTTTGGATGTGAATTAAAACAAGTGGCTGCCGTTGACGGAGCTCTGTATTTTTTGTCCAGTCTAGGGACCACTATTGAAACAGATGCAGGAGTTTGCATGAGTTGTAGCCCCTGTTCCCAGATATGTTCTATTATGGGAATGGACCGTGCCTCCTTCCTTATGGGGTCTTTGAAGTCATACAAGAAACAATCTGTTACTTTTGTTTCCATTGCCATGTGAAATCTAGTGGCCGCTCTCTCTATTAAATTGTGGAATCCACCGATATCCACTGGTGGAGAGTCTGATGTGCTGGGTTCCGGTGTGGCCGGAGAATGAGCAACGTAATCCTCATCATCTCTGTTTTGAGAGAGGTCATCTCTAACCTCGCCTTCCTCAGGAGGTTCGTCGTCATCATCAGAGGATTGTATGTTGTGAACCTGTTCATTGTCTTGAGGAATAACCAAAGGTGCTGGTCTTGCCCTTGGTGATCTTTGCTGTTTGGAAGATTCTTGAGAATTGTCATGTGAAGGTGTCGCCGACGATTCTGGGAATCGCTTTTTATAGTCTGTGATCAGGAATTGAAGATCATTAACTATCTCAGCCGGCAATACGATCATTGGAGTGACTTGAGTATGTACCTGAGCCCGAACAGTTTCTTCCGTAAAAATAACATCATCTCCGTCATCGTCAGTACTCTGGCATTTGACATTGAGATCTGACGGGCTAGTAGCTTGTTCGAATTGTTCATCATCTGATTCGTCAGCTTGTAGTATGTGAGAAGGAAGCAGTGATTGAACCCTACTGGGTGATGTCAATTCGGGCGTAATAGGGAGTTTGGTGACCTTTTTTGAAGGAATTAACTCCGCTTTTTTCCATGGCGTCGATGATGTCGTCGTCGACGAGGTCGTCGACGGTGTCGTCGACGGTATCGACGTCGAGTGTCCCTTCGCCGATGAAGCTGTCGTCGACGTGGCGGTCGTCGACGGTGCGGCTGTCGACGATGTCTTCGTCGACGCGATCGTCGACGGTGCCTTCGCCGTCGTCGATGCGGTCGTCGACGGTACTTTCGCCGTCGTCGATGTGGTCGTCGACGGCAGTTTTGTCGTCGGCGGCGTAGTAGCCGTCGACGATGCATTTGTCGTCGGCGGTGCTCCTACCGTCGTCGGTGTCTTCGTCGACGATGCGGTGGACGTCGACTGAATTCTCGTCGACGATGTCGGTGTTTTCTGTTTTGTCGACGTCGACGGTGATTTGACAAACGATTGCTGTTTTTTAATAAGTACAATCGACGATATTGGCTTACCCGTCGTCGACGAGTGGGTGGTCGTCGTCGTTGAAGTCAAGGCTGACGATGCCACCGTCGTCGAGACTGTCGTCGTCGATGTGGAAACATAGTTCGTTTTTCTTGAAGAGAATGTCATGGAAGTAGACGACGAGGACTGCGATGGCTTTCTGAAGGTTGCAGCATCCTTCACAGACGTGTCAGATCTTGCCTCAGAAGACTTTGAAGTAGTCTTTTTGTGAGGGACGTCTGGATGGCCAGGGGAAGCCTCCCTTGGCCTTTTTAAGGACAGTTTTGAGGAAACTGAAGCCATTTCACTGCCCTCCGAGGAGAGCACCTCATCATCTCTGGTTTTGAGTCTGTTCAACCAGAGGAGCAGTCTGCCTTCTCTATCCTTAAGTGTTTTGGAAGAGAATGTTCTACATACCCTGCAGTCCTTTACTGTGTGGTCAGGGTAGAGGCAGTAGAGGCAAGTCTCATGCTTGTCGTCGACGTGCAGTCTCTTCTTGCCACAAGAAGAACAAGCTCTGAAGAGTCCTTTTTTCTGTTGTTCAGCCATAGTTGAAATATAATCCAAGTTTTTTGAAGAAAAGTAGAGAGTTTGAAGAAACCTGAGGAGAGATCAGGTGGGGACTCCCTAGCACAACGTGCGGTAGAAAATCTGAGAGACTGAGGCTCCTGGCAGGAAGGTTCTAGAGGGAGGTGGTAGCTGATTGGCTACCTTTGGAAATTTGGTCCTTTTTACAAAAGGACATAGATAGGCTACTAAGGCAAGGCCCTTAGGCCTATTTTTCTCTATGTATGTCTATAGGACATTACTTTTCTATTACCGGGGCTCCCATCTCGACGACGGGGAATGATTCAGGCATGTGAATCTATGAAAGACACCCATAATACTGGATAAACTCTGTTCTACATGACTATAGAAGTGCCTTCCCAATGTGTTCTTTTGGTTTGAGAGTCTGCCATTTATTGCAGTATTATACTTCTATTTGTATTGTGTACTCCTTTGTAACATGCACACATCACTTTCCCTCTTGTAATGTATCATTTGCTACCTCTTGTATTTTGTTTGCTTTTGATACATGCACATTTGCCACCATTGCCTTGTGTAGCGTAACGTTTATTTGTGTGTTTTGAGCATCTGCCATTTAGTGCAGTATTATACTTTGTACACTCTTGTAACATACACACGTCACTTTTTTTCCTCTTGTAACGTATCGTTTGCTACCTCTTGTGTCTTGTTTGCTCAATACATGCACAATTGTCACTATTGCCTTATGTAACGTAACGTTTACTTTTGTAACATGCTCACTTGTAAGTTTTCCTCATGTTTCACTACTGTTCTTATTGTGAAGCGCTCTGACACCTTCGGGTGAAGTCTGCGCTATATAAAAACGCATAAAATAGATAAATAAATAAAAACACAACAATTGGGTCTGAAAATTGTGGCCGTGATAATTCTGGGCCTTGTGATACCGTAGCTGGACTTTCCCGCAAAGCTATAGGGGCTGCGGGCAGCTGTAAAAACACTGGCCTCTAACTATTCTGTAAAGATAGGGTGAGGGGAGAATCCAGCGGCTTGA
The DNA here is from genome assembly GCF_964261635.1 of Lissotriton helveticus. Lineage (NCBI taxonomy): Eukaryota > Metazoa > Chordata > Amphibia > Caudata > Salamandridae > Lissotriton > Lissotriton helveticus. The sequence continues at coordinate 1,476,315,355 of NC_136065.1, forward strand.
TGTAAAATTACCCTTGCAGAATGTGACGTGGGATCTCAGATATTAATGATTGGCCTCAGGTTGATTGGTCCCTGCTAAAGGGCTTGGGTCCCCTGAAGATTCCCGCATGACTTGTGATTCACAAAACCCAAGGTTCTCACCTAGGTAATAAAAACAAGTATTCGATTTTCAGGCTTTATTCTGGTAATTTACTTTTTGCCCTTTTTAGGTGCACATGGAATATGTTTTCCCATGTCGGGAAAAAAACGGTTCTTACATAGCCTGAAGACATTAATGTCTTTGGACGCTTTCCCACCCTAGTTGAGCGCTTCTCCAGTGACTTTTAGGGTTGAAGGTATGAGTGTAAATGGGGCGGCAGAAGTCACTGCAGAGTGTTGTGAACGTTCTCAAAGTTGAGACGTTGTGGGTACTCCCAAATGGTCGATGGTACCCCTGCTGTGCCTCCACTGGCAGGACCAAGTTTCCGGTCACACTTGTATATTTTCCACCACCCAAAGTTAGATTTAAGGTTGGACAATTCTGTGACTGGAGATTTTGAATGTTTGACCTCATATTCTATTTATTTACATTCATAAACCTGGAGACTTTGAATGTTTAACCGTAAACTCTATGTCTTGCAGTCAGAAATTATTGCTGCGCGTTTTGAAAATGAGGCTCCTAGGTACTAGAAATTGACATTTAGGGGTGTGCTAAACACAGTATGTGGTGGGCTCAGAGCAGGCTTTGGTGCGTTTGCCCACATAACATACACTTCAGAAGAATCTACATCTTCAATATAGATGTGTAAATGGAGGCAATGGATTTGATTGATTGAGGTTGAAGATTTCAGATTAAGAACGCATACTTCTAATAGTTGTGCTTTGCCACCTAAGGGGAGTACCTTAAAGCCAGAGGCGTTGGTTGCCATAAGAGCAATAGCTGAAAAACTCCAGTGCTTTTTTGAAAGTGGGTTGTGAAAATGTACATGTTCTAGATCAATGCTATGGATGAAGTCTCCTTTTTAGATGGCTCGGCAAACACTTTGAAGGCCACAACTTGAAGTTTTCACTTTTGTTGAATTGTTCAGCACTCTTAGGTGAGTGATCGCCAAACATTTCTTAGGCTTTTAGCTGCTAAGCAAATACCTAGAGCCACATCTTTGTTAATTTATGGATACTAGAACTGTTTCTCTCTCCTTTCTGTGCACGTGGCTGAGCCTTCAGTAGATGAAGAGACAGGGGGGCATATTTACAAAAAATGTTGGAGAACGGAGATATGCCAAATTTGGCAGCGCCGGGCCCCACATTTTGAAAATGCAGGGATGCGACTTATTCACAAGAATAAGGCGCACCCCTGTGTATTCCCTCACGCTGGCGCAAAAAAAAGCTGCCTAGCACCAGCACAGGCACCCTGTTGGGAAAACGTCGGGACAACGTGGGCAGAGCCAAGCGTGTCCCAACAATGCAAACGCTACCACGCTTGCCTTAACCAGACATATGCCTGAACCACGCATATGCCTGGTTAAGGCAGCGCGCGGTCTAGCTGTCGGAATGGGTGGAAACAGGAAGGATCAGGAGAGGACGCAGTGAGGTAAGTGGGGCTGAGGCCAGGTTTTGGGGATGGGGTAATGTTTTAGGGTTGGGGTCATTTTCAGGGCTGATGGGTTGGGGTTGTTTTCAGGGCGGGGGAGTCAGGGATGTTTTCGGGCTCAGGGGGTCGGGTAGTTTTTTAGGGCTCAGGGTAGTATTAGGACTTGTGGGGGTCAGGGATTTTTTTAGGGCTCGGATGAGGGGGTCAGGGTAGTTTTTAGGGCTTAGGGAAGGGTGGGGTGTTTTTAGGGCTTGGGGAGACAGGGAAGTTGTTAGGGCTAGGAGGGTTGGTTTTCATGAGGGAAGTGGGTAGTTTTAGGCTTCTGGGTGAGTACTTGGGGGGCCGTTTAATGGCTCAGAGAGGGGGGCAGGGATCAGGATACCTTTTATGGCTTGGGGCAGGGTAGTTTTTTTAGGGGTCGGGTTCGTTTTCAGGGTGGGGTCGTTTTTAGGGCTTGGGGGCAGGAGTCGGGGGGGTTACAGTTACCTGATAAGTCTTAAACACGCATATGTCTTTGCCACACATGCCTAAACAACACATATGTCATTGTAAAGGCATGTGTTGTAAAGGCATGTGAGTGGTTAAGGCATATGTGTGGTTAAGACTTGCATGGTTAACACCGCGTGGAACCCGCATGCGTGGTAATCGCATGCGTGGTTCTGTCACACAACCACCCTGCCGCCATGCTGCAAGGGTGCCTGCACTACCGAGATGAATGTTTAAGTGCAGGAAGGTACACCTTCCTGCACGTAAACAATCAATAATGGCGGTTTCCTCTTTGTCTGTGTGCTGCAGAATGCAGCACACATGGAAAGAGTTAAAAACAATCTCACCATTCTAATGCCTGCTACCCCATGTCATTAATTTTTGGTGCTGCCTCAGCCCTGTAAATCTGGGAAAGCGTCAAAAAGCAATGGGTGTTGCAGTGGAACGTTCACAGCAATACCCACTGCATGCCCTGTTGCCGCAGAGGAATGCAGTGGAAAGGGGCATATTTACAAGGTGGTGCTAAGCCACGCCAAGTGCCTTTCTACCACCTTGTAAATATGGAAAATGGTGCTACGCCTCCGAAGCGTCAAAAAATGAATGCTCTGGTGGCGATAGGGGCTTGTAAATAAGCCCCATGGTTTTATCTGGCAAAGCTTGTAATTTCGTCTGCTTTTTTAGGAATTGAGGACAACTGAGAACCTTGGCCTCATTGCTAACTTGTTAGAAGTAATTTCTGTGGAGACGGGTCCAGAATATCTGCCATTCTTTAAATACTGGGGTGGTGTAGGTGAGTATGTTACATGAGTCCAAAATGTCCGCCATCCGTTTCCATAGTGGGGTTGTGTAGGTGTGGAGGTCAGATGAGTCTCGACCATCTACAAACACTTAGAACCCCAACCTGCCATCTCCAACATCCTCAGCCTCCTCACTCCCACAGACACTAACTCCAACCATCAGATCCCCGCTTGCGACCTGCTCACCACCACATGGTTATCCACAGAAGCAGGACTATCAGCAACAAGCTCACTGCATCTTTAATACGTCCATCACCTCAGCCTCCTTCCCAGAAGAATGGAAACACGCTGAAGTCAAGCCCCTCCTCAAGAATCCATCCGCTGACCCCAACGATCTCAAGAATCATGGCCCATCTCTATGCTCCCCTTCCCCGCCAAAGAATTTGAAAAGGCCATCAACTGCCAACTCACAGAATACCTGGAAAACAATGATCTACTGGGTACATCCCAATCCGGATTCCATGCAAACCACAGCATTAAAACCACCTTGATCGTATCCACCAACGATATAAGAACCTTCCTAGACTGAGAAGAAACAGCCGCCCTGATCCTCCTCAACCTCTCAGTAGCCTTTCAACTCTATTCCACCCAGTAGCGTCTGGCAGGGAATGGGAGTGGAGAGGCAGGTGGGGGTCACAGGGGTGGGAATGACAAAATAAAAAAAACATACCTCCTCACCACGTCTCTTCTCCATTGTCTCTCTTACGTCGTCCCTCGTTGTCTCTCAGCCAGAACCAGGAAACAGACAGGCTCCCGCTCCTAAGCCAATCATAGAGCTGCAATTCAGTGTTGTGATTGGTTTGAGCATCATGGCTCGGCATTCCGATGGGAATGGGTGGCTCGGCATGTTCCCCACCAGGCTGTGTAATGCAGCCTGGTGGGGATCGTGCAAAGTGCGCAGGACTGCTTGGCTAGCCCAAGCAGTCCGGCACTATTTGGAGTGCAGCAACCACTTCTCCTCCCGGATGTGTCCCAAGAACATCTTCTGCTGCATCCCTCTAGGCTCATCCCTCAGCCCTACTTTGTTCAACACCTACCTTACCCACCTTGGCTAACATCGTCAGAACTGATAGACAGATCATCAATTCCTACACAGACAACACCCAGCGCATCCTGTCTCTATTTGAAGACCCATCCACCACGAGGGCCAGCTTCTGCCTGTGCATGACTGGCATTGCTGACTGGATACAAAACAACTGCCCCACACTCAACACAGAGAAAACAGAAGTACTGATTTTTGGGAACAACACCTCACACTGGAATGCCTTCTGGTGGACTGCTGAACTAGGACCCTCACCCACTCCTACATACCATGCCGAAACCTCTGCATCATTCTGGATAGCAAATTCACCATGAAGAACCAGATCAAATTAGTCTCCTCTGCCTGCTTCCTCACTGTTCACTTGCTCCAAAAGCAAATGGATCCGAATCAGCATCAGACACACCGTCACTCAAGCTTTCATCATTAGCTGCTTGGACTACGGCAATGCACTCTACGGAGGAACTACCACTCACCTCCTCAAAATACTGCAGACCATACAGAACTCAGTGGACAGACTCATCCTCACCATCCGTAAACGGGCCCACATCACCCTACACCTCAAGAAACTCTATTGGCTACTTGGTCCCAACAGATGTAAATTCTAGATGCTGACACGCCTACAAGGCCCTGCACAATCAAGGACAAGCATACATCAACCACCGCCTGAGCTTCCACCAACCCTCCAGACACCTGAGCTCTACCTCCCTCTTCCTTGCTCACACATCCCACATCCACCGAAGAAACAGGGGAGGATGCGCTTTTCCTACCTCGCTGCACATTCCTGGAACACCCTCCCCCTCCACCCCTGGACCTCACCCTCTTTTCAGGTATTCAGAAATGGAATAAAGACCTGGCTGTTCATATGATACTGCACAAGCAGCATGGCTTTCAGCATCTGGATTCCCTCGCAGGTGACTAACAGCGCTTTATGAATCCTATTTGATTGATTGATGAGTCCATAATGTCAACCATCCTTTTCTATACTACTATACTAATGTGGTGTAGGTGAGGAGGTCAGACTAGTCAATGTCTCCCCTCCTTTCCCATATTGGGGTGATGTAGGTGAGGAGGTCAGAATGTGGTCAGCTGAATCCAGAATGTCTGCCATGCTTTCCCATACTGGGGTGGTGTAGGTAAGGAGGACAGACGAGTCTATGTCTGCAATGCTTTCCCATAGTAAAGTGGTGTAGACAGAGATGTCAGAGGGGAAGTCAGGCTGGTGTTGACAGTTTTAGGAGTATTTCCAGGACCTCCACAGTATTTTGAATGAATGAAGCACACATGACACCAGAATGCTTGACAGAGGGTTCTGAGTCCTCCACAAATACTACAATGATGGGTTAGAATGTTTCATTTTCTTGAGTTTTTTTGCGCCTGAAAGTCTTGCATGGCCATGACCTGGCAGTACCATATTTGGCTTTAATCTCAGCAGTGGAACAATCCACTACTGGGGGCCACAAAGCAGAGTCCACAAAGGGCAAGCTATTGACTAGAATCCCAAATACAAGAGGGAAATCAGATATACAGGGTCACAGATGGTTTTGGAGTACACATTTGAGCCATTTTGTGTACCAGAATGTTAGTGCACAAAAAACCCCAACATGTTTCAATGCTCGGGGATTAGCACATTTTCTCACAATGTTAGGTCTGCACCTAGGATGAGACACTATTAATCTCTATGGTGAATACTAGGACCGGCAGTCCCCTAAGGTGAGGGGTGGAATAAGGGTAAGGGCACTTGGGAGCCAAATATAACCATGGGCAAAAGTAGAGCAACACCATATCTCCTGCACAATCATGTAACACTCTGACATGGGTGCAAGGTCTATCACCAGCAGGAAGATGGGACTTCAGCTCTGTTAAGCAACTTGTTACAGAAAAGTAAGGTGGAATCCTGAAAAAGTAAATCAGGCTAAGGCAATCAGGAATAGTTGAGATTACACTAGCAATCCACAATAGATAAAATGTGAGAAATAGAACTTTATATAACTTCTTAATAAACACATTAATCACAATTGGTAACACGTGGATTTCTCCAGCACACCAGTTTGAATAAAACTGGTAACAGGAAGGTTAATGAACGAATTGTGTGTAGGTAAATGGACATTTCAAGACAAGGGAAATTTCATTCAACCTGTTTTTTTGAGGAAAAAATGGGCCGTGCTACTGCCAGGTCCCAAGTGATCATTCTTGTAACAGCTTAAAAAGACAAGCATTGGCAAAGGCAGAAGGTAGCGCCTATGGTAGAGCAATTTGTTTTATCAAGTTCTTTTAGCCATGTTGTACAGCACAAGGGAGAGGAGGGTTACTTGAAGGCTCAGGTGTGGGTAGTGGTAAAGGGAGGTGACTGTGACTTGAGGTCCCCCACGTGGGTAGAGGTAAAGGGAAGTGATGGTGACTTGAGGGTTCAGGGTGGGTGGAGGTAAAGGGAGGTGAGTTTGACTTGATGATTTGGGGATGGGTAGAGGTAAAAGAAGGTGAGGGTGGCTGAGGACTTGGGGATGGGTAGATGAGGGGGTGACTTGAGGGTTCAGGGTGAGAGGAGGTAAAGGGAGTTAAGGGCGATTTTATGGTTCAGGGGTGGTGAGCGCTAAAGGGAAGTAAGAGTCATTTTATTGTTCGTGGGTGGGTAGAGGTATAGGGAGGTAGGGGTGATTGAGGGGTTCGGGGTCGGTAGTGGTAAAGACAAGTAAGAGTGATTTTAGGCATTAGGGGTCAGTAGAGTTAAAGGTGAAGCATAAACCTTTTGAAATCCCTGTTGTTTTATGATGAGTAAAATATTCTCCAAATTATGAAAGAAGTAACCAACAAGTAAGCAAATGTGACACAGTGTAAAGTTAATTCATAATAACACATACTGTACGGCACCAGCCTTAAACAAAGGATATATATTTACTGTTTCATCATCAATCAAAGCTACAGTCGCAATATATGCTTTGGAAATTGGTCACATGATACAAAGTTTCAGGATTGCTAGCTGTTTACGTTCAGGTCTTGGAAATACAGAGCGCGTGCTTCCACTCTGATGGTTTCATGTTGTCTTGAAACAAATATTAAAAAAAGTACCACGATCCAGTGCAAGCTGCACCTAAGAACACCAAACAATAAATCAATCTATACCTGGTCAATGCACTATGGAAGAAAACTAAAACACACAAAGGCAACGTAAAGCCAACCACCAGTGACGCGCTCACCAGTGAAAAGCAAGAATAAAAAGATTGACTCGAATAAAATTGATAGAGGCCTACTCGAGTTAGAAATGGAAAAAAGCAAAGTGTTTTGATCACCAGTGCAATAAGGCGAGCCAGTCCAGTGTGCATTATAACACTGCCTTTGGTACGAGCATTGGTTTCCACAGAACTTCATCACAAGGTAGAATGGCAAAAAACATACTGTATTAACAAAATATATAACATCAGCAACAATGCATTAGTTTAATTTGATTCTAGTAAGTTAAGACTACAGTGGGAACATACTTGCAAATCTGAAGCCATCATATGCTGACCTGCCAAGTGAACGGATCTTTTCAAGAAATTCTGAAGGCTGCACACTTTATGCTAGTAAGTGAGATAGAAAATTGATATAGTACACAGACCTAACCAACTTCACATGGTATGAACTGAAGGAAGGCAGTGAAAAAGAATAACAGGGAACACCACAGAATCCTAACAGCTTTACATGGGCTGTTGTTATTTTGCAGTCACATTCATATAAAGCTTCATACCTTGACAAGGCACCACCGTGTATTTGTTGACAGGTACCACAATAGCTCCCCAAAGTCCTATAGATGAAAGCATGTTGGTCACAAAATACAAACGAGTAGTGTATAGCATTATAGAAGAGGACTTGATTGGTGCTGTTTTCATGTTTTTGTCGCTGTGCCTAGTGTGAATTTGAAGTGAACAGGAGTGAGACGGGACATTTAAACAGCATATGCTGATGTTGAGATGAATATGAGATGTGTGAGTGCAATATGTCGTTTGTCGTAAGTGTTTTGGTGTCATGTGTATATGACAGAGACTGCTCAAGCTGTGTCACCACAAACGTAGCTGGTTTGGTAGAAAATGTGATAAGAGGCACAGTCATTCAAACAGATGCCTACCATCTGTGGAAAAGGAGGTGACATACAGTTTCTGCCCACCAGCTCTGATGCCTAGGTATGAGTTCAGATATGAAGGTGCTGGATATGGGGATGAAGTTTGTTGCAAATGTGGTCTAGGATTCTAGCTCTGTGCAGGACTGAAAGGAGCTATCAACAGGTATTGGCATTATGCACAAAGCCATGGTGTTTGTTTTCAAGATTCTCCCTAGAGCGGAAGGCAGAAGCTCATAGCAAAGGACATTATATGATGAGCTGAAAGAGTGGTGATGAAATGAGACAAATGCCGTGGACAGGTCCAGAAGAAGTGGTGCAGTGATGTCAACCTGCCCATGATGGTTTTCAGATCGTCCAAGATGTAGATCTGGGTGGATCCTGTGCCTCTTCCACAGTGGAATCCAGTTAGGTGGTCTGAGAACGAGTTGTTTTCTTCAAGGAATTTCTGGCTTTGAATGAATGTGTCTCCTTCAATCAGTTTATTAATAAGTGGTAACTTTTGAGCGTGATCTGTTGCTAGCCAGGTCTGTTGGGTGGAGATCATTCAGCTCGATGAGGAGAATGTATATAATAATAGTAGTTGTCCATTTTCATCACTTGTTTTGAAGCAGTCTTCGATAGCAGCATGTTCTTGAAGCTTGGTGACGAGCAGGGGTAAGAGGATGAACCCACAGGTTCAGTAGCCTTGACAAACTCATGGAAATCCAAGACCGTGATTTGCTTGGAGAAAGCAAGAGTTAGATGTCTGGTAGTCAATGCAGTCCTCTTTGTCTTGATCTTGCAGAGCTAGGAATATGGAGTCTTGCTAGCAAATTCTAGCACCTTAGTTATTTTGCCATTGTAGCCTTTGCAGAAGTGCATTCAGAAATGCGAAATTTGAAGGTGATTCTGTTGAGTTCCATTGTGAGGCATTTGGTATCGGATGTTCCAGTTTGAGTAGCACAGCCCTTTTGCTTTCTTGATGGTGGATTTGTAGACCCCTTTTGAGATTTTGACAAGCATAGTTCTGTGTTCCTAACCTTTAATGGGTAGACATTCGTATCTTCTTTATCCCTTCATTGAACAAAGCATCTTTTAGCATGTGTTGATATTTTGAGAGGAATGAGTCTGTTAACGGCTTTGGAGAGCCATGTACAGGTGGTTTACAAAATTTTTGGGTAGGTGGCATGAGTGGTGGGAATGTGGAAATCTAGTACCAAGATGTCAAGGATGTTCCAGTGTCTGTAGGTGGTTGTCATCAGCAATGTGATAGCATTTCATATTGGAGGGAGGGGAAAGAGATAAGCCGCTGTTTGCAGAAGATAGCTTAATTTCCTATGATAGTGATAAGTCCAAGAAAGGTGCTTTGCAGCAGGCCATGTGTGCAGCCACTGTAAAAGAGGAGAGGTTCCAGGTTAGTTATAAGAGTTCTTGGCTATTGCAGCAAAGGTTGGTTGAACCAAATGTTGAGGTACAGCCGGCTGTGCAGGTTAGTATTGTTTAGGGAGATGCATGAGATTGTGCCTAAAGACATCAGTGAATGATCCACTATCCAGCAGTGATCTGATACAGCGGAGAAGGTAGGAGTGAATGTGCAGTGGCAGAGTCGAGATTTAACGCCTATTTATCTGATCACTGTGTAGAATATGGTCTTCATTTTCTACTCAGCGCTGGGAGGACTATCCTGCATATCCATGTGCTTTAGAAATGCAAAGAATAGAATCAAATCTGTCAGACTTCAGGCTTCAATGGTTGAGGTTGGAAATGATTCATTTGAGATCATTGCTAAGCCTCCTATGGCTGTCCCTGGTGGCTAGATCAGTGACAGTGCAAGGGGGCCCCTGAACTCCAGAGGGACCCCTCTGGCACTGAGCACAGGCGGTGGGCCCCTGGTCTGAGAACTCCTGACTGAGTCCTAAGCATGGGGGGCCCTACTTATACTTAGCAGGGGTGCCCCCTCCAGCGACGGCTGCTTCGCTAAGGTGGAGTAAACATTGCCCACTGCTTTGAAACAGTGAAATAAAGGAAACATAAAATGATAATAATTTTATGTTTTCCTTCTGTGGCAGGTTTGCGGGCGGGGATGCTCCAATGACAGAGGAGCAGGGGGTAGGGGGGTTTGTCTACTCCAAGCGTGCATGAATATTTGGCCGGCCCCCTCAAAGAGGTACGCAGCATAATGTAAGTGTTTTACATTCTTTTTTAAACTCCCTTACCTACTGCCCCTCCTGCCCCCCCCACCCTGGTCCGTGCCTGCCGCCACTGGCCCCCTAAAGTTTCATTATGCCACTGGGCTAGATTTATGGATTTGATAATCCAGTGGGATTGCTTTGGGGGATTTTTAGTGATACATCATCTTCTAACCATATTTTCGTTACGAAATGGTCTGGCTTCAAGTCTGATTTCAGGTTGATAATTTTTCCTCGGATTTGTTCATAGAACATTTTTTTATCAGAAGGCAGCAGGCAGATCAAGTGAGTAGCAGATGAGAGCAGACAGAGGAGGGAGTGAAAAAGTATAGAGATGGATTTAGATCGAGGGCTGGGCTATGACAAGGATGGGGAGTGATGGGGGCTAGCCGAGAGCGTTAGTAGAAGCTGAAAAAGGAAGAGAGGATCTGGGGCCAGTGCTCTTCTCGCTGCTAACAGAGACTGAGCAGTGACTTCATCCGGTTAGTTTGAGCAGGTGAGGCCAGGAGAGGTGGAGTAGGTTAGTGTGTGAGTAATAGGTAAAGGTTGGTTAACCAGTGTAGATGGTATAACATAACATGTATTTGTGAAGCGCACGTTCACCCAAGGGTATCTTGGCACTGAAGAACAGATGTTTGTTGTTACCCAACTGAATGGTACTCATTTTATCAACCTCAGAAGAGTAAAAGGCCCACGGGGATTTGAACCTGTGACTATGAGGTCAAACACAGGCCCCTATAGTGGACGCATTAGTCCACTAAACCACCAAGCCCAGCTATACCCGGTATAGGTAGTTGAGGGTTGGTTTCAAAAAGGGGAAATGAATGAGGAAACTTCAGAACTGAATATGGATTTATTCCAGACTTAAAAGCTACAACAACACGTTAGAGCAGCCTTATTGTGAAGCGAATACAGTTTTAGAACCGAACAGCTGTACGTCTCAAATCGTCCTCTCTGACTGACAGAGGGTTCCTGACCTGTGTTCATAAACCCTAAGTGTGTGTTATGACACGAATATGGCCCTCGTAAATCATTCACGGCATTTCTCCATTCAGATTCACAGTGCTGCTCAAGGAAGTTTGTTGACTGGACTCTTTTGCTAAAGCTAGTCACAAGATCTCCTCCATAATAACTTTTAGGTGCACATTATCTTTCTTGCCTAGCACTTATACTACTCTTGTGCAAGATAAACTGTTGTGCAGAGTGTGCTACATAAGCACAGCCAATCAGCATATGAAACGCATCATTCATTACAATATGCTGGTGGGAGGGAATGCGCCAAAGTGCTGAGGGCCGAGACAGAATTATGTAGTGAACTCTTCTTGCAATCACGCAGGCCCAAAACTTAGGCTGCTGAGAAAGTTGACCGAGAAGGGGGCGGATATGTAAGAGGTCGTTGACAACCACTAATCACCTCCAGATCATTTGCTTGCAGAAAACCTGTAGCGAATCGACGGATTTCATTTCTGCATGCCACGGTGCAGTATTCAAACTCTAGCTCAAAACTCCGCAGAGTTGCACCACAAACACACGTGATCATGCCCCCTTTTTTCCAGGGTGAGAAAACGATGTGCACCAGGACACAGAGCTGTTTCACCCTTAAGAGATGCAATTCCAACTATTTCCTTACGTTTCTATTATAAACAGTAGTCCACACAGTGAATTATTACAGTTTATACTACTAACTGCAAGAGTATGTGAAACTGTTACTTTTTTATATACAATCTTTTTCAAAATAGACTTGTTTCTCGGGATACTGCGGGTAACGTGACCTTTGAGAAGCTATCTTATCGATGTTGCTTTATCTAAGATTTAGTTTTGCTGTGTTTCAGGACTTGTTTACAGATGTTAAATTTAGTTCATTCTGGCACATGAGACCTTGCTTGCAAAACTCTTGTAACACTTACTGGGTGTCAGTAACACTCTAGCATTAGCAAACACAAGGAGATGGTGAAAGTAACACAGAAACCTTTCAGACGCTCAAGCCCAGTCACTATTAGATTTGTGTTGAATCCATCACCATTCTTTATCTCACTTTGCTACCCCAGTTCCGACCCAGCCATATGCAAATCAATATTGACCCTGTTCCTCATGGGAACAGTCCAGCCCAAACTGCCAAGCTTGCTCTTCCCTGGACTGGAAACAGGGAAGTCCTGACTTGGCAGTTCGGGTTGGACTTTTCCCCTCAGGAACAGGGCAAGACTGATTTGCATATGGCTGGTTCAGAACTAGGGTGGCAAAGTGAGCTAAAGAACGATGATGGATTTAACCCAGATCTAATAGTGACTGGGGGTGAGGGTCTGAATAGTTTCAGTGCTCCATCCACTTCTCCTTGTATTTGCTTTGTTCGCCCTAAGTTGGCAGGGTATGCCCAGACGTGGGTCCCTTGCTCACTTTGTCACTATATTAAAGCTAGCCTGGCTGATGAGAAGTGATACCCTGAATCTGGTTACAGGATGTTTGTTTCCATTCCAGGGAAGGCCTGGGTTGGCAGTTCAGGCTGGACTGTTCCCATGAGGAACAGGGTCAAGACTGATTTGTTTGTGTCTGGCTCTGTCATGGAGTGGCGAAGTGAGCAAAGACCGATGATGGATTCAACCGAGATCTAATAGTGACCTGGGGGTGATCGTGATTAGGGGTGAGTGTCTGAAAAGTTTCACACTCTGTCTATCATCCCCTTGTGTTTGCTTTATACTCTAGTATTGGACAACATGCTTTCTAATGATGTTAAAGGTGATTCGACGTGTATTAGGAAAATAAAATAGAAATTAATTCACAAAGCAGTGTCAGACAATTTATTTTCTTCATTTTCCTTTAAACAAAATAGGACGAATGTTGAAACACACAAATTTGGGCGGAGGTCCAGGGCCTCGCTGCAGCACAGTTGGCACTCCAAACATCCATGGTGGAACAGACTTGAGAGTTCAGCAGCGAAGAACATACACACTCAATACAGCAGTGTTCTCAAAATTATAATATCAAAATTCTCAATAATAAGTAGCAAAATTATGAAAACCAAGGTACATGATGATACCATTTTTTTTAATGATTGTGTTAATTTCCAAATAATTACAAACATGTGTTTTGCGCCAATGCAGGTGCTTTTTCAATAGAGTGAGGCCTCGAGAGACTTACAATTTGGTCTGACACTAAGAGTGTTTTGAACTGTGTGGTAACTATCCCCCAAAGTGTAGGCAAACATTTGCATTATGCAAATTGATGATGAAAACGGTGTAAGGATAGGGCAAGATGAAAGGATGAATGGCAGACACCTTGGCCACCTTTTTAAGGACGAAATATTGAGCAACACCAACTTCTCTATGATCATTATCTTACTTGGCAGTCAAGCACCTCAGTGGCAGAATATGATAGGACAAGAAGAGCTGTCCTTTTGCACTTATTAGAGAAGGTTTGGTAGGTCTGTGCCCTACGCAGGAAGCATTTGCTTCTTGAAAGGCAACCATCTACCACCGTTAGAGGTTAATGGAAGTTATAACATAATGTTTCAATATGGGCTTTTAAGGAATTGGGTTGTTGATTGACTGGGGTGTGAGCCTTTGTCAAGCAACAACCACAATCCTTGTCAGGGTGAGGCACAAGCCAACCCTAAATTAGCCTGTGCTCCGCCTTCTGGCAGCTTGGCATACACAATGGGGCTTAACATAGAGGCAATGTGTAAAGTATTTGTAAAGCACTTCAGACAGTAATAAAGTGAAAAACACCACAAAGAAAGGATGCCACAGAAAGTTAGAAAAATAGAGTTACTTTTAATAAATAAAACAAGACAAAAATCCATTCAGTAGAACTGTAGATATGCAATTTTAAAGATTTCAGTGAAAATAGCACAAGAAAGCACAAAGCCCCAAATGTGGATATCTGGTTGCGCTGGACCAAGACAAAGTCACATGTTCAAGCCGACCACGATGAAGGAGGGGCCGGCAAAAGGGACGCATTTAGGCCTGCTGAACAGAGTACCTTAAATCTGGGTTTGAGGAGCGTTGCGAGGATCATCGTCAAAGATGTTTAGCACAGCCGAAGTGATGTGTCGGTTACCAGATGCGGCAAAACTGCAATGAGAGGGCCTGTGTCATCATTGAGGATCCTGTCAACAGAGCTTGCGATGCAAAGTCTAGCATCAGGGATGTGGTGCACAGTCGGGGCAATGAATCTGTTCTGAGGGGCTGCAATGCAGAGTCGATCGGTGCGTCTGCCATCAATGTGGGATGTGAGGCCCTGAGTTGAGTGTGTGTCACGCAGGAACAGTTCTGATGGGCAGAAATGTAATGAAAGGTCTTTGCAACAGGTCCAAACCCATGCAGCAGTGGTGATGCAGTCATTCTACTCTTGACAGCGTTGCGCAACAGAGGAGATGAGTCAGCACCACTGTATCCACAGAGGCTGCCAGAGTACCTTAAGCCCACTTCCAAGGGTACAGGATTCTGGTGGCACCACTTGGCAGGGTAGACTCGTAGATGGAAAAGACAATGTTCAGGAACAAGGTTATTAGAAACCTGTTTTGAGCCTGAGGCTTCAGATCAGGAGGCCAGCCAACTAGCCCTTTGTATTACTTTGGGTTCTCGGTTCATGAGATGCAGGTCCAGTCCTCTTTCCTCAGGCAAAAGGGCAGCAGACAGCAGCTCAGCACAGTAGGGCCATAATTCTTCAGAGCAGCATTCCAACAAAGTGGCAGTCCTTCCTTTCAGCAGCACAGCAGCCCTTCTTCCTGGCAGAGTATCCACTGGTCCAGAAGTGTACTGAAGAGTTGGTGTCTGACGTCCAGTATTTATACCCAGTTGTGCCTTTGAAGGTGGGCGAAGCTTCTGGAGGCATGCCTTTGAAGTGCACAGGTGTCCTGCCTTACTTCCCTGACTCCAGACTAGGTACAGGGAATATGCAGACTTTTGTTTGGATTCAGGACACAGCCTATTCTAGTGTAAGTAGGGTTGGGCCTAGCTTCATTCTCCCAACCTGCCAGTAATGGCCCATCCAGTCACAATTAGGTTCCTCATCATTTTGTGTCGCTGTCAACTACACCCAGTCATGTGACCCAGAGACAGGCAGCAGGCACCAAATGGCTAAGGCAAGAAAATGCTAACTTTCTAAAAGTGGCATTTTAAAAATTGTAATTTAAAATCTTACTTCACCATATGTTAGGATTTGCAGTTATAATTACAGAGAAACCAAACATCAACTGGTTAACTGTTACCATTTGGAAATTGCACTTATAACATTTAATAAGATAATGCCAATGTTATTCTATGGTAGAGGAAGGCCTCGCAGTTGTGAAAAACAAATGTAGAAGTTTTTCAGTTCCAGGACATGTAAAACTAAAAAGTACATGTCCCACTTTTTAAATACCCTCCGCCATGCCCTCTGGGCTGTCAAGGCCTTCCCTAAGAGTGACATACATGTACTAAAAAGGAAGGTTTGAGCCTGGCCAAAGATATATATTTTGTCAGGTTGACATGGCAGTTTAAAACTGAACACATGGGCTGCAGTGACAGACCTGTGACATGTTTAAAGGGCAACTTAAGTGGGTGGCACAATCAGTACTGAAAGCCCACTAGTAGAATTTAATTTACAGGCCCTGGGTACATGTACTACCACTTTACTAAGGACTTAAAAGTAAATTAGGCCAATTGGGTGGAAGCCAATTTTACCATGTTTAAGGGAGGTAGCACAAGTACCTTAGCTCTGACCAGCAGTGGTAAAGTGTGCAGAGCCCTAAAGCTCAACAAAAACGGGTTCAGAAAACAGGAAGGTGAAGGCAAAACGTTTGGGGATGATCCTACAGAAAGTTCCAAGTCCAACAGGGCCTTACTGCCTGAATCTGCTTTGTGGCAGGGAAGCACAGTACAGTGTGGATTTTCTCATGTAGGGGGATTTTGTAGAAAATGGTGATCAACAAACTTGCTTCTCGCTCTGCTCATCTCACAGACTGGACTAAGGTATGTTTCCTTGCTGTTCCTGTCTCCCAACTGCATCTACACATTTTTTTAAATGCAAAAGGTTGGTTAAACTTAGCCCAGCACAAATGTGGTACCCAGGGCTTCTCTCACAGTTCCAGGGACTCTGCCAGATTAACATCTATTTCTCCAACCCCATCCTGTACCGCTAACTTGTATAATCTCTGTAGTGCCTAACTACTATGCAGTTAATGATCCCAAAATTGAATCCCTCATCATTTAGTGACTGCTTCTTAGTGACATATGGTTTAGTTGGCTGGCAAAATGGCGAAGGGAGTAACCAGTTGCCATTAAGATCTGTAGTGATCTGCAAGTCAAAGCTTTATATCAAGCAAGGATGAATCAGTCTTAAAAACTTACATGGTAAATAAATTGAGCAGCTCTAGGGCACTAAACAAAAACTGAAGGAAAATACGGAAAAAAAGGACAGAGACAGATATTACCTTTACCGGAAACCAAGAGTACCATATTGTAACCTGCCCCTATTAATTTTAAATACAGATTTTCCAGTCATTACCACGTGTATTCCGCAGCAGTAAAAAGCTGCCTTAAACATCTGAGAATGTATCAGTAGCTGGAATGCTAGTACTGTAAAAGTATGGTAACAGCATTGCAATACATGACTATCTTGCATGTGTTTCACACTGGTGCGGAGTGTTAAAATGTATGTTAAAGGATTACAGGACGTTTTTGTATTCGTGCTTTGTTTATGATAAGGTGCTAAATTGTGTAAGGTTAACATGTTACTTAGAAAGCAGAGATACATGGCAGGAGGTGTGATATGAATGCATGCTGTTGTTGTTACTTCTTTGAAATTCTTAGTTACCAGCCACTCCCTTTTGTCTTTTCATCTTTTATTTCATAAACCTCTGAAAACATGTCAATTTCCACAGCTCCTCCTTCATTATAATTAATTCAAGACGAGTCCATCTTACCCCGCTCTAGATGGTCCATGATTTGGAGACTGGAAACCAAAACTAGCCTTGGCAATAATGTTCAAACCATTCCCACACTTCAGGAAACCACTACTAGAATGGAGCCATGGGAGCTTCATGGTCGGGTCATGCAGCCAGTCCAGCTCTGACAGCAGCCAGCAGCCTGCATGCAAACTGTCAGAGTGGCTACTCCAGTCCTTGCTGTATACATTTTTCCGCCACTGTTCCTACAACTTCGAGCGACCAAAAATCTTTTGGAATCGCGCCAACATGTTTTGTGGTTTGGAGCAGAATCATTTGACTGCAACGAAGAATCTCTGTAGCAAGAATCACGTGTTTCGAGAAAAGCAATGGAGGTTGTAAAGCCTCGATGGAGCAGTTGGAATCGAAACGTTTAGAAGATCAAATATTCTTGTGCTAGGAGCTCTGTGGAACCTGAGGTCTCATATGAAATCCCAGCAATGCAATATCAGTAACGTGAAGTCACCTATTGGATCACCCAGGGCAATATCAGCCCATGTCGTTATAACATGAATGAAATTGTGATTCAACTGCAAAATGCAATCGTTATATGCTATGAAATCACAAACCTGCCACAGCTATTTCTACCTACAGCCCTTGCACTTGGCTGAGGTGTTTAATATAAAGAAACAACATAACACAAAGAAAACGTATTCTTTGTTTCTTTCTCTTGCAAGGTCCTGAGAGAGGCAGCATTTTCATGGAGATCAGACAAACAGACCGGCATCATTACTCTCTGCTTTCAAAGAATCCTTAAAGACCACCTACACGTAATTCAGATCAACTACACTGCCTGACTTCACCCTCCCTCTACAATCTATTTTCACCCCACCTCCTACCAGCCAGCAGTGTCTTCCACCTTTACGACCTCTCCAAATCAGCTCAGCCTCTTTCCTTCTTGCCCCCATTGGTCTTAGTCACTCTTTTACTCTTCATTTCCTGCCCCATGATGTCCACATCCTACGTCACTGATTATGGCTTCATACCCTATCCTTCATCTTGGAATTTTTAAAATCTCCCACAAGAAGAGACCGCCAACCCTTTGTATAGTCATGAGTGCTTATTCCCATATCACCTCCTCCTTGCTCTATTGGACTGCTGTTATGCATGTTACAACTGTCTCTTTCAAAAGACACACAGATGATGTACAGAATGAAGAGCAAATCAAACATTCACCCCCAGTCAAGAGAACTGGGTTAAATCCTTCCTTCTTTTGCTTACCATGCTACCCCAGTTTAGACTTAGCCATATGCAAATCAGTCTTGACCCTGTGCCTCCTGGGAACAGGCCAGCCTGAACTGCCAAGCCAGGTCATCCCTGAAACGGAAAAAAGCATCCTGGGACCGGTTTCGGGGTGATCCAAGGTATCACAGCTCATCAGCCAGGCCAGCTCAAATCCATTGGCACAGTGAGCCCGGGTCCCACGTCTGGGCATGCCCGGGGCACTTAGGGCGAGAAAGCAAAAGACACACAGATGATGGACAGAGTGCAGAGCAAATAAAACATTCACCCCCAGTCAAGAGATCTGGGTTAAATCCAACATTCTTTTGCTCACCATGCCTCCCCAGTTTAGACTCAGCCATATACAAATCAGTCTTGACCCTGTGCCTCATGGGAACCGTCCAGCCTGAAATGCCAAGGCAAGTCCTTCCTGAAACAGAAACTAGCATCCTGGGACTGGTTTTGGGGCATCACCCATCATTACCCAGGCTAGCATGAATCCAGTGGCACAGTGAGCCAGTGACAAGTGTCTCATTCAGCCTTCGAAAGTCTCACAAAAAAGCTGTTTCTTTCCATCACTTTAAGGAGCCCTGCAACTTTTGGGATCACATCTATGCTATAGAAGAACCTAAATAAATAAAGTTGTCTGTTTATAGTGCATAAACCTAGCTTTGAAAAGCAGATAAGCACTGAAAAGTGAAGTACAGAATTGCATTAAATCAGCAGTAATGTCCAGGTGAATGGTTGTTCAAAAATACAATACAGATTAGCAGGGGCTGGCGGATCAGAAGCCCAAGAGGGGGTAATAGAGCTCTTACTGACCTCTGGTGTGTATTGTGATGGATCATGTCATCCAGAGTATCGGATTGCATTGGTACTGTTATATTATATTGTATAGTTAGATATTTTTATGATAGTGCTTACCCTACGCCGCGCATGAAAGGGAAGAGGGACGGCATTATCTTCTTTCTGTTTTATTGAGATGCAACGAAGTGATGTAGCATGGCATAGATTAATACACCTAGAACTGTAGGTTAGTAGAAAGCAGGGGGTGAGGTACAGAAAGGACTGAAAATGAAACAAAAAGGGAGGAGTGTGGAAATGAGAGAAAGACATAATTTCAAAAAGTTCTATTTCCAGGATAAGCACTTTTTACAAGCTTCAAATTTCGACTTTTCACTTATTTTTATCGTCTGCCAGTACCAAGAACCTACTGAGGAAATAGCATGAAATAAACATTTGCAAAATACCTCTACTTTCAAACAGAAATATTTCACATCTGAATTACATATCTTTGCTCTGTATGGTAAAAAGTCAGAGTTTTGTAAAAAGAGACAGAAAAGACAGAAAATGATTGAAAAAGAAAAATATAGGGGACCGCTGCATTTAGAATAGGAAGATGACTTGTAGGAAAGCAAAGTATAAGGGAGAAAGGGTTAAACAGCTTTGGTGTAACACGGGGTGAAGTGCTCTAAATCTGCTAAAAGGTAGGCTTGAACAGGTAAACTTGGTTTGATGCGAGAACACATTGTGCACCCATGTTTAACTTGAATACTCAAAAGCAGCATTTTATAAATGTATATTTCACATTTGGAATCACGATAAATCGAATATTCTTAAGGGGCGCTAAGCAAATTCCGCATCTCTTGTGCATTGGAGCACTCACAAGTTTAAAGTTACTTGTGGGATTGCGGGTGCTCCTTGGGTGACCCTGGAGAAGCAAATGAACAGCCATACACTGGCATGGTTTTAGGTCTTAAAGCACCGCTGCTCTGACCGGTAGAATAACATCCCTCAGCACGTGCAACGTTTGCATAGCAAAGGAAGGAGTAAGTGCGATTCTAGGAGAGAAATGGGGAGAGAACTCAGCCACCAACACACATTTTACTGGGTGAAGGGCGCTAAAGATGCTGCCCAGCGCCAGCGCAGGCACCCACATGTTGCAAGGGTGCCTGCGCTGCAGAGGTGATTGTTTATGTGCAGGAAGGCACACCTTCCTGCACATAAACAATCTTTACAGGTGATTTGCTATTTCAATGTGTGCTGCAAAAGAGCAAAATACGAGGAGAAATGAAACAGTTCTCTTCATATCGCATAATTAAGACCAGGTGCCACATTTATGAAGACTTGCGTCAGTTTTGCGCTTCTGATGCGTCGCTTTTTGTGACGCACCGGTGGCATAAAACATGCCTCCTGTTGCGCACCATTTACAAAGTGATGCATCTAAGCAGATGCGTCACTTTGTAAACCCCTGCGTTACATTATACCTGCGTCAGGAATAATGTATGCATGGGGGCGTTCCGCAAAAAAGCCTGTAGAAGTCGCAGTGAAATCTATGAGATTTCACTGCGTCACTTCTAGGACGCTGTTGCGTCAAAATCTTGCACCTGCCTCACAGCAGGTGTAATACTGACGCAGGCCCTTTCACATGGGACAAAGGACGCTTTGCTGGAGTTGCGTCACTTTTGTGACACACTCCAGCAATGCGTCACTTTTGCGCTTACAGATATGTCAGAAATACTGACGTATCTGTAACTCCTTGCGACATGATGCGTCATACATTAAATATGACGCATCAGGTATGTCGCAAGGAGTGCGCACTGAGAAGTGACGCATCGCTGCTTTCATGCAGCGATGCGTCATCTCTCATAAATGAGGCCCCAGGTGTTCCCTGGTAATATTTTTGGTGCTGCCCCATATCTTGTATATATTATCAAAAAGCAATGGGTATTGCGACGGAACGCCACTGCAACACCCATTGCAAGCCCCTTTCATGCTTAGTGCTGCGTGAACAAGGGCATTATTTGCAAGGAGGCGTTAAGCCATGTTAAGTGTTTTAACGCCGTCTTGCAAATAAGGTGCAGAACTTACCACCAGAAAGTGTGAAAAGTGACGTCTGGTGGCGTTAACTCCTTGTAAATATGCCCCCTAGTTTCACCATCGAGAAAACAGTTGCGTGTGATAATGCACCACTGCACATCATATATGCTCAGTGCTTTAATTGTGAATATAGAGGTGCAGGCACTTATTATTTAGAGTACATATTTGCTCATGAAAATTGCTGGTACTCCTCTATTAAATGCATTGCAAAAGTGCTGACAAGTGCAGGTACCATGACCATCCCTTTCAAATTAAATAAGGGCATGTACTCAGTACCAGTGAGCAACTGCCCATTTAAAGCATTGTATATGCTTGTAAAATTTTCCAGCAGATGAAGATATCAGATGGAGACATTTTATACAGTAATGGACTCCAGAATGATAGGTTCCTGAAGTACGCATGACATTCTTTGTGAATTCCTCATTAATCGGAATTCTATTCCTTAATAGGATTGACCTTCAAAAGAAGATTTCCGACTCTTAAACTTGGGCCTCTGTAATCAGGGCCTTGTGACAGAAAACTAAATGCACCCACTTGTAATGAAATACTGGGGAGCCTTCTATTTATCCTGAAAATGTTTTGAAATATTAGCTATACTCTATTTTATATGCTGCATATTTCTCGTACATCCGTGGTGCCTTATTAGAAATGAACACCATCCATCGGCTGAGAGAATGAAGCGCCGCAGGCTGTGGGTGGATTGTATTCTCATTCTGTTTCATGAGGCCTGCAGTAGAGCCCAGAGGCAAGTCTGTATTTGACAGTATTTACTTATTCTCAGATAAGAGTTAGAAACTCTCACGAGATTAGGCACTAATCGCAAATGACCCGGTGAGTTCATGCGAGTGTACATAGTTTCCTGATCACAGGAGTCCCCCCGTCCAATGTACGAGTCAAGCACACTTTCCTTAATCTTGGAGGGAGATTCTTTTTTCGGCTCCAAAAGCAATCAGGGTGATGTGCGACTGAATGAGCGCTGACGTTTTCTGGGGGTAGCGTAGTCTATGGTTGGGAAGATAATGGTTTGTATAAATGTTAACTATTACATATTTCATAAGCGGGCCAGGTATAAACAGAATATTAGACTAAATAACAAACATACCTAAAATGTGATAGATTATATGAGAACCCGTAACTGGTGAGACAGGAAGAGATTGGAAGCATAAACAAGCATTTGCAATACAATAGGTCTCGCATTTATGTGACTTTGAGCTATTGGCATTGTAAATGGCGATGCCTTTTATTTATGTTATGGTTTTTAAAACATAAATAAAAGCCATTGTTATTTACAATGCCAATAACTTAAACTCGCGTAAATGTGAGACCTATTGCATTGCAAATACTTGTTTCCTTTCCTTTCCTTATTACGTTTGTTACAATCTGGGCACCGGCGCGGGTGCCATGAATGCATCAAAAGTAAAGAAATAGACAAGCACTTTTTTGTTCTATTTCTAACTTTTGATGCAATCGAGGCTCCCGCGCTGGTGCTGAGATTGTTACAAAAGTAATAAAAACGAAAGGAAATAGCGGGCAGCCGCAAGCGGAAAAATAAATTAAAAGCTGCAATCTCATAACAGTGGTGGGGCAGGCAAACACGGCAGAAATCAGGCATGGCATTCTGATTGTAGCACAGCACTTCGTGCCTGCAAGTAAGAAACTCAATAAAGAAAAGAATGCTTATAGACTAAAATAAAGCATCCTGTGTAACAACCAAAGAAAAGGGGCCACTTGCCATGTGAGGTTACTATTGAAGACACGGCGGTACTGAGGAGGGACTAACAAGCCTATTAACCAATCCGAAGCCTGCATTTACGAAGGACAAAGACACAAGCCAATGACAAACATGGGTGGAGAGTGGGCGGGGCTTCTACTACGTACTCCACCACAATAAGCCTCGCAGAGCAGTGCATGCTCGCTTACTCTAGACTCGACCTAAAAAAGAAAACACACCCTACATTCCTGGAGATGAACAATTCCCTGTCTCAAGAACGAGGTTCATTTAGGTCAGTGATGTATACAATCTCTCATCCAACTGGGAAACATTTTTCCGGCAGTCTATGACACTTTTGGTTTTTACAGGGACCATTCAGTTTAGAGAAATCAAGCACTGGCAAAACCAATAGGTTTAGCCTTTATAATGTGAGTGCCAAGAGGCTGACTTTGGCTGTAAAGTATTGCTTTAAAAAAGTAAAAGAAAATAATTTCAAAATACTGTAGGAAAAACAACACATAATTTTACCTCAACTTTGACTTAATTGTTTTCAGTCTTTACAAACTTCATAGTTTATGGGGAGCAGCTGCTTGTTTTCTCTGCACTTTGACACCGCCACTCCTGCACTGAGCAACTAGGGAGCAGCAGTGGTGAGTTGTGTCACTCATGACGCACCTGCGCTTTAGCAGCCAGGAGCGATGGTTTGATTTGTCTATTTAGGGCAGTACCGCATCTCCTTTGTACAGGGTGCCAGGCTCACCTATGTTTCCCTGCTGATCCGGTCCTCACAGGGGGCGGATCTAAGGGTTATTTTATGGTCCCGAGATGACCGTCTTTAGCGTGCCACGTCAGGGGGGGGCAGACCCGGTTGCTTGGTAACCGTTGTGTTTCGCCCCCTTATAAGTTGATCCTCCTCCTTCTCAGCAGTTGTGTTTTTGGCATGGAGGGTAAACACTCTGAGAAGCGTAAGCACCAGTCTTCTGGGTCTGAATCTGAACCTGCATCCTCCCTGCAGCCTGTTGGCATGGATCTGATGTTCTGCAGGCGTATGATTAATAAGCCATTCAGGGTCGTTCCACCTGGGGTGTTGCTTCCTCCTGGGCTTCTTTTAAGGGCGTTCCTTGAAGGATCTTTGTGCAGTGGCATCATGGTCCTCCCCTCATACCTTCATCTCCCATTATGAGTTGCAGATGGGGGAGGTTTTTTCTGGTGATATTGATTCTGCTGTCCTTGCGGCTGTTCACTGATTGTGCTTGACTGCAAATACATTTCATTGGCATCCTTTGGTGTCTGTTTCTTTTGATTGTCTGGTGCTTGGGTATATGCTCCTGGGTGACTGTGACGAGGAAGACGGAGAAGGAAGGTAATTACTCGGTTACTTACCAGCAATCTTCATTACTCCGGGTCATAGTCTTCCTCGTCACAGTCATGATCCCTCCCTCCCACCCTTGGTCTTGGAGGGACGAACAAAACATTTGCATCCTTCTGGTTGTTGCTCTGTTTGTGGGAATTGCAGATTGTGCTTTAGGGTTGCCCCACACTTATAGATCTGGTAACAGGTACTTCTTGCCAGGCTGCCATATTGGGTGGAGACTTTTTTAAATATATATATATACTTCTTGTCCTCCAGGAGAAGTGTCCTGCAAAGTACACCTTCTACCTCAGAAACCAGCTGAGTGGATGCAGCTGATGAGCTTTCCTCTGGTGCCATACATGCCTATGTGTGTCAAAGCCTGTGCTTTCATGCAATATGAGCAATGCAGGAGAATTTTATTGAGTCCATCCAGCACTCTGGTAATTTTGTTATTTCTTCTTGGTTACTCCATTCGTTGTTGTGCAACACTAACCTAGTGTTTAGTCTGAAAACACTTTCCTAAATGTGAAAAAATAGGGAGTCAGCGGGCCATCCCGCAGTCTGAGTGGTAATGTATAGCACACTTTCACTGGGAACCCACTTGGTTCTCTTCTGATAAATTCATAAACAACAATAGTCCATTCACTGTTTAATCTTGTTTCAAGACTTTCATGTTTATTGATTTTGTTTCATCTTTTTAATTACTGCGAATCCTTTTGTATCCATGACATTTCAAATTAACATTTCCCATATACCCAATGCATTTCGGGTCTATGATGACCCTTCTTCCGGGGTCTCTATCAGAAAAATCAAGAAAAATGCAATCAGCCTCATAGCCATCTCTCTATATAAACAACTAGTACATTGGTTAGCATTCTGTGTTTATATACAATCAAACGAGTTGTATAACAATACATCCATAACCCAACTGGAAAACTAAAAAACTCAAAAATCCATGACCCAATTGAAAAAAGTCACCCCCTTCCGTGCTTGTTTCCACCCAAAAATGACCTACATTTGAAAAAGCTGCTAGCGCAAATGAGCGAAAGTACTCTTTACGCGCTCACAAACAGTGCGTCCTGTCTAATTCAATAAAAATAAACTTAAGCAAAAGAACCCAAAGCTTCTCGAGCTAAACAAACGCCCTGCTTTTTACGCTCGCGCTTACTCACTAGGAAATGCAGACGTCCTCAGTTTCGAAAATGTCGACCAATCCGCTGCTTCCTCACATTTGGAATGAGGCTATATGGTGCTCTAAGCACTGTGATTGGCTAAACATGCGATCACATGACCGCAACCACGGACTTGTCTTTAAGCCCTCATTTATACTTAATAAAATTCAGATAAATGTGAGTAGCTGGTACACAAGATATTGCGCTGGTACAGAGCGTAAATGCCAATAATGTTGGATGATAAACTAGAAAAATTTCGTAACATGTCTGAAAAAAATTCGCACATCGAAAAACACAGTTGCATATTAATCATAATTATGTTTCCAACAATAAATTCATACTGCTATTGGTCTGCAAGAATAAGAAAGCAATAAAACAACTAATAAACAGTTACACAAAAATCCTGTCGGCCATCTTGGATAGGGGAGTTCTCACACTTCATGTTATGCAAGGAAATATTGACAGCTCTCCCAAAATCAGTTTATAAAAAGCAGGATAATTCTATCCTGTCATTCAGTCCATTAGGTTGTAGGCTTCCCATCTTCTTTATCCAGAAATATTCCGATCTAAGTCTTTGTTTGTGTGAGTCTCTCTCTGGATGGTATTTTATGACTTCCAGTATAGTGAAACGTAATTGTGCAACATTATGTCCTGCTTCCAGCCAGTGTGCACTCACTGTAGATTTCAAATTTTTCAACCGAATGTTGCTCTTATGTTCTGTTATTCTGATTTTTATTTTTCGCTCAGTCTGACCTATGTATAATTTTCCACATGGGCACTTGATGCCGTAAATTACGTTTTTAGTATCACAGGTTCCTGAATGTAACAAAGTCACCTTTTTGCCAGTCATTGGATGTGTGAACATCTGCCCCACCATAACGTTGTTACAATGGACGCAATTTTCGCATCTCTGCATACCCTTGTAATTAGTTACATCCGGTTTGATTTTCTTTTTCAAAAGTTCTTTCAAATTTTTTGACCTGTTGTATGCGAACGTAATCCGATCAGCAACCAGTGGTTCTAGATCAGGTTCTTGTGCAATGAGTGGATAAAGAAGATGGGAAGCCTACAACCTAATGGACTGAATGACAGGATAGAATTATCCTGCTTTTTATAAACTGATTTTGGGAGAGCTGTCAATATTTCCTTGCATAACATGAAGTGTGAGAACTCCCTTATCCAAGATGGCCGACAGGATTTTTGTGTAACTGTTTATTAGTTGTTTTATTGCTTTCTTATTCTTGCAGACCAATAGCAGTATGAATTTATTGTTGGAAACATAATTATGATTAATATGCAACTGTGTTTTTCGATGTGCGAATTTTTTTTCAGACATGTTACGAAATTTTTCTAGTTTATCATCCAACATTATTGGCATTTACGCTCTGTACCAGCGCGATATCTTGTGTACCAGCTACTCACATTTATCTGAATTTTATTAAGTATAAATGAGGGCTTAAAGACAAGTCCGTGGTTGCGGTCATGTGATCGCATGTTTAGCCAATCACAGTGCTTAGAGCACCATATAGCCTCATTCCAAATGTGAGGAAGCAGCGGATTGGTCGACATTTTCGAAACTGAGGACGTCTGCATTTCCTAGTGAGTAAGCGCGAGCGTAAAAAGCAGGGCGTTTGTTTAGCTCGAGAAGCTTTGGGTTCTTTTGCTTAAGTTTATTTTTATTGAATTAGACAGGACGCACTGTTTGTGAGCGCGTAAAGAGTACTTTCGCTCATTTGCGCTAGCAGCTTTTTCAAATGTAGGTCATTTTTGGGTGGAAACAAGCACGGAAGGGGGTGACTTTTTTCAATTGGGTCATGGATTTTTGAGTTTTTTAGTTTTCCAGTTGGGTTATGGATGTATTGTTATACAACTCGTTTGATTGTATATAAACACAGAATGCTAACCAATGTACTAGTTGTTTATATAGAGAGATGGCTATGAGGCTGATTGCATTTTTCTTGATTTTTCTGATAGAGACCCCGGAAGAAGGGTCATCATAGACCCGAAATGCATTGGGTATATGGGAAATGTTAATTTGAAATGTCATGGATACAAAAGGATTCGCAGTAATTAAAAAGATGAAACAAAATCAATAAACATGAAAGTCTTGAAACAAGATTAAACAGTGAATGGACTATTGTTGTTTATGAATTTATCAGAAGAGAACCAAGTGGGTTCCCAGTGAAAGTGTGCTATACATTACCACTCAGACTGCGGGATGGCCCGCTGACTCCCTATTTTTTCACAATGCAGGAGAATGCCACAGGTATGGCTGAAGAGCTTAAAGTCTGGTCTGCAGCCACACCCCAACAAAAATATCCACGTTACTCCAGTTTTACAAACTGAGAGGGTTAGGGAGCAAACAGTATGAGGGTGGATATTTGGGGCTGAAGAAGCACAGGAAGAAGAGAACTAGAAACACATGCACTCTCATGGAGTGCTGAATTTAAAAGAAAAGAGTATCCCCCTTAATGTGAGCAGTGGAAGAATATGTCAGCCAATCGAAAGGATCAGAAAGAGGTTATGCTCCAGGAGAGGGAGAAACACAAGAAGAGGAAGGCAAGCCATCTAATAATAAGTAAGCAAATGAGAGTGAAAATAACGCCAGACAAAAGTAAGCAATGGGTGGGCTGTAAGCCCATTGTTAGTTCACAACAAGTCTGACACTACTGCTGTCTGGTAAGAAAACCTAAAAAACTGTTGTTTTTACTCAATCCTGGATTTCTAGCAATTACCAATAAAAGGCATTCTAGAACGTTTCTTTGACTGATGATATCTCCTTAGGCTTGAGAGCTGCCATGACCTAATTCACTGGCTGGCCCCTTTAATGCAGTCATACCCTTCATCATCAGGGTTCTTTGCTCTGCTTGTTTGAAACTCACCTCTTTCATTCTTATGACTAACACTTCATCATACCTTTATATCAGAATAGCAAGCAAGAGCAGCATTTTCCCTTGTGTCATTTTCCCTTTGCCCCCTTAGCACCACCTCCCGCCCCTTGTAACCCATCAGCTCAGTGCTTAACTTGAGACAGTGGTTTCCGGTGCTTGGTATCGGTACTTAATTGTCAACACTGGCGCTTGTGACAGACTGCCACAAGGTGCTAATTTAGAGATGAACGCGGCAACAGTTAAATATTAATTCAATATACATTAAGAATAGCTGATACCTGCCACTCAAGCCATTCTTATAGCTTTGGGGGCCTGAAATAGTCTGAATTGTCAGACTTGTAAGGGTGTGATGTTTAGTAGTTGTGTTGCTACTATCATTGGCAGCATAACAGGGGCAATGTGTGGTGCAAGCTGAAGGTCACTGGCACTTTATTTTCTTTACAAATGTAAGCTCTTCAACAGCCCTATTCTCTCTCCCATTGAGTGTGCAATATGCACCACTCATTACCTCAGTCATACCATGAAGGTTGATAGACAAGATTTGTACTACTGTTGCTGGAAAGAGCAAGACTGACATTGAGCAACTAATTTACAACCATCATGTAAGAGTGGAAACGTCAGCACTCACATGGCTCCCCCTCCCCCAGTTGCCGATGTGCAACTCCTCAACCCATTATTTACCCAATTCATATTTCTTCATCCTCAGACCTCTGGATCAGAACCACACATCAAATAACTGTTACCTTACTCACACCAATAATAAAGTGATCCTTCCATGTCACTCTCCCAATGGCTCTTAAATGTCCCCTCATTTTCTAATATTCTTTAAATAACTACTTCATGATTTCCTTCCACCCCACACTCCTTCTCATACTAATATTTCGTGTGTAATACCTATCTCAGTGTGGGCTCTTCTTTCTATCGATGTCTTTGTCTTTGGTAATATCTAAATTAGATAATGTAATGGTCGTTTTAGTGGTGACAGAGCAGCACAATTTATCAGAGTGCAATTTACTAGAGAGCAGGAATTTAGTTGATCCCTAATTAGTTTCACATATATTTCTGGGCATTTCATTACTGTGTTGCTTCACATCTGGAAAGTGACCACCACTCCAAGTATTTTTCATTTGCAACCTCAGGAGTTGAGACACCAGAGGAAAGCAAGCATTGGGGTTGATGGCACCAAATGTTTATGGATTGTTCATAATGTAGGACTCTGTTGAAAAATGGCTACATTTGAGTGTAATGAAAAAACTATATTCAAAGCTTGGGAAGCTAAGAATGACTCAATCACGATAGTTAACTAGTAGGAAGGTCTTCTGGGTTAGGCTGACCAGAAGTTCAGGATTTGACTGGAGATTCCCGGTGTTCAGAGGACTCTCCCTGCGTCCCAATGCTTTTTCACAATTTTATATATATACATTTGGGGAGAGGATGTAGCCTAGCGGCTAGGGCGGTCAACCTAAAATCTGGGAAACCAGGTTCGAGTCTCTACAACGACGCTCAACATCCTGTGTTTCTGGGCAAATCACTTAATCTCCCCATGCCTAACAACAATTAATGTGTCCGTCTGTAATGAAACTGGTGCTCATGTAAACGCTCCGATATTGGATACCTTCGGGTCAAGTTTGAGTTATATAAAACTCCGAAAAAAATACTTGCCCCAACTTTGGGGCCAAAGATCAAGTCATCCTAGGAAACAGAATTAAAACAAATTATCCAGTTTCCACAGGCACTTCTGTACAACTCAAGTGATTTATCTTTTTTTTTTCAGGCAGTGCAGAAGGAGGTCAGGTGCATCTTACCAGCAGAGGGTGAGGGCCCAGGGGGTGACGATGAGGGGTTGGGAGAGTGAGGAAGGGGAGGGAAGAGGGTGGAGGTCATGCCATAGCTAATGTTATCTAAATGTAGCCTAGGCTTGTACTGGAAGAATGCAAAAGAAAGAGCAAGAGTGTTAGAAAAGTTTTTAATTGTTTGAAAATTACGGCCACACAGTGTGTATGTGTGTGTTGTGTGTGTGTATATGATATACATTGTGTGTGTGAGTGTGTGTATATATATATATATATGTATATATGTATGTGTGTGTGTGTATATATGCATGTGTAAGCAAGGCCGTGAGAGGGCTGAAACGCGTTGGTTGAGTAGTGCAATTAAACGCAATTTGAAAATCTCTTCCTGGTGCCGCGTCAATGGTTTGTGAAGTGAATTTTGGGGCCAGTATCCGGCCCTTACGCAGAGCACCCACTGTGAGAGTGCACCGGAAATAATGATCGCTTTGTGGATATATATATATATATATATATATATATATATATTATGGATGACATTATGTCCTTCACTTTCCTTTGTGTGAAATAAATATTCTGCCTTCATTCGTCGAAGAAAAGGGTAGGGATGTCTCCCTTCCCTTCCTCCTTTCTTTTAGGAGGAAAGGAAGGGAGACATCACTAATGTTAATGCACTGCACATCTTCCCTACCCTTTTCTTCGACGAATGGAGAAGTCACTTCACCCTAATGAGATAAGAAACTCACTTTTGCACTGTTTAGTTGGACATTTATTTTGGACCTAATAGTTTTTAAATTCCTTTTGAGTCTATTTGCTTGTATAATTCGGTACAGGAATGTTTGGATTCATAAGCCTTATGTACATCCTCATTGGGTAATCATGAATTGCCATGAAAGAGTAGTCTAGAAGTTGACTGTTAAACTCATGTTTTCTATAGGCACTAGACCGCATGGATCATCGGGTGTTCATTTGAACGTTATGTGTCCCATAATTGGGGAGTATACGTTAACAATACGGGCACTAGACCGCTAAACTGATTTGTTATGTTTTATGTTTGAAAACCATATAAGCGCTGGGTTACTTTTTAGTATGCCCATTTGGCAAGTCAATCATGACTTTAAATTTTATTTTCTAATCATGATATGTTTTCTGTAGACAGTAGACCCAAGACAGTACTGAAGTACCTTAGAATGAAATGTGGCCCATTCGGGCATTATTTGTGACAATATTGGCACTAGACCGTTAATATGTTTGGTTATGTTTTACGTTTCTGAGATCATAATAGCGCTGGGTCTCTTTTTCGATTCAGAAAAAGGGGGTGGTGATGGACAGAGCATCTGAGTTAAACAGAACACTCATACCCAGTCAAAAGATCAGGGCTTGATCCATCACCGTTTTTTTAGCTCACTGCACCATCCCAGTTCAGAACTTGGCTACATGCAAATTAGTCTGTCCCTGGCCCAGTGCATCATGGGAACAGGGCAGACCAAACTACCAAGCCAATTCTTTACTGGAAAGGAAACAAGCTTCCGGGGACCGGTTTCTGGCATTGCAGCAGTCTTCGGCCCGGCTTGCTTGAATCCTGATGGTGCAGTGAGCAAGGGACTCAGGATTCAAGCAAGCCGGGCCGAAGACGGCTGTAATGCCAGAAACCGGTCCCCGGAAGCTTGTTTCCTTTCCAGTAAAGAATTGGCTTGGTAGTTTGGTCTGCCCTGTTCCCATGATGCACTGGGCCAGGGACAGACTAATTTGCATGTAGCCAGGCTCTGAACTGGGATGGTGCAGTGAGCTAAAAACGGTGATGGATTAAGCCCTGATCTTTTGACTGGGTAGGAGTGTTCTGCTTAATTCAGATACTCTGTCCATCACCACCCCCCTTTTTGAATCGTTTTGGCCACCACAAGTGTGGAAGGGTATGCTCAGATGTGAGTCCCTTGCTCACTGCACCATCAGGATTCAAGCAAGCCGGGCCGAAGACGGCTGTAATGCCAGAAACCGGTCCCCGGAAGCTTGTTTCCTTTCCAGTAAAGAATTGGCTTGGTAGTTTGGTCTGCCCTGTTCCCATGATGCACTGGGCCAGGGACAGACTAATTTGCATGTAGCCAGGTTCTGAACTGGGATGGTGCAGTGAGCTAAAAAACGGTGATGGATTAAGCCCTGATCTTTTGACTGGGTAGGAGTGTTCTGCTTAATTCAGATACTCTGTCCATCACCACCCCCCTTTTTGAATCGTTTTGGCCACCACAAGTGTGGAAGGGTATGCTCAGATGTGAGTCCCTTGCTCACTGCACCATCAGGATTCAAGCAAGCCGGGCCGAAGACCGCTGTAATGCCAGAAACCGGTCCCCGGAAGCTTGTTTCCTTTCCAGTAAAGAATTGGCTTGGTAGTTTGGTCTGCCCTGTTCCCATGATGCACTGGGCCAGGGACAGACTAATTTGCATGTAGCCAGGTTCTGAACTGGGATGGTGCAGTGAGCTAAAAAACGGTGATGGATTAAGCCCTGATCTTTTGACTGGGTAGGAGTGTTCTGCTTAATTCAGATACTCTGTCCATCACCACCCCCCTTTTTGAATCGGTTTGGCCACCACAAGTGTGGAAGGGTATGCTCAGATGTGAGTCCCTTGCTCACTGCACCATCAGGATTCAAGTAAGCCGGGCCGAAGAAGGCTGTAATGCCAGAAACCGGTCCCCGGAAGCTTGTTTCCTTTCCAGTAAAGAATTGGCTTGGTAGTTTGGTCTGCCCTGTTCCCATGATGCACTGGGCCAGGGACAGACTAATTTGCATGTAGCCAGGTTCTGAACTGGGATGGTGCAGTGAGCTAAAAAACGGTGATGGAATAAGCCCTGATCTTTTGACTGGGTAGGAGTGTTCTGCTTAATTCAGATACTCTGTCCATCACCACCACCCCTTTTTGAATCGTTTGGGTCTCTTTTTCAGCATGCCCACTTAGTATTCTAATCCATGATGCAGAGGGATTATAATTCCGGTAACATGCAAACAAAATCTTATGTATGAAAAGTATTTACGCTTATAATACATGTTTATACTTATATGTTACACCACTCTAAAATGGCCGATCTATTTACCTACACTGCTATGAATTCCTAATCCGTGTACCTTTTCACTTTTCACTATGTTACACTTTTTTACTTTATTTAACAAGCCAGAAATGCCATGTTGGTTATCGTGTGATCAAGACACAATCAGTGTCGAAACGCGTAACGGTTTCTGAGAATAAACTTTAGCATCCATACTACTGAGTGCGCGTGGTGCTTCCGAGCAAATTGTGGATTGAATATATATATATATATAAATATATATATATATATATATAACATCACTCCAAACCTGCCTTCACTTCTATTCACACACAAACAGACGAGCATGGACCCAGTTACTTAGTGCATATTTGATTCAGCCAGTGCCGCCATTACGCGTTTCAGGAAATCCCTCCCTTGATCACATGAAAACTCACAGGCATTAACAATCGCTATTTAAAGTGCAAGTGCAAGTGCAGCAATTGCATAAACATAGTAGAAACACTTGACGTGAGTACATTCTCTAGGTTAAAAAAATATATCAGACATAATGTATAAATTATGACCACAGAACCTCCGAAATTCCTGTAAATTATCCACAAGGAAAAACATAATATGAGATTCTCAAAAATAACATGTTCTAAGATGGCCGAGACTATTTTAAAACTATATATATATATATATATATATATATATATATATATATATATATTTCCGCAGCTAATCATCATCAATTGAATCAGATTCGGGAGGCACAGCGGGGCTCATAACACCATCATCTTTATTCGTTAAACATCAGGGCATGACGCGTTTCGGAGGGTTTCCTTTATCAAACACCCTCAATGTCCCAGTGCCTCTGTTACACACAGTCCCATTTATATGTCTTTTATGCTCTCCAACACTGAAGTAGTGTGGGGCACCTTGAAAACGTGGCACGGAGTCGTCGTGTTTCAGCAAGTGTACTCCATTTCCCAGCAGGCAGCATTTCCAACCTGCTGTCGATGGCTCCGTTATCGGCGTGTTTCTCATTTTCCCCATTGGAAGGCTGATGTGCTACGAGTTCAGGTGAGGGCTGGGGTATCCGTTCTGGGCTATGGTGGTGTATTTGTCCCGCATTCCCAGCCTTACAGTGTCTTTGGCCGCAGCGTCTGGGATACCAGTAAAGTAGCGGTTCCCTCCATAAAGTATGGACTGTCCAATTGACAGCGTCACTCTGTTGCCTCAGCACCGCAAGGCAGTCCAAGAGTCTCCGTACATGCCAACGACTCCCGGAACACTTGAGGGAGTGCCTACCAGCGCTCCGCCGCATCAAGCCGCTTCACGCTATAGTTTTCCGCAGCTAATCATCATCAATTGAATCAGATTCGGGAGGCACAGCAGGGCTCATAACACCATCATCTTTATTCGTTGAACATCAGGGCATGACGCGTTTCGGAGGGTTTCCTTTATCAAACGCCCTCAATGTCCCAGTGCCTCTGTTACACACAGTCCCATTTATATGTCTTTTATGCTCTCCAACACTGAAGTAGTGTGGGGCACCTCGAAAACGTGGCACGGAGTCCTCGTGTTTCCGCCAGTGTACTCCATTTCCCAGCAGGCAGCATTTCTAACCTGCTGTCGATGGCTCCGTTATCGGCGTGTTTCTCATTTTCCCCATTGGAAGGCCGATGTGCTACGAGTTCATGTGAGGGCTGGGGTATCCGTTCTGGGCTATGGTGGTGTATTTGTCCTGCATTCCCAGCCTTAGAGTGTCTTTGGCCGCAGCGTCGGGGATACCAGTAAGGGAGCGGTTCCCTCCATAAAGTATGGACTGTCCAATTGACAGCGTCACTCTGTTGCCTCAGCACCGCAAGGCAGTCCAAGAGTCTCCGTACATGCCAACGACTCCTGGAACACTTGAGGGAGTGCCTACCCAGCGCTCCGCCGCATCAAGCCGATTCACGCTATAGTTTTCCGCAGCTAATCATCATCAATTGAATCAGATTCGGGAGGCACAGCGGGGCTCATAACACCATCCTCTTTATTCGTTGAACATCAGGGCATGACGCGTTTCGGAGGGTTTCCTATATCAAACGCCCTCAATGTCCCAGTGCCTCTGTTACACACAGTCCCATTTACATGTCTTTTATGCTGTCCAACACTGAAGTAGTGTGGGGCACCTCGAAAACGTGGCATGGAGTCGTCGTGTTTCCGCAAGTGTACTCCATTTCCCAGCAGGCAGCATTTCTTACCTGCTGTCGATGGCTCCGTTATCGGCGTGTTTCTCATTTTCTCCATTGGATGGCCGATGTGCTACGAGTTCAGGTGAGGGCTGGGGTATCCGTTCTGGGCTATGGTGGTGTATTTGTCCCGCATTCCCAGCCTTACAGTGTCTTTGGCCGCAGCGTAGGGGATACCAGTAAAGTAGAGGTTCCCTCCATAAAGTATGGACTGTCCAATTGACAGCGTCACTCTGTTGCCTCAGCACCGCAAGGCAGTCCAAGAGTCTCCGTACATGCCAACGACTCCTGGAACACTTGAGGGAGTGCCTACCCAACGCTCTGCCGCATCAAGCCGCTTCACGCTATAGTTTTCCGCAGCTAATCATCATCAATTGAATCAGATTCGGGAGGCACAGCGGGGCTCATAACACCATCATCTTTATTCGTTGAACATCAGGGCATGACGCGTTTCGGAGGGTTTCCTTTATCAAACACCCTCAATGTCCCAGTGCCTCTGTTACACACAGTCCCATTTATATGTCTTTTTATGCTCTCCAACACTGAAGTAGTGTGGGGCACCTCGAAAACGTGGCACGGAGTCGTCGTGTTTCCGCAAGTGTACTCCATTTCCCAGCAGGCAGCATTTCTAACCTGCTGTCGATGGCTCCGTTATCGGCGTGTTTCTCATTTTCCCCATTGGAAGGCCGATGTGCTACGAGTTCAGGTGAGGGCTGGGGTATCCGTTCTGGGCTATGGTGGTGTATTTGTCCCGCATTCCCAGCCTTACAGTGTCTTTGGCCGCAGCATCGGGGATACCAGTAAAGTAGCGGTTCCCTCCATAAAGTATGGACTGTCCAATTGACAGCGTCACTCTGTTGCCTCAGCACCGCAAGGCAGTCCAAGAGTCTCCGTACATGCCAACGACTCCTGGAACACTTGAGGGAGTGCCTACCCAGCGTTCCGCTGCATCAAGCCGCTTCACGCTATAGTTTTATATATTCACTGAAAAAACCATAGGTTTCAGGCCTTATATAGTTAGGAATTAGCATTTAAAAAAACCTTTGAAATTCACTGAAAAAAACATAGGTTTCAGGCCTTATATAGTTAGGAATTAGCATTTAAAAACATTTAAAATTTACTCAAAAAACTATAAGTTTTAGGGGTGTTATAGTTAGCTGGACATTTCACTCATACAAAACCATTGAAAGTGCTCCTATATAGTTAGTTGTACTAACTATATTTGGCGCACCCGCAATCCACTGCTGATGATGTCACATATTACATCATTCATGACATGGTCAGTGACATCACTGATGACATTTCAAATGACATCACTGATGACATCATCCAGTGAATGTGGTTTGCTTTGTTATTTAAATATGCATTATATATATAGCAATTTGCATTGAAGAATGAGTGGATATATAAAAATAAATATTTGGATGGAGGATTTAGTAGCAGTGTAATTGACTGTTTACTTGGCCAATTTATAGTGTCTCACTAAATATAGTGGATAGTGACTAAACTGTTTGAATATCTGTATCACTTAGTCAGTTGTTGTGTAAACTGGTTCTCCAGTTGGTTACTAGCTATGTGAAAGTCTGTATTAGTTATTGATTAGTTAACTGAGTATTTGTATGGGAGAGTGAATGTGTGTGTGGTTAGGTGGGGGAGGGGGTGACTGCCTAAAGATGTGTGAATAGTTGATTCACTAGATATATGAAGTTAAAACTACATGTTCTAACAGTTGTTTGGGTGAGTGAATATCTTTATGGGTGTGGTGATAAGCAAATATATTTCTCAATGGTACATGTCCAACAAACTAGAAAAATAAAAGGCAGTGTATGTGTCAGTTGTTGTATATTAATAAATATACATAAGACTCAATGATTGTGTGAGTGACTGTATGGATAACTTTATACTTGTAATAATGATTTTATAATTCACTAAGTATGACTTACTATCTAAATGAATAGATGAAGTTGCGTTTGTATAAGTGTGTAGCTAAGTAAATATGTAAGTATGATCCATTGTTTGCATAAGTGTGTAGGATGACTTCATATGTCAATAGGATGTGTGCTGGTGTGTAATGTCGATTTAGGTGTATAAGTATTTTCGATAGTGTTCTATTGTTCATTGACAGCATGTATGAGTGAATCTACAGGTAAGTGATTAGATGTGTGTATACATCTATGAATCACTGAGTGGGTTTTTAGATACTTGTATTGCTGTAACAATGGATTCAAATATGATACTCTGTATTTTACAAAGAGTGATGAAAGATTTTACTAGTGTATGAAAAGGTGTATGTGATTGTCACGTGGATGATGTCATCAGTGATGTCATCAGTGATGTCATTTGAGATGTCATCAGTGATGTCACTGACCATGTCATGAATGATGTATTATGTGACATCATCAGCAGTGGATTGCGGGTGCGCGAAATATAGTTAGTACAACTAACCATATAGGAGCAATTTTAATGGTTTTGTATGAGAGAAATGTCCAGCTAACTAGAACACCCCTAAAACTTATAGTTTTTTGAGTGAATTTTAAAGGTTTTTTAAATGCTAATTCCTAACTATATAAGGCCTGAAACCTATGGTTTTTTCAGTGAATTTCAAAGGTTTTTTAAATGCTAATTCCTAACTATATAAGGCCTGAAACCTATGATTTTTTCAGTGAATTTGCAAGGTTTTTTAAATGCTAATTCCTAACTATTTAAGACCTGAAAGCCCACCAGGAATCTCCAGTATGCGCCAGGAGACTGCATTGCAGAGAGGTGTAATGAAGCCACGCCCCTTTTTGCACCTCTCTGCAACGCAGCCCCCGTGCATGTTTGAAGAGGGGGAACTAATTCCCCTCGCATACTGGGGGCCCCTGGGGGCCAACTAGCCCACCTAAACCTCCAGTATGTGCCAGGGGGCTGCAATGCAGAGGTGTAATGAGGCTATGCCCCTTGTTACACCTCTCTGCAACGCAGCCCCCTGGCGCGTTTGCAGAGGGGGAACTAATTCCCCTTGCATACTGGGGGTTCCTGGGGGCAAACTAGCCCACCAGGAGCCTCCAGTATGCGCCAGGGGGCTGCATTGCAGAGAGGTGTAATGAGGCCACACCCTTTTTTACACCTCTCTGCAATGCAGCCCCCGTGCTTGTTTGAAGAGGGGGAACTAATTCTCCTTGCATACTGGGGGTCCCTGGAGCCAACTAGCCCACCTGGAACCTCCAGTATGCGCCAGGGGGCTGCATTGCACAGAGGTGTAATGAGGCTATGCCTATTTTTACACCTCTCTGCAACGCAGGCCACTGGCGCGTTTGCAGAGGGGGGACTAATTCCCCTTGCATACTGGGGGTCCCTGGGTCATATCTGCCCAAACGCCGAAATTCCGAACGATTGACAATGACTTTTCTTGAGAAACATTTGGATTTGGATTATCATGTCCTATACTTTGGAATTTTTGAAAGACTGACTTTGAGGATGCTATAAATTACTCAAGTCAGCCCGAATTGTGTGGGTAAAATTGATACCTAGTCACTTGGAATAAGAATGTACTTACGTCTCGTCTAACATTTGGAAGAAATATCTAGTTATATGACAACAGGATACCGACATAACTTGAAGGAAATAAGAACGCCCTGAAGAAGTTCTGTTGTACAGAACGAAACGCGTCAGCTGGCTGTGGTACATAAACTTAAGGAAAATAAAAGCAATTGAATATACACCAAGATTCAGCGCTTCAATAAGGACTCTAAGTGATATGATTTGATTGGACTTATTGTGCAAGTGGTGCTGTGCCAAACTTTGGAATATTCTCCACTACTCTCTACTACTTACTCTCTACTACTCCACTACTCTCTAATACTCACTCTCTACTACTCATTCCCTACTACTCTACTACTCTCTCTACTACTCACTCCCTATTACTCACTATCTACTACTCTCTACTACCCACTCTCTACTACTCTCTACTCTCTACTACTCACTCTCTACTACTCTCTCTCTACTACTCACTCTTTACTACTCACTATCTACTACTCTCTACTACTCACTCTCTACTTCTCACTCTCTATTACTCTCTACTACTCACTCTCTACTACTCTCTCTCTACTACTCTCTACTACTCACTCTCTACTACTCTCTCTCTACTACTCACTCTACTACTCACTCTACTACTCACTCTACTACTCACTCTACTACTCACTCTCTACTACTCTCTACTATTCTCTCTCTCTGCTACTCACTCTCTACTACTCTCTACTACTCACTCTTTACTACTCTCTACTACTCACTCTCTACTACTCACTCTACTACTCTACTACTCTCTACTACTCTCTCTCTACTACTCACTCCCTACTACTCACTATCTACTACTCTCTACTCTCTTCTACTCACTCTCTACTACTCTCTCTACTACTCACTCTTTACTACTCACTATCTACTACTCTCTACTACTCACTCTCTACTTCTCACTCTCTATTACTCTCTACTACTCACTCTCTACTACTCTCTCTCTACTACTCTCTACTACTCTCTACTACTCTCTCTCTACTACTCACTCTACTACTCACTCGCTACTACTCTCTACTATTCTCTCTCTCTGCTACTCACTCTCTACTACTCACTCTCTACTACTCTCTACTACTCACTCTACTACTCACTCTCTACTACTCACTCTACTATTCACTCTACTACTCTCTACTTCTCACTCTCTGCTACTCTCTCTACTGCTCTCTACTACTCTCTACTACTCACTCTCTACTCTATTACTCACTCTCTTCTCTCTACCTCTCTACCTCTCTCTACTTCTTTCTCTACTAGTCTCTACCTCTCTACCTCTCTACCTCTCTTTACATGCACACATATACACATATATATATGCATATATATGCATATGCATTTATGTATGTATATATATATATATATATATATATATATATATACATACATATATAAACATATATAATCTGCATATCTATATAAATACAAATATAAATGCATGCATACATATACATATATGCATACATATGCATGTTATTTACATGAAAGTTTTAAAAACACTAATAAAAGCAAAGCTAAAAAGCCACCTCATTACAAACAGAATAGCTATAACTTAAACGAGGGCGAGATCTATTGCATTTTCAATGCTTGTTTACTTTGGTTCCATCAAGAAGGCATTCAGATGTGTCACACATTTGGCATAAATTCTGAATGTTAGCACTCTAGTTGCTCATTAGATCACTGTAGTAAAGCTACTGCTCACCAGGGAAGTCTGCTGCTAATCATACTTTCTATGGCAAAATGAACCCCCTCATTTTGTTCCTTTTTAAATTAAATGTTTTCAGACTTACCACTTCATTCCAATCAAGATGGCTTCTGGTGTGCCATACTTTTGTCATAAGTAAGACTGTTAGCGCTCTAGTTGTTCTATTGAACACTCTGGGACATTCTGTCATTGGGCTATACTTGGGCTACATCTGGGTGATATTTGGGCTACATTTGGGCTCTTTTGTCTCTGGTGGCCATCTTGGGAGACTGCATGTCAGAATCTTTTAATGAAATAGAAGAGGATTTGGGAAGTCACTCAAAATGTGCCCTAATTTTTCTTTCGGCAGCACTAATCATACTTTCTATGGCAAAATATACACCCTCATTTTGTTCCTTTTTAAATTAAATGTTTTAAGAGTTACCACTTTATCCCAATCAAGATGGCTTCAGGTGTGCCATACCTTTGTAATAAGTAGGACTGTTAGCGCTCTAGTTGTTCTTTAGAACCCTCTAGGAGGCTGCAGTAGAACACAAAGGAATCAACTGACAGTCTCTGTCCTTGTTGGATGTACATGTTTTACTGAGAATGTCAGACTTCATTCTCACATGACTGAGAAAGATAATGTGAATTTACAGAAAATATGCTTTCAGTTTAGCTTATAGATCCCCTTCCAAACCACTGTGGGAAAAGCATGAGATAAAACCATAGTTTTCTTTCAAACATGATTCATGATATCCCAGCAGAAGGCTTTTTCACATGGTAAAATCACCTTAGAACACACCACAATTCCTAAAATGAGTATGGTACCATCAGCAAATGATTTATAATGTAACTAAAGTCCTAAAACCCTCTATTAACTACAATGCTTTTTAATGAGGTGCTATCATGTATATTGGTCCCAAGATGGCTGCCAACACTTCTTGGATGAAGTGCTGACAGCCAATCAGATCTCACGGTGAGATGTGTGGTTAGGCTCCGCCCAGATATATATGTGTTTTTGAAGTTACTTTTCATAAAAACCACTGGAGCAATTGTCACCAAATATAGCAAAGGCCCTTCTGCGTACCAGTCCCTACAATTTTGCCAACTTTGGTGTAATTCCGTTCACCGGTTCGGGCTGTAGCCTTGTCAGAACGGCCTATGGAAATTAACATGGAGGAAAACACGTTTTGGGACCCCCCTTTTTTCTCTGCCCCCACTTCACGAATCTCCCCGAAACTTTCAGGGAAGGAGCGCAGCGGAGCTGGCCAGAATTTTGGAAAATTACACGCAAATTCCTCAACCGGCGCCAAAGGTATTCCCAATAGAATGTTGCGGATTTCCTATGGTAACTAGGTCCTAACTATATATACCTACTGGCTATCGCCAGTAGGTAATATATATCCAAACACTCCTTGGAAATGCTATTTTCTTTTTTAAAAAAGAGCCAAGACCCGTGGCCACAATTCAATTTGCGCTTTATTGGCACGAGAAACACCCAACGCGTTTCGAAGTTACCTCACTTCTTGTTCAAGAACCATGCACAATCCATTGACACTGTCATGGCTTGGACACAAATGACTAATGAGTTAATATGTGGAGATTTTAGTACTTTTGTCTGACAACCCAATGATTTACATGTACAAAAAAAGCATAAAAAGAATAGTCTTTTTCATTGAATCCTCTCCGTAAATCCTTTTTTGTAGGTTAATTAAATGTTGTGTCATATGTGATGCTAATGTCTGTGCCTTTAAGAACTCCATGCTCATATGTTATGATCATGTGATCAAGGCCACGGCTGTGGTCGAAATGCGTAATTTTTTCTGCCTCAAATAAATACCTGAATACTGCAGATCAGTGTGGCTCATGGATCGTTTTTCATCTCTGAATAAGATTCTGCTTTTGAAATATAAACTACCTACTGGAGGTCGCCAGTAGGTAGTTATAGTTGGAACCTAGTTTCCATAGGAAAAACTATTTTTTGATGTGCTAATAACTTTGGCGTCGTTTGATGAATCTTCGCAAAATTCTCCAAAAAAAGGTCTATCAAGGTCAGCTCCTATCCTGAAGGTTTGGGGGTGATTCGTCAAGCGGGGGCGGAGTAAAAAGGGGAGTCCCAAAAAGTCACAAAGAATTCCCCCTGAGCACTTCAAAATTATTAGCAATGAAAGTACATAAATTCGTTGTAACACAGAACTCAAAGTACAATTGCTAAAGCAGCCCAGATATTTCTTTCTTTCCTTCTTTTCAAGACAATTTTCCCAAAAGTTCATGCATATGTTAATTTCCAATTGTAAATCACCAGGGCTCAAATGTCCATTTCAAAACGTAAATCCAGAAGATGTTTAATAATTATTATTTCCCAAAGGAATTTTCCTTGCAGCCAACACGTTTCGTCACTCACTATTTACATGCATCAATCCCTTCATCAGGGCTGCAACCCAAAAAGATATAAATAAACAAAGTCAGATAATCTTACGTAAATTATCAATCTTCAAAGTAAATCACCTTCATCACTACAACTAAAGCAGTAAAGAAAGCAGGAGATTTATAGATCACCCTCAGTGGAATTAGTCAACAAAGTTCATGAAAAATACTAA
Source organism: Lissotriton helveticus (assembly GCF_964261635.1). NCBI lineage: Eukaryota > Metazoa > Chordata > Amphibia > Caudata > Salamandridae > Lissotriton > Lissotriton helveticus. Next base: position 1,476,358,540 of record NC_136065.1, read on the forward strand.
AATGTTATTTCACTAATCAGGAAGAAAAACACACTCAGTGTATTTGAGAGCCCGAAACACCAGTATACCTAAACGAAGTATAAGTCACCTCAAATATTAATCCATATATCATACTAGCAAGTAATAGGATATATTGTAATTGTATAATGGCATATATTAAATTGAGGTATTAGTGGATTTGATAATCAAACCGGCATTCTTCTATTACAGACTCAGATTCATACTTGACTTGTGATCATGCGTGCTAGTACTGCTTTAGTTGTAGTGGTGAAGGTGATTTACTTTGAAGATTGATAATTTACGTGAGATTATCTGACTTTGTTTATTTATATCATATCTTATCTCATCCCCCCGGGCTAGGCCCCGGGGCATGGGGTCTGAGGGGCCAAGCGGCTCCCTTCCCCTTTGCAAAAATAAATAAAAATATGTAAATGTGGGCATGCCTCGGGGGATGGGGTCCCCGAGGCGAATGTAAATGAATGAAAGTGAACGCTTTTTATTTTTCAAAAAAGTTTGGAGTTGCGACCCTAGAGTGGCACCCTAGTGTGAACACAAAGGGTGCGTGGCTTTTAGCGCGTCCCCTGGTGTGAATACAAAGTGTGTGCAGCGTGAATACGAAGAGTGCGCGGCTCTCAGCGTCGCACTCGAGTACTTCTCAGATCTTTAAAACACCGAGGGGCATATTCCCAAGGACACATCGTCAAGTTAATGGCAGTTCATCGCAGCCAAATTGGTGATACATTTAACGCACCATTCGCAAGCTGTTGCAAACAACCCCATCACCAGTTTACCAGCGATAGCAGCCTCAAAAAGCATCGTCACGGAAGACCCTGGCAAATATCGCTAATGAGATGCAGAGTAGGCGTTCCCGTGTAAAAAGCAGCGAACACACCACTTCGCAACTTTCACAACCACCAGCAAGATCGGCAAAGAGAATACAAAACAGGCAATAAGGTGCATTAGCACCAAGAGGTTTACACCTGCTCTGACCTGGTGTAAAGTCGGAATACAACCTGCAACATGAAAGGTAGCCCAGCCCACAGCCACACCTGAACGACAATAGATGCAATGGAGCCAATGATCATGCAGCCTAGAAACCCAAGAGTGCCCCAACAGCCCCCCCCCCCGCCACCAGCCCCTGGTCTGCCATACCCCCTGACCACCCGATAAACAAATGTGACAGCAACCTTCCGAAATCTGGAACGTAACAAATCGGCTGATGTTGCACAATTATAATAAAAAAGATGCAATATGCAGGCAGTGATGTTGCTTTCTTCTTTTCACTTACAACCAAGCCCAAAACAAAGGTCTAATTAAAAAGGCCATTACCCCTTCTTTTGTTCAAGTTAGGAGCTATCTTGAGCTTATTACCTAGATGCCAATGCAATGGAAGGAAATAAAGGCCCATAGCTTATAACTTCACAAGTACTTTAGAGAAACTATGACATGGAGGAAGGTTCTGACTTTGTTCAAGCTCCTATGTCAGCGAGGCTTGTGCACTGTAAGAATTCAAGATTTAGCTGCGTGTATGAGTAATTACAAAAATAATTATTTAACTGGCACCTACAATTTTTTTAATGTAATTCTTTTACCTAGCTGCTTATCCAAGTGAAGGACATTAGGGCACTTTACATCAGACACAGATGCACAATAATTCCTACAAGTATTTAAATAAACGTTCATGGAAATTAGGTGAATGAGGAGTAGGAATCACATATCATCCATAATGTTGACATTATATGTACAAATGAATGGTCGAGAGACAGGCAACGTCAGGATATAAAACATGCAGTGATTTTGCTTTTCTGTACTAACAAGACTTTATTACTTACTAAAGAAATCCTTTTTTGCAATCGTAAATTTGCAACAGATTGAGAAAAAAGATAAGGATCTAAATCCATGTCTAAGAGTTTGCATGCATAAATAGATTCCCTGTGCTATATTAGAAGGATTTCAACTTATGGACTGGAAGTAACAAAATGATCTCAGTGTCAAAAGCAGTAGCCCACCTACCTATCTGCATAAAATACAAATATCTGATCTGTATGTTACACACTGTGCTTTGTAGTAGGCATATTAACCCTGTATGCTACTTTATGATCCAAAACTGTGACTGGACAAAACACAGAACTGTGTTAACCACTAGAGTTATCTTACCCCTTTTATAATTTCCTCACAATTGCTTGGTGTGCAAGTGCAGGTGTCTTTACCCTGTAAGATATTTTAAAGTGCAGACTCTTTGTGGGCAATTAAGTAATCTAGAATAGATTTGCGGTCACATATGTCCTTGTTGCCAATTTATTTTCAGATTTAAAAAAAATCAATTTATAAGTTGACTGTAAGTCTCTGCTTTTCAAGTTACATGCTTCATCACTACACCACTTTCCTCTGTCACATCTTGACCCCTAATTCATGGGTTCCTGCAGTCAGTCAGTCAAATTATTTATTAGTTTTATACGACCATAAACGTGAAATACATATCACATTAGGATTACTAAGAATTAAAATGAAATACCAATATGTAATCTAAAAAAACGATCTTAGTAACATCCTCTCATTTTCATAGGTCTCAATTAATATATACAAAGACTAAATTAATGTAAATTACATTTAAAGCAGCATAAAATAGTCAGTGCGGGCCGAGTAAAAATAGTCCATCTATGCGGAGGGGATCACAAAAAAATCACTATTTTTTTTTAATTAAGATCCCAATGTGCAAACTAAAAGTGCAATCTTAACCTTTTCACATAATTTCATCTTGCCAAATATATCTTTTATCTAATCAATTCTAAAAAAAGTTTTTTCTTATTTTAAAGTTATCAGAAAATGCCATACAGTGTAATATAAATAATCATTTCCCTACTATATTCCTTATTCTCACTGAAGTAAAAAATACATTTGTGAATCATTTGACATGTATATTGTGTTTTAAGAAGCTGAAGGTAGCGGAGAGTTGGCCTGCATTTTCTAATATTCAAACCCTTTAATAATGTAATAATAAATTATTTCCGTGGTTTACAGTTTAGCTGACAAAAAAGAGAAAATGGAGCATGTTCTGGGGTGATTTATAGTCACATGGACACGGATCAAGGACGGAATAGCAATATACTTTGCTGGGGTAGGACACCAAAAGATGGGCAGTGCTGAACCTAAATCTTATAAGATAAAACCTTTTGGAATGACAACAAAGAAACAAAAGGTATGGTTCGAATTCAGTGGTGCCCAGACGGAGGTATTCAACCACTCTCTTCTTGCCCAGCTCCATGCGTTCTCTGTGCTCCCTTAACACAGATAAGAGGTCCTGCTTAGGCCAGTTTTCACAACAGTTGCAATAAGTTGCGGGTTAAAAAAAACAGTTCAAGCTGCCTTTTGACATAGCTAAGCCATGTATTTTATGCATGTGGTCAAGGCTAAAACAATCCTGTATTATTGCTCGACTAAGTGAAGGTTCATCTTTTGACCGAATAGATTGCCATAACATAATTGGGGCAATTTGGATGCGATGCATTAAGGAGACCAGACAGTATTTTTTTTCCAATTCCAGGACTGGATGTACTTGTCACTTTTGAAAACGCAGCTCATATAGTTGGTGTCTCTCTTGCAACAGTACATCTTACAGTGGGTATACCTGGAGTACTACCCATGAAGCAGCCTGGTGTACATTTATTCCCAGTTCCCAAGTGAGCCAGCTTAAACTTTCTTGCTAATTGTCATTTTTAAGGCTACTTGCTAGAGGCCAAAAATATTGTTGAAGCTCTTAAATGAAAATGCAGCAGCACAAGATCTAATGACAAGATGCAAATGGGTGAAGGGAGCAGTGCTACACCTCTGTGGGTTCGTGGACCTCTCCAAGGAATATGTCACCGAAATCTTCTTTTTTACAGAGTACTATAGCTGAGACTTGTTTCCACCCTAAGCCTGACTTTGCTTGTAGCAAATCAAGATTATATGACAATCATAATCTTCTTTAGGACAGATCTAATGATCGCATTTAAGGAAAGCACCAGAAGCTTTTGCAATGGCAATTTGGTTTTCAATAAGAAGAGAACAAAGACAATATAATTTGGAACGACAAACATGACTACAAATAGGTACCTCTTTCGGAAATAACTTACCATACCCAAGGACTACATCTATCTGAGAATCACTGTGGATAATAAGCTACTATGATGAGTTGAAAAGAAGGACTCCTCCACTGTCACGACCTGTGGTCTAATTCCTGACTTGTATTACTACGAAACCGTGCTCCACCTCGGCTGAGGCGAAAGTGATTGATGTTGATTATTGTATATTGTCTGCTGATATGGAGGAACACCTAATAAAGAAATAAAAAAAAAAGCTACTATGATGAGAAAAGTGGAACTCAAAGGCAAAAGATATATGTTTATAATTACTCTCTCACATATCAACAAACACTCTGGGCGGTATTCCTTGGTCATATTAAAAAGGGTTTAAATGTCAAATTATCTTATGTTGTATAAATCAAGCTATAATTAATTAGGTGATCTCTTCCATGTGGAGAAAATGTTTAGGTGTGAAATCTCAATGTCTTCCAAAGAAATAAATCGAGATGGAGCTAGGTCATGAAGATGGCTGTAACAAGGCACTGGAGATACCATTAGTTTGGCACTTTACATGGAATAGGGCATCAAATATGGCCATGTCTATGTAAATCATGGAAGATGTTATCTGATGAAGTTGCACCAAATGAATAAATCTTGCCTCCCAATACAATCTGTCTTTTCATTTCTTAAATCTTGACGAATATTTTGGTGATCCATTTGTCACAGGGACCACGTCAAAAAAGAAGATGAAGGACAGAATTACGGTGGTTGTGCAAACTGCGGACTAAAATGCAGTACAGACAGAGCCTTAAGTGCCCCGGGTCCTGTAGGTGCTCAGCACCAGCAGTTCTACTAATCGGCTGCGAAACAGGTCCTTATCAGGCTCTACATTTTTACCCGCACCCTCAGTGTACAAAAAGTCTTAAGTCCGTGGCAGTACTAATCGTCATGGGTCTTTGATGTAACTTTGAAGAGACTCCTTTGTACTGCATGATGCCATCATCAGGAGTATATGATCACCTGACAGTGATCAGAAGGCATGTGCTGAAGGAGCCCAGAGTGGGGCAGAGCCCAGCCCCAAAATGTAACACCCATACAGTGAACACCTGCTGGAGACTGATAAAGCTCCTGCACGGGCTGCTACTGCCCGATATTTACAGCTTCAACACATTTTCAAGATGACAATAAATACAAGTAAATATTTTACAAAGAGGTTTATTCAAAGTAGCTAATGGAGCATCATAGTTATTTCACAGTCTCATAATTTCAGAATGGAAGCATTTTCATTATTATTTGCAACAAACTCATTGTTAATTTGTTACTCATTTATCTTATTCAGCAAATAACTATTGACTAAGCCAATACACCTGCCATGTCTTTGGTGTAATGTCATTATATATCTGCTCGCGACTCTGCTCCGCTTGACTTTCGCTCCACTCTGCTCCCCTTCTGAGAAACTGCCGGGAGCTTGGGAGCCTGGGAGACTGGGAGCTTGCTTCAGCGGCCGCCTTGACCCTCACTTGCGGCCGGAGCCGCCTGATTCAGCCGGACGTGGCCGGGAACTTGCCTCTGCGGCCGGAGCCGCTTGAACTCCGCTTGCGGCCGGGGCCGTCTTTGCTTATTTAGCGGCCCCATGAGCTCTGCTTGCAGCTGGAGCTCCACAGCTGGGGCTGGGGCTGGGGGAGTTTGGACCGTGTTTTAGCGGCCAGAGCCGTTTCTGTTTGCCTCGTGGCCGGAGCCGCCCTTTGTTTGCCTCGCGGGTAGTTCCTGCTTGGCGTTGATGAGCTGCTGAGCTGAGCGGAGCTGTGCCGCGTATTTGAGAGCAGAGCAGGAGTAGGACCTGGGGAACCGTTGTGAGCTCTTTTCGATTGCTGGATTACAGGATTGCTGGATTGCCGGGTTCTCGGAGTGAGGTTCCTAGTGCTTCCTTGTGCTTGTCGTGACCTGCCGTGACCTGCCGCCTCGCCTGCTTCAAGCCTGCTTCAAGCAACGGATTTCCAGTGAATAGAGCCGCCCCGCCCTCACGCTCTACTCACGCTCTCACCCTCATGCCCTGCTGGCCCCGCCGGCCTCCCCGCTGCTGAAATCAGTAACCGGAGCCCCGTGAGCGGCTGCTGAGTGGTGCAGGGCGGGGGTGGGTCGAGAGCTGGTCGAGAGCTGGGAAGGAGAGCAGTGCTGAAGCTCCCCCGGCGCGGGGAAGTCTGGTCCACCAGAAGTTGGGCTCTGGGCTCCTGTCCGTGTCCATGCTAAGGAAGACGAAGTGGAGAATGTGGAGGTAGGATTGCAGCGTCTGGCCAGCGGCTGCAGTGGCGCTCAGCTGCGTTCTGTCACAAGCTGTCGTAACCTACAGCTCACTAAGTTGCGCGCCTACTGACACAGCCCCATCACACACACCGCCTACATCGCCCCAGCAGCCCCAACAACTTATTTCACGCTTCACGGCTGCTGTGGAGAGGCGAGTAGGGGCGAGGTGACGAGAGGTGTTGCGAAGCCTCCTGTGTGATAACGCGATAGCCCCGTGGCCCTGCGCGGCTCGGACTTGAAACAAGTGGCAGGAGATAAGTGGACGAAGCACCGGCTGAAGTGGTGGTGGAGGATCGAGGTAGGGGAATTGTGCTGCTCCATCTTTCTACCATTCTCACTACCTGTACCTTGATCCCTGTCTACTTGAGATGAGATCTGGCAGAGTGAGGTTATCGAGCCCACAAAAGAAGAAGAAAAGCAAAGGGAAAGGGAAAACTGCAAAGTCAATTATGGACTCTGAGCATACATCAAACCTGCTGTTGAATGTCTCTGATAATATAGAAAGCATGACTCAAACAGGCCCTGACAGGATAGCCCATAAATCCTGCGGTAACCAACCAAAGATAACATCGAAATTTTGTTTTCTTAAAGATGTCGGTTCCGCGGTTTTCTCAAGCAACAGGAACATAATGGACCTTCCGAGCCCCCTCAGTCCTCTAGTGACTATCTTCAATGGCAGCTCTGCTGCAAAAGGGCCGACTTGGACTCCACAAAGCAGCCACATGTCAGCCCCCGTCACCGGTAAGCCTTGGTCAGTGGCACACACGGCTGAGGCTAGAGGTAGTCAAGTAACAAAGGAAATCTCAGCCCAGCAAGTGTGTCAGGTTAACCCTGCTCCACCCCCGTCGTCAAAATCAACGCAGTAATCGACTCTCTGGATCTCCAAATAGAACCAATTGGAGAGGAAACCAGTAACTCAGAAGATCCAAATCGAATGCTACACGAAGCTAGCTTCAGCATCCCGTGTAGTCAAAATGGGGTTTTCCCGAACAATCTGGGAATGGATAGTGCTGGGGCTTCGAGGACGGATGGATTTGTTATCCCTCTCGGGGGCGGTGAAATCGACACAGCCAAACAGGAACAGCATAGAGTGAAAGAATTAGAGTCTGATGAAAATACAGAGGAAATCACAGTGGAACTAGATGGAGGGCTGAAAGAATCCTTCCACTTTGGGTCAAAGAGGTGGGAGACAATGCCGTTCCCACATGGGAACACTATCTCTGAGCATCCTCAGCCACAAGCGTCACCAAGGCAGGACAAACGCGATGGCCACTCACAAGAGGAGGCATGGACGATCGCCCTTGACATCTTTCAAAAATCAGCCAATGCTATGTCTTATCTAGCGGACAAAATGGACATTCAAATCAGCCTTCTAAACACACTTGCCGTGTACGTCGTCAAAATTGACAACAGGATTTCAAACTTAAACAGCTTGATCAGACGGGCCCAAGAAGCGGCTGAACATCCGCAACAAGGCTGTGACTGTACACCTATAGTGGAGAAACTCAGCTCACTCCCTGGGGTAATGGAAAAGCTTGTGGCAGACCTAAAAGAAATAGCAAAAGCTAAACCCACTATTGGGAATGGCAGTGATGCAAACCGGGGAGACCCAAATAAAGATCCGCACACAAACACAGCTTCAAACTCAAGGTCAATGGGGGTCGAGGGAACCAAATTCTCCCAACCCCAAGATCCATCCAGGCAAGTTTGTCGTATGAGTGTACTGAATTCCTCTCCGGTCACCAGCAATGAAAAAATCACCCCTCCCCCCGTAATCGAACAAAACCTGGAAGATTCTGTGGGAAACGTGAAAAGGCAGAGGAAGCGGAAAGGACGTAACAAAACGAGAAGGGGCAAACAAGACCTAAGCCTCTACCCTATGTTTAACACTCTTAGACGTCCAGTAGCCACATGATGATGATGACGATCAAAAAAATCTCTCCGAACCAACAACCTTAAGTGAGGAAAAACCAACAACCTTAAGTGAGGAAAAACCAACAACCATAAGGGGAGAAAAATCAATCATGCACGATAGCGGAAAATTGACGAGTGGCACTTTCCCCGCTCCATCGATAATGGCCCCCCTTGAAAAAAGGGTGTATAGCGGGACAAAAGAGCATAGCACAATTACACTCATGGATCCTCTAAATACACTTATCACGCAGAATATAATGGCCCAGAGCCAATCCCCCTGCCACAGGACAATCCAACTCGGTGGCGTTACGACCGCAATCCAGGTAGACGCCACAAGCTGTGATAATAAGCGACAGGGTGTAAGTCCAGCAAGTGTCAATGGGGTCGAGGGACAGGGAAAAAACGAAAGGCCTGACAGGGTGCTGAATGAGGCCCACTCCACGGGTCCTTTTACAAAAGCAGTTCATACGTCTGGTGCAGAAAAAATAGAGGTAACTCCAAGGCTGCCTAGCACATCACTGAGTGGGGATGCTCTCTTCACCCTCTTTTATCCGGAATACAAGTCAAAAGGCAGTCACGACGTCCTAAATTGGGGAAAATTATCAAACTGATACAAGCAACAGGACTGTCAAAAGAAATAACCTCACAAGACATTACATCGATTGAATTTCTTGGACTGCGCCAAGGTCAAACTAACAAAACCACCAAGGTCACCTGGAGCTCCTTAGAAGCAATGAATAAAATCTTGGGGAAAACCAACACCTTTAAGCAATGGGGAATACTGATTCAACCGGGCAGTGAAGCGGGTTATCCCCATGTCCTGCAGGCAAACCAAGCCAACGAATATAGACGAGCATAGAGGGGAGCCGTGTACTCAGTTCTCAGGGGTGCACGCAATAAAACCCCCAGCCTTGAGTATAAACAGAGGAATTCAAGAGAAGACGGGCATATACCTACTAGGGACCATGAAGAGGTTGGCAAATGGTCATGGGTGGCTGGCACTCTGAACACTACCCGACTCTTACGATGACAGTCTAACAGGGATCATCGAAATGAAAAGCCTACTCTAAAGATCTGTTCATGGAACATCAACGGCCTAACAAGAAAACTTGAGGACAACACCATAATATCCTAATTCCAGGAGTTTGAGATACTTCTACTACAAGAAACATGGCTTCTTGAACCACAGCATATAGAAGGTTTCAAAACTCACCATATTCCAGCTCAAAAACAGAAACGCTTAGGAAGAGGGAGTGGTGGTTTAGCAATCTATATATCAACGAAAAATGTAGTTTCCTCCTGGGACATGTTGGGTTCATCACATTGTCTTCAGTGCGTGGGAATCTCCTATACTTCTAATAAAGGCCAAAGCGGAACCTTGAACTTAATAAACGCCTATGTCCGCCCAAACACAGCTGCAAAGCAATCCTTTGTAGAAGAAGTTATAGCAACAGTAGTTAGAGTGAAATCGGGAGCTCTTGATCCAGACATCTTACTAACAGGTGACTTTAATATGTGGTTAATGTCAGACCTACAAAAAAATGAGGTCACCAAATCACATGAGAGTATTTGGGAGATACCTCCACAGGACCGGCCAGGATGGCACAAGGATGACCCAAAGGGACGTTTCCTACAAGGTAACCTCGAAAACTTAGGGCTCAGAGCTCTAAATGGGCTTTTACCCCTAGATAAGCCTCCCCGCTTCTCCTACTTATCGAAAAAGGGTACTTCATTAGTCGATTATACCTTTGTCAGCCTTTCATTACTCCACCAAATAACATGCTACCGCCTTGGGAGCAGAACAGAAAGTGACCACTGTCCCCAAGAGATATCACTGATAACCAGTCTCTTGCAACTTGAAGAAGAAAGGGCATTGCCATCTGAGAGTTTTACAATCAATCTAAAACGAATTAAATGCTCCTTTAGTAATTTCCAACAGATAGCAACAGAGGCAAAACAATCTATTGAGCGTCATAGTAGGTGCCCGGAAGACACAATCGCAAATTGGTCAATATTTGCTAACCAAATTAATTTACAAACATGGGAAACCGATAAGGCACACAGCCCAGACTAGGCAAATGCACATGTCTTGTTCGAATCCTGTGATACAATCCACAACTAGAACTATGAATCGATAATGGCGGGCATTAAAAACTGATCCAACGGACCCCACAAAAATATTAAAACTGAGAGAGGCCCGTAATCACCTTAAGAAAGTTAAAAGTGAGCTGCGCAGAAACCATTGGAACTTGTTTTGGGCCAAATTACAGCATGACATCAAAACAAACAACTCTGCCAGATTTTGGCGCACAATTAACAGTGCAACCGGGTGCGCATCTAAAGTCGCTTCTTCATGTATACTGGAGTCAGAGTGGGTTGATTTCCTCCATCTTCACTTCAATGGACACCAGAGCTCCCCGTCCGATGACAACGCGGACCAAAAAGATGCTGATCGGGTTATAGTCCAGAACACAACAAACCCCCTAATGAAGGAACGCCTTAAGGGAGACCAAAAAATGGAACTATTAAACATGTGCTCTTTGATTCATAACAACAAGGATCTAACAACTATCGACAAGGCAGAAATTGAGAAATTGATTAAAAAGGGTCGGAACGATGTGGCACCAGGCCCAGGAGGAATCCCCCAGGCCTTGTACAAGGAAGATATTACCTTCTGGGCGGAGAAGTTAAGCATCTTATTTAACTCAATACTGTACAATAACATCATACCACCTGCTTGGCGGAGATCGATCCTGGCACCAATTTTTAAAGGCGGAGAAAAAAATTCCCCTAGGAACTATCGCCTCATTGCTCTTATTGACAATGAGGCTAAGTACTTCGCAGGTCTGCTGCTCAACTCACTTAGGGCACGGGTGGACGAAAACTCTATCATTCCTCCAAATCAGACAGGTTTTACAATCAACACTGGCACTTCAGTCAATCTCATGACCCTCTCCTGCCTGATTGACCAAGCAAAATTTAGCTCCTGCCCACTCTACATGGGTTCATCGACTTTCAAGCGGCTTTTGACAATGTGAACAGAGAAAAGTTATGGCAGAAGCTGTCCAGACTCAATATCCCACCTGACCTCTTAAGAGCGATACAACTTCTACATCAGGATACATGGGTCAGGATTAAGATCGGGGATGGCTCGAGATTATCACGCCCAATTCCGACAACAAAAGGCTTAAAGCAGGGTTGTGTCCTGGCACCGATACTTTTTAACCTATTTTTATCCGACCTTCCTGACGCCTTAAATAAGGGTAATTCTCATGCCTTTTAAGTGGCTGATCTGTTGCTGTCAAACCTCTTGTATGCTGATGACGTGGTCCTCCTCAGTAAAACAAAGATTGGAATGCAAAGGCTCCTGGATGCAACCTCTGAATACGCAATTAAGTACGAGCTCCAAATCAACAATAAGAAGACGAAAATTTTGGCCGTCCGTCCGGGGAAAGCAAAAAAACTGTCTTGGAATTTGAACAAGGAAAGAGTTGTGGAGTCATATAGCCATAAGTATCTGGGAGTTACCTTCAATAACAACGATAAATATGAATCCCATTTAGAAGAACAAAAAAGGAAGGGTGCTGCACTTGCTTTTTCAATTGGTTCAATTCAGAAGAAACTACAAGGCCCAACTTTCGCACCAACAATACAGGTTGCACAAGCAAAAATCATCCCTTCTCTAACCTATGGCAGCGAAGTCCTAAAAGGCCTGGACAGCGGCCAATTGGACAAAATCATTACAAAAATATATAGATCTGCATTCAAGCTACCATCCCAAACATCACCGGCACAAATAAGGTTAGAATTGGGAATTTGCCATCAACCACTTGCCAGGGCTATGACTTTTCTTGTGTGTTGTCACAAACTGAGGTCATCAAAGGAAGGCAGCCTAGGACATCACTTGTGGGCCACCCTCAAAACGAACTCATGGCGAGCAGGCCATGACTACTGGTTAAAAGGGCTAACAATCCTATGCCTAAAGGATCTTTGGAGCATGTATGTAACCCAGAAGGAATTCAAAAGACTGCCGAAAATAAGCACTAAACAGCTCTCAATAGTCGAAGATAAGGCACGCTTAGCCAAAAGAAGTCACAGGTGGTTGACTCTGCAATCGTATTCCTTGTTGATCCCACAGCAGTATCTAACCGTATCCTTCACTGCAGGAACGAAATTAGGCTTTTTAAAATTGAGACTGGGAGTTTTTAATTTGTTGGTTCATTTGCCAAAATGGAAAAGAGCACTCATTTTTAAATACAAATAAATAATAGAATTACTATGCATACATTCAAACGATCATTCAAGGAACCACACATATCACAGACGACCAAAACCGATTCATACATTTAAACCACAGAAAAAGAAAATTAATAAATAGTAGACAGGGTGTGGTATAATTAATAGAAAAAAGATTAAAGATGATTAAAAAAGATTAAAAAAGAGTGTAAACAGTTTGATGTTATTAATATCAATCAAAACTGGAAATAAACCGGAGTATAAGCGCTCCAGTGCCTCTAAAATTAATAGAGAACAAGTATCAAGAAACCCCACGGGCTAGCGCCCGCTAACTACAATAGCAAACAACAAGGGGTTGGCTCTATTCAGTAAGGCTGAGCCTTCAATATAATAAACACAACAGGGATGCCAATACTGAAGCAAACAATTCTTCACTATCTTTCAGTGTGCTTCCTTAACCTGACACCAGATTCAAGCAAGGGAAATTTACTCTTCAATAGCTTTTTTTATTTTAAAGTTACTTTTGTGCATTTAGCAAAATCAATACATAGTACAATAGCACTCATTTTTAAATACAAATAAATAATAGAATTACTATGCATACATTCAAACGATCATTCAAGGAACCACACATATCACAGACGACCAAAACCGATTCATACATTTAAACCACAGAAAAAGAAAATTAATAAATAGTAGACAGGGTGTGGTATAATTAATAGAAAAAAGATTAAAGATGATTAAAAAAGATTACTATTTATTAATTTTCTTTTTCTGTGGTTTAAATGTATGAATCGGTTTTGGTCGTCTGTGATATGTGTGGTTCCTTGAATGATCGTTTGAATGTATGCATAGTAATTCTATTATTTATTTGTATTTAAAAATGAGTGCTATTGTACTATGTATTGATTTTGCTAAATGCACAAAAGTAACTTTAAAATAAAAAAAGCTATTGAAGAGTAAATTTCCCTTGCTTGAATCTGGTGTCAGGTTAAGGAAGCAGACTGAAAGATAGTGAAGAATTGTTTGCTTCAGTATTGGCATCCCTGTTGTGTTTATTATATTGAAGGCTCAGCCTTACTGAATAGAGCCAACCCCTTGTTGTTTGCTATTGTAGTTAGCGGGCGCTAGCCCGTGGGGTTTCTTGATACTTGTTCTCTATTAATTTTAGAGGCACTGGAGCGCTTATACTCCGGTTTATTTCCAGTTTTGATTGATATTAATAACATCAAACTGTTTACACTCTTTTTTAATCTTTTTTAATCATCTTTAATCTTTTTTCTATTAATTATACCACACCCTGTCTACTATTTATTAATTTTCTTTTTCTGTGGTTTAAATGTATGAATCGGTTTTGGTCGTCTGTGATATGTGTGGTTCCTTGAATGATCGTTTGAATGTATGCATAGTAATTCTATTATTTATTTGTATTTAAAAATGAGTGCTATTGTACTATGTATTGATTTTGCTAAATGCACAAAAGTAACTTTAAAATAAAAAAAGCTATTGAAGAGTAAATTTCCCTTGCTTGAATCTGGTGTCAGGTTAAGGAAGCACACTGAAAGATAGTGAAGAATTGTTTGCTTCAGTATTGGCATCCCTGTTGTGTTTATTATATTGAAGGCTCAGCCTTACTGAATAGAGCCAACCCCTTGTTGTTTGCTATTGTAGTTAGCGGGCGCTAGCCCGTGGGGTTTCTTGATACTTGTTCTCTATTAATTTTAGAGGCACTGGAGCGCTTATACTCCGGTTTATTTCCAGTTTTGATTGATATTAATAACATCAAACTGTTTACACTCTTTTTTAATCTTTTTTAATCATCTTTAATCTTTTTTCTATTAATTATACCACACCCTGTCTACTATTTATTAATTTTCTTTTTCTGTGGTTTAAATGTATGAATCGGTTTTGGTCGTCTGTGATATGTGTGGTTCCTTGAATGATCGTTTGAATGTATGCATAGTAATTCTATTATTTATTTGTATTTAAAAATGAGTGCTATTGTACTATGTATTGATTTTGCTAAATGCACAAAAGTAACTTTAAAATAAAAAAAGCTATTGAAGAGTAAATTTCCCTTGCTTGAATCTGGTGTCAGGTTAAGGAAGCACACTGAAAGATAGTGAAGAATTGTTTGCTTCAGTATTGGCATCCCTGTTGTGTTTATTATATTGAAGGCTCAGCCTTACTGAATAGAGCCAACCCCTTGTTGTTTGCTAAAATGGAAAAGAGAGCAAGGAACGAGACTCATGCCGACTTTGCGGGGAGTATAAAGAAGACATAATACATATCATTTGTCTTTGCCCCCAGCTACTGACGGAAAGACGGGCCCTCTTCAAGTATCTCTGGAATATAAAAAGGATAAGAACATGTAGGGCAGCACTCCTAGCTTGCTTCGATCCGAGGAACACTAAATTAAACAGTGCCCTTGTAAGATTTATGGATCACGCAGCGAAAAAACTTTGTGTGTCTGTGGTCAATCGTTAGTATAATGACTTGGCAGGCCTCACCGTCTTTTTTACGCATATCGGATATTACTTACCCACAATGAATATTACTTATCCCCTTTCTTTTAAACAAACTTTTTAAATGTATTTTAAATGAAATTTTTTGATACCTTCTAAATCCTGTACTTGCAATGGTTTTTTAAATCACGCAATAAAGTTATTATCTGTTCATTATATATCTGAACACCTGGGCGGCACACTATGGTAACCCCAGCTTTTTAGTTTACATATTTAGGTCAGGCCCTTAATTAATTGCCACGCCCCTTTGAGTAACCTCTCCCAGTTTTTTGTCCCACCTAAAACCCTGAGTATGGGACGTGTCAAAATATATTCAATATTATGAGGTAATTACTAGATTTAAACCACCAAATTCTGTTAAAATGTTATACGTTCTTGAGGTTATTCTTTTAAATGAACACAGGCAAACTCTTTTCAGTTAATTAGTGGCTGCTGCAGATGTTTGGTTGCAACCTTTTAGCTAAGAAGGAGCCATCAAAATGAAGGAAGGACCACCCTGGCTGAGGCATCTCTCTAATGAGTCTGCCTTGGGCTCTTGCTTTTGTGGACTTTCTCCATGGCCGGGTTAAAACTCACAGACTCTCTCTAAGGCCCAGTAAGTTAGTTCTACTTGATGTTTTCCATGCTTAAGTACTGCAATTCTGCTGTAAAATATAGCAAACCTCTACTATTACAAATGTTGTTGTGGTACTTATCAGGACAATTGTGTGCTAGCCTGACTACCCTCCTTATGAGCGCAGCATCAGAGAAGATGTAAGGTATTAAAGCTAAAGTTTTACCAGTAGAACTCCTCATTTATAGAGAAGTGCAGTAAGAGAAGGTAGGTTAAAAAAAATATTTATAAGAATAACTCCCTGTCGCTTGGAATTTTGGAGACTCAAAAAGGAAAATGCTTTAAACGAAAATGTTGCATGTTTATCATTCACATTCCATGCAGTCTGTGTCCTCTGATTGTTCAGGGTTTTTCACAATCAATTTTCTTTCATCTGCTTCAGAGAGAAAGCAGTACCTCTCTAAAGTAAATTACAAGCCGATCACAAATTAAATTGTAGTTCAGAGAGGATGCAAACAACTATTTTGTTAGCATCTGAGAAATTCAACTATGGAAGTGGCGTAATGTTCTTTTCTGACACAAAATCATTTGAGAAGCACAGAGATTCTGTTTTCATTCACATGAGTGTGTACATCTTCAATAATGTTTTCTGTCAAGCCCAATATGATGCTTTCCCCAAAAACATACGCCATTGGTTGGAGCTTTCAAGATTGTATTCCTATTTTCAGACATAAAGACAGCCGTCAAGTGCCTGCACATTTCACTTAAAAACTCATGAACATAATCCCTTGGGCAACGTGAATATACTATTCTGAAGCTCAAGCTACACACCATTTTGATAGGATGTTTTAATTTCAACTAGCTCCTCAAAGTAATCCTTATAAAGACCTCACCACTTTATAAAGCATATTTTGTTTCCGTTTTACGGACAGTTTAATCTCGGGTTTATATATTTAATCTGGGAGAGCAACAACTGGCCTAATAATGAGCACACCTAATACTGTTGGAATTCTGTTTAGGGCGTCTACTGACCGGTCATCTTTGGGCACCATTTCTGAGGACTGACCTACAAAATCCCAATGATGTTAATCTTTCTAGCGCCGGACACGGGATCTAATGCTTGCAATTTTCCCTTTATCACCCCTCTCTGTGCGACGATGACCTTTAAGAAAAGCCCTTGTATCTGCAAGCTGTGTGAGCCACGTGGAGACTATCAGCAGCATATGGGTGCTACAGGCTGCATATTTCAGCAAAGGATTGATTTCATATGCGAAGCCTAGATGAACAGACACCACATCTTAAAATACCTTTTTTTACTTTTACTTATACCTGTATTTATACTTCGTTCAGCCTTGACAATCCTGGAAATAGCACACTCTTCTGAGTGAAATGTATGTCGGCTGAGTCTTATACAAATGTACTTATTGTCTTCATATCACCCCCATGTGTAGTAACCCACACCAGAGAGAATAGTTTCTACTTTGACTGCACACATTTAAAGGCTAAAATTATTCCCAATGAAACACCCTGAAGCAACTGTGCTCATTGTACACAAGGAGCTAAATGTAAAAGAATTAGAAAATAGTTTTTCACAACACAATACTTGCCCAAATTTTACTGCATCTAACATATGCAAATGAATTTAATCCAATGTCCATCCATAAAAAGTCGAGCTTGTTCTAGAGCCTGGGTACTCGCAAACTTTCTGTCGGGCCAAAATTACAGTGTGGTTTGTGGCCGAGGGCCGAACCAGTAGGGGCGGGGTCAGTGGGGGGCGGGGCTAGAGTAAAAAAAATCAAACCGGTTTCAAAACATTAGACAATATGAAGCAGATGTAACTACAAAGAGCACATTTTGACAATATATTCTTACTAGCAGACAATTGCAACCTTAAGAGGCATTGATAGCTCCATACACACTTTGACCTCAATTCCATCAGTGCCTCTCTGTCAGCCAGTCTCTCTCTCTCTGTCAGTCAGTCAGTCTCTCTCTCTCTCAGCCAGCCAGTAAGTCTCTGTCTCAGTAAGTCTCTCTCTCTCAGTAAGTCTCTCTCTCTCAGTCAGTCTCTCTCTCTCTCCTAGTCAGTCTCTCTCTCTCTCTGTCAGTCTCTCTGTCAGTCTCTCTGTCAGTAAGTCGCTCTCTCTGTCAGCCTCTGTCAGTCTCTCTCTCCGTCAGTCGCTCTCTCTGTCAGTCGCTTTCTCTGTCAGTCTCTCTCTCTCTGTCAGTCAGTCTCTCTCCCTGAGTCAGTCAGTCAGTCTCTCTCTTCCTCATTCAGTCTCTCTCCCTCAGTCAGTCTCTCTCTCTCTGTCTGTCTCTCTCTGTGTCAGTCTCTCCCTCTCAGTCAGTCTCTCTTATACTCTGTCCATCAACCTCTCTCTCTCTCTCTTTAAATACCAGTATTTCTCTACTAAAAACAGACACGCAACAGAACCTAAAATTAGATTTTTAGATCGAACTACGGCGATATATACACATAAATGACATGGATTGCCTGGTTATAGGGTTTTTAGTTGAATGAAAAACCTGGGGGTTCTCACAAAAGGCCAAGACCGATAAAATTAATGGGTTGGCTTAAAAACATGTAAAAAAAAATCTTTGTTTAGCATAGTGTGTCACCCTACTGGTACGTTGCTGTTTGTCATTGGATCCAGATATATCAGATACAACCAGTAACATTATACCTGCTACAAGTCAGGACTATTGGCTTTGCCAATAGTTGTTAGTTGCATATGATAAAAAGCAACAACTATGGCTTTGTTGTATATAAATTATAATTTTGAAAATCCGTCAGTTCTGAAAAGATGAGACTGTGAAAGTAGTAAAACCAGTCTATTTGAAATTACATTAAAATCTTTGAGCAATGATGCTGCTACTGAGATGAGATTTTTTTTGTTCACCCACAGGGCGAAAATGGAGATCCCAATAGTTTGGTGCATAAGATAAATAAGCAACAACTATGGCTTTGTTGTATATAATATTGAAAATGGTTCAGGTCTGAAATGATGAGACTGAAAGAATGAAAACATGTTGATTTGAACTGACAAAGGCTTTCTGAGCAGAAGTGCTGCAACCGAGTTAATATATATATTTTTTTCCCACACTGAAGGCAAAAATGGAGCCCCCGATAGCTACCCGTCTCAGCAACTGCTTTGAAGCACCTTGCCCACTCAAAGCCCTGCCTGTTAACTCTGGGAGAACAAACTCGCATAAAAAGTCAATTTAAGCTGATGATTAACTCACAATTGGTCACAACAGCGCCATATACTGTTGCATTCACTTAAATTAATATGCAAAACTACTCGCATTAAATAAGGGCTGATAAAGAAAGGAAGCAACATGCGTGCCTTCTTTTAAAATCCTCACCTACCGTGACGCAAGCCTATGACCTCACAATGGCAGATGAGGGCGGGGCCGCAGGTGAGCATGCAAGACACTACTTGTCTGCGCATGCCCCTTTGACCTCTTCTCTGCAAATGCGGCCCCTGAGGAATTACAACAGCAGTAATGGCGCAGAGTCCCTGACTGCTGTTGCTTTCCATGGGTGCTGCAAGGGAAGGTCTGGCGGGCCGGAAGTGGCCCGCGGGCCGTACTCTGAGTACCGCCGTTCTAGAGAAACCATAAGGCAGGAGAAGGTGATGCGGACAGAAAACTAGCCAAAAGCATGGCGAAAGCATCAAGTGCAGTATCTCGTGCCACAGCATGGGTTCCATTGGAGGGCAATTGCTGGCAGTCCTCCTGGGCTGCCTCTGGAGGTGAGCCAATAAGCAGCCCATTTCATTCCTGTTTGTTGTGGGATTCCTGAACGCCTGACTGGATTTTGCACCCAAGGATCCATCAAGAGGACACGCTTTAAAGTCTCAAACAAGAATCCATTGTTCTGCGGTTGTTGAAGGAGAATAGCACAATCATTCATAGCAACTCTTTGTGTATGCCTCTGAGGAGCTCGGGAACTAACTAGCAGGTGGACGCTTCTACTCAAAAGGGCAGAGATGCTGCAATCTTTCGAGGTATCCATAAGGTCTGAGTGTTAGTGCCAATCTTGCAAGGTCAGTTCCTCTGGCCAGAGTCTTTCCCGTGTATCCATGAAGGCTGGGTTGCTTCTACCCTGGAAGGAAGTCCATCTCACTGTTTCCAGTCTTTTAAAACGTACTCCTTCTCTCATGATGAGAACAGGTCTGGAGAAAAGGTCCTACATGAGTCGTCATTGTTCTATAAAATACAGAGGCAGATGCAGGTCCTCGCTTTTCATTCCCTTTGCAATGCTCGGTTTTGAGCGGCAACTTTTGCAGGATATGACTTTTCTATGCATAAAGTGGGTACCCTGGTGCCATCCTCTTCCTAAACCCAATGACCCAGACCCACTCCAACTGTGGCAAACATGAGACCCAACAACACGGTCCTGTTGCTCCAATAACCCTTATCGTCCACATCTTTTCCCATACCTGGTGCAATTATGAACAAGCGAGGCACAATAATTAGCCGGATATCCTTTCTTGGTATGTTAGGCCATGATGGTGCAACATCAACCATGGATAGCTCCACCGGCGAAACAGTACAATAGGTATAACTTTAAGTATTAGCATAAGCCATCCCATTCCTTTTCAAGGGTGAGCCAGAGACAAAGAATCTGGTCACAGAATTGCAGCATAACTGTGATGCACTGTGCTTGTCTGTTCCGTTTGTGAGGACGCAGGAATGTTGTGTGAGCCCTAAACCGGTGTAGGACTACAGATGCATGACACTTATACACTCTACAGTATGCCTATACCTGCTGTAGCAACAATGCTGCTGATGATGTTTCCTTAATTTAAAACAAGCTTTGGCAAAACGAATACATCTGGCTTTGACAAGCTGGTGTGATTTTTTATATATATACATTTTTTTATTATTGTAGGTACTTCAGTATTTATTTATTATTACATTTTTTATTGTGCAGCAATGACAGTAGTCCAAGCGCATCATGATTATTCGACAACATTTTTTTTTCTGTCAGCAAGAAAAAAACAATACATGGATCTTTGTTGCAATCTGTTCAAAGGACGTAAGCGCTTGGGCAGAGAGAGGAGGTAACATGGGGGTCTGGATGGAGAATGAGAGGGGCATTGGAACATACTGAGGGAGTGAAAAGGTGATCACGAGATATTATTGATAGGTAGGTGGGTGTACTTATATTTACAGAAAGTTGGCGAGACACTGGGATCCTGGATAGAGATTTTATGGGTTTGAGAGAGCAAGAGGACTAGCAAGAGTTACTTGATTTTCTGAAACAGCATTGATGTATACACTTTAAAAAAATATGACACCACCTAGATGTGGCAGCCCCCTGCTTCCAATAAATGTTCTCACTTATAATAAAAAATAAAAAATTATTCCATATAAAAACATTGGACTGCATAGGTGCTTCTCAGCTGGAAGTTGTACTTATCATGGGTATAGAAACCATTTTTAGTTTTAATGAATATGACTGGAAAACATGATTCTTTCCGGCGCAAAGACATCCGCTTTGAATTATTGTAATCTGAAGACATATTTTAAGCATTCAAAATTAACATAAAGAAAATGTAAAAAGGGTAAAGAATGAAAAAATAATTGGCAAAGCAAGGTATTGGCCCAATAATCCTGGCATATCAGTGCACAACTTTTTAAGCGAATATGCATGCATATGTGATCAAAAAAAATTGAGTCACTCACTGTAGATAAGTGGCAATGACTTTAGTAGCTTCGCTGACTACCTCCTGCTGTATTGGAGGAAGCAAAATGTGAAAGAAAGTTGAACAGACCAATGGATGAGTGTGGGGAAACAGCCTATACAGTGTCGGCTGAACCTTCGATGCCTTTACCACACAGACTTTACAACGCAAGCGTCATTACCACACAATCCTTTACCACGCAGGATTTTACAACAATTATGCCTTTACCTTTGAAATACTTACATTTTCGTTGTAAAGGCATGCGTGGTAAAGGCATATTAGTTGTAAAATCCTGCGTGGTAAAGGCATGTGTGGTAATGACGCAAGCGTAGTAAAACCTGCGTGGTAAAGACATGTGGGTTTAGGGTGGGTACAGGTTTTTAGGTTGCAAGGGTATTTTTAGGGTTTAGAGTAGTTAGGGGTTTTTGGGAGGCAAGGGTATTTTTAGGGTTTAGGGTGGGTGTGGGTTTTTTGGTGGGAAGGGTAATTTTAGGATTAAGGGTGGTTGTGGGTTTTTGGGAGGCAGGGGAATTTTAGGGTTTAGGGTAGGAGTAGGTTGTTGGGTGGCAAGGGCATTTTTAGGATTTAGTGTGGGTATGGGTTTTTGGGTAGCAAGGGTATTTTTAGGGTTTAGGGTGGGTGTGGGTTTTTTGGTGGGAAGGGTAATTTTAGGATTAAGGGTGGTTGTGGGTTTTTGGGAGGCAGGGGAATTTTAGGGTTTAGGGTAGGAGTAGGTTGTTGGGTGGCAAGGGCATTTTTAGGATTTAGTGTGGGTATGGGTTTTTGGGTAGCAAGGGTATTTTTAGGGTTTAGGGTGGTTGTGGGTTTTTGGAAGGCTGGGGAATTTTAGGGTTTAGGGTAGGAGTAGGTTTTTCGGTGGCAAGGGCATTTTTAGGATTTAGTGTGGGTATGGGTTTTTGGGTAGCAAGGGTATTTTTAAGGTTTAGGGTTCGTGTGGATTTTTTGGGTGGTAAAGATAATTTTCGAATTTATAGTGGGTATGGAATTTTAGGTGGCAAGGGTATTTTTCAGGTTTTTAAGGTGTGTTTTTTTGGTGGCAATGGCAATTTTAGGGTTTGGGGGTATTTGGGTGGTAAGGATGTTAGCATGTATATATATATATATAGGTTCAGTGCAATTTTAAATATTTATTCTTGTGCTTGCCATATCGTCACGACGCGTTTCGGCAGATCCCTGCCTTGATCACATGATATATATATATATATATATATCCATACTAATATTATAAAGAGAGAGCCCAAACCTTTGAGGCGGGTAATCTCAGTAACCACAGCACCAATCACAACACCCAATACAGAGTTGGAAAGGGCAGTTGCAGCAGAAGGACATAGGCTATGCAGATGGCCACCATTTTTTTTTTTGCTGAGTTTTAATATAGCACGAACTTGACCCGAACTGAATCAGGTATCAGAGCGCTTTACATAGCACCAGTTACGTTACATGAGGACACACATTCATTTTTGTTAGGCACGGGGAGATTAAGTGATTTGCCCAGAATCACAGGATGTTTGGCGTCGTTACCAAGACTCGAACCCAGATCCCCAGGTCCGAATTCGAGCGCCCTAGCCGTTAGGCCAACTCCTCCATACATTTAAAAGGTAAAAGAACTGTGCCAGCAAAGTATTCCCTTGTGGGCGTGTCTGCGTTGTGCTGTGGGCGTGGGCTGGGGGCATGACCAACGCTGGGGGCGTGTGGTACGGCCATCACATTGTGGGCTGTGGGCGTGTACTGGGGGCGTGACACGCTGGGGGCGTGAGAAACGCTGGGGGCGTGTGTCCGGCCTTCATGCCATGTGAACGCAATTTGCTGCATCAAGGGGTTCGCTGGGGGCGTGAGAAACGCTGGGGGCGTGTGCTACGTTCCGCCCTTCATGCCATGTGGGTCATACATTAATCAGAAGATCGTCTGCTGTGGCCGTGTGCTGGGGGCGTGACAAACGCGTTCACCTGGAGGCCTGGTAAGTAACATTACTGCAGCCTCTCCTGCGCGCTGTTACTGAACTCTCTAATTCAACGAAATTACACGTGCCTGCTACCATCAACCAGGGCTCTAGCCGGGCTCAGGCGGCGGATCAGTACACTAATTACACGCGCCTGATAACATCAACCAGGGCTGCAGCTCGGCCTCAAGCGGGGGAACACGCACCTGCTAACATCAAACAGGCCTGCATCTGGGCCTAAAGCGGGGAACACGCAAATGAGCGTGTCTGCGGGGACAATTACTGCAGCCTCTCCTACTCGCTGTCACTCAACTCTCTCATTAAACGGATTTACCCGCAGCAGATGACTCTCTCATTCAATGACAGCTAACATCAACCAGGGCTGTAGCCGGGCTCAGGTGGCGGATCACTACACCAATTACACCCGCCTGCTAACATCAACCAGGGCAGCAGCTGGGCCTTCTACGTCCATATTCTAATGAAACAAAAAATGTTGTCTACCGCGAGATTTTAAAATAAATTGCCCTTGCCAAATACACACATTACACACATTCTATTTCATACCCGGACAACGCCGGGACGGGCTGCTAGTATATATATCAGTGAGCAAGGACTTCACGTCCGAAACGCGTCTGAAGGCTTACACCACTTCACTTTTGGAATGAATAAAAGCAGTATAAATTGAAGACTGACTCCGGCGCAATTCTGTTGTCTGCGTACTTGTTTGTGCTACCAAGAGCACTGAGGACTAGCTGGATTTATATATATATATATATATATATATATATATATATATATATATATATATATCCAAAAGAAAAGGGTTGCCCACATTGAGGAAGCCAACACGCATGGGGTAAGTATTCACCGCTTTTATTTGAAGAAGGCTGGTTGGTCTCATGCCGGCGCCTGGGGGCGCCTTGCTGTGAAGAGACATGGGGATGCGCTGAGAAGGTTCTACGGTGCTGCAGGGTTCTCAGCAGACTCGTTCCAAGCCCACTTGGGATTTTATTTGGTCGAAATGGTGGCAGTGGCCCGCAGCTCACTCGAGCAGGATGACACGAGCACTACAGGAGCCAGCATGCAGTGCGCCTGGGAACTCCCTTTGAGGCGTGCCTCATCATGAATATCAGGTGCTGGTTAAAATGCGAGGGGCTGCTCAACTGACTTCATTACCCATGACTAAGTGCAAGGGTGCACGAAACGCGTCGGGTACATAGACTTTGGAGGTGTCCTGATTACATGTTGCAGCCTTCTTCAAATAAAAGCGGTGAATACTTACCCCATGCGTGTTGGCTTCCTCAATGTGGGCAACCCTTTTCTTTTGGATTTATATGGCCGGTCCGGTCGGGAGGAGGCTCCGCCACGCAGTTGGTCTCATGCCGGCGCCTGGGGGCGCCTTGCTGTGAAGAGGCATGGGGATGCGCTGAGAAGGTTCTACGGTGCTGCAGGGTTCTCAGCAGACTCGTTCCAAGCCCACTTGGGATTTTATTTGGTCGAAATGGTGGCAGTGCCCCGCAGCTCACTCGAGCAGGATGACACGAGCACTACAGGAGCCAGCATGCAGTGCGCCTGGGAACTCCCTTTGAGGCGTGCCTCATCATGAATATCAGGTGCTGGTTAAAATGCGAGGGGCTGCTCAACTGACTTCATTACCCATGACTAAGTGCAAGGGTGCACGAAACGCGTCGGGTACATAGACTTTGGAGGTGTCCTGATTACATGTTGCAGCCTTCTTCAAATAAAAGCGGTGAATACTTACCCCATGCGTGTTGGCTTCCTCAATGTGGGCAACCCTTTTCTTTTGGATTTGGATATATATATATATATATATATATATATATATATGTCCAGCTCCAAACACCAGCTAGCTGCACACATGAGCGGGTGCACGCCAAAACGGGGGGGTGCCCGTTATATAAATCAAAGCTCCAAACATCCACAAACAATAAGTCTGTATAGAAAGCAGCACACGCAGGGGGTGATTCCTCAGAAGATTTTAATGAGGAACCTCACAGCATACGACGCGTTTCGCCAGAGGGCTTCGTCAAGTAATGCAAAGAGCAAAGGCGCTCAACTCATTTTTAAACAATCGTGCATCCACATGGTTGTTGAAAAGCAAAGAAGGACAATAATTGTTGCATCAAATGGATCGGCCATCTTTAGATGGTAAACTCAGGCATGTGCGCATATATAAACACACAAAGAAAACCATCATTACTAGATATATATACATTATTTACATGAGATCCAACATAAATATGCTCGGAGTTACATGAAACATCTCGCCCAAGAATGGGCATGAACATTCATTCCATATGCCTTCAATGCACAATGATATTCATGGGAATGCATAGAAGGACTATAGGTATGGTGACAAATGGGTCAGCCATCAGCAGATGGTAAACCCAAACCTGTGCGCATATATAGACACAAGCAGAAAGCCATCGTTTCTGAATGTATACACATATCTAGCCCACGAATGGGCATGAACATTGGTCCCATAAGCCTTCAATGCACAATACCGCCCTGAATGGGCAAAACACGGGAAAGCAGTGATAAAGGTACCATTGATCAGAGTACCTAACAATGTAAAGGGGTAACATTAACTTCTGCTGGTATACAAATATCCCCCCAATTTTATGCTAGCAGTGTTGAAATGATCGTAAAGCTAATCTTAGAGATATATTCATACTGCAATAACATGCCATCTGGCAGATTCGTGAATATCAGTGCCCACCCTGGGCTATATATCAACTGCTACTCCTGTAGGAAAGAAAATATCAAGTGGATGCACCCACAAATATCAAATATTATCTATTTACAAATATCTAAAACCAGAATTACTGACATGAAAAGAGACCTAATGAGAAACTATTTACATATGAGAGAAAGTCCCGATACAAAAGAATCACAGGCAGAACAAACATGTTTAACCCAAATGAACCGAAAGTTTGGGTTTACCATCTGCTGATGGCTGACCCATTTGTCACCATACCTATAGTCCTTCTATGCATTCCCATGAATATCATTGTGCATTGAAGGCATATGGAATGAATGTTCATGCCCATTCTTGGGCGAGATGTTTCATGTAACTCCGAGCATATTTATGTTGGATCTCATGTAAATAATGTATATATATCTAGTAATGATGGTTTTCTTTGTGTGTTTATATATGCGCACATGCCTGAGTTTACCATCTAAAGATGGCCGATCCATTTGATGCAACAATTATTGTCCTTCTTTGCTTTTCAACAACCATGTGGATGCACGATTGTTTGTTTAAAAATGAGTTGAGCGCCTTTGCTCTTTGCATTACTTGACGAAGCCCTCTGGCGAAACGCGTCGTATGCTGTGAGGTTCCTCATTAAAATCTTCTGAGGAATCACCCCCTGCGTGTGCTGCTTTCTATACAGACTTATTGTTTATGGATGTTTGGAGCTTTGATTTATATAACGGGCACACCCCCGTTTTGGCGTGCACCCGCTCATGTGTGCAGCTAGCTGGTGTTTGGAGCTGGACATTTGATTTACTGGCTGCACCGAGTTTGCCATCTACGTGTACCGCATTTACCGGATCCTAAAGACATTGCTGCGAGGTACTGTAATACTCACACGAGTTCAGCGTGTCAGTTGTATTCGGGGAATAAGCGGAATTTGCGCAATCGACGATTGGACTTCTGTTGCGCATTGGCATTTAACTTCGAGCGAGGGGGGGAGGCAGCTTGTCTGATACAGGTAGTTGCGGCTGCACTACCTTTCATCATGTTTAGCGAGGCAGAGAGGCGAGAGGCGGAACTTGGAATGTTCAAAAATAAGAAAAAACCAGACGGGACACACAAGGCAGGCACTAGTAATGCTGGAGGGGGCAACACCACTTTAAACTCTAAATTGGCCACGTTAGAATGGCTTTATGAGAGAGAAATTCGCAAGTGGTGGGAGGCAACATCATTGCAAAACTATATTGATGTTGACCGAGTCCCTCGGGGTTTGAGAATATACACGATCCCAGCATATGAAAATCCGGACCCCAAATTATTGGATGCTTGGGCAGAACACACCGCGGCATCCTGTAGGGGTAGTTTGCAAATACTAGTTCGCTTTGCCTGGAGTGACAGAGATAAAGCTCTGACTCAGATCAAGGAGTTGGAGGATGAACTACTGAAGGAAGAGGATCAGACAGGCCTGGAAGATAAGCGTGAACAAATTAAAAAACGTCTGAAAAAATATGAACAAAAAATAAAACAACGAAAGGAAGAAAAATTCGAAAGGGACGAAAATGATTATAAAATGGGAAGAGTATTAACTTTTGCCAAAAAATACGATCACACCAGAAAACAACTGAGAAAAAAGGCAAGTGGACCCAGCATTGAGGAACCTCCAACCTCTGAATCCGATGCCAATGCGGATGACGCCATGAGTGAAGAAGGGAGTGAAGAGGCTTCTTCTTTTCAGGTGGAATATCAAGTCATGCGCAACAATTTGCTGGAAGGCAGCAGGGGCAAACCCCCGGACAATCAAGGACCAAGAGGAAGACGAGGAGGGGCGGCTGCGGGAAGAAAACCTCCAGGTTCACCACCAGTAACACGCAGCAAGAAGATCTATGCAAAGAAAAAGAATTAAGTTGGGATTTTGAAGATTCTAATACATCCGACAAATTAACTATCATCAACCTAACTAATAAAGTACTCACCACTGAAGAACATTCCATCCTTCAACTGGGTTTATCCTTTTGTCCCCAAAGAAATTTCGAATTTGCTCAGACGCGGATAGATCTTTTTAAGTTCACGCGCAAGCTAAAACTATATAAATTTTTCAAATTGAAGCCACACACAGAGAGCACAGGGCGTAGTAGTGAAAATATGGATGTTAGTCTTGGTTGCCGAGAATTGAGGGGTCTGCAGGCTATGGAGAGCCTTGATCGAGAGATTAACTTGGATCAGGGAGTGGAAATTACGAACACCCAGATACTGGCGGCTTCCAACATTCGACAGGAAGGTGGTTGTAGTGATTTCAAACCCCAATCTACCTTTATGCCGATCATGAGCACTGATGCTATTGATATATTCTCAGATGCTGTTTTGAGAGACCTCACCAGACTACGTAAGGTGAAACAATATGCTTTGCCAAACGACAATTTCACCAACAAACAGAAGATCGCCCTCAACAAACTGTGCTCAGATTCTGGCTTGGTCTGTAAACCCTCTGATAAGGGGGGCAACATTGTGCTTTTGACCGCCGAACAATATGAGAAAGAGGCCAAACGACTTCTTGGTGACATTGATACCTACATCAAGGTGGGTGAGACTGATTACAACAGAAGTGTGGGTGAGTACCATGATATGATAACTAAATGGTACAACAACAATATGCTCAGCACAGATGAATATTTGTTTCTGCGTTGCCTTAGCCCTGTCATCCCCACCTTTTATTACCTGCCCAAGGTACACAAAGACTTATGCAACCCACCAGGAAGGCCCATAGTTGCCTCTAACGGCAGTCTCACGGAAAACCTCTCAATTTTTGTGGATTCATTTCTCTCCCCCTTGGTCACGTCATTGCCTTCGTATCTTAGAGATACTAAACATTTTTTGACTCTGATCAATACTATTGTTTGGAAAGAGACTTACTGCATGATGGTACTGGACATTGCCAGTTTATACACATGTATATCACATGAGGACGGTTTAAGATCTATGGCGAGCTTTCTAGATAAACGTCCTATTTGTTATTATGAACACAATAAGATGTTGCTTGACTTTATGAGTTTCAGCTTGAAAAATAACATCTTTCTTTTCAGCAACCAGCTTTACAGGCAGATCTCAGGAGTCGCCATGGGAGCTTGCTCGGCTCCCAGCTTTGCCAACCTGTTTGTAGGGAGATGGGAAGAACAGGCCACCTGGAAAGTAATTGATCCGGAGTGGGATAACAGAATCATATGCTGGCATCGTTATATTGACGACTTATTCATTATCCTTGATAGTCCTGTGGAATCTGCTAATGTGTTCATAGATATGCTTAACAACAATGACATGAATTTAAAATTCACAGGGCATATCAGTAGGAGCTCCGTTAACTATTTAGATCTGACAGTGTATATTGATGACAAGGGTATGGTGCAAACCAAATTATTCAGAAAAGAGACGGCAGGTAATTCCACCCTGTTTGCCACCAGTAGCCATCCACGCCAATTGGTCGAAAGTATACCGTATGGGGAACTTTTGAGGCTAAGGCGTAATAATTCAAATCCTGATGATTTCAAGAAGGCAGCGGCTGCTAGTCTTCAGAGATTCAGGGTAAGGGGTTATAGCGATAAAGTGCTTAGTATTGCTTTCGATCGAGCCAATAAGATGCAGAGGAAATCACTGTTGGAGACGAAAAAAACTGTCAAAACCAAAAACGGTGCATTTCGTTTAATCACCACTTTTTCCAGTAATGCTGGGCAAATTAAAAAGATACTCAAAAAGAATTGGAGTATTCTTATGTCAGACAATATCATCAAAGCTGAGTTACCCAGTAATCCCCTTGTAACGTTCAGGAAGGCGAGATCTCTCAGAGACCAGTTGGTCTCGAGTCATTACATTGCTCCTGAGAAGAAATCGAAACTCCCTGTCCTGAATGGCTTCTATCCATGTGGCCGGTGTAAGGCCTGCAAATATAGCAAGCGGACGCTTGCTTATAATGTGCCAGGTCTTTCTACACCTAAAAAGATAATGAAGTTCCTGACGTGCTCTACTGCATATGTAATCTACTGTCTCACCTGCCCTTGTGGTTTAAACTACATTGGCAGTACCACCAATGCTGTGAAACTAAGGATACTAGAGCACATGCGTGCAATAGCTAAAAAGGATGTCACTTACCCCGTAGCGAGGCACTTCGAGAAAAAACACAAGAGCAACAGGGATCTGTTAACTTACATCTGTCTCGATAGTGTAGCAGCTAGCATCAGGGGGGGTGATCGTTTACAAAAACTGCGGAGATTGGAGTCCCGATATATTATTGATCTGCAGAGCAAACACCCGAACGGCCTTAATATGCATGAAGAACTTTCGGTTCATTTGGGTTAAACATGTTTGTTCTGCCTGTGATTCTTTTGTATCGGGACTTTCTCTCATATGTAAATAGTTTCTCATTAGGTCTCTTTTCATGTCAGTAATTCTGGTTTTAGATATTTGTAAATAGATAATATTTGATATTTGTGGGTGCATCCACTTGATATTTTCTTTCCTACAGGAGTAGCAGTTGATATATAGCCCAGGGTGGGCACTGATATTCACGAATCTGCCAGATGGCATGTTATTGCAGTATGAATATATCTCTAAGATTAGCTTTACGATCATTTCAACACTGCTAGCATAAAATTGGGGGGATATTTGTATACCAGCAGAAGTTAATGTTACCCCTTTACATTGTTAGGTACTCTGATCAATGGTACCTTTATCACTGCTTTCCCGTGTTTTGCCCATTCAGGGCGGTATTGTGCATTGAAGGCTTATGGGACCAATGTTCATGCCCATTCGTGGGCTAGATATGTGTATACATTCAGAAACGATGGCTTTCTGCTTGTGTCTATATATGCGCACAGGTTTGGGTTTACCATCTGCTGATGGCTGACCCATTTGTCACCATACCTATAGTCCTTCTATGCATTCCCATGAATATCATTGTTCATTGAAGGCATATGGAATGAATGTTCATGCCCATTCTTGGGCGAGATGTTTCATGTAACTCCGAGCATATTTATGTTGGATCTCATGTAAATAATGTATATATATCTAGTAATGATGGTTTTCTTTGTGTGTTTATATATGCGCACATGCCTGAGTTTACCATCTAAAGATGGCCGATCCATTTGATGCAACAATTATTGTCCTTCTTTGCTTTTCAACAACCATGTGGATGCACGATTGTTTGTTTAAAAATGAGTTGAGCGCCTTTGCTCTTTGCATTACTTGACGAAGCCCTCTGGCGAAACGCGTCGTATGCTGTGAGGTTCCTCATTAAAATCTTCTGAGGAATCACCCCCTGCGTGTGCTGCTTTCTATACAGACTTATTGTTTGTGGATGTTTGGAGCTTTGATATATATATATATATATATATATATATATATATATATATATATATATCCAACACAAAACGTTTCCCATTCAGGATACCCACACACAGGTAGTTATAAACTTGCGTTTTAATCACAGGAGCTGCAGCATCATAGAGCCAACACTTGCCAAAGTTCGTCGCCTGACGCGTTTCATGCTTAAGAGCATTTCATCAGAGGCAATTCATTCAAACAGCGTGTGTGCAAATGGCAGTACTCATCTTCACGACCACCCGCCCCAGTGGGCGTCGGCTCACGCTGAGTCCGATGGTCTTTGTAGTGCCAGAGTAAAACTACAGTGAGCTGCTTCACGCTGAAAGATGTCAAAATGTTACCAAAATTTAAACCCCAGTGGGTCAGGAAAGCGTCCTTCTCAAATAATGTTGCACTTTAGAACTCCCATGTAACAACCTCCTGTCCTTAATGCTGGCAGCCGATTGACACCAACACCAAACGCGTCAGGCGACGAACTTTGGCAAGTGTTGGCTCTATGATGCTGCAGCTCCTGTGATTAAAACGCAAGTTTATACCTACCTGTGTGTGGCTATCCTGAATGGGAAACTTTTTGTGTTGGATTCAATAACGGCTGGTCCCGGTCGTAGGAAAAGCCCTGCCGCGTGGAAGCGGACCATGTTGGTGTCAATCGACTGCCAGCATTAAGGACAGGAGGTTGTTACATGGGAGTTCTAAAGTGCAACATTATTTGAGAAGGACGCTTTCCTGACCCACTGGGGTTTAAATTTTGGTAACATTTTGACATCTTTCATCGTGAAGCAGCTCACTGTAGTTTTACTCTGGCACTACAAAGACCATCGGGCTCAGTGTGAGCCGACTCCCACTGGGGCGGGTGGTCGTGAAGATAAGTACTGCCATTTGCACACACGCTGTTTGAATGAATTGCCTCTGATGAAATGCTCTTAAGCATGAAACGCGTCAGGCGACGAACTTTGGCAAGTGTTGGCTCTATGATGCTGCAGCTCCTGTGATTAAAACGCAAGTTTATACCTACCTGTGTGTGGCTATCCTGAATGGGAAACTTTTTGTGTTGGATATATATATATATATATATATATATATATATATATATATATATATATATATATTCACTGAAAAAACCATAGGTTATAGACCATATATAGTTAGGAATTAGCATTTACAAAACCTTGAAAATTCACTGAAAAAACCATAGGTTATAGACCATATATAGTTAGGAATTAGCATTTAAAAAACCTTATTTTACTCACACAAAACCATTGAAATTCCATATATAGTTAGTTGCACTAACTATATATAGCGCACCCGCAATCCACTGCTGATCATGTCACATATTACATCATTCATGACATGGTCAGTGACATCACTGATGACATCACTGATGACATCTCAAATGACATCACTGATGACATCACTGATGACATCTCAAATGACATCACTGATGAGATCACTGATGACGTCATCCAGTGACTGTGTGTTTCTGTAAAGTTTAAATATGTTTTACATATTGAAGAATGAGTAGATGTATAAGTGTCTGGACGAAGGATTTAGTAGGTGCATGACTGAATGTATGAGTGAGTGATTAAATGTGTCTCACTGAGTGCATGGGTTAGTGACTAAACTGTCTTAATTTGTGCATCATTATGTCTGTTGTTCTGTAAACTGCTGCATGTGTTGATCATTAGCTATACGAGAGGCTATATGTGTTATTAATTGGTTGCCCAAGTATTTCTATGGCAGATTGAGTTTGTGTGGGGGTGGCTGGAAGGTGTGTGACTCTATGCATAGATGTGTGAGCAGTTTAGTCACTAGGTGTATGAGTTCAAGAGTGCATGTGGAAACAGCTACATGGGCAGTTGACTGTGTGCATGAGAGTATTGATGAGTGAATGGATATCTCAATGCTACATGTCATAGTAAGTACATATGTAAAACACAGTACATGTGAGAGTTGGCATATATAAATAACTGTGCATGAGAGCCACTGAATGAGTGAGTGGTTGTATCGATCATTGTGAACTTGTATCAGGGATTGTATAAGAGAGTAAATATGTGTTAGTATATGTTTCAATAAGTAAGGTGTGTTTAACTGTATAGTTGAAGAAATGGAGGTGAGATTGTTTCTTTGCATGACTGACTGGGTGTGTGAGTAACTCCATGGATGAGTGGCAGTGTGTGAGTGTCTGTATACACTGAGTGTATCTAAGGTTATATTAGAGTCTGAAGAGGTTTATCGTATTAGCACAAGAATGATGTCAAATGAGATGTCATCAGTGATGTCATCAGTGATGTCATTTGAGATGTCATCAGTGATGTCATCAGTGATGTCACTGACCATGTCATGAATGATGTAATATGTGACATGATCAGCAGTGGATTGCGGGTGCGATATATAGTTAGTGCAACTAACTATATATGGAATTTCAATGGTTTTGTGTGAGTAAAATAAGGTTTTTTAAATGCTAATTCCTAACTATATATGGTCTATAACCTATGGTTTTTTCAGTGAATTTTCAAGGTTTGTAAATGCTAATTCCTAACTATATATGGTCTATAACCTATGGTTTTTTCAGTGAATTTCAATGGTTTTTTAATAGCAAATATCATAAGCTGTCGAATGTCAAGTACGTGGTAAGTGAAAACATTTTCGTGTTTATGCACACTGATCTGCTTTGAATGGTGCCCCCCCCCCTCATTTCTATTAGGAGTACTCTCTCTTTGCAGATAGTGAAAGGTAGTTAACGCAGGCCTTTGCCCCCGTTGTAATCCGTCGTGCCTGCTTCTCTCTCCATTTGATTGATTGTTATCCAAGTATTTACTGTTTTAGAATTAGTTCTCTTTGGTTCATTCTCTATTTACAAACAAACACAGAGTCGCAATACTCTGTTTAGTCTTTGCAGATAACGAAAAATCGTGTAAAAAAAAAGAAAAGGAATCGAGCAAAATCAGTAGGCCACTAATGGGATCTCTTTTTGACCTCGCTAAAATTGAAACTTTAGGAACAACCCCTCATGACAAATACAAAACTAGTGAGATGAACTGAACTCCACACAATGATGGCTGCAAAACAGCTCGGCTCCGCCACCCACCCCGCCCAAAATAACGATAAAGAGCGGCTGCCATGATTGGTTGCGGAATGGCCACAACGGAGCTACGAAATGGTGGTGCTCTCATGCTAACCCCAGCTTCAGTCTGAAACATCCAGAAACACTGTAGACTACCAATTCGATCAGTTCCGGTAGCGCCCCAATGTAACCCGGTAGAGAAGAACTAGCCCTCCCCTCTTTGACTGATGGTTCTTGTTGCCTGTCCCTTCTGTTGTCATTTAACAGAACCATTTAGCCTGCTGAAAGGGGTTGTGTTTCGACCGCTGGTTGGTGGAGACATTTTGACTATATTCTGGACCTGCGTTGTCGCGTAATGCGTCATATGACGCGCCGCGTTAGCGCATCCGGAAGTCATCCGGGGCGCGCAGCGCGTAACGTAAGCATAACAAGTCATGTGACTTGTTAATAAAACTTTCATTGGTTCATTTTACTTTTCTTATTCCAATGATGAAAGCCTTGGTCATATCACCTAAAAATTACGCTTTTAATTACTTCCGAACATTATTTTTTCTTAAATATATGTTATAATGTTCCAGGCTAATGTACTTTCCCGGAAATTTTACAACTGTCCTGCAAGTAAAATATATTCTTTTTTCGAGAAAAAGAGCATTTCTTCGTCCCATGACGGAGCCGTTGAGCAAAAGAGGGTCGACCTGCTGTCTTAGTCGCCGATACGCCTGAATATGAGATTCTTATCGATCACTTTATGTTGCAGGAATAGAAAACGCAACAGCCCTTGACCATTTATCTTTACTGCGTTCCTTCGTATTATACCTTTTACCCTTCATGTAATTGGTCTGCTTTATTTCACTTGCCTTTTAATGATTCTAAAACAGTGACTATTATTAAAAACTTTACCAATGTATATACTACTACCATGTTTTCTTTTAAAAACCTTTATTGTGAAAATTTCATTATACAAATACGAGCCTATAACCACGTGGGCCTGCCACGGAGCAAACTGTAATCGTATATGATGAATAGACATTTACACTGTAGAGGAACGTAACGGGCGGGCCATTAGGTTGCAAGAACTAAGGTGTCTAACAGTTACGGAATCGGTGGACGTACATTTTATAATTAAAATACGACAGGGCCAGTTACAATAAAATTATCTAGATATACATTTGCGGGCAAGTACCATGGGTGACGTTAATTCGAATTTTCAACAGTACAGTAATCAATAACACATCAGAACTTAATATCAATAGGGATGTCGAAATATTCAATCAATTCTCGTCCCCGCCCGCCATGTGCTTCAAAACTGCATACGTATCTCGTGATTTCAAGGTTCTGCAACCAGTACACAACAAGGAGTTACAAGTCCCATTTATTCCGGCGCCATTTTGGGCGAGGACGGGCAGGTCCAGGATATAGTCAAAATGTCTCTACCAACCATCGACTATGATGATGTTCATATGCTGTATTTATTATAGTAACACTCATCTGTCCACATGAAATTAATTTACCACAATCTAAACATGTCATTTTAATCTTTCCAAAGTTCTTCTAAATATTTGGGACCGTTTCCCTTGCCTCTGAAGCTCTCAGTGCCACTTCTTTGATGAATGTACTAGCAGGTCAGGGGTTCTCCTCCAAATCTCTCTTTTATGCAGCACTATAATTAATTGGTGCCACCTCTCCATATGACGATGCATGGTATAGTTACCACAACTATATTTTTTTTCGGTTCCTCTGGAGAGTTCATCGTGGCAGATGAAGCGTGTAACGTACCGGGCATTTACCTTTTTTTGCATGTACAGGAAAGGAAAAAAAAATCGAGCGTCCGAGTTCTAAGGTGTCCCAGGGCCATTTTAGTGGACCAGGCCCAAATCCAAAGAACAGGCCGCCATTTTGAGAGTCCTCTTGCAGCCGCCTGTCGCTGTAGCATCAAGAGCAGCCGAAACTCAGCTGAATGGCAACTGAAACGGTAAATGGGCGCCCCACTACATTTCAGCATTGTAGGATGACCACACCAGTACAGCAACTTGCTAGACATCACCTCGGTGCCATCCGGATCTCGGCGCCCCACTGCAGATGAAGTGCCTCTCAACTATGAAACCACCACGGTGACATCCGGATCTTGGCGCGTTGTGCTGCCTTCGGCCTATTCGCACATCGGTCCGCTACTGACGCCATCTCACAGGCTAATGGGGTGACCCACGCCGAGTTTCAGCATTGTAGGATGACCACACCAACTTGCTAGACATCACCTCGGTGCCATCCGAATCTTGGCATCTCAACGCCTAGTGGTATCTTCCATACAGAAAATATTGTTACGCTGCCTTTGGCCCCATTCGCACATCAGTCCGCAACTTAGACATCACCTCGGTGCCATCCGGATCTTGGCATCTCAGCGCCTTGTGGTGTCAGTCAGAAAATATTGTTGCGCTGCCTTTGGCCCCATTCGCACATCAGTCCGCTACTGACACCATCTCACAGGCCAATAGGGCGCCCCACGCCGACTTTTACCATTGTACGATGGCCACACCAGTGGCACAACTTGCTAGACATCACCTCGGTGCCATCCGAATCTTGGCATCTCAACGCCTAGTGGTATCTTCCATACAGAAAATCTTGTTACGCTACCTTTGGCCCCATTCGCACATCGGTCCGCAACTTAGACATCACCTCGGTGCCATCCGGATCTTGGCATCTCAGCGCCTTGTGGTGTATTCTCTTCAGAAAATATTGTTGAGCTGCCTTTGGCCCCATTCGCACATCGGTCCGCAACTTAGACATCACCTCGGTGCCATCCGGATCTTGGCATCTCAGCGCCTTGTGGTGTCTTCTACTCCGAAAATATTGTAGAAAATATTGTTGCGCTGCCTTTGGCCCCATTCACACATCAGTCCGCTACTGACACCATCTCACAGGCCAACAGGGCGCCCCACGCCGACTTTTACCATTGTACGATGGCCACACCAGTGCCACAACTTGCTAGACACCACCTCGGTGCCATCCGGATCTTGGCATCTCAGCGCCTTGTGGTGTCTTCAAATCAGAAAATATTGTTGCGCTGCCTTTGGCCCCATTCGCACATCGGTCCGCTACTGACGCAAACTCACAGGCCAACGGGGCGCCCCACGCCGACTTTCAGCATTGTAGGATGGCCACACCAGTGCGGCAACTTGCTACACACCACCTCGGTGCCATCCGGATCTTGGCATCTCAGCGCCTAGTGGTGTCTTCTATTCCGAAAATATTGTTGCGCTGCCTTCGGCCCCATTCACACATCGGTCCGCTACTGACGCCATCTCACAGTCCAACGGGGCGCCCCTCGCCGACTTTCAGCATTGTAGGATGGCCACACCAGTGCGGCAACTTACTAGACACCACCTCGGTGCCATCCGGATCTTGGCGCGTTGTGCTGCCTTCGGCCTATTCGCACATCGGTCCGCTACTGACGCAAACTCACAGGCCAACGGGGCGCCCCACGCCGACTTTCAGCATTGTTGGATGGCCACACCAGTGCGGCAACTTACTAGACACCACCTCGGTGCCATCCGGATCTTGGCGCGTTGTGCTGCCTTCGGCCTATTCGCACATCGGTCCGCTACTGACGCAAACTCACAGGCCAACGGGGCGCCCCACGCCGACTTTCAGCATTGTAGGATGGCCACACCAGTGCTGCAACTTGCTGGACACCACCTCGGTGCCATCCGGATCTTGGCGCGTTGTGTTGCCTTCGGCCTATTCGCACATCGGTCCGCTACTGACGCCGCCTCACGTGCCAACGTATTTTCTCCGCATTTTACACCCTATGCCGCATAACAGGTCATGTGACTTGTTTATAAAACTTTTCATTGGTTCATTTTACTTTTGGTTTCCTAATGATGGAAGGCTTGATCATGTGACCTAAAAACAACACTTTTCATTGGATGAAAACTTTTTTTTTTTCCCAAACGATGAAAGCCCCACCTTGTTTCTGGATGTTTCAGACTGAAGCTGGCGTCAGCATGAGAGCACCACCATCTCGTAGCTCAGTCGTGGTCATTCCGCGAGCAATCATGGCAGCCGCTCCCCACCAGAAGCCTGCAGGAGTCGGAGCCCCCAAAACTTTTGATGAATTCTCAAGGCGGAGGGGACGCTTTCGAGAATAGGGTCCAAGACCTAGCAGACAAGCGTCCGATTTCCAAGGTGTCCCAGGGCCATTTCAGTGGACCAGGCCCAAAAAGGAAACAGCCTGCCGCCATTTTGAGAGTCCTGTGACAGCCGCCTATCGCTGCACCGCAAGAGTGGGCGCAACTCAGCTGAATTGCGGCTTTTGACACAGTGGACCAAAAACGGACGGAATGGCAACTGAAACGGTAAAGGGGCGCCCCACTACAACAGATGACACTCCACCTGGAGAGGCCCGTTCACGCCGCCTCCCCCGGGGCGCCCCACGCCGTTATTCGGAGCAGCATTGTAGGATACCAAAACCAGTGCGGCAACTTACTGGACATCACCTTGGTGCCATCGTTCTGCTGCCTTGGAACTATTCGCGCAACAGTTTGCTACTGATGACCCACCCCCCCGCGACGCCCCATGCCGTTATTTGCTGGGTGGCAACTTACTAGACATCACTTTCGTGTCATCTAGATTTCAGCGCGTTCTGCTGCCTTGGAACTATTCGCACAACAGTTTGCTACTGATGACCCACCCCCCGCGACGCCCCACGCCGGAAATCTGGACGTTGTGCTGCGTTGGGACTATTCGCACAGCCGACTGCTACTTCGTTGTTTTTCCCTAAAAATGTTTATATGTTATTACTATTTTTGTTTTCTTGTATATATTTATAAATTATTAAAGTTTTATAATCTTACTACTTTGTCGGAGTGCTATATATTTTTAATGTGACACATAATTGTAAAAACTTTGATGTACAAAGAGTCATCCCTGGAATCTTCCGCTTCAGGCTCGGTCCCCTCCCCAATCACAATACAGGATGGTTTTCAGATAATAGCAACGCTTCTGCTGTGACGGATCTCATCGAGTGTGGGCCTTGATCTACTATAACTCCTTTGAAGAGGGGTGATTCTTTACAGCTGTGGCCATAAACTACATCTGCAGGGCTAGCTGATACCCTAGGACCAGCCTGGACAATCGGACACAGAGGAAAAGGAGTGTCAGAGGGTGCGGTAGTGAATAGGGCGAAAGGGAGGTGTCGGGCGGGCACAGGGTGTGATTCTCAGGGAAGAGCAGCGCAGATGGGGGGAGGTTTATTACCCATGCATAAGACAGAGAGCGGGGGTGACCACTGCCTGGGGGAGATGCTTGCGAGGGTGGGGAGCCATGCTAAGGATCGACAGCGTGCACAGAGTGGGTCTGGTCAAGGCATCTAAAATGGCTGCCGTGCACGACAAAAGTGTGGCATTTGAAAAAAGACAAGATGGCGCAGACAATGTTTTTCAACACTTCCTGATTTCCTTCGAATCGAACGTTAACAGACGTTGGGGCATATTACCAAAGTTAAGCGATATTTATCCCTAACGATGCTTAGCAACGATTTTTTTACCGTCAGAAATTATCGCAGATAAACCTTGCTATTATCAAGGTTTATCGGAAATACGATAAAAAACGACCGCAATGCATTAATATCGCTGAAAACTCAGCGATATTCATGCATTACCGAGCTAATGCTCTTAGCCATGTTATCCACCTCCCATTGGATAACATGGCTAAGAACTGCTCAGGGCAGGTGGTAGCTTTTGGAGATATTCGCGCTTATCTCGAATATTTCCAAAAGTTGATAATAGGAGCTAGCGATGTTAGCGACTGTTTCCAGTCGCTAACATCTTGGCATGCCCACTTTGCAGGTCATTAGTGATAAATATCACTCACATGCAAAGTGGGGCCCAAGATGGTCGCTATCTTCTACTAGCCGTCGCTAACTGGTGTTAGCAACAGCTAGGTAATACACATATAATTTTATCTCCGCGAAGCGGAGCGCTGTTACAGATATATATCTTGTTTCTGAACGTTAATTTCTCAAAATGCACTGAAGCACATTTATTGAGACCTAGCAAAGGCACATCGGGCTACCAGTCCCTACAATTTTGCCAAGTTTCGTGCAAATCCATTCAGCTGTTCGATCCTACCGAGAGACAAGATGGCGGCCGCTACGGACTGTTTGGAATGTTTACAGACACCGGAGAGCCAATCAGCTTCGCTTCGCAAAGCTCCGTAACGCGAAAAGTACGCGAAGCGGTGCGCTGTTACAGATATATATCTTTTTTTGAACGTTAATTTCTCAAAATCCACTGGAGCACATATATTGAGATCTAGCAAAGGCACATCGGGCTACCAGTCCCTACAATTTTGCCAAGTTTCGTGCAAATCCATTCAGCTGTTCGATTATTATTATTTTTATTTTTTTTTGCCCCGCGGGGCCCTTTTAAAACCTCCACATCAAACCTAGGGGGTGAGCGACAATGTACTATGCCCCCTTATGGTCATTTGCCCCTTCGCTTTGGCCTCCTCTTGTCTCTCGATCCTACCGAGAGACAAGATGGCGGCCGCTACGGACTGTTTGGAATGTTGACAGACGCCGGAGAACCAATCAGCTTCGCTTCACAAAGCTCCGTTGCGCGAAAAGTACGCGTCCTGGGGCGCTGCCCGGTCCGCTGTTACAGATATATATCTTTTTTTAAACGTTAATTTCTCAAAATCCACTGGAGCACATATATTGAGACCTACAAAAGGCACATCGGGCTACCAGTCCCTACAATTTTGCCAAGTTTCGTGCAAATCCATTCAGCCGTTCGGGCTAAAAGTGAGGCCAACCGCCCTATGGAAATTAACATGGGAAAAACGCGTTTTGGGACCCCCCTTTTTTCTCAGCCCCCCCTTGACGAACCCCCCCCAAAATTTTCAGGGGCTGCTCAGAAACAAAATGTGCCATTTTCCTGAAAATTTCAGCCGATTCCGTCCACAAACGCCAAAGTTATTAGACATAGAATTTTCTAAAATCCCATAGGGAAAAAATCCTAACTATATATACCTACTGGCGACCGCCAGTAGGTAATATATATATATATATATATATATATATATATATATATATATATATGTGTGTATATATATGTGTATATATATATATATATCTCTGACTTCGTCTCACAGCATCGACTCTCCATTCGGAAAGACAAACGCGGACCCAAGGTTCCTTGTGCAGAATCTTTATTATTCAGTTGCCCTGCATCTTCGCCATTACGCGTTTCAGCCCCACCTGGGCCTTGATCACATAACGCGTTGCATATTTTGTAACCCTTATTTAAAGTGCCAGTGCAAGTCAAAACAGGTGACTGTTTAATAGACATGGAAGAAATACTATATAGTATTTACATCTCTGCAAACGCTTTAACAAAAGGTTCACCCTGTACATATACATACACACACAGACACACATACATATATATATGGGTTATACTTCCTGTTAAATTTTTACCACGCATATGTCTTTACCATACATGCCTGTACAGCGAACATTTTTTTTCATTATAAAGTCATGCATGGTAAAGGCATTTTCGTGGTAAAGGCATGTGTGGTAAAGACGCATGTGTTGTAATGACGGTTTGATAAAGGCATGCGTGGTTTTCTCATATAACCTATGAGGGTGCCCCAAACATCCTCTGTTTATGTATGTGTGTGTGGTCATGTATTCTTTATTTATGATTTCAGGATTTTGTTTATTATTACATGAGGTTGGAGAGACCTATAATAAAATTTAATGCAAATCTATACAAATGCACAGCCCGTCCCATCTGTTTTTGCTGCAGGAGAGTGGAAGCAACAAATGGGTGTGTAGACCGAAAACAGGTGCGCTGCATTATTTCTTTTTGACACAACTAGTTACAATGTGGGGGCAGGAACGACCGCCTCAAAAAATGCGGCTCCAAAATCCGTACCTCGCAGACGCAGCATTGTTACCGTCCTCCGTGCAACTTCAAATTGTGCATAGACTCAGGAAATTCGTTGCTCGTTCTTCTGACCCTCCCTTTTGTTAAAATGTCAATGTAGTGAATATTGTCAAGCGTGAAACTGCAGTCGTCAATGTGTTAATGACCACAGCTGTCACCTTTAGATGCCAAAGACGCAGACCAGAAGAATGTTGACACTATTAAAAAATGTACTAGAAAAATAATGATTACGTATTTTTTTCCAAGTGAGGCAGATCATG
This sequence comes from Lissotriton helveticus, assembly GCF_964261635.1. Taxonomy (NCBI): domain Eukaryota; kingdom Metazoa; phylum Chordata; class Amphibia; order Caudata; family Salamandridae; genus Lissotriton; species Lissotriton helveticus. The sequence continues at coordinate 1,476,401,145 of NC_136065.1, forward strand.
TAAATGACAAGCTGCAACAAAATGAGGAAATTAGTGGCATGAATCATTCCAAAGTGTGAAAAGGTTTAGCACGACCGAATTACTCTTTTCCCATATGGACGTCATAAATTCAAAAGACTTGGAAAGAGGAATCCGTACATTACCTTCCAACATTTTGACAACTGATGGGCCGATTCCTCGCACTGCACCTGAAAAAGGGGTGATTTGCCGGGCAAGGCTTACATATTTCAGTACAATGACGCCAATTCGCAGTACCTTTTGCGCACACAAGCAAAAGTGAAATCTGTGGCAGGAAATCCACAAGTCCTGTTTCACAGGAATAGACCTGTGGATTTAGCAATCTAAGATGGTGCACACAACTGTGGAAAATATTACCGGTGTGTGAATTTTCACTAGTCACAAGTGTCAGGAAAGGGTGTAGGGGTGAATATTCCCACTGGGGTACCAGGGAGGATACTTTGAAAATGCGATCAAACCTAGACAGTCTTAGTTTTGTGGGTACTCCGAAATCTTTGCAGAGTTATATCCCACACTATCTGCATTTTCTAAACGTGCCCCTAATAGGCAGCCGCAATGGAAGAAGCACTGGAACATATCTAAAACACTCTAATTATTTTTAAGGTGTACCGAGGAAGGATTCCTTCATGATGAATTAATTCCATGTAAACAGGAAAGTGGGATATAATTTCCAGGTGCCCGTTTTTTAGGTCTAGCCTACCGGACAGCACAGCTATCTGATTTCAGAGGACATATTGTGGGTTTACCAAGAACATACATTAGTTTAGAGTCCGCTCTTGCTTACCATTTGTTGGCTTTCATGGCGAATCGTTAGTTTGCATCTATTTTGTTTTTGCAGTGTGCTGATAATACATTTGATATCTGTTTGTTTTTTAAACAAATCTCTTTTTAATAAAATGCTGCACTGGCCTGTTTTGCTAGAGTCTGGTAGTGGGCAGGGAACACCTCACTTTCACAATCAGCAGGAGGACTCTCCCCTTCTTTATATTAATGGCCTGAGCGCCAACACGCTGAGGACGTGCTGCGGATGCACCTAAGGCAAGCCCGTCTGCGCCCTTCCTTGTCCTAACCACGGCCAGCACCAGCCACCATACTGGCATAGCTGCAGAAGGTGCAGAAAGAAGGAATTTTACCACTTCTGTACTTAATGATTTGAAGAGGGGACACACAATCTCTGTAGTCCACTTTTATTAGACTGTGTTGGCCCTATTTCTTGGGGCAAATGTAAATACAGCCTACATCACTTGAACCAGAAGCCCATTAGTTTACCAGGTCTAATCAAAAATCTCAAGGAATTTAAGGTGCTACTGTTAACCATCCATTCCCTCACATAAACATGCTTTGGATATATTTAGTTTGTTAGAGGAGAAGAGGCTGGTCTTGCTTTCTATGATGGAAACATGGATAAATGAGTATTCCTGTCCAAATTTACAGTTAGCCATCTCTAAGAACTATGGGAGTGCTCACTTCAGGGTGTGAAAAAGAGGTGCAGGAGATGCTATTATATATAAAAGGACTTTGAACTGTGAAACGTTTAAACTGGAGGAGATGATAGGAGCAGAAGGTCTTGGATTCAGCTTCTCTGCTGGAGGGCAGCACTCCTTTTCTGGAGCATTGGTTTATCGGCCCTCAGGATATGCAGAGATTTTATAGCATCCCTTCACCAGGCATTAGCCCTCCAATGAATTGCTTATGCTAATTTTACTATTCTTGGTGATTTCATTATCCATTTGGACAAGACAGAGGACCCATTATCCATTCGATTGGTGGATACTCTGGCCACTCTTAATCTAGTCCAAGCTGATACAGGCCTGACTCGCAGAGCTGGACACACCATTGACAGCATCTTTTCTAATGCACAAGTACAGTGGGAAATCCCTTGTCAGGTACCCTGGTTGGACCACTTTCTACTCCCATACTCCGGGCATTTTGACAGTCTATAGGAAGCCAGACCTCTCCTCCCACAGGATGAGCATATTAGTTGGAGTAAGGTGTCAGCAGTAGAGCTCAGGAGGACTTTGATTGAATCAAAGCTAACTATCCCAGTCTCTGCCCATGAGGGTGACATAGTAATTAGATCTTGGCTCTCGAAGGCGGCCAATTTGGTGGCCCTATCACGAAAGTGAAGAAAGTAGCCACAGCCTGATCAGCATGACGGTTCTCTTATAATTTAACTCAGGAAAGAGCAACGAGCAAAAAAATAGGAAGAGCTTGGCGTCATCATTATCTGGTATCAGATACAGTGTTGTTATAAATTGGCCCTTAAAATTTATCACCAGAATCTTAGGAGGGGTCGTAGTGCCTTCTACTCTCAATGTATCAAGGAAGCTGACAATGATGGGAAGGAAATATTTAAAATTGTCACTAACTTCACAGACGAAATGTCTTCCCCACTAGAGCATAGCCAGACGCTATTTTCACAACTTAGTAACTCATAATTCAGTCCAACCTAGTGAAGGTGAATCCTATCCTTTGACACTGGGATCAGGGCTAGAGGACTTAGCAGGTCCAGCAGTGGGGGTGAATCCTTTGACTCCGAGACCGTGGCTAGAGGACTTAGCAGGTCCAACAGTGCGGGGAGCGGGGGAATCCTTTGACTCCAGGACCGTGGCTAGAGGACTTAGCAGGTCCAACAGTGGAGGTGAATCCTCTTACTCCGGGACCATGAGTGAATCCTTTGACTCCGGGACCGTGGCTAGAGTAGTTAGCAGGTCCAACAGTGGAGGTGAATCGTTTGACTCCGGGACCGTGGCTAGAGTAGTTAGCAGGTCCAACAGTGGAGGTGAATCGTTTGACTCCGGAACCGTGGCTAGAGGACTTAGCAGGTCCAACAGCAGAACCCAAATTGTCAAGATTTTGTTAAGATTTGTGAGCGCAATTCTCTCATAGATCTGAGATTCAGAATGGTGTGCCACAACCAAGCCATGAGACAGACAATCTATGTCTGAAAAGGATATAATAGTTCCCAAATTTGAAACCTCAAAGACAGATTTCTTACCATTGACCTGAGCATGTAAGATCTGTCATAAGCAGGATCCTGAGCGTAACTGTCAGATGTCTGGTCCTGCAAGATATGTGTACCCTAAAGTATAGCATTCCTGTCAAAGGCCTGAGTCTGCAAGACCTGCTTAACCTGAATCCAGCTTCACCATCAGATGATTGCATGACACCTTAACCATTGAGATCCATGTAGAATGAGGCATAGGTTTGCTGCCAAAAAGGCAGCCTGGAAGTACCATGTAACCAAATGGTCAGCTTCGGTGTAAAACGAACATCTGAGCTTGAAAGATCTCTGTAGTTTGATGTTTAAAATTGCAGCTATGTCTTGTAAGGATTGTCGTTAATCTATCTGAAGAATCTCAATCTCAGAGATCTGGACATTTACTTTTGTGTAACCTAAGGGACAGATTTGCTGTCAGATGTCTGAGCCTGTAGGATCTCTAAAACCTGAAGGATAGCTTTCCTGTCAAAGGTCAGGCCTGCATCTTTAAGGTCTGTGTAACCTTAAGGATATCTTTGCTGCCTGACGCCAATGCCAGTAAGATCTCTGTAACCCAGAGGATACCTCTGCTGTCATATGTCTGAGTCTGATAGTACTCTGTGATCTCAGTGGTAGCTGTGTTGTCACAGGACTGAGTCTATAGGATTTCTGATTAATAGTTCTGTTGTCATAGGCCACTATTTATCAGATATCTGTGGAATCTTGGGTAGCTTAGATGTCTCAAGCCTGAGCTCGTGGGATATGCTTACCTTCATAGATATGTCTTCTTTAGGAATTCACAGCCTTCAAATGCTCTGTAACAAGAAAAATATGTTTCTGTCTAAAGTCTGCAAAATGTCAATAATGTGGGAAAACGTTGCTCTTGCTGCTGTTTGAACTCTGAGCATGTACTATCACTTTAACCTGAGATACATCCCTGAGCCTATTAGATCTTGGTAACCAGAAGAACTGCAGATCAATAGTCTATCCTAGATGTGCTAGCAGAAACCCGAGTCTGTAGATTTGCGTAACTGATGAAAGCTCTTCTGTCACTTCTTATTCTTTACCTTGAAAGCTCTCCAAACCGAGGCATTTGTTTGCTATCCAAAGCCTGAATGCTCTATGCAAAATTCATAGCTATGATCTGTAAAAGGTAACTGTGTACAATCTCTGAAAGCAAGCAGCTTTAAAGGTTGTGCATACACAGTGGCTGAAACGCAATATATTACTATCTTGGCTTTTAAAATATGAGTAACTGCATCTGCTCTGATGTTCAAAACTTAAATTAGCATTGCTTTTGAGACCTAGGCGGTACCTATGTTTTTCTATGATGTTTATGTTGACTCAATCTAATTCATATATTAGATTCTCCAGAGGTTGAATCGAAGGACAGGCACTATGCATACCATTAGTATAATGTGAACCATTAAGAACTGTCAAACTCCATGCCAGTGTATCTGCATTATTAATCTTTAAGCCAGAACCACTTAAAAGCACACAGTCACAACAGGTTACTAGAACTACAATGATTCTAGAGCACCTAAGTGTAGACAGCATGCTTTATAAATAAACAAGCATCTCTACCTGAAAAGACTTACAGTATTCTATACATTTATCAAATGTATCTTTTGGAAATGGCCGTTTCTGCAAGGTCACCCAAAAGGTGTTCCCTTACCCTCCCCTTTTTGCTAAATCAGTTTTTGTTGACTTTAGGACTCTGGGCACTTTACCACTGCTAACTAGTGCTAAAGGGCAGGTGCCGATGGTTTAGAACGAGTCTCGGAGATCTCACATTTACCCAGGGGCACCTCGGGTCATTCCCCGGTGACTCTTACACATACATCCACCTATCCGGTTAGACAACGACTATTTCAGATTTAACCCAGCTACATCAAAAACCAGAAGACTGAGCAGGGCCTCCTACAGGCGACAGAGCACTATTTTGCTGAAAACCAACACTCAGTCTCATCCCCTACGACGTTGTGGGAAGCGTATAAAACTGTGCTCCGTGGACAGGCCATCTTCCTTATCACGGGACACAAGCAAGCTCAGCGACAACAGATTGACAGCTTAGAGCAGGGGGTGTCCCAGGCAGAGGCCAATCATGCCACAGACATGAGTAAGAAGTCACAACATAAGGTACATTTAGCACAGCAAGAATATAAGGCTTACACATGGCAGGAGGCTAAAGCCAGACTCACCAAAACGCAGCACACGGTTTATGAACTGGGTGATAAGGCAGGCAAGCATTTAGCATGGCTTGATAACCGAGAAAGAGCTAGCAAATGGGTAGCACAGATCCAATTTGAAGATGGTACTACTACGACAGAGCCTCACCAAATAGCAGCGGCATTTGCAGCCCATTACGAAAAGATATAAACGCCATTGGCCACAAACACTGTCTTAGAGAATCTTGGTTTTCTTAAAGATATAAAGATGCCTACATTGTCCCCGATCGCTTCTGAAGCTCTTGACGGCGATTTGTCCTCCGACGAAATTGATCTAGCGATTGGCACAATACACAGGCAAGGCTTTAGGGCCCAGTGGGATTCCGGTGGAATTTTTTAAGAAGGCCTCATCTCAACTTGTACCACATTTACTTAATATGTACACTGACAGCTTAGAGAAAGGTATCCTGCCCAGGTACCAATGCCTCTCAACGATAGTGACAATTCACAAGCCAGGCAAGCCACCACAGGACTGCATGTCCTATAGACCGATTTCCTTCATAAATGCAGAACCCAAAATAATTGCGACGGTATTAGCCATAAGACTGCAACCGTATCTCACCACATTGATTCACTCGGATCAATCCGGATTCATGCCCAATCACAACACTGCACTTAACTTAAGAAGGCTACATAGTGTCATTGCGCGTAAGTCCACTGTTGAGGAAGATGCGGTTATCCTATCGCTAGACTCACGTAGGGTGTTCAACCTCATCGAATGGCCTTTCTTCTTCGCGGTAGCCCAACATCTGGGTTTCGGTCCCAAGTTCTGCACTTGGGTACAGTTGTACACGCAGCCATTAGCACATGTTGCTGTGAATGGCCATATCTCAACTGACTTCCCGCTGGGCAGAGGGACAAGGCAAGAATGCCCCCTATCCCCGCTCCTCTTTGCACTAGTGCTGGAGCCCCTGGCGGCCTGGATACACCAGGACCCGGTTATTCGGGGCATGAAATGGGCACCTGGCTGGGAAGACCGCATTTCCCTCTACGCGTATGATGTATTGCTGTATCTTACATCCCTGGCGCGCTCCATTAACTGTTTACTGAATATCTTTGCCCCATATGGACAGGTCTCTGGATACACCATAAATTGGGGGAAATCACTCCTCTATTTATTAAACGGTCCCTCACCACAACTCCCAAGAGGTTGTGAAATTCAAATTACAAGCAGAGGCTTCAAATATTTGGGGATTTACGTAATGCATGACAGCACGTAGTTCACAGCTGAAAACCGCACACAGCCACTAATGAGATTTAGATGTGGTGTCAAACACTGGCACTCACTACCACTCACACTACTGGGGAGGGCAGCCCTCTTTAAAATGATTGCCCTCCCCAGATTTTTGTATGCTCTCCAGAATACGCCATTTCCAGTCACCTCATCATATTTCACAGCAATAAATGCTGAAGTGACTGCCCTACTGTGGGACGGGAAGGCGACCTGTATTGCCACAAATAATCTAGTAAAGAGTTGGTACGATGGTGGTATTGCCTTCCCCAATATACAAATCTATTACTGGGCCTCACAGCTAACCGTCATTAATCAATGGCTTCATGCACCTCAAGAAGACCCTGCATACCTCATGGACAGACACCTGCTGGAGCCTGATGGGATTCTGGGAGCACTGTATAATAAGGTGAAATGGACTGCTCTCATGGGACCAACGGCACACACCATACAGGTGTGGTTCGAGATGCAGCGAACACTGGGCTGGGAAGGGGTCATAACAAAAGCCACGCCGCTATGGGACACAAAGAAGCTAGGTATGCTGCGGAACACTAAAGGCTTTAAACAATGGGATTTGACAGGCATCTCGAAGGTAGGAGACATGTGGGAGAAAGGTGAAATAATCACATTTGCCCAACTGCAACAAACGTACGGTATAGCACAAAACAAAATGTTCCATTATATACAGATTAGGCATGCACTCACTGAGAAGATCCACCAGGCACACAACTCGCAGAGGCGTCATCGTTGGAGGATAGACTCCTGACGGACCATCTGGCAAAAAGGCTATCTCCCACACATGTCTGAAAATAATAAATAATCAACCAGACACCACAACAGCCCTAAAGGCCAGTTGGGAATCGGAGCTAGGCGACTTAGATGACAGACTGGCAGGAGGCACTTGCGTCCCCCAAACAGGTTGCGATATCTTCCAAATTCAAATTAATACAACTAAAAATTCTACATTGTACATACAACACACACATGCTCCTGCATAAAATAGGTAGGTCGGACACACCATTCTGCCTTCGCTAATGTGGCGAACCAGGCACCTTCCTACATATGATCTGGCAATGTCCGAAGATGATAAGGTACTGGGGGGCGCTTATGCGTACAATCTCGCAAGTCACGGTTCTACCAGAACCAAAGAGATGCATTCTTAACATTTTGGGAGCCCACAGATCTCAATCACATGACTCAGGAATGGGTGACCCTCGGTATAACAGTGGCGAATCACAACATAGCTCAACGCTGGGTGTCCCGACAGGCTCCTACTCTTTCCCAATGGTGTTGCGACATAGACACAGTATAATGGTGTTTGAAAAGTCGGTGTACATCCATAGATGATGCCCCAAGAAATGGACTTGGATATGGGGCAGGTGAGCCGCTTATCGTGGACATATCTGTGAACCCCCATGTACGGAGTTACTGTTAAATGTAAGTGATTGATGTAACTAACACCGAATGATATGTACAGCACCAATAACCTCTGTTGTCTTCCGAAGGTGGGCACTGTGGAACCTCTCTGGTAAACTAGCATGTGCTTGATAAGTACTGTAAAGAAACAACATGTATGCACCATTGAACATTTTATTAATAATACCATGTTTTGTTATTCACAAAATGCCAATAAAAATATTGATAAAAAACAACTTAGTACAGCTAATCGAAGCAAATGGCACTGTACCACTAAGGTCATCAGATTTAACTGTATTTGCTAAAAACAGTGTTTCTCACCATGAATTGTGATGTAAATGTATTCTCTGCCATACACTTTGACACATTGTTTCAAAGCTGTTAAATACTTATAATTAGCTTTTTATTGACAACACAGCTATTCCCAGGCTATTATGTGAGCATCACTAGAAAAGGACTTTGTTCTGCCATTGTGTTGGGAGCCAGGAGTACATGTTTTGATTGGGTAAAAGTGGTGTTTTTCCAAAAAAAGGGCTTGCCCTCCATAGAGCTGTGGTCATTTTGTTTATTTATCCAGCTTTCTTTGCTTGAATGTTCAGGTGTATACACATGACCTTGTAATGCTATTAAAGTGCCTTAAAGAACTGCGTAATTTATTGTGCTTTTCTCCGGCAGCAACACGGATGGGAGGAGGGCAGTCATTAACCTATATGGATGTTGGATCTTGCTAGGCTGTGCAAATGTTACTTGACTTTTTAACCTACATCAATATTATTCTGCAGTTATTTGCTTCCACACAAATACATTTCCATTCCCATGCTGTTTTTTTCTTGTAACGATTCCTATTACCATCTCCTTTAAAGCCAGACCTATTGGCATTGCCACTGCTTGTTGTTTTCTTTTGGGGGCATCTTTGAAAACTTTAAACAGCAATTTAAGAAGGAACTTTAAGACATTAGTAAAAGTGTCATGCATAGACTGATGTCATTCTCTCTAGTAGTTTCAGGGATGTTTCGATAAAACTTCTGTGAAAATAGACTTGCAAAAACACTGTTGCGAATGTTCCTAACTACTTCCAACTTTTTGACCAATCTGCGCAAAGTTCAGAATCTTTTTTTTTTTTTTAAGTTAAATCAAATATGTCAAAAGAAGCCAGCAGTGTTAACAACCAAACACTTTTTTTGTGGACTAAACATCTCAAACTTAGCTTCAGAGTGATTAAGACTCTATTTTGTAGTCACTTTTTGAGTACATTTTTACTTGGGTCTTTTCCATAGAAAACCTACAGAGAACAAATATACCTCATAGGTGTCTTCATCACATTTCCCAAAATACGTCATGCTGGTAAAACACCTATAAGCATGTGTAATCATTAGAAATAGTGAAATAGCCTATTGCTCCTGAAATGTTAATTAAACAGCTATTTTAAGTGGTTGACAGGGTCTATTTAGATCGAGCCTAACTTGCAGCACAGCTTTCTGGTTGTGAAAGACATATTGTGGGATTACAAAGAAAATTCAGGGGACTGGAGTCTGCCCATTGCTTACCCTTGGTTGGCTTTCCTGTTACTCATTTGTCTGCTTCTTATTCATGTTATTCATGTACCACCCTGTTAAACTTGTGTTTGTCCCTCCCATGGAGCATAGCCTCTTAGCCATCTCTTTTGATTGGCTGGCTTCTATGTTTCCATCACTTACTTTTCACTTGCTCTCTGTCAGCCATGTGCCTCTCCCAGCTACCTCCATGTTGTTCCCTTGCATCTCCTCCCCGTCCCCTGTGATGCTTCTTGCCACATGTGCCCTCCTCCTCTTATCTGTTGCTTCTCCTCCCCTCTAACCATCAGTATTGCTTACCCCTACATGTGCCCTGAGAGATATATGAAATAAAGCCCCCTTCCCCCATTGTTTGTTACATCTATTGAAATTTGTAATGTGAATATGTATAGTTGATTGAAAAGACTCTGTATATATAGATCAATAACTATATTGCATATGTAATTGTATCAATTGACAATTGTCCCAACAAGAGAAAGGCAGAAAATCTTTGATCGTATCAATGAATGTACAAATCTGGTTTCCCATTCTTTTAAGTATAAAAAACTTAATTAAATAAAAAAATGAATTTTTAATGATATTACTTTGGGGGTGTTTGCATGTTTGTGTAACTAGACAGTCCACTATTTATTGTGTTTCCTATAAGTTTTTTTGATATACCCTCCTTCTCTCTCACCCATTGCGGCTCCTCCATTCACCCACGATCCATGATGCTTCCATCCCCCCACATTACTTCCCCTCAACCCAGCTCGGTCCACCATCCACCCATACCCTGTATTGGTCTCCCACAGCTGCAATAAAAAAATGTTATACTTATTTTTTTTCATTTACTGATCCAACTCTGTAAATAACAAAAAATGTCCTTGCTCAATTTTGTACGTGTGAGCATGTGTGCACCTACAAGATGAGGGGACAGCTGCATCATGGGGCTATTTTGTTTCCCCTTGTTTTTGTTAGCCCAGCTGCACAGCATCGGGAAGCTGTACAGCATGGATAAAAAACATTGGCAAAGCCAATAGTTCCCAAAAAAGAGACCTATTGCCTTTGCAAATGCGTGTTTATTTTTATTTTGTTCTACCCATTAAATGCTATTTTGAGAACCAGTAGTTAAAATCTATCTTCTTGAAATATAATATTTGGTAGGTTACAGCCGTGCTTGCTTTTTAATGAAGCATACACAGGCAGTGTATTTAGGGTTGCGAAATTGTCATGGTTAGCCTATAAAATTAGAAATAACAACAGTTCACTACAGTTAACTGCTGTGGTTGGGTAGTCGGGCTTGTAAACCTCCCAGGGGATGCCTGGTGTTATTTCCAGAGACTTGTAATGAGGTGTGCATTTTTAAGCGAGATTGTGGATGTGATTAGTTAGGTATACCTTGCAAAGTGTTAATTAACTGTGTATAATGTTTTATAACTTTGCTATATCATTTTTGTTACAATGTATTGCCTTTTTTAGGCTGAACTATGAACTTACTGTGATCAAGATTTAGTTATAATTGAGGTATGTGCAGAAAAACCAAAGTAACAATCTGTGGGTATCAGGAAATCATTCCTTGCACAGTATGACTGTTCCATAATTTTCCAGCCATTTGACAAGCACATTGGTTGACAAAGCTGGCCTGAAATCCACGTTACTGCCTATTGAGATCCCATGGAAGAAATGTACATGTGCACTAGCAAAGAATATTCATAGCAATTTATGTACATGTGCTCCAATGAATTTACAGTCACAGCAGCAAATGCACATTTATGCAAGCATTATGCAATATAACATTCAAAGGAGGCAAGTGAACATTTATGAACTGAATACACCATAAAAGAAACCATATTTGATCAGGAAAATGATTGCCCATTACCATGCGCATCACTACACAAATGTGAACAGAATGCAACAAATCCTAACTAGTCATCTCAATCGTGTGCACTACAAACCTCGGCTTACTTACTCACTAACATCCACTTCAAACAAGCATTTGCAATGCAATAGGTTTGTAATTTTTTAGAGTTAGAGCTATTGGCGTTGCAATGTAAAGTTAATACCATTTAGTGTTGTGCACATCACTTTAATCACTCACCAAGCTTGTAGCGGGGTGGCTGTCTGTAAAATGGGAAGGGAGTATGGAGTGGTTGCACTGGCAAGACTATAGGCGGTGACTGGGCGGGACTGGAGTAAGGTCTATACCCTATAGAACGCGCATGAGTGCAAAACAAAGGCGCATGCCGCAAATTAAATGTGGAACAGCGTGTGATAACATTGCTACAGCAACATGCTCCCCATGCATTTGCTGAATCTGCAGGTAATGCCGATTAGTGTTCTGCACACCACTTTAATAATTCACCAAGAATGCAGTGCAGAAGCTGGTCGTAAAACGGTAAGTATTGTTTTTAAAAGAGAAAGCACGGCATCCCACACTTAGACTATGCTGGTGATTAAACGTTAAGGGTTGCGGTTGTTTAAAGATAAATATATAGCAGGTATAAAGATTTCAATTCTAATGTTTGCTGACGACACACACGTTCAGCATCTCAAAAACACCTAGCAATCTGTAGTGTGCATTGTCACGTTTTGTAGACTTCTGTAACCTCCGAGGGCTAAAAATGCGTGCAGCAAAAACAACATTTATGACTTTCAACCAACACAGATCATTCAGGGGTAGAATCCATCTGGACGGGGAATCTCTAGAGCAGGTAGACGCATTTACCTATTTAGGTGTCAATCTAGAGAAAAAATGAGTTGGAGGCTCCACATTGAAACTATGGCACTGAAACATCACCAAGTAGCCGGAGCTTTGAATAATGAATTTAGAACACCCCTAACGAAGCCAGTTAGCCCAGTATTGCAGATATGCATTGCAAAAAGTTGTGAGCTCGGTCCTATACGGGTCGGAATTATGGGGCTTTGACTACCCCAGCTAGCCACAGCAGATGATATGTTTCCCCAAATGATCACTAGCCTACCACAAAGTACTCCTGTTCTCCCATTACTTAATGATCTTGGAAGGAAATCGTTGGTAGACATAGCCAGGTTCCGCCACATATTATATTGGCGTAGAATCTGGTGTACCCTGGAGCTGGCCACTCTTGCAAGGTGACTTAGGGATGTCATTGAGGCAGATCACTTCCACAAATCTGTCTGGTTTTGGAACATTAAAGGGGCCCTGGTCAGTATGGGATTGTCAAGCCTATGGGAAACCCCATTTAGTACCCAGTTCCCATCAAGAGCAACTATTAAGGAAAGATACTGGGATATGGTGGGTCAAAACAACATTACATCTAGTGACACTACCACACTGACAGGTATATTATTAATTATTAAACCATGTCCTGGCCTAGAGCACCACTGAGACACAATTTTAAAACCTCTTGATCACAAACTTTACTTTCAATTTAGAATGGGTACCCTCCCATTAAAATCCTGCACTGCTAAATGGTCTTGATCGGGAGATAACAAAAGCACTATTTACATAGAGCATGCAGAAACTTACCCTCATGTCCTGTTTGTCTGCCCCTCCTACATGGCGTCCCGTAAGGCGTGGCTTTAACAGACCCGTAAGAACATGGGCACCCTACAAAGTAACGTTGCCTTGAGAATCCTGTATACAGACCCTTCTCCTCGCTACGCAATACCTGTAGCTAAATTCTTAAGGTGGATGTGGTCTATAAGATCTAAATTTATGGGCCACGTGATCAGTCTAGTTTGAGTTGGCACTGGGTTCCAATTGAAGAAAAAAAACATTAATCCTGGAATAATCCCTACCTCTTGTTGCTTTTCCTGCATGCTACCATTGAACCCTGGCCATGTCTATCTATTGTAATGTTTGTATCTACTCCCAATTATTGCTGCCGCTCTTTTTATGAGATGGTGTTATTTTTTTAGGATGAGTTGTCGTCCCATGACCATATGCATATGTTTATATATATATATATATATATATATATATATATATATATATATGTGTGTGTGTGTGTGTGTGTATATATATATATTATATTTTAAACTATTGTTTTATCTTTTTTACCACATTTTCTGTAATTATGCTTTTATGACATGTTTTGTTGAAATGAAGCTTTTGATTTCATTTGATAAATATATAGCACGTGCATGTGTGGAGAAGTGTGGCTCAATGGTTAGAGCGGCAGACCCTGATGCAGAGGTCTAGCCCGGGACCAGGGTTCAATTCCCCGCCTCGGCGGGTCTTGGGCTCAAATTTCCACTGACCTGATAATTCTCGCCTTGGTGCCTATTCCAATCATGGAGTCCCACTCTGCAACTCTGGGCAATAGCTTGCTTAATCTCCACACCGGCCCCCACAACGCTAAGGATGCCTGGCCTACACCTTGGGGGTGCCCGGGAGTGAACACCTCACAGGGAAAGCCAGGATGGGTTCCACAGCGGTACTCGGACAAGCGCCTTGAGACCCTTGCAGGTGAGTAGAGCGCCATACAAGTATCAATTTACATTTGTTGGTTGTTCTTACGCCTCCTGTTTTTAACTTGTAGTGCTTCTTCTCTTATGTCTCTGTGTTTTGCAGCTTTGATTTCTTCTGTGATAACTTTATCTAGCATGAAGCGGGGAGGGAGTGTCTTTAAAAGAGAAAGTGTGGCATCTATTATTGGTTGCCAGGCTTGAGTCTGGAAATTAGGGTCGGTAGGTAAGTGGGAGAGCTTGTAGTGGCTGCAAAGAAAACTAAAGAAAAACGTGCAGTTGCCATGTTTTGTTGATAAAGCACGGTGTGCTGCGCTCAGCTGGGCATAGCATTGGCATCAGTGCTGCGCGTTGTCGCTTAAAGCAAGTAATTGAAAAGTGTTAACAAGTGTCAAGCGAGGCGGCTGGAAGTGAAGCAGCATAGTGCATGTAGGAGTGCTGCACTGTACAAAATTAAAGAAAGGCGCATGCTTGCTTAAAGAGAAAGGAACTAATAGAAAAGTCATACCAAACATAAAGCGAGGTGGCCGGACGTGATGGGGGGAGGAGAGGGAGCATCTTTAAAAGATACGGCGCGGCGTCCATGATTGGGCGCCGTGCTGTCAGGAAAACAGGGCGGGTTGGTGAGAGCCTGTCATGCCTGCAACAGCAGCTAGAAAAAGACATTTAAGAAATGTCTGCTCAAAAACTGTAAATAAAACATACTGAGTAACAAGACATGTAACATTGGTAGCCCTTATGGAAGGTTACAACAGGAGAAAAGGAGGTACTAAGGAGGGACTACTAAACAAATTAACCAATGAAAAGAAACCATTCCCAAAAGACAGTCACAGAAGCCAATAAAATACATGAGAGGGCAATGGCAGAGCTTAAAGCCCATATCCTGAACATCGGTACATATGGGAAGGGGTCCCAGTACACAATCATTAGAAACAGAAAGAATAATAGGTTCAAGAATCAAGAAAAACATAAACAAAAACAAAGTCAAGCAGTCAAATAGGTACTATTTAATCACAATGTGCCTTTGGATTCTGTTTTATCAAAAACATTGCATTATTTATACACAAAACATTTGTGCCCCAATAGGTGAAAGGGAGGAAATTTGTCAGGGTGTCAGTGAAATTCAGTGCAAGGAATGGGAAGGAATGCAGTGTAGGTGATGAGACTCTTATCAACATACAAAACTAATGAATGGCTTCAACATAGAGCCAAAATTCAATGCAACAAATGGCCACATCTTCTACAAAGCCATGCTTGGAGAGTCTTAGTGAATGTCCTCTGGTTATGGCAGAAGCTGGCAGGTGTGAAGGTTGTCGACGTTTCGACCCCAAAATTGTTCTAGGTATCAATTAAACCTTAATGGGGGTCTTCCTCAGGACAAAGGTGAAGTGGGGGAGCAGACTTCCTAGAGTGTAAGGTAAAAATAAGGTATCAATGTTTGAGGACGTATGAAAGTGAATAAAAAATGAGAGCGAATGCAAGAGAACACAAGCTTACTGAGAGAAGTTATTCACGGTGGGTTAATCAAGGATTGGTGCGCGTGTAAGCTCCATTCAGAGGAGAACCGATTAGAGGCAAAATAATGTACCTGTAACAAGCAAGAAAAACCGGGCTGAAAAACCTCGGATAAACAATGCGTAGTGAGATAAAAGCGGAAGCTATTGATGTCTCACTTACTGGTGCCGGAAGGAATAAATCATCCCCATGCAGTACGTAATTACCAAATAGCCGCCAAAGTCGCTCTGCTACATCCGTTCTAGAAATACATAAAAACAAGGACCCATCATGTGTAATACCAAACAGTCTACTGATTACCAAAAAGATAGCGGGTGGGCAATGCAACCGCTCGGTTGTCGAGATAGAAATACCTGTGGGCGGTGAAATGGCATTGGATTCAAAACATCCTGAGTCTCCCAAAATGCCGTGTTCGTGCCGGTGCAGAGAGCCGTGTGATTTGTCGGCCAGTTTAAATGCAGTGAGAGGAGCGGCACGTGCACGTAGACTCACGCTGGATGCGAGGACTAGCAGTGAGGAAAGACTGCTTGGCCTGACTGCGGCATCCCGATAGAAGGGAAGGTGCATGGATGCGCATAGGGTTACAGGAATGTAAACGGA
The DNA here is from genome assembly GCF_964261635.1 of Lissotriton helveticus. NCBI lineage: Eukaryota > Metazoa > Chordata > Amphibia > Caudata > Salamandridae > Lissotriton > Lissotriton helveticus. The sequence goes on from NC_136065.1 coordinate 1,476,417,114, forward strand.
AAATAAAACCCCCTTTTTTTAAAGTAGATATTGTGAAAGGGCAGATAAACGTATCAGTGTAGAGTTATGCAGCACAGCCCCAGATTAGCAATGACAAACCTCGTGCACAAACTTTAAAGAACACATGAGTTAGCCATATATACCTTTTGACAAGAATGCAGTTGGGATGACAATAAATAAAAAACGCATACCTCTCGCACAGGAGGGTAAAGCGTCAGTGGTTAAGCGAGTCAAAGCAATCAATATCCATACAAGCCAGACTGTAAATCACATGACAGAGAATGAATCACTGGAAATGAAAGAAAGCTTAGAAACAAACGGGTTAGTAAAACATTACATCAAAGTTAAAGGCATTATTATGGCACGTACCACTCACACAGGAGGGTAAAGCATCTGCTTAGGTGGATTGTGAGCCCCACAAGACAATGGTGACCCTACAAACCAATGTCTGCCTCTCGCACAGGAGGGTACAAGCATTGGTGGAACCATGAGCCAAATCCTGAATTAACGCATCTTCTAAAGATATGGTAGTGTTGTGGTGTGCGACGTATACCTTGCGCCACTGAGGGAGAAAGTCAGATGATAAAGGTATTCATTGGTCTAAGGACAGAGTATTGCTAGCTGTGCGTGACTGCTGGCTAACATATCCTGAACATGGCATGACTTGAAGAGACAGTGCAAGCACTGCCTAGGCGAGACCTAAAAAGGGACTCAATTGAGAAAAAAAAGGTTTCATTAGGAGTTAAGGTACCCATGGGTGTAGTCCACCAGATTTAAAAAAGAAAACGTCTCCCGAACTGAAATACAAACATTAAGGTGAGTTAAAAAATCATATCACAGCTCTCAACAGAAACCTTAGACCACCATGCCTTCCGAGATTCGTCGTTGTTGACTGAATTTCTCAGGCCCCTCATTTTCCAAACATGTTGCCTATTCGCAGTGGCAGATGGCAACAATCTAGAGTGGTAGGGGACCGTGTAGTTCTTAAATAAAATAAAAAATGCCACTTACCTTCTAGGTTTGCCGCACAACGTCTTCCTCATCTCTCCTCGGAGTTCCAGGACCCAGGAAATTGCACTACCCAATCCTGGTGTTGTTCTCACAGCATGAGAGTAACATCAGGATTGGAGGCAGCAGCCTCTCTCAGTGCTGTAAAGAGGCCTGTAATTTCTCTATCCAAGTTGTCTAAGACAGCTACTTTCGAGAAGTTTAAAATGTGCATGTCTGTCTAGCCGTTGCAAGATGGCCAGCCAAAGGGACATGCGCACTTTAAACATAAGGGCAAAGCTTCCTGCTGCCACTCAGCAGCAATTGCCCCACCCAGTCCTGACACTCGGTTCAGGACAGGTTGCTGAAAAATAAAATGGTGATAAATATACTTTATTACTAATTTATTTGTCAGCTCTGGGGGCATTTAGTTAGGGAGGCGATGCTCCTCCACTCTCGTGCAGGAGCCGCTCCTGTCTATTTGGTTGAGCACGACGAAGGAGTTTAATGATGTACAGTAAACTATAAAAAAAATTATTAAAACAGCAATACCAGAGTTAAACTGTGCTCTCTTTGGATTCCTTCACATGTGTCTAACTTAACCACTGTATAATCCTGATTTTTTTTTTAATAAAGGTCACTAGTTAAAATACTGGGCCCCTCATATTGGTCTTGTCGGAATTATCGTGAAATAAACTAGCCAGAGCTAATATCGTTACTACACTTATCCATTTTGTCATCAATTGATTTTGAAGTCCCAATTTCGAGCTATGAAAGCCAAAATAGAGAATGTTGTACACTTGTGATCATTTCCGTGCCTAACAAAAATGAATGTGTCCTCATATAACGCAACTGGTGCTATGTAAAGCGCTCTGGTACCCGATAACTACGGGTCCCGTTTGCGCTATGTAAAACTCCGTAAAATAAAAAAGTATGATAAATCAGTATGCTGTACTCGTACCCGGCCTAAATTCTCAAGGCAATTTTCTTCAAGTAGTACCTCTTTCAGATTCCTCACAGCACTCAAAATAATTTCTGAATATTTTTTTTTAAATCACTGCATTTGTTTATTGATTAGTCTGAGACTTTTGAAGGTTCTGCTTGTTTGCTTTTAGTTGCTTCAGGGCTGTGAACATCTTGCGAAAAAGGAATCAACTTCGAACACTTCAAAGAATTGTTACACTTTGATTGGTGAGCCAGAACCTGGTGCACTATTTTTCAGCTCAAACCCATATGCAGCCTTGAAGTCTAAATAATAGACAAGCCTGAACATGCCTTTCTTCATAGGTTTTCTAGTCTATATGCAGTTTAGGCTCATAGCATTCCATAGGCTAGGGTTTTGGAATCCCAAGGCCCTGCCTCTGTGCTTAGGCAACTTGAAGGATCACGGTGATGTGGTTAATAATCTCGGATAGGAGCTTCCTGGTTGCGGAGTAATGGGGTGTCTCAAACTAAAAATTTCAGGACTTTCATCCCACAGGATCTGTGGATGAATGTATACTTTTAACTTGATCCTTGCTCCCACCAGGAGCCAAAGTAGCACTTTCAGTGTTGGACTGATGGAGTCTCGTTTGTAGAGGTTCTGGCCCATTCTGGCGGCCTAGATTTGCAGTCTTCAGAGGATATCAGTGAGTTTCTTTGGAAACTCTGAGTATATACCATTGTAGTAGGCGAAGTATCCCATGGCATGCACTCTTGTAAGCTCTACCTGATGATCAATCTTGAGTACAGGGAGAACACGGCAAAGGCATGAAAGTTGCATGTTAACCCTCTAACCACTGCTCTGCCATAGAAGGTGAAAATGAAAGCTGCCAGGTTCCTTGCTTTTAGTGAATGGTTTTGAGGAAATCAGTGAGAATTAGTCCCTCAAATCATCAGGAAGTCAGTTTTGGCTCGGTTCCTGAAGAGGGAACAATCATTTTTACAGTTGAAGATTTGATCCAGTGAAGTTAACTTGGTTCACTGGGCTGTTCTCTAACTTGACAACTCGAAATCGATTTGGGAGTCATGAGTGTACAACTGGAAATTATTCCACTTAAACGATTCTTATTTTCTAAACGTAACTGCAGCTGAAGGATTGAATCCAGGACAAGGCAATTCTAGTTGATCCTTCCAAGGTCATCAACTTTTCCAGGAACATTCCTTGGTGCACTAGTGGCACGTGCTGTGCAGAGCATTAAGGCAGTTTTTCTTCATACATGGAGAGGAGAAGAGCTTATCTGATATTGGCTCAGGCAGCTTCTCCGCTCCTGAGGGGCCTGAAATCTAACTAGTGACCATGAAAGAGGAGGTTCTGTTCCATATATTCGTGCAGTGATCTCATAACTCTTGTTTCAGTTATCTTTTTAAGCTATGGTAGGAATAGGTTAAGGATGGTGCCTTTCAAAGAGCAAGTAATAACTTCCTTTGAACAACAGGTGTTTACTATATTAATGTGGCATGCCTGTCCCCGTGTGACTTCAGTTAGCACCCCGGATGTTGCTGTGCGTAGTCACCATCTTCAGATTCTTTTTTTCCATTGTTGGGTCTGGAAGCAACAGAGGCGCTCCAAATGCTTTTGAAGAAAACTCGAAAGTGTTAAAGAAAAATCATCAAATCGCCGAAGGTCATGAAGGAGAAGACGACAAAAGAGATGGGACCTCCCCTGTACCCTCCGATGGGGGACCCCGACGGTACCAACCACATGGTCGGAATATGAGGTAAGGTAGTGACATGGAAAATACTCCCTTTAAATTCAGCCCAAACTGCCACCACAAATTTGTGCATAGAGACCCCCTAAGAAGTCAGCAACCTCTGTCTCCCTAAAGACCACTAAAACGAGGACTTTGAGGCTTGCACTGCTTTTGTACTGAAGACCTTCAAGGTACGCTGAAGAGAGAGGCTGAAACATTACACCACCATGGGCAGTACTCACAAGTCAAAAATGCTTTAAGACCAGAGACAGTCCAGCAATGATGCTGACAATGCCGAGGAGGCTGAGACAGGACACGGGACAGCGCTCGCACCATTACAGGGCCATCAGAAAAGGAGAGCAAGAAGCTTGCCATGGTGGGAAGGAAGATGGAGAGGGAGGCCGCAAAACAGTGGCGGACTGCGAACACAAATGCACTGCTGAACAGAAATGGCCACCAGCAATGGGACCAAATGGAGTCCCTTATTCAACATTTACCTGAGGAATAGAAAAATAGGGCCAAGGCAGTCATGAAAGAAGGTCGAAACGTCGCTAACACATGCTTGAAGTTGGCCTTGGACGCAGCTGACATTACCAGCAGGCAGATGTACACAGGCACAACATTGAGGAGACATGCATGCCTGAGAGTATCGGGTTTAAACCTGAGGTACAAGCCTCCATTATCAACATGCCCTTTACAGGGGATGCACTATTTGGGCAGGCAGTCGATGAGTCCTCACAACAAATCAAAAAGGACAATGAAACAGCCAATGCAATCGGGGCTCTTCAATACAGAGGCTCATTCAGAAAGAGTAAAAGCACAACCCTGTACACTACCAATTCAGAGTCCTACCTTTTGGGATAAAATCAACACTATGGTCTTTAAAAAGTGTCTTGCAGCAGTCACAGCATATCTAAGAAGGATAGGAATACATGTATATCTATACCTAGACGACTGGCTACTGAAGGCGAAATGAAAAGAAAAATGTGAAACGGACATTCAAACAATAATCAAGACTTTAGAACGACTAGGTTTCTCCATAAACCACAAGAAATTGTCACCACAACCAGAAAAGAAAAACATTTTTCTGGGGGCCACCCTAAACTCAAGGAAAGCATGAGCATACCCTGTCCAAAAGAGGGTAAAGGTCAGTGGCAGCTGCTATTTAATGGTGGTTGGGGCGGGAATGAAAAAAATAAATTAGACAATCACTTGCCTGTGTGCTGTGCCTCTTCCCGGTCCTCTTTGCCTACAACCTTTTTCTAGGACTCCAGGACAGGAAGCACCCAGGCTTCCAGGCTCCCCTAAGTCAATCACAATGCTGCAATGCAGCATTGTGATTGGTCTGAGCTCTGGGGTTTGGTGCTCAGACAGTGACAGGAAGCCTGGGCATGTTCTCCACTGAGGCTGTAATGCAGCCTGAGTGGAGAACATGTAAAGTGCACATGATGGTTTGGCATGACCCGAGGGAGCAGGCCAAACTGGCATGCTCACTGAAGAGACTGCGAACCACTCCTTCTCCAGCTCCTCTATGAGAGCACAGCCCCGCCCTTACCCAGCTGCGCAACAATGGAAAAATAAAATGATAATAACAATGAATTATCATTTCATTTTTTCCTTTTTGACCTGCTCAGTGGGGTGATGCTCCTCCACCATAGCGGAGGAGCCGCCCCTGGTAAAGGCAAACACAGAACAATTTTACCTATACCAGAAGGGGGCAGTCTCTGACAGTGAAGACAGTCATGAAACTAATGGGTATGATGGCATCATGCATTCCACTCATTACACATGTGAGTCTGCACATGTGACCTTTCCAGGAATGGATATGCAACAAATGGTCACAAGACACAGGGAGTTAGGAGGATTGGATCGTTGTCACAGCAAAGATACAAAAGGAAGCACAATGGTGGAAATCCAAGGACGTGACATTATGGAGTCCATTCAAGGCAGCAACTCATCAGCAAACATCACAATGGATGCATGCCACAACGGGTTGTGGAGCCTACACATGCAACCTGAAGGTATGTGGGCAATGGAACAACAGGAGGCACTGAAAAATATCAACTACTTGGAAATTAACATAGTTTTTATAGCCCTGAACGCATTCCAGACACGCAAGGGTCAAACAGTATTAATACAAACAGACAACACAACAACAATGTTTTATCTCAACAAATAAGGAAGAAAAACACCATTCACCCTGGGCAAACCAACTCAGGAGATATGGCAATGGGCATTACGAAGGAAGATCAGACTGCAAGCAGTCCACCTACCAGTAAAAGAAAACACAGAGGCAGACAGACTAACCAGACAAGAAAGCAACTCCCATGAATGGGAACTAAAACAACAGACACTATATACAATATTCAAAGTCTGGGGGAGACCAGAAGGTGACCTGTTCGCAACAGTGAAAACCGCACAATTTCCATAATACTGAAGGTGATGGAGAAAGCCAGACAACCAGGTGCGCACCTCATCCTCACAGCACCACAATGGGGCAGACAAACTTGGTACTCGGACCTACTAGAGATATCCAGAGAACAAATGATGACAATCAAAGCAGAACAGGATCTGCTAACAATTCAAGAGGGGAGAGTGTATCCCCCATAGCCAGCAACACTCAGCTTAGCAGTCAGGCTCCTGACTAATTAGGATTTGGACAACTACAACTACTGCCCAGAACAATGGAAATCCTTAAGAAGGCAAGGAAAGCACTCTACCCACAAATGCTATGCAGCAAAATTGGAAAATATACATCCATCGGTGCACAAATAACAGAAATATGGAAAAAATGACAAAACAGGAAACAGTATTAACCTATCTCACTCATCGGCTAGATAGAGGACCAACACATTCATCAATAAAAGTACATCTGGCAGCAATAGTATCCTATACAAGGGGCACATTGTGTAACAGCTTCTTCACAAATCCAATGAAGGGGTGAAAACTATTGCTCCACCAACATCGGTTCCAACACCATTGTGGACCTTAAATATCAGCTAACGCAGTTAATGACCAAACCCATTAAACCTATGGACAAGACAGATCTAAACTCACTAACACTCAAGACAGCGTTTCTACTCGCTATCATATCGCTACGCAGAGTAAGCAAACTGCAGGCACTAACAAAATAGGAACCATACTCGTAAATACACAAGGGCAAGGTGGTTCTCAGAACTAACCCAACATTCCTCCCAAAGTGGTAAACCATTTTCATGTTTGCTAAATATACAGCTACCAGCTTTCTTCAAAGACCTTAAAATACAGACAGAAAGAGCCCTACACACATTGGATGTAAGGAGGGCTTTAATATACTATCTTGAAGAAACTAAAGGGTGTTGTAAGGGAGATCAGTTGTTTGTCTCCTTCGCAAGAGCAACCAAGGACTCCCCAGTGACCAAGGGGACAATTTCAAAATGGATTGTATAAACAATACAAACTTGCTACTCCAAGTCAGGGATGACACTGCACCCATGCCCAAGGGCCCATTCTACACTGAAAGAGGGTGCTACACTTGCCTTCCTGGCAAATGTTTCTATGGATGCAATTTACGCAGCAGCAATATTGGCATTACTACACACCTTCACAAAACACTATTGTGTGGACATTCAAATGAACGAGGAAGCACAGGTGGGACAAAAGGTACTACAACACCTGTTTGTTAACACTTCCTCATTTCATTCAAACCAACCCCTGGGAATGGATATTGCTACCAAATCTAAGTCACAGATTGTGTATCCAGAAAAGGATTCATGCTGAAAAATGAAATAGTTACTTACCGGAGGACTAGTTTTGCAGCATGAAGAGTTTTCTGGATTCACATGCGACACACCCACCTCCCCATAAATGGGAGATAACACAAATAGGTGTGGAAAATATAAGAACAAAGAGGAAGCACAACAGAAAGAAAAGAAAAAAGAATTCAAAGATGATAACTACACATAGGAACATCTGGGCACCAGCTAAGCACTTCAATGCCTCCTCAAGGGTAGAAAGCGCTATATAAATGCAATTACAATACAATACAATCTGTCCTCACACAGGGGACAGGCATACCACCAAATGGTGGCCGATGATGCCCAAAAAAGAAGGAAAAAATAAGCAATTCTGGACCCAACCACTAGATGGCAGAATAATGCACAGCATGTGAATCCAGAAAACTCTTCAAGCTGTAAAACTACTCCTACTGGTAAGTAACTATCAGCCTGATTCATCATTCTCCCGTTTATATTATTCATAACGAATCGCTATTAAGGACTTGCAAAACGGGATTCATGTAGAAATTACATAAAGAAATGCGATTCCTACACATTCCTTATTTGCGATTAGCAAATTGCTAATCGCAAATAAGGAATAACTCCCCATTCATTCCTATGGGCCAAAAGGCCCATAGGAATGAATGGGGAGTATTCCTTATTTGCGATTAGCAATTTGCTAATCGCAAATTAGATAGCGATTTAAAGGGTGCCAGGGGTGTCCAACGGACACCCTGTAGCACCCCTTAAATGCAAATTGAAACAGGTGTTGCGCACACACACATGTCCAAAGGACATGTGTGTGTGCAACATGCAACTTAGAAAAATGCTTTTAAAAGCATTTTTCTAAGTTTTCGCTATTTACCACGGTAAATAGCGGGCCGAAATTGCGAATTCGCAATTTTTAAATGGATGATGAATTGCATTTAAGGAATCTCAAATAGAGATTCCTTAAATGTAATTCCTCGCAAAATAGCGAAATCGCTATTACCGATTTTTGCATTTGGGATGATGAATCCCAAATGCAAAAATAGCGCTCGCAAAGGGCCAGATTCTCAGAATCTGGCCCTTTGCGAGCCGATTTCGGCTTGATGAATCAGGCTGTATGTCCTTACTTATACTATCTATACTCTAGGTTATAGCTGGTTCACTTCAGCTCCAGTAGTTCTCATTTTACTATTTATCAGTGGATCTGATGTTCAGGTTTTTTTCGTTTTTTTTAAATTTGGCTGGGTCGTAGAGGGTGGGGGGAGATATAATAGTAAAGGTTACCCAGTAAGGCTTCATGCTCATCAAGGTTTGGAGATAACTGCTATGTCTTCACATTTCTAGGATGAGTGGAGGGCCATTTCATAGAATATTTTTCTTTAGCAGATGTTGTTCAGCAACTTGCGCAAAATGCACTTCATTGCCTGGGTGACTATTATGAGCAATAGAAAACGTTTTGACATTCGTCCTTTTGGCGCACTTGTTTCTGCCTCTATGAGCACTTTTTTTGCCTCCTCGCATTGCTGATGCAAGGTTGCAGCAATGAAAGACCATCAGTGACTTCATTCGCTATTTGTGAACCATTTACAGTGTCGGAGACGTCACCTGAATGTCAGCACCCAGTCATACTGACACCACTGCAGCCATACTTAGCAAGAATTCCCATATCATAATCTCATTACAGAGCTGGTGCGAGGAGAGAGTTAAAGAGAAAGCAGGGTATTTGCTTTTTACATCATGAACTTTAGAGGGGCTAATAACCTTTCTACTCTTCCCAAATATTAGTGCTAAATTTAGAAAGCCAGACACTGGTATCCATAAAGCACGCTGCTGGTACATAAGCTTCTCTGAAGACCATCCTCTGTAGAAATGAAAGCCCTTAAGCCGGAGGTCGTTATGCAGACTTTAGGCAAACTTCGCCAGTCGTTTCTCTGCTGCGCGTTTCTCTCACTGTCTGCTCTGATTTCATCCTCGTGTGCACTGTGACCCTGCCACAGCACCATGTGTGAGGGCCCGAGACTGCAGCCCCGCCGCCGGGTGACACGTTTACGAGCAAAGCTCAGGTAAGCCCTTTGCATGGAAAATGACAAAGCTGGACGGAATTAGAAACGAAGCAGTCTGTCTGCCACTTTCTCATTAGTCTGGAGCCGGGGAGAGCTTCGCTTCCTGACGGCAAAGCTTAGCCAATCAATGCGCTAACATTTTTTAACACTAAGCCAAATGTTGTCATGACATTTTGAAGCTGCGTTTAACACTTTTCATTCTCTTGGTAACACACAGCCAGGAGAGGGAACACAAAGGAATATCCTTATTTGCGCAGCCTCTGGATTGGCTATCCAGCTGTGCAGGTTATGTGATGGGGTCGTGGAAGCCATTATTTGCACAGTTTTAAAAAACACGTTTTAAACCTTATTTTGGTTAGGTTTCCCTAACTATTGGATTCCCAAGCTATAAAGAGAATCCCAGTCACAGCCTCGACCTGTTACATTTACAGGCAGTGGGCAATGTCCTTTGCCGACGTCCTGAAATGGTGATGGTGCGGAGAGTGGACCTGGCCAGGGAGACACTTCCCATCATGTTTTACACAGGAAGTGCATATCGAGTAGTAAATCGGGTCCACACACAGGTATGAAGCGTTTTTTTTTCTTCTTCTGGATGGGGTCCGAGCATTATCTCCTCACCAAGGGAAAAGCCGATAAGGGCCCAGACGCCTTTTATTCGACTATAATAATCTCGAGAATTACCGGAGACAGTTGTTTGTAATGAACATGAGAACGAATTACTACACTATTTCCAAGCCCTTACCCATTAATTACAATTTTATGACCCCTTCTACTGCTCACAAATTCAGTAATGTACAATTTCTTGAAGTCTTTCGAGTGCAGCACTTTCAGGAGTTAAATGCTCTTATACAAATGGCCAGCAAAGAGTCTAACTGCAAAGAGGGATGTGTGTGGATGTCCCACACAGCTCTTTATCGTGGCCAGTACTCTTTAAAATCTATAGACATCGCCGTAAAGCCCTCACTAAGGATTATGGCTTCTGCTCCCAGATGTACACTGAAAATCCTCGATCACTGCTTACATAAACTCTTGCCCCAATGACCACGCCCTTTCCAGCTGCCTAATTCATATCCAATCTCTGCATGCCCCCAATGGACTAAATCTTTTCTACTTCCCCTTCAAAAGAGACATGGGAATGTGTGAAAAACCTTTCCGAAGCTAGTGTGAAACCTGGAAGCCCAGTCTGGCTCCAGACACTGCAGTGGTCAACAAGTGGAAAATAATATAATACACCTTTTCACCTCCGATTAAAATAAATGCCCCATTTCTGAGCTTTGGCCAGAAAGTAAGGCCGTTTTAAGTCCTAGATTTATGGGAATGCCCATCTAAATGAACACGGAGATAGACTCAACAAATACAGAAGAATATGTGCGCATTCCGTGTCTACTGTTCTGCACCACGTACAACCTATGTTCTAAAGGAGCAGGCTCATAGAAAGCTGATGTGACACAAATGCAGATTTTTCCAGTCTTGGTGGGAGCTCGGATACCAGAGTTACCGAAGCCCCAGACACAATGGCAATGAGATATATTTGGGGTCTATTTGTTGGAATCTGATTGCCCCCTATGTTGGCATCCGAATGCCGCTGATTCCAATTTGCCAATTGTAGAATCAACCCTGATGCTTGGAAGGTGGCTAGGGTGTGACGTCAAATGCAGAGAAGAGAAGAGTTGTTAAAGCAGACCTGCGATTGTCATGATAATGCTGGAAGGTATCACATGGACAGACTTTCCGTAGAGAGTAAGAGCTGCTAAGTGGCAATCGTCTATTGGAAGCCTGTCCTGATGTCAAACAGCCTTTTGTTCTTGCTATTGATAAATGCCATTTTGGCAGCCCTCAAAGTGCCATTAGGGTAAGTAAAAAAGCGCATGCACTCTACAGTATTCCCATTAAAGCGTCTATTATTCAGACTGATGCAAGGGACTCGTGCAATCGCAGCTGACTGACTAACATCTTGCAACACAACTCAGAGGCAGATCACAACGATAAACCAAACCCATGTCATAGGACTGCTCACACAGGGCCAGCCTTAGAGCAGTGCAACTGGTGCAGCCGCACCGGGCTCTAACCTGTGGATGGGGTGCTGACCTCAGAGAGGCACTGTGTTTAGCAATAACTTATGATTGGAGAGATGAGGGGCACTTTTGCATGCTGGTAGTAAGAGAATCTGAGGAGGCGGTCATGGGTGCGGGGAAGCCAAAAATGATTGTCGCACCGGGCGCCACCAGCAATAAACCTGGCCCTGCACTCACAGCCTAGTGCGAGATGCAAAGAAACGTCAAAATCACATGAAATGCTCTCCAGACAGCCGGCAGCATGGTGAGACCACATTAATGGAAGAATGGGCACTAAACAAAGTATTTTAACATAGATTAACGTGTTTTTATGCCTATTTATGATTTTACAAGATTTTTCTGCTTCTCTTCCAGGGAAGCTACCAACTTCAGCAGACTTTAGTGCTGTACTTCGAAAGTAAATACTCGACTTTTTGTTTTCTTATTTTGTAAAACTGTCTCTTTCTGAGATCTATAAACAGAAAGAATAATAGTAGGCATACCATCTGAAGCCACGAGGCAATCACGCTGCACCTCAGGTGGTTCGTGCTGTTAACATAATGAATAAACCTTTCCAAGGGTGCTGAGGCATTTATGGTCCTGCACAATCGCCAGCAAAGAGAATATCTGTGCAAATGCACATAAATCTGCTACGCTCAGTTGCCAGCTCAACTCCTGTGGAAAGTTATTAAATGGGACATTACAGGCTTAAGGTGAATGATGTCATCAACTTCTAAAGAAAGCAACCATTTGGGGTTGTACCAAAGATACCTTTTGCCCTGATTATGGTGCCTGAGATTTCTTTTATCCTAGTTAGCACAAAGCTGAAATGAGGAATACAAACCAATGATCTTATAAAACACTCTCTCAAACTCTCTGTCTCTCTCTCTCTTTATACACATGTACATACACACACACACATGTATATATATATCCAAGGCAAATTCTGTCTCTCCGGTTCGCGGCACAGCAGAAATCACGGACCACCAAGCAGCATGGAATATCAGGTAAGTTTATTATCTCTTCTTTGTTTCATTTAGGCATGACGCGTTTCGGGTAGTGAATACCCTTGATCACATGTATATATATATGTATATATGAATACCAAATCGATCCAAATTTCAAGCATCCGGGTGCTCTCAGGCGGTGCACTCAAAGCGCGGCAGGACCTAGCCGCAATTGTATTTCTTTCCGGTTTTCCCAAAGGGAAGTTTTTTCTTTGTGCACTCCCAAGCTTCAAAAATATTTCCTCCACATGCTTTTCAATAGTAATTTCGCTTTAATTTCACAGCAAGCCAGCAACACCTTACGCGTTTCGGTCTCTACGGAGACCTTGCTCACAGGAAATCGTCACCATGCTTTTTTTCTCTTTTAAATAAAGTGCTTACACATTCAATACCTTACATCACTTCCTGTTCAGTTCACAGGGATTTCTGGGACATGTACTTTTTCTGTGTTTTACGCAAAACAATATAGTTTAAACAACCCTTTTGTTTGCATACATCAAGTTACTATTCTGCCCTCCAGTGGGCCTAGCGCATTTCGATAATAGCATTATTAATACTGCGTTGTAATTTAATCTTTCATAAAACCCTCCAGTGGGTATTGACTTCTTCATACAATTTGGGCCCCCCAACAACCATGAAACAACCCCAAATTGTCGATGCCTCAATTATACATGGTGCCCAGAATTATCAATTACTACTGCAATTAGTCAATTCATTAATCAAAAGATATATAGTGAAAATGAAAATGAAAAAGTGAAAAAGCTTAAAAACTTCAAGGAAGGTAATTTTTCGTGCATTCGTTCATTCAGTTTATATATATAGCTCTTAGGTAGTTCAAAGATGGCAGTGTAATTCCTCGTCCTGATTCAATCCGTACGGGCTCATGGTTCTAAAGTTTATTATATGTTTTGATTCCTTTTGTCTCATCATTAGTTCACGATCCCATCCTCTCGTGTGTGATTCCACACTCTCAATGCCATACAATTTAAGCTCTTTCCAGTTACTGCCATGTTCCCTTTCCATATGTTTCGCCACTGTATTGCTTCTGTCATTATTGGTTGTGGCTCTGACATGTTCAAGTATTCGTTCTTTTACTTTTTTCTTGGTGCTGCCCACATATTTTAACGCGCAGGGACATTCCAACACATAAATAACAAATTGTGTGTTACAGTTGATCAATTGTTGGATTTTCCATTTTTGATTGTTAGCCATGATGATTTCTTTCATGTTTTTGGCAATGCAACAGACTTTGCACCCTGAGCATTTATAAAATCCTTTTGATTTTGGCCATACTTCTGGTTTTTGTTGATCAACAAAATGACTATGAATCAATCGATCTTTTAAATTTGTTGCTCTTTTGTAGGTAATATATGGATGATTTCCCACGATTTCTGCTATTTTAGGGTCCATGTGTAGTATGTGTCAGTTTTTTTGCAAGATCTTCATTATGGATTGATTTGCTGTTGAGTGAGTTGTAATAAATCTTATTTTATTCTCTCTCTCTTCCAAGCTGATTGGCAATTTTTCCTTTAATAACCAAGTTCGGTTTACTCTGGAGGATCGATTCAGAGCAGATTGTATTTGTGTTTTTCGAATCTCATAGAGGCTTGTCTTTTGTTCATATTCCAATCTTCCTCTCGAGAACATATCCTTTTTATTCTTAAGCGTTCTCCGTAAGGAATGTTTCTGATCAGGCTAGATTGATGAAAACCTTTGGCATGCAATACCGCATTTGTCGCTGTACTTTTGCGGTGTAGTGTGGTGTGTATCTGATTGTTTTCAATGAATATTACGGTGTCCAAAAATATCACTTTCGATTCGCTGAGTTCATAAGTGAATTTTAAACCAAAGTTGGAGTCATTCAATTTGTTAAAATACTGTTCGAATTCTTCTTTTGAGCCGTCCCATATTATTAACAAATCGTCAATGTATCTCAACCAGGCTATGGTTTTGCCCACAGCCTCATCATTTTCTTCCTTCCATGCCCAAGTTTGTTCCCATAGACCCATTGTGAGACAGGCATACGAAGGGCTAAAAGAAAAACCCATCGCGGTTCCTTTCAATTGTCGGTAGATTTCTTTTCGAAACATAAATACATTTTGTTCTAGACACATCGAAATCATCTCCAATAGCATGTCGTTGTGATCCGCATATTGAATGCTTCTATCCATCAGGAAGTATTTGCATGCCTTCAATCCAATTTCATTTTGAATATTTGAATAAAACAATATAACATCCATCGTGATGAGTTAACAAGAGGATTGCCATGGAGAATCTTGTAGTCTTCTCAGCATGTCTCCTGTGTCCTTAATGTATGATGTTAATCCTTGTACATAGGGTAATAAAAATGTATCTAGGTAATTTGCCATAGGTTCCAATAATGCACCCTTTGCCGATATAATTGGTCTCCCTGGTGGTTTAGTGGGGTGCTTATGGACTTTAGGAAGGAAGTAGATTGTAGCCAAAACTGTAACACACAATTTGTTATTTATGTGTTGGAATGTCCCTGCACGTTAAAATATGTGGGCAGCACCAAGAAAAAAGTAAAAGAACGAATACTTGAACATGTCAGAGCCACAACTAATAATGACAGAAGCAATACAGTGGCGAAACATATGGAAAGGGAACAGGGCAGTAACTGGAAAGAGCTTACATTTTATGGCATTGAGAGTGTGGAATCACACACGAGAGGATGGGATCGTGAACTAATGATGAGACAAAGGGAATCAAAACATATAATAAACTTTGGAACCATGAGCCCGTACGGATTGAATCAGGACGAGGAATTACACTGCCATATTTGAACTACCTATGAACTATATATATATAAACTGAATGAACAAATGCCCGAAAAATTACCTTCCTTGAAGTTTTTAATCTTTTTCATTTTTTCATTTTCATTTTCACTATATATCTTTTGATTAATGAATTGACTAATTGCAGTAGTAATTGACAATTCTGGGCACCATGTATAATTGAGGCATCGACAATTTGGGGTTGTTTCATGGTTGTTGGGGGCCCAAATTGTATGAATAAGTCAATACCCACTGGAGGGTTTTATGAAAGATTAAATTACAACGCAGTATTAATAATGCTAATATCGAAATGCGCTAGGCCCACTGGAGGGCAGAATAGTAACTTGATGTATGCAAACACAAGGGTGGTTTAAACTATATTGTTTTGCGTAAAACACAGAAAAACTACATGTCCCAGAAATCTCTGGGAACTGAACAGGAAGTGATGCAAGGTATTGAATGTGTAAGCACTTTATTTAAAAGAGAAAAAAAAGCATGGTGATGATTTCCTGTGAGCAAGGTCTCCGTAGAGACCGAAACGCGTAAGGTGTTGCTGGCTTGCTGTGAAATTAAAGAGAAATTACTATTGAAAAGCGTGTGGAGGAAATATTTTTGAAGCTTGGGAGTGCACAAAGAAAAAACTTCCCTTTGGAAAAACCGGAAAGAAATATATGTATATATCTCAAATTTTAAATCAACCTAAAGCACAAACTGCTACCCTAGGAAGGGCGTCCTGGCTAGGGGTGGGTGATAAATTATACTCTGTGGCGGAGTCAGCGGTGTATTGGATACTCCTACGTTACGCATCTAACGAAGCGTTCCGGATGAAATCTGCCAATGCTGCAAAGTCAAGTGTTTTCTCGCACGCAGCTTGCCAAGGGTAAGTTGGCGAGCGAGAATTGGTATGCCAGAGCTCGATTTTCAAGCACTAGGAGAGCACTTAGCATGATTTCCCAACACTGGCGGTCGTGACCATTTGCGGAGAGAAAGCTGCCTCTCGAGTAGAAAATCTACTCGAGCGGCAGCAAAAAAGCAGTGTCCACTAAAGTACAACGTGTTGCCATTTGCACTGATTTTGCAGTGAGGAACAATCTCCCAGTGCTAAAAATCAACAAGCCAATTCCCACCGGGTCGCGGATCTCCACGGAATCTTGCAGAGTTTTCATGTAACTCTGCAGGAGTTTGGCCCACTCTACCTTAGGGCACATGTTATACTTACTAGAGACAACTAGAAATATAACTGCTGAATTTCTATGGTTTTGTGTGTGTAAAATCTGAAACTAACTATAATGTCCCTTTAACCTTTGCTTTTTTTCGGTGAATTTCTATAATTTTTTAATGCTGTTTCCTAATGATAATGTCCCTGCAACCTGGGTGTGTGAGGGTGTGTGGGTGTGTGAGTGTGTGGTGTGTGTGAGTGTGACTGGCTGTGTGGGTCTGTGAATGCATGTGGGAGTGGCAGTATGGGTGTGTGAGTGGCAGTGTGGGTGGCTGTTTGGGTGTGTGATTGGTTGTGTGAATGGTTGTGTGGGTGTGTAAGTGGGTGTCTGAAAGTTGTGTGGGTCTGTGACTGGGTGTGTGAGTGGTTTTGAGAGTCTGTGAGTGGGTGTGTGAGTGGTTGTGTGGGTGTTTTTAAGTAGGTGTGTGAGTGAATATGTGAGTAGGTATTTGAATATTGTGAGTGAGTATGTTTTTTTAAATTTGGATCTGGATCCCCAGATCCTTCAGAGGTTATAAAAAATAAGCTTTTGGGACAATTTCTCAACCATGAGGGATCCGTGGGTCTCATGAGGTCATTGTACCTCTACCCTGATTCCTTCCATCACTTGTTAACTTTATTTTCCCTGCTAGGAACACTTTTTTGACCCCCCCTTTTTATTGCTCCTGCTTGACGGTTCACCCAGAAACTTTTCAGACACAACTAGAATTACCGGGCACTTTTTGGGGAAAGGTTTGTGAGGTTCGTCAAATGACATCAAGGATATAGGGAAGTCAAAAAACGCTTTTCCTATGGAAACATGGTCCTAACTATAACTGCCTACTGCCTATATATAAAGTTGCCCTGAATTACACCATATTTGGCAGAAATCCTATTTCTACTTTATTTCCCCCAAAAAAACTTTGTCCCAATTCAGAAAATGGCAGCCATAACTTTTCTTTACGGTTATGGTCTGCCTATCACAGCATTGCTGTTGGTGCAAGGATCAGCAGTGGATCCACATCTCTAAATATACATACATCTTTTTTCTTTATTAACTCCTAAACTAATGAACAGATCGAATCCAAATTACAAAAAAGACTATTTCTAGACCAAGATCTTGCTTTCTGCCAAATTTGGTGTGATTACATTCAGCGGTTCAGGTTGTAGGTGTTTCTAAAATCCCATGGGAAATTGCATGGGGAAAACATGTTCTGGGACCACCCCTTTTCTCAGCCCCTTCTTGACAAATCACCCTCAAAGTTTCCAGGCAGCAGCTGATGTGTCTGGCAACTAGTTTTTTTAATATATTTTGTGATGATTCATCAAACTATGCCAAAGTTATTAGCAAAACAAAAAATTATTTTCTTATGGAAACTAGGTCCTAACTATAACTAAATATTGGTGTTTGCCAGTCGGTTATCTATATATAAATTCAAGAAATAAAATCAAATAATAAGATGTTAGATAATGGCAAAATATATGAAAAGATGTTTTGGTAAAAATATACACTACATAGTAAACCAATGTTATTGTAAAAGATGTTTTTGAAAACTATTTTTTGCAAAAGATGTTTTGAAAAATGATGGAATCACATGGAATCGCCACTGCAGGGCCAACATGTGCCAACAGACGTGAGGCGTAAGCAGTATGAAGAACAGCAGAAGACCAAGATGCCTCTGAATAATCTCAGTCTGAACAAGGACTCGTACCTAAAATATCTCGATCATATCCTTAGTGTCCTGTGACTTTTTGAGGGGATGGAAAGGCCTTTAAAGCCACTATGTCCAGGATGATTTGCATGGGCTGAAGAAAAGATTTTGGTTCATTGAAAAAAAACAGAAAGTGGACAGCAATGAAACCATTACCTGCAGGTGGTCTGAGACTAGCTGGGACTTAAACAGTTAGTTAGTGAGGTACCAGAAAATTTGGATCCCAACTTGCAAAAATGCTTTGTGACTACCAACGTCAACCTTGTGTACACCCAGGCAAGCCGAGGTAGGGCGGAGGAAAACAATGGTAAATTGGAAATGTACTGACCCCACAAACCATAGGTATCGCCCGTGGGACCGCAAGATAGGCACATAAAAGAGTGTGTCCTGCAAGTCCAACAACAACTATTCAGTCATTAGGATCTAAGTCTGACAGGACCTAGGCCAATGAAAGCATTTTGAACTTGATCTTCCTCAGGAAGATGTTCATTAGTCTTAGGTCTAATATCAGCCTTTAATCCTTCTTGGAAATCAGGACATTTCAGAAGTAGCACCCTGTGTTCTTTTCTTCCTTGGACACTACCTCAATCCAACCTTTGGTAGGCAGTGTTTGAACTTCTCTAGAGAAAATATTTACATGGTCTGCCAAAGTCTGACCAAAACCTGAAGAAATATCGGAAGACAAAAAGGGAGAATGTAACCAAGCGTGCAAGCCAGCAGGGTAGGCACAAACATATTCTGTGCCATACTGGTTCCAGATGACCCGTGGAGGGAAAAGTAAAGTGGCTTAACAGCAGCTACAGCAGATGATAAGGAAGAATATAACCATTCCCCCTGTCGCCGTCCCATCCTTTGGAGCCATGAAAGTGCAGAATTGTATTATGAACATGTTATGCGAGTTGCTTCACGGTAGGCAAGGCCCTTGAATAATCTTAGAACTTTTAATTTTGGTGAAACTGGTGATTCGGAGAAAGTAAGTCCAGAGAAGGAGTCATGGGTCCTGTGCTCACTGTGCCGTATGACTCAAGCTGCACCCTACTGTAGAGGCCCAAATAGGTTGAAACCTGTCTAGAGTTGTTTCCTTCTGGAAGTGGACCTAACCAGGCAGTTTGGGATGGACTGTTACGTGAGGTGCAGAATCAGTAATGAATTGCATATGGCAGGCCTCTCTCTAGAGCGGCAGGGTGGGTGAAAAACAATGAACTGTAATGTGGTCCAAGTGATCGCCCGTGGTTGAGATTAATTCAAGCATTCCTTCCATCACCTTGTTATTTTTGTAAGTACTGCAAAGGAGGCACTTTCCTTAGTAAGGGAATCCATGGAAGAATTCAATTTGGTCTCAAGGGTAATTCATTTGCATTCTGAAGGTCGACATACAACCCATGTTTCTCATTGTGGGGCGACTGTTCAAGACCTTGGATGGCACTGGAGTCATATCAAAATTGGCCCTCCAGTTTGCTATAGTTGGTGCCTGAGAGCCATTGCAGATATTTCAGGAACATGTCTGGCACCTAGGGAGATTTAAGAGGTCAGGAGCATGAGTGTTAGAAGTATCCCTCAGAAACTCCACTTAGTGCAGCACATGATAGTAGGGTGCTGAGATTTCAGTCTCACCTTGAACTTCTAAATCTTCACCTCTGTGATCTTTACAGACATAGATAGGCATTCTGTGCTCAATTCAAATGAGCCTTTAGAGGTTATATGGTATTGCTGGAAATAGAACTTCAATATCAGTGAGTATAAGTTATGTTCTAGGATCCCCATGGTGTTTGCACTTAAAGTCCATACTCTATTGCTTGTGGTCATGCCTTCTAGCTAGCAGTGTCTACCATAAATACATGTGGCCAGTTACAAATCTAGTGTGTCTCATGTGGCTATGAGTTCAGAAAAAGAAAAAGATACTTATCATAGTAACTCAAGGCACCATATTACAGTATACCAATGTTAGGGTGTGCAAGGCCCATGACCAAAATTGTGCGCTAAAATCCCACAGAAAGGAAGGCTGAAGATAGCAGGGAAAAATGAGTAGTAATTTGAAAATATTTCAAATATTGCTCCATATTTCATTGCCAGCAGGTCAGCAGCCTCTAGAAAATGAACCAGTGCTTTCCCTCTTGATGTGAGTGCCTGCATTTGACTGCAGGAGGGACTGTGCAAGTAAAATGAGTGAAGGATGCCTCCCTTTAAATAGAGCGGGGCAACTTTCATTGTGACATGGCAGCCCAGGGGTGGATGCTCCACGAGGTCAAGGCTTTCCACTCGTGGACCAGTTGGGATTGACAGGAGCCACCTCTAAGTGGCTCTTTGGAACTGGAAGCTTAGCAGTTTTGGCATCGTCTGGTTTGGTGGATGCCATGCATCCTCCCAACTCAAAATTACCCTCTTAATCACAATACTTCTGTGGGCACAATGGCCAAAAGGTAGTCAACTTGTAAACGATGACTACCTAATGAACAAACAAAATACAGTGTTTTGAAATGTTTCTAATATATCGAATGAATAAAATAACTCTTTTTATCATATAGGGTAAGTGTTTTCATCCCAGAAACATAGGTCTTGTTATGGGAACATTAAGAAGCCTTCAAAAGATCTACCTAAAAACATTGATCTGTTCCATTGAACCAATACTGTCAGCATTATTTCTAATGCAATTTCTTAAAATAGATAAAGCATTAACAATTCCCTGTATGGTGGCCTGCTTTTTTCTATTTCAATATCTCAGTGGGATGTGCCTTGTACCACCAATTAACCTTTTCTCAAAACAAAGACTCTCTCCTTAGCTCCATTTGAGCATATGCTCACTAGTTTGGTTTGAGAGGGGTGGTATTTTATCTTTCCAAAACGCCATCATGTTCTTCTGCCTTTACAAGAGGGTCTGTCTATGTTACGCAGTCAAATTGACAAACTGTAAGTCTTCCTCCTTTCCTCACCACCTCACCCACTAGGACACTCCCTGTCCACCACACTGCTGGTTGCAGGTTCCAATGACTCAGGACTGTATGTTGATCTAGCCCCCACGCGCAAATGCCATTCTGCCAGACACTTCTGAGGCAATTCAGCAACTCTTTTACAAATTAAGTTTTTTTAAAATAGTCACACATGCACAGTGCTTTCTTGAAGGTTTTTGATTAAAATTCCTTTTTCAGTGTTAATTTGTTTTAAGATTGCACCATTACCTTCCTGTAGCTTTCTTTGTTACCTTTTTATGTCCTGGTACGGACAGCTGTAGTTGTCTTGTAGAGCTCAAGTTAAAAATTCTTCAAAAAGGTACATCTAAGAAGTAGAACTGAGACATTGGACTTTCGATCAGCTCACTGCAGGTTGGCTTTCAGGGGTTTGTCAAGGCTTGCCATTGCTTGGGTAGGCTGTTTGTCATAGCAGTGCATTTTCTGGATGGATGCGTTGACCCAAATGTGTTCCTCATTGGGTTCTGGAGATGGGCTCATTAGTCTTCATGTTACACTAAACAAAAAACATGACGTGCCATTGTAATCCCGTTATTTTGTTTAGGAAGAGCCTCCTATTTTTTCTTTACAATACGCAAAGGTTAGTCACCGTGCACACTCACTTGTTTTACTATGATGTCAAGGTAGCCTTTTGTTTCAAAAGTAAAGAAGTGTGCATTTGTGACAACTAAATAATCCAAGCAGGAACATATCACACACAATTCAACACTAGAGCATGAAGGATGTGTGACAATTTAGAGGTATACAAAGGTTTGTTAGGTAAGTGAAGTCAGTTAGGTAAGTGAACCCACATTCTGAATATTAGCCTACCCGTAGTAGTGTATTCACTGGTTTATCCTACGTCTACACCCTTACATAGCTTTCTCATGCTAACGGGACGAGTGCTATTTGACACTGAAAATAGATGTACCTTTTTCTCAAGAATTCAAGGCTCTTTCTTTTTTTCACAAAGTTAACATCAGATCGATGTTGATGAACTTTTTTTTAGGTCTCCACTACCAGAGAGCATTTAGCTGTGAAAGAACTCTTGTGGACCACACCAAAATCTTACAGTGGGCTTAGATCCCTACCAATTGCTTACCATTGGCTGGCCTTATTGTTACTGTAATTTCCTTGCTTCTCATAAAATGTCTTTATTGAGAGTTTTATAAAGCGCAAAGTTGACTCAAGATTATCAGAGTGCTGTACAGGATAATAAAACATACAGAATACAAACTAACAGAACATTTGCAAGTAGCTTGCAGTTTAATCAAGTGAGTTACAATATATTACAAGATATACAGGAAGGTAACAGTGTAGACCGACATTTACAGGCAATGCTACAGTTGCATATGATGCGCCCAAGCAATCTACACTTGTAGGTTACAGGTAATAAGGCTGATTAGGATAAGCTTAATAATATTAACAGGTACGAAACAGTGTAGGCAGAGATTTGCAGTTACTGCTACAGTTGCGTCAGATGTGTTCAAATAGTTTACAGTGGTAGGGTACAAGTAGTATGGCTAATCAGGGATAGCTACAGCCTACCATTGCACATTCCTATCAATCAATGCCTTCCTCATCTTGTGCTTTTTCTTCTCCCCTGGAGCATATGTATATGTATATGTATATGTCTTGTAAAGCGCACTGCTGCCCTGAGGCGTCGTGGCGCTGTAGACCGCTGGGGAACCCGTCCTGGCTATCCCTGTGAGATGGTCCCTACTGGGTATCTCCAAGGTGAAACCAGGCATCCCCGGCGAATGTGGGGAGCCGTTGTAGAGATGAGACAAGCTAATGCCCAGAGTTGCCGAGTGTGATCCCTGGTTAGAGTAGGCACCGAGGCGAGAATTATCGAGTCCGCTGACCCTGGTCCACGACCCTGCCGCGTCGGGAATTGAACCCTGGTCCCGGGCCGTTCTCTGCTTCCGGGTCTGCCGCCTCTAACCAGTGAGCCACACCACTCCACTCTTTACCCTACTTTTAATTGGCTGGTTTGTATCCTTCCACTGCTCAGATGTAGAGAATTACTTTTTTCTTTTTCTTTCAGCACTTCATCACAGTGCACGCATTTTCTAGTTCTCTCCCTCATCAGGTTCTACCCGCCTACAACACCTACTCGCCCTAAAAACACTAGTCCCAGTGCATACTCTGTGCTGCTTCTTCCTCAATTTTTCCCCCTTTAAAAAAAAGAAATTCTCCCACTACCTCAGGCACCTTTACTGCTCCCTTGCTCCCCACCAGCTCTCCATTGTTTCACCTGGCTGACTCCTCCCACCCACTCCTAGTGATCCTGTAAAATTCGTTTACATTTTACATTTTTAAGAGGGCTCAGCATCTGCCATTTCCTGCCGGACCAATCTTGAGTGTCAAAATGCATTTTCACACAGTTAAACATTTATGTTTTTATTTTCCGATCCAATGGACAGATTTATAACGCATTTTACTTATTGCAAATGGCCCACAAGGCCATATGCGACTGGTAAAATGCATTGTTCTACATATAAACTCTATTTTGTGAGTCGGTAACCTATTAGCAACTAGCTAAAAAGGGTTGGCGAGTCGCTATAAGGAAGGGCGGTGCCAAGGTCATCCCTTCCTAATAGCGAATCACAGGGGGATGTGCAGTTGTTTAGCGACTGGAATGTGGTCGCAAAACAATCGCATTCACCACCTACTTCAAGTAGGCGGTAAGTCATTCCCAAATGATTTGGGGTCCTAGGGGACCCCCTTCTCCTTTAAGAATGGTAGCGCAAACGTTTTTAAAGAGCAATCAGTGCTCTCGTTTCCCGTTTTCCTTTAAGGAAAACTGGCTGCATTTAAAAAAAAAAAGTTGCTTTATTTAAAAGCAAACACAACCATAGTGGCTTATGTCCCCTGCAGGCCGCCATCCCTGTGTTATTGAGGTACACTGACAGAATATCACAACAACCTAAAATAACTCCATACCACAATATTGAGTTTTCAATATCGATGTCAACAATATCAACATCCTATATTTATAATGGTAAGCACAAAAATATTGAAAAAAATATATTGGTGTCAAAAATATATTTGTACAAAATATCGGTTTTTTATATATATAAAATTAAATAATAAATATTAAATATATTAAATAATAAAATTAATGAAAAAAATATTGGATTTAATATACATTTGAACAAATATAACAAACTTAATTACAAAAAGTTAAAACGCATACATAATAGTTAATATATATTTACTTTAAAACTATCAACAAACTATTAATTTTAATTTATTTTTAAATTATATGAAAATTTAACAAAAAATAATATATATATATATGTACATTTGTATCTCTTATATTTTTTGGAAGCAGCAGTGGCAATTGGGCTGCGAGAACTATTTCTTTTGGGTTTTATAGCCAGTACAACGCCGATTCACGGCGATATACGTTAAAGTTTCTGGCAATGGAGATCAGTCAGTACTATACTCATGCATGCTTTACTGATTTCATAAAGATGCATGTGGAAACATTGTTTTGAGAGCATTATGACATGTATTAATTCCATTTACCATTAATACTCGTTTCTACTATGTAGAGTACAATATGTCTGCCATATCTAACCCAATTTTCGAACACTGTAAGAAACGCTAAAACTCTATGGTGCATGCACTTATTGTCCACCTTTTGTTTCTGTGATTTGCTTTAAACAAGCGTCACTGAGTTAATGCCGGCGACACTGAGGAAGGACTACTGTCCGAAACGCGTCTGTTTTCTTCGTTGCCGTGTGAAGAATAAACATCTTTGTCTCAAACCTGGAGTGCTTTCATTCTCTTTCCAGGACGGGAGGGAGTTTCAGGAGCTTTGAATATATATATATATATATATATATATATATATATATATATATGTATATATATATATATATATAAAACAAGGAACCTAGATGGCCGGCGCCGAGCTGGAGCCCCTAAAGGAAGCTCCCAGGGTTGGGATCATTAATCTTTAAATATCCTGCATTTTACCCTGACGTCCACCTTCTAAAAACTTGTCAGCGTAACAAGGAATACATGCCAATCGTTACCAGTCCAGCAATACTTCTTCTACTCACAGAAACAAGTATGTAACGGGTGCTCCTTTGGAGAACTGCTGCATCCTGCCCGTCAGCATCGACCTCTTCACCCGGGATATTCAGACGCCAATCCACTTCCACAGTTTGCTTCAACTCCGGGCATCCCTACATCATCCTGATGAGCCCGTGTTGCAGGGAACGGACGACAAATAAGGCGCCCAGCACAGACGGCTAAGTCCACCTCACCATTGCACCGGACAGGAATAAAGTGGGCTTGCGGAGGATCTCACGTCCGACGCACACTGACCTAGCGGTGAAACAGTTAGATGCTGCCTTTGGCGCAGTGTGGTCAGTGAGGAGACGTCCGGCCGGTGGTGGAGGGACCGGTTTGTTGCTGCCTTCGGCCCAGCCTCATGGCTCCTGAGGTGACTAGATGGTTGAGGAGGGAGAGCCCTTGGTGCAGTCTTGACCCGGAGTGTGGTGTATAGCTTCAGCATGGTCCTGACTGGCTGCCTCCTCCCTCTTCCTATCATACTACTTGGGAAGTGCAGTGGTTGGTTAGGCAGCGAGATTGAGTACATATGGTCTCTCTGGGGGATTCGGATGGCAGAATTGATAGTGGTGTGATGGCTGTGAGCGGAGCAGTCCGACACTGTTCAACATCTACATGGCCCTGCTCACCTACGTAGCCGGACTACACGACCTCAACATCATCTCCCACACTGACGACACACAGCTGATCCTCGCCCTCACCAAGGACCCCCTCATCGTCAAAACCAACCTCCACGAAGGAATGAAAGCTGTGGCCGAATGGATGAAGAACAGCCGTATGAATCTGAACTCGGACAAGATGGAGGTCCTCATCCTCGGCTCCACCCCCTCAGCCTGGGATGACTCCTGGTGGCTGACCGCCCTGGGAGCTGCACCAACACACACCAACCACACATGCAACCTTGGGTTCATCCTCGACTCAATGCTCTCTATGACCAAGCAAGTCAACGCCATCTCATCCTCCTGTTTCAACACCCTCTGCATGCTCCGCAAGATCTACAGGTGGATCCCCACCAACATAAGAAAAACGGTCACCCAGGCCCTCTTCAGCAGCAGGTTGGACTACGGAAACGCACTCTACGCAGGAACCCCGGCCAAACTGTTGAAATGACTGCAACGCATACAGAACGCCTCTGCCCGCATGATCCTCAACATCCCTCAACACAGCCACATCACACCCCACCTGAGAGACCTGCACTGGCTACCCATCAAAAAAAGGATCACCTTCAAGCTCCTCACCCACGCACACAGGGCACTCCATGACATTGGACCAGCATACCTCAACAGACGACTCACCTTCTACACCCCGAACCGCCAGCTCCACTCCACCGACCGCACCCTCGCTACCGTCCCTCGCATCCAAAGAGTGACCTCCGGCAGCAGATCGTTCTCCTACCTCGCCGCCAAGACCTGGAACACCCTCCCCATCCTCCTACGGCAGACCTAAGACCTACTAACCTTCAGGAAGCTACTCAAGACCTGGCTTTTCAAGCAGTAGCAGCACCCCCCCAGCACCTTGAGACCCTTACGGGTAAGTAGTGCACTCTACTAATTTCCTGATTGATTGATCCACCTCGGGCGATGTGATCAACATTCGGCCCGGCTGAATGGCCATGAGGGAGCAGCGTGGGATCTGCCTTCATAGCCCTGAACTGTGTTCCTCCTGGGGCCTCCTTTCCAGGGTTGGCTTGCCCTGTACCTGCATTGAAGGATCTCTCTGGGGCCGTAGTACATCTACAGGTGCTTTGTAGGCTTAAGTCCTGCATGCCTCCCCCTTTTTTGCTCTGCATGGGAATTCACACAGCATGGCTGGAGCGCCGTCTATGGAAGGGTCTTGACGCTTTGTGTGCACTTTGCCTGGATAATTTTTCGGGTGTGAACTCTCATCCTCCATTTTAGGGGTCCCTCACCCTGACCTCTTAACCTTCATTTTAGGGGTCCCTCTGCATGCCACGCATTTCCCTGAGCGCCACTAGGAAGTTGGTCAAGATGGTAGGAAGACAAAATATCGATATTTTAATATCGACCTACAATAATGTCGATGTTTTAATATTGAAGGGACAGAATATAGAAGGTAAGTAATATCAATTTTTTTAATATCGAAGGGACAGAATTTCGAAGGTAGGTAATATCGATTTTGTTAATATCGATGTAAGTAATATCGATGTTACTAATATCGATTTTTATATGATTTTTATGGATGTTATGTTTTTTAATGTAGTTTAAGTACATTTTGTATTTTAGTATCGTAGCGGGTTGTGGGTTTATAGGGGAATAGTGTGGGAAGTAATTAAATTATACTAAATAAATTATACATTTTTAGAAATTATACATTAATTTTAATTAATTGGTAATTAATTTTAATTGATTGATTAATTGATAATTATGTTCTGTAGCGGGTTGTGAGTTTAGAGGGTAATAGGGTGGGAAGTATTTAAATATAATTTAGTAATACTTTATTTTCATTCATTGTTTTTGTTAATTATATTGTTAATTATTTATAAATTGGTAATTATTTTTTATTAATTGGTAATTCATTTCTATTAATTGATGAATTGATAATTATGTTCTGTAGTGGGTTACAGGTTTATAGGGGAATAGGGTGGGAAGTTATTTAAATGTAATTAAGTAATCATTTATTTTCATTAATAGTTTTTGCTAATTATATTAATATTAATTAATTATTAATTGGTAATTATGTTTTTAATAATTATGTATTGGTATTTGTAAATAGTTTAGATTTATTTAATAATTCATTTTTTAAATATTTTTAAAAATTAATTTATTTATAAGTATGTTATTTTTAACTTCTACGCTATCCAACACTTTTTCTACTGTTGCACTCTTTGGAGTTGGAATAGTAATTTTTACCCCTAGGCTAACCAACACTTTCCATACTGTTGCACTCTCTGGAGTTGGAATAGTAATTTTTACCCCTACGCTATCTAACACTTTCCCTACTGTTGCACTCTCTGGAGTTAGAATAGTAATTATTACCCCTACCCTATCCAACACTTTCCCTACTGTTGCACTCCTTGGAGTGGGAATAGTAGTTTTCACCCCTATGCTATCCAACACTTTCCCTACTGTTGCACTCTCTGGAGTTGCAATAGTAAGTTTTACCCTTACGCTATCCAACACTTTCCCTACTGTTGTACTCTTTAGAGTGGGAATAGTAATTTTTACCCCTACGCTATCCAACATTTCCTTACTTTTTTTAATTTGTTTTTTATTTTTATTTAATTATATTTATATTATTATTTTATGTGTATAGATGTATTTGTAATTTATAATATTTTTAATTATTTATAATTTATTAAAATAATTATTAAAAGTTATTATTAATTAAGTATATATTATGTACTATATGCATATGTTTAATTAATTTTTTTAATTAAATATGTATATTAATTATTAATTTTAAATATTATACCATATTTTTAACTATGTTTGTTACATTTATAAGTGTTATTTAGGGGTCGATTCCGATTCGGGAAACAAATGTGTACGACGATTCGTATTCATAGCCGTTTCCGTACGAATCATACGAGTCCGTCCGAATTGCGTAGTGCGATCCGTTGTGAGAAAATACGTCTGAATCATTGCGAACCGTACGAAAATGAAGGGTAAATCCGTACGACACCGACCTGCACAGTGAACCGTATGATTCGTAAAAATGTTGTACGACCCGCCAAGTCCGATCCGGACCGGGGAATTAGTATGCGATTCATACAGTAAACGTCGCATATGAGCAATTCGTACGGAGGGCAACACTATCACATACGCACCGTACCCCTAAAATCAAGGGGTGTACGCACGGGGTGTATGCACCGTACACCTACGACCTTGGGGTGTACGAACCGTAGCCCTACGGTCTGTACACCTACGATCATGGGGTGTACACACGGGGACATACGCACCGTACCCTTGAAATCCAGGGGTGAACGCACCGTACCCCAATGCACCGCACCATACCCCTGCAGTCATGGGGTTTACGCACCGTACCCGGGGGGGGTCCGTTTTGTATCCATTTTGAGGCAAAATCTGATTTTACGGACGTTTTAAGCTCCCGTAGAAAAAGAGTCGTACGGAGTGTTGTCGATACGATTCGTACTTGCTGGGTTGGTAAATGCAGCTTCGATCCGTACGGACATCACGTACTGCGCGTTCCGAATGCGATTCGTACGGATTAGTGAGTTGTACGGTCTTCGGTACGATTCGTACGGATAACTGCTTTGGGGACACATCGTACTACATCGTCCGTACCGGTACGGTTCTGCATACATTTCGTATGGGAAAAAAACTTCGTACGGCTATTCGGAGGGCATTTTACTGAATCGGAATTGGTCCCCTAATGTATTTCACATCTTTTTTATTTAAAAAAACGATATTTTTTAATTACAATATTTTTGACATCGATATTTTTTTCCCGAAATATTTGTACCTACCTTGTTGGAGATAGGATGTCGATATTGTTGACATCAATATTTTTGTTGCGATATTTTTGTATGTCGATATTTTGTATTTGGACATTTTGTCAGACATTCAGTCAAGATGGCCTCTTGGGGCTATGGAAATAAACATAGGACTATGTTCACTTGAACTTTGCTGAACACAACAATAGGACTAAGACTGTCTCCGGTGGCCCTCTAACTCTGATGTCATTAGGGGTAGCCATCTTGGAAAGGTACAAGCTTCACACGTCATAATCTTTGTGCTTCTTGGGTTTCACACAAGCTCCCTTTTTTATTGATGCCTCCCGTTGTTAATAATGGGAACATCCTTATTCAAGTTTTTGATTGGAACCTCAAACGCTTTGACAGTATCTTTTTGATGATTCAATGCACTCTAAATAACTCAATATTGGCTACTATGCATCATAACAGTCTCCACTCATTATGACCTTCTGTACCTTATGCCTCTTCTTCCCCCAATTCCACGTCCACATATTTGTTCAATGTACCGCTCTGCACTCTCCAAAAACAAGGAGGATATGTACAGCCCCCACACTACTATCACTGCTATAACGGTTATTCCACCCTTGGCCTTTGGTAGTTCGGTAATTCAGCCATTCTATCTCTTTGGCCCAGGATCATTCATGAATCTCTCCTGCAGGGGAGGATCCCTGATTGCCTCAAAATTGGGCAAGTCACTCCCATCCCTAAGAAGCCCAACAATGATTTATCTGATCCTAACAACTTCCGGACTATCACCAGCATCATGACTCTAGCCAAATTGCTCAAAAAAAGCATCCACAAGCAGCTCTGCAACCATATAGAGAAATTTCAATTCCTTGACCTTTATCAGTCGGGTTTCAGAGCAGGGCACAGTACTGAAACAGCACTAAAGCACATTGTTGCCGACGCCCTGAAATCCCTTGATCAAAATGTCTCTTGTCTTCCAATCCTTCTTGACCTGTCCTCAGAATTTGACACCATCAAACATAAAAACTGGATTAATCTTCTTCAACATGGGATGGGTCTCTCAGGCCAGGTCCTAAAGTAGTTTGCCTCTTTCATACCTAACCGCACACAAAGGATCAAAGTTAACCATTCCCTTGTAACCAGTACCCCTGTCAGGATTGGAGTGCCTCAAAAATCCACACTCTCGCCCGCTCTTTTCAACCATGTTATAGAACCACTTACCGTCATTCTGAACCATTCTAACATTCATTACACAATGTACAAGGAGGATAAACAACTATACTTGACGATCACCTCTCCTGGTGGCATAGAAACTTTAAATGAGGCTCTCTCACAAACTCAATAATGGTTAGCCTAGAACCATCTTTTGCTAAATACTCTCAACACTGAATTCCTGCTGATTGCCCTCCACAACCACTCTGCACCTACCCTGGACTGGCTTAAATAACTCACAGCCCTTAACTGCACCCCTCATGTGGTTAACTCCACTAAATTGTTAGGCATTACCTTGGACAATACTCCCAAACTTGAAATAGCAAGCCAAGATAAGTATACCTCTATGTACTTGTCACGCACCTCCCCACACAACAATCACCCAAAAGAGTGCCAAATTGTGAGCCTTTTTGCTCAAACTGTGTGCATATCCACTGCTCCTGCTGTTTCCAAGGAGCAGTCTCCAAGACCAATGTCTAAGTTCACACAAAAGTGGAATGCACCACCGGCACCAAGAATGATTATGTCCATCCACTGTTGATTTTATTTAACCCCTTCCCTGCTGGTGATGGAACCACTCCGTCCTCAGCTGCGGTCGCGCTGTGCTGATGACGGAGCGGTTCCGTCACGGCCCGTTCGGCATGCCTGCGCGGTGCGGATTCCGCGCCTGCGCTGAGCATTCCATTGAGCGGGCGGGGTCGTGACGGAACTGCTCCGTCATGAGCACAGCGCAACCGCGGCTGGTGACGGAGCGGTTCCGTCACCAGCATGCGCCCGCCGCGCGGCCGCCCCGCCCCCCTTAGCACTGCGGCGAAATAGCCACTGCAGTGAAGGGGTTAAACAGTTTCTTTATTCTTCGAATTCAATAAAATGACAGCCAAACAGCCAATGGATTTCGTCTAACTGGTATGGACTTCCGTGCTAGCATCCTCTTCAGTGATATCACATCACTGAAGAGGACGCTAACATGGACGGTCTTTTCCTCGCATCGATATGGCACAGGAGCCTTTTGCACTTTCATCTGTCCCTGGATCCAGGAGGGAACAGATTCCATATAGGACGATTACAGGGCCTTACTAACTTCTAACTTGTTAAATATTTACCATTATAGACGGTTAGACTGACTTGCGGAGCTCTGATGAAGTCCATACTTGTTGGACGAAACGCGTTGGCTGTTTGGCTGTCATTTTATTGAATTCGAAGAATAAGGAAACTGTATATATGCACTTCCCCCCTTTACCCCTATAATCCCAATGACCCACAGCTAAAATTAAACTGTTAAAAAATGTATTACACAATTAAAATGTATTTTCAAATAAAAAAATGAATAGTATTTAACAACTAGTTATTAAGTAAGTACATTTAATTTACTCCCCACCCTTACCCCTATAAAACCAAACCCCACACGAAAAAATGAACAGTTACCATAATTCATTATCAATTCATTAATTAATATTCATGATTAAGTAATTATTAATTAATTAAACATAAATTACTCCCACCCTTTACCCCTATAAACCCCACAACTAATATTAATTACACAATTTCCATATTTAATTTTTAATTATTTAATTTATATTAACTAATTATTAATTAATAAAACATACATTTCTTCCCACCCTTTGCCTCTATAAATGCCACACAATTTCCATATTTATTTTCTAATTAATTAATTAATATTAACTATCAACGAATTATTAATTAATTAAAAATAATTTACTTCCCAACCTTTACCCCTATAAACCTCACAAACCGCACCAATTTGTTTTACCCAATTACCATAATTATTTTTCAATTATTTAATTAATATTAATTATCAACCAATAAATACATAATTAATAAATTACTTCCTATATAATAAAAATAATAATGTATTTATTATAATTAAAATACTTTCCACAATAGTCTCCTGTAAACCTGATACAGAACAAAAAAAACAACATTTTATTACAATAAAATTGATAACTACTAGAAACACATATATTAAAAAACGTAAACAATACTTATACAAAAAAATACAGCACGTACATTTAAAACATATAGTAAAATACATAGCACGCATAAAAAAATTGATATTTTAAACCACTATATTTTGTCAAATATGAATGATTTCTATATTTTTTAAAACAATATTTCTTACCTCAAAATCGATATTCTTGACCACAATATTCTTGCTGTCGATATTTCTGTGTCACGACATTTACAACTTGATATTTGTGTAAGTCAACATTTCTAACTCAATATTTTGTGTAAATACCATTATAGCCCACCCCCAATGTGTCGCAAATTGCAACCTTCCTCATGAATATTGATGAGGCAGTTTGCGACCTCATTTGGAATCACTAAGATCTGGGCGGAGTTTGGCGAGTTCCGAGTGACAAAAAAACTCTGCCAGGCTACGTGGAGTTTCGTGAGTGGCTGATTGCTTTACCTTGTGCCATTTGCACTGATTTTTAGTGTGAGTGTTCGTCTGGTGCTGTAAAAACCAGCACGAACAGTATCCCACGCAGTGCAAGAGAGAGCTGCTTCTTTCTGCTGCTCAAGTAGAAGTTCTACTTGAGCGGCAGCTTCCTCAAAGCGAACGGAAGGTTTCTCAATGGGTGCGGATGCGACCATCCGCAACCACCCGCGTTGAGAAATCTCGCTGGGAAGCGATTTTGCTTTGGATTTTCCTTGCTCGTGCCAGCCAACTTATCATTGGAGAGCGTGAGTGAGGAAAAGAATCTGATCTGCTACTTTTTGGAACTCTGCGAGCTCCGTGGAGCGCAGAGTACGAAAAGCTCAGCAAAGTCAGTGAACTGAGCAAAATTGACATCCCAGGCCTAATTAGTACATTTCATTTTGCGAGCCTCTAATTGCGAGACATCACAATTGAGACTCGTGAAATGAAACGGTCATACATCTCACCCCAAGTGATGTTGCCATCTTGGATTGGTAAATAAAAAACTAAAGAAAATGCCACCCACTTCTTCTTGTAGCTGCACAACTAATGAATGACGCACCCACTAGTTACAGCTGCATCAGCATGCCTTTTTCTTCCCAAATGCCTCACAGCATTGACAGTTGTATGATTGGGTACACCCAACATTCCAAAAAGGCAAGACCTATTTTATTTGCCATGCTTGGTTCACCTTGAAATCTTTTAAAGGAGGCGCGAAAGTCCCGAATTTAAGGTGAAAACCCACATGCAGAAAAATGCATTATAGTTGTATTTTCAAGAATTATAGAAACCTCACACACTCTTTGCCAATTGTAAATACTGTATTTAATATTCCCCTAAACGTATAAGGAAAAAGAACACAATACGATTTTCCACAAAGTGTAAGTGGATCCAAAATGAGTGAGCAAGAACTCTTTTTGCAAAGCAGGCTTTAAGAAATAAATCAACTTACGCCGTGCTCCAAATAGAATGTTTGATTGAAAGAAATAACCGGAAGCTCAAATCTTCCACAGCAGCATATACTTTTTCAGGCCACTTGCCAGTTTGCATCTGGAAACGCCCTGGAGTATGAGACAGTAATTCAGGCGCCATCTTCTATCAGTCTAATGTCTCTCATGCAAGACTGCTAAAAAGCGGGAGATTTTCTGCCAACTGTAATGCTGCTCATGGATGCTATAAACAGTTGCCCTCGCCGGATACCATTTTAACCACCCAAATCGCCAGATGATTGGATTTTAGACAACATGGACAGCGTTCAAAGCCCTGAGGGAAAAGACACTGTGTTTGTTATTTGCAGCTTTTGAGAATGTTGGTGGCGTTTTGCCTAATACTTAAAGGGGCCCATTATGATGATGGGCGGACTTAGTCCGCCCGCCATCATATCGGGACCCGGGACCGCCCGCCATAAGGGCGGGGGTCCCGATCAGGGCATTAGGATGTGCCCGCCACACAGGCGGGCGCATCCTGTATGGTTGCCATTGCGGCAGGCGGAGCAGAAGTCTCCGCCCGCCGCAATGTTAAAAGTGCACGTTGTGCTTTTCAAAGTGCAACATGACAGGCACCGCGCGGTGCCTGCCATGTTGCACTTTGAAATGCGGGGGTGTACCAAAGGTACCCCCCATGTGCAACCCCCCAAGCCAGGGACTCCCAGGGGGCCTGCAACGGGCCCCCGCAGGGAGTCTCCGCATGCCTTGCCGCCACGGAAATGCATTGGTGAAAGCCCATTGTAATATGGCGGGCGGTGTCTAACAGACACCGCCACCATGTTACTCGTTTTCCACCCCGGCCGCAAGGCGACCGTGGCGGAACACATGCGGGCGGTGTTTCTCACGACCGCGGTCCCCTCCGCCATACTAATATGGCGGGGGGGAATTGGGCTGTGGATGTCAGGCGGATTTCCTCCGCCAGGCTGGCGGTGGCTACCGCCAGCCTGGCGGAGGAAATCCGCCCGACATCCTAATGGACTCCTTAGACATTTGCTCTGCAAAGACATATCGTCCGATCTGTGGATAACGCTCATTTGTCCCAGGTTGGTGTTTTTTTAACGCTATATAAATTACAAATAAATGCAATTCGATTCTTTATTTAGGAGGCTATTTGTATTTTTTACGTTCAATAATAAGAGAACCCCCATGTTAAAAAATGCAAATAAACGAACAAACGAGGAATTCAAATATATTAAATATATAAAGCGGGAGCTCGGTTGTCATCCTCAACTATGTGTAGTGGAAGAACAATTACTGGAATGAAATATGACGCACATGATAGCTTTTTGTATAAAAGTGAGGAGGTTTATCATTCCCAGTCACAGTGCTTCAACCTTTGTTTGAATTCTGTCCAAATATTTTCTGCTGTTGCCAGAAAAATGCGGCCCAGTGGCAGAAAGCAAAACTATTCGCAGTCCGCATTCCCGAAAAAGAATAGTGCAATCTTTGCTTTCGGTCTGAGATAAGCAAGAACATTGGCCAGAGCTTGTGATGAATGTGGCCAATCTCCGACATCGCTGAAATCTGGGGTCAGCGTCTCTCAGAAGTCAAATAAATAGCCTATGGGATTCTGCTCGACGTGCCAAGAACGTCCGCTTGAGTTTCCTTGCTCATTGGAATACATAATCAATCCTTTACAAGGCTCATCCATTCCCTTCAGTTACTCATCTGTCTTGAGGTTTTATCTCTCTGCACTTTCTGTTGCTAAGGATGGGAAGACACAGATATCCAGCCAGGTTCCTGTGTTTACGTGAAGCTGCCATCCTCTCCCACTGCATTGCAAACGTGTTTTTTTCTAGACTAACAGACGTGCAGCATTTCATGGCACACCAAGCACAAAGCACATTTTTCTAACATTTTCTGAACCAATTTCAAAATATTTTTGGATGTAAAAACAATGCTAAACCCTTTATTAGGGATGGCTCTAAGCAAGGGAAGGCACATACCTTTAGCTCAGATGTACCGATCTCTATTACTGATCTGCAGTTAAAAACATTGGTTTGAGTCACACACTTTTTTTTGTTTTAACTGGAGCCTCCTCTTTACAAGTTAAACAAACAGTGGCAAAGCCAAGAGGTCTGATTATTTCTAAATCGAGGTGCTCCTTCATTGATTGGTAAGTTGATGTGTGGCGTGTCACTATGCAAAGGAATTAATGGTTGGATGAAGGACTGAGTAGATGGAAGTTTGTTTGAATAAATGATTGATGAATCGGGGTGTTAGGATAGTTGACAGTGCAAGAGCATGGATGAAAGGTTGAACGGCTGAAGAAGACTGCATGAATTGAGCAATAGAAAACTGCATCAATAGACAAGGGAGTACATATAGTCATGCAATTAGCCTCATTTCTCCACATGGGCACAATCAGTACGTAAGTGTGCCAAAGGTTGCCAGTGTCCACCAGCGTCATTTATTTCTTGGTACTGCGGCACTTTGCCAGCTCCCACACTGTCCTTGTCCAAGATCCCAGCCTGCTGCTTTTTTAATTTACAGTGCTGCCAAAGACAGCAGATCAGTCCTTTTATTTTGACAAAGAGTAGTGGAAATAAGGCAGCTTGTAGAGTGAACCTTCACAATTCTGTGTGTTACTAGCTATTCTTCTGTTTCTGCAAACAGTGGACATAAACACAGGAATGTTGCATTTTCTTTCAGACAGTGCTCATGCCATCTCTGCAGCAATGGGGATGAGTCGGCTGCTGAAAGAAGGCGTCTGGGGGTATAGGGCCATGGGCGGTATGCAGTTACTGCTGAGGCATTACAGGACCAAAAGTGTGCAAGTTAAGGCCAGTCTCTACTCATTCTAACTTTTCAGTAAAGGTTTTGGGGCAGCACTTATATTTTTACAAATTAAGCTCTGGGCACAATGCTGCAAGTGGTATTAACTCAACCAAAGGTGTACTTCTGCTCTGTAGCAGAACTACTTCCAGACAGGGACAAATCCACCCCACCCTGAGCAATCCTGCCACAGCCGAAGAGAACTTCCCCAGACCAACCCACTTAAGTAATACAAATAAGAAGCAAACAATAGCACCCAGACCAATTAGCACCGATAGGCGGGGTACTACAACCCTGCCGACATGCAAGTGCCACCATCTTGTAATCAATTGTGGGCAGAGGAGTCCTGAGTAGGTGGCATATAATTTTCTTTTTTTCTTTCGAATTTCAGGACCAGGTCTATTGTCTTTTTTGTTGGATAACCTTTTTTCTCAAAATAGGTACTATAACTATGTAAATCTACAAAGCTATTCTAGAAATGTGGTTATCGCTTTTCGCTTAAAAGACTAGGCATATTTGAGAGGAGATTTTCTTCTCTCCTGCCTTTTTTAAAAGTGACAGTTTACAGAATCCGAGCAGTGCCATTGTTTGAGATGGCTCAGACTGTTTGGCTGGGAGAACAGTTACAGGCACTAGGTCTAAGGACTGTCTCAATTTACATCGGGGTTGAGGTTTCTTTATCTGCAATATTACAACAAGCAATAAAAGGTTTCCGGCGTACCATATATGGTGAGGAATGTTGTTTGCTGTCTTTGGGGTCATAAATAATTGCCAATGATTACTACAGGTGGGTCTTGACCTGTGTGGACACAGTGTGGTCAGTGGTGAATGTGTTTAGATACCCGGCATGGGAAGAGCATGATCACTACGTGTGCCAGGTCCTGATTGGCTATGTGTTCTTAACTCATGTGGCATCTATTGTGTTTTTAGGAGCGCGTACCTCATCGGCCATTTGTGCTTTATTCTTGCAATGTCCCCTGACCATTGTACTGTCACTGCGCTTATCTGAGGAATTGATCAATAGTTTCCTGCCCGAGTGTTTGCCTGCCAGCCATGCCCCCTCCCAATACCTGTAACCCATCAGTCAGTAATCTCGAGCCTAGGTCGCAGGGCCTGCCTAACTATATACTTGTGTGTTGAGGTAGATGTGAAGTTCAGAATGGGTGATTCTCTTAATAAGGATGATATTTTTTTTGTAGACAAATGCATTGATATCCATATTAACAATTCAATGGCTTTTTGGTTGCATTACATTGTTCCACCGCTATGATGTTTGTAATTCTTATTCATCATGATGACATAATCAGTTTGTTGCCCTATATTCAAGATCAGACAGTAAGTACATGTGATCAGTTTTTGGTCATAGCATCATTTTGTAGCACTCTACTATGCCCAGTGTTTCCTGTCAATATTCCTCTTTTGTTGGTGTCACTGCCCCCTATCTTATTACATGAATAGTATAACTGTTGCCAATGTTTTCTATGATTGAGCAATTCACATACTACCATTAAGTGTACTGTAACATGCTTTTAACAAGACTTCATCCCTTAAAATATTTTGTCTAAACGTACAGTGTGGATTTCCAGTTCCTGGACATTCATTAAAAATGACCAAGAACGTGCTCCTTGTACACACAAGTTCAAAAGTCGGGGACTGGCTCTGTTGAAAGTGACATAAGACAGACATTCCCCTCAAACATATAGCAAATGGTGGTACGATATGATCTAAACTAATGCAAGGGATACAACTGATTGTAGGATCCTCCCCAGTGGTACAGGAGCAAATCCAGATCTGGCAAGATTACCTATCTTTATTGGAAGGATTTGAAATGGGTAAGGGGATAATCAGCAAGAATCTGTGGCAAACTGCATGACCTTCCAACTAAAGAAGAAATAGAATTGGATTACTATACAGAATGAAGACATACAATCAGTGTGGTTTATAGTGACGTTGGAGTATTATATAGAATGATGGAGAACAATCAGTGTGATTTAGAGGGAATATGGAGTATTATATAGAATGATGGAGAACAATCAGTGTGATTTAGAGTGAATTCATAAAAAACAAGGCTGCCCAACATTGGTGCACAAAGACCAAATCCATGATAAATCTTCATCACTATGTAACTGATTTTATTTAGATTAATTCAAAATAATTATAATTCACGTAGATGTCCTGAAACTCTGCCACAGGTTCTGCTCATCTGGACTGAAGCTGGACAGTCTATGTATACAGTATGTTTCCTATATGAGCAAGAAGAGGTATCCGAATGCTGGCTATATAGGATATTAAATGTCGAGAGGAGCCTAGGAGGATTAATCATGGCATGGTGTGGGAGGGTATGGTGTGATATGGACTGGGAAGGTGGAGTTTCTTTGTGTATAGCAATTATTGGTAAACCATGTGGGATAAGGTGGGGATATAGAGCTATGGGGTGTGGTGAGAGATGGCATGCCACGAAATTGACTGATATGGTGGGGTGTGGTAATTCATGGGTATGACGTGGAGTATCACATAGTACTATATGGAATAGCATAGGAAAGTGGAGAATGCTTTAACATAGAATGATATGGTACTGTATGATATAGTATAGAATGCTATGGTATGGTGGGTATGGAATAGCATGGTATGCTATGTAAGGTATGTTAGATATGTCATTGTAAGGTTTGGTATAATGGGAAGTGACAGGGTATAGAATGTCATGATAAGGTACAATAGGGAGGGCATGTCATCATAGAGTGATATATGGTACGGTATGATGTAGAACTTATGGTATATAGTGTGGAGGGTATGGTATCCAGGGTGCAGTGAATATGGTGTAACGGGATACAGTACTGCATGGTATGGGAAAGTGTGGTGGGATATGGTATGGTACGGTATGGTATAATAGGGAGGGATAAGTATTGTGGGTGGTGTTTGGTATGGTATAGAATGTATTATATGGTGGGGTGTGGTAGGATATAGTGTATTATGGTGTTTTTGAGGGGGCCTAGGGTATGATGGGTGCAATGCGGTATGGTGGTGTTTTGTAAAGTCTGTACGGTATTAAATGGCATACTATGTTATGTACGGTATAACAAAGTAAGAAATAGCATGACATTATATGGTAAGGGGTTTTGTGAATTGTTTGTCTATCGTAAAGGTGATTCTTTGTTCAAATGAATACTGTAAAACTATTGTATCTGCATATCCTAGTACTATATTTCCCTAACAAGCAGGATCATTTATTTAGCCAATT
Source organism: Lissotriton helveticus (assembly GCF_964261635.1). Taxonomy (NCBI): domain Eukaryota; kingdom Metazoa; phylum Chordata; class Amphibia; order Caudata; family Salamandridae; genus Lissotriton; species Lissotriton helveticus. Next base: position 1,476,457,450 of record NC_136065.1, read on the forward strand.
TTATTGATGAAAAGTTGCAACAAAAAACACTGTAAACAGCTAATTGGATTCGCAAGCGAATAACTGCACATATACTGCAGATTCACAGAGCAGGACAGCTTAGTGCGTCTGTACTACCAATACTAGGAAAGGGTTCTCTCAGTCAGAAGGTTTCGATCTCTCCGGGTGGCTTTTTAGAAGTCAAACTGTTAATGCACACATTATTTAGGATTTTTTTGTGAATACAATTAACCTGGACTGCCCATTTGTTTGTTCAAATGCCAAAGTGGAATAAAAGCGTGTTGTTTCTTTGCGCATTTCGAGTGCAACAACCGTCATAAGTTGCATTTTTGGCTGCCAAGCGTGAATGGTGTATGCTAGTAGTCCAGCTTTTCCTAACTTTGCCGCAATCATTTTGTAAAGAGACCAGGCAAGATGGCTCAGCTGGATAGTGGCCACCCACACACCTGCATGAATCATGGGTCACAACAGGATTGACTTAGAATCTCACCTGTCCAGGGTCACTAAGAGAAATACCATTAATGAGGAAACTATTAACGCATACGCTTTGATGATATTGAGGCAATTCTACATGTGGCGTGCCCTATAATAATACTCGGGTAATCAAAGAAAAGTGGTGGGGCAGGTAAATATCATTACTCAATCTTCCAGTGTCTGGGTTGAAATGGCCATATGCGAAACTGCTAAAATCACTGATAGGCTTGGGATCAGGGGTGGCTTTTAGTGGTGAATGGAGGGAGTGATCATCAGCTATTCACCCGGGCAATCAGCCCTGTGGGAACACACACACTTTACTTGTAGACATGTAGCCTGTCAGTGTGTTGTGAGACTTATTGTGCTTGATTTAACATCGCTTGGAATAAATACAACGAAATAAGCATCCTTGCGCATTATTGAGTTAAAACAGTATGAAAGGGATTTTAAAATAGTTAAAACCTTCCGTAAGACGTGAAAACGAAAGGAAACATACGGAGTTATGATTCACCTCTTAGAATGCATTTACATTTATCAGCCAAAAATGTTAAAATGTTCAAGACAGGTTAGCAGATTTGCAGGTTCTTGCAAACGGACTACGAAGTTAATCAATCTCATGTTATCAGTCTTTACAAAGTCTCTGTGTGTCAATCTTTCAAAACCCCACAACTACCCTAATGATGCAGCGGTTTCTGCCGGTGAAGCTTAGTGTAGCAGCTAACTCGATGATCCTGAATGCCTCTGCGTTGAATGTATTTTTTTTTTGCATAAGCTTAGTAGTGCTTGACAAAGACATAAAAGCTTCTAAATTAAGGGCACAGAAGTTGCAGAGATTGTTTTGTTCAATGGTTCCTCTTCAGAAGGCTTTCAATTCTAGGAAGGGGATGTGTAGTAGGCAAAGAAAATCCTTGGGTCTCGGCTACAGACACCTGTAGGAAGGTGAAGAAAATAGTCGAATCACGAAGAAACTATAACTGAAGCAGAGAAAATAAACCAGATAATTATATACATCCTCAATCTGAATCACAGAAAGCAAGTAAGAATGTTCTCCTCACCCAACTAGGCTCAATATAACAAAATACATTTGCAAAAAGCACCTCAGGATCATGTAACAAGGAAGTGTCAGCACCAACAAGCCTACAAGATCTAAAATGCAAAGCTTCACCACAATTTTATATCTTAAATCCTTGCACACTATGATCCAGCTATGAAGAGCAAGCAAAAGCAATTAAAGGAAGCTATGACAAATGCATCAAATAAAAATGCAAGCCCAAGAAAAACTATACCCAGTCAAACCTGCACCCCTTATTGATTCAACAAACCCCACATCTGAAAATAAACAGATGCCAAGTAGCAGCGTTATTCCGGTAGTCCCAACATATTCACCTGGAAAGAAACTAGACAAAGAACACCCATCCCCAAGACCATTTAAAAGATCTCTGGGGTCCTTGCGAGGTACCGAAGTATGGCTTGTAGCCCATGTAAACATTCATAAGAGGGTAACTATAATGAGACTTCTGACAACTTTTCTACCCATGCAAAGAAGTCAACTCAAGTGGCATCACAGGTAAAGAGTGCTGCTCCACCTCAAGAGTCTGCATACAGCGAAAACGTTGTGCATTATAAGGTGCAGGCCATCTCCAATTTATGGAATGGAATGGAATGGAATGGAAAGGAAGCAGATTTGTAGAGCGCATGGCTACCCGGCGGCGTCCCAGCGCTGGCGAGCCAAGGTTACTGAGGGGGAAATGCCGAGTTAGAGGCCCTGGGGAAAAATGAAAGTTTTGAGAAGTTTCCAAACCGCTGATGACTCGGTTCAGCTCGCAACTTCAGCGGTAGTGAGTTCCACAGAGTCGCTGCATTAATGGAGAATGTATGATACTTTGGTACTGGAAGTAAATGCTAGAAGAGGGGGTAGTAATATACAAGATGTCACAACTCAGGTATCCATTTCTTTTATGAGTCAGAGCCAAAGGTGAAACACCAAGACAAATCACCCGATCTTAAACAATACACTGCTCCGTAAACACATGAAAAAAGTAAGGGGCGCAGATTTCATATCCTTTGAAGATTGTGGTAATCTTAAAATTGAAATAAAGAAGCAAGTAATCGTAGCAAGCATCAAATTGTGATAACCAGGCACACTAATACAGGCCTTTATTCAACCATCCTAGTCCTCTTTTCCATGAGATGATGGCAACGCCTGTACTAAGTTTTACCTCAAGCAAACTACAAGCAGAACATCCTTAGGAAAGCAAAATGTTTTTTTAACTTACTTATATGGAATACAGCCAGGTTGTGCAGACATAATGAAATAGCTTGTGATGATCTATTGCATTTCTTTAAGAAGTTTGAAGTTAAATGTTTATAGGAGACTTGGAAAACTGGTTAACTAGTAGTAAACACATTTTAGGCACTAGAGAAACCAGCTTGAACTAAAACAAAGGGTCAACCCAGCGGCAGCCTAGGAAAACTGATTACATATTTACCTGGACAGTTGAATAAAGCTAATTCCAACAAGCACAGACTTCATCTTAGCAGCTGTGATCACACTAAGGGAGCTAAACAATATCATGGCGGTTAAAGATCAACACTCAAACTTGTTATTCACAAGCTAGATGTTTTTCCAGTAAAATAGAGTTATTCTAACAAATGTCTTCACTGTAACATTAGTAACTGGAGACTTTAACTCCAACCGTTGTCAAGAGGACTATTAGCATGTACATTTTTAAAAAAACAGAGATGCCTGTATTCAAATTCCACTTCAAACATAATATAAAGGTGCCACAGTAAGCAAGATAAAATAATCCTTGAATTCCTTAACAGAGTAAGGGTTAAAGCTCTGAATGGGAGATTTGATTAAATCTGGCCCCCACAAACACATTAGATGGAAGGAGCATCACAACAGACTATACTTTTATAACTTTTTCTGATTTCAACTACTATAGGAGGTACATAATTATCCTGAGAATCAAGGGAGAAGCCAGAATTACCTGGGCACCTAATTAGCTCATTTAATTTACTTATATACATCCCTACTTGTTAGACCTGTCATCCTTAGGGCGGTCGTCCCTCAAACTGTTTTGACTGCTTACCTCCTCTTTTTGCTGATCCTTTTTGTTGGCCTCAGGACTCTGAGCACTTTACCACTGCTGACCAGTGCTAAAGTGCATGTGCTTCTTCCCTAAACATGGTAACATTGGCGTATACACATTTGAAATATTTAGTCCCTTGTAAAGTGGTATACCATATACCCAGGGCCTGTAACTTAAATGCTACTAGTTGGCCAGCAGCACTGATTGCACCACCCACACAAGTAGCCTTTCAAACCTGTCTCAATCCTGCCGTTGCAGGGCCTGTGTGTGCAGTTTACTGCCACTTTGACTTGGAATTTAAAATGACTTGTCAAGCCTTAAACTCCCCTTCTATTGCGCATAAGTCACCCCTAAGGTAGGCCCTAGGTAGCCCATAGGGCAGTGTTCAGTGTCCTGGTAGTGACAAACACCCAAATTAGTGTTTCAGTCCTGTGAGGCCAACTCCTCTCAAAGCTTACATTAGAAATTCTTTTTTAATCAATCAAACAATAAGGGATTTGTAAAGTAAGGTAAATCACCCATGAGGGTCTCAAGGGGCTAGAGTTGCTAGCTGTTTCCTGTCGATCTGTTCATTCAGACAGTCAGGTTCCTTTTAAGCTCTAAATCCTGATTAGAAAGGAGCAGCTGCACCACATTTTAGATCTTTGGAATAGTATTGATAAGTCCTCATTACTGAAAAAGTTGGATTTAACATTACTATTTTAGAAATGCCACTTTTAGAGAGTGTGCATTTCTCTGCTCTTACTGCTCTGTGTGCCTTCTGCCTATCTCCAATACACGTCTGGGGTGGGTGACTGCTACACTTTGTGCATTCCCTCCAGACAGCCACACACATAAGAAAGTTAGGTGTGTCTACCTATTCATCTGCATTCTGATTGCTCTTCCTGAGCAGGAAGGGGGGCTGACACTTACACCTGAATTGGTAGTGTCCTGTCTCCACACAAAGGGCTGATTACCCACTATTGATAGTCTGGAGCCAGGGCTGGGAAGAAAGGACCTGTGTGCACTTCAAAGACACTCCTTTGAAGTCACCCCCACTTCAAAGGCACACTGGGTATAAGTACTGGGTCTCTGACCCTATCAAGACTATACACTACTGGACCTGTGAAGAATCCTGTCAGAAAGAAGGAGTGATGTGCTGCTACAAGGACTGCCCCGTGCTGGACTCCTGCGCTGAAAGAACTGCTTTTCTGGTCTGATGTGCAGCTTGATGCCATCTGCCTGCTGCCCTGCTGAGGAAAAGGACTGCACCCATTTCACTTGATCCCAGAGTGACTCCAAGGACTTGCTGGCTTGACCCCTGTTCTGAAGTCTCAGGACCTTCCGACCAACCCTTCAACAGCACCTGGACTCTGCCATCTGTGAGTCCTGATTTGCCATATGGTGCCAATCCAGTTCCACACCCTTGGAAGTGCTTCTTTCTGTGCTGATCCAGCAGAATCTACTCATTGATGACTTTGCACTAATCGGAGCCAAGGCATTGCCCTTCGACTCTGACACATCTGCTTGCCTGATAACATTGCTTCAACAGACTGCACAGCTCGATGACAACAGACTGCATGGCTTGACGATAATGCATCGACTGCATCTCAAAAGGGTTTGTCGACGAGGCTTCACTGAATCCGTGAATCAGAACAAACGCATCACAGGCAACGATCAATGATGACGAGGTATCACCTCTGCTTCTTGCATTGGGTTCATCGATGTCGACGCAGCTTCGATCCAAGGTACTATTTCAGCAGGTCCTGCATGAGTCCTGTAACTAGCCTGCCCTCCATAGTGGTCGGCTGACATTTGAATGTACCCCGGTCTTTTGGGGCCAGATGTCCCTGGTTGGCACTTCATGACTCTAAGCACTATATTTTGACTAAATCTTGAAAAAATCATAACTCCAGTTCCACTTATTGGATTTATGTCATTTTTGGTCTTGTTTTACTCATACAAATATAATCCATCTTTCTAACTCTGTGTGGAGTATGTTTGTGGTGTTTTCATTGTGCTACTGTGTGTGTTGCACACATACATTACACATTGGCTCTTTAAATAAGCCTGACTTCTCTGTTTAAAGCTGCCAGAGGGTGAGCATAGGTTATTTTTTAACATGTATCTAACTTACCCAGACACGAGTGGTGGTCCCTACTTGTACAAGTTGTATACCACTGCTAACTAGAGACCCCATTTCTGACACTAGCATATGGTACTACATGTACCCAGGTGTTGTACAGTAAGTGCTACAAGTGGGCTGCAGCACTAAATGTACCACCTACTAAAGTAGCACAGTAAAACATGTCTCAGGCCTGACACTGCAGCATGTAGTGCAGTTTTAAACTTACCTTGTAAACCTTACTTTACAATACTTATAAGTCACCCCAAAGGTAGGCCCTAAAGGATCATAGGGCAGGGTGCATGAACTTTAAAAGGTAGGGCATTTGTGCTTAAGTCTTACATGCCTTGACAGTAAAATACTCATAACGTTGTTTTTCACTGTGGCAAAGTTTTCTCTCCTATAGACTAACACTGGGATACCTTATTTAACTTAATACGTGATAACCTCAGTTTGGGAACAGATAGAAACATACTACCTACACTCATTTGAATTGTACATTAATATCCTCTTTAATGGTAAAATTGGATTGTAAGTAGCTATTTTGAAAATGCCACTTATAGAAAGTTGGCATTTTCCTGCCTAAACCAAATGTGCCTTTCTGACAATGTCCAGGGCCACATGACTATGGATGGCTCTCCTGTAGTGGGTTGTGTATTAATTTCAGATATGGATAAAAGAGGCCTGGGTGTAGAGGGAGTGGGTCTTCCTGACAAGATGGCTGTGAAGGAGCAGTGCCCTGCCCTGATTACACTTCAATGGACCCTGTCTGCAGCACACACAAAGGAAAGCAAAAGAACAGGTATGAACTAGTGTGGTAGTAGGCCAGGGATTGCCTCCAACACAAAGACTGACATTGGGTATAAAAGTGGTACTCTCATAACGTCTCATCAGTACACTCATGCACCTGTGGAAGATTCTGAAGAAGGACTGCCCTTCTGGTCCTGCTTGTGTTGAACCCAGGATCCCAAGAAGTGACTCCATAGGTCAGTTGGCTGATCTCCTGCTACCGGGATACAATAAGCTTCCAGAGTCCTCCCTGCAATAGCCAAGTTGACCAACACTATCTGGACCTGCCTGAGCCCTGCTGCTGGCCTCTGCTGAAGTCACTCCTGATCCCCAAGAGGTGTCTCCCAGGTCCTGAACCCCTGACTGGCATCATTGTGTACTCACCCTGCTTCACATCTACAAAATCAGCACTCAAGAAGAAAATCATCAGCAATGGTCGCCACATCCCCTGCCAACGTGATGTTCTCACAGCCACCTGCTCATTGCACCAAACAATGACTGTCCACCCTTCCCACCAACATCAAGCTACAGTGATGACCACTACTCGTTGCCCCACCAATGCAAAGCTCCGAATGTAAATACTGTCTGATAAGGAGTAACCTTTCATCACAGTTTTATAATTCCTTTATCCTCATTTACCAACCTCAGCTCAACATGGTATTTGCAGAAGCTTAGCATTCAACTATGTTAGTCTAACCCCCACACTAGCGATGTAAATACCTACTTCAACATGCTGGTTTACTCTCCAACTAATTCCCTCTTTGCCCCCTTGCAATCATTCCGACTTAAAAAATATGGCAACCACACAAACGCGAACAACTTGTCTGCTATGTTTGGATTTGAAGATTTGAAAGGCTAATTACTGTGTGTTTTTTCATCAAAGCTTTGTTCTTGTTTAGAGATTTAGGGTTAAAACCTATAAACCCAGTATTATTTGAAAATTTCACCTCTGGTCAACAACTCCCCTTTGTTCCGTGACCTTTTCAGATCCTCAGCAACCTGGGTACCAGAACTCAATTCTGAGTAGGAAGGCTGTTCCCAAAAGTGCTATCTCAGACTCTTTCCCAGCCAGCAGGTAATCGTTCTCTAGTCCAGAATGTCTTCCTGATATCAGCCTTTCAGTGGGTCAGGAATGGATAATTAATAACACTGTCTCTAGTTTTACACTGATCAGTGTCCAATCCCTGAACATTTTCTGCACATGGTTACAGTAAAATTCCAATATGGTGGAATTTTCAATAGGAGGCAGAATGCTCTCCTGCCTTCCTTCTCCATCCATTAAAAATAGGCTCCGCATAGTCTATTTCAAAGACACTCTAGCCCAGTCTGGCATTACTTCTGTCTTTAGAATTCCCTACAGAACAGAGTATCTAGAACATGGGTACTCACAAACTCTCTCTCGGGGGCCAAATTTACAGTTTGGTTTGTGTCCGAGGGCCGCACCAGTAGGGGCGGGGTCAGTGGGGGATGGGGCGGGGCTAGAGCAACAAAAAAAAAACTGACCATGAGGTTGATCACAGGTCCCTGCAGCGGACGCTTTCGTCCACTGAGCCACCAAACCCGGCATACACACATCTCTCTCTCTTTCTCTTTCTCTTTCTCTCTCTATCTCTCTCTCTCTCGGTCTCCCTCCCTCTCTCTAGCTCTCTCGCTCCCTCTCTCCCTCCCTCTCTCCCTGTCTCCCTCTGTCTCACTCACTCTGACCGTCTCACTCCCTCTCACTCTCTCTCACTCCCTCTCTCTCCCTTTCCCTCCCTCTCCCTCCCTTTCCCTCCTTCTCACTCCCTCTCTGTCTCCCTCCCTTTCCCTCCCTCTCACTCCCTCTCTGTCTCCCTCCCTTTCCCTCCCTCTCCCTCCCTCTCACTCCCTCTCCATCTCCCACCCTTTCCCTCCCTCTCACTCCCTCTCTGTCTCCCTCTCTTTCCCTCCCTCTCCCTCCCACTCACTCCCTCTCCATCTCCCTCCCTCTCCCTCCCTCTCCGTCTCCGTCCCTTTCCCTTTCCCTCCCTCTCCCTCCCTCTCACTCCCTCTCCGTCTCACTCCCTTTCCCTCCCTCTCACTCCGACTCACTCCCTTTCTCTCCCTCTCACTCCGTCTCCCTCCTTTTCCCTCCCTCTCACTCCCTCTCTGTCTCCCTCCCTCTCCCTCCCTCTCCCTCCCTCTCACACCCTCTCCCTCCCTCCCTCTCACTCTCTCTCCCTCCCTTTCCCTCCCTTTCCCTTTCTCTCACTCCCTCTCCGTCTCCCTCCCTCTCTCTCCCTCTCCGTCTCCCTCTCTTTCCCTCCCTCTCACTCCCTCTCCATCTCACTCCCTTTCCCTCCCTTTCACTGCGTCTCACTCCCTTTCCGTCCCTCTCACTCCCTTTCCCTCCCTCTCCGTCCCCCTCCTTTTCCCTCCCTCTCACTCCCTCTGTCACCCTCTGTCATCTCACCCTGCCTGTGTGTCAGCCTGGCACACACACACTCACAGCCGCACCCGAGCACTTCACAGGTCTTTAAAAGACCATTTGTATGTTAATGAGGCTTTGATGTATTTCACCTCTTCTTAGGCCCCTGCAGCTTTACTCTGACTATCACAAGGATCGCCCGGCCCCCACAGAGCAGCAGAGTCTCTTGCGCTACTGCAGACACTCTTTTAAAAAAAAAATTAAACACGGGTACGATGTCTCAAGGTCCGCGGACCGCCAGCGGGCCGTACTATGAGTACCCCTGATCTAGAAAGTCTCTGCATCAGAAAAATAGATGATAGCAAACTTATTCAGTGGTAAATAGCTGGGCCACAGCAAAGGGCAAACATTCACCCATCTCCAGCATATTGCAAACAATCTCTTTGGAGGCTGAAGCAATGACTGATGGTGACCCAGTCCGTTAGTATTTCTGCATCGGTGTGTTTCCCAGCACAAAGTGGTAACTGCTGCATTGTTTTCATTGGTTGGAAAAGCTACACAAATGACCTTGTCTTATAAAGAGGATGTCAAGGTCTGATTGCATGTATGATATTCTCAAAACTATTTACATATGTGGACCAATTTTCACGATGTTCCCTATCAGACTGTAGAACTCTTCTTGCGTATGCATACATATAGTATTTGTACAGAGCAAGCCTAGCCAAAAGGCAGCGGAGCACTTCAGGGGAGCGAAGGCAATCCTTCCATCAATGAGTGATAGGAAAGGTAGTTGCGTTCTGGGATCAGAGGTATACTATATCTGCACTGTGACAAAGCGTTCTTTAAAGAGGTGCGTCTTTAACTCTTTCCTAAACTGAACCCGGGATGGACATACTAATGGATACAGGGATGTTGTTCCACATCCTAGGTGCATCCTTGCTGCCTTGTTTTTTCTCTTTTACACTTCTAAGTCTCTAGCCCGATAATGTCCTGGCTGCGTGTGGGCCAGTAGCCACAAGGGATGGTAAGCCTGGCTTCAAGATAAGCAGAAGTGTTGGTCAAGGAATGGTTTGTAAATGATACAGCTGGTTTTGAAGATGGTGCGGCCCGAATGCGGAGCCAATTAAGCTCCATCAGGATGAGGATGATATGATCATATTTTTTTCAGGCCCTATATGAGAAGTGATGCAGCATGTAGAAACCCCTTTAAAGGGGGGGCAAATGTGGGGTCTGAGATGCCACGACGTTACAAAAGGGGGGTTGAACACATGCAGTCGCGGGGACCTGGGCGCTATGTAGTATGTGAAAAGAGGGGTCCCCGCAAGGAAACCGTGTTGTGTACAAAACACACTGATACAATTATAAATGAATTAACCTTCAGAAGGACTTGTAAAAGGTATTGTCCTTTATTTTACAATACCAGATTTCATTATGAAAAAAGCAATCACATTTAGTAAATAGCCCCAGTGGGGAGAAGAGGGAAGGGAGGGGTGTGCTCAGGGCGGTGTAAAGTCACAGAAGAGTAAACACAGTCAAAAAGAAGGTGAATTATAACAGTATTTAAATCAAATTCGAAACAAATCAAATACAAAAGGCCTAAACAGTTAGGGCATCCATTGAAAAACTGTTATACTGGGGACATTCCACGGCCACATACACAGTTCAGAATAATCAGGGGCATGTGCCGGAGGTCCAAAGTGAGGAAAAAAAGCAGTCGACGTTTCGACCCCTAGCCGTAGGTTACTTTAGATCCTTTAAGCCACGAAGCACCATTCAGGTGAGAGAGTTGGAGCTGTTAGCTGAGGACATGGCATTTGGAAGGTTGCCATGACAATGTAATCAGACACAGTCATTAATACCTCAAATTTTGCTGAAGCCTAAATCGTTTCCAGAAGTTTAAGGTATAAAGGTCAAAGAGATTGGGATTTCTAAGTTAACCCATACAGTTGCCTAACCATATCTACCCGAGTTCTAGGCTGACGTTTGCTTTTAAAAAGATGCAGTGGTACTCTGAATTCTCTAGTTCCACTCATCAAAACTAACATGTCCCAAACTATCTGTAATGCAAATCATTCAAACAGTGGTATCAGTATGTGGAGAGGGAAATCACCTTTTCCGGTAAGATGTGTGGTATATTTCTTATGAGGAAAGTCTATAAATACGAACTACATAGGGTAAATTGTGTTCACGCTGCAGAGAACTACCAAGTAGAAAAGGTAACAGGCTGCCATTTTACTACTTACATAAATTTAATCATGTAATTCCACAAAGCAGTCACAGAAGAGGATGGAAAAGTTGAGGACCTCAAAGGAAAATCGCCTTATGATAACTATGGAGGAACTGGATTCCAGAATACCTGTATTCCTAGAAAGGCAAGCATCGTTAGCCAAAAATCTAATCTGTACAAGGACATTTTTAATTAGTAATAGAATGCCTCCATAAGAGTGAACTCGAATACTAATGAAACTAAACAGAGGGTCGTGATGAATTACATCCAATCAGCGAAAAAGATAAATTAGGGCAATAATGAGCAGTAAAGGAACTCAAATAATTTTTATATGATCACCTTTCTCTCCGACATCAGCATTAAACTATTACCTGCTGTTTATTCCTGAATATTGCCATATTTTCTTTATAGTAACATACATCAATTGTCTTAAACGAAATTTCTAGGTGGACCATAGAAAATTGTCAATCACAATAGAAGCTTTTAAAGGATGTTTCCATTTTTGAAAAAACAGGATATAGTTCTACCAGCTAGCTAAATGCGGTTTTACGAATATGTATTCTATGCTTCGCTTGCCACGGATTGAGACTTGGCTATGGCTCATTGTCACACAAATTCCAAATCATAGGATATGAAATTTCCGTTATGAGAAAATGATATCCAGCTTTCCTGGTGATAGCTATTTTCAGGCCCAGTGACTCAGAACAGATTGCTACTGTGTGAGTCAACTGGAAAGATGATCCTATGATCCATTGATGTATTGTTGTACACTGACCAAAAGTTAGTTTCATGTTCGGGCTACTTTGCAAAGTGCCAAGCAAGTGGTACATGCAGTGCTGGAATTGTAAAAATGTACTCTGGGAACCCATAAATACTGAGTCAACGTGGCAGAAGAAAAGGGGTGGAGTCACGAGGTGTGGATCTTGAAAAGCAAAGTCTGACAGTCACTTTAGCTATTTATTTTTAAAAAACTGCTGCAACGAAATTGGCAACAGGAACATATGTGACAGTAAATCTGTTCTAGATTACTTCATTGGTATAAAAAAAGGCTGCATTCTAAAATATCTGATAGGGCTAAGATACCTGCTGCTGAGATCATTGTGTGCCCAGCAATTTTAAGGGGATTATAATAGCAATAAAATATCTTTAGCACTTGAGTTTTGGCAGGATAATGTATTTTCTCCAGTCAAAGTTTTGACTCAAAAAGTATCATAGATGGTTATTGTGCTTGTTGCAAAGCACATCATGTAAGATGCAGATCACAGATTTGTATTTTATTTAGATAGATAAGTGGTCTACTGCTTTTCACACAGAGATCATTTTGTTAGTTCCAGGTCTTAAGCTGCAAGCCTTCTAACATAGCACAGTGATCTATATACCAGCCTCAAGAAGGTGCATGCTTTTTATAAGTCATGGGTTTAGAGCCTTATTGTTTTTTTTTCAATAAGTTGTTATTCTAAGATTGCAAAGAAGGGTTTATTTGGAAAGTAATAAAGTCTTGTTAATACAGACAAACATAATTGCTGCATTATGTTTTATAGCCTGATTAATGTTTGATTTGATTTGATTGTAAGATTTATATAGCGCACGAATGCCCGTGGGCGTCTAGGCGCTTTTGCGGAGGAAAGTTCCAGATGTCTACAAGTATGAATGATAGGTGATTCCTACAACTTTTAACCCTCATTGTTTTATGTAACATTTCCTATACACTGAGTTCCATACTTGTATATTTGATTGTGCCTCTATCTGTGATGTAAAACCTCTCTGGCACCCCACACTGGGATGAGTAGCCACTCGGACGGAAAAGTCCTCTACATGGTTATAGACATGCATCCCTACCCTGAGAGCCCAACTGCCCTGATGTCTGGATCCCTAATGCTGATTTTTGTTGTCACAGGCCAGCGGTTCCCAATCTGTGCGCCGTCAGAACTAGCCAGGGGCACCGCGAACAGATACACAACAGTTTGGGAACCACTTCTTAAGCCTTGCCATTCAATGTTCTCTCATGTACTCCAGCATCCCTGTTTTTGATTTACCATTCCTTGAAACGAGTGAAGCAAGCAGGAGGTGCACGTCAGTGAATACTGGAATTCTCTTGCGTCTTTATTTCCTGGGTGAAAACTCTTAGTTTGGCATTTTCAAAAATATTTATTTTCTATCGTACATTGAATAGCAAAATGCCCATATCTGTGTTTCAGTTTTAAGAATGTATTTTATGCACCAAGTCGTCACTAGAGGGAGTCAAACATAAAAATGCTGATTCCTCCGTAATGGGATTCTAAAACGTGTCACACTGGTTACAGAAAGATTGATACAACAGGTGCATTAGACCACTATCTGCACAGGGAGAGAACAAGCAATATCCTGATTTGTAGCCTGCACTGTAGCCACACAGTTACTGCAGTGGGCTATTATAGGCATAAATATTACAAAATAATAAACACCACGGTCTATTCAAATAAGGCACATCGCAAATGGAATTGTGATAGAATAATCATCCTTCTTTCATAGTGAAAGGAAGAATGTACGTCTGAGTCCACCCTGCCAGCATTGGAATCCGCACAGATCTTGGCTCAGCCTACTGAGCTAGAAATACCAGCCAGTACATAAAAGAAAGCACAATAGCGCAGCTCACTGGCTTCTTGATAGGAGCAAGTAGAATAAGGATCCCCGAAGGCAATTGCTCTAAAAACAATGAAACGTTAAATATTCCATGAACCTTTGTTTCCTATTTGAAGGAAAGTAAAATTCATCTTCCTTACAAGTTGAAGAAGCAAACAGTGGAGGTGTAAAAAGATTTCATCCCCACAGTTTATTTCAACTTTCATGGAAATGGAAACATAACTACAAATGACGAGGACGCAAACCAACACTGCAAACACAACATCCAATGTCATCCTGGGTCGTTTTTAAAGTCAACGAAGAAGACCAAAGACAAAAAAATAATAACAATATTCATCAATGTCACAAATTCGGACCCGGCACACCACAGGCGCAGACAGCACTCATCTTCTTCATGCAGTTTTTCACATTTCATTTGTGATTCTGTATTTATGGTGGCAGTGAACTCTTTCGGTTTCCGTTTTCCAGGTTCAGCTGCGAAACACAGATTCCAGAGATTTACCTGGGGCTCTTACAATCTCCTGTGAGGGAGGGGAGAAGGCAGCCGGTTAGTGGGGCCCGGGTCCTATTTTACGGGTTTCTCATGACTGCGTCTCCATGATCATGTGCTGCTACCAGGAGACTGGCTCCATTCGCCCTCTGGCCATCAGTGGCAGCAAGGCCAAGGTGAGAACCTTCAGTCCGGGATGGGTGCATTGAGGAATGAGTGGGTGGAGAGAGGGACAGCAGGTGCAGAACGCATACCTCCACTTCGAGGCACAGAGCTGGCACACTGTGGTGCCAGGTTTAAAGGGGTACGGAGACCCAAGGTATGAACTTCCACTCTGAGGCACAGACCTGGCACACTGCGGGGGAAAGAGATCGGAGATGGAAACTTCGACACCGAGGCACAGTGCTGGCACACTGAGGGGGCTAGTGAAGAGGGACAGTAGGCACCAGGTGCACAATTTCATTCTGTGCACAACACTGGCACACTGAGAGAGCTGGTGAAAAGAGGGGCGGGAGGCGCAAGGTATTCACTTTTACCTCCAGCACAGAGCTAGCACACCGAGGAAGCAGGAGGGGAGAGGGACAGTGGGCACAAGGTTATCCTTCTCCTCCTGCTGTGGCATTGAATGAGTGCTAACGCCACTGTGAGGGAGATAGAATGTCAATGGGGCAGAAATTCCAAGGTGATCACTTCCTTCCATGGGCAACTGGCGGTGCTTGAGGGGAGATGCAGCAGCAGATGCAAGGTGAATCCCTTCACGCCAGGCACATCCGTAGGCAGGACAACTGCACACCGGGCACAGCCGAAGGCCATGCATGGTGTGGGGTTGCTGGATTCAACGCAGGGTCTGGACACAGGCTAGGCCCTAGGGCCAACCACACCCTACACATACATATGGAATTGGCTGCCTGGGAAGCGTTGGAAGCAGGGTCTGGCCACATGCCAGGCCCTGTGTCCAACCCAACAGGCATGATATGAGATTGGCATTGTGATGGTAATAAAATAGACTTTACATTAAAAAAAATCCACTGGAAAAAAACAAAGGGTAAAATGATGTTATAGTTAGGTGAACATGTCAGTTAAAACAGACAGCTTTAAACAATAAAATTCACTGAAATCCAAAAGTTATAGTTATCTCAAGTAACTGCAACTTGTGCCTTAAAGTAACTATATCTCACGCCCTCGCCATGCACTGCTAATTACCTCACATATTACATCGCTCATGACATGTTCAATGACATGTTTAACTAACATCACTTCAATATCCTAAATTACATCATTGATGACAACACTGTGCATGGCGGGGGCGTGAGTTATAGTTACTTTAGGGCATATACATATAATTATATATATATATCTCCTCCTCTCGGAACCCACAGAAATCAACTGTGGAGTACTTCAAGGATCGTCCATCTGCCCCACACTCTTCAACATCTACATCACCCCCCTCGCCACCATCGTTAGACAGCACAGACTCAGCATAGTATCCTACACTGACGACACCCAGCTCATCCTCTCCCTCACCAAGGAACCCATCACCACCAGACTCAGCTTCCAGGAAGAAATGAAGGACATTGCATCCTGGATGAGCAGCAGTTGCCTGAAGCTTAACTCAGAGAAGACAGAGGTCCTCGTGCTCGGACCCACCCCCTCGACATGAGACAACCCCTGGTGGCTCACTGCCCTCTGCAGCCTCCCCACCCCATCACCTCCACCTGCTTCAACACCCTCTGCATCATCCTAAAGACCTTCAAATAGATCCCCCCAAGTCAAGGAAGATCGTCACCCACACACTCATAACCAGTAGACCACAGAAAGGCTCTCTACGCTGGGATTACCAAGTCTTTGCTCCACAAACTCCAAACTATACGGAACACCGCAACAATACTCGTCCTCGGCATCCCGCAATACGAACATATCACCCAGCACCTACGTAACCTCCACTGGCTCCCTGTCGAGAAAAGAGTATCCTTCAAGATACTCACCCACACCTACCAATGCCTCCACAACACCGGACCCCAGGACCTCAATGACAGAATATCCTTCCATGCACCCAAGAGGAAGTTCCGATCCGCTGACCTCGGCCTTGCCGAACCCCCGCGCATCTGCAGAGTGAGAACAGGTGGAAGAACCATCTCCTACATCGCGGCCAAGACCTGGAACGAACTGCCGATCAACATCAGACTCGTCCCCACCTTGCACATCTTCAAAAAAAACCTTAAGACTTGGCTCTTCGACTGACCGGAGCTGCTCCCCCTAGTGCCTTGAGACCCTCACGGGTGAGTAGCATGCTTAAAAATCCCTTAATTGATTGACTGGTTGATTGAAACCTCTCAATGTCTAAAACCATTGATGTCACTGCCTGGCTCATCTATGATCCAGGCAATCCGAGTTGAGCTAGGAGTGACATCATTGAGCATACAGGTACAAGTGGCCCTTTTAAGATTTGGAAAAGATTGGGATCTGAGGAAGTCACAAAAGTGTCACAATGGTGTAAAGAGGAGATTTTGCATAGCGACTTTAATTGGGCCAAGATGATTAGAATGAAATTGTGCGTGATATACAAAAACATAAAAGTAAAATTTGACCAGGCAACATTGTCGGTTGAAGCTTCAAATGGGGAGCTTAGAACGGCAAGAAGAGAAATATCGAGGCAAAATGACATGATATACCTGGGAAAGAAAGTATCAGTCCACTATATGATGAATAGCTGGGAGAATGATATGTGGTACCCCTACTTGGATTCACTTCCAAATGCTGGATTAAGAGCTGAAGGGCTCAGATGGAGAATAGGGGTCAACCATTGGGTATCTCATGGAAATAGAAAGGCAGAAATGGTACAACCCGACGGTAAATGTCACTGTGGATTAGGTACCAAATGCGACAATTTACATATTTTATTAGACTGCCAAACATTTGTGTCACAGAGGAAATTGTTTTTACGACCCATGTTTTTAAAATATGGTACCACTGAGCGCCTGTTAGCAATTATCTACTTACTGACATGCCAAATCTTGATGTAGCAATCGCCAAGGCAAAATATATGAAGGCGGTAAAAAGGACCCTGTTGGAACCAAATAAGATTGGATAGAAATTGGCATGGAAAATGCTCAAAGTACATTATGCTTAGGCTGAAACACTATCTTTATGTCATAGCTCGATGGTGTTGCTTATCGTAACTCTAGGAGTATTGGTATAGGAATTTTTAAGTTGCGAGAGGGAGGTAGGAACTCCCCTTTTGAAGGTATCGCTTTTTTAAAGTATTATTGAAATTGTTGTATATGTTATAAATTATTTATTGAAATATGTCTCATGTTGTTTAGAGACCAATGGTCTAATAAACGTACTTTTACTACTACTACTACTACTCTCACTACCCACCATTAAACCCTTAAGACCCTTTATACCCAGAGATGCAACTACTGACAAGAGGAAGTGGGGGGAAAGTAAATTGTACAGCAGCAATCCATTTGGAGGCTCCCGCTACCCACTGGAGCACAAATTTAATTTCCAAACATATTTGATATTCAATTTAAATTATGTGCACTGCAGTAACTATATTTATTTGTTTTAAACAATAAAGAATTTCACTGATTATCCACGTCTTGCAAACTTATAGCTTAGCAGGGGAGTGTGGTCATAGCCAAGAGCTGTGCTGCTGCTCTGACGTGCGTCTATTAAAGAGCTGCAGTGCAACTAGGATGCACATTTTTAATAATAGAACAACACTAACTATTCCAGGCAGTGTAAGCTGTTTCCTTATAAACAGACTGCATAAAAACTTATGATACAGTGAATCACCACCAGATCCCTAATAAAGATGCCAAGAAAACCAGTTGTGTTGCTGGTGTTTTATTTGTCCAGAGTTCATGGTTCTCTGTATGATACTTGACAGTTTACACCCAAAGTCTCCATCTGCCGAGGAGGTAAGGGAAAATGATCTTGATAAGAGAACGACACCAGACCCTCTACAGTTTCTTGTGGCTTATGATGAATATGCACTGTGAAAAGAATATGCTGCTGGAGGTCAAAGTTGTTATCACTCACGTCTTTGTCGGATTAAATTTAAAAGGCTTGTGGAGGTGTAAAACCTGATGGCATAATATTGTGAATTTGCAATTACTTTGAATCACACTTTCAGCTGTTCACACCACCTCATGAAGATGAAAGCCAATAGCAAAGAAACTATTCAGCCTTGCCCAGTCTTCATATCCGCAGCACGTAGCACTGCACATACTGGATCAGATCCCACACATACCCTGAGTGTATTTAAAACTAAAGTGGTGTAGATAAGAACAAGTTACTTACCTTCAGTAACACCTTATCTGGTAGAGACTCTATCTAGCTACAGAGTCCTTATCTCAGAATATTCCCCCAGATGTCAAACTGGACCCAGAAGTTTTCAAGCAATACCTCTGGGGCTAGTAATTGGCGTTGCTCAGTTCCGCATCTGCAGCATCCACGACAGAAGTGACATGCGCAGTGCCTATATAGATGCCACGCCAGTGTGCTGACATCAGTTTCATTTGGAGACATTTTTGGGCCAGAAGCACATAGCAACGACATAATGCTGATGGGCCAGTTTGTTGACACTAAGGACCTACAAGGGTAACTCTATGTAGAGGAATCCATTCACAGAGTGAGGAGGATGGGAGTGTTGGTAAGTAATCTGCAGCCAGATACAATCTCTACCAGATAAGGTGTTACTGAAGGTAAGTAACATGTTCATCTGACCACTCTTAGCTTCAGATTCCTTACCTTAGAATACATACTCAAGCAATACCACCCCGGAGGTGGGTCTGCTACAAGAATTAGACCAAAAAGTCCTGGAGGGCAGAACAGGCAAAGTGCCAGACCTGACGGGCTTGACTGTCCAGGCAGTCTTGCTTGATAAATGTGTCCAGAGAAGCCCGCGCCGCAGATTGACAGATGTCCAGGACAGGAACTCTGTGAGCTAACACAGTGGTCGCAGCCTTGTCTCTGGTGGAAAGAGCACCCCACCCCTAATGGGATGCTTCTTGGCTGGTGTGTAGCAGATTTTTATGCAGAACACAATCCATCTTGAGATGGTTTGTTTCTGCACGCCTATTCCTTTCTTCCACAAACCTACAAAATGAAGAGTTGATCATCCACTCAGAACTCTTAAATACAATCAATGTATAACAGTAATGCGTTTTGGGTCAAGGCGGTGGAGTCTCTCCCTCTCTCTAATAGGCTGAGCTGGAGCAAAGTAGTTAGGCAGTGTGATGATCTGGCCTATGTGAAAAGGTGTCACCTCTTTCATCGGGAAAGAGGCACGTGTTCTCAAAACCAAATTTGTCCCAACGGCAGGCAGATAAAGGTTTAGGGACACCTGGCCCAGCTCTGGGAAACTTGGGCAGGGACGGAGCATACCCAGAGGCAAGCTCCACGGCAGTCATGTGGGAGCAAGGCCTACAGTGATGATGTCGTTCCCACATCACATCTGATCTGATGGCTTGGACAGGCACTGCAAGTGATTTAACTTCTTGAACTTCTTTAATTTCTTGTGGCACTTTACCCGATGACTTCAAGCAAAATGATTAGTGCCTGAAACAGCTCTGTGACCAGGCCCAGGACTTTCCACGTGGCTGAAACCTGGAGTGTCGCAGAGTCAACAAGCATCAGGAAACCAGGAGCTTCTGGGAGCATTCCTGCAGCACCTTGAGGTTCAAGGAATAGCAGACCTCACAGTCTTGGAGTCATAGCTTGGCTACAAGCACCAGAGACCAACCAGATGGTGTCTGTCACAGACATCAGCCTGTGATATGAATCGCAAAGTCTAATCCACACAGGGTTTTTGGATGACATCCTCGCACAGTGTGAGACAAGGTCTCAAAAACATCTGAAAATGTAAAAAAATGAATAGCAGTAGCTCTTTCTGGATCTGCACTGTTGGCATGGAAAGAAAAGAACTGATGTGAGTGAGCTGCGGTGGCACCTATATAGGCACCACACACGTCACTTCTGGGGACGACACAGACCTGGATTTGAAGGATTTCACATACCAGCGTGCAGAGGTTCTCCTCAAAACTTCCTGGATCCAGTCTGACAGCTTGGAAATATTCTAATGTAAGGAATATGTAGATATACATCTCTGTGGTAGTCAATGGTTGTGGTACACTGGTACCTATGCGCGGGTTGAGGGTTGCCACTATGGAGAGTTGGTCAAATACAAGTAGATTGGCCCCTTTAGAGCCTGGAAGTGGAAAGTTAAAAAAGTTCCCAAATCCCAATTTGAAAAGAGACTTTGTTATTTATCTAAGGAAAATCTCTGCTACATGTGTGATGAACCTGACAGTCAATCCATCACCTTGGAATGCTGGTTGCATACTTTTTGTAATGAGTTCCCTTGACGCTCAGGAGAAAAACTTTTTTAAAAGTTCCCAAACTTCTTGCGGTGCCCAATCAACCACAGGAGTACACTTCAAGGTTACCAAGATCTCAAAGGGGGGAGCACTTAAAGACTCCCAGGGAGTCAGTCAGAGGGCAACATCAAAGTCCACTACAGGTCTAGTTGCCACTGGTCAGCCAGAATTCCTCACATAAATGTCAGCTATTTTTTACATTCCTGGAACCACCCAGGGGATCAACTTTGGATATATTTCTATCCTTGGATCTCAAGTGAAAGGGGGTAAAATCTCCTTAGGTTCTTGTCAACGGTCGCAGATGCCAAGTACAGCGGATTCAGTCCGCCTGGCATTCTTTCTCAAGTTCAGGAGTGTTCTTATGAAGATACCTTTAGGTGCCACATTCAAGGCACCAGCTAGTCGGTGCAGGTGACTCCTGGGCAATCCCTAACCAATGGTATAAAAGTCTCCAGGGGCATCTTTACCCACGTGTTTGCTTTTCACCACACAGGACCAAAATGCTGTGTGCCATGGCATTTCAAGATGCTGAAAGTCTTCAGTAACACTAAATGTGTGCTCTGAGGGCTGGGGCTGTAATTAGGAGTGTCATAAGAAAATTGTCAGTGTCCTTCCACATCTAATACTAAAATCCAGTTTGTAGCAGGCACTCTATGTACAACAAACCCAGAGACAGCAGTTGGGTAGAATAACACCAGTGTCCTTCGCAACCAGACAGGGGATACACAATAATTGTCTTGGCATCCTGTTCTCTTGCTTACAAGTACACTCCAAGTGTTACACGAAGCTCAACAGACCTGTCGAGTAGGATTTAATGATGTGCTATGAACAGTATGCTCATAGCCCAAACACTGATTATTCTCTAGCATTCAGAGGAGTCATCTCTGCCAATTAAGGTCAGCCAACTGTTTGCTCCTGAGAGGCACTTCTGACCTCGTTCACAATTATTCCCTGGCTGGAGCACAGGCTGAATGCTGGCAGAGGCTTATTCTAACTAGCCTTCTAACAATAAAGGCAGATAAAAAGTAACAATCCAAAAGTTACCTTTCCTTTATACTTATTAAAAATCTGCCTTCAACACTAAATTGGGTTTGTAATAATCATCAATAATAGTGGTTTCATTATTTTTCTAGTTTGTCTGATTCCCAAGACAGCAGTGTTAGTATTTAATCAGTACTCTGGTTTTCTGTATAGGACAGCTAGGCCTGCCCCAGTGAAAATAGCTTTTACAGCTTGTTAATCTAGTTTAATGGAAATATTAATTTTGTATATGTTACACTTTTAAATACCATGCACCCTAATTTGTAAGCTACAAGGTCTACAAGGGATAACCTACTATTATTTAAAAGGGGGTTTCTTGTTTAAAAAAAAAAGGTTATTTGACAGTTTGCACTGCAGATTTTATACTGTTGGAGTCTTACTACGATGGTAGGCTAAAGCAATGTTTTCTTTTGTCCCATTAGTGGATGGCACAATAAGTGCTGCAGTCCACAGGTGCAATTGATGTTTTTCTGCACCATGCCGTATGCAAAACTTAAATAATCCAACCATGGATAAGCCAATTTCAACATGCTTTGAGGGGCATATCACATACATGGGACACTGGTCAGCAGTTCCCCAGTGGGCAGAGTCTAAAAACCAGCAATAAAATTAAGCAAACAATGGGGGCAACCAAGCAAAAAAGGACATTTTCCCTCAATGCTTCTTTGAGGAAATACTTAAATACTATGGAGTTAAGCACAAAGGTATAAATTATATGTCTGATAGTCGGATCAAAAATAGTGCTTGCATGGTTATATTTGGGAAGTTGAGATATCGACAGACATTGTTCGTGAGAAACAGAAAGCTCCCAATTTGTTGTGTAACTGGGAGCCTAGCTGTCTTACGAAGTTTCAAATTCTCTATATGCACCATACTCGAGCTAATAAAATTAAAAACAATAAATTAAGGACAGTCGGAAGTAAAAGAGTGGCAGTGTCAGTGATCCTGGAACAACATTTCCACTTAGACAAATAATAACATTAAGAACAGCGAAAGAAGAATGAAAACCTCCTGGGTTTCAGTCTGTTTCAGTGTATAGGATCATTAACTGATTTACTGAATTGAGCATTAGCTATTCTATCAAGGACCTTGGCATCTAATATGTTCATACTACAAACTGAGAGGGAAGCTGATAATTCTGTCACTGATCACAGAATAAGTGAATTGAGTCGGTTCAACTGGGATGATGGGTAGAGCTCAGCCATGCAAAAAAAAAAATGTGAAAAGTGTTCCGTTCCAGAGACGAAGTAAATTATTTTGCACAAACAAAGCAAATCAGAAGAACCTAGATTTCTATTCAATATATTTTGCTTCAATATATTCAGCCTAAGTTTCTCAGTCAACCTTTAATAGATAATAGCCATTATAAATATTGCCCAAAGTTATTCAGCAACCTGTCATTATGCTGATAACGAGCTAGCATGTTTTGTAGTATAAAATGTTTTCATGCATGTATGTGTGGTTTTATGTAGCACGGACTGTGTGGACACTGTCAGAAATAGAAAAGGCGAAGATGAGAAACAGAGTAACAAATAGATCAACGATTCAATACCTAATGCTGCAGTTTTACAAAGTTTGTTGAAGGATATCAATCTACGTTTGAACTTATTTCTCAATGGAGAGATTGTGCGAATTTTGAGATCACTGTAGGATTCCATGGAGGTCAAGCATTATGTTGTTTTATTCTTGGGCTTTGCAATATGTGTTACTGAGTCAAATAGAAAGAGGATAGCCAATTCTGTCATACGATGGGTGGCATAGATCAGAAGAGGGGATGGGTTATCTGATGCGTATACATTCTTTTATACATACCTCAAATATTCTTCAAACCGATAAACTCATTAGTCTGCGCTGCCTTAACTGTAAGCTGTCTTCTGATTTTACCGATGATTATAAGGTGGTGCCCAAACTTTTTCTGAACGTTCCACACTAGTGGTGCAAAAAGTTAAAAGTCTTTAGTTAAGACTCTCTTCAACAACCCATTAATAACTTCAACAACCCATTAATAATCCAAAGTGCTCGGCAACAGTGATCAGGTTCTTGTATCGACAACAGTAAACAGGTTCTTGTATTGACAACAGTGATCAGGTTCTTGTATTGACGACAGTGATCAGGTTCTTGTATCGACGACAGTGATCAGGTTTTTCTATCGACAACAGAGCTCAGATTATTGTTTTGACGACAGTGATCAGGTTTTTCTATCGACAACAGAGCTCAGATTATTGTTTTGACAACAGTGATCAGGTTTTTCTATCGACAACAGAGCTCAGATTATTGTATTGACAACAATGATCAGGTTCTTATTTCGACAACAATGATCAGGTTCTTGTAGCGACAACAGTGATCAGGTTCTTGTATCGACAACAGTGATCAGTTTCTTTTATCACAGCTACAGTCCGAAAATAGACTCACAGTTGGCACTGACTTTCGTTGTCAAAGCTCTATACCTCTAACAGCGTGGAACCTTAATCTATATTTTTGGAGTTTAC
This sequence comes from Lissotriton helveticus, assembly GCF_964261635.1. Classification (NCBI taxonomy): domain Eukaryota; kingdom Metazoa; phylum Chordata; class Amphibia; order Caudata; family Salamandridae; genus Lissotriton; species Lissotriton helveticus. The sequence goes on from NC_136065.1 coordinate 1,476,481,553, forward strand.
TTCTGCAGAATGTTCGAAAAGTGATGAACTGTGTCCTTTAAATACCATTGCCATTCAACTGCTTTGATCCCAGTGAGATCGGATGACCTTTATTTCTGTTTTTACAAAAATGAACTCTGCATGTTGAAGGATATTGGCAAGGAGAGCTTACAGGGATCTAGTTATAACTATTAATGCTACATTTCTGCATTCAATTGTCATGTCTTTTTACCTGTTCACAGAGAGTGAATTAAGACACTTGTTGTTGAAGTAAAAAGGTTTAAGACACATCTGCAAAATATAGAACTTTTGGATACTCTCTTTGAGATTCATGGGTGCAGTGAAAGATCTGATCATCTGAGAGGATATAAGGTGTTAAATATACTCCTTAAATGTTGCCTTTGATCAGTAATTTCTCTGCACTCTGGGACGCTTACTAAAAAGACCATTGTAGTATTCATGCCACAGACTTGTTAAAAGGTTATAGTTTGTTACCTGAACTAGTACATTAATTTATTGGTGTGTATACTGAGTGAAGTAAGGTCGATAATTTGACAACAAGGAAGAAGATCTATATGAAGATGTAAAGTGGCTGACGAAGTACTATTAGCTTTTAGTTACTAGAAGATGCCCCCCCTGTAAATGAAGGACATGAATGTTTCTTGTGTTATGATACAAAAAAACACTGAGGGAAAATGTGTAAAAGAGGAAGAGTGGATTAAGCTCAATTAAAACAAGGCGGTCCTCCAGTTTAAGTCAATGTTTAATTGTTTTTCTCATCAAATCATTGGGCAGTGTGCTGTGATTGAGTTACATTAGCTATGTGAAGTATGCATTTATTTATTTATAAAGTTAGAAAACAAATGAAGTGGTACTCCTTTTTAATGCATCCTGGCTTATAGTAGATGCCATCTTGTTTTATTGGGCTAAGATAATCTTCAAATGACTGGATGAAAGTGTCTGTGCCTGAGAGGAAAGGTTGTTTTCATGCACCTAGTGCCCTCCTCCAGACGTTTCCTCCTATCCAACCATGCCTCCAGAGTGTTTAAAGGATGGCAAGCAAGCAACGGTTGTCACCTGAATCAATTTTGTTTACAATTTATATATATGGTTTGCTGGTTCTAACCAAACAAGTCAGAAAGCATGTACAAGCCTTAACCAAACTATGTTGATGGCACATTAATATGTCATCATTCTAAAGAAGCTTTACAATGGCGCATGTATACACTTTAGTCGTACTTTCAAACTAATTAGCTGATGGGTAACCTTAGAAGTGTTAGATATTATTGCTATCACAGGGTATTATTAGATAATCAATTATGAAGATGGCTTCTGGCTTCATCCAAAAGGGGTGTGGAGAATGCTATCTATGGCCTTAGGCGACTCAATATTACTTATGGTTAACAAGCTTTCCTGGGTCTCAAGAAAAAATGTATATGTAGCCGAGATATAGCTAACATTGAGCAACTTGTTTCCGACAGTGTAAGCAGTTGTTTCGAAAATGACTTACCGTTTGTCATGTAGCCCTAATCATTGGGAAATTTGCTCCTCAGGGCAATTGAGAGTAGGATTGCGCTTACAAGGGAGTTAGGATTAAACTGCTGCACTTTGTAACCAGTAGCAAGAATAGATTGCACAATGCCTTTTAACATACTTACTGTACTGTTCACTTTACTCACTGTTCCAATAGGTATACATTTCGATTTTTCAGAATGTATTTTTTAATCTATCTCCTCTTCTGGTTACTACACCTTCTTCCCTCCCCCAGTCCTACACTTTAATTTCTCCTTCTTGGTGCATATTATCTTTCACAACTTGCGTGTACAACTTTCACTGCTTGCATTGTGCCACCTTTGTTACCTTCTCACTCAGGTGGTTTGAGGTCACGACATCATGGCTGAATTATCGACCTGTATATCTATATATATTCACTGGAAAAAACATAGGTTTCAGGCACGTTACAGTTAGGAATTAGCATTTAAAAAATCTTAGAAATTCACAAAAAAATAGGGTTCAGGGACGTTATAGTTAGTTGGACATTTGACTCATATTAAACCAGAAAAAATCGCTGTTATAGTTAGTTGAGCTAACTATAACTTGCGCGCCCGCAATGCACTGCTGATGATGTCACATATTACATCACTCATGACCTGGTCAGTGACATCACTCATGACATCACTGATGACATCTCAAATGACATCACTCATGACTTCATCCAGTGAATGTGTGTTTCTGTAAAGGTTAAATATGTTTTATATATATATATGTCAAGGTGTATTGAAGAATGAATACATTTATAAGTGCCTAAGGGGATTATTTAGTAGGTGCATGACTGACTTTATAAGTGAGTGATTGAACATGTCTTACTGAATGCATGGGTTATATGTTATATGTTATATGAGGTTTTGTAGCGCGCTCCGATAGTCATGACTGTCCTGGCGCGGGAATGAAACTGAGACAGAGTGGGAAGGAGGTATGCTAATGGGTTAGTGACTAAACTGTGTAAAAATCTGTATTAGTCTCTCCATTGGTGTGTAAGCAACTGCATGGATTGCTGAATAGTTACATAAGTGTCTATATAGTTTATTGATTTGTTGTTTGAGTATCTGTATGGGTCCCTGAGTGCCTGTGTGGCTGGGTGTTTGGGGGGTGTATGAGTCTTTGCATAGATGTCTGAGTGGGTGATTCAGTGAATATATGGATTAAAAAGTGCATCTGCGAAGGGCTGTATGGGTGAGTTAGTGTGTCTATGGTTGTGTTGGTGAGTGAATAAATGTCTCAGTGGTATATATGTGAGTAACTACATATGTTTTAAAGCAGTAGGTGTGAGTGTTGGAGTATATTAACGACTATAAATGAGAGTAAGTTATTTGAAGAGTGAGTGTATAAATAAGTGTCTGCTTCTATCAGTGATTTTATAAGAGAGAGGTGTTTAATGGGAGAGGTGTGGCGCCGCGGCCAGGGCGACTGACGCTGGAATCTGGGGATCAGGGTTCGATCCCCAGCTCCGGCGGCAGGTTAGCCCAGCACCATGCGACTCTGGGCAATAGCTTGCTTAATCTTCCCGACGGCCCCCAGTGCCTAGAGACCCTAACGGGTGATTGTGCGCTATACAAATGTGGATTATTATTATTATTATTATTATTATATCTGTGTGTTGTGGGTAGTCCCATACAGATTCCTTAATCGAAAACCCACAATCAGACCATGCACATAAATGAAATTCTAACCTCCTTTCTGCACTTTATTACATTGCTCCACCAATCATTGCTACAAGCAAATTAAGTGGATGTAAATATTGCTCTTATTTCACATTTCAACTTAGCTGTCATCCAAGACCTCCCTCAGTATCCAAACCCTTACCTGTCCAACAAATATCTCTTGTCACTTGCTGGGCTACTGGTTGACTGGGGTGTGAGCTCTGGCCAGTCAACAATGACAATCCTAGTCATGGTAAGGCACAAGCACACCCACAATTAACCTGTGCTCACCCTCTGGTAGCTTGGCACAGAGAAATCAAGCCTAACTTTAGAGGGAAGTGATAAACTATTTATGGGGCACATCAAACAGTAAAACAGTTAAAGAACACACATACAAAAAGACTTTACACCAGGTTAAAAATATTGAGCTTAATTTTATAAATAAAACAAGACCAAACTGAGAAATATCCAATATGTAGAAACGGAGTTATGAATTTCAAACAAATAAACTGCATAATAGCTCCTAAAAGCAAAAAGTGCCAATCCGGGGATATCTGGTCACACTGGACTGGGTCAAAACCAAAAGTTCAGACCGGCCAAAGTGGAGCGTGAGTCAGATACAGTCCCAAATTAGTCCTTCTGAAGGTTTACCTTCTCAACATTTGTGCCTAGAGTCCCGCTTGCAGGGATGAAGTTCATCACTAGCAAAAAGAGCGTTGCTGGCGATGGTCGGCAGGGCCCAAAGAACAGAATGGGTGTCACAGATGGGCAGACTGGAGCCGTGATACTTGCTGTTTGAAGAGACGAACTTGCGGGCCCTCGTGTTGGATTTCCAGGTGAGCCACATCGTTCCGGAGCGAACGCACCAGTTTACATTCCTGAAGATGTGTCCAGGAGCTGAGGGGAGCCTGGTATCCAATAAGGAAGCCAGAAGATTAGCTTTTTATGTCACTCTGGGATCCTGGGCTGAAGATGGGTTCCAGGTCCATTTCTTGTTCCCCGAGCAAGTGGACAGCAGGGCAACCCAGCAAGGTTGCAATTACTTCAGAGTAGAAGTCCAGCAGAGTGGTAGTTCTTTCAACAGCACCTTCTCCTGGCTCAGTATCCACAGGTCCAGAAGTGTACTAAATTGGTGGTTTCAGAGGTCCAGTACTTAAACCCAGCTGTGCCTTAGAAGTGGGGGAGACTTCAAAGACAAGCCCTTGAAGTGCGCAGAGTCCCTGTCCTTTCAACCCTTGCTCCAAACTCACTATAATGAGTATGTAGCCCTTTGTGTGTGCACTGGACACAGCCTACGCAGGTGTAAGTTAGACTGTGCCCAGCTACCCCTCCCATCCTGCCGGGATGGCCCATCAGGTCACACCTAAGCTCCCATTGTCTGTGACTGTCTAGAGGGAATATACAATGCCCGGCTTTCACAAAGATCAAACATGTGAGCAGAGACAGGCAGCAGGCACCAAATGGCTAAAGCAAGAAAAGGCCAACTTTCTAAAAGTAGTACAGACACAAAACGAAACCCATGGATATATAGGGACTAGTGGTGCATAACACTTTAAAGGAATACGGGTCCCTATAACACATATTTGTAAATTTTAAATAATTATGCCCAGACGCAATGTCCTTGAGAAAAATTAAAGTCAAATTTTTTTAACAAATTAATTAATCTTGGTGGGAGGAGACACAAAACACAGAGGACAAAAAATTATATGGACAAAAGAACTCAGGAAATAAGGTGTGACGTAAATCAAAAAATATGATCAAAACAGGCTAAATAGTAACAAAAAGTGGGTGTTTTTAACATCTGGAGAAAGTAAAAAGCTGGGTGCACTTGAAAAAAATTCTGATTCAACAGAAGAAACCGGACAAAGTTGTGATGCAGCCGGTTAAATCTAGGACATATCATAGCAAGAAGGAAAGTATCAGGTACACATGATCGCAAGGAGGGAGATTCGGGAATGTACACCAAGTCCCTCTAGGTAACAAAAGCTGATAAATCTTGTTATACCTGAAGTAAGTTAGGAGCCTCCTATGATATGAACACATTTCCCACAGTAGATAAGGTTCAATACCCTGTATTGTCTTGATCATTATGAATTGTCGGAAGGAAAGCTTATCCAGGGCTAAGGCTTCCCGTACAGGTGCCGCCCTTCCAAAAAGGTCTGTTTTACCCAGGGGATATCCCTCTTAACTAACCCTTAAGGATTCTGCTTAGGTCAACCCAAAGACTTAAAAGCAAGCTTGATATAGGCTGGCCAAGAAATACTCATCACTCCTTCCAATACCAGATAATCGTGTATTAATATGTTATGTTATGTTATGTTAAAACGGTTTTTATAGAGCGCGCGGCTACTCAAAAAGAGTGTCCCGGCGCTTAATAGGCTATTAAGTGAGAGATCTTCTTTCAACCAGACTTATAGCCAGAAGATCAAAGGGAGAAGGGCAGTCCAGTCTGTTATGTAACCAATGCCTACTCCCTCGTGCAACATTTCTGAAGGGATGCTTCCAAGAACTTTTAGAAGGCCCCTAAGAAAAGAGTTTTCGACCACCTGTGGCTGGGGACACAATACATAACCCCAAATCTCACAGCAGAGCTGGCCAGTGACACACATTTAGCCTTATAGACCTTTAACATCACCTCTAAACAGGTTTGGCCCAAGCATCTAGCTAAAAGGTCAACCCCCACAAAGGCCGATTTAAGTTTCAGCGAGTTTTTCTTCATCAGAGGTTGCCAGGAAAACCTGCAGTCTAAACGAATACCCAGGTAGGAAAAAGAAATGCTGTACCCGAGAGATGCAAAAACAACAATTGATGGATGGAATGTTGCACAATGGCAAAACATTCACCCCCAGCCACAGATCTGGGTTTAATCCATTGTTATTTTGCTCATCACCCCACCACAGTTCCGACATGGCCATATACAAATCAGTTTTCACCCTGTGCCTCATGGGAACAGTCCAGCCCGAACTGCCAAGCCATGTCTTCCCTGGACCGGAATCAAACATTCTACGACCGGTTTCTGGCTATCAGCCTTCATCAGCCAGGATAGCTTGATTCCAGTGGCATGGAGAGCACGGGACTCACGTCTGAGCATACCAGTCCCACCCGGGGTGAGAAATGCAAAAACAACAATTGTTGGACGGAATGTTGCACAGTGGCAAAATATTCACCCCCAGTCACAGTTTCATATGGCTAGGTTCAAACTGGAATGGCATGGTGATCAAAAAAACGATGGATTTAGACCCAGATCTCTGTACTGGGGTGAATGTATGACATTTTTCTGCATTCTTTCCATCAACTGTTGTTTTTGCAATTGTCACCCCGAGTGGGATGTTTATGCTCAGACGTGAGTGCCGTGCTCTCCATGCCACTGGAATCAAGCTATCCTGGCTGATGAGGGCTGAAAGCCCGAAACCGGTCCTGTCATGCATGTTTCCAGTCCAGGGAGGACCTGGCTTGGCAGTTCGGGCTGGACTGTTCCCATGGGGCACAGGGTCAAGACTGATTTGCATATGGCTAGGTTCAAACTGGAATGGCATGGTGATCAAAAAAACGATGGATTTAGACCCAGATCTCTGTACTGGGGTGAATGTATGACATTTTTCTGCATTCTGTCCATCAACTGTTGTTTTTGCAATTGTCACCCCGAGTGGGATGTTTATGCTCAGACGTGAGTGCCGTGCTCTCCATGCCACTGGAATCAAGCTATCCTGGCTGATGAGGGCTGAAAGCCCGAAACCGGTCCTGTCATGCATGTTTCCAGTCCAGGGAGGACCTGGCTTGGCAGTTCGGGCTGGACTGTTCCCATGGGGCACAGGGTCAAGACTGATTTGCATATGGCTAGGTTCAAACTGGAATGGCATGGTGAGCAAAAAAAGATGGATTTAGACCCAGAGCTCTGTACTGGGGTGTATGTATGACATTGTTCTGCATTCTGTCCATCAACTGTTGATTTTGCAATCATCACCCCGAGTGGGACAGGCATGCTCAGACGTGAGTCCCGTGCTCTCCATGCCACTGGAATCAAGCTATCCTGGCTGATGAGGGCTGAAAGCCCGAAACCGGTCCTAGCATGCATGTTTCCAGTCCAGGGAGGACCTGGCTTGGCAGTTCGGGCTGGACTGTTACCATGGGGCACAGGGTCAAGACTGATTTGCATATGGCTAGGTTCAAACTGGAATGGCATGGTGGGCAAAAAAATGATGGATTTAGGCCCAGATCTCTGTACTGGGGTAAATGTATGACATTGTTCTGCATTCTGTCCATTAACTGTTGTTTTTACAATTATACCCTAGAGATGGCATGACCCTTTAACACAAAGCTTTTTTACCTGGTATTCCTAGGTCCCACCACCCTCACTTGGGACTTGAGATGGTTTGCGGAAAGGTCCAGGTCTGCCATATGCCCTACATACAGCTTTATCAATCGTTGCAGCCCGTTGGCAGTCCTAGACATGAGGACAGCATCGTCCGCATATAGAAGAACTGGTAAACGGCGAACACCTACTAATTGGATGTCTAGATCTTGTTCCAACAAGGCCACCTACAAACCATTGATATACAGATTGAAGAGAAAGGAGGCCAAAATACACCCCTGGCGCACCCTTATCTTCCATTCCAGGGACGAAGGGTACTCCCCCTCTGATCCAAATCTAACAGTGGTGGGCTTGCAGGAAAGAAAGCAAGGCCGGTTCGACCCCATGGATCAAAGTACAGCCCACAACTTAGCTCTGTTAACATGATCGAAGGCTGAACTTAGGTCCATGAAGGCCAAGTGTATCAACCCTACCCTTGATCTAGAACTCTTATTTATCAACAGCATAAGGTTAAGGATCTGCTCCACTGTCCCCTGGCCGGGCCTAAACTTGTACTGAATCTCTGTGAGAATGTTCCCCTCACTAGCTCACAATGCCAAACAATCCAACAAAACCGTCCCCAGGACCTTAACTTCGCTGTCCACTAGGGATATAGGACGATAGCAGTCAGGATCAGTCCTGCTCCCCTTCTTAAAAACTGGTACTGTGATGGAGCTTTTCTAGCTAGTGGGCATCTTCCCTCTAGCAGCTGCTTTGAAGTGCTGCATGAGCAGGGAAGCTCATAAATCCACTTCAGACTTGAAAAATCCCGGAGAATGCCATCTGGGCCCGGGCCTTTCCCCTTGGAAATGGCTTGGATGGCTTTCTTAACCTCCATCCAATAAAAAAGTTCAAGCCTGGTTCGCCAACTTCTACATGGTGCAGGATCACTGCTCTCTTCCAAGTGATAGATAGCCCCAAAGTGCTGCTGCCACTCCTATGGGGGAAAGAAGAAGATCTGAGTACAGACCTGATCCGTTGCAAAGATGGGGAAGTTCTATATCCACCAAATCTCAGCCATACTGCTTTATTTTCCCAAAACATAAACATTTATTTAAACACTGAAGAGACACATTTGAAAGACTTTGGGTAAGATTGAACTTTTGTAGGCGTTACAGATTGCAATGCGTACGTCTTGATTGCCGTTCACCGGAACTGAGTCATATAGATAATATTGAGCCTGCGTATGCGTGCCCATTTGAATGTCACATTTGTAGGCCCAAATTGGCTTCTGTAGTCAACAATGTTAACAATTTCTCCCACTGACATGCACTGATATAGTTCAGCTAATTTTTGTCCATGTTGCTTTAGTGATTTTTCTGGCACACTTCCTAAGACTTGCATTTTGACCGAACTACTAGATGATGAGACAGGGCTACCTTAAGGTCTTAATTTTTTTGCCTTGGTAGGCCCCACTGTGATGTGTATGTTGTCCAATCTTTGCAATTTCCGTTTAAAAAATGGCTTTTGCCATTATTACCTCTCAGCCCTCATGGTGAGTTTCTCACAATCCCTGTCACTCTACTTTTCTTCCTGACTTTTATTTTTTTCCTCTTCATCATGCTTTCTGATACTCTTTCATCCACTTTATCACATTCTGCCAATCCTTGCTACTCTTTCTTCCTGTCATCCGGCCTTCCTCTCTGTCTCCCTTCTTCTCATCCAGTATTTCTTCTTTTTTCTTTGTGACAATGCCCCTGTAACAGTCTCTTTCTCCTGGTCACCATTTACTTGATCTTATTTGTGACTGTATTCCAGTCACTCTACAAATGCTTTTCACATCCTCCTTCACCCAATTCACAATTTTAATTCTGGGTGTATTGTAGTGGGCATAGGCACATTCTTCAAATAAAGTATCAGCAGCTGTAGGTACAATGGCAGCTGAGTGTCTATCTCAAGAGCCAAGGGAAAACAAGTAATTTACTTACTTTTTGCCATACACAAGGTATCAAATCTTGGTAGTATCTAGCTCTTAGAAAAAGGGGAATTACCACATTAGTCTCTTTTGAGGTTTCATGACACCATTCAGCACCACAAGAGTTGTTCACCATGTGCTGAACAGCGAGATCCATAGGGCTTTTGTATTCGGTGGGCCTGACCAAGCCTAATTACTTTGGTCATGAGGTGACTGGAAATAATTGACATAAATAGCAGCTACAGCCTATATTGATGAACAGAACTATACTAATAGGAGCCCTTGGTTATTATCAAACTGTCATAGAGGGATAACTTGGTGTTCACCTTTATATGTACAAGATTGTATGTCTCTTATGCCTCTTTGTGTGCCATAGAATGTGTCTAATAATTTTCAATCTAATAAAAAATCTTCAGAGTCTAGCTTATGTTTCATAGCATATGATTACTGAACCGGCCACCCCTTTCACTAAAACTATAACATTGCATTGTTCTATGCTTCATAACATAGAACTAAGCACTGGTATGGTTCACAAGAATATCACCTTGTTTGACCAGCTCCAAAGGTTTTGACTCGGTGGGGACATGTTATTAGACAATAAACCAGCAAATTGTACACATTTGCAAAACTGGAAGAAGTTGTAGTCAAAATAAGCTCTTGATCATATATATAAAATACCAAGTCCTATCTGGAAGCAGCCATTCTCCTAGCCCAATGGATATTCTACCAATTTAAAATGTTCAAATTAAAAGTACAAGACAGTAGAAAAAGAGGGTAGATACAAAGGACATTATCATTTCCACTTTTTTATTTAGACATACATATTGAACATCATAGAGACCTACATTTAGGCATGCTATTTAAAATGTGTAGTCCATTTCTTCCTTTTTTTTAAATATAAGTTTTATTTTGTTGCAGGTATTTTGGGGCACTAGGTGCCAGGGTGATTTGTGACAACATACCTGGACTTGTGAATAAACAACGACAGCTGTGCCAGAAGCACCCCGACATCATGCAGGCCATCGGGGAGGGAGCCAGGGAGTGGATCCATGAATGCCAGCGACAGTTCCAGCACCATCGATGGAATTGCAGCACTATTGACAGAGACCATTCTGTATTTGGCCGAGTTATGCTAAGAAGTAAGATGTACCACTTACCTGTCTCCCCATAGCTAACCATAGGAAATGTACTGCTTTCCAAAGCTCTTTTACCTTACAACTGTTCAATTATCGGATCATCTACAGACGTCTATGCAGTTGGAGGCCAATTCAATAATTTCACTTTGAGGACCGTTCTAGTTCATTTTCCTAGACTGGTGAAGCTTAACCTAATTGCTTCAAACTTCAAACATTTAATGGCATGTCTATGTAGAGGAGGTTGAGACACAATCTCCAGTCTTAGCAGATGTTAGGACACATTTTGACAATCTACATTCAGAAATAGTTGCAGCATTCATTAGGGCCACAGCCTTTTTTAGCTATAATAAAACTTATCAATATGGTGGCAAACAAAGTCAAATGAAATGAGCAACGATAGGTAAAAATAATTTTGATCTCTGAGCGGAAATGCAAGGCAAATCTAAGATATAGATTGGAATACCTTTCGATAGCATGAAGATTATATAAAGAGATTGCAGTTGAAAACCTTTTTAAAATTTAACTCATTTCTGAAGTTTCAAACAAACGTCAATGTAAAAGACAGGTTGTGAAATCGTCTAATTTTTTGGTTGTTCATATCTTGGTTAACAGTCTGCCACAGAGAACCTCTAACTTCATGCAGTATCATATGGTGATCAGAAAACATGCCCACAAATGAAGTGAGACAAACAGTCTCAGTAGATTCTTGCCAATTTTGGTATTGAGAACAAAATATCTGAAATCTTTATTTTTAATTTATAGTGTTTTAAAAGATCAAGATAGTTTATGCAGCCTGTGTACTTTGGATTTTAATACAATGTGTTATAAAATGTAAGCTATTTAGACTGATCTTATTGAGGTAGAATTTAGGATAACAAGTGTATTTTGCAGTGCTTAAAGGATCAGTTGCAGGCAAAAGGAGATGAGACAAATTTGCATCCTCTTTAATAGTTGGTGACCTCTCCTAGTAATCACAGATAATTAGAAGCATTAGCTCATGCATTTCCATCTCAGTTTTTGTTAACTGTTGGGTCTTTGTAAAGCGAGTGAATATATCCAGACAATTGATCTCTTGCACTCTGGGTCTGAAGACATCTCTTGGGTGTGGACCGTTAAAGATAAAAAAACATCTGGAGTTGCTTGCTGCCTTGTGTGGACAGTTTGTAGCATTAAATGTATTACATTTTAATGGATCATAGAGGAGCAATGCTCTTAATCCCATCAGCTCTTTGTGAATAGGATTGATTGCATGTGTGCTGCCATCTGACGATTATCTCAATCGGTCTTATGACTTTAACAGCAGTTAAATCTTGAACTTGAAGAATTCATGCTGACCTGCATCTTACTGAGAAAGATTGGATTCTCTTATTTCTCTTTGCACCGATGCACAATTTGTGTTAGTAAAGTATGCCCAAATCATCAACAGACCCTATACAAAAGGGAGGTCCAAGTACTAATGCTTGGTTATGTGCCCATTCGTGAAGATTCAAGTGCTGATGTCTTTGAGCTTTTTATCTATCATCTGATTGCTGATCCAGTGGAAAAGTATTTTTGCTAATTTCTATCATCTGGAACCAATTTAATACCTAACAGTCCCTTTCACACTCCATGAGTTTAAAACACCTTACCAATTTTTCTACCATCTGTTGTATTCTCTTTCCTCTTCAATGAATCTTTTTCAGTGGTCAGGGTTTGGCAAAGGATTCACAGAATTCTCAAATAAGAACCAAAATAAAGGAATAATCATTCAATATAACTAAATGACATTAATAAAGACAAACTCAGTTTGCTTATCAATATGCTTTATCTAAATATGTGATGGCTCATCAAGTATAATACAGCTCAGTTCATAGATCACACAAGAGAACAACAATATAGTAATTTACAATTATACATCCCAAATATACGGGTCATGAGAGAGTGGATAGGCACAGAGACAAAAGAGTAAAAACATTTGCAAATAAGGTCAATGCAAATTCAGAATATCATACAAACCTATTGCGCAAATTACTAGAAGTCTGGAAAACTACGCTCCGGTCGAGAGAGTAAGCTATGGCTTCCTCAAGAAGGTATGAGGAGCAAAGTCACAGAGTCAGGATCAGCAGAACAAAAGCCAGCCAACTCAGTTAGGAAACAGCAACACAGCTCTTTTCTCATGCCATATATACAACAATAAACGCACATCCAACCCTTTCAGTACTAATAGTTATACCCTTATTCGCTAAATATCCAACCCCCCATGCATCATCACACGGAAAATTCTTGAATCCCATTGGTTTAAACCAAGGGGTATTTAGTCACTCCACTTTCGATGTGCCTAACATTTAAACAGTTCCTTTGTCTTTAGATAACTTTCATCATTAACCTTCAGCAGAGGAAAGTCAGATGATCTCTTCCACGGCTTGCAAATTTCTCTAATGTTTTCAATCTTATAGTACAAGTGTCCACATACTCCGCTCTACAAGGAAGTTCCATTCATAATGTTCATTATTTCCTCCAAGCAATCTTGGCCATCATCAGGAATTCATGAAGGACAAATTTAATTAATTTTGCAGTCTACATTCTAATAAGCAAATTAAAACCCAAAAATACTCTTGAGGCCTTCTCTGCAGAACAGTAACCTGTGCTCTAGGAAAGACAAATACACATGTGATTATCGTTGTCATTTTACACAACTCCACTGTTAATGCTCTATAAATGATTTGGCTTTTGGCTGTTATTTATGCACTAAGTGTGTGCATTTGATGCCTACTACAAAAGTACCACAAACACTCATTTCTCCCAGCACGCACTTGCGCAGTTTCGATTGTTCCTATTTTGAGTTTTGCAGTGTTCATTTTCACACAATTTTTTAAATATTCCACACAATGAGGAGTTTAATCCGAGCAGGTTTTATTTCGCGAAAACCCTGCTCCAACAACTCCCCCCTTTTGATGGCGACTTGAGCCATCATAAAAAAAAAAATCTGATTGTCATCATGTTATACTACCTAGAAAGCAGTAGATTTCTTCTGTTTCAACGTAACTCCATCTATATCCTTTACTATTTCATAATATTTTCCTCTTCTGTCTTCCAACTCTATTTCTCTCTCTTTCACTTTCCTGCTCTCCTTTTAGTCTCTAGTGTTTGCTTCTTACACTTACAACATTTATATATTTATACCAGCATTAATATCCCTGTAGCAACAGCAACTATTGGTGTTAGTGGGAAACATCCTTTACGACGCAACTTTTACCACGCCGTGCCTGTACAACGCAGGTTTTTCAACGCAAGTCATTACAACAAATTGCGCTGGGGGGCACTCTAGGATAGGTAATAGTTTAATTTACTATCCAACACCTTCCCTACTATCCACGGGGACTGGAGTTGGAATAGTAAATTAAACTATTCACTATCCAGCACCCCCCAACGCAAGTCATTGTAACGACTTGCGTTGAAAAACCTGCGTTGTAAAGGCATGCGTAGTAAAAGCATGCATTGTAACAACGTACATCCGGTGTTAGTATTTTACCTAGCAAGCTATTACTAAAAGTAGAAAACCTATTACCCACTGAGAAGAAACCCTTACCAAGTCTCTCCCAAACACCGTCAACCTTCAGTTCAGTTAAATCATCCAGTAAAGGTGTAATATTTTTAATATATCTCTCCAGATCCAGCGATATATGTGCAACACACACTCTGCCCTCTTTTGCCAATAATACATCAAGAGCAAGTCGATTTTGTAAAACCATAGATCTTATAGCCTCCATTTCTGTATCAATCATTAAGAAACCACCAGCAGTGTCTGTTGATAAACGATCAACCACTGTGGACAATTTTATAAATGTATGTGAATTCAAAATTACTCCAACTGAAGGTGTCAATGATCCAAAAATGTCACCCACAATCTCTGCAGCACTAATTCCTCTTTTATTTCGGGTTAGTCCACTCTTCTTTTCATTGGTTCCATTACTTATATCCAAATGGTAAACATTTGGAAAGACAAGTCCAATATAACAACACCCTTAACAATGTGCAGGCAACCTATAATAGGCATTATACCACACACATAATATATACCAGGGAAAACAGGATCCGTACCACCTCTTATTCCCCAAACCCCTGTAATTAGGAAAATATGGTCACATTCACTAGAACCAATGAAATTATTAAAGTGTGTTTTCTGTCTTAGTAGACAAAGCTTTCCCCTATGATGCCAATCCTGAGTCATTGCAGCATATTTCTCACCCTTTTTGTAGTCTCCTCAAAAAGCCCATGGAGGTATATGGGACTTTTGCTCACCAACTTTCTTCCAAAAACTCTGTCTCCTATCTTGTAAAAAAAAAAAAATGTAAAATGGCTTTTGTATAGCGCATTCTATCACTCCAGGGAGCATCTTGGTGCTGTGAGCCACCCCAGAATAGAAAAGGGTGAGTAAGCTGGAACAGCTCTCCGAGATAGATCATTACACCAAAGCCTTACAGGCCACGTCAGTGAGCGTAAAAACCCAGGTCTTTAGGGCTATCCTAAACAGAGATTCTGTTGAGATTTGACGAAGTGCGGGAGGAAGTTTATTCCAGGCTCTGGAGCCTAACACTACGATGGATTTTCCACCTTTGGTCGCTAGTCTGAATTTTGGGACCCTAATTTAGGGTCGCGGCTGCTAAAATATGGAACAGCCTGCCCATTAACATACGTCAGATCCCTCAACTTCTTCCATTTAGGAAGTGCATCAAGACCTGGCTTTTCCCTTAGACCTCCCTGCCTTTACATATTTTCGGTCTCTTCCTCAGTAAAGTATTCTCCAGCGCCAGGAAGCCTGCAAGGTATCAGATGCGCTATATAAATAATTAAAATAAAAATAAATAAATAATAATAGTAGATTGAGGTGGGAAGATCTCAGATTTCGAGTTGGAAGATGTCGTTTGAAATTGTTGGAAAGATATCTGGGTCCTTGTGCATGATAGGCTCTGAAGGTGATGATCAAGATTTTAAACAACAAGCGCTTATGGATAGGAAGCCAGTGGAGGGCACGGAGTGCGGCAGAAGCCGATGATTTCCTGGGCCAGCCTACGACAAGGCGGGCGACGGCATTCTGGACCATCTGCAACCTGTGGAGCACGGTCTTATTAGCTCCAGCATATAGACTGTTGCAGTAGTCCAGTCTTGATGTGATAAGTGCCACCGCCACCGTCTTTCTCGTGGACAAAGGAAGGAGATCGAAAAACTTCCTTAGCATTCTGATGATGTGAAAGCAGGAACTTGCTACCCCAATGGCTTGTTGCTTGAATGATAGAGCATTGTCGAACTTAACACCTAGATTGCGAGCAGAGGAAATGGTGTTTGGGGGAGCTTCAGCGCCTTCAGGCCAGCACTGCTTAGGGGAGAATGGGTTTTGCGAGCCGAATGGAAGTATTTCTGTTTTTCCAGAATTACACTTCAAGTGGTTGGTCTTCATCCATTCGAATGTCGCTGTTAAGCACATTTTGAGGTTTTCTCCAGCTTGTGGTGACTTCCTGTCGAGTACCAGAATGAGCTGCGTATCGTCAGCGTAAGAAATAGTGCTGATCTGATACGAAGAGATTAGCTCCATCAGGGGTACCATATAGAGATTGAAAAGTATCGGGCTCAAAGTAGAGCCCTGTGGTACCCCTGTTTTAATCGGTTTTTCCTCAGATCTATATTGGCCCAGCACAGTGATTTGTTGTCTAAGGCTCAGGAAGTTTTGGAACCACTCTAGCACTACTCCGCCTATCCCTGCGCTCCGGAGACGGTCAATCAGAATGGTGTGGGAGACCGTGTCGAAGGCCGCCGTTAGATCGAGTAATATCAAGACGGCCTTCTTTCCTAAGTCCATAGCGGAGCGCAGGGATTCAGTGGAGAATAGGAGTGCAGATTCGGTTGAGTGTTTAGACCTGAAACCCGACTGATTAGGATGCAGGACGTTGTTATCTTCGAGATAAGTGGTGAGTTGGCGGTTTACAAATGACTCAGTCAGTTTAGATAACAGCGGCAACAGTGAGATGGGCCTTAAGTTGGAGAGAGTGGTGGGGTCGGGTAGCGGTTTCTTTTGGAGGGGTTTAACCGCGGCTAATTTCCATTCTGATGGAATCTCTGCCGTTGCCAAAGATGAATTGATGATTCCATTCACTATGGGGTTTACCTCATTGACCAGAGCTCTTAAGAACATGGGAGGACATGGATCAAATGGTGATCCAGACTTGCTAGACAGAATGGCCTGACGTGATTCCTCCAAGGAAATGGGAGCAAAAACATTAAAATGGGGTTTTGGTAGAATGTTTATTCCATTTGCTTCTATAGGTATGTTTTAAAGAGAGGTTGAAGTTAAGGTTGGAGGTGGAAAATCCTTGACGATAGCTTGAATTTTATTGTCAAAATAATCTGCTATAGAATTACACAGTGGTAGCGAGGGCGGAATACCTTGGGCAAGCGCCCTAGGATCAGTAAAGCTATTTACAATCTTGAATATTTCTTTCTGATCATTTCCTGAAGATGCAATAGCCTCTGAAAAGTGGGCTTTTTTTGCTGATTTAATGGCAGCATGATACTGTCTATGCGCTGCTTTGTAAATTCTATGGTCTTCTTCTGTGTATTTTCTGCGCCATCTGCGCTCTAATGATCTCACTTTGCCTAGTTCACTCTTTAGAGTGGAGGAGAACCAGGGGGCACTTCCTTTGGTTTTATTGCTCATTGGAGTTATTTCCTTCAACAGATCTTGTTGGTTACTAAGAGTTGTAATCCAATCACAGAAATGTTGATTGTCTATTGTAGTGTGGCCGGATAGTGTCGGTTTAGTCTCTATTACATTTGTTAAAAAATTTGGTTGGGCGAGTACTTTTTTCCAATCAGGTTTTTTTTCTACTGTGGGTCTTATTTTAGTGTGTCTGTAAGTGTTTAGAGGTGAGTTAAAAGTCACCTCAAACGGGATAAATTTGTGATCAGACCAAGTTTGGACTACTGGGGATGTACAGGTCAGCAGGTTAAGATTTGAACAAATACAGTCCAATATGTGGCCCGCACTATGCGTGGATTCATTGTTTAACAGGGTAAGACCAATAATCTTCCTCCAGATTTATAAATTTAATCTCCTCCTGACGCAAACTACCAGTTAAACTATTTTCTAATAGAAATATTGTAAGCTTCCTTTTTCAAAGAGCAAACTTGTTAGTACACTACACAAAACTCCATATGTCAAAGGCAGGTGATGATAGGTCACCCCCTCAGACACAGATGGAGGTAATTGCTTGCACATGTAACAATTTCTCACATCCATAGTAACTACATACTCATACAATAACTTAGTAAAAACATTTAACAAAAAATCATTACTGGAGTTATTCTTGTGATATATATTATCACTTGTTAATTTTTCAATGTTAGTCTATGGCTCTTCTTTAAGATTTTCCACATCTACTTTTTCACTCACCAAATTATTAGTAATATTATTCTTAGTAGGATACATAAAATAAGGCACAACAACAATTAATGTTAACCAAACTAACATTAATAGTAAAACACTTAAAAAGCAAGCATTAATACATCAATGTTTAAAACTTTGATTTTGATATCCAGTCTCTTGAAGTTTTTCCTTTGCCATTTGCAATACAAAATCAAAACTAAACTAATATTAAAACGAAAAAACTAGGAAAAATTAGCAAAAATAAGAAGAATTGTGTGTAAATATTGTATAGTGTATCCAAGCACTTCTTAAGCCTTCTTGCTTCTCCCCTCCCCTCTCTTTTTTGTATTTCTTTTTTTATATATCTTTAGAGCCTTTAACTGAATTGCAGCTTAAATTTCTGCACTCTACAGAGTGATTTTTCAATCTTCTGCACCCCAATTCTTGCCACAGTTTATTTAGGGGAGCTCATTCTTCAACAGTCTTTTCCTCACAATGATCTGTAGATTTGGCTGTTTCAGCCACCACATATGTCTATTCAGGTTCTGTGTACTTCTTGTTCGGAACTCTTGCTCTCTTTGTTCTACGAACTGTATCATCTTCTAAGTCACTTTGTTCTGTTTGGCTCGATACTTCCATTATTGTATTTGGAACTTTTTCAGTCGGTGTATATTTCATTCTTTTTACTCCCTGTGGACATATATCTCATTTTCTTACCTTTTTCACTTGCACAGAGTTACCAGATCAAGACTCGATTCAAAACTTCTCTTGTTTGCTTCCTTTTTTGTTTGCACTTGTTCTTGAATCAAACTCTCTTCTGCATCAGCATTGACAACAATCTCATGAGAACCAGTAGCTGGTGTCCACTTTATTCGACTTTGTTCAGACACTCTTCCATTTCAGCCTGATCTTGATCTCTTTCATTTGTTTCTGTTATTTCAAGTGGACTTGGGACTCTTCTTGTATGGATTGCGTGTATCCAAGTTGGCATGGACCAATATCACTTGATATGGTCCATGCCAACGTGGTTCCAAACACGACTTCCTTACATGTTTCTTCACCAGGACCCACTCTCCTGGACTTAGGTCATGCACTTGTTCTTGCTGTGTTGTGGTTGTAACTTCTCCAACCTGATGAAACACAGAACGCACCACATCAGCCAATCCTTTGCAATAATCGAACACTAGATCATGAGTTATATTCATAAATTGATTTGATGGAACTATTGGTTGTCTCACTGCTCTGCCCATACTCACTTTGTGGGACGATAATCCAGCCTTTTTTTATCAGGAATGCTTCTCAGACTCATTAAAACTAAAGGTAAAGCATCTGGCCATTTTAGTGCTGGGGATGCACTCACCTTTGAAAGTCTTGACTTAATTGTGCCATCAATTTGCTTGACCACACCTGAAGCTTCTGGTCGATAGGCAAAATGTAATTTTTGCTCAATTTGCAATGCTGCACAAATCAACCTTATTATTTCATTGCTGAAATGTGTACCTCCATCTGTTTCTAAAGAGACTGTGGATCCAAACCTTGGTATTATCTCTCTTAGTAGAAATTTAGAAACAGTTGGACTATCATTCTGTCTTGTTGGCTAAGCTTCCACCCAACAAGAGAATAGACAGACATCTACTTGGGGAGAGGATGCAGCCTTAGAGCTAGAGCGGTCGACCCCGAAGCTGTGATTCTGGGCAAAACACTGAGGGGCATATTCTCAAGAATGTGTGATAACCATCGTAAATTTAGCTTAAAGCAACTTTGCATATCGCAGTCTATTACGAGAAAATAACACTGTCTTAACGTCCAATTCCCAACCCGGTGGCACCATGCGATAGTAGCATGATAACGGGGAAAATGACTTCATAAAATCCAACACAATAAACTAAAAATGCGAAACACAAACTTCAAAAAGTTGCGATGCCCCAAAGCGCGTTACCAAAATCAGTAAAAATTAGTGACAGGCCTGCAATTCCAACACGTAATGCGGGAAAATGCACTATAAAAGCCCATAAAAAGCACACCAAAGCCAATTCAAACTGCGTAGCACCATGGATGCACCCGGACCGAATGCAGACGACAAACCGAACCCCACAAGCCCCATGGAGGACCAGCATGGAACCCGGTGTTCAGGGAAGGGCAAGGAGAAGAGGAAGAGGAAGACAGGGTTCAGTCTGCTGGAAGACCGGATCATCGTCACAGAGGTGATAGGACACTACCAACAACTGTTCGTCACCTCCACTGCGGCACTGAAAACCCAAACGGAAATATGGCAGACCATTGTCACCAACGTCAATGCAGTTGGAGTGTTGAGGAGGTCAATGGAGGAGGTCAAGAGGCGCTGGCATGATGTGCAAAGCAAGACCAAACAGAAACTCGCCGCCAACAGAAAGGCAGCAACGGTGACAGGAGGAGGGTGTCCTGATCCTAGAGCAACAGGGTGAGTAAAACCCAGGGACTTGGGGGACGGGGGAGATGGGCACAATGTCACACATGCATAATCATGTGTAGCACACTGCACATGCACAATGACTGTGGAAGATGTCCCTGATACTCTTGGCACACTGCAGTACACACACAAACACCAAGTAGGCCCCCGTCCACCATGTGCACATATGGGGCCCCACCAAATCACCAACGACACAGCCTATCCATGCACATTTGATGTGAGCCACACTGACCATGCAAGTGACCCTGAATGACCGATAGCATGGCAGCAGCTAAAATACATGACATGGTGCACGATTTGACATGGAGGTGGCACAGTGTGGATCACATCCCTAAAGGAGCAGGTTATACTCTGACATATCTACGTGCACCCACAACTCATGCCGTCCAAAAGATGCAGCAGACAAACAATGCACAAGGCCACAAAATCTGTCAAAGAGTACACATGACCAAAGTTCCAAACATTTCAGCCCCCGAAATGCACACACTTCAAAGGCACACTGCCTCAAAGGGATAAGGGTCCACGAATCCAGAGCTGCAGGGGCGACTCTCCCACAATGCAGCGCACACATATCAATCACAGAATATCAGCAATTTCAGCAATGTGGTACATAGTGCAACACCTACATCACACAGGACAGTGGACACAACATGTTCCGCTTGTGCGTAATAACTGGCCACTCACATCTGGCATTGCCTGACACTGTGTGATGACAATGTACGGGTACTACCACACATCCGTTATGTACTCGAAAAACCCACTGTCTGCCATTATATAGCCAGAACCACCAATACAGTCACAATGTGCATTGTCATGCTGTCTGTATGTGAACAACTGTAAAGCGGCAACATATGTGGGAAACACTGTTAACCTGCATCTCCCCTTAACATTGCAGAGGGACAAACAACACTTACTGCAGAGCAGACCACAAATCCCGTCAGTGAAGATGAAGAGGACAACCTGCACATATGTTCAGACACTCTCCTATGGCTAATGGACAGCCTCCGCACACCACCCCCAGGAGCAGGGCAGCCCAGCTGCCTCGAGGTGACTCCACCACCTGCACAGCAAGAAACACACACCACCACAGCTGTCTCCCAGGACCCCTACGAAAAACACATGGAATTTCAGTGCTGTGTTTTGGGTTGCCAGGTGGAGTTGGCTGATCAGCTGTGGGTGGGTTTCGAGCTCGTGGCAGCCTAGCTCGATGCCATACATGGGTGTCTGAGTCCCATCATGGATCACTTACAGCCCCTAATGGACACCCAATGTCCGCTCCATGCTCCACGGCAATCCTTGGCTGACATCACCGGGGCCATCACTCGGATACAAAAACTGTCTACTCAGACAGGAACCAGAGATGAGAGCACAGAGTTGGTACAGATGCGCAGGACAATTGAGACCATTGAGCAGATGCAGGCTGGAAGTATGGCTGCCTCGGCTGAACACCAGCGAGATGTAGCTGGGATCTTCCATGCCTTGCAGTTCATCATCCTGACATTGCTGCCATTGAACCGGTCCCAGATTACTGCAGAGGGAACTTTGACACACACATCTTCAACCCCTGATGTGTCAGTGGCACCCAGTGATGCAGCCCTATCACCTTCACACCCTGATGTGTCAGTGGCACACAGTGATGCAGCCATTACCCCTCCACACACACCGGACACTCCGGACACAGAAGAAGTATCAGAGGACTAAGATGTGGATGGTAATTACTGTGTGAGGAAGGAGGTATTAGCATCCATCACCGCCATATGACCTGTCCCTGTCTGGTCCTGCCCTATGCATCATGCCCTAGAACAACACATTCCACTGACCCCCGAAACACTTTGGGACATTCAACTGGACCCCAACATGGACTGCCATATTTTTACTGGTTGACAATTACACAGCAATCCTGCTGCGGACTGCGCTCTCCCTTTTCCAAATCACTTTTCAATCCCCAAAGGACTCTGGTTGGCCCACCACTGGGCTTCCATGTAATGTGGGCTTGGCATTGCCATGTACAGCTCCAGTTCCGGCATTCACCAGAATGTGAATAAAACATTCAAAATCACACAAATGTGTCATGACTACGTTTACTCAAGTATGAAAGTATGGATGAATGTATGGACAATTATTGCACAAGAAGGTACACCCTGGTAACTGACATCAATGCACATGTTTAACCCTGAGCCACATGGCAGTTGGATGACTGTGAAGGTGAGTACTAGCTGTGGCCTTATTGCACAATAACAACAGTCTTGCAACCTCCCAAAGTAGGCACATGTCCATGTATTGAATGGGGCTGTGTGTAGGAATGACCAAATTGATAGCATGCCAGAAGTGGTGTCTTACATCACATGTGACACCAGAACTTCACTTCATATACCTACTCAAGTACATCTGTGTGGACACATTCTGTTTTACTTTATTGCATTGCTCCACATGGTCAGAGGTTGGACACCATACTCACATTGCTGATGACACGTAAGTGCACTGACCTGCCAGCAACTATCCCGAACACAATGTGTGACTCACAGAGGTGGAGCAGTCCAAAGAGTCCCCCCCATTGTACAAGCGTCAGTCAGTCCCTCCCTCTGTACGGACAATGCTCATTGAGGCACACGATTTGTCATTCTAATCAACACTCATGACAGTTGGACAGTAGTAAAGTTGCGTTGACTTAATTGGCATGTGTGTGTCAGTATGGACAAGGCAACAGTCACAGCATGCAGGAACATGCATACGACATTTACACGCTGCATGGGAACATGTCGAGGTGCAAGAATTGGGGAGACAAAAATGTACTTGAAATCATTACAGATGGCAACGGTCTTAGCACACCTTGCTTTGCTGGTCGCGTAATGTGATGTTTGGTGTCTGCCTATTGCCCTGTGTGAGGGGACACGACTCACAACCCCTGGGGTCTGCCTAGTGCTCTGCCACCGGACTGCACCAACTGTCTGCTCTGCTGACAGTGATCAGGTGAAAGGGTCCAACAAGGTCACATGTTGTGCTACATTGCCATGTGTGTACTCTCCCCCCAGCAGTATGTCCGAATTGGTAAGGTTGCCAAATGATGCTGTGCTGCTCCGACCATGGAACTGCATCACCTCGCACAGGTGTGTGTACATATCTGTTGATCTACACACATGCATTCAGAGTCCAGATGAAGGCAGATATGTCAATTGTAGTGGTGGGATGTGTGAGCATTCTCCACGATCCAAAAAGGTGTTGGGACCTGTGCTGTGGGTGACAATCCGATGTGGCTACAGGAACGTAGTTACTCGTCCATGAATGCCAGTGCAGCTTCATGGGCAATGTGTTCCAATAGTACATCGCTGTCGGGTTGAAGGAACACCAGGGTGAGCCAATCCATTAACTGGTACAGGCAGATGTGCTCAGTCCACGGCGTTTCCCAATCCGCAACACAGCCCATTAGGGGAGTGCCTCGATGTGGTCACTGCACACGAGGAGTTGTGCAATCTCCCATGCACAACTGCCAGCACATAAGCCAAAGATCAGTGCATCCAATGCACAGCTATCACAGTGACACTCCTGTTCATGGGTGCACCGTCAGGTCATAATCTAATTCAGCTACCGTTGCTTTGGATAGGCAGACCTCCATTGGCCACTCAAAAGTGCATGATCGACAGTGGAACCAGGGCTGGACGCAGGTTACGTAGGCAAGACGGAAGCTCAGACTGAAACTGATTCGCAACGCAGGGATCCCAAAAGATGCAGCATTCTTGCACAGGACAGTTCCACGTGACAGGCGTTGTGCATGTGCCCGGGTATGCCTGACATAGCGTTTGTTAGTCTCTTAGCACTGGAACTCCTCAGACCGGCGGCAGGTCTGTGGATGATATGCTTCAGCTCAGGAGAATAAGTTGTATGTGTGTGCAACGTTTGGACGTATGGGTTGTTTTCAACCAATGTGTCAAGGGCATCCCTTGCAGGTGTAGGTCGTGCAGGGACAAGTGTGTGTGGGGTGTGGGCACGTTGGTTTTTCATTAGCGCCGTTTGTGGTGTGGGAATCGTCAGAGGCTGGCATGGTATCCCACTCAGGGTGTGCCAGCCGCATTCAGGACCAAGGTCGGAGGTTCAGTTGGCCTTCCGTCTTGTGTGTTGAGACAAAGGGTCTTTCATTCCTAATTTTAGGCTTAGTACTGCTTGCATTTCTTAACTGTGATGTGGCCTTCACAATTGACTTTGATGCCAGACCTGTGATTTGGGGTGCTCAAATTTCGAGACACACGCAGCTGTTGGCATGTTTGCATGAGCCAAGAGCCTGATTGGCCTTGCGCTCTTTGTTCAGTCTCTCTCTTTCTCTCTTTCATTCTCTCTTTCTCGCTCTCCCTGTCCTTTGATGAGTGCCTAACACACCTTCTTATCTTGGATACTGTCTTGCAGGCTGTGTGTCACAGACTGTCCAGAGATGCCCCACCATGACTCTTCAAGATAGTTGTTTGGAGACGAATTAGAATGTGACATTTTGTTTGGTCTTTCAATGGTGAATGAATGAATCAGGATTTCAGTATTCAGATGTAGATTGATTGTTTCAATTTTGTGAAATCAGGCGGGTGCTTGTTTTTGAGCCGTTGATGTGCAGTGTCTTGGTCCGGGGAAGGTGGGGTGTGCCCGGGGTGGTTCCCAGGGGGAATGGGGGGTGGTCCTCGGGGTGGTGGTGGTGGGTGTTGTGGTCCTTTTGGGTATCCGGCCCGCATGTTCAGTAGCTCCATGGCATTTGTTGTTCTTCAGGTGTGGGTCTGGGCTGGGCTCCCTTTAGTGGTACAGACTGTCGTCCGACTTTGTACCACGTCAGAGCAGGTGTTAGTTTTCTGCTGCTAACGTGCCTGATTGCATGTTTTGTGGTCTTTTCACTGATCTGGCTGGTGATTGAGAATGTTGCGGAGTGGTGTTGTTGCTGCTTTTGGCACAAGAACGCCTACTCTGCATCTCATTAGCGATAGTAGCGGGGGTCATCTGTGGCACTGTTTTTTGCGGCTGCTATCGCAGGTAAACTGGTGCTACGGGCTGTTAGCACCAGCTTGTGAATGGGGTGATAATTGTATTGCGACTTTGGCTGCGATAAAGTGCTGAAAACTCCTTGAGAATATGCCCCTTAATCTCCCCGTGCCTAACAACAAAAAATGAATGTGTTCTTCTGTAACGAAACTGGTGCTCATGTAAAGCGCTCTGATACCCGATGTCTCGCGTCTAGTTCGCCCTATATGAAACTCTAAAAAATAAAATAAGAATAAAAATACCAACACATATTTTAATCCATTACATGGAGGCAATTCTATAAAGTCTGGCTGCAGTCCCGTAAATGGACCCGTTGCTTTTCCAATTCATCCCAAACTAACAACTGTTTTCCTCCATGCAGTTTGCTGCTGGCAAGTTATGCACCTCTGGCAAAGACTTTCTGCAATGACCCTGAACGTGGGTTTATACCATGTGTGTTTCAACAACCTTATCATTGTGTTTCCCTACATGTGTTAGCCCATGGTACATTCTTGCCATTTATGACAACAGGCTGTCTGGCATTATTGGTCTTTCAACAGTGTAAACCCACACTCCATCTTCAGTCCTACGTGAGAAACCTGCTTTTGATTCAAATTTATTTTTCTAACTCACTAGCTTCTTCCCACAATTGCCTAATTTCTTCCCATGTCTCCACAGAAGAAAACATTAAATGACAATTTGTATCATATTTCTGCATCTATTTGTTAATTGAAATTCAATTTTAGGCACAAAAACGTGCAACTTGATCCACGTAACGATTCCCTTTAGTCACATATTAATTTCCAGATTTATGCGCAAAACACTTTACCACTCTAATCTCTTTGGGCAATTGTAGTGCAACTAGAAACTCTTTTACATGATTAGCATTCCAAATTGGTGAACCCAATGATGTCAAAAACGCATGTTGCAATCATAATTGACCAAAATCATGGACCACTCCTAAACTATATTGACTATTAGTGAATATGGTTATTCTCAGATTTTTGCCAATTATACATGCTCTGGTCAATGCGAACAATTCAGAAATTTGTGCAGAACCTACTCGGCCACTGTACAGACTGCATATGAAGCATGCATGGTACCTTTATCATCTCTTAGACAAGAACCATCTACAAACATTACACAATTTGATTCAGGCAAGGATGTGTCTTTTATATTAGGCCTTGGTTTTGTAGACAATTCAGTCACATCCAGACAATCATGATCAGCCTCATCCACCACTTCCTCACAACTTGGACTTGGTAACTGTTGGATCCGGGGGTCTCTAGTTGGCAAAGGTAGGTGCCACTGTCCAAATAGGGACCCTTGCTTCTAGTCAGGGTATGGGGGAATACACTCTTTAGATAACCCCTGCTCACACCCTTGGTAGCTTGGCACGAGCAGACAGGCTTATCAAAGGCAATGTGTAAAGTATTTGTACCAACACTCACAGTAACACATTGAAAACACCACAAATGGACTCCACACCAGTTTAGAAAAATAAAGTTATTTAATCTAAACTAGACAAGACCAAAACAATAAAAATTCAACATACACAGTTCAAGAATATGATTTTAAAAGAGTTCTAGGTTTTGCGTTAAAATAATACACAGTTACGTCACGTTTAGTCAAAAGTACCTTTAGATGCGACAAAAGTTCCAAATGGAAGCTGCAGCATTGAAAAACAAGCGATGCTTCACTCCTGAGACCCTGGGGAGGTGATGCAACAGCCCCGCTGGATGCAGCGGGCGTGTTGCGACAAATCCGGTCTGTATGGGGAGGGATGCAATACCTTGTATCGATTCCGGTGCGCAGGTTCCATAGGAAGCGTCTCGCAAAGGCACGATGCGACGATCTTCGGGATGGTGACGATCTCAAATGCGGTGGCGATGCGCAGCACAGTGTCGACCTTCTCCTCTCGCTTCCCTCGATGAGATGGCTCTGCGACAATGTTCGCAGCGAAGTGATGCGGTCCACAAGCAAGCGGTGCGGCGATCTCACCCAGAGATGACAGGCTCTGTGATGATACTCACATCGTCAGGTATCATCCTGCACCGGACTGATGTGTTCCGCAAGTGAAGGATGCGTTGGCTCTTGCAGCAACAACGGGCGCTGCGACAATCTCGTTCTTCGCAACGGCTGTAATTCCCTCGCACTGTCGGGGATGCGCTCCGCAAGCGAGCGATGCATGAGAATTTGCAGATTGTCTTAGTTTCTCCTTGTCCAGCTTCCCAAACAGCAGGCCACAACGTCCAGAGGCCCCTCAGTCGGATTTAGCACTCTAGGAAGGGCAGAACTCTCTCAGCAGAGTTCAGAGGGGAAGCTGGGGGTAAAGTCATTTTGTTCCTGGGACTTCTTAACAGGAGGCCAGCTCTCTTCGGACCCTTGGAGATCTCTTCAAGCAACGGGACTAAGCTCCAACAAAGTCCTTCCCCTCTCCTTGGCAGCAAAGCAACTGCAGGTCAGCCCACAAACAAACAACAGGACAGTCCTTCCTCTTTAGTCTTCCAGCTTTCTCCTTGGCAAAGGTTCCTTTTTGATTCCAAGATGATCTAATTTTCTGTAGTCTGGGTAGCCCTTTTTATAACAGTCTTTCCTTTGTTCTCTAGAGGCAGAGAGGCCTTTGCATGGTCAGAACCAGTTCAGGTCAGTTCATGAGCACTTTGTTTTTCTGTCTTCTCCTCTCCTTTTAGAGAGAGGGGCAGGGTCATCAGCCGCCCAGCAGGAGGTGGAGCCAGCATTGTGGGAGGCAGGCACAGCCCTATTCAGGCCAAGGTGCTATGCCCTCCCCCCACTCAAAATGCAGATGCAGCCAGTCAGCCTAGGGCTGACTCATTCACCCTCCTGGGGGCTCCTCAGCCCCTGTCACTCTCAAAACAGACAGTCAATTCACAAACAGGCCGAGGCACACAGAAAGGTTAGACAAGAGAACAGCCACTTTCTAAAAGTGGTGTTCTCAAACACAGGATTTAAAAACCATCCTTCCTAAAAGATGTGGTATTAAATTCTGAGTTCAGGGATACCAGACTTTAATTTTCTATCGTGCTCCTATGGGAAGATATGCAGGTAAACATTATACTCAGCTTTCCCCATTATAGCCTATGGGCAAGATAGCCCTCTCAATAGTAAAAAACAAAAATGGCTGTAATTCACTACCAGACACTGGCCAGGACAGCATGGCAGTTAGCAACTGCACACAGGCACTGTGGTGGCAGGCCTAGGACACCATTTTAGGGATACTCCTGTGGGTGGCACAATCAGTGTTGCAGGTCCACTAGTAGCATTTGAATCACCTGCCCTGGCACACTCAGCGCACTTTACTAGGGACTTCCTGGTAATACAAATATGCCAATCATGGATAACCAATCACAATAATAATTTATACAGAGAGCATATGCACTTTAGCACCGATCAACAGTGGTAAAGTGCCCAGAGTCCTATTGCCAACAACCACAGGTTAGAAAAAAATAAAGGAGGAAGAAGCAAAAAGTTTGGGGATAGCCCTGCAAAAAGGGCCATTTCCAACAGTAACAATGTAGCTGGATTCAAATTTGTGCATTTTGTCACAGTCATGTTCTGCGCTCCCAGAATCACTCTTTCATATCCTGTCAACTGACTACTTGTAAGATGCTGTGTTCTTGTCAACAAGTTCTCAACAGAATGTGGCACATACACTCTCAATGAATGTCCTATTATCATTGATTCACTCTGTTCCAAACGCACACAAGTAGTAGACATCCTGGTAACGCTGCAGCCACTGAATCTAATGTTGCAGAAAAATATGCCACTGGCGAGGTGCTGTTCCATGCGTTTGCATTAGAACTGAAAGTGCACAACCATCTCTCTCACAACAGAATAGTGCAAAATCCTTGCTATAATCTGGCATTCCTAATGCAGGTGCTTGACAAAGGCTGTCTCGCAAATCTACAAATGCCCTCATGCATTCTTCATCCAGTTCAATTAGATTGGTTACATCTTTACGTGTCAATCTCTGTAATGGCGTGGCTGTCAGTGAAAAGCCACTGATCCATTGTCTGCAGGATCCAACTATAACCAACAACATTCAAACTTCTTTCTGTGTGGATTCATTTGCAAGATCACAGTTATCCAATCTTGTGATACTTTTCTGACTCCTTTCTCAATTTTGTGGCCCAAATATAAAACTTCTTTTTTTGGCAAAATTGCAATTTAGCACCTGACATTTTATACCCACCTACTGCCAAATGGTTCAGTAGAGCAATTGTATCTGTCATACATGCGTCCCTCGTCTTTGATGCAACAAGCAAGTCATCAATGTATTGTACCAAAACTGAGTGTTCTGGCATTACCAATGATTCTAAACACTTCTTCAAAATCTGATTGAAAATTGAGGGACTCTGTATATACCCGAGGAACTCGGCACCATGCCAAAACACGGTCTCCGAACCAGAATGCAAACAAATATTGGCTATCTGGATGAAAGGGTATTGAGAAAAATGCTTGCCACAAATCAATCACAGCAAACCACTCGCAACACAAGGAATTTGGTAAAGAATTACTGCTGGGTTTGGCACTATTTTGCAACAAGGTATCATTATCTTATTAATTTTGCTCATGTCTTGAACTATCCTATACTTACCACTCGGTTTCTTAATCCCCATAATAGGTGAATTAAAAGAACTCCCTAGTATCTCTCTCAAAATGCCTTGTTCAATCATTAATTCAATTACAGGTGTTACTCCTTCAATGGTCACAGAACTCATTTGGGAGTGTGGCATTTTTGAAAATTCTGCACCTTGTTTGACTGAAATCTGAATAGGATCAACTCCTTTCATCAATCCAATATCTTTCCCTGAAAAATCCCACACACCAGTCATCACCATGTCTCTTAGTTCAGCAGCAAGTCCTTTGCTATAAATAAAGGATATAAATCATCCACTTATGCCCCTTGCCATCATTACCTTAAACACCACATCCTCGTCCTTCATATGAAATGCTATACCATTGGTATACAATAGATGGTGCAATTCCGTTTGCATAGTAAATCTCTACCTAGCAGGTTAACCGGAATTGTATCACACGTCAAAACAATGCAAGTCTTTAAAATCTCCAATGTGCACCTTCATTGGTTTTGTCACTGGAGTTCTGATAAATTGATTTGAAACACCTACAATTTGGATAGTATCTCCAGAGAGGGGTAGGTTAGAGATTTCCACAGTTCTCACAGTGGAATGGGTAGCACCAATGCCTACAAGGAATGTAATGACATTACCTTTAACTTCTCCATCTACAAAGGGACCACATTGATCTAACTCTAGAGATGCGCCAAATACGCACTCCTCCTCCCCCTTCAGGCGCTGTCATTGAGATGTATCTGAATTACTCTCCTGGCACTGCAACCAGTATTGTGAAACCATTTGCATATTTTGATTATTGCTAGATTGCTCACCTGCATGAAAACCTACATTCGCCCTGTATCTTTATACCTGAGCCTTCACATCATTTGGCATTGGTGCTTGTGGTATTTGAACCTGTGTAACTACCTGTTGTGGTTGATTTCCGTTCACCTCAACTTGCATTTTCTGATTAAAATCCTTATTCATTTCATTATTCCCTAGGAAAACATTACACTTGCGTTTCCATTTTTCCAACTTGCTGCACGCATAACAGGGACATTTCTTTTTCATCTCTTCTTTATTACCTCTACCCCTATCTCTTATTTGAGTAGAAACACCATCATTCATCATGACACCTTCCATCTTAGAAATTTGACCTTTCTGGTTCTGAACTTCCCTTGGAAACCTGTTTGAGAAAAATCCACAAAATTACAACCTTTCTGTGCTGCTTTCATCTGTGCCCACATTAATTTCTCTTTCAACTTCTTATGTCTTGATTTAATATCATCACTACAATATTTTGCATACCGCAATATCTCATCTACACTTTTATTCTGCCAGCAAATCAAATGCTGCTGAATCGTTACTAATCTCTGGTTTCAAACCAAACACAAACTTATACACAAAATGTCCCATATCTTTATCAGTTATGCTTTCAAAACCACTATACTGTTTAAATACCTGTAAATTCCTCTCATAATAAGCATGTGCTGTTTCTTTCATCTCCTGGGTTGTTCTATCTATTTTTACCCAATCTGTCTCTTTTGGTGAAATCTTTCCGTTCAAAAAGGTAATTACTTGATTATATTTTTTCATCACTTCATCTGATGGTGCTCCAGTCTTTGCATCTCTGGGCTATTCTTCTTTTGACCAATCTACTCCAATTTTACACTCAACCCATAAATCAGCTGGAACCACAAAGTCAAACAAACCATCTAAATCTTTCAACAAGACTTTTGTAACCTTCACAAATCTTTCTACTCGTTTGTACCACTCAACTGGTTTTTCTGTCAATCTGGGAAACTCATTTGTAAAAGACAGTATATTCTGCCTTGACCACGGAATGTGAACATATCCACCTCCTGGTACCTCTCTCATTGTATACATCATTTCAGTCATTGTTGTCTCTGTCCCTGTTTCTCTCACTGGAAACATAGATGATGCTCCTTTATTTGCAAGCATTTCGTATTTCTTTTTAGCCCACCTGCCTTTCCAATGTTCTATGTCACCCCATCTTCTTAATGTATTAATCAACTCTTTAATTTGCAATCGCTTACCGGAAGCATTCAAACTCTCCAAATCTTTATCACTAAAATCCAATCTATATGTCTGTGGCAAAGCCTTTGCTTTTTCTATGTCAACTCCATAAGTTTGTGTAACTTCAGCAAATCTCTCATGAAGACTCTTCACTCTCATTGTAATATTTTTACACAAAAACAACAATTCTTCTTCCTGAAATTTACTCAATATTTATGGACTAATCGTACCTAAGATCATTTCTTCCAAGTCTGCTTTTAATCTACTTACATCCATGCGCATATCCACTTTATTAGACACCATCCCTCTAATCCATTTATCCAACTCTTCCGGTGATGGTCTTATTGAACCTCCTGAGGTAGATGTCACTTGCTCTCACATTCTGTACTAATCTTCTAGGTTTTATCTGCACATTACGCTTTGGGGTTTCTACTGATCTTTCTGAAATATCAATCAATGTTCCTGTCTCACTTACTTCAGTACCACTATTAATCCTGTTATCATGAACAGGTACTGTCAATGTATGCACTTGCAAAATATCCCGACCCTCACTGTACAATGGAACTATGGGACCAATCGTCACAAGAACTGATAGAGCTTCTGCATTCAGATTCTATTGAGTAATCTGTTGTGTCAAATCATCTTTTACCTGACTCATTACATTTGTATTTCTCACTTGTAAAGGCTGAGGAACCTCTACTTGAATCAATGGAGTATTCGGGGTAATTCTCTCCAGTTCTTCCTGATATGGTGAAGGTCTGTTTAGTAATAATCCATCCAACAACTCATAATCAACTTCATTTGGATCTGGATGTGATAATTCTACATTTTTCTTTTTCTCTTTACACCTTCCTCCAACCTGATCCTGTACTACAACAACCGGATATAAACCCTCACATACTGCAATCACATCTCTACTCCACTTTTTCATTTGGGCATCCCAGTTTGCCTATGAGTATCTACTCACAGTATTTCTGTATTTATTCTCAAACCTGTTTCTATCTCTCTTATATGCCTCATGTTCCCATTCTTCAAGTGCTTCAGACTGCATAGGTCTAGGATTTGGTTTGATTGACCAGCGCCTTGAGACCCTCACGGGTGAGTAGCACGCTATGTAAACCGCTGATTGATTGA
Source organism: Lissotriton helveticus (assembly GCF_964261635.1). Classification (NCBI taxonomy): domain Eukaryota; kingdom Metazoa; phylum Chordata; class Amphibia; order Caudata; family Salamandridae; genus Lissotriton; species Lissotriton helveticus. Next base: position 1,476,514,740 of record NC_136065.1, read on the forward strand.
TTGATTCATTCATTCATTCATTTGATATCTCAGGTTATATAAAATCCTTACATTAAAAATACCATACACTGAAAATGCCAAATTCCCATCTCTTAAAAGAAGGAGTACTAACAGGCGGTATATGAATTCCCTCTCTAATAAGTATGGGCTCATCTTTCCTAAACAAAGTCTTCATCATTTTCAATAACTTCATTTTATTTTATTTGTTTTACTAAATCAGGCAAAACAAAAGAAATTCTTTTATATTTTCACAAACACTATACGTTCACACTAACCAATACCAGCGCGGCTCACACCAACCAACCAATACCAGCACAGCACTCTTTCGTGACTATTCACACTAGCTGACCAATGCCAGTGCGGCTCTCCGTGATGTCAGTATAACTCCTACACCTGACCCTCCCTTTACAAAAATAATTTGCAGTAAATTACAAACTCTTCTCAAAAGAAAACAAGATTAGAAACAACAGATAAACAAACCTGCCTGTCTACTCCGTTAAAAGACAGAGATAGATTCAAAAAAACTAAAAAATCTTTCGCTACTAGCGGTATATCAACCAGCATTACTCCACCCTCAATCAAGTGAAAATCCTCAAGACTTCTTCAGCTGCGTTTTCTAAGCTAGCTTCAAAATTCTCTATGCAATATTAACAACCCAACTGTTGCTCAATACCACATCAGCAGACAACGCAATACTACTTAGTGTATGCCACACTAAACCTGCCCATTATGCTAATCCCAGGATCTTAAGCCACTTCGGACCCATCTCTCTTAAGGTCAACGACAGACCACAACATATACCATGATACAAAATAGTAATAATCATTAATTCCATCTCAATAAATTGCCAATTTAATCCATAAAACCATCAAGTCTGTGACCAAAAACTGATCCAGCGGAAAGGGATTTTGCTAATTTCTATCATCTGGACCCAATTTAATCCCTAACAGTCCCTTTCATTCTGCATGAGTTTAAAACACTTTACCAATTTTTCTACCATCTATTTTATTCTATTTCCTCTCTGATGAATCTTTGTCAGTGGTCAGGGATTGGCATGGGATTGACAGAATTCTAAAATAAGAACCTAATTAAAGGAATAATCATTCAATATAACTTATTCTCTAAAGATCCAACCCCCCATGTATCGTCACACAGAAAATTATTAAACCCCATTGGTTTAAACCAAGGGGTGTCTAGTCACTCCACTTTCGATGTGCCTAACTTTTCAACAGTTCCTTTGTCTTTAGATAACTTTTGTGTTCAGCCTTCAGCAGAGAAAACTCAGATAATCTCTTCCGCGGCTTGCACATATCTCCATCTCGCTAATGTATCATTCTTATAGTACAAGTGTCTTCCGCTCGGGAAGGAAGTTCCATTCATAATGTTCATTGTTTCTTCCATATAACCTTGGCCATCTTCAGGAACTCATGATGGACAGATTTAATTATTTTTGCAGTCTACATTCTAATAAGAACATTAAAACCCCAAAAGACTCTTGTGTCCTTCTCTGCAGAAAAGTAAAATGCACTCTAGGAAAGATAAATACACATGTGATTATCGTTGTCATTTTACAAAACTCCCCTATTAATGCTCTAGAAATGCTTTGTTTGCATTTTCTTATGCTATGTACATTGTTGTCAGTTAGTGAAAAAAGAAACTTGTGGCTTTTGGCTGTTATTTCTGTATTTGCAGCCTTCTACAAAAGTGCTACAAACACTAATTTCTCCCAGCACATGTATGTGCAGTTTTCATCTTCCCCTTTTTTTTGCACTGTTCATTTTCACACCGTTTGTTAATAATCACACAATGAGGAGTTCAATCCGAGCAGGTTTTATTTTGCAAAAACTCTAGTCCATCATTGCCATCTGTCTACTTTAGGAAGTAAGGGCTTGATTTAGACCTGGACTCTGTCACAACAGTGATGGATATCCTGTCTGCCGAAATATAAATCCTATATGATATTTCGGTGGATGGGATATCCGTCACCGTTGCGACGGTTTAACCTGCCCCAAAGATCTAAATCAGGCCCATAATCTTTAAGCAGACAGAGGGCTAACTTTAGGATGTTCACGCAGGGCAGGGCAGATCATGTAGCTATAATGTTGTTCATATTGTATGCCAACCTGAAAGTTTAGATTCCCACAGGAATAAAACATGTAACAATTATTTTCAATATGTACATTACACCACTTTGTGAGATCATCTACGTACATAACTGGCACCCTCGCATGCATGCTGGTGATAGATCTATATCTCATTCCAAGGTAACTCAGAGGCAGTCTGTGGAGTCCCTAAACATATTACTTGCACGAGTGGTCACTTGGATTGACATTGATACATTGAATAATTTTTGTCCTGCAATTCTTTATAGATTTTTCTAAATTTATATGCATTTCTATACAAATTAAACAGAGTCATATATGGTCACAAACCTAGTACATATTTCACTGTTAGAAATAAGGAACCTTCTCATGAGGAAAAAGAAAAGGAATATCAGTGCAAATAAAAATAATAACAGCTATATCAGCTAGAGTTAAGTAGTGGTAAAAAGTAGAGTCGTAAACAGACAACCGTTCTTTAAAAAAATTATAGTAATGATATTCGCCTGGCTGCCTTATGGGGAATATCCCCTGCTACTCCCATCACCCCTTCTTAATGGTTTATCTACAGCAAGGTCAGTGTTGTATAGTGGACACTACAATGTATAGACCTGAAGTGTTCATATGTTAGCTAGCAACACTCTGAGTAATGACAGATATACTATTAAATTGAATCTTAAAGCACACATGATGCAAGCAGGAATTGATTATTATGGGCTATGAAATAAACTTAGAATTGGGCCAGTACAAAAATCCCATAATTTTTAAAGTCTTTCTTGTTCCTTTGACCAAAATGCATAAACGTAATGAATTTTGATCAAATATTTATAACTCTTTTTTACAGGACTTTTGTTTTCTAGCAGTCACTGACATTCTATTGCTTTTTTCCGTGGGAACTTAAGAATGCACTCTATGCAAAGCTTCACTTGTGTATAAGATGGGAGAGCCAACTAGTGCAGAAAGCTTCCAAACAAGTGTAGAAACTGGTCTGTTATTTAGACAATACACATTTTATTTTGTAAGGCTAAAATTAATGTTAATACGTGTTTCTCTGCTCTCCTAGAGGCAGTATTTGTCAACTGAGACAAAATTAAGCTGATTTGTCATTCTTGAGTCTTGGTGGTAGTAGTTTTGTGACCTGCAAGGGGTAGTGGGGTTTTATTCAAAGAAAACATATAATGCCCACCAAGAACCACAATGAGTTTGTCAAAATTATTTCACATTGAACATTAACCAGAAGAAGTCAGGATTCAAAGAGATGCCATGTGGTCACATTTAGGCCCAGGCAGGAACACCACCATTTCACAAGTTCACATTTTAAATGTTACATCTTTTCTTGAACATTGACACTTGACACACTTTTGCTTGCGTACTTGTACAGATACTGTTCCATGAAATAGCTTTGCCTACATTTACACATCTTCGTAGGCACATTATGAGATCCTTGAACATTCTGTACAAAAGCTAAAGTTCACTGTGCAAGATGTTCATTATTTTTCCCTCAGCAATAGTTTTGTCAGGGAAGAATCAATAGTGGCAGCCTGACTGGGACTTCTGCATGGCAACATGGGTAATGTTTACTGTATAAAGGGCATCACTCCTTTGTTTAAGTAGAAGAGCATATTGCTGGGACTGATGAAGTTGACCTATGCTGTAATTCCAGCTCAGCTGATTCCTGTTTACCTCCTACAAGGTATGAGGCCCAGCTCTCCACCAAGACTAACCCCCTAATGACACTTACCCGCAGGTAACAAGGGAAATAGATCACCCTACAGGGATTCTGGCAGATTCACCCACTCTAAGAGCACTAGGATATGGAGCGCTAGGTAGGAACACATCTATAACGTTACATTTATGCCATTCTTGTAATGCTAATCACAATGCTCTGTTTCCTTCTATTGATCATTGCAGCACACAATTTTAGGCAAGAATCACCATGCTTCAATAAATATTGAAATGCCATGCTGTGTCTTCCTTGTGTATCTCCTTGGTTATGCATGAGTAACCAAACAAAAAGGTTCTAGATCTGTTACCACGATTTCCTTGGGAGTCAGGGTTGTCATGTTCTGAGGTTGCAAGTTCCACCTGTCACCATACCTGATTAGGGATTCGGATGGTGCACTGAGAGTTATCAGTATAAAGGCCAACCTATCCTGATGGTGTGCGTAGAATCAGTCTTGCACAGTTTTGACATTTATGTTGTCGAACAAACGCAAAGTTCTACTGAGAAAGTATAAGCCAGATAACAGAGAATTGAGATGGATAGCATAAGAGCGGTTGTTGATGAGTAACTATGCTCTTGGAACACCATAACCCCATGGACATCAATTCACACAAATGTGGGGGATAGTGGGAGTGACATCCTGTACCTTTGGACTCAATGACATCACTCTGTTGACCACTTTCATGAGCCATAGTCCCTCAACAGTCACATATTTGATGATGAGATGTAAAGAGGAGTAAGAGCAAGAAGTGGAACCTCCACGACTGTCCCTCCTGCTGGCTTCATGACCCATGAGACAAGGGAAAGCAGGGGAGTGGGACTAACCAGAGCAAAATACTGGGGCTAGGAGACTGCAAACCAGCATCAGCACACATCGTTTTTGCCCGTGACCCTGGGTGTCGGCGCACACAGCACACAGGAGTCGTCCGGGGCACGCCCGGGTGAAGCCTAGGCCAAGTGCGGGCCCGTCTGAGCTCGTCAGAGACAGGAAGGGGGTGGGCCACCCCCCTGTGATTTTATGAATTAAGGCGGACACAAAGGTGAACTCCAGCTACGTAATAAGGTACTTATTTGAATTTGTGTTTCCTGAGGGCCCGTCTGTAATCTAGCAACAACTTGCCCACAAAATGAGAAAACGCACGGCCACTGGTCTATTGGTGGGAGGGGGGGTTGTGGGGACCCTGGATGCTTTTCTGACAAGAGCAGAGTCGGTTTTGACCCACCAGATTCAGCTCACAGAAAAAAGACTCTCACCTGAGACCTTGGCAGCACAAAAATGGTCATCAATGGGAGGTTTCGTCATGGCTAAATCCCCCAGGGGCAGGCAGCAATCTATTAATCACTCATGTCCTACCACCCCTGGTTCTAGTAATAATGAGAAAATAGTCAATCTCCCAGTTTCACCAACAGCAGTTACAGTCATACAGATTAATTCCACTAAGTCGGCCCAAAACAGTGCAGGGGACGACGAGCCTGACTTTTCGCCCATACTGGTAGAAGAGACACCGAGTCCTTCCACTCCTTCCATGGCACACAATGCAATTCCATCTGGCTCGTGCCGTGTTGAGGTCATTACATGATCCAAAAGGGCCACCAGGCAAAGCATGACAATTATACCGAAGTCTCCGACGGCAGGCAGTGGAGAGCCGCCTGCGAAGCGAACGAGGGGAGGAGTCTTACAAAAACAAAAGCAAAAACCTAGATCTAAGTACCAAGGAATTAGGTCTCCTAACAAACCCGTCCCAGAATCTAACAAAGGATTGGCCGCAAATCAAATTTCCAACAGTGGCAAGGACACCAGTATGGAGCTTGGGGATGATCCTGATCAATGGAAAAGACTGGAGACTTTGATGTCTCACACTACAGGGAAGATGGGCAGATTTGGCTTGGGGCTCAGTAGTTGTGCAGGGGCTGACATTTTTTAGTAAGGGTTACAGTTTACTTTTTATAAACTTTTGCAATGCAACATCACATGGACCGGGTTCTGCTAGCCTGCAAAAAACTGGACACTAGACTTACCCAGAGAATCAGGAACGAGGGCTGATGGTGCCCCAGCTGGTTCTAGCAGGCGATTTTAACTGCCATTTTTGCCCAAACCTGAGAGCAGCATGTGGGGATTGGTCAGCCTGTACACTTGAGGACGGTTCACACATGGAACACACAAAGTAGGGAAGGGAACTCTATGGCCTACTATAAAACGTATGCGCAAACACACACTATGGATCTGATTGATGTTAAACAGCATATAACGGCTCATCCCACATTTAAAGGTAGGGGATGTGCCTCATTCATTGATTATATTTTTGTCTCTGCAGCTCTCAGAAATTGTGTGTCTGGGTTCAGTATTGGCTACATTGCCTTTAGTGATCACAATCCTCTTGCCTTATCCCTTGTTGACGCACATCACCATCAGGAACCCCTTAGAGCGGGGGTGGGGTGGCTAGGGCCACGAACCAAGGCAGGAGGTTGCGATGGACCCAGGTCAATGGCAAGGCCTTTTATAGATCTCTTTTAAAAGAAGGAGAACAGGTCATTTTAAGGTGTTTAGACCGAGAAGTGGAAGGGACAGAATTATTTGAGGCTTTTAAGGGCGTTGCTCACATAGTTGATAGTTTGCTGAGAGCCCCAGCTCATAGGGTCAAAACGGATAACCCGAGATGGTTTGACCCAAAATGCTCTCGTGCCCTGAGAGATTTGAAAGATGCCTTAAAGATCTACCCAAGAGGTAGGGACTGGGTGACCCTTTGCTGGAAAAAATACAGGTTAGCTATCAAGCGATGTAAAACTCAATTACAACAGCTAGCATGAGACGACTTGACAAAGGCAATGACATTAAAGGTTCTTCTACCGCCTTCTGGAGAGTCATAAATAATCCCTGTTTATAAGATGCTAATAAACCTGGGCTAGGCAATAACATTCGGCCGGAGCAATGGCATGAGCATTTTTAAGGGCTTTATAATTACCATTCAAGCAAGCAGCAGTTGCAGGAGCAGGGCGGAGAGTGGAGGACACTCCCATTAAGATTCTCACTGGGCGAAGTTAAAACAGGAATTGAAGGTTGATCCAGGAATAAGGCCCCTTGCCTAGATAGGATCCCACCCGACCTTTTTATAAGCAACGTGGATCTTTGGGCGCCTTTCCTGACCAAGGTCCAAAATGCACCAGTGGACACAGTAATGCCAGCCTCTTGGTCCACAGCCACGAATGTCTCCATCTTTAAAAAAGGTAATAAGGATAGCCCACAATGTTATCGTCCGATCTCCCTCATTGACGTGTCAGCGAAGGTATTAGGGCATGTGGTGTTAAGCCGGCTTACTGATTGGGCTGAGGATCACCGAGTTATAACTGATGTCCAATTTGGTTTTAGGCCTGGGAAATCTACCACCTGGTCGGTGGTAGATTTCCCAGGCCTAAAACCAAATTGGACATCAGTTATAACTCGGTGATCCTCAGCCCAATCAGTAAGCCGGCTTAACACCACATGCCCTAATACCTTCGCTGACACGTCAATGAGGGAGATCGGACGATAACATTGTGGCTTAATTTATAGCTTCTTTCAACCAAATATACATTAGTCAGTCCAGGGACGATGTATATAGCATTTATGGACTTGACTGCGGCCTTTGACAGAGTCAATGGAGGGAAATTATGGGTAATCAGGGATGGGCTTGGTGTGGACCCGGGGCTTATTAACATCTTAAAATCCTTGCATCTGAATACCACTGCTGCAGTTAGATACAGTTAGGAGGGAAAATAACAGAACCCTTCCCGTGCTCTAGCGGGGTCAGACAGGGCTGTATACTAGCTCCTTTCTTGTTTATGTTATATATATACGGTCTTGACTGGGAACTAAGCACTATACAGGTAGACACCCCTAGGATAGGCACCCGTGGGATCCCCGTTCTGCTTTATGCAGACGACGTGGTGCTCCTTGCCCGCACCCCTAAAGCCTGCAGCTCTTAATAGATGGTTTTGTGTCGGTTATGGAGAATCTGGACCTATCCCCTAATCTGGCAAAATACAATGTCATGGAAGTGTGCAAAAAAACTGGCAAATCCTATAATTACACAATTGTATCTCACTGCTTGGGAAAGGTACAGTCCGTGTTGTATGTGGGAATTGTATTTGATGGTCGATTAAATTTTAATTATTTATTAGAAGAGAAATGCCGAGTCATGACAAGATGTACCGGGTAAATAATGAACTTTGCACAAAGGCTAGGACGGTCGTCTCCAGAGCAGATCCTCAAACTATATAGCTCGATGTGCTGTGCTAAAGTGCTATATGGAAGTGAGGTGTGGGGATTCATTGAGGCCAACCAACTGCAAATTGAAGAGAACAAGTATTTTTGGCATCTGTTAAAAGTCGCCCAGAGCACTCCATGCCATATTGTCCATGAAGAATTGGGTGCTCGCTACATTACTGATAGAATGGCAGTTAAACCTCTAGTTTGCTGGGTAAAGACCTGGACAAATGATGAGGCGGCTTTAAACAGGCAGGTTATAGAAGACTGCCTCTCCTTGAATCATGGGCTAAAAATCCCCTGGCTAAAATAAGTGAAGGAGTCTCTTGAGAAAATGGGATGTGCAGATCTTTTTTATTAACCCCTCCAAAATGACCATACAGGACAAAGCCCTGGTCAAGGATCGATTCTTCAAGTATGTTCCGATTCTTCGGGGAGACAGAGAGCTAGCCGTCAGTGAGAGAACACTTAGTAACTAAGTCTACCGATGGCATCGAACCATACCTCTGGCTTGTCTAAGCAGCGCCCATGATAGATTTTTAATGACCCAGTTTAGGCTAAACCTTTTGCATCATGTCTTAGCAGACCCGGCAGGGTTCACACCGTCCATAGAGACGAAGGGGCCCTGTGGTTCCGACCACAGGTCTCCACAGGACACCCTTCACTTTGTTTTACTTTGTCCATTTTACTCACACCCCAGAAGTCTTAGGTTTTATTGAATTTGGGGCATTCTTCCAATAGATGGTATAGTATCAAACTTAACTATCCCAAATGCTCCAAGGATGAAGCAAGAATTATCCAGCCTTTACATTTATATTTTTGTTGACTTTGCAATTACATCACACGTGCCTGCTAATATAAAGATACAACACGTGCATTTGCATTCATTTTTAACAGGCCAAGATTTAATAGTTGAGCTTTTCCAGATGGTTGAGGTCACCATTCCAGTCAGCCCAGGGACCTACCACACTTGAATATTAATGGTGCTCTTCAAGAAGACACAGTTAGCTGCCTGATCTCTGTCCTCGTCTTGGCTGCACCTCTCTGGCCACTTGGAAACACTTCCACAATATCAGAAGCAGGAGGCTACAAAACGGCGACAGATGCCAAATGCATTTAGTATCTGGCACAACATAAGGGCGCCTTGGCTCCTCCCTCAGAGCCCGGATAACCACGTTCTTCATACGGCCAGCCCAATCCAAGTGTTTTCTGATGGAATCTTTGCTTCCCACAAAAATGTTGCCAGCATCGCACATATAAAACAAAACTTCGGCTCCACAATACAGTAAACATCCACGCTGCCTCCAGAACTCCTGTACTTCTGAATAAATATCGAAAATGCAATCACTGCATAGTTGTGCTGTCCAAAATTTCTAAATGCTAGATTGTCAAGATTACACACGTTTTTATGGTTCAGAGTGTTGAAGCGATTCCCGTCCAAGTGAAGCCACAAATCCTTGTTATTGTTCAGCCTAAGATTTGGAGCTATCCAGAAATAACACTTGGTCAACCAGTAGACAAAACAAATGTTTTCCTGCCACATGAGAATATAACATGGTAATGATGGATGAAGGCAATGTAGGAGCACATTATTTCTGCTCCTTAATGCTAAAACACTGGGGGGCATATTACCAAGCAATAGCGATAATTATCGCTATTGCTTGGCTAGAGACAAAATTTTACCGCTGAGCTGCGGCGATTTTTATCGCAGAGGTTTATCGCAAATGCGATAAAAAACAGCCGTAATGCATGAATATCGCTGAAAAGTCAGCGATATTCATGCATTACCGAGCTAATGCTCTTAGCCATGTTATCCACCTCCCATTGGATAACATGGCTAAGAACTGCTCAGGGCAGGTGTTAGCTTTTGGAGATATTCGCGCTTAGCGCGAATATCTCCAAAAGTTGGTAATAGGAGATAGCGATGTTAGCGACTGTTTCCAGTCGCTAACATCTTGGCACGCCCACTTTGCATGTCATTAGTGATAAATATCACTGACATGCAAAGTGGGGCCCAAGATAGTCGCTATCTCCTATTAGCTGTGTAGGTAATAGGGAGATCATTTTATCTCCGCTTTCTTGGCTTTTAAAGCCAAAAAAGCGGAGATAAACCCCCTTGATAATATGCCCCTATATCCTATCGACAGACTCTACAACCGTACAATGCAACAAACACAACCCCTTATCACAAGAACCATTACAAATGAAAAACTCCTTTGTTGCATTTCTATTCCATGTGCCCATATCTAGGACACATCTACTCGAATCCAAAAGGATTATTTTTCTAAAGGCAGCTTGATGTGGGATAACTATGGCTTCCCCTCGTCTCTTTTATTTACAGGCAACTTATGCAATCTTTGGTTTATTTTTTTTCCTCAATTCTAGGGGGCTGTCATGCCATCCGCCGCCATTTTCTTGCATGACCCCATAACTTCTTTAAATATGTATCATTATTATTGTTTTTATTTGAGTCACAGATACCAATAGCAGAATCTTTCGCAGCCGTACCAAAGCCAAAGGCACAACAAGTACATTTGACAAACAACATAATTTCAAATTTATAGCAAAATGGGCAAATGCATCTTGAATTGCATTATTAAAGAACCAAGAATTGGCAAAACCAGAAGGTCCAGCCTTGGCAAGTCTGCGCGGTTTTGCAAGCATATGCAATAGGCGTTCAAAGTGTAAACGTAAAAAAAGTTAATCTGCTCCCATCTAAGATGGCGTGTATAGATTTGCAAACACAATAACAACAAAAAAATACACAATGGAAAAATAAATAATGTGGCATGCATAGGTTTGCAAAAATCGTAAGTATAAAAAATGACACCTTGGCTAAATAAATAAAAAAGCATGAAACATATAAGCAGAAATGAAAGCAGAGAATGCCTCCCAGGCCTGGCGCTAATAGCAGAAATGAAAGCAGAGAATGCCTTCCAGGCCTCGCGCTAAGGTGGACTATTTTCTAGGAGGAGGTACACGTGCAATATTACAATCCTATTGCTCATGGTGAAGAGAGTCAATGAATGCAGTTAGCTGACTAATTAATTGTTGTGTTGGGTCGAAGTGAAATGTGAATGACATTTGAACAGACCAATGGGCAGAGAGCTAATCAAAAACCTTGTATGGGAGGGAGGGAGGGGTGGATGGATGGATGGATCTGTCTCTTGGAAATACCTAACATGGCTCCACCAAGTCCCTGCACCGAAGCGACTTAAAACCGTATATACTCTGACAGACATCCCTGATCATTGTGCATAAAAATAAAGTCAGTGGTGTATATATAAGTTTATGGTCGTATGCATGTGTTTTTTACACCTGCCAGGAAATTCCATGGCAATTCCTTGCAAGCGTAAATACATTTACAAGTGCAGAGAAATCCACAGTACTTGAAGTGGGAAGTAGGCATGCCAAGTGGTGGTTAGCATTGGAAGTTTGGGAACACACTCAGACATGTATATTTTTGCCAATTCTCAAACTCCTCTCCGATCCTTTTTTCGCTGGAAATAAGTAATTCCATTCTAGGATGGAAAGTGGAATGGATCACCCCCAGATTTGTCCAAAGGGCGGTATGGTTTGAGGAAAGAGCTTTCTCTACTAGGAGAAATGTTTTCCTTGCAGAAACAAGTGTGCATTTGTACAGGAGTCTCCAATCCCCCTATGGGATTCATATGGAATAGATTCTAAAATCTCTGTTCTGAACAAAGTTTCAAGGTGGTTCAGTACTTATTTGTAATGTCCAACCCAAAGCCCGCAGTCCCTAGGCAAAAGGTTTGAGTCCAGTTTTAGATTTTATGACATATTGTCTTGGTGAACACTCACAAAGAGTTATTTTGGGCATACTTCAGTACAGCTGTACATACATTATGATTGTAAACATAGTTCATGTTTTTATTGTATTACTATGTGACCAAAGTGGTCTCAGGGTCCATGTAAGGACTTTTGCTTTGATTACAAGTCGGCCGGAGGGACAGGTGCTATTTATTGCATCTGTTACAGTACCGTGGGGTTGGAAAATTTTCAGGTGCCATAAATAGCCCATATTACCAGTTTCCCACATTGCAATAGGACATATTTTGCAAATGTTTGCTCTTTCCACACCAAAAAATAAAAACCAGATTACCTACTTGTATACTTTGGTTCTTCAGTATTGGATCTTTGATAGATTCACATGCTTGAATTATCCTTGTCATCAAGGGGAGTCTTGTGGTATCTTTTTAAGTACGGAGTAGAATGGTAGATTGAGCTTTAAAAGCTCGTAGTTTAAAGTGATCACTTGTTACCCTATCCATTTCATCAAAAAGAACCACACCTCAGGAAATCAGATCACAGGTGAGACAATACCACTTCCCGCAGGGACCACAATATCATAGATTTATTACTGCACAATTACTGCTGTTTCCCGGTTCTCTCCTTTAAGAGAGCCTTTTTTCTAAATTTTGCAGCACATGAAAGCATTCACACCCTGAGTGAGGTAAACCTATATCGGGGAGGTAGGTGGGTTTCATGTGAAACTTTGAAAGATACCAATACTGGAGAACCAGAGTATACAGGTATATAACTTGTTCTGTTTTCAGTATTGGATATTTCATATATTCAAGGCTTAAATCAGAATAGCCAGCACTAAATAATATTTATATGAACAGAGAGGTATAAAACATAGGTCTTTGCATAAAACAATACTGCTAGAGAAAGAATGGTAGCTGGCAAAATTGCATATGTAATACACTTGTCTTAGTGACCGCTCGCCTAACTGTGGCATACTTTTTTAACGTTGACTCAAGACAGTAATGTTGAGTACAATGAATGGGTGTTCTTCCATGTAGCAGCTCTTCAGATATGCAAGAGAGGTAACAACACAAAAAAGGAAGCAAAAGTTGCCATAGTTCTTGCGGAATGTGAATTTATAATCCCTTCTAGAAGGTCACACTATCTTCTGGTGACAGAAGATTATAGTTGCTGAAAACCATACTGCTACACTTTGTTTGGCATGCCCTTTTCTCAGAGGGCTGCATGCTTTTAATGCTTGAAGAGATTTTCTCAAGTATTGTGTTCTTTCAGTGTAGAATCTAAGACAATGTCGTACATCCAGCATATGCAAAGTTCTCTCTGCTGCATCTTTGGGATTCTTGATAAAAGTCCTAAGCACAACTGGTTCGTTGAAGTAAAAATCTGAAGGTGCCTTGGGAATGAAGTATGGATGTGTTCACAGGATGATTCTTTCATGTCAAATTGCACCCAGGTTTCCCTGATAATAAAAGCTTGAATCTCACTCACAACTCTTGCAGACGCAAAAGTCAATAGCAAAAAGGTTCTCCAAAACTAATATTCATTTCTGCCTCAGGAACAGGCTCAAACAGAGGCTTTATTAGTAGTGATAAGATTGTATTAGGTTGCCATGAAACTGCAGGTTTTCTGACAGGTGGAAAACACTAAATATATCTCAGAGGAACTCTTTAATAATTAATTGTGGCCTAAATTGAAGAGATTGACCCCAAATGGACTTTGATTGAAGAGTGGGAGAGACCTGAAAAATGGTAAATGAAGTAAACACGGAATGATCTGTTCAGGTAGTGAAGAAATAGAACGAAACTTGTGGTTAGAACACCATAAAGAAAAGGTTCCATTTATTTATGTGTGTCTTATTAATTGAATACGCTTTGGTCTTGGCAGGTATTACTCTGCAATCTTCTGCAATGTTTGGGACATATTATTCATTGTGTTCAGGAGCCATGCTGATAAATAAAGCCATTTTGGGCTCGGATGGCGAACTTGACCCCTGTGAAGACTTAAAAAAATGTTTGCTAGTTTGAGGGAATGTGGCTTGTTTTTGAAAGGAGAAGTACCTCTGTGTGCCATTACTATCTGGGATGCACTGACGTTATTAGAATGAGATGGGATGGTTCTCTCATTATCTTGCTTATGACTCTCAGTATCATTGGGATCGAGGGGAAAGGTTAGGCAAAGATTCCCAGCCATGCAATCTGAAAGGCATTCCCCCATGACCCCTTTTGTTTCGAAACTACTTGCATAGAAGCTGTCTTTGTGGTTCTGGTTGTCGCAACCAGATCCAGATTTGGAGATCCCCATACGTGGAAGACGTTTCTCAATTGGTATTCGCTTAGCTTCCATTCTTGGCACTCCTTTGATGTTTGCCTGAGAGTATCAGATCATTGGTTGCTGGTACCTGCAACAAGTTCTGCTTCACTAAATTTGTGAATGATTGCCCATGTGCAAATCTGTGCTTAATTGGAAAGGAACTATATATTTAATTCGTCCCTGTCCCTTTTTGTGGTACATGGTCTTTTTGTTGCCTGTGCGTACCAGAACTGAGGATAGTGAAATCCGTGGGAGGAAGGCTTGAATGCTTAATGCCACCACTCGTAATTCAAAGAGATTGTTGTGTATTCAAAACTCTTGAGGTGACCGCCTTGCATTGACCTTTAGATCCTGGAGATAAGCTTCCCTACCTTATAGGGTGGTGTCAGCGGTCATCACAAATGTGGAGCTGGGTGGAGGGGAGTTAATCCTATCGACACATTGGGTTCCTGCATCCACCATGGTATTGCTTCTTCGTGATTTTAATGATGTAACCAAAAGAGCCTTGGTCTTGCACCCATTGATTATCTAGTTCCTCTTTGTGAACTAGAGCAGAATTTTTGTCACCCTTTCTCTTATGGGAAAAGTTTTGCCTTGTTCTATGTCTAGAATTGGCCAAAGAAATCTTATTTTTCTTTTTGGTTTGTTGGCTGTTAAACACAGGGTGTCGAAGAGTTGTAGACAAAACCTAGTAGAAGTTTTGACACCTGGAAAGCATGAAGCCTTGACCAATCAATCGTCTAGCTAATGGAAAAATTGACAGCCCCTTTACTGATGAAAGCTACCACTGGGGCCATGCATTTGGTGAAAATGCATGGGGCAGATTTAAGACCCTAGTGAAGGACTCTGAACTGATAAAGGGGACATGCCACTTCAAATTGTGAATATTTTCTGTGGGATAGGAAAATATGAATTTTGGAGGGCCAATGATTTCATGTAATCTCCCAGATTTAACAGGTAAAGTACTTCCTGAATGTACTCATGCAATATGATTGTTTCTTTATGAATGTGTTTAGGTGCCATAGCTCGAGTATCAGTCTCCATCCATCTGGTTTCTTTCTTATGAGGATAGAACGTGAATAAAAATGTGTGTGTCGTTGGGAGTAAGGCATGTATTCTATTGCTCCCACAAATATAACTGGGCGTCTGAGGAGATAGACGTGGGCCTGAAGTGGGCCCAAGTGATCAGAATCACAGAAGCCCCGTCTCCGGGGATTGAACCATGGAAAATGTTAATATTTAATGTTTACATCCATCCTGACAGAAAGGCTCAAAAAGAAAAACACGCGACCTTGCTGTCATTTATTAAGGCCATGCAAAGGATCCACCCGCAATGCCCACTGGTTATTTCCGGGGACTTCAACAACGCCCTCATTGACCAAAACAAGGCGAAGGTGAAGATGACAGGAAACAGTGGCGGAAAAAATTAGCACCCAGACTAAACAAATATGGGCTGTCAATCCTGAATGGCAACATAAAGGGGGATATGCCGGCAGCCGTTACATATTTGAGCGGTAGGGCCCATTCAACAATTGACTACTCTATAGTAAGTGACGAGTTAATTTCCAGCATCGAGTCATTTGGTATAGAACATCGAGTAGAAAGTGACCATTTCCCCCAAATAATAACTCTGAATATTGCACCAAGTACGGCGCCAACAACGTCCTCCCTTCTGCATCACGCATCAAAGTTCAACTTGAGAAAATTAAAATGGCATGGAGAGGGGTTGGGCAAAATTACGGACTTAGTTAAAGCCCATATGGCCAACCTTGGAACCCAAAAGGAGGAGGACCTAGTACCCAACTGGGAGCAAATGATTCAGGTCCTGCAGCAAAAGTTCCCAGCAAGGTCAGGGAACCACAGTAACCTTAACATCAAGAAGGAGCCTTGGTTCAACATGGACTTAAGAGCCAAAAAAAGAAAGGTCGCCAAGGAGGTCCAGGCCCTCGCAAGCCAAAAAACATCGGGGTTAGTGGCAAACAAAACCAATCTGAGGGGAGCCAGGAATATCTACAGGAAGACACTGAGGGCCGCAAAGCACTTATATAAAGAAACCATTTGGAACAAACTGCTAACTGCGGGAAAACATCTCAATAGCCGGGTCTTTTGGGGTATAAATGACCTTAACTAAAGGGTAAAACTCCAACAAGAAGCCGGGGTTGGAGCAGAAACCTGGATCAGACATGTGCAAACTCTATACAGTAACACAGATTCAGGCCACGTTAAAGGCTTAGGGGCAGCTAAGGACAACACGGAGTAACTAAAAAGAGTGAACAACAAGGAATATAGGGAACCCGAGCGGGAAATACCTGAGAAGGCGTCAATAGATCCAAATGACCTAACCACCAAAAATGAACTGAGGACTTTAATTTCAAGATTAAAGTCAGAGGGTGCAGCAGGCCCAAACGGGCTGCCGAACGCGATCTTTAAGCACGACCCGGACCTGTGGGCAGAGACCCTAATGCCTCTGTTCAATCAAATATACAATCTAGCAGAGTTACCCGCCTCCTGGAAATGAAGTATCATCCATCCCATATTCAAGTGCGGCGACCACCGCAATCCCTCAAATTTTAGACTGCTACCTTAATAGACGTAGAGGCTAAACTCTACGCCTCGTGCATCCTACTCGAATTACAAGCCTGGATATCAGAAACAAAGATTATGCCAAAATTTCAAACAGGATTCAGGCAAGGAATGGGAACAACAACTAACCTAACTTGCCTGTCTATCCTAACGGACCAAGCGATAGCAAACGGCACCCGCTTGTACGCCTGTTTCATAGACATCAAGTCTGCCTTCGACCGGGTGAACAGAGAGCGTTTGTGGAGTAAATTAGAGAGCTGGGGGATGCCACACCAACTCTTAAGAGCTATCAAAGCCCTACATCACCGTACTTGGGTAAGAGTGAAACTGGGAAACGGAGGCAGTACAACCAGTAGCATCCAAATGCACCAAGGCCTAAAACAAGGCTGCGTATTAGCCCCCACCCTCTTTAACCTTTTTCTCTCCGACCTCACAAGCGCGATTGAATCAGCAGATAGCCACCCTCCATCTTTGGCAAATAATCCAATACCCTACCTACAATACGCCGACGACATTGTATTATTGAGCAAAACACCGATCGGCCTACAAAGAGTCATAAATAAATTAACTTTGTATTTAGAAGGGGAAAGCCTAGAACTCAACAAAGAAAAAACTAAAGTGGTCCGTCTAGTAGATCGGCAAAAGTTAAAGTACAAATGGATGGCCCAAGGGGCAACAGTGAAAGAACAAGAGAATTATAAGTACTTGGGAATCACAATAACAAAAGGAGTAAACTACAAGGATCACAAAACAGCACTAAAAGCAAAAGCACAATCTTTAATTTTTGCGTACCGTTCTTTAAAGGAAAAAATGGATTGCCCCAACTATAACCATCTATTAAAAGTAATGGCAGCGCAGATAATGCCCCCCTATCTTTTGGTCTAGTCACGTGGTGTGGCAAGGACGTCGATCTTTTAAATGATCTACAGAGTAAAATTTATAAAGGGGTCTTCAATCTGCCAAAATCCGCCTCAGCCTCACAAGTCAGGCTTGAATTTGGACTGCAAAACCAGAAGTTCCGGAGAATGAGCGGCTTCGTGAAATTCTGTTATAACCTTAGATCAGCAGACACAGACACATTGGACTGGCTAAGCTGGGAGGAAATTAAAAAACGGGGGGAAACTGAAACCCCGACCAACTGGGGAAACTATCTGAAATTCTGTGTGGAAAATTTAGAGCTGGAAGCAGTCTGGAAATCCGGGACAGACAAAGCAAGTCTAAGTAAACTAGCCAACGCGGCAGCAAAAAGGAAATCCTTTTTGGAGGATAAAGAGTCATTGGCAAAACGTCGGCACGCCTGGACCATCATGAACTCCTTTATTACCCCAAAACCACATGTATATCTAGCATCCCACTTATGTGGTCATCTAAAAAAGGCTTTCATAGCCTATCGGATGGGGATGCACGTCACAAAGGATTTACTACCGGCTTGGAAACCGTCCCACCAGACGAAACAATGTCGCCTCTGCGGGTATAAAATCGAAACCCTTGTCCACCTTTTCTGTATATGTCCGGCCCTGACAAGTCAGAGACGACTATTATTGAAGCCCATCTTCAATGCGCTAAACATTCGTTCTTGCAGACACGCAGTCACAAGCTGGCTCGGAGGCTCCTCCATAATTCTGGCATGCCGTGGAGTCAAATTCCTGGCAGAAGCAAGAAAATGCTTAGAATTAACAGAACAGGAGGTCTACCCAGTTGGCGGGCCAACAGGGTCACCCTAACCCCTGGATCTTACACGCCCTGTCCCCAACAAAAACAAAGGCCGAGAGACAATAACCTCAGCATTTTTTATTAAATTTTGCACTGTTATTTTATCATGCAAATTTTGTAACAATTGTAACTAATTATGCAAATAAAACTTTTTGACTTTGACTTTTTTTGACTATTGCTCCCATTTGAAGCAGCAATTCTATCTCCAAAGATTTTTAAAAATAAAATGTTGAATGGGCCTCTTTTGTGGTGGGGTTTTAGGTGACATGAGGTGAACTCTATGGTGTGTGCATTGTTTACTAATTATAGGACCCAGCAGTCTGTCGTAATAGATTTCCAATGTTCGTAGTAGTTGGAAATTCGTCCGCCTAAAGAATGCAGGGAAAGAGTGGCCGGTGCAAGATCACATCACTGATATCAAAACAATTCCTGTATCTTTGTTGTGTCAGTCTTTCAGCAGGGTGCCTGTCTGGAGTAAGCAGATGGTGGAGGTGCTCTGTATTGTTGAGGATGGTATTGCTGGTTGTTACCCTGTTGATACACCTGATAAGCTTGATAGCAGTAAAATTGGTACCCACCTTTGTAGGGAAAATTAACTCTCCTCTACCACCTTGGAAGGGCTTAGATCTTCTCTGTTGGAGAATACATAAGGATCTTGCTGTATCAGAATACACCTTTTTGGTTTTAAAGCATCATCAACATGTCAGTCAGTAATTTCAGAGGATGTTCTCTCTCTCTTTTTCCTGGTCAATGAATTCTCCTCCTTCCCCTTTGCCTGTGGGAGGTATTCTATAATTGAATTCAAGTAAGAACACTTCAGTTGGTTGTATTTGCCCAGAAAAACTAATGAGGTTGAAGCTCTATGAGGAGTAGCAGCCATTACTGATAAACTTTTTGCCACATTGACTAACCTTCTACCCTCCCTATCAGGTGATGTAGACCGGATAGTAAAAGGTTTTATTGACCTTCTTTGTGCTGCTTGCATCATTACGGACTCTGGTCAAGGGTGGTCTATGAGAAGGGTGGTCTTGAGAGTTCGCAAGAGCTTTGTATTTCTTATCCAGAAGGGGAATGATGGCCACCACCCTTGTTGGATTTTTCATTATCTTCAAGCCCTCCACCGACATATAATATATAATTGTGATGGACGTCTCAGGCTTGAGCTCTCTCTTTAAAATCATGTAAGAAGCATTGTGATGGGTTCATGGGTAGAAGGAAGTAAGAACTCTTTGATACTCTCTCAAGCAATGCATGAAATCCTCTGATGTAATCTGTTGGAGAATTAGCTGTGGGTGGGGTAGGCAGAGCAGATAAAGGGGCACCGATTTTTAGAGCTGGGTGGTGTACACTGTAAAACCAGCACAAATGGCAGCACCCACAGCACAAGAGGGCACTGCTTCTTTCTGTCGCTCGAGTAGATGTTCTACTCGAGCGGCAGCTTCCTCAACATGAACGGAAGTTTTCTCAATGGGAGCAGTAGCGACCAACCGCAACTGCCCCGTTGAGTAATCTCACTGGGAGGAGGTCTGGAGTAAGATTCAGCTTGCTTGCGGTTGCCAACTTAGCGTTGGCGAGTGAGGAAAAACTCAGTTCTGCAGAGTTTTTCAGAACTTCATGAACTGCCCAGAGTGCAGAGTGGGAAAAACTCAGCAGGCAAAGCGGAATTTCATGCCCAGGCCTAGTTTGCTCACCCCTATACTGCCCCCAACTTCTAAAAAATAATTTAGCTTAAATTTTCAAAATGTAAAATTATTTTACATAAATACAAAAACATACATTTTTATAAAATGTACTAAATATGAATTGAATACCTGCAAGTGAAGGAAGGAATTTTTATTTAAAAAAATGTATTACACATTAAATTAATCTATTTTAATTATTCATTAAATATTTAATTTTATGAGTTAATGTGCTGTAAAATTTGAATGTTTTAGTTCTTGTTTAATTATTTTTATTTTTTTTAATACATTTTTTCTTTTACATTAAAATGTGTTTTTAAAGACTTAATACGTGCTATTAACGTTCCCTATACATTCCCATTGAGAGATCTCCAACTTGGTGGCAGACATCTCCTCCTACATGTGTTTAGTTACTAGCAGTAATTTAACACTTCTAAATTCTGTTTTAGATGTCTCCGAACTCTGATTTCACGAGGTGGAGGCATATTACTTGGTTGGCACAAGATATGCACTTAAATGTAAATGTAGAATTGTAAAAAATTGTTGACTCATACTTTGATGGAACACCTATTCTATAGTATTTAAGGCGGTCCATTCTCAATTGTAAAATATTTTTAGAGTTCATATAGCTGGGGATATAGCTGGAGGTCTTCTTCTTTCTCCCTCAATAAGTATACCGCCATGGAAGGCAGTTGCCCAAGGATTCCTGATATGGCTGCTAACTATTCAGTTCTGCCTGCAACTCAGCTAAGCCGCTTTTAAAATTTCTGAGCATTTCAGTCATTATTTTCATTATTTCTAGACTATTTTTATAGCTGCCACGCTGTACCGACCTTATTGGTGCCAGCAATTCCTCTTTCCTTTCTGGTGTATTAAGAAATATATCTGAAGCTGGAAACTGAGAGAGCAGTAGAAAATCTATGGTTAATTACCAAAATGGAAAAATGAAATCTGTACCTAAGATTTAGACTGTCCCTATCCATGAGTAGTTAGCCTGTTAAAAACTTCAAATCATACCCACAGGTGAAATGTTTGTGCAATTCACTAATTTGCATGCACACTTTGCTCATGGCATGATGGAAATATTTCTTTATTGGCAAAATATGCATTTTGCAATCAATAGGTATATTGTGCATGTGTTGCAGTTTACACCTAAAGCCCTAGCTTCTTTGTGTATCAGACTAGTGTGTTGGAACGTGCGCTGGCAGGCAGTAACTCCCTTCAATTAAGGGGCAGCAGTACCAAGGCGCTGGAATGGGGGACAGTAGGAAGCATCAGCATGGTGCTGAAGGCATTTCCATGCCAGTGTTCTAGTTTCCCTGCTTAAGATCTTGCACTGCTGCCCTCTGAAAAACATTTTGTATGCCTCACCCCACACAATGTGCTCTAGGCAAAGACAAAAAATAGAATGTCCACAAAGTGAACAGTGAAGCCACCTTCAAATGTTTATCCTTGTTACAGGACGTGTGCTGCTGGTTTAACACCACCATTAAACAGCTGCACATTAAAACAACAGCTTCCTGAGCTGTCCACGGGGAGACTTGGCAACCTGCTCTAGATTTAGTGCGTTTGGGAGGTCTATGATCCCAACATTATTACATTCCAGTTAGAAAAAAAGCTCTGTGAAAATGGCGACTGGCCCTTCGGGAAAGGTACTGTACTGCATAGGAAGATCATTTGCCTTCCAAGCTCTAGCATCCAATATTGCATTTGGAAAATAATGTAACTATGCATCGGACAATATTTAAATTGTTGCATCGGACAATATTTAGTTTCACATGGAAAAATATTCTCACAATTGGCACGTAGACTTGCAAGTGCTGGAATACAATGTGGTGGGGCTCAATTTAACCAAAACAAATAATTCACTAAGCATGTTTGGATCCACATGGAACAATTTTATTGTGTATTTTCAATGACATTATGGGTTAATTTAAAGAACATCTTATAAAACAGCATAATTACACTTTTTACATCGGATTCACCCACAAGGACTTGCACAAAACTGCCTTGTTTTGTGTTTAAATTTTTATTGACAAATATTCCGTTTTAAAATAAAAGGCCAATAAAACGACAACATTGAATGTTGATTGCTTCATTCACCTTCATTCTTGGCTGTTGCATGTTTGACTAAGGTGTTCGACCTCTGAGTTATTCTCGTTAGATGTTCTACACAAAAGCTGTTGACACCTCTGTGATATCATCAAATATATGGCCTGTGATGTCATTTAAAAAAAAAAAAATTTACCCTCTTGGATTTCGGCTCTAAAGGCTTGATCTTCCAGGGTGTCTGGGCGTAATCGCCAGGTGGGGACCTCCGCCCTCATGCGCTGCCATTTAAAGGACACCAACTGTGGGTTATGATCCGAGATTGTCCTAGCTAGGTACTCTGAGCGTGTCGCCAAGGGTGCCAGTGTCTGGGTGCATAGAATAGTGTCAATTCTAACATGCAGTTCGTGGAGAGCAGAAAAGAAGGAATAATCCCTATCCTCAGGGTGGTGCACTCTCCATAAGTCAATCAGCCCCCACCCGCTCTGCCACTCTGCCCTTTTCTTCGCAATCTTGCGGACCTGGGAGTCCACCAACGGAGGGTGCGACCTATCTAGTGCTAAAATCTCCACCCATAATCACTTGGCCTGACAGAAGATGTGCCAATTTTCCGGAAATTAAGTCAAAAAATCGGGGTTGGTCTGTGTTCGGTGCATATATGCTACATAATACCACCTCTCTGTCATACAATCTCCCTGCTACCGCCACATATCTACCCTCAGGATCTATCACAGTGTTTGCTGCCTGTAATGGAATCCCTGCCCTCACCCATACCATTACCCCCCTGGCAAACGCAGAGTAAGCAGTGCCAAACACCTGACCTCTCCACCTCCTCTGCAGTGCAATACTGTAGAAAAGTCTGCCCCGATCGCACCCGATGCCCAGGCTGCTGGTGCAGGGCGACTCTTCGTTTCCATCTTGAATAATTACCAAATAAAGAGACGGGCGCTGAAGGCAGGAAAACAAGAACAGAGTTTATTACTCATGAGGAGAGCATGTCATTTGGGACACTCGCAGAGTGTCTTCGGGAGGTGCTCTAACAAGTTTCTCTGAGGCTTCGCCTTTTATACACAGGTTCGTGGCACACAGGCATCCTTTTATTACAATCAATACATTGTGTAGTATGAAGGTATTCCAACACGTGGCTACAGTAGGGGCCCTTATCCTTCATGCAATAGGAGGGGGCTGTCACGCAGCTGAGTGTTCTGCTGATTCCATTGGAATGTGTGCTCCTGATCGAATCTCAGGGGGTGGGGTGGTCATGATCAATAGTGGTTCCTTTCAAGAGAGGCGAGTGCATACAGTAGTGGGCAATGAACTGTATCCTCAGGCTAAGGGATGACCAGCGGTCCGTGCAAACAATTAGGTTCAGAGGGAGAGGTCATCAAAGGAGGGGTATTCATGGAGGGACAGGAGGGGTTTGGTCAGGCGCGGGGTGCGATTCTCAGAGACAGAGTCATGCGGGAGGGGAGGGCTCATGACTTGTGCATGTGAGAGCGGGGGCAGTCAGGGTGCATGGGGGGAAGTTTGCAGGGTCAGGGAAGTGTGCTGACGGGCGATCGTGAACAGGGAGACCATGATACCTAAAATGGCTGTCGTGTACGTGTGTGCATGGGTCTATGCTAGCGGGATAACACAGTCAGGGTTTTAGCGATATCCGGTCTGCTTACAACAAGGGGTACAGTGAACACAAATGAACGCCGCTTATGTGTATATACATTGCCAATTTCAACAGTCGCCGCTTTTAAACATAGTTAGTACATTTGTGTTTACCCCAACTGAAGGAGCGTGCATATAGTCATGTGTGACCAATTAAATAACGTTCGTCAAATGCTAGAAAATTGCGTACAGTCATATGCAGTCGATACAATTGGCGGAATACGGTACATGTGGATTTACATTTGCTGCGCTATTCATAGATCGGCATAACACGTAGTCGAGGGCAATCAGGAAAAATGTTCCGACATATTATAGACTTCAAGTTCTGACTTTCTGTTCAATGACATCAACATATAGTAAAAAGTGCTATATGAGACTTTTGGGCTGGAGTGACCGAAAACATTTTTGAAAGCAATAAGAATGGAGGGAGGAATTCAGTTCGATGTAAACAACTAGTCAAGGGGTAGGTAGAAAGTTCAGGAAGGGGGGTCTTAGTGAAAATGTCTTTTTCAACGACGAGCCACCACTGGTAGACTCTGTTAGTCCGTTTTTCTTTTCGTTGGCGCTTTTGAGCACCGGCGGTGGAGCTATAAGTCCAGCTCGGAATCATCCTTACGCGTTGCAGGGTGCGATCAGTCCTCTGCTGTTAGATCACAGTCCTGTTTCCTAACTGATCTTCTTAGGGGTGCCTTATACTGGGCACCTGCGTGTCTTTCTTTTTCCGTGGCAAAATCCCAGTCCATAGTCAAAGTTTGTATGAAAGAGTTTGTTGAATAATCGAGGGAAGAGAGGGCGGAGTGGGGCCAGATCTTCGAACACACCAAGAGACCAAGGGAGCAAAGGACAATGAGCAGGCAAGCCCAACAGTCGGACTCAAAAAGGGGACGGGGGACTTCAGGCACGAGTGGGTCAGCAAGTCGAGGGCTTCAAGGTAGCCCTTCATTCTTTCATCTGCCAAGTTTGAGAGTTGTGCCTCGTCCCGCGTCTCGTTGCTCTGCGGCTCCACCTTTGGTCGTCACACGTGTTCCATGATCTGTGGCCAGGCTGTGCGTCACGTCCAGCTCCTCTCCTCCGGTTATTATATCTTTAAATGAGTAGAAAACAAGTTTTTAGAAAGACTGGCAGGAGAAGACATTTATACATCTCAATTCCGTCCCCAATCCTATGTAGGTGGGGGATAAGTTCATCGGTCACAGTCAGAAGTCGTCATTTATGGAGTCTGTAGGAGTGCATTGCTATGGAATTCATAACCCTGTTCGGTGCTCATTCGTGACGTACGTGGAGAGAAATTGGACCTTTATACACAGTGTATCATATCAAACTCAAAGTCGAGTCCTTATGTAGAGACTCGTCCTTCCCTTTAACCCAAGCATCGATAATCTTACATCTCCCTTCGGGGTCGGCTAACTCTTGTAAATGGGGCGTTATCGTCATGAAGAAGGGGGGTGGACGTAAAACATGGCTTTCCTGGGGAATGACCGTTAATCAAGGTCATCAATTACGTTTCGTGGGTAGCTGACATGAGGCTGGGGGTTAATCAGGGGAAACGGGGACGCTTTGGACAGGGAGCTGGGGTTGATCGGGAGAAGTGGGGTACTCTGGACATTCGTACTCAAGGGCAGAGGAGCGAAGTAATTTGTGCATTGGGAATTGCATTTTTAGCGAACTGAGAAACAGAAGGCCATTGACGTTATAGTCCCCCCATAGAAGGCCAGATTAGGGGACATCCGTCGTCTTACCTATCCTTTCCTTCATTACCAACTCGGGTTCTATCGTTTTGCAGAAAGGAGAGGTAGTAATATGGCAAGTCACAATCGTTTTGGTTTTGGTCAATTTTGCTGAACACCTCTGTGTTCGAGGAGGCCCAATTAGGTGTTGTGTCAGGAGGGGCACAACGTTACCATAAGGGAGGATGGAATAGGAGGACCTTCAGAGAGAGAGAGAGAGTGAGAGAGCGAGAGAGCGAGAAAGAGAGCGAGAGAGAGAGAGAGAGAGAGAGAGAGAGAGAGAGAGAGAGAGAGAGAGAGATGGCACTCTAAGTGGTCCATTCAGTACACGTGTGACATGGAGAGAGAAAGAGAGGGGGAGAGAGAGAGAGAGGGAGAGTGAGACGTGTACAATAATGGACCATTCAGTGCGCGCACAACATAGAACAACAGGGGTTAAGTAATACGGAAACACAAACGGAGGGATGACGTAGATCCATACATCACGTACATACAAACTCAGACGGGGAAGACAGTACATGTATTATACACAAAAATCCAAGACAAAACATAAAACAGCTATTGGCCAAAATTATCCTTTTCTGTATGCCGTGCATCCTTGTCATCCTAAGCTCTTTTGTTTACCATTTTCTTCTCTTTTATTTGTCGGCTGCCCTTACTGGTGGCTTTGATTGTACACACTTACGCCGTTGGCAATTGGTCATGAACTGACCTGGTCGGGCTAATGCTCACGGCGGTATTTTCCGAGTCATTTTTAGCAAATGTGTTTCCAGGCTGAGACAACAGTTGGTGTCAATTGGAGAACAATGGGGCAGCTTCTAGTTACTTGTCTATGAGGATGCGAAAAGGAGGTAGTAGATTCTAAATTTTGGCAATATTCTTAGTCCTCTCGGCGGAGGATACTTGTGTAAACCTTACCTCGAAATATACCCTAAACTTTTCCCTATTTAGCTAAGCGTGGAGTGATTAATCATGTGTGCGCATTATTTTTGGTGGTATTATTCGGAGTGCGTGGGCACCATAATCGAACGCCTTTTTCCCGCTTCTTCGTCCGCTAGATCACCATTTTCTTTCTTTGTATTCTTAATCGATGTTCCAAGGTGGCCTGCAGAAAAGAGGGAAAAAGAAGGGGGCGGGGGCAGCATTTAAGAATACAACAGCGCGCATAAACCCGAAAAGGCATTTACTTACTACATACGCGGTCTATCTCCCCGGAACGCAGTTCTTGCCAATTCGGCATTTAAGCCCAGATGAACCTTTTAGTGTGCGAGAGATGATTATCGGAAGCCGGTGGATAGCATAGGTCACCCAAGTGTGATATTACGGATCGTATGTAGGGAGGCCAGATGGCACTCCTTTGGAGCGACTTAGGGGCATTTTAGCACAATCTTTCTGATACAGGTAGCATATAAAGTATAGACTGAATTCCAGGGTCTTTTAGCGGCTGCTTTAAGCTGTACAAAAATGTGCAAGGTACATACAACAAAAACCTGTACCATTAATTTTTGCAGTATCTCTGCGTACTATACTTTTTAATCCTTAAACAGTGGTCATTTATTCGAACCTTACTAATTCACACGTGACAACTACGTTTGCTTTTTCCAGAAAATCTTTAATAAGAATGTCAGTGCATAAATATGGGCCTACAACCCCGTGGGCCGGCCACGGAGCAGGCTGGAACTGTAGATGTGGGGATACTTTATTAGAAAAAACTTTAGTGGAGTCGGTGGTCGTTTATTTCATAAAAAGTGCGCCAAGTGCAATAAAAATCATATTGAATCTTTAGTGTGAGCGAATATCATAAGCATCGAAATTTCGAACTTTCAATAATCATGATGCGCCAAATTCAACAACAATTCATTGTCCGAATGTTCAATCAATACCCATCGGATGTCAATTTACCATCTGAACACATAACCAGTACCCATCCAATATCAATTCTTTGTTCGAACATATAACCCGTATCCATCTCATATCAATTCATTTCCGAGCTGACAGTATACATCCTATGTCAATCCATTGTCCGAACTCATAACCAGTACACATTCTATATCAATCTATATGTTTAAAAAACTTCATACATATCCTATGACATCAAGGCTGAGCAATCGGGGTACAATAAGGAGTTGAGAGTTTCATTTGCATCGGCGCCATTTTGGGTGCAGTCAGGCAGAACCAGGCATAGTCTAAATCTCTACTAACTCGTGGTTGGCCCAGAGCTTCCTTTGGCAGTCCAAAGTTCCGTTAAAGGGCAAAAGAAAGGGTCGGTGGTCTGAACCATCAGTCAAAAGGGGAGGGAGGCAACAGTTTTCCTACCGGGTCATACTGTGCTTTCACCGGAACTGATCCGAACTGTAGTCTGCAGGATTCTAGTCATTCAAACTGAGGCTGGCGACAGCATGGGAGCGCCGACGTCCTGCGGCTACATTACCGTCGTTCCGAGGGCACTCATGGCAGTCATTCCCCATCGGGGATATCTGCGGGAGTCGGGGACTCCCGCGGCTCCTCTAGAATCTTCAAGGTTGTGGAGAACTATGGTGGTGGAGTCACCAACAGACCGGGCCATTCCTTCGTGCTGGGCCCGCTCTTGCCAGGTCGATCGCCATTTTGAAAGTTCGGCAACTACCGGCGATCGCGGGGTCAAAGGAGCGGACGGGCTCCACCCTGCCGGGCGAGGCGTTGCAGCATCGCCACAGTGGAAGAACCCTTTTCCGGGCGCCTGGAGCGCTGAGGGTGCAGCTGGGAAGCCTCCACCTGGGGAGGCGGGAGAGGCTTGTTCGCACCGCCTCTCCCTCCCAGCGCACCCCACGGCCTCTCGCTTGATATTTGTTATGGCCGGACCAGGCGATGAGGACGAGGGGGGGGGTCGGTGGCATGTGCAAGACATCCCCCCCAGAGTTGTCGCAGCCATTATAAAAGAAAGAAGTGGCGCCTGGCGTGTTGTCGCTGCCATTACGGAGGAGAAAAGAAAGAAGTGGCGCCTGAGTGGCCTCTCCACTCCCAGGCCCTCCATGGATGCTGGTCCAGACTGGGAAAGAGAGAGAGGGTCAACCTGCAATTCTCCAGTGTTACCGCCACCGTGGCCGGACCCCGTCGGCCTCGGCCTCTGGTTGATGGTGGCTGGACTGGGAGAGGGAGGGGAGGGTCGAGGACACGGACATTCCCTCCCCTGCAACTCTCCAGGGTTGTCGTAGCAATCCCCTTGGCCGGGTCCCTTTGGCCTCGGCCTCTCCTCCGGCTACACCCTACGTGATGATCTTCCAGCCGACTGTTGGCAGCAGGACCCGCCCTATATGTGTTGTTTCCGGCTGGGCGTAGCCGTAAACTTGTTGCACTTTGGAAGTTTCCAGAATGGGGCGGATGTCTGTTGCTTTGTATCTTTCCCAAGTTGCCGTTATTTGGGCGTGGCAGGCGGTGGGACAGACATGTTTGGGGCAGTGAGGGGCAATGAAACCTCGTTGCCTTGTGACCGTTGCAATGTCACGCTTGGTTTCTCTTACTGTTTTCAGGTTTCTTATTACGGACTTTTTTCTAACGTTTCTTGTTTCTAGGACACTCATAGGTTTTATCGTTAAGTATTGTTATCGTTTCCTTGTTCGTTATTTAATAAAAAGTTCATCAGTGGCCTACTGATTTTCGCTTTCCTATTCCTTTCTTTCCAGGTTGTTCCATGCTAAAGTTTCTGTTAACAGGATATAGTGATCACTTCGCTATTATTGTATATGTCCTTTTCACTAGGGGTGCTCTCTGGTCGGGCCAGATGACCTTCCTCTAGTGAATGGTCCGGGTGAGACTGGTGCATCAATCAGTGGGGAGTAGATAGGCATGACAGATTACAACGGGGGACAAAGGTCCGCATTACCTACCCTTCCCTACTTGCAAAGACTAGAGTATGGCGATTCTGTGCTCGTTTGCAAAAATAGAGAATACCTCCAAAAAGAACCAATTCCAAACAGTCAATGTTCGGTCAATCAATCAATCAATG
This sequence comes from Lissotriton helveticus, assembly GCF_964261635.1. Lineage (NCBI taxonomy): Eukaryota > Metazoa > Chordata > Amphibia > Caudata > Salamandridae > Lissotriton > Lissotriton helveticus. The sequence goes on from NC_136065.1 coordinate 1,476,544,299, forward strand.
AGGAATGAAATAGGTACGACGTGTTAAAGGTTTGCGTTACCTACCCTTCACTACCGGCAAAGGGAGGGAGAATATTCCTATTCTTCCCCGTTTGCCGGCAGAGAAGATCCTTAAGGGAACCAACTTCGAACAATTCAATGCTCGATTCAATCAATCAATCAATGGGGAGAAAAATAGGTATGACGGATTACAATGGGGACAAAAGTCTGCATTACCTATCCTTCACTATCTGCAAAGACTAAACAGAGTATGGCGACTCTGTGCTTGTTTGCAAATAGAGAATCTCTCAGAAACAATCAATAAGTAATACTAGTATTTTCAAACAATCAATCAATCAATTTCGCAATTCGTCGTGTGTCACGACCTTACCCGGACCGGACCATGTGGACAGTTCTTCGCCTTCCTTTTTCCAGCGCCCGATCGTTCTCTTTCTCCATGTTTTTACCGCAGCAGTCCTGTGGGATTCCAGTCAGGACAATAGGTCACTTGAGAGAGGTCCGTTCGGAATCGGTGAAGTTCATTCAATCGGCAGCCGGACGAGGGCCCTCTCAAGGCAGGTATACTCCAATCATTTAGATGTTCACCCCATCGTCTGGACCTCTCTTACCGGACCTTATGTCGCTGATGGGCCCCGCGTTTGAGACGCCAATTGTAGAAAAGTCTGCCCCGATCGCACCCGATGCCCAGGCTGCTGGTGCAGGGCGACTCTTCGTTTCCATCTTGAATAATTACCAAATAAAGAGACGGGCGCTGAAGGCAGGAAAACAAGAACAGAGTTTATTACTCATGAGGAGAGCATGTCATTTGGGACACTCGCAGAGTGTCTTCGGGAGGTGCTCTAACAAGTTTCTCTGAGGCTTCGCCTTTTATACACAGGTTCGTGGCACACAGGCATCCTTTTATTACAATCAATACATTGTGTAGTATGAAGGTATTCCAACACGTGGCTACAGTAGGGGCCCTTATCCTTCATGCAATAGGAGGGGGCTGTCACGCAGCTGAGTGTTCTGCTGATTCCATTGGAATGTGTGCTCCTGATCGAATCTCAGGGGGTGGGGTGGTCATGATCAATAGTGGTTCCTTTCAAGAGAGGCGAGTGCATACAGTAGTGGGCAATGAACTGTATCCTCAGGCTAAGGGATGACCAGCGGTCCGTGCAAACAATTAGGTTCAGACGGAGAGGTCATCAAAGGAGGGGTATTCATGGAGGGACAGGAGGGGTTTGGTCAGGCGCGGGGTGCGATTCTCAGAGACAGAGTCATGCGGGAGGGGAGGGCTCATGACTTGTGCATGTGAGAGCGGGGGCAGTCAGGGTGCATGGGGGGGAAGTTTTCAGGGTCAGGGAAGTGTGCTGACGGGCGATCGTGAACAGGGAGACCATGATACCTAAAATGGCTGTCGTGTACGTGTGTGCATGGGTCTATGCTAGCGGGATAACACAGTCAGGGTTTTAGCGATATCCGGTCTGCTTACAACAAGGGGTACAGTGAACACAAATGAACGCCGCTTATGTGTATATACATTGCCAATTTCAACAATACATTCTTGTTTAGTGAGATGGGTCTCCTGAAGCGACGCTATCTGGACTCCCCTCCTCATCAAATATGCATGCACCTTGTGACACCTCGACATAGTATGTAATCATGGCCTGTGATGTCATAAGCAATGCATTTGGAGGTGCCATAGTTGTATAGCTATCCATACCTAGGTTATTGGAGTGGTTATTTGGTTTTGGAACAATAAAGTCACCTCAACTCATATTTTTAAAGGAACACACAGCGTTTTCAACACCTGTATTGCAGTGTTAGAAATAGGATTCCTGGTTAGCTGAGGTATGCACCCAGGCCTGGCAGGAACCACCGCTCTAGTCAGGGTAAGCTAAGTGCACACTAAAATAAATCCAATTCTCACCCTCTGGTAGCTTGGCAAAGACAAGTCAGGCTTACCTAAAAAGGCAATGTGAAAGTATGTGTGCAACTCACAGTAACACAATGAATATAATGCAAAAAGACTCCACACAGCTTTGTAAGAATAGAGAATGTTATCTTAGTAAATCAAGACCAAAACAATGAAAATCCAATCAGTAGAAGTAGAGATGTGACTTTTTAAAGATTAAATCCAAACATAGTGCTTAGAAGTAAGCATGAGCGCAAAATCCGCTCCGATCGCGGATTTTGCGGATTTTCGGTAAATCCGCGATCCGCGAACTCTCGCGAATTTACCGAGAATCCGCAATCCGCGATCGGAGCGGATTTTGCGGTCAAAAGTTCAAGCCTGCATAATTTACGATGGCGCCGGCAAGCTGCCAGCGCCATCCTCAAATGGTTACTTAATTAGCTTCGACAGGAAGCTCTAACAGATAAGATAAAGCAGGGGCTGGAGCGCCTGCTTTATTGTATCAGTTGGAGCTTCCTGTTGAAGCTAATTAAGTAACTTTTGCAGGATGGCGCTGGCAGCTTGCCGGCGCCATCGTAAATTATTTACATGGTGTGTCTTCTTGAATAAATATGTGCCCTAGTTGAAGCTTAAATTCAGTGACTCATTCATTAGCCCAAAAATAATCGTGAGCGTTCTGGAGGCTGGGCAGGTGTGCCTTGTTCCCAAATATACCATGGGAAATCCGCTGTGATGCTGGCCAGAGGCATTTGCATCTTTGGCTTTCACGTGCGCAATACCCCTGCTGTTCCTGTGACCAGGGGCTTCTGTCTCTTAATCTGCTGCTCTGATCGGTCTCTGACCTTTTGTATACACACAAGGGGCATGTGCGCTCGCATGGAAGCCCCGTCCGTTTGGCCCCACCCACACACTCGAGGTGTGCACCCGCCCGTCTTCCCGCCATTTACCCACTATGATGGACATTTCACTCAAGGGACCCCTGCGCACTTCGGCGCGATTGCATAGTAGTAACACACACTTGGTCGCTGGAACTAGTTGAAGCGCAAATGCAGTGACTCATTCATCAGCCCAAAAAAAATCGTGAGCGTTGGGAGGCTGGGCAGATGTGCCTTCTTCCCAAATATACCATCGGAAATCCGCTGTGATGCAGGCCAGAGGCATTTGCATCTTTGGCTTTCACGTGTGCAATCCCCCTGCTGTTCCTGTGACCAGGGGCTTCTGTCTCTTAATCTGCTGCTCTGATCGGTCTCTGACCTTTTGTATACACAAGAGGCATGTGCGCTCGCATGGAAGCCCCGTCCGTTTGGCCCCGCCCACACACTCGAGGAAGCCCCGCCCCCAAATCCGCCGATCCGCAAAATCCGCGGATTTTGCGGATCCACGATCCGTGAATCCGCAAATTCGTGAATCGTGGATCCGCAAAATCCGCCCATGCTTACTTAGAAGTCAATAACGCTAAGAGGTTACTTTTGATCGCACTAGACTGGGGTAAATCCAAAGTTCAGGCTGACCGCAATGGAGGGCAGGCTGGCTATAGGACCCACGCAGAGAAAGTACCTTGGATGGAGCAAAGAGCCGTCATCGACAGTATGATGCGTCGGTTCCGATTCACACAGTTGGGTGGATGTGTCAAATTTGAGTCTTGCATTTCAGACCTCAGATCGGGGCTGCATCATCGTCGAACCACACAGTCAGGAGGGTGGATCGGCACTACGTCGTTGTTGAACCTTGCAGTCGGGTCCTGTTTCATCTTCGAGCCATACAGGGATATCTCCAGATCGGCACTGCGTCAGTGTCGAAGGGAACTGCATCAGTTCTGATTGGCGCAGTGTTGACGATGCATCGATTTTGTAGCAAAACAGCTGCAGACCCCACTTCTGAGGCCCAGAACTGAGAAAGGCACCTCAGGAAAGGGTAGGACTCACAGATGGCCGAGTCTAGCAGCACCAGCAAAATTACAGGAAGTATTTTGTGCCCCTGAGGCTTCAGAAAACAGGAGGCAAGCCAGCAAGTCCTTGGAGATCACTTGGAGGGAAGGCATAGTCCAGCTCTCCTTCAGCAGAGAGAAGCATGCATCAGGGCAGCAAACAGAAAAACAAGCCTTCCAGATCAGCAGTCCATTTGACTCCCTAAAGCAGTAAAGCAGTCTTCTGGCGAGCTTCAGTTACAAGTCTAGTAGTGTCTGATTTTATGGGGTCATAGACACAGTGCTAATACCCAAAAGTGCCTTTGATGTTGGGGGTGACTTTAAAGCAGCTCCCCAAAGCTGCTTTAAAGTCACCCTTTCTCACCAGTCCTGTCTGCCAGGGTATCTGTAGGAGGTAATCGGTGGAAGGAAATATTGTTTACCTTGAATCTGTTGATACTTCATAATTTGAATTGCTCCCATAACACGCGGAGTCCTCGGGTTGTGGGTGCTCCGTTGGTGTTTTCCTCATCGTGATTCACTAGCAACCAGCACTTTACCACACTTCCCATTCAGGGAAGAGGGGAAAAAAAGCCAGTTTTAAGCTGCCATCATGGGGGTCTTAGCATTCTAGTGGTTGGCAGGCTCTAGTACTTAATGAGAATGTCAACATGGACACGCGCAGCGGATGCGCACAGCAGACCGTAACGCGGCCAGCGTCAGCCATGCTGCCAATCTCCCCCAGGTATTGCAATGTCATTAAATCTAAATACGTTTAATATAGATGGGGAATGTGATTGCAGCCTGCCACCTGGTAAAATTACTGACCCATTAACATGTCTCAAATGTAGAAGGGAACTCAAATTCACATACATCAGACTTAAATCGATGTATGACACACCAGCTAACAAACAGCTAAAGGGGGTTCATCAATGCATCTTGTTTGTGAAAACACGCTCAAGAAATCAAAGTATTAATTGTCAAGCCACAACTGTACTCCCTGTTTATTACTGAAACATGGCTTAAGGATTGGTGTAACCTCAATAGAGTACAAGCACTCACCCATCAATACACTATCTGTAGACAAGACAGAAACACATCAAGAGGAGGGACATTGGCTATTATTTTCCAGGAAATCTTTCAATGTACAAACTTTGATCTTACCAACCTGAAAGGCACGGAACGTCTGGGTTTTTGCTTTAAACTGAATGCCTCCTCCTCCTTCACTGGGGCTCTGATCTATCACCCGCCAGGCACTAGCCTGGAATAGAAGATACATTAGGCCACTTTACGCTCAGATACTCTAATTTTACACTTTTAGGGCACTTCAATCTCCATCTAGACTTCTAAAATGAACAAGGCGTAGAGAACTTTCTCTCACTCTTAATGGAGTATGCTCTAACGTCACCTCACTAGTTGTTAATATTCCAGTCCCTCAAGTATGGTCCGACCATTCACTAATTCCATTCAACATCAATACCTCAGACACAAGTACCCCTCCAATCAAATATCCGTCCGTCTCATTACCAAGTCGTAATTGGGCCAGGATGGTTGCAAAAACTGACTTGCCACACAGGGCAAGCGCATCCATCCCCACTCTGTCAGGAAACACCCGACAGGACACCCAACTCTTCCACACATGGATTACATCCATTGGTAGCAAGCTAGCACATTTAAAACAACCCACCAACAAACCAAAAGCCAAAATTTCAGAACCTTGGTTCAAATCCACATTAGCAGAGCTCCACTTCTGCTGCAAACAACTAGAATGAAGGTGGAGAAGAACCTACACCTTAGACCAATTAAACCTCTTCAAAATAAGTAGGTAAAAATACCATCTTCAAATCAAGCTAGCAAAAAAAGAGTACTTCTCAAAAAAGATCCTAGATGCACAAAAAGACCAGAAAGCAGTTTTCTCCATTGTAAAGTCCTTCACAAATCCAAAAACGCTAATCAAAGAACTCCCCCCATCAAAGAAACTATGTGATCAGATTTCTATCTTCTTCGAGCAAAAAATACTCACCATTTAAAAATAATTCTCCAACCTATCCACATTGAGCCTAGATTTTGAACCTGATTCCACCCACACAGGACCAATCCTTCAGGTCTTCCAAAAAAATCCCACATGAACAGTTGCATCAAGTCAATACTGCTTGTAAATTTGGCTTGCCTTTTGATGCATGCCCACCCATAGTAATTCATAAGATCAATGACATCATTAATCCAGTTATTAACAATATAGTTAACTCATCTCTAGCCACAGCCACAATCCCTGCAGAATGTAATCTAGCAATGGTCAAACCTCTTAAAAAACAGTCCTTGGACCTGTGACACTCTCCAACCTTCACCCCATATCTTTATTACCTGTCCTGGGCAAAATTACAGAAAGACTGGTCTACAATCAGCTAAACAACTTTCTTGAGAATGCCAAGATACTACACCCCTGTCAGTCAGGCTTTCGCTCCAAGCAGTCAACGGAATCGGCACTACTAGAAATAGTGGACACATTGAAATTTGCCCTGGACAAAGGGAAAAATGCGGTGATGATCTTATTAGATTTGTTGGCCTCATTCAACACTATTTAAAGATATTGTCCTCTCCCAGATAAAAAATTGCAACAAATCGTGCCCGGATAAAAAATTGCGACATATCGGGCACTGCTTCGGCCTGGATAAAATCCTTTCTGACTAGTCGAAGACAAGCAGTAGCACCATTCCTTTCAACCGAACGTGCTATCACCTCAGTAGTCCCACAGGGCTCATCCATGGGCTCCCTTTTGTTCAACGTCTACATGGCCCACTTATTTCGCTAATATCCTCCTTTAACATCCTATGCAGATGAGACGCAGCTGATCCTGCCATTAGCTAAAGACCACAATAAAGCAGAACTTAACTTTAAGCTATGCCAAACAGAGGTAATCCGTTGAAAGAAATATAATCATCTCAAATGTAACACAGATAAAACAGAATTCTGCTAATAGGGAAGGAAAATCCTTTTGCACCAATCCAATGGTGGCCAGAAGATGTGCCCGCCGCACCTAACACAGTGGAAGTAGCTAAGAATCTGGGGGTAAAATTCGCTACCTCTCTCTCATTTCGACCTCAAGCACTTGCTGTAGCTGGGACTTGCTTCAACCTCATTAAAACCCTTAAAAAACATTTTGATTACATTCCCTTTTCTGCAAGAAAGACAGTGGCAGTAGCACTCATCTTGTCTAGACTAAACTTCTGCAACAGCCTGCTCGCAGACACTAATTAACACTGTTTTTAAAAAACTACAGGTTGTACAACATGCAGCGGAGCGTCTAGTGCTAAAACTACCCCGCAAATCATCTGCCTCGGCATCCTTAAAAACCTTACATTGGTTGGCTATTCATAAAAGAATCTTGTTCAAGGTACTGTTAATCACTTTCAGAACCTTCAGAAGCTCCGGACCCAAGTATCTAGCGAGCAGATTTACGCCTTACACTACTGACCCTCAGATCCTCCTCAGCTAATCTCCTCAAAGCACCTGTTTACATGTCCAAAAAAAAAGGAGGCAAATCTCTGGCAGTCCTAGGAACCTGAGCAGGGAACCTCACGCCAATACAACTAAGGCTGATAGAATCAGAAACACAATATAGGAAAGACATTACAACCTGGATCTTTGGATCCTCGGATGCACTGTGTTCTTCACTAATTACCCAGCATGACTCCCTGTCTCCCCTTTATCCTCTCCGCACTGCGCCAGGATGCTCGTACTTTACAAATAACCAAATCAAATCAGGCCTTTGTGTGGGGACAGGACACAGCCTATTTAAGTGAAGTGTTAGTCATTCCCTTCCATCCTCCCCATGGAAGCCAAGCAAGCAGCGGTACAAGGCCTGATTCAATCTCGTCTCGATTTTAATAACGTCCTTTATCTCGGAGCCCCGGAATCCACCTTGAGGAGGCTACAGATTGTGCAGAACTGCGCCGCACGTCTGCTACTTGACATCCCTCGCAGACAGTCAGTTAGGTCTGGGCTGGTCTCTCTTCACTGGCTACCAGTACGCCAAAGGGTCTTATTCAAAGCCATGTGCATAGCCCACCAGTCCTTCTGGAATTCTGGCCCTATGATCACACAGGACCTAATCCATCACTATAGGCCCAATAAGAATCTAAGATCCAACCAGTCCTTCTTGGCAGTCACTCCGAGAGTAAGGAGATCCAGATCTGGAGGTAGGTCTTTCGCCTACAACGCGGCGAGGGCCTGGAACTCCCTCCCATTGCACCTAAGATCCAACTCTAATCTCACGACTTTCCGCAAACAATTGAAAACTTTCCAATTTCATCCAGTCTAATTCCTCCTCCTTCTGCTGTCTATCTGGTCGGTCCTGGTATTTTCAGCGCTTGGACGCCCCCGGGCAACAATTCGCGCTTTATAAATCAACATCCTATCCTATCCTATCCTATCCTGCCCCGGGATTGCTATAAGAATGCAGATGTGTGTAGATGGGTACTCAGGCACAACTATCCTTCCTGTGTTGTGGCTGTCTAAGGAGTATGAGGGAATGCACAAAGTGTAGCCGTCAACCTCCCCAGACGTGTATTGAAGACAGCCTGTCAGGCACAAAGAGAAGTAAGTGCAGAGAAATGTCTACTTTCTCAAAGTGAAAGTGGCCTAGCCCCTGATAGCGGCTAGGACTCCGACATGCATCAACAAAAAGAGGTATACCATTATAACATTTTAATCATGTTAAACATGTGAGATAAACAAATTCAATATACATTCATTTTTACAAATTCATTGCAATATAGAAATTACATTTTATATTTGAAACCCCAATATATTTCAATACATGACCCAATGCATTTCGGAACGTAATGTTCCTTCGTCAGGGGTGCTATCGAAAAGAGGAGAATAAAGAAAATAAAAGAACCATATTAGTTTGATGCCATTGTTTTTTCAAAAGAGAGAGGCGTTTATATTCACTAGCTATAGTCATTTGCGGGTATTGGTATATACTGCTATGATAAAGCCAATATTCATTAGTTACACTAATACATCTGACTGAGTTTAGAACTTCTGATGGTTTTTTTTTTTAAGGACTAGTTGATTATTTTGAAATGTAAAAATAGTGTATTCTTACCTAGTTGAAAAATATTGATAAACTAGGATACGCGGAGTGTCATTTATTCAACACTGTTGGGATCTGTATACGAAATAGAGATATGCGACATTTAAGAATTGTTGACAAGAATATACTGATTTTTAATATTGCCCCATAGTGTTGGGCTTACCTGTGGCAACAGGTGTTTAAAGGGTTGAAATGGCAACCTAGAGATATAGGTAGAACCTGTTAAGTTTTTAGTTTATAAAAAATAAGGGATTGGATTAACATAAGCTGTGTATTCAATATAACTGACCTGCGTGAACTGAACACTTGTTGAAGTATTCAAGTAATGGGGTCCCGTGGAGACAACAACTGTAAGAAAAAAAAGGAATCATTCTAAAGAATCCTCGAAATGCGTAGGTTGCCGTTTAATCTATAGTTGAAAATTAATTGACGATCAACTTACTCGCGGGGGCAGAATGCTTAATGAAACAGCGATCTTGTCTCCGTTTAAAGTCCTGTAGAAACGGTGACTGCAAAAAATAAATAAAAAGTTATTCTAGATGATGCGCAAAATACGTGAATGGCTGGTTCGTCAATGTCCACAAATTAACTGGAGAGAAACTTACTCGCAAAAGTGATGAGCTCAAGCAATCGGCGTTTTCGTCTCCATGTGTAACCACGAGTGACGAGTCCATTTTCGGTGTTAATTAATCGTAACGAATGTCGGGTAACAGCAACGAGGGACTGTTTAAGGATTAAACTGCCGAATAATAAAAATAAAACGCTGGGAAAAAAGGGGGATGCCGTGGCATTTCTAAAATAGTAATGTTTAGTTCAACTTAACCAGTAAGTAGGATTTATCAATATAACTCCAAACATATGAAACATGAATAAGCTACTTCTCTCTTATCAGGAATTACAGCATAAAAGTGCATCAAGGAAGTCCTAATGCTAACCCATAAGAGGAGTAGACCTCTCAGGAATGAAAAACAAATAGGATGTTTGTCACTACATGGACATGCAAAACATAAAAGTACATGTCCTAACTTTTACTTACAGAACACCCTGCCCTTAGGGCTACCTAGGGCCTACCTTATATGTAAGAAAAGGGGAGTTTAAGACTTGGCAAGTAGTTTTGAAACCAACTCGCACTGACAGTAATCTGCACACACAGGCACTGCTGTGGCAGGCCTGAGACAGGTTTGAAAGGCTACTTCTTTGGGTGGCACAATCAGTGCTAAAGTCCACTGGTAGCATTGAACTTACAAGGGACTTATAAGTAAATTAAATATGTCAGTCAGGTATACACCATTTACACATGTTAGGGAAGAAACACATGCACTTTATCGCTGGTTAGCAGTGGTAGAGTGCTCAGAGTCCTATACTCTACAAATATTTTCAGTAATCTGCAGAGATGTTAGCATTAATGTGATATATGGATTTCCTCCAATAGAGGCATGGGGTAATTCACATGCCGATTAGTATTCAAGCATGAAAATACATATAAATAGTAAAAGAATCAGCACACACTCACAGGGTTTTTCATTGGTCTATGTTTAATCTGCATTCTATCTGAAAAAGTCTAAAAATTCTATTTGCAAGCAGGACCCAGTTTAAATTTCATGTTGCAGAGAGCAGCTTCAAAACATCTCAGTTTTACAACAAATTTGTTTCTTAAAACAGCAAATCATGTATTATCAAATACCCTCTTCCTAACAAAATAATTGAATACATTTCTATGCGTTGTACTTTGTATAATTAAACAACATATTATGGCATTTAACAAACTGCGTTTAATTTCCATTTTACAAAAATAGTTTTGATGCTAACGGTACTAAAATTAACAACGTAAAAAAATATATAATAGATTACATGTGTAATATTGACCATCATCTCCATCACAGGGTTCTGATGACATATTGTCTCTTCCTCAGGCTGCGCTATCCGAAGAGGAATCCAAGACCCTCACAGGGATCAAAAATTCGTCAACATTGAACACAGACCTTACATTCATTTTTGTACTTTGAGTATAATATCATTTGTACATAATATGATGTATTGATTTTTATTAGGTGCCATTACACTCTATGAATGCTTGTGTAATGGCATGGCAAACTATAGAGGTGTATCATACTGAGGAAAAAAAACTCCTCTTCAAGAGTAGAAAACGAGGAACCCCAGATTGTCCCTGATGTGCTGCACATCAGGTACCTCTTTTCTTCGTATGTATTTCCCTGATTAGAAGGTGCTGGACAACTCTTATTCTGAGTAAGATGACCCATCCTGGGAGATTGTGCTACATGACTTTAAACTTCTGGAATTCTTCGTCATGTCATTGTCTTTTGTAGCAGGCACCTTGGAGACTGCCCCTGAGAACACTGTCTGCACCTCTGTTGCTGTCATTAACAAAGGAACATTTGGTGAAAAGGCTGGAGACCCTAAACTCCTATTTCTTCCCGCAGGTACTGGCTCCTCCTCCTCAGAAGAGGAACATAGAGAGAATTGCCTCACCCTTGAAGTTTTCTTCCCCTCCATTGATGCCAGAAACAGATAACACCCTGTCTGAGAAAAGGCTTTACGTAAAAAGAAGTGCCAGCTTAAATTAGCGCCAATGGAGAAACTTGAGTTTCCCTTGCCACTAATAAAAGCCCCAATCTCCTAAAGTCAATGGTAAGAAAATATGGAAAGGCTGCAAAATTTCATAAATTCCATGTTCACATAGCAACTTACTGGTCCTCGTACAGCATTCCAACGCACTTAGAGAGTCTGGATACTCTCTCTGTGTCATCGCTGCCAATGAATTGATGTTTCTCCAGCCTATGACCCTGAATGAAAGCCCTGACAATGTTGGACCAGTGAGACACTATCATGACTGGCTAAACCATGCCACACACTGCAAACCACTCCCACAGCTTTTCTAACACTGTAGCAGTGTACTGATGAGGTGAAGGCCTACCCCTACCCGCAGCCTTCGCTGGAAAAAAACAAAATCCATATCTTCAGACTCACATCTCCAAACATGGCTGCCTTGGTCATTCCATAAAAATAAAACTGAAACAGGATGCGTGACAGGGAGTAGGACACTTATATTTCAATTGATGAGTTGTGATTGGTATCTATGGAGACAGGCCTGCCTTGTTATGTCATGTTATGCTAAGTTATGTTAACAGATTTTGTAGTGCACTATACCAGAAGGTGTAAGAGGGCTTTGGAAGGCAGTATGTTGTACCTGCTGCACAGCCAGTGCGAGTGTGTTTTGGAATGTTGGGGTGTATGATGCTGTGGAATGTTGGGTGAGTGTATTTGTCAGTTGGGAGAATGGGTTGCATTTTTGGATGTTAACTTGCAAGCCCACTGTACTGTGTTTTCCTTACTTTCCACTCTTTCTGGTTTGCCCACAACCATTCTCAGGTCTTTGTATTGGTACCTTTTCAGATTTATGTGCATGTTATTTTCTCTTTAATGTGCTTTTCACGTGTATCATTGCATTGTATTTTTTGTTTAATATGAGGAAGGGAGAAGTGTTGTACCTGCTGCTCAGCCAGTGTGAGTGTGGTTTGGAATGTTGGGGTGGATGATGCTGTGGAATGTTGAGTGAGTGTGTTTATCAGTTGGGAGAATGGGCTGAGCAGCAGAAGGCTGCTGCTGGTGGGGCTCTCTGTAGCTTTATCTTGAACCCTCTATCTTAATAAATACCATCCTGAGTTTACCATGGAACCGGACCCCGCCTCATTACAACACAGTACATAGCAGTCTGTAGTAGTGCAGAGGATGACTAAGTGGTCTGGGAAGAGAAAAGCCACGTTTTCAGTTGTTTTTTAAAAACAGATAACAAGTCAAGTCCAGAGATGTGGACGGGAAGGATGTTCTATAATTTAGCAGCAGCCACCGAGATAGAGCGACCACCCCATCTGGCGTTCCAAAATGTGGGAATTATTACCTTTTTATGGAAGGAAGATTTAAGAAGCCTGCTAGAAGTGCATCAATAGAAGAATGAGTTAAGTTGACTAGGACCTTTCTGATTCACGGCTAAGAACGCTGTACAGAAAGCTGTAAAAGTAATCCTATTTTCACGGTGAGCCAGTGAAGGGAACGAATCCCATCCCGGACCAAGAGGCGTTTGGGGATGTTAAGGCCACCTCTGTCCTGGGCTTTTCTTTCAATCTGACTCCAGGTGTAACCCATCTCCTTGCAGTCAGCCTTGAAGCCTCAGCACCAGGTGTTTCTTGGACTTCCTCTTGTCCTTTTCCCTTCAGGGTTACCAGTCAGGGCTTGCCTAGTGATGTTTGATGCGGGCTTGTGGACGGTGTGACCTATCCAGCCCCAGGGCCTTTTCATGATTTTTTCATGAGCAGGAGGTTAAAAGATCCTTCCTCAGGCAGGTGTTGATGAAGATCTTGACTTTGTTGGTGGTGGCCACTGTTGTCTCCAAGTTTCTGCTTCATAAAAAGGACTGATTTTACATTGGTGTTTAAAAGCCTGATCTTGGTTTGCAGCGTTAGGACCTTTGAGCTCCAGATCTTCTTTAGCTGTACGAAGGCAGCCCTCACTTTGCTAATTCTTGCCTTGCCTTGCCTATTACACTGACCAGGTAGGTGAAGGCCTCAACCTCTTCCAGTACATTACCTGCAAGAATGACTACATTCCAATAGCGGCCAGCACGGATCTGGAGTGCCGAGGGGTTGATGCAAAATAAAAAAAGTTTAAAAAGTGCCTTCTCACCGCTCTCCCGCACATCGTCTCAGTCTCACCTCTCCGGGGCCAGAATATGAAGCAGCCAGCCCCCCCCCCCTAAGCCAATCACAATGCTGCAACGCAGAGTTGTGATTGGTCTGAGCACCGTGGATCGGCGCTCAGCCAGGGAATGGTGGCCTGGGCATGTTCTCCACGCAGGCTGTAATGCAGCCTGCATTAGGAACATGCAAAGTGCGCAGAGGGCCGGCCAAACAGTAATTGCATGCCTCTGAGAGCAGAGTAAAAGCTGCGCAGATGGAACAAATACAAAGATAATAACCTTGTGTGAAATAACCTTGTATTATTATAATTCGTTCTTTCTTTCACTGCTTTGCAGCAGTGGGGCGATGCTCCTCCGCCTTAGCAGAGGAGCAGCCACTGCTGCAATTGTGCCTGCCATGTTAGCCTTCGGCATCTTGGTTTTTCCCATGTGAATGTTGAGGCCAAGTTGTGATGCCACCATGTCGGTCTTCTCTAGAATCTGTAAATGGGTTTGGTCGAGAAGAGCCAGGTCATCTGCAAAGTCAAGGTCACTGTGCTGCATCCAAGTTGTCCACTAGATCCCCTTTCCTGTCAGAGCTGCAGATGTCTTTGTGGTCCAGTCTATGGCCAGCAGGACGAGAAAAGGTGAGTGCAACTTGCGTACTCTGGCCCTCACTTGGAAGTTGTCCTCCATGGACTATCTTGCAGGTCATTCCCTCAGAAGAGTGCTTGATGAGTCTTACGAGTTTATCTGACACACCGTAGTGGCATAGGAGGTTCCAAAGAGTCTCTGTGTCCACGCTGTCGAATGTCTTCTCATAGTTGATTAGGTTAACATAGAGGTAGGAGTCCATCAACTGCTCAATGATCATGAACAGTGTTACAAGCTAGTCTGTACAGGATCAAACTCTGTGGAAGCCAACTTGCTGATCTCACAACTGAGCGCTGACTTGGTCCTTCATTCTGTTTAGGATGACTCTGTTGAACACTTTTTCTGGGATTGAAATAAGAGTATGAACAGTTACTCAGGTCACCTTTCATGAGGATCTTCTTTTTTAACAGAATTGTTTTGGTATTTCAAAGAATACTAACATGTAAAAAAAAAACAATACTAAGATAAAGCAGTTAAAAACGGGATGGGCTTAGAATCAAAGTGGCCTGGTGCACGCACTATTTACTGGACTGCTGCCCAACCAGATTGATACTTTAAATTAGATACCGGTTTTGTAGGCAGTGTGGTTATACATTCATAATGCTAAGTTTTATATTGAAAATTAATTCCAAATCACTTTCACTCAACAATCATTTTCTGAAAAAGATTTCATATTAGAAGTTTTATTCATTTTAATACAGTTTTCTGCATATATTTTATTACTTGTTCTTGTGAGAAACAATATGTGGGTTTTACAATTAGACCAACAAGAATCAAGAATCATATCAATGCCATTAGGAACTGTGATGAAAGGTCCCCCCTTGACAAACATTTCAAACAAGTGCATGTGGCTAATGACCTGTCTGGAATTACTGTCATGGGAATTGATCATATTAGACCACATCACAGCAGTGGTAACTGAATTCAAAGGTTAGGAGTGAATGAAATATGGTGGACGTACGGTAGACTTTGGTGTGAATGTAGACAGAGAATTTCACACCCTATTATGAAGTTTGACGATAGGAAAATTGTTTCTGGTCTAGTAGGGTGGTCGATGTATTAGAATGTTAATTGGACGATATATGTATTGGCGGTCTTTGTTATGATTGAATCTTAAATTCAACTTTCTTTCTTGCTTGCCCTTTCTCCTCCATTTGCTATATTTTGTTGAAATTTCACTTTCGTTTTAGAATTTTTCTGTAGCAACCTCATAGAAATATGTAAGCACACCAGAAATAGTAGCACCGTAGAATTGTGTTACACTGATAACTATGAATTTCAGATGGTAATGAAACAGCCTTGCATTAGTGTAGTGGTATATGCCTATAACGGGGAAATCAATCCAATAGGTTCGAGCTCAGATAAAGAATGGTAGCTGCATGTTGGAAAAATGAATGTTTATTATTGTGAGCAGATTCAGGTTGGTTTTCTATCGCTTTTTAATGAACGATGTCAAGTGGTAGTGGTGATGCCGTGAAAGGTACGGATATCAATAGGCATTCTAGTAGTAGAAATGCTTGGCAGACCCGATAGGGGTGCAACTCAGACTTAACATAAGAATGGGCTCACAAGACAAATGCCTCTTTTGACTTTAGGTGTGGAAACATTAATAATCAGAAATAAGTGACGGGTGCAATCTAAGGCAATATTTCCATAGATATCAAAGGTGAACTTTGAGGAATATTTGGATGTCAACACCAGATCTTGCGGTAGTTCAATGGTTTATGGCTGTAGCGGCAGAAGTTGAGACTATAGGGTTCGCTTTTTGATCAAGGACAGTTCTGAAAGGAATTTGAATAGTGGAATAATTTCCCAGGCTATGTGCGGCATCCTAGGGGCCTTTAGGATGCCGATGTAGACTTACGTCCACCAGCCACCTTAGCGGTGCTGGGACCGGCTGCCAGTGGTGCGGCGGTCCCGCACCGGCTATTAGGATGCCAGCCCAATGGTGGCGGTGGCATCCTGCATACATTGCATTGTGGCGGGTGGTGCTTGAAGCAGCACCCGCCACAATGCAATATATGCATGTCTCGCATTTGCATGTACAACGTGGCAGGCACCATGCGTGCCTGCCACCTTGTACATCCAAATGCAGGGGGGTACCATAGTACCCCCCATGTGCACCCCCTACCAACCTGGGGGCCTGCAATGGGCCCCCCAAAGAAAAAACCGCATGCCTTTCCATGGCGGAGTCACCGCCATGGAATGGCACTTCTCCGCCATCATAGTAATATGGATGGTGGTGCCTGCAAGGCAGCGCCATCGTATTGCTGTGCTTTTCCGTCCGGTAAGCAATAGGGCGGATTGCCTGCTGGCTGAAACCCGGCGGACGGTCTTCCCATCCGCCGGGGTGACTTTTGTCGGGCGGTGACGCTCCGCCCGCTATACTAATCACCTCCTTAGTTTGGATCGGAGTGTTTGATGTTTTGAGAAAAAGTTTGTGTTCACTAAGTGTTCTAAAACATTTTTTTTTTATGTTTCTCTTTTTGCGCCTTTAGCGATATTGGAATAACATTATAGTGCATAAATCAGTGCAATATTTCTGAACATAAGGATACATTGCATATAATTTGGCATTAATCTTAAGTGGAGCTTTTTGTCCATTCCACGTTTTATACATTTCTTGTCATATTTGAAAGAATGTTGGGGTACCTGATTGGTGGAGCAATTTAGATCTTCCCTATTAGGAGGTGGAGCATTTTTTAACAATATTTGGTTCGTTGTGGGAAGGTGCAAATGGAGTTGCTTATGGTATGTACCAAACTGCTATGGTAATTGTAATATAAAATTGAAAACAGGATGGCTTCTTTATTTCTAATTTGGATGTGGGTTCTATGTTTTATTTGTGGATTGAAGAATAACCTTTGAGAAAATGTGAATGGGAATGGAAACGTTATTGGTATGAGGCTTTTCTTTTTTTATCTCTTTTCTTTTAACACAAAGCTAAAAAACACTGGAGGGGAATTCAAACCATGGGAAAAGATAAATACAGAATTCAAACTGTTGTTTTAATGAAGACGTGACGCAACTTGCTTTCTTACTCTCCAAGCCTTGCGAAAGCCCAAGGCATATCAGCCAGAGGGAACGAAACACATGTTGGCTGTTCTCAAACTCAATACCACACATCAAACGGTACACTCTATTTCCTGAATATGGAATTACTCATCTTCAAATTAAAAGTGAATGTCAAGCAAAAATGGATGTTGCTATGATTCATTACTAAAAGGGAAGACATTCCTACTTTGCGTTAGAGTGCACACCCGCCAAAAACTGGGTATTTCCAATGACAGGAGAAGGATGCTGAGCCCTTAGTAGCCTTAGCCCATTTGTGATGTCTTAAGGGCAGATTTACAAGCCCCTTGCACCTCTTCTACGCCGCCGTTGCGTCACTTTTGTGACGCGGTACAAAAGGGGGTGGTGATGGACGGAGCATCTGAATCAATCAAACACTCACACCCAGTCAAAAGATCTGGGTTTAATCCATCACCGTTCTTTAGCCCTCACTGGGTGTGAGTGTTTGATTGATTCCGATGCTCCGTCCATCACCACCCCCTTTTGTACCGCTTTTGTCCGTCATAAGTGTGGCAGGGTATGCTCAGACGTGAGTCCCTTGCTCACTTTGCCACTGGATTCAAGCAAGCCGGGCTGAAGACGGCTGGAATGCCAGAAACCGGTCCTCGGAAACTTCTGAACTGGGGTGGCAGAGTGGGCTAAAGAACGGTGATGGATTAAACCCAGATCTTTTGACTGGGTGTGAGTGTTTGATTGATTCGGATGCTCCGTCCATCACCACCCCCTTTTGTACCGCTTTTGGCTGCCATAAGTGTGGCAGGGTATGCTCAGACGTGAGTCCCTTGCTCACTTTGCCACTGGATTCAAGCAAGCCGGGCTGAAGACGGCTGGAATGCCAGAAACCGGTCCTTGGAAGCTTCTGAACTGGGGTGGCAGAGTGGGCTAAAGAACGGTGATGGATTAAACCCAGATCTTTTGACTGGGTGTGAGTGTTTGATTGATTCGGATGCTCTGTCCATCACCACCCCCTTTTGTACCACTTTTGTGACGCAGCAGCGGCGCAAAAGAGGCGCCATGCTGCGGGGTATTTAAAACATGACGCATCTCGGAGTTGTGTCACGTTGTAAAGCCCTGCGCCAGAAGTAGGTGTTCAGGCGCGGGCATTAAAAGTGGCTGAGTGAAATCTACAAGATTTCACTCAGTCACTTTTAAGCCCATGCTGCATCAAAACCCTGTGCCTGCTTGAAGTAGGAGTAAGGATTGACGCAACATGTTATAGATAGGGCACCCCCGAGCCTTGCTGGAGCTGCGTCGCGCTTGCGATGCAACTCCAGCAATGTACCACATTACAGCACGCATGTGTGACACATCTGTCAGTTTTCGCCCAATGGTGCGCCGCATTGT
The DNA here is from genome assembly GCF_964261635.1 of Lissotriton helveticus. NCBI lineage: Eukaryota > Metazoa > Chordata > Amphibia > Caudata > Salamandridae > Lissotriton > Lissotriton helveticus. Next base: position 1,476,562,962 of record NC_136065.1, read on the forward strand.
AAATGCGACGCATCCATGGTGGCGGAGCCCTGACGCACAATAACTGCTGCATCCCTGCTGATATACAGAGATGCGCCAGTTATTGTAAATCTCCCCCTTAATGTCTGCTTTCAGTGCATTTGCAGGAATTTTGTTGGGACCTGCTGCCTTCCCATTTCTCAGATGTTTTATGGCTTGCTGTATTTCTTCCATGGTTGGTCTGCTGCAGTTGAATGGCAAGTCTTTGTCAGCTGGCTGTATGTCTGGTGGAGACTGCTGCATGAGCTGGTTCACGTGACATGGAAGTAGGACCCGTAGCATCGAGTGTGCATATTCCAGCTCTCTTAAAGGAGCTGCCGTGATTGCCCTTGCCCTCCACGGCATTCAAGCCTTGTTATCTTTGGGATAAGAAGTGTGGCTATCGGTCAGAAGCACCAGTAAGTGCGTTCCCTGGGAAGAAAAGACTTTACTTAGATTTTAAAGACAGTTTTGAAACACCTAGTGCAGCAGTGCGTGAGGAGGCTACTCCTCACCCAGCTGGGCTGTGGCCCGGTTCTTTGCCCCCATACATCATTGCGGTCTTCCTTTTGCCCATGTCCTGATGAGGCCCGACTTAATGGGCCAAAACGTGAAAACCTCATGCCCATCCAACTAAAAGTTACATGCAAGACACTCGGATACACACTATTGGGACTGGGAGGCGGTTGGAAGTAATCCTCCCTGGTATGTTCTGGACTATCTCCCATACGGATTGTGCACATATTTTTGTGCTTTTTCGCAACCGTCACTAGATTGAATGGGTAGGAAGGGATTAGTAATTACTAATAATGAATGTGTTTTTAATTTTTCTGATGTTTATGTAAAAAAAGATATAAAGTTTCATTCTGAAAGTAAAGTCAATCTGGGGTAGATTTGTGAATGCTAGGTTCCCAATGCAGGGACTAATTGATTGTTTTTTACACAGATAATCATTTAGATCTTTTCCCACACATCATGTTTGTGTCTATTTTCATGTCCTAGCCCAGATGTGTTGGGATGATTAGGGCAAACCCCGGTGGTGTATTCGTATGGTTCATGAGCTGGTTCAGAAGTTCTTCAAAGTTCTCCATCCATCTTTGTTGTTGACCTTTTTTAACCAAGATTGTCTTCCCAGCTTTGTCTTTAACAGGTCTTTCTGGCTTGCTGTATCTGTCGGAGAGTTAAAATTGTTATGTTGTATGGTTCTGTCAAGCTTCATTAGCTTGTTGATTTTTGGGCTTCGATGAATCTTTGCTTGTCTGCTCTTAAGCTTCTCTTTGCTTCCTTGTTGGTTTTGGTGTATTCACATTGAGTATTTGCTTGTTCTGCTCTTGTTTGACTGCTGGTAACTGCAGATGTATTTCCCTTTCTCTCTTGGATTTTTCGGAGAGTCTTGGTGTAGATCTATTCTTTATTTCGGTGTTTCTTGGGACCCAGTACCTCCTGGCAGGTTGATGTCACTGTTTCTTTGATATTCTCCCACTAGCTTTCTACTGGGTCTCTGCCATCCTTTAGTTCTTGCAGGACTTGAAACTTGTTACGAAGGTTGACTGAGTTTTCACTCCATTTCTGTGCATCTTTGAGGAGGGTGGTGTTATATCACTAGCATTGGTTTGTCAGATCCATTCATTGTTTTGTCAGCTTTAGCTTCAGACAAGGTGATGGTCTGATGCCCCGTCTGCTCCTCTCAGCACTCTCACATTCTGCAGTGACCTCCGGATCTTCTTTGCAATGCAGACATTGTCAATCTGGTTCTCTTTTGAATGGTCTGGTGACATCCATGTTGCCTTGTGAATTTTTTAGTATGGAAATGCACTATGGCCTATCACCAGACCAGTCAGGGCACAGAAATCTGCAAGCCTTTCACCATTCTCGTTCATGTCCCCAAGGCAATGGCTGGCCATAACGTCCTCGTACCCAGTGTTGTCGCTTCCTATCTTGGCATTGAGGTCCCCCATCAGTATGGTGATGTCTCTCTCAAAGCATTTCTCTAGGATGGACTGGAGTCTTTTGTAAAATTGCACTTTTTCCTTTTCTTTGCAGCAATTTTGTAGGTGCATAGCACTGGATAACATTCATGTTGATCCTCTTTTTTATGTATGGATCATCGCTGAGATAATTTTGGGACCATGGGCTTCCTATTCAATCAGAGTTCTCTTGGTGTTAGCATCAGTGCTACTGCCTGAGTATGTGGGGCATTCTCTTGCTCATGTCCAGAATACCTGCTTTCAACCAGCACCATCACCATCAGGACACGAAACTTGAGGACCATGCACGAGACAGGCAAGACAGCCCAGGTGGCTGCAGAGATGAAAAAGTACAACCTTGCCCTGCTTTTCATCAGCGAGACCAGATGGATACAGTCCAAATACAAAAGACTGGCTCCAAGACGAAAGCTGCTGTATTCTGGATAGGCACATGGCCAGATTTTATTTCAGTAAAGGTGGGAAACACAGGCTGCTCGCAGACAGAATCTTTCCTCTGTTCATTTTATGATCCCATTTATGAAAATCTCGCAACAGCAGCTGAACTGAAACCTCCTTTTAGGCATACATTGGAAACTTGTCAATACATCACTTTAAAAGTTTTTATCAGAGCAAAAGGCCATTTTTTGCACTGACCAGGATTTGCACAGGTTTTCTTTAAATATCTATTTAAAGGTAAAAAGAGTCATAATTTTATGAATCCTTTAACCTTCAGCTAGGCTAACTCTAGTATGTTCTGTGTGATTCTTCATTCTATCAATCTGATATTTAACGAATAAATCACGGAGTTCAAATTTCCTTAAAAATGCATTTGCTATACTTTGTGCGCACTGGTAAAACACTACATTGCAGTTGTTGCCTACATAACATTTTTCGGATTTAAAGTTTGTATTCTCTAAAATAACATAGTCCCCCAAATTGTTTCTTCTTTGATCTGACAGGTAGCAGAGAAGCAGCCTTCGTATACGCCATCTCATCCGCTGGCGTAGTGTATGCCATCACTAGGGCTTGCAGCCAAGGAGACATTAAGTTCTGCAACTGTGACCCAAAGAAGACTGGCACAGACCGAGATGAGAAAGGAGAATTTAACTGGGGAGGCTGCAGTGACAATATACACTATGGAATAAAATTTGCCAGAGCATTTGTGTATGCCAAAGAAAAAAAAGTTAAAGATGCCCGGGCACTTATGAACTTGCACAACAACAGGTGTGGGAGGATGGTAAGTACAGACTTTACATACATATTATTCCATCTTAAGGTCACTCAGTGTTCTGATCAATGGTACGTAATCTTGCAGTGGAGGTGATGTGCTTCATCACAAGGTAGGAGGACATGGCTGGGTCTGACTTCAAGAAGGTGTATATACTTAAGTCACACTTAAGGAGGCACCAAACCTAGCCCTGTCAGTTCTAAAATGATCTATTGTCCTCAGTAGACCTGTACAAATAAAAGGAAAGTTGGTAAAAGACTGCATAAAGCAGCAATGAACGAAGAAAAATGTCTGCCTCCAATATGCAATCAGATCTTCGATGCTAAAGTGTGGAAGGATGATTGTGTAAACATGGTAGGTAAAGAAGTGAAAAACATGATGAAAACTAGTTCTTAAAGTCAGTTTAAGACAAATCTTGGGTTGAAGAAAAGTCTCAAAATAAATAATGTACATATTTTTTACACTAAGTATGTGACTCTATAATGGTATAAATATATTGTCTTGTTGTTTTTAATGTTTCTTGCAATTGACAACATCTGGCCATATTTTCATACAAAAAATCTATGTCACTGAAACGAAACTGTATAGGAAGTAATGGGTGCACCCTCAAACTCTGTTGTATGTAGCTCTCCAGCATTAAATCCTCTTTGTAGTACTCTTACTTCTCAACGCAAAGCTTCTGTAATTCCGTTGGCTCCCATGTAAGAACCAACGAGACCACATTACTGATGGCAGAACTGATAAGCGGACATCAGGGTCCAATATGAAACAATTTTATGCCAGGCAAAGGCTATGTGCTAAAAATGCAACATAAGCGAGCCCTGGCTTAGGCCTCCGGGTATTGGATTACACGTTCTTCATTTGATTATTTCATAAACTTCTTATGTGGATGCTGGCTGAGGGAAAAGGCCTTGTTATGGAGACACATTTAGGTTTGGCTTCAGGTGTTCCTAAGTCCAGTTAATTATTTACATCGGTAGCGACCCATGGTGGGCACGGGCAGTCATCTTTGGGATGTGGGACTTATTTTTCACCATCAAACTTTGACCTACTTCGAAAAAATAAGGCAGAGCGGAGGTAAAGGAGGAAGATAAAAATAAGAAAATAAAGACAAAGGAACAAAGCACGGCTGAAACAAACCTCCTAAAGTGGGATAAAGAGATTGATGTATAGGACGGTGGAAGAACGAAGCATATGGTGGAATCAAGACCAGGAAGCCTTGGTATTCAAGAACCTTAGCAGTCAACATGGTGGGCCTCTAAAAAAATATGTGGGAGCCTGCACTTATTTCTTTTTACAAATGAGGTACTGTCAAGTCCTAAAGAACCTTTGGGTTTTGAAGAAATTGGCAATAGCCTTGTCTACCTTTTAAAAAACCATTCCCACCAATGTATTATTACAAGTACTGAATAAATAAACCAGGACTGCAAGAAAGGGCATCTTGTAGCCCCATCAAGCTGTGTGAGGCCTGTGTGTAGACCTGTCCAAACAAAAGAAACATTGGAAAAAGACTGCAGAACGCAGGAAAATGTCTACCTCCAATATGCAATGAGATCTTGGATGGTAATGTGTGGAAGGATGGTTGTGTAAACATGGTGGGTGAAAAAGCGAAAAATATGGTGAAAACTAGCTCTTAAAGTCACTTTAAGACAAATCTTGAGTTGAAGAAAAGTCTCAAAATAAATAATGTGCACAATTTTTAAATCAAGTATGTGACTCTATAATAGCATATATATGATATTTTATTGCTTCCAAGAAACGAAACTGTATATGAATCAAAAAGTTTGAATTTCAGATAAACATCATGATGTAGACTTCATCATAAGCACAGTTGAAGTTAGGCACAAAACGTTTAATAACATCTATTTACAGATGACTGTATACAAACAACTCCTTGGGGGCTTTAAAACATTTGACCCTACGTTTACACAATAAATTGGCCTCAGTTATAGAAATTATCAACTTCGGTTGTTGTACATAGGTATCTCAGCGCTTCAGTTCAGCAGCTAGGGCCTTCTCTCTAAATGTTCTGTGTCATACTTCTCCATAGAAATAAACAAGCTCATGATGCTCGTCTTGTGCTCTGATTTTACATTGTACTTAAACGCTTTGAAATGACCCCACATATACACACAGACAGCCAATGTGAGGACTTTTAACCCCTTGGGCGCGGCCGCGATTCTGCGCCTGTGCGGCCGTTTTTAAGAGTGGGCGGGATCATGACGGCCCCCAGCCGCCATCAGCACACGTCCACCGTGATGCATGACGGACGGGGGCCGTCATCAGCATAGAAGGGGTTAACGGAGGGGGGAGGAGGGACGGGTAGAATTATATACTAATTTTGCTGGAATCAATACTTGACACATACTCTATTGTTTTCTATCTAAAGGATACAGTGAGAATTGGTAAAGGCATGAGAAAAAATTCTCCTCGTTGCCCAGCAAAGGGTCATTAATTCAACTTCTTCAACAAAGAGCATTCTCTAAAATGTGTTTTCTTACGTGGTATCCAATATGAATGTTGCAACACCTGTTGGTTACCCGAGAAGTACATCATTTTGGCCATGTGGCAACACCAAACCTCACCAGTTTATCTAAGTGCCACGTGAATCTTACGTTCAGATAAGAGAAGAAATGTAATCTGAATTTGGCACCATTTTTGTGGAAAGCCGTAGCAAATCTCTTACGCAGTCCTTGCTTAGGCCACTACACGGATGAATTCCATTAGCTTTTTCTCTAGACAGACGCAGTTTTTCACTACTGTGATCTTTTCATTATCTATGTATCAGGCGACTTTGCACACCCTCTTGCCAAAATGAATGATTTTAGATTTTGACATATTCACCTTAAGCTATTTAGAGCATGTCAAGTACATTGGTACAGTATTTGAAATGTTTTGATGTCTCCTAGGGGCATCTCACTGCAAGAAAGGGCAGGATATCTAAAGGGCCAGAGACCCCACTACACCCCTTAGTTAGTAGGGAAAAAGAACTGTTGTATGTAACCCCACACTAACTGGCAATATGTTTTTTAAATACATCATTACGTTCATAGATCACACACTTTGCCATAGACCTGTAAATGAGGAGCCCATTTAGGCCATCACTACAATTAATTTGGAATTGTAGTTCCATTGTGGGACACCACTCTGGCCATTTCTGAGATGACCTGGCTTCTGTACTCAAATTACACTTTCCCTTTTAGCAGTTAAGGCGGTCTACGATAGTTTCGCCAAATCCATGGATCAAGAAATAGCTCTCTTTTTAGAGTTTTCAGTCAGACCAGGGACTGCCGGTATCACTCCGAGTACCCACGCTGAATGTAGGGATCCTTCTGAATTATCTACCTTTCCGACATTGACAACGGAAGCAACAATTAACTTGCCAAGATCCACTAAATCAGGTTTTACACTGGACTTCTGTCCTCCAAAAGTCTTTCATCTTCTACCTGAGATCTTTGCGTCTCACCTGATGCCTATTTTTTAATCAAATGTTCTCCTCTGGTATATTCCCCACCAGTTGGAAGTTGGCTTCCGTGCTCCCCCTTTTGAAGAAACCAAATCTAGATGGGACTGATACTAATAATTACAGCCCAATCTCCAGACAGCCGCTACAAGCGAAAATGGCTGAGAAAGCCATGAACAATATCCTATCAGAATATATTGAAAGGCATGATCTTCTCGATGACCCCCAGGTCAGGTTTCGTAAATATCACAGTACCGAACTGGCATTGATCACATCTTCGGAAATGATTAGGCAAACAGTTGACTCGGGGGCAGTGCAGCACTTGTGCTGCTTGACCTCTCGGCCGCGTTTGACACGGTGAACCATCAGAAACTGCTGGAAGTTCTGAGGGGAATCGGTGTCAAAGGGAATGCCCTCACCCTACTTCAATATTTCCTGTCGAGCAGGGAACAATTTGTGGCCCTAGATAATTTCGGATCACCTAATTTTACATTACCATGTGGTGTGCCACAGGGATCTTCCCTGAGCCCAACCTTTTTTAATATTTATGTTGCACCATTGGAGAAACTGAGAAGGTCCCATGGCTTTTCGGCTGTTTCCTATGCAGACGATATGCAGATTGTCGTCTCAGTGTCAGGATCCCACACTGACACGATGAAATAGTTCCATACCTGCCTTCGTCAGGTGGGGGAATGGATGGCTGCCAATTGCCTTAAACTAAACTCCACTTTTTTTGGTGCTCACACTAACTTCTGGTCACCCGATCTCTGGCCCCTGGAGTTTGGGCCCCTACCCACACCAGTGACCAAGGTTAGGAACCTGGGAGTGTTTTTGACTCTAAACTTTCATTTGAAAACCACGTCAACCAGGTTACCTCCCTCTCTTCACGTTAAAACTTTTAAGAAAGATCCTCACATTCATCCCAGCTGAGCTCCCTAAATTACTGGTCTCAGCGCTTGTCCTCTCAAGAGCCAACTACTGTAATGGGCTTATTATCAACCTTCGGAAAAAGTGCCTGTCTAAATTGCAGGTTGTGTAGAACGCAGCGGCTCGGCTCTTGTTGAACATCCCAAAACCCAAATCTGTGTCAATGGTGCTCAAGGATTTACATTGGCTGCCAATAAAAAGACATATTGAGTTTAAGGCTATATGTATTGTCTTTAAGACCACACAGGACATAGGACCGGGCTTTTTAAACTTGAATTTGCTACCCTTCGCCCAGCCTGCTGTCTTCACTCATCCTCTGCACACAATCCTATTGTTCCCAGGGTGAAAAGATGCTCCTGGGGGACGAAGCTTTCTTGTGGGCGCAACTAGGCTGTGGAACTCTCTCCCAATAAAACTGAAACAGGAGACACATCTGTTAGCTTTCAGGAAAACGCTAAAGACTCGGCTGTTCAGTCTTTAAAGTGCCTGCAAACGCCCTAGCCTAAATCCCGTCTAAACGAGCAAGTGCCTTGACACCCTCTGAGGAATGTTCTGCGCTCTATAAATTGCCATTTCATTTCATTTCATCTTCCTGGACGAAAGCGCTGCTTGCGTTTAGGTTTATCAAGGCCCAAGGTAGTACTGCTTTTTGTTACGTTTGTGAGATGCCATTAGTAACAGGCTTATTGAATCCTCGCGACCTTTCCACTGATTGCTCACACATTACACAGTTGCTTTTTCCTGTTTCTTTCAGTGCGGCACCATACTGAGGCACACTCATTCTCCTCATTTCTTTTCATCACTTATTTCAGCCTTGATAAAGTGTCGGTAACAAAACACGTGTCGGATGCCTGTCTGAATGTGGATATCAAGAATTGATACAAAGAATTGGCAACATTATGGAAGACATAAAGCACACAGAGTTTAATCACAACCTCACCTTACTTTATTGAATAGACTTATACTACTGTGGACTTATCGAAGTGCTTCAGTAATGTCCTTGAAAAATTGTACACCAAACAGGAATCTCCTGTGATGGCCTTCACACCCCGGGTGGCAGGGTGCTCTTACCAAGGGAGATCCTTCCCTCAAATAGTTGTTGGATTTTTACTTTGAATTCCCTTAAACATTTGCACAAGCTTCAAATGTGTGGACATTGCAGCATAGCCACCTCTGATTTGTGTACTCTCTAAATGACTGGGTTCAAGAATTTTGGGCGTGCTTTAACAGGGCATTTTCCCCTTCTTAGAGCAGGTAGAAAATATCTACTGTAAAAGTTACCAAAATAGGGTACCAGATAATGCCCAGATTAAGGTGTGAAGATACCAGCTTGAATCATTCATTTCAACCTTGGTATCTCCCCACCTGAACTATGGCATCTCATAATTGGGTCCAGAGCGTACATTTAAAGGTCATATCATTTAGAATGTGTTTTTGATTTTCCATTTGATATAAAGAAAGAAACCACAAAGAAAGTAAAGCAAAACAATATCCCAAACATTAATACACATTTGTACTTGGTCTAACACCTGAGGTTGTACATAAAGTAGATTATTACAGTAGCATGTAATACGTTCTAAATTGAGTGGAGGTCTACAGCTATGAAGGTATATATTCCTACACAGAATATGACAACTTTTCTATAATTAAATTAAGCCCCTTAGAAGATCTTTATGAGACTAATCCGTGTATAAAATGGAAGACCAAAAACACAAAAAGTACGGCTGCAATGCGATCCCATCTTGGACTGATGTAAAAACCAATAAAAGGGAAGAAGGAAAGGAAAGGAAGAAGGATCAGGGGGAAGAAATGGGCAACAAGATGTCACATTCAGCTTGTCGTAGTTCTATATTCTAAGTGAACGTCTAGGGCAGTCGCATACATTTGGTTCCCTTCGCTCGTGGGCAACTGACACAATCAGGCATAGCTTAAAATGTACAGTAAGGAGCAACATGTAAGAGCTACAGTAGGAGCCACAACTAAAGGAATGGCAATAATGCTCTGGGAGGTTTGGACTTCTGCAGATACACATTAAAACTGTTCGACAGTTATCGGGAGCCAGGACAGGAGTGAAACCTCAAAAACATCAGAGCAGAACCTATCATTTTTTAAATGGAATCAGAGACATTCACTTCCATTACGTAAGTCTAACTTTAACCCCCAGGGATAATAATAGCTGAAGTATGAATGTATCAGAGGGAGGGGCGATGAGAGGGCGAGAGTAGGTGAGCAAACACACCTGGTGTAACAGTTAAATAGTCAATCTCAAAAGTCATTTGAAGACTGTCCTGAATGACAACCTGTGTACTCTAGTACAAATGCCAAACAGCCTTCCAAAGAGTGTCTGTAAAATGCAGAGTGCGATAGCAGGGAACATGAGACTCCCATTTAGACTTTAAGTGCTTTACAAGCGATGATTTCGATGGTTCAAGAATTTTTTATATTTTTGAAGCAGAGTGGACACCTTTCCTAAAATTGCACAGTAAAGAGGGATGGTCAGGTGGGTGGGGGATGGATGAGGAAATTACCTAAGAGCCCTCTTGAGTTTGAGAAAGCTGTACAATTCAAAATCTTCCAAAGGGTATTTCTCATGCAGCGTGGAGAAGGGCATAAAAACCTCTCTCGAGCCCAGATCACCAACAAAGTGGATCCTCTTCCTTGCCCAGTGTTTCCAGTAGATAGATTTTGAACCGTACTAATAATTATGACCTACGAGTGCTCCAATACAAGTCGGTGAGCCTGATATATTGTAAGAGTAGCAATTTAGGGTAGAGGATCAAGTCAATGTGATTCAATCTGCAGCCACATTGGGGTGGATGCTTTGATCGTAATGCAAGAACCCCAAGTTTCTTTGGCAGGCGAAAAAGCCATCTGGTATCTTAAGAAATCAAGGAAGTTAAGGCCTTCTTTATTTTTGTTAATTTTGAGCATATCTTTGACTATTCTGTCCTTCGTGCCCTTCCACAGGAAGTCAGCTATCTGTATATCCACTGTCCCAAATAAAGTCATCAAAAGAGATAGACAGTTGTCATACTAGGAGCTATGGATTCTTTCAGGTAATTTTTAAACCAGATTCCCAAATATTTGATCAAGGAAGTTTGCCATTTCAGACCTTAATCCCCTGCAACCTCCGATGAGCAATATACATTTAGGGGAAGAGTCTTCTGTTTTCTCTCTATAAAGGGAATAGCCAGACACCAATGAATACCATTCTATCTGCTGAATGATAATCGGAATGGCCTGGCCTGACCTGCTTCCTCATTGAAATTCAGGAAGCCATCTGCATAAGACACCACTAGTTGTCGATGTTAGTAGTTATCTGCCTGCCCTCTGATATTGTAATTAGTATTAAAGGTGATTAGAAAAAATTCTATTATCAATAGAAATACAAGTGGAGACAAGGGGCAACCCTGATGAGTACCTTGTGATTGCCTAAACGGGCAACCCTGGTGTGTACCTTGAGGTAGCCTAAACGAGTATGACAAATGGCCACTGACTTTCACTCTCACCTCCGGGTTCGAGTATAAAGCAATAATCATGCAGCTGAAGTTCTCATGCTGATCATACGTGTTGTGTTTCTGTGCCTAGGGCCAACACAGCCAGGGAAATGCACATTCTTGTCTTTGTCTAACACATGACAGAATAGTCTGATATTGTCAGTAGCCTGTATACCTTTGAGAAAACCCGTCTGACTATGTATATATGTTCTGCAGCACTAAGCCCCACACTTTTTAACATCTATGTGGCCCCCCTTGCCAGGGTTGTTAGATCCTTTGGGCTTGAGGTGTTGTCGTATGCCGACGACACCCAAATCATGGTTTCTCTTACCCAGTCAGTGAGGGACTCTGCCCTGAACTTTAGGAACTGTATGGAGGCTATCTCTAGTTGGATGATCCAGAACTTTCTGAAGTTAAACGGGGAGAAGACTGAGGTCTTGATCTTTGGGGGAAAGCAGGACATCTGGTCTAAGGACTGGTGGCCAGCTTCCTTCGGGGAATGTCCCCTTCCTTGCCAATTTGTAGAAATCTAGGGGTTCTTTTTAATACCTCGCTCTCTTTCAATCCTCAGGTCAGCAGGACGGTTTCCACCTGCTGCGGTATCATTCGGATCCTTAGAAAGATCGCCACCTATCTCTCCCCTGATGCTCGGAAGTAAGCTGCCGTTGCACTTGTCTCTTCAAGACTGGACTACTGCAATGCACTGTATGTGGGTATTAACAAGAGTCTTATCCACCGATTGCAGATAGTCCAGAATGCTGCGGCTAAGATGGTTCTTGGTCTTCCCAGATTATCTTCAGCATCTTTGGCGAGAAGAAATCTGCACTGGCTGCCCATCCAGTCTAGGATCTCTTTTAAGATTCTATGTCTTGTGCATGGGGCTGTGTATGGGACTGGGTCAGATGATATTAGGTCCCTTCTCCACTCTTACATCCCCACGAGATCTCTACGCTCATCTAATACAAATCTTCTCCTAGTTCCCAGATTTCCAAAAGCTACATGGGGGGGTAGCGCTTTTTCCATTTTAACCCCCAGATAATGGAATTCTCTTCCCACTGAATTTACAGGACAATCCTCATCTGTGCTTTTCCGTAAAGCTTTGAAGACCGTTTTTTTTACTGAGGCTTACCAGCAATGGTATGCTAAGGGAATTAAATCTTGATGAACTGTTTTGCGCCTTGATTCCCTTGGGCTAAATTGCGCAGTAAAAGTCACCTTTCATTCATTCATTCTGCAGCCAATCCAGACCTCTGTGAGAAAAGTGTAACAACTCAATTTTTTCTTGTGTATTAATGGGGAGCAAATAGTATCCGCCACTCATGTGTTTTTTATAGCTGTACACATAAAAATGTTAGTGTGATCAGACTAAGTATGAATGTTATATGTGGGACCACTAGTAGTCATCAGAAAGCATAGAATAAGCCGTTTGCTCTTAATGGGCTGTATTACAAATAGGGCTTAGGTTCCCTGTTTGCGCCACAGCGCATCTTTAAACAGATGCACCGGGCACAAACAGGTACAATGCACCCTATCATGATGAATGTGCTGCCCTTGAGGCAGCCGCAAACTTGCGCTGTCTTGGGGGCAGCACATTCAGTGGAATACAGAGTGGCTGCTTCAAAGCAAAGGGGAGAGAGATCTCCTTTCAGGCAAGGGCACTGAGTGACTGCACCAGCCTGAAGGGAGATGTCTGGTAGTACATAAGGACGCCTTTTACCCCTCCCGAGACCTGCCCTCAGAGGGTACATTAACAGTGCACCACCTTTTTGTGGAGCACTTTCAACGCACCTCCTAACCGCATGTTTGTCTCTGTGTCCAAGTCTTAATGCAGTGCGGGCACAGAGAAGTGATTTCATAATTTGTATGGGGCTAGGCCTCCATACAAATCAGGGAACACCCTCTAAAGATAGCGCTGGCACTACATGTGTGCCACTACTATCAATATTACAGAAGGGACCATACAATCAGTCTGTGGCCCCTTCTGTAATACCAAAGTGCTCTGGGGATGCACAAAGCAGGTGCATACGCTTACTGCATCCCCAGGGCACTTTCTGTAATATGACCAAGTGTTACTTTTTGAGCCAAATGGCTCAGTGAAAGTTATGCCATAGTGTTAACAATCTTTTACATGTTCTCGGTGTCAAGTACATTGGTACAGTTTTTGAAATGTTTTGTATGGATGACTCCAAGGCAGCGTAAATGGCACTGTAAAAAGCATCAAAAGAAAAGGTCATATGTCTTGAAGAAAGGTACATCTTGGGACTAAAAATGTAAAGCCATCACTCTGAAAAAAACTGTCACGGTTGGAGGAAAATCTTAAGGGCAATCAGGGAAAAAATTTGCTAAAAAATTGCAACATTTTGCAGGGGGACCCAGAACTCTGTCAGGCTGCCAGATTGCTTTGTGGCCGCCTGCCGCACCATTCCTGCACCAGGCGGTGCATAAATTATTCCCAGGGCTTCCGCAGCATGGGACCCAAAATAATGCCAGGCTTCCAGGAGGGGCGAAGACTCCAACCCCCAGATTGCTTGCAACCGCCTGCTGCACCATTCCTGCACCAAGAGTCGCATAAATGATTCCTGGGGTCACGCAGCACATGACACATGTGGGCCGCACCCAGTCATAGCCTGGGCCAAGGGCTGGTCCGTGCTGTACCTATCTGCGTCAGGTCACCCCCTTTACATTTACCACCACAAGTTACTGTTTTACTTGCCGTTACTCTCAGTCCTTTGATTGATTTGTAGGGTCCCATGGCTATAGACTGGCGTCTTGCACCTTGAGCTCTTCATTGAGGTCAATGGGGAAACGGAAGGCTGCTCCTGCCCCTTGGAAACATATCCCTGGTTCCACATTAAATAGCTTTTTGCAACATGCTGTGGGGTCATAAGCAGGAAAATCGACTTGGCAGAAAGGCATTTGTCCCTGACATTTTTGTCTGAGCCGTCTCCAGAGATATCATATCGTAAGATCTCCCTGAGTGTAATGCGTCCGCTGAATTGTCCCCCTCATCCCTAGCACCATTCCTCACCACTTGCCTTGGGCCCTGACTAGATGGCCAATTCAACCTGCACTGTTACCTTGACGGTTGCTACTACTGACGGGTGCAAAGATATCATGGTGCAAGACCAACCACCTCTGTGCTCAACTAATTCGACTTACTCTGAGGGCACCAATAACAAGAGGAAGAGACTGGACCACAATGTCAAATCGAAAACAGCTCATCCAGAACCACCTATGGTGTCATCTACCCCAGCCTCAAAGTGTCAAATGAGCCCTCGACTAATGAGTTGTATGCAAGACTCCTTGGCAGTTTTGGCCGGGGTAATGTGTAGAAATGTAATATCTTCACTTACTGCATCTCTGGTCCCTATTATCGATAGGCTAGGAAAGGTTGAGGAAGCCTTGGCTAAGCTGAGGAATATTTTGCTGGTAGTATGATTGTATTTATCGCCAAAGTATTTACTCTTTGAAAAACAATGTAATTTTCAACATTCATGTGATTTGAGAAAATGTAGGGGAGTGAGCCCACAATTATGACAATATTCCATTGTCCCATGGACATTATATTATAATTTGCAACTTTGAAAGAAATCGCTAAACATCTGAGTGTGATGCACACAACTGGTACCTTCAGTTACTACTTACTTCAATTCCATCTTAGTAGTTCCACCAAGCAATCAAGCTCTATTGTGACCATTGGTGGCATCTGCTCAGCCCCGGTACCAGGTCCCAACTGACAACATATGGATTGTCCAACACACAGAGCATCAGGAATGACGGAATAGGTCGAAACAGGAATACCATAGACTTGCACATGCACGCCATAAAGCACAAGGGCGAGCAAACTGGCTTCATGTGATCATCAGGCAACAGTCCAAAAGAGCCCCATCTTATTATTAAGAAGACTTTTAGCTGGACCGTTTGTTTTGACATTAGTACCTGTTTGAATGAGGCTGGCACTTCAATATGTTTAGATCTACTTTGCTATACAAACATGTACCTTTGCACTGTTAGCTGACTTCTTGTCCCTTTTACAGAGATGAAGGACAATAGATCGCATAGGCCGGCACTCCATCTCACCACCGGACACTTGGCCAGGAAAGGAAGTACCCTGGAGAAAAATGTGAAAACTGGGTGGACCCATGTAGGGACAAGGGGAAGAAAAGCGAAATAAGGGGAGACAAAGGAAGGGCGAAGCGACTCGTGCACATGTGTACTACGCCCTCAAAATCTCACAATAAAGATGACGCCGGTCTGTACCTTATGAACGTAGAATATCAATTCCTGTGCTCATACTTTACAATCTATTTAATTGTCTTTACATTTTTAATTATAAGCACTTCATTCCCCTGATGTGAACCTGCGGCACTATAGTGGACAGGTTCAATGCTACAAGGTAGGTGAGGGAGTGCTACGTTTGATGAGCATTAAATTGACGTGTGGCCTATGTGGGAAGCATTTTGGTGTTCATGAGTGGCTATAGGGTTGTCCTTATTCTCTTGTAGGTCACAGCACCTATGAGAGTAATGGCAGAAAAAGGAGTAAAAGGTACAACTTACCATTTTATGATAAATTTATGTACCACTAAAGGTACAATACAGTTTGAGATTTAGTTTGTCGTAGTCTGTTTTATCAAGGTGTTACATTCAACATCGAAATACCTGACCGCCTGAATTCTCAAAGTAAATCTAAATTGTATTCATATTACATGCAGAAAAGACACAAGGATTTTAATGCTATTTCCTTTCTACCACTTTAGGCGGTAAAACGCTTCATGAAGCTGGAATGCAAGTGTCACGGCGTCAGCGGGTCTTGCTCGCTAAGGACTTGTTGGTCGAGTATGTCAGACTTTCAGAAAACAGGAGATTTCCTCAGGAAAAAATATAACACAGCCATCCAAGTGACAATGAACCAAGATGGGACGGGTTTCATGGAGGCCAACAAGAACTTCAGAAAAGCAACAAAAAATGACTTAGTGTATTTTGAGAACTCTCCCGACTACTGCCTAATGGACAAATCAGCAGGTAAAATGCAGCAATGTTTGATCTGTTTCTAGAGACTTAGGTAAGGTAGATCTCCAGCCAAATGCAAGTCATAAGCGCATGTTGATAACACTATGAACATTTTCAAGAATGACATCTGCAACTGTAGGGATGTGACTTGGTACAATAGTACAAACCTTTTATTTCAAGGGTGGTAGCCTCAAGCTGATGCTGATGATTACTGAAATGTGCAGCTGTAGGCGAAGCTTTTTGTTTCAAGAGGGTGCATTAGTATACATCGAGTGAGCAGCTCACAATGTTGGCAAGTCACTCATCCGTTCGAAGACGGAGGGGCATGCAACGCGGACACTCGATTAGATGTTTGCAGTGCTCGTTGCTCTGCAGGATGTGCATGTTCAGCTGCTAATCTTTGATGCCAGATCTCACCAACTGATGGTTGTTACCTGAACTGCATGAACATTAGCTGCCATAGTGCTCCTATCCAGAGAGGGCGCATGGTGTTGTTCTTATCAGCTGCAACTGATCCCTTTCTCTGCAGAGGATGATCTGCTGAGGGACATGCTTTCTTCATCTGGGTGGGGGTATACAGCCTGGGTGAGCCATTCCTGCCATCTGTTGGGACAAAAAGCTACAGGTGCAGTGCAAATAATGTTTTGCATGCAAGGACATTACATGCAGTTGTTTTCTGGCACTGTACTTAAATATCTAGCATGTGCGTCCTGAATGAATACTGCCTCTCCAAGCTGCCTAGTATCTGGCTAATCCTCTGGTGAATGGCAACATGTCTGAACCTAGAACTTTCGCACAACATTGGGTGTGTGAAGTCCGTTATAGCCGCTCCTATTTGCAGCGATGATGGAGCCATTGACAGTAGCTCTGAGAAGGGAGCTGGGTGAGTGGGGGATCTTGTAGAGAGACACTAATCATGTGGTTTCGATGTACACTGGTTTCGATGTACACGGACGATACTCTAGTGTACATTCGACAACCCGCTCAAGCGATTCCTACACTACTGGATATACTCCAGAGGTTTGGTAATATTTCTGGATTACAAATATATCCTGGTATATCAAGGCTGCTTCCGATCGGCCGGTTGGCCTTACAGGCACATGAGATGCTGCTGGAGGTGGATCTCCCATGGGCGGAGACCGAGCCCAAATATTTAGGGATTAAATTGCCAGCTACGCCTCAGAGGTACTTGGCGCTTAATTTAGACAAGGTGATTGAGGAGATACGGTGTTCGGAGCACTTCTGGTGGGAGCTGCCACAGTCCCTTATGGGAAAGATTGCTATAAAAAAAAGATCATCCTACCCCACTGCCTTTACGCGATGCTGCACTCCCTCTATAGAATACCTCAGCATGTTTTTGCAATACTAGTTAGCCTGATGGTAGACATGTTACGGGGTGTTAAACTTAAAAGGGTTAGCCTGGCCACACTGCAGAGAACCTGGCAAACCGGGGGATTGGAGGTGCCATGTTTCGTGTTCTATTATATGGCCTATCAGCTACAACATGCGGTCCACAGGTTATATGAAGCAGACAACTGGGAGAGGAGTCTGCTGGCAGGAACCTTTTTGGGAGACTCCCTTCCTGAGCTCCTGATGTTAGGGAAGAGGGTACCCCCTGCCTGCCCCTTATATTCCATCACGTCGCAGAGATATGGGAACTCCTGGTCAGGAAGGTGCTGGGTCGAGCGCCGTATGCCCCTGATATGTCACTATGGGTGATACAACCCTATTCTAAAATTGCGGCTTCCATGTCTGTCCGTAGATGGCAGGAAGGCAGATGCCTAACGATGTGTAACCTCTTTGAAAATAACCATTGTATCATGTAAGAAAGGGGAGAGACCACTTTTAAACCTAGGAAACAGGCAGTTTCTGCAGTATGAGAAAATATCTCAAGTAGCCCGGGAAATATGTCCCTCATTCCTGGAAGAACTCCCTGTCAAAAATGTATTGCAAGTAATGCTATACATGGTCCAGGGACAAAGACTTATCTCACACTTATACCGGTGCAATCCGTAAAGATAAAATGACCCAGATGCTCCCTGTACAAAAAAGATGGTTAGCAGTAGTGAAAATTCCCTTAACAGCAAAGGATTGGATTAAAATAAATGAAGGGGTTAAACAAGTGAGCTTGAATACCCGATTTAAATTGATACAATACAATTTTGTCCACCAAATCTACCTTACTCCTAAAACACTAAATAGAATTTACCCAACCCATTCGAGGCAATGTCCCCATTGCAGTGAAATGGACGCAGATTTTATACATATGTTTTGGTCTTGCTCAAGCTTGAGCCCTTTCTGGACTGACATTTTAGCCATACTAAAGGAGGCTATGGGTTGGGTGATTCCTAGGGAGATTCGCACGGACCTGCTGGCTTTGCTCTTTCATCCTAAGAATAAAAAGCACAGTAGAAAATTCATGATGCTAGGGCTTATACTTACCAAGTGCCCATATCACGGATGAGCCACTCCTTGCCAAAGGTAGAGGTGTAGGTGAAAGATGCTTATGAATGGGCAACAGCAGAGGTGGTCCAATTGAAGCAAATTAGACATGATGACAAAGTGGAAGATGATTTACAGGCCTGGGAGGCAATGTTGAAAGATATAAAAGGAACACAGGTGACCTGGGCTCCTCTGAACCTGAATTCAGAAGCTGGGAATACTCCATAGTTGGTAGTGTACCCACCGACAACAGTGGGATGAACTTTGACTAGGACGTGAAATGGGCCACAAGTAGGAGTCAAGAAAAGCAGTGGAGTAGACATACAGACATGGAGGGAGGTGGGTGGGTGTGTGTGCAGGGGAGTTAATGGATTGTGCCACTAAGGAGGCATTACTCAAGAATGTGCATTATATAGGCCAAGAGAACTGGCTAAAATGATAATCAGGTATATGATGAGATTGGAAATGTATTTTTTCTGTGCACATGTTTCAGTATATGTCTTACAGATATACCCTCTGCACCTGTTTCAAATACCAATAAAGATATTTTTTTTTTTAACACATTTGGTGTGTGAAACTTGGCATGCATCTGGGCAGGGCCGGTCCTAGCCATGGGCGGTATGGGCAGCTGCCCAGGGCCTCGCGCTCAGGGGGGCCCCGCCACCGGCCCCGCAGTTGCGGGCAGCGCCACAGCGCCGCAGCGGGAATAAATAAATTATAATCATGGGAAAAGCGCTGCGCAGTGCGCACAGCACTCTCGTCGCGCTCGCGCAGGGGCCCGGGCCGGGCCGCAGGCAGTAAAAGTAAGGCAGGGAAGGAGGCCGGGAACTAAACACTGTCTGCGCAAGCACCGCACGCACCGTGACGCACGCACACCACCACCTAGCTTGGTGGTGGTGCCTTAGTGGTGGTGACGTGACGCCGGCCTTGCTCATGATGCGGGTGACAGTGGGTCCCAGGGCCGTGAATCTGGTAGCGCGCGAAAGCGCTACCAATGACGGCCCTGGACATGATTTTATGGCCAGCCCCCACTCAGTGTGAGGCACTCAGCATGCGCACACGCCATTCGTGAGCAGTCAGTCACTACTCGGATCGGGCCGCGTGGGCAGGGCTGCAGGCTCCTCGTTGAGTAGTCGTTAAGCAGTTAAGGTAAGAGACCTGCTTCGTATTTATATTATAATATTTAGAATGTTTCAGACATGCGATTCAAGATGCTTAGTCACCTTTGGCACAACATTAGCAGGAACCTGGAGACACTAAGTGCAAAAATGCATTTAGGTGCAAAAAACAGAGTTAGGAGACTAGTCACCTTTGGTACTTCATCAACTAGAATGTGGGGACACTTTAAGGTACAAAAACATATACAGGAGTAAAAAATCAATACAGGTACACAGACACATGTGCATGCAAAATTAGCAGAATCGTACTGTAATATTTAGGGGGGAAAGCACAATTAGGAGCAAAAATCACTTCTAGAAACAGAAGCACGTTTAGACACAAAAGATGCAGAAGTGTGGTATCCAATTTAGGTGCAAATGAAAATCATGCACAGTCCCGATCAGTCCAAAACCACCAAGATGTGAATGACACTGTCTTAAAAAAAGGTCCAAAGCAACCAATATCCGAAGAAGGCTGACCCAAAAGCCCTCTCTGTGTCATTTGTCACAAACAAAAGAGCTTCGCGGTGTCTCACCTAAAAGAAGTTTGGAGGAGCTGTTCTTCCCTGACATGGGAGGACTCTGACACCAACATGAACCCACCTGCTTCTTACATCAGTGTGCCCTTATAGTACATTTCCATAGGCCACTACTTTACATAACTCTTTGCCCTCTGGTTCGCATCATTGTAGGCAGCGAGTGTCCTATGGAGGCGTATCAATTAGTGGTGGCCTGAGTTGCATCACTCAGTACCACCCCGAGGCACATCACCCTGAGCCTTCAGCTGTATAGTGTTATGTGTGACTGTTGGGGTGTGTGGATTAGTGAATGTGTGTCTTTAGGCTCTTGAGAAAAATTCTGTGTGTGTGTGTTTTGGCGTGTCTGTGCATATGTGTGTGCTTTATGTGTGCATGTGCCAATAACTGCGTGCTTTATGTGTGCTTGTGCCAATATTTTTCATGTTTTATGTGTGCATGTGCCAATATTTACGTGCTTTATGTGTGCATGTGCCAATATGCAAGCCTACTTGGTTTGTCAATTCTTAGTTTCTTTATCATGATATTTAAAATGTTTCGTTTTTTTTTTTTGATAGACATATGTATTCTGGTGCCAGAGCCTCCCGGGGAACTCATGTGCCCTTTCAAGAGTGGAAACCAGACTCTCACAATCTGTTGGTCGAGAGTATAGTTAATTGAGTGGTAGTTGGTGATTTGCCGTACGTTCTCACCAATTAATTTGCGAAGTCACTTTCTGTGATGTCACTTAGGGGGGCCTCATATCTTCCCTTTCGCCCAGGGCCTCAGAAGGCCTAGGACCGGCGCTGCATCTGGGGGCCAGATGTATGTAGGGAAGGCTTTATGATTACCACATAGCAAATGTTTGCAATTCGCTATTTGGTAATCGCAAACACCCGTGTACAAATGTGTGTTTCATGCATATTGAGAGTCACAAACAGACCTACCTCATTAATATTCATGACGTAGGTCTCGGTTTGTGACCCATTGGGAATTACTAAAATCACAGGGAGGGTGGCCTGTTGGGAGGCATGATTGCTTTTTAATAAAGCAATGTATTTTTTTTTTAAGTAACTCATTTTCCTTAAAGGAAAAGGGGATGTGTTTCAAAAAGAAAAATGAAAAGTTTTCTTTTCATTTTTTAGAGTAGGCAGTGGTCCGTGCAACCGCATTTCAGTCGCAAAACATTCAGTTATACCACTGGGAATAGGTATTAGAAAGAGATGCACTAAGCACGCTCCTTCCTAATCCTCAAATAGGGCTTGGTACATTAAAAAAAGGTTTTTTTCCTTAACAAATGGTCCAACTTTTGCGAATTGGGTCGTTTACAACCGTAAAATTGCTTTGTACATCTGGCCCTGAGTGATCAGCAAGTTCTGCCATTTCATGAGCTGTTGAGTGGTAACTTTATTTCTATGATTTGGATGTGTGTTAACATCTCATAACTAAGGGTCCAACATGAATGAGGCAGTTTTAACAGATTAAAGAATTATATTTTCATAACAGGATAGCCCCGGTGGAGGTATAGCAGTTACTTTTAGAAACAACATTGTAGCATCGACCCATTCTGAGATAAATATAGTAATTTAAAAAAGGCTGGGTCTGACGGTGTTGTATTAAAAAAGTTCCACCCACTTCCATTGCTGCCTCTCGCTGCAAAATATTTGGAGAAACATGTGACTCAGTTACACTTTCCGTACAATAATTGCTTAAACACGATGCAGGTGAAATTAAATGAAAAGTACACTTATATAGCGCATGGCTACCCGGAGGCCTCCCAGCGCTGAGCAGACCAAAGATCAGTAGCGGAGTGATTTAGGGAAACACAAGAGTTTTCAGTTGTTTTCAGAAAACAAGGTGGCTTTGTTCCCTACGGAGATGCAGCAGTAGTGCGTTCCAAAGTTTGGCCACGTTAAGGGAAAAAAGTCGGCTACCACTTCTGGCCCTCTTGATTCTTGGGACTTCAATTAAGTGAAGCTTGTCCAGTCGGAGTTGCCTGCTCGCTTTGTAGGGGTAAATCATAGTTGAAATGTAATGAAGGCCCGTTACCCTGCAGGTACTTGTGGACAATACAGAGGGCTTTAAAACGTACTCTTCCTTTTACTGACAGCCAGTGAAGAGAACGCAGGGCAGGTTTGGCTGAGAGGCGATTTGACATTCCCAGCAAAATTCTGGACGCACAGTTTTGAAGCGTTTGTAGTTTAGTGGTCACTGCAATCGGGCCCCTAAGTAAAGTGCATTTCCATAGTCTATCCATAGGTAGGTGTTAAAACATTGCACAGCATGGAGTCTCCTCTCCATGTGATTCTGGACGAATTGAGGATCTATATATTTGCTGGGCATATAAATGCTCTGGTTTTATCACACCTTTCTGCACCCTTTAACACTGTGCAATATTAATAGACCATATCACAGTAGCAGGTATTGACTGCACACAATCTGTTAGATTAGGTTCTTTTAAGGCTCAAGCCTTACCCATTAGTTCTGGACGCTTTTTAATATCTATCTGAGCATCTTAGCTAAAGCTCTGAATGCAAAAAGATTCAGATACTATGATACACAAATGTTAGTTCACTTAAACAATAACCATCCTCCTCTTTCCTCCTCTTTCCAGCAAATTAGGAGATTTATATGGAAGTGCATAGGCAGGGCCGCTCCTCCACTAGGGTGGAGGAGCGTCGCACCACTGATTTTTCACAGTGCGAGAAGCAGAAACATTAACTGGAAATAACTTTCAGTTTTGTCTGGTTGTGGGTGGGTAGGCAGTTGGGTGGGTTGCTGCTCTGCAAGCAGGGCATGGGAGGAGTGGTGTGCCCTGTCCTGAGTACACAAATACTGTTTGGTCGTCCCTCTGGGGCCGCCCAAACCATTCATGCGCACTCTGTCCTTCTCCATGCAGGCTGCAATACATGGCCTCCCCATAAGCCCCTCGCTTGGCGGCTTCCCGGCCAATCACAACGCTGCTTGCAGCATTGTGATTGGCTTTGGGGAGGGAGCCTGCTTCATGTTCCTTCCAGAGGCAGGAGAGCAGGAGCAAAGAAGACTCGCGACCCAGCCAGCGGAAAGGTACGTAAAATCTTTTTTTAAATTCTTATTATTAAAATAACCCCCCACCCCACCCGCCAGCCATGCCAGCAGGGATAAACTGAACCTTATTGCAGATAAAAAAACATCTTTATTATTAACAACTGTACTGATTTTCTGTTGGACACCGCCGGACATGGCCCTTCTTAGGATTTCCCTAAAGGTTTTTGCTTTTTGTCCTATTTTTTGCCGACTCTCTGTTCATGACCTTATGACTCTGGACACTTCCCCACAGTAATGCAGCGGGAACGCACATACATCCTCCCTATACATGACAGGAAGGGGTGCTTACTTGATTGGTTTAGGTGTCGTACCTGTGAGTGCATGCATCATGCTCAGGTTGGCCTTTCTTGCTCATTAGCCCACTCTGA
Source organism: Lissotriton helveticus (assembly GCF_964261635.1). NCBI lineage: Eukaryota > Metazoa > Chordata > Amphibia > Caudata > Salamandridae > Lissotriton > Lissotriton helveticus. The sequence continues at coordinate 1,476,586,622 of NC_136065.1, forward strand.
GGAGGTCTTTCACTACCATCATTCTACCATCAGAGTGGCCCTAGGTCAAGACCTTGAGGGGTGAATCTCGGGGTAGGTGATTGGCCGGGTAGGTACACCTGTGTGCTCGGGCAGGGAAGAATCCCTATGTGGGCTTTCCCCACCTATGGGGTCGGCTCGCCAATGGGAGACCTCCCGGCTTTTGCTGATTCTCTTTTTGTGGCTTTGGGGCCTGTGGCACTTTTCCACTGTACATGCAATGTGAAGGTGCGTGCTCCCTTCCTACCCATGTTAGGAAGTGGTGCTTACCTGATGTTTGTAAAATAGGTCACCAGCCTGCCATTGCAGGCCGGAGTGCACACTGACACCAATGATGTTTTTAAACATGTGTACAGCCTGCCATTACAGGCCAGTCTGCAAACTTTCACCAATGATGTGCTTGAACAAGTGTCCAGCCTGCCACGTTAAGTCTGTGTGTGTGCGATTGGTCTTCTGCTCAGGCTGGCCTTTCTAAATCACTAGCTATCTTGAAACCTTAAGGACCTTTCACTACCACTAGCTCACCCCAAGAGTATGTCTTAAGGGGTGAAGCGAGTGGTGGGTGAAAGGCTGGGAAGGTACATATGTGTGTTCCCTGCTCAGGTAGTGAGGAATACCCATGTGTGTTTTTACTACCTATGAGGTTTGCTCTTCCCGCAGGCTAATATGAGGAAATGGTTGATATTACAAGCTGTAACAGTGGAATGCAGTGGAGCAGCCTCCTCATGTTTCCTATTATTGGATTCACAATGACAAATCCTTCCTGTGGTGAAGGTGGGTTTGTAATTACTAGCTTAGAAATGCATAGAAATTTGGCATTTTTGTGCTCTAAAACTTTTTGTGTGCCTCTTAGCTTGACTCAAGTCCATATTGGAGGGCGGGGGAGCACATCTGGGCATCCCCCAGTGACAGGTATAAAACATTGGACATGCAACTAGAACGTCAGGCTTCTGCAATTTGAGGGCCTGGCTGCATAGGTTGGTGGAAGAGGTTTTATTACTTGGCTTCTTGGAGCCAGATAATTGCCCCACTAAAGTTTACAATCTGCATTCCACGGCCTCATAGCAGACAGGACTGAAATTTAGGGGAGACATTTGTGCTTCAAAGGGAAACCCTCTGAACCATCCCCCACTTCATAGGCGCACTATATTATAACTACTGCTGCTATACTTCAGCGGGTAGAGAAACACGTGTGGGTACATGGGACTAGAGAACCTGCGTTGTGCACACTGCCAGAGGAATCTGTTGTGCAGAAGGGGAATGACTGCTATTGAAAGGGACCGCGCACCCTTCCTGAACAGTGGCTGGACTGTCCACCTGCTCCTGTGTGGCACCCTGAAGTGTGCTCTCCAAGGGCTTTTTGGCTTGCCCCGTCTTCTATCAGATGACTCATGAACATCAATGATCTCCAGGAGACCCACACTGTCTACTTGTGACGCCTGGATAGTAGTTCCCTCTTAACTGCTGGATCACAACTGGTAGTGCGGCATGAGCGCGAAACTAAGAATTGTGCTTGGAGACCAGATTATCTTGTGTGGAGCCCCAGAAGTCTTGCCTGTGTCTAAGGCGTGTGGCCCCTCGATAGTGGGGACACGCATAATCGTCTTGCTGGTGGTCAGTGGATTCACCGGTCGCGGTATCCAGTGTGGCCCGCTTAGTCAATCATGATGCATCTCTCTTTTGCGACACTCCTGCTGCATGCTCACTGTGTGCAATGTCGGATTCACAGGTTGTGACCCTTGGAGGTGTGGGCATAACCGTAGTAGTGCCTCATTCTACCTCGTGCGGAATTGCTAAACTTGCGTCTGTGTGTGTGACCAGAATTTCCTGGTACGACCAGTATCAACGCACCCTGGGCATTGTGCCTCATTTCCAGGGAGGTATGGACTTTGCGACTCTTCTTTGTGTGTGCCTCCTAATTAATCCTTCTACCTACCCCCACCTGCTTCAATGGTATCCTAAGTGTAACTTTGGCCTTGTGCTGCCTAGTATCCAGGGGGAGGGATGGTTATCTTCCATCTGTAGGCTTAGGATAGTCGGGGTGAGCTGGTGGGTGGAGGGAGGCTTGGGCCACAGGTCAACTGTCCTGCTGGATATTAGATGCACCGCATTACGTAGCTGAGTGCGTATGTTTGGGAGAACGTTCCGTGCAGACATGCCTAATATTTGTTGCATCACCTATCGGTACAGAGCGAATGTGTTTGTGGGCGTGACATTCTGCGGACCGCCTGTGATTCACGACACTGGCCAAGGGTGTTGCCATACACATTGATTTCTTGTCAGAAGAACACTAAGGAGGACATTGGTTTTACCCATGCGGCCTCAGCAGCAGTGCTGCTAAAAAGTATTAGAAGTCTCCGACTGAGAGGTATTACTGCCTACTCTTGAACTCTACTCTGCCCATATTCTTTTCTTGTATGCACATTGGTGCACTTTTAGGAGGTGCCTGGCTCCTGTAGGACCGGGCACCATCTTTTTGTGGGTTTAAGACCTGTTTTATTGCTTGTATGTTTTAGCTTTCTCTTTTTTTTTAGTTTGTTTTAAGTTACCAGTAACTTACCTTAACAGGGAAGCCTGGTTAAGGTAGGGGGGTTGCTGGACCCGTGTTTGTTCTCTCCTGTTGTCCAACTTTTTTTCCAGTCACTTGCTATCAGCATTGGCATTGGCCATGCCCCCTCATTTCATCACGCTAATAATGGAGGGATATTTAAATGGACTGGGAGCAACTTTTTTCCGGCTACACTATCAGCGTCAGAACTTGGTCATGCCCCCTTTTTTCATCACGCTAACAATGGAGGAATATTTAAATTGACTGGAAACACGTCCGCTCAGCTCCAATTGAGAGGTATTACTGTCTACTTTTGAACCATACGATGCCCATATTCTTTCCTCATAGGCACCTTGGTGCCATTTCAGGAGGTATCTTGCTCCTGTAGGACCGGGCACCATCTTTTAGTCAGTTTAAGACCCGTTTTATTGCTTGTATGTTTTCTCACTTTTTATTTATTTTGCTATAAGTTACCAGTAACTTACCTTAATAGGGGAGCCTGGTTAAGGTACGGGGGTTGCTGGACCCTGTTTTTTTCTATTCTGTTGTCCAACTTTTTTCCAGTCACTTGCTATCAGCATTGGCATTGGCCATTGGCCATGCCCCCTCATTTCCTCATGCTAATAATAGAGGGATATTTAAATGGACTGGGAGCATGTCCACAAAGCTCTGATTGAGCGGTATTACTGTCTATTCTTGAACTCTAAGCTGCCCATATTCTTTCCTTGTAGGCACCTTGGTGCAATTTCAGGAGGTGCCAGGCTCCTGTAGGACCGGACGCAATCTTTTGGTGGGTTTAGGACCTGTTTCATTGCTTGCATGTTTTAGTTTTCTCACTTTTTTTTTGTTTGTTTTAAGTTACCAGTAACTTACCTTAACAGGGGAGCCTGTTTAAAGTAAGGGGGGTTGCTGGACCCTGGTTTGTTCTCTTCTGCTGTCCAACTGTGTTACGGCCACATGCTATCAGCATCTGAACTTGGTCACGCCCCCTCATTTTATCACCCTAATAACAGAAGGGATATTTAAATTGACTGGAAGCGTGTCCGCGCAGCGGGCGTGCCGCAGGCGTGCTAAAGGTGAGCTCAAGGCAAGCCCATCTTCACCCGTCCGCACTCGGACCGCACTCAGCACCAGCCACTCTGCCGGTTCTCTCTCGCAACAGATAACTTTTCACTGTTACTCACGAGACAGGTTGGTTTCTTATAGGGATCGTGGTAAGCAGTGTCTGGGACCCAAGTTGGTGCCACCAGATCCCTAAGTCGTAGAACCTGCTACAATGTATGTTTACCTTAACTAACACTAAAATTAAAGGTCTAACTCCTGCCACACCAGGTGCCACTACTTCTAATACTGTGCCCAACATTTTTAACCCCTTGCATGGGGGGGTAATTCCCCCCGCTGTGCTGGGGGGTGGTGGGGGTGCACAATGCCCCCTTGCTCATGACGAGCTCAGCTCGTCATGAGGCACAGTGCTCTGGTGCTCATGACGAGCTGAGCTTGTCACGGCCACACCCGTTCCTATGGAACGTTCAGCACAGCAGGGGAATTATCCCCGCGTGTGCGCGTTCCACGGGCCATGATGAGCTCAGCTCATCAGGAGCACCTGAGCACTGTGCCTCATGACGAGCTTAGCTCATCATGAGCACAGAACGGGTTAAAGCGACGCTCATAAACGCTAAATTACTGGTAAAAAATGCATTAGCTTTTGCTCACTTCCTAGAGTACTATGCACTGGACATGGCGTTCATCATCGAGACCTGGGCAGATGCTGGGTCAGACCCTAACCTCATTATGGCCTCTCCCCCTGGATTTGCCATTTCCAGCCTAGATCGCTCAATAAAAAGGGATGGGGGAATAGCGATCATATATCAGGATCATCTGAAAACCTCCTTTAGGACTTTACGTGCCATACCAGATTGTGAGGCATTAGCTTTCAAAATATCTCTGACCAACCATTATTCTTTTAATGGGGTTTTAATCTACAGCCCCCGGACTCCAGAGCAGCCTTTCTGATTAATAGTAGCCAATCGATTAACATCAAAGTTCACTCTCCCGACTTTACCATTTTAAGGGATTTTAACCAGTACTTGGAAGACAGTTTAGAAAGAGACACCACTCTCTTCATAGATCTTTTGGAAAGCGTGGGTTTTGCACAGATAGCTAAAGGTCCTACGCATGCCTCTGGCCACTCCCTGGATGGCATCTTTTCTGACAATCCTTACCTTAGAGTATCATCTATTCTTACCCTGGTTTGGTCTGACCATTCAGCGGTCATGTTTTATATCACTTTGGGACCTGAAGGTGATATTGAGGCTTTCATGGCACATTTAACTCGCTCTAAACCTGAAATCCTGGTTGACCTGGATGAGGCTACTAATACCTATCACAAATAGGTTACTACTAATCTGAACTTCTTGCGCCTGTAGAAGCCACCAATAATTAAAGGACCTCTCAGTCCGAGCCCTGGTTCAACGACAATCTTAGAAGTCAGAAACAGGTGTGTCATAGGCTTCAGCAGAATGGCGCACTCAGTATGACCCAATGATAAAATCTCCTACAAAAAGTCGATTCAAGATTATAAAGGAAGGTCTCTAGTGCCAAAACTTGTTACTTTACAACCACAATCAAGGCCTCTCTCAATATACCTAAATAGCTTTTTGCAACAGTAAGAAAGCTGAGAAAGCTTCCTGTCATGCCTCGAATCCCTCAAAGCAAAGGACATATGGCTATCCCCGCTGCCCATCGAGGCGAAAACAAAACTCTTATCTAAGCAAGCAAAAATTCTATCAAACGACCTCGACGAGCAACGGGTCAACCAGCTCTTTCATGGGTCCTGGACCTCCAAATTATACACTCCGAAAACCCTTCCGTCCTACCTTGCATCTTCTGTGAAAGTCCACATAAAACTCCAATTAATGAGATTCCGCTTCGGTTTAATCCCGCTGATGGCATACAAGTTTGGCCAAGGATACAGGAAAGAAGCATCCTCCCAATGCCGCTTTTGCAAACATGATGAGGAAAATCTTATCCATGACTTGTGCATTTGCCGAAAACTCCGAACCCAAAGAAATTTCTGGCTGCGTCCAATCTGGCTCCTTCTTAACATCAGGACTTGCCATGAAGCAGTTGACGCGGGCATGAGGGGAGACTCACCGCAGTTGGCGGCACGTTTTGTTAAATTTATAACAGAAATCAATTCTCCGAATTTGCTCTTTGTTAAAGCTTGAACTCCCTTTCCCTAGTGACATTATTGAGCTTCTTTTAATTTATTTTGTAATTTCTTTGTTTCCAATTGATTTTTATATTTCCTTTCCTTTTAAAACTTTTAATTCTTAACGATTATCCCAGAGTGTGTAAATTGCAACTATTTTAAATAATTGTGCAAATAAAAATGTACTTACTTACTTACTTCCTGAACCCAAAAACACTGAAGTTGATCAAGAATTTTGTGACTCATTAGAAAAAAAAATTTCAGATCAAAGTAAAAACACTCTACAACACTTTTCCCTCGTCTCATTCAGTAAAAAGAACATCCACAGAGGGGGATAGCCTCCCCTATTCCAGAGGGTACTAATTCCATAGATGCTTTAGCAGACAATACTTCTATTTTTGAAGCTTTTAACCCTATCTCTGACTTATTTGTTCAGACTCTTCTCTGTTCAACAAGGTCAGGCTCTCCTTGGAATTCCTGCCCCCCAACGTTTCTCCAATTAGCCCCTGAGGTTAAGGTTAATTACCTCAGAGATATCTTTATTAAGATATTTTCGGAAGCGTATTTCCCTAGAGAGTGGAAGAGACCTTCTATTCTTCCTTTGTTGAAGAAACCCAATTTGGACAGCAAGGACCCCAACAACTATAGGCCGATCTCTCGGCTTCCTTTTCCGACAAAGATTGCAGAGAAAGCAATGAATATCAAACTTTCTCAGTTCATTATGAATAACAATCTTCTAGATGAGATGGCACAAAATATGGTTTTAGAAGCCAACATGGCACTGAGTTGGCTCTGATTACCGTTTCTGAGGATATCAGGGACATTCTGTACAAAGGTGGGAAGACGGCCTTGATCCTGTTGGATCTTTTCGCGGCGTTTGACACAGTCAATCATCGACTCTTTGCCTTGGGCAAGGCACTCAAACTTTTGTAATCTTTTGTCTCAGACAGGGAACAGCAGGTGGAGCTTGATGGGTTTGGGTCCACACCGTTTTCTCTCCCCTGTGGGGTACCTCAGAGCTCATCATTAAGCCCAACACTTTTTAACCTTTATGTTACTCCTCTCACCACCCAAATAAAGTCGTTTGGCTTTACAGTGGTGTCATACGCTAATGATACGCGAATCATGGAATCATTGGCCAGGGGTCCCGATGACACTGCTTCCAGATTCCATGCTGGCATTCATGAAGTTGGAAAGTGGATGTCCAGTAATTGTCTCAAGCTGAATTCAGAAAAGACTGAGGTTTTACTATTTAGGCATGACACCTCTTTTTGGACACCTAGTTTGTGGCCGCAGGAAATGGGAGATCTTCCTACCCCAGTTACCATGGTAAAAAATGTAGGAGTCTACTTCGATGATAAACTTTCTTTTGGAGGCCAAGTAAACACCAGTACCTCCTCGTGCTTTCTCATGATGAAAATCCTTAGGAAAATCTTACCTTTTATTCCTTCTGACCTGCAGATATCGGTAATTTCTGCACTTATTTTAGCAAAGATTGACTACTGCAGTGCACTCTTTTTTAATATGCAATCAAGACTTTTAAACAAACTGCAGGTTCTCCAAAACCCAGCATGCCTTTTGCTGGCTGTTCCAAAATATCAATATGTATCTCACGCCCTGTCACTATTGCATTGGCTGCCAGTTAGAAGACAAATTGAATTTAAATCCCTCTGCTTTACCTTTAAAGCACTACATGGGCTTGGCCCTAACTATTTTAATCACAGATTTATGTGATATGTTCCCAATAGGCAGCTCCGCTCTTCATCAGCTTTTAATCGTGTAATCCCAAGGGCTAACACAGCCTACTGGTGTGGCAAAAGTGTTGTCGCGCGCACAGCCAGGCCGTGGAACTCCTTGCCTCCGGCTCTTAAGAAAGCATCTAACCTTATCTCCTTCCACAAATGTCTAAAACCTGGTTGTTGAAAAAGTAAGGTTTCCTAAATGTTGTTGTCTCTCACCATCCTTAGGTTTTAGTTCTTCTCTCTCTAGCAGAGTACCTGCGCCTAGACACCCTTGGGTATTAGTGTGCGTTATAAATTAAGATTTTAACACAGTTGGTCCTATTACCGCTAGTTAAATTGGCAAGTGTGATTTATGCCCGGAAATACATGATTCTCAAGTTGTGTTAATTATTGTGTGTTGAATAGAAACATTATTTACATACATCACTTGTGAAGTATCTTTTGTGATGCTCAGTGTATTTATTGTGAGGGAGTGCTTTACACATTGCCTCTGTGAAATGCCTGACTGCTCAGTGCCAAGCTACCCAAGATTGAACGCAGGTTATACAGTGTGAGTGATCACCCGTCCCTGAGGGGTGTGGTAGGTTCTGGGACATCGCCTCAGCCAGCCAGAAAGTGCCAGTTCCAACAGACATATACTTGCCAGCGGAGGTGGGTCCATTACCCCTCCTCCTTTGCATCAAATTTCAACAGCAGTGTCATCCTGCACCTTTTACCTCAAAGTCTTGTGGAAGATCCTCATCTTGTTTCCCTCTGACTGCGAATGTATGGCATTCAGATCTTTTATTGGGGGGGGATGGGTCTAACATGAAAATGTTAACAACTTTTATTTGGAAAATTATGTGGTCCACCATATTACTGGGTCATCCCATTTGGCAGATTCCAGGAAATTGCTCCAGAAACGTAATTGGCTCCTGATAAAGCAGAGTCCAGTTCGGAGTTTCTGCATTATCCAGAAGACTTTGTGGTGTGAGACACCAGCATTTATCAGCATATACATGATGAAATATGTGCCACAAAGGATCTATATCCGGCTGGATATCATAGACAAAAAAACAGAGGCAGATGTTTTTCTTTTTCTGCCATAAGACTCTGGAACTTTCTGTCATCTTCAGTATGTCTGGAAAGTTCTGCTCTTAATTAGACTATTTTGCATCTCAAAAAATACACTGAAGTATCACATTTTTGTCACTTTCAATTCTTTGTTTCACACATGCATTGAATACAAAGAGAAATCCTTTTCATGTTTATACTGCTAGACACACTGGTTCCCTTTACGGGGAAAAAGATCAATTGCTAGGGACACCAAAGGGTAGTTCCAGTGATCCTTTAGTATCCCTAACAACCACATTCAGCGGTCGGATAGCTTCTGCTGGGCCATGCTGTAAAGTTGCTCTGCCAGACTGCTGCTAAAATATTCAGTAAACTTGTTGGCTTTGGCATAGACAATATTTCTGACATGCAACCAGACCTACTGGCTTTGTCAATCCTTAATATTTAACGTTAGGTGACCTATAAAATATAACTGGTTCCTGGCAGCTGTTTGTATTTAAAATGTTTGTTTCACAAAAGCAGTGGATTCCTTGGCATAGGAACATTTTAAAATTGGCAAGAGTACCTAAGGAAGAACCATGGTGTGCAGCATATCTTCTTCACTACATAAGAAGCAATCTCCTTCCTCCTTTTCAGTGTTTTGTCACTCTCTACCATATGTCCACCTTTTTGCCCCACACTTTACTAACACCTTGATGAAAACAATGAAATGCAGTGCTACACACTCTTTATATTTATACTACATTCGATAAACGCGTTAAGAAATGTATCCGGTGACAGTGCTCCTGTCCCCAGGTTTTCTCTCGTTATTTGCTGGTGTGTTAGTAGAATTGGAAGAGCAGCACCAATACCACCGAAATGCATTAGGTTATTTAAACTCAGAACTGGACCACAATGTCCTTGGTGGCAGGAATGGATGTGGTCATTTCATGTATTAACGTCTGTATTGCAGAGTTTGGATGCAGCTTTGAGGTGTAACATTTAATGCGACATGAAAGATGCATGATCTACTAAACAAGCCTTCCATAGGCACGTTCTGCTGAGTTTAGGGTTCACAGCGCCAACCTCTCACTCATACTTTGAACATTCTTTTTCAGGTTCATAAAGGATGCCGATGGGGGGAGAATGTTCCTGTATTTATAATGGCTAGTTCAGTCTTAGTACATGAAAGCTTTATGCTTGATTAGACACACTGGAATGCATTCAGAAATTGCCACATCTATGGCACAACTTACTCCTTCAAATGACCAAACTTTGACCCGCTAAAAAGCACATCCTAAAGTAACGGTGGCAAGAGAAAATTAGGCACAAAAGTAAAGACGGGAGTCTTGGACTACAGACTGTGCTCAAATGAAAGGCATAACAAGTAAAGAGAGGCAAATAATGAGAACCATCCAAACCGAGGCCACCAAACATGCCAGCACTTTCGGTAGATATTAAAACAAGCGGCACAATGAGTGTAAGCAGTTTTGTCTGGGGTTATATTTTTTTAACGGACAAAATATTTGTTTATCCATACTTTCGCCGTCTTTAGTTTTGTGAAGTATATCTTTACTTTGAATTTTAATTGTTCATATTATAATATAGAAGCTAAGTAATTGTTTGCAATGACGGTGATTAGAGAGTAAGCAAGAGAGAGGGTAAGTGAACTGATGTATCATCCACCCCACAAGATGAATCGGCCTATGCTGCCTGTGTCTGGCTGCCTTTCAAAGTCACTGGCTATGTTCGAAACTAGTAAACAATCCTTTTTGTACGAATTATCCTACACCCTCCCGCTTTGATCACAAGTGCAGGTTACCACGTTTAAAAGAACAATATTTTATGAGTAAATAGCAACGTATTTAATTGAAATCACCCTACTAAATAAAAGTGAATGGTAAAGTCAGTTTACACGCACTGCTTTTCTGCTGAAATGTTATTGTTAAACCACTCCTTTGTTTCACCAAACAAAGTTTCAAGGTAATCATAAAAAGATGGACACACTATGTGCCACACTTGATATATCAAAAATCTTAGGTGCATGTCTTGGTGGCATTTTTGTAATTCCATGCTCATTGTATAATATCAAGGGGCAATTAGTACACTGATGAAGTGCATTTCTCACCTGTCATCTGTGAATGTCCCTTTAAGATGATCATGTCCACCCCCTTGACTGACCTTGACGGGCATTTAATCCTTATGCTTTGCAGCTGAGTCTAAACTGCCCCCGAGGGAGACAGGCAGGCCACAGTGAAAGATCAAAAGGAGGCCTTTACCAAAAGAATGCCAAGCCACCAATCCCAGGAGAAGAGACACTGGAAATAAAAGACAGCTTGTCATGTCATGTCGAGCCGAATAACTCACAGTGCGCACGAAACAAAAATAAAATAGACTTAAAATTGACTCATGTTGAATGCCCGCCCGAACATATGGGTAGGACAGAGCAGAGCCCACACGAGGAGACCAATCATAGATTCGAATGACTGTATCTCATTCCATAATTCATACAACGTATCGACAATTAAGAAATGAATCAACTTCTAAAAACTAACAATGGGATAGATACAAAATCATACCCAAAATGGAAAGGTTTCGCTATTGCACACCGTATGTCAAACATCAAGCTGCATTTAGCCTTTTTCTAAGCACTTCTGATTTTGGCAGAAATGGGAACTGAGGCAAAGAGAGTAAAAGTAATTCGAACAGGTTAATATAGTGTTGTCCAATGGAGAAGGTTGGATTAGAATTCTGGTCTCATAAAATGACAATTTAGCCAGCAGCCATCTGGTTAACGAATATCCTTTATTTAAAACCAATGAAGCAAACTGGTTGTGCACTATGCTTGCTTCTCAAGAAACACGCAAAATTTATTTGGCTTTGTGTTTCAAAAGTGAAGTAAATGTATTTGCTCCATTTCTAATGACTTAAACAAAAGTCATGGGTGATGAGTTAATTTATGTATCTATTTTGCACTGGTACTATTGGCCCCTTCCTCTACAATGAAAGCACCAAAACGTGAGCAAAACATTATTTACGGTGATCTTATAAATGCTAATGAAAGCATACTTGCCTTCCATATATTCATAAAAATGGCCCAAAGAAAGAAAGCACACGTACATAGAACACCTCCGAATTTATCATAGTTTAGAAACGCTGATGATGCACCATACTGAGTGAACACCTTAGAAAACAGGCCGTCATTTTCACCCTTGGTTTATGTTCAATTACCAGGACTACATATGTCAGTTGTGTGTCGATATACACGTTTTCACTTAAAAATATCTGCATATGATCTGAATATTTAGGGCCCTATTATGATTCCGGCCGTACAAGCGTTCTACTGGCATTGTGTCTTACATAGGACCGCCCGACAAGGAGTTGGAGGTCCTGCATTCTGAATTACAATGCGACCGCCTTCACGGCTGTTGTAAAGTGTATGTTTATTATTGCGGCTTGTGCTGCATGCTGCAGCACAAGCAGCAATAGTAAATATACACTTTTTACACATCCCTACTCCACGTGGCAGCCCCGTTGAATGCAGTGCCTGCCACATGGTGCAGGAGTGTTTAGGGCACCCCCCAGGCCTCATAGTGGAGGTCACGGAGGGACTGTTTCCATCTGCCATAGAAAGGCAGACCAAAAGGGACATGGCAATCCCTACGGCGCTGCCTGAGTAGGCACTGCCCTTATTGTAGGGCAAACATTCTGACCACTGGGCCGACGGGCTCCTCAGTGGCGTAGCTAGGCCTTTTGCCACCTGTGGCGGTCCCAGCCTTTGCCGTCTTGTGGCGGCCATAAGAGCCGGTGGGGGTGCTGCCGATCCATTGCATCCTTTGATGCCCCCAAAAGTAGTGCTGTCCATGGTGGACCGCACCCCCTCCACCCCCCCTTGCAACGCCACTGGGGATCCTTGAGCCCATTGGAACAGCAATCCCTCAGCCTGCTGCCTCCGACTGCCTCATCGTAAAGCGGCAGTATAACCGCAGGGGCAGATGTCGGTTGGACCATAACTGACGGCCAGTTGGTTGCGGTCTGACTGACATCGTAATGAGGTCCTGTATGTAATAAGATGCTGTAGTGCTCCACAACACCAAAAAGAGAGTTGCAACCAAAGTTATAATCCCAACCTGTTATCCCTGATTTACAAACAAATATATCTAGGACGATTTCTAATTTAACACATTATTTTTCCGAGTTAATTAGAATGTTTAGTCGTTCGTTCGTTCAAATAACTTTATTTCGATTTCTCAAAGGAAATCATAAAAGTATGCAAGTTAAAATATAACAACATAAAATCATAATACACTCCCAAAAAGAAGAAAAAACATCATAATATATTGTTACACAATTCTGATTTTACATAAGACAAATCAATAACGGTTTCTAATGGCAAGTGCCACTCTAATGAAGCTTAATACAGCATTACAGATTTTTTCCGTGGATAGTGATAACAAATATTCATAGCCTTCTTTATAATAAGGCGATCCAAGGGACAGTAATAGTGGTTTAATAAAAGAATTTCTTGGATCTTTGTACAAGGTACAAAATAAAATTAAATGCAGTGTATTCTGTGACACTTTGTTATTACAGGGACAACAGGGTAGAGTCGCCTTCCAACCCCCCTGCTCTGGGAAAGCAAAAAGAAAATGTAAGGTTCCAAGTCGAAACCTAGTTAAATAAAAGCGCCCTTGCATTTTCAGGATATATGTTAAATAGAAAGGGCGCACTAATTTTCCCTGGACACGTAGTACCTGTTCATTACCACCCAAAGATCCCAATTTTTGGCTATATGCTCTTTTAATGATAGTCTTAGAGTCCTTTTTCAAGATATCGTGGTTTTTAAACATGATATCTAGCCCGATTTTATCAAAGGTGTCTCTCACATATCGAAGCCAAGGGATTTCATCAAAATGCTCAAGTTTAAGACAATCTGTGAGAATATCTTTCGTCAATTTCAGATCTTCAGATTGCCAAACTTTAGACCATAATACTAAGGGTGCAATGTGGATAGTATCACAAACAAACTCAATTCCAGCCTCATTATGACAAAAGGAATTTGGTGTTCCCGAAGGAACGCATAATAGGCGTTTTAAAAATTTGTTCTCCACAATCTGTATTTTTTTACAATTCTGTGACCCCCAAACACCAGCACCATATGTTATAACAGAGACACATTTAGCCTGGTACAGGGATATCATATCGGCAATGCGTCGTTGTCCCAGTTTACTGGCAAAACGAAAAAGGGCCTCATTTAACTGTGAAACCTTCTGAGCCCGATTTAACAGCAACGGTTCCCAGTTCAGTTTTTTATTAAAGAGGTTACCCAGATAACTGAAATTATCAACTTTGTCTATGCCAAAATCCCTCACCTTGAAGTTGCGGGTTTTCATATTCTTCTTTTGCCCACACATCATGGTGAAGGATTTGCTAAAATTGACCCCAAGATCTAAATTTCCCATAAATGAATCAAAAGCATTCAGACAAGTCTGCATGCTATTGGGAGTAAGGGTCATTAGCACAGTATCATCAGCATATGACAACATTGGGACCTTTTTGCCATTGATCTTAGGAAAGTCAGCACCAGTTTTAATCAAAAAACTTTCTAAACCGTTTGTGTAAACCAAAAATAAAAAGGGAGCTAAAATACAACCCTGGCGAACTCCTTCAGTAGAGAAGATATGCCTGGTTTTTTCACCTCCAGGACCATATCTAACCCTAACCGTTGTAGCAGCATGCAACCTACGGAGCAAGATTACCAACGACTCCTCAAACCCCATTTCCTCCATCATGGACCACAATTTCTCTCTACATACAGTGTCGAAAGCACTAGACAAGTCCATGAATGCCAAACAGATTGAACTTCTCTTGGCACCCATGTACTTGCCCATAATCAGTGCTAAATTCAGACACTGCTCAGTAGTGCCCTTCCCTCTTCTAAACCCATACTGTGACTCCACAATAATCCCTGATGATTCTGCCCAGGTTTCCAAGCGTGCCAATATCACTCTACCCATTAATTTACAGGAGGCATCTATCAGAGATATTGGCCTATAACATCCTGGGTTCGACTTGTCTCCTTTTTTAAAAATAGGCACCACAACCGCCTCAGTCCATGAAGACGGTACACACCCCAACACTACCGCCTTAAAGACATTCAGAAGCAGTGGACACCAGACATTAGGATTATGTTTGAACAAATCTAAAGGGATGGCATCCGGCCCAGGGGCTTTTAACGCCGCCCCCTTAGTAAGAGCTGACTCCACTTCTTTAATTGTTAATGAATCACTAAATATTTTTACTGATTCAATATTGGAGCCATCATATTCATCATCTCCTAAGGTAACAGTATGGACTATGTCTTTGGGATTAAATATTTTATTGTAGTGCTCCACCCATGATTTTTCAGGGATGTGTGTCCTGATTGTGTTGTCTTCCCCTGATTTTAAAAAGGGTCTATTAATTATTTCCCAAAAGAGCCTATTGTCTTTTAGAGCCACGGCTTTATCTAGGTCATCCCAAGCCTTTATTCTTAAATCTTTCTTCCTTTTTTGAATGGCATCAGTATATTTCTTCCTTGCCAGTCTGACCAAATCCTTATCACGTGGATCTTGATGAAGAGCCTTTGTTAAATAAGTTTGAGCAGATGAGCACTCAGCGTCAAACCATTTAGGGCCTTGATGGCGGTTACTAACCCTCGTCTTAACAAGACGTAAGGCAACATTTCTCAATAGGGTCTCAAAGCTTTTTACTGTATTAATTGGGTCAACTATAGGTGTCAAACAAGCTTCTATAGAATCTAAATTATCCTTAAAAATGTCTATCTCTAACTGCTTTACATTTAGCTTATCCCACCTTACGGTAACACCCTTGTTTTGATTATATTCTATTGGCTGTTCTTGGCGCATTTCATCCACAGGCGCTAGATCAAAACTCAAAATTAGGGGGTTATGGTCACTAACAGGGTTCACCTCAATTTTAAAATCTTTAACAAAATGGGAGAACTCCCTGGAGACCATGACAAAATCAATAGTAGTCATTCTGCCGCCTGTACCTTGAAAGGTGGGAATATTAGCTGACCCCGAGAAATTAGACATTTCCAACACACACAGATCATTATTCAGGATAATACTGTTAAGGGCCTCTCCTTGTTTAGAGTGTTTAAAGTGGGCTATCGGTTGGTCTTCAACATCCAAGAGGCCACACACTCTAGACCCACTAAATTTACACAACTCACAGTTATAGTCACCTAACCATATGATTACCAAAGGAAATACACTATTTCTCAATTTTGCTATTTCCTTTTGTAGGGTGTCAATAACTGTAGTGTCATTAGGGTCAAAGATATTATAGTACCAGTTGATTAGGAGCACATCTAACGGAAAGTGGTCCTTAATCATAATTATCTGGTACCAAGGTGATTCCAACACTTTATTCACACACATTGATTTGTGCCTTACAGAAATTGCTGTCAATAACCCACCCTTGGCTCTCCCTGATTGTGATGGTATTGCAGGGACATTGAACGTTTCAAACCCATCGATACTCTGGTCCTTCGTACACCATGTCTCCTGTAGGCAGACGATGTCAAAAGAATCAACATAATTCAACCAAACAGGATCTTCCTGTCTGCGGCAGAAACCAGCTATGTTCCAAGATATTAAACGAAAGTCTCTAGACTCCACAGGCCTATCTATCCTATCCTGCTCTTTTACAGTTATAGTATGTGCCTGTTCACCCTCTGCAAGCTCATTTTGTTGTTCTTCCTCTCCTCCATCTATTCCTTGATCAATACACAGATCTTTCACTGCCCCAATAGATATACTTGTACCCTCCGCACTACCCCCCACCAGACACAAATTACATTTCACATAATCCTGGGGGATAGAAGTGGATGTAACATCACAAATAGGTATTAATAGTGGTGAAATAGGATACAGTCAATCATTGAGACTCATAGGGGTTAATGGGTGGAACATATTTAACAGGGGAACATTCCAAAATTCTTTTGGATTTGTAGGAGGATAGTCATTTGGCCTGGGGTATGCCTCTCGGTAACTTCTCTGTGGGAAATAGTTAATGTTTCTATTGGGGATCGGTTTTTCCCTTAAAAATTTTAGTTGGGAGGACATATCCCACCCAGGGCAAGATCGGATTTCTTTCAAAGGGGGTAACATATTTTGTGGATAAAAATACGTTAAATTCCGAGTTGACACTCCCCCATTGCCAGTATTCACAAACCAATCGCTAATGTAGGATACCACCCTGTGATCCCGAAAGTTAACTATAACCAGGTCACCCTCTATATCCTTGGGGCGTATACCCACCCAATGGCATCTTCTGACTGAGACTATGTCGCCATTCAAGTGTGACGGTAATGGTCTATTTAAACTTAACCAATGAATCACTTTATTTTTTAAACTAGTGTTTGATTCAATTACTCCCTCAGAAACAGGGGTAACGCCCGTTAGGATAATAACAAAGTTAAAAGAATCTGGTGGTAGATCTACAATATTTTTATAGCTGGGCTTACTTCTATTAGGAAGTTGGGTTTGATTTGCAGGAATCCTACTTGGGCCCGTCTTTGTCAGTACCAAAGGCGGTTTAGTTTTATTTGTAGAGTTAGGGACTGTTCCAACAATAGAACCCACTGGAATACTGCGTTCTTTATTAGATTGGTCTGGGACACATTTTTTAGGGGAACATGTTTGACTTAATCGGCCATTTTCAGGTTTACCAACTTGGTTTGAGGTTGTATTTATATTCTGAGTTGTATTCAATGGAATGGTAACATCCGGTACTAGGCGATCCAATTTTTCATCTAACCTCTTAAGTCGTTCAACTAGGGGAAGAACAAACGCTTTTAGAAGGCTTTCGATAGCCTCCAGCATTTCTTCTCTAAATGCAATTTTGTTTTGAGTATCTACATCCCCTTGTTTTGAGAGTACCGCATCTATAGCTTTATCCCCAACCTGTTGTGATACAGTTTCTTTCGGTACTGTGGCGTCTTGGGGCAACCATGGGTTCAGAAACCCTTTATTGCTTTTCCCTCCCTTCCTCCTTCTTTTCCTGGCTGGTGAAGATATTATGGTTTTAGCATTTGGGTTATCACCTGCTCCACTATTTCTTGTATTTGACTGCGATACACGCAATGTCACAACCTCGGTTTGTATCTTTAATGGTGGAGGTAAAATATTACTAAAAGTATGAGGATCAGACTCCTGGGGAAGGGGTGTATTTAAATCAATAAGGTTATCTGATGTTACTGGGGACAAATCAATAATACCATCTACATCCTCATCCAAAACCCTTGATGATATCGGGGCCTCTTGAAAAATTAACGGTATGCTATCAGTATTAAATAGCTCCGCATCCAACTCCGTTTGTTCTCCGATACTAACAGGGGATTTCGGTTTACTCGGGGCTGGAGCTTGCTTCTTTAAAAATTCAATTGAAAGGCGGCGTTCCGCTCTTCTTTCAGCTAAAGCTAACTCTCGGTCAATTTCTTTAGTTGCCTTGACGAAAAATTTATCCAAGGGGCCAAGAATGGATGTATTTACACGATCAGGAAGGGGATTAAGACCGGAGCTCGACATTTCTTAAAAAGATTAAAAGGGGGGTAAATAAATAACAATTAAACTCACAGTAAAAATAATACCCAATTAAAACTTCACAATGTCCACTTAGGAACAATTGATGATGTACAACATTAACCAGAAAATATCCTGTGAAATAATTTTATCGTTTGACCAAGCAAAGCCAGATCCTAAGATGTCCTTTTCAGAGGGGGGGCCCAGCCCAGCCTCTGCCGGCCCCTGACGGCCACAGACGGCCCCGCCCTTGTCCCGGGCTTCTCCCGGCGCTCCCGCGCGCTTCCGCGTAGCGGTAATGACTGTTTGTATTTGGCTGTTAGGAGAAGAAGGGGAGGAGCAGACAGGGAGAGCGGCCCAGGTGTTCTGACTTGGGGCTGGCAGGCGCTCCTGGGAACTGTAGTCCCTGCCCAGCGCCTGCACTCGCTCGCAGCCCCGCCTGTCACTCACCCTTACACGGACACCGGCAAAGATCCTTGGTAATCCCTGGAGCACCCCACACGAAGCGGGACCCGCGGAGCGGGTACCGCGAGAGGTAGGCTTGCTGTGAAGGGTTGTAAAAGAGTTTAAAAATGCTCCGTCCTCAAAGTTGCAGCAAGTGGCTGTATTAGCGTCCCAGTCTTATCCACGAATACAGGAGTCTTTAAAGTGCAGGGGAAGGGGAGGAGCAGACAGGGAGAGCGGCCCAGGTGTTCTGACTTGGGGCTGGCAGGCGCTCCTGGGAACTGTAGTCCCTGCCCAGCGCCTGCACTCGCTCGCAGCCCCGCCTGTCACTCACCCTTACACGGACACCGGCAAAGATCCTTGGTAATCCCTGGAGCACCCCACACGAAGCGGGACCCGCGGAGCGGGTACCGCGAGAGGTAGGCTTGCTGTGAAGGGTTGTAAAAGAGTTTAAAAATGCTCCGTCCTCAAAGTTGCAGCAAGTGGCTGTATTAGCGTCCCAGTCTTATCCACGAATACAGGAGTCTTTAAAGTGCAGGGGAAGGGGAGGAGCAGACAGGGAGAGCGGCCCAGGTGTTCTGACTTGGGGCTGGCAGGCGCTCCTGGGAACTGTAGTCCCTGCCCAGCGCCTGCACTCGCTCGCAGCCCCGCCTGTCACTCACCCTTACACGGACACCGGCAAAGATCCTTGGTAATCCCTGGAGCACCCCACACGAAGCGGGACCCGCGGAGCGGGTACCGCGAGAGGTAGGCTTGCTGTGAAGGGTTGTAAAAGAGTTTAAAAATGCTCCGTCCTCAAAGTTGCAGCAAGTGGCTGTATTAGCGTCCCAGTCTTATCCACGAATACAGGAGTCTTTAAAGTGCAGGGGAAGGGGAGGAGCAGACAGGGAGAGCGGCCCAGGTGTTCTGACTTGGGGCTGGCAGGCGCTCCTGGGAACTGTAGTCCCTGCCCAGCGCCTGCACTCGCTCGCAGCCCCGCCTGTCACTCACCCTTACACGGACACCGGCAAAGATCCTTGGTAATCCCTGGAGCACCCCACACGAAGCGGGACCCGCGGAGCGGGTACCGCGAGAGGTAGGCTTGCTGTGAAGGGTTGTAAAAGAGTTTAAAAATGCTCCGTCCTCAAAGTTGCAGCAAGTGGCTGTATTAGCGTCCCAGTCTTATCCACGAATACAGGAGTCTTTAAAGTGCAGGGGAAGGGGAGGAGCAGACAGGGAGAGCGGCCCAGGTGTTCTGACTTGGGGCTGGCAGGCGCTCCTGGGAACTGTAGTCCCTGCCCAGCGCCTGCACTCGCTCGCAGCCCCGCCTGTCACTCACCCTTACACGGACACCGGCAAAGATCCTTGGTAATCCCTGGAGCACCCCACACGAAGCGGGACCCGCGGAGCGGGTACCGCGAGAGGTAGGCTTGCTGTGAAGGGTTGTAAAAGAGTTTAAAAATGCTCCGTCCTCAAAGTTGCAGCAAGTGGCTGTATTAGCGTCCCAGTCTTATCCACGAATACAGGAGTCTTTAAAGTGCAGGGGAAGGGGAGGAGCAGACAGGGAGAGCGGCCCAGGTGTTCTGACTTGGGGCTGGCAGGCGCTCCTGGGAACTGTAGTCCCTGCCCAGCGCCTGCACTCGCTCGCAGCCCCGCCTGTCACTCACCCTTACACGGACACCGGCAAAGATCCTTGGTAATCCCTGGAGCACCCCACACGAAGCGGGACCCGCGGAGCGGGTACCGCGAGAGGTAGGCTTGCTGTGAAGGGTTGTAAAAGAGTTTAAAAATGCTCCGTCCTCAAAGTTGCAGCAAGTGGCTGTATTAGCGTCCCAGTCTTATCCACGAATACAGGAGTCTTTAAAGTGCAGGGGAAGGGGAGGAGCAGACAGGGAGAGCGGCCCAGGTGTTCTGACTTGGGGCTGGCAGGCGCTCCTGGGAACTGTAGTCCCTGCCCAGCGCCTGCACTCGCTCGCAGCCCCGCCTGTCACTCACCCTTACACGGACACCGGCAAAGATCCTTGGTAATCCCTGGAGCACCCCACACGAAGCGGGACCCGCGGAGCGGGTACCGCGAGAGGTAGGCTTGCTGTGAAGGGTTGTAAAAGAGTTTAAAAATGCTCCGTCCTCAAAGTTGCAGCAAGTGGCTGTATTAGCGTCCCAGTCTTATCCACGAATACAGGAGTCTTTAAAGTGCAGGGGAAGGGGAGGAGCAGACAGGGAGAGCGGCCCAGGTGTTCTGACTTGGGGCTGGCAGGCGCTCCTGGGAACTGTAGTCCCTGCCCAGCGCCTGCACTCGCTCGCAGCCCCGCCTGTCACTCACCCTTACACGGACACCGGCAAAGATCCTTGGTAATCCCTGGAGCACCCCACACGAAGCGGGACCCGCGGAGCGGGTACCGCGAGAGGTAGGCTTGCTGTGAAGGGTTGTAAAAGAGTTTAAAAATGCTCCGTCCTCAAAGTTGCAGCAAGTGGCTGTATTAGTGTTTAGTCCAAATGATGAAACCTTCTGCTAATGAAAGAAACAATAAAGGAAACAAATAGGAAAATACGAAGGGACAAATTCCCAAAAGTGTAGAAGCCAAGTGAGTCGTATGCCACGGATTTCCATTTGGAAAAATGTTCATAGTTTGCCTGCTAGTGAAGTGGCGCCGCCTGGATTGGTCTAAGCCCCTCTTTTGCCACTCAGACAGTGCATTGGAGCCTGTGGCATTTCTCCAACCTTGCTGTGCAACACAGCTGGGTTGAAGAAACATAAGTGTGCATGTTTGTTTGGCCGGCATAAGACGGCTGGCAAAACAAACATTAGCACTTATAAGTGCACACTACTCCTCCTCCCTACTATGCCCAGCCCGGCCCGCCCAATTCTCATTGCGCGGCTCAGACAGCATAAATAAAACGATAATAACATTTTGTTATTTTCATTTTATTCATCATCTGCTGTCACTGGGCTGTGGTGCGACACTAATCCCCTCTTACGGAGAAGCAGCCCCTGTTCTTGTGGTATAGACTGGGCACAAGTGACAGGAGAGGTAGCTGGTTTATGTAGTGTATTTTAAACAGGTACGTGTTCAACTCTTGACCATATTGGAGCAGCATTTGGCAGTCCTGATGGATGAATGGATGGTGTTCCTGTGCGCTCAGATGGAATAGGCCTGCTACCTTGTTTCCTCTTTCTTGGACTTCATAGTCTGCAGTCTGATGGCATCCTAGTAGCAGGTGTGCTGTGATTCAACAGAGATGCTGAGCTTTGTCTGCAAGAAATGCAGGGTGCTGGTTGTGATGAGTTTGTAAATGGTGTTGCTGGTTTTGAACACCGTGTGGGCCAGCAAGAGGAACCAATGGAATTTCTTCAGGATGTGGGGGGGGGGATAATGTGATCATATGTCTTCTGGGCCTGGATGAGACTTGCTGCGGCATGTAGGATGCCCTTAAGGGATGCTACTGTGGATTGTGCAAGGCCATAAAGCAGGGCGTTACCACCATCCAGATGCAAGAGTACGAGGGAGTTGAACAGAAGTTCTTAAGTCACTTTCTGTAAGAAACATTTTCTCTTTCTGTAGAAGAGAGAGCAGATATCAAACTGCCTGTGTTATTTGGGCAATGTGTTCCTTAAGGGTGAGGTGGGTGTTCAGTGTGAATCCAAGTGACTAGACATTCAGAGAAAATCAGGATTCAAAACCATCAACGTTCATGTCATTGATCTAGGTTTATACTGCTTCTTGTTTGTTGATCTTGGAAATAACAGTATTTATCTCTCAGTTAGGATGAGTTTCAGGTAGGCAGGGCCTGGACATCCAGGTCTGGAGGATGTGCAGGCAGTGTTTGGCTTTGGGTGCCTGAAGCAGAGAAAACTCTCCATTAGTGTTGTGCAGCATAAGTATATTGGTGAATCTTGGTGCTCATATCTGTCAGTAGATGAATGGTAGGTAATTCATAGGCCCGAAGATGTGAGGCCATCAGATTGTAGTGTACTTTTTTTATGAGTGGAATGATCTGGCCTGGGTTTGGTGAATGAGTGCCATTGCAAGCCAAATGTACTGGTGTTTCGGCATTCCAGGATTCTGCAGGTGAACTCCATAGCGAGGCTACACCTGATGGTTTTGCGGCATTCCAGGAATTAGCACAACATCGGTCACCGCATTTGCGTGCAGTTCTGTCCGCATTGATAGTTTTCCTGAGGGTAGAATATTTTGAGGACAGTTGCAGAGCAGCCTGAAGGATGTGTTGCTGTCCCTTGCTGTTGGTGCCTCTTAAATCTATTTAGAAAAGTGCAAGAAGTTGTCAGAGAAGTCTTGACAGATAGGGCTTCTGAGGTTGACAGTTGCAGAATTCTACAGGAAGGGGTGGGCAAAAATATAAAGTAAGCTTGATGTTGGGAATTTATTGTTGTATCTTCTGTATTTCTTCTCGGAAGAAGAGGTTGAAGGCATTGCACATTTCTGTGTAATGAGGAAAAAGTGGTTCTGGAAGGAGCTTGATGTAGTGCTTGCCTTGAAAAGTGTTATCCTTCTGTTGGAGGCTTCATTGGTGGTGTTGTACAGTAATTTCCTTTGACTGACTTGATGAGCTGTCTGCATGTCAGAACCTCAGTATTTTAAGGTAATCATGCACTGAATGCCTTGTGACTCTGCTGGGTAGTAAAAGGCAGAAACAATTCAGATGCAGTGGGGCCCTCGTGCCGCTGGTTCTCAAATTGTCTGCACCTGCTGTACTATTGTTAGTTGTTCCCTTTCATGTATTTGTCAAACATGCACAAAGTTACTACTACTATAGGACAGTGCATAAGTAAATACTTTAAATTTTATGCCACCACTGATATGTCTCCAGCCATCTGATGAGAAACATTTAAGGCTACACTGAGGAGGAACTTATCTCAATTCTGGCAAACAGAAAGAAACGTTGTTTCCTAGCAATCCAAGAATTAGAGCTGGAGATATATTCCATAGCACAGCATTATACACTCACACCAGTGTTAGTTCTGTTACAACAATTAAATTTGATGAGATGTAAACTTAGAGTCATGCCCGCCAATAGGACATAACTCATCCACTTATACTTGAAGCAATACTCTGATGAGAACAATAATAAAATGGGCTAACATCGAGAAAAAATAGCAAATTCCCATATGATGAGACCAATAATAAATTGGGTTAACCTTGAGAAAAAATAGAAAATTCCCATATCAAAGACGTGCTTACTCTAAATGACAAAATTCTACAGACTGAGCCTAATGAACTGAAGGAATTCCGGACCTTTTACGACACATGGTATACGGAAGAGCATTGTTCTTTCATCTCCCAATATAGCTAAATTATCATGCGCGCTTAACTAAAATTCCAAGCATAAGTATGTGCCAAACAATTAGAGACCCTCATACAGGACGAGGAAGGAAAAGCCACAATAAAACAACTGAAAGCTGGCAAATCACTGTGCCGTGGCAGCTTTACAAGAGCATTCTTCAAAGCCTTCCTGCACACACTACTCCTAGACTAATATCTTTCTTTAATGCATGTTTCCGATGGTTCAGTAGCACTTTCCATGATGGAAGCGTTATCTCAGGTATATTAAAACTGGGCAAAGATCACACAGACCAATGGCGTTACTGCATATAGACATCACACTTAACTCTAAAATCCTGGCAAACAGACCAGATGAAATATTGCCTGGGATTTTACACCCTATCCAATCAGCTTTTGTCAAGGGCAGACAGACTCACACAATGTACGTAGACAAATCCATCTGACCGAGAAAGTGGTGAAACAATGGATCCCCGTGCTTCTAAACCCTCTAAATGTGGAAAAATTCTTTGACTGGGGTTTTTTAAGAGGAGGTGGGGATGAGACCCCGATTTATTAATGACAATGACTAACTATACAACCCCCAAGCCCAAATAGCTCTCAATGGCATACTCTTGCAGATATTTCACTGACAAGAGGTGTGAGACAGGGATGACCCCCACCCCCTGTCCCCCTTATTGTTTGCTCTTAGCAAAGAGCTGCTGTTGGCATCTTATATCAGTGAAGCAGAGAATTTTCAAGGGATATTTAGTGCAAAGGGATATAAATTAGCCATATTCTCAGTTGTCTACACACATTAGGAGACCCCGCTAACTCACCTGGAAACACACTCACGCAGCTGGAATATTTTGAAACCCTAGAGGTTAAATATTCAACAAAGCAAAATTGAAGGTGTTAATATTAATCTTTCTAGAGCAACTGTAGATACTCTACACACTAAATTTCCACTTAGGTGGGCCTCCACTTACGTTAAATATGTTGGAATAAATCGCGCACCAAATATTCAAGATATATACAAAGCTAATTATCCCTTGCAGCTTATGGAGATCAAACGTGACCTATGTAAGTAGACGTAATCACAAAAAGGTATTTGGAAAAGATACCGGGGACTGGTGGCTGCAACAGGTCAGACGGTTGGGTGTGTACTTAAATATGACCACCTACAGAGAGTGTCCAGTCCCGTGAGACGCCTGTGACCAATCCCATTTGGATGGAGCCTGGCAGATCTCACAAACACCACATACACATTATGAGGAGCAGCTACTCTGCCCTTTCACGCTGAGAGGATAGGGACCTCCCATCCCCTCAGTTCCCTCACATAGGGGGTTATCTCTGCCCTGAAGAAAGTCCAGGACCTACATGGCCACAACGGACTGATACATGTCGGCACTAGGGTCTTAGGACCATAATACTCCAAATAAGACCCACTCTTAACATTTTTAATGACCCAGTCAGAACCCAAAAATAAAGGGAAACCGGGGATTTGACTGAGGTATTTTATCTTTAAACCCCCTTGCCATTTATCTATCACAAGAGCTCCCAACACTGTGGTTGAGCCCACCCTGACTTATAGGGGTCAGGGTGAACCGATGATGAAGCATGACACCACTAGGGTGTGTGAGGGTAAATAAACAAAAAGTAGTTTTTTTCCCAAACGCCCTATGTAAGTAGACACCTCTCTTCCTCTCCTGGATTGTTCGTATCAATGTTGTAAAAATGAATATTTTGCCCAGAATCTAAGCCTTTCTGATGCTAATGGAAGAGAGTTTCTTTAGCTCCGTTCAAGATATGATTCACAAATTGTATATGGAGTGGCTCTAAACCCCAACTTCCATTGAATTACTACAACAAAGTAAACATCAGGAAGGATTAGCAATGCCTGTTTTTAAATTATATTATTATGCAACACAATTGTGCACTGCCGTGGAGTGGTTAAAGGAAGAGGTGGATATACAACGCCCCAAAGTTAAAAGAGCTTTCATGAAAAAACCAGTGCAAAAGTCGGCTTGCATAGCAAATGCCCCAGATCATGTAATGCTTCCTTTGTCACACCTGTCAATACCACACTCCACATATGGAATACAGTCAATGAACAAGAGGCCCACGCTGCCTATCCCTCCTTTAAGAAATTGGGTTATTGGTTGAGGGGGGGGTGAAAGCTTCACTCAGGCAGCAACCATAATCCTTGTCAGGGTGAACCACAAAAGTCCCTAAATTAACCTCTGCCTAGTCCTCTGGTAGACTGGCACAAAATCAGTCAGGCTTACCATAGAGGCAATGTGTATAGTATTTGTGCAGCACACAAACAGTAATAAAGTGAAAACACAACACAAGAAAAATCCCAAACCAATTTAGAAAAATAGAGTAAATTGTAATGAATAAAATGATACCAGAACAACAAAAATCCAATAAGTAGAACCGGAGATGTAATTTCAAACTTTTAAGTAAAAATAGATCTTAGAAGGGCCTTGATGGGCACTGCGTCCGTCCACACACTGTTATATTCTGCACCCCTTAGGAGATCGCTGCCGTCCATCACACAGGTGGTCTTTCAGATTTGGAGGCAGGCTCTACGTAGAATGGGCTGGTGGAATGTCCTTTCTCAAGAAACCCCACTATGGCGAAATGGTCGGTTGCCCCAGATGGCCACCTTGACGGGCTTCCGGGGCTGGGATGCGATTGGCATCTCTGCCCTAGGGGATGTTATGTCCGGGGGTGTACTCAAGTCCGTTGATACTCTGCGGGAAGAATTTGAGATGCCACGTACCCAATTTTATAAATATCTCCAATTTCGTCATGCCCTCACACCATACATAGCGGGGTTGGAGAGTCTGCCCGAGTTCAGCCCATTGGAGGCCAAAGTTTTCATGGGGGAGTTGCCCGATAAGAAATTGTCCAGAATCTATCAAACCCTTGTACGACACTGCTCCACAGACCTGCAACGACTTAAGAACACATGGGAGCAGGACGTTGGGGACTTGGATGAGGAGGATTGGGTGGAGGCTCTGGAGGGCCCCAGGGGAGCTGCAATTTCCACGCGCCTGCGACTCATCCAATTTCGATACCTTCATCGCACGTACTATACCAGACAGCGCTTGTGGAGGGCGGGCTTGGTTGCATCCCCAGATTGCCTTAGGTGTGAGTCGGAGGTGGGAACATTGATGCATACGGTTTGGGACTGCAGGGTGCTTCGGAAGTTCTGGAATGGGGTGTTCCGGTGCCTAGATGAGGTCCTGGCCTGGGTGCTTCAGAGGGATCCTAAGCTGGCTCTGCTTCACGTTATGGCTGGGGCAGGGGGCAATAGGTACAAACGCCATTTACTGTTACTGGGGATAACACTGGCCAAAAGGGACATTGCACGATCATGGAAGGCGCCCCAGGCCCCGACGCTCACAGCCTGGAAAAATGGGATGGACTTTTGTATGGGGCTGGAGCAACCCATTTATGTGGCTAGGGGCTGCCCACGCAAGCACTTCAAAATATGGAAGAGGTGGGCGGACTATCGTGGTCTGGATCTGGACCCGCCACCGGAGGACAATGCTATCCAGCCTTCCTGACATATCGACAGTCAGGACTGTCTTACAGATACTTTGGTGCACATGGCATGCGATATACTTGACTTGCATGATGCGAGCGGAGCAGGCAGCGGCGCGCGAGGGGGGGAGGGGCTTTGGGAGGGTTGGGGGGTGGGGAGGGGGATTCCTCAGTTTCACCTTTTTGCTTTTATGTTTGCTTCTTTACAGGTACTGCAAGCATTTGAACCTGATACCTTGATCTCTGGATGTCAGATCATTGCGTAATATGTGTTTGCTATGCAGTCAATAAAATCTGTTTTAAAAAAAAAATAGATCTTAGAAGCACAAAGTGTCAACTGTGGTAATCTGGTCGCACTGGAGATGGACAAAATCAAAAGTTCAGTTCATCTGCAAAGGAGAGCGGGCCAGATACAGGAACCAAGTTAGTCTTGCTGAGAATTGTACCTTTTGTACTTGAAGCGAGGCTTTACGTCACTCTGCATCAGTAGTTCCCATTAGGGGCTGTGAGGGCAGCGATGTGAAGTACTACATCGAGCTGCGTCATGCTGCATCAATGCTGATGAGGCTTATGATCCAGAGCTGCACTACAAGGTCCTGCACCGAGTTGCATCACTTTGCACTGGTTACGATGGAGCCACAGAACCGGAGCTGCAAGGGGATGAGATGTGAGATCCTGCACCGAGTTGCATCGGTTCTGACAATTAGGAAGGGAGGAGTACACTCTGATGCTGGCCAAGGGTCCAGGATCTGGGGAGGCACATCCTTGAGATCATTAACTCACTCCAGCACAGGCCAGTGCAGCTAAGGCAGGTCCAGTTGCAGGTCCAGTGCAGCAGGTCAGCTGGGCAGTTGCAGGGAGGCCTCTGAAGCTTGTTGTGTCCCTGTAGCTCAGACAGGAGGTCATAAAACTGACCCTTGGGGCCATTCAAGTCACCCTGGGCTAAAGGGAGCAGGTCCAGCCTTTCTTCTCAGAGGGCAAGGCAGTCCTCAAGCAGCAGAGCTGTGCTCTGATATCAGGGCGGTCCTTTTTCTGTAATGTCTACAGGTCCAGGAGTGTACTGATGAGTGAACCTGGAGGTCCAATACTTATACCTGTTGCCAGTCTTTGAGGGGGGGGTTCCTTATACTACCCCCCCTCCGCCCTCCGGTTTTGGAGAGGTCTTCCCTTTCCCTCTCAAGGATCCACACCGTCTGGGGTGACCATAGGCTGGGGTCATGTTCCTTTGTGCGTGCTGGAGGCAAGCCTTTTAAAGTGAAAGTGGGGCAGGGTACAGCTCCACCCCCTCAGCCATCATATGAGGATGGACCATCCTGCCCACACATTCTTCCCTTTGTGTCACTGTCTGGGAGGTATACACAAACCCCAACAGCACAGCCATTCACATTAACGCGACTCAGGACACTTGTAGAAGGCACAAATAGCTAGAACCAGAAAATTCTAACATCCTAAAAGTAAAAAGAAAACAACAACTTAGTACCTCGGCTGGAAATAATTTATAACAACCAGGTCAAGGAAGTTAATTACCTTATCTGTGGTTTATTGCTATTTAAGCAAAAATAATCTTTTCACTTTTTTTGTTTTTTAAACACCATTCATCATATCATATGCATTGGATTACATAAACCAAGGTTGTGTAGGTAAACTAGGCCACAGAAAAATGTTGGTACCTTCAAATCAGGTGCAAAAGTGACACTTTCTAGTAATGAACCATATTTACATTTCACTATCATTACACAAATATTGTGTTTGAATAAATCACATTAACACCATTTATTAAAAACCCATGGTACAGGTTGTGAAAAAGAATAAGCTGGAAGATTCTAGAACAAAGTGATATTGAAGGCAACAGGGAATTGTCGGCAAAAGTGAATGTCCACTGGGTGAATGCATGATTGCTTAGAATACACAAATAATCAACTGACAGAAATATTGTGTCCTAAATATAATTCACATTAATATTGTCTCTTTGGTGTACATTTTCTGTTTTAAACAGCAGTGGATTGAAATTTTTGGTAATTATATTCAGGATATGCAATTTCTGTCAGAGCACATTTTTGATGCTATCTTATTGGATAATCTGAGCTGAAACACCTAGCAGGATTGCGGTATTGGCCTAAAAACCATATGAGGCAATGTGTTCCTAAGGAGATTAGATACACAGAAAATAAAACAGCCAAGTCAATTATAGAAGTCTTTTTCAGACCAGTAACATTTAAAAACCTTGATGGGATATTAAATAATTTAAAATGCAATACATAAGAAAACAATATTGTTTAGTCAAAATGAATGGCAAATCAAACAAAGGGAATTAGCATAAGGGTCAGTAAAATGCAACAAAGAGTCTGACATGAAATCAAGTTTTAGAGTAAAAGATTCTAAGGCCTAGGCAAGAGACTAACAAAGGTCTGCTTTCTAACAGCCGGGGCAAACTAGACTGACTCAACTCCAAATGTGAATCCTTTCATTAAAAAAGGCACAGAAAATGTCACATAGTCAGCATTAAATGAACTGAGGGCCTCATTACGACATCGGCAGTCCGTCCGCCAATGCCGCGGTCGCTAGAGTACCGCAAAGGCAACGGTGTTCAGACCCCCGTATTCTGAGTGGACTCGGCCATTCAGAAGGGCTGCAGCAGATGCTGTCATGGTGCAGTGCCTTCTGCACGTCAATTATTTTGTTCTGGCATGAAAGGATATGTAGAACCAAGTGTAAAAGAATTTGTTACACCTAACCCTAGCAAGATCCCCAAGGCAGACAATCCCCAGTCACAAGATTAGGATGGATCTGTATTTAATAAAATGCATCTCCTCATAGAAAAACATTTTCAATGTGGACATCCATCCTGCCTTGCACTTCCACAAAATATACAGTGATCCGTGACCTTTCCCACTCTCACTCTGGTTACAAGTACAATTTTTAGTTGTGAAGTGTAAATATATACATGTGCAGAGGACATTAAGATCATTGAAGATGGGTTGCTGTTCTAGCAAGGGATGCCCTGCATGTGCCGCAAAACACTGGTGCAGTTATTGGTCTGAAACGTGACTTAACAGACATACATACTTGTCTGAATAAGTGCTCTATAGACTGCTTAGGGAGGCTGAACAGTCAGGGAAATGTTTTTGGCTTGATTACTGAAGAGGGAGGCCCAAAGGAAAAATACTGAACAAAAAGGCTCCGCACCAGTCACAGACTACTAGCTAGGCCAATTTACAGAGGATCCCAGCCACCAGATGGAACTGTTATAGGCTGATTTGATCACAGCGGAGGTAAAAGGTGCTTTTTGTGGGCATACAGGGGGAAAACACAACCCGCATGGGTGAAGCTTCCAGCTAACTTTTATAAACTGGCTCCAGCCCTCCTATGGGAAATCGACTAGACAAACAAGTTACTTACCTTTGGTAACGCATTATCCGATAGAGACAGGATCTAGCTGTAGATTCCTTACTTTAGAATCCTCCCCCAGGCGCAAGACTGGATCCGAAAGTTTTTTCCATAGTACGCCTGTGTGTCGAAAGAGGGCGCGCGCAACTCCGTATTGACGCCATCCACGCAATACAATGTCGACAGACTCCTAAAACCCCCTCATGCCAACGTCAGTTTCTTCAGAGACTAATTTCCACGCTCAAAACGTTGAGTCATATATAGACACTGCCTATTGAAACAGTGTGCCAAAATAAAAGACACCTTTGTGTCAAATATTCACTGAATTCTTAATTCAGTATAGGAATTTCCATAACGAAATCATTGAGACCGAAGAGCACTAAATTCGCTAGAACGGGAAGGATGGGAGAGTCGTTACGGAATCTATGGCTCGATCCAGTCTCTACCAGATAATGCGTTACTGAAGGAAAGTAACTTGACTATCTGATAGAGACATCTAGCTGCAGATTCCTTACTTTAGAATCAAATACCAAAGCATACCATCCCCAGAGGAGGGTCTGCAAACTAAGACCAGTAAGAACCTCTAACTAGAACAAAACCAATCTAGAACCATAGAAAAAGACCAGCGCTTCATAATAATGTAGGTGACCACCACAGAATCTCCTTTCTTATCACTGAACCAACGAAGACACATAAACTCCAACTTAAGAAACCCAAACAATGGAAAAGATATTAACCGCTAAGACCTGACCTCCGTCAGCAACAATTTACTACCACCACCAGAGGACATGACAGATGTCCACGACCTCACAACCCACTATAACATGTCAATGACTAGCTTTCTAGACACAGTTGCGCCCTTTAAACTAAAAAGGCTGTCCTCTAAAGACTCCAAACCTTCGTACAATGAGAGCCTTAATGATCAACGACGCAACCTAAGACTAGCGGAACGGGCCTGGAGATCCTCACTGTTCCTAGAGAACCGTAAGCAACTAAGACCAAGGAGGAGCAACTACAACAAACACATCAGAATCACAAAAGCAAAGTTCTTTAAAGATCAACTAAACAATGCTAGAAATCAACCAAGAAAACCGTTCAAAATGATCAAACATCAATCCTCTCAATAACCCAACGACTCTTCATTAGGTCCCAACCCGCAACCTAATTGCAATACATTTGCCTCCCACTTCTTGGAAAAATCTAAAATGATACAAAAAGAGCTC
Organism: Lissotriton helveticus; assembly: GCF_964261635.1. Taxonomy (NCBI): domain Eukaryota; kingdom Metazoa; phylum Chordata; class Amphibia; order Caudata; family Salamandridae; genus Lissotriton; species Lissotriton helveticus. The sequence continues at coordinate 1,476,618,630 of NC_136065.1, forward strand.
CATACAGCAAATGAACAACTCACATTTTTACCTCCATATAACCCCCACATGCCGCAGACTGTACAAACCCCTATCCAACATTGACTTACCCTAGAAAACAAAGCGTTTTGGAACACTTTCAAAAGCTTTGATGAAAATGAGATCCTCAAGTTAGTCACAACACTTAAACCATCAAATCACTTCTGCGATCCTCTTCCAGCCAACATCTTCAGCGAGATCAAAACTTCCTTTTTACGCATCTGGACAAAGATAGTGAATGTATCACTATTGCAAGGAACCCTTCCAAACTGCCTAAAAGCAGGATAGGTAAACCCACATTCTAAAAAAACCTACAGCAGACGACACAATTCCAGATAACTACCGGCCAATATCCACTATTCCTTCCCTAGCAAAACTACTGGAGAAATGCGTCCATGCCCAACTATGCAATCATATAGCTCAATTCCACCTCATTCACCAGTACCAATCAGACTTTCGGCAGAATCATAGCATGGAAACTGCCCTGACACACATTGTCGATGACGCGCTCAGAATACTAATCAAAACGATTCCTGTCTCCTAATTCTCCTAGATCTATCATCAGCCTTCAATATGGTCAAACATAACGGTCTCCTGGACCTAATTGAACACAGTATCGGTTTATCAGGGGCTGTCCAAAAGTGGTTTGCCTCTTTCTTAGATAACCACACTTAAAGAATCAAGATTAACCAATCGCTGTCCAAGACCACACTGATCACCCTGGGAGTCCCTCAAGGTTCCTCCTTATCACCTACCCCCTTCAAACATTTCTTGAAATCCTTAACCGAATTCTGAAGCTCTCCAATGTTCATTACCACATGTATGCGTATGTTTCCCATTTATACCTAAAAATATAATCTCCGGATGACATCTGCTTACTCAACTTAACTATACTAAGACCCCACAACTGGCTGTCAAAAAAACACCTCAAACTCAATGCGCTCAAAACAGACTTTTTCCTAATCTTCCCAACACAAGGACATGGCGACATAGATAACTGGATGAAACACTTAACAGCCTTCAACTGCATACCACTCATCATTAATTCCACAAGATCACTGGGAATAATACTTGATAAGAATCTCAACATGCAGGAACACATCAGCAGTGTCACCAGAAGAGCAAACTTTCATATGAACATTCTCAGAAAACGAAACCCCTTCCTCAACGACGACGACCTAAACACAGCCGTACAAGCTCCAGTGATACCCAGAATAGACTATGGGAACACAACCCTATGTGACTTGCCGAGAACTAGACTGGCTCCACTAAGAGCTTCACTCAGCTCGGCTGCAAGACTCATCATCAGCTCCCAAAAAATTGCCTGCATGACACACAAAGCCCTCCACTTAAACAAACCAAAGTATCTATCCAATAAACTGGTATTATCTGGCGGCAGCAGAACTATGAGATGCACCAACAACTTGCTACTGAAACTGCAAACATTGCAAAAAAAGAAAACCTACAACCGCACCTTCTCCAACCTAGCAGTTAGGATCTGGAACGTCCTCCCACGGCAATCAGAATGAACCCCTCTACAACCGCCTTCGAAAAAGAAGTCAAACTACTTCTAATGAATGAAACTCTCCCCTGATCCTAGTTCTGGTGCGAGCTGGGAATACAGTTTACCTACCAGAACCAGCGATGAACTCGAAGCAAGAATGGCTAATGCACACCTGAATACCTCCGGACCTACAACGGGTACAGACAACATTTACGCTCTCATCTTAGCTACTCGTATCTATGTGCCTAGTTCTCACTTTTTTTGCTTCTTTTTTTAATGTAACATTAGTAAAGCCCTCTGATACCCTCACCGGGTCTAGTTTGCGCTATATAAAACTTTATAAATAAATAGAAATAAAATAATAACGTTCCAGCAATTACAAACCTGTGGAGAGACCCACACATAAGTAAAGTCAAAAGATATTAGAAAGCATGGGAATACAATTATCCATGCTAGCACAATGGCATCTGAATCCATGCATGCTCACAACATAATGCACTGCAGAAAGACCCACAGAAAGAAAAGTCCTAAAGACATTGAAAGCATGAGGATAATGTTACCCATGAGAGTAGGACAACATTTGCCAAATGACCTTATAAATATAAGCTATTTGCTCTCATATCCAAACTCGAATAGCATGTTTGATACCTGTGAAACACTGATCAGCAGGACATGCCATTGAGCAATATTTCTTTACCATATAGAGTTCTATCCGAGCCAGACCTGCTCTGTTAACACAAAGGTCCATCACCTGTGTGAAAGCATACCAAATACTTTTTTTAAAAGAGTTAAAGACAACAATGGCCACTATTGGCATAGAATCAGCCTTACCCCTAGTAAAAACTAACCAGAGTAAAACTAACCAGAGCTAATACAAACACATCTAGGATATCTCCAAGTTATATACTGACATAGGAGTAAAATAAAAACCCGCCTATGTATTAACAAGAGAAAAAAATATAATACATAAATATAAAATAAAGCCTAGCAATCAGTCAGACAATACTAAACATTTTAAGTAATAATGCCAAATGTCATACAAAATCGACTTAGAGATTGCATCCTTTAGGAGACCTAAAACAGCCTGACATATAACATAAGCCCAGAAAAACCAAACAATAATGTTCAAAGAGCATTTATTAACAACAAATGCCTACACAAATGTGTAGAATAGCCACCAGACTATAATGGCTATAAAACAGAACCTTAAGAGTAAAACACAAAGGGCCAGATGCATCAAGTATTTTTTTCCTTGCAAACGGGCCAATTTGCAGAATCGCCCATTTGCAATCGCAAAAAATGCTTTTGCGATGCATCAAACCCAATTTTGCGATTTGGTAACCTGTTACCTAATCGCAAAATGGGTTTGTGATTCGCTATTTGGAAGGGACGTGTTTATGACTCCCCTTCCAAATAGCGCATCCTAACGGTATGCATGAATGTTTTGTGACCTTGAATTATTAAATTAGTTATTATTAAATTACATTTATATGGCGCAACAGCTACCAGCAGGTTTCCCGGCACGGTCGCAAAACATTTGGGCTTTACCACCTACTTCAAGTAGGTGGTAACCCATTCACAAATGGGAAGGGGTCCCGAAGGTAGTGGTCCCACTTTTCATTTTTCTTTTTTAAACATAACCTGTTTTCCCTTAAGGAACCTTTCCCCTTTCTGGCTGTTTGTAAAAGCATTTTAAGAGCAGGCAGTGGTCCCACAGACCACTGCCTGCTCTTAAAAAATGAAAAGAAAACTTTTTCATTTTGTAAAGCGTCTCGTTTTCCTTTAAGAAAAATGGCCTGCTTTACAAAAAAAAAGTTTGCTTTATTTAAAAGCAATCACAGACTGATCTGAGCAGGCCACCATCCCTGTGATTTTTGGGATTCCTTGGGTGTCGCAAATTGCGACCTACCTCATTAATAGTCATGAGGTAGGTCATTTGCAACCCCTTAGAAATTGCAGAAAGTGTATTACACACTTTGATGCATGTCGTTTTGCGATTCCTTCATTTAGGGAATCGAAAATTTTTTTTTAATACATCTGGCCCATTGTGTCTTAAGGCTCACAAGATGGTGACATATTGGTCTCCATCTACTTAATCCAGTGAAAATAAGAACGTTTACTATTATCAATAGGGAAAATAACCTATTGCTTAGATATAAAGCAAATACCAGAGGTAGAAGTAAAACCCACAAACACTAGTGATATAGGCTTCAAACTACCTTACTTGAGGACACATGAAGTTATAGTTTTTTTATTAATTTACATAAAGTGTAAGGTCACAGAAATACTGGTTTCATACGTCTTTATTTCGGTAAAATTCACCATAAAAGACATCACAAAAATACAGTTAAAACATTGAATAGAAAAAACACAATACATAATTTGCATAATTGCATAATACAAAGTCACATCTTAGAAGAACAAAGTGTTTAAAATAATTATTAGTACAGAAATAGAATATAATTCATTGCTTTTACAAAATAATGTCTCTGTCCATACATTTTAATCCCTCAGGGTTAGACCCGGGAATTGGTCAAGTTGATTAAAAGTGGGGGTGAAGTGGCCACTCGAAACAAAACCACTTCTGCCCGTCTGATAATTACACTGTGCTTTTTGACATGAGGACGAGACATATAATGTTCTGGGGTAGAAATCACTTATGCTCCAGGTGGATATGGGACCATCTCCTATTTGTGGCTGCCGTGATTGAAGATGTTGGACGACATATTTGCTCCTAAATTTTACAAGAACCAAATCACCTGCAATGTTTTTTGGTAGGGGTCCTAACCAGCCCACCCTTCTAACCCTTAGTATGGTACCATCGATGTTGGATGGCAGAGGTCTGTTCTTAGTTAACCAGAACATGACCTTATTTTTTAGTTCCTGTTCTCTTTCGTTATTCCCCTTAGTGGGTTCTGGTACTCGCGCGAGGACGCACACAAAGGGAGTGGCCTCCGGTGGCAAATGTAGGAGATTGGTTTTATACGGCATATTCGCACTGTTTGCCGCTAACCCCTTATGTGTTATAACTGCTTTGTTTGGCCCTGCTCTAAGGTACGAGCTCCGTGCTATTAGGCCTGCTTTCGAGGAGTTCAGAGTTGTCTTTTGTAGGGTTACTAATTATTTGCGGGTAGTCTTACCTTGTATGGTGGTTTTAGGCATTTCTGTGGAGGCTAGGCACTGTGGCTGAGAGGGTCCTGTCAGGGTTTTTATGAGTGGCGAGTTGGCCTTAATCGCTTCCTCGACGCCCGTGAGCCTATCCCCTAAGCTGATAATTTTTTCAATCAGGGGAGATATTAGTGTTTTCAGCATATTTTCGATCGAGGCCAGTAAGGAAGCCTGGATAGGTGCGATGCTGACAGTGCTAGGAGTGTTGGGCAGTGGGGGATTAGGGTTTAGTTTTTGTTGCTTTACCTGGCTCCCCATTTGTTTAACCCCAACTCTCTTCCTTTTGGTAGAGGTGACCTGTGGTGACACTATAGATTTGAGATTTAGCTTTGGGCGTGCAAGAAGGGGAGCACCCTGAGGGCTTTCTGTTAGTTGAAGTTGACAACAGGGCTGGGGACTAAAGGTTGCTATAGTGCAAATAGGGGCACTAATTTGCACATGTCCTGATTCCACGGGGGCGTAGGTGGATTTACATAGTTTATTTAATTCCTCCCATATTGATAGATCTGGTGCTGCATCAGGGGTCTGTACAAGAGAACGTATACTGGAAGGACAGTCCATGACGGGGGATCGTTCTATTCTCTCTAGTTCACTTGAAATAGGGAGAATGCCCCGTCCCGGCCTCTTCTGGCCCCTGATGGCCTGCCGGGGCTCAGCCCGGCGCTGCTTCGCGTGTCCCGCGACGCGGGGGCTCTGGCTGGCCTTTAGAGCACCTCCGGGGGCGGTACAGGGCGTGCGCGACTTCCGGTCGCTTGGGCCGCTGGGCAATGGAGTCCGCCATGCCCCGATGTCCCAAAGATGCGGCAGCAGGCGGTATCAGTGCTGGGAAACAGCGCGGAAATGCTGCAGGGCTCCAGTAACCCTCCACCTCTCCCTGGTCAGTAGCGTTGTGTCCCCCCGCTCCCCCAGGGCTCTGGCTGGCCTTTAGAGCACCTCTGGGGGCGGTACAGGGCGTGCGCGACTTCCGGTCACTTGGGCCGCTGGGCAATAGAGTCCGCCGTGCCGCGATGTCCCAAAGATGCGGCGGCAGGCGGTATCAGTGCTGGGAAACAGCGTGGAAATGCTGCAGGGCTCCAGTAACCCTCCACCTCTCCCTGGTCAGTAGCGTTAATACATCTGGCCCATTGTGTCTTAAGGCTCACAAGATGGTGACATATTGGTCTCCATCTACTTAATCCAGTGAAAATAAGAACTTTTACTATTATCAATAGGGAAAATAACCTATTGCTTAGATATAAAGCAAATACCAGAGGTAGAAGTAAAACCCACAAACACTAGTGATATAGGCTTCAAACTACCTTACTTGAGGACACATGAAGTTATAGTTTTTTTATTAATTTACATAAAGTGTAAGGTCACATAAATACTATCACAATAACAACAGGAGCAAGAGGACTATTTTAAATAACTCTCTTACAATATGTGAATCACTGGCAGAGACTCCGATGGAGTTTAGATCATCAAAATATATCTATAAGGGATACTAAATTTCATGAATTTATTATACCTTAAAACAGATTAAATAACACTTGACACAGCAGTAACTCTAATCTCTCTGATGAGAGTCTTTACTTCACAAGCTAAACGAACCCAGTTCAGCATGTATGTATGTATGGATATACACGTGTATGTGTAACTGCTTACAAAGTATACAAAATATGCTCTATAGAGAGCATGGCACAAAGAACAATGGTCATCAACTCATGAGCATAAGCTCTTCTTCAGAGTGAAGAAAAGTCTGTGTGACCTGTGTATCAGGCAGCAAACCATTAGGGATCAAAAAAGAAATGAATACATGCAAAGCTGTCATCGACAGACTCAAAGTAGAAAGTCACAACTTCTACACCTAATAGTAATTAGAAATAAAGAAACACTATTGTAGGCTGTAGGTAATACCTTAAAAGAATAAGACTCTACCAGAAAATAGTCTTTTAGAATAACTGCCCACAGAATATCCATGGCTACAAGAAAGGGTAAACCCAAATAAGCCACTGGGACCTGGATATGAGACAGTACAATATATGATTGGTCCCAGGAGAGAAATACTCAGCATAAACATATCATAGAGAACATGGTGAACATATTTAAACGAATACCTGGTCAATATTTAGTCCAATGTTATTTAATCACCTTGAACCTTACAGTTGTTTATAGGTCCGCGAATAAATCAAAGAATGCGCCAATAACAAGTGCCCCATAGGAGGAGAAAAAAGGGCTACGGGGAGAGAGGTATTGTGCATCAGGTGAGGTTTGAAGAGGTGTATAGAATAGGGAGTGCCATTAGACTCATCCCACAATTATTTACATTGAAGAACTGCTTATCCTTAAGCCACACAATTAAAAGATTAACAAAAATGCATAGCCATGATTGGGAGTTCAATATCACAGTGAGAAATCACTGTTGATCAAACTGGCATGTGAAAGTTATATAGTTGATGTTTCGACCCCTGAAGAAATGTACGTAGCTTAATCCCTTACGGCGGGTTCTTCCTCAGGACTGTGAAGAAGGGAAGAAGGGGGTACCATAAGCCACCCCTAACTGTAGGTGGTATTTGTAGTGGTTGGGCCTGTAGGCTCCAAAGGCAAAGAGCGGTAAACAGGCACTTGAAAGCAATTGAAAAGGAATCTATCCCTTAAAAATGGCCATTGGACCAAAAAATAAATTAGCTTGGACTGTGAAGTTCCATGAGGTCGTTGTGGGCAAATCTCTAGAATGGATAGTGACACTTGAGAGGTCCGCTAGGCAGATCTAAGAATAGAGATTTAAGTACCTGGGGATTCCCTGGCGGGTCCCCTGAATCTTCCTCATTGGGTACATTATAGGGATTGACAAAAGGGGGTACATTAATCTAAAAAATAGACAAAGTGCTGTAAAGTTTAAAAAAAAGACGGAAATATTACAGCAATTGTATATACCAGCGTACTGTGGCATCAGTCTTAGTTTACAATAAACATCTAGGGAATTGTTTAGAGCACTAGATTATACTAAGAAATCAAGCATAATGCAAGTGCACTTGTCACACTACAAGCTCCTTCATATAACATAGCTTACCCCTTGGTTACTAGGTAAGATATACCAGACGCGAATGGGGGGCTGCCCAAGATGTCAATCTAATGACACAAATGGTATCCATGTGGTATGCCTTGTTGTGGAGGCGCATTAGATACACTCTATAGAAGTGCTGAATGGAATTGTGGGCCCTATAATTGAACTCACAGCTAAATAGTGCATGCTGGGTCTCGACCCAGCTCTTAAGCATGACACTATCTACTTTAAATTCAAAGCCTTTTCTCTGTTATTAGCAAAAAGATGAACAATGCTACATTGGCTACAGCCGGCGGGAGATGTAAGACAGTGGATGTTGGCAGATGAATTACAAATGGAACAAATGTGTAGTGATGGTAAGCTGAGAGATGGGCTCAGAGACTTGTGAGAAATGCTTGATTACCTGACCAGAGAGAAGGAGGTCGGACCCAGTAATGGCAATTGGCTGAATGTGTAGGGACTCACCTTGATTTAGCAAGGCAGGTGTCTGCTGAGTCCACTGATTGTGTGGTGCCCTCTCTAAAGCAGGAGACCTTTGTGTAATCCCTACTGTTAGCACTGCCGAAATGGCATACAACTTTAAATATCTGACTAAGCCATTACACAGCATATTGAAATGTCAGCCCAATATTGAAGATATTGATGTTGTCTGTTTCTGTAAAATCAATAAAAATAATTTAATAAATGTATATGTTCAAATTCCCACAATATTTCAATGCCTGAGCTTTTCTCCACATTTATGTTGGTTATCCCTAAGGTAATCTAAAAGGAAACACTCATTTTCTGAGCCCCAATACTCAAAACTTCAATAAAATCCAAAACTCCAGCCACTTAGCAGATGTATTGAAGGGGCAATGCCATCTGCTCCCATAAATATCCAAAGATCTGTGGCCTCTATGTATGAATACATTTCCCCATCGGCACATAGAGGGTAAAACACATTGCTATATCAGGTCCCTTGTTGTGTGAATGAGGATGTCTTTACCGTCCACCTCGTTTTCATTTTAATCAATTTTAAACATATCATTTTGCTATAGAGTATTGCAGATTTATTTTGATAATTTCCCCATGGAGTTGCAATTCCTGTTTTAATTTCAGTTTTGAACTCCCTACTTAAGCCAAACTGCATCTGTAATTTTTCAAAGACTATGCTGCAGTTGATGTTCCTGTGCAATTGGTGCTGCGGCTACATAAAAAAAAATATACACACCGGTTTCTGGTATTCAGTTTTTACATGTTCCACAATATTAAAATTCCATTGATTTGGGGGCAACTCACATGTCATAACAGCTAACTGCAATAAAAATATTATGCACCAGATAATATAGTATCTTTAGAGGTTTCTGTATGATTGTAGACAAAGCTTTATCTATATCATTACATACGTCCGACTGGATGGGTAAAATCTTATAAGGTAAATTTTATTCGCATGATTAACAAAAATCGTACAATTACTAAATTCATAAAAGAAAGTATACTAATTTGAAATACAGACCAATACATTTAAAAATGTCTTAGTCTAGAATAGGTTTTCCCAAATAACATAGTTTCTAGACGTTACATCGGACCGACCACTTTCCAGAAGTTAATATAAATCTCAACAGTTGATATTTCATAATTCATGTATAATATCATAAAATAGTCCTAAATGTCTGACCATCATTTATTTATGTATTTATTTATTTTTTCCTTCAGGCTTCTAGATTTCCTATGCTCAACTCACAAGTATCCAACTTCTTTTTTACAAGTATTACAAATTTTGTAAAATTGGCGTTCATTTTAATATCCGTTGGTCTAAAACAAACTACCACGGCATGTTTGCAGGTTCGAACACCTCTGTCAATGAAGCAGTTTTTCAAATATCGTTTTCTTTCCTCCATCATTACTGCACACATACAAACAAAAGGTAAAATACTTTCGTTCCACAGGTTGCATAGTCTGCACATAGTCGGATTAGATGGTCTCAACCAGGGCACTATATGTTTTAAGCCTGGTAAATTCCCAAATCGTGCTTTCATAAAAGTTTTTTTAGTTTGTGCAGACCAAGGTATTTCTAGGTATGGTTGAACCTTGAGAGTTGCATATTCCTGGACTAGCATCCATGTATGGGATCTCTTAATAAAAAGTTCTTATAAGTATTTTCAATGGAGGCTTTATGATTAGGATGATAACACCAACACTTGAATTACCACTCTGTGCTCAATACCAGTCTTGTCTCAGGCTTTCAGTTTCTCATCAATCATCCTACTCATGGCAAGACCCACATTTTCGGAAAGTATTTTCTCTGAAGGTGTCTTCTTCTAAATAATATTCGTACTGACCGGCCACAGAATCCTTTGCAAATTGTATAATTTTTAACCACTGTGTAAACTAATTAGTACATCTTTTCGAATGAAGGGTGATTTTCGTCCAATCGCTTTTTTTAAATTTTCTTTTTAAAGGTCATAGATTTTACTTTGCAATTTAAGTTGATCTAATTGCTCTAATTGGAAAATAAAAGGAAGAACACCCATTTCCCTTTCACTCTCTCTTATTCACTGTGTAATATAGAAAACCGTCCCTCTCTTGTATTTGCATATTTATTAAGCATGAGTTCAGGGACATTTCTAACAGTAAGATTGAGAAACGCTAAAGTTACAATTGATTTGAAATGTTAAAAAGAAAGCTATTTAAAAGTATCCGAAAAGAGAGGTCTGAGGGGGAGCACTATTCATCTGAGAGTTTGTTCCACTCCCTGGATCTGGCCATGGAAAAGGCTTTGCCTTTGTAAATGTTGGTCCGAGCTTTGGGGATGTCCAACAGAAAAGGCGGTGGAAACGAAGAAACAAAGGCCGCACGAAGATGTTGGATTTAGAGAACACACTGAGTGGTGGAGCTATGGATTATCCAAATGTAAAACAACGATTTCATTTTAAATAATATCCTTTTAAATAAGATCTTGTTCTTAGTGGGTAATCAGTGCATTTGTTTGAGAACAGGAGAGAAATATTCACATCGGGAACGCAGGTGATCAAAAAGGCAGCCACATTTTGCAGTGGCTTCAAAAGTGTCTGAAACCACATATAGAAGGCATCACCATTGACTAAGTTAGATTGAACTAATGCAAGACAACTGTGATATGGTGGCAGTTATCAATAAAGGGCAACATTTTTCTTGGGAGTTTAAGCTGTCAGAAACATGTTTTAAACCTGGAGACCTGGTGTTGTAACGTAAGGCCAGAGTCTAAATAAATTCCCAAATTACGTACCACCTTTGAGGTCTTTGAGCAAGGGCCCACAACCTTTCTAGTGATTGCAAGTTTGTTTTGGAGGGATTATGTTGTTAGAGGCCATGCTGTGAGGATATCTGCCAGATCAATGCAAAAAGGTATAGAAGTCAATTGTAAGTTGTTTGACAGAAGAAGTTTGAAGATTAATTGTATATCGTCCAAATCTCCTTTATTGCCATTTCTCTATTTCTAGCCCATTCTCCTCTCCCTCCATCACCTTTTCATTCCAGTGCATCAAAGGTCTCTGAAGTGGCAAGAAGAGGATATAGTAGCGGTTTATAAAACGTGAAACGTAAATAAGCTAGCCTCTATTAATGGGACCAAAAAAAAGATTGTTCAGCATGCTCTGAAGGTGTGGATCCTTGGCATGTTCATTGTTAGTCATGCTAGGCAACTACATTTGGGTATGGAAAGGCTCTATTTCAGGGATCATTTGATGGTAACATAGCCATCAACGAAGTTTTTAAAGTATACTATAAATCTATAACTGGTGCTAAAATCTCTGCAGAAATGAGTGGCCTATACCATTTTGTGATTATTATAGATCTGTTGTAAGATCATTGCAATTCTCTCACCCTGAATTTTTGCAACTATCGGTTTTCATTTTTCAAAACAAACCTTAGACACTTGGACAAGACAATTGGTCAAGACGAGATGGAGCAGCGGGAAAAAATATAGTAAAGTATCTACCTACTTACAGCAAACTAACTGCAGCAACGATTCCTGTTTGGTCCTCCTTCAGTGTTAAAAAGGCATGGAGAAAATTCTGTCAACGTAAAACTTATTCAGACACCAGTCAGCTTGTACCATATAAGCCAATCTCCTTTAACCACGCATTCCAAACGGCACCTAGAAACCCATTACAAACCAGAGTGTTTCACAACCTCGCCATAGCTATCAAGGCCAATTAAAATATGGCAACTGGACTACAAAAAAAATAAAGCAATTTAGGCTTCGGAGAGGGTATGAAAAAGCACTTTGTAAATACCAATGAAAAACTATATTTCAATCACCAAACTATGGATTTTGTGATTTACATCGTATGTATGTGGCTTTAATGGAATATGGTATGCTTCCTATTTGTAAATTTGACAAGGCATTTGAGTTTTTTGATGCAAGATGAAAAAGACCCATATTAGGAGTAATTAAACCATAGTTTAAAGTCTCCAACCAATAGATGTTTGTTTACAGATAGTGAGATATATCTATGTTGAATACTTCCATTGTTATAGGCTTATACAGCTGACAAAGTTCAATTGAGTTCCACATGTCTTTTTGAGGGTTCAATTACAGGCCAGAGTTAATATGGATAGTGGTTTATGTGCTAATAGTGATGTGATTATGTCTTTTTGATTGTTAGGTGAGTAAGTCATAAGCAATGGGTTGTAACTGAATTAACTTGGTGTTATACCACGGTGCTCTACCAAATTGCTTATGCAGTTCTAGGTTAAAATGCACACTGTCAATCAGATGGCTATGTGCATCAAGTAAGTGATGCTAAACAATGCGGTTTGGTGCTATATTATCGAGGTAATCACGTATTTGTGATAAGTTACATGAAAAATATGAATTCTTTCTTGATGTGCTCTTTTGGAGGAAAGCATACAGCATTTTCCATTAGAGTGCTGTTTTGATCCAGCTATACCACAGATCTACGCTGTGTGAGGATGTCTTTACTGTTCACCTCGTTTTTATTTAAATCAATTTTAAACATACCGTTTTGCTATAGAGTATTGCAGATTTATTTTGATAATTCCCCCATGGAGTTGCAGTTCCAGTTCTAATTTCAGTTTTGAACTCCCTACTTAAGCCAAACTGCATCTGTAATTGTTCAAAGACTATGCTGCAGTAATGAGTACTTCTGGATGCTATGCATTGGATTTGTGATTAGGGGTGCATGCTGTGTGAGCCTGATGATAGAAAGCCACCCTACATATCTGTAATGTTTTAGATGTGTACACAATGTTCTGTCTAACATGTAACAAGTCTTGCTATGTCTTTGTGTATATTGTTTTTAGCGCCTCATTATGATGACCCTTTTAATTCTGATGAGGCTGGTAGCAGCAGTTACAAGGCATAGCTATAAAATTCATGGAAACTGTGCAGATCTGCTTTTGACTGCTAAAAGCGGACAAAATCTCCAGTTGAAACCTCAGGGCAAAATGACGAATTACTAGAGCGTTACCAACCCCCCCTAGAAATCCCTAATTTCTAAGGGGACCTTCAAGGTCCTCACTTGTTATTACCTACTTAACTTACCCACTCAGAGTCAACCTTCCCCATCCTCCAGTATCAATTACCCCTTGAAGGTGGGACTAGTTACCGGGTGCACCCAACCTAATGGCATTGCTGTGCTGTGTTGGATGTGAATATAATGATCTTGCTGCCTCGATGGTGGTGGCCTCTGGCAAGAGCTCTGCAACAGCTTGTTTTAGGGTATAGCAGGGTGTTGTTGGATTTATGGTATATGTTGCGTCTAAAGTATTGAATTTGATGCTCAAGGGACCTGTGGGATCCTTGCAGACAGCATTAAAACACCTGGTTACTAAGTTAAGACAACCGACAGTTGGCATGCACAGTAGCCCCAGGCAAACAATGGCAGTATCTAGGTTTACACCTAGTCGATGTGTTCAGTGCCTAGTCATCCAAGACTGGTAACTCATATCGTTAGCTGGCGATACGAGGCTGTAATGAGTATACAGAAATTCAGATCTATTGGTTTATTTCATTGAAAGCAATCATATGCAGAGTCATAAAAGGTTCAGGCCACCTTCACTAAACAAACTCAGCTGTGCATATCTTGTTTGACCATGTCCAAAACAGTCAGGATTAACCTAAGTTTTGTTTCTTTGTGTCCAAGGCTCTCTAGGCACAGCTGGAAGAGTGTGCAACAAGACGTCGCGAGGGAATGACCGGTGTGAGGTCATGTGCTGCGGACGAGGTTATGACACCACACGCGTCACGCGGACCATCAAGTGCGAGTGCAAATTTGTTTGGTGTTGCGCAGTCAAGTGCAAAGACTGCGAGGAGACTGTCGATATACACACATGTAAAGCCCCCAAGCGTGCTGAGTGGCTGGACCAAACCTGAGTTCTTGGAAACCCAACACAAAATGACAGTGACAAGGACCATGGGCCGTGCAGCTCTGGGAGCTGTAGTTCAGTTGCATGGCTTTTATTTAAGTAATTTTGCAAAGCACTAAAGAGAGTACTACATTTCCCAGGAGTTGCTTTAGACCTTAACAGCTGTTCAATCAAAGAAAAAACTAATCCTTACTGTAAAAGGAGTTTGCAATACGTGATTGGGCTGTGAAGCTTTTGTTTGTAATTTAATTTCGCAGTGGACAATATAACTTCAAAGCAGACAAGAGAACTGAAATAAGACTGACCAATACCACTTTAGTCTCTTGAAAGAACTATAAGTTCATTTCGAAAACATGAAAAATACTGGCATAATCAGGTGCATATGGAAAGTTTAATTCCGTTTTTTACATAATGAAAAAACTCGGCATAACACGTTGCTGCTGCTACACAAATGAACTCTATAAGAGAACAATGTCGGCGTTTTTCCATACCATCTGAACCTGAACTACAGTGCTCTAACAACGTATTGCTGTGATAAGCAAATGTACAAAAATTAAATCCTACATCTAAAAAGTGGGAACTCCAATTTATTAAAGCAAACTAATATAACAAAGAAGCCTTTTGTTTTACACGTGCTTGTACTTTGAGTATACGGATTTCATATTTTTAAGAGTAATTATAAACCTATATTACAAACATACTGTATTTCTCTGTGCAATAATATCTTGTTTTTTTAATTTGTGTTTAGATGCCGAGGTATGCTTTGCCTCTAGTTCTTTCGTAAATATTCACTGCAATATGAGCAAAGGTACTGAAACAAATACTACAACACGCAATCGCTGGTCCAAATGAGTAAACATACCTCTTTAACAGCTTCCTGAAACACAGAAGGTGTCTTTGAGTGACAGGAAGAGCACAGTTAATTATCCATGTTTGCCTACTATGAGAGCATTCAGAATATTAAACTTTAAGGTGGTGTGCTTTCTGTGGAAACTGTCATGGGTCTAGCCTTCTAAAAGCCGAGGACATGCTTACTCCTAAGATGCTGCATACCACTAACCAGGCACCTATGTTGTGCCTTTCATGGGCCTGCAGGTAAACTCGACATGAACACAGGATGAATCCTGATAGCCACTCCTAGGTTCTATGATGGATGGCTGAAACACGGCGAAGGTGTGGACCAGTCAAGCCACCAATCTCATGGTATGATTGGACAGTGAATCTGACATTGACAGCTCACGCACTCCTCCTCAGATGTCGTCTACCACTGGTCCATTGCGCAGCGGATGGACGAACAATGAGAGTGGGAGCTGACAGGAAGCTGTTACCTCTCTCTTCATGCCGCAGAGGACCGGCATGAAGACATGGTATTATTTTCAAAGCGACAGCGGAACTGAAAGGTTCCCAAGAGCAATGCTGGGATCCACAGTCCTTCGAGTCTCCTCAGCTAATGCAATTTTCCTCTGTGAAAGCAAATGTTCTTGATGTTCCAAGGAGTGAAGTAGAGGGAGAATCAGAATACTTAATTCCCTGTGGAGGCATTTTTGGTTTTCAGCAATAAAAAATAAATATTGGGCAAAGTTTGGTTACTCCTCTCCTGCTTGAGAGCTACGGGTTTGGTTTTGTAAGACTCTCATAGGGAGCTTTGAGCATGAACAGCAGATCTTAAATCTAGTTATTAATTGTTATGAAGTAGCAACGATTTGCTTCAGTCCTGTATGGGAGTGTAGCAGACAGAAAATGTCCTGAGATTTTGTAGGAAGAGGGAGGGGCTAGTATTAGAAAATGCTTTTTCCAGATCCCAGCACTGTATGCTCGTTGGCGTTGCTTTACTTCTTCTGGTGGCAAGCTTGTCAATATACATTGAAAAGCTACTGCCCACAGTGCTAGAAACAACACTCCTCACATCTAGTTCTCTGCCTTAGAGGGCAAACGACCATGTTTTTGTTTGCACAGAGTGCACCCCAAACACCATAGCATTAAATTTGAGTGCGCTTATTTTCAAACCGATCACAGCACAATATTTTCCTAAGGCATGTAGCTTGGCTTCTAAGAATTTTGGGGTCATTGGTGGCTTCCGTCAGTTATGATAATGGAGGAAAAGTAAAAAGCCTAATTATTGGAATAAGGAACAAGAGTAGCAAGCAATGATCTGAGCACTAGTTCGATCCAGAGTATGAGGATAGGATGTTGAGGAGGACACATGCCCAGTAAGCCCAAAATGTATCATATCCTGTCGTGCTGGGTACCCTAGAAGTGAATGTATGAGCGGAATGAGGTTTGCCTCGGGGTTTCTTTCTGGCAAGAACTTAATAAATGCTAGTATCATGTTTCCAGTTGAAAGCAGCCAAGGTTTCCAAATGTTTTCTGACGTCCTTAAGTCATCTTGTGTTTTTGCAACCTAAAGTCATGATATCAATTAAATACTTGATAAGTAATGTTAGTGTATTATCTATGACACTGTTGTCAAGGGAGGCGCTTTATAGCACTTTCTCAGAGGAAAATATGAGCGCATGAAGGAGCCAATTACACGGAGAGAAAGAAAGAGCTTTTAAGGAGCAGACCTTTTTAAATGAGAAATAATAAAGTTTGCTATTTACAAGTTTTAGCAAGATTTGGCATGTGGGGTAAGTTTTTTTCTGACGAAAGATACTCCATCATAAAAGGATCTGTGCATAACAAATGGGTACTTCAATTACTCATGTTGCATAACAGAAAGTCAGTGCAGTTCACTAAGGACTGATGCAGTCTGGTTTCTCTTCTTTTTTACCCTTGACCATTAATTTAAGTATGTGGAAAGACAAAGATAAAGTATATTCCCATAAATCAATCTGAATGAGATTTGGGCTGATATGACCACGGTATCCTCCATGGAATTAGTAAATAGAAGGGCTCTGCTTAGAATTTGTAGGTGCAATAGTTATGGATTCAGTTTCTCGAAATCTGGCACATTAGTGATCAAGCAAACACGAGATTTTTGAATGGAGGAATTGCTAGGGAGCTGGCGTCCATAGATGTGTGTTCAATATATGTTTATTAAAGGTCAGCATCATCTCAGATGACTAGAACATCTTCCTTTTGATTACCTTAAATGCCTGTTTTCCACTCACCAACTTAGTAAGGTAGGTTTTATAAAAGAAATACAATGGTAGCAATCTATGCTGACCAATATTTAAGCACTATCGGCATTGGCGGTATATTGGGGGACACTTAATGCAAAAAAGGCATGTGGATGCTTACTTTATACATTTAAACAAATGGATAGTGATAATTACCAATGGATTGAATAGAAATTACATAAAATTAAGTTTCCAAAACAAAAGTTTAATCAAGCCTAACTGTTGAGATGGCGGCTGAATTAAACATTAAGTTGTAAATCATGGCAGAGAAAGTGAATAGTCATAGTTTCTGGTGGGAGCCTTCAAGAGGGGAGGGAAGATAAGGATGCATGGGCTGATTAACAAAATTAACAAAATATTAAGGTTCGGCAATTAGGACTGAAGGGCAGGTAATTAAAAAGGCCCCCATCCTTGGAGTTGGGGGCTCCAATGCAAAAAGCATGTTGATAATGTCTCCTTAATGACATGTAGCAGTAAAGAGAAAGTGATACAATGCAACTGGAGGATGGTTACTGAAAGTCAGCTTCATGTTAACCTGTCATCAGCATCCCGTTCCCACATCAAATTCTCAAGTACCACTGGATAGAAGAAAGAATTCATTGAACGTTTTATTTGTATACTTCCAATTGAGTTACATGTTTCTTTAGTATTATCATCTTTACAGATATCTATCGGTTTTTCCCCTACAGCTGTTGATACTTTTTTAATAGCATTTATTTGTTCTGCATTAAGTCTTTCTGTCTGGTATTTCCTGCAGTGCAATCGTAATTTGACCCGGACAAAACTCCCCCTATCAAAATGCTGCAACATTTTCTGTTTCACTTGCTTCTCTCGGTAGCATTTGCTGTCTGTCAACTGCTTGTAGGCCTTCAGGAGATGTTTTGTTTCATGTTCTCTTCATTCCAGGGGGTAATCATGATGATGGGGAAGTCTTAGAAATCGTATGTTTCCTATTGTTTTTCTTTTCCTTATTGGATTCACATTGAAAGCACGAGTCAAATGAATACAGTAGTCGTTACCAACTGTTTCGGTCCAGGACAGAAAGACGTCTGTGTTCGTGCAGCACCTTCAGTTCCACTCTGCTCAGCAATTAACTTTCCCTTTCGGTCGGTCAGAGGTCCTTTGAATGATTCATCTGACCCAGAGATGTAGTTTCTATAGCATCTAATATGTTCAGGTGAAGCGCGTGAGGGTTAGTGAGACATTGGTTCAGCAGAAGCTCTGCTAGAGGAGCAGCCTATGTGCACATGTTCCTGTGGGAAATAGATTGCAGGAGACATCCCCGTGACTGTGGTTTCTTAATCCTTGATAGCAACTCAGCCACGGCCGTAACACAGGGGCCCTCCGCTCCCGGGGCAATCCCAGCTCACCCTCCTCCCCTCACCCCCCTCCGCCCCCCCCCGGACATTCAGCGGGCCTTCATTCAGCCCAAGGCCGATAAATCTCTGCTAGATATGGGTGAGTCAGCGGTCCCTCTACATATTACGAAGAGCTCCATCTCCCTCATCTTCCAGCACCACCTAGGTAGAAGGGTTTGGATAAGGGCAAACTATTCTTCAAGGTATTAGTCGCTATTGTGATTGCCAAGTCTCTGGCTCCTCCTACTCTGCATAATCCTATCAAGAATTGCTTAGGTGCTGTATGTGCCCACAGCACAATTTATAGAAGTCGCCTCCACGTTTGGCTCAAGAGGCCTATTACAGAGTTTGAAGAAGAAATTACTTTTGTGTGTGATCTTTACCCCTTCCAACTCCGCACACACCTTTTGAACACATGAGGATCCGTCATAGAACCTAAGGTAAATTATAGTTTAATAAAATGTGGGGCCATGATGTTTTGCTGTAACTTCCACCCCTTGTTTATGCACGATCATGCCACAAAAGCCTGTTGTCTCTATGAACCTTGGCTGCTTGCACTCAGTATAACACAGTGGATTAATAGTGATTAACCCAGTTGTGCAAAACACACGGAACAGGTTCAAGGAAGAATACAGAAAGCCAGGTAGAGGGTCTAGTGATAAACGTAGATGTGGGACTCTTTTGTGAAACACTTTCATTGCACCTGTCATGTGCTGTGTCTGTCTAACTACAGGTTTTTTTTTTACCCATCACACCCACCCCGCCTTACCAGCCCTGTTCAGAAGCAGCTGCCACTGTCTTTCGTCCTTCTGATGTTGATAAAATGAGTACCATTGAGTTGGGTAACAATAAACATTTGTTATTCAGTGCCAAGATGCCTACTTGTGAACGTGGGCTTTGCAAATGCACGTTATGCTATTTGTTGTACGACTCGCCATATAAATGAGATTGAGGGACTGGTTAGGACTGTGCCTGTTCAATACCTAAGCATTGTTGTTATCATTTTATCATTTCATTTAGATACGTCTATAAACATATTCCAAAGGCAAAACTGTCACTCCTTCTGTAGAAGGTAGACAATATTCACAGTTTCAGATGTCCATTGTTTGCACACAGAGAGGAATCTCACAGAAAGTCAAAGACACCTTCATGATGGTTTGGTTCTGTAAAACAGATCATTTCCTCTCAGTTTATTAACTTTTCCAATTATCTACTGACACCAAGTGGTGAAACCAGAACCTGTTCCTGAAGTGAACAATTTGAGGCTGTATGCGCTAGTCCCACATCATATACCTGCCTCATATTATCTGGCAAAATGCACGTCATTTCCTTTTTGAAAACAAAGAGAAGAAGTGAACAGCATCAGTGTTTTGTCTGTTGACTGAAGGTCGTCGGGGGGGGGGGTGAGGGGGGCGGCAGTGTAGTGCGATTTAACCCTACAGACTAAGCTTAACTTGATCTACTTCTGCTCTTTTGAGCTCTTTCCACCTGGCTTTATCTCTCGCATGTACAAGTCTGGAGGATGCAGCGGAAGCTGCCTTGGTAGAGTACGCTCAGGCACTGTTGGATAGAGAGGTAGTAGTGCTCCCTTAGGGAAACGTCCACACATTCACTAAACAAAACAGTAGTACAGCAATTATTAAGCGTGATAAATATGGGTATCCCACTATGTGGTACAAAAGGGGGTGGTGATGGACGGAGCATCTGAACCAATGAAACACTCACACCCAGTCAAAAGATCTGTTTCTGGCATTCCAGCCGTCTTTAGCCCGGCTTGCTTGAATCCAGTGGCAAACTGAGCAAGGGACTCACGTCTGAGCATACCCTGCCACACTTATGGCGGCCAAAACGGTACAAAAGGGGGTGGTGATGGACGGAGCATCTGTACCAATCAAACACTCACACCCAGTCAAAAGATCTGGGTTTGATCCATCACCGTTCTTTAGCCCACTCTGCCACCCCAGTTCAGACATGGCTATATGCAAATCGGTCTGACCCTGTGCCTCATTGGAACAGTCCAGCCCAAACTGCCAAGCCATGCCTTCCCTGGACCGGAAACAAGCTTCCGAGGACCGGTTTCTGGCATTCCAGCCGTCTTCAGCCCGGCTTGCTTAAATCCAGTGGCAAAGTGAGCAAGGGACTCACGTCTGAGCATACCCTGCCACACTTATGGCGGCCAAAGCAGTACAAAAGGGGGTGGTGATGGACGGAGCATCTGAACCAATCAAACACTCACACCCAGTCAAAAGATCTGGGTTTGATCCATCACCGTTCTTTAGCCCACTCTGCCACCCCAGTTCAGACATGGCTATATGCAAATCAGTCTGACCCTGTGCCTCATGGGAACAGTCCAGCCCGAACTGCCAAGCCATGCCTTCCCTGGACCGGAAACAAGCTTCAGAGGACCGGTTTCTGGCATTCCAGCCGACTTCAGCCCGGCTTGCTTTAATCCAGTGGCAAAGTGAGCAAGGGACTCACGTCTGAGCATACCCTGCCACACTTATGGCGGCCAAAGCGGTACAAAAGAGGGTGGTGATGGACGGAGCATCTGAACCAATCAAACACTCACACCCAGTCAAAAGATCTGGGTTTGATCCATCACCGTTCTTTAGCCCACTCTACCACCCCAGTTCAGACATGGCTATATGCAAATCAGTCTGACCCTGTGCCTCATGGGAACAGTCCAGCCCGAACTGCCAAGCCATGCCTTCCCTGGACCGGAAACAAGCTTCCGAGGACCGGTTTCTGGCATTCCAGCCGTCTTCCGCCCGGCTTGCTTGAATCCAGTGGCAAAGTGAGCAAGGGACTCACGTCTGAGCATACCCTGCCACACTTATGGCTGCCAAAGTGGTACAAAAGGGGGTGGTGATGGACGGAGAATCTGAACCAATCAAACACTCACACCCAGTCAAAAGATCTGGGTTTGATCCATCACCGTTCTTTAGCCCACTCTGCCACCCCAGTTCAGACATGGCTATATGCAAATCAGTCTGACCCTGTGCCTCATGGGAACAGTCCAGCCCGAACTGCCAAGCCATGCCTTCCCTGGACCGGAAACAAGCTTTCGAGGACCGGTTTCTGGCATTCCAGCCGTCTTCAGCCCGGCTTGCTTGAATCCAGTGGCAAAGTGAGCAAGGGACTCAGGTCTGAGCATACCCTGCCACACTTATGGCGGCCAAAGCGGTACAAAAGGGGGTGGTGATGGACGGAGCATCTGAACCAATCAAACACTCACACCCAGTCAAAAGATCTGGGTTTGATCCATCACCGTTCTTTAGCCCACTCTACCACCCCAGTTCAGACATGGCTATATGCAAATCAGTCTGACCCTGTGCCTCATGGGAACAGTCCAGCCCGAACTGCCAAGCCATGCCTTCCCTGGACCCGAAACAAGTTTCCGAAGACCGGTTTCTGGCATTCCAGCCGTCTTCAGCCCGGCTTGCTTGAATCCAGTGGCAAAGTGAGCAAGGGACTCACGTCTGAGCATACCCTGCCACACTTATGGCGGCCAAAGCGGTACAAAAGGGGGTGGTGATGGACGGAGCATCTGAACCAATCAAACACTCACACCCAGTCAAAAGATCTGGGTTTGATCCATCACCGTTCTTTAGCCCACTCTGCCACCCCAGTTCAGACATGGCTATATGCAAATCAGTCTGACCCTGTGCCTCATTGGAACAGTCCAGCCCGAACTGCCAAGCCATGCCTTCCCTGGACCGGAAACAAGCTTCCGAGGACCGGTTTCTGGCATTCCGGCCGTCTTCAGCCCGGCTTGCTTGAATCCAGTGGCAAAGTGAGCAAGGCACTCACGTCTGAGCATACCCTGCCACACTTATGGCGGGCAAAGCGGTACAAAAGGAGGTGGTGATGGACTGAGCATCTGAACCAATCAAACACTCACACCCAGTCAAAAGATCTGCGTATGATCCATCACCGTTCTTTAGCCCACTCTGCCACCCCAGTTCAGACATGGCTATACGCAAATCAGTCTGACCCTGTGCCTCATGGGAACAGTCCAGCCCGAACTGCCAAGCCATGCCTTCCCTGGACCGGAAACAAGCTTCCGAGGACCGGTTTCTGGCATTCCAGCCGTCTTCAGCCCGGCTTGCTTGAATCCAGTGGCAAAGTGAGCAAGGGACTCACGTCTGAGCATACCCTGTCACACTTATGGCGGCCAAAGCGGTACAAAAGGGGGTGGTGATGGACGGAGCATCTGAACCAATCAAACACTCACACCCAGTCAAAAGATCTGGTTTGATCCATCACCGTTCTTTAGCCCACTCTGCCACCCCAGTTCAGACATGGCTATATGCAAATCAGTCTGACCCTGTGCCTCATGGGAACAGTCCAGCCCGAACTGCCAAGCCATGCCTTCCCTGGACCGGAAACAAGCTTCCGAGGACCGGTTTCTGGCATTCCAGTCGTCTTCAGCCTGGCTTGCTTGAATCCAGTGGCAAAGTGAGCAAGGGACTCACGTCTGAGCATACCCTGCCACACTTATGGCGGCCAAAGCGGTACAAAAGGGGGTGGTGATGGACAAAGCATCTGAACCAATCAAACACTCACACCCAGTCAAAAGATCTGGGTTTCATCCATCACCGTTCTTTAGCCCACTCTGCCACCCCAGTTCAGACATGGCTATATGCAAATCAGTCTGACCCTGTGCCTCATGGGAACAGTCCAGCCCGAACTGCCAAGCCATGCCTTCCCTGGACCAGAAACAAGCTTCCGAGGACCGGTTTCTGGCATTGTAGCCGTCTTCAGTCCAGCTTGCTTGAATCCAGTGGCAAAGTGAGCAAGGCACTCATATCTGAGCATACCCTGCCACACTTATGGCGGCCAAAGCGGTACAAAAGGGGGTGGTGATGGACAGCATCTGAACCAATCAAACACTCACACCCAGTCAAAAGATGTGGGTTTGATCCATCACTGTTCTTTAGCCCACTCTGCCACCCCAGTTCAGACATGGCTATATGCAAATCAGTCTGACCCTGTACCTCATGGGAACAGTCCAGCCCGAACTGCCAAGCCATGCCTTTCCTGGACCGGAAACAAGCTTCCGAGGACCGGTTTCTGGCATTCCAGCCGACTTCAGCCCGGCTTGCTTGAATCCAGTGGCAAAGTGAGCAAGGGACTCACGTCTGAGCATACCCTGCCACACTTATGGCGGCCAAGCGGTACAAAAGGGGGTGGTGATGGACGGAGCATCTGAACCAATCAAACACTCACACCCAGTCATTATTATTATTAAATTTCCTTTATTCGACTGCGTGCAATACAGTCATAAAAGTGCCATAAAATACACATATTTATATACACAACTCAAATATAAAAGAGACAGTTCATCAAAAGCAAGAGATCTCAAAATAGAATATAGGTTCTCAAACAAATGTAGGTATACTGTAAATCAGAAACATATTTACAGGGGTAGGAAAATTCAAATAGGGATTAGCCTTCCATGCTTTTTCTGAATTTCAGGGCTGTCTTTAAAAAATTACATGTAAACAAAGTGCTTTCACTGTGCAGCATTTGAAGATAGAGTAGTGCTGGTCTTATTTGCACAAAGTTCATTTTTTTAAAAAGAGGTTTTAAAAACATTTTCCGTGGTATCATATAATAGGAGCATACAAATAAAAAGTGTGCCAAATCTTGCGGAGACTTGTTGTCGTTGCCGCAAGTTGGCAGCACTTGTCCCCTA
This sequence comes from Lissotriton helveticus, assembly GCF_964261635.1. NCBI lineage: Eukaryota > Metazoa > Chordata > Amphibia > Caudata > Salamandridae > Lissotriton > Lissotriton helveticus. The sequence goes on from NC_136065.1 coordinate 1,476,642,892, forward strand.
TGGGCTCCACTGGGCACAGCTAGCATCAGATTAAATAAGTCAAATCGAAATCTGGTCAGCAGGAAGCGCTCGTATCTGGAAATAGGCCAGGATAGGTATGGTTCAATTTGCATACATGATTTAGTTAGAACGTGTCTCATCACACTATCCTTCTTCAATTCTAACTCTTCCCTGGCGAGCTGTCGGGACAACAGAAAAGTATCCTTTACAAATGTTATGTCATGCTTGGATACTTGCTGTGGTGTCAGAAAAAGATCCGACCTACCCAGATCTTGAAGACAGTTTTTGATGTATTTTAACCAGGGTATCTTGAGTTTCCCTTCCCAGTTAAGTGCTTCGAGGAGGATGTTTTGGGTAAATGGGATTTCGTCGTTCAGCCAGCAATTAAGCCAACACAACAGAGGTTTTACAGCGATCTTGTCCCCTAGGTGTGGCATGTCCAGTTCCTCATGGATGGAGAAATTAGCTGTGCTCTTTGGAAGACACAAAACTTGTTTTAAGAAGTTATTTTCAGTGGTAAGAAGGTCGTCCACTGGGACAAAGCCCCAAAGTTCACTCCCGTAACTGGCGACAGCAATGCTTTTAGCTTGATATAATTTCATCATAGCAACCACTGGTGTGTTTCCCATTTTGCGCGCAAAGTCAATTATTGCAACATTGGTCCTTATTATTTCTCCTTTCTTTTTCCTTACTGCGGGACCCCATGTAAGTTTGTGGTCAAACAATACACCAAGATATAAAAAAGTGTTTGTTATGGGTATTTTTTCCCCGTTAACAAAGAAGGGGTGGGATTTTTTTTAACCAGATCCTACCTTCATAACAAATGACTTCGTGTTGTTGATACACAGGCCCCGTGAATTCATAAATTGGAAGAAAGAGTCAAGTAGTATTTGGAGGCCAAGTGCAGTTCTAGAGATGAGGACGGCATCGTCTGCATAGAGCAGAACGGGTACACCCTTTTTCCCTATGTATGGGTAATCAGTATTTGTTTTTAAAAGATGCTTCTCAAGGCCGTTTACATATAAATTAAAAAGAAATGGCGCTAAAATGCAGCCCTGCCTAACCCCCCGATTTATTTTGAAGTCTCTGGTTACTTTCAAGTCTTTAGTATAACGAACATTCGCTCGTGTGTCACTGTGGAGGTCAGCTAAGAAATTGATTAAATTTTTTTCAACTCCCATTTTTAACAGGACATCCCAGAGTTTTCTTCTGTCGACGCAATCAAAGGCCGATGAAAGGTCCATAAAGGCCATGTTTAGGGTTCCATTTCTAGCCAGGGTGTACTTGCCACTAATTAGATATAGATTCAGGCATTGAGTTATTGTTGAGTGCCCTGGTCTAAAGCCGTATTGAACGGGTGACATTACGTTATTGTTAGGCTTTCCTGTTTTCAGTTTCTATTTTTGGTAAATTCTAGTGGGGTTTTTTCAGTGTTTTCAATATCTTAAAAACAGTTGTTATCTGTGGTTAAACATTTTCGCACCACTAAAAACAACAGAAAAAGTGTTTTTCCGGTGTTTATGGAACGTTTTACTTTTATTATTGATTGCTTTCTGCACTGAAAGAACATGTTATATAGACAGTGTACTCATAGTGTATATGAGGTCCAAATAGATTTTTGCAAATTAATCTTATTGTACTACACCATACAATACTTCTTCAGTGAGTCTTTGGGTCATGTGCGCTCACTCTTTCCTTCCCATGTAAACTTCTGTGAAAAGGCCCTCTCAGCATTCATAGCCCATTGGGCTGAGAACCCTCAGCTAAGTGACACAGTTGGGATGACTCTTTCTTTGATGCCACATAAAGCACAAAAGGATAAATATTTGCGTTTTAGTTCCTGTGCATAAGAAAACAGTGCACCAGAATGGACTAAAAAGTCAATAGCATCCCTCATTAACTATTAAGATTGTAAAGATGCTTTCAGCATACCATCTAACAAGTGGCAAGGATCTACTACAGGGAATCACTTCAGCTCGGGTATCAATTTTGACAGGTCATCACACAACTTTTTTATATACGTAGCTGAATCACTGCAAATACAAACAATATCACTCCAATCTTTGTTGAACTTGGAATGAACCTTTTTTGCAGAGCATTACAAGTGAAACTGTGTTCCATGTTTTCCAAAATTCTGGTGTCATGTCTTCACCACTATCCTAGATGCTTGGTGATATATATATATACACTTGTCACTATTCCTTGCATTGAACGTTTAAAGCCTGAGGTGTTGGCAATTCACCTACTATCAATACTGACCCACTAGAAACTATGGTCTGATGTATTAAGGGTTTTTACCCATTCTCTGTGGGTAAATGTGATGACACATATTAGGAAAGATGTTTATAAAACCAGCCATTTTACCTATCAGTGAAAGAATCAAATGGAGCCAAAGTATCAAAGATGAGTTTGATATTTCCTGATTCTCTATAGTTTATAAAATTTAAACTAGACCTGAAACATGAAACTTAACCCTGTATCTTTAGACCAAAGGCCATAAAACTGAAAAAGTAAAAGGAAGAAGAAACAATATTTTAGTTAAAGAACAAAACTCCAGCAGAATAATGTTAGCCAGTCTTTCTTTCTGCTAGCTTGTATAACAAAGTGACATTGTATTGACCCCTTCAGGAAGAAAAAAATGGCTCTTTCACTCTCTTTTTCCTTTCTTTGAATGGCATTTAGTTTGTGGTTGTCCAGGTGTTTTTTCAGTGTTTATATGTTTTCACTGGTGAGGGCTATTTTTCTTTCAGTGGGGTTTCATCAGTTATTATAGGTTTAAACCTAAAACCCCACAGCCTAGTTATTGTTTTTGGCCCATGTGGTCAGCCTGTTTAAAATGATCCCTCCCACTACTTTGGCGACTGAATTTATCAAAGAAATTGGCCTGTAACATGCTGCGTTGCTTCTGTCACCCTTCTTGAAAACGGGTACAATAGTTGAGGTACCCCAGGACTTTGGAGCCCCAATTGCAGCTCCAGCATTGACAACCGCCGTGAGGATTGGGGCCCAGAATGGAATGTTTGATTTAAATAGCTCTGGCGGAAGGCCATCCGGGCCCGGGGCCTTATTACTGGTTAGACAACGGATCCCCTTTTCAACTTCTTTAACTGGGAAAAGCAAAGGTGCTTCTTCAGGGAGTTTGGTTATTTGTGTCATCTGGGGATCGTCACTCTTAAAGATTAGGCTAAAATGAGAGATCCATTCATTCTCGGGTATAATAGTTCCAAGGCTGGCAGCGTTAGGATCATCAAACACCGGCTTGTTGATTATTCCCCAGAATTTGGAGCTATTGCCCAGTGTTGATGGATCAAGCAAAGACTCACAGATGTTCGCTTTTATGTCCCTTTTACGGGATGCCAAGGCTGATTTATATTCTGCTCGCAAGATTTTGATATGTGCAGGGTCCCTTGGCTTATTCTTGAGAGCCGTTTTCAGATTTCGACTAGCTGCTGAACAGGCATGATCGAACCATCTTGGCTGTTGGTCAATTGGGCCTTTTGATGGAACAGAAAGCAATTGATCAATTCTTTGAGTTAGCGTAGAAAAAGCAGATAGAATAGATTCAGGAGGTGTAAAATCAGAGGCACAAAGATAGAGTTCCTGTTCACAGCTCGTTTTAACAGATTCATGCAAAGTATCACTGTTTATCATGGTCCATTTCAGACGGCGGTTTCTACTGGTCAGTTTTGAAACACCCGGGTCCTTTTTGTTTTTCCTTAGTTGAAAATGACCCTTTTCTAATTCCACTGAGATTGGGTTGTGGTCGCTGAAAATACTTTCATGTATATTGAAATTTAGCGCTAAAAATGCCAGATCAACAGAGAAAGTATATGGTCTATGAAAGAGCCGCGCTCTGAGCCTTTGTAAGTTGGTGTTTCAAAGACGAAGGAGTCCTCATTTAGAGACATTGCAACCCTCAAGTTCCGACCATCTATTAAAATATTCATGTTTTATCCTCGCGGACAATGCGAAAAATGAAGTCCTGACCTATATCCACATCCCAGGGAATCCACGGTTGTCGTGGTCGGATTTCCACAGATGTGTGCATTAAAATCACCGACAATTATTTTGTTACGTGGTAATTTTGTCAAATTATCTCGTAGATAGATTTGGAGCTTGATGATGTTACATTCTCCTGTTGGCATTACAGAGTTGTAAAAGTTAACCAAAGTTAGTGCTGTTTTACCCTTCCCGATCTCCATGATCTGGATGTTCCTATTGTCCGTCTGCTTATTTTTTATCTGTGAAATAAGAGAGAGGCTAATGAATGTGGCAAGGCCCCCTTTTGACCTACCACTGAGTGATGGAGATGCTGGGACAAAGAAACTTTGGAACCCCTCGATGAAAACATTGTTGTCTGTGAGCCACGTTTCCTGGAAGCACAGTATGGTATAATTTCTAATAAAAGCTACCCATAACTGATCATTAACTTTTGCGGCCAGTCCAGCGATATTCCATGACAAAATTTTTATGGAATTAAGATCATTACGATCACTCCGTAACTCTTGGATCGCATTAGATGATGGGTGCGGGTTTGGGTTAAGATGACTTATTATAGCTGTCTGGTGATTTCTAATACTGTGTAACCGATTATGGGCTGCAGTAGAGGAGGAACTGCCTGCTTCAAGTATGAGGGGGGTAAATGCTCTTTGTGAGGAAAAGTTCTTAGGACGGGATGTTATCGGCTCTGTTATATTAATATCTGGTGCCGCACTTGGGAGATCGGAGGTACTTACTGATTTGTTAGTACTTATTACATTGATATGTTCTTGTGGGTTTACCCAGTCAGATGAAATACTAAGGGGCAGAACAGATGGCAGTCAATCCACCTCATCCAAGTGATCATAAGTATATAGGGCATCATATCTGTTTGATGTTGGGATCACATAGTGGTTTTGATACAGATAGGGATGTATATGATCTCGCTTGTATGAGTGTTGGACAGGTTCTAATCTCTCATACGGTGCTTGAGGTGGATGATTATGTGCTCTACCTTCCCATGAGTGAGCATATCTTTGTGATTCTAAATCTAGGGTCATCTCCTATTTAGGAATAAAAGGGAGTGCCTGAAGATGGAAATGAGCTTGGGGCATCGGAAATCCCTCTTGACCGTAATAACGGTTGGGGTTTTTCCTATGACCAGTTGTATTATGAGGATAAAAATAGCTTAGACCCATTGTACGGATAAGACTATTTGTCGAGGGACTCCTCCAATTTGCGATGAATTTCGCCGCTCCTCTGTCTTTAAAGGTGACTACGATGCAGTCTCCCTCTGTTGATTTAAATCTCGAACCCACCCAATCGACTCTCTTCACATAAGAAATGGTCCCTATTATATGGGTGGGAAGTGGCCGATGAGTGGTTAGCCATTGTATGACCTTGTTCTTTAATTCCGCGTGGGTTTCCCGCCTATTATCAGTTAGTTTAGGGACCCCAATCAAAACTATTGTATAAGCGTTAGACTCAGGTGGGAGATTAATATGGTTAGGAGTTTTTGCCGTCATAGATTCGAGCTGATGAACCCCTGCTGACTTGATAGGAATATTCGTCGTTGGTGGGAGGGGGTGCCTCAATAACTCGACGTTTGTTTTGACTGCTTCTGAGGGGAAACCCTCCGCAGCCCATTCACTATCATCGGTGTCCTCCCGTATCTGTGTGATTTGTGTATTATTTGTGGGTGTGGCTATTACCTCCATTGAAATGGGTGCTACTTGTGGATTTAATAATGGGTCCGTTATGGGAGAAAATCCCTGTTGCTGTATCATTGTCTGTTTAACAGTACTGTTTACTGGGTCACTAGTATTTTTTACAGTTTTTAGGTTGCTTACTTTGAGGCTTGTACTTGCTGGAACAAAAATAGAGGTTGTATTAGTCATTTTTAGCACTTTGAGAATGCTAGAGGATACTTCATTTTGTGTTCTCTTGAATTTTCCTAAGGCATTCTCAATATTAACAAGTCGTTTGCTGATGGGTAGTAAAAGAGATTTAATCATAGTTTCAATTTCACTCAGAGAGGTTGTTTTTGTTTTAAGTGTCTGATCCGTTTGCCTTGTCTGCTCTAAGACTAAACTACTCTCCATGTCATTCTTGTCCATTCGGAGTGTGTCCCGGTCTTGAGAGGGTATCAATAGGGGCCCCGCTATGGTATTTTCAGAGGGTTTCCCCTGTATACATTTCTGCCACATGTCTTTAATTGAGCGTTTCGATTTGCCTAAAAGGCAGTGGGTTTTTTTCATGGGGTGTTTTGTCTTTCGTTTTTTCTTAGGGCGCTGGGTTTTGCTTATTTGTTCAGGAATTAACGTCGATGCCAATTGAGTGACAGGTATGTGACTCTCGATTAGTTGAACCTCAGAATCTGGTGATGATGTATGCAAACAAGATATGTTGCTACCACGATTAATCGAAACCAAGGGACTACTCTCCATTATATTCCCTGTGGGAAATGTAAACAGGGATTTTGAGGTATTATCCTTAATATGCGACCTTGGCAGATCTGTAAATGATTGCATTAACAAGGATTCCTGAGAGTTGGATGTATCGTCCATAATGTGTGTGTTGTTGGTAGTATGCATGGACAAATTTGGGAAGCACATATCTGGGGTCAGGGAGAGTCCTCTCTCTGTGTTCTGGATAGCGTCCGCCACTACGCTTATCGTTTTTTGTAGCATGATATCAATGGCGGTTATAGTGGGTAATGGTGTACTCACAGTTTTTAGTCTCGTAATTGATCTCGTTGCCATCGGGGTTTTCTGAACTTTAGTCATCCTCAGACAGTGAACATGTACCCAAGTACTTTGTATTGGTTATGTAGGTTACCTTGTTACAGGGTATCCTCACGGTGCAAAATTACGGGGGGTGGCCGGCCCGGCCACCTCAGGCCTCTGAGGGCCACAGAGGGCCCGCCCTTTGCCCGGGCTTCGCCCCGAGCTCCGTCCCGCGCGCGTCCCGCGACGCGGAAGGAGTGGTGTCAGTGTTATACGTGAGGCGATAGGCGTGGCCGCCGGGGGAAGAGGCACCAGCTGGGCTTACTGTGGGATGCTGGTCCTCGCAGTTCCCCGGTCGGTACACCTCGCTCTGTTACTCGCCTCTGCCTTCTACCCACGTGACTCCAGCTGGGAGCGTTTGCCAAGTCCTGCCGATTGCAGGACTCGCTCACACCAGCGAGTCAAGAACAGTGGGGAGGCAGCAAGGAACTACACGCGTCGGGAAAGGTTCTCCTTAAACAGCTGGGCAAACAGGAAGCACAGTGTGAGCGGCACCCCGTCAAAAGATCTGGTTTGATCCATCACCGTTCTTTAGCCCACTCTGCCACCCCAGTTCAGTCAGGGCTATATGCAAATCAGTCTGACCCTGTGCCTCATTGGAACAGTCCAGCCCGAACTGCCAAGCCATGCCTTCCCTGGACCGGAAACAAGCTTCCGAGGACCGGTTTCTGGCATTCCAGCCGTCTTCAGACCGGCTTGCATGAATCCAGTGGCAAAGTGAGCAAGGGAATCACGTCTGAGCATACCCTGCCACACTTATGGCGGCCAAAGCGGTACAAAAGGGGGTGGTGATGGACGGAGCATCTGAACCAATCAAACACTCACACCCAGTCAAAAGATCTGGGTTTGATCCATCACCGTTCTTTATCCCACTCTACCACCCCAGTTCAGACATGGCTATATGCAAATCAGTCTGACCCTGTGCCTCATGGGAACAATCCAGCCCGAACTGCCAAGCCATGCCTTCCCTGGACCGGAAACAAGCTTCCGAGGACCGGTTTCTGGCATTCCAGCCGTCTTCAGCCCGGCTTGCTTGAATCCAGTGGCAAAGTGAGCAAGGGACTCATGTCTGAGCATACCCTGCCACACCTATGGCGGCCAAAGCGGTACAAAAGGGGGTGGTGATGGACGGAGCATCTGAACCAATCAAACACTCATACCCAGTCAAAAGATCTGGGTTTGATCCATCACCGTTCTTTAGCCCACTCTGCCACCCAAGCTCAGACATGGCTATATGCAAATCAGTCTGACCCTGTGCCTCATGGGAACAGTCCAGCCCGAACTGCCAAGCCAAGCCTTCCCTGGACCGGAAACAAGCTTCCGAGGACCGGTTTCTGGCATTCCAGCCGTCTTCAGCCCGGCTTGCTTGAATCCAGTGGCAAAGTGAGCAAGGGACTCACGTCTGAGCATACCCTGCCACACTTATGGCGGCCAACGCGGTACAAAAGGGGGTGGTGATGGACGGAGCATCTGCACCAATCAAACACTCACACCCAGTCAAAAGATCTGGGTCAAAAGGCCTTAGTATACCCACGAATAGATGCAGGCACTGGATTATACCCTAGCAAGGTATCATCCTTCCTTCCGCATATGTATCATTGGATTGTACTACTTTTTTGGAAGCATGATGCCTAATTAGTATACTTGAACCGCTGGTCCTGATGTTTGTAAATCGTATGATTTTACAGTATACTAAGGTCGTTTGACCATTGTTATGTCACTTGTCTAAATCTTCCCACACTCCTCCCTACACCAGCACTTCTTTCTCCCCTTCCCTCCTGGGGTACGAAATACGCTTGAACTGTATACATTTATTCGTAATGCAACTTACCCACACATTGTGATTAAACAACAATGTTGTGACAACCTTAAGATTCATGTCTATTTTTACTACTTGTACTTATTTTTCTTTACTCTTTACGTTCTGGGACCCCTCTTCTCAGTACAAGTTACGACAAAGGCATGGATTAAGGCTCACAGTTGCATTGAATGGGTTAATAAGATTACCCGAGAGACCCCACTCTAGAAGAGAGCGAGATTTAAGGAACTGGGGACACTGAGGGGTTTCAAGAACTGGGACATAATAGGCATATTTACCCTCAGGGATCTCATAGAAAAGGGTGGCCTGATACATTTCAGCTCCCTCCAACCTGATTATCACTTGCAGAACACCCAAATGTTCAAATATATTCAACTAAGTCATGCATGGAATACAGAGGGCCTGGAAGTTTCTAACATACCTGCATATGCTCCTTTTGAGGGTAGGCTACATTAGAGGAGAAAGCAGTCTCCTATACCTATAAAACTATCAATAATAACAAACCAGACTCCCTAAAGACACTGAGGCAACAACATTGGGGACCGCGATGATACGGATTGGGAGTCCGCATTAATGCACCTTAAGAGGTGGTTATTAAGTCTAGACTACAATTCATTCAAGTTAAAGTCCAACACCAGTTTTTTTATGATAGGACCAAACTGCATAAATTTGGAAGGGCAGATTCCCCTGACTGTTTGTGATGCATAAGAGATAGTGGGTCCTTCCTCCACACAAAATGGACCGGCCCGACTACACAAAGTTACTGGCGAACAATACTGGCAGTAATAAGCAGGACATATGGGGCAAGCTTCCCACATGACGCTAAATACATACTCTTTGGTGTACACACGGACATGGATATCCCATGCATTACGCTTCTATTCAGTAACTTAGGCCTGGCGGTGGTAAAGAGAGATGCTGCAAGACACTGGGGCGCACCTGAGATACCCTCACTACAAGAATGGAGGGAGGGAACGGACCCATATATAGCGACTGAGAAGGTGATTTACAAAAGTAGAGGGAGACCGCATACATGTTTTAAGATATGGGGTAACTGGATAAAGTACTATAACCTTGATTTCATGGTTGAAGACTTTGTGGACCCTACAAGCCAACTCTAATGTATACTGTATATCCCGCTGTACTCTGATTATTTGATACTTGCTTACATATGTATTTGTAAAATCTGTGAAAACAGTTCACGATGACTCCAAATTGACACTGGCGTAATGAAAATTGAGGGGGCCTCCCTGCAAGATATGTAGAGGGGCCCCCTCCGGGCTCAATTAGGAGCTCTTCAGACAGAGTGCAGTGCCGAGGGGGCCACCTGGAGCTTCGGGGCCCCCCCGCACCGCGTGGGCTGCGGGGGCCTATGTTACGCCCCTGCAAATTGATATTCCCATGCTCAGCTTGGTGCAAATTGATGCGGCTTTGTTAAAGATACAAATGTTTTGAAAAAAATGTAACTAAGGTGTAGAGCAGCGGATCAACCCCAAAAAACATCAGAAAATAATCTGCTTCAAAACATGCTGAGTATTGGCAAATATAATAATTGGGGCTATTGTGTAGTAACACATTACAAATACAGTTCTTAGCATGTTAAAGCCAGGCCTATTGACTTTGCCAGTGCTATTTTACTACTTGCCATATGGTAGGCGTTATAAGGTATTCTATGAAAGCTGAGTGAAAAAGCAATACCTAATCGCTCGGAACGCTTGCTGTGGGATTCTTCATTCAAAATAGAGCCTCGACTGAAGTCTGAAGGAGAAAGAATGTGTGAGAAATTGCACTGCTGCCACACAGCAATGCACCGACCTGCAGAGTACCGGCATATTAAACATCTGGAACTCGTCAGAAATGTTATGCTGACTATCGAAATTCCATATCCAATGACAGGGTTCAAAATACAAATATGTTATAATCAGAATGTTTGTATACACAAAATGTTGTAATGATTTAAATGCCTGGTACTTTAACCCCTGAAATGCTGAGGGTTCTCACAACATTTGTGCGTCACCTATTTACTTTTGGTTTTGGTGCAACATATTTCTCCTCGTAAAGTAAAAAGCTAACCATTTTAATTGTAACATGTTAATTACCACGTATTGTAAATTGGTTACTAAAATAGCAAAATATTGTAACATAAACATACATAAATGTATATTTGTCACGTCAGTAAGAAGATGTGACATAAATGTTTTACTTTTCAATTTCACGATAATTATGTGAGACTTCATTTGAATAGATAAAATGCCTGAGCATACCTGCCGCAACAATTATTACCGTAGCTGTGGTGAATTAAAGACACTCACTTTTCTGAAATGCTTTTTGCAACACCACTGCCTCAGACCTGGATGGGCATGTTTGTGGCATATGTGTGTTTTATAAATTGCCCAATCCCTCTTCTGCATCTTCATACCTGTGTCACTACGCTCTTTTCTTTCACTATGGTGTATTGCTAAGATGGATATTTTGTGGAATAGTGTTTCAGTCTGTGCTGGCTTCGGCGCTCATGTTCGAGCTTTCTTCCTTCTCTTGTCTTCCCCGTCTCTTTGTTCTAGGGCATGGGCTAAAGCTGGTGGAGAAACTAAGGGTCCGATTAGGATTGCGGTGAATCCGCATCCTCCGGGCCGGCGGTGGCTTCCGCCGGCCCGGAGGATGCGGATTCACCGCTGCGGTGACTGAAAAGACCCCTGCCACATTAGGATGGCTGGGGGGTCCGCGGCGGACGGCACCATATGTATATGCATACATATGGTGGCAGTGTCTATGAGACACCGGCAGCCATATTATGATGCCCGCGGTCCCATGCCTTTCCACAGCGGCATTGCCGCCGTGGAAAACCATACAGTCTTTCCTTTGGGGTCCCGTTGCGGGCCCCCAGAGTAAAATGGGGATTGGTGGTGCACATGGGGGCTACCTATGGTACCCCCCTGCATGTGCATGCACAAAGCGGCAGGCACCGCGCGGTGCCTGCCGCTTTGTGCATGCACATGCAAAGCATGCATATTTAACCTTGCGGCGGGTGCTGTTTCAAGCAGCACCCGCCGCAATGCTAAATATGCGGATGTGACCGCCAGGGTGGCGGTCACATCCTAATTCGGACGGAGGGACCGCCGCTGCCCCTGCAGACGGTCCCTCCACCTCGGGGGTGGCGGACAGACGCAGGTCCGTCCACCATCATAATAGGCCCCCTAGTGTCAAGCATGTATCTTTCGCCTTTCCATGACCCAGTGAAAAGTGATTTTCGGATCACTGACTTTAGGTGATTAAGGGGGCACTAATCTCCACTTCCATTTTGTGTTTTAGTTAAAAGAATTCATATGGTCGTTGAAACAACAACCATAGTTATTGTTGATGCATCACCTCAAAGCGAATCTTGTGGTGTCAATCGTAGGGCTTTCGGCTTAATCCTCAGACTTCATTTTACACTCAGTATGCACTGCTAGAAATAGGGTTTCTGGTTGTCAGAGTACACACCCTGTACAAGCAGGAACCACCACTCTAGTCAGGGTAAGTGTACTACACACTAAAAGTTTACCTGTGCTCACCCTCGGAAAGTTTGGCACAGAGCAATCAGGCTAAACTAATGAGGCAATGTGTAAAGTATTTGTGTACACATACACACAGTAACACAGTGAAAACACCACAAAAGTACTCCACACCAGATTAGAATAATAGCCAATATTCATCTGAATAAAACAAGCCCAAAACAAAAAGAAATCAACACAGACAAGATATACATTTTTCAATATTAAATGCACTTATGACGTTTAGAAACAATAGCTTCAGCTGGGGCTATTCTTGACTTGCTTGACAAAGTCGAATCCACAATTCCCGGCTAACCGCGATGGATCGTGGGCCGACTGCGGAGTCACACTGACACTAGTACAGTACATTAGAAACGCTGAGAACGAAAGATGGTGCTCGGTACCAGGGAGGAGAGGTTTCATGTAGGCAGATGCCAAGTCAGTTCCTTCCTGCTATGTAGGTCGTTGGTGTGCCGGTACTCGGGGATGGTGCAATGTACAACAGAGGTTGTAGTGTAGTTCCTATATTCCCAATAGGCTCTGCGCATTGGAATAACTTATACTATAGTTTAGACGTAGGACTGAAGTTGACTAGGTCTCTATTGTATATATTAGACTTGATTGTGAGCGCCAGCTAGCTCAGAGGTCAGTAGAAACTTTCTCGAATTCACAAGAAGGGATTAGTTTCTGACAACCGCATAAACCTGACAACTTTGTTTCCCAAGAATAAGAAATCAATCTCTAGAGTCGCTGAAACAATAGATGGCTATCTTACTCAGTTAATCGTGCATGCTTCGTTTCACCAGAGGTGCTGGGAAAATAGAGAGACGGGCGTTTTCAATAAAAAGTATTTATTGAACAGTCTTCTTTCTCAAGCATAAGAAATGTACTGCTACAATCGTAATACTGGTAATGAAATACAGGGTATATAATACGAACAGTATTATGAAGTAGTACTGTAAAAGCATGATATGGTTTCTAAGCCATAAATTAAAACGTATAAAATACAGACAGTGATAAAATGATAGCTAAAAGTACTCAACTGGTGCTTCTAAAATACGCCTACCCCGATGTACCTGACCTAAGCCTAGCACAAGGGAAGAAGTAAGTGAGGAGTAGTTTAAGGTAAGTATTTTCTGCCAAGAATCTAATCAAGAATTCTCTAAGGGTCTAATCAGCTCCGTACCTTGGTTTAGAATGAAGGAGGTCTTGAATCTCTCTCTCAGGACTCGATTTCCCAGCAACCCGCAAGGGTAGCCTGGAAACACTGGAGCTGGATTTCTCGGCAGGAAAAAAGACAGAATCTCGCAGTGCGTCAGCTGGAGGGTCGGCTACCTTCGGCACTTGCTGCTGCAGGGCGTCGGGCAAACAGTTAGTCGATCTGCTCCAAACCCCCGTGTGTTTGTCTAGGCAAATCTAGGCATATTTATACTTTGAAGGTGCCGAGTTTGACGTGTGATTGGACTTAATAACGTCATCAAAGACTCAGTTCTTCGAAAACCATGATTTCCTAGATAAATTAGCATTCAGGCAAGGGGATGTCCCTAGCTGCTGAAGTCGGGTTTTTCTAAGAAATCGTTGTTGATTCTTGGAACGTAGTGGAAGTAGCCATGCCGTATTTGGGCTGCATAGGCTCAGTCTAAATATGGTAATGATTTCTATGCCTATATAAGGATTGGATAATGTATACCTATATAAGGGCATGAATCGGGAAAATTTACACTAGGGTCCTAGATTCATTTACAACACCCACTCCACGATTTTAAGTTCAATAAAACTAAACGTATAAGCACTGAACATATCTAAAGCTAATGTTAACAATCCCACCCATAATACAAAATACAATTTGCATTTGAAAAGGCTTGTTGAAATGTAACAAGCATAGACTTGTATGTACAAACAGTTCTCTATAGACATGAAGCCTAGTGTGGCGAATTCATTCTGTCATTTATACATTTATATAGTATAAAATTACATTCATGAAATGTCTCTGAAGTTTACAGAAAATCTTTCGAGAGCATCCCATTGCATAATATTTTGCTTATGATGATCAGGTAAAATATTGTAATTCAGGAAGTTTTTAAAAGAAATCTTGTTCTCTAAGAATAGTTCTACTTTAAGCAGATTACTCTTTGCCAAGAGGTTTCATTTTGGAAAAAGTTCGAATTTTTATCGCATAAAAGTTCTCAAGTTAGATGGTTTGTTTTTAAACAATGAAGGCCGAATTTCAGAGTTCAGCGAACGCTGTGTGCATGAATCAAAAGCTATTCTCAGTGTCAGGAGAAAACATCAGATCATCTAGGCTGGCAAAGAAACCATCCACCATAGTAGGTGAAAGTGGAACCACTTCAGTTAACAAATCAAATATGCATAGATGAGGATCATTGCCGTCAGCGTTTGATGCATTAGCAATGTCTGCAGTAAGCGGTACCTGTGTGCCTGTAGTTTCTCGTATCTCACCCTCAGTTAGACTTGCCGGTGAGGCCTCAATGAATGCCGTCATCAGAATTGACAGCCGTTGGGGGAAACACGATGAATGAGTCGTTACCGGACCTAGCAAGACATCAACATCCGATGGCAGGACTGATGGAAGTGTACGACAAATGTCCAACCCGCATTCTTCTCCGCAAAGCAGCCATCGTAGAACAGGTAAGATGCAATCTTGCCAGATTGGTCTGAACGATAGAAACCAGGTTGTGCTCAGATCTCTTAAACGAGCCAGGCCAAGAATCTGTGTAATTCTCTCACGATAACTCATGGCAAGGAGGGTTCCTTCCATTGTAGTCTGGGTATCGTCGGTGACCGGACTTCCCATATCGGAGGAGAAGGAAGAAAAATAGAATTCCTGCTACGAGTCCCAAGATGAGAGGCAGGCTGCCGAACACAGAGTGCACGAAATGTGGAAAAATGCAGAGGACTGCTTCAAATGGTGTTAACAGTCCCGAAAAAATCGTCTTAAATACATGTGCGATGCCGCTGGTATCAGACATGTTTAAGATTTGACTTAACATTTCTGCGAAATGTAATGGGCAGTTTGTTGATAATAATGCATGTATCTCTGCAGAAGTCCTTGCAACTTGCAGATCATACGTTTCTCTAGACGAGGTCAGTAGCACATTTGTTTGCAAAAGAATGACTTTCATTCTGCTTAAAGTATCAATTCGTCTATACGATATTCAGTGAAGGCCATAATTCCCTCTCCTTGTCTGTCTTGCTCTTTGGATACAATACTTGCATAAACAAGTGACCCTGGATGACACACTAACGAGATAAGCATTTCCTGGCAACATGCCACAACAGCTGTGGTCATTGAGCATAACGTAGCTGCCATTGGATAGCTGCCTGAAAATTGGCTCTATCACTGTGGAGGGAGTACCATGCAAGTGGCAAGAGAGGTTATTTGCAGAACCGTCGCAGGCTCCGTGTAAATTAATACCTTGGCACAAAAGTGGACCGCTTAGTGAGTTCTTACAATTTTTACCACTAAGGAATACCTCCTTTCCCTTATTCCAACATTTGTGTGTTTATGGTAAAGTCCAGGTCGACTTAATGTATTCTTTACCCAACCTTTCATACAGGCCCGCTGGTATATGCTGTAGACAATACTCAAATTGGAAAATCGTCACTGGTATCGTAATGGTGCCATGTATTATCCATTCAATGACAGGCTTCTCAGAAACTGTCAATGGTAATCTTTCCAGTTTTTCAATGCTCAGCACCGTATAGTCTGCTCCTTTTTGTGCCAAAGATATTTGTTTATCTGTAAGGTTAAATACAGAAAACAATGACGTTGTGCTGATTAGACGCCATGGCACGTAGCCTGAACGAAGATTTTGTAACGTCCAGCCTAGCTGCATTATTGAACGTAATTGAGACTGGCCATGTTGTAACATTAGCAAGTCCTGCTCTATTATGTCAATTGCAGATGATACAATGCTGTCCAAAGAATATATTCTGGAGGACAGAGTCGTTAACCCATTGTCCACTACAGAGAGAGCTTTCTCTAAATTAATACGATCAATTTCTCGTATTCTTTCTGCAGTTTCCATTTGCGTTATTTTCCAAGCTTCGTTGTACGCAGCGTATATACCGGCGTATATGAAAGGTTTTTGACGTGGTTTGCGAGGCCCCATTAAGAAATCTTGCAAATCATTGCCTTCTTTAAGTAAAGATAAGTGTTGCTTGATTTCCGGAAGTGTGGATGTCATTAGCCACTCGAGACATAGTTTTCCTACACTGTATGTTGCTACTATCCCTGGTTGTTGTCTCTGGGAATATCTTGGTTCTGGCCTGTTCATTTTGAACCTCTGTGTTTTTCCAGGAATCTATCATGAAAGGTATTAGTGTTTGTGGCCCAGATTAACCATTTTTTCCAATCAGAATTAGTTCTGTTCTGTTTTAAAATATAGGGTACGTCTATCTCCTCTTCTGAAGTATCATCACTGTCAGATGTGAGTTTAGGTATAGACGGTTTATTTAAATTTTTTATCTTAGCCAGGCCAAGACAAGAAGTTTTCTGAATAGTGTAATTTAAAAACATTATTTGTTCTGGTATAATGCAGGCTCTGAACAGGGCTTCTAAACCTTACACCTGCCAGTCTTTCATGCCCCAGGCAGTTTTTGTCTCAATGTTGTCTTTCTGGAAGTCAAAACCTAATGTAGACAGCTGAGCATAAAAGTTTGCAGAATAAATTTGTTTAGTATTGGTCAACATTGTTTTCATGCCTGTCTTATTTATATTTTTGAAATGAAACGTTTCTGGATTTGTAACATTAAACCATGTGAAGTATGGAAACTTTTCATAGAACGTTTTTGAGCTGCCCTTTGGTGGCGTTGGACAATGTTCCCATTGATTATATGTAAAAACATTCCTAGGGCTTGCAGATTTATGCAAATAATGGTGACCATAATGATTAAAACAACAATACATTTGTTCATAATCTGATGAACCTTGTAAATATTCATGTTCAGTAAATTTAGCTGACATCTTTAAATCTGACATCATATTATTAATAGTCTCAAAGTCCTAATCATCAGTAAATGTGCTTGGCGATACAAAGTCACTTAAAGAGATCTTGAACTGGTGCGGAATCTACAGCAGCTCTACCGGGCCATAAATGTCATACTCAGTTCTAACCCATGCTATTCCACCAGGTATAGGAAAGACTGTGATGTTCACTGATGACAGATCTCTTCTTTCACGATGGGAAGATTTATGAGGTTTCAGGACCAAGTTGATTTTCTGACTTGCTGTGTCCATTGCATTATATTGTCCATCTATCATTTTTCCCAAGATCAAAACCAGAATGAGCCAGAGCAGGAGGAAAAGTACACCTAACACAATCCAAAATTCAACCCATGGTGAAACCAGATATATTTTCTCAAGTTGATGAAAGAGTCCTTTTATTTTTTCTTTGAAAGTTTTATTTGCTGGTGTGTCTTCGGGTTCTGAAATAGCCAGAGGCAATTCTGTCAATTGTTGGAATTGCATCAGGATTGTTATTAATCTTTGGATTTGCTTCTTCCTTTGTCATATTTGTATTGTCAGAGACTACATCATTGTAGACAGGTGTTTCTTGACGAACTGTTAATTGGGTCTCAAGAGGCATGAGTTCCATGGCTTTGTTGCATAGTCCTTCATTTCTTACTGTAGGTTGATCAAAGGTGATAAGTATTTCAGTTTGAACCTCTTGGATAGTAGCGATATTTGGTCTTCTGCTACATCTTGGGAGTCCACTGGGCCTACTACTTATTATTGGCCACATATTGTGGTTTGACCAGGTCGATGGATACACCTCTGTTCTCCCTCGGTAGTACTACTGATCTTGTTCCTTGGATTGCCAAGATAGGTAGTGCTTTTCTGTAAGAAGGCCCAAATTCCTTCTTCACCACGATCTTCTCTCTGACTAGATCCCCAATCTTTGGAATCCAGATAGGTCTTGCTGGAACAGGTGGCTTTTCTTCAGTGGATGTTGGCTTTTGTGTTGCGTTACTTAGACTTTTTCTTGTTTCGTTCAAGTCCTGTAAAACAGCCAAACGATCTTTGACATCAAACGGTTTTTGTTCCACCACTAAAGTTTGACAATCGAGGTCTTCGATTATCATTCTAGTACCAAATAGTAATTCATATGGAGGGATTCCACCCAGAGAATTTCTTGGCAGATTATTAAGACTACGTTGGACACTTATTAGATGTTTGACCCACCCATCACCCGAACCTGATACCTTAGCTGTTATGGATTGCTTTATGTCAGGTTTTTTTCCTTCCACTACCGCATTACCCTCAGGATAGAAGGGAATAGAATACCGCAATGCAACGCCCAAGCTAGCCATGGCCTTCTTGTAAGCGGTCAGAGTGTAGCGTGCCGATTGCGTATGTGCAGATAAAGACTCGCAAATCCTTTATAACAGTTCTGGCTTACAGCCGAGCGCTGGGGCCACATCCAAATAAATCTTGTCCTAGTAGTTGTGGGACCGCATCCGTTTGCGTGTAGATAGTCTAATGCTGTCTAGCAATGGTATCTGAACTGGGCTGGCTACACTGTAGTCAGGTATCTGGTGGCTTTCGCTGCTGCAATCTCTGTTGCAGTTAGGGCAATAAATTGCGAAATTGTACACATCAACACTCATTCCCGGTCACCAGTACATCTTTTCTAATTCTATTAGAGATTTTAAGATCCCTTGATGTCTCAGACCCTCTCCCATATGTGCTTCGTGTACCAAAGCAGTTCTCCGATTCCTGTTTGGAATTACTCTGTCCCTCACTCCAGGGATTCGAGCAAAAGGAATGGAGTTTTCATCAATTATGTATGCATTACCGAGTGGATAATTTAGAGGTAATGCTGCTTAGCTGCCTTCCATTGAGGCTTTTACTGCTAGTAACGTTTCACCGTCTATTACTCTTTTAGAGCGATTGATTGTAGCTACGGAAGCCGTTTGCACAGCTGCCTTCGCAGCTTCATCAGCCAATGAATCCCTGCAACGTGAACGCCATCACGCTGATGACTCAGTGTGTGAATCACATGAGTCTTTTGTAGTTCTTTTTGCAACAGAACTACTTGTTCCCAAAGCGTTTTGTGCTTAATTGTGCCACCTTTTGAATTTTTGAAACCATTTCGAACCCAGTTCTGCAAGTGTTCATTGTAAGATTCAACGCAGAAGTACAAATTGACACTATTAGTGTGGGGAATTCGCGAACGGTATTTTCAAGCGCCATCTTGAAAGCCTGTAGTTCAGCTCACTGAGCTGTACAGTCTCCGAGTGATTAAGTTTTAGTGACCATAGGTCTGAATTTACCTTCGCGCCAGCGACCTCTAACAATCGCGCACGCAGCACTATAAGCTTGTTTACCCCCAATTGTGGGCTGTGCTGATCCGTCTGTATATATTATACATTCCTAATGTTCTAGAGGCAGAATCTCAGTCGGCAGAGGACATTCATACTCGTATTGTAGGAATTCTTGTGTTTTTAAGTAGGGGTCAAACACGTATTCAACGTCTGTTGCAGCAAGAGAGTTAACCCATTGTATCCATCTCGGATGTAAAACCTTTGCATTAGGAATGCTTGCTTTTGTCACTGCCTCTTAGGGAGGTACAGTTGTAACGATCATTATGCATTTACCCTGCGCTAGAGCTCTCTCCTTTGCTACTGCAGTTTGAACCGCTGTCAGAATTTTCTCTGTAGAAGAGAATTTTACTTCCGCTTGTGTGTACAAGTGTGCTTTGTATGCTATTGGTACCTTTTCCCCTTCATTAAAAGTCAGGTACGTGAATCCGCATCTCCCTGGGATGATTCGGATCACAAGGTTGCGCACATTGTCGTGTGTCTCTAACTTTGTTTTTGCTAACATGTCTGTTTGCACTGAACGCAACATTTCTGTGTGTGTTTGAGTCCAATTAGTTGGTTTGAAATCAGGTTTGAATAGTTCATAGAGAGGTTTAACCCTTTCTGTGTAATTCAGAACATAAGTTCTTCCAAAATTCAGGAAACCTAGAATTGACTAAGTTCTTCAGCGTTTTTGGAGGTTAGAGCAGCGCACATTTCTCTAGAAAGTTTGCTGCCAGGCGTTGCCCTCACTTGATAACTCGTAGCCCAGAAATAGGACGTTGAGGTGGGCAATTCGTGATTTCTTAAAATTGAATTTGTAGCCCTCAGAGGCGAACCCAAGTATTATGGTGTCCACCCTTTTCAAGTGCCTGTACAAATCGTCATCTGTAAGATAGATGTTATCGACATATGATAATGCCTCATCATCGTACGTTTGTAGTAACTCTGTTACTCTGGCTGAAAATAACCCTGGACTATTCTTGAATCCCTGGGGTAGACGGCAAAATTGTCGTTGTGTCCCCATAATTGAGAAAGCGGTCAGATGCCTGCTTTCAGGTACAATGTTTTGACAGAAAAACCCATTTGAAATGTCTAATGTGGTTTTATATTTTTTCCGCACAATGTTATTTATCAGTGCTGCACTGTGTGCATTTTGTACTGCAAATGTTTTGCAACAGGAGTTATAATGTCTGTAATCCAAAACTAGACAATATGAATTCTCTGGTTTGGAGATAGGAAACAAAGGATTGTTCAGTGACGAGGTGCATGTTCCAATCACCCCTTGGTATTCAAGTTGATTTAAAATCTCCCCGACTTGTTTTTTAGCTTCTTGCTTGACTGGATACTGCCTCTGTGCAGTAGGTTGATTTTTAACTGGATTTTATGGTGAGGAGAGTCCTCATCCCATCCTGCATGATTTTTATATAATGCTGGAGCTTGGGCCACAGCCCATTTTCTGGCATAGGTGTATTTTTTATGAATAGGAATGTGATTTGAGAAGGCTGGCAGAATTACTTCCTCGCCATGTGGGCACACCCTAACAAATTCAGGTGGCCAGTCTTGTTCAGCTAGAAGAATGTTATAGCCCTTAGAGAGCTTCTCCCAAAAGAGTGCTCTTATTTTTCTAGTTATGTCCCCCTCCATCCAGAGTGTTCCTTCATATAACTTGTGGGGTACACTAACCCTGGTGTCGGCAGTTTCAACCTGAATGCATTAATTCAAGTCCACTGTCTCCAGATGATCCATCAGGATCCTGCGAACTATGGTGACTTCTGCTGCGCTGTCTAGCATTGTCTGGGCCCACTCCCCGTTCTTGAGTTGTGTCCTCAAGATCCTCGGCATGTCTGATCTTTATGCTTGCTACCTTCTTTTTGGTGAATTGAATTTTCTTATTTTTTGGAATGTGCTGTTCTTCTTCGGACTTCACGCGTTCCTCTTTCTGTTCTGATCGTGTTCACCTTTCGGATTTCTGCGAGGAAGTCTGAAAGGTACGAGAGGAACGAGTATCAGTATCTTGATATCTATCAGGTTTTCTTAAAGTATCCCTATTTCTAAGGTTATATCTTTTTTCAGAGGGCTCCCGTTGGGGAGACCTACCTACCTAACAAGGTGAAGCGTCACTGAAGCAAGTGAGGCATTGGTTCCTGGAGGCGGTGCAGAGTCTTTCAACCGCTGTCGCGAGGAGATGTTGCAGGGCGCAGGAGAGGTGATGCAGTGTTTGCAGCGATGCGTCAGTTCCAACCGTGGTGCAGTGTCGATTGAAACCTGAGAGTCAAGCACCGATGTGTTCACCTTGCAGTGTTGATGTCACACTACAGGGCCACAAGTTCTGCAGTCGAGTCGGGCCCCACGGCCCTCAGTGACATAGTACTCTGTACTCTTGCTGTGGTAGTTCTTCAGAGACACTGCGGTGGCGTTAGGGGCAGCGCTGTAAGTCGCGGTCCTACTGTAAAGGCCTCTAGATTCATGGATATCGAGTTGCAGATTATTTCCTTATATTCAGGTGTTGTGTTTTGTACTCGCTGGATTCACAGTCAAAATTCCGAGGCAGTTTGTGCATTTGTTCATACTGGCACTCACAAAGACTGCCATGGCCCCTAAAGAAGGGACTTAATGTCCCGAAATGCATTGGGCACGGTATCATTAAACGCAACGTCTATTCAAAGTATCGCAATGTTGTTTTTGTTGTACAATTGTGATTTGAGTATCAGCTTGTATGATACAATTATTTTCATATCGACTGAATAAGTTGACTACCGACTTTAATGTTTTATGTTTCAAATGAAATTTGATTGAAACCCCACTTGAATATTGTTGTTTTTGTTACATTATCGATGAAAATCTGAAATTGGTTTTAAAAAAAATTTGGGAAGTTAGTATAACATTGACCAGCAGTGCACACAATTTCTGTCAGGCTATTGCGCTTGATCAATCTCACACTCATATGTCGAGGAGGGACTGGCAGCCCTCATTCACTGTGTAGCACGCCCTAGTAGAAACATTTGAGAATCTTTCCTTTCTTTTCTTTAGATTTTTTAGCACTTTTTGGGTGCAGTGCCACACCTATCTCTTTTTCATTTGTGGGTGTACTTGCCAGGTTGACATGGCAGTTTAAAACTGCACACACAGGCTTTGCAGTGGAAGGTCTGAAATATGTTTTCAGAGCTACTCATTTGGGAGGCACAATCAATGTTGCAGGCCCACTAGTAGCATTTAATTTACAGGCCCTGGGCACCAACAGAGGACTGGACTAGGGACTTATTAGTAAATCAAATATGTCAATCATGGAGAAACTAAATGCTAATACATTTTAGACACAGAGCACATGTACTTTAACACTTGGCAGCAGTGGTAAAGTGCCCAGAGTCCTAAAATCAGAAAAAACGAAGTTCAGCACACAATCAAAAACAGGAGTTCAGAAGCAAAAACACTGGTGAAACCATGCCAAAAGATGCCAGGTCTAACATGTGTCCCTCACAGCAGAAAGTGGGGAGAACTACCCAACCTCTTGGTTGACATGTTCTGTTCAAAGACAGTGTTCCACCGTAAATCCTATTCCCTGTAGGGAGATGGACCACCTGAACATTTTAGGATTGTCACCCCCTCATCTGCATTAACGATCTGAGGGGCGTGTGGTCTGTATGAACCCAGAAGTGAGTCCCAAACAAGTAGAGTCTTAGCTTCTTCAGGGCCCTGACCGGGCATCAGTTAAGACCATAACGCCCTTTTTAAATTTTACTTCCATTTTCCCAGTGCAAATTTCTACCCTTCACTCAAGGACTAAATCTGGCTCTCCGGATGTTCCCTGCCCTCCGAGGATACTCCATAATATTAGCCATATTATTAGTCTCGAGCCATCTGGCATATTTATTCAGATGCTCTCACAAGGAACTTTTCCAACACTGTGGAAACAGGCCTGTATTCTATCGCTATTGAAAAACTAACCGTGATATAATGGATCCGGCCAACTATAGACCGATTGCAAGACTCCCGCTGCCTGCAACTTTCTGGAGAAAATTGTAAATATGGAACTTTCCACTTACATTTTAGATAATAACATTTTAGACCACAGTCAGTTTGGTTTCAGGTCATGTCACAGCACTAAGACTGCCTTGATTAAGACCACCGAGGAAATTTGCACCGCATTAGATGATGGAGGGTCGGCAGCTCTTATCCTCCTTGACCTGTCCGCTGCATTTGATACCGTGGACCACACCTTACTGATAGAACGTTTGAAAGCTATAGGTTTGGGAGGTAAGGCCCTGTCGCTTTTAACATCCTTTTTAGCAGATAGAACGCAGACAGTGCAATTAGTCGATTTTAAAACTACACCTTTTATTCTGCCTTGTGGGGTTCCACAGGGCTCATCGTTGAGCCCTACGCTTTTTAATATTTATGTATCCAAATTAGCATCTTTGATCAGAAGTTTTGATCTAATTCCAACCTTGTATGCCGAAGACACCCAATTGGTTATTTTAACCATAGACAAGGATGTCAACTACTCCATCCAACTGCATGATTGCATGGTCTCCTTGAGCAATTGGATCAGTAGGCATTGCTTGAAACTTAACTCAAGCAAAACCGAGGTGGTGCTATTCGGAAAGCTTTCTCCCATACAGTCTCCAGTTTGGTGACCAAGTACACAGGGCCCCCTTCCTACACCGGTAGTAAAAGCTAAAAATGTGGGGGTCATAATAGATGAGAAGCTTAATTTTAAATCGCAGATTTCTAAGGTGGTGTCTTCTGCTTTTTTTTATCATAGAACCATGTGTAAAATTCTTCTGTTTATTCCTAAAAAGACTAGAAAAACTGTCTTAACCTCCCTGGTTTTATCAAAGTTGGACTACTTTAATGCCTTATATATTAACTAACAGTCCAATCAACTTAGAAGATTACAATCGTTACAGAATGCTGCCGCCAGATTGGTGCTAGATTTACCTATGTAAAAACAAAGGGGAGAGCAAGGATTTTAGTTCACGTTGGTGAACGGGGAGTACTCCTGTACCCCTGAGTATATCGTTTAGAAACAAAGAAGGAGTACCACCCGCATGGAATTGACGATTCCTAATGGGGTGTGTGATGAAACAAAAGTGAGAGAGTTCTCCTTTTGTTAAGAAACCCCTCACTCACCACCTAGTGGTGACATGCTTCATCATCGGGGTCCACCCCAATGACCTAGCGTCATTAGGGTGTGCTACAACACCTGTTTACAGTGGAGCAGGTTGTGAGTGAGGGTGCATGAAAAAAATGTAAGTGTGTTAAAAATTGTCCTGGTTTAACTCGGGGAAAATAAGATTTTTATTTACAAGCAACTGGACAATGTTAAAAACAATGGCGAGATAAAGTGAGGGTTGTTATGAGCCCATGTATCTCAATGTGTATCTGGTCTACATGTTTCAACCATGAAGGTATAAACTAACCAGGTTTTCTTCAGGACCAACAAACCCTGAGAGTGGATGGTATGCGTCCCCTAAAAGACGCACCCGGTCCTCCTCTCCGGGACCACAAAGGGCAAAAGTGTGCCTGTGGTGTGCTTGAACCACAATAGGTAAGCCGTAAATATCAAAAAACTCTCAATGGGGTATTGCGATACCTCATAGGGCGGGGTAAGGTTATCCTCGCTACCATAACATATTAGTCCTCGAGTTAAACCAGGACAATTTTTAACACAGTTACATTTTTTTCACGCACCCTCACTCACAACCTGCTCCACTGTAAACAGGTGTTGTAGCACACTCTAATGACGCTAGGTCATTGGGGTGGACCCCGATGATGAAGCATATCACCACTAGGTGGTGAGTGAGGGGTTTCTTAACAAAAGGAGAACTCTCTCACTTTTGTTTCATCACACACCCCATTAGGAATCGTCAATTCCATGCGGGTGCTAGATTTACCTAAACATCGGTCAATGCTTTCCTTATTCCCACTACCGGAGTCAAGACAATGAATGGGGGGGGGGGGGAGGGAGTTTCAGACATAGCACCATCAGATTATGGAACTCTCTTCCGCTTGCTCTTAGGAAGATGTCATCCTTGCATGAATTTAGGAAAAACCTCAAAACATGGTGTTTCAAAAACTAGTTTCGCTTTCACAGTATGCGGATCTCAAGCGCCTAGACACCAAAGGGTATTAGTGCGCTATAAAAGTTGTTATAACATAACATAACATAACCACAGCAAAAGCATCCCTTTCTATTGCACTCCATCTGTGTTCCCTGGGAAGTAACCTCGTACTGATGAATGCTTCAGGTTAATCTAGGCACTCTTTGTTTAGCTGTGAGAGCACCACCCTCACGCCATTCTTTGAGGCATCAGTCTGCACCATGAACTTCTTTGAGGAATCAGGAGCCTTGAGCATGTGTGCAATGTACAGGGCTTCCTTTAGGGTGTCAAAAGCACACCTCTGTCCAGATCACCTAATGGGGCTGTTCCTGGAAGTCAAGCTCTGTCAAGGGGGCAACCATAGTGCTGTATCACTAGATGAATCTCCTGTATTAACCGGTGACACCTAAGAAGGCTCTCACCTCTGTCTGGGTTTTAGGGGGAGCCAAAGCAAGAATGATATCAATCTTTGGTTGCAGGACTGCAGCTGCTGCCCCTACTTGGTGTCCCACATAAACCACAGACCCCTGCCCTATTTGGCTCTTACTTGCCTTGATTTTGAGGTATGCACTCTGCAGGGCCCTCAACACTACCCCCAGGTGGTTGTGGTCCACCCAGAATCGCAGTTCAGGTGTGAGACAGGGTGGTCCAGCCTTGAGGACCAAAACCACTGAACTGGACCAAGGGCTGTTGGAGTGCTCAGTAACCCCTAACTTCGACATCTTAGAGATTTCCTCTTTGACGCAGTTACTCACAACCTGTAAGACTTGTGCTTAACGGGAAGGTGATCCCCAGTGTCTATATCATGGATGCACCAATGGGTGACTACTGGGATGAGTGAAAACAGTGACGCAAAGTGACCCAACACTCAGCCACACTATCTCTTCTGCTCTGGGGTCAGTGTAGAGGAGAGAATCACACCTCCACTGACCCAGCCTGCTCTTTGGAAGACAGGATGTTAGGGAGAGGTTTACTTTCCTCTTCCACACCCTCATCCATGACCAAGAACATGCTCAACTCTATCCTCTCAAAATGGGATTTGAGGCGGTTCATGTCCCATGAATCTGCAAGTCCACCATGTTGGTGATGTCACTCTTGCGCTACTACATCTCAAATGGGCCAGACCAGCAGTCTTGCAGAGTATGGGGCTCTACTGGCACCTTCACCCACACCTTTTGACCAGGCTGAAACTCAACCACAGTGGTATTCTGGACATACCAACATTTCATATCCTCCTGGCTAGCTTCCAGATTCTCTTGGGTGAGTTTCCGGTAGCAGGAGGTTTCTGAAGGCCAGAATGTAACTCAATGCATCCTGAGGTACTCTGAGCTTGCTACGAGCCGTTCTTCACCAAACTGAGAGGTCCTTTCACAGGGTACCCATGCAGAAGTTCAAAAGGGGGTTGAAGTCAACCCCCTTCTGTGGTGCCTCCCTGTAAGCAAATTGAAGGCATGGCAAGAGGACGTCCCACTTACGCTTCATGGGTTCTGAGAGACCCATAATCATGCCATTCAGGGTTAGGTTGAAACTTTCAACCAACCCATTGGTCTGGGGTGGTAAGGTGTGGAAAGCTTGTAGGTTACTCACCATGCTTTCCACATGGCCTTCATCTACAGAGACATGAAGTTGATATCGCAGTCGGATATCACCTCCTTAAGGAAATCCATGCTGGTAAAGATCCCCACCAGTGCACCGACCGCGGCGGGTGCAGTCACAGTCTGCAGAGGGATAGCTTCCGGGTACCGGGTGGCATGGTCCACCAAGACCAGCATGAACCTGTTGTCCACGGCTGTCTTGGGATCCAGATGCTCCACAATGACTAAGCCAACCCACTCAACAGGGGTGCTCACAACAGGAAATGATTGCAGGGAAGACTTGCACACCCCCACGGTCTTGCCACTCGCCTGGCAGGTAGGACAGGACCTGCAGAACACATCTGATGTCCTATTCATTTGAGGCCAATAAAAGTGGATGACAAGCCTGCCAAAGGTCTTCTTCTGCCCCAAATAACCTGACAGAGGCACATCATGCGCCAAATCCAGCAGTAAGGCTGTGAAGCTCTGGGGTACAACCAGCAAATGGTCTGCCCCAGACTCAGCAACCTTAGGCTCACTATACAGGAGATCATTCTCCCAATAGATCAGGTGAGTTCCAAAGGTGTCACCAGCTGCATGGGCCTCGGCCTGTTCTCGAAGACCCACAACAGTAGGGCACTCCTTCTGTGCTGCACAGTACACCTTCCTGAAGGGACCTCAGTCCTGCTGCCACTGGGACAGCTCAGGCAGGTTCCACAGATTGCCACTCATTCCCCTGTAGGTTCCGGGGCATACCCCTCAAGTTCAGCCTCCTCTCAGATGGTGGGAATTTCTGGAGCGCGTTTCCTGTGCCTCTTCCCCTTCTTGGTAGAGACCTGACCCACTCTTTCAGGTTCCAGGTCCTTCTGACCACCCTCACGTGTTGCCAAGGACTTTGTGGTCAGGCACATACATTTAGGTCATCCCAACATCTCCAAGTGCGACCTGAGCTCCACCTCCTTCCAGGCGGTATGCTCCAGTTTGTTGCCTAGTAGATAGCTCAGAGCTACCCTTAAGGAATCTGAGAATCGATCATTCAAAGGGAACCTGAGACACCAAACATTGACGCTCCCTGTTGTCTACTGCAACTATTTGGTTTGTTGGAACAACATGCTCTGAAGACATCAGATGACACCTGGCGTTTGTCATGCTGGCTCCTGTGTCTCTCAGAGCCTCCACCCTCTTCCTGTTAGGGGTGGTTGGATTTACAGACCCTCTGTACCATGTGTTCAGCACTGTGTTCCCTTTTACGCCTGAAATGAATGTTTTTAGACATTCCCTATAGAGCTCCTTGTGCCTGGTCATGTAATTCAGAGGCGATTCCCAAGGCACTGAAAAGGACGTCTCTCACGTGAATCCCTGCTTGGCTTACTGATTGTGACGTGACCACGCCCCCTTGAACTAGTGTTTGTCCTTCGTGCTTAGTACAATCTATTGGAGCGTTGTTTCCTGGTTTTCATCCTGTTCGAGTTCCTGAACTTGTTTCTTGCCCATTTGTGTGTGGGTTAGTCCTCGACATCTTGTCATCTACCTTTCCTTTCTCTCCCGTACTCCCTTACCCTCCCTCGAGGGGCGGGGTGTCTTGCTCCTGCCATCCCGCACTTCCGAAATCTGCCTTTTCCTCGTTTTTTTTTCCTCTGTCACCTTCACGTGAAATTGTCTTAACAGTGGTTATGACCGCAGTCTTTGTGTTTGTCAGTCCCGTGTAGTGTTCGTTCCGCTCTGTCTTTAGTTTACAAGCCGGACGACACTCCTCTGTGTTTTATGTAAGTCTGTGTCATTCTGGACTTGTGAGAGCCCGTTCCAATCTGTCTTCAGTGTAAGGGTCGGACGGGTCTTCTCATTTGTTTACGTGTTCTGTGTACACCCGTTCCGCTCTGTCTTAAGCTTACGAGTCGGACGCGGTGTGTGTACTCTGTTCCATTTTGTCTTTAGATTTATAAGTGGAACAGAGTCATTTCTCTGTGTTTCTTGTAATCAGGTCTGCCCCGTCTTTAGTTTAAGTGCAGGTCTGGTTGGCCTCTTTGGCTAGCGCAGGGTCTTATCGCCCTGGGTTTTGTGTATTGCTGATAAGACTTCCCCTGGTAGTGAGAGTGTCGATCCCTTCTGTTGCAATTACTCGGGTGTCACTCCATTCCTATCTGACGCATACTCACTCTGGAGTATTCCTGGTGTTTCTTCGATTAAGTCCAGACGCTCACTATACTGGGGTAAGTGGAACTTCATGTTGAACACATGTATGTAAATGTTTAAGGTTATACTTGAAAAGTAGATGCACTGTATATTTGTTACAGCCGTCTCCTGACCTCAAGACTGCAGCTACAACGTCCAGCTGGGGGAGAGTTGGTACACTCCTTGGTTTATTCCCCCCACACTTTTTGGGAACAGTCGCCAATGAGTGTGTTACATTCCACTCTGGTCATTGTTGCTGGGAGGTGTGGGGGACTTTTGTCTTCGCTCCTGTGGAAATTATCTCCTCCCCATCGGGGAGAACCCCGACAGAAAGCCAAGCCCACGATATCTTTCCACCCGAGTGAAGATGAATATTGATAGGACCCTCAGTCCTTCCGACCAGGCATCCTTCCTATCTAGTCAAATCCCCGCAAATGAAGACCTATCTATAGTGTTAGCTGAATTGCAACATGAAGTAGCTCAGTTACGTGCAGAGAATATAAAATTACAGGCCGAAGTCTCCCAATTAAATTCACAAGAACTAGGGGCAACTGGAGGGTTGGTTGCAATTCCCAAGGAAAGGAGAAACTATATCCAACCAGCCCAATTTTCTGTTCCGAACGCTTCTGCCAGTGTCACATCCGGTGACACTAGTGCGATAACTCCTGTTCAGGTCACAGTCCATACCCCTAGTCCAGTCCCATTAGCTATTCCAGAAAGATTCACTGGGGATAGTTCTAAATTCAACAGTTTCATGACTCAATGCCACCTTCAGTTTATGTGCAAAGCGGCGGCTTTCCCGGATGATGCTGCAAAGGTAGCATTTGTTATTTCATATTTAGCGGGTAATGCAGCCGAATGAGCAGTACCCCTTGTGGAGACTAATGATCCTTTGTTGTATAATTATAACAATTTTCAAGAAAAGTTGAGAAGCCTTTTTGCCAAACATACATACATGCAGGCTAGTGACAACGCTCTTCTTAATTTAAAACAGGGATCTAAAGATTTTCTCACTTATATCACGCAGTTTAACATACTAGTGGCAGAAACCTATTGGCCTGAAGAAAAAAGGACATCATTGTTCTATAAAGGTTTGTCCGATGAGTTAAAGGACATATTAGCTCAGATAGTTAATCCACCCGAGGATTGTCCTTCCTTTATTGAACTCACAGTGAAATTAAATCATCGATTACAAGAAAAAAGAGGAGAAAAATCTCAAGTAGGATTACCCAAAGTTGTCACGCTGAGAACCGACAAAAAAGAATCTAAAGACATGCCAGAACCCATGCAAATTGGTGGTGTTAGAGGCCCGATTTCCGAGGAAGAAAAATCAAGGAGACGTAAAAATAATCGATGTCTCTACTGCGGTAAAGGAGGGCATTTTGCTAAAGAATGCCCCATTAGGCCTTCAGTTCCTCCAAAAAAGATTGCTAGCATTCAGGAAAACTGGAACACTTGAGGAATAAGGAGATCGATTCTTCAAGTGCACCATCTTCTCAGATCTCAAAATCTAACAAAACCTTAAGCAGACCAATGAAACATTTTCTTTTAAACATCACCCTCATACTTTTAAAACAGGACAGGCATAACATGTCTATACTCCTTGACTCCTGAGCAACAGGAAATTTTCTTGACATTCAGTTGGCCCATAAGATGAATATCCCGTTCATTACCAAGAGTCAGCCAGAACGAGTAAAGTCAGTGGATGGTTCTGAATTGTCTTCTGGTTTGGTTGTTCATCAGACACCTCCCCTTCTTTTGGTATGTGGCAATGGACATTCCGAACATATTATTTTTGATTTAATTGACACTCCTAATCTTGGAGCTATATTAGGAGTTCCATGGTTACAAATACATAACCCAAAGATCGATTGGATAGAACGTACTGTGACATTGAAATCTCAATTCTGTATGACGCACTGCTATCAAGAAGCCAGTGATAGTCTACACCCTTTATGTTGTACCGTGCATTCAGCGGCAGCCACATCTGTGGTACCAGATGTCTATTCCGAGTTTAACTCCTTATTCAATGAAGAAGCGGCTCCTAAACTACTCCCACATCGTAGCTACGATTGCCGTATCGATTTGATACCAGGGGCAGATCTTCCTAATAGCAGAATATATGCTCTGACATCAAATAAAACTGAATATTTGAAGAAGTATCTGGAAGAAATGCTGCAGAAAGGTTTTCTTAGGCATTCTACTTCCCCTGTGTCCTCGCCTTTATTTTTTATTCCCAAACGGGAGGGAGGCTTGAGAGCGTGCCTGGACTATAGGGTGTTGCACAAAATCACCATTAAGAATAAGTATCCTCTGCCGCTCATTCAGGTACTTCTTGACCAAGTGTGTGGTGCAAAAATCTTCACCAAAATTGACTTGCGAGGGGCGTACCATCTTATCCGGATCAAAGAGGGTGATGAGTGGAAGACTGCTTTTCGTACAAGGTTTGGGTTATATGAATACTGCGTCATGCCCTTCGGCTTATGTAACGCTCCAGCCCCGTTTCAATATTTTATCAATGAAGTCATGCGAGAATTTCTTGATGTATTTGTCATCATTTACATCGATGATATTCTAATCTACTCACAAAGCGAAGAAGAAAATGTGGTTCATGTAAAAATAGTATTGGAGAAATTGCAGTAGAATTCTTTATTGGCCAAACTAGACAAAACCACCTTTCACACTGATACTATTGATTTTTTGGGTTTCATAATCTCACCCCAAGGAATTCACATGGATCCAAAAAAGACTAAAGCCCTAGTGGAATGGCCAAGTCCAACTACGATTAAAGAGGTACAATCCTTTCAAGGGTTTGCAAACTTCTATAGGAGGTTCATTGACCATTTTTCTGATACTGTTACTCCTATCACGAAACTACTCAAGAAAGGTGTCAAGTTTATATGGACGGAAGAAGCTGAAAAAGCTTTTTGTATTCTAAAAGACAAATGTACTTCTTCCCCAATAATTTGTCATGTCGATAATACTCTGCCTTTTTTCCTGGAAACCGAAACCTCTCAGCTAGCTGTAGGAGCAGTATTATCTCAGAGAGATCCAAGTAATGGCTAACTGCATCCAGTTGCTTATTTTTTAAAGACCCTACTTCCCGCAGAACAAAATTACACTACAGGTGAAAGAGAGTTACTAGCCATCAAGCTGTCTTTTCAAGAATGGAGGCATTACCTTTTAGGTTCCCCACATGTTATCACTATTTTTTCTGATCATAGAAATTTGCAATTCTTCAAGTCCGCTAAAGCTCTCACCCCAAGGCAAATGAGATGGTGTCATTCTTCAGTGAATACGATTTTGTAATCACCTATAGACCCGCAGCACAACATGGTAAGGCCGACGCGCTATCGCGTATTAACAGCTCTCAAGAAGACCTCAAAAAAGAGGTGCCTCCTATCATTCCTGAATATAAGATCATTGGAGCAGAAGAAAACAATCCCAAAACGTTTTTGGAGCTAATAAGAGAACAGTATGCTCTCATCCCTGTGGAGGAATGGAAGAAGAATCCTTTGCATTTTATCAAAGAAGGATTATATTACCATGATAACAGATTGTACATCCCCACCCTCTCCTTACAAAACCAAATATTAGAGTGGTGTCATAACAGTGTGTTAGCAGGCCATCCAGGGGATGTCAAGACTGCAAGTACTTGTCAAAGATGGTTTTGGTGGGACAATATGACGAAAGAAATAACTACTTATGTAAGAGCTTGTTCTATCTGTGCTAGACAAAAAGCCTCCCATTGTGCTCCCACAGGATTGTTAAAAGTGATACCTGCTCCTCCCAAACCATGGCATACTATAAGTATGGATTTTATAACAGAGCTTCCCAATAATCAAGGGTTCAATAGTATATTGGTAGTAGTGGACATGTTGTCTAAGATGGCCCATTTTGTCCCTTTAAAAAAGATACCTTCTTCCCTAGAGTTAGCACAGATTTTCTCAGCTCAGATTATCCGTTCGCATGGCGTCCCAGCTGTTATTGTATCGGACAGAGGCCCTCAATTCGTCTCCAAGTTTTGGCAAGGGGTGTGCTCACTGTTACAAATGGATCACAGACTATCCACGGCCTATCACCCGCAAACAGATGGACAGACTGAGAGAACAAATCAAACATTAGAACAGTATTTACGTTGTCTACTGACCAGTCTGTCTACTACCTGAGTGGAGTCTCTTCCATTGGCGGAATTCGCCTACAATAATGCAACTCACTCTTACATAGGAGTCTCCCCTTTCTTTTTTAATTATGCACAATATCCAGGATTTCTCCCTATCCCCTTTCCAAAAGACGTTGACAATATTCCAGCTTTAAAAGAACACCACCAACATTTGAAGGCAGTTTGGGAAAGTGCCATTCTAGAACTAAGTAAAGCCAAAGAAAACATGAAACATCAGGCAGATAAGCATCGGCGAGAAGAACCCCATTATGAAATAGGTGAAAAAGTTTGGTTATCTACCAAAAATATAAAGTTTCCAGGGTCCAAGAAATTACAACCCCGTTTCATAGGTGCGTATCCTATTAGTAAGGTCACATCTCCAGTTACCTTAAAACTGCAACTACCCTCACACCTAAAGATTCACCCTGTTTTTCATTGTTCCTTACTTAAAAAATGTATACCCCCTTTGAAACCTGAGATACCTCCCCCTCCTGTAGAGATAGAGGGAGAAGAAGAATTCGAAGTTCATCAAATCTTGAACTCTAGGAGACAGAGAGGGAAATTACAATACTTAGTGGATTGGGCAGGATACCCTCCTGAAGACAGGACTTGGGAACCCGCAGAAAATGTTCATGCCCGTACACTAGTGAGAAGATTCCATAGATTACATCCCTCCAAACCAAACCACGCCCAGGGGGGAGGCTTTTGAGGGGGAGAACTGTTAGGGGTGGTCGGATTTACAGACCCTCTGTACCATGTGTTCAGCACTGTGTTCCCTTTTACACCCGAAATGAATGTTTTTAGACGTTCCCTATGGATGTATGACATTACAACCCATGCTTTTACATCGCATGCCTTTACAACGCAAGTATTACAACGCAGTCCATTACAACGCATAGTGCTTTGGGGTGCTGGATAGTGAATAGTTTAATTTACTACTTCCAAATCCAGTCCCCGTGGACACTAGGGAAGGTTATTGGATAGTAAATTAACCTATTCCCTATCCTAGAGCGCCCCCCAGAGCAATGCGTTGTAATAGTTTGCGTTGTAATGGTTGCGTTGTAAAGGCTCTGCGATGTAAAAGTTGCGTTGTAAAGGTTGTTTATCGTTCCCTATAGAGCTCCTTGTGCCTGGTCATGTAATTCAGAGACGATCCCCAAGGAACTGAAAAGGACGTCTCTCACGTGAATCCCTGCTTGGCTTACTGATTGTGACGTGACCACGCCCCATTGAACCAGTGTTTGTCCTTCGTGCTTAGTACAAGCTGTTGGAGCGTTGTTTCCTGGTTTTCATCCTGTCCGAGTTCCTGAACTTGTTTCTTGGCCGTTTGTGTGTGGGGTAGTCCTCGACATATTGTCATCTACCTTTCCTTTCTCTCCCGTATTCCCTTACCCTCCCTCGAGGGACGGGGTATCTTGCTCCCGCCATCCCGCACTTCTGAAATCTGCCTTCTCCTCGTTTTTTTTTTTCCTCTGTCACCTTCACGTGAAATTGTCTAAACAGTGTTTATGACCGCAGTCTTTGTGTTTGTCAGTCCCGTGTAGTGTTCGTTCCGCTCCGTCTTTAGTTTACGAGCCGGACGACACTCCTCTGTGTTTTATGTAAGTCCGTGTCATTCTGGACTTGTGAGAGCCCGTTCCAATCTGTCTTCAGTTTAAGGGTCGGACGGGTCTTCTCATTTGTTTACGTGTTCTGTGTACACCCGTTCCGCTCTGTCTTAAGCTTATGAGTCGGAC
Organism: Lissotriton helveticus; assembly: GCF_964261635.1. Lineage (NCBI taxonomy): Eukaryota > Metazoa > Chordata > Amphibia > Caudata > Salamandridae > Lissotriton > Lissotriton helveticus. Next base: position 1,476,678,076 of record NC_136065.1, read on the forward strand.
GCGGTGTGTGTACTCTGTTCCATTTTGTCTTTAGCTTTATAAGTGGAACAGAGTCATTTCTCTGTGTTTCTTGTAATCAGGTCTGCCCCGTCTTTAGTTTAAGTGCAGGTCTGGTTGCCCTCTTCGGCTAGCGTAGGGTCTTATCGCCCTGGGTTTTGTGTATTGCTGATAAGACTTCCCCTGGTAGTTAGAGTGCCGATCCCTTCTGTTGCAATTACCCGGGTGTCACTCCATTCCTATCTGACGCATACTCACTCTGGAGTATTCCTGGTGTTTCTTCGATTAAGCCCAGATGCTCACTATACTGGGGTAAGTGGAACTTCATGTTGAACACATGTATATAAATGTTTAAGGTTATACTTGAAAAGTAGACGCACTGTATATTTGTTACAGCCTTCTCCTGACTTCAAGACTGCAGCTACAATGTCCAGCTGGGGGAGAGTTGGTACACTCCTTGGTTTATTCCCCCCACACTTTTTGGGAACAGTCGACATTGAGTGTGTTACATTCCACTCTTGTCATTGTTGCTGGGAGGTGTGGGGGACTTTCGTCTTCGCTCCTGTGGAAATGATCTCCTCCCCATCGGGGAGAACCCCGACACTTCCCATTCATGGTTACCCAGTGCTTATACTTCCTAGTGTTGTCAGCCATGAGGGCTCTATGGATCATTTCACTGTCACCAAGGGAAACTATGGTTATCTCAACTTACTCATCACCACTAACTGGGACCAACGCCTCCCCAAGCGCTACACTCACCATTCCCAAAGACTGCCCACCAGTGGGGGCTATGCTCACTTGGGACACTTGGGAACCCCCTTGAAGTGGCCTTCTTGACTACAGGTGAAACACTTCTGGGGTCCCTTCCGCGCAGGCTTTCCTGAAGGAAACCAATTCTTCTTCTCAACAGAGGGTTGTGAATCCTTACCCTGGGAACTAGTTTGGGGCCCTTTAGAGATCTAGGTACTTTTTTTTTGTTCCTCCCTTCTTCTGTTGTGGACCCTGCCCACCCTTGGTGTAGTCTCCCACATATAACTTCTTTTGGACCCTGGTGCCGACCCAGAGGTCCGCCTCCTTAGCAGCATTCCTGGCATCAGCAAGCTTACTACCAACCAAGTGCTGGCACAGCTCCGGAAAATAAAGACTAAACATGTGCTCATGTGAAAACAAATTGTACAGCCCCTGATATTCTGTTTCCTTACTGCCCTTCACCCAACCAGACAATGCTCTGCAAAAGGAATCAACACACTCAAGCCATGTCTGTGAACCATGTTTAAGATTCTCCCGAAACCTTTTCCTGTATGCTTCTGTTGTCAGACCATATCTCCTGAGTGGGGCTTCCTTCACGCCAGGGTACCTTAACAGGGTTGCTGGTCCTATTGCCAACAAGGTGTCACTCCCATCCACTGTAAAATGCTTCCACAAGCCAGTACCCAATCTCTGTGTCTGTCAGGGAACCTGTGCATGTGCACAGCTGCCTCTTAGCCTTGAAACCACTGATCTATGTCATCTCCCACTTCATTGTCAGCCTCAACACTCTTGGGCATATGTACCTTTCCCTCAGACTGCACTGAAGATATGCTGCCACCATTTATTTTGGAATTTGCTTCCAGCTCCTTCAAGCTCAGCTCTTGAGCTAAAGGCATCTTTTTCTCCTCCATTGGCAATGTATCCTTCTCCAAATCCATTTTGATTTTGGCAAGCTCCATCCTGTCTCCATCCTCTCTTCCCACTTGTCCCTCAACTCATTCTCCTGACAGAGACAAGGAAGTGGATCTATTTTTCTGCAAGTACATGATATAAATAAGACATACATCACAGGTACGTTCTAATCTCCAAGGGCTACTCAGGTCCACCAAAAGCAGGCAACATAATCTGAAAATCATACACAATTAACATCAAGTTGACTCGTGGTAAAAACTGTCACACACACACATGTAGCCACACACCCACGCATCACACATACTGCCATACACACACATATTGACTTGTTCACCCACACATACAAACACTAGCATCATACACAAGCAGTCTCACACCCACCGGTCATGAAACTAGCAATCACACACAGTCACGCGTCCATTTGTTAGAAAGCAGCCATACACACACAGCCACATGTTCACTCTCATACATACAAACACTAGCACCATGCACAAGCAGTCTCACACCCACCTGTCATGAACCTAGCAAACACACAGTCACGCGTCCATTTGTTAGAATGCCGCCATATACAGACAGCCGCATGTTAAATGTCACAATACTTCTAGAAATTACGTATGGGGAAACTGCCTTCTAATGCTGATCTTCCGAACTAGTAGTTCCAGGGCTCAAAAGCATGTAGCCTATGTGGGTCACCAACACAGGACTTCATACATTTAATCTGTAATTGCCCAGTGTTAGAGTACCACCAGAGTTGTTTGCTGGGGAAACATTTTAATGAAAGAGGAATCCGCACCTGCAGATCCGCAATACTAAAAAGCCTGGACTCAAAGGATCCGCAATTAATCTGCAAATTGATAAAATTTTTAACCTGTTTTGAGAACTTAACAAAGCAATGATATAGGCTATAAGCATTGCTTAGCTGCTCTTCTTAGCCTCTTTAGAGGTATATAGCAAAAAAAGAGACAATTAACCAAATTTTAATGTTTTGCACAAAGTAACCTTACATTTTAACATTGGGGTATTGATAAAAGCATTCAATCCAAGAGAAGCTGGAGTTGTAGAGTAGCTTTATTATACAACCATCAACAAGTCCTAGTAACAGTAAACTGAATTCTCAGCAATTGGAATGTCATCATTCTATCAATGATGTAATCAACCAGGAAAGACTCTTAAAGATACAGTAAACATAACACATCCTCCATACATAGTAAAGGAAATAAAACAAAGCTTGAAAAAACAGTGTAGAGTATCAAAAAGAAAAAGAACATAGAATATAATTAAACTAATGTAATACATAATCGTTGAACTTCCTAGGAAACTGTAAAGATCTCCTAGGAGTAACTCTTTGGTAACTAGTAGAAGGAGTAACACTAGGATTAGTGGATTAGAGTCTGGAATCACTATTGAAGTGATGCCTGACATCATTGCGTTTGGCTAATTTAGACATATTCCAAGTGCAACCATTATCCAAAGTGACAACATTTTTTCTAATGGAAACAATGGTGAAAGGACCAGTGAAGTTCGAAACCCCTTTATGACTAAATTTCGTTTTTTTCACTAGGACACTGTCACCCACATTCCATTTCCTGAGTTTGACAACCATCTTAGTATCATAACGTTGTTTATATTTCTGCTGATAGTTTGTCAAAGTTTCTCTCCTTCTCGCTATCTTTTCAACACTGTCACCACTGATTTTCTCCGGAAGCCAAGTAGGATTGAGTTTAGAGCAAGCCAATCTTCCCCTCAAAGCTTCAAAAGGAGATCTCTGCATGACAGCATTAGGAGTCGTGCGATGTGCCCACCACGTTTCCCTCAAGACACTGGTGAAAGAAACTTTGGACTCTAGAGCCCTCTGTGCACAGCTCTTCACTACTCTATTCATCCTTTCTGTGAGACCATTCGCTTGAGGAGAGTAAAGGGCTGTTTTCTGATGAATGATCCCCAAACTACTCAAAAAACAACTCATCTCATTGGAGGTGAATTGTACCCCATTGTCAGTGAGTAAAAACATAGGCACACCTTCAGACACAAATACTTCTTTCAAAAATTCAATCACAGTCTTAGAATTACAACACTCATGCATTTGGAAACTACCCATTTAGAAGTGTAATCCACCAACAACACAACAAATCTCTCATGAGAAGGCATAAGTTCAAACGGACCTGCAATATCTAATCCCAACTTGGTCCAGACAGTAGTCGGAACCTCAACAGGTGAAAGTGGGGCCTGACTAGTGGTGTGTGATTTGTCATTGACAGCACATAAATGACAATCTTTGACTACGGATTCCACCATTCGATCCATACCAGGCCACCAGTATCTTTCTCTCAGCCGAGCCTTCATGAGATTCCTACCCAAATGTCCTTCATGAGCAAGATTAACAACTCTTTCTCTTAGACCACTTGGAGGCACGATTCTGTCACCTCTCAATAAGTTATCTTCGAAAAAAGACAATTCATCTTTCACTGTCCAATAAGGCTTCAAATCACTCTCAAGGGTATCATAGTTTGGCCACCCGTTCCTGATGACATTCTTTAATAAACGAAAAATGACGTCATTTTCAACATACTGAAACCATTCTTCCTTAGATATGCTAGACTCCAATACCCAATTTATACTTGTATTGGCACCATCAGCAACACAATTTCTTTGGATGGGAAGACGTGATAAACAATCAGCAGGTTTATGATTCTGACCTGGAATATACTGCACCCTGAAGTTATACTCCTGCAAACCTTCACTCCATCTTTTTAACCTAGGTGTCATGTGATCACTCTGATGACAAGAGAAAATTTGGACCAAAGGACGATGATCAGATTTAACAATGAACGGTATTCCCCACAAGTAAAATTTAAAGTGGAGTACAGACCAAAATATTGCCAATGCCGCTCTCTCAATACACAAATAATTAAATTCGGCTTCCTTTAAGGCTCTTGAAGCGAAAGCCACAACAACTTCTTCACCATTCACAACTTGGGAAAGTACAGCACCCAGACCTTTAAGGCTGGCATCAGTTGTCAAAATAGTCTTAAGTTTTGCGTCAAAATGACCCGGAGTAGGCATTTTACCAATTTCTTTTTTCACCAATTTGAAAGCTTTCTCACAGTCAACAGACCACAAAAAATGTACACCCTTCTTTAAAAGAGATCTTATGGGTTCAACAAGACTGGCAAAATCCTTAACGAACTTAGAATAAAATTCTGCCATTCCTAAGAAGGACTTGACTTGATCTTTATCTACGGGTGTTGGTGCGTTCACAATGTTCTCCGCTAATTCTAATTTGGGCTGAATCCCATTCCCAGAGATAACATGTCCCAAATACGTGACTGACTCTAAACCAATGCGACATTTTTCTCTCTTGACAGTAAGTCCACTAACATTTAACTTATTAAAAACTGATCTCAAAACTTTGTCATGTTCACTCTCATCTACCCCATGAACCAAAATATCGTCTTGAAAAAACATCATGTTGGAAAGGCTGCCAAGAACCATTTTCATTACTCTTTGAAAACACGCAGCAGCCGAAGCTAAACCAAATGGCGTTCTTAGAAATTGGTACGCACCTAAAGGTGTGACAAAAGATGTTAAATGACTAGAATCTTTATGTAATACAATTTGGTGGTAGGCTGAGGAAAGATCGAGTACACTGAATATTTTTGCTCCTTTCAAAATACTAATACTCTCTGCAATGTTGGGCAATGGTTGTCGATCCACCCAGATCCATTCATTCAAACCACGCAAATCCACACACATCCTGATCGACTTCCCCCCATCCTTGGGTGCCAAAACTACTGGACTTAGCCATCCAGAGGATTCAATCTCTTCAATTACTTTCAAATTCAACAATTTCTCAATCTCATGCTTGAGTGGCTCCAGCATCATGTTAGGTACTTTCATGACTTTGTGTACACACGGCTTGGCAGACTTCTTAAGAACGATCTTGTGTTCAAATCCCTTCAAACACCCCAAGGCGTCAGAAAAAACATTAGGATAATCAGCAAAATATTTATCAGACCCACTCACAAAATCTACTTGAGTGGGAAGAAAACTAGAAAGAAAGTCTTCCATCAGCATGACTTGGTTCTTGGGGTCTTCGGCTCCAGGATTAAGAATAATACCTAAATCATGCTGATGTCGCCATCCAAGTAGATTGTCACCTCTGACAGCAACATAAACTTTGCCACTAATACTCTTGCCTTTGAAAGAAATGTTGGCCACAGTGTATCCTAAAATCTCTATTTTAGACTTGTTATAACTTATAGGAGAAATGTCAGCAGGTAAAAGTTGAACATTTTCTAAACCTACAGCTTCATCCCAAATCTTGTTCCCAATTAAGGTAAAAGGAGATCCTGAGTCTGCCATGAGTTTAAATTCAAATTTGTCAATTCTTATATCACAGAACGGCATAAAAATATGTTCCGTGTCAACCATTTCATCCTTAACATTAGAAACCACGACAGTACGTACAATGTCAGAATTATACTCATTGGTGTCCCTCTTCTTACCAGACCTACACACACGTGCATAATGTCCTTTGATGCCACAGTTATTACAAATACTGTCCTTTGCAAAACAATGAGGAAAATTAGAAGTGTGGGAAAAACTACCACACCTAAAACAACGTATTTTCTGATTGTTAAAAGGACGCTGTTGACGAAAATCACGTTCCTTAGACAAGGTAGATTCTTTAGAAAAAGGACGATTATCAAAGGAACTTTTCTGAGGTACTGAAGTCTTCTGAGACGGTTTGCTTTTAGAACCAACACTTACTTTGGCAATTTCTTCATGACACTCACCAGCAAATTCATTTTCTTCTAACATGTGTACGGAGTCTGAGACTTTTTTTTAATTATCACTAACAGTATGACTTTCATCTTCTTTATTCTTCCTTATTTCCTTGACCCATGTAGAAGTATTCTCCATGCCCTCTACAATATCTACAGCTTCTTTCAAAGTGGGGTTCTTAGACAATAACTTCTCTTGAACCCTCGAACTGTTCGTGCATCGAACAAGTTGGTCTCTGACAAGAGATTCAGCTAAATCTCCAAAATCACAGGTGCGAGAAAGAGTCTTCAAAGAAGCAACATATGTCCCAACACGTTCACGAGAACCTTGAACACGAGTAAAGAATCTATGTCGTTCAAGAACAACATTGATTCTTGGACCAAAATATTGTTCTAACATAGTCATGGACATTTCAAAAACATCCGCAGGTTTACCATCAGCTCCACCAACAGGTATACTGTCCATGCTATCATAAGTATGTCTACCTTCAACTCCTAAATTGTGTAACAGAATGGCTTGTTTTCTAACTAATAGCCGAAAATTTCTCGCCTCCAATAGCAACTAAGTATGAGTCAAACAAGTTTCTCCATCTCTTCCAATGAAGAATAGGTTCACCTTCTTCTGAAAGAAATGGAGGTGGTTGTGACATGCTAGATGTTGTAGCCATAATGAAATATTTGAATGAAGACCAAAAAAAAACAAAAAAACAAATAATGAATTGCAATAACCTCAAGGCAATAAAAGAATATTTTTTGATACTGATAAACAGTGACAAGTATCAATGAAAACCAAATTTTCCAAAATATAACTGTGCACAATGGATTACAATACAGTAATAAATGACGTGTAGTTGTGCACTCTAGCGTTAAATGAGTGGTCCAAACTGAAACAATTGATGTGCAACTGTGCACATTAGTGTGGAAATTACAGTATAGGAAATAAGTAATGTATAGCTGTGCACATCAGCGTAGAACGAGTAAACCAAACCTTAAAACAATCGATGTGCAGCTGTGCACATCAGCGTGGAGATGGTGAACTGACTTGGAGAAATAAGTAATGTATATCCGTGTGTATCGGCGTTTAAAAGGAAATCGATGTGCAGCCGTGCGCATCGGCGTGGAAGTCAAGACGTGCTTAAGTCAGTAATTGGTGCACAGCCGTGTGCATCGGCGTAGGACGCGTAGTCTAGGAAACCAAAAGATGGCCGCTAACGCGATGATGCAGGACGTTGTGTTGAAACGTTGCGTGATGACGTCAGACGTCAGACGTGAAGCGTTCACAACTCCGCTGACAGAGGCTGCACTCGCGTTGGTTGAGGCTCCCGAATGCCGAATGGAGGCAGTCACGAAGAGAAGGCTCCTGCATGCGACGTGACGCGAGGCAAGTCTAGCGTTGTAATTTTTTGAAAGTCAACAAGGCATTGTAAAGAACGGTGAATCCGAAAATATGACCCAGAAAGTGTAAAAAACGTCAGAATTTCACAGGGCAAGACGGAAATCACCTCTAGTTCAGCCAAGGCAAATTTACATTCAAAGTGAATAATCCAAGGTAATCCAAGGTAGTTTCATGAAATTCCAAATATAATCAGAGATAGTCTGATGGGGTATCAGGCCAAGTCAATCAATCAAATAAAAATTTAGTTTATGCTTTTGGAACATATTTTAAAACTTTGTACCTCATCTTAAGTCTTTCCTGGGTAGAACCGCTAGACAGGAGGTTCACTTTCAGCGGTACTAACGCTGTTTGGGGGCATTCTTGGCTCACGGCCGCCATCGCTGCACAGGCGAGGCCACGCCCACCCGACAGGACACGCCCATAACCCCTCTCCCTAAATGTGCCTTCCTCGCAAGCGCAGCGGACGAGCGCAGCGGGAGCGCCGTTTGCGCGCCGAAGGCGCGCTTAAGGCAAGCCCGTCTGCGCCCGTCCGCGCCAAGACCGCGACAGGCGCAGGAGACTCTGGACCCGGACTCCCTACCGTGAGTTACCAGCCTAACTTTCTTCGTAACCTTCGTACCGGTAACAACTGTACCTGTAAAGTTGACATGAATACCATCACGGGGCATTTCAGCTGCAGGCTATGCAGATGGACTTCTTCCCCGGCCAAGACCACAATCCCTCAAACAAATCTTAGGGACTCCAACCAGCTTTTTCAAGGAGGGCTGATTAACGCACGCTCCATGTGCTGCCACAACCAAGACATAAAGGATCTCGTCCAGGAATTAGACCTTGATTGCCTTTTCATTACGGAAACCTGGCTCACGGAAAACAGCAACCCGGACCTAGCCACTGCCCTTCCACAAGGCTATACTATTTTTAGACAAGATAGACTGAAGGGAAGAGGAGGAGGAGTAGCCCTGTTGCTACGAAACTCCTTCAAGTGCCATACCTTCACCCTCGACTCCCTAAAAGGAGCTGAATCCCTCGGCTTCTCAATTAAACTTAACGAGTCAGCTTCCTTCTCAGGAGGACTCATCTATCGCCCCCCGAGTACCGCCACTGGGTTCCTTGAAACCCTTAGTGATGCCCTTGGTCAGCTTTTAACCCGATACCCACACGTCACCCTCTTGGGCGACTTTAATCTACACCTCGACTCCACAGAGGACGCTCAGGCACTAAATTTCCACCAAACTTTGGACATTTTTAAACTTCAACAAAGGGTCAAACAACCCACTCATCTAGCCGGACACACACTAGATGGGCTTTGTACTAATTTTCCTCTTCTAAATGCCCAGACCCCCGTCCCACAAATTTGGACAGACCACAGCCTGATCCCGTTTACCATCAAGACCACGCGCCCTAAATACTCGATTAAATCTAGCCCACTTCCTGACAACCATATCCATTGGAAAACGGTTGAAGAAATTTTTAAACTTAAGCCTACCATTGAGACCCAATCCCCTAGCCTGACGGGTAACGTTGAACAGGACTCCAAACTTTTCCATAATTGGATCCAACAAGAAATCAAATCACGCGCCCCTCCCAAACATTCTAAGAAAACAGAGAAAAAAGGCAAAATAAGTGCCCCCTGGTTCACGCCAGAATTAGCTAAAGCACATCTACTCTGCAAGAAAGGGGAACGTAAATGGCGTAAAACGTACGATAGCACGGACAGAAACTCCTATGTCCAACTAAGGAAAAGCTACCACCTCATCATAAAAAGCGCAAAAAAGGATTTCTACATTAAAGCCATCAATGAGTCGAAGCAAAAACAGAAAACTTTGTTCGCAATTGTCAAAACCTTCACTCATCCCAAAGCTTTACAGCCTGAAATTCCCCCTTCCCAAGATCTCTGCGATCAAATAGCAGACTTCTTTGAGGAGAAAATCAACCTCATTCACAAAGATTTTCCCCCATATAAAGTTCCCCAATCCTTCATCCTCTCGGAACAAGCAGGTAATACAGCAGGAAATCTAAAATCATTCTCACCGGTCAGTCTAGCACAAACCCGCGAAGTAATTCTAGCGTGTAAATCAGGGGCCCCCTCCGACTCCTGCCCACCCAGAATTCTTCACCAACTGATCGAAGCTATTAATCCCATCATAAATCAAATAGTAAATACCTCCCTCACCACCGGCACTGTCCCGAGAAAATGGAAACAAGGCACCGTGAAGCCTTTGATGAAAAAACCTAACAAATCCCCCTCAGATCTCACCAATCTCCGCCCAATCTCACTTCTCCCAATTCTGGGAAAAATTACGGAACAGATAGTTCACAAGGAACTCAAAAACTACCTGGAAAAGAATAACATTCTCCACCCCCTTCAATCAGGCTTTCGCCCCCAGCACTCGACGGAAACAGCCTTGATCGAATTAACGGACTCCATAAAACTCCTACAGGACCAAAGAAAGAATGCTGTGCTGATTTTACTTGACTTAACAGCAGCATTCGATACCATCTCTCACGCCATACTTCTAGATAGGCTTAAGGCAATCGGCATCTCCGACCTAGCACTGGACTGGATAACATCCTTTATAACTGAAAGATCACAATCCATCACACTAGGTCCCTTCAGCTCCACAGAGAAAAAGATTCGATCCGGAGTCCCACAGGGCTCAATCTTAAGCCCTCTGCTTTTTAACGTCCACCTCATCCCCCTCATTTCTCTGATCGAATCATTTGGCATTACTGTTACATCGTACGCCGACGACACCCAACTCGTCGTTCCATTAGATGATAACACAACAAATGCCGAACAAAATCTCAAAAATTGCTTAAAAGATGTCTTTCTGTGGATGGAAACTAACCACCTCAAGTGCAATACAAGCAAAACAGAAATCCTCCCCATGGGGAAAAATGTAAACTTCTGTCCTAATCTCTGGTGGCCAGAGGATTCCACCGCTCCCCCCCAGACCGTCACAACAGCTAAAAACCTTGGAGTCTTATTTGATACTGATCTATCCTTTGATCAGCACGCCAGGCACCTGGCAGGAAGCTGCTTCGGGATTATTAAATCCCTAAAAAAATTCTTTGACCTTCTACCAACGGAGGCAAGAAAGGCGGTAGCGGTCGCACTAATCTTAGCGCGTCTCGACTACTGCAATGGTCTATTAGCAGGTGTGAAGAAAATCACACTTAAAAAACTCCAGAGCATCCAACATTCCGCCGCTAGACTGGTGCTTAAACTCCCCAGGAGGGCTTCAGCCTCTACCGCTCTGAGAACCCTCCACTGGCTGCCTCTGCACAAAAGGATCTTTTTTTAAATCCTTATCATCGCTTTCAGGGCATTTCACAGCACTGGCCCCAAATATCTAATTAAACGCTACCCACACTACATCCCCCTGAGGACCCTGAGATCCTCCAACAATAACCTGCTCAAAATTGCCAAATTCAACCTAAAAACTAAAGGGGGTAAAACCCTGACAAATCTATCCTCCAGAGCATGGAATTCCATGCCGCACCATCTGCGGTCACAAACTAAAGAAACTCAGTTCAGAAAACAGCTAAAAACATGGATTTTCAGCCTCCCAGATGAGTATGTCATGGCCGCCATCTAATTCCGCCTCACTAACCCCATCTGATTTCTCACTTTTCAGCCAGCGCCAGGATGCTCCTTTCGGAGCGATAGTTGCGCTCTACAAATATCCAATACAAATACAAATACAAAATACAAAGGTACAATCAGAGACATATGTTCTAAGATGAATCCAATTAAATAGTACCTGAATGAGTCCAAGTATAAGTCCAAATCCAAGTATTGTAGGGTATCCAAGTGAAGATGAAAATTCAAAGTTCTTGTCAAAAGTAAATCCAATTTCACATCTAGGGGAATTGATGGTTGTGAATACTTGTCCCCAATCAAGCCTTGACCCTCGTCGCCAGTAATAAAAGCATTCAATCCAAGAGAAGCTGGAGTTGTAGAGTAGCTTTATTATACAACCATCAACAAGTCCTAGTAACAGTAAACTGAATTCTCAGCAATTGGAATGTCATAATTCTATCAATGATGTAATCAACCAGGAAAGACTCTTAAAGATACAGTAAACATAACAGGTATATTTTAACATACAGAAAAATTTGATATTTTGTTTTGGAATATTGTGATGTTTTTTCATGCAGATGAATTGGATTTTATGTATTGGAACATTGTGATGGTTTTAATTAACTATACAATAAAGAATTTCTCTCTTTCTCTCTCTTCTAGAAACACACAAGCACACACAGACCACAAATCCCCTGTTCATTAAAAAGTCCCCATAAACATACACAGCCATATGTCAACTTCTCATACATTCTGACTCACATGGACACACACACACACACAGCATCGTAGATGAGAGTTCCTGTTACCCTTTATGAATCAGGAGTCTGGAACCTCGGACTGCAGTGGACAGTCAAGACTCTCTTAGTTGCCATGCCTTCCACATGATGTGAGGCTTTGCTCATTGGACGTGATTTGCCGGTTTGTCCTAAGCACAACATAACACCAATCACCACAATTAATAAAATCAAATGCTTCTGCAAGATAAGAAGGATCTATTTTGTAGATGGATAGTTTAAATAGTTCCACAAGTGAGGCAAGTGAGGTGACTCAACTCAGTCAACAGCAAAAACACCAAGGACCTGAGTGAAAAGTCAAACCCTTGTGTCTCTCTGAGGCTTGAGGAAGGGCAATACAGGATCCCACACTGCTGGGTGGTAATGAGCCTATGCAGGCTAATAAACAGGTATAGTCCTTCAATGGCCATAGCCTTTTCTCAAAATCCACAGTGAAACAGGTGTTGTCAGGTTCAGTAATAGCCAGTTATCTGCAAGCGTTTGTGGCTCCAGTTATCCAACACTGGGTGTGATGGAGGCACTCGTCATGAGAGGCCCGGTTAATTGTGATATGTGCTATAACTCCTCCTACAGCACAGACCGCCATTAGAAGTTGCATCTTCACCATGACAAACTTCAACAGTCCGCACTATCCACAATTTATCAGTGAAATATGCCCAGTGATTACTGAGACATGTTGCTTTTGGTGCATTGAGCACCAAAACCTGCATTTTAGTCCCATTATTGGGAACACACTCATAACTGGGCAGCTAATTATTAAAAACTATGCATTCTGGTTTTTATCAGGCCCGTATTAAATGTAAGCCCAAACTCTGGACCAATCATGGGGGCCTAACTGTGGAATTGGGTCAGCAAGAATCTGTGAGCAGCGCTGGCCAGGCAGGAAAATCTTTTGAGCCTTTAATTTGTTCTCTAGCAGGGCTCTGGCCTATTGAATTCTCGAGCATTCCCTCACAGGCTTTAGGACTTGGAAGGGAAAAGCTTCCGGAAGTTGGACACACACACACACACAAGGTAACAAGAAGTGGAGCCACTACTTTGTGCTGCAGTCACCCGTTCCTCATCTAGAACACCATTTCCACAAGGGGTCAAGAAGACCATCTCCCGTGGTAAAGGTACAGGAATCGGGATGCCCTATGGTGAGTACTCACTTTACTACTAAAGGGGGTCACTGTTCCTATAAGAAAGGGGTAGGAGAAGTTGTTGTAGGAAGAGGGGAAGTCAGAGTGACTTTACTTGATGCCCTCACACACCCTGAAGGATGTCATACTTCATCATAGGGCGGTGCTCCTTGTCAGGCCGGCACTGCAATGCCCTACGAGTCCCCGAAGGGTCTCTTTGTCGGAGATCTTTTTAGGTCTCATGCCCTATGATATGTGTGGGTTAGTGCTAGTTCTGTGATAGGTGAGTTAAAAGATGACTAGAGGGTATCTAAATTGAGTGGATTTAATGAAAGGGATCCCTCTGTCATGGTTAAAAAAAATGAAAGATTAAATGCTGCTCAAGGGTAATTATAGCCCTCAGTAGCAACAGGATATTGTGCATTTGTGAAAGTGAGATGCTTTAGGTCAACATGTTTCGCGCTCTTACTGGTCTCAGCAGGAGATGCTGAGCTCTTCTTCAGGACCAAGAAGAAGTGGAATATAGGGAACAAGTGTGTATGGGGTGGCCTCATCAATTGAAGCAGTGCCACCAGATGGACCTGTGAGGTGGTCTGATCTATGAGATATAGGTAGTTTTTCCCATGAGTCAAGCGAGTGAGTTTCTATCCATAACAATAGATATGTCACCAGGAACAACCTCTTGCACCTACACGACCACTCAATTGCTAGAAGGACTCACTTCAGCCATACCCCTGTTGTGTTCATGGGGAAGCAAACTGTAAAACAATTGGACAGCGCCTCCAGTAAGCTCAGTGGCATTGAGGATGTAGAAGAAAAATGCACAGCAGGTCAGAAAAGCACTAACTTACAATCCAAAGTTGCCTTGTTATATTCCATATAGGTATCTCAATATAGGCTCAGGTAACATCGGAACCTTTTACCTATACTCTCCCCTACAGTACACCCATAATGGCTCTTGGGGACTGACCTTTTACCTAGATACAACAATGCACACAGAACGCAGGATTTTCCCTGGTAAAAGCCTCATACATTATGCATGAGGATTCTTGGAAACTCAGCAGGACTACCATCTCCTGTATACTATCTATGTATAAAGTTCATTCCCGACGTCATCCTAAGTCCAACAAGTGGCACAGTAGAACCCCTGGGGAGAACTTTAGGTGTATAAACATCACATCTTGCTGAGACAAATAGAGGAGATCAGGATTTCCCTGCCGACACACTGAATTCGAGACGCTGAGGCTCCTGCATGCAGATACTCCAGCTCGCAGTGGTCTAACATCCCTTGCGGGGTGTCCAACTCGAGGCCAAGATGGGGTCTCACAGTCTCTCACTTTAGGTAATGGGGTTGACTTTATCCTAGAGAGATTATTAGCTTCACACCTACAGACACATGCTAGGTACACTTGGGTACATCTAGTTAGGGTAGCATCGTAGGAGTACGCATTTTATTGTCATGTATTTTATATACTTGCCTGTTTTCATGGTTGTAGAAAAATTGTAGAAATTTACCATCCTTTTACCTTCCTAGTACTTCATGATTGAGGTACACGAATCATTTAGAACAGAGGTATTCTATTAATGGGTTACATTACTATTGGCAAATGCAAAAACAAAGGCATTTCATTACTGCACAGAAGATGAGATACCGAACGAATATTGTCCATACGAGTAGATTGAAGTTCCGCTCACTTACCAGGAACATTTATACTGGTTTAAAGGCGCCCTATCCCATACAAGAAATAAAGTAAGACTTGGTCCACTCGGAAGAGATGGAGCAACATGGCCAGTACTAGCAGCCTACACACTACATCCTGACATGAAACAATGCCAGTAGGAGACTTACTTACACTTCATGAAGAATTATTAAAACATTACAGTTCGTGATAAGAACACTCACACTTCAGCCAGCAACAGCTACACCAACAGGTTAGATTCAAACATCAACGACTGAAATTCCACCACAAATGTTAAACACAGTGATGGGTAAAATGCCCACTAAACGTGAACAAATGCCATTCTGAGTGGCTCAAAAATAACACAGTTAGAGACGGTATTCCCAAACACCAGCCCACAAGAAAAACACAGAATGTTAACAATTTGCTTGCCCATGGGGATAACCTTCAGATAGAGGATTGTTCCTCTTGGGTGCAGTTTTCACTGCCATATATACCAGGACTCATGGTATCCCGTCACTAGCAGTAATACCAGATGTATTAAGACAAATACAGGACGAGTATGGAGCAGAATCTGCTCTGAACTTAGGGATGAAATTATTAGGTAATTTTGCCCAGGTATCAGCTATAATATTAGCAAATATTAAAGGGGAAGTAGCATCGGTGGCATTAGCGCCAACGCCTTTAAGCAAGCACCTGCTTCTCCAAAGAAGAAATGGGATAATAACAAACAACAAAAGAATTAAGAGAACAGATCTCAATCCAGAGGTAGGTCTCCTCAACAGGTGCCCTCCGAAAGGTATAACCTTAGGAATAGGGACAACATTAGAAAACCTGACAGGCATCAGGACACTGAAACAAGTTCCTCTTGTTCCTTTCAGAGTTCATCGAAAAACTCGGAGAGGGAAGGACAGTCAGAACACAGACAAGAAGAGCGTACACAGTCCAGAGACGCACAACGCACTTCAGAGTACGCACCCAAAAAACAAGAAAAGCCTGAAGCAAAATCTCAATTCACAAAGAAAAAAAGAAAAAAGAAAAAACTATCAGGTCTCAAAGTTAGACATGCCCAGAATTCTTAGGACTCAACTACTGAATGGGGAATGGGGTCTGACGATGCTAGACAGTGCAGCAGAAGTAACAATAGCTCACCAGAACCTCAATTTCAGGTGGAAATGTAGTTGAGTGAACATATCACGGTGGAAACACCTGATACTAGGTTAAGTGTCCCGCATAGGTTACATGAAATAACACTCCAAATGGAAGGGGACAGGCCCAGAAAAATTAAAGGCCTCTTTTGGGAGAACCTGAATTTTGGATAAGTCATTCTTTTAGCTGAAAGAAATTGGCCGCCTGATATTGTTATGGATTGCCCAAAGGGAGAAAGGGTAATTTTTCCAGCCTTTTCTGATCTTGTTTCTAACCACTTAAAATACACATACGCGCAGGAGTGGGCGGTAGCCCTTGCCCCTGCACTATATCACAACAACGTTGGATGGGATGAAGATTCAACCCACCACGTGATACCATTAAAAACTAGTCCAATTCCACAGAGACAGTATCCAATTAAGCAAGTAGCTAAAAAACAAGTCAGGGAGATCTTAGATCAACTTCAATACCAAGGGGTGATTGAAACTTGCACCTCTTCAATGAATAATCCTATGTTTCCCGTAATGAAACCTGACAACTCATATTGTCTAGTTTTAGACTATAGACATCTAAACTCATGTACAACTTTAACAGTACAAAACGCACACAGTGCCGCATTAATGAATAACATTGTCCGGAAAAAATACAAAACCACACTAGATATCTCAAATGGATTTTTCTGCCTAAATATAGTGCCTGAGGGTAGATATTTCATAGCATTTTCAGCGCTGGGGTCCCAGCATCAATTCCGTCAACTACCCAAGGGTATGACAACAACCCGGGGTTGTTCTCAGCTAGGGTAACTGAGTTACTTCAGAACCTGGATGACGAGGTGCTGTCCTATGTAGATGATATTTTTCTGATGGATGATGACCTGGAGGAATGCTTGACCAGGGTGAGCACCATCATTTTGGGATTTGCCTCTGAGGGCTACAAATTCAACTTTAAAAAATCAAAAATAGCCCACCTCAATGTCCTGTTTTTGGGATATTAGCTCTCAAGTGAAGGGAAAAGCTTGGTAGCTAACTTTACAGAAAAATGTGCGCTGCTCCAACCTCTGAAAACATTGAAAAATTTACAATCCATACTGGGATTCCTGAATTTTGGTAGAACATACATTTTGGATTACGCTGAAAGGGTTAAACCTTTCTACGACCTCATAGGACCTGATTTTTCGGTTAGGCAATGGACACAGGAACACACAGTTATCCTTCGTTCTCTACAAGCTGACATGGTGGCGTCTAAACTCTTACAGACACGCGTACATGCCCACAACTTAGTGATCCATATAATTGCGGGTCAATATGGGTACACCTACCTAACATACAATGAAGGCAAAACAGTACCCATAGCATACAAATCACACTTATATACGAACGCTGAGATGCGTTTTACAGCCACAGAAAACATTCTTATAGCCGTACAGACTGCTGTAGTGAGAGAAAGAGCACTGGCTCAGGGAAAACTAATAATTGTGTGATTCGGTACCGGCCTTAGAGGTTGCTACAAAGGCTAGAGTTCCAAATGCAAAAGCTCTACATTCGAGATGGATACAATGAGTGAATTTCCTCAATGCAATACAGATATGACCCTACTCTAAAAGCATAAGCATTCCTGCAATACGAACAGGAATATCCTCTCCCAAATAAAATAATGCCTCTAGATCAGTATGAGTACATAATTTACACTGATGGATCTGCTGAGCCGGCCATTGGAAGTAAACAACAATACAAACCTGCATGTGCAATTGTAAAATGTTGTATGCAGGATGGTAAGTTCCATCCAAGCTATACGAAAACACAGTCTCTAAGAGACTGCACGGCTCAGCTGGCAGAATTAAAAGCTCTATTACTGGCACTGATAAATACAGATTGAGAATTCCCCACACTAATTGTGTGCGATTCTTTTTACTGTGTCCAGTCATATAATTAATATCTACAATACTGGGGACAAACTGGGTTTAAAGACTCAAAAGGTGACACAATTAAGTAATAAATGGTATGGGAACAGGTAGTTGAGTTGAAAAACGAACTACAGAGAGCTCATGTGATACACACGCTGAGTCATCAACATGATGGCGTTCACGTTGAAGGGAATTCATAGGCTGATGAAGCCACAAAGGGGGCAGTACGAACTGCGTCCATAGCTGCAATCACACATTCAAAAACGAGAATAGATGAACAGATAATGGTAGCTATCATTGCGTCACACAAAGACAATAAGGCATTGCCGAAAAGTTTTCCACTCAAGTACTCCTACAAGTTAGACACAAATAACATTCCATTTGCTCAGATTCCCGGAGTGGGGGATAGAGTAATACCAAACATGGAACGCAGATTAGGCTTAATATTAGCGCACACAAGGGTCTAGGTTCTGCACACGCAGGATTTATGGCAACAGTTTCTTAACTGAAACAAGGCTATTGGTGAGTAGTAATAAAGTGTTACCTTTCATCACCATGCAATTTTGACAGGTGCCACGCTCTGGAAATGACGTAGGTAAGTGCTGTAGGAGTCCGCCCCAAAAGTGGGACATGTGTAGGGGCTGTAGGAGCCTGCCCCGGAAGTGGGCAATGTGTAGGCGCTGTAGCAGCCCGCCCCAGAAATGACGCAGGTGTAGGAGAGTCATAGGTGTTGCGTAGGGGTCAGGGGCACCTACGGTTAGGTTCAAGCCACCCCAAAAGGGCCTTCTAGGGGGGTTTAGGGTTATGGGATGAGTAAGTAGAGACTTACCTGTGTGTACCATGTTGGTTGGGCAAGCAGGAATATGTCTGGGCATGTTCAGCAGATAGTTGCGGCTGTAGGCTGGTGTTGCTTCAGCAGTGTCGAGGTGCGACTTTGGAATGGGAGCCCTAGAGAGGTGCTAGGGTCTTTTTGGAGGTAGACCATGCCCCCCTAGGAGGTGTGCCTAATGCATGTAGAGCTCCTAAGTGGTAGACCATGGTACAGGGCCTAGCCACAGCCAACCAAGGGCAGAATGAGCCAGGGCTCCCATAAGAGGAAGCAAGCTAGACTGTAAGTTTTCTGGTGCAACAAGTTTACCGCCTATTTTTAAATGTTTTGATGTAAAGTGACACTAGATATGAAAAAAATAAATAAATAAATGTTAAGTCACGAGGCTTGAAGGGGTGATTGGTGTGACGTAGAGGGATACAACCCTTTTTCTGAGCCTACATTGTATATAAGGGAGGCCCCTTAAAGGCTAGTGTTAAACCCAAGAGCTCCCATCTGCAAGAGAGAACCCTGGTATCATGAAGCGATACAACTATCTCACATGGAAGGATACCCCTGATTACGGCCTGAACACACTTAACAGATATTTTCGCTGCCTTCACCCCTTTGTAATGGATGAACAGACGCTGCAAGAGGTCCCTAAAGAGGGGTGCGCAGAAGTTATCATGAGGACCTGTATCGGTGGATGGCCTCACTCAGCCTCGAGGATCTACTGCAGCTGATATCACCTATTAAGGGTCAACAAGCGGCAGCAAACCTCAAATAAAGAAGTAAGGGTTGAAAATAGTTTCACAGACATGGAAGAAACTATAAACCCACCTAACTCCCGGGTTTATGAAGAAATTAGATTTCTAGAGGAGGAAGCAGGGTTAGAGGTTGCCGTCGGCCAGCAACCTGTTGTAAACAGCGATGGTTATGAGGAGATGGACATTGACATCTTGCAAGATTTCAGAGCAGCAGCCGAGGCCTCTGTAAACAGCGATAGTGGTTATGCTTCATTGAACACGAGTGACTCAAGATTTCAGAGCAGCCACGGAGGCCCATGAAAATGTGGAGGTTAGTATTATCTTAATGTAGACACTTTAAGCATATATGATGTTAACTAATAGCCCTTTTCTTTCTTTTTTGAACTGCAGAAGGCAGCAGAAAAATGTAATACGGTGAGGAGACTCCTAAGGCTGCTAAGACCTTCATTATAAACTGCTTGTGCTGTTCAAAACAGATTGAAAGTTCCACAAGCCAAAATAACGAGCTGTGTAAGGACTGTGAAAAAGCATATGATTCCGTACATCTTGATAAGGAGACCACATGTGTAACCTGCGAGGATAAAGAGTGTTGTGTATGCCTGTCTCAAGCGAGACTTTTATTCTCGATGTCATGGTCATAAAACTAAGGATCCACAACAGGCAGCTCATGCCTGCCTATTTCCATCATACACAACAGAAAATACCCGCTATACACGTCATTTGATAGACCCCCCAAGTTATATAAGCTGTTAAAGTCTGTGTACCAGCTGGCGGATAAAAAAAATGTCAGACCTGCTATGGTCCGGGTCTTGTCGCAGGCACTCAGAGGAATTCAAAATGTGTATCACATTCGCGCAAAATGTTCCAACATGCGGGTACAGTGCCAGCCAGCTATTAGAAAGAGGGCAAAGCATGTTGCTGACGTTTATTATAAAAGTAGAAAACTGGTGGGGTGTATGGCCCCTCGAAAAATGTTTTCAAATTAGAATAAATAAACAACTCTTATTAGGGACTTGTTACAAAGAGCCATAGCATTAAATGTATGAATGTTAAGGAATGCCATAAACGTTGCTGTTATAAGCTATTGTTTGACTGTTTATTACTAATTTTTAGGATGTGGAGCAGGAGATGGGGATCCCAGATGATTCTGAGCTAGCACCGGGATACCAGTGTATCGCTAAAGTGTTATATGATTTGCTTACAGAAAGAATAGCTGAAATACATCCAACAACATTGTGCTTTTTGCTAGAGGCCCCAGGCATGGCAGTCCTAGAGGCTTATGTGGATGCTCTGATAGTAGGTGGATGTCGGTAAAAGATGCATTCTGGAAGACGTATATATACTATATGCGAGGTTTAATACTATCCCAGATGTGCAGCTTAAATTTAGCCTTTGAACTTCTAACTGAAGATTATTTTAGAAACAAAGGCTTCCTAATGTGTGAGAGAGAATTGTATGAACCATTGACCACTGCCAGTATCCTAGCCGTACGGAGTTATTGGAGGGGTGATAGGGCTACGTATCTTTAAAAATATCAAGATATGTGAATTTACGCAGACACTTGAGACAAACATCCCAATTCTATATGTAGTGTACGCGCTAATATGTATGCATCTTGAAAAGCCTGTATACTTCTATACTACTATTATTAAAACAGTATGGGGTTCAGCATTTTGTAACGCACCCGGAGGTAAAAGCAGAGATTATAGTGCGCTTTAACAGAACCCTAAAATCTAAGATATGGAGATACTTCACGGCCTACAACACCTACCGATATGTACCGGTTCTACAGGATATTTTAGCTGTTTATAATGCCAGCTATCATAGAACTATCAAAATGGCCCCGGTAGAGGTAACAGCTAGTAATTCTCCTTCGGTGTGGAGGACAGTATACAGTAGTTACTTCGGCGCCAGAGTAAAGAAGCCTGTTTTTAAAAAAGGGAACCATGTCAGGATTTTAAAATTGAAAGGGTCTTTACGAAAGGTTATCAACAGATTTTCAGCAACAAGATATTTATAGTTGAGAGTGTGGAGCTTAAAGAAGGTGTTTAAATTTATAGGTTGAAGGACTACTCTAGTGAAGCGGTGACTGGTGTTTTTTACAGTGAAGAGTTACAAAAGGTCCCAGATGATGTAAATAGATTTTACAGGGTTGAAAAGATTCTAGAGTGGAAAGGGCGGGGGCAAAAAAACAGGGCTTTGATAAATGGCGGGGCTGGCCTAAGAAATTTAACAGTTGGGTGCTGGCAAACTCCCTGCTTGACGTGTGAGGACAGATAACTCGAAAAAAGAAGAACAATATGGAGACATTATCCTTTTATATTACAGTACCCTCTAATGCATTGCTGGGTATGTTCCCGGACCATAAAATATCAAATTACATGGTCAAATTGGCTAAACCGGTGGATTTGAAAGGGGATTGGGAAGTCGCCCCATCAGAAATCCAATACCCCCGTACATGGAATAGGTTTAAGAGGGCAGAAGCAAATTTCAGTATAAAGAATTCCCAAACTGAACCTTTATGCATCGCAGGTTTTCCCCACGGATACTAACCTACTGTTAACACGGTGGTGGATGCCATTGACAAGACAATATCTGGTATTGATGGGTATTCGTTCATTCAACTGGTGCTAGGTAGCGTTAGAAGGAAGTTTTTATTAAAGCGCCCAGCCAGGATGCACAGTTTGTCACTAAAGGGAATGTGAACAGGGTTTTAGGAACTGTACAACATATAAAAAACAAGCAGGAGCTAGATTTGACGTGTCCCGATATTGATGGGGGGGTTCTACACACTCTATGTCTATACGGATATAATAGAGCCTCAGAGAGTGGGAGACAGTTATGCTCCCTTGCTGAGATGGGATCAAGTGAGGGGTGAAAACAACACAATAGCTAATATTCAATATATTAAGCCTGACTATGTAACAATTTCTAAAAGCCATTTTGACACTATAACGATTATAGTCTTTGATGATAAGTCTGAGCCTGTGTCCTTTAAATACGGGAAAGTTATTATGGAGGAGTGTGGCTCACTGATTAGAGCGGCAGACACTGATGCAGAGGTCTGGCCTGGGACCAGGGTTCAATTCCCGTTGCGGCAGGGTCTTGAGCTCAAATATCCGCGGACCCGATAATTCTCTGCACGGTGCCTACTCTAATCATGGGGTCCCACGCTGCAACTCTGGGCAATAGCTTGCTTAGTCTCCACACCGGCCCAAATCGCTAAGGATGCCTGGCTTCACCAGGGGGGTGCCCAGGAGTTGGGCACCTCACAGGAACAGGCCAGGACAGGTTCATCAGTGGTTTATTCAGTGCGGGGACACACTGGTAAGTGTAACCATGTGCATTATATGCTTCAGAATTACAATTAAGCTTCATTTAAGGCCCCGCTGTGACAGTGACTATTAAGAGGTCTTCAGGGTGTTTATAAAATCCTACGGCAACCCATCTATGTATAGAGAGTATTATAGGCATCAGGCAGTATATGAAGGGACCCCCTACTTTCAAGGCGCTCCTGCTATGTTGTACGGGGCCAGCCTTGGAGGATTTTTCCGTAGTTCGTTCAGAAGGGCTTTGCCTTTTTTGAGAAAAGGCTATGAAATTGCAAAACCACACATAAAGACAGCTGCCAAGAATATCACCCAAGATGTGGGGGGTTCTGGGAAGTCGGCAGTCATTGAACGTATTAACAGACAGCCCCAAGAAGGATCGGGCTGTTGTACAAGCTACGCCTTAGTATTGAAAAGAAGAGGAGGTCTTCGCAACACCGAGGGCCCCTCTGCTCCCTATAAAAAAAGGAAGCATTCTTCAAAAGAGCTCACAAAAGAAGATCCCCAAGGCAGTAGAGAGCTATGAAAGAAGAGAACACCATCTAACGTTAACATTTTCTAAAAGGCTGTCCCCATAAAACATGGCTTTTGTACACTGCGCAATGGGTGAATGCGCCAAGTCAGAGTTAGATTTGTTTTCTCTGAAACCTACACAGACTAGTATCGAAAAGAGTTTTTTCATGGAAGTATCGCCATTAGCAGCTCTGACACCGCTGGCCCCAATAGAGTTTTACATGTCGGGGTCCACGGATATGTATCTATTTCTCAACAATACTCTGCTACATCTGGTTTGTAAAATTGTAAAAGTGGATTTATCCAATATTGCTGCGACCAATAGAGTGGCAACGACTGCTTACCCAATCGCGACGATGTTTAATCAGGTGGACATTACCCTGGGCGACAGACTCATCACGCAAAATGACAACATGTACGCCTAAAGGGCGTACATGGAGAGCATTCTGAACTACAGCAGCAATGCCTTGGACACACAGCTTTCAGCTGGACTTTTCTACAAAGATACTTATGCTCAGTTTGAAAACACTGCTCTAGATGGGCCTAATACAGGCTTTGTAAAAGAGCAATCCTCGCCTCCAGCATTAGAGAGTTTGACCTCCTGGGGCGAATACAATCAGACCTTTTCTTCCAAGATAAATAATCATTAACGGCATCGACCTCAAGATCAAACTTAACCGCAACAAAGACGCCTTCTGCCTCTTTGCTGGGGATGCTGAACAGTATAAACTGCTCATACAGTGTGCTAGCCTGTATGTAGAGAGTGAATGTGTCACCAACGGTCAGATTGGATCATGCAGAAGCTTTACAACTGTTGAATGCTAAATATGCCGTTGAAAGAGTCTTTCTGAAAGTCTACAACATACCAGTTGGCACCCGATTAACACAACAGCAACATGTATTTCTGGGGCAGCTACCAAAACTTGCTATTATAGGGTTTGTTGACAACACAGCTTTCAGCGGGCTACACACCTCAAACCCTTTTCATTTCAAGCACTACGGTATAAACTATGCCACCCTCATCCACGAGGGAGCTGTCATACCTGCAAAACCATACACACCCAGTTTTGGATCTGCAAATTTTATTAAAGAATATCTTGGTTTAGTGTTGATAACTGGGAAACACCTGCGTGATTCGGGGGTCGTCATAGAACGTGAAGGATATGGCACAGGCTACACGCTATTTGCCTTTGATCTAACCCCTGACATGGAAGATGGTGACCACTATAGCCTGGTCAAAAATGGAAATCTAAAAGCTGAAATCCGCTTTAGCGCCACTCTGACTGTGAATGTGAACATGGCGGTATTTGCAGTGTTTGTTAGTGTTATACAAGTTAATCACGCACAACAGATTCTGTTTGATTATCTTCAAAAAAGAATATGAAATGGACACCATTCACATGTGTGACTTCTTAAAAAGACATAAATACGCTAAGAAATACTTTTTAGGTGTTTTTCCAAGCGACGGTCTGTCAGCTGAAATAAGTCATGAAAGACCTCGGTCTGCATCATAAAGCAGGAACACACTGGGCTGCTATGTTTTTAGACATTGACCGGGTAATTGTGTTTGACAGCCTTGCAGAGTTTCCTGAGCACAGCATCTATACAAAGCCGATATTTAAAAAAAGTGTCTTCTAGGGTGGAATATAACAAGTTGCCGGTGCAAGATTCTCTATCTCTATCTATTACGTGTGGGGTACGTTGTATATATTTTATCTGTAAAATGTCAGAGGGTCTAACTTTTAGAAATGCTTTACATTTATATTCAAGTGATCAGGTAAACAATGATAGGCTTGTTACCCGCTATATGAAAGAAGGCTTGAAGTCTATTCCCAGCCTCATACAATATTTGTCAAAAGTGTACATTTTTGTAATACTTGGTAGTGTAACGCTCATGTTCAAATTAAATAAATTAAAAATAAAAGCATATATTCAAGCACTTATGCTGACTCCGCGTCTTTTATTCTGCAACAAGAAGAAAAAAAAAAGCCAGAAGAGTGTTAAAAAAATTATAGTGTTTATTACAGACATTTTACAAACATTTTGAAATATTCAAATAATTACACACATAAAAGCTACTACATAGATAATAAAGCAGTACATAGTAAAGACTGTAAGGGTAAACACAGCTCTGTACACCCTTCTTATACAGAATATAAATTCAAACAGTAACATTACACAAGCAACTTATTTTAATATGGTAGCCAACCCTTCATTTTAAATAGAGACTTTTTAACCTCAAGAGGCACATCTCCAGGGTTATTTGAGGGGGCTAACTGTGAAAATAAAGGCGATGTAGGTACTTTTGAAGGGGTGTGAAAGGCAGATTGTAGCGGTGTGGATGTACCACCAGCGTTCCTAGGGTGTTTCAGAAGTTCAAGTTGGTGGCAGTGGTCTGTGCTACCTACAAGCGACGATGGAATGTTGAGTTCCGCTGTGGCACTTAGAAACTGCACCCAGCCTCTAGGTGCTGTCTGTCGTGAGAGCGTTTTGGGATGTGTTAGACTTTTGATCAGATCGTAAATGTGTGACCTAACAATTGGCTGCCCTTTGTAGATGAACTCACAGCGGTCATTCCATGATGTTAGGTCTTTAGAAACAGCCATTTTACTTAATAGCATCTGCGCTGCCCCTCTATACCGCTGACTTATATTATGTAACAAGCTTTCAACAAAAGCGTCAGAGGGTGTAGTGTAGCTCCTATTTTCCCAATAGGCTCTGCGCATTGGAATAGTACCTACAGCAGTAAAGGCCTAGGCCAGACGTTAACTAGGTCTACTACTGTCGATACTAGACTTAATTTTTGGGTTTGCCAGCTAAGCTCAGAGTTCGCTAGAAACTTTCTCGAATGTTCAAGGAAGGAATTAACTCCCCTGATTAGACAAGAAGGGATTTAGTTTCTGACAACCATAGAACATGACAACTTTGCTCTCCCCTAATCAAGAGTCAATCTCAAGAGTCGTGTGAGCACAAGGCAATTATTTTACTCAGTCAGTACGTGCATTCTTAGTCTCATCAGAATGTAGAGAAAAGGAAGAGACGGGCGTGTTCAATAAAAGGTGTTATTTATTGATCAGTCTCTTTTCTCATACATGAGAAATGGATCGATATTATTGCAATACATATAGTTAAGTAAAGTGCATACATTAAAAGCAATAGTATAAAATAATACTGTAAAAACATTGATATGGTTTCTGAGCCATATGATGTTTAAAAATGATTAAAATATATTTACATACACATATACATTTGACTAAACGTACTCAACTGGTGTTTCTAAATACGCCTACCCCGTGTACCTGACCTAAGTCTAATGCGTGGGCGGGAATAGAAAGTTACAGTTTAAGTTAAGTTTGTTTTTGCCAAGTGAATAACTAAAGAATTCTCTGTGAGGGGTTATTCAGTTCTGTACCTGGAAGTTAGGATGAATGAGGAATGGTATCTCTTTCTCTGCTCTCGATATTCCAGGCTGCCTGCGAGGGCTGCCCAGAAGCGCCGGTGCTGGGTCTCTCGGCTTGAGATAGCAGCGCGTCTCTCAGCGCGTCAGGAAGGCGGGGCTGCTGCCAGCGGGGTCTGCTTCTGCTCTCGGCTTCGGCAAGTATGGCTGCTCCGTCTTGTCACCACGCGTGTGTTTGCATAGGGCAAGGTCGGCAATATTTATACCTTAAAGGTGCCGAGATTGACGTAAGGATGGACATAGGTACGTCAATAAAGATGTCATACGACTTGCTCGTTAGCACATTCTTTTGCAAAAGTTCTCTGTGAAATCAAAACAATGGCCGCACGGATTTTCCAGGTTGTCATAGGTTTGATTTGTTATGAGAACGTCGTATGCCTTATCAGGGGCTGGAGGAATGTCGCTTGTCTAATTAGATCTCAAGCGTTATGACCTAATCAGATAACACGTTCCTGTGCCGTAGTGTGACTGCGTCAGATAACGGTATCTGCATCATGGGGGTTTTCTTGCCTCATAGGCTGACTGTTAGTTAACTTGATAGTTAGTTTAACCAGAATAGGGTCAGGAATAGGGGGACTGATTCAGAACCTATAGAAATACACGACACCCACTCCACGCTAACTATGGTCATATCTACTAATCTACGCATAGTATAACATAGTACATCATACTATAGAGTATAGTGTATACCTTACCACCCCAAAATACATAAATGCATTTTGAAATTTTCAAATATACTGAAAAATTGCAGTCATATATATTGTATGCACTTAAGCTATGAATTAAATGCAAAAGTAAACACGCATTGTTATGCATTATTGCTTTTTGGTATATGAGAAATACACATGAAATGGCTCTTAATATGGCTATACAGAAAGGAAGTTCGAGACCATTTCATCACATAATAAAATATTCGTGAACACCCCAGCGGGCAGCTAAAGTCTATATAAAGTATCTAAAAATAGAAATCTTAGTTCTCTAGGAATAGTTTCTTACTTTAAGCAGAAGATCAGTGTCCCGGAAAAAAATATATAGAAAAATATTTTAGGAGCTTACTGAAAAAATTGCTGTCCGTGTACCGGATGGTAATTGTTCATGTGACTTTATTTTTTCAGGGAACGCCGTGTGCGAGTTTACTCAAAAGTCTCTATTTCTGTTCCGGAGAGAACATCATATCATTCAGGCTTTCGAAAAAACTGTCAACAGCTTCATGGGAAAGTTCCACTAAGTCGGAAATAGGGGTAACCATGCATTCATGCGCATGATTGTCTCCATTGACATTCTGATTCGCATTGCTGACAGAAGGTCGTACCTGTTCGATGTTGCTTTCATCTTGAACTTCACTACTCTTCAATCGCAGTGGTGAAGATTCCAGGAATGCCGTCATCAGGATTGGCAGCCTTTGAGGGCAGCACAAAGCGTGAACCTTGGTAGGAACCAACAGTGTATCTGCATCCACCGGCGCATCCGATTGTAGCGTCAGACAGGTGTCTAACACGCATTCTTCTCCGCATAGCAGACACCTTAGTACAGGTAAAACACACCTTTGCCACATTGGTCGAAATGATAGAAACCAAGTCATGTTTAGGTCTCTAAGCCGGGAGAGTCCCAGGATTTTTGATATCCGGTCCCGGTATCCAATGGCTAGAATCGTATCTTCCATTGTCGCGAGAGTTTGATCTGTGACATGGGTTGCCATAACGAAAAATAAGGACTAGGAATAGGATTCCTGCAATTAGTCCTAGGATCAGGGGAAGTCCGCCAAAAATCGAATGGACGAAATCTGGAAAAATACCCAGTATGGCTTTGAATGGTGTTAATGCCATCGAAAATACTGTCTTAAATACCTTTGAGACCCCTGTGGTATCAGAAATATTTAAGATTTCGCTTAGGATTTCCGCGAAATGTACGGGGGAATTAGTTGATAATAATGTATGTATCTCTGCAGTCGTCCTTGCGACTTGTAGATCATACGTTTCTTTAGATGGCGTGAGCCTTGTAGGCGTCTGAAGAAGCACTGTTTTCATTCTGCTTAAAGTATCTATTCGAATAGAAGTAATTTTCAAACTGGGCCATGCCCTTGCCTCCCTGTCTGGAAAGGAGCTGGGAAATAAAGAACGTCCACAGCACTTGACCTTCGCCGTTGTAGTTACTAGATAAGGAGTCCCGGGCATAAGACTGCAACATCTGCGGTCTACAATAAGAATGTAACTCCCATTATAGAGTCTTTGAAAGAATGGTTCTATTTCAGTTGCAGGTGCGCCTTGCTGGTGACATGAAAGGTTGTATGAATTCCCTTCACAGGCTCCGTGCAAACTAATTCCGTTACACAGAAGCGTGCCGCTTAGTGACATAGCACAATTGTTGCCACTAAGAAACACTTTCTGTCCTTTATTACTGACACATGCATGTGAATAGGGCAGGTTCCAAGTTGTTTTAAGGTACCCCTTTCCCAATTTCTCGTACATGCCAGCCTGTATATATTTTTGGCAGTATTGAAACCTGAAGGTTGAGATTGGAATATTTATGATTCCGTGGATTATCCATTCACTGACAGGTCGTTCTGACATTGTCATTGGTAATCTTTCTAGTTTTTCAATGCTCAAGATTGTATAATCAGCACCCTTTTGCGCCATACCGATTTGTCTATCAGTAAGGTTAAAGATTTGGAATAGTGACGTTGTGTTGATTAAACGCCAAGGCACATAGCCTGAACGCAGATTTTGTAACGTCCAGCCAAGCTGTACAATAGAACGCAATTGTGACTGACCATGTTGTAATAACAGTAAGTCTTGCGATAATATATCGATTGCTGAAGACACAATGCTGTCCAATGAAAGTATTCTGGAGGACAGAGTCATTACCCATTGTCCACTACAGAAAGTGATTTTTCCAAATTAATACGGTCAATTTCCCGGTTCTTTCTGCTGTCTCAATTTGAGTAACCTTCCAGGCCTCATTGTATGCTGCATATACAGAGGCTGCTATGAAACGCTTTTGACGCTGTTTGCGTGGTCCCATTATGAAATCACGCAAGTCAGCACCATCAGTAAGCAAAGTTAGGTGTTGCTTAATTTCAGGCAGTGTGGAAGTCTGTAGCCATTGAAGGCATAATTTGCCCACACTGTAGGTTGTTATTATCCCTGGGTGATGATTTTGGGGATATCTAGGGTCTGGCCTGGTCATTTTGAAACCCTGTGTTTTATTCAGGAATCTATCTTGACAGTTATTTGTATCTGTGGGCCAGATCAACCATTGTTTCCAATCAGGATGTGTTCTGTTTTGGTTAAGTACATGGTTTATGTCTATTTCTTCATCTGTATCAGAGTTATTGCTAAACATTGTTGGCTTTGGAATAGACAGGTTATTTAAATCTTTGATTTTGGCTAAGCCAAGACAGGTGGTTTGTTGAACAGTGTCATTTAAAAATATCATTTGTTCTGGGATCATGCAGGCTCTAAACAAAGCTTCTAAACCCTGTACTTGCCATTCTTTTGTACCCCAAACACTTTTCAAATCAACATTTTTGTCCCAATAATCAAATCCAAAAGTATTCATTTTTTCAAAGAATGAATCTGAATATATCAATTTTGTGTTGGTTATCATGGTTTTCATCCCTGTCTTGTTTGACAATTTGTAATAAAATGTTTCAGCATTAGTTATGTTAAAACCTGAAAAATGTGAATATTTGTCATAAACGGTTCTAGAGCTCCCTTTTGGAGGTGTAGCACAATGTTCCCATTGATTATAATTTAAAACATTTCTAGGTTCTGCAGATTTATGCAAGAAATGGTTACCATAATGGTTATAGCAATACATACTATCATAATTTGTAGAACCTTGCAAATAATCATGTTTTGTAAATTTAGCAGACATTACTAAGTCAGACATCATATTGTTAATACTTTCAAAGTCCCAATCATCAGCAAATGAGTTTGGTTTTGCAAAGTCACTCAAGGAGATCTTGATTTGGTGTGGATATTTCAGGATCTCGACCGGACCATACATTTCATAGTCAGTGTTGTCCCAGGCTACCCCACCAGGTATCGGATTGGCTGTGAGGTTGGCTGAAGAAAGTTCTGGAGAAAGTTCTCTTTTCTCGACGTGTGAAGATGTGTGTGGTTTGAGGACCAAGTTGATGTTCTGACTTGCTGTGTCCATTTTAGCATTTTTTCCCTCAATGAAGCGTCCCAAAGTAAATACCATGATGAGCCAAAGTATGAGGATAAATGCACCAAAACCCACCCAAAATTCAATCCATGGAGAAACCAGATATGTTTCTTTCAGTTGTTTCAAAAGTTCCTTAGCTTTGTCTTTAAAGGATTTTGATGATGGCTGTGTCTTTGGTTCACTGAAGCCTTCAGAGGAATCATCGAAGTTGATGAAGTAACCAGATGCAGTTCTGTCAATTGTTCCAATTGGTTCAGGATTTTTGTTTTTTGCATTGTCACTTGGTACTTCAGTATAGATTGGTGTGTCTCTGCTAAATGTTTTTATTTGGGTTTTCAGAGGTCTTAGTTCTATTGCATTGTTGCATAGTCCTTGTTGTTCTTCTGTAGGCGTTTCGAATGTGATGAGCCTCTTTGATAGGACCTCTGTACTGGTAGCAAACCTTGGTGTTCTGCTACTTATTGGGAGTCCACTTGGCCTACTGTTTGTTATCGGCCACATGTTGTGGTTTTACCAGGTCGATGGATACAACTCGGTTCTCCTTTTTTCCAGCAAGTGGCGGTAGTACAACTGATCTTGTCCCGTTGACAGACAAGACAGGAACTGCTTTTCTGTAAGAAGGCCCAAATTCCTTCTTTACCGCGATCTTCTCCCTGACTAGATCCCCGACTTTTGGAATCCAGACAGGTCTTGCTGGGACAGGTGGTGATTCTTCAGTGGTTGTTGGCTGTTGTTTCAACTGTATGTTGCTCAGGTCTTTTCTTGTTTTGTTTAAGTCCTGCAAAATAGCCAAACGGTCTTTGACATCAAAGGTTTTTTCTATTACCACTGAAGTCTGACTATCAAGGTCAGAGATCAACATCCTAGTTCCGAATAATAATTCGTACGGACTGAATCCCTTCAGAGAATTTCTTGGCAAGTTATTTAGACTACGTTGGACACTTATTAGATGTTTGACCCACCCAGCTCCCGAACCTAATATCCTTTCTATTATAGATTGCTTTCTGCCTTGGTTTTTTCTTTACACCATCCCGTACCCTCAGGAAGGAAGTGAGAAGATTCCCGCTGGGCTGTGCTCATTTGGCCATGTTTCCCCCCCAGGCTGGATTGCCTGAGTGAAAACAATGGTCGAACGTAGCATGCTCTTAGCGTATATGCCATTTAGACTCGCAAATCTTGTATAATAGTCCGGACGTCAGCCGAGTGCTGGTGATCTACATTATAAGTGGAAACTAGCCTGTATATGTTAATCGCAAGCCATTCTTTTTGCTGGTAATATTATCTGCCTTGATACGACGAGGTATTAAACTGCTTCTCTCCCCACTGCGATCTCTGTTGCAGTTTGGGCAGTTTTTTACAAACATGGTGTAGTGCAGGCTCATGCCTGGCCACCAGTACCGTGATTGTAATTCTTCCAGAGAATCTTTTAATTTAAGGTGTCTGAGACCCTCGCCCATGTGTGCGTCTGCGATTAACAAGTTTCTCCTGTCCATGTTTGGAATCACTCTATCCCCCACTCCAGGGATTCGAGCAAAAGGGACGGAGTTTGCATCGATTATGTATGTATAATTGAGTGGATAGTTGATCGGTAACGCTGAGCAGTCGCCTTTTGATGACGTTTTCACCGCCAGCAATGTTTCACCGTCAATGTATTTTAATGTACGCTTTTTTCGATCTACGGGAGCCGATTTTGTGGCTGCCGCTGCGGCTGCTTCAGCCAATGAATTCCCCACAACGTGAACGCCATCACGCTGATGACTCAGTGTATGTATCACGTGAGTCTTTGGTAGTTCTTTTTGTAAAAGAGCTACTTGTTCCCATAGCAGTCTCTGCTTTATTGGTGCATCTGTGTCATCTTTGTAACCGTTCTGAATCCATGTCTGCAAATCGCTGTTATATGATTTGACGCAGTAATATGAATCTGACACTATAAGTGTCGGGAATTCGCGATCCGCATTATCTAGCGCCATTTTCAATGCTATTATTTCAGTTTGTAGTTCTGAATTAGTTTCTACTGAGTGTGATTTTGTTAATAGAGGTCTTAGTTTACCTCCGCGCCACACTTCTTTTGTAATCTCACATGTGGGATTGTATGCATGTTCTCCCCAAACGGACGGTTGGGCATGTCCGTCTGTGTAGATTACACAGGCGTAATGTCGTAGAGGAAGAATGTCGATTGGCAGAGGATACGTCTTTTCATATTTTAGATTTCTTAATTCTTCTAGCTCTCAAAAAATTATCAACCAGGCTATACTTGATAATTCATATCCTTCGTATAGAACTTTTAGATGGGCAATTCTGGATTTTTTGAAGTTGAATTTGTAACCCTCTGCAGCGAACCCAAGTATTATGGTGTTCACCCTTTTCAAGTGAGTCTCCAAGTCATCATCTGTTAAGTAAATGTCATCAACATAAGATAATGCTTCATCATCATATAGTTGTAGTAATTCTGTTACTCTCGCTGAGAATACCCCCGGGCTGTTCTTGTACCCCTGGGCTAACCGACAGAATTGTTTTTGAGTGCCATTTACTGAGAATGCAGTTAAATATCTGCTTTCTGGTGCTATATTTTGACAAAAGAATCCATTGGAGATGTCCAAGGTTGTTTTGTATTTTTTGCGCACTATGTTATTCATTAGTGCAGCACTGTGTGAATTTTGCACTGCAAAGGTTTTGCAACATGTGTTAAGGTGTCGGTAATCCAAAACTAGACGATATGAATTGTCTGGTTTGGAGACCGGAAACAAAGGATTGTTCATTTGTGAGGTGCAAGTTTCAATCACCCCCTGGTATTCTAGCTGATCTAGTATTTCATTTACCTGTTTTTTAGCTTCTTGCTTAATTGGGTACTGCCTTTGTGCAGTAGGTTGCGATTTTAACTGGATTTTGTGAGGAGGAGAATCCTCATCCCATCCTACATGATTTTTATATAAAGCAGGTGCTAAGGCCACTGCCCACTTTCTAGCAAGTGTGTATTTTTTATGAATCGGGATTTGATTCGAGAAGGCAGGCATAATTACTTCTTCGCCATGAGGGCACTCCCTGACAAACTCTGGTGGCCAGTCTTTTTCAGCTAGAAGGATGTCATAGCCTTTGGATAGG
This sequence comes from Lissotriton helveticus, assembly GCF_964261635.1. Lineage (NCBI taxonomy): Eukaryota > Metazoa > Chordata > Amphibia > Caudata > Salamandridae > Lissotriton > Lissotriton helveticus. The sequence continues at coordinate 1,476,712,293 of NC_136065.1, forward strand.
TTATCCCAAAATAGTCCCCTAATTTTCCTAGTCTTATCTCCCTCTATACGTAATGTTATCTCGTATATCTTGTGGGGCTTGCTAACTCTGGTGTCTGCAGTTTCCACTTGAAGGTATTCATTCGTGTCCACTGTCTCCAGATGATTCATAAGGACTTTGCGAGCTATGCTCACCTCTGCTGCGCTGTCTAGCATTGTCTGAGCCCACTCTCCGTTTTTCAGTTGTGTCCTCAGTATTCTCGGCATTGTTAACTACCTTGATACTGGCTACCTTCTTTTTTGGAAATTGTAATTTCTTTTTTAGCTGAGCAGGTTCCTTGTCTTTGGACTTGGCGTGCTCTTCTGATCGTCCTCTTCTTTCCGATTTCTGCGAGGAATTCTGAAAAGATTGAGAGGGATGTGTATCAATGTCTTGATATCTATCAGGTTTTTTAATATTATCCCTATTTCTAAGGTTATATCTATTCCCAGAGGGGTCACTCCGCGGTGACCTCTGTCTTTGGTTTGGAGATTTCTCTCTTCGCCTAGGAGACCTTCCTCTGGACTGGAATTTCTTTTCTTTAGGATTGGATTGTTTGTTTCCATCCCAGTTCTTTTTTGGTGAATTATTATTATTAAAAAATATTTTTTCTGGACTTGTAGTCAGTTGCGGTTTTACTGGTATTCCACCTAGACTATCTCTGACTAGTTCTTCATAGGATTTTTCTATGATTCTGGCAATTTCAGCTGGTTGGTCTGCTATATCTGTCTCTTTTAACCTCTGGCGGATCGCCACGTTTGCTGCTTCACCTTTTATGTTGGCTAGTAATATAGCCGAAACCTGTTTGAAGTCTTTTAGTAATTTCATACCAAGAGTTAAAGCAGGTTCTGGACCGTATTCATCTTGAATTTGTTTTAGCACATCTGGTATCACCGAAATGGATGGGACACCGTGCGTTTTTGTGTAGATGGAAGCAAAGACTGTACCCCAAGTGTCACAGTCCTCAATGTGTGGTGCGATTCCCATTGGGAGACATATAGTCAGAATCCTGTGTTTTTCCAATGGGGTGGTGTCAGGAAACACCGCCTCTATTTGGGTGATTTTCTGTGCCAACCAGAATGGTATTTGTTCCCGTTTAGCTGGAACTTTACCTAGGCAGGATTGGATGTTCTGTGGTGTAATTTTATTTGTGTTCCCCTGGTGAGGGGTCAGCTGTGGAAGTTTAATCGCTGGCTGAATTGTTGAAGTCCGCATTACATACTGAACTAATTGTCTATGAATTTTTAGTAGTTGTTTTAGCTGTATTAACAGCTCTGCTGCAGGCATTCTATCGATGTCTGGATGTGGTGTGTATCCGGCTAAGACCGGCCACGTTGCTCCTGGTCTTCCTAAAGGACCGAGCCTTGTAATGTGATTGTTATGTTTTAGGGCGCCATCAAATAAGAGCAAATGCTCTTGGAATTTGAGTGGTACTTCCACCTCCTCGAAAGGAGTGTATGTTTCAGGAGGTTCCTCTACTTTGTAATAGTGGAAGTACTTTGTTACAGCATTTGCTGCCGGAAAATGTATCCATGAATAGTATACCTCTGTCTGCCGATATTCGTGTGCCTCAATTACGAATATGACTGTGCCACCTCTAGGTGTCAGTCCATTTTCTATAAGTTTCAGAGTTATAGATCTTCTTTTGGCGACCTGGATGAGTATTATATCCGGGTCTGCCTCGAGTGCTGTAGTATCAGCTGCTGCCATTTCAGCTGCTAATCTAGTAGCCTCTCTTTCTTCATCGCTGTCCATTTTACTGACAGAATGGTATTATATTTATTTGCAGATCAAGTTTCTTTATGGAAACAGAGATTAGATGCACAATATTTTGGAACTGTTTATCCTTCAACGTTGACTAGACCAAGGACCATACATAGGAGTTCCCTCCTGCGAGGTTTTGGAGGATATAACCTTTCACCCACTCCAGACGTCTTTGGAGTATTCGGGAAAAGGGGTCTGAGTGAGAAAGCACGACTGAGTTACTCTAAATGTCTTACGTTAGTTTTATCGCCCTTTCCAAACGCGTTGGGCGCCATGTAGTGTCGCTCCTATTTTCCCAATAGGCTCTGCGCATTGGAATAGTACCTACAGCAGTAAAGGCCTAGGCCAGACGTTAACTAGGTCTACTACTGTCGATACTAGACTTAATTTTTGGGTTTGCCAGCTAAGCTCAGAGTTCGCTAGAAACTTTCTCGAATGTTCAAGGAAGGAATTAACTCCCCTGATTAGACAAGAAGGGATTTAGTTTCTGACAACCATAGAACATGACAACTTTGCTCTCCCCTAATCAAGAGTCAATCTCAAGAGTCGTGTGAGCACAAGGCAATTATTTTACTCAGTCAGTACGTGCATTCTTAGTCTCATCAGAATGTTGAGAAAAGGAAGAGACGGGCGTGTTCAATAAAAGGTGTTATTTATTGATCAGTCTCTTTTCTCATACATGAGAAATGAATCGATATTATTGCAATACTTATAGTTAAGTAAAGTGCATACATTAAAAGCAATAGTATAAAATAATACTGTAAAAACATTGATATGGTTTCTGAGCCATATGATGTTTAAAAATGATTAAAATATATTTACATGGGGAGGAGCCAAGATGGCGGACGGGACGGACGTGTGAGTCCCCGGCTCCGCGACCCGTCTGTTTTTCACTTTAAAATCCTGTTAGTTATCCTCGGTCGAATCCAATTTAAACGGAGCCACGAATGCGCTGGAGATGACTGCGTTCTCCTGAGGTCTCTCTAGGCTGATTTGCTGGAGGATTCGTGGAGTTAGCCGACCTCCGACACTGCCCCTGGGATCTGCTCCGATGTTCCCCGCCTGACGCTGCTGGACTTGGGAGGTGGAACGAGCTGTGGCGGGGCTGTAGCGGGGCCGATCCTGAGCGAAGCGCGACCGATCGCTGAGACGAGCGGATTTGCTTTCTCTGCTGAGACGAGACCCCATTTAACGGCGGAGTGTCTAATTGTGGGGCTGGGTCTATGCAGGCGAAGCCTTTCTTTGTTCCGAGACGGACCATCGGAGCGGACTCCATCTTAAAGCGCTTTCTCCGCCGTGAGACGCTTGCACCAACAGCCAGCGAAAGGGCTTTCACTCGCGCAGCCCCCGGACTGCGAGCCGCGCTACATCTGGTGGCTCTAACTCCTGCTTCATTAGGTACCGGAGTCGGCCCCCCCCCTCCCTCCATTGTAGGCTGCCTGAAGGGGTGGTAATGGCGCCTGCCTATCGAAACGACGGAGTGGCTGATCCCCTGTCTTCAGTACTTGCTGCCCTGCCTGCCCTGGGGCTTGAGACTACACTGGGGGTGTCATTGAGCGGAGCTGACCGGCCAGTACCGCGGAGTGTCCTGACTTATAGAGATATCCTGATGGCGCTTGTGGATCTACGGGCGATAATGCGCAGGACTGCTCGAGAGCTGGCACGGAAGATCGACGGCGCTGCCCATGACATGGGGCAATCGCGGCTGGCTGACCCTTTGCTGCCTCTCACTGCTCCCGAGATGGATACAATGTTGCAACATGTGCACACGGAGATCGGCCATGTCACTGGCTACAGTGTCGAGTGTTTCCCTACTGACGAGACTGCAGCTACAAAGTATCCCTCCATTCTTACTACTGAGACTTTGCCTACGAGAATGCTGCCATCGTCTTTTCTTCACAATCGGAGTGTGAGCCATCCTGCGGAAAAAATAGAGCCCGCCACCCTGGACGCTTCTCTGGCTGCCGACCGGGGACACTCCCTTCTTCTTTTTCCATTTCTTCCATGCCGAGGGCGGCCATTTTCCTCCTTTGTCCTGCCTGAAGTGCGCTCACAGCGGTGGCCAAGCCTGCTGGGGTTCCGACGTTCAGGACAAGGTTGATGCTGTCTCTCTCACTGGTTCTGCCTGACTGGCTGGCTGAGACCCGGACTGGCGCGCTGGTTGATATACTGGTAGCGTTTTACATGCAATGACCCCCCACGTGGATCTCCATGCTACAGTCGACGGAATTCCTGGTGACTTTTGACGGCCATTTTGTGGTCTCACTGCACTTTCGTTTTTTCTCTTGCCATGTTGCTTCTTTGTTCTGCAGTGGGCGAGCTTCTTTCGGGGAGCATGTCCGGGGGTTTATCCACGTTTGGGTCAGGGCTGGGCTGATTTCCTTAGTACCTGCTTCTTGGCTGGTTGGGCCGGGTTTGGGATTGTTTTTATGTCCAGTTTCATCGACTGCTGCTAGTTGATCGAGGGCTGGGATCGGGGGTGCTCCTGAGATCGGGACAGGGTTGGGCGGGTTCCTGGTTGTGTCACTGTCTTGCCGGGTGGGGATTGGGGTTAGAATGGGGTACGTGCTGGCTGCATGGCTTATGTTTACGATGTAGACTGTTCTCCCCCGTCTGTCTCTATTATAGCTAGTGGTTGTTTTGCTTTCCAATCAAGGCATCCTTCGGGTGCTGCGACCTTTGTCAATGGCACAGTCGGCATTATACACTGGCTACCCTACTTAATTGCTGGCTATCGGCTCCGCCACGTTTTCTTTGGTTCCTGTTTGCTGGTCCTGGAAGCTTGTTGTGACATGGGTGTTATTTGTTTAGGGTAGCGTCCATCTTGCTCTCCTTTCTCTGCACTCTCGTTACGGCGGCCATCTTGTCCCTTTGTCCTGACTGGGGAGGGCTTTTGCTGGGCTTCATGCTGTAGTGGTCGCTTGCGACCTGATCAGAGCTGGAGGTCTTCGGGGCTTCGCTCTTGTTGGACCAGCTGTTATGTATCGGACTGTGCCGCATCTCTGGCGAATGTAATGGTCGTAGCCCCCCACATTTGTTCTGCTACTGTTGCTCATCCTGGCGATTTCGTACGTGGGGTAGAACTGGGTGTATCCTGTTATTGCCCATATGGACGGGGTGATCATTCAAGTACCGGCTCGGGGTCCCGGGTGTATCTGATTCAATTTTTCATTTGGTGTGTACTTTTCGATATTATTGCTTCACTCAGTGCAGGGGGCTATACATAGCTGGGGGTCCGGGAATTTTGTTAGTATTAGGGCTCCTCCTCCCCCGTTTCCTTTCTTTTTCGGGAGTGGTAGACTAGCTTGTTCTTTTCTTCCTCCCGATGCTTCAAGTGTGATAACTTTCTTTTCTTATCTTTCTTCTTTCTTTTCTATTCTTCCTCTGTATTTCGGGTTTCTTTACTGGGCGACAGGCACTTTGCCGGGGGGGGGGTAGGCCGTAGCCTCCGGATTGTTGCAGGGTGGGGGGGTAGATTTATTTTTCTTTTAGTTTCTATGGGCCTTATTTTTCTAATTTCTGCGCTTTCTTGTTCTGCTTTCTGTTCTGGGTCTGCGTTAGGGGTCAGTAGGGAGTAGGTGGCGCTGAGGGTAGTACGTACATGTGAACTGCAGCTCTTATTGTTTTGTATGGTACTGCCATATTGACGGGGTGTTCTTACTAATGTTGTTCTAATTGCTGCTGCCTGCTCATGTTGTAAAGCTAATGTCCGGACTCAGTTCTTCTTGATTTTATTCTTCACTGATTTATATTTCTTCAAAACTTTAAAATTTAACCTTCAATACTCCTTCTCCTTGGCGACATGACTCCATTCAGTGTAACTGCTACAGATTGCTGCTATCTTGCCTGTTGCCGCTGGGAAACCGCATTGCTCGCACATGTGCTTGAAGTTTCGTGGCCGGCCTGCTGGTTGTAGGCCCGTATTTGTTCTCTCTTTTTGTGCACAATAAAGGTTTTAAAAAAAAAAAAAAATATATATATATATATATTTACATACACATATACATTTGACTAAACGTACTCAACTGGTGTTTCTAAATACGCCTACCCCGTGTACCTGACCTAAGTCTAATGCGTGGGCGGGAATAGAAAGTTACAGTTTAAGTTAAGTTTGTTTTTGCCAAGTGAATAACTAAAGAATTCTCTGTGAGGGGTTATTCAGTTCTGTACCTGGAAGTTAGGATGAATGAGGAATGGTATCTCTTTCTCTGCTCTCGATATTCCAGGCTGCCTGCGAGGGCTGCCCAGAAGCGCCGGTGCTGGGTCTCTCGGCTTGAGATAGCAGCGCGTCTCTCAGCGCGTCAGGAAGGCGGGGCTGCTGCCAGCGGGGTCTGCTTCTGCTCTCGGCTTCGGCAAGTATGGCTGCTCCGTCTTGTCACCACGCGTGTGTTTGCATAGGGCAAGGTCGGCAATATTTATACCTTAAAGGTGCCGAGATTGACGTAAGGATGGACATAGGTACGTCAATAAAGATGTCATACGACTTGCTCGTTAGCACATTCTTTTGCAAAAGTTCTCTGTGAAATCAAAACAATGGCCGCACGGATTTTCCAGGTTGTCATAGGTTTGATTTGTTATGAGAACGTCGTATGCCTTATCAGGGGCTGGAGGAATGTCGCTTGTCTAATTAGATCTCAAGCGTTATGACCTAATCAGATAACACGTTCCTGTGCCGTAGTGTGACTGCGTCAGATAACGGTATCTGCATCATGGGGGTTTTCTTGCCTCATGGGCTGACTGTTAGTTAACTTGATAGTTAGTTTAACCAGAATAGGGTCAGGAATAGGGGGACTGATTCAGAACCTATAGAAATACACGACAAGGGTGCTGGTTGTTGAGCTAGCGCGGAGGGCCCTTGAGGTATTGCAGCGGTTATCGGAGGTTGCTCATCATCGGCAGTAAATAAAGTCAGTTTTTTTTTTCAGCCTGCATCTGTTTGTAATATTGCAAGAAATTTTGAAGCACGCGGGAGTAAAGCCCCACTTTAGTTCAGGCTTTAAGTCTGTGCGGGTCAAAATATCTTTAATTTCAGCACCCAGGTGGAGCGGTTCCGATCTCCTTATGTCCCATGCATCACTTGTAGTTGGTGTTAGCTGTTCAAGCTGCTGTTGTGGAACTAGATACATTTTCTGGGCGTAATCCATCAGTTCCTCGAAAGGAGGCTTGTAATTAGAGGTATAGCTATACCTAGCAGTGAGCCTATAAAGCCCCCTGACTGCTTTATCATTTTCTTTTTAGAAGTATGGAAACCTTTTCATTGCTAAGCTTCCCCCGGGGCTAGGGGGGCCTTTTGGGCCCCCCATCCAATTCTTACATTGCCCCCGGGATTTGGCCCACTGGGGGCTGAATATTAATGAAGCGTGGGAGCCGGCGCTTTGTGTTTTTTTATCGGCAGGATCTGGGCACATACTGGAGGTTCCTGGTGGGCTAGTTGGCGCCTAGGGACCCCCAGTATTCAAGGGGAATTAGTTCCCCATCGGCAAAGGGGGCGTGTTTGCAGAGTGCTGAAAGGAGGGGGCGTGGCCTCCGGCGCAATGCAGATCTTTTTTTTTTTGTTAATATTCTTTTTTGAAAACTTTTTATTGAATATAAAGAACAAGAAAATAGAAAAACAAAAGAAAACAAGGCAGTCCAGTACAAGCATGTCATCATGTGGTTATGCGGGGGGGGTACAAACGTAAAGCTAACAGTATCGCATTCAAAATATACTGTGGGATGGGGGGGAAGAGAAGGAGAACAGAAACAATCAATATATCTATACTTCTGCGGAGGAAACATCAGGTTGGGAGGAAGACAAGTCGGTATCAAATTCCGAAAGGGGGGGGGGGGTACATATATCTCCACGATACGCGTTCCATTGAGACCAAATCTTCCCCCACTTGCCAGGTCTGCCCCGGGAGACATACACAGTCTTTTCACGAAACATGGACCAGTCCATGTTCTGTTGCCATGCCAGAACCGTAGGAGGCCTCTGAGCGCCCCAAAGCTGGGCAATGTCACGCTTGGCTATCATGTTACCCAGTGTCACCCATCGAAGCTGCGCTTGGGTACAATCACTTGGTTCCCAAACATTCAACAAGCATCTCCGCGCTTCAGGCTTCAACAGCACACCCATAACCTCACTCATTACATCATGCACGCGATTCCAATAGTGTAGTACAGCAGGGCATTCCCAAATGATATGTAGGAACGTGGCCACTATACCGCAACCACGTCTGCACAATCCATCCGCCGAGAATCCCATGCGCACCAGACTCGGACCAGTCACATATACCCTATGAAGAATTTTGAGCTGGACAAATCGAAGGCGTGCCGGAATAGCTACCTCCTTAGGAGAAGAGAGCGCAGCCTGCCAGTCCTCATCATCCAGCTCCAGACCATCACTAGTCCACAACTCCCGAAGGCTATCCAATAGATCAATCCTAATATTGATTAACTTTTTATAAATGAGGGACATCGTGCTATCAGGGACATGCCCATCCAGTATCCGATCCTCAAGCGGGGACGCTTCCGGAACATCCGAGCCCAGGGGAAAAACAGACAGGACCGCGTGTCGGACCTGCGCATATCTAAAAGATTCTCTATCATTCAGCCCATATTCAACTTTCATTTCATCAAACGACTTGATCCTACCCTTGATCCATACATCATCAACCTTGCTGATCCCAATCATGTCCCATCGATCAAACCCCTTCGACCGCCAGAGGGAGCCAAGTTTATCCGAGGCATAAAGCGGCGTGGCACGGGTCAACTTATCAGCCCAGCCTGTAGCAGACGTGGCCCGATGCCACACCTGCACGACTGTTTTAGTGGGCCCCGTAAGTGACCCGACGGGCAACTTCGCATACAGAGCCCTGTTGTAGTCACCACCGGGCAACAACCATTTATCCATCGCAAAGGCCGGATTTGGCGAAGGAGTGTAGGTGCCATGATTGATGGCCCCCAGCTGAGAGGCCCAGTAGTAGCGACGGATGTCAGGGAGAGCGATGCCGCCATCGTACCACGGGAGTGTAAGCTTCCAAAGGGCAATGCGAGACCGGCCCCCCCATAGCAACTGCCTCTGGAGGCCCTCAATCTCCCGAAAATAGCTAGCCGGTACAACATCGAGCGTATTCTGAAGCGCATAGAGAAATCGGGGGAGCGACATCATCTTAAACAACGCTGCTCGTCCCAGAGCAGAGAGAGGATGCCGACTCCACGTTCCAACATCCGCACGGAGGCGCTGGAGGGGGGGCAGCAAATTGCATTTATATCGAAGTGCGGGGTCCAAGGTGATAAAGATCCCTAGATACCTAAATACCCCAGCGCCACCGAGATGGGACAGCCACGTGGCAAAAGTGGAGCGTCACCGGAAAGAACATAAATACAGGATTTTGACCAGTTGATAACTAGACCGGAATTTTTATGAAAGGAAGTCAAAACATCAAAAAGGACGATTAACGACTTACGAGGTGACGTAAGGTACAAGAGTATATCGTCTGCGTACAGAGATATCCGATCCTCAAAGTCCGGGGACCATCTAATTCCCCTCAAGGACGGTTCCCACCTCAACCAAGCCGCCAGTGGTTCCAGAGCTAGGGCAAACAAGAGCGGGGACAAAGGACAACCCTGGCGTGTCCCCCTACCAAGAGCAAAGGGGGTCGAGGCCCGCCCATTCACCACCACCCTGGCTAAGGGGTCAGCATAGAGCAATTGCACCCAGCGAATAAAGGCGGGTCCAAAACCGAATTTACTGAGGACCGCCCAAAGATAAGGCCACTCGATCGTGTCAAACGCCATGGTGGCGTCCAAGGACGCCAAGATGGCCGGCTCCCGCAGAGTCCCCGCTCTCGCGAGGACTCCATGCAGTCGCCGAAGGTTAAGTGCCGTGTTTCGGTGCGGTATAAAGCCGGACTGGTCCGGGTGAACCAGATCGCCTATAACAGACACCAGACGATTAGCAAGGACTTTGGCTAGGATCTTAGGTTCAGCATTGATCAGGGAAATAGGTCTAAAGGATTCACAACGGTCACGCGGCTTACCCTCCTTATGGATAACTACAATGGAGGCCAGTCTCTGGTCAGGAGGAAGAAACCCCTCTTCCAGCGACTCCAAGAACATCGATCGGAGATACGGCGCCAGTACATCCGGACAGAGCTTATAAAGTTCAATGGGGAGCCCATTCGGGCCCGCGGCCCGCCCTGAGCGAATCGAGCGGATAGCGGTCGCAATCTCATCCGCAGTGGGCGGAGCTTCCAACAGATCCCTCTCTTGATCAGACAGGCATGGGAGCGAGATATGACGTAGAAGCAAGTGGGAGTCCCGCTCCGGCCGATCGGACACCGAGGAGTACACCACCCGAAAATAGTCAGCAAAGCGCGTCACGATTCTAGCTGGATCAGTGACATCCACACCATTTTCATCCACCACAACGGGAACTACTCGACTCGCGCATTCTCTCCTATCCAACCAAGCCAGCAATTTCCCAGCCTTATCACCCACATCATACAGCCGCCCCTGCCGTTCACGACCCATCTCTTTCGCAGCATCAGTCACCAGCGCTCTATATTCAAGCTGTTTCAGGTTTAGAAGGTGCATCTTCTCAGGGGAGACCCCAGAATCCAACTCCCCTTCAAGGGCGGAAATGTCAGACTCAAGACGGACAACCTCCTCCCGCCTACATCTCTTAACATGGCCAATCGACGAGAGGGCCTGGCCTCGAATTACAGTTTTGTACGCTTCACATAGAGAAACAGAAGAGGTCACTGAACCAACGTTGTCAGTAAAGTAGTGATTGATCGCTGCAAGGAGTTCCCTCCTGATCTTAGGATCGCGGAGGTACCACGGGTTAATCGGGGCGAGACGACCCTCCGAACCCAGATGTGCGTTCACCACCAACCACAACGGGGAATGATCCGAGATACCCCTGGCTAGATGTTTAACCTCCCCTATAAGGGAAGCTTGAGAGGAGGGCATCAGTACATAATCAAGTCTCGAAAGGCTACCGTGGGCCCCAGAGTGGAAGGTATACTGGCGTTGCCCAGGATGATGTAAACGCCAGCAATCAGCCAGCCCCAGCGCCTCCAGGAAGTCCCCCAACCAGGATTGAGATTGTGCGATAACACGGGGAGGGTAACGGTCAAATGTCCCAGACACTACCGAATTAAAATCCCCCCCAACCACCAGCAAACCTTCGGGGACCCCCAGAATCACTCTTCCCAGATCGGCATAAGTCGTAGTTTGGAGGCCCGGAGGTATATAGACCGAAAACATAGTGAGCACCTTCCCCTCCCAGCGCCCAACAATGGCGGCGTACCGCCCTCTATCATCAAGTATAATATCGTCTACAGCGAGAGGGAGGGAGGTCCGAACCATAATACCCACCCCCCTGGAGCCAGAAGTGAAACCTGAGTGTGCAATGAGACTATAGCCACGCCTATTCAGTGCATGGCACGTGTTGCCGAGCAGATGCGTCTCCTGAAGCAAAACCACATCCGGAGACAAGCGTCGCAGCATCTGCAAAACCACCCCCCTCTTAATTCTATCACCCAACCCATTGACGTTCCAACACAGTATACGTAGTCCCCTATCCCCCATCCCACAGGCCACCCCAGGGCCCCCCCAACGCAACACGTAAATACAGAAGATCATCAGTACAGTGCCTTGAAGAAAACAGAGAAACAAAAATCGAAACCCCTCAACCCCCCAAAACATCATCATATCCCCCACCCCGCACCCCTGCGTAAGACTCAAAAGCCACCCCAACTTGCAGTGTGCCTGTCGCCCTAATATACAACTAATCTACGAAAAGAACCCCAGAGGAGGAAGATTCACCCGACCCCCGCCCACACCCCGTTCTGAAAACACAATAGCAAACAATAGTTGCGTAGCATCAAACCACTGCCGAAAGTCAACATGGCGGCCCGGGAGCCGAGTTCGCTCCTCATTCCTGCTCCACCGGGCCGTCCCCCGCACCACCGGAGTGATCAGGACGGTCAAATTGTTCTCGAGGGGGCAGTGAGTCCAGCCAGTCGCTGGCTGCTCCAGGATGATCAAAGAAAAATGTCCTATCATTGTAGACCACACGCAGGCGAGCCGGGAAAAGCATGGCATATTTCATGTCTCTGTCCCGCAGTCTCCTCTTCACCCCCTGAAATCCAAGGCGCTGCTTCTGGACCTGCTGGGTGAAGTCCGGGTAGAAGTTAACCGAAGCATTCTCATAAGCCGTAGGGCCTGATGTGCGGGAAGCCTGGAGGATCACGTCTCTGTCACGAAAGTTAAAGATCCGTGCAATGATGGGCCGCGGGGGAGCTCCAAGCTTAGGCGGGCCACCCGGGATACGGTGGGCCCGTTCTACTGCAAAGAACTTGCTAAGGCCTTTGGGCGCTAAGTGATTCAGGACAAGGTCCTCCACTAGTAGATCCACCGATGACGAGTCCGTCGTCTCCGGTACCCCGACCAGTCGGACGTTGTTCCGTCGAGCGCGGCCTTCAAAATCATCCAGGCATCGAGAGAGGTAGTCCCGGGCGGACCTCAGGTTACCGACTTCAGTCTGTAATTCGGAGACGTCGGTAATAAGGCTAGATGTCTTCAGATCTAGGGATTTGACCTTCTCGTTAGTCTTCGCAAGATCCGCCCTGATCAGGGTGACATCTATGGCAACTGTGTCCAGCTTATGGGTCAGGGCCTCGTATTGCTGTCCTAGCGTGGCCTTCATCCCATTAATGGCGCCCATGACGTCTTTCAACGACAGATCTCCATCCAACAGGGAGTCGTCCCCAAGGTTGGCAGGGGGTTTGCTCGGTCCACCCGGAGAGCCCTTAGTGAGGGTGTATCGATCCATGACGTTGGACTGCACAGAGCCTCCTCGAGCTGCCGGTCTGGTCTTGCGTCTTTCTCCCTCGGGCTTGGTGGCCATTTTGGGTCGTGCGCCCCGAGGGGTACTCTGAGACCTAGTGAAAATGGCTACACTCGAAGTGCCCTCAGCAAGTCAGAGAATCAGTAAAGGCCAGCCACCAGTCAAGAAGCAGGGGAAACCAGGATCGCCAAGCACCTGCGGGCCAGGTGAGAGGATCAAATCACCTAGGCGACCGAGGCAGAGTCCATGAGGTGGAGGCACCGGAACCGAAACCGAAAGTTGGAGACCGGGCAGGGGAGAGTCACACGTGCCGTTGTTATTCAATTACCACCCGGCTGGCAGGGAAAGCAAGCCCGGGGCCTACCATGGAGCAGGCCAAAAATGGTCAAAAGTCCATATTTCCGGCTCCCGGGAGCCTAGACGAAATGCGGAAACGAGGAAATGATCAGCAGGGTCACGACCACAAAAGCCCGTCGTCCAAATCAGGATAAGGTGCAGGATAATCGGTGGAGGTGGCGAGGGTCCGGGAGCTCTAAGCTCACGCGACCATCTTGGGTGCGCGCTAAGCTCCTCCTCCTTTGTTAATATTCTTGGCCCTGGGGACCCCATCCCCCAGGGCCTGCCCCAATTTTTTTTTTCTAAATACAAAAATTGGGAATGGGGCCGCATGGCCCCCCCCCCCCGAGGCCATAATCTGCCCCAGGGACCCCATCCCCCAGGGCATGGCCATTTTTTTTTCTTTTTGGAGGGGGGCAGCCTTGCCCCCCTCCTTAGGCCATTTATGGCCCCAAGGACCCCATTCCCCGGGGCCAGCCTTTGTTTTTTTTTAATATTTGAGGAGGGGGCAGCGTGGCCCCCCTCCCGGGCCATTATTAGCCCCGGTGACCCCATCTCCCATGGCTGGCCCTCTCCATTGGGGACCCCCAATCCCCCCAAGGTCCCGCCGGAACCCCGCGTCCTGCGGGAGCCGGCGTTGCCTATTCCACATGGGGAGCTGCTAAGCTGCAGCTCCCCGTATGGAAAAGCAATTTGGTTTGCATTTTGAAAGAGAGAGCAGGTTTAGCTGCTCTCTCTTTCAAAATCCAATCCAAGTTTGCTACGGCATGGCGGGAGCTGCGAGACTCCCACCCTGCCATAACAAACTACAGTGTCCCGGGGTGGGCACCATGGACACTGCAGGAGCCGGCCCTGGGGGTTGGCGCTCCCCAGAGCCATCAGGGGATCCAGGAAATGAAATGAAATGAAAAGCAATTTATAACGCGCAACTTTGCCCAACGGGCGTCAAGGCGCCTAACCAAACAATATACCAAATAAAAAACAGAAAACAAGCTACTGATAGGCCTCGATGAAAAGCCGCGTTTTTAATGCTTTCTTAAAAAGGGCCATAGAGGGTTGTGCTTTTAACTCGGAAGGGAGTTCATTCCACAGTTTGGGGGCCATAGAGGAGAAGGCCCTTCCACCCCATGTAACTCTGTTAGTTTGGGGGACAGCCAGGAGATTCTTAGAGGCAGAACGAAGGCTTCTGCTAGGGGTGTAGGAGACCAGAAGGGAGCCAATGGCTTCTGAGCCTCCACCTGCTAAAGCACTGAAGACCAGGCATAAAATTTTGAAAGTGATCCTAAGATGAATCGGAAGCCAGTGCAAACTCTTCCTAGCGAGAGTAGCAGAGGAGGTATTAGAGGCGCCCAGGAAAAATTTGGCAGCCGCATTCTGAACGGTCTGAAGGTGTAGAATCAGGCTCTTATTTATTCCCGCGTACAATGCATTACAATAATCTAGCCGTGATGCCAGAAGGGCCACCACGGTCTGCTTGCGAGCTAGGGGGGAGAGATAATGGGCTATTTTTCTAAGAATCTTAATGACTCCCCAACAGGTGGACACAGGAGGGGGGCCACACAGCTGCCCCTCCCACCATTTCCAAAGCCCCGGGGAGGTGGTGGTCCCTGGGTCTGGAGGGTCCATCACGGACCCCCCTATTTTGAATACGTAGAGCCCCGGGGAGGTGGCAGTCCCCGGGGCGTGTAGGGAAGCTCGAGCCCCCCCACACAGGTTATTTTTTTATTTTAAATGTTTCAAAAAACATCCCCGGGGGTGGCGGTCCCCTCTGCTGTGGGGGGCCCCCACATATATTGTGATAAAGCCCCGGGGTGGGTGTCCCCGGGGCTTGGGGGGGCCTTTGAGCCCCCCACCCAGTTATTTTCAAAGCCCTGGGGGTGGCGGTCCCCAGGGCTGGGGGGCTATGAGCCCCGCGCACATATTTTGATAAAGCCCCAGGGAGTGGCGGTCCCCGGGCCCCCATCCCACTTCTTACACTGCCCACGGGATTTGGCCCACCCGGGGGCCGAATATTAATGAAGCGCTTCTTTTTCTTTTTTTAATCGCCAGGATCTGCGCACCCTGCGTGGATTTTGCCGATTTTTTCTCCCCCAAAAATTTTTGTGGGGGGCCCTGGGGGTCCTAGTGGGACCCCCTAACCAGGCCTAGGGGGTCAGGGTATTTCTACCCTGCCCCCTTTTTGCATTTTGCGTATTTGTTTTACTGTTTTCTTGTGCCTCGGTTCTACCGAGGAACAAGATGGCTGCCAACACTTCCTGGTTTGGAGTATTGACAGCCAATTAGCACATAGCTTGTCATCGGGAGGGTGCGCGGATCCTGCGTGGCCATAGATATATATGTGTTTTTACTTTTGATTTTCTCAGCAACTACTGAACGGATTTACACCATTTAACAAAAAGGCATCTTTCTGAACCAAGGGCTACCTCTTTGCCAAATTGGGGTAATGCCGTTCAGTTCGTGCAGTAGCCGAAGCTAAAGTTTCCAATGGAAAATTTCATGGGGAAAATATGTTTTGGGACCCTCTTTTTTCTCAGCCCTGCTTGCCGAATGGGCACTTAAGTACGTATACAGCAAAATCTGTCTTGCATGTAAACTGTCCATTTATTTGTATTACATCTTCCGCAACTCTAATGTCAATTTTTGTGTAAACACTGACACATCATTTGTAATGATGCGGTACTAGGAAAACTAGTACAACGCAGGCCCCAAATCACTTTCAGGAGTGCAAAATCATTGAAGCAATCACTTGTCAAAAATATGCTGCCTACACCAAAACCTGGCAAATCAGTAACAACATGGCTCAGGAGAAGAGATGGCTTCATTAAATGTACAAGTGAAACAGTGAGACCAGAGGGTCTCTGGCCTCATCCCTGAGCTGGCACACCCATGTTTGTCTTATACCAATAAGACTTCCAAACAACAAGTTTCTTTAAAGTGTCTTTATATATTGTACTTCATATATTTTCACTTGAGATTTCCAAGTTTAGATATCATATGTTTTTTCTCCTTTTTACGTTTGATACATTTGTTTTTCCACTCAGGCAATGTCTTTACAAAGAGTCCAATGCATTTCTGGCATTTCAACACATGCCCTTCGTCAGGGAATAGACACTATGAAACAATAAGATATTCTGCTGTTAGTGTGGTTACTAACCTAGAACAAAATAAATACATACAACAGTACAAAAACGGGGTACTACTACTTGTAACAGAAATATAATCCTATGCTCCTGTTTTGTCCAATACAATTCATCGTTTGTCATACAATGGCTTATGCAAAACGGTAATCATGGTAATGTGCTTATGGAAAAACAATACATTTGACAGAAATATAATCCTATACTCCTGTTTTGCCCAATACAATTACTCGCTTGTCATATAGTGGCTCATGTGAAGCAATAATCATGGTGCAGTGCTTACGAGAGAAACGGTTCGCCGCGAACAAAAAGTGAACAATAAAGTTGCATTTCACTTACATGCCTGTCTTCAATGTTGTGTCAGTTCTAGGGAAAATTAATAGAAAAACGCTGTCAGAACACGCTGCAGGACTTGCAAGTGTATCGTTGCAACTTCAAGTTTGAATAGCGCTGATGGCTAACCTGCATTTTGTTGTGATCGGGTAGCGTTTCATGCGATGCTCTTCAGGAAAACGCCGGTGCAAGGATTCTGCCCGCGTTAGGGAATATTTCAAAAAAGTTTCCGGTCACGTGACCCGTGACAGACATTGAGGAGGGACTACGCTTATCCGTGGCAACCTCCGGGGAGACAGTGATTATAAGCTTTAGTATACATGATTAAGTCGCTGTGTGAATATGCAGCTATATGGAGTAAACGTGGAATTTGGGACAATATAGTTTGCTCTGCGGGTATGGGCGCTGTGGTTAAGGGGTTGGGAAAAAATTATACGTTAGTATAAATGCTCCGGGGTCTGGGCTCGAACCGGGTATCTGTGGGGTAAAAGTTCTATATCTAGTGGTGGAGCTATGGGAAAAGTGAAACGAGAAGGCTGAAAATGGGAAGATAGAGTAGAGGGATAATACAATAGTGTCGTTAAGGGTGGTATCAGTGCACAGTAAACACTAGTTATGGTACATGGAACAAATATTTAGAGGTAACAAGACAGTTCAATTCTTTCGTTAAGACCCCATGGTTTCTGGGTCGATAGCTTCTGGATCCAAAAGTTCTCTCTTTTTAAGAGATTTTTGTTGTTATCAATGCCTTCCTGTCTTTGTATGGTTTCCAGGATGATGAATTTAATTTGTGACACATTATGTTTCTCTTCCACATAATGTAAAGATAATGCTGACTTCAAGTTTTTCAATCTTATGTTTGATTTGTGTTCCGTAAGACGCACTTTGATGCGTCGCTCTGTTTTCCCGACATATATTTTGCCACACGGACATTTGATTCCATAGATTAAGTTGCTGGTATCGCAAGTGGCGTTCACTCTTAGTTTTATCGCGTTGCCTTTCATCGGGTGATGGATAGTGTTCCCTTTTATTATGCTGTTACAGTTTCCGCAGTTGAAACAAGGTTTCGTGCCAGAGTATGTTGTTGGTTTCATGGGTTTATGTTGCAAGATTTCTCCCAAATTTTTCGCTCTAGTATATGCAAAGAGTGGTGGTTGCTTGAAAGTTTGTCTGAAGTCAGGTTCAATGGTTAGGATAGACCAATGTTTTAAAATGGCTTGTTTGTATTTATTACTGACAGTTGAATACTTAGAAACTACCACTGTTCGTGTCTGTTCTGGTTTGATCTTGGGGGTTAAGAGATCTTGTCTGTCCAATTGCACAACCCTTGCTTGTGTTTCCTCGATTAGTTTTTGCGGATACCCTCTGTTCATGAATTTACTAGATACTTCTTTCAAACTGCTGTTGAGAGTTGTTGCATTTGAGGTAATTCTTTTCACTCTGGCCATCTGAGAGAATGGCAAGTTTCGGATCAAATTCGGTTCGTGAAAGCTAGAATGTAGGAGCATGTTGTTTCTGTCGGTCGGTTTTACGTATAGTTCTGTAGTGTAACCATGTGGAGTTAACGATATTTTCACATCCAGGAAGTTGACTGAGGTATTTGATATATTCCACGTTAGTTGGATTCTTGGATCAATTTCATTGAACCTCATCAGTTCAGCACGTAATAACTCTTCTGAGTTGTTCCAGATAATAAAATAGTCATCAATGTATCGAATGATCAATCTCAAATGATCAGTCCATGTTGTTTTCGTCAGGATGTGTTGTTGTTCATACCACTGCATGAATAGGTTCGCGTATACAGGGGCGGCTGAATTGCCCATTGCCATCCCCGTGAGTTGTTGGTACCACTCATCCTTGATTTTGAAGTAGCTGTGGTGTAGGATGAAAAACATCAGTTCCATTAGAAATACTTGTAAGTCTTGATCCAGGTCAGTTTTTACGAGGGCTGATTCCATGGCCTCGATCCCCATGTTGTGGGGTATGCTCGTATATAGGCTACAAACATCAGCTGTGCATAGGATCACATTTTCTTCTGGATTGAATGGTTGTTGTTGCATTTTCAATAGAAATTGTGATGTGTCCTTGATGTAAGTTTGCATAGCTTGCACTGATGGTTGCAGGTATTTATCTATTAGCTGTCCTATGGGCTCATGTATGCTGCCTCTGGTAGAGACGATCGGTCTCATTGGTGGGTCTTTTATGTTTTTGTGGATTTTTGGTACCATCCTTAGTGATGGACTTCTAGGGTTGGCGGTGGTTAAGAAGTTTTTTGTTCTTTCAGTAATGGTTCCCTTTGAGTGCGCATCTTTTATAATGATCTCCAGGAGTTTTGAATATTCTGTCGTTGGGTTGTGAGGTAATGGATTATATGTGTCGGTATCGGAAACATGCTCCAAAACTTTATTGTCATACAAGGTGGTGTCCATAATCACGATGGCTCCTCCCTTGTCCGCTTTGGTGAATATGACTTCGTCGTTGTCTGCCAGTTTGCGCAACGTGTCGTGGTCTTTTTGTGTCATGTTCCTTTTTTTTGGTTTGTTGTGACTGATCTTGTTGAGGTCTTGTTTCACTAATATTTCAAACAGGTCTAGAGTCTTGTGGCTTGTAGGTGCTTGAAAGGTGCTATGCGGTCGGAGTCCCAAAAGATCAACTTTTGGGACTCCGACCGCATAGCACCTTTCAAGCACCTACAAGCCACAAGACTCTAGACCTCAACAAGATCAGTCACAACAAACCAAAAAAAAGGAACATGACACAAAAAGACCACGACACGTTGCGCAAACTGGCAGACAACGACGAAGTCATATTCACCAAAGCGGACAAGGGAGGAGCCATCGTGATTATGGACACCACCATGTATGACAATAAAGTTTTGGAGCATGTTTCCGATACCGACACATATAATCCATTACCTCACAACCCAACGACAGAATATTCAAAACTCCTGGAGATCATTATAAAAGATGCGCACTCAAAGGGAACCATTACTGAAAGAACAAAAAACTTCTTAACCACCGCCAACCCTAGAAGTCCATCACTAAGGATGGTACCAAAAATCCACAAAAACATAAAAGACCCACCAATGAGACCGATCGTCTCTACCAGAGGCAGTATACATGAGCCTATAGGACAGCTAATAGATAAATACCTGCAACCATCAGTGCAAGCTATGCAAACTTACATCAAGGACACATCACAATTTCTATTGAAAATGCAACAACAACCATTCAATCCAGAAGAAAATGTGATCCTATGCACAGCTGATGTTTGTAGCCTATATACGAGCATACCCCACAACATGGGGATCGAGGCCATGGAATCAGCCCTCGTAAAAACTGACCTGGATCAAGACTTACAAGTATTTCTAATGGAACTGATGTTTTTCATCCTACACCACAGCTACTTCAAAATCAAGGATGAGTGGTACCAACAACTCACGGGGATGGCAATGGGCAATTCAGCCGCCCCTGTATACGCGAACCTATTCATGCAGTGGTATGAACAACAACACATCCTGACGAAAACAACATGGACTGATCATTTAAGATTGATCATTCGATACATTGATGACTATTTTATTATCTGGAACAACTCAGAAGAGTTATTACGTGCTGAACTGATGAGGTTCAATGAAATTGATCCAAGAATCCAACTAACGTGGAATATATCAAATACCTCAGTCAACTTCCTGGATGTGAAAATATCGTTAACTCCACATGGTTACACTACAGAACTATACGTAAAACCGACCGACAGAAACAACATGCTCCTACATTCTAGCTTTCACGAACCGAATTTGATCCGAAACTTGCCATTCTCTCAGATGGCCAGAGTGAAAAGAATTACCTCAAATGCAACAACTCTCAACAGCAGTTTGAAAGAAGTATCTAGTAAATTCATGAACAGAGGGTATCCGCAAAAACTAATCGAGGAAACACAAGCAAGGGTTGTGCAATTGGACAGACAAGATCTCTTAACCCCCAAGATCAAACCAGAACAGACACGAACAGTGGTAGTTTCTAAGTATTCAACTGTCAGTAATAAATACAAACAAGCCATTTTAAAACATTGGTCTATCCTAACCATTGAACCTGACTTCAGACAAACTTTCAAGCAACCACCACTCTTTGCATATACTAGAGCGAAAAATTTGGGAGAAATCTTGCAACATAAACCCATGAAACCAACAACATACTCTGGCACGAAACCTTGTTTCAACTGCGGAAACTGTAACAGCATAATAAAAGGGAACACTATCCATCACCCGATGAAAGGCAACGCGATAAAACTAAGAGTGAACGCCACTTGCGATACCAGCAACTTAATCTATGGAATCAAATGTCCGTGTGGCAAAATATATGTCGGGAAAACAGAGCGACGCATCAAAGTGCGTCTTACGGAACACAAATCAAACATAGGATTGAAAAACTTGAAGTCAGCATTATCTTTACATTATGTGGAAGAGAAACATAATGTGTCACAAATTAAATTCATCATCCTGGAAACCATACAAAGACAGGAAGGCATTGATAACAACAAAAATCTCTTAAAAAGAGAGAACTTTTGGATCCAGAAGCTATCGACCCAGAAACCATGGGGTCTTAACGAAAGAATTGAACTGTCTTGTTACCTCTAAATATTTGTTCCATGTACCATAACTAGTGTTTACTGTGCACTGATACCACCCTTAACGACACTATTGTATTATCCCTCTACTCTATCTTCCCATTTTCAGCCTTCTCGTTTCACTTTTCCCATAGCTCCACCACTAGATATAGAACTTTTACCCCACAGATACCCGGTTCGAGCCCAGACCCCGGAGCATTTATACTAACGTATAATTTTTTCCCAACCCCTTAACCACAGCGCCCATACCCGCAGAGCAAACTATATTGTCCCAAATTCCACGTTTACTCCATATAGCTGCATATTCACACAGCGACTTAATCATGTATACTAAAGCTTATAATCACTGTCTCCCCGGAGGTTGCCACGGATAAGCGTAATCCCTCCTCAATGTCTGTCACGGGTCACGTGACCGGAAACTTTTTTGAAATATTCCCTAACGCGGGCAGAATCCTTGCACCGGCGTTTTCCTGAAGAGCATCGCATGAAACGCTACCCGATCACTACAAAATGCAGGTTAGCCATCAGCGCTATTCAAACTTGAAGTTGCAACGATACACTTGCAAGTCCCGCAGCGTGTTCTGACAGCGTTTTTCTATTAATTTTCCCTAGAACTGACACAACATTGAAGACAGGCATGTAAGTGAAATGCAACTTTATTGTTCACTTTTTGTTCGCGGCGAACCGTTTCTCTCGTAAGCACTGCACCATGATTATTGCTTCACATGAGCCACTATATGACAAGCGAGTAATTGTATTGGGCAAAACAGGAGTATAGGATTATATTTCTGTCAAATGTATTGTTTTTCCATAAGCACATTACCATGATTACCGTTTTGCATAAGCCATTGTATGACAAACGATGAATTGTATTGGACAAAACAGGAGCATAGGATTATATTTCTGTTACAAGTAGTAGTACCCCGTTTTTGTACTGTGGTATGTATTTATTTTGTTCTAGGTTAGTAACCACACTAACAGCAGACTATCTTATTGTTTCATAGTGTCTATTCCCTGACGAAGGGCATGTGTTGAAATGCCCGAAATGCATTGGACTCTTTGTAAAGACATTGCCTGAGTGGAAAAACAAATGTATCAAACGTAAAAAGGAGAAAAAACATATGATATCTAAACTTGGAACTCTCAAGTGAAAATATATGAAGTACAATATATAAAGACACTTTAAAGAAACTTGTTGTTTGGAAGTCTTATTGGTATAAGACAAACATGGGTGTGCCAGCTCAGGGATGAGGCCAGAGACCCTCTGGTCTCACTGTTTCACTTGTATCTCGGGACGCCGTTGGGCACTCGTCGCCACCTGGCTGAGCACCTTCAAACCAATTGAACTGATACCACATCAAGAAAAAGCTTTCTATGAAACCAGCTGTGCATCTATCCAAATTCTATTTACATGTTCATTAAATGTACCAAATTAAAGCCTGTGCACATGGCAAGAACACTAAAGTGTATAAAACCGGGTTCACTGAGAGAGAAATAAAAATAAAGGAACAGTTTACATGCAAAACAGATTTTGCTGTATACGTTGTTCAGTGCCCAGGTGGCCTGAAGTAGGTGGGCAGCATGATTTTGCCAGACCACAAGCACGTGCTACAGCATCTTCACGCTACAAAAAAAGGGGACAAAACATATCCAGTGGCACGCTACTTTGACCAGTACCACAATAGAAACTTAGCAGGTTTGACCTATTTGGTAACTGATGCAATCCCTCATAGCATTCGGGGAGGCAATCGTGAAAGGAAGTTAAGAAGGCTAGAGTCTAGTTATACAACCAAATTAGACACAAAGACCCTGGCAGGACTTAATATGGAAGAAGAATTCCATACACATTTATAATTTTCATGAATTATTAGTGTCTGCACAAAACTCCCTGTAAAATTCTCTTTGGTTTTTAACTGGTTTTAAGGGTAAAGGCAAATGGAAAACAGTTTTTGATCAAAAATAAAAAAGTGTATAAGTGAGGAGTATTGCCCACTTGGGCTGAAGTGTAGCAGAGCTCACAGTCTGTCACTGGAGGGTATGCCCACTGGGGCTTTATGATATTTTGAATTGGCAGAAAGAACTTTGTATATTTTGCGATGACACTGTCAAATTGCTGGATGATTTTATAAATATGTAATGTATTCTGTTTTAATTATGAATAGAATCCATTTTTATGTGCAATATATTGTTTGTAAAAAAGGTTTTGGTAATTGACTAAGAACCATGAATTCTTCCCCACTTACTGCAGAAATCAAGATTAAGACTACTAGTCAGTCTTCCATCACAATACATTTGTAGTTCTCATGTGATCGGCAAAAAGAGGTGTTTAAATACGGGTTGAAAACTTTATTCAAATGTTGGTGAGCAAGCCTACTGCGCAGGCGAATCACGTTCAACTTCAGCCGATGAATGAAAGTTTCGGCTTGAGACACGGCATTGTTATCTTTCTTTAGGAGGAAACTTTCGATATATATATATATATATATATATATATATATTTATATATATATTTACAAGAAGGCAATATAATTAATTAAAATATAGCATGAACCGCAGTGGTGTTACAGGCGGACATTTTAGGACCTTAGAGATTATTTGGCCAGAATCACAGGTGATTAGCCCAGAATCACGGGGTGTTTGAGCCAGCTTTTTTTGGGGGGGGGGGGAAGAGTTAGGGATCCCAGGCAGCAGCTATGATCAACCCGCTACAGCCTCTCCTCATGAGGCATGTAACTTCACATTTTTAAAGATCAGGTCATTTGCTAATTATGCATAGGCCGTACTCTGGTGAGGGTTGGACACTAAAATAGGTGTTGAGAGTTTGGTTTAACGTAGCTTCACCTGCTTGCTCTTCTGAAAGCACAAAAAAAACCTGAGTTTGAAAGGTAATTATTTGAAGGGTGCATTGAGTGTTCAGTGTCAGACTGGACAGCATCGATAATAGGGGTGGTGGTAGCAACTCCTATAGAAAAGGCCTCCATCCCACTGGCACAGAATCCCAAGCTACCCTGTATTTGGGATGGGGTCAGTAAGATGCTAGTACAAAAAATGAACCTCCACACTTTTGCGGAAATGTACCCTGGAGACATATTCAGACCTCACCTGGAGGCAGGTGAGGGACAGACTGTACCGTTTGCAGAGCTATTGTTATATCACAAACTGCGCGCGGCATGCCGTGCCCTCTGGGACAGTTTCCCGGCGGCTCCTCCATCTTTGCCTGCACTGGAGAATTTGTTGAAATCCCCATCTCCCCGCAAACTCATAACACGCCTATATACACAAATGCAAAAAAACAGCCCAGTTGGTGAAATCTAAGTCCCTCAAGTGCTGGAACGATGAGCTCCCTACTCCGCTAACTGAGTCCTAGTGGGACTTCTGTTGCAGGCAACTCACCGAACTTTCCCCAAACTACAGGCTCCGTTTCATCCACTTTAAATATTTAATAGGTACTATAGGACAACTGTGGGTTTGTACCGTGTGGGTCTCAGGGAAGATAATAGCTACTGGCGCTGCAATTTCACTCCTGCTTCATTCCTCCATGTAGCATGGGACTGCCCACGTAATTGCTGAATTCTGGTCCAAAATATTCACAGCAGTGAATCAAATCATTGGAAGATCGGATGTTCCGACCCCCGCCTTGGGCTTACTAGGCTATGTTAAAGATACACCGCCTAAGCAGCATGAACTACATGCTCTTCTCCTGCTTTTTGCCAAACGGCAGGTTGCAATACATTGGGGGATTAAAAGAGTGCCCTCAATCAAGGGATGGATGAGTGATGTCACATACGGCCACACACAACTGAACACGTTTTGGGAACTTATGCCCCGAACCTCCAGGCCTCTGAACATTTGGGAACCTCTTCTGGCCTGGGCCCGGGGTCAACTTGAACCTTCTGCGTCAACACATACTGGTGAAGCCCCAATTGAGGAATGAACCATTATATTTCAGGTGTTTTGACATGCATACTGTCTTTCACTTCCTGTATCCATAATTTCAGCCTGTTTGGGTTGTTCAGGTCATTCACCCTTTATGGGAAACTAGGTAATGTTGTTTACGGTATCAACGCTGATCACCTGAAGTTGTGATGATTGTATCTTTCGTAGCAGTGGGTACGTGGGTCGCTCAGAGATATTAACTGTGTTATGTAATGGATAGACCAGGACTACTATATGTGTTATGCTGCTGTAAAACTATGCTGGCTTGTTGTGTTGTAAATGTGTGATGTTCTTTTAAAAATGTCAGTAATAAAAAAAAAACTTCTATAGAAAAGGCGTATCTGCACGAAACCCCCTTGGAGTGCTGGCCGTACTAATCTGTCTGTTACAAGGGTTTCCTGCATTAAGAAAACTCGGCCTTACAGTTTTTAGAGGCACTGCTCTAATATGGAATACACCCTCATTGCTTCAGTCTAGTCATATGTTGCATGTAATAGCCTAGGGCGTACTGGACAGTTATCTGACCTTTGCACAGAATACCTGCGTCAAGCCTTCTATGAGTGACCGTTTTTTTTACATGTCTTGCTCTAAACTGGGATTTACCCTTCTTGCTCCATTCTGGTCATTTGGTGCATGAAAACCCCTTGGGTTTGCTAGTCACACTTATCTGCTCTTTACAAAAGTTTCCCTCCACAATACCTCTACGACTGAAAGTTTTTTTAAGAGCCGTGGTCTAAAGAGGGACACACCCGAGCTATTCCATGCTGTCCAGGGGCTGCATGAATATTTCCTTTTTAATTTTTTTTAAATCACCATTTCACCAACCCTGTTTGTCAGGCATCCACAAGTCCGAGGGCTGGGGGCTTGGGCTGTCTGCTTATTCTCAACTCCATTTTCTGAGAATCCCACCCTACTGTCACATCTCTGCAGACCTGTTTTTTATTTTTAAAACATGCCCATGTATGCCCTCTTAAACTCAGACACTATTGCGCACACACAGCTATGTCCTCAGTTTTACACTACCCTAAACACCTGGTTCTAGGAACTTAAAACCAATATCTAAATGTGCGCACATGCTCTCACAGCACACGTGCCACATTCCACCCAACCCTCGTTTCCAGGGAGGGCTCTCCCACACCCAACAACAAAATTTGTGTCATTGTCGTTGTCATTTCCGGGGCCTGGGACCTGACACTTTTAAAGTGGACTTTGGAGAGCGCAGAGCAGCAGCCAGTGCACATACCACAACTGGCCCCCTTGTAATGGAGCAGATGCCAGATTTTGGGGAGCCCCACCATCTCCGACATATCCTGAGACCCACCATAACTTATGGTATGTGTATAAAAGGCATTGTTTTATTTTGTCATTTTACCCTCTTAAAGCTGTATGGTCTCTATGACACAGTACTACAATAATCCCTATATGCATGCTTATTTTTACAGTTATTCCTTGTCTAAAGGTTTTAACAAATACCAGAACTGCCTTATAAATTAAAAACAAACTCCATAGCTACTTAAATTAAGTATGGATTTTGTTTCATCAGTGTGCCTGTTACCCTTCTGTGCCATGTTAAGCCTGTAGTCTTCTGCCAAAGCCTGTTCACCCGCAAAGATACAATTAGGTGCTCCAGACAATTTTCATAAGTTACGTCCCT
This sequence comes from Lissotriton helveticus, assembly GCF_964261635.1. NCBI lineage: Eukaryota > Metazoa > Chordata > Amphibia > Caudata > Salamandridae > Lissotriton > Lissotriton helveticus. Next base: position 1,476,738,937 of record NC_136065.1, read on the forward strand.
GTTACAATCTGATAAATAGGCCATGGGGTCGTCCTCTAGACAGGAGGGAAACTCATGGAAAAGAGTTTACGTGCTGCACTTCAATTTATTTCTCTGCACACTCCCAATGTGTAAAAAGAGTGCCTTAAAAAATGTCATACTTTCACTGATGCTCTCACGCACTGCCCCATCTAAGAACACCATTCTTTACAAGACTGCCATGCTAATCAGTCCATGACACCTCGTTCTCCACATAGAAGCCTCGTTGTGGCTTAGCACTCTTTTAAGGCGGTTTTGAAATTAGGCAAACTTGCATTTTAGTTTGCCGCCTCATATGGAACCCTGGTGCATCCCGCCCTTTCTGGGCTGCCGCAACATACTTTACCCGGTTACAAAACTATAACTGAACATATTAACAGGCCCTCGGAGCACAAAACTGCCATGCTTATCAACCCCAGACAACCTTTCCCACCTTCAAGCCGCTGCTTCATAACGTGTGTCACTTTACATCAGAGACGTTTTAAACTTAGGCAGTAACATTTTTGCATCAGCAAACTCACATTCTGGTTTGCCGCCTCTTATGGGGACCTTCCTCCATCTAACATTTCTGGGCTTTGGCAGCACACTTTACCCTGTTACAGAACTATGCATGGGTATGTTACCAGGTCCACAGCGTGACTTGACCTCTTTTTTTTTTCATAACTAGTATCCTTTTACATCAGAGACTTTAAAATTAGGCGGTAAAAATTGTTGCACCAGCAAACTTACAGTTTAGGGCTGTGGCAGCACACTTTACCTTGTTACAGAACTATGCATGGGCATATTACCAGGCCCAGGGAGTGACTTAATATATATATATATATATATATATTTTTATTTTATTTTATTTCATAACTAGTGTCACTTTACATCAAAGACTTCTAAAATTGGGCAGTAAAATTGATGCACTAGAAAACTTACAGTCTAGCTTGCCGCCTCTTATGGCAGCCCCGGTTCATCCTGCCCTTGGTTGGCTGTGGCTAGGCCCTCTACCATGGTCTACCACTTAGAAGCTCTATATGCATTGGGCACGCCTCCTAGGGGGGTCTGGTCTACCTCCACTGCTGAAGCAACACCAGCCTACAGCCGCAACTATCTGCTGAACATGCCCAGACATATTCCTGCTTGCCCAACCAACATGGTACACACAGGTAAGTCTCTGCTTACGCATCCCATAAACCTAAACACTCCTAGTAGGCCCTATTGGGGTGGCTTGCACCTAACCCAGGCGCTCCTGACCCCCACGCAACAACTATGACTCTCCTACATCTGAGTTATTTCCGGGGAGGGCTCCTAAAGCCCCCACAAATGCCCCACTTCCGGGGTGGGTCCTACAGCCCATACCCATGCCCCACTTCAGGGGCGGGCTCCTACATCCCTTACTTACGTCACTTCCGGGGCGTGGCACCTGTCCAAATTGCATCGTGATGAAAGGTATCACTTTATTACTACTTAGGTGCGCAGGCTAAACAAAGCAGACCAAAGATTATGTCTTAAAGTGTGACATCTGTCAACAGATGAAGGGCACCACCATAACACGTCCAGCACAGACACCTTTGCTAATATCAGACAGACCACTTGCGCGTGTTTATTTGGACTACTGCTGTTGTAGTTTGACAGCGATTAGGTTGAGCGTTAGCGAAAGACATCCGAGTTCTAACTGTTATCTTGACGTTTTTGCGGCATCCATTTTGGATTCACGGCAGCCATTTTGTCTGCCACATTCTGCCTCGTGTCGACCATGTGCGTTGTCCTATCTTTCTGCTCATGGCCTTTGAATCTGCCCAGCAACAGGCTAATAATAGCATCTCTGTGTTTTGCTGCTGACCGTTAGGGTCCACATCTGCTAATGGTTAACCCTAGATTGGAATGTGTTAGCCGAGACCCCAAGACTGTTAACTCCTCCCACTGATCGATTGTGCTTCTCGATATTACCTTGTATGGACATAAAATGTGCTCTTGTGCATTGTACCGCCTTCTTTTGAGCCCCTGTGTGGGTATAAATGAACCATGTGTCCGGTAGTCGTGTGTGCTACTTCTGGCAGTGCCGAAGGGTACTGGTTGAACTTTAGCACCACCTCATGAGGTGTAATAAACTATGTGTTTGTCATTTCCAGTTTCCGTGCCAACTTTTTTTCCTTTGGGTCTGAGGACTTCGTGCGCAGAAGGGCGAACCCCTTGCACTAGCGGGTCTGGCTGAGGCCTGCACGACAAATTGGCGCCCGGCACGTGGGGCTCATCGGCGACTCGGATGCCCGAAGGATTGGTCGTGACGAAGGTTCAGAACTTCGCTGAGGACACGATCGCTGCCAGAGAAGACCCGAGTCTTGGCACCCGAGGTGATTCTTCCTTACTTTCCGATACAACCATCCAGGTGGCGCCGGTCCTCGACTGAGATCTCTTCTGCTGGTCTGCCGTTCAGTGACCGTTTGGTCGAATTTTGAACTTGGCAGTTGGAATCTGGACAGCCTATGATTGGTAAGAGCCGTTTTGCGGCGCCTGTTGTAGGTTTTGGACTTTGGAGTGCCTTGTATGGTAAGGTAGTCTTAGGACGCTTACCGTGGCACGTTTGACTTTGGAATAGACTTGTCTACTTTGGATTTTGTTTGATATGTTTGTTTGATTTGCATATATATGTGTTGCAACCCATATAGGCAGGCGATGCATGGAGTTTTTTTTTTCTCCGCTTTTGATATGTATAGCGCAACGTACTAAGAAAGTACCTTAAGCGCTCTTTCCCTAGAGTAGTGTATATCTTGCACTATTTTTGAGCATGCCTGTTTGCCGCGCACTTCGAAAGATGTGCTGCTTGTTTGGTGGTACCAATTTACGACTTGAGGAATCACAGCCGGCTCCCCCCCCGAGGGGACTCCTAATCGAGACATGTATGTGAAGTTTGGTCTTTCAGCCATAATGTACAGCACATTGTGGCACAAATATACCAAGAAGGATCCTGAGTTACGTTGGCCATTGCATGGGTCGTTTGATGCGCGAAAGGTTGAATATGTGGAGCAATGCCTGTTTGAGTGAAAGTCTAGGCGTGATATGTTTGAGAGTTTGCGAATGTGGGAGAAAGAAGTACGGCAGCAAGAGAAGCGTGAGCAAGCATTGATTGAAAAGGAACAGCGAAAGACTGTGTATGAGAAAGCGCTGGAATTACGAAAGAAAGAAGCGAAAGAACTACAGGAGCGAGAGGAGAAAGAATGAAGGTTACAGATATCTGGCCAATATCCTGTCCGTCAGCCTCTCTATCCTGTCCTTAATAAACCACAAGATGATTTTTTGTTATTAGATCGACCTCCACCTCCATATATCGTTCCGTCTGCTCCGTCCGGGGACGACGAGGATTCTGATTCGGGACAGCAGAAAGCGCGGGACCCTCGATCTATGTTGTCTGCTGAACGCTCGGCCCAAATCAGACAAACTGCTCATAAAGCATTATGTAGCACTGATACTGCTTCCGATCTCTTTGCTATTATAAAGGATTGGTCAGAAAAGGAACAGATATATTTCGCTATGATATTTACCGATGAAGTTGTAGAAATGTATCGAACATATTCCACAATATTAGAACCTGTTGATATCGCAATTGATCATAAACAGTTACGTGATGGTCTTTTTGTTTTTTCCCAGGTAGAAGACCTGATTAGATGACTGGTTAAAGTACGAAACGAGGCGAGATGTCTGAAGGAGCAGAAAAAGGCTGCGGATGCTGTTCCACAGACCAATCCGCCCGGAGAGGCGCCGTCTCCTATCTTCGTGACAGATAAGATAATACCAGTTGTCATGAAACCTATGCGGGAAGCCGCGCCGTTGTATGTTCCTCCTAAAGGAACGGGTGATAATGATGATAAAAATTCTGTCGATGCTAAGGGATACTTCATTTACAATTGGGTGTACACCCCCTGGAATAGAGCAGATGTAATGGCACTTAAAAATGCATTGCCTGACCCGCGTAAAAATCCAGCCGCCTTTTACGAAGAAGTTGAGGGTGCTTTAAATTCTTGTGTCATGACTTTATGTGACATAGATTTTTTTTTCGGTCTTATTTTACCCCCAGATATGTTGAGGACCGTTCGTAAAATTGATGACCGTGCGGTTCTTGGTGCCGAATGGAAGGAGATAGAGCGCATAGATGCAGATAGAGAGCCTGCCCAAAAACCGCATCAGTTAATATTAGATCTTCCTGCAGCTATTTTGACTAAACTTAAAACGATTATTCCCCTTAAAAAGATAGATTGGACTGTTTTAGCGTCCTGTAAACAAAAGATAGATGAATCGGTTTCTGATTTCTTTACTCGTTTTGAGGAAGCTTTTCATGATTTTAGCGGTCAGTCTCTTACTGATGATACTGACAGACATTTGTTTGTTGATAAATACGTTACCAGGGATAGCAAGCCGTCTGAAAGCTTGTGAAAGTTCTTGGACTACGTCTTCTCCGTCCTCTGTTTTGACGATGGCTCAGTATTATGAGGGCCAGGAGGCAGAGGCGAAAGGGACTGAGGACAAGAAGTCAAAAGAGTTAAAAACGAAAGTTATGTTGGCCCAGGTGTATGGTCCGCCTTCTAGAGGTTATGATAGGGGCCCGATAGAACTTATGATAGAGGTGGACGACCGCCCCCCAATACACCTTATGGTCGTTCGGATGTATCTTCAAATCAATGCGCATATTGGAAGCAATTCGACCATTGGGCGCGAAATTGCCCCGTGTTACGTTCTCAGCAGGATGCTAGGGGGCGGGGTCAAGGGAGAACTGGTTCAGGTTCGTCGGAGAATCGAGGGAATACGAATGATCGTGCCCGATCCGTCATGAATACACGCCCACAACAGAGACAGAACACATTCGATAGGCGGAATCAATGTCAAATGTCTTACTATGTTCAGCCTGATTTGTACGATTCTGCTCATGCATAGGATTGCCTAGGATGGGGTAAGGAATCAATTGAAGTTCCAGTAGATCAGACGGGTCCCTATGTTACAGCACATGTTTTGGGCTCTACCGATCGGTTTCTGGTTGATACAGGAGCTACACGTAGCGCTTTGTCTAAACAATTGGTTCCGAGGGCTCCCCTGTCTGGCACAACTATTACTTCGATAGGTTTCGATGGAACACCTTCCCTTAGCCCATTGTCCCAGCCATCCTTGTTCTATGTTGATAAATTCAGTGCTCCATGTCCGTTTTTGCTTTCCCCTAACACGCCAGACAACATTTTGGGCCTTGACATGTTAAAATACTTTCGAGCTACGATACGATGTTTTCCTGAAGGGGTGCGAGTCATTTTAAACGATAATTACACTGAATTTGACAGAATTTACTTGGTTAAAGAAGACATTGCATTATCCTCACTTCCTGAATCTTTGTGGGCTACCTCAGACACCGATGTGGGTCAGATGGTCATTCCTCCGGTCCAGATTAGTGTCAAGGAGGGAGCTGTGTTACCTCGATTGCCACAATATTGCATTTCACAGGAGGGAGAAGAGGCACTCATACGAATCATACATGATTTGATACGAGTTGGAGTTGTTGAATTAGTCCCATACAATGTTTGCAACAGCCCGATTCTTCCGATTCTGAAGAGAGATACTGATACACGAATTCATAGATTTATTATTGATTTGAGGGAGGTGAATAAGATAGTAGTACCACAATATCCTGTGGTCTCTGATATCACAACACTTCTTACTTTAGTCCCTCCGACTGCCACTACATTCACTGTGATAGACTTGAAGAACGCTTTCTTTTCGATCCCTATTCATCCTGATAGCCGATATTTGTTCGGTTTCACTTTGAATAATCGATCGTACAGATTTTGTAGGGTTCCTCAGGGCTATACTGAAAGTCCAAGTATTTACAGCCAAGCATTGAAAAGGGAACTTGATTCTTTTGTATTGACTGAGGGTGTGGCTCTCATACAATATGTCGATGACATCTTGTTGGCAGCCGACACCCCAGAACAGTGTGAAAAATGTACTTTATCTTTGCTTTCTTTTCTTGCTTCACATCATCACAAAGTCTCTCGAAAGAAGCTGCAATACTGTAGACCAAAGGTAACCTACTTAGGTCACCTTTTGTCTAAGGAGGGACGTGCATTGATATCAGATCGCATACAAGCTATTCTAGATACACCAGTTCCTTCTACACAGAAAGGAGTACGTGCATTTTTGGGTCTCACTTCTTTTTGTAGACAGTGGATTTTGGGATTTTCACACATTGTTAAGCCCCTGTTAGCACTTTTGACGAAAGATACACCAGTACCTCTTCCGTGGACAGAAGAATGTGAAAGTGCTTTTCGACAGTTACGGCAAGCCCTTTGTTCAGCACCAGTGTTAGGCACACCGGATTATACGAAGCTTTTTACACTTTACGTGCATGAGAAGGATGGATGTGCATTGTCAGTGTTGGTTCAGTTACACGGTGATAAGCAACGTCCGTGTGCATACTTTTCTGCAGTTCTTGACCCTGTTGCTAGAGCATTACCTGGATGTTTTCGTTCAGTTGCAGCAACAGCAGTGTCTATTCGACAGAGTGAGGGAATAGTTTTGTCACACAAATTGTTAGTGCTGGTACCACATGCTGTCGATGCCCTCCTGAATCAGACAAAGACGCAGCACTTGACTAGTGCTCGTCTTACAGGATATGAATTAATATTGTTAGCCCCCCACATTACATTGAAGAGATGTGCAACTTTGAATCCAGCCACTTTGTTGCCATATCCAGTGACTCAGCCTCAGTCACAAGAAATGCATGATTGTGTTTTTCTGACTGAAGAACAGACAAAGGGTCGCATTGATTTACAGGATATGCCCCTTCCAGATGTAGATGGTGAATTGTGGGTTGATGGGTCTTGCTTGAAATTACCAGGTGGTACGACCTCAGCCGCATATGCAATTACCACGCTTCAGACAATAGTGGAGACAGCTCGCATACCACAGGAATCAGCTCAAGCAGCTGAATTGATAGCATTGACACGAGCATGTGAGCTTAGTGCTGGTTTGTGCGTAAACATTTATACAGATAGCCGCTATGCTTTTGGAGAAGCGCATGATTTTGGCCTACTCTGGAAGGAAAGAGGCTTTCTTACATCCCATGGAATACAGATAATGCACGGAGATTTAGTGCACAATCTTTTGACTGCATTGGCATTACCGAAGAAAATTGCCATAGTGAAGTGCAGTGCACATAAGAAAGTCACAGATAAGATTGGACAGGGAAATGCTTTTGTAGATCGTATAGCACGCGAAACTGCAATGAAGAGAAATACCCCTTCCATGTATGTAGTAAAGTCGCAAGCTGAAAGGTGGCACGATGCTAGACAGGAAGTGCGAGAGATACAGAAGACAGCTTCTGACAAAGAGCGTGAACAATGGTCTAGAGAAGGAGAGTTAGATGATGAAGGTTGTTGGAGAAACAAGCAGATGGATCGATGGAAGCTGCCTATAGCTTTCGTACAACCTATGGTTCAGTTGGCACATGGGCTAGCACATGTTGGAGCTCTTGCAATTACGAAAATGCTTACGCAAGTTTGGGAGCATCCAGAGATTGCTAGCACAGCTAAGAGAATAGTACAGTCCTGCTTGATTTGTTTGAAATATAATCCTGGAAAAGGGACACGAGTTCCATCTGGAAGTTTTGTTACACCATCCGCACCTTTTGAAGTCTTGCAAATGGACTACATTCAGTTTGAGTGGTGTAATATTTAAAGTATGTCTTGGTGGTGGTTTGCGCCTTCAGTAAGTGGATTGAGGCATACCCTACGAAAGATAATACTGCCATTACTACTGCTAAGGTGCTATTGAAGTTCTTCCCGAGGTTTGGTGTTTGCAGACTTTTATGGAATGATAACGGGCCTCATTTTGTCGGGGAAGTTATCAAGTATGTCCTGAAGGGATTAGGAATTAAGCAAAAGTTTCATGCTGTGTTCCATCCACAATCTGCAGGATTGGTGGAGAGGTATAATGGCACTCTCAAGCTCAAAATCGCAAAAATTCAAGCCTCCACGAACCTGACTTGGCCAGATGCGCTGCCATTGGCATTATTGTCCATTAGATCGGTGCCACATTCTAGGACGGGTCTTACCCCGTACGAGGTGGTATTTGGACGGCCGATGAACATTTGGGGAGTTCCAAAACCAAGTTCTGTGTATGATGTACCTTGTGTTCTAATGAATGACTATTTGGCACAATTGACTAACAGCTTGGTTTCTATTCATCAAAAGGTTCGAGAAGCGCTCCCTGATAAATCCCAAGGTGAGGGCCATGAACTCTGTCCCGGCGACTTTGTGATGCTGAAGATATTTGAGAGGTCAAGCAGCCTGGAACCGAGGTGGCGTGGACCAGAGCAAGTACTCCTTGCCACGAGAACGGTAGTTTGGGTCACCAACAAGAAGAACTGGGTGCACAGCACCCATTTCCGGAAAATACTGTCGACCTTGGTAGAACCTGCTGCGTTGACCGACCATCGGGATATCTTGACAACGGAGAAAGGCCCTGCTGTATCACCTGACGGATCTGCGGAGTTCTTCCTGGACCAGACGACTCCTGGAGCAGAGCGATATAATCTGAGATCAAGAAAGTAATTTGCAGGGTTTTTTTTGTTGCGAGACTGTTTGAGCAACCGCCCTGGGTAGTGGAAACGGAAAGCCGATATGACAAGGGAGGGGGATCAGCCCTGCGTAGTGTAGTGACACCTGTCTTTGTCTGTGGCGAAGAAACCAACGTCTACCCAGAGTAAAGAGCTCATGGACTATTTTGCTTTTTTCAATTTTTTTTAGTTTTGAAGATTTAGCTTTGTGACTATGAATGCTACTAAGATGAAGATTTTAGGAGTATTAAGTGTTTTTGTTGTTTTAACAGTTATAGCAGTGATCACCTGGTGTGTTGAGAGGGTGAGTCCTGCTCAGGAATTCTTTATGGTCCCTACTACTCCGATTCCGGAAGAGCATCAGCATTTTACTCTTCCCTAACATGAGCATAAGCATCGAGAATCTTATTTGAACAACACTTTTGTTCAAATGCTCCACCACACTAATGATGCCACCAATACTACAAACTGCTGGATTTGTGGTATGCTTCCAGCTCATCAGAAAGGTGGAACGCCGTTTATTTCACTTCCTTTTTCGCATAATGGTTCTTGTCGAGCCTGGTACACTCTTCTCTTTTCGAACAGAAAACCTGCCGTAGGTGGACTTCTCTTCCGTTTGAATAAAGAGTGTTATCAAGATGAACATGGTTATCCTCAAGCGAATGGAACTATATGGGAATGGGAAGAATATCGGCCGGACAATGCTTCAATGCCTTATGTTTTCACCCATACAAGAGACTCTACCACAAGCAATGAATCTGTAATTACTGTAACACGAACTAAAGCTAATCTCTGTGTGCAAAGTACTGGACGAATTCCAGTGGGAATCAGCGAATGTGTTGTTGTGTTAAATATAGATGGAATAAATGATAGTTCTTTCTTGGCTTCACATAACACATATCTAGTATGTGGACGTCATGGGTATCATAGATTGCCTATAGGGTGGTCGGGTATTTGTTATGTATCTTTTCTATTGCCCCCTGTTTTTCTTGCACCTGCTTCATATCACCGGGATTTTAAACTGTTCAGAAATATTTCCATGAATCGTTATAAGCGAACAATTCGGATTGACGATGTTGACCAGACGGACACTAGTCTGCAGCAATACGTTGACTTCAATTTAGGCCTGTTTCCCTTTGTAGGTGCTGCATTAAATAGTAGGAAAATACGACGGTTAACTAGAGTTGTAGAAGCTGTCACCAATGAAACAGCTATAGCGCTTGGTAATATTACCGAGGAACTGCAAGTTGCTAGAATTGTAACTCTTCAGAACCGAATGGTTCTGGATGTTATGTTAGCAGATAGAGGAGGAGCATGTAAAGTCATCGGAAGTAGTTGTTGCGTGTTCATCCCTGATAATTCGCCTTCTGTATATGAAGCAATTCTTAAACTGCACAAGATAGCTTCTGATATTCATGAGAAAAATGGTACCTGGACATTTGCTGGATGGTTTTGGGCTTTAATTTCTGCTTTGGGTTGGAAGCTACTGACTATTCTGTGTATTGCAGCTGCACTAATTTTCACCTGTTGTATGTGTATACATTGTGGTCCAATGCTATGTTCTATGTGCATAACTGCCTGTATACCATCCAAACGAAATGCCGTAAAAGCACAACAATCGTTGGATAAGGAGGTGACAAATATAATGTGCATAGATATACGAGATGAATGCACATATTACCCAAAAAGAGCATATGTCTTTAGCTAACGCTAAAAGGGTCGTCTGTTGTAGTTTGACAGGGATTAGGTTGAGCGTTAGCGAAAGACATCCGAGTTCTAACTGTTATCTTGACGTTTTTGCGGCATCCATTTTGGATTCACGGCAGCCATTTTGTCTGCCACATTCTGCCTCGTGTCGACCATGTGCGTTGTACTATCTTTCTGCTCATGGCCTTTGAATCTGCCCAGCAACAGGCTAATAATAGCATCTCTTTGTTTTGCTGCCGACCGTTAGGGTCCACATCTGCTAATGGTTAACCCTAGATTGGAATGTGTTAGCCGAGACCCCAAGACTGTTAACTCCTCCCACTGATCGATTGTGCTTCTCGATATTACCTTGTATGGACATAAAATGTGCTCTTGTGCTTTGCACCGCGTTCTTTTGAGCCCATGTGTGGGTATAAATGAACCATGTGTCCGGTAGTCGTGTGTGCTACTTCTCGCAGTGCCGAAGGGTACTGGTTGAACTTTAGCACCACCTCATGAGGTGTAATAAACTATGTGTTTGTCATTTCCAGTTTCCGTGCCAACTTTTTTTCCTTTGGGTCTGAGGACTTCGTGCGCAGAAGGGCGAACCCCTTGCACTAGCGGTTCTGGCTGAGTCCTGCACGACACTGCGGCCCCTTACAATCTGATGGGACGTACATCATTGTTGCAGTGGATTCCTGCTCGAGATTCCTATGGGTATGGCCTAAGTGCTCGGCTGACGCTCGAACTGTTATAAAAGATTTGCGAGTCTTTATAGGGATATACGCGGTTGGCACATTACATTCTGACAAGGGCCCCGCGTTTAGCTCTAGGGTTTACAAGGAAGCCATGGGAAGTTTGGGTGTTGCACTGCAGTACTCCTCTCTGTACCATCCTGACGGAAATTCAGTTGTGGAGTGGAAAAACCGGGACTTAAAGCAATCATGAACAGCTAGAGTATTAAGTGCATATGGCAGTTGGATCAATCATTTATATGGGGTACAGCGGACCTTGAATAACATGCCAAGAAGTTCTCCAGGGGGTTTCACTCCTTATGAGGTGCTTTTTGGGACAAGAATATGGTTATCTGATCTCGATTGTGAAGGCACAGCGGCGGATGACGTTTGGCTGTTTTACAGGATTTAAATGAATCCAGAGCACTACAGAGTAATATGTAGGTAAAGCAGACCGCCACTGGGGAAGTAAAATCAGTCACGGCAAGACCTGACTGGATTCCTAAAATTGGGGATCTGGTCAGAGAAAAGATAGTGGATAAAAATTAATTTGGGAGTACCTCTCCTGGCAGTTGAAGGAACAAGAGCTGTACTTCTGCAGCCTCCCGCCAGAAAAAAAGGAGAAGAGATTTGTCTCCATTGATCTGATCAAACCACACTATGTGGCTGATACTGAATAGTAGGCCTAGTGGGCTCCTGAGTAGCCGACCCCCTCCTCTCGCTACTATAGAGGAAGTTCAGACAGAAAGGCTCATCACATTTGAAGAGTCTCCTATACTGAATGGTGGACTATGCAACAACGCCATGGAACTCGTTCCTCTTGAAACAGAATTTCTAAATCAAAATGAAAGACAACTTACAATTCGACCTAACACTGATGTCTACATTAATATGCATCAACAAGAGCCATCTACAAGTTCAACAAAACCTGCTGAGCTGCCTAAAATAGATTGAACTGCATCTGGCTATTTCATCGACTTTGATACCTTTTCCTTGGATCCGAGTGAACCCGAAACAACGCCAGACCCAATATCTCGTCAACAACAAATCAAAGACTTCTTCATTTTTCTTAAAAAGACTTACCTGCTCCCCAAATTTCTTTACTTTTTTAGATCGATTCCTTTATTCATTGAGAATAGTTGGTTTAACACATTAGAGACATTATGCAACAAATTCATCTGGGCCCATGGAAAGACGCGTAGGGCATATAAATATATGACGCTCCCAAGAGAAAGGGGGGGGTGGGGCGCACCGGGCTTCAGGCTATACTATATGGCAGCTGCTCTACAGTACATGAAGGGGTTAATAGGAGGAAATGGCCTGGATGAAAGAGTCAATAACTTGTCTATGAAAGTGTATGCTACGGTCCTAGGGACAGACGCGGGAAACTGCTTTTTAAACTGTATTGATTATGGCTACTTTAAAAGAACAAAGTTCAAGACGGTCTCATCTGCTGTTAAGATATGGACTGCCTTTTTGAAAAGAAGTAAAATTGGGAAGTATAATAGATACATTAGACTCTTTAGAAATAGGTTGTTCCCCCATGCAATTTTTGCAGATGAAGCAATGTTCGAATGGGCAAACAGTGGAATCATCCAGATCGGGGACTTAAGAACTAAATTTAGTATTAACAATAGAGATTTCTTCAAGTATCTCCAGGTCAGGAGTTTCTTTAATGATAAAGCAGCGGGGTCTGTGGGAGTAGGCAGGAATGAGATACTGGAAAAAATTAGACTTTTGGGGGATCGCTCCATTAGGCCTTTCTATGCCTGTTTGATTGAAGGGAAAATTGATGACTTAGGAAAGGTGGGCAATAAATGGGCGGAAAAACTCAGCGTAGACGCTGGGTGTTTTAAAAAATCACTGGACCTGGGCCGTACTATACTGTGCTCATCCCCCATGCAGTCACAACACTATAAAACTATTTATTCTTTGTATCATACTCCTGCTAAGATAGCCAAATGGGGAGGGAGCACGGTTATAAATTGTCTCCGATGTAACGCTAGCGAAGCAGATAGTATTCACATTTTCGCTACATGCCCTCAATTACACACGCTTATAAGGGACATCGAGGGTTTTCTAGATAGATCTCTGGGGATTCAAATCAATCTTAGCCCAGCTAGAATAATTTTAGGTTTGGGATTGGAAGGGGCTGACAGACATCAGGAATTTCTGTTTGTGGCAATGTCAGTATATAGATTGACCCTGGCAAGGGCTTGGCTTGACAAAAACCCACCAACATTGCAAACCTGGCTGGCTAATCTCTTGAATGCGTATAATATGGAGAAGATTATCTATGCACATAAAGGGAAAAGGGGAAGGACATTAGGCCTAAGAATATGGCAACCCATTAGTATTTGGAAGGAAGGAATTGGGTCTCAGGTAGATCCAAGAAGGGCTTAAGCTTTAACTGTGGTTAACAAAGAAATTCATAAACATTGTTTGTGGAAATGTGTAACGAAAAGCTTGTATATCTTGTAAAAATAATTTATTTAGCTATGAAGCATGAAGTATTAATGCTGGAAAATTCTATAATGTATAAAGTGTGTGCAACATGGAAAAAATAAAAATAATAAAAATAAAAAAAAAGACTTACCTGGCGTCACCTTGGCTAGAACTTTGGATAATCACCGGGATACTTTACTTTCTTTTCTGGATAGGCTAAGTAACTGTCTTCTGCTTACTTATTAATGGAACTTACCTTTGCCAAAGCTCTGCAGCATCAAAAGTGAACTCGCTCCTGAAACCTCATGTTTCATCACATCTTGAGCAAAGAGACTTGTCATCAGTGAACATTACCGCAGTTCCTATACTTGATCGTATAATATGGGACAAGGTTGATTATGATATATTTGGCCTGACCGAACTTTAAGAAATACCTCATTTGTTTAAAATGTCCTTAAATTATATCATAACCTCCAGTGCATTTTCCGATTATTGGGATTTTGAAACTGTAAACAATATGTTGTCTGATTTAGAACAATCTGCTGCATTTTCTAGCAATGAAATGTTAGAAAAAATATCAGATTTTAACACCATGTATTGTTATCAACATTATGGTCATCATTTTCTTCACAAATCCAGAAGCCAAAGGAATATTTTCACATATCACTAATGGGAACATTGCCCTACACCACCGAAAAGTAGTTTGAAAACCTTTGCACAGATATTTTCATATTTTTCAGGGGTCAATATTTCTGACTCAACCTCATATTACTATACGGTTGCATCGACATCCACACAGAAAAATATGCTGATTAACACCAAACAGATTTACTCTAATTCCTTCATTACCCAACTGTCTGAACAGGGTTTTGACTTATGGAAAGACACTATAGACTTGAAATCAGCCTGGGGGTCTAGAGACTGGCAAGTTCAGGGAACAGAAGCGCAATTTAGAGCATGCCTCATTCCTCAGCAGATGATATTTCTGAATGATACTGTGCAACAGAAGTCCTGTCTTGGAATAGCCAAGAAATAGGATTTGACACACCTCGGATTCCAACACCATCACAGGCCGAGGGTAATTTTACATCACTAAAAGGGGCTCTATTAGATGACATTCTACAATACAATAGATCAGACCCCAATTGGAAGGGAGGGTTTGGCCCACAGACACAAATAGATGTCAAGATAGAGTCAGGGGTAACACTGAAGGGTTTAGTATCCACAGGCCAGACTATGTACAAAGAGAACATCCAGGGTTGGTGACATCATACAGTGTTGGGAATTTATGCCTCGATTGGCTAAAAACCTCAACGCTACCACAGGTGAAACAACACTTACCCTTACTTACAAAGGATGTGAACCTGCTGCATTTTTCATTAGGTCCCAGAAAGCCACATCAAAAACGGTTCTATTTTGCTGTCTATTATGAAATTTGGAAAATCTCCCAACAAGAAGCTGCGGAGAGACTACGAGAAATAGATAGGATCAATTTAGAAAAAGCATTAGCCGTAGTTGACAACGTTATGACTACGTTAACATCCAGGATTTATTCACTGGGCAACATTGTATCTTCTGCTATTGATTTACTAGAACAAAATGTGTCAGTACTACAGCAAGGGCAATCACAATTACGTTCTATTATGTTATGGAGCTGGACGCTGCAATAATTGCACGCAGGTTATGTGCCCTGGCGTTTTATCAACAGTACGTCAATGTTTTCTGCATACAATCTAAGGAAAAAACAGATGAAAATGGCACAAAGGGGAGCAAAATATACAATGCTTCATGTTGAATACAGATTACCTTTTACTGTGGCAGAATCACCGTCCACAGAATGGTTGATCCATGACCATATAACATTACCGGTCACAACTTTCCAGCTTCAGTACAGCCAGGCAGATATGAAGAAATGGGTAGGGAATTCATCAAGGAATCTTGGGAATTACCGTACAGATTGCGATGCAGGAGTGGGGATCTAGAAGTGTTTCTAAGCGGCACAAACTGCGAGAATGCTTTAAGTGGATCTCTCATATGTGAGGATATTATGCTGCATGGTGCCTGCAATGGTTCAGTAGCTTAACCTATCCTGTCACCTGAGGGGTACCCCATCAGCTGTGATTACCCCGGAATTCAAGCTACTTTCAAATGGGAGTTACTTGATGCTGAAGGTTGTTTTGGGATGCTTCCGGGATTCGCATTTCTAGTCACCATGAGCGCCAGGGTTACTTGCTGTATGCAAGTATTGTTTCCACTGACACACACAGTCAGGCAGGCACTGATATGGCCTTTGCTGGATGTTTCCTTTATACAGTTTGATACTCTGATCATAATGAAAGCCATGCTTCTACAGAAAACCGTGCCCTTAACCTCCGCCCGGAAGTCTTTTGATCTCCAGATCACAAGGTCCTCGGCTGAGATACAGGCACTCCTACATACGAACTGCCCCTTCTATTTCACAGAAACGGTAAATCGTGTCTTTAATATGTCTGATACGATGGGTATAGTCCACCTATTTAAGACCATAGGTTTGGGACTCGGAGTTATACCAAACTTTATACACTCTGTATTCGGAAGCATTTTTGGAGGACTTCCGCTGATCCAGTTTCTAATAGCAGGCATCCTGATTGTTATTTTTCTGCTCCACAATGGGTGTCCCAGTCACCAAGGAGATGGAAAAAGCACTCCTAGAGCGTAAATACTGTGATTGCATGGTACAACATTTGGGCACACCTCGCCTACGGGAACTAAGCACCTCTTGGTTCCTGTCATTTAGATCAGTCTGGATGGACTGTGTCCTACCTGTTCTCTGATGCCTGTTCTGTGGAGAAGAATGTGGATGTATGACGTTACAACACATGCTTTTATCACGCATGCTGTTACAACGCAGTTTTTACAACGCATAGCGCTTTGGGGTGCTGGATAGTGAATAGCTTAATTTACTATTCCAAATCCAGTCCCCATGGACACTAGGGAAGGTGTTGGATAGTAAATTAAATCTATTCCCTATCCTAGAGCGCCCCCCAGCGCAATGCATTGTAATGGTTTTCGTTGTAAAACCTGCGTTGTAATAGCACTGCGTGGTAAAAGTTGCGTTGTAAAGGATGTTTCCCGAAGAATGCATGTTGGATCTCTGTCTGACACTTCCATCAGTTGAGTTACCGGACTTTGCTGCTTTGCTGGACCCGATAACGACCCATGTTCTGCAGTGTCCCCAGCGTATTCCTATGTTGATGGTGGCATTCTTAGAGCCTCCACACAAAATCTCTGCTCCTGACACCCAGGCCTTGGATGGTGCACATGCTGCCCCAGCATCGGCTGCAGGCAGTACGGAAGATCATCTGTGCTCAATTGACGTGATCTGCGAGGTGTTACAAGGGTCGTCATTTACCAAGGCAGGCAACAGAAATGTTGCGTCTACCATCCAGGACACATAAACATCTGGCGCGTCGTGTGCTGGGAAAAAATCGTTTTTTAAACAAAGTCAAATTGGAACAAATTGACACTTTTTATGACCTGTTTGGATTTCTGTTGCTTGTAGTGGTCCGAACTATATATACAGACACATTAAAGCTATTGCTTGAGTTACAATGTTTTCCTTTTTACATATTCTAGAATTTTTAACCTTTTTTTATCAGAACTATTGTTTTACTGTAGTTGTTTGCGAACCAGTGCCTAGTAGTACGTTAGAATTTAATTATGTAGTCCAGTCGGATGAGGAATGGGTGTTATATTCCATATACGTACCCCAAAATAGGCTCAGGTAACATCGTAACCTTTCACCTATACTCTCCCCTTCATAACACACATAACAGCTCTTGGGGACTGACCTTTTACCTAGATACGACAATGTACACAGAACGTGGGATTTTCCCTGGTAAAAACCTCATACATTATGCATGAGGATTCTTGGAAACTCAGCAGGACTAACATCTCCTGTATAATATCTATGTATAAAGTTAATTGCCGATGTCATCCTAAGTCTGACAAGAGGCACAGCAAGGTAGAACCCCGGGGAGACCTTTGGGTATATAAACATCACCTCTTGCAGAGACAGAGGAGATTTGGATTTCCCTGCCGACACACTGACGCGAGATACTGAGGCTCCTGCATGCAGATACTCTAGCTCGCAGTGGTCTAACATCCCATGCGGGGTGTCCAACTTGAGACCAAGATGGGATCCCACAGTCTCTCACGTCAGGTAATGGAGTTGACTTTATCCAAGAGGGATTCTTGGCTTCAAACCTACATAGATGCTAGGTACGCTTAGGTACATCTAGATTGGGTAGCATCGTAGGAGTATGCATTTTATTGTCATGTATTTTATATACTTGCCTGTATTCATGGTTTTAGCAAAATGGTAGAAATCTACCGTCCTTTTACTTTCCTACTGTTTCTAATCATGTATATCTGTTACTGTCTAACGGTTATTTCACCACACCTATTTAACACTAGAATAACGACTGTTCAATAAATGCGTATTGAAAAAAGTCCATACTGTTTATTCTGTGTATCTTACTGAGACTAAGTGAGCATGAGTGACTGAGCAAAAAGTAGTACACTGTTTCAACGGTTCTGAGGGATCAGGGTTGTCATTTTCGATAGTTGCCAAGAATTATTCTCTCCTTGGTAAGAGGAGTTTCTAGTGGCACTGTGAGCTAGCTGGTACACAGGCCAACATACCCAGTGGGGGTGTCTAGAATCAGTTTGACACCAATCCTACAGTGTATGTTGTCTAAACGCGCAGATCCTATATAGGTTTTATAGGAACTACACGACAGCCTCCTCTTTGTCCAATAACTGCAACCTTTAACTACTGACAGTCCTCGCTCTCTAATGAGGCATGCATGCAAGATTTCAGGGTTGCGCTTTAATTGATGCTGGCTGCTGGTTGAAGGATAATAACAAGCTGTCAGTAGCATCTCCGGAGTGGGGTAAGGGAGTGGATGCAGGCACTGATTGGCCCAAGCAAATTGTTCTCCTGTTGGCTTTAGCAGGCGCCAGCCTGAGAGTCCCACTGTGATTGGTTGGAATGGCTGCAGCTGTAATAGCTGTCCTGAGATATGAAGAATTCAGTGAGCCTGGCACCTTTAAATATAAATAAAATAAAAGGCATTCTTGAATGAAGGTACAGGAGTCAGGATCCACTGAGACGAGAACACACTTCAGCTGTACCCCTGTTGTGCTGATGGAGAAACAAAATTGAACAAAATGGGCAGAGCCTCCAGTAAGCTTAGTGACATTAAGGATGTAGAAGTAAAATGCATAGCTAGCAGGCCAGATAAGAAATACGCAAAAAGCTGTAATCCAAAGCTGCCCCTCTGTGTCCAATAACTGCAACCTTTCACTCCCAATACTCCTCCCTCTCTAACGAGGCACACGCTTGAGATTTTGCAGTTGTGCTTAAATTGATGCCGGTCCAGCGAGGTCCTGGCTTGGCAGTTAGGGCTGGACTGTTCCCATGAGGCACAGGGTTAAGACTGATTTGTATTTGGCCAGGTCTAAACTGGGGTGGCATGGTGAGCAAAACAATTTAAAATGGATTTAACCCAGATCTCTTGACTGGGGGTCAATGTTTTGATTAGTTCTGCATTCCATCCATCAATTGTGTGTCTTTTGCTTTCTCGCCCTAAGTGTGCCAGGTATGCCCAGACGTGGGTCCTGGGCTCACTGTGCCCCTGGAATCAAGCTATCCTGGCAGAAGAGGGGTGAAACCCCAAAACCGGTCCTAGGACGCTTGTTTCCGGTCCAGGGAGGACCTGGCTTGGCAGTTCGGGCTGGACTGTTCCCATGAGGCACAGGGTCAAGACTGATTTGCATATGGCCAGCTCTAAACTGGAGTGGCATGGTGAGAAAAAGAATGATGGATTTAACCCAGATCTCTTGACTGGGGGTGAATGTTTTGATCTGTTCTGCATTCCGTCCATCAATTGTGTGTCTTTTGCTTTCTCGCCGTAAGTACGCCAGGTATGCCCAGACGTAGGTCCTGGGCTCACTGTGCCACTGGATTCAAGCTATCCTGGCTGAAGAGGGGTGAAACCCCGAAACCGGTCCTAGGATGCTTGTTTCCGGTCCAGGGAGGACCTGGCTTGGCAGTTCGGGCTGGACGGTTCACATGAGGCACAGGGTCAAGACTGATTTGCATATGCCCAGATCTAAACTTGGGTGGCTTGGTGAGCAAAAGAATGATGGATTTAACCCAGATCTCTTGACTGGGGATGAATGTTTTGATTTGTTCTGCATTCCGTCCATCAATTGTGTGTCTTTTGCTTAATTGATGCCAGCAGCTCGCTAAAATATATTAACAGTAGCGCCCCCGGAGTGGGGTGAGGGTGGGGGTGTAGGCTCTGATTGGCCCAAGTTAATTCTTCTCCCTTTGGCTCGAGCAGGCACCAGCCCTGGAGTCCCACTGTGATTGTTGGAAAGGCAACAGCTGTAATAGCTGCCCTGAGATACGAAAAATTCAGTAAGCCTGGTGCCTTTAAAAAATAAATTTTAGAAAATGCGTACTTGAATGCTCAGAGCTTTGACCACCTGTTGGTCTCATTAGTGACACGGGGGCATGAGGGCCCAGAGAAACAAGGAGGAGTGAGAGGGACATTCAGTGACATGGGAGAAGGTGGTGGCAAGTAGCTATGGTTCCCCAACTGAACACAGGCAAACAGGAGCCGAAAACCAAGAAACAAATAGTCCTCCAAACAGCAGATAACAAACCCCAGTGTAAAGGTACATTACTTTGTCCTTGCTCCGTGGGAGGAAGGAAAGACAAAAACGAGGGGCCAAGAGGAAGAAGTGACTACTAATAAGCAAGGATTTTTAAGAAGCACTGAAAAAAATCAGATCTAAAGAAGTGAGGTGGCTTAAAGCCACTAACCTAAATACAACAGGTCTCGAAAGCTCGACCTAAAAACACAGGGGAAACCACGTCAAAAGATCCACATCTAACAAACATCCTTCTTTAAAACTGATCACAGAGGCAAGGCTCAGTCTGACAAAAATGAAAGGTTGGGAGCCAGGGGTTACAAGCATATTAGCAAGGATAACAACAGGTTGCCTTCCCCCTAATCAACATCCATTTTATTGTCATTTACCCTTATTGGATGGGTAGAATGTGAGCTCACATATGCCATATCTCCCTTCATCATAATTTCACTCTTTTCAGTTTTTAACTTGAGATAATTCTTGCTCTTCCAGTTCTGGAATTGCTATGCAATTTCTGAAGTTCAGCTGGCTCATAGAAGAGCAATCAAGTAACCAAATCTTAATGCGATGCATCAACAACAGGCATTTAAATCATCTTTCCTGAAAAAGGTATCAATTTTGACTTGGTTTGTAAGATGGGCAGTCTGTCTAAAACATTAGCATGGAGAGGCAGCTAAAACACAATATACATAAACATGACTGAAGCATTACTGGGGTGAACTTGAATGTGTTCTTCTGAAAAGTATGGCTTGAACTGTAAATTGGAAGGTACACATTTATCTTCCTTTTCTTTTTTGGAGGCTAGGTTCCCGACAGGCATAGTTTTGCCATAGAAAAGAAACAAAAGAAGCCAAGCTGACCAGAGGAAATGCAAAATGTAGGCAAAGAGATAAATTAATGAGAGTGCACATAAGTGATTGGGAATCATGATGCTCAGTGTTTTAGAGTATGATAGTGGTTGTTTACATGTGGGTGTCCTCACACAAGGGTTTTTCGATACCTTTACACAGAGTTTTGGGACACAGTCGGCATGACAAAAGGGATTATGGGGGAGGTGACGACCTGCAGCACATGCATTATTGACAACATAGTTCGAGTTTAGAAGCCTGAGGCAGAAATCTGTGTGCTAACTGCAGTGACAGGTTTAAATTCCAGTTACTCCTCTGACCCTCACATCCTTCAGTGGTTAAGGAAATCAGAAACATTGAGTTTGAAAACAAAAAACACAAGTGATACATCAGCTGCAATGAATTGCTTTGCAGTGGAAAAGCATTATATATAACAAAATGCTATGTAAAGAGACAAAGTGAATACTGAAGATATTGCTAGCCACCTCAGAGGTATATACCCCTATATAATCATGGAACTCATCAATTGCAGTATCCTGATTATGGATTTTAATAGTATAGATATTCAATAACACATTGTACGCATGGTGGGCTACTATTTTATGTACTTTTACAGCTGCTATTTGCCTTTAACAAATTCATATAACACACTGACCACCACAATATGGTATATTTGTATCACATGACTATGGGGAGTTTGATTAGTGAAAACAACAACTATATGAAAAAAAATCAAAAAAAATGCCCCAATATATATATGCAAGCAGGACTGGATAAGATAGCTTTGGGGAATAATGCATCCATTGTAGAGATCAGGGTCATGTAAGCTGAAAGTCACAGGTTTGAATTTCTGATGGTTCCATTCAGACTTGAATTCTCCTGGATAGATACAATGAGTAAGATTAAATTGTAAAATAATAACTAACATCTACTATCAATGTGAGAGATCAGAGAAATGGTATATTGCATTATACAGATCTATTAATTAAGTATAGCTTTTCGTGTACAGCAAGTTATGTGCTGTGACTGTAAAAAGGCACACAAACTGCATCTGCCCAGAGGAGCTCATGATATTCCAATGTGAATTCTAATATCCAAGTTATTTCTGGTTTGGGATACGTTATCACAGTCACATTAGAGTGACAGAATGCTAAATGCTTGGAAAATTATAGGATAGCTGTTAGACCTGGCCCTTTTTGCAGGTTTAACCCCAAACGTTTTGCCTCTTGTCTCTTACTTTTCTGTCCTGTTTCGTGGGCTTTAGGACTCTGGGCACTTTACCACTGTTGATGCATGCTAAAGTATATATGCGCTCTGCAAATTGTGATTATGATTGGTTATCCATGATTGGCAGATCTGATTTACTGGTAAATCCGTAGTATGGGTCAACTGAGTGCCTGTAAATCAAATGATACTAGTGTGCTAGCCACATGAGTAGCCCTATAAATGTCGACCTGGCAAGTGCATCTACTTAATAGGTACTAACCTACCATTTTTTTTACATGTAAGGCACCCCACAGCTAGGCCCAAGGTACCCCCTTGGGCAGGGTGCAATGTACGTGAAGAGCAGGACATATGCTGGTGTGTTAAACGTCCTGATAGCAAAATACTGCGCATTTCGTTTTTCACAACTGGAAGGCTGGCTGTCCCATAGGTTAGTAAAACAGAAAGAAGTGGCCTGGTCAAAAATTACTGTAAGTGTGCCATGTTGAGTCTGGAACCATGAGTCCATTAATAACACTGAAGTGATAGCACAGGGCTAGAAAAAATTCCCATCAGCCCACCCATCTGGTGGAGTATCGTCATGTGGGAGATGTATCATGAATCCAAATCTTGATCAACGCACCTGGTAATGATGCAAAGATGGATTTCGTAGATATAGTCTTAGACCACAGTGCTTCACTGGTGATGCTAATGGAGTGCAGTGCAAGTGAAAAGTGAAGGTGAAAATAAAATTGACTCAAAGGACCAAAAATAAATTTATTGGGTATGGTACTAAGGTCAAGCTTAAAAAACAACGCCCAATAGTTTTAAATAATAACTATATCAAGGCATGGTGTAATGAGGTCGACATGTTTCAGATAGATGGACAACTGGTCCTAGCTTTCTTCAGGACCTGGTGAATTTATGCGACTGCAACCTACAGTAGGTAAATTACAATAATGGTGAGTTTGTAAACTTATAATGGATAAATCCTACCAGTTACTCTGAGCCCAGATGTATACTGGTGGTAATCCAGTGATACGGTTTTTCCTAAAACAAAAGAGAAAGTGTACAACTCAGTGAATGTGTATAATGGTTTCACGGATACAACAGACAAACAACAGGCACTCAAACAATACGGAAGAGAAAGTCTCCCCGTTACTCAGTAGTCATAGATTTCTACTGGATTGATGTGTATAAATCACAATCAGTCAAAATTGCTAAACTCACCCAGCGTTCTGTGGGAAAATGCCTCACCTCACCCGGCACCCACTCGGGAATAAGGAGGCCCCGCTCTGTTAGAGTGGAAATAAAAATAAGTACCTCAGAGAAAAATATCAGAGGTGCTTCAATGCATATAGTCACATATTTCCAGTACTCTACTAACAAAAACTAGTTGTAAGAAAGGAGATTCAACCTCAAATGAACATATGGCATAAACTATGCAGGGTAGTCAAAGATACAGGCAAAACTAAATAAACATTGGCTTGAATGCATGGCAGTATGGTGACAAAAAGTGCCAAAACAGTGAGCACAAGTGTGTTATTAAAGAAGACAACGTTACTGAATTGTGCCACAATAAAGCGCCCTACCTGTCCGTCGGTACCTCTACACCAACATCCGAGAGGGAGTGGAGGTAACTGACAGATGGCCGCGCATGTCTTTTTATACCTGAGTCAATTGGCTAATAGGCTTCAGCTGTTGGAAATTAGCCTGTAAGAGTTAAATGATTGGTTAAAAAACGCGCTGTTGTGGCAGTGCCTTCGCGCCATGTGGAACGCTACATTCTATGCACATGCGTGATGCAGTTTGTGGAGTATCAGTGCGTAACACGCAGAATCCTAAAGATGGACACGCGCTGTTGTTAAGGCGCACTCGCAGCCTGTGAGACGCTTTCTAACATGCGCATGCGCAATGCAGATGAGACGTCTAAGTGCTTGTCACGCATAATCCATCAAAATAGAGGCAGTGTTTACAACGCGCGTCTGCGCCATATAAGAGATTTGACGAGGCTAATGTCTCGTATGCAGTGCGCAGAAAGAGGTCTCGTTGGTTAATTGCTAGACGTGTAACCTATGTAGGTATAGTGCAGCAATAATACATGGAAGGTAGTGTATTAATGGAAAAGCCATTACCATAGTGGATATAATGGGAATTACATACACATGATAGAGGACAGAGAAGGTTAACACTCATGTAGATGTGTCATGCAGTGTAATTGCCTTGGAACACAAGGTAGGAAAAAATGCTATTGACTCATAAAGAGAGATGAGTATGAGAACTAGCTCGGCTCTGTGGATAAAAATATATTGTTCTCAAAAACTCACTCAGTCAAATAGCTAAATATCAATAGATGCACAGTTTGTTTACAGTTTACAGTGACGTCCAGGGTATGTCATCGTTGAGTCCCTGAATATGGCTTCTAAGAAGGAAAACCCACCTCTGTTCCTTCTTGAATAGGAACTTAGATATATCGCTGATGTGGGGAGGGATGTAAGGCTGCTCAAGGACTAGCCACTTCATTTCCTCAGCTGTGTGTCTAAAATCCAGGAAATGATTCGTGAGTTTGGTGGCCTGTTTACGACACCTGATGGTACTCTTGTGTTCCCCAATTCTCAATTTGATTTTTCGAGTGGTATAACCGATATACCTTAAGGAACATGGGCAGGTAATCATATAAATAACGTTGTCAGTGTTACAATTTGTATGTTTCTTGAGAATCCACGTTCTGCCTGTCCCTATATCAACTGTGTTAATATTGGCCGTCTGAGGGCAAACACTGCATGATCCACACGGGTGGTGACCAGAAACCGGCGGAAGATCCCATAAGGTTGCCGAACTATCAGTGTTGAAAGTCCGAAGTCTAGTATGGACAAGGGTATCTCGCAAGCTTGGTGCTCTTTTAAATGCAAAGAGAGGCGAAGGGATGTTGGCATCAGTGGTATTGAGAATCCCCCAATGTTTGCGAACTAGTTTTTGGATGGTGTTTGACAATGCATTAAATGTGCTGACAAATGTGAGTCGTTCCATAGGTGGTTTTGCTGGACGTCTTTCAATCAAGGCCTCACGATTATTGTTTGATGCACGTTTCCATGCTTTTTTTACAAGATATTTTGGATATTGACGTTCCTGAAGTTGGGTGGCTAACACAGTAGCATGTTTGTTAAACAAATCCTTTGATGAACAATTCCTCCTGACTCGGAGGAATTGACCTACCGGAAGATTTTCCCTTAAGGAGCGTGGGTGATGACTATTAAAAAGTAAAAGTGAGTTTCTGGCCATTGGTTTCGTAAATAGCTCACTTTGAAGGCCACCAGCTTCTGGAAAAATAGATAAATCCAAAAAGGAGAGTCTCTCGTGACTGTACTCTAGCGTAAAGTTAAGATGTTGATTACGCTCATTGAGCCATAGGTGGAATGACTGTATTTCTGTGACAGAGCCCCGCCATACCACCAGAACATCGTCTATATACCTCTTCCATAGCACCAGATTGTCAAAAAATGGGTTGCTATGGTTGCGGATATGATTTTGTTCAAATTGGTGTACGTAGAGGTTGGCGAGGCTCGGGGCAAAAACGCTCCCCATGGAGGTCCCGGAGATTTGGAGGAACAGTTGATCTTCAAATTTGAAGAAATTTTTCTTCATAGCCAATTCTGCACAGGATAAGATAAAGTTGACAGGGGTGATGCTGTCAAGATCCTTCATCGACAACAGACTTCTGATAGTGTCTAGTGTGTCTTGCTGAGGTATACAGGTGTAGAGCGACTCTACATCAAAGCTAACCAGCAGATCAGTCTCTACATTATATTCTACAGTTGGTAAAAGTCTGAGAACATCCGCTGTATCCTCAAGATATGTCGGCATTTTCTTGACTAGCGGTCTAAGAAAAAAATCCACAAAAGTGGAAAGAGGTTCCAAGAGGGAACCAATCCCTGAAATTATGGGACGCCCTGGTGGTGGTCTAGTGGCTTTGTGAATTTTTGGTAGACAGTAAAAACCCGGGATGATGGGTTTCTCTGTCACCAGGAATCTGGCTTCCTGCGGTGTGATCCAACCTTCAATGTTGCCTTCATCTACTAGAGTTTTGATTTCAGTAAGTAGATGTGGAGTGGGATCTTCAGACAGGCGTTGATAAAATTTATCATTATCTATAGTCCCATAGGTTAACATGGGAGCTACCTTGTGACATCTTACACGTGTAAATTTCACTTGGGACAAGATGGAGAAATGGAGTTTAGGCTCTCTGAACTCAGATTTTAATCACACACAATGTGTGTTTGAAAATGCTTCTCCTAGAAAGTGTGCATTTTCTTGCTTTACCATTCTGTGTGCCTCTGTCGGTTTGTATATTCACTGTCTGCTTTCGGAGTCACAGAAGCTGGGGATGTGCATTCACTCTAAACAGTCAATCACACACAATGTGTGTTTGAAAATGCCTCTCTTAGAAAGTGTGCATTTTCTTGCTTTACCATTCTGTGTGCCTCTGTCGGTTTGCATATTCACTGTCTGCTTTCGGAGTCACAGAAGCTGGGGACGTGCATTCACTCTAAACAGTCAAAAGCGTGGTAGAGGTGTGTCCTGCCTTTCCTGGGTGACTCATAGCCAGGCTGAATATACCTGTCTGAATGGTGACCAGGGAACACAGAACTGGTTTGTACTGAGCTCAGAGACTCTGAAGCAAAGACAATGAGAAAATGGGGTATAAGTATTGGACCTAAAACCTCAGGACTTTCTATGACCTTTGGAAACAAGAGAACCCTGCCAAGAAGAAGAGCTGTGTGAGGAGTGCTGCCCTTTTCTGTAGGAGGGGTGGGTTGGCCTGCAGTTGCTGATTCTATCACTCTTTTTGCCCTGCTGAGGTATTCTGCTTGAGAAGCTCTCCAAGGGCTTGATGAAGAGGTTACCTCCCGTTGGAAATCTCAGGGAAATCAAAGACTTCAACAGATCTTTTCTGGATCAAAAAGGAACCTGCCTGGAAGGAGTTCTGGGAGAGCTGCGTGAAGAGCACTGCCCCTTTATGAGTGAGAGATTAATTGGCCTCCGGTTGCTGCTTCTGTCTTGAGCAAGAGAAGGACTGGACTGTTCACTCCTCAGGGCCCCCAGTTTGCATCCATTGACTTATACTTTACTAAGACTTTAGCTGAATTTCATAAGCTAGAGGATCGAGGATTAATTAACCGCACAAGATTCAGGGGCAATCTTACCAAAGATGAACAGATGGCTATCAAGGACTTGAAATCAGACCCGAGAATAGTGATTCGGGAGGCCGATAAAGGCGGAAACATAGTTATCCTGAATAGACAAGACTATTGTAGTGAAATTGTCAAACAATTACAAGACAACACATGTTATACTAAGATTGCAGGAAATCCTATCAGTAATGCATCTAAGGTTATATCTGAGAGATTGTATAGTTGAAAGGAAGAAGGTTTACTTGATGATGTAGAATTTTTTTTTAAATTTTTTTTTTAAAACCTTTATTGATATCAAAAGAAGACAAATCGAGGCCCACAACCAAGCCGGCCGGCCGCAGTGTACAAAACAGTCAGGAGTCATCAGGCAAATAGTACATAATCAATCAATACAAAGCAGAGGCCGTACAATCGCAATAGGGGAGAAGAAATACAGAAACCAAAGGGCTAAAACACAGGAGTAAAGAAGGCTTAATTTTACAATAAGGGGAGAGGACGTATGACAGGCACACTTGCAATACGGAGGCATCCGACATCCCGTAATCAACCTCAACATTAAGAAGGGGGCATGGGGCAAAATATCAGGGGGACAACACAATGCAGTCAAGAAATCAGGATATGTGAGATACAGTCAGCCCCTGAGCATTATCCTCGTAACACGCCCACCACCCGGGACACTACCAAGCCAGAACAGAGGGATCGGAAGACAATGCATGAAAACCCGCCCGTCACAGTACCCTCTGGGACGCAGGAAGGAAAAAGGGAAGGGGGACTAGGTAGGGGGGGGGAGAGGAAGGGAAAGGAAAATGGAGGGAAGAAAAACCAAACAATAAAAAGGGGATAAGGAAATATGAAAAAAGAAAGGTAAAAGACACACCGACACGGCTCCCCGTGGTGGGAGGACAGGAGACAAAAGGATTAGCGGCCCAAGTGGGGCATGGCAATCGGATGGAAAGACAGCTGAAATGTAGCAGGAGGAGTAACGATGCCATACCCCCACCCGAAACACACCATAGGAGGTCGGGACAGACGCGGCCTCACGAAAAAGAGATACAAAAGGGCCATAGAACCAGAAGACAAACAAAAAATAGAACCCAACCCGCCCGTCCCACCCTGCACCCCTGTAGAAGGCTACGGCCTACCCTTCAAACAGCGTGCCTGTCGCCCTAAACCAGAACCCGAAATATAGCAAGAAGAAAGAAAGAAAAACGAGACAAAAAGGCCACAAAAGCGGAGAAAGAAAACAGGAGGGAGGAGCAGAATAACTATAATACAAACGGTAGGCCACAGCCCTCCGCCCAACCCGACAAGTACAATCAAAAACAGACCAGGACGACACCCCATCACGCGCCACAAAATATTAGGAGAAGGGGACCTCCCACCCCTCTACGATCAGAGACAATTGTGCAACGAAATCGCATACCGGGAATCAAGCAGAAGTCGTACATTTCACCCCCAACCCTTCCGAGCGACAAACCCCACCCACCACATGGCAATGTACAACCACATACTAAATACGAAATCAGCATATAATCGAGTGGAATGGTGACTAGCATAGCTACGTGGGGGGTAGATAGATCGAAAAGTAAGCAGTAGTCCAAACTGAAAGTATCGATGAATCAACAATCGAAGCACGAGCCATGAGAAACAGGAGTTCAGTTGCGCCACTTGAGCAGCGGGCGAGGTGGTTCCAATTTGAAACACAGGCAAAGTCATCGAAGCAGGCGCAGGAGGAAGTCCACCCATAATTCCAGGCAACAATGTCGAACAGGGTCGCAGTACAGCATCCGAGTCCCCGGGGTCCGAACCTTGAAAAGCAGGGCGCCCCAAAGTCACCAGCACACTACACGATCTTCGATCAGTGGTGGAGACACTCAGGTCAATCGAGGGGGGTGAGGCAATGGAGGCATCGAAACAAGAGGGCGACAAGAAGAAACGGCCGCCCAAAATGGCGGCGGATCGTGGCGGACCCACCGAGACGCCCAGGGCCAGGGAAGCGTGCAGGGATCTGAGGGCTTCCAGGATATCTCTGATTGTCGGCTCACACCCACCAGATCCGATCCCCACACAATCAGGCAACTCGGGCCCGCCGCCACAGGGTGACTCTCGTTCCAGAGGGCCGGCCGCCATTTCGTGAATCAGCCCAATCGCCGCCCACGAGGACCCCCGGAAATAACAGTTCTCAAATGTAGGACTTTACAAGCGCCGGGGGTCCCAGCAAGGGCGGCTTCGATGCCAAAAGGATGTCCGCCCAAAACGGGTCTCCGCCCGCACCAGCACCGGTGCCCCAAACAAGCGGAGTCCGGGCCCCGAGGACCAGGGCCGCCGGACAAAGCAGCGGCGGGGGGAGACCTCCTCTCAGAATCAGGTCCCGGGGCTTCTCACCCACGTCGGCCACGCGACCACCAGGGCAGGTCCGGTTCAGGATCGCCGGGATCTTCGCACATCGGCTCCCAACACTGGTTCTCGCTCTCGGCCGGGGCCAAGAGCCGTCGGATCCCACCGGCCAGGTCCCGGTCCAAGTCTCGCAGAGGCCCCGATTTCTCGGAGGCCAGAACTCCGGAGCCACTGCACGTCGAGACCCCGGGGTCAGATGGTAAGTACAAACAAGCCGTAATGTTTCCAATTCCCCAAAAGTGTGCCGTCCCGGGACAGGATAAAAGACAGGATAGGCAGTCAGGATGGAGGGCTGCGGGAGCCGAGCTAAAGGGCGACCATCACGGCCGCGAGCTAGGCTCCTCCCTCGATGATGTAGAATTTAGATACTTGAATGTTATCAATCCTACTTACCCTTTTATATACATCTTACCCAAAGTTCATAAATCCAGAACTAATCCTCCGGGGCGACCTATTATTTCAGGTATTGGAAGACTAACTGAGCACTTATCTGAATTTGTTGATTTATTCTTGAAACCATTGGTGGTGAATCTTCCAGCTTATATTAGGGACACCACAGATATACTAAACAAACTTCAAGATATAAAATGGGAGGATGGTCTAATTTTGGCCACTCTTGATGTAGTGGGTTTATACACCTGCATTCAGAAAGAACAGGGTATACGAGCCTTAAATCATTTCTTGGGTAGTCGAAGTGCCAGCTTACGAGACCACTCAAACATGTTGATGGAAATGAGTTTACTGATATTGGACAATAACTTCTTTTTGTACAACAATGAATGGTACCATCAGATACGTGGGACGGCGATGGGTTCTAGGTTTGCTCCCTCTTATGCAAATCTATTTATGGGCTGGTATGAGAGGCAGCATGCCTGGAGCCGTAGGGCCAGTCAATGGACAGATCGCATTATATTTTGGGCCCGATTGATTGATGATATCCTCATTGTTTGGAGGGGCACTATAACGAATCTTGAACAGTATTTTGATTACTTGAATGAGAATAATTTCAATATCACCTTAACCTGGACCACAGTAGCAACAGAATTAGTTTTCTGGATATAGAACTATTTGTGGAAGGGGACAGTATCATGAGTAAATTACATAGAAAAGATACTGCCACAAATTCAATACTCAGAGCTGACAGTGCCCATCCGGCTGCAGTAACCAAGGGTATTCCCTATGGTGAGATGATTAGAATACGAAGAAACTGTAGTAAGGATGAGGATTTTCATAAAGAATTGAATGAATTACAACACAGTCTACAACAGAGATGCTATAGACATGGGGACCTCTCGAAGGCTAGATCAAGGATTATGAGAGTAGATGGGAAATTGACTTTACAGCAGAAAAAGAGGGACAACACTAGAGAACAATTGGCCTTCGTGACTACCTTTAATGCCCTGAAGGATTCTATATACAAAGTTTTAGGAAAAAAATGGGATTTAGTCAAGGGAGTGCCAGGCTTGTTACCATTAATTGGTGACAAGCCCAAGGGAGTTTATAAAAGAAGTCCCAGCATTAAACAATTGGTGACCTGCATTTACCTGGAACCCATAGAGACAAGAAACACTATGTGGTTGCCATAATCGCCCAAAGGTTTTTATACCTGCGGGTCATGTAGTGTTTGTGACACTGGAGTTGTATATGCCATCATTTGTCATTGCAACAAAGTATATATTGGGAGTACAAAATGAATGTTGAAAATAAGAATCTAGGAACACAAACGTGCTATAGTCAATTCTGATGACAGATCTCTCCTTTATCAGCACATAAAGGAGGAGCACCCGACACAGAGTAACATAAACTTTCATGGTATACAAAAGATCAGTCCAAGTAAGAGAGGTGGGGACTGGGTTCTGAAATTAAGAAAGCAGGAAGCGAAATGGATCAGTAGGTGCAGGTTCGCCACTGTTGGTTTAAATTGTGAAACAGAATTGCATTATTTTCTTTGATTTGATGCACTTCACTTGTGATACATTACTTTGATGCAGCAGTTGGTATCAGCCCTTAAATTTACAGACGTCAGAACTCTATATGGAGTCTCACTGCTAGAGCACTAAATTACTTGTCTTAACGAAGATTTTAAATATGGTACTTTGAGTGATTATTCTAACATCCAATGTCGAATATGTAGCCTGGTATAGAATTGCACATTAATGATGGGTATTGAAATGAATTTAAATTGGACATCCTCTCGTCTCACAGTAATAGTTATTTACCTTCTCATTAATAATGGTTATTTGAACGAACACAGTTTTTTAACTAATCTTATATATATAATTGCAATACTGGTTCGGACGCTCTCCATTGTCTGGTGCGGCATTTCTTTTCGTTACTGAATTAGTTTCCGGGAACGAAAATATATAAGTGACTGACAATCGCTTTTTACTCTTGGTTCATTTCCGATATAAACAACAGTTTCCGGTATCAGGACCACAAAGCAACTTAGTGAGGTTATGGAAACTAACGATTCTGATTGGCTTATGAGTCATTTCCGGTCCTCGGAACTCTAGCGGACCATATTGGAACTTACTCGGGTTAAGGGGAACATTGATTCTGATTGGCCTGCGAATTATATCCGGATTTCGAGACTACTGTGAGATTGGGACACTGAGTTTGCGTCAAGTTATAAATATGATTGGCTGTGACTCGGCAGACTAGATAGGAGTCTATATCCTTTCCCGCCTTGGAATCTGTTTGGATTGGATGATACATGGTTTAAAAGTGGTGACGCAGCATACAGAGAGTTGCGCCACAGGTTTATCATGACCCGCTGATGCCGAATCCGCACACTGGCCGTCTCCACTGATTTTGTTCTCGAAGGTGAGACTCTAGAACATAGGGACACCCCCAACTTAATTAGTTTGGATTTTAATTTATATATTTGTGCTAATTGGAACTAATAGTAGATATGATTTCATTTCATTTAGATTCTGTGTGAATTTCTGGTCTAATATGAAATCACCATGTTAATGCTGACCTTCCCTCTTATACCAAGGAATTGAAGGTGAATCTAACTATTTCATAAGCAAAGGTGAGGCTCCAATTAAAATCTTGTTATGGTGAGTTAGGATGCCATAGGAACACACATTCAACTAATGGAAGGTTGTCTTTCAAATTTGTAGATTGAAACCTAGGCTTTTTAAATTCTGAGTGAACTTTTGGTCGAATAAGAAGTACTCACTTCCACGCTGACCTCTATGTATTAAGACGATTCCAAATACTTCATAAACAAAGGTGAGATTCAAGAATAGTCTTTTCAAATACAGTTAGAACGTGTTTGATGATATTTTTTGAATGGGGATATCTAATGGCTGGTCGCTTTTCTGAACTTATAGATTGATACCTAGGTCTTTTAGACCGCTTTTTGGTTATATTCTCAATAATACACGATTATATTTATGTATTTGTTCAATACAGATATCTGATGTTATTTAAAGATCTGACTTGGCTCTGATATAATCATTAACAGGTCAAGCTAAGTAGAGGGGAGAGATACATTTATTGGCATATGATAATTTTGTTGTTTCATGATCTGATTTATAAATTAGTATTATACAATGTTTCTTTGGATTTTTCTTATATTATGATTTGCATTGAATTGTACAAGTATTGTAAGGTTCTACAATGTAATGTTGATGGGTTCTCAATACAAAGTTGGTCGTTTAAATAACAAGCTATATACACCTAATGAATGTGATTAAATTTGAGAGAATAATTGATCAAATGAATAGAATGTAACAGTTAGCTTTGTACTATCATGTTTAGAACAATGTTTGATTTTGATATATTGTTTTATTATCCTTACAGCCCTGATGATGTCCCGTTAGGGACGAAATGCGTAGGCTGTTGAGTATTTTGTTGAGACAACATATTTTCAAGACTGAATTTGGAACATTTGGGTTATAATGTTTACTTGTGACATCGACCGCTTTTGTTGGAAACTGAATCATTATCATTGAATAAATGAATATGGACTTCAACATGGACAGTTAATTGTCAATTCATCAATTTGGGTGCTCCTTTCATCAATTTTCCTTCTGGACTGTTCTTCAACTTAAAAATGAAGGAACCGAGTGGGGAGCACTTTATTTCCTGGTGTCTTGGGAAGATCCCGGGGTTTGTGAACTTGTGGCAAAGATAACGTGTCCCATTTGGTGAAGCGTGTGAAGAGCGCTTCATACTTCATTGATCTTTCCAAAACTGTTGCATGGTGAGTGCCAACCTTTGCTCCCAGGATGAGTATTGCTGGCAGCCTACGGAATCCCTCTGTGTGGGCCCGCCTATGAAGGGCACTACGAAGTGCACATTGGGGAGAGAAGTGCCGGCCCGTGGCACCATCTCACTGGGTACAGATCTGTTTGCTGGCCATCTGGGATACACCTATGGGGCTCCTTCAGCAGGAAAGCTGCCATGTAAGAAGGGAGGCACGCCTGAGGATTGGAGCTGCTGTCCTCACTCCCGGCTGCCCCCGCTTATTACTGCAATGTGTGTCCTGACAACGCAGGGCCAGGTGAGAGGCCACCAACACTGCCCAGCATCGGATGACCCGAGGTCTAGGTTCCAGCGAGATATTGTTGGAGTGGGTTCGTTCCAGAGGTGAGGCCCTTCTGTGTTCTCACAGGAAAATTGGGTGGCCTTGCCAGGAGCTGCATCCAAGCAGCTCTAGTGTCAGATGTTGCAGCTGCCCTGTGTGCTAGTGGCCAGCTGCCAACTTTGTATTCTGGTCTTATGCGGGGGACCTAGAGAGGTTGCCCCACTGAGGAAGGTGGTCAGGTCCTCCCCTATATCTGCACCTACCTTGTGGGGGGGGGGGAAGGCTGGTGCTGGTGTGGCCATAGTGGGGTGAGCCCGTGACGAGAACCCCGTCTAGGAACTGGCCACACTCAGGAAAACATGTACAGTTACCGTAGTGGAAGTATTAGGCAAGCAAGTGCGATTATGCCCTGTGTATGGTGCCTAAATGACCACATAACATGTAGTAGGATTGCTGGTGCACTGCATCCCATGTGTTTGGGTGATTGTGTTTTTACTCACCACATGCTCCATGTGTGTTGAATGATGTGTTGGAGACATGTGATGAGTTATATACCGCAATGTAAACTGCTGCATATTTGTGCCCTGACTTATGATGTATGTCGTTTTATACCTTGCAATGATAGGATAAAGAGTATCTTTTCAGGAACTGCAGACTATGTACAGTGGTGGGGTATGGTGGTTTTATGATGTGTGCAACGTATAAGTATTCACTTTACTGCTCTAACTGTGATGCTATGACAATTGCCTAGTGATTTATGTGATCGGTCTATGTGTTATATACAACAGACTAAGATTAAGTTTAGGGGTTTGCTGGACCCCAGTTTGACTTTTTGTTCTCCTACCTCGTTTGGAATGATCGCGCTGGGATTCATCGCAACTGGGCTACACCCCAGGACAAGCCCATCTCATGACGGGCTATTTTAACAACAGCAAAGCCCATCCGAAGGCGCACCTAAGGCATGTACGTCTGTGCCCGTTGTGACGGGAAGGTGCCAGGGGCCCATCCCCCTGATCAAATTTCAAAATTCTGCCTACCAACAGCAACGGATAACTTACTCCAAAGAAAGCCTACTTACACTTCAATAAAGTAGAGAGCAAAGAACTCTGCAAAGGAGCTTTTTCATACAGCTTGAAACCTGACTTCCTCAACAGCAACAAAATGTAGGGAATTATAATCAAGATTTTTGTAATTCCTTAGCTACGTTTTGCCCAGAAAAACTTTCTGAATATTTATAAGGGGTTTACTGCTCATAATTCAAATAACCATAAAATCTCAATCTCCGAGGTCTTAAGTGAGAAAATCTCTCCAGAGCTCAGGGAATTTCAGACTCTAACAGTGGAGCGGTTGAACAGCTTATCTGTACCATAAAATCTGTCTCTACTGCTGATCCTTGCCAACCATCTATAGTTCAGCTAATCCCAGACATTATCGCTGAACAGCTCACTAAAATCATGAATAATGTGTTCTTAACAGGGGTTTTTCCACCCTTCTCGAAAAAGGCCTCAGTCCTTCAGCTCATAAAAAAAACCTAACTCACACACACATGATATCACTAATTATCGTCCGATATCTAGACTTCCCTTTTCGGCCAAATTGGCTGAAAAAGCTATAAACAGTCAATTAACATTTATTGATTCAAACAATCTTTTAGATACAACACAATTTGGGTTTTGAAGTGGTCACAGTAAGGAAACAGCTCTTATTGTGGCCACCGAAGAAATCAGATTCATTCTGGACAAGGGCGGCAGATCAGCCCTTGTCTTATTGGGCCTATTTGCCACCTTTGACACAGTTGATCATAATTGTTTGATCAACCGATTAAGTCAACTAGGGATTAAAGATACAGCTTTAGCCTTGCTTCATTCTTTTTTCACCAACAGATCACAACCTGTAGTTCTTGCCAAGTTTGAATCTGAGCCATAAACATTGCCCTGTGGTGTGCCTCAGGGCTTGTCCTCTAGTCCAAAACTCTTCAATGTATATAGTAAACCACTGGCCATCTTAATCAAATTCTTTGGGTATTCGTTGGTGTCTTACGTCACTGATGCCCAAATAGTTGTATCTTTTTCTAATACAGACTGCAAAATCAGTGACACCTTTGGAGCCTGTATGCTGGCAGTTAGCAATAATTGGATTAGCAACCATGGCCTCAAGTTAAATTCCTCCAAAACAGAGGTGATGTTATTTGGGCATGATACCTTCTCCTGGTCTCCATCGTGCTGGCCTCAAGAACTGTGAACTTTGCCAGCTCTCAAGAAAAAAGTTAAAAATCTGAGAGTCATCTTGGATAACAGACTGACCTATAAAAATCAGGTCTCAGCAATTATTTTTTCCTCTAACTTTGGCATAAAAACGATAACAAAGATTTCCCATCTAATCCCCTTTGAGCTCCTGCAGACAGTAGTCATTGCTTTGGTCCTCTCCCGTATTGACTATTGCAATGGCTTGTATCTGAACCTACAAAAGGTCTCCCTTAACAAACTGCAAATGCTGCAAAATTTAATCTGTCAAGAAGCTGCAAAATCTCCCTAAATCTCATTCTGCTACCCAGGTTCTTAATAAACTTTACTGGCTTCCGATTGAAAAATGTGGCATCTTAAACCACTATGTATAGCTTCAAATCTTTGCATGGGTCTGGTCCTGACCACTTATAGAACATTTGTAAGTGGTACTCCCCTAGTACAGCGATTTCCTCTAGTACCGCTATAAATCTTATGGGTTCCCTCCCACAAGCTTGTTTCCTGGTAGAGGTGGTAGCTTTTTTAGAGGCACAGCCCTACATTGGAACACTATTCTATTGAGCCTCAAATCTGCATCGACTTATGAAATTCAGAAAATTCTTAATGACTTGCCTTTACAGCAATTAATCATGGCTCTCCAGTTTAAAAAAAAAAACGCTAGCGCCAAGACGCCTCCGGGCATATGAGCGGTTTACAAAACTTCAAATCAATATATGAGATATTTTTATATACTACTGTGTGGAGTCTCTTGTGGTGTGTTTATTGTGTAACTCGTGTGGGTGTGTGTTGCGCAAATACTTTACACATTGTCTCTGGGATAAACCTGACTACTCTGCTAAGCTACCAAGGGGGTAAGCAGAGGATATCTTGGGTGTGGAACTTGCTTACCCTGACTAGAATAGTGGGTTCTGCCTGGCTTAGGTGCATACCACAGCCAACCAGAAACTCCATTTCTAACAGGAGCACAACTGACAAACATAGCAACATTTAAGAACACCACCAGGCTTCAAAAATCAGAGGAGGACCATGTCAGACCGCTAAGTAACTGCAGTTATATTGCTCCCTTAGCTTGCCAGTTAGCACAGAGGTCTGTGTCTTTACCCTGCTCGGATGACCCTTGGAACAGAGTCCAGTGCTGTCCCAAGTCACCCAGGGCATCTCTAGAAGACCTAAAAACAGGTTGTGTGGTGCTGCTGATCTGTTTTTGTTTCTTCTTTCAGCATATAAGTAATAGTTAACTAAAAATGTTACTTTTCTTTACGGTGCAGGTGGAGATCTAATACAGGTTGTAGGATCTAATAAAGAATATCTCCTCCTCACAATCACCCATCTGTAGCATAGAGATCCTTGCTGGTGATCTCAATACCTTAGTACTGTCATTGACTTGTTTCAGGCAGTTTGTGCCCATTCATACATATATGCATGTTGGGACCCGTAGTCAATCCATCTAATTGAACCATCAAACTTGAAAACAATTATTGTTAATGCAAATTCTAGCACTATCATAGTGATGGCATCAATATATGCAGTAATAACCCTATATTCGGAGAAGTGTAGCGTTGGCTTGGGCTAAGAGTAAGAGAACACCCAAACCTAAATGATAATCTACAGCTCAAAATGTCTGTTTTTGTGTATGTGTTTACATCGCAAGTAATTTCTACGACTTGCGCTAGATGGCGCGCTGGACTTAGGAATAGTATAAATTACTATTCCTACTCCAGTTAACGCAACAACAGGGAATGTGTTGGATTTAAAATCCAACACATTCCCTGGTGTTGCACGCCACCTAGCGCAAGTCGTAGAAATGACTTGCGATGTAAAGCCATGCGAAGTAACAACGCGGTCATTGTAACAGTCGCGTTTATACCTCTCTGCGTGGTAACAACAGCGTTGTAAACGCTGTGTCCCGCCAGCATCAAAGATACACCCACTGAAAGGAGGGGACAACTTGACTGACCTATTGCAAGCACAGCCCGAGACCCCTAATATGTTGGGCCCCCCTTTTTCAATCATATCATGGAATGTAAACGGCTTACGTGACAAGATAAAGAGGGAGCTGGTATTGCATTATCTTAAACGACAAGCTCCAGCAGTAGCCCTCATCCAAGAGTAGCACTTAAAGGATTCGGCCTGTAAGAGTTTGGACAGGTGGGGATTTAAAATGGCAGCACACTCTGAATACACCTCAGGTTCGAGGGGAGTGGGGATTCCTGTCAGCAAAAACTTCCCACTCGTTTAAAATGAGTCCTGGATGGACGATCAGGGATGACTCACAGCTATCTCATGTCAATGGGAGCGGCTAGCGTACAATTTAGTTTACGTATATATATCGCACTCCCGCAGGGTGAATTGGTCATAGGAGGTGACTTCAATGTCACGCTTGACACTACACTTGACAGACACCCCCATAGGGAACAATGCGGACTCACCTTTGTCTGGCTGAATTTCATGATGCCTTTGGTCTAATAGACGTTTTCCTCAGGAATGACAATACACCTTCCACTCATACGCACACAATAGCCTTTCCAGGATAGATTATATTGTTACCCTCTCGACTGGCTTGGAGAGAGTGTTGGAGGTCTCACACCTCCCCAGAGGTATCTCCGATCACTCCCCTGTTATGATAAAATACACATCTCGCTTCTTGGGGAGGCGTCGCATATATCCCATATGCCCTGTTTTTTTAATGACCCCGCTATTTGGAAAGGTCTACACAATACCACGAGGCAATACTTCACGGAAAACGAACACTCAGTAGCTTCCCTGACGACCCTGTGGGAGGCCTATAAGGCATTCTTGCACGGCCAAGCGATATCCTAAATTACCTCTCATAAACGTGATAAAGTGCGACAGGTGCAGACTCTTGAACATGCAGTGAGCCAAGCCAAAGCCGAACACTACTCGGATACCACAATTCATAAGTTTAGCCTAGTAAAACAGGAGTACAGGGACTACATGTGGGTGGAGGCTAAGGCCAAAGTCGCAAAAACACAACACACTATTTATGAAGTTGGCGATAAGGCTTGCCAGCTTTTAGCTTGGTTGGACAGGAGGGAGCGTGCTGGTCGCTGGGTGGCACAACTGAACTCAGACACGGGGTGGCAATTACAGACCCGCAGGAAATATTAAACGTGTTTGCAATTCATTATGAGACAATATACACTCCGAAAGCCATGGCCACGCTAGAGGAGAATCATGTATTCCTTAACGACATACAGATGCCCAGACTTGCACCCCATGGTCCCAATGGCAGCCCCATCAAACTCTACAAAAAAGCAGCATGTAAACTCGTGCCACACTTACTCAAAAATTACGAAGCTAGCCTTGAGGCAGAAACACTCCCTAGAGATCAGCGCCCAGCGACAATCGTAACAATTCTAAAACCCACTAAACCCCCTCAGGACTGCTCATCTTATCGACCAATCTCGTGGCTGAATGCAGAAGCCAAAATATTAGCAAAAGCACTGGCCGCTAGGCTTCAACCATACCTTACAATCATGCGGCTCAGGACTTGGCGACTTCGGGTATGATGCTGGTTAAACGTAATAGCTCAAAATTGGGGAGCACTGGTCGTCCCTACACATTGACAGTGGGTTGTGACATGGATAGAGCAATGGTGACAGAGAAGGTGGTTTTTATTCACATAGGTTGCCCCAAGAAATGGACACGGGTGTGACGGAAGTGGAATGCTTTCAGAGGGATATATGTACCCCACCACTAGAATAAATCGGACCTGAGTGACTAATGGACACAATCAGAGTAACTTTTGAGAAAGTTGTAATTACTGTGCGCATAAGGAGGGGGGCATGTGAGAGATGTGAGCAATGCATATTCATGAAGATTCTACTTAAGTGTTGGCACGGCTGTGCACGCTGTAAGAACTTATAATTTTAGACTTCTGTAATCAGTACCAATTAATTTAAATATCAAGAAATTTGTTTTTGAGAAAAATGCATACTATCAAAATGATGCAAAATGAATTCAATTGAATGTAATGTAAATAAATGCGAGCTGCCTTCCCTTGAGAAAATAGCCTTAGACTCTGAGACTGGTCGGGAATGCCTGTATAATATCATACAATAACGTCATGTACGAATGGAGAAATAGGTTTGTGACCTTCCATAAGCATGTATGGGTATGGTATCTGTTTTAAGGACAATTCTCTAGGGATTCTCAAAAGAGGATACTTTTTCATATTTAGCCCTATGTATTGATTAATTTCATTGCTTGGTTTCATGAGTGATAAAGATTCAAAGTGTCAAAACATAAGTCAACAAAATGGCAAACTAAGCACAATAACACAATTGAAATGTCAGACAAAAGCTATATGAAAACCATCTGGCAGCTATACATTCTGCAATGGTTTGTATTAAACCAATGCTACATCATCGATGTTTGGAAAATAATTAATTATGAATTTGAAAGGCAATGTTTGGAAAATAATTAAATATGAATTTGAAAGGGAATGATTTTCATTCAGTATTGACCTTTGCTTGATCACTTTATGTAATTTGATAACATTTTGGTAAAACTCAAATTAGGGCTAGGAACCTCAAAAATGAAAGTGACCCAACACCTAAGTATCTTGAGGTACCCTGCATAATTGTCTCATTGCTTTGACGGTATTAAGAATTTAAGATTCCGGTCTTTTTTTTTTTTTTTTAAATAACACATGCAATGTTACTTGTGTCACAGAAGACCGTGGAATCCATTCCAAGAGCAGCCTGTGATGGCAAGATCCAATGTTCCTTCATGTGTTGCAATTTGACGAAAATCAAGTGTGCTAAATTATTATTGTATTGCTCCTTTAAATTGGATATTTGAAACATTTCACCATCTACATGAGCTGTTTTATTGTGTCCTTCATGTATGTCTTACAGAGAATGAAAGCTAGTCTTCGTTTATGGTAGATAAGAAATTCTAAGGTATGATCAGTGAGAACATATTACGGAGAGATTAAAGCTTACGTTCAAAATGTAGAGGTATTACAGCATGGGTCCTGGCAGGGGGCGGTGACTTATACTAGGGGTAGAAATCAGAGAAACGAGTCATTACGGTGTAAAACTAAGGCAACTACCGCGTGTCGTCCAATTCGTAATGAAAAACGTACTACTCCAAAGTTTGCCGCCCGCGTTGCCTAGGCCGTGCCTGTCTACAGGACCCCGAAGCTGGATGTGGTCCGCCATCGGGTGTATTTAAACAGATGCCCCGGCGCTGTTCTAGGGCAAAAACTCAACTGCTGGCATGACATCAGCATGCGTTAGCGTACGTCTGTATCGTCAGAGGAGTGTACTACTAACCTCATCAATGAGCAAACTGGAACCCCGATTGTTAAGCGCATGCGCCCCTGGATATACCACGAAAGCTGTAAAATCGCAGCGCGTATTTAGAAAAAGTGGGCAATAAATGGTAAACTGCCAAAAGTGAAACTGGGGGCTCTTCCAGCACTACATAGTAGGGAATTCGATTTGTGCATGGTTATGCAAGTATTTATTAGAAAAACGCTAAAATAATTGCTACTTGGTTTTTCTTAGGTAGATGTTCAAAGGGCACTTGTTAAAAGGGTGGTCACAGTCACAGAGTATTGTAATATCCAGATTCGAACGGGTCGATATTCATAAAACTCGTAACAACCCCTGAAAACTAGATAGTCCCTGTCAGTCTATTAAAGAGGCAGTATTTAGCGCTTGACTGGAAGGGGCTGTTGAATCTCCCCTGGGTTAGCAAAAAATTCGGATAATCACCGTTTCAAGACTGAACCCCACGGAATGTTATCATTCATTCCTTGCTTGTGGGTGGCCAACAATATATCCAACATTGC
Source organism: Lissotriton helveticus (assembly GCF_964261635.1). Classification (NCBI taxonomy): domain Eukaryota; kingdom Metazoa; phylum Chordata; class Amphibia; order Caudata; family Salamandridae; genus Lissotriton; species Lissotriton helveticus. The sequence continues at coordinate 1,476,781,344 of NC_136065.1, forward strand.
TCTTTTTCAAAGAGGGAACCCTGTGTGTTTTTGCCTGGTTTTAGTTGTTCGATCACTGTCCAGTGTATTTCATTAGTGGTATGATTAGCCTGTAAAAAGTGCTCAGTCATCTAGTTGTGTTTTTCTTAGACCGGATATTACTCCGGTGTTCACATATGTTGTTTAATCTTTCTAGTGGTCATACCTAAGTATCGTAAGCCGCAAGGGCATGTGATGAGATATATCATGTTGCTTGAGTTGCAGTTCATATGGGCTCTTTGGGTCCAAATTCTAATGTGCTCGAGATCAAGTGTTTTGGAGGTGTAGTCAGGTGACAGACACTGCAATTGCCACAAGGAAAGTGGCCAACTATGCTTGGTAAGCCCCACGCATTGAGCACTGATGGACTAGTGTTAGTATCATGTTTTCTGGGGCGGGTGTGGACCAAACAATACCTGAGGCTTCTTGCCCTTTTAAAGGAAAAAAGGGGTTTCTCCCATTTTTTGTTACTAGTTTCAAGAATTTTCCAATGCTTGTTAATGGCTTTCATGACCACATTTGACGCAGTACTATACGTTGTCACACATGTCAGCGGGATCTTTTCTTCGCTCCTAGGGACATCTTCTGAGAGTATTTTGCAGGGCTGATTCCTTGCTTGCTTATAGCTCTTCTTGAGAATGTGTTCAGGATAGCCACGGTTCCGTAGTTTCCTTGATAGTTCAATGGCTTGGGAATGGTAGTCATCGGTACTACTACAAATCCTCCTGGTCCTTAGGTATTGTTAGCGCCAGGAAACCAATCAGTGGCAGTGCGCTTAACAAATTATTTTTAACATAACATAACATAACATATATGGGAGGTTTTCCCTGAGGGTTCTTGGGTGAAAGCTGGTGAAGGCCCGTAGGTTGTTTTTTGCAGTTGGCTTTTAATATGTTTTAGTTGTTAGTCTTCCTTCCTTCTTGGTAATAGTTTCATCCAGAAACAACATCTCTTTCTTGTCATGGGTATGGGTGAGCCTCAAATTAGCATCACAGTTATTGATCCATTTAAAGAAATCCATCAAGATGCCCTCTGGTCCTTTCCAAATGACAAGGACATTGTCTACATATCTTTTCCAGCAGGATAAGTGAAATGTGAAAGGGTTATCTTCAGCAAAGATGTACTTCTGTTCGAAGTCATGCACATAAAGACCGGCCACACTTGGGGCAAAGGTGCTGCCCATCGAAGTTCCTGTTGTTTGCAGGAACAGTTCACCCTCATACTAAAGAAAAATCCTTTTCAATGCTAGGGTGGCACATTCGATAATGAACTGTTGTGGGATGTTATATTCCCATGGTGCCTCCGCTTGTGTCTTGGCTAGTACACTTATATTTGCATCTTGGGGAATGCTAGTGTACAGGCTTTCACAATGGTAACACTTACCTCAAGTAACTCAAGTGTAGTAAAAATGCACAACATATTACATGGTTTCAATACTGAAGTAACTTATCAATGTATATCACGCTATGTATTTATCTATGCTGTTGAAGACATTTCTGTATTAGCAATGAAGAGTTGGCTCTAATCAGTTAGGCTGAGCACTTCTATCTATATAACAAAGGGAATTGCCTAAACTGATACAGCTAGTCAAACATGAATTCAACTCACAAAGGAAGAAATCTCATTTCCGCCCGAGATTTTGCTAATTAATAGCGATTTATTCATTCAATTTTTAGAAAAAGTTTTTCAAAATTTTTTACATGTTATATACAATGAGACACTACACCATTAAACTCAACACCATTATAACAATATAGATACTCATTCATACTGATCAAGCATATCACAGTCGTTCAAAAGTGCATACATCCATTCATACAAGATCTAACAATTCCCTCAATAACGGAAATGTCAGCGAGAGAAAATAAGAAAAAGCAAAGAAAAGGTTGCTCAATAAATCAATACATAAGGTATAATACACAAATGCTTATCAACCTAGAAAACAGTACACTTGAAATTGAATACCAAACAGATTATTTGATGAAAAATTTGTATGGCAATGTGCACAAAACTCAGGTGCAGTATTTTTCAACACTTGGGTTTTAAAGATAGAGCAACACTTAATACAAGGGCCTACGCGTTTCGAATCCCAGTCGAAGTTAAAGTGGGATTCTCCTCAGGGCCAATGAAATATCTGAAAAACATAAAAATGATCTCTATGTAATAAAATTCTTAGGATGCCTATGTAAAGCTAAAGAGTGAACCACCACCATCCAAAGCAGCTTACCCAACTGGTCTACAAGGCGACTTGGAAGGCGTAGTGAGGCAGAAATCTCTGCAAAGAAGAGGATAATTACGTAAAGGAGATGAAAGTCATCACACCGGCAACAAAGCGTGTAATGGAAATAGGAAAATCGCTGTACCTGTCTATAAAAAACAGGAAATCAGCGAATGTGGACTAAATCTTTAGACAGGCGCAGGGGATGTCTTTGACTGGCGCGAGGAGGAGATCTCACTAAAAAAGTAACAATTTACTCCTTACCGTCCAAATATGGCATGAGGAGGCATAGAATCACAAAAGATTGTCACAAAGTATCTTACCGCACTGAGTAATCAGCCTAGAAGTCCGTTAAGAGTGTACGGATCCAGGGAGATCAAAGGCAGAGGGTTGAACGTGTGGCTTGGTTGGAGGGATCCTACAAAACCAAGGAGGGTGTTACTTGTCTGCCCATAAAAAACTATTTGACAAATCATTATTGTAGATTGGCAAATTACTCCAATAGTGTTAGAAACGGGGGTCTCTAGTTGGCAATGTTTTGCACCTTTGTCCAAATAGGGACCCTTCTTCTTAGTCAGGGTAAGGGGGATACACTTCTAAAATAACCCCTGCTCACCCCATTGGTAGCTTGGCACAAGCAGACAGGCTTATCTCAGAGGCAGTGTATAAAGCATTTGTGCATGCATACAGTAGCACAGTGAAAACACTACACATGGACACCACACCAGTTTAGAAAAATAAGCAAAACTTTATCTAAACCAACAAGAACAAAAATGACAAGAATCTAAATTACAATAGTGTAAAAATTATTACTGTGCAAAATAACCTTTAAATTGCAGGAATAACATGAAAACACAGTTCCACCAACTCGGTAGCTCTGTTCGGGGCTACTGCGATACTGAACACGACAGAGTCTAACAAATCCAGCCAACCACGTCGGTACGGGTCAGCTAAAGCGTCGACAGACTCGGAGACAGTACCTTTCTTGTTTGGGCCAATGCGCCGATGTGAGTCAGTTGGAACAACCGTCACTGATGCGATGTGAGATGCAAGCGTTGCAGCGTGCGCTATCCTCGCGGCTCAGTGCAGGCAACTACTCATTGATGGAGTCGGTGAGACCAAGGCTTGCGTTGCAGGGTGAGTTGGTGCTTGATGGAGTGCTGGCAGGTCACGGTGCGGCGACAGAGCTGGTTGATGTTTGAGTCGTATCAATCAAACAGGGATGACAGGGGGAGGAAAGGCAATATAGGGCAGCCCCCCACTCAACAACTGTGAAACAAAAAGCCCTAATCAGCCTGCATGGTTAAAGACACAAAGCCCTGTAACTATTGGGGCCATATCTTTTATTGGCTCACCTAGATAAAATTAATCAATGTTGTGTTACAGGTCAGACCATACCTTAAAACGTAAAAAACTGTGTACAGCTACACCCACAAAGAAAATATGTGAGAAAGCAAGGAAAGTACCTCACGGACGTAACACCCGAGGGGGTGCCCGGTTAAATAATTACCGGTATACCCGCTTCTCATCATCGGTTACTTTCCTTGCTGAGAGGATGAAGTGTGTGCAAAAAAGATGTGCACATGAGAGAATCGATAGAGACAGGTAAGGAGTGTACACATCCACAACCTTGACTTTAACTACTGGCCCGGCGACCCCAGGGAAGACTTGTCTTCCAAGGATTTTTCTGCCACCCTTCAGTCTCATAATTTCCTCCCACATCTTCACTCCCCCACCCATGTCCATGGTCATGTCTTGGACCAAATATGGTCAGCTAGCTGTTCTATCCTTTCCCCTACCATTCTTCCATGCACTTGGTCTGATCATTCATTGATCTCCTTTTCCATTGAGCTTGGAACGCAAGAGAAGCCCCCCTTACCCAAAAAAGTCATGGCTTGCAATTGGAACCGGGTGGACCTTGATTCTCTTTGTGTCTCTCTTGCCTCCTCCCCCCCTGACCTATGCATCTCCCCCATTGACCATCAAGTAGACGCCGTGAATCACTGGCTGTCCTCCTCCTGCGATTTAGTCGCCCCCTTAGGAAAATCAAGACCTGCCGCCCCCATGACGCCCAAAAATGGTTTACAGATGAGCTAAAAATTCTCAAACTGGACCTTAGACGTTCTGAACTCCCATTTTCGGCCCTCCTCCTGTCCCAGCGGCCTCTGCTAAGACCTTGGGTATTAAAGACAGCCGGGACCTCTCCATGCATGCCCAGATCAGCTCGGTTGTCTCCTCCTGTTTCCTTTCTCTCCGAATCATTCGAAAAGTGTCCGTTTCTTTTCCCCTGATGCCCTTAAACTCATCATCCTGGCAATGATTCTCTCCCGTCTTGGTTACGGGAACAGCCTGTACGTGGGCATTCAGGCATACGAACTTCGCCGCCTACAGGCTGTTCAGAATCAGGCCGCCCGCCTTATTCTCCACCTCCCCAAGTCCTCCCACATCACTCCTGTCCTGAAATCCCTTCATTGGCTCCCTATCTCTCAGAGATCCCTTTTTAAGATGGTGTGCCTGGCCTTTATGGCTCGGGCTCGCACCGGCCCAGTCTTTATCAATTCTCTTATCATTCCCTACACTCCCAACCGTTCCCTCCGTTCCGCTAATCAGTTTCTTTCCAGTGTACCTCGGTTTCGCAGATCTAAAACTGGAGGCACCAGATTTTCTGTATTAGGTCCCTCTTTCTGGAATAGTCTTCCTTTGTCGATTAGATCAATCACCATCTACTCACAGTTCCGTAAGGCCCTTAAGACCCATTTGTTTTCTACTGCGTACTCCTGTTAAAGCACTCTTGGCATTTTCCACCCTCCTCAGCCCTCTTTTCCAGCGCCAGGAAGCCGTTTGGTCACAGTGCGCTTTATCAAGAACCTTTTTCATTTCATTTCATTTCATTTCATAAGCAAATTTCCCATTCGATCCTATGGGGCAGATAGCCTTTCAATAGTGAAAAACGAAACTGGCAGTACTTCACTATCAAAACATGCTAAACACATCAGGGCATGTCCTACCCTTCACATACACTGCACCCTGCCCACAGGGGTACCTTGGGCCTACCTTAGGTGTGACTTGCATGTAAGAAAAGGGACAGGTTAGGGCCTGGCAAGTGGGTGCACTTGCCAGGTCGACATGGAAGTACCAAACTGCGCACCGACACTGCAGTGGCAGGTCTGAGTTAGATTTACAGGCTGCTCATGTGGGTGGCACAGTCAGTGCTGCCAACCCACCAGCAGAATTTGATTTACAGGCCCTGGCACATGTAGTGCACTGTACAAGGGACTTACCAGTAAATCAAATATGCCAATCATGGAATCACCAATCCATAAAGACAATTTACAGAGAGAGCATATGCATGTTAGCACTGATCAGCAGTGGTAAAGTCCCCAGAGTCATAAAACCAAAAAAACAGGGTCCAAAACAGGAGGCCACAAAGCAAAAGATCTGGGGATAAACCCACTGGACAAGGCAGGTCTAACAATAATGATTTACCTTTGAATTTGTTTGCTTTTGTTCTATCCTCTTCTTCTTGTTGGCAAGGTCTGGAAATGGCAATGTGAAAATGGCACTAAGTGTTTATTTCATGTATGAATTGTCATGTTTATGAACATGTTGACAGACAAATCTTTGACAAATGTGACAAATTACTAGTTGATGAGTTATTGGTATTTGTATTTTGTTGTAATGGTTGAGAACTTACTACATGCAATTCATTTATAATTACACAATTATTAGCTTTTTGACATTTTACATTTATGATGGAATAAATTAATTAATTGAGTTGATAAATACAGCACCAGTCTTTGACTTTGTGAATTGTGATTTTACTAAACAAAACCTAATGAACTAAAACAGGATGAGAATGAAAAAGCAAATCAAAAAAATTAAAAGTCAGTCATGATGAATGAAACTATTCTTGAAGAGCCAAAATTGTTTGAAGTCATATTTCCAAAATACAACAGGCACTAGTAAGGTAAATGTGTCCAGGAACTGGTGCACAGAGTCTATAGTCGTCCCACACTCGAGGAAATTAGTTTTGATGTCTGTTGCTGGTGGTGTTAGCTGTCTTGCATCCTCTCCTATTGGTCGTCTGGATAGATGTCCCTTCCTGCATGGGGATGGGCATTCACAGTTGCAGAGACTCGGGTGGGTGTCTGCGTTTCTACTTGTGGCAGGGCCTCCCTTTCTGTGTCTGTGGGCAAGATGGTGTAGGACCACAGGCGTTAACACACTGCTGGCGAGTAATGAGAATCTGACCTTCATTTGCTTTTCAAAACGAATTTTGATACGACGCTCCCTGCAACTTCGCACATTGCACTTCTGCTGTTGTTTTTAAAACGATTTGGGATTTTTAAACACGAGGAGCTTGCTATTTTGCACAATGTTTATTGACTGTTGATTTTTAAAACGATTTGGGTTTTAAATCAAAGGGAAAATACTGTAAGCATTGGCGCACAAGTGTTTTTATACTTACTCGGTCTGAAGCTTCCCCGGTCCGCCACAGCTTGGCCGATTGATGCGGAGGGAAGACCTCGGTTCGCCTCACTACCGGGAGCCTTCTTCCGGCGAGGTTAGCGTTCCAGTCGCCATGCGCGACTATTTAGAGGCGTGCTGGGCTGGGCGCTTTGCGGTAACACACTGCTGGCGAGTAATGAGAATCTGACCTTCATTTGCTTTTAAAAACGAATTTAAATACGACGCTCCCTGCAACTTTGCACATTGCTCTTCTGCTGTTGTTTTTAAAACGGTTTGGGTTTTTTAAACACGAGGGGCTTGCTATTTTGCACAATGTTTATTGACTGTTGATTTTTAAAACGATTTGGGTTTTAAATCAAAGGGAACATACTGTAAGCATTGGCGCACAAGTGTTTTTATACTTACTCGGTCTGAAGCTTCCCCGGTCCGCCACAGCTTGGCCGATTGATGCGGAGGGAAGACCTCGGTTCGCCTCACTGCCGGGAGCCTTCTTCCGGCGAGGTTAGCGTTCCAGTCGCCATGCGCGACTATTTAGAGGCGTGCTGGGCTGGGCGCTTTGTGGTAACACACTGCTGGCGAGTAATGAGAATCTGACCTTCATGTGCTTTTAAAAAACAAACGAATTTTAATACGACGCTCCCTGCTACTTTGCACATTGCTCTTCTGCTGTTGTTTTTAAAACGATTTGTTTTTTTTAAACACGAGGGGCTTGCTATTTTGCACAATATTTATTGACTGTTGATTTTTAAAACGATTTGGGTTTTAAATCAAAGGGAACATACTGTAAGCATTGGCGCACAAGTGTTTTTATACCTACTCGGTCTGAGGCTTCCCCGGTCCGCCACAGCTTGGCCGATTGATGCGGAGGGAAGACCTCAGTTCGCCTCACTACCGGGAACCTTCTTCCGGCGAGGTTAGCGTTCCAGTCGCCATGCGCGACTATTTAGAGGCGTGCTGGGCTGGGCGCTTTGCGGTAACACACTGCTGGCGAGTAATGAGAATCTGACCTTCATGTGCTTTTAAAAAAAAACGAATTTTAATACGACGCTCCCTGCTACTTTGCACATTGCTCTTCTGCTGTTGTTTTTAAAACGATTTGGGTTTTTTAAACACGAGGGGCTTGCTATTTTGCACAATGTTTATTGACTGTTGATTTTTAAAACGATTTGGGTTTTAAATCAAAGGGAACATACTGTAAGCATTGGCGCACAAGTGTTTTTATACTTACTCGGTCTGAGGCTTCCCCGGTCCGCCACAGCTTGGCCGATTGATGCGGAGGGAAGACCTCAGTTCGCCTCACTACCGGGAACCTTCTTCCGGCGAGGTTAGCGTTCCAGTCGCCATGCGCGACTATTTAGAGGCGTGCTGGGCTGGGCGCTTTGCGGTAACACACTGCTGGCGAGTAATGAGAATCTGACCTTCATGTGCTTTTAAAAAAAAACGAATTTTAATACGACGCTCCCTGCTACTTTGCACATTGCTCTTCTGCTGTTGTTTTTAAAACGATTTGGGTTTTTTAAACACGAGGGGCTTGCTATTTTGCACAATGTTTATTGACTGTTGATTTTTAAAACGATTTGGGTTTTAAATCAAAGGGAACATACTGTAAGCATTGGCACACAAGTGTTTTTATACTTACTCGGTCTGAGGCTTCCCCGGTCCGCCACAGCTTGGCCGATTGATGCGGAGGGAAGACCTCGGTTCGCCTCACTACCGGGAGCCTTTTTCCGGCGAGGTTAGCGTTCCAGTCGCCATGCGCGACTATTTAGAGGCGTGCTGGGCTGGGCGCTTTGCGGTAACACACTGCTGGCGAGTAATGAGAATCTGACCTTCATTTGCTTTTAAAAACGAATTTTAATACGACGCTCTCTGCAACTTTGCACATTGCTCTTCTGCTGTTGTTTTTAAAACGATTTGGTTTTTTTAAACACGAGGGGCTTGCTATTTTGCACAATGTTTATTGACTGTTGATTTTTAAAACGATTTGGGTTTTAAATCAAAGGGAACATACTGTAAGCATTGGCGCACAAGTGTTTTTATACTTACTCGGTCTGAGGCTTCCCCGGTCCGCCACAGCTTGGCCGATTGATGCGGAGGGAAGACCTCGGTTCGCCTCACTACCGGGAGCCTTCTTCCGGCGAGGTTAGCGTTCCAGTCGCCATGCGCGACTATTTAGAGGCGTGCTGGGCTGGGCGCTTTGCGGTAACACACTGCTGGCGAGTAATGAGAATCTGACCTTCATTTGCTTTTAAAAACAAATTTTAATACGACGCTCCCTGCAACTTTGCACATTGCTCTTCTGCTGTTGTTTTTAAAACGATTTGGGTTTTTTAAACACGAGGGGCTTGCTATTTTGCACAATGTTCATTGACTGTTGATTTTTAAAACGATTTGGGTTTTAAATCAAAGGGAACATACTGTAAGCATTGGCGCACAAGTGTTTTTATACTTACTCGGTCTGAGGCTTCCCCGGTCCGCCACAGCTTGGCCGATTGATGCGGAGGGAAGTCCTCAGTTCGCCTCACTACCGGGAGCCTTCTTCCGGCGAGGTTAGCGTTCCAGTCGCCATGCGCGACTATTTAGAGGCGTGCTGGGCTGGGCGCTTTGCGGTAACACACTGCTGGCGAGTAATGAGAATCTGACCTTCATGTGCTTTTAAAAAAAAAACGAATTTTAATACGACGCTCCCTGCTACTTTGCACATTGCTCTTCTGCTGTTGTTTTTAAAACGATTTGGGTTTTTTAAACACGAGGGGCTTGCTATTTTGCACAATGTTTATTGACTGTTGATTTTTAAAAGGATTTGGGTTTTAAATCAAAGGGAACATACTGTAAGCATTGGCGCACAAGTGTTTTTATACTTACTCGGTCTGAGGCTTCCCCGGTCCGCCACAGCTTGGCCGATTGATGCGGAGGGAAGACCTCGGTTCGCCTCACTTCCGGGAGCCTTCTTCCGGCGAGGTTAGCGTTCCAGTCGCCACGCGCGACTATTTAGAGCTCGGCTGGGCGCTTTGCGGTAACACACTGCTGGCTAGTAATGAGAATCTGACCTTCATTTGCTTTTAAAAACGAATTTTAATACGACGCTCCCTGCTACTTTGCACATTGCTCTTCTGCTGTTGTTTTTAAAACAATTTGGGTTTTTTAAACACGAGGGGTTTGCTATTTTGCACAATGTTTATTGACTGTTGATTTTTAAAACGATTTGGGTTTTAAATCAAAGGGAACATACTGTAAGCATTGGCGCGCAAGTGTTTTTATACTTACTCGGTCTGAGGCTTCCCCGGTCCGCCACGGCTTGGCCGATTGATGCGGAGGGAAGACCTCAGTTCGCCTCACTTCCGGGAGCCTTCTTCCGGTGAGTTTAGCGTTCCAGTCGCCACGCACGACTATTTAGAGGCGTGCTGGGCTGGGCGCTTTGCGGTAACACACTGCTGGCGAGTAATGAGAATCTGACCTTCATTTGCTTTTAAAAACGAATTTTAATACGACGCTCCCTGCTACTTTGCACATTGCTCTTCTGCTATTGTTTTTAAAATGATTTGGGTTTTTTAAACACGAGGGACTTGCTATTTTGCACAATGTTTTTTGACTGTTGATTCTTAAAACGATTTGGGTTTTAAATCAAAGGGAACATACTGTAAGCATTGGCGCACAAGTGTTTTTATACTTACTCGGTCTGAGGCTTCCCCGGTCTGCCACGGCTTGGCCGATTGATGCAGAGGGAAGACCTCAGTTCACCTCACTTCCGGGAGCCTTCTTCCGGCGAGGTTAGCGTTCCAGTCGCCACGCCCGACTATTTAGAGCCACGCTGGGACGAACGTGCAGCGCGCGCGCCGAGGGCGCGCCTAAGGCAAGCCCGTCTGCGCCCGTCCGCGCCAGGACCGGGCCTAGGGCCTGTTTTGCTGCCAGTCCCGAACTAGGGAGCGCTAGCCGTCGGCTCTACAATCGAGCCACCTTATTAGCCTGGAACCCGGGTGCTCATACTGGTCTAAAACTCTGCGACTTGGCTTTGGATACTGTCTGGGGGTGCCCTGACTGCAATTTTCACCTCCCTTCCTTCCAGTTGAGATATCATTTAAGGGATCAACAAGCGCCGACTGTTCGGGCAGCTTTAATTAATGCGCGCTCTATAGTGAAACATGCAGCTAATGTTTTCGAGCTCATACTCGATCATAGGCTAGACATTTTGTTCATCACAGTCGTGGCTCAAGGAGTCTTGCGCACCTGTGGTCGAGCTGGCCGTCCCTCGTGGTTACCGACTAGCTCGGGCTGACCGTAGTACGGGAAGAGGGGGAGGTATTGCAGTGGTGTTCAGGGAAGCTTGGGCATTTGTATGCGAAAAATCCACGATCGTGTTGGAGGGGGAAGCGCTTGATTTCTCCTTTATCCTGATGCCCCATTTTACATTAGGGGGGACTTTGATCTATCGCCCGCCCGGACACATCGGGTCATTTTTAAACTCTTTAGGCGAGTCCTTGGCAGAGCGAGTTCTTCGCTTCCCTAGATTTCTTCTTCTCGGAGACTTCAATATTCATGTAGATTGCCGGGGGGCCCCTGACTCATCGGCCCTTCTGGATCTCTTGAGTGTAACTCAGCTGATCCAGTGGGTTTCTAAACCCACTCACGCGCAGGGTAATGTTCTTGATCTGGTGTGCTAGAACTTTGCACTAGATGTTAAAGATCCCCAGCAGGAGTCCTGGTCAGACCATGCCTTGATTTCCTTTTCATGGGACATGGGAAAGCCGTTTCGCCATCCCCCCCCTCCGTCTGGGCCACTTGCCTGTAAGATCAGCATTCCAGGTTTGACTGAGGCCTTGTCTCATTCTCAGGTCGTCCCAGCTGACAATCTGGAAGGGCAAGTCGATCAATTCAACACCTGGGTCAGCCATGCGGTTGAATCCATCTGTAAACCCATGTCTAGAGCCCGCCAGCGCGAGTTGCCCTCTCATCCCTGGTATTCGCCTGTGCTAAGAGATCTGAAGCTAAAGTGTAAGAAGCTAGAACGGCTATGGAGGGTGGCCTTCTGCCCGCAAGCCAAATCCAAGCTGCGGTCTTCTCAGAGAACTTACTACACTGCGGTGAGGAAAGCAAAAAGCGAGTACTATGTGTCTAGAATTATGAAGGCAGACAATAATGGCAAAGAGATCTTTGCCATAGTACAAAGCTTTCTGTCACCTCAAGCTGAGCGAAAGTCTATCCCCGCCTCCGCAGGCTGGTGTGAGGAACTTTCGTCCTTCTTTATCAATAAGATTAAACTCATTGAGGAAAGCTTAGCTCTGCCTGTTACTCCACCATACCTTCCATCGGATTCTTTTACCTGCTCCCCCCCCCCATTAGGTGCTTCTCACAATTTAATATGGTAGAACTCCCAGATATTCTCTCCATCCTCAAATCATTAAAATCTGGATCCCCTTCAGACCCCTGCCCTGCCAGGGTTCTAGCCGGAGTGGCTGATACCATAGGCATGGAAGTCACAGTCATAGTTAACAGGTCATTGCAGTCAGCAACGGTGCCAAGACAATGGAAGGAGGCCAAGCTCCTCCCTCTGTTGGAAAAACCATCGGCTGACCGGCTCATAACAGCTAACTACCGGCCTATTTCCCTGCTACCAGCATTAGCTAAAGTCTGCGAGAAGGTGGCCTTTCGCCAACTGAATGCCTTTGTGGAGGATTCGGGGGCCCTCCACCCAGCACAGTCCGGCTTTAGATCATCTTTTAGCACGGAGACTGCCCTTGTTGAAGTGACAGAGGCCATCAGGGAATGTCTGGACAGGAGAAGCAGAGCGGCTCTGATTTTATTGGACCTCTCTGCCGCCTTTGATAAGGTACCTCACCAACTTCTCCTGGCACGACTGTCACGCATCGGCCTCTCCGGGTCAATGTGGGCCTGGCTGGAATCCTTTTTGAACTCCCGCTCCCAGCAAGTCTGGATGCCCCCATATTCCTCCTCCTCGGCCAGAGAGGTTCAGACGGGGGTCCCCCAGGGCTCGACACTGAGCCCGCTCCTTTATAATATCTATATGACCCCCTAATCTTCCTGGCCGAGGAAATGGGCGCAAAGATTATGGCCTACGCCGACGACACTCAGCTTCTGTTCACCTGGGACGATTTGAACGCGGACACTGCCGCTGCGCAAAAATGCCTTGCCGCTGTATTCACATGGCTTGCCCAGGCAAAATTAAAATGTAACGAGGGGAAATCAGAAATCTTACTATACGGGCAATTCCCCTCTCAGTTCACAGGAGCTTTGTGGCCCTCGGATTTTCCCCGCCCTATATCTGTGGGCGGCCCAGCCAAGAACCTAGGTATCTGGTTTGGGGACGACCTCAGGTTCACCGAGCATATAAAAAGAATCACGGGCGTCTGCTTCGGGACCCTCAAGTCCTTAGGCAGATTCTTTCCTTTGCTCCCCCAACCAGCCAAGGAGATGGTAACCCGGGCACTCATCTTGTCTCGATTGGACTATGTCAATGCGCTCTTCTTTGGCATTCCGGCATACCTGACCAACAAGTCACAACTTATTCAGAATGCTGCAGCAAGCATTTCTAAACGAACCAGCATAAGATCACAAATGTGCTCGCTCCACTGGCTGCCGGTGGCCCAGAGGGTACAATTCAAGGCCCTTGTCTTAATACATAGAGCCTTACATGACTTTGGCTCCTCCTACATCAAGAAGAGAGTGGCCTTTTACATCTCTCAGCGATCTTTAAGGTCAGCTGCCCAGCGACTAATGATAGTCCCCCGCTTTCGTCTAGCTAGGATGGGTGGCCAGTCTCTTTCAGTTAAAATGCCCTCCCCCTGGTGTTGCGTCACACTCAGGACCTAAGATGTTTTAAAAAGCTACTTAAAACTCACCTTTTTACACAGGCCTATTAATTCACTTTTCTTGCCATCAGTTTACTACTTTTTGCGCCAGGATACTCAAGAGTAGTTGTGCGCGCTACAAATACCAATATAACATAACATAACATAACCACAGAAAGTGGTAGATGGTGCTGGCAAAGCCCTGCACATATGTGTGTGAATCTCATGCAGCACCCCAGTCAGAGGGACCAAATTGAAGTTGAGATTCTCCATCTGTACATTGTGCTGCCTCTACAACTGCTTCATGTCCCGGAGCTCAGTGAGTACCTGGCTAATCATGTCTTGGGACTGATGGAGGGATCCCAAGACTTGGTTGAGGGTGGCCTGGGTGACAGTCAACTCAGTGGGCTAACTATGCTGGCCTGCGGTGTCCCTCCCACAGCCCCTACCTCCACTACCCTGTGGCCTTGCCCCAGAGTTCCCCATCCCACTGGTTCCTGGCTGAACTGTAGGTGGTGGTAGTGTTTTCTCAACAGCAACCAGGACTGGGGGAGACAATTTCAGCGTGGTGTTGCTTTGAACACAGGGAGTGGAGGTATCCGTGAGCTGAGGTGTTGGGAGTTGTAGGTGTGGGCCAAGTAAAACTCAATGGAGCTGTGTGCCCAGGCGCACCAGATGGACCAGGTCGCTCCTCTTCATTCAGACTCGCAGGTGTGTAGTCATCTCTGGAGGCTTAATCCTGGGTTGGAGAGACGGTTTCCTGAGTGGCAGATGGTGGGCCACGTGCTCTGGCTGTTGGACCTATTATGAATATAAAAAAGGAATAAACTGTAAAAATGTGGATTACACATACAATGAGTTTACACATACAATGAGTTGTAAGCCAGAAATATTGCAACCTAAAAGGGAAAAGGAAATTAATATCATGATTCATAACTTTCAGTGCTATTGTAATTCTTTACACAAACTATTTAAATTTCATACAAAACAACTTTAAAAAAAAACATGTAAGAGGATGTCCGGAAATGTAAAAAATTGGTAACTATACATGAAATGTACCAACAGTTTAACGTTTAACACAACACAGTAGAGAGGAAAATGTTACATTAACCAGTCCACGTACTAGCAGGCTACAAAAGAGGCATTTACCCAACTTAGATGGATGTTTAGAATTAATCATCATATTAACAGTGCAGACTAAATTTATCACAGATACCACTTATATTCAGCATACAAATTTACAATAATATTTTTCTTATACCAAAAAAGTTTGATTTGTGCAACTTGTAACATCAGTTCAATTACATGACAAGAAAAGGACAACCTACACAACTTGACCACAAACCATTTTCAATAGAAAACAATAGATAGGTATTGATCAATATATGACACTTTACCATATAAGAAAAAAGTTTGAGAAGGGCAAATTATCAAAATTACTTAGCAATATTATTTTCACAAAACAGAAACACGGCATCATGGAAGTTGTAGTTATTTCAGTGATACATTGACTACACTTGAATAACTGTACCTTGAACATACCTTGTGTAAAATCTGCAGTTAAAAGAGAACAGATATTAATTATGTGAAAAACATATATGTTATTTAGAGTACATGCACTTATAGGCACCACAATATCATGCGAATTGTGCTGGCTTTTGAAACCTGTTATCTTAAATACAACTCAGTACATTGCAACAGACAAACCAAACAAGATGTTACTGATATGTTTAAGGTTTCTATGTTAAATAAATTGTACTGAACGCATTAACAACAGTGAACTTCAAAGCAAACAGGACATTTAGATTTAGTGACACAATGTAAAGTATAACATACATGTCTCCACTCCACCAGGGATTCCTGTCAAGCCTTCAGGATGTAGAATCTACAAAGCCTTCTTCTCCTAGGGCTATAGTTTTACGGGTGAACTGGGAGAACCATCACCAGTCCTCTGTGCCTCTGGGTGACGCTTGAAGGCCAGGGAACACACTCTCCCCCGCTGATCATTCCACCACTTTCTAATTTCATCCTGTGTGTGCAGGTTGTTTGCTACAGCATTCACTCTGTCAACTATTCTGGCAAACATATGCCTTTTCCGAAATAGGGGTGTATTTTGGACTTGGGGTCCAAACAATTGTGACTCTACTTTTATTATTTAATTCACCATGACAGACGATTCTCCCTCAGTAAAATGTGTTTTTTGTGCCCTGGCATTATGAAATGATAAGCTTAACGGATTGTAATTACCCACCAAAAATAATTTACAAAAGATAGAGTGTTAGAAATAGAGTTTCTGGTTGGCTAGGGTATGCACCTAAGCCAGGCAGAACCCACCACTGTAGTCAGGGTTAAGGGAATTACACTCCCAAGATAACTCCTGCTCACCCCCTTGGTATATTGGTAGAGCAGTCAGGCTTATCCCAGAGGCAATGAGTAAATCTTTCGAGCAACACACACACACACACACCAGTGACACACTACACATACCACAAGAAGAGACTCCACAGTGGTATATAAAAAATATCTCATATATTGTATATAAATCACATCAACCACAATGACATAAATCTCTTTGCCAACTAGGCAATTGTCATGACATCACATAGATCATAAGTCACTTTGCCAAGGCAATTGTCATAATATCTATGCAAACAAATGATGGACGTTATGCTGAATAAACCATACATTCACCCCCAGTCAAGAGATCTGGGTTAAATCCATTGTTCTTTTGCTCACCATGCCACCCCAGTTAAGACCCGGCTTTATGCACATCAGTCTTGACCCTGTTCCTCATGGGAACAGTCCAGACCAAACTGCCAAGCCAGGTCCTCCCTGGACCGGAAACAAGCATCATGGGACTGGTTTCTGGGTATTACCGTTCATCAGCCAGGCTAGCTTGAATCCAGTGGCACAGTGAGCAAGGGACCCAAGTCTGGGCATACCCATCACACTTAGGGTGAAAGGTGCTACACAAACTTATTATGGACGGAATGCTGGTTTCCAGTCCAAGGAGGACCTGGCCTGGCAGTTAGGGCTGGACTCTTCCCACTGGGTGCAGGGTCAACACCGATTTGCATATGGCTGGGTCCAAACTGGAATGGCATGGTGAGCAAAAAAAAAAGGATTTAGGCCCAGATCTCTGTATTGGGGTGAATGTATGACATTGTTCTACATTCTGCCCATCAATTGTTGTTTTTGCATTTGTCCCTCCGAGTGGTATGGGTATGCCCAGACGTGGGTCCTGTACTCTCCATGCCACTGGAGTCAAGCTATCCTGGCTGATGAGGGCCGAAACCCATCCTAGGATGCTGGTTTCCAGTCCAAGGAGGACCTGGCCTGGCTGCACTGTTCCCATTGGGCACGGGGTCAAGACTGATTTGCATATAACTGGGTACAAACTAGAATGGTATGGTGAGGGAAAAAACTATGGATATAGGCCCAGATCTCTGTACTGGCGTGAATGTATGACATTGTTCTGCATTCTGTCCATCAATTGTTCTTTTTGTATTTGTAATAAGATCACCATTAGTGCATAAAGTAAATACTTATAGGTTGCACAAGTTATAAAAGAAAACATCACTGTACATAATATGCAGATCCTGGAATGATACTCGTTATTCTGTCAGTACAAGGACTAAAACTACACATATCAACACACCAGGGCATAGAATGCAGCAGTTTGGTCATGCCAAGAAAAGGAAACTGATTGATTACCATAAAAGATAGCGCATCTGTGCTTCCATTCCAAGTTCTATGGTAATTTAGCAGGTTTTCCCTATGCTGCAATACCTGGATTGGAGGCCTATATTGAAGTCTCACTCAGTTCTTGAGCCACAAACAAGACCCCCAAGTAGGTGCAGGCATGGAGAGGGGTGCTTACACCTCCCACATCGGCTGGGAGACCTTGCAGGGTCCCCCGCAGTCAAGGTAAGGTGAGATGCAGCTGATTCTCTTTGGCAGCCAGGGGCCTCCGTTGAGGTTCACCCCGTGAGTCAAAGAACGACCAAAGCTCAGCAAAATGCCCCCAACGTACAAGCAGCGGGTGGAGAGCCACTATGGCCCAATGCAGCCGCCTGCGAGCTTGCAGCATTGCTACACGAGTCACCAAGTTGGCGGGCTGAATGCGGGCAAAGGAGACCATCCGTGGTCTCTCCTGGTGGCCCACATGAAGAATATTCAAAGTATTTAACACCGTCGGCCTTTCCCAACCCGAAGTCAGCTGAGATGGCAGCGGGTCTGACAGCTTCTAAGACCCCTGTCAATCATGTGCACATGGAGACGGTCATGCGCAGGAGAGCGTAGGATGAACATCAAGCTTCCCCAGGGCATGTGAGGAGGCTGGTGACCTCAGAAAAGCAGCAATAATTGGCCAGCAGGACTACTTCCCTCGATGTAGCTTGTGGCATTCTTGCTGGAGGGGGAATCTTCCTGGCTGAGCCCAGAGAGTGGGTGCCTCGGCAAGACACTCCTGCTTCAAGGGCTGAATTTGAAAATGAGAAGCGCTCAATACACGCTACCTCCATTGACCTTAATAAAGCACTGATTACAGGGAAAGTGTAAAGTGCTCTCCTTGCTCTACTCTTGGCATAAGTAGTAATCAAATGCAGGGGGCGCTAGGTGGCGCCGGACCAAGATGGCCTCACTACAGTAAGGCTCTCGCCTAGTCGAGCCTACAACAATCCTAAATATCATCCTGACTGGTGGTAATCGTCTTGCCTGCAACGGGAACAAAATCACCTTGCTGAGCTGATTGCTCCGATACCGAGATCTCCCGAATCACGCCTCTACAACCGGAGATAATTGCCACTGAACCGGCGAGCGGCGTCTCGTGCTCTTCTGCGATCCGGCCCCTCTGCGGTGCCAAACTACGTGACACCGGGGACTTGAGGCCTAGCCGCGACTGCATGTCCGTCGGACAGTGGGGCCTTCCTGACTCTTCAAAGGCGGATTCTTGTAGAGGTGAGGGGCCTCCGATCAGCCGCATGCACTGCCGGCCACCCCCTCCCCTACCCCCACCCGCCTGAACTTAGACGCGGCTCGGCGCCTCTACTTGCGAGCTGCTGCCACATCTGCACCCCCGGCGCGGGACCCAGCGTTACCCATCCAACTAGAGCTGCCTGCCTGGGTAAGCGCCGACGGCATTTGACAACGCCGCTATCCTAGCAGCCCCACAGGGACGCACCGACGCGGGCGCTGCCATATTAACACAGGCATTAGGCACGCAGGGAGACCCAGCCGTCCTGCATCCTCCTGCCCCCGCGCGGCTGAGCCTTCTGCTGTTTTTGCTGAACGGACGGCCGGAGGAACACGCCGGGGCCTGCTTCCTCACCACGAGGCCCCCAACTTCCTTTCCTCTCAGCACAGAACTGCAGGGGGGGGCACGTAGGAGCCTTTATTCTTCCCGCCAAAGCTGCCATTTTGTGGGGACCACCACATCGGAGGCCCAACGTGCTTGATTGCAACCTCTCTGGCTCGTACCCCCCCTCATTCCCTGTCCCAAGTGCGACGCTAGCCTAGCTATTCACAAGATCTCACAATCGCGGCATCACGAACGCCGAGGTGTGCCATGGGCCGTGGCGACGCCAGATAATCCAAGATCCCGTTTGAGGCCAGGAAAACTACCAAAACGATGCCGGGGCCGGACGACAGCCCCACCACTCCCACGCCGCCAGATGAAGACTGGAAATCCCTGCTATTGGGCATGAAACAAAGCCTCTCCAACATAGATGCCAAAATAGACACTATGAACTCGCGCATGGATGGGATTGTGGCGAAAATAGATTAACATGACACGCGCCTCAAAGAAGCCGAGGACAGAATCGCTGGACTGGAGGACGGAGCCGCCACTGCGAATCGCCAAGCTTCCCAAATGGACAGACTCCTCAAAGTCATCGCGGATAAGAATGAGGACTTGGAAGCCAGGTCCCGGCGAAACAACGTCCGCATCCTAGGCCTGGCGGAATCCACAAACACTGGGAAAATGGAACCCTTCGTAGAAACCCTGGTTACTGAACTGTTCGGGAAGGAATCCTTTTCCCCGCACCTCATAGTCGAGCGGGCGCATAGATCTATAGCTGCTCATCCTCCCCCAGGAGCTGCTCCCAGGCCCATTATTGCACGCTTCCTGAATTACAGGGACCGCAACGCGGTGCTCCGCCGCGCCCGAGAACGTGGCACAGTGAACTATGGTAACACCACCTTGTTTTTTTTCCCGGATTTTACCCCTGCAGTGCAAGAAGCTCGATGTAAATTCACTGCCGTTAAAAAGAAATTGCAAACTCTGGAACTTTCCTATGCCATGCTCTACCCTGCGAAACTGAAACTCTCCTATCATGGCAAACAACATATCTTCGCAAGCCCACAGCAAGTTGAGGACTTCCTGAAACAGCGGAGGCGCGACCGCGCCGGGGACGACGAGGTAGGACACCGCTCCAGGTCACGATCGCCAATGGAGCAACAAGACTGAAATTGACCGAGACTATGCTATGAGGCAGCGGCTCATGTGTCCACACCACGCAGCTCCAGAACTACATTCCCGGTGAGGTACTTTTATCCGTATGCCGGGTCATTGCTGATCATGAGGCGCTATGTCTCCGGTGAGGTACTTTTACTGACTTACTATTCACTGGTCTGAGTGACACTGTGTGCTCGGCACCCCACCTCCGTCCCATAACGGACACCTAGGTCACTGCCTGGTGTCCCGTGGGTGCGAGTGAGGGAGTGGGAGACAGGTCGGGGGCCCCTAGATCCGATTCCCCAATGGGCGAACCCCTTTGCAACCTCTCCCTCAATAGGGTAGGGGCAAATGTAGACTGTTGTTTTCTTTTTCTTTTTCTTTGGTTTTGGGTGGGGGGGTGGGTGATCTATGCCCGGCAGGTTGGGGTTGCCGGTGTGGGAGGGTGGGAGTTTAGACACGCCACTGACTTGGTTGTTACAATTTTAGTTCTAATGGGTGTTGGGACTGTCAGAATGAGATATGAGGTTTCTAGATGCACTGATGATATTGGTTATTGTGTGAACTTTTATGTCATGCTTATATGTTGCACACTTCTGTATTCATGGGGATGGGGGACGTAACAGACGCGCAACCTGCCCAACAACTACAACTGACCTCATGGAATGTACGGGGACTTAACAACCCGAGGAAAAAGAGGCAGATTTTGAGTTATTTAGATAGACAGGGAGTTTCCATTGCCATGCTGCAGGAAACACACTTGATGTCAGACAACCCTCCTTTATTTGCATCCCGGTGGGCCTCCTGTAGAGTATTTTCGTCTTATTCAAATTACGGAAGGGGGGTCACGATCTTGGTCAGACGAGGGGTATCCTTCACTCCGGCAGGGACTGAAGCAGATGCGAATGGCAGATATTGCATGGTATGGGGCAGACTCTACTCACACACGGTCCTATTTGCATGTTACTACGGGCCTAATACGGATGACCTGGCGGCGCTCCTTACGCTTTGGGGTAAGATTCAATCGATGGGTATAGCTCATGTCATTCTGGGAGGCGATTTCAACACCGCACTTCGGCCAAATATGGATAGATCCCACCCACAGACCATACACTACACGCACACTCAGCGCACCCTATCAGACATTGTGGAAGACCACCGCCTGATTGATGCTTGGAGGCACACTCATCCCTCGCTCAAGCAAGGCACACACTTCTCTGCTATACACTCCACCTGGGCACGTCAGGACTATGTATTTTTAACGGCGGGCCTTTCTCCCTGGTTGGTCAAGGCCTCACACCTTGCCCGTACCTTCTCCGATCACTCACCAGTACTCGTGACACTGCGCGCCCCTCTCGATGTCTCCCCCTACTTGAACTGGCATCTTAACCCCGCACACCTAACCGATTCAGCCTTCAAGACGGAACTAGAACAGGACATAAAAAACTTTTTTGACCGTAATATATCATCAGTTTCTAGTCTCACAACAGTTTGGGAGGCCTTTAAGGTCACCGTAAGGGGGTGGTGTATTGCTAAGGGGGTGGAGTCCTCAGGTCACTACGAGACGAGCTACATAAACTTGAAATAGAACTGCGACAGCTCAACATGATATTGATCACAACATGCGCGGTCATGCGGCCAAAGCTCAACTTCGGGAGAAACTCAATAAATATGCAGAGCTATCAGAGAAAGAAAGCAAGTTCATAGGGAAGCCACACACTGCACGTAGATATGGCGAGGGCGAAAGGCCAGGCAGAGCGCTAGCGTCTACTGTTAACCCCCCTCGATATCACAATTATATCACTTCCTTGCTAGACGAACATAATGTACCCCAGCGGAGCTTACCAGACCAACTCAGGGTCCTTACTAATCACTACTCTACACTTTATACCTCCCAGAGATCCACTCCGATTAATTTAAACACTTACTTAGACGACACTGCGCTAGCATGGCTGGCCCCGTCCCAACAGAAATTCCTACATCACGAGCTCGAATTAGAGGAAATAACGGATGCCATAATGTCCATGAAATCGGGCAAGTCGCCGGGTTCGGATGGCCTTCCGATTGATTTTTACAAGGCATACATACATGTTCTTGCCCCGATTTTAAAGCAAGTGTACTACGCGGCTCTCGAGGAGGGTACCCTGCCGACCACAATGCGGGAAGCCCTTATAGCATCGCTGCTGAAGCCGGGAAAGCCGCCGGAGTCTTGTGACTCCTATAGACCTCTGTCCCTATTAAACTCGGACATCAAAATACTGGCAAAAGTTCTTGCAACGCGCCTCAACCTGCTGATGGAACGGCTTGTACTACCAGACCAGGCTGGCTTTGTCCCTAACCGCACGACTTCCCATAATCTGCGAACACTTCAGGCAGTGATACAGGATATAAACCCCACTTGCGAAGCGGCCGCCATTTTCCTTGATGCCACGAAGGCGTTCGACTCACTAGAATGGGACTACCTACTGGCGTTATTAGAAAGGATGGGCTTTCCGTTTAACTTCCTGGACTGGATTAGATTACTGTATTACCAGCCCCAGGCCTCTGTGCTGTTAAACGGTTCCCGCTCGGCCCCCTTTGCGATTCACCACGGTACACGGCAGGGATGTCCATTATCCCTGGTTCTATTCGCCATAGCAATCGAACCCTTAGCGGCCAAATTACGTCAACACCACAACCACCGCTCTCTCATATACCCAGAGAGGCAATTACTTATTGCATTGTATGCCGACGACATGACCCTTTATGTGCACAAACCTCAGGAGAATCTAAACCCCCTGTTGCGTGAGATCACTAAGTTTGGGGGTATCGCGGGAATACACATAAATTGGGCGAAATCAGCACTATTTCCGTTAACTGACAAGACTACGCATTTCCCCATAGATTATCCCATGATCTGGGAGGCAGATGAGATCAAATATCGAGGCATTAAAGTGACTAGAAACCGTGACACCCTCATCAGGGCCAACTACGGAACAGTTCTCGACAGACTGACTGACAACGTCACAAAGTGGATTCATCTCCCACTGTCAATGGCGGGACGTATCTCCCTGATTAAAATGGTAGTATTACCTAAGTTGCTGTATCTTTTCACTAATATCCCGTAGAATCCGGGTGCCCACTTTTTCAGGGCCCTTAACTCACAGATGTCACGACTCATCTGGGGTGGCAAACAAGCTCGGATTGGCATGGGGACACTAATGCTACCCTTTCACCAAGGTGGATTCGATGTACCCAACTTTCGGCGTTACTATGATTGTGCGCAGGGCCACTTTGCCGCATATTGGCTTCATCCCCCCCCATTCATGGCGCATCTGGCGGTTGAAAACGGCTATATGAGGCCAATGCGACCGTCGGGATATCTCTACTCTGGCGCCAAGATTGTGGACCGTGATCCCACCACGGTTGACTGTACAGTGCTCGCCTGGAGGCGCTTGGCCGAGGCCATGGGCACACCGTTTCTCTACTCGCCACGCATGACCCATGACTCAGTGTAGCTTGTGAAGAAATCGGCCGTAGAATGCTCACGAGACTAGCGCTCCACACATGGGGTGACTTGTATCTTCAGGGTAAGTTCCGCACACCGGCGCAATTCTTTGGAGATGGCACCCCCTCGGCCATGGATACGTTTCTATAGGTGCGGCTAAGACAGAATGTCAGGGTGGTCACCCCCCACTTCCCGAATGAACCGGACACGGTTGCGCCCCTTCATGGCCTGCTCCAGTCAGATGCCCCGAAACATGTTGTCTCCATGCTATACAAACAGGCACAGGCCACCCCATCTCCCCCCCTCTTAGAGCGAGACGGGACTGGGACAGTGATCTAGACGCCCCTATGTCGGATGAACAATGGGAAGAAAGTTGCGCGCATACTTCTGCAGTGACAGGTAACACACGTGTCAGACTGGTACACTATAAATTTCTGCATCGACTCTATTACACCCCGGCCAAACTGCACCGCTTTCAACTCCGGGATGATGACCGATGTCTGCGTTGCAGGGCTGAGGGGGCGGACTTCCTACACCTCGCATGGACATGTCGGGCTGTGGCTGAATTCTGGGAGGAAGTGTTTGCGGCCATGTCGGACATGGTTGGTACGACCGTATCACCTTGCCCCAAGATTGCTTTGTTGGGGCAAGCATGTCCCGCGTTGAAGGTTCATCGTAAATTTTTCGCGCTGGGACTCCTGCTGGCGAAACGACACGTGGCGTGCCGATGGGGACCTGGACATGGCAGGACCAACTGCACACTTATGCTGAGCTCTTGCCGCATAAATCACGACCCAAGGACATATGGGGACCACTTACAGCGTATCTTCTCCGTCTTCAGGCTGAGGATGATGCCGCGCAACAGAGAGATGCTCCTGAATCACCAGGGCCTGCATTACCCCCCTAAACTCCATCACTTGTGGAGCCCGCCTCATTTCACATGCCTTGCTCCTCATATGTAACACTGCATTTGATACCTCATAGCGAAACTCCGGCACTATAATAAGTAGCACCCACTGTACACCTGGGATGTTGGTGATACACCTCTTATGTCTGTCACACTGGTCGTAACAGCGACGAAATGGTCACACTCCTTGTTCCCTAGCTCCTAGCTCTCTAGTTGAGGCCCCTAACCCAAAGGATATACACTTAGCATGACGTACTACTAGACAACACCTAGTCAAGTTCCTTACCTACTCATAAGTCACATCCCCTCCACCCCCCATGTTATTTAGATTGCTCCACTTGGTACAGAGGACAGCAGTCCTGAGTTCTTATGATTATGACAAGGCCACGAGTGCGGCATCAACGCTCCGTGCCGAAAGATCCTTCCCTCCACATAATCAGTATGGTGGACACACAATGGGGGGGAACAGTTGGCACTAGACCCACAAGTTTGTCAGGTTATACGGTTGAATTAAAGTACAAAACTAGAAACCTCAAACATTCACTGTCCAGTTTGTATGATCATCTCCATCATTACTGAATGTATCCTTACGCAGCTCTTAGTAGCCTTCCTCGCGGCCGGCCCGGTTGGGTTGTAGGCGACTTGCCGTGTTAGTTGCATGCTCCTTCAGTATGTGATGTACATTAATGATACTGTTGTAGCTGCCGGCCTGTGTTTTTCAGGTTGTAGGCCGAAAAGCTGTGTACTCTTTAATTGCCTCAATAAATGTTTTGGGGAAAAAAAAAAGTAGTAATCAAATGCAGTGTTCACCATGCACCGACATAGCAAGAGCCAACATGCCCTTGAAGAGCACTGGGGAGCACAAGCAGAGCATGGCAGGAGGACAGTATAAACGGCAACAATTGCAAGTCGCAGTCCCATCTGCAGCCCAATGATCAGTAGGCAGCAGACCAGTCCAACAAAACTAGCGCTCCAAATAGTGGTTCCTCCTGATGCACAGAAATCCTCTGGTGTTGTATGTAGAGCCAGCAGCATCTGCTTACAAGTCCCACACAGTGTCTAAAATCATGGGGTCACAGCTCCTGTACTTATAATCACAAAGTCTTTGTCCTGGGAGTACGTCAAACAAACTTCAGAAGTGCACAACACCCCCATTCAATCCCTATCCCTGGCTCGAGACACACTACAGGGGGGCTGAGACAGCGTTGTGAAAGGTAGGCACAGCCCTTTTCAGGTGCAGGTGATAACTCCTCCCACTCTAAATGCAGACCAGGTCTATTCAGCCTGGCTAAAAGTCACCCAGGGAATGCAGGACACGGAAAACAGCCTTTACAAAGCTGTGTCCACAACGCATACCATTACATGTTGTTTTTACGCAATACCATTACATCGCAAGTCATTACATTGGCTTGCTATAGGGGCCACGCTGGTATTGGATTTAAATTCCAACACCTTCCCTGCTGTTGCGAAAACTGGAGTAGGAATAGTAAATAATACTATTCCTAAGTCCAGATTGCCCCCTACAGCAAGTCATTGTAATGACTTGCGATGCAATGGTATTGCGTAAAAACAACATGTAATGGCATGCGTTGTGGAGACAGATGTAATTGTATTGCGTAGTAACAATACGGTTATTGTAACAACCACGTTGTAATGGCATGCGATCTAATCGCATGCGTTGTAAGCAGCTATATTGGCAGGACACACCTCAACCCCTCTTGTGACTGTCTAGAGCGAACAGGCCTCTCTCAGTCTAAACCAGAAATTGATTGGAGTCAGGCTGCAAAGCACAAAGAATCATAAGGACACAGATACGCCCACTTCTAAAAGTGGCATTTCTAAAATAGTAATAAGAAAACTTTCACCAACAGGCAGGATTCATTATCCCTATTCCAAACATACCAAACTTGGCCACGCTACCCCTTTCATATACGAAATTACCACTGAAACACATATTAGGGAATTCCCAATGCAAACCTATGAGAGGGGCTGCCTCACAGGATTGAGCAACCAAATAGCTTATTTGTCACTACCAGCACATGCCACGCAACAAAGGCACATGTCCTACCTTTTACCTACACAGCACCCTGCCTATAGGGCTACCTAGGGCTCACCTAAGGGGGAACTATATGTAGTAAAAGGGGAGTTTAAGACTTGGCAAATGCCACGTCATTGTGGTAGTAAACTGTGTGCACAGGCCCTACAGCGACAGAGACCTGAGACAGGTTT
Organism: Lissotriton helveticus; assembly: GCF_964261635.1. Classification (NCBI taxonomy): domain Eukaryota; kingdom Metazoa; phylum Chordata; class Amphibia; order Caudata; family Salamandridae; genus Lissotriton; species Lissotriton helveticus. The sequence goes on from NC_136065.1 coordinate 1,476,807,933, forward strand.
GAAAGGCTACTTCTGTGGATGGTGCAAGCAGTGCTGCAGACCCACTAGTAGCATTTAATTTACAGGCCCTGGATTTATAGGATACCACTGTACAAGGGACTTACAGGTAAATTCAATATTCCAAGCATTGTAGACCAATCTTACCAAGTTTACAGGAGAGAGCACATGCACTTTAGCACTGATCAGCAGTGGTAAACTACCCAGAGTCATAAAACCAACAAAAACAGGTCAGGAACAATACAAGATGACAACAAAAAGTTTGTGGATAACCCTGCAAAAAGGGCCAGGTCCAACAGAGAGAATGAACAAGTAATAGGAAAACCAAAAAGAAAACCTGCCAATGTTGTCCTGCTTTGTAATGTCAAAGGAGTGTGTTTTATAGTGTGGTATGCAGGTGCAAACAATTACCCAATAAGCATCAGGTGTGTAATGCTAGAATCCAGCCTACAGCCACATGAATAGTCCACAGTTCACCATATCCCATGGCGGAATCACTCCGTCCGCACACGACCCTAGTATATCGCCATCACAACTGTGAAATCAAAATCGGCTCAGCGCAATCCTGCCGCCCTGATGGCAACAGCGTACTATTCGCAAGCTATGGAGTCAGTCGCGTCAGCAGCGATGAGTAACATTCTGTCGACGCAGTTGGAGAGTCAACTTGGAACTTGGAACCAACGCTAGACAGAGGTAATACCGCCAAGAACTAAATCAGGTGCTTAGCGAGGCCCAAAATTGGGGAGGAGGTTAAAGACACTATCAGGTCACTAAAGGGAGGAAAAGCACCAGTGCCCAATGGGTTTAAAAAATTTCTATATAGATCCCAAGACGCAATCCTGAGTAAACCTTTAGCACAACGGTTTAACTCTTTCGAAGCAGAGTTCGTGGTAAACACTTATATGATGGGGCCTGACATCACTTTGATTCTGAACCAGGGAAGACCCAAAGAACACAAATCATACTGCCCAACTGCTTTATTGAGTAGGGATAAAAGAAATATTCACTAAAGTACTTGACAAATAACTAACAAGTCTCATAGATGTAGATGTATCAGGTTTTACACACCAAACCTATGATAATATCTGCAAAGCCACCCGTCTAAGTTAAATAAAAAAGGGAATTCCAGCTATTAAGGTTGTGTTTGACGTAAGAAAAAAAAAGCCATTTGACCAGGATGGCTGGGATTTTCTGGTAATGGTACTAGGTTTTGGACAAATAGTCTGCAACTGGATTTTTGCCAGTTATGAGGTTCGAGTGAATAAGATCCTGGTGAATGGCAATAGAACTGAGGTGGTACAGCTACCAAATGGGAAAGCACCAGGGCTGTCCTCTCTCACCCCTTCTACTTGCCCTATCCATTTCTCCTCTAGTGGCAATGATAAGAGAAGACTTTAAGATAAGAGGCACAACCTCTTTGGTGAACGCAATTAGATATGCCTTTTTGTCAACAATATGCTAGTAACTCTCACAAATCTGTGATATTAAATATTATTCCTCCCCAGGAGGAGGTTAGAGAGCTATAAGCCGAGTTACACTTTAGGTGGGGTTGTACCTTAAAAGCTATCCGGACCTAAACAAATGGAATTGGCTACCCCTATCTGGGTTAGGAAAAATTGCCATGGTAAAGATGAATGTTTTACTGTGTCTCCGCCATGAATTATCAGCAATGCCAACCTTTTTCTAAGAAAGAGGAAATAATCTCCCTGCAGAAACAAATAGTCTTTGGTCTAGGTAGGAAAAAGGGTTAATATCTCCAGGGAACTCAGGTTGGCACAACATGTAAAGGAGGTCTGGCTTTTCTAGACCTCTGGAGGAATTATCAGCAGTGCACTTAAGACTTCACCAGGATTGGGTCTCTTGAGAAACTGAAAACAAATTATTTTTATGGATAGATCAGTGATGGGTAGATCTCTCAAGGGTGTTCTTTGGTTACTGAAACAGTTCAGACCCACAAATGCATATGTACGTATCATAGTAGGAACATTAATGAGCATCTATGATGCTGATGACAGAAAGCACAGGATTACCCATTGTCCCTCTCCCTTTACCCCAATCCACTATAAGTGTGTATTCACCCCAGTCCTACAAATCCAGATGTTCCAGAAAAGGAGATAAAGTGAATGTTATATAATCAGTGACCTGTTTACCAAGGGTGAAAGGAAATAATTTAAGCAATGCAAAGCTGTATTTCACAATATGCAGAAGTTGAGAGGTAAACATACGTCCAGGTGCAACACTGGGTCATGCATTTCATTGTAAAACTGGGGGCGACAAGGCAACTCACAGAATTTGAAAAATATGTTAGGAGATGTCGAGAACTAAAATGAATGATCTCACATATGTGCAAACGCTTGAAGAGGAGGAGAAAAAGGGTGGTCCAAAAATCATGGGAAAAGATCCTACAAAGAAACATACTAAGAATGAGAAAGGTAATGGGATGATACTGTAAGCAATCATAAAAATATAATACACAGAGATCAAAGGTATAAGTTAATGTATAACTGTCCCTCACCTCGCCTTAAAGAAATATATATTAGGAATAAAAGGTGATTGCTGGAGATGTGGCAATTCAGAAGGGTTAATGCTACATGATTGTGCACTAAATTGAGGCACTTCTGGAAGGCGGTACTTAGTAAGATTAAACAGATATTGGGATTCCCTATACAGGGATCTCCTGAGGTGGTGTTGCTCGGTCTATGAAACAGAAAGCAAATACGCATGACTGAGGCATTGAGGGTATTAATAAAAGTCTTAACTAGCTATTAGTTAAAAGCATCCAAACAATTGATAGCCTTTTACTTAAAGAAAACAGAGCCCCAACAATAAACAGAAGAGATACCAAATTACGGATGGTACTGGCGTGAAGAAGATAATATAAAATCTAAACAGCTAGTACTAGAAATTGCAAACCATTTGGTAACCCCTGATTGACTACCTCACAAGGACTGAAATGAAGACGATGAGGCTGCAGAAACTAATAGCCTTGGGCTTTATATACTGAGGATGAGCACTTGAAAAGAGCGTGCATGGATGGAGTAGGGGAGATAATCTCCAGCACTTGAAAACTATTACTGGCCAGGGTAAGTGTGAAGGAGGAAGGGTGGTGGGAGGGAGGATATACGGTTAGAATTAGTTGACCCTTGTCTAAATTATATGTTACGAAATGTAAATTGACAAATGTACTGTTTATGTCAGGAATGTTTATGTTAGGAATTTACATGGCTGCCCAACCTGGGCTCTCCAGCGCAAAATTTGGCCACAACAATAGGCCCAAACTGAACTTCAAAACAGCGAAGTCTTTAACTGTTTCCTAAAGTCACTCATGTAGCAAATTATGATCAAGAGTCTATCTAAGATGTTCCAAAACAGCTAGTAGAACAGATGCTACGCAGTGGTGGGGACAGAAGCCTGGCTGAAAGGCATGCAGCAAATGATGGGCTCCTGGATGTGCAAGACAGCTGTTTATTAATATGTTTTTCCATATCCTTTGCTGGATACGGGATTAGTGATATGAGCCAACGGTTCTCAGGTTTAGAAGCATCTAGAGTGGGTTTTTCTTTTTAACAGTGGGACAACTACAGCATGCTTCCGTGCAGAGGGAACCAAAGCAATGGAGATCGACAGGTTCAATAGTTCAGATAAACCTGAAAAGATAGCACAGGTGCAGTTCTTAAGACATAAGGCGGAGCAGGGTTCCAGAGGGAACCAGGTTTGACCGACTTGGAAAAAGGTGGTAGATCATGTATTAATCTGGAGCTAAACGTCAACAGGGTTGGGGCTGTCAAGGCCCATATCGTGCTACGAAGAGGGCAGCTGTATTCCGAGGATTTGTTGGAAAGGCAGAGTTGATGTCCCTTATTTTATTAAAAAAAGGAGAGGGCTGGCTCATTGCATCCGTTCGGATCGAGGGGTCTCAAAGCTTTAAAGCTAGGGTCAAGGAAAACTTTGATAATTGAAAAGATCTCCTTTGCTGAATTAGGGGCTCCTGCTATGTTGCTGATTTTACAAGCAGAAAGAGCAGACTGAATAGCTTTATGATAGATATTGATAGCATTTCTACAGATTATCTTACAGGTAGGGTGATCATTATTTCGCCATGCCCAGTCTGACATTTCACATTATTATTCTTGAATGTCAGATAGTGAGAATTGAACCAGGGTGCAGGATGTTTAGCTATGGGCCTCGAGGATCTGAGCAATGGAATAAGATTACCAAAAGCTTCTAAGACCCACATTCTTTACAGTTATATCTACATCCTTTACCAGCAAGCTAAATTGCTGTCTAGTGGCGTCTAGGAGGCCACTAAATTCTGACTTAGGGGCCGATTACGATAGCGGATTTCCCGCATCCACCGGGCCGGCGGAAGCCACCGCCGGGCCGGAGGATGCGGGAAATCCGCCGGGGAGCCTTGCAAGACCCACCGCCATATTAGGATGGCTGGTGGGTCTTACTATCTGTCCGCCGCTTTTCCGCCGCGGGCGGATTCTGCCCGCGGCGGAAAAGCATTAACATGGCTGGCGGTGTCTATCAGACACCGCCAGCCATATTAGGATGACTGCGGAAAGATGCCTTTACACGGCGGCATTTCCGCCGTGTAAAGGCATACGGATTTGTGTTTGGGGGCCCGTTGCGGGCCCCCAGGGGTGAAGGGGGGGGGGGGGGTGAGGGGTGCACATGGGGGGTACCTATGGTACCCCCTGCATTTGCCTGCACAAAGCGGCAGGCACCGCGAGGTGCCTGCCGCTTTGTGCATGCAAATGCACAACTTACTTTCTTTATCATTGCGGCGGGTGCTGCTTCAAGCAGCACCCGCCGCAATGATAAAAATACAGGATGTGACCGCCAGGGTGGCGGTCACATCCTATTTTGCACGGAGGGACCGCCGCTGCCCCTGCGGACGGTCCCTCCTTCTCTATGGTGGCGGACGGACTCAGGTCCGTCCGCCATCATAATCGGCCCCTAAGTTTGGACAGAGCCAGAGATGGAGGCAACTCAATGCTAGTGGTCAATGGAATAGCAAAATGGTCTGTCCTGTTAAGGGGAAAAGGAGGAGTCAACCTTCAAGAGCGGGAGGATAGAACAAAACAGGATGCAAAATTTGATGTGCAACGTGAGTGGGGAACTTGACCAACTAAGCTAGCTGTAAAACTTGTAAATCATGAACCAGATTGGTTGCTGCCAGAAGGCAGCCACTGTTAAAATGAAGCTTGAAATTGCACATTTTACAATGAATGTGTTTAATGTGATAAGTCTTGGCTTAAATCGAAGCGGGCAATTGTTTAACCTTAAGGGGCTCCTCCCCTTTTCAAGAATGGTGCTGACACCAATGGATGTAGTTACATGATTTGTGGTTTATTTGTAAGGTATAACTGTATCCATTCTATGTTCTTGCACTGTATTTCTGTGTCTTTTAGACTTTTCCAGTGAGAAAAGAGAAGCAACACCGATGGAGTCCACTTTATGCTTCAGGTCAAACTAGATGGCAATCAACATTGACACAGTTATTCAGTTCCAGTGTATATGTCTATATGTGTGTGTGTGTGTGTGTGTGTATGTGTGTATGTGTGTGTGTGTGTGTGTATATATATATATATATTTATATATATAGGTGTGTATGTATGTATGTATGTATATATATTTCCACCAAGCTCTCCTTCAAACACCACTGTTGCATGTCAGCCGCCCTTGGTCCACAATTCAGACAAAGAAGTAGGCGGCACGGCACAGTGAGTCTTCACACTCCTTTTATTTTTATCCTTCAAAAAAGTGCAATAGTGCGGTCATGGCAGCGCGTTTTGGATGGAGCCTTCAGCTGGGTCATCATATACTTATATATTTATATGTGTGTTAGAAACTCACTGATATGTTCTCTGTAACTGTGCTTGAGTCAAATTTCCATTGAAAATGACACACAAATCTAACAAGTGGTCTGCTGCCCCGGATTAGTTCATAATAACTCTACAGACCTGGACATTCTAGGGTGTAGAGGAGGACAAATGTATTTAAAACATGCAGGCAATAAGGCCAAAGTCATTTTACTATGCCAGTACACATGATGCAATCATTCACTCACATTCCCTAGTTCAACAATCATTGGTATTCAGCAATGAATAGTGAAGTGAGCTTGTTTAACCATGTAAGTTAAACAAATAACGGTGTGCGATTCATCAGGCCCGCTGGTGCTGTCACATGGTGTCACCATACACTGAACAATCCATGTAATATAATTTCACCATTAATAAACATTTGAGAGATTCACCACAAATATGAACATGCAACTGACTATTAAAACATGTACCTAAGGGATATCAAAGCACAATTTTAACTTCACAATATCCCGCTTGTGCTTTAATCATGTCCTAAGAACCCTCTAATAAAAAATGTTCATAGGGGCATTTCTTAGAGTCATTTTTTATATTTTTGCATCTTACTCACAGAGCACTCACTCCACTCATCAAAAACCCGCTCCGCTGTAATCAGGCGTTGTAGCACAGCTGGGTTGCACTCAGCAGCGCAGGTGGGACCCCAATGATGTAGCATGCCACCAACTAGTTTGGTAGGTGAGGGGTCTTCTTACACATCCACTGGATGTCTGTACTCCATTACAGGTTATTGAGTCACTTGAAGCGGTAACATTTTTGGTGGGCTTGTCCACGTTGTTTATACCATTATCCTAGGGAGGAGGACGTAGCCCCATTCTTTTCTTTCCTCACTCTCTTGTTGTTTACTATATTAAAAAGCCATGCCTTTGGCCTTTGACATACTTAACATAGCAAGCAATGAATATTCGAATCAAAGTTATATTTCCAATATTGAACTAGGTTACCCACCAACCACCGGCAACCCAGAAATTCAATGGCCCATGCATTTCTAGTGCACTCGAAAAGGTCAGACCCAGAAGTGCTGGAAACATATTTTAAACCAGGGGTGGCTCCTCCACAAGGGTGGAGGAGCGTTGCCTCACTGCTTTCTCGCAGTGCGCGAAAGCCAAAACATAAAATGGCAATAACTTTTGGTTATTACCATTTTATGTTTCTTTGCGCATTGCAGGCGGGGTGCAGAGCTGCCCTAGATTCTGAGCAGGGCAGGAGTGGTTTGCCCTTTCCTGAATGCTGCAAAGACTGTTTCGGGCCGCCAAGATCAGTCATGTGCACTCTGCCCTTCTCCATGAGGGCTACATTGCAGCCTGCAAGGAAAACATGCCATGCCCTACAGCCCCTGGCTGGGCGGCGTCCCGACCAATCACAATGATCCACTGGAGCATTGTGATTGGCTTAGGGGAGGGAGCCTGGCTGCCTGCTTCCTGTTCCTGTCGGAGGCAGGAGCAGTGATGACACGGGACTCGGGCAGACGGAAAGGTAGGTTACAAAATGATGTTTGTTTTATTGACCCCCTTCCCGTACAATCTACCCTCCCGCACGACTCCACGCCCGCCCCCTTACCCGCGAGCCAATGCCGGCTACTACTGTTTAAAACTCTCTCAAGTTCACTAATCCTCCACCTCAGAAGACTTTCTAAAAAATATGTGGGGGCTTCCACACTCCAAGTAGACCCTCTGAAACCTTTTTAAATAAATGTAGTGCTCCCTGCGCCTGCACGTGGGGCACCACCATGAAATATAGGCACATTTGTCTAGGCCCTATGGGGAGCTCTTTTGTCGTGAAGTATTGCTGGCAGCTAGTATTTCCAGTCTTTGTTTTAGCTGTTTGAAGCAGTTAGTTGTGCTGCAGCAGAGCTGCCCTTCTGGGAGGCAGAAAATGAACGAATGTGATTTCCATATTAAGTTTGATCATAGTGATACTAATGTTACAATCCACCATAGCTAATTGTGTTTATCTTAAGTTAACCATAGTTAATGTGAGCCTCAGTTAAATGATTCCAACTTACATCTAAGCTATACTTTTGGGTGCCATGTGTGCAGTGTATTATCTCACTCTTTCTCTCACTTCAGGGGCCAAGATAGACTGCAGTAGTTTATACTGATGAATAGTTTTAGTTTTTTGGTTCATGTGAAAAATGTTATTGTTAGCTTCACTGTAACTGAATACATTGTTTCTGGCCCATGTGGTCAGTGTCTTGACCATTTGTGTTCAATCCTACATGAGATACATTCTGAAGGCTGTGTAGCTGTGAGTGTCCTTTGTGTGATGTCTGAGAAAGAGGATGACAACACCTTATCCACAAAATGCTGACATTTGATTGGTTCCCACCTCTTGGGATCTGTGACGTGTTGCCAAATCTTATGGTTGAATTGAGCATTAGTTAGTTTCAGATGCTCCTTTCTAGTCTTTCTAGCGCAGATGTCCCTTTCCACTCTCTTGAGACTCCGTGAATATTGCATTTGTGCTCATTGAGTTAAACTCTCGAGTACCTATGTTCTTCTTTGCCTGATTGAACCTTCATTTGGTCCTGCCTCCGAATGCTTTACTTGCTGACACCTGCTCCTTAAAGGTCCCCCAGACTCATTGCAATTCTTAGCTTAAGGGATTTTTTTGTCCAGGGGAACTGGACCTTATTTGATTTGAAAATGGCAATTTTTCAATAACCTGTCTTTGTATTTGCTCTTCTGGCTTGCATTGGGCTATACTAAACCATACTTCTATAATGTGACTATTGATTTATGACTAATTTGATTTAAGTTTCTGGCTTTGCTGATCTGCTAATGAACCTTATGGCTTGCAAATCTACAACTCTCTGTCATCCTTGTGGGGCAAAATGTGCTTCACTGTCATTGATATATTGGTGAACTGTTGATGTGCCCTCAATTCGAGGCAAAGGTCCATTCACATGAGTGCAGCTTCTACTTGAATTTGCACCAAGGATGTGCACTGTGAAAACTCCATCCTGCACTGTTTGATCGCAATTAGTTTCTTTGGCCTTAAGTTGACAATTCATCGACATTGCCCCACAAATACCATATTGCTACATCAATCACAATGTTGATTATGTTTATCCCTGCATTTATAACATCAACAGGACATATTCCTGAAGGTTAAAAATGCATCAATCAAATTCATAGCCACAATAAAAAATACTAAATAGAACGAGTTTGAAAAAAAATGCACTTGCTTCCCTATAAGACTCGAAATAAATATCACAACTTTCTGTGTCATCTACTAACACCTGCTTATAAAGTTGTTCCTTACTTCTGTAACAGACGAAATGTGTATATCCTCATGTGCTCCTTTATTCCACCAATGTGCATAAATTATCTGCCCTTGCACTGAAATACATTGCATGAAAAGACTGGAGCTCCATGCTGGGACAAAAGTCTCAAATGTACTTATGACAGTGTTGGCAGGTTTTAGGATTCGAGTATGGAATGGGTCTACATTTGCATCCCAGAATATGTTATCAGCTCCAGCCCCTATAAAAAAAGTAGCCAGGAAGTATTTGGGACTTAGAATCAATTTTCAGCCGTTATACCTTGTATTTATGGTAGAGTACAGAAGCAATACAAAAGGGGGTGGTTGAATCCAGTGGCAACATGAGCAAGGGACTCACGTCTGAGCATACCCTGCCACACTTATGGCGGCCAAAGCGGTACAAAAGGGGGTGGGAATCCAGTGGCAAAGTGAGCAAGGGACTCACGTCTGAGCATACCCTGCCACACGTATGGCGGCCAAAGCGGTACAAAAGGGGGTGGTGAATCCAGTGGCAAAGTGAGCAAGGGACTCACGTCTGAGCATACCCTGCCACACTTATGGCGGCCAAAGCGGTACAAAAGGGGGTGGGTTGAATCCATTGGCAAAGTGAGCAAGGGACTCACGTCTGAGCATACCCTGCCACACTTATGGTCTGAGCATACCCTGCCACACTTATGGATTAAACCCAGATCTTTTGACTGGGTGTGAGTGTTTGATTAGTTCAGATGCTCCATCAATTACCACCCCCTTTTGTACCGCTTTTGGCCGCCATAAGTGTGGCACACTTATGGTCTGAGCATACCCTGCCACACTTATGGATTAAACCCAGATCTTTTGACTGGGTGTGAGTGTTTGATTAGTTCAGATGCTCCATCCATTACCACCCCCTTTTGTACCGCTTTTGGCCGCCATAAGTGTGGCAGGGTATGCTCAGACGTGAGTCCCTTGCTCACTTTGCCACTGGATTCAAGCAAGCCGGGCTGAAGACGGCTGTAATGCCAGAAACCGGTCCTCGGAAGCTTGTTTCCGGTCCAGGGAAGGCATGGCTTGGCAGTTCGGGCTGGACTGTTCCCATGAGGCACAGGGTCAGACTGATTTGCATATAGCCATGTCTGAACTGGTGTGGCAGAGTGGGCTAAAGAACGGTGATGGATTAAACCCAGATCTTTTGACTGGGTGTGAGTGTTTGATTGGTTCAGATGCTCCGTCCATTACCACCCCTTTTTGTACCGCTTTTGGCCGCCATAAGTGTGGCAGGGTATGCTCAGACGTGAGTCCCTTGCTCACTTTGCCACTAGATTCAAGCAAGCCGGGCTGAAGACAGCTGTAATGCCAGAAACCGGTCCTCGGAAGCTTGTTTCCGGTCCAGGGAAGGCATGGCTTGGCAGTTCGGGCTGGACTGTTCCCATGAGGCACAGGGTCAGACTGTTTTGCATATAGCCATGTCTGAACTGGGGTGGCAGAGTGGGCTAAAGAACGGTGATGGATTAAACCCAGATCTTTTGACTGGGTGTAAGTGTTTGATTGGTTCAGATGCTCCGTCCATTACCACCCCCTTGAGTACAGAAGCAAGCCATCTATTTTAAGGGTAGACAGCAGATATGAAATAGATTACTATGTTTCAGTTCCGTAGACCTCCTAATTGCAGCAAAATACTGAAAAGCCACATCAAGAGGTAGTACAAGGCACACAGGTCTGGATTTTTGGTCAGTTCTTTATAGTATGAGCAGATTAGATTAAACTTTTTTTGTCCTTTTTTAGGCATGGGGAGATTAAATGATTTGTCCAGAATCGGGGGATTTTGTGCTCAGTACAAAATTCAAACCTGGTTCCCCCTTTACCAAAATCAGCAGCTCTACCACTAGGCCACATCTCCACAGCAACTTCAATTCATCAGATCATTTGATATTTATTTGGGACTTATCATTTGATTATTGTGTCCTTAAGTACAAAAGTCCCAGGTGGGCAAGCATGTGCAGTACCAAATGTACAACTCAACACATAAAATCCATAAAAGCCTCCTCAGGAATACCTATCAATGGCAACAAAATCTCAATTTGAACGACTGGTTTGACTTCCTATAGATAAATTCCTTTCTCGGTGGCTTTTGAAATGGGAAGACACAAGCATCAACACAATTGTAGGGAAGTGGAGTATTATGCAATGAGGCTGGTTAGGATTCACTATGTTAGGTCCTTTGGATTCACACTAATAAATCCCTATCTCAGTCCTGGCAGTGAGGCACAGAGTAGTCAGGATTTATTAGAGGAACATGTGATAAGTATTTCAAAGCTCATCCACGTTGGTAAAGTAATTGACATGACTCGAAGGAAATCCTACACCAATATATAAAACATAAAGCAGATTTTTATATAAATCTGGACACCAAATTGAAGGCAATTGGATGAGTATAACTGGAGTTATAACTTTTAAAAGAAAAAATAAATCAGTGCATTTTACTCTTACAAAATGATAACATTGCAGTCAATGAGATATCAAACTAGGGACAATCGCCCATTTGCAGGCTGAGTTCTGTGGAAACCACTCGGTGGTAAGGTGAGGTGGGTCCCAGGACTAGGACCCAGCAGTCAGTTAAATTTTACCTGGCTCATAAGGCCCGGGTGCAGAGTAGTCCTTGCTGGCCCTGGTGCTGAAGCGGGAGCCATGGATTTGCTTGTTTTACCGCTTAGATGGAGCTGGTGCGCAAAATGGTGCACAATCTCTGCAGGGGGCCACTAATTTATCGGGTTCAATGTGCGGTGAGGTTCCCTCATGGCACAGCATTGTACAAAGGTAACTGTAGCCAAACTAGCCACCAATGAGCATTTATAGCAGCAAGCTCAGCCTTGGGTTACTTCGACGTCCTGGAGTCTGGGGGAAAATGGTAGCCACCTGAAACTTGCTGGAGGTCAGGACTACATTTCCACAATGCACCAGAGCATTTACTTTTGGGAGAACCTGATGGCCAGTGATTCTTTTTTTCTGGGAACTTACCTTACCTGCTGCCTGCAGGAGACAGCTACCTCGAGTCCAAGGGAGGTCTGGGGTTGCCTTTGGCTTGCAGAGAGGTTAATCTTTGCTTTAGAAGAGGTTTCTATACGGGACGAGTTGCAGTCGGGCAGTTGCAGGTTGGTTGCCACAGGTGCAGGTTATTGTGCCTTTGCTTTGTGCAGGTCCTGAAGTCGCAGACTCGGGACTCTTCTTTGTCCTTGGTTGTAGTTTGTTCAAAACAGAGGTTCTGGTGCCAGTGGAGCCTCTTAAATCCTAGATTTGGGGGCATTAGGGGTATGGGTGCTAGTAGTCAATGGGCTACTAGCCCCAGTGTTCAACCCGCCTGAGGTGACCACTGCCTGTGGAGGGTGGCACCGTTTCTACACTTTTAAAAATGGCAGAACCCTTTTTTGGCTGTACAGAGCAGGCAGTCCACCTTAGAGGTGTGGCTAGCCTTCTGGGGGTTTATGCCTTCTGACTATCTTAATTCTACCACCTGCCCGAGTTGCAAATGTGCCTGGGGCAGGGGGTTGGCTTTTTTTCTCTTCTGGGAGGAAGTCTGCATGCACATCAGAGGCAGGGTGTGCTTTGAAGCTCACCGCCTTGATGTGCCACTTCACTAGCCATCCTGTCAGGGAGGGAGGTGACACCTCCCCCTAAACTGGCCTTTGTTTCTATCTCCTGAGAGAGTTCACACCGTCTGGCAGAGGGTAGGATTCCTGTCTTGGGGTCAGCCAGGGCACAGCAAAGGCTGGGGCAACCAAGTGGGCAACCTCTAACCTAGCCATTTATGTACATGTTACAGTACATTTGGCTTTAGGGAATGGTCAGGTTTAACAAGACAAGTAGCTTGATACCAAACCAAACATGGCACTTTTTTGTGAGACCATAATCGAGCTGGCAACCTGTGGGGGCCCAAGGGTCAGCCCGTGTTATCCTATGCCCCCGCCTCACATGACAAGGAAGGAGGCTACTAAAAGGACATATGATTAAACTTATATGTCCACACCTTTAATATATTACACCTTGCCTCCTGGGCTCAGGCGGCCTACCTTAGGAGTAACTGTAATATATTAAAAATAGTGCTGTGACCATTACCACTCATGGTGAGGGCAAAGTCTAGTTTGAGCAGTTTGCATTGCTCAGGCAATCTGCAATTGTAGGCCTGCTGTTTACTTGGGTCACTCGGGGTGGTGCAATCAGTGCTTCAGGCCCTGGTGACCCCTTTAACACATATGGCCGGTATAACACTGGTAACAAACACAAAGAGGTCTCTCAATGGCCTAGTCACTGCATTTAAAAAAAACAATCATTGACAAAGTCAATAGGTTTGACATTGGCTGCTGCCTTCTAGCCATTCTTGTTTTGTATTGGTGTTTGCAATATTTTATTGTTCGAGAATATACCGGGCCGTCAACATTCTAAAATATAAAATCCTGTGCAACAGGCAAAAACATTGTTTGGTCTAATAAAATCACACATTACCATAGTACTCCCTGGCACTGTAGGGAACTGCTCCATTGTAGACATGTTACTTGTAAAAGCCTGGAATACCATTACTGGTAGTGAACTGAGCCAATAGTTAAAATGGGCTGATACATTGCCCCTTAATGGATGATGGAGTGGATGCAAGAAAAACGTGGATGACACCAGACAAGAAAAAAAGCAAAAAAGAAGGAAAGAAAATGAAAGAAAGAAGGAAGGAAGGAAGGAAGGAAAGAGAAAGAAAGAAGGAAGGAAAGTGAAAGAATGAAAAAAGAAAGTAAGATGAAGAAAGACAGGGGAAGAAAGAAAGAGCATAACAAGTGAAAACGATGAAGGAAGAAAGAAGGAAGGAAAAGAAAGAACGAAAGAACAAAGAAAAGGAAAGAGAAAGGAAGAATAAAAGAGAAAAAAGATGGAAGAAAAGAGAAAAGGAAATAAGAAAATCAGAAATTAAAGAAGGCAAGATAAAGAAAGAAAAAGAAAGAAGGAAAGCAAGCAGAAAGGAAGGTAAGAAAAACAATAGGAAAGAAAAATTAACAAGAAAGAAAGAAAGAAAGAAGTACAGAGAACAAAAAAGTGAGAAGCAAAGAAAGGTAGAGAGAAGCAAATAAAGAAAGAGAAGAAAAGAAAAGAAAGAAATGAGGAGAGAAGGAAAAAGTGGATCACTTAATAAAAACACCAGCATTGAATGGACACACTTTGGTATACTGAGAACTGACAACAGTCAGAAAAGCGGAACACTCCAAATGTAATTTACAACAGCATTGGCAGGAGATGGGATCTGATAAAGATGGAGGGTCACATGTACAACAATTTCCTTTTGCGACTTTCAATTAGCGAATTTTAGCGAGTCGCAAAATAAAATGTACTAATGCATCTCAGACACATTTTGCAATTCCCAAAGGGGGTCACAAATGACCTGCGAGTTCAATATTCATGAGCAGGTCCAATTTGCGACACACCGTAAATGGCCAATATCACAGAGGTGGTGTCCTGCTGGAGACAGCAGATGCCCATGTCTGTGTTTGCTTTTTAAGTAAAGCAACCTTTTTTGAATGATTTGCAGCCTGTCTTCCTTAAAGAAAAACTGGATGCTTTTCAAAAATAAAAAAAAATGCCCAGATTGGTCAGTGGTCTGTGGGAACACTGCCTGCTCTGAAAAAATGTTGGTGCCCCCATGCACCAAGGAGAAGGGGTTGCCTGGGCCAACAATTTGAAATTAGTGGTCAACTGTGAATGATTTGCGACCGCATTGACGGTTGCAGAACATTCCCAACATACTAGTGCAACTTGTTATTAGGAAGGTACGCACTTGGCATACCCCTTCCTAATGGCGGCTCGCACACCCGATGTTGTGATTCAGTAATAAGTTACCTACTCGCGAAATTGGGTCGGCACATTTGAAAATGCATTTTACCGGTCGCAAATGGTCCGATGGGCAATTTGCGATCAGTAGAATGCGTCATACATCTGCCCCGGAAGGTGCCCTGTGCTCTCATCTGATAGAAAGTGTCCTGCTATCACATCAGGCTCTAAACACATAGGCAACACTAAACTAGTTATAAAATAAAAACAAAAACACTGGCACTGAAAGTAACTAGCTTGTGGGCAGATGTGCTTCTTGTGAGTGAGCAAAATGCAGTCACTCAAAGTTAAGTTAACCAGTGTCATAAGTAGGCTGACCCATTGCCTCATGCTGTATCCTAAAGAGAGTGGAAGCAAAATGTGAATGACACAACAACAGACCAATGGATGAAGAGAGGTGGCTAAAACCCCTATATGTAATTATTTTATACATATTTCATTAAAATCAGATGGTTTTAGCTAACACAAGAGCTAACAACACAATGTTTTGTGTATAAATATTAATTGTCTTAAGCCTCACACTCTCTACATCATTGAAAAGGATGAATGAATAGCTAGGTTTGCTACATATTCAAAGTTAACCTCTCTGATATGTCAAACAAAAACATTGTACCAAATTTAAAATTTCCTCTCTAACCACTAAATGGCACCCTTTATATCTCTCATGGTGGGAACGTCTAGATACCATCAAAATGATGCTGGACCCATTAGTTTTATACACCATTTCTAATATCCCTGTTCCCATCCCCCTAAAAAAAATTCAAAAATTAATTCTAGATTATCATCTTTTTTGTGGAACAAAAAAATCCTGCATGTCCCCTTTGCGTTTCATAAAGCCCAAAGCTGAAGGCGGAGTTAATTATTCTGATTTTCTTACTTACCATAAGTCTTTCCTACTTCACCAGGCCTCAAGATGGCTGTCTGACTCCCCATTGGACTGCCATCTATGGGTGGTACTTGAACATTCCTTTCTTTCCCCTTTCTCTTTTAAAGAATTTCTTTCATTTACCCATAGACCTCCCTCTCTTTCTACTCCTGTTCTCAAATACACCTGCAAACTCCTGGGCTGTTCTCTAACCGTTTCCCCTAAAGATTCAGATTCCTTCCTTAACTCCTCTTTATGGCACAATACATCCGTTTTTATCAGTGGAAAACCTTTCTATTGGAAATCTTGGAGAAACAAAGGCTTAATCTGGATACACCAATTATTTTCTCATAATAAGGTCCTGTCTTTCTCTAAAGCTAGTATACTTTTCCACTTACCCCCCGTCCTTCCATTCCAAATATACCTTAATTTCACAAGCTCTTTCAAGTGCACATAATCACATTTTATCTCATTCAAAATCTCCCCTGATTAACAGCTTATGTGCTTTTGGGGTTGACTGAATTAATGAAAGAAGGTGGTATGCACACCGTGTTTATCGTAATGTATTCATTTATGTTTTAAACAAACTATGCAAATTGCGTGCAAAACTGGGCAGTGCTTCGCCCTTCGTGCACCTTATTAAAACAATGCACGGGGGGAGCGCGAAAAATCACGCTCCACTCCCAGAAGCACTGCATTTCTGGATATCAAATCCAACCAGTATTTCTCTGTTTGACCATGTTCACAAATTGTCCATATTAATCCATATTATTTTCCACTTTTTCTTCATGTTCTTCCATTTTAATTCACATATGTGTCGTAGTGTATAAGGAATGCTTCCCATATTTGCGTGCGCCCATCCAGACTTCTTCGCAAATACGATCCAAGTACACAAGATGATTCAAAGCAGCGTGTCTTTATTAAAAACCCAATGCATTTCGGGCTACTTTCCAGCCCTTCGTCAGAGGTAACTGCAAGTTAATAATTACAGCATTACTAAAGTGTTCCATTTTCGACTATAATCACTGAAATCATTGTTACATCTTACATCTATGCTTAAGCCATCATTTCTAAGTGCAACACCTTCATTTCAAATTAAACAAAACAAATAAATATTCAACCCTCAAACAGTTATTCTTTCATCCCTCTGTCCAACTTCAATAAAAACCAACGTTATTGCAACATACATTGTATTTGTTATCAGAGCTTTCCCTTACGCCGCGTTCTCTCTAATTATCGCCCCCTCCCATCTGCCAGATTTCATTTATGACTTGCCTTTTACTTAGGCTACACCTACTCAGTCATAGTAACAGATAAGTTCTAATTCTCTCTTTCATCGCGTCAAGTTAACTTCTCTCCCGGCGGGACAGATTTTATCTATGCTCCGACACTCTGCTAGGCTTTTCTACATTACGCGCACTCCTTAATTGTTACAAGCCTGATTCTATGCGTACCTGCTTATGATGTATTCTTCTAACCACTCGGGATACGCCTCTGGCTATTCTTGGTCACGTGTAACCGCCTTCCATTGCAACCCACTTTTAAACCCACGTGTTCTCCCCTTAAGTGACTACTACTTGACCTCATATGCAAGCTTCTGTTTTAACAACTAAAATGCCCATAATGCACTTAGTTATGTGCGCGCCAAATTAATTTCTACATATTTTACGAGCATAACAATTCTATTTCTTTTTCAGCATCTTTAAATGTCCACTTTTTTACTACTAAAAACTCGCTGTCTCGCCATGTGTGAATTATAAAAGATTGTTCATTCAGATTTAACTTTTCATCTTGGGAGCAAAACCAACAAGGGCTTTTATGTGAAATAATGAAAGAAGGTGGTATACACACCGTGTTTATCGTAATGTATTCATTTATGTTTTAAACAAACTATGCAAATTGCGTGCAAAACTGGGCAGTGCTTCGCCCTTCGTGCACCTTATTAAAACAATGCATGTGGGGAGCGCGAAAAAATCACGCTCCACTCCCAGACGCACTGCATTTCTGGATATCAAATCCAACCAGTATTTCTCCGTTTGACCATGCTCACAAATTGTCCATATTAATCCATATGGGGTTGACTGGCCATCTTCATTGTGGAACAAAATTTGGTCCAAAATTAGGAAAACCTCTAGGGCAGTGAATGTTAAGCAAACGTTATTTTTTATCTATAACAGGCTCTTGCTACACCCTGTTGTATTACACAAAAGGCATGGCACAGTACCGGACACCTGCTGGTCCTGTTCCTCACCACTCGCCGATTTAAAACTCTTACTTTTTACTTGCCCACACATACATAACTTCTGGACATCTATTTGGGTTCAAATCAATTCTATCTTCAACTCTAGTTTCCCTTTCTCTATTTCACATTTATTTCTAGGTAGTTTATCCCCTATCTGGGAAGATCATATGTCCAATACAAATATTGTGGACATATTGCTAGCAGTTGCCTTTCAGCAGATCACAAAAAATTGAAAGGATTTTACTAACTTATCTCTCCAACCTTGATGGTACGCGGTTTGTTACCATCACAGATTGGATACAGCATTTGTTCCTCCTGTTCATTTAACCCTGAAACGTTTACATTTATGGTTACCTGTTACATCATTCAGTGATTGCAGTGCTAAACGTTCTTTCTCTTTTTCTTTAACTCCTGCTCAACAAGAAGCTGCTAGCCCTCCATGATATTCCATATCTTAGATAATGATATTTTAGAATATATTGTTACATTTCAATTAATGTTCTGTTGCTGTATGGTTGTTATATGCAGTGCACTGCTTTACTGGCATATTGATGTTTTATTGTTTTCTCATTCCAACCTAGTCATGTTGGCATTATATTTTTATCTTATATGTTCCCTTTTCTTTTTCTTTGCACCCTTTATAATATATTGTAATGTATCACTTGTTTTCCTCATAAACTTTCTTCTTAAACTAAAAACATTGTACCAAGATCTGGAAATAAGGAGAAAGTTAGAGCTATTCGTTCTAGGTAAGAGGAACCGCATAGGGTCGCATTTTTCTGTCTCACTTCTTACACACGCTGTCTGCTTGAATCCCTGATATCACTTGAAGCATCAAGATTGGTTCAGAGATCACTTGTAAATTTGATAGTTGCAGATGACGCAGTCCTATTAGCAATGACAAGAAGCCTTAGCAAATGTAATTGGTGTCACCTGTGGGTAAAGGAATGAATGTTGGAATGAAAAAGCATAATATTGGAGGTATAATTTACTGAAAAGTATTACCTGTAACGGTTTACAGTGGATGCCATTTAGATAGAGTCTAGAGAGAACGTCTGTAAAGTGAACAGGAAAAAGGGACTACACAGAGAAACTGAACAGTTAGGCTGAACAGTAGTCTATAAAGTGGGTCTGAAGAAATGGAATGAATAAAGGGTCTGGACACAAGGAGATGACCTACATTTCGATGAGGAACTCATGGTTTGTATGACGTCTCAGCAGGTTGGCTCACACTTCCATCCTTCTCGAGTTTTAGCAAAAAATAACCACCAAGCTGGGTAAGTGCAAAATCTGTAATGCACACTTCTACAACCAAGTAACTGTTTATTTATTTTAGGATACAACAACAATATTGGCAACAGTTATACAGGAGCGCACAGCGTGTATAAGTATGTACATATGAGTAACAATATCTAGTTGGTGCTCCAAGTGGAAAAGAGTAGGTTACCACTACTCGAATTGTAAAGCCAATGGCTTTATGACAAGTTCAAATATCCACCAAGCACTCAAAATATCAAATAAAGTCCAAAATATCAAAGTCAACTTCTTCCAGAGTTTTCATAGAGTTTTCATTTCTTTACTTTATTCCATCATTCAACGTAGTTTTCAGAACACAGCCAACACGTGTTTCGTCTTGTCAATCTCAGACAAACAGACTTCTTCAGGGCTGTAAACAATACAGTAACCATTGTTCAAATCACAATTCTATACTAAACATTATCATAAAATAACCAAAGTTCACCGAGTAATGTGACAAAAAGTAAAATAGAAAAGACCTGTCACCAAGAAAAAGCCAGAAACACCTAATGTGTAATAAGAAAAAGCCACAAAGGCAGTACCAAAATTATAGTTCCATGAATATATCAGAGTAAGTATCAACTAAAGTAACGTACCATTCAAATGTTTTCAGAGTTATTCAATTCCTCTCTGTAGGCTCAGTAGGCTATTCAGTATTACATTTTCTAAAATTAAAAAGACCCCGATCACAAACAAACTCTTCGAAATAAAAGGACAAGTAAATATGAAGAGAGTGATGTAACTCACCATCATAGTATATCTTAAGTCTAGTAGCACGAATGGACAATTGTAGTATATAATTCCGTAAGAAAGAAGTTGCAAGTAATCGCTCCACTCTGTAATTAAAATAAATGTCATGTAACGTCTAGGTAAGTTGTAGACTATTCGAGTCTAAGTAATCTTCATTGAAATTCGTAATCTTACCAAAATAAATAGTTGAGTCCTTTTATCGTCGGAATCAAAAGTAATTCGTCTTCATATCCAATTACTGGAAAAGAAGAACATTCAACCACTCAGTATGTAACCCACGAAATAATCCTAGTGTTAAAGTGAATTACACCACGCTCTACGAGATAACTCACCGCATATAAGCTTGGAAGCCGTCAGAAAAAACTCCGCGTGCTACACGGACGCCATCTTTCAATGGCAATTTATAGTAAAATACAGGACGCGCCATCTTTGAGTGGCTAAAGTTTAGCGTTCTGTACCAGCGCGCTAAATGGTACGACCATAATGAAACTTGTACACGCCATCATAGAGTGGCTAGTATAAAAACTAAATTCGCTATCCTAGTAGTAATAATACTATATTTACAATTCAAGAAATTACAAAATGTAACTCTAAAGCTCAAATAAATTGTAAGTAAGTTAGTGAGTATATAACCATCAAACATCGTGTATGATATCAACTATTGGTATATGAACTTCAAGCGCAGATAATATAAATTGAGTAATTATAAAGTTAGAATACAAAAGTCAAGATTGTAAAATTGCTGCGCATCAAAATCAAGTAGCTAGAACAAGTGTATACTCAGTTTTGGATAAATATACCGTCACAGTAACTGAATTGCCTCTGATATTTCAAAAATACAAGCTTGCCTCGGGGTGTAGTAAATGAAATTAAAATATAAAAATTAAAGTCAGTACAACAGTACTGAGATAACGGACCGGCAAAACCAAGAATAGGGAGGATAAGCAGAAGGACAGGGGAAAGGCATAGATGACAGTATAAATGAAAGGTCAGTTCAACCTTACAGTATTAAGTAAATACGAACATTCAGTTTGTAAAGTATCACAAATGACCATACACTTAAAAGATGTTACAATTCACAGTTTACAGTTTTAGTCATTCCCTAAGTAATACTCAAATTCATGGTCAATATTTAGACCCAGTTCAACCGCTTTAAGTTTCATCAACCACAGTACCTCTCTGCGTCGTAGTTGTAACATTCTATTCCCACCTCTGGGATTTCGTTCAATATGATCTATACCATGATAACTAAACACATGTTTCTCTTTCTCATGACAGTTTCTAACAATGTGGGAAGCAATAGGATAGCGGGTATCACCTGTCTTTAAAGCTCTAAAGTGTTCAGTCATTCTCTCTTTTAGTTTCCTGATAGTGCTACCTACATAGATTTGTTTGCAGGAACAAACTATAACGTAAACTACAAAGGTGGTATCGCAGTTGATAAACATATTTATGAAATGGTTACCAGTATCATTATAATTGAAAGTTTTTACTTTACTTTTGGCCCAACTACAGGAACTGCATTTACCACATTTGTGGAAACCTATCGTTCTTTCAGTGAGCCAGTCAGGCTCTATTTTCCTTACCGGGTAACTTGGACTAATAAAATTAGACAGGGTACGTCCCTTCCTAAAAGTCAGTCCTGGTCTGTTTCCAATATGGGACACAAGGTCCTTATCCATACTCAAAAGATGCCAGTGTCTGTTAAGTATACTATACAGTTTAGCACTATCAGTGCTAAAGTTAGTAATCAAACGGATCCTATTATCCCTGTTCTCACAAAGTTTTTTATCTAAGGTTTTGGACCTCTTAAGTTTCTTAGCTCTTGACACAGCCTTATCCACAACTTTACTTTGATAACCTCGTTTAAGAAATCTCTGTGACAGATCTGTAAGGTTGTGTTCGAATTCAATATCTGTTGAGCAATTGCGTCTTGCCCTCACCATTTCTCCATAGGGAATGGCATTTATTTGACTCACTGTGTGACAACTTCGGGCATGTAGAACAGCATTGCAGCTGGTCGGTTTACGATACATTCGACTGCAAATCTTGCCCTCGTCAATGTACAGTTCAATGTCCAGAAACGTGATGCTATTAGTATCATAGTGAGTAGTGAACTCAAGGTTCAGTCTATTATCGTTCAGGTAATCAAAAAAGCCTTTAAGATCATCCACTGAACCAATCCAAATTAGAAGGCAGTCGTCTATATATCGCCCCCAATAGTATATGTATTGTATCCATTTTTTACCTGATGGGCCCCAGATTTTCTCCGCCTCGAACCACCCCATAAAGAGGTTCGCAAAAGACGGAGCCAATCTGGAACCCATCGCAGTACCAAGACGTTGCCTGTACCAGTTACCATTAAAAAGAAATACATTGTTTTGCAAAACCAATCTTGTCATCATTAGAATCATCTGATTGTGGTCAAAAAATTCTGCCGGTCTGTTGCTGAGAAAGAAGTCAATAGCACTAATTCCCAGTTCGTGATCGATGTTGGTATAAAGTGATACCACATCTAATGTAACCAGTATCATTCTGTCATCCCATGCTACATCATTCATTAAATTCAACACATGTTTGGAGTCCTCAATAAATGACGGTAAGTTCTTCACATACATCTGCAAAAAAGTATCAACAAATTGGGATAGGCGTTCGGTCGGCCCCCCAATACCTGAAATAATAGGTCTGCCTGGTGGTTTAACCCTTGACTTGTGAATTTTAGGCAGTATGTACATGCATGGTGCTTTCGGTGTCACAACCTGTAAATAAAGATATTCGTCATGATCCAATAACATCAAATCATACCAAGTTTTCAGTTGATCATTAATAGTCTTGGTTAGAGATAGCATAGGATTAGCAGAAAGCCTTTCGTAATACCTGTTGTTGTTCAACTGTGAGTGGACTTCATCATTATAATCAGTGGTATTAAGAATCACTACATTCCCACCTTTATCTGCTTTTCGTATTGTAATCAATGGGTTACTCATAAGTTCTTTAAGTGCTTGCCTTTCACCAGGTGATAGATTATCATTATATCTCTTATTTTTCTCAAGACATTTGGCATCAATGATTCTGTCAATATCCTGATTAACTGCTTTGTAGAATGCCTCAATAGTACTGCCAGATGAGGTTATGGGTGTCCACTTAGATCTTTCTTTCAACCCACTGCCTTCACTGAGGAATCTCTCAATCTCCAGATCATATAATAATTTGTATAAGGTCACTGGATCATCCTCTTTCTCAGTGAGGGACAATAATAATTGAGTCTCTTTTAGTTCTTGGATCGTAATGTTACTCAAAGGTTTTAATCTTTCATGTTTACTTTTCTCTGGTACATTAGCAAAGTACTTTTTCAATTTAAGCCTCCTAACAAATTTAAACAAGTCAATTTTAGTTAGGTACCAATCAGCCAAAGTCATAGGACAGAATCCCAACCCTTTACTTAGTAAACTGTTCATGTCATCAGATAATTCAATTGAAGACAAGTTCACAATTTCAATATCTCCAGAATCATTTGCATCATTTTCTGTTATGGTTTCCATTATCTCAATCGCATCCCTACCCTTCCTCCTTGACCTGCTGTTTGTCTGAGATTGACAAGACGAAACACGTGTTGGCTGTGTTCTGAAAACTACGTTGAATGATTGAATAAAGTAAAGAAATGAAAACTCTATGAAAACTCTGGAAGAAGTTGACTTTGATATTTTGGACTTTATTTGATATTTTGAGTGCTTGGTGGATATTTGAACTTGTCATAAAGCCATTGGCTTTACAATTCGAGTAGTGGTAACCTACTCTTTTCCACTTGGAGCACCAACTAGATAGTGTTACTCATATGTACATACTTATACACGCTGTGCGCTCCTGTATAACTGTTGCCAATATTGTTGTTGTATTCTTGGTTTAGGAGCAGCCGCATAAGTAAATATGAATAGAGACAGAGAAGCTGAATTACTCTTTGATAACTTGGTGGCTGGAGGATCAATAGGAACCGCCATGGGACCCCCTAAAGAGACTAAGAAGGAAGGCCTTAGAGCCAAGCTTGTGAAGCTAGAATCCCTTAAACGCACAGAACTAAATAAATGGTGGGATGCGGCGACTCTAAGACAATATTTAAAACTTAATAGGATTCCACGTGGGCTAAGATCCCAAATTATACCAACATACGAGGATCTTGAGCCTGATCTCTATCTATCTTGGGAAAAAGAACTAAATACGAGCTCTAGGAATCTTATTAACATTTTGATTGAAAATGCTGAGAGGAAGATAGCTAAATTGTTGGTTGAAATTCAAAAGGTGGAAGATGAAATTAAGGAGATGAACCTTCCAGAGGCAACCGTTAAAAACTATACTGTCTTAGATGAAAAACTTGCTGAGTTACAAAATGATATTAAACAAAGGAAGGCGAGAAAAATTAAGCGCGACGAAAGACTATCGCTCAGGTCGTGTTTATACCTTCGCTAGGAAATATGATTACTTGATGGTTAAACCCCCTACAGGGAAACAGAAGAGCGGCACCCCATCAGCCAGCGATAGTGACCCTGGCTCTAGCAACATTTCGAGCAGTGACAATGACGAAATTCCTGATTCCGTTACCCTCCCAACAGTTGAGAATAATTTTTTAGAAGAGGTGCGCAGATTGCGTCGGGGAACAGGGATTTAGAAAGGAATCGGGTAACAAATGTACAAAAACCAGGAGAGGTGGCAGAGGCGGTAGGAGGTCAAGGAGGAAGGGTAGGGATGCGATTGAGATCATGGAAACCATAACAGAAAATGATGCAAATGATTCTGGAGATATTGAAATTGTGAACTTGTCTTCAATTGAATTATCTGATGACATGAACAGTTTACTAAGTAAAGGGTTGGGATTCTGTCCTATGACTTTGGCTGATTGGTACCTAACTAAAATTGACTTGTTTAAATGTGTTAGGAGGCTTAAATTGAAAAAGTACCTTGCTAATGTACCAGAGAAAAGTAAACATTATTGTCCCTCACTGAGAAAGAGGATGATCCAGTGACCTTATACAAATTATTATATGATCTGGAGATTGAGAGATTCCTCAGTGAAGGCAGTGGGTTGAAAGAAAGATCTAAGTGGACACCCATAACCTCATCTGGCAGTACTATTGAGGCATTCTACAAAGCAGTTAATCAGGATATTGACAGAATCATTGATGCCAAATGTCTTGAGAAAAATAAGAGATATAATGATAATCTATCACCTGGTGAAAGGCTAGCACTTAAAGAACTTATGAGTAACCCATTGATTACAATACGAAAAGCAGATAAAGGTGGGAATGTAGTGATTCTTAATACCACTGATTATAATGATGAAGTCCACTCACAGTTGAACAACAACAGGTATCACGAAAGGCTTTCTGCTAATCCTATGCTATCTCTAACCAAGACTATTAATGATCAACTGAAAACTTGGTATGATTTGATGTTATTGGATCATGACGAATATCTTTATTTACAGGTTGTGACACCGAAAGCACCATGCATGTACATACTGCCTAAAATTCACAAGTCAAGGGTTAAACCACCAGGCAGACCTATTATTTCAGGTATTGGGGGGCCGACCGAACGCCTATCCCAATTTGTTGATACTTTTTTGCAGATGTATGTGAAGAACTTACCGTCATTTATTGAGGACTCCAAACATGTGTTGAATTTAATGAATGATGTAGCATGGGATGACAGAATGATACTGGTTACATTAGATGTGGTATCACTTTATACCAACATCGATCACGAACTGGGAATTAGTGCTATTGACTTCTTTCTCAGCAACAGACCGGCAGAATTTTTTGACCACAATCAGATGATTCTAATGATGACAAGATTGGTTTTGCAAAACAATGTATTTCTTTTTAATGGTAACTGGTACAGGCAACGTCTTGGTACTGCGATGGGTTCCAGATTGGCTCCGTCTTTTGCGAACCTCTTTATGGGGTGGTTCGAGGCGGAGAAAATCTGGGGCCCATCAGGTAAAAAATGGATACAATACATATACTATTGGGGGCGATATATAGACGACTGCCTTCTAATTTGGATTGGTTCAGTGGATGATCTTAAAGGCTTTTTTGATTACCTGAACGATAATAGACTGAACCTTGAGTTCACTACTCACTATGATACTAATAGCATCACGTTTCTGGACATTGAACTGTACATTGACGAGGGCAAGATTTGCAGTCGAATGTATCGTAAACCGACCAGCTGCAATGCTGTTCTACATGCCCGAAGTTGTCACCCAGTGAGTCAAATAAATGCCATTCCCTATGGAAAAATGGTGAGGGCAAGACGCAATTGCTCAACAGATATTGAATTCGAACACAGTCTTACAGATCTGTCACAGAGATTTCTTAAACGAGGTTATCAAAGTAAAGTTGTGGATAAGGCTGTGTCAAGAGCTAAGAAACTTAAGAGGTCCAAAACCTTAGATAAAAAACTTTGTGAGAACAGGGATAATAGGATCCGTTTGATTACTAACTTTAGCACTGATAGTGCTAAACTGTATAGTATACTTAACAGACACTGGCATCTTTTGAGTATGGATAAGGACCTTGTGTCCCATATTGGAAACAGACCAGGACTGACTTTTAGGAAGGGACGTACCCTGTCTAATTTTATTAGTTCAAGTTACCCGGTAAGGAAAATAGAGCCTGATTGGCTCACTGAAAGAACGATAGGTTTCCACAAATGTGGTAAATGCAGTTCCTGTAGATGGGCCAAAAGTAAAGTAAAAACTTTCAATTATAATGATACTGGTAACCATTTCATAAATATGTTTATCAACTGCGATACCACTTTTGTAGTTTACGTTATAGTTTGTTCCTGCAAACAAATCTATGTAGGTAGCACTATCAGGAAACTAAAAGAGAGAATGACTGAACACTTTAGAGCTTTAAAGACAGGTGATACCCGCTATCCTATTGCTTCCCACATTGTTAGAAACTGTCACGAGAAAGAGAAACATGTGTTTAGTTATCATGGTATAGATCATATTGAACGAAATCCCAGAGGTGGGAATAGAATGTTACAACTACGACGCAGAGAGGTACTGTGATTGATGAAACTTAAAGCGGTTGAACTGGGTCTAAATATTGACCATGAATTTGAGTATTACT
This sequence comes from Lissotriton helveticus, assembly GCF_964261635.1. Classification (NCBI taxonomy): domain Eukaryota; kingdom Metazoa; phylum Chordata; class Amphibia; order Caudata; family Salamandridae; genus Lissotriton; species Lissotriton helveticus. The sequence continues at coordinate 1,476,835,206 of NC_136065.1, forward strand.
TAGGGAATGACTAAAACTGTGAATTGTAACATCTTTTAAGTGTATGGTCATTTGTGATACTTTACAAACTGAATGTTCGTATTTACTTAATACTGTAAGGTTGAACTGACCTTTCATTTATACTGTCATCTATGCCTTTCCCCTGTCCTTCTGCTTATCCTCCCTATTCTTGGTTTTGCCGGTCCGTTATCTCAGTACTGTTGTACTGACTTTAATTTTTATATTTTAATTTCATTTACTACACCCCGAGGCAAGCTTGTATTTTCGAAATATCAGAGGCAATTCAGTGACTGTGATGGTATATTTATCCAAAACTGAGTATACACTTGTTCTAGCTACTTGATTTTGACGCGCAGCAATTTTACAATCTTGACTTTTGTATTCTAACTTTATAATTACTCAATTTATATTATCTGCGCTTGAAGTTCATATACCAATAGTTGATATCATACACGATGTTTGATGGTTATATACTCACTAACTTACTTACAATTTATTTGAGCTTTAGAGTTACGTTTTGTAATTTCTTGAATTGTAAATATAGTATTATTACTACTAGGATAGCGAATTTAGTTTTTATACTAGCCACTCTATGATGGCATGTACAAGTTTCATTATGGTCGTACCATTTAGCGCGCTGGTACAGAACGCTACACTTTAGCCACTCAAAGATGGCGCGTCCTGTATTTTACTATAAATTGCCATTGAAAGATGGCGTCCGTGTAGCACGCGGAGTTTTTTCTGACGGCTTCCAAGCTGATATGCGGTGAGTTATCTCGTAGAGCGTGGTGTAATTCACTTTAACACTAGGATTATTTCGTGGGTTACATACTGAGTGGTTGAATGTTCTTCTTTTCCAGTAATTGGATATGAAGACGAATTACTTTTGATTCCGACGATAAAAGGACTCAACTATTTATTTTGGTAAGATTACGAATTTCAATGAAGATTACTTAGACTCGAATAGTCTACAACTTACCTAGACGTTACATGACATTTATTTTAATTACAGAGTGGAGCGATTACTTGCAACTTCTTTCTTACGGAATTATTTACTACAATTGTCCATTCGTGCTACTAGACTTAAGATATACTATGATGGTGAGTTACATCACTCTCTTCATATTTACTTGTCCTTTTATTTCGAAGAGTTTGTTTGTGATCGGGGTCTTTTTAATTTTAGAAAATTTAATACTGAATAGCCTACTGAGCCTACAGAGAGGAATTGAATAACTCTGAAAACATTTGAATGGTACGTTACTTTAGTTGATACTTACTCTGATATATTCATGGAACTATAATTTTGGTACTGCCTTTGTGGCTTTTTCTTATTACACATTAGGTGTTTCTGGCTTTTTCTTGGTGACAGGTCTTTTCTATTTTACTTTTTGTCACATTACTCGGTGAACTTTGGTTATTTTATGATAATGTTTAGTATAGAATTGTGATTTGAACAATGGTTACTGTATTTTTTACAGCCCTGAAGAAGTCTGTTTGTCTGAGATTGACAAGACGAAACACGTGTTGGCTGTGTTCTGAAAACTACGTTGAATGATGGAATAAAGTAAAGAAATGAAAACTCTATGAAAACTCTGGAAGAAGTTGACTTTGATATTTTGGACTTTATTTGATATTTTGAGTGCTTGGTGGATATTTGAACTTATTTATTTTAGGATGTCAGACTTAAGATGATGACGGTTGACGGAGCTGCTTAGTGTGATGTACAAAGTGAACTTGTCACCCAGTAAACACTCTGAGAGAAAAAGGCTTACACATTGGACCAGTACAAAAGGTTCCTGCCAACAGCAGACAAAACATAAGAATAGTTAAACATGAAAGAAACACAGGAGTTATGAAAATCTATGAAGCAATCAGAAGAAAACATTCAGGCCAAACCCAGTAATGGTAGCGTAGCACCAGTATCAAAATACAAGTGAGATACCCTTACCTCCATCCACTGGAAACAAAGTAGCCCAAAGTACCCCATTTTTACACCAGCACATGGAAGTGCACATTATGGTAATATAAACGGTGCACAAAGTACCTGCCGATGGATGGCCCAGAGACCACAAATGATATATCCTAGCCAAAGACCATAGTAAGCACCACAGTGCTATGTTGAAACCGCAAACACAGGCTGGCAACACAAAATAACAAAAGGTTCCCCACAGAAACATAAGTCGGTATATTTGAGGCAAGCCCCGAACCAAAACTTGTCCAAAGAAAACACAGTAATACAGATATACACGTTTGGGTGAGACAAAAATCAGCAACAAGATCACACAAATAGAGTCATCTTTGGAATTCACAATAGATTATGATGAACAATAATTGGTGGTAATCCTGGCCAGAATAAAAGCATAGCTTTTTATGCAAAGTAAACTGCCAAGTAAGATTAAAAGCAGCAATAGAAGAAGGTGCACAAGGATTTGATTACCTATGTATCACATTTAATAAAATGGCAAGCTGGCAACCAGTATAAAAAGGAGAAAACAATATATTCCCAAAGAGGGTCGGTGGTGCTGACATTTTGTAGAAACTGGGGCGGCAGAGCCTTTGGACCTGCTCTAGGCTGGAGCAACTACAACACTAACACATAGCGCAAAGGTGGTGTCAAACAAAATCTGAAACCCTACCAGTGAGGGAAAAGAAAATTTTGAAACACTGTTTACCTCTCCCTTCAAGTACTCCTTGTAGGGATGGAGAAAGGCCCCATGCATGGCTCTGGAGACGGCAAGACCCTTCTTTTAGGTCCCCGTAGCAAGCTGTTGTGTTTTTAACCCCTACCATAGCACTCACAACAACTGTGTATGTGCATGGAGGCCTTTTCTGTGATGTGGAATGAGACTCAGAGTAGGAATCTGTGTTCTAAAGGACATACAAGTGTACCTCAATTTCTTAAGAGACTCACTAATGTCCTTTTCCCAGACTATAGGGAACTAACAATTGTAGTAGTGAAACGAATATAGGGCAGGGCAGGTTGTTTTCTGGTTACCTACATGCGGGAGCAGCCTACCAGCCTACCCTGTGTTTTTAAGTGTTTTGTCAGTCTCTATAATCAGGTCCTTCAGTGGCATTTCCAGCCCAGACTTTAGGGAGTACGATTGGGCCTTCCAGCTGCGAGCAATTAATGAATGGGGATTTGCACCCAGACACAATTTGGCGACAAGACACATATGCATTACTTATATGGCAAGTCATACAGATCTGCGCTTCCATGGCTGACAAAATATGTGGGATAATTGCCTCCCCATCTTTGGAAAGGGAACAGTGAAAGGAAGATGAATAATCCAATTAAATTGAATTTCTTTATTGAAGAAGAGGAAGAAGTATCCAATGTAATGACCGGCCAGATGGACAGCAAAGTACAACTGCCTCTAACCATTTCACATGCGACCATTCCAGGATGGAACATAAGGCATGGTGGCATGTGCTATACTAATTAAAGAAACATGAGACCCAACACATCTTCCCCGTTAACATTTGAAACGAAATAATAAACTACAAATAGCATCCAAATTGAATGTAAAATAAAACAAAACACACAAAAAAAACCATTTAAAAAATCATGCATGGTCTTTGTATTTGATAGGAGGTTTTCGTACTCTTGCAGAAACTCTGGTACCAGATTTATCTTGTGTAGCACTGTGTTCATTGCGTGCAGGAACAGGAACATTTTGAGATTCCATGCTAGAGTTAACATGTAAATTTTGCTTAGACAATCTTTCCATGTTCCAACATTTACCATCCTTTAACATCACAGACCTGCCCCTTACAGAAACAATTTGTTTGGGACATGAAACCTTGGAATGACCCTTGGTGATGTAACCAGGGAGCCTCACTCTAACCCTATCACCTTGTTTGAAAATAACTTATTTCCTCCCCTTAACGGGTTCCTTAGTAGGTTACTTACCCTGGGCTATAAGACAATTAGCCTTTACTGAATGAGAATTAATTTTAGGAACACTCAACTCACGCATCCAAGGTCTGACTAACTTGGAAGAGGCTGACCTCCCTTTTAATAAAGTAAAAGGAGAAACTTTAGTAACAGCATTGGGAGTAGTGCGCAAAGCCCATAGTAAATTGGAAAGTTCTTTCCTCCAGTTTAAACCATTTACCATGGACAATCGGATATTATCTTTTATTATTCTATTACAACGTTCCACAAGACCATTACTGCGAGGGTGATATAAAGAAGTAGTGATATGTTTAACACCCCAATGAGACAAAAATTCTTGAAATTCCTTGGACACAGATTGTACCCCATTATCTGTTACAAGTTCAATGGGAGCACCTTCCCTTAAAAATAACGACTGGAGAAAAATCACCACCTCATCAGTAGTAGCAGCCCTTACAAATTTCACCTCTGGCCACTTTGACCCATAATCTATTAAAACCAGACCATACCTACATTTTTCATACAAAACAAACATGGGCCCTATGATGTCTAAAGCTAGTTTAACCCATGGTTTGTCAGGAACGGGAATGGGTTCTACAGGATTAGGAAAAGTCACTTGGGTTTTATCACTAGTGGCACATGAAATACAGTCTCTTACAAAATGTTCTACAGAACGGTCCATGCCGGGCCACCAAAATATTTCTCTAGGTCTCCTTTTCATTGCTCTCATTCCAATGTGGGCTTCATGAGCAATCTCCAAGACTTTACTTTAAAGAGATACCGGAACAACTAATAAGTCCAGTCTCCTGAGTATACCGCGCTCAAAATTTAATTCAGGAAAAACATGTTTAAAGGTATCTATCTCCTCCCGTGTAGATGACCAACCTTTATTTAGCATAGAAATTATATCCTGTAATACTACATCATGGTGAACAGCAGATTTCCATTCCTCTTCTGAAATACACTTAAAATTTGAATCCACTAAAGAAGCTACACTACAAAATTCCTCCTCTTCTAACTCACTAGATTGTTCAGTGGCTAAAGGAAATCTAGACAGACATTGAAATTCCATTAATCTATAATGCCACTTAGCAATACGTGGAGTAGCATTCCCAGCACCTTTGGTCAAAAACAAGTTAACAAGAGGCTTGTGGTCCATTCGAATCATAAATTTAGAACCCCATAGATATTGTCTGAAATGATTAACACCCCACCAGCAAGCTAAGGCTTCTCGCTCCACAACTGAATACGTTGACTCAGCATCCCTCAAAGTACGTGAGGCGGAAGCTACAACTACTTCTTTTCCATCTCTTTTTTGGAGCAATACAGCACCTAGACCACATTGGCTGGCATCACGGACCACAATAGAATGATCATGTGTGTTGAAATGTTGCAAAGGAATAGCATTACTCAACTCCAATTTTATGGACTAGAATTCACTCTCAAGGTCAGTTGACCACTCAAAGTGTTGATTTTTCTTCATAAGTAACCTCAACCCATGTGTTTTGCTGCTGCAATTAGGTATAAATCTGGCATAAAACTCTAACATTCCAAAACATGATCGGAGTTGATCTTTGTTCTAGGGAGTAGGAAAACACTTTGTGGTAGAAACCAAATCTTCTTTTGGTTCTACTCCTTTAGCTGATAATTTCTAACCCAAGTAATTTACTTCCTCAAAAGCAAATTTGCACTTCTCAGCTTTTAAAGTTGCACCACGATCTGCTAGAATGGATAATACGGTAGCCAGTGTCTTATCATGGGATTCTGTGTCCTTACTATAAAATAGCATATCGTCTTGAAAACACTTTACATTTGGTACACTAGCAAACATGGATTCCATTATTCTCTGGAATACAGCTGACGCTGATGCTAGCCCGAAGGGCATTCTTTTAAAGCTATAAGCACCAGAGGCTGTGACAAAAGAAGTAAGATGACGACTGTCTTTTTTTAGAGAAATCTGGTGATATGCTGATGACATATCTAAGGTAGAGAATACCTTTGCACCATCAAGAGCATTTAACATTTCCGTGATATTCGGGAGGGGGTGCCTACCTACCCATATTCTGTCGTTCAGATCTCTCAAACCAATGCACATCCTTAGTGTGCCCTTGGGTTTTCTAGCCATAACAACTGGAGAAAGCCATTCAGAGCTTTCAATAGGTTCAGTTATATCTTGTCTGCAGAGGGAATCTAGTTCTTGAGCTAATTCTTTTCTCATGGCCAATGGAACCCTTCTGGACTTGTGAACTACTGGTTGAGCATCATGTTTAAGTTGTTGTAATACTTTATTCGATAAAAACAAACTTTATCATAAAAGTACATACAATTCATTATTAAAAAGAGGTATAAAAACTTTAAAAAGGTGAGATCTTTTCAAGAGCAAATGGAGACAATATAAAGTTTAAAAAGTAGATTAAGTAAGGTCCTAGAACAGAGAACAGAGAATCGGAAATATTCTAGTGGGTATGTAGTACACAGTTTCCTACCCCGTTCTCAATTTTGTAAGTCTTGAACGTATCTGCCAGGCCTTTCCCAAGAATTTGGCTTCTCCGCAAAAAACCATCATAGATGTTGTGTCCGTTGTCAATATGCGGAGTGCCGTCACATGGTGCCTGACTCCCAGTTCTCTGCATACTGGCTTTAACCATCTTCTCCTGGGTCCGCTATATGCTCTACAGGCAAATAGGAAGTGGGCTAAGGACTCATTACGGTTTGAACAGCCAGGGCAACTTGAATGGTTGGACATAGATGACTTCCAACGCCTGGTAAAAGTGTTCAGGGGAAGTGTTCCATGTCTGAATTTTAAAAACAAAGTTCGGTCTCTAGGTGTTTTAATATCATCGAGAAAGGATTCAAACTTCCTCACCGGCTTATGCTCTAAAAAATGGTCAGTTAAAACTCCCCAATTTGATTTCTCGAGCTCCTTGGCTTGAACCCATTCCCAATATATTTTTTTAATTATTTCTTTCGGGGGTGGTGACTGGGGCAACCATGATTCACTTAGCCCCAAGTTGGTAATCAGGTCCCTTAGGTTGTCTAGCCAGGCGATTCTTGACATCTTGTTCAGGGTGATAAGTTCGTCCAGGACTGCTGATAAGTTCGTCCAGGACTGCAGCATAATGTACCAGTTCCGGTGTCCTTCTTAATCGCACCCAATATAAAAGCGGTCGAAGGGTGACAATATCTTTAATTGCACGACGGCCCATAACTTGAAGCAGTGGTTTCAAGGGGGTAGAGACTGGGAGACCCACCAAGTCTCTCAAAAACTTATTTTCAGTTTTCGTTAGCTCTGTGATGTTGTCAAAGCCCCATAGTTCTGACCCATATGTTGTTGCTGCCAATGTTTTCCCCTCATAGACAGGTGTAATGGGCCTGCTTGCCGAGGCTCGGTGTTCTCTGGCAATGGCTCCCGTGGTCCTTTTCAGATTCAAATGCATTTTTGCTAAATGTAAGTCCCACTTCATTCTCCGGTTCACCCTTACTCCCAGATAATCAAATGCATCAACCTCCTCCAGTGAACATCCATTAAGCACAACATTAATCTTCCTTGGTCTCTTTGTTTGGGACAGCACCATTAATTTAGTTTTTGTAGTGTTAATTGTTAACCCACGTTCCTCACAGAAGGCATCAAACTTGGACAAAAGTTTTTGGAGACCAGAGGGGGTTTTGGACATGAGGAGGGTGTCGTCCGCAAAAAGGAGGGTCGGTATTTTTTCACCTGCCAGGGTGGGAGCATCCACAGGGTCCTCCCTCAAATGGCCTGCCACCCCATTTATAAAGAGGGAGAACAAGGTGGGAGCCATCACACAACCCTGGCGGACCCCCCTATTCACTGGTATTTTATCAGTTAGTTGGCCCTCACTCCCCCATCTGATTCTTTCATATGTGCCATCATGCAGTCTTTTAACAAGCTCAAGGAGGTAGCGTGGGTAGCCCATGTCCTGAAGTACCTGCCATAATTTGGTGCGTGGGACAAGGTCGAAGGCGGTTTTTAGGTCTATGAATGCCAGATATAATGACCCTTTACCGACAGAAACAGTCTTCCAATAAATCGCAGTGAATCGGAAGACTTGGTCTATCGTGCCGACCTTTTTTCTAAAACCCGCTTGTAGGTGTGTTCGAATATCACCCTCCTCCAGCCATGTCACCGTTCTAGATATGATGACCCTGCCAACCACCTTCTGAATTACAACAATCAGACTGATTGGTCTATAGTTGGCAGGGTCATCTCTAGCCCCCTTTTTGTATATCGTGACCACTTCTGCCCCTTTCCACGACTCTGGGACTGGATAGCCCTGAGTCAGGAGATTCAATAGCGGAAAGATAAGATTGGCCCAAAGGGTCGGGTCATGCAATAAAAGATCCCCAGGCTGGCCATCCGGGCCAGCAGCCTTCCCCAGGGCAATATTTTTGATAGCTGTTTGGACCTCAAGAAAAGTGAAGGGATCTACTGGTTCGATATTTAAGATGGTTGGCTCGGAATCTAAGTGTGGATCTGGCAGTTGTACAGAATCAGCCTCACAAGAATAGAGATTCAAGAAGTGGGAATACCATTGCTGTTCAGTTATGTGGTGTACAACAGGATCCCCTCCCCTTCTAGATGAATTATTTATTAAGTCCCAAAAAAGAGTTGAGTCCTTTATGGAGGCAGCCCTCCTAAGTTCCTGCCAATGATCTTCCTCCCATGTTTGTTTTGACAATTCTATTGTTTTTTTATATTCTTTTCTAGCTACCCTTAGAGCTGCTGGGTCCTTTTTCCGAATCGCAAGCAAGATGGATTTCCTCCATCATGTTTAAGAATAATTTGGTGGGAAAACCCTTTATTTTGCCCAGAGTTTCACAAAATAAAGTTAGAAAAGCTGAAATCCAGTCATGAGAGTTTATGGTGCACACTGGTATAAAGTTATCTTTAAGGAGAACCTGTTCCTCACTGTTTGGATCTAAAATTATACCCACATTTTTTTGTTCTAACCAACCCAACAGTGAAGATTTATCATCAGCAACATACACAGTAGCTAGAGTTGAACGCTCTTTGAACGTTAAAGTACAATCAAATTCACCCAAAACTTGAACAGGTTTGCCTCCATATGCTTCAGGTTTGATAAATGACTTCCTTAGGGAAATACCAGATGATTTTAATTTGCAACACTCCTCAGGACCAATGAGTGTGAAGAAGGAACCTGAATCGGCCATCATAGAAATTTGATTACCATGTATTACAACCTGACAATGAGGACGTTTAATGTTTGAATATTGTGTCAAACTTTGTGAAATACTTTCCTTTAAAGTAGGCATACATGACATGTTTTGAGACTCAGTGACACATATTTCATGAGCATAAGACAACATCATAATTTCATTACCATCCTCACTGTCCGAACTGGGATTGAGCTCTGATTTGGTTTGGTTTCAATAGCTAAAACTTTCTTAGTAGAAGATTTGACATTTGCATTGAAACTTGGATAAGTTGGGTTTGATTTACAAACTTTAGAAAAATGGTCTTTCTTTTTGCATTTAGCACAAGATTTATCCATGGCAGGACAGAAAGGAGCATTTCCCAAATGATTCCTGCTGCCACATCTATAACATTCAAATACTTTACGTTGTTTGTCATACTTACCTTATTTCCTGACTACAGCCTTGTCAATAGCTAGGTTATGTGTTTTAGTATCTAAAGCCATTTGATCCATATACATGGCAGTAGATTCTATATCTTTCACTATTTCCAAAGCTTTATCCAAAGTCAGATCCTGTGTAATTAATAGTTTTTCTTGTATCTTTTTACTATTGTTTTTTTCAACAATTTGGTCTCTTAAAATTTCATCATGAAAAGTTTTATAATCGCATGTGGCAGCAAAAACTCTTAGATCACTTACAAACGTCTCAATAGATTCACCATGTAACTGTTTTCTCATATAAAATGTATGTCTCTCCTTAATAATTTTACGCTTCTTATTAAATCTAATTTCTAACACCGTTAAGGCTGATGCATATTCATCAATAGAATCGCCCTCACTCATAACGACAGAAGGAGGAAGGTGTTTTAAAACCTTTCTTCCCTCTGTACCTAAAGAATGATGTAACAATGCAAACATTTTCTTTTGGGTGAAAATATCAGCCTCAATGGCTTCTAGATAAGCCTCAAAACCCTCGAACCACAATTCCCATTCTAAAGGAGGATTTCCAGGAGTTGAGAATAAAGGAGGAGGTGATAGAATAGATTGTTGCATTATAATAAATAATTGAAAACAACAAAAAATAAAAGAATGAAAAATACAGTTCCGGTTGAGAAAAATCGTAAAAAGATGTAAATATGCAACACAATGTGAAATTCCTAAATTGGTATGAACTAATAATAAAGCTATTGAAGTAAAGAAAAATCACAGAGAAGTAAGGTGTGTGCATCACCGAGATACACGTAGAATATTTTCTAAATAGCCTGCTTAATTAGTCAGTTCAGCAATGAAGAATGAATGAGCGAAGCAGAAACATCCAAAATACTTGAAGGTTAAAAGCACATTTGTATTGAAATTGTATTGTAATCCATAGCAGGAGCTTAATGTAAGATGAAAACACAAAACGTTGTGAAATTGAAACTTTAGTTGCAAAAGAAGCTTCAAAACGAAGAAAACACTGTTGTTAGGCAGAAGATATAACGCTCGCGTTGCGATGACGCTTCGGCGTTGCTGAGTCAATTACTGTTGCCTAGAAACAGTGTGTATGCAAACAATGGCTTGACGTAGAGAAGAGAGGGGAGTAGAGATGATTCGTTGTTGTATTTAATCAAATACTCAAATGCCTTCACGCTCAATTGCACGCGGTGACGCTGACATGCTACCCGGATCCAATGCTTCCACGCTCAGCTACACGCGGTGCTGTGTTTACATTTGTAGATGCTAACGTGCAGCTCGGCTCCAATGTTTCCACGCTCAGCTACACGGTGCTGTGTTTACATTTGACAATCAGCGCGATTCCCTTCATACTTGGCTGGATATTGGCAACACACGCAGAAGATACGCGCAAAGGTGAAATAAACGCTTCAATTTTCACTTCCAAAATAGTTAAAAATGCCTTTAGACACATTAAACATATTAATTTTAAGTCCGTTCAGGCTCTAATTAATGAGAAATCATCTTTGCGCTTGGATGCACACGCGCTATTAATTTACAAAGTGACAGTTGCTTATCTTTAGCGCTGAGATGAAGGAGGTCAAGCTAGACGCACAGTCTAATTTCAATTTCAGAAAAAAAAATGTCACAGAAATCACCCTGAATTTAAAAGAATAAATAGGCTTAGGCAGGGTAAATTTATGCTTAAGTCACAATAAGCCAAAAACGCGGGTTGTTAAGACAATTATTCTTGAACCCAGGGAAATAAATATGTGCTTGAGGTTTGCGCAATAAAAAGGCAGAAAGTCTTAGAAGGTGTATGGTATAAATAAGCCAATAATTAATCCATGTAGAAGCGCTGCAGTTCTTACCAGGATTTGAGTTCTCGTGAACTCCAGAGTAGTAAATGCTGTCTAAAAAGGTGAATACAACCTTTAAAAAAGTTCTGTGCCGGTCCAGCGTTCGAAACCAATCGTCACCAGTGAAAGGAAGATGAATAATCCAATTAAATTGAATTTCTTTATTGAAGAAGAAGTATCCAATGTAATGACCGTCCAGATGGACAGCAAAGTACAACTGCCTCTAACCATTCCACATGCCACCATTCCAGGATGGAACATAAGACATGGTGGCATGTTCTATACTCAAAGATAAACACAAAGTAATTAAAGAAACATGAGACCCAACAAACAGGCACAACGAAATTTGGAAATTAATGGGATACATAGGGTGAAACTCAATAGGGATCGCCACACTGGGTGATCTGGCTGAATGGGTCAAGATGAAGTCATTTCAAGATTTGCAGGGAGAGTATGAGGTATACCCTTCAGAGGAGTTTCCTTTTCTCTAAGTAAATACCCCTTTAAATTAACAGAGTGGGCAGCCCTGGAAGATAGCCATACCGAAAGAGAGCAGACCTAGCAAAATGCTATCAGAAGAAATTACCAGAAAGCAGTCTCTTTCACATACTGCACGCTTATCAATAACAGACCAGATAATCTATTGTACCTCAGGGCCTGGTGAGAGCGATTAAAATGAGTTTGAAACTTATTCAACTGAAAACATTAAACACAGTGTATTCAATAGAAGTAGTTTTTTAAGATGGAGATGGCATCATTCCCTAACTGTCTGAGATGCAATTAAATGGTGTTTTTTTCTCCACATGATCTGGGAGTGTCCCCTTACTGAAAAGTACTGGTCAGTCCTAGCTGCCCCGTGGTTTGTTATCCAAGGGATTCTAGAGGATGTGGATCTGCAGAGGAAACGATTCCTGTTTTGCACACTGGGGTTTGCAATAAAGAAGAGAGACATAGCGACACAATGGAGGAGTGTTCTGTTAGCCTCCAAAGACATGTGCATAGCGGGCATGACCCATTGTATGAAGGTGGAAAGGGTAGTATATGAAGCCTGGGGATGTCCCAGAGTGTTTGAAAAGTCTTGGGGTGGGGAATCATACTTTAGGCTTGGTTGGGAAAAGCAAGTAACTCCGGGGTCTCCCCTGACGGGCTGGACACCCACATTGGCAGCTCAGACTATGAGAGAAGGTATTCAGTCACCTCATCTTGTCACTTCACCTTGTTCTGACAGTGCAAAGTCACCTCCGGGCAGTCGTTGTGCTATACAAGTCACCTCATTTATTCATTCATTCATTCATTCAGTCAACCACTTCAGCTATATTAGAGACATTGTTAGACAACTTCTAGGTGTCATTTGATTACTCTTGGATAACATTTTGTGAAACTTGCTGCATATGTGTAAGGTTGATGGTGGAAAGTTGCATGTTGTTATAATGATGGTGGAAAGTTGTATGATGAAATGTAAAAAAAAATTACACTTTTATTTAGAAAATGGTGCAATTAATATGCAATTAATATGGGGTTCCTAACTTCAGCGATGTCAATAATACTAGGCCATCGGGTTCAATGCCATGTGGCATCACTTCCTAAGAAGAATCAGGATAAAAGGTCATATTTTGCGTCTTCTTGTAATGTCACTGAGGTGAAAGGAGTGCGATGCCACTTCCACTACCTCTGGCACTTTAGTGGCTTCACATCTATTATAAGCCTTATCCCGGCACTCACTCATCATAAGACACCTGCAAGGTCCACTTACACTTCGGATCTTAATCCCAAAAATTAGTTAGCAAAACAAGCTTCTAAGAGTAACTGAAATCTTTTTCAAGATGGAACGAGTTTGATATTCAGCTATCCTACTTGCCCCATCAGGAATAGTTCAATCTTCTACAAACAGGCCCCTTTCCAGCAGGATTCCAACAAACAACATTGCTTTTCTGGGATCCATAAACATTTGGGTTTTCCCTGGTAGGTTATTTTGAGTTTAGCTGTATATAGTAGGCGGCATGACACTTGAGCACCCTGTAACCATTTCAGACCTGCCAACTCACACGGAGCCACCATGTGTCACACAATTTTCACTCACTTGACACAGTCCCTGAGGAAGGAGCCCCAATCACACAATGGCAGGAAAGACAGCTGGAAGACACTGCACTTTCTTTGGCGGCTGTAAGCAGCCAATGCCCATTAAGGGTTGTGAAAACCCCCCAAGACAACTGAGACAGCCTCAGTGCCCCTGTTATGTTATGTTATTGGTATTTGTATAGCGCAAATGGTTACCCAAGGGTGTCCTGGCGCTGACTGCTTTTCTGTGGGCGTCAAGATAAAGACACGGATTCTAGGTTAAAAAGCCAGGTTTTCAATTGCTTTCTAAAAGTGAACAAATCTGTGGAATTTCTCAAGTAAAAGGGGAGATCGTTCCATGCTCTTGCTGCGCAAGCTATAAAGCTTCTTCCGTCCCATGAACCTTTTTTTGTGGTAAGTTCTGAAACCAACTTTGCCCCCAAGGAGCGCAGTGTTCTTATAGGTTGGTACCATTGCAGCCGCTGCTTAAGATATTCTGGGCCAATGACCTGCAGAGCCATGTACACTGTATACAGGACCTTAAAACACACCCTTTTCCTCACAGGCAGCCAGTGGAGTTTTTTTATTTCATTAGAAATAGGCATAAATTTGGGAGTATTAGTAAGCAATCTAGCAGCAGCATTTTGCAGCAGTTGCAGCTTATTCATGGATCATTCTTGCAAGTTTAGGAAGAGCCCATTAGAATAGTCTAACCTAGACATGATGCGTGCAGTGACTACTGTCCGCCGGCAGAAAGTGTAAAATATTCTTGATCATTCTCAAAGTGTAAAAAGTGATTGTGAACACTAAAATTGAGCTTATCATCAATAATTACTCCCAGATTCTTTACCTTCCTAGTAGGTGTGGGGAGGGTGCCCAAGGTATCTGGCCACCAACTTGGGGCCCAGAAATTAGGGTAATTTCCAAATAAAATGACCTCTGTCTTACTTGAGTTAAGTTTTAAACAGTTGTGCACCATCCACCTCCCTACTTCCTCCATTCAGTCATTAAACCGACTGTCTATGCTTGCTCTCTGACCAGGATGCAGAGCGACCACAGTTTGAGTATCCTCTTTGTAGGAGGTAAGGTTAAAACCGTAGGAACCAAATAAGGATGTCAAAGAAGAGACATAAATATTAAAAAGTGTTGGGCTGAGGGAGGACCCCTGTGGGACTCCACAAGGCAAGGAAAAGGGTCTGGAACAAAATTCATCCAATGCCACAATTTGAGACCTATCCGTTAGGAAGGATTTTATCAACTTCCAGGCCATACCCTGGACCCCGCATGTTGACAACCGGTTCATCAGTAAATCATGATGGACCGTGTCAAAGGCCGCTGACAGATCTAACATAATCAAAGTGGTCTTACCTCCCCTATTCAAAACCTCTCTAATCTCTTTGGTGGATTTAATAAGAGCGGACTCTGTACTGTGGCCCTCTCGAAATCCATATTGAGTTGGATCTAAGCCTTTTGTCTTGCCTTAAAAGACGTGAATTGTCTATTCATAGCTTTTTCAACCAATTTAGCTGGTAACGGAAGGCGAGATATTGGGTGGAAATTATTAGGATCTTTAGGATCCAGGTTCGGTTTTTTCAGTAGGGGGAGAATTGAGGCGATCTTCCACCGTTTAGGGAAATCCCCCACCTCAAACATTAACGCAGAATAAGGAGCTAATTGAGAGTTCAACCAGACCCGAAGCCCGTTTGATTACAGATACCGGGTAGGGATCATAGGGGAGCCTGACCTGGCTGTCACCAAGAGCTTCTCTATATCAACAATAGAAAGTGGCTCATATTTATCAAAAACAGCGAGTGGAGTGGTCGTTTTGGTACTTTCTTCCACATATGCCCTCATCCCCATCACACTTGGGTGTTGAAAGGCTGAAAAAATAACATCAACCTTTTTTTGAAAAAACAAGGCGATATCCTCACATAAGTCCTGTGTTGATTCCACTTTTTTGGGAGGAGGGGAAGCCAAGTAAGACACTAAATTAAAAATTTCCTTGGCTGAATTCCCAGCAAGACTGATGCGGCTTGAGAAAAAATCCTTTTTTGCATTATAGATCATTTGTTCATTAATTGCAAGACTTTGTTTATAACTTTTTTTAGCAGCTTCCTCATAATCTCTTCTCCACGTCCGTTCGTAAGATTTGCAGATGAGTTTCAGTTCC
Source organism: Lissotriton helveticus (assembly GCF_964261635.1). Lineage (NCBI taxonomy): Eukaryota > Metazoa > Chordata > Amphibia > Caudata > Salamandridae > Lissotriton > Lissotriton helveticus. Next base: position 1,476,850,800 of record NC_136065.1, read on the forward strand.
CTTTGATCCTCTGTATACCAAGGGGCCGTAAGTTGGGATTTTCTGGGGACCCTCACTTTTTCAGGGGCGAGATCGTTACATGATGTCTCAATCCAGTTGGTGTACTGTGTAGTAGCCTCCTCTAAACCTGGGAGCAGCTGGCCGCCACTTATAAAAAGAGCATTAATTAACGCAGGGCCTTCAATTTTATTCTAGGTCCTACTTTTAATTTGACTTTTCATTCCCTCCCTGTCCTGCCCGTGCACTGAACAAACCAACTCGAATTGCACAGCGGAGTGGTCAGTCCAGGTAAGGGGCAGTACACCTAAAAAATGGAGTCAATCAATCAATCATTTCATTTGTAAAGTGCGCTACATACCCGTGAGGGTCTCAAGGCACTGCGGGGGAAGGAGAGGGGCTGCAACTGATCGAAAAGCCAGGTCTTGAGAATTCTTCTGAAGGCCAGCAGGTCCTGGGTCTGTCGTAGGCTGGTAGGGAGAGTGTTCCAGGTCTTGGCGGTGAGGTAGGTGAAGGATCTGCCGCCGGCGGTGGTTTTCCGGAAGCGTGGAACTGTGGCGAGGGCGAGTTTGGCAGAGCGGAGGCTGCGGGTGGGGGTGTAGAAGCTGAGTCGTCGTTGAGGTATGCTGGTACGGCATTGTGTAGGGCTTTGTGTGCGTGGATGAGGAGTTTGAAGGTGATCCTGTTGTTGACGGGGAGCCAATGCATGCCTCTCAGGTGGAGTTTGATGTGGCTGCTTCAGGGGACGTCAAGGATCAGTCGTGCCGAGGCGTTCTGGATGCGTTGCAGCCATCTCAGGAGCGTGGTTGTTGTTCCTGCATAGAGGGCGTTCCCATAGTCCAGTCTGCTGGTGACGAGGGCCTGGGTGATGGTTTTTCTCGTGTCGGAGGGGATCCATTTGAAGATCCTGCGGAGCATTCTGAGGGTGTTGAAGCAGGAAGCGGAGACAGCGTTGACCTGCTTGGTCATGGAGAGGGGGGAGTCGAGGATGACCCCCAGGTTGTGTGCGTGGTCGGTGGGTTCTGGGGCTGTTCCTAGCAATTTTGGCCACCAGGAGTCGTCCCAGGCTGAGGGGGTGGGGCCGAGGATGAGGACCTCTGTCTTGTCTGAATTCAGCTTCAGCCTGCTGGCCTTCATCCATTCGGCAATGGCCTTCATTCCTCTGTGGAGGTTGGCTTTGGCGGTGTGGGGGTCTTCGGTGAGGGATATGATCAGCTGGGTGTAGTCAGCGTAGGAGATGATGTTGAGGCTATGTTGTCGTGCGATGTGGGCAGTGGTGTCATGTAGATATTGAACAGCGTCGGGCTGAGGGATGATCCCTGTGGAACCCCGTAGATGATCTTGGTGGTCTTGGAGCGGTAGGGTGGGAGGCGGACTCTCTGGGTTCTGCCGGAGAGGAAGGATGTGGTCCAGGCCAGGGCCTTCTCTTGGATTCCGGCGTCATGGAGGCGTGCTGTTAGGGTGTGGTGGCAGACCGTGTCGAAAGCTGCTGATAGGTCCAGAAGGATGAGGGCGGCTGTTTCTCCTTTGTCCATAAGGATCCTGATGTCAGTGGTGGCGATGAGGGCGGTCTCGGTGCTGTGGTTGCTGCGGAAGCCGGACTGGGATGGGTCCAGGATGTTGTTGTCTTCGAGGTAGCGGGTCAGCTGTCTGTTGACGATCTTCTCCGTAACTTTCGCCAGGAAAGGGAGCAGGGAGATGGTCTGGAAGTTCTTGAGGTCGTTGGGGTCCGCCTTGGGTTTCTTCAGTAGGGCGTTGATCTCGGGGTGCTTCCAGCTCTCTGGGAAGGTTGCTATCTCGAAGGAGATGTTGATTGTTTTTCGAAGGTGGGGTGCGATGGCTGTGCTGGCTTTGTTGAAAACGTGGTGAGGGCGTGGGTCAGATGGGGATCCGGAGTGGATGGAGTTCATGGTCTTGATGGTGTCTTCGTCGCTGACATTGGACCAGGTGGTCAGGCGACTGGTGCGGGTGGTGTTCGCAGGGGTGGAGGTCTCGGCAGTGGATGTGGGGGTGGCGGTGTTGATGCTGTTGTGGATGTCGGTGATCTTGAAACGAAAGAAGGTGGCCAGTGAGTTGCACAGGTCTTGTGATGGTGGAATGTCGTTGGTGTTGGAGCTGGGGTTGGCGAGTTCTTTCACAATGTTGAAGAGCTCTTTGCTGTTGTGTGCGTTGCTGTTTAGGCGGTTCTTGAAGGCGGTCCTCTTGGTGGTCCTGATGAGTTGGTGGTGTCTGCGGGTGGCGTTCTTGTGGGCTGTGTAGCTGTCTGGTGTTCGGTCGCGGAGCCAGCTCTTCTCCAGCTTCCGACAGGGGCGCTTGGAGGTCTGGAGGTCTTCAGTGAACCATGCGGCTTTCTTGTCGGTGTGATTGGTGGTGGAGGTCTTGAGTGGGGTGAGGGTGTCGGCGCAGTCGTTTATCCACTGTTTGAGGTTGATGGCGGCGGTGTCGGGGTCGGTGGAGTCGGCGGGTGGTCCCAGGGCAAGGGTGGTGGTCAGTTGGTCCTCGGTGACCTTGCCCAAGCAGCGGCGTGGCATCTGTTGGGTGCGGTGGTGTGTGGTGGGTTTCCTGAAGGTGAAGTGGACGCATCTGTGGTCTGCCCAGTGGGTTTGGTGGTGTGGTTGAAGGAGACGTGGGGACTTGCTGAGAAGATGGGGTCCAGTGTGTGTCCAGCGGCGTGGGTGGATGTCGTCACGAGCTGGTTGAGTCTGAGGTCGGCCAGGTTGTCGATCAGGGCGGTGGAGTTGGCATTGTTGTTGTTCTCGAGGTAGAAGTTCAAGTCCCCGAGGAGGATGTAGTCCATGGAGGCGAGGGCGTGGGTGCTGATGAGGTCGGCGATGGAGTTGCTGAACCGTGGACGGGGCCCGGGTGGTCTGTAGGCGAGTGTTCCTCTGAGGGTGGTGTTGGGGTCGGTGTGGATCTGGAAGTGCATGTGCTCGCCGGTGGTGAGGGTGTCGTCGGTGTTGGTCGAGACTCTGAGGGTGTCCTTGTGGATGATGGTGATTCCCCCTCCCACTCCGTTGGTGCGGTCTCTGCAGGAGATCTTGTAGCCTTCTGGGATGGCTATAGCGATGTCTGGTGCCGAGGTGGCGTTCAGCCAGGTCTCCGTCAGGAAGGCAACGTCAGGGGTGGTTGAGTCTAGGAGGTCCCAGAGTTCGAGCGGGTGTTGAGGAGGATGCATCGGAGGTGGTTGGGTTCTCTGGTTGATGGTTTGGCGGGCTGGATGCTGGTGAAGCTGCAGTTCCGGCAGGTGAAGGGCCCTTGGGTGCGCTTCGAGGTGGCCCGGTAGCACGAGTGATCTCGTTCGGGATTGAGTGCATGGAGGGTGCTGGAGTCGTAGTGCAGTCTGGTGTTGTGGTGGCTTCAGGGTCCAGGGATTCTGGCGCTAGGCGCGGTCCATGCGCGGACGGGTGCAGACAAGCTTGCCTTTGGCGCACCAGCTGCACGCCCGCTGCGCGAGGCCTCACAGCGGTCGCCATAAGAAGGGGAGGTGGGAGGGAGGAGCAGCTGGGAGGGGGGAGGGAGCCAATGGGGGTGTTGGTGGGGGGCAGGGACGCAGCGGCGGGAACGGGCAGGAAGGAAAAAACAAGCCTAAGGCAAGGCAACAGGGAAACAGCTGAAAACAGAGGCAATACGGTCACAAATGCAAGCGGTCACGGTACAACTGGGGCACAAATACAAGCGGTCGCAAGAGGATACAGGGGGCACAAAACAAGTGGCAACAACAAACCTAAGGTCCACTGTCCATCAGGGATGAGGCGCAGGTGGTAGCCTGCGGGTGGAGGTGGGCTTCGAACACCCACAGAACGAGTCAGCAGCGGGAGCAAAGGATCACAGGCGCAGTCAGGTGGAGCTGTGCGGCGTGGGAGCGACCTGCCTGAAGACAGGGTCAAGGGTTGCTCTCACTGCCGCGCAGCGGCCGCCATAAGAAGGGGAGGTGGGAGGGAGGAGCAGCTGGGAGGAGGGAGCCAATGGGGGCAGGGCCGCAGGGACGCAGCGGCGGGAACGGGCAGGAAGGAAAAGACAAGCCTAAGGCAAGGGAACAGGGAAACAGCTGAAAACAGAGGCAATACGGTCACAAATGCAAGCGGTCACAGTACAACTGGGGCACAAATACAAGCAGTCACAAGAGGATACTGGGGGCACAAAACAAGTGGCAACAACAAACCTAAGGCCCACTGGCACAGTTGGTAGCCTGCGGGTAGAGGCGGGCCTCGAACACCCACAGAACAAGTCAGCAGCGGGAGCGGGAGCACAGGATCACAGGCGCATTCAGGTGAAGCTGCGCGGCGTGGGGAGCGACCTGCCTGAAGACAGGGTCAAGGGTCGGGTGCGGATGGCTCGAAAAAATTCCTGCTTCATGAGTCGGGCCTATCACCCGTTGACTGAGATATGCACTCTTTATGAGATCTAAAAGTGCCACTGTGTCTGATTCAGAGTGAACTTCTAGATGATAGTTGAAGTCACCCATGATGGTAAATGAGTCAGCACAGAGCTCCTCCTCCAGGAAATTACCAATAGAGGTTAGGAAGTTGTTTTTGGGGCAGGGGGTCTATATGATGGAATACCCTTAAACATAGGGTGATTAGTAGGTTAAAACTAAAAGATAGTGCCTCACAATCTGCGTTTGGTGCTATCTGAAAGCTCACCTTCAAGGAATCATGGTAAATAATTGTTAGGCCCCCACCTCTCCTCCCTGGCCTATTAAGGGTATAGCAGATAAATCCGGGGGGGGGGGTGGCTTTCACTATATCTACCCCTGAAGCTTCATCAGTCCATGTCTCTGAAATGAAGGCCAGTTTAATATTTTCCTCCTCTAAAAAGGTAGCACACTGCAGGTTGTGTTTCACCAATGATCTAGCAATAAGCAGAGTACATTTTATCACTGTTTCCTCTGGTTCCACCCCTTTAAATGTTTTAATATTAGAGGACCTAATCATCTGATATTCCAATCTTGGTAGTGAGCAGTTACAGTTGGAGCAGGTGGTATCTAAAGAGGGGGTCTTGAGCTCAGCAGGAGGCACACACAGCCATGATTTTCCACAACCGGCCTCAGTTTACATAGTTGAGCTCTAGAGTACCTCAAGGTAGGCCTCTTACCTGATGAAAAGGGGACTGGGGTTCTGGCGCTGTGCGCGTCCTGAGCACGGACGGGCGCAGAAGGGCTTGTCTTTGACGAGCCCGCTGCGCGCTCGCCTCAGTGCTCCCATTTATGTGGTCCTGGGAAGAGACTAGCCTGCTAACCTCACAGTGCCTTCAAGATGGCGGTCGCCTGAAACAACTACCCCCGCAAAAGTCTGAGTGTTTTTTGGGGGAGGAGGTGGGTAAGGGATTTGTGGAGGACAGAGTGCCTCTTGGTAGCTCTAAGCATGATGCCCGACCCCCTCCAAAGCACCGCCGCCTCCTGGTTTAGCAGGTTGGCAGGTCTGTTTTTGTTAACTAGAATGTGAACTTTTCAGGCCTCTTGAACTGTTTAAGAACTGGTTGGCAGAGGTATGCACCCTATCCAAGCAGGACCCCCCATTCTGGTCAGGGTAAGCTAGATACACACTAAAAGAGAAACTGTGCTCACCCTCTGGTAGCTTGGCCCAGAACAGTCAGCGAATTTAAAGAGAAAATGTATAAAGCAGGGGACTCCAACCTTTTCTGTAGTAAGAGCTACTTTTGTTTGAATGAAAATCATTGTGATCAACTATTATTAGTCTGGTAATAGTGACCACATCACTTAAACCAGTTGTGCATTCGAAGTGGGGGTGATTCGAAGAAGAGTCTTTAAAGTGCACACAGATCCTTTCTTCCCAGCCCTGGCTCCAGACTATCAGTATGGGGTAATCAGCCATGTGTGTGGAAAACAGGACACTGCCTATTCAGGTGTGTCAGCTCCCCCCTCTCATCCTGACCAGGAAGAACTTTCAGAATGCAGATGAGTTCTCTGTCTCACCTACCCTTCATGGGTTTGCAGCTATCTAGAGTGAATGCCCAAAATATAGTTTTCATGCACCCTAGACGTGTATTGGAGACAGGCTACAGGAACACAGAGCAGTAAAAGCAAAGAAATGCCCACTTTCTAAAAGTGCAATTGCTAAAATAGTAATGTTAAATCCAACTTTACCAGTAGAGAATGTATCATAATCATTCCAAAGATATAAAACATGATGTAGCCTCTTCTTGCCACTGGATTCAAGCAAGCCCGGCTGAAGACGGCTGCAATGCCAGAAACCGGTACTGGGAAGCTTGTTTCCGGTTCAGGGAAGGCATGGCTTGGCAGTTCGGGCTGGACTGTTCCCATGAGGCACAGGGTCAGACTGATTTGCATATGGCCATGTCTGAACTGGGATGGCAGAGTGGGCTAAAGAATGGTGATGGATTAAACCCAGATCAGTTGACTGGGGGTGAGTGCTTGTATTGTCAACGCTCCGTCCATCATTTCCTTTGGTTTTGCTTTGTTCGCCATAAGTTGGCAGGGTATGCTCAGACGTAAGTCCCTTGCTCACTTTGCCACTGGATTCAAGCAAGCCCGGCTGAAGACGGATGCAATGCCAGAAACTGGTCCTGGGAAGCTTGTTTCCGGTCCAGGGAAGGCATGGCTTGGCAGTTCAGGCAGGACTGCTCCCATGAGGCACGGGGTCAGACTGATTTGCATATGGCCATGTCTGAACTGGGGTGGCAGAGTGGGCTAAAGAATGGTGATGGATTAAACTCAGATCAGTTGACTGGGGGTGAGTGCATGCATTGTCAACGCTCCGTCCATCATTTCATTTGGTTTTGCTTTGTTCGCCATAAGTTGGCAGGGTATGCTCAGACGTAAGTCCCTTGCTCACTTTGCCACTGGATTCAAGCAAGCCCGGCTGAAGACGGCTGCAATGCCAGAAAACGGTCCTGGGAAGCTTGTTTCTGGTCCAGGGAAGGCATGGCTGAACTGTTCCCATGAGACACAGGGTCAGACTGATTTGCATATGGCCATTTCTGAACTGGGGTGGCACAGTGGGCTAAAGAATGGTGATGGATTAAACCCAGATCAGTTGACTGGGGGTGCGTGCTTGTATTGTAAACGCTCCGTCCATCATTTCCTTTGGTTTTGCCACTTCTTTCTAATCAGGAATTGCAGCTTAAAAGTATATGAAGGAATTCACAATGCTAACCTATGATTGGAGCAGGCCTCACAGCTGTGAAAAACGAATTTGGGAATTTGTCACTACTGGGACATGCAAAACGTACACCTACATGTCCTACCTTTTGCATATAGAGCATCCTGTGCTATGGCCTACATAGGGCCTACCTTAGGGGTGCCTTAAGTGTCATAAAAGGGGATTTTAGGGCTTGGCAAGTAATTGTAAATGCCAAGTCGAAGTGGCAGTACATTACACATCCAGGTCCTGCCTTGGCAGGCCTGTGACAAGTTTGAAAGGCTAGTTGTGAGGATGGCCCATTCAGTGCTTCAGGACTCCTACAAGCATTTAAATTATAGATTATAGGTATATGGTATACCACTTTACAATAGACCTAAAGTAAACTAAATATGCCAATTGTGTATAAACCACCTGATGCTAGGATCTCAGAAGCAACGCTTGTTTCAAAAGGGGACACCTCAAGCAACGCCTCCTCGCCATTCCGGTCGGTCTGTGACTCTCAGCTGGGGATCAAATATTTATCCTTTCTGATTTATGACCCCGTCTTTCGCCCAAGACAGTGGCAGGGGTACACACTTAACATCCCAGGGCTTCCACCTTCACTGAGGTCCTAGTTGCCAGCAATGCCTGTGCTGGTTACCTTCACTTTGGCTTCAAACTGGACTGATGCTGACGTTGACTCCCCAGGCTGAATCTGATGTCCGGGTCCCTCTGGCAATGGTTATAAAGCAGAAAATATCTATTGGTGGATAGAAAAAAAGGTCTTTAGACAAGACACAGAAACAGTCTATCAACAGAGAGGATAGTGTCAGAATACTTCCTAGTCTTGGGACGCCACATATATTAGCAAGGCCCCCAAGAACCACTCATCTATCTATGTGAGAGTAAAAAAAAAAAACCAGCCTGGACCTATTGGCAAGTATAAAAGGAACGCTTTGGCAAGAGTAATACATCACCCACTCCCAAGCAGGTGAGGAAAAGAGAAAAACAACACAGACATACCCTAAATCCTTTCATTGGTGTATTCCTGCGTGCTAATCTGAAAACCCTAAAAAAAAGAAATGTTCTACACTTTTGCTCATAAACTTTACATTACCTGTACAGGACTGCAGACACTTCTAAAATGATTCTTCTTAATGAAAGCACCTACATTGTATGCTTAGGACCATGCTCTCATGTCATAGGAGCATCAGGAAAATCTAAAAATGCTAATTTAACAGGAGTTTCTTATCTATAAAACAACATTTCCTTCAAAACATTTTGTTGCTAAGGATCACATGGGCATCTTCCCTGCGTTCTACTTTTCATGATCCAAACTATGCAACATCAGCTCTAATAAGGACTGTCAGTTTACTTACAGAGACTAGCTAATAAAAAACTAGCAATGCCCTTGCAAAACTATGTAGCATGGAATAACATACAATAATGGTGTTATCACCTAAGAATTTTAGAACAAAAACTACCCACATCTAGCTCCCCTTAAAGGTCAAAATAAGGGAACAACATTCTAGACTATTTATCCTGTCATAATTTCATCAAACAGGATGGGCAGTAACATAATATATATATTTTATTCATTTTATTAATGCTAACAATGTTTAAAACAGTATTACTGAATAGCAAATTAAATGTCTCATTGGTATTTCACAGACAATTCAGACAGGCTAAAAAAAAATTGAGAAAAGGAGAGAGCAACACACATTTTACCTAGCCTTAATTTGTAGAGGAGATAGCCTCCTTCCCTCATTTTGACAGTAGGAAACCTGAAACAGGTTTCACTTCTGTCAACACTATCAACCCCTATTTGTAGCAACTGGCCATAAACAAAGTTATAGGAGGTCCATAACACTTTTGAGGAGAACTAAAAAAACAGTAATACCCAAACCCCAATCCTTTTAGCAAATGTACAAGTGAAACATTAGGGTGAATGAATTCAAACTAAATCCCATTGGCTCAGCCCTAGTAAGCACCAAACTAAAAGCTAGTGCTGTATATATGGCCAAGCTCACATATACAATTGTATTGTGGTATATTCATATGAGTGCATAAAAACTTGCGTTTGCCACAAAAAATAAGCACAACTCCTCCTTCTTTCCCTGCGCTGCCATCTTGTCTTTCAAAAAGTTTCAGATGTCAAAGCAGACCTTGCTCTGGTAGCCCTGCCAGGCTTCTAAATATAGAACTGACTTTTAACTCTTCCCAGCTGTCCTATTCTGTGTGCACATTTTCCATGCAGCTTTTCCTATTCAAAGTTACCCTGGAAACAGAAAGCTGACCCATTCCCCTGTTTGTCAGTTTAATAACTTCTGCTGTTTTTTTTTTACATATTTTCAATTATAAGCAGTGTGCAGTAGACTTGTCTAACAATATAGAAGTCAGCTATTTGTATTATACCTAAATGTATGCATTTACTGAAGCCTAAGGCACTTTAAAAGCTGCTTTGAATGGAAAAAATGCTGTTTAAATAGTGAATTTTGCCCAATTTCGACTTTGATATTTGGGGCACTTAAAAATGAATATCCTATAATTTCTTTGCATAATAGTTATCCTCAGAATGTTCTCTACAAATCCCAGAGAGAGATTTGGGCATCAGAAATATCATTTATACCCTTATAGAAATTAGTTTTTTACGCCTGCGCAGAGTGAAATTTCATAGGCAAATATCCTAATTATGCGGTACAACACAACTTAAATTTGATTTTAATGCTAGGAGGTCACAGTATAAGTATTAAGCTTTAAAAATATTAAAAAACGAATTTAAAAGCACTTATTTTTTTAATAATTGTTTCATAAAATATATATATATTTTTTTAATAAACCAATCATTTTGATAATTCCACATAGGAAAAGCAAGCTGCATCCCTTGCCTATCATATTTAGACACATTCATTCATAAGCCTAAGCACAGAAGCCTAACTTGAAACATGAAACATTTTGCACCACTTTTTTTAAAAAGGACAGTCATTATTTAAAATCAGAAACACGGATATGCTTATGTAAAAAGGCTATAGAAAAGGAAATCCTTACTTTAAATGTTTTCCTGTTATCCAAAATAATGAACCTAATTTTTGTAACTTTTAAAACAGCAGTCTGAAATGCAGGGTTTTACACCATGTTCTGTAGTGACAAAATCCTGGCTGAGTCAACATTCCTGTCTCTCCGTGGCCTACAATCAAAACAAGAGCGGCTGCTAAGCAGTTAAAACACAGCTGTTGTAAAGCTTTTTTTTGGTGTTGAAATGGAAGCACGGTGACTGTCTATTTAAAACTGAGGCATTTCAATGCATGTTTTATAATATGTGTTTTAGTTCAACAACATCCAATTTACTCAGATGATGTGTTTGCCTGTTTATATCTAATACAATGTATCTAAAGAAAATGGTATAACATCTTATTGTTTATTTATTGCAAAACACACAATGTCGGTTTTTTTAGGCCTATTTTATTCCTATTCAGTGAATTCTAATTTTATCTTTTAAGCATTGGCAGTTTGTACATGTGCATAGTTGCTTACTGTTGGAAACCGGCTATTTCTGGTAGGCTAAGGCTGATGCCAAAGCCAGGCAGAAACCACCATTCCAGTCAGGGCAAGGAAGTCACACGCCAAGATAACCCCTGCTCGCCCTCTAGGTAGCATGGCGCGGGCAGTCTAGGCTAAACTCGGAGGCGATGTGTAAAGCATTTGCGTCAGCGCACAACAGCAACAACATACTAGGTACACCACAAAAGAGACTCCACACAAGGTTATATATAACTTTTGTATTGTCAAAACATATCAGATAGAAATTACACATGTACATTGTGCCAACTGGCACGGCAATATTCACAAGGGATTATTTACAAGACAGGGCCACATGGGCCACTGTCTGAATCAACACTTTGCAGATATAGAAATACTTGTCAGAAATTAGAATAAAAGTATATAAACTTCACTGTAACACAAGGTAACAGTTATAGATCACATCCAGTAACTACTGGGAACAGGTAAGTAGCACCTACGCAACCCTAAACTCCTTGGGAGACTGTCACGCAGGGGACCAGGACCTCACTAGGACCACCTGTACTAAAAAGAACAACCACCTAAGTATCACACAGCATTTAGGGGTCTAAGAAAGAACACATTACCCATAATGTATGAAACACATTCAGAGGAGTAGTAAGAAAAACACATAATGCATAAACCTACACATTCAGCGGGGTTAAGAATAAGGCACATGATGCAATAAAATACATTCAGGGGTGCAGCGCAAGAAGACACATGATGACTAAACATTCAGAGGTGCAGCGCAGGAAAAGAAAGACACATAATGCATAAAAACATTCAGAGGTGCCAGAGCAATACAATAGCGCAAGAATCACATGATGTCTAAAAACATTCAGAGGTGCAGGAATAACACATGATGCAAGAGAACACATTCAGAGGTGCAAGAACCATATCATTGCGCAAAGACTCACATAAGCCACCACCTGTGGCAGTCCCTAGGCCAACTGGCCTTGTTGGGGCTCAGACGCCCTGAGTCTCAGTGTCAGGGTGCGTTGCCATGCAGCGCCAGTCTCAAAGTACCAAAAAGCCTAAACGTGGCAGCTGCCCACGAAGTGCTGGGCAACTGTGTACCAAAAGCTGTGGCAGGGCTCTCAGTAGCCCCTAGAACAAATCTGCGCCACCTGAGCCACACAGGCTCTAAAACAAACACTGCGCACGTTGGGGCCACACAGGCTCTGGCCAACACTGGTCAAACGTGGGAGCCACACTGGCTCTAAAGCAACATGCCCCCTGGAGCCTCCCTGGACTCTCCAAGCGTTGGGGCGACCCACTGTCAACTGGGGCCGCCCTTGAAGCCCTCGTCACGGTGGAGTCCCCTACGGGGGACTCTAACTTCTCAAAATGCCCCCAGAGCCTCTCAGGGCTCCAAATACAAAAATGAGGCGGGGAGCCCCTCCGGGCTCTGTGCACGTTGGGGCGACCCACTGCCAACCGGGGCCGCCCCTGAAGCCTTCATGGCTTCCTACTGGCACTAGGCGCGAGCTCGCGCCACTGCGGGGGGGGGGCGGACACCGACAACGTGTCCCGGCGCCCCTCCTCTCTTCTGCCCCCGCGTTGGAGCCTTGCAGGGCTCGACACAAAGACTGGCCCCTCGAGCCTTCCCAGGCTCTACACACCGTTGGAGCGGCCCGCTGCCCTACGGGGCCGCTCTGACGAAGGGGGACCTCCCAGGCACAGCCCCACTCGGCCCGCCCTCAGCCCAGACTCACCGGGGCTCACGGGGCGGCTCCTCTGTCTTCCTGGGGCAGGCGCCGACAATGCGCCTTGGGCCCCCAGGCTCTCCCCTCTCGGCATCGGCCACCATCTCCCCGCGCCTTCCTCCTCTTCCTCCCGCCTCACAGGCTGCGGGGCGGGACTTCCGGCCGGCCGCGCTGGGATTGGCCGGCCGGCCAGGTACTTCCGGGTCGCCGCGGGCAGCGCGGCGGCCCTCGCTAGGCAGGCAGGCGGGCAGAAATCGCGAGGTGGGCACTCGTAAATCAAATAAACAACTGGGCAAATCCAAGTCGGAAAAATAAGCGGAGTGGGCTCCCGCGCCGATCCGCCGCCGGCCTCCAGCAGCAACGCGCTTCCAAGCGCTATAGAGGCACACAAAGCGCTCCAGCACTAGAAGTGCAACCAAAGCGCCATGGGCAGGAAATAAAGCGCTCTCAGCGCTATGAAGGACAAATCCAGCGCTCCCAGCGCTAGAAGGGCAATAAAGCGCTCTCTCAGCGCTAGATGCAGATGAAGCGCTCCCTCAGCGCTACAGGGACAAGTCCAGCCAAGTCCTTCAGGGGGATGCAGCAAAGTCCCTCCAGGGTAAAGCAAAGTCCCCCATCCTTCCAGGACAGGCAGAGGGGTCCCCCAGAGGTCCAGGCATCCAGGGGCTGGACAGCGCCCGCCCCTGGTAGATTCCAGTCCGAAGTAAGAACAAGACAAGAACCTTTTGGAAGGGGCAGAGCCCCTTCTTATACACAGAAAAGGCTTTGAAGTCTTTAGAAGTCTTTGTGTAGGCGAGCCCTAAGCTCTGGGAGTATCTGGTTTCCCTCTCCTGTCAGCCTCAGGTCAGAGGTGACAGGGGGCCATCGGGAGGGAGAGTCATCCAGGGTGGGCCGACAGACACAGCCTGGCACCACCAGAGCTCTTTCCACTCCTTCCTAACAGCGGATGGGGGCCTTTCATCTACGGCTTGACTCAGACCCCCCTCCTCCAGACAGTCCATCTACCAACAGGCCCAGGCATGCCTGGGCCAGGCCCATCAGCCAATCCCGTGCTAGCAGACTCACTACACAATTATGCCAACTTCTAAAAGTGGCGCTTCTGGACTAGATACAGCCATGCCGCATACACCATTCTGCAGCATTCATTCTCACGAGTTCATACATATCAAACTCGCCCCTGCACTCCCCACGCATCAGGAATCTACCATGGGCATACATATTTCCCATTCATTCCTATGGGAGGGCAGGGCGCTCACCATCCATACACAGAAAGCACACGCACTTTACACTGTACCACAGTGAAAAAGTGCGCAGAGGCCTAAAATCACCAACCCAGGTTCCAAAAACAGGCTAGGAAAAAGCAAAAAGTCACGGGGTGAACCTGCCCAAAGGACCGGGTCCAACACTTACTTATCAATCTAATAGTAACATGTAGTTATTTAGCATATCATATGGTTCATTTCTGGATTGTTATTTAATTTGTATTTAATATTAATTAAATGACATTTTGCATAACGGACTGATGACAGCAAGAAAACACAAACAAACACATTGAGCTCATTCCAGACATATACAGAAGGGGTCATACACTCAGAATCACATAATATAGCGCGCTTAAGGCTAGCAATCCTTACACAAAGAGCGCAATCGCTATTTACTTACAGAAGTATCACTAATGTGAAAACCACAAACCACATAGACATTTAAACACACATTCAACCCACAGATCAACACTTTAGACAGAAACAAAGGACAGTCCACAGACTGTACTTAAACCAAACCATTTGTAAACACTAGTTGTAAGTCATATTTACAAGAAGCGCTTCTCAATAGTATTCCAAAAGAATGCAAAAAACAGCCCAACAAACTGTTTTATTTCCAAGAAGCCAAAATACACTCAATTCACTAGCTTTAGCTGGCAGAACACCAAAAAATTGCTCTGCATATCTCCTTTTATAAAAGTGCGCAAAAAAGGATCCTTGTTTGTATTATGTCCATATTTGAATTTCATGGGGATACAGAATCACCAAGGAAGAAATATGTTTTTATACCTAAACCTATCTAGCTATTCCCTCAGGGGAGCCGGCTAATTTAATTCACATCTCACTATGGTACCTCCAAAAAGCAACACATCATTCTTCAATGTTTGCTTGAAACAGGCATGCCAAAAATATTGTAGAATAAGCAAATACAATCAAAGTAGCGCTTAAGGTACTCTTCGTACGTTGCGCCGTTCAAACAAATTCAAATAGAGAAAAATCTCCTCATTACCTGCCTACATAAATTGCAATTTACATATTAAATACATACTAATCAAAAGTTGGCCAACGCAAATCTAAGCCACAGTAAGTGTTACTAAACTACCTTACCAATCCAAGGCATCAAAACCAACAGCAAGTGCCGCAGAACGACTCTTACCAAGATCGTTCCTTAGATAGCCACTTCTCTGATGAGGTCCCTGACCGGGCGCCATTTGTAGAAAATAGAAACCTTCTCAGGAGTCCCACTGATACTTGGTCCTTTTAAACCAACAAAGAAGAAATTGGCACAGAAGCTGAAATATAAAAAGAACATCTTTATTAACCTCAAATGAGGAAGACTACGTCTCACAGAAGTCTTAGCAACTGAATGAGGCAATCTGAGGAGTACAGAAAACAGAGGCCTTATATATGCTTAGGGTTACATAGTCTTTTTTTTTTTTTTGCAAAAAAACGGAGTTTGGTCCTGGGACAGGGGGTCAACTGGACCGTAATATAATAAAACAAAATAATAAAACAAAAACAATGTTGTCCCCCAGGATAATTTTCTCTCACAACTTTGAGACTACAAACAAGGGAAAAAAACCTATTGTTTGTATGGGTTATTTTATTCAAACCCTTTTAGAAATTTTTTATTAAATCATTTTGAAAGGCATTTTTACGGTTGAGAAAAACACTACTTACAAACATTTACACTATTTACAGCTATCATACAAACAATTCTAAACACAAAACAATAACTATGTACAAATGAATCCACAGTTATAAACAAGCTTCTTTTACAATAAGAAAAACAACAATTCTGTTCGCACAAATAATCAATCTTTGTGAAAAATACAACTTATTAGAAAGCCCAACCAGGGTCAAAACAACAGGAAGAGGCAACAGAAAAATCACTTTGTACTCAACAATCAGTTACAGTTGACAAATGACTGTTAACTTTGCTCAATCAAAAGTGCCTATTCGCCGTTATGCCGACGCGTTTCAAATCTGGATGAAATCACAGATTCTCTTCAGGGCTCTGTCAGTGTGGTATTCTATAAAGATAAAGGAAGCTTGATTTAGCCACTATTTACAAAGATTGAGGACCTCCCCCTAGAACACAGGGACAGAAGTCGCAGGTTTTTTACCTTTTCATATGGATAACGCGATCCCGCGGTCCAATCATTCAAATAGAGAGGGGCCTTTTATTATGCAGAGGTTCTGTTAAAAAGATTATGAGAAAGGGATTTAATACCAAGCCTCTCAGAGACGTGCAGGTAGATGGTCCCACAATTTCAAAGCACACATTCCGTACCTTAAATTGTTTAAAACGGGGGCACCACTAGTTATTTTCTCCAAACATGGTTCTTCCGCTGTGTACTCATTAACGCTGCCGCCTGAAAAGCAACAGACATGTGCTGTACTTACTAAATGACCGTTCACTTTGCTAGCTCGATCTAAAACAGCGGTTTGCCTAACTGTTGGCGTACCTGGGTTTCTTTCTGAGGGGCAGTGAGTGATTTTGCTGTTATGCCGGACTCTCGCTGATGGGCGGGGATGCCTCCGCGGTATAACACTGCGTGCTT
Source organism: Lissotriton helveticus (assembly GCF_964261635.1). Taxonomy (NCBI): domain Eukaryota; kingdom Metazoa; phylum Chordata; class Amphibia; order Caudata; family Salamandridae; genus Lissotriton; species Lissotriton helveticus. The sequence continues at coordinate 1,476,866,990 of NC_136065.1, forward strand.
CAATCTCGCTTCGATCTGAAATAATTATATTGAAATTGTAAAGCGCGAAGAAGCTACTTGTCTACCATCTACAGGAGACGCGCCAACACTCACCTCTCTTTCCAACCACGTACCAGGAAATGCGAACTCATTGGTGGAAAACCACCATGTGAGGCAACTACTTCATAGCTAATCCGCCGCTGAGCATTGTGGACTTTGTAGTTAAACAGATACTTCAAGTTTATAGGCGGGAAATCTCAGATAAAGAGTTGAGCCCCGTTTGGGTACTATTGAATTTTAGTATCAAATACGCTTCTTTTCTCAGAAGCATTTCATCGCTGTTTCCACTCAAATTAGTTTGATTCAAGTTGAACAGCACAGTCCACTTGAACTCATTTTCCCCATGATTTTGATCAATAAAGTGTTGGACAAGGGGCGCTGTGAGCACTCTGTTCTTAATGCGTGACCTATGTTGCGTCATGCGTGTGTTGGCCTGTTGGTTTGTTTTACCTATATAAATTTTAGGACAAGGGCAAATAATAGCGTACACCACGTTTTTAGTTCTACAATTCGTGAAGTTCGAATGGGTCCACGTTGTAGTAGTGTGGCAGAAAGTTTTCCCTTCAATCGTTGTATCGCAAGCGATACAATTCCCACATCTATGGTGGCCCTCGATTGGTTTCAGTCCCCATTTGGACAATAAGTCGCTTTTTGGTTTTGGTATTCTAATGTCTGCGCGAACTAATTGTTGGCCAATATTCTGGGTTTTTTTAAAGGCAAATATTGGGCGGGGAAATGGCATTTCCAATTGTTCTAACAAATGCCAATGTTTCAAAACCATCTGTCGAATTTTGTGAGTTTCCGCACAAAACGTGGTAACGCAAACTAAGCTTTCAAGTTCACGCTTCTGTTTTTTCTCAAAGAGACATTCTCTTGGTGTATAACGAGCCCTCTTAAACGAATGCTTAAGTAATTTACTTGGGTAGCCTCGTTTGACCAAATCATTGCAAAACTGTTGGCCATGTTCCTCGAACTGGTCAATTTCTGAACAATTTCGCCGAATTCTGAGGAGTTGTCCATAAGGCAAGTTCGCCCTCAGGTTTATTGGGTGCGAACTGCCATAATGAAGGATGGTGTTTTTATCCGTTTTCTTCCTGAAAAGTGATGATTTCAAGATGCCTCCCACATTACTCATTTCAACATCAAGAAAGGTCATTTTAACGTTACTTGAATCTAGTGAGAATTGTATGTCACGATGTCTCGAATTTATCCATTGGTGAAAGTTACTCAAGTCGGCGGGGCTCCCCTGCCACAGGAGCCACACGTCGTCGATGTAACGATACCAATGCATTATATTTTGTGAGTAGGGGTTGTTTGTCTCTATGAATCTTTTTTCATATTCCGCCATATAAAGGACGGCCATTTCAGGAGCATAAGGGCACCCCATCGCGGTGCCCTTAACTTGCATGTAGAAATCGTCATTGAAACGAAAATAGTTCTTTTTCAGCGTGATCTCTGCCAATCGCAGTATAAAGGATGTAGGGACTTTATGGGGTCTCTCTCTGGAGTCCAAATAAAGTTCAATCACTTCTAATGCCTCCTCCTGAGGTATTTGAGTGTAGAGGGACGTAACGTCCATTGTCACCATTAATTGTACTGTGTCATTAAATACAGTACCCTCTACTTTTGACAGAAAATCCGTTGTGTCCCGTAAGATATGCCTTCACTTCCGTCACAAATGGCTTCAAAAAGAAGTCCACAAATTTGGACAAGGGCTCGAGACACGAATCGCACCCCGAAACAATTGGTCGTCCGGGGGGATCCGACGAGTTTTTATGAATTTTGGGCAGAAAATATGCCACTGGAGTTCTGGGAAATTTTTTGATTAAAAAATCAGTTTCCTTGGGGCCTAAAAAACCACTATCTTTGCCATTTTGTACAACATCTGCAATCAAAGATTGAATTTGCTGAATCTTTGATTGCAGATGTTGTACAAAATGGCAAAGATAGTGGTTTTTTAGGCCCCAAGGAAACTGATTTTTTAATCAAAAAATTTCCCAGAACTCCAGTGGCATATTTTCTGCCCAAAATTCATAAAAACTCGTCGGATCCCCCCGGACGACCAATTGTTTCGGGGTGCGATTCGTGTCTCGAGCCCTTGTCCAAATTTGTGGACTTCTTTTTGAAGCCATTTGTGACGGAAGTGAAGGCATATCTACGGGACACAACGGATTTTCTGTCAAAAGTAGAGGGTACTGTATTTAATGACACAGTACAATTAATGGTGACAATGGACGTTACGTCCCTCTACACTCAAATACCTCAGGAGGAGGCATTAGAAGTGATTGAACTTTATTTGGACTCCAGAGAGAGACCCCATAAAGTCCCTACATCCTTTATACTGCGATTGGCAGAGATCACTCTGAAAAAGAACTATTTTCGTTTCAATGACGATTTCTACATGCAAGTTAAGGGCACCGCGATGGGGTGCCCTTATGCTCCTGAAATGGCCGTCCTTTATATGGCGGAATATGAAAAAAGATTCATAGAGACAAACAACCCCTACTCACAAAATATAATGCATTGGTATCGTTACATCAACGACGTGTGGCTCCTGTGGCAGGGGAGCCCAGCCGACTTGAGTAACTTTCACCAATGGATAAATTCGAGACATCGTGACATACAATTCTCACTAGATTCAAGTAACGTTAAAATGACCTTTCTTGATGTTGAAATGAGTAATGTGGGAGGCATCTTGAAATCATCACTTTTCAGGAAGAAAACGGATAAAAACACCATCCTTCATTATGGCAGTTCGCACCCAAGAAACCTGAGGGCGAACTTGCCTTATGGACAACTCCTCAGAATTCGGCGAAATTGTTCAGAAATTGACCAGTTCGAGGAACATGGCCAACAGTTTTGCAATGATTTGGTCAAACGAGGCTACCCAAGTAAATTACTTAAGCATTCGTTTAAGAGGGCTCGTTATACACCAAGAGAATGTCTCTTTGAGAAAAAACAGAAGCGTGAACTTGAAAGCTTAGTTTGCGTTACCACGTTTTGTGCGGAAACTCACAAAATTCGACAGATGGTTTTGAAACATTGGCATTTGTTAGAACAATTGGAAATGCCATTTCCCCGCCCAATATTTGCCTTTAAAAAAAACCAGAATATTGGCCAACAATTAGTTCGCGCAGACATTAGAATACCAAAACCAAAAAGCGACTTATTGTCCAAATGGGGACTGAAACCAATCGAGGGCCACCATAGATGTGGGAATTGTATCGCTTGCGATACAACGATTGAAGGGAAAACTTTCTGCCACACTACTACAACGTGGACCCATTCGAACTTCACGAATTGTAGAACTAAAAACGTGGTGTACGCTATTATTTGCCCTTGTCCTAAAATTTATATAGGTAAAACAAACCAACAGGCCAACACACGCATGACGCAACATAGGTCACGCATTAAGAACAGAGTGCTCACAGCGCCCCTTGTCCAACACTTTATTGATCAAAATCATGGGGAAAATGAGTTCAAGTGGACTGTGCTGTTCAACTTGAATCAAACTAATTTGAGTGGAAACAGCGATGAAATGCTTCTGAGAAAAGAAGCGTATTTGATACTAAAATTCAATAGTACCCAAACGGGGCTCAACTCTTTATCTGAGATTTCCCGCCTATAAACTTGAAGTATCTGTTTAACTACAAAGTCCACAATGCTCAGCGGCGGATTAGCTATGAAGTAGTTGCCTCACATGGTGGTTTTCCACCAATGAGTTCGCATTTCCTGGTATGTGGTTGGAAAGAGAGGTGAGTGTTGGCGCGTCTCCTGTAGATGGTAGACAAGTAGCTTCTTCGCGCTTTACAATTTCAATATAATTATTTCAGATCGAAGCGAGATTGAAGCACGCAGTGTTATACCGCGGAGGCATCCCCGCCCATCAGCGAGAGTCCGGCATAACAGCAAAATCACTCACTGCCCCTCAGAAAGAAACCCAGGTACGCCAACAGTTAGGTAAACCGCTGTTTTAGATCGAGCTAGCAAAGTGAACGGTCATTTAGTAAGTACAGCACATGTCTGTTGCTTTTCAGGCGGCAGCGTTAATGAGTACACAGCGGAAGAACCATGTTTGGAGAAAATAACTAGTGGTGCCCCCGTTTTAAACAATTTAAGGTACGGAATGTGTGCTTTGAAATTGTGGGACCATCTACCTGCACGTCTCTGAGAGGCTTGGTATTAAATCCCTTTCTCATAATCTTTTTAACAGAACCTCTGCATAATAAAAGGCCCCTCTCTATTTGAATGATTGGACCGCGGGATCGCGTTATCCATATGAAAAGGTAAAAAACCTGCGACTTCTGTCCCTGTGTTCTAGGGGGAGGTCCTCAATCTTTGTAAATAGTGGCTAAATCAAGCTTCCTTTATCTTTATAGAATACCACACTGACAGAGCCCTGAAGAGAATCTGTGATTTCATCCAGATTTGAAACGCGTCGGCATAACGGCGAATAGGCACTTTTGATTGAGCAAAGTTAACAGTCATTTGTCAACTGTAACTGATTGTTGAGTACAAAGTGATTTTTCTGTTGCCTCTTCCTGTTGTTTTGACCCTGGTTGGGCTTTCTAATAAGTTGTATTTTTCACAAAGATTGATTATTTGTGCGAACAGAATTGTTGTTTTTCTTATTGTAAAAGAAGCTTGTTTATAACTGTGGATTCATTTGTACATAGTTATTGTTTTGTGTTTAGAATTGTTTGTATGATAGCTGTAAATAGTGTAAATGTTTGTAAGTAGTGTTTTTCTCAACCGTAAAAATGCCTTTCAAAATGATTTAATAAAAAATTTCTAAAAGGGTTTGAATAAAATAACCCATACAAACAATAGGTTTTTTTCCCTTGTTTGTAGTCTCAAAGTTGTGAGAGAAAATTATCCTGGGGGACAACATTGTTTTTGTTTTATTAGGGTTACATAGTCAGCATAAGACCAAGGGGCAGAACTGGCACATGTAAGTATGCAAAAATGACTAATATGGGCAAGCAAGATCTGCTTGCTCAACAAAGTGGGAGGAGCTAACAGTTGCTAATTCTGGTGAACACATCCTGGCATATACAGACTAGAAAGAGTTGCAAGGACATCTGCAAGCTCAACTGAGCATGTGCTAAGGTGGAAGATGCTAAATATAGTTCGTTTCTATGCAGATTACAAGAGCAGTCAACACTGAGGGAGGACAGAGCACATGACGAGCACGTGGCAGCACATGGCAAACAAGATGGCTGCCAGAAATACAAAATGGCTTCCAGCTCATGCTAACAAATCCATCCAATCTTTAACACTCTACTACATGTCTTAAATGCCACACAGAAAAAGGGGATTTCATCTCTGTAGGTTGTGGACCTGCAGACAAATCCAGACTTTCTAGAAGTCAGTAGAAAAGGTCACTTTCATCCCCGAAATTGCATTGTTAGACACCTTAAATGATTTTTGCCTCAAACACATACGAGAAGCCCATTCTGGGTTAGGTGCTTGTGCTCCTAAAAAAGGGACTTTGCACACAGAGGGATGCAATAAGAGGCCCCTAGTCTTGTAAGATGGAAGGCTGAATAGATACTTGTAGCATGCTGAAGCACCAATATATGGGACATGTGGGTGCCCTCCAAAGCAAATGTGGCACCACTGGGGTTTGTGGTGGAAAAATGGCGCTTTTGTCTAGGGCAGAAAACATCCATTTATCGGCCCTGCACAGGGGTTGCAAACCACTTACAAATGTTAAAGACAGATATGTAAGGGAGGCCCGGACTTTCAGTGAGATGAAAAAACTGGAGGGTCTATCAAAGGGGCGTGACCAATGTAATTAAGGGCATTGCATAAAAACACATAAGCTAAAAGTCTGCACTTAGCATAGTATACCGACAGACTTGTATTTTGCTTTTTCTGTCATTGCATCCAGATATTTTATACAACAAGTAACATCATACCTACAACAAGGCAGGACTATTGGCTTTGTCAATGGTTGTTAGTGGCATGAGATAAATTAGCAGCAACTATGGCTTGTTGTATTTAATATTGAAAAAGCTTCGTGTTAGACCTGACATCATTGGCGTGAGTCTCCCTTCCACTTTTTGACGGATTGCCTCCTCTGTTTTGACATATTTTTGCTGGTTGTATGTTTTGGGCACTGTGCCACTACTAATCAGTGCCACAGTGCAAGTGCTCCCCATGTTAAATTAATATACTGATTGGATTCCATGAATGGCTTATTTGATTTACTGTCAGCCCCTAGTACAGTGCACCATGTGTGCCCAGGGCTTGTAGAGCAAATGCTGCTGGTGGGCTTGCAGCACTGGTTGTGCCACCCACAGAAGCAGATTGTAAAGTATGTCTCAGGCGTGCCATTGCAAGGCCTGTGTGTAGTCTGTGACTACCATGTCGACTTGGCCAAGTGCACCCACTTGCCAGTCCCTAAACCTTCCCTTGGCTTCATATTAGACACCCCTATGGTAGGCCCAAGGGTGGGGTGCATTCTAAGTATAAGGTAGGACATGCTCTGATGTGTGTAGCATGTTTTAGTAGTGAATTACAGCCATTTTCGTTTTTCACTATTGAAGGCTACCTGTTCTCATAGATTAGAATGGAAGTGAAGCTTGTTACATCCCTACAATCATAACTGACTCAGGGAACATGGTAGAAATTCGAGTTTAGTATGCTTGAACTCAGAATAATAAAATACATCTTTTAGTAAAGTTTATTTTAATATTCTGTGTTTGCAAATACCACTTTTAGAAAGTAGGTATTTGCTTGCCTAACCATTTGAGCCCGCCTCTGCTGACTTGTGTATTCATTGTCTGGGTTTGTGTGTGACAGAGATGGGGAAATTCCAGGAGACAGTCTGGGACAGCCCAGTGGTGAATAGGGAAATTTACCTCCAGATGGGAGGGGGAGAGTGCACCTGACACCTGAATAGGGCTGGGCCTTCCCTCCACAATGCTGGCTCCACCCCCTGTGGCTTGTCTGATGTCTCTGCCCTGCACAGTGAAAGGAGAAGGGGAATCCTGTCAACAGAGTACTCCAGAGCTGCATCTTCCCTACCCTGTGCTGGCTCCACCTCCTGCGGGGCGTCTGATGTTTCTGCCCTGCACAGTGAAAGGAAGAGAAGAGTCATGTAAACACAGTGCTCCGGAACTGGCTTAAACTAGGCAGTGGCCTCTCTGCCTTCAGAGAACAAAGGATTTTTTGGTATAAATATTGGGACCCAGTCCCACAGACTTTAGATCACTTCTCAAACAAGAAACCTTCCTGCCAAGGAGAAGAACCAAGGAAGCTGCAGGAGTTTGGACTGCCCCTCTGCCAGTGTGCTGTTTGCTGGGTTGGCCTGCAGTGGTTGCTTCAATGCCAAGGGAAAGGAGAAGGAACTTTGTAAGGACTTTCATCTACAGAATATTCTTCAAGGGCTTGAACTGTGCTTGCCTCCTGTTGAAGTCTCAGGGCCAAAAGACTTCACCACCAGCTCCCTCCTGAATTTCCTTGCTGGGAATTCTGACTCCAGTCACTTGTGTGCCGCTGGGAGCTGGAAGCGCGACGCATCGAGAAGAAGCGTGTCGCTGCCGCAGCTGAAATCATCGCAACACCGGAGAAGCGAGAGTTCGTCGCATCTCCCTGGAAGCGTGTGTTCATCGAAGCTGTCTGCTGTCGCATCGCCGGAGAAGCGCGACGCATCGAGAGAGCTGTCATCGCATCACCGGAGAAGCGCACCTGTCGCGGCTCCAAAGTACAGAGTCGTCGCAAGGCTGCCAGGGCGTCATTGCATCGTTATCGCATCGCCGCATCAAGGGCGCCATCTTCTCGCATCGCAACTGGATCATCGCATCGGCATCGCATCAGGGCGCCATCTTGCGCACCGCAACAGGTCGAGAATCTACGCATCACCTCCGCACCGGTAAGGCTCACGACGAGTCCCCTACTCTGCGCAAGCATTGAGGAAGGACGCAACCGTTCCCCTGGGTCACGGAACTGACGCATCTCCCCTTTTGCGAGCCTTTTGTTCACTTTGCGTGCCGCATCCAAGAACTTTGTTGAGAACTTTGTCGCATTTACCATCAACTTGAATTAAGAGACTGTCATCATCTTTTAAGTAACCTTTAGTATAGTATTGTGGATTTTTGTTGTTTGTGGTCTTGTGTTTAAGTCTATATAAAGAATACCTATTTTTATAAAACCTGTGTTGTGTCCATCTGTAGTGCTATCACTGTGTTACTGTGTATATTCACAAATGCTTAACACACTGCCTCTGAGATAAGCCTGTCTGCTCGTGCCAACCTACCAAGGGGGTGAGCAGGGGTTATTAAGGAGAGTAATCCCCTTGTCCTGACTTAGAAGTAAGGGTCCCTATTTGGACACAGGTGCTAACCATTGCCAACTAGAGACCCCCAGATCTAACACTTCCACTTAAAGCCCTGCTGACACCACGACGATGTTGCTGCTCCTCAGTTTAAAATAAAATAAGGGAAATTCCAGAGAGAAAATGACTCTCTTTAAGGATTTCCCTTCCCCTAAAATGCTCACATGGCATGACATCATGCCATAACTTTTCCACTACTGAGAAGTGAGCAGTGTAAAGCACGTGAACATCGATGTGCCTGCTGTCATTGCAGTCTGGAAAAACAGACCACCTGTATCAAGGCACAAAACAGAGCTCGAAAGAGACCCGTTTCGAGGATCCCTTAAAAAAACTGCTGGTGCTCAGACCCGGTGAGACCCGGCCCACTTAAAGCCCTGAGGGAGGCATGAATTCCACCTAGCTGACCCCGCAGTGATGTTGCCCTGTTTCACCTCATTTCATTGGATTCTTAGGGCCACATGTACTACACATTTCAGTGGTCGCTAACGGAAAAATCGGGCCTTTTGCGACAGCTAAAGAGTCGTTTGGCAACTACTAACTTTATTTTGCGAGTCGGTAACCTATTACCAACTCGCAATATAGGGTCTGCGAGTCGGTATTAGGAAGGGGCATTTCAAGGGCATCCCTTCCTAACAGTGAGTCACAGGTGCATGTATTTGCGACCGGAAAGCTGTCGCAAAACATTTATATTTTACCGACTCCGTGAAGTAGGTGGTAACCCATTCATGAACGTGAAGGGGTCCCCAAGGGACTCCTTCACCTTTGTGAATGTGGGCGCAAACATTTTTTAAGAGCAGACAGTGGCCCCACAGACCACTGCCTGCTATTAAAAATTAAAAGGAAGATTTTCCTTTTTATTTTTGAAATATAAAGGAAAACGGGCTGCATGTAAAAAAAATGGCTTAATTTAAAAAGCAATCACAGACCTTGTAGTCTACTGATCCCAGCAGGCCACCATCCCTGTGAGTGCTGGATATTCCGAATTGCGACCTGCCTCATGAATATTGATGATGCAGGTCAATTGTGACCCCATTGGGAATCGCAAATAGTGTCTGAGACACTGTTGTACATCGCATTTTGCGAGATACTGATTGCGGGTTACAAAAAGTCACAATTAGGAACTCGAAAATGTTTTCGTAGTGCATGTGGCCCCAAGTCTCCGTGTGTTAGACTATGGCGACTATGGCATTTTCAAATGCTGACTCACCAGCTGCGAATTAATGCAGTAATCCCCTGCCTCTGGCTGGAGTTCCTCGCATGTCTCATGTTTAGTATTAATGGACTTGAAGACTGAATCTAAAAAACCTCCCACACAGGTCTCGACAGGTTACACAAATATTAGTCCAAACTTTCCAATAAATCTGTCCCTAGGGCAAAGATCTGCAACTCTCCTGATCTCTGCCTCTGGAAGCAGAGGCTTTGTGTTTGAAAACCACATGTGAACCCCGGGAACTGCTTCTTTTTCTTGCAGACCGCCGGTGCAAACGAAAACACTTTAGGAAATGTATCCAAAACAGCTCGCTTGGCCCTTGCGCCAGTTGGTTGGGGTGCCCGGCAACTGCGTGCATGCCCGTAACTTTTACCACCGTGTGGTCATGTCGACTCAAGTCTGCTTAACCAAGTGGATACACAAGGTTTAATCTAGTTTTCTAAAGCATCTGTGAAATTGTCTTTTTAAAAGGGGGAGGGGAGGTGCCCTCTTGTAATTTCATGAAACATAGGCCCTTGCTATTAAACCAGCTTTGTGAGCGCAGTATATGACAGTTCTTCATTGCGCACTCTCTGTTGTATTCATTCATTTCATTAGGTAACATAGCAACCACGCGTTGGCATGGCCATCTGATACGGTGTAATGACTGCATTCTTGATCCAGACATGTGCTGTCTCTTTGAGATGCGATGTGGGCAATTTTGTTCTGCTCTTGTAACTTTTTATAAAGTGTTTCTAGTTAGTGGCTAAAATATGGACGTGGTGCTCCAGTGATAACTTGTACACCGTGTTCATGTGCTTGACACTTCTCCATCTGGGTTGAGTTAAAAGCACGTGATGCTCGCTGAAAAGAATTACAACCGAGAGAAGTATGAATAACTGTGAGGCACGACGAAGGAAGTTCCTCGCATCAGCCTTAGGGAGGCCAACTCTTTTGGATTCTGAACCCAGATGTTTCAAGGAGCTACATTCGATGAGCCATTCTGTTACTTACTTTGACTCAATCCATATCTCACTGATAGGTTTTCAGGACTACATGGAAACTAAATTAAACGCGGAAAGTAATTATTTGCCTACAGAGTAGCATTTGCTAATATGTAAAGTCATCTGTATCTATATTTATTTATATTTGTCTAACTATTATCCTAGTGGCGTCCAAACATTGTACAAGGATTCGGGTTTATCGTGCATAATCTATATAGACTTTAAAAAATAACATGGCAACAGCTGTTGCTGAGTACTAGAAATAGAAAGTCTTTAGCACATACCAACCTCAGGTGTTGTTCTAGGAGGAAATCGCCAACGAGTGTAGGATAAAAGCAGAAGAAGCGGATAAGAGAACACATGGGCACGTGAGTGATTCAGATTTAGCAGTCATGGCACCTGTGACCCTAAGTTATGAGCGCTGAATGTCCCCGACAACTGATACTAACCAAGGCCCTATTCCGACTTTCTAAAGAATCACAGAATAGAAACGTCAACCAACATATGAGAATTGTTCTTAACCTTACAGTATGTGGATGTGTTACCTAATGGAGATAACATCCTCATGTATCCCTGGGCCAGGCATGCAGGTGTAGCTGCATGGTCCGCCCTTCAACTAAACAAATCCATGAAACTACAGTGAAATCATACACTCTACCAAATTGCAGTACAACGTCTGAAATGTCAGGCAGTTGTGAATAACAGAACACAGTTGTGGGTTAAGTATTGTATCTCCCCTGACTGCAGAGAGCTTCATAATGGGACACAGAGATCACATGCTGGCCTCTCCCTGTTCATGGATATGAAGCAGGTTAATCTGTACAGCATACAGCAATGCATAGGTGAAGATTTTTATGAGGACCTCAATAATTATATGGTTATTGTCAGGGCCATTGGAATTATGCGATTGTGCGGCAAGGGCATTTTGCACATAGATTTCCCGCTTTGGCCACATAATCCATCATCAGCTGCATAATCTGCATGTTTTAACAAAAAAAAAAATCCTCTCGACTTCAAATGGTTCAAAAGTTACTAAAACACCCGACACCTGTTGCAGTGCATTGAAAGGCTCTTTGCAAAGTTTGACTGGTATCCTTTCTGTTGCTTATTGCTGTATTTGAGCATTAAGCTACGCTAATGAGGCAACCAATGCCCAAAAAGTGTGAAAATGAGAAAATAATGAAGTAATACCATCACAAAATGGGTCGCATTACGCTGCATAATTTGCCTTTTCTTGTCGCATAATGAATCCCTCCCCTGCTGCATAATTCCAGCGGCCCTGGTTATTGTTTATTACTTTACATACACGTTTTTGTTGGAGGTCGGAAACCACTGAAAGGTGTGGTTTTCAGTGTGGGGTGGGGAGAGTTTTATATTTAAACCCTAACAAGTTTCACACACCATACACAGAGTAGGGGTTCAAATATCATATAAACATGCTACTCAAGATGGTCAAAGTCCATATCCCTATAGTAGCTTACATTTAGACATAGTTAGAATTTCCAATGACACATAAACCCACACTGTTCACCTGGAACATCAGAGGTCTCAACAACCGCCGCAAAGTGCTGGAAGTTGTAACATTCTTAGCCAAAATAGTAGTATTATAGGGCACCCATTTGACTGGATGTCGGGGTTGTTAGTTTGCTAGCAGGTGGTGCTCTGCCACATATATTTCGTCTTACTCCAACTACTCTAGAGAGGTAGCCAACCTCATGTAAAAAGGTACTCCATTTTAAGCATTTCATGCAGCACCAGGTACCATGGTGACATTTGCAATAATGGAAGGCTTCAGTGCTTAATTTGTAAAAAAAAAAAGAAGTGCAGGTGCTGAAAATGTTGCCAAGGAGGCCACCGCTGACGTCTTCCTCCGGTGAGGCCCACTTTCAATACTCTCACTGCCTCAGTCTCTATCTTCTAACCTTGATCTGGTGTCTGTCCCCTAAGTCTTTGCTCAAAGAGTCTATCCTCTAACCTCTGTAATTGTTTTCTATCATCTTTGTCACACCCTGTATTTCTGATTTGCCCTCTATTCATTTTAGCCCTGCCCTTTTATCTCTTCACTTTTATCCATGCTCTGCTCTCTCTCCCCTCGATCTTGGCTCTTTACTATCATTCTCTCGCAGTGATTAGCTGTGTCTCCATTTTATCATGTGTCTGCTTTTTTTCCTCTGTCCTGTCCTCCACGTCCTTTCATTCTATCTTCTCTCTTCTTAATGCTTTCTTCTTCACATCATGGCTGCTTTCTCTTTGTATCTGATTTGCTGTCCTCCTTTTCTTCTACTTTGCTCAGTTATATCTCTCTCCTCTCTTGTTGTTTCTTCTCCTCTTTACTCTTGCTGTCTCTCATCTCTAACACTGCAGCTGCCTGTGACCCCTGTCGTCAGCCTGTACATGTCCCTGCTATTTTGAACTCTGTGTTTTCCTGTTGTCATTCCTAAAGAAGCGGAAGAGGACGTGTTTTACTTTCTTACCTACACCGAGTGCAAAAACAAAATGTACACCAAATGAAAATGCTTTTTTGAATATATTAATCAGTGTGATATGACTGGGTTTATTGCAGAACAGGCGGCTGCTTGAGCACAGCAGGTCATGTCACTGCTAGTGCTACCTGTAAGTAGTAGGTCCAGGGATGGCGACAGCATCGACATCCACTGCTCAGCTTGCTGCGACCCTGCCTGCTACACCACAGGCATTGTCCCCAGCAGTAAAGCTGCCAATGCCGGTAAGTATGGCTGTGGTGCCTACTGGACTCACTCATGCTTAGCAATTACCATGCTGGGGTGCAGCGCACAGATTCTACAGGTGACGCCATGGCGCACAGAAGCTGTGTTGGGCCACAGCCGCATCAAGCACATTGAGGATAGCAGCAATGCAGGGCTGCCGAATATGCTACTCTGGCTACGCAACAAGTGGAAAAACCACACTTACTTTCATTTATTCTTCCTCAAGAGCCTTCACTCCCAAGTTCCAAATGCGCTCTTGCAGCTTTCTTGCCTCAACTCAGTCATGATCCAGCCCCCAGCTACAATTATCCAATGGGAGGTTTAGGCTCAGGCAGTGGCAGGGTGCAGCAGACATGGGGAATATGATGCAAGCCATAGTTTGTTGATGACTTCTTAGATTTGTGATCAGCATAATGATATCATCACTAATGTGGTGATACACAATCATGCCTGCCTGGACAGGCGTATGTCGGCCTCCCTATGAACATTTACTAGCCAGTCACCATGCAATGTATGTTATTCTTTTTATTTTGAATTTGAACAATTAATATTGAGACCACCACCTGCAGGTTCAGAAATTGTAGCCCCGGCCCTGTGAAAGAAGTGCAGTTGCTGAGCACCTAAAAGCACCTGCTCAAATTAAGCACTGGAAGGCTTCTAAACAAAGAATACAAAAGGCCCCTAACAGGCAACCCTAGATTCGTCTAATGAAATTGGGTCTATCCCTGAAAACAATAGCTTGAAGTTGGTGTGAGAAAATGGGGTTCTGCTGCAGTACCCCCTCACTTTTTGCCTGGCTTTTGATGCAGCTTTGACTGTAGAGTACTGGGTCCCTGCTGTCCGGGTTCCCAGTACCAGTATTCTTTCTCTAAAAACATGTCCACAATTGGTATTTCTGCCTCCTATATGTCCCTAGTAAATGGTAACCTGGGTACCCGTGACCTGGAAACTGAAGAGGGTCCCTTGGGACGCCCTCACTGGGACAATGCCACTGACCTTGCAGCCTACATGCCCCTGTGAGGGAGTAAATGACAAAGTCAACAGGGCACCCTGCCTGAGTGCAATGTCAGCTAGCACTGCCTGACTGTATAAGTATGTTACTCCTCTAGCAGGCCTCACAGCTGCCACAAGGCAGGGTGCAGTATACTCCTGGTGAAGGCATATCTGCATGGTCAGATGTGCCTCTACAATCTTGGGCACTATTTCCCAATACTGTAAGTACCTTTGAAGCCATATAGAGTACATGGGCTGGAAACTTGACAACTTGAGTACCACAGCACCATTATGGCTTTACTGACTATAGGAGTGTTTGGTACCAAACTACTCCTCTCAATAAATACACACTGATGCCAGTCAGAGAGGCCCCCTGAATCCCTAGCAACACTGGTGTGGTCTCTGACTGGCTCTAGGCAGCCAGCCACCACTAGACATGTTTCTGGACCCCTGGGTAGAGAGCCCCTGCTCTCTTGGACCAGAAACAATGCACATCCTGGGCATGTCATGCCTCCTCCCCAGGATGGGCCAGTGCTCAAAGAGCAAAGTTTCAAAGGCCTGCCACCTTTGTAATGCGAACCCCAGCCTCTGCGGCTCGCACAAGACGGCAGCCCCTGGTATACACCCCCACTTTGGGGGGAAAAATCCAAAAAGATAGGAGTTGAGCCCACCTCTGTAACTCAACCCCTTATGTGGGGGGAAGCGAGGTGAAACACAACTTTCAGTCCTCACCATCTTATGGATGCGGGGATCCCTCCAATCAAGGCTAGGTCTATGCCTCCTCCCATAGGAGGGCGGAATAATTGGGGGTGTAGCCACTCCAGGTAAGTCGCCCACTGGCCCTACCTTATAAGGCCCTAAAACACCTCCTAAATTTAGTATTGAAGGGGCTCCCCCAGAACTGACCTTCAGATGTGATGACCTACGGAGCAAGACAACAGCTGCCTTAGCCCCAGCTCTACCGGCCTGTCTCCAGCTTCTGCGAACCTGCAACCTGTCTTGTAGCCAGAGACCTTTGAAATCCTGATAGGGCTGCTGCCTTCGACAAAGGCTCCAATCTTCATCAGACAGTGGACCTGTCAAAAAAGAAACAAACTGCAAGGGAGGACCGACCCTTGTTGGCGCGACTCCCTACATTAAAATAACTCCAAGAACCACCACAGTTGAGGACTGACACTGGTTTCAATGCAACTTACTGTTAACAAAGATCTCCCCTAGACCCCAGTGGTAGAGGACCGGCACATGTGTCAACAAAACACTATCCTGCCTGAAGAAAGCCCTACAACTGGACAAACTTGAGGGATCCTCTCTGCTCCACAACTCAAGTTGCCCACAGCTCTGGGCCTGAGAGCCTGTACCATCCTCCTAGGGGCACTGCCAGTCGCCTCCTGCACCATCTGCTTGACCACGATCTCTTCAAGATGATCTAACGACGGCGAAACCCCATCTGATCCACAGCCGTCGACTGCCAGCGACCACAGCGGTAATGGCGCTTGCCGCCTGCTGAAATCTATCCCGCTCATTGCCCCCCGCTGACACTTAGGGTAAGGATCGTTATTGGTATCGGCCACCTCGGCGAAGATATCGAAATCAGCACTGTACAGGTGCCCCAGTCCCCCACGACCGACTCCGCCCTCTGTGTGAGTCTGATCACCCGAAGACTAGAATTGTAAGTTGTGTACTCACTTGATACATCCCTCAATTGATTTCCTCCACTGTTCGAACATTGCACTGTCGACTCTTATTCATGAAAAGTATCTTGACTTGCAACAAAATGACCTTAGCAGCAAGGTCTTGGTCTTAAAATAAAAATACCTACCAAGTATAATGTTATAAAATTGATCAGTAGCTGCTTCTTGAGTCTTGTGTCCATTATTGATCATGTATGTGCAATAAATATCTTACACTCCTCCGTGTTCGGCCTGAGGCTGCTCGCCCACACTACCACTAATAGAGCCCTTTGGGTTTTATATTGAGCCCTGTACACTTTTGGGGTACCCCTGGACTCTGTGCAGGGTATTAGCACCTGGCGGCAATATCATATACAGAGCCAGCTTCCTACAGGTGGTGACTGTAACAAGGTATTAGATGCAGCTTTAGTCAGAGTAAGCTCAATTCCTAGGTACGTATCCTCTATGGTACAAGGATTTAAACAAATATGAACACATTAGGTCATCAACCTACAAAGGAATAGATATCCAGAAACTCGCTAGTTTACATTTGACACAATAGTCCATAACACTTCGACCAGAATAGATTACTGGATGGGCATAGAAGGATAGAAAACCACTATCTCACACAGATTTAGAATTCTATGAGATCATGCATCTGTCAACCTGACACTTTGGATTCCTTGTACTTCAGTGCACACCCTCACATGGCGATTCCCAACAACAGGCTGTATTTGATAGCCTATTCCATGCAGAATTGAGGGAAGCCATTACTAACTATTTTACATTCTATCCTGATGTTGTCTCCAGTTCTGTGGTGTTCTTGATGACCTTAAGGTAACATTCAGTAGCTAAACTTCATGAGATACTCAAATCAACACTGAATTTACCATTTAAGTTAGACTATGAGTTAAAAGACCTAGAAACCCATCTAGCAACAGCTGACTTCATAAGCTGCTTAACCTTAGTAGAAATTCAGGGAGGAAGCTGACAGAGAAGTACATTTCTCTGTAAATACAGTCTTGCCATGACATATCGAGATGGTGAAAGCCCAAGCAGAACACTGGCCAGATTATTTATTTTTTTAAATCCTGGGAGTCAGTGAAATATCAAACAATTGAGAGCGACTAAGATCAACAGATACAAACAAGCACAACAATACTGTCCTCTTTCTCCAAGTTCTACTAGAGCCTACATACCTTACAATCCTCTGCACAAAAAGAGAAAATCCTAAACTATTTTAAGCTCATAGCCCTAGCTTAGCTAGAGAATGAACACAGAGAAATAGTTTCTGCTTGTATGGTAATTGAAGAAGCGGGCATGGCAGTGAAAAACCTTCAGTCTAGTAGAGCTCCAGTAAGCGATGATCTTCCAGCTACAAATAATATTTTAATCTTACTGTAACACATTTGCTAGCAATGTATGAATAATCTAGATGGACAGGAGAATTGCCTAAATAAGTAAGAGAAACCCTAGGAACCATTAGGGGGGTTTCACGTGAATTGCCACAAACCACACTTTAAGAGGTCCAAAATGAGCATACTCTGGTGACAAAGGAGGGAGTGGAACAGGAGAGTGAGCCTCTCCCTAACCTCCTGCCTGCCCAGGAACACAAGGGGTTAGTGGAGGGCATCAACCTCTGCCCACTCTGACCCCAGAACAGCAGAGTGACTGTCGTCAGTTACTGTGGCAGGTTGCCTCTCTGTTCTCCCTCACCCCTGGACTCATACACCTGTGCTTCCATGATATGGACACTGGAGACAGTCCACCTGTTAAAAATAAGTTCTACAGTTTGTCAGACAAGGTGAGGGCAAATATCAAGGAGGAGTACTCCAAGATGCTGCCTTTGGGGGTGATTGAGCCCTCCGACAGTCCCTGCTACAGCCCTATGGTACTGGTACCCAAGGCTGCCCCATCAGACGCCACTCGAGAACACAGTTTCTGCATGGAGTATTGGGATGCTGCCAAATTTCTCAGTACTTTTGATTTAACATCAGGGTTTTGGAAGATTGTTCTGACTGAGGTGGCACCAGAGGGCCGCTTCCTGTTTAGGGTGAAGCTCTTTAGCTTATGGAATGCCCTTGCCACCTTTCAGAGGTTTTCCAACAGGGTCCTGGCTGGGAAGGAGGCATTCTGTGACACTTACCTGGGTGACATAGTTGTCTACAGTTCCAGCCGGGAGGAACATCTCTGCCACATTCAGGAGGATGCTTCAAGACCTGCAGCAGGTGGACCTGAGTATAAAGGCCAATAAGGGCCAGATAAGGCAGTGTTAAGTCTTGAGGCAATCCTGGCCTGGCAACACAGACAGAGGTGAGGGCCTCTCTGAATCTCACAGGGCACTATAGGAGGTTTGTTAAGGCATATTGCATCATTGTTGCCCGTTAACAGAGCTGACTTCAAAGAAGCAGCACAGACTGGGGATCTGGACAGAGGCCTGCCAAAAAGCCTTTGATACCTTCAAGGAGGCCATGTGTACAGCACTTATATTCAAGGCTCCTGACTTCTCCAAGGAGTTTATAGTACAGACAGACACATCGGATCATGGCATAGGGCGCGTTTTAACACAGTTAAACGAGGAGCACATAGAACATAAGCAGGAGGTTACTCCCACAGGAACAGAGGTGAAGTGTGATTGAAAGGGAGGATTTTGCTGTGCCTTAGGCACTGAAGAAGTTGAGACCATATCTGTTTGGGGGAAACAGTGGTTTCAACGCGGGTAGGTTACAACGCAGATGTTACATCGTCCGCATTGTTACCACACATGGCATTACATTGCAAGTTGTTTCGACGACTTGCACTAGATTGCCCTCAACACCAGGGAATGTGTTGGATTTTAAATCCAACACATTACCTGCTGTTGCGCTAACTGGAGTAGGAATAATAATTTATATTATTCCTAAATCCAGCGTGCCATCTAGTGCAAGTCATAGAAACTATTTGCGATGTAAAGCCATGCGTGGTAACAACGCAGACAATGTAACGTCCGCGGTGTAACCTACTGCGTGGTATTTGCTTGCAGTGTAAAGAGATATATTCCTGTTTGGGACTCACTTCTGGGTTCAGAGATACCACAGGCCCCTCAGATGGCCCTGCAGACACGGACTGAAAATCCCAAACTGTTGAGGTGGTCCATCTCCCTGCAGGGAATGGACTTTATGGTGGAACACCATACTGAGACAGACCATGCCAATGCTCATGGTCTAGCCAGGTTCTTCACCCTTAGTAATGAGAACTCCCAATGGGTTGGGTAGTCCGCTACACTTTGAGCTGGGGAGGACACGTGTTAGACCTGTCAGCCTAAGGGTGGTCTCTCCTCAACCTTTTTCCTTCCTTCCTCCTCCATCTTTTCTGGTCTCGGTTTTGCTGGTATTAGCTCTTTGTACACTTTATCACTGCTAGCCAGTGCTAAAGTGGATGTGCTCATTCCTTATAACATGGTAACATTGACTTATACCCAATTGGCATATTTAATTTACTCATTAGTCACTAGTAAAGTGGTACTACATGTACCCCGGCCATGCAAATTAAATACTACTAGTGGACCTGCAGCACTGATTGTGCATTCACTTAAGTAGTCCTTTCAACATGCCTCAGGCCTGCCACTGAAGAGCTTGTGTGTGCAGTTTTAAACTGCTATTTTGACCTTGCAAAATAAAGCTTTTGCCAGGCCAAAACCTTCCTTTTTAATGCATGTAGGTCACCCATAGGGTAAAACCTGGAAAGTCCTGAACAGCCCTGAGGACAGGGTGCAATGCATTTGAAAAGAAGGATGTGTACTTTTAGGTTTCACACGTCATGGAAGTGAAGACCTCTTAAATTCGAGTTGCACTTCTGCAAGGTCTATCTCTCCCATACAATAACGATGAAGTTGCCTTATTACATTTTACAAGTGTAATTTACTAATGGGAAGAGATAACTGGTTCGTGTTTGGTGTCTCTGGAATCCTAATTTAAAATCCTAACTGATGGTGTAGTCAGATTGTAAATTGCAATTCTGAAATGCCACTTTTAGAAAGTTGTTAGGTCATAGTGCCTAAAAGGAATATATTCCAAAATGTATTTTGTTGGATTATATCTTATCTTCAGATGTATAACCAGGACATCTGATAACAACCTAACAGCACTTCAATACATTGATAACGGAACTAAAAATCCTTCTGAATTAGATGTTGCTAGTCATCAATGAAAAATAGCCGATTTTGTATAGTATCCACAATAAAGACTGTCCTACACATAGGATCAAAATTGTCCCTGTTAAATCTTAAGAATAACTAATAGGAAAATTGGGTTAAGACGTGACATTTCGGTCTCTTTTGTGAAATATCTATGAAATCTTCTTCAGGACAAAATAATTCATATGAAGATATAGGACCCCTCTGTAAATAACCTGACAAAGAACAAAACAAAATATACACCCGGAAAAGAAGTGATTAAAAGGTCTATTCTAGAAAGTGATGTGAATAGACCCTACATACCAAAGTATAAACCAAAGCGGAGCAATCAATTCGAAGTAGACCCAGCTTAAGAGAGAGAGACAGACAGAAAGATAACATCTCAGGGAAGTGTATGTATAAAAATGTAAAAATCTTACTGATCAATGAGTCAAAAGTTCAAAAAAGCAAGGTCTTGCAGAAACTAAAAAAGTCATGGAAATAAAAAATTCTTATTAGGTTGAAAAACATAATGAGCTGCCTAAAAAGGACATGTGACACCACGTAAAAATACTAATACAAGGACTGTCTCTTGAGTGGCAGTCAAGATAATTAAGCTGGTCTAAAAAGGGGAATTCAATTCAAGAAAGTGTATGTAGCTTTATATTAAAGTCTAAAAGGGGTAGCACCGACACAAGTTGTGTGGGTGTCTCCTGGGGCAATTATTTGAGTGCTGGCAACGTCCAGCAAAAGTTTGTCAATAAAGTTTTTCTTTGAAAACGTTTTTTGTGTATTTCCAAAGTATTTTATTCATACTTCTGTACAATGTCTGTTGAATTTTTTATAACCATTCAATTCTTCATTTCATAAATCACAACAATCCTTCCAATGCATTTCGGCACTAGGCCTTCATCAGGGGTCTGTAATGCAAAATATATGTATGTAACTCGTCTATGTCACAAAAATTTTAATATATTCAACACAATCAAAAATGTTCAAAACAGATGCTCTTAATCAATTTCATAACCACATTTGTAATCCTGATATAAGCCAATTATTATGAGTGCTCCACAAATGATGATTCGATAGTTCATGTGCTTAGAAACTTAATATAGGATGCTCGAGATAACAACAGTTAAAAACTGGGCTCAATGTTTCGGGTGATATCGTAATCGAAATGGAACAAACACTGATGGTTTAGAATAACTAATTATCACGCTACTCACTTAGAGAAAACGATGTGGGAAATGATATTTCAAGATTACTCAAAAGACGCCATAGTAAATAACCAAACTAATTATTAGTGCATAGTGGCTCAAAAATATAGCTGCCCTAATGCTAGTTACAATGCTTACCGTGTACCGCTTGAGGCTGCTTCCAGAAACGAAGCTGCCGCCATTGTGAATCACGCGGAGAAGCCGGCGTGTGATGTATATAGTTGGATGGGGGCGTGATTCTTACTATAACGCTACTCGCGGTTAGGCTCAAAGTAAACACTAATCTTAAAGGGGCCTCGCTAAATTCTTACCTCGTAATCTCCGAGCCGTTTCAAGTGAATATGGTATGGCGTTGGGAACATCTCTAAAATAGTTAGTCACAAATTATCACAAGATGTACGACATAGTCATAAATGACAAATGAAATAAACATGGCTGAAAATGAATTAAATGCATGCAAAGTAATTGTGTAGACACTCCATAAATATAAAACGATTAAGGTGAAAATCAGCGAATACTCTGCCATATGGCTTAATAGGAACCATAGTCTGTATCTGTAATGTTCATAAGTAACAACCAAATTCTGTCCGTTCGTTCATTCCTCTTGGTTTCAAGGTTTGTAAGAAATATATCCAGTAATTCTCACGCTTCAAAAGCATTTTCCTATTGTCTCTGTCATATCTTTTTTCCACCACTTCCAATATACATGCTTTTAATTGGCTTATTTGGTGATTCACCTCAATGAAATGCGTTGCCACCACTGATTTAGGTGCTTTTGTCCTGATGTTACTCTTATGCTCATTGAGTCTTACTTTTAGTTTACGCTTCGTTTGTCCAATATAAGCTTTACCACAAGGACATTTGATCATATATATTATGTTGGTGGTATCACAGGTTGCGTTTAAGTTTATCTTATGCCCTTTCATGGGATGGTTGATGCTCTTGCCTTCAATTATATTATTGCAGTTGCTACAGTTTCTACACTGCAATAATATAATTGAAGGCAAGAGCATCAACCATCCCATGAAAGGGCATAAGATAAACTTAAACGTAAACGCAACCTGTGATACCACCAACATAATATATATCATATATCATATGTGTCTAAACAAAATCACTTGAAGTGTAAAGGCTAAGTAACTTGTGTTAAAACGATAATCAGTCTGATATGTGAGATAATGAATACATAAATCATAGCTAAATGACACACGTAGTGGGAGAGACTGGATCGGTAAAACAAAGAGCAGCTGACTTTTAACCTGGGGGATCAGGTTCCAGTCTGGCGGGAGACTCAAGCATCCTATGATTCTGGTCAAATTACTTGATCTCCCCGTGCTTAAAAGAAAAATAATAATAATGTCTGTCTGTAATGCAACCGATGCTCATGTAATGCGCTCTGATACATTCAGGTCAAGTTCGTGCTATATAAACCTGCACAAAAACCCCCATAAAATGCTTAAACTAGCACCTCAAAATCTTTAGCTAAAGTGATAAAGTGGACGTGTTTAACAGACTTTTCAAAAAAGTCCCAAACAAAAAAGGGGGGATAAGATTTTCTTATAATTTCACTATATTGCGTTATTAGTGAGTGGCAGATTTTAAAGGTAAAAAAGCTTACCGACTAATAATGATGGCATCATTTGACAACAATCATTCATTATAAATCCGTTTCCCTGTAACAATGAAAAGAAACATGGCCATTAGAACCTTGATAAACTGAGTAAACTAAGTCCGTCGAAATAACATAATTTTATCAAATTCAAGATAGCTTCTTGCTTGAAGTGGTGGTAAAGCCACAGCAGCCGTCAGTGGTCTTCACTAGCATTCCACATGAAGTTGGACGCCGTGAGAAGGACCGGAAATGAAAGTTGCTTATATTACGCAATAAGGTGGCTTCTGATGAGTCGGCCATATTTCAAAGAAAAAGAAAATAGACTACTCTATTGGGGAATTTTAACAAAAAGATCCCTAATGCAATAAGTACTTTGATTACTAACTAATATGAGGAGAATAAATTTCTTCATGTCTTGTTTAGATATCTGATAATAAGATATAATCCAAAAAAGTAAATTTCGGAATATAGCCCTTGTAGGCACTATTATCTGACAATTTAATTTCCCAAGACCATAAGGGTATACTGGGTTGCCCTTTTATATGCAAACTTTTAGAAAGTTGGAATTTTCTTGCCTTAGCCATTTGGTGACTGTTAGAAATGGGTTACTGGTTAACTCGAGTGAGAGACCTGGTCACGCAGCAACCACATTCCTAGTCCGAGTAAGCCACAAGCACACTTCAAATGAACCAGTGCTCACCCTGTGGTAGCTAGGCACAGAGCAGTTAGGCTTAACTTAAAGCAATGTGTCAAGTTTTGTGCAACACTTCAAACAGTAAAACTGTGAAAATAACACACAACAAGATCCCACACCAGGTTTAGAAAAATAGATATTGCCTTAATAAATAAACCACGCCCAAAACGACAAACATCCAATCAGTAAAACTAGAGCTATTGAATTTTAAAGTTTCAAGTTAAAATAGTGGCAAAAAGCACTAAGCCTGAACAAGGGACCGTGTTGGACCAGCACAAAGTCAAAGTTCAGGATGACAGCACAGGAGCGCAGGCCAGATATAGGGACCCAGTCAGACCCACTGAATAAAGTACTTTAAATCCTGGTTGCTGAGCACTGCGTGGATACGGGGTGAAGTAACCTCTGGCTGCCGAAGCAATGCATCGGTTCTGAGATGCAGCGAGGCTGCGGCGCGAGGTCCTATTCCATCGATGTCGCGGATCCTGTTGACAGGGGTTGAGATGCGAAGTCCGGGTGTCAAGGATGCGGCACGCAACGGACAATGAGAGCTGCAATGTTGCTATGCAGAGACCGGCATCAAAGTTGAGCTGCCATCGACGAGG
This sequence comes from Lissotriton helveticus, assembly GCF_964261635.1. Classification (NCBI taxonomy): domain Eukaryota; kingdom Metazoa; phylum Chordata; class Amphibia; order Caudata; family Salamandridae; genus Lissotriton; species Lissotriton helveticus. Next base: position 1,476,891,230 of record NC_136065.1, read on the forward strand.
GATGCAAGGACCTTGGACAGAGATGTGCTGCGCCTTCGGCAATGCGTCTGTGTCACGGGGAGCCTGGGCATGAGAACAGCACACCCACGAAAACAGAGATCCAGACATGCTTCAACCTGGCTCCTTTAAGCGGAGTCAAATGCCTACAAGCTCCGCCCCTAAAAATCTGTCATCTCCCATGTGGGCGGAAGTCAGGATTTTGTAGGAGGATCGGAGAAGGAAAAGTCGAGAGAAAACGCCACAATGAAGACGGCAGATGAGAAACCGGAGAAGAACAAATCCCAGGCCCACGAGGAGACCTTTGAGGAGAAGCACCCGCCGGAAAGCCAAGAGGCCAACGAACCGGCGAATCACCCCGCCACGCTCCTGGAGGAGCGTGGCCTACTCAGGTATGCGCGCGTCTCCGGGGGCTGCTCTGGAGGAAGGAGGTTGGAGGCATGGACGAGAAACGTACTAGAAACACCTAGCACCGTCACACACATAACCCTCCCCTCTTATTAGAAAGTCTATGGTGATGGATTACGTTAGCTCGGGTGATACCTCGCTTCCCTTCCCCAATTAAGAGATAGGTAGTGTGATGGAAACACTTACCTTGGTCTCTTCTGTTTCCTTGAGAGGTATTAGCCTGTTATCAAGAATCCTGCGCTGAAAGAAGATGGATCGACCAGGAGAGTGAAGTCCCCCGTAAACACCACAGGGACAATTGAAGACAAGAAACTGAAAATAAAGCAATATTACTGAAAAGTACCCAATTGGTTCTGCCTGGTCCTTCTGTTAGCTCACAGTCGGTTCCAAGGACTGCGAGGGGGTGTGGATCTTCTGCATTGGGTTCAATCCACGCAGCAGCATGCTTGAGAATGCGCCACTCAGCAGAGGAGAAGCGTTGCACCTTCAGCAAATTTCCGAGAGTCGAGGTCTAGGGTGGCACCACTTGGCACGGTAGACTTACAGATGGCAAAATCATCTAGCTGCAGATGCAAGATTGTAGGAAACCTGGTATGTCCTTGAGATTTCAGATTGGGAGGCTAATCAGCTAGCCCTTGAAGCCACTCTGGGTTCTGGGTTCAATAGATGTAGGTCCAGTCCTCACCCAGGCAAGAGGACAGAAGGCAGCAGGTCAGCACATCAAAGCAGGAGTCCAGCAGAGTAGGAATCCTTTCAGCAGCATAGAAGTCCTTCTTCCTGGCAGAGTATCCACAGGTCTAGAAGTGTACTGAAGTGGTGGTGTCTGAGGTATTTCTTTTATACACATTTGTGCCTTTGAAGTGTGGAGAAGCTTTTAGAGGCATGCCTTGGAAGTGCACAAATGCCCTGCCCTGTCAGCCCTGATTGCAGACTAACCACTGGGGGTATGCAGCCCTTTGTGTGGGAACAGGACTCAACATATTCAGGTCTAAGTAAGGCTGGGTTCAGCTCGTCCATCCCTGTTTGTCAGGGTGGCCAATCACGTTACACCTAAGCTCCCATTTCGTGTGGCTCTCTAGGAGGAATACACAAAGCCCAACTATACCCAGCCATGTGATCAGAGACAGGCTGCAGCCAGCACCAAATGGCTAAGGCAGAAAATTGCTTACTGAAAGTATGCGTACGCCACTTTTTTCATGTCCCTTCTGTCGCACTGCATCTTGGGTGAAACCGTTAGAACTGGTTCTAAGGAGAGAAAGAATTGGAAGGTTTCACTCACGACGGAAGGGATACGAAAAAAAGTGGCCTACGCATACTTTCAGCATGAAAAGCTGTGAAGGGCACCGCACGCATTAAAAATGATGACATAATTAAGTGCAATTACTACAAATAAGGGAAGGAGTGCATTCTCTAATTAGTTTCCAACTTACGAAAAGTGGCATTTTCAGAATTGTAATTTTAAATCCAACTTCACCATACATTAGGATTTCAAATTAGAATTCCACAGAGACCAAACATGAACCAGCTTTATCTTCCCATTTGGAAATTATGCTTATAAAATATAATAAAGTAATCCAAATGTTATCCCATGAGAGATGTAGGCCTTGCAGTAGTGAAAACCAAACTTAAGAGTTTTCCACCACCAGGACATGTAAAACTAAACAGTACAGTTCAGTCCTTAAATATATTGCATCCTGCCCTATGGGTTGTCTGGGCCTAATCTAGGGGAGACTTATATGTATTAAAAAGTGTGGGTTGGTTTGGCAAGAGGTTTAACTTGCCAGGTCAACATTGCAGTTTAAAACTGCACATACACTCAGCTATATGATGGAACTAAGGTTGAGTGAATGGATGCGTGTGTGGAGTGAGGAACTGGACTTGGAACGTGGGTGGTGGGTGGGCAAGTTGGGAGGGGGCGGGGCACGGGGGGTTGGGGGTTTGCTCTCTCTTCTGGCATTTGCACTTCAGCATCTTATTCGCCTTTCGGTATAGTTCAGGGACTCATTTTGCCATGTTTTCTTTTTGATATGCTATATCCTGACGATCCTGTTTCATATCAAGCACTTGCCGCATATACAATGTTTGCTGTATGCTTGCTGCATTGCATGAGAGTCTTTTGTTCAATAAAAAGATTTAATACTAAAACTGCACATACAGGCTCTACAGTGGCAGGCCTGAGGCATGTTTACAGGGCTAGTTAAGTAGGTGGCACAACCTGTGCTGCAGGCCCCCTTGTAGCATTTAATTTACAGGCCCTGTGCACATGTAGTGCCGCTTTACTAGGTACCTACAGGTAAATTAAATATGCCAATTGGGTATAAACCAATTCCAACATGGTTAGAGAGCTCAAGCACTTTACCACTGGCTAGCAGAGGTAAGGTACACAGAGTCCTAAAGCCACCAAATATGAATTCAACAAAAAGGTGAGGAGGAATGCAAAATGTTTGGGGGTAACCCTGCAAAAAGGGCCTCTTCCAAAAGTGCCTCTGGTCACATAACTGGGTGTAGTTGGCAGTTAGGCTTTGTGTATTCTTCCATGACAGCCACATGCAATGGGAGCTTAGTTGTGACTGGATAAGACATCACTGGTAGGATGGGAGGGAAGGCCTGGGTCCAGCCTCACTTACACCTGACTAGGGTGCACCCTGTTTCCACTCAAAGGGCCTAACAACCCTGAATTGTCCCTTCAGCCAGCTTGTATCCAGGGCAGGATGGGCAGGAGCTTCCATGCTCTTTGAAACCACTATTTAGAAGCTTCTCCCAGATTCCAGAACTAAGGCATCAGGGTATAAAAGAAGTACCTCAGACACCAACTCTTCAGTACACATCTGGATACTCTGCCAGGAAGAAGGACTGCCACTCTGCTGGACTACTGCTCTAAAGGAACTGCTGCCCTGATGTGCTAACCTGCTGTCCTATTGCTGGGGAAAGAAGAACTGAACCTGCAACTTCATCTTGAACCCAGGGCCCCGGAGTGACTCAAGAGGCTTGTCTGCTGGCCTCCTGATCTGAGCCTCAGGGACATAAAAAGCTCCCCACTAGCTCCTGGACCCAGCTGCAGTGAGTGCATGACCCCCGGAGCGATGTCTCTCAGATCCTGAACTCTTGGTAGGGCTCAGCAGCCTCCTAAATCAAGTTTTTGGGCTCTTTGTGACCACAAATTCAGCACAAGCTGCTGCCAGCACACCTCCTCGTACAGCAAGCACAGATCAACGTAGAGAACCGCCAATGCAAAGGTCCAGCCCACCCATCTGTGATGTCCGGCCTGCTCTTCGCACCATGCTAACCACTTCCGATGACAGTCTCCAGCTCCCCGCGACCCCTTCCAATGCGAACGAGGTTCTTGGAAAAAAATTCAGCTGGGCTAATATGGGACTGTATTCAACCCATGCTCCATCGCAGTCAGCTTGGAATTTTGACTTTGGCCCGGTATAATGTGACCAGATAGCCTCTAAAGTTGGCACTTTTTGCTTGTAGGCGTTATATTGTAGTTTATCCTTTAAAAATTCATAACTCAGGTTCTACTGAGTGGATGTTTGTCATCTTGGTCTTGTTTTATTTATTAAATTAAGCTCTGTTTTCTAACCTGATGCAGGATCTTTTTGTGTGGTGTTTATAGTTTATTGCTGTTTGAGTGTTGCACAAATACTTTGCATATTGCCTCTAAGTTAAGCTTGACTGCTCTGTGCAAAGCTACCAAGGGGTAACCACAGCTCAATTTGGGATTTGTTTGTGCCTTACTCGGATTAGGATTGTGGTTGCTGCTTGAGCAGGGTTCATTCATATCCCAGTCAACCAGTAGCCCAATTGTCAACACCTATTACAAGTTAATGGACAATAATATGTGGATTTTGGTGTTTATTGCACCAAAATCTGAATGATACAGTAAACACCGTATGTTTTCCCTGTTAAATTTTGTCAGGTTTGACCTGCCGAAACGTAATGTGTTAAATACCTTTAAACTCGTAAATCCAACCCAGTCGTAAACAATTTACGCTAAACAAAATGTTCTGAGCACTCAAAGTTCATAAGTAAATCAAACATCCAATCTAAGGAGTCGTATGATTTCTCAATTAGTTTTAATCTGGAATAGGAAGAGAAACTTGTAATCAGGCCCTTATTGTGGAAAAGCCCCCAGTACAGATTTATTGGTCGAAAATATTCCCAAGAACTATCTAAAATGGTTACTGTTCAGCTGTGTTCATCAATATTGATAGAACTACTAGGATAAAAAGACATTTTAAGGTATGGCCAAAGTAGGCAATTGCCCAGGTCCTCCACCTCCCAAGTGCTCCACTGGCAAAGTGAAGTTTTTCCACATATTCTATGTCCCTCTCTCTCCTGTCTACCTCTACCCCAGGTTCAGTCTCTCTACCCAGTGTCATTCTGTGACCCTGTTAAAGTCTAACATTTAATTTAGTATTGTTTGGCATCACAGGGCATTATCAGGCAATGAGTAATAAAATTCTAATTTGAACCATACAGGGTCCACTAAAATATATTTTGATCGGGGGCCCTGAAGACGTTACGTTGGAACTGCCTGGCTTTCTGGGAGATGTGGCTTGGAACACATACAAAATGGCTGTCCTCATGAAGTAACAGGTGGCGATTAGATGGAGAAAAGGTCCACTTGACCACTGAGTGCTGGATAAAGGACTTGCTATACTGCAATGAAACCTCAGAACTTTATGCCCCACTACAACTGCCCACCACATGTCCAAAGCCATTTGGAGTCGACTACAGGCCATTAAAAAATAACCAGGGCAGCCTCAGAGATCAAATGACTTTATGAATACCATATAGTCACAGATCAAATATGCGGGAAAATTGGGACTTTGGTATGGTTGGTGCAATATTTCAAAGTAAGTGACTTATGTTATGTTATGCTATTAACACTTATAACGCGCACAGATACTCAGAGTGTCCCGGTGCGGCATTGAGAAATAGAGAGGGTCAGATTAGATGAAAACTCTGTAACTAGTAACATAGTGTACTGTGAGACATACCCAAAGTACACTACCTGCACAAATAAGACAATAACAACGTATTTTTTATTTTACAGTTGTTATAGTATTACTTGGAAAAAATTGGAACATGAAAATAAATACCTGATTGACAGCCTGGGAAAAAGTGCACAGCACAACAGTATAAGGTAAACCCATGCCCAATCCCTCACTAAACACTGAAAGATAACACTTAGCCATTGATACAGGGTACTCTTTCACAAGATCGCCTTCCAACCAGGAGGGGGCACGCTTAAGGAAAGGAGGTGGGATCTTAAATGCAAAGTTCTGTTGAAAGTACAACCTTTCACAGCCACCTTTTTAGCAAGTGTCACTCTTCCCATCAGAGAAAGGGTGTAGACTCCAGCTTACCAGGTCGCTTTTCATTCAATCCCTCAAACATAGGAAGAATATTGTATTTGCACACTTTAGTCTGGTCTTTGGCAATGCGGATTACCAGGTATTTAAAACCCCAAGGAGTTACCCTGACAAAGTACTGTGACACATTCATAATCTATTCCACCCTTGGGCCTGATTGATGTGTGAGACTTAAATAAAGGAGAATTTAATTAGTTTACACATATACTTTGCCTTCCAGATCCGGGGTTGAGCTAACGCCTGTCACTCCCTCATTTAGACAAAGGTATGACCCCAGTGGTCCGATCGCTAGTGCAAAAAGTCGAGGTAAAAGTGTGCATCCCTGCTGGATACTTTATCTGGTAGGAAAGTGGTCGGACCAAACTGCATTAACCTTTACCCCTGCCCCAGGTCTCTTGTACAGAAAACAAATGAATGAAGCAAATATTGGGTCAAAGTCTATCCTAGGAAGGAGAAGAAGCATAGGTTATTAAATACTTTTCATAATCAAGGGGAAGTATGGCCAATGAACCATGTATGCAGTGAGCCAATGCAGGGCATTAAATAAGAACCTAATGTTATGGTGCTTTGATATTTGATACATAAAGCCACTTCGATCATGATGAATATGAACTTGTAGAACTGACAGTAAACTACTTTCCATAGTTTTTACCAGGATCTTGGCATATGCATTATCGAGTGACAGCGTAACAAAAAAGAATTGCACTGGTTTGCCTGTTAGCCAGGGTTTCAGGAGTGTGGATGGGACTACCTCAAAGAAGTCCTTAAGTTCTCCCCTCTTATGAGAAAAGTTTAACATCTCAATCTGGACAAGAGATGCTGAAAAAAACATTTAGAATTCCGCTGGAAGACCATCAAGTCAATCTCTGGGCATCTCTGGATAACGGTCTCCGAGATTTCCTCTACTTATATGCTGCCAACCAAGGCATAACACTAGCTGTGCAAAGGCCGGGCCACAGAAAGAGCAATTCTGAAATCATTTAGTTCTCCCTGGGCTTTGCACTAAGACCACTGAGCTACTAACACTAGTACTGTCTGTTCCATTATCAATTCTCCCTCTTCGCCTAGGATTCCACCTACATGCCTACTCTCCTCTCGCTTTTGACTCAACTAATGTAGGAATTCCCTGTATTGTAATGATGTTCATACACTCTGCTCTGCAATCCACATCTCCTTGGTCTCCTTCATAAAGCATCTCTGATAATTGAGTTTTGTGAGACTCAACTCTTGGAGGCTCCCTTCTCTAGCATCACTGCAGCATCAGTCCTCTAGTTTAAGGACAAGAGTCTCAAGCAGAAGAATGCTGTGGCGCTGTCAATGTTAATTTTAGCAATGTATTCTAGCACCCTACATCTTATCACTCATTTGACAACCTCACAGATATTTACAAGAGTGTCTGTTGCCTACGTTTTGGTTTAAAAATATTGCGTAACTTCCTCCTTCAGCAGTTCTTCACCATGCTCTTAGCCTCCAGAATCTCGCCTTCTCGTTTTCTCCATGCCCTTCCTACCTACAACTGGTGCATGGTTTAACAGCCCTCTGGTGTGTATAAATGCATATGCGACCTTGATCATATCAGTAAATGGGCAGAAATTATCAATAGTAAAAACATTTATAACTCTGTAGTCCACAGAAAAGAATGTACATGCACTTTTCTGTGTGACATTGGTGCCATGTGTCAGAAAGGCCAAATACTCAAATAATGATGTTTTCAATCACAGTTTTAATAGCACAGTATTTGTGCCCGTTATCAATAACTCTTGCGATGCAGCCTTATATTTTTAACATTGTTTCAAACCTGCCTACAAAAGACTAACAGACAGAAGTACAAAGCCATTAAGCATTTGTTAAGGACCGAATAGCTATATTGGGCTGTTAAGAAATGCTAAATAGGCGTTTCATATGTACAAAACCCTTTAAGCAGTCACAAATTGTGATTTTCACCTAGTAGAACTCGCAATTTGAGATCTCCTAAATAGGGAATCACAAATAGGGATTAACTGTTTGCGATACCTATGCACATGTACAAAGCAATGCGAATTGGGCATTTAGAAAATGCAATTACCATCGGCTCCAGGTCAACAGTAACAATGTGAAATTTTATAAAAGAACCAAAAGATACTTTTTTATTTTGTTAAGTGCGATAACGCACACACATGTCACTAGGGCATATGTGTGCGCTACAGGTGCACCACTATTTTTGCCCATAGTTATCCTTGGTTTAGCATTTCCAAAAGCGTCGGAAACACTAAACCGCCCATTGGAACGAATGACATGGAATTTACTTTTTGCGATTTCCAAATACCCATTCCTACTCTGTAGGAATGGCTATTAGCAATTCTAATATTCCATACATATTATTTTCCAGTTTGTAAATAGCAGTTTCTAAGGAGTCACTTTCTAGGAAATGCAAAATTGCATTTTCGTACATCTGGCCCAAAATCTACGATTTCCTTTGTTGTCACTGTGAAATGGGGATAACAGGTGCATAATGTAACTTTCACGGCAGCATACAACAGGGTTTCTGAAGTCAGATACCATCAAGATGTCAATATACCTGCAGACATTGTCAAACCTTTCCTTAATCTCTATCATTCTGCCAAGGCTGAGGTACCATCCCAATTCACACACCAACTAGAACCCACAATCAAGGCCAGGAACTTCAACAAGATAAGATGAGAGGAGTTCAAAGTAATCTGCACATTCCATCTGTATGGACATTTATGATCCCAGACATAACATACATTTCATTCACACTGGACACGTGTTTCTCTTCGAAACAACAAAAGTAAAGACAAGCATGAAATCTAGAAACAAATGGATGAGCTCTTGAATGGAAATGGCAACAATTAAGGGCTGAAGAGAAAAAGAGGAGGGATCACAAAGTTATTAAAAAACAAAAAGGCCTTCAATGCCAAACAAATCACCGAGGCCACAAATCAAACTAGGATATTTTTAACAGTTTCTCGGGAGATTACCAATCGTGAAGCCTTTAAGAAAACCCCATTTTCAATCCCTGTTGACACTTTTCTTCAATCAAAAAGGTTTGATCAGCAGGCTCAGTGGAAGATAAAGAGGATTCAAAACTGTTCATAAATAATTCACCCAAAGGCTCTTCCTTGGTCTTTTTATTATTGGATTTATTCAATGACTATAATTAAAATTACTGCAGTCATTTGTATGCCATTGGCACATGAATTGTCTAAAGAAACAATAGACACAGGTTAGAATAACACAATCAAATAGTGGAGTCATTCAGAATAAGTAACAAAATGCTCTGGACGAGAAAAACAAAGCCCATAAATATATGTGCACATTTCGAGCAAGTCTGATCATACTTAAAAATAGGGCAACTGTGAATCCGTGCCAAATGAACAACAAACAAACAACAATAACAAAAGTGCTCAAAGCAACAATATGATTTAAAATGAGTTCATGCATAAAAAGATCAAATGTGCAAAATGATTTGAAAAGAGCCCAAATAATTATATTGTTTTGCACAATCCATGTTACACAGAACAAATTGTGACACTTTTAAATACATAAAATTCTATCAGCACAGATTTAGGGACCGAGATCTTACTCAAAAGTAAAAACATTTATCTTACTTTCTGTCCGGACACTGGTATCATTAGAATAGAAATCCACTATGAATTTTAGTGCAGGCATTGTTTATTCAGGCATTTTTCCTCCAAAAGTAAATTACCATCTTTAAAACACATTTAATAAATTCATGATTTTGCACTTCGTTCTTCCTGCGCATATCAAGCTGAAAGACGGTTCACACAGTAGACATTGAAAACATTCACTTCTGCCAACAGGCTATAGCCTTTGCCCTTGAAGAGCTACATCTTAATAGATATAGAGTTTAGCAATGACCAGCAATTGAAAATGAATTCACAATTTGATCTTAGCAGGAAAGATCACAAAACTCCATATCCCAGTGTCTCTTCACGGAGCCAGAATACAGGGCAAGTGAAAGCGCGCCCATCGGGCACTTTTAAGGCCCTCAGTTTTCCTGCAGTGCGGGATGCGCTTGGAAGGGGAGAAGATCAAAGGACTCCATTTCCCAGAGTCCCTTCACAGAGCAGGGCAAGTGACAGTGCCAGTCAGACACTTTTAAGGCCCTCTGCTTCCGTGGGACGCGGTCAACAGGGAAGAAGATCACAAGAGTCCATCTCCCAGGGTCCCTCCACTGAACCAGGAGATGGGGAAGTGATAGCGGGTAAGATGGATGCTTTTAAGGCCCAGTGCTTCCCCCGTGGTGCGGGACAAGCTCACAGAGGAGACAATCCAAAGACTCCTCCATCCTTTAGAGTCCCTTCACCGAGCCAAAAGGCTGGACAAGTGGCAACGCGCCAGTTGGGCGCTTTTAAGGGCTTGTGCTTTCCCGTGGCATGAGATGCGTCCAGGCATGTCCCGGGGGAAAACTGGGCCAACCTTTACAGGTAATTATACAGGGATCATAATTGATTTTATTGCGATATCGGCCAAGCTTTTTCCCATAATACTTTATTTTAAAGTGGTCAGTAAATGTGTAAGCGACCATAATCCTCTGATTATCACAGTGAATTTCTACACCACATTTAAGGTAATTTGGTGGACGGGATATCCGTCATGTTTTTGAAAGAGTATCCCAACCGCCAAGATCATAATCAGTCCCTAAATATTTTAATTATTTGGTGATCCTTTTTAGTTAATTTTTAGCTAGAACTCTGTTCTAACTATAAGATATTAACAATATAACAGGAATACTGAGGCTATTTTTAGATTTGTACATACACTAAGGCACAAACCAATTAAATAGATGATAAATCTATACAAAAGTAAATATATTTCAGCAGGGGTATATGGCGCGAGCCTGCGGAATTATTGTAATGTGGGGGAATTGCAGCCTGCTAAAAACTGCTTTAACAGCAGATTACCTTCAATTGCTTGGGGCACTGCTATTTTTATATGGCACGAGGAATTAGGGTTAGCGTACCTGGAGGATTCAATAGGGCTCGCTCCTTTATCACTCTGGATTAAGAGCTGGGGCACCCCGGAGGCGGGATTGGTCAGAACTTGTATCTCTGACTGTTTGATCCTTGACAGGGTAGATCAGATCCCTTGGCTGTCCTATTTAACAAAAAACTTTTGAGTCCTTAGGCCTTCCAGAATTGTATAAAAATTCACAAAAAATAACACTTAAATGTAAAGAAGTAATTAAACAGCATTTCTTGGAACAATGTATAAGTAGGCGACTGGAGATGGTCCAATTTAAAGAGACGATTGTTAGAAACTCTTTGGTATCAACAACAACGAGTTTGGACCTTATTTAGATTAGATTTTGAACCCTACCCATTGCATTTACCTTACCCTTTTTAGATTATGCACATTGCCCTTTAAGTTAGTCTTCCACCTGCAAGGATCTTGGAATCCTGGTCTACCTCTCTGTTGCTGTGATAATGCCTATAAGCAAAGCACAAGTCACTTTGCACTGTTTTGTCCCGTCTATTCACCACCTCGGACCTCTATTTTGATCCACATTTTGCGTAACACAAATGTAACACAAATTTGAGACAGTATGTGCAAGGAAGGACTTTTGTTCCTGAAGAGACTTTGTATAATAGATATTTGTTGTACAATTATACATTATATAAGAGTAGCATTTAAAATAAGTGGATCCTATGAAGATTTATATTTGTGATGATAGTATGTATTGGGCCTTAATAATGATGATTTTATATTTTTGATGGCTGGTCTTAACTGTGTTAGTTTTTTTATGGTTTACTGTGTATATTCATGTACTGTTTATTTATGTATTTCTTTGAGCACCAGTGCTCCTGTGCTCATGCCGGAACTATTCCTTCATGAGCACATGCTCAGAAAATCCCTCTGCTGCAGACGAGAGCTTCCCCAACATCCCCAGGCCTATTTTTCAATGTGTTTGCAATGACGATCGCGCACATGGCGCGCTATCATCATTGCAACAAAACTGAAACTTAGTTGCAGTTTCTCTGTTTTGGTGCTTGTGGGGCTATCTCAGCCCCCCAAGCACAGATGAGAGAGGAATTGCTGGAAAGGGGATAATCTCCCCTTTCCAATGGTACCCTTCCCTAGTGGATCCCTGTGTTATATTCTGGTCTTCTCCTTTTCTGCTGCTCAGCCTGTGTGTGTGATGTCATTCGAATGTTCGTGTATGCATGGTTTGAATGTGTGGTCAGTTTGAATGTGTGGGGCTGAGCAGCTGGATGCTGCTCCCGGTGGGGCCTTCCTTACTACCAACTTTTAACTAATAAACCTACTTAAGAACACCTACGGCTATTGGATATATTTGCATTACAAAGTACTTTTTATCATTGCAACACCCTGCTTAGGGATCACCCCAGGAGGGTGATCCCCAAGCAGGGATCCACCCACTAGCACCAGGGAGGGGAGAGCAGCCCCTTGGGCAAGGGCCTTTGATCCCCCCATATTGTTTTGGGCATAGCAGTCTGGGGGGCAAATGGGGCAGTAGCCCCCCAGACTGCCCCCCTTTGGGTAGGCAGAAAGCCCACTAGAAACCAGGGATTTTTTATATTGATGTTGGGCTGGGGGCTGCCCAAAAAGGGGATTGCAATGTCCCCACCAGAGAAATGTCAGTCTTTCTGCCCCCCCCCCTCAGGGGGCAGATGGGGCAGTAGCCCACAACCTGCCCCCAGGGGGGGGCAGAAAGCCCACTAGAAACCAGGGATTTTTTTATTGATGTTGGGGTGGGGGCTGTCAACAATGGGCATGAAAATGCCCCCACCCCCAGTGAAATTCCGGTCTTTCTGCCCCAACAGGGCAGATTGGGCAGTAGCCCCCAATCTGCCCCCGGGGGGCAATAAGCCCACTAGGAACCAGGGATTTTTTTTAAATTAATGTTGGGGTGGGGGTTTCCCACAATGGGCATTAAAATGCCCCCACCTCCAGTGAAAATCCAGTCTTTCTGCCTCCCCCGGGGGCAGAGGGGGGCAGTAGCCCCCAATCTGTCACCCGGGGGGCAGAAAGGCCACTAGAAACGAGGGATTTTTTTTTATTGATGTTGGTGCTGGTGGCTGTCCAAAAAGGGCATGGCAATGCCCCCACTGCCACAGAGAAATATCAGTCTTTCTGCCGTCCCCAGGGGGGAGACCCCAAACTGTCCTCAGGCGGCAGAACACCCTCTAGAAACCAGGGAGGTTTTTTTAATTGATGTAGGGGTGGGGGATACCCAAGATTAGCAGGTCAATGCCCCTACCCCCCTAAAAAAATGCAACAGTCTTTCTGCTCCCCCATGGGCAGATGGGGGCATTAGCTCCTGATCTGCCCTCGGGAAGGGCAGAAAGCCCACAACGCACCAGGCATTTTTTTATGATGTAGGGGTGGGGGCTGCCCAGAATGGGCATGATAATGCCCCCACCCCAAAAACAATTACCCCAGTCTTTCTGCCCCTCCCCAGAAGCATATTGGCTCAATAGCCCCTTATCAGCCCCCCAGGGGGGCAGAAAGCCCACTAGGCCTCAGGAAATATATATATTGTTCAATTTAGTGGTGAGGTCAGCCCCGAATGAGCAGGCCAATGCCCACACCTCCCCCAAAAAATGCCACAGTCTTTGGCCCTTGATCACCTTTGACCTCCTGAGGCGGAAGCCGGGAGAGTCGCTTTTTAAACTTTGAAAAAGTGTAATATTGTGTTTTTACTGTGTACTACTGTGATTTTATAACAGACTGCTACAATTACTGAAGGTATTTCTTTGTGACTGAAACGAGACATACCTCTCTTCCCAGAGGCACTTCAGCACAGCGCTCTGAAACGCTACGCACAGGGAGTCTTCCTCGTGTTGCCAGCCCCCTCGTGGAACACACAGGCCACGCCCCCACCTGACAGGCCACGCCCCTTTTCATTCCGAGCATTTAAAAGCACGAACTACAAAGCGCTAGCCAGATCACCTTTGACCTCCTGAGGCGGAAGCCGGGAGAGTCGCTTTTTAAACTTTGAAAAAGTGTAATATTGTGTTTTTACTGTGTACTACTGTGATTTTATAACAGACTGCTACAATTACTGAAGGTATTTCCTTGTGACTGAAACAAGACATACCTCTCTTCCCATAGGCACTTCAGCACAGCGCTCTGAAACGCTACGCACAGGGAGTCTTCCTCGTGTTGCCAGCCCCCTTGTGGAACACACAGGCCACGCTCCCACCTGACAGGCCACGCCCCTCCCCCAACTACTATTTAATATGTGCATATATAGAACGAGCAGCGGGCGCGCCGGTTGCGCGCCGAAGGCGCGCCTAAGGCAAGCCCGTCTGCGCCCATCCGCGCCCAGACCGCGGCCGGGGCCAGACATGCTGCGGGGAATGTGCGCAAAAGGAGAGGATTGTGTGGTCAGGAGCTGATCTACGTGCCCTTAATACCACTCCGGCATGCCATACTCTGGGGATTGATCTTCAGACCACGGCTCTTCCCCAGACTTGCCGGGACTGCGGGGTCTCTTTGTCACCTATTGGCGACAAAAGGCGCATGAAATTCAAGCCGCCGAATAATGAAAGCCTTAGAGCTGGCCTCCTAAACTGCAGATCTTTAGTTAAGCATACAGATGAGATCTGGATGCTATTAGATGACCTAGAATGGGACGTACTGTTCTTAACAGAAACTTGGCTCAAAGACGATAATATGACGGCCTTAGCGCTGGCAGTACCCCTTGGTTATAAAATATGTTTTTCAAGCCGCTTAGGCACTAAGAGAGGTGGTGGTGTGGCTGTCATATTTAAAGAGCAGCTCACTCTAACATCCTCGACCCCCACCTTGATTCAGGGCATTGAGGGACTTCATTTTTGCTTTCAAATAAGCCCGCAGCTGTCCTTAGCGGGATTGGTGATCTACCGCCCACCTGGCAGTGAGGATCCTAATTTGTCTACGCTGATGGAGACAATTGTTCAGAGCTCCCTCCTCCATCCTCACTTCATCGGTCGGAGATTTCAACATTCACATGGACAAATCGGACTGCGCCACGGCTGAGTTGCTGAGATCCACACTAATCACAGCCAACTTGAGACTGATTAATGAGGGCCCTACTCATAGAGCAGGCCACATGCTCGACCTAATTTTCTCCAATATTAATGACGTAAAGGCGGAGGCACCTCTGCCGTTAATTTGGTCAGACCACTCATTGATCCCTTTTACACTAAAAATAGTGATGGCTAGTCCTGTCTCTGGCAAATGTTCTTTTATGAAGAGACAATGGAAAAAGCTGGTCCCTGAGATCATGGGCCCGGTTTTGGCTCAGACTACCCCTTCTCTTACCTCAAATGCTAATTTAGACGCACAGCTACTTAATGAATGGGTTGGAAACATGGTAGCTTCCATCGCTCCAGCTTCACGGGCAATATCTAAACGTGATTCCCCCTCCGCGCCCTGGTTTTCCCAGGATCTCAGAGCAGAGAAAGCAGCTTGCAAGAGACTGGAAAGACGTTGGAGAGCTAATTACGGGCTCCCAGAAAAAACGAACTATAAGGAAGCATCCAGAAAACTCAAGAAAGCGACTAGAAAGGCAAAAAAGCAATTTTTTGCGGATTCAATCCAACAAGCAGATAATTAGAGCAAACAGATTTTTAAGATAGTTCAGTCCTTCTTCAAACCAACATGTATTGAGAGGGAGGTCCTCCCGTCAAACACTCTATGCGAAAATATCTCAGAGTTCTTTGACCATAAAATTAAACATGTCTATGAGTCCTTTGGACCGGAGGAAATAACAGTGAAAACGGATCTAGTCACCAAAGAGGGGACACTTGAACCCCTACCTCAATTCCAAGCGATACCCCTGACAGCTGTCAAACAAGAACTAAACTGCTGCAAATCCGGCCCCCCGGACGATCCCTGCCCACCTAAACTTTGGAGCATGATAGCAGACTTTGTGGCCCCCACACTTCAACAGATTTGGAACACGTCCATTAATTCTGGGACATTCCCAACCGTTTGGAAACATGCAACTCTCCTCCCGTTAAAAAAAAAGCCCAACGGGGATCCTAAAGACCTCAGTAACCTACGCCCGATCTCCCTACTTGCAGCACCAGGCAAAATGCTCGAGAAAATAATACAGCGCCAGCTGAGCAAATTCATCGAGGACAACAAAATTCTTCACGAGACGCAATCAGGCTTTCGGCCTGGCTTTAGCACAGAGACAGCATTAATTGAAGTGGCAGAGTCAATAAGGTGGTCGATGGATTCAGGAAATTCAGCAATGCTGGTACTCCTGGATCTGTCGGCCGCCTTCGACACGGTTGATCACGATAGACTCTTGATGAGACTGGCTGAGATAGGCATCCGTGACCAGGCACTGGATTGGATACAGTCGTATCTATCCCAAAGAACACAGAAGGTGGCGTTGGGTTCTGCTTCCTCAACACCTAAAGTTCTTAACTGTGGCGTCCCTCAAGGGTCGGCTCTCAGCCCCCTCTTATTCAACATCTATCTGGCCCCACTCTTTACGTTGATTGCCAATTGGGGTGTTAAAGCAATTTCCTATGCCGATGACACCCAATTGGTATTTCCGTATTCAGAGTCATCGGAGGAGTCCTTCTCGAGCTTTAAGGGGTGTCTCCGAGATGTGGCTTGCTGGATGAATACGAATAAATTAAAACTCAACGCCAATAAAACAGAGGTGATCTTGTTTGGAAAGGGCCCGCCCCCACCCCCAGAGCTCTGGTGGCCTGCGGAAATGGGACAAGCCCCCTCGCCCAGCTCAACGGCAAAAAACCTGGGTGTGCGGTGGGACGACAGTATGTCTTTTTTCACGCACATCCAACAAGTGGTAGGCTGCTGTCTGAACAAACTGAGGAACCTTCGCAAGTTTCTGAGACTGCTACCAGAGAGCTGCCGAAAAACAGTAGTCCATGCCACAGTGACATCTAGGCTGGACTACGCCAATGGCCTCTACTTGGGCTTGCCTAAATATTTAATACAAAGACTCCAGCTAGTCCAAAATGCGGCTGCGAGACTGTTAATGAGAATTCCATTCAAGCATTCAGTCTCTCCGCATCTTCGTTCACTTCATTGGCTGCCAGTTGTCAGCAGAATCAAATTCAAGGCACTCACGCTGGCCTTCAGATCTCTGTTTGGCACCTGCCCAAAATATCTGAAAGCTCGGTTACCAAGATACCTCCAGGCCCGTACGCTACGCTCTAACTTCCGCGTTCTGCTTGCGGCCCCCAAAGTGAAAAGGGCGAGGTTGGGGGGTCGAACTTTTTCAGCAAATGTTGCGACATTGTGGAATACTTTGCCCCCAGAAATTCAGCACGCCCCGTCTGAAATCTGCTTTAAGCGACTACTAAAAACGTGGCTTTTTACCCAACCGTACTAGGCACTCTCACTTCAGTCCTTTTGGTTGATGGTGTTCTTGCAGCGCCGGGACACCTCCTAGTGAGGTAGCTGTTCGTGCTATACAAAATACCGTATTATTATTATTATTATCTGCCCCCGAGGGGGGCAGAAAGCCCACTAGGCACCAGCGATTACGCTGGCTTTTTTATGCATGGGGGCTGCCCAGAATGGACATATCAATGCCCCCCATCCCGCCCAAAAAATAGCCACAATCTTTCTGCCCCCCCCTTGGGGGCATATCGTAACAAACCCCCCGCCTCCCTCCCCAATTCTCCCCTAGGGCAGCAGAAAGCCCACTAGGCACAGACTTGTTTTTAGCAATGTGCCTACTTGTGGATTTTGGTCCATAGCGCAGCCGGCACATAGGGAAACCTAGCAAACCTGTACATTTTTGAAAACTAGACACCAAGTGAAATCCAGGCAGGGGTGACTTGTGTGCCTCTCACCAGATTCTGTTACCCAGAATTGCTTGCAAACCTCAAACTTAGTTAAAAAAACACATTTTCCTCACATTTCTGTGATGTAAAGTTCTGGGATCTGTGTGGATCCACAAAATTCCACCCACCCAGCATACCTCAAAGTCTTCAGAGAAAAATTGTACCTCACTTGTGTGGGTAGGCTTAGTGCCCGCAACAGGAAACGGCCCAAAACGCAATGTGGACACACCACATTTTCACAGTGAAAACTGACCCTTTTTTCGCAAAGTCCCTAGCTGTAGATTTTGAACCCTCGCTCTGCCGGCACCTAGGGAAACCTAGCAAACCTACACATTTTTGAAAACTAGACACCCAGGGGTATACAGGATGCGGTGACTTGTCTGGCTCTCACCAGGGTCTACTACCAAGAATCCCTTACGAACCTCAAACTTTGTAAAAACAAAAAAACACTTTCTCCTCACATTTCCGTGATGGAAAGTTCTGGAATTTGCATGGATTCCCACATTTCCTACCACCCAGCGTTCCACCAGGTCCACCAGGTCTCCCGATAAAAATGTTTTGTTTTTTTTACAGATTTTGAGGTTTGCAAGGGAATTTGGGTTACGGACAAGTCACCCCATCCAGGATTCCCCTGGGTGTCTAGCTTTGAAACATGTATAGGTTTGTTAGGTTTTCCTAGGTGCCGGCAGAGCTAGGGTTCAAAATCGACAGCTAGGCACTTTGCCAAAAAAGGGTAAATTTTCACTGTAAAATAAAGTGTGTCCACTTTGCATTTTGAGACGTTTTCTGTCGTGGGCACTAGGCCTAACCACACAAGTGAGGTACCATTTTTATCGGGATACTTAGGGTAACACAGAATTGTAGAGTAACTGTTATTACCTATTGACTTTTGATGCATTTCTGCCTTCCAAATAAAAGTCAATGTATAAAACAGAAGTCACTTTGAAAGATGTCCTATAATTCTC
The DNA here is from genome assembly GCF_964261635.1 of Lissotriton helveticus. Lineage (NCBI taxonomy): Eukaryota > Metazoa > Chordata > Amphibia > Caudata > Salamandridae > Lissotriton > Lissotriton helveticus. Next base: position 1,476,909,785 of record NC_136065.1, read on the forward strand.
ATGCTAGTATGGGTACTCACAATTTCGGAAATGAGCAAATGTCTACTGTTTCTAAACTCTGTATGTTGCTCCAATTTCAGAAATACATAGGTGTCTTTCATACCGATTTTTCCATGTATATATTTTCCCAAACTAATTGCTATATACCCAGTATATAATAAAAAAACCTTGCAATGCTGCTCAGTTATTGGCTCTGGGTTCATCAAGTTCTTGGTGAACCTACAAGTCCTATATATCCCCACAACCAGAAAGGTCCAGCAGATGTAACGGTATATTGCTGTAAAACAGCCATCATAATTAAAAGAAGTTACAGGTGAAAACGTTGGCACAAATGGCTGGTTTTTTTTTTCAACTAATCTTAAATATTTCCAATATATGTGGATGAGTTTATTCTGAAATTCAAATCCCAATAAGTGCTAGTACTCTGTCCAAAGTATCACTATTTTGTATTTCTTTTTACTATTTTCAAATAAATGAAAATTCCTCGTCTTATTGCTTATATCAAATCTGTTAACACAAAAGGTTAATGCAGCCAAAAGCGTTAATAAAAAGCATCACCTTGTTCCGGGAGAAAAACACAAGGACCAGATTTCCATGAGTGCAATGGCATAGATTCCACAGTTTTGGATGAAAACTGACATGGAAGTTGAATTAGAGACCACAGACATACAGTGGGGAAGACTTGATATGACGTGTTAGAGATGAAGGAGAGGATTCTTCTGAGGGTAACTGGGCAGTTTGATATTGAATAATGTTTAAAATAGAGAGCTCTGGGGATTTTGGTAATATTATGTTACTGTGATCATGTGGTGTTTGGATGTGTGTGGTGTGCTAAAGACAATGTGCTTGGAAACATGATACAAAGCCGTGTGTTTGGAGTGTACTTTGCTCCTAAGGAGGAGAGTGCTTGGGAGAGAGAAATAGAGAGTTGGAGTGTATGTATCACAAACTTTATTTTCTCTTGCTGGTCATCCAATTCAGTTCAGAAATACTTTATTTTGACTCTAAAAGAGCCATAAAACGGTTGTACAAACACGAATGGGTTTGAAAACAGCACATCCACATACATAAAATGTACAGGTTTTAAAACAATCAGTATCTACTACGAATCTTATAAACGGTAAAAAGGTAATTTAAAATACAATATATGATCTCAACTGTTCCTAGGGAGAGTAAAAACTCCATTGCCAATTCATAATTCATAATCCCTGCAGCAAGTAATAAAGGACAAATAAACTGTTTCCTCTGGGGGGTGTAAAGGTTGCACAAGAGAATAAAGTGCAAAGTGTTTTGAGGTGAGCAATTGTCACACGGCCAAACAGGGAGTGAGGCAAACCACGTGCCCTGGATAGGAAAAGCGGCTGCAAAATGTACAGTTTTTAAACATAAATGTCCTTCTTTCGTTTAAGTCAATTTGCAGGTAAAAGGCAGGCTCTCTCTGTAGTTGTGAGAGGCGGTCTGGTTGGCCGGTCATACTACATATATGGGCAGCCTGACATAGTTTTGATTAAAAAGTGACTTTATAGTGACCAGTGATTTTTTTTTAACATATCGGGGTTTGAATAATACTCTGGGACACCCATTTTAGCAAAACACGTTTTAACATACCTAGGTCAGGGTATGTCTAAGCTATTATCCAGCTTCATGCAATCTGACGGTATTGTTCTGCAGAGGGCAGTCTCTGGATTCGTCCAGGTTTTTAACCAGAGCAACAATGGTTGAATCGCTATATAGTCTTTCAAATAGGTCATACCAACTTCCTCATGACAGAAAGAAATGGCGAAACACTGAGCACTGTGAGAAGTCTTCTTAGAAACTTGTTCTCTGCTACTTGGAGTGATTTGCAATTTACGTGTCCCCCACACTCCAGTCCCAAAGGTTGCTACAGAAAGACTTTTACTCTTGTAAATACATAAGATCTCCTTAATCGGTTTATGTCCCAGTCTTTTAGCAAATCTAAAAATAGCTTCAACAGATTTCTGAAATTGCATAATTCTAATATTTAAAATATGTGCTAAATCAGCATCAAATGGTACCTCCCCCCCCTCCGGATAGTTAAAATATGGAACCTTCTCAATTTCTTCGCCCCCCTGACGCAGGGTCTAGTTTTTACCCCAGGCCAATTCTGCCCACCCTTGAAGCATGAGACCCCCACCAGCCAGCATAAAAAGGAATCTGTTAAATTGACCCATTTTGTCCCAGCTGCTCTTTTTCTATGAATAGGCCCCAAAGTGTCTCTCTCATACAAATCGTCTCAGTGAGGCCCAGTTCCCCCTGGGCCCCTACTCCCTCGATCTGCACGTCGTCTCTTACACACACGAAGATGCTGTAAGAATAACAATACCATAAGAACAGGGAACTTCCCGAGCTAAGAGAGACATCACGCAGAGACATCACGCAATACCTGATGATCCACTTGCCGTCTGTCATCTATCATATTATTGTATCTGTTGCTAGCCATAATGTAACTAAGACATGCGACCAATATCTTTCTAAATGTTTCTCCTTTTTTTTATAAAAACTTCCCTGAGGTGACGCAAAATAGATGTGCAATTTCATTATGATTCACGGTCAAACTTCCTGTGACCTTTTGAGAAACATAGCGTGGGTGACACTTCTGTGTTCTTAAAAATGTTCCAGACAAAACCAAAATGTGTCATGTCCTGTACAGACACCTGATAATGTCGTCATCCTCATATCAATAGTTCATCAGTGAAGGAGTATAAAAATCTGTTCCTCAGACCATTCAACAGACGACCTCGTGGCAGTGACCCATTGGGTCGCTGGCGCCTGTGTGGCCTCCTTCAGCCCCTATCTAAGCACATTTGGCTGAAGCTCTAATTCTTTCTGACACTTTAAAATTGTCTTTTTCTCTCTCCTCTGCTCTGCCTTTATTCTAAAAAAAAACATTATTGCAATTGCAAAGCAATAACGTTGTTCCTCCTACACTAATAGCTTTGCAGTCAAGAGTAGGTTTCATTCCCCAAGTAATTTCAATTGTGCCGTTTCATTAATCCTAGCCCCTTACATTCTGGGTCTCTTTAAACTGTTTAACCTGCAGGAATTGTTCTCTTCATGAAGGCTTGTTTCAAGTTCTCTACATTGTCATAGGATATATTCTGTGTCTTTCTTAGACTCTAGCTGATTTAAATGTGATTTCAATGGATCACTCCAGCTTGCCCTATAGTTCTCGTCAGAAAGGCTTGATTCTAGGCACTATGTTTTCATAAGAAATGTACTCCATATCTTTGAATCTCTGGCAGTTTTCCATTATGCATGTTTAAGAGTTACTCATTTCAGCTTGCCTCGCAGCATTTTAGAAGCAAGTTCGATCTAGCATACACTCCTGGCAGAGTGAAGTCAGGTTCTCTTAAAAAATATTCACTAGAAATGCGTTTTATTGAAATACCTGTGTTTTGTACAATAAAAGACACCTCAACTGTAATCTTTGTTCTTTGTTCCTTATTCCTCAGTGAAGTGTTGCGTCAATGACATGTGCCCACGGCTCATGACCACAGGGCAGGGTGGTTTGTGGTTTGTGACCTGTGACCACACCCTAGAGTGCTTCCTTTCACCCTTCGTCACCCCCAGTAAAATCATTCTTGATGAAAGATTTTGTGAGATTTATTTTTATCCCTAGATTGTTCATAAAATCATTAAATGAATCTAAAAACACTTGTAGGCCATTTGTTGTTATCAGGACAGCATCATCAGCATATAGGAAAACAGGGATTTGGCACATATTACATTTTGGTATATCTTTCCCCACCTTACATACTTGGTCTTTCAGCCCAATAATGTATAGTAAAAAGAGCAATGGGGCCAGGACACAGCCCTGTCTTACTCCAGTATCTGAAGAGAATCCTTCAGTCAAATCTCCCTGATTGTTATAGCGTACTGAGGCTGAGGATATTCGTGAAGCCTACTTAGCAGGGGCCAATTGCTCCATCGATCCCCATTTTTTACATTATGGACCATAGTTGGCTACGATTCACTGTGTGAAAGGCTCAGGTTTGGTCCATAAACGCTAAGTGGACATAGCCATTTTGTGCTGTAGTGTACTTTTGAACAATTAAAACCAGATTTAAAGATTGTTCTACAGTTCCAAGTCCTGGGCAGAAGCCAAATTGGTAGTTTGAAAGCATCTTCTGTTCTAGTGCCCAAAGTTCTAATTTAGCCAAAATTACCCTGCCCACTATTTTAACCAAACTATGGAGCAGGGAAATTGGGTGATAACAGTGGGGTTTGGTTTTATGCCCCTTCTTAAAAATCAGCACTATTATGGCTTTTTTGCCAGGACTGGAATAGGGGGCCCACTATTGCAGCTTTTAAAATATTTGTAATCAATGGGGCCCAAAAGTCTGGTAAATACTCATATAGGTCCACAGGAATTCTATCCGGTCCCGGGGCTTTCTCTGGGTGACTATTTTATATAGCTAATAGTACCTCGCTCACCTGAATTGAGTTACTTATGGCACGGACATCTCTTATATCACAAGGAATTTCTGTGGCCGGCGATAAGTTAACCGTCGGGAGAAAAAATTTCCCCAAAATGGTTAACCCAAGCTTCAGCTGGAACTACGGTGTCTATTTTAGGCGTTTCATCAGCAGACAATGGGAACAGAATTAACCACCTCCCAAAAAGCGCGGGAGTCTTAAAGACAATGTGATTTTTAAATCTTCCTAAACCTTATCCTTCAAGAAGCACTTACTTTCTCCAGTTGCCCTTCGATAATCCTTCCTTGGTTTTATTATTTCATCCTTATTTGTCTTCTTTAATGCCACCCACAGCGCTTTATGTGCTTCGGAGAAGATCTTATTGAACTACCTTGGGTGTTCAGGGGCTTTTCTACTGCATTTGGTCAATGTATCTGCCATGAAGCTTTTAAGGTTTGTAAAAGCCACTATGACGTTCTCTTTTTTTTAACACCAGTAGATTTAAGGCTAAAACAATGGGGTTATGGTCACTCAAACAACTTGCCTTAACGACGCATCCCATAAAGAATAGTACTAGATCTTTACTAATTAAAATATGGTCAATAGTTGAGGATGATAAGGGACCTACATATGTTGGGATCCGGGGGTGGTAGTCGAATCCAAATCTTGTGCAAATTTCAGACCCATAGTGGTGGTAACTTTATTCAGTGTATCCCCATACAGCGTATGTTTAAAATGATTCAGGAACTGATCCCTCTAGTTACGAATGCCGCATGATTCCTGGACCCTAGGATCACAAGTTCCTATATCAAAATCCCCCACCCAAATTAATTGCAGATCATTTCTATGTTTTTTCTGGGCATCGGTTATAACATCCTCCAAGGCATCTAAAATATTTGTCACAGTTGGATCAAAAATAATATAATAAAAATTAATTAAAAGCAAATCAAACAACTCTGATTTAATAGCAGCAACTGATAGTATAGAGATTTCCACAGTTTTCTTATTGGGATGTCTGTCAGTGCCAATGATATGAAAGTGACAAAGCCCCCTTTTGCTCTACCGGCTCTAGAGGGGACAGCTGGTATATGATATGAAGCAAACCCATCAACATGCAAAGGATCCACTGTCCAGGTCTCTTGGCAACAAACAATATCATATTGCTCAAGCAAAGCTCTCCAATCAGGAGTATCGATCTTGGACCGAAGGCCCACAATATTCCATGAACCAATACTAAAACCCTCTATTCGCGTATTAGACGTAGTGTAATTTGCTGCATATAGTGCCGTAAAATCCTCTGGTAGAGTTCCTTTGCCCTCTAAGTCCATACTTCGCATAAGAAGATGATTAATATGCATTGGAGAACTCTGCCTCATCGTCTGTGTGATGGACCTTTGGGACTCGAAGTCAGGCAGTATGACTTCCAATGATGGAGGCCCATCGGCTAGCCATGGGTGCAGTCAGTCACAGAGGTCCATACCGAAAAGAGGGGCATATCTATTTGTGAGGTGTAAGCACGAATTGCCCAGAATGATAGAGTTTTCTTGGTCCACCCAATGGTAGAATGTTGGTTGTAGACCCATTTGATGAGAAGGGTATAGCAATGGTCAAGAGGGAGTTCTTAGATCTGGGTACCCTTAGGTGGATCTCTGTGTAATTGAAACAGGAGGGATCTCGATATTGATGGATTATTGAAATTAGTACCACACAGTCACCTCCCAGGGTTTTTTGGGTCGGTCTCACCCACCCTACCCTTCTTGCCATAATAAATTTTGCTGGCTAGCCGAGATCCTCCCCTTTTCAGGTATGTTGTGTGAGCAGCCAGCAGTGAAGAGATTTATTGATTGACTGAATCGTGGCTTCAAACTTTCCCTCCATCAAGATGGGAACGTTTCCAAGAACTAATACGAGGGGTGCTGCTAACGTGGTAAATGCAGCTAATGGGACCTGTTGTGGGCCTGCCCCTCTAAATTTTTCCTGTTTTGAGAAATCCGCAATGCCGCCCGGTATTTTAGGTGTCTGTAAATTACGTGGTGGCCTATCTGAGACATTACTAGGAGGGAATAGGGAAGTAGATATAGGTTCCCTCAAATTGGAAGGGTTTCCAGTCCTTTGCTCTATGGCAGTGTGCCGATGTGGGTGGAGAACAGGGACGAAGGTACTCGGCTCGTATTATGATGCGATTTCTGTTGGAGTAGCTGAGATGGATTATCTCCTGCAATTATCGGTACTCCTGAGCCCTCCCCCATCTCACAATAAGTCGACTGTCCTTCTTCCATACCAGTATGGGAATATTGTGTATGATGGTATCCCGGTTTACCCAAGCCCTCCAATTTAGCTAGTCTCTCTTCAATGTCTGATAGTTTAAGCTGGAGGGTAGTTAGTAACACTGTAACCAGGGTCTCCATTCTTTTCCAAAACTCCTCTCCACCCGACTGGGAGGGCAACATTGCCCAGTCAGTGGGTCAGAAATGAGTCCCTGTTCAGGTTTACCATGCCCTTTAGGTTTAGCCAACAAGACCCTTTTGTGGGTTTATGTTTTTGTGGCCCTGCGCTCCTCCTTCGATTTACTGGCGGCTCATTCGTGTTGTAATCATTATGAGCCTTAGAAACCATTGCCTTCGTTCCTGTGCTGGGCCCATTTGGAGTATCGGGGGGGATGTTCAGATCTGGTACATGGTGAGATAGAGACAGGCTTTGAGCTGGAGTACGCGGGGGAATTAGCTGGATGCTACCCAGATTTTGGGGGCCTAGCGATGGGCTTCTCTGCAAGGTCAGTGGGTCCAGTGAAAGTCGCTGCTCTGTTAGCTCTATCTCATGGCTAAGCATTGACTCCGCCCTTGTAATGAAGGCATCCAAAGTTCCCGCTACTCCCGCACGGTAGGTTCTGCCCTTACACTAGCTCATTATGGATATCAATACATCTTAAGCAAACGCCTTGGGGGAATAATGGTAAACAATAGAGATAACACAGTACCTGAAGGCTGGACGTTTCTCTCTCCATAGGACCAAATGTTAGAGGGGGGCCCAGCCCAGCCTCCTCCAGGCTCCGAAGGGCACAGATGGGCATGGACGGGCCCGCCCTTAGCCTGCGCTTCGCCTGCGCGCCAAACTACTATTAAGGAAATCACCCTGCCTATGTTTAAGAGAAGTATAGTGCCCAAGTGCAGCGAGTGCTGCAAAATGCTTTTCAAATTCATAAACAAAAATACCTCTAAATACCATTGATCTCACTGTTTCTTTAGGCCACAAAAGTTCATTTTATTGACTTGGGGCAACAATTTGTTTTTGTTATTAACTTCAAACGTTTTTTTCTTTTTGAATTTGTTAGAATATGATTCCAGCCTCTAAGTTCCTAAATTGAATCACCCCCTTGTTATATGCAAAATGCTTTTCAAGCGCCTCCGGGCGCGAATAGGGCAGCGTCGGCGCCTCCTGGCGCTAGGAACTATGGGGCTTGCAGACCCCTCACACGGAACTGCTGTCAGGCATTGTTGGGTGCCGTGAAATGCTTTTCATGTGCCTCCGGGCGCGAAAAGGGCAGCGTCAACGCTTTCTTGTGCTAGGAACGGGGGTTTGCAGTCCCCCCACAAGGAAGTGCTGTCATGCATTGTCGGCTCCTCATCCAATTTCATTTTTATGTCAAACTGTTATTTTTGGGGAGTGTATAAGATATATGTTCTCTTATCAGTAATAAGTGGATTTAAAGAAGTATGAGGTGAGTAATCTCACTCCTCAGAAATCATGCCTGTTGCTTGCTGAGTTCTTCAACGGAAAGTCAGTTATTGTGCTGTTCTTTTTGTGTAGCTGGGCAGAACCTGGAGGTTTATTGACAGATGCCTGCAATACCTAGGGGGGCTGAGGATGGCTAATGTAAGGTCTGCAGATATAGTTCTTGAGAGAAGTATGTGTGGGTGTAGGATTAGTGTTGTTGCTGGTTATGAATACACCTACCTTGTTGCCTGATAGCATTATGTTGGTTGTTTTCACGATCCAAAGTTGTGTGGGTGAAAATGGAGAGATGGGATAAAGATGAACTAGTGGTGTCCTAGTTAGTAAAGATAGTAGGTCTGTCATCAGTTAGTATTCGTAACTAATCTATATGCATTTAGGGGCATTAGAGTATCAAAGATTGTGTTCAGTATAATGACACCGACATCTGAGGATTGGATCTTGACCTTTCCATTTTTATACAGAGGGATATGCAGCTGGTTATGCTAACCTGAGATCGTTTTTTTGCCTAAGGTATTTTTGGGAAATTCCAGACAGAGAACAACCACTATTGTTCAACAACAGCTAATAGGTCTGCTGTTAATGTACTATTGTATGTAGATTTAGCACATTAGAATGAGGCACATGGGATAGCACCAGCAGTAGCAGAAAAAAAGAAGCTATAGCTGTAAAGTAGTCCCTCATGCAGTTCACTGCAAACACTTGAGTGAAAGCGGAAGGATACACTCAAACAGCCAATCGCCTTAGGAGAGAGTTGTACACCCCTCCAGACTGAGCCACAATATAATTGAAAATGGCATAGGTCAATTGCTAAAAAAAAAAGGCTGGTCAAAGAAAGCTGAGGGCTCAAAGGAGCTAATCCAATGCTCCCTCTTTAGCGACAGGTCTGTTTGACATATCTGCTGTCAAATTCCAGACCTACAAAGCATAGTGTGTTGGTCTAGAAGATAATGTCATTAGAATTAGACAGTAGGTCCGTTTAAAAGGATTTGGAGCCCAGTATGACAATATGATATATTTGACTGATTCGAATTTTTGGGATGCCTTAAAGCGTGTTGGATGTGGTATCTGAGGGTAACTCTGGATAGACCTTGGGAGAAGAGACCTTCCAATGGGTTTACAAAAGCATCACTCACATAAAGCACTTTTTGTTTTAGGTTTGGTGGTCCTAATAAAGCATACAAAAAACAGAAGACTATTGATCTTGAGAAGCCGGTTTAGTATGAGACAGTCACAACATGCAGTCAAGGCCAATCACAGACAAAGAATGAGACAATGTGGTGCCACACTGGGTGTAAGGGGTGTGCAACAGAATTACTTCATATTTGATTAAAAGCACATTGAGATGCAAAATTACACTTGATACAATGTTACGTCGAGTGTGGAAAATATTTAGGATCACAAACCGCTTATATGTGCAAAATCGACTTTGGTGCACTATCAGTAGGATGTGGAAAGACTTTAAAGAGGAAAATCACATTTAGGAGGAAAACACATTAGGCGCATGTCACGGCGTAGAAAATAAGGTAAACCTACCTGAACTCTGATATCCGGACACATGGTCAGTGGGTCTGTGGGGTAACCGATTATAGGAAATAGCAAAAAAAGAAAATGAAAAAAAGAATCATGATCGACAAATACTATCAGCCAGTTTTCACTCCTCCTCCCTTAGACTCACCTCTCGCTTATCACTCACACTTCACTGCTTTCTACCCATCCCTGGCAGGCTAATCTTTCTCTCTTCATGCCTATCAACTTCCTCCCTATCCCTCAGTCCACCTCTTTCTTCCGTTCTTCACATTCTCATAACATTTTACGTATCCATCAATGTCACAGGTCACTTCAAGTACCACACTCGCTCCACCAGCTTAGAGCAACAGTAGTGCCAGGTGGCAGTGTTTCTTGCTTGGTGAAACTGACACTTGGTGGAGTCTGAGAGTGAAGATCTTGTTTATTCCCCTGAAAGAAAACATAGTGTGCATAACTCATCCTCTGAAGCAGGGTTTGTTATATACTGTAACAGAGTGTTTGTGAGAGAAATAGATGGAGACCTCTGCAGGAAGGAAAGGGATCTTATCATGTTTTGGTGTTAGAGACAAGAAGCATGATGCTCAAAATAGTCTGGTTTCAGTGGAATTGTCACATTGTACTGCAGGCATTATCTCCCTATGCAAAAAACCCTTGCACCAAAAAGGAATCAGATTGCAACTCCTTGCTAAAACTAGGTAATTACCTCCATCTTAGCATTCACATTCACATTGTGCCACTGCTGGGATAACAAAAGTCTATACACACAGTCCCACTGTATATAGAGAGCCACCTAATGTGTAATATTAGTTGAAGTAGATAGTACTCCTTTTCAAGTAATAATGGCACTATTTCTTTCTAGGTCCAGTTATTAGATCTCAATAATTTAAATCTAACCTCAACCTTTGGTAGCTGTAGCACAGAGCAGACAGGCTTAATTTAGGTTAAATGTATAAAGCATGTATAGGCAGCAAAACAGTTTAAACACAACAGAACAAAAATACCTATTCAATTTATAAAACTTGAGAACATTTAAAGAGCAAATAGACAGAAAAATGACATAAAGCAAATGTAGGGAACTGAAGATATGATTTTTCAAAGTTTCACGTGTTTCTAGCGCCACAAAGCACCAAGTGCGGGTATCCGGTCGTGCTATAAATGATAAAAGTTAAAAGCTAAGGCCGACTATGATCGAGCATGGGTCAAACACAGGGACCGGGTCTTGTTGGGTGGAAAGTTTTAAATCTGTATTAGTCTTTGGAATGGAAGTCAAAAATTCTCAGAGGGGCTGTGGCTAAGATGTCTCCCACAAGGCCAGATAGCAATTAGCCGAAGTCTCTGTAAAGCAGTTGACTTTTGGTGGGAAAGCTCAGAGCAGGAGAAATTTGCACCCAGGGAAGGTCCCCTCATCGGCAGGATACTTTTGGCACCTTTGCCCATTTAAGTATCTACCTTCGGTCTTAGAAACGTCCACTGTTCATGATCATTAAGATTGGATTCCATCATATCATGATTGCATTCTTGAACTTGGTTATATTTGACTGTCGGGTAGCCTAATATTAGAAAAATATAGACACAGAGGAATTTATAAATGTGGAGGAAGCCTGTATTGGTTTAAGCTGATAATGTATTATAGAAGAATCGCTATTGGACTACAGGTCCCAGCATCCTGAGGGGCACAATGAACGGGTTAGCAAGGGACTACTTCCGGGTTCCCGGCAAACTAACTAGCGGTTGTCTGCAGCGAGGACGGCTGTCTCGTCGTTAAACACGAAGTTGAGCAGGTGAGAATGAGCCCAAGTAGGTGTTTCATATGCCGTATTGTTACCAGGAGCTGGATATTAACTGTGGCTCCGGTGTGTTTTTTAGAGCGGGAGAAACTGATTACGGAAGAAGATTTGGGCTGACATTAACGTAGCCGAGAAGGAACGCGGGGACGGGCGCCTTGAGCGTTTTGGCAATTTTGAGGTGAGGGTACGCCCTGTTAGTCATTTTAAACTATCGTAGGTGGGGGTAAATATCCCACACTAATGTGGACATTGGCCACTTCTTTTACAATAGGACCAGCTGCAAGAAGAAGATAGTCGTGTCCGAAATGCCGTCATAAGTGAATACAGGTAGGACAAAGTAAGGGTGTCGCATAATGTTGCAAATGAAGTCTGGTGGGAGAATACCGATATATACTCTCGTTTTTTTTACAGAGCTGCCCCTAATCCCTGGTCCCCAGCAACACAATACATTGGAAATATTTACCGTTTTCACGAACCAAGCAGAGACTCAAGGTATGCTCTGACATTTAGCCCGCTGGTATGAGTACAATTTGAATACAGCAGACATGATAAGTGATCTGAGGAATTGTTTCTTACAGATTAATTACGCCTTTGGCTGTCCTCCACATTTTGAAACCCATAAATATCCACAATTTGAGAATCGTCTCGAAGGTATGTGATGTTACCTTAAGTACAGACAAAGGTTGCTAGGAAGGTTAGAAGTACTGTTGCTGATTAGTTATTGTTATTCTCACTTGCTTCATAGATCATCCATCTTGCCCATAGTAAGAAGCCCTGATGAAAGCCCGTGAAGTATTTAAACGTGGCTGGAAGCGCGTCGGCATTTTTTGGCATTAATCTTGAATTGCATGAATTAACTAAGACATCTGTATTGATAAAATCTTGTATGGTGCTTTACAATTAGGCAAAATTCAGTTATGCTGCTCGTGGTGATGAAATATGTCGAGTTGCATCATTCTTTCAACAGAATATTGGAGCAATTGTTGTATATTAAATGTGTTTATGTTTTCAAATTGATTTTGTTTTAAAATGTTTGTATATATGTGTAATTAATGTCTTTCATTGTATAAATTGTATGTGATTCTGAGAATAGAAGAGATTTCCTATTCATAGAAAATATCTAAAATGGAAAAAAAATGAGAGGCTGATTAAAATAGCCTAACCACTAAAAGAATATAGTGTGGTTTTTTCGATAAATTTAAAAGTGGGAATCCAGGTACTTTTGTATATATGTTGTAGTTTTGGCCCTACCTGGTTCCTGTCATTGGGCTTAACCCCTTTGTGGTTTAACTTTCTAAAAGTGCCATTTTCAAAATAGCAATTTAATATCCGACTTTACCATCAGATTGTATGTTAGATTCCAATAAATTCAACTTCTTGGATCATGTATCTAGCTATTTCCAAACTAGACATAAAATGTGTTATAATGTAACCCAGTGCTTTTCTATGGGCAAGCCAGTTTTGACAAAGTGAAAAACAATTTTGGTGATTTTTCACTGCCAGGACATGTAAAACTTAACACATGTTCAACTTTTTAAATATCATACACCATGCCCTATGAGCACTTAGGGGCTACCTTAATAGTGACTTACCAGTATGAAAAGGAAGGTTTTGGCCTGGCAAAAGGTGTATTTTACCAGTTTAAAACCTGCTAGCTGGGCTGCAGTGGCAGGCCTAGAGCCATGTTTCCACTTGCCATTATAGGGGTGGCATAAAAGGTGCTGCGGTCCACTAGTGACATTTAACTTACAGGCCCTGAGTACACCAAGAACTATAAACAAGGGACTTAAGGGGAAGTTAAATATGCAAATCAGGTATTAGCTAATTGTACATATACTTTAGGGGTCAGAGCTTATAATCTGTGTACTGGATGTCAACGCCTCAGTGTTCAGAGTCAGTAAACCAGCACTAAATCAAGGGCGTAACTACTAGTAGTTCAGCCGGTGCCCAAAGGTGTGAGGGGGGACTGCAACAGCCCCTTGAGCCCTGAGAGGGCACCTAAATAATCATGCTGGAGTTCCAAAGCTGAAAGGGCATTAAAGAAGACAATTCTGTTTTTATCCTGTCACATTTGTTGTGCGTTCAAAGATAGAGGTCAAATGACAGTCTCATCTACTGAAAAAACACTGTTTATTCTGCAAATATGAAGACTGATGTTTACTTTTATTTCACTTATTGAATTTAAGGATTTTGCTAAATTAACTTTGTGACAAGCTTGCTGGTATGAAAGGAAAGGCTATATGATGTTTTCTTCTAGCACAACAACATTTAAATACCTATAAATGAACAGTCGTAATAATTAAAAACAAATAAACATTCAGAAAAGGACAAATTATGCACTTTTTTCTAAATCTAGAAGAGCAATGGTAACAAATAATTTAATAGGATCCAGACACTTTACTTGGTGATGCACAAATGACAATTTTTGGCTAAAACCAAATTTCCACACATTATCATTTGTGCAAGGCATGGTTTTATCAGTAAAACTGTATGACTTTGCTAATGTAATGGCCATTTCAATAGATAATGTGCTTTCTGAATATGACAGTGGCTCCCACACCAAGCTTTAGTGATATATGTGTGACAGTGTGCTATTAAATGCAACACCAGTTACAAAATTATCACTGTCCTGCTACATGGGCATAGGGTATTTGTGACACTTGTTATTTGTGTGATGCTTGCATTTGTCAGAATCCCTACAAGTTTGCTGCTTACTAGGGCCACAGGAGCGCTGACAGCACAGGGAGCTTGCCGTTAGATCCATCTGATTCCTGACCTGCAGTCAGACTCCAAGCAGCAAAATCTCCTGAGGCACCTGTGGGGGCACCGCAAAGGTCTCATTGAGTGCATAGTGAATGGCCAAGCACTGCGCATGATAACTTTTCTAAATACAGAGCGCACCATTCTGCCCTGGCTACCTGACGCCAACAGAGATCAAAAAAGAAGTTATGCCTATTCTGCAGGATGGCTTCTGAAGACAAAACAGCCACAGTAATCACTGCGTCCAGCCTGATGGGTGGAGAGCAAACTATGGCAGTTAGCAAAAGAACATTGACTTACTTAAGACAGGGTGCTGGAACTGGGATCTAGAATGAATCGAGCATTGTCTCTTTCTTTTTATGCTAAAAAATTAACTGGTAACTTTAAAACAACTTGTTGATGTTGCTAATGTACAATTCTTCCTTATTAAAACCAGAAATAGCAATAGTTATCCTTCTGAGACTGACCCTGCCAGATTCTCAGAAAACAAGATGATTCTTCCCAGAGTGAGATACTGAGAGAGGGGGGAACTAAAGTGACCGTTATAGACAGTATTGTAGTAGAAATGGGTGAGAAAAAAAATTAACAGGGAGATGAGCCAAGGGTCAGTCTTGGCTCTAAGAGCCTAGGCACAAGCTGAACAATGGGAACATTTGGCATGGGAATCACCCAACAGATATTTTATTTAAAAAATACTAAATGACAGTACCATTAGTGAACTAGGAGGCAAGTTAGTTGTCATGTGCACCCTTTATGTGGGCTATATTCTTATTTTACGCAGAGCACCAATATAGTCCATTAAGTCAAACACAAGAGAGATTTTTGTGCAACACACATCCCCACGTATTTCAAGGTTTTCTCATATGCAGAAATGAAAAAAATAGGAGGAACAATAAAATAATTACCTAGACTCACACAATTTGATCAGGTGGCAAAGCCAAGATTGATACCAGGTTTTCAGCCAATAGATTGTTATCCCTTTCTAGCTTCTGTTTGACATTAAAGTTGAATGGCTTGTGTTTCATTCTCTGTACATGAAGTTAGATCATTGGGTAGCAGCAGAAGCCAAAAGAAACGCATTTTCAGCTCAAGGGCTCAAGAGGAACTCGACCTGAACCAGAGTCTAGCATCTGACTCTAGCCTTAAGTGGCTCATCCACATCGCTGTACTTTATTCTGTGTATTGTGTGCCTGAAATAAGCTTAGATGCTGCTGCCAGTGTGATACCTGTTTTGCTTGCAAGGCTATGGTAGCTTGCACGATGATGACCATCTTGTACCTGTGCTGCATGTGAGGGGAACTTACACTACTCCTAAATACTCCAGATTGTGTGTGTGTGTGTGTAGGTGTCTGTGTGTTTTTTTACACAGTCTTGGACTGATGCTACAGATTCTGTCCATGGTCTGTGCATATGAGGGAAGCTTGCATTTTTTCTGACCAGATAGATATGTATTCCATGGGTGTGAGGGAAGTGTGTACTCCTGCCCAGCACTGTACCGGTTGTGTGAGTGGAAATATTACAATACGTGTGAGTCAAATTTGCACTCATATACCCCAGTGCTGTTCTTTACACTTCTACCACATCTGAAATCCTGCTTGTTCATTATATCTACGGGATGCATTAAATGGTGCTACACTTGTTCCATGTCTTTGAAGGAAGCTTGCACTGGTTAGCCCTGCGGTACAACACGTGTCCACGTCTTTGTAGCAAGATTGGATTTGCCCCGAGTCCTACACTTGTTCCATGTCTTTGGAGGAAGTTTGGACTGGCCCTGCAGTACCAACTGTGTTCCATTTTGTTTAATGAATCTTGAACTGACTGGCCCTGCAGTGGCATACTTGTTCACTGTCTTTGAAGGAAGCTTGCACTAGCTGGCACTGCAGTGCCACAATTGTTTCTTGTCTTTGAAGGAAACTTGCACTGGACCAGCAGTACAGCACGTGTTCAGTGTCTTTCTGGGAAGATTGTGATGCTCTTGACCAGTGCTGTATGTCTTTTGCATGTTAACCAAGGAACCCCGGTGCTCCTGCTCGCTGTGATCTATTTCTGTATTTTTGGTCTGACAAAAAGACAGTTTTAGATGTCTCATCTGCCTCATATTTTCACAAAAATAATAAACGATCTTCATTAGAGCAAATGGGGTAAAACTTTGAAACCAATCCCAGGATGCTTGTTTCTGGTCAAGGGAGGACCTGGCCGTGGCAGTTCGGGCTGGACTGTTCCCATTGAGAGCAGGGTCAAGACTGATTTGCATATGGATGGGCTTAAACTGGAATGGAATGGCATGGGGAGCAAAGAAATTATGGATTTAGGCCCAGATCTCTGTACTGGGGTGAATGTTTAACATTGTTCACCATTCTGGACATCAATTGTACTTTTTGCATTTGTCACCCGGAGTGGGACGGGTATGCCCAGATATGGGTCGTGAACTCTTCATGCCACTGGAGTCAAGCTATCCTGGCTGATATGGGGTGAAACTCCAAAACCGGTCCCAGGATGCCTGGTTCCGGTCCAGAGAATACCTGGCCTGGCAGTTCGGGCTGGACTGTTCCCATTGGGAGCAGGGTCAAGACTGGTTTTCATATGGCTAGGTTTAAACTGGAATGGCATGGGGAGCAAAACAAAAATATGGATTTAGCCCCAGATCTCTGTACTGGGTTGAATGTTTGACATTTTTCAACATTCTGTCCATCAATTGTTCTTTTTGAACTTTGGGATAATGTCTGTGCATCCAAATGTCCTTAGCCTGCAAAGGCATTGTGCAACCCATTAAATCTTCACAGCTTGCTCTTAGTGAATGATTACCATCCATTCCATTAAAAACAGTGTTGCAATGTATTTGTGCATTTTCTTGTGAATCACAAGAACGAGGTATGGTCTTTAGCTGCCCGTCTTTCTCTTGCGACTTGCAAAGAATCGCAAAGATGTGCAATGCACGTTAAGAATCACAGTGCATTTCTCTGCATTTTGAATGCAGACTTTCATTAGCAAGATCACTTTTGTTGAAGGCTCATCTTTCCTGGAGTAGTCATCTCCGGTATACTGGAATACTATTTGGGTTACCTACAACGTCTGCTCCAGTCTGCACACAGCTCCCAGCCCACCCTCCTTGCTCACTTAAAGATTTTTAAGATTAACACATTGTAAGCGATTCTCCCATGGGACGTGTGCGGCCTCCTGGGTTATTTTCTATGATCTCTCTTGCACTGACATTTCACACTGCATGCACTCAAGAGAATGAAAGCAGCACAGAGTACTGAGCAAGAACAATGGTGGAAAAAGCGTACAGCCAAAAACAAAAACCAGCACGAAACATGGAAATAAATCGAAACTATCAAAGCAAGTGCCAGAAGATTATTACATGCTGTAAAAAAAAGGTGCCAAGGCTGGCTGAAAAATGAAAATCATTGAGAGTTCAGCTACTGGTGCCTTTCATCCCTCCCATTGCACAAGAGCCAGGATTAAGCCATGCATTATCCCTTTCATCACTCCAGCGTCCTCCTGAGTGGCCATTGCTTTTGGACGGTCATCCGTCGCCATCTTTAGTGACTTGCCAGCTTTGGCTGCACTCAGCGCCACCACAACTGAACACACGGGGTTTTGTATGGGGGCAACACTGCGGATTTGCGAGCGAGTATTGACACCAAGATCAGGTCACAATGGGAACGGTTTAATCCTGACAAAGCAGAGCTGTCAATCCCCTCAGCAGGACCTTCAGGGAGCACTGGATTCCCACCAGAACTCATTAGGGTCGTCCCTTCACCTGCTGTGCAGCCCTCCATTCAGGCCCCCGTGTCGGGCGCTTGATGCTGTACAGTGGGCTGCACCAAGCGTCCTCCCCTCCAGCTTTTCATTTCCCACCATTGTTTTCTCGCGGACGTTGAAAGAGAAACCTCATAAAGAAGGGCAATTTTTCATAACGCTGAGAAGAAATTAAAAAAAAGTCTCTTTAAAAATAAACCGCGGGAGAACGCGTCCAGGCATTCCTTCGCAGGCTCTAACGAAGACAAGTGAATTCCCAGCTCCTGGCAGGAACAGGTACCAGACGCAGAGGGTTCCTCGTAAACAAGCAACTGGATCCGCGAGAGCACTGCTCCTAACTAGGCAAGGCCTCACACGGCAGAAACCTAGCACGCGGCCTCTTGTTATTAATGGGGCAAGGAGCAACCTCGGGGCCTCGCCTCTCTGAGGCCGCGAGCTTGGCGCTTTCACGTCAGTTCCAAACTCAGCCTAACATAAACACGTTCTAAGACGGCACGAAGAGCCTGAAGAGGCAGTGATATCAATATATACTTATCTTTCAGCCAATCGCTGTTATGTTTACAAAATCATTGCTTTTCTGGCGTTACACTGCATGTACTTATTTATGAGGGATTTGTGGGCTATTACACAAGGCACCCCTCCCAGGACACGGCACACGCTCTACTACTGCACGGGCTACAAAAAGTACAAGTAGACAATAGACTGGGTTTACATTTCAAATCCGTTGCACGTCTTAGATGGCGAGCCATTTTCTGTAGATTATTTGTAAATTATACGTGGGGGGTTGAATCTCGTTGTAAACAGGTCTATTACTCTGAGATGAGAGAACGAACATATAATAAGAAAATATGCATCACTATCCGCTTTCAATAGCTTATCAAACGTTATTTTTGTCGTCTAAGCGCTTGCTTATCTTTCCAGCTGCTGATAGATGAAAGGGCTGCCCTCCGTGACCTTATCTGCGACAGGTGGGGGCCCTGTATATTAAAGCTGTGCTTCTTTGAGGAGAGCTGGCCGCGCATGCGTGCATCTCAACAACCACTTCCGCCTCTCCCACTGAAGATTCTTGAGGACTCCGATCTTCTTCCTGGCATTTCGATAATCAGAACCTCTTTGACACAGCCTTCCCCAGCTGGACTCCAGAGTATGTCACTCATAAGTCCCATTCTCCCAGATCTCAGGATTTTTGCTGTTTAACGGGTTTGCCATCTTGTTGGAACCATAGTCGATGATGAGTTATCTCAAGTCTCTGCTCATCGTCGTTGGATGCTCGACCATTTTCCAGTATTAGGCTCCTACAAATGTTCTATGGTAACCCTCTGCTTTCTCTTTATGGGCCCTGATGGAGCGAGATAGAAAACAAAATTTTGTTTAAACTCGCAAAGTCACATTTCCATAACATGAATAATAATATTAATGATTTGTGATGTAATTTGCTAATTCAATTTAGATTAAACTTTACACATGGGGGAACTAACATGTGTGCTCATAAACGTGCATAAGTGTTGCATCTTTTTGTTCGTGCAAAATATTAAAATAATTTATTGTTTTCGTTTTTGTCATTATTAACTGCAACAAACCTAAAAGAGGCATGTGCTTATTTTGCTTTCCTTGTCTATGTGATGTCATTTCTACTATTCTAGGTGCACATAAGTTTCATGGATTCATGAAGATTGGTAGATATAAACGCTGCTTTATTTGTTTGCATTTGCTAGGTAACATTAGACTAATCGGGAGGGTTAATTAATTAGTAAACCTAGGGTGGATACAGAATCAACATTATTTCTTACATTAATACTTTTCTTGTGTTTGTTTATTACTAGAAAGCATAAGTTGCCTGCTTTTGGGCCTAGTTTGCTCGAGTTTGCTAAAGCTGAATTTTACTTCTGCAAAAGTCACGAGATGTCCATTCTGAAAAAGTGTTCGTCAAAGCTGCATTCACTAAGCAAATCTGACGTGCTGTCATCATTTTTGTCGGACGTGGCCAAGGTCGGAAATCGGTGATAAAGGACAATTTTGTCAGCTTTAACTTGGCACCCGCGGAAGTGAAATGAACACTGTGAGAACATTATTTTACAATTGTTGCAAACCAAGGAAGCTCCTGGTTGCATTCGGAAAAGACAATGGTCTTTAAGAAATGTGACCTAATGGAAATTTTGAAATGTGGGTGACATGTCACTTGTCACTCTCAACCAATGGGACATCGTGGATTTATGAAAACTTTCCTTCGTTTAGATCAGCTAGCATAGAAAAGTATAAAAAGTCATGCCCTTAGGGATGGGCTGGCTGCTGCTTTCTGACTTTCCGATGAGGGTGAAGTGCTGCTGGACTTTGCGTGGAGCACGTAAGAATCCTCAAAGAACTTTACTTTATTCTCCATTTATTTAGCTTAGCTAGGGACTTAGATTTTAGAAATGCTAAACTATTAAAACTTTACTTAAACTTTGAATTTCTTACTTAAACTGTAATTTTCTTATGAATCTTTTCAAACATGCTTACTTAAATGCTAATAAAATTACAATTATAAAACTACAATTTGAAATACCATAATTTAGTAAATAAAAATCTTACTTTTGACAAACAAGCTGGTCTTGATTATTCAGAAGTGTAGGTTACCATTAGCTAGATCACATTGCAAATGGTGGTCGTTTAAATATCTAGGATTTGTTATAATGACAATATTCCTTCCGCAGATGTATAAAATTGTATATAGTTTGTAAATAAGGTGTATATAGATTTAATCTGACCACCTGATTCAGTAGGCCCAAATATGTCATGTTTATAAATGGGTCCATAAGTTAGTGTAGAATTTTGTTTATAGGTTATGAAATTGGGTAGCGTTGTTTATGATATATTTTCTATAGGCCGCTGGATCAATTCTCTGGTAGCAGAAATTGATGGTTGCTAAGGGTAACCAAGGTAATATGTTGGTTGCTAAGGGTTACTAAAGTGTTATGGTATGGAAATAGGATCGATGTTTTAACACATGTTGAGTTTGTTTTTCGTGCTATCTGTAAGCTATACCGGTATAGATTGTGTGGCGAGAAATTAGTCACGCAAGTCATCTGTTCTGTTTGCAGTGATATCGCCGAGTATCACAAGTGGTATCGCCGTGTACCATAGTGTTGTCGCCGTGCAGCACAGTGTTAGGGCTAGGTGTGAATCTTGTAAAGTGAGGGTTTTCTAAGAAATTAGAGCAGCATGAGAATAGGGACAAAGCGCCTTCCATAAAACTCACTGTGATAAAAGTATTAGTTATATCCGAGCTTGAATGAAGGGCAGAGTAGCGTCGGTGCATGATTACCTATAAACAGGTTAGAGTCCTGTAGGGGTACATGTTTTATATCTATAAACAGGTGAGAGCCCTGTACGGATAACGTCGTTATTTTGCTAACGGTGCATGATTTCTATAAACAGGTGAGAGTCCTGTACGGATTTCATGTGTGTTTGAATTTAGGGAATTTTTCCGTGTGAAAGTGCGAGTTTGATTTGTAATTTATGTTCAAGTGGAACTCTTAGAACTGTCACTTCGCGGTGCGTTCAGAGGAAAACAAGTTCATAATTTTACGTGTTAGAAGGGTGGGGTAAGAGTTACTCTACTGACAATTGAAAATTATCCTTAGTATGAATAGCGCCGACTATTCCGAAGTGTGGATACTTGAATGTATGTAAACTATCCTAAATAGTGAAACAAACAGATGAGTCCTTATTGTCATTGTTTAAGAATTAATTTACACTGAAAAGTGTTCTTAAAATGGCGCTGTGAAAAGATTTTGTGAAGGAGGGGTAAGCGCTAGGAGTGAGAAGCGAGAAACCGCAGCTGCTGTGTACGTCACAGAGTCGCGCTGGGATTGGGTGACCTACGTCACAAGCTATACTCTGATTGGCTCTTGAGTCTCTGACAACCTGTAAGCTGATTGGTCCATCAGAAAAACTCCATTTTTATTCGTTGAGCAGAAAAGTGACGTAGCTCAACTGTCATTGGTTTGTTGGTGTGTTTCGCGCACGGATTGGTTGCTTTGCGGAACATCCCGGAAATATTTTATGAACGATTTTGTGAATTAGATTTAACTCTTAAAAAATGAGTTATCATTTTAAACATGTTGAGAAAAAGCCAACATTATTTCAGAAACTTAAATATTTATTTTCACCTGACAAGAAAATCGAAACGCGAGGTGGTAAATTACTTCATAAGTATAAAACGCCTGCAGCGTACATGGAAGGTGAATATGGATATCATACTGTTTTATGGTTTGAGAGCTGGAAACGCTATACTAAAAACGACGGTGTTTTAACTTGGCCTGATGATGGTTCATTTAATGTAAAAGTCTTGAGAAATTTACGAGAGAAAATGAATGCTCTTATTCCAAAACCAAGACCAACTCAATTTGAAGCTTTAGTTGAGTGGGAAGATGAGATGTATCAGTTACAAAGAGAAGCTAGTGGAATTAAAAGACCTTCTAAACCTCCAGCTTGGAGAAGAGATACTCATGAAGACAGGTTGAGAATGTGGAGACAGGGAAACATGAGTGAAGGATTGTATTTAATACAGGAAATGGTTATGGGTACTCCTGCTGGGAAATCTATAGAAAGTGAATCTGAAGATGCAGTTATGGAAGAAATATACACTACAGCTAGAAAGAATCAACCTTTGAGACCTCCTAGATCATGGTCTACTCCGGTGGTTTCTACTGAAACTTCACCGAGTGCACCTCCAATTAATGAAACTCCAAAACTTTATCCAAATAATTGTGAAATTAATGAAACTCCAAGAAGACCAGAATTTGATAATGCTCGAAATGAAGGTAGACATTTTGCAATGACTCCAAGAGCAAGGGAAGCTCCAAAAGACTATGCAAGGGAAACAAGAAATATTGAGACAGCTGATTCTGCTGAATATTTAAAATCTAAGGAAGAATTAATTAGACGAATGACAAAAGGCATGGAAGCTGTGACAGTTCCAGTAACGATTGGTCCTGTTCAGCCTGTATTTGACCAAAGAGAATCAAACAAAACAGGGTTAACTATTCCTTTAAATGCAGAAATTCAAAAGGTTGCTGAAAAATTTTACTCAGACATATCTGAAATAAACTCTTCGAGACCGAGAATGCCAGATTTAACCTTTAATGAGGATTTATCTCCAAAATCAACAATGGGTGCTATTTCAGATGTAGGGAGTCCTGAAGTTAGGGTGACCACTCCGAAACTCGATGTAGCTAAATTAAAAGCAAATATTGAAGAATTAATAATTGGAACAATTGGTCCAGATAGTTTGAATTATTATCGAGATGATGAACTACTGTTCATTTGTAAAAGTATTCAGTGGAAAACTAAAAATAAATATGATCAGTTAGAGGAACTAGCAGCGGAACTTGAAATTGATGTGAGTAAACAAAAGAATTTTGCAAAACATTACAGACTAGACTTTTCAGAAAGTGACATTGAGAGTTTGAACTCAATGGGAAGAATACTGCATATAAAAGATTTGATTGTTTACATCAAAAAGCTGGGAGAACTCAATAAGTGGAGAGTAAAATGGACGAAAAAGAAGGAAGATGAAAGATTGGGAAAATTGTCAAAACAATTTCCAATGAGAGAGATTGCAGGTGGAGGATATGTTCATGTCCCTTGGTCAAGACAGGATATACTGCTATTCACAAATGACTTTCCAAAATTGAGGGAGAAACCAGTAGAGTGGTATAGACAAGTGGATAGGTTTATCAAAGTGTCAAAAGTTCTGTGGATTGATTTAGATGGATTTTTCGACATTGTCGTACCATCAGATCTTTGGACAGAATGTAAAATATCAATAAGTTGGCCAAAAACAGAACCTGAGCGTATTAAAGAAACAGGTGCTCCAAATCCTCTTGTAATGGATTTTTACGAAAAAGTGATCGTTTGGATGAAAAACAAAATTCCACCCAAAGAAGTTGATTGGGTTAAAATAGAAAGGACAAATCAGGAAACAAAAGAATCAGTTCATTCTTTTTATGAGAGGTTACTGTTAATTTTTAAACAATACAGTGGTTATGAAAAATTGGATGAAAAGGACATGAGTCATTTTATCTATAGATTCGTTTATGGACTAAAACCTGAAATTGCAGACATGATCAGGAATAGCATTGTAGGATGGCAATCACTTTCTGTGGATGATATTCTGAGAAAAGCTAAATATTGCAGTGATGAGTTAGAGGTGAGACAAAAGAAGCTCAAGGAGAAAGCCATGTGGGCTCAGGTAAAAGTGGCTGAGCAACAAATTGCCAGCATGGGTAATAAGAACACAAATTTTGTTCAAACTGGAAATACGAACCAGATACAAGGAAAACTTAAAGGTAATATTTTTCCAAGAAAATTTAGCCCAAAGATTGAGGAAATGAAACAAAGATTACCTTGTTTTAATTGTGGCGAATACGGACATTGGAGAGACGAGTGTCCTAAACCTCCTAAAAACTTAAAGAATCCCTTATTAAATCCACAGATGCAGAATGGTGTTGACCTGCAGCAACAGCTACAGATGCAACAGGGGTTAAACGAGTTAAACATTCAGCGACAGCAACAACAACAGGTGAATAACCGTCAGGATCAATTGCCACAACCACCATTTCCGAATTGTGGGGGAGTTCAAAAATATAATTCAAGTGTGGGATTTCAGGGAAATGAACAGGTAATAAAACCGCAAAAACAGCAAAAGCAACAAAGGGTGCAAATGCAAAATGCTTCACAACAATTTTTGTTAACAGAAAGCCAAGACAGTGATTCTGATGATTATTGCTGACGGTGCCCGAGAGAGGAGGAAGAGTGTGTTGTTGGAGCCACTCTTGAGGTTGACCAGTCTGGTCCATTTGTAAACGGGAAAGTTAACGATGTAGACATCACTTTTCTAGTGGACACTGGTGCTACCCGTTCTACTGTTAGATCAGTGGAAATTGAAAACCTACCTCTCTCTGGGGATACTATCCAAGTTGTTGGAGTAAGCAATCAACAAATTAAAACTGATTTAACTGATCCAGTTCCAGTTGAAATTGGAAATTATAGAGACAAACACAGATTTGTGGTTTGAAATAGTAGTCCAGTAAATTTACTAGGAAGAGACATTCTGTGTAAAATGAATTGCAGAATATATTGTTCTCCTGATGGAGTTGAGTTACAAACAATGGAAGAAGATGGCTTATACAGAATGACAATGATGATGATGGAAGCAGAAGAAACAAAATTGTTTCCTGCATTTGAAAAGAAAGATTTGCCTGAAGAGCTTAAGGAAACAGTGAAATCTGATATATGGGATTTTACTGGGAATGAGATGGGTCTGATGAAAAACGTAGATCCAGTAAAAATTACATTGAAACAGGGAATATAATTTCCTAACATTCCACAGTATAAAATGAAAACAGAAACAATTGAAGGTATTATGCCTATAATTGAAAAATTAATCAAACAAGGCGTATTAAAAGAAATGGAGAGTAGTCCTTGTAATTCACCAATTATGGGAGTCAAAAAGTCAAATGGAACATTTAGGATTGTACAAGATTTGAGAAAGGTTAATCAAATCGTCGTTCCATGTTGTCCTGTGGTTCCAAATCCAGCAGTAATTCTGTACCAGATTCCACATGATGCTGAATGGTACACTGTCATTGATCTTTGTAATGCATTCTTTACTGTTCCTTTACATCCAGACAGTTATGAAATCTTTGCTTTCAGATTCCAAGGTAAGACCCTTGGATGGTCTAGAATCCCTCAGGGCTATACAGAAAGTCCTTCAATCTTTAATGAATTGTTAAAAAGGTCTTTGGAAAACCTGGACTTACCTGGTAGGTCTACGTTGGTGCAGTATATTGACGATTTGTTGATAGCTGCAAAGACAAGAGAAAATTGTGTGACAGACACAATAATACTGTTAAATCGCCTTGCAGAAGAGGGACATAAAGTGTCTCCAGGAAAATTACAGTTTTGCAAGCAAGAAGTAAAATATCTTGGTCACAGAATTGCAAAGGGAAAAAGGCAAGTGACAATTGAGAGAATTAAAATGATTCAAGCAATGCAACCTCCAAGAACACAGAGACAGGTCAGAATGTTCTTGGGAATGGTTGGTTACTGTCGACAATGGATAAGTGGATTTTCAGTAATTGCAAAACCACTACAGAGACTGACAAAGTCTGATGTAAAAGATCCAATTATTCTCAATGAAGTTGAGATGGAATCTTTTGAGAATTTGAAAAAGAGCTTATGCCAAGCTCCTGCTTTAGGTATGCCGAATTATGAGAAAGATTTTGAACTGTATTGCAGTGAGAGAGAAGGATGTGCATTGTCTGTGTTGATTCAGAGACATGGAAATTTAAAGAAACCTATTGCATACTTCTCTGCAGTTCTTGATCCCATTGCAAAAGCATTACCAGGTTGCTTGAAAGCAGTCGCAGCTACAAGTGTTAGTCTTGAACAGAGTGAAGGAATCATTATGGGATTTCCTGTGAAAGTTTTTGTGCCTCATTCAGTTGAAATATTGCTGACAAGAGGTAAAACTCAGCATTTGACAAGCAGCAGATTGACAAAGTATGAGAAAATCATACTAGGAGCAGATAATGTTTCGATTTCAAGATGTTTGAATCTGAATCCTTCTACATTACTGCCTGATTCTGAGATCATTGATGACATTGAAACAGAACATGAATGTTTAGATGTTATGGAATTCTGCACGAAGCCAAGACATGATATCAAAGATAGACCTTTATCTGAATCAGATTTTGTCTACTTTGTAGATGGCTCATGTTTGAGATCTGAAGGAGGTGTCTTGAAAGCCTCATATTCAGTCTGTACAGTTGCAGATGTCGAAGAAGCATCATGTCTTGAAGGAGTTCGATCAGCACAAGTGGCTGAATTAATTGCTTTGATTCGTGCTTGTGAAATATCAAAGGATATAAGAGTTACCATCATTACTGATAGTCAGTATGGATACGGAGTTGTACATGATTATGGACAACTCTGGTCTCAGAGAGGCTATATGACATCAGCAGGGTCTCCGATTAAAAATGCAGTTTTCATTAGGAGATTAATTGAAGCAATACAATTGCCGAAAGAAATTGCAATTGTCAAGTGTGCAGCGCACACTAAAGGAGTTGATTATATCTCAAAAGGCAATGCATTTGCAGATGAAACGGCAAAATGTTGTGCAAGAAAAGGTTATGCATACAATCGGGAAAGGAGTAAAGAAACTGATTCAAATTCATTAATGCTAACAACAGTTGTAGAAACATGGAATGAGATTAGAGACTTACAAAATGAAGCAGATGATGAGGAAAAAGATCTGTGGTTAAGATCAGATTGTAGACCACGTGATGAAGATGGAGTATGGGTTTACAAAGATGGCAGAGTAGTCTTACCAAATTGCTTGATTGCTGATATGGCCAGATTATATCATGGTCCGGCTCATCTTGGAAGAGATTCTATGATCAGACTTTTCCGAGAGACTTGGTTCAATACTAAATTCAGAACAATTGCAGAATCTTTTTGTCAAAGGTGTTTATCATGCCAACAAATGAATCCAAACAGAAAATCATTGGTAGGGACAGGAATAATTGGTCGAGAGGGTGGTCCTTTTACCAGGTTACAGATGGATTTCATTGAAATGCCCTTACATAATTGTTTAAAATATGTTCTTGTGATTGTTTATTTTCAAGATGGGTAGAAGCATTTCCTACACGACATTGTGATTCAATTACAGTAGCAAAACTACTGCTCAGAGAAATTATCCCAAGGTACGGTTTTCCAGTCACTATTGAGAGTGATGGAGGAAGCCATTTCGATAACAAACTGATGAAGTTAATTTGTGAAGCTTTGAGCATTGAGCAGAAAATACACTGTGCATACAGACCAGAGGCATCTGGGGTAGTTGAACAGATTAATGGAACAATTAAAAACAGAATTGGAAAAATGTGTCTTGAAACAGGTGTAAAGTGGACAGATGCTCTTCCACTTGTTCTGATGTCATTAAGAAGTACACCAGATAAAAAGACAGGTTTGAGTCTTCATGAAATTTTAATGGGAAGAGTTATGAGGCAAGCCTTTGTACCTGTAGGTAAACTGTTGAGCATAAATGACAGTGCTATTTTGGATTACTGTAAAAGGTTATCTGATATAGTGACTTCTGTATCTAATCAGGTGGGAACTGAAGCACAATCAAATGAAAAAGTTTTGACACATGACCTGAGGCCTGGTGATTGGGTCAGAACGAAAGTACATCGGAGAAGAAATTGTCTGGCTCCTAGATGGCAGAAGCCTAGGCAAATAATGTTGATCACTACTAATGCTGTAAAATGCAAAGGATTGAAACGTTGGATTCATCCTAGTCATACTATTCCAGTACCAACTCCTGAGAGTTCTGATGTTGAAAGTGATACTACAGATGATTCTGATTCTGAAGCAGAAGGTGAAATAAATCCAGATTCTGAAGATCGACAAGAAGGTCGACATCTGGAACCTGTACCTGTGAATGACAAATTAACAAGAAAAGACTTGGAAATTATTGAAATAGATTCTGAAGGTGAAGAGAATCTGTTAAAAGGAAAGATAACTGAGGATTCAGTTGTTTCTATTAAAGACAGAGAAGCGAAACAAAAAGAAGTTTCAGACCAGGAGAGTATCGAAAAGCAGAAAACAAGCTCTGGAGTAAGGAACAGAAATCCAAAGTCTGGGAAGTTGGAGGTAATTGAAGAAGAAGAAGAAGACGAATTACCAAGTACCAGTATTGGAAATCAGAGAAGTGTTCCTGAAGGAGTAAAACTGCCGAATAGAGAAGTTCCTGAGTCAATTGAAATTTCAGACTACGAAACTGAAGAAAGTGACGTGGATGGTGAAAGTGAAAACAGAAAGAAAAGGGCTTGGAAGTCAGAATCAAATGCTTCTGAACCAAAGAAGAAATACGTGAGAAAAGCAGACTACTGGCCTGGTGGAAGATTGAGAGTCAGGTTGATCAAGAAACCTAAAGAGCAAGTTGAAGAAATTAGTAGTCAAAAGAGTCCTGGAAAGGAAGTGGGAGTTGGAAGGAAAATTGAAGTGGTGTCGAGAAAAGGAAAAAGAATAGTGAGACCAAACCAGAAATACAAGTCTCCTGAGTGGACTTATTTAGTAATTCCACCTGTTATTGACATTTATGGTAGTAGTGAAGAAGAAAACGAAATAGAGGAAATTAGTGACAATGATTGAAGTACAGAAAATTTAATTTGGCAAAAGGCTGAAGAAATTTTGTTAGCTGACATAAGGTCGAAGAAAAACTGTTTAGTTGAAGAAATCTTATGTATGACATAAGGTCGAAGAAAACTTGTATAGGATTTTAAAAATAAAATTATTTTAAAAGGGGGGTATAAATAGTTTATTTCTTAGAAATTTTAAAATAAATTTTGTTTTTAATTTTGAGGCAAAACTAACCAAAAATGCCTTATGTTAAGGAGAGCACTTCAAAATGTTCTGTTTTTAAGAGATGCTGTAAGATGACTCTGGTGTGTCTGCTCATTTTAATTCTGCTCTGGTTAGTTTTAGCTGTGATCATCCCATTAGAGATGAATAGAGAATTACACAAAGTTAACATGACAAGCAAAGCTTTGGTTAGTCAAACTAAACATAGTGCATCTGCAAAAGTTATTGATCATCAACCTAACATTCATCAAGATAAATCTATTAGTGATTTTTCAAGTAATACATTCACAAAGCTTTTGAGTGAATATGTCAAGGTAATGGATGCAAAAGACTGCTATGTCTGCGTCAAGTTACCTGCTTCTGTTTCTGAGGGAGTGACATACAATATGCTTCCTCTTACATATGGTGTAACATGTAGTGTGTTAACTAGCTTATTTTATCAAACCGGACGCTTAGAATATTACTATTCAGATTTTGACGAGATTTTCGCCAATATAAAGATTGAGGGTGCTTTAAATAAGCACAAGAAAGCCAAACAAATGAGAGAATTTTTCCTTGTTACTAATGAACTCACTTACGAGTATGCTTACAAGAATAATCTAACCTGCAAATTGAGTGCTGAGGGAAAGAAATTTTTGAATATGGTTGAGGAGAGAAGAGCAATTTACAAAAGAAATGAATTAGTCAAGCAGACTAAGTCAAAATTTTGGCAGAAAGAGGATGAGAAGTTAAATGGCAAATTGCTTGAAAACGTTGCAATTCACATAGACAAACCAGTTAGTGGAAAGCTTTGCATTAGAAGAGATAATACACTTTTTGATAATTATTTTGTAGGTGCAAGTAACTGTGAAGATACTTATCAGATTTTGGGAGGTTGGGGATTCGAAGGTGGAAAAGATCCAATCTTCCCTGGGATTTATTTTGTTTGTGGTGACAAAGCCTACTACAACCTTCCAGACCATTGGTATGGAACTTGTTATGTGGGAATTGTTTTTCCTAAAGTGTTTCATGTTGACAGAGATTCAGAAGGATTGTTTAAAATTCATAATTATGTAAATAGAGTCAAAAGAGAAACTTTTACACAAGTTCTAGGAGATATTTTTCAAGCAGTGATACCTTTTGTTGGTATAACCCTAAATGCAGGGAGAATTAGAAAATTGTCCACAATTGTTGACAAACTGTCAACAGACACAGCTGATGGATTCCAATTAGTGAATGTTGAGGTAATTGCAATCAGATCTATGGTGATTCAAGATCGCCTTGCTTTAGACATACTCCTAGCAAAAGAGGGAGGAGTCTGTGGCATTTTACATGTACAACATTGTTGCACATATATACCTGATGAAAGTAAGAATATAGAGATGTACATTAAAAACATTACACAAATGCATTCAGAAATAATTCCTTTAGAAGAAGATGATTTTACAGGGAAACTTTCAAAAAGATTCCAAGCAATTAAAAATTGGTTTCATGATATTGGTAGTTCAATTCTTGGCAAGATTTTGGCACCTTTGATTATAATAGTATTAATTTTTATTTTGACAAAAATAGGTTGTTTGTTGCATAAGAGAAAGAAACAGTTGAAAGAAAAGAAAAGGATCTATAAACTTAGAAAGGAAGAAGAAAGGGAGATTGAATTACAGGAGTTACATAGAGAGCGTTATGCTAATTCCAAAGATTATGCAGAAACAGATTTTTAGGATTACTGACACAAACGAATTTGAATCATTTTCTCGGAAATTTAAATTACCAAATTTTGGGTGTTGGTGTGGTGATTTGTTAATCACCAGATGAGGGAGTTGATGGAGCGAGATAGAAAACAAAATTTTGTTTAAACTCGCAAAGTCACATTTCCATAACATGAATAATAATATTAATGATTTGTGATGTAATTTGCTAATTCAATTTAGATTAAACTTTACACATGGGGGAACTAACATGTGTGCTCATAAACGTGCATAAGTGTTGCATCTTTTTGTTCGTGCAAAATAATAAAATAATTTATTGTTTTCGTTTTTGTCATTATTAACTGCAACAAACCTAAAAGAGGCATGTGCTTATTTTGCTTTCCTTGTCTATGTGATGTCATTTCTACTATTCTAGGTGCACATAAGTTTCATGGATTCATGAAGATTGGTAGATATAAACGCTGCTTTATTTGTTTGCATTTGCTAGGTAACATTAGACTAATCGGGAGGGTTAATTAATTAGTAAACCTAGGGTGGATACAGAATCAACATTATTTCTTACATTAATACTTTCTTGTGTTTGTTTATTACTAGAAAGCATAAGTTGCCTGCTTTTGGGCCTAGTTTGCTCGAGTTTGCTAAAGCTGAATTTTACTTCTGCAAAAGTCACGAGATGTCCATTCTGAAAAAGTGTTCGTCAAAGCTGCATTCACTAAGCAAATCTGACGTGCTGTCATCATTTTTGTCGGACGTGGCCAAGGTCGGAAATCGGTGATAAAGGACAATTTTGTCAGCTTTAACTTGGCACCCGCGGAAGTGAAATGAACACTGTGAGAACATTATTTTACAATTGTTGCAAACCAAGGAAGCTCCTGGTTGCATTCGGAAAAGACAATGGTCTTTAAGAAATGTGACCTAATGGAAGTTTTGAAATGTGGGTGACATGTCACTTGTCACTCTCAACCAATGGGACATCGTGGATTTATGAAAACTTTCCTTCGTTTAGATCAGCTAGCATAGAAAGGTATAAAAAGTCATGCCCTTAGGGATGGGCTGGCTGCTGCTTTCTGACTTTCCGATGAGGGTGAAGTGCTGCTGGACTTTGCGTGGAGCACGTAAGAATCCTCAAAGAACTTTACTTTATTTTCCATTTATTTAGCTTAGCTAGGGACTTAGATTTTAGAAATGCTAAACTATTAAAACTTTACTTAAACTTTGAATTTCTTACTTAAACTGTAATTTTCTTATGAATCTTTTCAAACATGCTTACTTAAATGCTAATAAAATTACAATTATAAAACTACAATTTGAAATACCATAATTTAGTAAATAAAAATCTTACTTTTGACAAACAAGCTGGTCTTGATTATTCAGAAGTGTAGGTTACCATTAGCTAGATCACATTGCAAATGGTGGTCGTTTAAATATCTAGGATTTGTTATAATGACAATATTCCTTCCGCAGATGTATAAAATTGTATATAGTTTGTAAATAAGGTGTATATAGATTTAATCTGACCACCTGATTCAGTAGGCCCAAATATGTCATGTTTATAAATGGGTCCATAAGTTAGTGTAGAATTTTGTTTATAGGTTATGAAATTGGGTAGCGTTGTTTATGATATATTTTCTATAGGCCGCTGGATCAGCCCCATACCAAATCAGTCATCATCATCATCAATAAGCTTTATTCTGTTGAAACTGAGCAACCATAAAAGCACAGTACAAAATTTAAAATACATTTGTTACAATACATAGTAAGAAACAAAATACTACATCATAGAATAATAAAATTAATATACAAAAAAAAAGAAAACCTCGTTTGTTTGTAAGAGAGATGCAACCCTCAGTGTCTCTTGATAAAAACAATCTATTCATGGTAGCTTTCCACACTTAATACTGTCTCCACTGCAGTTCTCCTAGTGTAGACAATAAATTCACCATAGTGTTACAAATGGGCTACAGAGTAAGCGAGAGTGCAAAAAAGCATAAGAACTTATTCAAGTAAAGACCAACCCCAGGCTTCGAATCATTATTAGCTGACCATACGGAAATCGGTTTAACAGGTCAGTACACCGGATTTATACCAGTAAGTAAAGCAAAACGATTACGAATGGGTATGTTGGAGTTGCTGAGTATATGGCCTCTATTGCCTCTGCGGTGGTTCTTTTCTACATTTAGACTTACAGGGGGCAAGTATATGGTTCTAGGGTAGAAGTCTCTCAGTTCCCTAGTAACTATAGGGCCATCTCCCATTTGTGGCTGCCAGCCTTGCAGATATTAGACGACGTGGGAGTCCCTAAAGTTTACAATGATCAGGTCACCCACTATATCTTTAGGTAAAGGTCCCAACCATTTCACCCTTCTAACGTTTAAAATTTTCCCATCGATGTTTGGTGGGAGAGGCCTGTTCTTAGTCAGCCAGAAAGATACCTTATTTGCCAATTCAGCTTGTCCTTCCCTCTTACCTTTAGTTAGTTCGGGCACGCCTTAGAGAATGCACACAAATGGAGCGGCCTCCGGCGGTAGGTCAATTTGGGTAAACTTTCTTTGCATATAGCCATGGTTGGGAAGAGTCCCCTCTAAGGGCGTGGGAACATTTGTCGGCCCTACTCTATTAACTGTGCTCTGCGGTACTACCAAGTTTGGTGTTGGGTACAGAGTATTTGATATTAATAACGTTTTTGGGGCAACTAACTGGACTGGGGCAGTAGTGCTTTGTACCTAGATTTTGGGAACATCTGAAGCGACTAGAGACTCTACCTGCTTAGATCCTACCAATCTTTTTAAAAGTATCGCGTTTTCCTTCATTGTCTCATCTATACTAGTGATCTTTTCCCCTATTACCATGATTCTTTTTACCAGTGGGGATATTATAGATTTGACAAGCAGTTCAAACTGGGCCAGTAGTTCAAATGATATGATAGATAGAGGGGAATTAGGAGTTGAGCATGCCCTGGATGAATTCGGGGTGTTAGTAATGACTGAGGTGGGACTAGAGTACAATTTTTGTTTTTTTAATAGTCTTCCCCTTTGTTTGGCACCTCTGCGCTTTCTTTTAACAGAGGGAGTCTGAGGGTTTGTTATCGGTTGAGTGTTGGCTTTTGCTGGAGGTAAAAGGGGGGTTCCCGAATGACTTACTTTAGGTTTGGATGGGGCACCTGATTGTTTGTTTCCCTCTTCAACATTGACATATACCGTATGACAGAGCAGATTAAGTTCCTCCAATAAGGTTACATTTTGGCATTGGCCTGCTACCGCCAAAGGGGATTGGCAACTATATGTGGCTTCTATAAGAGGACTTTGTTCAACTCTCTCTATTGCGCATTCAATGTCCGATGTTACCCTAGTAAGGTAATTGTCCAAAGTCCCCTTCCGAGGCCCCCCCTGAGAGTTAACGTTTTTTGATACTTCTTTCCCAGTCCTAAGGGCCTATTAGGATTG
Source organism: Lissotriton helveticus (assembly GCF_964261635.1). NCBI lineage: Eukaryota > Metazoa > Chordata > Amphibia > Caudata > Salamandridae > Lissotriton > Lissotriton helveticus. The sequence continues at coordinate 1,476,944,330 of NC_136065.1, forward strand.
TGATTTTTCCGAATCCTCCGGGCCGGCGGAAGCCACCGCCGGCCCAGAGGATGTGGAAAAACCGCAGCGGACCCACCAGAGACCCACCGCCACATTAGGATGGCTGGTGGGTCCTGTTGTCTGTCCGCAGCTATTCCGCCGCGGTTGGCTTACAACCGCAGCGGAAAAGCTCTAATATGCTGGAGGTGTCTCTCAGACACCGTCCACCATATTAGGAAATGTTTGAAAAGATGCTTTTCCGCTGCGGATTTTCCGCCGTGGAAAAGCATGTGGAACTTCACTGCGGGGGCCCGTTGCGGGCCCACTAGGTGAAGGGGGGTGGGGGGTGCACATGGGGGGTACCTATGGTACCCCCCTGCATTTGTATGCAGAGATCGGCAGGCACCGCGCGGTGCCTGCCGCTTTCTGCATACAAAAGCAAAGTATGCATTTTTTACATTGCGGCGGGTGCAGCTTGAAGCTGCACCCGCCGCAATGTTAAGGATAGAGGATGTGACCGCCACCCTGGCGGTCACATCCTAATCTTCACGGGGGGAACGCCGCTGCCCATGCGGACGTTCCCCCCTACTCTATGGTGGCGGACGGACTCAGGTCCGTCCGCCATCATAATCGGCCCCATAGTGCGGATTACTAATATAGTACAAACAGACACCCACGCTGGGCCAACATGTTACGTAGTAACCTCGGGAATCTTTAAATGTTAGTCAAAAGTCACTGTTATGAGTCAAAAGGGCGTACCTCCTTTTTCCAGCGGTGGACAGGCGAGGAACAAGTGAGGTGGCCCTGCCCTGCCTCTTCCGGCCTTTGAGGGCCACAGAGGGCCCGCCCTTGTCCCGGGCTTCTCCCGGCACGCCCCGCGCGCGACCTCACGAGGCGAGGGACCAGGCGTGGTTATATGCGCCTCCTGGCACGCGATGATGGGTCGTCCTGGCGCAAAGGATCCTGGGTGATGCAGTCCCCAGCTGTGCCGGCGGAGCCAAGCCCGGCCGGACACCAGCAGCAAGTCTGAGGTAGGATGCGGGAGGGGGGGCGGAGCAAAGCCCGGCCGCGACGGCAGCAGCAGCGGGAGAGTCACCAGTGCGCCTCAACCCCCAGCTCGCCTCGAGCCCCAAGCCCCAGCCACAAACCACGTAGCTCCCAACAGCGTCTCCCACAGGGCACAGCACCAGGCATGGTTATATGCGCCTCCTGGCGCGCGATGATGGGTCGTCCTGGCGCAAAGGATCCTGGGTGATGCAGTCCCCAGCTGTACCAGCGGAGCCAAGCACGGCCGGACACCAGCAGCAAGTCTGAGGTAGGATGCGGGAGGGGGGGCGGAGCAAAGCCCGGCCGCGACGGCAGCGGGAGAGTCACCAGCTCGCCTCAACCCCCAACTCGCCTCGAGCCCCAAGCCCCAGCCACAAACCACGTAGCTCCCAACAGCGTCTCCCACAGGGCTCAGCACCAGGCGTGGTTATATGCGCCTCCAGGCGCGCGATGATGGGTCGTCCTGGCGCAAAGGATCCTGGGTGATGCAGTCCCCAGCTGTGCCGGCGGAGCCAAGCCCGGCCGGACACCAGCAGCAAGTCTGAGGTAGGAAGCGGGAGGGTGGGCGGAGCAAAGCCCGGCCGCGACGGCAGCAGCAGCGGGAGAGTCACCAGCTCGCCTCAACCCCCAGCTCGCCTCGAGCCCCAAGCCCCAGCCACAAACCACGTAGCTCCCAACAGCGTCTCCCCAAATCAGTCACAGGCCAGCAGAGTGCTACAATGTTCGTGACAGAATCCAAATAAATTAAAATTAGAGAATTAAAAAAAAACAATTGCAAAGAAACCGAAAAAAGATAATCGATAACAAAAAAGGATAGTTAAAAAAAGAACATCATTTTATTTCCCAAACTCTACAGTGTGATTTCCTTCTGAAGTAGTGTTGTGACCAAAACAAGAGTAAATGTCTAAAGAGGTGAGTGGGTCCCAAGTGCTGGCATAAGGAAGGTAGAGTTGGTGGTAAAGAAGATTACTGTTATGTTATATGAACATCATCTCCTCCTCAACCTCTTTATAGGTATGTGACAGCAGGCCTGGTCCATCCCAACAGAAAAAACACTCTACTTCCAGTGTAATGTATCAACAGGTGTGTTGCAATTGCAATTAATACACAGGCAAACAGTGGAATCGCTGAAAAAAGTCAGCATGGCAACATAGAAAAAGAACCTGAAGCCCGGAAGCCCTGTGGTCCCAATATCTGACTTTTGGAATTAATGGAATATTCTCCAATTTCGTTAGGATATTCTAAATCCAAAGGGGAAGCCACTGGAGGTTCCCTACACTACAGAAATGAAATGGTGGAGGAAATTCAATTGTCAGACTCTTCCGTATTAAGCACTTCTCCGAAATTTAGGATTTGAAGATCCTGTACTGCTCTAAATCAGACTACAAGCTTATAGTGATGAACTAAAGGAGAAGATATGGTTCAATTGGCCATAAATGTGCAGTATCTTCATGTTATGTCACTACTGTTTCACTTTACCTTGTAACTAGTTGCTCAGGCAGTGTGAGTGTTCTATTTGGAATGTTGACATGAGTGGAAGGCTTGGGTGCCTGGTGTGTGTGAGACAGTTGGGAACATGGGCTGAGCAGCTGGCAGGCTGCGCCTGGTGAGGCTGTTATCCTTATTACCTTTGATGATAAAGACTTGAATAAATACCTTAAAAGATACCACCTGGCTTTGCTTGCTGTGTCACCTCTATGTCTGGAACCAGCTTACTTCATTTGGCGACGGGTTGGAGACTTATTCACGCTTTGCAAGGAACCTCAAGGATGTTTAAGATGACAAGAACAGGTTGTTGGATTGAACCTAATGAAACCAAAAGTAAAGAGAGCACAAGCAACAAGAAAAGGTTCTCTATTGATAACTAAATCAGCGCATGTACATTTTATGGAAGAAATGGTGCATAAGAGACAACTGAGGAACTGTGGACTTAAAATCTCGTCTTAAGTGGCAGAAAGAGAGGAGAGTGTAGGACAGGTTCCTTGAGGGAACACATGCTCAGTGGCAAATCTATTCTAGTGTTACCCAGAGGTGGCAGATCATGCAACATCATCCAATACAGCAAAGATCCACTATAAAACAGGCTTAGGCGTCTCCTTCCGCAGGGAGTCTTGTAATATGAGAGAAGGTAGGAAAATCTTACAACAGGAAAGCAAAGGGTAAAGAAAGGTGTCCAACCAAAATGGCTCCTGTTAGAACTAAACATCACTGAGCTCGTCCTACCGTTATCCCCCTAACCCTTCCCTCACCCAGAAGCCCAAATTACAGGTGAACAGGGGGCATCATGGAGTTTGCATCAATGGGTGTAAAAGCACAAGGGAAACTGTGGATATTGAGGAAGGTGGAAGTCCAGCATGGGGTCCATGATACTCCAAAATCATGCATGGAGCTGGACGCCGCTGCCATGCAAGCTCCTCTTTTATAATTCAGCTCATTCTGGTGGGTGCCCAGCCTATCTCACTATACACAGCACACCTGACAACTTTAAGCAATCAACAAAGGCCTATAAATATGCACTCTAATCAATATTAGTCATGGGTAATATTTCTGTAAAAACACTCACTTCTTTATATCAATCTTCCATTCCTCATACATTCAGTTCCTCAAAGGTAATTTAGTGACATCAATTAAACAACAGAACTAATTTAAAAAAACAGTTATTCTTTAATAAAATTAATGGTGACATATGATACAACAACTAATCAATAGATATAAATAACAGAATAAAAAATCCTATTTACCATCAGTTTTAGCTGTGCATGGAATTAAAATTACAAGTTGTGTAAAAAAACAATATGTAAGACTAAGTGTTAGAGAGCTAGCAACCAAGTGAAGTGCAAGGAATAAAAAGCATCTCAAATTCTGTTACTCCACATTGAACTCAATTTATATTTTTAACCAGGTGTCCATTAATCATTTCATCAACATAAACACACGTATGGTTCTTGGGATGTAACATTCAATGATGCGTCAACGCGTTTCGTGGCTCATATGTTTCTCTATGCCACCTTCTTCAGGACAATGTGTGTAAAAATAGCTCTCTTCTTATAGCAGCATATATATCCTATTTAAAACAATTAGATAAAATTAAACAGTGCTCTGTGAGCAATTTACTTATAAACCCTAAAATGTCTACGTCTATTTTTAAGCAATGTATGTAGACAATTTTAACAATTTTTTAATTCAAATGACATTTTATAGCCCTCCCCAAGGAAAATTGACTCAGTGGTTATTGTAAAAGTTATCACAGGGACGGGCCCACGGGAGGGAAGAAGGAAATAATTGCCCCACAACTCAATTCTGTATCTGTTAATATCATCCAAACTAAAGATGGCATAATCCCCCTTGAGGAACCCGATGAAACATAACCATCATTCATTCGGACGCCCATGTTCATTCATTCATACCTTTCATAATATCCTAAATGTGGGTAAGAATGGCAGGGACCCACCTTTTAAATTCTGAACAACATTCCAAGGTGTCCTCTGGTTTGTAACCAAACAATACCAGACCATGTACTTCTGATAGACCTTGGGGTCCTCTTTTCCTATGGTAAAGTTCTAGATGGAAAATTATGGTACACTGTTATTTAATTGTCCTAATGTTCAATCCTAAAGCTTATGAGGACTCTTTTACTGGTACTTGACCTACTCGATTATTCAAAAAACTGTTTTCGTTGTAATCGTGTGCTATAGAATAAGCGGGGCTGACAGAGCTTCATGTGCTTCTCTCAGGACGATTTATGTTTTCTTAGATGTATCAATCTGTAAGAACCAATCATTCCTACTTTCTATTACAAATAAAGCAATTTTAGGCAGTTTTATTCCTAGGTTCTTTATCGGGTTTATACATCTTACCTGTTTTTTAATGAGAGGGGTTCACCAAGGACAAACCTAGGTCATACTCACCACAGTAAGGTGATATCACTGGAATATATTTCTAATATTTATGTAGAGAAGTTCCTCGGTCCCGTCTTTCAGTATTTGCAGATTTTCAGATCTAAGGATAATGCATATTGTAACGATCAGGGGTAATTTTATATTATTTCTACTTCTCCTTGTTTTAAATTGATCTAAGTGTGTAAAATCTCTCTACTGTGATAACGGAACGATGTAGTGGAGGCATATATTTTTTTTAAGAAAAAGAAGAAATCGGATTGTCATCTAATACAGACAATTCTCCTTTTCATTATTCCAATATCCCACCGTCCTCGCATTGGGGCCCATGATCAGCTCACTAATTTATTGATGAATGAGTACATAATGAGCAACGAGTGTGTCAACATACAGTTTAAAACTCGCCTAGAAAGGCCCTACTTAATCGTGCATTTACAGGAAACATCCTCGATTTGTTATATGGTAACCGTCTGTGTATAATTAAATGTGATTCCTACTGCTCTGAAAGGAGGCCCATGTAGAGCGTGTTCCAAATATTCATTAGTAAAAGTTAAAGTTAACTCCCACTATTGCTCAACTGTACCCCTCCCCTCGGTCGCAAAAGTGCCTGTAGTTCACTTACTTCTGTGCACGTTAGTTCCAAGCTGTCATGCCTGCTTACGTTCCACCATGTACCGCCGAGAAGATTTCCGAACAACAGCCGCCAATCCAAAATACGGGGTTGGCAGTGATTGGCAAACATAGGCGGGCATCCGTGGGACGCATGCGCAAAGAGCCGCGCAGGCGCAGTACGTCTTTTTAGAATACTTAGGCTCGCCTCAAGCTCCCGGTAACGCTTCGCAATTAGCTAGCGTTTGGACATTCGTTCCGGGTCACGGTGTGGGTCGTCCGAGGAGCTAGTGGAGGGAGCCCGTGTTTCCGTCGTATTCCGCGTTTCCTATAGTGGCCGCTTTGTGAGTACTTGAAGCTATTGTTACTCGTGTATTTTCCGATTGTGTTGTCATTTGCTCTTATTCTTTATTTAGCAAGCGAGTGGCTTATCGCCTGCTAAGAGTGCATTCCGCTTTGCGCTTTATTGTTGTCTGTGGAGTTCCCAGAGAGCTCGTATTGCGTGTTTTGTTTATTTCAACCTTGTGATATTGAACAAGGTATTAGTAATGGTTGGTTACTGGTGATACTACGTTTTCGTTTGAGGTTACATGCCTAACAGTTATAGACATTAGGCATACCTGTCTTTACTACGCCCTCCAGCATCTACGTTTCCTACACTTCCAGCCTCTATATTTTCCAGATACCTGCATATACTCCACATTCTGAAGGTATATCACTAGTTCACAGACCAGTCCTTTTGGGAATAGTGTGGGGAGGGGTTTATATTCACTGCTTTCTGTTTTCTCTTACTGCAGTACCAGACGGGAGAAGATTGTCCTGACTCTGTCTTAGGTGAACACTGTGGAGCGCTGTATCTTCCCCCTCTATCCTTGTTTTGTTCCCCTGTTTTCCCCCTGGTTACCTCTTGGGAGTTGGCGTTACATCCTGACTCCCGAGGGTAATAGGGGTGGAGGAGGGTACTTAGCATCGAGATACCAGGACACTTCTGAGACAATAAGGTGCGTGCATGACACAAGCGTGTCACCCTTCTGACGTCTTTCCTGGATCGGACTGCGGCTGTCTCGGAGTTTCCTTTCTTATATATACGATTTAATTATCAGCACCTGTCTCAAAGCGTGCCAGTTCGATCATGTGACTGTGTATTCTGGTGGGTCGGCTGACGTTCTTTACGTGCGGTGGTGTTTACATAAATTTAAAGGGAACTATCGGTACCTGTATTAGAATGCGTCCATTGGCTCACGTGACTGTGTGCTTTGGTTGGACGGCTGACCTACTTTTAATGCGGTGTTGTTTACCTGGATTTAAAGGGACCGTACCCTAATCTCCCTTATCTGTGTTATGTTTAGAATCTCCTTATGTCTAAATGATATAGTTACATACGCGGTTCAACTCTCGATGTCCCCGTACTGATTCCGAACACGTTTCTGCTGGTATTTGTTAAAGTTGGTCCTCAATTATCGGGACTAGATCATATTACAGCCACCCGACTTAATAGATGTAGTCATTTGCAGTCACGTGAAGGATTGGCTTAGTGATCCTCTTCTCATTCCAATCTTGCCCTCACTGGTACGCTCATGTTGTTATTGAGCTCTGCATGCATTGTTATTAATATTAATTTATCAGCCCTGTGTCTGTTATTTTGAAGTCTCATTGTACGAAAAGTTATATCGCTACACATAAGGTTCGGTACCAATTATCTATGTGTTATCGCTGGGCACCTTTCTAACAATATTAGTAACAGTAACCTCAATTGTGGTGACCATACCCCATCAAGGCCGCTCGAACCATTAGATGGGGATGGTTATATTCACAGTGCAGGTTAATTTGAAGGTGTTATTGCCTTTCATACTCTTTTCTTACTCATTAACTAATATTTTTGTTTCAGTGCCCTACCTATTAAGTGTGCACCCCGGGTTTGTTGGTGTGTTTTGCTGTCCATTATTGCAGATATCCATGGCCAGTTCATGGAGTCTAAGAGTAGTGGGTCAGCAAACCACCCCTATGTAGTTATTCATTACCCTGTACAGACAACCGTATCTATATACAGATTTGAAACTTGACTGTCTGCTAAGTGATAATGCTCATCCATTCCTCCCTAGTATTCAGTCCCCTCTTTACAGTATTTAATATCGAAATATACCATTGTTCGCGGTTTTTTCTTTTTATTGTGACATCTCCCCCCTCCTGTTCATTTCTATACGTTCAATAATGAACAAAGAAAATTCCAAACAAGAATGGCACATTTCTTTGAAATGATCTACTAGAGGGCAGTTGGCCTTTTGGTTTTTGATAGCAGATCTATGTTCTAGGAGACGGACTCTTACCTCTCTACCTGTCTCCCCTACATAGCCCAAATTACAAGGGCAAACAATTAGATAGACTGCATTGTTGGTTCTACAGTTGTTCAATGATTTAGGTTTCAGGATGTAGTCATTGTACTTGTATTCTTTACCTTGAATACATTGATTGCACATGCTGCAGGTGCAGCATGCGTAGTTCCCCATTGCTCTTTCTCCATTTAATGTAGTCTGTGTCTGTTTAGGTCCCTCTCTATATGTATGAACCAAATCTCGTCTTAAGTTATTGTTTTTCTTAAACGCAAAGAGGGGTTTCTCTAGATGTTCCAGATCATTGTCATTTAGAATGCTCCAACTTGAATTGATAACATTCTTGATTTTATTGCTCAAGTAGGAAAATTGACTTACAAAAACTATTCTTTTATTGTTTTTTTGTGATCTACTCTGGTCTACTTCTTTCTGATTCAACATACTGTCCCTATTATAGAACCTGGCCCTCTTATAGGCTGTTGAGATTAACTTTCTAGGGTAACCCCAATCTTTTAATTTAATTTTTACATTGTCTGCATGTTTATAAAAGTCTTTCCTATGCTGGTGCAGTTTCTACGAAGGCGTAGAAATTGCCCAAATGGGATGTTGTCCCTCTGGGCCTTCGGATGGAAGCTGGAGTAGTGTAATAAGGTGTTTTTGTCTGTGGGTTTACAGAAGAGTTCCACTTCCAGCTTTCCTTCAACATTTTTTATTTTTAAATCTAAAAAATGCACATGTTCTCTACTATATGTTGTGGTAAACTTTAAGTTAGTGTCACCCAAGTTGAGCCACTCCAAGAACATTTCTAGATCTTCCTCTGTTCCCTCCCAGATGAAGAATATATCGTCAATGAATCGGCTCCAGCCACTGATGTTTTCATAAAATGGAGCCGACTCATTGTAGATATGGGAGGCGTCAAACTGTCCAACATATAGACAAGCCATGCTTGGGGCACATGTGGCCCCCATGCTGGTCCCTTTGCATTGCAAGAATAAATTTTATTTAAATAGGAACATGTTACGTTTGAGTACCAGTTCCATACATGACATAATGAAACATGTGTTAGCTCCTCTACAATCTGTGTTCCCCAGAATGCTCCAAACGGTGTTAATGGTAGCATCCGGGGGAATATTTGTGTAGAGGGCTTTGATGTCCAATGTAACCAGTATTTGGGTATGTTTATTGAAATCTCTTCCTTCTATTGTACTGATCATGTGAGAGGAGTCTCTAATATAGGACCTAAGATTTTGTACCAGGGGTTTTAGGAATGTGCCGACATATTGGCTCAAGGGTTCTAGGGGCGAGTTAATGCAGCTAACTATTGGACGGAGAGGCGGATCATTGATATTTTTGTGGCACTTGGGAGGCCATAGATGGCAGGAATAATAGCTTTCTCATTAAGAAGAAATTTATATTCCTTCTCCGTGATCCACTCATTCTGTTTCGCTGTTTCTAACAGTGTTCCAATGTCTTTCAACAGTATGTTCCAATTTGACATTGGTATTTGTTTATAGTGTTCTCGAACCTCCAATAGTGTCCAGATTCGTCTGTCGTAATCCTCCGTATCAAATATAACAATGCCGCCGCCCTTTTCGGCGGGTTTAATTGTTATATTGAAATCATTTTTCAGACCATAAATTGCCTGTTTCTGTTGTCTATTCAAATTGTGGGGCAAACGTGGTTGGTGTATCAATAGGTTACGGATTTTAGAATCCTCTATTTGTTCAAATATGTCTAACTTTTTATCCACTTGACTGCTATGTGGAGTGAAGGTCGATTTAGGTTTTAGACCAGACGCACTGATCTCTTCTTCATATTCCTTTCTTTCAAAAAACCTAGGCCTAGATGTATCAAGCCTTTTGCGATTCGTTAAGGCCGAAATTCGCAGAATTTCGGCCTTAACGAATCGCAAACGGACATTTTGGATCTTTTGGGATGTATTAGAAATTAGCAAAATAAGGAATCGCAAAAAATTGCGATTCCTTATTTTGCTTAAGCATTTAAGGAATCGCAATTTTGCGATTCCTTAAATGCCATGTATGAAATTTTTTTACATTGCGAATTCAGGTTAAGGAATCGCAAATTAACACCAATTTGAGGTTTGTGTTAATTTGCGATATCCTTTCAAAAACCAAAATATGACAATTTTGAAGGTGGCATGTGACACACATACATGCCCATAGGGCATGTATGTGTGCCATATGCACACACATGTAAGTTTCAGGGGTGCAGCAGGGTGTCCATGAGACACCCCTGCACCCTTGAAATAATTCTCAAATTGCGATTAGCAAATTGCGAATTCGCAATTTGAGAATTACTTCACAATCATTCCTAAGGGCCTCCTGGCCCATAGGAATGCATGGGAAATTATTCCTTATTTGCGAATTCGCAAAATGCGAATTCGCAAATAAGGAATCGCTAAAAAAAAGCGATTTTTTACATACATTCCGTTTTGCGAATCTTAAATAGCGATTCGCTAAAAATCGCTATTTAAGATTCGCAAAATGGAATCTTGATACATCTAGGCCCTAGTGAGTCTAATTTTACGGAAAAAGGCTTTGAGGTCTTTTTCTAAAAGAAATCTAATTGCTTGGTTGGTCGGTGCGATAGGGGTGGTTTGCTGACCCACTACTCGTAGACTCCATGTACCGGCCATGCATATCTGCAATAATGGACAGCAAAACACACCAACAAACCCGGGGTGCACAATTAATAGGTAGGGCACTGAAACAAAAATATTAGTTAATGAGTAAGAAAAGAGTATGAAAGGGAATAACACCTTCAGATTAACCTGCACTGTGAATATAACCATCCCCATCTAATGGTTCGAGCGGCCTTGATGGGGTATGGTCACCACAATTGAGGTTACTGTTACTAATATTGGTAGAAAGGTGCCCAGCGATAACACATAGATAGCTGGTACCGAACCTTATGTGTAGCGATATAACTTTTCGTACAATGAGACTTCAAAATAACAGACACAGGGCTGATAAATTAATATAAATAACAATGCATGTAGAGCTCAATAACAACATGAGCATACCGGTGAGGGCAAGATTGGAATGAGAAGAGGATCACTAAGTCAATCCTTCACGTGACTACAAATGACTACATCTATTAGGTCGGGTGGCTGTGATATGATCTAGTCCCGATAATTGAGGACCAACTTTAACAAATACCAGCGGAAACGTGTTCGGAATCAGTATGGGGACATCGAGAGTTGAACCATGTATGTAACTATATAATTTAGACATAAGGAGATTCTAAACATAACACAGATAAGGGAGATTAGGGTACGGTCCCTTTAAATCCAGGTAAACATCACCGCATTAAAAGTAGGTCAGCCGTCCCACCAAAGCACACAGTCACGTGAGCCAATGGACGCATTCTAATACAGGTACCGATAGTTCCCTTTAAATTTATGTAAACACCACCGCACGTAAAGAACGTCAGCCGACCCACCAGAATACACAGTCACATGATCGAACTGGCGCGCTTTGAGACAGGTGCTGATAATTAAATCGTATATATAAGAAAGGAAACTCCGAGACAGCCGCAATCCGATCCAGGAAAGACGGCAGAAGGGTGACACGCTTGGAACTAACGTGCACAGAAGTAAGTGAACTATAGGCACTTTTGCGACCGAGGGGAGGGGTATAGTTGGGCAATAGTGGGAGTTAACTTTAACTTTTGCTAATGAATATTTGGAACACGCTCTACTTGGGCCTCCTTTCAGATCAGTAGGAATCACATTTAATTATACACAGACGGTTAACATATAACAAATCGAGGAGGTTTCCTGTAAATGCACGATTAAGTAGGGCCTTTCTAGGCGAGTTTCAAACAGTATGTTGACACACTCGTTGCTTATTATGTACTCATTCATCAATAAATTAGTGAACTGATCATGGGCCCCAATGCGAGGACGGTGGGATATTGGAATAATGAAAAGGAGAATTGTCTGTATCAGATGACAATCCGATTTCTCCTCAAAAAAATATATGCCTCCACTACATCGTTCCGTTATCACAGTAGAGAGATTTTACACACTTAGGTCAATTTAAAACAAGGAGGAGTAGAAAATAATATAAAATGACCCCTGATCGTTACAATATGCATTATCCTTAGATCTGAAAATCTGCTGTGGTGAGTATGACCTAGGTTTGTCCTTGGTGAACCCCTCTCATTAAAAAACAGGGAAGATGTATAAACCCGATAAAGAACCTAGGAATAAAACTGCCTAAAATTGCTTTATTTGTAATTGAAAGTGGGAATGATTGGTTCTTACAGATTGATACATCTAAGAAAACATAAATCGTCCTGAGAGAAGCACATGAAGCTCTGTCAGCCCCGCTTATTCTATAGCACCCGATTACAACGAAAACAGTTTTTTGAATAATCGGGTATGTCAAGTACCAGTAAAAGAGTCCTCATAAGCTTTAGGATTGAACATTAAGACTATTAAATAACAGTGCACCATCATTTTCCATCTAGAACTTTACCATAGGAAAAGAGGACCCCAAGGTCTATCAGAAGTACATGGTCTGGTATTGTTTGGTTACAAACCAGAGGACACCTTGGAATGTTATTCAGAATTTGAAAGGTGGGTCCCTGCCATTCTTACCCACATTTAGGAGATTATGAAAGGTATGAATGAATGAACATGGGCGTCCGAATGAATTATGGTTATGTTTCATCGGGTTCCTCAAGGGGGATTATGACATCTTTAGTTTGGATGATATTAACATATACAGAATTGAGTTGTGGGGCAATTATTTCCTTCTTCCCTCCCGTGGGCCCGTCCCTGTGATAACTTTTACAATAACCACTGAGTCAATTTTCCTTGGGGAGGGCTATAACATGTCATGTGAATTAAAAAAAAATTAAAATTGTCTACATACATTGCTTAAACATAGACTTAAGACATTTTAGGGTTTATAAGTAAATTGCTCACAGAGCACTGTTTAATTTTATCTAATTGTTTTAAATAGGATACATATGCTGCTATAAGAAGAGAGCTATTTTTACACACATTGTCCTGAAGAAGGTGGCATAGAGAAACATATGAGCCACCGAAACGCGTCGACGCATCATTGAATGTTACATCCCAGGAACCATACGTGTGTTTATGTTGATGAAATGATTAATGGACACCTGGTTAAAAATATACATTGAGTTCAATGTGGAGTAACAGAATTTGAGATGCTTTTTATTCCTTGCACTTCACTTGGTTGCTAGCTCTCTAACACTTAGTCTTACATATTGTTTTTTTACACAACTTGTAATTTTAATTCCATGCACAGCTAAAACTGATGGTAAATAGGATTTGTTATTCTGTTATTTATATCTATTGATTGGTTATTGTATCATATGTCACCATTAATTTTATTAAAGAATGACTGTGTTTTTTTAATTAGTTCTGTTGTTTAATTGATGTCACTAAATTACCTTTGAGGAACTTAATGTATGAGGAATGGAAGATTGATATAAAGAAGTGAGTGTTTTGACAGAAATATTACCCATGACTAATATTGATTAGAGGGTAACGAAACAGTCCCAGGAGAAATCCTCTCTTTTTACCTACCAGTGGTACCCCTTCTCTTGGGTGTGGGGTCGCTCCCAATTCGTATTTTCATTGTTTTGTACAGCCAGTCGGCTGGGGAATATTCTTGATACTCTATCACAGACATGGTCTGTAGTCCTCTATTTAAGGACATCTGAGTAAGACTCTTCTACTCGCCTGTAACCTTGATTATTTTGAGAGGTACACCAAATAGTGAGGAGTCCCCGCTATCTGAAGAACCAATAGATCAATTTAAAACTTTTGGTTTCAGCGAGGAACAATATAATAAAATCCTCAGTATGAATACAAAGAGTGGTAGTACTGTTACAGTTCTTTCGAATAATAATGATAAATGGGGCAAAATATCCAATCTAAAAAAGAAATTAGTTCGCACAGAAATGCATGCGGAATTTTTGATTCAATATGTAAAAGCAGGAGTCGTCCCAATTGGACTTCAAATAAAAAATGGGTTATTTGTGGAACATAGGAAGTTCTTAGAGACCTGGACGCACATAGCTAACAGGTGCAGTAGGGATTGGCTCCTAATAATCATTAAGACTGCTCACGAACGGATTATTTTAGAAAAAGAAGAAATAGAACAGCTCATTAAAGAAATCTTGGATAACTCTGTACTCGATGAGGCAAAGAAAAAATTGGAAGAGTTTGAAAAGGACATTAATGGCTATAGGGACTACTTGATAAATAAGAAAACCAAAAAACTGAGAAGGGACATAGAAAAATACAGTATTGAGAATAATTACACATACTTAGAAAAGGATTATTAAAAAAAACAAAAAGACCAAACGTGGGATTGCCCATACAATCAGAGGCCCACCTATCAAACAGGGGTGAGAAAGGAGGTTACCTTCTCTGAATCCTCGGGTTCAGGAAGTGATGAAGAATCAAACCCAAGAGAGTCAGCTAAAGGAGGGAAATACGTGGAAGGAAATAGGGTCGGAAATTCAGGTCAGACCTACGCAGGACCATTCTATGACCAAATGCCTTTTTTAGAGCAGCGCCCAAGGAGGGGGCAAAGGACAAACAGAGGATTTGGGAGAGGGACGAACATGAGGCATCAACCTCAGCAGGAATACCTCGAGACCCGAACCCGTCAATATCGGAGATAGATTCCAAAAAGTTCCCAATCATTAATTTATCAAAACGGATTCTCTATAATAACGAACTGGAAGTTTTGAGCAAAGGATTTACCTTCGCACCGACCAACAAAGCGAATAGATTTCTTTTAGAAAAAGACCTCAAAGCCTTTTTCCGTAAAATTAGACTCACTACGTTTTTTGAAGGAAAGGAATATGAAGAAGAGATCAGTGCGTCTGGTCTAAAACCTAAATCGACCTTCACTCCACATAGCAGTCAAGTGGATAATACGGTAGACATATTTGAACAAATAGTGGATTCTAAAATCCGTAACCTATGGATACACCAACCACGTATACCCCACAATTTGAATAGACAACAGAAACAGGCAATTTATGGTCTGAAAAATGATTTCAATATAACAATTAAACCCGCCGACAAGGGCGGCGGCATTATTATATTTGACACGGAGGATTACGACAGACGAATCCGGACACTATTGGAGGTTCAAGAACACTATAAACAAATACCAATGTCAAATTGGAACATACTGTTGAAAGACATTGGAACACTGTTAGAAACAGCGAAACAGAATGAGTGGATCACGGAAAAGAATATACATTTCTTCTCAATGAGAAAGCTATTATTCCTGCCATCTATGGCCTCCCAAAGTGCCACAAAAATATCAATGATCCGCCTCTCCGTCCAATAGTTAGCTGCATTAACTCGCCCCTAGAACCCTTGAGCCAATATGTCGACACATTCCTAAAAGCCCTGGTACAAAATCTTAGGTCCTATATTAGAGACTCCTCTCACATGATCAATACAATAGAAGGAAGAGATTTCAATAAACATACCCAAATACTGGTTACATTGGACATCGAAGCCCTCTACACAAATATTCCCCAGGATGCTACCATTAACACCGTTTGGAGCATTCTGGGGAACACAGATTGTAGAGGAGCTAACACAGGTTTCATTATGTCATGTATGGAAATGGTACTCAAACGTAACATGTTCCTATTTAAAGAAGATTTATTCTTGCAATGCAAAGGGACCAGCATGGGGGCCACATGTGCCCCAAGCATGGCTTGTCTATATGTTGGACAATTTGAGGCCTCCCATATCTACAATGAGTCGGCTCCATGTTATGAAAACATCAGTGGCTGGAGCCGATTCATTGACGATATATTCTTCATCTGGGAGGGAACAGAGGAAGATCTAGAAATGTTCTTGGAGTGGCTCAACTTGGGTGACACTAACTTAAAGTTTACCACAACATATAGTAGAAAACATGTGCATTTTTTAGATTTAAAAATAAAAAATGTTGAAGGAAAGCTGGAAGTGGAACTCTTCTGTAAACCCACAGACAAAAACACCTTATTACACTACTCCAGCTTCCATCCGAAGGACCAGAGGGACAACATCCCATTTGGGCAATTTCTACGCCTTCGTAGAAACTGCACCAGCATAGGAAAGACTTTTATAAACATGCAGACAATCTAAAAATTAAATTAAAAGATAGGGGTTACCCTAGAAAGCTAATCTCAACAGCCTATAAGAGGGCCAGGTTCTATAATAGGGATAGCATGTTGAATCAGAAAGAAGTAGACCAGAGTAGATCACAAAAAAACAATAAAAGAATAGTTTTTGTAAGTTAATTTTCCTACTTGAGCAATAAAATCAAGAATGTTATCAATTCAAGTTGGAGCATTCTAAATGACAATGATCTGGAACATCTAGAGAAACCCCTCTTTGCGTTTAAGAAAAACAATAACTTAAGACGAGATTTGGTTCATGACACAGACTACATTAAATGGAGAAAGAGCAAAGGGGAACTACGCATGCAGCACCTGCAGCATGTGCAATCAATGTATTCAAGGTAAAGAATACAAGTACAAAGACTACATCCTGAAACCTAAATCATTGAACAACTGTAGAACCAAAAATGCAGTCTATCTAATTGTTTGCCCATGTAATTTGGGCTATGTAGGGGAGACAGGTAGAGAGGTAAGAGTCTGTCTCCTAGAACATAGATCTGCTATCAAAAACCAAAAGGCCAACTGCCCTCTAGTAGATCATTTCAAAGAAATGGGCCATTCTTGTTTGGAATTTTCTTTGTACATTATTGAACGTATAGAAATGAACAGGAGGGGGGAGATGTCACAATAAAAAGAAAAAACGCGAACAGTGGTATATTTCGATATTAAATACTGTAAAGAGGGGAATGAATGCTAGGGAGGAATGGATGAGCATTATCACTTAGCAGACAGTCAAGTTTCAAATCTGTATATAGATACGGTTGTCTGTACAGGGTAAAGAATAACTACATAGGGGTGGTTTGCTGACCCACTATTCGTAGACTCCATGTACCGGCCGTGGATATCTGCAATAATGGACAGCAAAACAAACCAACAAACCCGGGGTGCACACTTAATAGGTAGGACACTGAAACAAAAATATTAGTTAATGAGTAAGAAAAGAGTATGAAAGGCAATAACACCTTCAGATTAACGTGCACTGTGAATATAACCATCCCCATCTAATGGTTCGAGTGGCCTTGATGGGGTATGGTCACCACAATTGAGGTTACTGTTACTAATATTGGTAGAAAGGTGCCCAGTGATAACACCTAGATAGCTGGTACCGAACCTTATGTGTAGCGATATAACTTTTCGTACAATGAGACTTCAAAATAACAGACACAGGGCTGATAAATTAATATAAATAACAATGCATGCAGAGCTCAATAACAACATGAGCGTACCGGTGGGGGCAAGATTAGAATGAGAAGAGGATCACTAAGCCAATCCTTCACGTGACTGCAAATGACTACATCTATTAAGTCGGGTGGCTGTGATATGATCTAGTCCCAATAATTGAGGACCAACTTTAACAAATACCAGCGGAAACGTGTTCGGAATCAGTACGGGGACATCGAGAGTTGAACCGCGTATGTAACTATATAATTTGGACATAAGGAGATTCTAAACATAACACAGATAAGGGAGATTAGGGTAAGGTCCCTTTAAATCCAGGTAAACATCACCGCATTAAAAGTAGGTCACCCGTCCCACCAAAGCACACAGTCACGTGAGCCAATGGATGCATTCTAATACAGGTACCGATAGTTCCCTTTAAATTTATGTAAACACCACCGCACGTAAAGAACGTCAGCCGACTCACCAGAATACACAGTCACATGATCGAACTGGCGCCCTTTGAGACAGGTGCTGATAATTAAATCGTATATATAAGAAAGGAAACTCCGAGACAGCCGCAATCCGATCCAGGAAAGACGGCAGAAGGGTGACACGCTTGGAACTAACGTGCACAGAAGTAAGTGAACTATAGGCACTTTTGCGACCGAGGGGAGGGGTATAGTTGAGCAATAGTGGGAGTTAACTTTTACTAATGAATATTTGGAGCACGCTCTACACTACATGGGCCTCCTTTCAGAGCAGTAGGAATCACATTTAATTATACACAGACGGTTAACATATAACAAATCGAGGATGTTTCCTGTAAATGCACGATTAAGTAGGGCCTTTCTAGGCGAGTTTCAAACTGTATGTTGACACACTTGTTGCTCATTATGTACTCATTCATCAATAAATTAGTGAGCTGATCATGGGCCCCAATGCGAGGACGGTGGGATATTGGAATAATGAAAAGGAGAATTGTCTGTATTAGATGACAATCCAATTTCTTCTTTTTCTTAAAAAAAAAGATATATGCCTCCACTACATCGTTCCGTTATCACAGTAGAGAGATTTTACACAGTTAGATCAATTTAAAACAAGGAGGAGTAGAAAATAATATAAAATGACCCCTGATTGTTACAATATGCATTATCCTTAGGTCTGAAAATCTGCAAATACTGAAAGACGGGACCGAGGAACTTCTCTACATAAATATTAGAAATATATTCCAGTGATATCACCATACTGTGGTGAGTATGACCTAGGTTTGTCCTTGGTGAACCCCTCTCATTAAAAAAACAGGGAAGATGTATAAACCCGATAAAGAACCTAGGAATAAAACTGCCTAAAATTGCTTTATTTGTAATAGAAAGTGGGAATGATTGGTTCTTACAGATTGATACATCTAAGAAAACATAAATCGTCCTGAGAGAAGCACATGAAGCTCAGTCAGCCCCGCTTATTCTATAGCACCCGATTACAACTAAAACAGTTTTTTGAATAATCGGGTAGGTCAAGTGCCAGTAAAAGAGTGCTCATAAGCTTTAGGATTGAACATTAAACTATTAAATAACAGTGTACCATCATTTTCCATCTTTAACTTTACCATAGGAAAAGAGGACCCCAAGGTCTATCAGAAGTACATGGTCTGGTATTGTTTGGTTACAAACCAGAGGACACCTTGGAATGTTATTCAGAATTCGAAAGGTGGGTCCCTGCCATTCTTACCCACATTTAGGAGATTATGAAAGGTATGAATGAATGAACATGGGCGTCCGAATGAATGATGGTTATGTTTCATCCGGTTCCTCAAGGGGATTATGACATCTTTAGTTCGTATGATATTAACAGATACAGAATTGAGTTGTGGGGCAATTATTTCCTTCTTTCCTCCCGTGGGTCCGTCTCTGTGATAACTTTTACAATAACCACTGAGTCAATTTTCCTTGGGGAGGGCTATAAAATGTCATGTGAATTAAAAAAGTGTTAAAATTGTCTACATACATTGCTTAAACATAGACTTAGACATTTTAGGGTTTATAAGTAAATTGCTCAGAGAGCACTGTTTAATTTTATCTAATTGTTTTAAATAGGATACATATGCTGCTATAAGAAGAGAGCTATTTTTACACACATTGTCCTGAAGAAGGTGGCATAGAGAAACATATGAGCCACCGAAATGCGTTGACGCATCATTGAATGTTACATCCCAGGAACCATACGTGTGTTTATGTTGATGAAATGATTAATGGACACCTGGTTAAAAATATACATTGAGTTCAATGTGGAGTAACAGAATTTGAGATGCTTTTTATTCCTTGCACTTCACTTGGTTGCTAGCTCTCTAACACTTAATCTTACATATTGTTTTTTTACACAACTTGTAATTTTAATTCCATGCACAGCTAAAACTGATGGTAAATAGGATTTTTTATTCTGTTATTTATATCTATTGATTGGTTGTTGTATCATATGTCACCATTAATTTTATTAAAGAATAACTGTCTTTTTTAATTAGTTCTGTTGTTTAATTGATGTCACTAAATTACCTTTGAGGAACTGAATGTATGAGGAATGGAAGATTGATATAAAGAAGTGAGTGTTTTGACAGAAATATTACCCATGACTAATATTGATTAGAAGGTAACGAAACAGTCCCAGGAGAAATCCTCTCTTTTTACCTACCTGTGGTACCCCTTCTCTTGGGTGTGGGGTCGCTCCCAATTCGTATTTTCATTGTTTTGTACAGCCAGTCGGATGGGGAATATTCTTGATACTCTATCACAGACATGGTCTGTAGTCCTCTATTTAAGGACATCTGAGTAAGACTCTTCTACTCGCCTGTAACCTTGATTATTTTGAGAGGTACACCAAATAGTGAGGAGTCCCCGCTATCTGAAGAACCAATAGATCAATTTAAAACTTTTGGTTTCAGGGAGGAACAATATAATAAAATCCTCAGTATGAATACAAAGAGTGGTAGTACTGTTACAGTTCTTTCGAATAATAATGATAAATGGGGCAAAATATCCAATCTAAAAAAGAAATTAGTTCGCACATAAATGCATGCGGAATTTTTGATTCAATATGTAAAAGCAGGAGTCGTCCCAATTGGACTTCAAATAAAAAATGAACCAGGGTTATTTGTGGAACATAGGAAGTTCTTAGAGACCTGGACGCACATAGCTAACAGGTGCAGTAGGGATTGGCTCCTAATAATCATTAAGACTGCTCACGAACTGATTATTTTAGAAAAATAAGAAATAGAACAGCTCATTAAAGAAATCTTGGATAACTCTGTACTCGATGAGGCAAAGAAAAAATTGGAAGAGTTTGAAAAGGACATTAATGGCTATAGGGACTACTTGATAAATAAGAAAACCAAAAAACTGAGAAGGGACATAGAAAAATACAGTATTGAGAATAATTACCCATACTTAGAAAAGGATTATTACAAAAAACAAAAAGACCAAACGTGGGATTGCCCATACAATCAGAGGCCCACCTATCAAACAGGGGTGAGAAAGGAGGTTACCTTCTCTGAATCCTCGGGTTCAGGAAGTGATGAAGAATCAAACCCAAGAGAGTCAGCTAAAGGAGGGAAATACGTGGAAGGAAATAGGGTCAGAAATTCAGGTCAGACCTACGAAGGACCATTCTATGACCAAATGCCTTTTTTAGAGCAGCGCCCAAGGAGGGGGCAAAGGACAAACAGAGGATTTGGGAGAGGGACGAACATGAGGCATCAACCTCAGCAGGAATACCTCGAGACCCGAACCCGTCAATATCGGAGATAGATTCCAAAAAGTTCCCAATCATTAATTTATCAAAACGGATTCTCTATAATAACGAACTGGAAGTTTTGAGCAAAGGGTTTACCTTCGCACCGACCAACAAAGCGAATAGATTTCTTTTAGAAAAAGACCTCAAAGCCTTTTTCCGTAAAATTAGACTCACTAGGTTTTTTGAAGGAAAGGAATATGAAGAAGAGATCAGTGCGTCTGGTCTGAAACCTAAATCGACCTTCACTCCACATAGCAGTCAAGTGGATAATACGGTAGACATATTTGAACAAATAGTGGCTTCTAAAATCCGTAACCTATGGATACACCAACCACGTATACCCCACAATTTGAATAGACAACAGAAACAGGCAATTTATGGTCTGAAAAATGATTTCAATATAACAATTAAACCCACCGACAAGGGCGGCGGCATTGTTATATTTGACACAGAGGATTACGACAGACGAATCCGGACACTATTGGAGGTTCAAGAACACTATAAACAAATACCAATGTCAAATTGGAACATACTGTTGAAAGACATTGGAACACTGTTAGAAACAGCGAAACAGAATGAGTGGATCACGGAAAAGAATATACATTTCTTCTCAATGAGAAAGCTATTATTCCTGCCATCTATGGCCTCCCAAAGTGCCACAAAAATATCAATGATCCGCCTCTCCGTCCAATAGTTAGCTGCATTAACTCGCCCCTAGAACCCTTGAGCCAATATGTCGACACATTCCTAAAACCCCTGGTACAAAATCTTAGGTCCTATATTAGAGACTCCTCTCACATGATCAATACAATAGAAGGAAGAGATTTCAATAAACATACCCAAATACTGGTTACATTGGACATCGAAGCCCTCTACACAAATATTCCCCAGGATGCTACCATTAACACCGTTTGGAGCATTCTGGGGAACACAGATTGTAGAGGAGCTAACACAGGTTTCATTATGTCATGTATGGAAATGGTACTCAAACGTAACATGTTCCTATTTAAAGAAGATTTATTCTTGCAATGCAAAGGGACCAGCATGGGGGCCACATGTGCCCCAAGCATGGCTTGTCTATATGTTGGACAGTTTGAGGCCTCCCATATCTACAATGAGTCGGCTCCATTTTATGAAAACATCAGTGGCTGGAGCCGATTCATTGACGATATATTCTTCATCTGGGAGGGAACAGAGGAAGATCTAGAAATGTTCTTGGAGTGGCTCAACTTGGGTGACACTAACTTAAAGTTTACCACAACATATAGTAGAGAACATGTGCATTTTTTAGATTTAAAAATAAAAAATGTTGAAGGAAAGCTGGAAGTGGAACTCTTCTGTAAACCCACAGACAAAAACACCTTATTACACTACTCCAGCTTCCATCTGAAGGACCAGAGGGACAACATCCCATTTGGGCAATTTCTACGCCTTCGTAGAAACTGCACCAGCATAGGAAAGACTTTTATAAACATGCAGACAATCTTAAAATTAAATTAAAAGATAGGGGTTACCCTAGAAAGCTAATCTCAACAGCCTATAAGAGGGCCAGGTTCTATATTAGGGATAGCATGTTGAATCAGAAAGAAGTAGACCAGAGTAGATCACAAAAAAACAATAAAAGAATAGTTTTTGTAAGTTAATTTTCCTACTTGAGCAATAAAATCAAGAATGTTATCAATTCAAGTTGGAGCATTCTAAATGACAATGATCTGGAACATCTAGAGAAACCCCTCTTTGCGTTTAAGAAAAACAATAACTTAAGACGAGATTTGGTTCATGACACAGACTACATTAAATGGAGAAAGAGCAAAGGGGAACTACGCATGCAGCACCTGCAGCATGTGCAATCAATGTATTCAAGGTAAAGAATACAAGTACAAAGACTACATCCTGAAACCTAAATCATTGAACAACTGTAGAACCAAAAATGCAGTCTATCTAATTGTTTGCCCATGTAATTTGGGCTATGTAGGGGAGACAGGTAGAGAGGTAAGAGTCTGTCTCCTAGAACATAGATCTGCTATCAAAAACCAAAAGGCCAACTGCCCTCTAGTAGATCATTTCAAAGAAATGGGCCATTCTTGTTTGGAATTTTCTTTGTACATTATTGAACGTATAGAAATGAACAGGAGGGGGGAGATGTCACAATAAAAAGAAAAAACGCGAACAGTGGTATATTTCGATATTAAATACTGTAAAGAGGGGAATGAATGCTAGGGAGGAATGGATGAGCATTATCACTTAGCAGACAGTCAAGTTTCAAATCTGTATATAGATACGGTTGTCTGTACAGGGTAAAGAATAACTACATAGGGGTGGTTTGCTGACCCACTATTCGTAGACTCCATGTACCGGCCGTGGATATCTGCAATAATGGACAGCAAAACAAACCAACAAACCCGGGGTGCACACTTAATAGGTAGGGCACTGAAACAAAAATATTAGTTAATGAGTAAGAAAAGAGTATGAAAGGCAATAACACCTTCAGATTAACGTGCACTGTGAATATAACCGTCCCCATCTAATGGTTCGAGTGGCCTTGATGGGGTATGGTCACCACAATTGAGGTTACTGTTACTAATATTGGTAGAAAGGTGCCCAGTGATAACACCTAGATAGCTGGTACCGAACCTTATGTGTAGCGATATAACTTTTCGTACAATGAGACTTCAAAATAACAGACACAGGGCTGATAAATTAATATAAATAATAATGCATGCAGAGCTCAATAACAACATGAGCGTACCGGCGGGGGCAAGATTAGAATGAGAAGAGGATCACTAAGCCAATCCTTCACGTGACTGCAAATGACTACATCTATTAAGTCGGGTGGCTGTGATATGATCTAGTCCCAATAATTGAGGACCAACTTTAACAAATACCAGCGGAAACGTGTTCGGAATCAGTACGGGGACATCGAGAGTTGAACCGCGTATGTAACTATATAATTTGGACATAAGGAGATTCTAAACATAACACAGATAAGGGAGATTAGGGTAAGGTCCCTTTAAATCCAGGTAAACATCACCGCATTAAAAGTAGGTCACCCGTCCCACCAAAGCACACAGTCACGTGAGCCAATGGATGCATTCTAATACAGGTACCGATAGTTCCCTTTAAATTTATGTAAACACCACCGCACGTAAAGAACGTCAGCCGACTCACCAGAATACACAGTCACATGATCGAACTGGCGCCCTTTGAGACAGGTGCTGATAATTAAATCGTATATATAAGAAAGGAAACTCCGAGACAGCCGCAATCCGATCCAGGAAAGACGGCAGAAGGGTGACACGCTTGGAACTAACGTGCACAGAAGTAAGTGAACTATAGGCACTTTTGCGACCGAGGGGAGGGGTATAGTTGAGCAATATTGGGAGTTAACTTTTACTAATGAATATTTGGAACACGCTCTACACTACATGGGCCTCCTTTCAGAGCAGTAGGAATCACATTTAATTATACACAGACGGTTAACATATAACAAATCGAGGATGTTTCCTGTAAATGCACGATTAAGTAGGGCCTTTCTAGGCGAGTTTCAAACTGTATGTTGACACACTTGTTGCTCATTATGTACTCATTCATCAATAAATTAGTGAGCTGATCATGGGCCCCAATGCGAGGACGGTGGGATATTGGAATAATGAAAAGGAGAATTGTCTGTATTAGATGACAATCCAATTTCTTCTTTTTCTTAAAAAAACAGATATATGCCTCCACTACATCGTTCCGTTATCACAGTAGAGAGATTTTACACAGTTAGATCAATTTAAAACAAGGAGGAGTAGAAAATAATATAAAATGACCCCTGATTGTTACAATATGCATTATCCTTAGGTCTGAAAATCTGCAAATACTGAAAGACGGGACCGAGGAACTTCTTTACATAAATATTAGAAATATATTCCAGTGATATCACCATACTGTGGTGAGTATGACCTAGGTTTGTCCTTGGTGAACCCCTCTCATTAAAAGAACAGGGAAGATGTATAAACCCGATAAAGAACCTAGGAATAAAACTGCCTAAAATTGCTTTATTTGTAATAGAAAGTGGGAATGATTGGTTCTTAGAGATTGATACATCTAAGAAAACATAAATCGTCCTGAGAGAAGCACATGAAGCTCAGTCAGCCCCGCTTATTCTATAGCACCCGATTACAACTAAAACAGTTTTTTGAATAATCGGGTAGGTCAAGTGCCAGTAAAAGAGTGCTCATAAGCTTTAGGATTGAACATTAAACTATTAAATAACAGTGTACCATCATTTTCCATCTAGAACTTTACCATAGGAAAAGAGGACCCCAAGGTCTATCAGAAGTACATGGTCTGGTATTGTTTGGTTACAAACCAGAGGACACCTTGGAATGTTATTCAGAATTTGAAAGGTGGGTCCCTGCCATTCTTACCCACATTTAGGAGATTATGAAAGGTATGAATGAATGAACATGGGCGTCCGAATGAATGATGGTTATGTTTCATCCGGTTCCTCAAGGGGATTATGACATCTTTAGTTCGTATGATATTAACAGATACAGAATTGAGTTGTGGGGCAATTATTTCCTTCTTTCCTCCCGTGGGTCCGTCTCTGTGATAACTTTTACAATAACCACTGAGTCAATTTTCCTTGGGGAGGGCTATAAAATGTCATGTGAATTAAAAAAGTGTTAAAATTGTCTACATACATTGCTTAAACATAGACTTAGACATTTTAGGGTTTATAAGTAAATTGCTCAGAGAGCACTGTTTAATTTTATCTAATTGTTTTAAATAGGATACATATGCTGCTATAAGAAGAGAGCTATTTTTACACACATTGTCCTGAAGAAGGTGGCATAGAGAAACATATGAGCCACCGAAATGCGTTGACGCATCATTGAATGTTACATCCCAGGAACCATACGTGTGTTTATGTTGATGAAATGATTAATGGACACCTGGTTAAAAATATACATTGAGTTCAATGTGGAGTAACAGAATTTGAGATGCTTTTTATTCCTTGCACTTCACTTGGTTGCTAGCTCTCTAACACTTAATCTTACATATTGTTTTTTTACACAACTTGTAATTTTAATTCCATGCACAGCTAAAACTGATGGTAAATAGGATTTTTTATTCTGTTATTTATATCTATTGATTGGTTGTTGTATCATATGTCACCATTAATTTTATTAAAGAATAACTGTCTTTTTTAATTAGTTCTGTTGTTTAATTGATGTCACTAAATTACCTTCGAGGAACTGAATGTATGAGGAATGGAAGATTGATATAAAGAAGTGAGTGTTTTGACAGAAATATTACCCATGACTAATATTGATTAGAGCACAGCTTTCCAAACTGTGTGGCGCGACACATTACTGTGTCGCGTCCCATATGTAGGTGTGTCGCGCGATGTGATGATCTGACGTCTGCCGGCAATCGGTAGATCCGGGCTGCAGGGGCTCTAGAAGAGGGTGAAACAACAACAAAGCCCTATTAACATTCACAAGGTCTTTAAAGACCTGTGAAATGCTCGGGTGCGGCTGTGAGCGGTCCCAGGATGCCACACATGACAGGGGGGGTGGGCGGGGGGGGCTCTCATTTTAAACAAATCCCCTGGTCTGGATCTTTTTCTACAACTTGTGCTCTGTGAGGTATCATTGATGGCAGCACCCGCACTGAACATGATCCCCGCGCTAATTCAGCCCAGTTCCATACAGAGAGCCGCACTCCTAAACTCCAAGAAGCAAGATTTATAGCGCCTTGACTGCAGAGCGGTGCACGGTGATTTACACAACGCATGTAAATTACGTTTCCAGATTTTCCAATCATGCAGGATGTAAAGCAGAAGATTTAAAACGCCTATGCATTACTTCCCATAAGTCATTGAAATTACCTCTTTCTGATGAATTATGTGTGCCTCTGAATGTGAATGAGAGGCCTAATCTCGAACTGATTGGCTTTTCACAACTCGTTCATCCCTAAACAGCACACTGTATAAACATGTTTAGTTTCTCTGGTCATTCTGCAGTCTTAGTAGCCTCCTCATTTGGAGATTGTCTCTCATTCTACTGCAAAGTCCAGAAACCTGCGCCAGCGCCAAGAAACCTTTTTGGTGTACGTGCGATATATAAATACGGTATAACATACCAGAACCTTCAGTGCTCTCAGATCACTCTCGTGGTGTGATTTCACCCTTAAAGCAAGCCAGATGCCTCTCGTAGACTTCAATGACATCGCCGGTCTTTCCTCACTTTTCACTTGTTCTGTTATTTGTCACTGATGTGCCAAAATTTCATCTAAGTTGTTGGAAGGCCTCCTCAAGCCGAAAAAGACACTGCTATGGGAGCAGAGTGTTATGCTGCATTCCCAACTCCCCCCCCCCCCAATAACAGTGATTTTCATTTCGTGGATAGGGTGGTTGTTCCACACTGTTGCAGTTTGTTATGCAAAGGAAGAGTGTTCACCTACTGAAGTTCGGCACCACTATCAGAGAGCCTGTGATGGGCCGAATATGTCAGCAGGCTGAAAGCGCAGTAGTCTATTAGGTACCACGAAACGTGCCCAGTGCCTTTCGGATAATTCTGCATGAAACTGTTAACCAGTGGAAGCATGTTTACCTCATTCCCGGCCTCTAAACGGATTTCATTGCACCCCCCCAACCCCCCGCTGAAAAAAGCATTTGACCTCATCCTCATTCCTCCATGAGGGCCCAAGAGGGTGGGAATCATGGATGTCCATCAAGGGTAGTCTGGCATGCCCTTGGTACCCCTGGTCTAACCTGTCATGAAGGCAGCACGAGGAACATGACATAAACAAAGGTTACCAAGGTTACAGACGGCTTTTTTAATGTCTGTGGGGTGGTGTGTGGGGTGTGTGGGGGGTTGTGTGTTTGGGGGTGGTGTGTCTGTGGGGTGTGTGTCTGTGGGGTGTGTGTCTGTGGGGTGGTGTCTGTGGGGTGGTGAGTCTGTGGGGTGGTGAGTCTGTGGGGTGGTGTCTGTGGGGTGGGGTGTCTGTGGGGTGGTGTGTCTGTGGGGTGGTGTGAATGTGGGGTGGTGTGTCTGTGGGGTGGGGTGTGTGTGTGGGGTGTGTTTGTGGGGTGTGTGTGTGTGGGGTGGTGTGTGTGGGGTGGTGTGTCTGTGGGGTGGTGTGTGTGGGGTATGTGGGGTTGTGTGTGGGGTGGGGTGGGTGTGTGTGGGGCCCAAACCCACCATAGGTGGTTCTGGCTCGCTCGCTGCGCTTCCTCGCGTTACCGTCTCCCTGAAATGTTTTTGACAAAAAGGTGTGTCACCAAAATGAAAAGTTTGGAAAGCTGTGGATTAGAGGGTAATGAAACAGTCCCAGGAGAAATCCTCTATTTTACCTACCAGTGGTACCCCTTCTCTTGGGTGTGGGGTCGCTCCCAATTCGTATTTTCACAATAAATATGCACACCCACAGAAGGGCAGTGTCTTGGCAACCTCCTCAGTATGAGAGATGGCCGGCTAAGGCTATCCTGTTGACAAGACTTGCTCCTGTTTTTCTGCTGTGACTGTTTAGGTATTTAGACCTTTGTTAGACCTTACAGTCTTAGGGTGATCTTCTGCCAAACCTTTTTGCTTTCCTCCTTCATATTTGCTGATCTCATTTTTGTTGGCCTTAGGACTCTGCACACTTTATCATTGTTGGCCAGTGCTAGAGTGCACAGGCTCCCTCTGTAAAACATGGTAACATTGGCTTAACCCCAACTGACATATTTAATTTACTTGCACGTCCCTAGTAAAGTAGCACTACATGTGCCCAGGGCCTGTAAATTAAATGCTACTAGTGGGCCTGCAGCACTGATTGTGCCACTCACTTAAGTAGCCCTTTAAACATGTCTCATGCCTGCCATTAAAGCCTGTGTGTGCAGTCTTAAACTGCCATTACGACCTGGTAGAATAAACCTTCCTGGCAATATGGGAGGGTAGAGCTGGTACCAGCCCTACTTACCATTGAATAGGCTATGTTCTGCCTCCACACAAAGGGCTGTGTACCCCCTGTAGTTAGTCTGGACCCAGGACAAGGAAGGCAAGATGCCTGGGGACTTCAAAGGGAAAATTCTGGAAGCATAACTGGGTATAAATACTAGGCCTCAGATACCTACTCTTCAGTACAGTTTTAGGCCTGTGGATACTCTGCCCCAGGAAGGACTGTTATGATGCTGAAAGTCCTGCCACTCTGCTGGACTGCAACCCTACTGGACTGCTACCCTGCTAGACTACTGCCTTGCAGGACTACTGCCTTCCTGCCAGAGTCAGAGGGATTGCACCAGCACCTGAACCCAGGACTCCCAGAATGACTCTAAATACTAGTCTGATGGCCTGTTCAGAGCCACAGGGACACAACAGACTCACAGCCACCTGAACCAGCTTCCAGATCAAGTGGAGCAAGCTCCGGACACACACGTTGTGGTTCTCACGTCCTGGACCCCTGGTGTGGCTTCAATTTGGGTTCTTGAGCACTTTGCAATCGCAAATGGGCCAGTTAGTGCCTAAACCTTGTCAGTCACTAAACCTGCCAACGCGAAGTTCCGTCAGCCTAACCCTTTGTGCTACAATACTGACCCCTCGCGGGGAGAGCCGTCGCGAAGCACCGGGGCAACCGTTTGTAATGGCATCAGGATCTTTGTGCTACAGTGACAGCTGTCAGCAATCCTAGGCATGCTCTTCTTACACAATCGACAACTGTCCACGATGCTTCCCTGCTCCTGGCAGACCCCTCCAACGCAAACTGGACTATATCACTCCCTTCCTCGGTAATGATCATTCTGTTCTCCTTTTTGTCTTTTGTTTTGTCTTTTCAGCTTCAGGCAACATAATGTGCCTCTAACATTGATGTGTCCAGTAAGTAATTGCCACCCAGACTAAACATATATAAATCACTGTGCTTACAAAGGTTCCCTCAAATTTTGAGGCTAATATTCTCACCCAGTCCTGACGAAAGTCACAGACCCTTATGGGC
Organism: Lissotriton helveticus; assembly: GCF_964261635.1. Lineage (NCBI taxonomy): Eukaryota > Metazoa > Chordata > Amphibia > Caudata > Salamandridae > Lissotriton > Lissotriton helveticus. The sequence continues at coordinate 1,476,974,298 of NC_136065.1, forward strand.
TACTTATGGCTGACCAAAAGAAGAAAGGGGGATGCACAACTCTTTTCTCAAAGTTATTGTCTAAAAAAGTCTTTCTAAAGTATTTTGAAGGTTGGGTGCTCCGACCAGGTGGCGTGCCTGTCCAAAAACACATCTGTAAACTGAATACAATTATGTGCCACCATACGACACTGGTGGCATCCCTGTAAATGTGGGCACACCTTAGGTTCTCGTCAAGCAAGAGTCCACAAAGGATGATGTAACCACTTTATTAGATATCATCATTAATCTTCAAGATAATGTTCTGTAATTTTCAATAATCAGTTTCAAAGGTTCATAACTCCATTGTTTTCATGAATACGAACAGCTCCAATGCATTTCGGGCCGTTGGCCCTTCGTCTGGAAGCTCTATAAATATAAAGATATAGCACTAAGTGTCTGAATTGACAACCTAAAGATCGCGTCATGCGTAGCAAGCAGGTAGGTCCTAGTGGGGAGTGTTCACGAGTGACCGGCTTCTATAAACTAAACGTGAAACTGTGAACTAAAGTGAAATAGTTTCAGTGTATGTGATAGGTGTGCAATAGTTAACAAATAGTATAAGTGCCTATAACGTGTAAACGTAAGTGTAAACTGTAAGAACACTCACGTGTCATCAGACGTACAAGGAGTCTGAAAAAATAAAACAATCAGAGAGTGGGTATGTGTCGATATATTAAAAACTACCTTAAAAGTATAACAAATGCAGAACGAACCGCTGCACAATGCCGACTTACTTAATGTTTGTATTGGCGTGTTGCCTCGGGTGGTATCGCTGGAGGCTTCCTCATCCGATAATAGCGGTTCGTGTAACAACCCGGAAGAGGTATTCGGGTTGAAGAAAATGACTAGGTGAACACTGTGAAAGGACTACGGAGTGCCTAAAGTCGGCGGCCATATTAGGTGAATTACGTGAATCGATCTGAACGTGGGATGTGAATCTAAGTGTGGGTAAATATATACATGTTAAAGAAACAATATTAAGAACAATATAAATCGGAAAAGTAATATCAAAAACACGAAACATTACAAGTGACTCATAGGAGACATGAGTGAAGCAGCACTAATGGAAGTTCAGTATTAGACATTAGGTACCCGAAGGTATTTCATAGGAAACAAGAAAATTCCAAACGGTCATTAAGTCCCATTGGTTTCATAGATAAGATCCAGGCGATCTCTCTTTGTAACAAATATTTGTTATTGTCCGTACCGTCTCTTTAATAAACAACATCAAGTATAATGAACTTCAATTGGGAGACATTGTGTCTAAGCTTCATTAAAATGTATGGCCACATTAGATTTGCTGTTTTTCAATCTTATGCTTATTTATGTTCATTAATACGAGTCTTGACTTTTCTCTCGGTTTTACCTATATAAATCATTCCGCATGGACATTTAATCAAATATATGACATTAGATGTGTCACACGTGGCGTTGACGTGTAATTTGATATCCGTCCCTTTCATGGGATGGTTGATCAGGTTGCCTCTAATGATGTTATTGCAATTTCCACAGTTCATGCAAGGTATGGTTCCTTTACTAGTTATTTGAATGGAAATCTTTTTGTTGAGGATTTCTTTGAAATTTGCGCTGCGAGTGTAGGCAAAGATAGGTGGGTCTTTAAATGTGGTTCCAAAGTCCGGTTCAGCGCTCAGTATGGGCCAATGTCGTAGGATGATCTTTTTGTAGGCTACACTTGAAGTGGAAAATTTCGATACTAGAACCAGTCTGGCTTCCTTCTTTTTGATGGTTCTGGATAGTAATTTTTCTCTTTCAGTCAGTAGAGCACTATTTTTGGCCTGTTCAATCAAATGTTCAGGGTATCCTCTGTCACAAAACCTCTTTCCCATTTCATTCAAACGATACTCTATCTTTGTCTGATCGGAGGTGATTCTTCTGGCTCGTAGCATTTGAGAAAGTGGTAAATGTTGTTTAAGTGATCCTTGGTGGAAGCTTGCGTAATGTAGAGTATTGTTTCTGTCCGTTCTTTTCCGAAAAAGATCAGTTTCGAACCCTGTGTCAGTAAGGGTGATTTGTACATCCAAAAAGGTTATGGTAATTTTATTCAACTCCCATGCAAATTGTATGTGGTCATTGGCATTGTTCAAGGTGGTCAATGATTGTGAAAGAGTCTCTTCGGTGTTCTTCCAGACGATAAATATATCGTCAATGTATCTAGCATACATTTTAATGTTGTTGGTCCAGTTAGGGTTGCTATAAATATTCTCTTGTTCAAAATTATTCATATAGATGTTCGCATATGTCGGTGCGGCACAATTCCCCATCGAGGTGCCGGATAGCTGAAGGTACCATTCGTCATTGTGTTGGAAGAAGCTTTGATAAAGTGTAAAAATCATCAATTCCATGAGAAATTGTTGCATCTCGGGTTCTATGTGACTTTCAAGTAACGTCTTTCTATAGCTCCCATCCCTCCGTCATAGGGGATGGAAGTGTAGAGAGAACGAACATCAGCAGTACATAATACAAGTTGTTCTTCATCTCATTGTCATTTGACCAGCAGGCAATAAGACTATCTGCCATCTGTTTTGGCATCCTCAGAGTCATCAGAAAGATCCTCCCTCTACTCCCCTTCGAAGCAAGAAAGACCGTGGTTCTGGGCCTGATCCAATCACGGTTGAATTTTGGGAACGCTCTATACCTGGGAGCCCCTGACTTCACTCTGCGCAAATTGCAGTTGATACAAAATTGCGCTGCACGGACTCTTTTACAAATCCCCCGCAGATCATCAGTGAAGTCCGGCCTAAGGAGACTGCACTGGCTTCCCGTTAGGGAAAGAGTCAATTTGAAATCACTCTGTATTGCTCATCAGGTCTTTTGGTCTTTAGGCCCAGCAATTAATCTTCCTCTCATTACACCCTATCATCCTGCCAGACAGCTGCGCTCAACAGCCGCCAACCTGGCCATTGTACCGAAAATAAAGAAATCAAGATCGGAAGGCCGCTCTTTTTCATATAATGTAGCCAAGCTGTGGAATGCTCTTCCCCAGCATCTAAGGTCCAACCCCGATATCATTTCTTTCCGCAAACAGCTGAAAACGCTCCTGTTCATTAATTAGTAGTTGGGTAGATATTCTTCCCTCAAGCTATCTAAGCCTCAGTTGGTAATTTTAGCGCTTGGACGCCTCAGGGCAGCTATGTGCGCTCTATAAAACTCATTTCATTCATTCATTCATTCATTCATTCATTCATTCATCTGAAATGTCAATTTGAGCCAATTTAGTCAGGAAATCAGTAGTATCCTGAATGTAGCTGCTCATTTGTCTCACAATAGGTTGTAGATACCTGTCTATAAATTTGCCTACTGGTTCATGAAGAGAGCCTTTGGTTGAAACAATAGGTCTAAATGGGGGGTCTTCGAGACCCTTATGAATTTTTGGAGTCGTGTGTATAGTAGAACTTCTTGGAAATGGTTTCAATAAGTATTTCTTTGTTCTGTCGTCGATGGTGCCCACATCATAGGCCTTCTTGATGATGTCAATTAGCTTCTCCTTGAATAGCATAGTGGGATTATTTGGAAGTTTCATGTAAATCAGTTCATCATGGATATGTTCATGAATCGTTTGGTTGTACATAGTGGAGTTCACTACCACTAACGCTCCTCCTTTGTCAGCTTTTATGCATTTGATCTGATCATTATTGGCAATTCTCCGTAAGGTATCATAATCCTTATTGGTCATATTACGATGTGTGGTTTTGTTGTAGTTAAGTTTCGAGATTTCTTGTTTAACAAGAGTTTCAAACAGATCTATGCTTTTATGGCTTATGGGAGCTTCAAATGAGCTATCCGGTTTAAGTCCCATTAGTTGATCTGGTTTCTTAGGTATAGGAGGTATAACATGATCAAAAAAGTGTCTCAACCTAAGTTTGCGTGTGAATTTGTATGTGCTTATCTGTAGATCCAGATGGTTGGTCCAAGTAGTGGGTATATACGAAGTTCCTCTGGATAGTAATTTCATTTCATGAGCATTCAGGCTAGTATTTGAAATGTTAATGTCTAGGTGTTCTTTTTCTTGTTGTCCTTCATTGTGCTCCGAGTACTCGGATATGTTTTCTCTTTCTCTTTTTCTTTTTCTAAAGCTCCTCCTGGGTCTCCTCGGGTATCTTGTCCCTCGACTAAAAAAGGTACCGCAGTAGATGGACCTGCTTGTTGGTTGGTACGACTGGTTGGTGTTTCATTGGGTCGGGGTTTATCCTGTGTGTTGACATTCCTTAGCGGGCGGTTAGATGTGTTGCTCCCTGAGGAGGAGGTATCAGTCTGTGGATTGTATGGTTTGTTTCTCCTGCGTTGGGCATACACGTCAGCCCATGTGTATACTTCCCCCAGTTTATAATCTTGGGTGTCTCTCCGAAATTTTCTAATTTTTCGGTCATTAATTTCTCTGGAGTGTTTGTCCAATTGTGTTTTTATGTCTTCAAGAAATTTAGATAATTCTTCAGTGGAAGCCATATTGGATAACTCAGATTCAACTTCTTTGATTTCTTTATTCAGTTCAAAAAGAATACTAGATAACTCTTGGACGATGAGTAGTATAAGATCCAAGCTACATTTATTGAGGATGGCGTTCCATTTCTCTTGGAAAGCCTTCGAATTTTTGCATAGAGATGGTTTAAGCGCTATACGTAACCCTCTGGGGATTCGCATTGAACGATGGTACTTAAGTAAGGTACTGGCATGCAGTTTTTGGTTTACTTCCCGTTTAGATAAATAAAGTAACTGTCGAATACATTGTTCCTTAGTGCGGCTAGAAGTGCTGGAGGCTGTATCTTCATTAATGAGAGCGTAAATGCGTGCTGTTTCGTCTTCATCAAAAGCCAGCGTATCAGCTCTGGCATCAGTAGACCTGGCAATTTCATCGTACTGCATATTACTCGATATGGCGTGCAATCCTCCCAAGGGCGGAAGGATAGGAGTGACCAAAAGAAGAAAGGGGCATGCACAGCTCTTTTCTCAAAGTTATTGTCTAAAAAAGTCTTTCTAAAGTATTTTGAAGGTTGGGTGCTCCGACCAGGTGGCGTGTCCGTCCAAAAACACGTCTGTAAACTGAATACAATTATGTGCCACCATACGACACTGGTGGCATCCCTGTAAATGTGGGCACACCGTAGGTTCTCGTCAAGCAAGATTCCACAAAGGATGATGTAACCACTTTATTAGATATCATCATTAATCTTCATGATAACGTTCTGTAATTTTCAATAATCAGTTTCAAAGGTTCATAACTCCATTGTTTTCATGAATACGAACTGCTCCAATGCATTTTGGGCCGTTGGCCCTTCGTCTGGGAGCTCTATAAATATAAAGATATAGCACTAAGTGTCTGAATTGACAACCTAAAGATCGCGTCATGCGTAGCAAGCAGGTAGGTCCCAGTGGGGAGTGTTAATGAGTTACCGGCTTCTATAAACTAAACGTGAAACTGTGAACTAAAGTGAAATAGTTTCAGTGTACGTGATAGGTGTGCAATAGTTAACAAATAGTATAAGTGCCTATAACGTGTAAACGTAAGTGTAAACTGTAAGTACACGTACGTGTCCTAAATTGGCTCAAATTGACATTTCAGATGAAGAACAACTTGTATTATGTACTGCTGATGTTCGTTCTCTCTACACTTCCATCCCCCATGACGGAGGGATGGAAGCTATAGAAAGAGCGTTACTTGAAAGTCACATAGAACCCGAGATGCAACAATTTCTCATGGAATTGATGATTTTTACACTTTATCAAAGCTACTTCCAACACAATGACGAATGGTACCTTCAGCTATCCGGCACCTCGATGGGGAATTGTGCCGCACCGACATATGCGAACATCTATATGAAATATTTCGAACAAGAGAATATTTATGACAACCCTAACTGGACCAACAACATTAAAATGTATGCTAGATACATTGACGATATATTTATCGTCTGGAAGAACACCGAAGAGACTCTTTCACAATCATTGACCACCTTGAACAATGCCAATGACCGCATACAATTTACATGGGAATTGAATAAAAATACCATAACCTTTTTGGATGTACAAATCACCCCTACTGACACAGGGTTCGAAACTGATCTTTTTCGGAAAAGAACAGACAGAAACAATACTCTACATTACGCAAGCTTCCACCAAGGATCACTTAAACAACATTTACCACTTTCTCAAATGCTACGAGCCAGAAGAATCACCTCCGATCAGACAAAGATAGAGTATCGTTTGAATGAAATGGGAAAGAGGTTTTGTGACAGAAGATACCCTGAACATTTGATGGAACAGGCCAAAAATAGTGCTCTAGTGACTGAAAGAGAAAAATTACTATCCAGAACCATCGAAAAGAAGGAAGCCAGAATGGTTCTAGTATCGAAATTTTCCACTTCAAGTGTAGCCTACAAAAAGATCACCCTACGACATTGGCCCATACTGAGCGCTGAACCGGACTTTGGAACCACATTTAAAGACCCACCTATCTTTGCCTACACTCGCAGCGCAAATTTCAAAGAAATCCTCAACAAAAAGATTTCCATTCAAATAACTAGTAAAGGAACCATACCTTGCATGAACTGTGGAAATTGCAATAACATCATTAGAGGCAACCTGATCAACCATCCCATGAAAGGGACGGATATCAAATTACACGTCAACGCCACGTGTGACACATCTAATGTCATATATTTGATTAAATGTCCATGCGGAATGATTTATATAGGTAAAACCGAGAGAAAAGTCAAGACTCGTATTAATGAACATAAATCAAACATAAGATTGAAAAACAGCAAATCTAATGTGGCCATACATTTTAATGAAGCTAGACACAATGTCTCCCAATTGAAGTTCATGATACTTGAGGTTGTTTATAAAAGAGAAGGTACGGACAATAACAAATATTTGTTACAAAGAGAGATCGCCTGGATCTTTAAAATGCAATCTATGAAACCAATGGGACTTAATGACCGTTTGGAATTTTCTTGTTTCCTATGAAATACCTTCGGGTACCTAATGTCTAATACTGAACTTCCATTAGTGCTGCTTCACTCATGTCACCTATGAGTCACTTGTAATGTTTCGTGTTTTTGATATTACTTTCCCGATTTATATTGTTCTTAATATTGTTTCATTAACATGTATATATTTACCCACACTTAGATTCACATCCCACGTTCAGATCGATACACGTAATTCACCTAATATGGCCGCTGACTTTAGGCACTCCGTAGTCCTTTCACAGTGTTCACCTAGTCGTTTTCTTCAACCCAAATACCTCTTCCGGGTTGTTACACGAACCGCTATTATCGGATGAGGAAGCCTCCAGCGATACCACCCGAGGCAACACGCCAATACAAACATTAAGTAAGTCGGCATTGTGCAGTGGTTCGTTCTGCATTTTGTTGGATGTTTGGCGACACTTTTTGCTGAACTGCTGATGTGCTTTGACTGAATGTTCCCTAGGGTTCTGCCAATCAGGTACCCAGGGCCTACGTTCTTTTCCTAAAACAGCATGGGAGACCAAGCCCAATTGGCACTCTCTGGTTACAGGTCAGTCCCTGGTAAATGGTACCACAGGTACCCAGGGCACTGTGACCAGTGAAGGCCTCTTATTGTGCCAACCTTAGAGGCCCTGTACCTTTACTCTCATATACTGCTTTGCAGGCTGCATGTTTTGCTGCAGAACAAAGTGAAGAGTTGAAATGGCATAGATCCCTGTGTGCCATGTCTACACCCCACTTCCCTTGCATAGATCAGTCACCCCTCGAGCTGGGTGCACTATAACTGTGGTGAGAGTACACATGCCTGAGCCCCGTACCCCTACAGTGTCTAAGTCAATTCTTAGACATTGTAAGTGCAGTGCTGTCATTAAGAGTATATGATGCTGTGAGTTTGTCATTACCAACTCCACAGTACCATAATGGCTGCACTGAAAACGGAGAAGTTTAGTATCAAACTTCTCAGCACATTAAAAAAACACACTGATGCCAGTGTGGGATTTAATGAAAAATGCACACAGCGGGCATCTTAGAGCTGCCCCCTGAAAAATGACCTACCACTAGTGTCCAGGCTGAGTGGCTGCTTTCGGCTGCCACCACCAGACATGTTTCTGGACCCCTGGGTTGAGAGCCTGTTTCTCTTGGGGGTCTGAAACAATGCACATCCTGGGATGAGGTGCTAAGCCTCCTCTCCCAGGATGGGCAGTGTCCACAAAGGGGAAGCTTCACACCAGGGAAAGGACTCATTGGTCCCAACCTTTAACCTACCTGTAACACCCCTACATCTAGTATTTAGGGGCACCCCTTAACCTGGCTTCCTCAGACAAGAAACTATAAGAAGAAAAGAAGTAGGACCGAGCAGCCGTGTCGAAGCTAAGAAGAGGAGGACACCCACTGACTTGGCCCCACCTCTACCGGCCTGTCCCCACCTCAAACCTGCAGAAGCAAAACTCTGATGTGTCCTGCAGCCAGCTGGTGTGTTTCGATTTAGATACCCGTATATAGGTTTCCCGAATTAAGCCCTTATATAGGCACAAATCTCATTGCCTTTATTTAGGCATAGGATTCCAGCCCTTATTTAGGCATCAGCCATGCAAACCAAATACAGGTATGGTCACCTACATCCGTCCATCACACGTCACAACGAGTTTTTTTAAAACCAGACTCTTAAGCCTTTAGGACTTCCCCTGCTTGGATTATTGATTTCTCAAATAATTCATTTATTATGCATGACTATCTATTCCTTAGGGGTTCATTCATGACATTCCTCTGCCCAACTTTTATGTCAATACTGGCATTCCTAAAAATCTTCAAGGTATAAATATACCTTCACTTACCATGGCAAACCACGGCTCGGCTGCACAGCTTGACACGGCTCGCCAAGGCAAGTTCGAAGGAATTCGAGTCCCCGCCTGACGCACTGACCAGACGCTGTCATCCTCCTCGCAGAGATCCCAGCCCCAGTTTTTCTGACTCCCTTCGCGGGGAGTTAGAGATCGAGAACCGGAAAGAGATTCCAACCTCTCTCATTCTCGTGCCTCGTGCATTGTGCACTGACGTGATTGGCCTCCATCTTGGCCCTGGTGCATGGGTTAGCCCGCGTGAACATGTGTGCTCTCTGCTCATGGTGATGAACGAGACAGAGTGCAGAAGAAAACATTCACAAAATGGGTCAACAAACATCTGATAACGCTGTAGGAAACAAGAGGAGATTACCCCTGACCCTCCTGGTAGGTCGCTCCCCCTCCACGCAGCTCAGCCTGTGTGCTCCTGCTGCCGCTGCAGAGTACCCGCTGGTAAGTGTGCTCTACCCCCGTTTCTGTGCCCCGCTTGTGCCCTCTGTTCCACCGTTTTTCCCCCTCTCTGTGCCCCGTTTTTGCTTCTGTGCCTCTTGTTTTTTCCCCTCTGTTGTGCCCCGTTTTGCCCTCGGTGCCACTGTTTTTCCCCCTCTGCGTGCCCCGTTTTTGCTCTCTGTGCCACTCATTTTTCCCCCTCTGTCGTGCCCCGTTTTGCCCTCTGTGCCACTGTTTTTCCCCCCTCTGTGTGCCCCGCTTTTGCTCCTGTGCCACTCGTTTTTCCTCTCTCTTGTGCCCCGTTTTGCCCTCTGTGCCACTGTTTTTCCCCCTCTGTGTGCCCCGTTTTTGCTTCTGTGCCACTCGTTTTTCCCCTCTGTTGTGCCCCGTTTTGTCCTCTGTGCCACTGGCTTCCCCCTCCTTTGTGCTCCGTTTTTGCTCTGTGTCCCACTGTTTCCCCGCCCCCTGCCCACTCGCTGCTCCTGCCTCCCGCCTCCCAGCTGCTCCTCCCTCCCACCTCCCCATATAAGCCGGACACTTTGCGGTGAAGTGAGCGACCCCTGACCCTCCTGGTAGGTCGCTCCCCCTCCACGCAGCTCCGCCTGTGTGCTCCTGCTGCCGCTGCCGAGTACCCGCTGGTAAGTGTGCTCTACCCCCGTTTCTGTGCCCCGCTTGTGTCCTCTGTGCCACTGTTTTTCCCCCTCTGTGCCCCGTTTTTGCTTCTGTGCCACTCATTTTCCCCCTCTGTTGTGCCCCATTTTGCCCTCTGTGCCCCTGTTTTCCCCCTCTTTGCGCCCCATTCTGCTTTCTGTCCCACTCTTTCACCGCCCCCTGCCCACTTGCAGCTCCCGCCTCCCAGCTGCTCCTCCCTCCCACCTTCCCATATATGGCGGACGCGCGCGGTCACGACGCTGGCGCGCCTAAGGCAAGCCCGTCTGTGCCCATCCGTGCCCGGACCGCGCCCAGCGCCAGAACCCCTGGACCCCGTGAACACCACACCACCAGACTCCGCTTCGACGCCAGCACCCTCCACGCACTCAACGCCAGCCGAAACCACACCTGCTTCCAGGCCGCCCCGAAAACGGACCCACGGACCCTTCTCCTGCCGCACCTGCAGCTTCACCTGCGACAGAGCCACCAAAGCTCCAAAGACTGGACACAACCACCTCCGCTGCATACTCCTCAACACCTGCTCCGCACGCAAACACGCTATCGAGCTCTGGGATCTGCTCGACACCTCCGCCCCAGACGTGGCCTTCCTAACCGAGACCTGGTGGAACGACTCCTTGGCGCCCATAATCGCCATAGCCATCCCGGACGGCTACAAGATCACCCGCAGGGATCACGCCAACGGAATCGGAGGAGGAATAGCCATCGTCCATAAGTCCACCCTCAAGGTCCCCACCCACGCAGACGACACCCTCAACACCGCCAAACACCTGCACTTCTGGATCCACACCGACCCCAACACCACCCTCAGAGGAACACTCGTCTACAGACCCTCGGATCCAGGACTCAGTTCAGCGACTCCATCGCCGACCTCGCCAGCACCCACGCACTCGCCTCCACGGACTATATCCTCCTCGGGGACCTGAACTTCCACCTCGAGAACTCTGCCACGCTGATCGACAACCTCGCCAACCTCGGCCTCAGACAACTCGTCGCCGTACCCACCAACGCCGCCGGCCACACGCTGGACCCCATCTTCTCCACAAGCACCCACGTCGCCTTCGACCACACCACTGAACTCCACTGGACCGACAACCGCTGCATCCATTTCACCTTCAAAAAACCAACCACGCACCACCGCACCCAACAGCTGCCTCGCCGCTGCTGGAGCAAAGTCACTGAAGACAAGCTGATCACCACCCTCGCCCGGAACCCACCGCCCGACCCCACCAACCCAGACGCCGCAGGCCGCAACTCAGACAGTGGATCGACGACTGCGCCAACACCCTCGCCCCACTCAAGAAACCCTCCAACAGCCACACCAGCAAGAGAGCCACCTGGTTCACCGACGAGCTCCAGACCTCCAAACTTTAGTGTATATTATTCCAATGCGCAGAGCCTATAAGGGGTATAGAAACTACACTACATGGCGCCCAATGGTTTGGTAAGGCACTAATTTAACACTAGATACTGAAGTAACTCAGTTGTGCTTTTCTCAGAGTCCCCTACTCATAATACTCCATAAGACGTCTGGAGAGGGCAGGGATAATATCCACCCTAGCTGAGTAGGACGAAAATCCTATGTATTAGCTGGTTGGTTTGCTCAACGTTGAAGGATACAGTGTTCCAAAATATTGTGCACCTTATCTTTGTTTCCTTTAATCTTGCTCTGCATTTTTCATTAAATAATGTCCGTTAATGGGGACACAAATATCGTGACCGGTGGAGCTGCAGCTGACCCAGTCGTAACAGCTTTTAATTTTACAGGTTTAAATGAACCGATGAGGATGCTGTAGTCATCACTCCAAATTTAAGGAGAGCAATCACTCTAAAACTTATAAAAATGGCCTAACACCAAGTGGTGGTAGAGCAGTTTTTGTGATAGAGGCATATGAATCTCATCAGACAGAGGTATTCTACTCTTGGATAGTATTCCCAGAATCACATCCAGTAACACAGATGTTTCACTTCGACAAAGAAGATGATCCACCTGAGGAATATATTCCTTTCGAGGATATTGAAATTCCTCTCACATACCAGGAGCATGATCTTTGGTTTAAAGGCACCCTAAAACATTACAAGCAGATTACCAGGCTCGGTCCACTAGGTGACCAGGAGCAACATGGCCGATTTTAGCCGGCTACACACCTCATCCTGATATTGAAGCAATGTTGGTCAAGGAATTACTTAATCAAATACAAGAATTCATTGACTTGCACAGTTAAACCACAACTGTGTGAAGGTCCTGAAAAAGACTCTCATAAACACAATCCTACATCTTCTAAAAACAAGATGGGAAATAACAAACAACATTCAAAAGAGAAACGTTCTCAATCCCGAGGTAGGTCTCTTCAAAAGGAGCCCTCTGAAAGGAGGGATAACCTCAGGAATAGGGATAATTTGAGAAAACGTGATAGGTATCAAGATACTGATACAGGTTCCACTAGTACCTTTCAGATATCATCACAGACATCTGAAAGAAGAGGACGGTCAGATCAAAAAGAAGACCACATGAAGTCCAAAGACGATCAACACGTTCAGAAAAACAAACCAAAACCTCAATTTACCAAGAAGAAAGTAGCAGGTCTGAAGATCAGACATGCAGAGAATTTTGAGAACACAACTCAAGAATGGAGAATAGGCTCAGACAATGCTGGACAGTGCAGCAGAAGTAACAGTAGATCGCCAGAACCTGAAGGGACTTCTGGAGACAGTGGACTTGAATGAAGACTTTCAAGTTGAGACTGTAGACACCAGGGTTAGTTCTCCACATAGGTTATATGAAATAACCCTCCGGATGGAGGGAGACATACCAAGAAAAGTGAAAGCACTCTTTTGGGATGACTTTTGGAAGCGTTGCGACTAGAAAAACAAAAATGTCGCAGATTAGAAAGGCGCTGGAAATAAACTATGAAACAGAGGAAAAAGAGAGCTACAAACACACTCTAGCTAACTATAAAACATTGCTGAATACAGAGAAAAGGACCTTCTTCAGCAAACAATAGAATCATCCAAAAACTCAGCAAAACAGTTGTTTCTGATGGTGTAGAAGCTTACTACCCTTCCTAATAGCTCAGTATCAGTGAACAGCCAATCTCTATGTGACGACATTGCCCGTGCCTTTCGGAATCAAGGTAATGATATATATAATATTTTCATCGTTACCTCCACCATGGTAATTAAAGAACTCCCCATTATGGAGACACAAAAAAATAAAAATGAGTTGTCGACCTTTCACAAGTGTCTAGTGAGCTAGTGAAAAAGCTTGTTGAAGACACTAAATCTGGATCACCTTCGGATCCATGTCCCCCTGCAGTTCTCAAGGACATAGCATGGGTGGTAAGCCCTATTTTGACCAATATTTTTAATGATATGTTTTTGACAGGGACATTTCCTAATACCTGGAAAGATGCAATTATCCTCCCTTTGTTAAAAAAAGCTAATTTGGACAACTCCATCACTAGCAACTATCGCCCTATCGCTAGGCTCCCTTGTCCTGCTAAAGTAGTAGAGAAAATAATGAACAACCAACTTACCCAGTTTATTCATGATAATGAGTTTCTTGATCTCAGCCAATTTAGATTCTGCGCAGGGTACAGTACCGAGACAGCCCTTATCAAGGCCACCGAGGAAGTCAGAGCAGTGATGGATAAGGGTGGCGCCGCTGTTCTGATTCCCCTCGATCTATCAGCGGCCTTTGATACTGTGCACCATGGTACCTTGCTTATGCGTCTTGTACACATGGGGATCAAGGACCAGGCCCTTGCTTTACTATCATCTTTTCTGATGAACAGGAAACAGACAGTGGCACTTGACCATTATTATGCAACTCCCTGTGTATTGCCATGTGGGGTTCCTCAGGGCTCATCGCTCAGTCCCTCGTTGTTCAATGTTTATGTCTCTGACCTTGCTACTTTAATACAGCAGTTCGGTTTTAATATGACATCTTATGCTGACGATACACAGATTGTTGTCGCAGCATATAAAAAAAACGCCGTCTATGGCAGTGCAGTATCAGCATTGTATGAGGGAAATTAGTCTCTGGATGGGAAGACATTGTTTAAAACTTAACTCGGATAAAACAGAAGTGGTAATCTTTGGTAATCTCCAACCAAATTGGGATAGACTGTGGTGGCCAACCAATGGGCCTATTAGGATGGCGGACGGAAATGTGTCCGGTCCGCCATGGTCGTGGCAAAATCACTACCGACCGCACCGTGGAGAATCCGCGGTTGCGATTAGGATATTTATGTCAAGAAGCTCAGACCGCGGCGGACGGATCATAACAAACACCGTCAGCAGCGGACGGAGCACACCAAAGACCGCCATAAGCGGACGGTTCCAAAGAAACACCCTCTGCCGCGTACGAACATGACCGCGGGAACAGGCCCAACCGCCGCCATACCTGTGGAGGGTCAGGCCGCGCGATTAGGATAAAGCCGCCATTCCAACGGAACTCACCACCGCCCTCGACCGCCGCGGAAACAATGCATCGCCAAACGGACCATGACTGCGGAAGGACCACACAAACACCATCCCTGCCGTCAAACTGATTACAAAATGGCAGCCAGAAGTAAATAGAAAACACACTAAACAGGACACCCAACCACCTGAAACACCCACCCCCAGCAACTACACGCCCCAATGACACCCCCCCAAGCACCGAAAAATGCACCAAAAACACCACACCCACAGAACACCTGCTTGCCAACAACCATTGGGACACTACCACCATACAGAGGATAAAATGAATCCCTCCCACTACCACAGTCCTTTGCATCACAGCATAGCTGCAAGCAAGAGCCACAAAACCACTAACAGCAGACACACACACACAAACACACATACAACCTGCACACAAACACACCCACCACACAAACACCCACAACACCATCCCTACACACCACACACCTGCAGACCCCACCCCACCCCACCAACACCTTGCACATCACACACCATGGCACCTAAGAAAAATCCCAAGTTCACAGACAGTGAGTTGAAGGTCATGATGGATGAAATCCGCCGTGTCGAACCACATCTTGTTGGCACCCTAGTCCAGCAGACCACCTTGGCAACCAAAAACAACATGTGGGACAGGATAGTGACCAGAGTCAATGCGTCAGGGACCGTGCCACGCACCAAACACGAGATTCAGAGGCGGTGGCACGACCTCAAGGCAAGGGTGAAAGGCATCAGGGCGAAGAACTACCTGCGGGCACACCACACTGACGGTGGCACTCCCCCGGAGCCCATACCATTTGCAGAATGGGAGGAGAAGGTGCTGGGCATACTGCACCCTGAGAGCCTGGAAGGAATTGAGGAGGGACTAGAGTCTGGTAAGTACAAACCAATGACCAATATCACACTGCCATGGTCTGCCTTGCACAACTGCCAAAACACATCTCCCTGGCTCCAATCCATGCATGTGTGCCACATAGTCACCCAAATGTGAAGTCCTGGGCTCAAATGCACCCACCATGACCAAACACAAATGTTGCCCCCTTACGTTCCCAGCCCTGCATGTTGTCAAAGCAGCCAGCACCACAACTCCCAACAGGCCCCAATGTCTACAGGGAGTGTTGGAGTGGGTGGGGGGTGTGAGAGACCAGCACTACAACTCCCAACAGGCCCCCATGTCTACAGGGAGGGTGGTGGTGGCTGGGGGGTGTGAGAGAGGTGGGTGGGGTGTGTGAGAGAGGTGGGTGGGGTGTGTTAGAGACCAGCACTACAACTCCCAACAGGCCCCCATGTCTACAGGGAAGGTGGTGGTGGGTGGGGGGTATGAGAGACCAGCACTACAACTCCCAACAGGCCCCCATGTCTACAGGGAGGGTAGTGGTGGGTGGGGGGGGGTGAGAGACCAGCACTAGTACTCCCAACAAGCCCCCATGTCTATAGGGAGGGTGGTGGTGGGTGGGGGGTGTGAGAGACCAGCACTACAACTCCCAACAGGCCCCCATGTCTACAGGGAGGGTGGTGGTGGGTGGGGGGTGTGAGAGAGGTGGGTGGGATGTGTGAGAGAGGTGGGTGGGGTGTGTGAGAGAGGTGGGTGGGGTGTGTCAGAGAGGTGGGTGGGGTGTGTTAGAGACCAGCACTACAACTCCCAACAGGCCCCCATGTCTACAGGGAGGGTAGTGGTGGGTGGGGGGTGTGAGAGACCAGCACTACAACTCCCAACAGGCCCCCATGTCTACAGGGAGGGTGGTGGTGGGTGGGGTGTGTGAGAGAGGTGGGTGGGGTGTGTGAGAGAGGTGGGTGGGGGGTGTGTGAGAGAGGTGGGTGGGGGGTGTGAGAGAGGTGGGTGGGGGGTGTGAGAGAGGTGGGTGAGGTGTGTGAGAGAGGTGGGTGGGGGGTGTGAGAGAGGTGGGTGGGAGGTGTGAGAGAGGTAGGTGGGGTGTGTGAGAGGTGGGTGGGGTGCGTGAGAGAGGTGGGTGGGGTGTGTCATAGAGGTGGGTGGGTGTATCAGAGAGGTGGGTGGGGTGTGTTAGAGACCAGCACTATAACTCCCAACAGGCCCCCATGTCTACAGTGAGGGGGGTGGTGGGTGGGGGGTGTGAGAGAGGTGGGTGGGGTGTGTGAGAGAGGTGGGTGAGGTGTGTTAGAGACCTGCACTACAACTCCCAACAGGCCCCCATGTCTACAGGGAGGGTGGTGGTGGGTGGGGGGTGTGAGAGACCAGCACTACAACTCCCAACAGGCCCCCATGTCTACAGGGAGGGTGGTGGTGGGTGGGGGTGTGTGAGAGAGGTAGGTGGGGTGTGTGAGTGAGGTGGGGGGGTGTGAGAGAGGTGGGTGGGGTGTGTGAGAGAGGTGGGTGGGGTGTGTGAGAGAGGTGGGTGGGGTGTGTCATAGAGGTGGGTGGGGTGTGTCAGAGAGGTGGGTGGGGTGTGTTAGAGACCAGCACTACAACTCCGAACAGGCCCCCATGTCTACAGGGAGGGTTGTGGTGGGTGGGGGGTGTGAGAGAGGTGGGTGGGGTGTGTGAAAGAGGTGGGTGGGGTGTGGTAGAGACTAGCACTACAACTCCCAACAGGCCCCCATGTCTACAGGGAGGGTGGTGGTGGGTGGGGTGTGTGAGAGAGGTGGGTGGGATGTGTGAGAGAGGTGGGTGTGGTGTGTTAGAGACCAGCACTACAACTCCCAACAGGCCCCCATGTCTACAGGGAGGGTGGTGGTGGGTGGGGTGTGTGAGAGAGGTGGGTGGGGTGTGTGAGAGAGGTGGGTGGGGGGTGTGAGAGATGGGTGGGGTGTGTGAGAGAGGTGGGTGGGGTGTGTGAGAGAGGTGGGTGGGGTGTGTCATAGAGGTGGGTGGGTGTGTCAGAGAGGTGGGTGGGGTGTGTTAGAGACCAGCACTGCAACTCCCAACAGGCCCCCATGTCTACAGTGAGGGTGGTGGTGGGTGGGGGGTGTGAGAGAGGTGGGTGGGGTGTGTGAGAGAGGTGGGTGGGGTGTGTTAGAGACCAGCACCCATGTCTCACCCCAGAGCAAGATTGAGTCCGCCCACCATTTGGTGACCAGTGCATCTCCTCCTGCAAACTGACAGGTAGATAGACATCTTCTCAGGGGGAACATCCAATAGAAAGACAGGACCACACATATCCAAGTATTGCCGTCCCAACTCCACGCCACCATATTGCCCTGTACTGTCAACCACAACAACATGATGACAACAACAACCATGTCCTGATTCCATAGTGATTTGTAATGTTGCTACAAAAAACATGTCATGTCCACAGCATTAATTTTGAAACTCTTGTCCCTCAGGTGATCGCAACTTAACCGGCGAAAGCAGCAACCGCCAGCACCAGTCGCCCTGTGGAGGGATTGGTTATCCCGCGCCACACCACCACCTCCTCACCCAAGTGCTCAGCGGGACAGGTCACCAACACCACCGCCACCATCACCTGAGGCCACGGACAGGGAGGTGGACCCTGACCAACCTGCCCCCACAGCTGTCTCCGCTCCGATTCCAAGACTGAGGGGCTGTCCGAGGCTGGATGCAGCTGAGAGCAGTGGAAGTGCACCATCTACCCGCTGGAAGAGTGGCCGCTAGTGACTTCACTCTTCCTTGAGCCTGCCATTCACCCTGTCAACTATCCTGCCCCACAATGCCAAGCATTGGCACACGTCTATTGGACTAGGTGGATAACACACAATGTGGTGTCCCCACAGTGTTTTCATCTGCCATGACCTTCAACTCTCACTTCCCCCAACACCTACTTGTAAATATGCACCAACATCAATCCACAACCTGTAAATAAACACCACGTTAACACTCTATGCTGTGTGACCTCCATGTTTTAATCACATGTTTGTCTAATAAATTGTCATTACCAGGTGCAGGAATCAATGTTCTTGAGAATCATGCCACTGTGGGAGTGACCTAGGGAAAATGGCAGAACAACAAACACAGGTCAGGAAAGTGATTCACACCCATCACAACACAATGTACTGCAACATCTCACAAACCACACTCATCAACAATTAAGTGGATCACAGGACACACATCAGGGAGCATTGCATGTACAACATCTCACACACACATCTGCTAACAGAACATACCAGAACAGGCAGCATAGACACACCACACCACACCCACACATCACCAGCAAACATCCATCACGCATTGTCTAGCTGCACAAGTCGTAGCTACTTACATTCAAGGAAAATATCGATCAATGAGCTGACACCTCTGGTCCACACCTTCTTCCTCCCCACTATCCTCATCAGTGGACATGGGTGGGATGGTAGACAGAGCAACCTGTTGGTCTTCAGGGTCCATGATCAGTTCAATGTTATTGCGCAAGGCCAGGTTGTGGAGCATGCAGCAGGCAATCGCGATTTTGCAGACTTTGCCTGGTGAGTATGGCAGGGCCCCTCCGGTTTTATCAAGGCAGCGAAACCTAGACTTCAGCAGTCCAAAAGTACGTTCTATCACTCGACGTGTCCTCCCATGGGCATCATTATAACGCATTTCACCAGGGCTAGTAGGATTCCGTATGGGGCTCAGCAGCCACGGCCGGTTTGGGTACGCAGAGTCTCCTAGGTGGGGGGATGACAGACACAAATATCATTACCAGGATTGGTGGGAACACCATGCCACACATACAACACAATTGTCCTCACAACACACTGACAACACAATTGTCCTCTCAGCACACTCACCTACAAGCCACGCAGGTTCTGGACGCAGATTAGCCATCAGTTGGGGGACAATGCTGCTCCGCAGGATGTGGGAGTCATGGGCGGAACCGTGAAATCTGGCACACACATGGGAGATGATGTTGTCAGCCAGGGACACCACTTGCACATTGATCGAATGGTAGTGTTTCCGATTTCTATATACAGGTTCACATGCCTGGGGTGGTATGAGACCAATATGTGTTCCATCAATGGAACCCACTACGTGGGGTATCTGGGCCAGGGCATAGAAGTCCCCTTTGACTGCTGCCAACTCTGCCGGACGTGGAAAATGGATGTAATCATCCTTGAAAAGCATCATGGCATTCAGAAAATCCCGCAGTACCATGCTGAACATGGATTGTGACATCCCCCCGGCATGACCAACTGTGTACTGGAAAGGGCCAGTTGCAAAGAAGTGAAGTGCCGCCATCACCTTTGCTCTGGGTGTTATAGCTCCTGGATATGTCCTGCGTGGCTACAGATGAGGTAACAATTGTGTTACAAGCTCCTGCAATCTATGTCGATCAAGCCGGAATTTGTGGATCACCTCCTCGTTAACCATGTCCTCCAGCACAGTGTATGGTCGATGCACATTTGGAGCCCTCCTGTGTGGGAGTAGATGGTAGCAGATGTCAATTGACCAACAACGCATAGCTGTGCCACACTATCACATCTTGACCAACACAATGCAAATAATACATGTTGCAGACAGTGATTATATGTGTGACTTGACCAATATATAAGGCAATACAGCTAACTACACACACAATGTTCAACCACAAACAACATCCTGTGTGCAAACATGTCCAATGTAACGTGCACACATGTTGAAATATCTGGCAACAACACATGACTAAGGGCCCATATGTGGACAAGCGTCCCCCCAGACACACATGTACGTGCACACACAACATGAACATGGAACACACCCTCCTTGTCTTCATGCACCCATGACCACACCTACAATGCTGGGCCTCCTCACATGACATGCATGGGCACACAACAACAGACACGCATACACAGAATGCATGTACACCCACATCATTGTTACTTGCACACACAAACCACACACTCACAACAGCTTATGAATGTGGGTACACATCCTTGATGTACTGTGTAGATGTGTACAAATGGAAATATGTGTCCACAAAACCAAGACGTCAACACGTCGCCATGCACATCTGACGCAACTTGGGTGCACATCATTAGCCTTTGTTAACCACTGGCAAGGTCAACAGTATGAGCACACATGCAACAAATGGACATAAATGTCACACATGGACACGGTCCATTGACTTGACATCATTATTCTTGCAGCATTCCGGACATGTCCTGACACACATGTTCAACTATGAACATTACATGTGTGCGGAGACATGCAGTGTGTGTACATATGCCATCTGGGGACGCCTTCCACCAACACAGAAGATGATCGTTTACACAGCAATTAAGCATGACATATGCTGTATGGTCAAGGACCATCCTGGTCACACCCCGGAAAACGCATGTGCGCACTACCGCGACGGTGCATCATTTGAAACCAATCACTCACTGGTGTCGCTATGGCGGTGTACGCATTCCGCGGGGGCGCTGCAGGTTAACACATACATTTGAAATGCAATTCGAAATGACAGTTGATACCCCCCTTACAGTCACATTGCTGCACCCACCGCTGCCCGCCGGTCCTGGCCGGTCACCCACTGCCTGCACCCGGCGGTAGGTGACCGGCCAGGACTGGCGGTTGGTGACCGGCCAGGACTGGTGGTGGGTGACCGGCCTGGACTGGCGGTGGGTGACCGGCCTGCACCCGGCGGTGGGTGACCGGCCAGGACTGGTGGTGGGTGACCGGCCAGGACTGGCGGTGAGTGACCGGCCAGGACTGGCGGTGGGTGACCGGCCTGCACCCGGCAGTGGGTGACTGGCCTGCACCCGGCGGTGGGTGACCGGCCAGGACTGGCGGTGGGGGACCGGCCAGGACTGGTGGTGGGTGACCGGCCTGCACCTGGGGGTGGGTGACTGGCCTGCACCTGGCACTGGGTGACCGGCCTGCACCCGGTGGTGGGTGACCGGCCTGCACCCGGTGGTGGGTGACCGGCCAGGACTGGCGGTGGGTGACCGGCCTGCACACGGCAGTGGGTGACCGGCCTGCACCCGGCGGTGGGTGACCGGCCTGCACCCAGCGGTGGGTGACCGGCCTGCACCCGGCGGTGGGTGACCGGCCTGCACCCAGTGGTGGGTGACCGGCCAGGACTGGCGGTGGGTGACCGGCCAGGACTGGTGGTGGGTGACCGGCCTCCACCTGGCGGTGGGTGACCGGCCAGGACAGGCGGTGGGTGACTGGCCAGGACTGGCGGTGGGTGACCGGCCTGCACCCGGCAGTGGGTGACCGGCCTGCACCCGGCGGTGGATGAACGGCCTGCACCCGGCGGTGGGTGACCCGCCAGGACTGGCGGTGGGTGACTTGCAAGGACTGGCGGTGGGTGACCGGCCTGCACCCGGCGGTGGGTGACCGGCCAGGACTGGCGGTGGCTGACCGGCCTGGACTGGCGGTGGGTGACCCACCAGGACTGGTGGTGGGTGACCGGCCAGGACTGACGGTGGCTGACCGGCCTGGACTGGCGGTGGGTGACCCACCAGGACTGGCGGTGGGTGACCGGCCTGGACTGGCGGTGGCTGACCTGCCAGGACTGGCGGTGGCTGACCGGCCTGGACTGGCGGTGGGTGACCCGCCACGACTGGCGGTGGGTGTCCGGCCAGGACCGGCGGTGGGTGACGCAATGTTACTGTAAGGGGGGTTATCAACTGCAATTTCAAATTGCATAATCAAATGTATGTGTTAGCCTGCACCGCCCCCGTGGAATGCGTGCATCGCCATAGCGGCGCCAGTGAGTGATTATTTTCAAATGATGCACTGTCGCGGTGTGTGAACGTGACGGTCCGTGCACATATAGCCAATGGGAACAGGTTACGCGGGGCGCGTAAGCGCATTCAAAAATAGCGGAAGCCATGCACCGCCACACCAGGGCGAGTCATTGGCTCTTTTTGAATGATGCATCCAGGGAAAACCAATTGCTGCAGACGTGTGCCACTGATATGAGCTCAGGGCCCTATATATGTGAGAAGATCTTCTGCACAAATTCACTGCTTCCAGCCACTGCTGCCTGCCACCGTCACCTCGACCTGCTGCTCCTGAGCTATCCAACAACTGCTGCCTGCGACCGTCACCTCGACCTGCTGCTCCTGAGCTATCCAACAACTGCTGCTGTTGTGCCACAGTCCTGGACCTTGCCATGCAGAGAGTGTGAGAGATCCGATCTCGTTCCTTCACCGCAGCGGAGCTGGATGTCCTTGTGGACGGTGTGCTCAGCCACTATGAACGGCTCTACGGTGCCCCGGACAGGTGGTAAGTGCAGTGGGTAACATGTTGGTGGGCATGAGGTGGTCACTGACTCCTGGCTTCTGCAAGCTTGGCATGTGCTGTGGGACCTTCACATGTGTTGTACTGAGCATGGCTGCATGAAGATACGTGTTTCTACGATGTTTATGAATGTCAAACTGTCCACTGACGTTCCTCTCTTGTCTCCCATCCTGGTAGGTCAAGCTGCACCTTCGCAAGGCCGTGTGGAGGACCATAGCACGTGATGTACGGGCAGTATAGGTGTGCAATAGACGACCCACACACTGCCACAAGCACTGGGACGACATATCCAGGCTCAGCAAGAATGTTGCGGAGATGACACTGGGGATTATTCCAAGAACAAGCCGCCTTGCCCGACGCACCATGACCCCTCTAATGCACCGTATAATTGCTGTGACGCATCCTGACCTGTCCACCCGGCTGAGAGGGGATCAACAGCAAACTAGCGGTAAGCAGACTGTATGTGTCTGTAACTTGTGAGTGCATGCATGTATTCGTTCTCAGACACAGTAGTGACATCCGTGGTGCGTATGTTTTGCATTAATTGCATGTTGGTGCCATTAGCAGAGTGAGCGTTAGCACCCATGTCCGCCAGGTGTACATACCAGTTGATTTGTAGTTGAGGGTTCCAGGAAATGCCGTTGAGGTCTATGGTCCCATGGCATGACATGTGTGGTGGTCTGCATGCACTTGCCCTGTTTGTATGATGTACATGTTTCACAAACACCCACGGTTCTATGATGTGAGGATGTCTGGTAGGGGTGGTTCGTGTGCAGGATGGGTGCTCCATGTCAATCGACTGTAAGGAAAGGTGTGACTTTGTAACCTTCAGTATGTGAGTGTGGCACTTAGGTTAACATCTCTTCCCTCTCTTCCAGCTTTGGCCGAGGGCACTGACACACAGACGACGGAGATGAGTGGTGGCAATGCATCCGGATCTGAGATGACACACACGCAGACTGACACTGAAGAGGGCAGCCCCGGAGAGGGGGACAGAACCGTCCCTGAGGACTCACATGTGGAGACACCATCGTCCTCATCCTCAGACAGTGGTGGTGAGTCAGCACTGTTGTCACAGACAGGGAGTGGGCAATCAAGACCTTCAGTCGGTACACAGCACACAGGTCCCACACTGCCACCAACTGCACCAAGTACAGCTTGTGCTTGCCAGTGTAGGGGGAGCAGAGTTGCCTTTGGCGCAGGCACCGCTGCCCCTGCCCCTGTGCCACAAAGTGCACTTTGTGCTGAGGCTGTTGATCTGCTGAGACAGATGTGTGTAGGGCAGACCAACATGATCAATGCATTCCAAGACCACGATAGGAAGTTGGGGCAGGTGGTAGCATTCATGGAGGGGTCATCAGCCCCTGTGTCATCAGCCATTCTTCAGTCGCATGGACAGGGTGCTGCTTCTGTTCCCCCATCCACACCACTAGATGTCTCAGGGGAGAGTGAATTTTCAGACCAGGCAACATTTTCGGGGTATTGCACTAGAAGCAGCCACAGACAGCAAGGCAGGGCACAGAGGGCACAAACACCATCCCCTAGGACAGGGAAATCTTTCACCCATCACGACATGAGCTACACTGGAGTTGACACACAGGATCCTCAAGGGGTGTTGGGGGAAAAATATTCACATATAACAGACGCATCCCCCTCAAAAGCTACTCCCAAGGCAAGGGCACCTCCCAAGTCCAGGGACACTCCCAAGGACAACGACTCTACACAGGAAAGGGCACCTCTAAAGAGCAGGGACACTCCCAAGGACAGGGACACTACACAGGAAAGGGCACATCCCAGGAGCAGGGACACTCCCAAGGACAAGGACACTACAAAGGAAAGGGCACCTCCCAAGAGCAGGGACACTCCCAAGGACAAGGACGCTTCAAAGGAAAGGGCAGCTCCCAAGAGCAGGGACACTCCCAAGGACAAGGACGCTTCAAAGGAAAGGGCACCTCCCAAGAGCAGGGACACTCCCAAGGACAAGGACACTACAAAGGAAAGGGCAGCTCCCAAGAGCAGGGACACTCCCAAGGACAAGGACGCTTCAAAGGAAAGGGCAGCTCCCAAGAGCAGGGACACTCCCAAGGACAAGGACGCTTCAAAGGAAAGGGCACCTCCCAAGAGCAGGGACACTCCCAAGGACAAGGACACTACAAAGGAAAGGGCACCTCCCAAGAGCAGGGACACTCCCAAGGACAGGGGCACTTCAAAGGACAGGTACACTACAATGGACAGGTCTGCTCCCAGGGACAGGGCACCGCCCAGGGATCAGGGACATTCCAGAGACAGGACACCTCCTACGTCCAAGGCACATACCAGGGCCAAGGCTTCTCTCATGGACAGGAGCTCCATCAAGGACAGGCATACATCACCCCTGGCTGCCCTGAGGCTGATGTTGTTGAAGGAACGTACAACACATGTGTCAGCGGTGGAGTCCCCACATACCTCAACTCCCATCCACACCCCGCAGAAGCAGAATAAGGAGTACACTGTTGTTGCATCCCCCATTACACATGATACAGAGGGCAGAAGGCAGAGCCACAGCAAACGTCAAGCAGGGTCCAGCACGTCCCCAGAGAGCAGACCACCACAAGCACATGATCCTTCTTTGATGTCTGATGAGGCCACAACACTTACCAGTCCAGTCATGTCTAGGGTGCCCCTACATTTCACAAAGAAACGGAGACACACACCAGTGAGACCTGACCACCCCAATATTGCTCCAGTCCAGCTGTCCCCAGCTCCCAGAGCCACCCTGGTATTTTTTTGGTCACTGTACAGGGACATGTCCTGGCAGTGTGTCTGGGTCTATGGCTCATGTGTCAGTCACTAGAGCTGTGGCTGTGTCTCACACTCCTGTTTCTGGTGCTGGCAGCGTGCCTGGGTCTATGGCTCATGTGTCAGTCACTAGAGCTGTGGCTGTGTCTCACACTCCTGTTTCTGGTGCTGGCAGTGTGCCTGGATCTATGGCTCATGTGTCAGCCACTAGAGCTGTGGCTGTGTCTCACACTCCTGCATCTGGTGCTGGCAGTGTGTCCGAGGCAACTAGTTCAAGCAGTCCACCAGATTCTGTGCTGTGAGGTGTAGCTGCCATCACTCACATGTAATTGGACTTTGTGTCTCGATTGTCCATTGTAACCACCCTTGCATTGTTACTGTCCTTGGGACTGGGCGGTTGACCCACGTACTTGTGCTGCCTCTGATGTACCTGCTCGGTTGTAGACACTGCCCTGTTGCTGTTCTGATACTGCATTGTGCCCTCATGTGCTGCCTCTGATGTACCTGCTCTGTTGTAAACACTGCCCTGTTGCTGTTCTGATACTGCATTGTGCCCTCTCATGTGCTGCCTCTGATGTACCTGTGCCTTGCCATGGACTGTTGATGCATTTTGCCCCTCTCATGTGCTGCTTCAGATGTACCTGTTCTGTGCCATGGACTGTTGATGCACATTGCCCCTCTCACGTGCTGCCTCTGATGTACCTGTGCCTTGCCATGGACTGTTGATGCACTAAGCCCCTCTCCCGTGCTGCCAGTGATATACCTGCTCTGTGCTATGGACTGTTGATGCACTTAGCCCCTCTCACGTGCTGCCTCTGATGTATCTGCTATGTTGTAAACACTGCCCTGTTGCTGTTCTGATACTGCATTGTGCCCTCTCATGTGCTGCCTCTGATGTACCTGCTCTGTTGTAAACACTGCCCTGTTGCTCTTCTGATACTGCATTGTGCCCTCTCATGTGCTGCCTCTGATGTACCTGCTCTGTTGTAAACACTGCCCTGTTGCTGTTCTGATACTGCATTGTGCCCTCTCTTGTACTGCCTCTGATGTACCTGCTCTGTGCCATGGACTGTTGATGCACTTTGCCCCTCTCACGTGCTGCTTCAGATGTACCTATTCTGTGCCATGGACTGTTGATGCACATTGCCCCTCTCACGTGCTGCCTCTGATGTACCTGTGCCCTGCCATGGACTGTTGATGCACGTTGCCCCTCTCATGTGCTGCTTCAGATGTACCTGTTCTGTGCCATGGACTGTTGATGCACATTGCCCCTCTCATGTGCTACCTCTGATGTACCTGTCCTGTGCCATGGACTGTTGATGCACATTGCCCCTCTCACATGCTGCCTCTGATGTACCTGTTCTGTGCCATGGACTGTTGATGCACTTTGCCCCTCTCATGTGCTGCCTCTGATGTACCTGTGCCTTGCCATGGACTGTTGATGCACTTAGCCCCTCTCACGTGCTGCCAGTGATGTACCTGCTCTGTGCTATGGACTGTTGATGCACTTAGCCCCTCTCACGTGCTGCCTCTGATGTTCCTGCTATGTTGCAAACACTGCCCTGTTGCTGTTCTGATACTGCATTGTGCCCTCTCACATGCTGCCTCTGATGTACCTGCTATGTTGTAAACACTGCCCTGTTGCTGTTCTGATACTGCATTGTGCCCTCTCACGTGCTGCCTCTGATGTACCTGCTATGTTGTAAACACTGCCCTGTTGCTGTTCTGATACTGCATTGTGCCCTCTCACGAGCTGCCTCTGATGTACCTGCTCTGTTGTACACACTGCCCTGTTGCTGTTCTGATACTGCATTGTGCCCTCTCACGTGCTGCCTCTGATGTACCTGCTATGTTGTAAACACTGCCCTGTTGCTGTTATGATACTGCTTTGTGCCCTCATGTGCTGCTTCAGATGTACCTGCCCTGTTCTACCCAGTGCCCTTGCTCTTGGGTAGTGTACGATTATACCCCTATTATGTTTAATAAAGCAAGTCAATCATGTGACGTGGTTTGTCGTTGTCATTCCTGGTTGTGTACTTGAATTGTTGATATATTGGTGCGATCGTACATGCAGTTTCTCAAACATGACACTCTCCCTCCCTACGTCACAGCCCTGGCAGGTATTCCCCTTCCGACAGCAATTGGTGTATTGGCGTACCTGCGTCGTCGTCGGCGATGGGCCATGACTTGCAGGTGGTGGAGCACGAAGAGTATCGGAAATGCGTGTAGCGCTGGATTCATGACGGCGATCTGCTTGTGGTGGGTATCTCTGCAATGTGTTGTCTCTCCGCTGTGGTGATTCCGCTGTGTTCAGGCAGGTTGTTTTTCCGCAGCAATTTGATGTGTGTTTTCCGCCATCGTGATTTAGAGGATGGTCGGAGACGCCATTCCCTACGGCGGTGTCTCTGTATTGGTTACGTCCGCCGCGGGGTCGGGTGTACTTCCGCGGAGGTGCGTGCTCTTCCGCCGCGTACGGACTTTTGACAGTGTTTCCCATCCTAATATGGCGGATGGAGTACCCGCGGCAGGCGGACTGAAAAAAGGCATTTTCCGACTACTCCAGGCCGGTGGTCGTCCTTCCGTCCGCCATCGTAATCGACCCCCTAAATTAGGACAGACCCCTGAACCAGTAAAAAAGACCAAAAACCTCGGAGTGCTGATAGATAACAATCTCAACTGTGCACAACAAACTAATGCTACAGTCTGAGCCTCTTTTTACTTATTGAAGAAACTTAAGAAGGCCCTGCCATACATTCCAGATGATCTTAAGAAAACAATTGTGACTACCTTGGTGTTGTCCAAGTTAGACTACTGTAACAGTTTATACATTGGTTTACAGAAGCAACACCTAAGGAAACTTCAGATGGTGCAGAATGTTGTGGCAAGGCTTTTACTGAATATACCTAGGCATCAATCTGTAAAGAAGAGATCCGGAAGCTACATTGGCTGCCTGTGGCGCAACGCGTTAAATTCAAGGTACTCTGTCTCGCCTATAAAACTCTGAATGGGACAGGACAGGTACCTTTGAAACAGCTCTTTTCGTGGTATCACCCAGGCAGACAACTAAGGTCCACAAATGCCAAACGTATGTCAATCCCTAGAATTCGAACTGTGGGTTGGGGAGGTCGGAGCACCATTTATTGTGCTGCTAAATTATGGAATACTCTTCCTGCTGTCATAAGAAATGCTAATTCTCTCCTCTCCTTTAGGAAAAAGCTAAAAACTTGGCGGTTTTCAAGATAATTTCCTCCTTATTTATGTCCAAAGGTCTCACTCTAGTTTAGCGCCAAGACACCGCAAGGTATTCGTGCGCTTTAAAAGTCTTTTTAACATTAACATTAACATTAACTTTCAAAGGGTTATGATATACTTCTAGCAGAACAGGACTGGCCACCAGATTTTGTCAGGGAGTGCTCACACAGTGAAGACATCATTATGCCAGCCTTCTCCAACCATGTTCCATATACTTATGCCAGGAAATGGGCAATTGCCGAAGCCCCAGTATTATATAAAAATCATGTAGGATTGGATGAGAACTCACCTCACCACAAGATCCAATTAAAAAATCAACCTATTGCACAAAGGCAGTACCCAATTAGGCAAGAAGCTAAAAAACAGGTCTGGGAGATTTTAGATCAACTTGAATACCAAGGGGTGATTGAAACATACACCTTATCAATGAACAACCCTTTGTTTCCTGATTCCTAAACAGACAATACATATTGTCAAGTTTTGGATTACAGACACTAGAACTCTTGTTCTAAAACATTTGCAGTGCAAAATGCACATAGTACAGCATTAATAAATAACATTGTGCGTAAAAAATAAATATAAAACCTCATTAGACATTTCTAACAGTTTCTTTAGTCAAAACATAGCACCTGCAAGTAGATATTTGACAGCTTTCTCAATAATGGGGACCCGCGTTCTTTTGTCGACTCCCACCAGGGTTCAAGAACAGCCCAGGCTTATTTTCAGCAAAAGTAACAGAGTTGCTGTAAATTTATGATGATGAGGCATTGTCATATGTCGATGATATCTATCTGAGAGACGATGACCTGGATAGGCACTTGAACAGGGTAAATACTATTATACTGGGCTGCGCCTCTGAGGGATACAAATTCAATTTCAAGAAATCAAGAATTGCCCGCCTCAATGTCCTTTTCCTAGGATATGAGCTTTCAAGTGAGGGCAAAAGCTTGGCAGCCAACTTTTTAGAAAAATGTGCGCTGCTCGAACCTCCAAAAACGATGAAAAAAATACAGTTGATTCTAAGTTTCCTGAATTTTGGAAGAACATACATCTAAATTACACAGAAAGGGTTAAACCTCCCTACGACTTAATCAAACCTGATTTTAAAATCATAAATTGGACACAGGAACACACAGACATCCTGCGTTCACTTCAAGCTGACATGTGAGCAACAAATCACTTACAAACACGCAAAAACGTATGCAACGCAGTGATCTGGGTCAATGCGGATTCACCTATTTAACTTTTACCGACGGTGAAAAAGTACCGATTGCATACAAATCACATTTGTACACACAAGCAGAAATGAAATTTACATCAACAGAAAAAATTCTGACAGCAGTTCAAACCAATGTAGCAAAAAAAAGAGCCCTAGCACAGGGGAAACGCATTATGATCGTAACCCCTATACCTGCCTTAGAGGCAGTTACAAAAGCGAGCATTCCGAATGAAAAGCTTGACATCCAAGATGGATACAATGGGTTAATTCTCCTACTGCAACTGATGTTGGATATGTTTTTGATCCTTATTTGAAAACACAAGCATTACTGCAATACGAACACGAATGTCCTCTGCCTACTTAGATTCTCCCTCTTGACCAGTATGAATTTATAATTTATACTAACGGATCTACACAACCCGCTACAGAGAGTAAACAAGCTTAGAGTGCAGCATGCACAATCTTTAAAGGTCTAATGCATGATGGCAAATTCGGACCAATAGTCACAAAAACACAATCTCTAGGAGATTGTACAGCTCAGCGAGCTGAACTACAAGCATTCAAAATGACAATTGAAAATACGGACCGCGAATTCCTCACACTCATAGTGTGCGATTCTATTTACTGTGTTCAATCTTACAATTAATATTTACAGAATTGGCTTCAAAATGTTTTCAAAGATACATAAGGTGGCGCAATCAAGCATAAGACGCTTATGGAACAAGTAGTTCAGTTGCGAGACGGACTACAAAAAACTCACGTGGTACACACGCTGAGTCATGAACGTGATGGCGTTCACGTTGAAGTGAATTAATTGGCTGATGAAGCCAAGAAGGGGGCTGTGCAAACGGCTTCCGTAGCTGCGATCACTCGTTCAAAAACGAAAATAGACAGTGAAATAATACTGGCTGTCAATGCTTCAAGCAAAGGCAGCAGTACAGCATTACCTACAAAGTTTCCACTCATATACCATTGATGCAAACAGCGTTCCGTTTGCTCGAATCCCTGGAGTGGGGGATAAGGTAATTCCAAACATGGAAAGTAGGACAGCTTTGATTTACGAAGCACATCCGGGAGAGGGTCTGATACATCGGGGGATCTCTAAAACAATATTAACTTTAAAAGAGATGTACTGGTGGCCAGGGATGAATACACTGATTCACATCTTCATCAATAACTGCACAGACTGCAATAGAGATCGCAGTACAGAACGTCACCAGATACCTGACCACGATGTAGCCAGTCCAGTACAGACACCATTGTTAGACATTATTAGACTATCTACATGCAGGCGTCTGTTAGGACGAATGCAGTCCCACAAACACTATGTCAAGGTTCCGATGGATGTGGCCTCAGTGCTCGGCTGACGCTCGAACTGTTGTGAAAGATTTGCGAGTCTTTATCGGCACTTACTCATTAGGCACACTACACTCTGACCAGGGCCCTGCGTTTAGCTCTTGAGCTTACAAAGAAGCCATGGCCAGTTTGGGCGTAGCATTGCGGTATTCTTCTCCATTCCATCCTGAGGGAAATTCTGTTGTAGAAAGAAAAAACCGGGACATAAAGCAGTCTATAACAGCTAGGGTACTAGGTTCGGGTGATGGGTGGGTCAAACATCTTTATGGGGTCAAACGCTCATTAAATAATTTGCCAAGAAGTTCTCTAGGGGGTGTCACTCTGTATGAGGTCCTATTTGGGACTAGAATGTTGGTACCAGACCTTGACATGAAAGGCACAGTGGTGGAAAATAAACAATTTGATATCAACGATCATTTAGCTGTTTTATAGGACTTAAATGAACTAAAATCGAAGCAAAGCAATGTGATCCTGAAGCCAACCACCACTGGGGAAAAACAGACGTCCCAGCAAGGCCTGTCTGGATCCCAAAGCTTGGGGATCTAGTCAGAGAGAAGATCGTGGACAAGAAGGAATTTGGGCCAGATCAAGAACAGTACTTCTGCCGCCCCTTGCTGGTAAAAAGGAAAAAAGATTTGTGTCCATCGACCTGATCAAACCACACTATGTGGCCTATACTAAACAGTAGGCCAAGTGGACTCCGACAATGTAGCAGACGCACTCCTCTAGCTACTATCCAAGAGGTTCAAACTGAGAGACTCATCACCTTTTAAGATTCTACAGTGAGAAATGAAGGACTAAGCAACAATGCTATGGAACTCGTTCCTCTTGAAACCCAAATAACAGTTTGTCCTGATACACCTGTCTACAACAAAGTAACAAGTGATCAACTGGTTCCATCGATTTCAATGAATCCTGATGCAATTCCAACCATTGACAGAACTGCCTCTGGCTATTTCATTAACTTTGATTTTCATTAATTTTTGATTTTGTTTTCTGAGGATCCCAGCGAACCTTAAACGACACCAGCACAAAGAACTTTCAAAGAACAAGCAATAGATTTTTTTCATCTCCTGAAAAAGACTTATCTGGTTTCACCATGGATTGAACTATGGAATGTTTTTGGAATATTTTTCTTTCTTATTTGGCTAGCTCCGGTAACGGCTATGGGTATGCTGATAAATGGAAAATATATTTAAATGGACACAGCAAGTAAAAGAGTGAACTTACTTCTCCAACCACACAAATCATCCCATTGTGTAGCAAGAGACTTGTCATCAGTGAACATCACAGCCGTTCCTATACCAGATGGTATAGTTTGGGACAAAACTGAATATGACATTTTAGGCCCGTCTGAACTTTTGAAGATTCCACACTTCTTTAAAATTTCATTAAGTGACTTTGTTACCTCGAGTACCTTTGCTGATGATTGGGACTTCGCGACTGTTAATAACATGATGCCTGATCTAGAAAAATCAGCTGCATTCTCTAATCATGGATACTTAGAGGGTTCATCAGACTATGAACAGCTTTATTGTTACAACCATTATGGTAATCATTTCTTGCATAAAACTGCATCACCTAGAAATGTATATAAGTATAACCAATGGGAACATTGTCTTCCAAAGCCACCAAAGGGTAGTTCACAAACGTTTGCAATGAAGTTTCCATATTTTTCAGGGTTCAACATATCCAATCCAGAAACGTTTTACTTTAAAAATGTGAACAAAACAGGAATGAAAAATATGTTAACCAATACAAAACAGATGT
The DNA here is from genome assembly GCF_964261635.1 of Lissotriton helveticus. Taxonomy (NCBI): domain Eukaryota; kingdom Metazoa; phylum Chordata; class Amphibia; order Caudata; family Salamandridae; genus Lissotriton; species Lissotriton helveticus. The sequence continues at coordinate 1,477,007,241 of NC_136065.1, forward strand.
ATTCTGCAGCCTTTATTGCCCATATGTCTAGACAGGGATTCGACTTTTGGAAAGACACAATTGAGCCAAATCTGTCTGGGGTACAAAAGGTTGGCAAGTACAGGGGATCGAAGCTTTGTTTAGAGCATGTATCATCCCTGAGAAAATAATGTTTTTGAATGACATTGTCCAACAAATGTCTTGCCTTGGGATAGCCAAGATCAAAGACATGAACACTCTGTCCACACCTGCACCTGCAAGCAATAGCACTACACAGGGGGAGGTTGACGTACATACTATTTTTCATCACAACAGATCAGATCCTGAATGGGAAAAATGGTTGCTCTGGCCCACAGACACAAACAACTGTCATGATCAATTCCTGAACAAAACACAAGGTTTCACTATCAATAGGCCAGACCCACAATATGTTCAAAGACAGCATCCAAGGGTAGTAACAACATACAGTGTAGGGAAACTATGCCTTGATTGGCTACAGAAAGCTACACTAGAGGATGTGAAACAACACTTATCTTTACTTGAAGAAGTTGCAGACCTTAGGGAATTCTTGCTAGGACCAAGAAAACCGCGTCAAAAACGTTTCATATATGCCGGTCTCTACGCTGCTTATAATGAAATATGGAAGGTTACCCAAGCAGAAACTGCAGAAAGAATACGAGAAATTGTAGTCGACAATGGGTTAACGACTCTGTGATCCAGAATATAGTCATTGGACAACATTGTATCCTCTGCCATAGACGTCCTGGAACAAGACTTGGTCATGTTGCAACATGGTCAGTCTCAATTACGTTCTATCATGCTATTAGGCTGGACGCTATAAAACCTCCGTGCAGGCTGTGTGCCTTGGCGTTTAATCAACACAATGTCACTGTTTTCAGAATACAATCTCACTGATAAACAGATCACAGTGGCACAAAGGGGAGCAGAGTATACGATGCTGAGCATTGAAAAACTGGAGAAATTACCAGTCACGGTGGCAGAAAAATCAACTACTGAGTGGATCATACATGGTAAAATTACTCTGCCTGTTACAACTTTCCATTCTCAGTATTGCCTAAAACATATACCAGCAGGCAGATATGAAAGGTTGGGTAAAGAATACATCAAGACATCCTGGGATTTACCTAACACATGAAGTGTTTCTTAGCGGTACAAACTGAAAATTCACTAAGCGGTTCTCTCCTATGTCAGGGTATTAACTTGCACGGGGCCTACACCAGTTCCACTGCAAACTTATCCTGTCACCTGCAAGGGTCACAAGCTGCGGTGATTAATCCAATTTTTGGACCATTTTCAAATGGAAGTTACATTATGTTGAATGATCACAGCTGCTGTGGCATGATGCCAGACATCCCATATCTAGTAACGGTTACATCCAGGGTCACTTGCTGTATGCAAATCTTGTCCCCCCAAACAGACATAGCCAGGGAGTCGCCTCTATGGCCTTCACAGAACATCTCTTCCATACGAATTGATACTCTAAGCAGAATGAAAGCCATTCTTTTGCAACAAACCGTGCCTCTGCCCTCGGCCAAAGAAACCTATGATCTACAAATCGCAAGGACTTCAGCTGCGATACATGCCCTTTTGAATACAATCTGCCCTATTCATTTCTCAGAAATGTTGGGACGTATCTTAAACATGTCTGATATGAGCGGTATTGCACATGTATTTAAGATCGTGTGTTCAGGACTGTTAGCACCTTTTCAAGTAGTCCTTGGAATAAATCCTAACTTCGTGCACTCTGTGTTTGGCGGACTGCCGCTAATTCTAGCACTCGTTGCAGGAATCCTGTTTTTATTCCTACTGCTCCGATATACCAAGCCAAATCACCAGCAACACAAGCAACACTGTGGAGAAAGCTCTACTGGAAATGAAGTGTCGTGAGCGCATTGTCCAAATTTTGGGTTTACCTCGTCTACGAGAATTACATACCACATGGTTTCTGTCATTCAGACCAATCTGGCAAGATTCCATCTTACCTGTTCTATGCTGCCTGCTTTGTGGTGAAGAATGCGTGCTAGACATCAGTCTAACACTCCCATCAGTCATGCCAACGGATATTGATACTCTGCTGGACCCAGTAACGGCCCATGCTGTGTGTTCTCCCCAGCGGCTGCCGATCTTGATGACGGCATTCATTGAGATCTCACAGACAAAATTGCTACTGCTGAGGTACGAGAGGAAACAACTGGCATGCAGGTAACATCGGAAACAGACATTGCTGATGGTTTCAATGCTGAAGGCGATGCTTCACATCTATGTGCGGTTAATCTTCTAAATGAGGCATTCCAACTATCACCTACATCGGTAGATGACTTTCTGTCTACAGAAATAGAAGATTTCATGTTTTCTCCATCCCCATACACTGACTTTTGATTCAGCATACAGTGTACCGGAAAGACTCTGAATTTGGCCTTCATTTTTCAAAAAAATTCTAAACTTTGAACCTTTTCCTGTGATTAATTTTTTTTCTCCAAATTTGTATTTTTCATTTTTGGCACAGTAATCTGCTTATAGTAGAACTATTCATAGAGAACAGTATTCTTTGAACACTTCCAGAGACAACATGTCACCTTGTGAACAACAAATTGATTTATGTAACCTGACATGAAATGGTTTCGGCTTTTTTACTTCTGTATTTAGGAGCCATTTCATCATGTGAATATATATTTATGTTCATTCGTTTAGCATTCACTGAAAATATTTGCTTAGAATGAAACATTGTTTTAATATGTACAGCACCATTGCATTTTACGCATAGCAACAGTTTTAAATGCATTTTTAGAAATAGGTTTTAGCCATGTTTTTAGCAAATCATGTGTAATTATATTTTAGATATGTTTAGCATGTTTAGCATTTAGTAATGTTGTTCATACAAAACTGGAGTGGGTGTTGTGTTTCGATTTAGATACCCGTATATGGGTTTCCCAAATCAAGCCCTCATTTCCCTTATTTAGGCATCAGCCATGCAAACCAAATACAGGCATGGTCACCTACATCCGTCCATTCCACGTCACAACGAGTTCTTGGAAAACCAGACTCTTAAGCCTTTAGGACTTCCCCTGCTTGGATTATTGATTTCTCCAAGAACTAATTTATTGTTCACGAACATCTATTCCTTAGTAGTTTATTCATGACGTTCCTCTGCCCGACTTTTACGTCAATACTGGCATTCCTAAACACCTTAAAGGTATAAATATACCATCACTTACCATGGCAAACCACGGCTCGGCTGCACAGCTTGACACGGCATGTTCAGAAGGAATTTGAGCCCCCCCCGCCTGACGCACTGACCAGATGCTGTCATACTCCTCACTGAGAATACAGCTCCAGTGTTTCTGACTCCTTTTGCGGGGTGTTAGAGATCGAGAACCGGAAAGAGATTCTAACCTCTCTCATTCTAAAGGTATGGAGCAGACTAGAACCTAGAGGGACTTCTGGCAAATACTAACTATAGCTTAACTAAACTATAGAAAAACAGCACCTATTTCTTACCTCATACTACACTTAGGTTAGGTACACTGGGGTAGAACTATTTAGAAGTACCAGGCGATTATACATATTTTAGCCTGTGTTATTTATGTATGCATTTATGAATATATGTCATAGCTACAAGCAATGCTATTGAAGTATTATTTTATCTTACTGCTAAAGCTATATGTATTATACTTCACATTCTGTCTTACGATTGTAGCAGTTCAGATCTCTTGCACGAGTAATAAGACTGTTCAATAAACCCTTTTTATTAAAATGCCCGTCTACCTATTTCTGTGTAACTCTGTAGAAAAGAAGCATGCAAGATTGACTGAGTGAAACTGTTATCTATTGTTTCCACGATTCTGAGAACAGTTCCAATTCTAGGGTAAACAAAGTTGTCATGTTTATGCAGTTGTGAGAGTCTAATCCCTTCTTGGTCATTCGAGAAGTTTCTAGTGACCTCTGAGCTAGCTGGCACACACAAGTAGTTAAGTTTAATGTACTCAATAGAGAGATACTGACCTCAGTCCTATGTCAACACTATAGTGTATATTAGTCCAATGCGCAGAGCCTAAAAGGGGTATAAGAACTACACTACACAGCAGCCTCAAAAATCCTGAGGATCTGTATTACTACTACAAAGTACTTATCACTTACCTGTGCCAGGCTGGCTTGGTTCTAGGAAATAAAATAACTAAAATAATATTTTCATACAAAACCAATTGGTCTGAAGTTCAGTCTTTGAGTGTGTGATATAATTTGCATAACACTACACCCTGATAAAACCTTACTGCTGGACCACACTATCACAAATAAAGAGTAAGGGGGTATCTACTTTTACCTCTGCCTACCTTTGGGGTTCCAATGGGCTCTGCGCGCAGTATACCTCACTTTGGTTTAGTAGATACAGAGACAGTTTCCTACAGCATTGCAATGATTCACAATTAGGGAAATGCAAAAACAGTGTATTGATGCATCTGACCCTCTATTATTAGGGGATTTTAATTTCTATCCTTATATTTCTTGTCAAGATAAAGACGTGTCAGGGACCGAAAACCCGTTTAAGACTGCATCTTATACACACGCGGCAAGGTGACACTATAAATAATTTAATGACTAATTACAATTTCGTTAATCTAATGGAATTGAGACAGGATGGTTTAATTAAGAGGATGCACACGTTTAAGGGGAGGGACATTAACTCCACTTTTGATTATAATTTTGTATTTTATTTGTTTTTAGTTCCAGTAACATTTAAGGTCATGTGGGACAATGTAAGTGACCATCACCCTCTGACTGCCACTTTTCTAAGGTACAAAAAATCTATTGATGTGGCCACTTGTGTATGGAGCCATTATTATCTACCGATCAGGGGAGGAGGGTGCAATGGGCATCAATTGTCCCAACTGATTTTATGTCGACTTTGGTTACTTCTAGTTCAACCAATTTGGTCACATGCCTCAATGGTGATGCGCAAGGTCAGAGCATTAGGATGTCTTTTTCTAATATTTGCAAATGTATTGAGTCTGACCCTTTTAAACTGGGAGTTTTTCCTCCTGCCCAGTTTGATGGTTTGACAAAAAATGCTTACGAGCACACAAGGATCTGTAAGTGGCCCTACACAAGATACCCCAATTTTAGAATGAGGGGAAGAGAGCTAGAGCTGTTTATCGTTTGACCTGAAACGAGCACAAGACCCAGTTAAAAGAGGAGGCTTGGGATAAGTTACTTGCCGCTAGTGTACAGTGGGATAGTGCTGCCTTCTGTTGTGTGGTAAATCTTCCCGAATTTAGTTGTGACCATGGATTAAGCATTTAGAAGCCATTTAAGACCTAGAGGAAGTGGATCTCATTGGTATGCAGTAAGGAGGATCACACAATTGCATTCCAATTGGCTGAAGTGAGTTTAGCTATCTCTGGTCTCTCCGCCGCCAAGGCCCCCAGACCAGACAGAGTTCCTGGTGATCTGTATAAGTCCCTTGTCGATTTGTGGAACCCTTTAATAAAAATGCACTGAAATACAGCTGCAAATCAAAGGTCGGATCTTGTTGGATCAGCTCTCATCCTGGGTAGAGAAGCATCATATTTTGTCCGATCTGCAATACGAGTTTAGGCCCAGACATTGCACCACTGAGCAAAGTTTGAACCTCCATCTGCTTGTCTGTAAATATTCTAAAGCCATGGGGAAATGCAATTCATCTGGCCTCCATGGACCTCTCGACTGTCACTAGACTTAATCGGTCTGAGCTGTTGTCCATGATGGCATAGGCAGGGGTTGAGCCGGCACTAGTTTCCTTTTTGGGTAATTTGCATGAGGACCTCTCAGCATCAATCAGATATGGCGCTAATGGGGAAGGCACACCGCACTTTAAATTGAAGCATGGCATGCACCACGTTTGTATATTAGCTAGGCCTGGGCGGTGAACTCTGCTCCATTTGCTGAGTTTTCTGCATTCCCCGGAGCTTGTGAAGTGCAGAAAAGTCCGCTCCACGTAGTACACCAGAGTTTTACCCCTGCTTGCTCTCACAAACGGTAAGTTGGAGAGGGCGAGCTGCCCCTCAGGTAGAATTTCTGCTTGAGAGGCAGAAAGATCAGCGTGAACGGCAGTTAGCACTGCACTCCGCCACTTTCGGAACTCCGCAGTGTGTGGAACTACGCGAACTATGCCCAGGCCTGATAATAGCACCATTTTTATTCATTTTTTATATCAATCAATTGGAATCAGTTTTAGTAGAATCCCATCCCCCAGGGTTGGAGGTCGATAAATCCCTGCTCTTTCTTATGCAGATGGCACTGTAATTCTTATGCGGACAGCCAGGGGGTAACAGCGTCTTTTAGATTTATTTATTGATTTTATGGGCAACATTGACCTCACTACAAATTTCTCCAAATCACATGACGGTATTCGGCCCCTGCAGGACTAAAACTATTAAATTTGTGGTGGAGGGTCAGCATATCAGCCAGGTTGATAATGATCAATATTTGGCTGTCCAATTGGACTCTCGTCTTAATTGGCAGCCATTGATCGATCACAATAGTCAATAGGGCTATTTATAGGAGATTTCTCCTGCCGGTTAGGGAATTCCCATCTAGAGACAGTTTTGGATAATTTCAAGGCAAAATGTTTCTCTATAGTTAGCTATGGGTGTGGGATTTGGGGTTATGTGACCATTGCTTCAATTCAAATAGCTGAAAACAAGTTCCTTAGGCGCCTCTTAAAGGTCCCGCAAAGTACACCCTCTGAGGTAGGCCATGAAGAGCTGGGTATGGACTATGTCACTGATTTTATATGTCTTCATCCTCTGGTGCTCTGGCTTTCAATCTGGACAACAGACGGGCTGGCAGTTAGCAGACCAATTGTTCATGACTGCATGGCCCTGGACAATTCATCGCAAATCCTGAGTTACCTTAATTTTCAAAGACCCTGAAAACTCTAGGGAGACTTGAGCTTTATTCTGAGCCAAATTGTTTTGTTAAAATTGACTGTACATGGGTGAAATAAATGTTTAGAGGCAAGACAGTAGCAGAATGTGAGGCACTAACCACGAATAAACACTCAGTACGTCATGTGATACAGGTGAAAACTGTGAGTGGTGTGGAGCCTTAGCCTGCTTTGGATATGTCTAGCTACCTCCAAAGATTGTTGACCCTTATTATGCTTAATCTATTCCCACAGGTTATGTCCTCTAACCATGGCTGCTATAAAGATTCTATTTTGCCTATATGTGGGTGTGACAATGCTTCCATTAGTGATGCTTTGCATATAGTTATGATCTGTACCAGGTACAGGGATCTGTGCTATAAATTTAAGGGCCCCTTTTGCGGCCCATACATTTCAATCAAGTATGACCTGCGTTATTGTATTTACACCTTTTAACTAGCCCCTAGCCCTACAGTATGTTATATTTTATCATGGTATCTATCTGGTGTTTTAAAGCTAAAGTGTGATGTTTCTTTTATTGCTGCAACTGTGTATTTAATTTATCATAGTGTGTACAACTTTTATAATTTTATTTTTAAAATTGAATAAAGTATATATATTTGATTGAATATTTAAGGCTCACCCCTTCTGCTCTGCTTGGCAATCAGAAGTTCCCGAGAGAAACAACGCCAACACAAGGAGATGGTAGACGGAGCGCTGAAACATTTCAGACACCCCAAGTCCCTGATCTGGGTTGAATCCATCATCGTTCTTTAGCACACTTCGCTACCCCATTTCAGACCCAGCTACATGCAAATCAGTCTTGACCCTGTGCCTAATGGGAACAGTTCAGCCCGAGCTGCCAATCCAGGTTGCCCTGGACCAGAAACAAGCATCCTGGGACCGGTTTCAGGATAAGACCCACCATCAGCCAGGCTAGCTTGAATCCAGTTGTAAAGTGAGCAGGGGGCCCATGTGCCCTATCAAGGTAGGGTGAACAAAGCAAACACAAGGAAATGATGGTTAGAGCGCTGAAACTTTTCAGACACTCACCCCCAGTCACAGATCTGGGTTGAATCCATCATCCTTCTTTAGCTCACTTCGCCACCCCAGTTCAGACCAAGCTATATGCAAATCAGTCTTGACACTGTGCCTCATGGGAACAGTCCATCCTGAACTGCCAAAACAGGTCTTCCCTGGAGCAGAAACAAGCATCCTGGTACAGGTTTCAAGGTAACTCCCCTCATCAGGCAAGCTAGCTTTTATCCAGGATGCGAGTGGGTGTCTGAAAAGTTTCAGGGCTCTGTCCCTCATCTCCTTGTGTTTGCCTGGGGGAGACAACCACTTGCCTCATCACCCCAAGTGGGCAACGCCATCAGGTCTTCCGAAGACTCCAGCTGACTTCCCTCATCAATACCAAGACCTAACAGTCCCGTTCAGCCGCTACTACGTCACACTTAAAAAGACAAAGAAAAGAGACTTGATCACAGTGTCCAGTGAAAGATGAGTAGCATGAACCATAGCTAATAACAACATGAGTAATTACCTGAAGGCTGCTTGAACTATTCTACAGATGCTAAGAGTGGTATTATTTAAGGTTCCAGAACAACTATGATAATTACTTGGACCATTTGCACATAAGCCTGAGAGACTTGAAGACTTGTTTTGTGCTAGTCAAACACACAAGTCTAAGAAATCTTGAACATTTGAAGCAATAATATTTGTGATTTGGCATTCAAGTAGAAACCAAGTGTAAAGCCAAAAGCAAGTAAGAACAATTGATATCTTAACTAACTGCGCAGTATATTTTGTGAATGTAGAGTCAAGACAGGGGGGTTTGTATTAATCTTGTATCTCTATTGCAGGTAACCGTACATGCAAGGGTAGGGTAAAGCAACAGAAAAATTCTCATAACCAATGAGAGAGGGAAATCTTGCCTGCATACATCTACAGCAGTTAAGCCAAAGCCAACGATGATGTCTTCTCCTGCTTATATTTGTTTGTTCGCCCTTGCCCTCAGAGCCAACCAGGACTAGTGGGGAAAGATCCTTTTGCATTGCAGTTTTAACCAAGCAGGTTGGATCACACTCACATTTTGTGGTTCTTTTGCAACGCACACCTTTACCACGCATGGTATGTCTACTATAGATATATATATTTGTGTGTATATATCTATTTAAGGGTTTACGGGTGGGTAGAAGGATATTTGTAGTGTTTAGACTAGAGCAAGTTAATGCTTTTAGGTGATTGGGTGATAAGGGTATTTTTAGGGTTTGGGGTACATAAGGGTTTTGGGCAGTAAATGTATTTTTAGGGAGTGGGTATTGAGTTGTGAGGGTATTTGTAGGGTTTGAGGTGGGTAAGGGTATTGATTATGGGGTGGGTAAGGGTATTGGGTTGTAAAGGTGTAGGATTCAGGCAAGATTAGGGTGCTGGGTTGTTCGGTTATTTTTAGGGATTTGGAGCGGCTAAAGGTATCGGGTGGTAAAAGTATTTTAAGGGTTAGGGGTGGGTAGGGGCATAGGGTGGTAACACCTTTTGAGGGTTAAGCGGTGGCCAGGGGTATAGGGTGGTATGGGTTTGTTTAAGGTATAGCAGTGGGTAGAGGTAATGGGTGGGAAGGGTATTTTGGGATTTTGAGGTGGGTCGGGGCATAGTGTAGTAAGGTTAATTACTAAAGGGGGTTTGGAGGGGTTCCACCCCAATAACAATAACAATAAAAGCAATTTATTTTTAAAAAATGGGGGGTATTTGGGTGTTTGAGAGGTTGTGTGAGTATGTGAGATTGTGTGTGAGTGGTTCTGTGGATAATGTCTTCAGTGATGTCATTTGAGATGTCAACAATGATGTCCCTGACCATGTCCTGAGTGATGTAATATGTGAGGTCATAAGCAGTGCATTGCAGGGGCGTAAGTTATAGCTAGTTCAGGTAACTAAAACTGCTGAATTTCTATGGTTTTCTATAGTCTTGTATGAATGAAATGTGAGCTTAACTATAAAGTTAGTCCCGTCCTTTTCGCCGTGATGTCTGGCCATTGGAGACATTATAACAGCCTAATACCGGCTGCTGATATTGACACATAGAATAATTTTGACGTGACACAGATTGGGTCGGCTTCTCACTTTGTTTGGGCTAATGATACGGCGCTTTATCTAATTCTACAGGGTGATAACAATTAGGCTTGCAAGACCCATGCTCAAATGCGTGCCCTTTCCGTGGGGTCCTCCCTGTATTTTTGGTATAGTCCCTCGATTATAAAGAATCTGCATATTGGCTGATATTTAAATGCAGTATCGACCAATTCAGGCGTGATCTTTTTTACATATTATTTGGAGTAGTCACCTGTGCCCCATTACAGGACCTACCCGGCATCCTTGATTCTTATACCTTCTTGTTTTTGATGAGTATGAGGAACTTTGTATATACACTTGAGATCGAATAACTGTGATTTAGATGTGGAACGACATATAGGCTGCTGATCCGGCTATTTACTGGCTTTCTTCTTGCTGAGACTGACCTATTCAAATTTTCAGTGCCCTGAACAAGTCCTTTATAAGGACGAAACGCATCGGCTGCATCGTTGTGAAAATTGATGTTTATGACCTCGTTTTAAAAGCAATTGAAATTGGAATAAAAGGAAAACTTTGAAGAATATTCGTGTTGGATACAGATTACATAATTGTGTTTTCTGTTTTTGAAATTGACGTGTGGTGCACCTGTGCTTATCTTTTAAATTGATAGGATTCCATGGGGACTTGCACTGTGACGGTGGGGGCGTTTCAGTGTGCACACAGACCCCAACAAGTATAGAGGGGCTAGAATATTAGAGGCATAGCAGTTCAGGTGCTGTGGATTAGAGGGTTCCACTGTCAGGCTTGTTTGTTTAACTACAACATCCCTCTGAACTTTTATATATATATATATATATATATATATATATATATATATATATATATATATATATATATATATTCATTGAAAAAACCATAGGTTTCACATACGTTTTAGTTAGGAATTAGCATTTAAAAAACCATGCAAATTAATTGAAAAAACCCTAGTTTTCACACGTTATAGTTAGCTGAACATTTCTCTCATACAAAACCTTTGAAATTCCTCCGTTATAGTTAGCTCAGCTAACTATAACTTGCGCGCCCGCAATGCACTGCTGATGACATCACATATAACATCACTCATGACATGGTCAGTGACATCACTCATGACATCACTGATGACATCACTATAACTATAATTATAATGGGATTTAACTTTCAACACTCGCAATAGGAAAAGTTACGAACCAATCAAATCTCTACTTTTAAAGTCACATGGCTTTGCGTACGCACGATGTTCTACCGCGATTTGTGTAATTCTTTTTAAAAGTAATATAGGATTATTAAAAGTATTTTAAAAAAATCTTAGTTATCCCAAATGTCTGCCCATAGTATCTAGATTAAATACATACATGTTTTAAACCAAGTAGAAACAATGCCCCCTTTCGCGTACAGAACACCGTACATGACGTCACACCAAAGCTTTATGGGGACGTATAACGGCAAAGCATATTCGTACCGTATGCACGGGTACACACTAAGTATGATAAGCAGTACAAACTATGGTGCGATCACCCTCTCAGTGACAAAGCAGACCTCAGGGCGCGCTAAGGACAATGATTAGAAGTGCTGACTCATTGCAGATCCAATTCTGGCCCTGCCTCTGCGTACATTATAACACCGCCCCATCTCTCCCAGGTCTTCCCTGGAGCAGAAACAAGTATCCTGGTACAGGTTTCAAGGTAACTCCCCTCATCAGGCAAGCTAGCTTTTATCCAGGATGCGAGTGGGTGTCTGAAAAGTTTCAGGGCTCTGTCCCTCATCTCCTTGTGTTTGCCTGGGGGAGACAACCACTTGCCTCATCACCCCAAGTGGGCAACGCCATCAGGTCTTCCGAAGACTCCAGCTGACTTCCCTCATCAATACCAAGACCTAACAGTCCCGTTCAGCCGCTACTACGTCACACTTGAAAAGACAAAGAAAAGAGACTTGATCACAGTGTCCAGTGAAAGATGAGTAGCATGAACCATAGCTAATAACAACATGAGTAATTACCTGAAGGCTGCTTGAACTATTCTACAGATGCTAAGAGTGGTATTATTTAAGGTTCCAGAACAACTATGATAATTACTTGGACCATTTGCACATAAGCCTGAGAGACTTGAAGACTTGTTTTGTGCTAGTCAAACACACAAGTCTAAGAAATCTTGAACATTTGAAGCAATAATATTTGTGATTTGGCATTCAAGTAGAAACCAAGTGTAAAGCCAAAAGCAAGTAAGAACAATTGATATCTTAACTAACTGTGCAGTATATTTTGTGAATGTAGAGTCAAGACAGGGGGGTTTGTATTAATCTTGTATCTCTATTGCAGGTAACCGTACATGCAAGGGTAGGGTAAAGCAACAGAAAAATTCTCATAACCAATGAGAGAGGGAAATCTTGCCTGCATACATCTACAGCAGTTAAGCCAAAGCCAATGATGATGTCTTCTCCTGCTTATATTTGTTTGTTCGCCCTTGCCCTCAGAGCCAACCAGGACTAGTGGGGAAAGATCCTTTTGCATTGCAGTTTTAACCAAGCAGGTTGGATCACACTCACATTTTGTGGTTCTTTTGCAACGCACACCTTTACCACGCATGGTATGTCTACTATAGATATATATATTTGTGTGTATATATCTATTTAAGGGTTTACGGGTGGGTAGAAGGATATTTGTAGTGTTTAGACTAGAGCAAGTTAATGCTTTTAGGTGATTGGGTGATAAGGGTATTTTTAGGGTTTGGGGTACATAAGGGTTTTGGGCTGTAAATGTATTTTTAGGGAGTGGGTATTGAGTTGTGAGGGTATTTGTAGGGTTTGAGGTGGGTAAGGGTATTGATTATGGGGTGGGTAAGGGTATTGGGTTGTAAAGGTGTAGGATTCAGGCAAGATTAGGGTGCTGGGTTGTTCGGTTATTTTTAGGGATTTGGAGCGGCTAAAGGTATCGGGTGGTAAAAGTATTTTAAGGGTTAGGGGTGGGTAGGGGCATAGGGTGGTAACACCTTTTGAGGGTTAAGCGGTGGCCAGGGGTATAGGGTGGTATGGGTTTGTTTAAGGTATAGCAGTGGGTAGAGGTAATGGGTGGGAAGGGTATTTTGGGATTTTGAGGTGGGTCGGGGCATAGTGTAGTAAGGTTAATTACTAAAGGGGGTTTGGAGGGGTTCCACCCCAATAACAATAACAATAAAAGCAATTTATTTTTAAAAAATGGGGGGTATTTGGGTGTTTGAGAGGTTGTGTGAGCATGTGAGATTGTGTGTGAGTGGTTCTGTGGATAATGTCTTCAGTGATGTCATTTGAGATGTCAACAATGATGTCCCTGACCATGTCCTGAGTGATGTAATATGTGAGGTCATAAGCAGTGCATTGCAGGGGCGTAAGTTATAGCTAGTTCAGGTAACTAAAACTGCTGAATTTCTATGGTTTTCTATAGTCTTGTATGAATGAAATGTGAGCTTAACTATAAAGTTAGTCCCGTCCTTTTCGCCGTGATGTCTGGCCATTGGAGACATTATAACAGCCTAATACCGGCTGCTGATATTGACACATAGAATAATTTTGACGTGACACAGATTGGGTCGGCTTCTCACTTTGTTTGGGCTAATGATACGGCGCTTTATCTAATTCTACAGGGTGATAACAATTAGGCTTGCAAGACCCATGCTCAAATGCGTGCCCTTTCCGTGGGGTCCTCCCTGTATTTTTGGTATAGTCCCTCGATTATAAAGAATCTGCATATTGGCTGATATTTAAATGCAGTATCGACCAATTCAGGCGTGATCCTTTTTACATATTATTTGGAGTAGTCACCTGTGCCCCATTACAGGACCTACCCGGCATCCTTGATTCTTATACCTTCTTGTTTTTGATGAGTATGAGGAACTTTGTATATACACTTGAGATCGAATAACTGTGATTTAGATGTGGAACGACAAATAGGCTGCTGATCCGGCTATTTACTGGCTTTCTTCTTGCTGAGACTGACCTATTCAAATTTTCAGTGCCCTGAACAAGTCCTTTATAAGGACGAAACGCATCGGCTGTATCGTTGTGAAAATTGATGTTTATGACCTCATTTTAAAAGCAATTGAAATTGGAATAAAAGGAAAACTTTGAAGAATATTCGTGTTGGATACAGATTACATAATTGTGTTTTCTGTTTTTGAAATTGACGTGTGGTGCACCTGTGCTTATCTTTTAAATTGATAGGATTCCATGGGGACTTGCACTGTGACGGTGGGGGCGTTTCAGTGTGCACACAGACCCCAACAAGTATAGAGGGGCTAGAATATTAGAGGCATAGCAGTTCAGGTGCTGTGGATTAGAGGGTTCCACTGTCAGGCTTGTTTGTTTAACTACAACATCCCTCTGAACTTTTATATATATATATATATATATATATATATATATATATATATATATATATATATATATATATATTCACTGAAAAAACCATAGGTTATAGACCATATATAGTTAGGAATTAGCATTTAAAAAACCTTATTTTACTCACACAAAACCATTGAAATTCCATATATAGTTAGTTGCACTAACTATATATCGCGCACCCGCAATCCACTGCTGATGATGTCACATATTACATCATTCATGACATGGTCAGTGACATCACTGATGACATCACTGATGACATCTCAAATGACATCACTGATGACATCACTGATGACAACATCCAGTGACTGTATGTTTCTGTAAAGTTAAAATATGTCTTACATATTGAAGAATGAGTGGATGTATAAGTGTCTGGATGAAGGATTTAGTAGGTGCATGACTGACTGTATAAGTGAGTGATTAAATGTGTCTCACTGAGTGCATGGGTTAGTGACTAAACTGTTTTAAATTGTGCATCATTGTGTCTGTTGTTTTGTAATCTGATGCATGTGTTGATCATTAGCTATATGACTAACTATATGGGTTATTGATTAGTTGGCCAAGTATTTGTATGGGAGACTGAGTGTGTGTGTGGGTGTCTGGGAGGTGTATGACTCTGTGCATAGATGTGTGAGCAGTTGATTCACTAGATGTATGGGTTCAAAAGTGCATGTGGAAACAGCTGTATGGGCGGTTGACTGTGTGCATGAGTGTATTGGTGAGTGAATGGATATCTCAGTGCTACATGTCAAAGTAAGTACATATGTAAAACACAGTACATGTGATAGTTGACATATATAAATAACTGTGCATAAGAGCCAGTGAATGTGTGAGTGGCTGTATGGATTATTGTGAACTTGTATCAGGGATTGTATAACAGAGTAAATATGTGTTATTATATGTTTCAATAAGTAAGGTGTGTATAACTATATAGTTGAAGAAATGGAGGTGTGATTGATTCTTTGCAAGACTGACTAGGTGTGTGAGTAACTCCATGGATGAGTGACAGTCTGTGAGTGTCTGTTTACACTGAGTGTATCTAAGGTTATATTAGAGTCTGAAGAGGTTCATCGTATCATCACATGAATGATGTCATCAGTGATGTCATCAGTGATGTCATTTGAGATGTCATCAGTGATGTCATCAGTGATGTCACTGACCATGTCATGAATGATGTAATATGTGACATCATCAGCAGTGGATTGCGGGTGCGCGATATATAGTTAGTGCAACTAACTATATATGGAATTTCAATGGTTTTGTGTGAGTAAAATAAGGTTTTTTAAATGCTAATTCCTAACTATATATGGTCTATAACCTATGGTTTTTTCAGTGAATTTTCATGGTTTTGTAAATGCTAATTCCTAACTATATATGGTCTATAACCTATGGTTTTTTCAGTGAATTTCATAGGTTTTTTAATAGCAAATCTTTATAAAAATAATACATTTTAAATCGAATTTTATATTTTATAGTTCTGTCATTTTTTTTTTTAATTCTTTTTGGTGCGCTCCCGGGGCGCGGACAGGTGAACGCACGGGTAAGCGCAATCTTGCGGCGCGCCCCGGGGCGCGTACTGATGAGCGTACCGAGAGCGTTATTGCCGCGAACGAAAACAACATCGTGACGTATCGCGTAGCCGCCACGCCTTGCGTCATAAGACACGTATCGCGTAGCCGCGAGATGCGTCTTATGACGCACCGCGTAAGCGCACCCGGAAGCGCATACGATCGCGCAACGTAAGCGCCCCGATGCGCTTACGATACACGTCCCGGGACGCGCCCCGGGGCGCGTAGCGTAAGCGCGTCAAACCATGTGACTTTAAAATAACACTTTTCATTGGTTCAGAACTTTTTTTTTTTCAAATTGTGTGAAACCCACCCATTTCTCTCACTATTGCTTTGTACTTGGAGAGACCAAGAGCTGTTCTGTGTACTGTGTTTATCTCCTACTTTTCTGATCTACAGCAATGGCTGCTAGAGAGTCATCCAGCAGTGATTCAGAGGGATTTTTAGATGAGGACCCTCCTCAGCAGAAGAAAAAAACCCATTTCATCTGGAAATTTTATGACATCCCTGAAGGACAAAAAAAAGTCAACGCTCCCAAAGTAACCTGCAAAATATGTGGGAGTAGTTTATCCAGAGGCAATCCTCTGAAAAAATATAGTTTTGGAAATGCTAATTTAATCAGGCATGTGAAAAGAAGACACCCTAACAACTTTGCCAGGGAGAGTGTCAGAGAGCTGGCACGGAATGTACCCACAGATGGCGGCAGCACCTCCACTGGTGGAGCAACACCTTCGGGACCACCCCGTGGAAGAATGGTCCCTAACATTCAGCCGGTGTTTGCAGGCATCAAATTTCTCTGCACGGAGTGTGACGAACTGCTCTGCTATGGGGAGCAGAGTGTTGAACACATTGCCCTAAAGAAACAGCAACACCGCTGCTCTGCCAGTCCCTAAATTTTCACATTTTTTTGCTCCTGTTGAGCAGTTTTGGAATCCCTGTTTTTGTTTTTCCCTTGACAAAAATCCAAAAAATATATAAAATTGTTTAAAAAAGTCTAAAAAAATATAAAACAACAAAAACAAAAAAATATATATATAAAACAACAAAATCAAAAAAAACTACCTCCAATTTATAAAAAAATGCTTTTTTTTTTTAAAAAAAGTCTGTCATTTTTTATCTCCTGGTACGCTCCCCAGAAAGCTCCCCGATGCGCGTACCGGGCGCTCCCCCCCCCGCGAAAATCGAATTTTTCATTTATTTATTTTTTTACCCGCGGGAGCCTTTTATGGCCCCCACATCAAAACTAGGGGGTCAGGGGGGTGTACCCTGCCCCCTTTTGCTCATTTCCCCCCTTTGATTTTTGCCACCTCTTGTGTCTCAATCCTACCGAGACACAAGATGGCGGACGCTGCGGACTGTTTCGAATGTTTACAGACACCCGAGAACCAATCAGCTTGCCGTGCGCAAGTTGCGTGGCGCGCCCGAAGCGCTCCCCGGTACGCGTACCGGGCGCGGCTCTAGATATATATCTTTTTTTAAACCTAATTTACTCAAAATTCACAGGACCACATATCTTGAGACCTAGCAAAGGCACATCGGGCAAACAATATCTTCAATTTTGCCAAGTTTCGTGGAAATCCATTCAGCCGTTCGAGCTAAAAGTGAGGCCAACCGCCCTATGGAAAATTGCATGGCAAAAACGCGTTTTGGGACCCCCCTTTTTTCTCGGCCCTCCCTTGACGAACCCCCCCAAAATTTTCAGGGGCTGCTCAGAAACAAAATGTGCCATTTTCCTGAAAATTTCAGCCAATTCCGTCCACAAACGCCAAAGTTATTAGACATAGAATTTTCAAAAAACCCATAGAGAAAAAATCCTAACTATATATACCTACTGGCGACCGCCAGTAGGTAATATATATATACATTTTTTATTTATTTTTTATTTTTATTTTTTTTGCCTACTGGCAGTTGCCAGTAGGTAGTTATAGTTAGGACCTTGTTTCTATTCAAAAAGAGTTTTTTCTTTTGACAATATCTTTGGCGCCGTTCACGAAATTTTCAAAACAAATGGTTCTTTCAGGTCAGCTCCTTTCATTAAAGTTTCAGGTGATTCTTTAAGTGGGAGCCAAGATAAAAGGGGGGTCCTAAAATGAATTTTTCCCATGTTAATTTCCATTGGAACTTTACACAAAACTACAGCCTGAAGTGCTGAATGGAATGCCACCAAATTTGGTAGGTAGTTCTTGGTTCAGAAAGCGTGCTTTTCTTTAAATGGTATAAATCTGTCCAGTAGTTGCTGAGAAAGTAAAAAAATAAAAATATAAATATCTGTTCAGCGAGGAGGATTTGCAAACCCTCCTGAGCACAAGATTCATTCTGATTGGCTGCCAACACTCCAAACCAAAATGTGTTGTTAGCCATTTTGTGACTATGTAAAATCAAGTCACAAGAAATCATTTAAAATAAGGATAAAAAATAAGAAAAGGGGTAGGGTAGAAACACCCTGACCCCGTAGGCCTGCTCACTTAACACCCACTCATCCATAATGTGCAGGGGCTTGGGTACCCAGGGCCAGAAGTGCCCCTGAGGAGGTAGGCCACACTGGCTGCCTCCAGGGAAAAATAAAACAATCTTTTTATCAAAAGAAGGACAGGCCCTGGGGGATGTGGTCCCTGGGGCCAATAGTGGCCCAGGGAAGGGAGGCCGAGCCGCCCCCTCACTGCACCACTCTGCAAACACACCCCTTGGCATGTTCTAAGTTGGGGGATTAAGTCCCCTTGAATCCTGAGGGTTCCTGGGGGCCAACTAGCCGACCAGGTACGTCCAGGAAGCCACACACAGTGGCATTGTTGAGAGGTGGTCCGAGGCCAAGCCCCTTTTTATACCACTCTGCAAACCTACCTCTTGGAGCTCTACTGGTGGGGCGATGAGGTCCTCTTGTGTCCTGAGGACCTCAGGACTAAAGTGGACTTCATCCCCCGAGCAGAGGTGCACCAGGCGGTGTCTTTGCAGAGTGGCGGACAAAGGGGGCATGGTCTGTGTCCACCTCTCAGCAATCACACTGTGTGGGGCTTAGTGGAGGTAGCAGGTTGGCTTGTTGGCCCCTAAGGACCCCCTGCAGTGAAGTGGACTTTAATCCCCATGCAATCCCCATGCAAGAGCGCACCAGGGAGTACATTTCCAGAATGGTGGGGTAAGGGGCGTGGCCTGCTATGAGAACTTAGCAATGCTCCTGTGTGGGACTTATTGGAGGTAATAGGAGGGGGAGTTGGCCCCCAAGGTTGTCCTTTGGGGCCAACTACCTCTCCTTTTACCTCCAATAATTCCCATACAAGAGGTCTTTGGAGGCCACGCCCCCCTTTCTCCACCATTCTGCAAATGCACCTCTTGGCACAGTACTGATTGGGAGACAAAGTCCACTTTACTCCTGAGGGACTTTGGGGGCCAAGAAGCCCTCCTGGAACTTCCTGTAAGTCCTAAGCAGCGTATTTCCTGAGCGCTGGCTGGAGGCCCAGCCTCCTTTCTCCACCACTCTGCAAACGCGACTACTGGTTAAAGTAGCATATTTCTGCTCCTCTGACTTGGAGGTCATTTTAATCCCCCTGCCCTATTATGTACTAGGGGCTTACAGAGGAGGTTATGCTAATCACAGGGGTTCCTAAACACAGATCTTGCTGCAAAATTAAAACAAAGAAAGTGCGGGGTCCCGCACTTCGTTATTATTTAGCCCCTGGGTGGGCCAGGGGCAGAGAAAAAAAGTGTGGTGGGGACCCAATCCCCCAACACTGCCCCGGGGACCGGCACCTCCCTGGGGCTTGATTATTAGTTGCGGAGGGCATGTAGCCCCCCGAGCCCTGAAGACAGCCACCCCCTGGGGCTTCTTTTTGAATGGGCGGGGGCCTCCAAGGCCCCCCAAGCCCTGGGGACTGCAACCCCCGGGGCTTTTATTGTTTTATTTGCGGAGGGCACACAGCCCCCCCTGCCCCGGGGACCGCCATCCCGAGTTTTTTTATTAAAAAAAGAAAAAACATGTGTGGGGGCTCAAGGGGATTAAGTCCCCTTGAATCCTGAGGGTCCCTGGGGTCCAACTAGCCTTCCAAGTACCTCCAGTAAGCGCCAAAGAGCTGCGTTGCAGACAGATATAAAAAGGGGCATGGCCTGGAACACCACTCTGCAACGCAGCTTTGTGGCACTTACTGGAGGTACCTGGTGGGCTACTTAGACCCCAGGGACCCTGAAGATTCAATATATACTCATGGATGTCCGTTAATTAGCTGAAGCCTGCAGATTAACACCCAGCACAGCAGCTGTGATGATGGGCTTTGATAGTGAAGCGACATAATATATTGGATGATATTTTGAATAAATACAGTCGCGTGACTTATTAGACTTTGTTCCTGTATGCCCATTAGAGGAAAACAAAAGCATAATGGGCATTGTACTGAATATCAAACATGACATGAAATTACAGGGTCCACAATCAGTGGATATATTCAACATTGCCATGCTAGCATAGCGGCCAACTGAATGCAAAATCTGAGAGACTGCTACAGTCACTGCATATTGGATACTTCTCCTACCAATGGGGGTGATTCCCTTGATGTTTAAACTGAATAATGAGTGCCGACTTCACTTTGATGACCTACATGGAAAAAGTCATTATGCCAAAATTTGTCTGCTGAGATTAAACCTTTTACATACCCTGTGAGTGCTCTGTGTCTTCTTTTGCTTAACATATGATGAGGAATTCCACCCTCACCTTCACGGAAGAACCTACCTTCAGTTTGCCAGCAGTTGGTGGACATCATTTGGAAGGAAATATTCTGAATGCCAGAAACACCCCGGGTGTGTTTTCCCTGTTGATCTAGAGGTTTTGAAGAATTTCTATTCATGGATGTCAGTTCAACAGCTGATGCCTATGGATTAATCCCTAGTGCTGCAGCTGTGATGAGGGGCTTAGATATTGAAGCATCAAGATATTTTGGATGATAGTGTCAGCCAACCCCATGAATACCCTGTCTCTTCTTTTGCTTAACATACATATACATATTTAGTCACTGAAAAAACCATAGGTTTCAGGGACGTTATAGTTAGTTGGACATTTCACTCAAACAAAATGATAGAAATTCCCCTGTTATAGTTAGTTGAGCTAACTATAACTCGCGCCCCCGCAATACACTGCTGATGACGTTGCATATTACATCACTCATGACATGGTCAGTGACATCACTGATGACATCTCAAATGACATCACTGATGACATCATCCAGTGACTATGGGTTTCTATAAAATGTAAATATGGTTTTTATATATATATATATATATATATATATTACCTACTGGCGGTCGCCAGTAGGTATATATAGTTAGGATTTTTTCTCTATGGGTTTTTTGAAAATTCTATGTCTAATAACTTTGGCGTTTGTGGACGGAATTGGCTGAAACTTTCAGGAAAATGGAACATTTTGTTTCTGAGCAGCCCTTGAAAATTTGGGGGGGGTTCGTCAAGGGGGGGCTGAGAAAAAAGGGGGGTCCCAAAACGTGTTTTTAACATTGAGTTTTCCATAGGGCGGTTGGCCTCACTTTTAGCCCGAACGGCTGAATGGATTTGCACGAAACTTGGCAAAACTGTAGGGACTGGTAGCCCGATGTGCCTTTTGTAGGTCTCAATATATGTGCTACAGTGGATTTTGAGAAATTAACGTTTAAAAAAAGATATATATCTGTAACAGCGGACCGGGCAGCGCTCCAGGACGCGTACTTTTCGCGCAACGGAGCTTTGTGAAGCGAAGCTGATTGGTTCTCCGGCGTCTGTCAACATTCCAAACAGTCCGTAGCGGCCGCCATCTTGTCTCTCGGTAGGATCGAGAGACAAGAGGAGGCCAAAGCGAAGGGGCAAATGACCATAAGGGGGAATAGTAGATCCTCGCTGACCCCCTACGTTTGATGTGGAGGTTTTAAAAGGGCTCCGCGGGGCAAAAAAAAAATAAAATAATAATAATCGAACGGCTGAATGGATTTGCACGAAACTTTGCAAAATATTAGGGACTGGTAGCCCGATGTGCCTTTGCTAGGTCTCAATATATGTGCTCCAGTGGATTTTGAGAAATTAACGTTCAAAAAAAGATATATATCTGTAACAGCGCTCCGCTTCGCGTACTTTTCGCGTTACGGAGCTTCGCGAAGCTGATTGGTTCTCCGGCGTCTGTGAACATTCCAAACAGTCCGTAGCGGCCGCCATCTTGTCTCTCGGTAGGATTGAGAGACAAGAGGAGGCCAAAGCGAAGGGGGAAATGACCATAAGGGGGCATAGTAGATCCTTCCTGACCTCTTAGGTTTGATGTACCATTTTGTCAAGTTTGGTGTAATTCCGTTCAGCCATTCAGGCTGTAGACGTATGTAAATGTCCTATGGAAAATTGCATGGGGAAAACACATTTGAAAGTGTTGAAATTTAGAACCAATTAAAATGTTACTTTGGTTTTGTATTTGTGTGTGATGAAAGTTAATTGGTTATGTATATATGTCAAATGAGAGGAAACCACAGCCATTTTGTGATACTACTGTCTGAGGTACATTTGTGAGGAATTTTTGGTGGTGAATTTCTGGTGTTTGATTTACACAGTACTAACACTTTTCCTACTTTTGAAAAGGTGAGTTGTTAATTTGTAAGGGGAACTATGTTGTACACTTGAAGATAATTTGAAAAATGTTTTCTGTTATTTATTTGCAGTCCTTCTGTTATACTAAATACTTGATAAAGTTAGTTTTATATTATGTATTACTAAAAACGATAAATGAAAGTGATTATTTTTTTCTGCAATTTACAGCAAGCAATTTCAAAATAAAATGGCTCACAATGAAGAGACCGTGGCAATTTCTTTTGAATTGTCCACTACATTGATTGAAATTGAGAGCACCAATAATGAAATATTGTCACAAGGAGGACATGACTTGTATGATTCCATTAGATTGATTGAAATGGACAGCACCAAGAATGAAATATTGTCACAAGGAGATGACTTGAATGATTCCACTACATTGATTGAAATTGAGAGCACCAATAATGAAATATTGTCACAAGGAGGAGATGGCTTGTATGATTCCATTAGATTGATTGAAATGGACAGCACCAATAATGAAATATTGTCACAAGGAGGAGATGACTTGAATGATTCCACTACATTGATTGAAATTGAGAGCACCAATAATGAAATATTGTCACGAGGAGATGACTTGAATGATTCCACTACATTGATTGAAATGGACAGCACCAATAATGAAATATTGTCAGAAGGAGGAGATGACTTGAATGATTTTTTTGATCAATCTCTTGATGGCGAATTTATCGAGTGTTTGGAGACCATAGAGTTACAAGAATCATCATTGCAGACTTTTAATGAGGAGATTCCAGATGAGATGATTGAAGAGGAAATTACTGATGAGGACATGTTACTAGTTGTTTCAAATTTAGAAAATTCTGAAGAATAAATTTATATTTAGAAATCAAAAATTGTTTGAGACATTATTTATTTTTATTTTTAATTTATGAGGTTGTAGCGAAGTGATTGTAGTATAAAATGAGACTTATAGTATAGAGTGCAACATTTTTATGTTACATGGTAAGTTTACTCATATTTACTTCCCTTCTGCCACTATATTATCTCCAATGTGTATTTGACATGTCTTCTTCATCTCCGGCCTCCTTTCTCTCAGTGTGTGTCTCCGATGCATCTTATCGCTGGTATTTTGTGTAATTACAGAAGAGAGTAAAATAAAATAGTTCGGAACGTGAAAAGGGGGCAAAGTAGAGTACTCCTCACCCCCTAGGCCTTTTTAGGCGGTCCCAAAAGGATCAGTTTCTGCTTTCCTGAGAGATTATGGTATGAGTTCCATATACCACAATAACTTGCATTACAACATGCAAGATATCTATCTCCTATTACCAACTTTTGGAGATATTCGCGCTAAGCGCGAATATCTCCAAAAAGTAACACCTGCCCTGAGCAGTTCTTAGCCATGTTATCCAATGGGAGGTGGATAACATGGCTAAGAGCATTAGCTCGGTAATGTATGAATATCGCTGAGTTTTTAGCGATATTCATGCATTGCGGCCGTTTATTATCGCATTTGTGATAAACCTTGATAATAGCAAGGTTTATCTTCGGTAATTTCTGATGATGCTTAGCGGTAAAAAATTCGTTGGTAAGCATCGTTAGCGATAAATATCGCTTAACTTTGGTAATATGCCCCAACGTCTGTTAACGTTCGATTCGAAGGAAATGAGGAAGTGTTGAAAAACATTGTCTGCGCCATCTTGCCTTTTTTGAAATGCCACACTTTTGTCGTGCACGGCAGCCATTTTAGATGTCTTGACCAGACCCACTCTCTGCACGCTGTCGATTCGTAGCATGGCTCCTCACCCTCGCAAGCATCTTCCCCAGGCACTGGTCACCCCCGCTCTCTGTCTTATGCATGGGCAATAAACCTCCCCCCATCTGCGCTGCTCTTCCCTGAGAATCACACTGTGCCCGCCCGACACCTCCCTTTCGCCCTATTCACTACCGCACCCTCTGACACTCCTCTTCCTCTGTGTCCGATTGTCCAGGCTATCAGCTAGCCCTGCAGATGTAGTTTATGGCCCCAGCTGTAAAGAATCACCCCTCTTCAAAGGAGTTATAGTAGATCAAGGCCCACACCCGATGAGATCCGTCACACCACACGTGTTCCTACTATCTGAAAACTATCCTGTATTGTGATTGGGGAGGGGACAGAGCCTGAAGCGGAAGATTCCAGGAATGACTCTTTGTACATCAAAGTTTTTACAATTATGTGTCACATTAAAAATATATAGCACTCCAACAAAGTAGTAGGAATATAAAACTTTAATAACATATAAATATATACAAGAAAACAAAAACAGTAAAAACATTTAAACAACGAAGAGACCGTGGCAATTTCTTTTGAATTATCCAATAGATTTATTGAAATTGACAGCACCAATAATGAAATATTCTTGTCAGTAGCGGTCTGTTGTGCGAATAGTTCCAAGGCAGCAGAACGCGCTGAAATCTAGATGGCACGAAAGTGATGTCTAGCAAGTTGCCGCCCAGCAAATAACGGCGTGGGGCGCCGCGGGGGTGAGTGAGTCCAGTAGGCACCACAGCTATTCTTAGCGGCATTGCAGAATTACTGCTGGGGACAATGGCTGTGCTGTAGCAGGGTCACAGCAGAAACAAAAAGGATTCTGTTGAAGATGTTGTTGGTTTTCAATTTGAAAACAGTTCTGGTGTCAACTGCTATGCTATTGTAGTGGTTAATGTTTTGTTTTCTCTAGAAAATGTAAAAGAGGGGGAGGCAGTCCAAAGTTCCGTTAAAAGGGCAAAGGAAAGGATCGGTGGTTTGAACTATCAGTCAAAAAGGGGAGGGGGTGCAACAATTTTTCCTACCGGGTCACACTGTGCTTTCACCGGAAGTGAGGTCTGCAGGATTCTAGTAATTCAAAGTGAGGCTGGCGCCGACGTCCCGCGGATACAGTTTCGTCACTCCACGGGTGATCATGGCAGTCATTCCCCATCGGGGGTCGGAGACTCCCGCGGCTCCTCTAGAATCTTCAAGGTCGTGGAGGACTACGGTGGTGGAGTCAACCAGTGACCGGGCCATTTCTTTATGCTGGGCCCGCTCTTGCCAGGTCGACCGCCATTTTGAGAGTTCGGTAGCTACTGGCGATCGCGGGGTCAAATGAGCGGACGGGCTCCACCCTGCCGGGCGAGACGTTGCAGCATAGCCACAGTGGAAGAACCCTTTTCCGGGCGCCTGGAGCGCTGAGGGTGCAGCTGGGAAGCCTCCACCTGGGGAGGCGGGAGAGGCCTGTTCGCACCGTCTCTCCCTGCCAGTGCATCCCACGGCGTCTCGCTTGAGATTTGTTATGGCCGGACCAGGCGATGAGGACGAGGGGGGGGGGGTCGGAGGCATGTGCAAGACATCCCCCCCCCAGTGTTGTCGCAGCCATTTTTCAAGAAAGAAGAAGTGTCCCGTCCGTCTTCGGGCCGGGCTTCCGGTAGATGTCGGCCGGACGCCCCTGGCTCTGGCCCCATTAACGGGTTTCTTGGTTTATTGGCTGCAGCCGGATCCCGTCGGCCTCGGCCCCCCGACCGTTGGTGGCCGGACCGGAAGAGCATGTGGCGGGACTACCTGCAACTCTCAAGGGCCACCGCGGCCGGACTGGGAGAGAGAGGGGAGGGTCGAGGAGACATTCCCCCCCCCCTGCAACTGTTCAGCGTTGTAAAGGCAATCCCCTGGCCGGGTCCCGCTGGTCTCGGCCTCTCCTCCGGCTACACCCTACGTTAGGATCTCCTGGCCGAGGCGTGGCAGCAGGACCTGCTTTATATGGGCTGCTCCCGGCTGGGCGTAGCCGGAACCCTGCCCCACCTTGGAAGTTTCCAGAGTGGGGGCGGATGTTCTACTGACTTGCATTTTCCCTAGTCTATCGATTTTTTGGGCGTGGCAGGCGGTGGGACAGCGAGGGGTGATTTGGTTTCTCTTACTGTTTTTCTGGTCTCTCACCACTGGCATATTTCTAACGTTTTCTTGTTTCTAGGACATTAATAGGTTTTATCATTACGTTATGTTATCGTTTCTTTGTTCGTTGTTTAATAAAAGTTCATGTTCATCAGTGGCCTACTGATTTTCGATTTCCTATTCTTTTCTTTCCAGGTTGTTTCATGCTAAAGTTTCTGTTAACAGGATACAGTGATCACTTCGTTATTATTGCATATGTCTTTTTCACTAGGGGTGCTCTCTGGTCGGGCCAGATGACGTATGTCTAGTAAATGGTCCGGGTGAAACAGGTGCATCAATCAATCAATCAATGAGGAATGAAATAGGTACGACGTGTTAAAGGCTTGCGTTACCTACCCTTCACTATCTGCAAAGGGAGAGAGAATATTCCTATTCTTCCTCGTTTGCAGGCAGAGAAGATCCTTAAGAGAACCAACTTCGAACAATTCAATGCTCGATTCAAACAATCAACAAGGGGTACTGTGAACACAAATGAACGCCGCTTATGTACATACGCATTGCTATTTTCAACAGGTTGTTCCTAATGTTTCTATTTTAGCGAGGTCAAAAAGAGATCCCATTAGTGGCCTACTGATTTTGCTCGATTCCTTTTGTTTTTTTACACGGTTTTTCGCTATCTGCAAAGACTAAACAGAGTATTTTGACTCTGTGCTTGTTTGTAAATAGAGAATGAACCAAAGAGAACAATCAATCAAATGGAGAGAGAAGCAGGCACGACGGATTACAAAGGGGGCAAAGGGCTGCGTTAACTACCCTTCACTATCTGCAAAGAGAGAGTACTCCTAATAGAAATGAGGGGTGGGGGGTAGCATTCAAAGCAGATCAGTGTGCATAAACACGAAAATGTTTTTACTTACCACGTACTTGACATTCGACAGCTTATGATATTTGCTATTAAAAAACCATTGAAATTCACTGAAAAAACCATAGGTTATAGACCATATATAGTTAGGAATTAGCATTTACAAAACCTTGAAAATTCACTGAAAAAACCATAGGTTATAGACCATATATAGTTAGGAATTAGCATTTAAAAAACCTTATTTTACTCACACAAAACCATTGAAATTCCATATATAGTTAGTTGCACTAACTATATATCGCGCACCCGCAATCCACTGCTGATGATGTCACATATTACATCATTCATGACATGGTCAGTGACATCACTGATGACATCACTGATGACATCTCAAATGACATCACTGATGATATCTCATTTGACATCAATGGTCACATCAATGATGATATCATTAATGTGACAATACAATGCATCTCCTCACACTTTAATATAACCTCTGTTACACCCAGTGTTAAATACAGAGTATAATTTTTGAAACCATTGACACACCAATACTAGTTACTACATACGCACTCACTGATTCCTACGTCTACACACACATTCACTCATTCACCCATACAATCATTCATACATACAATCACTCATCTTTACAACACTATCATATGCACTCATACACCTATACAGACACTCACACTCTGCCACTCATCCATGGAGTTACTCACACACCTAGTCAGTCCTGTAAAGAATCAATCACAGTTCCATTTTCTAATCTATACAGTTAAACATAGAGTACCTTACATTTTAAAACATATACTAACACATACTTACTCTCTTATAGAATCACTGATACAAGTACACATTGATCTGCACAGAGTCACACACCTCCCAGCCAGCCATACACACACTCAGTCTCCCATACAAATACTTGTGCAACCAATCAATAACCCATATAGCTACTTATATAGCTACTGATCAACACATGCAGCAGCTTGCACAACAACAGACATGCTGATGCACACTTTCAGACAGTTTAGTCACTAACCCGTGCATTTAGTAAGACGCATTTAATCACTCACTCATACAGTCAATCACGCACCTACTAAAACCTTCATTCAGACACTTATACATCCACTCATTCTTCAATATGTAAAACATATTTAAACTTTACAGAAACACATAATCACTGGATGTTGTCATCAGTGATGTCATTTGAGATGTCATCAGTGATGTCATCAGTGATGTCATTTGAGATGTCATCAGTGATGTCATCAGTGATGTCACTGACCATGTCATGAATGATGTAATATGTGACATCATCAGCAGTGGATTGCGGGTGCGCGATATATAGTTAGTGCAACTAACTATATATGGAATTTCAATGGTTTTGTGTGAGTAAAATAAGGTTTTTTAAATGCTAATTCCTAACTATATATGGTCTATAACCTATGGTTTTTTCAGTGAATTTTCAAGGTTTTGTAAATGCTAATTCCTAACTATATATGGTCTATAACCTATGGTTTTTTCAGTGAATATATATATATATATATTCCATATATAGTTAGTTGCACTAACTATATATCGCGCACCCGCAATCCACTGCTGATGATGTCACATATTACATCATTCATGACATGGTCAGTGACATCACTGATGACATCACTGATGACATCACTGATGACATCTCATTTGACATCATTCTTGTGCTAATACGATAAACCTCTTCAGACTCTAATATAACCTTAGATACACTCAGTGTATACAGACACTCACACACTGTCACTCATCCATGGAGTTACTCACACACCTAGTCAGTCATGCAAAGAAACAATCTCACCTCCATTTCCTCAACTATACAGTTATACACACCTTACTTATTCAAACATATACTAACACATATTTACTCTCTTATACAATCCCTGATACAAGTTCACAATGATCCATACAGCCACTCACACATTCAGTGGCTCTCATGCACAGTTATTTATATATGCCAACTCTCACATGTACTGTGTTTTACATATGTACTTACTATGACATGTAGCATTGAGATATCCATTCACTCATCAATACACTCATGCACACAGTCAACCGCCCATGTAGCTTTTTCCACATGCACTCTTGAACTCATACACCTAGTGAATCAACTGCTCACACATCTATGCACAGAGTCACACACCTCCCAGCCACCCCCACACAAACTCAATCTCCCATAGAAATACTTGGGCAACCAATTAATAACACATATAGCCTCTCGTATAGCTAATGATCAACACATGCAGCAGTTTACATCACAACAGACATAATGATGCACAAATTAAGACAGTTTAGTCACTAACCCATGCATTCAGTGAGACACATTTAATCACTCACTCATACAGTCAGTCACGCACCTACTAAATCCTTCATCCAGACACTTATACATCCACTCATTCTTCAATATCTAAGACATATTTTAACTTTACAGAAACATACAGTCACTGGATGTTGTCATCAGTGATGTCATTTGAGATGTCATCAGTGATGTCATCAGTGATGTCACTGACCATGTCATGAATGATGTAATATGTGACATCATCAGCAGTGGATTGCGGGTGCGCGATATATAGTTAGTGCAACTAACTATATATGGAATTTCAATGGTTTTGTGTGAGTAAAATAAGGTTTTCTAAATGCTAATTCCTAACTATATATGGTCTATAACCTATGGTTTTTTCAGTGAATTTTCAAGGTTTTGTAAATGCTAATTCCTAACTATATATGGTCTATAACCTATGGTTTTTTCTGTGAATTTCATTGGTTTTTTAACAGCTAATATCTGTAGCTGTAAAATGTATTCTTCTTTAAATCCAAAAATATATTTTATATGTTTATGAATAATTTTTTTTTTAAATATTTTTTTTTCTTCGTTCCCGCTTCGCGAATCGGGAAGCTTCCCGTTAGCTGACCTTGATGCCGCGAAATAGACCGCGAGCCGGTAAACGTTTCTTTACCGCAAGTGCCGCGTTAGAAAACAACATCGTGACGCCTCCCGTCCGCATGACGTTTCACGTTGTCGCGTGATACGTCATATGACGTGCTACGTTAGCGAACTGGTACGCGAAGCGAGTCGCAAAGCGCAGGTTTCTGGAAGCAAACCGGGAGGCCCTGCAAAGCGCTTAACGTAAACACAGCAAGTCATGTGACTTGGTAATAACACTTTTCATTGGTTCATTTCACTTTTGGTTTCCTAATGATGTAAGACTAGGTCATATAATCTAAAATGAACACTTTTGATTGGTTGAGAACTCTTGTTTTTCCCAAATGATGAAAATCCCTCCTTCTTTCCTCACTCTGACTTTCATCATTGTGAGAGAAAGACCCTTTGTGATCACTGAGCAATGGCTTCTTTAGTAGCTTCAGCTGGTGCTTCCCCACCACCTCCACCACATCCAAGGAAGAGTGGACCACCTGCTCAAGTTGTAATTCAACAAGAAGAAGAAGAAGAGGAACAGGAGGACGAGCACGAAGAGAGGCAGTTTTTGCCTGAGCAGCCCAAGACGTCTCACCGGAAAGAAAACTTCATTTGGCAATTTTTTAAAATTCCCAAAGGTCAGAAAAAAGTAAATGCAAGATACGTAACTTGCCTTATATGTCAAGATAGACTGTCCAGAGGGACCGACAAAAAATACAGTTTCTGAAACTACACAATGCATCGCCATATGACTAGGTGGCATCCTAACAACTACAGTGCTGCACAGTTTCGGAACGACCTAGATAATCTCCCTATTATGGCCAGAAGATCTGTTGTACCGGAAGTAACGGGACCAGAGGGCAGGGAGATGGTGCCAAATATACAAATGAGATTTGGTGAAGTAAAACACACCTGCGTATTTTGCGATGGATTCATTTCCTACGGAGAAAGAAGCATCACTCTGATCAACAGAGCTATTGACTATCATATGCAAGTTTGTCCGAAACGCCCAAAATAATAAATACTTCTTTTTTTTGTTTTGTTGCTCCTGTTGAGCCCTTTACAATGAATCGTTTTCATTGCCCCCTCCAAGAAAAACCCAAAAAAATATAAAACTGTTCCGAAAAATTCAAAAACAGTAAAAAAATGTTCAGAAAAATAAAAAAAAAAGTTCTTTTCAGAACTACCTCCCCGTTATTAAAAAATTGGTACAATATTTGGAACTGTGCCAACCTCTATTTCTCTTAGTTCGCTTCCTAGTTCGCTCGCTGGTACGCGAACTGGAAGCGAACCAAAAACAGTAAGTATAAGGGAAGGAAACACACACTTATGTTAAAAGAAAGACAGCTATAGGGGAGTAAACTAGAGATACCATTACCCATAATCCACTGCTGATGATGTCACATATTACATCATTCATGACATGCTCAGTGACATCATCAGCAGAGGATTGCGGGTTTTTTGGCAACATGCCTTATCCACGGTTTAATAACGCTGCCTTTTGCTTTATATAAGTTTTCAAATTGTATGAAATATATACCAATAGGTCGTTATGAACCTTTAGGTAGTGCTTTTCTTCATGAGGTCTGGTCGCTTCCATACACATACAGATGTTTCAAAGATGATCAAGAAGTTTATCTGAATGGAGAGGAATGCACTGAGACGCCAGATCATTCACTAATGTGTAGGCACATACAGTTACACGATTCATGCAACAAACACCGACCAAATATGGCTTGCGTGTTGCAAGGCACGCCAGTTCCTGCTATCATCCCCACGTTCAAGTTGTTGGAAAATGGTAGTTATTTGATGCTCAATAATGAAGATTGTTCTGAGTTAATTAAAAGTATTCCTTTTATCGTAACAGTAAGTGAACGGGTTATTTGCTGCAGAAATGTTCTATTTCCTCCCACACATGAACATAGGGAGTTTTCAATCTGGCCACAAATACCAACCTTGGGACACGTTTCAACGGCATGGCAAGAATAAGAGCTCTTTTGTCTCAGAGAGAGGTGGCCTTGAGTTCGGCCCGTGAAACTTTCGTACTTCACATAGCGAACACCCGTACACAGGTTTGCCTTTCAATTTCAGCAACATGTTTCCGACTATCTTTAACGCATCCTCCACAAAATCCCTGGCACACTTTTTTAAAGTTGTTACCAGTGGTCTCGTGACTTCATTTGAGAAAATCTTTGGAGTCATCCCTGCTTCTTTTCATTGTATTTTCTGCACTCTGGTTCGTGGATTGGCATTTTTACTTGCATTACCAGCGGACGCTCTTGTGCTTTTTTACATTTTTAAATATGGATGTCCCTCCTATGCAACCTCCGACCCTGCAGCTGCTGACACTGTTCCGCAATCGCATGCTAGAATATTATGGCACAATGCCGTTGGCGATATTAAGCACGGCATATGGATTATCTTTTCGGTTCTCCTACTTCACCTGTGTCCAGCCTGTATTTCACTGCCTGACCTGTGATTTCGATTGGGCCATTGATTTGTGTCTCTGCGGACCGGTTTCTCCTGACGTCGACTTTAATCAGCTGATGACTCCTATCATTACTCACGAGTTGGTTTGTCCTGGCGAAAGGATTATGGCTGTGGCATTGATGCATGGACTACTTGGTCCCTGGAATTTACTGGCGGCAGCACAGTCTTTCTTGGAAGAGAGCTTTCTTGAAAACCCACCGAGCTGTCCTCTGATGGTGATAGAGGATCCGGTGCTGGGAGAGCACGTATGTTCTTTTCCGCTTTTAAATTGGATGGCTGAACTGTTTTCGGATGAAGACGGTGACTTCCTATTGGAGGCTGTTGCAGCTTATTTTGCATACACAGTTATGTCATAGACCTTTTTCATGTTTGATATGCTGAGTACTAGCATTTCATTGACAATTCATTGACTTATTTGTCAAGTTTTTATTATTTACCTTGCCTATTGGCTTAAGACTCGATAAAGTACTTGGCTGTTTTATTTTTCTTTAGCATTGAATTTTCCTAGTTTTTAATGCTTTACCTTGCGGACCGTCCACATATAAACTTGCAATCTGCTCTCATGAGATGGCACTTCTATTATCTTATTCAGTTCGTTTCCGGATCATGAGGAGGTGTCATCTAGGTCCTGGATATCTTTACACCGTGTTAAGTTAGCATGGGCTCATTACCGGTTTAAACGCCATTTTTCCTTTTTTGCAACTTCTGCACACGACACTTAGTTGTTGCTTTAGCTTTCCACCTAGTAGTTCATCGTGGTTTACATGAGAATAATATGTTATTGGTCTACTATCTGCTTTACTTGTTAAACTATATCTGTACAGCGAGTGCTAAAGTTTCAAGAACAACACGATACAGAATTGTTATGAGGTCTGATCTCCACGACTTCATACTCATAACATAAGTGCAACTTCTGCCAATTCTGGGCATGAGGCGGGTTTTATATTGCTTTGCCGAACACACATACACAACAGTTGATGCGGTTCACATGAAGAGAGAGCTGGTGTATGCTGATGTGATTCCTTCAAATCTAAGACACTAAAGTATGGGCACGCCCTAAACCAACACAAAGAGACCTTCTTAGCAAATAATATAATATGTGTATTAGGGAGGGTGAGATATAAGCAGCCGCGGGCCGTGGAGGGAGTTACGATGGGGCAGGGAGGCGGGGAGGGGGAGAAGCAGGGTGGAGCCCTCTCTACCTTGCCCCTCCCCCTCCCCGCCTCCCTGCCCCACCGTAACTCCCTCCACGGCCCGCGGCTGCTTATAAGTGTTGCTAACTCTTATTCATTTACAGCATGTTAACATACTGTCACCATTCGCTTTTTATGTACTAGTAACTATGCTGGTAATTTTGCTACTGATAATATGTGTACTTGTATTCTCCACCCTGCTTCTCCCCCTCCCCGCCTCCCTGCCTCACCGTAACTCCCTCCACGGCCCGCGGCTGCTTATAAGTGTTGCTAACTCTTATTCATTTACAGCATGTTAACATACTATCACCATTCACTTTTTATGTACTAGTAACTATGCTGGTAATTTTGCTACTGATAATATGTGTACTTTTATTATCTAAGGTACTACGCCTGAGAAGACGGCATTAGTAAATAAACATTTCAAATACACATCTGTTCTTCTTAACTCCATGTTCTGGTTTCTAAGAAATCTATAACGACCGACTGTTCATGAGTTCCACGTATCCTGAGGTACTATAAGTTCATATTCTGGATTGTCTAAACATTGAGAGTTTGTTATATCCAATGTGACACTGTACCTAGCTTGCTAAATAGTTTTTGATTACTAACGTGAGTTTTGGGACACCCTAATTCGCCGAGGTTCCAATCCTCTGTCCACAGTTCTGTGTGAGAACAGAAACCCTGCGACAGGGGCACCCCCGACCCTTGCTGGAGCTTCATCACACTTGCGATACAACTCCAGCAATGCATTCGCCGAGGTTCCAATCCTCTGTCCACAGTTCTGTGTGAGAACAGAAACCCTGCGACAGGGGCACCCCCGACCCTTGCTGGAGCTTCATCACACTTGCGATACAACTCCAGCAATGCGCCACCTTTACGGCACAGATACATCACGCATCTGTGCTGTTTTTGCCCCATGATGCGCCGCATTGTAAATGCAGCACACCATAGGTGACGGAACAGCGGCACAGAATGACTAACACATCCCTGGTGATGCGCCAGTCATCATAAATGTATCCCTATGCTTCTTATCTTGTTAGAGATGAACCGCCATATGTATCATCAAAGTTATTTGCATTTCCTAAATAGCGAACTTTAAGGAATAAATAGCGATTCTTTACCATTCCTAGTTTGCGATGAGCTATTTGCTAATTAGCCGAATGTAGCCCAATGAAGCCCAATGTAGCCCAATGTAGCCCAAAGATGGCCGCCAGACACACAAAAAAACAAATGTAGCCCAAATATCAGCCAGATGTAGCCCAACTATAGCCCAGTGACAGAATGACCAATCAGCTTCGCAAACCTCCGTTACGCGAAGCGGAGCGCTGTTACAGATATATATCTTTTTTTGAACGTTAATTTCTCAAAATCCACTGGAGCACATATATTGAGACCTAGCAAAGGCACATCGGGCTACCAGTCCCTAATATTTTGCCAAGTTTCGTGCAAATCCATTCAGCCGTTCAATTATTATTTTTATTATTTTTTTTTGCCCCGCGGGGCCCTTTTAAAACCTCCACATCAAACCTAGGGGGTCAGGGAGGATCTACTATGCCCCCTTATAGTTATTTCCCCCTTTGTTTTGACCTCCTCTTGTCTCTCGATCCTACCGAGAGACAAGATGGCGGCCGCTACGGACTGTTTGGAATGTTGACAGACGCCGGAGAACCAATCAGCTTCGCTTCACAAAGCTCCGTTGCGCGAAAAGTCCGCGAACCAGAGCGCTGCCTGGTCCGCGCTTACAGATATATATCTTTTTTTAAACGTTAATTTCTCAAAATCCACTGGAGCACATATATTGAGACCTACAAAAGGCACATCGGGCTACCAGTCCCTACAATTTTGCCAAGTTTCGTGCAAATCCATTCAGCCGTTCGGGCTAAAAGTGAGGCCAACCGCCCTATGGAAAACTCAATGTTAAAAACACGTTTTGGGACCCCCCTTTTTTCTCGGCCCCCACTGGACGAACCCCCCCCGAATTTTCAAGGGCTTCTCAGAAACAAAATGTGCCATTTTCCTGAAAATTTCAGCCAATTCCGTCCACAAACGCCAAAGTTATTAGACATAGAATTTTCAAAAAACCCATAGAGAAAAAATCCTAACTATATATACCTACTGGCGACCGCCAGTAGGTAATATATATATATATATATATATATATATATATATATATATATATATTCATTGAAAAAACCATAGGTTTCACATACGTTTTAGTTAGGAATTAGCATTTAAAAAACCATGCAAATTAATTGAAAAAACCCTAGTTTTCACACGTTATAGTTAGCTGAACATTTCTCTCATACAAAACCTTTGAAATTCCTCCGTTATAGTTAGCTCAGCTAACTATAACTTGCGCGCCCGCAATGCACTGCTGATGACATCACATATAACATCACTCATGACATGGTCAGTGACATCACTCATGACATCACTGATGACATCACTATAACTATAATTATAATGGGATTTAACTTTCAACACTCGCAATAGGAAAAGTTACGAACCAATCAAATCTCTACTTTTAAAGTCACATGGCTTTGCGTACGCACGATGTTCTACCGCGATTTGTGTAATTCTTTTTAAAAGTAATATAGGATTATTAAAAGTATTTTAAAAAAATCTTAGTTATCCCAAATGTCTGCCCATAGTATCTAGATTAAATACATACATGTTTTAAACCAAGTAGAAACAATGCCCCCTTTCGCGTACAGAACACCGTACATGACGTCACACCAAAGCTTTATGGGGACGTATAACGGCAAAGCATATTCGTACCGTATGCACGGGTACACACTAAGTATGATAAGCAGTACAAACTATGGTGCGATCACCCTCTCAGTGACAAAGCAGACCTCAGGGCGCGCTAAGGACAATGATTAGAAGTGCTGACTCATTGCAGATCCAATTCTGGCCCTGCCTCTGCGTACATTATAACACCGCCCCATCTCTCTCTGTTGTTAATGGTTAGTGCACACACTCATACTTGCACATGCGCGGTGCACGCCCGCCCACACTACCCACATGCCACCACCTAGCATGCTTGCTATCATTTAGCCTGGAAACCAATACATTACCCATTGGCATGTCCCCCAGGGCCATCATTCTTGCATACCGCAAAAATGCTACCAATGACGGTCCTGGCCTTGGTGTGATCAGCCCCCGCGGTTCCCATATAATGCGGGCACTGACGTGAGCATGCTCTCTTTTGCATGCTACGATGACAGACAGACTGTCGAAAACACCCCAGACTCAGCAAAACTACAGCCTTTCAACACGACAAAAGACGACAGAAGCAAAGGTAAGAGAAGACGTCACAACATCAGCCTCCACTGTAAATTGTATATACATAATACTATTTTTTCTATCCTTCAATGGTTTTAAATTGTACTTACATAATTGAAATATTTCTTTATAAGTCACGAGGTCCTATACACCTCTAATCTTAAAAATTGTGCGTGCATAAATTTCTGTGTCGTATGTCTGTACTACGCCACGTGCTTAGGCCTCTATTATTATTAATTGTGCGTCCATGATACTATTTTCTTTTCTGCGTCACAAGGCCATCCCAGGCCTCTATTAACTTATTGATCTTCCTTTGTTTGCTGGAGCAGCAACAGTCTTAACTACGGAATATTAAGAACCCACATTAAATTCACTTTTGATAGTAGTTACACAACTCAGTTTACGATGACTAATCAAAATGTCCTTTTGTTTCCCTCACCAAACATCGTTCAGAAGCAACCACGGCCTATTGAGCAAGAGCAATGGAATTCTCTGCAACCTATTGAATATACTTTGACGTACAGGCAGACTTCAATCGAATGGTGAACTCCGGTGTTAGTAACGCAGTAGGCACTTCCATATAGACACCACTTGAACGCGGCACTATAACAACTGAAATATACCAGGTACACTGCACTCGTAAAACTGTACTGTTAGCTTTATTTGTGAAACGAGAAAGGGTCATAACATCAACCCTTGGAGACAAAATTATCGCCACTTTATCGGCAGCAAACTGCACTAAAGTGGCCATAATAGGTTTGAACATATGCTCTATGGAATTCCAATCGATGCTCATGTTAGATGTGAAGGACATCTGACATGAGCTTCGATTGGAATTCCATAGAGCACATTATCAAACCCATTATCGCCACTTTAGCGACACTTTCCTGCTGATAAAGTGGCAATAATTTTGTCGCCCAGGCTTGATATTATGGCCCAGAGTGCGTAGTGTACAGCAGCTTCTTTGTAAAATCTATAATTACCTCCGAGCAGTGACAACAGATAGGTTACAACAGTCTGACAAACAGATCCACAACCTTGTTACGCCTCTTTTGAGTCACTTTTAACATGGGTAAAGTGATGCAAGGAGCTAGTAAATCTACGTCTGGTTCAACAAAAAATCTCAACTCCAGACTCTGCGACACAGTTTTAATGTTGTTTTCTCTCTCTCTCCCACTCTCTGTGGCATCATTTCTCTTTCTCTCTTAAACTTAGACACTGCTGTCTGCTTGGACGTGTAGAAGATCTGCTCAACTTAAGTTGTCAACTCCACTTCCTAATGTGTTTGGCGCAAAGTTTACACAACGGTAAGCACAGAGGCCTAGATCTACAAATCCTTCATAGGAATGCATTAGAAATAATTCGGCATAACGGGCGTCAGTAACGCAGTAGGCACTTCCATATAGACACCACTTGAACGCGGCACTATAACAAGTAAAATGTACCAGGTACACTGCACTCATAAAACTGTAGTGTTAGCTTTATTTGTGAAACGAGAGAGGGCCATATTATCAACCCTTGGCGACAAAATTATCGCCACTTTATCGGCAGCAAACTGCCGCTAAAGTGGCCATAATAGGTTTGATAATATGCTCTATGGAATTCCAATCAAAGCTCATGTTAGATGTGAAGGACATCTGACATGAACTTCGATTGGAATTCTATAGAGCATATTATCAAACCCATTATCGCCACTTTAGCGACTCTTTCCTGCCGATAAAGTGGCAATAATTTTTGTCGCCCAGGCTTGATATTATGGCCCAGAGTGCGTAGTGTACAGCAGCTTCTCTGTAAAATCTATAATTACCTCCGAG
This sequence comes from Lissotriton helveticus, assembly GCF_964261635.1. Taxonomy (NCBI): domain Eukaryota; kingdom Metazoa; phylum Chordata; class Amphibia; order Caudata; family Salamandridae; genus Lissotriton; species Lissotriton helveticus. Next base: position 1,477,046,249 of record NC_136065.1, read on the forward strand.
CAGTGACAACAGATAGGTTACAACAGTCTGACAAACAGATCATCAACCTTATTACGCCACTTTTGTGTCACTTTTAACATGGGTAAAGTGATGCAAGGAGCTAGTAAATCTATGTCTGGTTCAACAGAAAATCTCAACTCCAGACTCTGCGACACAGTTTAATGTTTCTCACTCTCTCACTCTCTGTGACATCATTTCTCTATCTCTCTTAAACTTAGACACTGCTGTCTACTTAGACGTGTAGAAGATCAGCCCACCTGAAGTTGTCCATCCCAGTGGCTGCAGTGTTTGGCCGCAAGGTTTATACAACGGTAAGCACAGAGGCCTAGATCTACAAATCCTTCATAGGAATGCATTAGAAATAAGTCGCCATAACGGGCGTCAGTAACGCAATAGGCACTTCCATATAGACACCACTTGAACGCGGCACTATAACAGAACAGGAATATACGAGTCACACTGCACACGTAAAACTGTAGAGTTACCACAACTTGTAATGCTTCAGCTCATTTACTTACATCTACATAATTCTAAACTCTAATTTTCTGTTTTCTTTTGCAGATTACCAATCGGACACCTTTTGGAATCCATTTCACAATTTCTTTATAACATTGTTTAAGTTATTTTGCCAGTTCTAATATAGTTATAATTGAGTTTAGTTTATATTTATTGTTTAATTAAAGTTAATTAAAAAAGCTACATACTTCTTTTATTTTGTGTGGGAGGGGTATAACGATCCACAATAAAAATAATGTTGAAATACTATAGTAAGATATTCAAGACTAGGATTGAAAACTACTGAGTTCTAAGTAACTGATATAATAAATACAACGGTGAGAAACTACTAAAATGGCGGTGGACGGAATACATAATCTTAACTATTAATACTGTACAAAAGTACAGCACCGGATGAATCACACGAACTGGGAAAAGAAAGCGACAGATTTACTAACTGATATAAAGAAAGGTTTGCTTGTTGAACTTGAAGAAAAAAACGTGAACTTCGAAACGACGTTGAGCATGCGAAGAGAATACAACTCCTACACCAACAAAAAGGAAAGCTTTACATACAAAAGGCGATACATTATCGCCGCTTTTATCGACAGGAAACTGCCGATATAGCGGCGATAATGTGCTTGATAATAGGCCCGTGTAACTTCCCATAGCAGCCCAGGTTCTGATCCTAACCTAGGCTGTTATGGTTATTCACAAGTACATATTATCAAGCCCATTATCTCTGCTTTATCGGCAGTTTCCTGCCAATCAAAGCGATGATAATGTATCTCCTTTTGTTGATAATATGGCCCATTGCTCTTTGTATTGACCAGTAAACTTAGGTGCATATTATCAAGGACCGGTGTTAAAATTATCGCCGTTTTATTGGCAAGAAACTGCCGATAAAATGGCGATAATGAGCTTGATAATACGGCCTTGTTATTTCCCATAGAACCCCATGTTAGCACCAGAACATAGGCTTCTATGGGAATTAACAAGGACGTATTATCAAGCCCACCCTCCCAACATTAATAAAAAACTCCAGCCAATGCAGATACCCGGAGCTGGAAGGTCATTTTACATATCACTGCCCCAGAAAGGTGGTGTTCCCCGTGACATGTACAGGGACAGAGAGAGAGAGCTCAAAACATTTTTTTTTTTTAAAAAGACCCGAGGGGTGCCGCTCCCCGAGACTGCGGGGAGTAGGACCGTAACCCCCCCCACATACTTCAAAATAAAACCAGAGGAGTGCTGTTCCCCAGTGCTCGGGGCACCTTACAAGCCCCCATTATGCAGAAATATTGCCCCCGTAATTTACCCCCCCGGGACCTAATGAATAAAACTGACTTCTACTATTTTTTTCACCTTTTCCACCACGTACAAGTACTGCACGAGTACCCCGCCATATTTTATTTTTTTTTAAAATAAAAATTGACCCTAAAGATCCATGTACCACCCCCTGACCAAGACTATAGGCTCAGAATGTTTGTACCCTGCCCCCTTTCCTTATTTCTCAACTTTGTTTTACTGTTTTCTTGTGACTCTGCTCTCCCGACAAACAACATGGCTGCCAACACTTCCTGGTTTGGAGTATTGACAGCCAATCAGCATGCAGCTCCTGCTCTTAATTGTAGGTATTTACATACGCGTACGGCGCGATTTTACTTAAAAAAATAAAATAAACAATAGAGTCTAAAAATCCATGTACGACCCCCTGAGCAAGCCTAGAGGGCCAGAATATCTCTACCCTACCCCCTTCACTTATTTCTCAACTTTGTTTTACTGTTTTCTTGTGACTCGGTTCTAGCGAGGCACAAGATGGCCGCCAACACTTCCTGGTTTCGAGTGTTGACAGACAGTTCACAGCCAATCAGCATGCAGCTCGCGTTCGTAATTGAACAGATTTCACTACGCGTACTGAACTCCGACTCTAGATATCGCTATGATTTTACTTGCAATTTTCTCAGAAACTACTGAACGGATTTACACAATTTAACAAAAACCACAATCTGCGAACAGAACTCTACCTCTCTGCCAAATTTCGTGTAATTCCGTTCAGCCGTTCGGGCTGTAGCCCTGGCTAAAGGTCCGTATGGAAAATTGCATGGGGAAAACACGTTTTGGGACCCCCCTTTTTTCTCGCCCCCCACTTGACGAATCACCCCCAAACTTTCAGGGAAGGAGCGGAACCGAGCAGGCCATTTTCTTGGAGAAATTCATGAAGATTCGTCCACTGGCGCCAAAGTTATTCCAAATAGAATGTTGTGGATTTCCTATGGAAACTAGGTCCTAACTAGAACTACCTACTGGCGACCGCCAGTAGGTAATATATATATTACCTACAGGTGGTCACCAGTAGGTAGTTCTAGTTAGGACCTAGTTTCCATAGGAAAAGCGTTTTTTTTACTTGCCTATATCTTTGGTGCCATTTGACAAAACTTCATGAAATTATCCAAAAAAAGAGTAAGAGTGCTGTGATTCTTGTTGTGCTGGGAAAGTTTTGGGGTGATCTGCCAAGTGGGGGAGTGGGGGATGGGGGGGCGAGAAAAAGGGGGACATCAAAAAACTGCATTTTTAATGTTAATTCCCATAGGACCTTTCAATACAACTACAGCCCAAACTGCTGAACGGAATGACACCAAATTTGGCAGAAAGGTATATTTGGATAGGCAGATTTTGCTTTTTGTTATGTGGTGTAAATCCATTCAGTAGTTGTTGAGAAATTTAAGAGGAAAAAGTTAGCTATATCTGTGGACGAGGATTTTTTGCGTAGACACCGCGAATTACCGCACCGATGCGAGCCAACAGGAATGGTGTGATTGGCTGGCCGCAACCTGAAGAGATAGCTGTAGCTGCCATTTTATGGATCGGGACCGGTTCCGGGGCTGAAAAGTTGTGTGAAAGGTGATATAAGGGGTCAAGGTAGAGGTACTCTGACCCCATGCTTGAAAATGAGGGTGTTAATGACACAAGTTGTTTCCAAAATGGTTTATTTGACCATGCGCGACATTTGCGGTGACATCACGACTATCAGCACGGCCCCCCTGTGTAACGCCGTGGTGACATCACAAATATTGGTGAAAATAAAAAACAAATATATATTCACACACACCCTGAATTTGACTTAGATGCACACAGTCACTCACAGACAGTTATGCGCCAACTGATACACCCATTCAGAAACTCATACACTCATTCACAGTCGCACTTAGACTGGTTTTGTCCAAAAGAGACCAAAACTAAAAGTTGAACCCTTATCCCAGTAAACCGATAATCCACAACATATACTATAATATCACTATATAACTATTTTATACATCTTTAAAAGCATGTGCCTTTCGTGGATACCAAAGTAATCGTGACGCCAGATGTCCCTGTGAATACAAGAAATCCAAATCATAGTTAGTTTTGTTAAAATAAATATATAACAAACAAATTTAACGGTAACACCCTAGTGTCAAACCTTCTGTACAAAACTTGTATATATGTGTTTTTCAGTTTTATAAAAACGCACGAATGTTGCACCAACTTTCGCAACCACAGCAACAACGTCGCTGTGAACAAAAAAATTGTAGGAAAAGATTATGCGTAAAGTAAAAGAAATGAGAAGGAGTAACACAAATATGCCTTTAATTCAGTGATCCATTGTATACACCTCTAATATAGAAATATATATAAAATGTAGAAAAACCTTCTACATTCACTCTGAAAGCAATAGTTATAGAGCTGTTACATTATGAATAAGCAATTAAAAATGTTGATTAATTTGCTTGAAAAACGAAAGGATACTGGAATATAAAATGTATGAAATACAATAAAAAAACTAAAACATTCACAAGAATAACCAAGTGTTACATCGATGCTACAGTGAGGAGACAGAATTTAAAAAAACTTCAAACATTCACTGAAAAAAGCAAAGGTCATGAGTGATGGAATATGTGAGGGCATCTTGTGTTGGAAATTTCTGTAAACTGTTAGATCCACAAATTGACAACCAACCAACACAAGGCACACAACCCTAAATTCTCCTTGTTGCCTAGTTTTCAAAAAATGTCTGTAGATCATAGGTTTGCATGGGTGCAGCCAGAGCACAGCCCCAAATACTGCAGCTACACCTGTTGCTCATCTCTTCACATAGCGCTTTTATGGCCTTTTATGTGGTCTCTTGGCTCATCTACACAAGTGGGGTACCATTTCTATTGAGAGATGTGTAGGATTTCAGGGTAGTAGGAAATTTGTGGCTCTCCGCAGATTCCAAAATTTTCCATCACAGAAGTGTGAGAAAAATGTGTGTTTCTTACCAAAGTTTGAGGTTTGCAAGGGCTTCTGGGTAAAATGACCTAGTGAGAGGCAAGTAAGTCATACACCCTTTTATTCCCCTGGTTGTCTAGTTTCATAAAATGTGAAGGTTTGCTAGGTATCCCTAGGTGTCAGTTGAGCTAGGGCCCAAAAATCATATCTACCTACAATAAAAAGGGACCATTCTCACTACAAAAATGTAATGCATCTATGTTGTGTTTGGGTCTACACAGACTGGGAGAATGTTAGGTGGTAGGGATTTATGGCTCCCCACACACCCCAGAACCTTCTATCACAGAGATGTGTGGGAATTGTGTTTTTTTGGGGGTCAAGATTTATGGTTTGCAAGGGATTCTGTGTACAGAAAATGTGGGGAGAGCCACACAAGTCACCCCACCCTGGGTGTCTTGTTGCAAAAATGTGCAAATTTGCTAGTTTTCTCTTAATGCCAGCTGAACTAGGACCCAACATCCAAAGCTTACCACATTGCAAAAAAGTGTCAGTTTTCAGTGAAAAAATGTGATGTGGCTCCTCACAGATTCCATAAGTTTCTGTCACAGAGAGATGAGGAAAATATATGTTTCTTACCATAGTTTGATGATTGCAAGGGTTTCTACGTGAAATTACCTAGTGAAAGCAATGCACATCATGCACTCCTGGACTCCCCCGAAGGCTAGGTTTAAAAATGTGCCGGTTTGTTAGGTTTCCCTAGGTGCTGACTGAGCAAGGACCAAAAATCCACAGATACCCACATTGAAAAAAAGGGGACTTTTCCAGTCACGGGTACTAAGCCTACCCACACAAGTGAGCTAGCATCTTTATTGAGAGACTTTAGGAAATGCTAGATGGAAGGAAGTGTGTTACCCACCAGATATTCCAGAACTTTCCAGCAAGGAAATGGGTTTTTATACTCAAAGTTTGAGGAGTCCTAGGGTTTCTGGGTAAAAACTCTGGATATGACCCACACAGGTCACGCCACATTAGATTGGAGATCACCCACACAGATCACGAGACATTAGATTCCTCTATGTGTTTAGCTTAAAAACATTTGGAGGTTTGCTAGGTTTCGCTAAATGCTGGCTGAACTATGCCCCAAAATCCACAGCTACCCTCATGGCAAAAAAATGTCCGGTTTCAGTGGAAAAATGTTAGGTGTTTATGCTGCTTTTGGGCCCTTCCCTGCTACGGGCACTAGGACTACTAAACACGTGAGGTAGCATTTGAATCGGGAGACTTGGGGCAATGCTTGGTGGAAGGAAGTTTGTGGCTCCCTGCAGATTCCAGAACTTCCCATCACAGAAATTGGGGAATGCAAGAGATTCTGGCTGTAAAAACCTAGATTTCTATAGGTGTTTAGTTTAAAAAATGTTACAAATATACAGGTTTGATTGATAGGTGTTGGTGACAGCGGGATCAGTAGAACAAAGACCGGAGAGCCACAGGAATACTTCTAGCCCATCAGGAATTCTTTTCAAAAGCAGGAAATTATTTCGTTTGGATTAAAATTTGGAAATGCCTAGAAGAAGGACGACTCTGAACGTACTTGGCGGGAGCCTTTACCTGGAGGCATACTGAATCTCTCTGTGCCTATTCCTTGACCTGCCCACAGACCTCGCCGCACCCGCTCCGCGGGTGCCGCATCGCCGGCCTGTGAGTGGGGCTGGACACTGGACCTTGCCGGGAGTCGAGGAGCGCAGAAATCGGGCTGAGGGCTGCAGCAGGGCTGCGAGCGTTGCAGGGACTCCATTACCCAGGAGTCCCTGCTTGACCGAGTGAGAGCTTCCGGTCCGCTCTCCCTGTTGGCCCGCCCACCGCCCACTAGGAGGCCTTTTAAAAACCCTTGCCCTTGTTGTTACTGTGGGACGACTCTGAACGTACTTGGCGGGAGCCTTTACCTGGAGGCATACTGAATCTCTCTGTGCCTATTCCTTGACCTGCCCACGGACCTCGCCGCACCCGCTCCGCGGGTGCCGCATCGCCGGCCTGTGAGTGGGGCTGGACACTGGACCTTGCCGGGAGTCGAGGAGCGCAGAAATCGGGCTGAGGGCTGCAGCGGGGCTGCGAGCGTTGCAGGGACTCCATTACCCAGGAGTCCCTGCGTGACCGAGTGAGAGCTTCCAGTCCGCTCTCCCTGTTGGCCCGCCCACTGCCCACTAGGAGGCCTTTTAAAAACCCTTGCCCTTTTTGTTACTGTGGGACGACTCTGAACGTACTTGGCGGGAGCCTTTACCTGGAGGCATACTGAATCTCTCTGTGCCTATTCCTTGACCTGCCCACGGACCTCGCCGCACCCGCTCCGCGGGTGCCGCATCGCCGGCCTGTGAGTGGGGCTGGACGCTGGACCTTGCCGGGAGTCGAGGAGCGCAGAAATCGGGCTGAGGGCTGCAGCGGGGCTGCGAGCGTTGCAGGGACTCCATTACCCAGGAGTCCCTGCGTGACCGAGTGAGAGCTTCCGGTCCGCTCTCCCTGTTGGCCCGCCCACCGCCCACTAGGAGGCCTTTTAAAAACCCTTGCCCTTGTTGTTACTGTGGGACGACTCTGAACGTACTTGGCGGGAGCCTTTACCTGGAGGCATACTGAATCTCTCTGTGCCTATTCCTTGACCTGCCCACGAACCTTGCCGCACCCGCTCCGCGGGTGCCGCATCGCCGGCTTGTGAGTGGGGCTGGACACTGGACCTTGCCGGGAGTCGAGGAGCGCAGAAATCGGGCTGAGGGCTGCAGCGGGGCTGCGAGCGTTGCAGGGACTCTATTACCCAGGAGTCCCTGCGTGACCGAGTGAGAGCTTCCGGTCCGTTCTCCCTGTTGGCCCGCCCACCGCCCATAACGCCCACTACATCTACGTCCCATTCTCCCGCAGCGCGGGACGCAGCTCGGGGCGAAGACCAGGCTAAGAGCGGGCCGTTTGAGGCCGTTCGAGGACTGAGAGGCCTGACCTGGGCCACCCCCCTTGCTTTTTTTTTTCTTTTTGTTGCCTTATTGTTTGCCTGTTATTTTGTTCATCCTTCCTAATTATCATGTGCACACGGGGTAGTCGTAGCAAAACTGCAAGGGGGACGAACAAGCCCAGTGGGACTCTTGATGATTTCCTTACCAAGACCAATCTGGCCATTGATGAGGAAATCGGCAAAATGCAACATAGAGTGTCCTTGGAACTAGAAGCAGCGCGAAGACTTTCCCAGAACCTAGTATCCTCAAAAAAATCATCCTTAGGGGAAATTGCCTCTGCCCTAACCCCGGAGCGCCTGTCTGGCCCTCGATCATTGTTAACACAGGCGGATATTCATTATGTCCCATCCATACCATCACCTGAGCCCCCCCTTATTCCACCATTGTCACCACCAAAGCCCACTCAAGTGTTGGTGCCTTACGTCCCTGGGTCAGGCATGGCCTTTACCAACAAATTTGAGCAGCCAAAGCAGGCAGCAAGTATAAAACAAAAAGATGTCACATACAAAAGGAAATGCCTTGCCAGATCAGTCTATGCACGTAAAAAGGCCAAAATTGCGAGGTCGCAATTCTTTAATAATCGTCGACCTCTGGTCTCAAATGGGGTAGGCAAAGAGGTCCCTGAAGTTAATACTTGTTTACTGGGAGAGGAATTTGGTTCTGGCTTAACCAGCGCTGTGTTAGACCTAACAACGGGGGATCCCCTTGCTAACATCGCTAAGAGGTCTACTGAGGGTAGGTTGAGCAACCCTGGGAAGGATCTGGGGGGTGATGAAGAATTTCTTAAAATTGTCTGGGTTACCTTAAAACAGCTCCTAACTCCATTGGAACTTAGACTTTCTCGTATTGAAAACAGCTTATTAGAAATGGACAAGACTATAGTCACTCTAGCTAGTCTTAGTCTAAAACAAATGGAAGACAAGATTACCAAGGGCGATGATTGCACCCCACAGGCCCCTGTGCTAGAACCCCCGGCCCTGCCCTCCCCGAAACCTAAACCCATACCTAAACCTCGGACAAAAGTTTGTAATCCCACAGCCACCATCCCACGAACTGCAGCCCCAATCGCCCGCCCCCTGCAAGGCATAGTATCATCCAATCAGAGGACTCAAGCTGTACCCCAACAGCCTTATCAGCCAGCGAACACGTGTATACCTCCCCAGCAACCTAGCCGCCCGAATTTTCGTGGGGGTTTTATCGATCTACCACCAGAAGCTAGGCCATATGTCATTGTATTAGCTGGCGTCCCTGCCCCGGATCTACAAACTCAAGAGACCCATTGGTCGCTAAAAAACAAGGTCATTCACTGGCTTAATGCAAATAGACAGCTCCCAAACCATCTAAGAAGCAAGATACTAATGGTTCCTAGGGTACCATGGGTAGGTTCCACACGTAAGTCTATTGCTGGTGACTGCATAGTAGTCTCCTTTGCGGATCCCCACACAGCCCAACATCTCTGTTCCTGGAATACACAAAGAGACAATTCAACTATTGTTGTCAGACCCCTTAAATTTTTTTACCCCCCACGGCAGAATGTGGACATTGAGGGGAACTGGTCAATTGTCCAAAACATCAGACGAAATGGACGAAGGGATGACTGGCTAGGTCAAAACACCTGGTGGGAAGGGGCTCCTACTTCTAATATGTTTGGTTGTCTGGATGAGGTCGATTGACTTGGGGGGATTGATGCTTCAGTGCATACCATCGAACCTAATCCCATTCAGGTGACTCCCCCCCCCTACCCCCTTAGTAGCTCGAGTAGACAGTTCTGCTTTCTCCGACGGCCCAAGCCCAGTCCCTGGTCACGTTATTAGAGCTACTGAGATCAGGGCGGCTGACTTGGGCTTATCGGAGACTATTACAGCTGGTAGTTTAGCAGGAACAATCAGGGTGGCTTCCTGGAACATTGCAGGGCTAAGGGGTCGCCTGGATAACGATGATTGGGCCGATTTTATCGACATGTATGATATCGTCGTTTTTCAGGAAACCTGGGCAATTGGTCCTCTATTTAGAGCAGGCTACCTAAATTATTATAAGCCCGCTATACAGGGCCCTAAGGGCAGGGCCTCTGGCGGTCTTGTGATGTGGATCAGAAACACCCTGGGATTCCAAGGTAAGGAAATCTTAGTTGAGAATGCTGATCTTCTATGTATCAGCCTGAGAAAGGGTAACAATACGGATATTCTCTTAATTAACATCTACGCCCGAGGCTGTCAGGGTGGTCATAAGCAACCGGTCCTGAACAAACTAGATAGCCTCCTGAAGAAGTACAGTGGTGACCGTTTTACTCTAGTAGCAGGCGACCTGAATTGTTCTTATGAACCCATCCTTAGTTTGGCTGAAGATGTGGGAATTGATGAAGATACTGCTTGGAATATCCCCCCGTTAACCATAAGCAAGGGTGTTAGGGGAACTGAGGCGGCCCTCCACTGGTTGGGACTTTGTCTGGAGTGGGGGCTTCGGGCAGTGAACGGCCGTACTCTGTCTGATAAATCCGGGAAACCAACTTTTGATAATGGGACCAGTGAGAGTCGTATCGATTATATACTGGTCAAAATAGAATTCTGGTCACATGAAATAGATATGGAGGTAGAGCCTAGACCAGAGAGTGACCACAATCCCCTCTCCCTGGGTCTTAAGGTTCCCGGACTGTGCACCGGTCCTATGGTAACAACTTGCCCAACGTCCGACATAATATTGTGTAACAACAGAAGACGGGTCAAATGGCCCAGGGTCTTGGGTGACCCAGAGGAGCTGGTCTTAGAAACAAGGGGTAAGATGATAGACTTATCCCCCCTCAGTGAGGCCGACGGAACTTAAAAGCCTGCTCACCAAGCCATCAAAAAATAAGGTAGTCAAAGCCCACAAAAGATGGTATAATAAGAGCTGAAGGGAAGCCCACAGCAAATTAATAGCAGCTGTTAAATAGAGGCTCTCCCATGACATCAAGAATGCTAGACAGTTCTATAAGCAGGCTCTTTGGATAGCCAAGAGGGACTGGGATGACTCTTATTGGGCTGATCTACTTATGGGGTGCAAGTCATCAAACCAAGTGAAATTTTGGGAGATTATTAGGTGGGGTAGGGATCCGGACTCTCAAATACCGGTCAACCACGTCTCTGCTCTTGACTGGGTGGAATTCTTTACAGCCCAATTTAAAGATACGAGCGCCGAGTCCAAACTGGTAATTAAGCCTGTACTGGGGGTCCAGCCCACTAACCCCGGGGCCCCACTTATTTTTTCCGCCCTAGACACGGCGCATGCTCTCGGCTCCGTCCAGTCAGGAAAAGCCCCGGGCCTAGATGCCATCCCTGCAGATCTTTTTAAATCAAACCTTGATCTGGGTCCCATACATCACCCTATTGGCAAATGTTATCTCGCAGGGGCAAGGATTCCACAATCCTGGAAAGGGGCTGAGATCTTGCCAATTTATAAAAAAGGGGATCGATCATTGCCAAACAACTATCGCCCCATAAGCTTGATCGATTCACTTAAAAAAATAGTATCAAGAATGGTTCTTGTAAGAATCCAGGGATGGATAGAACAGAATAATATACTTTCCCCCATGCAGGCTGGGTTTAGATTGGGCACCAGTACTATAGACCAGGTGTTCAGACTCACCATGCTTTATTGGAAGGTGGTCTTCTTGGGTGGAGGGGTTATCTATGCCGCATTCGTAGATCTTAAGTCGGCTTTTGATCTAGTTCCAAGGGTGAAACTTTGGGATGCATTAAGACGCATGGGCTTTCCTGTCGATCTCCTGGAATTAGTCATGAGATTGCATGAGGATAATTTCGCCCGAGTGAGGTGGGGCAAGCAGGGTCAGATGACAAACAGCTTCCCGGTCCAACGAGGGGTGCGCCAGGGTTGCGTGTTGGCTCCTACCCTGTTTCTCCTCTTCATAAACCAGGTTGTCGAATATTTCACCAACACGCAGACTGATGCACCATCTCTGGCCCGGGCAAAGTATCCAATGCTAATCTTTGCCAACGACACCCTGCTCCTTTCTAAAACTCGGAGCGGGTTGCAGGCAGCCCTGAACAGGTTAGCAGAGTTCTGTAAGAAAAATGACTTGCAGATCAACGTAGACAAAACTAAATTCATGGTCTTTAGTAATAAAACCCCAGTCAAAAGCTCTGTTAGTCTGAATGGTGTTCCAATTGATCAGGTCAAGGTTATGACGTATTTGGGTGTGACCCTTGATTACAAACTCAGCTGGAAACCCCAGTTGGAGGCACTAAATCTAAAATTTGTTCGCCTCACGGGTTGCCTATTGCTTGAACAGAAGAAATCCTTGACCAAACGTATTACTCCAGCATTAAAGATATATGAGGCCAAGGTTAATGCAGCGACCCTCTACGGAGCAGACATATGGGGCTACAAGGATTTGTCAGGTTTGACTACAGCCCAAAATAGGTTTCTGAGGAACTTGGTGGGGCTTCCCCAACCCACTCCCATTAAACCCTTGTTATTAGACCTAGGATGCAGACCTTTAGATCAGATGGCACAGTTTTGTTTAGTGGCACTGTGGCGACGGTTATGGACGACTCCAGAGCTTAGCCTCTTTGCCCGTGAGTTGAATGAGGTTAAATCTTTGTGGGGTGCCCACAGAATCCCCTGGCTCAGGGAAGTCAAACATGTTTTGTATGCAATGGGCCTTCCTGAGCTGTGGCTAAATCCCGGGTGTTCCAGATTCCCCTCAAAACAAGATTTTAAAGATCTATTCTGGGCCTTGATAAAATCTACTGTGGTTATCCATTCTTCAGACACGAACCTAACGGGGCTTTTTTTAATACACAAATTGACACCCTCCCTTGAGCCCTATTGGGACCTGATATGCAAAACCCAGGATCGGAAACTGTATCATCAGTTTCGTGTAGGCGCACTCCCCATTAATTCTTTTACTACAAAGTGGGCAAAGAATGTAAGTAACAAATGCCCCTGGTGTCCGTATCATGTAGAAAGTATTGGCCATTTGTTTTTCGCCTGCCCAGCTTATCGAGCCCCACGACTCAAATGGTTGAAACCTTTATGTAGAAGCTTGGATTGTGGGGGATATCTTGAAGCTCTGCTGAAGTTTCGTAATATTAGATCCGAACTTTTTGTGATCTGTGTGGCTAAATTCCTGGGTTGGGCGTGGTTGATCCGTATCAAGAAACTGAATTCCTATCAATCAACTGTTACAACATGAAGCCTAATTAACTGTTATGACATGCAGCACATATTGTATGGTTACAACTTTTTATATATTATATGAGATGTCTGTAGTTTTTTTAACATATTTTTATGTATTGTATGCTGTCTTTTATGAATTTTACTTCGAAATAAAGACATAATGAACTGAACTGATTGATAGGTGTCCCTAAGTGCAGGGGTTGCAAGGGTCTAAAATGCATAGCTACTGACATTGCAAAAAACTGGAACATTTTTCAGTGAAAAAGTGTGATGCATCCACGTTGCATTTTGTTCAGTTTCCTCTCACAGATAGGAGGCCTACCCTTCACAAGCAAGGAATCATTTTTATCGGAAGACATGTGGGAACGTGGAATAGTAGAACAATTGCTATTACCGATTGGATTTTCCTAGATTTGTGCTTTCCAAATGTAAGCCTGTGTGTAAGACAAAAGACATTTTGAAAAACGCCTTCTGAATCACACCTAGAGTATGGATAGCCACAAATTCAGAGATGTACAAATAATCACTACTCCTAAACTACATATCATGTGCCCATTTTAGAAAAAACATAGGTTTCCTTGATACCCATTTTTTACCATTAGAATTGGTCTATACTCGGTACACAATGAAAAACCACAGTACACTGCAGCTCAGTTGTTGGCTCTGGTATCTCAGGTTCTTGAGAACCTACAAACCCTATATATCTAGTACATTTTCACTGGTTGTAATGTAACGGAGGTGCACCTCATATAGATGTACAGTCAGATAAGAACACACATTTAGGGGATTCAAGAGTACCTGCAATTTTTAGAATATCATTTGGAGTTAGTGCCTCTCTGGATATATACGCACCCTACTGCCTAGGTGCACAATAACATAAGGTATGCCAAAGACATTCCCTATGTAACACACTTTTTATGTACAGAATATCCCAGCACTCCACTGTAACTATTTAGGTCAATATTTGTTATACAAAGGACATTTACTGTGCATTGATCCAAATGTCATAAACAGCCAACAATTTAGGTTCTCACAAAAAAAGGTATTTTAATACCAAGCAAAATATAGATCATCTCCATATTTAAAAGCCGACACGTGTTTCGTCACGTCGTGTGACTTTCTCAAGGCTTCTAGGTTCCCCGAAAATCAGAATGTAATAACTTGGCATGTATTGTTCTTCGTTCGTCACAACTATAACTTTTTGGTCATTGATATTGTCGGTTTGGTTTTTAGTGGTCAAATGTGATCGTCTATCTTGATCGAGAAGAAAGGCAGTATAGGTATTCTCTCCTCAAGAAACCCCAAAGTCGGAAGTACAGAACACAATTGCTATGGATTGTCCATAAGGCCCCAATATGGATCAATGCACAGTAAATGTATAACAAATATTGACCTAAATAGTTACAGTGGAGTGCTGGGGTATTCTGTACATAATAAACCCTATATATCCATGCAAGAAGAAGGGTCTTGGAAACGTAATCGTATATTGCTTTGGTAAATTGACCATTGTGACAAAAAGTTACAGATAAAAACGTTGTCACCAATGGCAGTATTTTCCTACTCGTTTTCAATATTTCTTTGTTTCAAAAAATGTGTTTCTTTGGGAAAATCTTGAGGGATCTACATATGTGACTCCAGAATTTCCACCACAAACTGGAAGTAGGTTGAAAGGACAGAAAAAAGGAAAAATTGGCTAACTCTGTGAAAAATGTAAAAACTGTAGTAAACAATTAGGCTTTTTTGGTTCAGTTCTACATGTTCCTGAAAGCTGGGAAGTAGTTGACTTTAGCACAGCAAACCATTCACATTGATTCATGCCATTCTTTATTAAAAAAAAACAGGCATTTTCATCCGGAGCACTTTTTTTGTTATTTTTCCTAAATATCTAGCTACATTTTGCCTATTTTCTCGGATGTTTAGAAAAAAAAGGACGCTAGTTTGGCATGAATACCTTAGGTGTACAAAACGTTATGGAGGCCTAAGCACGAACTACCCCCAAATATCCCAAAGAAACAGCACAGTACTTGGGGGGGGGGGAGGCCAAGCATTTAAGAGGTTACTTGAGCTGAACTATATTTTGTTCTATTCTATTCTTTGTATTTTATTTTGACCTTCTTGCTATTATTTAAGTGACTGATTGATGTATATGCTTTCTGTAATGATATAAACCTTTAATAAATCTTCAATGGTTTTATTTTAGTTGTTTTTCTGGTTTTCATTGCAAAGCCTAATATGCTTTACTATTTATATCACAACTTGCATTAAAATTAGTTGATCAGGTCCAGTTGAGGAGGAACAAAATCCTTAAGGGATTAGCACAGCTCTCGATCCATCACAAGTGCTTTAAAGTTGACCTTCTTAGAAAAAAAAGTGCTATCATTGGCTCCTAATCTTTAGCATCATGCATAAACAAGCATTAGAAATGCAATCGGGCTCGGATTTATTTGAGTTTGAGCTAATGGCATTGTAAATGGCAATGTCTTTTCGCCATGTGTTATGGAGTGTGTGCATGTGGTGTGTAGTGGAATTATGTGGGTTGGATTGTAATTTTACCAATGGTGGCATGCTGTGCTTTAGATGAATATGTTTAAAAGTAAAGTGTACCATACTTCGATTGCTACAATAGTTAATTGTGGATGCGTTAACAATTGATGCGTGCACTGATGGCTAGTGGTGTGTGACTCACTGTCACTCACTGTCACTCACTGTCACTCTACACTCACTGTCACTCTGCACTCACTGTCACTCTGCACTCACTGTCACTCTGCACTCACTCTACACTCACTGTCACTCAGCACTCACTGTCACTCTGCACTCACTGTCACTCTGCACTCACTGTCACTCTGCACTCACTGTCACTCTGCACTCACTGTCACTCTGCACTCACTGTCACGCTGCACTCACTGTCCCGCTGCACTCACTGTCACTCTGCACTCACTATGCACTCTGCACTCCCTATGCACTCAGCACTCCCTATGCACTCTGCACTCTGCACTCCCTATGCACTCTGCACTCCCTATGCACTCTGCACTCCCTATGCACTCTGCACTCCCTATGCACTCTGCACTCCCTATGAACTTTGCACTCTGCGCTCCCTATGCACTCTGCACTCCCTGTGCACTCTTCACTCTGCACTCCCTATGCACTCTGCACTCCCTATGCACTCTGCACTCCCTATGCACTCTGCACTCTGCACTCCCTATGCACTGTGCACTGTGCACTCTCTATGTACTGTGCACTCTTCACTCCCTATGCACTGTGCACTCTTCACTCCCTATGCACTGTGCACGTCCTATGCACTATGCACTCCCTATGCACTCTGCACTCCCTATGCACTCTGCACTCCCTATGCACTCTGCACTCCCTATACACTCTGCATTTCCTATGCACTCTGCAATCTGCGCTCCCTATTCACTCCCTATGCACTCTGCACTCCCTATGCACTCCCTATGCACTCTGCACTCCCTATGCACTCTGCACTCCCTATGCACTCTGCACTCTGCACTCCCTATGCACTCTGCACTCCCTATGCACTCTGCACTCCCTATGCACTCTGCACTCTGCACTCCCTATGCACTGTGCACTCTGCACTCCCTATGCACTGTCGCTCTTCACTCCCTATGCACTGTGCACTCTTCAATCCCTATGCACTCTGCACTCCCTATGCATTCTGCACTCCCTATGCACTCTGCACTCCCTATGCACTCTGCACTCCCTATTCACTCTGCACTCCCTATGCACTCTGCACTCTTCACTCCCTATGCACTCTGCACTCTTCACTCCCTATGCACTGTGCACTCCCTATGCACTATGCACTTCCTATGCACTCTGCACTCCCTATGCACTCTGCACTATGCACTCCCTATGCACTCTGCACTCCCTATGCACTCTTCTCTCCCTATGCACTCTGCACTCTGCGCTCCCTATGCACTCTGCACTCTGCGCTCCCTATGCACTCTGCACTCCCAATGCACTCTGCACTCTGCACTCCCTATGCAGTCTGCACTTCCTATGCACTATGCACTCCCTATGCACTCTGCACTCCCTATGCACTCTGCACTCCCTATGCACTCTGCACTCCCTATGCACTCTGCACTCTGCACTCCCTATGCACTCTGTACTCTTCACTCTCTATGCACTCTGCACTCCCTATGCACTCTGCACTATGCACTCCCTATGCACTCTGTACTCCCTATGCACTCTGCACTCCCTATGCACTCTGCACTCCCAATGCACTCTGCACTCCCTATGCACTCTGCACTCCCTATACACTCTGCACTCTGCACTCCCTATGCACTCTGCACACCCTATGCACTCTGTACTCTTCACTCTCTATGCACTCTGCACTCCCTATGCACTCTGCATTATGCACTCCCTATGCACTCTGCACTCTGCACTTCCAATGCACTCTGCACTCCCTATGCACTCTGCACTCCCTATGCACTCTGCACTCCCTATGCACTCCGCACTCTGCACTCCCTATGCACTCTGCACTCCCTATGCACTCTGCACTCTTTACTCTCTATGCACTCTGCACTCCCTATGCACTCTGCACTATGCACTCCCTATGCCCTCTGCACTATGCACTCCCTATGCACTCTGCACTATGCACTCCCTATGCACTCTGCACTCTCTATGCACTCTGCACTCCCTATGCACTCTGCACTCTGCACTCCCTATGCACTCTTCACTCTGCACTCCCTATGCACTCTGCACTCCCTATGCACTCTGCACTCCCTATGCACTCTGCACTATGCACTCCCTATGCACTCTGCACTCCCTATGCACTCTGCACTCCCTATGCACTCTGCACTATGCACTCCCTATGCACTCTGCACTCCCTATGCACTCTGCACTCCCTATGCACTCTGCACTCTTCACTCCCTATGCACTGTGCACTCCCTATGCACTATGCACTCCCTATGCACTCTGCACTATGCACCCCCTATGCACTCTGCACTCCCTATGCACTCTGCACTCCCTATGCACTCTGCACTCTGCGCTCCCTATGCACTCTGCACTCTGCACTCCCTATGCACTCTGCACTCCCTATGCACTCTTCACTCCCTATGCACTCTGCACTCCCTATGCACTCTGCACTTCCTATGCACTCTGCACTCCCTATGCACTCTGCACTCCCTATGCACTCTGCACTCCCTATGCACTCCGCACTCTGCACTCCCTATGCACTCTGCACTCCCTATGCACTCTGCACTCCCTATGCACTCTGCACTCTGCACTCCCTATGCACTCTGCACTCCCTATGCACTCTGCACTATGCACTCCCTATGCACTCTGCACTATGCACTCCCTATGCACTCTACACTATGCACTCCCTATGCACTCTGCACTCCCTATGCACTCTGCACTCTGCACTCCTTATGCACTCTGCACTCCCTATGCACTCTGCACTCCCTATGCACTCTGAACTCTGCACTCCCTATGCACTCTGCACTCCCTATGCACTCTGCACTATGCACTCCCTATGCACTCTGCACTCCCTATGCACTCTGCACTCCCTATGCGCTCTGCACTCCCTATGCGCTCTGCACTCCCTATGCACTCTGCACTCTGCACTCCCTATGCAAGCAGCCGCTGCCTGGCACTGAAGCCTGATCTGTGCTGATGTAATCTGCAGGGCTGCTCTGTGTCTTCATCCTTCTTGTGTCTGCAAGCAGCCGCTGCCTGGCACTGAAGCCTGATCTGTGCTGATGTAATCTGCAGGGCTGCTCTGTCTCATCATCTTCTTGGGTATGCAAGCAGCCGCTGCCTGGCACTGAAGCCTGATCTGTGCTGATCTAATCTGCAGGGCTGCTCTGTGTCTTCATCCTTCTTGCGTCTGCAAGCAGCCGCTGCCTGGCACTGAAGCCTGATCTGTGCTGATGTAATATGCAGGGCTGCTCTGTGTCTTCATCCTTCTTGGGTCTGCAAGCAGCCGCTCCCTGGCACTGAAGCCTGATCTGTGCTGATCTAATCTGCAGGGCTGCTCTGTGTATTCATCCTTCTTGGGTCTGCAAGCTTACTACCCCTGACAAGGCGACAGAAATGTTTTTTGGCAATGAACACAATTTATAGATTAGGTCCCTGTGTTTACATTTCTCAGCTGCAGCCGCACAACCGTACTTCTTTAGCATTGTAATGCGAACTACAAAAGGGCCCGTAGTTTAAAGAAAAGTGTAGGCTCAGTGCTGAATGTGAACCTGAAATGTAAAGTCGTACGATTTTGTAATTATGTTTATGGACCTGCAGAAGGGGGATGGGTGTAATTACTGCAGACTGGTGTGGCGTATAGGTATGCGGAAATGAATGGAAGTGAGTGAATGTGTGCGGGCTGCTGGCAACGTACAGAAGGAGATAGGGTTGTCGTTGCAAGATAGAAATAGCATTACGATGATAGATACGAAAGAAATGTAAATGTTAATGTGGCAATTCCTACATTAACATTGATATTCCTTTAAGGGCAGAGATGTATTGTAATTGCATTTATATAGCGCTTACTACCCCTGACAAGGCGACAGAATTTTTTTTTGGTAATGAACACAATTTATGGATTAGGTCCCTGTGTTTACATTTCTCAGCTGCAGCCGCACAACCATACTTCTTTGCATAAGATGGAACTTGAAGGGCGCATTCTCATTGCTCTAGATACGATAGAAATGTAAATCTTAATGTGACAATTCCTACATTAAAATCTACATTCCTTTTAGGGCCGAGATGTATTGTAATTGCATTTATCTAGCGCTTACTACCCCTGACAATGCGACAAAAAACTTTTTGGGCAATGAACACAATTTATGTATTAGGTCCCTGTGTTAAGTTTCTCAGCTGCAGGCGCACAACCGTACTTCTTTGCATAAGATGGAAGCAGAAGGGCGCATTCTCATTGCTAGACCCTACAATGGTCTGCAGTTGTAAGATGGAAGAAGGGGTGACAGGGAGAGGGCAAAACGCCTTTGCTTAGCTGTGATAGAACTGTGTGTAAGACTCAAGGAGGCATCAATAAACTATCACGCATTGGAGAGACACAGTAAAGTAAAGTATGATCAGCACATGCAGACGAACGCGCGCCTGATACATGCAATGCAATGCTGAATGGTGAACGCGCTCCCACCATCTGGATTGCATTTGGAGGAGCACCCTGACAGCTCCTAATTAAAATTAATGGACTGCCGTGCGCGTAACCACACAGAAAAGGCCAACAATGGCGGACGATAATTATATATAGCCTATCGCGTCAAGGCTACTAAAAAGACAGCACAGCGAAGACGAATCACTATGCAGATGCCATAAAAAAAGCTCGCGCACTAAGGAATGTTTCTGGCCCGAGCCCTAAAGAAACCTTTTTTTTTTTTTTTCTTTAACAATAGGAGCTCGGAGCTCCGCCCCACTTCGCGGTGACGTAGGCCGAGCCCTAAAAAATTATGAAACAAACAGTGGTACCACCATACTCCTTTACTTTTCTTCCTTGCTGCACCGCATGAGAATACAGCTTCTCATAAGTACAGCATTATGGCTTCATAACACAACTGTTATAGTGCTTTCTCTTGAATGTACACAAATCCAGGCTCCCTGGTCTGCAACCTTTTCTCTGCCAGCAAATCGCAGACAGTTATTCTGATGGCGCTGGTGAGGCTAGCTTTCTCTTCCTCCAGGTTCTATAAAGTCTCTTTATTAGATAAAGAAGTCAAATGTAATACAAAGCCGAAGTAGGAACAGGGATACACACACACACTGCTCAGCTTAGATCCTTGCGAGCTCTACCAATTCCCCTGGCCAGTTACTCTATGGGAACTCACACAATCATGGATGCAAGGGGATAATCGAAGTATCCACAGAGAGAATAACACAGATACCACTTCTTAACATTCTAATTCGTGTGCCAATTTCCATCAACTCAAAGTGTGGCTTCGACCTTGCCAGTTATGCCACTAGTATTGCGTCAGTTATGGCAACACTAAGTGAGATGCCTGAGGGAGGTGGAAATAGGGAAAATCCCTATGGGCATAAGTTATGATGGTGCAGTGTGATGTACGCGTCAGATAGTTAATAAAATGCGAATCAGGTGTGGCCAATTTGAAGACCACTCATTGAACTCTTGGTGTGTGCATCTTATTTCAGCGTCACTGCTACACCACCAGTACGCTATACTGGCAACCATTAGGACTAACTCACCCCACATGTGCTGATGCCTGGACCGCGCTACCATTGGTGGCCCACTGCACTCACGGCAACAAAGAGGAACTGCCAGCCTCGAGCAGTGGCCCGCACTGCCATTGGCGGCCTGCTGCACTCCCGACTCCAAAGTGCTCCTGTCGGCCTCATGCAGAAGCCCACACTACCAATGGTTGCCGCTGCAGCTCTCTTCTCACGCTTCCGCCAATCGACTTCGACTGCCTGCGCTGGCCTCTGGAGGCACACTCGGCTCAATTTCTGAATTTTCAGTGTTCCCCAACTAGTCCAACATATTGTTAAACAAGTTCTGCACAATTTCCCCGGCATGCTGAACATGAGCGATAATATCCTGGTTCATGCCCTGATGCTTGAAAAATACCTCATTCGCCTCAAAGCTGTCTTCACCATAGTTAGAGCGTGGTTGACCCTCCATCAGGACTTCCTACAAAACAACATCATGGATACTGGTTCTCAGACAAAGAAATCATGACAAAATAAAACCCATACAGAAGGCACCAGCATGTCCAGAGTCCACAGCTTCTTCAGCATGGTGATGTACTGCAGACGCTTCATGCAGAACCTGGCAGACGTCACTGGTCCTCTCAGGGAACTCACCAAGTCATCCAGCCCCTAAGTGTGGGGAGAGGAACAAGAGGAAGCCTTCAAGCAGACCAAAGCAGAGCCATCAGCCGTTACAACTCTTGTGTACTTTGATCCCAAGAAAGTCTCTCAGCTAGTTGTGGATGCCAGCCTCACTGAGCTAGGAGCTGTACTGGCCTAGCGGGAAGAGTGTGGCGAATGGGCACCAGTCACTTATGCCAGCTGAACGCTCACACCAACAGAACAACATTACTCTCAAATTGAATGAGAAGCAATTGACTTACTGTGGGGCTGCATGTACTTCTACAGGAATTCAATTTCGCAGTGGAGGAACCCGCAACCCACCAGACTTCATGTCCCACTACGCTAGTATAGCCACCTTGCCAGAGACTACAGAAGCTCAGGAGACCGAAAAATATGTCTACCTGGTGTGGAGCACTCCAAATCACTCCCCATGTCCCTAATGGAAATAATGGAAGTCACCAAGCACGACGACTGTCTGTAGATCACCATCGAAGCAACCTTGACTGGTTACAGGCAACCTCTTCAGTGCACAGCCCCTACCGTGCTACTAAAGCAAAATCAACACTCAGGACACTACACAACATCCACCACTAGCTAACTTTCACCAACGAATGCTGCCTATTAAGAGGTCCACGCCTGGTGCTTCCAGAAAGCCTAAGACAAGCCTAAGACAAAATGCTGTCCTCCTAGCACACAGAATGCATTAAGGCAATGTCAAATCAAAGAACAGGCTGAGAAGTAAGGTTTGGCTCCCAGGCCTAGACCAGAAGGTAGAAGCCATTGTGTAGAACTCTCTAGTCACCAGCCAGTCCGACCTCCCAGCACCAGTCATCACCGAAGACAGCCTGGGTACCCTGTCGCAACGAGTTAGTGAGGACTGTGCTAGCCTTCCCAATGGCTTCCACATGCTGGTTGTTGTGGATGACTTCTCCTGTTACCTAGAGGTTGAAGTTTCATCAACAATATCCACATCTGAAGTCATCCCGAAACTTGAAAAAATTAAGGCCATTCATGGCCTGTTTGAAGAAATCCGCACTGATAATGGGCCTCCCTTCAGTGACCATGAATGGTCTGAATATGTGTGCTCCAGCAACGTTAAACACTGTTGCATCGCAACCCGATGGCCCCAAGCCAATGGGGAGGTGGCGCGCCTGATAAAGACACTGACAAAAGTTATCCTAATTGCAGTTGCAGAGAACACATACAACTTCCTGTGAGAATACAGACTCACAATTCACTCCACAACAGGCCTTCCCTGAGCAAGCTGTGCTTTGCAAGGACAATGACTGATACAATCTCCCATCATCCTGTATAGGCTGACCTACTAAATCCACCGAACAGCTGACTCTAGAAGAGCCCACAACGACCACTATGCCTCACAGAAACATCAGGCCAAACCAAGCACTTTGAAAATAGGACACAAGGTTCTAGTGAGAGACCGTCAACCCAGTTGCAAGTTCTGCCTACCATTTGAGATCGCTGCGTGGACTGTCACCGAGATCAAAGGCACGATGGTGACTGCCCAAAGAGGAGCGAACAGTGTCACCAGGAATGTATCCCAATTCAAGAGAGCCCCCCCTCCCAATCGTCCATGCTCGACTCCTGGGAAGATGTTCCAATGGAAGTCACATTGGTGGACAGCACTCTTTGCCAGGGCCGGTCTTGGTTCCCAGTCCGGCCCTGAAGAAGAGAGAATCCCCATGGGCGTAAATTATGATGGTGCAGTCTGAGTATGCATCAGAGAGGTAATACAAAGTCCGTGCAAATCGGGGTGGCCAGTTTGAAGACCACTCATCGAACCTCTGGTGTGTGCATCTCATTTCAGCGTCGCTGCTACATCACCAGTCTGCTACAATACCTTAGCCTTCATAGAGACTCATTTCACTAGCGTTTTGCTTTTCTGAAAATAAATGACAAAACATACAAAACATCAAGAGAGACGTGAGGTAATTGTTATAGCTACAAACATTTTTAGAGTACAAATACAGCAAATAGGCGGTACTATGGCAGCAAACACAGCAACCTGATGACACGTGCATGAATTGTACTTTAGTTTAACGATCCTGACTCCAGACTACTTTTCAGAGAGCTGAGAACATCACTGAGAGATCTGCACTGGCTCCCGGTCGACAAGAGAATCACCTTCCGTCTCCTCACCCACGCACACAAAGCCCTACACAACCAAGGCCCAGGATACCTCAACAGCCGCCTCAACTTCTACGCCCCCACACGCCAGCTTCGATCAACCGGCCACGCCCTCGCTCCGTCCCCCGCATCCGAAGAGCCACCACAGGAGGAAGATCCTTCTCCTACCTGGCCGCCAAGACTTGGAACTCCCTCCCGACCCACCTCCGCCTGACCCAGGACCACCTTGCCTTCAGGAAGCAGCTCAAGACCTGGCTGTTCGAGCAGTAGGGGACCCCCCCTCCCCTAGCGCCTTGAGACCCTCCGGGTGAGTAGTGCGCTATATAAATGCTTCGATTGATTGATTGATTGATTCAAAAAAGAGAGCTATTGGATGGGTTACAGTGCATGTTTTTTTGCAAACAATGTATAAATTGAGAAGCTGGATTATGTTTTGATGATAACTGCAGAGCACATTTAGCCTTGAAAAGCTTAGATTAGACCTAAAGAATTGAGACATTTTTAGATCGTGCCTGAGCCAGCACGCAAGTGGTGCTCTGGCGAAGATCTGTTGTAGTTCAGTACGGGAGAGAAGCCCCGCCTACTCCCGCCCATATTTTTGATTGTCTTGTGTCTTTGTGTTCGTAAATGCTGGCTTCTGATTTTGAAATTAAGCTTGTTAGTCCCTCATAAGTACAGCTGTGTCATGATTTGTAACCTCCCATTGCTACTGGCCCCTTTACTTGGTTGTTACACAGTAGTGTACTATTTTTTTTTATGAGTTTCTCCTACTGCAGGCACGACAACGTGTTTTGCTTACATTCAGCGCACCAGGTGCGCTTTCACTTTTAAAGCAGCCGGGACAATGGCAGCCACTTCGAATCGAATGCCATATGTCTCGCATTTTAATGTGACACCTGTTGCATTCTAAATATTTTTTTGTTTGGACTGTGAGGTTGCCTCCCAAACCACCTCAGGAGCACCAGGGGATGAGCAAGAACTCCTGTGTGTTTTTTCCTGTCCCTTCCATGCGGAGGGAGATGTGCTTGCAAGCTGCTCCTTCCACTAGATACAAGGCGGCTGCTTCTGCCTGCACACACCACTCAGGCTGTAGTGTGTGGAGAGCAGCGCAGAGATCGCCCCCCCAGGGACTAGCGTTGAGCTCTGCCTCCTGGAGAGCAAGGGAGAGCTTATCACCCCACAGGACAGACAGACAGACAGGCAAGTCTCTGCTGCCTGGGAGGGGATGTGTCCGCCCCCAGGAATAAGAAGAGTCCAGCCCTCTAAAGAGGAGAGGTTATCACCCCAGGGACAGGCAGAGATCATTGACCATAGGACATGCTGAACTCTGCTCCCAGGGGAGGCAAGGAGTAGAAGAAACCTGTGCTAAGGAGAGCCAGGGGCAGGCGGAACCCTGCCGACCCGGAGGCAGTCAGAATCCCGAGGACATTGCACACTCAGCATGACCCTCGGACAAATGAGCAAAAGTTAACCCTTGTATTTTTTTTAATTGTGTATTATTTATGATTTTATAATGGATTTAGTGCCTGCTTGAGTTGTAATAGCGGGTTTTTTTGATGCCCAGCTTTTGAGGGCCGCCTCTAATTTGCCATGGGTGTGCTCTTTTGGGGGAGCTTGGCGGCCCTGCTCCCGTGTGGGGTTCCCTTCTGCAGGGTTGGGCCCTGGCAGACTTCTACCTGGACAATGAAGTGCACTCATCTTTCATCCACCAGCGGCTGTGCAACCAGGAGCAGCAGGAGATGCAGCGAGAGATCCTGTCCATCTGGGCCTGCCGCACTGGCCTCGGCCCCACCTGCACGGCAAGCAGAACTTGTAGGTCTTTACAAGTAGTGAGGTGGGCCCCTTGGTAGTATTTAGTCCAGTTGGTTGTTCTATGTGAGCAAAACCAAGACTTCAAACCCCAGCATACACTAGGCTGTCAGATGAAAGCCCAGGACTGGGGACAAGGTTGGTGGTAGCTTGGGGGGAGGAGGTGGGATAGGAAACGTAGCAATGTGGAGGCATGAAGAATAACTCCTGTGATCCTAGGACAGTACGTTTCCAGTCTCAAACTTTCATTTTACAGTTTATTGTTCAGCCATGCCTCGTACCAACTGTAGTGAGGCAAAGCTACAACCCAATAATGTAGGAATTTATTAAATCCAGGCTCATTAGCCCACGACACGAGGCAGGGTGTTATTTAGCATGGAGAGGAGACCAGCTATTTAAAGTTGTCCTTTGCTAGAGGGGAGTAGTGTGTAGACTCGTGTCTTTTCTCATTTATTTGCAATCTGTAGTCTGCAGTTATAATTTGTAAAGGGACCACTCGCAAAAGAGACCTCATAAATATCACAACACAACAAGCAATACCAACCCCGACAAGCTACTGCAGTTTGGTATAAAACAACCTGAGCTCTGAGTCTCCCGAGTGGGGCGACCAAACAACCCCTGTCCTTGCAGCATAACGTCCTGGGCCTGAGGGCTGTAAATCTTCTATAGACTTTAACTTTATTTCTAATGTTTCTGGCTAAATAACACATCGCTTTAAACCCCACAGTGCATTTGGTTTTTATATGACACCCAGTGACAGGGGTGATGGTATCTGCGTTGAACGGAGAACTCTGATAAATTACCAAAGCGCCTAGAACGCCTTATGTAACGAAAAGAAAGCCAAGCCTGCAAGCGTTTGCGCTGTTGTCGTTCACATATATTGGGAGTGGCTTGAGTTCCCAGAATGCTTTGGGCTGGGTTTTAAAACTAGCATTTGCAATGCAATAGGTCTCGCATTTGCGAGAGTTTAAGCTATTAGCATTGTAAATGGCAATGCCTTTTTTATGTTTTAAAAACCAAAACATAAATAAAAGGCATTGTCGTTAACAACTCGTTTACAACGCCATTAGCTCAAACTAATGTAAATGCGAGGCCAACTGCTTTGCAAGTGCTTGTTTTAGATAGCCAGTGGACTGCAAAAATTTTGTAAACAGACCAATAACCATTAGGTTTTCTGACCACATCTTAGAAAAGTCTCGTAAACAGATAAGGGTTGTCTATTTTTAGTTGGTTTTCTTGTTTATGCACTTCTAAAGTAGAATGCTACCACACAAGAAGATGGGGATAAACAGTTAAACCACAATCCGTCACACTTAATGGAGACATCTGTTCAAGCCATAGACGTGTGGCCATATTTGGGAAGTCTCTTTAAATCGCCACATGTATTCTATCACACTATGTTTTTAATTTTAGAAAGAAAGAAATATATTTGGGACTAGCAAAACAGTGTATTCAGCGCATATTACAGGCTCTCTTGATAGGACACATTGCACTTCTACTTCAGAATAAATTGGGATATTTTCTTCTCATATGTTTTAGGTGATATATATCTTTAGGTAGGGCGAAAACCAACGATAGTTTGAGGTCCCTTCTTCACTGGTGTTTAAATGCAAGAATGGCCGCTTGCAGCCAGAAGTAATAAACAAAACATTTCAAGGCAAGTACACAATCCTATATTCTTCAGCAAACGCTTTGCTAACATTTCCCTATTACAGTAGAAGGATAAGGCCACTGAGTTCTCACCATGAAAAAAATTGAGTCAAGTATATCATCTGCGATCAGGGTTTTGTTCTGGTTTCAGAGTGCACAAAGCTAACCTAAAGGCTCTCAAGGACATATTGCAGTGTGGGTGAGGGTGATCCATGCTTACTTATACTACTTGATCTGTCAACAGAGTTCAGCACCGGAACACAGCATACAGTTTTCTAATACCATCCTGAATTGATTGTCCTCTTTCATCCGTCACTGTGTCTAGCTGGTGATGATCGGTAAAGGCACCTCGATCAGTTTACCAACTACTTGCTCTATATTAGCCTGTAACACTGTTGGTCCATGCCTTGAAGCACTACATTGTCTTGACTGGTATGGTCTGACGTGAGTATCCACCAATATTCAGACGCCATGCAACTTTATCCTAAAACATCGTCATCAAAGACATTCTCACTCATTGGTGCGGTCTAATAAATCTCCAGCAGTAAACGGCTGATAATGTAATCCCCTGCCTCACCAAATACAAGATTTTAGAAAAATGTAATCCTGCTCTCCAAGCTGAAGTCAAGTTTAATGGGTTCTCCACGTCTCTCTCCATCACAGTAAAATCTTTGTGTTTTATCGTTGACAACACTCTATAACCTCACATCAACAAATGAACCCAATCTTTTAAAGTTTTCCTGCACTCATGCAAGAAAATCATGAACTATCAGAACTCCAACGAAATAAAAATGCATGTTCACGTTTGTAACTATATACAACCTCGACTTTGTCAACACCATTCCGGGTGGTGTTGCCCTGTTCTTTGTGTCTTGATCGAAGCTGCTCCTCACTTAATTGGTCAATTCATCCCACGCAATAGCAATTATGCCCACTTCATCCCGAAAAGACTTATATTTGTTTCTAAAAAACATAATAAACACTCTTGGCCTCTACAAACACTGAAATACAATACATTTTTATCTCTGAAGCAGTCTTGCGCTGGCCCTGCAACCAACAGTTAAAATGTTCTTTCTCCTCAACTAAGTGCAAATCAAACCATCTCTCCATCAGAAAATGGCTTTAAACCCACCTTTCTCTTCTTCATGTTAACTACTTCGGTCCTACAAGTTAGTCCATTACCACATTCACATGCAGTTCACTTGTTGGTGAACCTAAAAAAATAATTGTAACATCATTTGGTTTGTGTAAAGAGTAATAATGCATTTTTGGTGCAGTAGGGAAACTGGAAATACAAACACGAAAAAAGCTTGAGTGGAAAATTGGCAACTGGGAGCTTTGAGGCATAACCTAGGAGTAGCTATCAATCAATCAATCAGCATTTGTAGAGTGAAGCACTGTAACCCTTGGGGGTATTTGGGCACTGGGATACGAGGTCTCCATCGAAAATCCAGGTCTTGAGGAAAAGGATGAAAGAGGGAAGAAAAGAGCAGAATAAGGCAAAACATAATGCCGAAAAACAAGCGAGCAGCAAAGGTAAAACATGGGACTGAAAAACTAGCAGAAAGACAAAACTGAGGGCAAAAAAAATGGGCAGAAAAGGCAAAAGATAGGCCGAAAAATTAGCAGAAAAAAGGCAAAACAGAGGGCAGACAAACGAGCAGAAACGCAAAACAGAGCAGTGGAGGGCACAACAGAGTGCAAAGAAACGAGCAGAAAAGGCAAAACCGACAGTAGAAAAACAAGCAGAAAAGGGAAAAACATGGCAGAAAAACAAGCAGAACAGGCAAAACAGAGCAAGAAACAAGCAGAGAAGGCACAAACAGACTGCAGCATGTAGACAGGCAGCAGAGGGTAGAGGACTGAGGGCAGCGCAACAGGAAAACTGTCGTAAGCGTAGCTCGCACGAGAACCTGCTTTGCACAACAAGTTCTATTCCCAGGTTGCTGCACGCAAACTATGTACTAATCAAACAATATTTCCCCACATACAGACACTGTTCTGCAATCTACATCCAACATATGGGTCTCTCAACATACAGAAGCAGATGGAGAACAGTGTTATAGCACCAGAGCTTCCGATATCAGACAAAGTTTTTATAATATCCAGACACAACCACTGATGGATTTGCACTGAAAGAACTGCTGCTTAATGATTCCAGTGACATATTCAGGAACAAAGGGGCACAGATCAGACAACAGCCCTATTGTGCTGGGTTTGGTTCTAACCCAGGAAAAAGCACTGGATTATTCGCGGAAATGGCCAATATCTCTAGTGGCCAATTAAAAATATGCACATAAATTTTCATACATAATCTCGAATTGAATAAAAATCCAGAGTCAGTAAAAATTGCCTTGAGTCCTAAAAGCAAGGTGTCCATCGCAAACTGGATCAGTAAGAGTTAAAATAATTGTATTTGGAAAAGTATCTCACACATAAGTACAGATTCAGGAGGAGAGATGGTTATGCTAAATGGGAGATGAACATGGGCATCCCTGGAGCAAACACCTTATGGAAAGTTCAGTGACAGTCAAAATTCAATATAGGGACACTGCAACTTCAACACATGGATACAGTAAATCTTCTATGAATTAAATTACTATCAAATTGTTAGTGTATATATTTGTTATAATATGCTAATGAAGTATTTCAACGAGCAGGATACCTAATCTAAATCTTTTGTATCGGTATGATTTGCTGGGATATTTGGCAAATAATTGGGAGCTGAAACTAAATACGATTAGGTATAAAAATGTTCCATATCAGCAGGTTGTTTACAGTGAATGTTATTGGCTTAACCCCTTCGATGCTGATGACGGAGCGGTTCCGTCATCAGCATCGGTTGGGCTGTGCTGATGACGGAACCGCTCCGTCATCAGTACAGCCCTGGGGGGGAGCGCTGGCACTCCCCCCATGGGGCATCGATCTTGGTGCCTATACCAGGGGTGGCAGCGGAAGACTTTCCGCTGCCACCCCCTGGCCCCCCCACGCTTCCTGGTGACGTCAGCGCGCACAGCGCGCGCCGACGTCATCAGGAAGCGCTGGACGCGCTGGAAGCCATTTGTTTCCAGCGCGTCCAGCAGAGAGGTGGGTGTTGTGCTGCTCCGGTGGGGTGGGGGGGGTCATTTTTCGGAGCCTTGAGGCATCGGGGGGGAGGAAACTGTGTTTCCTCGCCCCTGATGTCCCAATGCACGGCATTCCTGGTGCACGATCGCGCACAGCGTCACGATCGTGCACCAGGAATGCCCCACTAGACACCAGGGATTGTTGTTGGCCATATTTATTTGTGCAGGAAGCGACCCCTTGGGCAAGGGTCGCTTCCTTTTAGCCCCATAATATTTATCAGACTTTTCTGCCCCCCCCCCTGGGGCAGTTCGGCCGTTTTTTGGGCCGCATCTGGATCCAGGGGGGGGCAGAAAAGCCCACTAGACACCAGGGATTGAATTATATTTATAAAGGAAGCGACCCCTTGGGCAAGGGTCGCTTCCTTAGGGGGATAAAATATTTTTCAGACTTTTCTGCCCCCCCCTGGGGCAGATCGGCCGTTTTTTTGGCCGATCTGCACCCAGGGGGGGCAGAAAAGCCCACTAGTCACCAGGGATTTGTTTACAATTGAAAAGGAAGTGACCCCTTGGGGAAGGGTCGCTTCCTAGTGGCCCTTATTTTTTTGTTAGACTTGTCTGGGCAGATCAGCCGTTTTATGGGCCGCATCTGGACCCGGGGGGGGGGTAGAAAAGCCCACTAGACACCAGGGATTTTATTATATTTATAAAGGAAGCGACCCCTTGGGCAAGGGTCGCTTCCAGGGGGCATTATAAATATTGTAGACTGTTCTGCCCCCCCTTGGGGGCAGATCGGCTGTTTTTTTTATCGTTTCTGGACCCAGGGGGGGATAGAAAAGCCCACTAGACTCCAGGGTTTTTTTTTATAGGGAGCGACCCCTTGGCCAAGGGATGCTTCCTTGGGCCCATTTGTTTTCTAAAGTATGTTCTGCCGTGTCTTTATTTGGCCTCTCTGCCCTCCGTAGGGTTGCTTCCAGGGGGCCCACGTTTTTTAATGATTTATAATCTTCCCCCCCTTTGGGACAGACACCCCATTTGTGACATACCTTGTGACATAGCCTGTTGTAATGTGTGTTGTTTTTGTTTCTTCTAATGTGTATTGTTTTTTTTCATCTTTAGATTGTTGCAGTGTGCGGTTCCGTTACTGGTGGTTCTGTTGTTCTGCTGTTTCTGTAGTTGCATGTGTTTGGTAAGAGACCTCTTTTTTGTTCAATTGTAATGTAATTGTTTATTTTGCAAAGTGTGTAGTAATACGAGTATGTTTGGTTCTGTTTGTTGTGATTGTAATACATGTTTTGCATTTGTTTTTGATGTGTCCTTCTGTAGATGTAAGTTTTTTTTTCTTCTTTCTAGTGGGATATCGTTGCCTATTTGCTGTGTCTTGGCAGAGTAGGTGCTGGTGAGTGTAGTTGTGTCTTGTAAGTGAATTGTATATTTTTTCTAAATATAGTTTTTTGTGAAAAAGGCTTACATTTTTTATCTTACTTTGCGCAGTGTTGGGGTTGTTGAGTTGTTTGTGCAGACTCCTTTATTTGTAAGGATAATGGCTAGCCGCCGGATTACTGTTCAGCAAGTTGTTGGAATGCTTTTTGATTCTTCCTCTGACCATGGTCCAGAGACTGACTCTGAATCTGAGCCAGAGGTGGGAGGTGAAGATTCAGGTAGTGAGTTTTCTCTACACATGGCTTCATCTGATGATGAAGACACTCTGAGTGCTGATGAAGCTACTTTTGGTGTGGATGATGTGCCTGTGGTTGCGGAGGACATTGCTGTGCCTGTGGTTGCGGAGGACATTGCTGTGCCAATAGTGCGGCAAGAGACATCTGGGCTGCAGCCTGGGGCTGCTAGATTTCCAGTTGGTGTAGTGAGACAAGAGGCAGCTGTGCGGCAGCCTGCGGCTGGAAGACTTGACGTTGAAAGTTCTGACCTCTGGGTTGCACCAGGCATGGTGCTGCCGGCATTGCCTGAATTTACTGGTTTTCCAGGGTGTAGGGTGAACACTGAAAACTTTTTGCCTATTGATTTTTTCAAGTTGTTTATGGATGATGTGTTTTTGGCAGAGATTGTAGAGCAGACTAATTTGTATGCTGGAAATTTTTTGAGGGTGAACAGTGCCAGCCTTAAGCCCCACGCTAGAGCTTCCCGGTGGACTCCCACAAATTTGGAGGAGATGAAAAAGTTTTTGGGTTTATCTTTTTTTATGGGCTTGCTTAGGAAACCATCAATGGCTTCATATTCGTCTACTAGTCCCTTGATGGCAACAGCTATATTTCCGGCAGTCATGAGTCGTGATAGGTATTTGCTTCTGCTTCGGATGATGCATTTTGTTGACAATAGTCTTGCTTTGCCACGAGATCACCCTGAATGTGACCGTCTTTTCAAGATTCGGCCTGTCATTGATCATTTTGTTGATCGATTTCCTGAGATCTTTTATCCTGGGAAAGAAATTGCAGTGGATGAGTCTTTGCTGTTGTTCAAGGGCCGCTTGGTATTTCGGCAATACATTCCTAGTAAGAGGGCACGCTATGGAATCAAACTGTATATGCTGTGTGACAGTGAGACTGGATATGTCTCTAATTTCAGGGTGTACACTGGTAAGGAATCCAGGATTAACCCCCCTGGTTGTCCGTCGACTTTTGGAGTGACTGAGAAAATTGTGTGGGAACTTGGTCGTGGATTTTTTAACAAAGGCCATCATTTGTATGTCGATAACTTCTACACTGGTGTGCGGTTGTTCAGGGAATTGGCCAAAGTGGACACTGTTGCTTGTGGCACAATCCGCTCAAACCGTAAAGGTTTCCCAAAAGAACTTGTTTGTCGAAAGCTTGCTCGGGGACAGTGCAGTGCATTGCGTTGTGAGGAGCTTCTAGCTGTGAAGTTTTCAGACAGGAGAGATGTCTACATGTTGACTACAATACATGATGAAAGGACTGAACCGGTGCCTGTTTGGGGTCAGGTTGCAGAAGTGCGCAAACCTGTGTGCATAATGCACTACAATAAGTACATGGGTGGTGTTGACAGAGTAGATCAGAGGTTGGAACCGTATGCTGCTCTTCGTAAGGCTTACATTTGGTACAAGAAGTTGGCTATCCATCTTTTCCACTTGGCAATCTTTAATGCTTTTGTTGTGTTCCAGAAATCTTGTCCCCAGTCAAAGATGACTTTTGTGAAGTTTCAGGAGTCTGTAGTAGGCAGCCTTGTTTTAGTGGAATAGGCAAGTGTTCCTAGAGTTGGAGTGGTGGAGGATGTTGCCAGATTGAAAGATCGCCACTTTCCTGATACAATTCCTCCTACAACCTCAAAAGACTTTCCCAGTCGGAGATGTAGAGTCTGTTGGCGAAGAGATTTGCGGAAGGAGGTTCGTATGTACTGCCCCGACTGCCCTTCAAACCCCGGGCTGTGTGTACCTGCTTGTTTTAGATTGTACCACACGCAAAAGAATGTTTGGGAGTATCAATGAGTGGTAAAGTGAACTGGTTGGTCTTTATTCTTTAAAACTTATTGTTCAGTTTCAAAGTTTGCATTTGTGTAGTGTTTTTAGATTTAGTTTTTGAGTTAGTAGATTTGTATCAATTTGCAATTTGTTTTTGTTTTTCTTTTATTTAAAAAAAAAACTAAAGTATGATGTTGGTTTGCGTGTAGTGTCCATTGTCTGACCGTGTGCATGGTTTGGCGCTTGGCTGCCGGTGTCTGTGGACTGGTGCTTGTCTGGCGGTGTCTGTGGACTGGTGCTTGGCTGGTGGTGTGCGTGGTCTGGTGTTTGGTTGGCGGTGTGCGTGCTCTTGCGCTTGCCTGGTGTTGTGTTTGGATTTGTCTGGTGGTGTGCGTGGAATGGTGCTTGGCTGGCGGTGTGTGTGGAGTTGCGCTTGGCTGGTGGTGTGTGTTGAGTGGTGCTTGGCTGGTGGTGTGTGTGGAGTGGCGCTTGGCTGGTGGTGTGCGTGGAGTGGTACTTGGCTGGTGGTGTGTGTGGAGTGGTACTTGGCTGTCGGTGTGCGCTGAGTGGTGTTTGGCTGGCGGTGTGCATGGTCTGGTGCTTGGATGGTGGTGTGTGTGGAGTGGCGCTTGGCTGGTGGTGTGCGTGGAGTGGTACTTGGCTGTCTGTGCACGGAGTGGTGCTTGGCTGGCGGTGTGTGTGGAGTGGCGCTTTGCTGGATGGTGTGCGTGGAGTGGTACTTGGCTGTCTGTGCATTGAGTGGTGCTTGGCTGGTGTTGTGTTTGTGGAGTGGCGCTTGGCTGGTGGTGTGTGTGGAGTGGTGCTTGGCTGGTGGTGTGCGTGGAGTGGTACTTGGCTGTCTGTGCACGGAGTGGTGTTTGGCTGGCGGTGTGTGTGGAGTGGCGCTTGGCTTGCGGTGTGCGTGGAGTGATGCTTGGCTGGTGGTGTGTGTGTAGTGGTACTTGGCTGTCCGTGTGCGCTGAGTGGTGTTTGGCTGGCGGTGTGCATGGTCTGGTGCTTGGATGGTGGTGTGCGTGGAGTGGCGCTTGGCTGGCGGTGTGTGTGGAGTGGCGCTTGGCTGGATGGTGTGCGTGGTGTGGTACTTGGCTGTCTGTGTGCGGAGTGGTGCTTGGCTGGTGTGTTTGTGGAGTGGCGCTTGGCTGGTGGTGTGCGTGGAGTGATGCTTGGCTGGTGGTGTGTGTGGAGTGGTACTTGGCTGTCGGTGTGCGCTGAGTGGTGTTTAGCTGGCGGTGTGCATGGTCTGGTGCTTGGATGGTGGTGTGGGTGGACTGGCGCTCGGCTGGCGGTGTGTGAGTAGTTACTTTCTGTTGGTCACTACACACACTGCTAGTTGAGTGACACTCCACGCAGTCCATCATTTTGTGTAGTTGCAATGTCAGAAATGTGGGCGTGTGAAAGTGATGGGCCCTTGAATGGCGCTGTCTGCTGGTGTGAGTGTTGAAATGTGATGGGTCCGCAGCTGGCGGCGTGAATGTTTGGGATGTGTCACACGTACGAAAGGTGTATGAATGGCCTGTAAAGAGGTTGGTGCCTTGACGTGGTTTTACAGCTCACGAGCTGTGAGTCAGTGGTTCAGTTTATCATACTTTCAATTATACGCAGTGTATTTCATTTTTGTGAAATTACTTGCGAATACAATTGTATGTACTGAATCATCACTCACCCTCGTGCCAAATCCAACCAGTATGTGTGTGTGCTTGCGGATTAGATGGCTGTGCAGTAATATTTTTCTTTTATCTCTTTCTGAAGTAGGGTGTACCTTGTCCCTAATTGTGATTGTTGTTATGTGTTGCTTTTCCTTCCGGATGGTGTCAATGGTCTGGTTTGTATCAGGTATGAAAGGTGTGTGAATGGCCTGTAAAACGGTTGGTGCCTTGTCGTGGCTTTACAGCTCACGAGTTGCGAGTCACTGGTTCGGTTTTTACGCATTTATTTGTTGACAGAGCATTTCATTTTTTTGAAATATCTTGTTAATAAAATTTTATGTACTAAACCATCACTCGCCCTCGTGCCAAATCCAACCAGTATGTGTGTGTGCTTGCGGATTAGATGGCTGTGCAGTAATATTTGTCTTTTATCTCTTTATGAAGTAGGGTGTATCTTGTCCCTTATTGTGATTGGTGTTATGTGTTGCTTTTCCTTCCGGATGGTGTCAATGGTCTGGTTTGTATCAGGTATGAAAGGTGCGTGAATGGCCTGTAAAATGGTTGGTGCCTTGTCGTGGCTTTACAGCTCACGAGTTGCGAGTCACTGGTTCGGTTTTTATGCATTTATTTATTGACAGAGCATTTCTTTTATTTTAAATATCTTGTTAATAAAATTTTATGTACTGAACCATCACTCGCCCTCGTGCCAAATCCAACCTGTATGTGTGTGTCTTTGAGGAATAGATAGCCGTGCTTGAATGTTTCTCTTTTGAGTAACTCTGGTAAGGTGTACATTATAGCTATAAATAACTAACTACATTTAGATATTATTATTAAAACAAGGAAGTATATGGTCATGTCTTTCTGGTGAATTCTTTTGTTGTTTTTTATCCACAATCTCCTGCAAACTTGAAATTGTCTGTCACAATTTCCATGCAATATTGTCCCAAGAGTCGCACGCTCTCAAATTGAAAACTTAATTTATTCAAAACAATTTGGTTTTGCAAGGCGGTTCCCATGAATTTTTGGCCCGGGGCTTGGCGGGCATCTTTGGAAACTACCAAACCCAAACAGTTCTGAAAACTAGACACCCGGGGGAGTCCAGGGAGGTATGGCATGCGTGGATCCCCCAATGTTTTCCTACCCAGAAATCCCTGCAAACCTTAAATTTAGGTTAAAAAACGCACTTTTCCATACATTTTTGGGTGGGATCTCCCTGCCGGCACAAATGTCCTACCACCCAGCGTTCCCTTTGTTCTCCCGAGTAAAATGATACCTCACTTGTGTTGGTGGGCCAAAGGCCTGTGACTAAGGTGGGGTGCTTAATTTGTAACCTTAAATACTACATTTTTTAAAAATTCATTTTTAGCCTGTTCTGCTTTGGGGCACCCACACAAGTGAGGTATCATTTTACTCGGGAGAACAAGGGGAACACTGGGTGGTAGGACATTTTTGCCGGCACGGAGATCCCACGCAAAAAAGTTTGGAAAAGTGATATTTTTACCTAATTTTAAGGTTTGCAAGGAATTCTGGGTAGGAAAACATTGGGGGACCCACGCATGCCATACCTCCCTAGACTCCCCCGGGTGTCTATTTTTCAGAACTGTTCGGGTTTGGTAGTTTCCAAAGATGGCCACCGAGCCCCCGGCCAAAAACTCAGGTGCCCCCCCCAAAATCAAGGTTATTTTGCTATAGGGTATTTTAAATTCACCACCATACGATTTGGACCTTTTCTTGTTGCAGTCACTATGCCTACCCACGCAAGTGAGGTACCATTTTTATCGGGAGACCCGTGGGAACGCTGGGTGGGAGGTAATTTGTGTGAGCCCAGTGATGTCTCGCATTCCCACACAAAAAAGTGTGAAAAAAACAGATTTTTTCAGCTACAATTGAGGTTTGCAAGGGATTCTGGGTAAAGGAATGTTGGAGGATCGATGCAAGCCATACCTCCTTTGAAGCCCCCGGGTGTCTACTTTTCAGAAATGTGAGGTACCATTTTTTTGGGGAGACCTGGCGGAATGCTGGGTGGTTGGAAATGTGTTGATCCACGCAGATTCTAGAACTTTCTACCACAGAAATGTGAGGAAAATGTGTTTTTTTGTCAAATTCTTAGCTTTGCAAGGGATTCTGGGTAACAAATCTTGGTGGTAGGCAGTCGAGTCACCCCATCCTGAATTCCCCTGGGTGTCTAGTTTTCGAAAATGTATAGGTTTGCTAGGTTTCCCTAGGTGCTGGCAGAGCTAGGGCTCAAAAATAAAAGGTAGTCTCTTTGTCCAAAAAGCGCAAGATTTCACTGGGAAATTGAGGTGCGACCACGTAGCGTTTTGCGCTGTTTCATGTCGCAGCCACTATGCCTACCCACGCAAGTGAGGTACCATTTTTTTCGGGAGACCTGGGGGAACGCTGGGTGGGTGGAAATGTGTTGATCCACGCAGATTCCAGAACTTTCCACCACAGAAATGTGAGGAAAATTTGTTTTTTTGTCAAATTCTTAGTTTTGCAAGGGATTCTGGGTAACAAAACCTGGTGGTAGGCAGTCGAGTCACCCCATCCTGAATTCCCCTGGGTGTCTAGTTTTCAGAAATGTATAGGTTTGCTAGGTTTCCCTAGGTGCTGGTAGAGCTAGGGCTCAAAAACCAAAGGTAGTCTCTTTGTCCAAAAAGCGCAAGATTTCACTGGGAAATTGAGGTGCGACCACGTTGCATTTTGCGCGGTTTCATGTCGCAGCCACTATGCCTACCCACGCAAGTGAGGTACCATTTTTTTCGGGAGACCTCGGGGAACGCTGGGTGGGGGGAAATTTGTTGATCCACGCAGATGCCAGAACTTTCCACCACAGGAATGTGAGGAAAATGTGTTTTTTTGTCAAATTCTTAGCTTTCAAGGGATTCTGGGCAACAAAACCTGGTGGTAAGCAGTCGAGTCACCCCATCCTGAATTCCCCTGGGTGTCTAGTTTTCAAAACTGTATAGGTTTGCTAGGTTTCCCTAGGTGCTGGCAGAGCTACGGCTCAAAAACGAAAGGTAGTCTCTTTGTCCAAAAAGCGCAAGATTTCACTGGGAAATTGAGGTGCGACCACGTTGCGTTCTGCGCTGCTTCAATTCGCAGCCACTATGCCTACCCACGCAAGTGAGGTACCATTTGTTTTGGGAGACCTGGGGGAATGCTGGGTGCGTGGAAATTTGTTGATCCACGCAGATTCCAGAACTTTCCACCACAGAAATGTGAGGAAAATGTTTTTTTTGTGTCAAATTCTTAGCTTTGCAAGGGATTCTGGGTAACAAAACCTGGTGGTAGGCAGTCGAGTCACCCCATCCTGAATTCCCCTTGGTGTCTAGTTTTCAGAAATGTATAGGTTCTCTAGGCTTCCCTAGGTGCTGGCAGAGCTAGGGCTCAAAAACAAAAGGTAGTCTCTTTGTCCAAAAAGGGCAAGATTTCACTGGGAAATTGAGGTGCTACCACGTTGCGTTTTGCGCTGTTTCATGTCGTAGCCACTATGCCTAGCCATGCAAGTGAGGTACCATTTTTTTGGGGAGACCTGGGGGAACGCTGGGTGGGTAGAAATTTGTTGATCCACGCAGATTCCAGAACTTTCCACCACAGAAATGTGAGGAAAATGGGTTTTTTTGTCAAATTCTTAGCTTTGCAAGGGATTCTGGGTAACAAAACATGGTGGTAGGCAGTCGAGTCACCCCATCCTGAATTCCCCTGGGTGTCTACTTTTCAAAAATGTATA
This sequence comes from Lissotriton helveticus, assembly GCF_964261635.1. Taxonomy (NCBI): domain Eukaryota; kingdom Metazoa; phylum Chordata; class Amphibia; order Caudata; family Salamandridae; genus Lissotriton; species Lissotriton helveticus. The sequence goes on from NC_136065.1 coordinate 1,477,085,464, forward strand.
GGTTTGCTAGGTTTCGCTAGGTGCCGGCAGAGCTAGGGTGCAAAAACTACAGGTAGGCACTTTGCCATAAAAGGGTCAACTTTTAACTGCAAAATTGAGGTGTGACCACGTTGCATTTTGCGCCGTTTCCTGTCGCAGGCACAAGGCCGACCCACACAAGTGAGGTACCGTTTTTATCAGGAGACTTAGGGTAATTCAGATTTGTAAATCAACTGTTATTACCAATTGAGTTTTCATGCATTTCTCCCTTCCCAATGAAAGACATTGTGTAAAAAAAAAATCTTTTTAAAAAATGACCAATAATTCTTATGCTAGTATGAGTATTCCCAATTTTGAAAATGTGCAATTATATACTGTTTCTAGACTCTATAATTTGTACCCAATTCAGAAATACATATGTGTCTTTCATACCGATTTTTCCACATATACATTTTCCAAGAATAAGTGCTCTATACCCAGTAAATAAAAAAAAATCATTGCAAGTTGCTGCTCAGTTTTTGGATCTGGGTTCGTCGGGTTCTTGGAGAAACTACAAGTCCTATATATCCCCACAACCAGGAAAGTCTAACAAATGTAATGGTACATTGCTTTCCAAGAGCTGTCAAAATTACAAGAAGTTATAGGTGAAAATGTTGAGACAAAAGACTGTTTTTTTCAACAGATTTTCAATTATTCCAATATTTAACTGTTAGTTTCTACAAAGAAACCTTCATGGATTTAGACCAATGACCCCTTTTTAAATTCAGAGATTTGTCTAATTTTGGAAAATGTACAGCTTTCCAGGATCCCTTATTGATTTCAAACTCATTTCTACCGCTAACTGGAAGGAGGTGAAAAGCTCTAAAAATAGCAAAAATAGGCTATGTCCCAGAAAAATGCCAAAACTGTGTAAAAAATGTTGGTTCTCTGACAAAAGACTGTCATTCCCTAAAAGCTGAGAAAATGGAGATTTCAGCCCCATAAACCCTTTTTTGATACCATTTGCAGGGAAAAACCCAGAGGCTTTCATTTGCAGCCAGTTTTTCCCATTTTTCTGAAAAAAAAACAAAAATGTCACTATATTTTGGTTAATTTCTGGGACCCCTCCAAGGGAATCCACAAACCCTGGGCACCTTTAGAATCCACATGATGTTGGAAGAAAAGGACGCAAATTTGGCGTGGATACCCTATGTGGTCAAAACGTTACAGGAGCCTAAGCGCGCACTACCCCAAATCGCCAAAAAAAGGCTTAGCACAGGAGGGGAAAAGGCCTAGCAGCGAAGGGGTTAAAAGTATAAGGCTTGAGTCTAGCTAGGAAGGAAGAAGAACCAGAGGATTCAACCAATCAAATCGTATATATATATATTATATATATTATTTTTTTTCACTGAAAAAACCATAGGTTTCAGGGACGTTATAGTTAGTTGGACATTTCACTCGTACAAAACCAGAGAAATCCCGCCGGTATAGTTAGTTCAGCTAACTATAATTCACGTCCCCGCAAAGCACTGCTGATGACGTCACATATTACACTCATTCATGACATGGTCAGTGACATTACTGATGACATCTCAAATGACATCACTGATGACATCATACAGTGACTGTATGTTTCTTTAAAGTTTAAATATGTTTTTTATATATATACCAAGGTATATTGAAGAATGAGTGGGTGTATACGTGTCTGGATGGAGGATTTAGTAGGTGCGTGACTGACTGTATAAGTGAGTGAATAAATGTACCTTACTGAATGCATGGTTAGTGACTAAACTGTGTGAATGTCTGTATCACTCTGTCTATTGTGTAAGCTGGTGCATGGGTTGGTCAGTAGCTACAAGAGTGGTGTCCATATGGGTTATTGATTGGTTGCCTGAGTATGGTTGTGGGTGGGTGGGAGGTGTGTGACTGCAGAGATGTGTGAGTGGTTAATTCACTGGGTGTATAGGTTCAAGAGTGCATGTGGAAACAGCTGTATGGGTGGGTGAGAGTGTGTATGGGTGTGTTGGTGAGTTAATGGATGTCTCAGTGGTACATTTCCAAGTAACTACATGTATTGTGAGAGTTGGAGTATATAAATGACTACACGTGAGAGTCAGTGATTGTAAGGGTGGCTGTATAGATGAGTGTGTACTTGTTTCCGTTATTATATAAGAGAGTAAGTATGCGTTAGTATCTGTATGAATAAGTGAGGTGGTGTTTGTATATCTGATTAGGTGAGTAAATGGGAGTGTGTTTGATTCTTTGCATGGTATGTGAGTGTCTGTTAGGGTTTATGAGTGCATATGATAGTGTTGTATTGATGAGTGACTGCATGTATGAGTGAATGTTTGGGTGAATGAGTGGATGTGTGTGTAGACCTAGGAATCAGTGAGTGCGTATGTAGTAACTGGTATTGGTGTGTCGATGGTTTCAAAAATGATAGTCTGTATTTTACAGTGGGTGTATCAAAGGTTATATTAGAGTGTGAGGAGGTGCATCGATATACACGTGGATGATGTCATTAGCGATGTCATCAGTGAGGCGTGGTCAGACGCCTATGGAGCAGGGCACCTAAACCAGAGATCCCGCGGGTGCTCCTCCAATTCAAACTAGCGGAGATCGGGGCGACCACATCCAGGCCACAGCGGCGGAAGTGTGGGAAAACATACCCATTCCCCCCCCAACGAAAAGTATACAACTGATCACTGGGAACACTGCGGCCCGTGGACCCCTGTGACTGCGGAGGGTGTTGAATCCGGAGGGTGCTCGCTTATCTCCGCGGGGGCTGTGTTTCACTCCGGTAAGAGGGACTGCCCAGGACGGGGTCAGGTACCCCCTGGGACCTGAGTACTGCTGCCTGATCTTGACTTGCTTTTCTCTTGGGGCTGCAGCGGGGGGCGCATCGCCAGTGACCTTGGGCCCAGTCTGAAGAAGGAGAGCTGCAAGACTTTGGCCCACCAGCACTGGTGTCTAGGCTGCCTGCCTGGGGCCTGACCCAACCGCCCACAGCACCTACCTTGGCGGGATCGCCACCGCCGCTGCCTAAGGGTGATACCGGAGCGGGGCTGCACTCACTAAATAAGGCCAGAGGGCGTGCCCACCTGGGAGGATAGGCCCCGGCTGCCACAGTTAACTGCAGGGGTACCTAGGAGCATTAACACCCACGCAGCTGGCACTGGTGCCCACCTGAGCCCCACAGTGAAGGACTAAGTTACACCAAGTGGAGAGGGGGAATACCCCAGCCAGTACTACTACCTGAGTGACCCACCTGGTGACCTGGGTACCCCACTGCTCATTCCTTAAGGGGCCACAGAGGAAGCACGGCAGACGCCTGAGTACTGCCGGAGACAGGAGGAACGTTAGCAGAGACCACAATTAACGGCTGGAACAGACTGGTGGATGCAGAGAGAACTTTTGCCCCGGTGCGCGCACAGATCACGAAGGACAGGAGGAGTGAAGGCCTACACCTACCATGGGGTGAGTTAACAAACGGCGGGAGGCAGAGCAGCAGAACCCAGTGGGAGAAGACACTACAGGGGCGCGACAACACATGGGATCCCATGGCGAAAAGACGATGACCCAAGATGAACCATCACCACATGACATCCTGCATGCCATTGAAGCATCGAGCACAGCAGTGGAATCTAGAATCGACACGCTCCAAGAGGATCTGGGGCAACTGCGGGCAGACCACAGGAAGCTGTTGGACCGCGTCACATCGGTGGAAGGGGGCGCGGACACCTGAAACCACAGGTATCTTAGTCCACCCACAAACTCACAGACATTGAAAAGCGAGTTAAAGTGTTGGAACTACGCGCCAAAAACGCTGAAAATAGGGCACGACGGAACAACATTAGAGTCACTGGGCTGCCAGAAAAAAAATCGAAGGTAACAATATGGTGGCCTACCTTGAGAATTGGATGCACATAGAAGTAGCTGAGGAGGGTATATCGCCATACTTCACCCTGGAGTGGGCACACAGAGTTCCTGCACGGGCGCTGCCCCCTGAAAGGTCGCCGAGACCTGTGGTGGCTCGCCTCCTCTTCTACAAGGACAGGGATCACGTGCTGAGTCAAGCCCGACACAAAGGACAATTACAAATTGAAAATAGCATTGTACGGATTTTCCCAGATTTCTCCCAAAAGGTACTGTGGCCAAGCGGAAACTGTGACAAATGGGGGTGTCGTACTCAATGGTGTTCCCAGCTAAACTCCGGGTAGTCCATGCAGAGAAGACCACATTTTTTGCCTCACCTTAAGACACCTGGGACTGGATCGAGGGGCTATGACCACAAGACCAGAGGCAAGACAGTGGTGACAAGCCAGAGGAGTCCCACACATGAACCCCTGGAAGGGCGGGGGTCCAAAGGCCACCCAAACCCGGAGGAGGCTCGCCAGGACAGGAAGAGAGCGGTGGCCGTGATAGCGTCCCTGAGTGCAGCAGGCCTACAGAGAGCTTCCTCTCTATCGGGGGAGGAACAGAGAGACTTGTACCCCGATGCCAGCTCAAGCACAGTGGAGGAGGCTAGCTAGACAATGCCGGAGGTCACTCCGAGATCAGCGGACGACCTGATCTAACATAAGCCTGGCACGCAAGTATCTGCTGGACATTGGGGTTCGGGGGACGGCGGGCAAGAGGACTAGAGACTGGATCGAAAGCTAGAGGGGCTCAGGATGAATACCATGTAAGCAAAAGCATTGGAAAGGGGGACCCGGTGGGGCGGAGGGGATGGTTTTCCTCCCAGCGAGCTGTAGCCTAGCCACCACCCGAAAGTTGGGCTTTAGCCTGTTGTATGCCTGAGTGCAGTTTGGATGGGAGAGAGTTGCTCACTTGTCCTGGGGAGGGGGCGTTGGGGGAGTTCTAATATTTTAATTTGGGGTCACTGCTGTCTATCCTTATGTGGGGTTACGAGCCGCTGTGCGGAGGATCCCTCCATGCAACACAGGGCGCTGAGAGTTGGGCAGGGCCAGGGAGGCCAGACAGAGATGGAAAGACTGATCTATAATGCCCAATCAGGGAGAATATAATCTCCTTTCCTGGAATATCCGGGATGCATTCTATGCACAAATGCTACAAAGTCTTCTCCCATCTGAATAGGCGAGGGGTCCACATAGCGATGCAGCAGGAAACACACACATTGGCTTCCGAAGTAGTGGCACTACACCGCAGCTGAAGAGGCCAGGCTTACTACACTACGTTCTCAGCATTTGGGTCTTGTTCTGGATTAGGGCAGGCGTCCACTTCCAACACACCGGACACAAAGTGGATCCAGAGGGTAGATACGTGGTGGTCACAGGGTGACTAGATGGGCAAGACGTCGCACTGATAAATATTTATGGCCCGAATACAGACCAAAGGACATTCTTTGAGCGCTTGTCTGGCTCTCTGGCGCCATACATGATGGAGTCAATTAATATGTGGGGAGGGGGGTCCCCGGGCACGCCAATGGAACTTACACTCTCCGATGTGATGGCGGCCATTGAAGGAGTCCAGGCTACATAGGAGCAGAAGATGGGGTCTCTTGGCAGCAAATTGGATACGGTAACAATAGAAGTTAACCTTATGCGTGCTGACCTCGCCAAGGCAAATGAGAAGGTCAAATCATTGGATATAAAGACCGCCAGCCTGGTGGATGATGTCGCACAACTCCAGCAGGAGGTGCTTGATCTTAAGGCCTATCGTGTTCAAAAGGAGAGGCAGCTGGATGACTTTGAAGGGAGAGCCCGACGCAATAATGTACGCATCCTCGGGGTTCCGGAGAAGGCGGAGGAGCCGGCGCCGGATCTATTTGTCGAAGATCTTATTCTCAATCATCTTAAACCCAAGGGATTGTGGAATTTCTTTACTGTTGAAAGGGCTCACAGAGTACCTGGCAGTAGGCCCAGGCCCGGCGCTCCTCCCCGCTTGATGATTGCGAGAGTCCTCAACTTTAGAGACTGTGATGTAATACTGCAGGCAGCCCGTGGGAGAGGGCCTCTCCTGTATGAAAATGCCTCCTTATCCTTCTTTCCGGATTTTACCCAACTTGTGCAGAAGCAATGTCAATGCTTCCTCCCGGTAAAGAAGAAACGGTATGCGGTATGGAATGATGTTTCCGGCAAGGTTGAGAGTGGAGGCGAGAGGGAAGACCTGGTTCTTCGATAACCCTGAGGTTGCTGTGGATTGGATTGACTGCTTCCACTCGATAGAGGTGGAAGATCGTGGTCGTGAGGGGGATGGCGACCAGCGGGGTGGCAAGTGAGAGGAATGGGCGGAACTGAGAAACTGAAACGATAGCCATTTGAGAAATTGACCCTGTTATAGATTACGCGGTGGCTGCGGGGCCGTGGGGGGGCGAGGGGGTGTCTCTGGAACGAATGTTAGGAATAGAGCTGGGGGGGTGCACCACATCACTTCTCCGCCCCGATACTATATTTAGTTAGAGTGTTAAGTTTGAGTGTGGGGCGACAGGCACACTGGCAGTTGGGGATGGGCGTAAGCCATAAGCAGGGGTGCAGGGAAGGAGGGGGGACCCGGGGTCAGATGACTTTCATTGGTTGCAGAAGGTTCAGTTTGGGGATTTGTTTTGTTTTCAATTTTTGCATCAGGTGTCGATTTTGTAGTCAGAAGCTAGAGGCGAAGGGTGAATGTCGCGTACTAGTCAGGGATCGGGGATAAGGGTGTTAAGCTGGAATGTCAATGGTTTGGGAGATAAGATAAAGAGAGGTATGGTAAGTCAACTAATAAAACGGCATTCTCCAGAAGTGGTATTGTTGCAGGAGACGCATCTTGTTGGGAATCGGTGCATGGCTCTTCATAAAGGGAGCTATAAACTTGTGGTGCACGCTGGATTTACGTCAGGATCTAGGGGTGTGGGTATCCTTACAAAGAATTCCTTCCCATTGGAGGTTTGTACTACTTGGGTGGATCAAAGAGGCAGATTTGTGGGTGTCTCGGGCCAGCTGGGAGGTAAGACAGTGACCTTCTTGTCAATATATGTACCGCCAGGCCTTCAATCCGATACTTTCAGGGATTTGAGTACCGTTTTTCTGCCCCTGCCCCTGGGCCTATTGGTGCTGGGGGGAGATTTCAATGCAGTGCTCGACGGGGAAGTGGATAGGCTCCCTAGTTTCCTTGAGACTCTCGGATTGGTCGATAGCTGGAGGGTGCGTAACCCGACTCAGAAATATTTTACCCATGTTTCCGCCGCGCACAACAGCATGTCCAGGTTAGACTACATCTTGATACCGGCTGCTGAAGTGGGCTCGGTCAGGGAGGCGCGGTATCTGGGTAGAGGCATCTCAGATCATTCTCCAATGTGGTTGCAGGTCGAGTTAGGACAGCCGACGGTCAGCAGGGTGGCTCCGATTAATGCATAGCATCTGAAGGATCCAGACATCAAAAAGGAGATACTCCGAGTCTCGGACAGCTATTTCCATGAGAATGTGGGCAACTGTGGGAGGCGTATAAAGTGGTGCTTCGGGGTGTGGTACTCTCCTTGATAGCGGGCAAAAAGAGGAAACGTCAGGCGGAGGTGAACAGGGTAGAGGCTGAAGTTATGAGTTTGGAAAAGCGAGTTGCAGAGTCTGCTGCTCAGGAGTACCTTCAACAGTTGAAGTTAAAGCAAGAGGAATATAACAGACTCTCTAGGGAACGAGCGATTACTAACAATCAGGCCGTGCAAAGTCGTATATATGAACATGGGGACAAGGCGGGTAAACAGATCGCTTGGTTGGAACGAGGGGAGTGGGCCTCTAGGTTGGTGCTCGAACTAGAGGGGTCGGGATCTGACAGAATCACAGACCCACAGGCGGTAGCGGATGAATTTTCTGCATATTTCGGGGACGTGTATGCCTCGGCGGGCGGTTTTATAGAGGCCGAAAACGGCAAGATGATTGAGGATATCGGCATGCCGAGTCTATAGGAAGATGATTGGAAATACCTAGACTCCTCTTTCACAGACCATGACGTAGCGCAAGCAATTCAAAGTACTAAATCAGGGAAGGCAACAGGCCCTAACGGGATACCAATTGAACTATATAAATTGAATGCTCATAAAGTGGCTCCACATGTCCGAGCCATGTTTTTGGAGAGTAGGGAAATGGATCAGCTTCCGTATGACCAACGAGTTGCGAATATCGTGGTCATATATAAGCCTAGGACATACCCTTCCTCATATAGGCCTATCTCGCTGCTCAATTCTGAGCCTAAGATTTTGGCGAAGTTGCTCGCTACCAGGTTGGTCAAGGTCATCACAACCTCGGTACATCCCGACCAGTCCGGCTTCATGTCGCGTCGTAACACGGCCCTGAATTTGCGGAGGCTGCATGGATCCTCGGTGGTTCCCGAAAGATATTAGAACCAGCGGTTTTGGTTTCTTTGGATGCCACTATGGCATTTGATAGGGTCGAATGGCCCTATTTATTTGCGATATTGGTCAAGTTGGGCTTTGGTCTGGAGTTTATCGGGTGGGTTCGGCTGTTGTATGCCGCTCCCCTAGCTAGAGTGATTGTAAATAATTGTAAGTCAGGAGATTTCTCCCTCGGGAGGGGCACTAGACAGGGGTGCCCGTTGTCCCCACTTCTCTTCACACTGGCGTTGGAGCCTCTGGCGGCATGGGTCCGATGGGACCGGTCTATACGTGGCTTGAGGTGGACACCAGACTGGGAGGACAAAATTTCGCTCTACGCGGATGATATCTTGCTTTACCTCACCAACCCCGCGGCTTCCCTGAGCAATTTTCTGGATGTCTTGGCTATATTTGGCAGATACTCCGGGTTTGCTATCAATTGGTCAAAGTCGGTGTTGTTTGTTTTGTCGGGAGAGCCGCCTGTAATCCCACAGTCGTGCCCAATAAAGATTGAACCGGTGGGGTTTAAGTATTTAGGCATATATATAACACTGGACTCGAAAGTGAGATATGCCAATAACCTGGAACCCCCCCTGCGGCGGTTTAGGAAGGATGTGGAACGTTGGAGAGCTCTCCCTCTATCTTTGCTTGGGAGGGTGTTGTTTAAGATGATGGCACTACCTCGGTTCTTATACATACTTCAAAATACGCTGGACCCGGTGCCACTATCCTATTTTAAGGAAATTTAAGTACTTCAACGGCAGCTCCTCAGGGATGGTGGACCCCGCATAGCGTTTGTCAAATTAACCCTCCTGTGGTATGGTGGAGGGATAGGTCTCCCAGATTTGAGGAAGTATTATTGGTCCTCCCACCTGGCGGCGGTAAACCACATGATTTATGGGCCCCCTGGGGACCCAGGGTATGCTATGGATCGTGGACAGGCGCCGGGAGGAGATATTATCAAAGCCCTGTGTGCCAGACCCGGGAGGTTCCCACTGATGGGCCCGACAGCGCATGCCGTGCGAGTTTGGCATTCAGCTACCAGAAGTTTGGGATGGGAGGGCAGATTGACATTGGCCACCCCCATTTGGTTCGGAGAAACTTGGGAACCTGTGGAGGTCTAAAGGGTTTGAGAAATGGGACCTTATTTGGGATTAGTCAGATTAAAGATGTGTGGGGGAGGGACGGCGTACATGCATTTGAAACCCTAAAGCAACAGTACAGCTTGAATGACAGCGAACATTTCCGATACCGGCAGGTTAGACATGGCAGTCTGGCTCACATACCCGGAGGTGCGGAACTCCCGGAGGCTTCTCCTCTTGAGGACCGCATGTTAGATGGTCACATCCCTGAAAAAACTATCTCCTTAATATATAGAAAGTTGGTAAACAATATGGAGGACCCGTTGAAGAAGATGAAAACAGCGTGGGAGGCGGATGGATTAGAACTAGATGACGAGGACTGGGTGGAGGCTGTCTCTTCCCCTAAATTAGTAGCGATTCAAATGCGACTCTACTTAGTGCAGCTTAAGAACCTGCACAGAACTTACATCACGGGGCCTAGATTAGTGCATATGGGACGGGCGGTAAGTGGAGACTGTAGAAGAGGCTGTGGAGAACTTGGCACTTTCATGCATATCCTGTGGCACTGTGGAGAGATACAAACCTACTGGGCAGGGATACATGATGAGATTTCGGAAGTAATGGGAGAGGAGGTGAGACCAGAGGCCCGGAGATGTCCACTTAATGTTTGGGAGCCCATGGATTTGAATGTGTATCAGAACAGTGGGTGTCATTGGCTAATTTGGTGGCAAAACGAAACATCGCTCAATTGTGGGAAGCCAATCGGCCACCCCGGATTCTTAAATGGACTGAGGACCTTGATTGGTGCATGTTTAGGGAGAGGGCAGTGTATGTGGCCAGGGGTTGTCCGGAAAAATGGGAGAAGGGTTGGGGGCCTGGAATAGTCACCGAGGTGATTTATGTACACCCCTGTTGCGGAACAGGGAAACAGAGACACAGGCGTCCCCGTGATCCCCAATTTTATGTATACTGTTCGTTATGATTCTGTACGTAAGACGAACTGAGCCTCACGTTGATGTCAATTATTGTACACCTGATGCTAATGTTTCTTTGGTTTTTGTTTAATAAAAATAATTATAAAAAATATATATATATTATGTGGGGAGATTTTAATTGTATCGCGGACCCAGCCATGGACCATTCCCACCCACCCCCGCGTGATGCCCCAGTACATAGGATAACCAGGACGTTCAGGGACTGGCAATCCCATTGGGGGCTGGTAGACACGTGGCGATGTACACACCCACTGGATAGGGAGTACTCTCACCTTTCCCATGTACATGACTTACACGTCCGCCTGGACACCTTTCTATGCTCCCCGGACATGCACACACAACTTCACAGGGCAGAGTACCTCACTCACACAGTGTCAGACCACAACCCCCTATTGGTTATATTACAGTGGGGTTTCACACGGCAGCCCATCCCCACCTGGTGCCTCAAGCCTGAGGCACTGGAGAACCAGGTCTTCCACCATGAGATTAAGGAACAAATATATAACAACAACATAAGAGTGACTTGTGTGCTATAGTCATAAAGTGGGAATATAGCAAAGGCCTATAAAGTGTTCAAAATAAGACGTGAAAAACAGGAGAAAGACTTTATTCTTTAAAAAGAACCCTCACTCCCCCTAGTGGTGACATGCTTCATCATGGGGTTCCCACTGGGGAGACCGAATGTCCCCCCAGTGTGCTTCAACGCCTGATATACAGCTGAGCTGGTGTTATTGAAGCAAAAATATAAGTACTCAGGTGTGTTAAGTGCAAAGTTAAAAGAAAATAGCTGTACCAAAAATTACTTTATTCCGTGGTCAGCTGGTCTCATTAAAAACAGTGAGAACAGGACTAAACGCGGTTTTTATTTGAACCGCGAAGTCCTAATCAATGAGGGTCGACATGTTTCAGCTGCTTTAATGCTTAATTCAGCTCAGCTTTCTTCAGGACCTAAAATTCATCCCCTTGGGGTCCATGCCCATGGGGGACTTGTTGTTTATAGCGCGCTGGCTGCTGTTATATTTTAAAACTTTTTAGTTGCTACTTAATACATTATTTGCGCCGCTTATTAATCTTGCGCCGTGTACCCTGTACTTCTAGCCTTAGCGCTAGCGAGTTTTTACCTGCACGTTAAAGGTGGTATCACCCTGCATTTGCAGGAATCAGGGCAGCTAAGGATCGAGACTGGGGGCTTTTGCGGCCGCCATCTTTGAGAGGGCATTCGTGGCAGCCGATTTACGGGCGCCATCTTCGTTAGGGGACTAGTTCCTCCCCTCACACTCCTCCCACTCTGGAAGAGCGCGCAGGAGTACATTTAAACGCCAGAACCATCGCGCGCAGGTAGACTTGTTGTTTATAGTGCGCTGGCTGCTGTTATATTTTAAAACTTTGTAGTTGCTACTTAATACATTATTTGCGCCGCTTATTAATCTTGCGCCGTGTACCCTATACTTCTGGCCTCAGCGCTAGCGAGTTCTTACCTGCACGTTAAAGGTGGTATCACCCTGCATTTGCAGGAATCAGGGCAGCTAGGGATCAAGACTGGGGGCTTTTGCGGCCGCCATCTTTGAGAGGGCATTCGTGGCAGCCGATTTACGGGCGCCATCTTCGTTAGGGGACTAGTTCCTCCCCTCACACTCCTCCCACGTCTGGAAGAGCGCGCAGGAGTACATTTAAACGCCAGAACCATCGCGCGCAGGTAGACTTGTTGTTTATAGCGCGCTGGCTGCTGTTATATTTTAAAACTTTTTAGTTGCTACTTAATACATTATTTGCGCCGCTTATTAATCTTGCGCCGTGTACCCTGTACTTCTAGCCTCAGCGCTAGCGAGTTCTTACCTGCACGTTAAAGGTGGTATCACCCTGCATTTGCAGGAATCAGGGCAGCTAGGGATCGAGACTGGGGGCTTTTGCGGCCGCCATCTTTGAGAGGGCATTCGTGGCAGCCGATTTACGGGCGCCATCTTCGTTAGGGGACTAGTTCCTCCCCTCACACTCCTCCCACGTGTAGGGCTATAAATAATGGGCAGACGGTCGGAGCGCAGCGATGACGCGCAGCGGGTGCGTGCCGGAGGTGCGCCAGAGGTAAGCCCGTTTGCGCCCGTTCGCGTCCCGGGCGCGTCCGGTGCGTCTACCTCGGCCACTCTTCGGGCGTTGGACCCTTCAGTAGATTCACAGGATCACCAGACGGATACCAATGTGGGTAAGGACTGTTCTACGATGCACCCCCCTTTTTCAGTCCTTTCTTGCGGTCTACTGAATGTTCGATCTCTTGTAAAACACCATGCGGAAATTGCTCTTCTGATAGACTCTCTACATCTAGATGTCTTCTTCGTAACAGAAACGTGGACTAAGTCAGACTGCGCAGTGGAACTTGGGTGGGCCTGTCCTCCGGGTTATCTTATAAAACACTCCCCTCGAACAACTGGTAGGGGGGGCGGTATAGGCTATATATTTAAAGATTCAATCTCCTTCACTCAGTTGGAGGTAAAGGATGTATCAGGATTTGAGACCATGGGCTTCTCAATCACGGCCCAGAGCGGTACTCTGGTAACAGGACTTTTATGTTATAGGCCACCCGCCTCAACCACCACGGCCATTCAGCCATTGATTGATCTTATCTACGACCTCTCAAACTCCCACACTAGATTATTAGTGCTAGGTGATTTTAACCTTTGGCCTTCTGGCCCTCAAGATCTGGCATATAGAGAACTTTGCCAAGCATGTAGCAATATACAACTTGCACAGTTGGTTTCAGCACCTACTCACGTCAAAGGGCATACTTTAGACCTTGTATTTGCTGATAAAGATCTAGTTGTAGTGGGAGAGGTCGTGGATCAATGCTGGACTGATCACGCACTAGTCCCACTGTCTATCTCCTGGCCTGGTTCATTAAGGACAGGTGATCCAGGTGCCACTAAGATCAGTAGGCAATGGTCTCGTCTTCTGAAACATCCAATTAGACCTACCTTGCTGCCCAGACCATTTATGGTGAAGGATAGTGCGGATAAAAGTTATCAGGTCCTTTGCCAGCAGATTGTGACATCTCTGGACGAATTGGCCCCTTTAAGGAAAGTGAGGGACAGACCCAGAAGAACTAATGCCTGGTTCACTGATGATCTTGGACAGCACAAACTCGACTGCAAACAGGCGGAACGACTTTGGAGGAGAGACTATAGGGAGGCAGATAAGGTAGCATATAAAGCGACCTAGCAGGAATACAAGATTCAGCTGAAGAAGGCCAAGGCTCAATTTTTGGCAGACATGTTGGCCAAGGCCCCTAACAAATCGCAGGCTTTGTTTAAAGCGGTCGACAATCTAGCTAACCCGCCTTGTACTGCGCCGGCTATCCCTGTCTCCCAGGAATTGTGTGTCGCTGTGGCCTCTGCGTTTGAGGAGAAGATTAAGAAAATTATGAGCGGACTTCAGATCTCCGGCCAGCTCACATCTACCTTGCCTCCCCTTGCAGAACCTCCTCTCGCGGAGACCCAGTTGTCCTGCTTTCCTAGTCCTTCTCTGGAGGAATTCTGCCTCCTGGCGAATGGTGTGTCTTCGGGATCGCCACTTGATCCTATGCCCCATAAGATCTGGAAGGCATTTCAAACTGAGCTGTTTCCTCCGCTCCACGCCATTTGCTGCCAGTCACTGAGTACAGCAGTAGTTCCAGATAGCTGGAAGATGGCAATTGTTACACCATTGCTGAAGAAGGCCTCCTTGGACTCTTCAAGCCCGGCCAACTACAGGCCTATTTCGCTTCTGCCTTTTATAATAAAGGTTGTGGAGAAATGGGTCACGAAAATACTATCCAGCTTTCTGGAAAATAACTCCGGCCTGGATACATCGCAGTTCGGCTTTAGGCCGGCTCACGGCACGGAGGCTGCTTTGGTCACCGTGTTGGACGATCTACGAGCGCGTGTCGACATGGGCAAGTCAGCATTTTTAGTGCTGCTTGACATGTCGGCCGCGTTCGACACGGTGGACCATGCAGTACTACTGGACCGTCTCCGGAGTACAGGAGTAACTGGTCTGGCCTTGAGATGGATAACATCTTATCTCAGTGACAGACAGCAGGCAGTGGCACTACCACCTTTTCGTTCTGCCATGCAGCAAGTGGATCAGGGTGTCCCCCAGGGGTCGGCGATCAGTCCGATCTTGTTTAATCTGTACTTGCGACCCCTGGTTGCCCTGATAAAGTCATTCGGCATATCTGTCATCAATTATGCCGATGACACTCAATTGATTTTTTCATTTGAGGGTACCAGGGCAATATCGAGAGACACTTTCCACTGCTGCATGGCGGCTACAGCGGACTGGCTGCGAGCCAACTCGCTCCAATTCAACGGATCCAAAACGGAGGTTCTTCATTGCTCCCTAGACCGTACCCCTCGTCCGCTCCTGGACGATTTTTGGCCTACATCTATTCCAGGTACGGTAGAGGCTGCTGAGTCGGCCCGTAATTTGGGAGTTCTGTTTGAACCCAACCTGCAGCTTGATGCCTCTGTGAATAGAACTATAGCGGGCTGTATGGGCTTACTTCGTGCCCTACGTAAGATCTTACCGCTTCTCCCTAAGGAGGCAAGGGCAGAGGTAGTGCGCAGCTCTATTCTTAGTCGATTAGACTACTGCAATGCACTACTTCTGGGAACCCCTAAAACTTTGATTATAAAGCTGAAGAGGATCCAAAATATGGCGGCTAAATTGGCTCTATCACGTCCTCGATCTGCCTCTTCCTCTGGCGCATTAGCAGACCTCCATTGGCTACCCATCCAAGAGAGAATTTGCTTTAAGGCGCTTTGTCTCGTCTTTAAGGCTTTGCACGGACAGGGGCCGATACCGCTCCAAAATCTCTTTTCCTGGTACTGCGCTGCCAGACCCCTAAGATCCTCCTCTGCGTTCCTGGTGACGGTCCCCAGGATCAATAGAGTGAGGATGGGTGGCCGTGCTTTTAGTTTCACGGCTGCCACTCTCTGGAACACCCTCCCGCTGGCGCTGAGGTGTAGACAAGATTTCATTCCTTTTAAAAAGGATCTCAAGACCTTTTTGTTCCCCAGAGCAATGTAATGGTAGTATGCCTGCAGGATAGACGCAGTCTCAGCGCCAGGATACCCTTTGGGTGGCAGCCGCGCATAACAAGTAAATAAATAATATTAATAATAATAATGCTTGCTAAGGCGCGTCCTCTCCGTGAGGATTTATATGTGAAAAAGTGAAAAAAGAACTCACGGTTTTACCCGTGTAGGCACTCCTAGAATTTCACCGTGGAGTTTGAGCCAAAGAGATTTATTCACATATCACCCCTGTCGTCATGCTCATGTGGTATACAATTCCGCTTCCCAATTCAAAGTGTATGTACCCTCCGCTATATCTCATTTATAGGAGGAAAACCGAGGACTATGAGTGCCCCATCAAAAACTACACAGCCCATAAGGTAACAAACTCCCAATTTAAAAGTCCCCAGGCATCGTGTGCTTTCTATTAAGTTGTTAAATGGTGCAACACCCCTATTTAAAATCTCCTTCAAGCGAAACCCGCGGAGAAAATACATACATACGAACAAACACAAAATGGAAGATTAAAAGGTACACTCACAATACATATAGGTAGTATACGCCTCATGGGCTCGCGGTGGAAGCAAACTCTTCATGCTGCGCGCAATCTGAAAGTGGAGTCACATAGTAGTTAGCGCGTATGATTGGTCCGTGGCTGAAACCATTGCCTGGAACCATAAAGCAAACATACACCTAGTAGTTACATTCAGTCGTTCCACTCACTTGCTGCACAGCGACTCGCCGCCTCAAACCTACTCGGTAACCTCCCGCAGCCCGAACGATATCGGGTGATGTGGAGATGCGGACGTAAAAAGGCCGAGGCCGGTCACGTGACTAGCTAAAGCGTGGAAGGGTATGCTCAGATGTGAGTCCCTTGCTCACTGCACCATCAGGATTCAAGCAAGCCGGGCCGAAGCTGGCTGTAATGCCAGAAACCGGTCCCCGGAAGCTTGTTTCCTTTCCAGTAAAGAATTGGCTTGGTAGTTTGGTCTGCCCTGTTCCCATGATGCACTGGGCCAGGGACAGACTAATTTGCATGTAACCAGGTTCTGAACTGGGATGGTGCAGTGAGCTAAAAAACGGTGATGGATCAAGCCCTGATCTTTTGACTGGGTAGGAGTGTTCTGCTTAATTCAGATACTCTGTCCATCACCACCCCCCTTTATGAATCATTTTGGCCACCACAAGCGTGGAAGGGTATGCTCAGATGTGAGTCCCTTGCTCACTGCACCATCAGGATTCAAGCAAGCCGGGCCGAAGACGGCTGTAATGCCAGAAACCGGTCCCCGGAAGCTTGTTTCCTTTCCAGTAAAGAATTGGCTTGGTAGTTTGGTCTGCCCTGTTCCCATGATGCACTGGGCCAGGGACAGACTAATTTGCATGTAGCCAGGTTCTGAACTGGGATGGTGCAGTGAGCTAAAAAACGGTGATGGATCAAGCCCTGATCTTTTGACTGGGTAGGAGTGTTCTGCTTAATTCAGATACTCTGTCCATCACCACCCCCCTTTATGAATCATTTTGGCCACCACAAGCGTGGAAGGGTATGCTCAGATGTGAGTCCCTTGCTCACTGTACCATCAGGATTCAAGCAAGCCGGGCCGAAGACGGCTGTAATGCCAGAAACCGGTCCCCGGAAGCTTGTTTCCTTTCCAGTAAAGAATTGGCTTGGTAGTTTGGTCTGCCCTGTTCCCATGATGCACTGGGCCAGGGACAGACTAATTTGCATGTAGCCAGGTTCTGAACTGGGATGGTGCAGTGAGCTTAAAAACGGTGATGGATCAAGCCCTGATCTTTTGACTGGGTAGGAGTGTTCTGCTTAATTCAGATACTCTGTCCATCACCACCCCCCTTTATGAATCATTTTAGCTAAAGCATCGTCGCGCCACTTCACGCTGCATCAGTGAGACTAGAATGCTGACCGTACTCAATCTGTTACACTACCGTTTATCGAGTATGGGCTCAGCAAAACTTGCTCGCATCTTAACGTGAAGGAACGTACTGGAAAGAGGGGAAACAAAAAAAAACCTATTCCATAGATCCACAAATACTAAAAGAACGCTTATTAAATCTCAATTCGCATTCATACTGTATTGGGGCAGAATTCAAAGTGCCAAACTGCGAAAGCGTCACAAAATTGGATTTTAATACTCCAGAAATTAATCGTTCTTTGTTCTGCGGCCCATTACCCATTAGCCTAGTGGTGGTAACCTCTTAGTGACTGGTGGACACTGGTAAGTTCGTCATGATTATATCTAATATGGCAGCCTCCTTAGCAAAGCCGCTCTCACAATGATAACTATTCAAGGACCTCAGTTCATAGTAACTCTCCTCAACGTCTCAGCACAGAACCCCATGGTTGTCATCATTTAATCCTGTCAGATGGCTAAAAAGGCAAAAAATCCACCTTTGTTCTTTCTCGTACAAACTGTGTTCAAGGCCCTGATCCAGTTGTTCGATCACTGTCCAGTTAAAATCGTTTGGGGAATGCTTTAGTTGTAAAAAATGTGTTGTCAATTTTGTATTGCTCTTCTGACACCTAATGGCACTTTGATGCTCACAAATGCGGAGTTTAATACGTCTCTTTGTCATTCCTATGTATCTTAAGCCACAAGGGCATACTATTAGATAGACAACATTACAGGAATTGCAATTCGTATGTTTTCGTTGTTGCTATTGTCTGCCAGACTCAAGATCCAATGTCTTAGTGCTTGAGGTTAAATGGCACACACTGCATCCCCCACATGGGAAATGGCCAGTTACAGGCAAGGACACTACTCTCAGTCTCTTCTCGTTGTAACCGGGGGAGGGTATGGACTAAGGAATCTTTCAAACTCCTCGCCCTTTTATAAGAAAAGAGCGGCTTCTCCCAATTATGTCTATTGCTCGTGAGTATCCGCCAATGCTTGTTGATACAGCGGATCACAGCATTGGATGCTAAGTTTGAAAGTCGTCACACATGTCAGGGGAACCTCAGTAGATGCCTCTCTGGGTTGATTCTCCAACAGGGCATCTCGATGCTGGTTACGAGCCCTCTTGCAACTCTTATTCAGTAAATGATTAGGATAGCCTCTCCTCTGCAGCTTCACGGTGAGATCCTGTGCTTGATTTTTAAAATCTGTAATCCCACTGCAGTTCCTTCGTATACGAAGATACTGACCGAGAGGGAGATTCTCCCTCAACGACTGGGGGTGGAAACTAGTATAATGCAGGAGGTTGTTTTTCGCTGTGGGCTTGTAGTAAGTTTTAGACCGTAACTGGTTACCTACTCGAATGATGGCAACATCCAGAAAAACAATCCTCTCTTTGTCAAATTCGTAAGTGAATCTTAAATGAGGATCACGACTGTTGACCCAGTCAAAAAAGGAGCGCAATGCACCCTCATCGCCCCTCCAGACAAGAAGCACGTCATCTATGTATCGTTGCCACAGTAGCACGTTAGATGAAAAGGGGGTGGTTGATGGAAGAATGTGTTCACATTCAAAATTATACACATACAACCCCGCCACACTGGGGGCGAATGTACTCCCCATTGATGTACCAGTGGCTTGGAGAAAAATGCTTCCTTCATACTCAAAAAAGTTGCGTTTCAGTGCTAAGGTGGCGCAATCCACTACAAAGGTATGTGATGTGTTGTATTCCCATGTGGATTGTTCCAGTACTTTAGAGATCACCGTGATCGTGGCATCCTGCGGTATACAGGTATACAGGCTCTCGATATCTAATGATACCAAGAAACAGGGTTCCTCGGGCATCTCAATTGTCCGCAACATGGCAAGTAAACTCTTGGTATCTTTTATGTAGGGACTGGTTGATTCAATGAGTGGTCTCAAGAAAAAGTCACAATATTTAAAGAGTGGCTCTAAAAGTGACCCCAACCCGGAGACAATAGGTCTCCCAGGCGGTGGGTGAATACCCTTGTGAGTTTTAGGAAGGGTATAGAAATATGGTATTTTGCCTTCTGTAGTTGTTAAGAAATCAGCTTTGTGTTTTGTTACTCGGCCCTCAATTTCTGCTGTGGTTACCAGCTCTAAAATCTCCGCTTTGAGGCTCTCAGATGGATCCTCTCTTAGGAGCATATAGTTGGTCTGGTTGCTAAGTAACCGACAGCATTCTTGATCATAATCTTCCACATTCTGGATAACTATGCCACCCCCTTTATCAGCACTTTTGATCACAATCTTTGTGTTGTTTTGTAATGACTGTATCGCTAAGAACACGCTTGTTGTTAAGTTTTTGAAAGGGGTTGTAGCCGCCAAAGCCCCAATTTCATTAGAAACAGCTTGTTCGAAAGCTAATATTTCTGGTGGTACTGTGTGCGGAGGGGGGTGAAAGTCTATTTTAACCTAAAGTTAGTATCACTCTGGGTGGGTTGGGAGGCTTCCAAGGTTTGCCTCTCAAAAAAACTTTTTAGCCTGAGCTTGAGAAAAAACTCTGTCAACTCGCAGATTAATTTGAAGCGATCTAGGCTCGGAGTTGGTACGAAGCCAAGGCCCTTGTTATGGCACTATGTCTTTCTGTATTACATGTTACTGTAATATTAAGCGCTATGCATTGTACTGCAGTTTTGATCACTTTATTTACATCTTGCCTTAGATCAGGTCTTAGATCCTTGTAGGAATAGAAAGTTCCTCTCTGAAGCCATGAGAGTATTACTACTTTATAATGGCCGCTATGCATATATACTCATGTAACAAGCACCTTTGGCATGGGTAACTGTTCCCTCACATCCAGGGACATACTCTTATATATTCTGAATGCTACTTAATTTGCGTTATTTATAAATTATTGTTCTAAAATCATGATCATTACCTTATGCAAGATTATCTCTATGCTTTTGCAACAAATGTAAATAATTTTGCAACCATTAGTTATACTATTAAGAGTATTCATGATCATACCTCCCGGCAATTCAGAGAATGCTCATGCCAGGCACCAAGCCACTGCACACCTACCCTCTGGAGGTGTCCATAGCCAGCACTTGCAGGCTGAAAATCCATCGCATGTCCAGAGAGAAGCCCCTATACTCATCCCTACTCCCACTAGTAGGGTTCCCCTGAAAGGATAAATACTACACCACCCTAGCCCTTCAGGTTTGGACCGAGCACTCAAAAACTGAGATGGAATCCCTGTTCGAAGATGGACAGCTATGGACCTTCACCCAAATAGTGGAAAACTACGACCTTCCGCCGGGCCAATTCCTGATACACAGAAAACTCTTAGGCAGCAGCCGTCACTGCTGGGGTCTAAATGAGGGGGAACCTCCGACACATCCGGTGCTACATACAATCCTGCTCATGGGAGCGGGTAGACACTTAGTTACTTGGCTCTACAAGGTTATCCGGGACTGATCCTCAACCCACTAGATTCATTGAGACAGAAATGAGAAAATGAAGGAGGGGTATTTATTGATAAAGAATGGGAGAAGGCACTAGAGTATCCAAAAAAGGTCTCCAGAAACGCACGCTTCAAGAACACCACAACGCCTCCACCGTTTTTACCCCGACACACACTTTGCATGCCCCCGTTGTCAGACCCCTGAGGCAGACTTCAAGCACATGTTTTGGGATTGCCCTACTATCCAACAGTACTGCAATAAAATATACCAGACACTCCGAGTGACAAGAACAATTATTAGCATAGCCACATGGGAAGAAAGTGCCCTTTGAATCTTCCACAGGCGGAAGCCATTCTCTTAGCAAAAAAGGGGAATAGCCATGTACTGGCGGGCCCCAGAGGGACCCCCTGAGGCAGCCTGGGAAGGCGCCATGAAAAAGTGGGGTGCAGCGGAAGAAGAGGTATTGAGGGATGAGGAAGTGAAGGGAATAAGTAAACATCCCATATCTCTGGAGTGGGCACAATTATTATTCCAATTCAGCGCAAACGAAATCACCGACAGCCTCTCAATCTCAGACACCATACTTATCCCCCATGGGACCGGCAGAAGTAAGTACAAGGCCGAGGCCAGGAACCTAAGGCAAGTGATACGTTAATCACATGCACTTAGTTGAGACGGCCCGCCGTGGCCCACCTCACATACACAACGCCACATCGTGTAGTGAAAATGCAACCAGACGCAGCTATATGCAAATCAGTCTTGACCATATGGCCATATCTGAACTGGGGTGGCGGAGTGAGCTAAAGAATGATGATGGATTAAACCCAGATCAGTTGATTGGGGATGAGCGCTTGCAATGTTCAACCCTCCGTCCATCACCCCCTTTGGTTTTGCTTTGTTCGCCATAAGTTGGCAGGGTATGCCCAGAAGTGGGTCCCTTGCTCACTTTGACACTGGATTCAAGCTAGCCTGGATGATGACGGCTGATTAGCCAGAAATCGGTCCCAGGATGCTTGTTTCCGGTCCAGGGAAGACATGGCTTGGCAGTTCAGGCTGGACTGTTCCCATGAGGTACAGGGTCAGACTGATTTGCATATGGCCATGTCTGAACTGGGGTGGCGGAGTGAGCTTAAGAATGATGATGGATTAAACTCAGATCAGTTGACTGGGGGTGAGTGCTTGCAATGTGTAACACTCCGCCCGTCCATCATCCCCTATGGTTTTGCTTTTTAATGTGTTTAATATGCAGTACTGTTGTAAATCCTACTATCTAAAGTCATTTTTCAAATTCCAGCAAACACATGTCGATATATTATAACTGTATTATATCAACTTGTAACAAGAAATGCTAAAACCCAATAAACAAATGTAAACAAAAAAAAATACGAGTATTCATGATCATTTCATTACTATATATAATACTATAAGATGGCTGACACAGTGGCATTTTGTTTTGTTTGATTGAAAACATGCGGAAGTACTTGTCCGTTTTTCATTTTCATCTATCACAAGACTATGTATTGGAACATTTCCTGTATGCAAATTGTGTGACCAAGACAGCGCCGTCTGTCAAAACAGGTTACAATGTGTAGTTGAAATTCTACTGTGGCACTATCTGAGAGTGCGGACATTCTTTCCTTTTCGTGTGGCAGTCAACTGTCAGCTTGCTCCACCCACATCTCGCCTTGGGCTAAGGAGCCTGGCAGGAGCACCCGCTGTGTGTGATTTACAGAAGGATCCAGGGGCCGGCTACTACCATCTATCAAGGAGCTGCAACGAGACAAGACAAACGATTTCTTGAGCTGAAGACTGCGTGGGGGCGTGCCCCAGAGGTAAGGGTCTGCATTAATGTGTGTGGGGTGGGAGGCTGGTATATGTTGTTTCAAAGCAGGTCTAGTCCCCGTGCCAGCACTCTTTGCGGTTGACGCTGAAGTCTCTGGCTAGCGCCCGAGTAATCACCAACACGAGATGGCCCGAACTATCACTTCACAAGGGACCCTAGCAGATGTGTACAATCACCATCCGATTTAAGGCTGTTCGTGATTTTTACGGTCCGCAATATATGTTATGAATATCATAAAAATGATGTATTACATCATAAATTTCCAAGCTACAGCCTGAATACTCCAGCATCTGTTGGTCATAAGCGATAATACAGGTATTGAACGAAAAACAGCATTCAGCGGCAGTAGGAACCTCTTACTTATGAAGAGGGGGTAGTGCCCATAGTGATATAATTGCACACCATTCGGAAGCATACCAAGTATGATCTAAGTCTAGATTACTCATTATGGAAGAGGAAAACTAAAGACATGCAGCAGCACAGACCCTGCTGGTACGCGCTCCTGGCAAAACTGACAATGTGCAACTCAAAATCAAAACTGACACTACTCTAAACTCCAAAATGAAATGCTTTGAGAAACTGAAAAAATCTGAAACCGCCAAATAGTAGGAAGCAGTTTCACTGCAGGACTACCTGGACAAAAATATGGTACCTCGTGGTTTACACCATCATATGAATCGCCTAATTCAAGGATGTTAGAACATTGGGATGAAAACTCTGCGAAAAGCTTTAGAACCATGCTCAGCATATTGGTGAAATACGCTCGGGGAGATAGGGAGGCTATCCTGACAGGGATTGCATCATTGGAAGAAGAATTTACTAACAGCAATGAGCAGGGAATCATTAATAAATTCAAAGAATTTAAACCCAAACTCAAACAACATGAAGAGGACATTAAAATCCGCAAACAAAAAAGCTCCACAGAAACTGCGTGGACTATGAAAGTGGTTGCATACTGACTTATAGCCATAAATACGACCACTTATATCAGGATCTACTGAATATTGTACAAACTCAGACCACGAGAAGTGAGACCGCAGCACCTTCATCCATAGAAGCTAGTGACTCAGATACAGACATCGCAATAACCACAACATGTTCAACATCGGAAAGAGTAATGCCCTCCAAACCAGCAACTTTTTTGGACGAGTATCGGCTCCTGAGAAGGGGCCAGCAAACATCGAGAGTGAAGCCGCCGCGAACGAACCGGGCCGAGGACGGAGACAACGAGGCAAAGGAAGAGAGAGGGGAGGAGCAAACAAAGAAGAAAAAGAAGGAAACAAAAAGATCAAAAACAACAAAACAAGGGAGCACATGGGAAAAGCTGCAAGCTCCAAGACCAACCAGAAATGGATATAGATACGGTAAATCGAACAATCATTAATTTGTCTGATTGCTCTCTCTCTCTTTCCTAGATAAGAAAACCCTATGTCAAGGCTTGACATTTTGCCCAACCAAACTATTTAACTACTCAGACACTCGCGTTGATTTATATAAGTTTATCAGAAAACTTAAACTTACAAAATGGCATACTATTAAGAAAGAGACTAGCTTAAATATGACTAATATTATTAGGACTCTGATTAGATTTGTCATGGGCACCTCCTTGGTGAGTTCATGAAGCCCTCACCCACCAACCTGGTTGGTGGCATGCTTCATCATCGGGCCCACCCAGTGACACCTAATGTGTCCCGGGTGTGCTGCTTTGCCTGATTACAGCGGAGCTGGTATTTTACTGAGAGTGCAGTGTGAGGTGTAAAATGAAGTGTGAGTTAAAACGGCTTGGCGAGGGTCCCAGTACCCGAGGGTAAATTAAATTTTAATAACTGGGCCCCCGTCAGCGGTTAAAATAAGGCTTGGGGATGTTTAAGGGAGGCGAGTTACTACCTCCTACATCCATCAGTTGGTCGACATGCTTCAGCCAGTGCCTTAAACTAAATCTGGCTTTCCTCAGGACCTTTTTAAATAGAGTGTAGTGCAGGTTAAAAAGGAGTGTAATCCAGGCTATGTGTTACACTCACTAAGGTGTTTCTCTTAGTGTGAGAGGGGGGATTCCCTTCTCATATATGCACTTAGATTTTGCAGCCAATGCTTCCAGGAGTGAAGTGGTAAGGGGTTGACCAGCTTTTCTGGTCAGAGCCTGCCTTGTACCTGTTGCACCGTCCTCGTACTCCGGTAGGAAGCTATTAACATTGATTTTCCGACAGATTTAGCTGCTTCCAGTAAATTTAAGCCTCCCTCAATCTTTTTCCCAGTTTTGCCACATGACAATATTGACACCTTTAATGATCTGGTCACCCAAGATCTACTTAAACTAAAACATCAAAGGAGGAAAAAGGTGTCTTCCAATCAGAATCTCACTACCAAAGAAAAAGAAAGTATAAAATCGTTAGCAGAGGACAAGAGTATCATCATTCGTCCTGCTGATAAAGGGGCCAATATCGTATGTCTGAGTCAAGATATGTACATCAGTGAAGCCCTTAGACAATTAGAAGATACAAAGTTCTATCTGAAAATTAACAATGACACCTACAATATAAGTATATTGGAGATTTGGAACACACTAAAGGAATGGGAATACAATGGCATTATTTCTTGGGAAGACTATTGTTTTTTTAAAAAGAGACTTCCCCAAACTTCCGATTCTTTACCTTTTACCCAAAGTACACAAAGACCCCGTTAGACCACCCGGGAGACCCATAGTCTCATCGATTGGTGGTGTGTTATAAAATGTATCAAGGTATGTGGACCATTTTTTGAGTGACTATGTAACATCTCTTCCTTCTCATGTTCGAAACACAAAAGATTTTCTAACTAAATTAGAAGGTATAAGGTGGGAAGAATATTTTCTGTTAGGGACTCTGGATGTAAATTCTCTTTATACCATAATAGACCACACACAGGGTATAAAGGCATGCTACCATTACCTCAAGAATAGACCTATTGGGTACCTAGATAATACCAACATGCTGATTGAAATGATGAGCCAATGCCTTAAAAACAACATATTTATGTTTGATGTGACCATCTATAAACAGACCCTTGGCACTGCGATAAGCACGTTTTACCCTGAGCTTTGCCAATCTGTTTTTGGGTCTTTGGTTAGAGGAGATCAGAAAGGATGCCACCTTGATATCAGATTTCGCCAAGGTGAGATTGTGGTTGCGTTATATCGATGACCTCTTCCTTATTTGGCATGGCACTAAAGACAAAGTTATCAGTTTTATCAATAAGCTTAATAAGAATACGTACAACATCAAACTTACATTGAACATAAGCAAACATCAGATTGAGTTTCTCGATGTACTTGTTGTAACAACACATGATACCTTGGAAACTAGTCTTTTCAGGAAAACCACAGCAGAAATTACCATTCTCCATGCCCTCATCAGTCATCCGGAAAATCTGAAATGGAGTATTCCATATGGAGAACTGCTGAGAGCAAGTAGAAAATACAGCACTGGCGAAAGATTCAATATCGAAAAAGGAAACATGATTACTAGGTTTACAAACAGGGGTTACCCGAAATGGATATTAAAACGCGCTTTGGAAAAAGTTAATAAAATCAGCAGATCTGATACTTTGAAAGAGCACAACATTGACACCACCACCAATATAGAAACACAAGACTGACAACTACATACGATCGTAACTCCCATCAGATACATAAGATCTTGGCCAAGCATTGGCCAATACTGGCCAGTGATTCTATAATTGGCAAACCTTTCCACACACGCCCTAGAATCACCTAAAGGAAAGGCCGGAGTCTAAGAGATATCTTGGTTCACAATGACATCATGCAAACACAACATCTAGGAGACCATAACCTCTAAGGCTTTTTCCCTTGTGGTCATTGCAAGGCCTGCCGCAACAGACGCTTGTCAAAGAATTTAACATACCTAGCCGAGTGAACAAGAAAACAATCACCCAATTCTTGACGTGCTGTACCACTTTTGTAGTATATGCCTTAGACTGCCCATGTGGACTACGTTACATTGGCAGTACAACACTCATGGCCAAAAAGAGGGTTTTAGAGCACATGCGTGCCTTAAA
The DNA here is from genome assembly GCF_964261635.1 of Lissotriton helveticus. Lineage (NCBI taxonomy): Eukaryota > Metazoa > Chordata > Amphibia > Caudata > Salamandridae > Lissotriton > Lissotriton helveticus. The sequence goes on from NC_136065.1 coordinate 1,477,112,104, forward strand.
CAACAGAGATATGCATTATCAGGTTGCATAAAACTTTCAGGAATACCATCTTTCCAATAGTGCTCTGTTGAGCTATTTCATCATCGAACAGGTACACACTAGCCCTCGGAATGGGAATGGAGTTCACAAAAGGGAATCCAAATGAATTCTTGAACTCGAGACCAAACAACCGGGAGGTCATAATTTAGATGAAGAATTGAATGTACACTTACATGAAAGCTAAATTTGTGTTTCTAAAGTCACTATTAGCTGTCGGTAGCAAAAATCTATGAAGCTTCCATGAAACAATGATTTCTCATGAGTATCTATACTTGTATGTACAGAATTGTAAATGACATGTATGATATACTATGAATTATCTCATTTTAATAATTTTTTTCTCTTTTCTTTATTTTTCACAGGAGGAAAGGAAGGGACCCTCCACCATGGGACGGACATTTCTTATAGGCTTCCTACACTTTTCTTCCCCACTATGGGCATTCAGATAAGCTTCTTTTTCACTTGCTTCTACTTTGACCTACATGGATGTTCCCTATACATGTTTTCAATGGTCTTGCATTCCTTTAGGTCTCATGTAATTCGGCACAGTACATGTGATCATGATTTAGGATCTTTAATAACTTCATGATCATTAACCTTGGAGTATTCTGGTATAAGTAATCAAGTATACCCTCTAACATTAGCCACTATGGCGTTATGCATATTACAAAACGCTCGTTTTCAAAACCATGTTGGCATTCCAAAGTCGTGAAGAGCAATTTATGGCACTATCAGGTAGATTCATCAACACAAATTGCGATCGCAATAGCTGCGAAACAGCTATAGCGATCGCAATTCCATGAACCGCAATTCATGAACAGAAAAGTAACCAAATTGCGAATTCGCAAAATATATTTTGCGACTTCGCAAATAAAATCGCAGAATCAAGGTGGAACCCCCTTTGCGATTCTGAAATTGCGATTCCCCAATGATTCTGCGATTTCATTTGCGAAATCGCAAAATATTCGCAAACCCAATGCATGAAAAATCGCAAATAGCGAAAAAAGCTCAAAATCGCTATTTGCGAGGCGCATTTAAGGAGAACTCAAACCAGGTGGTAACCATAAAGGAAAAAAAGAAAGAAAAAAAAATTCTAACTAGCTACAGGTGCAGGGCTGAAGAAACACACTTAAGGAGACACAGTAGGAGCATGAGGACATTCACAATGCCTGGACTCTACATGGTGGTAAGGCGGCAAAGGCTCCAGGCTGCAGCAAGGAACAGACACAGGATCCAGGAGCGAATTTTCCGCCAGCAGATCACACTCCTGGGCCAGACTGAGGAGGAAACCTACTCAAAGTACAGGCCGAATGGGGCAATGATTACCAAGCTCATCCGGGACCTTGACCCACTGATGCAGCACCCAACTAGTAGGACCAATGCCGTCCCCACCCATGTCCAGGTCTTGTGCTGCCTGCACCTCCTGGCCTCCGGAAGCTTCCAGGGGATAGTTGCAGTTGCAGGGGGGATCTCCCAGAGCACACTGTCCCGCTGCCTAAGGAGTTTCCTGGAGGCCATGCTGAGCCGGCTACACCATTACATAACATTCCCAACCACCCAACAGAACTTGACTCAAACCTAGCTACAATTTTACAACATTGTGCAATTCCCCCATGTAATTGGATGCATTGACTGTACCCACATCCACATCTGCCCACCCGCTGAGACAGAATACATGTACCGGAACTGCAAGTCCTACCACTCACTGAACATCTAAGTGGTCTGCAACGCAAAGACGATCATCACCGACATAGTGGCACAATACCCAGGGAGCACGCATGATTACTTCATATTCCGGCACAGCGGCATGCACACACGCCTGGCCAGGGGCGACTTTGGTGAAGGACACCTTCTAGGTAAGTACACATCCCAACAAACAGTACATCGAGACCATGTAGCTGCGCATAACAGGCGCTCACCCTCTGCTCCTTTCATTCAGGTGACAGCGCCTACGGCCTCAGTGAGTACCTCCTCACCCTATACCTCAACCCTGCCACACCACAGCAACGGCGTTACAATGCTGCACACATTCGCACTAGAAATTGCATTGAGCTGCTGACATTTGGGCTTTTGAAGAGCCGATTCCGCATCCTGCACAAGACTGGTGGGGCCCTCAAATACCAGCGTGAGGTCTGCATCCGCATCGTGGCCGTGTGTGCAATACTCCACAATATTGCTACCAAGCGGAGGATACCTGTGGATATCTCTGGCAGTGACTCGGAAGGGGACAACCGCCCACCTGCACATGTGCATCATGCACGTGGGGAGTACCCTGCAGAAGGACACAGGCGCCGCAACCAAATCACAATGAACTGTTTCTAGTGCACCCATTCCCCTCACACAACACTGCAATCATGCATGACGAATGTACTAATGACATGAGTCGGATTTACTTGTGACTATAAATTCTTATTGTCATTTTCACAATAATGTGTATTTCAATTTTTTACAAATTAAATTAGAACTGTGTTCCCTCATACAGCCCCATGATAGAGAAGAGGGCATGCTTGTCTAATCAGCGTGGCCCTGCTGGTAGACTTAATTGAGTCACTGGCGCCTCCGGCCGGATGCACCCAGTCGCCTCTCCATGTCCTCCACGACACTATTGGCCCTTGATGCTGCAGTGGGCCTGGTGCTGCGGCGACGTACGGTTACCTGCGGCAAGGACAGGCTGCTGTGACTAGAAGTGCCCTCACTGGCATCATCCCCCCCACTTGCTTGGCCATGGCCAGACGCCTGCCCAGCTGTGGTGATTTGTTCAAGGGCCAAGGCGACGTCCTGGCAGCATTGCACCATCTGTATCTGCATCGCAAGAGAGCGTCGCGAAAGTTGGGAGGTGGCATTTCCTATGAGATGGTTGGATCTTGTGTAGGCTGACAGGCGGGTCAGCAGCTGGCGGTGGCAGCGGCGGGTGATATCCTGCTGGGACACCAGGATCTGGCTGTTCTCCCAGACAGCTGCAGTCATGACCTGCATACATTCTGTGAGCTGGCTCACGTTACGCGCTGTCTTATTAAGCTGCAGGTGGATGGTTGCCAAGTGCAGTGCCTGCTTCTGGTGGACAGCAAGCATCTGATGTTCTATGGCCAGCCCTGGTTCTCCGACATGTACCCCCTGCCAGCGCGTGTTGGGCCGTCGCGCTGCTGCCTCATCAGTCCGCTGGACTGAGATCGCACAGTGGCTGTGCGCCGTGTCTGCCTCCTGGGTGGTGGTTGTGTGGCCTGTCCCACTGTCATGGGTGTCACATGGGGTGGTTGCTGGGCTCCTGTGGCTGCAGGGGTGGCCCTGTCCACAAGGGGAGGTGGTGGTACTGCTGCTGCTGGCTGTGATGTTTCGGGTCGTGGCGCAGGATGGCCCTCTCCCTCGGTGTCCTCAGGGTTCTCCACTATGTGGAGGGCCTCACTGTCTGTGCTTGGTTGTTCAGACGCACCTGTGATGTAAATGGGTGCATGATTAATGATATGTATCATGCACATGGGATGTTGCTACATGCATGCAGGCTTGCATTCCCTGACTGGCTTTGGAATGACTTTCATTTCACAGGTCTGGCTGTGTGTGGCTATCCGGGAATTGTGGTCACACTACAGGTCCCACAATGCAATAGGGCATTTCAGGTCTGCATGGCCTGCATTACTGGGGTTATCAAATGGCTAGCTCTGGAGTCATGGGCATTGTTCGGGGTCGGGGTCGCAGTCGCATGGCACTTACCTTGGGATTGTTGGGTGGGTCGGGAGGCGTCCAGCCAGGTGACCCCCACGCAGGCTTCAAGATTGAGGGTATCCTCCACAAGGTCTTCCAGTGGAGTGTTGAGTGTAACTTTGGGGTCTCCTCCTCCGGTGGCAAGTCGCTCCCCCAGCCTCTCAGCGATGCGTTCTTTGGCATGCCCTCTGAGGTCGTACCACCCCTTTTTGAGATCATCGATGGAGCGCTGAGTCACTCCAACTGAGTTACAAAACAGTGATAACAGTTAAAACGAGCGCACAGCAAGTCCAGGTCAAAGTTCAGTGACAGTTCGTATGGTGGTGCTCAGGAAGAGCGGGGATGGTTACCACACCTCCAATAGTAAACCACGAAAGCGGTTTAATAAACTTTACATTTGTCTTCCGAGCACTCAAAAATTGATAATCAGTCTTGGATATGTAATTCTTCCAATCATTTATTGTCCAAAGTAAATGCACTCCAATCCGAATCCGTAATATAATTCAATGCAGCCAACACGTGTTTCGTCCAGTCAAATCAGACATATGACTTCTTCAGGGCTGCAACCCAAATAACATAATAAATAACATTCTCACATTATTAGATAAATACAAGGATATCCCAACATCATTCCATCACATATTGGGAACTCAAAAAGTTAGAAACAAAAAGGGGACACCACCAAATTCGTGCCCGAGTCACCACATAGGACCTATAAATAATCCAAATGTGTATAAGTACCAAACGTCCCAATTATAGAGTAAATAAGACAATGTATATTATAGTTCGTATCGATGAGTCAATCAACACTATCTAAGAGTATCAGGATGTGGTTATAGGCAACACCACTACACCCACTTCATCACATCAACATATACACTATTGGGGTCGATATATTGACGACTGCCTGCTCATATGGACTGGAACAGTGGAAGAATTGAAAGGGTTTTTTGATTATCTTAATGACAATAACCTGAATCTCCAGTTTACCACACACTATGATAGCAAATGCATCACAATCTTGGACATTGAACTGTTTGTTGAGGGAGATAAAGTGTTGAGCAGAATGTATAGGAAACCCACAAGCTGCAATGCAATCATGCATGCTGGGAGTTGCCACCCCAGCAGTCAGATTAATTCAATACCCTATGGAGAGATGTTGAGGGCGCGACGCAATTGTGCTAAGGATTCTTATTTCGAGGAGAACCTTATAGATATGTCGAGTAAGTTCCGGAATCGTGGTTATCGTTCAGATATAGTATTGTCAGCAGCATCCAGAGGCAAGAAAATTAAACGAGAGAATACCCTGATGAGACACAACAAGAAAGAGCTAAAGAGAGACAAAGATGATAAGATTAGACTGATCACTAACTTTGGCATGGGTAGTTCAAAACTTTTTAACATTCTGAAGAAACATTGGCATCTACTCCTCATGGATCAAGACCTGAGACCTCATATTATGGATAAACCTAGTTTAACTTTCAGGAAGGGTTTGACTTTGGGCAGTATGGTAAGCCCGAGCTACCCTAAGAAACCAGATAAGACAGATTGGTTGTCTAAATTCAAGGGATTTTACAAGTGTGGGAGGTGTAGCTCGTGTGGATGGGCTATACCCAAAATACAACAATTTAACTAAAACAATTCAGGAGAGAATACTATTAATATGTTTATTAATTGTGATACCACACATGTGGTATATGTGATTGTTTGCTCTTGTGGCAAAATTTATGTTGGGAGCACGGTGAGGAGACTGAGGGATCGGATGGTTGAGCACTATGGAGCTCTCAAAACTGGAGATACTCGGTATCCCATTGCGTCCCATATGGTACAGAATTTTGATAAGAGAGAACAACATCAATTCTCTTATCATGGGATAGATCATATCAGATTGGACCCCAGAGGGGGGAATAGACTCTTGACCCTGAGGAGGGGAGAAGTATTATGGTTGATCAAATTGAGAGCCGTGGAATGTGGACTAAATATTGATCACGAATATGAACTTTTTCTGGGTGAAGAATGATGAATATCATGGTTATTAATGTATACACACCTACAGCCTAGATATATCAGACTTCTTATTATCTTAATTGGTGAAGTGGTATAATTTATTTAACTTCTGGGAGATATGAGAACCTAATGAATCTCTTAAGAACTGTAATTGAATTGTTGATGTAAACAATACCCTTGAGTATGATGTGTGGCGATACTTTAGGATGACTTTAATTTTGTGACTTATTTCTACTAACTGTCGGATGTATATAATATCCCTGAATATCTTGACCGAAACCTCCCTTTTCCTTATGTTCTTTTTCTTTATCTAATATTTTCTTTTAGGTGTGGTTTTGTAGGCGACATCGAGGCGCCGGCAGATTTTACATCAATTCATTTAGAACTTTGATTGACAACTCTAGCCAAACGCTTACATTAACTATAACAATTATAGATTACTTTGTGAAATACTGGTATTAGTAGAGGCGTCCATTAGTGTCAATATTGATATTGAATTTTGAGGTGCATATTAGTAGAGGGACTTACTTTTAAAATGTACAGATATGCGTGGTTACCGATCCAAAATGGCGTCCGTCAACTTTACTTGGAATATAATTTGTTTTCGAACTCCCGGAATATAGAGTCATTTACTTCCTTGAGTATAACTATTACTTTCTACTACATATTATAAATATTAAGAATGTGGGTTGGTTAACTCTACAACCCACTACTATATGGCGCGGATAAATAACGGTATAAACTGCCATTCCAAGATGGCGACGGTGATGAACGCCATCCATTTACTCGGAATCGATACATGAGTAAGGTAAGCGTGAGGCAGAATGGGACATAGTGAGTAGATCTCAGTTGTTTATTTGTACGTTTATACTTATACGGCAATACAACTTTGAATTATAGAACTCGTACTCGGGTGGAGAATATAGTTGGTGACTTTGAAGAGACGGGACGATTCATTACAGATGAACGTGTAAGGTGAGAGACACTACAGATATACTTTTGTATTGAAGGTTTACGAGTGGAGTAATAGGGTTACTTAATTTTAGACTCAGGTATCGACATTATGAATACCTTTCCGCCCCTCCCCCCTTTTGAAACTATAATGAGAATACGATTTTGCGAGTAGCTTCGTTCGAGATCAGAATTTTAATAAATTGGTCCTTACTATCAACTTGCGAAAATATGTATGATAAGGTGAAATCATGAGAGCACTAACAGTAAGGTACTGTTAAGATTCAACATATTTACTTTTCCTTGTAGGACGCTACCCGTCTCTATTTTTACTTGTGACTGATTGACATCAGAGGAGATTATCTGATTCTAATCATGGAGCCTCGCTAAGGTGAGGGCTCATATCTTATATGAGTAGTTTAATAGAATAATCTTGATGTTATCAACATGGTTTAGGGTAACAGAGGGACGGTGTTTACTTTGTACATTAGGGTTGACGAGGAAGAAAGCAAGGTGAGATACTATCAGGAAGATTGATTTGGTGAGTGACTATTACAAATATTTAAATAAGACCTCGTAATAGGATTGATATAATGAAGTGGGTGTAGTGGTGTCGCCTATAACCACATCCTGATACTCTTAGATAGTGTTGATTGACTCATCGATACGAACTATAATATAAATTGTCTTATTTACTCTATAATTGGGACGTTTGGTACTTATACACATTTGGATTATTTATAGGTCCTATGTGGTGACTCGGGCACGAATTTGGTGGTGTCCCCTTCTTGTTTCTAACTTTTTGAGTTCCCAATATGTGATGGAATGATGTTGGGATATCCTTGTATTTATCTAATAATGTGAGAATGTTATTTATTATGTTATTTGGGTTGCAGCCCTGAAGAAGTCATATGTCTGATTTGACTGGACGAAACACGTGTTGGCTGCATTGAATTATATTACGGATTCGGATTGGAGTGCATTTACTTTGGACAATAAATGATTGGAAGAATTACATATCCAAGACTGATTATCAATTTTTGAGTGCTCAGAAGACAAATGTAAACTCCAACTGAGTTCACCTTTGCACTGATGCGCAGCCAAATGCGCCTCTTGTCGGCGTCAGGCACCCTCCGGGACTCCTTTCCAATGGTCCTTTGATACTCCCTCAATGAGGTACTCCAATTCCTGCTCAGAGAATTTAATTTTTATCTTTCTGCCTGCTGCACTGCTCCCTACTGCTTCCTGGGACATTTTAAGTTGTTCTTTGTGTCCTGGTGTGGTGCTGCAGGAAGTCTGTTGTGGAGCTCTAGCCTGTGCTTCTTCCACTCTCAGGCTCTGTGTTCTGAATGGGGAAGGGAACTGCCTACTTCCTGGTTGTGATGTCATCAATGTGCTCAAAGTGCGACTAGCAAGATCGCAATTTGCGATTTCGGTAATTGCGAGTTCGCAATTTCTACATGGAAAACACCCGATTCTGCAAATTGTATGCGATTTGGCGAAAATCACAATCGGCAATTGCGGCCGATTGCGATTCGCTTTTTTTAATCGCTTTTCTTGATGCATCACATTCTGCGAAATGTAAATTGCGATTCGGTAATTTTCGAAATTTATAATTCGCAGAATATGGGCTTGATGCATCTGGGGGTTGTCTTTTATAACTGCTCTGAACCTTAACAATGTAATTGTACATTTATATGGTATTGCAACACTAAGCACTAAGTATACTGCAGGAAGTTTTGTATATACAATTGTATTCCAGCATTTTACTATCGTGATGGTACTATGTCTTATAACCGTTTCGTACTACATGTTACTGTAATATTGAGCACTATGCATTGTACTGTTGTATTGATCGCTTTAGTTACACCTTGCCTTAGATCAGGTCTCGTAATGTTATCCCATCATGCCTCTGATGAAGAAGGACTACCTTTTAAATGTGTTAGGCTGCAACTGATGGTATCGCTGCTTTATTCAATCGGCTGGCAGAAAGCTGCATGTACGTAATAAAGGCTTTTACTGAGCATCTGGTGTTGGAGTGCGGCTCACCTGCTGGGGCAGTTTGGGAGTATTCAGATTCGGTGGCCGTCCCACCACCGAGCTCGCACCAACCTGTCATCCAAGGAGCCTACGAGGCATGGAATGTACCGAGCCTTGCTAGTGGGGGCATCATAATAGGATTGAGGACATCACCGCCGACTGAGGTCTATTTGTGGACTTTGACTCACCGGCAGAAATTAGTGCATCCATCCAGGGAAGAAGATTCGAGAACTACAGTTCCTAGAATGCACTCACAGCCTCATTCGAGCAGCCCTTTTGTGGGAGTGAGGTCTAATATAAATTTATGAGAACTGTGTCCCGAAATGCATGTAACGTTATCCCATCATGCCTCTGATGAAGGACTACCTTTGAAACGCATTAGGATGCAACTGATGGTATCGCTGCTTTATTCAATCAGCTGGCGGAATGGTATCTGTACCTAATAAAGGCTTTTACTGAGCATCTGGTGTTGGAGTGCGGCTCATCTGCTGGGGCAGTTTTGGACTTGTGAAGAAGAACGTCTTCTCAAAACGCATCGCCACTAATACACCTTTAAGCAAAATGAACCCTGGTGTGCGTGTTTTCTTTCCTGCTATCGACCGTTTAGCGGAATTTCCTCTTATACAGATACATATAGGAGTGCACTTGTTTGGGCAAACTGTGGAAAGGTATAAATATATATATATATGCAAAAAAAGGAGAGAACTCGGGGTAGTTCTCAAATTTAAGTGGAAAGCAGCCCCTGTTAGAGCACTCTCAACACCAGCGACACTCTAGATCTGCTCACCTCAAATGTCTGTTTTTCTATCAAAGTTTTTAAGCATAGGATTAGCACAGTGCTATCCACGCTGAGATAGAAAATGACAAAGTCTTTTGCAATTTATACAGCAAAGTCTTTAAGCATAGGACTAGTACAGTGCTGTCCTTGCCGAGCTGTAAAATTACAAAAGCCATTTATCACTCCAGGCACAATATTACAGCTTTGAATTAGTGAAATACCAACTCAAGCCAACCTGAAATGAGTAAAAGCAACCCCTGACACAGTGTTTCACTCTAATTAGACCTCTTCAGAGAGGTATAGCTTTGTCAAGACACAAGGGAGCACCCAGTATTAAGTCAAAACAAAACCCTTTCAGGCATAGAGCGATGCATAAATTATGCAATAAAGAAGGAGAGAACTCTGGGTAGGTATCAAGTTTAGGTGGAAGCAGCCCCTGTTAGAGCACTCTCAAAAGCTATACCTCTCTGCATCTAATCAAGAAGGGGGGTGGTGCCTCAAGCGCTCCTTCATAACTGCCAAAGCCTCTGAAGAGAAGTGGGGACACTTCGAAACGCGTCAGGCATCCAGGGCAGTTTGAACAGTTAAAGGATATCGTTGTGTTGGAGGCGTGCTTACCATTCAAGGCTCCTTGTGTGCAGCTGAGGTCCGGGTGCTCCTTTGTACGTTGGGTACTTCGGACCTGGAATATTTACAGGGCGACCCATGCCGCGGAAGGAGCACCACCCTGAAAGAACCGGGGGCCATGCGGTCTTGACAACGGGCCGAGAACATGGGACAACAGCGTATGGATTTTGCACGAATTCCACACAGTGAGGCCCATCTGTGGGCTTGAAAAGTTACCAACTGAACATTAGCGCGACGTGAGGCACTACAAGTCCCATAAGTCCCATCCAGGGTGTGCACCTAAGCAAGAAGGGGGTGGTGCCTCAAGCGCTCCTTCATAACTGCCAAAGCCTCTGAAGAGAAGTGGGGACACTTCGAAACGCGTCAGGCATCCAGGGCAGTTTGAACAGTTAAAGGATATCGTTGTGTTGGAGGCGTGCTTACCATTCAAGGATCCATGTATGCAGCTGAGGTCCAAACGAACATCCTACTCCAGCAAAGAAGAGGCACGTACTCAAGGTGAGCAAGGATAAGGCTTATTTATTTTTCAGGTCTCCCTCGACCCCGCAGTAGGAGAGATATGCAGTTTGGCTGCACAGCAGCCTTTATCAATCTAATTGGCGACATAAAAATTACGAGTTTATATAGTCAGCACCACCTGGACACGAACATAGAAAATAGACTTAAACTGTTGCACCCACCCACAAACTTACAGCAATAATGCTATTTAGATCAAAGTACATTTAAAAGTCCATTGATGTTGCTGATAAAGCTTGCTTAGCTCTTCATAACATTGAATGCAAAGTGCAATGAGACAAACTATAAAACTATCGGCATAGTGCACATTAAGCATATTGTCTCCAAGGATCAAAACATATTCAGACTGTTGATTAATGCACATAAACATTGTATTGCATGTCCTAGATGGAAAACCTTTCATAATGACAGCAAGGGAATTGTATATTAAACATTGTGGCGCCAATGCTCTCTACAACTTTATGCCGTCCTTATTATAGAAAATAAATCTATAACAAAATAGAAATGCAATGATTGAATTAAAACATGCTGCATGTGTTTTTGTAACACATATAGAAAGGGCCTTCATTTCTTAAAAGACTTCGGGACAAAAATCAAAGATGACATGCAAATGAGTGTTGAATCTAAACTGGAAAATAACACTGTTAGTATTAATGTCATCACCACGGAGCTCTGATTGCACACAGTGTGTGTATGTCCAACATAAATGCCAGCGTCCGGGTAATCACCGCTACACTCGACAGGACTACAAGGCCCACAATCCTCTTGAATGACCATGTGAGTACCTGAGTTGGAACAGAACACCGGTGTTCCAGTATAAATAAAAAAATGAACCTTGTGTTAATTGTACCCGTGGCGAAAATAGTCATTCCATCTTTGCAATCTTGTTCTAATGGAAGATGTTTAAAATGTCACCATAAATCAACAGCAGCACCAACTGCAACTTGAGTGAAGGACACACATAGCGGGTCGGGGGAGATCGGTTGATACAAATTAGTTATGCCACAACACACCTCACCACTTTTGCTTCGGCATCCACGGTGCCCAGTCACCAAAGGGCGCCAGTATTCTGGGCAGGGCATTTCTAGCTGAGGAAACACAAAACCGAGAGCTAGAAGTCGGAAAACCGCCCCGCTCCTCACTCCTGAATCCCTGCAGCTGTCATCCTTGTTCCTTCTCCCGGCATACTCTCTGGGGGCTCCACCGCATAGCACTACCATGCTCCTCCAACAACAGTTACGGTAAATGGTGGAGCCACATTCATGCCTGGTGGTACGTGTACAACGCCGACCGTCGACACTGAAATTAGATCCAAACGAACATCCTACTCCAGCAAAGAAGAGGCACGTACTAATATATATATATATATATATATATATATATATATATATATATACTTGAAGATGAAGGATCACAAGAAAACAACAGCCAGCCAGGGCAAAAATCTGGATCCCAAAGGATACAATGAGTCACAAAGAAATAAAATATCCAAGAAAGAAGTGACTCAAACAGATATGGCGGAAGCTGAAACGTTGTAGTGGAAATATATTTTTGTTCTTTGGTGAATATATCTGTTTGAGTCACTTCTTTCTTGGATATATATATATATATATATATATATATATATATATATATATATATATATATATATATATATATCCAACCAAAGAGTTCCTTGTTATGGAAGACTGCTCACCACAGGTAAATATTCGCCACCTCAGTTTTATTGCAGGAAGCAGCAGCATGAATGCAACCATGCCCACAAGGTACAGACTCCAGACCCAACGCGTTTCGTAGTTACTTCATCAGGGGCTTAGGAGAAGGCAGCAACAGCAGGGCAATTTCGGCGGCATCATTAAATGTTCACAAACACCCCGCCTCAATGGGCGTGGCCTGGACTCAGGCCTGCTGGTATTTGTAGCGTCACCATTATTCTCGAGTGAGCTGCCTGCTGCTTACTGTCCCAAATTAAACATTATTAACATCACAGTGGATCATGGTGACAGGTCACAGTTCATGGCTACCGTCTGTATTCCTCAAAAAACGGCACCAGTGTCTTGCGCACACCCGCCGTTTGACGGGCTTGCAGAAATGCTATAAAAAGCATTGTTGCATCTTCCGCGACTCAGGATAGCCGCTACAAATCCAACCAAAGAGTTCCTTGTTATGGAAGACGCCTCACCACAGGTAATTATTTGCCACCTCAGTTTTATTGCAGGAAGCAGCAGCGTGAATGCAACCATGCCCATAAGGTACAGACTCCGGACCCAACGCGTTTCGTAGTTACTTCATCAGGGGCTTAGGAGAAGGCAGCAACAGCAGGGAAATTTCGGCGGCATCATTAAATGTTCACAAACACCCTGCCTCAATGGGCGTGGCCTGGACTCAGGCCTGCTGGTATTTGTAGTGTCACCATTATTCTCGAGCGAGCTGCCTGCTGCTTACTGTCCCAAATTAAACATTATTAACATCTCAGTGGATCCTGGTGTCAGGTCACAGTTCATGGTTCCCGCCTGTATCCCTAAAAAAAAACTGCACCAGTGTCTTGTGCAAACCTGCCGTTTGACGGGCTTGCAGAAATGCTGTAAACAGTATTGGGGAATCTTCCGCGACTCAGGATAGCCGCTACAAATCCAACCAAAGAGTTCCTTGTTACGGAAGACGCCTCCCCACAGGTAAATATTCGCCACATCAGTTTTATTGCAGGAAGTAGCAGCGTCTATGCAACCATGCCCACAAGGTACAGACTCCAGACTCAACGCGTTTCATAGTTACTTCATCAGGGGCTTAGGAGAAGGCATCAACAGCAGGGCAATTTCGGTGGCATCCTTATATGTTCACAAACACCCCGCCTCAATGGGCGTGGTCTGGACTCAGGCCTGCTGGTATTTGTAGTGTCACCATTATTCTCGAGTGAGCTGCCTACTGCTTACTGTCCCAAATTAAACATTATTAACATCTGAGTGGATTGTGGTGTCAGGTCACAGTTCATGGCTCCCGCCTGTATTCCTCAAAAACGGCACCAGTGTCTTGCACAAACCCGCCGTTTGACGGGCTTGCAGAAATGCTGTAAACAGCATTGGGGCATCTTCCGCGACTCAGGATAGCCGCTACAAATCCATCCAAAGAGTTCCTTGTTATGGAAGACGCCTCACCACAGGTAAATATTCGCCACCTCAGTTTTATTGCAGGAAGCAGCAGCGTGAATACAACCATGCCCACAAGGTACAGACTCCAGACCCAACGTGTTTTGTAGTTACTTCATCAGGGGCTTAGGAGAAGGCAGCAACAGCAGGGGAATTTCGGCGGCATCATTAAATGTTCACAAACACCCCGCCTCAATGGGCGTGGCCTGGACTCAGGCCTGCTGGTATTTGTAGTGTCACCATTATTCTTGAGTGAGCTGCCTGCTGCTTACTGTCCCAAATTAAACATTATTAACATCTCAGTGGATCCTGGTGTCAGGTCACAGTTCATGGCTCCCGCCTGTATCCCTAAAAAAAACGGCACCAGTGTCTTGTGCAAACCTGCCGTTTGACGGGCTTGCAGAAAGCTGTAAACAGTATTGGGGCATCTTCCACGACTCAGGATAACCGCTACAAATCCAACCAAAGAGTTCCTTGTTATGGAAGACGCCTCACCACAGGTAAATATTCGCCACCTCAGTTTTATTGCAGGAAGTAGCAGCATGAATGCAACCATGCCCACAAGGTACAGACTCCAGACCTAACACGTTTCGTAGTTACTTCATCAGGGGCTTAGGAGAAGGCATCAACAGCAGGACAATTTCGGTGGCATCATTATATGTTCACAAACACCCCGTCTCAATGGGCGTGGCCTGGACTCAGGCCTGCTGGTATTTGTAGTGTCACTATTATTCTCGAGTGAGCTGCCTACTGCTTACTGTCCCAAATTAAACATTATTAACATCTGAGTGGATTGTGGTGTCAGGTCACAGTTCATGGCTCCCGCCTGTATTCCTCAAAAACAGCACCAGTGTCTTGCACAAACCCGCCGTTTGACGGGCTTGCAGAAATGCTGTAAACAGCATTGGGGCATCTTCCGCGACTCAGGATAGCCGCTACAAATCCAACCAAAGAGTTCCTTGTTATGGAAGACGCCTCACCACAGGTAAATATTCGCCACCTCAGTTTTATTGCAGGAAGCAGCAGCGTGAATGCAACCATGCCCACAAGGTACAGACTCCAGACCCAACGTGTTTTGAAGTTACTTCATCAGGGGTTTAGGAGAAGGCAGCAACAGCAGGGCAATTTCGGCGGCATCATTAAATGTTCACAAACACCCCGCCTCAATGGGCGTGGCCTTGACTCAGGCCTGCTGGTATTTGTAGTGTCACCATTATTCTCGAGTGAGCTGCCTGCTGCTTACTGTCCCAAATTAAACATTATTAACATCTCAGTGGATCCTGGTGTCAGGTCACAGTTCATGGCTCCCGCCTGTATTCCTCAAAAAACAGCACCAGTGTCTTGCCAGTAGGTAGTTACAGTTAGGACCTAGTTACCATAGAAAAATGGCAACATTCTATTCCCAATAACTTTGGCACTGATTGACGAATCTTCGCAAAATTTTCAAAACTAATTCTTTGTTGAGAATTTGGGGGTGATTCATTAAGGGGGGCTGAGAAACAAGGGGGGGTCCCAAAACGTGTTTTCTCCATGTTAATTTCCATAGGAAACTTTAGACGTGGCTACAGGTCAAACGGGTGAACGGAATTACCCCAAATTTAGCAGGCAGAAGGGTCTTGGTCTAGAAAGCACGCTTTTGTTTATTTGTTGTAAATTCGTTCAGTAGTTTTTGAGAAATATCAAAATTTACAGATATCGATATTTTGGGAATTCTGCCATCTGATTGGCTGAGGCGTTACGAGCAAGAGCTTGCTGCTGCTTGGCTGCGAGAGGTGTGAGCGGTTGCAACTCGGAAGTGTTGGCTGCCATTTTGTGATTCAGTTGAAGCGAGTAAGGGGAAAAAAGGGGGAACAAGGGGGGAAAAGTGGGACATAGGAGTGTAGGAGCACTGAAACCTCTGTGGGGTGTTTAGGGTGTGCTATAGAAGGTGTGCGAAGCGAAGTATTTACCCCTACCATTGTGTAAGTGGTAGGCTATGGAAATTAAGTGAGGTATTGCGGATAAGGTGAGCTGGTATGGGACTAGGGGATTAAAGCGTGAGCCCAAATTGTGTGTCTTATGCTGTGAAGTCAAGTGCCGTGGCCGCTGCACTACAGTTGTGGAAGTAGTGTCCGCATGTGTTTAATACTACCAGGATGAACTACTGACCCGTACTGGTATGAAAGATCTGGAGTACAGAATATATGTGAGGTATTGTCTGGAGTCTCATGCTGCTAAGCTGAGCTGCTACCGGAGTCGGTGATTAAAGCGTGAGCCCAAACTGTGTGTCATATGCTGTGAAGTCATGTGCTCTGGCCGCTGTGCCACATCTGTGCAAGTAGTGCCAACATGTAGTTATAGCTACTTGGATGAACTTTTGTTTAGAAAATTGTAGCTTGTGTATGGTGCTTAGGTGGTGTTGTATAGGGAGTTCGAAGGTAAATCAATACAGTATTTGTAAGGCGCAAACTACTCACCCCTATGGGTGAGTAAAGCTGGGGATCAAAGGAAGAGGTCTGTGCTGCAAAGTGAGATGGTCTGGCCGCTGCGCCACAGCTGTGTGGAGAATAAATGTTGGCGAGTGTGCGGGAGTTGGCGTTATATGGCCCTAAAATAGCGGGCCTAAGTTGTAAGTTATAGGGTGGCTCTAAAAAGAGCCCTGGTGTTCATTAGTAGGAGCTACATATAAGTGCGGATGCACAGCTTCAGGTAATTTAGGAAAACTCGGTTTCCCTGATCTGTGAAGTGTACTCCATCACTTCTGTATATATTTGCCATATCAAAACGTATGTTGTTGTTGTAGATGGAGCCCATTTTGTAGTCTCTGAGGTATGCAGATACAGCTTTGTTGACTTTTTTCTGAGATTTTTCAATCTGAGGACAAAATTGTTTGGACCATTTCCACTTCTGTCTTTGGCATATATTGGAATATACAAAGACAGTTTGAGGCAAAAGTAACATCAGTTGTCCAAAGGTGTCCTTCATAAGCATTTCCAAACCTACCCCAGTCAATGAGCCTAGGTCGTTTCCACTACAGTGCACAATCATGAGGTCAGGGTGTTGGAGATGCAAACAGGTTTTAACCAAAGGCAACAATTGGTGCCACTTCAATCCTCTCTGTCAAAACCATTTAACCCCTTGGGCGCGGCGGCGATTCTGCGCCTGTGCGGCCATTTTTAAGAGTGGGCGGGATCATGACGGCCCCCAGCCGTCATCAGCACACATCCACCGTGATGCATGACGGACGGGGGCCGTCATCAGCATAGAAGGGGTTAATGTCCACATTTTGTAAACCTAGGTCTAAGTCATTACGTCTCTGTTCTGCATACCTCTTGCACCAGAAAACATAGCTATGTCCTATGATCCACACTAGCATTTTGAAGGTATGGCTGGAAGGTATGGAAAGATGTCTGTAGCTTATGCAGTTCCTTCGTAGAATAAGAGATATGTTTAAAGATGGGGAACTAGTTTCTTTTCGCATACAAAACAGTACCTGATTAGGAGATGAAAAGCGTGTTTTTTTAAAAGTAGGGTTCACATTCATTTTGTGGAAAAGTATCTTTGGGATTGGTTAAGAAAAACCTGCACATGCCGTTAAATGTTCGAGAAAATGTTGCAAAAAAATATTGTTAGGTTAAAAAAAAATTATGAACTTTGAACCTCCAATAATTTAATAGTGGAAACGTCTGGAGGTAAATGAAGGTTTATTTCAAGCTTGATAAAAAATAGGAGTTGAATGCATCCTTTGTTTTTTGTTTTTGAAGTACGATCTACCAACTATTAGTGGTAATCGTGGTTCAAAGAGGAGTTGGAGTTCACGAGAATACAGAAGGTTAAATAATAATTTGTTATGCCAACGTTCACATACAAAGGAACAGAGCGCATGCTAGAAGCATAATGTGCGCGTGTAATGCAGTGGCGGGAGCCTGTGTGCATGTACACTTAGTAAGGAGGTCACTACAATGTCCTAAAAGCCAATGTCACGTGTCTGTAGGGCAGTGCTGCCAGCTGGCTCAGGCCTACAGTATGGTCCAGCAGGTCCTTAAAATTAGACCGATCTGACTGAATGAGGTCAGAGATCACATCATTACGCATGGCAACATCCCTTTTTCGCACGTTCACACTCAACAGGTGTCTGTAGGGCAGCGCTGCCCGTAGGCTCAGGCTCAGGCCTACCTTATGGTACAGCAGGTCTTTAAAATGAGACAGAGATGTGACTGAATGAGGTCAAAGATCACATCATAACACATGGCAATATCACTTATTCGCACGTGGGCAGTCTGGCTGATGCATCCCACCCCTCCCGCAGCACCGCGCTCAAGAGGTGTCTGTAGGGCAGCGCTACCCGCTGGCTCAGGCCTACAGTACAGTCCAGCAGGTCTTTAAAATGAGAAAGAGATGAGACTGAATGAGGTCAGACATCACATCATTCCGCACAGCAATATCGATTGTTCACACCTGCGCAGCCAGGCTGAAGCACCCCACCCCTCCCGCTACACCACACTCAATTGGAGGCGCTGTGCACCCAGGCCGCTCTGCTTACCTGCTGTCATTGTTGTGTGAGCAAACACTACGGCCAGCAGTGCTCACAATTCAGATGGAGTGTTGATTGCAGGAGAGTGTACACCTCATGGATCCCTCTCGTAGACGATGGGCAGTAGGGCTCACAATTTAGAGCCTGAGTTGATTGTCAGGATGGTGTACACTTCATAGATCCATTTCTTTTTTGTATTGTGCATTGTGATATGTGAGGTGGATGCAGCATATCATTTGAGGTAGTGTGGAAGAAGAGGGACGTGTGGCCCCGTGGTTATCCTATTATACGTACGCAAAGTGGGCTGGGCTTGTGTACGCCAGGCCAGCGTAGGGGTGTGAATAATTATTCCGGGGACTTGGGCGTTGTTCAGTTCCTGCCTGGTCATGAAGTGTACTTATGTGTGTTTCTTTTGTAGTTTTGACTTCGCAGAGTGAGCAATTTAGATTAGTGTAGCATGTGTCAGGAGGGCGGAAACTATTGTTAATGGGATGGCATGTGAGATAGGATGTGCACTCTGTTCATGGCTCATGATACTCCTTAGAGCCACCAATACCCAGGCCGAAAGGCAGCACAATAATGTGCACACACACACCAGGGGTATCCTGTAACACATATTTGTTTTTTGACGGAACGTTTGCGATGCATGGCAATGACACGTAGAAGGCTAATGTACAGAGCATGAATATTGATCAAGATGATTGTTTCATGGTGTGTGTAGTATAAGATATGTGTATACAGAGTAACACTTTTCACAAATGCTTTCTAGGCAGAAGAGGTGTCTCTCATCAAACGCTGTAGAGAGAATGAATAAAATGTGTGGGGTCGTCCAACTGTTACAATGGGAAATGTTATGAACCAATCAAATGCTTTTTTTTAAGGTCACTTGGCAATCGCGCACCGAACGCGCAAGGAGGCCGCACCCAACGTGATTTTGACAAAATATATTTATCATAATATACGTTTATTACAGTTAGAAATATATAAATGTTCAAAATAATTTAGATTTTTGCTTGCTCTCATATACTGTTTAAAGTTATTTAGATACACTTTGAGACAAAAAAAATGGGATGACGTACCCGGCGCAATACTATACGTCTGTGATGTAACACAGGGTCTGGCAGCGTGTACTCATCGAATACGGAAAGCACAGTGGGCGCGACCCCAAACGTACTTATAGTAATGCGTGGCAGATACCAAAGTAGCACCTGGGGTGACTTTATGCGTATATGATGTTACGCGGGACGGGGTGCCATGAACTCGTCGGATACAAAATACGCATCATTTACGAGTTTAACAATATGGCGGATAGGATTCGTGTGGAGATGGAGCTTGGTATGCTACCGGTATGGGAGTGCAGTTTTCTCCCCCAAAATAAAAATATACATATTTTTGGGGGAAGATATAAAACAATACATAATTTTAAAGTTAAAAAAAAGAAATAATAGAGTTACGCTGGTGGAGAGAGACATGATGCAGGGAAAGAGTGAGATGACACACTGAAAGAGAGAGATGGCGCAGGTGGAGAGAGACATGATGCAGGCAGAGGGGAGATGACGCACGCAAAGAGAGAGATTGACACACGCAAAGAGAGAGATGACACACTCAAAGAGATAAATGATGCTGGTGGAGAGAGACATGATGCAGGCAGAGGGTGAGATGGCGCAGGCAGAGTGAGATGACACACGCAAAGAGACATGGTGCAGGCAGAGAGTGGGATGTCACACTCAAAGAGAGAGATGAAACATGCAAAGAGTGAGATGGTGCAGGCAGAGAGTGCGATGACACACGCAAAGAGAGAGATGACACATGCAAAGAGAGAGATGGTGCAGGCAGACAGTGAGATGACACATGCAAAGAGAGAGATGACACAGGTAGAGAGTGAGATGATATACGCAAAGAGAGAGATGGTGCAGGCAGAGAGTGAGATGACACACGCAAAGAGAGAGATGATGCTGGTGGAGGGAGACATGATGCAGGCAGAGGGTGAGATGGCGCACACAGACAGTGAGATGACACAAGCAAAGAGAGAGATGACGCAGGTGGAGAGTGAGATGATATATACAAAGAGAGAGATGGTACAGGCAGAGAGTGAGATGACACACGCAAAGAGAAAGATGACGCAGGTGGTGAGAGACATGATGCAGGCAGAGGGCGAGATGGCGCAGGCAGAGAGTGAGATGACACAAGCAAAGAGAGAGATGACGCTGGTGGAGAGAGACATGATGCAGGCAGAGGGTGAGATGGCGCAGGCAGAGAGTAAGATGACACACGCAAAGACAGACATGATGCAGGCAGAGAGTGAGATGTCACACGCAAAGAGAGAGATGACACACGCAAAGAGAGAGATGGTGCAGGCAGAGAGTGAGATGACACACGCAAAGAGAGAGATGACACACGCAAAGAGAGAGATGGTGCAGGCAGAGAGTGAGATGACAAACGCAAAGAGAAAGATGACGCAGGTAGAGAGTGAGATGATATACGCAAAGAGAGAGATGGCGTAGGCAGAGAGTGAGATGACATACGCAAAGAGAGAGATGACGCTGGTGGAGGAGACATGATGCAGGCAGAGGGTGAGATGGCGCAGGCAGAGAGTGAGATGACACACGCAAAGAGAGAGATGGCGCTGGTGGAGAGAGACATGATGCAGGCAAAGAGTGAGATGACACTCAAAGAGAGAGATGGTGCAGGTGGAGGGAGACATGATGCAGGCAGAGGGGAGATGACACACGCAAAGAGAGAGATGATGCTGGTGGAGAGAGACATGATGCAGGCAAAGAGTGAGATGACACACGCAAAGAGAGATGACGCTGGTGGAGAGAGACATGATGCAGGCAAAGAGTGAGATGACACACTCAAAGAGAGAGATGGCGCAGCTGGAGGGAGACATGATGCAGGCAGAGGGGAGATGACACACACAAAGAGATAACGCTGGTGGAGAGAGATATGATGCAGGTAAAGAGTGAGATGACACACGCAAAGAGAGAGATGACGCTGGTGGAGAGAGAAATGATGCAGGCAAAGAGTGAGATGACACACGCAAAGAGAGAGATGGCGCAGACAAAGAGAGAGATGACGCTGGTGGACAGAGACATGTTGCAGGCAGAGGGTGAGATGGCGCAGGCAGAGAGTGAGATGACACACGCAAAGAGAGACATGGTGCAGGTAGAGAGTGAGATGTCACACGCAAAGAGAGAGATGACACATGCAAAGAGAGAGATGGTGCAGGCAGAGAGTGAGATGACACACACAAAGAGAGAGATGACACACGCAAAGGGAGACATGATGCAGGCAGAAAGTGAGATGACACACGCAAAGAGAGAGATGACGCTGGTGGAGAGAGACATGATGCAGGCAGAGGGTGAGATGGCGCAAGCAGAGAGTGAGATCACACACACAAAGAGAGAGATGACGCAGGTGGAGGGAGACATGATGCAGGCAGAGGGTGAGATGATGCAGGCAGAGTGAGATGACACACGCAAAGAGAGAGATGGTGCAGGCAGAGAGTGAGATGTCACACGCAAAGAGAGAGATGACTCATGCAAAGAGAGAGATGGTACAGGCAGAGAGTGAGATGACACAAGCAAAGAGAGATGACACATGCAAAGAGAGATATGGTGCAGGCAGAGATTGAGATGACACACGCAAAGAGAGAGATGACACTGGTGGAGAGTGAGATGACACACTCAAAGAGAGAGATGGCGCAGACAAAGAGAGAGATGACGCTGGTGGAGAGAGACATGATGCAGGCAGAGGGTGAGATGGCGCAGGCAAAGAGTGAGATGACACACGCAAAGAGACATGGTGCAGGTAGAGAGTGAGATGTCACATGCAAAGAGAGAGATGACACATGCAAAGAGAGAGATGGTGCAGGCAGAGAGTGAGATGACACACGCAAAGAGAGAGATGACACACGCAAAGAGAGAGATGGTGCAGGCAGACAGTGAGATGACACACGCAAAGAGAGAGATGACGCAGGTGGAGGGAGACATGATGCAGGCAGAGAGTGAGATGACACACGCAAAGAGAGAGATGACGCTGGTGGAGAGAGACATGATGCAGGCAGACGGTGAGATGGCACAGGCAGAGAGTGAGATGACACACACAAAGAGAGAGATGACGCAGGTGGAGAGAGACATGATGCAGGCAGAGGGTGAGATGGCGCAGGCAGAGAGTGAGATGACACACGCAAAGAGAGATGGTGCAGGCAGAGAGTGAGATGACACACACAAAGAGAGAGATGACACACGCAAAGAGAGAGATGGTGCAGGCAGAGAGTGAGATGACACACGCAAAGAGAGAGATGACGCAGGTAGAGAGGGATATGATATATGCAAAGAGAGAGATGGCGCAGGCAGAGAGTGAGATGACACACACAAAGAGAGAGATGACGCTGGTGGAGAGTGAGATGATATACGCAAAGAGAGTGATGGCGCAGGCAGAGAGTGAGATGACACACGCAAAGAGAGAGATGGCGCAGGTGGAGGGAGACATGATGCCTGCAGAGGGTGAGATGATGCAGGCAGAGTGAGATGACACACGCAAAGAGAGAGATGGTGCAGGCAGAGAGTGAGATGTCACATGCAAAGAGAGAGATGACGCACGCAAAGAGAGATGGTGCAGGCAGAGATTGAGATGACACACGCAAAGAGAGAGATGACACACGCAAAGAGAGAGATGGTGCAGGCAGAGAGTGAGATGACACACGCAAAGAGAGAAATGACGCGGGTAGAGAGTGAGATGACATACGCAAAGAGAGAGATGACGCTGGTGGAGAGAGACATGATGCAGGCAGAGGGTGAGATGGCGCAGGCAGAGAGTGAGATGACACGCAAAGAGAGACATGGTGCAGGCAGAGAGTGAGATGTCACACGCAAAGAGAGAGTTGATACATGCAAAGAGAGAGATGGTGCAGGCAGAGAGTGAGATGACACACGCAAAGAGAGCGATGACACACGCAAAGAGAGAGATGGTGCAGGCAGAGAGTGAGATGATACACGCAAAGAGAGAGATGACGCAGGTAGAGAGTGAGATAATATACGCAAAGAGAGAGATGGGGCAGGCAGAGAGTGAGATGACACACGCAAAGAGAGAGATGGCGCAGACAAAGAGAGAGATGACGCTGGTGGAGAGAGACATGATGCAGGCAGAGGGTGAGATGGCGCAGGCAGAGAGTGAGATGACACACGCAAAGAGAGACATGGTGCAGGTAGAGAGTGAGATGTCACACGCAAAGAGAGAAATGACACATGCAAAGAGAGAGATGGTGCAGGCAGACAGTGAGATGGCACACGCAAAGAGAGAGATGACACACGCAAAGAGAGAGATGGTGCAGGCAGAGAGTGAGATGACACACGCAAAGAGAGAGATGACGCAGGTAGAGAGAGACATGATGCAGGCAGACGGTGAGATGGCGCAGGCAGAGAGTGAGATGACACACGCAAAGAGAGAGATGGTGCAGGCAGAGAGTGAGATGACACACGCAAAGAGAGAGATGACACACACAAAGAGAGATTGTGCAGGCAGAAAGTGAGATGACACACGCAAAGAGAGAGATGACGCTGGTGGAGAGAGACATGATGCAGGCAGAGGGTGAGATGGCGCAAGCAGAGAGTGAGATCACACACACAAAGAGAGAGATGACGCAGGTGGAGGGAGACATGATGCAGGCAGAGGGTGAGATGATGCAGGCAGAGTGAGATGACACACGCAAAGAGAGAGATGGTGCAGGCAGAGAGTGAGATGTCACACGCAAAGAGAGAGATGACTCATGCAAAGAGAGAGATGGTACAGGCAGAGAGTGAGATGACACAAGCAAAGAGAGATGACACATGCAAAGAGAGATATGGTGCAGGCAGAGATTGAGATGACACACGCAAAGAGAGAGATGACACTGGTGGAGAGTGAGATGACACACTCAAAGAGAGAGATGGCGCAGACAAAGAGAGAGATGACGCTGGTGGAGAGAGACATGATGCAGGCAGAGGGTGAGATGGCGCAGGCAAAGAGTGAGATGACACACGCAAAGAGACATGGTGCAGGTAGAGAGTGAGATGTCACATGCAAAGAGAGAGATGACACATGCAAAGAGAGAGATGGTGCAGGCAGAGAGTGAGATGACACACGCAAAGAGAGAGATGACACACGCAAAGAGAGAGATGGTGCAGGCAGACAGTGAGATGACACACGCAAAGAGAGAGATGACGCAGGTGGAGGGAGACATGATGCAGGCAGAGAGTGAGATGACACACGCAAAGAGAGAGATGACGCTGGTGGAGAGAGACATGATGCAGGCAGACGGTGAGATGGCACAGGCAGAGAGTGAGATGACACACACAAAGAGAGAGATGACGCAGGTGGAGAGAGACATGATGCAGGCAGAGGGTGAGATGGCGCAGGCAGAGAGTGAGATGACACACGCAAAGAGAGATGGTGCAGGCAGAGAGTGAGATGACACACACAAAGAGAGAGATGACACACGCAAAGAGAGAGATGGTGCAGGCAGAGAGTGAGATGACACACGCAAAGAGAGAGATGACGCAGGTAGAGAGGGATATGATATATGCAAAGAGAGAGATGGCGCAGGCAGAGAGTGAGATAATATACGCAAAGAGAGAGAGATGATGCAGGCAGAGTGAGATGACACACGCAAAGAGAGAGATGGTGCAGGCAGAGAGTGAGATGTCACATGCAAAGAGAGAGATGACGCACGCAAAGAGAGATGGTGCAGGCAGAGATTGAGATGACACACGCAAAGAGAGAGATGACACACGCAAAGAGAGAGATGGTGCAGGCAGAGAGTGAGATGACACACGCAAAGAGAGAAATGACGCGGGTAGAGAGTGAGATGACATACGCAAAGAGAGAGATGACGCTGGTGGAGAGAGACATGATGCAGGCAGAGGGTGAGATGGCGCAGGCAGAGAGTGAGATGACACGCAAAGAGAGACATGGTGCAGGCAGAGAGTGAGATGTCACACGCAAAGAGAGAGTTGATACATGCAAAGAGAGAGATGGTGCAGGCAGAGAGTGAGATGACACACGCAAAGAGAGCGATGACACACGCAAAGAGAGAGATGGTGCAGGCAGAGAGTGAGATGATACACGCAAAGAGAGAGATGACGCAGGTAGAGAGTGAGATAATATACGCAAAGAGAGAGAGATGGGGCAGGCAGAGAGTGAGATGACACACGCAAAGAGAGAGATGGCGCAGACAAAGAGAGAGATGACGCTGGTGGAGAGAGACATGATGCAGGCAGAGGGTGAGATGGCGCAGGCAGAGAGTGAGATGACACACGCAAAGAGAGACATGGTGCAGGTAGAGAGTGAGATGTCACACGCAAAGAGAGAAATGACACATGCAAAGAGAGAGATGGTGCAGGCAGACAGTGAGATGGCACACGCAAAGAGAGAGATGACACACGCAAAGAGAGAGATGGTGCAGGCAGAGAGTGAGATGACACACGCAAAGAGAGAGATGACGCAGGTAGAGAGAGACATGATGCAGGCAGACGGTGAGATGGCGCAGGCAGAGAGTGAGATGACACACGCAAAGAGAGAGATGGTGCAGGCAGAGAGTGAGATGACACACGCAAAGAGAGAGATGACACACACAAAGAGAGATTGTGCAGGCAGAGAGTGAGATGACACGCAAAGAGAGAGATGACGCAGGTAGAGAGTGAGATGTTATATGCAAAGAGAGATGGCGCAGGCAGAGAGTGAGATGACACACGCAAAGAGAGAGATGACGCTGGTGGAGAGTGAGATGATATACGCAAAGAGAGAGATGGCGCAGGCAGAGAGTGAGATGACACATGCAAAGAGAGAGATGGCGCAGGTGGAGGGAGACATGATGCAGGCAGAGGGTGAGATGATGCAGGCAGAGTAAGATGACACACGCAAAGAGAGAGATGGTGCAGGCAGAGAGTGAGATGTCACATGCAAAGAGAGAGATGACACATGCAAATAGAGAGATGGTGCAGGCAGAGAGTGAGATGACACACGCAAACAGAGAGATGACACACGCAAAGAGAGAGATGGTACAGGCAGAGAGTGAGATGACACACGCAAAGAGGGAAATGACGCAGGTAGAAAGTGAGATGACATACGCAAAGAGAGAGATGACGCTGGTGGAGAGAGACATGATGCAGGCAGAGAGTGAGATGGCGCAGGCAGGGAGTGGGATGACACGCAAAGAGAGACATGGTGCAGGCAGAGAGTGAGATGGCGCAGGCAGAGAGTGAGATGACACACGCAAAGAGAGAGGTGGTGCAGGCAGAAAGTGAGATTACACAAGCAAAGAGAGATGACACATGCAAAGAGAGAGTAGACACACACAAACAGAGATGGTGCAGACAGAGAGTGAGATGACACACGCAAAGAGAGATGACGCAGGTAGAGAGAGAGATGATATACGCAAAGAGAGAGAGATGGTGCAGGCAGAGAGTGAGATGACACACGTAAAGAGAGAGATGATGCAGGTGGAGAGAGACCTGATGCAGGCAGAAGGTGAGAGGGTGCAGGCAGAGAGTGAGATGACACATGCAAAGACAGAGATGATGCAGGCGGAGAGTGAGATGACACACGTAAAGAGAGAGATGGCGAAGGCGGAGGGTGAGATGACACACGCAAAGAGAGAGATGACACACACAAAGAGAGAGATGACGCAGGTGGAGAGAGACATGATGCAGGGAAAGAGAGAGATGACACACGCAAAGAGAGAGATGACGCAGGTGGAGAGAGACATGACACAGGGAGAGAGTGAGAAGACACACGCAAAGAGAGAGATGACACAGGCAGAGACTGAGATGACACATGCAAAGAGAGATGACGCAGGTGGAGAGAGACATTATGCAGGCAGAGGGTGAGATGACACACGGAAAGAGAGAGATGACGCAGGCAGAGGGTGACATGATGCAGGTAGAGGGTGAGATGGCTCAGGCAGAGAGTGAGATGACACACGCAAAGAGAGAGATGACGCAGGCAGAGTGGGATAACGCAAGTGGAGGGAGACATGATGCAGGTAGAGGGTGAGATGGCGCACGTAAAGAGAGAGATGGTGCAGGCAGAGAGTGACATTAATGTTGAAGCTGTTCTGCACTGCCATAAAGTGAGAAACGATTCATAAAGGGTTTTGTAGTTTGGTTTGCCCTGTTCCCATCATGCACTGGGACAGGAACAGACTAATTTGCATACAGCCGGGTTCTGAAACTGGGATGGTGCAATGAGCTAAAAAACGGTGTTGGATCTAGCCCTGATCTCTTGACTGGGTGAGAGTATTCTGCTTAATTCAGAGACTCTGTCCCTCACCACCCCTTGTTGTAAATAATTTTGTCCACCCTAAGCGTGGAAGGGTTTACTCAGACATGAGTCCCTTGCTCATTGCACCATCAGGATTCAAGCAAGCCGGGCCGAAGACGGCTGTAATGCCAGAAACTGGTCCCCGGAAGCTTGTTTCCTTCCCAGTGTAAGAATTGGCTTTTGTAGTTTGGTTTGCCCTGTTCCCATCATGCACTGGGACAGGAACAGACTAATTTGCATACAGCCGGGTTCTGAAACTGGGATGGTGCAATGAGCTAAAAAACGGTGTTGGATCTAGCCCTGATCTCTTGACTGGGTGAGAGTATTCTGCTTAATTCAGAGACTCTGTCCCTCACCACCCCTTGTTGTAAATAATTTTGTCCACCCTAAGCGTGGAAGGGTATACTCAGACATGAGTCCCTTGCTCATTGCACCATCAGGATTCAAGCAAGCCGGGCCGAAGACGGCTGTAATGCCAGAAACCGGTCCCCGGAAGCTTGTTTCCTTCCCAGTGTAAGAATTGGCTTTTGTAGTTTGGTTTGCCCTGTTCCCATCATGCACTGGAACAGGAACAGACTAATTTGCATACAGCCGGGTTCTGAAACTGGGATGGTGCAATGAGCTAAAAAACGGTGTTGGATCTAGCCCTGATCTCTTGACTGGGTGAGAGAATTCTGCTTAATTCAGAGACTCTGTCCCTCACCACCCCTTGTTGTAAATAATTTTGTCCACCCTAAGCGTGGAAGGGTATACTCAGACATGAGTCCCTTGCTCATTGCACCATCAGGATTCAAGCAAGCCGGGCCGAAGACGGCTGTAATGCCAGAAACCGGTCCCCGGAAGCTTGTTTCCTTCCCAGTGTAAGAATTGGCTTTTGTAGTTTGGTTTGCCCTGTTCCCATCATGCACTGGGACAGGAACAGACTAATTTGCATACAGCCGGGTTCTGAAACTGGGATGGTGCAATGAGCTAAAAAACGGTGTTGGATCTAGCCCTGATCTCTTGACTGGGTGAGAGTATTCTGCTTAATTCAGAGACTCTGTCCCTCACCACCCCTTGTTGTAAATAATTTTGTCCACCCTAAGCGTGGAAGGGTATACTCAGACATGAGTCCCTTGCTCATTGCACCATCAGGATTCAAGCAAGCCGGGCCGAAGACGGCTGTAATGCCAGAAACCGGTCCCCGGAAGCTTGTTTCCTTCCCAGTGTAAGAATTGGCTTTTGTAGTTTGGTTTGCCCTGTTCCCATCATGCACTGGGACAGGAACAGACTAATTTGCATACAGCCGGGTTCTGAAACTGGGATGGTGCAATGAGCTAAAAAACGGTGTTGGATCTAGCCCCGATCTCTTGACTGGGTTAGAGTATTCTGCTTAATTCAGAGACTCTGTCCCTCACCACCCCTTGTTGTAAATAATATATATATAAAGTGAGAAACAGCACTCACTGCATCATTTCCTACCCTGGTGAGACACAGTTCCTGTGCTATAAACTTACTTATGTTGTAAACTAGTGTTTATATCGTTTAGTTATTGTAATTGCTATGTAGTATGTTAGTAGTGGTCTATAATATGTTCTTTTTTCTTTACAACAGATTGTAATTATCTACAAAAAGAAGAATATGCCTACTAAATCTGTTAGAAGAAGAAAATATAAAAAAACGTACTTTTCCAAGAAAACGCAATTACAAGATGTATGTAGAAAACAAAACACGGAGAAAAAAAAGAATGCTCCTTGTAAGGCAACAAAGCATTTTATACGGAAATTAACTCAATGTATAAAAAGTCAAGATAATGCACAAAAGAAAAAAAATGTTTCTGCAACTACAAAGAAAAAGCAAAACCCCAGCAAAAATGTAGAAAAAGTTTATGGAGATGATATTGTCTCTATTAATAGACGTAACAATCAGTTCATTGACATTCGTAGGCAAATGTTTTATAACAGAATTGTTTTAAATTTATTAAAAAATGTTAAGAATTGTAAAAGGAAAACAGATTTTTACAAGAAAAACAAAAGTATGGAGAGGATAGTTGATCAGGCTTTTGAAATGAAAAAAGATTATATATTTTAGTAATCAATAGAATTCGTACACTAGACAAGGTAATCAATGTTTTGACACCAAAAAGTGGAAAAGAGTAATTAATCGGACTAATTTTTGTGATGTTTTTTTATGTAGAATGGAAGCATAGTTCAAGTTGTGAGCCATTTTTTAATGAAGAGAGTTATTTTCAGAATAATGATTTGGTGCATGCAGTTGACACCAGTGGTCGAGGATATGAGGTGAAGGACGGTTGTCCGATTGAAAAAAGAAAAAATTGTGCCTAGAAATGCAGAAGAGATGTTAGCCGATGAAGTTTTAGGGAGGCATCCTAAGGCTCCAGTGTACACTTGGAATTGTAGTAGTATTTGTAGTGTGCGACAGGATTCAATTGATTTGTTTCACAATTTCTTACGTACATATACTAAGAAAAGTCTAAAACAATAAATTAAAATGTTGCAAGAGTTAGATCCTTTGCAGAGTGAGAGAAAAAACAGGTTTGCATGGGCATTCACTGGCTTGTCTTTCTAGAAAAATATGTCAGTGTTTTTCATCATTTTAGGATGTTAGCAGTACATCATACTAATGTGAGGAAATTAGTGAGAAGTTTGTATTATGCAAAAAGTCCAGCACAAGCTAATACAGTTAAACAGTGCTCTTTTCCATGGATCCTTATTAGATGTGAACAACATTTGTGAAGAAATTGAGTTTAGTTAGAAAAAGAGGGCAGTGCAGAAACTGATACAGTAATAGAAGGTAATGTGGAAGAGAATGTACAGAATTTAAGTACAGAAAAATTTGACCATGAAATTACAAAGTTTAAGGTCAATTCATGTGAAAGGCCTAATTTTTCTTGTGTGTGTTGTCGACGAACTCATTATAAGAATCAGACTAGGTTAGTTGATTTATATGTAAAAAGTGAAAAGGAAAATAATAATGAGTGGAAGGATTTTGCAACTTATTTGTTGGTAGAGAATTGTTTTGATTTGGGTTCTGATCTGCGTATTTGTAAATATTGTTATAATAAATTAAATGAAAACAAAATGCCTGCTAGAGCTGTACATAATAATCTTGCTAAACATTCCTTCTGAATTGATGGATTTAAATACTTATGAGTCTATTCTGATTCAATGTGTGCATCCATTTCAGGCTATTGTTCGCATGGAGCCTAAGACAGGGAAATTGCCTTCTTCAGATTTACAGAGAGGATTAAAGGGAAGAGTTGTTTATTTGCCTCTAGATTTAAAGAAAAATATTGATACAATTGGGAAAGAGGAACCTCTGGTTATTCTAGTTAATGGATTTCCTACAAAGAGTACGAAAATTTGGCAAGAATTAGTGGATGTTAGGAAAGTCAAAAAGGCAACGTTGTATTTGGTAAAAAACAATCAGTACTACAAAAATGAATATGTAGGGCAAGAGGAAACAACTGTAGAAGAGGACAGTGATTTCTCAGCTGGGCAAATTGAAAAAGTAGATGTGTCTAGAAGTGAAGAAATTTATGAACATTCTAGTGTTCATCCTCTGCATTCCAAAGAAGTAATGGGGAATGTTATTGAGTTGTTCCAAATGAAAGAAGCAAAAGGAAATCCCATTAGTGTATGTGAAGAAAGCTTGGAAGCTTGTTGTTTTCCTCAGTTATTTCCAACAGGTCAAGGTGGTCGATATGATGACCGATCTGTTCAAATTCCTGCATCTGAATATAGGAATTTAAGATTATATGCAGAAGATCCAAGGTTTTGCCAATGTATTCCATATTTGTTTCATCTTCTGTTTGAGAGTGACTTGTCTCGACTTTTCTATGCAGTGAACCATATACTGAAAAGTGGAGTACATCTGCAAAATGTTTCGAAAAGGGACTTTATGGATAAAGTCCAACAGCAATACCCTATTTTGGAGTCTCAGCTAATTAATTTCATGGCATGTCAGCGTGGTACCAACGAGTATTGGTACCGTCGTCATGGGGAACTGAAATGTATGCTAAGAAACTTAGGAATTCCTATATGGTTCCTTACTCTTAGCTGTGCTGAGTATGCTTGGGAAGACTTACTTCAATTTTTTCGAGAGGCAAATGCAAACATAGAAAATATAGAATACAAGACACCTGGAGAACTGTGCTCTTTGGATCCAGTTAATGTATGGAGGTATTTCAAACATAGATTTGAAGCTATGATGTCTTTTATCACAAACAAAAAAAATCCTCCTCTTGGAGAGGTTTTAGATTTCTTTTGGAGAAAGGAGTATCAAGCAAGAGGTGCTCCTCACATACATATGCTGCTATGGATCAAAGATGCTCCCAAATTTGGAACACATTCGGATGACACAGTGATGAGTTTTATTGAACAGTATTCTACATGTGTTTTTCCGAAAAGTACAGAAGAAAACAATTTAAGACATCAAGTCCTACGGTTTCAAACCCATCGTTGTGGAAAATACTGTCGTCGAAAGTTCAAATCCAAGCACAAGGTCTACACAAAATGTCGTTTTGGATTTCCACGACCAGTAATATCTAAAGGAAGAGTAAACAATTTTATGTCTTCTTTGCGACATACTGTGACAAGAAAATCACCAAAAAATACATACAACTTAAAAAGAAATGAAGAGTCAAAATACATAAATGACTATAACCCAGTCATTTTGTCCATGTGGAATGCTAACGTGGATATTCAATATGTTGCTGACAACTCTATTTCTGTGGCTCGATATGTAATGTCTTACATAACAAAATCAGAAAAGACAGAACTAAAGGAAATGTGGGAAGAAATTTCTCATGAAAAGAGCCTAAGTAAGAAATTGTACAGTTACAATCTGAAGATGTTGTCACATCGAGAAATTGGAGCATACGAATGTTCAGATCGGTTATCATCAGCAAGTCTATATGCCAAATCTAGAACAATCATTTGGGTGAGTCTAGGTCTTGCTGCAACACGAAACCGAGTTTTGAAATCTGTACAAGAAATTGAGTATTTGGCAGAGAAAGAACCAAACAGTACAGATATTTTGAAGACAAACATGTTGGATACATACTATCCAAATAGAAGTAGTCATCTTGAGAATGTTTGTCTCTATGAAGTACTGCAAAGCTATACTTTTAAGAGGAATATTACAGAAGATATCAATAAAGGAGTATATGCTGTAATTGGATGTGAAGGATGTCTGGTGAAACATAGAAAAGGACATTTGATTAATCATCGAAAATTGAGTTTACTATTTAGCTCTTTTGCAACTCTTTAAGCCATGGCGTACAGAAGAGGAACTACTTGGAGATTTTCTCAGTTATGAAGATTCTTTCAATGCAAGCAAATATACTACAGAATTTCCTGCTTTTACTAATTATCTGCAAATGTTAAATGATGAAATACAGCAAGAAGCTACAATTGCAGCAGAGATTGCTAGAGACAGTTCTCAAGACAGTCAGAGTTCTGCTTCGTTGAGTCAGGATCCACTCGGAGGACCAATTATCCAAAATGAAGCTGCCACTGCCATGGATGAGGTGGAAAGAGCAATGGAACAAGCTCAGGAGGATGTAGTAAACTTAGAAGAATTGGAAAAACAACTAAACGTTAAGCAGAAACAAATATATGACGAAGTCATAGAACAGATTGAGCATGGTTTATGTCATGAGAAAAAATAGTGCTCATGTGCATCATTTAAACCTGTCCAACTGTACGTGAGTGGAGAAGCTGGAACTGGAAAAAGTTTTCTAATTAAAGGAATTGCAACTTATCTACAGAATAGAACTGAGTCATCGCTCTCTTGTGTTGTTACCGCTCCAACTGGGTTGGCAGCACATAACATTAATGGGATTACTTTACATCGTTTATTGATGCTGCCAGTAGAGCATGATAATAAATTACAATACCACAAGCTATCTGGAGAAGCTTGTTGTGAAGTTTCCAGAGTCCTGAAGAAAATGAAACTTCTTATCATTGATGAGGTAAGCATGGTATCAAATGTAATGCTTGCTTTTGTGCATTTAAGAATGCAACAAATTTTTAAAACAGAGTATGATGTGTTATTTGGCGGCAAACATATCATTGTTTTTGGAGATCTACTGCAGCTAACTCCTGTGAAAGGACAACTAGTGTTTAAAATGCTTACGCATGAAGATACCAAAAAGTGCCTAGGAAGCATTGGAAATGTTAATAAATGGTTATATTTTAAATATGCAGAACTGCTTCAAAATATGCAACAGGCAAAGGATGAAGATTATAAAAATATTCTTCAAGATATAGGAATTGGAAAAGTAAGTGAACATGGCAAAGAAGCTTTAAAGGCACGATTACTTTCAAATTTGTTTCCAAACGAAAATATTCTCTCAGAGAATATTTATAGGAAAATTGCTGAAAACAAATCTGTGATATGCTTGATGCCAACTCAGCAAGAATGTTCAATCTTCAACAACAAAATGTTAAAGTTAGAAAATCAAGAGATTGTAAAACTGGAAGCTATTAATAAAATAGAGCATGAAGGAGCTACTATTATTTTGTCAGAAAAGTTGAAATCAAAATTGGATTCTTTAGAGAAGACAATATCTAAAACTGCTGATTTTGAAAAGAGTCTATATGCATGTTTAAATTGTCGTATAATTTTACGACGGAATTTACATGTGGAAAGAGGTTTAGTAAATGGAGCAATGGGTCATGTTGTTGATTTTGTGAATCACCGAAATAGAGATGAAATTGAATTTTTGAAAATTAAATTTGATGGAATTGAAGAAGTACAACAATTGAGTCGTTGTTCTGCTCGATTTTTGCTTGTGAAAGATTTATAGTCGCCAAAAACAGCTTCCTGTTTGTTTGGCATATGCGGTGACTATTCCTTACTCAAGGTTTAAGTGTAGATAGTGCTTTGGTGAATATTGGAAGTTCTGTGTTCAAGGAGGGTATGGCATATGTTGCTTTATCTCGAGTCAGAACTTTATCTGGATTATACTTGATTGATTTTGATGAGACAAAGATTAATGCAGATCTAAATTGTGTAAAAGAATATAATAGGTTAAGAAGAGAATATGCTCCAAATTTACCTCAATATCCTTTATTTGAAAAGCGTGTGGTAGGCCGAAAAAGAAGAAATGAGAAAAATTGTAGCGAGGTTGTAGCAAAAAGAAAAAAACTAGATGAACCAGTAATTGTAAGCAGAATGGAAAAGGATTCTGTTGAAGATGTTGTTGGATTTCAGTTTGAAAACAGTTCTGGTGTCAACTATTATGCTAATGTAGTGGTTAATGTTGTTTTTTTTCTCCAAACTTTACAAGAGCAGATTGTTGAAAATCGGGATCAAAGATTTTGTTGTTTGTTGAATATTGTGTTTGAGAAATGTAGCAGTGATGAAACAAAAATAGAAAGTGTTTCTGATATTCGAAATGTTTTAGACATATGTTCTGGTCTAAATCAATTTTCACAGAATATTCAGCATG
Organism: Lissotriton helveticus; assembly: GCF_964261635.1. NCBI lineage: Eukaryota > Metazoa > Chordata > Amphibia > Caudata > Salamandridae > Lissotriton > Lissotriton helveticus. The sequence continues at coordinate 1,477,147,176 of NC_136065.1, forward strand.
ATTGTCAGGAATTTCTAATGTATATGCTTGTTGTATTGCAAGATGAAGGTATAGATGTTGAAAATCTTTTTGGCCTTTCTTATAAATGGCAGCATGACTGCGACAATTGTTCCTTTTCAAGTAGTACTACAATAGACACTGAAAGATTTATATATTTGACTTTACCAGACTGCAAATCAGTGTCTTTTAATAATCTCGTTAGAGAAACAAATCAAAACATGGTCTGTACCCAATGTAACTCTGCAATGCTATCAACATTATTTATACAAAGATATGGACAGTATGTAATTTTAATGTTCCAACGATGTATACCTGATGGAACTAAATTGACAACTTTAATAAAAAATGTTGTGGCTTCTCAATTATCAATTTCAGGAAGAACCTTTGTAACTGCAGCAATTATTTTCCATGATGGTCCTTCTACAACATCAGGACATTACACAACTTATTTAAAACGTCACAAAGGCTGGACTTATTGTAACGATACTCAATTGACTTTCAAACAACGTTTGCCGTATGACTTACAAAATTCTTGCCTAGTGTTCTTACAACCCAAATTTTAGGAAAAGTAATTGGCCTAGGAAGATTAGAGCAGTTAATAAAAGTTAGTCTGCTGTTCAAAATTACTTTGTGAGTGAGAGTGATCAAGATAATAAAAAACTTGTAGTTCTCATAGAGGTAGTGTAAGTGTATCACATAGTGAGTGATATCAGTATTATAGGAAATGTTGATCATGAGTGAGCCAGAGGTGGAAATATAACTATTATTAGATGATCAAATAGATGTTGGAGCTTTTCATTCAGAAAGTCGGATAAATTGAAGTTTAAAAGTACTATTAAGTAATTTCTAAAAAAAGGACTTTTCATATACTATTTGGCCTTGTGGAAAAGTAAGTGAATCAAAATGAGTATTTCGGGTAAATGTTGTAATATATGTTTTTATATTACTTTACTTTGAGAGTATAATAATGACATACTAATGTTTTATTCGTTTGTGATTGTTGAAATGTATGTAACTAATTGTTGTTTGGAAAAAAACATTTAAGATATGTTTTTTTCTAAGTTTTACATTATTTATTGAAACGTTGTATGGGTTTTTTAAACACAATCTTTTTGATTGGTTTTTTTTGCCCGCTGTCATATGATGAGTAGTATTGAACTCACTGTTTTTAGTGAAATTCAATATATTCTGAGAAAAGCAAAATAAATCATATAACATATTGTACAAGTTATTTTGTATTTTGTATTGTGAAGTATATATTATACTCTCCTTGTCTCACGCTCACTCGCCTATATCCACCCTCTACCACCCCTCTTTACTCACCCTCACTGCCCTTCTCTCACCCTCCTTCACCCCCGTTCCCTTACTCCACTTCCCTCACTACCCCTCATTCCCCATTCCTTCACTCCCATTCCCCTCTCTCCCCTCCCCCACTTTCCTGCTCTCAGTCGCTCTCCTTCACTCCCCTTCCCCTCTCTTTCCTTCCTTTGCTCCCTCACTCATTCCCCTTCTCTCACTCACCTTACTCTACTTCACTTACTCCTTCTCTCACTACCTCTGTCCTCTCACATCTTCAATCCCCTTCCCTCACTCCCTCTCTCTTACCCTCACTCCCTCCATCTACTCACTTTGTCACTCCCCCTTCCCTCACGCTCACTCCCTTTAACTCACCAACACTCCCTCACTTACCTTTCTTTGCTCCCTCTCTCAGTCCCCTTCTCTCACTCCTTCCTTCACTCCCTCTATCTCCTCACTCCCTCACTCCCCTCGTCTTACGCTCACTCGCCTTTATCCACCCTATATCACCCCTCTTTCCTCAACCTCACTGCCCTTCTCTCACCCTCCCTCACCCCCGTTCCCTTACTCCACTTCCCTCACTTATCCTCATTCCCCATCCTTAACTCCCCTTCCCCTCACTCTCCTCCCCAACTCACCTTTTCCCAGTCCCTCTGCTTCACTCCCCTTCCCCTTCTTTCCTTCCTTTGCTCCCTCAGCAATTCTCCTTCCCTCACTCACTTTACTCCACTTCACTCACTCCTTCTCTCACTCCCTCTGTCTTCTCACTTCCTCAATCCTCTTCCCTCACTCCCTCTCTGTTACCCTCACTCCCTCTGTCCCCTCACTCTCTCACTCCCCTTCACTCACCCTCACTCACCTTCCAGCCCTCACTGTTGTGAACGTACCCTCACTCACTCCCCCTTCCCTCTCCCTCACTCCCCTTCCTTTACTCCCCTTTCCTCATTTAGTTTTGCTAACTCACATTCTTTTAGTCCCTTATTCACCTTCAGTTCATTTATCTCTCCCTCTCTTCCTCTCTGTCACTGAATCTAACCGCCTCATTATCCTATTAGTAATTTGCTCTCCCTCTATTTCTCTTTCCCTCTCTCTGTCCTTCACCATTCCTTTGTTTCCCTTTCTGTTTCCTTCACTCCTAGTTTATCTCTTAGTACCATTTTGTGACTTTTAATCTCCTGCCTTGTCTCTTGTATTTTGAAATATATATTATAAATATTATAACTTATTTTTTTTCCCTCTTCCATAGATATTATGTTTAGTACAAATATGTAATGAAGTTTACATTACTTATAAGGTAAGTTTCACCATCAAAATATAGTTTCTCATTACTCTTTTCCTCAACCTCAATGCTCTTCTCTCACCCTCCCTAACCCCCGTTCCCTTTCTCCGCTTCCCTCACTTATTCTCATTCCCCATGTTCACTCCCCTTTCCCTCAGTCCACTCCCACACTCAGCTTATTTGAGTCCCCCTTCTTCACTTCCCTTCCCCTCTCTGCCCTTCCTTCACTCCCTCACTCATTCTCCTTTCCTCACTCACCGTACTCCACTTCACTCACTCCTTCTCACACTCCCTCTGTCCTCTCACTTCCTCACTCCTCTTCCCTGACTCCCTCTGTCTTACCCCCACTCCCTCCGTCCCCTCACTCTCTCACTTCCCTTCACTCACCCTCACTCATCTTCCATCCCTCACTGTCATCAACTCACCCTCACTTACTCCCCCCTTCCTTCTCCCTCACTCCCCTTGCCTTACTCTCACTCCCATTACTTTATCCTCCTTCACCCTCTTTCCCTCAATATCAATCCCCTTTTTTCACCTCTACTCATTCCCTTCCCTCACTCCCTGTCACTCTCCTTTGTTCACTCAACTTCGACTCACTCCCGTTCACAACTCACCTTCCCTCACTCCCCTTCTGTCACTTGTTCCCTCCGTCACTTTCTCCCCTTCATTCACTCATTTGATTCATTCATTTATTCAGTAAACATTCTTTGAAAAAAAGAATGACACAAAATATGTAAGGAATATAGCTCTTTTTGGAGAATTAGAGGTAGTTCTGAAAATAACTTTTTTTCTTCTTTTTTTTTCTACTTTTTAAGAACGATTTTATATTTTTGGGGGATTTTTTTCAGGAGAAAAACAAAACCAGGGAATCCAAAACTGCTCAACAGGAGCAAAAAAGGGGAAACTTAGGGCTGGGAAGAGCAGTGGTGGTCCTCCTTCTTACGGACAATTAGTTCAATGCTCTGCTCCCCGTAGCAGAGCAGTTGATCCACTGTTTGCAGACAATTTTCAAATCTGCAAACACCGGCTGGATATTGGGGATTAAAGTTGTTGTTCCTCTCCCAGATGATGTAGATTCTCCGGTAGAGGTGGTGGCGCCATCTCTAGGGGGATTGCGTGCCAGGTCTCTGGTGCTCTCCCTGGCAAAGTTGTTAGGATACCTCCTCTCCACATGCCGGATCAAAGTGGCATTCCCAAAGCTGTATTTTCGGGTGGGATCCCCATGTGACAGAGTTGTGTCACATATCCGGCACGTTACCTTTGCAGCATTACATTTCTTTTCCCCCTCTGGGAAAGTAAAGAACATCCAAATGAAATGCTCTTTAATTATTTTTGGGGGGGCACCTCAGGCAGGAATTCCACATCAGAATCTGAGCAGGGGTCCTGGGAAGCAGACATCCTTCAAAAATGATTTTGTGAAACAGGCAAGAGGTGTTCTCTCAGCAATTGCAAAGAGGTAGTGAGGGAAATGGGTGGGGAATTTCCATAGTTGTGAAAAAAAATGTTACGAACCAATCAAAAGGGCGGGGCGGTCATCAGTGTTGACATCAGTGATGGCATGAGTGATGTCACTGACTATGTCATGAGTGATGTAATATGTGACGTCATTAGCAGTGCATTGCGGGCGCGCCTGTTATAGTGAGTCTAACTAACTATAACGTGGGAATTTCAATGGTTTTGTATGAGTAAAATGTCCAGCTAACTATAACTGGTGTAAAACCTTAGGTTTTTTCAGTGAATTTCTAAGGTTTTTTAAATGCTAATTCCTAACTATAACAAGTGTTAAACCTATGTTTTTTTCAGTGAATATATATATATATATATATATACACCAAGGTGTATTGAAGAATGAATACATTTACAAGTGCCTAAAGAATTATTTCGTAGCTGGGTGACCTTCATTTTTCTTTGGCAAAAAATCCCCGCCATTAGTGATTCACTTCCTCACATTTTAAAGGGAAAAAATATGTATATATATCTTCAAAAGGAATGCTGGCGTTCTGCCTGATCACTGGTGGTTCTGAATCATTTTGTCCACCATAAGCGTGGAAGGGTATACTCAGATGTGAGTCCCTTGCTCATTGCACCATCAGGATTCAAGCAAGCCGGGCCGAAGACGCCTGAAATGGCAGAAACCGGTCCCCGGAAGCTTGTTTCCTTCCCAGTACAAGAATTGGCTTGGTAGTTTGGTTTGCCCTGTTCCCATCATGCACTGGGACAGGAACAGACTAATTTGCATATAGCCAAGTTCTGAGCTGGGATGGTGCAGTGAGCTAAAAAACGGTGATGGATCAAGCCCTGATCTTTGGACTGGGTAAGAGTGGTCTGCTTAATTCAGGCACTCTGTTCATCACCACCCCCTTTTCTGAATCATTTTGTCCACCATAAGCGTGGAAGGGTATACTCAGATGTGAGTCCCTTGCTCATTGCACCATCAGGATTCAAGCAAGCCGGGCCGAAGACGCCTGAAATGGCAGAAACCGGTCCCCGGAAGCTTGTTTCCTTCCCAGTACAAGAATTGGCTTGGTAGTTTGGTTTGCCCTGTTCCCATCATGCACTGGGACAGGAACAGACTAATTTGCATATAGCCAAGTTCTGAGCTGGGATGGTGCAGTGAGCTAAAAAACGGTGATGGATCAAGCCCTGATCTTTGGACTGGGTAAGAGTGGTCTGCTTAATTCAGGCACTCTGTTCATCACCACCCCCTTTTCTGAATCATTTTGTCCACCATAAGCGTGGAAGGGTATACTCAGATGTGAGTCCCTTGCTCATTGCACCATCAGGATTCCAGCAAGCCGGGCCGAAGACGCCTGAAATGGCAGAAACCGGTCCCCGGAAGCTTGTTTCCTTCCCAGTACAAGAATTGGCTTGGTAGTTTGGTTTGCCCTGTTCCCATCATGCACTGGGACAGGAACAGACTAATTTGCATATAGCCAAGTTCTGAGCTGGGATGGTGCAGTGAGCTAAAAAACGGTGATGGATCAAGCCCTGATCTTTGGACTGGGTAAGAGTGGTCTGCTTAATTCAGGCACTCTGTTCATCACCACCCCCTTTTCTGAATCATTTTGTCCACCATAAGCGTGGAAGGGTATACTCAGATGTGAGTCCCTTGCTCATTGCACCATCAGGATTCAAGCAAGCCGGGCCGAAGACGCCTGAAATGGCAGAAACCGGTCCCCGGAAGCTTGTTTCCTTCCCAGTACAAGAATTGGCTTGGTAGTTTGGTTTGCCCTGTTCCCATCATGCACTGGGACAGGAACAGACTAATTTGCATATAGCCAAGTTCTGAGCTGGGATGGTGCAGTGAGCTAAAAAACGGTGATGGATCAAGCCCTGATCTTTGGACTGGGTAAGAGTGGTCTGCTTAATTCAGGCACTCTGTTCATCACCACCCCCTTTTCTGAATCATTTTGTCCACCATAAGCGTGGAAGGGTATACTCAGATGTGAGTCCCTTGCTCATTGCACCATCAGGATTCAAGCAAGCCGGGCCGAAGACGCCTGAAATGGCAGAAACCGGTCCCCGGAAGCTTGTTTCCTTCCCAGTACAAGAATTGGCTTGGTAGTTTGGTTTGCCCTGTTCCCATCATGCACTGGGACAGGAACAGACTAATTTGCATATAGCCAAGTTCTGAGCTGGGATGGTGCAGTGAGCTAAAAAACGGTGATGGATCAAGCCCTGATCTTTGGACTGGGTAAGAGTGGTCTGCTTAATTCAGGCACTCTGTTCATCACCACCCCCTTTTCTGAATCATTTTGTCCACCATAAGCGTGGAAGGGTATACTCAGATGTGAGTCCCTTGCTCATTGCACCATCAGGATTCAAGCAAGCCGGGCCGAAGACGCCTGAAATGGCAGAAACCGGTCCCCGGAAGCTTGTTTCCTTCCCAGTACAAGAATTGGCTTGGTAGTTTGGTTTGCCCTGTTCCCATCATGCACTGGGACAGGAACAGACTAATTTGCATATAGCCAAGTTCTGAGCTGGGATGGTGCAGTGAGCTAAAAAACGGTGATGGATCAAGCCCTGATCTTTGGACTGGGTAAGAGTGGTCTGCTTAATTCAGGCACTCTGTTCATCACCACCCCCTTTTCTGAATCATTTTGTCCACCATAAGCGTGGAAGGGTATACTCAGATGTGAGTCCCTTGCTCATTGCACCATCAGGATTCAAGCAAGCCGGGCCGAAGACGCCTGAAATGGCAGAAACCGGTCCCCGGAAGCTTGTTTCCTTCCCAGTACAAGAATTGGCTTGGTAGTTTGGTTTGCCCTGTTCCCATCATGCACTGGGACAGGAACAGACTAATTTGCATATAGCCAAGTTCTGAGCTGGGATGGTGCAGTGAGCTAAAAAACGGTGATGGATCAAGCCCTGATCTTTGGACTGGGTAAGAGTGGTCTGCTTAATTCAGGCACTCTGTTCATCACCACCCCCTTTTCTGAATCATTTTGTCCACCATAAGCGTGGAAGGGTATACTCAGATGTGAGTCCCTTGCTCATTGCACCATCAGGATTCAAGCAAGCCGGGCCGAAGACGCCTGAAATGGCAGAAACCGGTCCCCGGAAGCTTGTTTCCTTCCCAGTACAAGAATTGGCTTGGTAGTTTGGTTTGCCCTGTTCCCATCATGCACTGGGACAGGAACAGACTAATTTGCATATAGCCAAGTTCTGAGCTGGGATGGTGCAGTGAGCTAAAAAACGGTGATGGATCAAGCCCTGATCTTTGGACTGGGTAAGAGTGGTCTGCTTAATTCAGGCACTCTGTTCATCACCACCCCCTTTTCTGAATCATTTTGTCCACCATAAGCGTGGAAGGGTATACTCAGATGTGAGTCCCTTGCTCATTGCACCATCAGGATTCAAGCAAGCCGGGCCGAAGACGCCTGAAATGGCAGAAACCGGTCCCCGGAAGCTTGTTTCCTTCCCAGTACAAGAATTGGCTTGGTAGTTTGGTTTGCCCTGTTCCCATCATGCACTGGGACAGGAACAGACTAATTTGCATATAGCCAAGTTCTGAGCTGGGATGGTGCAGTGAGCTAAAAAACGGTGATGGATCAAGCCCTGATCTTTGGACTGGGTAAGAGTGGTCTGCTTAATTCAGGCACTCTGTTCATCACCACCCCCTTTTCTGAATCATTTTGTCCACCATAAGCGTGGAAGGGTATACTCAGATGTGAGTCCCTTGCTCATTGCACCATCAGGATTCAAGCAAGCCGGGCCGAAGACGCCTGAAATGGCAGAAACCGGTCCCCGGAAGCTTGTTTCCTTCCCAGTACAAGAATTGGCTTGGTAGTTTGGTTTGCCCTGTTCCCATCATGCACTGGGACAGGAACAGACTAATTTGCATATAGCCAAGTTCTGAGCTGGGATGGTGCAGTGAGCTAAAAAACGGTGATGGATCAAGCCCTGATCTTTGGACTGGGTAAGAGTGGTCTGCTTAATTCAGGCACTCTGTTCATCACCACCCCCTTTTCTGATCACTGGTGGTGCTCAGAAAACTGCGCTACCACTAGCGATAATGTATCAAAATAATTCCAAACCCCGGTAGGTGAATGAAAATCGGCACTTGAAGTAAACCTGTTTATTGGATCAGGTTACCCCGGGCACAGGAACACAGGAAAGACACATTTTGGCATCACAACTTCCTTTTTCAATCTAAAAATCGCCATGTTTTTATAATAATTTCAGGAATTGCAGATTTGTGTAAGGGATGCAAATCTAACTTTTTTAACAATAATATTATATATAAATATAGATTAATTTACTTTATTTTAAATGAAGAGGTACAGTTATTTGTAAATGAAATATCATAAGATACAACCAAATAGTGCTGAAATGTAAAAGAAGTTCAGGTCCAGTACGAGGTGGCACCGCGTAGGAGCCCTGCACCCCATGTGACACAAAAAAAAGAGATTTGATTGGTTTAACATCCTGTCATCCTTAACTTTGCTAGATCCCACCCTCTTTCTTCTAATTTTGGGTGTGGTTGGCAACAGTCAAACTCATTCCTGAAGAACCTATTTTGCAGGTGCTTTTGTGTTTTTTGGATAGCGATTTTGAAAATTTGATATGGTAACATCACAAGACCTGCATAAGGAGGAGGAGGAGCAGACCCTTTTGAAGGAGGAAGAGGAGCCACCGCACAAGAAGAAGGAGTGTGTGAATTTTTTACCATTCCAAAGGGTCAGAAAAAAGTAAACACACAGAAGGTGACCTACAACATATGCAAGAAAGTGCTTTCGCGGGGATCCGAGAAGAAATATTCTTGTAGGGCGACTTCAATGTACAAGTACCTAAAGAAAAGGCATGAAAACAGTCTTGTAAGAACAGAACTTGCAAGGCTAAACACAAATGAATTTGGCCAAGATGTGCATGCTTCTACATCCAGACTTGGCGACAGGCTCCAGATCATTCCACCGACTCTGCCTGATTTCGCGAAAGCTGGACTTTTCTGCCTAAAATGTATTACCCTTTTGAGCGTGGGGGAACAGGTTGTCCAAACCATGTTGGACACCATTGTCAACCACTGTGGTTTATTTGTTTTTTCCCCAATTAGGCACACTGTTTTGTGCTTGATTTTGTTTAAATGTTAATTTTTTTTAAATGTAAAAAACTACAAAATAGTTGCTAAAACCACAGAAATATATAAAATAGTTAAAAAAAAAAAAGAAAACAGTTGTCTGGTTTAAAAAAGAAAAAGTATATGTTGTGTGAATAGATGAGTTAATGAGTAGTGTGTGTGTGTGACTGGATGAGTGCACACGTAGAGTCTGAGTGATTGGATGAGTTAATAGGTAGCGCCTGAGTGAATGGATGAGTGCAAGGGTAGTGCCTGGGTGACTGGATGAGTGCAAGGCTAGTAGCTGAGAGAATGGATGACTATGCATTGTGCCTGTGTGAATTGTTGAGTGTAAGGGTAGTGTGTGAGTGATTGGAAGACTGCATTGGTAGTGCCTGTTTGAATGGATGAGTGCATGGGTAATGCCAGAGTGGTGCCTAAGTGAATAATTAAGTGCAAGAAGAGTACCTGAGTGATTGGATGAGTGTATGGATAATGCCGGAGTGATTGGATGAGTGCATGGGTAATGCCTGGGTGACTGGATGAATGTATGGTGATGCCTGAAAGAATGGTTGAGTGCAACAGTAGTATATAGGTCATTGAATCACAGTGTGATTCCAGTCAAGCATGGCTATTACCTCGACTTTTGCAGGACTGACTCAGTAGTCTGCATGGGGTTAAGGGACCACATACATTGTGCACATTTGACTTACCACTGCTTGTCTCAATGCCTAAGTCATTCTGCAAGTGTATAGACAGTGACTGGGTTCCTAGACTGCTAGTAGTTGACAGCAGGATAGGTTTATAAGCGCTTATGTTTCAGCAGAGTGATTAGATAAGGACATGCTTCTGTCAGTATGATTGTAGGAGGGGACACAGACTCACAGTGTGATTCCAGACAAGCATGACTATTACCTGGACTTTTGCAGGACTAACTCAGTAGTCTGCAAGGGGTTCAGGGACCGCATACATTGTGCACATTTGACTGTAACACTGCTTGTCTCAATGCCTGAGTAATTCTGCAAGTTCATAGACAGTGAATAGGTTCCTAGAGTGTTAGTAGTTGACAGCAGGATACGTTTATAAGGACTTATGTTTCAGCAGAGAGGCATTAGATAAGGACATACTTCTGTGGGGATGATTGTAGGAGTGCACACAGACTCACAGTGTGATTCCAGACAAGCATGACTATTACCTGGACTTTTGCAAGAGTTACTCAGTAGTATGCCAGGGGTTAAGGCACCGCATACATTGTGCACATTTGACTGTATCACTGCATGTCTCAATGCCTGAGTCATTCTGCAAGTGCATAGACAGTGACTGGGTTCCTAGAGTGCTAGTAGTTTACAGCAGGATACGTTTATAAGCACTTATGCTTCAGCAGAGTGATTAGATAAGGACGTGCTTCTGTCAGGATGATTGTAGGAGTGGACACAGACTAACAGTGAGATTTCAGACAAGCATGGCTATTACCTGGACTTTTGTAGGACTGACTCAGTAGTCTGCATACATCGTGCACATTTGACTTACCACTGCTTGTCGCAATGCCCACGTCATTCTGCAAGTGCATAGACAGTGAATAGGTTCCTAGAGTGTTAGTAGTTGACAGCAGGATATGTTTATAAGAACTTATGTTTCAGCAGAGAAGGGTTAGATGTTGTTATGTTATGTTATGTTATTGATTCTTTTATCGCGCATGACTCACCCGGGGCCATCTCAGCGCTCACCAGAGAGGGGGAGGAATCCTATGGTCAAAAGATTTAAAACAACCAAGTTTTTAGATGCTTCCTGAAGATCAGGTAGGTTGGGGATTTTCGCAGTGTCAGTGGAAGCGAGTTCCAGTACTTTGGAGCAATAAATGAGAAAGCTCTACCGCCTGTGCGGGTGAGCCGGATTCGAGGAATATTCAGTAGTGCAAGGGCATTTGATCTTAAATTGCACTTGCTAGTGTGCTTGACGAGTTTGTTCCGTAGATATGCTGGGCCTTCTCCTCTTGGGGCCTTAAAAGACAGACAGCAGATCTTGAACATTGCGCGCTTGTGGATTGGCAGCCAATGCAGTTGTTTGAGTAGTGGTAGGGAGGGGGTTCCGGGGGGGCAGTTCAGGATCATTCTAGCCGCGGTGTTCTGTATTATCTGCAGCTTTGATATGGTAGAAATTCCTATCTCTGCTAGTAGGGCATTGCCATAATCCAGTCTACTTCCTATCAATGCCTGCACCACTGTTCTACGGTGCTCCAGGGGCAGATAGGGGATAATTCTACGTAGTAGGCGTAGATTATGATAGCACGAGCCTGCAATGTTTTTCACATTTTCTTTCATGTCTAGTTTGGCATCCAATTGGATTCCCAGACTTTTTACTGAGGTAGAGGGTGTTGGTGCTAATCCCAATGGGGGGGGGGCACCAGTCTGCTGCCCATAGGCTCGCAGACTTCCCCAACAGCATTAGCTCAGTTTCCCCCGGGTTGAGTTGGAGACATTGCTCCCTCATCCAGTTAGCTATCGCCAGCATACCACTCGTAAAACGTTGTTTCTCTTCAGTGATGTTTTTACCGATTGGGAATAGTAGCTGCGTGTCGTCGGCGTAAGAGATAATCTCAAAACCGAAAGACTGCATCAACTTGGCCAGGGGAGCTAGATAAACGTTAAAAAGGGTGGGACTGAGGCAAGAGCCCTGTGGTACCCCCTACTCCTGTAGTAACTTTTTGGGGGAAATGGATTTGGATTTAGAGCCTGATAAGGACATACTTCTGTCGGGATGATTGTAGGAGTGGACACAGACTCACAGTGTGATTCCAGACAAGCATGACTATTACCTGGACTTTTGCAGGACTGACTCAGTAGTCTGCAAGGGGTTAAGGGACTGCATACATTGTGCACAATTGACTGTAACACTGCTTGTCTCAATGCCTGAGTCATTCTGCAAGTGCATAGACAGTGAATAGGTTCCTAGAGTGCTAGTAGTTGACAGCAGGATAAGTTTATAAGGACTTATGTTATTATGTTTCAGCAGAGGGATTAGATAAGGACATACTTCTGTCAGGATGATTGTAGGAGTGGCCACAGACTCACAGTGTGATTACAGACAAGCATCACTATTACCAGGACTTTTGCAGGACTGACTCAGTAATCTGCAAGAGGTTAAGCGACTGTATATATATATATATATATATATATATATATATATATATATATATATATATATATATATATATATATATATATATATATATATATATATATATATATATATATATATATATATATATATATATATATATATATATATATATATATATATATATATTTATTTATTTTTTAGTCCTTATCAAGCTCATTTTTTTGAGGAGTTTGGAGGAGTCAGAGGCCCCTTTTTCCATTCTGTATCAAATACTCTGTGACCATCAGGTGTCCCGTAGGGGATACATCTAACCATGTCCTCTGGGGACCCTTTTTGTCCATCCCCTGGCACACAATCATTTTTGTAGGGGGGAGCTAGTCATAATGACTACTCAATTCAAGGCCCGGCTTGAAATCTTTTTTACCATTGCCTTAATCATTGGACTCCCTAATATTTAATTGGATGTATCTTTCCCAAATATTCCAGAATTAGCCTTTCTTACTTTCCTTCGTCTGCTTATTCAGTTTGTAGACCCTTAGTAAGGAGTTTAGCCAGTCGGTGTGTTTTGGTGGTGTTTCTTTTACCCAGTTAATGCAAATCTCCCTTCTGCCTAACAGTGTTAGTAGAAAAAGGATATTTTCTTGGTCTTTAGTCAGAGTAGGAAGGTGTGTATTGTAACTAATCCCAAAGATAACCATTTCCATGCTTACCTCAATACGTTGTTCCAATACTTCTGAAAGAGTCTTATCAATCTGTTCCCAGAACATGTGCAGGTCCTCTGCTCTTTCTTCCCCACATTTAGGACACTTTTTTTTACCATGTTGCTGTTAATCTCTGACAGGCTTTTTGGGTTCCAATACGATCAATGTATTGTAAAAAGATGTTTTTTCTTCAATGGTGTGGATTTTGGTACGCGCCCAAAAAATGCTATCGATGTTTACCAGTAATAGGTGATGTCTGACCCTGGCAAGACCTTCCCCAGATGTCCTTTGGGGCTTTATATTCTGTTTCGCCTGCTTTTATGAGGGCCCAGCACCAAAATGATATTTCCTTTTTAAAGACTTCTTTGTTCAGTAGTGTTTGCTCGATGTCGTCATCCCCTTTCAAGCTTTCCTTAATGCCTTTTATCCAACTGTTCAGTTGATAGTATTTGAATCGGGCTAGTAACCCTTGCGTCTCTTCTTTTAGGATCTCCCATTCTATGATTTTGTTGTTTTCTATCAACTGCCCCCAGTAATTTATATTACCTTCCCTCAGGGGGGTCGCTAGGCCGTCTTTTAGGCAGTCAGGAGTACCTGGGGAGTCCCAGATTGGTGCATCCTTACTGTAGTATGGTATCTTTAGGGTCCTCCTTATTTCATACCAAGTTCTTGATGCTGATTTCAACGTCGTTAGTTTAATCTTTTTGAAATTCTTGTGGTGACAAAATTTGTATAAGTAATGGTCACCGTCAGGGCCAACAAGGGCTTTTAGATGCAAAGGCCATGTTTCCCATTTGCCCAATAGGATCCTTATGTTCTTGAACTGAAAGGCTCTGCAGTACTCGAGTATATCCAGGCTGGCAATGCCTCCCTGCACTTTGTTCCTTCTTAGCTTTTTCTAACTAATTCTAACTCCCTTGGCTGCCCAAATGAAGCTGGAAATCTCCCCCTGCAGCTTTTTTATCTGCCGTCTTAAAATCTAGCGGGATAGAGCTTAATAGGTATGTGAATTTTGGCAGTATTGTCATTTTAACTAGTTTGGACTTCCCTAAGAAGGATAATTGTAAGCCTGCCCGGGCCTTAAGGAGTCTCCTTGTGTCCTTGTGGATTCTGGCGAGATTTAGGCTAGCGATTCCGTCTATGTCTTTTATATACTCTATACCTAGGTATTTTATTTTATCCTTTACCAGCTGGTTTCCAGATACTGTGTTCCATTCTAGAATTTCTGATTTCCATTGGTTCACCAAGTACCCTGAGACTGCCCCAAACTGACCTATAATCTCCTCTATCTTGGGGAGAGAGCTGTTTAGATTGCCAGTAATTATCATTAGGTCATCGGCATACAGGGCGACTTTTTTTCCCAGTCTTGATGTTTAAAAGGTACAATCCCCTCTTCCCCTCTCAAAAGACACGCTAAGGGTTCTATATAAAAATTAAATAGGAGAGGGGAAAGGGGCACCCCTGCCTTGTGCCTCTCTATATCTGTATACTGTCTGTGAGAGCGTCATTAACCAGTATTTGTGATACCAGATTTTTATAAATATTTGTTATTGAGTTCTCAAAATTATCCCTGAGTTTAAATTTGACTAGGGTGGCATTTAAGAAAGGCCAGCTCACCCTGCCGAACGATTTTGCAGCGTCACAAGTTAGAACTGCCAGGGGTGTAGAGTAGTGGGTTGCGATATCTATAGAGCTAATGAGCTCATGTGACAGTTCGTCTATCTGTCTACCTTTAATAAAGCCTTTTAGATTTGGATGGATCAGGGACCCTGCCACTGCCCCTAATCTTTTAGCCAGTATCTGTGTGTATATTTTGTAGTCTGAGTTTAAAAGGGAGATGGGCCTGTATGATTCACACTTGGTTGGGTCCTTTCCTGGTTTTAATATAATGCTCACAGTTGCTTCGTTCCATGAGTTTGGGAAATCTTGTTTTTCTAAAAAGATATTATTAAGGAGGTCAGAAAGGGGGGCTAAAAGTATTTCCCATAGTTAGGTAGATTTATTTGGTAGTGCATCTGGGCGTGCCGCCTTTCCTCTCTTTAGACTTTTTATTAGGTCGATAAGCTCTTCTCTGGAGATTTCCTGATTGAGTTGTATTTTCTGTTCCCGGGGGCCTCGGGGATTGTAAGTTTGTCAAGAAAGCTTTGTATTTGCTCTTTAGAGCTAGATGTTTCTTCCGTGTATTGTTTGTTGAAGAAATCTGTAAATTCTTGCTTAATTTCAGAGTTTCCTGAGCAGTATTACGGTTGGCCTTTCTTCTGCATCTTAGTGACCCTGTTCCGAGTTAGCTCGGTTTTTGTCTTCCATGCTAGGATTCTCCCACAGTCCTCTCCATATTCGTATTGTGAAAGTTTACTGGCATCCCACTTGTTCCTTACTATTGTTTCAAGGAAGTCGCTTAACTCTGCCTTTTTGCCTTTCATTTTGTCCTCTATATCCATGCTTTCCTGAGTAGTGTTAACTTTGTTGAGATCTACCTCCAAGGTCATAAGTTCCCTTTCAGTTTGTTCAATAACGATTTTCTTCTCCCTTTTTTTATGACCCGCAATGCTTAAAATTCTCTCTCTGATAAAGGCTTTATATGCATCCCAGGCTATTTGCTTTGTTGTGCCTTCTTTGTTCAATTTGAAGAACAGTTTTGTCTCTTCTGCTAACTTATCCATGCAAGTTGGGTCTAAGAAGATGGTCTTGTCCACTGTCCACCTCTGAGAGGAGGAAGAGGTATTTAAGACCAGACTAAGTTGTACTGCCAAGTGGTCTGAGATGTGCGCTGGTATATGTTCAACTTTCTTTGTGGCTTCCACTAGGCTACTGGTGATCAGGGAGAAGTCAATTCTGGATGCATGGCCCAGCCTTTTATTTGTAAAAGTAAATTTATGATTCTTATTTCCCTTCTCCTTCCAAACATCTACAATCTCCAGGTCTTTGATGCACAGCCTGACCCATTCTCTCATTCTTGGTAGATTGGGGAGTTTTTTTTGCTGGATACCGATCTTCTTTGGGGTTTAGCAAGATATTGAAATCCCCTCCCATTATTATCGGTGCATTGCCTGCCAGTAATTTGGAGTATAATTTTTGGAGTGGGTCAGGGTCATCAACATTTGGGCTGTAATAACCCACCACAGTGTAGGAATTATTATAAATCTTTACTTTTACAATAACCCATCTTCCCGTTCTATCTGCCTCAGTTTTTTCAATAACTGCTTTTAATGATTTTTGAAATAGAATTGACACGCCCTTGACATTGCAGTCTTGACTGGTACATATGCAATGGTCTGTCCATTTTTGGGTTTTACAGATCATATCCCATTCTTCCTTTGTTAGATGCGATTCTTGAAGTATAATTATTTTAGAGTCACTGTTTTTTAAGTATTCCAGGATCTTCATTCTTCGTTTTTTTATTCTCAGCCCGTTTGTATTCCATGTCAGTATGTTAAACCTCTTTTCTTTCGCCCCCTTATTAGTGACTGACATCATTAGTCCACTTTGTTCTCCTTATGGGCCGACTTCCTCCTCCTAGTTTGCTTTTAGAACCTTTTTTTTCATTTCTTTCCCTATTTTGCTCCCCACCCTGTGCTGTATTTTTCCTTTTTTCCAAGTTTATTGGTGAGCATTTTGTGCAATGCGCCTCCCCCTCCCTGGAGAAGCCTCCCTTTCCTTCCTTCTTCTGGGCAGAGTTCCGCCCTTTGAGCTCCTTGCCCTTCAGCTTGAAGATATTTTCCATGCACCCACAGCTTGAGCTCGCTTTGTTGCTTATGGTTTTTATTTCATATCTTCGGAGTGGTCTTTCCGCTTGGTTTTGATTTGCTCAATGAGACTTACCGCTTCCTTTGGGTCTCTTATATTTAGCATTTTGTTGTCCCACATGATTTTCAGTGATGCAGGGAAACGCATCTGAACATTAGCTCCAAGTACCCGTAGTTGTGGCATGAGATGGCCCAGCTCCCACTGTCTATCCTGGGTCGTTCTTGATATTTCTGACCTGATTTTACAAGACCAGTCGTCCTTCGCAAAGGAGACGGCTTTCAAGCCCTCATTCAGAATTCTCTCCTTTAGGGAGTACGTCATAAAGTTCATCAGAATTTTTCTGGGATTTTTCCTTGCTTTCCCCTTCCTGAAGGGATCCCGATGTATCCTCTGAATATCGTCAGTGAGGTTGACTGATTTGGCCCAGGGGATTTTTTCCTCCAGTAGCTGGATCACAAATCCCTTTATGTCCTCCCCTTCAATACCTTCTGGTACGTTTAAGATTTTTAGGGTTGTTCCTCCTAGCGTGATTTTCAAGGGACTCCATTCTTTCACTGTTCTCGGTTTCTCTGGTTTTTAGCCTGGTTATTTCCTTGCAGTTAGCCTCCGTTCTCTTGCTCAGAGCCACTACTTCGCCTTCCACATGCATCACTCTATCTATGAGAATGTTTATTTTTTGATCTAATGCTTCACAGGCTTCTTGTATCTTAGTCTGGTTCCTTTCAGAGATCGCAAAGTTAGCTCTCATCTCCATCATCTCTTCCAGAATCTTCTCCCCGTGTGGGCTGTTAGAGGTCATGTCCAACACCTGGAGTATTGTCTACCCTATCCGGGGTGGAACTCACGGGAGCTATCCCTCCTGGATCAGTTTCTTGAGTAGAGAGAGTATGATATTTGTTACTTGTCAAGGAATCTAACAGATCTAGGCCCCCTTCCTTTAGTTTCCCTGCATTCTTGTACCTTTTAATTCTGTGGTTTTTATAGGCGCTGAAAGAGATTTCTGGGGGTTAGCTACTGAAGGATTGTGACCACCGGTTTCTGAGGCATTTGTATCTCTCCCAATCTCCCAAGTGTAGTTTTTTCTCCTGAACCTTAAAGAAGGATCTTAGGGATGAAATGATTTTTAAATTCTGCTATATCTTGGTGCTTTTAGACTAGCACGGCTTGAGCTGTATAGCGGTGCTTGTGGCTGCCCCAAAATGTGCCTTTTCCTCCCTTTGGGCAGAAGATTAGCTAGAGACTGATTTTTTCCTTTGATGTTTTTTATGTCCTTTACCTTGAGGTATTTACTTCTCAGGCTTTTCAGACAATACCCTGCTTCCTCGTTAGTTTCACCCCCCAGGGCTCTGTTGTTAATAGGGGAAACCTTAGTAATTTCCAGATTTTTGGTTGTTTCTGCCTGTTTTCTGGTATGGGGGCCGGAGCGCGTTCCCTGTGATGGCTCTACCGCAACTTTCCCCTTTTCTTTGCCCTTTTCTATTCTTAACCTTTGTATTGCCCTTAAACTTCCTGCAGTATACACATCAGTGTAAACATCAAAGTTTGAGCAGGGATCAGAATCCCTCGCACTTACCGGCTCCAGCTCCCGCCGTCTTACAGCCTCCTTCACTCCCGCTTTAACCCAGCCTGGGCTGCTAGCGTCGCTGCATGGAGGGCTGTTCTCCCTCTCTCTCTCGTCAGGTGATTCCTTGGCTGCCACCACCTCTTTTCCCCGAAGGACACTCTAGACACGGCCCTCCTGCTGCTGCAGTGAGCTTTGGCTGCCTCTGCCCACACCCCGAGTAAGGGTGGTGCCCTGCTCTGGGCTCCATTTTTCCGCCCGACGCTCCCCGCTAAGAGCAAGCGCCCGAGGCTCCCACATAGAACCGCCAACAACCCGCTGACTTCCCGCAGGCGGCCTAGGCAACGAACAATGCACAAGGAGCAAGGGGTAATTTCCGTCATTGCCGGGAACCGCCGCCAGGTAGGATTCTCCAGTCTCCTTCGGTTTTATTATTTTCTTGATCGCGGCTCACTATTACTGTGAAATGCCTGTTGCCTCTGATTCACTCCTTTGACCGATGCAGCTCAAGCTCTGATGTAGATGATGTAGATAGTCATTCTGTGCATTTCAGGGACCTCCGGGCAAGGACTTCAGTCGGCCATCATCTTCTCTAGGATTCGGCTATACGGACACTTACAGTGCATGTCTGGGACCGCATATATTGTGCAGATTTAACTGTGCCACTGCTTATCTCAATGCCAGAGTCATTCTGCAAGTGCATAGACAGTGACTGGGGTCCTAGAGGGCTAGCAGTTGACAGTAGGATACGTTTATAAGCACTTATGTTTCAGCAGAGTGATTAGATAAGGACATGCTTCTGTCAGGATGATTGTAGGAGTGGACAGAGCTGCTTTAGAGCCATAGAACAGGTCAGCAGAGCTGCTTTAGAGCCAGATAACCAGGTCAGAAGAGCCGTTGTAGAGCCAGAGACCCAGGTCAGCAGAACTGCTGTAGAGCCAGAGAACCAGGTCAACAGAGCTGCTTTAGAGCCAGATAACCAGGTCAGAAGAGCCGTTGTAGAGCCAGAGACCCAGGTCAGCAGAACTGCTGTAGAGCCAGAGAACCAGGTCAGCAGAGCTGCTTTAGAGCCGTAGAACCAGGTCAGCAGAGCTGCTGTAAAGCCAGAGAAACCAGGTCAGCAGAACTGCTTTAGAGCCAGAGAACCAGATCAGCAGAGCTGTTGTAGAGCCAGAGAACTAGGTCAGCAGGGCTGCTCTAGAGCCCAAGAAGCAGGTCAGCAGAGCTGCTCTAGAGGCCAAGAACCAGGTCAGCAGAGCTGCTGTAGAGTCAGAGAAACCAGGTCAGCAGAGCTGCTTTAGAGGGAGAGAACCAGGTCAGCAGAACTGCTTTAGAGCCAGAGAACCAGGTCAGCAGAGCTCTTTAGAGGGAGGGAATGAGGTCAGCAGAGCTGCTTTAGAGCCAGAGAACCAGGTCAGCAGAGCTGCTCTAGAGCCAGAGAACTGGATCAGCAGAGCAGCTTTAGAGCCAGAGAACCAGGTCAGCAAAACTGCTTTGGAGCCAGAGAACCAGGTCAGCAGAGCTGCTTTAGAGGGAGAGAACCAGGTCAGCAGAGCTTCT
The DNA here is from genome assembly GCF_964261635.1 of Lissotriton helveticus. Taxonomy (NCBI): domain Eukaryota; kingdom Metazoa; phylum Chordata; class Amphibia; order Caudata; family Salamandridae; genus Lissotriton; species Lissotriton helveticus. The sequence goes on from NC_136065.1 coordinate 1,477,166,996, forward strand.
TTAGAGCCAGAGAACCGGGTCAGCAGAGCTGCTCTAGAACCGGAGAAAGCAGGTCAGCAGAGCTGCTTTAGAGGGAGAGAAGGTCAGGAGAGATGCTTTAGAGCCAGAGAACCAGGTCAGCAGAGCTGCTCTAGAACCAGAGAAACCAGGTCAGCAGAGCTGCTTTAAAGGGAGAGAACCAGGTCAGCAGAGCTGCTTTAGAGCCAGACAACCAGGTCAGCAGAGCTGCTCTAGAGCCTAAGAACCAGGTCATCAAAGCTGATCTAGAGCCAGAGAACCAGGCCAGCAGAGCTGCTGTAGAGCCAGAGAGGCAAGTAGAGCTGCTTTAGGGCCAGATAACCAGGTCAGCAGAGCTGCTCTAGAGCCAGAGAACCAGGTCAGCAGATCTGCTTTAGAGCCATAGAACCAGGTCAGCAGAGCTGCTTTTGAGCCAGAGAACCAGGTCAGCAGAGCTGCTCTAGAGCCAGAGAACCAGGTCCGCAGAGCTGCTGTAGAGGCAGAGAAAACAGGTCAGTAGAGCTGCTTTAGAGCGAGATAACCAGGTCAGCAGAGCTGCTTTAGAGGGAGAGAACCAGCTCAGCAGAGCTACTTTAGAGCCAAGGGACCAGGTCAGCAGAGTTGCTCTAGAGCCAGAGAACCAGGTCAGCAGAACTGCTTTAGATCCATAGAACCGAGTCAGCAGAGCTGCTGTAGAGCCAGAGAACCAGGTCAGCAGAGCTGCTGTAGAGCCAGAGAAACCAGGTCAGCAGAGCTGCTTTAGAGGGAGAGACCAGGTCAGCAGAGCTGCTTTAGAGCCAGAGAACCAGGCCAGCAGAGATGCTTTAGAGCCAGAGAACCAGGTCAGCAGAGCTGCTTTAGAGCCAAAGAACCAAGTCAGCAGAGATGCTTTAGAACCATAGAACCATGTCAGCAGAGCTGCTTTAGAGGGAGAGAACCAGCTCAGCAGAGCTACTTTAGAGCCAAGGGACCAGGTCAGCAGAGTTGCTCTAGAGCCAGAGAACCAGGTCAGCAGAACTGCTTTAGATCCATAGAACCGGGTCAGCAGAGCTGCTGTAGAGCCAGAGAACCAGGTCAGCAGAGCTGCTGTAGAGCCAGAGAAACCAGGTCAGCAGAGCTGCTTTAGAGGGAGAGACCAGGTCAGCAGAGCTGATTTAGAGCCAGAGAACCAGGCCAGCAGAGCTGCTTTAGAGCCAGAGAACCAGGTCAGCAGAGCTGCTTTAGAGCCAGAGAACCAGGTCAGCAGAGCTGCTTTAGAGCCAGAGAACCAAGTCAGCAGAGCTGCTTTAAAACCATAGAACCATGTCAGCAGAGCTGTTTTAGAGCCCGAGAACCAGGTCAGCAGAGCTGCTTTAGAGCGAGAGAAACCAGGTCAGTAGAGCTGCTTTAGAGGGAGAAAACCATGTCAGCAGAACTGCTTTAGAGCCAGAGAAGCGGGTCAGCAGAGCTGCTTTAGAGCCAGAGAACCAGAGAACCAGATCAGTAGAGCTGCTCTATAGCCTAAGAACTAGGTCAGCAGAGCTGCTCTAGAGTCAGAGAACCAGGTCAGCAGAGCTGCTTTAGAGCCAGAGAACCAGGTCAGCAGAGCTGCTCTAGCTGACACTGACTGACATTGACTGACGCTGACTGATTGACACTAACTGACACTAACTGACACTGACTGACTGACACTGACTGACACTGATTGACTGACACTGATTGACTGACACTGACAGACTGATACTGTCCGACACTGACAAACACTTATTGACTGACACTCACTGACTGACACTGACTGACTGACACTCTCTTCTACTCACTTTCTATTACTCTCTACTACTCTCTCTCTACTACTCACTCTCAACTACTCACGCTCTACTACTCTCTACTATTCACTCTCTACTACTCACTGTCTACTACTTTCTCTCTACTACTCACTCGCTACTGCTCTCTTCTACTCACTCTCTACTACTCACTCTACTACTCTCCACTACTCACTCTACTACTCTCTACTACTCTCTACCACTCACTCTCTACTACTTTACTACTCACTCTCTACTACTCTCTACTGATCACTCTCTAGTACTCACTCTACTACTCACTCTCTACTACTCTCTCTTTACTACTCACTCTCTACTACTCATTCTCTACTACTCGCTCTCTACTACTCCCTATTACTCAGTCTCTACTACTCACTCTCTACTACTCTCTCTCTACTACTCTACACCTCTCTCTGCTACTCACTCTCTACTACTCACTCTCTACTATGCTACTACTCACTCTCTCCTACTCCCTACTATTCACTTTACTACTCTCTACTACTCTCTACCACTCACTCTCTGCTACTCTACCACTCACTCTCTACTATGCACTTTACTACTCTCTACTACTCACTCTCTACTGCTCTCTCTACTACTCACTCTCTACTACTCACTCTCTACTACTCTCTACTCCTCACTCTCTACTACTCTCTACTACTCACTCTTTACTACTTGCTCTCTACTACTCTCTACTACTCACTCTCTACTACTCTCTCTACTACTCACTCTCTACTACTCTCTCTACTACTCACTCTCTACTACTCTCTACTATGCACTCTCTACTACTCACTCTTTACTACTTGCTCTCTACTACTTATCTACTACTCACTCTCTACTACTCACTCTCTACTACTCACTCTCTACTACTCCACTACTCTCTACTACTCACTCTATACCTCACTCTCTACTGGTCTACTACTCTCTTCTACTCTCTCTACCACTCACTCTCTACTCACTCTCTACTACTTACTCTCTACTACTCACTCTCTACTACTCTCTCTCTACTACTCACTCTCTACTCACTCTCAACTACGCTCTACTACTCACTCTCTATTACTCACTCTACTACTCACTTTCTACTACTTACCCTCCTACTCTCTACTACTCACTCTCTGCTATTCTCTCTACTACTCTCTACTACTCACTCTCTATTACTCACTCTCTACCTCTCTCTACCTCTCTCTCTACCTCTACCTCTCTACCTCTAGCCTCTCTACTTCTCTCTACACCCACACATATGCACATATATATATATATTCACTGAAAAAACCATAGGTTATAGACCATATATAGTTAGGAATTAGCATTTAGAAAACCTTATTTTACTCACACAAAACCATTGAAATTCCATATATAGTTAGTTGCACTAACTATATATCGCGCACCCGCAATCCACTGCTGATGATGTCACATATTACATCATTCATGACATGGTCAGTGACATCACTGATGACATCACTGATGACATCTCAAATGACATCACTGATGACATCACTGATAACAACATCCAGTGATTTTTTGTTTCTATAAAGTTTAAATATGTCTTACATATTGAAGAATGAGTGGATGTGTAAGTGTCTGGACGAAGGATTTAGTAGGTGCATGACTGACTGTATGAGTGAGTGATTAAATGTGTCTCACTGACTGCATGGGTTAGTGACTAAACTGTCTTAATTTGTGCATCATTATGTCTGTTGTTCTGTAAACTGCTGCATGTGTTGATCAGTAGCTATATGAGTAACTATATGGGTTATTGATTGATTGCCCAAGTATTTGTATGGGAGACTGAGTGTGTGTGTGGCTAGCTGGGAGGTGTGTGACTCTGTGCAGATCAATCTGTACTTGTATCAATGATTGTATAAGAAGGTAAGTATGTGTTAGTATATGTTTGAAAATGTAAGGTGCTCTATGTTTAACTGTATAGACAAGAAAATGGAAGTGTCATTGATTCTTTACAGGACTGACTAGGTGTGTGAGTAACTCCATGGATGAGTGGCAGACTGTGAGTGTCTGTATAGGTGTATGAGTGCATATGATAGTGTTGTAAAGATGAGTGATTGTATGTATGAATGATTGTATGGGTGAATGAGTGAAGGGGTGTGTAGACGTAGCAATCAGTGAGTGCGTATGTAGTAACTAGTATTGGTGTGTCAATGGTTTCAAAAATTATACTCTCTTTTTAACACTGGGTGAAACAGAGGTTATATTAAAATGTGAGGAGATGCATTGTATTGTCACATGAATGATATCATCAGTGATGTGGTCATTGATGTCAAATGAGATGTCATCAGTGATGTCATCAGTGATGTCATTTGAGATGTCATCAGTGATGTCATCAGTGATGTCACTGACCATGTCATGAATGATGTAATATGTGACATCATCAGCAGTGGATTGCGGGTGCGCGATATATAGTTAGTGCAACTAACTATATATGGAATTTCAATGGTTTTGTGTGAGTAAAATAAGGTTTTCTAAATGCTAATTCCTAACTATATATGGTCTATAACCTATGGTTTTTTCAGTGAATTTTCAAGGTTTTGTAAATGCTAATTCCTAACTATATATGGTCTATAACCTATGGTTTTTTCTGTGAATTTCATTGGTTTTTTAACAGCTAATATCTGTAGCTGTAAAATGTATTCTTCTTTAAATCCAAAAATATATTTTATATGTTTATGAATAATTTTTTTTTTTTAAATATTTTTTTTTCTTCGTTCCCGCTTCGCGAATCGGGAAGCTTCCCGTTAGCTGACCTTGATGCCGCGAAATAGACCGCGAGCCGGTAAACGTTTCTTTACCGCAAGTGCCGCGTTAGAAAACAACATCGTGACGCCTCCCGTCCGCATGACGTTTCACGTTGTCGCGTGATACGTCATATGACGTGCTACATTAGCGAACTGGTACGCGAAGCGAGTCGCAAAGCGCAGGTTTCTGGAAGCAAACCGGGAGGCCCTGCAAAGCGCTTAACGTAAACACAGCAAGTCATGTGACTTGGTAATAACACTTTTCATTGGTTCATTTCACTTTTGGTTTCCTAATGATGTAAGACTAGGTCATATAATCTAAAATGAACACTTTTGATTGGTTGAGAACTCTTGTTTTTCCCAAATGATGAAAATCCCTCCTTCTTTCCTCACTCTGACTTTCATCATTGTGAGAGAAAGACCCTTTGTGATCACTGAGCAATGGCTTCTTTAGTAGCTTCAGCTGGTGCTTCCCCACCACCTCCACCACATCCAAGGAAGAGTGGACCACCTGCTCAAGTTATAATTCAACAAGAAGAAGAAGAAGAGGAACAGGACGACGAGCACGAAGAGAGGCAGTTTTTGCCTGAGCAGCCCAGGACGTCTCACCGGAAAGAAAACTTCATTTGGCAATTTTTTAAAATTCCCAAAGGTCAGAAAAAAGTAAATGCAAGATACGTAACTTGCCTTATATGTCAAGATAGACTGTCCAGAGGAACCGAGAAAAAATACAGTTTCGGAAACTACACAATGCATCGCCATATGACTAGGTGGCATCCTAACAACTACAGTGCTGCACAGTTTCGGAACGACCTAGATAATCTCCCTATTATGGCCAGAAGATCTGTTGTACCGGAAGTAACGGGACCAGAGGGCAGGGAGATGGTGCCAAATATACAAATGAAATTTGGTGAAGTAAAACACATCTGCGTATTTTGCGATGGATTCATTTCCTACGGAGAAAAAAGCATCACTCTGATCAACAGAGCTATTGACTATCATATGCAAGTTTGTACGAAACGCCCAAAATAATAAATACTTCTTTTTTTGTTTTGTTGCTCCTGTTGAGCCCTTTACAATGAATCGTTTTCATTGCCCCCTCCAAGAAAAACCCAAAAAAATATAAAGCTGTTCAGAAAAATTCAAAAAAAGTAAAAAAATGTTCCGAAAAATAATAAAAAAAATATAAAACAACAAAAACAATAAAAAAAAAAGTTCTTTTCAGAACTACCTCCCCGTTATTAAAAAATTGGTACAATATTTGGAACTGTGCCAACCTCTATTTCTCTTAGTTCGCTTCCCAGTTCGCTCGCCGGTACGCGAACTAGAAGCGAACCAAAAACAGTAAGTATAAGGGAAGGAAACAGACACTTATGTTAAAAGAAAGACAGCTATAGGGGAGTAAACTAGAGATACTATTACCCGTAATCCACTGCTGATGATGTCACATATTACATCATTCATGACATGCTCACTGACATCATCAGCACAGGATTGCGGGTTTTTTGGCAACGTGCCTTATCCACGGTTTAATAACGCTGCCTTTTGCTTTATATAAGTTTTCAAATTGTATGAAATATATACCAATAGGTCGTTATGAACCTTTAGGTAGTGCTTTTCTTCATGAGGTCTGGTCGCTTCCATACACATACAGATGTTTCAAAGATGATCAAGAAGTTTATCTGAATGGAGAGGAATGCACTGAGACGCCAGATCATTCACTAATGTGTAGGCACATACAGTTACACGGTTCATGCAACAAACACCGACCAAATATGGCTTGCGTGTTGCAAGGCACGCCAGTTCCTGCTATCATCCCCACGTTCAAGTTGTTGGAAAATGGTAGTTATTTGATGCTCAATAATGAAGATTGTTCTGAGTTAATTGAAAAGGGTCTGCACCTCTGTACGGGTGTTCGCTATGTGAAGCACGAAAGTTTCACGGGCCGAACTCAAGGCCACCTCTCTCTGAGACAAAAGAGCTCTTATTCTTGCCATGCCGTTGAAATCTGTCCCAAGGTTGGTATTTGTGGCCAGATTGAAAACTCCCTATGTTCATGTGTGGGAGGAAATAGAACATTTCTGCAGCAAATAACCCGTTCACTTACTGTTACGATAAAAGGAATACTTTTAATTCAGATTTGCCTTTCAATTTCAGCAAGATGGTTCCGACTATCTTTAACGCATCCTCCACAAAGACCCTGGCGCACTTTTTTAAAGTTGTTACCAGTGGTCTCGTGACTTCATTTGAGAAAATCTTTGGAGTCATCCCTGCTTCCTTTCATTCTATTTTCTCCACTCTGGTTCGTGGATTGGCATTTTTACTTGCATTACCAGCGGACGCTCTTGTGCTTTTTTACATTTTTAAATATGGATGTCCCTCCTATGCAACCTCCCACCCTGCAGCTGCTGACACTGTTCCGCAATCGCATGCTAGAATATTATGGCACAATGCCGTTGGCGATATTAAGCACGGCATATGGATTATCTTTTCGATTCTCCTACTTCACCTGTGTCCAGCCTGTATTTCACTGCCTGACCTGTGATTTCGATTGGGCCATTGATTTGTGTCTCTGCGGACCGGTTTCTCCTGACGTCGACTTTAATCAGCTGATGACTCCTATCATTACTCACGAGTTGGTTTGTCCTGGCGAAAGGATTATGGCTGTGGCATTGATGCATGGACTACTTGGTCCCTGGAATTTACTGGCGGCAGCACAGTCTTTCTTGGAACAGAGCTTTCTTGAAAACCCACCGAGCTGTCCTCTGATGGTGATAGAGGATCCAGTGCTGGGAGAGCACGTATGTTCTTTTCCGCTTTTAAATTGGATGGCTGAACTGTTTTCGGATGAAGACGGTGACTTCCTATTGGAGGCTGTTGCAGCTTATTTTGCATACACAGTTATGTCATAGACCTTTTTCATGTTTGATATGCTGAGTACTAGCATTTCATTGACAATTCATTGACTTATTTGTCAAGTTTTTATTATTTACCTTGCCTATTGGCTTAAGACTCGATAAAGTACTTGGCTGTTTTATTTTTCTTTAGCATTAAATTTTCCTAGTTTTTAATGCTTTACCTTGCGGACCGTCCACATATAAACTTGCAATCTGCTCTCATGAGATGGCACTTCTATTATCTTATTCAGTTCGTTTCCGGATCATGGGGAGGTGTCATCTAGGTCCTGGATATCTTTACACCGTGTTAAGTTAGCATGGGCTCATTACCGGTTTAAACGCCATTTTTCCTTTTTTGCAACTTCTGCACACGACACTTAGTTGTTGCTTTAGCTTTCCACCTAGTAGTTCATCGTGGTTTACATGAGAATAATATGTTATTGCTCTACTATCTGCTTTGCTTGTTAAACTATATCTGTACAGCGAGTGCTAAAGTTTCAAGAACAACACGATACAGAATTGTTATGAGGTCTGATCTCCACGACTTCATACTCATAACATAAGTGCAACTTCTGCCAATTCTGGGCATGAGGCGGGTTTTATATTGCTTTGCCGAACACACATACACAACAGTTGATGCGGTTCACATGAAGAGAGAGCTGGTGTATGCTGATGTGATTCCTTCAAATCTAAGACACTAAAGTATGGGCACGCCCTAAACCAACACAAAGAGACCTTCTTAGCAAATAATATAATATGTGTATTAGGGAGGGTGAGATATAAGCAGCCGCGGGCCGTGGAGGGAGTTACGGTGAGGCAGGGAGGCGGGGAGGGGGAGAAGCAGGGTGGAGCCCTCTCTACCTTGCCCCTCCCCCTCCCCGCCTCCCTGCCCCACCGTAACTCCCTCCACGGCCCGCGGCTGCTTATAAGTGTTGCTAACTCTTATTCATTTACAGCATGTTAACATACTGTCACCATTCGCTTTTTATGTACTAGTAACTATGCTGGTAATTTTGCTACTGATAATATGTGTACTTGTATTCTCCACCCTGCTTCTCCCCCTCCCCGCCTCCCTGCCTCACCGTAACTCCCTCCACGGCCCGCGGCTGCTTATAAGTGTTGCTAACTCTTATTCATTTACAGCATGTTAACATACTATCACCATTCGCTTTTTATGTACTAGTAACTATGCTGGTAATTTTGCTACTGATAATATGTGTACTTGTATTATCTAAGATACTACGCCTGAGAAGACGGCATTAGTAAATAAACATTTCAAATACACATGTGTTCTTCTTAACTCCATGTTCTGGTTTCTAAGAAATATATAACGACCGACTGTTCATGAGTTCCACGTATCCTGAGGTACTATAAGTTCATATTCTGGATTGTCTAAACATTGAGAGTTTGTTATATCCAATGTGACACTGTACCTAGCTTGCTAAGGAGTTTTTGATTACTAACGTGAGTTTTGGGACACCCTAATTCGCCGAGGTTCCAATCCTCTGTCCACAGTTCTGTGTGAGAACAGAAACCCTGCGACAGGGGCACCCCCGACCCTTGCTGGAGCTTCATCACACTTGCGATACAACTCCAGTAATGCGCCACCTTTACGGCACAGATACATCACGCATCTGTGCTGTTTTTGCCCCATGATGCGCCGCATTGTAAATGCAGCACACCATAGGTGACGGAACAGCGGCACAGAATGACTAACACATCCCTGGTGATGCGCCAGTCATCATAAATGTATCCCTATGCTTCTTATCTTGTTAGAGATGAACCGCCATATGTATCATCAAAGTTTTTTGCATTTCCTAAATAGCGAACTTTAAGGAATAAATAGCGATTCTTTACCATTCCTAGTTTGCGATTAGCTATTTGCTAATTACAAATTACCCATTCATTTCCTTCATTTCCATAGGGCGGTTGGACTCACTTTTAGCCCGAACGGCTGAATGGATTTCCACGAAAATTGGCAAAATTGTAGGGACTGGTAGACCTATGTGCCTTTGCTATGTCTCAAGATATATGCTCCAGTGGTTTTTACGAAAATTAACTTTGAAAAATATATATTGGGCTACATTGGCCTATATATATGTTGGAGCCCAAATGTAGCCCAAATGTAGCCCAATGTAGCCCAATGAAGCCCAATGTAGCCCAAAGATGGCCGCCAGACACACAAAAAAACAAATGTAGCCCAAATATCAGCCAGATGTAGCCCAACTATAGCCCAGTGACAGAATGACCAATCAGCTTCGCAAACCTCCGTTACGCGAAGCGGAGCGCTGTTACAGATATATATCTTTTTTTGAACGTTAATTTCTCAAAATCCACTGGAGCACATATATTGAGACCTAGCAAAGGCACATCGGGCTACCAGTCCCTAATATTTTGCCAAGTTTCGTGCAAATCCATTCAGCCGTTCGATTATTATTATTATTATTTTTTTTTGCCCCGCGGGGCCCTTTTAAAACCTCCACATCAAACCTAGGGGGTCAGCGAGGATCTACTATGCCCCCTTATAGTTATTTCCCCCTTTGTTTTGACCTCCTCTTGTCTCTCGATCCTACCGAGAGACAAGATGGCGGCCGCTACGGACTTTTTGGAATGTTGACAGATGCCGGAGAACCAATCAGCTTCGCTTCACAAAGCTCCGTTGCGCGTAAAGTACGCGTCCTGGGACGCTGCCAGGTCCGCTGTTACAGATATATATCTTTTTTTAAACGTTAATTTCTCAAAATCCACTGGAGCACATATATTGAGACCTACAAAAGGCACATCGGGCTACCAGTCCCTACAATTTTGCCAAGTTTCGTGCAAATCCATTCAGCCGTTCGGGCTAAAAGTGAGGCCAACCGCCCTATGGAAAACTCAATGTTAAAAACACGTTTTGGGACCCCCCTTTTTTCTCGGCCCCCCCTTGACGAACCCCCCCCAAATTTTCAAGGGCTGCTCAGAAACAAAATGTGCCATTTTCCTGAAAATTTCAGCCAATTCCGTCCACAAACGCCAAAGTTATTAGACATAGAATTTTCAGAAATCCCATAGAGAAAAAATCCTAACTATATATACCTACTGGCGACCGCCAGTAGGTTATATATATATATATATATATATATATATACATACATATATATATATATATATATATATATATATATATATATATATATATATATATATATGCATTTATATATATGTATGTGTATTGCCTACTGGTGGTCGCCAGTAGGTAATTATAGTTAGGACCTATTATCCATGGGAAATATGCAACATTCTATTCCTAATAACTTTGGCGACGATTGATGAATCTTTGCGAAATTGTCCAAATTTTTGGCCAGCTCTGGTCCGCTCCTATCCTGAAAGTTTCACGGTGATTCATCAAGTGGGGGCCGAGAAAAAAGGGGGGTCCCAAAACGTGTTTTCTCCATGCATTTTCCCATAGGACCTTTAGCCACAGCTACAGCTTGAACGGCTGATTTGAATGACACCAAATTTGGCAAAGAGGTGGCCCTCAGTTCACACTTGTGCCTGTTGCTTAAATGGTGTCAATCTGTTCAGTAGTTCCTGAGAAAATTACAGTTAAAATCATTTATTTATCTATTGGCGCGGTGGATCCGCGGAGTCTGCGCGTATTGTCATCGTACCATAAGCGTACCCTTCCGATCACGCGCTGAATGCTAATTGGCTGTTGAGTGGTTGTCAAGATTCGAAAGCAGGAACTGTTGGCAGCCATTTTGTGCTTCGGTAGAAGCTAGGCTGAGGAAGTCTGTGGAATATGTGTTCAAAATGTAGAAAGGGGCAGGGTAGAAATAATGTTATGCTTTACACCTGCTTAGGGGGTTCCAGAAGAAACCCAGGGCCCACAATTTAAAAACAAAAGACTTGGCAGGTGCGTGTAGGGTGCGCGGACTCTGCCGTAAAATAAATAAAATAAAACAGCTTTTTTATAATGAGCCCCCCGGGGGGGCTAAATACCGGGGCCAAATTATTACATTTTATGGGGGGCCCAGAGGGGCCCCCCAGCCCCGGGGATCATCATCCCCGGAGTTAAAATAAAATGATGGGGGAGGGGTCCAAGGTCCCCAAAGCGGCGGGGACCACCACTCTGGGGTTTTATGTATTGTGGGAGGAGGACTGCATGGCCGCCCTCCTGGAGCACTCGAAGGCCCGTTCCACCCAGGGCTACATAAAAATGGTTGGGGGGCATCAAGGTCTCCAAAGCCCCGGGGCCCACCACTCACCGGGGCTTTATGTATTGTGGGAAGGCCAGCTCCTACAGTGTCCCGGGTTGTCCATCCCACCCTCCCATAGCAAGGAAATCTGTTCTCTCTTTCAAAATCTAAATCAGATTGCTTTTCCAAACGGGGAGCTGCATGTTAGTAGCTCCTCTTGTGGAAAAGCAATGCCGGCTCCCAAACGCGTACAAGTTGTGCACCAAAGGCGCTGGAGTCACGCACCCTACAGATTATGCATCGTGCATCCAGCACATGCACACCAGAGGGGCGGCACTGGGCGCTGCGCTGGGTGCGCGACTTTTAATTATACCGTAAAAAAATAGCCCCTACCAGTAATTTCTAACATCCCCGGGGACCCTATTCCCCGGGTCTTATAAAAAATGTTGGGGACCCACAATGTCCCCACGGTCCCGCCGGCTCCCCACGTCCTTGCTTTTCCACATGGGGAGATGCTAAGTTGCATATGGAAAAGCAATCTGGTTTGGATTTTGAAAGTGAGAATAGATTTCACTGCTGTGTCTTTCGAAATCCAAATAAGTTTGCTATGGGAGGGCGGGAGCCACGAGACTCCTGCCCTCTCATAGCAAACAGCAGTGTCCCGGGGGTAGGCACCCCGGGACAGTGCAGGGCGTGGCGGTCCCCAGGGCCCTCAAGGGTTCCAGGGGAAGGGCCACTCAGTCTGCCTCCCACAATACACAAAATCCCGGGGGTCTTGATTCCCGTGGCTTGAGGGGGGTCATTGAGGTCCCCACACTTCTAATTCTGGAGGGTCCCGGGGTGTCCATTTACTTTATGGCCCCGGGGGGTGGCTCTCAGTCTTGTATAGGAAACAGCAAGGTTGAGAAAATCTTCCAGTAAGATAACAAAGGATTTTGAAGTCCATTTTCGGTGATTTTTTTGTGCTTTGCAGGCGTTAAAGCGACGACAATTTTAACTCTGTCTTTGTAAATGCCACTAAGTTTTGTAATGTCGACAATCTAGTCTTCCATTTAAATAGGCACAAAGTATTTATTGAAGTTCATTGTGAATCGTGAAGCAACACTGTCTAATTGTGATCGATAAAAAAATGAATGAGTTGTGTACTATTTTTGCTCATAATGTGCATAGGGGCAGGTTTACAAGTTCATTGCATTACTATTGCATTACTTTTAAGATGGGAGAAGTGACGCGAAAGTGGTGCAAGCGTGTTGTAAATCTGGTTTGTATTTTGAAAGAGAGAGCAGTGTGCATCTGTAGGGTAAGTGCAGGTTAGTGTAGGGGTAACAATTACTATTCTAACTCCAGGCAGGTGCATCTGTAGGGTGAGTGCATGTTAGTGTAGGGGTAACAATTACTAGTCTATCTCCAGTGAGGTGCATCTGTACGGTATGTGCTGGATAGTGTATCAGTAAAAAAAATATTTCAACCCCAAGGTGGTGCATCTGTAGGGTATGTGCTGGATGGTGTACGAGTAACAATTACTATTGCAAATCCAGGGGGTTGCATCTGTCGGGTATTTGCTGGATAGTGTGTGAGTAACAATTACTATGAAAAAGAAAGGAGTTAAAGGAGAAGGAGACACGCACTTTCAAGGTGAACCTGGAAGAGAGAATGACGAGAGATGACTTCCGACGTGTTTAGGCTTGAGAGCCTGGTTTATCATTAAATGGGGTCTGGTAGATAGTGTGTACTTATTCTGCAAGAAGCCTTTCGGGGTCTTGCGAAAGCAAGTCATCTTTAATAATTGCCTCTCCCTGCGTGTACTTGCAAGGTCATCTGATTTGCTCGTATGTTAAAAACAGAAACTTTCTACACCTCTTTTTTATTGGTTGTGAAGCATTGTAAGAAGACGTATTACCGACCAATCCCTTTCCTTGCGCAGATTTTGAAAAACATTTGATTGGCTGTTGTGTGGTTTAACTCTACCTTCCTGATCCTAATGTTGATTGGTTTGTTTTTTTCTATGTGACGTTACGATACTCTCACCATGTACGTAGCCCATTTTGTGACGCACTTCATTTTAAAATGCGTTTCAAAAACTAGTTGTGGTAGGCTGTTTTAACTTAAACTGTGTACTCTGCTTACGAGTTTGTTGACTGTAAAGGTATTTAAAAATATTATTCTATTTTCTATTCTATCATAATTGTGCTGACTTTTCTCCTTTAGCGTGGAGTACTATGTTCTTTTATTAAATGTATAATTCTTCAAACCATCCTTGAAAGAAAAATGCTCAGGTTTTCAAAATATTTTTATTGAGTCTTTTATATTCATCATACAGGTGAAATGCAAAATTTGTTTTTCATTCATTGGTATCACGCGTTGGACCACATTTATTGTATTTTATCATAAGCACTCATTCCTTATGTTTACATTATATAAGTGTTGCCCTATCATCTTTATTTAAATGTTTTTTTTTACTTTCAGATAAAGTAGAATAGAAGTGCTACGATAAACACTTCCTCACTACTTCATCTTTCTTTTATTATGTACATTTCATTTCATTATTACATTTAACAATCATTTTTAAAAATGGAAAGAATTATTAACATTTGAAGGCACAATTATATTATTTTTTTCAAAAAAGTGCTTGCGAAGATAATCCTCCTGTTCTTCATGAGTGAAAATTGGTAAAAGCACTACTCAATATAAATACTTTTAGCCCATTTTCACTCAAGAAGATAAAGAGTATTCTCCTTTATTCCAAAGTATTTCATTTTTTTGTTGATAGTTTATTTATACTACATTTTTCAATCATTAAGAAATACTTGCATATTAAAAACAATTTACTTATTATTGTTTGAAATCCTCTGTTGAAAGTCACCCAACTCCAGTTGAAGGATCATAAAGTTACATATAAATTAAAAAATACATTAACAATATGATCCCTCTGTGGAAATGAAAGATAAACTCAAGATGATGGCATCGCTCCTAATCATTACTTTGCACGTAGTAATTCCTTAATTAACCTATATTTCTTGTAATGGTTCTTTCGTCAACTCGTTATTATATTCCCTTTAAACTTAATCATACCACATTCTATAATCATTTAAATATTTTTGCTTTCTATTTTAAATATCAAACATATACCCATTCAGATAATTTACCTCTCTTCGATATTCTTTCCTTCCTCCGTCGAAATTCATCCAACTCCTCTGGAGGGGACATAATGTTTTATGTATTTTTAAATATACATTAACAATATGTTCCCTCTGAGGAAATGAAAGATATTCTCAAGATGCTTCCGCAGCCCCAAATCATTACCTTGCTCGTAGTTTCTTCGCCCGTATTGATTCTCTGAAACAAAACTAATTATCCCACTGGTGTGGTTTATATACTTTTTGGTTACTTAACACTCTATGGGATCAATGTATTGCTCCTCCCACTTTTAACTCACGTCTTTCAGTTGACAGGTATTCTCATTTCCACTGTTTTAGTGTGTCACGTGTTTATGTAAACGTGCCTCTTTCCATACTTTTTAACTTTCGTATAATTTCTAAAATGCTTCATTGAAACTCGTTTTCTTATTAAAGCATTTCTATAGGTTACTTTTTTTTAATATGAGTATTAACATTCATTCCCCTTTTTTTTCGACTTATTATTCTAGTAACTTCCCTTTTTTTGTAAAACTTTTTTTATTATTCTTGATTACCCTAAACCCCTATTTTCCCTGCATCCCGTGTCAGAGATACTCTCTATTAAACTTTGAGTATTCTAATTTATATCCGAGTATTAATTTATTTAATTCCATTACTCCGAGTTTTAATATATTTATTTATCTAATATTTGTAATCTTTCTTTATACACTACAAGGGATACAGTTATTTGACTAGAATAAAACAATGTATCAGTGTCCATTTGGCAAAATTGAGAGAGAATGATTTGGTTGGTTGATGTGTTTGCAGTTACATAAGTACATATACTCTTGCAGTAAGCCAGGCTTTAGGATATGCAGTGCTTCAAACTCCTATGCATTATGCATGTAGTGGTGTAACCACCTTCACATTTGTGCTTCAGGCCTACAATTCCCCAGTCACTATCCATATACTCCAGCAAACACAGCGTGACTGCTGTTGCAATTTCAAAATGACTCTTTCAGTACCGTGTAGTAATTCATTCCATAAAGTAAAAGTCAATCAATTAAGAATTCATCCAGTGTCTTTACTTATATTAATGTAATCATTCAGTCAGTAAGCATGTACTCATGCAGTGAGCCAGGCTTTAGGGAATGGAGTGATTCAAAGTGCTACGTATTATGCATGTAGTGGTGTAATAACCTTCACATTTGTGCTTCAGGACTACAATTCTCCACTCACTATACATACCAGGGGTCTCCAACCAGAAACTCGGGAGCTACTCGTAGCTCACCAGCACCCTGAAAGTAGCTCTCAGAGGTGAAGCCAAACCAAGCCAATCTCAGAGATTCTGTGTATATCAAAGAAGGTAGTACTGCTCATTTCACTACCCTTAAGAGTTACAAACCAATGGCAGGGACTGTTGATAACACTCAAACACACACTGTGGTGGCGTAAAAAAGAATCAATTAGGGATGTATAGAGCGCACTACTCACCTGTGAGGGTATCCAGGCGCTGGGGGAGTATGTGGGGGGGGATTTGTGCAGCTTTGGACATTGGAAAAGCCAGGTCTTATGGCTCTTCCTGAATGCTTTCAGTGTGGGGGTTCATCTGATGCTGAGGGGGGTTTCATTCCAGGTCTTGCCATGATGTAGGAGAAGGGTGTGCCTCCTGTCTGGTTCTGTGGATACAGAGGCCTGGTCAGTGGAGTGGAGGTTTCTTTTGGGGGTGTAGAAGGAGATTGAGGTATTGGAGTCCGGTGTTGTGGAGGGCTTTGTAGGTGTGTGTGAGCAGCTTGAAGGTCACTCTTTTTTCGACAGGGAGCAAGTGGAGTGCTCGTTTATGCTGGGTAATGTGGTCTTGTCGTGGAATGCTGAGGATGAGTCTGGCTGCGGTGTTCTGGACAGTCTGAAGTTTGTGGAGTAGAGATTTGTTGATTCCGGCATAGAGGGCGTTCCCGTAGTCCAGCCTGCTGGTGATGAGTGCTTGGGTGATGGTCATCCTTGATTCGGGCGGTGGGTCTATTTGAAGGTCTTGCTAAGGAGGGTGTTGAAGCATGTGGAAGCCGCAGCGTTGGCCTATGGGTCTGTCACATGAAACATGTTTATTTACTTTAAATCTAAGTTGGGGAGACTTACTGCTGTAGTAATACCATTTGTGGTACTCGGCATGTGATGATTTGAATTTTACTTGATTAGAAGCATTTAATATTGATAAACATTTTCCTAGCATTCTGCTGATAACTTCACCTGGAATTCTTTGGTGGTTACTACTGATAATTATGCTTAGGGTGGTCATAGTGTAATGTTAATACATACCCCCAGCACAACCCCTACACTTCACAAACACCCCTATACTACCCTAAACCCTAAAACACTACCCCCAGCATGAATCTCTATACTACATAAACACCACTGCACTACTCTAAACCCTAAAACACTACCCCCTACAGTAGACGAACACCACTGCACTATCCTAAACCCTAAAACAGTACCCTGAGCACGACCCCCTAAACTACACAAATACCAGTGTACTACGTTAAACCCTAAATCTACCACCAACACAACCCCCTACTCTACACAAAAAACAATGCACTACCTTAAACCCTAAATCTATCCCCAGCACAACCCGTTCACTACACAAACACCACTTCACTACCCTAAACCCTAAAACACTACCCCTAACACTTATACAAACAGCACTTCATTTATTGATATAGATAGTAACTCATAGTTAGTGTTATAAAATCACTATTACAAGTATACAGTTATCCATACAGTTACTGATGCAATCACTGAGTCATATGTATACTTCTTTATATACAACAAATGTCACATACACTGCCTTTTATTTTTATACTTTGTTGCACATGTACCATTGAGAGATATATTTGCTCATCACCACACCCATAAAGATAGCATCTCACCCAAACAATTATTATAATATGTAGTCCTAACATCATATACCTACTGAATCAAATATTCACACATCTTTGGGTAGTCAGACACCCCCCACCGAACCACACACACATTCACTCTCCCATACAAATACTCAGTGAACTAATCAATAATTAATATATGCTTTCACATAGCTAGTAACCAACTGGTGCAGCAGTTTACAGAACAACTGACCTCATTATTTTCTTCCGATATATGCTATAATGCACAGCATAAATTGTAGGAGAAAAAGGCCTTCACTGATTCTTTTTGTGCAGGAAGGTGTGTCTTCCTGCAGAAAACACAAACTTCACACAACACAGAAATTCTTGCACCACGGTGCAAGGGTGCCTGTATCACCACATGCCCGCAGTTTAAGCAGCAGTGCAGAGGGAAGGACAGACTTCCAACATATTTATGTACATATGTTGCATCTCTGTGCTTCGGAAGTAGCTCAGCAAGCGGTAGCTAAGGAGCTTACAGTGTCATGGTACAGCACTTCCTTATAGTTCTGCAGTTTTACATTCACCATATATGACAAATGTATTCTTTAGTCAATTATGCAGTACGTATACATTTATGTAAACTTTCACACACTAGCTTATAAATGTAGCTCTTTCTATAACCAGAGTAGTTAGTTCTTAAAAGAACTTTATTTTGAACTATTATCTATTTTTTGAACTTTTTTTGTTTTTTTGTTTTTTTTAAAAGAAAAAAAAAGTCAACAGGACAAACAAAACCATGAACTTTGAGGGGAAAAAAAACAAACTAGCATTGATGGTTATCAATTGCTCTGCAAACTAGGTCTACTGATTGCTCCCCATAACAAATTAAACGATTGCACTTAACGCAGTGCATTCTAACTTACACAAATTGGGGCCATATGTCTGGTGGTGATGTTGAAGGTGATGCCGTAGAGGTACTTGGTATTGCTGGTGGTGGAGGTGCATTTTGGCGCAGTCTTCTACATTCTTCGTGAGCATAGTTTACAGGATGCATGGATTGGAGGTGCTTGCGCATACTAGCAGTGCCACAGGAGTATTTCTTGTTTGGATCTCCTCTGAACAGTACTGCCTGGCAAATCTTGCATGTTACTTTGGTGGCATTACATTTCTTTTGCCCCTCTGGAAATTAAAAAATTTCCATACGATAGACGTGTGTCTTTTGGGAGGGTGAGGGTCTGGTAGAAATTGTTCAGTAACAAAATCATCAGAATCAGATGATTCTTGCAGTGGTGTAGCCATTTTTGACTCCAAAAAAGAAGTTCAGGTTTCCAATGAACAAAAGGTGACATTCTTTTCAGGATAGGTCTTCTCCTAAGGAAGGTCTAAGAAGAGTAATTGAAATGGGTAGGGTTCTTCAATAGTTAGAACAGTAAGTATTATGAACCAATAAAATCTCATCTAGCGCGACTTCTCCAAATTGCATTTAAAAGTAATATAAGTTTATTAAAACTAAAAGAATATTATTTTTTCCCCTTAATATTTTTATTAAATATATATATCTTTTTTTATTTCGAAAAATTTCGCGGACGTCGTGCGCCCACCTCGTTGAACACGTAGATGACGTCATGCGGAAACGCACGCGCGCAGTGTGGCATGATACGTATATGTTGCGTATGCGCTTGAAGTCATGTACAGGTCGCATAGCAATCGCGCATGAAAATACGCACCCATCGCACACCCTACGCGCATCCTAAAGAACAATTGTAAAATGGCGGCTACGTTCTGCGCAGCAATTGAGTGAGGTGCGCTTTGGGTGCGGGACTGCTCAAAAAATTGTAAAAAAATGCGAAAACAGAAACAATAACAAGATTGTAAAAAATATTAAATATATATATTACATTTTTAAAAAATATATATATATTAAAAATGTGTAATGTAATCTAAAAAACAAGATATCCAAAAATAAATATATTAAAAAAAATTGTAAATCAGTATCAAAGAAATAAATATAACAATTAATACATTTAAAAATTGTTATTGAATATATCTTACAAAATCACTGAACAAAACCATGGGTTTCAGGCAGGTTATACTTTGAAATTATCTTTTAAAAACCGTTAGAAATTCACTGAAAAAATCATAGGGTTCAAGCTGGTTATAGTTAGGAATTATCATTTAAAAACCATTGAAATTCACTGAAAAAACCAACGGTTTCAAGCAGGTTATAGTTAGGAATTAGCATTTAAAAAAACCTTAGAAATTCACTGAAAAAACATAGGTTTTAGGGGTGTTATAGTTAGCGGGACATTTTACTCATACAAAACAATTGAGATTCCTCCGTTATAGTTAGTTGCACTAACTGTAACACGCACGCCCGAAATCCACTGGTGATGATGTCACATATTACATCATTCATGACATAGTCAGTGACATCACTGATGACATCACTGATGACATTATCCACGTGACAATCAGATACACATCATCATACACTACTATAATCTTTCATCAGTCACTGTAAAATACAGAGTACCATATTTTAATCCTTTGACACAGCAATACTAGTTTCTAAAAACCAACACGGTGATTCCTAGTTCTACACACACATCTAATCAATTACCTATAGATTCACTCGTACATGTTGTCAATGATTAATAGAACACAATCAAATATACTTATATTGACATTACACTTCAGCACACATACTATTCAGTTATGCAGTCATCCTACTCACTTTTGCAAACAATGTATCCTATTTACATTTCAGCATTTGCATTTACAAAGCGGCAGGCACCGCGCGGTGCCTGCTGCTTTGTTTATGCAAATGTGGGGGTGTACCACAGGTACCCCCCAGTGTGCAGCCCCCACACCTCCTTCACTCTGGGGGCCTGCAGGGGGCCCCCAGAGTGAAGACCGCGTGCCTTTCCATTGCGGCATTGCCGCCACGGAAATGCATTGTAAAATGCCCATGCTAATATGGCTGGCGGTGTCTGATAGACACCGCCACCATATTATTTCTTTTCCGCCCCGGCCGCAAGGCGACCGGGCGGAAAAAGAGCGGACGGTCTTTCCATCCGCCGAGGTCCCCCCCGCCATACTAATATGGCGGGGGGAAAACTAGTGAGGATGTCCGGCGGATTGCCCCCACCAGGCTGGCGGTGGTTACCGCCAGCCTGGTGGGGGCAATCCGCTTCACATCCTAATGGGCCCCTTAGTGTGTTATGAAATCACTATTACATGTATAGAATTATCTGTACAGTCACTCAAGGAATCAATGAGTTGTATGTACACTTATGTATATACAACAACTGTCACATACACTGTCTTTTATTTGTTCTACTTTGTTGGACATGTACCATTGAGAAATGTTTTTTGCTCATCACCACACCCATAAAGATATTCACTCACACAAACAAGTATTATAATACGTAGTTTTAACCTCATCTACGTACTGAATTAACTATTCACCTATCTTTGGGCAGTCACAGACCCCCCACCGAAGCACACACACATGCACTCTTCATTGTAAATAATCAGTTAACTAATCAATAACTAATATAGAGTTTCATGTAGCTAGTAACCAACTGGTGCAGCAGTTTACACAACAACCGACCAAGTAATGTAGATATTCACACAGTTTAGTCACTATCCAATATATTTAGTGGGACACTATAAATAACTTAAGTAAACAATTAATAATCAATCACACTGCTAATAAATCCACTATCCAGATTTTTATATATCCACTTATTCTTCAGTGCAAATTGCTATATATATAATACATATTAAAAAATGGAACCAAACCACATTCACTGGATGATGTTATCAGTGATGTCATCAGTGATGTCATTTGAGATGTCATCAGTGATCTCACTGACCATGTCATGAATGATGTAATATGTGACATCATCACCAGTGGATTGTGGGTGTGAGAGTTACAGTTAGTACAACTAACTATAACAGAGGAATTTCAATGGTTTTGTATAAGCGAAATGTCCAGCTAACTAGAACACCCCTAAAACCTATGGTTTTTCTAGTGAATATATATATATACATATATATATATAAAAATATATAATCTACATATCTATATAAATACAAATATAAATGCATGCATACATATACATATACATATATGCATACATATGCATGTTATGTACATGAAAGTTTGAAAAACACTAATAAAAGCAAAGCTAAAAAGCCACCTAATTACAAACAGAATTGCTTTAACTTAAACGAGCGCGAGACTTATTGCATTTGTAATGCTTGTTTACTTTGGATCCATCAAGAGGGCATTCAGATATGTCACACATTTGCCATAAATTCTGAATGTTAGCACTCTAGTTATTCATTAGATCACTGTAGTAAAGCTACTGCACACCAGGGAAGTCTGCTGCTGGTATTCAAAGTGCATGTTTCAGTCTGCATGTTCGAATTTTTTAACGACGTAGAAGAGGATTTGAGAAGTTAAAATGTGCCCTAATTTTTCTTTCTGCAGCTCTAATCATAATTTCTATGGGAAAATGAAGGCCATCATTTTGTTCCTTTGCCAGTTAAATGTTTTAAGTGTTACCACTTTATTCCAATCAAGATGGCTTCAGGTGTTCCATACTTTTGTCATAAGTAAGACTGTTAGCGCTCTATTTGTTCTTTAGAACATTCTGGGACATTCTGTCATTGGCTATTCTTGGGCTACATCTGGGTGATATTTGTTCTAAATTTGTGCTCTTTTGTCTCTAGCGGCCATCTTGGGAGACTTTTTGTTATGTAGTTTCCTAATTTCCTCATTTACTACAGTCTCCTCAGTAGGAAATACTTTCAGTGTTTTACTTTGGTTCCATCAAGAAGGCATTCAGATGTGTCACACATATGCCATACATTCTTAATATTAGCACTCTAGTTGCTCATTAGATCACTGTAGTAAAGCTACTGCTCACATGGGAAGTCTGCTGCTGGTATTGAAAGTACATGTGTCAGTCTGCATGTCAGAATTTTTTTTATGAAATAGAAGAGGATTTGAGAAGTCACTCAACATGTGCCCTAATTTTTCTTTCTGCAACACTAATCATACTTTATATGGCAAAATGAACCACTTCATTTTGTTTCTTTTTAAATTAAATGTTTTAAGAGTTACCACTTTATTCCAATCAAGATGGCTGCAGGTGCGCTATACTTTTGTCATAAGTAAGACTGTTAGCACTCTAGTTGTTCTTTAGAACACTCTGGGAAGCTGCAGTAGAACACAAAGGAATCAGCTGACAGTCTCTGCCCTTGTTGGATGTACATGTTTTACTGAGAATGTCAGACTTCATTCTCACATGACTGAGAGAGATAATGTGAATTTACAGAGAATATGCTCTCAGTTTAGCTTATAGATCACCTTCCAAACCTCTGTGGGAAAAGCATGAGAAAATAGTTTTCTCTCAAACATGATTCATGATTTCCCAGCAGAAGGCTTTTTCACATGGTAAAATCACCTTAGAACACACCACAATTCCTAAAATGAGTATGGTACCATCAACAAATGATGTATAATGTAGCTAAAGTCTTAAAACCTTATATTAACTGCAATGCTTTTTAATGAGGTTCTATCATGTATATTGGTCCCAAGATGGCTGCCAACACTTCTTGGATGAACTGCTAACAGCCAATCAGATCTCAGGATGAGATGTGTCATTAGGCTCCGCCCAGATATATATGTATTTTTTTCCTTTAATATCTAAAAAACTACTGAACAGATTTACACCATTTAACCAAAAGGCCAGAGTGTGAACCAAGGACTTTTGCCAAATTTGGTGTAATTCCGTTGAGCAGTTCGGGCTGTAGCTGCGATTAAAGGTTTCTATGGAAAATTGCATGTGGGAAACATGTTTTGGGACCCCCCTTTTTTCTTGGCCTCCACTTGACGAATCACCCCGAGACTTTCAGAATAGGAGCGGGCCATAAGTTTTGAAAATTTTGCTAAGATTCGTCGACCGGCCCCAAATTTATTCCAAATAGAATGTTGCGGATTTCCTATGGATAATAGATCCTAACTATAACTACCTACTGGCGACCGCCAGTAGGAAAAATATATATGTATATATATACATCACAACATAGTTTTTGGCAGAAATCCAAGCCACAGTCACGGCGGGCAACACGGCAGGGAACGCCACTCCCATAAATTCCAACTTAACCCAGTTTTTAGGAAAAATAAATCCACTGGTGCCGTGGCCACGTTTTCATAAACGGTCTTTATTTCGGCTTTCGGGCAGACCCGACGCATTTCGCAGTTACCTCACTGCTTTGTCAAGGGTGATTGAATAAAGTGCAATTCACACATTTAAAGGTACAAGGTTCGAAAATCATAAACATAGTAAAAATACTTCCGTTTTTTTGTTCATGCAGTGTAAACATAATTATTTTCCAAGTTGGCCTGAAATACATTACAGCCCTTGATTAACCATGATATTTCACAATCCTATTGCCCAAGTGGGCTAATTCTGTTACCTCTATTGATAACCCCTGAAAGTCATCAAAAAAATAATAACACATTGGTAACATAGTTCAAAATTATATCAATTGGGCTTTCAATTATAGTCTCTCTGTGATGTAGCTCTAGTGAGCAAGTGTTCCCAGCCTCATGGCAAACATCTTTGGAAGTTACGTCTTTTGTCTGCAAAAGAACAAACGGAAAACTGACTTTAAAAGCTTGTCCAAACCCTGAGTGTCAAATAGAATACAAAACTAAGACTTTAAAATCAAAAGATATACAGTAAGGAGGAGGTAAGGATACAGAACATGATTCATCTTAGGTGTATAGAAATCTCATTATCCACATTCAGACCATAAGGAATCACGGTGTTGTATTTTATAATTATCTTTGACTCCAGTTTCCTTAATTCTAGTGTGCGATTCCCTCCTCTCTCTCTCAGGGGTATTGTGTCAAGCACACAGAATTTAAGTAGGTTTGGGTTTTGGTTGTGTTTTTCAAAAAAGTGTCGAGCAACCGGGTATTGCTTGTCATTTTTGGTAATAGCCCGCAGATGTTCTAAGATGCGCAATTTAGCTTTTTTGATGGTGCTACCTATATAAAACAGGTCACATGGGCACCTCAGGGCATAAACAGCAAATTCTGTATCACAGGATAGGTGTTTCAATATTTTAAATGCAGAAAGATCTTTATTCAGTTTCATTGTTTTGCAGTTCTGGCTGTAACGACAGGCTTTACATTTGGAGCATGTAAAGAATCCTTGTACTGGATTTCTTTTCTTAGTTTCTCTAATCTCACTTGTCATAAGTATATCCTTAAGTGATTTGTTACGTCTAAATGTTATAGATGGCTGATCAGACAAATTCTCTTTCAAATCTTCATCAGTTCTAAGAACCTCCCAGAACTTTCTCAAACTCCTACGTACCTCCCATGCCTGGTTATGGTATGTAGTAATGAATCTCATCTTGTTGTCACTAGACTGTTCTTTCTCTTTGTAAATATATATATATATATACATATACACCATCAAGATCAGGAAAGCAGAAAAATTCCAAAAGGGACAGAAATGACTACCTGCAAGGCAGAATTTACACTTTTGCAAGGAAATTTGAAAACATACGAAGAAAGCAACTCTCCGCCACAGGCGGAATCCTTCCCTGCCCTCAAGTACTGAGCGAATCTGAAGTAAGCTCAGGAGCGGAGTCAGACCCAGAATTAGGAAACAACGCTAACACAAAAAAGACTGTCCCAACACCAATTGATGAGTTCGCTTTTTTACGGATGGAACGTCTAATGAGCCTAAGACCGAGAACACGAAGAGGAGATCAAAGTACTACCATCCAAACCAATCGACCAGCAGAAGGAGAAAAACAGACGCTGTGGCAGACATGGCCCAAAGAACAAAAACCACATACAGACGCAACAGAAGATGATGAACACAGACACAACAACCATCAACACAGTTATAAATCTTTCATCCATGGAGCTAACAAGTGATGAAATAAAAACTTTAACTCTGGGACTTTCCTTTTGCAAAGAGACTAATTTTAATTACGCCGAAACAAGAGTTGATCTTTATCAGTTTACACGCAAACTAAAATTACAAAAATACTTTTCTTCACAAAAAGAAAAAAATAATGAAAGTATGCCCACAACAGAACCAACTACAATCCCACACCCTATGAGTGTGTCAGATTTTGATGCCTTGAAGGACATTACAGAACTGGAATTGAACTTGGAAGATGGCATTCTAACACACACCCAAATAGGAGCAATGTCTAACATTCAAATTTGCGCCACGGAGAAAAGTCCGTTCAAACCCAAATCCATGTTCTATCCTCCTATGCCCAGAGACAATATTGACATCTTTGCAGACAAAATAATCAATGACCTTAAGGAATTAGCTCTTTCAAGCAGCAATGATTTCAACAAGAATATCAATAACCAAAGGAAGAAATATGACACAATAATGGAAAAGCTGAAACAAAGACCCGACATTTTAATACGTAACGCGGACAAAGGAGGCAATATATTGCTATGGCTATTTGAGATGTACGATAAAGAGGCCATGCTCCAATTACAAGACAGAGAATGCTATATGAGAACCAGCAGCACAAATATTTACAACATCAAGGAGAGATACCATACCAGTCTGTACGGCTGGAGAGGGAAGGGACTTCTCTCAAAACAGAAACTGGAATTCCTGAAAAATGACTATCCAATTACTCCCCAAATGTACCTCATCCCCAAAATTCATAAAAACCCGAACTGTCCACCAGGAAGGCCTATAATCTCTGCTATAGGGAGTTTCTTTGAGAACACTAGTAAATATATTGACTATTTCCTGCAACCAATAGTGAGAACTTTGCCAGCTTACCTTCAAGATACTGGGGATTTTTTCGAATTGTATAAATGATTTTGCTTGGGAACAAGATCTCAGTTTTGTGACCTTAGATGTCCAGAGCTTGTATACGAGCATTAGACATAGAGATGGTTTAAGGGCAATGCAACACTTCCTTGGTAACAGAAATATAACCTTGTACCAACACACGCAGATGCTGTTACACATGGCAGAATGGTGCCTGGAGAATAACACCTTCACATACAACAAGCTCCTGTACAAGCAAACACAGGGGACTGCTGATGGAGCGGGATAGAGAACAGAAATCTGTTTAAACCCGTGAAGTCACACTTCCATAAATAAATTAATAATGCTAACAATTTGTGCTGTGTGTATAATAATTCAACCTAGTTTAAAGTTACATTACATTACAGAACACGTGGGAAGTTAACATGTGTGCTCATAAATGTGCATTATGTTGCATTCTCATGTATGTAGAAAATAATAAATTAATTTTGTCTATTGTCATGTCATAACTAATAGCAGCTGTTTTTAAAATAATGGCATGTGCTTATTTTGCTTCCCTTGTCTATGTGATGTCATTTCTACTATTCTAGGTGCACATAAGGCTTTATGGATTCATGAAGACTGGTAGATATAAAATGCTGCTTTATTTGTGCTTTACTGCTAGGTAATTTAGACTAATGGGTTAATTATTAGCAATGATGGGAGGCAACAGAACAAACTGTAATTCTTGCATTAATTATTATTTGTGTTTGTTTATATAATAGTTTTACAAGTGAAGCTTAGAGATGGCTGCAGAAAAATAGTACCCTTTTAAAAGTGGCGCAGGGACAGTGGCGCAGAAAATTGACGCTCTTTGAAAAGAGGCCTAATGATGAAAATGGCTCAAGTGAAAATAATTCTGAGAAGGATGGAAAAGGCCTCTGAGCTTTTATTTTGAAAGGTTTTGGATTGAACTGCTAAAAAGATGACTTTTTGGAGAAATTTGCTAACGTTTGCTAACGTGCCACGGGAGTTCAGAGCTGACTGGCTCAAGGTTAAAAGGAAGCTGTTGCTACAAAATGTAGCAGCCTAAGGAAGAACTGCCAAGACTTCTAAATGAACAATGGACAAGTGAATTTGCCCGGGCATGTAAGAAGGAGGTGTCACAGTTTACTGTGGTACGAGGTGGCTCAGCCAATGGAGAACTAGAATTCGTCTGCTGGAATGTGAAAAATAGTTAGCTCAGCTTAAATTAGGGTATAAGAATAGGTTCAGAGAACACATAGTTGGCTTACGCTCGAGAAAATCTGGAGGACGATGTTATGCTGATGGACTTTACACGTGAGGACAGGAGTTTTTATTAATTACTTTATTACTAGGTGATGAGGGTAGAGACAGAGATATAGTTAGGATTTTGGGAAATGCTTAATTTTACTTATTCCTGCTAATGAATAATAATTCTTGATTTATGCTCTTTTTATTAATACTGAATAAATCTTTCTTTATGACATTTTCTAATGCTTGTTTAATAAAATACCAAAACCTAAGTTTTTATAGATGTGTTAAAATAAACTTTCTAAAATGACAAGCTGGTCTTGATTATTGCAGATGGTTTAAACAACTATATTTAGATCTTATCGCCTCATGATTCAAGCGCTCTATTGTTGTTATGGGCCTAGTGTTGTAGTGTAAGTTTTGTGGTAGTAAATAGTGTCATTTGTGCAATATTTTGGTGAGAGCGCTGGATCAATTTCTGGTAGCCATCGGACGGTTTATATATGTTGTTTTTGACATACATGTTACATGCATGATACATATATGTTGGTAAATTCATAGGATTAAGTTTTAACACATGTTGAGTTTGTTTTATTTTGTGCTATGTGTGTACCGGTACAAAAACTGTGTGATGAGAAGGTAGTCATGCAGAATATCTGATCTGTTTCTGTGATATCGCCGAGTATCACTGTTGGTATCACCGTGTACCAGAAGTATTGTCGCCGTGCAATACAGTGTTGTCGCCGTGCAACACAGTTTTAGGGCTAGGTGTGAATCTTGTAATAGTGAGGGTTTTCTAAGAAATTAGAGCAGCATGAGAATAGGGACAAAGCGCCTTCCATAAAACTCACTGTGATAAGAGTATTAGTTATATTCAAGCTTGAGTGAAGGGCAGGGTAATGTCGGTGCATGATTATCTATAAACAGGTGAGAGTCCTGTACGGGTACATGTTTTATATCTATAAACAGGTGAGAGCCCTGTACGGATAACGGTGTTATTTTGCTAACGGTGCATGATTTCTATAAACAGGTGAGAGTCCTGTACGGATTTCATGTGTGACTGAAGTTAGGGAATTTTCAGTGTGAAAGTGCGTGATTGTTTTGTAAGGTATGTTCAAGTGGAACTCTTAGATACTGTCACTTCGCGGTGCGTTCAGAGGAAAATGAGTTCATATTCTTACGTGTTAGAAGGGTAGGGTAAGAGTTGCTCTACTGGCAAATGGAAATTATCCTTAGTGTGAATAGCGCCGACTATTCCGAAGTGTGGATACTTGAATGTATGTAAACTATCCTAATTAGAGAAGCAGACAGATGTGTTTCGTTTTATATATTTACTAAATAGTACCAAAAGTAATTCTAAGGTACTTAGGAATGTTCTAGGTAAAGTCTGTACCATTCTAAGACTTTTATGATGATGTGCAGTGTTTAAATACATTTAAAAGCTCTGCACGCTAATAAAATTGAATTCAAAAGTATTCAGCATAGTTAAAAAGTATAATACGGTGAACTGTGCTATTTTAAAACATTCAGGAGCATTTTAGAATGTTCTGTGTTAATTAGGCTATAATTAAGGTATTCCACGTCGTTAAACATTTTAAAGTAAGTAAAAAGTGATCAGTATTAATTTTATAAACACCTTATAAACATTCCACACTTTAAATATAGTAATAATCTGTTCTCCGTAGTTTAAAAACATTAAAAAGTGCCCCGATCGAAAATTGTAAGGGAGGGGCTGTTTTAGGAGTGAGAACGTGTGGGGAGAGAGCCTGCAGCTGCAGCAGCTCCCTACGTCAGAGTGGCCGCGCTCTGATTGGGTAAGGCGTCCGGAGCGTCATAATAAAGCTAGGCTCTGATTGGTTAAAAGCCAAAAGCCTCACTACAAACCAGTGAGAGTATTATATTGATTTAGGTGGTCGTGCATTTAGTTGATGTGTACCACCACAATTATCTAAATTGCTTATAAATTGAAGTGTCCCCGTTTTTAGAAGTGTAAATTGAAAACAAATACACGAGTAAATAATGCCAGTATCATAGCTAAATAATTATTCCCGTTTTAAAATTGTGCCCGAATTGATTCTTTCCTTCGTTTTAATGACTTTGTTAGAGAAGAGCCAAATTAGGAATGAGAACAAGTAGAGAAAGCCTAAAACAACAACAGCAGTCTACGATCGTAATAACTGCGCTCTGTTAGGCTGAAAGTTCCAGTGTATTATGGAATAGCCACGCTCTCATTAGCTGGGGCGTTCGGTGAAAGACAGCAAAGCCACGTTGGAATTAATTGAAGTAGTGTAAACAACACTAAATTTTACTGAGGCGCGTTGTCACTATACATTAATTATATACTTTTAATGTCCCCGATATAGTTTTCCTTTTCTAAAATCGTGCCATTATAATTTCATAAAAATTTTTGAGGGAGGGGCGGTTCGCCGTGTGAGGAGCGAGGGGGAGAGCTGACAGCTGCAGCGGCTCCCTACGTCAGCCGCCGCGCTGTAATTGGCTAAAACGGCCCGTCGCGTCATCGCAAGGCCGCGCACCCATTGGCTATTAACGCGCAGCGTCATATAAGGGCCGCGACCTTATTGGTTGAGGCTCCGTGAGCCCCGCTCTGATTGGGCGAGGCTCTCCCAATTGATTATACATGCTTTGGAGTGTCTGGCACAAATTGCGCTGTATTGGAAAGTAATCTTTTATTAAACTTGAGCCCCTTATCTTTTTGACAAAGTGCCTGTCAAGTGTTAGGTTTTGTTTTCTTTTAGACCGCACCAGTCCGCTTCATCTACAGCATTACTGCTCGTTTTTATGTTTAAATTAATTTGCTAGATTATTTTGTTTTTCATGTTGAAATAGCACCACTGGCTATTAAATTAAATTGTGTCCCGAGCAATTTGTAAAGGAGAGAGGGCTGTTAAATAGCGAGTGGGAGAGCTGTCATCTGTAGCGACTGTCTTCGTCAGCCGCCGCGCTCCCATTGGAGGAGATCCCGTCGTGTCATAACAAAATCGTACACCCATTGGATGGTGAAGCACACACCCCTAGTTCCCGGTGCAGCCTTAAGAGGTTGTGCACCGATTGGCTATTGACACGTAGCGTCACTGAAAGCCTATGCACCCATTGGCTGGTGACGCGCAGCATCAGAACTGAGCTGCATTGTAATTAGGTTCTTTGTTTAGAATAGTGGCGCTCGGGTTAATTAAAAAAATATCATTATTGCCTATAAATTTTATAAACGTTCTTAGATTGTGCACCGTGTTAAATTATATTTCCTAACAGAAAGGCTTGAGCGCAAGGCGAATGAGACTGTAGCAGCAGCGGTATACGGCCACAGTAACAGACGCGCTGAAGCTTGGACGAGTGTTGTTGAAGCCGCGTTTTGATTGGCTGGAGTAATTTCTGCCGCTGTGCTGTGATTGGCTAATGCGCCGCCACGCTGTAATTGGCTGTGGTGATGTAAACAGCGCTGTGGTTGGCCGAGGTGGGTTGGCACCTCGAAACATTTACGATTGATTTGTAGCTGTGTTACACAGCTAACAAGTGCCAGCTGAAGCGTTGATTTTGAGCGCGAAAGCGCAAGGAGAGAGACTGCAGTGACAGTGTGTGTCACAGCAAAGGCGAGCTGTAATTGGCTGAGCTCGCGAAAGCCACGTTCTGATTGGCTTGAGCGCCGTGTTGTGATTGGCTGAGGGGCTGCAAATGGTTGATGTGTGTTGTTTGATTACTTTTAACTATAGCACTATCTTATATTTGTCAGTACAGACCTTGTCTGTCATTTATGCCTGGTATCTACAGTTATTTTTACAAGTGAATGTGCAATATTAAGCATAAATTTAAAGGACACATTCTAGTGCATTTTACTTTCCTTTCTGCAGTCCTCTCATAGTTGCACATCAGTGTGGGAACAGGGCAGTATTTGGTTCAATTAAACAGGTGTTACAGATGCCCTGTCAGTAAAGCACATGTGCACAATGTTCTTTCTCACACTCTCTGACCCCAGCTTTTACAGTGGATAATAAATAACTGTGCTTTTTTTCATTGCTCCTTTCACGCTTTGCTGAAATTGATAGGCTTTAGTTGGTAGTTGACAGTTGAAAGTGATTTTATCACTGCAAAGACCTAAGTAAAACATTGCAATCAGCAAAGTGTGGAGAGAGGCTTGTGCTGAAATTCATGCTGTGCCACTAATATTGTGTGCAGAGAGCGTGAAGGAAAGCTTTTGCTGAAAATTTCTGTTCTATAATTAAAAAAAATATAGATCGCATGGTTTCTTTTCTTTTAAAAGTGCTTGTTACAGTTGACTTGTTTTGCAGCAGCCAGAAAGTGTTGTGACATAATTGGAATTAGTAATTTATGGGGTTTAAAAGGGATGTGTGGGTTAGAAGAAAGCAGATTTTAGCTAAAATTTTTGTTAAAGGGGTCAAAAGAATTTTACAGTAGAATAATTATATGTAAATTAAGGCAAAACTAGTTAGGTTTTCTTTTTCCACAGGTATATGTTGCAGAAGGTGTGTAAGTGAAAATTAAGTACATTTTAAACACATGTGATTATATGTTAGTATTATTATTATAAATAAATATATTACATTGCTACTGTTTTTGCAAATTTATATTTTTCTTTACAGGTAAATTAAAATTAGTGATACCGGTAAATTAGGAGTTATATTAAATTGTTCAGGTTATAAAGTTTTACTTCACCTGACCTTGTTAAATTAATTAATTAATTGATCAGCAAACGCTGCAAGGCAAATTAAAAGAGTACTTTTACCAAATTAATTAAAGAAAATGTCTTCCTTATATAAGAAAATGAAAAGGGTTGTAACCAAATGCGAGAATAAATTAAAGATTCCCAAATTAGCGAAATTAAATAATAAAGGTGTCAGAGTAGAAAATGTTGATCAGTGTAAAATTGATGTTGTAAATATGAATCTGAACAGAAATCCAAGAAAAACGCTAGAACAAATTGATGTAACGCCAAAAGTCCAAGATCAGATTAAAAGAGTTCCAGTTCAGACTTCTTCTAAAAATGACGTGACAGAGAAGCATGATGAAAGACCTAGTACTTCTGGAATTAATATTCCTGGTTATTTAAATTCAACAAATAATTTAAAGGAGTCCATGAAATATATGGAAACAGAGATAGTGCCTGTACTTAGAAAAGATGAAATTAATTCCGCAGTTTTAAAGGTCCCATTAACTGAAAAGGTTTATTCTATTGTACTTGAGATTGAATTAGTAGGGACTACAGCTCAGCAAGAAACAGAGATGACTTCAGTTCTGGTAAGTGAGAAGTCTGATACTGATCTGATTAAATTGATACAGTCTGATGAGTCAAAATTATGTTCAACAGAAAAGGAGATTGAGATAAATGAGCTGAATGAACAGTTACAAATACAGCGACAGGTAATGGTTCAGCAGAATGACATGGCTTCATTGCCATTACAAAATTTTGTTAATGAACAGTCAGACAAAACAGATACAGGATTAAATAAAGAACAGGAAAACAGTCCAAAAGGATTAAATGCACTTCCAGAATATTGGAATGAAAATGATGGTCTTTTGAGTGAAGACATCAAGGTAAAGGAAACAATTGATCAACAGATTGAAACATTGACTTCTGTAGGTTCACTTTTCAGAAATGCAAATTTAATTAAAAGATTGATTGATAACATTCAATTGGCAGAAAGGTTTGCTGTCGTGATATGTGCAGCATACAAAATGAATGATGAACATGCTTTGAATTCACTAATACTAACATCTGTAGTTAAAACATGGCAGGTAGTCAAAGACTTACAAGATGAAGCAACTCATGAGGAGAAAAACACATGGTTGAGAAACACATGGTTGAGAACAGATTTTAGACAGCGAGATGAGGATGAGATTTTGTCACACAAAGATGGTGGAGTAGTTTTACCAAATAGCATGATTACTGACATGGACAGAATGTACCATAGATTTGTGGAATTCCTTTACCAGAGGTGTCTGACATGTCAACAAGTGAACACAATCAAGAAAACAATTGTGAGATTGGGAACGGAATTACAGGAGAGTGGTTCATTGACTAGATTACAAATGGATTTTTGTGAGATGTCACTGCATTACAAACTGTGCTACATTATTGTGATTTACTGTTTGTTTTCAAAATGGGTTGAAAAATTTCAGATACGACATGATGATGAAATTACTGTTGCAAAGTTATCAGATAACAGAAGACATATTGAAAACAGATTGCTCCATTGTGCAGATAAACTAGAAATTTCAGATGTTGAGGAGCATGAGAATGTTACTATAAAAGTCAGAGATGCAAAAATGTGCCTAGCTGCAGGTACAAAATGGACAGATGTCCTTCCACTTGTTTTGATGTTTCTGAGAAGTACTATTGATAAAAAGACAGATTTCAGTCCACGTGAGATTATGATGGACAAGGTCATGAGACAGACATTCATACCAGAGAAAAGAATGATGACTATCAATGATAGCATCAATTTGGAGAACTGCAGGAATTTATCAGATGAAATGATCTCTGTGTCTGATGAAGATGAAACTGAAGTACAAACAAGAGAAAAAGAGCAAGCACTTGATTTGTTACCAGGAAAAAGAATCAGGAAAAAGGTTAGTCTAAAAAGAAATTCTCTAGTGCCAAGGTGGCAGAAAAGGAGGCCAATCAGTCTTGTCACGACAAATGCAGAGAAGTGCAAAAGACTGAAGAGGTGGATTGACACTGGCCATACTTTTCGTGTATCTACACCTGAAAATCCTGATGAGAATAGTGTCACAATTGATGATTCAGATTCTGAAGAAGAGCCTGAAGAGAATCCAGATCTTGAAGATCGACAAGTTGGTCGACATCTGGAGAATATGAAGAGAAAACAAGCCTTGATTGAAGAAGACTTGAAAGTTGTGACTGAAGACTCAGAAAATGATGGAGATCTGCCAGAAAAAGAAGCAGAAGAAGAATGTGATCAGATTGTGATTCAAGACCAGGAGAGTATTGAAAAGCAGAAAAGTAGCTCTGAAAGCAGGAACAGGAATTCTGAAACTGGGAAGTTGAAGGTAATTGAAGAAGAAAATGAATTGCCAAGTACCAGCTACAAAGATGACGTTCCTAACGGAGTGAAGCTGCCAAGTAAAGAAGTACCTGAGTCTGAAGTTGAAATTTCTGACACTGAAACTGATGAGAGTGATGAAGATTCTCAAATAAGAAAATTCAGAAAAGGAGCTTGGAGAACAGAATGTAAAGTGACCAAGCAAAAGAAGAAATTACTAAGAAAAAGTGATAACTGGCCAGAAGAAAATGAAGGCCTAAAATTCAAATTGAGATACAGATCAAAGAAACAGATTGATAAGATATCAAGTCAAAAAGATTCTGTAAAGAAAAGTAAGGCAGGAAAGAAAATAGAGGTGATACCTGTAATGGAGGTAAATAGTCACAGTCAAAAAGTGATTGAAAAGAATAGTGACAATGATTGAAGTACATACCTGTTAAATTTTTTAGGTTTTCTGTTTTTGGCATAAGGCTGAAGAAATCTTGTTAGATGACACAAGGTCGAAGAAATTATGTCAGCTGAAAAATTAATTTGTGACATTAGGTCGAAGAAAAACTGTTAGAAGGTTTAAAGAGTATAAAAAAAAAAAATAAAAAAAAATTTGAAAAAGGGGGGTGTTAGAAATTTTTAGAAAATTTAGGTAAAATTTTTAAAATTTTTGTTTTATTTTTCTTTGCAAGCTTAATGAAAATATAATTCTGCTTTGGTTAATTTAGGTTATTGTTCTTTTAGAAATTAATAAGGAGAAGTTTAAGGTTAATATGACAAGCAAGATACTGACATTTTATTAGTTATAGTTTTTTGCAACACTTTTTTTTGAAACTTAGTTGTATGTTACACAAGAGAAAGAAATAGAACTAGAGGGGTTTCTTAAATATATATATGAGAATTGTAGATAAACTGATGAGATAAGTCTTTAGAAATACTAACACAGGTGAAATTGAATCATGTTCATCTTAGATAAAATCTTTGCTAAAATATTGGGTGGTGGTGTGGTGATTTGTTAATCACCAGATGAGGGAGTTGATGGAGCGGGATAGAGAACAGAAATCTGTTTAAACCCGTGAAGTCACACTTCCATAAATAAATTAATAATGCTAACAATTTGTGCTGTGTGTATAATAATTCAACCTAGTTTAAAGTTACATTACATTACAGAACACGTGGGAAGTTAACATGTGTGCTCATAAATGTGCATTATGTTGCATTCTCATGTATGTAGAAAATAATAAATTAATTTTGTCTATTGTCATGTCATAACTAATAGCAGCTGTTTTTAAAATAATGGCATGTGCTTATTTTGCTTCCCTTGTCTATGTGATGTCATTTCTACTATTCTAGGTGCACATAAGGCTTTATGGATTCATGAAGACTGGTAGATATAAAATGCTGCTTTATTTGTGCTTTACTGCTAGGTAATTTAGACTAATGGGTTAATTATTAGCAATGATGGGAGGCAACAGAACAAACTGTAATTCTTGCATTAATTATTATTTGTGTTTGTTTATATAATAGTTTTACAAGTGAAGCTTAGAGATGGCTGCAGAAAAATAGTACCCTTTTAAAAGTGGCGCAGGGACAGTGGCGCAGAAAATTGACGCTCTTTGAAAAGAGGCCTAATGATGAAAATGGCTCAAGTGAAAATAATTCTGAGAAGGATGGAAAAGGCCTCTGAGCTTTTATTTTGAAAGGTTTTGGATTGAACTGCTAAAAAGATGACTTTTTGGAGAAATTTGCTAACGTTTGCTAACGTGCCACGGGAGTTCAGAGCTGACTGGCTCAAGGTTAAAAGGAAGCTGTTGCTACAAAATGTAGCAGCCTAAGGAAGAACTGCCAAGACTTCTAAATGAACAATGGACAAGTGAATTTGCCCGGGCATGTAAGAAGGAGGTGTCACAGTTTACTGTGGTACGAGGTGGCTCAGCCAATGGAGAACTAGAATTCGTCTGCTGGAATGTGAAAAATAGTTAGCTCAGCTTAAATTAGGGTATAAGAATAGGTTCAGAGAACACATAGTTGGCTTACGCTCGAGAAAATCTGGAGGACGATGTTATGCTGATGGACTTTACACGTGAGGACAGGAGTTTTTATTAATTACTTTATTACTAGGTGATGAGGGTAGAGACAGAGATATAGTTAGGATTTTGGGAAATGCTTAATTTTACTTATTCCTGCTAATGAATAATAATTCTTGATTTATGCTCTTTTTATTAATACTGAATAAATCTTTCTTTATGACATTTTCTAATGCTTGTTTAATAAAATACCAAAACCTAAGTTTTTATAGATGTGTTAAAATAAACTTTCTAAAATGACAAGCTGGTCTTGATTATTGCAGATGGTTTAAACAACTATATTTAGATCTTATCGCCTCATGATTCAAGCGCTCTATTGTTGTTATGGGCCTAGTGTTGTAGTGTAAGTTTTGTGGTAGTAAATAGTGTCATTTGTGCAATATTTTGGTGAGAGCGCTGGATCACTGCCATGGGTACTTGCTTCGCCCCCAGCTACGCTAATTTGCATATGGGCTGGTGGGAGGAGCAAGTACTCATGACCCAACACCATGACGCATTCACCAACAACATTGTCTTGTACAGGCGCTACATAGATGACATTTTCATCCTATGGCGGGGTACTGAAGATAGCACCCTCCGATTCTCCAGTGACATAAACAATAACAACCTGAATCTAAAATTCACTTGTACAGCCAGTAAAGAAAAAATCACTTTTTTAGACCTAGAGGTATTTCATGAGGGAGGGAAAATACAGACCCGCACCCACAGAAAAGAAACTGCAGGGAACACCATCTTGCACTCAACAAGCTTCCACCCCACAAGCCTCAAAGAAAGTATTCCGTATGCTGAATGCATAAGGATGAAGAGAAATTGTAGCTTACAGAAAGACCTCAACTCTAGCACGGACAACCTCTGTGCCAGACTCAAGGAAAGGGGTTATAGCTCAACCACCCTAAACAAAGCAAGACTAAAGAGCGACCGCCTAGACAGGTCGGTCTTACTTCAAAAAAAGCCCAAAGCGATAAATGACACCAGAACTACCACCACTAACACAATGCCCAGACTGATCACAGGATACAATATACACCATAAGAACATTAGGAAAATCCTGTATAGACACTGGCCACTGATCAAAAATGACACAGTCATAGGACAGAGTTGTGCCAAACTACCCCAGTTGACCTTCAGAAGAGCAATTTCAATGAGCCAAGAATTGGTCAATTATGCACCATCTGCTCCAACCAAAAAAATCTGGTTACATTCCCAACCGGGTTTCTACAAATGCACCAAGTGCAAAGCCTGCCAACATGGGGTCAACACTAAATCAGTCAAATTCCCTTTTAGAAAATCCCCTTTCAAAATCAGACAACACTACACTTGCAAAACAGACTTTGCGGTGTACGTGCTCAAATGCTCCTGCAATTTAATCTATGCGGGGAGCACTATACATCCAGCTCATGTGAGGATCCTCCAACACCTAAGGGCAATTACTAATAATGATCCAGCATACCCTGTGGCTCGCCATATCAATGCTCACCACAGTGGAAAAATTGAGGAACTCACATATTTTGTTTTGGACATTGTAGCACCAAACCCCAGGAGAGGGAATAGACAACAAAAACTGAGACGACTCGAATCCAAATATATCATAGAGCTCAACAGTAAGATCCCCTTTGGGCTCAATGCGGATGAGGCACTTAGTGTATATCTGTGATATGACACCACACTACTGTCTAAACATCCCTACTCACGTATCCTGAGACTAACCATCTACTGAATAACATCTTGTTTCACCATCTAGGACTTGATCCTTTTTAATTCACATAGTGCACACTTTAATTTCGTTTATACATTTATTTTTCCACCTTAAATCACACACACACATCACTAATTATTAAACAACCATGAGCTCGAAAAATGCTCGCTAGCCACTACGATATCAGAGTTCCCCCCTTCTCATAAAGCAACCATGCCTGCTCCGCCCTAATGACACTCGTTACATCAAACAGTCTCAGAAACTTCCAATATGGTTAAATCCAGGCATCTCTCCAACGAGACACGAGCCCAAGCCCACTTGGGCAGGACTCCACGCACGCCTACGACTACCGCCTTTTACACTCATGCACTTGCGTATAATTCAACCTTTAGGTCCCACATAAACAATTTGTGACACCTAAATCTAGCTCGAACCAAACAGAGCAGCCACTTCTTAAACTACATGCATCTGCACTGGCTTACACATTTTCATCTGAGACAGACAATCGGCGGCTTAAATTCACTGCCGATGCACAGATAAGTCATGTTCGGTTTTAACAAAAACCCGCACACATCGTGCCCCTACGGCTTTTCATGCCATACAAATTTCAAAGAGCAGCGCGCATACATAGACAAATTATTTTCATGCAATAACCCGCTGACTTCGTGCCCCTATGATTCTTCATGACATACTAATTATAAAGACTAGCGCGAATGATACTCACTATCAAACGCGCTCTGACAGGGATGCACCAAATACACGATGTGTCTTGATCGTACCAAAGAGGTTACAGACCACTGAGCGGCTAGAAACTTATACACGTGGTGGAAGGAACTCTTCCATGTCTAAACCGGCATGTAACTGGTAGCAGTCATTTGGGTCAATAACATCTACATTTCTCACACCATGAGCCACAAGTTATCATTTTCAAGCAATGTATACACACCAGCATTAACCGTTAATTGTAAAGATGTATTTACAATGTTTTAAACATTTATGCTTGATGTGTCACAATGACTTGCATGTTTTTGAGCGCAGAGAACTCTTCAATGTTCACAGTCACATACTTAATTATGTCACATGGTTGTTCCATCACTTATCAAGTATGCACTACTATAAATATGGCTCAGAAACATGGTGTAAAGCAGATGAAGTGAACAAGGCGGACTTGTCCGCCGAAACACGTCTGATCGCATGTATTGGTGAATAAAAGCCTTTGATTTGAAAAAAAAAAAAAATAAATGATCGCATGTATTGGTGAATAAAAGCCTTTGATTTGACCCACGGAGTCGGTGCCTGTTCTTCTGAAACCTAAGTCAGGATTGGGATAATATATATACATATATATATATATTACCTACTGGCGGTCGCCAGTAGGTAGTTACAGTTAGGACCTAGCTACCATAGGAAATCCGCAACATTCTATTGGGAATAACTTTGGCTCCGGTGGAGGAATTTGTGTGTAATTTTCCAAAATTTAGGAGGATTCGTCATGCGGGGGCTGAGAAAAAAGGGGGGTCCCAAAACGTGTTTTCCCCATGTTAATTTCCATAGGACGAATAGACAAGGCTACAGCCCGAACCGCTGAATGGAATTACAACAAACTTTGCAAAATTGTAGGGACTGGTACGCAGAAGTGCCTTTTCTACATTTGGTGAAAATTGCTCCAGTGGTTTTTACGAAAATTAACTTTAAAAAAATGTATATATCTATATGCGCGCTTCAAGCGCTTACAGGTACGCGTACCGGGGAGCGTACCCGGCGCGCCACGGGAGTGCGCGAGTGGAAAGCTGATTGGCTCTCGGGTGTCTGTCAACATTCTAAACAGTCCGGAGAGTCCGCCAACTTGTGTCTCGGTAGAATCGAGACACAAGAGGTGTAAAAAAAAAGGGGGAAATGATTAAAAGGGGGCAGGGTAGACCCCCTAGCTTTTCTGAGGGGGGCCTAGAAGGACCCTGAAGGGCCAAAAAACTATATATTTTTTTTATTTCGCGGGGTAAGCGCTGGGTGCGTTCCCATGTACCCTTCTAGGTACGCGTACCCTGAACGTACCACAGGGAAAAACAGTGAAAGAAAATAGTGTAAAATAAGAATTTGGAGTGCTTAGAGGTAGGGTAGCTCTAAAAAGAGCTGTTGTGTTATGTGGGTGATTTAAGTATGTACAAGTAGGTACCGATGCAGAGTCTAAAATTCAAGAGAAATACTCTGTTCCCTTCATCTGAGATATGTACACCGTCTCCTCTGTAGATACCTTGCATGTTGTAATGCAAGTTATTGTGGTATATGGAACTCATACCATAGTCTCTCAGGAAAGTAGAAACAGATCCTTGTGGGACCACCTGAGAAGGCCTAGGGGGTCAGGGGCACTCTATCCTGCCCTCTTTTCACGTTCAGAGACAGACAGTGAGAGAAAGGAGGCAGGAGATGAAGAAGAGATGTCAAATACACATTGGAGATAATATAGTGGGAGAAGGGAAGTAAATATGAGTAAACTTACTATGTAACATAAAAATGTTGCACTCTATACTATAAGTCTCACTTTATACTAGAATCACTTCGCTACAACCTCATAAATTACAAATAAAAATTAATAATGTCTCAAACAATTTTTAATTTCTAAATATACATTTATTCTTCTGAATTTTCATAATTTAAAAGAACTAATAACATGTCCTCATCAGGAATTTCGTCTTCAATCATATCATCAGGAATCTCCTCCTGAAAAGTCTGCAATGATGATTCTTGTAACTCTATGGTCTCCAAACATTCGATAAATTCGCCGTCAAGAAACTGATCCAAAAAATCATTCATGTCATCTCCTCCTTGTGAAAATATTTCATTATTGGTGTTGTCAATATCTGGGACATGTAGAATTTCAATAAATGTAGTGGAAAATTCAAAAGAAATTTCCACGGTCTCTTTATTGTGATCCATCTGTAAATTGCAGAGAAAATAATCACTTTCATTTATCGTTTTTAGTAATACATAATATAAAACTAGCTTTATCAAGTATATAGTTCTTTAAAATTAATTGGGCAGTGTATAGTATCAGGCAGGAACTAGAAATATAATGCAGTGCCTGTGATGAAGCCTATCTTAATCCATAATTATAACAGAAGGACTGTAAATAACTAACAGAAAACATTTTTCAAATCATCCTAAAGTGTACAACATAGTTCCCCTTACAAATTAACAACTCACCATTTTGAAAGTAGGAGAAGAGTTAGTACTGTGTAAATCAAACACCAGAAATTGAGCACCAAACATTCCTCACAAATGTACCTCAGACAGTAGTATCACAAAATGGCCGTGTTTTCCTCTCATTTTAGATATATACATAACCAATCAAACTTCATCACACACAAATTCAAAACCAAAGTAACATTTTAATTGGTTCTAAATTTCAACACTTTTAAATGTGTTTTCCCCATGCAATTTTCCATAGGACATTTAGCCACGGCTACAGCCCAAATGGCTGAACGGAATTACACGAAACTTGGCAAAATGGTAGGGACTGTTACGTAGTAGGGCCTTTTCCATATTTGTTTAAAATGGCTCCAGTGGTTTTTATGAAAAGCAACTTCAAAAACACATATATATCAATTTGCGCGCTTCGGTACGCGTACCGGGGAGCGCACCGGGCACGCCACGGAAGTGCACGAGCGGAAAGTTCATTGGCTCTCGGATGTCTGTCAACATTCCGAACAGTCCGGAGAGTCCGCCATCTTGTGTCTCGGTAGAATCGAGAGACAAGAGGTGTAAAAAAGAGGGAAATGATTAAAAGGGGGCAGGGTAGACAACCCCTGACCCCCTAGGTTTTCTGAGGGGGGCCTAGAAGGAACCTGAAGGGCAAAAAACTATTTTTTGGGGGGGAAATTTTCGCGGGGTAAGCGCTGGGTGCGTTTCCATGTACGCTTCCCGGTACGCGTACCCTGAGCGCACCACGGGCAAAAAACAGTGAAAAAAATTAGAGTAAAAAAATAATTTAGAGTGCTTAGAGGTAGGGTAGCTCTGAAAAGAGCTGTTGTGTTATGTGGGTGTTTTTTGTACCTACAAGTAGGTACCGATGCAGAGTCTAAAATTCAAGAGGAAGACTCTATTCCCCTCATCTGTAAAATGTACACCATCTCTCCTATAGATGCCTTGCATGTTGTAACACAAGTTGTTGTGGTATATGGAACCCATACCATAGTCTCTGAGGAAAGCAGAAACAGATTTATTCACATGTTTCCTTGCTTTCTCAATCTGTTTACCAAATTTGTTGGACCAGTTCCATTTTTGTCTTTTGATATGAAATGATATGATATGAAAAAGCATTTGTAAAGCGCAGCGTACACTATACAGTTTCTTGGCACTGGGGAGAGTGACGAAAGCAACAGCCGGAAGGGTAAGAGGGGGGCAAAGGTACGGCAAGAGTGAGGGCAGAAAGGCACAGAGGGAGCTAAAAAGAGAAAGAAGTTAGATATAGTTGTACGCCGAGCGGAAAAGGTGGGTCTTGAGAAAGGATCTAAAGTGGGAGTAAGGCGAGGCCGATCTTATGTCCAGGGGAAGGGAGTTCCAGAAAGATGGAGCCAGGAACGAGAACCTTAGGCCGCCCCATTTCTTGCGCTTGAAATTGGGGACTTTAAGAAGAGCTAGGTGAGCTGAGCGCAGGTTACGAGAGGGAACGTATGGGTGAATGAGAGAGGAAATGAACGGGGGGCCAAGGCCGGCCAGAGGTTTAAAGACGAGGCAGCCTAACTTAAATTTGCAGCATTCAGAGACAGGGAGCCAATGCAGGGATTTTAGCAGAGGGCGGGAGTGGTGGTGCCTCGGTTGATGGAAAATGAGGCGAGTCGCCTGGTTCTGGACGAGCTGCAAGCGTTTAAGCTGATAGTCAGGGATAGTCTTTTGGCATATATTAGAATACACCAAGGCAGTTTTTGGAAAAAGTGACATCAATTGCCCAAAGATGTCCTTTAAAAGTATTTCCAGACCTACCCCAGTCAAAGTGCCCAGGTCATTTCCACCACAGTGCACAATTATGAGGTCAGGGTATGGTAGATGCATAAAGGAATTTACCAATGGTATCAATTGGTGACATCTCAATCCTCTCTGGCCAATCCACATAATATCCACATTTGGTAAATCAAGGTTGGGAATACTTCTGTTAGCTGCATATTTTTCACTCCAGTGAACAAAGCTATGACCCACAATCCAGACTTTTGGCATCTTCAAGGTAGATGTAGTTGTATTCAGATGAGTTGTGGAAATGAAATGGCAGTTTGAAAGTAGGAGTTATGAAAAAAAAGTGGTTGAGATGCAGTGCCCTTGAAAGAGAAGAAATGATTGGTGATTTTTAAAGTTCTCCACTGAAAATTAGGGTGCATGCTTTTGTTTGTTGAAAGAAGTCATTGTAATGGTTGAGAAAAAGTCATTGAAATAAACATTGCATATGATTAGCTAGTACATTGAGAGGTCAAACACCCTTGCTGGATTTATTTGCAACATAGTATGATGAACTTTTCAACTGTGTGCTGGGTTAGGTGGGAGTTACCATGGTAACAGGCTGAATGAGCACTGGGGGGATGGGTGAATATTATGTGAGTTTGAAAGTGTTGAAATGTAGAACCAATTAAAATGTCATTTTGCTTTTGAAATAGTGTGGGAAGAATTTTTATTGGTTAACTCCAGGGATATGTGGGAAGAATTACAGGGAATCAGTTCCATTTGTGGTTGCAGTGTTTGAGGTGCATTTCAGAGATTCTGCTTAAGAAAATCTGGTGTGTGTGACTGACACTGTTCTAAATCTTCTAAAGCATTTTTAAAGGTGAGTTATGATTCATTTAATATAGATAGACTGCTGTATGCACTATGGGGAAGATTAAGAAGCATATTGGGCTTCTTTATTCTTGCATTGTGTGTCATGTTTTTTTGTAATGCTGACAAAAAAATTAATTGAGCATATTGCCCCATCTCTCTCTTTGTGTGTGTCATTTCTCTCTTTGCGTGTGTCTCATGTCACTCTGGTAAATGTTTTCTGGCAAAATTTCTGGCTTTAAAATTTTGGTCAATGATCACACTGAGTGTCTGTGTGAAATAAGGAATTATATTTTTACATTTTTCAATAATGTCACCTGTG
This sequence comes from Lissotriton helveticus, assembly GCF_964261635.1. Taxonomy (NCBI): domain Eukaryota; kingdom Metazoa; phylum Chordata; class Amphibia; order Caudata; family Salamandridae; genus Lissotriton; species Lissotriton helveticus. The sequence continues at coordinate 1,477,211,635 of NC_136065.1, forward strand.
TCTGCTGACAGTTTGCCTCTCTTAGCTTAAAGGGTACTCTGTGCCTGTGTCTCATGTCACTCTGGTAAATGTTTTCTGGTAAAATGTCTGGCTTTAAAATTTTGGTCAAGGATCACACTGAGTGTCTGTGTGAAATAGGGAATTATATTTTCATGTTTTTCAATAATGTCACCTGTGTCTGCTGACAGTTTGCATCTCTAAGCTTAAAGGGTACTCTGTGCCTGTGTCTCATGTCACTTTGTACCTGCCCAATCTCCCTCTTTCTGTGTGTAATTTCTCTCTTTGCGTGTGTCTCATGTCACTCTGGTAAATGATTTCTGGTAAAATGTCTGGCTTTAAAATTTTGGTCAAGGAACACACTGAGTGTCTGTGTGAAATAAAGAATTATATTTTCACATTTTTCAATATTGTCACCTGTGTCTGCTGACAGTTTGCCTCTCTTAGCTTAAAGGGTACTCTGTGCCTGTGTCTCATGTCACTTTGTGCCTGCCCATATCTCTCTTTGTGTGTGTCATTTCTCTCTTTGTGTGTTTCTCATGTCACTCTGGTAAATGTTTTCTGGTAAAATGTCTGGCTTTAAAATTTTGGTCAAGGATCACACTGAGTGTCTGTGTGAAATAAGGAATTATATTTTCACATTTTTCAATAATGTCACCTGTGTCTGCTGACAGTTTGCCTCTCTTAGCTTAAAGGGTACTCTGTGCCCGTGTCTCATGTCACTCTGGTAATTGTTTTCTGGTAAAATGTCTGGCTTTAACATTTTGGTCAAGGATCACACTGAGTGTCTGTGTGAAATAAGGAATTATATTTTCACATTTTTCAATAATGTCACCTGTGTCTGCTGACAGTTTGCCTCTCTTAGCTTAAAGGGTACTCTGTGCCTGTGTCTCATGTCACTCTGGTAATTGTTTTCTGCTAAAATGTCTGGCTTTAAAATTTTGGTCAAGGATCACACTGAGAGTCTGTGTGAAATAAGGAATTATATTTTCACATTTTTCAATAATGTCACCTGTGTCTGCTGACAGTTTGCCTCTTTTAGCTTAAAGGGTACTCTGTGTCTGTGTCATGTCACTTTGTACCTGCCCAATCTCTCTCTTTCTGTGTGTCATTTCTCTCTTTGTGTGTGTCTCATGTCACTCTGGTAAATGTTTTCTGGTAAAATGTCTGGCTTTAAACTTAGGGTCAAGGATCACACTGAGTGTCTGTGTGAAATAAGGAATTATATTTTCACATTTTTCAATAATGTCACCTGTGTATGCTGACAGTTTGCCTCTCTTAGCTTAAAGGGTACTCTGTGCCTGTGTCTCATGTTACTTTGTACCTGCTCCATCTCTCTCTTTGTGTGTGTCTTTTCTCTCTTTGTGTGTGTCATTTCTCCCTTTATGTGTGAGGCAGGCACAGAGAACCCTTTAAGCTAAAAGATGCAAACTGTGAGCAGACACAGGTGACAGTATTGAAAAATGTGAAAATATAATTCCATAGTTCACACAGACACTCAGTGTGATCCTTGTCAAAAATGTTAAAGCCATACTTTTTACCATAAAACATTTACCAGAGTGAGATGAGACACACGCAAACAGACAAATGATACACACAAAGCGAGAGAGATGGGGCAGGCACAGAGTGAGATGACACACAGGAACAGAGTGAGATGAGACACAGGCACAGAGTACCCTTTAAGCTTAGAGATTGAAACTGTGAGCAGACACAGGTGACATTATTGAAAAATGTGAAAATATAATTCCTTATTTCATACAGACACTCAGTGTGATCCTTCTCAAAAATGTTAAAGCCATACTTTTTACTATAAAACATTTACCAGAGTGAGATGAGACACACACAAACAGACAAATGATACACACAAAGAGAGAGAGATGTGGCAGGCACAGAGTGAGATGATACACAGGCACAGAGTGAGGTGAGACATAGGCACAGAGTACCCTTTAAGCTTAGAGATGCAAACTGTGAGCAGACACAGGTGACATTATAGAAAAATGTGAAAATATAATTCCTTATTTCATACAGACACTCAGTGTGATCCTCGTCAAAAATGTTAAAGCCATACATTTTACCAAATGACACATACAAAGAGAGAGATGGGGCAGGCACAGAGTGAGATGACACACAGGCACAGAGTGAGATGAGACACAGGCACAGAGTGACATGAGACACAGGCACCAAGTGAGATGGTGCAGGCAGAGAGTGAGATTAATAATGAAACTGTACTGCACTGTTGCTGTGACACAGTTGCTGTGGTATAAACTTACTTATGTTGTAAACTAGTGTTTATATCGTTTACTTATTGTAATTGCTATGTAGTATGTTTGTAGTGGGCTATAATATGTTATTTTTTCTTTACCACAGATTGTAATCATCTATAGAAAGATAAAAGAATATGCCAACGAAGGAAAGACAACAAAAAATATATAAACATGATTTATGGTCCAAGAAAACACAAATAGAAGATTCATTCAAAACACAATCTTCAGTGAAAAAAAAGAATGCTCCTGGTAAGGAAACAAAAGACTTTTAAAGGAAATTAAAAAAAAGATGTTATTTCAAAGAAAAAAAAACATCTTTAAATACAAAGAAAAAACTGTGCCCCTCAAAAAATGTTAGACCTGTAGAAGGAGATGATATTCTCTATAGCAATAGAAGGAGAAATCAATTTATTGACATTCGTAGACGAATGTTTTATAACAGAATAGTTTCAAATTTATTAAAACATGTAAATATGTATCAAAAGGAGAGTGCTTTTTACAAGAAGAAAAAAAGCATAGTGAAGATTGTGGATCAGGCATTTAAAGTGAAAAATAAATTATATGGTTTAGTAATCAATAGAATTTGTACACTAGATAAGGTAATCAATGTGTTCAAATCAAAATGTAAGAGGAAAAGAGTAATTAATCAGACTATTTTTTGTGATGTTTTTTCTGGAGAACGGAAGCATAGTTCAAGTTGTGAGCCATTTTTTAATGAAGAAAGTTACTTTCAGGATAATGATTTGGTGCATGCAGTTTACACCAGTGGTCGAGCATATGAGGTGAAGGGCGGTTGTCCGGTTGAAAAAGAAAAAATTGTGCCTAGAAATGCAGAAGAGGTGTTCGCTGATGAAGTTTTAGGGAGATGTCCTAAGGCTCCAGTGTATACTTGGAATTGTAGTAGTATTTGTAGTGTGCGAAAGGATTCAATTGATTTGTTTCTCAATTTCTTACGGACATATACTAAGAAAAGTATAAAACAAAAGATAAAGATTTTGCAAGAGTTAGATCCTTGTAGAGTGAGAGAAAAAACAGGTTTGCATGGGCATTCACTGGCTTGTCTTTCAAGAAAAGTATGTCAGAGTGTTTTTCACCATTTTAGGATGTTAGCAGTGCATCATAATAAAGTGAGGAAATTAGTGAGAAGGTTGTATTATGCAAAAAGTCCAGCACTTAAGCTAAAACAGTTAAACAGTGCTCTTTTGCATGGAACTGAATTAGATGTGAAGAACATTTGCGAAGAAATTGAGTTTTGTTACTTTGGTGAAAAAGAGGACAGTGTAGAAACTGATACAGTAATAGAAGGTAATGTGGAAGAGAATGTAGAGAGTTCAAGTACAGACAAATTTGAACATGAACTTACAAAGTTTAAGGTTAATTCAAGTGAAAGGCCTAATTTTTCTTGTGTGTGTTGTCAACGAACTCATTATCAGAATCAGACTAGATTAGTTGATTTATATGTAAAAAGTGAAATGGAAAATAATGATGAGTGGAAGGGTTTTGCAACTTATTTGTTGGTAGAAAATTGTTTTGATTTGGGTTCTGATCAACGTATTTGTAAATATTGTTATAATAAATTAAATGAAAACAGAATGCCTGCTAGAGCTGTTCATAATAATCTGGAGTTGGTAGACATTCCTTCTGAATTGATGGATTTAAATACCTATGAATCTATTCTGATTCAATGTGTGCATCCTTTTCAGGCTATTGTTCGCATGGAGCCTAAGACAGGGAAATTGCCTCCTTCAGATTTACAGAGAGGATTAAAGGGAAGAGTTGTTTATTTGCTTCTAGATTTTAAGAAAAACATTGATAGAATTGGTGTAGAAAAAGTAGAAGAGGAACCTCTGGTTATTCTAGTTAATGGTGTTCCAACAAAGAGTAAAAAATCGGGCAAGAATTAGTGGATGTTAGGAAAGTCAAAAAGGCAATGTTGAATTTGGTAAAAAATAATCACTACTACAAAAATGTATATGTTGGAGAAGAGGAAACAACTGTAGAAGAGGACAGTGATTTCTCAGCTGGGCAAATTGAAAAAGTTGATGTCTCTAGAAGTGAAGAAATTTATGAACATTATAGTGTTCATCCATTGCATTCCAAAGAAGTAATGTGGAATGCTATTTACTTGTTTCAAATGAAAAAAGCAAAAGGAAGTCCCATTAGTGTATGGGAAGAAAGTTTGGAAGCTTGTTGTTTTCCACAGTTATTTCCAACAGGTCAAGGTGGACGATATGACGACCGACCTGTTCAAATTCCTGCATCTGAATACCGGACTTTAAGATTATATGCAGAAGATCCAAGGTTTCGTCAATGCATTCCATATTTGTTTCATCTACTGTTTGAGAGTGACTTGTCTGGACTTTCTTATGCAGTGAACCATATACTGAAAAGTGGAGTACATCTGCAAAATGTTTCGGCAAGGGACTTTATGGATAAAGTCAAACTGCAAGACAGTGTTTTGGAATCTCAGCTAATTAATCTCATGGCATGTCAGCGTGGTACTAACGAGTATTGGTACCGTCGTCATGGGGAATTGAAATGTATGCTAAGAAACTTAGGAACTCCTACATGGTTCCTCACTTTTAGCTGTGCTGAGTATGCTTGGGAAGACTTACTTCAATTTCTATGAGAGGCAAATAAAAACATTGAAAATATTGAATACAAGACACCTGGAGAACTGTGCTCTTTGGATCCAGTTAATGTATGCAGGTATTTCAATCATAGGTTTGAAGCTATGATGTCTTTTATCACAAACAAAAAAAATCCTCCGCTTGGAGAGGTTTTGGATTTCTTTTGGAGAAAGGAGTATCAAGCAAGAGGTGCTCCTCACATACATATGCTGCTATGACATCAAGTTTTACGCTTTCAAACCCATCGTTGTGGAAAATACTGTCGTCGAAAATACAAATCCAAGGACAAGTTCTATACAAAATGTTGTTTTGCATTTCCACGTCCAGTAACATCGAAAGGAAGAGTGAACAATTTTATGTCTTCTCTGCGACATACTGTGACAAGAAAATTACCGAAAAATACATACAACCTAAGAAGAAATGAAGAGTCGAAATACATAAATGACTACAACCCAGTCATCTTGTCCATGTGGAATGATAATATGGATATTCAATATGTTGCTGACAACTCTATTGCTGTGGCTCGATATGTGACGTCTTACATCACAAAATGAGAAAAGATGGATCTGAAGGAAATGTGGGAGGAAATTTCACATGAAGAGTCTAAGTAAGAAATTATACAGTAACAGTCTGAAGATGTTGTCGCATCGAGAAATTGGAGCATATGAATGTTCTGATCGGTTATCATCAGCAAGTCTATATGCCAAATCTAGAACAATCATTTGGGTGAGACTAGGTCTTGCTGCAACAAGAAACCGAGTTTTGAAATCTGTACAAGAAATAGAGTATTTGGCGGAGAAAGAACCAAACAGTACAGATATTTTGAAGACAAACATGTTGGATACATACTATCCAAATAGAAGTAGTCATCTTGAGAACGTTTGTCTCTATGAAGTTCTGCAAACCTATTCTTTTAAGAGGAACATCACAGAAGATATCAATAAAGGTGTATATGCTGTAATTGGATGTGAAGGATGTCTGGTGAAACAAAGAAAAGGCCATTTGATTAATCATCGAAAATTGAGTTGTGAATCTCCTGACAAAAGGGAATTTTACTATTTAGCTCTTTTGCAACTCTTTAAGCTATGGCGTACAGAAGAGGAACTTCTTGGAGATTTTCTCAGTTATGAAGATTCGTTAAATGCAACCAAGGATACCAAAGAATGTCCTGTTTTTTCAAGTTATCTGCAAATGTTGAACGAGGAAATACAGCAAGAAGCTACAATTGCAGCAGAGATTGCTAGAGACAGTTCTCAAGACAGCCAGAGTTCTGCTTCATTGAGTCAGGATCTACTAGGAGGACCAATTATCCAAAATGAAGCTGCCACTGCAATGGATGAAGTGGAAAGAGCCATGGAACAAGCTCAGGAGGATGTAGTTAACTTAGAAGATTTGGAAAAAGAACTAAACGTTGAGCAGAGACAAATATATGACGAAGTCAGAGAACAGATTGAGCATGGTTTATGTCATGAGAAAAAAGAGTGCTGATGTACATCATTTATACCTGTCCGACTGCACGTGTGTGGAGAAGCTGGAACTGGAAAAAGTTTTCTGATTAAAGCAATTGCAACTAATATGCAGAAAAGAACGGAGTCATCGCTGTCTTGTGTTGTTACCGCTCCAACTGGGTTGGCAGCACATAACATTAAAGGGATTACTTTACATCGTTTATTGATGCTGCCAGTAGAGAATGATAATAAATTATAATACCACAAGCTATCTGGAGAAGCTTGTTATGAAGTTTCAAGAGTCCTAAAGAAAATGATATCAAATGTAATGCTTGCTTTTGTGCATTTAAGAATGCAAGAAATTCTTAAAACAGACTATGATGTGTTATTTGGAGGCAAACACATCATTGTTTTTGGAGATCTACTGCAACTAACTCCAGTGAAAAGACAGCCAGTGTTTAAAATGCTTACGCATGAAGACACCAGGAAGTGCTTAGGAAGCATTGGAAATGTTAACATATGGTTAAATTTCAAATATGCAGAACTGCTTCAAAATATGCGACAGGCAAAGGATGAAGATTATAAAAATATTCTACAAGATGTAAGAATTGGAAAACTAACTGAGCATGGCAATGAAGCTTTACTTGGACGATTAATTTCAAATTTGTTTCCAAATGAAAATATTCTCCCAGAGAATATTTTTAAGAAAATTCCTGAAAACAAATCTGTCATATGCTTGATGCCAACTCTGCAAGAATGTTCAATCTTCAACAACAAAATGTTAAAGATGGAAAATCAAGAGATTGTGCAACTGGAAGCTATTGATAAAATAGAACATGAAGGAGCAACTATTATTTTGTCAGAAAAGTTTAAATCAAAATTAGATTCTTTAGAGAAGACAATATCTAAAACTGTTGGTATGGAAAAGACTCTGTATGCATCTTTAAATTGTCGTATAATTTTATGACATAATTTACATGTGGAAAGAGGTTTAGTAAATGGAGCAATGGGTCATGTTGTGGATTTTGTGAATTACCGAAATCGAGATGGAATTGAAATTATAAAAATTAAATTTGATGGTATTGAAGAAGTACAACAAATCAGTTGTTGTTCTGCCCGTTTATTGCTAGTGAAAGATGTATATGTCCGCAGAAAATAGTTTCCTGTTTCTTTGGCATATGCAGTAACTATTCATAAATCTCAAGGTTTAAGTGTTGGTAGTGCTTTGGTGAATATTGGAAATTCTGTTTTCAAGGAGGGTATGGCATATGTTGCTTTATCTCGAGTCAGAACTTTATCAGGATTGTACTTGATTGATTTTGATGAGACAAAGATTAATGCAGATCTAAATTGTGTAAAAAAATATAATAGGTTAAGAAGAGAGTATACTCCAAATTTACCTCAATATCCTCTATTTGAAAAGCGTGTGGTAGGCCGAAAAAGAAGAAATGAGAAAAATTGTAGTGAAGTTGTAGAAAAAAGAAAAAAGGTACACGAACCAGTAATTGTAAGCAGAAACTAAATGGATTCAGTTAAAGATGTTGTTGGATATCCGTTTGAAAATAGTTCTGGTGTCAACTGCTATGCTAATGTAGTGGTTAATGTTGTTTTCTTTCTCCAAACTGTACAAGAACAGATTGCTGAAAATCGTGATCAAACATTTTGTTGTTTATCAAATTCTGTATTAGAGAAATGTAGCAGTGATAGAACAAAAATACAAAGTGTTTCTGAAATTCGATAGGTTTTAGACATATGTTCTGGTCTAAATCAATTTTCACAGAATATTCAGCAAGATTGTCAGGAATTTCTAATGTATATGCTTGTTGTATTGCAAGATGAAGGTGTAGATGTAGAAAATCTTTTTGGCCTTTCTTATAAATGTCAACATGACTGCGACAATTGCTCCTTTTCAAGTAGTACTACAGTAGACACTGAAAGATTTATATATTTGACTTTACCAGCTTGCAAATCAGTGTCTTTTAATAATCTAGTTAGAGAAGCAAATCAAAACATGGTCTGTACTCAATGTAAATCTGCAATGCTATCAACTTTATTTTTACGAAGATATGGACAGTATGTCATTTTAATGTTCCAACGATGTAGACCTGATGGAACTAAATTGACAACATTAATTAAAAATTGTGTGGCTTCTCAATTATCAATTTCAGGAAGAACCTTTACAACTGCAGCAATTATTTACAATGATGGTCCTTCAACAACATCAGGACGTTACGCAGCTTATTTAAAATGTCAGAAAGGCTGGAAACACTGTAATGATACTCAATTGACTTTCAAACAACGTTTGCCTTCTGACTTACTAAATTCTTACCTAGTGTTCTTACAACCGAAATTTTAGGGTAGGTAATTGGCCTATGAAGGTTGCAGCAGTTAATATAACTTAGTTTGTTGTTCAAAATTACTTTCTGAATAAGAGTGATGAAGATAATAAAAAACATGTAGTTGTCATAGAGATAGTATATGTATATCATATAGTGTGTGCTGTGAGTATTATAAAAATTATTTATAAAAAGTAAGCTAGAGGTGGATATAAAACTCTTGTTTCATAATGTAAAAGATGTTGGAGCTTTTCTTTCAGAAAGTCGGGTAAATGACAAATAAAGAATACTCTGGACTAATTTCCAAAGAAAAGGACTTTCCATATACTATTTGGCCTTGTGGAAAAGTGGATGGATCAAAAGTGAGTTTAGATATGTTTTTTCAAAATTTTTCATTATTTAAGAAAAAGATTTCATGGGTTTTTTAACCACAATCATTTTGATTGTGTTTTATTTGCCCGCTGTTATATGATGAGTACTATTGAAGTCACTGTTTTAAGTGAAATTTGATATATTCTGAGAACAGCAAAAATAAACCATATAACATGTTGTTGAAATTATTTTGTATTTTCTATTATTAAATATATATTATTTTCCCATTCTCTTATGCTCACTTACCTATTTTCACCCTCTATCACTGCTCTTAACTCACCCTCACTGGCCTTTTTTCACTCTCACTCACCTCCCTTCCCTTATTCCATTTTCCTCACTTATTCTCATTAACCACTCATTCACGGCCTTTTCCCTCTATCCTATCCACTACTTTCCAGCTGTCAGTCACTCTACTTCACTCCCCTTCCCCTTGTTTCCTTTCTTTGTTCCCTCAATAATTCCCCTTCTCTCACTCACCTTATTACACTTCACTCCCTCCTTCTCTTACTTCCTCTGTCCTCTCACATCCTCACTCCCTTTCCCTCACACCCTGTCTCTTAGCTTCAGTCTCTGGATCCTCTCACTGTCTCACTCCTCTTCCGTCATGCTTACTCCCTAAAACTCATCCACACTCCCTTACTTACCTTTCTTTGCTCTCTTACTCAGTTCCTTTCTGCCACTCTTTCCTTCACTACCTCTATATTCTTACTCCTTCACTTCCTTTGTCTCAAGCTCACTTACTTTTATCCTCTCTTTATTTTCCCTTTTTCATCAACCTCCCTGCCCTTCACTCACCCTCCCTCACCCTTGTTAATCTTCTACTTTGTCTCTTGTATTGTAAAATATATATTATAAATATTGTAACTTATTTTGTTTTGTCTTTCACAGATATAAATTTTAATGAAAATATGAAACTAAGTTTACATTACTTATAAGGTAAGTTTGATGTACAAAATTTACTTTCCCTATACTCTTTTCCTTAACCTCACTACTCTTCTCTGATGCTCCCACACCTCTGTTCCCTTATTGTTCCCTTGCCTCACTTATTCTGAATTCCCACGTTTACTCCCCTTTTCCACACTCCTCTCTTACACTCACCTTCTTTCAGACCTTCTCCTTTACTTTCTTTCCTCTCTCTTTTCTTACTTTATTGCTTCACTCTTTTCCCTTCCCTTACTCTCCTTACTCCACTTCACTAACTCCTTCTCTTTCTCCCTCTGTCCTCTTAGTTCTACACTCCCCTTCCCTCAATCTCTTTCTGTTAGCCTCATTCTCTCTGTCCCCTTAGTCTCTCACTCCTCTTCTGTCACGCTCACACCCTATAACTCAGCCACACTCCCACACTCACCTTCTTTCAGACTTTCTCCTTTACTTTCCTTCCTCTCTCTTACCTTCCTTCACTCCTTCACTGTTTTCCCTTCCCTTACTCTCCTTACTCCACTTCACTAATTCCTTCTCTTACTCCCTGTGTACTCTTACTTCTACACTCCCCTTCTCTCACTCTCTCTGTTACCCCCATTCTCTCCGTCCCTTTAGTCTCTCACTCCTCTTCTATCATGCTCACTCACTATAACCCAGCCACACTCCCACAGTCACCTTCTTTCAGACTTTCTCCTTTACTTGCCTTCCTCTCTCTTCCCTCCCTTCACTCCTTTACTGTTTTCCCTTCCCTTACTCTCCTTACTCCACTTCACTCATTCCTTCTCTTACTCCCTCTGTACTCTTACTTCTACACTCCCCTTCTCTCACTCTCTCTCTGTTACCCTCATTCTCGCCATCCCCTTAGTCTCTCACTCCTCTTCTGTCACGCTCACTGCCTATAACTCAGCCATACTCCCACACTCACCTTCTTTCAGACCTTCTCCTTTACTTTCCTTCCTCTCACTTCCCTTCCCTTTACTCCTTCACTGTTTTCCCTTCCCTTACTCTCCTTACTCCACTTCACTAATTCCTTCTCTTACTCCCTCTGTCCTCTTACTTCTACACTCCCCTTCCCTTATTCTCTCTCTGTTAGCCTCATTCTCTCCGTCCCTTTAGTCTCTCACTCCTCTTCTGTCATACTCACTCCCTATAACTCAGCCATACTCCCACACTCACCTTCTTTGAAACCTTTTCCTTTACTTCCCTTCCTCTCTCTTCACATCCTTTACTCCTTCACTGTTTTCCCTTCCCTTACTCTCTTTACTCCACTTCGCTAATTCCTTCTCTTACTCCCTCTGTCCTCTTACTTCTACACTCCCCTTTTCTCACTCTCTCTCTGTTACCCACATTCTCTCCGTCCTCTTAGTCTCTCACTCCTTTTCTATCACGCTCACTCCCTATAACTGTGCCATACTCCCACACTCATCTTCTTTCAGACCTTCTCCTTTACTTTTTCCTCTCACTTCCCTTCCTTTACTCCTTCACTATTTTTCCTTCCCTTACTCTCCTTACTCCACTTCACTAATTCCTTCTCTTACTCCCTCTGTCCTCTTACTTCTACACTCCCCTTCCCCTCATTCTCTCTCTGTAAGCCTCATTCTCTCCGTCCCCTTAGTCTCCCACTCCTCTTCTATCACGCTCACTCCCTATAACTGAGTCATACTCCCACACTCACCTTCTTTCAGACCTTCACCTTTACTTTCCTTCCTCTCTCTTTCCTTCCTTCACTCCTTCACTGTTTTCCCTTCCCTTACTCTCCTTACTCCACTTCACTAATTCCTTCTCTTACTCCCTCTGTCCTCTTACTTCTACACTCCCCTTCCCTCATTCTCTCTCTGTTAGCCTCATATCTCCGTCCCTTTAGTCTCTCACTCCTCTTCTGTCACGCTCACTCCCTATAACTCAGCCATACTCCCACACTCACTTTCTTTGAAACCTTCTCCTTTACTTCCCTTCCTATGTCTTCCCATCCTTCGCTCATTCACTCTTTTCCCTTCCCCTACTCCCCTTACTCCACTTCAGTAACTCCTTCTCTCAATCCCTCTGTCCTCTAACTTACTCACTCCCCTTCTCTCACTCTCTCTCTGTTACCCCCATTCTCTCCGTCCTCTTAGTCTCTCACTCCTCTTCTATCACCCTCACTGCCTATAACTGAGCCATACTCCCACACTCACCTTCTTTCAGACCTTCTCCTTTACTTTACTTCCTCTCACTTCCCTTCCTTTACTCCTTCATTGTTTTCCCTTCCCTTACTCTACTTCACTAATTCCTTCTCTTACTCCCTCTGTCCTCTTACTTCTACACTCCCCTTCCCTCATTCTCTCTCGGTTAGCCTCATTCTATCCGTCCCTTTAGTCTCTCACTCCTCTTCTGTCACGCTCACTCCCTATAACTCAGCCATACTCCCACACTCACCTTCTTTCAGGCCTTAACCTTTACTTCCCTTCATCTCTCTTCCCATCCTTCGCTCCTTCACTCTTTTCCCTTCCCTTACTCCCCTTACTCCACTTCAGTAACTCCTTCTCTCAATCCCTCTGTCCTCTAACGTACTCACTCCCCTTTTCTCACTCTCTCTCTGTTACCCACATTCTCTCCGTCCTCTTAGTCTCTCACTCCTTTTCTATCACGCTCACTCCCTATAACTGAGCCATACTCCCACACTCACCTTCTTTCAGACCTTTTCCTTTACTTTCCTTCCTCTCACTTCCCTTCCTTTACTCCTTCACTGTTTTCCCTTCCCTTACTCTCCTTACTCCACTTCACTAATTCCTTCTCTTACTCCCTCTGTCCTCTTACTTCTACACTCCTCTTCCCTCATTCTCTCTCTATTAGCCTCATTCTCTCCGTCCCTTTAGTCTCTCACTCCTCTTCTGTCACGCTCACTCTCTATAACTCAGCCATACTCCCACACTCACCTTCTTTGAAACCTTCTCCTTTACTTCCCTTCCTCTCTCTTCACATCCTTCGCTCCTTCACTCTTTTCCCTTCCCTTACTCCCCTTACTCCACTTCAGTAACTCCTTCAGTCAATCCCTCTGTCCTCTAACTTACTCACTCCCCTTCTCTCACTCTCTCTCTGTTACCCACATTCTCTCCGTCCTCTTAGTCTCTCACTCCTTTTCTATCACGCTCACTCCCTATAACTGAGTCATACTCCCACACTCACCTTCTTTCAGACCTTCTCCTTTACTTTCCTTCCTCTCACTTCCCTTCCTTTACTCCTTCACTGTTTTTTCTTCCCTTACTCTCCTTACTCCACTTCACTAATTCCTTCTCTTACTCCCTCTGTCCTCTTACTTCTACACTCCCCTTCCCTCATTCTCTCTCTGTTAGCCTCATATCTCCGTCCCTTTAGTCTCTCACTCCTCTTCTGTCACGTTCACTCCCTATAACTCAGCCATACTCCCACACTCACCTTCTTTCAGAACTTAACCTTTACTTTCCTTCCTGTCTCTTTTCTTCTTTTGCTCCTTCACTCTTTTCTCTTCCCTTACTCTCCTTACTCCACTTCACTAACTCCTTCTCTTACTCCCTCTGTCCTCTTATTTCTACACTCCACTTCCGTCATTCTCTCTCTGTTAGCCTCATTCTCTCTGACCCCTTAGTCTGTCACTCCTCTTCTATCACGCTCACTCCCTATAACACAGCCACACTCTCTCACTTATGTTTCTTTCCTCCCTCACTTAGTCTTCTACTCTCACTTTTTATTTCACTTTCTCTATCTCTTCACTCCCTTACTCACCTTGTCTCACACTCACTTGCCTTTATCCAGTCTGTATCTCCACTCTTTCCTCAACATCACTGCTCTTTTCTTACCCTTCCACACCCCCGTTCCTTTACTACATTTTCTTCACTTATCCTCATTCCCCATGTTCACTCTCCTTCTCCTCACTCACCTCCCACACTCACCTTCTTTCAGTCCCCCTACTTCACTTCCCTTCCCCTCTCGTCCCTTTCTTTGCTTTCTCGCTCATTTTCCTCTCCTCTCTCACTACACGCCACTTCAGTTACTCTTTTTGAGTTTTTTTAAGAATACAGCTCTGTTTTGAGAATTGGAGGTAGTTCTAAAAAGAACTTTTTTTTTTCTTCTTTTTTAGTTTTTTTCTCAACAAAAACAAAAACAGGGAATGTCAAACTGCTCAACAGGCGCAAAAAAAAGTATCAAAATTAGGGCTGGGGACGGCAGCGGTGATTTTCTCTGGTAGCAGCTTACTTGTTTTAGACTCCATACAAACTATGGTCTGAAATGGATGTACAGATTGAATAAGAATAGACTCCTATACATTTAAATCTGCCAGTTCCTGAGCAATAGGTACCAACTCTTAGTTGTTATGTGCTGGTCTAGCTGGCATTTTGTTTTTTTCTAATTTGTTGTAACAGTACTTATAAATAACTTGATCACTAGCCAAGTCAAACTGACTTTCTACAAATAAATAAATACAAAATTGCTGCCATTCATGATTGTTTTCCTTTTCATTTTTTTGAATATAAATCAAAATTCCTAGTTTGACTTCTATGGTAAGTACATCAACAACAAATACAAATATAGTTTGGTTTTTCAGATGAAACTGTACTAAACTTTGTAATTTCTTTGGCAAACTCATCAATACTAATCTCTTTCTCGTGCTCCTCAACACCTACACTTATCAAACTCTCAGTTTCTCTACACTCCTCCTCTGAACCAAATAAATGAAACTGTAAATCATCAACATTCATTCTCTACATCTGATACAGAGCTGTGTAAAAGATCTGTGTTCATTTCACTTAAATATAATGCAGGAGTTTTTACATAGTAGAGTCTCCTTACTAACTTCCACATTGCAGAGTGGTATACAGCTAACATTCTTAAATGATTAGAGATACTTTGGCACACTTTTCTTGAAAGACAAGCCAGAGAATGACCTTGCAACTTAGTATATGTTCTTACTTTAAATAGATCTAGCCCTTGTAACATCTTAATCTTCTGTTTAACACTTTTTTTGGCATATTCTCGTAAAACAAATTATGTCAATAGACTCCTGTTGAATACTGCTATAATCCCAGATACATAAAGGAGCTTGTGTACGCCTCCCTTGAACTTCTTAAGCTATTTCTTCTTCCACAATCCTAGGAATAATTTTTTCTTTTGGAATGGGAGAATCATCTTTCACCTCATAGCCTCGACCACTAGTATTAACTGCATGTAATAATGTGTTCTCCTGAAAATAGATTTCTTCATTAAAGAAAGGCTTGGTATTGAAAGTGTACTTCCATTTACCAGTAAAAGTTTTACAAACGTTACTTCTATTAACCAGTCTTTTTTTTTGCTTTTCACCTTCATAAACACCACTGTTTTATCCAATGTTCTCATTCTCTTCAATATTAATATAAATAATTTTTGTTTCAATTCAAAAGTTCTATCTACTACACTTTCAATCTGTTGCTTTTTCATAGAAGCTGCTGAACTTTTTATATATTTTTTTAAAATATTTTGAATTCTTCTATCCTCATGCGCTTTTTGCCTCCTTGTAATATGCGTTGTTTTCCCATAAAATGATGTTTTTTACCATGACAATTGTTGTTTTCCTTCTGATTTGTTTCAACTTTTTTAAATCTCTGTAACACTGTTTTAAGAAACTATTTCGTTCTCTTACCAGAATAGTTTTTTCCAGTGTGACCTTTTGCACTTATTCTAATTTCCTCGTTTGACTTTTCTTTAAGTAGTACTGTTTTTTTTGCTCTTCTCTTTTCATGTTTTCTAGCCATCTTCAATTGTTTTCCTCAAATAAAGTAAATATCTAAAAAACAAAGAATAGTTTCAATAGTTTGTTAGCTCAATCAATAATTTTAAATTAATGTTATATTAATATTCATAGTATTCAATAAGCATTTGCTTACAATTACAAAGGCATTCTCTTCATAACAAATAAATATGTAGGATACCTAACTATGCACATTAGCAAAGCTGTAAATGGTTGAGAGTCTGGAAGTAAACATTTATAAATTACTGTAAACTTTCATTTTGTAAATCTCTGTACAAGATGTATGCACCACTTTTTGCTTATAATACAGGTTAGTCAGATTTTTAACTCTATATTCCAGTGGTTCTATGATCGCTACCTAGGTAAATGATCTAGCATTTAGCATCTCAATGTTGTAGTAGAACTTCCGTGACACCTACATAGGTAACAGATCTCTGCTTCTGCGATTGAAAGGTAGAGTAGGACTGACCAGATTTGTGCACCTGTATGATAAGCTACATTGTTTTTAAGTTGGGGTCATCAGTTGCACAACTCGTGTCAAGATACATATACGAGTAGACGCATACCTCAGTTACGAGAGCAGGCAGACCCTTAAACTTGACAAAGTGCACTTCCCATTTCAAGCAGACACCTACATTTATACGGCCTACTTCGAGTGAACCTTTCCAGTGACATCATACATAAAAATAAACCTAGAAATAGAATACCTGTGCGCCAGACATCATCTAAATTTTTGTAGAACAAGGTGTATGTGTTCCTTTCTGCTCAAAATACAGGGCACATGGGTATTGGCAGTCTATTTGAGGGAGATCTGTGACACCTATATATATAGTTAAGACATGTTTGCCTCTGCGACCGAATGATAGAGCAGAACTGAGAAGATTTGCGCACCTGTATGAGGAGCTACCAGGTTTCTAAGCTAGCATCTTTAGATGCACAGCACGTGTCATAATACATGTACAAGTAGACACATACCTCAGTCCCGAGAGCATACAGACCATTAAACTTGACAGTGCGCACGTCCCATTTCATGCAGACACCTACATTTATATGGCCTACTTTGAGTGTACCCTTCCAGAGACTCATACGAACTAGCCTAATCACTCTTTCCTCTGCCAACATGTCTTAAACCTCACTTTTCATTTGCAGCTTCATTATTCACCAACTACTCGAAATGTTGGGTCTAGCCAAATATAAAACAGCAACCCTTTCCATGTCACTGTTGTTAGTCTCAAAACATTTCCAAATGATAGGATAGGATAATTTTTATAAAGCGCACTTATAACCGAAGGTGTCAAGGCACTGCGCAGACAGAGGAGGAGAGAAGCGCACTTGCAGCCATCTAAGACGAAAATAGCCATGTTTTCAAAAGTTTACTGAAAACCGGGAAAGAGTCCGCATTGGAGATGAAGGTAGGCAAGGAATTCCGATGCTTGATGGCTGCAATAGAAAAGGAGCGGCCGCCCCATCAGGTCCTGCGAAATCTAGGAGACACCAGTTTATACTGTGTGGAGGATCTCAAGGTCCTCCCAGGAGTATACCATTGGAACAGAATCTTCAAATGTGGTGAACCTTTACTGTGCATAGCCTTATATACCATGCTCAGAACCTTAAAGGAGATGCGCTTCCTGATAGGGAGCCAGTGCAAGGCACGAATACCCACCCTGGCTAACTGATGCTTCGGAATGTTAAGGATCAACTTTGCTGCTGCGTCCTGAACACCTGGGGCTGATGTTAAGGTATAAAGCGTTGCAACAGTCCAGCCGAGAGGTGACTAGTGCGATGATGGTAGACCGATGCAGTTCGGACGGAATGTACAGCAACACCTTTCTAAGAGTTATTAAAAGATAGAAATAAGTGCTGAATGTACAACTGACCTGGGCATCGAGGGTCAGACCCTCATCAACAGTGACCCCCAAATATTTTGCTATCCTAACTGGAACAGGAAGGGGACCACAGTCTGCATGCCACCAGGCAGTAGACCAGATAGAATTCTGTGAGACAAATATTAGCACATCTGTCTTGTCTGCATTGATCTTCAGTGCGTTGCCCTTCATCCAGCAAATAATCCTGGACATACACTGATTGAACTTCTCTGCACCAGATAGCAAATTGTTTGAGATTGAGACAATGATTTGTGTATCGTCTGCATAAGAGAACACCTGAAATCTGAACGACTGCACCAGCTCAGTCAAAGGTGTCCCATAGAGGTTAAAAAGAGTGGGGCTCAATGGCGATCCCTGGGCACCCCACAGGGAATGCCAAAAGCTTTTGCTCTAAAGCCTCCGCAGCTAATGATGTGAGTTTTGCCTGACATAAAGGAGTGGAGAAGCTGCAGTGCCTATCCCATGACTCCCACCTCCCACAAATGCAGAATCCGGTGCACTGGGGAGATGGTGTTGAATGCCGTCAATAGGTCGAGTATAATCAACACCGCTGATCCACCCTGATCAACCTGCATGCGAATACAGTCAGTGGCTGCAATGAGGGTAGACTCTGTGCTGTGACCAGTGCAAAACCTGTTCTGAGAGAGATCTAGGATCTCCTGGGATTCAATGTATTTCATCAGTTCAATGTTGATGGATTTCTCCAGGATTTTAGCAGTGGCGGGAAGAAGGAAAATTAGTCGAAAATGTTTGATCTCTAGGGGGTCTGCATTAGATTCTTTTGAGAAGCGGTGAGACAATGGCTTCCTGCCAGATGACCAGGTAGCTACCAGATAAAAGTATATAATTGAACACCTTGCACGTGAAATTTGCTACTAAGTCAGGAGCCAGTTTAAGTTTGGAGGGCATACAGGGATCCGAAGGAGCGCCAGATTATAGGCCCAGCAAAAGTTTCTTTGTTTGCTGAAATGTGATTTGAGGGAAAGTGGTGAGGACATTCTTCCTAGAGTCCTTGGTGAGTTTCTCAGTGACCGGTTCCTCAACTCCAGTAGGGATGAGCTTGTGAAAGATCTTAAGGACTTTGTCTTGAAAATAGACTGCTACTCTGTCGCAGAAGTCTTGGAAGGGGTTCAGCAGCTGTGTCCCAGGTGGCTCAGAAATCTCCTTTATGACTTTGAATAGTATGCTGGAGGAATTATCTGCCGAGGTGATGTTTTCAGTTAAAAAAAGGGATTTGGCCAGGAAGATGGCATGTTTATATTTCTGCAGAAGAGATTTTTGCTTAACTTTTTCCCTGGGGCAAGGGTCCCACCAACGGCATTTACGTTCTTGTCTATGGCATTCCCGCCTAAGGGAAATGAGCTTTTCCGAGAGCCATTGGGCCAAAGGTTTTGCTCTTTTAATAATATGGTTCTTACAGGGGAAACAATGTCTAGGGCTTCATTGGTCCAAACGGGGAAATCTGCTCCATTGGGAGGGTGCATAATATGCTTCCTGTCAGATGCCATGGCCAAGGCAGCTTCCTAATTTGCGGCTGTGATCTTATTTAGTTCCTTGCAACGTATATGCCTCGATGAGGGATCATTCACCTCGATAGGGCATGGTGGAAAATCCTTAAACTCAATGCCAGTGATCAGGCCAGCTGAGAGGCTGAACTGCCTCGATCACTGAGTTATTGTGGTTAGTGAAAATGTCATCCAAGGTGTGACCGGCTGTATGAGTTAGAGAACTAACAAGTTGTTCATACCCCAAAGTTGTCATTAGATCTAAAAGGAGAAACAAGCCATTATCCTGTTTGTTTTCAAGATGAAAGTTGAAATCCCCTAGGATGGTATATTGAGCAGTGGTTACAAACGGATCCAGGATTTTACACCAAGTCTCCATAAACCTGGCTCTTGGACCTGGCGGACGATATACTGAAGGCCTGAGAAGTTTCAGTTCTCAGATAACTTAATCCCGAACTAGGCTGCTTCCAGTAGAAAGCCAGGGTCACTGTCCACAGTGCTAACGGTGCATCTGTAGGATCCCCGAGCCACCAGTGCCAGGCTGCCTCCTCTTTGGTCTGGGTAGTCACATTTTAAGAATAGTGTAGCCCAGAGCAATTGCGTCTTTCAAGTCGTGACCCAAGCTCTCCCTAGACCACGTCATCGTGACAAAGAGGCAGTGCAGATTGAGTGTTTGGATGGTTAGAGAAATTTCAGTTTTATGTTTGGGCATGGAACGAGCATTAATTAACCCCCCCGCCCTCTGAATTGAGCTGGACTTGTGCCCAGCCTTGATTTTGGTCCCTATCCCCTTCTCTACCCCCAGTCCGTGAGGCCTCCTGTAACAGCCTGGGTCAGAGGCCCTACCATTAATAGGGATGAAATTACAGTGCTGACAGTGTTCTACCTCCCCTGTAACAAGGCTATGTTTTTCCACACATCCCTCATGCTGTGGTTTAGGGTGCTTTGGTATTCCGAACAACAGTTCAGGAAACAAATGATAAATCATAAATCACAGTGTCAAAAACAATAAATTTCGATTTATAGAAAAAAGTCAGAAAACGGAGAGAAGAGAAAAAAAGGGAATAAAAGAAGGGGAGACACAGAATAAAAACTGTCAACAAAGGATTAAAAAAGTTATCACAAATTTATTATAAATAGTGCGCTCAGAAGAATAAGGGTTGGTTTATACAACAATACATAACATACAAACAAAACCAAACATGTGGCAAACAATAAATATGTTCCAAAAAAGGTACAACATATACAAAACTCATGTGTCTACTAAAATTTATGAGCCACAGATACGTCGATGGCGTTTCAACCGCTGTTAGAAGTTGCGATCATCATCAGGACAGGAATAATTCATAGAGCGTCAAAGTTATTTAAAATCCAAGCCGGAGCTATCACGTTCTAATCGCGTGTGCTTACAGAAATTTCGGGGTTGAATTATTAAAAGGTGGTTGCAAATCCCCAAAATTTTGGGAAATATAACTTGAATAATTCGTATAAAATATACATTAAGTCTGGAGAAAATAGAATTCAGTCCTCCTTCGGGGGCTTTTCAATCAGGAGCCCGTCTTAACGACCAGCGGCAGGTCTGAAAAATCCTGCGGCGTGGTTACTTCAATGGAAGTAACACATGAGTTTTGTATATGTTGTACCTTTTTTGGAACATATTTATTGTTTGCCACATGTTTAGTTTTGTTTGTATGTTATGTATTGTTGTATAAACCAGCCCTTATTCTTCTGAGCGCACTATTTATAATAAATTTGTGATAACTTTTTTAATCCTTTGTTGACAGTTTTTATTCTGTGTCTCCCCTTCTTTTATTCCCTTTTTTTCTCTTCTTCTCTCCGTTTTCTGACTTTTTTCTATAAATCGAAATTTATTGTTTTTGACACTGTGATTTATGATTTATCATTTGTTTCCTGAACAGTTGTTCGGAATACCAATTTACTGCCCCTGGTTCAGGTTGGTGGGTTGCCTCTGTGGTTGTGTAGTGGTTTAGGGTGCAGCTCAAGGAGGTGTGCCCTAGAGTAGGATTTTTCCAGAGCGCCCTGGCCCCTGGTGCCATCCAGGCGCAGACAGGCACAGATGGGCTTGACTTTGGCACGCCTGCTGCGCGCGCCCACTGCGCACCCAGGATAGCATCATCCTTAATGCCCTGAAGTGCAAAATGAGACTGACTGCCAACCTCCAAAATAGCAGACAGCCGAGGGTCAATGTACTAGTGCAGGGGGACTCTCTTGGCTCAAATAGGAAAATCTGCAGCGGACCAGATAGTCCATAACAGGGATGGCAAGTGAGAATCCCCAGGTGCGGTTAAAGGAAATCACCACTCCAGCATAGTGCAAGTAAGGAAGGTGAAATAAGAGTACTGCATGGGAATCTTAGTAAAAATAGCAATAGAATTGCTGAGCTAAAACCCTTATCAATTTTAAATGCCTGTAATGCCAGGTCAAGAGTAAGCAAAAGTGTGTCTTACTTCTCCACGCGTCCACATCAATGCGTGTCTTTGTGCCTATTCCTAGTGACATGATGCATAAAAAGAAACCTAAAAATAGTAGAATACCTGTGTTTCAGACCGCATGCTCTCTAAATGTGTGTAGAAGAAGGTGTGTGCATTCCTTTCTGCTCATGCACCTGGGAATTGAACAGTATTTTTAAAGGGGTTCTGTGACACCTGTAAGACATGTCTGCCTGTGCGACCGAATGATGTAGCAGAACTGAGAAGATTTGTGCATCTATATGAATAGCTATCAGGCTTTCAAGTAGCATCTTTAGATGCACAGCATGTGTCAGAATACATGTACAAGTAGAAACATATCTCAGTCACAAGAGCAGGCAGACCTTTAAACTTGACAGAGTGCACTTCCCATTTCAAGCAGAAACCTACATTTATATGGCCCACTTCAAGTGTACCTTTCCAAAGACCAAAACAAACTACCTAATCACTAATCCCTCTCTCAACATGTCTTAAACATCACTTTTCTCTTGTAGCTTTACTATTCACTGACTGCTTAGAATGTTGGACCTTACCAAATATAAAACAGCAACTCTTTTCTTGTCACTATTGTAAGTCTTATACTTTTAAATGTATTTCACGTATATATGATGTTGCAACACAAACTATTACAACGCATACATTTACAACTTGAGTTGACTTGAACGCAGATTCCATTACAATGCACACTATTACAATACAAGCCATTACAACACATGTGCCATTGTAATGCCAGCGTTGTAATGGATATTTCGCAAACACAGACTTATATAGACTTGGATACAGTTTAATACATCTGCCAACATGTTTTAAACCTCAGATTTCCCTACTACTTTCATTACAGACTCAAGAGGCACATATATTAGAATGCGCAACCTATTTCAATCTTCATTTCAGTACAATAAAACAGACTACAATACAAGTTCCTACGTTTGGTAATATATTACGAATATCATATTTCTCTAATGTTTTCCAAGCTTTATAAATAATACATTACAAACTTAAAAATATCATTACAAGCACTGAAGCACTCCTACACAAAACATAACACACCTTACACATTTGTATCTCACCTCTGAAATACTATTACAGAATTTGAAAATATCAGAGACTCCTAAAAGATTTTCTTTCCCACACAATAAATGTGATGCACCACTCCCAACAAAGTAAAACCAGTAATGGCAAACTTTGTCTCTCTTTCTACACACAAATGAATGCAAGTAACAAATCAAAATGCTCCATTACTTTTTTTTTTAATTCTAAAACCCATTTCGATTGGATGTACGTATTAACCCTTTATTACTCTCTTCTAAAAGTACCCAATCTGGTTCTGTAAATTACTGGAGTCGCGACTCCACCGCGGTGCCACAGTGTAGCGTCGCAAAGGAGTCATGAACCCTTACGGGACTTCAAAAACCTATTTCCAACAATACTAGTATTATTTTTTAAGAACACACCACTTCTAAACATAGTTCTAATTTGGGAAAACTTACTTTAGAAGCATGTCACATATATAGCTTACCATTTCATATTTTAAAACCACAGTTAACTTTTCAACCCTTCACCCATTCTGCTTAATCCTAGTTTCCATAGTAACAGTTTCTGCAACATTCGATTGTACCAGCAGGTCACAAGTTTACCATATTTTCAAATTCAGCACACTAGCTTGCAAATGCAAATAGCAGGTGTGGTTGACTTTTGCAAAATATTAGCTTATTCAGTCTACTGTACCTTTCAAACTTTTTTCTATAACCAATCAGAAAGATGCTTGCACAACAAAGTAATATGCATCCTATTTTTTGAGTACGCAATGTGTATTAACAACCAATCAGTTATCTGCATTTTCTAAAACAAACGTACTCAGCTACAGACATCTTTTGATGCCTTCCACAATCCCTTTAAAATGCTTACAGTATGGATTGTAGGACACAGCTATGTGTTCTGGGGAAAAGGTATGCTGAACACAGAGTTATTGACAAAGACCTAGGTTTGCAAAATGTGGATATTAAATGGTTTGTACAGAGAGGATTAAAGTGGCACCCATTGATGCCTTTGGTTAAAATATTTTGCATCTCCAACCCCCTGACCTCATGAATGTGCACAGCGGTGGCAATGACCTAGGCACATTGACTGGGGTAGAACTGGAAATCCTGACCAAGGATACCTTTGCACAACTGATGTTGTTTTTCCCTAATATGTTTGTATACTATAATATATGCCAAAGAGAGAAATGGAAGTGGTCAAATCAATTCTGTCCACAGATTGACAAAGCTAGGAAGCATGTTAATACAACTGTTTCTGCTTACCTCCGAGACCATAGGATGGGCTCTATCCATAACAATCGTATTTGACATGCATGACATCTACAGAAGTGATGGAGTTCACTTTGCAGATGAAGGCAACAGTGCTTCTCAACAACCTTAAGCTATGCATCCGGACTTACATGTTGCTACAACAAAGTCATAACGAACACAACGGCTCTTGTTAGGGCCACCCTAAAACCCAACAGTGAAAGTTATATATTGTTTAACATATATACTCTTTATGAATATTTTCTGGATTTGCGAACCCGTTACGAATCTACAAAACAAAAGCACAAATTCAATGTACTACAACATATTTCACTTTTCAACTTTAACTTTTAATTTATATTTTTTAATATTATTTCTAACTCTGTCAATTTTAATGTGATTACGAAGTTCAATCTCACTAGCTCTATAAAAAGTTCACAACTGTAACATCACCTTCTGAATTGTCTAGTATTTAATTATTTATTTGCATCCGCAAATAGGGTTGCGACTCCTACCACTAGAGGAAAAAAATCATTATTTAATGCCCACCATGGGGCATGCCCTCTATTTCATTTCCTCTATTTTTGGAGGGGGGCCATGTGGCCATGTGGCGCCCCTCCTAAAGCCATTTTTTAAGACCTGGGGACCCCATCCCCTGGGGTCAGGCCTTATCCTTTTTTTTTAAAGGAGTAGGGGGCCTGCGTGGACCCCCTACTGGGGCCGATAATGCCCCGGGGACCCCATCCCCTTGGGCATGGACACTTCCTTATGGACCGCGGGCGGAGCTCCAAGGTCCCCGCGGTCCCTGCCGGCTCGTCACCTCCTGCGGGAGCCGGCCTTGCTTTGGGGCAGAGGGAGCTGCAAATATGTTGGTAGCAGGTGCTGTAGGGGGCCGTGTGAACCCCTGCTTTTATCACATTTAGCCCTGGGGAGCTGGAGGTCTCTGGGGATGCATGGGGGCAGGAGCCTCCCCTACGCATTTCTTTAAAAAATAAAGCCCGGAAGGTGGTGGCTACCGGGGTTGGTGGGGCCAGTGTGCCCCCCTGCATTTAATGGACATAGCCCCAGGGAGGTGGTGGCTCCTGGGGCAGCATGGGGGGCAGGAGCCCCCCACACATTTATTTAAAAACTAAAGCCCCGGGGAGGTGGTGTCCCCGGAGCTGCAGAGGAGCCCACGTGGTCCCTGCATTTATTGAACATGGCCCGTGGGAGCTGTGGGTGCCCCTGCAAGCCCACACATGTATTTTGATGAATGCCCCCGGGACCTAGCCCACCTGGGGCTTCAAGAAAATGATGCGCGAGACATGGGGCTTTTTATTGTTTTATTTTTTTCAGAGGGATTCATGGACCCAACACAACTCCCACCCAAAATATTTTTTACCTTTTATGCTTGTGACGCGGTTTAACCGAATCACAAGATGGCTGCCAACAATTCCTGGTGTGAAGTGTTGGCAGCCAGTCAGATCTCAGGCATGAAATTGGGAGGGTTTGCGGATTCACCATGGCCACAGTTGTATATCTGAGAAATCTTTACATTTCTCAGGAACTACTGCACGGATTTACACCATTTAACAAAAAGTGCTTTCTGAATCAAGAGCTACTTTTTTGCCAAATTTGGTGTAATTCGGTTCAGCAGTTTGGCCTGTAGCCGTGTCTAAAGTTTCCTACGGAAATTAACAGGGAGAAAATGCGTTTTGGGATACCCCCTTTTTCTTGGCCCCCCTTCACGAATCACCCCGAAATTTTCAACACAGCACTTGACCTGACCACACCATTAGTTTTGTAAATTTTTTGAAGGTTCATCAAACGGTACCAAAGATATTGGCAAAAGAAAAAACGCTTTTTGAATAGAAACAAGTTCCTAACTATAACTACCAACTGGCGACAGCCAGTAGATATATATATATATATATATATATATATATATATGTATATATATATATATATATATTCACTGAAAAAAACACAAGTTTCAGGGATGTTATAGTTAGTTGGACATTTTACTCCTACAAAACCATAGAGATTCCCCTGTTATAGTTAGTTCAGCTAACTATAACTCGTGCCCCTGCAATGCACTGCTCATGGCGTCACATATTACATCATTCATGGCATGGTCAGTGACATCACTGATGACATCTCAAATGACATCACTGATGACATCACTGATGATATCATCCAGTGACTGTGTGTTTCTCTAAAGTTTAAATATGTTTCATATATATATGCCAAGATGTATTGAAGAATGAGAAGGTGTATAAGTGTCTGGATGTAGGATTTAGGAGGTGTGTGACTGATTGTATAAGTGGCTGATTAAACGTGTCTTACTGAATGCATGGGTTAGTGACTAAAATGTGTGAATGTCTGTATCAATCGGTCTGTTGTTGTGTAAACTGGCTACATGAGTTGATCAGCAGCTACATGAGTGTCTATTTGGGTTAGTGATTGTTTGCCTGAATATTTGTATGGGTGACTGAGTGTCTGTGTGTGGGTGGGTTGGAGGTGTGTGACTCTGTGCATAGATGTGTGGGTAGTTGATTCACTGGGTCTATGCGTTCAAGAGTGCATGTGGAAACAGTTCTATGAGTGGGTGAGTGTGTGTATGGGTGTATTGGTGAGTGAATGGATGTCTCAGTGGTACATGTGAGTAACTACATATGTAAAAGGCAATAATTCAAATTTCAAAGCTTTATTCGGTTTAAAACCAAAAAGCATACTACATCAATGCGTTTAAAATTCATTAAAAAATTCCGATCTGATTACAAGCTAAAAATACCATCGATAGTCCATACTAGTTACACGACATATAACATTTTCAAATTTTTAGTATAGTACTATGCAGGAGGCTATGTTTAAAATAAACAGTTTTTTTTTACATTTTTCAAAGATCAATAACCATGTTAAGGTAATAAAGAGCAATGTGCAATAGCAGCCGTTTCCAGTGGGGATTTAACTTTTTAAAATTCACTACAAAGAATCAGAGGAAAAAAAAGCAAAAAACACAACATATATTCCTAAAGTAACAGCATTTTTTATCCAATTTATACATTTTTTCTCACATGATATCAGCTAATGCATTTAATCAGATTCTCTGCTTTTTCCTTTTCTAGATCATTGTATATCATTTGGTTACCGAGGGTCCTCATATACCTATGCCTCCAAATGAGAATTGTTGCATCTTATTTTAATTGCCTCCTGGATAAAAGCCACTACTGCACTACAGATTTTTTAATTTGCTAATCCACATATGTATTTGAAAGCAGTTTTATATGAAAATAATCTCTCACTTCAAAATAGAGGGCATAATTATTCTTTCTTGATCCTTTTATAAAAATCACAAAAAAGGATAAAGTGCACCGTTGTTTGATATGATATACCGTCACATGGGCACTTTGGCAAAGTGCGATTCCACTTTTCCATTTTTGGATAAGCTATTAAAAAGTAGTCTTGTGAGATAAAATCTACGTGATATGTTTGTGGCCAGAATCAGGTTTTTTTGTACCCCTATCCCTAGGGTTCTATCGCAATACTCCATTATCATGGGTTTTGTGGTAGCATCGACTTCCCTCAACCATATGCGTGAATCGATCAAGTTCCTCTTCAGCGTTTTTTTTGCATAACCTTTTAATTGGAAGGGGTTATCTAAATCTATATTTGCTGTACATTCATTTAGTAGACTTTTAATATATATTAGCCATGAAATGTTCTTACCATATTCTGTTGTCATAGAGTCTTTGATTATTTAAAGAACAGTGGTTCAAGTGTGGCCTGAAAGGTCCAAAAGCAAGAGTATTCATCGGCCAGCAGCAGCAGGACATCCCTGGATGCTCGGCCTAAGGCACCCATTCATTGCCCTGTCGCTTTTCAAAATAAATTGATGTTGCCCAAGCGGATCTATGTATTGCCCAGCTGCTCATACTAAATACATGACTGAATTCTTTAAACTAACTCACCTGGCTCTTAATTAAAATAGCCCTCGTGAAGCCCCTGACTCCTGCCTGGGAGCTCTGCTCCTAGAAACCACGCCGTTGGGTAGGATTGTTTTCTGAAAATACAAATCTCTTTGGAAATTATTCTTTTCCTGACCGGCAGACCACTTCGGAAATAATTCTTAAAATGTTCCTTACTGCCAGCGCCCTCACAACTCAACTTGCTCACTATTGTCCTGAAGATGAACCCCAATAATTGGGTTCAAAACACCGCCGACCACCCCACAACATGAATTCCTCATAACTTGTATTAATCATTTACAGAATTCCACTGTACTGTTGTCAATGCGATGCCTTTTTAAATCCACTATCATTATTTCACATCACGCTTTTTATTATGTGAGCACTCAGCAATTGATTTTGTGTAAATAAATACCGGTCATATCTTTGACCTACCAGACCTTCCTCAGACTCTGTCTTTTGCTCCCTACTGAATTGATTTCATCTTTTTTTTAAATAGTGTCCCTCTCTTGGCCACTCCTCTTGCTTTTGGACCTTTTAGGCCACACTTGAACCACTGTTCTTTAAATATTCCTTATCACCCGAAGTTCACATATTGGGGTACCCTTGTTTCCCAAAACCTCATAGAGTCTTTGATGACATCCTGAGTAAATGTTGTGTCCTCTTTACTCCATATCCCGTGCCAAGTGTTTATACTTGTTGTGCTTATAAAATTGCATATGTATAAGGCCCCCAATTCTCTATGAACACTATAGGTAGGGGTTAGTTAGGTACCGCTAACAGCCTTCAGAAAAAAAGACTTTTCTTGTGTTTGAAGGCTCGCTCAATGTGCCGCCCCTCATAGTGCTGCACCATAGCAGGTACCACTAATATAATGTAACTAACTTGTATAATGTCATAATTTGTCTGAATGGTTTGTTGCCTATCTTTTTGGAAAATCTAAAAAGTGCCTCAGTTGTTCTAGTAAGTTTTTGTTTACATTGGTCAATGTGGGCTCTCCAGCATCTGCTGGCTGTAAAAACTAGACCTAAGTATACAAATTAGTTTGTTGGTTTGATAGGGACATTATTTACATGGTGAATCCTTGTTTTTGCTCTTCCTTGCCCACATACCATTGTAAATGTTTTTTTTTTAATTTAACACCATGTCTCTTACAGACATAAAATCTGCAAATTTTTCCATGAGGAGTTGAAGTCCATTTGCGGTTCTTGATAAGAGAACCGCGTCATCCGCATAGAGTAATATTGGGACATGGTGTTTACCAACTTTTGGGGCATCTGCAGTTAGTTATTGTAACACCTTATCGACCCCATTTATGTACAGTGAAAAAAGAAGAGGGGCGAGCACACAGCCCTGTCTTATGCCCCGGGTTACCCTAAAGCTATTGGTACACTCCCCTTCCAACCCATAGCGGACTCTAGCGCTCAAGCGGCTAAATATTTGTGAGAGGTATACGGCAATTTAATTTGGGGCAGCCATTTGGGTTACTGTTTGCCATAGCTTAGAGTGATTAACCAAATCAAAAGCACTCGTACGGTCAAGGAAACAAAGATGTAAATGGCCCTTTTTTGCAATCGTATATTTACCAATCAATACATGTAAGTTAATGCATTGTTCCACAGTCCCTAATTCCCTGCGGAATCCATATTGTGTTTCAGTAAGAATGTTTTGTTCCTCTACCCACAATTACAACCTTTCCAGTAGGATCCTGCCCTTTAACTTTGAAGTTGTATACATGAGAGAGATCGGGCGATAACATTTCGCATCACTCCTGTTACCCTTTTTAAAAATCGGAACTATGATACTTTCAGTCCATGATCTTGGTATCAAGCCATCAGCAATAGCATTAAATATTTTTTGTAATATGGGAGCCCCAAAACTTATCCTTGATTTAAAAATATCTATGGGAACCCCATCTACTCCAGGTGCTTTTCCATTTGCACTTTTTTTCCAGGGCCAGCGTGACTTCCTCAAGACTAATTGGGCCCATATTTGGAGTATCAATGGTTATAAATTTCTCATTTATGTTTATTGGATCTAAAATGTCATTTATCGAATTACTTAATGTTAAAACGTAAGATTCCTTATCTTGATTAAAAACCTTTGTGAAGTGAATTATCCAGTCTTGGGGTTGCACTAAATTCTCGATCTTAACATCACCACTTTCTTTAAAATAAGGGTGATTTATTTTTTCCAAAATAACAATGAGTCCCTTGTATCTGCAGCCTGCATCAGTTTTTCCCATGCCTCATTCTGGATCTTCCTTTTCCTCTTATCAATGGTCTGTTTATATATCATCCTGCGGTTTTTAACCTGTTCTCTATCTCTGGGTTCAATTTTCAGAGCATTTCTTAATTGCTGGTTAGCTTCCGAACATTCTGAATTAAACCTACTAACTATTTTCTTTTTTATCTTTTTGCTCTTCTTTTTTGGTCCCTGGGAAATTGCAGACGTAATGTTGCAGAAAGCCCTGATGATCTGTTGGTTTGATGAATCCTCCCTGTTACCTACTTCTATATCATTTTTGCAGTCAGTCAGCAATCTCTCCACGAATACGGTTGGATTTACCCCAGACCATCGAATTGAGATGCCATTCTCTCCCTGTGTTATTATAGTGGGTGCTAGACATGGCCCTATCTGAGGTATTTCATGTAGTCTGATAGTTAAAATCAATGGATGATGGTCACTCAGGCAACTTTGTTTAACCTCCATTGCCACTATTTGTTTGTGGCCATGTGCCAAAATTAATATATGATCATTAATTGACCATGTCCTACAAAGGTTGGTAGCCCTGGAGTGTCCTCTGGAAGCGATTGATCGACCACTTCTAAGTTGTATTTTTTAAGTGTCCTATTAATTGCTTCACCGTATGCGTTTGTACAAAGTGTGTGTAACTTCCACCCTCCCTATTCCCATGTCCACATAATTTCCCATCTACGTCACCACATCTCCTGATATTAAAATCTCCAGCCCAAATCAAAAAATAATCACTCTTAACCTGATTCACGAAGATATTGAGCTTCTTCTCCAAAGATATAATTACTTGGTCTCTTGTGTTGTAGAAGACATTATTATAAAAAATAATTACCACAAAAAACTGGGAATCTTTAGAGTACAGCAGCAACAGCTGGAAATAGGGTGATTTGGTATATGATTTTTTTTAATGTTAACGTACATGTAATCGACAGTATAACTGCTAAACCACCCTTTGCTCTTCCATTCCATGAAGGTGTTTCTTGCATATCAACTATTGAGAAGCCATCAATATAAAAGGGTTCAGTGTGCCAAGTTTCCTGTAAATAAATAATTTGTGATTTTTTTATAAATTGTGGCCATACATGAATATTTAGTTTAGTATTTACTCCTGCTATGTTCCAGGAAACAAAGATCAAGTTTTGTGGTATCACAGTATTCAATAAAACAGGTTTAGAGCTGAGTCAACCACAGGCGTCTAGGGGTGTCAGGGGTGCAAAACTGTTGACTAAATCAAGATCAGAACAAAAGGACAAGTGTGTATCTCGCGGGCCATATCCATGATTATTCCAGTGCTTTGTTTCTGGCACACGGTTAGTAGCTGTATACTTTGATGATTGACCTGGTGACATAACAGGGTTTTCTGGACCGTGTAATAATATTTGCCAGGAGGTTTTGCCCATAAAATGGGGTTTATAAAAGAAGCCTAGGGGTAGGGCCATAATTGATGTTTTGTTGGCATATGGTAAGTTATCAGAGATTGAAAACAAAATCCTTTCTGCAAAATGGGGTTGGTTAAAATTAATGATAACACAATCACCTTGAAATGATTTACGAGAACTACCCACCCAATTTACCCTTCCCACCATATTTATGTATTTATCTGCCCTTCTACCAAGTTCCGAGTTGAATGTTAACCAATGTAGTACCTTGTTTTTCAATTCGGTGTAGTCCTCCCTCCCACCCTGGGGGAGAGTTGACACATTCCCTAATACCACCACATATGGTGTAGACTCTGGTGGTAAATGGATAATAGACAAACTGCATAGAATGCTTTAAAACATCCTTTTGCACTTGGGAATTTTGGTTCCCATTTATATTTCTCCCTTGTTGGTTTTGTATGCCCATGCTTTCATCTGGTCCTACAGTTGTATGAGAGAGTACTTTATAACACTCGGACCTTGGTTGGGGTGGTGGATTATCCTTAGTGATTGTAGGTGTAATTCCTAAACTTGAACTATCCCGTATCAAGGGGACCTTGTGAGGGAACCTTTGGGGATTTATTTCCACCACACTTGATATACTATTTCAATCAAGGTCAACCGCTGGATAATTGTGCCTAACTTTATGTCCATCATTTCTTTAAGTGTATTCTGCATGGATTCAAGGAATAGCTTCATATCTTCATTAGTTAGCCCCTGGGTTACAGATGTATTCTTGGCGAGTGATTCCACACTTGACCGTTTTGCCTTCCCTCCAGGTAGCTGGCCTTTCCTTTTTACACCCAGCCAATGATTTACACTCTCTACCCCTCCTAGCCTTCCGCGTGTGACTGGTCTACTGATAGATGAATTTAGTGAGGGGCCAGTATTTTCACCCCCCCCCCCACCACATTTTATGAAATTTCCTTCACCCTCTGGAGCTGGTTGTTAAAATAGTCGTTCATGATAATGACTTGGAGCACTGTCCTGAGAAACTAGATCCAAAACCGGTAGTCCCAGAATCTCAGATGGATCTGCATTATTTTCCATATAACAGGTAATAGCTGGTGGGTTGGAGAGATGAGGATTTTGGGTGAGCTTGATAAACGCCTATTCAATAGTTCTAACTCTTTATCCAGCACTGATGCTGCCCGCTTTAAAAAAGAATCCATGGTTGTTATGGAACCAGCAGGACCAGCTGTCTTATGCCTCCCCATTCGTTAAGGTGGTTTTCTGTTCCACACTGTTCCTCTATGCCTCTTTATTACTATTCAGCCCTACTGCAACCACAAGAACAATTGAAGAAAAAATTGAAACAGAGATATAAACCAAAAATAAACCAAGATTCCAAATGTACCCAGTGTTGCCCGGTGTTGCACAGGTGCCTTTACTATGTAGAAGCCTTCCTATCCTTTAACAACTAGAAGAGAAAGTGAATACCACCAACAATGTTCCACAGCAAAATGGGGAATAATTACATTCAAGTGAATATTAGCCAAATAATAATTATGAAAAATCCTTAAAAATCTGCAAGAGTCCATGTAAATGTAAATGTGTCTAACAAGTATTAATGAGGTATGAGGTAAGAGTAATTGTCCCGATGGCAAGTTCAAACCTCCCTTTACCATTACCTTACTGCCACCGATTGCCACAGATTGAGAGTTTTCTCAGTGCTGGAAGATCCACAGACCTCTGTCCTCCAAGCGTCATTACAGTAACATTGTGGGTCCACCTGACTCCTTGAACATATAATCGCAAACCCCCCTTAATGGCAGAAAAGCAGAGTATGGCAGGTCAGACAAGTGCTTACAATCCATTTCCCTTTCCGGTTTTGATTGAGTGTGCTCTATCCCAGTTTATTACAATAAACACGGTATATGTATCCTCCCCGTCAGTCTGCAATATTTCTCAATTTTTCTCCTCTTTGAACTCAGCACATTTTTCCATTAATTCTTGGGCAGTATATGGGAGTGATGATGGTGTATATAAATAACTATATGTGAGAGTGAGTGATTGTGAGAATGGCTGTAT
The DNA here is from genome assembly GCF_964261635.1 of Lissotriton helveticus. NCBI lineage: Eukaryota > Metazoa > Chordata > Amphibia > Caudata > Salamandridae > Lissotriton > Lissotriton helveticus. Next base: position 1,477,245,163 of record NC_136065.1, read on the forward strand.
GGATGACTGTGTACTTGTATCAGGGATTATATAAGAGAGTAAGTATGCGTTACTATCTGTATGAATTAGTGAGGTGGTGTGTGTATAACTGTATAGGTGAGTAAATGGGAGTGTGATTGAATCTTTACATAACTGACAAGTGGTGTGAATAACTCCATGGATGAGTGGCGGTGTGTGAGTGTCTGAATAGGTCTATGAGTGCATATGATAGTGTTGTATTTATGAGTGACTGCATGTATAAGTGATTGTATGGGTGAATGAGTGGATGTGTGTGAATACCTAGGAATCAGTGAGTGCATATGTAGTAACTGCATTGGTGCCTTAATGGTTTCGAAAATGGTAGTCTGTATTTTACAGTGGGTGTATCAAAGGTTGTATTAGACTGTGAGGAGGTGCATCAGATTTTCATGTGGATGATGTCATCAGTGATGTCATCATTGATGTCATTTGAGAGGTCATCAGTGATGTCAGTGACCATGTCATAAATGATGTAATATGTGACGTCATGAACAGTGCATTGCGGGAGCGCAAATTATAGTTAGTTGAACTAACTATAACGGGGGAATTTCTATGGTGAGTGAAATGTCCAACTAACTATAATGTCCCTGAAACCTGTGGTTTTTGTCAATGGATTTGTAAGGTTTTTTTAAATGCCAATTTCTAACTATAACGTCTGTAAAACCTATGTTTTTGTCAGTGAATTGCAAAGCTTTTATAAATGCTAATTTCTAACTACAATGACCCTGAAACCTATATTGTTTTTAAGTACATTTTAAAAAGACGCTCATACTTTTTGTAGTGAAAAACTAACTGTAACAGTAGTCTGTTATAAATTATAATTTAACAATGTTTAAAACTTAATTAGCAGTAATTAACATTTAAGTGTGGAAAAAGTGTGGCGCAACAGTCATGATACCTGACTTCGAACAACAGCGTTCACAGTACGATTCCCGGCAGCGGCACGTTAGCCCACCACTATGTTACTGTGGGCAACACCTTGCCTAATCTTCCCAACGCCCCGAGCGCCGGCACACCTTTCCGGGGGTACCTGTACGCTTTAGAAATCCTGGTATTTTTTTTTATTTAAAACCATAGTGATGAGAAATATTAGCACATACTTTTTTTTTTCTTCTATTCTGACGCAAGTTTATATCTTCTATTTAGAATTACAGGAATTAATAGATGTTTTAGTCACAAGAAAGGAAATTACACGGTTTGATGGGTAACAGTTTTTAAGCTCTCCAACGTATGTACATATTAACCCCTTCACAGCGGGGGTAATTCCCCCACGGTGCGGAGTGGCGGGGGGTGAGCCCGGCGCCGATGTGCTCGGGACGAGACCAGCTCGTCCTGAGTCACGGTGGAGCTGTGCTCATGACGAGCTGGTCTCGTCACGACCCCGCCCACTGATTAATTCTCCCACACAGGCGTGGAATTAATCGTGCCTGGGCGGAGCGGCTTCGTTATGATGAGATCAGCTCGTCATGAGCACAGCTCCACCGTGACTCATGACAAGCTGGTCTTATCACGAGCACCAAAGGGGTTAAGGAACTTATGCTTATGAGGGTCGAAAGTGAAACCTTTACCGCTTCACATTTTGGAACTTTCCCCAACAAGTGCCCAAGTGAAACGGTGAAAACAGGAGCACGTGTCAACTGTAAAACGTGAAATCTAAATGGGCGGAGCCGCATCTTCCTTCCATAGACTACTCAATAACCAAAAAGTATATAAATCACACCCGTTGTTGGATTAGTTTAGTTTTTGCAAGTTATTTTCGCGTGTCCATTCTGTGATGCAGGTTCCCTTTTCTAGCGTCAGATTCTTCTTTTGCGACAACAAAACATATTACGGAGTTGTAAGTTGTTTGATTACGGCATAGTAGAAATTTATAATACGTAGCTATTTGTGAATATTTAAAGATTTGTATTACGAAAAAAGTGTTATTGGTTGTTTTTGCCATTTATATGTAACGTCAGCAGCTGGTATTGAGAAACACCCAGAATAGAGGAAACACTGTTCCTTTTCTGGCTCCTTTGAGGTTATATATTGTGACTATGTACATTGTAATAATCAGATTATAGCGAACTTCAAAGGTGTTGGTGACACGTCGACGCGAAGACTAAAGATTCATATGTAACGTGAACAGCTGCTCTTTCTTACTCTTTTTCCCCCCTTTGATCATATACTGTGAATTTGTATATTATAAGATTCACAGTCATTATGATCTGAGAGGAGTTTATAAGCCATCGGCGTGAAGATGAAACATTTTGAAGTTCTGGGAAAAAAAGCTTTGAACATATTCACAGCTGAAAAATATTTTGTTATTGATCTTGTTTTGTGTTCATGACTTTATTTTCCATTTTTGTGCTGTGGCCTCAGTGAAACTCTCTATATTGTAATAGAGTGTCATATTTTCACACAAGAGGAATTGGAAATTTGTCACCGCCAGGAGTAAACCATCTCAAAAACAGCATACTGACCTTTATAACTTACTTGAGCAGATATTTTTACAGTGAGAATATTTTTCAAAATTGCAGTTTTAAAAAAAGATTATTTACAAAGATACTTTTTTACTAAATGCCTTTGATAAACCCTACATTCCTTTATTGATATTTTCGTACTTCTCTTTTTCTTTGTTGTGGTTCCTATTCTCGTTCTCCCTATAGAGTATATAGAAATAGTATTGTATATATTACTACTTTTCTATATATTCTTAATGGAGTACATGATCTGCTACCAGAGCAGTGAACGACCTCTAAGAACTAGAGACCTTCTACAGAATAGACATTGTAAACATTTTGTATTTTTTGTTGTTCTCCTTATTCTTCTCCTCCTGTGGAATACTATAAAGTCATCATGTAAACTTTAATACAGTGAACTTATAGTACTTCAGAGGGGTTGGAGATCTATCTCTGCGACATATTAAGAACATTTACTACAGTTATTTCCGTTGATAACTTACTACCTCACAGTTTGTAATACTGATAATATTTTATAAAATAGTAGTCTTTAAAGTAAAACTGTATGCATAGTGCTTTATTTAATGTTTTGATGAAGCATTCATTTCTAGGTAACATGACGTCATTAATGTTTAACTGTTTTTTACTTGTTATTGTTCTTCTAACCTAAGATGATGTGGTGCAGGAGTGTTTCTTGTAGCACTTCTTTTCTACTTTATCTAAAAGTAACTGATGCCCTCTTATATTAACAAGAATATGGGGCAACACTTTTACAACTATAGGCAACAAAAAAAGGAGGCTCTGGCCACGCTTAAGGGATATTTTATGAATTGCGTTTTTATTTGTCACCCCTCTGATTTATAGAGTGACACTTTCCTAAGACAGTATATTTGTGATTGCTTAATAAAAACAGTTTCAAACCTAGACTTAATTTTTTCCAGCTTTACCACGCCTATTATTTTGTTGCAAGGAAATAGCACTACCCGTGACAGAAGTAAGCACTGCGCTATAACTATAAATTATAATTAAACATTGCTCCCAAGAAGTAGGTTACTCAGAACCTTATTTAAATGAAGACCGCAACAGCACGCTTTCTTTTTCAACCCCCTCCCTCCATATTATAATATTTGCTCCAAAGATGTAGCACTCCCGTCTGAAAAGTAACCACCACATTATAAGTAAATACTGCTCCTGTGAAGTATCCCACCCGCTGACTTAATAAAAAGAAGACCGCAACACACTGTTATTTTCCTGACATGATGTATAGGCCCCACACAAATTATATAAATGGCCCTTAAAATATATTTAAAAAATTTACCTTCACAGTCCCGGTCCACCACCTTGTGACCACTGTACAGAGTTAATAGTGTTCCTTCCCTCCCCTCTACTACTCTGTTTCCCGGTACTTCTTTGAAATGCGTTACAAAATGGCTTACAACAGTGAACTGTTCCCACCCAATAAGGACCAAACTTTTACTCAGAACACTTTACTCAATAAAATGTCCATGGTGTTCCGCTGAAGGGGAGGGAATGGCTGCCATCACTTCTACTTTTAATGCTTCACAGCCAATGAACTTTAAGCTTGGGAAGCACCTCCTTGGAACACGTTACCCATTGAGATGTCCCTGATACTCTGCGGAGGGGAAGGGGATGGCTGGCAACACTTCTACTTTCAATGGTTCGCAGCCAATGAACATTAAGTTTGTTGTTTGAACACCTCAGCCAATTCCCCACGACCGGGACGGCCGTTAAACATCCATCAATAAGCGCAGGAACCCCTTTGGAGAGATGCCTCACACGAAATGGATCCAAAACTTCTTTATTTCGACACCTTACCAGCAGGCTTCCAAAACCGTTGTTGTTCAAGAAATTAAATGCCAAACGCGTTTCGAGAGGCCAGGCTCTCTACATCAGTGGCAAGGTGTCGAAATAAAGAGGCCTGCTGCTGATGCAGAACCAGTGTTGACACCTACCGAGGGCAACAGGGACACAAACGTTCTGGGGCTATCAGGGGTGGCCCCAGTGATACTTCATCGACACCTAAGAAGCGGGTCTGGCTCCCGGGACATGTGTGTTTTTCTCATCCACTGTGATTTTATTTTTTGATTGAATGTGAGAATGCTCCACTGATTATAGTCAGGACTACAGATCCCATAACGCCACTGTGACCTTACATGCCCAGAGGGCGGGGAATGCTTATTAATTGGGGCGCTCTCAAGTGACAGACAATCCTTTGCCACTGAGGAAGAGAGCCTGGACTCTCGAAACGCGTTTGGCATTTCATTTCTTGAACAACAACGGTTTTGGAAGCCTGCTGGCAAGGTGTCGAAATAAAGAAGTTTTGGATCCATTTCGTGTATGGCTTTTCTCCAAAGGGGTTCCTGCGCTTATTGATGGATATATATATATATATATATATATATATATATATATATATATATATATATATATATATATAGATATATAAAAATATATATATAAAAATAATCTACTGGCGGTTGCCAGTAGATCGCTATAGTTAGGACCTATTACCCATAGGAAAACCGCAACATTCTGTTTGGAATAACTTTGCCGCCAATTGCTGAATCTGCGTGAAATTTTCCAAACTTTTAGCCAGCTCCGGTCCCATCCTATCCTGAAAGTTTCACGATGAAAGGTAGAATCGAGGCACAAGAAAACCAAAAAACACAGCAAAACCCAAAAAGGGGGCAGGATAGACACACCCTGACCCCCTAGGCCTGCTCAGGGGGTCCCACAAGGATGCGAGTAGGATCCGCGATCCCTCGTGCTAAATATTTTAATTTGCCCCTGAGGGAGCCAAATCCTGGGGGCATTTTTAAAACAATAGTGTGGGGGGGTCCCAATCCCCCTCACACTGCCCCGGGGACCACCCCCCCGGGGGCTGTAACTTAATTTATGCAGGGGGCTCATGGGGCCCCCCCACAGCCCTGGGGACCGCCACCCCCGGGGCTTGTTTAAAAAGGGTTTGGGGCTCTCAGGCCCCCCCAGCCCCGGGGACCGCCACCCGCGGGGCTTTAAAATATTAACTGGGGGGCTCTGAGACCCCACCATCCCCGGGGACTGCCACCTCCGGGGCTCAAATATAATGTATGCGGGGGCTCACGGGGCCCTCTGCAGCCCTGGAGACCGCCACGCCGGGGCTATTTTGAAATGGGTGGGGGGGCTCTGAGGCCCCCCCAGCCCCAGGAACCGCCACCCCCAGGGCTTAAAAACATTTGAAAAGGGGGGCTCTGAGGCCCCTTCAGCCCTGGGGACGCCACTGCTGGGGATTCTAAGGAATGTGGGAGGGGGGCCACGCGGCCCCCCTCCTGGAGCCCTCAATGCCACTGGGGACCGCCAGCTGCCAGGGCCGGCTCCTGTAGTGTCCTGGGGTGACACTGCTGTTTGCAATGGCAGGGGAGAGCCTCGCAACTCCCACCCTGCCATTGAAACCTGCTCTTGCTTCAATGAAGCAAAGCAGATTGCTTTTCCATATGGGGAGCAGCATGTTAGCTGCTCCCCATAAGGAAAAGCAATGCCGGCTCCCGCAGGAGGCGGGGAGCCGGCGGTACCGTGGGGGGATTGGGGACCCCCCATGGTCCCCAATCTGTGAGGGCCAGCCCCGGGGGATGGGGTCCCCCCGGGGCCGGGGCTAGTAGTGGCCCGGGAGGGGGGCCACGCGGCCCCTCCTCCCTAAAAGGACATTTTTTGTTTTAAAAGGGCCGGCCCCGGGGGATGGGGTTCCCGGAGCCATAAGTGGCCACAGGAGGGGGGCAAGGCAGCCCCCCTCCTAATAAAAAAAAGGCCCATGCCCCGGGGATGGGTTCCCCGGGGCAGACTATGGCCTCAGGAAGGGGGCCACGGGCCCCCTTCCAAATATTTTTGAAAAAGAAGGGGGGTTACACAGCCCCCTTCTTAAAAAAAATATTAGAAAAAACGGGATTGCGGCCGGAGTCCACACCCCCTTATTGCACCACTCAGAGGGGCACCAAATTCCCCTTGAAAGCTGGGGGTCACTGGGGGCCAACTAGCCCACCAGGTACCTCCAGTATGTGCCAGGGGGCTGCGTTGCAGAGAGGTGTTCTGAGGCCACGCCCCTTTTTACACCTCTCTGCAACGCAGCTCTGTGGCGCTTACAGGAGGTAGCTGGTGGGCTAGTTGCACCCCAGGGACCCTCAGTCTTCAAGGGGAGTTCAACATAAAACGTGCCACGGGGTGCATTTGCACAGTGGTGAAGGGAGGGGGCGGGGTCTGAGTTCACATGTCTGCAAACACGCCCTATGGCACGGTTTAAGTTGGGGAATTAATTCCTTGTCAATACTGAGGGTCCCTGGGGGCCAACTAGCCCACCAGGTACCTCTAGTAAGCACCACGGAGCTGCATTGCAGAGTGTTGTAAAAAGGGGTGTGGCCTCTGAGCACCTCCCTGCAACGCAGCCCCCTGGCGCATACTAGAGGTACCTGGTGGGCTAGTTGGCCCCCAGGGGACCTCAGGATTCAAGGGCACTTAATCCCGCAACTTAAAATGCACCACAGGGCGTGTTTGCACAGTGTCAGCTCAGGCCCCACCCCCTATCTTCACCATTGTACAAATATTCCTCTAAAATCAGCCACACTACGAATTCCGATTTACTCACCTGTTATCAGGAGAGAACCTAGTGCTGCATCTTTTAGCCCAGCACTGACCCTGAAAAGTAATTCTAAGCGTACTTACAGTAACGTGTATTTCCATCCATAGGAATCCATTGTGTGGTTTTCAGCAGAAAAGTTTTTGTGTTGATTTTTGAAACGTACAAATATTCCTCCAAAATCAGCCGAACTACGAATTCCGATTGACTCACCTGTTATCAGGAGAGAACCTAGTGCTGCATCTTTTAGCCCAGCACTGACCCTGAAAAGTAATTCTAAGCGTACTTACAGTAACTTGTATTTCCTTCCATAGGAATCCATTGTGTGATTTTCAGCAGAAAAGCTTCTGTGTTGATTTTTGAAACGTACAAATATTCCTCTAAAATCAGCTGAACTACGAATTCCGATTTACTCACCTTTTATCAGGAGAGAACCTAGTGCTGCATCTGTTAGCCCAGCACTGACCCTAAAAAGTAATTCTTAGCATACTTACAGTAAATGTATTTCCATCCATAGGAATCCATTGTGTGGTTTTCAGCAAAAAGGTTTCTAAGTGTTGATTTTTGAAACATACAAATATTCCTGTAAAATCAGCTGAACTACGAATTCCGAGTTACTCACCTGTTATCAGGAGAGACGTCAGTGCTGCATCTTTGAGCCCAGTACTGATCATGAAAATTAATTCTAACCATACTTACCAGTTACTTTAATTTCCTTCCATAGGAATCTATTGTCTGGTTCTCACCAGAAAAGTTTCCAAGTGTCTATTTTCACAAACTAAAAATATTCCTTAAAAATTGCCTTTATGACTTAAACACATTCTTTCGACTGTTTACAGGAGATGCACCCGTGCTGGAACCAGGATCCACCACTGAGTAAGAAAAAGTAACGTTAACACTACTTACCTGATAAGTGAATTTCCTCCCATACGATAACATTGATGATTCTATGTGAAAAAGTTTCTGAGTGTCATCTTTTAAAATACAATAACATTCCTTACAAATCACTACTGTAACCAAAACGCTTTTACTCAACTGTTTACAGGTGATGCCTTAGGACTGAATTTAGGATCCAGTCCTGTGGTTAGAAAAGTAATCCAAAAAGTAATTAATTGCATTTAAATACAAAATCATATTGACCTCAATGTTGCATTGTGTTTGAAATTGTGTTGCCCATTGCAACGACTGTAACTACTGTACTTAAAAGTCTATTGCCTATTTGCAAAGTATTTAAAGTAAAGTAATTCATTCTGAGAAAGTATATTTTGTAATGTAATGTATAATGTATTTATAATGTAATTTAAAAAATAAAATATCTAAAAATAAACTGTTTAAAAAATGTAGAAAATCAGTATAAAATAATAAAAATAACAATAAATACATTTAAAAATTGTCATTTACAAAATCTTTGAAATTCACTGAAAAAACCATAGGTTTCAGACATGTTATAGTTAGGAATTAGCATTTAAAAAACCTTTGAAATTCACTGAAAAAACATAGGTTTCAGACATGTTATAGTCAGGAATTAGCATTTAAAAAAACCTTAGAAATTCACTGAAAAAAACATAGGTTTTAGGTGTGTTATAGTTAGCTAGACATTTCACTCGTATAAAACCAATGAAATTCCCGCGTTATAGTTAGTTGTACTAACTCGCGCGCCCGCAATCCACTGCTTATGATGTCACATATTACATCATTCATGACATGGTCAGTGACATCACCGATGACATCACTGATGACATCTCAAATGACATCACTGATGACATCATCCATGTGACAAACTGATACACCTCATCATACAGTAGCATAACCTTTCAACCATCATTATAAAATATGGAGTATCATGTTTGAAACCATTGACACACCAATGCAAGTTTCTAAAAACCAACTTAGTGATTCCTACATCTACACACACATCTAAACACTTACGTATACATTCAGTCATACATGCTAACAAAGATCAATAGAATACTATTCAATATATTTATACACCTACATCAACATTACACACCAGCACACAATCTATTCACTTATGCAGACATCTCACTCACTTATGCAAACAATTGATCATACTTATATTTACTAAGCTACACACTTACACAAAAACCACTTTATTTATTCATATAATTAGAAAGTCATATTTAGTGTGTTAAAAAGTCACTATTACAAGTATACAGTTATCCATACAGTCACTCATACAATCACTGAGTCTTAGGTATACTTTTTTATATACAACAACTGTCACATACACTGCCTTTTACATTTCCAGTTTGTTGGACATATATCATTCAGAAATATATTTACTCATAAGCACACCCATAAAGAGATTCGCTCAATCAAACAACTGTTTCCACATACACTCTTAACCTCATATACCTACTAAATGAACTATTTACACATCTTTGGACAGTCATACACGTCCCACCCAACCACACACATTCATTCACGATCCCATACAAATACTCACTTAACTAATTAATAATTGATATAGACTTTCACATAGCTAGTAACCAACCTATGTAGTTGTTTGCACAACAAGAGATAGAGTGATACAGGTATTCACACAGTTTAATCACTATCCCATATATTTAGTGAGACACATTAAATTTGTCACTTAGACAGTCAATCACATTGCTACTAAATCCTCCAATCAGACACTTATACATGCACTCAGTCTTCAAGGTAGATTGCTATATATATATATAATACTTATTTAAATATCGAACCAAACCCCATTCACTGGATGATTTCATCAGTGATGTCATTTGAGATGTCATCAGTGATGTCACTGACCATGTCATAAATTATGTAATATGTGACATCATCAGCAGTGGATTGCGGGTGCGCGATATATAGTTAGTGCAACTAACTATATATGGAATTTCAATGGTTTTGTGTGAGTAAAATAAGGTTTTTTAAATGCTAATTCCTAACTATATATGGTCTATAACCTATGGTTTTTTCAGTGAATTTTCAAGGTTTTGTAAATGCTAATTCCTAACTATATATGGTCTATAACCTATGGTTTTTTCAGTGAATTTCAATGGTTTTTTAATAGCAAATATCATAAGCTGTCGAATGTCAAGTACGTGGTAAGTGAAAACATTTTCTTGTTTATGCACACTGATCTGCTTTGAATGGTGCCCCCCCCCCCTCATTTCTATTAGGAGTACTCTCTCTTTGCACATAGTGAAGGGTAGTTAACGCAGGCCTTTGCCCCCGTTGTAATACGTCGTGCCTGCTTCTCTCTCCATTTGATTGATTGTTATCCAAGTATTTACTGTTTTAGAATTGGTTCTCTTTGGTTCATTCTCTATTTACAAACAAACACAGAGTCGCAATACTCTGTTTAGTCTTTGCAGATAACGAAAAATCGTGTAAAAAAAAAAGAAAAGGGATCGAGCAAAATCAGTAGGCCACTAATGGGATCTCTTTTTGACCTCGCTAAAATAGAAACATTAGGAACAACCCCTCATGACAAATACAAAACTAGTGAAATGAACTGAACTCCACACAATGATGGCTGCAAAACAGCTCGGCTCCGCCACCCACCCCGCCCAAAATAACGATAAAGAGCGGCTGCCATGATTGGTTGCGGAATGGCCACGACGGAGCTACGAAATGGTGCTGCTCTCATGCTAACCCCAGCTTCAGTCTGAAACATCCAGAAACACTGTAGACTACCAATTCGATCAGTTCCGGTAGCGCCCCAATGTAACCCGGTAGAGAAGAACTAGCCCTCCCCTCTTTGACTAATGGTTCTTGTTGCCTGTCCCTTCTGTTGTCATTTAACAGAACTATTTAGCCTGCTGAAAGGGGTTGTGTTCCGACCGCTGGTTGGTGGAGACATTTTGACTATATTCTGGACCTGCGTTGTCGCGTAATGCGTCATATGACGCGCCGCGTTAGCGCATCCGGAAGTCATCCGGGGCGCGCAGCGCGTAACGTAAGCATAACAAGTCATGTGACTTGTTAATAAAACTTTTCATTGGTTAATTTTACTTTTCTTATTCTAATGATGAAAGGCTTGGTCATATGACCTAAAAATTACGCTTTTTATTACTTCCGAACATTATTTTTTCTTAAATATATGTTATAATGTTCCAGGCTAATGTACTTTCCCGGAAAATTTACAACTGTCCTGCAAGTAAAATATATTCTTTTTTCGAGAAAAAGAGCGTTTCTTCGTCCCATGACGGAGCCGTTGAGCAAAAGAGGGTCGACCTGCTGTCTTAGTCGCCAATACGCCTGAATATGAGATTCTTATCGATCACTTTATGTTGCAGGAATAGAAAACACAACAGCCCTTGACCATTTATCTTTACTGCGTTCCTTCGTATTATACCTTTTACCCTTCATGTAATTGGTCTGCTTTATTTCACTTGCCTTTTAATGATTCTAAAACAGTGACTATTATTAAAAACTTTACCAATGTATATACTACTACCATGTTTTCTTTTAAAAACCTTTATTGTGAAAATTTCATTATACAAATACGAGCCTATAACCACGTGGGCCTGCCACGGAGCAAACTGTAATCGTATATGATGAATAGACATTTACACTGTAGAGGAACGTAACGGGCGGGCCATTAGGTTGCAAGAACTAAGGTGTCTAACAGTTACGGAATCGGTGGACGTACATTTTATAATTAAAATACGACAGGGCCAGTTACAATAAAATTATCTAGATATACATTTGCGGGCAAGTACCATGGGTGACGTTAATTCGAACTTTCAATAGTACAGTAATCAATAACACATCAGAACTTAATATCAATAGGGATGTCGAAATATTCAATCAATTCTCGTCCCCGCCCGCCATGTGCTTCAAAACTGCATACGTATCTCGTGATTTCAATGTTCTGCAACCAGTACACAACAAGGAGTTACGAGTCCCATTTATTCCGGCGCCATTTTGGGCGAGGACGGGCAGGTCCAGGATATAGTCAAAATGTCTCTACCAACCATCGACTATGATGATGTTCATATGCTGTATTTATTAGAGTAACACTCATCTGTCCACATGAAATTAATTTGCCACAATCTAAACATGTCATTTTAATCTTTCCAAAGTTCTTCTAAATATTTGGGACCGTTTCCCTTGCCTCTGATGCTGTCAGTGCCACTTCTTTGATGAATGTACTAGCAGGTCAGGGGTTCTCCTCCAAATCTCTCTTTTATGCAGCACTATAATTAATTGGTGCCACCTCTCCATATGACGATGCATGGTATAGTTACCATAACTATATATTTTTTCGGTTCCTCTGGAGAGTTCATCGTGGCAGATGAAGCCTGTAACGTACCGGGCATTTACCTTTTTTTGCATGTACAGGAAAGGAAAAAAAAATCGAGCGTCCGAGTTCTAAGGTGTCCCAGGGCCATTTTAGTGGACCAGGCCCAAATCCAAAGAACAGGCCGCCATTTTGAGAGTCCTGTTGCAGCCGCCTGTCGCTGTAGCATCAAGAGCAGCCGAAACTCAGCTGAATGGCAACTGAAACGGTAAAGGGGCGCCCCACTACAGCAGACGAGCCTCCCCCTAGGAAGGCCCGTTCACGCTGCCCCCCCACCCTTCGGGCACCCCACGCCGTTATTCGGAGCAGTATTGTAGGATGGCCACACCAGTGCGGCAACTTGCTAGACATCACCTCGGTGGTAACCGAATCTCAGCGCCTTGTGGTGTCTTCTATTCAGAAAACATTGTTGCGCTGCCTTTGGCCCCATTCGCACATCGGTCCGCTACTGACGCCATCTCACAGGCCAACGGGGCGCCCCACGCCGACTTTCAACATTGTAGGATGGCCACACCAGTGCACCTTACTAGACACCACCTCGGTGCCATCCGGATCTTGGCGCGTTGTGCTGCCTTCGGCCTATTCGCACATCGGTCCGCTACTGACGCCATCTCACAGGCTAATGGGGCGCCCCACGCCGAGTTTCAGCATTGTAGGATGACCACACCAGTACAGCAACTTGCTAGACATCACCTCGGTGCCATCCGGATCTCGGCGCCCCACTGCAGATGAAGTGCCTCTCAACTATGAAACCACCACGGTGACATCCGGATCTTGGCGCGTTGTGCTGCCTTCGGCCTATTCGCACATCGGTCCGCTACTGACGCCATCTCACAGGCTAATGGGGCGCCCCACGCCGAGTTTCAGCATTGTAGGATGACCACACTAGTACAGCACTTGCTAGACATCACCTCGGTGCCATCCGGATCTCGGCGCCCCACTGCAGATGAAGTGCCTCTCAACTATGAAACCACCACGGTGACATCCGGATCTTGGCGCCTTGTGCTGGTTCCGGCATATTCACACATCGGTCCGCTACTGACGCCATCTCACAGGCTAATGGGGCGCCCCACGCCGAGTTTCAGCATTGTAGGATGACCACACCAGTACAGCAACTTGCTAGACATCACCTCGGTGCCATCCGGATCTTGGCATCTCAACGCCTAGTGGTATCTTCCATACAGAAAATATTGTTGCGCTGCCTTTGGCCCCATTCGCACATCGGTCCGCAACTGACACCATCTCACAGGCCAACAGGGCGCCCCATGCCGACTTTTACCATTGTAGGATGGCCACACCAGTACAGCAACTTGCTAGACATCACCTCGGTGCCATCCGGATCTTGGCATCTCAGCGCCTTGTGGTGTCAGTCAGAAAATATTGTTGCGCTGCCTTTGGCCCCATTCGCACATCAGTCCGCTACTGACACCATCTCACAGGCCAACAGGGCGCCCCACGCCGACTTTTACCATTGTAGGATGGCCACACCATTGCCACAACTTGCTAGACACCACCTCGGTGCCATCCGGATCTTGGCATCTCAGCGCCTTGTGGTGTCTTCTATTCCGAAAATATTGTTGCGCTGCCTTTGGCCCCATTCGCACATCGGTCCGCTACTGACACCATCTCACAGGCCAACAGGGCGCCCCACGCCGACTTTCAACATTGTAGGATGGCCACACCAGTGCGGCAACTTACTAGACACCACCTCGGTGCCATCCGGATCTTGGCGCGTTGTGCTGCCTTCGGCCTATTCGCACATCGGTCCGCTACTGACGCAAACTCACAGGCCAACGGGGCGCCCCACGCCGACTTTCAGCATTGTAGGATGGCCACACCAGTGCTGCAACTTGCTGGACACCACCTCGGTGCCATCCGGATCTTGGCGCGTTGTGTTGCCTTCGGCCTATTCGCACATCGGTCCGCTACTGACGCCGCCTCACGTGCCAACGTATTTTCTCCGCATTTTATACCCTATGCCGCATAACAGGTCATGTGACTTGTTTATAAAACTTTTCATTGGTTCATTTTACTTTTGGTTTCCTAATGATGGAAGGCTTGATCATATGACCTAAAAACAACACTTTTCATTGGATGAAAACTTTTTTTTTTCCCCAAACGATGAAAGCCCCACCTTGTTTCTGGATGTTTCAGACTGAAGCTGGCGTCAGCATGAGAGCACCACCATCTCGTAGCTCCGTCGTGGTCATTCCGCGAGCAATCATGGCAGCCGCTCCCCTCCAGAAGCCTACAGGAGTCGGGGGCCCCCAAAACTTTTGATGAATCCTCAAGGCGGAGGGGACGCTTTCGAGAATGGGGTCCAAGACCTAGCAGACAAGCGTCCGATTTCCAAGGTGTCCCAGGGCCATTTCAGTGGACCAGGCCCAAAAAGGAAACAGCCTGCCGCCATTTTGAGAGTCCTGTGACAGCCACCTATCGCTGCACCGCAAGAGTGGGCGCAACTCAGCTGAATTGCGGCTTTTGACACAGTGGACCAAAAACGGACGGAATGGCAACTGAAACGGTAAAGGGGCGCCCCACTACAACAGATGAGACTCCACCTGGAGAGGCCCGTTCACACCGCCTCCCCCGGGGGGCCCCACGCCGTTATTCGGAGCAGCATTGTAGGATACCAAAACCAGTGCGGCAACTTACTGGACATCACCTTGGTGCCATCGTTCTGCTGCCTTGGAACTATTCGCACAACAGTTTGCTACTGATGACCCACCCCCCGCGACGCCCCACGCCAGAAATCTGGACGTTGTGCTGCGTTGGGACTATTCGCACAGCCGACCGCTACTTCGTTGTTTTTCCCTAAAAATGTTTATATGTTATTACTGTTTTTGTTTTCTTGTATATATTTATAAGTTATTAAAGTTTTATAATCTTACTACTTTGTCGGAGTGCTATATATTTTTAATGTGACACATAATTGTAAAAACTTTGATGTACAAAGAGTCATCCTGGAATCTTCCGCTTCAGGCTCGGTCCCCTCCCCAATCACAATACAGGATGGTTTTCAGATAATAGGAACGCGTCTGCTGTGACGGATCTCATCGAGTGTGGACCTTGATCTACTATAACTCCTTTGAAGAGGGGTGATTCTTTACAGCTGGGGCCATAAACTACATCTGCAGGGCTAGCTGATACCCTAGGACCGGCCTGGACAATCGGACACAGAGGAAAAGGAGTGTCAGAGGGTGCGGTAGTGAATAGGGCGAAAGGGAGGTGTCGGGCGGGCACAGGGTGTGATTCTCAGGGAAGAGCAGCGCAGATGGGGGGAGGTTTATTACCCATGCATAAGACAGAGAGCGGGGGTGACCACTGCCTGGGGGAGATGCTTGCGAGGGTGGGAAGCCATGCTAAGGATCGACAGCGTGCACAGAGTGGGTCTGGTCAAGGCATCTAAAATGACTGCCGTGCACGACAAAAGTGTGGCATTTGAAAAAAGACAAGATGGCGCAGACAATGTTTTTCAACACTTCCTGATTTCCTTCGAATCGAACGTTAACAGACGTTGGGGCATATTACCAAAGTTAAGCGATATTTATCCCTAACGATGCTTAGCAACGATTTTTTTACCGCTAAGCATCGTCAGAAATTATCGCAGATAAACCTTGCTATTATCAAGGTTTATCGCAAATACGATAAAAAACGACCGCAATGCATTAATATCGCTGAAAACTCAGCGATATTCATGCATTACCGAGCTAATGCTCTTAGCCATGTTATCCACCTCCCATTGGATAACATGGCTAAGAACTGCTCAGGGCAGGTGCTAGCTTTTAGAGATATTCGCGCTTATCGCGAATATTTCCAAAAGTTGATAATAGGAGATAGCGATGTTAGCGACTGTTTCCAGTCGCTAACATCTTGGCATGCCCACTTTGCATGTCATTAGTGATAAATATCACTCACATGCAAAGTGGGGCCCAAGATGGTCGCTATCTCCTACTAGCCATCGCTAACTGGTGTTAGCAACAGCTAGGTAATACAGATATAATTTTATCTCCGCGAAGCGGAGCGCTGTTACAGATATATATCTTGTTTTTGAACGTTAATTTCTCAAAATCCACTGAAGCACATATATTGAGACCTAGCAAAGGCACATCGAGCTACCAGTCCCTACAATTTTGCCAAGTTTCGTGCAAATCCATTCAGCCGTTCGATTATTATTATTATTTTTTTTTTTGCCCCGCGGGGCCCTTTTATAACCTCCACATCAAACCTAAGAGGTCAAGGAGGATCTACTATGCCCCCTTATGGTCATTTGCCCCTTCGCTTTGGCCTCCTCTTGTCTCTCGATCCTACCGAGAGACAAGATGGCGGCCGCTACGGACTGTTTGCAATGTTTACAGACGCCGGAGAACCAATCAGCTTCGCAAACCTCCGTTACGCGAAGCGGAGCGCTGTTACAGATATATATCTTTTTTTGAACGTTAATTTCTCAAAATCCACTGGAGCACATATATTGAGACCTAGCAAAGGCACATCGGGCTACCAGTCCCTAATATTTTACCAAGTTTCGTGCAAATCCATTCAGCCGTTCGATTATTATTATTATTATTTTTTTTTGCCCCGCGGGGCCCTTTTAAAACCTCCACATCAAACCTAGGGGGTCAGCGAGGATCTACTATGCCCCCTTATGGTCATTTGCCCCTTCGCTTTGGCCTCCTCTTGTCTCTCGATCCTACCGAGAGACAAGATGGCGGCCGCTACGGACTGTTTGGAATGTTCACAGACGCCGGAGAACCAATCAGCTTCGCTTCACAAAGCTCCGTACCGCGAAAAGTCCGCGAACCGGAGCGCTGCCCGGTCCGCTGTTACAGATATATATCTTTTTTTGAACGTTAATTTCTCAAAATCCACTGGAGCACATATATTGAGACCTAGCAAAGGCACATCGGGCTACCAGTCCCTACAATTTTGCCAAGTTTCGTGCAAATCCATTCAGCCGTTCGGGCTAAAAGTGAGGCCAACCGCCCTATGGAAAACTCAATGTTAAAAACACGTTTTGGGACCCCCCTTTGTTCTCGGCCCCCCCTTGACGAACCCCCCCCAAATTTTTAAGGGCTGCTCAGAAACAAAATGTGCCATTTTCCTGAAAATTTCAGCCAATTCCGTCCACAAACGCCAAAGTTATTAGACATAGAATTTTAAAAATCCCATAGAGAAAAAATCCTAACTATATATACCTACTGGCGACCGCCAGTAGGTAATATATATATATATATATATATATATATATATATATATATATATATATATATATATATATATATAAAAATAATCTACTGGCGGTTGCCAGTAGATCGCTATAGTTAGGACCTATTACCCATAGGACAACCGCAACATTCTGTTTGGAATAACTTTGCCGCCAATTGCTGAATCTGCGTGAAATTTTCCAAACTTTTAGCCAGCTCCGGTCCCATCCTATCCTGAAAGTTTCACGATGAAAGATAGAATCGAGGCACAAGAAAACCAAAAAACACAGCAAAACGCAAAAAGGGGGCAGGATAGACACACCCTGACCCCCTAGGCCTGCTCAGGGGGTCCCACAAGGATGCGAGTAGGATCCGCGATCCCTCGTGCTAAATATTTTAATTTGCCCCTGAGGGAGCCAAATCCTGGGGGCATTTTTAAAACAATAGTGTGGGGGGGTCCCAATCCCCCTCACACTGCCCCGGGGACCACCCCCCCCGGGGGCTGTAACTTAATTTATGCAGGGGGCTCATGGGGCCCCCCCACAGCACTGGGGACCGGCACCCCCGGGGCTTGTTTAAAAAGGGTTTGGGGCTCTCAGGCCCCCCCCAGCCCCGGGGACCGCCACCCACGGGGCTTTAAAATATTAACTGGGGGGCTCTGAGACCCCACCAGCCCCGGGGACTGCCACCTCCGGGGCTCAAATTTAATGTATGCGGGGGCTCACGGGGCCCTCTGCAGCCCTGGAGACCGCCACGGCGGGGCTATTTTGAAATGGGTGGGGGGGCTCTGAGGCCCCCCCAGCCCCAGGAACCGCCACCCCCAGGGCTTAAAAACATTTGAAAAGGGGGGCTCTGAGGCCCCTTCAGCCCTGGGGACGCCACTGCTGGGGATTCTAAGGAATGTGGGAGGGGGGCCACGCGGCCCCCCTCCTGGAGCCCTCAATGCCACTGGGGACCGCCAGCTGCCAGGGCCGGCTCCTGTAGTGTCCTGGGGTGACACTGCTGTTTGCAATGGCAGGGGAGAGCCTCGCAACTCCCACCCTGCCATTGAAACCTGCTCTTGCTTCAATGAAGCAAAGCAGATTGCTTTTCCATATGGGGAGCAGCATGTTAGCTGCTCCCCATAAGGAAAAGCAATGCCGGCTCCCGCAGGAGGCGGGGAGCCGGCGGTACCATGGGGGGATTGGGGACCCCCCCATGGTCCCCAATCTGTGAGGGCCAGCCCCGGGGGATGGGGTCCCCCCGGGGCCGGGGCTAGTAGTGGCCCGGGAGGGGGGCCACGCGGCCCCTCCTCCCTAAAAGGACATTTTTTTTTAAAAGGGCCGGCCCCGGGGGATGGGGTTCCCGGAGCCATAAGTGGCCACAGGAGGGGGGCAAGGCAGCCCCCCTCCTAATAAAAAAAGGCCCATGCCCCGGGGATGGGTTCCCCGGGGCAGACTATGGCCTCAGGAAGGGGGCCACGGGCCCCCTTCCAAATATTTTTGAAAAAGAAGGGGGGTTACACAGCCCCCTTCTTAAAAAAAAATATTACAAAAAACGGGATTGCGGCCGGAGTCCACACCCCCTTATTGCACCACTCAGAGGGGCACCAAATTCCCCTTGAAAGCTGGGGGTCACTGGAGGCCAACTAGCCCACCAGGTACCTCCAGTATGTGCCAGGGGGCTGCGTTGCAGAGAGGTGTTCTGAGGCCACGCCCCTTTTTACACCTCTCTGCAACGCAGCTCTGTGGCGCTTACAGGAGGTAGCTGGTGGGCTAGTTGCACCCCAGGGACCCTCAGTCTTCAAGGGGAGTTCAACATAAAACGTGCCACGGGGTGCATTTGCACAGTGGTGAAGGGAGGGGGCGGGGTCTGAGTTCACATGTCTGCAAACACGCCCTATGGCGCGGTTTAAGTTGGGGAATTAATTCCTTGTCAATACTGAGGGTCCCTGGGGGCCAACTAGCCCACCAGGTACCTCTAGTAAGCACCACGGAGCTGCGTTGCAGAGTGTTGTAAAAAGGGGTGTGGCCTCTGAGCACCTCCCTGCAACGCAGCCCCCTGGCGCATACTAGAGGTACCTGGTGGGCTAGTTGGCCCCCAGGGGACCTCAGGATTCAAGGGCACTTAATCCCGCAACTTAAAATGCACCACAGGGCGTGTTTGCACAGTGTCAGCTCAGGCCCCACCCCCTATCTTCACCATTGTACAAATATTCCTCTAAAATCAGCCACACTACGAATTCCGATTTACTCACCTGTTATCAGGAGAGAACCTAGTGCTGCATCTTTTAGCCCAGCACTGACCCTGAAAAGTAATTCTAAGCGTACTTACAGTAACGTGTATTTCCATCCATAGGAATCCATTGTGTGGTTTTCAGCAGAAAAGTTTTTGTGTTGATTTTTGAAACGTACAAATATTCCTCCAAAATCAGCCGAACTACGAATTCCGATTGACTCACCTGTTATCAGGAGAGAACCTAGTGCTGCATCTTTTAGCCCAGCACTGACCCTGAAAAGTAATTCTAAGCGTACTTACAGTAACTTGTATTTCCTTCCATAGGAATCCATTGTGTGATTTTCAGCAGAAAAGCTTCTGTGTTGATTTTTGAAACGTACAAATATTCCTCTAAAATCAGCTGAACTACGAATTCCGATTTACTCACCTTTTATCAGGAGAGAACCTAGTGCTGCATCTGTTAGCCCAGCACTGACCCTAAAAAGTAATTCTTAGCATACTTACAGTAAATGTATTTCCATCCATAGGAATCCATTGTGTGGTTTTCAGCATAAAGGTTTCTAAGTGTTGATTTTTGAAACATACAAATATTCCTGTAAAATCAGCTGAACTACGAATTCCGAGTTACTCACCTGTTATCAGGAGAGACGTCAGTGCTGCATCTTTGAGCCCAGTACTGATCATGAAAAGTAATTCTAACCATACTTACCAGTTACTTTAATTTCCTTCCATAGGAATCTATTGTCTGGTTCTCACCAGAAAAGTTTCCAAGTGTCTATTTTCACAAACTAAAAATATTCCTTAAAAATTGCCTTTATGACTTAAACACATTCTTTCGACTGTTTACAGGAGATGCACCCGTGCTGGAACCAGGATCCACCACTGAGTAAGAAAAAGTAACGTTAACACTACTTAGCTGATAAGTGAATTTCCTCCCATACGATAACATTGATGATTCTATGTGAAAAAGTTTCTGAGTGTCATCTTTTAAAATACAATAACATTCCTTACAAATCACTACTGTAACCAAAACGCTTTTACTCAACTGTTTACAGGTGATGCCTTAGGACTGAATTTAGGATCCAGTCCTGTGGTTAGAAAAGTAATCCAAAAAGTAATTAATTGCATTTAAATACAAAATCATATTGACCTCAATGTTGCATTGTGTTTGAAATTGTGTTGCCCATTGCAACGACTGTAACTACTGTACTTAAAAGTCTATTGCCTATTTGCAAAGTATTTAAAGTAAAGTAATTCATTCTGAGAAAGTATATTTTGTAATGTAATGTATAATGTATTTATAATGTAATTTAAAAAATAAAATATCTAAAAATAAACTGTTTAAAAAATGTAGAAAATCAGTATAAAATAATAAAAATAACAATAAATACATTTAAAAATTGTCATTTACAAAATCTTTGAAATTCACTGAAAAAAACATAGGTTTCAGACATGTTATAGTTAGGAATTAGCATTTAAAAAACCTTTGAAATTCACTGAAAAAACATAGGTTTCAGACATGTTATAGTCAGGAATTAGCATTTAAAAAAACCTTAGAAATTCACTGAAAAAAACATAGGTTTTAGGTGTGTTATAGTTAGCTAGACATTTCACTCGTATAAAACCAATGAAATTCCCGCGTTATAGTTAGTCGTACTAACTCGCGCGCCCGCAATCCACTGCTTATGATGTCACATATTACATCATTCATGACATGGTCAGTGACATCACCGATGACATCACTGATGACATCTCAAATGACATCACTGATGACATCATCCATGTGACAAACTGATACACCTCATCATACAGTAGCATAACCTTTCAACCATCATTATAAAATATGGAGTATCATGTTTGAAACCATTGACACACCAATGCAAGTTTCTAAAAACCAACTTAGTGATTCCTACATCTACACACACATCTAAACACTTACGTATACATTCAGTCATACATGCTAACAAAGATCAATAGAATACTATTCAATATATTTATACACCTACATCAACATTACACACCAGCACACAATCTATTCACTTATGCAGACATCTCACTCACTTATGCAAACAATTGATCATACTTATATTTACTAAGCTACACACTTACACAAAAACCACTTTATTTATTCATATAATTAGAAAGTCATATTTAGTGTGTTAAAAAGTCACTATTACAAGTATACAGTTATCCATACAGTCACTCATACAATCACTGAGTCTTAGGTATACTTTTTTATATACAACAACTGTCACATACACTGCCTTTTACATTTCCAGTTTGTTGGACATATATCATTCAGAAATATATTTACTCATAAGCACACCCATAAAGAGATTCGCTCAATCAAACAACTGTTTCCACATACACTCTTAACCTCATATACCTACTAAATGAACTATTTACACATCTTTGGACAGTCATACACGTCCCACCCAACCACACACATTCATTCACGATCCCATACAAATACTCACTTAACTAATTAATAATTGATATAGACTTTCACATAGCTAGTAACCAACCTATGTAGTTGTTTGCACAACAAGAGATAGAGTGATACAGGTATTCACACAGTTTAATCACTATCCCATATA
The DNA here is from genome assembly GCF_964261635.1 of Lissotriton helveticus. NCBI lineage: Eukaryota > Metazoa > Chordata > Amphibia > Caudata > Salamandridae > Lissotriton > Lissotriton helveticus. The sequence continues at coordinate 1,477,267,560 of NC_136065.1, forward strand.
TTTAGTGAGACACATTAAATTTGTCACTTAGACAGTCAATCACATTGCTACTAAATCCTCCAATCAGACACTTATACATGCACTCAGTCTTCAAGGCAGATTGCTATATATATATATAATACTTATTTAAATATCGAACCAAACCCCATTCACTGGATGATTTCATCAGTGATGTCATTTGAGATGTCATCAGTGATGTCACTGACCATGTCATAAATTATGTAATATGTGACATCAACAGTGGATTGCGGGCACGCGAGTTATAGTTAGTACAACTAACTAGTACAACTAACTATAACGGGGGAATTTTTAATGGTTTTATACGAGTGAAATGTCTAGCTAACTATAACACCCCTAAAACCTATGTCAGTGAATATATATATAAATATATCTATATATATATATATATAATATACATATATACATATATATATATATATACATATATATATATATTACCTACTGGCGGTCGCCAGTAGGTATATATAGTTAGGATTTTTTCTCTATGGGATTTTAGAAAATTCTATGTCTAATAACTTTGGCGTTTGTGGACGGAATTGGCTGAAATTTTCAGGAAAATTGAACATTTTGTTTCTGAGCAGCCCCTGAAAATTTGGGGGGGTTCGTCAAGGGGGGGGTGAGAAAAAAGGGGGGTCCCAAAACGCGTTTTTCCCATGTTAATTTCCATAGGGCGGTTGGCCTCACTTTTAGCCCGAACGGCTGAATGGATTTGCACAAAACTTGGCAAAATTGTAGGGACTGTTAGCCTGATGTGCCTTTGCTAGGTCTCAATATATGTGCTCCAGTGGATTTTGAGAAATTAACGTTCAAAAAAAGATATATATCTGTAACAGCGCTCCGGGCAGCGATCCGGTTCGCGTACTTTTCGCGTTACGGAGCTTTGCGAAACTAAGCTGATTGGCTCTCCGGTGTCTGTACACATTCCAAACAGTCCGTAGCGGCCGCCATCTTGTCTCTCGGTAGGATCGAGAGACAAGAGGAGGCCAAAGCGAAGTGGCAAATGACCATAAGGGGGCATAGTAGATCCTCCCTGACCCCCTAGGTTTGATGTGGAGGCTTTAAAAGGGCCCCGCGGGGCAAAAAAAAAAAACAAACGTTTTTTATCGTGGGGTGCGCCCGGTACGCGTAACGGAAAGCGGACTGGGGAGCGTACTACAAGGAAACAAGAATGATTGACTTTTAACTTATTGTATGTTTATAGACTTTTTTTTTTTTTTTTTGCTGAGTGACGTCTCGGCCTATCTCCACGGGATGCAGTCCCTACCATCTCGGCGTTTAAGCCCAGGGGGACCGGTTGTTTGGGAGAGATAACGTCTGTTAACGTTCAATTCGAAGGAAATCAGGAAGTGTTGATAAACATTGTCTGCGCCATCTTGCCTTTTTTCAAATGCCACACTTTTGTCGTGCACGGCAGCCATTTTAGATGCCTTGACCAGACCCACTCTCTGCACGCTGTCGATCCTTAGCATGGGTCCCCACCCTCGCAAGCATCTCCCCCAGGCACTGGTCACCCCCGCTCTCTGTCTTATGCATGGGCAATAAACCTCCCCCCATCTGCGCTGCTCTTCCTTGAGAATCACACCCTGTGCCCGCCCGACACCTCCCTTTCGCCCTATTCACTACCGCACCCGCTGACACTCCTCTTCCTCTGTGTCCGATTGTCCAGGCCGGTCCCAGGCTATCACCTAGCCATGCAGATGTAGTTTATGGCCCCAGCTGTAAAGAATCACCCCTCTTCAAAGGAGTTACAGTAGATCAAGGCCCCCACCCGATGAGATCCGTCACACCACACGCGTTCCTACTATCTGAAAACCATCCTGTATTGTGATTGGGGAGGGGACCGAGCCTGAAGCGGAAGATTCCAGGGATGCCTCTTTGTACATCAAAGTTTTTACAATTATGTGTCACATTAAAAATATATAGCACTCCAACGAAGTCGAAAGTCGGCGTGGGGCGCCCCGTTGGCCTGTGAGTTCGCGTCAGTCAGTGGGGGCTGTTTGAGGATCTGACTGCATTGGAAAGCAATGTGATGCTGTGCGTCGCCCCCAAGATGAGGCGGCGTCAGTAGCGGACCGATGTGCGAATAGGCCGAAGGCAGCACAACGCGCAAAGATCCGGATGGCACCGAGGTGGTGTCCAGCAAGTTGCCGCACTGGTGTGGCCATCCTACAATGCTGCGCCGAAAGTCGGCGTGGGGCGCCCCGTTGGCCTGTGAGTTCGCGTCAGTCAGTGGGGGATGTTTGAGGATCTGACTGCATTGGAAAGCAATGTGATGCTGTGCGTCGCCCCCAAGATGAGGCGGCATCAGTAGCGGACCGATGTGCGAATAGGCCGAAGGCAGCACAACGCGCCAAGATCCGGATGGCACCGAGGTGGTGTCCAGCAAGTTGCCGCACTGGTGTGGCCATCCTACAATGCTGCGCCGAAAGTCGGCGTGGGGCGCCCCGTTGGCCTGTGAGGTGGCGTCAGTAGCGGACCGATGTGTGAATAGGCCGGAACCAGCACAAGGCGCCAAGATCCGGATGGCACCGAGGTGGTGTCATAGTTCTGAGTTCTGAGAAGCGGGGGGGAGGCGGCGTAAACGAGTCTCTCCCTCCATGTGGAGGCACTTCATCTGCAGCGGGGCGCCGAGATCAGGATGGCACCGAGGTGGTGTCTAGCAAGTTGCCGCACTGGTGTGTGTTGAAAATATGAAAGATCCTCAGCAAGTCTATGTTACTTCAATGGAGCGCCGTCTAGCTGAGTTTAGCCCGCTCTTGCTGCTACAGCGACAGGCGGCTGCAACAGGACTCTCAAAATGGCGGCCTGTTCTTTGGATTTGGGCCTGGTCCACTAAAATGGCCCTGGGACACCTTAGAACTCGGACGCTCGAATTTTTTTTCCTTTCCTCTACATGCAAAAAAGGTAAATGCCCGGTACGTTACCTGCCTCATCTGCCACGATGTACGCTCCAGAGGAACCGAAAAAAAATATAGTTATGGTAATTGTGGCAAATAAATTTCATGTGGACAGATGAGTGTTACTCTAATAAATACAGCATATGAACATCATCATAGTCGATGGTTGGTGGAGACATTTTGACTATATCCTGGACCTGCCCGTCCTCGCCCAAAATGGCGCCGGAATAAATGGGACTCGTAACTCCTTGTTGTGTACTGGTTGCACAACCTTGATATCACGAGATACGTATGCAGTTTTGACGCACATGGCGGGCGGGGACGAGAATTGATTGAATATTTCGACATCCCTATTGATATTAAGTTCTGATGTGTTATTGATTACTGTACTATTGAAAGTTCGAATTAACGTCACCCATGGTACTTGCCCGCAAATGTATATCTAGATAATTTTATTGTAACTGGCCCTGTCGTTTTTTAATTATAAAATGTACGTCCACCGATTCCGCAACTGTTAGACACCTTAGTTCTTGCAACCTAATGGCCCGCCCGTTACGTTCCTCTACAGTGTAAATGTCTCCTCATCATATACGATTACAGTTTGCTCCGTGGCCGGCCCACGTGGTTATAGGCCCGTATTTGTATACTGACATTTTCACAATAAAGGTTTTTAAAAGAAAACATGGTAGTAGTATTTACATTGGTAAAGTTTTTAATAATAGTCACTGTTTTCGAATCAGTAAAAGGCAAGTGAAATAAAGCAGTCCAATTACATGAAGGGTAAAAGGTATAATACGCAGGTACGCAGTAAAGATAAATGGTCAAGGGCTGTTGTGTTTTCTACTCCTGCAACATAAAGTGATCGATAAGAATCTGATATTCAGGCGTATCGGCGACTAAGACAGCAGGCCGAGCCTCTTTTGCTCAACGGCTCCGTCATGGGACGAAGAAACGCCCTTTTTCTCGAAAAAGGAATATATTTTACTTGCAGGACAGTTGTAAATTTTCCGGGAAAGTACATTAGCCTGGAACATTATAACATATATGTTTAAGAAAAAATAATGTTCGAAAGTAATAAAAAGTGTAATTTTTAGGTCATATGACCAAGCCTTTCATCATTAGAATAAGAAAAGTAAAATGAACCAATGAAAAGTTTTATTACCAAGTCACATGACCTGTTATGCTTACGTTACGCGCTGCGCGCCGCGCCCCGGATCGCTTCCGGGAAGCTGCGCTTCGCGCATCGGAGCACTTCCGGATGCGCTAACGCGGCGCGTCATATGACGCATTACGCGACAACGCAGGTCCAGAATATAGTCAAAATGTCTCCACCAACCAGCGGTCGGAACACAACCCCTTTCAGCAGGCTAAATAGTTCTGTTAAATGACAACAGAAGGGACAGGCAACAAGAACCATCAGTCAAAGAGGGGAGGGCAAGTTCTTCTCTACCGGGTCACGTTGGGGCGCTACCGGAACTGATCGAATTGGTAGTCTACAGTGTTTCTGGATGTTTCAGACTGAAGCTGGCGTCAGCATGAGAGCACCACCATCTCGTAGCTCCGTCGTGGCCATTCCACGAGCAATCATGGCAGCCGCTCCCCACCAGAAGCCTGCGGGAGTCGGGGGCCCCCAAGACTTTTGTAGAATCTTCAAGGCTGAGGGGACGCTTTCGAGAATGGAGCCCAAGCCCTAGCAGACAAGCGTCCGAGTTCCAAGGTGTCGCAGGGCCATTTTAGTGGACCACGCCCAAATCTGAAGAGCCGGCCGCCATTTTGAGAGTCCTGTGGCAGCCGCCTATCGCTGCACCGCAAGAGCGGGAGCAACTCAACTACATGGTGAGCGAAACGCTGTAGTCGCAAGAGCGGGCGGTAAACAGCTGAATAGCGGAAGAGGCACAGTGTAGCAAAAGCGGGTGGAATGGCAACTGAAACGGTAAAGGGGCGCCACACTACAGCGTGTCTTCAGGTCAAACGGATTGTGGGACAAGGTCCAGAATGGAAGAGTCACCAAAAGGCAAAAAGTTCCGCTTAACCCCGGGAGCCGGCCACCTATGTCGGGGGCGATCTCAGGCTACACCAGGGCAACACGACTTGGGGAGGGGGCCGGAGCCAAGCGCCCCCTCCGAGTCCGCGCCATCACACCGTCCCTCGGGGGCCTCCGTCAAGCGTTTCAGGGAGGCACCGCATCACATTGTTTTCAAATGCAGTCACGTCCTCAAACAGCCCCCACTTACATTGAGAATAGTCAAGCTGTAGCAGGTGCAAATAAGCTTCAGACAGTCTAACAAGCACTCCTCAAAACTTTGAACTATCAGAGTGCATGAGTTTCATGCTCGATCGATTGAGCTAGCCGGATCGGGCAACAAAAAGTATAAAATAGTTATGTAAATAGTTATTTAATAAAATGTTTTACCCTGTTACTTTGCTGGTGTGTTGTATATATTTGTAATATTTGCATAGAGTTTATAGTTATTTTGGGCGGGGTGGGTGGCGGAGCCGAGCTGTCTTGCAGCCATCATGGTGTGGAGTTCAGTTCATCTCACTAGTTTCGTATTTCTCATGAGGGGTTGTTCCTAATGTTTCTATTTTAGCGAGGTCAAAAAGAGATCCCATTAGTGGCCTACTGATTTTGCTCGATCCCTTTTGTTTTTTTACACGATTTTTCACTATCTGCAAAGACTAAACAGAGTATTGCGACTCTGTGCTTGTTTGTAAATAGAGAATGAACCAAAGAGAACCAATTCTAAAACAGTAAATGCTTGGATAACAATCAATCAAATGGAGAGAGAAGCAGGCACGACGGATTACAACGGGGGCAAAGGCCTGCGTTAACTACCCTTCACTATCTGCAAAGAGAGAGTACTCCTAATAGAAATGAGGGGGGGCAGCATTCAAAGCAGATCAGTGTGCATAAACACGAAAATGTTTTTACTTACCACGTACTTGACATTCGACAGCTTATGATATTTGCTATTAAAAAACCATTGAAATTCACTGAAAAAACCATAGGTTAGAGACCATATATAGTTAGGAATTCGCATTTAAAAAACCTTGAAAATTCACTGAAAAAAACCATAGGTTATAGACCATATATAGTTAGGAATTAGCATTTAAAAAACCTTATTTTACTCACACAAAACCATTGAAATTCCATATATAGTTAGTTGCACTAACTATATATCGCGCACCCGCAATCCACTGCTGATGATGTCACATATTACATCATTCATGACATGGTCAGTGACATCACTGATGACATCTCAAATGACATCACTGATGACATCTCATTTGACATTACTGATCACATCACTGATGACATCATTCATGTGATGATACGATGAACCTCTTCAGACTCTAATATAACCTTAGATACACTCAGTGTAAACAGACATTCACAGACTGTCACTCATCCATGGAGTTACTCACACACCTAGTCAGTCTTGCAAAGAATCAATCACACCTCCATTTCCTCAACTATATAGTTATACACACCTTACTTATTAAAACATATACTAACACATATTTACTCTGTTATACAATCCCTGATACAAGTTCACAATGATCCATACAGCCACTCACACATTCACTGGCTCTTATGCACAGTTATTTATATATGTCAACTCTCACATGTACTGTGTTTTACATATGTACTTACTTTGACATGTAGCACTGAGATATCCATTCACTCACCAATACACTCATGCACACAGTCAACCGCCCATACAGCTGTTTCCACATGCACTTTTGAACCCATACATCTAGTGAATCAACTGCTCACACATCTATGCACAGAGTCATACACCTCCCAGACACCCACACACACACTCAGTCTCCCATACAAATACTTGGGCAAGCAGTCAATAACCCATAGAGTTAGTCATATAGCAATGATCAACACATGCATCAGATTACAGAACAACAGACACAATGATGCACAATTTAAAACAGTTTAGTCACTAACCCATGCACTCAGTGAGACACATTTAATCACTCACTTATACAGTCAGTCATGCACCTACTAAATCCTTCATCCAGACACTTATACATCCACTCATTCTTCAATATGTAAGACATATTTTAACTTTACATAAACATACAGTCACTGGATGTTGTCATCAGTGATGTCATTTGAGATGTCATCAGTGATGTCATCAGTGATGTCACTGACCATGTCATGAATGATGTAATATGTGACATCATCAGCAGTGGATTGCGGGTGCGCGATATATAGTTAGTGCAACTAACTATATATGGAATTTCAATGGTTTTGTGTGAGTAAAATAAGGTTTTTTAAATGCTAATTCCTAACTATATATGGTCTATAACCTATGGTTTTTTCAGTGAATTTTCAAGGTTTTTTAAATGCTAATTCCTAACTATATATGGTCTCTAACCTATGGTTTTTTCAGTGAATATATATATATATATATATATATATAGATTACCTACTGGCGTTCGCCAGTAGGTAGTTATAGTTAGGACCTAGTTTCCATAGGAAATCCGCAACATTCTATTTGGAATAACGATGGTGCCGGTTGACGAATCTTTGCGAAATTCTCAAAGAAGATGGGGCGCTCCGCTCCTTCCCTGAAAGTTTCAGGGTGATTCGTGAAGCGGGCCGAGAAAAAAGGGGGGTCCCAAAACGTGTTTTCCCCATGCAATTTTCCATAGGGACCTTTAGACACGGCTACAGCCCAAACTGCTGAACGGAATTACACCAAATTTGGCAAAAAGGTAGAGTTTGGTCCGTAGATTGTGCTTTTTGGTGTAAATCCGTTCAGTAGTTCCTGAGAAAATCAAAAGTAAAATCATAGATTTATTTGCAAAGTTTTACCGTACGCGTACCGTCCGAAGATTATATGCGTACCATTATGAGCATGAGCTGCTTGGCTGTAAACTGTCTGTCAACACTCCAAACCAGAAAGTGTTGGCAGCCATCTTGTGCCTCAGTAGAACCGAGGCTCAAGAAAGCAGTGAAAAGAACTCAAAAAACACGCAAAGGGTCAGGGTAGAAACACCCGGACCCCCTAGGCCTGCTCTGGGGGTCCCACAAGGACCCCCAAGGCCCAAATTATTCTTATTATTATTTTTAAATTGCAGGCTACGCGTAGGTACGTAGGTACGCGTATCCCGCGAAAAAAAAAAAAACAAAGCCGCTTTTTTGTCAATTAGCCCCCAGGGGGGGCCAAATCCTGGGGGCATTTTTGTTTATTTTAAAGGGGGTCCCAGAGGGGCCCCCCAGCCCCAGGAACCACCACCCCTGGGGCTTTCACGTTACATATGCGAGGGGGCTTACAGCCCCCCTGCAGCCCCGGGGACCGCCACCCTCCGGGGCTTCTTTTTTTTATAATAATGGAGGGCCCCGGGGACCGCCACCACCCAGGTACGGACCCTGAAAAGTAAATCTAAGCGTACTTACCAGTAACTTGCATTTCCTTCAATAGGAATCTATTGTGTGGTTTTGACCAGAAAAGTTTCTAAGTGTCTATTTTTGAAACGTACAAATATTCCTCTAAAATCAGCCGAACTACGAATTCCGATTTACTCACCTGTTATCAGGAGAGACCTCAGTGCTGTATCTTTCAGCCCACTACTGATCCTATATCTAAGGTCACTGCACTGAAAACCTTTGTCACCCCTAAAGCAGGCCTTTCAATCCTGAAGGCATTGTTAAAGATTGCAGGAATCGCTGTTAGCATGAGCTAAAAGCCATTTTGTTCTTGGCAGACATTTTAGTTAGCCATGTACTTGCCATGTGCTTTCTCCCTCTTCCAGACCCATGTACATGCTCAGAAAGCCTTAGCTGGTAGAATGCACCTGCTCCTAGTGTAGAACTGTCAGGCTATTCTTGCTGATGTAAGGAGAAATGTCTCTCTTCCCACTTTGTTGAGCAAGCACATTTTGTATACTCATATTAGTCAGTAAGTATGCTTGTATGTGCCAGGACCTCCCCTTGGTTTTATGCTGACTATGTAACAAATGCCCCTTTTCTCTGTACTCCTTAGACTGTCTCATACAGCGGTCTGAGGGCCTCATGAGAAGTTAATAAATAAGTTTTTTTATATTACAGCTTTCGTGCCAATCTCTTCTTTGTTGGTTTAAGGACCAGATGTATCAGTGAACCCCTTAAAAGGTTTTTATTTCTTCAGCATGGTGCTCAGTTGTAAGTGTGAGGGTGCCCCTGCATGAACAGGATAACCTTACAACCTTTGGAGTCCATTCTTCTTGGTCGTAAGTGCATCAGCCATTTCAATACATAGAGCCATGCGTCATTATGCTATGACCATCTCGAAACTGGCTGTAACGAACCCTGTTATGTTTGGTATCAAACCTGTTGGAATCATACCCCACACCGTAAATGGTGTTTGAGGTATGATTCCATGAACTGTAAAGCTACTCCAGGAGGCCCTCAGTGCTCCCAGTACCAGTCTTCTAGACCCTGACAGCACAACATGGTTGCTGCCGACCAGAGACATGAGTCTGCCCTCCTGCGAGCCAAGCTCGAGCAGGGGAAGGCAGAACAAGAAGTATACTGTCACAGGGAGGTGTGACCACCTGCCAGACAGGGTTTAGTCTATTGGGGCGGGTGGGAGTGCTTGCCAGCACCAATCAGTCTGCTTGAGGGGCACATTTGGTGCCCTCCTTGCCTGGTCCAGTTCAAACCAACTCAGGGAGCCGTTGGCTTCCGCTCTGGCACGAAACTGGGCAAGGACATGAAAGTATCCTCCCCACTGTCCGACCCCTCCCCTGGGAGGGAACCCTGAATCGTCCCAACCCTTTTCTTAGGGTACTTAAGGGCTTACCTGTAGGTGGGTCCCTATATTCGTCATGGAACAAGATTCATTTCAAGACACCACTTCTTCGACCGTCTGGGCACACTGGACTTCACTCTGGGCATCAGGACTGCAACTAGGAAGACTCCTGCTGCTCCTGGTCTTGTTGACCTGCTATTCTGCTGCAACATTTGTGCCTGTACTCCATACAGGAACATTCCAAGGCCTGTGGACCTCCAAGACACCTGAAGGAATCTCCCTTGAAGTGAAGGAGTCACTTCCCTGCATCTGCAGGCACCGCAACAAAGCTGACCGTTCTGCTGATCCTGAGGTCCCACGGACTCTGGAAGGCTCAGCAACACAGGTTGTGGTTCTTCACATCCCTTGAGGCCAGCCCTGCCCTCTCACCAAGTTTGAGGCCAGTGTCCCTCATCGGAGACACAGGAACCAGACCTCTGGACATCGCATCGACTTGCTATTCCATATGCTTGTTGGCTTCCTTCCTCCAAGATCTACGGGCTCCAAGTAGCCACAAGCTCAAGAATCTCCAATGACCAAGATCTTCGTCCTCACTGCAAATCTTGCATCGTTGGCTTGCATCGTTGGTGAGCTACTTGAGGTCATCTAGCGACTCCAGTGCCTCTGGCCTGTGGGTCCTCTTGAGAGTCATCTTTGAATTCAGTTGGCTCCCTTGATTGCTCGGGCCTGCCCTGACTCTCCTGCTTGTGGTGAGGCGCCTGGACCGTGCTGGTCCCGACACTGGACCTTCTTCACTTTCCAAGTTGGTTGCAGTTGCAAAGGCTTGTTGGTGCTCCCAATTGACACCGACCCTTCAACTCTCTACATCTGATGTGGGACAGCTCGTGCACGGCTCCTGGTCTTTCACAGCATCACCTGGTACACACAGCTGCAGTTTCAAGGTCACTGTCAGTTCTCCTGCAACACTCGACATCAGTGGGCATTCGTCTTCTGTGCCTCCTGGTCACTCCTGAGTGGCTTTGATTCTGTCCCCTCTGCGTGCAGATAATTCTAAACTTGAATCCAATTTGGATTCCACCAGACACTTTCATCTTCCCCAGTAGCAGTATCTTCCTGAAGTCCTCCATGAGTTTACCTGCATTTTCCGATGCCACTTCACACCTATGCACCCGGCTTCCCTGGTGTAGGTATCCTGGTTCCAAGGGTATCCACAGATGGGGTGGCTCTCCAACCTCCTGTCCTCCACGGTATTTCTTTAGGGTCCACTGAGAAGGGTCCTTCTTCTTTAAAATTGCAACTGCGACTTACCCAACTCAGGTGGTTCCTTGGGTCCCCAGCACTTCTAAGTCTTCTCGGTATAGTCTAGACTAGGCGTGGTTCACATATCACTATTTTAGTATATGGTTTGGTCTCCCTGTGGTGACCACTGTGCATTCATGCTGCTTACCTGTATTTATTGCTAAGTATTGTGTGCATTGTTTATATCTCCGGGTAGACATACCCAAATGTGTTAGTGAGTATCTTATAATAAATACGTACGTTTATAAATATACTGTGTGTCCTTTTTCACTTAATCTATACCAATAAGATTATGCTCTGATGAAACAAGCTGCTTTACTCTCCTGCTGGACTAAGCCTGAAGGCTGTTCTCCACAGTTACCACTTAGAGAGCTTTCTAAGGGTGTCTAAGACCACTATAATCACCATAAGGGTTTGCTGAATTGGTGTAGGGTGCCCACTTACATAAGTGTGCTTCATATACCAGGCCAGCTTCTCACAGGCTGATTTAGAGGTTCCTGTCAGGATCAGGGTAACGAACAATGGTGCGCCTGCCTAAAGACATCGAACTACTAGTCCCAGAAACCCATGCGGCAAGGAGGCGGGATCTATATTAACTTCCTGAACCTGGGGGACGGGTTGTATTGGATTCCATGTTTGTTCCGTTCTGATTGCTGTGCGAACTGATGCTGCTCTGAGCGCTGTGGTGCTTCGCTTACTACGCGAAGACACGGCCGCTGTCCTGTGTGTTGCAAGTGAAGGGAGGAAGGGCTCTTTCTCCCCACTGTTGGATGTGTTGGGAGTCGGCGGACTCGCGGCTGCGGGTTCTGTGGTGTTTCGCTGACGGCTTCCGCGAAAACACAGACCCGCGGTAATTCCGGACTGAGTTACCTTTTCAGGAGAGAATCGGCTGATTCTCCTTGGGGTGCGTGGTGCTTCGCGACCTACTGTGCGAAGACGCGGACACCCCTCACGTAGAGCTACAGGCTAATGAGTCGGGCGTGGCTCGACGTTTCTTTTTCTTTGTCTCGCCTGGCTTAACGGGAGTGACTGTCCGGAGGGGATCCGGTGGAGTGAACGCTTGTCTCTGTTCGGACCGTCGGAATATTCTCTTGTTACCTTAGGAACGCTGGTGTGGCGGAGGAGCCCAGAAACTCTGTAGACCCTTTCGTTTGGCGGTAAGGTAAAGAGGAACACTTCACTCTGGGGATTTATTGAGTTATCCTTTTTTTTCTTTTTCCTTTTCTTCAGGGACTTTGGTGCATGTATACCTCGCTTCTGTGAAGTAACAGAAGACAATATTTGAATCTGCTGAGGGCTGGTTGGCCTACCCCATCTAGGACTTTGGCTTCCTTTGTATATTAAGGGGAACCCTGTGAATCGCAACAGGTATGTAAGTAGTAGGGGTTCGAGCAATATGAGATGAAGGGGTGAGATTGAACAGAGTCAGTATATCTGTGTTTATGTTCGCAGGACAGAGTCCCAGAGCTCCAAGGTGGAAGAGAACCCAGTGAACTCCTGGTCAACGACTTCATGGGTTCGAGGTAGGTGGAGTTCCTAGGGAATTAAGGGAAAAGGAGTGGTCTGGGGAATGGGACACCGGAATATACTAACGGTTGTCCTTTGTATTCTAGGTATCACCTCGCAGAGCACCAACCCGGCCCCCTATTTTTCCCTCGCCGGATCACCTCTAGGCCTTGGGTGTTTAGTAGAGCCAGGCCTGGGGAGATCCGGAGGTGGACCCTCTAGAGCATCACCCGGATCCCGAAGAGCATCGGATATCCTTGACAGTTCCTGCATGAATTAATCAAAGCTGTAAGTTCCTTAAACATGCTTGGTGCAAAGGTTATGATACGCAAGGTAAAAACAAAATATAAAGCAGCCATTAATACCTATCAGAAATACATGGGCAAAATTCTATGCAGTACAAATTGAGAGAGTATCTAACTCCACTAAGAATATCTTCTCCATAGTAAAATCACTTACGGACCACAGTGTCACCGCCTCAGCTGCTCACTCTCTAATTAATAGGTTGAATGAATTTGTGCTGTTTTCCTTCCAAAAAGTAAATGATATATATTCCATCTTTCCTATGGCGGCAAGGAACACTCCAGCTCCATAGACCTCAGAGACATGAGATACCAGATAACCTTGTTTCTCACACTTCTATCTCATTCAGAATGGATATCTGCACTATCTGTACAATTCCATCAAGTTTGACAACCCCATTAGACCTCACTCCACCCCAGATTATAATTAAACGGTCCTCAATGAATTTGAATTTGAATTTAAAATATTTATTAAGCGCAGCATTCACCAGCGGTTTCTTGGCGCTATGGAGGGCAGGGTACCAATGGGGGAGAATGACCACTGTACCAAGGACTGGTGGACCTAAAAGAGTAGTGAGAGCATATCACAAAGGAAAGGCCTGTTTAAAAAGAAAAGTTTTGAGGTCTTTCCGAAAAGGGAGATAATGTGTTGCCAGTCTTAGGTGGTCCGGTAGAGAGTTCCAAAAGGTGGGTGCCAACGTAGAAAAGTTCGACCCACCCCACTTCTTGCGCTTAAATCGGGGGACCACCAACAAGGACTGGGAAGAAGAGCGAAGCTCTCGGGTGGGGGTATACTCCCTGATCATGGAAGAAATGAAGGCGGGAGCCGAGCCCCGCCGTGAGTGAAAAACCATGCACCCCAACTTAAACAAGGCCCTCTCTTTAACAGGCAACCAATGGAGTGCCTTAAGAATAGGAGTGCAGTGGTGCGAACGAGAAAGGCCATGAATAAGTCGGGCTGCCTGGTTTTGAACCAACTGAAGTTTCCGTAGGCTATACGCTGGAATGCCATTGTACAGGGCATTTGCGTAGTCCAGCCGGGAGACAACAAGAGCGGACATAATCAGCTTGAGTGCCAAAGGAGAAAAAAAACGAGAAACAGTGCGAATTGTGCGAAGAGTGAGAAAGCAAGAAGAAACGACATGACTGACTTGTGAGTGAAGAGTGAGTTGGTTATTGAGTTTGACACCTAATGTCTTAACTGAGGCAGAAGGAGAAGGAGGGGGCCCAAAAGAAGAAGGCCAAAATAGAGAATTCCAGGGACTGGAGCAACCACCCGTGAGGACCAACTCGGTCTTGTCCGGGTTCAACTTTAGGTGGTTGTGGTTCATCCAGTCCCTGATGAAAACCATAACTGACTGAAAATTAGAAATAGAATGAGGAGAAGAAGAGAGATTAAAGATAAGCTGGAGGTCATCCGCATAATTAAAAACGGTGACCTCCAGCTGCTGAAGAGCAAAAATCAAAGGACAGATATAGAGATTAAACAAGAGAGGGGAAAGTGAGGAACCCTGAGGGACACCACAAGTGACGGGTAATGAGGTAGCCGAAAAGTCTCCCAGCCGGACCGCCTGGGTGCGGTCCCTTAAAAAGGAGGAGAGCCAGACCAAGGCCGAGCCCCCGATTCCTGCCGCTCCGACACGGGACAACAAGATGGAATGGTCCACCGTGTCGAAGGCGGCGGAAAGGTCGAGGAGCACCAGGGCCTGGTGATGGTTTTGGTCTGCTCCCTCCCTAAGATTGTTAAGGACTGACACCACAACGGACTCAGTGGAGTGTCTAGGTCGAAATCCTGCTTGTCGGGGTGCTAAGCCGCCATTATCCTCAATGAAGGAGCTGAAAACCGTTGTTACATGCCGCTCCAGCACCTTGCCCAAATAGGGCAGCAGCGAAATTGGACGATAATTGGCTGGAGCGGATGGATCAGCCCCCGTTTTCTTGAGGATAGGCACTATAGTGGTGGATTTTAGGAAAGGAGTCACCACCCCTTGTGTCAAAGAATTGTTAAGGAAAATAAGGGGGGGCAAGGGACAGGCTGTATAAATATGTTTGAGGATGCGGGCTGGACAAACATCCGTCGGAGAACCCGATTTGACTTTTGGGAGAATGGCCAGAAACGCATCCTCAGTGAGCGGTGGAATAGAAATGAGGGAAGACCGGGCAGTAGGGGGGGAAGGATCAACAAAGGCAGGAGAAGGAGGAGGAATATTTAGTTTAATGCTGGTTATTTTATCCAAAGAATAAGAGTTAAGGGAATCACATAACTGTTGAGTGGGCAAGGGTTTGAGGGATGCCCTGTCCGAATAGGCCAGGTTATGGACTATGGAGAAGATCTCTCTGGGTTTATTTTCTGCCACCAAAATTTTGGCGGAAAAGTAAGCAAAAGTAACCCTACTTTGCATGAGCTACTGAGCCTATGTATCAGTATGGCCTTCGATTCAGTTTCCCACGGTATACTATTAAGAAGACTAACCAATGGTGGAATCTGTTACAGTACACTCACTTGGTTTGCTTCTATCCTTAACACTCGTTCCTTTCAGTTACAATTAAACCTTTTTCCCTCAAACATTACCACTCTCAAGGGGTCCCTCAAGGCTCTTCTCTTAGCCCCCACACTATTTTATGTCTATATGAGCCCCTTAGCAGACATCATAGAATTGGTTTCACCTTAATTATATATGCTGATGACACAAAAAATGTACTTTACCTTGATTTCTCCTGGATACTTCGAAAAGATTTACAGTCAAAATGATGTAGCCCAACTACTTCTGAATATTCCCAGATGTGTTGTAATCAGAACTCGTCTTCTAAAATTACAATGGCTACCAGTTGGCAAGCAGATCAAATTCAAGGACTTGTGCTTTGCTTACAGGGGTTTCTCGAACACAGATCCTAGTTATGTTATTAACTGGATCATACCGAAACACCCCTATGAGCCACTGATAATCACCCAGTATCACAACCCAAGCCATTGTTATTTTGCACATCTTTCCATCTCAGTTTGGACCCAGCAATCTACAAATCAGTGTTAACCTGCTCCAATGGGAACATTTCAGCCTGAACTGTCATGCCAGGTTGTCCCTTGACAAGAACCCAGGACAGCTTTTGCCCTTATTACCAGTTTCCATTGGAGCTGGGTCAAGACTGATTGGCATATGACTGGGTCCAAACTGTGTGGCATGGTGTGAAAAATAACGATGCACTGGGATGCGACCCGACTAATTACCAATGTGTGAGATTAATTCACGCATTTTAATCCATCACTTTCTTGTGTACTTTAGTGTGTCTCCCTAAGTGGGACAGGTATGCACAGACATGGGCCACATGTACACTGTGTCACTGGAACCAAGCTAAACCTGGCTGATGAGCCCTAACTAGGGTGAAACTGGTCCTAGGTTGCTTGTGTTCCGGTTCAAGGTGGATCAGGCCCGACAGTTCAGGCTGGACTAGTTTCAGACTGTGGTGGCATGGTTTGTAAAATAAGGATGGACTGGGATGCGACCCAAGCCATTACCAGTAGCTGAGATCAACTCAGGCATCCATCACTTTTTTTGTATGCTTTGATAAGCAAAAAAGAGCACAACGACTGATGCATCAAAGGGAACTTCCAATTCTGTGCCTATGGAAAAATGTACAGGGCCACAGTGCTACCGTGGACTTCTTGTGCTGGCACTGACCATGTTATCTGCTCCCAGACTTCAGTTTCTGACATTTATACACACTCACTGCCAAACCCTTGCACAAAAAGGTTTTCGGTACACTACGATATCTTACTTGCATATAGCTACTGTACTGCACAGGCTGCAGGTTCATCGCACAGAATAAAGATCAGAAGCTTCCTATCACCAGCAGTGTTGGAAATTCAAGTGAACTGTGGTTCACTTGGAAAACACGGTGCTTACTTTATTTCTGCTGAAAGCCAGCCTATCAGTTACTCTGTGGTGTCAGGAAAGACAGTGAAAGAAACCAGCTCTCAGTATGATGCATGTGAGGGAGCCGTTCCATTTACAATCCAACATGAATGCTGGAACTCGTTCAACTTTAAAAAGCATTACAATGGATCGCTTACCACACGGGCCTCTGCGGATGCCGAGTGAAATTACCCGAACACAACACGAACATTAATCACGCTAAATGTTTTCATAGGACGAAACTGCACCCGCTGCTTCGATCTGCCCCGCCAAAGAACAGCGCGAATGTCGACTGTCTGACCACGCCTGCCTCAAAAGTAGTATCAGTTCAGGGCTGGGATGTGGTTAGAACAAGAGAGGTTATTACTGAAAGGGGGAATGAAGCTCTAGCCGCCCGGGTCATGGGTCAAAGTGCATCGATGCTTCAAGCAGATGAGAGTAGCAAGTAGAGCAGATATTGTGAATGGGCTGAGCCCCCGCCCATGGGTCACCTTGAATTCAGAAATCTGTCGGCCAGCGTTACAGCAGCAGAGCAGAAATGACCTGATGTCCTTATCTTTCAGCCAGAAGACGATCCCTGCCAACCCCAAACTATCCATAGCGCCTCCCTTCCATCCCCATCTAGATGCGAAGATGCGCCTAGAGACAACATTCGGTATTTTTCAAAAGCGTAAGTGTAAGAATCACTAGCATTTTTCAACACTTCAAACTTTTAAAGTTTAAATGATTTATTTGTTTAACACACACGAAAATATATATTACCCGTTGACCCTATGTTCTGATTTTACAGTTAAGAACAGTGTAAAAAACTTTTGGAATGGTTTGATGCAGAGATAAATTACTGAACCTTTATGTGGCATTGCTGGCCTCAACACTATAACTTTGTGCGAGGACCCATCAATAACAATAAAAAAGGTACATTTACTCAAAAGGGTATATGTTTATATAATAGCAAGATACGTTTAACAGTTAATGGAAAAAGTAAACAAGTGACAAAAAGAAAGAGGTTCCATACCTGTAACTACAGTTTTCCTGTGTCGGTAGCGGTATATAGATTAAGGGCCATATGTATCACAATGTTCTTTTGCGATGTATGTAGGATTTACAAATAATTTTGCGAATCCTACATATTCCTTAATTGCGAATCGCAAATTGCAATTGCTGTTTGCAATGAAGGAATACCTCCCCATTCATTCCTATGGGCCTCAGGGCCCATAGGAATGAATTGGGAGACATTCTCAATTTACAGAGAATTGCAAATTGAGAATGCAATTTCAAGGGTGCCAGGGTGTCAAAAGGACACCCTGTTGCACCCCTCAAATGTGCATGTGTGCATATGTTGCACACATACATGCCCTAAGGGCATGTATGTGCGCCACATGGCACTTTAAAAAATGCAAAAAAGTTCATTTTTCTAAGAAATCACAAATTACCACCAACTTGAAGTTGGTGGTAATTTGCGATTCCTTAAGGCCAAATTGCACTTTTTCTGTGCCTCTTACATTGCATTTAAGAAATCGCAATTTGAGATTCCTTAAATGCAATTGCAAAATAGGGAATCGCAAATTTTGCGATTCCTTATTTTGCGAGGCAGTTTTTCTTTAATACATACCATTAAGCCCAATTGCAAAAACTCAGAAATTTGCGTTCGCAATTTGGAATGATACATATGTCCCTTAATTAGTCCCCTTCATTAGACTCTGCAGCCCTACTAGTTTAAAACGGTAGTAAACATTATTAAAATGGTGGCAGGCCGAAGAATAGTGTGTGTTTATAGTGTGTGTTTATTACCACAGTCACATCACTACAAAGCAGCAAAACTTCAACCAATCAGATGAATGCACCAGCACTCTCACTCCCCTACAAGTCACAATAGCTCAGGATTTCAAAGTGGTAGATGAAGAATATCAACCGGTGAGGCTCTGACAGGAGAGGGCAGGGGTTTACATGACACAGGAGTGTAGCTACAGGTAAGTAAGTTATTTATCCCCACCACTGATTCCTTCATAGACTTATATGCTTGAATTCAACTAGCAAGCAGTTCATAGAACAGAAACAATGCTGAAAGCAGGCTTACCTTATCGTCAGAGGTTGCATAGAACGACTTGGCCTACTAAAGACTCTGCTGGGCTGCTCCATCCCTATCCAGGCAGTAAAGCTTGCAGAATGAAAGGATGTTCTTCTGGGTGGCAGCTTGGTAGATGTTATAGAGAGGCACACCGGCAATGAGCACACAAAGCTGCAGTTGAAGAAACACCACTGGTGGAATGTGATGGAACTCTTCCTTTTAGAGTTTTGTTAGCTTTGCTGGGGCACAATAGAATGTCTTGTTTTTACAGACACACCCCCTAGTGAGTTGACTAAAGGGAATAAAGACTTGGTTTGTTTGTGAGAAATCTTGTGTCTTTTACGGGTACATTTTCAAACAGTAGCACATATCCATTGAGTACAAGGGCCTCTCAGCATTTGTTAATGGATTCAGGAAGAACAACTGAAGCACCACTGGTTTGTTAAGATGAAAGTCTGACACCACCTTAGGTATACTGTTGTAATCTAATTTATCTTAGTACATCCTCTCAGACAGCTGCTCAGCAAGGATGAATGAGTTATGTGTGTAGAATGTTAGAATGCCTGATGACTGTATGTTTGGAATGTGTGAGAGTGCTTGCTGGTGTGAGAGAATGACAGTTGGAGAGAGTGGGCTGAGCAGCAGTCATGCAGCTCCTGGTGGGATTCCCTTTATCAACTAAGTTACCTTCTTAAGATCTTCTATGAAGCAACTATGGATTACAAATAAACCTCTACATGATAATACCACTTGGCTACACCTTGTCATCAATCCAGATTAACCTACAACATTTTGGCGACGAGGATGTGCTTTCTGACATTCTGTACTCTAAGCTGTGCTAATTTTAATTGCAGCTTCTAAATTCTCATCCATCTTGCCTTCTGTACTTTAAGCGTTACAAATTCTCCCTTAACTTTTGCTGTATTTAAATTTTCATCTATATCTTTAGATGTATAATGCACTATGTATCTTGTTCATCAATTATCTTGGTTTTAGTGCATTATTGCAATCATTATTATTTGTTCTCTCTAAGAGAAGAGGATGTGTTGTAATCTAATTTATCTTAGTACATCCTCTCAGACAGCTGCTCAGCAAGGATGAATGAGTTATGTGTGTAGAATGTTAGAATGCCTGATGACTGTATGTTTGGAATGTGTGAGAGTGCTTGCTGGTGTGAGAATGACAGTTGGAGAGAGTGGGCTGAGCAGCAGTCATGCAGCTCCTGGTGGGATTCCCTTTATCAACTAAGTTACCTTCTTAAGATCTTCTATGGAGCAACTATGGATTACAAATAAACCTCTACATGATAATACCACTTGGCTACACCTTGTCATCAATCAAGATTAACCTACAACATATACATTCTGGGATCAGTTGAAGTATGTATTTGATCTTGTCCTTAGAGAATTATAGAAATGACTTTTAGAAAGTCAAGACGTGTATTTCACTTTCTCTCCTGTAAGCAGTCAGGCAATATGCAGCACAGTTTTTCATGATAAAAACATCACATTTGCTCAATGAATTGGTTCAAATGGTGATGCTATGAGCTTTCCAAGGATAGTGTACAATCTATGAAAAGGTATTCTATTTGGGGACAAAGCTAACAAAAACATATGAATAAAATACAATACCAAGTACTGGATGTAAGCAAATATACAGAGCCTGATTTAGATCTCGGTCGACGGATTACTCCGTCACAATCCCAAAAGATTTAATGGTATTTATATTTAGGCGGACAGCATATCCGTCCCCGTTGTGATGGGAGTAACTCATCCGATGAGATTCAAATCAGGCTCAAAATCAAAAAAGTAAACTAAAAAATCAATAATATTTAGAAAATGGATAGAAACTTATAGGACAAAAAGAAAAGACAAAATCATTTCAATCAGGTCAATCATTGTGTTGAACAGTAGTCACTCATGAACTCTGCCAGTTTCTTTCAAATTAAATAACATCTACATCTCCAGGCATCATGCAGAAATCGTGTTTACACCAAACAACCATCTAAGAGGTATTGGATTTTAGTAGAGGTAGGCCAGACCTTGTTATTCACACCTCGCAGATCTTAATGGGAGTTTGAGCCAGAGTGACCTAAGGGGGGCAAAGTGAGGAAAAAGGAGAAAGTGCATCTCGTCATCGGCATCTGTCGCAAGCCAGACCATGTCCAGTGATAGCTACACCTCACCAATAGCTCAGATAGTTCAAAGGAAGAATTCCATATCTTAGTTTGAGGAAGAGGGATCTCTCAGAAACTTGCAAGATTGTGTCTAGGTATTGTTCATAGATTGGAGCTGAATTCCTTAAAGTAAAGCTTCTAGTTAGCGGGCCGCTTTTTAGGTCTCGCTGAGTCAGCACGCATGCGCTGCTCGGAGAGTCATTTAGAAGCTGCTTTGGGAAGTGCTCCCAAAGCAGAGACCAGGTTGCTAGAACACGCCATAAATACGCGCGCTGCGTGCGCATCGTTTGCGTAATTTAGCGCATCATCGTGATCACTTTCACTTTCACAGCGATCGTGATGACTTTCTCTTTCACGGCCGCATGGCATTACTATTACTGCCACGCGGCCCATGCTTGTTTTCTCAACACGTGAAAAACTCTGGAAGAGTGTTGCAAAAGTGGCAGAAGTTTCCCCCTCTACACGCCGTTGAACATGAGAAAGATAGCAGGCACCGGGAAAGCAGGAGTTCTCAGCAGCGATGCCCACCATGGCTCGGCACCTCCCACGATCGCTGCCTCCGTTCACACGTACAGCTCGGTGCGTTCTTGTCAGCAGGGATGACGAGACACACCGTGGCTCTTCTCACAGCGCGGGAGTCTCTCCTCGTCACTTAGGAACGTGCAGAGACGCCCTTGCAGCACATTGTGAGTCAGGCCTTCGCGGTACAAGAGACACGGCGTGCCGATATGTGAGGGACCTAAAGTGCATCTTCATGCCAACATACAAAGCAGCAGCACCACGGGTACATGGGACTGGCAATGAGCATAACAAGTGAGCGTGAATCGCCAACACCTGGTGCACATCCTTAAGTCAACTAGCGGATCCGAATGAATGTCAGACAGCTGTGTCACACTGCGGGCCGCTTGAACACATGCTCCCATCCTTCACACCCAATCACCCCCACCCACCTCTCCCTGCACACGGACCAGAGACCTGGGCCTCGCACACCATGTACAAGGCTCCCACTGCCATTTCCACACAAAGGTACACACCCATCCAAGCCTCATGGCCCCAGTGCACGCCCCAAGGGTCACTTACTCGCATTCATTCCCCTCGAAGACTCACACCTCATGCAACAGCCCCCCAGAAATCCAACAGCACCTAAAAGGCAATGCAAGTGCATAACTCAACAGATTTTACGCCACTAAACCCCTCCAACCGGCTTTCTCTCGTATATCCAAAAGATTTAAAAAACATCCTGCCTTAAGCATTCACACAAACTCCAATTGTCCCGCCCCCGCCTTAAGAAATCAACGCTAAACTAAACACGCACCACTCCCGAGTCCCGCCCTACAAAATAACGTTTATCACAGTCGGATTTGATACACCCGCACCTCAGAAACAATTCCAACAAACATCCTTTTTTCACACATTCAAGCAAGACACCATTGCCCCAGATGACCCACACAGCACAGCTTATTCCCATCAGGTATTGTGAGTAGCGCTTTGAATGATTATATTTTGCTGTAAAACGTTCATTTTTTTATAATACCATATTTCGCTTAATAACTTTTTTGCCGTGCTGTACTCTGAAGAAGCGTAATCAAACAGTGCCACCTACTGAAAGGTTGAACGGATGTTTAATCTAATAGAAATATATTAAAACGAATGCAAATTTGTCAATTCCCTTGACATTCTTGTTATCGCATGAGCTTAAGTGCAGCGTGTTCATCTTATTTATAGGTCTGGCTGGGCTAACACCAAAACTAAGCAGCCTTTTGCACGAGGTATGCTTGCTCATTTCCTATCCTCGGTGGAACCACATATGATCTCGCATTAGTATTTTACGTGGGAGATGCCCCACTCCTTTACACACCACTGAACCCTTTAAGAGAGGGGGGGTGTTCGCTTGCTCTTTCAAAGCATTTCACCTTGGTGATTTCTTCCCCTTCATTTGCAAATATTACCTGCTGTCATTGGAGGTGGGCTTGCCCTAGAACATACGTATGACGTGGTGGTATTAGCCCCTTGTATGCTCATGACGAGCTGAGCTCGTCATGGCATACAGTGCTCGGGTGCTCAAGACAATCTCAGCTCATTATGAGCCCCACCCATGGGGGGAGCGTAGGCGCTCCCCCCGTGGGTGCCCGATCTAAATCTTTTTTACAGGGAAGGCAGGGGAACACCTTCCCCTGCCTCCCCACGCCCCCCCGCTCGCATCATCAATGACGTCATTGGAGGTTCCCTTTCTCCTCCGAAGCGCAGGGAAGCCATTTGCTACCTGTGCGTCGGAGGAGAAACAGTTAAGTTTGGGGGCTGGGGCGGGGGGGGGGGATTTAAACTAAAGAGGCATCGGGGGAAAGGAAAGGGTTTTCCTTTCCCCTGATGCCTCTTTAGAACATTCCTGCTGCACGATCGACACCAGGGATTTTTTTTTTTGTTAAGATCGCAAAGTTTGTTGGTTTGGGGAGCGGCCCCTTGGGCAAGGGTCGCTCCCCTTTAGGGGGAATAATTTTTTACGTTGTTGGCCACCCGGGAGGGGGTACAAAATTATTTATATTTTTTTAATTTAGGCAAAATCGGCCATTGTTTTTGGGCAAGGGCCACTCCCATGAGGGCCATTTTAGGCGACGCTTATATAATTATTTAGTCTTAGGCAAGGGTTGCTCCCCTTTTGTGGCAATGTTATTCGCTTTGTCTGCCTCCCTGGGGGAGGGCAGAATTTAAACTTTTTTCTAGCAAATGTGTCATTGTGCTGGGGAGTGGCCCCTTGGGCAAGGGCCACTCCCCTGAGGGCCATTTTAGGCGATGCCTAATTAAATATTTAGTCTTGGGGAGCGACCCCTTAGGCAAGGGTCGCTCCCCTTTTGGGGCATTATTGTTAGCTTTGTCTGCCCCCCCAGAATTTTTATTTTATTATATATTTGTGCCATTGTGCTGGGGAGTGGCCCCTTGGGCAAGGGTCACTCCCATGGGGGCCATTTTAGGGTGCCTATATTTTCAAATTCAGTTTTGGAGGCATTATGTATCGCTTTGTCTGCTTTGGGGGCAGAATTCTTTTTTTTTTTTTACATCGGGCCAATGTGCTGGGGAGTGGCCCCTTGGGCAAGGGTCACTTCCATGGGGGCCCTTTTAGGGAGCCCATTTTTTAAAATATAGTTTTGGGGAGCGACCCCTTATGCCAGGGTTGCTCCCCTTTTGGTGGCCTATAATTGTTCTTTGTTTGCCCCCCGGGGGGCTGTTTTAAAGGTATTGAACTCAGTGTTGAAATGAGCTAAAAAATGATGATGGATTAATCCCAGATTACTTGATGGAGGTGAGAGTTAGGTTTGCTGAAGCGCTCCGTCCATCATCCCTTTTGATATCACCCTGAGGGCCAGTTCGGCGTATTCTTTTTGGAGTTTTTTCAAGGGCCAGTAGCCCACCAACTTTTTTTTTAATGGTGGTGTGGCGCCTTTGGACATCAGTTACTCCTCTTTCTGGGAGGATGATTGTGACCATGTCTGCCCTCTTTGGGTGGCAGAGTAGCAGTATGTTTTTAGGCCCATCTGCTCCCAAGGGGGGGCAGAAGCCTTTGGACACCAGAGTTTTTTTAAAAAAAATTGTTTTGGGGTGGCCTCAAGGGAAAGGGTTGCTCCCCTTTTACGGGGGTGATTATTTAATTTATACTCTTAGGCCCACCTACCCCTTAGCTTGGGTGGTGGTTTGGTGCATTGTTTGCAAATGTGATTGTAATGTTTTTTCTCCATTTTATTCTAGTGTAATTCTTTTGATTCCTGTTTGTGGTTTTGTCAGTGGCTGTTGTGCAGTTTTGCGTACTTGCAGTTTTTTGGTAAGTAAAATATTTGTGTTGGTATTTGCTCCAAATAAGTAATATTGTAATGTAGAATTGATTTTTTTTTGTAAGTGGTCTCGTAGTGGCAGCATATTTAGTTAGTGTTTTGAGCATGAAAATCTTTGTGATGTATTTTGCATTGTCGAATGTGTAATTTCTTTTCTTTTTTTTTTTAAGTGGGTTATTGTTGATCCATACTGTGTCTGTGCAGAGTACGTGGTGTAACTGCTTCTTGCAAGTGAATGGTATCGTTTTGCAGTGTATAGCTATTTTTGATAAAAGTGAATTTTGTTCATTGCTTATTTTACATAGTGTTTGTTGTTGTTGACTTGTGTGACAAGTTACCTTTCATTAGTAATCATTATGGCTAGCCGTAGAATGACTGCTCAACAGGTGGTTGGTATGCTTCTTGAATCTTCCTCTGAGCCAGATTATGACACTGACACTGCGTCTGAGGGAGAGGAGGGAGTGGAAGATTCTGGCAGTGAGTTTTCTCTCCACATGGAATCATTGGATGATGAAGGTTCTCTCAGTGCCGACAAAGGGCCTGTTTTAGAGGAGGATACTGCTGTGGCGATGGTGCAAGAGGTATCTGGATTGCAGCCTGAGGCTGCTAGTCTTTCTACTGGAAGTGCTGGACTCTGGGTTGATCCTAACATGGTGCAGCCGGTGTTGCCTGCCTTTAGCGGTGATGCAGGGTGTGGAGTGGATTGTGACATTTTTTTGCCTATACAGTATTTTCAGTTATTTATGGATGATGTGTTTTTGGGTGAGATTGTTGAGCAGACTAACTTGTATGCTGGACAGTTTTTGAGGGTCAACAGTGACAAACTTAGGCCCCACTCTAGAGCTACCCGGTGGACTCCCACAAATCTGGAAGAGGTGAAGAAGTTTTTGGGTTTGACTTTATTGATGGGTTTGGTAAGGAAGCCGCACCTGGCTTCATATTCGTCTTCCAGTCCCTTGATGGCAACAGCCATATTTCCAGCTGTTATGACTCGTGATCAGTATTTACTTTTGCTACGTATGTTGCATTTTGTGGTTAATACTTTGGCTTTACCACGTAGTCACCCTGACTGTGACCGTCTTTTTAAGATTCGGCCTGTTCTTGATCACTTTGTTGATCGATTTTCAGAGATTTACATTCCAGGGAAAGAAATATCTATTGATGAGTCTTTGGTTTTGTTCAAGGGTTGTTTGGTTTTTAGGCAGTACATCCCTAGCAAGAGGGCACGCTATGGAATTAAACTGTATATGTTGTCTGAGAGTAAGACAGGATATCTTTTTAATTTTCGTGTGTACACTGGTAGAGATTCCACTATTGACCCCCCTAGTTGTCCGTCCACTTTTGGAGTTTCAGAGAAAATTGTGTGGGATCTTGCTGGAAGACTGTTCAACAGAGGCCACCATTTGTACCTTGATAACTTCTACACTGCTGTGCAATTGTTTAAGGAATTGTTTAAAGTGGACACTTTTGCATGTGGCACAATCCGCTCTAACCGCAAAGGTTTTCCGAAAGAGCTTGTTTGCAAAAAACTTCAGAGGGGTCAGTGCAGTTTCTTGCATAGTGAAGAACTACTAGCTGTGAAATTTGTGGACAGGAGGAATGTGTACATGCTGACTACCGTCCATGATGAGAGTACTTCACATGTGCCTGTTTGGGGTCAGGTTGCTGATGTGCACAAACCTGTGTATATTCTGGACTACAATAAGCACATGGGTGGTGTTGACTGAGTAGATCAGAGGTCGGAACCTTACACTGCTATTTGGAAGGCTTATGTTTGGTATAAGAAGTTGTCCATCCATTTTTTCAACTTAGTAACTTTTAATGCTTTTATTGTGTTCAAGGAGTGCTCTCCTGCGTCCAAGTTGACATTTATTCAGTTTCAGCACTCTGTGATATCTAGCCTTGTTGTTGTGGAACAAGTGAGTGTTCCTAGATTTGGAGTGGTGGAGGATGTGGCTCGATTGAAAGATCGCCACT
The DNA here is from genome assembly GCF_964261635.1 of Lissotriton helveticus. Lineage (NCBI taxonomy): Eukaryota > Metazoa > Chordata > Amphibia > Caudata > Salamandridae > Lissotriton > Lissotriton helveticus. The sequence continues at coordinate 1,477,294,293 of NC_136065.1, forward strand.
TTCCTGATTACATTCCTCCCACATCTACAAAAGACTTTCCCACTAGGAGATGTAGAGTCTGTTAGCGAAGAGGTTTGTGGAAGGAGACTCGTCTTTTCTGCCCTGGGTGTCCTTCTAACCCTGAGCTGTGTGTGCCTGCTTGTTACAGAGCTTACCACACACAAAATAATTTTTGGGAGTATCCATGAGTGGTAAAAATGAACTGCCTGGTCTGTATTTTTTTAAATTTGTATTCTGTTTTAAGGTTGGCATTAGTGCAATGTATTTAGTTTCAGATTTTGTGTTACTAGATTTGTATCCATTTGCATTTTTTTTGTTTTGTAAAAAAAATTCAAAATGGGATGGTGGTGTGTGTAGGCTGGAGCTTGGCTGGCGGTGTACGTGGAGTGGCACTTGGCTGGCAGTGTGCGTGGAGTGGCGCTTGGCTGGCGGTGTGCGTGGAGTGGCGCTTGGCTTGCGGCGTGCGTGGCGTGGCGCTTGGCTGGCGGCGTGGAGTGGCGCTTGGCTGGCGGTGTGCGTGGAGTGGCGGTGTGCGTGGAGTGACACTTGGCTTGCGGTGTGCGTGGAGTGGCGCTTGGCTTGCGGCGTGCGTGGAGTGATGCTTGGCTGGAGGCGTGTGTGGAGTGGCGCTTGGCTGGTGAAGTGCGTGGAGTGGCGCTTGGCTGGCGGTGTGAGTGGATTTGCGCTTGGCTGGCAGTGCGCGTGGATTTGCGCTAGGCTGACGATGTGCATGGCCTGGTGCTTTGATGGTGGTGTGGGTGGACTGGCGCTCGGCTGGTGGTGTGTGAGTAGTTATACCAGAGTTGGGAGCAAACCACTGACCTCTTCCGCTATATCGCCCCACTGCATCATGGTCTGTGCAGTTCAAGTATTTTCAGGAACAGTTCAAAGTTCAAATTTCCGAAGTATTTCACCTCTATCGGTGCAAATAAGTACTTGTATTTTGATCATCTCTAGACACGAGCCTAGCTCGTGTTTCGGGATTGATTCCCTCATCAGCAGAGATAGTTTCGGGGTTGCAGAAGCAGGTCGCCAAACACCCGTCACGGGCCTCGTTGCCCCTCTGGCGCGCAGGTGCATCTCCAACAAGCTCGTCAGCTATCTGGCTACCGGGAGCCAACACAAGGGATACCGGAGTTGCGAGCACACCACTGACCTCTTCCGCTATATCGCCCCACTGCATCATGGTCTGTGCAGTTCAAGTATTTTCAGGAACAGTTCAAAGTTCAAATTTCCGAAGTATTTCACCTCAATTGGTGCAAGTAAGTAACTGTGTGAGTAGTTACTTTCTGTTGGTCACTACACACACTGCTAGCTGAGCGCCACTCCACGCAGTCCATCACTTTGTGTAGTTGCTGTGTCTGGAATGTGGGCATGTGAAAGTGATGGGCCCTTGAATGGCGCTGTCTGCTGGTGTGAGTGTTGTAATGTGATGGGCCCGCGGCTGGCGGTGTGAATGTTTTGTATGTGTCACACGTATGAAAGGTGTATGAATGGCCTGGAATGAGGTTGGTGCCTTGACGTGGCTTTATAGCTCACGAGCTGTGAGTCAATGGTTCAGTTTCTCCTTCTTTCAATTATTAACAGTGCATTTCAATTTTGTGAAATGACTTGCTAATACAATTGTATATACTGAATCATCACTCAACCTCGTGATAAATCCAACCAGTATATGTGTGTGCTTGAGGATTAGATGGCTGTGGAGTAATAATTGTCTTTTTTCTCTTTCTGAAGCAGGGTGTACCTTGTCCCTTTTTGTGAATGTTGTAAGGTGTTGTTTTTGCTCCTGGATGGTGTGAATGGTCTTGTGTGTATCAGGTATGAAAGGTGCGTGAATGGCCTGTAAAACGGTTGGTGCCTTGTCGTGGCTTTACAGCTCATGAGTTGCAAGTCACTGGTTCAGTTTTTATGCATTTGATTATTGACAGAGCATTTCATTTGTGTGAAATCTCTTGTTAATAACATTTTATGTACTGAACCATCACTCGCCCTCGTGCCAAATCCAACCAGTATGTGTGTGTGTTTGAGGAATAGATAGCTATGCTGGAATGTTTGTCTTTTGAGTGTCTCTGTTAAGGTGTACATTCCATCTAAGAATAATCTACTAAATGTAGATATTATTGTTAAACCATGGGAATATATGGTGATGTCTCTCTTGTGAAGTCCAAGTTATTTTTTTATCCACAATGTCCTGCAAACTTGAAAATGTCTGTCACAATTTCCATACATATTTTCCCAAAAATCTCACGCTGTAGAACTGAACACATAATTAAGTCAAAGCAATTTGGTTTTGCAAGGGAGGTCACCTGGGGTTTTGGCCCCGTGCTCGACGGCCATCTAGGGAAACCTACCAAACCCACACATTTGTGAAAAGTAGACACCCGGGGTCTTCCAAGGAGGTATGGCTTGCGTGGATCCCCCAACGTTCCCTTACCCAGAATCCCCTGCAAACATCAATTTTAGCTGAAGGGAATCAGTTTTTTCACACATTTTTGTGTGGGAAAGCGTGGCATTACTGGGCTCACCCAAATTTCCTACCACCCAGCATTCCCCCAGGGATCCCGATAAAAATGGCGAGGCACCATTTTTATCGGGAAGCCTGGGGGAACGCTGGGTGGTAGGAAATTTATTGATACACACAGATTCCAGAACTTTCCACCACAGAAATGTGGAGAAAATGTGTTTTTTTGGACAATTTTTTAAGTTTGCAAGGGTTTCTGGGTAACAGAACCCGGTGGGAGGCAGTCAAGTCACCCCATCCTGAATTTCCCAGGGTGTCTACTTTTAAAAAATGTATAGGTTTGTCAGGTTTTCCTAGATGCCGGCAGAGCTAGGGTTAAAAAACTACAGCTAGGCACTTTGCAAAAAAAAGGCAATTTTTCACTGCGAAATTGAAGTGAGACTACGTTGCGTTTTGCGCTGTTTCCTGTCGCAGGCACTAGGCCGACCCACACAAGTGAGGTACCATTTTTCTCAGAAGAACGCTGTGGAACGCGGGGTGGGTAGAAATTTGTGGATCTACGCAGATTCCAGAACTTTCCACCACAGAAATGTGGGGAAAATGTTTTTTTTTGGTAAATTTTGTAGGTTTGCAAGGGATTCTGGGTAACAGAAGCTGGTGGGAGGCAGTCAAGTCACCCAATCCTGGATTCCTTTGGGTGTTTAGTTTTCAAAAATGTATAGGTTTGCTAGGTTTCCCTAGGTGCCGGCAGAGCTAAGGTTAAAAAACTACAGCTAGGCACTTTGCAAAACAAGGGTAATTTTTCACTGCGAAATTGAGGTGCAACCACGTTGCATTTTGTGCCATTTTCTGTCGCAGGCAGTAGGCCAACCCACACAAGTGAGGTACCATTTTTCTCAGAAGACTTTGGAGATCGCGGGGTGGGTGGAAATTTGTAGATACACGCAGATTCCAGAACTTTCCACCACATAAATATTGGAAAAATTTGTTTTTTGGGACTTTTGTTAGGTTTGCCAGGGATTCTGGGTAACAGAACCTGGTGGGAGGCAGTCAAGTCACCCCATCCTGGATTCCCCAGGGTGTCTAGTGTTAAAAAATGTATAGGCTTGTAAATCAACTGTTATTACCTATTGAGTTTTCATGCATTTCTCCCTTCCAAATGAAAGACATTGTGTAAAAAAGAAGTCATTTTGAAAAATGACCAATAATTTGCATGCTAGTATGAGTATTCCTAATTTTTAAAATGTTTAAATATAAACTGTTTCTAAACTCTTTAATTTGTACCCAATTCAGAAATACATAGGTGTCTTTCAAACCGATTTTCCCATGTATACATTTTACCAGAATAATTGTGCTATACACGGTACATAATTAAAATACCATTGCAAGTTGCAGCTCAGTTTTTGGCTCTGGGTTCATCGGGTTCTTGGTGAACCTACAAGTCCTATATATCCCCAGAACCAGGAAGGTCCAGCGGATATAACGGTGTATTGCCTTCAAAGAGTCGTCATAATTACAAGAAGTTACAGGTAAAAACGTTGAGACAAAAGGCTGTTTTTTTCAACTAATTTTCAATTTTTCCAAACTTTAACTGTTAACTTCAATAAAGAAACCTTCATGGATTTAGACAAATGACCCCTTTCTGAATTCAGAATTTTGTCTACTTTTCTGAAATGTATAGTTTTCCAGGATGCATTATTGCTTTCATACTCATTTTTACCATTAACTGGAAGGAGGTTGAAAGCACTAAAAATAGCAAAAATAGGCCATAGCCCAGAAAAATGCCAAAACAGTGTAAAAAATGTTGGTTCTCTGACAAAAGACTGTCATTTCCTAAAAGCTGAGAAAATTGTGATTTCAGCCCCACAAACCCTTTTTTGATAACATTTGCAGGGAAAAACTCAGAGGCTTTTTTTGCAGCCAGTTTTTCCCATTTTTCTAAAAAAAATAAAAAATGTTTACTGTAGTTTGCTTAATTTCTGGGACCCCTCCAAGGGAATCCACAAACTCTGGGAACCTTTACAATCCCCATGATGTTGGAAGAAAAGGACGCAAAATTGACGTGGATACCTTATATGGTCAAAAAGTTACAGGGGCCTAAGCACGCACTACCCCAAATAGCCAAAAAAAGGCTTAGCACAGGAGGCCTAGCAGCGAAGGGGTTAAGGGACAGCGTACTGATCCAGTTTTTGCCTTCACCATCCCCAGGGGCACCTACTGGGCTGGAGTGGGATGCTGCTGCCAGAAACTTGATTGGGATGGTGGTCTCTCGTCATGGCAACTGTAGGGTTCTACATAGGGTGACCAGAATTTTAAAGCCAAAACCAGGACAGCTCTCAAAAATAGAAGGACAACAACTTTACTGCAATCCAGCGCACATAATGACAGCGCTCCTTAGCAGAGAATTACAGATGAGGCAGTAATAACTTACATAAAATGCCATTTTTATAGCCAATAGCTTGCCTGTTAATTAAATAGCTTTCTTATTATAGCTGCTAACTAAACTTGCTTTGCAAAACATAAAAACATACCTCCCACCGTTTTCAGCCGACCCACTCTAAAAACAGGGACATGAGCTTAATCTTAATTTCCTGATATCGAACGAAACATCGGGACCGTCCAGGCAAATCCGGGACGCCTGGCCACCCTAGGTCTAGAGGATGGCATCTCCCTTGCCTCAACCCTGGATAGTGCAGCCCAGCCGGAAGCAATCCTTTGCACCCATTGATGATTTACCGAAACCCATGCATTAATACTACATGAGGCCCCGCAGGACCTACTGAGGTTGAAACAAACTAAAACTGCTTGGATGCAGAACTACAAATGGAGCAGATCCAGACTCACTGATGCTTTCCACCCATAGCGAAGCATAAGAGGGCTTGGTTTTTGCAGATCTAGGTGTAGCACCCCTGGCAATGTCTTAGCTAGTCATGCCCAATTGAGGTGCCGTACCTTCCTTTGCAGTGGCCAATCTAAAAGATCAGTTTAAGGAATATAGGGGGCATATTATCAAGCCCCTTATCGCCGCGTCATCGGCACTTTTCTGCCGATAACACGGCGATATTTGCATCGCCCTATTATCAAGGCACCGTTAAGTCAATTAATGGGGCTTAAAGCCACATTAATTGACTTAACGCTGCCTTGGTAATAGGGTCCCTTTCACGATAAACTCATCGTAAAAGGGGGCGTACAGTGGGTGTTGCGGTAGGCGTTCCACCGCAAAACCCATTCACTTCGATGCTGCAACCTATTACCAAGAGAGGCGATAATAGGTGGCAGCGCCGAATTTAAGAACAGGAAAGACCTGTTCTTAAGGTGGTGAAACGAGGAGAAATGCTTAATTTCTCTTCGTTTTTGCTTTTTCCATGTGTGCTGCCTTGTGCAGCACACATGGAAAAAGCAAAACGCCAAGGTTTGTTTATGTACAGAAAGGTGTCCCTTCCTGTACATAAACAAACCTCTTTTTAAAAATGCAAATTGGTAACTTACATGTGTGATGCATGAAGCAGCACACATGTAAGTTACAAAATGGCATTTAAGCTTTGTTTATGTGCAGGAAGGAACACCTTCCTGTACATAAAGAAACCTTCCCTGCCTGCGTTGGCGTTAAGTTGTGAAACCTATCGCCATCGCAGGGGGAAATGCTAGGCTGCACCATATCCTTGGTAATATGGTGCAGCCTAGCATTTCCAAAGTGGCGAAGAGAGGTGTTAAGCCAAGGCGGCTAACACCTCTCTTCGCCACTTTGTTGGTAATATGCCCCATAGCGGGCATATTATTAAGCCCCTTATCGCCGCGTCATCTGCACTTTTCTGCCGATAACACGGTGATATTTGCATTGCCCTATTATCAAGGCAGCGTTAAGTCAATTAACGTGGCTTAAAGCCACGTTAATTGACTTAACGCTGCCTTGGTAATAGGGCCCCTTTCACGATAAACCCATCGTGAAAGGGGGTGTGCAGTGGGTGTTGCTGTGGGCGTTCCACCGCAACACTCATTCACTTCGACGCTGCCACCTATTATCAAGAGAGGCGATAATAGCTGGCAGCGCTGAATTTAACAACAGGAAAGACATGTTCTTAAGGTGGCGAAATGAGGAGAAATGCTTCATTTCTCCTCGTTTTTGCTTTTTCTATGTGTGCTGCCTTGTGCAGCACACATGGAAAAAGCAAAATGCCAAGGTTTGTTTATGTACAGGAAGGTGTCCCTACCTGTACATAAACAAACCTCTTTTTAAAAATGCCAATTAGTAACTTACGTGTGTGCTGCATGAAGCAGCACACATGTAAGTTACAAGATGGCATTTAAGCTTTGTTTATGTGCAGGAAGGAACACCTTCCTGTACATAAACAAACCTTTCCTGTCTGTGCTGGCGTTAAGTTGTAAAACTTATCACCATCGTAGGGGGAAACGCTAGGCTGCACCATATCCTTGGTAATATGGTGCAGCCTAGCGTTTCGGAAGTGGTGAAGAGAGCCGTTAAGCCAAGGCGGCTAACACCTTTCTTCTCCACTTTGTTGATAATATGCCCCAAAGTTCGTGATTTGTCACCCCTCCCCCTCACGGTTTCTTTCATAACGCCATGAGCTGCATGACTTTAATGCTGATTATCTTTTTATGAAAGTATTGGCATTTAGTGATATTGGAGACTGCCATTTTTCGTATTCATTTGGGTAACAATGGCTTAAAGTGGTGAATTTAGATTACCAGCTTTTCATTGTGGATTGGCCACGTTGCTAGTTTGGTGGCTCAACGCTTTCCAAAGGACGTTGAGCAGCCTTTTGAGACCACCAGAGGGTATGAGCGCAGAGAATTGCTAGAGTTTAGGAGTACATGAGACCGCTAGGCATAATCCTCCCGACGCTGCCATTGGATTAAGTGTGCACATCAACAACAGCTTCTCGATAAGCTATTGCAGAAATTAGGTATATTTAGGCTTGTTTGTGGAAACTTGATGCAGCATAAAGGACTATGTAAATCCACTTTACATTTTGAGGGCCAAAACTGACTAGAATTTCATTTTATTAGGCCAGCTGAGGATAAGAAGGCCTTATATCGATAAGAAGGCCTTATATCCTTTGATAGGCCTGTGTACCAGGAGGTGCTGGAAATCCTGGAGCTACATAGTACCAGCACCTATTAAAACAGACACATCCCTTTCACGATTTGTCATATGTCCATGGGCTCTCTTCTCTGATAAAGCACAGACTTCATAGACCTTGTTGTAATAGTTTCTGAGTTGTCCCCACCCCTCGTTCAAGTGTCTCCATTACCCCGAGGCATATTGTGTTGTCTCCGGGGTGACAGTTTAAGTATTTCAAAGTATGATGTACCTAACTGTTTTGAGGTCTGTAGGAGTGAAATTCATGTGAATCCTGTCAGATCTTCCAGTTCAGTGGTTTGCGCAAACACAATGCCATTATTTGCCAGAAGCAGGAACTCCTCTGAAGAAAAAAGGCAAACCAGTTCAATTGCACAAAAAATGTAGTATTGTCTGTTGAATCCACTTTCTAGTTCAGACCTTTCACAAACGTAGGCCTGACTTAAATCTCAAGATAAACAGGTTTATCTCGTTTTATCCATTAAAGATGACCACATTCTGGTTGACAATGCCAAAAGCTGATCCAGATGGCTTTCTGATACCTCTAGAACTACATGTTGGTTGCAGTAACCTTCTAAATCTGCTGGACCATCAGTGTTCCCTAAACCTTTTGGTGGAATTTCACTTTTTCAGGTTCTGAGTCCTGCCATTTGAATTTGCTCTGTGCCAAGACTTTTCCCAGAGGTACTTGTTTCAGGCGTGGCTGCATTTCACTAACTATTCAATTACCTTGATGGTTGGTTAATTTCTGCTTCTTCTCATGGATACATATAACTCCTTAGAATCCCCCACCCCAGATATTAGACTGGGGAAACAACCTTTACAATGCATCGTTTACAACACAAGTCATTACAATGATGAGTTGTCACATCGCATGCCATTACACAGCAAGTTGTTACAATGACTTGCGGTAGGGGGTGGGGTTGTTGGATTTGTTGGATTTTCAATCCAACACCTTCCCCACTGCTGCACACACTGGAGTTGGAATAGTAAATTATACTAATCCAAACTCCAGCGCCCCCCTACCACAAGTCGTTGTAACTACTTGCGTTATAATGCTATGTGATGTAACAACGCTTCTTTGTAACGACTTCCGTTCTAAACGCATGCGTTGTAAAGAGTGCTATTCCCAGAATGGTTCTGGTGCTCTTTCACTCTGAGATTGCACTATTCGACTTCACTTTCTTTGTGCCACCCCGGAAGTAACTGAATGGAGCCACATATATAAGCACACCTGTGTCAGTTACTTCCTTTCCATGCCTTCCATTTTGGATCTGGAGCTCTTCTTCCAAATTTGTCAGGTTTCAGATGTCTTCTAAAACTTAAATCCAGTGTGCTAAGGAAATATGTCCCCTCCTAAAAAACGACAGATTTCAAACCATGTCGCAACTCCAGGAAACCAATGTTGGACTGTTACGAGGTGGTACAAATATGCACTTATGCCCTGAAGGTGTTCCGGGACTGAGAAGCAAAGCTATACTTTGCTGAGCATAAGAAGCTGCAGCCCTCCTGTAAGGTCTGTTCCCTTTTCAATTTGCATTCACAGACTTTGTAACTCATCAGTCCCCTGGTAGCTTCAAATTGAAGTCCAAACGCATTCATAAACAAGCATTGGCATAGCCAATAGGTCTCGCTTTTGGGACCTAATGAGTATTTAGTTATGCAGCACAATATCTTTGGTGCAACAACATTAACTGTTGCATGGTTAAACACTTAAAAGTCCCCAAATGCGAGACCTATTGGCTATGCCAATGCTTGTGGATCTGGATTCCCAGAAATGAATCTTAAAGCTGTGTTTGGTCATGTTTGATGCCTTGGCTGTGATGGATTGAGGGGAGCTGCACATTTCGGGCAGATGCAGTGAGGACAGCTTCATCTGAAAGTGCCTGAACCACTCCAAAGATTTATAGCCAACCAAGGACAGAACATTGTGCAGGGCCTCTATAAATATATTCAGCTCTGAGGCGTGCTCGATTCTAGCCCAGTATAACAGAAGTTGTTCAAGGAATCATAGCTTACAGCAAGATCGGATGGATATGTTGGAGTAACCCCACAATTTTAAGCAGTACAGGGCTGCGCTTTGATCTTGAGTTTTGCATGCCGCAAAGGCTGTTGTAGGCAAAATAGAATGCTGCTCCCAATTCGCTGGGCCATCAGGCTTCTTAAGTAAATGAGATGCTGCTTTCACCTCATATTACTTGAACAGTTTATGTAAAGGTACATACAATAGAAGACCTGGTCAAGAGGAGAAGATTTGAAGATGACGTTTTTTTTCTTAGTGCCCTTGGGTGGGTGAAACATCAGTAACTTTGGTTGTACTTACTGAAGACCTTTGGAAGAATACAATTCTCCTAAAATGTTTTCAATGTTCTGGAGATCAGCAGGAGCTTTTGAGGCCAGAAGAGTGTCTTCGGCAAACAGAAGTTTTAGCACCTTGGTACCAACCAGGGCTCAAGCATCACAGATACAGTGTTAGAACTGTCAGCCTTAGGGTATTCTTCCAAACATTTTGCCTTTCCCCCAGCTAATTATCTGAATTCCTTTATATTGTTTTTAGTTAGACTCTGTGCACTTTTCCACTTCTAACCAATGCTAAAGTGCTTGTGCTCATACACTAAAACATGGTATAATTGGCTTACCCCTAACTGGCATATTTAATTTACTTATAAGTCCCTAGTAAAGTCCGTAGTAAAGAGGTTTATTATATACCTAGGGCCCGTAAATTAAAAGCTAAAGGTGGGCCTGCAGCACCTATTGTTCCACCCACTTATGTAGTCCTTTAAAACATGTCTCAGGTTTGCCATTGCATCATGTCAGCAGTTTTAAACTGCCAATTTGACTTGGTAAAATAACCCCTTTGCCAAGCCTAAAACTCCCCTTTACATACACGTCACCCCTAAGGTAGCCCCTAACGGTTGTATGTCCGAACCATGTATTCCCTAATCATGCATGCCTTAACAACGCAGTCTTAATAATGACCGCGTCTTAACCATGCATGCCTTTACAACAAATTTAGTTGTAACAGCATTATTGGTAAAATCATATGCGTGGTTAAGATCATGCCCTAGCCCTCGCCCGAGTCCTAGAACCGAGTCACCTGCCCAGAGTTCTACCCTGACCCCAGCCCTAAAAATAGCCCAACCCCCTGTGCCCTGAGCCTTAAACCTGGCCCAAGCCATGAAAATCTACTCAGGCCCCCCTCCCCTTGCACTGAGGCATAAATCCTTGACCCCAGACCTAAAAAACACCCAAGTCCCCCATCCTGAACCCAAAACAATACCCCTAACTGTGAAAAATGACTCAGACCCCCTGTCCTAAACCCTAAAACCTTGACCCGATATTTAAAAAACATCCCAGCCCCCTCCCTGAGCCCTGAAACTGTCGACCTAGCCTTTAAATTGACCCGACCCCCTGTCCTGCGACCTAAAACCTTAACCCCAGACTTTAAAAAAAAAACACCCAACCTTGCCCTTGAGCCCAAAACAGTCCCCCAACCCCTGCCCTGAAAACGTCCACCTAGCCCAAAATAGTAACTTTACCACATGCTCTGAGCCCTAAAACCCTTGATAAAATAAATAAATAATTTAAGAAACGTATTCACCAAGTTGTTCCTCATCCGGTCAGGAAGTCACCTTGGTCCCTCCACCCAGTCTGCAACACCCACTGCTCAGAGTCTAGAGCGCTAGCGTCTAAACCATAGATATGCGTGGTAAAGGCATATTTGTGGTATAGACGTGCGTTGTACCGCCTGCATGTTTCAGCCCGCAATGTTTAAGAGTTGTGGTTAAGGTTGTTCCCCCCCCCCAAACATCCTATAGGGCAGGGTGCAGTATATTTGTAAAGTTGGGCATGTATTTCTACATTTTACATGTCCTGGTAGTAAACAACTCACAAATGTAGATGTTTACTACTGTGAGGCCTACCTCTTCCATAGAATAACATTGTGTTTCATTATTACATGTAATAAGTGATAACTGTTGATTGAATGCAGGTAGGAAATTTTTGTTGTATGAGGAATTGTAATTTAAAATACTCTTTTATGATAATGTCAGATTTTAAATCACCATTCTGAAAATGCCACTTTAGAAAGTTGGCATTTTCCTGCTGTAGTCATTTGGTGCCTGAAGCCTGCACTCATGGTCACATGATTAGGTGTGAGTAGCAGTTAGCCTTTGTATATTCATCCCACATAATAGAGGGACTATCAGGCACATGCATCAATGCCTTTTGCGATCGCAAACGGTGCGATTCGCAAAAATCGTCCGTTTGCGATCGCAAAATTAGCTTTTGCGATGCATCAAGGGTCAAGGCCCTCGCAATTTGAGAATTCGCAATTAATTGCGAGTTTTTTGTTTTTTTTCAGATTTTTATATAGCGCGAACTAGACCCGAACCGAATCAGGTATCAGAGCGCTTTACATAGCACCAGTTACGTTACATTACATGAGGACACACTTTCATTTTTTAGGCATGGTGAGATTAGGTGTTTTGCCCAGAATCACAGGGGGTTTTTGGCGTCGTTACCGAGACTCGAACCCAGATCCCCAGGTCCGAGGTCGAGCGCCTTAGCCGTTAGGCCAGCCCCTCTCCAAATTGTCAAATGGCGATTGAATTTAAGGTATAGCATTTTGTGATTCCTTAAATACAATGCATTAAAGTAAAAAAATCTGCGATTTCGCAAATAGGAGGAGCAAATTACCATGAACTTGAACTTCATGGTAATTTGCAAAAACTTCGAAAAATGCACTTTTGTGCATTTTTCAAAGTTTCATGTTGCGGATGTGTGTGCGCAAAATATGTGCACAGATCAATTTCAGGGTTGCAACAGGGTGTCCTTTTGACACCCGGGCACCCTTGAAATTGCATTCTCAATTTGCGATTCTCTAATTGAGAATCGCAAATTGAGAATGTCTTCCTATTCATTCCTATGGGCCTCTAGGCCCATAGGAAAGAATGGGGAGGCATTCCTAAATTGCGACTCGCAATTTGCGAGTCGCAATTAAGGAATGCTTAGAAATCGCTATTTTTAAGCGATTTCTACATGCATAGGCTTTTGCGATTCCTTAATTGCGATTCCTTAAAAATCGTAATTAAGGAATCGCAAAAGCAACATTGATGCATGTGCCTGTATGTGTGCCTGGATAGGCTATCACAGGCAAGATAGGGGCAGAACTGTGCACAGCCCCACTTGTACTTCTATAGACTGTGCCCTGCTCTCACATAAAGAACTTCACACGACCCTATTGTGATTGCAGACAGACTGGTATCAGGACAGAGAGGCAGGAGCCTCCAGAAGTTTCTCCCACTTCAAAGGAAGCACCAGATTGTGGGCGTGGTAGAAGGGACGACCGTGACACCAAGTAATGGGGTTAAGGATGGCTTTATTTTTATGGCTCTGGCAGGTTTAGACATAAACGTCTTTTTGTTTCTAAACGTCAGTCTCTCTCGGGCGAACACGCTAGGGTCCGTGGCGATGGTTTTCTCTTTCCTTTACTCGGGTGTAGAATGGTTGGTCTCCCCGGTATCTCCGGTATCAGGTGTTCTCTCCGCTGCCTCAGTCTCGGGTGCATGAAAGAAACCAACAGAAAGGGAGCCGTTAGGGTCCAGTCCACAATGGGGTTGCACCAGGGGGTCCGGGGTATGTGAGGGAAACCCAGTGTATCGTGCCTCTTTACATTACAGTGATTGGCGTGCTTGTGAGGTGGGGAAGAAAAGGAAGGAAAAGGGGTGGGAATGGGAGAGTGGATGGGACGGGAACACAACACAGGGTAGGAACGAACAGGGTCTATTTGCACTATCTACACGTTTTTGCTTCGCCTCCCCAGCCAAGCCGCCCAACGCCGCCGTACCTGTGACAGCCACACTCCTCCCTCGGGAGCGTGGCACGGCGGTCCACAGGGTCGTTGGCCTCCTGGCTTCTCTCCGACTTCCGTCTCTTCGTCTCCTCCGTGATATTCCTCCGGGCTGGCTTTCTCCACGTTCTCTTCGATGTCGCCTCCGTCCTCCGTTCCTATTGCTTCCGCCTGTCTCTCCTCCTCCGAGGTGCTAGCACACCCAACGAACAGGACTTCCCTGCTTTTCTCCAATCCCGTCGCTCTGACGTCCTTTGGGGGAGTGTCCACCTCGTCTACTGAAAACGCCCAGTTAAAGGAGCCGCTGTTGTGGTCGTCTTCCGAATCGCGTCGTCCTTCGTCCCATCGTCCTGACTGAAAAGAAGGAGTCGATGGTTGGTCAGCAGGGTGAGGGTTCCACCAATCACGTGAGGTAGGCGCCCCCACCTCGTTACACAGATATAAAAAAAAGGACCCCAAACCCATTCTTTAGTTTACTCATGAAGCTGCAGAAGGACTCTAAGAGCACTGCCTGCTGCATTGGCCTGCTGTACATTTCAGAAGACTGTTTTGCTACACCAAGAAGGACTGCTCTGCTGCTTGAGTTCTGCTCTTCTACTTGAACCCCTTGACATCCAGAAGGATTCCACGGACTAGCTGGCTGGCCTCCTGATCAGAGCCTGAATGACAGAAAAGGGTCTATCCGTTTTGAACCTGCACCTGGACCCTGACTGAGTGAGTCCTGACACTCCAAGTGGTGTATTTTTAGTCCTGGACCCTTGGAAGTGGTGCTAAAGAAAGCCCAAATCCAAAATCAAGGATTTCGAACATTTTGGGCAAAAAAGTGCCATGAGCAGCCAGAGGAGACCAATATCTACCTGCTCCTTGATTCACCCAAGGTGCATCACTGGTTGGCCTGACTTTGCGGCAGTACCTGCTACGTTCTCCCCTGCAGCAGCAAATCCTGTTCAGCGGCTTCTCGCAGAAGGGTTTCTAGCCTCTTGGAGCCCTTACCGGCTACAGCCTGCAGATTTGTCCTGATGAACATTTTCGAATTCCAAAAAAGAGACTTAGGGCTAGATGTAGGTAATAGCAAATACTGAATGGTAAATAACGAATTTTACCGATTCGGTATTTACTAATCGGTAATTGCTATGTAGGAAAAAAAGAAATCTGTAAGAATACCGAATCGGTAAGATTCGGTAATTACCGATTCGGTAATTACCAAATCAGTATTTGCCATTGATTCCTATGGGCCTTGAAGCCCATAGGAATCAATAGCAAATACAGATTCGGTAATTACCGAATCGGTAAAAATACCGAATTTCCAAGGGGGACAGGGTGTCACTTTGACACCCTGTTGCACCCCTGTTTCTGGCTTGTGTGCCATGTGGCACACAAGGCACACAAGCCTAAGGGCATGTATGTGTGTCACATGGCACAGGTGTACATGCACAGATGTGCATGTACACAGGAGTTCGCAATTTACCACCCAATAGTTTTGGGTGGTAAATAACAAATTCTAAAAGCCCTGTAGCACTGTTTAAAGTGCTACCTACATAAGAAATTACAGATTCGGTAATTTTACCGATCGGTAATTTTACTGAATCTGTAAAATTACCGATTCGGTAAATTTACCGAATCTGTATGTTTTTGCTACCCCTACATACCAATGTCCAAATACCAGTCGGAAACGGCCACAAATCGGTATTTTCGGCCGTTTCCGACCTGTATTTGGACACCTATATCTGGCCCTAAGTTTGAAAGTAGGTATTTTCATTGTGACTTCATCCAATGGCTCCCCGACAGCACCTCCTCCTCAGACACTGCCAGCTGCCGTGCCTGGCTCAACTTTATCTTCTCAGATATTTTCTTCTAAAATTTCTTTTAAATTCAAAGGTAAGCAGAGACGGGACCAACCCACTTCATGCATCTGACCCGTGCTCCATAGCAGTTGGCTACAACTTTTGACTTTGTCCTGGTCTCATGCGACTAGATGTCCACAGTTGGAGCTTTGAGATGCTATTTAACACTTACAATTTTTATATTCAGAACTCCGGTTCTACTGATTGAATATTTGTTGTTTTGTTTTCAAATAAATCACTAAAATGCACTCTATTTTTCTAATTGGTGTGTGAATTTTCTTGCATTGTGTTTATACTTTATTATTGATTATGTACTGCATAAATATGTTACACTTTGCCTCTAAGTTAAGCCTGACTGCTTTTATGACAAGCTACCAGAGGGTAAGCACAGGTTAAGTTAGTGACTTTTTGTGGTTCACCTTGACACGGTTTGTAGCTGTCGCTTGCGTAGAGTTTCATCCAAATCAACCAACAGCCCAATTTCTCACATTCAGGATTTGACATACGAGCCCAGTTCATTAAAATAAAGAGGGCCACAGTTGCCACACTAGATGAGAGGCTTAGAATAAGTCCTCCATGAACTGTTTAATCAGGCTTTTAGAGACGAATGACTGGTTAGAAGAATGCCGGTATCTGGAGATCGGGTCAAGTGGATTCCAAAGAGACATGATTGAGACCAGGTTTATCAAGAAGGAATAGATAAGGCAGCATTTGATAGTATTGGAGTAATAGGCGATTTAGGCCTGTTGGGACGGAAATCTCCCCTGCAAGGTGATGGTAGTGCAGTCCTACCCTGAGTGCCCTAGCTGCAACTATGTCTGGATCCTTGTTACCAATTTTTGGTCATGGGCAAACATGGATCATTACTTTTCGACATGACCTAAGCCTGTCTCATGGCTTAGGTCATGCCGAAAAGGGAGGGATGCTCAAAGAGCTACCTTTGTATTGGTGAAGGGCTTCTGCCCTTACCAAAAATTAAATAGCATGAATGCAGCAGTGGTAGCCTAGTTGTCATAATAGTGACCAGTAGATCAGTACTGGATTAATGAGGCAGTTATGTTATGTTATGTTATTTTATTTTTATATAGCGTAAATCACCACTGGTCTCTAAGCGCTTTCCAGAAAAGGCACAGCTCACTGGCGTCACTGGGCCTAAAGGCAGCGGGACGGCACTACACCAATACTAATGTTTCTCTGAACAGGTGGGTCTTTAAAAACTTTCTGAAGGAGAGCAGAACTGATTCCTTTCGCAGATACTCCGGCAGATCATTCCAGATCTGTGGAAGGAGGACTGAGAAAGTTCTGCCCCCTTTGGTTTTAAGATTATACCTAGGAGAGGCCAGTCTAACGGCCTCGGAAGAGCATAGGGCTTTACCGGGCACGCACTTTTGCACTCTATCTTTTATATATTTAGGTGCAGTCCCATAAATAGCCTTATGGGTTATACAGAGACTTTTAAATTGCACACGCTTTTCGACTGGCAGCCAGTGCAATTTGTGTAGTAATGGAGTGGCTCTTGTTCTCCTGGGGAGTCTAAAAATGAGCCTAGCCACATCATTTTGCACAACTTGCAGTCTCCTAAGGAGCTTCTGGGAGATGCCCAAATAGAGGGCATTACCATAGTCCAGCAGAGAGATAACAGTGGCGGAGACAATGGCTGGTAATCAGAAAAAGAGAGGAGGGGCACAAGTTTCCGCAGCTGCCTGAGTAAGCCCATGCAGATGCCCACAACCGAAGAAACGTGGCCAGCCATAGACAAATCCGAGTCGATTTTCAATCCCAGACTTTTTATAAAAAGTCCTTTGTGTGGCCCCTATTAAGATGGTCAAAAACCATAGAAGTCTTCCAACAGCTTCCTGGTATTCACACTCATTAAAGGAATTTTTAAAAAGCTGCTGAAAACCATAAAACATCTAAAGGATTAATTACTCCCTAGAAGAGATGGCAAAATATACATTGATTATCCAAGAATATAAATCCTTGATTAAGGTGGAGGAGACTACATTTTTCTCTGACAGGATTAAAATGGCTGTAATTTTCCCAGGGGAAACATTTGAAACTGTGCAGTAGGTTTCGTGCCTCCCATTTGCTAGTCCAATAACTCAGAGCCAACAGCTATGCGAAGGCTTGGTAGATTTGTTTTTAAAAAAAGGTAGAGGATGTTTATGAGTAGTTAGGCAGTGGGATGTTTGCACACAGGGTGATGATACTCCCCCAGAGGAAAACACTTTGAGTTTTTGAAATTTTCCACTCCTGACAAATGAGCGAGTAGTAGAATTGACGTTGATCACTAAATCAGGCACCCCAGCAGACACATGCCCTCCGAAAGTGTTACACAAGATTGAGGGATGTATCACTGCACTTCTTACTACACTATTAAATAATATCATTAGGGCAGCACATTTTCCAAAGAAATAGAAAGAGGCATTGATCCTCTCATTATTATAAGAAAAACCATGTTAAATCCTAATGAAGAGAAGAACTACGGTCCACTCTCTCGACCCCCCATTACAGCCAAAATCTTAGAGAGACGTATAAACATCGCAATTTCAGATTATTTGGAGAACATTAAGATTCTGGATGAAGCCCATTTTGGGTTTAGAAAAGCCTATAGTACGGAATCGGCTTTGGTGTTAGCTACCGGAGAGATTCAACACATTATGGACAAGGGTGGGAAGGATGTTGTGGTACTTTTAGACCTATCCGCAGCCTTGGACACTGTCAGCCATCCAGTTCTAAAACATCGGATGACAGAAGTTGGTATTGGAGGTTCAGCTCTTGATCTCGTCGATTTCTTCCTTGATGGTAGGGAGCAACCAGTTGCCCTGGGAGTCTTTATTTCTAAATCTTTTACATTGCAGTGTGGTGTCCCACAGGGATCATCATTCAGTCCTAAGTTATTTAATTTGTACGTAGCCCCATTAGCTAAATTGATAAGAACATTTCGTTCCTTAACTATATCCTATGCTAACGATATCCAAATAGTGGTATAGATCACCAACGGGAGTGAGGACGTGGCCAATCGATTTAACAATTGCATGAGAGCCATAGTGGATTGGATGAGCAGCCACTGTCTTAAGTTAAATTCCAATAAGACAGAGGTACAGAACTTTGGAAATGACATCCGCTTTTGGGACACCGCTTGGTGGCCCGAGTTTGGGCACTTTGTCCATTCCTGCTCAGAAAGTAAGAAATCTGGGAATCCTGTTTGATTACAACTCACTTTCTTGGATCAGTCTAATCAGCCCATGTCGTCTTGCTTCTTTGTGCTACAACCATTAAAGAAGATTCTGCCTTTATACCTTTTGATCTCAGTTAGACAGTTATCATTATTCCAGTTTTTACGAGATTGGAAGACTACAATGCCCTTTATTTGGGTATGCAGCAATGGTTGTTAAAAAAGCAACAGAAGATTCGGAATGCAGCAGCTTGTCTGCTCAGTAATATTAAGAGGTTAGACTCTGTTTCAAAAGTCATGGAGGGACTACATTGACTCCCTGTTAAGAAAAGGGTCGCATTCAAAGCACTTTGCACAGCTCACAAAGCTTTTCATCTGACAGATCCCTAATATTTTATGAGATTCTTTTGGTCCATACTGTGGCTGCGATTAGGTCAGCATTAGCAGAAGCCATCCTGCATTTAGAGACTATCTTGTCCGTTCTGTGGAATCCATTTTGTATTTCTGTCAGCCATTTTGTTTGCCATGTGCTACCATGTGCTCGTCATGTGCTCTGTCCTACCTTTCTGTTAACTGCTCTTGAAATCTGCCTAGAGACGAACTATATTTAGCATATTCCACCTTCGCACATGCTCAGTTGAGCTTGCAGCTGTCCATGCAGCTGCTGTTAGTCTGTAACTGTCAGGATGTTTTTACCAGAATTAGCAACTGTTGGCTCCTCCCACTTGTTGACTGTGCATTTTCTGTATGACCTTATATGTACCTAAAACCAGCATTTTGCACTTGTACCGCCTTCATTTGAGCCCCTGTGTGGGTATAAAAGGACGAAGCTCCTTCCATTCAGGGTGCTACTTCATACATTACCGAAGGGTGCTGTGGGAATGTAGTTCCACCTAATGAGGTTTCATAAATCTTGTATTTTCTATTCCAGCTTCTGTGCCAACTTCTGTTCTATGGTCTGAGGACTCTGTGCAGAGAAGGGAGAACCCCTAGCACTGGTAGGCCTTGCTGAGGCCCACCACCACAAATTGGTGCTTCCAACGTGGGGCTCATCGGCAACTCGGATGCCCGATGGAGTGGTCGAGATGAAGGATTGGAATCTCGCTTTGGACGTGATCGCTGCCTGAGGAGACCCGAGTCTTGGCAACCACGGCATTTTTCCTTTCTTTCTGATCTGACCATCCAGGTGGTGTCGGTCCTCGACTGAGGTCTCTTCTGTTGATTCGCCGTGCAGTGACCATTTGGTTGATTTGAGAACTTGGCAGTTGGAACCTGGACACCATTTGATTGGTAAGAGTCGTTCTGCGGCACTTGCTGTTGGTTTTTGATGCCTTGGATTGGTAAGGTAGTTTAGTAACACTTACTGTGGCTTTTGATTTGAAGAATTGGCCAATATTAGTATTTGTTTGTATGGTATATATAAATAGCAATTTATATAGGCAGGTAATGAGGAGATTTTTCTCTATTTGAATTTGTTTGAACGGCGCAACGTATGAAGAGTACCTTAAGCGCTACTTTGATTATAATACTGCATATTTTGCACTATTTTTGGCATGCCTGTTTCTAGCACACTTCGTAGGACGTGTTGCTTTTGTAGAGGTACCAGTTTGAGACTCGATGAAGCACAACCGCCCCCCCCGGAGGGGACGCCTAATAGGGACATGTATATTAAGTATGGTATTTCTTCTATAATGTACAGCACGTTATGGAATAAATACACTCGTAAGGATCCTGAGTTGCGTTGGCATATGCATGGGTCATTTGATTTACGAAAGATTCAGTATGTGGAACAACGAATGTTTAAGTGAAAGGCTAGGCAAGATATGTTTGACTGTGTGCGAATGTGGGAGAAAGAAGTGCATGAGCGAATGAAGCGTGAGCAAGCCTTGATTGAAAAAGAACAACGTAAGAGCATTCATGCGAAAGCATTGGAAATGAAAAATAGGGAAATTAAAGAGAGGGAAGATAAGGAGCGTCATTTAGAGGTAAATGGCCAATATGCTGTTCGTAGACCTCTTTATCCTATTCTTAATAAACCCCAAGATGAATCGGATGAGGACTCTCCTACAGACCAGGACAAAGCTCGAGAAACTCGCTCAATGTTATCTGATGGGCGTGCGTCTGACATTAGATCTGCTGGTTGTAAAGACGTTCATAGTACTGCCACTGCTTCTGAACTTTTTGATAGTATAAAAGATTGGCAGGAAAGCGAGCAAATATATTTTACCGATACATTTGCCGCAGAGGTTATTGAACGGTTCAGGAAATATTCGGTAGAAATGGAGCCCGATGATGTAGCAAATGATTGTAAACAACTACGTGAAGGTCTTTTTGTCTTCTCCCAGGTGGCTGACACGATCAGACGCTTGGTTAATCTGCATGTTGAAGCAGCCCGTTTGCGAGAGGAGAAAAAGGCAGCAGAAGCAGCTGCACAAACATCCCAGATCAACATGGCACGAACTTCTACTCCTGAAACAGATAAGAATGCTGCAATTATTTGTGAAACCCATGCGGGAAGCCGCGTCTTTATATGTTCCTCCTAAAGGAACGGGTACAAGTGATGATAAGACTTCTACAGATGCAAAGGGTTATTTTATTTATAATTGGGTTTACACTCCTTGGAATAGAGCAGATGTCATGGCCCTTAAAAATGCATTACCTCATCCGCGAAAGAATCCATCAGCCTTTTATGAGGAAGTTGAGGGTGCTATTAGCTCTTGTACTATGACTTTTTCTGATATTGATCGGTTTTTGGACTAATATTACCGCCTGATATGTGGAGAACTGTGCGTAAAGTTGATGATCGTGCGACATTTGGAGCATTATGGAAAGATTTAGAGCAGTTCGATGAAGACAGAGAACCTGCAAAGAAACCGTGTCAGTTAATTTTAAATCTTCCAGCAGCTATATTAGTTAAGTTAAAGACGATTATTCCCCCTAAAAAGATAGATTGGACAGTGTTAGCGTCTTGCAAGCAAAAAGCAGATGAATCAGTTTCTGACTTCTTCACACGATTTGAAGAGGCATTCCACGATTTTAGTGGCCATTCATTGACAGAGCTGCAAAAAGCAAAAGTGGGTTGGGGGGATAGATAATCAAATATTTAGATCATAAAGGACTCCCAATTCCCTTATATTGAGAACATCAATCTCTCCTTCAAGAATATGTATGCATCAAAGATTGCATATCCAAAGCGAGAACAGGATTATACATTTTATTTATAATAATCCATCGTGCAGATCAATGCTTATCTATGATTTCATCAATAACATTACATATACACATATATATATATATACAATATTTACATCCAATCTGTACAGCTAACAACAAACAATATGACAAAAGGAAACATATATACATTTTTCATTTACACCCATAAACACTTTACACCCAAAGATGTACTCTAACAAGAACAGTGCCCCCCTACTTATTCAGGGAGTCCACTAAGAGGAAGTCCTGTCTCCACACAATCAGTTCTAATCAATCTAGAACAATAAATCAGCGATTGTGGTGACTCCAAGTCTAATAATTAAAATGATATCCTCAGACTCCTCTAAACGATTTGGAGCATGTCGACGCGGGCGCGTTTCGGCCTTTAGATATCTTGGCCTCCTCAGGACACGGGTGAAATCAACTAATCTGTTATCAACCTTTATATCTAGATGGCAATTTCAAACAAAAACTTTGTGGGTTCCAAAGCTTATTACAGGGGAAACCACACGCCAACCGAAGCCCTTTAACTGGCGGTACTTCTATTATCTTTCATACGTAGTTTACCTTGACCTGAAAATACAGGAAAGCACGCCACGGCACTATCTCCTTACTCAAATACTCCATGCAGACGCACCATTGACAGAGGACACGGGTAGACATCTGTTCGTCGATAAATATGTCGCAAACCTTTTGCCAAGAATAGCTAGTCGCCTAAAGGCCAGTGAAAGTTCATGGACTACCTCTTCTTCGATTTTCTTTTGACTATGGCTCAGTATTATGAACACCAGGAATTAGAAGCGAAGGGTAATGAGGATAAAAAGAGTAAAGAGTTGAAAACACAGGTTATGTTGGCCCAGGCTTATGGTCCGCCTCCTAGAGGTAATGATAGAGGTGGACGTGGATCTTATGGTTCGTCCTTTCCTTCCTATACTCGTTCGAATTTGTCTGTTGACCAGTGTGCGTACAGCAAGAAATGTGGACATTGGCTTTCTGATTGTCCAGTACCGCGTGCTCAGCAGAGTCCACGTGGTCGGGGACAACTGAGAAATCGTTCTGGATATCCAGGGCCTAGAGGAAGCACGAATGCAACGTGCTAGGTTTGATGCTAATACACATGGACAGGATGGGTTTAACACTTTTGATAGACGGAACCAATATCAAATGTCCGACTATGTGCCGTTTGATTTTCAAGAATCTGCTTATGCATAGGATTGCCTAGGATGGGGTAAGGAATCAGTTGAAGTTCCAGTAGATCAGAGGGGTCCCTATGTTACAGTACATGTTTTGGGTTCTACTGATAAGTTTCTGGTTGATACAGGAGCTACTCGTAGCGCCTTGTCTAAACACTTGGTTCCTGGGGTTCCCCTGTCTGGCTTAACTATTACATCGATAGGTTTCGATGGAACACCTTCCCTTAGCCCACTGTCACAACCACTTGCATTCCATGTTGATAAGTTTACTGCTCCATGTCCGTTTTAGCTCTCTCCAAACACACCAGATAATATTGTGGGTCTTGATATGCTCAGATATTTCAGGGCTACGATACGATGTTCTCCGGAAGGAGTACAGGTTACTTTGAATGACAACTTCCCTGTGATTGAGAGATTCTGTATTGTTAAAGAGGACATTGCATTAGCTTCACTCCCTAGTACTTTGTGGGCAACTTCAGACACCGATGTAGGGCAAATGGTTATTCCGCCAGTACATATTAGTGTCAAGGAGGGTGCTTCATTGCCAAGACTGCCTCAGTATAAAATTTCTCGAGAAGGAGAAGAAGCACTCACACGCATTGTACATGATTTGATTAAAGTGGGGGTTGTGGAAGAAGTTCCTTACAATGTTTGCAATAGTCCGATTCTTCCCATTTTGAAAAACGATACTGACACTAGGATTGACAGATTTATCATTGATTTGAGAGAAGTTAACAAGATTGTTGTACCGCAGTACCCTGTGGTTTCTGACATAACGACATTGCTTCCCATGATCGCTCCAACAGCAACTACATTTTCTGTAATTGATTTGAAGAATGCTTTCTTCTCGATTCCTATTCATCCTGACAGCCGATATTTGTTCGGTTTCACTTTGAATAATCGATCATACAGATTTTGTAGAGTTCCCCAAGGGTACACTGAGAGTCCTAGTATCTATAGCCAAGCACTGAAGAGACAACTTGATTCTTTCATCTTACCTAAAGGGGTGGCTCTCAAACAATATGTCGATGACATCTTGGTGGCAGCCGATATGCCTGAGCAGTGTGAAGAATGTACTTTGTCTTTACTTTCTTTTTTTGCTACACACAACCATAAAGTATCACGGAAGAAATTGCAATATTGTAGACCGAAGGTAACCTACTTAGGTCACCTTCTGTCTAAGGAGGGCCGTGCACTGACACCAGATCGCATTCAAGCAATTTTAGACACACCAGTACCTTCCACACAGAAAGATGTCCACGCATTCATTGGTTTGACATCATTTTGTAGGTAATGGATATTGGGTTTTTCAATAAACAACAAAAGAGTGTCCAATGTTTTTTTTCAATGTTAGACCACAAGAAGGAGCAAACAAACAGCTTCACTTGAGACGTTTTAGAAAGCCCTCACTCACCACCTAGTGATGACATGCTTCATCATCGGGCCCCACCAAAGAGACCGAGTGTCTCTTTGGTGTGCTGCAACGCCAGATTTACTGCGGAGCGGGTTGGTGAGTTCAGGCAGTGTTGTGCAAAGAAAAGTAACTAGTGAGTGGTGGATGGTTAAAAAACAGTCCGTAGTGTATCAAAATAACTTTATTTAAATGATCACTAAGGATAGGTTTAAAATAATGTGTTGGAAATTTTGTCCACAATTTGTTGAGTGGTAGTTTCCTAAATATCAGTTGACATGTTTCAGCCACGAAACTGTGTAATTTTACCTGGCATTCATCAAGACTCTGCGTGTGCTAAACCCTGGTGGAATGGACGCGCTAAGGCCCACCCTTACCTAGGGGCGTGAAAGTGAAAATTAACAAAAAGGTGAAAAGTGCAAAAAAATTAGAAAGGGGAGAATGTCTTCCTAATTACTCCTGGTTTAGGAGGCTTCCGGCTTAAGGGTTTCTGCACCTGTAAATGGAAATGACAAGGACATACAAAAATGACACAACATACATTCAGTAATGATGCTGAACACTTGTGTACATCGCTAGTGCTCCAGTGTGTGGTTTGACATTCGTGGTAAAATAACGGTATAGTTATCACCACCGTAGTCCCTGGGCTTATAGATGCTAAACAATGGGTAGTGCTGTGTACTACTCGTGCTATGCACAAGTATGGTTGATTAAAAGGAAGGTATTTCCCTTGTAGCTATCAAAGTAAAATGCAGGCACGATCGTGCTAACAGATTAAAATATATCTCACTTTCGTGGTGTTAGGAATTCGCACCATGGGTCTCAGGAGGGGGGTGGGAACGTAATTGGCACACCCTGCGATTTTACAAAACAAAGGAAGTAAACACACAGTCAGTCGTATAGCGTTAGATAAGTACTTAGCTCGGTAGTGAAATCGTGAACAGATTTTAGCTTCTACTCACGCCCTCGACGCTCGGCACCCGCTGTGTACCTGCATCTACCCTCGACCGGACCCCGAAGATGTGGACGCGGGGCCAGGAGAGCATTAAATGGAGGTTTTTGGAATGATCGGCTTCCGGGTGGGCGTGACCGCATTCTGTCGGTACCCACGTATGGGCCAATCAGGAAGATCCTACGTCCCAGTCACATGGTCAGGGGGTATGACGGGCCAATTAAATCGGTCCACACGTATCCTGACGTGTGAATGTTGTCTGTTGGTATGGTGACCATCGGCTTTAACACCGAGGCGGTCGCTTGCTTCAATGGACTGGGGGCTTGGTTAAATGCTCCAATCAGAAGCCCGTCATTGCGGAGCCCGGGAGCTTGTTTCCGTACACGATCAGTAAGAGATCACAAATACCAGTTCAGCGCTAAAGGAGAACGCAATAATCTATAAGATCTAGTTTTAATGGCAGCAAAAAGTTTCTTAATGTGCCTGAAACTGGTGTTAGATTTATCATCTTGAGGGGCAAAATTGTGCGCTTACTTGTGTACTGATAGCCAATGGGCCCTCGTAACAACGGTGGTGGGTCTCACATGGCAAAATTGGAACAAAGGGAGAGGGGGAGGGAGTTAAGGGGAACAGTTCGTAAGGGACAGAGTGAGGCTCATTGTGCTAAGCTGTTCAACAATTACAGGGGTGTCTGCCTGACAAAGGTCTCATTGTATTCATTTGATTACAGAGTTCCATGGAATATCGTCATTTAATCCAAGTAGGTGGGTCCCACTTACTAAAATGAGCAGACACTTTCTCGAACTGAACCACACAACAAATGACATGCAATGGACAGTTATTGAACATGTGAGTAGTGGCAATAACATAAATCACCGCCTTTTTGAAAAAGAACAGCGGTGGGTTTATAGGCTTGGGACCCACCTACTTGGATTAAATGACGATATTCCATGGGACTCTGTGGACAAAATTTCCAACACATTATTTTAAACCTATCCTTAGTGATCATTTAAATAAAGTTATTTTGATACACTACGGACTGTTTTTTAACCATCCACCACTCACTAGTTACTTTTCTTTGCACAACACTGCCTGAACTCACCAACCCGCTCCGCAGTAAATCTGGCATTGCAGCACACCAAAGAGACACTCGGTCTCTTTGGTGGGGCCCAATGATGAAGCATGTCATCACTAGGTGGTGAGTGAGGGCTTTCTAAAACATCTCAAGTGAAGCCGTTTGTTTGCTCCTTCTTGTGGTCTAATATTGAAAAAAAACATTGGACACTCTTTTGTTGTTTATTGGCTATTACCGGGGAATAAGAGTGTCATTCTACTCTCCCTACCTCTCTTTTTGTTTAGACGTATTGGCTTTTTCACACATTGTTAAACTCCTGCTAGCACTTTTGACTAAAAACACTTCGATCGCCCTTCCATGGACAGATGAATGCCAAAATGCTTTCCGTCAGTTAAGACAAGCTCTTTGCTCTGCACCACTGTTAGGCAAACCAGATTACACAAAGGCTTTTACACTCTATGTACACGAGAAAGATGGGTGTGCATTGCCAGTTTTAGTACAGACACACGGTGATAAGCAGCGCCCCTGTGCATATTTTTCTGCAGTTCTTGATCCTTTTGCTTGTGCATTGCCTGGGTGCTTCCGTTCAGTTGCAGCGACAGCTGTGTCCATACGTCCGAGTGAAGGGATAGTTTTGTCACACAAACTGATGGTGCTAGTACCCCATGCAGTAGATACCCTTTTGAATCAGACTTAGAGACAACACTTAACTAGTGCTCGCCTGACAGGATATGAATTGACACTGTTAGCACCTTATATTTCCTTCAAGAGGTGTGCGACACTCAATTCAGCTACTTTGTTGCCATATCTTGTATATTCCTTACCGAGGAACAGACAAAGGGTTGTGTCGATTTGCAAGATATGCCCCTTTCAGATGTAGATGGGGAACTGTGGGTTGATGGGTCCTGTTTGAAGTTACCAGATGGCATAACCTCAGCTGCATATGCAATCATAACACTTGAGACAGTAGTGGAAATATCTCGCATACCACAGAAGTCGGCTCAAGCAGCTGAACTAATAGCTTTGACAAGAGCGTGTGAACTTAGCACTGACTTGTGTGTGAACATCTACATGGATAGCCGCTATGTTTTTGGAGTGGTTCATGATTTTGGCCTACTCTGGAAGGAAAGAGGCTTTCTTACATCCCACGGGATGCAGATAATGCACGGAGAATTAGTGCATAATCTCTTGACTGCACTTACATACCCAAAGAGAATTGCTATTATGAAGTGTAGCATGCACAAGAAAATGTTGACAAAATAGGACAAGGCAATGCCCTTGCAGACCACGTAGCCCGTGAGACTCCGATGCAGCGAAGCACTACATCCATGTACGTAGTGAAATCACAAGCTGAGGGTTGGCATGATGCTAGAGAGGAAACATTGGATAAACAGAGATCTGCCTCTGTGAAAGAACTTGAGCAATGGTCTAAAGAAGGAATATTGGACGTTGAGGGTTGTTGGCGCAACAAAGACATGGATAAATGGAAATTGCCTGCAGTCTATTTACAACTATGGTTCAAATGGCACATGGGCTGGCACATGGGCTGGCACATGTTGGAGCTCTAGCAATAACTAAATTGCTTAGGCAAGTTTGGGAGCATTCTGAAATTGCCAGCACAGCTAAAAGAGTAGTAAAGTCCTGTTTGATCTGTTGGAAGTATAATCCTGGTAAAGGGACACAGACTCCTACAGGAGGGTTTACTAGACCAACTGCACCTTTTGAAGTTTTGCAGATGGATTACATCCAACTTGAACGCTGCAATAATCTGGAATACGTCCTAGTGGTGGTATGTGCCTTCAGTAAATGGATAGAGGCATACCCTACAAAGGATAATACTGCTCTCACCACAGCGAAGGTGCTTCTGAAGGAGTTTTTCCCTAGATATGGTGTTTGTAAACTTTTGTGGAGTGACAACGGACCTCATTTTATTGGGCAAGTTGTTGAGCATGTCCTGAAAAGATTAGGGATCAAGCAGAAATTCCTTGCAGTCTTCCACCCACAATCAGCAGGATTAGTGGAGAGGTACAACGCTACTTTGAAATTGAAGTTGGCGAAAATACTGGCTTCCACGTCTTTGTAGTGCCCAGATGCACTACCCTTGGCATTGTTGTCCATAAGATCGATGCCACATTCACGATCTGGCCTTACCCCATATGAAGTGGTCTTTGGGAGACCAATGCACATTTGGGAAGTTCCTAAGCCACGCCCCATACTTGATGTTCCATGTGTTCTGATGAATGATTATTTGGCACAGTTAACTAACAGTTTGATCTCTATTCATCAACAGGTTCGGGAAGCTCTTCCTGACAGATCTACAGGTGAGGCCCATGAACTCCATCCTGGTGACCACGTGATGGTCAAGGTCTTCGACAGATCGAACAGCTTGGAGCCGAGGTGGCGAGGACCAGAGCAAGTGCTGCTTGTGACAAAGACAGCAGTTCGAGTGACGAACAAGAAGAACTGGGTCCATAGCACACACTGCAAACGTGTGTCGCCTGCCTTGGTGGAACCTGCTGTGTTGACCGACCATTGAGAGATTTTGGAGACGGAGAAAGGTCAAGCTATCTCACCTGACGAATCTGCGGAAGTCTTCCCACACCACACGATTCCTGGATAATCGCGATACCACTTGAGACCGAGGAAAGAATCTGCAGTGCTGAAAAAGACTTATTGAGCTACCGCCCTGGGTTAGTGAAATGGAACGCCGGTGTGGCAAGGGGGGGATCAGTCCTGCGTAGTGTAGTGACACCCGTCTTGGCCCGTGTGAAGAAATCAACTGCTGCCCAGGGATAAGAGCTCCAACGATTGTTTCAACGAATAAATACAAAGATCAATTATCATTGTTGCTAAAATGCATAACAAAAGAATCATTTGTGCTGTAGGGTTTGTTGTTGCTCTGGTGGTTATGGCAATAAACATCTGGTTTGTTGAGAAAGTGGCTCCTGCTAAACAGCTTTTTGTTGCCACTACTACAGCGCCAGTGGAACATCATTACTTCACGTTTCTGTACCATGAGCAGAAGAATTGACATTCGTACTTAAACAACACTTTTATTCAAATGTTGCATCATACACATAATGCCACGAATACCACCAACTGTTAGGTGTGTGGGATGATACCTGCACATCAAAAGAAAGGAGGAACACCTTTTATTCCTCTGCCGTTTTCCCATAATGGTTCATATCAAGCTTGGTATGCACTTTTGTTTGCTTCCAGAAAGCCTTCAGTAGGTGGGATTAAATTCCGTCTAAATAAAGTATGTTATCAAGATACAGATGGTTATCCTCACGCTGAAGGGACTAAATGGGAATGCGAAGAGTATCAACCTGACAATATTTCGACACCATATGTCTTTACGAACATGAGAAATATTAAAAACAATGGACTTTTTGTGATTTCTGTTACTAGAGCTAAAGCAGATTTATGTATTAGTAGTGTTGGGAGAGTTCCAGTAGTAAGGAGTGAGTGTACAGTAGTTCTGACCATTGAAGGTGCTAATAACAGCAGTTTTACGTCTTCACATAAAGCTTATTTTGTGTGTGGAAATAAGGGATACTATCAGTTGTTGGGTGGTCAGGGATCTGCTATGTGTCCTTTCTATTGCCCCCTGTGTTTGTGGCACCTGCGTCATATCATTTCGACTTCAAATTGTACAATTACATTTCTAATAACAGAAATAAGAGGACAATAAGTACTGATGAAGTGGATCAAACTGACACTGCTCTACAACAATATGTCGATTTTAACTTAGGATTGTTCTTTGTGGGTGCTGCATTGAATAGCAGAAAGATAAGGTGATTGACTCGTGTTGTGGAAGCTGTCACCAATCAAACAGCTATGGCACTTGGGAACATTACAGAGGAGCTGCAAGTCGCGAGGATTGTAGCACTCCAGAATCGCATGGTATTAGATGTGACTCTGGCTGATCGAGGTGGTGCATGCCGCATCATTGGCAGCAGCTGTTGTGTCTTCATTCCGGATCACTCGCCTTCAGTATATAATGCAATCTCTAAACTGCATAAGATTGCTGCAGAAATTCACCCAGAGACTGGTACATGGACATTCTCGAACTGGATATGGACACTCTTTATCACTTGGGGCTGAAAGCTACTGACTATCTTATGTATATTATTGATGATACTATTTACATGCTGTGTATGTATACAATGTGGTCCTATGCTTTGCTCAAGATGCATCACTGCTTGTACACCTGCCAAAAGAAATATTGCAGAAACAAAACCACAACAAATGTTAAATAAAGAGATAACTGAGATGATGAGCATCAATGTACAGGATGACTTTATTTTTATTTATTTATTTTGAAAGTTTTATAGAGCGCGAACAAGACCCTTGTGGGTATCAGAGCGCTTTACAGTAAATGTGTATAGACAACTCAAACAATAAAATTAAGCAGGAACAAAAGAATAACAACAAAAAGCTTAATAAAAACAAAGGATAAATCAAACATTAAGGATAAGCAGGACCATAATGATTAGGAGCATAGACAATCACAGTTAGAAAGACATATCAAATAAGGTGCAGAACCAGACCGGTCGGACTGAAGGGTGATGGACATACATTGTTGATGGCAACGTCAAATAAAAGGAACAGACTAAAAAGATTATACCTATTGACCCCTGTGTTTGTGGCACCTGCGTCATATCATCTCGACTTCAAATTGTACACAATTGGAGCACAGCAAGGGTGAAATATGAGGATCATGGTAGTGACAAAAAATTAGGAGGTTGACAGGTAGGATAAAAAGCAAAGCAGTGAGGTGCACTGTAAGGGCGAACCATGTGGAACATGGTAGTAGCAAAAATTGGATAGGATGATAGGTAAGATGAGTGGAGTAAGGGTTCTCATAGTCAAGTGAGGCTATGTTTACGTAAATTTTGCCATGAGGATGCCTTTTACTTCCAGTGGAGGGGTTCAGTCTTGTTTCTGGTGGAAGGGCATTCCATATCCTGGGTGCCATTCCTGAAAAGGAACGATTATACGTTTTTTTCTTATTACATTTTTGTGGCTTGAGAAGGAGGTTTTCTTCACTTCTTGTTGATCTTGACCCTCCAGATATTGTGAGTTTATGTCTGAGATAGCTGGGTGCATTATGATGTAAGGCCTTGTGCGTCATGCAAGCTATTTTCAGGTGGATTCTGGCTTCAAATGGCAACCAGTTTAAAGTTTTTAGATCAGGGGAGATGTGGGCCCTTTTTTTCAAGCCAGTGATGAGTCTTGCTGCCGCGTTGGTGGAGGCTCTTAGAGGAGCAGTGGTGGCTTTGGGGAGACCGCATAACGAGACGCTTCCATAATCCAATCGAGGTAGAACTAGAGCCTGAACCGCTAACTTGAAGTCATTGGGAGATAGGAAGGACTTCAGCTTCCTTAGTGTATTGATCTGAAAGTTTGCTCCCTTCGTTGCATTGCTAATATGCTTCTGCATATTGAGGTTACAGTCCAGAGTTATACCCAGAGATTTTGCTGAATCCACAATGGTAGGTTGAACATCAAGTGCTGTGAGGTGTTTGATCAAATTGTGCATTGTGGAGACTTTGGCGGGTGGTGCGATAAGGAGGAATTCAGTTTTTAACACATTTAGTTTGAAGTGATTCATTGCCAGCCATGTTTGGGTGGTCTTAAGAGTATTGTTAAGCAAACTAATGTCGTCCAAGGTATTGATCTTGAGGTAAAGTTGGGTATCGCCAGCATACATGTGAAATTGCATGTTGGATGCTTGAAGCAGATCGGTGAATGGTTCCATGAATAGGTTGAAGAGAGTAGGGGATAATGAGGAACCTTGTGGGACTCCTAGCGTAACAGGAACTGGTTGGGACAGGGTGTTGTTGACCTTGAATTTTTGAGTCCGGTTATGCAGAAAAGAGGTAAACCAATTGAGCACTGATCCTGAGAGACCCATTCTGTGTTTCAACAGATCTATCAAGTGTTCGTGTTTGACGATGTCAAACGTTGAGAAGAGGTCTAGTAGGATGAGGAGACATGCTTTGTTTTGATCAAGAACTTGCAGTGCATCATCAATGATGTGTGTCATGGCTGATTCCGTGCTGTGATTTGCATGTAAGCAGGATGGGTGTTTATTTAGGAGGTTGAAGTGATCGATATGTTTTGTCAGTTGGTGATGAACACATTTTTCTAGAAGTGTGGCCAGAGTGGGAATACTGGAGATAGGGCGGTAGTTGTTAAGGTCTGTGGGGTCACCTGCCCCACCGTTAGGGAATCAGGGATGCAGCCTTGTTGAAGTGAACTGTTGATGATCTTGGTCCATAGGGGTAGTAGCATAGGTGTAAGACCTTTGACCGCATTTGCGGAAAGAGGGTCAGTGAGGTGATTGGAAGGCTTCAGTGCACTGAGAAATTTGCCTATAGCTTCTTCAGAATAGGTGTGGAAGTATGACCATGTTGCGTCGTTTTTTAAGGAAACTTTGATGGGATTTGTTAAGAAGCGTTTATTTTGTATTTCTGTCAGCCATTTTGTTTGCCATGTGCTACCATGTGCTCGCCATGTGCTCTGTCCTACCTTTCTGTTAACTGCTCTCGAAATCTGCCTAGAGACGAACTATATTTAGCATCTTCCACCTTCGCACATGCTCAGTTGAGCTTGCCGCTGTCCATTTAGCTGCTGTTAATCTGTAACTGTCAGGATGTGTTCACCGGAATTAGCAACTGTTGGCTCCTCCCACTTGTTGACTGTGCATTTTCTGTATGACCTTATATGTACCTAAAACCAGCATTTTGTACTTGTACCACCTTCATTTGAGACCCTGTGTGGGTATAAAAGGA
Organism: Lissotriton helveticus; assembly: GCF_964261635.1. Taxonomy (NCBI): domain Eukaryota; kingdom Metazoa; phylum Chordata; class Amphibia; order Caudata; family Salamandridae; genus Lissotriton; species Lissotriton helveticus. The sequence goes on from NC_136065.1 coordinate 1,477,327,372, forward strand.
CCAAGCTCCTTCCATTCAGGGTGCTACTTCATACATTACCGAAGGGTGCTGTGTGAATGTAGTTCCACCTCATGAGGTTTAATAAATCTTGTATTTTCTATTCCAGTTTCTGTGCCAACTTCTATTCTATGGTCTGAGGACACTGTGCAGAGAAGGGAGAACCCCTAGCACTGGTAGGCCTTGCTGAGGCCCACCACCACAATACCTAAGAGAGATCTGCGATCTGCAGTCTCAAAAGAAGTAGTGGTGCCAAGGATTCATAGTGGGGCGGAAGAGTTTTTGTGTATCACACTTCCAAACTCTGGAATTCTATTCCAGAACATCTGAGAGGCCAATCCAACATGCAGACCTTTTGGAAACAGTTGAAAACCTGGCTTTGTACTTATCCACGTAATTATTTTTTTATGTAACATCCAGTGCAAAGGATCTATTAACAGACCTGTAGTGCCAAGATGTTCTTGGGAATATGACGCGCGCTATACATTTTAAAATTTGAATTGAATTCAAATGAAAGTAAACAGCAATTTTTACCAGCCTGCCCACTTATGTGACGTTCCTATGCTGTGTACTTAATATATCTTTCTCCTACATGATGGTAGTGTGCAGCATGAGTGTTTGAGCTGTGATGTATGTGTGCCTCGGTGCTTGTACAGTACATGGAGACCTTTGGGTATCTATGTTGGAAATCCAAGACCTTGAAAAGGCATCTGGAGGTAGAGGGGCCATCCCAGACAGATGAGTGGATTGCCTGCATTCCTGAAAGCTGGGTGGGATACATATACTGGAGGAAGGGAGAGCCACACCCTCCTATGCACTTCAAAAGGACTTAGTGGGGCCTGGGCAGATTGTCAAAGAGATGATGTGGCTAATAAGGGAAACATAAAGAGCAGGGTTAGAGCCCTTGTAAGCTTTTGTCAGGCGTTTATAAGTGAGCCCAACATCCAAGTATGTTTCTTTAGCCACTCCCATGACTACCAAATTTAGAGTCACTTCTGCTGTGACAGACTGCTTCCTCGACAAAAAGCAGGAAAGAAGAGTGGGCACTTCAAAGGAGGTAACACCCCTCAAAATGAATTTCAAAGATAGAGTGGCTACCTCACATCTGTGTCTGGAAGCAGATTATAACAAGCATTTTTAATGCAATAAGACTTGCATTTGCGAGCATTTCAGTTATTGGCATTGTAAATGAAAATGCCTTGTATGTTTTTAAAAGAAACACATATATAAAAGGCATTGTTACTTTTAATGCCAAGTGCTCAAACTCTCGCAAATGTGAGAGCACTTTAATGTTGGCCGCGCCCCTTTTTGTACACGCTGCTAGCATATTCAGGTTACAGTGAGCAGCGTGTAAACGAAGGGGTGCAGCCAACATTAAAGTGAAAGCACATATGATGCTTTCACCCAAAGTGATAAAAAAATAATTAATTTCAAAAGCTTCTGTAGCACAGCCGCTTAAGTGAAAGCGATCATGCCGTATATTTAACTAATTAAATACGCGCGGCTGGTATAGCTAAAGCGAACTGCGTTGTAATTTGAATAAAGAAACACTATTAAAATAAAAGCGGACGGGTGCTGCAATGCCGTGGGTGGAATAGGGGAAAAGCATTAAAGAAAATATTGCTCACCAACTCATATAGCAGTCCATGTAACAACACCAGTAAAAGTACAGTCTTTATGGGAGGTAACAAATGCAGACAAGGTAGTATCAAGTAGGGACTAACAAGCCTAATAAAGACTCGGAAGCCAGGGTTTACGAAGGACAATGACACTAGCCAATTAAAAGTTTGGGCAGAGAGTGGGCAGCTCTTCAAAGCCATATTCCACTACTGAATGCCTCGCAGCGGCACATGCACTGCTCAGGCTTGAGCTAAAAACCACGTGAAGCAAATCACAAAGCAAAAATTAGCATGGAACAAACCACATGAAGGAAATTACATGGAGTAAATCACACGGAGAAACAAATTACACAGAGGGTAAGATCACAATGGAGTAAATCATATAAAGCAATGCTGTGGGGATGGGGTTATACGTAGTAAAGCGTAATAAGCCAAATTACATTTTTCTTGCTGGAGGCAAATACGTATGTATGAATGAGTCTGCCTAAAAAGACTTTTTCAGAGTACTCCTGCAAAAACTACTAAGGTTTAGTACTGTGACAAATACAAAAATAGTACATTTCAGATATTTTGAGTAGAGGTGGGTGAGCCACTGGAAGCTCGAGCCGGGCTCGAACCTGAAGCATGGCACAGGCTCAGCTCGGGGTCCTGTTGGAACCTCAAGCCTATATCGAGCTGAGCTTTCATGTGGCTTCTGCTTGCCATGCTGGCTCTACCCTCATGCAGAAAGAGGTAAACAAAGCATTAACATATGAGGTAAAACCAGAAAACCTGCATTCATCGCGGCTTCCTGGTTAACTAAATTGGGTGATCTTGAGCAAATATTTTATTTTACTGATCCTCCTTTTTCTTCACTCTCACAAATGAAAGCACCTTCTTATTTACATGGGTTTACAACACCAGCTGTTTGAACTAATAAAGAATAATGTCGCTCTATCTTTAAGAAAGCATCAGGCACATACACCTGTCACCACATATACACACATAAATACTCACACAGACATACACAAACACACCGTCGGATTAAAGCACCATGCAAGAATCGTCCCAGCGTCAAACAAATAACTGAAACTGAAGCAGAAGAGCACAGCTGATACAAGCCGTCGCAGTCATTCGTACAAATGAATCACATTAAAGATATCTCAGGGTTAAGTAAATGGTCAGCAAACACTGATGTGTCGGTTTGGTTCAGAATCCAACTTGTAAACTACTGCGCCTCATATACAACCCACCGCGTGTAATGCTCATCACTTACCAGCATTAAGTTTTTTTTTTTTTTAAACTATAATTATGTTTTTCATGTATAACATACAATGCAAACTTTACATAATGCACCAAGGCGCTTACGTTTATTTTTGTCAAACAAGAGATGCGGGTCAGAGGAAGACACTCAGGTAATTTGGGCAGATTCACACAATGCAGAGCAGAAGCAACCAATTTGCAAACCCGGATATCTTGTTCCAAAGAGTGCAGTTTAGTTACCAGATCACTTCTTCTCATAATCATATGAAACCAGACACGCTGTATTTTTGAACACACGAAACGTGAGGGTCGTTGTGTTAAAGAATACTCAGGTCAAAGCTTCCTCATGCACCCTACTCAATTCCGGCCGACACGCTGCGTGGCCCCCAGCTACCAGCAACATACCTTTCCACTGAATAAACCCGCGAAGCAACTACACACATCCACTGGTTCCGTCCACACCAATAGTATAGAAAACCAGAGTACATACTAGTGCACATAATATAGGAGCACGTGACAGCCAAAACTGAGGTGTGAGGTGGCGCTGTCAGGAGCAGCAGCAGGCAAGGGCAGCGCAGATGGGGAGGGAGACTGGCAGCAGCTGATTCAGAAGCAGAGCATAAATGAAGTGAACTTACCGGGGACCCAGAAGAGTATGCCACATCTCTCAGCTCCGCGTCTGAACAGGCAGCTTCAAAAATCTGAAGTGTGGGTTGGGAGGGGCATGTGTAGGAGATAGAAGACCGACCCCAGCCAGTGCACGCTCACACCACCAGGGGTTAGATACGCTGGGAGAGGGGTCCGTGCCAGTGAGCGTGCGTGCAGCATGTACCAGACCATGTCACTGCTGAGCAAGTGGGCAAAGAGCGAGCACCGATGAGCAGCACTGTCTATTATTTCATGTGTGTAAATATATATATGTATCCCAACAACTTTCTGCTTCTCCTGCGCGGCATGCAGAAATCACGACCACCAGGCAGCTTTCCAGTACACAGGTAAGTTTATTATCACCTCTCTGTTTCGTTTGGCATGACGCGTTTCGGGTAGACACTACCCTTGATCACATAACAGTCATGTAGTACGAGATACCATTAAATACCCATTTTTTTTCACTCTGAACACCACGTGACAGTAGAAAGTTAAAACATATTGGTGTTAATGATGAGAACGGCAGTCTTTCTTTGTGAGCAGCCTTCAATAACATTTCTGATTTGATTTAAAAGATCTCAGGCGTGGCAGATTTATAACCACAAATTCTAGCAGCATAAATGCATCAATGATGTTTATAGCACACATATACATAACTAAATACGCAAATAATTTAACATGGTATGATTTTTGCACTATAAATAATTATACACATTAAAAATTATTTACAATTATATACACGATAAAATATCCTGTATAATGAAAAAATATATATGTATATATCTAAACAATTATATACATATGCATTTAATATACCACATTTAATTGTGCAATATTCCAGCCTAAATGCTGAAAAAAGCATGTGCAAAATACGCCAGTATGTTAAGTAGTCCATGTTCAACCCCGTTGTTTCCCCATGGAAAACCACGGACCGTGTGCAAAATTACTGCCTCAATGCAGTTGCGTATTTTTAAATTCGCTATAAATGCATGCTACATCTTTCTATACAGAAATGTGCAAAATTAGTTAGCTCTAAGATGTTGTAATTCGACACCTGATCCCAGGTGTCCCCAAGATGCTCGTTCCGTTACATCCTAATTTTACCAAAGTGCTACGTGCTATACCCTAAAAAAATGAGTGAGTCATAAAAATTATTTCATATAATACCAGTGAAGATCTATACATATTTGAGAATCAGATAATATTCTACAAATTCGTTTCAGCACTATGTAGGGAGTAGTATAAATGTTGTTAAAGTTCATCCCTGTATATGTTCATCAACTGTCATAACGGAGTTCATCAGAAAATTGATCCCTGCAAGCCTGCAGGAAACTTCAACTAGTTGATGGAGAAAAATCTCTTAATGTTCCTTCCTCCTGTTGTCTTCTCAGAATTCTACAATATAAGAGGATATATGTGAATTAATAGTAGTAAATCAAAAAGGAAATCTCAAAGAAAAGTATGCAAATCTTCCGTATTATTCAAGCCGTTAGGAAATTTGCTGTTAAGATTCAGGATGTATTTTGTCTCTAGCTGCCTTAGGAGTATCTCCCTGTTGCCACCTTTTCTGGGTATAGAGACATGATCTATAACAAAGTACCTCAGGCAATTGATGTCTTTGCTATGAACAGATTTAAAATGCCGTGCGATCGGATAAGCCGGGTCGCAGTTGATAATAGCTCTAATGTGCTGCAGTATTCTCACGTGCACCTGGTGCTTGGTGCTACCCACGTACCTAAGCCCACAGGTGCACGTGAGAATATACACTGCAAAATCTGTGCGACAATCAAAATTGCCCCTGATATTCTGTTCTTGTTCTCTGAAGGGTGTGCTGTATTTCGTGGTGTTCACACCAAACTTGCATGCTCGGCAGGTAGCACATTTGAAGAATCCCTGTTTAACAGGTAGCCACGTTTTAACTAATGCCCCTTCTGCCACAGGTTTAGATAAATATGCCTCCATAGTTTTGCATTTCCTGAAGGTTACAGTTGGTTTCTCTGGTAATCTATCCTTCAGGATATTGTCAGTCAAAACTATTGGCCAATTTCTGCTTAAAATAGATTTAATCTTGCGCTCCTGCAGGCTATAGGTCGTAATAAGTCTGGGTGCCTCTTTGTCATCCCCTTTGTCTGTCTTATTGTCATGGCTAGCTGGAAGTAGGGTCTCCCTAGTTATGTGATTGGCTTTCAGGACTGCTTTAGTTAGAACAGTTTCTGTATACCCCCTTCTTCTGAAACGTTCCACCGTCTCTACCTTGCATTTCTCATATTCCTCCGGTGTACTGCAGATACGCTTTAATCGCAAGTGTTCCCCGAAGGGAATACTTGCGATTAAGTGTTTAGGGTGCGCACTGGTGGCATGCAATAATGCATTGCCTGCCGTGGGCTTCCTGAAGGCACTTGTTATTAATTTCTCATCTACTGCCTGTATGCGTACATCTAGGAATTCAATAGTAGTTGAACTGATGTGTGAGGTGAAGTGTAGGTTATATTCATTCTCATTGATCTGATCAATGAAGTCCTGCGCACTTTTGCTGTCCCCCTTCCAAATTACAAAAACGTCGTCAATAAAACGTAGCCAATAAATAATTTTCTGTTCAAAGGTGTCTCTAAATTTGGCCATGAGGACCCGCCTCTCCCAGAGCCCTACGTGCGAGCAAGCGTAGCTCGGGGAAAAGCAATCCCCCATGGCCACCCCCTGCTTCTGTCTGAACAGATCCTTACGAAAGGAGAAAAATTTTTTGTTAAGGCACCAGGTGATAAGTGACAACAACATCTTATTGTGCATTACGTATTCTGCTGGTCTGGTGTTCAAAAAGTATTCCACCCCCTTTAGGCCACAATCATGTTGTATACTCGTATACAGCGACTCGATGTCCAGAGTCACTAATGTTAAGTCATCATTCCAGGTAAAATCCTCTATTCTCCTAAGAAATTCCCCTGTATCTTTAATGTATGATGGCATTGTCCTTACCAGATCTTGGAGATATAAGTCAATGTATTGGCCCACTCGTTCGGTCATGCTGTTTCTGGCCGATATTATGGGGCGCCCAGGAGTCGGAAACCTTCCTTTATGTATTTTTGGTAATAAATATAAAAAGGGTACTTCTGGGCCAGTGTTAAACAAAGTTGTATTCTTCCGAAGTTATAAGCCCTTCTCTTTTCCACTTTTGGAGCTCCCTTTTTATATTCTCTTTTGCTCTGTCATAGGCCTTCATTGAAGTTTTTTCATAGCTTTCTGAGTTATTTAACTGGCGCATTGCTTCCTCATCATACTGGACTTTAGGCCATAAGACGATGTTACCGCCTTTGTCAGATTTCTTGACAATTATTCCTGGGTTGGTTTGAATTTTATCCATAAGTTTGTTAAATTCCAACTGCCTCTGGTTTATATGTCGTTTCTTGAAGTTTACTTGATAGTTGAGTTTCTTTATTTCCTGAATCACCCGATCATGGAATACATCTATAGCATCTTTTTGCATCAGGGGAATGAAGGTTGACTTCGGTTTAAACGGGCTCTGCCCTGCTCCTTTTTGTAGCAGTTCCAATTCTTTCAACTTAGTTTGTGTTGAAACTTGTGACGTGTTTGGTTCCTCATTGTTAAGTTCATGCAGAGCCCATAAGGTGGGGATTTCTGAAGCTTGTATATTGGAGCCTGCTTCACTAGTTTCTCTGTTCTTTTTATCATCCCACCCACTTTTTAACGCAAAGAATTTCTTCAGTTTGAGCTTCCTGATGAAACAGAATAAATCGATGCGCGCCGAGGCATAGTTGAAGTTCGTGTTGGGACAATAATTCAACCCTAATGCCAAAAGCTGTTCCTCCGCTTTGGTGAGTGTTAGGGTGGTCAGATTTATTATTGTTTGTTCCTCTGTCATTATTTCCTGCGCCATTGATTTTTTTTTTTTTTGGCTTGACGCTTGTATTTACGGCGCCTTGCCCGCCTGATGGTGTCCCGCTTTTTCCGACCTGGTTTTTGTTGTTCCGCGGCCGTAACGTTTTCATCCGGTCCCCCACTAAAAAATCAACTTCCTCTTCTAGGCTCAAAATAATCATGTTAGATTCACTGCTATAGCTGTTGGTATCCACACTGGACCCACTTGTGAGTGATTCATTGTCCGTTCCGTCTTCCTTATCGTTTACTGGGCCCACGTGCACCATATTGGGTTTGGTATTTTTGCTTTTCAGTTTGCGAATGTTGTCATACTTTCTCGCAAATGTATAAATTTGTCCCAAACGATAATCTTCCAAATCACGTGCAAATTTTTGTACTTTCCTGGTTTGTATTTTTTCTTCATGTTTTTTGAGGCGTTCCTTAATTTCCTTCTTTTTGGTCATGATCCATTCTTGTTTATCAGATTTGCTCAGTTCCTTCAATTTCTGGTATTAAGGCTAAGCGGTCTATTTCCGCATACTTTATCAGTATATATCGTGAAGCACTCCTTCAAAGCCACACCTTCTCGCTGGCAGCGAGATGAAAAGAGCACGGACCACAAGATTCTTAAAATACCGCTTGATTTATTTCGTTCTTCTCACAAACACACAGCAACCATTACGCGTTTCGTCCCTCCCAGGGGACTTCATCACATGTATCACTCACAAATTGCTTAGAAGGAATGGACCTAAGATCAATTCCTCCCTAGCCAAATTATATCAAGCCAACAGGCCTTTACGATCGGATGAATTGCACTTGGTCTGTGTACCAAGTATCAAAAAAGGCAGAAGAGGACGGCTCTTTTCTTACAATGCCACCAAGCTTTGGAACTTCCTCCCACTTCAGCTGCGGAAGGAAACTAACCATTTGAACTTTTGCAAGCTGTTGAAAAACTGGCAATCTCCCAGATAGGCCTTAGAAGCTTTTTGCAGTCCATAGTGCTGGGATGGCCATGGGTAGCCATGCGCTTTATAAATGCTACTTCTATTCTATTCTATTCTATTCTATATATATATATATATATATATATATATATATATATATATTAATTATTTGTTCGATTGTTCGTGTTTGCGCTCTCAGGAAAAAGGCGAAGGAACCCAGTAGTTGAATCTGCAGTTTTAATTACACGCGTATATATACATACATACACATATATATGTATATATTTATGTATATACACACACACATATATATATAGATTTATATTACCACTTTTGGAGTAGAGAGCGGCAATTGATTTGCGAGTGCACCCTCGCGTGTCAGCACCCGCCTGCGAGTGCCACGCATACTGGTGCGTGGAGAGCAACAAGATTTATATATACACATATGTGTGTGTGTGTGTGTGCGAGCAGCGAGTTCTGTTAATATTAATGCTGTATTAACAGCTCGCTGAACATAACCCAGTCAGATGACCTTGTGCAAACGCAACTTTGGTCCTGTCAGTAGTGATACTGTTTTTATTTTATAGATAAGCATAAAGAGTACCAAGATGACACTGCAGATTAACAAGTATTCAAGTAAAAGGTTGACTGTTGAGCCTTAAAATGTGCCCCAACACTGTCTGCAGGCTAGCCATATTTCCTCAGCGCCTTTTAGCTCTCTGGCTGCTTTCTTACACCTGTCACGGGCAGGTCTTTCACTGAAATACCACTGTGCCAGTGAAGGTCCTAGCCTGCTTCACATCCTGCTGGAACCTAATGATTAAATCTCCAGAGCCATTTCAGTCTGTTCTCATATGTTGGTACCATCCCCGTGTGTGAGCCACGCTTGTACAAACACATCGGGATCCTGGACGCATGCGCGCAGGCAGGCAGGACAAACCTGGAAAGAGTGGACGTGGATACAAATAAAAAAAACATGAGCAGAGCGTTGTGTTCACAATTTAATAAAACAAACGTTGGCCATTGTGCCGGCTGCTTTGAATGTGAAAGTGCGCATGGCACTCTGAATGTAACCACAGCACGTCGTTGTGCCTAATCTAGAAGAAACTCAATGACGAAAATAGCACACGTACCATGTAACAACAAAGTAAAGGGGCCAGTAACCATGGGAGGATACAAATGAAGACATGGCTGTACTAAGGAGGGACTAACAAGCCTCATAATGAATCAGAAGACAGCATTTACAAAGGACAAACACACAAGCCAATGAAAAATAAGGACAGGGACTGGCGAAGCTTCTTTCCTTACTGAACTACCACAGCTCTTTGCAGAGCAGTGCATGTGCGCTGACTCATGCTCAACCAAAAAAGGGGAGCTTAAGTCTACCAAAATAGTCAATTAGTTGAACTTTGGCTGCACAGTAGCATGGAGAAGGTAAACATAGCTTTTGCCTTTTGTGAACCGGACTGGTGACCTAAGTCCGCTAGTCTCACTGCTGGTTGAGGGGACATCACCCAGAAGAATCAAGACTACTTACTTTGGAGCCTGGAGCACCAGCTTCTGTCAGTCTGCTGAGACCAGAGGACCCTGTGAAGAGGAGAAGAGTTCATGGAAGGAGTCTGTCAAGTGGATGCCCGTAAGCAAAGTGTGTCAGGTCAGTGTGCTGCTCAAGAGGACTGACACACTGATCAGGCTGTCTGCTTATGTGCTGCTCAAGTTGCCAATCCTATATGCCAGGTGAGGCTGCTGTGAAAATATTTAGCCGACTCTATATGCCTAGTGCGTTGCTGTGACCAAGAAGGGTCATCACCATGAGCAGAGCTGTGACCTGAGAGGGCCATAGACCCGGGTGCCACTCAAGTCGGCCACTCTGTAGGCTAGGTGGGGCTATCATAAAGATTTAAGGCCATCGCTCTAGTGCTACTGTGACCCAAGGTGACTGTCTGCCCATGTGCTTCTCAAGTGGACGGTCGGACTGATCAGGTCATCTGCCTGTGTACCACTCAAGTTGGTATGGTGGGGTTGCATGAAGGTTAAGATTTGTCACCCTGATGCCTCGCTGCCATTGAAGAGTACTGTTGTACTGTGCAGCGCTGTGATTTCAAAGGGCCACCTGCCTATCAGGTGGACTGTTGCACCTATCGGGCCGTCTGCCCTTGTGCTGCTCAAATTGGCGACCTGTATGCCAGGTGCGGCTGCTTTTAAAGCTGAGGGCTGTCACCCTGATGCATTAATGTGATCAAGGATGGCCATCAGACTGTGCAGCATGGTGACCTGAGAAAGCCGTTGACCTGTGTGCAAGTCATGACCTTGGGCGGCGGAGAAGAGAAAGGGCCATTGCCCTTGTGCGGTATGCGAAACTGAAGCAAAGTGGGTTGTGACCCGTGTTACCAGAACATCTACTTTGTCATCGGAGACAATAAGCTGTCCGAGTCGTACAGCTGAGATCAGGAGGACTTACCTCCAAGCAAGGAAGAACAATCGACCCCAGCCATCTTGTATTCATTACCCACTCAAGTTGATCATGAAGCCATATCGTCGGTTGGCTCCAGACCACTGACCTGCTTCTGGGCTTTCTATATCACATCACCAGTGGGAGTGGGAAGACTGATCACCATGCCGCAGAGGCCCTGGGGGAACTAGCCCTGACTATATCCCTATGGCACTGAGACACTGACTTTGAAAAAGCACTTTGGAAATGTTAAGACATACTTATTAGTAGGGTCTAGCCTGAATGTTGCCACATGTGAATGAGGAATAACCACAGTTAGTAACCCGGGGAGTGAGACTCAGGATATTGCCCAGACAACGCTAGAGTGTCAGCCTTACAAAGACTGTGTATATTTATAGTTTTTGCTATATTTCACTTTATGTTCGTATATAAATACAGGCAAGTACAAGCCTTGACATTAATTTATTGGGATTGCTGAACGTATTCTTCACCTGATCCAAGTAAACGAAGACCACCATACACACATCCAGGGGATGAAGGGCAACCTCCTCAGGAAACTGAGGATCAGGGAAAAGCACTGGAAGAACCACTCCCAGCTGATGATGAAACAGAGATCTTGGGCACAAAGCCAAGGCCCAACCAAAGAACAATCCTTTGTCAAACACTCAAAAGAAAGGAGAGGGACAAGACACAGATTCCAGCTCACCCAACCGGCGAGCAGACATAACCGCCACCAGGAAAAAGACCTTCAAACTCAAAAGGCCTGAACTCACAGACAGCAGAGACAAAATGGAGGATACTGGAGATCCTGCAAAACCAACTGCAGGTACTTTTACAAAAGTAATGAAAGTGGAATAGTAAGAGTATGCTCATGGAATATAAATGGACTGAGAGCTAAGATCTTAAATGCTCAGATAGACTCCATAGTGGGAAACCCCACATTATAGTATTACAAGAAACCTGGGAAACGAACCCATTTATGCTACATGGATACGCTGGCTATTATGAGCACGCAAAAAAAGAGCGAAGGTTCGGACGACCCAGTGGTGGACAGGCAATATTTATTTCTAACACACTACAAGCACAGCATGAACAAGTGATAGTAGACAGTACTAATATCTTGATAGTCAAATTAATCTATAAAAAAACTAACCAAATCCCTAAAACATTATATCTGATTACAGTATATATTTTGCCTACAAATCGGAGCAGGGAGGAAACCTGTAGAACCCTGAACAATGCTCTTATTAATATAATGATAGAGGATGCCCTAGCAGATTTACTTATTACCGGGGATTTTAATTTAAACCTTATGTCATCCCACACAAGAGACGACATAATACAATCCCAAAACCATCAATGGCTAATTCCTGAGCAAGATCTAGGGATAGACAATAATGCCGATGAGAATAGAAAGGGAAAGAAACTAGTAATGGACATTGAAGCAATGGGACTCCGAATACTTAACGGTAGAAAAAAACCAGACGTTCCACCATGAAACAGTTACTTTGGGCATAATGGATTTTCAAGGATCGATTACACCATGACTTCGTTGCATATGTTCCACAATATTATCTCGTACCAACTAAAGAAAGTAAACGAAAGTGATCATGCTCAACAAATAATTATAATGAACATCGGACTAAATAGAAAAAAGGAGTACCAATCAGCTCATGGGCATATTGACGCAACAAACTACAAAAAACTGTTTTGGAATGTGGAAAACAAAGAAATAATGAATGATGAAGTGGAAAGGATTTTGGAAGTATGCTTTAAGGACACAGTAGCAAAATCAGTGATAGAGCAATGGGAAAACTTCACGGGGAAGCTGACCACACCACAAACCAAAATAAATACCAAGAAGAACCAAAAATATAGAGAGCCATCCAGGGATAATGAAAACCACTTAAATCTGCCATATACAATAAGGACATTGAAGAAAGAACGAAACAGGATTGTCAGGCTACTAAAGAAACCAGGGATAAAAGTGGAAAATCTGGGAAAATGAAAGTCATTAAATCAAAATCTGAAGAAACTAATATGGGGTGAGAAAAATCTGGCAAAACAAGCAACTTGGGCAAAAGTATTCCACGCTAGCAAGCAAAAGAATACGAGAGACTTCTGGAACATTATCAATAGCCTTGCTAGACCTAACAAGCAGGTAATCTCATCACCACTAACGGAGCAGGAATGGGAGATCTTTTTGAGGAGACATTTAAATCAGGACTCTTCACAGTCAAGACCCCTCGAAAAGGGACATGGGTGCAAAAAAGATAAATCTCCTTTTAAGGATAAGAATTTCGATACGCCAATAGTTATAGAAATAGAAGAGATAATGAAACTTATAACAAAACAGAAAAACGGCGCTCCCGGACCAAATGGGATACCGTTTGCTCTCTTTAAAGAAAACACAGAACTATGGTCGATCATATTAGAGAAACTATACACAGAAGTCATTAGAACTGGAACTATCCCTAAGTCATGGCGAGGATCTTTAATAACTCCAATTTTTAAAAAAGGAGACTGGGCTCTTGCAGAAAACTACAGACTGATTACTCTTCAAGACACTGAAGCAAAGCTATTTGCAAGAATTTTGTTAACAAAACTATCTGAATGGGTGAGAGAAACAAAGAAATTGCCCTTAAACCAAACAGGCTTTATTCAAGGCCTAGGAACAACAACTAACATAATTGTTCTTGCACTGCTAATGGATAAATCAATCAGACTCAAACAACCCCTGTACCTATGTTTTATAGATTTTAAATCAGCATTTGACTGTGTTAAAAGAGACCTTCTGTGGAATAAACTGGAAAAAATGAATATCCCACTCCCCCTCCTCAAGCTGATTCGCCTTTTATATACAGAAACATGGGTAAGTGTGAGGATGGGGGACGGACGAACGCAATCAAAGGAGATTCCAGCAAAGGAAGGCCTGAAACAAGGCTGTGTTTTAGCCCCCCTACTTTTTAATTTGTTTCTTGCGGACCTAACGGGAATACTGGATGACGAGAATGCGCATCCCCCGAAACTAGCTGATAAACGCCTCACGAATTTGATGTATGCGGATGACGTCATACTATTGAGCCATACCAAAGTGGGACTACAGCGTCTAATCAGGCGGACTCAAACATACTCGAAAGAGAAAGGGATGGTCATAAACGAGACTAAAACAAAGATTATGGTAGTGACCAAAAACAACAAGAGAAGATATAACGTAAATGGATTATGGATACAAAGGAGCTGGAGCAAGTAGAGGTATATAAATACCTGGGTGTGGTATTTGATGTGAAGGGTAGCTATCAACTGCAAAAATGTGAGACTCAAAGAAAAGCGAACTCACTAACTGCAGCATTTAGAATTGTGCAAAAGTCACTTTCCAGCCTAACCTATGGTCCTCTGCTGAATGTAATTGCCGCAAAACTCCTACCGACCATAACATATGGCAGTGAAGTGATAATGGGCAAGGATAGCGAAACTCTGAACAAGATCATAACCAGAGCCTACCGAGCCATATTCCATTTACCAGCAAATGCGTCCCCCGCCCGAGTAAGGCTGGAGTTTGGACTGACCAACCAGCAATATGCAAGGCAAGGCCACTTTATAAAAGTATGGAATCAAATAAAAAATGACCATCAAAATGAAATATCGCAACTCTTATGGAGAGAAATAAATAAGGACATAAATTCTACTGCGTGGATCTACCTTAGGGAAGCAATAAAGGATTTTGCAATCACTCCAATATGGGAAAACAATATAAACAAGTCATTGTTCAAGAAAATAATTAATAAAACTATAAACCATCTATCCATCTTAAACGATAAAGCTATCCTCACCAAAAGAAAACACGCATGGACGATAATTAATGGATACAAAAAGAAGGAAATCCAACAATACCTGGTAACACCATGGACAGAAAAAAACAAACAGGTTCTTCTTAAAGCCAGATTTGGAACTATGCCGGGCCTATGTCACCTTCCTCGTGGGAGAGATTGAAAACTCAAATGAAATGCAGACTGTGTAATTATGGTGAGGAAGATATGCTTCATCTTCTCTGTACCTGCCCTACGCTTTTATAGGAGAGGAAATCGTTACTAAAGTTTCCCTTCAAAGTACGTGGCATAAGGACATGTAGACAGGCCTTGATAAATTGCATGAACTCGAACGACATTATTTTAAATGCTATCTTTGTAAAGTTTTTAATGATAGTCAAAAGTAAACTAGATGTCATGCCTATTTTAGATATTTAAGTACTTACAAATAATATTTGTAGTGTTTTTATTCGAGAACACAGTTTTTAGTTTTTGTCTGAGATGTGTAATATTGTAAGATTTTAAATAATCATCACAATAAACTATTTACTTACTTACTTAACTGCAGGTCCCAAGAATGGCACACCACAGGAGGAGTGGGACGGAGATTGACAAACCCCTTAATGATGCAGGAGACCAGACCCTGATCATCCACCAGACCCCCCCCCAGAGAGACCAAGAAGCTTTCATCACTGCCCACTGCACCCTAAGAGTGGCAGGACTAAGGCCCAACTGAAAACTATTCTGGAGAAAGTTCAGCACCTGCAGCTAGGCAACACAAAGAGAATCCACCTGCAATCAATCACACCAAGCCTTAAACGTCTTCTAATGCTGAACATAAGAAGAATGAGTCGACAACCGCCTAGAGACCTGCACTGAAGAAGAGACCGAGGCAGAAAAGCCCTGAAACATCAAGCCACCCCATTCAACCACCAAGCCGTCAACCGGAGACGCGACAGGTAGGACACCTGTGGAGTTGAAAACCACAGGGGAAATGGAGCCAATGGAAACCCCCACTCCGGACCAAACTTCATCTCCATCAACAGAGGAAACCAAACAGAGCGAGGCCATGCCGGAGTCAGGGTCAGCAACTGCAAGTAATGACCACCTGAATATAATTACCTTCACTGCAGAGGAAGTGCCAGGAACGCAGGCAGCCCATCGGAGTAGAGCAATAAGCCCCACACAGGTTAAAAGTGGCCACATTAGTGAGAGTGCACAGCCCCATCACGGAGCCGTAAACTATCATAGACTGGCAGAGAAATGCACTGCAGATCCCTGGCTGGGAAGTCTTGCCAGAGAGTAAAGCTGGCCAGAGGCAGGCATAGCAGACCACCGGCTGGGCAAAACAGCCCTGTATGCCCCACCCCTACCCCGTTCGGAGGCAAGCACCACAGACCTCCGGCCTGGCAGCCCAGCAGCAAGCATCCATTGGCAAGCCTGCGGCAACATGTGCAGGTGCCAACACCACGCAGGCCCCGGGGAAAAGATAAAACACTCACCATAGCAGCAGAATACCTAACAGCAGAGTTCCCCAGAACTATACACGAATGGCCGGCAAGACGGGAATGCCCAAGTGCTGGAGCGTAAACACCGTGCCTGCCTGAAAGTAAAAGTGAATATTTGGACAAAAAAAGGACAGGAAGTGAGGCGGGAGGCGTCTTTCATTAATTGGGAGGGAATGTGAATGGAGGCACCGGGGTCTCGCTATGTGATTCATCACAGCGAGAGGGACATCATTACAGCTTTTTTTCAAGTAAGATAAATTCATTACCAGTTTGCCCATTTTCTGCGCCACCGTTGGGATAAAGTGCAGATAACTCAGTCTGGGACAGGAACATCCCTCCAAAACTGAAACTGTATAAAAAGTCCACACCTCTTAGCTCCTCCAATTGTTTCTATTTAAGTGTGAACAAGTATTTTATCTTCAGTATTGAGGATCATTATTTTGACTAATGAGGATGTTGTTTCCCCACTGTTACTTCAGTCCTGCTGCCCAAAACTCACATCTACCCCCTCAAACAAGCATGGGCCATGCTCACATTGCCCAGTTTTTAATGGATACAATGGATGGACCAAGATCGTTCTTGGTGGAGGGGCATTAAACCACCTGAAGAGCAGATACAGATTATTTATTCATTCTTGTCGAAGAGTCATGCATGACCATGCAGTCTCCCAGACAGTGTGAAGATTGTGGCTACATTGTAAGGAGAGATTAGGAGGCTGGCATGGTATATATGCACACTTATTGAAGTGATGTACCTTGCACTAATCCAGACAACCCTTTTGGTGATTTTAGTGGTCACTGATAGAAAGCTCTCAAAGTGGTAGCTGTGGAGAGCAGCCTTAAGGCTTATCTTGAAGGAGTGTAAAGCAGCTTGTTTTACCAACTTTAAACAAGAGTGTAAGTTAAGTGAAAAAGAACCACACAGTTTTTCTATAAAAAATAAGTCTACTTATTACGAACACAATCACTAATACATTGGTATATCTACTACCCAGAGATGATAACGTAATACACAAGAATACTTTGATATTATCAGTTAAGTAGCACAAATATACACTCCAGGGGGCGTCCAAACCATATATTAAGAAAGTGGAATGCGAACTACAAAGGATAACAGGATTTGGACCAGGAAACTCGGAGGAGCTGGGTACACCCAGGGTAGGTACACAGGAATCCCATGGAGGCTGTGTGCAGAGTGAAAACACAGTCGCGTGCCCAACAGAAGTCAATGGATAAGTCCCTGTTGCAGTTTTAATGAAGGACTCTTCCTGGAGGACCCCGAAGAAAACCTTTGGAAGACAGAAGGTTGGTAGCCACCCCACCCGTGGTTGCCCGAGGAAGCCGGTTACCTGCACCAGGGAAGCTGGGTGCATAGGGGTAAAGTGACATCAGAACTTGCCTTAGACGACAATGGGAGACTTCAAGGAAGATGCCCCTGTTTGAAGACTGTGACGGATTTGGGTGGAATTAGAAGGGGGGATTCTGGGCCAAGTGTAGATTCTAGGAGTGAAGAACCTGCTAGCAGAGAGGACAGAGTCTATGCCACTCAGAGGTGATCAGGAGGGACAGAAGCACAATGCCCACCGATGTCGAGAGGATAAGGAGAGACAATGTTGACCTTATCACTGAAGCTGTGAGGACCAGGCCATGCTGAGGAAGACCAAGAGCCATGCACAAGCTGTCCCAGGTTGGATGTAGGTGTCCTGGTGGTCGGTGTCTGGCGGGAGCACAAGCCTTAGTAGCTGCAACTGGCATGGAGAATGAAAAGGAGCAAACGTTGGGACCAGCAAGGTCCAAGGGACTCACCAAAGGCAAGAGAGTCAGAGAAGGCCCAAGCAAGCAGGGGAGCCCAATGAAGTGAGAGAAGACCCTCAGGAGGACCCATGGGCTGGGGACAGAGGAGTTGCAGGAGGACCTCAAGGAGCTCACCAAAGTCATAGGTTCACAATGTAGGAGATGCAGGGAGGACTCTGTTCTTCAGGAAGTGAGGTGCTGGAGGCTGGAGCTTCTTGTAGCTCGAAGATCTCTGGAGTGCAGCGCCAACAGGCCTTGACAACGGTAAGTCAACGTGGGGCAAAGGGGTTCGGTTCCAGCAGCCTCAACAAGGAATACTGCCCTCCAAATTGCAGGGAAGACAGGTCAGGCCTCTAGGGATCCACAGAACCACCACCTGTGTTGCTGAGACTTGGGATGTTCATGGAACGTCAGATGCAGCAGACCAGTCAGCTTCATTGCTGTGCCTGCAGATGCAGGTGAGTGAAGCCTTCACTCCAAGGGAGATTTCTTCGGGTGTCCTTGATGCCCACAGGTCTTTTGGAGAACCTGGATAAAGCACAGATGATGCAGAAGACTTGAAGAACAGCAACACCAGGAGCAGCAGGAGTATTCCTTGGTGCGATCTCAGTTCTAGTCGAAGTCTTAGTGTCCAGACGATTGAAAAGCGCCGTAGTTTCAGGATTGAGTCTGGTCGCCACCCAAATCTGAGGACCCACCCACACGGGATCCCTTAAGTACTGTCACAAAGTGACAGGATCCAAATAAACCATTGAGGCAGGGGAAGAGGAAGACGACACTTCCCCCTTATGTTTCTTCTCTCCGTTGCTTTCAGCCTTCTTCACCTACCAAGTCTCCTGACAGCAACGATAGCCTGATCAAAGGCGGCCCCTTTAAGGGAGACAGGATCCCAGGAACCGAGCGTGCTCACATGACTACGTCACAAGCACAAAGGCCATCTGATTTAGCGGACGCATTTGGTTGAAACCAGCTCATCTCAGAGGAAGTCGCAAGCACCACCCCGAGAGACCAGAGAGGACTGAAACTAGAAGACTGGTGGAGAGAGGCTCAGGAGGAGAGGAGCCAGCCCGAAGAACCTGAGGGTTGAGATCCTTGCCGAGAACAGACAGTGGTCTAGGTAGCTGAAGGGCTTTTGGTGAGAAGCTTGGAGAAGCTTGGATCGGGGAAGAGAACAGTATCGTGAACTGACCTGCCACGTTCGCAGAGTAATGTGGCTCTCTGAGGTGCGTGGATATTTCGGGGGCCTTTTGGGTAGGAAAGAACAGACGTCAGAGATTTCTGATGTTGAAGGGGGAGGAAAGGGAGATATAGAGAAATAAAACAAAACGGATGACAAGCAACCACTTGAATGTTTTTTTTACTGTATATGTCTCTACTTATGGCATTTCACTGGTGAAGGTGCTGGTGAATAGCAGTTATTTCTTCCCCACTCCCATTCCATAAGGATTTAGAAAAATAAAGAGCAAAACAGACAAAAGACTTACCTGAGATTTATTTTAATTGTTTTCCTCTGAGAGACGATTGTGGCTGGGCCAAATCGGGAGCACACTATCAGGAAGACCATAGGAGACAAAAAGAGATATTGTTTCAGACTGTAACACCTATTGAAGGAAATAAAACAAGTACTAAAGAAAAAACTAACATTCCTGTCTTTGCTGTTTTCCACAAAGTGCCACACGTGGTGGAGAATGCATGCATTCTCTCCAGTAGACTGCTACAATGGAGAATCCTATTCAACAATTAATAAAAGGACAAGAAAAGTTAGAATGGGCATTGGAAAGGCAAATGTCCTTCGCCCAGGCGCATCGGGACTTATTTAAAGCCTCAATGGCCCAGCGAGGTGAGTGCATCCAGAAGGTTGCCGAAGAACAAGTCCAGTTGACCACCCATCTACAGTCCCGTCAGGGAAGCCAAACAGGATACCCTAATTTAGTCCATCAAAAATATCTTCCTGTGGAGGACCCAGAAAAGTTTTTTGTAAACTTTGAAAGAACAGCTAAGGTCTGAGGCGAAGTGGCCAATATTTGTAGCTCCCCTTTTAACCGGGGAGGCTCGTGCTGCATACCATGTGGCTAACCACACTTGGAATACAGACTTTAGAGAAATTCTGGAGATTATACTTGATCATTTGGAAATGGACCCAGAAGCAATTAAAGGAAAATTCAGGAAGGAACAGGCTTGCCTGGAGATAACCCGAAGACCCTTTTTTTAAATGGAAAACCGCAGCAGATAAAAGGGGCAGACCACAGCCGAACAGCAAAGAAGACATAATGGCCCTCATCTACTTAAGCGCTTCCCTTCCCCACACAACTGTGGTTACGAGAACACCATCACCTCACGATAGAACAGGCAGTAGATATGGCAACTACATTGGTCTAGGCTCAACCCAGATCTTTACCTTGTGAAACAGACAGGTCATCCGTTCCAACCCGGGGCACATGAAGGGAGAGAACAAGAACCCCAAGCCACTCTCACAACTGCCAAAAGTCCAGACCCATGAAAGTGATTCTTTCCCATACAAAGGACCAAAATGTTTTGACTGTGGGCCGACATAGCCAGATTCTGCCCACAACAGAAAAATACGGAAGAACCAATGGACATTAGTTACCTGCCTAAAGCCATTCTATAGACACACGAGTTAGGTTCCTGTTTCTATGTAAGTCTTTTTGTCAAAGAAAAAAGGTCACTGCCTTGTTAGACTCCTGCTTTCTTCAGTCGCTCATACAAGCAAACCTCTTAGAAGACTCTCGGATGCGTCCCAAAGCCCTAATACCTATATGTTGTGTTCACGTGACGTCAAAATGCATCCAGTGACAGTTGTTTCCATTAAGCTACCCAGTGGGAACCCTATGCAAGTTAAAGTAGGAGTAAGGGACAACGTGGCAGAGAAACTCATCCTAGGAATAGATGCCCCTGAATTCCTAAGCCATCTCAGGAATAAAGTTAGAGAACACGAGGACAAGCTCTACCCAACCCGGAAATTGCTTATTCAAGCTCCTTAGGTGTGCGATAGGAATTTTCGGCATGCCCAGGCTCAGGACCCTACCCTTCGGGTGGCTGGGCAGCAAGCTAGAAACCTCCCCTCTCCTTTCCAAACAAGCTATCTTTACTTCTTGATTAAAAATTAACTATTATACCAAGTAGGGAAACATAATGAATCCCCCAGTTAGTGTTACCCCAACAATTTTGAGAGCATGTCCTCTTCTTTGCTCACTCACTCTTCCTCGCCTGTCACAGTGGAACCCTAAAAAACACTCAAAATGTTTTGAGACATTTTTATGGGCATGGTATATTTGGCGACATAGCAAAATATTGTCAGGAGTGTGATGTGTCAAAGAAAAAATCTGTACAAACCTCCTCCAGTCCTGTTACAGCCACTCTCGATAATTGGAAAATTATTTGAGAGAGTGGGTATGGACCTTAAAGCCCCCTTCCCAAGCCCAAAAAAGGGAATCTGTATGTATTAGTTATAGTGGTAAATGCAACTGGGTATCCAGATGCTTTTTGCCTACGGGCTCCTAATACTGCTAAAGTGGTTAAGACTCCTTCCCCAAAAAAACAATTTAATTGTCCTAGAAACACACCCAAATACGTCTTCTCTTTACCAGTTAGTTATCAATGAGACCTTGACTGAAAACCAAAAAGCCTCCCTTCAAGAAATCCTAACCCTTTTTTCTACCATCTTCTCCGACCTTCCAGGTAGAACAACACTGGTAGAGCATTCCATAATCACTCCTCCCGAAAAGGTAGTGAAACAACACCCTTATCGTATTCCAGCAGCCAGACGAAACGCTGTCTCAACAGAAATAGAAAACATGTTGAAAATGAGAATATTAAAACCATCACAGAGTAACTGGTATTCCCCTATTGTAATAGTCCCAAAGCCAGATGGCTCGATTCATTTTTGTATTGATTTCAGAGCAGTCAACGCCATTTCGAAATTTGATTCTTACTCTTTTCCCAGGATTGACTAGCTAATTAAAAGATTGGGAGAAGCCCAATATACTTCCACTCTGGACCTTTCCAAAGGTTATTGGCAAGTGCCCTTAAGAGGCGAGAACCAAGAGAAAATGGCTTTTAGCACTCCTACCCGTCTATATAAATTCACGGTGCTACCATTTACATGGAGCCCAAGCCACTTTCCAAAGGCTTATAAATGAGGTACTCTATAACCACCAATCCTATTCATCAGCCTATCTGGATGATGTAGTAATATTTAGCCCCAGGTGCGAGCAACACCTTTTATATTGTATGGGGGTATTTCAGGCCCTAAAGGCCACAGGACTATGTATTAACGCAAAAAAATCCAAATAGGGTTCAATAAAGTCAGGTACCTGGGGTATCACTTGGGAAAGGGATTTATCGAGCCCCGCCCCCAACAAGAAAAAGTCAAGGCAATCCAAAACACTCCCTTTCCGACCACCTAGAGGGAAGTCCGAGCCTTTAAAGGCCTTTTGGGGTATTACTGATGGTTCATTTCCAAATATTCTGAGTTTGGATCTCCTTTAACTGATCTTATAGAAAGGACATAAAAACAAAGGATCTACTAAACCCCTCACAGAGCCTTTCAAGAACTCAAAGAGACCATAACCTCTAGTCCTGTCCTAATATCTGCTAACTTCCATAAACCCTTTATATTACAAAACGACGCTTCTGATACTAGGCTAGGGGCCGTTCTGTCCCAAAAATCTGAGAACGGTACTGAATTTCCTGTGCTGTTTATTAGCTGCAAATTGTATCTCCAGGAACGAAAATATCCAGTAATAGAAAAATAATGTTTCGCCATGAAGTGGGCCATAGATAAAGTACGGTATTATCTAGAAGGAGCTCCATTTACCCTATATACAGACCATGCCCCTTTACAATGGATGAGCCACAACAAGGGTAATAACCCCCGTGTTTTTCACCGGTTTGTATCCCTACAACCCTTTGTGTTTGAGGTTACGCATCGCAAGGGCTCTGACAGTGGAAACGCCGACTTTCTCTCTCGTATTCCTCATTTGCATACTCCTCATTTCCCTGACCGGGAAAAAACTGGGGGAGGAGTATGTCACAATGTGACAGGATACAATGAGACAGTCGAGGCAGGAGAAGGAAAAGACGACGCACTTCCCCCTTACGTTTCTCCTCTCCTTTGCTTTCAGCCGCCTCCACCTACCACATCTCCCGACAGCAGCAATTGCCTGATCAAAGACGGTCCCTTTAAGGCAGACGGGATCCCAGGAACCGAGCGTGCTCAGGTGACTAGGTAACGAGCATAAAGCCCAGCTAATTCAGAGGATGAGTTTGGCTGGAAACCGGGCGACTCCGAGAAAGTCATCGGCACCACCCCGAGCGACTGGAGAGGACTGAAACTAGAAGACTGACGGAGAGAGACTCAGTAGAGGAACCAGCCCGAAGAACCTGAGGCACCAGACACTAGCCAAGAACAGACAGTGTACGTCGCGGAAGGGCTTCTGGTGAGAAGTGAGGATCAGGGAAAATAACAGCATTGTGAACTGACCTGCTTCGGAGGAACGTGGCCCTCTCAGGTGCGTTGACGACTCTGGGCCTTTTGGGTAGGAAAGGACCTGCCATCAAAGATTTCTTATATTGAAGGGGGGAGGGAAAGGAGAGATAGAGAAATTAAACAAACGGGTTACAGCAACCATTTTATTGTTTTTTTCTTTCCTTATGACATTTCATTGGTGAAGGTGCGGGTGAGTCAGTATTTTCTTCCACACTCCCATTCCTTGAGGATTAAGAAAAATAAGGAAGGAAACAAACAAAAGACTTACCTGAGATATTTTCTTCTTTTTCCCTCCGATGGACAATTGTGGCTGGCCCGAACTGGGAGGACACTATCAGGAAGACCCTAGGAGATGAATAGAGACATTGTTTGAGAATGTAAAGCTTATTGAACTAAATAAAACCAGCACAAAATAAAGTACAGTCTCATAGTCCTGTCTCTGCTATTTTCAACAGACTGCTACAAGTACCCTAAGGAAAGGGTTGGAACGACTCGGAGGTCCTTCTCAGATGAGGGCATGGACAGTGGCGAGGAAACTCCCCTGTCCTTTGTCCAGTTTTGCATCAGTGCAGGAACCAAGGGTTCCTGAATTGGCACAAACTCGAGTTTGCAAGGTGGGCACCGTCTGTGCCCTCCAAAGCAGTCTGGTGGTGCTGGCAAGTGCCCTCATCCCAGCCCAATACACTAAATCTTGTCTGGCTGGTGGTCACACCTCCCTGCGACAGGAAACCTATTGTTCTACCTTCCCCTGCTCGAGCCTGGCTCAGCAGCAGGAGGGCAGAATGGTGTTTGTGGTCGGCAGCTGCACTAGCTTGCTTGCAGACCCTGAAAGGTTGTTACCATGGAGTACAAGGGAGTCCCAGTGCATGGGATCATACTTCCAACACTACAATCGGTATTGCGGTATGATCCCAACATGTTGGATACCAAGCATAACCAGGTAAGTTGCAGCCATTATACAGTTAGGCATATCGTAATGACTGATGTCCACTATATGTCTTAAAATGGCTGACCGCACTTACAAAGTCTGGAGAATTGACTCCGGGGTTTGTAGGGGTGCCCTGCTCATGCAGGGGCACCATCACACTTGTAACCAAGCTCCCTGCCCTCAGTACTGAAGAGCCTGCCCTAGGGGTGACTTATAGGCTTTAATTGCAGTGACCTCAGAAATAAGGAAACGATATCTGTTGTGAGAGGTGCAAGCACAAACTCACACAGGCTGCAATGGAATGACTGTAGTCACAGTTTAAGTGGACTCCCATGGGTGGCACAATACATGCTGCAGCCCATGGGAGACCCCTGGTGTACCTGAGTAACATATATAAGGGACTTATAAGGGTACACCAGTAGCCAACTGTGGAGGTACCAAAGTTATTACCTGAACCAATTTAGGGGAGAAAGCATAGATTTTGGGGTCCTGATTGGCAGGATCCCAGAAAACCACGTCAAAAACACACTGACACCAGGCAAAAAGTGGGAGTAACCATGCTAGAAGGATCCTATCTTCCTACAGAAACGGAGGACAATACAGCGGTAGAAGCCTATCTGATCAGCAGCTACACAGAAATGCTCAACAAAACATTTATTTTCTGAGCTCCTCACCACAAGTATCTCGATTAGGCACTCACTAACTATGAAAAGATGCCCAGTATGGTGGTGTGTAATGTTAAGCAAACAGATGCAAGGATGACCACATAGCTGCTTGAAGATTCTACCTAAAGAAAGAAGTGGAAGCAGCCATGGCCTTATAGGAATGGGCACGAATGTCCTTCAGAGGGTCTTTCTTGTTCAAGGCATAGCAGGCCGTGATGCAATGGATGACTCAACTAGAAATCGGTGGTCAGTCATCACCTTGCCATTATAAACTCTGGCGAAGACCATAAAGGGCTGACATTCCACTCTGACTTTTTTAGTGAGATCGAGGTAATGGGACGCAGGATGTCTTGGGTCCAGTCTATGCAGCCACTCTTCCTCTTTGGGAGGATAAGGATGAGACAAGAAAGATAAAAGATTAATGCTTTTCCATGTGAAAGGGGATACTGCCTACGGAAAATAAAATGATCAGGCATGAACAATCAACTTATAGACACAAAATTGTGAAAGGTGCTTAAACTGGAGTTCTCTGACCCTGTTGATTGAAGCTATTACCACTAACAGTACAGTCTTCAGATTTAGAAGCCGATCTGGTTAATTCTGCACTGGCACGAATGTGGATGTCGTGAGCAGTAAACACAAGATTCAAGTAACACAAACAATGAACACAGGAAGAGGTGACAATTGAAGTAAACCTTTTAGAAAACACACCACTAGAGGCAATCTAAACAAGGATGGTTGTGGCTGATCAGACAGACACTTAGGCAGATGGGGGAACATAAATAGCTTTAATTGTCACTGGTGCCAGACCTTACCAAGCAAGAGACAGAGCAAATCGTTGGACATTGGAAAAGCGAGATTGAAAAGGATTTGGGTCTTCCGATTCACACCAGGTATGTTCCACCAACAACATAAATGGATTTCATAACCTGGCAGCAAAGACGACGTCCGCAACTTCAGCAGGAGAGCAATAGAACTCTAGCTGGTACCTCTCAATCTTCATGCATACAGCCACAGTATTTTGGGGCTTGGTTGGAGGACCTAACTTCACTGATGCAAGAGCAGGTATATTCTGTACACGAGAAGAAAAAGGGGCTCAGTGTCAACAGAACAGCATATCAAATCCCCCTCACTCAGTCTGGGATGATGCAAATCAGCTATGCTCAATCATCCCACATCTTCCACAGGGCCTTCGACAGAAATGTAATTGGTGGAAACTTTATATCGCATAGAACAAGCCCTGAGGCCAGCTCAACCTGAAGACATCCCGAAAGAACCATTCAGAGGAAAGCATAAGCACAAAACTGAGGACACTTCCTTTTCCAGGCCATGCTGAAAAGATCTGTATATTGACAGCCCAATCCGGAGAAGATCACTTCTGTCACTTACCCACGCAGTTCCCACTTGTGTTTCCCCAGTGAGAGATGACTGTGAGCATCTGCGCTCACACTGAGGAAGCGTGCAAGGCGAACCAACACTGTGGAAAAACCCTGCTGCTTATCCCATTACCACAGGGGGATTGTCTCACAACACAGGGCCCAGGAAACGACACTGCCTTGTCTACTGATATAATGGATGGTGGTGACGTTGTCTGACAGAACCTAAATGGTGCCCCCCGAAATCGAAGGCAGAAATGCCTGGATAGCTAGATTAACCCCTGCAGTTCCAGCACTTACTTCAATATAGACCAAAGGCCTCCCATTGTCATATTACCTACCCTGCAAGGAGGCGTGTGTGACTACAGTAGCCCATGCCTGGGACGGGCTGAAGGAGGGTACTTCAAGAGGTTTGGATGGCCCACCCATCAGTGCAGAGCTGAATGAACAGACTGGAAGATCTGCACCTGAGCAGAGAGGTTCCTCTAATATTCAACCTTTGTCTTCTCAGGCACCACTGAGGGCTCTAATCTTCCATCGTGTGAGGTAACAAAAGGATGGATAAGGACACAAGAGCAAGCAGACATAAGACATGCAAACCGGGATTAGTGTCAGTCAGAAACATTGGAATCATACCTGAATTATCCTCGATCTTCTGAGGAGCAAACACCTTAATGTGGGTTGTGTCCAGTACCACTCCTTTGAAGCTTTACCTCTGTGTTGGAGCGAGATTTTGGCATTCATAGTAAAGCCCTAGCCGGGGAGGAACGTTACTATGCACTAAAGATGTTCTTTTCTTCATCAGCTAGTCATCCAAGTATAGAATATCATGGACTCCTGGCCCTGTCAGTGAGCTCTCACTTCTGCCGGCATTTAAGAAAAGACATGTGGTGCAGTCATCAGTCCTACCGATGGGTCCATGAACTAATTGTGCTTGGAGTCCATTCTGAACCTCAGGTAACATCTCTGGTCAGGGAGGATTGGCAGATGGAAGCAGGCATCCTTGCAGTATAAAGATGCCAGTCAGTCCCTCAAAGTGAGGCCGGTAAAACTTGGCTCAGGGACGGGATCTTGAAATTCTCCTGCAGAATGAACAGAATCAAGAGATAAAGTTTGCGAATGGGTCTCACAACCCTGTCTTTCTTGGGGTCCAGGATCTAAAGGGAATACAACTCCATGCCTCTTCCCTCCAAATCAACCACCCATGTTGCCGGTCTGTTCTATACGGAGAGGAGTTTTGTCTCTAAAATCAAAGCATATTCCAGAGAACATTTTCTGGTGGAAGGAAGGCAGGCAATGGGGACAGAAATAGAAGGGAATAAGCATTTAGGATTAGCTGGAAGACTCAAAGATCTTTTGTGGTCGTCTCCCAACAGGCAGAGAAATGAGAGCATCTCCACACCCTCTGGATGATGGCTGTATCAGCAAAGTTGGCAGAGGAAAGAGAAGTCTGGATCAGCTGCTGCTGCTGGAGATGGTGTTGCCTATATATGCTACTGCTCCAAAAGAAGTGGTACACTTGTCGGGGCATCTGTATCGGTTGAGAAAGTTATTGCAGCTGAACTGCATTGTCCTGGAAAAGCCTTGAAATTTCATGTACTGTTGGAGGAACTGTTTCCCTGATGGAGCTACGCCCAGCAAGTGAGCCAAAGCTGTATCACTCCTACGCATCCAGGGAGTAGGGAGCCTTCTCTCTGTACAGTGGCTTACCAGCGAAAAGTATGGCCTTGAGGGCTGCCAGGACATCTCCTGAGAAAGCCAGTGGAACTCATCTAAGTGTGATAGTGTTTTGCGTGAAAGCCTCACCCATGCACCAAGCATTGGTGTCTTCAGAGTCCAGGCCACACTTTAAGGATTTGTTTGAAGGCATCCATACCATTGTTCACCATTGCACAAACAAAAAGTATTTCATGTGGTCTGGTAGGTTGAGCACTGTAGATTTTGCCAGTTCCCACAAGGCATGGATAGAACAGCCCCAGAGACCAGAGGCATTCATAATCAAATCATGCTATCAACTCTTTTGACACTCAAATGATTTCTTATGATTGTGAAGGCTTCAAAGGTGACCACTGATAGCTCCAAGATTGGCGTTGACAATGAGAGGGATGCTCCCGAACAGGTGACAGCGCATTACATATGTCAGGAATCCTAGGGGGAAAGGCCCAAGTCGGCTGCAATATACTGAAACACTTTGGGACAGATTTACAAGCCCCTTGCACCACTTTTGCATCACTTTTCCCAAGGTAAAAGTGACGCAAAAGTGGCTCAGGGGCTTGTAAATCTGCCCCTTTAAACCAGCAGCTAATCCTCCTTTAGCAAGCCAATTCACAGCAACTATCCCGAATATGCTGTCTGTGGCATCAGTGCTATGAGACTCCTTCTGGAGTGTCGGCCCAGTGGACTGACATGTAGGCTGCATTTGTAATATTGTGTACATTGAGCATGAAATACTGAATGTAAGTGTTCTCAACATTTTTAACTGCTGTCGCCTATAAGATGTTATGAGACATTGCAAAACCAAGAGACATCCCGCATCAAACTTTCATGGGATATGGCCACACATGAGATGTGAGAATCTCATTGTTAGCAGACTATTAAGCAACACCCGTTTTTAGGCAGCCATCTGAGGGCAGATATTCATATGGGTTGTGGTTTGATCATAGCTAAACGTTTTAGGAAAATCTGTAACTCCTACGATGTTCATCATGAAATAGCATTAGTTCTTGTATAATGTGATGATGTAACAGTATTGTGAAAACTGTAAACGTAATAAAAGAAGTAATTTCTTATGAAGCAACAAGCGTTCCAGAGAAGTCATGAACTTTATGTATGAAGGGATTATGTGATGAAACAGTGTTGAAAGTGAATGTAAGACTTATGAACTTTAGACTTGTGATTTCAAGACAATTCTCGAGAATATCTCATGAAGTGACGGTATTCTCCTCAATTATGCCTCCCCAAAATTTACAAATTCCTGTTGCTTAAATTATTTTGCGAATTAAGGTGTGTACATTTCCGTTGACCATAATGAGTAATATGTCTAAGTGTTTCCTATTTGTTAACAGAAGAACATATCTGCTCTTCTTTGCAGAGGACTTTGATTACACATTCACCTTGGTCATAAGGTTTTGGCAATACAGACCTGAAAGACATACACTCGCACAGTTGGTTAGTGTTCCTAAGAAGAACTTCTCAGACAGTAGAACATTCAGAAGCAGAGAATTCCATTTCATTGACAATAGTGGTGACTGCAGTGCGTGTTTTCTCCACAGAGGACAGATGGGAATTTGTTTTGTTGGTTGCTTTAGGATGTTTGTTCTCAAACCCTTTCCCTTCGGCCCACCGGGCTGGTACTATTTGCGAGCGTGCTGATCATGGAGGATTGCTGAGTATGGGCTGCCTCCCGAACTGTGGAGAGGGAAGAAACGTGTGGTTTTGACAGACAGGCTTTCAATCCTTAGGCTCCAGGGCTACAGCTGTTGATGTGCAGTGAGAGCCCTGAGGTGTCAGGTTGGGAGCCGCTGAAGAGGCAAAACGCACAGGACTTCACTCATCATTGGGAAACAGGTCAGAGGGTGCCCGAGGCGTCAAGAGAAAATCCAGCATTGCCAGACAGAATGTATCGACCTGCCAAGGGTTGGCCAATAGTGCTGGACACTTTGGTTTTCTCTTTTTCAATGTGTGGATTTTTTTCTTCAGTAAATGTTCTTTTGTGTTCTTGGGAGCAAGAGTAATTTCCCCAAGGAAAACGATGACTTCTCCTTCCGATTTTCGTGCTTTCTCTGGCAAGATCTTTTGCTCGATTATGTCCTGTCAGGAGATACAGATGAAGAAAAAAGGGAAATGCCATGACTACCGGATGACCTTCGGCTGCCTCAATAAACAGGAGTCACAGCCCACATCTTGTTTCCAGCTCAAACACCACATGCAGATGTCGTGTGGCTCGATACGGACATTTTTTGCGGCACATGCAACAGGGTTCAAGCCCTGAAATCTTAGGCGGAGCCATTTGACCTAGTTTCTGTTAAAATGCTGAGAATTTCATTGGTGAAGGACGGTGAGCGATTTGGACCCACACTGATGGGGTGCAGAAAACCAGGAACACATGGCACCATCTGCTCTGGTGTTGCTGGAGAGCTACTGTGGTGTGTTTGTGTGTGGGGGGGGGAGGCTTTTGGGTAAAATTTCAGTCTGGCACATAGGCGAAATACTCTTAAGGTGAGGAATTTCATGAAAACGTATCCATCTGAACATTCGTACTTGTTGTCAGTCGAACCCTGCATAAAGAAATTAGAGATGCAATCCCACAAGATTTTAAGAAAACAGAGAGGTTTGTTTTGTAACTAAGCTGGTTTCTTCTCTCCCTTCCTTCCTTGCTGTGCCTTGCATCTGGTCTAGTGTTTACTTACTCCTTTTAAGTTTTGCAGTTCCCGTTACTGCATTTAAAGATGCAGCATTTTCGGATTAAACAGACTAGAAGGATGGCTCAGCCCTGAAGTGAAACCATTCTGCTTTAAACACACAAAAGATGATGGGAGGAATGCTTTTAATTTGTCTAACCACTGGCAATCGCTCGGGGTAGCATGCCTACCAATTATTGTTTTGCTCACCATGCCACCTCAGTTTGGACCCAGCCATACGCAAATCAGTCTTGACATTGCTCCTCATGGGAACAGCCTAGCCCGAACTGCCAGGCCAGGTAATTACGGTTTTGAAATTCACGAGCAATTTGGTTTTAGGACCCAGTTTCTGACGAGATTGCCGGCTCTTCTGGAGACAGGAAAGGAGGTGTCGAACTGTGGTCACATGCTTGACTAGAATGAGAAATGCATTAATTCTGTTTCTAACGGGGGAGCCTCACCAGGCTGACATGTTTTTGTAAAGTTCTCAGAATAATCCCCTAAAAATCCTAAATGCACAAATGAACAGTGTCTGCAATCTGCCCTCTATAAGATCTAGCAAGGGAACCTGTAGCAGAAGAGCCATTGATGGTGGTGCTGCTGGCACCCCAGATCACAAAAATTAGAATAAAGAACATCCCAATGTAATTTGAAGGTCAGGGACAGGGGGAGAAGCCCAAAAAAGTTATATGTAAATCATCTGCTCTTTCTTCCTGTGAAATAAATGTTATTGATCAATCAAAGAATATATATATATATATGTATACACACTGAAAAAACATAGGTTTTACAGATGTTATAGTTAGAAATTAGCATTTAAAAAACCATAGAAATTCACTGAAAAAAACCATAGGTTTCAGGAACGTTATAGTTAGTTGGATCTTTCACTAGTACAAAACCATAGAAATTCCAGCGTTATAGTTAGTTCAGCTAACTGACTTGCGCACCCGCAAAGCACTGCTGATGACGTCACATATTACATAATTCATGACATGGTCAGTGAAATCACTGATGACATCTCAAATGACATCATCCAGTGACTGTGTGTTTATGTAAAGTTTAAATATGTTTTATATATATTCCAAGGTGTATTGAAGAATGAGTGTGTATAAAGTGTCTGGATGGAGGATTTAGTAGGTGTGTGACTGACTGTATAAGTGAGTAATTAAATGTGTCTTACTGAATGCATGTGTTAGTGACTAAACTGTGTGAATGTCTGTATCAGTCTGCCTGTTGTTGTGCAAGCCGCTGCATGGGTTGGTCAGTAGCTACATGAGTGTCTATGTAGGTTATTGATTGGTTGTCTGAATATTTGTTTGGGAGACTGAATGTGTAAGTGGGTGGGTGGGAGGTGTGTGACTGTGCATTGCTATGTGAGTGGTTGATTCACTGGGTGTAGGGGTTCAAGAGTGCGTGTGGAAACAGCTGTATGAGTGCAGGAGTGTGTGTATGGGTGTGTTGGTGAGTGTATGGATGTCTCAGTGGTACATGTACAAGTAACTAAATATGCAAAAGGCAGTGTATGTGAGAGTTGAAGTATATAAATGACTCTACATGATAGTCAGTGATTGTGAGACTGGCTGTATGGATGCGTGTGTACTTGTATCACAGATTATATAAGAGAGTAGGTATGCGTTAGTATGTGTATGGATAAGTGAGGCGGTGTGTGTATAAATGTATAGGTGAGTAAATGGGATTGTGATTTATTCTTACCATGACTGACTAGGTGTGTGAGTAACTGCATGGATGACTGGCGGTGTGTGATTGTCTGTATAGGTGTATGAGTGCATATGATAGTGTTGTATTGACGAGTGACTGCATGTATGAGTGATTGTATGGATGAATGAGTGGATGTGTGTGTAGACCTAGCAATCAGTGAGTCAATGATTTAGAAAATGGTAGTCTGTATTTAACAGTGGGTGTATCAAAGGTTATTTTAGAGTGTGAGGAGATGCATCAGATTTTCATGTGGATGATGTCATCAATGATGTCACTGACCATGTCACAAATTATGTAATATTTGACGTCATCAGCAGAGCATTGCAGGGGCACGAGTTATAGTTAGCTGAACTAACTTGAACACTGGAATTTCTATGATTTTGTACAAGTGAAATATCCAACTAACTATAATGTTCCTGAAACCTATGGTTTTTTCAGTGAATTTCTATGGTTTTTTAAATGCTCATTTCTAACTATAAAGTCTGTAAAACCTATGTTTTTTTCAGTGAATTTCAAAGGTTTTTTAAATGCTATTTTCTAACTACAAAGTCCCTGAAACCTATATTGTTTTTAAGTACATTTTAAAAAGACGTGCATACTTTTTGTAGTGAAAAACTACCTGTAACAGTAGTCTGTTATAAGTTATAATTTAACAATGTTTAAAACTTAATTAACACTAATTAACATATATGTGTGGAAAAAGTGTGATGCAGCAGCTATAATACCTGACTTCGAACAACAGCGTTCCCAGTTCAATTCTCGGCTCCAGCGGCAAGTTAGCCCACCACTATGTCACTGTGGGAAACACCTTGCTTAATCTTTTTGATGCCCCCGAGCACCGGGACACCTCTCCGGAGGTAGCGGTTTGCTTTACAAATGCTGGCATTTTTTTAATTTAAAACCAGAGTGATGAGAAATATTAGCACATACTTTTTTTTTCTTCTATTCTGAACGATTTTTTTTTATATCTTCTATTTAGAATTACAGCAATTAATAGATGTTTTTAGTCACGAGAAAGGAAATGACAGTTTGACGGGTAACAGTTTTTAAGCTCTCCGAACGTATGTACATATTAAAAAACATATACTTGTGAGGATTGAAATCCAAACCTTTACCGCTTTTGTAACTCTTCCTAACACGTGTACAAGTGAAACAGTGAAAACGGGAGCACGTGTCAACAGTAAAACGTGACATCTAAATGGGCGGAGCCACATCATCCTTCCATAGACTACTCAATAACCAAAAAGCATATAGACCACACCCGTTGTTTGATTAGTTTCGTTTTTGCCAGTTATTTACGCATGTCCATTCTGTGATGCGTGTTTCCTTTTCTAGCATCAGATTCTTCTTTTGCAACAACAAAACATATTACGGATTTGTAAGTTGTTTGATTACGGCTTAGTAGATATTTATAATACGTAGCTATTTGTGAATATTTAAAGATTTGTATTAAGAAAAAAGTGTTATTGGTTGTTTTTGCCATTTATATGTAACGTCAGCAGCTTGTATTGAGAAACAGACAGAATAGAGGAAACACTGTTCCTTTTCTGGCTCCTTTGAGCTCATATAGTGTGACTTTGTATATTATAATATTGACACTATACTAGACCTCAGAGGTGTTGGTCACCCTTCAGAGGAAAGTCTAAAGATTTATATGCAATGTCACCAGTTTCTGCTTCTTACTCTGTTTCCCCCTGGGATCATTTAGTGTGAATATGTATATTATAATATTCTCAGTCATTATGATCTCAGAGGAGTTTATGAGCCGTCGGCGCAAAGACGAAAGATTTCGAAGTTCTGGAGAAAAAAAAGTTTTGAACATATTCATCACTGGAAAATATTTAGTTATTGATCTTGTTTTGTGTTTATGACTTTTTTCCTTTTCCGTGTGGCATCAGTGACACTCTCAATATTGTAGTAGAGAGTCATACTTTCACACAAGAGGAATTGGAGATTTGTCGCCGCCAGGAGTAAACCATCTGAAATACAGCTTACTGACCTTTATAACTTACTTGATCAGATATTTTTACAGTGAGAATATTTTTCAAAATTGCAGTTTAAAAAAAGATTGTTCGCGTAGATACTTTTTTACTGAATGCCTTTGATAAACCCTACATTTCTTAATTGATATTTTGGTATTTCTCTTTTTCTCTGTTGTGGTTCCTATTCTCGTTCTCCCTGTAGAATATATAGGAATAGTAGTGTATATATTACTACTTTCCTATATGTTCTTAAAGGAGTACGTGATCTGTTAGCAGAGCAGTGAGCGACCTCTAAGCACTACAACAAAATTTTCCCGACTTACACAGAATAGAAATTGTAAACATTTTGTTTTTTTTGGTGTGCTCCTTATTCTTCTTCTCCTGTGGAATACTATAAACTCACCCTGTACATTTTAATACTGGGAATTTATAGTACTTGAAAGGGGTTGGAGATCTATCTGTGCGAGACATTAACAACATTTACTACAGTTATTTCCACTGATAACTTATTACCTCACAGTTTGTAACACTACTAATATTTAAAAAATAGTAGTCCCTAAAAAAAATTGTATACATAGTGCTTAATTTAATGTTTTGATGAAGCGTGCATTTCTAGGTAATATGATGTAATATGTGTTTAACTGTTTTTTACTTGTTATTGTTGTGACCTAAGATGATGTAGTGCGGGAGTGTTTCTTGTAGCACTTCTTTTCTACTTTATCTAAAAGTAACTGATGCCCTCTTATATTAGCGAGAATATGGGGCAACACTTTTACAAACTATCGGCGACAAAAAAAGGAGGGTGTGGCCATGTTTAAGGAATATTTTATGAACTGCGTTTTTATTTGTCACCCCTCTGATATATACACCTACACTTTCCTAAGAAAGTATATTTGAGATTTCTTAATAAAAACTGTTTCAAACCTAGACTTACATTTTTGTAGCGTAACCACACCTACTTTTTTGCTGCAAGGAAGTTGCACTACCCGCGACAGAAGTAAGCACTGCACTATAACTATACATTATGAGTAAACATTGCTCTCAAGAAGCAGCCTACTCAGAACCTTATTTAAATGAAGACCGCAACAGCGCGCTTTCTTTTTGAAACCCCCTCCTCATTATAATATTTGCTCCATAGATGTAGCACTCCCCGTCAGAAATGTAAACACCACATTATAAGCAAATACTGCTCCTGTGAAGTATCCCACCCGCTGACTTAATAAAAAGAAGACCGTAAAACAGTCCGTTATATTCCTGACATGATTTGTAGACCCCACACAAATTATATAAATGGCCCTTAAAATATATAAAAAACTATTTTTACCTTCACAGTACCTGTCCTCCACCTTGTGACCACTGTACAGAGTTAATAGTGTTCCTACCCTCCATTCTACAATTTTTTTTCCTGTACTGCTTTGAAGTGCATCACAAAATGGCTGACATCAGTGAACCGTTTCCACCCAATAAGGAGCAAACTTCTACTCGGAACACTTTAGTCAATAAAATGTCCATGGTGTTCCACAGAAGGGGAGGGAATGGCTGCCAACACTTCTACTTTTAATGCTTCACAGCCAATGAACATTAAGCTTGGGAAGGTCCTCCTTGGAACACGTCAGCCAATCAGATGTCCCTATTACTCCATTGAGGGGAAGGGAATGGCTGGCAACACTTCTACTTTCAATGGTTCACAGCCAATAAACATTAAGCTCGTTATTGGAACACCTCAGCCAATTAAATGTTAATTTTGTTCCGCGCACAGGGAGAGAACACGCCCTCCCACATAATATTACATTTTCTCTAACAAAGTGACACTATCCATGATAAAAGTGAACACTGCATTTTAAATAAACATTACTCTGCATTATATGAAAGGAAGGCCGCAAAACGGCGTATAGTTGTTTTCCCGATATGATTTCCACAGCCTACTGAACATTGCCGCAATACTGAACATCTTTCTTTTGCTGACTTAATTTCCATGGCCTACGCAACATTCACACTACCTGTGTGTGCACCCTACACACTGCTTGTCGCAATACCAACACTTCTACTTTTAATGCTTCACAGCCAATGAAAATTAAGCTTGGGAAGGTCCTGCTTGGAACACGTTACCCAATCAGATGTCCCTGATACTCCGCGGAGGTGGAGGGAATCGCTGACAACACTTCTACTTTCAATGGTTTACAGCCAATGAACATTAAGCTTGGGAAGGTCCTCCTTGGAACACGACAGCCAATCAGATGTCCCTGCTACTCCGCAGAAGGGAATGGCTGGCAACACTTCTACTTTCAATGGTTCGAAGTCAATGAACATTAAGCTCTGGAAGGTCCTGCTTGGAACACGTGAGCTAATCAAATTTCCTTGCTACTCGGCGTAGGGAAAGGGAAGGGCTGGCAACACTTCTACTTTCAATGGTTTGCAGCCAATGAACATTAAGCTTGTTGTTGGAACACCTCAGCTAATTAAATGTTAATTTTGTTCTGCGCACAGGGAGAGAACACGCCCTCCCACATAATATTAAATTTCCTCTAACAAAGTGACACTAACCGTGATAAAAGTGAACACTGCATTATAAGTAAACATTACATTATATTAAAGGAAGGTCGCAATACGGCGCATTGTTTTTTTCCCGATATGATTTCCACAGCCTTCTGAACATTGCCGCAATACCGTGCATCGTTCTTTTTCAGACGTAATTTCCACGGTCTAAGCAACATTCACACTACCTGTGTGTGCACCCTACACACTGTTTGTCGCAATACGGTGCATTGTTTTCCCGACAGGCTTTCCAGAGCCTATGAAACCTTGCTGCTATACCGCGCACCGTTGTTCTGCGGACAAGATTTCCACGGCCAACGCAACATTCAAACTCCCTCACTCTGCACCGTACAGACTACATAAACTAAGTCCACAGTGTTCCAACTATACAATTTTTCTCTTTTTTCCCACTGCTCCTTTCAAGTGAGTCACAAATTGGCTGCCAACACTTCCTAGTTTCAACCGTTCACAGCCAATGAGCTGCAAGCTCGTAACGCCTCAGCCAATCAGATGTCAGCATTTTTAAATATCGATATATGTAAAATTTGGTATTTCTCAAAAACTACTGAATGGATTTACCCCATTTAAACAAAGGTGTGCTTTCTGTACCAAGACCTTTCTCCCTCCAAAATTTGGCGTAATTCCATTCAGCAGTTTGATCTGTAGCCTTGTCTAAAGTTTCCTATGGAAATTGCATGGAAAAAACACGTTTTGGGAACCCCCTTTTTTCTCAGCCCCCCCTTGAAGAATCACCCCCAAACTTTCAAGATAGGAGTTGATCTGAAAAGAAAAACTTTATGGAAAATTTCGTAAAAATTCGTCGAACGACGCCAAAGTTATAAGCACATCAAAAATGCTTTTCCTATTGAAACTTGGTCCTAACTATAACTACCTACTGGTGACTGCCAGTAGGATATGGATATATATGTATATATATATATATCACTGCTCCTCCGCACCTTTTTGCAATCGGATCACTCATGCGGCGGGTGCTTAATACACGGTGGTGCTACGTGTCCAATATATGCTCCAATGCTCTCTTCCATCCGGAAAAAAGGCAATAGCACTCGCGGGGTTAGATTTCCGCAATCTCTTTTAATTCACAGCACCTCAAAACAAACGCATTTCGGGGTGCCCCTTCCTCAGTGTTTGCGTTCCACACTGAGAGGCGCCATCTTAAATACCATATTCGAGCATCATGGAAACAAAGGACAGTATCGCCACATTATTCGGCGCCATCTTTGAGTGTACACATTACAAACAATTCATCCGTAAATACATAATAACAAGGTTTACAAGATTCTCTGTTCAACTTATTATTTTAAAAGACGTAAGTTGATAACCAGTGCTGTAATATTGGCACTGGTATTACAAATACTTTTTGCATTTTCTTTTTTTCATGGTGTTATTTGATATTCACTATACACTCGCTGCAAATATCCATCTACAATATTTACACCTTGATCTTACACGAAACACCTCATGTGTCACTCCGCAGATACTGATCTTGCTGTGTATCGGCAAAAGGCAGTCCCTAAATATAGGACTGCCAAATGTCCTTTTTCAGTGTTTCCCTCTTAGTTCTCAATCACGCCGTGTATCGGTTATTGCACAAATACATATTTTATGTTACAAGAAAAATAAAATAAATACAGTTGTTCATTTTTTGTAAAAGAATCATACAGATATTTGTGAGAAAATTATTTATATACACTTCCTAGAATCCTAGGTGCAATGTTAATTCTTCCCCACTATTTAATCCATTTGGAGTCTTCTTAATCTGCTCAATTTTACCACTCTGTCTCCTCCTCTGATACTAGGAGGTACATAATTCAAGCTGAAATACTGTAGCTGATCTCTATTGCTTTTATGTTTAATAGCAAAATGCCTAGCGACTGATAACTTAAATCCTTATTCACTATAGCGCGCATGTGTTCCAAAACCCTTATTTTTACATTGTGAACAGTGATGCCAATATACCTCAGGCCACAAGGGTACATCAGGCAATAGACAGCATAGCTCGTTTGGCATGTCATAAATTTATTAATGGTCTTCCGGTTTTGTAACCCTTTGATCTCTTATGTCAATGCTCTTTTGCTGAAGGCACAAGCTTTGCACTTTCCCGATGGGTAAAATCCTCTCATTTCGCTCAATGTCCCTTGTTTTGCTGGAATCATATCTAAATGGCTTTGGACCAATCTGTCTTTCAGTGATCTAGCTTTCCAAAAGGTTTTCTGGGGAACTGGTGGGACATCCATCCCAATGATCATGTCTGGTTTTAAAACATGACAGTTTCTCCGGAGAATATTTCTTAATGATTTGGCATCCTCTGAATAGGTGGTGATTAAACGGAACTTGCCCTCATCCTTTTTTCTCTCTTTATGAACTTTAGCGTTCCCTATTACCTTTTCTCTCTTGATTTTGCTGACTTTTTCTAAAGTGGTTTCCAGTAGGTCTCTATTGTAACATCTGGCCATGAATCTTCCAAGGCTCTCTTTGGCTGCTACATCAAAGTCGCACTGCCTAGAGCAGTTGCGTATTAGCCGCAAAAATTCCCCATAAGGTACACTGTTCTTTAGTCTTATGAGATGGCTGCTTGTAGCGTGCAACGTGCTGTTGCCTGCGGTGGGTTTGTGATACAAAGCAGTTGAGATTCTACCATCCAATATCTCAACCTTGAGATCAAGATAGTTCACTGCACTGCCACTGAACTAATTTGCCCCGTAATTTGTAAGTTAACTTCATTGTTGTTGAGATGTTAGATGTATTCTTCTGCTTTGTCGACCGACCCCCTCCATACCAGGAAGAGGTCGATGTATCTATACCAGATTACTATTTCTTTAGTCCAGACCTCATTGGCTGGAGACCAGGTCACCTGCGCCTCCCACCAGCCCACAAATACATTTGCGTATATGGGGGCGAAGCAGGTGTCCATCGCAGCCCCCAAGACCCGCCTATATAGGTCCCCCTGAAATAGAAAAATGTTATTTAGTAGGTAAAATTGAATTAGCTCAATAAACATATTGTTATGTTTCATGAATTTAAGTGATCTTTTTCTTAGAAAGAACTCGATTGCATTGAGTCCATGTCCATGATTGATGCACGTATATAGACTTGTAATGTCTAATGCTATCAACTTAAATGATTACCATTTCCGATTTTCAATATGGGAAATAAAGACTTTTGTGTCCTTGATGTATGAGGACAGTTGCAGGACTGATTGAAATAAGAAATAGTCCACAAACATTGACAGGTTTTCGGTAAGACTTCCCAAAGATGACAGCATGGGTCTCCCTGGAGGTTTGATACTGTCTTTGTGAATTTTTGGTAAGTGATAAAACGTCGGTATTACTTGATTGGTGATTCTAAGAGATATTCTTCTGTATCCAGCATAGACTTGTTATGCCATTTCTTAATTAATGCATGATACTTTCTTGATACCTTGTTTTCGTTGTCAATTCATAATAACGTTTGTTCAGCATTTGATGAAGAGCTTCATCCACATATTGTTCCCTCGGCATCAGGACAATATTTCCTCCCTTGTCAGATGGCTTACAGATCATTTTCGTGTCTTTTTGTAGATTTTTTAAAGCTTCTTCTTGTGTTTTTGTCAAATTTCTTCCTTTTGTCATTGGTTTAGTATCTTCCCGGAGCTTAACCAGATCTTTAATTACTGACTCTGAGAAAGTGTCAATAGCGTCTGAGGGCATTTGTGACAAGAATTGTGAAGTTGGAATTGTCAGAAATCGAGCGAGAACATGGCGGCCGGCGAGTGGTGGGTCACGGAGGCTCCCGAAGGTCAGGAGGATAGGAATGTTAATTCATCGTTGAAGTACCAGGATTTATACATCAAAAGCATTTACAAATCAAAATGACTTATGGTCTGAGATAACGGAATATCTACAAACCTGTTGCTGGTTATTTTTTTGTTGTTGGTACTGATTGCATGCAGCCGCGAACGCCATCTCAGCTGCTGCCCATCGGGAGATGCCAGTGCGGGAGTTCTGATGGATGCTTGGGGAAAGCAAACACCGAGGTGCGGCGTCTGAAGGTCTCGAGAGGCTGTTTGACTTCACGTTGTCCCCGGGGGTCTGAGTGGCGCG
This sequence comes from Lissotriton helveticus, assembly GCF_964261635.1. Classification (NCBI taxonomy): domain Eukaryota; kingdom Metazoa; phylum Chordata; class Amphibia; order Caudata; family Salamandridae; genus Lissotriton; species Lissotriton helveticus. Next base: position 1,477,368,474 of record NC_136065.1, read on the forward strand.
ACGGAGATTGTTGGCGAGGCGGTGAATGCTGTGGGAGAGGGCGTGGAGTCGGCGGTGGACTCTGAATATCTGCAGAGATCTAATTTGCGAGGTGTAGGCTTGGGGAGAGTGCCGGTTACCCGTGGAGACCTGGGTCTTCTCTGGGCTCGTGCTGCTGCTTGCCTGAGGCGAACTCGGAATGCAGGCAGCCTGATTTACTTCCAAAGCTGTCTAGGCATAGGCAAAGGCAAAAGAAAAGACGTGGAAGAAGACGAAAGAGGTGAACTCTACTTTCAAGTAGAACAACATATGCAGCACACAGTGAGCTGGTTATAAAACAACAGATACCAGCTAATAAGGGTAAGGAGAGGGGAGTAAAACTGGAAAATCTATCTATAAGTTGTCTAGAAAAGCACAAGGAAGGAAAGCAGACTGTGAGAGGAGAGAAACTGGCTAACACCTCGCCCCGTATAGTCCCTGGGCAAATACAATCTAGATATACTCTGAGGAGCGCTAAGCTAAAAATTAATATGCTCTATTCGCAGGATACAGAACAAAGGACACTTTTAACTCCAGTAACTCTAAGTCATGCGCTGTTAAAAACTCCGAAGACGAAGAAAAAACTTTCAATACAGAGTAAAAAAAAGGGCGCAGGAATACGGGAAAATAAAGACCTTGCTAAAACAAAGACTGTATTACCAGCTCAACACGCATTTAAATCAACATCGTCTCTCCGAATCTTTTTTTAAACTACTCCCGCTATATTAGTGCTAAAATCGGGAGTAGAGATTTCATCACAGGATACCAATACTGTATGTGATTCAAACACCCCTCAGAGTAATGCACAGGTCATCCTAAGCAGTATTCCTACATCCAATAAATGTCATCCACTTATGATTGAGGAAACTCTGCTAGAGGATAATTCACAAGATATGGAGATGTTAAATATATCATAGAATGCATCAGGGAAAATACCTAGGGACTTGGAGCAGGAAATACAGGGCAGCCCGATGTACAAAATACACTGTATGAAACACAGACTTCCCAAGCACCGTCAACAATACATCAGTATAAGCCGAATGATGTTAATAAAGGAGAAAACAATGGAGATGTATTAAATAACCCTCAACTAGCCAAGCCAGCTCAGATGTGCGATTTACTTCAGGCATTGTCAAAAGAGATGAAAGAAAGGTTTTCATTCTCTAATCAGTCTGATAATAAAATCTCTTATGAAAAATTTGAATCTAAATTAGATTTGTTGGCTGTCCGAACAAATGCCCTTGAAGAAACGGTAGCCAACTTAGTAACACAGAATATAATGTAAAACGCATAGCAATACTAAATGATAGAGGGCTATAAATACAATATAAACTGGAATTGCTCGAGAACTCACAAAGGAGAAATAACATTCATCTTCTTAAAATTCCACAAGGGATGGAGGGAAGTAACCTGAAAGAGTTTGTAATAAAACCTATAAGGCAGGCAACCCATATCGAATGCTCAGAAGAAGTACTTTGGGCTGATATACAAAGAGTACACAGGGACCCTTTTAGGCCCAGCAAAATAAAACGAGGCCCAGGAAAATCGTGGTGAATTTCTTAACTTATAGTTTAAAGGAAGACATTTTAAACAAAGCCATTAAACTAAATTCTCTATACGCAGAAAATTTAACATTTGAGATACGCTCAGATGTTTCTGCAATCACTCCATCCAGACAATGGGAACTGGGGAAACTGATTGACCTGTTAAACAAATTCGGAGCACAACTAAAATTCCCAGCATCATTGAAGGTTATGCACAAGAACAAAATGCAAGTATTTAAAAGGGTAGAAGATGCTGAAAGTTTCCTAAGTTCACTATCAGTGACCATGAGACAACAAAATAAAAGAAGCAAAGCATTTAAGATGAAAAATACGAATTTTAAAAAAAGTATTCCCTGCCCTGAAGGGGGAGCTCCATAGGCCTAGGTAGAGGCCATTGAAGAAGAAATTGGGGGTTCTCCATGGGAGGGTTCACTAGAGAAGGGAGGGAAGGTAAGAGGGGGGGGAGCACAGGGCGGGCAGCAAAGGGAAAAAAAACAATAAATGTCCAATTCGCCAGAATAAAATTAAAGTCATAAGAAAGAAATCTGAGAGATGAGCCACCCATCAGGAGATCCAGTGTTTAAATTAAAGTTACTTTCCTGGAATCTAAATGGATTAAGAACGAATTATAGAAGGCAAAAATTATTTCAATATCTAAGGGACACCACAGAGCAAATCCTCATACTACAAGAAACCCATTTACTAGAAAATGAGCTATAGGAATTCTGTCAAACTCAAAAGTGGATCCAAGTTGTGGTCTGTACAACTCAGTCATGTCCATCTATGGGTGTAGCTATAATTATAAAAAAGAAAAATAGCTATCTCTTAGAGAAAAGCACGGCAGATAAAATGGGGAGATGGGTCATAACTAAAATAAAAATACATTTGCACAAATTTACAGTTGTGGGCTATTATGGTCCGAACACGGATGACACGACTCCCTTTAAAAATCTACTAGCAGAGCTATTAAATTATAAAGATCCATTAATATTAGCGGGAGACTTCAATGTAGTACTAAATCAAGTTCTAGATACATCAAGCACAAGTAGATCCATTCAGAATTTTAAAACAAGAACATTAATCCAGAATGAGATGAAACAACTAGCGTGGTAGGATGTCTGGAGGTCGAAAATGGGTAACAGAGGAGAATATACATTTCACAAAAAGAAATATAAACATAAGTCCAGATTAGATTATTTTCTCCTAAATACATCATTAAAACAATGGGTGCAAGATATTAAACACATTGGGTTATATTTATCCGACCACTCAGCAGTATCTTTAGAACTCAATGTTCCGATTAGACCAAGTATCAGGAGATGGACACTAGAACGTGCTATCTTATTAGAAGAAGATATAATAGAGAAACTAAGCTTAGAAACAGAGAGCTTTTTCACATTAATTTAGGCACTGCACCTATATATATTGTTTGGGATGCTTATAAAGCATTCATAAGGGGTCAGATAACTGCTATACAAATTCCGAGACATAAAAAGTATAAAGCTGAAATTGAGACCATAGAAAGCGAGATACAAAAAATAGAATATGATCTCCATATACAACAAAGCACTTTACTTAATGTCGAGATGTCTCAAAAATTAGAAACTCTTAGATTAAATCTAGAAGAAATCTTAGAATCAAGGCTAAAAAAGAAATGGCAAGCCAGTAAAATATCTCATTTTGAATATGGAGAGAATTGCTGGAAGCTTCTGGTGTGGAAGACAAAGCAGGACATAGCCAGAAGCAACATTAATGAGATTAAGTCAGATTCCCAAGATGTAATATACAACTCTCCAGTTGATATTGAGAAAATCTTTCATGCGCATTTTGAAAAGGTGTACCATGAAGATTTAAATGTTCAAGAATTAGAGATAAGGAACTGGTTGGGTCAAACATTCTTAAATAAAATTACGGATGAGGCATCTAGAAACATTGTTAGAGCGATCTCAATGGTAGAAATTGGAGAGGTAATAACAGCAGGCAAATCCGGGAAATCTGCAGGCCCGGATGGTCTATCAGCAGAGCTATATAAAGTTTTAAAGGGTGTTCTCACTCCAATCATGCTGACATTATTCACTCATATTTTTGAACAAGGTGGAGATATACGATCGTCATCGAATGAGGCAACTGTTGCATTATTTCTTAAACCTGCTAAACCATCTTGTTCATGCGATTCATATCAACCTATCTCTTTGCTCAATATAGACTATAAAATCTTTTCAAAAATATCGGCAGAGTGATTAAACAGAGTGGCATGGAATTTATTACACCATGATCAGAAATGATTTGTTAAAGGTAGGGGGATAAAAGACCTTATGTACAACTTGGTCGGAGCGATAGATATAGCAACCCTACACAAGACTCCCCTGGCAGTAATAACAATTGACGCCACAAAGGCATTCAACAGAGTCAATTGGACATATTTAAAATTCACATTAAAAGAAAATAATATAGGGAAAAATATTTCTAGGGCAATTGCATTGATAGATAAATCACCGTCGGCCAGAATTTTGGTAAACGGAAATCTATCTGATGCAGTTTAAATCCAAAGAGGTACTCGGCAGGGCTGTCCCCTATGCTTTTTAATTTATACACAGAAATGTTAGCTGAACACATGACAAAATACCTGCTTTTATATTTAGAGAATGAAACAAAAAGGTGGCATTATATGCGGACGATCTCATGATTTATCTGACAAATTTAGACACCATCCTCCCGTTAATATACCAGGAAGCACAACATTTCGGAAAGATTTCAGGCTATGAGATAAACGAAACCAAAACTGAATGCATGACTTGGAATTTGGGAGATTCTACCCACCCAACAAAAAAAACAATAAGATATTTAGGAATAGTGATCTCACAAGACATTGAAAAAATTATGGAAATAAACATACATAAAATTAGTAAAGAGATACAGAGTTCTATAACTGGATGGACATATCTCCCGTTAACACTGATCGGAAGAATAAACCTAATAAAAATGATAATGTTCCCAAAAATAATTTTTTTATTACAAAATATACTGTTGGCTTTTAAGGAGAAATCTTTAAAGTCTCTACAGGCAAAACTGAATGCATTCATCTGGGCTCCAAAAGGTACACATATTACTTGGAAGAAATTGCGAAGGAAAAATAACAAAGGAGGCTTGTGTCTCCCATACTTAGTTATGTATGCAAGAACTTTTTTCCCTACAAACAGGAAAAATGCTAATGAATACACCTGATGGGTCAGACATTGGTATAACGTTTAATTAATTAACGAAGGAATTCATCAATGGGGCCAGTTAGCCCCGAATGGGACTTTACTATCTTGGGAAGAGATGAATCTATTGGCAAACAGTGATCTTTTTAAATTTAAATACTGGCAAATAAGCAGTTGGCATCATTCAGTGGGCTCAGATGTAGGACTATCTAATGAACTGGAATCAACGTTAACCAAAAATATGGTAAAGAAAAAAGAAGTGGCAACCGTATATTGGCTATTAATGGATATGGAAGACAGTGAAATAAAGTTACCAATGGAATTCTGGGGAGATAACTTGCCTGGCTGCAACATCGAAGAATTATGGCAAGTATCTCATGATATTTTACACACAACAGTACAACCTGAAAATTTCAAAAGAAACCATGTTTTTTGTATTCACAGGGTTTATTGGACTCAATCTAAACTTGCAAAATATTCAAAGGGTCTGACCCCAAAATGCTCAAAATGTCTCGAGATAAAGGCGAATGACATTCACATGTTTCTAACCTGCCCAAAACTAAGTCAGTACTGGGAGGAGATAAATAGAGGTATGGAAAGCATATTTGGGGTAACCATACAGGTGAGTATAAACCTAGTCTTTTTCGGGTTGCCAATCCAATATAAGTCAATGTCAAAGGGGGAAAACAAATTATGTTTATATTTGATTTTGATTGCACGCAGAGAAATATGTTCTTAGACTCGGTGACTTTTATTAGATATACAAGGAAGATGGATAGGGCTAGATTAAACAACTGGAATAACAATAGAAATAATAATATTTGGGCCCCATGCGAAAGTTGGTTGGACACATTGGGTTAATACAAAAAAGTTTATATTGGTCCAATGATTAAGCCTTACACAATTTTTTTTTACTAATTCTCTTTGGCTCTCGTGGTTAGTTCAGAGAGATATAGAGCCATTATCTAGAGAAGCTCTGTGTAAAAGTTGGTTTAAAAGTGCTGACCGGTGCCTCTTGCTCGATCCTTCGGCATCTCGTTCTCAGAGTTGCTGATTCCTCCTGCTTTTCGCCTGGTTGTTCTCATCCTTGGCATAATTCCTCTAATAATTCCAGAGTCGTCAAGTCATCTACTGTCAGTAGATCTGTATCCTTAATTTTCCCTTTGATTTGTCTTGCTTCCTTGATGGTTGGCTTTAACTTGAAATGTTTATGCAATTTAAGCTTTCACACAAATTTAAAAAGTTCAATTCTGGTTTGTGTAAATTCAAAAAGGGTCTGAGGGCAGAAAGTTTGACTCAATTTTAGTACCGATTCTTCGGTCGTTGTTAAAATCCTTGACATCAAATTTACAATAGTCAGATTGTCAGCCTTGTTTACCATGTCGCCCCCCTCTTGGTCCTTGTGACTCTTTGTGTCACATTGCCTCTTCCTCTTCCAACCATCCCTTCTGGTTTGTCTGCATCTGTTTCCGGGGGTTTGCTCTTCCCTCCTCTCAGCCATGACTGTCGGATTAAGTTGAACTCCTTGTGAAAAGGAGTATTTCTTTGCCCTCCAGAGGGTCCTGCCAACTCTTCTTCCGATTGTTCATTTTCTGTTATGTCTGATTCAGAGGTCTCGACTCTTGTTGGTGCAGAGGTTGGTGTCCTTTCTTCTTTGACATCTCTTTTCTAGGTCCTTCGAATTTTTTCGCAAAAGTCAGTACCCTGCCTATTGCATAATCTCGCTCATCCTGCTCAAATCTTTCTTGTTTCTATGTCGAATTTTCAATTCATATTGCTGCAAGTGTTTCTTCATGATTTCTCTTAGTTCTTCTTGTCTGTTTTTATCTGTATCTTTATCTTTGATTATTTCATCTTCCAATATTTGTATTTCTGCTAGAGCCTTGGTTCTATCACCCCAAGTGATTCTTGCTGCTTCAATATAGTTCTGGAGGGAGGTCGCCTCCCACCATTTGCGCATTTCGCGCTCATACAGTCTCTCCAGCTTGGTAAATTGAGTCTTCAAGGTGTTGAGTGTATTTTGATTCTCAGTAATGCCAACTTGCATTGTGTCAGTATTCTTTTTCTTAAACAAACCGGCGGCTGCCTCTCTGCATGCTGTCTCACTGTACATATAGAATGTCCGTTAAGTAAGAGCTCCGGTCCCGGGCTCTGGCTGAATTAAAAGTTTGATTGCTTTCACTACCCCTCGCCGAGACTTGGATATTTCCCACTCACTCGTAATCTCTCCAAACATATGGCTTACCAGAGAGTCTGAAGATTGGATATCACATTGACTCCTTTCGTCCGTGGTCCATCATGTGTCTGTTCGGATGTGGTTATTTCCGGGACGGTGCCTCCGTATTTAAATCACTGCTCCTCCGCACCTTTTTGCCATCGGATCACTCATGCGGCAGGTGCTTAATACACGTTGGTGCTCCATGTCCAATATATGCTCCAATGCTCTCTCCCATCCGGAAAAAAGGCAATAGCATTCGCAGGGTTAGATTTCCGCAATCTCTTTCAATTCACAGCGCTTCGAAACAAACGCGCTTCGGGGTGTGCCTTCCTCAGAGTTTGCGTTCCACACTGACAGGCGCCATCTTAAAAACCATATTCGTGCATCATGGAAACAAAGGACAGTATCGCCACATTATTTGGCTCCATCTTTGAATGTACACATTGCAAACAATTCATCAGTAAATACATAATTAAAATGTTTACAAGATTCTCTGTTCAACTTATTGTTTTAAAAGACGTAAGTTGATACCAAGTGCTGTAATATTCGCACTGTTATTACAAATGCATTTGTGTTTTCTTTTTTTCATTTTGTTATTTGATATTCACTATACACTTGCTGCAAATATATATCTACAATATTTACATCTTGTTTTTACACGAAACCCCTCATGTGTCACTCCGCAGATACTGATCTTGCCATGTATTGGCAAAAGGCAGTCCCGAAATATAGAACTACCAAATGTTTCCCTCTTAGTTCTCACACATATATACACATATATATATATATATTCACAGAAAAAACCATAGGTTATAGACCATATATAGTTAGGAATTAGCATTTACAAAACCTTGAAAATTCACTGAAAAAACCATAGGTTATAGACCATATATAGTTAGGAATTAGCATTTAGAAAACCTTATTTTACTCACACAAAACCATTGAAATTCCATATATAGTTAGTTGCACTAACTATATATCGCGCACCCGCAATCCACTGCTGATGATGTCACATATTACATCATTCATGACATGGTCAGTGACATCACTGATGACATCACTGATGACATCTCAAATGACATCACTGATGACAACATCCAGTGACTGTATGTTTCTGTAAAGTTAAAATATGTCTTAGATATTGAAGAATGAGTGGATGTATAAGTGTCTGGATGAAGGATTTAGTAGGTGCGTGACTGACTGTATGAGTGAGTGATTAAATGTGTCTCACTGAATGCATGGGTTAGAGACTAAACTGTCTTAATTTGTGCATCATTATGTCTGTTGTGATGTAAACTGCTGCATGTGTTGATCATTAGCTATACGAGAGGCTATATGTGTTATTAATTGGTTGCCCAAGTATTTCTATGGGAGATTGAGTTTGTGTGGGGGTGGCTGGAAGGTGTGTGACTCTGTGCATAGATGTGTGAGCAGTTTATTCACTAGGTGTATGAGTTCAAGAGTGCATGTGGAAACAGCTACATGGGCAGTTGACTGTGTGCATGAGTGTATTGATGAGTGAATGGATATCTCAATGCTACATGTCATAGTAAGTACATATGTAAAACACAGTACATGTGAGAGTTGGCATATATAAATAACTGTGCATGAGAGCCACTGAGTGAGTGGTTGTATCGATCATTGTGAACTTGTATCAGGGATTGTATAAGAGAGTAAATATGTGTTAGTATATGTTTCAATAAGTAAGGTGTGTATAACTGTATAGTTGAAGAAATGGAGGTGAGATTGTTTCTTTGCATGACTGACTGGGTGTGTGAGTAACTCCATGGATGAGTGGCAGTGTGTGAGTGTCTGTATACACTGAGTGTATCTAAGGTTATATTAGAGTCTGAAGAGGTTTATCGTATTAGCACAAGAATGATGCCAAATGAGACGTCATCAGTGATGTCATCAGTGATGTCATTTGAGATGTCATCAGTGATGTCATCAGTGATGTTACTGACCATGTCATGAATGATGTAATATGTGACATCATCAGCAGTGGATTGCGGGTGCGCGATATATAGTTAGTGCAACTAACTATATATGGAATTTCAATGGTTTTGTGTGAGTAAAATAAGGTTTTCTAAATGCTAATTCCTAACTATATATGGTCTATAACCTATGGTTTTTTCAGTGAATTTTCAAGGTTTTGTAAATGCTAATTCCTAACTATATATGGTCTATAACCTATGGTTTTTTCTGTGAATTTCATTGGTTTTTTAACAGCTAATATCTGTAGCTGTAAAATGTATTCTTCTTTAAATCCAAAAATATATTTTATATGTTTATGAATAATTTTTTTTTTAAATATTTTTTTTTCTTCGTTCCCGCTTCGCGAATCGGGAAGCTTCCCGTTAGCTGACCTTGATGCCGCGAAATAGACCGCGAGCCGGTAAACGTTTCTTTACCGCAAGTGCCGCGTTAGAAAACAACATCGTGACGCCTCCCGTCCGCATGACGTTTCACGTTGTCGCGTGATACGTCATATGACGTGCTACGTTAGCGAACTGGTACGCGAAGCGAGTCGCAAAGCGCAGGTTTCTGGAAGCAAACCGGGAGGCCCTGCAAAGCGCTTAACGTAAACACAGCAAGTCATGTGACTTGGTAATAACACTTTTCATTGGTTCATTTCACTTTTGGTTTCCTAATGATGTAAGACTAGGTCATATAATCTAAAATGAACACTTTTGATTGGTTGAGAACTCTTGTTTTTCCCAAATGATGAAAATCCCTCCTTCTTTCCTCACTCTGACTTTCATCATTGTGAGAGAAAGACCCTTTGTGATCACTGAGCAATGGCTTCTTTAGTAGCTTCAGCTGGTGCTTCCCCACCACCTCCACCACATCCAAGGAAGAGTGGACCACCTGCTCAAGTTCTAATTCAACAAGAAGAAGAAGAAGAGGAACAGGAGGACGAGCACGAAGAGAGGCAGTTTTTGCCTGAGCAGCCCAGGACGTCTCACCGGAAAGAAAACTTCATTTGGCAATTTTTTAAAATTCCCAAAGGTCAGAAAAAAGTAAATGCAAGATACGTAACTTGCCTTATATGTCAAGATAGACTGTCCAGAGGGACCGACAAAAAATACAGTTTCGGAAACTACACAATGCATCGCCATATGACTAGGTGGCATCCTAACAACTACAGTGCTGCACAGTTTCGGAACGACCTAGATAATCTCCCTATTATGGCCAGAAGATCTGTTGTACCGGAAGTAACGGGACCAGAGGGCAGGGAGATGGTGCCAAATATACAAATGAGATTTGGTGATGTAAAACACATCTGCGCATTTTGCGATGGATTCATTTCCTACGGAGAAAAAAGCATCACTCTGATCAACAGAGCTATTGACTATCATATGCAAGTTTGTCCGAAACGCCCAAAATAATAAATACTTCTTTTTTTTGTTTTGTTGCTCCTGTTGAGCCCTTTACAATGAATCGTTTTCATTGCCCCCTCCAAGAAAAACCCAAAAAAATATAAAACTGTTCCGAAAAATTCAAAAACAGTAAAAAAATGTTCAGAAAAATAAATAAAAAAGTTCTTTTCAGAACTACCTCCCCGTTATTAAAAAATTGGTACAATATTTGGAATTGTGCCAACCTCTATTTCTCTTAGTTCGCTTCCTAGTTCGCTCGCTGGTACGCGAACCGGAAGCGAACCAAAAACAGTAAGTATAAGGGAAGGAAACAGACACTTATGTTAAAAGAAACACAGCTATAAGGGAGTAAACTAGAGATACCATTACCCGTAATCCACTGCTGATGATGTCACATATTACATCATTCATGACATGCTCAGTGACATCATCAGCAGAGGATTGCGGGTTTTTTGGCAACATGCCTTATCCACGGTTTAATAACGCTGCCTATTGCTTTATATAAGTTTTCAAATTGTATGAAATATATACCAATAGGTCGTTATGAACCTTTAGGTAGTGCTTTTCTTCATGAGGTCTGGTCGCTTCCATACACATACAGATGTTTCAAAGATGATCAAGAAGTTTATCTGAATGGAGAGGAATGCACTGAGACGCCAGATCATTCACTAATGTGTAGGCACATACAGTTACACGGTTCATGCAACAAACACCGACCAAATATGGCTTGCGTGTTGCAAGGCACGCCAGTTCCTGCTATCATCCCCACGTTCAAGTTGTTGGAAAATGGTAGTTATTTGATGCTCAATAATGAAGATTGTTCTGAGTTAATTAAAAGTATTCCTTTTATCGTAACAGTAAGTGAACGGGTTATTTGCTGCAGAAATGTTCTATTTCCTCCCACACATGAACATAGGGAGTTTTCAATCTGGCCACAAATACCAACCTTGGGACACGTTTCAACGGCATGGCAAGAATAAGAGCTCTTTTGTCTCAGAGAGAGGTGGCCTTGAGTTCGGCCCGTGAAACTTTCGTACTTCACATAGCGAACACCCATACAGAGGTGCACACCCTTTTCAATTAAGATTTGCCTTTCAATTTCAGCAACATGTTTCCGACTATCTTTAACGCATCCTCCACAAAGTCCCTGGCACACTTTTTTAAAGTTGTTACCAGTGGTCTCGTGACTTCATTTGAGAAAATCTTTGGAGTCATCCCTGCTTCCTTTCATTGTATTTTCTGCACTCTGGTTCGTAGATTGGCATTTTTACTTGCATTACCAGCGGACGCTCTTGTGCTTTTTTACATTTTTAAATATGGATGTCCCTCCTATGCAACCTCCGACCCTGCAGCTGCTGACACTGTTCCGCAATCGCATGCTAGAATATTATGGCACAATGCCGTTGGCGATATTAAGCACGGCATATGGATTATCTTTTCGGTTCTCCTACTTCACCTGTGTCCAGCCTGTATTTCACTGCCTGACCTGTGATTTCGATTGGGCCATTGATTTGTGTCTCTGCGGACCGGTTTCTCCTGACGTCGACTTTAATCAGCTGATGACTCCTATCATTACTCACGAGTTGGTTTGTCCTGGCGAAAGGATTATGGCTGTGGCATTGATGCATGGACTACTTGGTCCCTGGAATTTACTGGCGGCAGCACAGTCTTTCTTGGAACAGAGCTTTCTTGAAAACCCACCGAGCTGTCCTCTGATGGTGATAGAGGATCCGGTGCTGGGAGAGCACGTATGTTCTTTTCCGCTTTTAAATTGGATGGCTGAACTGTTTTCGGATGAAGACGGTGACTTCCTATTGGAGGCTGTTGCAGCTTATTTTGCATACACAGTTATGTCATAGACCTTTTTCATGTTTGATATGCTGAGTACTAGCATTTCATTGACAATTCATTGACTTATTTGTCAAGTTTTTATTATTTACCTTGCCTATTGGCTTAAGACTCGATAAAGTACTTGGCTGTTTTATTTTTCTTTAGCATTAAATTTTCCTAGTTTTTAATGCTTTACCTTGCGGACCGTCCACATATAAACTTGCAATCTGCTCTCATGAGATGGCACTTCTATTATCTTATTCAGTTCGTTTCCGGATCATGAGGAGGTGTCATCTAGGTCCTGGATATCTTTACACCGTGTTAAGTTAGCATGGGCTCATTACCGGTTTAAACGCCATTTTTCCTTTTTTGCAACTTCTGCACACGACACTTAGTTGTTGCTTTAGCTTTCCACCTAGTAGTTCATCGTGGTTTACATGAGAATAATATGTTATTGGTCTACTATCTGCTTTACTTGTTAAACTATATCTGTACAGCGAGTGCTAAAGTTTCAAGAACAACACGATACAGAATTGTTATGAGGTCTGATCTCCACGACTTCATACTCATAACATAAGTGCAACTTCTGCCAATTCTGGGCATGAGGCGGGTTTTATATTGCTTTGCCGAACACACATACACAACAGTTGATGCGGTTCACATGAAGAGAGAGCTGGTGTATGCTGATGTGATTCCTTCAAATCTAAGACACTAAAGTATGGGCACGCCCTAAACCAACACAAAGAGACCTTCTTAGCAAATAATATAATATGTGTATTAGGGAGGGTGAGATATAAGCAGCCGCGGGCCGTGGAGGGAGTTACGATGGGGCAGGGAGGCGGGGAGGGGGAGAAGCAGGGTGGAGCCCTCTCTACCTTGCCCCTCCCCCTCCCCGCCTCCCTGCCCCACCGTAACTCCCTCCACGGCCCGCGGCTGCTTATAAGTGTTGCTAACTCTTATTCATTTACAGCATGTTAACATACTGTCACCATTCGCTTTTTATGTACTAGTAACTATGCTGGTAATTTTGCTACTGATAATATGTGTACTTGTATTCTCCACCCTGCTTCTCCCCCTCCCCGCCTCCCTGCCTCACCGTAACTCCCTCCACGGCCCGCGGCTGCTTATAAGTGTTGCTAACTCTTATTCATTTACAGCATGTTAACATACTATCACCATTCACTTTTTATGTACTAGTAACTATGCTGGTAATTTTGCTACTGATAATATGTGTACTTTTATTATCTAAGGTACTACGCCTGAGAAGACGGCATTAGTAAATAAACATTTCAAATACACATCTGTTCTTCTTAACTCCATGTTCTGGTTTCTAAGAAATCTATAACGACCGACTGTTCATGAGTTCCACGTATCCTGAGGTACTATAAGTTCATATTCTGGATTGTCTAAACATTGAGAGTTTGTTATATCCAATGTGACACTGTACCTAGCTTGCTAAGGAGTTTTTGATTACTAACGTGAGTTTTGGGACACCCTAATTCGCCGAGGTTCCAATCCTCTGTCCACAGTTCTGTGTGAGAACAGAAACCCTGCGACAGGGGCACCCCCGACCCTTGCTGGAGCTTCATCACACTTGCGATACAACTCCAGCAATGCGCCACCTTTACGGCACAGATACATCACGCATCTGTGCTGTTTTTGCCCCATGATGCGCCGCATTGTAAATGCAGCACACCATAGGTGACGGAACAGCGGCACAAAATGACTAACACATCCCTGGTGATGCGCCAGTCATCATAAATGTATCCCTATGCTTCTTATCTTGTTAGAGATGAACCGCCATATGTATCATCAAAGTTATTTGCATTTCCTAAATAGCGAACTTTAAGGAATAAATAGCGATTCTTTACCATTCCTAGTTTGCGATGAGCTATTTGCTAATTAGCCGAATGTAGCCCAATGAAGCCCAATGTAGCCCAATGTAGCCCAAAGATGGCCGCCAGACACACAAAAAAACAAATGTAGCCCAAATATCAGCCAGATGTAGCCCAACTATAGCCCAGTGACAGAATGACCAATCAGCTTCGCAAACCTCCGTTACGCGAAGCGGAGCGCTGTTACAGATATATATCTTTTTTTGAACGTTAATTTCTCAAAATCCACTGGAGCACATATATTGAGACCTAGCAAAGGCACATCGGGCTACCAGTCCCTAATATTTTGCCAAGTTTCGTGCAAATCCATTCAGCCGTTCAATTATTATTATTTTTTTTTTTTTTTTGCCCCGCGGGGCCCTTTTAAAACCTCCACATCAAACCTAGGGGGTCAGCGAGGATCTACTATGCCCCCTTATAGTTATTTCCCCCTTTGTTTTGACCTCCTCTTGTCTCTCGATCCTACCGAGAGACAAGATGGCGGCCGCTACGGACTGTTTGGAATGTTGACAGACGCCGGAGAACCAATCAGCTTCGCTTCACAAAGCTCCGTTGCGCGAAAAGTCCGCGAACCAGTGCGCTGCCCGGTCCGCTGTTACAGATATATATCTTTTTTTAAACGTTAATTTCTCAAAATCCACTGGAGCACATATATTGAGACCTACAAAAGGCACATCGGGCTACCAGTCCCTACAATTTTGCCAAGTTTCGTGCAAATCCATTCAGCCGTTCGGGCTAAAAGTGAGGCCAACCGCCCTATGGAAAACTCAATGTTAAAAACACGTTTTGGGACCCCCCTTTTTTCTCGGCCCCCACTGGACGAACCCCCCCCAAATTTTCAAGGGCTGCTCAGAAACAAAATGTGCCATTTTCCTGAAAGTTTCAGCCAATTCCGTCCACAAACGCCAAAGTTATTAGACATAGAATTTTCAAAAAACCCATAGAGAAAAAATCCTAACTATATATACCTACTGGCGACCGCCAGTAGGTAATATATATATATATATATATATATATATATATATATATATATCCAGCCATATGCAGATCCCATTAAGAATGCAGCCTCACAAAGGTAAATGTTCGCCCACTTTAATAGGTAAAACAGCCTGCCAGCAGGAGTACAGCACAGGAAACAGAGTGTTCGCTGTTAAAAAACGCCAGACGCGTTTCAGGATATTGTCCTTTCTTCAGTGGCGTGTAAAGGCAAACTGATTGGTGCAAGCGCTAAAGCTGAAAACACTTCGTGTCAAATCACCTGCTCAAATAGGCGTGGCCTCTTGCGGGGTCTTCTGGGTGATGTAGTGTTTTCATTAGTCAAACCTCAGTGGGCGCGCCTGCACACCTTCAGGCTGTGAGCCTCAATAATGCGTGTCTCTGTGGAGGCTCCTGCCCCGCTTTATGGACTGTCAACCGGGGCTCGGCGCTGTCTTCCTCTGCTAGAGTCCAGCTCCGCCTTTGCTCCATACCGATGGTACCACCTGGATGCCATCGAGGATCCGCCGGAGCGACAGGCGCATTCTCGCGACCGGGACGGCCGCTATACATCCAGCCATATGCAGATCCCATTAAGAATGCAGCCTCACAAAGGTAAATGTTCGCCCACTTTAATAGGTAAAACAGCCTGCCAGCAGGAGTACAGCACAGGAAACAGAGTGTTCGCTGTTAAAAAACGCCAGACGCGTTTCAGGATATTGTCCTTTCTTCAGTGGCGTGTAAAGGCAAACTGATTGGTGCAAGCGCTAAAGCTGAAAACACTTCGTGTCAAATCACCTGCTCAAATAGGCATGGCCTCTTGCGGGGTCTTCTGGGTGATGTAGTGTTTTCATTAGTCAAACCTCAGTGGGCGCGCCTGCACACCTTCAGGCTGTGAGCCTCAATAATGCGTGTCTCTGTGGAGGCTCCTGCCCCGCTTTATGGACTGTCAACTGTCAATATATATATATATTACCTACTGGCGGTCGCCAGTAGGTAGTTATAGTTAGGACCTAGTTTCCATAGGAAATCGTCAACATTCTATTTGGATTAACTTTGGCCCTGGTGGATGAATCCCAAAACGTGTTTTCTCCATGTTATTTTCCATAGGACGTTTAGACCCGGCTACAGGTCGAACGGCTGAATGGATTTATAAGAAATTTGGCAAAACTGTAGAGTCCGGCTCGCAGATTACGCTTTTTGTGGAATGGTGTAAATCCGTTCAGTAGTTGTTGAGAAAATTAAAGTTAAAGTCAATTATATATCTATAAGCGCGGACGGGTGCGCGCACTCAAGCGGCTGCGTGCGCCCGGAATTTTTTTTTGCTGCGTGACGTCTGCTAACGTTCGATTTGAAGGAAATCAGGAAGTGTTGACCGCCATTTTGTCACTGCGAGTAAATATATTGTCATTTCAAAGCGTTGGAACATGGAAAGGGGAGAAGGTAGAGATTGTTTTGCTGCGTAGGTTTTCTCAGGGTGTGCAGTAAGGACCTTAAACGCGAAAATATATATATATTTTTTTTTTCGAAAAAAGTTGCGGGGTGCGCGCCAGTAAATATATTCTCGTTTCAAAGCGTTGGAACATGGAAAGGGGTGAAGGTAGAGATTGTTTTGCTGCGTAGGTTCTCCCAGGGTGTGCAGTAAGGACCTTAAACGTGAAAATATATATATATTTTTTTCCGAAAAAAGTTGCGGGGCGCGCACAACTATTTACAAAAGTGTGAAAATGGAGATAAATCAGAAGTTTGAGTGCTTTGATATAAGGTGGCTCTGAAAAGAGCCCTTGTGTTAATTGAGTTGTTTCTGCATTTATAAGTAAGTACCGATGCAGAGTCTGATATAATATTGTTGGCAGCATTTTGAAAGGAAAGACAGGGGCCCATTTTCTGGTTAACAGGCGACCAGGCCAACTTTTCACGCCAGGCCCATTCCTGCAAAGTCGACCGCCATTTTTAGGAGATCTGCAACCACCGGCAGTCACTGGGTTGCAGGAGCAGATGGACTCAAGCCTGTCGGGCGAAGCATCGTTGCACCGCAACTGTGGACGAGACCCTGCTGGGTGAGTGGAGCGTCGCTGTACCGCAACAGTGGGCGAGTCCTTTGCTGGGCTCGTGGAGCGTCCCTATACCGCCACAGTATGCGAACCCTTTCCTGGGCTCGTGGAGCGTCCCTATATCGCCACAGTGGACGAACCCTTTGCCGGGTGCGTGGATCGTTGGGGGTGCAGCTGAGGGGCCTCCACCTGGGGAGGCGGGAGAGGCTCGTCCGCGCCGCCTCTCCCTCCCAGTGCACCCCACGACGTCTTGCTGACATTTGTTATGGCCGGACCAGGCGATGAAGAGAGGGGGGGGTCGGAGGCATATGCAAAAAATTCCCCCCTCGTGGCCTGCAAGGCGCTGAAAAAAGAAGAGAATGGGAAGACAACTACATCTTGGGTAGGGCCCATGCCTTCTCTGGCCGATGGCGGCCGGCCGCTCTTTGCCACGGCCCCAGGAACGGATCCCTTGGTTCATCCTGGGGACAGGCCTTGGCGAGTGGTGTCGCCTCCGGACTATTCACGTAATGGTTCTCCACCCCAGGCCGTTGCCGACGGCTTTTGTAGACTTTCTGACGCTCAAAAACCCTACTAGAAAGCAGCCCAAAAGTAGCCCAACATTGCTACTTTGAGGAAGGAGGGACAGGGACGGCGTCAAGTAGACGGCGAAATGCATTGTGGGTTTGTTGCTACGGCCGTTTGTCATGTAAATAGTTGTTTTAATATATTTTTGTTCAAGAATAAAAACGTTTTAACCTGTTATTTTGCTGTCGTGTGGTATATTTCTAATATTTGTCGCTCTGATGTAGTTTCCCCTCCCAAATGTAACATGTGATTGTAATCTACAGCCGGACATTCCGACAGGACATGAGAGCAAAAGGGGGGGGGTCAGATCTGAAGTTGGGCAGGCGATAAGATCACGTTTTGCTATGTGGGGCTATCTATGTTCGTGATGGGGCCTAAAAGGGGGCAAGATGGCGGGGCCACTGTGCCGTGACTTTTGCTTTAACTCCAACAGTGGTGAGGGTGAACACAAATGAACGCCGCTTATGTACATATACATTTTCATTTTCTACACCACATGAAACCTGCGTCAGGCTTCATATAGGCGTTTTGTTGCAGGTGGGCATTCATTTGCATGAAAGCCCTGTAAAACTAACACAGTGAAATTTAGAAGATTTCACTGAGTCAGCTTTATAGCATTCCTGAATCAAATACTTACGCCTGTTTGAAACAGGCATAAGGAGTGATGCACCATGCAATGTGTGGCTTTCTCCTGTGCATTGGAGTAGACATGTCGTGCTTACGACGTGATTCCTGCAATGTGCTGCTTTTGCGGCACAGGTGCGTGACGCATCTGTGTTGTTTTTGCTCAATGGTGCTCCACATTGTAAATGCGGCACACCATGGGTGGCAGAGCAGCGGTGCACATTAACTGGTGCATCTCTGGGGATGCGCCAGTTAACATAAATCTGCCCCTTTACATTTAAGTATGAGCAGGGGACACAGTTTTGGTGAGGCTTATCCAAGGTTAAAAAGAGATGAGTCCTGTTCACTGAAAACTTGGACATAGGACTCACCTCCTCAGCATCGCTGGACATGGCTAAATAATAGCTGCAAAATGTTACTCTTGTTAAAAAAATTTACTATTATAGTCTCTGAGATTTGTCTCTTACTCTGCAACATCTCATTGTTGTTCTCTTTCTTTAAAGATAACGACAACATTAACCATGAGTCATAATAAGCAATCCGTTGATCTCGATCTTATCGTTGAACTTGTCATTGAAACGTCAGTGGAAGTGGATCCCTTAGATTAATTAAATCCTGAGGATGATGAAGAACATGATGAGGATGCCGATTTGTCAGAATTGTATGACATAAGGTGGGAAGCTGACGTGCTTCAGCATATGGAACTATAAACATTTATTTTTAAAATGTACTGGAAATAAAAAGTGAAAATGTAAACCGTTTCATTTAAAATTAAACATAACTTGAAAAACAGGTTATGTGTAGTGTTTTTAATAAAATAGTCAAATATGCTCATAAAAATATTTCTAAACCAATGAAAAGCTTTATTAACAAGTCATATGACCTGTTATGCTTACGTTACGCGCTTCGCGCCGCGCCCCGGATTGTTGGTCATTCAAACTGAGGCTGGCGTCAGCATGAGAGCGCCAACGTCTCGTGGCTACGCCATTCAGAAAATATTGTTGGCAGCATTTTGAAAGGAAAGATCTGCAACCACCGGCAGTCACTGGGTTGCAGGAGCTGATGGACTCAAGCCTGTCGGGCGAAGCATCGTTGCACCCCCACAGTGGACGAGTCCTTTGCCGGGTGCATGGAGCGTCGCTGCACCGCAAGAGTGGACGAGTCCTTTGACGGGTGCGTGGAGCGTCGCTGCACCGCAAGAGTGGACGAGTCCTTTGACGGGTGCATGGAGTGTTGGGGGTGCAGCTGAGGGGCCTCCACGTGGGGAGGCGGGAGAGGCTCGTCCGCGCCGCCTCTCCCTCCCAGTGCACCCCACGGCGTCTTGCTGACATTTGTTATGGCCGGACCAGGCGATGAAGAGAGGGGGGGGTCGGAGGCATATGCAAGACATCCCCCCCTCGTGGCCTGCAAGGCGCCGAAAGAGGATCGTCCGCGCCGCCTCTCCCTCCCAGTGCACCCCATGGCGTCTTGCTGACATTTGTTATGGCCGGACCAGGCGATGAAGAGAGGGGGGGGGGTCAGAGGCATATGCAAGACATCCCCCCCTCGTGGCCTGCAAGGCGCCGAAAGAGGAAGAGAATGGGACCACAACTACATCTCGGGTCGGACCCATGCCTTCTCCGGCCGATGGCGGCCGGCTGCTCTTTGCCACGGCCCCAGGAACGGATCCCTTGGTTCATCCTGGGGACAGGCCTTGGCGCGTGGTGTCGCCTCCGGACTATTCGCGTAATGGTTCTCCATAGTTGTTTTAATATATTTTTGTTCAAGAATAAAAATGTTTTAACCTGTTATTTTGCTGTCGTGTGGTATATTTCTAATATTTGTCGCTCTGATGTCGTTTCCCCTCCCAAATGTAACATGTGATTGTAATCTACAGCCGGACATTCCGACAGGACATGAGAGCAAAAGGGGGGGGGTCAGATCTGAAGTTGGGCAGTTTCATATTTCTCATGAGGGGTTGTTCCTAATGTTTCTATTTTAGCAAGGTCAAAAAGAGATCCTATCAGTGGCCTACTGATTTTGTTCGATTCCTTTTGTTTTCTCTAACGATTTTTAAGTAAAAGTTTGCTAGTACGATACAGCGGCTAGTCCGCATTTTATATATATGTCTTTTTTATTAGGGGTGTCCTCCGGTGGAGTCGGACGATCTACCTCTAATAAACGGTAAGTGTTCCTCTGAAGGAATGCGTCTTGAAAGTGGCTGACTGTAATGTATGATATTTCACTCAGTGACTTTCAGGCCCATGCTGTTTCAAAACTGTGCATGTGTTTGAAGCAGGCATAGGTATTGACGCAGCATAGAAACTACTAGGAACCAATTGGAAGTGTTGTTTTCAAGTCACATGACTTCACATGCGCGTCTCAGGACGTGTACGCGGTGATAGTATCTGGTTGGAAGTAGCGGTCTACTTCAGGGAAGTTTCAAAGCGTGAAAAGGAGTAAATCTAAACACATCCGGATTGAATATATCTTCTGAGTAGTATAAGTTCTATGATGGGTCTATGAAGAAATTTAATAAGTTACAATCGCAAAGTTTTCCCGAAATATATGGGCGGGTGCGCGCACACGATCGAAAGCCAAAAACGGGGAGATAAACACCCTTTATAATATGCTCCTGGAGCTGTTTTTGGTACAATGAGTTAGTTCTGAAAAGAACATTTTTTTTTTTTAAACAACTGTTATGTTGTTTTTTAAATGAAATGAAGAAATTTATCTTTTCTCGGGGCATTTATGACTCTCAATTTTTAGTTTAGTAAGAATGAGGCTCTGCTCTCCGTACAGAAGAATTTCTCCACACTCGTTGCATTTCATGTGCACCTTTGCAAGATATGGTCTCAAGTCCATCACAGCACTCGATGGAGATACAGGTCGTCCAGCAGAAGATGTGCTGGCCAACTCTGATGTTATAGCGTGGCCAGGGCTCTTGTTGATGCCTTTGCAAATTCCACAGGGTGCACTTGTTTGACATGCCGCATCATGGTATGTATGGAAAAGGAATATTTTTTTCTTGGATTTCCTCTTGAGAGAACCGAATTGCATATCGTGCAGGTAACTTTTGGTGCATTTACTTTCTTTAATTCTTCAGGATAAGTAAAAAATTTCCAAATAAAAGATTCCTTTTTTCTTTTTAAAGGTAGTCGCTCATTTCGTTCAGATTCGGAAGATGAATGCGGGGCGGCAGCCATTTCAGCAAAGTCTTCCGAAGGGTGTTGAACGTTGTTCTCTTTTGAGAGTACAAAAGATAGTGAGGGAAGTGGGTGGAGTCCTCCGTGTAAATTGCAGAATAGAAACTACTAAGAACCAATTGGAAGTGTTGTTTTCAAGTCACATGACTTCACATGCGCGTCTTAGGACGTGTACGCGGTGATAGTATCTAGTCACGTACGTCATTTGGAAGTAGCGGTCTAATTCAGCGAAGTTTCAAAACGTGAAAAGAAGTAAATTCAAACATTCGGATTTAATATATCTTTTGAGCTCGATTCAAGCATACAATTGTTAAAGTATAAAACCTTTTATATATTTTTTTAAAATACCAAGGTGTGTACATTCGGTCACACACGAAAGTTTGAAAAGACATTCGGCTCCATTTAATGAAAATTTTCATAATATTAAAAAAGAAGCCTAGGTTTAGTCTGTTTGACGTATTATAAGTTCTTTGACGGGTCTATGATGAAATTCAATAAGTTCAGATTGCAAAGTTTTCACGAAATATATAGGTGGGTGTGCGCACACGGTCGCGCACGAAAGCCTGGAAATGCGCTATCCATTTTATTGAGAACTGTTGCCGAGAGTGCGCACACCGGGTCGCGCACGAAAGTTTAGAAAGGCTATTTTTATTTACAGACAAATTTTAATGCGTTGAAAAAAAGGCAAGGTACAGACTTTCTAATTCTGTATCGCTTTACAAGGAGTCTCTATGCAACTTGAACAGTGAAGAAAACGGCTTGTTTCCGAAAAAAATATTGCCAGAACTTTATGGACAAAAGTATAGGTTGTATACACGAGATATTTTTGAATTAGCATTTTAAAAACCAATGAAATTCACTGAAAAAACCATAGGTTTTACACACGTTATAGTTAGGAAGTAGCATTTACAAAACCTATGAAATTCACTGAAAAAACCATAGGTTTGACACCAGTTATAGTTAGCTGGAAATTTTACTGATATAAAACCAATGAAATTCCACGTTATAGTTAGTTGGACTCACTATAACTTGCGCGTGTAATGCACTGCTGATGACGTCACATATTACATCACTCATGACATCACTGATAACACCATCCTTGTGACACAGTGACAGACCTCCTTTCACTGTAATCTAACCCTTGAAACGCATATTCAAAAATAGAAACTAAAATGTTGAAAAAAATGGAGATACTCATACCAGTTACAACAACCAATTCAATAATTCCACCATCTATATACACATGCACTAATTCACCAACAGTTCTATATAGTCACTCATACATATATTCACTAATCATATGTAGTGATACACCTACACATCCTGTTACACACCGACAGTCATCCAAAAGTTATTCACACACATACTCACACATGCAAATAAACTATTGAACATCCATTTATTTGCATAAACAGCTATACACACACTACCACTTTACTTCTAAGGAAACTTACACATACTTACTCTCTTAAAAATCACTTATAGAAACACATACTAATTTAAACAGGAACTCTTACAATACCTCACTCTCACATATAGTCACTTATATACATCAATATTCACATATACTACATTAAAACATATGTAGTTACTGATAAAGACACTAATAAGACAGTCATTCACTCACTAACACAGACATATGCACACTAATCCACCCATACAGTCCTGCACATATGCTGTCTTCAAAACACATACAAACAGAGACTCAGTCATTCTTGCATCTATGTACTAAGTAATACTCCCACCAAAGCATGCAAACACTCATACTGATACTAAGAAAAACATCTAATAACCTATATAAATACACATGTATTTACTCATCAACCCATGCAGCCACTTATACACAAAGTGAAACACTAATACATATATTTAAATATTTAAGCATTACTCGGTAATATATGTATTCACTAAGATATTCAATAATATATACATATGTAACACATATTTATTTTTCAGAAAGACACACATTCACTGGATGGTGTTATCAGTGATGTCATGAGTGATGTAATATGTGACGTCATCAGCAGTGCATTACACGCGCAAGTTATAGTGAGTCCAACTAACTAGAACGTGGAATATAATTGGTTTTATATCAGTAAAATTTCCAGCTAACTATAACTGTTGTCAAACCTATGTTTTTTTCAGTGAATATATATATATATATATATATATATATATATATATATATATATATACACTCACACATATACATATCGGAAAAATATTTAATTTAATCTCATAAATTACTTTACATTAATAATCAATACATTCAAAATATTAATTCGGCAGTCTAACATTTAAATAACATCACAAGGCTTTTATGAAACCTGCATGCGCCATTATTTGTGCTACATTAAGCCAAATCAAACAACATATATGTAACCATTAATAATTACACAACATACAAATAGAAGCAAAGAGGTTTGGGGCTGGACCAACGTTTCTGAAGATCAAAATTTATAATTCCGACTTGCGTTTATAAATAGGCTCCAGAGAATAAAATTCCACAAAGCCTACAAATGAAACATAGACCAAAGTAAGGCGTTTTGCTCCCAAAGAGATCAAAGCTAGCAATTTTGTCAAGATTTACATCAGATGTACTGAATTAATAAGAGTTGGGGTTCAGGAGGCATCAACAGCAAAGCAAAATCATCATAATACTTAAACGCCAAACACAGATCAGTATTTCAAGCAATTAATCATTATTACCAAAAAAATGCATCCTCATCTAAGAGAACCTACCCCTCACTAATAATAATTAAAAAAAAGTAAAGAAGTAAAGACCTGATTATGAGTCTCAGTTTAAAACCAGAAACACTTTATGCCCAGACACTAAAAGGCCAGTGGGCAATGTCCTCTATCCAATTCCCGCTGAGGCCTACATTGAAGAGGACAAACTCGGCTGAGCTGCTACACTCCAGAGAACAACTAGGGAGGCTGGGGCCCATGGATAGAGGTCACCAGAGACTGAGCGGGAGTCAAAGTCAAGGTTGGATGCAAGTGATTGGTATTCTATAATCTTTTGACCAAACCCCTGCTGTGAAACTGGGAGGTGACATCTGTTCAAGCTGTGAGATTGCATCTGTCAGAGGCCATGGAGCCAGACAACAGGAACCAGCGGGCCTGGTGATTGGAGATGGTTATGAGGATGCCTCAAATTGGACAGAGCGGAGCTGAGGAGACTTGGCCATGGGGGAATGACCCATGAAGCAAGAGGAGTAAGTCTGGTGGCTTCTTGGCAGTGTTTTGACATGAAAAATTGCTTACAAGAAAGTGGGTATATCAAAACGAACATTTTGTCAAAACTCTTTACACTATGGTGCTGCAGTTCACTACAACATGTCAGACATTGGAAGAAAGGGAGGAGAATGGGAAGAGCGGTGCACATAGTAACAACTTGCAGATAGTGGGCATCCCAGAGTATGCTGAAGTCAATATACCGGAAACCTTTCTGGAAAACAGGCCCCACACCCTCGCACTTTCATCGTGCTTCATGTTCCAAATAGCCTACTGGGTGCTGGTCCAGAGGTGTATGTCGACCAGAGGCTGATAAAAGTCAAATACCTCAACTGAAAGGACATTTTGAAGATAGATGGCATGGAAGGCATGTTGTGTGATTTTTTTAAACATAGTTTATTGAAGGTTTAACATAAGTCCTAAAACAAAAACAACAGAACAACCAGGATTATAAAGCTGAGGTCCATGATTTTGAATGTGTAGTGTATTCCAACCATCCACTGAATACTGTGGGTGGCGGACACAAGATCCTCAAGGGAAGGTATCAGCTGATTTAATCCATTGTGGATGGGAAGGAGAGGTGAGGGTCAGTTGGGCTTGTCTCAGGAGAATAACTGTGGATGGAGTTGGATGGTATGCTGAGGGCTGGATCAGAGGATGTGGGTGCTCGGCCAAGGTACATCTGGTGGAAGGGGGCATACACTGTGGGGGGTGTCTGCATTGTGGAGGGAGGGACCATGCCAGATGGGGAGGAGGGGAGGGAAAGGCGTAAGAGCATCACTGCGATACTTCTGCAGTGAAGGTCAACCTTACCTCCTCCAAGATAGTGTGCCAGGTGGAAGCGATGGGGTAAATATGAAGACCTCTGGACTACTCCCTATCCAGGGCCTACCTGTCTGCCTCAGTCCACTTGAAAAGGGTAAAGGCCCAGGCTGCAACAGATGGAGAAATTGCGGCTTTCCAGTGGGAGGTCAGTGTGTGTTTTGCCAGAAGGAGGTCCAAATTGGTAAAACAGAACACAAACTTGTCAGTTTTGGAGAGCTTGTAGATAATAAGTACTATCATTACTTAGTCTAGGTGAATAGGTGTAGTAGTGAGGGATGAGACCAAGCTGACAACATTGAACCAATAGGGTACAAGTGGGACAGTTGGCTAAATGTACGGGGTTGATAGCATTAACAGAGGGGGAAACGTGTTCATCACCAGTGGAGAGAGGTCTGCTCTGTGAAGAATGTAATATTGGTCTAAGTTAAACTTCGTATTATGGAAGATGCCTTAGGGAAAGGCAGTGGCAGAGTCCATTCCTAGTTGTGTAAGACCCTACTGGTATCCTCTTCCCAATTCTCCTTAAGGAAGTTGACGGAGCAGGTAGAATGAGGAAAGAGGACTTTATAAAACCAAGTGACATATCTGTGCCATGCCTCCCATAGTGTAGATGGTCTGTACCAGGGAGTGTGGCTCAGGCTCAGTGTACGCAACGGACCAAATAAGTAAGAGGATGTGTTGTATGCAACCGTGCGTCCAATATTGACCTCTCTGCAATACAAATATTATCCTCTGTGCAAAGCAAATTGTCTGACGAGGTGCACAAAAGCGAGGAGCAGTTGTCCTCAAATATGTCACAGAGGATATCAATATTGGAGCGGTGCCAGTGTGTCAAATCGCCCTGGCCAAGGGGTTGCAAAGGTCAAGGAGACTCTGTAGAGGAATGACATGAGGGTAAGGGAGGGTGCCACTAGTTCGGTGTATAGCCCAGGCATAGGAACAGAGCACTAATTGGCAAGCACCATTCTGCGACGTCCTGTATGTCAGAGAAGCTCAACAAGGAGCAAATCCAAAGTTGTGAAGAACTTTCAGGGAAGTGTGACAGGGAAATTAGTGAAATATTATAAAATGTGAGGGAGGATCATAATTTCAGAAAGGGTAATTTGTCCAATCAGAACTAGAGGTAGGATTTTACAAACCGTCACTTTGGAAGTCAGGGAGGAATCAGCTTTCTTCAGGTTTACCATCCAGAAAGTTTCAATCAGAGTGAAAGATCAAGATCCCTAAGTAACGAAAAGAGGTACGCTGCCAATGGAGAGTATTCTCAACTTGAGAGAGGTCAGCAGCAGGGACAGCCGGAGCAAGTTGGAAAACACAGGACTTCGCCAAGTTCACACACAGGCCAGACATGGTCACAAAGTCCTCAAGGATCTGGCCCAATTCAGTTGTGTGTCAATGGAGATCTCTGAGTTATATCAGGCGGTCATCAGTACAGAGTAAGATCACATAACCGTATCTTGCAAAAGGAACCCCCAACCTGTCCCCGCTACCCTCAGGCGCGCTGCTAGAGGCTCAATGGCAAGTGTGAAGAGTGGGAGTGACAGGCACCAGCCCTGGCTTGCTCCCTGACTGATTGGGAAAGGAGCGGAGATGAGCCTTCTGGGACAGACACAGGCCGACAGCCAGGCGTAAAGCAAGCAAATGCAATGGTAACTCGGGGACCAGAACCAAAATGTTGAAAAACAACCAAGAGGAGATCCCACTGCAGAGTGTCAGTCACCTTTCTGAGGTCCAGGCAAAAGGCCACTATGGGAGGCTAGACCCAGACAGCTGCTTCCATGAGTCTGTAGAGCCAAAACGTTGAAGTGATGTGCTCCTGCGGGGTATAAATCTCTTCAGATCGGAGTACACCAGATCACAGAGTAAGGACAGGATCAAGTATCAAAGATTTTCCTGATAATCCTGTAATTGGAGTTGAGGATGACAATTGGCCTGTACAGTACAGAGTCCTCTGGTGGGGGTCCCTATTTAGGAACTGGGAAAAGCAATTCCTCTTAGAGAGACTGAGGTAGTAAGCCATCCTTCAAGGCTGCATCGTAGAGCTTTGCAATTTAAAATTGCAGAGAAGGTGTGGTAAAATTTGAGCGGAAGGTAATCAGTACCAGACATTTTGCCTGCCACTAGGTCCCTACTGCTGGTGGATTGATCAGGTGTCTAGGTCTGTATGAGAGGTAGCTGGTGGGCACAGAAGGGAAAGGTCAGTGAGGAACTCATCAGAACGGACCCGGTGGGTCTTGGGGTCTTCTGCATAGACATGGTGATAAAAGTTTAGAAACTCTGCAACGATAGCCTGTTGAGAGTAAAGCGGTGCTCCACTGGGTTTCACAGAGGGTGGTACTTGATGTGAGGGTAGTGTCCAACGAGTCCAACCAGGCCAGGAGCCTGTCAACCTTCTCAACTTCTGAGTGCATGCAAGATGTGTAAGCAGTGAAGTGCAGGGGCCCGAGTCTCTCTTCTCTGAGAGGGCAGCCTTGTTTGTGCAAGACTCAGACAGCTCCATGGAGCGAGGAATCCAAGACAACCTTGTGCTCAAGGAAAGTAGAAGCCTCTTCGGCTCTCGAGGTGTGATGTTCAAGGATCCCATGAACTGTTACTGTCTCGCAAATACAGTAGCCGATGACCACTAGTTTAAGGTCTTCCCATTCAATAAGTCTTGAGCTCGTCGAGCGTGAGTTGGTGTCAAAATATTCCTGTATGATGGAAGTCAATGAGGAGTGATATGGGAGTTCCTCAAGCATGGACCCTTTTGAGCACCAGGTGGCAAATGGGAGGAGGAGTGGTGCGAATCAGGCTGCCCCATGTCAGCTATGTGTTTACAGGGCCAAAATGGAGCGACTTACATAATCAGAGGAGGGAAATTGGAAGCACAGATGAGCTGAGCAAACTATGCAGCTAAGTCACACAAAGAAGTTGTGTGGAGCAGAGAAAAAGGAGTAGAGCTGGAGAGCTGAATTGTGGTGGCACCAGCTGTTGAGAAGAGACTAGTGGGTAAGCCAGGAGGTAATTGCCTACGGAAGGGAATGAGACCTGTCATGGTTGACTTCAAGGACCGCATTAAAGTCACCACCGATGACACATGGGAGGGGTGCCCACTAGGAAAGGGTAAGCAAGAAATACACTAGGAAAGCCAGTTGATCAATATTAAGGGAGTAGAGGGAGCAGGGGACCATGGGCTCACCATCCAAGGAGCCCTCAATGACAATATATCTACCCTTGGGGTCTATCAAGGTGGCCTAGGGAATAAAAGGGATGTCCGGTCGGACCTAGATCCGGGCTTTCATGCAAACGCAGAATAAGTCATGGAGACAATTTGTCCTCGCCACCTCTTTTGAAGTTGGAGCACCTATGGAGCTGCGATATGAGTGTCTTGAAAAAACACGACATAGGCATTTTTACATTTTTGAAATTAGTAAATCTTGTAGTGCCAACAAGCCATTTGCACACCTCGAATGTTCTAGAACAGGAGGATACACTGTATTGCTCATAGTGCAGGCATGGGAAATGGAGAAAGGAGGCTCCCAACCTCTAGCCATGGGAACTGGGGAGACTGGGATTGCTCAGCTGTATCAGGGGGACAGCAGTGACAATGAGGGGATGCCAGCAGGCAGCTCAGTGAGAGGAGGTACAAGGGAAAGAGGAAAAAACAAACTGGGCAGCTCGCAAATGGCAGGCCACTCAAACCAGTATGTGAACAGTCTAATCATCATAACCGGGGGTGAGAGTATTTTGCAGGGAAAGGGAACGGACAGCAATGACCAAGTTCGCAGACATAAGGGCGCTTTGTCCAAAGGCAGAGGGAAGGGTGGCCCAGGACTCGTCAAATAGGAGGTGTGAAAGGGCCTGTAAGGGCGTACATGACCAGTAAGGACCAAGCAAATAGATTTGGCCAAAGAGGAGCAGAAGGGCAGCCCCCTCAAGGTTAGGAAAAGTCAGGGTCACCCCGAAATAAAGGGAAAGAAAGCAGAACCACCGAGTGATAAAGAAGGCACAACCGCAGACTAGATCTACTCGTCTGCTGTCAAGGGGTAGGTCACTAAAGGCAGAGAACCAGAAAGATGTAATGGGCTCAGTGCAGAAGAAGCATCATCATCTTTTGATGAGGTGGACATAGTTGAGAGCAGAATCACATAAGGCAGCCGCCAGGTCTAGGGCTGCCTGCTTGCCAGCTCAGGCCTGCTCAAGGGAAGGAGCAGAAGGTGTATACCCTGCAGGACCTGACGGAGGTCGAGGGTAACGGCGGTGAGCAGTGTCATTGGAGGGCCTGTGGTGAGGTTCACCCACTTGGAGAGTGTGCCTCAGCTCCCTGCCCAGTGCCAGCCACTACAGGGTCACTTAAAAATAAGCGTGTCCAAGATGGCGACGGAGTAGGACGTGCTTTCTGTCCCTCCACCGCCGTGATCTGCTTAGCCTTGCCCAGCGCTTTCCCTGGACCCTGCCGACGGCTCTAGTCCTACCGCGACGCTCCCGGAATCACTGGGGTGCTCTGAGCGCTACCCGCGGCTTCGAGAGTGGCGGATTGGCCCCGCGTCGGCACTGGGGCCTGTGGCGTGGCGGACCGGTGGAAGCCGCAGACTTGCGTGCGGTGGTGCTGAGGAGGGGCCGCCCGGCCACGCAGCTGCGGATCCGCTCACCCGGACAGGGGCCGGCTGCACCCTCGGCGATCGGAGGACCAATCTCGCTGGGGGTGAGTGCCTGGGCTGTCCGGTGGGGCCCCGGAGCGAAGTCCAGCTGAGCCGAGGGCTGCGACGGGCCTCCCGGATCACGCGAGCCCGGGGATCTGCGGCCTAGCGCCAGGACACGACTTCAGCGGTCCGGTCTCCTGAAGTGCGGCCGATCGCGGCCGGAGAAGAGACGGGAGCGGCGCTCGCCCCTGGCCTGTACTGAGGAGCGAGGAGCTCTCCTGGGGGCTCCCTGGACTTAGAACCGCCGGCGGCCCATATATGTGACGGCCCCCGCTGGAGGCCTACTGACGGTGAGTCGCAGGCTCCCTAACTGCTGCCTCGCACACAAGTGGGCCAGGACATGTGAGTGCGGCCCGAGGAGGTTATGCCCCACTCCTGTTGAGGAAGGCGCGGGACACGCGGATCCGCGCTTAGAGTGACCTGAGCTGCCGGAGGGGAGCAGAGTGGGGTCGCCTGGTAACGACACGGAGGGGAGCGCAGTGGGCCCGCTGAGGGGCGATTGTGCGCTGCACCGAGACCTCGGGGTTGCGCGGAGCCTCTGGCGCGACTGGCAGGGGCTCGCCATCGTCGGAAAGGGCTCACCAGCAGGCGCCAGCGACTGGTCGGATCGCGATGGCTCAAAGAAATCGCAAGGACAAACCCGGCAAAGAGTGGCCCCTGAAGGGATCGCAGGCAGCGACATCCCCAAGCACTAGCTCCAGCTCGTCTCCCCGGCTGCGGGATGATGAGGCTCCAGCCACCAAAGCCTTCATGCTAGAACTCTTTTCGGCCATCAAGGAGGACATCTCGGAGCTTCGATCTCAGCTCGCCTCGGACCTCCGGGAGGTGAGAAGGGATGTCGATGGCATTGGCGAGAGGGTCACGACGCTGGAAGAGCACGACCTGAGCACGGCAGAGGACATACATCGGCTCCAACAAGATGTGATCAGGCTGACGGAGCAAAACCTGGATCTACAGGCCCACGCTGAGGACTTGGAGAACCGTTCTCGCCGAAATAACATCCGCAAACGTGCGGTGCCCTGGGGGGGAGAGGCGGGAGACTTGCGTGGATATGTGGAGGCACTTTTTTTGCAGATCCTCGGTGGAGAAGACCTGCATGAGATTAGAATGGACAGAGTGCATAGAGTTGGGCTGCCGAGAGGCGCGGGTGCTCCACCCCCGGACATTTTGGTCTGCATTGACGACTTTCTGCTCAAGGAACGCATACTTCGGAAGGCGAGAGGGATTGCTGACTTGCAGTTCAGGGAGCATCGCCCCCAACTCTTCCAGGACTTGGCGGCATCAACGCTATAAAAGAGGCGCACCTTTAATCCTGTGACAACCTACCTGAGGTAACAGAGTGTGGCGTACTCCTGGGGTCATCCCTTTCGCCTTATCTTCCGCTGGCAGAATAGGCTGGTCCAGCTCCGATCGCTGCAGGCGGCCAGGGAGTTGCTGGGCCTGGACGCCACTGCCCCCTCCCCAGAGACGGATCGATCACCGGCGCGGCGGCAGCGCCGTTCGCCTTCCCAGGCGGAGAGTGGGGCGACCGACGGTGCACAGTAGGCCGGATCCATCGGCCAGCCAGCAAGAGAGAGTCGGAGCAGTGGCCTCAGTGGTGAGTGCAACGGAGTCACTGTCGCAGAACAACTCGGGAGCGGCATGATCCTGCAGGGAAGGCTGATAGGCGACGGAGGGACCACCCCCTCCGCTCAGGTACCGTGGGTAACTATGTACTTTTGGAGAAGACACCCCGGTCCAGGACCTGAATGGGACATTGACTGGTGCCTCACCTGCGGCCCGCTGTGGGCTGCTGAAGCCGCCCTTATGGTGGCCTTTTGCTTCTTGTTTTTTTTTTCTCCCTTTCATGTTGCCCCCTCGGGGCTTCTGCAGTTACCGGTGGGGGAGGCACTCCTGTTGAGGCTCTCCAGACCTGAAGGGGGGGAGGGGGGAGTGTTTGGGGGGTAGTTGGAGGGGGGTGAGGGGGTGGTGGTGGTAGTGTGAATGTATGTCGAGGTTTGTTGCTGCTATTGCAGTCTCAAGGTGTGGGGGGTCTGAGGGAGGGAGCTGGGGGGGGGGATTGAGCTTGTTGAGGTTCCAAAGGTGCTGGATGGAGTGGTGTGTGACGTGTATAGGGTGGAGGGACGCTGAGCTGAGTGAGAGTCCTTATCTGTGATGCCGGTCACTGTTGGTACGTGGAACGTGAAGGGGCTGAATTCCCCTCAAAAGCGGCAGAAGGTGTGGAAATATATTCTTGATCATGATTTGGATGTGGTGGGCCTCCAGGAAACGCATCTGACGAGGAAGGACGAGTCCCGCCTCAAGCATAAACAGTATCCGCTGATTTATAGATCCTCTGCCCACACTAAGCACATAGGGGTGGCTCTTATGTTCCGTTCAGCAGTGCGATTTCAGCCGTTGGGGGTTAGGAACGATAGAGAGGGAAGGTGGATCTTGGTCAAGGGGGTGCCCCGTGGCAAATTGTGCACCTTTCTAGTCCTATACGCTCCCAATGCTGGCCAAAATAAGTTCCTGCAAGACTTACTGACTACAGTGGAGGACTTTGTTGAGGGGGCGCTTTTGGTACTGGGGGATTTTAACCTGGTGTGGAACCGTGAGCTGGACTGCTCTCGGCCCCAGAGGGCTGACGCAGGAGTCTGTTCGGCTGAGACACGTAGGCGGTTTACAGCCTGTGGCCTAGTTGACGGGTGGCGGGCCCTTCATCCCCTCGCCCGAGATTACACTTACTATTCACATGTCCATCAGTCTTATTCCCGCCTGGACTATGGGTTTCTGAGCCAGTCCCTGCGGGGAGCCCTGAGCGATGCTAGGATCTTCCCCCTTTTGGTCTCCGATCATAGCCTGCTGGCCCTCTGTTTTCATTGGGCTCCGGATGGTACGGGAACGAGCAAGTGGTATTTCCCAGCCTCCTTGGTTAGAGACGACCCCTCCTGTAGAGCCCTGCGGGCTGCAATCTGCAAATTTTTTTACCTTAACCCTGTCCAGGACACCTCGATTTTTGTCACTTGGGATGCCCTTAAGGCGTCGATCAGGGGTAGTTGCTTAGCCCTCAACGCGGCTATTAATAGGCAGCGGCGGGTGGAAAGAGAAGGGTTGGAGGACGAACTGGCCCGGCTGGAATTGACACATAAACAGAATCCCACCAGACAGACGCTCCGCTCGCTGACTGCAGTTCGGGGTAAACTTAGGTCCCACTATAATAATAGGGCGGAGTTCACTCTCCTGAAACTGCGCCGTCTCTCCTACTCACAGGGTAACAAGATTGGGAAGCACCTAGCGCGCCAGTTGTGGGACAAACGGGGAAAGGAGTATATAGGCGGTGTCCAGGACCCCGGGGTGACCTGCACCATCGTGATGAGGAAAAAGCGGAACTTTTTGGAGAGTTCTATGCTGCGTATACTCGGGTGATTCCCTGGACCCTGCGACCCAGCGTGACTACCTTGCTGCACTTCCACTCCCTCACGTCTCTCCCGAGTGGAACGACTTGCTTGAGGCCCCCTTCACTAGGGAGGAGGTTCTGACGGCGATCAAAGCCTGAAACCCAATAACGCACCCGGGGCGGACGGCTATACGGCACTCTTTTATCGGACCTTTGCGGCAGAGCTGTGTGACCATCTGGTACTCCTCTTCAATGGCATGGCGGAATCGGGCACGACCACAGACTCCATGGCAGAGGCCGTTGTGTCGGTTATCCCCAAGCCAGGGAATGACCCAGCCAAATGTGCCTCCTATAGGCCTATAGCCCTGCTAAATATAGATGCCAAATTATACTCGTCCATATTGGCAGCTAGGTTACAAGATCTCATACCCACTCTCATCCACCCCGACCAATCCGGATTCATTAAGGGGCGCCAGACCCACGATAACACTCGCCGTGTGGTCCACCTTATTGAAAAAGCTAATCGCTTCCGTATCCCGGCGGTATTGGTGGGGTTGGATGCGGAAAAAGCCTTTGATCGGGTGGACTGGGGATTCCTATTCCAGACCCTAACGGCTTTTGGCTTTTCGTCCAAGTTTGTAACCATGATACGAGCGAACTATAGCTGCCCTTGCTCCAGGGTCTCGGTCAACGGTCACCTGTCGGCCTTCTTCCCCCACTCCCGTGGCACGAGGCAGGGATGCCCGCTTTCGCCCCTGCTCTTTGCCCTGAGTATAGAGCCGCTGGCGACGGCGGTGCGGGAACACCCTGACATCCGGGGACTGCCTTTCACGGGCGAACAACATAAAATCTCATTATTCGCGGATGACGTCTTGCTGTCTTTAGCAGATCCTGCACGCTCCCTGCCCCAGGTCCAAACTGAACTGGCACGCTTTGAGGAGGTGGCGGGCTTTAAGGTCAACTACGACAAGTCCTTTATTTTGAACCTTACGCTCTCCCTGGCGGAGGTGGACCGCCTTCGCCCGCTGTCTCCCCTGCCATGGACCCTTTCTTCCCTTCTGTACCTGGGGATCCACCTCACTTCCACGGTGGGGAAACTGTACACCGCCAACTTCCCTCCCCTGCTGGCTCATATCCGCTCTGATCTGAGGCGCTGGCTACCCCTTTACATCTCGTGGCTGGGCGGATACAAGCGATTAAAATGGCGCTTCTCCCCAAGATGCTATATTTATTCCAAGTGCTCCCCATCGTGGCCGATACAGACTTCTTTCGCAGTGTAAAAACCCTCATGCTCCGCTTTATTTGGCGGGGAGGTAGGGCTCGCTTTTCCTTTGCCACACTTAGGCGCCCGCGAGAGGAGGGGGGGTCGGCCTTCCTGATATGCTTCTCTACTATAAGGCGGCGCAGCTTCGAGTACTGGTGGAGTGGTCTCAACCGATGTCAGAAAAACACTGGCTCCATATGGACAGGAGTGTTGCGGGGAGGTCGATATGGGACCTGGCGTGGAAGCCCAAGAGGGACAGGCCTCCAAATGCGTATGTCAGCACCCCCACGGGTACCACCTTGAAGGTGTGGGATTCACTCGCCGGGGATGAGAGGTGGACAACGTTCCCCTCCCCGTTTACGCCAATCCATTTCAATCCTGCCTTCCCACCTGCCCAATTTGAGGGGCCCTTTGATGTCTGGAGGAAGGAGGGCTGTTTCGCCCTCACCCACAAGTTTCATGGAGTGGCCCCGCTAACATTTGACAACTGCAGAAGGGACTATGAGGTCCTGCCGACGGAACGATACCATCATGCCCAGCTTCTCCACTGGGCGCTTTCCCCTACTGTTCGCGACGCCGCTACTAGAGCTCTCACCCCCTTTGAGGCCTTTATCGCTCGGGCCTCTGGCATGCGGGGAACTATCTCCTTTCTTTACCGTCGCCTCCTGTCCACAGCGATGTCCCCCAGGCCGCGATACATGGGATCGTGGGAGGATTTATTGGACCGCAAGATCTATGATGTAGAGTGGTCGCAGTTGTGGAGAGACTTAGCGAAACACAATCTCTCCATTGAACTCCGAGAGGCCCATCTTAAAACGATGGACTGGTACCTCACCCCAGCCAAACTACACCGTATATATCCGGGCGCTTCCGACAGATGCTGGCGGGGCTGTGGCCTGTTAGGTGACTTCCGCCACGTGTGGTGGGACTGCCCCGCTATCCGCCCCTATTGGGAGGAAATCCTCTCTCATATTAAAGAGATCCTGGGGTACCCCGTGGCAGACTCAATGGCACACGTGCTACTGGACCTCCGAGATCCACTGCTGGAACATCAGACCCGGGCGGATAAGAAGATCTTATGGTTGTGCATTGGGACGGCCAAGACTACCCTGGCAGCGGCCTGGAAGAAGAGGGAGGCCCCAGCGATTTCTTTCTGGTATGCTAGACTGTGGCGATTGTTAAGCATGGAGCGCATGGCTGAGGTCTTCCTGGGGGATTTTAAAAACTTTACCTTCCGCTGGGGTCCACTGGTCCGCTTCCTTTCTAAGGGGCTTCCATCTGCGGTCTACCCACCCACATTGCGGGCCCTCCATCTCTTCCAGGTATGAATGTTAGACGTATGATTGAGTGTGAACGAAGGACGCTACCACCACCGGGAGGGGGGGGTTTCTGTTTTTTTTGTTGAATTATCTGAGACGCTATTCCTCGATTGTGGCGGGAGATGTACAACGATGCTCCAAAGAGGCTGCTGCTGGTTGCGGTCATCCCTGACATCGAGGGCTACCGGGTCTGTGTAGCTAACACCCGTGGGCACGCAATGGACCTGGAGTGCATGAACTGTGACTGTTTATCTTACGAACCCTGGCCCTCTGGATGAGGGTCTTCACCTTTAATCTTAATCTCTCCCGCCTGCCATGATTGCCCCCTGTGAGGGGTGTTGAGCGAGATTGTCGCGAGTGTTTTTCTTTCTGTTTTCTATCAATAAAATACACCTTTGACAAAAATAAATAAGCGTTTGCGATCAGTCATAATTTAAATTTTATCTGGATAGAGAATGGCGTATTTAACACCCTAGGTCCTGAGGTTTCCTCTTCATCGCCAGAAAGGAGGCCCACTGTTGTTGAACCACCAGGGTGTAGTCTGGTAAGAGCTAGATCGATGATTCTCGTATTCAATATGCCCTGCCAGATGGGCAGCTCGAAGGGTCTCATCCCTTTTTTGGCTGCAGGGTGCACCTGGAGGTGGGAACTTGGATGTTACTTGGTGTGCTCTTTCAATTGAAAAGAAGACTGAACAGTTTGGGGCTGGTGTGAAGGATTTAATCTATAATTTTAGGAAGTTTGCTGTGTTGGATCCCTCTACCCCCTCTGGCAAACCAACCACCCGAAAATTGTTTCTGCGAGAGCAGCTCTCAGCTCTACCCTTGAAGAATCAGATTTGGTCTGTGAAACCTGAGAGCTGAAGATAATCCTGAGTAGTTGGGGGAAGGTCCTGTAGTTCCCTCTCCGTAGCGGGGACATGCTACACAAGCTTTCATTGGTTGGTACACAGCAGTCCAAGGAAATTATGTCAATTGTGACTTCCAGTGCCAATCATGAGGTACTGATGGCCTTTAGGATCGGCTCCAACAGGTTAGTGGACGGGCTCCCAGGAGCCACGCTGGTGGGAGCAAGGCCCATATTGGGGAAGGTTCAACATGAGGAGGGCCTGCTTTAAAGATGTTCTCTTCAACAGTCAGAGGAGTGTGGGGTCACGGGCTGTCCAAAAAGTAATCAGTTGGGGACGTCTGGCAAATGGATGCAGGGTAGTGTTACCCATGGCTGAGTTTTGGGGTTCTATAGAGTGGGTGAGAGTGGACGCACCTCCCACAGGAGGACCTTAGGGAGTCCCCTAGCAAACCGGTGTGAGAGTCAGTCGAGGGTGGAAGACTGAGGCTCACCACTTCCCTGAGAATCAGTGGCAGCCACCAGGCCAGGGATGGTGTCCAGCTGTCAAGGTAAATTCAATCTCGGCGGGCCCGTGCTCGTTTGAACCTCTGAAAGGGGCCGGTCGTTGTAGGATGCCAAAAGAATAAACTCCAGGGAGGTAGCCTGTGCAGAGGGCCCAAAGGCAGGAAAGGCCACGGCTGCACACCCGAGGCTAGGCCTAGAAGGTTGACGGGTCGTCAAGGGCACTTGTGGAGGATAGGGGAAAAGGCGGCGGAGGAAAAAGCTGGGTGCACAGGTGAGGGCTGCGAGCTCCACTAGTGTGCGTCTGACATCTTTGATGTGCAAGGTACCCCCGTAAAAGGCTAGCTGCGCTATGCCCGAGTCATCACATACATCACAACCAAACATTTTAAATCTTCAATGCACAAATTGCTTTTTTTTTTAGATATACCTTATTAATCTGTTATTATTATTTAATTTTCTAAGCGGTCGTGCACCCTCTGAGAAGGCCTTGTGTATCCCAAGGGGCCCTCGGATATTGACCGCACTGTGAAGCAGAGAGATAGGTTGATAGTTGGAAAGGTCCAAAGGCGACAAATTGGACTTATTTTTTAAACATGGGGTGACCTGTGCTGCTTTCCAAACTAAGGGAAACTTCCCAGTGGTGATGGACAGGTTAAATAATGAGCAAATGGCAGGGGCAAGCTCAGAGGACAAGGCTGCAGATATACTAGTTGGACAAATGTCTAATGGAGACCCTGATTTGCCATCTGCCAATACTTTCTGAGTTAAATCAGGCCAGAGTAACTTAAATTTGCTAAAGAGAAAAGGCTTGTTAGAGAGCTGCAGACTGGAATAAAGCTGCCCACTTTCATGCTCTGCTATTTTAGGGAAGTTCTGGTAAATTCCGTAAATTTCTTTCTTCGAAGTGATTGGCCAAGGAGTCACTTAGCGATTGTGATGGCTGAAACTCTTTGGTAGGGGGGTTTATAAAGGTATTGTGGACTTTGAATAACCCTTTGGAAGAGTTACCCGCCTGATTAATTTGATGAAAAATGCATGCCTTACAGGCTTTTATTATATTACGGTGCAAAATCGAATGAATTTCAAGGTGAGGAGTTTGTTCACATATTATTCAAGAAATGTACACACCACAGGGAGGAGTGGTATGGGGTGGAAGTTTCCCACCATCATAGAACTGAAGGTAGGCTTTTTGAAGAGAGGTTTTACTAGTGCTTGAGGAAACATGCAGCTCTCTAGTGAGTAGTTAAGGAGATTTGTCAATTCAAATAATGTTATGTTCTTTTTTTTAGTAATGTCAGAGGGAGCAATATCCCGAGGAGATCCTGATTTGATTGTGTTGAGGATATCCTTAGTTGTCTCAGCAAGTAGTTTGGTTAAGGATGTAAGTGTATGGCTAGCTGAAGTACTTAATGTATTGACAATATGTTGGTTGGTGTTAGTGTTTGTAGGAAGGGCAAGCAGGATGTTTTTCACCTGTCCTAAAAATAACTCAGCTAGTGTGTTGCACCACTTGGCGGAGGGTGTGGGCCAAATTTGAGTTTTTGCCGGCTTCATAAAACTGTTCACTAATTTAAAAAGTTCCTTTGAAGTATTATGGCATTTTCTCTTTTATTGCTAAAGTATATTATCGTTTCTAAGGTAATCCTGATGGCGTACTGAGATTTCTTAGTTGCTCTATTGTACGATGCTTTACTTGGCCCATAATACCTTTTTCTCCACTGTCTTTCAGCTATTTTTGCTTCTTTTTTTAATTCACTAGGGTTGGTGGAGTACCAAGGGGCGCGGTTTGTAGGGCAGTCTGGTCCTTTTTTCATGGCATAGGGATCAGGGCATCCAGAGAGTCTCTAAGTCAGCTCTCAAAGTTGGTGTATCCCTCATCCACTCCACCATCTCTTTTAATGTTGCTCGCTTAAAGGTAATATCAGGGACTTTATGCTCAGCTTGAGTGTGATTGCGCTTTCAGCATAATTCTTGGCGCAATTTTAAAAACATCCTGTTTTGTCATTTCATTTTAATTATTTTGACTTTTCCCCTGTTTTTAGCCTGTCCATTCCGCATACGTGCATTATAATAGTTTATTTTACCGCTCTTTAAGCGGGTCCCCTCCCTTGCACTACCGAATCCGATTCAGCTGCCTTATTGGGAGGCGCCATCTTTGTATGCGCTTTAGTGGCCAGCAGGACACTCGAGAGCTGTATTTAAGATGGCCTCGCTAGCGCGCAGCGGTAGCGTGCAGTGGGTGCGCCGGTCGCATGCCGGAGTCACGCCTGAGTCCAGCCCGTCTGCGCCCGTCCGCGCTTGGACGGGCCCAGGGGCTGGACCCTCTGGATTAATCGCCGTCTCGGATGCTACTCCCACTTATGTCTACACATACACCGGTGAAGAACTTCAACTATTGGGGCAAGTTCCTCGCGCAGACTGCATTCAGTGTGTCCTACCAGCACACAATTTTATGTGCTCGGGCTGTGCTTTTTCTATGGGGAAAATGTCAAGGTGCAAAGGAATGTCTCGTACTCAAGCACGCGGTAGGCTGAGGAAAAATAAAATTGCAATGGCTATCCCCCCATTGAAGTTTTGGAACATCAACTGCAGGTCCCTCCCTAAGCATAAGTTTAATATCCATGACTTCCTTGTCGACGAGAATCCGGATGCTGTCTTTTTAACTGAGACCTGGCTCCATGAGAGCTCTGGGCCAGATATTGTAGCTGCTATCCCGAATGACTACGTAATAATGAGAAAGCACAGAGACACTGGTAAAGGGGGGGTATAGCTATAATTTTTAAATCAATGTACACTTGCCAACTTGAAGCTTTCCCTCTCCGTGGATGTGAAGCCGCCCTTTTTAAGCTTACGATCAATGCTCAATTTACCTTGTCGGGCATCTTGATATATCGCCCTCCAGGCAATGCTAATCTCTGGGTGGAAGCATTAGCCCCTCTGATGCTGAGGGTGGCTAATGTCACTATTCTTGGAGATTTGAATCTTCATCTTGAAGACTCGTCCTGCACTATTAGTCAACATCTTCTATCTGATCTTGAAGTCTTTGATCTTTTACTGTGTAATTCCGGACCTACTCACTCCGCGGGTCATCTGTTGGATCCAATTCTTTCAAGTCTTCAATATTATTTCTCACAGGAAGCTCGCCCTCTGGAGTGGTCAGATCATTATGCTGTCTTTTTTTCTTTGCCACCTAACAAGATCAAGGTCAGGAGCAGTAAGGGCAAAGACTAGCAGATACGTCGCTGGGGTAGACTTGATGCCATTAAGTTTAATCAGCATCTTTTAGGGTCTCTTCCAGAGGCCGATCTGCCCATATCAGAGCTAAATGAGGTGGTATCTAAATGGTTGAGCAATGCAGTGGACACCATGCTCCCTTTGACATCTAAGTGTTCCATGTCACATCGTCAGCCTGTACCTTGGTTCTCAGAGGAGTTGAAGCTTCTTCGGGCCAACTGCAAGACGCTTGAAAGGAGATGGAGGCGTAATTACTCCGTCTCGCGGAAAGTGGCCTATAAGGAAGCCCATAGAGGTTACCATAAGCAGTGCAAAAGTGCGAGAGCTGCCTATACCACGAATACGGTAACGCAAGCGCAAAATTGTCCTCGAGTTCTGTTTTCCGTTGTCAGGAAATTAACAGGAGCTGATACTACTCCAATTCCCCCTTTCTTGGAAGAGGCTCAATGTCAGTTGCTGGCGGAGTTTTTTATTTCAAAGGTTGAGCGCATCTATGATTCACTGAGTTCTACTCCTTCGTCAGAGAAATCCCAGACTGGATTTTCGTTGTTGCCTGAAATTCCTGTCACCTCAGTGAAGCTCACGGAATGGCAACTGTTTGATGATGCCTCCTTCCTTTCATGCTTGAATAGTGTGAAATCAGGGTCTCCCCGCGATCCTTTACCTGCCAAAATCCTGAAGACGTTAGATCCTTACTTATATCAGGTATTTACAAAACTGTTAAATGCCTCTTTAAAGGATTCTCATGTACCCCAGGCAATGGTGGTGCCCCTTCTAAAAAAGGCTGGTGCGGATGTTTCTAATCCTTCTAACTTCAGGCCCATATCCCTGTTGCCCATCTTTTCGAAAATCCTAGAAAGGCACGCCAACACTCAACTGAACCATCTAGTGGAGAGTTCTGGTTTTCTACACTCATCCCAGTCCGGCTTCCGAGCTCACTACTCCACAGAGACAGCACTTCTCGGAGTTAAGGAGAGTCTACGACACGGTATCGATCAAGGTGAAACATCGGCACTCATCCTGTTGGATTTGAGTGCCGCGTTCCATACCGTGTCTCATTCCATCCTTTTGAGATCTCTCCGCTCCCTGGGAGTGTCAGGCCCGGCTTTAGCCTGGATTGCCTCCTTTCTTAGTGGGCGTACCTTCCAGGTTTTCTCGGCCAAAGCTACATCTACAATCTGCTCATTGGCTTATGGTGTTCCTCAGGGGTCTATACTCAGCCCCTTATTGTTTAATATCTACGTAAGACCCCTGGACACCATTGTGGAGGAAGCGGGGTTGACGCTATTCTCCTACACCGATGACACCCAAATTGTCTTCTCTCTGTCAGGCAGAGATGAGAACAGCCCCTCTGCTCTGAAGCTCGGCCTGGTACGCGTGGCCGAGTGGATGCAGAAGAACTGTCTGAAATTAAACGGGGAGAAGACAGAGGTGGTGATATTGGGCAAGAATAAAAATCTATGGGGCCCTCAACATTGGCCTAGTGATATGGGACCACTTCCACAACCAGCCACAGTGGTTCGCAACCTTGGTTTCCTTGTTGACGACAAGTTATCTATGAGGCAGCAGGCTACAAAGGTTGCTGCGATCTGCTTTTCCACCTTTAGATGTCTTCAGAAAATTTTATGGATGCTGCCCCTATCCACCCAGAGAACTGTTGTCCAGGCGTTGGTTCTTTCCCGCCTGGACTACGGTAATGTTCTCTATTTGGGAGCTGATGCTGCAACCATTAAGATTCTTTAGGTAGTCCACAATGCGGCTGCCCGCCTGCTTCGGAAGGTTCCTAGGAGAACTTCAGCATCTTCTGCTCTGCATGACTTACGCTGGCTTAAAATCTCAAGCCGGATTAAATTTAAAGCCTTATGTTATCTGTTCAAGATTAGGCAGGGCACAGCCCCTAAATACCTACAGAACTTAGTTCAACCATACAGGACTCATCGAACCCTTAGATCTTCTGGGAATGGAGACTTTATTATCCCAAGATTCAAACTTGCCAGAATGGGTGGGCGGTCCTTCGCTCATCTAGGTCCCAAGCTCTGGAACGCTTTACCAGCTGCTCTAAAATTGGAGAATAACTTCCTGCGGTTCCAGAAGGGACTTAAGACCTTGCTTTGTGAGTGATCTGACCGTTGTCCTGGTCTGCTTGATATTACCTGATACTTCTTTCATCTTGAGTCTATCCCTAGCGCCGGGAAACCCACTGTGGGTAGCTGTTGCGCATTACAAGTTAAATAAAATAAATAAATAAATAAATAAATAAACTGCTAATGTATTTTCCCAGATTTTGGCATCTAATCTATACCAACAATGCTTTCATTTTGCAGAATACAATAGTTTCCCTATTTCCCTAGTGATGTTAAGGGAGAAGGTTACTATATAGCGGTCGGACCAGTACATAGGGATTTGAGCATCTATAATGAGCTCCTTGATTTTGGAAAAAATAGGATCCATTGTGTGACCAAGGTTATGGGTGGGGTGTTTTACTGCTGGAGTCATTTGGATTGCTGTCATATCCTACATGAAGTACTTTATACTTTATGTTATCCTTATTGAAGTGGATGTTCAGATAATCTAGTACTGTAAAATTAGATTTTTCTAAACTAAGTTCAGCTGTCATGTTCCGTGTAGGCCTATTGTTGTTTTCATTTTGTTAACATGAGCACGCTACAGTCTTTGCCTTGCACACATTA
This sequence comes from Lissotriton helveticus, assembly GCF_964261635.1. Classification (NCBI taxonomy): domain Eukaryota; kingdom Metazoa; phylum Chordata; class Amphibia; order Caudata; family Salamandridae; genus Lissotriton; species Lissotriton helveticus. The sequence goes on from NC_136065.1 coordinate 1,477,411,950, forward strand.
CTATGCACATATATTTTGCTTTGTGGCACTCTATACTTTCACACAGAACCTGCTGTTGTTTTTGAGTTCTGTTCTTTCCTGGGATTTAGTCCGAACACCGCAGACAAGATCAAACAACAATCCCCCTTGTTATTCTGTTTTGGTCAGTCTCTAGCATATAGACAACACACAAATGCAGCTGTTGTTTGATAACATGTACTCTTTGTCAAATAGGTATGCCCAGACAGGCAACTACACAGAACCTATATCTGTGCATGCTAAGGTACGGCGTCTGATGTAAACACCCAGAGATCTTTTGATATATAATCACTTTGCTTCTGTAGAAGGGGAGGGAGGTTAACTTAACTTGTCTTATAAAATGAAAGCTCTTTTCATGATTTATGGATTACTTACTGTGCAGACTGTATTTATATTAGGCATCTTCTCAATTATTATTGCACGTATACAGCATACTAGAACACAATAGTTAAAATAAATATTTAAAACTTTTTTTGTGTCTCTGTCAAATCTTATTGTGGACAAGTACGAGTCTGAGAGAAAAGGGTGCGTTCTGTCACCGTGATTCCTGAGAGGGTCGGGAGTGTTGTGTTCTGGAGTGTCTAATCACTTGTTCCTCTGTGAGTGAGTAGGAGGGCAAGTGAGACACTATAGCTAGGCGGTCCCGGGCTCATGGGTACTGAGGTGGTAGTATAACCCAGTCCCTGCCTACTAAGGTTCTATGGTCCCAAGCATAGTTCTGTGATTTCACAGAATTGGTGTAACATGGCGCCACCAACATTTGGTCTGGTTGTCATTTGCGGGACCCCTGAGTAGCGCTTGTGCTTGTCCACAATACCCTCGCACCATTACACGGAGGTGTCCGTGGTGCGGGGGCTTTTACCTCCTCAGTTTGCAGACATTACTGTTTGCTGTAGGTTTTGTGAGGTATTTTACTCCTGGGCGACATTCCCCGCTATTGATGCAAATAATTACATTTTTGCATTCTTATACAGTAGCTAATGTTCCTGCAGCTTATCGCCCCTATGCAGGTTTTACTCCCTATCCACATTATGCCACCTCTACTGTGGCAGATGTACAGTTGCAATACACTCAAGTAGTCCATCTATATAGACGTTTGAATCACTTTGTTGCATGTGCCTTTTTGGAGGCACCACCTGGGGCTGCGCCTCCTGTGCAGGCGCCACAAGCTGGAGGGCTGGTTATTAGCCCTGTTATTATGAACTCCCTTATGGGCAAACAACCCCTTAATCATGCAGACTTTCCATTTGGATTGCCCAAAAAATGTTTCAACTTGATGCAGCTTTTTCCCCTTACGGGTCCTGTGGAAAAGCATAGAATGCTTACTATGTGTTTGCCTACTGGTCTGGTCCCACCCATGGCCACCTGCAATACCTGGGGGACAGTGTTTGCTACAGTGTATACATTTTGTTGTGGCACCCCCTCGATGAGCGTTCTTCCGAACCTTCTCAAACATGTACAGTATTAGTGGGTAATTTTCCAATAGTCTCTGAAATGCTTCTTTCTAATGTTAAAGGTGAAACAAGGTCCTTCATTATATGCCAGGGACTTTCTGCAGTGGCCGCTGCCGACCGCCGGTGTGAGTTGCAAGTTATTATTTTTGATGTTTATACATCTTTGGGTTGTATTCGTTTGGGGTCCAGACTTTCTGCGCAATCTCTAGGCAAACCACTCCCTGAGAAAGATGGTCGCCAGATTTTTCTAAGAAGTCTTAGGATAAATCTAGCCAGCAGCAACAGACGCCCAGGTCTTGTGGCGGGTCACCACCACTGGATGCTTCTGTGCAACATAATGATTTGCGTGATCGCACTAAAATTAAGACTCCAGAGCGTTTTTAGGTCCCTGATCCTCGGTCTCCTTGTACCTTTCATCAACAGTTTGACAGAGGCGGGTGACAGGATCGCAGGCAAGGCGAGTCCCTGCAGCCAAAATGGGACATGCAGTGCTCTTTTGACCCAAAAGTCAAGAGGGAGGAATCACTTTCATATAGAGCTCTCTTACAAAAGAAAAAGGTTGCTGCGTTAACAGCCAAATACGCCCCAGAAAGTGAGAACCCTTCTCCTGGACAGGAGTTGGGTGGTGACCCTCCTCAACAGCACAGAGAAAGTCACTGTAGTGCGCCAGACACTCCACCAGTTACAGTTGTTACAGTTAAGACAGCGGGTACCTGCATAGCACCTCATGATCACCGTTATCATTTGAACATTCACATTGAAGGTGACATTAAACGCACTATAAATGCTATTTTTGGGGAGAATTAGACTTCATCTTATGACATTTTGTTGACAGGGGTCGATTGGCCACCCTCTTTTGTTGTTGGGTGTCCTCGGTCGAAAGTTATAATCCGCCCTTCTTTTTTGCATCTCGTCCCTGAGGAGATGTAGCATGCTTATGCTTCTGAGTGAGCCCTTGCTTTGGCTCCTTCCTTGTACCCTAATCAAGTTGGTGGGGATAAGAGTCAACCACAGAAACCTTTTCAAAATATCACCAAGGCGGAACAACTGGCTCTCACTGAACTCAAGAACGATAGAGAAATCGTAATCAAACCGGCGGACAAAGGGGGAGGAGTAGTCTTATTAACAACAGCTGGATATGACAAACAATGTATGGACCTCCTTGCAGATACAAAATTTGATGAGGTTCTAACAATAGACCCAACTGCCCGTCTACAAAGAACAATATCCATGATGGTGGAAGAAGCGGAAGCCAATAATTGGGTGTCCAAAAAGGAGGCAGAATATCTGGAAGTAAAAACACCAGTAACACCATACTTCTACTCCTTACCAAAAACGCATAAAGGCAAAATGCCACCACCAGGGAGACCAATTGTGTCCGGAATCAATTCAATTTTGGAACCACTGTCAGAATTTGCAGACCAATATTTAGGACCACTGGTCCAAAAGACACCCACCTATCTGAAGGACACAAGAGACCTCCTAAACATGTTACAAAACAAGGAACAATGCTCTTAGTGGGCTTAGATGTAGAGAGCCTCTACACTAGTTTGCCACAACAAAAAACACTAGACACTCTTGAAACAATTCTCTTTAACATTGACTGGCCAAACAAAACCCCCAGACATTTTGTTTTGGAGTGCTGTAGGTTAGCTCTAATGGAAAATTTCTTCAAGTACAAAGACACCCTCTTCCTTCAACGCCATGGAGTATCAATGGGCAGTACATTTGCCCCAAGTGTGGCGGGGTTGTACGTTAGCACCTTTGAACGCACCTTCGTTCAGAATGAGAACAATCCCTTTCTTCATCATATTCTCTTTTGGAAGAGATATATAGATGATATCTTTTTAATTTGGAAGGGTGATAAGGAAACCTTGACGGACTTTCATCGCTGGCTCAATACCCAAGATGAATGCTTGAAATTTACATACACTGCTAATGAAAGTACTTTAGATTTTTTAGACATTACCATCTTTTCTAAAGACAATACTTTGCACACCCGTACTTTCTTTAAACCGACGGCCAAGAATAGCCTGCTATCTTTTCAAAGCTTTCATCCAAGACCCTTACGGAAAAATCTCCCGTACAGCCAATTCCTTCGCTTGAGGAGAAATTGCAGCTCCATTACTGAATACAAAAGTCAAGCGAATGACTTATGTGACAAACTACTTGTTCGTCAATATCCAAAGAAGGTGATCAACACATGCAAGAAACGTGCCCGCACCCAACCAAGAGAAGCACTCCTAGAGACGTGTGCTAAATTGAAGGAAGATAGGATCACATGCGTAACTACTTATAGCCCAGTCACCAACCAAGTGAAGAAAATAATCAACAGAAACTGGAGAATAGTAACATCTCACAATCTGAATTGGCTTAAATGTTTGCCAACAAGAGAAGCCGCAACCTCAAGGACTTGCTGGTGCACACGAGACCCCCACCTAAGAAAAAGAAAGACACACCTGGACTGTGGAATAACAGTCCAGTAACAGGCCATTACCCATGTGGAAACTGCACAGTTTGTGACACTACAAAACCCACAAAGGAATTACAGCTGCTTCCCAACTTCAATTGGAAATTAAAAAGACATACGAACTGCAACACAAGCCATGTCATTTACATGATAACTTGCCCGTGTCAAATGAGATATATTGGCATGACCTGTCGTAAAGCAAAACAAAGACTTTGCGAACACCGCAGCAATGTGAACTGTAAAAAACAACCACAAAAATGTCAACTCACTACAAAGAATCTGGGCACTCTGTGAATGACCTACAGTGGGTTATCCTGAAAACCCTTGAAACTGTGGACAGGAATGCAGCTAAAATTTTATTTGAAAAAGAGCAACGTTGGGTGCACAGACTTAAGACAGACAGTGAGGGCCTGAATGATGCCGTTCCGTGGTTATGTCTTAACAAATAATTAATATTTTGTCTGAATTACGAATTTTCTAACGTTCTTTAACTATGAGAAAATTCAGAATGAGCGCCAAAAGAGTACATTTTCATAAACTCCATCTGTCATCTATTTCTAAGCTAGAAATGATTACAATTCTTATCTGAAAATTAGGTATAACAATTTAGTACAACTAATAAGTACAAACACTCGAGTAACTCTTCAGTTTCCATCACTATGCAATAAAAGAAGACAGGTTACACACTGGCGATTGATTCCGGGTCACCAAGGGCAGAGACAGCACAAGCTGCTAGACGGATGTTTGAAGGCTAGAGGTATTGAGGAGCATTGCCCTTTTCGTTATGGAGTAAACCGCAAGTATTAAAACCCCTTTACTAAACTCCTTTTTTCCTCACTCCACAACAGTGAAGCCTCCCCCTAACTGCCTTGGTTCCTGAGGAGACAAGTCTTACATAATGTAGAGGTACATTCCACAAGGTCCAGTTACGCATAAGCGCATGTGAAGACCCTGCTCTGTACTGAGTTTTGCTTAGTTTTAGACTTTTGTTAGAAGTGCCTACTTTTCGAATAGAATCTCTTTCTGAATAGGCTTTCCAGAGTGCGCATTTAAAGATACTATAGCGGCAGTATGAACATGTTCGATTTTCAGAATACATGTAGAACGAGTGCTTGGTACCGTCTAATAATGAATGCATGTACTTTGAAATAATAGTAAGAGTCTATACTCGAACAGGTATTACATCGTTATACCAATGTCTAAGATAATCGTGATGACACAGTAAAGTTGATTAGCGCCTTTGATGTCATGGTAATGTAACAATGAAATTGCGCCCTAAAGTAAATGGCGCTTTTAATATCAGGGCACTATAAAGAAATGATTTCATGACGCCTAAATACGACTTTGGGATTTATACATCACAATATTCCGCATAGAATTTTGAGAATGAGTAAGTTGACGCTTAATATGAATGTGACTCTGAGTCTAGTATTGCACAACTCGCTTTTAATTATATGTTTTTTTTTTTAATAATATGCTTCATAATTCTCAACTGTGTCTCTATGTCATTGTACATTGCTGAAGTGTCTTTTCCCACTTATTCGCTACAAATGTGGGTGCACTATCTCCCTTTTCTCTTATTACAGGTACAATGTGACCTACTACCACAAAACGAATCAGGTTACAAATTTACCTTTTTCTTTTCTTTTTTTCACTTAATCACTTTATGGTCCTGAGGAAAGCCGACTGACCAACAGGCAGATAAGGCTGAAACATGTCGACCACTTTTAACCTCACAAGTTTAGTGCGCTAGAATTCTTAAATAATTCCATAGCGACACGCCTTAATCTTCTACCCGAATCCAGAAATATTAAAGTTGAACCTCTGGCTGTCCGGGTATTTTAGAACACCTTTATAGCACTATTTCACCTATTCACCATCACTACTGTTTTAACCAATGGTACAACCTCCTGGCGGAGGGTGCAAACAAAAACTGTCCCAAGGATTACGCACGGACACGTGTTACAAGCGGGGACACATCATATACCGCTACACGACTCTGAAAAAACACGTGTATGAGGGTCTTTTATTTGGGAGACACCTACCGATCCACCTGCAGACCTTGGTTATGCAGGACCAGTGATCCTTTCCACATTGATTTATGATAAGAATCCTCTGCCACATGTTATTCCGATACATTTCACCCCTCAACCACGGCCTCAGTATCCAGTTAAATGTGATGCGAAAGCGTCTGTTAAATACATTCTTGGTCAGCTGGAATATCAGGGTGTGCTTGAGCCCTGTGTCTCTCCTATGAATAATCCTCTTTTTCAGGTTTTGATACCAACCTGATAGTTCTTATTGTATAATCTTAGATTATAGACATTTGAAAAATCATACACAAACCCTTGCCATGCAAAACACACATAGAACGGCTTTGATTAATATTATCGTCCATAAAAAGTTCAAACCTACACTTGATATTTCAAATGTTTTTTTCAGCCATAACATGGATCCTGAGAGCTGGGATTGGTCTGCGTTCACAGCCCTCGGTTCCCAAAGACGATACACTAATTTACCCATGGGATATAAGAATATCCCCAGTGTCTTTGCGGCTTTGTTGAATGTTGATGACATATGCCTTACCGATGATGAACTGAATCCACATTTAGCAAGAGTGGATCGCATTGTTAAGCGATTCACTGCACTTCAATTTTGCAAAGTCTCACATTGCGTTTCTTGTTGTCTTTTTACTTGGTTATGAGTTAACCCATGAGGGTAAAGGTTTAGCACCCCAATTTGTTTTTAGAAGTGTCCACAATTGCAACCAACCTCTACCCTAAGAAAATTGCAGCCTCTGATTGTTTTTTACATTTCGCCAGGACTCACATTCCTGTGTACACTCAGCAAATTAAACCTCTTTATGATTTAATACACCCGACTTTTTATGCTTTCTCTTGGCTTCCGGAACATACTGCAGCCTTACGCAACTTAAAATCTGATCTACTTGCTATGCAGTTCTTACAGACCAGACTTGACACAACTTATTTGGTCATCCGAATAGTGCCGGGTGCAATTGGTTTTACTCAATGACGGTGACAATGTTTCCAATGCTTATAAATTGCATCTTTACACTCCTGCTTAGATGCGTTTTTCAACTACTGAAAATGTTTCGACTGTAGTGCAGATGGTCATCCTTAAAGAACAGCATTTGCTAAAGTTAAACACATGTTCATCATTTCACCTGTGCCTGCCTCAGAGTCGGTCATAAAAGCTAGCTTTCCTAATTCTAAGGCCCTTCACATGCGTTGGATTCAATGGGCTATTTTTATTTTTGACCCTTCACTACAAACACAAGAGTTTCTTCAATATGAACATGTTCATCCTCTGCCTTCTACACTTCTTCCTGTTGATCAGTATAAATGGAGCATTTACACTGCACAACCACCGCATAATGAAGGACCTTGTTTGCACAACCATTGGTTCTAAGCAGACATATTCTGCAGCTCATGCTATAGTTGTAGGCACTATGATCGATGGAGTTTTCCACTCCACTTTGATTCATACGCAGTCTCTAGGTGACTGTAACGCACAGTGGGCCGAACTGAAAGCACTGTTTTTGACTTAGGAGCATTCTGATCCTGAGTTGCTCACCCTAGTAGTGGGTGATTTTTTTTTACTGTGTACAATCTTACAATGACAATTTGCACATTTGGAAACAAAATGACTTTCAGGATTTAAAATACAGCACAATAAAGTATAAAATGCTTTGGGTAAAGGTAGCTGATCTTAAAGATTGCCTACCACTTACACATGAACAAAAGATTGGTCCATCAATGTGCGGGAGCGCACACTGTTAGCAATTCGATGGCTAATAAAGCAGCCAAATATGCAGTAGCCACAACTAGACTAGCGATGATTACGTATTAATGACTAAATTTGATGATGACATCTTGGCTGATATAGCCGCAAGTCAGGAGGAAACTGCTTTTCCTCAAGGATTTCCTTCTAAATATACTTATCAGTTAACTACTGACAAGGTTCCCTTTGTAACAATTCCTGGGGTTGGTGATCGCCTAATACCAAACCTAAACAGCAGGCTCTCTTTAATCATGGCTGCTCATGAAGGCATAGCTTCTGCGCATGTAGAAGTTGTGGCCACTGCTCCTCTTTTACAGCAATGTTATTGGTAGTGGGGTCTATACCAAAAGACTCGCTGTTTTGTCTTATGGTGTGACATTTGTCAACAAATTAAATGTTCAACTGTGTCCTGTTCACCTCAGACACACCTTTATATTTCAAATCAGCTGCTTGGCTGTAGTTATCTTGAGCATTGCTGACCCCTTGTTTCAGATAATGCATTCAAATATATTTTGGTTGCAGTCAATTCTTGCTCTAGTCTCCTCTGGGTCTGGTCACAGCGGTTGGCTGGCGGTCAAACTGTTATTAAGGATTTGCAGGTCTTTGTCGGAGCTTATGCCTGTGGAGATTTCCATTCGGACAAGGGTCCGGCTTTCGCCTCTAAGGCGTACCGTGATTCAATGGTGTTGACGGGGGTTGCAGGTGCATTTCTCGTCTCCATTTAGGCCAGAGGGCAATTCTGTTGTGGAGCGGATAACCCGAGGCTTAAAGCAGTCTTTGCGAGGGTATCAGGAAAGAGACATAGCTGGGTAACTCATCTTTGTGGGGTTCAGCAAGTGCCTAATAATCTCACTAAAAGATCTCTGGGTAGGCGGACCCTGTATGAAATGCTCTTTGGAATCAAGAGGCATGTTCCAGACCTTGATGGTCTAGACGTTGTGGCGGCATCCATAACTTTTGACGTAGATGACTATTGTGCTGTCTTGCAAGATCTACAGAAATCTTGTGACACTCTGGCTAAAAGTAATTTGCCTTCTTTTCTACAATTGGATGAGGCTGTTCAGATACCTGTTACTGACTGGCTTCATAAAGTTGGTACTTTGGTTCGTGAAAAAGTGGTCAAAAGGAGGCGATCAAGAAAGAATTCAGCCCCACCTACCGTGCTCCTGTTCCACTCCTTGTTCTTCAGGGTACCCAAACTGCAATTTTACCTCCACTTCCCGGAAACTAAGAAAATCGTTTTGTTTAAATTGAACATGTCAAGTTACACCATATGGACAGTCCTAATTAATTAGCATCTAGGTGTTCCTATACAGAATGTTGCTTTATAGTCTGTGAGCTCCATCCTTGCAGATTCTCCCCGGTTGCAGGAGGGGGAAATCAAGACTTCAGTTGACCTGATACCTGTTGCACCTTCTTCACATTAATTAATGCACATTGTTTACTTTGATCTTCCAATTGATGCCCCATCTGCATTACAAGAATGAATAGTCCATCCAGAATCACAGCCTCCTCTATTTCAGCTGAGTTCTTCTAGTTATTAGATCGATCAAGATCATTTTTCTACAATTTTCTTTTGCTTTGCTTTTTCGTCTCCTGGTCAGAACGCACCTATCTGGTTCCACCTTCGACATATATCTGGATCGTATTTTTCATGGTATTTTCGGTCATGTGGATTGGGTTTGTGACAGTTTCTTTCCTTTTGATCAATGGCCGTTACCATTCTGCTGCAGAACTAGTCGATGGGGTGTTGGCCCCACATTCTTCTTCGCATCAAAAATAAAAAGGTACCAGTCCCTTGTTAACATTTCAGCGGTCCCAGTCAGTGATGGAATTGTATGGGATAAATTACCTTTCGATGCATTTGGTCTTACGGAGACCATGCGATTATCATGTGTTCCGAGTTTCCATGGGTGATGTCAAGTACCTGGGTTACATTTGGACGATTGGGATGCTGATAATGTGAATTTGATGTTTTCTGAACTGCAATTTTACACTGTCCATTTGACTCTGGTGATTTGTATTTAAATTCGGTTACCTATGCCGATTTGTTCTGTTAACAACATTATGGACATTAATTTTTGCATAGGACTAGTGGACAATGTCCCCAATATAATTATAAGCTATGAGAGCATTGCCCAATCCCACTTTAGGGTAGTTCAAAAACTCAGAAGAATAAATAAACATATTTCACCAGCTATAACTCTCAGGGGCGGTCCGTTCCTAATAGTGACAGCAAAGCTATGTACCAATGTTTTGCAACCACAATTGCGGTCGCAAAACACTTGCAAATTACCACCCTCTTCAAGAGGATGGTAATCGAGTCACAAATGAGAGGGGGTCCCCAGGGACCAAGTTTCATCTCTTTTAAGAAATGCATCCCGTTTTCCTTCAAGGAATGGGGTCACAAATAGAGAGTGGCTCATTAATATTCATGTGCCTCGCAATTTGCGCCCCATTGGGAAATCGCAAATAGGCTCTTTGAAACTGTTCTACATCCCATTTTGCGACTCGCAAATTGCAAGTCGCTATTGCGATGCAATTTGCGATTTGCTAAATTGTTGGTTGTACATCGGGCCCTAAGAGCCGGAAGCTCACTTATCCTCCTGGCTGAGGTAATAGCGATATAAAAAAAACATCTTGAAAGTAAGAAGAAGCCTAAAGATGGCCACTGGTGATGAGCTCCGGCAGGGAGCTCCCGGAGATGGATGGCCTTTTGGCTTCTAATCCCTTGTTATCCACCACCTCACTCCCCTAGGGTCATGTTCGACTACTGTCCTCGTCGCTCCATCTCCTGCTTTTCGTCTCGAGATCTGCGGAGTAAGGCGTGTTTGATGTCCTGATCCCGGAGACCGAGCCATCTGGGCTGATGTCCGGTGGAGCTGCTTGATAGGCTATATGGGAGATTGGCTCCGGCTTCAGTGCCTCTGCCGTCACCTATCCAGCCGGATTTCAGACTCTCCTCTCCTCGTCTCTCTGCGGTGTCGCTCACTTTCCCCCGCCTCCCTGATGAGATACTACGGAAAAGTGGATCCTTTCTTCCCGAGAAGCTGCTGGGGGCTTGGCGGAGGTTCTCTCTCCCCTTCGGCTGTCGCCTGACTCCTTCGGAACTGAGACGCTGTTTCCTGGCGTCCCGCTGCACAGAATCTAAAATCGTGAGACCTCTACACGACGCTGTTGTACTTGCTCCATTGAGCCAGCTTTCCCTTTTTCTCTGGGCTCAGCCACAGCCTTCCTCGTCCGGGACGGCTGCCCTGATCCCCGTGCCGTCCCCCAGACTTGCAGGACCCCGAGAATGATCTGCAACCATTTTCCATTTCGTCCCTCCTGAACCGACTGTCGCCTTCCCCACTCCGCTTTTGGGGTAGGTTTTTCTTTATTTATTTTTTTTCTTCATTGCTGGTTTTTATTCGACTTTTTTGTTCTACCCGCATTCCTGCCATCTTGTTTTTGGGATCTTTGTTCTGGTCCACCACCTTGCCGAAGGTCAGTGCCCTCAGTGAACATTTGCGCTTTCTTGATCCCCTTCGAGCCTCCGGTCTGTTTCGACCTACCTTCCCAAACCTTTGCTATCCATGCAAGTCCTCTATGCCACGACTGGACTACCAAGACTTGATACGTATTTATACCCCCTTGTTTCTCCCCCATCTTCCTTTAGTGCTTCTCAGGACTTGTTTTTCTATTTTACATTTTGCTACCACCAGATGTACTTATTTAAAATGTGTTTCTGCTCTGTTATGCTCTAGAAACTACTGTAAGCTTATTATTCTGTCCGTTTTGTAACCAATATCCTCATGTAAAGCGCTCTGATACCTCTGGGTCTAGCCAGCGCTAAATAAAACTTTTTTCTTATCAAATCAACTATGTAGAGGCTCAAAAGGAGAACCCATCAGGAAAGCAAGTACTAAATTCAAATCTCACTGAGGCATAATAAAGGGAGTAGGAGGAAACCTATTGGTGAGGCCCTTAATGAACCTCATAACAATGGGGGACTTGAACAAAGATGGCTGGTCTGAAAAACATAGGAAAGCTGACAAGGCCGACAAGTAACCCTTTACCGTAGCCACAGCACAACCTTGCTGAGCCAAGAAAAGTGAAAAGCCAAGTAGATCAGATACATGGGCCTTTGAAGGATTATTGGACCTCTCTCCATACCATTTCACAAACTTGGACCACCCAGAGGAATAAATAGATTTGGTGGACAGTCTCCTGGATGATAAAATAACATCCACCATATCCGATGGGAGAGAGAAAGAACTGAAGATGCAAGCTCTGGAGGCGGGGTGTAGAACGTGCCCCTTGGCTGCGAGAGGAGGTCTACCCTGAGAAGGAGACGGAGCGGAGGGTACCAAAAGAGGCGAAATAGGTCTGTGTACCACACCCTTCGTAGGCAATCCGGAGCGATCAAATTGACTCGGGCCTGATCTTGGCGAATCTTCCTCAGAACTCGAGGAATCAAGGGTATGGAAGGAAACGAGTAAAGGAGTTGCGAGCTCCAATCCAATTGAAACGTATCCCCCAACGCTTCCTGCATCGGATTTTGAAGACTGCAGAACGACAGGCGGTGCGCATTTTCCTGCGTGGCAAAAAGGTCCAACCGAGGAAACCACAACATCCGAAAGATGAGATGGACCACCTCCGGATGGAGCCGCCACTCAAGATCAGCCGAGTACTGCCAAATGAGACTGTCCGCACGCACATTTAGCACCCCGGCCAGATGATTTGCATACACACAAATCTGATGGCCCTGAGCCCAGGTCCAGGGTATGTACAGCCTCTCTGCAGAGAAGATACGACCCTACCCCTCCCTGTTTGTTCAAATACCACATCACAGTAGTGTTGTCCGTCAGGACTTGAATCAACTGACCGCAGAGGGAGGGAAGAAAGGCCTTGAGAGCCAAACGTATTGCCCGCAATTCCAGAAGGTTGATGTGAAGCAACCTTTCCTCCGGAGACCAAAGACCCTTGATCTCCAGAGCCCCAGATGAGGCATCCATTATTACTGTGGCCTCCAGTGGAGGAGGTTGAAAAGGCTTTCCTTGAGACGGGTTGCCCGGCTCACTTCAACAAGAAAGCTCTGCTGCAGTGTGTCAAGAGATTCTGACCTTCTCCTCGAGATCTCCATTGTGCTGAAACCACTGCCTGCAGAGGCACCATTGGAGTGTCCTCATGTGCCAGCATGCATGGTTGACCAACAATCTGCAGGAAGCGAACAGACCGAGCAGGCGGAGAACCTTCAGGACTGGGACAACCGCTCTATCGTGAAACAGTAGTGTCGAGTACTTCCCCTAGGAACAGGCTGCGCTGAGAGGGCACCAGGTGAGATTTGAGTACATTTATTGAGAAACCCAAGTTGAACAACAGTTACGTTGTTACTTGCATGTGACGCAGCACAATCTCTGGCAATCTTGCTTTGAGCAGCCAGTTGTCCAGATAGCGAAAAAACAGAATCCCGGACCTTCTGATATGTGCAGCCACCACCTCCATCATCTTTGTGAAGACCCATGGTGCAGAAGTGAGACCAAACAGAAGGACAGGAACTGGTAGTGTTGAGGCCCTACCGTAAACAGGAGATACTTCAGAATAGGGATGTAGAAATATGCATCCTGCAAGTCGATCGACACCATCCAATTTGTTATTTTTGTTATTTGTTATTTATGGATATTTGTAAAGCGCGAACTTTCGCTCCGGAAGGAGCATATTGGCGCTGAGCATGCGTGTAAATGATACATGGTGAGAATCTAGATAGCTGCCAGTACTGAGGTGTCTGATTGTTGGTACACCCATGTCTTCAGGAGTTTCCTGAGAGACTCTCCTTTTCAATTAGTCTGAGGTTGACGGGCAAGTTGTTCCACGCCCTAGCTGCCAGGACGGTGAAAGTTTTCCCACCCCTAGTTTTATACTTGAACCTCGGGATTGTGATGAGATTGGTCCCTGAGGATCTCAGACATCTTGTGGGGTTGTAATGCGTGAAACGATTAGCAAGGTAATGGGGCCCTGAATTTTTCGTAGAATTAAACACAGTCAGTAGAAGTTTGAAAAGGATTCTTTTATGGAGTGGCAGCCAGTGGAGGGAGTCTAATGCTGCTGAGGCTGATGACCTTCTAGGGAGTTTCAGTACCAATCTCGCAGCCGCGTGCTGTATACTTTGTAACTTCCTAAGAGTGGACTCCTTCACACCAGCCATTAAACCATTGCAGTAGTCGAGTCGGGAGAGTATTAAAGCTACCGCGACCGATTTTCTAGCTGCAATGGGGAGGAAGTCGAAGAATTTCTTTAAGGATTTAATAAGTCCGAAGCAGCGCCCAGCAGTGATCCTGACGTGGTCATCGAAAGAGAGGGATGAGTCAAATTGCACGCCTAGGTTCCGAGCGGAAGACACTGCACTGGGTGGGGCCTCTGATCCTTTGGGCCACCATTCTTTCGGGCAGAAAGATAGGTCTTTACCCAGTGGTATGATTTCGGTCTTCGCACTGTTGCACCTCAAGTGGTTTTTGTTCAACCACTGGAATACATCAGTGAGACAGTTACGAAATCGCAAATCTGCGTCCGTACACTTTTTATCGATGGTGAAGACAAGTTGGGTGTCGTCGGCGTATGACGTGACGAGGATCCCATGAGACTCTATCACAGCGAGGAGGGGAGCCATATAGATGTTAAAGAAAAGTGGGCTTAATATGGACCCCTGGGGTACTCCTGATGTAATGGGTTTTTCGCTGGATAGGTAGGGACCCAATGACACAGTTTGGGACCTGTTAAACAGGAAAGATTTTACCCATGCCAACACTGTGTCTGTCACGCCAATCTCTCGCATTCTATTAATCAGAATGACATGAGAGATAGTGTCGAACGCTGCTGTTAGGTCAAGCAGGATGAGGACGGCTTGCCTTCCCTCATCCTGCAGGAACTTGATGGAATCGGATAGTTCTATCAAGGCTGTTTCAGTGGAATGGCCGGAGCGAAACCCCGACTGTTGGGGATGCAGGATGTTGTGAGTCTCTACAAATGTTTTTAACTCTCCGTGCACTAACTGTTCCGTGATCTTACCTAGAACAGGTAGTAGTGAAATGGGGCGCATGTTGGTAAGGTCAGTTGGAGATTTGTTCTGCTTCTTCATCAGGGGCTTCACAATAGCCTTTTTCCAGTTGCTGGGCACTATCCCTGAATGAAGAGATTCATTGATGATGGCATTGATGCTGGGATTTACTACCTCGATTAGATGGTGTAGGATGCTAGGAGGACAGGAGTCGGTAGGGGCTCCTGATTTGCAGGCCAGAATTGCCTTGCGTGTTTGTTGGAGGGAAACAGGTTTAAAGCTGCAAAGAGGGGGATAGTTATCAGTTACCTCATGAGGAGTGATCGAGGGGGGAAAAAAGTCTCTCTGAATATTAACAATTTTATCCACAAAGGAATCTGCGATTTGATTACACAGAATTTCGGACGGTGGAATTTCGGGCATGAGAGCTTTGGGGTGGGTAAAAGACTTGACTATTGAAAAGACAGTTTTTTGTTTTTAGTGATCTTCATTTATAGCCTTAGTAAAATATTCCTTTTTAGCCGCTTTTATACTGGAGAGGTATATTTTCCTCTGCTGAACATAAAGTGTTCTTGAGGCCTCATCATAAGTTTTTCTCCACTTCCTTTCTAGTATTCGGCAAAGGAGATGGCTATCGGTTAAGGTCTGGGTAAACCAGGGTGCATTTAACTTTCTTTTGTGACATTTCGCAATGTGGTAAATAAATAAATAATACCTCTATTTTTGACTGGATATATAATAACAGATAGCTCAATAAATAAGAGTCAAGATTCGAGGTAGTAGGAGTTTGCAGGTTTTAATACAGCATAAAGGACAGGAACAGGACAACCTGCACGGGGAAGATCTGGGATGGCTAGCCAACAGGGGGCCCCGACAGCTGTCGGGCAGGACCTGGAATGAGCGCGCTGGCTTTTAATAACAATACACAAGTATATATACTAAAACAATTGCATTACAGTACATACAGTAGGTGTGACAGTGGGTGGAGTTAGCAACAGTCGCGAAAGATAAGGATGAAAGTGGGTGTAACAGGAGGCGTGAACATAGACATGTGATGTAACGTAACAGAATATGTCATAAACGGGGCGGAAACATGGAGGGGGCTACCTAAGGAGCCGGGACCTCTAACCTAGTGGTGCGCGCAAACTGACAATGACGTGTGACTAGGGAGAAGCTGGGGGCTATGACTTCTGAGCTAGAAGGAGAGACGAAAGTCTGGAGAGTCAGAGCGACATGTACCTAAACACTATCTGGTATCTGATGTTTAGAGAACATGTTGATAGAATCCAAAAGTTATCAGGGTAAAGGCTAACAGACTCTAAGACTGGTGCATGCATTATTCTACATGTAATACGTGTTGGGGAATATTAAATGACCATTAATACAGTATTTCTCTTACATGGAGACGTAAAGGCTAGACGGTGACTGAAACTATTGATGCGATTCAGTAGCTTAGGAATGCAGAGAAGGAGGGCTGGACTGATAACTAGAATCATAACATACTCTTGGCAGACTGGCAGGCAGAGCCAGGCCGAGCCGGGCACTGTGAGGCAGGAAGTAAGTGAAGGGTCAGGGATACAGGTGGGGGCTGTATCGCTCCTCAGCGAGGGTTCAGGAGACAGGAGCTGAATCTGAGTCCGGGCCCTTTTGAGGCCTAGAAACGGGGACTTTACAATGAAATAACGTGCACACTGTGAAACGTGGCAACGTAGCTTGACATAGGCCTAATACTCGTAGCTTTCACGAGGCATACTAGAGATGGACACAACTGTAATTGCGTCTTTAATGGATCATGGGGAATACATATGCATATTAATCATGCACATACAACATAAGATGGGGGACACGTAGGGACACAGAACATGGCAAAATTTACTTTTCCACATTCCCTCCTTGTCACTACGTTTCCATCAGGAAACATCAATATTCATGATACCATCTATCATTTCATACAGTATCATTTGCTCGTCTCGAATTTTCTTGGAACGGGATCTAGGACGGGACTTGGGACTAGGAATACAAGAGGTAGCACAAATGCCGCAAATCGCAGGGCCACATTGTATACAGAGGCAGCAACTGAATATGATCGCTACTGCAATACCTAGAAATGACAATACTTTCCATCCCCAGGCAGAAACTATACTCCAAAACCAACCGGACCATGTCCAGGTGCCTGGATTCTGGTGTAACTGATGGGCAATTTTATGAAGTCTGGTTATAGCTGAATAAACAGACGGCACGTTATTAGGAATAAAAATGCAGCAACTAGATCCGATGACTCTACATGCTCCTCCTCTATCGGCCAGTATGACGTCAAGAACGAGACGATTTTGGAGCACGACAAATCTCATAGCAGATTGCTCTTCGGTTAAGTTACCTAGGGCAGAAGCAGTCTCATTCACTACTGCCTCAAGGGTTCTGGTTAATCTACGGATTAACTTACTATTCTGGATAGGTCCTATAAAGAAAAAGAATCCTCTATTGAAATCTGTATACTGTTCTAGAGCAGTTTCAGTTTGATCGACAATCGGGGACTCAATCTCCCTTCTATGTCTAATGTGTACTAGATGTGTGTTTCTGTGATAATCAGATGGGGCTAGGAAAACTGGTGGCAGTAGGAAGGCAATGTAACAGGTTCCCTCCCAATCGAGGGGCAGACGAACATATGCGGTCTGACCACAAACAAAATAAGAATGACGTGAAGCTTTAAAAATAGATTTCCCACTGTCACTATACTCGACAATAGTAGTACAATCACTATGTCCTACATGTGCGGAACCATTATTTCTGACACATAATTCGCCTTTGACTGGTAATACTGAAATAGCAGGTAAGTCTGGAGTAGGATCAGACTGAACATTCAGGACCATAAAATTCGAAGAATAATTACCCAAATTATAAACTTCATTTTCTAGATCTAACCCTGTTCTGTGGGGAAGACCTTGCTTGTCTGGAAAACATGTACTGTTCAGAAGGGACATATCAGTTGAGGATGACGTTAACGTGGACCATGCTCCACATGAGCCATTATGTGAAAACGGATAAGGAAACAGTGGCAGAACTCCCTTCGGTGTCTGGAAAGGGGGGAGTCGACCACACACCCAACAATTTGTGGCATTGCTGGTCTGGTGTGAATAATGTAACATACGGATAAATGAATTGTTGCGCATAGCAAGACGATAAGATAGTTCATGAGGAGGTAGATCACTAAACGTGTGCTCTACTGTAGCATTAGAAGACTTATTTACATGAGAAATTGGAAAACATAAATGAAATGCATAACTCGTGCAGGTAACCATCAGGCTGAGAAACAATATAAAACTTAGAAAAACGATACATCGGATTGAGTTTTGACTAACTCTCTCACTATGGGGGTCTATTTCATACATGTCAGATACCTGTCTAACCGTTTCACCTAGGGGAGGACTTAGACAATTAAACTGGCTGACTTATTTTACTAGACCGGAGCTTACTTTTATACTCCTGCTGTGGAGTTTTCTCTAACAGGGGAGGCTTGGTATCAATGTCATTTGCGGGACAGTCCTTGAGAATAGTATCTTGGCAGTCTTTAGGTAAAATGCAATCCTTGGCAAGAGTTTTAGGTTTTAGTCCATGAAATTCCTTGACGTGAGACAGATGGACCCACCCCTTACGGCCCTCCAACTTCACGGCCGTACGGGTGGTCAGAAGGACTTGCTTCGGCTCCTTCCAGCGAGGCTCCAGCGGACTTGAACGATCAAAATTCCGGACAAGCACTAGACTTCCTGGAACGATTTCATGCGGTTTCACCTCGGTATTGTCTGGAAATGCGGCGGCAACCTGTGAACGACAAGAGTGTAGGGCAGACATCAAGGAAGCTAGGTAATCTGTCAGCATATTACTGGAAACATCTGTAATACTTCGGGGTCTAGGTGTACCCCACATATTTGGGGGGCGGCTGAATACGACCTCATAAGGGGACAGACCTGATCTGGAATGTGCGACCATGCGCATATAAAATAGAGCGACTGGCAGAGCTACTAGCCAGTCTACACCTTTCTCTTGACAGATTTTAGCAATACGTATTTTCAAGGTTTGATTATGTCTCTCTACGAGACCGGCTGCTTCAGGATGGCGTACACAATGAAACTTCCACTGGTACCCTAACAAAAGGGAAACGTGCTTCATCAATTCAGATGAGAATGGCTGGCCGTTATCAGAATATACGACCCTAGGGAGTCCGTAGCGGGGGAAGAATTCACGAACCAACTGCTTGGCAGTGGTCGCGGCTGTGTAATCTGGGACTGGATATGCTTCTGTCCACCTGGACAAAGCGCATACAACTACAAGGACATACTTGAAACCTCGACATCGCTCCATCTGAATATAATCCATCTGGAGGACTTCAAAAGGGTGGTCAGGGGGTTGGAATCCACCTTGTTCCACCGGGACACTTTTACCTGGATTGAACTGGCAACATATCATACAAGTACGGACTTTCTGCTTGGCTGCAGCTCGTAAATGCTTGTTAAACCAAATGTTCTGGATACTGTCTATCATGGCTTTTTCTCCTAAATGTGCAGGACTATGTGCGGTATTAATAATGACTTGAACCATAGAGTCGGGGAGAAACCATGTGGCTTTTCCCTTCGTCAACCATCCTTGATCTGTCTGGACCCCTCCTTGTTCGGACCATTTCTTGATTTCCTCGGGAGTAGCATGTAACTGGATATCTATGACATCTTGAGTGGGGTCCTTAACTGTCATACAAATAGTCTGTTCTAGAGTGGATGTCGGTGTCTTGTTAACTGGTATGTCTGGTGTCTGTGCTGTAAGCTTGGCTGTTCGATCTGCTAGATCATTACCTTGGGAAATAATGTCAGTGACTTTCGTATGTGCTTTGCACTTCATGATAGCGATAGATGTCGGTAAATGTATTGCATCTAACAGAGCTTGAATAAGGAAACCATGCTGAATCTTGGTTCCATGAGAAGTCATGAAACCTCTCTCCTGCCAGAGCACTCCAAAGTCGTGTACAACTCCGAATGCGTAGCGTGAATCTGTGTAAATATTAACTTTCAGGTTCTTTGCGTGTATGCAGGCTTGTGTCAGAGCAACTAGCTCTGCTGCCTGAGCAGACAGGGTGTCAATACGGTGTGTTTCAATAACTTCAGTGTCAGTGGTCACTGCATACGCAGCTACTAGTTCTCCTGTACTCGTTCTCATACATGAACCATCCACATAAAGTGTCAGGTCAGGATCTGGTAATGGAATATCTGTCAGATCTTGTCTTGGCTTAGTCATAGTGTTAACAACTTCCACACAGTCATGTGTGACAGGATTTGAAGTAACTGACGGTAACAGTGTAGCAGGATTTAGAACGTTGCAGCGTCTGATTTCTATGTGTGGCTGGAACAGTGTCAGTTCATAACCTGTTAAACGTGCAATTGTCAAGTGCTGAGTCTGTGTTCGGTTTAAAAGAACTTCCACGGAGTGTGGAACTTGTACTGTCAGGGAGTGTCCTAATACTATGGAATCACTTTGTCTGATAGCTAGTGCTGTGGCTGCAACTGACTTGAGGCACGCAGGCAGCGCCTGGGCTACTGGATCTAGTGTGCTCGAAAAATAAGCACAGGGCTTGTATTGTCCTGCTTGATCTTGTGTAAGAACAGATAATGCAGTACCATCACGTTCTGTGACAAAAAGTGTGAAAGGCTTATTGTAGTTCGGTGTAGCTAGGACAGGAGCTTGGCATAAGGCTTTCTTTAACTCATTGAAACTAAGTGTATGTTCAGATGTCCAAGGGAGGACAGTCGATACGGCTGCCTCCTGTGTCGTTAACTGTATCAGTGGCTTGGCTAGAAATGCATACTGAGGAATCCATTGTCTGCAATAAGAAGTGAGGCCGATAAAAGCACGTACCTCCTTCTGTGTCTTGGGCTGAGGGAGACTCGCTATTAACTGGATACGGTCAGGTGTCAACTGCCTACCCCACTTGGACAGTAAGTGGCCTAAGTAGATCACTTGCTGGACACAGAATTGAAGCTTCGAAGGGAACACCTTGTGCCCCATCTCGGCTAGGAAATACAGGACTGTAAGCGATGCTCGCTCGCAAGCACGTTCAGAACGGGCTGTGATCAGTAGATCATCCACATACTGGAGCAGGGCAGTGTCAGATGGCATGTGAATATTGTCTAGTTGTCTCTTAAGTGCTTGACTGTAAATGCTAGGACTTTCTGTGAAACCTTGAGGAGCTCGTGTGAATTTATAGCTCCTTCCATTTAAGCAAAAACCGAAAAGGTACTGGCTGTCTGGATGAATGGGGACACTGAAAAATGCGTTTTTGAGGTCTATGACTGTGAAAAATATTGCCTCAGAATCAATGGCTGTCAATAGGGATGAGATATCTGGAACAACTGGATACTGGGGAATGATACATTTATTGAGTTCTCGAAGGTCAATCACTAATCGATATACTGGGGGTGCATTTGGATCAGTACGTTTCATGACTGGAATGATAGGAGAATTACATACATTGGAGTCAGTTTCTACAACTACTCCTTGAGCAATGAGCTCGTCAATAATTTTGGATAAGGCTGCTACAGCCTCAGGTGGCAATCTGTACTGTCTGATTCGTGGCAAGACTACACCTTGCTTGAGAGTCACACGATGAGGTGTGATTTGCATAAAACCAACATCAGTTGGACCTTGCGCCCATAGATGCTGCGGAACATTAGACAATCTTGGATCAAAATCACGCAAAACATAGTGACCCTTGAAGTCACGTAAAAACAAACGTATTCCCTCTGGGGAACAGCAAATAACTGCACCTAATTCTTTCAGTGTCTTAATGCCTAACAAATTTTCTGGACATGACTTCGTAAGCAATAGATCAGTAGTTCGGGACAATGGACCTACTTCTAGAGTAACTGGTTTGGAAATCTCGTTAACAATTGGCTTTCCTGAAAATCCAAGGGAAACATTTCTAGAGCCTGAGAGCGGAGCCCCTGGAACCTCGTCGTGACTAATGGTCGTCCTACTTGCCCCTGTATCAATCAAAAACTTTCTGTCTTTCCCTAATACTTGACTGTGAACATAGGGACCTTCTTGATCTACAGGAATCTCGATGAGAGGCAAGCCTACCTCCCTCTCTAGGCTGTTTCATGAATACGCTTGATACTCTGGATACTCTGTCTGTGCATACTGGTACATCTGCTGTGTAACATGTTGTGTTGCAGCGATAGGCTGCGGTGCTGGAACTGTCTGTTGTGCATTCTGTGGCTGAGAAGTCTGTGAAACTTGTTCTTGTCTAGGCGGACGTGGTCTTTCTTTAGTTTTACCAGTGGCTATGTTGTGTTTCAGAACTGCACACTCGTTCATAAAATGACCTGGCTGTTTACAATAATTGCATGTCCCTTTAACGGGAGCTGCAGGATGACTGGCTTGATTCGGACCCCTCTTCTGACTGTCTTGAGGAACAGATTGTGCAACTAGTACTTTCATTTTCGTGTCTTTCATACGTCTTCTCTCGTGTTCTTGCTCTTCTCTGATTCTATTCTGGTGGTACTGGAGCATCTGGAGCATTTGGGACGGAGTACTAGCTTGCCAAGTACTTTCGACTTTCAAAACTCGATTTTTAACTTGTGGACTTGAATTCTCGACTAATTTAGTAACAAAAAGATGAGGGTATGACTCACTACTCGTCTTGAGACCACTGTTAATGCCAAAGCATTTCTCGAATCTAGAATAAAAATCACTAGTATCTTCGTCTGGTTTCTGTTTACAGGCTGAGATTGCATCCCAGTCTTCCTTTTTAGTGGCTAATAATCTTGGCAAAACTTGTATTAATAGTTCAGGTAATTCTTTACATTTACCTCCTAGACCGGTACCTGGTACACGTGTATTTTCTTCAGCTTCTAGAGCTGTCCAATCGATCTTTTTCTCTCCCACCTCCCAATCCTTTTCCTTGAGTTTTTCGTATATGCCCGCAGGCAACAGGACTTTTAGCATTTTAATAATATCTGGATACGTGTATTCTCCCATACGGAGCATGTCTTTTAATTCACGGTGGAACCCTGCTGGATCTTTGTCGTGACAGGGAATTAATTTCTTCATCTCTAAGAGTTCCATCTTGGTAACTGGGGTGTAAACAAATACTTGTTGCATTTCACCATCTGGTGTCCTAACTGGGTGTACTTCTCGTAACGGATGCTGCCTGTCTATGTAAAACGGTTTACTTTCTGGAGGTGAGACATGAACAAAATGCGGGTTCAAAAACATACTATATTTGTGGGGTTGTTCTAGAATGACACTAATTAAATCGGTACCTAAACCTTTCCATCTATACTGGAGTAACTCGTTCAGGATATCATGTAACGGACCTGGATCAGAATGTTGACCCTCATACAGTGTAATGAGGTGTTGGATCATATACATACCCACCAGTCGCTGCTCGGCTGGGGGCAGTTTCAGAAACATTTGTGCCACTATTTCGTCTGGAAAAGTGGTAGAATCAGTAATCCATCGGACTGCTGATCGGGCTAGTTCTTGTTCATGCATAGTACTTAACTCACTATAACCGATTCGTGATTTCAGAATTTGATCGGTAGCTTGAAATACTTGTTCTAGGGAACCTTGTTCTGGTGCTGGAAGATGAAAGACTTTCTTGTGTTCTAGGCGTAAATGTCGGTCTGGAAATCTAGATTTACCTACATACGCTATTCTGGCGGTATTCTCGTCGTCTACCTCTTCAGTAGAAGAGTCATTTTCTTTCTCGCTTACTTGTGCTTCTTTGCGTTGTTCGTGTAACCTTATTATTTCTTTACGTATTTTCTTGTACATATTCTCAATACTATTGAGTGTCTTGTGCTTACCCTCGGCTATATTATCACTCCACCTTGTCAGAACTTTCATTTCGGTCGGATCTTTAGTCGGGGAATCTTGTTCCCGTATTAAACAATTGATCAGAAACTTTAATAACATGAACTGGATCTCAGCTTTTCTGAGAGACATGACTTCAGCAATACTTTCTGGATCTTGTCCTGTACAAATGAAACGATACATTCTGTCTAGATCTTCTATCATATTCGGTAGGGTGACCAAATACTCGGACACCTGTCTTATACGTACGGAATATATAACCATACTATCCTCGCCTGGGACTGGATCATAACAGCATTCAGTAAGAAGTCGCCTGATTTCTGCAATGGACTTATATTTAGGCGTACGCTGTAACGCACGTTCATGTAACTCGACTGCTCCTAAACGTCTACTTGGCGGCGGGGTACCAGGAGGACCTCCTCCCGCGGCCCCTAAACTGGAATCGTCGACTGATACTCTTCGTGCTGGCAAAGTGACTGATGTGGCGGGAATTTGTACTACGGGCTGGACCGGGGGTACCGTAGCAGGTACTGCAACAGGTGCCCCAGTGACTGGAGGAGCAGGATTTACATTATTTACAGGAGCTGGCAGAACAGGATTTGCATATTCTGGGACTGTGTCGTCCAAATAGGACGAGAGAAAAATATCTGCTGCGGTCGGTTTGTGACGTAGCTTGGTCGGAACTAAGGGTGGCAGAAAATTACATGGTGCTTCCGGGGTTGCTTTTGGCAAGCCCTCGGCAAGAAGAGGATACATACCCTTAATGAGGGCATTCCTCTGTCTGTCTGACTGTTTGGTTTTAACTCGTTCACCTATTTCGATTAATTCCCTTTCTTGGGCTCTTTCTAAGGATTCTCTACTTAATTCTGACTTTCTGATTTCTTTTTCGGTTCTTTTATGAGATTCTTTGCGCCATAACTCGATGGCATCTTTCTGTGACTGTCTGGCTTTCTTTTTCCATAATACTTCTTCTACTCGCATGATGCACTCGGCATCCCATGTACCCGATACGGGCCATCTGTACTTTTCTTCTAACTGTTTGGTGTACTCCACCCATAAATCTAGATATAATATGGCACTTATGCCATGCTTTTGATACATAAAATGACCTGGACTGTCCCTAGGTGGGACAGGAACTGCTTCTTCTAACAGACCTTTTCTAGTTTTTAACTGACGTAGTTTTGAGAGCAGCGGCATGACTGAACTGTAGTCTAGACACAATACAATACACAATGAACACGATAATTACACCACTTTCATACCACGACATTGAAATACATGAATGACATTTAAATTAACAGTTTTGACAAAATACTACCTGGAATACTGAAAACAGAATACATGAATTTCTCGAGAACAGAACGGACTAGAACAGAAACTAGATGCACTGCTAAAACAGTACGAAACTTACCGGTCTCATAAAGAGACACGTCAGGACCCGCATCCACCTAAGTGGACACTTCGTGTTGGATCTGTGTACCCCAAACCCACGGACCAGAGACAATGCAATTGACCCTGTCTAGATACTACCCCAGCAATGGTACTCACCGGGCAGCAAGAACGGAAGGCCTCGGACTGGACTGGACTGGACTGCTACGATGACGGACGGGCGAACTTCGGACTTCTGTTACGGGTGGGCCTCCGGATACCTCGGACCTTGGACTCTCGGCTTGGGCTCTGGTCGGGACTCGCCGCGTTCCTCCACCGCCTCGTCTGGATGCTGGAC
The DNA here is from genome assembly GCF_964261635.1 of Lissotriton helveticus. NCBI lineage: Eukaryota > Metazoa > Chordata > Amphibia > Caudata > Salamandridae > Lissotriton > Lissotriton helveticus. The sequence goes on from NC_136065.1 coordinate 1,477,437,314, forward strand.
CGCAACCTCCGTCTCCTCCGTGGGCCTGAGGGATACTTGAAGCAGAAATATCTGCACGTGCACGGTATGGTTCCGTCACGGCTGCAGAGGATCAGGGGGCTTGCGTGGCTTCTCCGGCGCGAGGGGAAAGGGCAAGTCCCTGTTCGGGCGCCATTATGTGGTAAATAAATAAATAATACCTCTATTTTTGACTGGATATATAATAACAGATAGCTCAATAAATAAGAGTCAAGATTCGAGGTAGTAGGAGTTTGCAGGTTTTAATACAGCATAAAGGACAGGAACAGGACAACCTGCACGGGGAAGATCTGGGATGGCTAGCCAACAGGGGGCCCCGACAGCTGTCGGGCAGGACCTGGAATGAGCGCGCTGGCTTTTAATAACAATACACAAGTATATATACTAAAACAATTGCATTACAGTACATACAGTAGGTGTGACAGTGGGTGGAGTTAGCAACAGTCGCGAAAGATAAGGATGAAAGTGGGTGTAACAGGAGGCGTGAACATAGACATGTGATGTAACGTAACAGAATATGTCATAAACGGGGCGGAAACATGGAGGGGGCTACCTAAGGAGCCGGGACCTCTAACCTAGTGGTGCGCGCAAACTGACAATGACGTGTGACTAGGGAGAAGCTGGGGGCTATGACTTCTGAGCTAGAAGGAGAGACGAAAGTCTGGAGAGTCAGAGCGACATGTACCTAAACACTATCTGGTATCTGATGTTTAGAGAACATGTTGATAGAATCCAAAAGTTATCAGGGTAAAGGCTAACAGACTCTAAGACTGGTGCATGCATTATTCTACATGTAATACGTGTTGGGGAATATTAAATGACCATTAATACAGTATTTCTCTTACATGGAGACGTAAAGGCTAGACGGTGACTGAAACTATTGATGCGATTCAGTAGCTTAGGAATGCAGAGAAGGAGGGCTGGACTGATAACTAGAATCATAACATACTCTTGGCAGACTGGCAGGCAGAGCCAGGCCGAGCCGGGCACTGTGAGGCAGGAAGTAAGTGAAGGGTCAGGGATACAGGTGGGGGCTGTATCGCTCCTCAGCGAGGGTTCAGGAGACAGGAGCTGAATCTGAGTCCGGGCCCTTTTGAGGCCTAGAAACGGGGACTTTACAATGAAATAACGTGCACACTGTGAAACGTGGCAACGTAGCTTGACATAGGCCTAATACTCGTAGCTTTCACGAGGCATACTAGAGATGGACACAACTGTAATTGCGTCTTTAATCGATCATGGGGAATACATATGCATATTAATCATGCACATACAACATAAGATGGGGGACACGTAGGGACACAGAACATGGCAAAATTTACTTTTCCACAGCAAGGTGGCCATTGGTGTCGGAATTATCCGAGACGATATGGTCCATCCAGGCATGGAAGTTGCGGGAATCCACTACTGCATCCCCAACTAGTTTGGGGGCCTGGGCCAGGGGTTGGGTATCCAGCTTAATACGGTCAGTCACTTTTCTCCAGTTGACTGTGAAGGAGGGGTGGGAACGCTTAATGCTAGGTAAGGCGTGGGCTTGTATCTTGATGTCGAATGGAATGAGACAATGATCAGTCCAAATTTGAGGGATCGGAGGGGACGTGGTCATGGTTGTAAGATTAGAGCAAATGCCATCGAGAGTATGGCCTGCACGGTGGGTAGAAGCGGTAACAAGTTGGGATAATCCAAAGATGTTTAACGAGTGTTGGAAGCAGATGTTGTGGGGATCAACACACGATTCTAAATGTATATTCATATCCCCTAATAGAGTGAAGTTGGGATAATGTAGAATAAGTGCCCCGAGAACATCATCTAAGGAGTCCAAAAAGGAAGTGGCATTGCCAGGAGGGCGGTATATCAGTCCCCCCGAGAAGGAGGTGGAGGCATTAATTTTAATCGAGAAGCCTATGCCCTCGCTTCCTTTAAGGTGGCCTAAGTCAAATGTGTGGCAAAGGAAGATTTTCTTAATAGCAAGTGCTACCCCGCCCCCACGCCCAATGGGTCTGTCCCGCCTAAAAATAGTAAAATCTGAGGGGAGGGCAATTGCCAGATCAGGATTAGATGAGTCATTAAGCCAAGTTTCAGTAATAAAAAGAGCATCCAAATCGTGACATAATATTAAATCATGTATGTCTTGGCAGTGGCAGGATAGGGACCTGGCATTAATGAGACTTAACTGGCATTTAACTGCTGCAGCGCCTGAAGAACCTGAGCTAGGGTCAACATCTTGAACTTCTGCCTGAGGTAAAAGGTCAAAACTCTGAGGTTCAGGATCAGTCTCAACCGGCCGTCCTTCTTGGGGGATCAGGAAATAACGGGAGTACCATCCCTGACCCCTTTCCTGCTGAGGAAACCACCTCTATAGCACCTTTCTGCAGCAAGGCAAGAACCTCCTGCTGCAAGAGCTGCAAATATTCCACTGAACACCAGCCCTGGAGGTGTAAACTCTTAAAAAGGTAGGGCGTACCCATTTTTCTACAAGATTTAAAACCCAACGGTCTGAATTAACCGATTTCCAATCTTGCAAAAAATGAGACATCCGGCCCCCAACAGGACCAGCATGCTCCAAGATGAGGAATCTAGAGCTGCTTTCCCATGGTACCGGTGGTGGGAACGGGGAGGAGGAGGAGGAGGAAGACTGTTGTCGAGAGGCACCTCGCAGAAGGCCGCTACCTTTTCCTCTGTATGACCTGTACAGAGGGTTCTGCTGCTGCTGTGGCTGCTGACTGCCTCGAGAGAAAGCTGCCTTCCCAAAGCCTCAATACTTTTTGCATCCATAGCCTCTGGGCTTGGATTACAGGCCCAAGGATCTTGCAGTAGCCTTACTGTCCTTGAAGCTGTTCAGCGCAGAATCCGCCGTCGTTCCGAATAATCTAGATCCATCGACGGATAGATGAGTCAAAGTAGCCTGTACATCTGGTGAGAAACCTGAAGAACTAAGCCAGGAATGGATCCTGGTAGCCGCCGAGGAGCCCTTCACCCTGGCAACTGAGTCACTCGTGTCCAGACCCAACTGAATGACCTGATGGGCTGCTGCTTGTGTGTCTGATAGCGCTTCCAAAAGATGAACACAGTCATCTTCAGGTAACTTAGGAGCTACTTGCTTGACAGAGTCCTCAGTGCATGAATGTACCTTCCTAGCAAACACGTGGCATTTGTGGACTTCAGAGCCATACTTGCAGAGGAGAACACCTTTTTGGCAGACTGCTCCAGCGTTTTCAAGTATTTATCCCCCGGGGTGGCGGGGAAGGATCGAGTTGAGTGCTTGCAACAAGAAGCCTGAACCACTAAGCTTTATGGCGAAGGATGGGCAGAAAGGAAAGCTAGATCACCAGGAGCAGGCTTATACGGTCTTGCCACTGACTTAGATACTGCAGGGGCAGGCAAGGGTTTCAGCCACACCTCCATAATCGGCTCCGTCAACGCCTCATTGAAAGGCAGCAGAGGTTCAACAGAAGAGTAAGGAGAAAGCAACACTTCAGTCAAGATATTCAACTTCAACTCAGCCGAGGCAACTGAAGGTCCAACAGGTCAGTGACTTTCCTGAGGACTGAGTGATAAGGGGCAATGTCCTATGAAGGCAAGGCCTTTGGAGAAGAAAGGTCCCACTCCGGATAAGTATCCAGGCCACTGGCCTACCGTAGGGTCTCAAAGTCGTCCAGGGAGTCAAGGATCTCCCCTTCCTCATGTTCTTGCTGGTACTCCTCTTCTTCCAGCAGTCTTTGTGCTTCTCTCCTGGAATGCTGCTTTGGAATCGGCGGCAGCGGTGTCAGCCGCGGCGCCGTAGTTGAAGGAGGACCTTCCGAAGTGGGCTACAGTGCCGCCCGAATCCAAGAAGACGTCAGCCAAACACCAGACGGCGTCAGAGACTGAGGTATCGGAGTAAAAAACCTTGGCGCCGGAAACTGCCATGATGGAGCCGCCGGCATGAAAGGCACAAAATGTCCCTGGACATACTGCAGAGGGATGCCCAAATTAGAAGCAGGAAGACCCACAGTGGCAGACGGTGCACCGGTAGGGTAAGATGCCTTGGCAAACATGCCAAACATCCCATTTAGGAAATGCGACGGTTCCGCTCCTGGTCCTGGAAAAGGATCCGGAAGCCCCTGGTCTGGATCCATTTAACGCCGTACAGGGGGCTGAGGATGCAGCGCCGGAGATATCGGAGTCGGTACAGGCAAAGCTGCAGGAGCAGCAGAAGACACTTAAGGAGCCGGAGAATCCCTGGGCGCCGACGAATCCCTCGGTGCCGGAGAGTGGGCCGGAGTCAACTATGGAGAAGGAGTAGGCACCGGCAAGATGGCATCCTTGTCACGACGCCACTGTACGGGGGAGGCAGACCTCAAAGCCATGACCTTCCAAGATCGACGCCAAGACCCATATCTTCTCTTTTTCTTATTCTTCTTTGACTTCAAAGTATGCGATCTAGTCGATCTCTTGCGCCCCTCTTTGCCTTTTTCGTCCACGCCATGAAGAGTTTTGTGTCACGTTCCTTCCGTGCCTATGGGTTCATCTTCTGACAGCACGAACACCCTTCAATGCCGTGGTCCAAAGAAAGACACATGAGACAGTCGTCCTGGGGATCCGTGATGGACATGTGGCCCCCACACTCTCTGAAGTGCTTGAAACCAGACTTCTTCGAAGTAGCCATTCTCACTACAACATGAAGTAGAAGTTAGAAACAATGTGATCACTTGTAAAATGGGGAGTCCCAGAATAAAACGTTACGTGTCAACGCAACGGAAAAAGGGAACTGACGTCAGCACACTGATGAGGTCTTCTTATGGCTCCGGCAACGTCATAAGGAGTCCGTAACAGAGCTGTGCTAATGTGACGTCCTCTACGACATGGGAGAGCTTAGAAAAGAATTTCCGTGAAATGCTGGTGCAGGGGTAATTCAAAAGGTGAAGAATCCACAGGCAGATGTATCCATCAGAATAATCTTTCTAAATGACGTGATCCAGTAGACTACTTGTCTGGGACTGGCTAAAAATAAAGAATTTAATACTCAGACTATTCCATCCCTTGCCCCTTTTGATAATTTGGCACTCTTATACAAATTATACTGCAGATTAATTGAACGACTTGATACAAAATGGCACGGTTAATTTTTCAGTTATGGTTCTGGGTGGGTGGCTAGTATGGCCAGTTGATACTAATGTTTGTCATGCAAATTGTTTAAACTCCACGTCTGGGTTCAAATCAAATACACCTAATTCCCGATATTCACAATCCATGCAACATAAAACTGTTACTACTTACTCCGTGGGTAAATTAGGCCAACACCGGTTAGAAAATTTCATATTGTCTGCAGTGAAACAACATCTTTCTCTCCTATCCGAAGAAATGAATCTGTCCAAAATCTCCCCACTCTAAATGATTTGTTTATGCTGCTTACAGTGAAATTTGGAAATTATTGCAAATGGAAGCTGCAGTACTTTTACGCCAAATCAGTCAAGATAATTTGGATAAAGTGCTTGCTATGGTAGACAACAGTATTAATATTCTGTCATCTCGTATTTATAATTTAGATAATATTGTATCGTCTGGTATTGATATTGTGCAACGTGATGTATCTACATTATATCATGGTCAGAATAAACTTTGATCCATAATGCAATTTAGTTGGACTCGCCAAACACTTAAGAATGGATGGGTTCCTTTGCTCTATCTCAATTCCACTGCTTTGTTCTTACCCGTTAATTTCACAAATATACAGTAATCAATGCCTATGAAAGAAGATACTATACTATGTTGCACGTAGAAAAACTTGAACAGTTTCCCTTTACAATAGCGGAAACACCATATGCAGTCAGGTTAATAGATGGGGTGATCTCGTTACCTATCTCTACTTTTCGGTTCACTGCTTGCAAGAAACACTTCCCGGTTGGTAGAGAAGAACCACATCGGAGCAAATATAGACACAAGCTATGGTCCCTGCCATTTGCGTATCATTGTCAACAGGCTAAAAGAGAAATGCGACTCCACTACAGGTCATTTCCTCGTTTGTAAATACATAAAGATTCATGACGCCTGTAATGTGTCTGCCCTGTTATTTAAAAGGAACTCCTGTTCCCGCTTAATTCCTACTCTCATATTGCTTTCAAATGGAAGCTATCTTGTCCTTAATAATCAGGACTGTTGCAGTCTGCGGGCAGGATTCCCGTATGTGGCGTCCGTTTCCCAGTTAGTCACTTGCTGCAAAAATGTCCTGTTTTTCATTCAAAACAACTTTATTCGGCTTCCAGATGAAAACCATGAAAGTTACATTTACACAATTAAACATACACTTTAAAAAGTAGGCATAACAAGGTCAGGTTCCGTAAATTCATGGGTAAAATAAGAGTATAAAAGCCGCTTTAAAACCATTCATAGTAGTACATTATTATCCAAATCAATTTCAGTCCAGGTTTTTTCTGTACCTTATTGAACATTTTAAGAACCCTAAAATCAACGGTATGCATCGGGTTTTAACCGTTGCAGGTAAAACAACGCTGGGCGTGCCTGTGTAAAATTTAGTTTTTTTAAAAGAGATTTTAAAAACAGTCTGCGGGGGGCCACATAAAAATCACAGAAAAGGACAAAGTGTAGCAGATCCTGTGGAGACAGGTTGTCGCAGCCACAGGGTGCTAACACCTGTCCTTTATGGCTCCCTTTAGGTACTGCCAGTAAGAGATGGAAGTAGTCCAATCTAAGCCTTACTAGCAGGAATCTTTCGTGCATTGAGAGGGGCCATGCAAGGTACTGCTCCATTCCTGGGGAGGTTTTAAGCATTAAGGGCCAGATGTAGGTAAATCATATTTACCGACTCTTAAATACCGAATTTTACCGATTCGGTATTTAAGAGTCTGTAAATATGAAGTACCGAGATGTAGGTAAATCCAGATGTGGATTTACCGAATCTTTAAAAGTCGGTATTTACCGATTCGGTAAATACCGACCGGTTATGCCCCATTCATTCCTATGGGCTTTGAAGCCCATAGGAATGAATGGGGCATTACCGGTCGGTATTTACCGAATCGGTAAATACCGATTTTGACAAGGGTGCAGGGGGTGTCACTTTGACACCCTCTAGCACCCCCAAAAAAGGGTCGGGGGTCGTATGGCAGGCATACCTGCCCTAAGGGCAGGTCTGCCTGTCATATGGCACAGGTGTGCATGCACACATGTGCATGCACACCTGAATCGGTATTTCACCATCAAATTGAATTTGATGGTAAAATACCGATTTCTTAGGCCTTGTGGGACTCATAAGAGTCCCACCTACATATCAATTTTACCGATTCTGTAAAAATACCGGTTGGTAAATTTACCGACCGGTATATTTACAGATTCGGTAAAATTACCGATTCTGCCCCCTACATCTCAAAATCCTTTTACCGGTCGGTAACGGCCGAATTCGGCCGTTACCGACCGGTAAAACCCTACCTACATCTGGCCCTAAGTGTCTACGCACTCCAGATTTTTGGAGTTCCTGCTCCTCCCGCTTAATCTGCTGACACACTAGATAGAATCCCTTTACAAAGGCCACATCTTCCTTAGTTATGCTTTCTGGGGTTAAGAAAAGATCCAGGCGTCCCAGCTCGTTGAAAGAGCTCTTTAGGTATTTGGCCCAAGGTATTGCGGACATACGGTCCAGATTCAGCAAATCCCTGTACATTTTGTGTGTGAGACCGAGATCTTTATTCAGCCAGCTTTTTAGCCAGAAGAGCAGGGGGCGCAATCCAATAGTGTCGCTGATATATTGAACACCAGTTTCTCCATGAATGGAGAAATTTGATGTCCCTTGTGGGACCCCCAGCAGATGTTTTAAGAAAATATTTTCAGCCACCTGTATACCTTCAACTCTGCGGTACACCCACAGCTCGCTCCCGTATGTGGCTATGGCTACGCTCCTGGCTTAATAAATTTTTAACATTGCTGCCACTGGCCGATTACCCATCTTACTCGCAATGTCCTGTTTTCTCCTCCACACTGGAGTGTTGATAATCTATCTGGCCTTCCATTACAACTTTGAAAACAGGAGGGGGCGTGGTGGAGATGGCGGCGTCTTCGTGACTCTCCCGGGTCGACGGGTGTAAGAAGATTCACTGCGACCTTTCATGCTGGTGCACAGACCTCAAATTGAAGAATGAGGTGTGCGAACATCGTGGGACCATAAACTGACACTTTTTCAGCCTCCTTCGTTCCTGTGTGCACGTTTATTTTCCGTGTGAGTAGTGGCGCGGCTTGAGGAACGTTGCGCCCGTCATCTTGCGAAGTCACTGACGGAGCTTGCTCCAATGCGTCTTTCTTGTTAACGCGCCTGCTGCCTCCTCATGAAATGTTTTAAGCCGCATTTGAGGTATTTAACCTCCATTCTTCAGCGTTATCAAGGACAGTGAAAGCCTCATTTCTCCTACACGCTGTATTTTAGCCCCGCTAAGCTTCTGCCTGCTACTTTACTGCATGTGTACTTTACGCCGACGGAGCCCATCTCCTATGTGGTAATTCTTTCATTATCTCATTCATGCCTCTCAGTGAATTTTACTGACCTGGAGCCCATTTATAACTGCAGTTGCTATGACATTTCTTAGACGGTGGCCCCAGTGACTGCAATGATATTATATTCTGTGGCACAGCTGCTTATATTGTGGTGCTTGCGGTGTCAGTGATACTATCTGCCTCATGGAGGACCTGCGCAATTTCCAAGGTTATTAAAGACACTATTTACCACAATACTTTCAAGGCTTGAAAAAAATTCAATCTTCAAATCACGGCTTCATACACCAGTGTGGAGATTCTGTCTGCCATTTTACCTTCTGGTTCTTATTCACTAATGACAGACTTTTTTGTCCTTTTCATGACACACATATACAATGTTTATTTGAAGTTATTGCACCTAATGTCTTTTGCGGTATATGTTTAATCTCATACTCAGCATATGTACATTTTGTAATATTTTCTCCCTGAATTTGCCACATCGCAATGTCTGCACTTTTGTGTAAATGATATTCTACTTGTTCTTTGCGGTCAGCTGGCGTTGAGGCTTAAAGGGAACCTATTTATCTAAATGTTGAGCGCTTTTTATTCAGGCAGTGCATGCTTCACTTTTATGTATACAACGCCTATATTTGCATCTGGAAGTGTTCTTTTCTAGTACGCTTGGTACACTTCAATGTATGCTATTGTGATCTGCTTACTCCAGATATATAATTTCAGTTTTATGCAACACCAGACGCTTGCTATTGTTGATTCTTTTTCTTTTCAGGTCTTTACTTCTTTCTCTATATGGGAAGACAGTTAAAAGGTTTACCTCAGCCTACGCCTGTACATCGTAAGTTTTCACTTCAAACTAGCTCACGCTATCAGTGCCTAGCTATGGATGATTCAGCCAGCAATTCATCTAAAAGCTCAGCGACGTTAGCGACTAACGTATCCTCTAACACAGCAAAGACATCCACTAAGAGGTTGAAGAAAGATCCTCCCTCTCCTCCGAAACAAACCTCTTCGGTCACAATGGACTTACTGTTAGAGGAGATTTGAGCTCTGCGTCCATTTATTGACGAGACCAATTCAGCGCTACAGGTTCTCAATGCAAGTGGTCTAATATGGAGGAGCGTGTCACTACTTTGGAACAAAATGTTGATTCTTTGTCCTCTGCCACATCTAAAGTGGAATCCTTACCTTCTCAAGTATTACTGCTGCATAAGCAAATGGAACATTTGGAAAACATAAATAGAAGGAATAACCTCCGTATTTATGGACTACCTGAAGAAACGGAAGGCTCAGACTCAATTACTTTCGTTAAAACCTTTCTTCCACAACTCCTTAAACATCCGGAACACACTATTCTGAATATTCAAAGAGCCCACCGGTTGGGTTCAAGGACACACATGTCATCCTCATCTTCAGTTAGGAAACCAAGAGGGGTGAACATATATTTTCTGGAATACACTGATTTGTTGAAGGTCTTGTCTTCAGCTAGCGCACTAAATAGAATTACTTGGTCTGGTAATTCCTTATTTTTTACTCAAGGTTATGCTAAACCAACGGCAGATCGTCGTAAGGAATTCCTGTCACTAAGACCTCAATTACGCTCGATAGGAGCTCATTATGGCCTTTTCCACCCCTGCTTTTTTAAGGTGACCATAAATAACAAGACCAATACCTATGAAGACCTGCTACAATTAAAAAGTGTCCTTTACTCATGTCAGGCTGATCGGATGGAAACTGCTTCTTCATCACATTCCAAATAGACGTTTTGCATTTTATTCAGTATTGTATTCTTTTTCACACAGGTACCACTTCCAGAGGCCCCACAACTGGATCAAGCACTCTAGGAAGGACAGAACTCTCTCAGCAGAGTTCAGGGAAGCTGGGGGTGAAGTCCTTTTGTTCCTGGGACTTCAGAACAGGGAGCCAGCTCTTCTCAGGCCCTTGGAGATTCCTTCAAGACAGGGGACACAGCACACTAGCAAAGTCCTTCCCCTCTCCTTGGCAGCAAAGCAACAGCAGGTCAGTCCAGCAGAGCAACAGCAGGACAGTCTTACTTCTTCAGAGTCAGCTTTCTCCTTGGCAGAGGTTCCTTCTTGATTCCAGGATGATCTAATTTTCTGTTATCAGGTGTACTGTACTTATACCCCTAAAAGTCTATGGCCTAGATGTAGGTAATTTTATTTAACCACTTCTTAAATACCGAATTTTACCGAATCGGTATTTAAGAAGTGGTAAAATAGAGGGGGGGATGAAGGTATTACAGATTCGGTAAATACCGAATCGTTAAGATTCGGTATTTACTGATTCTGTAAATACCGATTCAGTAATGCCCATTGATTCCCATGGGCATTGAAGCCCATAGGAATCAATGGGCATTACCGAATCGGTATTTACAGAATCGGTAAATACCGATTCCAGCAAGGGTGCAGGGGGTGTCACTTTGACACCCTCTAGCACCCCAAATACAGGCATGTGTGCCATGTGGCACACAGACATGCCCTAAGGGCATGTCTGTCTGTCACATGGCATAGGTGTGCATGCACACATGTGCAAGCACACCAGGATTCGGTATTTTACCACCCAATTGGATTGGGTGGTAAAATACTGAATCTGAAAGGCCTTTGGGACTCAGAAGAGTCCCACCTACATCTAGAAGTTACCGAATCGGGAAAAATACCGAATCGGTATTTTACTGATTCGGTAAATTTACCGAATCGGTAAAATTGGCCCCCTACATCCCAAAAACCCATTTACCGGTCGGTAACGGCCGAAATCGCCCGTTACCGGCCGGTAAATGGCCACCTACGTCTGGCCCTTTGTTCTCTTTGTGCAAGTGGGCCCTGAGCCCGGTCTGAACCAGTTCTGGGTGTTGCCTGAGTACTTTGTGTTCCTGGCTTCTCCTTTCCTTTCAGAGTGAGGGGCAGGGTCGTGAGCCGCCCAGCAGGAGGTGGAGCCAGCATTGTGGAAGGCAGGCACAGCCCTATTCAGGCCCAGGTGCTAACTCCTCCCACCACTCAAGTTGCAAATGCAGTCATTCAGCCTAGGGCTGACTCAGCCAGCCTCCTGGGGAATCCCCAGTCCCTGTCACTCTCAAACCAGACAATCAATACACAAACAGGCCAAAGCACACAGAAGGGTCAGACAAGAGAACAGCAACTTTCTAAAAGTGCTGTTCTCAAACACAGAATTTAAAAACAACCTTTCCTAAAAGATGTGTTATTAAATTCTTAGTTCAGGGATACTAGATACTTATATCCTATCTTGTTCCTATGAGAAGAAAGGCTGGCAGCCACTGTAGCCAGCATCTCCCATGTTAATCTATGGAGCAAGATAGCCTTACAATAGTGAAAAACGAAAATGGCTGCCATTCTCTACCAGAGCATGTCACCTGCACCAGTACATGCTCTACCTTTCACATACACTGCACCCTGCCCAGGGGTGTACCTTGGGCCTTCCATAGGGGTGACTAATGTTTATGAAAAGGGAAGGGTTAGGCCTGATCAGTGGGGACACTGACCAGGAGTACATGGCAGTTTCTAAACTGCACGCAGGCACTGCAGTGGCAGGCCTGAGACACCATTTTAGAGCTACTCCTGTGGGTGGCACAATCAGTGCTGCAGGCCCACTAGAGGCATTTGTCATCACCAGCCCTGGCACACCCAGTGCACTTTACTAGGGACTTCATGGTGATACAAATATGCCAAACATGTATATCCAATTTATATAGGGAGCACTTCCACTCTGGCACTGATCAGCAGTGGCAGAGTGTCCAAAGCATCTGAACAAGCAAAAACAAAATCCAGTACAGCATCAAAAATACAGGAGGTAGAGGCAAAAAGATTGGGGGAAACCACGCCAAAGATGCCAGGTCTAACACGTGTCCCCTCCAGCTGAAAGTGGGAAGAACTACCCACCCTCTTGGGAGTTCTCTTCACTAAGGTGGAAAAATCTGGACAGACCATTAGTGTTGGCGTGCTCTGTACCAGGGTGGTGTTCCACCGTAAAGTCCATTCCCTGTAGGGAGATGGACCACCTCAACAGTTTTGGGTTCTCACCCCTCATTTGCATTAACCACCTGAGGGGCCTGTGGTCGGTCTGAACACGGAAGTGAGTCCCAAACAGGTAGGGCCTCAGCTTCTTCAGAGCCCAGACCATAGCAAAAGCTTCCCTTTCAATCGCACTCCACCTCTGTTCCCTGGGGAGTAGCCTCCTACTAATGAAAGCTACCGGCTGGTCTCCATTCTCCTCAGTGACTTGTGAGAGTACTGCCCCCACACCATGCTCTGAAGCGTCTGTCTGTACTATGAACTCACTGGAATAGTCAGGTGCCTTGAGCACCGGTGTTGTGCACATTGCAGTCTTCAGGGCATCAAAAACAGTTTGGCAGGCTTCGGTCCAGTCCACTCTTTTGGGCAACTTCTTAGAAGTGAGTTCTGTCAAGGGGGCGACAATGGTGCCATATCCCTTGACAAACCGTCTGTAATACCCGGTGAGTCCTAAAAAGGCTCTCACCTCTGTCTGGGTCCTGGGGGGCTCCCAAGCCAGAATGGTATCAATCTTTGCCTGTAGGGGCGCCACCTGGCCGTTCCCCACCTGGTGTCCCAAATACACCACAGATCCCTGACCTATCTGGCACTTGCTGGCCTTGATAGTGAGGCCTGCCCTTTGCAGAGCCTTCAACACTTCACAGAGGTGTTGCAAGTGTTCCTCCCATGTGGAGCTGAACACAGCAATGTCATCCAGGTATGCGATGCTGAATTCCTCCAGCCCGGACAGTACCTGGTTAACCAGTCTCTGGAATGTGGCAGGGGCATTCTTCAACCCAAAGGGCATGACTCGGGACTGGAAGTGCCCCTCTGGCGTTGAGAATGCAGACCTCTCCTTGGCCCCATCAGTTAAGGCAATCTGCCAGTACCCAGAGGTCAAATCAAAGGTACTGAGGTACTGGGCAGCTCCCAACCGATTCACGAGCTCATCAGCTCTGGGGATGGGGTGTGCGTCAGTCTTCGTGACCGCATTGAGCCCACGGTAGTCCACGCAAAACCTGAGTTCTGGAGTGGCACCTGGCGCAGCAGCTTTTGGTACCAAAACCACTGGGCTAGCCCAGGGGCTGCTGGAGTGCTCAATCACCCCTAGCGCTAACATCTTGGAAACCTCTTCCTTGATGCTGACCCTGACCTTGTCAGCTACCCTGTAAAATTTTTGTTTCACAGGCAGAATGTCTCCAGTGTCCACATCATGGACGCACCAGTTGGTGACTCCTGGGGTCAGGGAGAACAGGGAGGAGAACTGACCCAACACTTGGCGACAGTCACTCTGCTGCTCTGGGATCAGGGTGGGCGAGAGGACCACACCATCCACTGACCCATCTTGCTCCTTAACTGCCAGGAGGTCAGGGAGAGGATCACTATCCTCTTCCATTCCTGCATCTGTAGCCATGAGCATTGTCACTTCAGACCTCTCAAAGTGTGGTTTGAGGCGGTTCACATGCAAGACTCTCAGGAGCTGCCTGGGCGTCCTCAGGTTAACCAGGTAGGTTACCTCACTTTTCCTTTCCACCATCTCATATGGCCCAGTCCACTTGTTTTGGAGCGCACAAGGCTCCACTGGCGCCATCACCCACACTTTCTGCCCAGGTTGAAATTCGACCAGAGTGGTATTCTGTCGTACCATCTTTTCATTTCTTCCTGGCTAGCTTCCAGGTTCTCCTGAGCGAGCTTCCTGAAGTGTTGTGTCTGATTGTGAATGGCCAGCACACAGCTGAACACATCCTGGGGGGTTATCCCACGGGATTTCTCCCACCCCTCCTTCACCAGTGTGAGAGGTCCTCTAACAGGGTGGCCATACAGGAGTTCAAAGGGACTGAACCCTAAGGACTTCTGAGGCACCTCCCTGTAGGCAAACAACAGGCATGGTAACAAGACTTCCCACTTCCGTCTCATGGGCTCCGCTAGGCCCATAATCATACCTTTCAGGGTCCGGTTGAACCTTTCAACCAACCCATTTCCTTGAGGGTGGTAAGGAGTAGTGAACTTATAAGTTACCCCACACTCCTCCCACAGAGACTTCATGTACCTAGAGATGAAGTTGGTACCCCGGTCGGAGACCACCTCTCTGGGGAACCCCACACGGGAAAAGATCCCCATCAATGCACGGCCCACCACGGGTGCTGTGATTGTCCTGAGAGGGACTGCTTCCGGGTACCGGGTGGCATGGTCCACCAAGACCAGGATGAACCTGTTGCCTAAGGCTGTCTTGGTGTCCAGGGGCCCTACAACGTCTATGCCCACCCGCTCGAAAGGGGTGCTCACCACTGGAAAGGGTTGGAGGGGTGCCTTCAACTTCATTCCAGTCTTGCCACTGGCTTGACAGGTTTGGCAAGACCTACAAAAGGAACCGACGTGCTTCCTCATCTGGGGCCAGTGGAAGTGGGTGACAAGCAGGTTTAGGGTCTTGTCTTGCCCCAGATGTCCTGCAAGAGGCACGTCATGAGCCAGACCCATTAGGAAGTTTCTTAAGCGCTCGGGTACCACAAGCACACGGGCTGCACCGGGCTCAGCAAACTTAGGCTCACTATACAATAAGCCATCTTCCCAGTAGATAAAGTGATCTCTGGCTGCTCCACCTGCTGCCTGATCTACAGCCTGTTGCCGCAGACCAATGAGGGAAGGGCATTCTTTCTGCGCCTGGCAGAATTCCTCCCTGGAGGGACCACCTTCCTGCTGCCAATGGGTCAGCTCAGGCAGGTCCCCGAGTTCGGCCACCTGTTCCCCTGTAGGTTCCAGGGCATCCCCCTCAGGTTCTGCTCCTTCCTGGACCCTGGGAACTGCTGGGGCGGGTTTCCCGCGCCCCCTGCCTCTTCCTCTCCTGGCAGGTCTCTGTTTCAGGCTCCAGTTCCGCTGAGTTACCCTTACTGGCTGCCATAGCACGCGTGGTCACACAGATCCACGCAGGCAACCCCAACATCTCGAAGAGAGTTCTGTGTTCTACATCCCTCCATGGAGAACTCTCCAGGTCGTTACCTAACAGACAGTCTACAGTCAAGGCATCACTGAAAACCACTTCCAAAAGACCAGAGACTCCCCCCCCATTCAAAGGGAACACGCGCCAACTTGCAGAGGCGCACTGAGCTGTCAGCTGCCACTACAGGGCGGAGTACATCAGGGATGATTTGCTCTTCAGACACCCACTGACACCTCACGGATGTCACGCTGGCTCCTGTGTCTCTCAGAGCCTCAACCTACCTCCCATTGATGGTCACCTTCTGCCCATATTTCTTAGTGTTAGAGGGTAGTAAGGTTTCCTGGATCATCTCTCGGTCTCCTAGAGAGACAAGGGACATAACTGCTAAGCCCACCTCCCCACTAGAAATCAAATCCCCGCCCAAAGCTACACTTGCTAACCCTGGGGCTGGAGCACCAGTGGGTGCGGGTTCCTTTTTGGGACAGCTAGGAGCTATGTGGCCCACCTCGTTCCAGTGATAGCAGGTAGGTGGACCCCTGTTGTCTCTGTTATCTCTATTGTCCCGCCTGCCCTTAGAGGGCCATGGCTGTCTAGGTTTGGGGGGTTGGGATTCCTTTCCCTGGGAACTATTTTGGGGCCCTTGTGAGAACTCCTTTTGGTTACCCTTGTCCTCCCCACTCTTCTGCTGGGGACCCTGCCCACCTTTGGCTGTGGTACCCACAATTCCTCTGTGGACCCTGGTACTGGTCCAGCGGTCCGCCTCCTTAGCAAGCTCAATGGGGTCTGTCAGCTTGCTGTCTAAAAGATGCTGGTGCAGCTCTGGAACACAAAGACTACTCAAGTGCTCCCAATTGATTAAATGCAACAACCCCTTAAAATCAGTTACTTTACTGCCCTTCATTCAACCTTCCAGTGCACGTGAGTACAAATTCACACACTACATCCAAGTCTCAGACTCTCTCTTCTTAGAGTTTCTAAACTGCAGTCTATACTGCTCTGGAGTAAGGCCATAACTGAGACATAAGGCCTCCTTTATATTGGGGTAGGTCATGGCACCTGCCATCTCTAAGGGCTCTAGAGCACTCCTCCCAGAAGCCTCAAAATGTTTCCACAGGCCCGCCCCCCAATGCTGTTCAGGCACACCATTCATTCTCAATGCAATCTCATACGAAGTGAACCAGGCATAAATATCCTCACTCCTATGGTAATTCTGCACCAGGTCCTTGGGAATATATACTTTACCCCCATGCACTGGCTGCGCGCTGCCACCATTTCAACTGGCATCCACCTCCTTGGCTTTTAGATCCAGTTCTCTCATGCTCAACTCATGAGCCAAAAGCAATTTCTTTTCCTCCAAGGCGCGGGCACTTTTGCTCTTCTCCGCCGCCTTTTCTCTCTCTTTATCCATTTCTAATTGCTTCATTTTCATTTTCAGAACTTCCAACTCATATTCTCTTACTCTCTGATTTTCTTGTAACTCTTCTGGGGTGAGGCCCCTGCTGGAATGGTTGCTGCCAGCTCCTGAGCCTATTCTGCCCACTGGCAGATCTGTGACTTGAAAACCATTCTCTCCATTCACATCATCATTTCCCTCTTGTGCCTCCCAATGGGCCTTCAAGATTCTCTGCAGCTCCTCCTTTCTGTAGGCGCTCTTTATGGGGCACTCAAACTCAAGGCAGAATTTCCTAAGTTGCTCAACTTTGTATGAATACAAATCTCCAATGACAAACTCCAATTCTACTTCTGCCCCCTCACTGAGTGCCTTTCCTTTCGCAGACATGATGCTTTGAAGAGTTACTCAAAAATAGAAAAAAATCAAAAACCAGTAGTATGCGGTGGCGTAGTGGTCTGCACTCACTAGTGATGTACACCAATTACTGTGGGTCTAGTACAAATACAAGTTCAATCCTACCGCTGCCACAAATGTTAGAACTGGGGGTCTCTAGTTAGTAGGGGTAGGTACTACTGTCCAAATAGGGACCCTTGCTTCTAGTCAGGGTAAGGAGGAAACCCTCTGAGATAACCCCTGCTCACCATCTAGGTAGCTTGGCACGAGCAGTCCAGGCTAACCAGAGGCAATGTGTAAAGTATTTGTACCAACACTCACAGTAACACAGTGAAAACACCACAAACTGACTCCACAACAGTTTAGAAAAATAAAGGTATTTAATCTAAACTACACAAGACCAAAACGACAAAAATCCAATATACACAGTTCAAGAATATGGTTTCAAAAGAGTTCTTAAGGTTTGCGATAGAATTCTCTAGGTTGCGATAGAATTCTCTACAGATGCGTGAAAAGTTCACAGTTGCATCACGTTTACTCACAGTACCTTTTAGTTGCAACAAAGTTCCAAAAGCAGAAGCTGGTGCGGTGGAAAACAAGCGATGCGTTGCTCCTGAGACCCTGGGGAGGTGTTTGCGATAGCCCCGCTGCAGCAGCGGGCGTGTTGCGACGAATCCAGTCTGTATGGGGAGGAAGGCCACTTGAATGGATTCCGGTGCGTAGGTTCCGTAGGAAGTTTGCTCTCGCAAAGGCACGATGCGATGATCTCGTAGGGGCTGCGACGATCTCCAAGGCGACGATGCGCGATCCAGCGGTGATCCTCTCTCTCGCAGCTCTTCGATGCGATGGCTCTGCGACGATGCTAGCAGCCAAGTAATGCGGTCCGCAATCAAGCGGTGCGGCAATCTCACCCAGCGACGACAGGCTCTGCGACGACACTCGCAGCGATGTTCGACTTTCCCGCACCGGTCTGGTGCGTCCCGCAAACGAAGGATACGACGGCTCTGGCAGCGGCGTCAGGCGCTGTGACGATCTCAGCCTTTGTAGTGGCAGGAATCTTCTCGCACTGTCGGGGATGTGCTCCGCAAGCGAGCGATGCGACACTTTTCAATTGCAAAAGTCTCTCAAGCTTAGTTTCAAGCTTCCCAGCACAGGTACAACTTCCAGAGGCCCCACAACTGGATCAAGCACTCTAGGAAGGACAGAACTCTCTCAGCAGAGTTCAGGGAAGCTGTGGGTGAAGTCCTTTTGTTCCTGGGACTTCAGAACAGGGAGCCAGCTCTTCTCAGGCCCTTGGAGATTCCTTCAAGACAGGGGACACAGCACATTAGCAAAGTCCTTCCCCTCTCCTTGGCAGCAAAGCAACAGCAGGTCAGTCCAGCAGAGCAACAGCAGGACAGTCTTCCTTCTTCAGAGTCAGCTTTCTCCTTGGCAGAGGTTCCTTCTTGATTCCAGGATGATCTAATTTTCTGTTGTCAGGGGTCCTGTACTTATACCCCTAAAAGTCTTTGTTCTCTTTGTGCAAGTGGGCCCTGAGCCGGTCTGAACCAGTTCTGGGTGTTGCCTGAGTACTTTGTTTTCCTGGCTTCTCCTTTCCTTTCAGAGTGAGGGGCAGGGTCGTCAGCCACCCAGCTGGAGGTGGAGCCAGCATTGTGGAAGGCAGGCACAGCCCTATTCAGGCCCAGGTGCTAACTCCTCCCACCACTCAAGTTGCAAATGCAGTCATTCAGCCTAGGGCTGACTCAGCCAGCCTCCTGGAGAATCCCCAGCCCCTGTCACTCTCAAACCAGACAGTCAATACACAAACAGGCCAAGGCACACAGAAGGGTCAGACAAGAGAACAGCAGTGGGCTAAAGAACCGTGATGGATTAAACCTAGATCTGTTGACTGGGTGTGAGTGTTTGATTGGTTCAGATGCTCCGTCCATCACTTCACCCTTTTGTCCCGCTGGATCATAGCCTGGCACTGATGAGGCGGGCAGAGGACGCTGAAAGTAGAAATCGACGGAATAACATCCGGGTAGTAGGTCTGCCAGAAAAAGAAGAGGGGTTGGACATGCTGCAGGACCTAGAGAATTGGCTAAAGATAGTGGTGGCTCCCGAGGGACTGCCTACATTAGAACGTGCACACAGGGTGCCTGCAAGGCCACCGCAGCTGGGGTGTCCACCCCGCCCAGTAGTAGCTCGTTTGTTACATTACAAGGACAGGGACTACTTACTCCAGAAGGCGCGCACAGAAGGCCCATATGGAATCCTACAGGGCTGGAACGGATCAAATTAAACTCGGGGCTCAAGACTCGCTGGGGGATCGTCAGCTTCGCAAATCACAGCAGCTTCGGCACAGACGGAGGGGCCTGCGAAAACCATCGACGTCACAAAATGATATCAAGCGGCGAGAGGTGCTGGAAGCGCTGTCAGCGCTATCGGGAGACCTGCTGACCCAAACACCGGAGGGTACGGACTCAGAAAGGGTCAGGGGGCACTCGGACGCTGAGACAACGGAGGCGGACAGTCTACGCATACCACAGGTCACCCCGGCCACAACTGATGGACTGCTAGATGAGTAATGGCTGGGACTTTGGGACATTGCTGTTGAACTGGTGGGAGGAAATGGGGAGCTGGTGGTCGCTATTGTGGCAGCGGGGCGCTGGAGTTTGATATCTCATGGAGGGGGAGATTCCAGAGTTCGCCCTGAGACGCAGGACCGGCACAATTAGTGGGGGCTCAACTGATCCTGAGGTGGTGCGCAGGGGAGAAAGGATTCTGTGTTTCGTGGGGGATCTAGGCAGGTTTAATCTTGGAGTTTACGTGGTCGCCTGTTGGCACTGAGCAACCCCCAACTGCACATAAGGAATACACACAGTGACTACTGGTGGGCTTAGCAGTGTGTTGATTGTTGGTATGGTTTGGATGGGGACTGGCAGTTTTGTTCTAGGACCTGTTGTTGGGGGATTTCTTGGGGCAGGGGTGTTGTGGATATGGTTGGGAGGTAGGGGCCACTGGTGTGTATATGCTTATGAAGGGCAAATTGTGGGAATTTATCTGCTGCGATGGGGGTGTCACCTGATTTGCGTTATATCACTTGGAATGTGAGGGGACTGCACACTGTGACCACTCGCCATAAAGTCCATGCATATTTAGTCAGGAGAGGAGTACATATAGCATTGCTACAGGAAACCCACCTTACAAAAGCAGAAGGCCAGGCGTTACAGCGCTGATGGAGAGGCCAGGTGTTTAGCACGTCTTGCTCAGCATTTGCACGGGCGGCATTGGTTTGGGTGAGAGCAGGGGTCCCTTTTCAGGCCACAAAACAGACAATAGATCATGAAGGTAGATTCGTAGCGGTGGAGGGGCGACTGCATGGTTGGGATATAGCGCTTGTTAGACCTGGCACCTTGGCGTGAGTTTCCCTCCCACTTTTTGCTGTTGTGCCTCGAATGTTTTGATGGTGTCTGCTACTCAGGGCACTGCGCCACGGCCAACCCGTGCCGCAGTGCAAGTGCTCCCTACTGTAAAGTGTACATGTGATTGATGTCCATGATTGGTTCATTGGATTTACTGTTAGTCCCTAGTAAAGTGCACTAGGAGTGCCAGGGCTTGTGAATGCCAATACTGCTAGTGGGCCTGCAGCGCTGGTTGCGCCACCCACAGAAGCAGCCTTAAAAATGTGTCTAGGGTCTGCCATTGCAGAACCTACGTGCAGTCTGGTACTGTCACCCTGGCTGGGCAAGTGCACACACTTGCCAGCCCCTAAACCTTCCCTTAAACTTCATATTAGTCACCCCTATGGTAGGCCTGAGGGCAGGGTGCATTGTAAGGATAAGGTAGAACATGCCCTGATGTGTGTGGCATGTTCTAATAGTGAATTACTGCCAAATTCGTTTTTCACTATTGTAAGGCTACCTGTTCCCTTCTAGGCCAGATGGGCTGCTGGAATTATTACACTCTATAATCCCAGCAGGCTCAGGGAACATGGTAGAAATTCATGTTTAGTATGCCTGAACTCAGAATAATGAAATACTTCTTTTAGTAAAGTTTATTTTAATATCCTGTGTTTGCAAATGCTACTTTTAGAAAGTTAGCATTTGCTTGCCTAACCATTTCAGCCCGCCTCTGCTTGGATGTGGATCTGACTGTCTGGTGTGTGTGAGTGACAGGGCTGGGAGTTGACAGGTAGTGATTAGCAGGAGGGCCCCTTAATGGGTGGTGGGAGTTTCCCCTGAATGATGCATCAGGCTGTGCTCTGCCACCACAATGCTGGCTCCGCCCTCCTGGGGAGCGACTGATGACTCAGCCTGCACCTGGCCCAGGAAGGACCGAAGCTTGTCAACAAAGTACTCAGGCCACTCCTGCCCTCTCAATGCCGGCTCCGCCCCCCTGGGGAGCGGCTGATGTGCCTGCCCTCACACTGAATGCAGAAGTCATAAGAACCCACAACAAGTACTCAGAGACTGAAGCAGTTATGCAGAGGCCCCCCTGGCCAGTGAGAACAAAAGAAACTGTGTATAAAAGTAGGAGCCCTGCTCCTTGTAAATTAGATCCAGTTTGCGCAAAGAAGAAGCTCTGCCTGAAGAGAAGGACCCTGGACGCTGCAAGGAGAAGTACTGACTCTGATCCCAAGAGACTGGCCTGTAGTGGGTGCCTTGCTGCTGAAGGAGAGCAGGAGAAGAAAGACTGAAAGACTTTGCTTTTATCCACCTTGTGCTAAAACTTTTACCAAGATCTCCAAGGGCTTGCTGTGAACTTGCCCCCTGACCAGCGCCCCAGGAACAGTGGGCGCTACCCTGTCCCCCTGGAAGAAGGAGCCGCTGTGAGCCAGCAACCTGATCGGCACAGCTGCTGAAGGAAAGAGGAGCGCGCCGTGAAAGAATCCCTGCGCCCCTCCCACGAGGCCCTTGGCACCCCGACCCGCCGAGCACCGCATCTGCTAGCTGGCCGGCACCAGGTGACACCGAAAGGCCCAGCCTCGCTGGACTAATCACCGTCCCTACCGCCTGCCTAACTGCGAAGCACCGCAAGAACGGACTGAGCCAAGTACCCGCTGTGACCTGAGAGGCTTGTGTGTGCCTCACGCTGCTACCCGGGGCTCTGCCCCCCTTTTCCAGGACCTGAGGTGTGTCGCCGTCTACCCGACCCGCGCCGCAACGCCAACCTCCGAGCCAGAGCCGAGCCGCCGCTCGCTCCAACCTCGGGAGGAAGACACCGCGACGTGGACCACCGAGCCGGCCTGCACCCGACCCCTTCAAAAAGACAAAGGTACTGTTTCCCGTCCCGCGGTACGAGCCGCTGTCCCACCTCGCTCGCACCGCCATCTGCTTCAGCCGACTCCCCGGAGCCGCGCAGTGAGCACTCCCCGGGCCCCCGCTCTCTCCCCTGACAGCCGTGCAGCGCGCTCGTCAGGCTGCCAGTGACTCCCCGGCCGCCGATCCCGCTAGAGGCGTGAGATTGGGCAGACCGGGTCCGGTCGTGGGCGCAGAGAGGCCCTGGCTGATTGAAATTCTTGCTGGAGGAACGTACCAGGACTAGGGAAGAGTCCGCAACCCTTTTTAAGCACCAGAACAATTCTTTTAACGCTGATACAAAGACTTGTGGCATAATCAGAGAGTAACTGGAACCATTTTCTTAAACTACGCAAAGACTGTATTTACAAGCCTGATCTAAAGATATATATAAAGAAGATATTTTTACAGAAATACAGTCTAGTGTCATTGTGTGGTGGGTTGGTGGTCATTGTGTGTGATGTTGCAAATGTTTAACCCTATGTACTCCAGAGTTTAGCCTAGACTGCTTGCGCCACACTACCTAAAGGGCGAGTAGGGGTTATTTCTGGGAGTAATCCTTTGCCCTGACTTAGAGGAGAGGGTCCCTGCTTGTCGCAAGTACAAACCTGCGCCAACCAGAGACCCCCAATTCTAACAGCGCTGTGTAGCGTATATGCACCAAACATGGACCAGGCGCGCTTCCTAGACCGCATGTCAGGCACATTAGCACATTACTTTGCAGGTCCAGTGGTTTTGGGAGGGGATTTCAATTCCATAGTTGATATATCACTGGACAGATCGCATCCCCCTTGGCAGAATCCCCTGTTCGCAGGCTGGCCAAATATAGACTGGATTGGCAAAACAGAAGCAACCTTGTAGATGTATGGCGCAACCACCGCCCATGAGACCGGGACTACTCCTTTTTCTCAGCGATGCACAAACTACATGTCAGGTTAGATGCAGTTTTATGCTCCACGTCAATAGTTCCCACGATAACACACTCTGAATATTTAACTAGGACACTATCTGACCACAACCCGTTGCTAATTAGCATGCACTGGATGGCGGTGAAATCTGACATTCACACTTGGAGATTGAGACCCGAGACACTAGATGACCCGGTTTTCCAAAGGGAGGTTGAGGAAGGGATAATGCACTACTTTGATGAGAATGAAGGAACTGCCATAACTAGGGCAGTGGAGTGGGACGCCTTTAAAGTGGTGATAAGGGGGCTCTGTATTGGCAAGCATGTAGGAGTGCAGAAAGTACTACTACAGGATGTGGACAAAGCGGAAAGCAGGCTAAGAGCAGACGAACAAGCTAGGCCAGAGCACCCGGAAGTACAAGCAGAAGTGGTGGAGGCGAAGGCAGCAGTCATCGGGGAGATAGAAAGGTTACGAAGTTTTGACTATAAAACCTATGTTGCGAAGGCTCATGCTGAGGGGGACAAGGCGGCCACCTTGTTAGCATGGTTGGCCAATCCTAACTCAAGAGGCTCATCAATAATGGCATTGAAAGCGCAAGATGGTACCTGCATATATACTCAGCGTGAGATTATGGCTCGGTTCCTGGAATATTATGAGGCGTTATATGAAAGCTCTCTGGTAGCGGGGGAGTCCGACATTGAAGCCTTCTTGGGGAGCGTGCCCCTTCTGCAACTAGAGGAGGAACAAGCGGATTCTTTGGGTCGGGATGTTCCGCTTGAGGAAATCAGGAGCGCGATTAAGTATATGGATCGTAATAAAACTCAAGGTGTGGACTGCCTACCCGTAGAGATTTACTCACGATACGTGGACATACTGGCCCCACAGTTGCTGGAAGTTTATAAAGAGGCACGGGACCTGGGCCACCTCCCGATGACGATGAGGGAGGCGCTCATTATCCCTTTATTAAAACCTGGGAGAGAAGGTACGGACACGGCTGCTTATAGGCCACTATCGATGTTATCCACGGATTATAAAATCCTGGGTCGAATATTGGCGTCCCGCCTCTTGCAGCATATGACTGGATTAATACATGCGGACCAGGCTGGGTTTATCCCAACTAGGAACACAGCTACAAACATGCGGAGGTTGCTGAGGATTCTGGGGGAAGATCATCAGGGCTCATCAATGCTGTCAGTGGACATAGAGAAGGCCTTTGATAGTTTGGAATGGCCGTATTTATACAAGACGCTGGGATGTTTTGGACTAGGTGATGCGTTTGTAGGTTGGACTACGTTACTATATACCTCCGCAGTGGCCAGGGTGCGAATGGGAGCGCTGGTCTCACCCCAATACAGAGTTTCTCGTGGGACAAGACAGGGCTGCCCACTATCTCTGCTATTGTTTGCACTGGCGATAGAACCTTTGGCAGCGAAAGCTAGAATGGGGAGGAGCTATGAGAGTCTGTAGTTTACAGGAGATCAGCAGTACATTTCGCTCTATGCGGATGACTTATTGATATTTCTGGCAGATACGGGGGGAGCTTTAGAGGGAGCTGCAGACTTGTTTTCAGAGTTTGGTGACATCTCAGGGCTGCGGGTGAATTGGAGCAAGACGTGCCTGTTCCCGGTGAAACCTAACAGAGTATTACTTGTGATATCGCTGGGATGTACGCTGGGAGCCGACATGCTTGACATACCTGGGGGTCCGGATTTACCATGAGGTTGGCGATATGCTGGAGGGGAACATAGGGAGATGTGAGAGAGCTCTGAAGGGCAGCATGGCATTCTGGTCGACGCTTCCACTATCTGTGATGGGATGGATAGCTTTGTTAAAAATGGTGTCACTACCTAGGCTGCTGGACTTCTTTCGAACATTACCCATTTGGATCCCGGGCTCGGTGTTCAAATTATTGAAATCTATGATTGAGGGGTTTCTCTGGGGATCTGGCAGGCAGAGGGTTGCCCAAGCAACACTAGTGAGACCAAAGGCTGAAGGTGGCCTAGCGGTTCCTGATTTCGAGCTTTATTATCTAGCAGCTCAACTTCAGGTCCTGACACAAGCAATCGCGGTGGAATTTAGAGGCCCTGATCACCTGAGAGGTAAAGGGATCCCAAGACATATACTGGCATTTATAGTCCTGCAGCAAAAGCTTAACCTTAGAGATCTGTCGCTCGAAGAAAAAACATTGAGACTATGTTGGAATCGTAGCCAGCGTAGAGCCGGTGTATTACATCCTTATGCACCCGAAATCCCATTGGGGATGGTAATGGCGCTGCCTCATGGTGGAGACTGGACACCTTTGATGGAGTGGGAACAAGCAGGGATTCAGGTACTGGGAGACTTATACGAGGAAGGTGAGTTGCTGTCCTATCAGGTGCTGCAAGAGAGATATGATCTCCCTGGGGGAGGATTTTTGATACATGCCGCTCTGACTTCTGCAATTCGGAAACATTGGAGGGAAGGATCAGTGGAACCCAAGGTGACGATGGTATATCAGTATGTAGTGATGGTGGCAGGGACCTTCAAAGCAGTTACATGCCTTTATTCACGGATGCTACATGAGGGGCTAGCACCACTGTATACCCTACGACAAAAATGGGAGGCAGGTATTGGGAAGCCCATACCGGAGACCGCATGGGGACATATAATGCGCAAAGCTTGGAAAAGTACTAGGAACGCACAATTCCAGCTGATGCACTTCTTTATACTGCACAGGGCATACCTAACATCTGGTAGGATCAGGAAATACTTCCAGGCTGAAGACGCGGCATTCCCTTGCTGCACAAGGGAAGGGGTAGAGTTGGAACACATGCTCTGGGAATGTCCAAAGATAGGGGATTATTGGGACAAAGTGGGAAACCTATTAAATGCAATCACCGAGCGACAATTGGAGTTTGACATGGCTACATGCATACTACACTGGTTCCCCCACACTTCTAAAAACAAAGGTGATAAGTAAATTTGTGGATATGGGATTATTATTAGCGAAAAGGGAAATCACGATGCACTGGAAGTTAAAGGAAGGTACCAATAGTAAGAGATGGAGGGCTGAGTTGAGTAAATGGGCTAGTAGCGAGAATTCGATCAGATTCCAACAGGCGCGACAATCAAATAATGAGAAAGCATTGGAATCGGCGGCAGCATGGGAAACGATGGTGCAGTCTTTGTCTGATCAGCAAGCGGAGGAGGGATAATTGAAGACTGATATTACAAACAGAGACCCCTTACTTGGCCATCACGGGTACACTTGGAAAGCAGCTAGATCACAAAATGTGTGTCATATTTGTTGTGCTTGATGTGATACACACCAGTGGAGAGGAGGAGGTGGGTTTTCGGTTGGAATTAGAAATAGTTTAGTAAGTAGGCTGAGGTACAGGCTGAAGAATGTATTTGGAGTTTGGGCAGATCACTATGCCGCAATTGTAACAAGGAACTGCTACAATAATTGATTAATCTTATGCAGATATAACGGAAAGTTTTGGAACACAACTTGAAATATTATGGCTGTGACCTGTATTGTATTTTGCACTTTGTCATCATGCAACTAATAAAATATGTTTTAAAAAAAAAAAATGGAATTGCTCTGTGTACAAAAGGTAGTAACACAGATCATTCGCTGAGGGCTTTCATCATTTTTGTCCTGTGTAGTGAGGAGTGCTTCACGGGGACTATACCATGCCCTCTTCTGAGCTTTCTTGAGTAGTCGTCTTGGGTAGCCTCTTTCCAGGAGTCTTCTGTGTAAATCCTCAGATTCCTTAAGATAGTCGTCCTTTTTGGTGCAGTTTCTGCGTATTCGCAAGAATTGACCTACAGGCAGGTTGTCCCTTAAACCCCGGGGATGGTGGCTATTTCAGAGTAGTATTGAATTCCGCTCAGCTGGTTTCCGGTATAAAGTCGTGGAAAGTTGCCTGTTTTCTTCAAAGATAGAGATGTCTAGAAAATCAACTCGGTGGTTGCTCGACTGTAGTGTGAATTGAAGGTCTCTGCTTTGTTGGTTGAGCCAGACATGGAAGAGATCTAATTCTGCTTTGGCGCCCGTCCACAGCATGAGCACATCGTTGATATAGCGTCGCCACCAAGTAACACGATTGTGATAGGGGTTGATCGCATTAAGTGCATACTTCTTTTCATAGTCATCCACGAAAATGATGGCTAAGTCCGGCCCGAAGGCTGGCCCCATCGTGACGCCCTTAGTCTGCAGGTAAAAGGACCCTTGGAAGAAGAAAAATTTCTCATCATGGCAATTGTCAATAATTCAATAACGAAATCTGTAGGCACAGCCATTGGAGCGGGGCGACCGTCCAGTACCCGCCGAATGACATCAAGTGCTTCATTCTGTGGGATGCTGGTGTAAAGTGACACAATGTCACAGGTGATAAGTAGTTGATTCACATTGTCGAAGGGGTGAGTGTCTACCAAGTTAATTGTCTGGAGTGTGTCTCGTAGGTACGTTGTAGTTGATTCAGCAATGGGTTTTAAGAACACATCCACGTACTGGCACAGTGGTTCCAAAACCGAGCCACATCCAGATACAATCGGTCTACCTGGTGGTTGATGCATATTCTTATGTACTTTAGGTAGAATGTATATTGTTGGTAGACGAGGATCCCGCTGGTTTAGGAAGAGGAATTTGTGTTCACTCTGATAACCTTGCCCTTTCCCTTCTTTCAGGTGAGGATATCCGCTGCCAAGTCTTTTGTAGGGTCAGTCCGTAGTTTTTGATAGCTCACACCATCACCTAGCTGGTTGTAGATTTCCAATTTGTATTTTTCAACATCCTGCACAACAATGGCTCCCCTTTTGTCGGCGGGCTTAATTACAATGTCCTTGTTGTTCCTAAGTGTCATGAATGCACTCTTCTCTCCCTTAGTGACATTGAGCCTGGTATGTTTACAAGTTTCCAGGGTCTTTGACACCTCCTTCATAACTGTGTGTTTGTTTGCCAAAATTTGGTTGGTCATTGAGTTGGAAGGTGGGAAGAAGGTAGAGAGTGGTCTGAGCCCAGTGTTAGATGTTTTGCTGGATGGTGGGCTATTCCTGAAGAAGTATCTGAGTCTTATTTTACGAAAAAGCTTCATAAGTTCAGTCCTGATAGAGAAGTGTACAGGGTGGGCAGTGGGCACAAAAGATAGTCCCTTGCTGAGAATGTTAAGCTCTTCATCTATCAAAGTGTAAGAGGAAATATTGATTACAGGATTGGCCCTTTTCTCTACCATCTGTAGACTTTCCTGCGGGTTGCTTTCTCCCCATGGCTCTCTGGCGGGAAGTGGACTTGTTTCTGGGCCCTGCCTCGTCCCCTCTCCCAGTTGGTGTTGGATGGATGTTGCCCTCGTGGGGTGCCTCTCTGGCAGTTGCCCCCTCTGCCTCGTGGTGGTCGCCATTGGCAGTCCCCTAAAAAAGGAAAAGTACCCTGGGGTTGATTCCAGTCGCCCTGGAATCCGTGGCTGATGCTGAGCCTCCTAGCTCGTTCTCGCTGTCTGCGCTATATGAGGAATAAGAAAACGTGGTATCGTTTCTGCGTCCCCGGAAGCTGCCTCTCCCTCAACCTGTAAAACTGCCCTGATTGTCTTGCTTATAGTAATCTTCGTTCAGGTGTGGGTAGGTGTTTTTCTTCTCGTAATATCTGATGTCTTTCGACAGTTTCTCTAACTTCTTATGCTGGGTGTTGATTTCAAACTCTTTCAAAGTTTTAGCCAAGTGTTCCAGAGCTTCCATGGCATTCAATAAAGCAGTGTCTCCCGCAATCTCGGATCTCAGATTGGCGATTTCAAGTTGAAGTACTTGTACTTGTTCTGCCGTCGTCTCTACTCCCAGCACCATCCAGTGCCAGGAGCAGTTGTTAGCAACAAAATTAAAGCCCTCTTTAAACTTGGGTACATCAATGAATATTGCTGGCTCGTTTTTCACTTGTAACCCCACTGGTATAATATTAGATGTTAAATATTTAGTGAGTAGATGACCATGTAGTCGGGTCAGAATGAGCTTTTCTTCTGGTCTTTCCAAGCGTGCTATTTTGTCATTGGGGATGTAATCAATGTTGGGTGTGTCTGAAGATAGGAACTGGTTAGATCTATCTTGTATGAGATAATTAATATATCCTTCAGTGTAGGACAATGTTTCGCTCTCCACCATTGTGGCAGGGGTAAATCAATTACCAAGAAAAAACCTCGCAGGTGTGCACCTGCTCAGAAAGTAATACATAAAAAGTTAAACAAACAATCCTTTATACTCAATTTGAAGTGAAAACAATAGAACAACAATTTAAGAGGAATGTTGTTTAATCACATCCTCTTCAAGGCAATGTTTGACAAAAATCATCTTGCAATATATACAATGTGCCCAGAAGGAAAAGGGGGAGGTGGGATGGGTAAAGGGATTGTTGGTGAGGGTTAGGGGTTTTAGGAAAGGAATTTAGAGATCCAGTGAGGTCAAAAAATGCATAATTTGACATCACATATGCATGTATTAGCTGAGCCACATGGGAAAACAATTTAAATCCTAGACCATATAGTGAAACACAGTAATAATAGTCTGTCGTTCATGGATAGGTAAAGGTGAAAAAGTCGACGGTTCAACCCCTCATAGATGTAGGTTAAGTTGCCACCTTACTACGGGGTCTTCCTCAGCACTGGGGTTGGTGATGTGGGTTAAAAAAGGGCACCTAGGGTAAATGAAACACACATTAAGCTAAAGAAAGTGCACCTATTACATCATTAACGTAATGTTGTGCCGATATTTACCAAAAAGGCCATCCAAATTAGGTGGCGTATATTTAGCGGCGGAAGGTGGGCCGGTAGGCTCCTGGTACAAACGGAGAGCGCGATCGCACCTAAAGAATAAGGTGCATCAATAAGTGGCCCGTCAATGATTGCCACATTTCACAGGGGTCAAAGCCCAAAGATTTCATTAGATTAAAATCACATCACCAACCCCAGTCCTGAGGAAGACCCCGTAGTAAGGTGGCAACTTAATCTACATCTATGAGGGGTCGAAACATCGACCTTTTCACCTTTACCAATCCATGAACGACAGACTATTATTACTGTGTTTCACTTAATCAGTACTTTGGTGTCTTTCCTCAGTTTTTATCTTGACGTTTATGGAATATTTTTTAAAACGTGGATCTATTCGATTATTGGACTAATTTAAAGACACAATAGGTGAGATTACATGTTGGATTTCAGCCCTGACGAAGTTCCATCTGGAACGAAACGCGTTGGCTTATGTCCATGTTTTTAATTGAAACTAAATAAAGAATCTATATCGGAATATATACGGAATCCTTTGACTTCATCCAGGTGCACCGTCCACTTTCTTTCAATACATTTATCTGGCCTCCAGTGGAGTAAAAGTGTGGCATACTCCGGATGTGTTTGCACAGACATTTTATAAATTGGTTGATTTAACGAACTCAGGTGCCAAGCCTTTGGTCGGCTGCATTTCTTCTGTTTAATTGGTCCACAAGATGTACACATTAGAAAAGTGAGAACCAGATTAAGTCCCACTATGGCTCCAGTGAGGGCTTAGGTGGAAATGTGTTATAAACCTTTCAGAAAATTCATCACAGCCAGTGATTTGAATAAGGATGGTTCGTCTGGGAAACATAAAAAGGCCTCACTGTGTCCAGAACAAGTCCTTGCTGGGTTAAACACAAAGCAAACAACAACGGATCAGACACTTTTGCCTGCAACAAGTTTAACTGACAGGTACCAAACCAAGCCACAAACTTGTTCCAGTGTCCAGCATACACAGACTTCATTGAAAGACGCCTGACTGCCAAACTGAGAACTACCTCAGAAGGAAGGTCAAAGGGGCTCAATTGCCGCTTTCAATCTCAACGCATAGAGATGCAAGTTACCCAGGCTCAGATACAGGACCCTGCCTTGCTGTTGCAACAGGAGATACTCTGAAGTGGCAGCCTGATCGAAGTATGAATGATTAGACCAAGAAGCCCTGGGTACCACACTCTCTTGGCCCAATCCATAGCCACTGGAATGGCTGGGGCCCGGTCACTCCTGATCTTCAGAATAAGGGCAGGAGTTGTATCGGCAGGAAGGAATACAGGAGGCTCTTGCTCCACTCTAGATGGAATGCATCTCTGAGAAATTCTCTTCTTGGGAACTTCAGTGCCCAAAAGTGCTAACGTTGCATGTTCTCAGCTGTGGGGAAAAGAGATAGAGCCAGGGCTCTACTCATTGTTGGAAGATATCCAGTGCTACCTGTGGGTTTAACTGTCATTCGTGATCTGCTAGACCAGCAGGCTGAGTTCACCCGGCTTGCATTTAAAGTACCTGCTAGGGGGCGTGGCCAAGATGGCGGCCGAGCAAGACGCTTCCGTGAGTCTCTCCGGCGCCACTGTCTAATAGCTTACTTTTTGCAGCCCGATGCTGGCATTTGCAGACGTAGGAGACAAGTCGTAGACACCAGGGCACGATTCCGGTGGTCTGTGGTGGAATTCGGGACTTCATGGCGGCAGATGGAGGGCGACTGATGCAGATGCTGCCCTGAGATCCTAAGGCGTGCGGGAGTGTAACGGGCCCGCGCTGCAGAGCGGCCTTGAGGAATTCCCAGCCGAACTATACACCGGCAGTGAAGAGAGATGGGATTGAGCTGCGGTATGACGACCGGCGGCACGCAGAGCTAGGGTGGGGCCGGCACGCAGCACAGGCCTGACAGAGCTGGTGTCCTTGCCTTGTGTACGGTCCGAGTGCACGACTGGCTCTGTCTGGAGCGAGGGCTGCTGCTGGGGCCGATCCGTTGCAGCCGATTCAGAGAGGCCGCGCCCGGAGCAACGTTGGGCCCCCGAAGACTGAAAGAGAGGAACGGGCCTGCTCTGCACAGCAGCCCTGTGGGATCCCCTGCTGAGGTCCTCAACAGAGAGAAGGTGAGGTTGCGCGCAGTAAAGCTGTTAATGCGTACCGAGGCCGACGATAAGAAACGCCCCGCATTGAGTGCTGCAACGGGTGGGATCCCCGGGGGTGGATGCTTGATGAAGCGAGGGGGGGGTGCCGATTACCCTGATCGAGGAGATCACTGGGCACTTACATGCGGCCGCCCAGACTGGGGAACCACGAGAAATCTCACGCGGTGCAAACCGTGAGGAAGAGGCCTAACACTACAGGACCGAAGCATAGAAGTCAGCACCACAAGCACAGCTCGAGTCCGGCCGGGTGGACGGCTCCGGCCGCAGCGTCGAGCTTCTGGGCTATAGCAGGGGTCAGACAAGAAGGTCCATGTGACTCACTTGGGCAGGTGAGTCTTCCCCGGGGGGTCCCGGGCCCGGAGTGCGACTCACATCACCCCCCCCGCCGGCGGGGCCGGTTCTTCACAGAGGAGTGAAGATCTGGGTGCAAGAGGAAGATCAGCTGCTCCGGGACTGCAGTGCTGAATCACGTGGATGAAGATTCCGTCCCCGGGGCCCCCTGGGATGCACGTGCATGGTGAGGGGGCCTAAGGGAGGAATTCTGGTCTCCCAGTGGGATTTGGAGTGTTGGTGTCGGCGAGATCCCGGGGTCAAGAAGCGACCCAGTGAGGGAGTATGCGCCCGGAACGACGCGGCTGACCCGAACCACCTGGGGGTGATTGGTGGGTGAATTATAAAGTCACTGAAGTTGCAAGAAGGCCTACAATGGCTATGACGATCTGCATTACTCCGGAGAGCGACGACCACTACATCCGAGCCCTTGCTGGCTGGCCTCGGTTACGCTCCGAGAGTGGACACGTGGGGCCTGGGGTGGTGGCGGAGGGGGCCCCTGAAAGGGCTCCTACCTCTGGTTGGCACCACTACGATCACCTTTGTCATACTGCCTGCACTACCTATGTGATGGCCGAGGTCAGACTCCAGGAGGCCTAGACCCGACTGTGGGATTTAGCCTATCGCCAACTCTCAGAATAGCTGGGATAGGGTACTCCCACCAGGACATACAGCAGACTCTGCCTTTGCAAATTCACACGTTACACAAAGCTGCCGCCCTCCAGCACCACAATGGCCTCCACAAGGAATAAGAAAGACAGGTCTGTTAAAGATATGCTGCTCAAAAAACCTCCCGCATCCTCCACAGCGAGTGCATCAATGGAAGACGAGGCACTTAAGGGAGATCAAGAAGCTAAGGACGCCCCTGCAACTCAAGCTTTCATGTCCAAACTTTTCTCGTCCCTCCGTGAGGATCTGCTCACCATGCAAAATCAACTATCGGCAGACTTGAAGGATGTTCGAAAAGACCTGGGCGAGGTGGGAGACCGTGTTGCCTCACTGGAAGAGCGTGAAACAAATAGGGTCGAAGACCTGGAAATGATGCAGCACGAGCTGCACATCGAATTACAAGCGGCTGCAGAGGATTTGGAAAATCGTTCAAGCCGCAACAATGCGCACATCAGAGGGGCTCCTTACCAAGCAGAAGGTGATGATATCTGCGAATATGTTATGGCTCTTTTCAAACAAGTCCTGGGCGACAAATATCCTTCAGAAATCCAGATGGACAGAGTACACCGAGTAGGACTGCCCAAAGGCACCAAAGCACCTCCACCAGATATCTTCGTGTGTACACGATTTCAACTCAAAGAGGTCATCCTCCTTCAAGCACGGAAGGCTCATCTGGTCCAGTACAGGGCCAAACGTTGACTTCCTTCCAAGACCTCTCCCTGACTACACTCGCCAAAAGAAGGGATTTCCGAGCTGTCACCACACACTTAAGATAAAGGGGAATAGTGTACTCCTGGGGTCACCCTTTCCGCATCATCTTTCGGCTCGAAAACAAGTTGTGGCAAATAAAGTCTCTGAAAGAAGCCGTTGAAGTGCTGGGCCTCCCCGAGGAACCTCCTCAAGCAGATATTTCCAGGCACCGGAAGACCACAAACACCCCTGCATCACGATGGCGGCGGGTGGGGGGCCACCCCACGAGCCACAAACCTGACTCAGAGACGATTGCTAGTGAAATAAAGGCTATGATCAACGCACTGGCCAACTCACCTGAACGCACTCTCTCCCCTTGAATTGCACCATGGGCATCAGACATCTTGCTTTCAGATGGCGCCGGGGGCCTCCTGACCATCAGACTACTCCTCCCCGAGCATCACTCGAGGGACTCCACCTCCTCTACAACTGAAGAATCTCTCAGAGCGACCGGCACACACTTCCCGTGCTTTTCTTCAGACAAATTGTTGTCTCCTGTTGAGATGAAATTGACTCTTCTTTGCTCTTATGGGGAGGGAATTTTTTTGGGTACAGTTTGGGATTTTATTATTAGTTTGGTTTACCCTATCAGTATATCCCTTCACCTCACTGCTACCTGGCAAAGACGCTGTCCTAACTGAGCAGAAGTGCCTATGGATTGGGCGGCTTAGGCGCACCTGTAGATGCATGCACACTGATAGGCCCCCCACACATACCTTCTGATGGTGGATAACGCTCTAAAAATAGTAAGCCTAAATGTTCGGGGACTGAACCACCCAGAAAAAAGAACACCGATTCTGTCCCTTCTGGAAATCTCCTGAGGGTATATCTGTCTCCTGCAGGAAACTCACCTATTGCAGCGCGATACACACCACATGCGTTCCCAGCGTTTCCCCCGCCAAGTCTGGTCGTCCAACACGGGCCAAAAGACCAATGGGGTTGCAATTCTCTTTAGTGCGATTTTTAGCGGCAAGCTGTTGGCCACCACTGCAGAAAATAAAGAGACTTTTAGCGGTTCGGATTCAGTGGGAGACACTGCAGTTTACGCTTGACAACATTTACACCCCGAATACACAACAAGAACAATTAATAGGGACTATACATATTACTCAGCAGCACACAAACGCTATGCACGCATAGACCACTTCCTGGACTCCCCAGCATTGCCCTCGATCATATCAGACCCCACCATCGAACCCCGCTCTTTGTCAGACCATGCCAGGATCACGGTTACACTGCAGAAGTAGACACAAGCTCCACACGTGGGAGGTTTGGAGACTAAGGGACACCCTACTGCATTCCCAACCAGTGGTCGAGGCGGTCTGCGCCCGTATCACAGACTATTTGCAGATTCATGACACGGGCTACTTCCCTAGCAGCGGTGTGGGAAGCATTGAAATTAGTAGTTAGAGGGGAATGTACAGCGATCTCTGCTGGAGAGAACAGAGCACATAAGGAAAAGAGGCAAAACATAGAGCAGGAAGTGATAAAGTTGGAGGTGATCCATAAAAGGACTGGAGCACCGTGGTGTGGAGGGAATTGAAAAGAAAGACTCCTGTTATCCCGTCTAGACCTTGATAGAGCAGAGTATGCACTTTTACCACGTCACCCCAAATTTTTTATTAGCAGTGACAAATGCGTCAAAATGCTAGCGCAAAGACTCCGGGACAAGACCATGTCGACCATGATCCGCTCCATCAGAACGATGTCCGGGGCTTTGGTACAAATAGATAGAGACATAGCCAGAGAATTTCAATCCTTCTATCGCTTGCTATATGCAGAGGAAGACACACCCCGAGAGTCCCCTCTCTTATTTCTGCAGGACGTTCCGGTCACTAGACTGAGGCAAACCATTGCTTAACAATTGGACCAACCTATCCGTATGGACGAA
Organism: Lissotriton helveticus; assembly: GCF_964261635.1. Taxonomy (NCBI): domain Eukaryota; kingdom Metazoa; phylum Chordata; class Amphibia; order Caudata; family Salamandridae; genus Lissotriton; species Lissotriton helveticus. Next base: position 1,477,473,306 of record NC_136065.1, read on the forward strand.
GTGATCAAGGCCAATGCACACCTCCAGAGGAATAAGGCGCCAGGTCAGGAACTGTTCATGGTCCAATTTTATAAATTATTCTGCCCAGAATTGGCTCCACTGCTCACCCGAATTTTTAACTCTTTTCAGGAACTGGAATCTCTGATAGATTTGATGCTGAAAGCTTCGATATCAGTTATCCTGAAACCAATGAAAGACGTGAATGATTGTGCCTCTTACTGCCCGATTTCATTACTAAACATTGACGTGAAAATATTCGCGGGCATACTAGCGGCCCGACTCAACCCGCTGATGGCAGGATTGATCGACCCAGACCAATCGGGAATCATACCCACCGACAGAGCGGGGACAACACGAAAAGGTTGCTTCACCTTATGGATGTTATCCACAGATCGGGCAGGGAGGCGGCATTCCTTGCCATCGACGCTGAAAAAGCATTTGACCGTGTGAGGTGGTCCTATCTGTTCGCTACACTGCTTAATTTCGGCTTTGGGGAGGGCTTTATCAAATGCATCGACTGTATTTATAGTGCCCCCAGTGATTTTGGGAGGGTGAATGGGGAGTCGTCCAGCCGGTTCCCCATAGCCAGAGGCACCCGACAAGGTAGCCCCTTGTCCCCATTTCTTTTTGCGCTCTATATGGAGCCTTTTGTGCAGAAGGTGCAGGACAATCCTCAGATTAGAGGTATTAAATTCGGGGCGGGCGGGCGGACACACACACCATCAGCTTATACGCGGATGATGTGATCCTTTCGCTGATGAAGCTACAAACATCACTACCAGACCTGCTTTCAGAAATGGACCACTTTGGTGATGTCTCGGGATTCAAAGTCAACCTGAGCAAATCCCAGATCTTAAACCTTTCAGTGTACCCCGCCCTTCAAAGGCCTCCTTGAGAGAACATTCGCTCTTACCTGGACAGACAAGTCTATCACTTACCTGGGTATCTCACTTCCCACCACTGTTCCTTAAGACTTCACAATTGAATTACTCAGCTCTTTCGGCACAAACGTCGCAGGCCCTAAACAATTGAAGCCGGATGTGCCTCTCCTGGTTTGGTGGGGTGGCTGCTGTTAAGATGATAATCTTGCCACGCATCCTATACATCTTCCAGACAATCCCGGCGGCGCCTCCCCCTAAAGTTATCCGCTCGCTACAGCTAGCCATCAACAATTTTGTATGGGACGGTAAGAAAGCGCGTCTCTCCAGTGCCCAGCTGACACAACATAAACGGGAAGGCGGAGTGGGTCTCCCTCTGATCCATAGATACCTTCAAACATCTCACCTTAGGTATATACTTGAATGGAATAGACCCCTTTGCGAAAAGTATTGGACATTTATGGATCAGACAGTAGCAGAGGTTAACATCTGGAGGGAAATCTGGCTTCCTCACAAGCACAGAGCTTGGGGCTGTAATCCTCCCCAGTGACGTCCCACACGATGAAAATCTGGGACGCCATGGCGAGAGTCAAGTCTCTGACCACATTTCCCTCACCAATGTCCCCAATCACGGGGAACCCTGATTGTCCGCCGGGCTGCAACTCTGTGATTAATGATAAGTGCCGAGAGCTGGGCTGTAAAGAGGTCGGTTCGCTCTTTGATCTGAACGGCATTATACCCTTTGACCAATTGAAACAAGAATATGGGCTCTCCCAGGCAGATGCCTTTCCATATCGGCAGTTGTGTCACTGGGTTTCAGGGCCCATTTAATGAGAGGCGGCATTTCGAAAACTGACGATTTTTAAAAATGGCTGGTCTGTAAATCAGTCGACAAACCCCTTATTTCAAAACTCTACTCAATGTTAACAAAATGGGTGGGAGGGGGATGAACTAAAGGCCAGCAGAGGTGGAAGGAGGAACCAGGGCAGGCTCTCTCAGACAAGGAATCGGACAATATCCACTATAGAGCCACCCACACAGCACTGCAGGAGCAGAATCTGCATACAAAGTACTCTCATATTGATATCTCACACCAATGCGCATACACCGTTGGGTTAAGAGCAGGTGAGAGAAATGCTGACGAGGCTGCAGCCAGATGGGCTCACTCGTACATTGCTCTGGCACTGCCCTAAGCTGGAACGCTTTTGGACGTCGGTTCTGGACGATATTGACAGAGCCTTTAGCACCACGGTACCACGCTTTCCAGCTTACACGCTCTTAGGACTGCCTAATCCACTTACATTTCCTCTATGCTCCTTGAGAGGGCGCCAAATCACATTTGCTCTACTAGCTGCGTGTCAGGTACTCTTGGCTAGATGGGGAACATTGAATGTCCCGGATCATACACATTGGCTACCTAAATTATGGCTAACCTTAGCGATGGAGCGCCTGTCATTGGTGGCGGACCACAAGGAAGAAACCTATAGCGAACTATGGGCCCCATTCATCCAGATACTCACAGTTGAATTGCGGGAGGTTACCTGTCCTCAATATCTAAAGATTTTGAGACTTATCCCAGACTAATTGGGCCTATTTATCCGCTATTCCGCAGTTCGCTTAGGCATCAGGCCTCTACAGGCTGTGGGAAGAAGATAAACTTACTGCAGGAATAGCGCTGTACTGCTGTACAGAGGATAGGTGAGGGGGAAGGGATGGGGGCGGAGGGAGGGTGTTATTTCCTTTTTCTTTCTCTGTTCTTCATCCCCACCTGATGGGGGTTTTCCTGAGTTTGCTTCTCTTGCTTCTTATTTTGTTCCTTTGTGAATTCTGATCGCTGCCTGCCCACTGGGTTGTTGGCATTAAAGCAGTGTACTCCAGTCAAAGTTGATATGCAGCCAGTTCCAGGGTTGTAGGCATGTTGCTGTGTTAATTTCTTGGATCTCTCAATAAAAAGAATGGTTCCATAAAGAACCTGCTAGGTAGTGTACCACCAGGAAGATCTGTTGATCCAGAGGCTAAGTGCCTCATGGCACAGGATACAACCCTGCCCTGCTTGTTGCAGTAGCACATGATGGGGTGTTGTCTGTGAGAACCTACACCAGCTGTCCCTTAATGGAGGAGAGGAAGATCTTCAAATTGATGTGAAGGTAGGTCTCCGTTGGAGACCAGAGCCCTCTGATCTCCACCTGTCCCATATGACCTCCCCAATCCAGTAGGAATACATTTGTCATCATTGTAAACTTGGGTGGGGCAAGGAGAGGGGTCTGACACTGTTCCAAATGCATTCGAGCAGCCCCCAACGCAGGTTTTTTGCAGTATCCTCCAACAACTGGCTCAAATCTGACAGGTTACTTTGATGTTGGGTCAAGTGAGGCTTCAGGTCCCAATGTAAATCTTGCATGTGCCAACCGGCAAGGAAAACGAGCCGGATGTAAGAGCCCAATAGCTTTAGAGTCATCCTCCTTAAGAAGAATAACGAATGTTAAAACAGTGGTATCATAGCCCAAGTGTACTGGCCTCATTGGTCTGAAGGAGAGGTGCAAAAGCGCACCACATCCACGATGGCTCCAATGAAGGGGAGAATCTGTGTAGTAGTCAGATGTGACTTTGGCAGGTTAATTGGTAAACCAAAATATGTACAGAGGTTTGCCGTTGTCTAGAGGTGGTCCGCAACTAACTGTGGTGAGCACATCATCAACAGCCAGTCGTCAAGGTAGGTCAAAACTGGTACCGCTGACTTCAGAAGATGAGCAGCGACCACCGCCATCATCTTTGTGAACACCCGAGGGGCACTGGTGACTCTAAAGGGAGCACAGCAAACCGAAAGTGCTCGTGGCTCATCGTGAACCACAGATAGCGTCTTTGGGCATCCTTTCAAGATGCCTGGACATATTCCAACAAGCCAGTGGACCTAATCCAAGCGTGGCATCGAAGAACCATGCTGTTTCCTATAACCCTACCTAGACAGTCCATAGTGTCCAGGCCCCAATTCTCTAAGTCTTCGGGACAGTAGACAAGATCTCACCCACCATGTCCTACAGTGCATGAATGCAGCAGCCTAATAAGCAGCTCGCATCGACCGACCTCGAGGCGAGGCTGGCTGAGGACACACACATTTTGGAATATGTCCACTTCTTTTAACTGTGTCATGATCGAGGTAGGAAAGGCGTTAGGGTTGACTCCACTGGTGTATGCCTGGACCACCAAACTTTCAGGTGTCGGGTGCTGTGGGAAGAAATCTGTGTCTACTGTAGCAAGCCTGTGGCGGCAGGGACCTGTTGGTTGATTGGGTGGCCAGACCTTGGCTTAGCCCAGGTACCAAGCTCTCTATCAGTAAGGACTTCATTGAAGGAAAACGGGGGTTTGGGCATGCTGTAGGACCTCTGTAAGCCAGTTAGTCTTTACTTCCATAGTGGGCAAATGAAGGTCAAGATATCCTTACTATGTTGCAAATTAAGTGCTTTCCTCTGTGGCCCGAGGGGTAAAACCAGTCCAGTATCAGTCAAGGTGTCCAGTCCACTGACATCCTTTAGCTCCATATAACAGAATTCATCATCATCATCATCATCATACAATGGCATAAATCCTTCCCTACCCACAATACTGTAGTCTCCATAAAGCTGGCTCTGGTCAGAGTTCATGCCAAATGTCTGTGGGCGATAGCAGGGAAACTGTGTTTGAGTCAGATTGGCTCAGCAAGAGTTGAAGCATTTCGAGATGTGGCCTTGATCGAGATGACGCTGGCTCGGAGTTGAACAACACAAAGGATTGCAGATTTTGGTGCCAGCACAGAATCCAAAAAAAGCTCAATGGGCTCAGGCAGCACCGGCTGAGAACACGCCAGTGGTAAGCCGAGTGGGATCCTTGTGGTCCAAAGTGAGCAGGGAACAGGTCAAAGATATGCAGCATGGCTTCACAAAAAACAAGTAACTGATGCAACGTTGCTGTGCTTCATCCCACGCAATCTGGGTTTAGATCTGGATTTAGCACAGAGAAGCCACTCCTAGAATTGACTGAGTTTATTAAAAACTGAACGGACTTGGGGACAAATACCATCGTCATTTTGTTAGACGTACAGGCGACTTTCAACACAGGGTCACATGTCATTCTCCGGCAATGATTGAAAAAAGAAGGAATTGTCAACACTGTGTTGAAATATATTAAATCCTTTCTCTCTAATTGCAAGCAAACAGGCTACCTCCCCCCATTTACATTGGGGTTTTAAGAGATCATATGTGGCGTACCTCAGGGCTGACCCTTAAGTCCATGTCTATCTTATATGTATATGGTTCCCCTTGCCACTGTTGTGCAAGAGTTAGGTTTTCATGTTGTGTCTAACACTGATGACACCAATCTGATGTTTGCCTTTAAACACATTGATGCCTTGGTATCAGCTAATATTCAGGGCTTCGCCTCTCTGCAGTAGCAAACGTAATGCATAAAAGCTGCATTTGCCTAAACGCTGAAAAATCGGAAATCTTGATATTTGTCTCCCCCACTGTACTGGCTCTAAACCATCTATGGCCCTCTGAGATGGGTGTCCCACCGGTACCATCCATCTCTGCGAAAAATCTGGGGGGTCAAGCTAGAAAACACCCTTTCATTTAAACCTTTCATAAATGCTACTGCATGAGTCTGTTTCTCCCTTTTGAAAACTCGAAGAAAGCCTCTCAAATTCCTGCCAGAACACACGAGAGAGATCATTGTTCATGCATTGATCTCGTCTAGGCTTGATTATGCCAATGTACTGCTTCTAGAATCTCCCCAAGTGTTGCTAAACAGACTGCAATAGGATCAAAATGCGGGAAGCAGCCTCTTTCTGAACACTCCTAAATGGCAATTTATTCATAATGGCTTGAAAAGCCTGCAATGGCTCCCTGTCAAGCAAAGAATAGAATTCAAACCCTGGCAATAACGTTTAGGTTCACTTAATTGAAAAGCAAAAAGTAAATTTGTGACAAAATTAAAAGATACCTTCTTCACTGAGTGTTATGTTCTGCCAGCCACAACCTGCTTTGCATTCCCAAGATTAAAAAGACCAGAGCTGGGGGAGTTCTCCTCTCTTTTTTAGCCTGGAAATTCTGGAATACGTTACCTGATCATACCAGATGCACCACATCACAGAATGCATTCAGGAGTTCTATGAAAACCCACCTTTTCAGGGAGATTTAATACCTGCCAGTCACTCTTCTGTTTACTCATCTTAGCTGCGTCTTGCTGTCCATTTTGGAGCAGCTGTTTTGCCCTTTACAAATATAGTTCATTCGTTCATGGACCCAGGGTTTTAGGCTGAATTTGGACCAGACATATAATGTAAATTGATACTTGTATAGCGCACTACTCACCCGCAAGGGTCTCAAGGCGCTTGTACGAATACCGCTGTGGAACCCATCCTGGCTTTCCCTGTGAGGTGTCCACTCCTGGGCACCCCCAAGGTGGAGGCCAGGCATCCTTAGCGTTGTGGGGGCCGTTGTGGAGATTAAGCAAGCTATTGCCCAGAGTTGCAGAGTGGGACTCCATGATTGGAATAGGCACCAAGGCGAGAATTATCAGGTCCGTGGAATTTTGAGCCCAAGACCCGCCGAGGCGGGGAATTGAACCCTGGTCCCGGGCTAGACCTCTGCATCAGGGTCTGCCGCTCTAACCATTGAGCCACACTTCACCACCTCAGCTCCCTGTATGAAAAGAAAGCGATCTGTAGGCACAGTGCCGCCCCTGCGCCTTGTCTAGAGATTGAGAGTGGCAGGAAAGTGCTACGACTTCTTTTGTTTCTTCTTCGACTTACCCAAAGATTTTAACTGCGAGTGAGATCTGCCTCAGGAATGACTTTGGGAGTAAGACCGGGATCTTGCCTACGACTTTGACCTGGAGCAGGACCAGTGCATACATTTCTGTTGTTTTGCCACTTGGAGCTTTAACTCATGCTCACAGGTGGCCCTAGTGTTAATCTGGGTACAGCTGCCCCAGGCCTTGGCGTTGTGTGAAGAACCTATTCAGCAGATGCACACCTTGTGGGGATCAGTCACAGACAACTGTTGCGACAGTCTCAATCCTGTTGTTTTAGGGGGTGATATCCCTTGCACAATGGAATTTTTTTTAAAGAAAATGTTCTTGACAGAATGAAAAGCGAAGGAGTAGAGCTCCGGATTTGTGTCTGAACGTGTTTAAAGAAGGTAAGGACGTCAGCATAAATGAGTGTTGCTTATATTCAGCTCCATTCATCACTTCTGGATTGGAATGGCGGTTATGAGCACGCACCTACTGGCATGCAGAAGCACTGCTTTTGACTTTTCTGGCTGTAGTCTGGTGCCTAAGGGACATTCTAAAGGTGAGAAATGTGCAGTTCGAGGTATCGATCAGAATAAGACTTTTTGGTGTTTTTTAAGTAAGTCCTCAGCAAGAAAACATATGTGAGGTGCGTCTCTCCTCTCAATAGTTGCGAAAAATTGCCTTTTATTGTTATGATAATGTTGTTTATTCAGCACACATATACAATGCATCTTGGCAGTATGGTAGTTGACATAACCAACTTAAACAATATTAAGCCACAAAATTATACAACAAATTCTACGACACTAGACCCAAAGAGAAGTAAAACATTAATTCAAAATAAGAGATTTTAGTAGCTTCCTAGACTTTAATAGATTCAGATCATCAGATACACGTGATAGAAGCTTGTTATACTCCTTTGCGGCTTATACTGAGAAGGCTTTATCAACAAATATTTCTGTCCTGTGTTTGCCACTTGGAATACAGGCTGCTTTTCCAACCACATTCTTTGATACAGTTACCATTTATTTTCATGCACCCAGAATTCAACAATCTTATATCAAAGTGCAGGGATGTAGGGCTGGTGTGGGCTTTTTTTCACACATGGATCACTGCATTTTTTAAAACTAATTTTAGTTGCTGAAGGTGTGTAGCTAGTGTTTCCAGATAGATGGTATTACCCTAGTTTAGACGTGATTGAATTAGCCCATTTCCCACTGGAACATACCAATTTATCTAAATGAAAATACACAGGTTTTTAGCATTATCATCTCAGAGAAACAGGACTTTGGCCCCTTGAGTAACTGTGTTCCAAGGGTCAAATCAGTATCAAGATGAATTCCCAGGTTATTACACATTTTACAAGGGCTGGGGGAAAGCCTATCATATGGGGTAAGATTCCCCTGACAGATATCGTAATCCTTGGTGTTAAAAGGAGTACAGATTCATAGGATTTACCTTTACCAAGTTCTTGAGCATTCACCACCAAGTCAAAGTCATACCTTCAGTTAAGTTGTCTTCTTGTCACCCACCATCCCATCGTCCAGTCGTTATTTAGCCAAGCCCAAAACTAGCTGTGTGTTATTAGCATTTATGTAAAATATTGCCCCTACAAATTGAAGAATTTTAGCAAAGAAACACAAATATAGAATTAGAAGAGATGGAAAAAATATTGATCCTTAAGGAACACGTCAGCTGACTTTATAGAGCTTGAATTAAGTGGGGGCATATGAAAGGTTGAAATGTATCTATGAGCAATAATTACCAGGTTTCGGAATGTGTCCACTCAAAAATGACCTAATCATGTGTCGTGGTAGGAAAGGTGATACGGTTGATTCTACTGGTGGATGTCTGGACCACCAGACTCTCAGGTGTTATGGTGCAGTGTGTGAAGTAATCTTGAAAAGGATTGCAGCTTACCCAGCACCTCCTTTTCCAATAATTTCCAGAAATAGTATTGTAGGGATAGTGGGGTCTTGCAACATCTTAATTGTGCTGTCTGCCCTATGTGGTACAAGATTCTTTTGCAATTAACCACTATAATTCTTTCTTCTCCACACCCTCAGTCTACACTCATCCTATCTACTTCACCTTTCGATTCCTTATCTGTAAATAGGTTCTTCGTTTGCCAACTCTCATAATGTCCCTAAAAGTATTAATTTTAATTTCCCTCTGTAAATTTCTTTCTCTAATTCTTCTGTCATCACACCCCTTTGCCGGTCTCTGTCTGCTAACTTTGCACTTCTTCCCTCTAACCGCCACTGATTATCCATGAGGTCCCTGTCTGCTTCTCCTCCGCACACAATGCCTTTTGGTCCATGTGCCTTCCGATGCAATTCTCTCACAGTCTCCACCAAGCAGCCTATCAGTCCTCGTGCTTCTGCAGTAGGCGAGATGCACGTGGGAACGTCAAAACATACGGTGCTGCAAAATAGAAGGTGGTATGATTTTTGTCAAAATGGGGAAGGATAAACAGTGTAATAACGACCAATGACACTTCAAAACTAACAACATGCATGTGCATGAAGATACTACAACATAAGGCAATATTTTTGTTTTTTTCTATCCGAGACATCTCTTTAAGACATTTAGAGTTAGCTTAGAGTCAAACAGTGGATGGACTGTGAAGTAGAGAATGCTCTCATGATGCATAGTAAAGATGAAAAATTAGCAAGGGTGAAAAAACGAGATAAATGTTTATCATCCACAATTATTTAGTACCGGTTATGCAAATTAAGACACCTTATTCTCTCTCTCGAAATAGTGGAGATGGGGCACGCCCTAAGAAGGGAGTGGGTAAATAACAGTGTCATTACCCTACATCTTATTTGTTAAATTATTCCCGTTTTATTTGCATTACCAGGCAAACAGAAAATGCAATGAAGATTAGCTTACACCATTTACGAGTTAATGTCCGGACCGGAAGACAAGAAACTGATATGACTCCAAACCAACTATTTGTTTCCCCCTGTGGTTTGTGGCTCGAGTTATTTTGCATGTTTGGACTCAATCATCAAATAGTTTGTGAATTCTGGCAGAAAACGTTAAAAATATCAATCTTGCATAGCACACACACCCTAAAATCCATAAGCATATCATACAAGGGATACAATCAGCTGAACCCACTGCAGTTAGAGAAGAGCTACGAAGCCCAGTTTAATGTATAGAAGTGTTTTAAGTTCATTCAGCGCTTAAAGAGTTTTAGGACCAAAATCTTTCCATGAGATAGACCATCTAGAAAAGCAAAACCCTCTTGCTGATCTAAATGTTTCCAAGAAAGGAAGACATTTCAAATCTGGAAAAAATTACATGATTTATTAGGTCGACTTGTCTTTTCTATTACATTACATACATAAAATATAGTGCAAAGACCTTGAGATTAAACAGCTGGCTCAAACTGATAGTGGCCAACAAGCACATGAACTCTTCAGTCCCAGAAGATAAGGAGGTGAAACGCTGTCGCTGCTGCCGGGACCAGGATGAGTGTCTGTGCATACACTGCGTTCAGCACGGAAGTCTCTCCCTGGTGTAGTTGTTCTTCATTTCTACAAAGAATCCTGTAGGACTTAGAGAAACGTTCAGTAAACAGGACCTTCTTGTTAGATGCGAGTCAGCTGATGCCAGAAACCGGATGGCATGAAGCCCTCAATCTTCTCCATTGCAAACTTGAAGGGAGAGAAGAGTGTGCTGAAGAACTGAAAGAAATTAAAACATGGGCAGTGAAACGTGCATGCTCTACATCAAACACGGCCAACAAATGTGGACAAGATGTTCATGACAAATCCCCTTTTGAAGCACTTTGCTTAAGGTAATACCTACAAATTTGAGAAGAATTGGCAGTCAGAGCTATCGAATAGATGGAAAATGCATAATTAGTCATTATGAAACACAATCACCTACATGCATTTCATTGTATATATTTTATTGCTGGCAGAATATGACCAATTTTCAAGTGATGTCCAATGAAAAAACTGAAAGTAACCTATCAGAAAACTTGCCGACCATGTTCCAAACCGTGGAAAATAAACAGACATGTGAACAGCCTGAAAGTCTGGCTTTGTGTGAAATTGATTTGACAATAAATTGCAACCTAAATCTGCCGATGATGGATGCAGCAAACTAGAAACCTGAGGCAGGCTTGAGGCGATGCAACTCAACATCCCCCGATGTTAAAAGGCTACTTTGACACACACTGCTGAGGAAACTACCAGGGTAGTGCACTTTCATTAACTTAACCATTAGTCAAGAACTTGATTCAGAAGATTACGGACAATAACTTTATACATGCTGTGCCGAAATGCAATGGGATCTCAAAACGAGTGTCCAAGAGGGAGAAAATGGAAACTCTAAAAAATGTCATAGTTAAGTTTTGTTGAGGGTCCCAATTAAAATCCTATTAAGTCAGTCAGTAGTAGTTTGGTGCAAATGCAGAAAATAAAATTGACGCTGTCTAAAAGCAGACTTTTTGTGTTGATAGATAATTGCCCAAACGCAGCCAACAGATCCTAGAAACAGGTACTTCCATACAGTGGCGAGGACTCTGTGAGGGCATCAGGGCGTTACTCCACTTATATTTCTGCCCCTGGCCCCCAAATTAAATGTACTATATGAGGCAGCCATGCCGTCCTTATTTTTAAGTGCTTCATTTCAGCGGCAGCCACGTGGGCCGGTTGCGTGCAGCTGAGTGAGATCGAGCACACTCCCAGTGCATTCCTGGGGTGTGGGAGGTCTTGAAAGTGAAACAAAGTTGCCATCACATGCACCTGCCTGCACAGAAGCCAGCATAGAGCACACCTAAGTGCGCATGTCGGGTTGGACGGCTGCCTTTCTACGTCCAGCCCGACATGCCCATTAGGCTTTCCTAAAAGTCTCGCCAACAGTACACATTATTGAGCTGACTCAAAGCCGCAGCCCCCGGTCTCACTAATGAGCGGTGAGGTTCCCTGCCCCAGCTAATCTTGGAGCTGCAGCAGGAGCAGCATCAGGACTGGCTTACAGATATCCGTTACTAGATGCCTCTGCAATGTGCACGTGACCTGAGGCAGCGCGGTGGTGGGAGGACTGGAGAGGGTCTCTCCCTGGACTTTTCTTGCCCACACAATAGGCGTTGGTTGGTGGTAAAAGCCTCCTGGGTCCTACGATTACGAAACCTGAACTTTACACTTACTACAGGTAAATACATTTAAATAAATAAACAAATAAATTAGCAGGTGGGAGGTGTCCAGAGTGGAAGATAAAATTTCCAATAAATTGAGGAACAGAAACCTCTTTTGTCTTTAGTTATTTGTTTATTTTCGTGCATTTGCGCACTCAGCATGCACAGGAACTGGGTTTGTGATACATTTGATCGAGGTAACAGGCAAATATTTGTGTTAAGTCACTTAATTCTTGCCTTTACATTACACATGCTTGCCTTAGGGGAGATACAACACAAAGGCAGCAGCAGCAACACATAAAGGCGGCTGAGTTGAAAGTGTGGTTATACAAGACTCTTAATGTTGCAGGAAAAAACGATGGAAACTATGTCAATCAAGCGCCTCCTGGTGCAGTGGTGCCAATAGGCGGAGTGCACCCGGAGCAGGATGGGTCCTGTAGTAAAGCTGCGGCATGAGCGGCAAGCAGTTTTTAATCAAATGCCTCCAGTCCTGGCACGGTGGCAACATTTGGAAAAAGCAAAAACAAATAGAATTAAAAAACATGAGAAACATAAATAGGGCTGCATCGCTGACATGGATTACGTAACGTAATGGGTTTTTACAGTCATTAAGACACTCAATCAATCATAGCATTTGTATAGCGCGCTACTCACCCGGAGGGGTCTCAAGGCGCTGGGGGGGTGGGGGGGTCTGCTACTGCTCGAAGAGCCAGGTCTTGAGTTGCTTCCTGAAGGAAAGGTGGTCCTGGGTCAGGTGGATGGGGTGGGAGTTCCATGTCTTGGCTGCCAGGTAGCAGGAGGATCTTCCGCCCTTGGTGGCTCTGCGGATGCGTGGAACGGCGGCGAGGGCGAGGCTGGTGGAACGTAGCTGGCGGGTGGGAGTGTAGAAGGTCAGGCGGTTGTTGAGGTACCTGGGTCCGAGGTCGTGGAGGGCCTTGTGTGCGTGGGTGAGGAGTCTGAACGTGATCCTCTTGCTGACAGGGAGCCAGTGCAGGTCTCTCAGGTGTCCGGAGATGTGGCTGTGTCGGGGGATGTCCAGGATGAGCCGTGCGGAGGCTTTCTGGATGCGTTGGAGTCTTTTCTGAAGTTTGGCTGTGGTTCCGGCGTAGAGGGTATTTCCGTAGTCCAGTCGGCTGGTGATGAGTGCCTGGGTAACCGTCTTCCTGGTTTCGGTGGGGATCCACCGGAAGATCTTTCGGAGCATACGCAGAGTGTTGAAGCACGATGACGAGACGGCGTTGACTAGTCTGGTCATCGAGAGGGAGGAGTCCAGGATGAAGCCCAGGTTGCGTGCGTGGTCAGTTGGCTTCAGAGCGGTGCCCAGGGCAGGGGGCCACGAGGAGTCCTCCCAGGCGGAGGGCGATGATCCTAGGATGAGGACTTCCGTCTTGTCTGAGTTCAGTTTCAGGCGGCTGTTCTTCATCTATTCGGCGACGTCTTTCATCCCTTCGTGTAGGCTGGCTCTGGTGGTGTCGTTTGTAAGGGAGAGGATCAGCTGGGTGTCGTCGGCGTAGGAGATGATGTTGAGGTTGTGTTGGCGTGCGATGGCTGCGAGGGGGCTCATGTAGACATTGAAGAGGGTGGGGCTGAGTGATGATCCTTGTGGTACGCCGCAGATGACTTAAAAGGCCTTGGAACTGAACGGGGGAGGCTGACTCTCTGCGTTCTTCCCGAGAGGTACGAGATGATCCATTCCAGTGCCTTCTCTTGAATTCCAATGTTGCTGAGGCGCTGTACTAGGGTGCGGTGGCAGACAGAGTCGAATGCTGCGGAGAGGTCCAGGAGGATGAGGGCCGCAGTTTCCCCGTTGTCGAGCAGGGATCTGATGTCGTCTGTGGCTGCGATGAGGGCGGTCTCGGTGCTGTGGTTGGCTCGGAAGCCGGACTGCGAGGGGTCGAGGGATCCGTTCGTCTCGAAGAAGGCGGCAAGCTGTCTGTTGACGGTCTTCTCGATGACCTTGGCAGGAAAAGGAAGGAGCGAGATGGGACGGTAGTTCTTGAGGTCGGTGGGGTCCACCGTTGGTTTCTTCAGGAGGGCTCTGAGCTCGGCGTGCTTCCAGCTCTCCGGGAAGGTGGCGGTGTTGAAGGAGGTGTTGATGATGTCCCGGAGTTGGGGTGCGATGATGGAGTCGGCTTTGTTGAAGACGTGGTGGGGGCAGGGGTCGGTAGGTGATCCGGAGTGGATGGTGTTCATCATGAGCGTGGTGTCTTCGGTGCTGACCTGTGTCCAGGCGCGGAGGGTGGTGGTGGGGGGCGTTGGTTCGGTGGTTGGGTGCGTGGTCTGTGCGCCGAAGCTGTTGTGTATGTCAGCGATTTTGCTGTGAAAGAACGAGGCGAGTGAGTCGCAGAGGTCCGGTGAGGGGGTGATGTCGTTGTTTCCGGCACTGGGGTTGGAGAGCTCTTTGACGATGCTGAAGAGTTCCTTGCTGTTGTAGGCATTGTTGTCCAGTCGTTCCTTGAATGCTGTCTTCTTGGTTGTGCGGATCAGCTGGTGGTGTTTGCGGGTGGCGTGCTTGAGGGCAGTCATGTTGTCTGTGATCTGGTTGATGCTCCAGGCTTTCTCGAAGGTGCGGCAGTTCTTCTTGGAGTTCTTGAGTTCTCCGGTGAACCAGGAGGCTTTCTTGCTGCCGGGTCTGCTGGGGGGGTCTTCAGTGGTGCGAGGTTGTCTGCGCAGATGGTGATCCACTGTGTGAGGTTGCTGGCTGCTTCGTTGGGGTCCGTTGTGCTGGCGGGAGGGTTCTGGCTGAGGGAGGTGGTGAGCTGGATGGCGGTGATCTTGCTCCAACTCCTGCGGGGCACCTGTTGCGGGTGGTGGTGGGTCGTGGTTCTTCTGAAACTGAAGTGGACGCAGCTGTGGTCCGTCCAATGGAGTCAGGTGGAGTGGCTGAAGGTGATGTGCTTGCTGGAGGTGAAGACGGGGTCAAGCGTGTGGCCGGCGTAGTGGGTGGGTGTGTTCACCAGTTGCTTGAGTCCGAGGTTGGCGAGGTTATCCAGCAGGGTGGTGGTGTTGGTGTCGTTGTTGTTCTCCAGGTGGAGGTTGAGGTCCCCTAGGAGGATGTAGTCAGCGGAGGGGAGGGCGTGCGGGCTGATGAAGTCTGCGATGTCTTCGCTGAATCGTGTGCGTGGTCCCAGGGGTCTGTAGATGAGGGTACCTCTGAGGGTCGTCTTGGGGTCGGTGTGTATCTGGAAGTGGAGGTGTTCGGCAGCGTTGAGGGTGTCGTCGGAGTTGGTCGTGATGCGGATGGTGTTCTTGTGTACGATGGCGATGCCTGCTCCGGTCTGGTTGACGCGGTCCCTCCTGGTGATCTTGTACCCATTCGGGATGGGGATGGCGATGTCGGGGGCTGAGGAGGCGTTCATCCAGGTTTCCGTGAGGAAGGCAACGTCTGGTGAAGTAGTGTCGAGGAGGTTCCAGAGTTCCACGGCGTGTCTGTGGACAGAGCGGGTGTTGAGCAGGATGAACTTGAGGTGGTTGTTGTTGGTGCTCGGCTTGGCAGGTGCAGTGCAGGGTCGGAGGCAGGTGAACTTGCAGGCTCTGCAGGTGAAGGGTCCGTGGGTGCGTTTCGGGGTGGCTCGGTGGCAGGCGGGGTTCCAGCCGGCATTGAGTGTGTAGAGGGTGGCGGCGTCGTAGGTCCGTCGTGTGGGCTGGCATCCGCGGGGGCCAGGGGTTCTGGTGCTGGGCGCAGTCCAGGCACAGACGGGCGCAGACGGGCTTGCCTTTGGCGCGCCTTCGGCGCACAATCGGCGCGCCCGCTGCGCGTGCTCGCTGCGCGTGCTCGCTGCGCGTACGCGTTGACTCCGCCATAAATGGCGAAGTGGGAGGGAGGAGCAGCTGGGAGGCGGGAGCGGGGCGGCGAATGGGGGTAGAGAACGAAAAAGGGGCGGGCCGCAGGGGAGAGCTGGGGGAGAGGAGCGGGAAAAACGGACGACGGGGCCGGACAGAAAAAACGGGCAGTACAAGCACAGGGACAAGGCAAGATACAAAATACAGCAACACACGGAAAACACGGGCGGAGACCGCCGAAGGAAAACCTAAAGCACAGCTGCAGGGCAGCGGCGAACTCGAGGCAGCAGCGGGGAGCCTGGCGCACTCATGGGGAGTCACGCAGTGTGTGGAGCGACCGGCCCTGAAGCAGGGTCAAGGGTCACCGCTCACCACCGCGTTGACTCCGCCATAAATGGCCAAGTGGGAGGGAGGAGCAGCTGGGAGCGGGGCGGCGAATGGGGGTAGAGAACGAAAAAGGGGCGGGCTGCAGGGGAGAGTGGGGGGAGAGGAGCGGGAAAAACGGACGAGGGGGCCGGTACAGAGGACAGAAAAAACGGGCAGTACAAGCACAGGGACAAGGCAAGATACAAAATACAGCAACAATATACAAATTACAATACAAAATACAATGATTAGCAGAGGCGGTGAAAACACGGGCAGAGACCGCCGAAGGAAAACCTAAAGCACAGCTGCAGGGCAGCGGCAAACTCGAGGCAGCAGCGGGGAGCCTGGCGCACTCACGGGGAGTCACGCAGTGTGTGGAGCGACCGGCCCTGAAGCAGGGTCAAGGGTCAACTTCACTGACAAGTGTTTTTTTCTGTGAAGTTAAGGACAGTTTTATAGGGCCCACATTTGCCTAAAGGAGACTTCACACACTCATTCACTCCCCCGCATGCGCGAGCATATACACATTTTGTAAATATACACACAGATGCTGTCTGCCAAAAAGTGGTTGACGCTTGCCCATTAATCAGGCTTTTCAGCCTCTGAGGCTGATTCGTTATTGACCAATCTGCAGCTTTTGAAATGAAATGAAATGAAAATAAAATTTATAAAGCGCTACAGTTGCCCTGAGGCGTCCAGGCGCTGAAATGAAAAGGGGGGGCCCTCGGCCCCCCCGCACGCATGGCGGCGCGGCGACCGTCTCACCTCCTCTCCCCTCGGGTCCTTCGACGGTGGGGGCGTGCCCTGGGGGCGCGGCCCACCGCCGATTGGCCGGCGCCCCTCCTGACCCGGATTCAATGGACTGGTTCCGGGTCGGGGGGGGCGGGCGATAGGAGGGGCCACCCGGCCCCTCGGGATTAAGAGGTAGGGAGCGCCCAGGAGACCCCCTTGTCCCTGGACGCTCCCTCGCTGAACGTTGTGCCCCGCGTTCGGGGCTTCTTTGTTTCCCACCCACCATCCCTTGGTACAAAGTTTAAGCAGCGTTATGTCCGGTTTAATGGTAAGTTTCAAAGGTATGGATCGCGGGAGAGAGTAGGCTGTTGTGTATTTTGTGATCTGTTGTTAGGACTTTTTCCCCTTTTTAGAAAAGTGTTGTGTGAAGTGAACTGTATTTGAGGATATGTGTCTTTAGGCCTTTTTTCCCTTTGTAGCTATACGTTGATATTGTAATTTTGAGTAACATGAGTGAACCGAATTGTAATGTTATGCCATGTGTCGTTAGGCCTTTTTTCCCCTTTTAGCTATGCGTGGATACTGTTATTTATTAGCCAGTGTAGTTGTCCTTTAGAATTTTTCCATAGGTCGTCGTATTTATTAGGTATGGGACATGCGGTAAGGTCATTATCGGTGAGCACATATTTGAGGTCTGAGGGGGCGGGCATCATCCTATGGAGGTTCCCGCCCGGGGGGAGGGGCCTGCGGGCCACTCCCAGTACTCCAGGGGCAAGGTAATATGCAAAGGAGCGCGGGTAGGAGTAGTTCACGCTTTCCTTAGGCTGGTAGCCACCCCGCGCGCGTGGACTCATGACGCCACCGGCGCAGAGTAAGGGCCCTCCTTAGTGGGTAAATGGAGTTTGGGGCGTAGACCGGGCAATTCCCGGGGTAACACTGCGCATGCGCACTTCTAGGGGGGAGGCGCAGCTTGTAGGACCTGACACCGGTAGTGACCCTGCCATATGGCCAGAAATGTACAAAAATCAAGGTAGGATGTTTAGTTTAAGCTAGGAACAACTTGTATTAGAGTTTTGTTAAGGTCAGGCTCTCAAACTTGTTGATAACAATTGTATAACTGAATGTCCTGCTGATTTTTGTATTCATTGTTGATTATGCAATTAAAACCTTTTTTAATTTCATACTTTAATAAATACGGCCGGGCGACTAGCGCCCGCCTTCCAAAAAGTAAAACACGTCTCGTGTCCAAGTTCCTGGGTGTTGGGTGCCGGATTGGGGGGGAGGCGGCAGCTAGTCGCTGACCATGTAAACATGAAACCCTCATGAAACCCTGTGGCCGCTCCTGGTCATAGTTACCAGACTCTTTGGCTTGGTCTACATCACAAGCACAGTGTGATTGAGATGGAAGGGCCCAAGTGTGTGCGAATTCCATGGAGTGACACTAGTTAAAAATGGTCCTGTGTGTGTGGTGCTTTTTAAAAGCATTTTCACAGTGAAACAGGTGAAAAGAGATTTTAGTAAATGGAGCGTTTTCAAAGCGCTCCTATTTTTTGTCCTAAAGGTGTCGCACTCAATCCTACATTTTCAGCAACACACCACTCACTGTCTGTTGAAAAGCTCTTTCTGACTTTGGCAAATGCTATGCTACAGCTGTGGCCTGCGCTGGGAGGGGGCGGGGTTGCTTATCTTTGGTTGCCTAATCTGTCTTTTTGTTTACATTTTGGAAAGCATCGCTTCGGATTTTCTTCTTTCCCAACTATGAGAGCGTTAGCTGAATAATGAAGTGCGCCATTAAAACTGCAAAGAAGAACTGGCAACTCTGTGCTGTAGACGGTGCAAGGTAGGCACACAGCCATGTTGAAAACGACGTGTTTGACTGTGTAGATAGCTTTCGGAGTGTGAGGGAAATGCTTCAGGGTGCGTCTGTGTAAATACCGCAATATTGTCACTTTTAGCATTTCTAAACTGCAAAGCTCGTGAACTATCGATAACTGCTGCACAGTTTCATATGTCCATGAAGTGGCCGTAAAGTCTCAGTGATTTCAAGTCATTCCATGCCAGCGCATCCATTTCCATGTGCACTTTTGCATATTGTTTCCTGTTTTTACATGCAGATCTATCGTGGGTCATTTTTGTAGTGATCTATTCTTGCTTGGCCTTGAGGTGGGTGACAGCCTGTCTACTGTACACCAACCACGAATGAACAGAGAGCACAACTCGACTGTGCAGCGTGTGTGCAATGTTTCATTTGCATATATGACAGAATAGCTTGGAAGGGCAGTGATAAATTCTCGTTTACGCGATAGTGATTCTTTTGCTTTCCAATAATTATTTTCTTTTTTTTTTATAAATTCGTATGGAAACAAAATATTGAAATCATCTGTGTAATTTAAACTGCAAAAATATACACAATGCACCTGCCCAATGGTAGCCTATCTGCTGGCTGTCAAAAGTTCATTTATACATGCCCTTCTTCCAGTCGGCCTTCTTCCTTGATGTGCACATTTTATTTTGGGCCTGAGGATGCTGATGGTAATTAACTGCACTAGGTCTATCAATTATGTCTCCCAAGGAGTCTGCAGTGTTCTTGGAACAATGAAAATGCTCCATTTGTCCACTGTTTTTTTTCCAAATGTTTTCTTTGGGGAGAAACCTCACACTCCTTAAAACTCATTTTAGTCAATCAGGCTTGCTAAAGATGTAGAGAAGGCTGGACCCGCATTAAAACATGCTTGCGCCACAGCGTTCCCTACAAAAATTTGGAGGCTCCATTTCGTTTTTAAAACTGCTAGAATGGTTTAGTTCTATGAACTGCAGCATGCATCTGGGCGAGGTTCTTGGTATTAACATTCAGTATTAGCTAATGTGTGTCGTGTCCATTGCTCCAAGCACAGGCTGCACAATGAACACCATCTTAGTTGGATAACCTGAAGGGCACACACACTACGAGGAGCAGATTAAACTCTGCGCACTGCAAACAGCTGGGGAGCTTGTGACAGGACTTGTTTACACCATTTTAACGGCCGAGCTACCGAGCAATTGGCCCAGGCCTAGAACATGTCCACATTTCCCAGAGGTAAACACAATCCTAAACTGTTTAGACATATCGACAGAAAAAGTTAAGCAGCTGGGCAAGGACGATAATTCTCAGGTTTCGTTTAATGAGCATCAGGGAAACGGTAGGGATTAGTTTTGAAAGCAGAGCTTATTATGAGCGCAAAAAGAAACCAAACAGTCCTTGTCTTTGAAGGACACCGAGAACTTGTCAGGTTTCAGCTTCTGATTCACTACCTGTTATGGTATGCCCCCCAAAAATGCCTCGTTTATGAGGAAACTAAGTTCAGGTCAGCACTATAACAGTCACTTCTCATGCAAACGTTAAATTGTAAAAAATATGATTTTATTAAAATACAACTTAAATATTTGAAACCATTGGTAAGGAGGACATTGAAACTGTTAGCTTCATAACTACGGGTTTAATAGTCAAAAGGTAGTTCCGTCACATGGAATTGCACAAAATGCTGCCAAGTTTATTTTCCACAATTTTCCCTTGGTTTATTTTGTAACTGCAGGGAAAACGTATCGTGCAACTGAACTGCACGCTGAGGGCCTACAATGCATGACTGAAATTTGAGTTACAAAAGAGTCATCAGATGGGGTTCCTTCAAAAGGCAGTACTGTATTTGCAGCACAATATATGCGCTTCAGTTTGTTTTTTTATGTTGCATAATTGAAACCATGTCTCAATAAATCCTGGCTGACATAGAAGCATTTCAGTCTAGTGTTAAAGGCAACATTTTCAATATCCTGGCAAGTAAACATGAGAACACACCACCCGCAATAAAATGCGGTAGAAAAGAAACATTTCTGCGCGGTAAACATCATGCTCCCCTGGGCTCTTCTACTATTACTTTTAAAGCCAAAATCAAGGCCAAAGGTGAAGGGGTGGCTTTACAAACTTTCGGGGCGGAACTCTACTTCTTTGCTTCATGGAATACATGCAAAGGCTCGAATAAGGCCATGTTCTAAAGGTGACGTCTAGTTAAAATGACAGCAATGACAGCACATTTAACAAGCACTGGTAAATGCATTAGGTTTTGTCTATGTGATTAATAATCAGCTGTTTTTTGTTGTAAGTTGTAGCTTGCTGAGTAGTTGTACAATATAAGTTACAGAAAGTCTGTTTATGTGTAATGACTTGTTTATGTACAAAAAGGCAATATATTATACTGTTAGTAGAGGTATAGTTCAGGTAAGTAACAGAAACATTTCGAAAAATGTAAGAGGGAAATAACCGAATTAATTGATGTAATAGCAATATTATGTGTTTGGAGGCGTTTTCACAACTTTGGGGCCCAGTTCCACAGCACCTACTGCACCATTCAAATCATGCCTCTATTGCCTACAAGATAACTGCATTTGTGACAGCCTGTTTAGTAGTAAAATATTGCAATATTTGGTGTTTAAAGGGGTTCTTAGAGCTTTGGGCACCGGTTTCACTGCATCTGCTGCACCATCCAAATCATGACCATATTGCCTGTAAGGTAAGTGGACTTGTGACTGCTTATTTATTAGTTAAATACAGCAAAATGTGGTTTGGTGTTTAGAGGAGTTCGAACAACTTTTGGCCCTGGTGGCACTGCACCTGCAGCGCCATTGAAATGATGGGCCCTAGTACCTGCTAGATAACTGCACTTGTGACTGCCTGTTTAGTAGTAAAATTTAGAAATATTCAGCGTCTAGTGGGGACCCTAGAGCTTTTGCCTCTGTTCTACTGCACCTTCTGCACCATTCAAATCAAGCCCCTTTTAACTGCAAGATAACTGCAATTGTGTCTACCTGTATGTACAGTAGTGAAATATAGCAATATTACGTTTTTATAGGAGGTCTGGCAACTTTTGGGCCTGGTGATACTTATTAGAGTTAATTAATGTAATAGCAATATTATGTGTTTGGAGGAGCTTTCACAACATTTGGGCCCAGCGCCACTGCACCTACTGCACCATTCAAATCATGACACTGTTGTCTGCAAGGTAACTGCACTTGTGACTACCTGTTTAGTAGTAAAATATAGCAGAAGTAGGTGTTTAGTGGGGTGCCTAGAGCTTTTGGTCCTAGTGCTACTGCACCTGCTTCACAATTCAAATCATGAACCTACTGCCTGAAGATAAATGCTCTTGTGACTGTCTTGTTTAGTAATAAAATGTAGCAATAATCTGTGTTTAGTAGGATCTCTAGAGCTTTTGGCCACTGCATCTTCTGCACTATTCAAATCAAGGTCCTTTTAATTGCAAGGTAACAGCAATAGTAACTGTCTGTTTAGTAGTCAAATAAAGCAATATTATTTGTTTAGAGGAGTTCTGACAACTTTTGGGCCCAGTGCTACTACACCTGCTGCCCCTTTCAAATCATGACGCTGTTGTCTGCAAAGAAACTGCACTTATGGCTTCCTATTTAGTAGTAAAATACAGCATAGCTCTTGTATATTAACTTTATTTTTAACATGCAACGTCTATTACAACATTTAGAATTTGATCACAATGACCAAATAGATTAAGTTGAAAAAATCAATCCGATAATGCCTACCAAGTGTAAAGAAAGTTACTAAGGCATGAATAGGAAATGCCACACATGTTCTAAGGCTAAAGTATCTGCTTTACACAACTAAGTAATAAAAAGCAAGTATTGAAGCATACAGTTAGAAGCTGCTTGCCTTTCCCGTGGGAAGAGATCTTATCTTGACAGTGAATGGGGCTTAAACAGTGTGAACAGCTTTAGTCGAAGTATTGTAAATGCGCACAACCAGAGGAAGTAAAAGAAAAAAAAGTTCTACACAAAAGCGAATGAACACAGTAATTTGGCAATGGAAACTGATATGAGCCCCCTTTTAAGACATATTAAATACAAGAGTTTTCACAAGCACAGTGCAAGCGATGCGTGGGTGAAACCTAAAATGCTATTCGACATCCACAGATGTGTTCCCATCTACTTGAGGTTCATCAATCGTCAGTGTCTTATAAGTGACACGCTGAGAGCCGTGAAGTTTGAGAGCTAGCACATAAAACGATCTTCAATACTGCTGCTGCGACACATACAAAACAACCTGTAATGAACCATCCACTTCAATGGATGACAAAGAATAAGCATGATCTTATCTACACCAAATCAAGAGGGCTGCAAGTGGCTGGGCTCCATGCTGGCCACAATCTTGGTGAGCCCTGGCTCTCCCACTGGAAGCAGGAGGAAAGACTAACAAAGGTGGTACCCGAGTGTAGTTAGCCACCCAGCACCATCACGCCACGATTACGCAGCACGCAGGACCGAGGGTTGGGCGCAACCCGAGGGGATAACTGAAGGGCTCCTTACCGCTCGTGGTCAGTGCATGCCAGATTCTGCTAGCACTGCGTGGACTCAGACTGTGGGCTAGGGTGGGCCGGACCATCCACGAGGTCGCCAAGGACAAGGGCCCCCACTACATTGGCAAGGAGACAGGCAACACCCACCGGGTTCGCTAAGCAGCAGAGTAGGCTGCCGCACATTACACTCGGAGTCACAGAGACTGACCCGAAGGCACGCGTCAGTGCCGCAGCATCTCTCAGTTCTGGTGCTGGTGCCAGTACACACAGGCAATCTTGGGTACCTGCAAGGAGGATCGCGTCGGCAGGGGGGCAGTCTCCATGATGGAGATAGAGCTGCATTTCTGGTGGCGTGCAGAGATCGTCCGCCAAATTATGGAGGTGGCGTGAAGCATGTACACCCACCCAATGCATCGTTGCTCAGGCATGAAGCTCGAGGAGGCTGGGCAACCACATTCTTGAAGAAAGGCCAACGCTTACCACTGATGAGATTGTAGCGGATTATAGCAGCATCAAATGTTTTTCAAAATTTGACCTAAACTCTGGCTATCACAAACTGGCACTGTAAGAGTCGAGCCAGTATATACCCACTCTCCCAAAGCATGTGGGACTGCATCGGTGCAAGCGCTTGAGCTTCGGCGTGACTTCGGCGGCAGAGGTTTTCCAAGACACCATTAGAGAAACTTGTATCTGGTCTGATTGGTGTAAATAATGTCAGCAATGACATCTTTATTTTTTCAAGCACAACAGAAGACCATCATGCCCGGCTCAGGGCCACCCTGTACTGCCTTGCAGTCTCCACTGGAGCAAATGCCTATTCTATGCCAATGACATAGAATTCTGAGGATAGTTCTGCACGGAAGGCCTCCAAGTACATACCAACAAAACAGAGGCCATCAAGACAGCCACCATTCTATGCAACCCCTAGGAGGTCCACAGTGTTCTTGAAATGGACAATTACTGCCGTCACTTCAATCCACAGCTTGCTGCACTGTCGGAAGCCATGACAGTACTAACAAGAAAGGACGTCCAATGGGAGTGGAATGACAAAGCGGCCAATGCATTCAAAGATGTCAAGGAGGCCCAGCTACATGACACCACCATGGCATATTTAGACCCGAAAAGGAGAGCTGAGCTAATTCTGGATGTGATTCTGGTCTGACTCGGAGCAGTGCTGCTACAGATGAAGAGGGAAGGCGAATGGGTTCCCATAGCGTAAGCGAGCATAGCCCTAACAACTGAGGACACTCTCTAGGCACAGATCTCGAGAGAGGCTCTAGCCAATTGATGGGCCTGCAAACACTTTCAAATTTATCTGAGGGCAAAGATTCCAAGTGGTGACCAACCACAAGCCCCTAGGGCATTTGCTTGCTGGAATGGCCCACAATAGGCCACCAAGAATCGAAAGGTGGGCCATCTATGTGCAGCAGTACTCATTCAAAGTGACCTGTCGTCCAACGGGTCAACATCCCTGCAGACTATTGCGAGATTCTGTGATGGTAAAGGCAGACATGGCTCAAGACGCTGAACCGCGAACAGAAGATTTTGTGAGGAAGATCACAGAAACAGTATGTCCCAGAGCACTATTTCATACTGAAATAGCAGAGCATACCCAAGAAGACACATGCCTGTAGAAAATAACGGGCGCACCAAGGGGACATCGGGGCAGAACTTCCTCGTTGGTACAGGCGGATTAATATCTGGAGAACAAGAAGCGCAGACCCAACTATGGCGATGCCATGCTGAGGGGTTGCCAGATTGTTGTCTCCTGCAGTTGTGTTTGAGAATTGTAGAGCTGGCCCATCAAGGCGTCGCCAAGACGAAATCTCACCTTAGGAGCAAGATGTGGTTTCTTGGCATGGATCGGCTGGTAGAGAGAAAAATGAAGACATGTCATTCTTGCATTACCACAGGAGGTGAGCCTCACGTCGCACCGGTTATCAGCAAGAGTGCCTGTAATTAGGCCTGGTCGTCCATCAGCATGGACTTCAGCAGTTTCCCTGACAGCGAATAACACGTCATGATGGACAGCTACTCCAAATTCCTTGCCGTAGAGTTGATTCGCTTGACAGCATTTAATTGCATAAGACCTGCCCTTGAGTAAGTGTTCGCACTTTTAGGATTACCGGAGGAGATCAAGACCGACAACGGACCTTCCATTCAAGGTCAAGAATTCAGGGAGAGTCTCCACCAGATGAACATCAAACACTGATGCATTATCACCCTGTGGCCTCAAGCCGATTGGGAGGTTGAGCGCTTCATGAGGACACTAAACAAGGCTCTGAGAATTAGAGCAGGCCAGGGTGTGTAGCCTGTTCCAGTTCCTATGCGCATTCCAGCAAACGCCCCACAGCATGCAGGGTGTGCCCCGAGCAACCTTTTAATGAAAAGGTCAGCGCTGACGTTCTGCCTGCTGGACAACTGGCAACCCATCATCCTAGAAGTACAAGCTGTGCAGGAGCAAATAAAAGCCAACAAAGAAAGGGTCAGCCGGGACAGGAGAGCGGTGAGCCCAACCCTGCAGGTTAGCCGATAAGGTGATCATCAAGGATCGCCAACCAGGTTGAAGTTCAAAATACCCTTTAAAAGGGAAGCATGGGAAGTGGTGCAAATTAAAGGAACAATGGTGACGGTGAGGGAAGGAAGCAACAAAATCTCGAGAAACGTGTCAGTTTCAAAAAAATGTCCTATGCCAGGTGAACTGACAGTGACGAGCCGGAGTAGGAACCAGATTCACAAGTGGACAGCTCTGGCCTGGAGGTAAACCAGAGTCACATGAAAGAGAGTCCCCGCCTCAGCAGCAACAGGGACCCAGGAAGGATGGCCAGCCAATGGGGGCAGAAGCGAGGGATCCAGTCCATCGCCATCTCGAGTGAATGGGAGTACCAAAGGGTACCACTAACCCCTGTGACAAAATCCACAACCCAGCCAGTGGCTTAAGCACTTTGCATGCAGAATGTCGGTGCAGCAGGCGACCAGGGGTTGAGAGGTACCACAGCCTTGCGTGTCGCCAGGTGTTGTAGATTCATCGCTGGCTATAATGAGTTTCACATTCATGTTCTTTTGTTATTTTATCTATACTACCTTTTTCTCTCTATAACAATAGTAACTTGGAATGTAGTGAGCCACCTGGCCCCATCACATCACAACTACGCACCCTGAGAACTGGGCACAGCCCAGGGGTGTGAATAAAGGGAGCCTGACCACTTGCAGTCAGTGCACGCCATATACTTCAAGCACTTCGTGGGCTAAGTCTCTGGGCTAGTTTTGAATCTCCCCCCTGGAGCTGAACTATTCCTGCACTTTCAACATGGCATGGCAGTAACAAAATTTGACATTTTCTGCATTTCTACTCTAAGAAAAACCTGCATAATCTAACATGACTATTTATAACAAATGGAATTATTGGTAACGTAAGCAGAAAATGTAACTAGAATCAGGGCCGTTTCTAGGTTTTTTGCCACCCTAGGCGAGAATTGAAAAATGCCGCCCCTACTTTTTACTACCATCACTCTCTCCCCCTGTCATCCAGGGCAGAAGCATTAACATTAAACAATAGAACACATCAAACATTAAATAACTATATAAGCACTGTTCATGATATTTTATTTCGTTTTTAAATTTTTCTCTTCTAACTTCAATGGTGTTTTCTAAGGCCATTGCACTCTATGCCACAAAACTGCACTCTACGTCAGTGCCACTCTAGTTTACTCTGAACCACACTACACTGCCCTACTCTACGCCACTGTACTCTATGACATGCCACTATACTCTACGCCACCGCAACTCCACTCACTATATTCTGCTCCACGCCACTCTAGTCTACCGCATTTCACTCATCTCAACTCTGTACCACGCCACACCACTCGACTCTACTCTATGCCACGCCATTCCACATCACCCTACTCCACGTCATTCCACTCTACTCAACTCCAAGCCACCCCACTCTATGCCCCTCCTTTCCATTCCACGCTGCTGCACAGCATGGCTAAAAGACACTGGCAAAGTCAATAGCTTTTGCGCAGGTGAAACCTATTGGCTTTGAAAATGCTTGTTTAGTTACAGAGGGCAAATATACAAGGATTCCCTGCCTCCAATGTATTTATGCTAGAAGTCATTTGCATAATGCATATTGTTCCATTAGTGTGGCCTCAAGCGCAAAGTAACTCTTGCCAAAATTTAAATTGTTTGCTATGCGTAAAAAATGACAAAATAAGAGGACCTTGATAGTTCTAGCCTTCTGTCAACCCACCAGCTAAGGATAGTCCACTGGGTTCAATGCCTGCTGCTAGGGTGCTTGCATAACTAGAATGTACTAGCAATGGATCATTTAGGGCCTATTCAGACTATAAGCCGTCTGGGCAGCTAACTTATGTAACACGTAGCTGTGGGAATCAAAATAAAAACCCATGAGCCAGTGCGCTTTTAAGATGCAGGCCCTTGGCTGTAGGCACTTTATAATAACATCATCATTGCTATGCTTCACTGCACATGATGCATGTGTGGGCGCAAATGTATTACTGATGGTGCAATTTTTGAAGTGCTTCACAGAGGCGCTGATTTTCTTTGCATCGCAGTCCCTTCCCTCGCCCACTCCCCACCACCAACACCGCAAGGGCGATGTCACAGAAAGCAGAATTATCCGTCACTTTCATTACAATCTTTCTCCAGGGGATTGGCGTTTAATAATTTGTGCTTTACAAAAGTCTCCATCTGGGAGGTAGTTTGGTGCGTGGCACTACGAGGGCTCTCCAGTGGCCTGGTGACAGAGGGCACAAGCGCGCGCAGAGAGGCAGCTTCAGGGCACAGAAAGTAAATATTTATTAATTAAATGTTTCCACCTTTTGCCGCCCTGGCCATTTTGCCGCCCTAGGCGACTGCCTAGGGTTGCCTAATGGTAGAAACGGCCCTGACTAGAATATGGAAATGTTGTATTCAAAGATACACCAATCCAATGGTGGGTATAAGGATACACTCTATTTCAAGCACAGAAGATACTGCATTGGTGACCCCTCTGCAGCCAGCAGACAACTGACTGGTCAGGAATGCACCTATGTCATTCAGCATGACAACGCTAGAACCTAGGGGCTGGAATGATTCTCTTAAAGGACTAAGCACACAAGAAGATGCAACACATCTTCTGAAACTAAACATGTAAGAAATAATAAAAATGCAAACAGGGACAACAAATGATTAGACCTTAAAGTCTTTGATTACAGCCGCTAGGGATGCACCGGTATACCCCTCTCCAATCCCAAAAAGTGCCGTTGTTCCACGTCTGAGTGTCAAACTTGGCGGGAGTGTGCCGTTCCCAACCTCCGATAAGTACGGCCTAGAATGTGCTGATTCATTTCTTTCTTTGCCAGTGCCCCACTGGCCAGGGATCCCCGGATACATTTCCTTAAGTAAAATGGCGCAGACGTGCGTTTGACGTTATATGCATGTCACATACGCCATCATCAGAAAGCGCTGATGCGGAGACTCTACCGTCCGCACATTGGCCTGGGTAAAACAGGGGCAGTGACGTGAAGGCAAACGCCTTTAATGACATCAGCTTAAGTGCGCATTCTACCCCTTGCTCCTGGAATCCAAGGGAGGAGTGCACACACAACACCTTTCTCAGCTCTGCACGAGTTACACACTGTCCTCCTC
The DNA here is from genome assembly GCF_964261635.1 of Lissotriton helveticus. NCBI lineage: Eukaryota > Metazoa > Chordata > Amphibia > Caudata > Salamandridae > Lissotriton > Lissotriton helveticus. Next base: position 1,477,501,997 of record NC_136065.1, read on the forward strand.
AGGTACACCGCCACACTGTCAGTGACTCCACACCTTTAATTCACGATGCAGAGCCAGAATACGCTTGAAAATGAAGCAGGTCAAAATGCCCATCACACTACAGTTGACTGCAGGCTGTCAGATGTAACAGACACTGGTGAGGCTTTCAGGGCGTTTCTCTGCACATCAGGCTTCAAATTAATTTCTGTTAATTTTCCTCTTAGTTTCTTGTGTAGATTAAGTTTCTCTTCGCATAGATTCTTTCTCCAGTCGTCGTCAGTTATGTAAGTAGTAAGAAACAGATTTATTAAATAAGAGAAGTCATAGTTACAGGTTAAAAATAAGATGGTAAATAGTAGTGCCACCAGGAGCAGCCTCCTTGCTCAGCCCACTCTCTCCAATTAACATTTATACACATCAGGAACTCACTAACATTGCCTGAGCAAAGAGAGAACTGGTAACCAAGGAGTGGAAGCATAGCAACAATTCAAGTTACAACAGCTAGCAATGGCAGGGAGGAGGCACTAGGCTATTTGAGTTGGAGTCCTTTAGCGATTGAGCAAGCAGGGTTGTGCTTCCTCAAGGAATCTAATATGGTAATGTTGAAGGGAGCTATGTGTAATACTAAGAGTAGACTGGGGGAACTAAAGGGCTGCATTTCATACGCAGAGTGGGATTCGAGATACCCTATAAAAGAGTGAGAGCCAACAAATATAATCACTACAGGCTCATTGTTACAACAACCATAGTTGCTAAATATTTGAGGAGTATGCAATGTCCTCAATTACACAGCTGGACTCCAAGTTGGAGTGTTAACAAAGGATCCACAAAAACTTGTATGCTGGGGTTAACTCCCCAAACAGATACTGACTTACAAAAGGGGTACAGAACTTCCTAAGAGAGGTGTATTTGGAAGGTGTCAATGCTGCAGGCCTTTGATTGCCTAATGAGGGTCTTGCAGTTGAGAAGGTGAGTTTGGGCACTGAGGTAGCTAAACAAGCTGATTCTGCTCATCAGGAGTATGGCTGCCAAAAAATATTTGACATGACATTGATGGACTCCAGAGAGCGCGTATTTGTGGTGACACTCATACAGCGACAGTAACTGCAAGTCTTAAAGGCAGAGCTGATTTCATTAGAGAGAAAGCCTCCTTAAGATTCCTGAGAAACTGGATGCAGCAATCAAACAGAGACAGGCCAGGGAGGAGAGCGGTAGTGACATAATGAGCATTAGAATGCGGATATAATGTGAAACACTTTCTCACTGGACAGCTTCCAGAGCTGTCATGTTGAATTTAATAGTTGGATATTTGATACTCTGATGTGTGTGGGTTATTTGAGTGTGTTTTCATCATGCTCTTACCCCTTCTCCAATTTAGACCTAGATGGAAAACCTGGGTTAACAACGTTCCTGATCAATAATAGTGTTGATTTTTATTATAAAAGCTAATCAGTGCTGTCTTCTGACTAACCAACCATCAGTTTGACGCTGCCATGTCTTGTGTATGTGTATTCAGTAAAAAGATTGAAATAAAACAGGAATGCAAGTGTGATGCTCAGCAGAGAGGACAATTGTAACGCATCTTTGATGCCTCCTCTCCGATTTACCTTTTGTAGATCTGTAAATAATAGGAGTTACTCATAATGAGATGGTACCTGTTAGACCTGGATCCCTAATTGATGGAGGTAGGTACCTTAAGCCAAATAGGGACCGGCGGTTCCATGTCAGGGAAAGGAAGGCCACCTTCTGAGATAGCCCGCTCACCCCCTTGGTAGCTTGGCACGAGGAGCTAGGCTTATCTTCAAGGCAAATGTGTAAAGTATTTGCAAACATGCTCACAGGTTTCATCCTTTGCGCGTTGCACTTACACGGGAGCCACACTGCGCGAGATAAGATCTATTGCATCCAACAAGCAGGGGTCTGCGAGTAGCTGCCACATCTCATTCCCTACTATGTTGGAGGGCTCTGTAGCCTGCAAGTCATGTACGTTCCAGTGTATCCCGGGTGGTTCTCTTGCAAATGAGCCCTTAACTGATGCTATTCAAACCCACAACAGCCAAAATTATATCTTATGCAATGTTAGATCCCTTGTGAAATATCCCATTGAGATCTGGGATATGATTTCCACCTACTCCCCTGATCTATGTTTCTTAACCGAAACTTGGTTAACCCCCACCAATCATCCCGCTATTAATCTTGCAATACCGGACGATTTTAAATGTATTCATCTAGACTGATGGGGGCAATTAGGAGGAGGCATAGGGATTGCTTTCAAAAAGCATCTAAAAGTCCAATGGCTCTCCACAATCTGTAACAATTCAGTGGAACTGGGAATTTTTAAAGTCGCCATGTCGCCTTCGGTATCCTGGAATGGGGCATTGCTTTACCGGCCACCCAGACCTAAAACGAACTTTGTCAACGTTTTGACTGAATTCATCACCATGTAGGTTTTGGCTTCCAGTATTTTTATTTTGCTGGGGGACTTCAATTTTTATGGAGAAGATGTGACGAACCCTGAAGTAAATAAGCTCATTTCCAGTCTGAGCGACATTGGTCTATCACAAAGGGTGCTCGGGTCTACTCACTGTCATACGTTAGATCTTCTCTTTACAAATTCAGAGCGGTTAAGGATAGATTCCCCGCTCTCCTTTACTTGGATATATCATTGTATGATCCGATTTTCATTCCTGCCCCAAACTGGGTTAACTTGTATGAGTCACACGAAGCCATTAAAGAGTGGAAGGCACAGGCCTTGGCAAAAACGTACCCTGGAAGCTTTTAATGAGATATTCCCCCAATTTATGGTGGACCATGGGCAACGCTGCCAGGATCCCTCGGCTATGCTGATTAGTTTTAACTCTGCTTAGTAAAGATGTTTGATGTTGTTCGTCCTGTGAAAGAAAAACAACCCAGTCACTCGGCAGCCTTCTGCCCCCTGGTATTCTAGTGATCTGAAAATTAAAAAGTCATTATGCAAAGCTTTAAAGAGACGTTGGAGGTGTACAAAAAACTCTGCTGATAAACTAACTTACAAATCAGCTTTATCCCACTATCATCAATCAATCAAAACGGCCAGATGTCAATATCTTCGTAACCAAATAGAACAATGTGGAAATTCTTCTAAAGCATTATTCAACATCGTCAAGGATTTCTCATCCCCTCCAGCTTGCAAACAGTCACCACCAGAATCCCAACCACTCTGTGACTTCATAGTCTACTTCTTCCAAGAAAACATTTCTATGATTTATGCTAATTTTCCTAATTTTCCTTCCATGAGCATTAACAACTCCGGACTCACTATGTATCTGGATGACTTTCTAACATCCACCACCTGTCATCTTAACCAGTTTGAGACCATTTCGCTGGAGGATACAAATAATTTATTGTCGGAAGCGAAATCGGGTTCACCGGTTGACTTATGCTTCCCCAGCATTATGGCCCTCCTCTCCCCATCATGTGCTCCTGCAATACAAAAAATCTTTAACTCTTCTATTTTGACTGGTCTTATTCCGGCTACCTGGAAGGAAGCCTACGTCCGACCCATCCTCAAGAAACCATCAGCAGATCCTCAGGTGCTCAGCAACTACAGACCAATATCTTTTCTGCCCTTGCTCGGTAAAACATTAGAAACCATAATTAACAAACAACTTAGCCAGTATTTAGAACTTAACGGCATTCTCGACTCTTCACAGTCGGGCTTTCGTCCGGGCTTTAGCACAGAGACGGCCATCTTGGCTGTCACCGATTCACTGAGACTAACTCTTGATGCTGGAGGATCCATGATACTGATCCTCTTGGACCTCTCCACAGCATTCGATACCATCTCTCATCGACAGCTGGTGGAGAGATTACATGAGTGTGGTATCAGGGGCGTGGCCCTGCAGTGCTGAGGAACTTCCTAACTGATAGATGGCAAACCACTATTCTGGGTCCTTTCACATCTCAAAAATCTTTGTTGGACAAGGGAGTGCCTCAGGGCTCGTGCCTAAGCCCCACGCTTTTTAAAGTGTATATGGCTCCTAAAGTCAAGATCGTTAAACCTTTCGGCTTTGAGATAGTATCGTATGCCGACGATACACAGTTGCGATTTCCAATTGGTTCCAATCCTACAGACGAGAAATTACGTTTCTCGGAGGGAATGTTGGCAATCTCGGATTGGATGATTGAACGATGTCTCCGCTTAATCCGGAAAAAAACAAGCTTATTGCTCCTTGGTAGAGCCTCTCACATCTGGGCGGCCGATTGGTGGCCCTCCCAGTTGGGAGAGGTCCTTACCCCCACCTCCTTAGTAAAAAGTTTAGGAATAAGACTGGATCACAAACTCACTATGAAAGATAACATCAAGAATATTTCAGGGGCATGCTATTACAGCCTACGTCTTCTATGTAGGATACTTCCCTATCTGCCATTAGAACACCGCAGAACAGTAGTCCAGGCGATGGTTATGAGTCAGCTCGACTATGGGAATGCGCTGCTGGCTGAAAGGGGCGAGACTACGTTAGCTAAACTTAAAGTGATCCAAAACACTGCAGCGAGGATGGTTTTAAACCGCACCCCAGGACCTCCATCTCTTCCCTTACTTAGAGATCTTCACTGGCTTCCAGTTAAAAAAAAGATCTTTCTTCAAGATCTGTTGCCTCTCTTTTTAGGACCTCAAAGGGTGGGGCCCCCGCTATCTGCAAAAAAAGCTCTGTAAACAGATGTCCAGACGCAATCTAAGATCAAATTCATTGGCCCTTCTGAAGGTCCCACGTATTCGTTTAACTCGTACAGGCGGTAGAACGTTTTCATACATTGCTCCTAAATACTGGAATTCGCTACCAGAGGCTCTGCGTAAATCCACGTCCTATTTGGTTTTCAGAAAACAACTCAAAACCTTCCTGTTTTAACCTTGTTCCTGTTTGAGTCATTTTTATCTGGACTTGCTTCATGTTATCCCCTAGGCAAGCGCTGAGATGCCCCCGGGTGAGTCACGCTCTATATAAGAGTTCATAACATAACACAGCAACCCAATAATGACACCATAAATTGACTCCACACTAGTTTTTTAAAAACGAGTATACATTTTATATAAAAAGATGCACTGTAAGACCACACAATATAAATACAACATATGAGTTTGTGTACTATTTCTCATGGTCGGTTGTTAGGCCAGCCAGGCCTTGTAAGTTCTGGCGATATTAATGAGCACTTCTAAAAATTCTCCTGTAACCCTAATATCATGTTATACAGTTTGTAATGCTAGAATAAGGCACTTTTGCAATGTAAAAATAATGCAATGCGTAATGCAGCAATCAGACTCTCTGCAATGTAAAAAGAATGCAATGCGTAATGCAACAATCAGGCACTTTGCAAGATAAGAATAATGCAATGCGTAATACAACAACGAGGTACGTCGTTATGCAGAAATAAGGCAATGCGTAACACACTGATCAGGTAGTTCGTTATGCAGGAATAATGCAATGCGTAATACGCTAATCAGGTAGTTAGTTATGGAGAAACAATGCAATGCGTCATGCGACAATCAGGTAGTTTGTTATGCAGAAATAATGCCATGTGTCATACACTAATCAGGTAGCTCGTTATGCAGAAATTATGCAATGTGTAATTTGACAGTCAGGGACTCTGCTATGCAGAAATTGAATAATGCGTAATACACTCATGCATCGATCACAGTCCCTTAGGCGGTCTCTCCGCCACTCCTTCTGACTTGCAGTCAGCCTCTCAACAGTTGCCCCCAACATGGGTATGGTGTAATCAAAAAGTGCAGCTCCGCACTCCGGCCCCGGTACTGCCACTCCCTTGGCAATATGGGCCGCGATACGAGCCAAAGGAGAGGCTCACGAGTCAACACACGTTACCTGGAGGGCGCAAACTCACTTTCCTCTCCTCGTCCAGTGACTGGGCCTCCAATGTAATCTTTGTGAATTGGCAACAGCGAGCTGGGGCCAGGGGCTCAACTCGTCCAGGGCTGTCGGTCCGGGCTGCTACTGTCACAAAGATCTTAGGCTGCCACAGGGCACACGCACACAGCGTCGCTGAGACTTCCTTGAGCTTCGGGTGCATGATCACCGGCCACTCCACAGAAAAGTCTCAGGCTGCACGAAGATGACGCGCTCAGCGTTGCTGAGACTCACTTTAACTCCAGGTGCACAATAACAAGACAAATCCTCGCGAAGGTCTCATGGTACACAAAGCACACGTCGATGATACTCACTTGGGCTCCAGTTGCACGATAACAAGGCAAATCCTCACAAAGGTCTCACGGTGCACAAAGCACATGCACACCACGTCGATGAGACTCACTTGGATTCCGGTGCACACGATAACTGGACAATCCTCCCAAAGGGGTTTAGGCTGCAAAAAGCACACGCGCACCACGTCGCTGATCCTTGCTTGGACTCCAGGTGCCCACGATCACAGAGCACACCTTATGAGTGTCTCAGGTGACATCAAGCACGCAAAAGCACTTTTGTGTTCCTGTGTTTCTGCAACAGGGAGGCAGCTCACCTGGGGCCCTTGGGGATTAGTTACTTCAAGACGCAGCATAGCAAAGTCCTTTCAAGCAGAGGGACACAGCACACAGCAAAGTCCCTTTAGCTTTTTCTTGGTTAAAACAGCAAACTGCAGGCCAACCCCAGAACACACAGCAAGGGTCAGTCCTTTCCATCAGTCTCTTCAGTTGTTTCTTCCTTGGCAAAGGTTCCTCTTGACTACGAAGTAGCTCCAGTCTTGTTCAATATTGATCAAGCCATTCTCCAAAGTTCAGGGGCTTCAGCTCTCATAGTTATATCCCTCAATGGCTTTGAGGTCTTTGTGTTGAGGGGCACTGACTCCTGTTCAAACCAGTTCTGGGTGCCTCCCTGCCAGTGACAGCTTCTTCCTTTGATTAGTGGGGGTCTGGATTCTCAATCACTCAGCAGGAGATGGGACATTTGTTTTATAGCAGCAACCCAGGCCTCTTCACCTCTAGGGGCTACTCCTCCCCCTACACTCCAGATGCAGGTCAGCTTGTTGCAGTCTCACCTCCTCCCCTGGGTCAAGACATTCCCCAGATCCTATCACTTTCAAATCCAGACAGTCAATCTACAACCAGGCAGAGACACACAGAAATGTTAGAGCACAAAAACCCAGCCACTTCTAAAAGAGTGGGTTCAAACACACAATGCAAAAATCACCTTCATAAAAAGATGTGTTATTACATTGTGAGTTCAGGCACACTAAACGTCACCTCTCCATCTTAAGCCTTTGGGAAGATAGGCTGGAAAACATATTACACATCCTTCCCATTCTATCCTATAGGCAAGATGGCCTTTCAACAGTGAAAAACGAAATGGAGATTGGTTCACTGTCAGGACATGGTACACACCTTAGTACATGTCCTACCTTTCACATGCACTGCACCCTGTCCAGAGGGTACCCTGGACCTACCATAGGGGTGTCTGATGTGCATAGAAAGGGAAGGGAAAGGTCTGGCAAGTGAGTGCACTTGTCAGAACAACATGGCAATTTAACCAACTGTGCGCAGGCACTGCAATGGCAGGCCTGAGTTCCCTTTTTAAGACTACTTGAGTGGGTGGCACAATTAGTGCTGCAGGCCCACTAGTAGCATTTGCATTACCAGCCCTAGCACACATAGTGCACTTTACTAGGGATTTTACTAGTAAGGAAAACATACCAATCATGGACAACCAATTACCATTACACCTTATACAGGGAGCACTTGCACTTTGACACTATTTAGCAGCAGTGGCAAAGTGTCCAAAGCCTCTAAGTTCACAACACCATGTCAGAAAAAAGGTCTAGGGGAAAAGCAAAAAGTTTAGGGAACTTTAGCCAAAAAGGTCCAAGTCCTACAGTAGCATATTAATGGACCTTAAGGGGATGTAGGCCAAGGTCCGCACACATATGTGAGCAGCAATTGTTTAACTACAACCTTGGAGTGCAAATATCATGACGGATAAGAATGGAACTGGACCTTTATGCTCAGTATCTTTTTCCCTACCAAACATGACTTAATTGTCTTATTTAGAGCAGTCTTGGAATTGTCATTTCTTCAACACGTGTTGCGATTTACTGTTCGTGGTCTACAATGCCCAAAAGCAGTGTCTTGGCGAGAGATTCTGCTGAACGAACATCATTCAACGTGTTCTCGCCCATAACCCAAAAACACATTAGCCGTGAGCGGCATGGAGGATCAGAGAGAAAATACAACATGGCAGTTCTTTTTAGGGCACTTGCAGCTTTAGTTGAGTCGCAGTCCTCTTTTAACACATTCCTGTACCAAGAGAATTTTGATTGTTTCATTCCATTTTTCTGGAGGCCCATTAGCATCATAACATGTTTTCTTAATATTGGTTCTAAATATAGCATGTGCCGCCCACACATATATTACAATCCATAAAGATAAACGCAGAATACTACCACATCCTGTAGATGGTCCCCTGGACTGTCCAGTACTCCCTCTGCCCCCGAATAGCGTCAAGTTATTTTGTAAAATAGAATGCACATTTTAAGGTACACGGCGTCTTTTGCACCGCTATTTGTTATTTTACAGTTACCCAATGAAAGTCAACTGCTAACCACGTCCCCACCTCGGCCCCCACCAAAACAAATATTGTCACCAGTTGTCATGTCCCATCTATGAGTGACAAACATGTTGATCTGCCCACACACCATTAATCAAGTACACCTTGTTCTGCTTCAAACATCCAGTTCTCCTATCCCCAAAGGCATCTACTTACCCAAAGTACACTGTTGGATCCACCACAAAGGTATGCCATTCTACCATCCCTTTCACCTTCACGCAAATGCACATGAATGCCCAAACACTTTATCATCCAACCAAAGACATCCAAGCCAATACACCCAGGACTCGAGTCCAGCCACCAGTGAAACAGATATTCAGATCAGTTGCTCTAGAGAACTGAAACTTAGCCAAAACAGGCCCCATTTCTGGTATCCTGCTACCCTCAAAACGAAGCTCCATGAGTTGCACCTCATCTTCATAAAACAACCTAAATATGAATCTGCTGCACCCCAAACATCCACTTACATGTCATCCTACCCTTAAATTCCAAAACAGACATCCATACCTGCCACCCTACGACCACCCCCTCTCAAAAAATATATACGAGGCCTGGTGTCAAGATTCCTTACGGAAAAGACCCCATACCAAGGGTTTTGCAGACAACAATACATGCTGCCTGCATCACCTACCAGAAAAGAAGAACATCTCCAGCACTTTGTATCCTGCCCTCTCCTATTACCCCCAACCCCACCATAACTCGCATCCAATCATGTTCCACAAAGGACACCAAACGTGGGCTCGAATCACTTCGAAATAGATCCCCCACATCTTGCATCCAACAGTAGTAGATGTAGTACACCTCCACATTATATTCCATAACTGCCATCCTACAACCACAAAAAAGAAAGACACCACATGACAAGAATCTCTTCACCAAAAAACCCACAAACCCCCAAACTCCATAGTTCTCTTCCTGTCACACCCTCCAATAGAACCTATTGAGGGGGTTGAATTTTCTAAAATATTTATTTGCTTCCAAAAGCTTCAATAAATCTACTGGTCCTATTAAAAAATACAAGTGTCCCTTTTGGTGCCATGCAGTATAGCATCATTCTCATTACATCAGAGAGAGCTCTGATAATAACCACTGTGATTGTGCCAGGGCTCATATTAAATCATGGTATGGATTCTAGCAAGGCTCTGATTTTGACACATATCTTCAAATATGCATACATGGACAGGAAGAATGAAGGAAGTGGTTCTTCCAGAGATCCAAGATTGGAATGTTCAGTGGCTCCGTGCACACCCACAAACTTACATATTTAAGGGTATTCACCAACTCTTCTCAAACCTCTTCTAACACTGAAAAATGGGGTGTACGGAAAGTGAATTTGCAATCACTGAGCAGATTTTGTATGAGCAACTATACTTGTACATATTTGCTAATGAAAAATGGAATGTACAAAATTTTGCTACACGTACTGTTCCAGGTATATGTGTGTAAACGAGTTTCCAGGCGTATGCGTGTCAACTCCTGTAAAATCATGAAACTTGAAAATCTGCACAATAGGAGGACATATGCATACTGGTTCACCTTTGGGAAATTCAATAACTGGGCCCCTAATGTATTTCATTTCCCCCCATATCGGTTTTACATCGATTCTCCTTTAATAACCACCTCGGATTGCGTAGAGTTTTACAACATTCCTTTTTCGATTAACTTAATAGTGTGTTACAGAGCCCTGCTAAAGATGATAATACGTACTTGCTTGCGCAACCACGCCTATTCTACAACTTTTCTGGAACACCTCAATGTTATGCCTAGCTTCAAATTTATTACTGCACGAGTAGAGCACAATTCCGATTCTTATGCACCATATTAAATACTTTTGATTTGGCCCAATCTAGAACTGCCTTTCAAGCAAACACTGAAAGAGCCTTCTAGACACACAATGCCACTGGGAACTCTTTGTAACTTTGTCAGGGGTATGAAGCACCAAGTACACTATTTCTCAATTTGAGCATGGACTTTTAGCGGAGTGTACATATTTTGGGTGTTTTAAGAAACTAATCATGGGCAATGTTTACTTTTTGCCAGGTATGCTGCTATTTATTGATCACGCTTTTAAATGTTTTTTCTTGATTTTTAAAAAAAAATATTTTTATTTATTCAACAAGAATGACAGACATTTCACTCATGTGCTGGTAATCCCATTACATCACATATTATGATCGACATATATAATCTCAGGTCAAGCAACAGTATACTTTACATAGTTGGTGCTCCGTTCCCCATCCTCCGCATTTCTAACTCTACCATAGGTGATACACAAATATCTCCTTTGTACATGTTCCATTTTAACCACTTACTTTCCCATTTCTTCGGGCACCCCCTAGCGATAAATGTTTTTTCTTGATGATTTTAATAACTTACTGTATTGACGTTTGTATTCTTATGTGCTTTTATGGCATAATTAATTACCGAATAAAAAGAAAGATACAAAATTATACCATACAAAAGAAATATATGGTGGGAGTTGATTATTGTAAGTAAAACCCAGAGTATGGACTTCTGCTTTACCAAAAATTAGATGTGTCTGTGGAGCAATCCGTCATTGAGAAACAATAATTTCTTATAATCAGTGTCTGTTTTATATTATTGCTAATGTTTTAAAAGAGTTCATTCATGTAGTAAAACTAGGTTTCCATTTTCATGTTATTCAAGTATTCGGATACTCACTTGAATAAGTGCTCTATAATAAAATGTTGTCAACATCCTTAGTCCACTGATACATTTGAGTTAGCTAAGGATGACTAACTATGTTGGCAAAGGTTTAAACTGATAAAATCATAACAAATAATAATCACCAAAAAACACACTTTTAAGTTGTGTTCTTGGCTCATAGATTTAAAAGCATGCAGTACCACATTCAGAAAAGATGTAACAAATTAATTATGATTTTATTACATGGTGCACCCATGTAACTGAAAACAAAAATGTGTCTTTATTATTTCATGAAACCTGACCCATTTATTTTGAGTAGAAACCTGGCTTGAAAATCGTGCTTCTCTACATTAAATAAACCATTTTTTTTAACTTGACCACCCTTTGCCCCGGAAGAATGGAAGCAACATGTGGTATAATTTATAAATGGAATACCTCGAACTAGCTAGACCTTCTTCGAAAAAAACATTTTACAAAACAGTTACCCTAGACAGCTGAAATGAGAACAAGACTAGGCACAGGTGTGAGTTCATTAAGCGACTAGTACATCAGGTAAATGATAAGATAGTTAAATCAGTTATTGAGCTAGAGTTCACCCTGGGAAATGTTAACTTCCTAACTGAACGTTTCTCTTTGTAAGTTCAAGTTGCAGTCTCTTAGTTCTTTGTCCCATGTTACCTGGTCAGTTGCGGATGGGTGCAAGCTTGATAAAAGGCAAACTTGTCAGAATTTCACCAGCGGTGCCTTCTTTGGTAGTGGGGACTGCGAGCGGTGGTCTCGCTTCTTATTCGGGCTACTTGGATAAACAGCACAGCAGTACAGCCCCCTTGGGAATGCTACACGTAGTTTTGTAATCTGGGCAATATGCTTCCACTCTCTGGGGAAACTGTATCCACCAGCTACTTGTGTGATGCTAAATGATGGGGCAATCCAAAATGGATACCACCAGTACCAGCAATCATGCATTACCAAACACAGCGTCTTGCTACCATATATGTGCAACATATTCACAATGACACTTGACATGCACACAGAATGTCAGCGCAAGGGTCTGTGTGTTACATCTAAGCAGAACTTTATGTGACATGAGTGGTGTCAGTATTACGGTCCGATTACTTGTTAGGGAGAAACTTCACCCATCTATATGTATCATGCTCTTTTGAATGGTTGACAGGGAATAACGATTCTGATCGATGAGTTGAGCTTTAGCTCGTCGGCCTTTTTAGGTTTTGTCTGCCTAGCGCTTGAGCTGTGCTTTTGAAATGTATTGTATTTAATATAATCTTAAAAGGGGCTTACATCCCACCCTTACTTTTCATTTGTTTGTTTGCTTGCCACTTTTACTCTGTTTCTATTGGCTGTAGCATACCATTTCCTGTTGTTCTTTATGTGTTCTTCTTATTGGTGTTCCATGGCCCAGGTACTCATTTTTATCCACTTTTGTTGAACGTCTTTTTTTAGGTTTCCCCTGCACAGCGCTTGTTTTTAGGTGCAATTTTACAAAGCACTATACACGAGCACCAGTTCTATTACAGACTGACACCTTACAGGTATGGAGAAGTTAAGTGGCAGGGATTTATCCAGAATAACAGGATGTTGAGCCTCCTGCCGAGACTCAAATCCTGTTCCCTCAGCTTCAATGTCTGAACCTGTACCTGTACACGATGTTCACTTCTATCAGCATACAAAATGGCTCGCACTCCTTTGGAACACACAATTAAAATGTATTCCCATTATATGTTCCAAATCAGTGCCGGCCATCTAGTTTTTATGCATTTCAATCATATGGAGTGGCGCTGGCCACATTGTATTCCACCTGGACATCTGCAGGCCAGGATGCTCCACTCATTGAAAATGACATTTTGGGCATTACATAGCACTTTTTAGACTACCCAAAATGCTTCACAAATTTGGTAATAGATTCACAACTTTGGTGGAATTCTAAAGTGGAAAAGGTGATTAACAAAATATGCAAATATGCAATTCACCTGCAAATACATTTTCTACGTATGGCATCATTGCATCAAATTTAAAACTGTATAAAAAATGTTTTTGACATTACTTTACTACTGATGTCACAACAGTCACATGAGGTATCTTTGCAGCCACGAACATCCCAACCCTTGAACCAACGGACCTCCTACTATTAGATCTCCTGTTGATCATTGGAACCACACTGATTTTATCAGAACGTAAAAAGCTCTTTCAACCTATATTTTCATATCCCGTGGGCAAGGCTCGTTTTTTTTTTTAAGTGAAGATAAAACATCCTATCAAAATCACATTTTCTTTTTTGCATTCAAGAAAATGTGGGAGTCTATTGAAATCTATCTTCAGAAAAACAAAGCACCACAATCGATGCACTCTGATCGCCTACCAAGGTTTTACTCATACACACCACAAGGTTTTCATTGCTTAACATGGGGACATCACTGGTTTAAGATCACATTTTAGAACCTGCCCAATCTTGATCACATTCTCTCCCGTGCTTCTGTCCTCTCTTTGACTTACCTCTCACTCTCCATCTTTTCTAGTTAAAATATATTATCGCTATGCAGAGACAAAGTGATTATCTCATTTAAAAGGGCACTAAGGGACTTCATCAATAAGTCATGATGTATTTATACTTCATTAGGACCACTATTGGTACTATCGACCATGGGCATTCTCCAGTAACTTAGGGCCCAATGTAGGTCGCCAATTACCGGTCGGTAACAGCCGAAAATCGGTATTTTCGGCCCTTACCGACCAGAATCGGAGTTTCGAGATGTATGTGTAAAAAAAGTGTCAGAATCGGTAAAAACCAGTCGGTAAAATACTGATTCTGTATTTTCCGAATCGGAATATACCGAATTCTAATCTACCGAGTCGGAAAATAAGAAATGGCTATTTTCCGAATCGGAATATACCGATTTCTTATTTACCGAATCGGTAATTAAGAAATGGTAAAAATGGCATATCGAGATGTAGGAAACACAAAAAATACCGAATACCATGAAAATCGGTATTTATGAGTCGGTATTTACCATGGATTGAAAGCAGGTGGAAACCAGGTGCAGGATATAAAAGAAGGCCCCAAAATGCAACAGTGCAACCACAATGGCGGCTTTCTACATAATGGCAAGGAGGCTACGGATACAGGCAGCAGGAGAGAGGGTCTGGCTAAGGGAGGAGCAGGTGTATAGGCAGAGGATCACCCTTTTCCAAATGACTGAAGCTGAGATCCTGCAAAGATACAGACTACACCCCAGAACCATCCTGGACTTGATCAGGGACCTCCACCCATATCTGGAACACCCAACCCAAGAGCACACGCCATCCCCCCACATGTGCAGGTGCTGTGCTGCCTACACCTTCTTGCTTCTGGGAGCTACCACAATGAGATAGCTGTGGTAGGTGGGGTGTCCCAGAGCTGCCTTTCTCGTTTTTTCCGTAAATTCCTGGACGTCATGATGCAGAGGATGGGACACTATATTGAGTTCCCTGACACACCTGCTGAACTAGCAAAGACCAAATCCGATTTCTACCAACTCGCACACTTCCCGCACATCATAGGCTGTATCGATGGTACGCACATCCCACTATGCCCACCTGCAGCAACAGAACACATATATAGAAACCGGAAGTCTACGCATTCAATCAATGTGCAGGTGATCTGCAACGCTGCCAACATAATTACGGACATTGTTACCAAATTTCCAGGGAGTACCCACGACTCCTACATCTTCCAGAAAAGTAGGATATACAGACGCCTTGTTGCTGGTGATTTTGGGGATGGATACCTGCTAGGTAAATAATTATGAGACACCCTGATAGTCAATGCAGAAGGAGCAATCATGAGTATGTGACTAAGCATTATTTCATTTTCCACCCAGGTGACAGTGCATATGCCCTGCGTTCATTTGTCCTCACCCCCTACCTGAATCCATCCACCAGGAGTGAAAGGCGTTACAACGTGGCACACAGAAGAACACCTTGCGTGGTGGAACGCACTTTTGAACTGCTGAAAAGCAGATTTAGGTGCCTCCATAAGAGTGGAGGTGCACGGCAGTACACGCCAATTACCTGTTGCAAGATAATAGTGACCTGCGCCATGCTGCACAGTCTTGCCACCAAGGAGGGCACAGAGGTAGAAATCACATATCATGAGGACATAGATGATGGGACAGAACAGGCCAATCACAATGCAGCAGGAGCAGCGCCAGCAACAGATGGGAGACAGACGCGCAGAAATTACCACCAGATATTTCTAATAGAGTGAGGAGACACAGGCATCTTTAGTCCTTGAAGCACTCAGTTTAATTTGCACTAATGGACTTCACATATACCAGAACACATGAACCAAATAAAATCCACTTTTCACACTGGGTGGCCAGAGTTGACATCACTGCGACCTATCCTGTGTTCAGGAATCTTTGTTAATGTTTGCGCTTACGCAATATGTTTTGGGAGCTACGGGGCAGGGGTTCAACTTGCGCAGTGGTGCCTGGGTCATCTGCATGGAGCCTGCTGCTCCATCGAACGTCCTGTACAGGCGTGCTGGATCCACTCCTGCTTGTGGACTCCTCTGTGTCCCCGGCACACGTGTTACCAGCAGTGGCTGTCTGCTTTGTCAGCAGTACCTCCATAGCAGAGGTCACTCTCCCCATGCCCCTGGACAAGTCACTGCAGCAGTGCACAATTTCAGTCTGCATGTTCACTGACCGGCGGCATAGCAGGGTGGTTGCAGTTGCAAGACGGTTGATGGACTTATTCAGCTGCTTGAGTTTGTGCCTATTCCTGTGCCTTTCTGTCTGGTTACGCTCCAGCATGTCACATAGGGAACCCATGCGCACACCCATTTGCCTCACCCCCTCTGCCATGAACTCCATTCCTTTTCCTATAGCATTACCATCAAGGAAGCGGATAAGGGAGGAAATGTGGTTGTCATGAACATCATCGACTATGATAATGAGATCAGAAGACAGTTAGCAGATACAACATGTTATAAAATGTTGGATGCCAGCCCCATTCCCTCCCTTATCGCTCACATCAACACAAGAATACAGGATTGGGGTGAAGTTGGTCTCCTTTCTGAAGAAGAATGTCGATACCTCAAAGTAGCCAATCCCATGGCCCCGTGTATTTATTTGCTCCCCAAGATACATAAGGGGGGCTCTTTTCCACCTGGACGCCAGATTATATCGGGGATTAACTCTCCCACGGAACGACTTTCTCAGTATGTGGATGGGTTTTTGCAACCATTGGTTGTAAATTTACCTTCATATATCCAGGACTCAGGCGACATACTGAATAAATTTGATGGCCTACAGTGGTCTGCAGACCTCATGTTTGTCACATTAGATGTGACAGGTCTTTATACGTGTATACCCCAACATTTTGGTATAAGAGCACTTTCCTCATTCTTGTCATTAAGAACAGCAGACCACATTGAACACAACGAGATGTTAATCGAAATGACAGAGTTAATACTATCCAGAATTTTTTTCTTGCATGGTGACACCTGGTATCATCAAATAAGGGGTACCGCGATGGGGAGCAAATTTGCCCCTTCGTACGCGGGACTGTTTATGGGGTGGTGGGAAAGAGAACATGCTTGGGGTAGATATGCCTCCCCCTGGATGGATATGATCATCTTTTGGGGGAGGTATATTGATGACATCATAATGCTGTGGAAAGGGAGTGAAGCCCAGCTGACGGACTACTTCGCTTATCTGAACGACAACCCTTTTAATGTACAATTGACTATAAAATCAAGCCACCATCAGATTGAGTTTTTAGATGTACTTTTTTACGTAGAGAACAATACGATACAGAGTAACTTGTATCGTAAAAGTACATCTTGCAACAGCCTACTGCATGCCTCGAGTGCGCACCCTAGCTCCACTATTAACAACATACCTTACGGAGAGATGGTGCGCATTAGACGGAATTGCAGTACTGATAAGAACTTCAAAGAAAATCTAAATGACACCAAAATTAGATTCACTAACAGGGGGTACAATGCAAAAGTCTTGGACAAAGCAGAAAGGAGAATACTAACAGTTACCCGCAAAAACACTCTGATCAAGAAAGCCAAGTACAATAAAAAGACCCAAAAATCGAATATGGCATTTATTACACAGTACACACAAAACAGCACTGATGTTTTCAAAGTACTGAGACGACATTGGAGTCTTCTTACAGAGGTACCTAATTTGAAAAATTAGGTCAATGATATTCCCAAAATTACCTTCAGGAGAGGAAAAACCCTACATAATGTCTTGTGTCCAAGTTACCCTGCAATTAGAAAAACCACAACATGGATGCCTACCAAGCCAAAAGGTTTTTTCACTTGTGGGGGATGCAATATTTGCCCCTTGGGAAAAAACAAAACTAAGAAATTTCAATACAATACCAATTGTGAATATGAGATACAGCATTACATAAACTGCAATACAAGTCATGTAGTTTATGTAATTGGTTGTGGATGTGAAAAGATATATGTCGGTAGCACGATAGGACCATTAAAAATGAGGATTCAAGAACACGTACGTGCTATTAAAAACTACGATTTGAGATATCCAATGACATACCATATGAGAGAACATCATAAAGACAACTGTACAATATGGGTTCAGGGTATTGATCACGTACCCCCACACCCTAGAGGTGGAGATCGTGAACTTACCTTACGAAAAAAGGAAGCATCCTGGATTTGCCGCTTGAGGTGTTTGGAAAAAGGACACAATACTGAGGACGAGATGCACTATCATTTGCAATGATTTAATACACAATGTCTGTATTAAACATTGTTAACTAACATACATTGATATGTGTTGTGTGACCTTGTGTTCTAAATTTTTGGGATTTTTACTTTCTATGTTTAGATCTTTATATCTATGAGCTTTTCATAGAATATTGCTGTACACAATACCTTTGAGATAACATTAATATGCTGTTGTTATTGACATTCTGTTATAATGACACAATGAGCACAATTGTTTCAAATGTTCTGATGCTTGTGGATTTGATTTGGAATCTAGCTGTGACATTTTGCCACAACTTTTGCTATTTGCAAGTTATCAAACCCTGTGATATCAAATTTTCCTTTCTTTTTGCTTAAATAACATGGCCTGCCCTTTCATAAATTTGCATGATCCTCTCCTTTCAAAATGGATGTGCTATATTGGGCATCAAAACAATAAGACATCTAATGAAATCGCCTGTATATTACAAACAATTAGGCACTTTTATCTGGTTTGCTTCGTGGCGCAGGAAGCAATAGAATTAATAAACTAACTGCCTCCTCTCAACTAATTTTTACCATCACGATAGACGTTATTCACCATAGCGGTTAGTGAATTAAGCCGCTATTTATTATGGATATAACATATATATTTACAACTGTCAATGGGGTGTCGCAGTCATTTCGGCTATGTACTTTCTTCGCAAATACCGTCATTCAATGACTAGGTTAAGATGGCGGGTTTGTTCGTGATGCTGCCTGGGGTACACAACGATTGGTGTATCATCAGATACACGTGACCCACATGAACTTCCTTTTAAATCTTATGGCGGGCGGGCGGGCCGCCTATCCAAAGTTGGATTTGACACACGCGTCTGAATTTCGAGACGCCACAAGGGGGATGATGGACTGACCCAACAGGTATGTGTTCGACAGGAGTTTCCTCCACTTGGAATGGAGACCCTTCCTTTTAAAAAATTAAAAAAAAAAAAAAAAACTTTTTTCTCTGCGTTTCGCATTTTGGGTTAAACATACGCCATTTCCTAGCGTAATTGTATTAGCGCGTTACAAACCGATAATCGTATGGGTGTCCTTTTTACCGAGTGGTGGGACGACCCCATTTCATATATATTGACGTGGGGCATATAGACTCATACTCCATTCGTTTTCATATTTGAAAACAAACCCCCCTCTTTCCGTAACACTGGTCATGACAATATGTGATGGGACCTACAATAACGTTCCATGGCTTATTACAACTATGGTGTATTACATCTATTTGTATACATTTGCCATGTCATTTATATAATTCGTCTAGCATGGTATAGAGGGATCATGCAAGTCACCTTGTAGCATATGCGAAACGAGGGATATGAATTTTAATTGATGGGTATATATATATTTTTTGCTGGTTCTAGGCAACTGCCATAAGGTGATATCTTTTCGGGATTCGAAACAGAAATAGAGGAGGGACCATCGTAAAGCGGTGAAAGAGATTTTTTCATACGGAAAAGGTAGGCAGTTTCGGTGTGGATATTTGATAATATTAGAAACATTCCCTGATTTAGGAGAATGTTTTGGTTTCACATGTATAATTGGTATCATTTTGGATATGTATAGATGAGAAGTGGGGATATAATTGTCCCTCATGTCTCATTTCCCTTTCCGTTTTAGGTTAATACCTTGCCCTATATCGAACAAATAAGCTCTCTCTTACTTTGAAAACCACTTGATAAAACTCAATGGTATGGGTCAATCGTAGTGAGGAAATCCAACATAAAAAGTACATACCTTGGATGAGAAATTCGGATTGGAAATACTCTACGCCTTGAAATTGATTGCGGTAGGAATAATGTTTGAGTCATCCCGTTTTTTCCTCTCACATGTGATATATATATATATATATATTGATAGCAGTTATGACGTTTACTATAACACATAATATACTGTGTTGTAATAGATGGACTATAAAGCCAAACATGGTGGTTCGCAACCTTGGGTTTATATACATATACTCCCTTGCTTATCATATATATACCCACAGTCCTCTCTCTGTTTTTGCATATGGTATATTAGTAGGGGCAGAACCGCTAAATGTTAATAATAATAAAAATGTTTTGGGAACATGCAAATTTTAAGGAAATTTTATTGAACAATGAATTGGGTTTGATATGAGCATTGATCACTTTTACTGGTTGTGACGTATATATAATGATATCATTATCAAAAAATTAATGAGGCATTCTCCTTTTGTAACTGTTCAAATGAACCATCATGCTCTGGGTAGAACTTACATTTTGAAATTCATTTGACTTTTTTTTTAGAAATATGATGTGATGTGCGAAAAAGCTCCCACAGCTTACATTAATAGAATGATATAAAAGAGAAGGATGGCGCTGATATATGTGACTAAGATACGAAAAATGTATCTGTTTCAAGGAACACGATTGGGAGACATTATACCTAATCAAACCAAATGAATTTGAGATATTTTTTTACAAAATTGTAGCAAGATTGATAGTTTGACTAACGATATGTGATATGGAATACGCAAGCAATTTTGCAAAATAACTGTCAACATTGAGGCTACAACATGTTTTACATTAACTAATGCTGTATTATTTACAGCTACTTTCATATGGAAGTGCATTGTTTTTAGATACTTATTTATATATGTATGTGTATGTGTTGGTTTCTTTTGTGGCACTTATAGTGGTTTTTGTATGTCTCTTTGTAATTTACAGCCCTGAAGAAGTTCTGGTGACAGAACGAAACGCGTTGGCTGGTGTTTATATGGATTATTAAAAGAACATTGAATTTCATTTTTTCATCATTTTCCATGATTCAGCGTCTGTATATATGAAACCTGTTCAACGATTTACTAATCTCCAATGAATTGTGGAGACTTACTTTCGCAGCGGTGCTTTTTCATCTATAACAAAAATACAGACTTTTTTCCAAGTTTTTGGATATGCTTTTGGGGACAGAGGGCATTTGAAAACTGCACGCTAGTTTACTAAGAATCAGAAATATTTTTTGGTGATATTAGGATTGGTGCTTGAAATAGGAGTGGTCCACTGTCCAAACCTTGTTGTATCAAAAATGTCCTTTTCCCATAGACTTCATTCCTAGGGACATGGAGCATATTCCCCGATCAATGTTTGACATCCTGCTGTTCAGGATGCGCACCTGTCTGTGCACAGCCATGATCCCTTTGGCCTGCATGCGCTGAATCTTCACCATGGTGGATTCCAAACCAGCAAAAAAAACCTGCATATTCTGCCCCTCGTCGCGCTCACGTGCCCTACGACCACGGACACCTGCACGCACAGATCCTGATGACCCCTGTTGCCCTGCGTTGCCAGCCAGTGGTGGAGTGCTAGGTGTGTCAACCTCCACCTCTTCTTCACCAGAGCTTGTAAGGATCCTCAGTGGTGGAACATCCTGCCTCCTTGGCCTCACATGCACAGGGGACCCTGAGGTTGGTGTTTCGGGAGGCTGTGTCCCAAACAGCAGGGGTGACAGTGGCTGTGCTGTTTTCCTCTAATGCTGTGGGTGCCTGCACTGTGGAAGTGTCCTCAGGGACAGTTCTGGGTCCTGACATGTCAGTAGGCTTCTCCCTCGCAGCCGTTGCTGATGCACTCGCCTCCCCTCCCTGCGCTGAACTGCGCTATGAGTCTCCTGTGGGCAGACATGGACAATGGTCACCTGTGTGTCTTCATTACACTCATTCCTATCACACTATTTGCTAAGCCTCAACTGCTTGTGTATGGGGAGTGTGGCATGGCATGCAAATTTCTGTGTTGGCTGCTTTGATGTATGTTCCTATGACTACGACTACCATGATGCATTGCCGGTGAGTACTGACATGCGTACTGGATTGTGATTCAGTCACCCACATTGGGGAAGGGGCCAGGGAATGGGTGGGGATTCATGTCCATGCATCTTACCTTTCTTTCTTGCAGCTATGGCTGAGCTGTCTGCATCCCCAATCCCGTGTACACATTCCGGCTCCATGGTGGATTCCACCAGCTGCTCCAGTTCTTTGAGGCTTGGTGCACGGCTCTTCCCTCCACCTGTGACTGAGGATTCTTTCCTCTGGGCTGCAATCTTCTTTTTGGTGATGATCCTCAGATCATACCACCTTTTTTTGATGTCTTCAATTTGACGATGTGTGACCCCTAGGGCATTTACTTTGCTCTGGATCGCCAGCCAGGTGTTTCTCTTGACAGACTCTGCTACTTGCAGGGACTGTCTTCCAAAAAGCTGGCTGTAATGCTGCACTACCTCCTCCACCAGCACCTGGAGCTCAGTTGTGCTGAATTTCAGCTTCCTTTTTCTGTCACCTCCATACTTCTGGGCTTCCTGGGACTCCATGGTGATGCTCAGCTGGGCTCAGTGCAGCCTGCTCCTCTGTCTCCCCTCCAGCTCTCTCAACAGTTCTGATGCTCTGCACCTGCATGGGTGTGGCCACCTCCAGGTTCTGGGGTGTAGTACTTGCATCTGATTGGTTGATTCCTCAGTTGCTTTGTTGTGGGGTGTTGTGGGTGTCCCTGATTGGTTCACTGGCTCACATGTCATCTATTCGAATTTTCGAGATCGGATTTTACCGAATCGGTATTTACCGAATCGGTAAATACCGAATCGGTAATCTCCAAGTCGGTATCTCCCATTCATTCCTATGGGCCTGGAGGCCCATAGGGTTGAATGGGTGATACCGAATCGGAGATTACTGAATCGGTATTTACCGATTCGGTATTTACCGAGTGTGGATTCCGAATGTTTCCGATTCGGTATTTTTTACCGATTTTTTCCTACATATGGTTTTCCGATTCATAAATACCGATTCGGTATGAATCGGTATTTAAGAACCGGTAAAAATAAATTACCTACATCGGGCCCTAAGTCCCCACAACTGTAATGATGATGTAAACTCGCTATGCTTACATGTCCACCTCCGTGTTGTAGAACATATCTACATTATGCTCATTAATTTTTCCATAAAAAGATTTCAAATTAAAAACAGCACTCAATAATCTATTCACACTTTCATTATTTGTCAGGAAAATTCAGATTGTCATCTACAATGGCTGGAAAGCGGCTCATGGGTCTCTTTAAACATGTTTTGCCTTGAGCTCAACTTATCAGAACCTGAAGGACTCCGATATATATAACTTGCCTGATAAATGAAAAGAAGCTCACGAACAATCTGGGGATGTGCTTACTCGTGTTCCACAGCTTAATAAGGTAGCAATGAAAAAAAAATGCAAGTAAAAAGGAACCTTGAAGTAAAAAAGCAGAATGATTAAAAACAAGAGCAGACAACCATGAATATAGCAAGTATTAACTATTCTTGTTTTAAGCTTATTAATGATAAGATTTTTTGGGGAATGGGCTGAAAAAAACGTCTAGCTCAGAGATTGCCTAGTTGATAACTGGCTACATGGGGATGTTCAAGCAAAATGCTAGGACCTCTTCAAAATGAATAAAACTTGTGATAAAAACCTTCTATCCACTCGTTTTTCCTTTTCCGCTCCTAAAAGCATTCAACTGAATTTGTTTACAAAACGAAGGGCCTATGTCACTAAATGCATAGCATAATAAACGTGTTCTACAATCCTAAATGTTACAACCGAAGCGTCACTGACAGATTCAGGAGTGGGAGAGAGTGACAGTATGTGTACTTGCATGGTATGACAACTCATTGACAGTGGAAGAAGCATTCATACATTTTTGGGACGAGCCTGGGAAGCGCATGCGCTGGTGCGAGGCATGCAGTATTGGAGTATGGACTTGAAGCCCTGCCCACTCTCCGTCCATATTTTTCATTGGCTTGTGTCATTGTTCTTCCTAAACTCTAAACTCTAGCCTCTGATTCGTTATTAGGCTTGTTAGTCCCTCCTTGCTAACACCTTGTCTTCATTTGTTACCTTCCATAACGACTGGACCTTTTACTTGCCTTGCTACACGGTCTGCTTTATATTAGCTGTAAACACTATTTTGTTTAATGATTTGCCCCATTCCACCCACTACGTCGCAGCATGCCGCCGCTTTTATTTTATTTACTAATGGTAGTCCGCTTTCACTATAGCGGTTGCGTTTCTTTTTTTCTTTATTTTAGCAGGCGGTCCACTTTAAGAAAAGTGGCCACGCTTATTTATGTATTGGTTTGTTTACTTACGCCCATGCAGCGCTTTCATATTCATGGAGCCGCGCCCCTTTCTTTAGACAAGCTGCGTCTAAAGAAAGATGCGCGGCCGCTATTAAAGTGAAAGCACAGCATCAGTGCTTTTACAAACGCTTCTGTCACCCCCACACGCACGCACACACAAAATATACAGAAAGGGCATTAGGACTTATTGCAGGAAAAGCTGCTGTAAAACGACCGCCACATGTTGCTATCCGCTTCAATAAAGCCAGATATCCCTTCCTATGTATTCAAATAGTTTCTTTTCCTACACTCGGTAACCTAAAGTGCACTCCATGGGCTGTGCTCATCCAGCTGACTTGTGAGAAAGAGAGCTTCCGATCAGCTGGAAGTCAAAGGGCACAGGCACAGTACTAGCGTGAATGCGCAAACCTACAACTGTGAGGCGCAGGCTCTGCTGCCTGGCGGTGAGAGCGCCGGTCCAGTTCATAACTGATAGTGTCAGTGCAGCCACCGACCAGGTAGGGACAAACCACTGCTCGGTTCCCGAGGTCAGTCATGAGGTAGGTGCAGACTGTCACACACAGCGGTAGAAGTGGGCAGGGACGGAAGGGCACGGCATGCCCCTACTTCTAAAAATTATTTCAGTCCGTTCCCCTACTTCTTTCTTTTAAAAAAGCATCCCGGGACGGCAAGAATAGTCCTACTTAAAACGATAACTTTTTTTTCAGCTTCCAGGGGCTGCTCGCACTTCTCTGTTGAACTCCAGAGGCTGCAGCAGCCCCTCCATGAGCTAGCACAGACTGCAGGCAGGTCCATTGTCTTTCCGATTGAGGCTGATTGAGGCTGATTATGCCCTTTGGAATGACAATGCGCCCGCCCGCTGCCTGCCGTTAGCATTTATTTATTTTATTTATTTATGTTCTTCTATAGCGCAGGAATCAACCCCGAAGGGTATCTCCGCGCTTATGATATTCCAAGATGCCAGAACAGAATCAGAGTCATAAAGAGCCCTAGATCTTACACAGCCGGAAACAGATGAGTTTTAAGGGATTTCCTAAAGGCATAGATGTTGGTAATCTGTCTTAGAATGAGGGGCAAGGTGTTCCACAGAGTGGGGCCCTTATAAGACAGGGCACGACCCCCTTGTCTTGCCTTCTTAATACGAGGGACCTGCAGCAATAGTTGGTTGCTAGAGCGCAACGAGCGAGTCGGAGTATACAGCCGAAATAGTTCAGCCAGATATCTAGGTCCAGATCCATGAAGGCATCGGTGGATTACACAGCACACTTTAAACTCAATACGCTGGCGGATAGGCAGCCAGTGGAGTTTAAGCAGAAGAGGGCGTGAAGAGGACCTAGGGGGAGCATCAAGAATTAATCTGGCCGCAATATTCTGGACCACCTGCAAACGGCTCAGTTGTTCCTCATTGGCAGATAAGAGAAGTCCATTGCAGTAATCCAATCTACTGACGACCAGTGTCTGAACCAGCGTTTTCCTATAACAATCATACAGGAACGGGAACACACGCCTCAGGAGCCCAATGGTCCTAAAGCATGTTCCCGCCACCAGATTCACATGTTCCTTTAGTAATAACTTCTGGTCAAGCCGTACCCCCAGGTTTTTAACTATCTGCTTAGGGCAAGGAGCAGATCCTAGATCCGGGGGCCACCAGTCAGGCGACCACAAGAAGGGGACTTCTCCAAAAAGCATGACCTCCGTCTTGCTCACATTGCATTGTAGGCAATTGGAGGCCATCCAATCAGATACCGCTCTCATACCGGTGGCAAATGCATGTCTAATTGTCGGTGTCAGGGTATGGAAGGGAAACAGAAGCTGAGTATCGTCAGCGTACGATACTGGAGTGAACCCATATTCTCTCACAATATCTGCCAAGGGGGCCACATACACATTAAAAAGTGTGGGGCTTAGGCATGAGCCCTGTGGGACCCCCTTAGTGAGCTCCCTAGAGATCGATTGATGGGAGCCCAGTCTGACGGTTTGTGATCGGCCCAAGAGAAAGCTCTTAAGCCAGGCCAGAGCTGAACCGCTTATCCCCGCCTTCCGCAGACGACCGAGAAGAATATCATGTGATACCGTGTCAAAGGCAGCGGACAGGTCCAACAGCACCAAGATCATAGAGCCCCCTCTATGCTGTGTCATCCTGATGGTATTGGTCACAGAGAGGGGGGCAGACTCGGTGCTGTGGTTAGGTCTGAACCCAGATTGAGAGTGGTCCAGACCACCCGCTGCCTCGATAAACTTAGACAGATGGGTATTCACATGTTTCTCGGTCATCTTGCTTATATGAGGAAGTAGGGAGATAGGACGGAGGTTGGAAAGGTCTGACCATGGCAGGGCTGAGTTCTTTCGAATAGGGTTCACTACCGCTCTCTTCCATTCAACTGGCACATGACCTTCTCTAAGAGAGAGATTGATCACAGTTTGAATTCCAGGTAGGAGCGTATTCCCTAGAGAGCCCACCATCTTTGCTGGCAGGTCTAAAGGTGATCCAGTTTTAATTTGAGTGGCCAAGGAGGTAACGTCAAGAAGATTAATCTCTGGAAATGTGGTAAGTGAGATATTAGCACACGCAGATGGCAGAGGTGAGGCAGGTAGTGTCAGGGAGGAACTGGTGGTATTGCTCCCAGCAATCACTGACTGCTTGATTTTCTCGTAGATAAGCTCTATTTTATTCTCGAAGAATAACGATATTTCATCACATAGGGCTTGAGAGAAGTCATCTGGACTCTCGCAGGACATAGGTTTTATGAAGGACTGTAGGATCTTATAGAGTTCTCTGGAAGAGTTGCCTGCTTCAGCCAACTGTGACGCAAGACAGCTCCTCCTGGCCAACCTTAGGTTTTTGTGATAGGAGGCCAGGGCATCAGAGTACTCTTTCTTACTAGCTTCCATGTGTGATTTCCTCCAAGCTTTTTCGAGCCTTCTACCAGTGAGATCTGCATGAGGTGTCTCTGGTATCTGGGTGCTCCCCCCTCCCCCCCACCACCCCTGCCCCTTGCCCTGCCCTGCCCAGCTCCTGCCTTCTGCTTCTGCTGCCTGCCCGGCCGGCCCACTCGCGCCTACAGACCTCTGAAGCTTAGCTGCTGGCCAGGCCCAGCCCTCAGGTCAGGTGAGTCTGCAAGCCTTGGAGGCTGGAGTAGTGGTCAGATTTCTTGGTGGCTGGCTCTGTGGGTTCAGGCGCTTGGACTGCTCTGTGCCCACCCGGTTCTGGCGCAGTCCGGGGACCCGGAATCTCTCTAGGTCAGCTTGTCTCTGTTTATAGTATCTTCTGCTTAAGCCATCTTCCCCCTTTGTGCTCTCTCTGTCTGTCACTCTGTCTATAGAATCTGCTATTCGTCCTCTCTGTCACGCTCCCTCTCGCAGACTTCCTGTCTGTCTGCATTTATTGGCTGATTTTAGCTTCTGCCTCTGTTTCTTTTACCACAGGCCACTAGAATGAGTGATTCCACGACCATAGTGTTTTCAGCTTAATTATGAGTTTGCCCCACTTGTCACATGACGCACCATATGCTGCATAATTAACACTTTTCAAAGAAAAATGTTTCTACCTCAAAAGGATGAAAACGCTTGGTAGGGTTGACTGCTCACCTTTCAACTGTGAATCCCTCCATACAAGTGCTGAGCTGCTACAAATAAAGCGCACCCTTCGCTCACATAGTATTACTACCTTGAAAAGGATAATGCTGTAAATAATACGGACATAGAATATGCCGCCTGTGGCCAAGTTTGGTCTTCTTTAGCCACATAATTGCAAGTGTCCCTGTTTATAGACAACTAAACCCTATTTCTTGAATTGTTTTTCGGACTCTGTCTTTTTCTTTCCATCGGTCGTTCTCTCCGTCTCCTTCTTCCCGCTCCACATCTCTTTCTTTCATTGTTTAATTATCTCTGTCGTTCTGTTTGTTTCTTTATTATCCCATTGCGCTCTCCCCCGTTCCGCCCCTGTAGCTTTAGAACTCCTGTTATTCCCTCTCTCTTTTTTTTTCTCTCTCTCCCTCTCTTCTGCTTCTCTCTCGCACTGCCCCTCTCTATGGCTACCTCTTAATCTTCATTTAACTCGACCTATGTACGTGTGCCTCCGCCCCCAGCCGTCTTGCGTCCCTCTTATGAATAAATGAATGATGAAGGGTGGAAGGAACTTGCACTCGTATAGCGATGCTCTTGGAACTGAATAGTGTTTAGCTGCTTTATGGCTTGGAGAAGTATCAACATCTTCACTGTCTCACACTGTGAGCCAATTAAGCTCCCTTTGGTGACAAGTGCATACAATCGTCAACCACTACCCCAGACTTTTGCTGGTGGTAATTGCATTGGTGAAAATGCCCAAAAGTGATCGACAGCCGCAACAGTAATCCAGCTCTCCTTTATGTTTTATCCCACTTCAAATGTCTAAACCTGAAGTTAAAGTCCTGCGCAAACACAGTAACAGAGAGTGTGCTACAGGGGTGTACCTCTGGACTTCGCACAGAAGTCATCGGAGGGGACTGCTCTCTAGGGCTTCTGAGCTCTTTGTTGACTTTTATCGGGATCCCTTTGTTTTCTCACTGCAACATTTCTGAAATAGAGTGCACTTTTTTTGCCCGAGTGTGAGTGTGCCATAAGAGCTGTGTAAAACCGAGTTGCACCAGTGCAAGTCTGGTGAGTTCTCCATTAGAGTTGTGTAAATATGAAGTGCTCCGGACAGTGCACGGCTCTGTCAGTGGGCCATAGGGTCCGTGCAATCTAGAGATGCCCCAGTGTAAATCTCTGTGAGTGTGCCATACGATCCGTGCAAACTGGGGATGCTCCATAGTAAATCTCTGTGAATCTGAGCAAAGAAACAATGGATTTCGGCCCAGATCTCTGTACTGGGGTGAATGTATGACATTGTTCTGCATTCTGTCCATCAGTTGTTCTTTTTGCTTTTGTCACCCCAAGTGGGACGAGTATGCCCAGACGTGGGTCTTGTGCTCTCCATGCCACTGGAATCAAGCTATCCTGGCTTATGAGGGCTGAAAGCCCGAAACCAGTCCTAAGATGCTTGTTTCCAGTCCAGGGAGCACCTGGCCTGGCAGATTGGGCTGGACTGTTCCCATTGGGCGCAGGATCAAGACTGATTTGCATATGTTGCACGCTTTACATAAACCTGCATTCTCTATGAGTGTTTGCTTTTTCCTGAATTAAACCTAAAATAAACATGTTTATCCATTGTTTGAATTAAATAACGTTATAAGCTGTAACTGGTAAGTGAAATGCTAAATGTACTAAAAATTGGAATGTTTTGCTGTTTCCAGCCACACCCCTGACTCCGCCCACTGATCCAATCTTCGGTTATTCCCGCCCCCTGATTCTCCACCCACAGTTCCCCTACTTTTTTTCCCCCACTTCGACCACTGGTCACACATCAGTAACTAGTGCTACTAAGAAGCTGAACTGACTGTTTGTTCGCAGTATCTTTTCAATTCAACAAAAAAACAGAGGCCCTGCTCGAAACTGCCAATCTGCGTAGATTAAAAGTGAAAATAAAGCACCAATGCGTCTACTGTAACAATGGTTTCTTTAAACCACGCAGTGTGAATTACAACTGTAAAGAGGCAGGGTTTACTCTGCAGCCTGAACAACAAGCATTTGCAATGCAATAGGTCTCTCATTTACGCGAGTTTGAGCTATTGGCATTGTAAACAACAATGCCTTTTCATTATGTTTTGGTTTTTAAAACATAAATAAAAGGGTTTGTCATTTACAATGCCAGTAGCACCCAAAAACTCAGGGGTTTAAGCACCTGCTTTTGACATTCGTGTGTAGACTAAATGCCATTGATGCCCAAGCTGTACATGTTCTGTGATTGATAGGAGGTTTCACTACCACTGGCATTCTTGATTTTGGTGGGTTTACATAGTGCGAACTCACCTCGAAGGTATTTAGCGCTTAATATGAGTGCCAGTTTCACAAATAGTTATTTTTTTTCCATAACAGGGAGATCAAGTGATATCCCCAGAATCACAGGATGCTGACCAGACACTGAGACTTCAAACAGGTTCCACAGTTCCAAGGTAGGC
This sequence comes from Lissotriton helveticus, assembly GCF_964261635.1. Lineage (NCBI taxonomy): Eukaryota > Metazoa > Chordata > Amphibia > Caudata > Salamandridae > Lissotriton > Lissotriton helveticus. The sequence continues at coordinate 1,477,532,168 of NC_136065.1, forward strand.
AGGTTGTGGTCGCTGCTGTGCCGCATGCCTAAAAAGTAGTCATGTCACAGCACTTTTTAGGTTTCGCCCTGGGCGTTGCAACTGCGTAGCAGTTGCTCCGCCCACGGCGAAACCTCATGATCCTACATATGGACTTTGGTTCCGCCTCTGTCTGCCATTGGCTAGCTCCATAAATGGAGGCTAGCCATTGGGAGACAGAGGCTGTCAATCACGTTTTCTCGTGAAAACGCAATTCGGGGGCGTTTCTCTGTCTTTTTTTATGTCCCGCCCCTTTGTCCTGGGCCGCGCTGTGATTGGCTGGCCGGCCCGGGACCTGACTTGTTTTTTAAGTTGGAAATGCATCCTCTTAAACGAACTATCAGATTTTTTATTTTGCGCACTAAGCCATATTTTTTAGCGTAATCTCCCTGAAAGTTTGGGTAATAACGATAAACAAATTAAGCAAATTTCCCAAAAACCTTACTTAATCATAAGGTTTTAATGCAGCATTGTGTACAGTGTGTTCACTTAAACAAAAAAACGCCTGATTTCGCCAGTTTGATTGTGCAATGCTCTGCGAGCAGAGGGCCGGAGTGGTATAATTTACCTACGTATTGCCCCTTTGGCAAGAGGGATTCTGGGAACGGACATGTGGCGATGTGCCTGCCTGCCTTGGGTGTGGCTGTCCTTTGTCTCTACTTCCCCGGGGCAGAGCGCGGTATAATGTTCCTCTGAGTGACACTTCTTGTTTGCCGATCGTACCCTGCAGAAGGCCTCCCGCTGGGATGTCTTAGGTACACATGAGGGGACATCTGGATCGGGTCGCCCTTGAACCCGTCAGCTGCCGGTCTCCCATGGGGGGCGCAGGACTAGAGGAGGAAGACGGTGCTGGGGAGCTCACGCCTGATTGCTGAAGTACCCCGTTACTAAACTTTCTGCACCCTTTACTTTTCTTTAGTTTTATTGTTAAGCATTTAAATGCATACACATTGATGTAGTTCTGTAAGGTTTAACCCGCAAAGGGGTGCGGGCATCAAGAAATACCCGGATGTATTGCACATTGTATCACCTATTGACCTACTACCCCATACAGTTGTACCGTTACTCAATGCCCAGTGTAATACCAACTCCAGCGGATTAACAAAGGCACACACCCATTCTTATGGACCGCCTTGTGTGGTCTGTTTTCTATCTGCGCCCACTCCTGGGCTGGTGACAGACTGGGCAAAGAGGCAAAGCTAAAGGAAGAGTCGACAGAGAGCCTTGCTGTGCGAGAGACTTATCATCCTTGTTAATGTAAAACATGCAACTTGAAAGCAGTTGTCGCAGATTGTGACGGACTACTTTGCAGTTTATGCGTTTTGAACTTGGTGTTTTTACCTGTAATATAACAGCACAGCATTATATTCTTACAATGCGGCTGGTCACCGAATGAAATGAAACACTGTCCCGTTGCTGGACCCGGTGATGAGCTGCGGAAACGCAGCGCCGGCCGGCCTGGGGCAGAGCTGGTGTGACCGTCCTCGGCGGGGCCCCAGCGAGCCAAACCTCGGCCTAAGTGCTGGGGATCAAACGACCGGTCTACGCCGAGGCCTCCCACGCCGGACGCGTGCCCAGCTGTCCGGGTTCTTTCCCATGAAGCCGGGCTCAGCTGGGAAGACCCTGACCGCAGTTTTTTTTAATTTTTTTTTAATGTATTTTTTGGTGTGATTTCTCATTCCCAACAAAACACTGGTTCCTAGTAAAGCGGGCAGATTGATTTCTCATCCGGACGCTATCTTTCCACGCATGTGCTTTTCATTAACAGATCAGTCCATTATTGGAGCAAGGCTCTAGGTTTAGCATAACTGAACCGTTTGGCGTGAGTCCACGCGAGAAGTCATTTGTAAAAAGAAGGCCCATGATTGGAAATTCGGGGTCTCGGTGGGGTATCCCTCTCCGTTCACACACCTTGAAAGTGTGTTGGTAGTTCAAATATTTAATTATTTTGGTGCTTTGTGATTGAAGGGTGACATTTTTTATAAAGTACACTCCAACATGGCATTGACCTTCATAGCATCGTGGAGTATTATTTGTAAATATTGCTTATTTCATTGGTACGTTTTTTACCTACCTCACGCGGTGCTAGATTAAGGACACCGTTTTCGATTGCTTGGCTGTCATTGCACAACCGAATGTATTCTGGGAGCTGTAGTCTTTATGGGCAGCGACCGAAAAATATAGCATAACACAACTGATAACAATATAGACCCATGACCGAAAAGCCCAGGACTAGAAATGGGTTGACACACCGTTTAATGGCACTTTAAGTTATGCATGTTAAAAAAAAAAACACTGTCTGGTGGGGTCTCAGTTGTAGGAGCTAAGGGCACAAATCCTACACGTGGAATGGGACAGTATTATCTAATTTATGTGATTGCATATGTAAACGAATGCTGTTATTTTAGTATTTTACCTCTGTGGCCTGCTCATAAATGGGCAGTGCACGTTCTGTATTTATTTAAACCCCGCCGTCTGGGGCATAGTTGACAGCCCCGAGTAGACGTCCCTGAGTGCAGCTGAGTGCACCGAAGGGTCGTGGACCGTGAACAAGCTGTTGTGCAGGCCACCACGCGCCATCCGGCGCTTCCCATGAGTGAGTCACGTGACCGCGGACGGGCAGCTTTCGTTTCCGATTGGCTTGCTTTCTAGGATTAGTCACCAGCAGCTACATATGCTTATAGCCGATGTTTGCTTTACTTCCCATTCAGGGCGTATTTTTCATCTTTCTTAAAACTTTATCCTGCGACATGGGGGAAGCTAACAGCACCCTTAACGGCCCCGGTTTAGCTTTGCTGTCTGTTTGCAAGACTAAAGCTCGGAATCTCGGCGTACATTTTTGTTGAGGGAGGTTTGTATTCCTCCAGTCTCCTCATCCTGGCACAGATAATTCCCAACCGAATTGAGCTCCTTTGAAAAACAACCCTGTCTGTAAGAGGACATAGTTCAGTCTAAACAATAGATTGTTGTGTTAGACGGCAGCGTGGATTTCCTTAATTATTTTTTCTTGCTTATATATTTTTTCGGTTTGGTTTTCACTTGTCCTTTTAAAAGGGCCGATCTGAAAGATGACCCTTGTGAATTAGAAATGTCGTGGTCCTTATAAAAAATTTGTTAAAGCAGAATCGCTTTAATTGCGTTTTAACCTATTAACTGATAGAGACTTCTAGCTGCAGATTCCTCACCTTAGAATTAACCCAGGGAGTCAGACTAGATCGAGACATGTTTAGTGAGCAAGTGCCCCTGTGTGGGAAGGTGGTGTCCTTCAGCTCCAGAAATGTTATCCACAGTGTCTATACAGATGTCAGTTTTTTTAGGTTTCGCCTCGCGTAGGCGAAATCTTATGAGTTACAGTATGGATGTTTGTGCCCCCTCTCTGTTCCATTGGCTAGCTCCATAAATGGAGGCTAGCCAATGGACCAGAGATCTGTCCGTCATGGCCGGACCAGATTCGTGGACGTTCCCGACATTTTTTTGCATTTTGCCCACGTCATGCGGCTGTGGTTTTTTTTTTTTGGGAGTTTTTTTTTTGGTCATTCCGCCGAAAGCCGCCGGATGAAGTCGTCCTTACTGAGTGCTTGCTGTCCTGTCTTCCCCCGCCCCCCCTCCCGCTGTCCGTGTGACCGTTACCGACCCCCCTCCCGCTGTCCCCCTCAAGCGGACACTAAACACCCCCTTCCCCGCCAAGCAAGACATATTGCTTTCGATGGCTCTCTTTTCCTTCGCTGGCCTCGCGCCTGAGAGGGTGGGTGGCCGGGGCTGGCACGGGGCAGCCTGAATGCGCGCTGATGAGGTAGCTGAGCGGGTTAAGGTTTTCCTGGAGAGATCTGCTTATCACTTGGTCGAATCGCTGGGAAAGTGTGTCCGGGAGGCAATACAATTAGCGTTTTGTTAGTCGGCTTATTGTAGCCATTGTTGTTAACAGCGTTTAGAGGCACGGTGACAGCTTTACATATGGTGTGTTTGCATATTGATAAATCTTCAGAAATATACACGCGCCTCTTTCTGCACCCTTCCACGCCGTAACTTCCTTTGTGGCACCCAGTAAGCTGGTGTCTCTTCTGACTGGATCTACCCAGGTGGAGTTGGGGTTTACGAATGTTTTGCCTGGTGGGGCGGAGTAAAACTCGTCATCTCCCCCGCACTCCTTTCCGCCTCTCTTGTAAGCTTACACTTCGCCAACAGTTTATTCTTACCCCAGTGGCCTCTGTTCATTAATCTCGTCCCCTCCCTTTACTGTCCTCTCTTCTTTCCCTGGTGATCTCATCCTTTCCTGCCTGTCTTCACTCCGTCCCCATCCTCTGCCCGCCGTTGGCTCTCTTCTCTCGTCCTCTTTCCTATCTGTCCCTCGCGTCTTCTTCACCCATAAGACTCCCTCCCCAGCTCCTCCCCATTCATCAGTCCCGTTCACACTTTTTTAAATGTCCCCCTACCTTCCCTCTCTTTTGCCCCAGCCGTCCCCTCTCGCGTTTCCCCTCTATTTCCTTGTTGGTTCCCCGCTCTGCCTTTCCCTCTCTTTCTTCTCCTCGCACCCTGCCCCGCTCAACCTCCTCCATTTGCCGTCCCTCCTGCCCGCTCACCGTTGTCCTCACACACCCCTCTTCATTTCGGATGCCCCCTCCTTTCCTTTCTCCCTCCCATCCTCTCACGTCCTCCATTGATACATTGTACTCGCCCTATCTTTCTTTTGCTTTCCTCTTCCAAATCTACCTCTTGCCCTCTCGGCTCATTCCATGACCCGCCGCTACCCCTTTACTCCGTCACCTTTCTCTCTCTCTCTCTCTCTCCCTCTCTCTTGTGCTTTCTCCACATCTTTCCCTCTCAGCTTTCTCTCTTCTCTCTTACAGTTTCGGTTTCTCTTGTTCTCTCACTCTCTCTCCCCTCCTGCCGTCTCTTTTCCTCTCACCCCTCCTCTTTCCTCGCTCAATCTGTGCCCCTCGTGTCTGCTCTCTCTGGTCACCAGAAGAGACAGCGCCTCCCACCGCCGCAAAAACGCCCACCATAGAAAGAGCGCAAGGGACAGGAAATGAATAAACAAGGGAAGGAAAGACCCACAACCAAGAGTGGAACACTTAAAGCTGCTCCAGAGAGGGGGAGCCGAGCAGGTCCGCCTGAAAATGTACATATGTAGAGACACTTCCCGGGAAGGCCCCCCCCCCTCCCCCCGATCAGACCCTTTCAATTATTCAATAGCTAGAGTAGACCAAGTGACTGCCAGGTGCAATACATCAGGCTTAGGAAGGGCTTTCATTAGATTTGGAGAGATTCACGCTGCTCTCTCCCTCCATCCCTCCGCCCTCACTCCTGGAGCTCCCGCCAGCCCCTCTCTGGCCATTGGTGCCCATTGACCTTGGTGCTCCTCATGCCAGCTGTGTGTGCCAAGTACAGTGACTGTTCTCTTACAGTCTACTTGCCTGAAATGCATGTACCCCACTTTGAATTTGACCCTGGTTAAACCTTCACGTACATCTAGTTAAGAGTGCGCCATGAAGCTGTCATTAGCGGGCAGAATGTTTGGCGCTACAATATTTAAAAAAACGGAATCCTTCGAAAAATGAAATAATTCCTTTAGACACAGTTCTTATACACTATTTTCTAGCGGATCTAAAAACACGTGCACGCGTTTTCTTATTTTCCCATACAAGGATAGTGTGCTAAATGTATTTCTACGGGGGATTATTCCCTGACCCTGCTTACAGCTGTGCGGTAAGTATACAAACATCACGTTTGTCCAGTGAGCCGTACTGGGGTCCCCGCCGCTGGGCGCACCTGAAGCCCCTGGGTGGTGCCCGTGCTGTAATGCACGGTAGTAGAAGTGTGTGTGTGTGTGTACCTGCGCTCTGCGGCGGCTGACTGTGCAACATCTCCTCTTCTCTTCCTTTTCAGGATCAGGCTATTTTTGGTGCCTCTATCGCAGGCTCCGGTGAGCGTGAGATCATCGCCGTCCAATCCCGAGGCCGGCAGCTCGCCCCAGCCCGGGAAGCATGCATTCTTTACAGTGTGCAGCTGCCTGCAAATGTGTACTCATTACAGAGCGTTGGTGCACAGTCCTCAACTTATTTTCTGTACTGTGTGTGTTGGGGCTCTGTGTGTGTTGGGGCTCTGTGTGTGTTGGGGATCTGTGTGTGTTGGGGATCTGTGTGTGTTGGGGCTCTGTGTGTGTTGGGGCTCTGTGTGTGTTGGGGCTCTGTGTGTGTTGGGGCTCTGTGTGTGTTGGGGCTCTGTGTGTGATGGGGCTCTGTGTGTGATGGGGCTCTGTGTGTGATGGGGCTCTGTGTGTGTTGGGGCTCTGTGTGTGTTGGGGCTCTGTCTGTGTTGGGGCTCTGTCTGTGTTGGGGCTCTGTCTGTGTTGGGGCTCTGTCTGTGTTGGGGCTCTGTCTATGTTGGGGCTCTGTCTGTGTTGGGGCTCTGTCTGTGTTGGGGCTCGGTCTGGCTAGCTTTTTTGTAGGTGGCTCTATGTGTGGGTGGCTCTGTGTGTGTGTGGGTGGCTCTGTGTGTGTGTGGGTGGCTCTGTGTGTGTGTGGGTGGCTCTGTGTGTGTGTGTGCAAATGCAATAGGTCTCGCATTTGCGAGAGATTAAGCTATTGGCCATTTATTTATCTGTTTTCAAAACCAACACATAAATAAAAAAATTGTCATTTACAATGACAATAGCTCTAACTTTCACAAAGGCGAAACCGTTGCATTGTAAATGCTTGTTTCTTACATGAATCCATGTTGGACAGTAGCCCACGTTGCTGTGCAATATGTTTAATGAACATCGACAAAAGCCAATACATCTCGCAAAGATGAAACGTTTCGGCTTTGCCAATGCTTGTCTTTTGAGGTTGACAATCGTTGTGTCAGCGGTTTACCGCTTTGGGAGCACTGATCAAGATTCTAAACTACCGTGGCGGCGTGCTGTTTGCTGGCCTTGTACAAGTCTCACGAGCATTTCTGATGGCAGGGTGGAATTGCGAGCAGTTATCTGCATATTGTTGCATGGCACCTGCTGACTAAAACAAAACCATACAACTTGGACAACCTTTGGAACTGTCCATGGTACCGGATGGCGCTGTTACATGCCACCCAGAGACCTGAAGATCAGTCAGGACCAGATAGAACGTTAATATTAACCTGCTTGTTCTAAAAAATGACCCGGAGTGAGTCCAACATCACAACTTTCTGGGGCCTTGGAGTCTTCTTTGCCCTGGTCTTCTTACAGTAATAAACATCAGCCACCTAGCCAGTACTTAGAATGAGATGAGAGCTGGAGGAAGAAGAGGAACTGCCATCATCATCGAGGTTTTTTGCCAAGCTAGGTAGCATGGCAGATGGAGAAGCCAGACACCACACTCGATGCCACGGTTTGAGACCTCACTTTATGTTATGGTTGAAACTTTACAACACTCAAACGGGTTCCTAAGTCCAAACATTCCCAGCGTGGCCTACATTACCGTTCTTCCTCTCACGGGATTCTCAGTTGTGGTGCAAGAATGAGAAAGAAAGGTGATGTTTTATAATATTACATCTGGAGTAATCACGAGATTGCCCCTTCTGGATCCGAGACTGAGTCTATTAAGTGGTACAGTACATCTTGGTAAGCGAATAATACTTTGAGTACTACTTCTGCTGGTCCGAGGCGTAGACATATTGTCTTTGCTTTAGTGAATTTGGGGGACTGAATACAGAGGCTTTTGTGCAGCAGTCCGTGCTTTGATACCACATGCCTACAGAATGTGGGTCCGTGTGTGGAGACTCTCTGTCTGCAACGATATTTCTGTTGAATAGAACATCTTCCAGCAGTTTCCTCAACTTTTGAATAATTCTTCCAGGCTTCAGAATGATCTGGGAAGCTTTTTCCCTGCAGTTTATCCCCAGAGCCTCTAGGTGGCACCATGTAACCTTCAACCACCACTCCAGAGTTGCACGATGCGTGCAGACACGAACCGAGACGGTATTAACTACAGCAACAAACATAACACGCCACAGGTTTGCATATTTCGTAACATTGTTAACCATGGTAGCGACTCACAGGGAAGAGGAAGAGTGGTGCCGCTGATTCCTCACCTTATGATTGAGTCCCAAAGCAATACCTCCCTGAGAGGTGGGGCTGAGTACTCCTGGTTACTTAGACCTGATTGCCTTTGTTAAAGTACCTGTCAGTTTGTGCTCGAGACGCAAGACAGTACAGCTTGGAAAAAGTGAGCATGTAGATTTGTGGCAAATTTTGCAACTGGAAAGCCTCTGGGAAGATTGTGGAAGCAGACATTTCTCCTGTTGAGCGGGCACAAGTAGCTCTGAGGGGCATTTTAGGCCAAGGCTTAGCAGATCTAGAAAATGGGTAACAAGGATGGGCAGATGCACAGGAACAACATATCTTGGTAAAACAGTGAAAACTGGACTCATTGAGGGCCCTGCAGTTCTCTAACCACAAGAGTTGAAATTATCGCCAACAACACGGTATTTTAAGTGGAAAGTCAAACAGGACAGCTGTGCATGGGCTTGAATGGAAATGCCACTAACAAAGTTAACAACTCACGGTTCAAATCTACTGGAGAACAATAAACAGAGAGGGAGGAAACGAATAAAGCACACCTTTAAGGAAACGTGCTACTAATGACGACTAAAACAGTCAAATCTGATCAGGAAGACATATAAGGAGAGACAGACATGCCAAATAGTCTTTACCCATCCCCACTACCATGTCTTGCTTGCACTACGAAGGACATGGCAAACTGCAAGAGAACAAGGTGAAATTTAACATGCACCACTGAACACATTTTTCTTAAACCTGCGGCAATGGATTTGGTAGCGGGCTTCCTGCAACCAAGATGACGTGTAACTCGGTCATGTAGGCTAAAGTACTCTGGCTGACACTGCTCAATTTCCATGCATGCAGCCACCGTATTTGAAGTTTTGGGTGGAGGACCTGACCATCTTGCTTCGAAAGCAGGTACGCTTTGTGCAGAGGACGAACAGGTGGCTGAATGCTGAGTTGCAACTCTTCGGCATACCAGATCCCCTTCGCCCAATCTGAGGTGATCAGCTGTGCACAATCCTACTGCATCTTTTGCAGGATTTTTCAAGGAGTAGAATGGGTGGAAATAGGTACAGTAGGATAAGAGACCAGCTGAACCTGAAGGCATGCCCCAGGAAATCAAAGGGTAGTAGTGTACGGCACAAAACCGAGGACATTTCCTGTTACGGGCAGGGCGAAAAAATGCATGTACGGAAACAGTAATTAGGATAATATAGCGTATGTCACTTTGGGGTGCAATTTCCCAACGAGAGGTGATACATTGTCAGCGCTCACATTCAGGGAACCTGTAAGATGAGCGTTCTCCATTCTTGTCCAAATAAATCTGAATCTTGCTTAATGAGATATAGATGGGAGAATGTATTTATGGCAGATGGACTCGCTTGTAGCTTCAGCACACTTATGAACAGAGGTCCCCATGTTCAGGGGCCTCAAAACTTGAATCAGGGACAGACTCTAGAATCAGTCCTGCTGAATGAACACGTTCAGAAGGTGGCTATCCAGGCTCAAACCTCCGCTGTTCATGGAAAGTAAGCAGTAAACAAAGTGGAATCCTGTGCTTCTTTCATCTAGAGGTACCACCTCTAGGACTCGTTTGCACAGCAGGGCAAGACATTTAGCTTCCAAAACCTCAGTGTGTCCTGCTGGAATGAGGGTAGTCAGGGGGATGGGACAGGAAGGGCAGGGTTTAGTATTTGCGGATTAGCTAGATGACCAATCAGTCTGTCATGATCATCTCCTAACTGGTGGAAATTGAGAAGATCGTTCCACCCACCAGAAGATGATGGCTTGGATGAGTGGAAAGGCAAAGAAGTTATGAAGCAGCAGATCTGGTGGAGGAGAGAGGAAAATGGATCTGCAGCTGCTGATAATGGCACCCGTTAGATCCACCTAAATGTCCCCCGAATTATGGGTACATTGCAGATGTTTATGGATCAGTTGAGAAGGTTGCCTCTGCTGTGCTAGGAGTGCCCTGGAGTAACCTTAAAACTTCTGATGCTATTGATCAATTGAACTTACTGGAAAGGCCACGCCAAACGAACAAGCCGCAATACTCCTGCTGTTGAAGTATTCCAAGGGGGAGTCTGCATTCTCTCCGAATAGTTGCACATCACCGAAGGGAATCTCCAGTGATGTGGCTTGAATAGTTTCTGAAAAACCACAGGAATGCATGCTGGCATAGCACACAGTCATGCCCATGAACCGAGCCGTGATGACCCCAGAGTCCAGTTTGCACACAGTGGTCGAAGTGGGGGAAAAAAAGTAGAGGAACTGTGGGTGGAGTATCAGGAGGCGGGAATAACAGAGGATTGGGCTAGTGGGTGGAGTCAAGAGATGTGGCTACAAAGAGCAAAACATACCAATTTTTTGTATGTTTGACATTTCAGTGACCAGTTACAGCTTATAGCATTATTTAATACAACCAATGGATACACGTTTATTTGAGGTTTAATATATGAGTTAATGACATAAAAATTCATTTACAATGTGGGATACTATTTCAATCACAGAATGTCCCAAATATGCTTATAAGTAGAACCAGACGCCATTTGTCTCTAGAAAGAGAAAAAAACATGGAGAAATAAAGATATTTATCTCCCAGATGCATCACGTTGTAAAGCCCTGCACCAGAATGAGGCGTTCCTGCGCAGGATGGGGGGAGGGAGGGGGGGGGGGCATTCCGGCGCAGAAACGCCTCCTAAAAGAGGCTGAGTAAAATCTACAAGATTTCACTCAGTCACTTTGGGGCCCATGCTGCGTCAAAACCCTGCGCCTGCTTGAAGCAGGCGTAAGGACTGTCGCAGCATTGTGAGAATAGGACCCCCGGAGCATTGCTGGAGCTGCATCGCGCTTGCGACGCAACTCCAGCAATGCGCCACACATGCATCACACATGTGTGGCGCATTGCCACACATGCGCCACTACAGTGAAACACCTATCCTACAGTATTGTCCAGCAGGCTCCTGGGCCCAGATACAGACGGGAAGGGGGAGGAAGTCGTGGCGACTTCAGAGGCTTTCCTCAATCAGCATCACACAGGGCTGGAAAATCACGCCGTACTTTATACATTCGTACCATTCCTGTCATCCTGGGACGCATTTTTAAAATATAGAAGTAGGGGAACGGACTATGTTAAATTTTAAAAGTAAGGGCACGCCGTACCCTTCCGTCCCCACCCACTTCTGTGGAGGAGTGTGGCTCAATGGAGCGGCAGACCCTGATGCAGAGTTCTGGCCAGGGACCAGGGTTCGATTCCCGCCTCGGCTGGGTCTCGGGCTCAATTTCCTCGGACCTGTTAATTCTCGCCTCGGTGCCTATTCTAACCACGGGCCCCATGCTGCAACTCTGGGCAATAGCTTGCTTAGCCTCCACACCGGCCCCAACAGCGCTAAGGATGCCTGGCTTCACCCTGGGGGTGCCCAGGAGTGGACACTTCACAGGGAAAGCCAGGAGGGGTTCCACAGAGGTATGGGTATCAGCGCCAGGAAGCCGAATAGGCGACACCGCAAGGTGTCCGTCTGGTGACAGTGCGCTCTATAAGTACCATGACACTTCTACCACTGTTTGCACATGATATGTTTGGATAAATGTGAACCGTCAATAACTAGATCCATGAAAGGCTTTTGATCTAGCAAACTGATAACAGTGAGGTTTACCAGTTTCCAGAGGGCATGAATATATTGACCAAGAAGTCAGGTTGCATTTGCAGAGTGAAGCTACTTGAAACAAAGACTTTTCACCCATGGATTCATGTTTCTTTGACTCTTTATTAGTAGGTGCTGTGGGAAAGGCATTCCGGTTTTAGTGCAAAGATGCAACTTTGACTAGCAAAGTTCCGGAGAAAGATGTGAAGATGAAAAGTATGGTCCCCTTGAAGCAGGTCTACGGTGCCTGCCTATCTGCCTCGGGAGTTTGGGGACCCTAAAAGTGTTTCCTTCATGCAGCCATCAAGATGCATTAGAGGCTCACTAAATACCAATAAGGGTTCTGCTAATGGAGAGAAGGGTTGCAAAATCTCTGCCAAGATGTTACCCTTTACCTCCACAGAAGGCAAGGTCAGTTTCAAGGCTTCTGTAGCTTTTCATACTCTGGTAGGAAATGAGAAATGGAAGGGCAGAGTGGCAAGTATTGTCCCCTTCTTGTGTAATGTCTAGGCAACTCACAATTTGTACTTCCATATGCAGGCCACCACCTGTGCTCTAGTGGGTGGAAGTTATTAGCTGCTGTATCATGGTCTTCTGTTTAGACACTCTCCTCATCGGGCATATCGGGCCTCGGTATCAGAGGAACATAACACATCCATGCTGGTGAATCTCTGAGCCCTATAAAAGTGCTGTGCCAAAGGTACATCACTGAAGTTTGCCATAGCTTTCTCTCGCCACACAGATCATTTCTTGCAGCTTCGAAGGCAGCATCCTGGTGATCTACAGATGGTGTCTGTTTCATCACCAACAGGACGGGAAACTGTGCTTTGGTCAGGGCCGGACTGGGAACCCAAAGCAGCCATGGGAAATTTTCTAGGACCAGCCCCTGCCTGGCCCCAAGAGTCTACAAATGCGTGCTTGCTTTTTTTAAATTTTTATTGGTGGGCAGAAAGATATTGCAGCACCCCTGAAAAGCCGGCCTCCAGTAACAAAACCCGCCCCACCACTGCAAATCCCGCCCCCACACTTCCAGCCTACCAGGAAAACGCCTGATGCAAGGTACAGCCGGTCCGGCCCTGGCTTTGGTACGCTTTACCTTTTTTTCTGGGTGTTGGGGCAGAGCACGTGGAGGAATCGCACTGGGTTTCGACACTCATTGGCTGCAGAATCAAGCTGCTCCTTGGGGGGCAGCCTAGAGGATATTTCATAGCCAGCTGGTAGGACTTGATATACACAGGGTGGCTGATGGAGCTGGAAACTCTGATCTTATCGGACGATGAAATAGTCCTGCGTCAGGGAATGGCGGCAAGAATCTGAGCCACCCGGGATTGGGACAGTTTCCATGCCTAAGAGGATTTCTTCTTCGTATAGTGATTAGTGTTTCATTTGGGAAGATCTTTTGGGAGGTCAGTCCCTAACAGGGTTATTACCTGGGTGTGAGAGGGAATGCTTTGGCCAATCCCCACACCCTTGACAAAAGTCAGCTTGGCTGCCCGCTTGCTGTGGCCTTCAGATGCGTCTAGACATACAGGGGTGGCGGGCCTTGGCATCGAATTCTGACCCCAGACATCACATGCAGATGTCATGCAGGTCCGACAAGAATATTTTCTTGCGGTATTATTCTATACCTGACAGTGTTTGAAACCCAAAAACATGACAGGAGACATATGACCTAGTCGCTGTCGAAATGCTGAAGAATTCCGGCGGGAAAACACAGACAGTGCTCCAGACCACGTAGATCAGGCAGGGAAAAATAAAATGAAACTAGCACGATGCTTAGTCCTAATTTACTCTAGTGTTGTCACATTTGGTGGTGGAGTCGTGACTGAAACCGCAAGGAGGCAGATGAAGGCACTGGAGAGATACTGCTAGGGAAAGGCTTTACAAACCAGCCTGAAGCCTGGAAGGTCAATTCATACATGAGGAATCTGTGGGAAGTATTCTTACATTGAGGGCATAGAAAACAACAATCGTCCATTACTAACATTAGACCCAGTTCCAAGAAAAAAGGAAATAAAAACAGCAAAAAACTCAAGGAATTACAGGCACCTAAAGCATGCAGAAATAAAGGAACGGACGTCACAGGAGCAATGCACAACAGGGTTGGTGGTACGCACGGGAAGCTGCCCAGGACCCCAAGCTTCCTCACCATAACGGTTCCCGTGCCACTTTTTCTTTCCCCACAGAGGGCCAGTATTACAAGACCCTGGGGGCTGGGGAGGGAGACTACCTCCCATGGCCCTCGTTGCCGTGCTGCAGCACTGCGAGGCCCAGGAGATGGAATGCTCTCCTCCAACCCCCCCACCGGCTTTGACCCAGCGCTGCGAAGCTCAAAGGTGGGGGCAACCCTCGAGGGTCAATACTAACCCTGGGCGTAGTGGGGCTCCGCGGAGCTACGCGGAGAGGGCGAGAAGCTACGCTCACTCCCGCACTCCGCGTAGCCCCACTACGCACCTCCCTCCCGCTCTCCCCTACATACATTATTTAAGGAATTACAGGGATTAAAACAATATTAAAGCACTTACCTTGTCCGGGGCTCGTCCGGGGCTCCCTCTTTGAATAGCGTCCTTTCCTGGATACCAATGCGCATGCGGCCGCGCATGCGCATTTCTCCCGAGAAATGTGCATGCGCGGGCTGCCGCGCATGCGCATTTGTTTCCAGGAAAAGGACGCTATTCAAAGAGGGAGCCCCGGACGAGCCACGGACAAGGTAAGTGCTTTAATATTGTTTTAATCACTGTAATAGCTTAAATAATGTATCTAGGGGAGGGCGGGAGGGAGGCGGGTGGCGGCCGACTCGGCTACGCCCACGGAGTGGGCGTAGTGTTGCCGGCTACGCTGTCTACGCAAAATGCGTAGAAGGCAACACTACGCCTACTCCGTGGGCGTAGCCGAATCGGGCGCCCACCCTTAGTCAATACCCGTATGACGTGCTACACCTGTTCAAGGCAGGACACAGGGCAGTTTTAGGTGCTCAACTAACTTAAAACACACCAACCTGTATCCTGAGGTTGGGGTTGGGAAGAGGGGTGGCATAAATTGTTTTTCCTTTCTCAGTGACTTTTTATATCCTGCTGTCGTTGTCCAATAAATAAGACTTTTTAGCAGGGCACAATTCCTAAAAAAAAGAAGTAGGGGGACTAACTAAGTTAGGCAGTATGCAAGTGACATCACGGCGATGCATCACATCGCGTCCTCACGGCGATGCATCACAGGAAGGGTCATTATAACCCATGACCTCACAGGAAGCGACATCACAAGGAGTATCATCAGATCTCAACACCTCACGTTTCGCAGGTCTATCATAAGTACAATAGAGTGCATTACGAGATTTAACAAATGAGAGTTTGCATCAGGGATGTGCCAAAAAAGTGACACATGCCAGACGCAAAATCTGGGCTTCAACTTACACATTTATTTTGTAAAAACTCTGCCACAAAAAATTGACAACAAGGAGAAATGTGGCAGTAAATATATTCAGTTTAAATGATTGCAAAGTCTGCATTTTAAATACTTTATGGGGTTAAGGCACCTGCTGCAGAGATCTTTGTGTGCCCGGTGAATCCCAAGGAACAATAATAATGGTAAGGTAATTTTGGAGGGTAATGCGTTTGCTGGAGAGACCTGTGTTTTCTCTAGTCCCATTTTTTTTTTACAAATATGTTTATTTGCTTTTTTACAGTGCAAAAAGACAACTAGCATGTCACAATAGATCATCAAACACCACCCTGTGTCCCCCCACCCTATTCCCCCCTCCCCATAAATCATTCTACACTCCTCCGCTCTATCGGGTTGTACAGCATTACTCCCCGGACCCCAGAATATTAAGGTGCAGTTCCATATATAGTGCTTACCTTTAACCAGGGTAGGAGGGCCCCCACCTCCCCCAATTCACAGACCTCCATCCATGCGCCATTTGTCCCACACTCTAGCAAACTTCTTAGGACAGCCCCTCGCCTTGTATGTGACCCTCTCTGCTGCCATATATAGGTCCATGCCCCTTCTCCACTCCTCCAGCCGTGGCAGAGTCAAGGCCCCCCACAGCCTTGCCATGTCCCTCTTAGCTACCACCAGAGCCAAAACTAGAAACATCAGAAGTGGGCGGCTCAGGTCGACATCATTCGTTATTCCCAGCAGGACCAGTTTGGGGTCCAGCGGCAGTGTGACCTCTAGGACCTCTCCGAGCTCCCTCAAGACCTCCTTCCAGTATTCCTGCATTTCAGGGCACCGCCAAATAATGTGATAGAAATCCCCCCTCTCTTGGCCGCACCTGAGGCACCGCGAGTCAGTAGCCCTCCCCATACAATGCAGGCATACCCTATCATAGAAGACCCTGTGTAGGATTTTATACTGAATGAGCCGTAGGCGGGACTTAATGGCAACTTCCCTCGGGTGGATCAGGGCTGTGTCCCAGTCCACCGTATTCATCTCCCCTACATCCTGCTCCCAGGTTCCTCTAAGTTTCACTAAACCATCCTGTGTGTTATTAATCAGTTTTTTATTTGTCAGGGAGACTGCCTTACCCGTGATATGTTCCTGCAACAGGTGTCCCTCCAATGGTGCATACTCTGGCAGGGTCCCAGTCAGTGCCTCCTCTGCCCGCCAGGCGTGTCGCAGCTGCACATATATATAGTACTGTGTGTGGTGCAACCCATATTCCGCCTGCAAAGCCTGGAATGACTTTGAGTCCCCTCTGTTCATTAGATCCCAAGAACCGAGATACCTATGCTATCCCACCTCTGGAATCCCCGTAGTTTGCATAGCTCCTTCAACCATGAGCAGTGCCATATTGACGCCTGTTTCGTCGGTGTGTGCTCTGGTAGCAGAATGCAACCGCTCCTTCCCGTTGCCTCCGTAGAGGTAGTAGAGGCAAGTGCGCCGCGCCATAGTACTGCGCTCCAGAGCATAAGTGGGATGCATTGCCGGGGCATGCAACCATTCATTGATAGGCACGAAATGCTCCGCCCAATCATAGGCTTCGATGTTTGGCAGAGAAATTCCACCATTATATTGATGGCGCTGTAGGGTACCCAACGCCACACGGGGCTGTTTCCCCAGCCACAACAAGGATCTCAGCTCTGCATTTATGTCATGGAACACCCGACGAGGGAGCGGGAAGTACTCGTTCTATAAGGCGTATAGAAACAGCGGCAGTGCCATAATTTTCAACATGGCCGCCCTGCCTAAGATCGTGAGCGTGAGCGCCTTCCACCTAGCCGCATCTGCGGCAAAGTTATTCAACACCCGTTGGACGTTCTTCTCATATGAGAGGTTACTGTCTATTGTCAAGTATACTCCCACGTTCAAAAACCCCTCATCCGTCGTCCTTAGCATCCCAGGCAGGTTTGACCAATCCTCACCCCCTCGGGGGTCGTAGAGAATTGACTTATGCCAATTAATCCGATATCCCGCGTGAGCTCCATAAAGGTCCAGCTCTGAGAACAGCGCTGGTACCGTGGTGGCGGGGTGTGTGATGTACAGGAGGGCATCATCCGCATACAGCGATATTTTTTCCTCGTGGGAGTCAGACTGATCGATTTTAAAACCCCTGATATCCCCGTTCTGCCGGACCGCGAATGCTACTATTTCTATGGTACTCTAGTCCCAGTTTTGAATCAAACTATCATTGTGGGTTAATGAGTCTCCTGCAAAGCACATCATCTAACATGCAGATGACAGATTTGTAGTTTATGTAGCTAGGTAAGTGGATTTCTGTTTTTATCAGAGATCATTTTGTTCATTGCAGTTCATAAATTGTAATCTTTTTAATATAGCACAGCGAGCCATAAAGGTTATGTGACTCCTACGCCTTGTAACCCTAACTGTCTTATGTAACACATGATGTATGTTGATTTACAAATGTATACAATTTATTGCCAATGTATAATGTACATGTGTGATATAAAGCACTCTGACACCCTGCATTGGGATGATTAGTGCTTATGAAAATAAAATAATGGTATTTAAAATGTTATTTGTGTAAATACTGGGACAGATCAGCACATTTGACATTCTTACAGTGCATGCATAGCTATTATATCCAAGGATTAAACAAAGTGAAAAGCATGTTTCTCAAGTATTTGTGAAGAGGTAACAAGCTGTGTGCCTTTGTTTTCCCTCACTTGCATCTAGGTCTGAAGCTCCTGGCCGATCCCAGGAAGGAGACTGGAACAAAAGGAGGCGTGATGGCAGCTTAAATTCGGCCTTTGTTATGGGCCCAGCTGGAGTCTGAAATGTGAAACTCTGGCTCAAACTTGTTGATATATGCGCGGTTACCCGGCAGGACAGTGACCACAATGCATTAGACCTAACATTGAGCTAACTGGGAACTGTACTGATCAGCACTTGTACTGAATCCTCCAATAAAAGACTTAGGGCCAGATGTACGACCCTATTTTGCATGCACAAACGGGTTAGCAACCCGTTTGCACATGCAAAATGTCATAGCGCCATGTACAATTCCTAAATAGCGAGTTGCAATTTATTTGCGACTCGCTATTTGGGAATTGGGAGTCGCAATTAGGAAGGGCGTTCCCTTCCTGATAGTGAACCCAAAGCCATGTATGAATGTTTTGCAAAACACTCGCAAATTACCACCCTCTTCAAGAGGGTGGTGATGCACTCGCAAAAGGGAAGGGGTCCCCAGGGGATACCCCTTCCCCTTTGCAAATGCAGGGGGAAATATTTTTTATGGGGAGGCAGTGGTCCCAAGGACCACTGCCTGCCCTTAAAAAATGAAACGAAAATATTTCTTTTTTTAAAATTAAATGCATCCCGTTTTTCTTTAAAGAAAACGGGCAGCATTTATAAAAAAAAATGCTTTATTGAAAAGCAGTCCCAGACATGGTGGTCTGCTGAGCCCAGAAGCCCACCATCCCTGGGAGGGCCAGCCATTCCCAATGGGGTCGCAAATTGCGAGTGGCTCATTAATACTTATGACCCATTGGGATTCGCAATCAGTGTCTCAGAGGCACAATTCACAAGGGTCGTACATCTGGCCCTTAGACCCCCCCCCCCACATAATAGGCGCAGGTTAAAATGGAGTTAAGTTGCATGGTCCCCGGCTGCCATGGGGACGTTCATGACATAGCTTGCAGCTGTGCAATCTAGAGCTCTGACCTCGGATGACCCGGTAGTGGTAGAGTGCAGTAGTTTGATCCATAATGCTACGTTTGCATCTTTAACCCCTTCGCTGCGGGGGTAATTTCCCCACGGTTTGGGGGGGTGGGGGTCCACGGCGCCGCGGTGCTCGTGCCGAGCCCAGCTCGTCACGAGTCACAGTGGAGCTGTGCTCATGACGAGCTGGGCTCGTCAGAACCCCGCCAACTGATTAATTTGCCCACACAGGCGGGGAATCAATCGCACGTAGGCGCGCACAGCCGTTATGACAAGCCCAGCTGGTCTTGAGCACAGCTCCACTGTGACTCATGAGCACCGAAGGAGTTAAGGAACATCTTTTTTGTGGAGTTCAGGGCATCTACAAATAAAAAGCCACAGGTATTATGGTTTAACAAGTCTTGAAGTCTTGTAGAGTAGCAAGACACCTGCTATCCAAAGCCATCCAAGAGCAGGATTGGTTACAGATCCAAGAAGTACAAACGTAAGTGGAATCTGGTGGTCAATCAACTACAGAGAAAGAGAAATGCAAATTCTATACATATGGTCACAAACACATGTCTTACATCCAGTAACTACTCATACAGATGAACTCCTTATAACACAATCAAGGGGCAATAGGATTTCCATCAACTGCCCATCGTGGCCAGTGTCATCATCTGGAATTCCTGCATGTCTACCACTGCACCACATAACCAAAAGGGGTGCCACTGTGGATTGAGTGTCATACTAGTCAGACAGCAGTAACCAAGTTACCCACCAAACTGGATAGAAAAAATTGATAGAATTACTCATACTAACATATGTTCAAGATAGTCAATGGAAATAAAATGTGCAGTGCCAAAAAATGTGAAGATTAAAAAGGATATGGAAGCAAACAAACACTTTTATTCACATATTGGTTCCAAACCCAATAAAAAGGTGCAGGAGCCGCTTTTATCAAATATGCCGCTGTTCTAATCGGTCAACTAGTTTCAGCCATATAGGGCCACTCGCCCTGGCTTTCTTCAGGACCTTATCATGTACAAGCTACTTCAAATCGTGAAATAAACAAATAGTGATTAAACAAATACCTCCATACAGGTAGGGTGATCTTCACACCTGTAGGGATAGATGACACATAAGACATGTAGTGAACCACAGAAACAGAAAAAACATATATCTCATAACTCTGTATATTATCAAGACAGGTCCACTCACCTTTCCTCTATGAGGTAGTGGCCTCACCTCACCTGGTAACCACTCAGGTATATAAGAGACCCCGCCCTGTAAGAAAATGAATTTCCCTCAGTCAGAGGCACTATTATTACTACTGGGGTAATTTATGTCAATATCCCAGTCTTTGTGTCTTAACATTTAAACAACTCTTTTTAAAAAGAAAGCAAACAACCTCTAAAAACTACTGACTCTGAAGACTACTGAGCTGCCCAATAGTTAAAATAAAGTCCCTCTGATGTATATTCAACAATGTCATTATTTACTGTACTGATCTTATGCCATGAGAATCAGGTATAAAACGAACAAAAGAAAACAAACAAAAAAACCTGTGTGGTAGAAGTCTGAGTCAATAAGTCACTCCCAAACATCACTATTAATTTACGAAGAGGAGCCAATCTTATAACTGACAAACTTATAGATGTACTGCCGGTCTAACAGTTTATGACCGGTTGTCTTTCATTTCTTCAGCTCTTATGCGTGATGGCTTTAGAAGAGTGGAAAAACGTACTTTGCATCCATCCATTAATATATCCCAGGACAAAACGCGGTTATGCGTATTGCATAGCGATGGAATAAGTTGGTCAGTTATAAGATCGGTTCCACTTCGTAAATTAATAGTGATGTTTGGGAGTGACTTATTGACTCAGACTTCTACCACACAGGTTTTTTTGTTTGTTTTCTTTTGTTCGTTCTATACCTGATTCTCATGGCATAAGATCAGTACAGTGAATATTGACATTGTTGAATAAACATCAGAGGGACTTTATTTTAACTATTGGGCAGCTCAGTAGTCTTCAGAGTCAGTAGTTTTTAGAGGTTGTTTGCTTTATTTTTTAAAAAGAGTTGTTTAAATGTAAACACACAAAGACTGGGACATTGACATAATTTACCCCAGTAGTAATAATGGTGCCTCTGACTGAGGGAAATTCATTTTCTTACAGGCGGGGTCTCTTATATACCTGAGTGGTTATCAGGTGAGGTGAGGCCACTACCTCATTGAGGGCAGGTGAGTGGACCGGTCTTGATAATATACAGAGTTGTGAGATATATGTTTTTTCTGTTTCTGTTGTTCACTACATGTCTTATGTGTCATCTATCCCTACAGGTGTGAAGATCACCATGCCTGTATGGAGGTATTCGTTTAATCACTATTTGTTTATTTCACGATTTGCAGTAGCTTATACATGATAAGGTCCTGAAGATAGCCAGGGCGAGTGGCCCTATATGGCTGAAACTAGTTGACCGATTAGAACAGCGGCATATTTGATAAAAGCCGCTCTTGCACCTTTTTATTAGGTTTGGAAACAATACGTGAATAAAAGTGTTTGTTTGGTTCCATATCCTTTTTAATCTTCACATTTTTTGGCACTGCACATTTTATTTCCATTTACTATCTTGACCATATGTTAGTGTGAGTAATTCTATCCATTTTTGCTATCCAGTTTGGTGGATAACTTGGTTACTGCTGACTGACTAGTATGACACTCAATCCACAGTGATTCATAAAGGGGGTGATGATGGACAGAGTATCTGAATTAAGCAGAACACTCCTACCCAGTCAAAAGATCAGGGCTTGATCCATCACCGTTTTTTAGCTCACTGCACCATCCCAGTTCAGAACCTGGCTATATCACCACCCCCTTTTATGAATCGTTTTGGCCACTATAGGAGTGGAAGGGTATGCTCAGACATGAGTCCCTTGCTCACTGCACCATCAGGATTCAAGCAAGCCGGGCCGAAGACGGCTGCAATGCCAGAAACCGGTCCCCGGAAGCTTGTTTCCTTTCCAGTAAAGAATTGGCTTGGTAGTTTGGTCTGCCCTGTTCCCATGATGCACTGGGCCAGGGACAGACTAATTTGCATGTAGCCAGGTTCTGAACTGGGATGGTGCAGTGAGCTAAAAAACGGTGATGGATCAAGCCCTGATCTTTTGACTGGGTAGGAGTGTTCTGCTTAATTCAGATGCTCTGTCCATCACCACCCCCTTTTATGAATCGTTTTGGCCACTATAGGAGTGGAAGGGTATGCTCAGACATGAGTCCCTTGATCACTGCACCATCAGGATTCAAGCAAGCCGGGCCGAAGACGGCTGCAATGCCAGAAACCAGTCCCAGGAAGCTTGTTTCCTTTCCAGTAAAGAATTGGCTTGGTAGTTTGGTCTGCCCTGTTCCCATGATGCACTGGGCCAGGGACAGACTAATTTGCATGTAGCCAGGTTCTGAACTGGGATGGTGCAGTGAGCTTAAAAACGGTGATGGATCAAGCCCTGATCTTTTGACTGGGTAGGAGTGTTCTGCTTAATTCAGATGCTCTGTCCATCACCACCCCCTTTTATGAATCGTTTTGGCCACTATAGGAGTGGAAGGGTATGCTCAGACATGAGTCCCTTGCTCACTGCACCATCAGGATTCAAGAAAGCCGGGCCGAAGACGGCTGCAATGCCAGAAACCAGTCCCAGGAAGCTTGTTTCCTTTCCAGTAAAGAATTGGCTTGGTAGTTTGGTCTGCCCTGTTCCCATGATGCACTGGGCCAGGGACAGACTAATTTGCATGTAGCCAGGTTCTGAACTGGGATGGTGCAGTGAGCTAAAAAACGGTGATGGATCAAGCCCTGATCTTTTGACTGGGTAGGAGTGTTCTGCTTAATTCAGATGCTCTGTCCATCACCACCCCCTTTTATGACTCAATCCACAGTGGCACCCCTTTTGGTTGTGTGGTGCAGTGGTAGACATGCAGGAATTCCAGACGATGACACTGGCCACGATGGGCAGTTGATTGAAATCCTATAGCCCCTTGATTGTGTTATAAGGAGTTCATCTGTATGAGTAGTTACTGGATGTTAGTCATGTGTTTGTGACTATATGTATAGAATTTGCATTTCTATTTCTCTGTAGTTGATTGACCCACCAGATTCAATTTGTGTTTGTACTAGTATGGTGTTGGGGATTGAATCTGGATTTGGTCGGTAAACATTTTCCCTCTGACCCATTTTTCCTTCTGGAATTGTGTATAGTACAGATCCAAGAAGCCAGACAGTTGTGTAAGGCCGCGGTGCCAGTGCAAAGAAAGATTGGGTTTATAATAATTGGGACTCTATGCTCCGTGCCATCACCGAGAATGATCTTCATTCTTTTTGGCAGATCTTTGCCAACGGAGGTTTGGATCTTCGCAGCTAATTAGGTTTACTGAAGGTAAATAACTTGACCATCCGATAGAGACATCTAGCTGCAGATTTCTTACTTTAGGATCAAATACCATAGTATACCATCCATAGAGGAGGGCCTCCGAACTGAACCCACTAAAAGCATCTAACTTGGAACAAAACCAGTCTAGAACCATAGAGAAAGACCAGACCTTCTCAATAACATAGGTGAGCAATAACACGCTTTACAATTTAAAAAACCTGTGGAAGAACCACAGAGAAGTAAAGTTACAAGATATTAAAAAAAATAGGAATACAATAATCCATGTTAGCATGACAACTGTGATAGAAGCCAATAGAAAACTATTTCCACCCTTAAGTTAAACCAAACCCAGATGAAAAGCAATATGGTGGTCGCCTGAGTCAGTCATGCTGCAGCTCTCTGGCCAGATGACAAAACAAACAGGAAATCCACCGATTACCCAGAAGAAATGCTGCTAGAAATTGTGACAGCTTTACAGACTTTGAATACAGCGTGCTCAGCGCCATGCACGAGTCGCTGCAAGATTGCCCTGAGGAAAGGAGATTGTCTTCTTGTCTGTCAGCGATTGCTGATTGAAGCAGTGGATCACACCGATTGCGGTGGCTGTCTTGCGCTGTGTGTGGCTCCCAGGACAAGTCATAAGGCTGTCAAAGAGGAAAAGCTGCCACTGCCCTTCTGCCATGCGGGATAGCGCAAACCTTGGCAGTTTTGGGCTCAGGAGCAGAGCCAGCAGTGACACCATTGTCAATACAGAGCAGGTGGCGACTGTTGCCGGCTACCCAGACGGAGACCTCAGGGGAGAGGAAGGGGACGGGCAGGACTGCACCCCAGCATTACCCGACCAGCTCGTCTGTACTGGAGCTTCTACAAGACTCCACCCGGGGAATCTATGGCCCCCGCCACCGCGAGGAGACTACTGAAGATTCGGGCAGCAGTGAGGTACTTCACCAAGACAAGGAGACTCTAACCTCAGTGACAGATAAACCGCTGTCTGCAGGAAATGGGATAGAAGCAGGAATACAAGTGCTGAGTGTACTGCTCGACGCAGACAAGGTAAATGCCACTACTTGTTTGCTTTCACGTGAGGGTAACATAGGAGGCAGTGCAAAGTTTACTGCCCAATTTCAAGCTACTGTGTCTATTACAGACCTGGAGGGTGCTATGCCGGATAAAGTAGAAATGGGTAAAGCCATGGTGGGGGAGGAGAGGGATAGTTGCCCCCTAAATACAGCCAAATCTCATCAGAGGGCTATGAAAATTCAACAGTCATTGCCATGTTCCACGGGATTGGAGCATGAGGCTAATGATTATGATCTGCTTTTTCTGCCTGATGAGACATGGTCAGCAGATGGGTCAGGTTCATTTACAGAATCTAGCAAAAATAAAAGCATAAAGCGCTTAAAGTGGCGAGAAAGTCGGGAAGACAAAACAAGAGCGGAAAAGATCTTAAGTGAGATTATTCACCAAGAAAGTAGCTGATCTGCACCTCGATCACTGCCCCTCAAGATGCTCACAATGCATTATCTCCTACTCTCGAGACCATTCTTCAATGTATATTGTTGCACTGTGAGGAAACTCAGCAGGATAGCCACCGATTTCAAGCAGCTATACGTAAAGTACAAGAGACAGTCAGAAAAGTTGCTAAGTCATGTAACGCCATTGGTGAACGCCTGACGGACCTCGTGACAAGAGCGGCTGCTCTTGAGATTGATATGGCTGGCACTCGAGGACAGACGGAGGCTCATGAATCTAAATTAGTAGATATCCAGTGGAAAGTCGAGGACCAAGAAAATGGTCAAAGACATAATAACTTAAGGGTCCTTGGTGTTCCGGAAGATAAGGAGTGATCAGACACTCACACATATTGATTTGGTGGATATGCTGAGTAAAGCTTTTCCTAACCTAGAAGGTTGAAACTGGTCGCGGGGGGCGGGGGGGGCAGCGGGCTCACCGGGTGCCTTTCGTTCTAAAACAGCCAGTCAGATCAGACATGAAGCCTCGAGCTATAATAGGATATTTTGGAAACTTCCTTTTAAGGCAAACTATTTTTGAGAAGGCCAGACCTAAAGCCAAGCGAACCGTTGGAGACTTTTCATTCTGTGTCAGGCCTGACTTTTGTCACATAATTGTTGAGAGACAATGACGACTGCACCAATTGATCAAACCAGTTCAAGACAAGGGGGCTCAGGCTTATTTAACAAATTCAGCCCGCTGAAAGTGATTAGGGGGCATCGGACTAGGTTCTTCACTTCTGAAATCAAAACAAAATCATTTCTAGTGAAGTCTGGTGTATAATGGCCTCTTCTTGGTTATTGTGTTTACGTTTGAATAGGCAACATGGGGGTTAGGGAAGAGGGACAGATGGTGGTTCTAATGTTATTTAGGGGTTATGTGTTTTTTTTCTTCTTTTTCAATCACTTAAGGGGAGGCTCCTTCAACGGTGGGAATAAAGGGTGGTTAGCATTGGTTTGATCACTAGTTAGTGAGGCTGCTCTCAGTCACAGACAGATGCCCAGTCTGATTGCTTTCTCAGGGTTGGGGGGTAGGGGATGGAGGGAGGAGCCGGGGAGTTGTGGTGTAGTGGCTGGAAGGGGGAATTAGGGGGGTCCAGGGGTTGGGAGGGCAGAGTAGGAATAGGGGGTGGTGGTTGGAGTGGAGGGACGCAGCAAATGCGAAACAATCTAGAGAGGGAGCAAGGAAGGCCTCTTGGAAGGTCCGAATTCAGAAGATTTGGGTAGTCAGTAGGATGTTACATCTTTTTCAAATGGGTAAAATATCCATATGTTCAGTAAACGTAGGTGGCTTAAATGACAAGGCTAAGCGGCTGAGGGTAGGTAAGATATTAAGGTCCCTGGGCCCCAGCATAATATGTCAATAGGAGACCCATATTATATGGGTTAGGAGGGAAACTCATGATTAGAGGGTATACCCTCATGGCAAGCTCAACTCAGACCTCTACCATTAGGGGTGCTGCTATACACGCTAAAAATAATAACGGACCAGCAAAACGAGTTTTGGAGGACAAGCGGAGTAGATGGGCCGTGGTTGCACTGCCCATACGGCTGACAGTTTATACCATTTATGGTTCCAACCAGGACGACCCAGTGGTTTTGGAGGACCTGGAGTTGGAACTGGCATCCTGGGGATTTACATATACACCAGGAAGTGGGTGGGGCCCAAACCAATACATATCAGGGAAGAAAACCCGAAGTTTATAGGGCATATGCTTCATTAAGGGATAGTCATGGTCTGGCTGATGCTTGGGCTGCTAAGAAACCTTGCAATCCAGGGTACACATACTTATCAGTCCCACAAAAAATATGTCAGATTAGATTATTTTTTGGTTTCTTCTACTGTGCTTGGAAAGGTAGGAATCAAGAAGCTACCTAAGCTTCTGTCAGATCATAATCCCCTAATTTTGGATGTTACAGTTCAAGTGGATTCTAATGGTCAGGCCAAATGGACATTCAACAGAAAACTGCTTTGCAACGATTTATTTATTGAACATATTAGGCGTTGGATGATAGGTTATTTTGATATAAATCGATATAGTGCATCTGAGTAGTGGTTTGGGATGCTTTTAAAGCTGGGTTGAGGGGAGAAGTTATCAGCTTTGTGGGACGGAAGAGGAAGCAACAAAGGGATGAGATCAATGGGCTGATTGAAAGGAAAGGTTAGCAATATTGGAAAAAAGCATACAGCAACGATAAGCCAGAGGCAGAAAGAGATACAACTACAACTAGAAGTTGTGACAGGATAAGCAGCTATTAAAGTCGCAGTATTTCAAGCTTACAAAAATGAAAATTATGACTATGGAGAGTCAGTGGCAAGGCTTTCAGTATTATGCACAAGACAGAAGATAGCCAGGAATTGCATCACCAAAATTAAAAGGAAAGACAGGTTATATGTAATGGATCCTAATGACATTGTCAGTATATTTGAAATTTTTTATAGAGAACTATATCAAGAGGATGCCCTTCCTTCTGGCTCTGGGGGGAGAGAGGGAAGGGCAAGGGGGGAGCCAGGAGGGATTAATCAAGTAGGAAGCTGGGAGATTGAGGATCATATTACAATGCAGGAAGTCATAGATGCTGTGCACTCAATGGCTTCTGAAAAAGCGGCAGGTCCTCACAAATTTCCTCTTGAATTGTACTAAGTGCCCCAGCCTGAGCTAGCCCCCCCTACTTTTGTGTCTGTTTTTAGGTGTGCAGCAGAATGGGCGCCCTCCTCAATCTTGCCAAGGTAATGATATAGTAATTTTCCCAAGGAAAGGTAAACCTTTGGATAACCCCGCTTCATAATGTTCAATTTTCCTTTTAAATTCAGATGCTAAACTTTATTCTAAATTCAGATGCTAAACTTTATTGTAAAATCTTAGCGGTTCGACTGGGGAGGATCATAGCTCATCTAGTTACATGGATTTATACCAGGTAGGAGAACTACTGATGACATCAGACGTGCCATTACCCTATTTGATATAGCAGAATTAACAGGCGACAGTATGGCTATGATCCATCTTGACGATGAGAAAAATCTTCGCCCAAGTAACCTGCAGTATTTATGGGGAATTTTGGTGAAAAATGGATTTGACCCAGCTTTATTACCGCTATTAGGGCAATGTACTTTAACCCGTATGCAAGGCTTCAAGTGATGGGCACGGAATCTGGGAGAACAGAGGTGGCCAGAGGGACAAGGTAGGGTTGTCCCTGCTCCCCAATTCGGTTTGCCTTATATATTGACCCATTTATCAAACAAATCCTGCAAAGTCGGGCAATAAAGCCAGTTTCCCTGAATGGTTATCACACGAAGGTACTGGCATAAGCGGATGATATCGTTATTGTGACCTCAGACCCAGAGAGCGCAATGGCACCAGTTGAAATCTTGGCTGGGGAATATGGGAAGAAGTCTGTGTATCTTTTGAACAAAGAGAAAACACAGATTGTCTGTACGAAGAATATTGCCTTTCTGGATGCCCCAAGGATGGATATGGTTACGTATCTTGCGGCTCGGATAAATTGTAAGGGACTCCATATAGTCAATTAATATGTACCCTCTATTTAGCAAGATCACCACTGATCTAAGACGTACGGATAGGTGCAACTGTCGATAATAGGTAGATGCAATATCCTCAAAATTGTCGTACTCCCGAAGGGTTCTTACCTGTTCCGTTGTATTCCCCTCAAGATTAAAGGTTCTATATTTAAGAAACAAGACTCTTTTCATACATTTTATATGGCAGTATATGAAGAAAAGATGGTCTCTAAAATTTCAAACTACCCCACAGGAACGGGGTGGGTGTGCTGTCCCCAATCTGGTACTTTATTACTGGTCAGCTTTTTTGTTTTTACAACAGATGGTAGTTTTGCCCCGAGTAGAAAATACGAATATTGAGGGTCAGGAATGAGGTTCTGCACCCCTACCATATATGAGTTGGCTATAGGAAGAGCAGCACGGCTGTTCTTCTTCAACAACTTGAAGACAGTCATTGCAAAAATACTTAATTTTAAGTGTTTAATTGCTGCTTGAAAAGTTTGCAGTAAGGTGGGCAAATTAATGAAGATCCTGAAATATAATAAGTATGCGTCTTTGTGGCGATTCCCCCCATTTCCCGGCTTTGTTTTATGATGTAATGGGAAGGCAATGGGAGCAATCTGTTATTACTAAACTAGGTGATATCTATTCGGCAGATTATGTTCATTTGTAGCTCTACGGCTGGATTATGGAACAGTCGCCAGATCCAATTATAAGTATTTACAGGTAAAGTGTTTCTTTAACCAACTTAGAGTTAAATCATTTACCTGATCCATTACATATTACTGTAGATAAAATCTTCCTCCTAGAAGCCATCATTCATGCAGATTGTAAGATAGGACACATCTATAAAATTCCACACTGGATGATGTAGAGAAGGTTGAAGCTAACTGGGCCGGGAAGCTTGGGGAAGGGGATACAGATCTATTTATGTCAATCGAACTAAAAAGGGAGATCTTTCTCTCTGCTAACCTGAAGGCCCATCATTATAAAACAGATCTTAACCTATATTTTACACCGGCAAAGCTATTTGAGTGTGTGAAAAAGGGAGGATGACAGGTGCCCTAGGTGCAGAGAAGGACCTGCTGAAGCGATACATATGTTTCATGGTTGTGAAAAATTGCAACCTCTGAAGAAAGGAATGGAGGTTTTCATACAAGGTGTGTTAGGAAAAGAGGTGTGTATAAGCCCACATATGATGCTTCTGGGATATGATAACAGGGATGAGTTGGATTTGACTCAAACAAATTTAATTTTAACCTCACTTGCAGTGGCTCGGTTGCTAATAGCAACAAGATGGAAAGATTCAGGGCCCCTTACTTATCAGGCTTGGTTGGGTCATCTATTTAGTAGATATAATCAAGAAAAAGCGTTATACAATTGTAAGGATAGGCACTCTAAGAACTTGTGCCCTAACATCTGGTCCCCTATGACCATATGGCTCACTTGAGGTCTGGGGAACAGGGACTGGTTTGCCTCAGATTTTTGAGGGGGAGGGGCCATTAGCGTTGCACTCTCCTACGCTATTCACTGGTCTAATCTTCCTTGAAGTGTTTATATATATAATCTAATGAACTGATTGCCTATCATGTATTTTCTTGGTATTGGTGCCCTATGTGCAAGTTAATTTTCCTGCCTTTAGCAATTCTATGGCCAAGACAACCGTAAAGCCTGTTGTCAAACACAGATCAGCAGCTCATGCCAGGGAGCAATACCTCTGTGCCATACAGAGTTCTTTTAGCCAGATCTACTCTGTAACAGAGAGAGGAGAGAGAGAGAGAGAGATCCATCACCCGTGGTAAAGCATAATGAAGGATCTATAAAAAAAGAGTCCAAGGCAACATTACATAAAATGTGTATTTGTAAAGTGCACATTCACCACACGGGGTATCTTAACGTTGAATAACAGATGTGGATTATAATCGACTCAATGGTACTCATTTTATCAATCTCAGAAGGATGAAAGGCTGAAATATGAACACCTAGTCCACTAAGCCACCAGTCCCGAAAATAGCAAGTAGTGACCTAGAACCAGCGATATTCCTAGAAAATTGGAATGGGGAGAATATAAATACTACTAGGATATCTCCAAGATATACACAGACATAGGGTTGAAATAAAGAACAGGCTATGTACAGACAAGAGAAAGTATAACACATAGATATATTTAAAACTGAATAATTAGTCAGACAAGACTGACATAACAGTAGTTACCATAGTGATCATCATACCACGTGGGAAAGGAACAGCCATTCAATACGTTAGCATAATGCTAACTGCCTGAGACAGCATCAGCAAGCAATAGGAGTATAAAGTTGAATAAGAGAAAAAGTATAAAAAGGAAAGAATCCTTGAAGCTTAGCGAAACCCAAGGTTAGTATTTGATCTTTCATTATGAACAGAGGCCCATCTGCAGATCTAGAAAAAGTCTGTCATATCGGAATAGAAAAAGTTAAAGGATTCCATAATAAAAGTATCTGACCGCTCTATAAGTAAACATCAATAACTATATATCATCTAGGGACCACACTTCACAATGTGTGAACCTAACCAGAAACAACTAGTAAATGATGAAAAGAGTTGCCCCTTACAAGAGCAACGGTCCAGTAAGAAAAGATTAAAGGTATCTACAAAAAGTAGAAGCTATGAGGCGATTGCATAGTCCCCTCATGCCCACATGTATGAATAACTTCAGAAAGATGAAAAATCAGAGCGAAATTCATAAAGAAGAAATCTTCAATACTAACCCAAAGCACTATAACAAATCCAAAAAAGGCTAGAATATGAAGGACCCTTCATAATAGAAGGAATAGAATCTACAGAGAGACGTCTTCCCTGGAGACCAATAATAGCATGCCACATTACCAGGAAAAGAAACAATAATGTCCAAATATCAAAAGTACCTAACAAGTAGTACCAAACTTTGCAAATGCATGATATCATACATCAGAGAAATAACAACACAGACGGCGGAACTCTGAACTCCTATTGAGGGTGCAATAGTGCACACGCTCAGAAACCCAACTTAGAATATATATATTTAGAAATGCTCACAAAGCACACACAAGTTACTCCACATAGAGTATGTAATGTACCACAATGGTATCCACACTGGAGCGTGAGCTCTCCAGCAGAATAATGCAAGAGCTGTATATCAGTTATTCAAAAACCAAACATAAAGAAACCGCTGGAAAACTGTCATAAACAGAGCTGAAGGAGAAAGTCACAACTACTGCACCAAGCAGTAAATAGTAATTCAGAAATCACGTGCTGTGAATTGTTTTATATTTTTATTTATTTGAAAAGTTTTATCTAGCGCAAACATGACCCGTAAGGGTATCAGAGCGCTGTACAAAGAAGCAGATAAGATTGACAAGTAGGAGCATATATAATAAACATAAGGTAAGTTAACAAGCACATGTACAAAAAGAGCAAACCAAACCAGTGGTACATGTAAAGTAACAACAAGCATTGGAAATGCAATAGGTCTCGCATTAGAAAAGTTGGAGTTATTGGTCTTGTAAATGACATATTTTATTTATTTGTTGGTTTTTAAAATTGCTAAATTGATGGCTTTGTCATTTACAATGCCAATAGTTATAACTTTCGCGAATGTGACACCTATAGCATTTGGAATGCAACATGTTTTGTATTTACGTGACTTAGATGGCAGCTCTGGTCGTTAGGCCACATCTCTAGAGAGCAGGAGAGTGCAGCAGGGGAGAGAAGCACAGCAATGCAATAGGTCTCGCATTAGGAAAGTTTGAGCTATTGGTATTGTAAAGGACACATTTTTTATTTATGTGCTTGTTTTGAAAATAGCGAAATTAATAGCTTTGTTATTTACAATGCCAATAGTTTTATCTTTCGCAAATGTGACACCTATTGTAACACAATATGTGTTGTGAGGGTGAGTGAGGGTGAGGGTGAGGGGTTGAGGGTGAGGGGTTGAGGGTGAGTGAGGGTGAGGGGTTGAGGGTGAGTGAGGGTGAGGGTGAGGGTGAGTGAGGGTGAGGGGTTGAGGGTGAGGGGGTGAGTGAGGGTGAGGGGTTGAGGGTGAGTGAGGGTGAGGGGTTGAGGGTGAGTGAGGGTGAGGGTGAGTGAGGGTGAGGGGTTGAGGGTGAGTGAGGGTGAGTGAGGGTGAGGGGTTGAGGGTGAGTGAGGGTGAGTGAGGGTGAGGGTGAGTGAGGGTGAGGGGTTGAGGGTGAGTGAGGGTGAGGGGTTGAGGGTGAGTGAGGGTGAGTGAGGGTGAGGGGTTGAGGGTGAGTGAGGGTGAGTGAGGGTGAGGGGTTGAGGGTGAGTGAGGGTGAGGGTGAGTGAGGGTGAGGGTGAGTGAGGGTGAGGGGTTGCGGGTGAGTGAGGGTGAGGGGTTGAGGGTGAGGGGTTGAGGGTGAGGGGTTGAGGGTGAGTGAGGGTGAGGGTGAGGGGTTGAGGGTGAGTGAGGGTGAGGGTGAGTGAGGGTGAGGGTGAGTGAGGGGGTGAGGGTGAGTGAGGGGGTGAGGGTGAGTGAGGGTGAGTGAGGGTGAGGGGTTGAGGGTGAGTGAGGGTGAGGGGTTGAGGGTGAGTGAGGGTGAGGGGTTGAGGGTGAGGGTGAGTGAGGGTGAGGGGTTGAGGGTGAGTGAGGGTGAGGGGTTGAGGGTGAGGGGTTGAGGGTGAGTGAGGGTGAGTGAGGGTGAGGGTGAGTGAGGGTGAGTGAGGGTGAGTGAGGGTGAGTGAGGGTGAGTGTGAGTGAGGGTGAGGGGTTGAGGGTGAGTGAGGGTGAGGGTGAGTGAGGGTGAGGGGTTGAGGGTGAGGGGTTGAGGGTGAGTGAGGGTGAGGGGTTGAGGGTGAGTGAGGGTGAGTGAGGGTGAGTGAGGGTGAGGGGTTGAGGGTGAGTGAGGGTGAGTGAGGGGTGAGGGGTTGAGGGTGAGTGAGGGTGAGGGGTTGAGGGTGAGTGAGGGTGAGGGGTTGAGGGTGAGTGAGGGTGGGGTGGGTGAGGGGTTGAGGGTGAGGGTTGAGGGTGGGTGAGGGTGAGTGAGGGTGAGGGTGAGGGGTTGAGGGTGAGTGAGGGTGAGGGGTTGAGTGTGAGTGAGGGTGAGGGTGAGTGAGGGTGAGGGGTTGAGGGTGAGTGAGGGTGAGGGTGAGGGGTTGAGGGTGAGTGAGGGGTTGAGGGGTTGAGGTGAGTGAGGGTGAGGGTGAGTGAGGGTGAGTGAGGGTGAGTGAGGGTGAGGGGTTGAGGGTGAGTGAGAGTGAGGGTGAGTGAGGGGTTGAGGGTGAGGGGTTGAGGGTGAGTGAGGGTGAGTGAGGGTGAGGGGTTGAGGGTGAGTGAGGGTGAGGGGTTGAGGGTGAGTGAGGTGAGGGGTTGAGGGTGAGTGAGGGTGAGGGTGAGTGAGGGTGAGGGGTTGAGGGTGAGGGTTGAGGTGGGTGAGGGTGAGTGAGGGTGAGGGTGAGGGGTTGAGGGTGAGTGAGGGTGAGGGGTTGAGTGTGAGTGAGGGTGAGGGTGAGTGAGGGTGAGGGGTTGAGGGTGAGTGAGGGTGAGGGTGAGGGGTTGAGGGTGAGTGAGGGGTTGAGGGTGAGTGAGGGTGAGTGAGGGTGAGTGAGGGTGAGGGGTTGAGGGTGAGTGAGGGTGAGTGAGGGTGAGGTGAGTGAGGGTGAGGGTGGGTGAGGGTGAGGGTGAGTGAGGGTGAGTGAGGGTGAGTGAGGGTGAGTGAGGGTGAGTGAGGGTGAGTGAGGGTGAGTGAGGGTGAGTGAGGGTGAGTGAGGGTGAGGGTGAGTGAGGGTGAGGGGTTGAGGGTGAGTGAGGGTGAGGTGTGAGTGAGGGTGAGGGGTTGAGGGTGAGTGAGGGTGAGGGGTTGAGGGTGAGTGAGGGTGAGGGTGAGTGAGGGTGAGTGAGGGTGAGGGGTTGAGGGTGAGGGGTTGAGGGTGAGTGAGGGTGAGGGTGAGTGAGGGTGAGGGGTTGAGGGTGAGTGAGGGTGAGGGGTTGAGGGTGGGTGAGGGTGAGGGGTTGAGGGTGAGTGAGGGTGAGTGAGGGTTTGAGGGTGAGTGAGGGTGAGTGAGAGTGAGGGTGAGTGAGGGGTTGAGGGTGAGTGAGGGTGAGGGGTGAGGGTGAGGGGTTGAGGGTGAGTGAGGGTGAGGGTGAGTGAGGGTGAGGGGTTGAGGGTGAGTGAGGGTGAGGGGTTGAGGGTGAGTGAGGGTGAGGTGAGTGAGGGTGAGGGTTGAGGGTGAGTGAGGGTGAGGGTTGAGGTGAGTGAGGGTGAGGGTGATGGGTTGAGGGTGAGTGAGGGTGAGTGAGAGTGAGGGTGAGTGAGGGGTTGAGGGTGAGGGTTGAGGGTGAGGGTTGAGAGTGAGTGAGGGTGAGGGGTTGAGGGTGAGTGAGGGTGAGTGAGGGTGAGTGAGGTGAGGGGTTAAGGGTGAGTGAGGGTGAGTGAGGGTGAGTGAGGTGAGGGTGAGTGAGGGTGAGTGAGGGTGAGGGTGAGTGAGGGTGAGTGAGGGTGAGTGAGGGTGAGGGTGAGTGAGGGTGAGTGAGGTGAGGGGTGATGGTGAGGGGTGAGGGTGAGTGAGGGTGAGGGGTTGAGGGTGAGTGAGGTGAGGGTTGAGGGTGGGTGAGGGTGAGTGAGGGTGAGTGAGGGTGAGTGAGGGTGAGGGGTTGAGGGTGAGTGAGGGTGAGGGTGAGTGAGGGTGATTGAGGGTGAGGGTGAGTGAGGGTGAGTGAGGGTGAGTGAGGGTGAGGGTGAGTGAGGGTGAGGGGTTGAGGGTGAGTGAGGGTGAGGGTGAGTGAGGATGAGGGTGAGTGAGGGTGAGGGTGGAGGATGAGTGAGGGTGAGGGTGAGGGGTTGAGGGTGAGTGAGGGTGAGGGTGAGTGAGGGTGAGTGAGGGTGAGAGGGTGGGTGAGGGTGAGTGAGGGTTGAGGTGAGTGGGTGAGGGTGAGTGAGGGTGAGGGTGAGTGAGGGTGAGGGTGAGTGAGGGGTGAGGGTGAGTGAGGGTGCGGGTGAGAGGGTGAGGGGTTGAGGGTGAGGGGTTGAGGGTGAGTGAGGGTGAGGGGTTGAGGGTGAGTGAGGGTGAGTGAGGGTGAGTGAGGGTGAGGGTGAGGGTGAGGTGAGTGAGGGTGAGTGAGGTGAGTGAGGGTGGGTGAGGGGTTGAGGGTGAGGGTTGAGGGTGAGTGAGGGTGAGGGTGAGTGAGGGTGAGTGAGGGTGAGTGGTTGAGGGGAGAGGGTGCGGGTGGTGAGGGTGAGTGAGGGTGAGGTGAGTGAGGGTGAGGGTTGAGGGTGAGGGGTTGAGGGTGAGTGAGGTGAGGGGTTGAGGGTGCGTGAGGGTGAGGGGTTGAGGGTGAGTGAGGGTGAGGTTGAGTGAGGTGAGTGAGGGTGAGGGGTTGAGGGTGAGTGAGGGTGAGGGTGAGTGAGGGTGAGGCGTGAGTGAGGGTGAGGGTGAGGGGTGAGGGTGAGGGTTGAGGTGAGTGAGGGTGAGGTGAGTGAGGGTGAGGGGTTGAGGGTGAGTGAGGGTGAGGGTGAGGGTGA
The DNA here is from genome assembly GCF_964261635.1 of Lissotriton helveticus. NCBI lineage: Eukaryota > Metazoa > Chordata > Amphibia > Caudata > Salamandridae > Lissotriton > Lissotriton helveticus. Next base: position 1,477,567,892 of record NC_136065.1, read on the forward strand.
GTGAGGGTGAGGGTGAGTGAGGGTGAGGGTTGAGGGTGAGTGATGGTTGAGGGTGAGTGAGGGTGAGGGTTGAGGGTGAGTGAGGGTGAGGGTGAGTGAGGGTGAGGGGTTGAGGGTGAGTGAGGGTGAGTGAGGTGAGGGTGAGTGAGGGTGAGTGAGGGGTGAGGGGTTGAGCGTGAGTGAGGGTGAGGGGTGAGTGAGGGTGAGGGTGAGTGAGGGTGAGGGTGAGTGAGGGTGAGGGGTTGAGGGTGAGTGAGGTGAGTGAGGGTGCGTGAGGGTGAGGGCGAGTGAGGGTGAGTGAGGGTGGTGAGGGTGAGTGAGGGTGAGGGTGATTGAGGGTGAGTGACGGGTGAGGGTGCGTGAGCGGTGAGGGTGAGTGAGCGTGAGGGTGAGTGAGGGTGAGGGTGGGTGAGGGGTGAGGGTGAGTGAGGGTGAGGGTGAGGGTGGGTGAGGGTGAGTGAGGGTGAGGGGTTGAGGGTGAGGGTTGAGGGTGGGTGAGGTGAGGGTGAGTGAGGGTGAGTGAGGGTGAGGGTGAGTGTGATGGGAGATGTATATGGGCATATAACGAGAAAGCGAAAGTGAAAGAACAGGTGATGTGGAGGACTCAGAGGTAATCAGAACGGGGCCGAACGCAGAGGAGATGGCTTCGAGCTCCAGTACACCACCCTGGCAGCAGGTGTAAGGTGGCTGAAGCAGACAATGCGCATCTTGACGACGGAGAAATCCCATTTCAAAAAGCATCCAGGGCCCTGCATTATAGCTTTGGGCTTTGCTGACAATCACTGATCAGGAAGTCCTTTGCTAACTGGTAACAACCTCTGCTACTGGACGCAGCCTGTGGTGGGCACATTGCTTGTACTGCAGAAAAAGACAGAGTTTAAGCAGCACGTGAGAAGATACCTCGGGCTGCAGGTGGGAGCAAAGTACAGGCCCTGCACCCTCCTCAGTCTGCATGCATGCACGGAGCTTGAATTGCCGTGGCTCTGAGATTTTGGTGGCTTACTGCAAAGTTGCCAGGTTTTGCATGTATGTGCACTGAACACCAGGTTTGTAGAACTGAGCTTTGATTTAACAAACGCGTGTCTTCTGGGAGTTGTAGTTTTCGTGTGCCAATATGTAAAAAAAAATAGGCTAATCTCCATGCCCGATAACTATCTGTAGTAGAAAATATCAGGAGTAAGAGAGATGGTGATCGGCACAAATGAACGGCTGGTAACCTTATTTGTGGCACAGAACCGTTTGCAACCAAAAAGATTGGCTTTCTGGATAAGAAAGTAAGGTTAGCAATAGGCAAAGAAAAGAGACTGCTAGAGGCACACACAAAAGCCAGCTGCTGCTGTGTGTAGGACCACCGGTGAGCCCAGCCTGCCTTGAGCATGTAAACACACTCCATTCAGCGTCATCGGAGTGCAAAGTTCCCAGAGAAACAAGAAAGGAAACAAGACGGAGGGCATTGCTGTGGGGAGGGGAGGAGGAGAAATGCACACGGCGGGCAGGGGAGGGGGCGGAGCGGGGAGAGCGGCATGAGGGTGTGAAGCAGCCGGGGCCTTTGAAGTGAAGCTAAGCTTCACTTCAAAAGGTGTGGGAGGAATGCGGCTGAGGGAACAGACGGCGATTTGGTGATGTGCACGCGCATTTTAGGTCAATGCGCTTGCGCATTGACCTAAAAGCCACGGGCACAGCAGCAAATCGCCACAGTTAGGTAAGCTTTGTTTAAAGCCCTATAGTCTCGCTTCTCTCAATGCGCATGCGCATTGATAGGTCACGAGACCTAAAAATTACATTAGACACCCATGTTGACGACAAGAAAGAAACAAACTTTTCTTATGGTGTCTTCAGGTCGACTGTTGCAACTGATTATTCAGTAATAACCCTTTGACTTGTTTCTTGAATGAGGAGGACGAAGGGTTCAATATGATTTCGGGAGATTTTGCCAGGTAAACAGGGGTGTTATGATGGAGAGCCTTGTGTGTCAATCAGGCAATCTTGAACTGAATCCTAGCTTCCAGCGATAGCCAATTGAGCTATACTAGGTCAGGTGTGATGTGATCATATTTTCTTGAACCCGTGATGAGTCTGGCAACAGAGTTCAGAGCAGCCTCTAAGGGGGTCAGTCTAGCTTTGGGTAACCCTAATAGGGTCATACTTCCATATTCCAATTGGGAGATAACTAGGGATTGGACTGTTATTTGCAAGTATTCGAGAGGCAGGAAGGGCTTGATTTTCTTAAGTGTGTTGAGTTGGTGGTTAGCTACCGAAGTAGTTGCACTGATGTGTTCTTGCATATTCAAGTTTTTGTCCAGAGTTATGCCTAACAATCTTAATGAGTTAAAAAATGATGATCGTTATTGAGAGCTGTAAGTTCTTTGAACCAGTCTTGAATGGGTGCAGAGTGGTTGTGGGGGGAAATCAAGAGGAGTTCGGTCTTGAGAGTATTTAGCATAAGGTGATTGTGAGCTAACCATTGTTGAGTTTTCAGAAGTACACTGTTCAGAGTTTTGATGTCATCCGGTCAGGCAATTTTCATATACAGTTGGGTGTCATCAGCGTACATGTGGTATTGTATGTTTGAACGAATCAGAATATTGGTGAGGGGTACTATGAACAAGTTGAAAAGCGTGAAAGCTTGCTGAACTCCAATTGAGATTGTCATACTGTTAGCGAAGGAATGGTTAACTTTGATTCTTTGCGTTCTATTATGTAGGTGCGAGGCAAACCAATTTAGGACAAGACATGATAAATCCATCCTTTTTTCAAGAAGTTCAATCAGGTTTTAGTGTTTGACCATGTCAAAAGCAGAGGACAGATCCAGAAGAATATGTAGGCAAGGTCCATTCTGGTTAAGCAGTCCCAGGGCGTCATCAACGTCAAAGTGAATTAGAGCGGTTTCAGTCCTATGACCCACTCTAAAACCAGATTGGTATTGGTCAAGGAGCTGGAACTTTTTGATGTGATTGCATAGTTGATTGTGTACGACTCTCTCAAGAAGTTTGGCTAGAGTCATGATATGGGAAAATGGTCAGAAGTTGTTGGGATCAGATAAGTCTGCATTAGGCTTTTTAGGTATGGCTGTGACTTGTCCTATCTTTAGGCAATCAGGAATCCTACCCTGGACATACGATTCATGGATAATCAAGGACCAGAGAGGGAGAATGGCTAATCTAAGTTCTTTGAAGAATTTGGCAGGCAAAGGATCCATGAAATAGTTCTCAGTAGCTCGACATCGTCTGGTAAGTATGAAGGTGTTCCACAATGCATTGTTTTTCGGAGTCTGATCTATGGTGTGAGAGGTAGGGGCACTCTCTAAAGTTTGCCCTGATGATGCTGGGCTGGGTCAGATAATGTGTTTTTTTTTAAGCTAGTTGCAGTTCATCACTGGGGAGTGATATCGTGGGCACAGATAGTTGGTTGGATAAGGGGTTAACTTGCTGTTTGATGATTTCAAATAATTTTTGGGGTCTGTTTTTGGCACTCTCAAGCTTAGACCTAAAGTGTTCTGCTTTCATACTACAGATATGTTTGTTGTAAGAGCTTTTAGTCACCCTCAACTGTTTGAAGGTTGTTATGGAAGGAGAGTTACTCCATTATCTCTCACCGAACCTTAGTTTTCATTTTTCATCGTTGATGGTGCCATTAAACAAGGGTTTGGACTGTTTGATCAGCATCCTTTTGAGTTGCTTCGGAGCAACCGTTTTGAATATATTTGTCATGGTATGGATTTAGTGATCAGTGAGGTCCTCCATATTGGTCATGTTAGGTAGTGGAGAAAGTTGGTAATTCTAATAGATGTTAGGTCATTTACGTGGTTGTTCCACAGATTGTGCGACCACTGTTTAGTTTTATGTGGTTGACCTTATCTTAACAGTACCCTTACCAAGATGCAAAAAGAGATTATATGGTGATCCTACCAGTCACACAGTAATATGCTTTCAAGTTGTATCATGTTATCTTTTGCTATGATTAAATCAAGGGTGGAGCCATTGTGTTTGGGTTTATTGCAGACCTGGGAGAAGTTTAGGTTGTAGAGGAAGGCCTTGAAGGTGCACAGTGAGGGATCAGTTGAGTCGTTGCAGTGTAAGTTGAAATCACCAAGGAAGATATGGTTGGTCAGAGTTTGCAGCTACGGATTCCAAAATTTGTTCGATGAAGAGAAGATTATTCCCTGGGGGTGGTAGGTTGTGTGGAGCAAACAAACTATCTTGTCATTGTTCCAGATTTCAATGACTAGGTGTTCATAGGAAGACATCGGCACCGTTTGTACGTGTCTCAGGATAAGACTGGAGAGATAGATGCATGCAATGCCTCTCCCAACTTTAACAGATCAGTCTAATGATGTAATATTCAGGAGGAACTAGAATGTCCAAAACTGGAGAGGAGGAGTCATTAACCCAGGTTTCAGTTAAGATCATAATGTCCAGTTTCTGAGTAAGAATGAGGTCGGCAATATCAGCTGCATGTTTAACCACTGACCTGCAGTTAAGGTTACTGCTGCTTCCAGGTGTGACATGGGACCATGGACACGGTTATCCTTTTACAGAGCTCTGCGATTGACACTATATTTGCTAACTGGTGGGAGGGAATAGAGTGGAGAGGGTGGAGAATTGCTATGAGAGCCGTTGTAAGAAAAAAGAAGGGAGCGGATGTCATCATCAGACAGAAGGTTAGTGAACATAAGGTCCCTGGAGAGGTGATTAAGATTATGCTTTGTTTTCCGAAAAGAACGGAACAGTTTTTTCCTGGAAGAGATTGCTTTCCGTCATTGCATATCTGTTGCAGGCTGACAGGGTTGATTTGCCTCAAGGCTCAAATTGATCTTCCAAAACATTTCCATCTTCTGTGAGATCTGCAATAGGTTCTGCAGCTATCTTTAACTAGTTGAAGATCATGCTTGAGGTCAGCCAGCTTATCCTCAATGGTGGGCGGGTTAGCAGTGTGTATAATCCAGGTCTAGGAGTGGATCGTAAATGGGGCCCCTCGGAGGGCAATTGGGGTTCGTGTTAAGTGGGGAGGGGTGCGGAAGGCAAGGAGCCTTGTAGTTGCGGGTTAAATGATGGTGTACTGGCGGATGAGACTGGTTGAGGGGTAAGAGAAGTAAACCTATTTGTTTCCTCTGTAAGACTCCTAAGTTGAAGGGAGGTGAGCACATGTGGACATGGAGGAACAGTGGAAGGGTGTGTCCTTCTTTGGGCCGAAGGAGGGGTAGTGGAAAGGGAATTAGTGGAGCTAGAGTTCCCCTCGGTTATTATAGTTTGGGCGCTCTCCAAGCTGGCTGAGGGTCTGATGGCATAGCCCCCTCCTTACCTGCTTGGGGGTCGTTCATGTTTCGCCAGTCTAAGGATCTACTCAGCATCCCAACCTTAAATGCCTTGGACGTGCTGTAGTATGTTAGTGCCTCTGATAGGCTGAAAGCCCGCAGCAGCCCATTCGCATACATCCGCTTTTTTGTTTTTGTTGTATCTTTGTGTTTGGTGTTCATTTTTCTAGATCTCTTGATGTAGTTGAAATGGGTGAATTGTGATATTTATGGACACTGTTTTTCTGATAAATATACTCTAAAGAGCACAACTTTACTGAAAGAATTCTGCAGAATAAGTGCACTACTATAACTGTAACTGACTGGAAGTAAGGGCCAAATAAAAACATGTAAAGAACCACAAGATTAGATAAACAATCATAACTTCCTGCAATAAGGAGAAACACCACACTTGTTGCAACGAAATTAATACATATTGCAACTCTGACATTTATAAACACTTCTGTCCACACAAGTCAGAAAGAAAGCAATATCCCAACCAGATCCTGCAAAGACATGTCTAGGTGTTGTTAATACACGTCCAGCTCTAAATCATCGTAATGCCGAATCAGCATGTACACAAAATAAATGTACACCAAACAGTATATCTTCCAGGGTATTCTGTACAGGCTCTGAAAACCCATACTGACGCAGCCATGCATGCCTGCGCACTGCAATTGACTGAGCCACAGTTCTACCCACTGAATAAATGGTGTCCATATTATATCTAATGGGGAATTTTCTTGGCTCTCAGACATCCTGCACCAACAGAAGCAGTTCACACTTGGCTTCCTCTAGAGGAGTAAGCAGCAAACTCTCCACTAAGTCCCATAACGCATGGAAAAACCTGCCGAGAACACATATAGTGTTTAAAGACCGTAATGCTGCACTAACATAAAAGAAAGTATTCCTCCCCCTACTTTCCAGCCATCTGGCCTCAATGCTTGGTGGAACTAGAGAGAGGACATTTGTGCCTGCATAGGCTGTAGCTACTTGCACCTTTTGTGGAGGGATGTTTAAAGAGACAATCAAGATCCACATGGGCGGGCTGATGACTATCGGATATAGCCCAGTCTACATGGATTACTGTTACCCATCTTGCCCAAGCTCCTACCATTTGTTGCGCAAAGACTCATTACAAGGGAGTAAGGGCTCCACCCCTGTGTTACCCTGATGAAGAACATCCACCAAAGGGTCTGTGGATGATTCCACTGTGGAAAGCTGAAACTCTAAAACAACAGCTTCCATCCTCAATACAGCAGCATAATAGAACTCACCTCTGTTGCTATACCAGGTGGTGAAAGTAAATCTGAAACTGGAGAGGACTCGAGCCCACAATCGTCACTCAGTTCAATCAGCCAATTTTCCTCAAAGAGAAGTTGGACAGTAATGCCCAAAGGGTTTTGACCACTGTTCCCTTTAACCTGCCCGCCTGTGTGCCCCCGCACCTGTTGAATCTGAGCGCGCAGTCACCTCTCTGAAGCCCGCACACCACCAGAGGCAAGTATTCATGTTAATCGCGGCGCCATGTAGAAGCATGATGGGTGCTCCGATTAACATGAATACTCAAAGAAAAGCAGACAATCTGCCCCCCTCCGCGCTACATCAAAAAAAGGCAGGCAGCAAGCTTAAAAGCACAACTTGTGCTTTCACAATCATTAACATACATTAGTGATTGTGAAAGCACACGTTGTGCTGTTAAGGTTGCTGCCTGCCTTTACTTCACAGAGCGCATCAGTTTCTGTTCCTTTTGAACGTTTTTATGTTAAATGCAGCCCCTTGCGTAACCATCTAGGGAGCTGCAATTAACAAGAACATTCTCAAAAAAGCACACAATTTGCAGCGCTCTATTACCAAAAGACAGGCAGCAAGCCTAACAGCACAAGTGTGCTTTCACAATAAATAATATGTATTAGTGATTGTGAAAGGCACAGGTGGTGCAGTTGTGCTTACTACCTGCCTTTTCGTCACAGAGCGCAGCAGTTTGTGTGACTTTTTGAAAGTTTTTATGTTAAATGCAGCCCGTGCATAAGCAAGTCGGGAGCTGCAATTTAACATGAACACTCTCAAAAAGGCACACTATCTGCTGCACACTATTAACAAAAGACACAAAGCATGACGTGTGCTTTCACAATCCCTAATATACATATTAGGGATTGTGAAGTGCTGCTAGGCTTGCTATGTGCCTTTTGTAGATAGGGCGAACAGAATTTTAAATCCAAAAATGGGGCATTTTACTCAAACAGAAAATGGACTACACATTGCTGCCAAGGTTTCAGATTGCTATATGTGACATTTTCAAAATGTCAGTGCAATCAGGGCAAGCCCTAAAAAAAGAAGTGGGGGGACTAACCTAGTTAGGCAGTATGCAAGTGACGCACAAGTTACTACGTGTGTAACAATATATCTGTAAGAGACATCAGTTAGTGATAGATTCCTTACCTTAGAATATCCCCAGGCGTCAGACTGGATCCGGAATTTTTTTGCGTAGCAGTACCCTTGCGCGTCGGTAGGCGTCGTCTGCGGCTCCGCGTCCGTCGTCGGCATCGTGGGCGCCGTGATGACGTCATCAGGGTACTTAGACACCGCCTCCGCGTGCTGACGTCAGTTCTTAGACACAGCTTTTCCGCGCCAGAAGCGCTGAGCCATGTTAAAAACCAACACTGGTGCCATTGAAACTAAGGCCCTGAAAGGGGAAAACCCTCACCCTAGATATCGGTTCGCAGAATGGGGAGGATGGGTGGGTCGGTAAGGAATCTATCACTAACTAATGTCTCTTACAAATATATCGTTACACAAGTAGTAACTTGTGCATCTGAAAGAGACACGTTAGTGATAGATTCCTTACCTTAGAATAGATACCCCAGCAATACCAACCCCGGTGGTGGGTCTGCGAACCAATAATCACACCAGAAAGTCCTGGAGGACAGAACGGCCAAAGAAGCCATCCCTCCGGACTTGGCTGTCCAGGCAGTAGTGTCTTGCAAACGTGTGCAGCGAGGCCCACGCAGCTGCCTGACAGATGTCTTGTAAGGGCACTCCCCGGCCCAGGGCAGTTGTAGTCGCCGTGGCTCGGGTGGAATGAGCCCGCAATCCAACAGGGGGCTCCTTCTTAGCCAAGGAGTAACATGCCTGGATACACAAGATGATCCACCGGGAGATGGTCCTCTTGTGCACCGCTTTCCCCTTCTTAGCGCCCATGTAACCAACAAAGAGTTGGTCATCCACCCGGAACTGGCGTGTGCGATTCAAATAGAATGAGAGCGCACGTTTTGGGTCCAGACGGTGGAGCCGCTCTTCCTCTTTAGAGGGATGCGGTGGCAGAAAGAAGGTTGGCAAGGTGATAGACTGCCCGATGTGGAAGTCCGTGACAACCTTGGGCAGGAAAGATGGTTTAGTACGCAACACAACCTTGTCCGGAAGGACAGAAAGGAAAGGAGGGGTACAAGAAAGGGCCTGGAGCTCACTCACTCTCCTGGCAGAGGTGATGGCAACCAGGAAAGCAGTCTTCAGAGTAAGAAGGCAGAGAGGACAGTTGTGAAGTGGCTCAAAGGGAGCGCACATCAGAAACGTAAGAACAAGGTTCAAGTCCCACTGAGGCAACACAAACAGAACGGGAGGAAACGTGTGTGTGATGCCCTTTAGAAAACGATTTAGAATAGGGGACTTGAACACAGAAGGTTGATCAGGCAGCCTTAGAAAGGCTGAAAGGGCAGAAAGGTAGCCCTTGATAGTGCCCAGAGCAGAGCCCTACTGGGCAAGAAAAAGAAGGAAGAGAAGAACCTCAGAGAGAGGGGCAGCAAGAGGATCCACAGCCTTTGCTGTGCAGCATGCCACAAATCTGTTCCACCTGCAGGCGTATACCGACTTTGTGGAGGGACGCCTGGCTGCCAGAATGACATTACAGACTTCAGGAGGCAAGTCAAATGGCCTCAACTGTCGCCGCTCAATCTTCAAGCATGGAGGTGGAGACTGGACAGGTTCGGGTGGAGGACCGTCCCCTGCTGCTGCGACAGAAGGTCCTCCTGAAGAGGCAGACGAACGCTACCATCCAGTCTCCTGGGTCCAGGGGCAGCTAAGACCTGAGCCAGTTAAAGCATTTTGAACTTCTTCTTCCCGAGGAAGCCGTTGACGTTCCTTAGGTCCAAGATAGGGCGTAGGCCCCCTTTGCCCTTCTTGGGTACCAGAAAGTAGTGGGAGTAGCAACCACACCCTACTTCTGGCCCAGGAACGCGCTCGATGGCCCCCTTGGCCAAGAGGTCCGTAACTTCCTCCTGCAGAAGCCGCAAATGATCCCCCGATAATCGGTGATACTGCGGTGGCATGGCTGGAGGGGTCGCCTCGAAGGGGAGGGAGTAGCCCCTTCGGACGATTTGCAGCACCCACCTGTCCGACGTGACAGTGCACCAGTGGAGGAGGTGATGGCGAACCCTGCCCCCCCACTGGCGTCACATGGGCCTGAAAGCACGGACTAGGAGGGTTTTGAGGCGGATGCTGCGGGGGAAGGTGTGGACTGACCTCGCCGTTGTCCCCGACCGCCGCCACGGCGGTTTCCACGGCCGCCACCGCGTTGGGTATTACCCTGCGGAGCGTGGCTGGCAGCACGTGCGGGTACACCCCTCCCGTGGCCACGAAAGGAGTTTAAGGCAGCCGATTACTGGCGCGGGGCCGAGAGGCCCAAGGACTTGGCCGTAGCCCTGGAGTCCTTAAAGCGCTCAAGCGCATGGTCTGCCTTGTCGCCAAAAAGGAGACGGCCATCAAACATGAGTGTATTCTGGACATCAGCCGAGAAGTTGGCGGACCTCAACCAGGCGTGGCGACGAATCGCCACCGTCGTTGCCATCGCTCTGCCCAGAGAGTCGGTGGTATCCAGTCCACATCGGATCGAATAACGTGCAGCATCTCGGCCTTCCACAAGGCCTTGGCCGAGTTTAGCCCATACCTCCAACGGGCATTCTGGCAGCACGTCCGCGACCGGATCCCACAGAGTGTGGGTGTAACGGCATAAGAGGCACGCGGTGTTGGAAGACCGCAGTCCCAGACTCAGGGAGTAGAATACCTTCTTGCCGTATTGCTCGTACCTCTTGGATTCCCTGTCAGGCGGCGCCGACGGGAATGCGGTCTGGGAATTTGAGGCCTGGATCACCAGGCTCTCAGGGGTGGGGTGGGTGGACAGGAAACAAGGGTCGCCCAGGGCCGGGCGGTGGCGTCTGGCCACGTTCCTATCTACAGGCGAACCTGTAGCGGGCCTGGACCAAGTGCCCAAAAGAACGTCGGTTAAGGCCTCGTTAAACGGCAGCAGAGGCTCGGCTGAGCATGACTGCGGCTTAAGGACCTCAGTGAGGAGGTTAGTCCTCACGGCCGCGACGGGGAGCTCAAGGCCCAAGGCCTTGGCCACCCTCATCAGCACCACACTGTAGGTTGCCCCCTCCTCCGTAGCCACGGTAGGAGGTGAGACAAAGCCAGTGTCCAGCGAAGTGTCTATACCACTGGCCTCCCCAAGTTCACCTGCCCTGTCCTCCTGAGACTGGCATTCACGTGCCAGAGGGTCCTCAGACCCTCCCCAATCCTCCTCATCACCCATCTCCTGGTACTCAGGGTTAGCAAATGATGGGGCCGGTTCATGGAAAGTGAACTCTCCGAACGGCGTCTGAAGCGGCGCCCAGCGCCGCCGCTCCGGCGCCGGAACGGGGTCGAGGGAGGCATCGGCGACGACCCGGATCCGGAACCGGATCCAGCGGGGCCCTGCGGCGCCGGGCCCTGCGGCGTCGGCGGCGTCGGAGCCGAAGCTCCCGACGGCGTCGGGGCCAAAGCCCCCGACCCGCTAGGTCCTCCAGACGGGTCCGCTGGGCCCGAAGGCGCTGCGGAGCCCGTCGGAGGAGAGAGGGATTCATGGCCATGAGGAACCGCTCGATCTCCTCCGGCGCCGCGTGAGTCCCAGGGACCAGAGGGTATGGGGCCGGACGCGGCACCTGCGACTCCGACAGAGCTGCGTGGGCGGTGTCACCTGAACCCCCGGCCGCGTCGGGGGGAGTCGGAAGAGCGATGACTACTCTTCGACTTCTTGTGCTTACCTGACGACTTCGACCCTGAGGAGTGATGTCGACTCCCGGAGCTCTGATGGCTCCTCTCCCGCGACCGGTCCCTCGACCTCCGCCCGGACTGGGACCGTTCTCGGCGCGGGGCCGACTGCCGGAGTTCGAGTCGCTTACGGGACCGCTCCCGCCTAGCCTTCGAAGTTAGGGCCCGGCAGACGGAACAGGTCTTGTCGTCGTGGTCGACGCAGAGACAGTGGAGACACCGACGGTGAGGGTTGGTGACCGACATCAGCCGGTCGCAATCCTCACAGGGCTTAAAACCTGGCATCCCTACCGGCACCGTTCGGAGTCGAAGACTTCGAAAGAGGATGATCAAAAGATCAAAAAAGTTTAGTCAAAAAGTGACTAAGGTACCACTTTTTCAGGATCTGCGCTGCAGGCGCGGAAAAAAGAAGAACTGACGTCAGCACGCGGAGGCGGCGTCTAAGTACTCCGACGACGTCATCACGGCGCCCACGACGCTGACGACGGACGCGGAGCCGCAGACGACGCCTACCGACGCGCAAGGGTAGTGCTATGCAAAAAATTTCCGGATCCAGTCTGACGCCTAGGGATATTCTAAGGTAAGGAATCTATCACTAACGTGTCTCTTTCAGATATCAAGGCGCACGACATCACGACCCGTGACATCACACATGGCATCACAGGAATTGACATCACACATGGCATCACAGGAATTGACATAATAGAAAGTGGCATCACAAGCCACAACTTTACAGGAAGTGACATCAGATCTAAAGCCTTCACATATATGTTTAGCGGGTCTGTCATGTGTACGTTTGAGAACATTGCAAGGATAATAGCACAGTGAGCTATGTTAGAGGATATGTGACTTCTACACCTGGCAATCCCCCAGTTTTATATTACACATCCTGTACATTAATTTACAAACTTATTGTACATGTTATATGCACGTGTTGATGTAAAGCACTTTAACACCCTGCATTGGAATGGGTAGGGCTATATGAGAAAAAATAGTGGCACTTAAATTATTTCAACACCACCTCAGGGGAAGTAAGCTCTATATAAATGCAGTTTGCTTTGTGTAAATACTGGGAAAGACCAACACATCTGATATCTTCCAGTGCATTTTTTAATCAGTAGCACAGGTGCACCACATAACTAATTGGACAACGGATTATATCAAATACATGTTCACAAAATATTCTTCAAAAAAATGTCTTCCTTTATTCAATGGAGTCTTTAAAACAAAGTCAGGATGATTGACATACAGCCAACGTGTTTCGTCCTTATCAGAAGGACTTCTTCAGGGCAAACGGATCTTCACTATAATGTCTATCTAGAATAGTTAAGCCACCATTTAAGAATATAAAAGATGCTTCCGTTTTTCAAGATATTATATAAAAAATTATGTTTAGTGCCTTTGAATGAAAGCATTGGACGAGCGAGAATGTATAACTCCCAGTCTTATTAATCCTAATTCCAGGTAAGGGAAATAAGAAGTGTGCAAGAATAATTGAACAGTGCTGTAACCGACCAGAGTCAGTTCGAGACCAGCACAACCTCCAGCTCACTAATACCCCCGACTCGTGCCCAGAGTGCAATTATGAGTGACATTTCAACGGCTTTGAGTGACACTTTCTTGAGAGCAAATTTAGCCTTATTCTACCCAGTAAACTAGAACCCCATTCCCAATATGAACAAACCTGCCCCACACAGTGCATTCAAACACCACACAGCCATTAGAGCTAACTCCATTCATATCCACCAGAATCAACCTGCTCCTTCGCAGTGCTTCTTAACGACATTCACATCTGCAGTGTTCAGCTCACCTGTGCCAAGCAAGATTCAGGCCATGTTGAGATGTGGCTAGCGGTAATTGGCATTGCTTTGCTGATTATTGCAGGACAAAGGCCTGGCCTTTCTGGACTGGCATCAGATTGTATGGTGCTTCGTTATGGGTATTTAACAAAAGTAATAGCAAGGGATACATTGTTACATTAAAAGACTTTTAATGGAGAATATGCTTTTGAATCCTTTTTTTGTTTGTTGCAAGTTGCAAACCTGTCTTAAGGCCCTTCATGTGGTGCTGTATGTGTAGAAATACACTGTCTTTAGACTTTATTAAGTAAATGTTTGAGTGATATTTGCACTGATATTTGTCGCTGCACCCACATATGCGGTTGGGTTCTTGGCGCACATCGCCTTTGCTGCAGTGCACAGAGACCTTATACTGCCGCACACAGAAGAAAAATATTAGAGGGAACATTGGTTTTGACATCCTATATTTTCTCCTTTGTCTGTCAACCTGTGCATTTTCATAGGAAGAGCACAAATAGGCTGTATAGGGACAGATTGAGAGTTGCCTAAAGTGGACGGCTCCATTGGCACCGCATCCAACCCAGCCCAGCGCCGGTGCGGCAATGTGTCAACATTGGGAAGAATAATTGGTGGTGCGTCATTCGGTGCTGCCGACGCTATTGGCTGACCTCACTCTGAAGGTTAACACCCCAAAGGGCTGTGCACTGGCACAGTCTCAAATCAACGAGGGCCCTGTATATGACGAGCAGGACAAACATAGTGGACACTGAACCTGACGACACTTCCTCCCCACAACGTTCTGCCCCCCCACCCCTCCCGATCATGAACCCACCTTGTAAAACTTCACCTGCAAGTCCCACCGAACACTCGACTTAGATCATACCGGTGCAGACAGTAGAGGGGTCTATTACACTTCGAGAGCTGGGCCTTCCAATTGCCTGACAAAATGTATCCCTTTTTCCAGCACGGTACTGCGTTGTTTACTCCTGATTGTCACATGCTGCTAAGTTCATTTGTAATATGTCACTGTCTCTTGTTTGCTACATAAACAAATGTTAAACAAAAAAAAATCTGATAACGGATTCAGAGGGCAAAACGTCCATCAAGGGCGAAGCCGCCATTGGGGATCCAGTCAGGGCAACTCCTTGGGGCTAGAGAGAGCGCCAGAGAGGAATTGAGGCCCAAAGACTTTATGCAGGGAAATCTAATATTCCTTCATTTGGGCTACAGTGGCCCGACTCCAAGATATTAGGAAGGCATGAGATGGACTCTGGAGAACGCTCCGCAACTGAAGGTTGGGAGACAGCGTCAGAAATAAACTTACATTTCATCCGTTGGTACTTTGGAACCTTCCTCAAAAGAGACAGAGACGACCCCTCACCCGAACGTCCCCTCGGCCGGCCACTGTACTTGGACAAGGAGTGACATTGCTGCAGTGCCTCAGATAGTCGTACCACCAGAAGTTTTATTCAACGCTCTCGCAACGTATTCGGCCGAAAATGCTGACATGAACCACACTCCTCTGAGTGGAGGGCTTCCAAGCACCACAAACAGATGGTATGGGGATCTGTGACCGACATCTGTCTGTCACAAGATCCACAGGATTTAAACCCTGAAGACATCGCAAAAACCTTACTGCTTATCACACAAAATATATAGATAGGCTGAAAAATGACCCTTAAGCCCTCCGGATCTGCATTAGAAAAAGCATAAAAGAAGGAACTGCGGCGAGGAGGTTACTTGGACTACGTTGGTGTCACATCGCATATGACACAGATATGGAGTCGAGCAGCACCCTCCTCCGTTGCACGGATGTGCTGTGGAAAAAAAATCTGCATCCAGTCTCGAGCCTGGGGGGGATTCTAAGGTAAGGAATCTGCAGCAAGTTGTCTTTATTAGATCTAGGGCGACACTTGTCCTGGATTGCTTGTGTTCCGATTCAGGGAGGACCTGCTTGGCAACTTGGGCTGGACTGTTCCTGTATATTGTGCGCAGCTTGCCAGTTAAACCGCATTCTATCACTGACTCTGTTTTTTTTTAATACTAACTCATGCCTTGCAGCACAAACTGTTTTTGGTGCATACAGATATGCTTATATATTTAAATACTGAAAGCAGCTTTGAGTTTAACAATATTGGTTCAGATTTATCAGGGATTCATTTCCGAAGTAGCATAGGAAACCTCACATCAGTGGTGGAGTTGTTAGTGGGTCTCTGGTATTGGAATTAGAAAGGGAAGATGTAAATCAGGCCTGGTTCTAGTGGGTAGGCCAGGCCTTCTCAAGAGAGGCCTCTGGCCCATCCAACAGCAACAAGGGTGTCCACTTGTGTTAGTTTTACGTGTGACTGCAGCCCTTCGTATTAACCTCCTCCACACACTTGCAGGACAACGAACAATAAGCCTGGATGCTTCATTTCGGTGTGACTGGGCAGTCACAGTGGGAGTGCAGCGAGCCTATTATTCCAAGGACTGTGGCTTCAAAGGGCTCCGCGAGCACGGCGTTCCATTAAAAAGGAAACCTGCATTGGAAATGCAATAGGTCTCGGATTTATTTGAGTTTGAGCTAATGGCCTTGTAAATGGCAATGTCTTTTCGCCATGCGTTATGGAGTGTATGCATGTGGTGTGTAGTGGAATTCTGTGGATTAGATTTGAATTGTAGCGATGGTGTCATGCTGCGTTTTAGATGAATATGTTTAAAAGTAAGGTGTGCCATACTGCGATTGCTACAATAGTTAATTGTGGATGTGTTAACAATCGATGTGTGTACTGATGGCTGGTGGTGTGTGTGCCTGTAGAAATTGTTCACTCATGGCTGGTGGTGTGTGTGCCTGGTGGAAGCGTGCACTGCCGGCTGGAGGTGTGTGTGCCTGGTGGAAGTATGCACTGACAACTGGTGGTGTGTGTGCCTGTTGAAAGTGTGCACCGACGGCTGGTGGTGTGTGTGTGTGTGTCTGGTGAAAGTGTGGTGGTGATTGTGTGGTGGTGAGTGTGTGTGTGTGTTGTGTGTGTGTGGTGGTGTGTGGTGTGTGTGTGTGTGTGTGGTGTGTGTGTGTGGTGTGTGTGTGGTGTTATGTGTGTGGTGTGTGTGTGGTGTTATGTGTGTGGTCTTATGTATGTAGTGTTATGTGTGTGGATTGTGTGTGTGGTGTGTGTGTGTGTGTGTATGTGTGTGTGGTGTGTGTGTGTGTGGTGGTGTGTGTGTGTGGTGTGTGTGTGTTGTCTTATGTATGTAGTGTTGTGTGTGGTGTGTGTGAGTAATGCAGCAGTGTGCAGCGTGCAGCAGTGTGTGGCGTGCAGCAGTGTGTGGCATGCAGCAGTGTGAGGCTTGCAGCAGTGTGTGGCGTGCAGCAGTGTGAGGCGTGCAGCAGTGTGTGGCGCGCAGCAGTGTGTGGTGCGCAGCAGTGTGTGGCGCGCAGCAGTGTGTGGCGCGCAGCAGTGTGTGGCGCGCAGCAGTGTGTGGCGCGCAGCAGTGTGTGGCGTGCAGCAGTGTGAGGCTTGCTGCAGTGTGTGGCGTGCAGCAGTGTGTGGCGTGCAGCAGCGTGTGGCGTGCAGCAGCGTGAGGCGTGCAGCAGCGTGAGGCGTGCAGCAGCGTGAGGCGTGCAGCAGTGTGAGGCGTGCAGCAGTGTGAGGCGCGCAGCAGTGTGTGGCACACAGCAGTGTGTGGCGCGCAGCAGTGTGTGGCGTGCAGCAGTGTGTGGCGTGCAGCAGGGTGTGGCGTGCAACTGTGTGTGGCGTGCAGCAGTGTGAGGCTTGCAGCAGTGTGTGGCGTGCAGCAGTGTGTGGCGTGCAGCAGCGTGTGGCATGCAGCGGCGTGCAGCAGCGTGAGGCGTGCAAGAGCGTGAGGCGTGCAGCAGCGTGAGGCGTGCAGCAGTGTGTGGCGTGCAGCAGTGTGAGGCGTGCAGCAGTGTGAGGCGTGCAGCAGTGTGTGGCGTGCAGCAGTGTGTGGCGTGCAGAAGTGTGATGCGTGCAGCAGTGTGTGGCGCGCAGCAGTGTGTGGCGCGCAGCAGTCTGTCGCGTGCAGCAGCATGAGGCGTGCGGCAGCGTGTGGCGTGCGGCAGCGTGAGGCGTGCAGCAGTGTGAGGCGTGCAGCAGTGTGAGGCGTGCAGCAGTGTGAGGCGTGCAGCAGTGTGTGGCGTGCAGCAGTGTGTGGCGCGCAGCAGTGTGTGGCGTGCAGCTGTGTGTGGCGCGCAGCAGTGTGTAGCCTGCAGCAGTGAGAGGTATGCAGCAGTGTGTGGCGCGCAGCAGTGTGTGGCGTGCAGCAGTGTGTGGCGTGCAGCAGGGTGTGGCGTGCAACTGTGTGTGGCGTGCAGCAGTGTGAGGCTTGCAGCAGTGTGTGGCGTGCAGCAGTGTGTGGCGTGCAGCAGCGTGTGGCATGCAGCGGCGTGCAGCAGCGTGAGGCGTGCAAGAGCGTGAGGCGTGCAGCAGCGTGAGGCGTGCAGCAGTGTGTGGCGTGCAGCAGTGTGAGGCGTGCAGCAGTGTGAGGCGTGCAGCAGTGTGTGGCGTGCAGCAGTGTGTGGCGTGCAGAAGTGTGAGGCGTGCAGCAGTGTGTGGCGCGCAGCAGTGTGTGGCGCGCAGCAGTCTGTCGCGTGCAGCAGCATGAGGCGTGCGGCAGCGTGTGGCGTGCGGCAGCGTGAGGCGTGCAGCAGTGTGAGGCGTGCAGCAGTGTGAGGCGTGCAGCAGTGTGTGGCGTGCAGCAGTGTGTGGCGCGCAGCAGTGTGTGGCGTGCAGCTGTGTGTGGCGCGCAGCAGTGTGTAGCCTGCAGCAGTGAGAGGTATGCAGCAGTGTGTGGTGTGCAGCAGTGTGAGGCATGCAGCAGTGTGTGGCGTGCAGCAGTGTGTGACATGCAGCAGTGTGGCGTACAGTGTACAGCAGTGTGTAGCGTGCAGCAGTGTGTGGCGTGCAGCAGTGTGTGGCGTGCAGCAGTGTGAGGCGTGCAGCAGTGTGAGGCGTGCAGCAGTGTGAGGCGTGCAGCAGTGTGAGGCGTGCCGCAGTGTGAGGCGTGCAGCAGTGTGAGGCGTGCAGCAGTGTGTGGCGTGCAGCAGTGTGTGGCGTGCAGCAGTGTGTGGCGTGCAGCAGTGTGTGGCGTGCAGCAGTGTGTGGCGTGCAGCAGTGTGTGGCGTGCAGCAGTGTGAGGCATGCAGCTGTGTGGCGTGCAGCAGTGTGTGGCATGCAGCAGTGTGTGGCGTGCAGCAGTGAGTGGCGTGCAGCAGTGAGTGGCGTGCAGCAGTGTGCGGCGTACAGCAGTGTGAGGCGTGCAGCAGTGTGTGGCGTGCAGAAGTGTGAGGCGTGCAGCAGTGTGAGGCATGCAGCAGTGTGTGGCGTGCAGCAGTGTGTGGCGTGCAGCAGTGTGTGGCGTGCAGCAGTGTGTGGCATGCAGCAGTGTGAGGCATGCAGCTGTGTGTGGCGTGCAGCAGTGTGTGGCGTGCAGCAGTGTGTGGCGTGCAGCAGTGTGTGGCGTGCAGCAGTGTGAGGCGTGCAGCAGTGTGAGGCGTGCAGCAGTGTGAGGCGTGCAGCAGTTTGAGGCGTGCAGCAGTGTGAGGCGTGCAGCAGTGTGAGGCGTGCAGCAGTGTGTGGCGTGCAGCAGTGTGTGGCGTGCAGCAGTGTGTGGCGTGCAGCAGTGTGTGGCGTGCAGCAGTGTGAGGCGTGCAGCTGTGTGGCGTGCAGCAGTGTGTGGCGTGCAGCAGTGTGTGGCGTGCAGCAGTGAGTGGCGTGCAGCAGTGAGTGGCGTGCAGCAGTGAGTGGCGTGCAGCAGTGTGTGGCGTACAGCAGTGTGAGGCGTGCAGCAGTGTGTGGCGTGCAGAAGTGTGAGGCGTGCAGCAGTGTGAGGCATGCAGCAGTGTGTGGCGTGCAGCAGTGTGTGGCGTGCAGCAGTGTGTGGCGTGCAGCAGTGTGTGGCGTGCAGCAGTGTGTGGCATGCAGCAGTGTGAGGCGTGCAGCAGTGTGAGGCATGCAGCTGTGTGTGGCGTGCAGCAGTGTGTGGCGTGCAGCAGTGTGTGGCGTGCAGCAGTGTGTGGCGTGCAGCAGTGTGTGGCGTGCAGCAGTGTGTGGCGTGCAGCAGTGTGTGGCGTGCAGCAGTGTGTGGCGTGCAGCAGTGTGTGGTGTGCAGCGTGCAGCAGTGTGAGGCATGCAGCTGTGTGGCGTGCAGCAGTGTGTGGCGTGCAGCAGTGTGTGGCGTGCAGCAGTGTGTGGCGTGCAGCAGTGTGTGGCGTGCAGCAGTGTGTGGCGTGCAGCAGTGTGTGGCGTGCAGCAGTGTGTGGCGTGCAGCAGTGTGTGGCGTGCAGCAGTGTGTGGCGTGCAGCAGTGTGTGGCGTGCAGCAGCGGGTGGCGTGCAGCAGTGTGTGGCGTGCAGCTTGCAGAAGTGTGCGGCGTGCAGCATGTGTGGCGTGCAGCAGTGCGTGGTGTGCAGCAGTGTGTGGCGTGCAGCAGTGTGTGGCATGCAGCAGTGTGAGGCATACAGCAGTGTGAGGCATGCAGCAGTGCGTGGCGTGCAGCAGTGTGTGGCGTGCAGCTGTGTGAGGCATGCGGCAGTGTGTGGCGTGAGGCAGTGTGTGGCGTGCAGCAGTGTGTGGCGTGCAGCAGTGTGTGACGTGCAGCAGTGTGTGGCATGCAGCGTGCAGCAGTGCGTGGCGTGCAGCAGTGTGAGGCGTGCAGCAGTGTGTGCCGTGCAGCAGTGTGTGCCGTGCAGCAGTGTGAGGCGTGCAGCAGTGTGAGGCGTGCAGCAGTGTGAGGCGTGCAGCAGTGTGTGGCGTGCAGCAGTGTGTGGCGTGCAGCAGTGTGTGGCGTGCAGCAGTGTGTTGCGTGCAGCAGTGTGAGGCGTGCAGCAGTGTGTGGCGTGCAGCAGTGTGTGGCGTGCAGCAGTGTGAGGCATGCAGCTGTGTGGCGTGCAGCAGTGTGTGGCGTGCAGCAGTGTGTGGCGTGCAGCAGTGAGTGGCGTGCAGCAGTGTGTGGCGTACAGCAGTGTGAGGCGTGCAGCAGTGTGTGGCGTGCAGCAGTGTGAGGCATGCAGCAGTGTGAGGCATGCAGCAGTGTGAGGCATGCAGCAGTGTGAGGCATGCAGCAGTGTGAGGCATGCAGCAGTGTGAGGCATGCAGCAGTGTGAGGCGTGCAGCTGTGTGGCGTGCAGCAGTGTGTGGCGTGCAGCAGTGTGTGGCGTGCAGCAGTGAGTGGCGTGCAGCAGTGAGTGGCGTGCAGCAGTGAGTGGCGTGCAGCAGTGTGTGGCGTACAGCAGTGTGAGGCGTGCAGCTGTGTGGCGTGCAGCAGTGTGTGGCGTGCAGCAGTGTGTGGCGTGCAGCAGTGTGTGGCGTGCAGCAGTGTGTGGCGTGCAGCAGTGAGTGGCGTGCAGCAGTGTGTGGCGTACAGCAGTGTGAGGCGTGCAGCAGTGTGTGGCGTGCACCAGTGTGAGGCATGCAGCAGTGTGAGGCGTGCAGCTGTGTGGCGTGCAGCAGTGTGTGGCGTGCAGCAGTGTGTGGCGTGCAGCAGTGTGTGGCGTGCAGCAGTGAGTGGCGTGCAGCAGTGAGTGGCGTGCAGCAGTGTGTGGCGTACAGCAGTGTGAGGCGTGCAGCAGTGTGTGGCGTGCAGCAGTGTGAGGCATGCAGCAGTGTGAGGCATGCAGCAGTGTGAGGCATGCAGCAGTGTGAGGCATGCAGCAGTGTGAGGCATGCAGCAGTGTGAGGCATGCAGCAGTGTGAGGCATGCAGCAGTGTGAGGCGTGCAGCTGTGTGGCATGCAGCAGTGTGTGGCGTGCAGCAGTGTGTGGCGTGCAGCAGTGAGTGGCATGCAGCAGTGAGTGGCGTGCAGCAGTGAGTGGCGTGCAGCAGTGAGTGGCGTGCAGCAGTGAGTGGCGTGCAGCAGTGTGTGGCGTACAGCAGTGTGAGGCGTGCAGCAGTGTGTGGCGTGCAGAAGTGTGAGGCGTGCAGCAGTGTGAGGCATGCAGCAGTGTGTGGCGTGCAGCAGTGTGTGGCATGCAGCAGTGTGTGGCGTGCAGCAGTGTGTGGCGTGCAGCAGTGTGAGGCATGCAGCTGTGTGTGGCGTGCAGCAGTGTGTGGCGTGCAGCAGTGTGTGGCGTGCAGCAGTGTGTGGCGTGCAGCAGTGTGTGGCAAGCAGCAGTGTGTGGCGTGCAGCAGTGTGTGGCGTGCAGCAGTGTGTGGCGTGCAGCAGTGTGTGGCGTGCAGAAGTGTGTGGCGTGCAGCAGTGTGTGGCATGCAGCAGTGTGTGGCGTGCAGCAGTGTGTGGCGTGCAGCAGTGTGTGGTGTGCAGCGTGCAGCAGTGTGAGGCATGCAGCTGTGTGGCGTGCAGCAGTGTGTGGCGTGCAGCAGTGTGCGGCATGCAACAGTATGAGGCGTGCAGCAGTGTGCGGTGTGCAGCAGTGTGTGGCGTGCAGCAGTGTGTGGCGTGCAGCAGTGTGTGGCGTGCAGCAGTGTGTGGCGTGCAGCAGTGTGTGGCGTGCAGCAGTGTGTGGCGTGCAGCCGTGTGTGGCATGCAGCAGTGTGTGGCGTGCAGCAGTGTGTAGCGTGCAGCAGTGTGTGGCGTGCAGCGTGCAGCAGTGTGTGGCGTGCAGCAGTGTGTGGCGTGCAGCAGCGGGTGGCGTACAGCAGTGTGTGGCGTGCAGCTTGCAGAAGTGTGCGGCGTGCAGCGTGTGTGGCGTGCAGCAGTGCGTGGTGTGCAGCAGTGTGTGGCGTGCAGCAGTGTGTGGCATGCAGCAGTGTGAGGCATACAGCAGTGTGAGGCATGCAGCAGTGCGTGGCGTGCAGCAGTGTGTGGCGTGCAGCTGTGTGAGGCATGCAGCAGTGTGTGGCGTGAGGCAGTGTGTGGCGTGCAGCAGTGTGTGACGTGCAGCAGTGTGTGACGTGCAGCAGTGTGTGGCGTGCAGCGTGCAGCAGTGCGTGGCGTGCAGCAGTGTGAGGCGTGCAGCAGTGTGTGCCGTGCAGCAGTGTGAGGCGTGCAGCAGTGTGAGGCGTGCAGCAGTGTGAGGCGTGCAGCAGTGTGTGGCGTGCAGCAGTGTGTGGCGTGCAGCAGTGTGTGGCGTGCAGCAGTGTGTTGCGTGCAGCAGTGTGAGGCGTGCAGCAGTGTGTGGCGTGCAGCAGTGTGAGGCGTGCAGCAGTGTGTGGCGTGCAGCAGTGTGTGGCGTGCAGCAGTGTGTGGCGTGCAGCAGTGTGTTGCGTGCAGCAGTGTGAGGCGTGCAGCAGTGTGTGGCGTGCAGCAGTGTGTGGCGTGCAGCAGTGTGAGGCATGCAGCTGTGTGGCGTGCAGCAGTGTGTGGCGTGCAGCAGTGTGTGGCGTGCAGCAGTGAGTGGCGTGCAGCAGTGTGTGGCGTACAGCAGTGTGAGGCGTGCAGCAGTGTGTGGCGTGCAGCAGTGTGAGGCATGCAGCAGTGTGAGGCATGCAGCAGTGTGAGGCATGCAGCAGTGTGAGGCATGCAGCAGTGTGTGGCGTGCAGCAGTGTCTGGCGTGCAGCAGTGTGTGGCGTGCAGCAGTGTGAGGCATGCAGCTGTGTGTGGCGTGCAGCAGTGTGTGGCGTGCAGCAGTGTGTGGCGTGCAGCAGTGTGTGGCGTGCAGCAGTGTGTCGCATGCAGCGTGCAGCAGTGCGTGGCGTGCAGCAGTGTGAGGCGTGCAGCCGTGTGTGGCGTGCAGCAGTGTGTGGCGTGCAGCAGTGTGAGGCATGCAGCAGTGTGTGGCGTGCAGCAGTGTGTGGCGTGCAGCAGTGTGTGGCGTGCAGCAGTGTGTGGCGTGCAGCAGTGTGTGGCATGCAGCGTGCAGCAGTCTGAGGCATGCAGCTGTGTGGCGTGCAGCAGTGTGTGGCGTGCAGCAGTGTGTGGCGTGCAGCAGTGTGTGGCATGCAGCAGTGTGTGGCGTGCAGCGTGCAGCAGTGTGTGGCGTGCAGCGTGCAGCAGTGTGTGGCGTGCAGCAGTGTGTGGCGTGCAGCAGCGGGTGGCGTGCAGCAGTGTGTGGCGTGCAGCTTGCAGAAGTGTGTGGCGTGCAGCGTGTGTGGCGTGCAGCAGTGCGTGGCGTGCAGCAGTGTGTGGCGTGCAGCAGTGTGTGGCATACAGCAGTGTGAGGCATGCAGCAGTGCGTGGCGTGCAGCAGTGTGTGGCGTGCAGCAGTGTGAGGCGTGCAGCAGTGTGTGGTGTGCAGCAGTGTGTGGCGTGCAGCAGTGTGTGGCGTGCAGCAGTGTGTGGCATGCAGCAGTGTGTGGCATGCAGCGTGCAGCAGTGTGAGGCATGCAGCTGTGTGGCGTGCAGCAGTGTGTGGCGTGCAGCAGTGTGTGGCGTGCAGCAGTGTGTGGCGTGCAGCAGTGTGTAGCATGCAGCAGTGTGTGGCGTGCAGCGTGCAGCAGTGTGTGGCGTGCAGCGTGCAGCAGTGTGTGGCGTGCAGCAGTGTGTGGCGTGCAGCAGCGGGTGGCGTGCAGCAGTGTGTGGCGTGCAGCTTGCAGAAGTGTGTGGCGTGCAGCATGTGTGGCGTGCAGCAGTGCGTGGCGTGCAGCAGTGTGTGGCGTGCAGCAGTGTGTGGCAAGCAGCAGTGTGAGGCATACAGCAGTGTGAGGCATGCAGCAGTGCGTGGCGTGCAGCAGTGTGTGGCGTGCAGCTGTGTGAGGCATGCAGCAGTGTGTGGCGTGAGGCAGTGTGTGGCGTGCAGCAGTGTATGGCGTGCAGCAGTGTGTGGCGTGCAGCAGTGTGTGGCATGCAGCGTGCAGCAGTGCGTGGCGTGCAGCAGTGTGAGGCGTGCAGCAGTGTGTGCCGTGCAGCAGTGTGTGCCGTGCAGCAGTGTGTGCCGTGCAGCAGTGTGAGGCGTGCAGCAATGTGAGGCGTGCAGCAGTGTGAGGCGTGCAGCAGTGTGAGGCGTGCAGCAGTGTGAGGCGTGCAGCAGTGGGTAGCGTGCAGCAGTGTGTGGCGTGCAGCAGTGTGTGGCGTGCAGCAGTGTGTGGTGTGCAGCTGTGTGAGGCGTGCAGCAGTGTGTGGCGTGCAGCAGTGTGTGGTGTGCAGCAGTGTGTGGCGCGCAGCAGTGTGTGGCGCACAGCAGTGTGTGGCGCGCAGCAGTGTGGCGTGCAGCAGTGTGTGGCGTGCAGCAGTGTGTGGCGTGCAGCAGTGTGAGGCATGCAGCAGTGTGTGGCATGCAGCAGTGTGTGGCGTGCAGCAGTGTGTGGCGTGCAGCAGTGTGTGGCGCGCAGCAGTGTGTGGCGCGCAGCAGTGTGAGGCGTGCAGCAGTGTGCGGCGTGCAGCAGTGTGCAGTGTGCAGCAGTGTGCAGCAGTGTGTGGCGTGCAGCAGTGTGCGGCGTGCAGCAGTGTGTGGCGTGCAGCTGTGTGAGGCGTGCAGCAGTGTGTGGCGTGCAGCAGTGTGTGGCGCGCAGCAGTGTGTGGCGCACAGCAGTGTGTGGCGCGCAGCAGTGTGGCGTGCAGCAGTGTGTGGCGTGCAGCAGTGTGTTGCGTGCAGCAGTGTGAGGCGTGCAGCAGTGTGTGGCGTGCAGCAGTGTGTGGCGTGCAGCAGTGTGAGGCATGCAGCTGTGTGGCGTGCAGCTGTGTGGCGTGCAGCAGTGTGTGGCGTGCAGCAGTGTGTGGCGTGCAGCAGTGTGTGGCGTGCAGCAGTGTGAGGCGTGCAGCAGTGTGTGGCGTGCAGCAGTGTGTGGCGTGCAGCAGTGTGTGGCGTGCAGCAGTGTGAGGCATGCAGCTGTGTGGCGTGCAGCAGTGTGTGGCGTGCAGCAGTGTGTGGCGTGCAGCAGTGTGTGGCGTGCAGCAGTGTGTGGCGTGCAGCAGTGTGTGGCGTGCAGCAGTGTGTGGCGTGCAGCAGCGGGTGGCGTGCAGCAGTGTGTGGCATGCAGCAGTGTGTGGCATGCAGCAGTGTGAGGCATGCAGCTGTGTGGCGTGCAGCAGTGTGTGGCGTGCAGCAGTGTGTGGCGTGCAGCAGTGTGTGGCGTGCAGCAGTGTGTGGCATGCAGCAGTGTGTGGAGTGCAGCGTGCAGCAGTGTGTGGCGTGCAGCAGCGGGTGGCGTGCAGCAGTGTGTGGCGTGCAGCTTGCAGAAGTGTGTGGCGTGCAGCGTGTGTGGCGTGCAGCAGTGCGTGGCGTGCAGCAGTGTGTGGCGTGCAGCAGTGTGTGGCAAGCAGCAGTGTGAGGCATACAGCAGTGTGAGGCATGCAGCAGTGCGTGGCGTGCAGCAGTGTGTGGCGTGCAGCTGTGTGAGGCATGCAGCAGTGTGTGCCGTGCAGCAGTGAGGCGTGCAGCAGTGTGTGGCGTGCAGCAGTGTGAGTAATGCAGTAGTGTGCAGCAATGTGTCGCGTGCAGCAGTGTGAGGTGTGCAGCAGTGTGTGCCATGAGCAGTTTGTGGCGTGCAGCAGTTTGCGGCATGCAGCAGTGTGAGGCGTGCAGCAGTGGGAGAACACAACTTCAGCCAAATCAAAATCTGTACTGAAGGGAACCAACATTCGGGCGTAGCCAAAGCCCGTCTCTCAGTGTTGCGTCTACATTTCTTTTTCTGTAAATAATCAACGCAAGCGGCACGACTAACACAGAAGCAATCTCACTCTGCCCTAACATGTGAACAAAAAGCAAGATAAGGGAGTGTGCCTGAGAGGGCGTAACCAATTACCTGGTGCATTCCTTGAGCTGCGCTTACATGCAAGTGAAAATGCAAAACACGTAAGCCAGCAGGCGCCTTTTCAATAAGTAGCTCCACTGTTGCAGTAGCTAAGAAGTAGTACACCCCCTTTTTCACCACCCCCTTTTGTACCGCAGTACATAAGAAGTCATCCCATTACTGGTGAAAGATCAACTTGTCATTTATGGGAAACAGACTGGCACATATTGCAAATATAAAATGAGAAACGTAAAGGCAACATCTTCAAAGGACCGCTTAAGGTTACAGAAGGGTTCGGTGCCAGGACTGGCTGAAAACGCGGCCTCCCACACTCCCGCCACCATCAGGTGATCACCGTTGGGGGCGAGAGGAGGACACGGTGGGGGCCTGGGAAGGGTACCTTAGAGCCCTTTCTGCTTGAATCGCTCGCACAAACACATCCCGAGTTTTCGCATCATTTATTTGTTGGCTCGAATGATAGAGGGAAACATTACCTCACTGAGCAAAGCTTGAAACGCATAAGTGAAAGTCTCTCCGCATCCTGTGCGTCCCACGCTCAGACCTGACACTACTGATGCGCGAGCCTGCAGCCACGGACGACAGACGTCAACTGGACCCAGCGCCAAGGGGTGTGGGTTCCTTCAGGGGCCTCTAGAGAAGAATGCTCGTTTCTAGAGCTCCAATCCTTTCAGATCAGAGGTGCAATAGCGTTATATGAATGTTTTAAAGTGCCTTAACACATCCTATCCACCTCAAAGCAATTCGAAATATTAAAAACATACAGAAATTAATAGTCGGACTCCGACAAAAGCCTAAAACGTTACTGCACTGACCCTACCAGTCCTTTTAGAGGCACCATCCTGAAGAAATGTTTTCCTTAATTTTAGATATCAGGCTCACCACGCTGCCTCTGAAAAGCTCCCAATAGCAGAATTAACTTACAGCTTGGGACTGGTACAAATGATATTTTGTCTTTGAAATGGAAGTGATCAAACGGTGTATGCAACCTGCAGCACAAATACAAACAAGCGGCACTTCCACAGATCTCGAAAGCAATCCAATTGTAAAAAAAAAAAAAAAGTAAAAGCCCGCTGTGGTGCGCGCGCGCCACTCCGAGCATATGTTTTGAATTATCATGGCTGTCAAGTAACAGTGCGCGTAACAGACACCAATAGGCCATAGGCGGAGTTACGCGACCGCCTATGGCCTATTGCGTGTTCTGTTACAAAACAGAACGCACGCGAAGGCCAATGAGAATGGACCTTGGAAATAACATGCAAAAATGCGTGGAATTTCCAGGTCCATTTTCAATTCCCCTCGGAAAAGGACTCGCTGCGCAGTGTACGGCAGGCCCGAACCCTAAAAAGCCTTCTCTGTTTGCATTGGAGACAGTGAACAGCAGCTGCTGTACCCTTTAGGCTACAGCCAGGGTATAAACTTCAGTAAGACCGTTGCGGACTCCTCCAAGTGCACAGACCCGGCAGTAGTTCAAAACTAACTATCTGGTGGGCCCTAATTAAGTGCAAAAAAAAGATCCATTTCTTAACAGTGAGCATAGAAACCTTTTCCATGTTAGTGATGCATTCACTGACCACAAATGCAACATATGAGACTTGTGAAGCTCATACTGTGAATTGTGAATTGAGTCACATCTGTGTGACTTGGTGAGTATGGCTGTTCATGACTGGGCGTAATTAAAGCCATGGAGTGGAGGCAGAAGGCAGTGGAATTTGCTGAAAGCTTGTTTCAGGTTCAGAAAGGTATTCAGATGTATTACCCATGCAATCTTTTGCCTCTCTGCAGAGCATACAGACTGATGCTCAGATAGGCACTAATTGTAATTCCCATTTTATGTGCAATGTGTGTGTGTAGGGGGTATACACAGTCGTGAAATACTGATAGCACCAATGGGTAAAATGCTGTTTTTACAAGTAAGGCGCAGGAGAGAAGGATGGCATGGTGAATGGGAGGTGAAACTAGAAATTACATGCAGAAGGACAGGGTGAAAAAGCACTAATGAAGATGAAAATGAAGATGAAAATGATGTGAGACATTTGTAGACGGTGGATTTCCGAAAGATGTAATGACGAAAAAAGTGTAAAAAGTTTCCCTCAGTAAGAGATTGCACAGTAAAGTAGTGTTAAGGGGACAGAAGAGTGACTGCGACACTCAAAAGACCACCCCCATCCAACAATCTTAGTAATATTTAACTAACAGTCTCTTCCTTTCAGAATTGAACATTTTCAATTCTAAATACTAACAGCATAATCATTGTTTATTTGATACTGCTAACAAGCACTGGCAAAGCCCATAGGATGAGCTCATTTTAGGCATATGATTGTTGTTGTGAGATATATCTGTATGCAGAGCTAGAATTAAGGAGGATCCAGCCAATTCTCATACCTGTAAGCTATTATTAACCTTGTCTGAACAGGCCCCAGTGAAATACGCTGAATCTGTCCCTATGTTATTTGCCCACACTGAGACACATTCAGCAGCGCCTGCATGTAGTCTGCTTTCAGTTTGGAGCAGCAACAGGCAATGGGTGAAGAGGAGTTCTTATTTTTTCTTCAGTCTGGCCCATTACAAAGGCCTCACTTAAAGAGCCAACCACCCTCCTTTTGTTGGAGTCCCATCCAAGCTTGGAGCTACCTAACTCCAGGAAGCCAATAAAATGGAACGAAACAAAGTAAACTCAGCTTCTTATCACATCATAAGTGCTTAAGAGAAACCATGATTTGGAGGGAGGTTTTGACTTTGTTCAACTGCTGTATGTAAGATATGCATGGATGTAAGAATGTCAGATGTATATGTATGGATAATAATAACATTCATAAAGATTTAAATAGCATCTGCTAATTTAATGTTTATATTTCATTTATTTTGTTGCACTGTTCATCCCAATTTAGGATGTCAGGAAACTACACACACTTTGCACACTCTTTCACACACATATATGGAGACAATGAATCATACAAATGCATAAATCAATGTACAGGAAATGTTACATAAGACAAAGATATTTACAAGATGCTCAATTCATACTGGTATGCATCATATGTTAAGAGTGCTTGATGTGGTAAAAAAGTGAAGATTTAAAATGTAATGCAGTGGTTCAGGGATTGTCAAAACTAATAAGACATTATTACTACCGAAAGAATCCCTTTTTAGCAACCTTAAAATTTTAAAAGATTGAAAAAAAACAATAAGATTCTAAACCTGTGCCTTGTGGCCTGTTTGTAGCTCCTTGATGCCGGTTCATGGCTCACTATGCTATATTAGAAGGCTTGTGACTTATAAACTGCAAGTAACAAAATAATTTGTTACGGGGGGCGTGGCTAGCAGCCAAGCAAGATGGCCGCAGCCTAAGAGAGTGCCATGACGGAGGGAGCCTTCCCTGTAAATCCGTGCATTAATCCGGCAGCTACACGGACGAAACAAGGCAGTGCTACAACTGGAGTATCGGCGGAACAGATTGCGACACTCCAGAACTTCGTAAGACCACCAGCTGCTGAGTTACGTGAAGCGACACATGCAGGGCTGCAAGTCGAGCTGAAGCCGAGGCCTCGCGTACGCCGGCTACCTGCCGCCACAACGAGATCGGAGGCGCCGCACGCGACGGCACATGAAAGACACATGGGCCTGAACGCCGAGGACACCGCGCTTGGAAGACCCAGAGGGAGGCCAAAGTGCTTTTTTAAAAATTTTTATTAAACTTTTTATTTGCACTTCAAAAATTATACATTTGTTTGTATAAATCACGTCATCAATCCATAACAGTTCTCTCCATTGACAATTAGGGAATATTCCAGCGAATTTTACAGTGTCCGAGTGAGGCAGTGTCTGCCACAGTCCATTGCATAAGCAGCTATCAATCATTTTCCCGGCATCCCCCCTCAACACACCCTCCCACTGCAGTACAATTGTGATATCTGGACTCCAGGTCAAAACCTTATAACATCTTAAACAAATCTGAATACTGTAAGTAGTTAGTACAGCTTGTTCTGGCGGTGTACATGGAGTAATGTCGATATCTTCTACCCTCTCCCACCATCCCGCACGAACCATCCCAGGCACATCGTATCAGTATAACATATTCTTATGGGCTATGTTCGTGGACAGTTGACAGCTGCGGCGGATCGCAAACGTGTCCTCGGGATTCATTCCATTTCTCCCAAACTTTAGACCACTTCTTGGGACATCCCCTGTGTGTATAGACCGCCCTTTCCGCCACCATCGCCACGTCCATGTCGTTTTCCCACTGTGACAGTGTGGGTACCGTTCCGGAACCCCAATTTTTCACGATGTTCCTCTTTGCGATGGATAATCCAAGTGTAGCCCAGGTCTGAAGTCCCAGGCTAATGTCTGTAGGGGGCCAAATATTGAGGAGACACCATCCGGGGTCCAATTGGACATCCGCCTCATCCACCAGCGCTATTTCCTCCAGTATGTGTTCCCAGTATGTTTGTATTCTAGGGCATTCCCATATGGTGTGGAAGAATGTTCCCGCCATGCCACAGCCTCTGAGACAGAGTGGGTCCGTTGCCGGTCCTAACTTGTGGAGTAGGGTACGGGAGTAGTACACTCGATGTAACACTTTAAGTTGTATTCATTTCAGCCTCGATGGGATAGCTGCCTCTCTAGCCGATACCAGTGCATCCATTCACCCTGTGTCATCTATGTCCCCCAGCTCCACCTCCCACTTACTGCGTAAGACAACCATAGGGTCAGGGAGATTGTTGACAAGTTTTCGATATGTTTGCAAGATAGCTTTTATGTCCAAATGGTCAGTAAGTAGTCTGTCTTCAAGGGGAGATGAGTCAGCTAGCTTAGTGCCTGTTGGGATTGCACTCTGGAGCGCTTGTCGGACTTGAATGTATCTATATAGTTCGGTGTCTACCATTCCATATTTCGCTTGTAGGGCAGCGAATGATATGACCTGCTCCTTAATCCACAGGTCTCCTATTTTCGTTATACCGATGAGATCCCATTGCCTGAAGCCCTTGGTGTTACTCAGATTACCTAGGCAGCTCGTTTCCCAAAGGGGTGTAGCCAACGTGAGCAAGCCTTCCCAGCCCAGGGCCCTTTGTGCCATATGCCAGATTTTGATTGTGTGTTCTGTTGGGCCTGTAAGTGTGTGTCGTTTTTTGTTCGTATAGAGGGCCTTCATCAAGTGTTCCACGGGAAGTGTACATCTGTCCAGTCGGTATGCTGGGTCGTGTTGTGGAGTGTGCAGCCATTGATTAACGACCATCAGTTGTGCCGCCCAGTAATAAAGTTTAACATTCGGCAAGGCGATGCCTCCGTCGTACCAGCTGCGCACCAGCTTGGCCTGGGCTATTCGGGCTGGTTTTCCATCCCACAGCAAGGAGGACACTTCCGCATCAATAGACTTGAAGAAGGAAAGAGGAACCGGGAATGGGGTATTTTGGAGCGCATAGAGGAATCTGGGGAGTGCGAGCATTTTGAAGGGAGCTGCTCTTCCCAGGATCGTCAGCGGGAGAGTTCTCTAATGTATGACATCTGATTTGAGTCGCTGGAGGGTTTCGTTAGATTTTCCTCTATGAATAGGGAGTGTTCGGGGGTGACATAGATTCCCAAGTATTTGAACCCTCTAGTCACTGTTTGCAATGTGCAGTTGGTGGGTAATGTCGGTAGATGGCCCCGTAATATGTCCAGTAGTGATTTCGCCCAGTTAATGGTGTATCCCGAGACCTCCCCATATGCAGTAAGTACGTCCATTAGTGCCTGTAAGGATTCTGTGGGGGAAATCAGATAGATCAATACGTCATCGGCACAAAGTGATATGCGGTCTTCCCAGCCCTGTTCCCATGTAATTCCCTGGATGAGTGGTTCGATCCGAATTTTGGTCGCCAATGGTTCTAATATGAGTGCGAAAAGGAGCGGGGACAACGGGCACCCTTGTCGTGTTCCGCGTCCCAGTGCGAACTCCCTTGAGATATGCCCATTGGCTACAACTTGGGCCAGAGGTGCCGTGTATAATAACTTAATCCAGCCGCAGAATTTGGGGCCGAACCCCATCTTTTGATGTACTGCGTATAGGAAAGGCCATTCTACCAGGTCAAATGCCATTGTGGCGTCTAAGGAAAGAATGGCCACATCTTCCCGCAGCTGTGGAATGCGGTGTAGCACCCCGTTAAGGCGCCTTAAATTGAGAGAGGTATTGTGCCCAGGCATAAAGCCGGACTGGTCCGGGTGGACTAGGGTTGTGAGATGCGGTTGTAGCCGGAGTGCCAGTAATTTTGCTAAAATTTTTGCCTCAGCATTTATTAACGATATTGGGCGATAGGAGGACGTCTGTTCCGGAGGTTTTCCAGGTTTGTGGATGGCCCAGATAGTCGCCAATCTCTGATCTCTAGGGAGTGTACCTTGTGACAGGCACTCATTGTACATGGAGAGGAGATGAGGGGTAACTCTTTGCGAGAGTTGTTTATAAAGTTCTATTGGGAGGCCATTTGGCCCCAGCGCCTTGCCCGTGTGGAGTGACGCCAACGCCTTTCCCACCTCTTCCAGTGCTAAATCCTCTTCTAGTGCTTGTGAATCCTCTGGTGAGAGTGCGGTCAGTGGTATGCTATCTAAAAATCCCCCGCAATCCTCGTCGGTCATCGTACCCCGTGGGGTATAAATCTTTTCATAGTGGGTAGCCAGTTCTTCTACTATGAGCCGGGGGTCAGTGGTTGTGGACCCGTCCGCTAGAGTGAGTTGGGCTATCCATCTGTCAGCTTTTCCCCTCCGTTCTAACCACGCGAGCATTCTCCACGTTTTATCTACTAATTCGTATATTCTGTGTACCGTGTCAGTATATCTAGTTTTAACCATGTCCTCCGCGTATGCTTTGTATTTTCGGGACGCCATTGCTAGGGTGTGGGCGGTAACCGCGGTCGGGTCCAATGCGTGTGCCGTTTCGGCTCTCTGCATCACAACCTCCAGTGAATCAAGGTTTTCCCTTTGCTCCCTTTTATGCCTAGTGATCGTGGAAACAGCCTGCCCTCTAATGATTGCCTTAAACGCCTCCCAGAGGATGGAGGGTGAGCTAACTGATGTCAGGTTTTCCGTAAAATAGTGGTCGGTGGCGGTTGCTAATGCTTTCGCTATTCTGTGATTTTTTAAATAACCTGGATAAATAGGGTAGAGTCTCTGTCTTCTGGGGAGGTGGGTCATGTAAGTGAGTTGTAACGGGGAGTGGTTCGAGATTCCTCTCGGTAGATGTTCTATCGACGTTACTTTTTCGGGGAGGGACTGCTAATGTTAACATGTAGTCTATGCGTGAAAGACTGTTGTGTGCACCAGAGTGGAACGTGTCAAAGTGCTTTTTAATGCCGCACCAAAGAGCCTGGTGAGTCGAGTGGGGGATTACTAGCGCTTCAAAGGGGGCCCGACCGGCGGTAAGGACGTGCCCGGCGCGACCGCACCGAAACAGATCGGTGAGGCAAAGCTTGTCCAATAACAAACAGACCCTGCAGGGACCAAGAACTCTAATATTGCACTATTTGGTACCCCACGACCAATGGCGAATGCACCAGACGCCCCAGTACAGTTCCAAGAGAGAGAGCTAGGAGAGCGCAGTGTGGTGATGCGAGTAAAGGACGACTGGGGCAGATATCATTGATGAGCACAGTAAGGACGGACTTTACACACCCTACCACAGTGATTATTAGCCGCGAGACACGGCCTGGCTGCGCTACAACTGCGTTGTCACCCACAGCCCCATGCCTCACTACAGAAGCTCCCCTTGCAGTCCTGAAGCAGTGTGAGCCCACGACAAGGTAACAGTAGTGGAGTGATCTGGGCAAGCAGCGAGACACATAAAAACAGACAGGATTGTGTGGCAGTCATAACTGCTGACCCAGAGGCCTGCATATCGCACGGTGAACCAAAGCGTTTTTGGAATAATTAGCGCCTCATAACAGCGCCACAGACAGAAGCATAACACACCTCACGACTGCCTATTTCCAACGCCGCAGATGGAGAGGGTGGGAACCCGAAAGGCCGCACTTGACAGCATATAACGCGGCAGCCAGCGGCGATTACTGCCCTCCCCCTCTGTGCCTGGTGGAATCCTTAATATGTGGAACGAAATGGGAGGCCGGGGTCCGAGAGGCGCACCTGCGGGCAAACTAGACAAATACACATATAGCAAGGACCAGGCAGAAAAACCACAAGTGAACACAAACAGAGGCTCCTGCATCTAATGACCCTGACGCAGTCAAGCTGGTGGACATTATGGCCGCCTTACAGCAAGTCCAGTCATCTATTGGCACGATCTCCACAGATTTGTCCCTGATACTGGAGGATTTTTCAAAATTGTCACAAAGACTAACAGAGGTCGAATCCACAACAACAACACCCTCCACTGATAAGGTCACACTACAACGTCAGGTACGACATCTAGAGGCTGACAATAAGCTTATCCTGGCCAAATTGGACGACCAGGAAGGCCGCTCTTGATGCAACAATGTATGCATTATTGGCATACCGGTAAGTTTAGGAGGACCTGCTCTTGACCTCTTTGTGGAAGACCTCATCAAAAAACAGCTGCAACCACGAGGACTATCTAGCGTCTTCTAAGTAGAAAGAGCTCATCGCATACCAGGAGGGAGGTCATGACCGGGTGCTCCCCCCAGACCAATTTTGGCACGCATCTTCAATTTTCGAGACACTTTTCTGCAGGCGGCAAGGATAGCCCCACCAATCCGTCTAGAGAACTGCACAATCACGCACTATCCAGACTACACAGTAGCAGTAACCAAACAAAGACGCAGTTTCCTGGATGTAAAGAAAGAGTTGCGGACCAGAGAACTCAAGTATTCAATGCTCTTCCCGGCGAAACTCAGTAGAGGCGGAGGGAAAAACCTGGTTCTTTGCCACATCTGAGGAAACCCGGAACTGGCTGGAAAGATGGCGCCCAGCAACGAGGTCTGGCAAACCAAGAACCCAACAGCAACACCGGCTCCACGAATCACAAAGGTCAAGATCTCCTGAATTCAGCGACAAAAGGGAGTGAATGGACACGAACCAACAATTGATAATCACAGTAACTTTGCACCAACCTGCAGGCCAATTCTCCCCAAGTATGTAATGATCTACTGTACAAACGCCTCACCTACCACAGCTAAAATGACAGGCAAGCCACATCTATAGTAGCGAATTATACACCTCCAGAGAAGATGTTAGCCATTGCTGTTGACATGATTAAGAGGGGGCCTTCGAGGATCACGGACAGACTTTCACCCCCAACGCAAGTACTAGTTATGGGGGAAAAGCAGTCTGCTCAGTTGGGGAGGCGGGTAGTTTTGGAGCCGCCGGGCAGGGAGGGAGCGGGAAAAGAGGGACAGTTCAGGGTTTTATATTTGTTTTGGTTAAGTTTATTAGAAGGAATGTATGACAGCAGAATGAGGTGGATACAACAAAGAGCTTTACACCCCTGCATTGTTAAACTCGCAGATGGCACACCCGAACCCGCCAACAGACACCACAAATAACCTTTTCCCGAGCCCTAAGGGGCGTCCCCCTCCTTTCACAGTGGTGTCATAGAATGAGAACGGACTGGGTGACAAGATTAAAAGAGGACTAGTCCTCCAGTATATAAAACGCAAAGGTCCGACGATAGCAATGATATAGGAATCGCATCTGACAGGATCAGCCACTAAAGCCCTGGATAGATGGGGGTACAGAATGGCAGTACACTCTGAATTTACCTCCGGTTCTCGGGGTGGGAATCCTGGTCAATAAACACTTCCCGCTCATACTCAGTGGATCCAGAACGGATGAGTAGGGGCGATTTGCAGCGCTGACATGTCAATGGGAGGGACGGCCATACAATTTAGTCTCAGTGTATATCCCACCAACGCTACATCAAACAACCCTTCCAGCACTTGGGAAATTTTTAATATCTCTGCCACAAGGAGAAATTATGGGGGGAAATTTTAATGCCACAATAGATGCATCTGTTGACAGAAGACCCCCTAGAGACCCCAGCAGTGTTAACCCTAAATCGGCGGACTTCATTGAAGCAGTTGGTCTCATTGACGTTTGGAGGACTAAGCACCCGCAAGACCGACAATACACATACCACTCCGGGGTACATAATAGTTTTTCAAGAATAGACTACATATTCACGATAGCCTCTGGGTTAGAAAGGGTCCTAGAGATCCAACACTTACATTCACGTCCCCTACTACAACTCGACAACGGCTATTCCCAATATACCTAGGGTATCTTAGAAACAGAAAGTTAGAAAAGGGGCTGCGCACAGCCACGAAGCACTACTTCGCCGATAACGAACACTCAGTATCCTCACCTCTAACACTGTGGGAGGCGTCCAAACAGTAGTACGGAGCCATGCAATCTCACTAGTCGCTGGGCACAAGAAGTCGCAGAGACAGCAGATGGAAACGTTAGAACAGGGAGCAGCAGATGCTAATCATGCACTAGATATCAACAAAGACAAAGCAGATAGGTTACATTTAGCGCAGCAGGAATACAAGGCATTTGCACGTGAGGAAGCGAAGGCCAAGCTCACAGCCACGCAGCACATAATTTATGAATTGGGTGACAAAGCTGGCAAACTCCTCACCTGGTTAGACAAAAAGGACCGATCCAGCCATTGGATAGCCCAACTCCGGTTGGAAAATGGGGACGTGACCTCAGACCCCCAACAAATAGTAGACGCGCTAGCCTTACATCATAAAATGGTGTACACGCCCACAACCAACTACACAATTGACGACATCCTAGCCTTCCTGAAAGACATTCACATGCCTACACTACCACATGACACCGCCTTGGCGCTTGAGGCCGAGCTATCTCCAGATAAGCTTACCTTAGCAATCGGTGCGCTGTATATGGGAAAAGCCCTAGGACCAAATTACATCCCAGTAGAATTTTATAAAAGAACAGCAACCCAACTTACACAACATCTACTCAACATGTATAAGGTAAGTCTAGAACTGGGGGAATTGCACAGAGACCAACGCCTGGCGACCATAGTGGCGATTCACAAGACGAGCAAGCCACCGCAGGAATGCATGTCTTATAGACCTAGAGCCCTAATAAACGCTGAAGCGAAAATATTGGCCAAAGCACTGGCAATGAGATTACAGCCATTTCTCACAACGCTGATTCATCCGGATCAGTCAGGCTTCATGCCTAACCGTAGCACAGCCCTGAATCTCCGGAGACTCCATAGTGTCATGGCACGAGAGTCGACGATTGAGGACGCAGTTATTCTTTCCCTGGATCAGTCTGATGAGGGCTGAAAGCCCGAAACGGTCCTAGGATGCTTGTTTCCAGTCCTGGGGGTACAGGGCCAATGCTGATTTGCATATGGCTGGGTTCAAACTGGAATGGCATGGTGAGCAGAAACACAATGGATTTAGGCCTAGATCTCTGTATTGGGGTGAATGTATGACATTGTTCTGCATTCTGTTCATCAACTGTTGTTTTTGCACTCTTCAAAATGATGGCACTGCCCAGATTCTTATATACCCTACAAAATACCCTTTTTCCGGTCCCCCTTCCTACTTCATGATGATAAGCACTGAAGTAACCAAATTGTTATGGGACGGAAGGTCTGCCCATATCACCATGAAGAAACTAGTGAAAGGCTGGTATGACGGAGGTATAGCCCTCTCACATATACAATGTACTACTGGGCATCACACCTCATAGTGATAAACCAATGGCTTCATGCACCACAGGAAGACCCAACATTCCGTATGGACAGGCATCTCCTACAAAAAGAAGGGTGAAGTGTGTAAATCTGTACCCGTGTGAGGCAGTGAACCTCCAGTGCAGGTTTATATGTGTACCTGTGCGTTGCCTGAGTAAACCCTATATTTAATTAGGCACTCACCGTCTTCGGCATCTCGCATCTTCTTGGAAACTTTCCACAACTTCCTGCTGCTCCTCTCGCAGCCCCTCCAGGGATGACTGGCACCGGGAGGCTGTGGGGGGGGGGGTCACACACCGGGCCTGGGGGGCTCTCGCCGGGGTCTGCTACTGCTTCTCCTCCTGCCAGGGGTCGCGCCACTCTGCCCCCGCCCACCCACGCGCGGCATCCAATAATGGATGTTGTGCGGTGGACCAGCCAATCCTGGCGCTGCATGCAGCACCAGGATTGGCTAGGGGGGCACACTGTGTACTCGCCCTGGGCAGCCTTTTTAAACCCGGCCCGGCTGAAGCCTCACCCCCGGCCCCTTCTCTATGCCTAAAGTGTTTTGCTGGCATCGGTGCATGCGCGGGCAAGTCTCAGCCCGGTAGTTTCATGCGCACAGTGCTGGCCTGCTGCAGACTGTCACTCAAGCAGCTGCAGCAGACCAGCAGCCCCGCCCCCCCATCCCCTACGCACTCGGACGGATCCGTGTCACTCCCGCGCTGCGCTGTGGCGCTAATTTGTGAAGAATTAGTTTATTAGCTTTAAAGCTTAGCTGCAGTGCCACGGTGCGTCCAGGGCTTGTGGGGCTACGCCCCAACGCCCCAATGGACGCACCGCGGCTGAGTAGAACCGTAGAAGGCATTAGTGCACTTGGTAAGTGCAAGGATTTAAGAGTAGATTGAAGTATCCTAATGAGGGATGAAGGAGGCAGGCAGCCTGAGAACAGGATGCTGTGCGAGTGGGCAGTCATGAAGTGTTGAGGGCAGCGGAGGTCACTGAGCACGAGACGCATTTCATAAAAACCGCGGTAAACGCTTAAACGTTTCTGAACGGTATGGGGTAGATTACAGAGGTGAAAGTGGCTGGTTAATGGAGGTAATAGTTTCGTACATGCTACGAGTAAATGTTCTGAGAAGAACAGGAGCATTAGGTATTCACAGATATAAAGGGCATGGTCACGGAGAGGCCGGTCTCGCGATGGTCTGCTTTGCCCCCCTCCTGCAGTGTCTCCTAAAAATACAGAAAACACCGCATGCTTTTCAACAATGAGTGGGCTGCAATCTGCTCCTTACAGCAGATGCGGCTGCCATTGTGCCGGGCTGCTCGGAAAGTGAAAGCGTGCATGGCACTCTGAATGTTGTAGGCAAAGCATGTCATGCCTAAAATAGGAGAAACTTATTAAAGAAAATAGGGCTTACAGACTAAATAAAGCATCCCATGTAACAACAGAAGTAAAAGGGCCAGTCTCATGGTGGGATACAAAAGAAGACAAGGCTGTACTAAGGAGGGACTAACAAGCCTATTATTGAATCAGAAGCCAGCATTTACAAAGGACAATGACACAAGCCAATGTAAAATATGGGCGAATAGTGTACTCCAATACAGCATGGCTTGCAGAGCAGTGCATATGCTAACCAGGCTCAACCTCAAAAGCAGATTTAGCTCTGACATTAACATTACAGAAACTGTTGGACATCTGTGAGAAAATGGCTTTTTGCAGGTTCACTCCCCACTTTTGAGCTACTAGGTGCTGATGTAATGAGTCTGAGTGCACTGAGGCTTGCTAAAGAGACCTCCGTGCCCTGATCCTTAAAAGAGTATGTTTAATTGGCTTTTCCCCGATTTGCACAAGTTAACTTACTTAAAGGTCCTTAGTATGTGGTATCAGGGGTTGTCCAGGGACTATACGTTGCAGTATCCCTCGTGGACTGCAGCTCTTATTATGCTGCTTCGAGTGTGATGGAATAAAACAGGTCTCCCAGCCTGCCACTACAAACTGGTCGAGGCAGCTTTAGCCTGCTAACTCTATTCTGCCATTAAACCTAATGACAGCCCAGACCTTTCTATTAATATATGTAAGTCACCTATAAGGTAGGCCTGTCTAAGCCTTAGACAGGGTGCTATTTATTAACGAGCATTTGCAATGCAATAGGTCTCGCATTTGTGAGAGTTTAGGCTATTGGCATGGTAAATGACAATGCCTTTTATTTATGTTTTAAAAACCAACACGTAAATAAAAGGCATTGTCATTTACAATTCCAATAGCTCAAACTCTCCCAAATGCAAGACCTATTGCATTGCAAATTATTGTTCACATTACAATACTTCAGTGCTACATACTCTGAATTTTCTTGACACTTTAGCTACAGTTCCTGATCAAACAGAGAAACAGTCCGAACAGTGGTTAAATGATGGTATTCTTCAGATTTGCTGACTCAGGTAGAACACAAAGAGAAACATAGGAAGTGTAGAAGGACCAATCATCTGCAATAGAACGCTCAAATGTACGTCATCAAAACGTACACATTGTACCACTGTTAAAGATACAATGTACTCTACTGTTCCACTATGTCAGTCTTATTTTTTGTTTTAAATGTTCCATTGGCCCAGTGTTGTTCTCAAAACTTTATAAATAAATACATTAAAATAGAAATCAGCCCTTCACTTAAAAGAAGTACTTCTTCAAGACCCACATAGTGAGTGTTTAACTTTAACAGTACAGAAAAGTCAATAGGACAATATTCTATATTAATCCCAATTATCCATATTTCCCATTATTGCAGTTTCTTCCTGCTTCAGTCATACAACACCCTCAGAGAGCTTAGCAAAGGGTTAATTTTGGCCAAACCCCTCTAGGCATGTCCCCAACATACTAAATGAGACCCTCATCCTGATTACAGTGTATCTTGTGGGTAACTATTGCAAATACTAATACGTCGTCAGAGTGCAGTTTGGTCATCCAACATGACACTGGCCTCAGTAAAAGAGAACCGCTGGTTTCACTGTGACCAGAGACCAGCAGACCAGTGGCAACTAGTTTTTGGCTGGACTTCGAGGGACATCGACCTCTGTGGCCAAAGTCGCCTCTCGTGCTCGTGGACCGAGGGGTGACCGAAGGAAGACCCCCGTTGAATGGATCAACATCCTCTGCATCTTGAGCACACTGTATCCCTTGCATCGGGACAACTCCATTGATGTCTATGGTAGTTTGCACATAGAGCCTGTAACTGGACTGGAGACTGCTTTGACTGCAAGGTAACTGTCCTTCTAAGACCTACTGGATCCTGTGACTTGCCTTCTGCCACAGTTGGTCACTCAAAGCGGGCCGTAGTATCTGTACACATCTTTGTAACAGTTTTCAAAGTAACTGCTAACAGTGGTAGTAAATAATGCTTGTCTGCATTTTGAGTGAAAAACAGTGATTTACGATTTGCTTGATAATTTATATCTCTAGAACCGTCTAGTGGATATTGCTCATTTTTTTGTCTAACAATTCATAAAAATAAGATTACATTTTATAAATTGGCATTGGAGTTCCTTTGTGTGATGTTTATTTCTTACTCAATTGTTTTGATGCTTCAAAATATTTTACACTTGTTCCTTTGTTAAAGTCTGACTGCACAAACCCACAGCCACCCAGAGTTGAGCTAAGGTTTTACAAACAAGCCTGACTGGGCCAAAGATGGGTTGGAGAGTTTATTAAACGGTGAGGTCGTATAAACACACCATATTATAAACCACTTTCCTCACAATAGCTCTCGCTCCCATGCTGTATGCATCAATGCAATTTTAAATGTAAAAAAAATTTGAAGAATTTCAAAAGTCCCTCCTCCTCCGACACATCTTTACACTCCACGGCCAAAATGCAGGAAAATCAAACCTTTTGGTTTTCATGCATTATTACCATTTAATACTTGAGGACGCCAACCAAGTGCGTTTCCATTACGTTCTGTAGAGCTTTACACTATTTAAGAATTATTAACTTTTTTGCGTAGCTTAGATATTTAGAACACGTACTAATGAACAAGTTCCTTTCCTTCAGTAATACTCATTCTGTTAGGTACTTTATCTAATGTCAGATTCTGCACCTGTAAAATATCCCCAGTTGCCAGACTGGATCGGAAAGATTTTTCAGCATAGCCTCTGCAAGCCAGTAGGTGGAGTCCTGCAGCTCTGCGCTAACTTCGCTCCATTCTGGAAGTGACGACTTGGAGCTGCATGTAGGCAACACCCAGGCACGCTGATGTCAGGTTCTTTCTGCACCTCATCCAAGGAGTCCAAAAACAAATTGTGCAAGTGTGCAGACCTTTAATTTGGGACATTTTTAAACATTTTTGCTATGACTGTTTTTGCTAGCTGTATAACTCTGTGCACTTTACCCCTGTTTATCAGTGGTAAAGTGTCTGTGCTCCTCCTTTAAACACAATTAATTAGTATACTCCAAACGTGTATATTTAACTTGCATATTCAGGCCTCGAAAAATCATGACAGCTTTAGTAGACCTGCAGATCTAGTAACTTGAATAATATAGTCTGCCTAACTGTACTGTTCTTGACCAGTAACCAGTCTCAAATTGTGTGATCCTAGCCAAATACTTTATTTAATAGCTGCCTTTTTCTTCAATATTAAATAAGAAAGCACCTTCAAATATGCAAATTCAGCATATCAGCTGTACAAAAAAAAGTTTTTCAATTTAATAGACTAAACATTTGCTCCATGTATAATAAGAAGGGGCAACCGGCTAAAATATGCAACGCATGGCCTCGTAAAACCCTTAACTGAATGGGTGTCGATCTGGCTTCCTGAAACGTGGGGAGGCGCGAAGTCGACCCCGACTCCCCAGAACCGTGCTTAGAGCATTAGTGCTCCTTACCTCATTTGTCAACAGACAACAGAAGAGGCAAAGATGAAGTCCTTTTGGACTTCTTTTTCTTGTGCCTCTTCCCCGAGTGCCCCTCGACCTTGAGTGAGAGAAAGAGGACTTGAGGCTCCGGGGGCAGTCCCTTGACCATCGAGGGCAGTCCCTTGACATCCTCTTCTTCGAATGTGATCGGGATCTCTACGGAGTCTTCTGGCCGATGTCGACTGCTTGGCCGCAAGGCGCTTAAAAAAATCGCTCCCACAAGGCCTTCAGAGCCTTGGCCCAACAGTCCCAGCACAATTTTATGTCATGGTCGCGCTCGAGACACTAGAGTCAGACGAGGTGGGGGTTCGTTACCAACATTGCACAGTGACAGGCGCCCCTCGGTTTAAACCCTGTCCTTCTAGAAGACATAGTTCGACAAATAGAAAAGTAAGCACTCAGCCTCATAGGGATGGAATTTTGACCCTTAGTATTCATGCTTAGTAAGCATTATGTTACTTACCCTGTAAGCATCTATTCTTGGTATGTAGTTAACCACTGCCTAGGGAGAGGGACTGCTTTACAGTCCATGCAAAGCATGTGCATCTATAGAACACATGCCTCAAATGGATTAGGTTAGCTATACTGTAAGCATCTGTTCTTGGCATGTAGTGC
Organism: Lissotriton helveticus; assembly: GCF_964261635.1. Lineage (NCBI taxonomy): Eukaryota > Metazoa > Chordata > Amphibia > Caudata > Salamandridae > Lissotriton > Lissotriton helveticus. The sequence continues at coordinate 1,477,610,826 of NC_136065.1, forward strand.
TGTAGAGTCACATGATTAGTATAAGTACGGCATCTAGTGATGGGCACGGATGATTACAAGTTGTTTTTGTCCCAGAAAGCTTTCTTAGAGTCACAAGACTCCTCCTTTTGGGAATAATGCGCATGGTCATCAACACCATCTTCAGATTGTTTTGCCGTGGGTAGATGAGAATATAAGAATGCTGTGTATGTAAGCATTGATATGTCCTTGCGTTAGTATGAAATAAAGTGTACCTTTTTTGGGAATAAGGAAGAATAGTGAATATTCCCCTGTTCTGTGAAATTGTGGTGGAACTAGTCCTATAGCTCCTTTTTGCAAAAGAGCTGCTAGGACAACTATACTTCCTAATACCCAAAAAAGACGGATTCCTCAGGCCCATTCTAGATCATTACATAATATCAGAGCATTTCCACATGGTCGCTCTTCAAGAGATCATCCCTATAGTTGTTTTGTTGTTGAGGTTCATCCACAAGTTTTATTTTGTGAACCAGTAAACCAATAAAACAAAATTGGTATATAGTAATTGGTATATTGAAACAGGATATCCTTTAGATCGAAGGTTGGTATGAAGTCTACTTTTTGTAGTAAAGGGATGGGATAAACCAGTGAACCAGTAAAGGGAAGAACCTGAGGTATCAGTGGAAGATGTCCTTGCCCCTTGTTTGTAACTGGCCCACGAAAGGAACATCTATAGGTGTTAGTTTGTAGATCTCCCATTGATTTTGCTACCTCAGTATCCTTTTTCATTTTCTCAAGGACTGTGTCCACTTGAGGGCTGAAGAGATGTTCCTTATCAAATGGAAGATTTAATATGGTTTGTTGTATCTCAGGTTTGAAACCGGATACCCTTAACCATGTACGTCTTCCTATTAGGACACTGGTATTTATACTTCTAGCTGCAGTGTTGGGTGCATCTAATGCACACGTAATGGAATTGTTGGTGATAAGTTTGCCTTCATTGACAATCTCTGGATCTCTTTTTATGTACTCTTCTGGGAGGTGTCGGAGAAGGTCCTCCATTTTGTCTCAGTGGGCCCTGTCATATCTTGCTAGTAACGCTTGACTATTGGCTGTACGCCAATGATTAGCTGCTTGTGCCGCAACTCTTTTATAAGAGCTAGCCATAAGTTCGAACTCCTTTTCTGGTGGGGGTGCTTCTCCTGTTGTTTAGGAGTTAGCTCCTTTCCTAGCATTGGATACCTCTAATGAGTCAGAGGTTAACTGACCTCTAATAAAAATGGGGTCTGATGGTGGGGGTTTGTATTTCTTATCAATGAGGAGAGTCATTATTCTTGGTTTGACCGGTTGTGTAAAAATGTTATCTGCATGAAATCTCATATCATTTAGAAGCAGAAAATATTGTGTCCCTCTTTGTGAAGTAGACAAAGTCTCAAAGAGGAAATCCTCCTCCATTAAGTCCTTATATAAAGGCACCTGATGAAAAGTGGCTGCTCTAGCTAAGAGATCCTGATAAGATGATGCATCATCAAGTGGTGATGGACGGCTAGGATATAAATCAGGATCAGTGTCAACATGAGGGTTAATATTATAATCCTCCCAAGGATCCCCTGGTTGTTTGTCATCTGGGATGTCCTGATCATCCTATATTGTTGATTGAGGAGACATGTTACCCGACTCAGATAATTCTGGAGAGTGAGGTGGCAGAGTGGGTGGTGGAGGTGTTGATTGCGGTACAGGTGAAGTAGGAATTGGAATGTGCAATGGACTAGTTGCATCATCCTTTCTATTCTTCTCTAGGGGTTGAACAGGAATGTTTAAAGAATCCTCAAAACTAAACTGCTTCTTCGGACTATGTTGATTTGGTGGCTGTACCATAATTGTCTTTGTTCTATGCTGATTTGAAGTGTTGTCTGTTTCGGATCGAGCTTTTGATGAAATTGCTCGAGAATTGGCTCTGGGGAGATTTCTGACCAAAAACAAGGCATTTTGGTGGTGGAAGCTTTGTCTTTGATGGAGGAAGGTTGGATCCAAAATAACAAGTCTTTATTTTCGGTGCTGAGACCAAAGAGTGAGGTGTTCTGGTCTCGGATGGAAGGGATATCGAGGCCCCTGCTGTAGGCCGAACATTCGAAGCCGAGCCGGAGGAAGGAGCATCCAAGTCATGGTTTCGGTTCGTGCCATGGCTTGTGTGCAGTGGCCGCCCGTGAGCAGTTTTCTCGGTGGAAGCTGGGAATGTGGTTTTCGGAGCAGGGGTAGAAGTACTCATGGTACGTTATTTTTGTGCTGGCTGAAGAGTAGCTGAGTCTTCTTCTGACTGGGACACGGAGTCATGTATGTTAAGTGATTCCTCCTGTGCCACTGAAGCGTCTTCTTCCTCATCTTGTCGACAGAAGATGTCGAGGACATCGTCCACTTTTCCTGGCGCTACATTTCTTTTAGTCTAGTCCATCGATCTCGAAGAGTCTCCTTAGACCAGAAAGACTTACAGGCCTCACAGGTGCCTTCTCGATGTTGGGGCGAGCGACATAAGTCACAAAAAGGATTTTGGTCTGTGTGAGGGTATTTGGTGAGGCACTTCGGACAGAAACGGAATGGTCTGCGTTCTGTTAGCAGGTCACTCTCGATCTCATTGGAAATGGAGAAGTGTTGCCCAGCTGGACTTGGCCCGTAGGCCAAGGGAACAAATACAAAATCCAATAATATGAAGTCTAATTATGAGAGGTCTACGATACCGATTGATACAATACCGTTGAGAAATATAACTGACCGAAGGAGATCGAACGGGAGTGCAAGATACTACATCTGAACCCTTTGGCGGAAAAAAACAATCTGAAGATGGTGTCGATGACCATGCGTATTATTTCCAAACGGAGGAGTCACACAGCCGCTTAACTCAAAGGAAACATCTTGAGACAAAAATATCTTGCAATTATCCGAACCCAACACTAGATGGCAGACTTATGCTAAGCATGTGTATCTACAGACATAGGTTAGTTGTAGATTGATTACCTTAGAACTTCCCCCAGGCGTCAGACTGGATCCAGAGATTTTTCTTAGCACTACCCATGTGTGTCGGTAGGTGGCGTCAGTCAACTCCGCATCCATCATCGGCTTCGTGGTTGCTGGGATGACGTCCCAGTGCCTACTTAGATGCCTCCCTGCACGCTGACGTCAGTTCTAACACAGCTTTCCACACCAGAAGCACAGAGCCATGAAAGACACTGACCACTGGTGTGCCACAACTAGAGCCCTGTAAGGGAGTCCCTATCCCTAGAAGTCAGTTCGCAGATCGGGGAGGATGGGGGGGGCGGTAAGGAATCTACAACTAACCTATGTCTCTTACAGATACATCGTTACCGAAGGGAAGTAACTTGTTCATCTGAAAGAGATAGATAGTTATTGATTCCTTACCTTCTAATCGATACACCAGTAATACCATCCCCGGAGAAAGGGTCTGCAAACCAAGTTCAGACAAAAATGTCCTGGAGGACCAAAGGGGCAAAAAAGCTGTCCCTCCAAACTTGACTGTCCAGGCAGTAATGTCTGGTGAATGTGTGCAGAGATGCCCATGTTGCCGCCTGGCAGATATCAAGGAGTGGGACTTCATGTGCCAGTCAGTGGTTGCTGCCAAAGCCCTAGAGAATGAGCATGCAGCCCCACTGGAGGATCCTACTAAGTTAAAGAGTAGCAGATCTTTATGCAAAGGACAATCCATCAAGAGATGGTACGTTTTTGAACAGCCCGGCCTTTCTTGGCATCCACAAATCAAATAAAGAGTTGATCATCCATCCAGAAATCTTTGGTGCCGTCAAGGCAGAATGGCAGCGCACGTTTAGGGTCCAGACGGTGGAGTCTCTCATTCTCCTTGGAAGTATGGGAAGGTGGGAAAAAAATGGCAAGGTGACAGATTGTCCTACATGAAATGGTGTAACCACTTTAGGAAGGAACTAAGGCCTCGTTCTAAGCACCACTGTATCCTGATGCACAGAGAAGAAAGGGGGCTTGGAAGACAAAGCTTAGGTGCGAGCAGAGGTGATGGCTACAAGGAAGGCAGTTTTCAGGGTAAGGAGTCTAAGAGGACCGTTATGAAGGGTATGTAACCTTTACCACGCATTTTTTACAACGAAATACCATTACCACGCATTTTTTACAACGCAAAAACTTTTACAACGCATACTTTTACAACGGATACAATTACAACGCAAGTACTTTTACAACGCATGTACTTTACAACGCATTTTTTGGGTACAGGGGTATTTTAAGGGTTAAGGGCTAGGTTTGGGTTTTTGGGTAAAGGGGTATTTTTAGGGTTCAGTGCTAGGTTTGGGTTTTTGGGTAAAGGGGTATTTTTAGGGTTCAGGGCTAGGTTTGGGTTTTTGGGTAAAGGGGTATTTTTAGGGTTCAGGGCTAGGTTTGGGTTTTTGGGTAAAGGGGTATTTTTAGGGTTCAGGGCTAGGTTTGGGTTTTTGGGTAAAGGGGTATTTTTAGGGTTCAGGGCTAGGTTTGGGTTTCTGGGTAAAGGGGTATTTTTAGGGTTCAGGGCTAGGTTTGGGTTTTTGAGTAAAGGGGTATTTTTAGGGTTCAGGGTTAGGTTTGGGTTTTTGGGTAAAGGGGTATTTTTAGGGTTCAGGGCTAGGATTGGGTTTTTGGGTAAAGGGGTATTTTTAGGGTTCAGGGTTAGGTTTGGGTTTTTGGGTAAAAGGGTATTTTTAGGGTTCAGGGCTAGGTTTGGGTTTTTGGGTAAAGGGATATTTTTAGGGTTCAGGGCTAGGTTTGGGGTTTTGGGGTAAAGGGGTATTTTTAGGGTTCAGGGCTAGGTTTGGGTTTTTGGGTAAAGGGGTATTTTTAGGGTTCAGGGCTAGGTTTGGGTTTTTGGGTAAAGGGGTATTTTTAGGGTTCAGGGTTAAGTTTGGGTTTTGGGGTACAGGGGTACAAGGTAAAAATAAATTAAAATTAAAATTAAATTTAAATAAATTTTATTAATTTTAATTAAGAGGTACAGGGTAAAAATAAATTTAAATTAAAATAAAAATAAAATAAATTATATTAATTTTAATTAATTACATTTTTAAAAATATATTATATACTTACCAATACTTACGTTGTAATGGGATGCGTTGTAAAGGTATATGCAATGTAAAAAAATGCGTTGTAATAGTACTTCATTGTAATGGATCCTGCGTTGTAAAAATTGCGTGGTAAAGGTAGGCGTTGTAAAAGGATGCGTGGTAACGTCATACATCCGTTATGAAGATGCTCAAAGGGGGCACACAAGATATGTTAGAAGAAGATTCAAGTCCCACTGGGGCATTATGAAAGGAGATGGAGGAAATAGATGAGTAATGCCCTTAAAGAATCTATTTACAATAGGAGACTTGAATAAGGATGGCTGATCTGGTAACCGAAGAAAAGCAGAGATAGCAGCAAGATAGCATTTGAGAGTGCCCAGAGCAGAACTCTGCTGGGCCAAAGAAAGTATATATAAGAGGATCTCTGAACGAGGGGCAGAAAGGGGATCCACAGCCTTTGCTGTGCACAATGTCACAAACTTGTTCCATCTACAGACTTATACCGATTTAGTGAAGGGACGCCTGGCTGCCAAGATGACATTACAGACTTTGGGCGGAAGGTTGAAAGCTGTCAACTGCCGCCACTTAATTCTGGTGAAGAACCGATCCTGCTGCTGTGACAGAAGATCTTTCCAAAGGGGCAGTCTGATTGGAGGATCGATGGCCATGCTCAGGAGATCGGGGTAGTAGACTTTTTGTGCCAAGTCCAGAGCCACAAGAATAACTTGGGCCCAGTCGCCCTTGATCTTCTTGAGCACTCAGGGAAGAAGTGGTACAGACGGCAAGACGTACAGGAGGCCGCAGTTCCACTCGCGACAAAACGCGTCGTCAAGAGAGTGCCGCCTTGGAAACTCCAATGCGCAATACTGCCGACATTGCGCATTCTTTTCAGCGGCGAACAGATCCAACCAAGGCTCACCCCACCACTGAAAGAGACCTTGCAACCACCTCCGAATTAGGACACCAATCGTGACCAACGGCTGAGTTTGACCGCCCAGGAATTCAGAGAACCAGTCAGGTGTTGAACCACCAGGGTCATGCCCTGATGTTCCACCCATGTCCAGGGACAAAGAGCCTCCTGACATAGGGTCCAAGACCCCATCCCGCCCTGTTTGTTGCAGTACCACATACCGGTGATGTTGTCTGTGAACACCTGCACCACTTTCCCTTTGACAGAGGGAGGGAATGCATTCAGTGCCAGTCGGAGCTCCAGTAAGTTGATATGGAGCCCAGACTCTGCCGGAGAGCAGACGCCTCTGATCTCCGCCTCTCCCAGATGGCCACCACATCCAAGGAGTGATGCATCTGTCATCACTGTTAGATCTGGTTAGGAAAGGGAGAGGGATCTGCCTATGACCCAAGCTTGGTTTGTTATCCACCACTGCAATTGTTGTGCAGTTCCCTTTGCGATCTGAACATAATCGGAAAGATTCCCCAGATGCTGCGCCCACTGGAACTTCAGGTTCCACTGCAGAGCCCATATATACCATCTGGCATGATCCACCAGCAGGATGCAGGAGGCCATGAGGCCCAGCAGCTTCTGAGTCATTCTTAAGGAAATCTGGGATAGAAGCCGAAACATCATAGTCCAAACATCCCAGACTCGCTGCTTGAGAGGATAGGTCCGAAACTGCAGTGTCCAGAACAGCTCCGATGAAAGGGAGCATCTGAGAGGGAGTCGGGTGTGACTTCGGCACGTTTATAGTGAACCCCCAGCAAGAGGTCCGCCGTAGTCTGGAGGTGGGAGACGGCAGCCTGGGGCGAACTTGCCTCCAACAGCCAGTCGTAGAGCTAGGGGAAGACTGGAACCCATTATCTGCCCAAATGAGCTGCGAGCACCGCCGCCATCTTCCTGAACACCCGAGGGGCACTAGTAAGGCCAAAGGGGAGCACAGTGGACTGAAAGTGCTTGTGGCCCACCGTGAACCAGAGACAGCGTATGTGGGCTGGCACGACGGGAATATGGAAATAGGCATCCTGCAAGTCCAACGCCACCATCCAGTCTCAGGGGTCGAGGGCAGACAGGACCTGGGAAAATGTGAGCATTTTGAACTTCTCCTTCCAGAGGAAGCTGTTGAGGGTCCAGAGGTCTAGAATAGGACACAGGACTTTGTCCTCTTGTTCAGCAGAAAGTAGCGGGAATAGCAACCACGACTACTTCTGGCACAGGGCCCTCTCTATAGCCCCCTTGGCCAAGAGAGCTGAAACAATATCAGCGACCATTATGCCGACGACAGATATGGAGACGACCGACACCACCTACCCACAGGCAGGGGTACTACTACGAAAAATCTTTGGATCGAGTCTGACGCCTGGGGGAATTTCTAAGGTAAGGAATCTACAAATAACTGTCTCTTTCAGATCATAGCATTTTTAACAATTCTGGCTAGAATTGTGGCACCCGGCAGAACCACTTGTAGTTTATTATTGTATACTCAGGAACCCAGGGTATTCTGAGGGAAACAGGGCAACCCCACTATATTTAATATTCCCTGTGATGGATGGCAGGAAAGTTTCGGCAGCAAGCATAAAGACCTCAACTGCAGCATATTGATGTGACAGTGGGTCTCTGCCAAGGTCCTCTGATCTCCACTTCTGCCAGATGACCTCCCCAACTCTGCAGAGACACATCTGTCACCACCATCTGCTCTGGGTGGGGTAGGGAGAGGGGTCTGCCGCTGGTCAAATTGTGGTCCAGCAGCCACCACTGCATATCTTTTGCAGTCTCCTCTGAAACCTGGAATCTGACGGATTCCCTTGGTGCTTGTCCCACTGAGACTACAGATCCCACTGCAGAGTCTGCATATGTTATCTGTCATGGTTGAGAGGAGGATGTAGGCGGCCAGCAGGCCAAGAAGCCTCAGAGTCATCCTCATTGAGACCCAGGACATAATCTGGAACATCGGGATCATAGCCATGTCCTAGACCAGTTGTTCTGGTGGAAAGGCTCTAAAGTACATTGTATCCAGGAGGTCTCAGATGAAAGGGAACCTCTCCAAAGTAATCAGGTGTGAGTCTGGCACATTGATTGTGAGCCCAAACAATGTAAGGAGGTTCACTATCATCTGGAAGGGGTCCATGACTGACAGTGGCGAGCCTGCCATCAACGGCCAGTCATCATGGTAGGGAAAAACAAGTACCCCGGCGTATGAAGGTACTTTGCGACCACCTCCATCACCTTTCTGAACACTCATGGGGCCTTGGTGAGGTCAGAGTGGAGTTCGACAAACTGAAAATACGTGTTGTCAACCTTAAACCACAGCATGAGCATCCTGAAGAACAAGTTACTTACCTTCGGTAACGATACATCTGTAAGAAACATAGGATAGTTTTAGATTCCTTACCTTAGAATTACCCCCAGGAGTCAGACTGGATCGGGAAAGTTTTTCTTCAGCAGTACACCTGTGCCTCAAAAGGTGGCGTCGGTCGGCTCCGCGTTTGTCGTTGGCATTTTGATCGCCTGAATGACATTGCAGTAGATACTTAGACGGCGCCCTCGCGTGCTGACGTCAGTTCTGTACATGACTTTCCACACCAGAAGAGCAGAGCCATGCAAGACACTGACCACTGGTGCACAAAACTAGGGCCCTGAAAGGAGTACCCTAACCCTAGAAGTCAGTTCGCAGAACGGGGAGGATGGGTGGGGTGGTAAGGAATCTATAACTAACCTATGTTTCTTACAGATATATCATTACTGAAGGTAAGAAACTTGTTCATCTGAAAGAAAGAGTTAGTTATAGATCCTTACCTTAGATTAGATACCCCAGCAATACCAACCCCAGAGGTGGGTCAGCGAACCAAGTTCACACCAGAAAGTGCTGGAGAATAGAACGGCCAAAGAAGCCGTCTCTCCGGACTTGGCTGTCCAGGCAGTAGTGTTTTGTGAATGTGTAGAGCTATTCCCAAGTAGCTGCCTGAAGATGTCATTGAAGGGGACTCCTCGTCCTAAAGCAGTAGTAGCTGCCGTCGCCCTGGTGGAATGGGCCCGCAGCCCCACTGGAGGCTTTTCTTTCGCCAAAGAATAGCACGCTTTAATGCACCAAACAACACATCTAGAGATGGTCCGTTTATGCACAGCCTGACCTTTCTTGGCGCCAACAAAGAGCTGGTCATCCACCCGGAATTTCTTTGTGCGATCCAAATAAAATGAAAGCGCGCGTTTTGGATCCAGACGGTGGAGTCTCTCTTCCTCTTTGGAAGGATGCGGAGGTGGAAAGAAGTTGGGAAAAGTGATGGTCCGTCCGATATGGGAAGGAGTAACCACTTTGGGAAGTAAGAATGGACAAGTTCTAAGGACAACCATGTCCAGATAGACAATCAGAAAAGGAGGATTTGAAGAAAGAGCTTGGAGCTCACTCACCCTGTGGGCAGAGGTGATGGCCACCAGGAAGGCAGTTTTTAAAGTCAGAAGCTTGAGAGGACAGTTATGTAGCGGCTCAAAGGTAAGAACCAAGTTCATGTCCAACCGGGGCATTACGAAGGGAACAGGAGGAATAAGATGAGTAATGCCATTAAGGAAGCGATTTACAACAGGGGACCTAAAAAGAGAAGGCTGATCAGGAAGCCTAAGAAAGACTGAAATGGCCGAGAGGTAGCCTTTTATAGTGCCCAGAGCAGAGCCCTGCTGGGCCAAAAAAAAGGAGGAACAAGAGAACCTTAGAAGGAGGGGCAGAAAGGGGATCCACAGCCTTCGCTGCACACCATGCCACAAATTTGATCCATCTACAGGCATATGCCGTCTTAGTGGAGGGACGCCTGGCTGCCAAGATAACATCACAGAATTCGGGAGGCAGGTCAAACGATGTCAACTGCCGCTGCTCAATCTCCCCGCAAGTAGGTGGAGGATGGACAGGTTCGGGTGGAGGACCGTCCCCTACTGCTGCGACAGAAGATACTCCCAAAGAGGCAGTCTGATCGGAGGATCGATGGCCATGTGTAGCAGCTTGGGATACCAGATTCTTCGTGCCCAATCCGGAGCCACAAGAATGACTTGGGCCCGTTCGTGCCTGATCTTCTTCAGCCCTCTGGGCATAAGTAGTATAGGCAGAAAGGCATATAGAAGACTTTAATTTCGCTCACGACGAAAAGCGTCGCCTGGTGAGTGCCTCCTTGGAAATTGCTGACATTGCGGGTTCTCTTTGGTGGGGAACAGATCTAACCAAGGCTCTCCCCACCGTTGAAAGAGACCTTGCACCACCTCCGAGTGAAGACGTCATTCGTGATCCATCATGCACCTGCGACTCTCTTCGTCCACCCTGGCGTTCGGTGAACCTGGCAGGTGTTAAGCCACCAGGAATATGCCCTGATGTTCCAGCCATGTCAAGAGGCAAAGGGCCTCTTGACATAGGGACAAGGACCCCATCGCCTTGTTTGTTGCAGTACCACATGGCAGTGGTGTTGTCCGTGAACACCTGCACTACTCTTTCCCGGACGTGGGAAGGTATGCTTTGAATGCAAGACGAATCGCCCGAAGCTCCAGAAGGTTGGTGTGGAGCACAGACTCTGCCAGAGACCAGAGGCCTCGATCTCCATCTTCCCCATGTGGCCACCCCATCCCAGAAGTGATGCATCGGTCACCACTGTGAACTCTGGTTGGGGAAGGGAGAGGGATCTGCTGTCGACCCAATCCTGGTTCATTAGCTATCACTGTAATTGGTGTGCAGGGCCCTCAGAGATCTGGATGCAATCGGACAAGTTCCCCTGATGTTGCGCCACAGGAACTTCAGGTGCCAATGCAGAGCCCGCATATACCATCTGGCATGGTGCACCAGCATGATGCAGGAGGCCATCAGGCCCAGTAGCCGGCAGGGTCATCCTGACCAAAACCAGGGATAAAGGCTGAAAGAACGGAATCATAGCCCAAATATCCTGGACTTGCTGTTCGGGAGGATAGACTAGAAACTGCGTCGTGTCCAGAACCGCTTGATGAAGAGAGGGAGTCAGATGTGACTTCGGCGTTCTTGTTGATGAAGCACCCCAGCGAATGCAGGAGGTCGACTGTAGTCAGGAGGTGGGAGACGACACCCTGGGGCGAACCCGCCTTCAACAGACAGTAGTCGAGATAGGGGAAGAATGGAATCCTTGAGCTGCCATCACAGCCACAGCTATCACTTTTGTGAACACTTGAGGGGCGCTGGTAAGGCCAAAAGGAAGCACGGTAAACTGAAAGTGCTTGTGGCCTACCATGAAACGTAGAGAACGCAGGTGGGCTGGCAGGACGGGGATGTGAAAGTAAGCGACCTGAAAGTCCAACGCTACCATCCAGTCTCCAGGGTCGAGGGCAGACAGGACCTGAGCTAGCATCAACATTTTGAACTGGCTGTGATGGACTGACCCGCCCTCTGGCCCCCAGAACTACGGTGGTTACCATAGCCCAGGCCGTGCAGGGGCTGAACAGCTTGCGCTGGCCTGTGGCTCTGGGCGGGACGTGGTGGGGCACCCCTTCCGTAGCCACAAAAGGGGCGAAAAGCAGACTGTGCAGGGCAGGTGGTGGAGAGGCCCAAAGACCTGGCTGTAGCCCGAGAGTCCTTAAAGTGCTCCGAATAAGCGACGGCCATCAAAGGGCATGTCCATAAGAGTGGATTGGGCATCCTATGAAAAACAAGTCGACCTCAACCTGGCGTAGCGTCGGAAGGCTACCGACGTGGATATCGCCCTGCCTAGTGAGCTGGCGTATCCAGCCCACAGCAGATGGTAAACTTTGCTGAGTCTCTACCTTCGGCAACTACACGGTAGAGTACGACCCAGACCTCCTCCAGGCACTGGGGCAGCACTTGCGCCACCGTTTCCCAAATGAAGTGGGTATAAAGGCCCAACAGACATGCAGTGTTTACCGACCGCAGTTCCAAGCTGGAGGAAGAAAACATCTTCTTCCCAAGATGGTCCAGCTTTTTGAATTCCCTATCAGGTGGTGCGTTAGGGAATGAGTCTTTAGAGGTGGAAGCTTGAACCACCAAGCTCTCAGGGGTGGGGTGTTGGGAGAGGAAAGATGGGGAGTGCCCGTAGCCGGTCGGTGGCGTCGGTCAATCATCTTATCCACACCAGGCCCTGTGTTGCGCCTGGACCAGGTGCCCAAAAGGATGTCAGTGAGGGCTTCATTAAACAGTAGCAGGGGCTCCGAAGAGCTCGCCACCGGTTGAGGCACCTCTGTCAGGAGGTCAGTCCTGACTGCCACCGTAGGTAGCTCGAGGTGGAGAGCCTCAGCCGCCCTACGCAACACCACAGCGTAAGTCGCTCCCACCTCGATAGCCACGGTATGAGTAGACAACATGCCAACTAGCTTCCCCAAGTTCCTCTCTCCAGTCAGGTTCATAGCCTAACTGGTCCTCTCCCAGTCCTCCTCTTCCTCTTCTGGTCTAAAAGAGCCAGGGTAGAACAAGGGCACAAAAGTACCCATTGATGCTGGTCTGACTCCGTGTTTACATCGAGGTGGAGGCCGGGATCGACGACGGCTGGGGACACAGCCGACGCCGGCTGCGGACGTGGTACCAGTGGAATTGGTGCTGGGGAAGGTCTAACTAGGTCAAACAGTGTCAATCCGAATCCAGGCCTGGATTTAAGGGGACCATGCCGCGCCGGGGCCGAAGCCCCCGGCATCCAAGGCCTAGAGCCCCCAGCTGAGTCCGCGGGGCTCGAAGGCGCTGAGTCGAGCTGCCCAAAGATGGCATGCACCGCTTTGTAAAAGTTACCTAGCTGGGCAGGGGTCGCTCGTGGTCCCGGGAAGGCTGGAGTCGACCCGTCAGGCTCCACACACGGAGCAGCGGGAGGGGCACCACCCACATCCCTTGTCGCGACGGCCAACAGACCGTGAGAAGTCGAAGAGCGGCGATGCTTCTTCAACTTCTTCTTGTGCTTTGACTTACCTAACCCCAAATGCGGAGACTTGGAAGATGAATGATGATGATGGCTCCGCGACAGGTCCCTCGACCTCCCACACGACGGGGACCTCGACTGCCAGGCCTCGAAAAGCTTTCGGGACTGCTCCCGCAAAGACTTTGGATTCATGGTCCGGTAGTCGGAGCACGACTTGGGGTCGTGGTCGTACTCCAAGCAGAACAGGCACACATGGTGCGGATCCGTCACCGACATCAGTTGGCTACACGAACCGCAAGCCTTGAAGCCGGGCATTCCTGACGTGCACAAGGAGTCAAAGACTCGAAAACGGTGTCGACAAAATGTCAGTCAAAAAGTGGAGGTACCGCTCTCACCGGATCTGCGCTGGCTGGCGCGGAAAAAGAAAGAACTGACGTCAGCGCGCGAGGGCGGCGCCTATGTAGCTACAGTGACATCATCCCGGCGACCACGACCAACGCGGAGCAGACCGACACCAGCTTTCGACGTGCAGTGGTACTGCTGGCGAAAAACATTCCGGATACAGTCTGGCGCCTGCGGTAATTCTAAGGTAAGTAATCTATAACGAACTGTTTTTTTTCAGATTTTGTCCTTCAACAGGAAGCAGTTGAGGGGTCTAAGATCTAAAATATGCAGCTGTCAACTACCATTTTTCCGCACAAGGAAATAGCATGAGTAACATCCAGTTCTCATCTCTAGGGCAGAGATCAGCTCTATGGGTGCTTTCTCCAAAACGGCCTGAACTACTTGCTGTAAAATAGACAAATGGTCATGCCAGAGGAGCTGGGGTTTGGTAATTGTGATGCCCCTTCTTGTCTGGACATTGCCAGATCCACTACCCTGACAGGTCTATTGTGCCAGTTGTAGAGGTGGTGGGCCTTGGAGCATTTACTGTTGTCTAAAGAGGGGCAAACGTGTTGAGGCTACTGCTTTGTGTGTACTGAAAGACCGAAGGAGTGTCCAGTAGGTCTATCCTGTATAAAGGGCTTAAGGGCAGAGTCTTCCTCTCACCAAAAAGCTGAGCTTCTTTAAAAGGCATATATATGACTGGCACCTGAATGTCACCTCAGAAAACCTGTGGATCTCATTTCCACGTAGGACTGGAAAACACACTACTGCCAATAGCTCTGCATGAGCAAGCTGTAGTGTTCAGGCCTGACATACTACGCTGCATCTTGGCCATCTAGAATGGTCTATTCCAAATTGGTGCAAAATTCTTCTGGGACTGCTGGTAAGATCTCAGTGACCGAGTCCCATTATGCTTGAGACTATCTTCCCAGCAAACAGCTGGTGCTGACGGACCTGAGGGTGAGGCTGGCAGAACGCCTTCCAAAATTCCATCATTCTTTTAGACTCTGTCTAGGACGGTAGAGGGAAAATAAATTGGGGTAACCCTGCTAGTAGAAGCTAGAACAATCTGCCTCTCAAGAGTAGGATGGTGTCATTCAGAGCGGATCTGAGGTAATGTATTGCTTGTCTGTTTACAGGTGGTCAAGCACAGGTTTTGGTCAAAGTACCCATGAGAATGTCTGTCAGGGCCTCGTTGGATGGCAGTTGGGGTTTCTCCAGCTTGTATCACTTCAATGAAGCCATTAGTTTACATTAAAGGAAGTATCCAAACTTCGGCCACTCGTCTGATGATCATGTCGAATGAAGCACACCCTCCCATGGAAGGACCCGGGATAAAGAAAAACCCTACATTAGGGGACGTATCCACCCCACTAGCTCCAGCAGGTCCATATGAACATTGTCATTACCATACTATGAGGAAAATTCGTGCTGACCATCACCACCACTGCCAAGAGCTAGTTGGCTCTGGTCACAGTCCGATCCGAAAAGTTGTTAGAGTACTGCTCATAGGGAAAGGGAGTGTCTTATCAGAATCGGAATTTATGTGGGCCTGGCATGTAGGAAGTGAATTATAGAATGGATTTGGCCAAGGACGAGACAGATTCAGTTGGCAGTAGGACAAGATTATGGGCGTGATTTCCTCATCCGGCATCGGTGCCAGCTTCGACGCGGCAGGAAACAGCGTGGATCGTGGTACCGGCTGTAGAGATGGCTCCAGATTCGTAGCTGAACCCAAGGCCTGTTAAGAAGGCAGACGTTGCCTAGGGCAGACTCACTGGCGCTAATCCTACTGGAGGGTGTGGTATCTTCATCTTTGCCATGCATTCTTCTCTTAGTGCTATGTCCCCTACTGCTCAGCCAAAGTGATGTGCAGTAGACATGAATCTGGTGGGGCATGATATGAGTTCTTGAGGTATTAGTTTCCACTTGTTGTTGTTCCTAGACCTAACATCTCTAGCTTTGACGGGGCATATAAAGTATTTAAGTAGAGTATTTGAACATCCTCTTAAACATCAGCAAAAAATAGACTGGCTGCTCGATCTCTGACAACATCTCAATGAGGAACTGATCTTCAACCACATGAACCTTGTAATGGAATGTTGCGCTTTAGATGACCGAGTGGTATGCAGTGGTATTGTCAGTTGGTGTGGGTTTATGAACTACACCTCCAAAGATGCGTCGTCAAGAGGATCAACATTATGATCATGCAGCAGTCCATAGTCCATGGGTTTTGAGTAATCACAAGTGTGTGGTTGATCTGCAGTGGGATCCTTAACTGGGTCTGTATGAAAGACTTTGCTAGGGCTGTTGACTCTACAGGTGACGATGTAATTAGTTGTCTAAGCTCAGTAGGCTCTGTCTTCTTCGGAATGATGCACGACTTGAGCTTTTCTGAGACTACCTTCTTAAATGGGAAGTGAGTTTTTTTTTTTAATGTTCGGTACAGACCAGAGACAGCTATGCCTTAAGTCCAGAACAGCCTCTAAAGAGGCCTTTGCAGTCTGTGCCAGTCACTATTTCTGAGCTATCACAGCCCCCATCCCTAAAAGCATCAAGACCCTGAGTTCAAACCTCTACCCTGTATCACATCCGCTTGGCCCTCAAAGTCTACACTGCCCGCCTAAGGACAGACATTGATTTTAAAGCTAAGGCTGGGGGGCATGTCCAAGATGGCGACCGCATAGGACACTTTTTGCGGTCGCTCATGCCCGCCATGTACTATAGCCTTACAATCGCATTCCATCCGCCGTCTTCGGAGGCAAGGGACACACGCACTGTCTAGGTGGCATCCAGCGACTGCCCACTGAGTTCCTAGATGACTGCTGCAACCTCGCCAAATGCAGAAGGAGACCGCGTGGTTGCCGAGCCCCGGGTGAGGCGAGGGAGTTCAGCTGCTGCAGTCCGCCGCAGAGTGGCCGAGGACCAGATCGCTCTGTAAAAGATATGCTACAGGCCATGACCGCGAGTCAGGGAACGGAGATGGTGGCGGAAGGGACGGACAGAGCAGATGCACCACCTACAAAGGCCTTCATGACCTCGCTCTTCTCAGCACTCAAGGAGGACCTCCAGGAACTCAAAGACCAACTGGCAGTGGATATCCGTGAGGTCCGTCGCGATGTCTCAGAAATAGGAGACCGGGTTGCGATGTAGGAGGAGCACGAAAACTGGCGCGACGAAGAAATAGAAATGATGCAACAGGAAATTCTTATTCTCAAAGAGCAGCATATTTAACTACAGGGGCAGGCGAGGACATAGAGAACCGCTCACACCATAACAATGTTCGCATCCGAGGTGTGAGACAAGGAGCGGAGGAAGGTGATATTGGGGAATTTGTCCAAGCCCTTTTTCGACATATCCTAGGCCCGGAACACACAACAGAGATCCAAAATCGATAGGGTACATCGGGTTGCCCTGCCCCTCCGGAACACTGCTCCTCAGCCGGATATCCTAGCTTGTGTTCGCAATTTCCAACTAAAAGAACTTATCCTACGTAATGCCAGGGAAACGCAACCTCTACAATTCCGCAGCCTTACTCCATTGCTTTATCAGGACCTTTCTGCAGTTACACTGCTCAAACGACGAGAATTCCAGCCCATCACTCAACATCTGAGGGAAAAAGGGATCCCCTATGCGGGAGGCCACCCCTTCCGTATCATCTTTAAATTTGAGGTGAAACTACGCCAATTGAGATCTTTACAAGAAGCCTCCGACCTTTTGGGTCTTTCTCCTCCGGCCCGTCATGTCCACAAAAGGCATCAACCTCCAGTAACAACAGACCAGACCGTTGGCAGACTGTGGGCAAGCCCTCTTCGCCGCCCCATGGTCCAGACGCAGCAGCAAAAGGGAAAGAGAGGTAAAACGTCCTAGCCTCACTGGCCAGCAGCCCTGCAAATTCATCCCCGCCTGACACTCTTACCTAGCTCAAGCATGGAATTCGCAACTTGGACGGGCCGAAGGGCCGTCACCCTTTTGTCTACATGGACCTGAATCGTCACCACACCCCAGAACTATGTTACTCGGACGGACATATGTCATCCCCGCACTGTTGCGGGTTTTCCCTTTATGACACTCAAGCTGGCCGGTCCAGGATCGGTCTTGCAACGCCTTTGCTACTCATGTTGCTTTGTTCTTGGGGTTGTTTTTTCTTTTTTGGGATAGGATGGGTTCTCTCCTCAGTGAGTCCTTCTATCAGCTCCATACATAGCAACCGACACACACCTGCCCATTTCCATCCACCACGTCCTCTCTGCCCTCTTTCCACCCCGGGGAAGCGCGTGCTCCCAGAAAGCTCACCCAACCCCTCCCTTCCTGTCTGGATCTTAAAATAATCAGTCTTAACAACCCAGTTAGGCGGAGGGCAGTTTTATCCCTATTGGAAAATTCGGGAGAGAAATATGCCTCATCCAAGAATCCCACCAATTGCAAGCTGATACCCGCAGTTTGCGGCACAGTCACTTTCCTCACCAGTTCTGGTCCTCTACAAACAGCAAACGAGGAGGGGTGGCCATCCTAGTGGCAAAGCATTTTAGGGGTTAGTTGTGGGGCCTGTCTCGGAGATTAAAGGGCCGCTTTTAGCGCAGCGACTCCAATTAGGCTCATTCTCCTGCACTATTGCTTCCATCTACTCCCCTAATGATTGCCCAGAGAAATTCTTATTAAAGGCCTGCGTTGAGGTGTTTCATTCTCCTGACCCCGTGGTGGAGGTGGGGGCTAACATTAATCTTGTGATGAACGGGGGACTGGATCATTCTGGTTCCCGCACTGGGGGCAGGGGCGCTCTATCAGCGAAAGGAGGGGATTGGCTGCGTGAAGCAGGCATTCGGGATGCCAGGCGCAGCTAACATCCAGATGAGAAGGATTTTTCATATTATTCGGCCGCACACAAGACATATGTCCATCTTGACCACTTCCTAGTCACCCCAGCTGCCTGGGCCTTGGTTACGGAGTCTACCATTGAAGTGAGGGCCCTCTCTGACCACACACACATTATCCTGTCCCTGCGCTTCCCCCG
The DNA here is from genome assembly GCF_964261635.1 of Lissotriton helveticus. Classification (NCBI taxonomy): domain Eukaryota; kingdom Metazoa; phylum Chordata; class Amphibia; order Caudata; family Salamandridae; genus Lissotriton; species Lissotriton helveticus. Next base: position 1,477,629,069 of record NC_136065.1, read on the forward strand.
AACGCTCTGTTTCTGCCCCTCGCTGGCGTCTGCGAGACTCACTGCTTAGGTCCCCAGAGGTAGTTGAAGACATCAGGCGATGTATTACTGACTATATATCATCTAACAACAGGAATGACACACCACTCTCTTCGATATGGGAGGTGCTTAAATTAGTAGCCCGGGGAGCTCACATTGCTAAGGCCACCTATGAGAATAAGACCAGACGGACGAAACAAGCAGAGCTAGAGGCTTCCGTTAAAGAATTAGAGGCCATACATAAACGCACGGGTGCTCCCCGAATATGGCGGCAACTGGAAAAAGAGCGCCTTCAGCTCCGACATCTTGATCTAGACGGAGCCAAACATGCAGTGGTTCACCTGAAACACCAGTACTTTGTTGGCTCCAATAAAGGAGGCCACATGTTGGAGCATTGCTTGCGCAGCCAGCAAGAGGTACACACTGTTGAAACACAATGCGATGAGACTAGTCAGTCCCTCTACAGTGACGACCACATAGTGGCTTTTGCCCTATATATGGAGCCTCTGGCCCAACGACTCCAAGACATTCCCCTGGCACGAGGCATCCCATTTGGCTTAGACCATCACCTCATTAGTTTATACACAGACAACCTTATTTTTTCAATTGGCACACCCCCGTCCTCTCTGACGACTATTGTGGATGACCTCCAGACATTCAGTCAGTTCTCCGGCTTTAAAATCAACATGCAGAAATCACAAGTTCTCAATCTCACCGCAAGTCAGCCAACGGTGGAGGCTCTCCAGAATCGCTTTGCCTTTGACTGGGTGTCGGAGGGAATTGCATACCTCAGACTGGTCCTCCACAAAAGTCTTGCAAAAACAGCAGAGGTGAACTACTCTGCTCTAATATCACGGATCGGCAAAGACATAAACCGATGGCATCGCCTTCCCCTGACTTGGTTTGGTAGACTATCTGCGGTTAGAATGAATGGTCTACCGCATGCTTTATATCTATTCCAAACTCTACCACTAGAGCCCCCACCACCCGTTCAGCGAAAGATACAATCGGCGATTGAGGGTTTGTCTGGGGCTGGATCTCACCATGATTACAAAAAACTCAGCTTGAACGGCCTAAGAAGAATGGGGGTCTAGCCTTCCCTAATATCACTCGATACTTCCACGCCTCGCATATACGTTATTTGGTGGAGTGGAACTGTTCCATGACAGAGAACTATAGGCTTTTCTGACCAGGAGTGGGAGGATGTTTTTTATTGGGTGCACCACACTACGTACTCCTCGACCCATACTTAAACAGCTTTTAGGATCGCGAAATATTGGTATTATACCCCTGATAGACTTTCCAAATGGTAATCCCAATGTGACGGTCTCTGTTGGCGGGGATGTGGTAGCCCCGGGACACTTCTCTACCTACTCTGGCATTGCCCAAAACTAACCCGCTACTGGGAAAAGACACAGGACAACATTGATCTGGCCTTCAACACCTCCATACCCCAGCTCCCTGCGTACACTCTCTTAGGCCTCCATAATGCGATAACTTTTCCCCTGTGCTCGCTTAGGGGGCGGCAAATGGCGCTTGCATTGAACGCTGCACTCAGGGTTATACTGACAAGGTGGAAATCAGACAAGATACCGGAGCACACACACTGGTTACACCAGCTATGGAATCTCCTAGCGATGGAGAAGCTTTCTATGGCAGCAGCGAAGAAGAGTACAGACTATGCCAAAGGCTGGGCCCCTTTTTAGCTATTCTCTGCACTGAATTCCAAGAATTGACCTGCCCACAATACCTCCGCACCCTAAAATTAGTCCCGGATGACAGCACTATCATCCCATAAGAATGCGTATCACTGGTCCCCTTCCACTCACTGATGTGGTGGACCAGTTGTATCATCCAGGGCACATGGGCTGACATATATTCTTCCTTTGTTTTGCTCACTGAGGAGAGGGGGTGGAGGAGGGATGGGGTTATGTTTTGATTTCTTTATCGTTTCACATTATTTCTTGTTCCGTTCAGAGTTTAAATACGGAATACTACTAAGAGCCTATTGCCTCGGATTGCCATACTGCTCCCTTGGCCTCTTGTTTTCTTAACCAATCTGTTACTATTACCCCCTTAAGACTCGGCCGGCCCAGATGGGTTGTAGGCGGCTTGCTGTGTTTAACATTGAGAGGCCCTACTCTTATCATTGTCTTGCTTGTACAGTCAGATTACCATTAGCCGGCCCTTCTTCGTATTCTGTTAATAAAAATAGCTTTAATACTAAATTTAAGGCTGACGTCAATTTGGAAACCCCATCCTGACCGCAGTTTACGGCAAACTGATGGGTCCACCCTTGTCACCATCAAAGTAAGTTGCTTCAACATCTATAACATCATGTGTTGCTGGTTTGGGAGAACGTTAGCACTGAATTTTATAATGCAAATATCACTTATCTCTTTGGTGCCAATGTTAGTCTGACCACAGGAAAACTTACTGTTACAATAGGAACATAAGTTAAACGGCATAGTCTCTAAACCCCTTAGCCCCACAAGTTATTGTCATTTGATCTGGCACCAACGATGTCTAGATAATTTTGTTACAAAAGGTCAACCATCGCACGGTGTCCTTGTGTGCTGAAAGTAGTGATTCCAGTGTCTATGGTGAAAATGTCACTTCTGTAGCATGATACTCACGGAGCTTTTAAAGATACCTCCAACCCCAATGGCTGAAAAAAAGGCATTCTAAGTTGGAATCTATGTCCTGAATCAAAGAGGGTTACAGGGGCGACAACAGGTTACCTCCAAATAGCAGGAGTGAGCAGAGCACATGCTGCAAACATTTTCTTTGAATATGTTATTTAACCTTTCATAAAGCCAAGCAAAGCCAATATCTTAACTTGGGATTTAAAAAGAATCAGCATCTTTAGCTCCCTAGCGTTACACTTTTGTGTTACTTCAGCTCCATAAAATGTCTCTTAAAACAGACTCTTGTCTGCTGTTGATAATACATACCATAATAGAGTAGCGTTTTCAATTAACGTGAGGAGTCTTGAGTAAACTAGAAATTAGAGTTTCATAAACTGTAACAGTAATAATAACTCAAAAATCAAGCTACATATTGGCACCTAGTAGTAGAGTAAATAATAATTGTTAAGTGCCTCTGGACGCAGACTGCTCATTTGTGAACATATTACTAGGACGGTAAAGCAAATGGGACAACATGTGATTGCCAATAACATGGTTTGACCAAAGTCATAAAAGAGGCAAAATGGTTGACGGATTAAAATATTCCAAAAACCAAGTGTTCATTTTACATTTCTCCCCCCACTGCCTACCCTCAATGATGGATTGCAGAAAAATATTATTAGGCATAAATATTATAGCGTGGTGCACCCAAGTTTACTTTGTACTTTACATGGTAATTGACGCAGGCTTACTTACCGCTTTAGCAAAAATTCCCATAAGTTCAGGGAACTGGAGAGTAAGAAGTGTTAACATTGCAGTGAAGGAGCACAGCCCAGCAGTGAAATGGATGAAAAATGGGAGCTCTTTCTTTGGGTAGATGGAGACTTCGTGAAATGCTGCAAGAAAGTGAGAACCATAAATGATGATGCATTTTACACGACTGATGCGTGGCGAAGCCTCAAATGGACATTAATGCCTCTTTCCCTGCAAATTGCTTTTTCTGCATGTGCATATATGGTTTATACCATGAGGTTCTTTCATGAACATTATTTATACACAATTATTTAAGCAGACTGAAAGAACAATCTCATCGCATAGTCCCACAGAGCGAAACAACGAAGGTCTAGTGAACGATCTTGGCCCAGAAAACCCAGAAGATGAAGCTGTACTATCGAAGAAGCCATGCGTTTTGACCTGAGCTAATTAATTAGCAATCTATTTCTATTACCACATTCGCCTAAATGCTCTAAATAACATTCTTTGTTGGGCCATAATGCAAGGGTACATTTCTAGGTTCTACTCAGCTTCACTGACTCGTTACGATAGTGCTGATGTCTCACACCGCCACTATTGCAACAGGAGAGGGGCAACATGGTCCACTAGAAAGCTTTGCTTCTTGTGAGTAATATCCACTTTCCACACTCAATAATGGCAATAACATTGCGAGTGACAGAAAATGTGTGTTTTCTTGCTCACAACAATGAAACACACCAACATCGACACTGCCCCAGGAGGGTTTTATGATGAAATATCGACCACAAAAGTGTTGTGGAACAAAAACATCCTTGAAAAAATATCGAATATATATATATTCACTGAAAAAACCATAGGTTATAGACCATATATAGTTAGGAATTAGCATTTACAAAACCTTATTTTACTCACACAAAACCATTGAAATTCGCATATATAGTTAGTTGCACTAACTATATATCGCGCACCCGCAATCCACTGCTGATCATGTCACATATTACATCATTCATGACATGGTCAGTGACATCACTGATGACATCACTGATGACATCTCAAATGACATCACTGATGACATCACTGATGACAACATCCAGTGACTGTATGTTTCTGTAAAGTTAAAATATGTCTTACATATTGAAGAATGAGTGGATGTATAAGTGTCTGGATGAAGGATTTAGTAGGTGCATGACTGACTGTATGAGTGAGTGATTAAATGTGTCTCACTGAGTGCATGGGTTAGTGACTAAACTGTCTTAATTTGTGCATCATTATGTCTATTGTTCTGTAAACTGCTGCATGTGTTGATCAGTAGCTATATGAGTAACTATATGGGTTATTGATTGGTTGCCCAAGTATTTGTATGGGAGACTGAGTGTGTGTGTGGGTGGCTGGGAGGTGTATGACTCTGTGCATAGATGTGTGAGCAGTTGATTCACTAGATGTATGGGTTCAAAAGTGCATGTGGAAACAGCTGTATGGGTGGTTGACTGTGTGCATGAGTGTATTGGTGAGTGAATGGATATCTCAGTGCTACATGTCAAAGTAAGTACATATGTAAAACACAGTACATGTGAGAGTTGACATATATAAATAACTGTGCATAAGAGCCAGTGAATGTGTGAGTGGCTGTATGGATCATTGTGAACTTGTATCAGGGATTGTATAAGAGACTAAATATGTGTTAGTATATGTTTGAATAAGTAAGGTGTGTATAACTGTATAGTTGAGGAAATGGAGGTGTGATTGATTCTTTGCATGACTGACTAGGTGTGTGAGTAACTCCATGGATGAGTGACAGTCTGTGAGTGTCTGTTTACACTGAGTGTATCTAAGGTTATATTAGAGTCTGAAGAGGTTCATCGTATTATCACATGAATGATGTCATCAGTGATGTGATCAGTAATGTCAAATGAGATGTCATCAGTGATGTCATTTGAGATGTCATCAGTGATGTCATTTGAGATGTCATCAGTGATGTCTTTTGAGATGTCATCAGTGATGTCATCAGTGATGTCATCAGTGATGTCATTTGAGATGTCATCAGTGATGTCATCAGTGATGTCACTGACCATGTCATGAATGATGTAATATGTGACATGATCAGCAGTGGATTGCGGGTGCGCGATATATAGTTAGTGCAACTAACTATATATGGAATTTCAATGGTTTTGTGTGAGTAAAATAAGGTTTTTTAAATGCTAATTCCTAACTATATATGGTCTATAACCTATGGTTTTTTCAGTGAATTTTCAAGGTTTTGTAAATGCTAATTCCTAACTATATATGGTCTATAACCTATGGTTTTTTCAGTGAATTTCAATGGTTTTTTAATAGCAAATATCATAAGCTGTCGAATGTCAAGTACGTGGTAAGTGAAAACATTTTCGTGTTTATGCACACTGATCTGCTTTGAATGGTGCCCCCCCCCCTCATTTCTATTAGGAGTACTCTCTCTTTGCAGATAGTGAAAGGTAGTTAACGCAGGCCTTTGCCCCCGTTGTAATCCGTCGTGCCTGCTTCTCTCTCCATTTGATTGATTGTTATCCAAGTATTTACTATTTTAGAATTAGTTCTCTTTGGTTCATTCTCTATTTACAAACAAACACAGAGTCGCAATACTCTGTTTAGTCTTTGCAGATAACGAAAAATCGTGTAAAAAAAAAGAAAAGGAATCGAGCAAAATCAGTAGGCCACTAATGGGATCTCTTTTTGACCTCGCTAAAATAGAAACATTAGGAACAACCCCTCATGACAAATACAAAACTAGTGAGATGAACTGAACTCCACACAATGATGGCTGCAAAACAGCTCGGCTCCGCCACCCACCCCGCCCAAAATAACGATAAAGAGCGGCTGCCATGATTGGTTGCGGAATGGCCACGACGGAGCTACGAAATGGTGCTGCTCTCATGCTAACCCCAGCTTCAGTCTGAAACATCCAGAAACACTGTAGACTACCAATTCGATCAGTTCCGGTAGCGCCCCAATGTAACCCGGTAGAGAAGAACTAGCCCTCCCCTCTTTGACTGATGGTTCTTGTTGCCTGTCCCTTCTGTTGTCATTTAACAGAACTATTTAGCCTGCTGAAAGGGGTTGTGTTTCGACCGCTGGTTGGTGGAGACATTTTGACTATATTCTGGACCTGCGTTGTCGCGTAATGCGTCATATGACGTGCCGCGTTAGCGCATCCGGAAGTCATCCGGGGCGCGCAGCGCGTAACGTAAGCATAACAAGTCATGTGACTTGTTAATAAAACTTTTCATTGGTTCATTTTACTTTTCTTATTCTAATGATGAAAGCCTTGGTCATATCACCTAAAAATTACGCTTTTAATTACTTCCGAACATTATTTTTTCTTAAATATATGTTATAATGTTCCAGGCTAATGTACTTTCCCGGAAATTTTACAACTGTCCTGCAAGTAAAATATATTCTTTTTTCGAGAAAAAGAGCGTTTCTTCGTCCCATGACGGAGCCGTTGAGCAAAAGAGGGTCGACCTGCTGTCTTAGTCGCCGATACGCCTGAATATGAGATTCTTATCGATCACTTTATGTTGCAGGAATAGAAAACACAACAGCCCTTGACCATTTATCTTTACTGCGTTCCTTCGTATTATACCTTTTACCCTTCATGTAATTGGTCTGCTTTATTTCACTTGCCTTTTAATGATTCTAAAACAGTGACTATTATTAAAAACTTTACCAAATGTATATACTACTACCATGTTTTCTTTTAAAAACCTTTATTGTGAAAATTTCATTATACAAATACGAGCCTATAACCACGTGGGCCTGCCACGGAGCAAACTGTAATCGTATATGATGAATAGACATTTACACTGTAGAGGAACGTAACGGGCGGGCCATTAGGTTGCAAGAACTAAGGTGTCTAACAGTTACGGAATCGGTGGACGTACATTTTATAATTAAAATACGACAGAGCCAGTTACAATAAAATTATCTAGATATACATTTGCGGGCAAGTACCATGGGTGACGTTAATTCGAACTTTCAACAGTACAGTAATCAATAACACATCAGAACTTAATATCAATAGGGATGTCGAAATATTCAATCAATTCTCGTCCCCGCCCGCCATGTGCTTCAAAACTGCATACGTATCTCGTGATTTCAAGGTTCTGCAACCAGTACACAACAAGGAGTTACGAGTCCCATTTATTCCGGCGCCATTTTGGGCGAGGACGGGCAGGTTCAGGATATAGTCAAAATGTCTCTACCAACCATCGACTATGATGATGTTCATATGCTGTATTTATTAGAGTAACACTCATCTGTCCACATGAAATTAATTTACCACAATCTAAACATGTCATTTTAATCTTTCCAAAGTTCTTCTAAATATTTGGGACCGTTTCCCTTGCCTCTGAAGCTCTCAGTGCCACTTCTTTGATGAATGTACTAGCAGGTCAGGGGTTCTCCTCCAAATCTCTCTTTTATGCAGCACTATAATTAATTGGTGCCACCTCTCCATATGACGATGCATGGTATAGTTACCACAACTATATTTTTTTTCGGTTCCTCTGGAGAGTTCATCGTGGCAGATGAAGCGTGTAACGTACCGGGCATTTACCTTTTTTTGCATGTACAGGAAAGGAAAAAAAAATCGAGCGTCCAAGTTCTAAGGTGTCCCAGGGCCATTTTAGTGGACCAGGCCCAAATCCAAAGAACAGGCGGCCATTTTGAGAGTCCTCTTGCAGCCGCCTGTCGCTGTAGCATCAAGAGCAGCCGAAACTCAGCTGAATGGCAACTGAAACGGTAAATGGGCGCCCCACTACATTTCAGCATTGTAGGATGACCACACCAGTACAGCAACTTGCTAGACATCACCTCGGTGCCATCCGGATCTCGGCGCCCCACTGCAGATGAAGAGCCTCTCAACTATGAAACCACCACGGTGACATCCGGATCTTGGCGCGTTGTGCTGCCTTCGGCCTATTCGCACATCGGTCCGCTACTGATGCCATCTCACAGGCTAATGGGGTGACCCACGCCGAGTTTCAGCATTGTAGGATGACCACACCAACTTGCTAGACATCACCTCGGTGCCATCCGAATCTTGGCATCTCAACGCCTAGTGGTATCTTCCATACAGAAAATATTGTTACGCTGCCTTTGGCCCCATTCGCACATCAGTCCGCAACTTAGACATCACCTCGGTGCCATCCGGATCTTGGCATCTCAGCGCCTTGTGGTGTCAGTCAGAAAATATTGTTGCGCTGCCTTTGGCCCCATTCGCACATCAGTCCGCTACTGACACCATCTCACAGGCCAATAGGGCGCCCCACGCCGACTTTTACCATTGTACGATGGCCACACCAGTGGCACAACTTGCTAGACATCACCTCGGTGCCATCCGAATCTTGGCATCTCAACGCCTAGTGGTATCTTCCATACAGAAAATCTTGTTACGCTACCTTTGGCCCCATTCGCACATCGGTCCGCAACTTAGACATCACCTCGGTGCCATCCGGATCTTGGCATCTCAGCGCCTTGTGGTGTCTTCTACTCCGAAAATATTGTAGAAAATATTGTTGCGCTGCCTTTGGCCCCATTCACACATCAGTCCGCTACTGACACCATCTCACAGGCCAACAGGGCGCCCCACGCCGACTTTTACCATTGTACGATGGCCACACCAGTGCCACAACTTGCTAGACACCACCTCGGTGCCATCCGGATCTTGGCATCTCAGCGCCTTGTGGTGTCTTCAAATCAGAAAATATTGTTGCGCTGCCTTTGGCCCCATTCGCACATCGGTCCGCTACTGACGCCATCTCACAGGCCAACGGGGCGCCCCACGCCGACTTTCAACATTGTAGGATGGCCACAGAAGTGCGACAACTTACTAGACACCACCTCGGTGCCATCCGGATCTTGGCGCGTTGTGCTGCCTTCGGCCTATTCGCACATCGGTCCGCTACTGACGCAAACTCACAGGCCAACGGGGCGCCCCACGCCGACTTTCAGCATTGTAGGATGGCCACACCAGTGCGGCAACTTGCTACACACCACCTCGGTGCCATCCGGATCTTGGAATCTCAGCGCCTAGTGGTGTCTTCTATTCCGAAAATATTGTTGCGCTGCCTTCGGCCCCATTCACACATCGATCCGCTACTGACACCATCTCACAGTCCAACGGGGCGCCCCACGCCGACTTTCAGCATTGTAGGATGGCCACACCAGTGCGGCAACTTACTAGACACCACCTCGGTGGCATCCGGATCTTGGCGCGTTGTGCTGCCTTCGGCCTATTCGCACATCGGTCCGCTACTGACGCAAACTCACAGGCCAACGGGGCGCCCCACGCCGACTTTCAGCATTGTTGGATGGCCACACCAGTGCGGCAACTTACTAGACACCACCTCGGTGCCATCCGGATCTTGGCGCGTTGTGCTGCCTTCGGCCTATTCGCACATCGGTCCGCTACTGACGCAAACTCACAGGCCAACGGGGCGCCCCACGCCGACTTTCAGCATTGTTGGATGGCCACACCAGTGCGGCAACTTACTAGACACCACCTCGGTGCCATCCGGATCTTGGCGCGTTGTGCTGCCTTCGGCCTATTCGCACATCGGTCCGCTACTGACGCAAACTCACAGGCCAACGGGGCGCCCCACGCCGACTTTCAGCATTGTAGGATGGCCACACCAGTGCTGCAACTTGCTGGACACCACCTCGGTGCCATCCGGATCTTGGCGCATTGTGTTGCCTTCGGCCTATTCGCACATCGGTCCGCTACTGACGCCGCCTCACGTGCCAACGGGGCGCCCCACGCCAACTTTCAGCATTGTAGGATGGCCACACCAGTGCTGCAACTTGCTGGACACCACCTCGGTGCCATCCGGATCTTGGCGCGTTGTGTTGCCTTCGGCCTATTCGCACATCGGTCCGCTACTGACGCCGCCTCACGTGCCAACGGGGCGCCCCACGCCGACTTTCAGCATTGTAGGATGGCCACACCAGTGCTGCAACTTGCTGGACACCACCTCGGTGCCATCCGGATCTTGGCGCGTTGTGTTGCCTTCGGCCTATTCGCACATCGGTCCGCTACTGACGCCGCCTCACGTGCCAACGGGGCACCCCACGCCGACTTTCAGCATTGTAGGATGGCCACACCAGTGCTGCAACTTGCTGGACACCACCTTGGTGCCATCCGGATCTTGGCGCGTTGTGTTGCCTTCGGCCTATTCGCACATCGGTCCGCTACTGACGCCGCCTCACGTGCCAACGTATTTTCTCCGCATTTTACACCCTATGCCGCATAACAGGTCATGTGACTTGTTTATAAAACTTTTCATTGGTTCATTTTACTTTTGGTTTCCTAATGATGGAAGGCTTGATCATGTGACCTAAAAACAACACTTTTCATTGGATGAAAACTTTTTTTTTTTCCCAAACGATGAAAGCCCCACCTTGTTTCTGGATGTTTCAGACTGAAGCTGGCGTCAGCATGAGAGCACCACCATCTCGTAGCTCAGTCGTGGTCATTCCGCGAGCAATCATGGCAGCCGCTCCCCACCAGAAGCCTGCAGGAGTCGGAGCCCCCAAAACTTTTGATGAATTCTCAAGGCGGAGGGGACGCTTTCGAGAATGGGGTCCAAGACCTAGCAGACAAGCGTCCGATTTCCAAGGTGTCCCAGGGCCATTTCAGTGGACCAGGCCCAAAAAGGAAACAGCCTGCCGCCATTTTGAGAGTCCTGTGACAGCCGCCTATCGCTGCACCGCAAGAGTGGGCACAACTCAGCTGAATTGCGGCTTTTGACACAGTGGACCAAAAACGGACGGAATGGCAACTGAAACGGTAAAGGGGCGCCCCACTACAACAGATGACACTCCACCTGGAGAGGCCCGTTCACCGCCTCCCCCGGGGCGCCCCGCGCCGTTATTCGGAGCAGCATTGTAGGATACCAAAACCAGTGCGGCAACTTACTGGACATCACCTTGGTGCCATCGTTCTGCTGCCTTGGAACTATTCGCGCAACAGTTTGCTACTGATGACCCACCCCCTGCGACGCCCCATGCCGTTATTTGCTGGGTGGCAACTTACTAGACATCACTTTAGTGTCATCTAGATTTCAGCGCGTTCTGCTGCCTTGGAACTATTCGCACAACAGTTTGCTACTGATGACCCACCCCCCGCGACGCCCCACGCCGGAAATCTGGACGTTGTGCTGCGTTGGGACTATTCGCACAGCCGACCGCTACTTCGTTGTTTTTCCCTAAAAATGTTTATATGTTATTACTATTTTTGTTTTCTTGTATATATTTATAAATTATTAAAGTTTTATAATCTTACTACTTTGTCGGAGTGCTATATATTTTTAATGTGACACATAATTGTAAAAACTTTGATGTACAAAGAGTCATCCCTGGAATCTTCCGCTTCAGGCTCGGTCCCCTCCCCAATCACAATACAGGATGGTTTTCAGATAATAGCAACGCTTCTGCTGTGACGGATCTCATCGAGTGTGGGCCTTGATCTACTATAACTCCTTTGAAGAGGGGTGATTCTTTACAGCTGTGGCCATAAACTACATCTGCAGGGCTAGCTGATACCCTAGGACCAGCCTGGACAATCGGACACAGAGGAAAAGGAGTGTCAGAGGGTGCGGTAGTGAATAGGGCGAAAGGGAGGTGTCGGGCGGGCACAGGGTGTGATTCTCAGGGAAGAGCAGCGCAGATGGGGGGAGGTTTATTACCCATGCATAAGACAGAGAGCGGGGGTGACCACTGCCTGGGGGAGATGCTTGCGAGGGTGGGGAGCCATGCTAAGGATCGACAGCGTGCACAGAGTGGGTCTGGTCAAGGCATCTAAAATGGCTGCCGTGCACGACAAAAGTGTGGCATTTGAAAAAAGACAAGATGGCGCAGACAATGTTTTTCAACACTTCCTGATTTCCCTTCGAATCGAACGTTAACAGACGTTGGGGCATATTACCAAAGTTAAGCGATATTTATCCCTAACGATGCTTAGCAACGATTTTTTTACCGTCAGAAATTATCGCAGATAAACCTTGCTATTATCAAGGTTTATCGGAAATACGATAAAAAACGACCGCAATGCATTAATATCGCTGAAAACTCAGCGATATTCATGCATTACCGAGCTAATGCTCTTAGCCATGTTATCCACCTCCCATTGGATAACATGGCTAAGAACTGCTCAGGGCAGGTGGTAGCTTTTGGAGATATTCGCGCTTATCTCGAATATTTCCAAAAGTTGATAATAGGAGATAGCGATGTTAGCGACTGTTTCCAGTCGCTAACATCTTGGCATGCCCACTTTGCATGTCATTAGTGATAAATATCACTCACATGCAAAGTGGGGCCCAAGATGGTCGCTATATTCTACTAGCCGTCGCTAACTGGTGTTAGCAACAGCTAGGTAATACACATATAATTTTATCTCCGCGAAGCGGAGCGCTGTTACAGATATATATCTTGTTTCTGAACGTTAATTTCTCAAAATGCACTGAAGCACATATATTGAGACCTAGCAAAGGCACATCGGGCTACCAGTCCCTACAATTTTGCCAAGTTTCGTGCAAATCCATTCAGCTGTTCGATCCTACCGAGAGACAAGATGGCGGCCGCTACGGACTGTTTGGAATGTTTACAGACACCGGAGAGCCAATCAGCTTCGCTTCGCAAAGCTCCGTAACGCGAAAAGTACGCGAAGCGGTGTGCTGTTACAGATATATATCTTTTTTTGAACGTTAATTTCTCAAAATCCACTGGAGCACATATATTGAGATCTAGCAAAGGTACATCGGGCTACCAGTCCCTACAATTTTGCCAAGTTTCGTGCAAATCCATTCAGCTGTTCGATTATTATTATTTTTATTTTTTTTTGCCCCGCGGGGCCCTTTTAAAACCTCCACATCAAACCTAGGGGGTGAGCGACAATGTACTATGCCCCCTTATGGTAATTTGCCCCTTCGCTTTGGCCTCCTCTTGTCTCTCGATCCTACCGAGAGACAAGATGGCGGCCGCTACGGACTGTTTGGAATGTTGACAGACGCCGGAGAACCAATCAGCTTCGCTTCACAAAGCTCCGTTGCGCGTAACGTACGCGTCCTGGGACGCTGCCAGGTCCGCTGTTACAGATATATATCTTTTTTTAAACGTTAATTTCTCAAAATCCACTGGAGCACATATATTGAGACCTACAAAAGGCACATCGGGCTACCAGTCCCTACAATTTTGCCAAGTTTCGTGCAAATCCATTCAGCCGTTCGGGCTAAAAGTGAGGCCAACCGCCCTATGGAAAACTCAATGTTAAAAACACGTTTTGGGACCCCCCTTTTTTCTCGGCCCCCCCTTGACGAACCCCCCCCAAATTTTCAAGGGCTGCTCAGAAACAAAATGTGCCATTTTCCTGAAAATTTCAGCCAATTCCGTCCACAAACGCCAACGTTATTAGACATAGAATTTTCAAAAAACCCATAGAGAAAAAATCCTAACTATATATACCTACTGGCGACCGCCAGTAGGTAATATATATATATATATATATATATATATATAAAACATTTCTATGGCAAAATGAAACCCCTCATTTTGTTCCTTTTCAAATTAAATGTATTAAGTGTTACCACTTTATTCCAATCAAGATGACTTCAGGTGTGCCATACTTTTGTCATAAGTAAGACTGTTAGCGTTCTAGTTGTTCTTTAGAACACTCTGGGACATTCTGTCATTGGGCTATAGTTGGGCTACATCTGGCTATTATTCGGGCTACATTTGTTTTTTTTGTCTCTGGTGGCCATCTTTGGGCTACATTGGGCTACATTGGGCTACATTTGGGCTCTAACATATATATAGCCCAATGTAGCCCAATATATATCTTTCAAAGTTAATTTTCGTAAAAACCACTGGAGCATATATCTTGAGACATAGCAAAGGCACATCGGGCTACCAGTCCCTACAATTTTGCCAAGTTTTGTGGAAATCCATTCAGCCGTTCGAGCTAAAAGTGAATCCAACCGCCCTATGGAAAACTCAATGTTAAAAACACGTTTTGGGACCCCCCTTTTTTCTCAGCCCCCGCTTGACGAAACCCCCCCAAACTTTCAGGGGACGCTCAGAAACAAAATGTGCCATTTTCCTAAAAAATGTCAGCCAATTCCGTCCATCAGCGCCAAAGTTATTCAACATAGAATTTTCAGAAATCCCTATTCAAAAAAATCCTAACTATATATACCTAATGGCGACTGCCAGTAGGTAATATATATATATATATATATATATATATATATATATATAACATTTCTATGGCAAAATGAAACGCCTCATTTTGTTCCTTTTCAAATTAAATGTATTAAGTGTTACCACTTTATTCCAATCAAGATGACTTCAGGTGTGCCATACTTTTGTCATAAGTAAGACTGTTAGCGTTCTAGTTGTTCTTTAGAACACTCTGGGACATTCTGTCATTGGGCTATAGTTGGGCTACATCTGGCTGATATTTGGGCTACATTTGGTTTTTTTGTCTCTGGTGGCCATCTTTGGGCTACATTGGGCTACATTGGGCTACATTTGGGCTCTAACATATATATAGCCCAATGTAGCCCAATATATATTTTTCAAAGTTAATTTTCGTAAAAACCACTGGAGCATATATCTTGAGACATAGCAAAGGCACATCGGGCTACCAGTCCCTACAATTTTGCCAAGTTTTGTGGAAATCCATTCAGCCGTTCGAGCTAAAAGTGAGTCCAACCGCCCTATGGAAAACTCAATGTTAAGAACACGTTTTGGTACCCCCCTTTTTTCTCGGCCCCCGCTTGATGAAACCCCCCCAAACTTTCAGGGGACGCTCAGAAACGAAATGTGTCCTGAAAATTTCAGCCAATTCCGTCCATCAACGCCAAAGTTATTCAACATAGAATTTTCAGAAATCCCTATTCAAAAAAATCCTAACTATATATACCGACTGGCGACTGCCAGTAGGTAACATATATATATATATATATATATATATATATATATATATATATATATATATATATATATATATATATATATACGGTACAAGAATATAGACTCCAAAAATATTGCGGACCAAATAAATAACATAAATAACATTGCATTGGTAAGCAGAAGTATTTAAATATATTTACCATTACTGCAATTAAAAAAAAAAAAATTTCAATAAAATTAATACATTTAAAATGTCCCCGATATTTATAACAGTTAAACAATAATTTCTGTTTAAAACATGTAATTCTTACAAATATTTTTAACTTTTAAATAAATCTAATATACAAAATTCTAATATAACATTAAACTAAATGCAATGTACAAATACATATTTGTAAATGCAACTAGAATATTAATTTGTATTAAATACAACACAACAA
This sequence comes from Lissotriton helveticus, assembly GCF_964261635.1. Classification (NCBI taxonomy): domain Eukaryota; kingdom Metazoa; phylum Chordata; class Amphibia; order Caudata; family Salamandridae; genus Lissotriton; species Lissotriton helveticus. The sequence continues at coordinate 1,477,644,850 of NC_136065.1, forward strand.
ACATTTAACAATATTTTTGTAAAGTACATAAAAACATTAAACCAATAAAAATATATTTTAGGACTGTCACAAAACCCAGATTTTTAAAAACGCTATATATCACTCAACAAAATACGTAGGAAATAATAAAAAAAAGTATTAATACTTTGAAAAATATTCTTTTTTAAATGCAATACCGAATTAAAAAGTCCAGAATGAAATACACTCCAATCTAAAACATTCAAACAATAAATAAACAAAAACACATTCAAATACACTAATCGGTCTACAACCATACAAACACTAGGGAAAACGCATATATTGTGAGGGTGGGGAGATTATATTTACTATTCTAACTCCAGTTTAAGAAAAATTTGGGAAACTGCCTACACTGGTGGAGGTCAGATTTACTATTCAAAACTCCAATCTCAGAAACAATGAGCAAAGTGTCTTCATTTGGGGTGGAGGTCAAATGTACTATTCAAACTCAAAGGTGCTGGAAGTAAGAGTGTGGGGGTGCTGCGCCACCTCCATAACAACCACGCTAGAATTCTAATAGCGAATGAGCAATAAAGATGCCTTTAAAGGTTATTTTTATTTTGTTACATTTGCTGTGCATTCAGAGAGAGGTGTCAAATTTTAGGCTATTTCTTCTGACAAATAGCTGCTTATTCTTTTAACATCCAGATTGGTGTTTACTTTTCTTTGTCTAAATGCAAATAGGATTTTAAATACCTATAAATGAACTGTACACACACTTCAAAATAAATCAGGAGTCATGAATGCACAAAACAAGCACTTTTTTGTAATTCCGAAAAGTAATGGAAACAAAGATCTTAATATGATCAAATCAAATCCAGACACTTTACTTGGTGATGATCAAATGAGAACTATTTGCTGAAAAACGATTTCCACACAGTCATTTGTGTGATGTATAGTTTTTTCACAAAAATTTCTCTGTACAAAGTAACTGTAAATTTCAATGGCGATTGTGCTGTCTGTAAATAACAGTGCGCTACCATGAAATGCTGCAATATTATGTGTTACAGTGTTATCCAAAAAGAACCACAGGCCACATACTATATATACCCTTACCACTCTCTTGCTGAATAGGCGTGACTCATTTTCTGTACGTGGTGAAGGAAAGTAGGATCTGCTTTTATGGTTACCCCCACTTTTTGCCTGGTGTTATTCGGTTTCTGACTAGTCAGGAACACAGTCTCTGCTTTCTCCCCTAAATTGGCTAAGGTAAGTACTTAGGTATCCCCAGACTGACTACTGGTGTACCCTTAAAAGCCCCTAGTATATGGTGCCAAGGTACCCAGGGCATAAGTACACCAGATGTCTCCCATGGGCTGAAGCATGTATTATGCCACCCATGAGAGACCTCTCAAATTGTGACTCCAGGCCTGCCATTGCAGCCTATGTAAGCTGGTGCTAGCACCACTTATGACAGATACAGGTTGTTAGATTTGGGGGTCTCTGGTTGGCACAGGTAAGAACTTGTGACAAGCAGGGACCCTCTCCTCTAGTCAGGATAAGGGGATCACCCTCTAGAATAACCCCTGCTCACCCTTTAGGTAGTGTGGCGCAAGCAGACAAGGCTAATCTCTGGGCGTCATAGGCTAAGCATTTGTAAACACATACAGCAATTCAATGACCCACCACAAATGGACACCAGTCTAGGGTTTTGTAAAAATATGTAGACTTTATGTAAATATAGATTTCTTATGCAGGCTTAAGTACAAGACAGTAAATAACGTTTTAAATGCACACAATGCTGTTTGGGGTCAAGAGGGCTTGGCAAAATACTTAATGTTAACTTCTGTACTTGAGGTTCAGTTCGGTGCGCCTCGCACTACTGATGCGACTCTTAGATGGTTAAAAAATGAGCAACAATGAGTCAAACAATTGGTGCGGACTCTCTGGTCCGAGACATGCACCCTTTGGTGCGATGCGCACAGTACCTTTTGTGAAGGATTCGCCGCGGACAATGCAGGGGGGGGGTGGCATACCGAGGACTGTGATCTGCAGTGCCTCTGAAGCTGGTCCAGCTCGTGGCGGGCGTCGAGACGTACGGCGCTGGAGCAGGACCTCAGGGGGGCGCTGCGGAAGGTCCGGGTCGCTGGTGAAGTCCGGGGCGTAGGCGTCCCTTCGAGGCGGAGCTGTGATGACAGAGGCGGCAATGCGGCACTGAGCGACCTGTACGTGACGTACAGTGCGGCTCTCCCTGTGCGGAGCGACCTCTGTGGGGTGAGACACGGAGCGGTAGGATTCAGTACGCCTCCGGCATACGGGCCGCACCTTCGTTCCTTGGAGCGGCCGCCTGGCACTTCGACTCGTAGTGCGAGTTGTACTGGGCAGAGACTGAAGGTGGTGCGGCTGCGGGGGTTTCAAACGGCGGTGCGGGTCGGTACGCTTCAGGCGTACGCACCATACCGCCAGGGCAATTGCGATTCAAGGTCGTGGCGGCTGTTGGCAGTGGCGGTGCGGCTCCGGCCGTAAAGGGGGCGCGAGTCAGGTGCGGGCGGCCCTGGGGTGACACGGTGAGGGCACGGCTGCAACCAGCGGGGGCACACGGTGTTGGGCGGAAACGGCACGGACTCGGGGCACTTTAGAGTCCAAACAAGAGTTAGGAGGCACACTCAGCAACGGCGTCTCAGCAGGGCACGAGCGTAGGCAGCCTAGCAGCTCGTCTTCGAAGGGGGGAAAGAGCCCAATGGTCCTGGGGCTCAGTTCAGGGGGCAAGCTCGCTTCCAAGCCCTTGGAGATCGTTTTGAGCACAAGTTCTTTTTTAGAAAAGTAAAAGCAAGTCTTTGAAAAGGGGTTTCTTCCTCTCCTTTGGCAGCAAGGCAACCACTGCAGGCCAGGCCCCCAGGATAGGGACAGTCTTCCTCCTTCAGCTTTCCCGGTTCCGCCTACTCAGGCAGAGAGTTCTTCTTGGTTCAAAAGCAGAATCTGATTTCTTAGGAGCAGGGCTCCTACCTTTATACTCAAAATCCTTTTTTCTTGCAGGCCAAGGGGGGCTTTGCCTAATCCAGTCCAGGCCCTGAGCACTTTGTTTTGCAGACTCTGGCTTCTCCTTTCAGTGAGCAGGGCAGGGACATCAGACGCTCCGCAGGAGGTGGAGCCAGCATTGTGGTGACAAGTACAGTCCAGGAGTACTCTGTTGACAGTCTTCCCCTCTCTCTTTACGAGGTGAAGGGCAGATACATCAGACGCTCCCCAAGGGGACGGAGCCAGCATTGAGGTGGCAGAGAACAGCCATATTCAGAGTCAAGGAGCACTTCCCCCACCCATCCTGGTGTAATCTCTCTATTCACCACCTGTCAGCCCCAGCCCTGTCACTCACAGAAACCAGACAGCAGATACACGTCCTAGCAGAGGCGGGCTGAAATGGTTAGGCAAGCAAATAATAACTTTCTAAAAGTAGTATTTGCAAACACAGGATATTAAAATAAACATTACTAAAAGATGTATTTTATTATTCTGAGTTCAGGCATACTAAACTTGACTTTCTGCCATGCTCTCTGAGTCTGTTAGGATTGTTGAGTGTAATAATTCCAGCAGCCCATTCTGTCCTATGGAGAGCAGGTAGCCTTACAATAGTGAAAAACGAAAATGGCTGTAATTCACTATTAGGACATGCCACACACATCAGGGCTTGTCCTACCTTATACTTACAATGCATCCTGCCCTTGGGCCTACCATAGGGGTCACTCACATGAAGTAAAGGGAAGGTTTAGGGGCTGGCAAGTGGGTGCACTTGCCCAGCCAGCATGACACTACCAGACTGCACGCAGGTTCTGCAATGGCAGACCTTAGACATATTTTACTAGGCCGCTTCTGTGGGTGGCACAACCAGTGCTGCAGGCCCACCAGCAGCATTTGTATTTACAAGCCCTGGCACTCCTGGTGCACTTTACTGGGGACTGACAGTAAACCAAATAAGCCAATCATGGAAACCAATCAATGTATACACTTTTCATAGGGAGCACTTGCACTGTGGCACTGATTGGCAGTGGCACCTTGCCCTGAGCAGCTAACACCAGCAAAAAATCTGAGGCACATCAGCAAAAAGTGGAAGGGAGACTCATGCCAAGGTGCCAGGTCTAACACAGGTTTTTAGGTCTCGCCTGACCCAGCGCATGCGCTGCCCTGCGAGACATTTACTAAGTGGGTTTTCAAAGTGCTACCCACAGGCTTTTTGCTGGCCTCAAGGGTGCGGTTACGCGCACGTGAACGTGCACAACTGCCATCTGGCTTTCTGTAATGGCTCATTAAGCCTTACAGCGTGTGAATAATGCTCCTCTGCTCGCACTACCCCATCCCGTCTCCCCCTCCCTCCTCATCAGCTTCCTTTGTCTCTTCTATGGCTGTGAATCATGCTCCACTGCTCACACTACCCCCTCCCTTCTCCCCCTCCCTCCTCGTCAGCTTCATTTGCCTCTTCTATCGCTGTGTTGCAGTGCCATGATGTACTCGTTTCATAATTATTAATGTTTTTGTGCTTAAACATTTCCGTTTTGTTAGTATTAAAGAAATAGACTGCGTGCATTCTTAATTTTGAAAATATGTGCTATTTCTCTGTTCGATTACTTTCACTTTTGCCGTTGCTGCACGCACTTCACTCGCGTGCTTTTATTTTTATTTCCCGTGCTTCCTTGCAAGTACAAGCATATTCATATTTGATAGCCCCCTTCATGCTGGTAAATCTAATGTTATAGTTCTGGATGTGTTCCTGAGAATGCATGTTTCTAGTCTTCTATTCCCTGTATGCCGGGGCGTTATTGTATGCCTGTATTGTATATGGTCATATATACACTTGATGTTCACACCCGTTTGTAAGCTGTATTCTTCTGAGGATAACAAAACGATGCAGTTATTGGAAAGCAGAAGAGGCCTGGTCCATGACATTAACCACTGACAAGTAGCCGCGTATAAACCCTTTTCATATGTAAAATGGCTGCCGGACTCGTAATCGTGGGTGGTGCTAGCATCGCTGTGAATTATTCAAGCCACCGATATGAAATACGAATTTCTGGCGTGACCTAGATTTTCTTGTCATCCTTTTGCACAGGGTGCACAACCACTCACATTTACATCAGCGATTGCTGAGAAAACAGTACCACGACTCCAGTTTTTTCCTCGAGTGGTGCATGTGTAAGTTCCTGTGGGAGGCAATTGGATTGATGCATTTGCAAAGGCAGCTTGGACATTTTCCTTACGGCACTGATACCATGGAGCGAACACAACTCGTGGACACTAGGTGAGCACAGAACTTTGGCCTCCAGCCATTATTTACGATTTATTCGAAAGTGGGCACACAGGGCATTATAATAGCAGAGCTTGACGATGTGTGCGTTGTATTCAGGACAGAGCCAATGCGGGGAGGTGAAAGCACACAGCTGCACTCCGACTACCTGGCTGCTGATTTCTTTCATATCAGAAAGGAAGGAAGGAAGGAGGCACCCCTTGCACCTCATTTCTAACAGCATTCAATATATGCAGCTCTACTGACAGAGAGGATGCGCACACGTGCCGAAAGGCAGGCCTGATCTCAACCCAAGTAATCAAAGCATCACATAAAAGCCGTCCCTGGGCATTCAACGTGAGATCCGTGTGCTTTCACGGTCATGCTATGCCTGACTAAAACAATGCGAATGCTATAGATACTACTACATGGAATACGTGGCAGTCACTCTCTGCAATGTCAACATGGATGGCCCCTTCACTGTCTCTGATAAGGTTCGACCCAACCCATTTGGAGCGTTAGTATGGAGTGCAAGATATGCTTACAGCAAACACAAGTCAACAATATAGTTCAAACATGTTCCTTACACCTAGAATGCATGTCCAAGTACACTTAGGTGTTTGTACCTTTAAATGCCAAGAACATGGCAACCATTTTGTGAAACACCATGACATGGCCAGTTAACGCAATGCTAACGTTTGCTCCTAATAGGCCGATAATGCATCGCAGAACCACCTATAGATACAGCCACATGTTTACTCAAGCGGAGTCACCCTCCCCACCTCCATATTGGTTCTAAGAAATTCCAGGGACACCACTCTGGGGCCCCCAATAGTCAGTTGTGGACGGCATCAGGGCCAATTTTTATACAGGGTCGTTGCAACCATGCACCCTGTGTGTGCTACAGAACTGCAAGCAATAATCTGTGGTGCCAGTATAATAAAAAACACATACACTGTGTTATTTTACATATTAGTCAATACAGCTGGGAACTGTCACTTTTATACTAAGGAACATGGACTCCTGGTAGGTGGCTCTGCCTCTTCCATTATTGTATATCTTAACGTTCAGGTAGTGGGGTTTGCTATAAAACTGGTTCCTATGTCACGCATACCAAAAAGGATGTAATTGTATTTATACAGCGCTTGCTACCCCCGAAGTGACGTTGAAAGTACACAGCAACAAACATTTTTGTCTAGCATGAGTTTAACAAATAAAGTGTTTTGATTCAATAGTGATATTAAGAGAATGCATGCACAAACACACACATAAACATGTCCTTCACTGTACAGTCTAGAGGTTTCTGTAGTTATGAGCAAATATATTTGCAATATATTTTACATCGAAATGACAAACAGGCTTGTCTATTCGTTATTTGTAGTGCCCCTTAATAGCGCCAAAATTTATATTCTGAATGCATATATTCATTTTACTACACGCAGAATTCGAAGACACGTGGCTAGAATATATCTGTGATGTTAGTCCTAGATACCTGCACTTGACCTTGAGAGCACAGGGCAGTGTTTGGGTGTGAGCATGCCAGTTAATATGCAGAATTAAAGACCGGTGGCGATGAATAAGCATGCAGTGAGACATTTAGATAGTGGGCTTTTAAAAGCACTCCACACGCTTTTGCTGGCCTAGCGCTTGCGGTTACGAGCGTGTGCACGCGCACAGCCGCCAGCTTTCAGCGCCTGACACCCTCTTTTCTCAATCTTCCCGCCCCTTCCTGGAACAACTGCGCGCTCAGCTTATAAGCATCTTACTCAATGTACCCTAATGTTTAGTTGTCTTTTACTATGATCTGTTTGGTAAAGTTCTTTAGATGTAATAAATGTAACCACTACTTTGAGTGATGCCGCTAACCCCGATCTTTGCAGGGACAAAATTAGGTCTAGTTTCTATACTTATGGCTATGTAATTATTGCAACATACTCTCCACTTTTTGTCAAATGACATACCCCTGTAGTTATATATTGACCACAGCAGGATTCAGCCAGCTGGGCCACTTTTTAAGAAACGTATATGAAAACACAGTAACACTTTGCATTGGTTGTCTGTTTTGACCACTGTTACTGTCATGTTTTTTCTGATTAACATAGTCTTGAGGAAGTTGGCATAAAGATTTAAATCCCTAAGTTGTCTCCCTTGTTACTTACCCACTAAGCTCCAATATCTTTTTTTATGCTATGCTAGTGTCTCTATGTGACTGTGTGTGGAGAATGAATGGTTGTTGTTCCAACCATGTAATTTGTGCATTGTTTCATTTAATTTAATAAGTTAAACTTTTCTGATAAACGTATATTTCAGTTTATCATTGTGTCTTCTATAGCAGATTTTTCCCCTGCTGCCCTCTTTGGCTCGCACAGTGACAGTGCGCAGTACCATTCTCAGTAGATTAGACTACTGTAACGCCCTATTGCTGGAAGCTCCCAACTTCCTATTGGATAGGTTACAGAGAATACAATCGATGGCAGCCAAATTGGCCCTGGGTTGGCCTAGAAGGTCTTCTTCCTCACAGGCTTTAGCAGAACTACACTGGCTGCCGCTAAGGCAAAGAGTTCAATTTAAATCTCTTTGCCTGGTGTTTAAGGCCCTCAATGGGATGGGGTCGGTCTACTGGGATGGGGATGGGGTCGGAAGAGGTGTGGCGCCGCGGCCAGGGCGACTGACGCTGGAATCTGGGGACCACGGTTCGATCCCCGGCTCCGGCGGCAGGTTAGCCCAGCACCATGTGACTCTGGGCAATAGCTCGCTTAATCTTCCCGACGGCCCCCCAGCGCCTAGAGACCCTTACGGGTGATTGTGCGCTTTACAAATGTGGACTTTACTTTTACTTTACTTTCGAAAAAAATTCTCCTGGTATGCACCCATGAGAACCCTGCGTTCTTCAGGGGCAAAGCTGGTGAAAGTACCTAAATTCAGGAAGGTGAGGTCAGGTGGCAGATCTTTTGAGGTGGCGGCAGCAAGGCTCTGGAATGCCCTGCCTCTGGAACTCAGACAAACTAATGAGATTCTGCCTTTTAGAAAAAGCTAAAAACATGGCTCTTTCCAAAGATTTAATTACATGTTGTAGTGTGACCTCATGAGTGCATATTTCTGAAAGGTTTAGCGCCAGGATGCCTGAAGGTGACAGATGCGCTTTAGAAGTACAAAAATAAAAAGAAAATAAATAAATAAATATTAAATATGACTGGAACGTTATTTTAGGGATGAAACACAAGTCTGCTGTAGCCTTATTCGTAACTTAACTTATAAAAAAAATTAATTGAAGCAATTTTGACAGGTCTGTCCTCTTAAAGCATCCTTGTTTGTTTGCTAAGCTGTAGACATACTACCTCTTAAAGCATCTGATTTCATTTTGTTGGACGATGTCAATCAACGTAGTAACATTTACGTTTATCAGGCGGTCAAACAAGCGAAGCGGAAAGTGTCTAGCAGTGAGTTTTTCAGTTACTTGCCTTCCCTACATATTTCTGCTCGGCGTTCCGACTGATCGTTGGAAGTGGGAGTGCCTCAGTGTAACTATGCATGAGTCGCATGCCCTGTCTCCTGTAGAAATCATAAGAGAACCAAGCGGACATCTTTCAAATTTGGGAATATTCGTACAGAATCAGAAGGATAGCACGAGGTGCAGAATGATAGTCTGTGCGTCAGGGTAACCATGTAAATGTGGCAAGCACCCGTAGAAAATAGAATATAACCAAGCGGCTATCTGGAAACTCCAGGCATTTTCGGGTTAAATCTGAAAGAAAGTATGATGTGCAGCATGTAAATCTGTGCGTACATTGTAAAAGCGGTGAATCTGTAATTCAACTTCGGAAGAGGTCATTTTGTAAGGATTAGAAAGCTGCACTATTCACTAAGCGGTTGCCATTTTTGAACATTAAAGACTTTTGTCTTTGGCAAGCGATGGTGCTTATTGATGTTTATTGGTGAATATTTGAACATCCGCGAACAGCACACATAAATAAGCATTGGCATAGCCAACAGGTCTCGCCTTTAAGACCTTATAAGTGTTTAGTTATCCAGCACAATATCCTTGGTGCAACAACATCAACTGTTGCATGGCTAAACACTTATAAAGTCCCAAAGGCGAGACCTATTGGCTACGCCAATGCTTGTTCTATATCTGAGGTCACTACACTTAAAACCTATAAGTCACCCCTAAGGCAGGCCTTTCAATCCTGAAGGTTGGGTGCTGGGTGATGGTGACCCTGCATGAGCAGGGCACCTCTTTGACCTTCGGAGTTCATTCTCCAGGATTGTAAATGCATCAGCCAGAACATCATATAGAGTGGCCATGCGTCATTACCCAATGACCATCTCTAAACTGCCTGTAACAAACCCTGTCATGTTCGGTATCAAACATGTTGGAATCGTACCTCCACACCACAGGATTATTCCAAGGCCTGGGGACATCCAAGACACCTGAAGGAATCTCCCTTGAAGGGAAGGAGTCCCTTCCCTGCATCGGCAGGCCCGCAACAAAGCTGATCGGTCTGCTACTCCTGGGCTCCCACAGACTCCAAAAGGCTCAGAAACACAAGTGGTGGTTCTACAACTTCCTCAAGGCCTGACCTGTCTCCTCACCGAGATTGAGGTCAGTATTGCCAGACCCACAAAAAACTAAACCCCTGTGCACTACGTTGACTTGCAATTGCCAAAGCTTTTTGGCTACCTTAACAAGAGATCTTCGGGCTCCAAGAAGCTCTAACCTCAGGTATCTCATTCGACCAAGATCTTCATCCTCACCGCATATCTTGCACTGTGGGTCAGCATCTTTGGTAAGCTGCTCGAGGTCCCCTTGCGTATCCTGTGCCCCTAGCCTGTGCGTCCTCTCGAGGGTCTTCTTCTACTCAAGTAGGCTCCTCTGATTGCTCAGGGCCTACTCTGACTCACCTGTTTGTGGCGAGTCCCTTGGGCCTTGCTGATCCTAACGCTGCACCTTTTTCCCTTGCCACATTGTTAGTGTTTGCCAAGGCTTGTTGTTGCTCCTGATGGACACCGACCCTTCAGCTCCTGCCATCCGGCGTGGGTCAGCTCATGATCAGCTCCTGGTCTTCCCCAGTGTTGCCTGGTCCACACAGCTGCAGCTCCAAGGTCATGATCAACTCTCCTGCATCTCCGGACATCGGTGGGAACTTTCACCTTCTTCAACAGCGGCATCTTCCTGAAGTCCTCCATTGAGTTCTACTGCGGTTTCCAACGCCACTTCACACTTATGTACCCGGCTTCCCTGGTGCAGGTATCCTGTTTCCTAGGGTATCCACGGGGGAGGGGCGGCTCTCCAACATTCTTTCTTCTATTGGGTTTCTTCAGGGTCCACTGGAAAGGGTCCTTCTTTAAAATTGCAACAGCAACTTATCCATTGACCTGAATTGAGCAAGCGGTCGTGTTCCCGCTCTGCACATTGTAAGTACCCTAGTTGCATGTGAGTAGGGTGTCCCTTGTGTATTCTTACATGGCCCACTCTGCACATAGCCACAGGGGGGGTCCTGGCTACTTACCTTGGATGGTTCCCAGGTCCCCATCACTTCTGCGTCTTCTGGGTATAGTCTCAACTTAGGCCATGGCTTTCATTCCACTATTTTAGTATATGGTTTGGTCTCCCCCTGGCGACCACTGTGTATTTGTGCTACTTACCTGTTTCTATTACAATGTACTGTGTGCATTGTGTTATAGCTCCGGGTAGGAGATATTATTATGTGTTAGTGAGTTTTTTTTAATCAAAACCTATTTTTATTAATACACTGTGTGCTTCTTTTTCACATAAAATAAGTAAGATCTACTGAACTTGGGATTGACTATTTAAGGGTCTAGCACAACCCTTTCTCCAACCTTAGAGAGTTTAGTTTTTCACTAAGTTAGGTAGGTACAACACTACAGTACACCTAGTAACCATGTCTTTAGTCTGGTAAGCTAGTGCCCCCCCTCTTCTAGATACAGAGGTCTTAAGTTCCAGAAACTAAGGGCCATGTGCACTGCTAGGAAGTTAAAGACAGGTAGCACTCCAACCACTACGCATCTCTTAGAGCTGCTTATCCTAGATGATCTCCAGAACCCTGGCAGATTAGGGTATAAGGACAAAGTGGATGGGGATAATCCAGAAGACGGGACAGGAGGGGTAACCCCCAGTGGCCCTAATTGAGCATGATCAAGAGGAGTCTGAAGACTCCACCTTGATGAGCTCTGATCCAGGGAATAGTGCAGATGGCACAGAGGGTGTCCCTAGAAGTAGGTCTCGCTTTATTCCTCCTGGGAGGGTTCAAAGCAGACAGAGGAAATCTAGGTCTCCTTCTGCTGAGTCCAATGATTCAGGACGTTCCATAGGAACCTCAATCTCTACCCAGAGAGAGGACTCCTTGGAGAGGGAATACCACCTGATCAAACTTGAGAAGGTTAGACTCCAACTCAGGCGAGACCAGTTGGCTAGGACTAGAGTTCCATGGTGGCAGCCCTAGTGTCCCTAGAGTCAGGGAAAACTCTTTTGATACTAGGAACCTGAGCAGGATACTCGCTCCTTAACAGGAGGGGAACGACATCCAGAAATGGATCACTGCATTAGAGAGGGCATGTAAAGTTCAGAAGGTCCCTCAAGGACAGTGGGCAGCTATCCTGTGGCTCTATTTTGCTAACATACGTAGAGAAGAGGATGCTGACAATTATTCAGTTCTTAAGAGTAAATTCATTGATGGGTTTGGCTAACCACTGAACAGTATAGGATTACGTTCAGAGACACCCAGAAGGCATGCACCTACGACTGGGTTGATTTCATGGATGATGCTATTAAGGCTCTGGAAGGCTGGCTTCATGGAAGCAAAGCAAGGTACAGGACTATGAAGAATTGTACAATTTGATAATGAGGGAGAACATCCTTATTAACTGTCAGAATCAACTTTTGCACCAGTACCTGGTAGACTTTGATTTGACCTACCCAGAAGAATTGGGAAAGAAGGCAGACAAATGGGTCCGCACCAGGGATAAGAAGAAAAACTATGGTAATGGAGGTGACCACAAAATAACAATATTCTTCTAAAACCAAGGATAAAGGGGGGAGGGATGGGGGGGGACAAAAAGGAGTCTTATCACGGCCCGCACAAACCTGCATCTGGGTTGAGTCCCAAAATTCCAAGAAAGGCAAAAATAAACCTTGGTGTTACTTATGTAAGATAAAGACCCATTGGACAAAGGGTGCTGATTGTCCAAAGGACAAGGAAACTTCTACCACCTCTGCCCCTAAGGCACCTGCTCCCCCTAGCACCAGTACAAGCGGTAGTACAGCAACCAAGCGATTAGAGGGGTTAACCTTGGGTTCCGAGATGGGCTCTGACATAGGCAGAACTCCAGCTCAGGATGTTCTAGTCTGTGATGGTGGCATTGGCCTCAACACTCTACTGGTAAGTCCCACTAACTTGGGCAAGTACAGACAACAGCCTTTGATAAATGGAAAGGAAGCAATGGCTTACAGGGACAGAGGGCCCAATGTCACTATGATGACAGAGAAACTTGTGTCCTCTGAACAGGTCATACTTGGCCAAGTGTGCCAAGCCACCAACGCTAGCAATGTCAGGACTGATCATTCCTTGGCAGCTGTGAATCTCAGCTTGGGAGGGGTAACTGGACCTAAAAGAGTTGTGATATCTCCAGACCGACCTGAGGATTGTCTGTAGGGCAATGACCTAGAAACTTCAGCCTGGGCTGAAGCAGAGTTCGGGACTCAGGCAGAGATGATGGGCATCTCTGCCAGTGTTTCTGCTGTAACCAAGGCTCAGGCCAAACACCTAAGCACTTAAGGAGCACTCGATCCTGGAAAAATGGACCAGGCGCCTCCTAAGACCAGGAGCAGGAAGGGTAAGGAATTATCCTCCTCTCAAACTCCCAGTGAAGATCAGCCTCCTGAGGGAGATGATCTCCGTCCCTGGGACGGAACTGTCCCAGAGGAATTTGGGCCTGACCAGGCAGAGTTCTTTGGGGCAGGGGGCCCTTCCAGGGCAGATTATAGTTTGGAGCAGCAGACCTCTCTTGAACCCCTCAGACAGCAGGCTGCTGCTGAGGAAGCAGGGAATGTCAGTGGGTCCTATAGGATCTATTGAGAAGACGGTCTTCTGAAGGTAGAGACCCCAAGCCTGGTGCCACCAGGAGGTTGGTAATACCCCGGAAGTTCTGAGGTTTCCTCCTCTCCCTAGCACAGGCAGGACACTTAGGGCAAAGCAAGACTTGGGTCAGACTTGACTTTATTTTCACTGGCCCAATATGTCTAAAGACACCAAGGAGTTTAGTCGCTCCTGCGTCACTTACTAGTGGTAAGTCAGGTGACACTACAAATGCCCCCTTAATTCCTGTGGTTGCAGTGCCCTTTGAAAGGGTAAGGATTGACATTGTTGGTCCCTTAAACCCTCCAACTGCATCTGGGCCCAGTTACATCCTAGTGGTTGTGGAGCATGCCACTAGGTATCCAGAGGAAATCCCACTTAGAACCACTACAAGGTCCTGTAGTGGCCAGGGCCCTCCTGGGAATCTTTTCCAGGGTGGGCTTCCCTAAGGAGGTCTTAACAGACAGCGGTACAAAGGGTCAGATGTATCAAGCGTTTTACTGCAGAATTGGCCTGTTTGCGAATGGTAAAAAGCCCTTGGGATTTATCATCTCAAAAGGCATTTGCAAAATAGGGTTCGCAATTTTTACGATTACCTATTTTGCAAATGCATTTATGGAATCACAATTTGCGATTCCTTAAATGAACAGCAGGAAGCAAAAAAAATTGTGACCTAGCTTTAAGGAATGGTAAATTACCACCAACATCAATTTGCCCCTAGGGCATGTGTGCGCGCCACATCTGCACACATGCATATTTGATGGCTGCAACAGGGTGTCCTTTTGGCACCCTTGAAATTGCATGCGTAATTTGCAAGAACCTATTGGGTACTCGCAAATTGTGCATGCAATTCCCTTTAATTCCTATTGGCCTCTAGGCCCATAGGGATGCATGGAAAGCCATTCCTTATTTGCAACTCGCAATTTGCGAATCGCAATTTAGGAATGCGTAGGAATCGCAATTTTATTTGCGAAACCTGCATACATTGCATTTTGAGAGTCCATAATAGCGAATCAGTAAAATTCGCTATTAAGGACTCGCAAAATACAATTTTGATACATCTGGCCCCAACTTCATGTCCAGTTATTTAACTGCTATATAGAAAGAGTGTGGTGTGAACTATTAGTGTACCACACCCTACCATCCACAGTGTAATGGGCTTGTTAAAAGTTTCAACAAGACCCTGAAGGGTATGATCATGGGACTCAGAGAAAAGCTCAGGCAAAAATGGGATGTCTACTACCCTGACTTCTCTTTGCCTACATAGAAGTTCCTCAGAAGGGGATTGGCTACAGCCCATTTGAACTTCTGTTTAGACATCCAGTTAGGGGTCCATAGTTAAGGAGGGATGGGAGCAATCTCTCAAACCTCCTAAACAGGATATTGTGGACTATGTCCTTGGCCTGCGTTTACGTATGGCTGAGTACATGAAGATGGCAACTAAAAACATGGAGGCCAGCCAAGAGCTTCAGAAAGCCTAGCATGACTAAAAGGCTGTCCTGGAGGTTTACCAGCCAGACCAGAAAGTGTGGGTGTTGGAGTTTGCAGGCCCTAGCAGCCCCAAGACAAATGGACGGGCATCCACACCATCCTTGAACAAAAAGGTGAGGTCACGTACTTGGCGGACCTAGGCAGCCCGTCACCCACCCGGCGATAACGCGTAGCAGCCGACTCGCAGCTAACCCGTTTGGAGACTTTGACAGTCCCCCCACAGAATCCCGCTAGCACCGCGCTACAGCTCCAAGTTCACAGCTCCTTGAGAAAGGGTAATGTACCCGAAATGCATTGGAGCAACGATGATTTTGTGTAAAGCGGCATGAATTGGATGCAATTAATCCATTAATGAAACATTTATGGAAAGATCAGATTAATATCAAATAAATTTCGGAAATTCAACGGAGTCTGTTGTTTTGAACCAGAGGGAGTGCCCAAATACTGGGATGTGCGCACTGACCGTGTTCACACATCTATCGGTTTACCTCTTGGCGTAAACGGACGGTTACGCCACCAGTTGGAGCACCTTTAAAATACCGATACACTCGCAATTTTTACAAAAGAACACTTTCACCCCAGCACTGCTGTGCATTGCCTGCCTCATTTACTTGGACCTAGGCACTCCCAGAAGTCCCCACAGGGTGCTTCATGTGATCAGCCTAAAACCTTTTGTGAAAAGGGCGGACATGAGCTTGCTCATGGCCACTGATAAGTGACAGGAGGAAGAGAGTTACCCTGTCCCTGATCTCCTCTCTCAGAATCCTGTTGATGGGCCAGTATTTATTTATTTATTTATTTAGTGTTTTCTATAGTGCGAACAAGACCCTACGTAGGCTATCAGAGCGCTTTACAGGAGCATTTTAACAAACCGAGACCTTATAGATAACAGGTCATTACCGTTTTATGATATTATATACAAGTCAAGTATCCCTGGCAGGCAGCCTCACTGACCAGCAGCAAGCTGATTGCAGGCAAGTCCTCAATCAGTGCAAGCACATGTTCTCCCTGACAACCAGTCAAACCACCTGCTGTACCCATGAAGTGGACACATGTGACAGCCTGCCTGTAAAGAGTAAAATCTACAGACAGCCTGACCATGTCAGAGACTGCATCAGGACAGAGGTCCAAAAGATGTTGGAATTCGAGGTCATTGAGCCTTCAGATAGCCCCTGGGCTAGTCCTCAGTCCTTGTCTCAAAACCTTGCACCAAGGGTGGAAAAATAGAGATGAGGTTTTGTGTGGAATACAGAGGTCCCCAATGCAGTCACACTAGGACTGGCGCCCATCCTATTCCATGGGCAGATGAGCTCATAGATACTTTGGCCTCAGCCTGACTGCTGGCAACTGGCAAATCAGACTAGCTGAGAATGCCAAGCCAAAAACAGCATTTTCAACCCCCAGTGGGCACTATCAATTTATCGTTATGTCCTTTAGTATGAAAAATGCACCTGCCACATTTCAGAGGTTGGTGAACAAAGTCCTAACAGGTCTGGAAGCTTATAGAGCAGCATATCTAGATGATATTGCTGTCTTTAGCTCCACCTGAGAGGATCACCTGGCTCACCTCAGAAATGTTCTGTAGGCCCTGCAAAAGGCAGGCCTCACTTTCAAGGGCACCAAGTGCCAGATAGGGCAGAGCAAGGTTGAATACATGGGCCACCTGGTAGGTGGAGGCCAGGTTCAACCACTGTAGAGCAAAATCCAGACCATTGTGGACAGGATTGCTCCCACTACCCAGACTCAGATCAGAGCTTTCTTGGGCCTTACTGCGTACTACAGACGATTTGTCAGGGGATATGGGTCTATTGTGACTCCCCTGAATGATCTCACATCCAAGATAATGCCAAAGAAACTTCAAAACAGTTAGCTGTCAAAAGGCAATTGATGACCTGAAGCAGGCCAAGTGCACTTCTCCCAATTTGCAGAGACCTGACTAATCTAAGTCTTACATTGTCCAGACAGATGCATCTGAGACAGGTGTAGGGGTAGCGGCTGTGTTATCACAACTTAATGCAGAGGGCCAGGATCAATCAGTAGCTTTTATCAGCAGAAGGTTGACCCCCCCGGGAAAAACGTTGGTCAGCCACTGAGCGGGAGGCCTTTGCTGTGGTCTAGGCCTTGAAGTAGCTGAGGCCATACCTATTTGGCACTCACTTCATTGTTCAGACAGACCACAAGCCCCTTTTATGACTTAAACAGATGAAGGGTGAAAATCCCAAACTTTTGAGTTGGTCCATTTCCCTACAGGGAATAGGCTGTACAGTGGAACATAGACCTGGGAGTAACCATGCCAATGAAGATAGACTCTCCAGATATTTCCACTTAGAAAATGACTCAACTGGGCAAGGTTAGTCTCATATCCTTTTGTTGGGGAGGGGGGTTGTGTTGCTGTAATGAACAAATTACTTAACTTCGGTAACAATATATCTGTAAGAGAAATTACAGATACATCGTTACAGAATTTAAGTAACTTGTTCATCTAAAAGAGACGGTAGTTATAGATTCCTTACCTTAGATTTGATACCTCAGCAATGCCAACCCCGAAGGTGGGACTGTGAACTAAGTTCACACCAGGAAGTCATGGAGATCAGAATGACCGAAAAAGCAGTCACTCCAGACTTGACTGTCCAGACAGTAATGTTTCGTGAATGCGTGAAGGGACGCCCACGTGACTGCCTGGCAGATGTCAACCAAAACACCCGTCGCCCAGGTAGATGGGGCGCGCAGCCCTACTGGAGGTTCCTTTTTCACCAAAGAATAACAGGTCTTGATGTATAGGACGACCCAACGAGAGGTGGTAATTTTGTGCACTGCCCGACACATAAGATAAGTGAGGTGAAGATTCAACTCCCACTGAGGCATTACGAAAGGAGAAGGAGGAAAGAGATGACTAATGCCCTTCAGGAATATGTTAACGATGGGGGACTTGAAAAGAGAAGGCTGATCAGGAAGGCGAAGAAAGGCTGAAATGGCCAAAAGATCACCTTTAAGAGTGCCCAGAGCAGCCCCCTGCTGGGTCGGAGAAAGAATGTAGAGAACCTCTGAAAGGAGGGCAGAAAGGGGATCTACCGCCTTTGCTGTGCACCATGCCAAAAATGTGTTCCATTTACTGGCGTATACTGATTTAGTGGAGGGACACTTGGCTGCCAAGATCATTTTACTGACTTTGGGAGGAAGGTCAAAAGCTGTCAATTGCCGCCGCTCAATCTCCACGCAACGAGGTGGAGACTGGACAGGTTCAGGTGGTGAACCGTCACCTACTGCTATGACAGAAGATCCTCCCGAAAAGGTATTCAGATCGGAGGATCGATGGCCATGCTCAACCTCTCGGGGTACCAGACTCTTTGCGGCAGTCCGGAGCCACAAGAATGACTTGGGCCCGGTTGTGCTTGATTTTCTTCAACACTCTGGGTAGAAGTGGTACAGGCTGAAATGCGTACAGGAAGCCGCAATTGCACTTGCAATGAAAGGCGTCGCCAAGCGAGTGCTGCCTTGGAAACTCCAACGTGCTGAACTGCGGACATTGCGCGTTCTCTACGGTGGCAAATAAATCTAACAAAGGCTTTCCCCACTGCTAAAAGAGACCTTGCACCACACCAACAAGTGAAGACGCCACTCATGATCCATCATGCACTGGCGGCTGAGTTTGTCCGCCTGGGCGTTCAGGGAATCCGCAAGGTGTTGAACCACCAGGGATATGCCCTGATGTTCCAGCGATGTACACGACCCCACAACGCCCTGTTTGTTGCAATACCACATGGCGGGGGTGTTGTCAGTGAACACCTGCACCACTCTTCCTTTGACCGAAGGAAGGAATGCCTTCAGTGCAAGACGGATCGCCCAAAGCTCCAGAAGGTTGGTGTGTGGAGCCCGTACTCCGCCGGAGTCCAGAGGCCTCAGACCTCCACCTTTCCCATGTGGCCGCCCCATCCCTGGAGTGATGCATCCGTCACCACTGTGAACTCTGGTTTGGGAAGGGAGAGGGATCTCCACTGACCCTATCCTGGATCGGGAGCCACCACTGCAACTGACTCGCAGTCCCCTCCAAGATCTAGACGACATCGAAGAGACTGCCCTGATGCTGTGCCCACTGGAACTTCAGGTCCCACTGCAGAGCCATCTGCATGGCATATGCCATCTGACATGATCTACCAGCAGGATGCAGGAGGCCATAAGGCCCAGCAGCCAAAAGTCATTCTCACCAAAATCCTGGATAGAGGCTGAAACATCGGTATCCTAGCCAGAATATCCCAGACTCACTACTCGGGAGGATAGGCCCGAAACTGCGCTGTATCCAGAACTGATCAGATGAAAAGAAGCTTCTATGAGGGAATCAGGTGAGACTCCAGCACGTTGATTGTGAACCCCAGCAAATGCAGGAGGTCCGCCTGTAGTCTGGAGGTGGGAGACGACAGCCTGGGGCGAGCCCGCCTTCAACAACCAGTCGTCGAGATAGGGGAAGACTGGAACCCCTGACCTGCGCAGATGGGGGGCTGGTAAGGTCAAAGGGCAACATGGTAAACTGAAAAAGCTTGTGGCCTACCCTGAGCCGTAGGTAAACCCGCTAGGCAGGCAAGACGGGAATGTGAAAATAAGCGTCCTGCAAGTCCAATGCTACCATCAAGTCTCCAGGTTCGAGGGCAGACAGGACCTGAGCCAAGGTTAACATTTGGAACTCCTCGTTCTGGAGGAAGCCGTTGACGTCCCTGAGACCTAAGATAGGATGCAGGCCTTTGTCCTTCTTGGGTACCAGGAAGTAGTGAGAGTAACAACCGCGACCTACTTCTAGCACACGCTCAATAGCTCTGTTGTGAATGTATCTAGGACCCTATTTAAATATTCCCGATTCATGCCCTTATGTGGTTATAACAAAACATATCCTTATAAAGGCATAGGAATCATATCCATATTTAGGCATAGCCAATGCAGTCCAAATACGGCAAGGCTACTCCCATAGACTCCTGGAAAGTACAATGCGTTCTTTAAACAAACCAAGCCTCCAGCAGCCCGGGAAATCCCCCTGCTTTATTTTTGATTTGAACAAGAACTCCTGGAGTCCAGAAAGAACTGTAAGTTCTTAGTGACGTCTTATGTCCAACCTTACGTCAAACCCGGCACCTTCCAGGTATAAATATACCAGCAGCTGCCCTAACAAACACACGGTGGTTTGGAGCTATCTACTTGCCCGAAGCCCAGCTGATGCGAGAGCCGAAGGAAGCCGACCCTCCCATTTGACGCACTGAGAGAGACGCTGTCTTTTCTCTTGCCGAGAAATCCAGCTCCAGTGTTTCCAGTCACCCATGTGGGTTTCTGGGAGATCGAGTCCTGAGAAAGAGATACAAGACCTCCTTCATTCTATAACCAAGGGACGGAGCTGATTAAGTCCTTAAGAGAATTCTTGATTCAGATTCTTGGCAAAACTAACTTAACTTAAACTGCAGCTCACTTACTCCTTCCCACGTACTAGGCTTAGGTTAGGTACACCCGGGTAGGCGTATCTTAGAAGCACCAGTTGAGTACGTTTAGTCAATGATTTTATGTATGTATATATTTTATCCGTTTTAAGTATCATATGACTCAGAAACCATATAAATGCTTTTACAGTATTATTTCATAATACTCCTTTTACTGTACGCACTTTACTTTATGACAAGTATTGCAATTGTGGCAATTCACTTCTCTTGCACGAGAAAGAGGACTGCTCAATAAATAACAACTTTTATTGAAAACGCCCGTCTCTCTATTTCTCTGCAGTCTGGTGAAACTAAGCATGCACGATGACTGAATGAAATAGCTGTCTATTGTTTTCACACGACTCTGGAGATATACTCCTTATTCTGGAGGGAGCAAAGTTGTCATGTTTATGCGGTTGTCAGAAACGAATCCCTTCTTGTCTAGTTATCCCCTTCCTGTTCATTCGAGAAAGTTTCTAGTGACCTCTGAGCTAGCTGGCATTCATAATTAAGTCTAACATATTCAGTAGAGACCTAGTCGACCTTAGTCCTACGTCTAACCTATCGTTTATGTTATTCCAATGCGCAGAGCCTATTGGGAATATAGGAACTACACTACAGCTCCCTTGGCCAAAAGAGTTGCAACTTCCTGGTGGAGAAGGGCCAAGTGATCCTCCGACATGCGATGGAGTGTTGGTGGCATGGAGGATGGGGTCGCCTCAAAGGGGAGGGAGTAGCCTCTTCGGACTATCTACGAAACCCTCCTGTCCGACATGATGTTGTGCCAGTGGGGGAGGTGATGGCAGATCCTGCCGCCCACTGGCAACTGGTGGCCCTGAAAAGTCAGACAAGGAAGGTTTGGAGGCTGCTACAGGGGGGCATTGTTCCCCAGACCCATGACGTCCCAGAGGGGGCATTGGCCCCCAGACCCATGACGTCCTCAGCCACGCATAGGCTGGGTAGCGTGCACAGCCCTGTGGCTCTACGGGGAACGTGTTGGGACCCCTTGTGTAGCAACGAAAGGAGCGAAAGGCAGACTGGACGGGGCGAGAAGTTGCTGTGAGGCCCAAGCAGTTGGCCGCCATGTCACCTAACAGGCAACTGCCATCAAAGGGCAACTCCAAAAGTGTGGATTGGACATCCCCAGCGAAGTCAGATGTTCTCAGCCAGGCATAGCGCCTCAGGGCTACCGACGTGGAAACCGATCTACCCAGCGAGTCAGCAGTATCCAGCCCACACCAGATGGTAAACTTAGCTGTGTCTAGACCCTCAGCAACATCACGGGTGAGCATGGCCTGGGCCTCCAACTGGCACAGTGGCAGCACTTGCGTGCCCGTGTCCCACACAGTGTGAGTATAATCGCACAAGAGACATGCGGTATTCACCGACTGCAGTCCTTAGCTGGCGGATTCCCTATCTGGGAGAACAGTAGGGAATGTGCCTTTTGAGGATGAGGCTTCGACCACCAAGCTCTCTGGGATAGGCCGTTGGCAAAGGAAAAGTGAGTCGCCCGGGACCGGGCAGTGGCGTCGGGCAATCATCCTGTCCACAGGAGCCCCTGTGCTATGCTTGGACTAAGTGC
The DNA here is from genome assembly GCF_964261635.1 of Lissotriton helveticus. Taxonomy (NCBI): domain Eukaryota; kingdom Metazoa; phylum Chordata; class Amphibia; order Caudata; family Salamandridae; genus Lissotriton; species Lissotriton helveticus. Next base: position 1,477,666,708 of record NC_136065.1, read on the forward strand.
CCAGAAGGATGTCATTGAGAGCCTCATTAAAGGGCAGCAGGGGCTCCAAAGAGGCTGCTACTGACTGAAGCACCTCAGTCAGGAGGTTAGTCCTGAGCCACCATAGGAAGCTCAAGACCCAAGGCCTCAGCCACCCTACGCAACACCACAGAGTAGGAAGCTCCCTCCTCCTTAGCCACGGTAGGGGGGAGAAAGCAAACCAAGGTCTGGGGAAGTATCCAGACCACTGGCATCACCCAACTCATCTTGCCAGTCCGGCTCCTCAAGTTGGTCTGCTAGAGGGTCAACAGACCCCTACCAGCCCTCCACACCCTCCTTGGGCTGGTACTCAGGGAGGTAGAGAAAGCCAGGGATGAGCAACGGTACAAAAGCACCCTCCGGCGCCGGTACCAACGTCGGTCGACGTTGTGTTCAATTTGGGAGTGAAGCTGGAGTCAATGCCGGTTGGGGGCACAAACTGCGTCTGGGGTGTTGCCACTGGAAATGGAGACTGGGAAGGTACTGTGAGTTCGACCGGCACCAAATTGATCCAGGCATGGATCCATGGGGGCCCGCAGGCGCCGATGCCGGAGCCACTAGCATTGAAGACCTAGGGCCCCCAAACGAGTCCGCTGGGCCCAAAGGGGGGCCAGCGGAGTTGGGCTGCCCAAAAATGATATGGAGCGCTTCGTAAAATGCATGAAGTTGGGCAGGGGACGCTCCGGCTCAGGAAAAGGGAGGGAAGTGCGGAACCCTCACAGAGGGCTCAGAAGATAGAGCTGGAGAGCGATGACGCTTCGAGTCCCGGGTCGGCCGATGGGTGGGGAGAAGGCGAAGAACGAAGATGCTTCTTCACCTACTTTTTGTGCTTTGACTTACCGGAGGAGGGCGAAGACTTCGAGGAGTAATGGTAGTGACTCCGCGACCGGTCCCGGGGCCTCCCTCTTGACAGGGACCTCGAGCGGAGCAGACTGCCGGGCCTCCAAAAGCTTTAGGGACTGCTCCCACAAACTTCGGGTTCTTGGACTGGCAGTCAGAGCAAGTTCGGATCGTGGTCGCGCTCCAGGCACAAAAGGCATACGAGGTGCGGATCGGTGACCGACATCAACTTTTGACAGGAGTCACAGGGCTTGAAGTCCGTCCGACGATGGGACATCCCTCGTGCAACCAGGGGTACTGCGACGAAAAAATTTCTCCGGATCCAGTCTTACGCTTGGGGGTAATTCTAAGGTAAGGAATCTATGAGTATGATCTCTTTCAGATAATATGTGTTACAGTGTTCTCCAAAAAGAACCACAAGCTACATTCTATACCCCTACCACTCTCTTGCTGAATAGGCGTGACTCATTTTTTATACTTGGTGTAGGAAAGTAGGATCTGCTTTTATGGTTACACCCACTTTATGCCTGATGTTATGCTGTTTCTGACTAGTCTGACTGGGATCCTGCTTTTTAGGGCCCAAGTCTCTGTGCTTTCTCCTCTAAATTGGCTATGGTAAGTACTTAGGTACCCCCAGATTGACTATTGGTGTACCCTTATAAGACCCTAGTATATGATATCAAGGTACCCAGGGGTCTCCCATGGGCTGAAGCATGTATTATGCCACCCATGAGAGACCACTCAAATTGTGACTCCAGGCCTGCCATTGCAGCCCATGTATAGATATAAGTTTTCCTATATCTGAGGTTATTACACTTAAAACCTATAAGTCACCCCTAAGGCAGGCCTTTCAATCCTGAAAGCAGGGTGCTGGGTTCAAAGTGTGAGGGTACGCCTGCATGAGCAGGGCACCCCTACAAACTTTGGACTCCATTCTCCAGGGTTGTAAGTGCATCAGCCATTACGACATATCGAGCGGCCATGCGTCATTACGTGATGACCATCTCTAAACTGGCTGTAAGTAACCCTGTCATGTTTGGTATCAAACATGTTGGAATCATACCTCTACACCGTAAACAGTGTGTGAGGTATGATTCCATGCAACGGTGTGGGAGGTAGGATTCCATGCACTGTAAAGCTTCTTCGGGAGGCCCTCAGTGCTCCTGGTACCAGTCTTACAGAACCCGACAGCAAGCTAGGGCGGCTGCCGACAACAGACATGTTTCTGACCTCCTGCTGCTGAGCTAAGCTCAATCACGGGAAGGCAGAACAATAGATATCCTGTCGCAGGGAGGTGTAACCACCTCCCAGACAGGGTTTAGTGTATTGGGGCAGGGTGAGGGCGCTTGCCTGCGTCACTGAGACTGAGACTGCTTTAACGGCACATTTGGTACCCTCCTTGCATACTCCAGTTCAAACCAGTTTAGGGACCCGCTGGCCCCTCCTCTGGCGTGAAACTGGACAAAGGTCATGGGAGTATACTCCCCACTGTCCAGCCCCTCCTCTGGGAGGGACCCCAGAATCGTCCCAACCCTTTCCTTAGGGTACTTAAGGGCTTACCTGTGGGTGGGACCCTAGATTTGTCGTGGGACAAGATTCAGATCTAAACACCACTTCAACTTTGTCTGTCTGGGCACTCTGGACTTCGCTGGACTTTGCTTTGGGCACCGAGACTGCAACTAGGAAGACTCCTGCTGCTCCTGGTCTCCTTGTCCCGCTTGTCTGCTGCAATGTCTGAGTCTGTGCCTGTGCTCTATACTGGATCCTTCCAAGGCCTGTGGATATCCAAGACACCTGAAGGAATCTCCCTTGAAGTAAAAGAGTCACTTCCCTGCATCTGCAAGCACCGCAACAAAGCTGACCGGTCTGCTACTCATGGGCTCCCAAGGACTACGAAAGGCTCAGCAACACATTTCCAAGGCTTGTTGGCTCTCTTCACCAGAAATCTTCAGGCTCCCAGAAGCTCCAGCTTCAGGCATCTCCTTCGACCAAGATCTTTGTCCTTACCGCATTTCTTGCCCTGTGGGCCTGCAATTTTGGTGAGCTGCTCGGGGTCCTCTTGCGACTCCTGTGCCCCTGGCCTGTGGGTCCTCTTGGGAGTCTTCTTCGACTCCAATAGTCTCTTCTGATTGCTCGGGGCATACTCTAACTCCCCTGCTTGTGGTGAGTCCCTTGGACCTTGCTGGTCCTAACTCTGCACCTTTTTCACTTGCCACATTGTTAGCGGTTGCCAAGGCTTGTTGGTGCTCCCGATGGACACCGACCCTTCAGCTCTTGTCATCCGGCGTGGGACAGTTCATGAACAGCTCCTGGTCTTCCACAGCGTCGCCTGGTCCACACAGCTGCAGCTCCAAGCTCATTGTCAAATCTCACGCATCTCCCGACATGGATGGGCATTCGTCTCACGTGCCTCCTAGTCACTCCTGAGTGGCATAGACTCTGTCCCCTCTGTGTGCCGGTACTTCTCAACTTGAATCCACCTTTTGTTTCTATCAGACACTTTCACCTTCTTCAGCAGTGGGGTTTCTTCATAGCCCATTGGAAAGGGCCCTTCTTTAAAATTGCAACCCTGACTTACCCATTGTCTTGAACTGAGCATGCAGTCGTGTTCCCACTCTGCACACGGCCTCCGTGGGGTTCCAGGGTACTTACCTCGGTCGTGATTTGCATTCCACTATTTTAGTATATTGTTTGGTCTCCCCCTGGCGAACACTGTGTATTCGTGATACTTCCTTGCTTCTATTACAAAGTATTGTGTGCACACTGTGTTATATCTCGGGGTAGGAGATATTATTATGTGTTAGTTAGTGTCTTATAATAAATACCTGTTTTTATAAATACACTGTGTGGTTCTTTTTCACATACCCTATACCAATAAGATTATGATCTGGTAAAACAAGCTGCTTAACACTCCTTTTGGACGAAGCCTGAAGGCTGCTCTCCACAGCTATTACTTATAGAGCTTTCTAAGGTTGTATAAGACCACTAAAATCACCATAAGGGTTGTCTGGATTAGTGCAGGGTGCTACACTTACGAAAGTGAGCACCATGTATTAAGCCAGTCTCCTACAATTGGTCTTTGTGTGACATTTGTATTTTTCACAATCTCCCAAGCTCAGTGATGTAACATTAATGACAGCAACCCCCACTCTGAAAATTGTTTCAGTACCACTGTTCAAACTCCAGTCTAACAAACATTGGGTAAAGTGCATATATTTCAGGGGACAGACTCACTACACCCAACATATACAAGTACACATATAAAAATATTGGAGAAATTTAAAAAAAGAAAATTTAAAAACCTAAAACTCATTCCAATATTTCAAAATTAAAAACAAATCTTCAAAAACGACATTTTAATCTTCGATTTTTAAGAAAACAGTACAACAAAATAGATTAACATTCTATATTTTGTTTCTTGATCTTTTTGTAGTCACAATATTCTTGCCACAATGTCATGGCCATACAATATTTTTGGGTCGATATTTAGGTGAAGTAACCGCAAAGAGAGTTATGCACTGTTTAAATAAAAAGAAGTTAGAAAACTCAAATATAAACAATTGCTGTTTTCCAATTAAGTCAATCAACATAAAACTAACAATTGACGCTGCTAATTCAGTTGATCAACAAGCTGCATTTAATAAACGACCTAAAAACGAACTATGTTTAATTTACATGAAGAACAAAACGCACAGTTAAAGAGGAATAGTATTTCAACAGAAAAACCTTTTTGTTGTTTTTATCTTACCAATAGAAGGTACGGTAGGATGAAGTCACATTTATGTTCACTTTGTTACTCTGACTCCATAGGTCTATTCTCATTAACAGCTTGCCAGCATCAGCTGGCTAGTTGCAGAGCTGCTTCAATAGCAATTCCGGTTTGCCTAGTGTACTGGGTACAATTCATGGCTCATGCTTCCTATGATGGCATTGCCTCATTATCAGGAATATGAAGAGAGTGACTTTAAAAACGCATTGAGAGTCAGGCATAAAATATGCATACGGAGCAATGCATCAACCCTTAATCCTACCTCTGGCAGATGACATATCTATCATATTTATTTATTTAGAGTTTTTTATAGCGTTGGCTAGACCCGGAGGTATCAGAGCGCTGTACATGAGGATCAGTGAGTTACGATAACAATAAATAACTCAGTTACAGTAGAGGTATATGCATAGGGGAAAAAACATGGGATTATACAGTAACATACGTTATTTGCGTGTTGCATATCCAAGAAACGCATCTTATGGGGAATGGAAGGTAGAGGGCGAAAGGTAACCAGGGGAAAGAGATGTAGACAGTCAGGCAGACCAGAAGGGGGACAGTAGTTCAGGTGTAACAAAGCGGTCGAGGTCAAGGACAGACAAAGCCGTGAAGAACCGCTGAAGTACCTAATGCTGCACCCCCTTCAATTACAGGAAACCTCTGTAGCGTGTTGGACGCCATTTTGGGGTCAGGCACGGCCAGGCGAGGATCTGTTTTGCTGCCGTTACTAGCCTGAGGTGGGCATATCATTCCTGCAAATGCTCCCACTGCCCCTTGCTCCCATCATGCCAAAGCAATGCCCCGCTTCACAGGATTGCACTGGCGGTGCCCTCCACGAGGTCACCTGTGCGAAGCAAAAGACCCTCAACGAGCTCCTCAGGAGGGTTCTAATTGTAGTGGAGCGATCCTTTATTCAGGCGGTAAATACTGCAGTGCACGAGAGACGAGAGGTGCGGGGTTGGCGCCTCTTAGCAGACAGTAGAGAGGTGAGCCGGCTCCCTTTCCGCGTCTTCGTCCCAAGGAGCCGCCATCTTGGAGTCAGGCAGCCGGGATCGCCCGTTCTTCAGCAGCGATCCTACCTTCAGTAAAGCAAGGCAGTAAATACTGCAGTGCTCAAGAGGTGTAGGGTTGGAGCCTCTTAGAGAGTAGAGAGGAGAGCCGGATACCAACAAGCGTCTCTGTCTCAGGGAGCCACCATCTTTGAGTCAGGCAGCCGGGATCGCCCGTTCCTCAATCTTGCCGCCTCTCGTGGTCGGTGCTACGATAACCTGGTGAGTAGTGTCTGCTTTCCACTTTCGGGAGCACTCACTGATGTGGCGTTCGGTTCATCAGAACTGCTCCGCTTGGCTCTGTGAGGAAGGCTATGGTTGCTGAGTCACTCGAAATTGCGTGCCAGACCGTTTTGCCGTCATCACTCGTTCACTCCCCGCTGGCCGCTTTGGTTTCTCTTGCGGTGCCTCATCAGGTTGCATCCACCTCTTAATGGCAGAATTTTCAGATCTTTCACAATTCCGTTAGGCAGTACTGTTAAAGTCACTGCGATGGTGTAGCGAGAGGCTTGTTAGATTTCCAAAAGCTAGGATTAAAGTCAAAAAGCGATCCCTAGCCCGGGAGCTCCTGGCCAGAGCTCCTTACCAGTCAGCCATCTTGGAAACAGGATGGCCGTCCTATGACGTGTTTTATGGAACAGAAGGAATGGGGATATATTTCAGTAATAAAGCCTGAGGATTCTGTAACATGTCCTGTGGAGGTGGACAGTAAGCCCCAGCCGGGAAATCACAAGTAAGCTTAGTTTTCATAGTTAGAAATGGATGTCTGAGAAAGGACTAAAATATCAATACAAGGGATAATCGGGAAAAAAAATGGATACATTTAATTTCACTCAGATATGTCACAACTATCTTCTAATGAGAGATTGGTAGAGGTTTACAAACAGAATTCTTAAAACAACCTTGATAACCAATGAATTAATATAACAAGAGCCCCTGCACAATAGTATGATGATCTAGGGGATGTTCTATACGCCCAGCTGTGCAAAAGTCGCCACGTGCACAAATAATTAAAGGTTAAAATCTCGTTTGTTTCTTATGAAACCAGGGGACTTCCCAAACGTCTTGAAAGAAAGCACAGCAGTGTACCAAATGATACCACACTCTAGAGGTTCAAATTTACATGTACCAATCACAAACACTGCAAATCACAAACTATGTCACAGATGTTTCCTATTTGGTAAACACTTTCAATGATCGAAATGTGTAACCATATTGTTGACCTTATCAAGCAGTGTTGATGGCTCAAGGGGTCATAGCTGAACAGGCAAGCAAATGAAATAGTTAAAACAATGAAATAGTTAAAACGATGGCTAGTTTTCTGGCAACGGAAAGCCAATGCTAAAAAGGAATAGTATTTTCTTTCTAGTAAGACTACCTCAAGGATTTCCGCACAATGGTTGTTTCTTCAAATGATGGTGCGCCCTCAACATTAGACTGTAAATTATTAGCTAGCTGCAGACACAAACGTTTGGACACTGCATGTGTAGGATCAAATGTTAATATGTGTGCTTGAAAGCTAATCAGACTGGTGGAATATTTGCAAAACTATGGTTGTTTCTTCAAACTAGAAGTGTTTGGGATAGGAAGTGATAAATCTGAAGAATATGCTTTTGCTTTTCTTACGCTTAGCAAATTGATAACCATGGTCCTCTTTGCCATTTCATTTGCTTGCTGGAATTCATACCAAGGAAAGTCCAACTTGGAATATAGATAATGAGTATTAACAGAGATCAACTTAGTGTAGATTTTACGCGCTCCCACTTAATATTCGGGAAACCGACAAACAGGCAGACGGACGAGTTAGCTAAAAACATCTCTTCGAGGGTGGCACAAGAAAGATTTGAACTGAATATCTGAATAACCCCACTCCATTTCAGCCGCTGAAGCCCATCCTCTCAAAGCATCTCACTCGCATTCCATCATGTCATAACATTAGGCCATCAAAATCACAATCTCTGCATTCTCAATAAAACACACGTCAGTCATAATCTGCAAAACAAAATGTGAGCGCTCCAGAGGGGCGCTGAGAAATGCAGAAAGCATCTAAAGTTATTTGACATGCATTTCTCTGCATAAAATCATTGTGCCCAAATCCTACATATAGGTGATTAACAACTTTATTTTGCTTCGACTTGTTTGTGTTTGGATACATATAGATTTATATGAAAAATCCAATTACTAATAATTGCACAGCTACGGTTACATCCGACGATCGACAAAAAATACATCTTTTACTGACCTAGAAATGTGACACATTATACTTGCCAACTTTGTCAAAAACAAAAAATAAGTCAAAATAAGCTGAGCATGCCAAGTGTAGTGAGGGTCACATTAAGTACAGGGAACTGTGTTGTATTGAGATTTTTGCTCACTTTTCTCTATTTTTCTCTTCCGCAGAAGGAGAGCAGAAGGTACACAGAAGTTATCTATTTTTTAAATGGTCAAATATATTAGGGGCAGCACAGCTGGGGAAGTGGGATTAAGGGTCTAAACAATAATATTCATTACCTTTTCCTTCAGTTAGATTATAGTGATTAACAGTCACTCACGCATTTTTAGGTCAGAGTTTTAACAATGCAGCTGTAAAGCAGACCTAATGTTACCATTATTATAACTGGAATGGGGCTGGTGTCCGGACTCTTCAACCATTTTTTCCTTACTCTTTTGACGTGCCTCTTTCAGCTATTGGCTGTGACTTTGTGAATGACAACTTGGATGTGGCAAGAAGAGTTTCTCTCCTCCATCTCCTAAAAGTGTTTACACATTAAAAAAATAAACTTAATTGTTCCCAGCATGTGTCCGGTGCAATTTGATAAACAGAGGCCATCTTGAAAATAAAACTCCCCACCCTCAAAGCAAACGATTTTTCACCATAATCAGCACGAGAACTTTCATCACAGTAAGTATGCAAACACACTGAGATAGTTTTTATTTCAAGAAAATGTCTTATTACTTACCGGTAATCCTCATTACCCCGATTAGGGTCCCTCCCCCCCCGTCCCAGTCCTAACAATGTGAGGCAGTCCTGCCTCCACCCAGCCAATCACAACGCCAGTATTTCCTTAGTACATAAGCCCCGCCCACCTACCGCCATGCCTGTTATCAACAAGACTTCGACACAAACACAGCAGGAGGGTGGGAGGGAAGAGGACTGGGACGGGGAGGACCCTAATCGGGGTAATGAGGATTACCGATAAGTAATAAGACATTACCCCCTCATGGGTCCTCCCCGTCCCAGTCCCAACAACGTGAGGAACTCACAAGTAGAGAACCAATAAAGAAAACACTCAGGACACCAGGGATCCATGCAGAGTACAAAACTTTAATCAATAAAAGATCAATGAACAACAGCGTTCAAGACGCCAACAGAAAAACTGTCAGCAGAGGCATGTAAAACATCAAGCCAATAATGTCACACAAATGTGTGATGAGACTGCCAGGTGGTTGCCCTACAAATCTCCTGGACAGAGACCCCCGCCGCCTCAGCCCAGGAAGCAGACACAGAACGCGTCGACCGACCCTGTACATGAGACGGAGGAGGCAAATCCAAAGACTTGTAAGATTGACAGACCGCCAAACGGACCCACCGACCGATCGTGGAAGTGGAAACCTTCTTCCCTTTAGCTACACCCCCACAGGAGACAAACAGGGCAGGACAACTCTGGAACCCCAAGGAACGTTGGATGTAAATTTGGAGAGCCCTGCAAACATCCAAAGAAGGGGGAACAAGGGAATCCCCCTCAGCAGGCAAATCAGGAAGAATCACCTCCTGCTGCAAATGAAAACTCGAAGAAACCTTAGGCAGAAAAGCCGGATCAAGCCGCAAAACGACCCGATCCGGGAGGAACTGCAAATAGCGAAACGAAACGAGCAAGGCACCCAACTCACCCAACCTGCGAGCGGAGGTAATGGCCAACAGGAAAGCCACCTTAGCAGACAGCCGCAGCAAATCCGCCTCCTTCAAAGGCTCAAAAGGGGGCAACTGCAGACCACGCAAAACAGTAGGCAAATCCCAAGAAAGAATGAGAACAGGAGAAACCGGCCGACGAAGCCGAAAGCTCTGAAGAAGCCGACTAACCAAAGGGGCAACACCCTCCAAGGAGGCCCCAGGACCCCGACAAGCACGAACCGCTGCCCACTGAGCAGAGAACGTGGAAGGGGAAAGGCCTTTCAAAAAACCATCCCGGAGAAACTCCAACACAGAAGTAGGAACTCCCAGTACAGGATCCACCCCATGAGAACACCAAGAAACAAAAGCCCCCCAATGGTGACCACAGCACTTAAGGATCGAAGGGCGGCGAGACAACTGGATGTCACGAGCCACCACCGACGAAAAACCCAAAGACTCCAATGTCAACCGCTCAAGAGCCAAGCCGTCAGCTGAAAACGACGAAGACAAGGCAGGGACAGGAGTGGAAACTGAAGAGGAGATGGACACAAAGGAAGGCGGACAAACCGACCCTCCGCCAGCTTTAGCAGGAGAGGAAACCAAATGCGGAGAAGCCAGAAAGGAGCAATCAACAGGACCGAAACCTTCTCCCTCCGAATCTTCTGCAGCACCCTCGGGAGGAGGGGAATGGGAGGGAATGCATACAGAAGGCCCAAAGGCCAGGGAATCGAAAGAGCATCCACCGCCCAAGCCTGAGGACACAGCACCTCCGAACCAAACCGGGGGAGGAGAGAGTTGTGAGGGGACGCAAAAAGATCGATCCAAAGAGTCCCGAACCGGAGGCAAAGGGACAGGAACAGAGGAAGGGAGAGATGGTACAGAACAGAAGATGGAAGGTTGCGGCTCAAAGCGTCCGCATGAAAATTCAACCGTCCCGGAATGTACACCGCCCTCAAGGCCAACAGATGAGTTTCCGCCCAAGCACAAATCATGGAGGCCAACATGTTCAGAGACGCGCACCTGGTCCCTCCCTGACGGTTCAAGTAACAACGAGCCACCTGGTTGTCGGTACGAACCAACAGATTCGCCCCCAGGAGAGGAACCTGAAAGAACTGCACCGCCTCCCAGACAGCCGCCAACTCCCGCCAGTTTGAGGAACGGGTGCTGTCCCCCTGAGACCACCGACCCTTGGCTTCCAAGGACCCCAAAGTGGCCCCCCAAACCCAGAGACTGGCATCCGTCGTCAACAAAAGGGGAGGAGGAAGACAAAACTGCACCCCCTTCTCCAGGTTGGGATTGCAAAGCCACCAGTCCAAGTCCCGAATCAGAGCAGGAGAGAGAGGAATCAGAGTCCCACCGAGCCAACAGATGAGTCACCGAGGGCTTGAGATGGAGGCGAGCCCAAGGAACCACAGCAGTGGTCGCAGCCATCAACCCCTGGACCCGCAACCAAACACGAGCAGGGGCAGAGGGACGACTCAACAAATCCTGCAGCAGAGTCTGTAAGGAAAGGATCCGAACAGGAGGGAGAAACACCGCCCCCAGAGAGGTGTCGAACAGACCCCCGATGAACTGAAGTCTCTGAACAGGATCCAGATGAGACTTGGCCAAATTCACCTTGAACCCCAGCTCCTGGAACAGGGACAACGTAGCCTCCACCGCCAGAAGAGCCTGAGGGAAAGAGGAAGCAGAGACCAAACAATCATCAATATAGGGAAACATGGAGAAACCCTGATGTTGCAAAACCCCCACAGCAGGAGCTAAATACCTTGGTAAAAGTCCTGGGAGCAGTGGAGAGGCCGAACGGCAGAACCCGAAACTGGAAATGCATCCCCTGGACCACAAACCTCAGAAACCGCTGACTGGCAGGATGGACCGGAACGTGAAACTAGGTGTCCTCCAAGTCCAGCGAAGCCAAAAAATCTACCTCCTGAATGAGGGGAATGACGGACTGCAACGTGACCATCCGAAAATGATCCAACCGCACCAACTTGTTCAGGGAACGGAGATTCAATATGGGGAGGAAGGAACCATCGGGCTTTGGAACCAGAAACAGACGGGAATAGAACCCCAGGCCCACTTCCTCCACTGGAACCGGCACCACCGCCCCTTTCTGGAACAACATGGTGACGCCGGACAACATGGCAGACCGCCGCACGGGGTCTCTTGACAACGGGGTAACTAGAAGACAATCCAGAGGGGGAGGGCCTCGGAAGGGAATCCGGTAACCCCACCTGATGATATCCAAGACCCATTGATCGGAGATCAGAGCTGACCAACGGTCCAGAAACAAATGGAGACGAGCCCCCACAGCGGCATAGTCACTTTTGTCCAGCACCAGAGGGAGGCTGTGGCAGCTGCTGCTGCTGTTGCTGCTGAGGCCGGGATTTATAATGGAACGCAGCCCCCTGACCACGGGCCCGACCACGAAAGGGCTGAGAGGACGAAACCCCCTGAAACCCCTGTTTCTGGAAAAAAGACCTTTTCTTAGGAGCAGGCTGAAAAGGCTTCAACAACTTCTTCTCCTCCGCAGAGCGCTGCACCATCAAATTCAAGGCATCCCCAAAGAGACGAGGACCATCAAAAGGCAGCTTATGGACCAAAGACTTCTGAGCAGCATCAAGACGCCATGGCTTCGTCCACAGAGACCTCCTCCCAGCCACCGCTGCCCCAGCAGCCGAGGAGAAAGCCCACAAGGAATCAAAAGCGACATCTGACAGGAATTGCGCCAAAACCTCCATTTGAGCCAACACAGGAGTAGGGCCCCCATGATCCTGAAGACAGTCAAACAGCCTCTCTGAATCCTTGAGCACGAACTGTGACGCATAGGCCGCATAAGTGCTAGCACGCACCCCAAAGTGTGCAGCGGCGTAAGAACGCTTGACAGCAGATTCCACCTTACGCTCCACCGGATCAGACAGGGAAGCCTCCTCCGAAGATAAAGAGGAAGAGGAAGAGGAGGAAGCCATAAAAGACAAAAGAGAATTAACCTTCGGAATCGCAGGAAACTGGGAATCAAAGTCCGACAGGCGATATTGCTTCCCCAGCAATAGCGGAATACCCTGCTTATCCACCTCCAGCCACTCTTTCGTGAGGATATCCTTCAGGACATCGTGGAAGGGAAGGTCATCCACCACAGACGAACTATACTGTGCGTAAAACCCATAATCAGACAGGGATTTAGGGTCAAAAACCAGCACCTCATGAATATGCACCAGCATGTCCGAAAAAACCTTGACCTGGATGTACTTTCCCTTAGGGGAATTGTCCAGTTCTTCCTCATCATCCTTAGCCCGCTTAGCCGCAGGCTCCAGCAGCGCAGACTGGACCGCAGAATCAATCAAGTCCCGTAAATCAGCCCTAGAAATCTGCAAGACGTCGTCCTCCTGTAGATCCTGAACATTATGCTGTTTGGAAACAGCCTTAGCCGGCACTGGAGAAGAAGCCCCCTCACTCAGGGTGAAAAAACCCAGAAGTAACCAAACAGGAAATCACCACAACAAAAGGAAGTGCCCAGCAACCTCCAATAAATACTACCCCCAATCAACCAATCACGCAAAGGTGTTGCGATAGTGCAGCAGCGCCGGAACGACCCAAGGCCAGGACAACACCAAAACTCCCCGTCCCAGCCCAGCACATGAGCGGGGAGCATACCTGACCCCAGAACAGGAGCTCGGCCGACCGGAAAACCGGAGCGGCCGAGCCGAGCATAACAAGAAACACAACAGAATCAATGAAATACAAAAGAAAAAACTCACGGAACCGCCACCAAAGGAAACAGGATCCAGGGACCGGAACCAGGAGCAACAGCATTCCGACAGCCGTCGGAGCAGAAAAAAACAGGCATGGCGGTAGGTGGGCAGGGCTTATGTACTAAGGAAATACTGGCGTTGTGATTGGCTGGGTGGAGGCAGGACTTCCTCACGTTGTTAGGACTGGGACGGGGAGGACCCATGGGGGGGTAATGTTTTACAATGAAAAAATGTGAATCACGTCTGGCAAATGGTTTATTAGACCGACCCAAAAAGGTAAGGTAGACTTCTATTTGGAAAATTAAGTCTGAGCCCCATTTGGATGTCACAGAAATTCTGTCAGATCACGTGGGAAGGCCATTTCTTTTGGAAGAATATCTCTTCCTTTACATTATTTTTACATTTCTAGGTGCAATATACTTCCATCCATGTAGGATTCACCTGGTTTCTTGGTTTTACCAAGTTTTTGCTTTTGGCGAATATGCTAGTCCACTAAGGATCCTTGGACCCGGAGAATGCCAAAGACCTTTTAAGGTAGCCATAGGGGCAAACACTGTTGGTTTAGGGAAATGGTTTGAGCCATTGTTTTCACTGGCCATCTTTTTGATGTTTTTAGATATATCTGAGGTCCCAACATTAAAAGTGATACATCAGGGTACCCCAAGGTATTTTGAATTTATCTGGATCCCAAACTGTCCAGTTGAACTTTATTTAGGAACTCCCTCCTTCTTTCGAGTCCATCAGGAGGTCGAGTCCGCTCTGGTGGAACTATCCTACCAGGGTGGGGAAAGGTTGCATATGATGAAGTATGACACAAATAGTGTGTAAGGCTTCGTCTCCCAAAAGAAATGGCTTTCCCACGTGATCTGACAGAGTTCCAGAGACGTCCAAACAGGGATCAGACTTGATTTTCCAAATAAAAGAAGTCCCTTTCTTGTTTGAGCTACAGCACCTTTTTGCATTGGAATGTTCAGTCTAGGGTGGACGTACGGTAGCAGTTACCTCCCCCTCTCTATTTGTGTGATAAAAGTAATGAGTATATTAGAGAATTTACACACACATATACTTACAGTAAGCATTTGTTTATGATTGGACATATGATACAATATTTCTGGCATGTTTTCATTTGATGCAATATGTTTTTAGGTCTCACCTACAGGCAGCTTTTAGATGTATAACATCAAAGTGTTACTATGCACAATACCAACACTGACAGTATGCTTTGAGTTAGCCCATTGCTTTCCAATGTCTGGCTTTCTCTTCAATCTTGTTTGTTTGCTTCATATTTGAGGCTTTCCTTCCTCTTTTTGTGTTAGTCCTTCCCCTGGGCCATAGCATCTCTGCCATCCTTTTGAGTTGAAGATTTGTATCCTCCCACTGCCTACATTCTGGGAACTACTCATTTCTTTAACACTCCAAGAGGCTGCATGTGTTTTCCTAATCTCTACATTGCGTGATGCTTTCCCACTGAAATCCCTGCTCCGCAATTCCTGTGTTGCTCCCCTCTCCCACCTCTAAGCTCATCTGGTACAGCCCTATTCAGTTTTTTTAAAAGATATTTACACTCTGTTAAACCAGCTCTTCTGTCCATTTCATCCCCCACACCACTCATTGGTTCCTACTATAAACCCACCACCCACTACACCCTTGACCCCCCCCCCCCCCCCCGGGTTCATTACTTTGTTTTGGCTCAGCAGCTGCTGTTTCCTGCCAAGTAACTCCTTTAAAAAAATATGTGACCCCAAGATACGTTTTTGCCTTTATAGAACTTTAAATTAAATCAACACAATTTGTGTGCATCATGATGCTTTCTGCATGTGCACGTATGCTTTTGCGTGATGTTAATTCATATTTGGGAAGCGCATTTTTGTTCGTTTTCGTCATTGCAGAACCGTAGCAAGAAACAGTACTGGAAAAGCCAAATGGTCAGGTAACACCATCGAAAGGTGAAACCTTGTGCCTTTGCCAGTGCTTGTTTATGAAATCTCAATTGTGAACAATACCAGTATTTATAGAGGGTTCTAGATGAGCCCATTCCTTACCTTTAAGGGTTTACTTTCCTGTCAATTTTATTTACTTGCTTATTTGATGGCTTTCTTTCATCATCTTATTTGTGCCTCTCCGGAAGCACAGATCTTTTACAATGTTTATTATTATATTATTATTATATGAAATTTGTAACGCGCTCAGCTTACCCGGGGGCATCCCGGCGCGAACAGAACCAGATGGCGGGAGTCAGATCAGGACACTACTGTGGAAATAGATAGGTCTTAAGGAGTTTCCTAAACAGAAGTATCTTGGGCTCCGAACGAATCTTCAGGGGCAGAGAGTTCCACAGCGTCGCCACTTGCACTGAGAAACGCCTGCCCCCAGAACAAGCTCTCCTTACTCTTGCTGACTGCAGAAGATGTTTTAGGTCTGAGCGCAGGGGACGTGCGGGTTTATAAGGACGGGCCATATTACTAAGGATGGGGGGGCCCTTGCCATACAGAATTTTATGGGCCGTACATAACGCCTTAAACTTCACCCGCTCTTTCACGGGGAGCCAGTGAAGCGTCCTGAGGGCTGGAGCAGCAGACTGTCTTCTAGGAACATCCATTAGGACTCTCGCCACAGCGTTTTGCACCTGTTGGAGGGTTTTAAAAGTGGCTTCCGGAGCCCCAAGAAACAGCGCATTCCCGAAATCAAGCCTTGATAGAATTAGGCCACGCATCAGGAGCTTCCTAGCTGAGTCAGGAAGCAATGGTAGCACCTTACGGGCTGACCGCAGCAAGCCAAGACAAACCCCCGCGGTCTTCCTGGCGTGAGTCCGAAAGGACAGGTCTTCCTCCAACCACACTCCCAATGACTTGATCTCCTTCTTGGGAGATGGTGGGTCGCCAAGAGACCGGGGCCAACAGCTAGCAATGATGGAGGGACTGGCATTACCCAGGAGCATCAGCTCTGTTTTTCCTCCATTCAGCTTTAAGGCGGAGCGAGACATCCAACTATAGACATTCGCAAGGCAGTCATGTAAAACTTCCGGATGTTCTGCCAACTGAGTGAGGCCCACCACCAGCTGAGTATCATCAGCATAGCTGATGATCCTCACCCCTGAAGGGGCAACTACTCTCTCAAGTGGAGTCATGTAAATATTGAATAAGGTAGGGCTCAATGATGAGCCCTGCGGTACTCCACATTGAAGAGGGAATGATGTCGACTGCTCTGCCCCTTCCCAGACTTGGTAGAAACGGTTGGACAGAAAAGATTCCAACCATTTCAAGGCCAGCCCCGTGACACCTACCTCCGACAGACGTTGGAGGAGCACCTGATGGCTCACGGTGTCAAAGGCAGCACTCAAGTCCAGGAGGATCACTGCCACTGACCCTCCTGAATCGAGAGTGCTCCTTGCTTCCTCCACCACTGCCAGCAGGGCCGTGTCCGTTCCATGGCCAGGACGGAATCCAGTCTGGGAGTCTCCCAACAAATGGTTGGACTCCAGATGATAGGATAGCTGGCGATTGACCAACTTTTCTGCAACTTTGGAGAACCCAGGCAGCAATGAAATTGGCCTGAAGTTGGCCAAAGTGGAAGAATCCAATCCGGGTTTTTTCAACAAAGCTTTTACCACTGCCCTTTTCCATCTCTGGGGCACTGATCCCTGAGAGAGCGAAAGATTGATAAGGTCAGTCAGTGAGGCAGACACAGTGTTTGCCACAAGCTTGAGAAATTTCATGGGTACTAGGTCACTCGGAGATCCACTCTTAATCTCAGACAGTACTTTTGAGACCTCCTCTTCTGTAAAGGGGCCAAAAGTAGAAAGCTCAGCCGTACATCTTTCTGGGTGACCAACCACCTCAGGACTTTGAGGGGACACGGGCAGGGAAGATAAAATCTTCTCTATTTTTGAGTGGAAGAAGTTGGCTAGTTCTTCACATTTTTCTTTAGGATTGTCGTACACGACTGGAGGGATCGGGGCCTTCAAAAGTTCTTTAAAAATTTTAAAAGATTCTCCTGAAGAGTTACTAGCCCTCTCGATCTTATCACTAAAGAAATTCCTTTTCGCATCCTTCAGTGCGCTTTTATACTTCCTCATCTGTATTTTGTAATTTGCCCGACTTTCTTCTGTCCGCTCCCTTCTCCAAGCACGTTCAAGCCTTTTACTTAAAGTTCTAAAGGCCCTAAGTTCTGGGGTGTACCAGGGGGCAGAAGCAATTCTGCTTGCCCTAACGAGTCTCCTTTTTTTAGGAATCAAAGAGTCCAAAGAATTGGTTAGCCATTCACCCATAAGTTGGTCAGCGATGATAGGGTCAGCAACAGGGTGAGGACGGGTTCTAGACAACTCAGCCGCCCAGCTATCCACCGGCAGCTTCGACCAAAGTCGCTCTACAGTATATTGTCTAGATGCAGGGGCTCTTCGGTTCCCCAGCTGCCATATGAACGGAATGAAATAGTGATCCGTCCAAGGGAGAGCCAGCATCTGGAGGGCTTGCAGGTTCGCAGAGTTGGCAAAAAAACGCGTCAAGCTGATGGTCTCTGTTACGGGTAGCTCCGATATTAATAAGATGCAAGTCTAGTGCACCAAAAAGACTTTGTAGGTCTCTAGTTTATGACTTGATAAATTGTATACATACTTCTGCTTACTTTCTGGGAACTTTTTTTTTCTTACTGTGTTCCATTACATGTCGGTACATGTACTCTCTCTCTTGTGTGATGCTTTACCTTCACATCAATGCTCCGTACTCTCCGAGTTGACTTCACTTATCCTTAGCTGTCCCCTGTTCCTCTACACCCGCTCATACTTGTAATTGTTATTATTTTGGAGGCCTTAGCAGCTGCAACTTGTTACTAAGCAGCTCCTTTCTCTATAATGCACTTTCTACCGCTGTGCACTTGTTACTTTCCATAAATGTAGTTTCCGCTCCAAGAAGGGAGTTCACCATCTAGGAGCAGTACATTACATTTTCAAACAAACATTTAGACATGTGCGCGCATTCCATCATACTGGGAAGTCGACCATTTTGACTTTTGTTTTACCATTTTTTCAGCATCGATTAAAGCATTGTTTTCTTTTGGCCTAGGCTGTTCAGCTCTACAATAAGCATTAGCAAAGTCAAAAGAGTGGCTAACTCCTTTCAAGGGTGAGATATACTGCCTTTCCAAAGCTCTTCAATGTGGGTGCACATCAAGAAGTGTAACTCCCACAAAGACCTATAATACGGTGCCAACCTAAAACGGTCAGCATGTTTTTTTAAGCACCTTGAAGACATGAATTCCAATTTCAGATGGCTGCAAAACACAGGTTAGTCTTACCACCTCCACAGCTTTCCCCAGTCCTGCCAACTCACATGGCGGCACTGTTTGTCCCAAAATAAATGGTTCGATTCACATAGTTACACAGTGAAGAGTGTATATTCTACTGTGACAGACAACATGAGCTGTAAACCGTTGCAGAGAGTAGACTTTCAGCTCCTTTATTGACACTCTGATGTCCATGGGGGTTTAGAAACCTCCTCATGACATTACCTACAGACAGTCTCAGAAGCTTTCTTCAGTCAGTCAGTAAGTCAGAATAACTTCATTTCGCCAATACAATGTATGCCTAAAAAGTACACTACAGTAAAAATAAACATTTGCAGTGTTTCACAACATTACAGTATGGTTAAAATATATAAAAATAGTAATATAAAAATACAAATTCATAATTATTTACACAATACAATAAAATCAGTTCATTGTTCGGTATATCATTTTCGCAGATTGTTTGTCTCTTTTTTTTTTAATGCAGATAGCAAAAAGGACGCCAGAGAACAACAAACAAAAGGGTCAGGTAGTGATTGGAGGTAATAAAGGGCTACACGACACTGTCTGAACTTCATTTTACGCATAATGGGGATAATAAATCGCTTCCATCACAATAAAATTTACAGAAAAAACAAAAAGTGTATGTCATTCTGAGCAGATTGCTGATCACATGGACAAAATGGGAGGTCAGAAGCAACATAAACATTACGGGGAAAACCCAGCATTAAAGGTATATAATTCAGACGAAATCTCACCAGAATGTACCTATGCTGTAGATTAATGACGAAGGTTAAATATATGGTATTTGTATCCTTTTGCATTATGCTAGGAGAAGTCAAGTATGTCTTTACTGTCAACAGATTAATATTTGTATCCTCCCTTTTTATCTGACGATTATAAAGCAATTGCATTTTTAGTTTTTTTTAAAAAATTGAACAACAAGTAGTAGGGTCCAAAAAAAGGCGATGTAGCCCAACCGCTTTTAATGTGGATTCAACATAAGTTAACCAAGTGATATTACCCACCCCATCTAATTTCAAAACAGAAGCTTTCTTATCCGGGGAGGGTGGGGAGTCTTTCGATGGCGCTGCCTAGCATGAAGCCACATCTCCGTTCCATGGTCCATCCCGTTCAGAAGGCCCTCTATGGATTGTAAGACACTAAAAGGTTCAAGGTCCCTTACCCCCTCTCAATCTGTGAGTATTATATATTAGTGGTATTGTTAAGAAAAACAAAAATCTCACACAGGCTAAGCTACCATAGCTGGGATTCAAACTTACCTGTGACAAAGTTATATATTTCCCTGCTGAGCATTAATTCCCTGTTGGTTTAATAGTTGAATTTACGTGAAGTGATCAACTCTATATAAACTCGATTACAATGCAATTACAATAACTGCACCATAACTCAATGCTGAATATGCCTCCAACTTCTAGCTACACGTAACAAGAGGTGGCTGCAAATACAGAGCTCCATGTCACCTACTTCAAACCATGAGTATGTAACCGATTACTAAAATGGCCACCAAGTGAGTTTTTAGGTCTCGCCTGGTTTTGCAGCACAAAAGAGCTGCTCGCTGTGCGAAAGATATTGTAAGAGAGAAGATTTGAGAAGGGGACCTGAAGCCCCGTCTCTCATTTTGATTGGCTGGCGTCACCGTTTATGCTAAACGGTGGCCTGCCATTGGAAATTAGTTTTTTTTGTTGATGCCTTTTCGTCCGGCCGATCCGGACAGGGTCATCTGCTTTGCTGCTGTCGCAAAGCAATTTCTTATCTTTATGGGGGCCATCTGTTTTCACTCAGCCCCGTGTTTATTTTTGCATAGAGCTTTCACTTAAAGTGAAAACGCAATGCAAATATAAACACGGGGCTGAGTGAAAACAGATGGCGAGCGCTTGTTTTTATTTATTTTTTAGGTTGGCAATATTAGTTTATTGTCTCCTGGGGAAACTTGATACCAGGTTGCACGTAGGAAATGGCTCCATTGTTAGTTTCACCTACTCTAGATCGCACTGGTGTAACTTTCCCCTAAAACTTGGGTATTTATGTGTACGTTCAGTGGTGCGATTTCAATAACTTTATTCACTTTGAATTTTTTTTATATCTATGCTTTTTTTTCGCATCTGTTTTGCTCCCAGTGGTTGACGGGCACTAACCACGTGGTCCATTTTTTTGTCTTATGTTTTCTTTCATTTAACTGTTCTCCGGTTTCGTTAAGTTGTGCTGAAAATTAAAAGGGCATTTTGCCTACTAAATGCTCTGCCTTTAAGCGAGTCTTGACAACAAGGTCAGCCTTTTGGAAAGGAGAAAGGGCTTCTGTTGCATTCCAGATGAGCTGGAACTCCTTAGGCTAACATCCAGATGGGAGTTTGCGACGGCAAAGACACATTGGAGAATACTCGTAGTGAGTTCTTACAGGAGTTTTTTATGTTCTATTAGTAGTCGATCGGTATGGTAGCATAAAGATGCAGTACCAGAAGACCTGTCGAATTGGGGTACAATTTCATTTACATTATGTCTTACATTTTTGGAAGGATTTTTTTTTCAGTTTGTGGAAATATAAAATATGCATTACAAATATATACAATACCTCAAGTGGCTAGCCTTGTTTCTATGAATAAGTAAGTGTAGGATGGAGGGAACTCTTTTTTTGGAGAGGTGTGCTTGTGGGACCTGTAATTTTCCTATGCCCTCAACAATTTGGTGATTCGAGTCGGGTTGTTTATGTATTGTCTGCTCGTGGAATAATATCGGTATTGTCACAAAGCATGTATTGAATAGCAGTTTCTTTGTCAAATTGTTTGGCGATTTTGGATATTTTCAGATAGTAGGTCATGTTCCATATTTTGGGAGCTGATCTTGAGTAAACTTGCCCAATATTTTGTGTGTTTGAACAAACGGATTTCAAGTGTGAGGTTTATAATACTAGCTTGGTATATGGCTGTAACAAAGTCGAACTGTCACCAGAGAAACGTATGAACCAAGACAACTGGTGGAGCGCTATACCTCCCTCTCCACCTCTTCTTTCTTCCCGACATGATGCCTGCACTACAGATACCAGAAATCCCTCTGGCCTGGACGATACACTCAACAGCGGCGATGCCGACTGGGGAATCATGAGGAACGTGACTTCACCCCTGACGTATCTTCCGAGGGAGCCATAAAGAAGGATATCCGGAGGAGCCCGTGGCAGTACACCGACGAGGAAGACGAACCGGAAGGAGAGAAGACTGTGCTGTACGGAGGGATCGAAGCCGAGAGTAGAGAGGACCGGAAAGGCCGTGTCACCTGGGACACCGGCAGAGCCAGGAGGCCAACGACCCCACGTACCTCCCAGCCACGCGCCTGGAGGTGCGTGGCTCCTACAGGTACACAACCGAATCGGGGGCTGGGTCGGGCGGCGGGAGAGCCTACCCCTGTAGCCCCGAAGCAGCATTTTATTAAAGTCTGTTGGTTTTCACGATAGTTTTGGCCGCACGTTTAGAGCACTACACACTTGGTCCTTTTTTTTCATTTGACTTCTTGTGTGCACGAGTGCTCGGGTGTCCCCTAACTACCCTCCCTGTCACTAGGATAAAAAAATCAGAAACGACACCTGCCCCCTGCTCGTCTCTTTTGTTTATGTACCTCGTGCATGGACAAAGAACCCCATGAGACCCACCGCAAGACGAGGAGGGAGCGCGTACATCTAGAGTCCGGGAGAGAAAGAAGCCCAGTGCATAAAGCGGAGCTAGGACTTAGTAGCCCCGAAAGACTGACAAGGAGAAGGAAACATCTGTCTATTCTAATAAAACCTACGTTAACACACTCTACTCTCCGTTCAGCTCCTTTACCCACGCAACAATGGCTCAGAATGTTGCTGCTTTAAATCAGCAGTCAGCCCGCCCAAGGATTCGAGCACCACTGTGATATGGTCTAACCTTTAGGTTATAGTGATTGAATTGGTGCTTAATTTAGCACATCTTTCAGTGGAGGTGAGCTGGCGTTTGAAAGCCACATGTTCGAGGCTTATCACTAACTGATTCTTGATATAATCAGCAATTGTATTATTGTAAACAAATCTTGCTCTGCTAAGAGTTATTTGATGTTTTGAATTGTATTTATTTTCCTTGGTGTGTTGCTATAAGTTTTTTTTTTTTTTAAATCTTGAGTGGTTTTGCTGCCAAGTCCTTTCCTGTTCCTTGATTATCTATTGTTTAGGTCTTGTCTGAAACAGTGCATTATGATGTCTGTTTATTAGGTCTTGTCTGAGACAGCGCATGAGCTGTCACTTGTAAGATCATTTGTTACGTTACAAAAAAACAAGAAAGGTGTTAGAGCCTGACCATTCCTTACAATTGGTTGGCTTCATCGTCACTCTCATGTCTTTGCTTCTAACTGGTCACCACATGCTGCTCTCACCTTTTTCTCTTTGTTTATTAGATGGAGCGTGGTCAAGCACTGATTAATGTCTTAGAGTCCTTCCGCTACTTGTGCCCCGCTTCAGGTATTTTTTATTTGTTGTTGCTTCTTCTATCATTGCCTGTCTTATTCATTTGTTTCTTAAGGTTTTTCTAAGGTGGCAGAGATGCCCTGAAAATTTTAGTGGGTAAGATCATAACCCTTTGGATATGCAAGCCATCTATTATTGGGAGGGGTCAATTTTTATATTTTAGGTATGTCCGATGTGTTGCTCTAGATCAGTGGTACTCAAAGTGTGGCCTGGGGACCGCATGCAGCCCTCCTGACCTGTACATGCAGCTCCCTAAGCAGCAGCAGCAGCACCGGGCTGCTGTTTACTCGACTCGGCACTAGAATGGAAAAACAAGCATTTGCAATGCAATAGGTCTCACATTTATGCGAGTTTGAGCTATTGACATTGCAAATAGCAATGCCTTTTATTTTTGTTTTTGTTTTTAAAACATAAATAAAAGGCATTGTCATTTACAATGCCAATCACTTAAACTCGCGTAAATGCGAGACCTATTGCATTGCAAATGCTGGTTTCCATTGGTAAGGCAAAACTGTGTGCTGTGCAACAATATACGGTAATGTGCTACTGGAAGGAAAATCGATCCATTAACAAAAAAACAAACACAGGTTTTTAAGAATTTCAGGTCTCAGACCTGGCAGTAATTAAAAACTTAACAAGCAAAAACAATGATTGATCAATGTCTGAACTATGCCTAGAAAACCCGTGGTATGCAAAGTCAGGGATGCAATCCCCGTTTATACTCCAAAGATCAGTAAGATCAGATCTTAGTAATGTTTAATTCATAGTCTTGTATCTTCATAATTGAAACATTTTCCAATAATTCAAAACACAATTGTTGTTATTCACTTATCTGATTACAGCTTATAACATTAGCAAATCTAATAGGTCTGGCTTGTTTTAAGTATATGGATTGGTTGCAGAGGTCGAGTTGAATGGGATTTGTAGGGCACGATGTGCCCATATTTGGTTAATTTAACAAAAAAAGATCTCCTACTTTGTTAAAAGACAACCATCACTGGAGGGTTGAAAGCTGAGATGCCTCATCTGAAGTCGAAGGGAGGGAGTCTCCTGGGGTGTGAAGCAGATGAAGGAAAATAATATAGCTAAACAAGAAACTAGCCTTTTTGCCAAGTGCCTGCTGCCTGAAACAAATGTAAATGTGTGCAATCGGTTAATCTGCAAATATAAATATAGCTTGGAAGGGGGTAGTGACTTTACTAGATGGAGTCACTGGAAGCTTTGAGATGACAAATGTTTTTTCTTTTGGAGAGGTGCTGAAAGAGTGCTCTCAGATTAACTTTGGAGTGTGTGCTTTTAATGGGCAGTTATAAAAAATGTTTGCACTAGATACAATCTGTGTATTAATAAAAACTATATTTTGGAAGCACTTTTGTTTATCTTAAACCTAAATCCCCTTGCACATTTGCTGACCGCCTGTCTTATACTGTGTGTAATGAAAGTTTAAAATAATGATTTGCACACGAACAGTGCTTTCTGTCATATCATGGGACCTTGAAGCACTGAAACACATAAGCCAATATCCCATATTATACCAAAAAGGATTCCAATCTGTGGCTCTCTGGTTAAACGATATCGATTGCGAACGAAGCACGCCAGGAGGCTTTTAAGTCCCAGCAGTTTTTCTCCACAATTGGTATGAGTGACGACACTGAAGTTCTATCAAAATATTGGGAATCAGCCCATTTCTAATAAAAAGCAGACCAACTCGATTTGACGAGTTGTTTTGAGCCTCAACTAAGGGCACCTGTGATTGGTGGATTTTGCCATCAGTTTTTTATTATTGTGGACCATACGAATCAGATTATTTGGAATCTTGAGGGGAGATCAACTACCTCCGTGATATATATTCTACTATTACGAATTGGGAGCAGTGGTGAGATTTTACATCCGCCTTTTTCATCCTCTATATAATGCGGAGAAACAAGCAAAAAGATTGGGCGTGCTTGAGGAACTAGGTCCCCGGTCAGATAACCAACACTACTAGTTCTTGGTAAAAGTGCTGGGAGACATCTCATAATTAAGCCTGAAGAAGGTGGTTGGACCTACTTATACCACTGAAACGTGTCGCTTCTTGTTTTTTAGAACAACCAAACCACAGGGGTTCCTATGGATAGAACAATATAAGAATATTACCATTTGTTGAACCATTTATGATCATTGGTTTGGTGGCTGCGTATATTGACTTGTACTTTTACATTACATGTATTTCTCCACATCTTGTATGGTATAAAAACTTTGACTAATTTGTGCTTTTAGCATTTACTGTTATGTCTATTTTGCACATTTTAATCGTTTTAACTTAATTGAATAGATCTATCAAAGAAACATTTGCATATAGGTTTTTTGGCTACTGTAACACTTTTTGGTGATTGGCTGATTGTTTGAATGTGGTGTGCAAACAATATGGTGCGCTTTTGAGGAACCACAAAGGAAAAAATGTTCTTGCTTAGTGTCTCTGGTTAAACACACAGACATCTGCAGTGATCGCATTAGCAGAAAGAAGCTTCATAACTTAAAACAGTGCAGTCAGGGGTATAGCTTCAGGGAGGTGTTTGGGGTGTAACCTCCACTAATAAATGTATTATTTAGTAAATATTTGGGTACAGGAGCTAACAGGCGGGTATCATAAGGTGCCTGTCTGATTTCATCTGGGATTTTTAAACACTCACTCAGACATAAACATACATGTGCTCTTCTTTTTTGAAGGTCTTAAAACATCGGTATTTTACAAAATACCATGTTTGTAGTACCCCTCACAATCTGCACTCCTTTCCCTTTCCATTGGCTCTTAAGCCTCCCTCATGCATTACTTGTCATATAATAATTAACATTATATGCCAGCGTAAATGTCTGAAAATCTGAAGCTCACACCGCTGCCCCCCAGTCTTACTAACCAAGCTACGCCCCTGAGTGCAATTCCCACTGATTAGTTTAACTAGCATTCTTTTTTCATTGAAGATGTGCCTTAGAATATATGCAGTTACCTGAAGTTTAAAGACCAACAAAACAGTTACAGCATATTTTGTTTTTTACCTACACCTTTGACCCTACCCCTTTGACCCTACCCCCACGTTCACGACCCTACTGCCATTGTGCTCAGTTCCCATACTTTTTTTTAATGCATTTTGACAGATGATTGGTTACTGTGGCAGGTCTGAATGCAATGACAGAAAACCCACAGAAGCACCCAATTGCTGGCTGTGGGCGTGCTGTGAGAAGCTATGTTTTCCTCTTTTGAAAAGGCAACAAAAGTTTCACTGTGCTCTCTTGTCTATCTAAGTTGTGAACACGGAAGCAATAGCTTTTATGAGTACTAACAAAAATGGTGACCTTAATGGGGTTATATGATTTTCGTGGGACCACCAAAGTGTAAGAGAAAGTCACATGCATCAAGGAGTTAGGTACCGGTCTTTCGTTTAAAATATTTCAGATACAGAAAGTATGTCCAATTAGTTAGCAATTAGGATTTCAGATACAGAAAGTATGTCCAATTAGTTAGCAATTAGCTGAGAAAGGCAATTAATATATTTTATGATATTCAAGGTTCACATGTAACAAGCAAGTGTTTATAACCAAGCTGCAGCGGAAAGTCGTTCCAATAAGCAGCAACACTCTGAATGGCAGTAGGTGCAGCTGAGGCAGGAATCACGGCATCCATTTTATGTTACAGGAAGTAGAATGAGGTTGGGGAGTTGTGCATGTAGAAATATATAGCGCCATGTTGGAGGAGTAAAAGTGGGATGCCATGTGTTGCACTCACTACATGGGATGTCGGAAATAAAAAAGCACATGATTGTGATATTCTAATTAGTGATGCAATTGCACTCCCAGCAAGAGATAGGCAAAGAACTAGAGGAAAAGTCTCTTTACATCCCTCGTAGAAGCAAAAACATTTGCTTTACAACGAAGACTTCAAGTTCACTAAAGCAGTGCTTTTCGTGCTTGCAGTGAAGATACAGCATACATGGCCAAAAGGTATACACACACAGATTAATGTATTTATTGCACAGCGGAAAAATACATACATTTCCAAAGTTTTAATCTTGGGTAGTCTCTCATCCTACTAAAGAGGGTGACAAGAACACCAATTATTCACACACATTTTCAGTAATAGCATATCATTATTTGATGACTGTTTAACTGGCAAGAAAGAATACACAGCACTTTTCTGAGTTATGGTCAGCACTGGGCCACAGAAAGACAAGATAAACTATTTAGTTCAGGAAAAGTATGTCAAAAGGGACCAATCTCACCTGTCTCACGCCAGAATACTACATTTTCTAAAATTAAAGAAGCAGGTCACTGGGAACCGAAAGAAGGGAGAACTAGGACACCTTGCAAATTAAGAGCATGTATCAATGTTCGGATTAAATATTGAGGAAAACACATTTGTCCTGAAGAGCAAAATGCAAGAAAAGAAAAGCAAAGAAAGGAGAGACTTTTCTTCTAAATAGGGGCTGTGTGATGTGTTGTATACATAGGAACACTACTATCGCTGAAGGTGCTGATTTGCGACTAATGGTGGATAAAATGCTGTGTTTGCCTTTCTTTCAGTTCAATAAATGAGCCGACACTTACCAGTACAAAATACTATCAAGTAGGTGGAAAGGGCAGTGTATGGGGCACTCCATGATCTCTCCGCTGCTTTCAGCATTCGCCCCTTACATAAACACCCTCAATAACTCTACCGCCGCTACGAGACAGTGACGATAGATATAGGTCTCCTCTCAAGGTACTACAGAAGAGGCCAAACCGGCAAAAGGGGGCCTACAGTAAGTGTACAGTGCTGCTGAGGAACTTAAAATAGCAACGTGTCGGATGCATAAGGCATTCTTTATTACACTGGTAGCACCAGCAACTATTATAGTTCCACATCACGGTCAAGTAAGTGCATTGTAGAAGAGAAGTAGGTACAATGACGGCAATATGAAGATCTGGAGTAACAATAAAACAAACTAAAGCACCCTCTACCTAAAGTGGTGTGTATGGGCTCCACAATAACTGAGGGCCCACTAAAATATCAAACAGAGTTTGCAGCCCACTTCAAATCAGTTTAAAATCAATTATAAGATTTGTCGTAGGCTTGAGGTTGGGTCTGAAATTCTCAATTTATTTTTCTTCCAAGGTGGGTGCAGCTGTTAAAGACAAACAGCTGGTTACACACATCAATCAGGACAGCTCTGTGTATGTAAAGTTCACGTTCAAAATACAGGGGATCTTAGTGCCAAGTACTTTTAGCATGAGGTTGAAAGGCTGGGTGGACCTGCTGGGATTCGAACCTGTGACTAGAAGGTCAAAATCAAACTGCTGCAAGGGAGGAATTAGTCTACCGAGCCACCAGACGGGATACTCAACTGGTCTACTATAAATCTACAAAAATGTCTGAAAAACATTTTAAAAATAGAATGTGGGGGTGCGCTGCCACCTACGAAGAAGCAGGGGACCAACATTAGGATGGGAACCTTCAGAGCCTTTGCTAGAGTGATAGCAATAAGTAGACCTCCCACACTACAAGACAATAGTTTTACAACAAAAAGACAAATCCGTTCCAGACCTCCTTATCTCCAGAGTGGACATCATTACTTGGAAGGTGCATCTTTGGCACAACAACGCAATGCCATGGAAGGGTGTCTAAGGCGGAGTCTTGATGCTATGTGTTGCTCATAACTCTTCCATTATTATGCTCTTCAGGGACACCCGCATGTCCCCAACAAAGTAATGTATGCCGGTGGGGGAAGGAGGTTCTTTTAGGAATGTTGCGAGGATTAAGTTCAACATGGTTTGTTTCATTAAAGCTTAGAAGCTTTGTGACCCAGCCTGAACCTTCTGCTGGCTGCGGAATGGCGCTGCCGAAGACACAAGATACAGACGTTTTCAGGGGTGTCCGAGGGAAAAAACACATAATGAGGGACATGCAAAAGCCAAATGATTACAGCATTGATGTATGTGTAGTAAACTGCATCACGATGCAACAAAACCTGTTTCTGCACTTAAAAACATCCTTAGGACAAGCATTCGCAATGCAATAGGTCTCGCATGGACCCAAGTTTGAGCTATTGGCATTGTAAATGACAATGCCTTTTATTTGTGTTTTGGTTTTTAAAACATAAATAAAAGGCACTGTCATTTACAATGCTAATAGTTTGAACTCTCACAAATGAGAGACCTATTGAATTGCAAATGCTTGTGTTATTAAATCTGCCTTTCTTTTTCAAACTCAGACAACGGCCTGATGGATTAAAATCAAATGCTACTCTTGGGAGCTTTAGACCTGTAATGTATATATTAATTGGATGGTTTGACTGGATAGAACAGAATGGGCAATGCCTACATGAGAGCTAGAAAGCTGTGGACGGCCGTCTCATAGGGAATACATTCCTTGGGTTAAGCCATCCGCTCTTCCAAGGCCTCACTGGCTGCACTCCGATGAGTAGTTGCCCAGATCCTGCTTCCATGCCCAGTGCACGATGCAGGTTTGACTCATCACAATTCTGCCCAGACTAAAGTTGGAGATAGAAGTGACTATCCGCCTCAGGCACACATCATGTATTGTTGTACCTAAACCTCTACGGCTCACAGCTCCAGCCTCGCTGTGCGATGGTAAACACGGAAAAGGGACAAATAAGCTGGCAAAAGAGGCGATCATCTGAAATAGCTTCTCAAACATGTCGACCATCTTTAAGTGCACAGACTTTCTTTTAATTTAAAGTCTCCTAGGAACATAAACTATGAAAAACTTATATTTGGAAACATTACATACGTGCACAAATTTACATGGCAATATACAAATTAAAAAAACAATGAGGTAAATATCAGCTACCAAGAATTCCTTAAGGTGCGGGAGACGTGCGTCCGCTGTGATTTAAAAAAAAAAACACCTCTTGTACCGCGAGTGGCGCGTGCAGCCCCATTGTGAATAAGCACTGCCACTATGGGTAACGCTGACTGTGCTGTAATTAAAATAAATACATTACTAAAAGCATGCGTCATGCTGCGATCTTGTTGAACTTCATTAAAAAAACAGCCGAAGCAGCGCTTGTCATGCCTCCTGTAAGAGAAACTAATTAAAGAAAATAGTGCTTACAGACTAAATAACACATACTGTGTAACAACTGACTGACTGACTGACCGACTGAAATATTTATTAAACGCACTTATGCCGTGGCGTCTTGGCGCTGCGAGAGAGGTAAGGCTGCTGCTGGGTGACTGAAGTATAGTAAACAGCCAGGTCTTCAGTGCCTTTCTGAAACTGCTCTTATTTGATTGTAGACGGAGCTTGAGGGGCAAGGCATTCCATAGCTTTGCTGCCTGATGGGAGAAGGACTTGCCTCCCCAGCGTCCTCTCCTTATTCTCATGATGGTAATTAGGCCCTGGCCCGTAGATCTAAGAGTTCGGCTAGGGGTGTAACGGGGGAAGAGAGCTTTCAGGTCCTCGGCTCCTCCTCCTACTAATGTTTTGTGGACTATGCAGAGGGCTTTGAACTGTACTCTCTGCCGAACTGGTAGCCAATGGAGTTGGCGTATGGCTTTGGAAGTAGGATGGCACTTTGGGAGGTCCAACAGAACTCTTGCCGCAGCGTTTTGCAATGATTGTAATTTGGTAAGTTGCCATTCACCCATTACCAGATATAAGGCATTACAGTAGTCGATGCGGGAGAGAAGTAGGGCCCCGACCATTGTTTTCCTTAGTGTGGGGGGGGATCATGGGCAATATTTTCCTGAGGGTTTTGATGGTGAAGAAGCATGCAGACGTTACTTGATTCACTTGTGCGGTGAGAGCAAGGTCTTTGTCTAGCCAGAAACCCAGGTTTTTGACTTTTTGTGCAGGCTTAGGAAAAGTTCCTGCCTCAGGAGGCCACCAGAATTGGCTCCAGATGGAAATGTAGTGTCCAAACTCGATCGCCTCCGTTTTTTCAGTGTTTAGTTTTAGGAAGTTCTTATTCATCCAACTTTTTATGCTTAAGAGACAGCTTCTAAACTGTTCCGCTGTGACTTCAATTGTTTGTGTGAGTGACACCATCAATTGTGTGTCGTCAGCATACGAAACCAATTTCAGGCCGTGTGCTTTTATTAGTGATGCTAGCGCAGTCACATAAAGATTAAAGAGGGTGGGGGAGAGTGCCGAACCCTGTGGGACCCCCCAAGGGAGGGAGAATTCTTCCGACTTCAGGCCTTCCCAATAACTTTGTTGGATTCTATTTCCTAGAAATGACTTTAGTAGGGTCAAGGCAGTATCTCTAACTCCCACTGATTCTAGTTTGTTGAGGAGGACCCCATGGTTAACAGTGTCGAATGCTGCTGTTAGATCCAGCAGTATCAGCACTGCTCTTCCTCCCTTGTCCATGGTTCTACGGGCTTCCTCCGTGGCAATCATTAGGGCTGTCTCAGTAGAGTGACAAGACCTGAAACCGTGTTGGGTATTGTCAAGGATGTTATTGAGGCTGACAAACTCCATTAATTCCAGGTTAAGGGCTTTTTCTAGTATTTTGGTTGGTAGAGGGAGACAGGATATAGGACGATAATTTTTTGTCTCCCCTCGATCTAAGGAGTCCTTTTTCAGGATAGGTCTGATGCTGGCCTTTTTCCATTGTTGCGGAAATACACCGGATTTAATTATCACGTTAAGAAGTGGAGTTAAGGTTTTACTAATAATTTCTGGGGCCAGCTGAAATATGTAAGGTGGACAGGGGTCAAGCGGAGATCCCGACTTGGCTCGTGCTATCATCTTGGAAATATGATCTTCCTCAAAGTCCGGAAAATGGGATAAACAATTCTGGGGGAGTTCTGATTGTTCGCTAATGATGTTGCTCCCTGGGTCGGATATCTCATGAAGCTCGTTATATACATCATGGACCTTTGGTTGGAAGAACAAGGCCATCTTGTCTACAAAGTGTTGATCAGGGACAAATACTGTGTCCCTGAGACATTTGAGTAGGCATGACACCGTTTTGAATAGCTACTTAGAGGAATTTGCAGCCTCATTGATTTTAGACGTAAAGTAGGTCAATTTGGCTTGTATGATCATTATTTTATACTCATTTAGGGCTTTCGTGTATTCCTTTTTATGAAGTGTGCTATAATCAGATCTCTAGATCCGTTCTTTGTGCCTGCAGTTGTTTTTGTTTGCTTAACTTTCGGTGTGTACCAAGGTGAGGTGGCCAATTGTCTCCTAGATTTCTTTCCCTATTCAGGGGCTAGTTCTCTAACTGCCTCATTTATCCAGTGGTTGAATTTATTTGCCCCATCATTGCTGTTGGTAAATGAGGGAGGATTGTTTGAGAGGATTTTAGCTAGGCCTTCCTTCTGGATACCTTTCCACGGCCTAGTTGCGGCCAGTGTTGGGCGAATCCTGCGACTGCAGGGTTGTGGTGTGTGTTTTATTGTAAAGTGGATGGCCGAGTGATCTGACCATGGGATTGGTAAGACCGACGTCACTCTTATACTCTCATAGTTCGTAAAAATGCCGTCCAGAGTGTGGCCGTCTTCATGGGTAGGTTTAGCGATTAGTTGTTTCAGCCCAAAACTGTGGAAATTGTCAACCAAAGCCACAGTGTCGGAGTCCGTATTATCCTCCAGATGGAAGTTAAAATCACCCAAGACTGTGTAGGTGGGAGTGTCTAGGCATGATTCTAGGAAGGTTTGGATTGCTTTACTAAAAGGACTTTTCGTTCCTGGTGGTCTGTATATTAATAGGCCTGTGATGAGGGCTTGATTGTGATGTGTTTAATGTTAAAGGACATTGCCTCTGCCTCAAGTGTGACTTCTGATGAGGATTTGACTTTGAAGTGAGAGCGGTAGATTAGCGCAATGCCCCCACCCACTGTTCCCGTCCTATCTACATGTGCCACTGAGTATCCTGTGGGGACTGCTGTGTTCCAGTCAGGTCCCGAGGTAGTGGATGCCCAGGTTTCAGTGAGAAATACTAGATCGTAGTTATTATCCGATATCAGGGATTCTAGTTCATGTTTATGCTTAGGCATGGATCTGGTGTTTAACAGAACACATTTGAGTGGGTTCCCTTTATGTGCTTGGGCTTATCTGTTTGTTCTCCCCTGCCTGGATGATTCCCGAGCTCAGGGTAGGTAGTAGTTTTCATACCGTCAGGGTGGGGGTCACTATGGTGGCAGTTGGCCAAGTGTAGTGGTAGGAAGGAAATTCTCAGATCACAAGGTGTACAGGCTTTCGAGTTGGTGGTATTGTGATCCAGAAGTGTGGTCAGAGTTAGGCATCTCCGCGTATTAAGGGCCAAGAGCTCGTCCCGGGTTAAACTAATTCTGTGAAAATGGGCAGGGGGTCTGGCGCTAGGCGCGTCGTGGGCGTCGCAGACGGGCTTGCCTTCGGCGTGCGCGTTCAAAAGTGCATGGAACTTGTAGGCTCTCCCCGGAAGTGTGAACAGCTAGAGCGCGTCCCCCACCACTCCCAAGGTGGCGACTTGCTCTTTCGAGCCTGGTGTCTCCGTGCCCTCCCGCTGCACAATCGGGACTTCCCGCGGCAGACCGAGTAGTCGGGCTAGGTAAGTGACGTAGTGCAAATATTAAAAGCAGTGCTCAGATTTCAGTTTTAAAACAATTTTTCTCGCGTTAAAACAGCGCAATAACAGGATCGCAATATCAATGCTGGCAGCAGTTTACTCAGGCAGAAATTGGCATCTAATCATGCTGTGAGCAATAGTCTTGGCGCTAGCAGTGAGCGCGTTACGTCTTGCTGCGAGTCCGGCCGAGCACTACCACTTGTAGGCTCTCCCCGGAAGTGTCATCAGCTAGAGCGCGTCCCCCACCACTCCCAAGATGGCGACTTGCTCTTTCAAGCCTGGTGTCTCCCTGCACTCCCTCTGCACAATCGGGACTTCCCGCAGCAGGCCGAAGAGTCGGGCTAGGTAAGTGACGTAGTGCAAATATTAAAAGCAGTGCTCAGATTTCAGTTTTAAAACAATATTTCTCGCGTTAGAACAGCGCAATACCAGGATCGCAATATCAATGCTGGCAGCAGTTTACTCAGGCAGAAATTGGCATCTAATCATGCTGTGAGCAATAGTCTTGCGCTAGCAGTGAGTAAAAGGGCCAGTCGCCATGGGAGGTTACAAATGAAGATATGGCGATACTAAGGAGGGACTAACAAGCATTTTTACGAATCATAAGCCAGCATTTACGCAGGGCAATGACACAATCCAATGACAAATATGGGCAGAGAGTGGGCGTGGCTTCAAATGCATACTCCAATTCAGCATGCCTCGCAGAGCAGCGCATGCCTGCGGACTCTAGGGTCGACTTAAAAAAACGAGGCATTGCGCCTGCAACGAAAAGAATATGAACATTGCCAGGCAAAGCAAGTTCATGTCATCATAAGGTAAAAATAACCTAACCATGTGTTACAGTCAAGAAGCCTTGTGTGCGCCTTCATGGCTCAAGGATAAATGTGCACACAGTGTCCTTATAATCCGAATCTGCCTTTTCAGGGAGCGTGCCGGTGAAAGTATGAGAGAGCAAGCAGCACAAGTTTAACAGCTACATTGAGAGCCAGGGAGAAATATGCGAGGGATAGAACACCACAGAGGGGGGGGGGGAGTGGGAGCGGGAAACAAGGTGGTGGGGTGGGGTAAATTAGTTCCCTAGAAGTGGTGGAGCAGTCAAGGCCTATCGTTATCAAGGAAGTATGATCTAAGCAAATTATCAAAGTAGCATAGAGATGCATCCCTAGTTGTTATCCCAAAACGGAAATATATTTCCTGTAATTATTGGGATTAAATGATGAAAAGTGCATAGTATAAAGCAGTAGTTCAAAACCATACGGTGATAAAACCTAGGACTCCTAGTATAAACACAATACACCGCTGGTCATCACTAAGTGAAGGAGAACATAGGAAACAGCACACAATAGCTATACCTTTACTAAAATGAGCAAATGGCTCAAGCAATGACTGCAAACATGAACTCTTCCTGATCACAACATATCTCAAGTCCCCTAAACAATCACTATTTTGTGTCAGGTTTACGTTTTATCATTGTCAGTCCTAGTGATGAAAAAACACTGAAACCAGACTAATATAAGAAAAACTGTGGTGTT
This sequence comes from Lissotriton helveticus, assembly GCF_964261635.1. Lineage (NCBI taxonomy): Eukaryota > Metazoa > Chordata > Amphibia > Caudata > Salamandridae > Lissotriton > Lissotriton helveticus. The sequence goes on from NC_136065.1 coordinate 1,477,701,866, forward strand.
TTATAATCCAGTGCCATGGTGACCTGCAAAACAAAAGCAGTCTCCTAGTTCCATAAGGATTATGTGATTTACTCAGTAAGCTTCTGTATTTGGCATATAGAGCTGTAGGTTCACATGCTTTGCATACTCCTGCCATCTAGTTTAGGGTCTGGATGTTTGCAAGTTGTTTTTCTTCAAAGACGTCTTTCCAGTCATGGGGTAGGGTGACTTCTCCTTTTGGTGATATTGCGCATGGGCATCGACTCCATTGTTAGATTGTTTTCCCGCAAGAGGGTGAGAATGGAGTACGTGAGTGTAGTAAAGAGATGTCCATGCGTTGATAATGTAAATCATGAGAACTGCAACAACTACAGGTGCCCAGGAGGTGGGTGGGTGCATATGAATCTACAGCTCTACATACCAAGAACAGAGGCTTACTGGGTAAGTAACATAATCTGTTCGAGGCATGTGTGCTGTAGATACACATGCTTTGCTTAGACTATCTAGCATATTTCTCCCAAAGCGGTGGCTAACCAGTAGATGTTGCAGTTGTCTGGAAGAACAAGTTTCTTACCTTCAGTAACGCTTTTTCTGGTAGATACAGTATCTGCCTGCGGATTCCTCACCTTGTGAATATTCCCCTTGCGTCAGCAACATTCGGAAATTCTTTTGTAGCTTCTCGACGACGTGGACATGGACGACGTCATAGAGGCACGGCAACGCACGCGACTCCTGCTGACGTCACCGACACTACAATAGGCCCACACCGGCGTGATGACATCAGTTCCGCCCTTTATTCCGTGCCTTCGAGGCACACAGACGGACCAATAACAGTAGACATAGACACAGTATATGCAGTACAAATATCAAGGTAACACACACAGTGTGAAGCAAATGCAATAAAACATTTGAAATAAACAACTGCTTGACAATAAAATAAATACATTACAGTAATTATGGTATAGAAGAGTGGACAACGGGGAGGCGGGTGGGTCAGTGAGCAATCCACAGTCAGATACTGTATCTACGAGAAAAAGCGTTACCAAAGGTAAGTAACTTGTTCTTCTGATAGATACATCTGCCAGTGGATTCCTCACCTTGAGGGTGTCCACTCCTCTACACCAGAAAATCCTGAAGGACAGAGCGCGCAAAGTGGCCGTCCCTCCTCACCACAGTGTCCAAGCAATAATGCTTTGCGAAAGTGTGGCGGGAGGCCCAAGTCGCCGCTCTACAAAAGTCCTCAACCGGCACACCTCTTGAAAGTGCAGAAGTCGAAGACTTAGCTCTAGTAGAGTGAGCTCTTATACCCTCTGGAGGATCCTTACCGGCCAAAAAGTAGCAGATCTTTATACAGAGGATGCTCCATCTTGAAAGAGTTGTTTTATGTACAGCTCGTCCTTTCTTGCAGCCAGCAAACCCAACGAAGAGCTGGTCATCCAAACGATAGTCTTTAGTTCTATCAATATAAAAACTCACCGCCCTCTTGGGGTCCAGACGGTGTAGCCTCTCCTCCTCCTTGGAAGGGTGAGGGGGAGGATAAGAGGCAGGAAGGGTAATAGATTGACCTAGGTGGAAGGGAGACACCACCTTAGGGAGAAAAGCAGCCCTGGTCCTAAGAACCATTCGATCTCCAGATCCCCCAGATGAGCACCCCACCCCAGAGTGGAGGCGTCAGTGATCACTGTGGCAACCGATGGAGGAAGATGAAAAGGCTTTCCTTGTGACAAATTGCCTTCCACGCTCCACCAAGACAGATCCGCTGCAGTTTCTCTGGAGATCCTCACTGACTCCCTGAGATCTCCGTTGTGTTGATACCACTGCCTGTGGAGGCACCACTGGAGTGCCCTCATGTGCCAGCGTGCATGGTTGACCAACAGAATGCAAGAAGCCATCAGACCGAGCAGGCGAAGGACCTTCAGGACTGGAACGACCGCTCCATTGTAGAATAAAGGAATCATTTCCTGTATGTCGCGAATCCTTTGAGGTGGAGGGAATGCACGACATACAGTAGTGTCCAGTACAGCACCTATGAACAGGATGCGCTGGGAGGGCACCAGGTGAGACTTGGGTACATTTATCGAAAAACCCAACCAGTACAACAACTGAGTTGTCTCCTGCAGATGCTGGAGCACTTTCTCGGACGACTCTGCCTTGATCAGCCAGTCGTCTAAATAGGGGAATACTGGAATCCCCGACCTTCTGAGATGTGCTGCCACCACCACCATCACCTTGGTGAAGACTCGAGGCGCAGTAGTAATTCCAAAAGGAAGGACCGCAAACTGAAAGTGTTGCGATCCCACCGTAAAACGGAGATACTTCCTGTGCGACTTCAGGATTGGGATGTGGAAATATGCATCCTGCAAGTCGAGCGACACCATCCAGTCTTCTTCCAGCAGCTTTTAAAGAACATGTGCAAGGGTGATCATCTTGAATTTCTCTTGTTTCAGATAGAGATTCAATATCCTGAGATCCAGGATCGGACAAAGCCTGCCATCCTTTTTGGGTATCAGAAAATACCGGGAGTAGCATCCCTGACCCCTTTCCTGCTCCGGGACCACCTCTATCGCACCCTTTCTTAACAGTGTTTGCACTTCCTCCTGTAGAAGTAACAGATGTTCCTCTGTGCAAAAACCTTGGCAAGGAGGGTAATTGGGAGGAAATTCCCGAAAGCGAAGGGCATACCCATTTTCTACGAAATTGAGAACCCAAAGATCTGATGTAACCGATTCCCAATCCCGTAGAAAGTAGGTAAGACGACCCCCCACCGGACCCACATGATCCTGAATGGCGGATCTAGGGCTGCTTTTTTGTGGCTTTGGGGTTGGAGGAGGTAGAGGAGGAAAAGGCTTGAGAACCTCGTGTCCGAGCCCTTTGTTTTCCCCTGTAAGACCTGTACAAGGGATTCTGTAAATGTAAATGTAAATGTCAAGGTATTTGTAGAGCGCACTGTCACCAAGCGGTTTCCTGGCGCTATTACTCATACCGCTGTGGAACCCTTCCTGGCTTTCCCTGTGAAGTGTCCACTCCTGGGCACCCCCAGGGTGAAGCCAGGCATCCTAGCGCTGTTGGGGCCGGTGTGGAGGTTAAGCAAGCTATTGCCCAGATTTGCAGCGTGGGGCCCATGATTAGAATAGGCACCGAGGCGAGAATTGTCAGGTCCGAGGAAATTGAGCCCAAGACTCGCCGAGGCGGGAATTGAACCCTGGTCCCGGGACAGAACTCTGCATCAGGGTCTGCCGCTCTAACCATTGAGCCACACTGCTCCAGCACCATTCTGCTGTTGCTGCTGCTGACCTTGCTAAAGGAAGAGCGTCCAAAACCTCTGAACCTCTTGGCTGTAGTACCTCTGATTTGAAGACCTAAAGATTTGGCAGTAGCCCTACTGTCTTTAAATCTTTCTAAGGCTGTATCAGCCTTTTTGCCAAAGAGACCAGATCCATCGAACGGCAGATCCAGCAAAGCAGCCTGAACATCTGCTGAAAAGTTCGAAGATTTCAGCCAAGCCAATCTCCTTGTGGCAACCGCAGTGCCCATGATACGTGCCACCGAGTCTACAGTGTCCAGACCACTTTGTATCACTTGACGCGCCGCTGCCTGTGCATCTGATAACACCTCCTCAAAATCCTTCCTGCTGTCTTCAGAAATCTTAGGAGCCAAAGAACGCATTGTATCCATAAGGGCATGTACATACCTCCCCATAAGGCAAGTGGCATTAGTTGACTTCAACGCCATACTCGCAGAGGAGAAGGTCTTTTTAGCCACCTGATCTTGTTTTTTGGCATATTTATCACCAGGCACCTGGGGAAACGCACTCATAGTCTTTTTGGAACAGGCTGCTTGTATGACCAGACTCTCAAGAGAAGGATGAGACGTCAGAAAAGCAGGGTCTTCAGGCACAACCCTGTACCTTCTCGCCACACTCTTGGAAACCGCCGGTGCTGATAGTGGCTTTTTCCATACCTCCATAATAGGCTCCGTTAAGGCCTCATTAAACGTAAGCAAAGGTTCTACCACAGAGCTGGCCGAATGTAAAACTTCCGTTAGAAGATTGGACTTAAACTCCACTGTAGGCAAAGTCAATTGCAGAAGTTCCGCTGCCTTCCTCATCACCACATGATAAAGCTGGCCGTCCTTTGAAGGCGTATCAGAACTGGATGGTAACTCCTACTCTGGAGAAAAATCCAGGCCACTAGCATCAGCTAGATCCTCAAAACAGTCATCCTCCAGTTCACCTTCCTCCATATCAGGATGTGACTCCTTGAAAAGACACCATACATAGCGTTTAAAAACGCAGATGGGTCCTGGCCTGGGGCTGGGAAAGGTGGCTGAAGACCAGGCTGGTCTTGTGGAGGGATCGGATTCGGCTCTTCGACAGGTGCAGAATCCACATCCACATGAACTTCTTCCTCATATCGGGCCGGGGACGGCGCCGGAGACGGATTCGAAGCCCGAGTCGGCGACTGTGCGTCCGACTCCGAAGGCGAAGCCTCACCTTCCTGATCCGGGACATCCATCGTGACCACCTTGGAACGTACCTTCTTCGGTGACCTCGACCTCGAGACCGACTCCTTACCGGAATGACGCCGGGACTCATGTCTCTTCTTCTTATGTCTCCTCCTCGACTTCGAAGCATGGTCTGAAGCGGACTTCGAAGACGACTCCTCTCGAGATCTGGAGCTTGACTTCGATCTCGACCTCGCCCTTCTCGAACGAGATCTCGAAGATTTTCTTCCCTTGTCACCCTTCAGCTTCGCCACCAGAAGTTTGGTCTCTCTTTCCTTCGGGTTCATCTTCCGACAAGATGAACATCCATCCACATCATGGTCAGAGCATAAACACCATATGCAGTCCTCGTGCGGGTCCGTGATGGACATCATTTTACCGCACTCCCTGCAGGGCTTAAAACCGGTCTTCTTTGTCGACATCGTGTTGATACACAGAAGCAGAAAAGCGAAGTTAAAGGCAACAAAGTCACTAAAGAGCTACTGAGATTCCCCGAAACCGTTAGCGTTGACGACGCGGAAAAAAGGGAACTGATGTCATCGCGCCGGCGTGGGCCTATTGTAGTGTCAGTGACGTCAGCAGGAGTCGCAAGCGATGCCGTGCCTCTATGACGTCGTCCACGTCCACGTCGGCGCGAAGCTACAAAAGAATTTCCGAATGTTGCTGACGCAAGGGGGATATTCACAAGGTGAGGAATCCACTGGCAGATGTATCTATCAGAAAAGTGTCTTTAGCACTGCCTGCCCTACATTGGCTTGTAGGCATGCTAGTACATCCACACAATAGTGTTTGGTAAATGTGTGGCGTGGACCATGAATCTGCTTTACAAACGTCAGCTATAGGAATGTTACCTAAAAAGGCCATAGATGCCCCTATTTTGCGAGTGGAATGCGCTCTAGGGCGAATGGATAAAGTTATTTTAGCTTCTGCGTAGCAAGTTTGAATGCACTTAATAATCCATCTTGAAATGGTAGATTTAGAGATAGGATTGCCCTTGTGAGGTGGCGCTAATGAAACGAACAGTTGCTTTGATTTACAAAAATCTTTTGTCCTTTCAATATAGTACAATAAAGCTCTTTTGACATCAAGTGTATGTACTGAATCAGGTTCAGGAAAGAACACAGGTAAATTAACAGATTGGTTGATATGAAAAGCAGAAACTGCTTTGGGAAGGTTTCTGGAATTGATGCGAAGAACTATCCTAACTTTATGTAGTTGAAAGAAGGGTTCTTCTAAGGTTAATGCCAGTAGCTCACCAACTCTCCTTAATGAAGTGATTGCAATGAGGAAGGCAAACTTCCACGAAAGAAACTGTAAAGGACATTTGTGCAAAGGTTCAAAGGGTGGAACCCATAAGTCTTGTAAGTACAACATTAAGATTCCATACTGGTGCCGGAGGGATTCTTGGAGGTATTACTATTTTTAAGCCCTCCATAAAAGCTTTAATGACAGGAACTTTGAATAAACTTAAAACTTTCCTATTGAATTACACCTGTTTTCATTCTGTTCACTGTTCTCATTTGCTGGGCTCATGCCGGGACACTCTTCTGAGTAGCCGTGCATTACAAATCACCAATTAACAATAAAAATAAAGACAACTTCTGTCTATTTTGCAAATATGCAGCTACTGCTGCAAGGTGCAAATGCATACATGTGTAAGCTTGCCCACATTGCTGTAAGTGTACACGGTAACAGATAATAATTTGAAGAGAAGCATCTAGGGGAATACTTTTGTTGTTTCTGTAGATAAGAAATCATTTCTACTTTGCTTCATAGCAAGCTCTGGTGGTATGTTTTCTTGCTTCTCTCAGAACAGTCATTCAGTCTGGTGGCAAATTGAAATATCCAAACTCTATGACTTCAGGAGCCAAATCGCTAAGTTGAGCTCCTTAGGATTTGGATACTTGATTTCTCCATGGTTCTGAGTGAGAAGTCTAGAGATGAGATGTAGCGTTTGATGTGGAACAACTGACATTTCAAACAGAGTGGAGTCCCATGGTGCCAGGCCCTTGTGGGAGTTACCAAAATCAGTGTGAGTGATGTTTGCCTGAGTTTCCGAACCAGAAACAGAAGGAGTGGGAGAGGCGGAAAAGCATAGGCAAATATCCCTGATCAATTCATCCATAGGCTACTGTCTGTGGATATAGGGTATGGGAACTAGAAGAGAAGTTTGGGCATTGTGCGCTGTCTGCTGTGGAAAACAGATCGATTTGCGGGTGTCCCCACTGTTGAAAGTATGGAAGGAGAACTTGGGAATGAAGTTCCCACTTGTGTATTTACTGCCTCCATCTGCTGAGGAAGTAGGTAATTTGATTGTTCACTCCTGGAAGGTGGTCTGCCAGAAGGTGAATTTTGTGATGGATTGCTCATTTCCAAAATGTCTGAGACAGGCATGAGAGTTGGAGAGAGTGTGCCTCTCCCTGTTTATGTACATTGTTGTCATGTTGTCTGTGCGTACTAGAACAACTTTGCCTGTGAGATGAGACTGAAAAGCTTTCGGTGCTAGAAATACTGCTAGAAGCTTTAGATAGTTGATATGGCGACGCTTGTGTTTGTCGTCCCAGAGACCCCGAATAGTGTGATGATGGAGATATGCACCCCAACCTGTGAGAGATACGTCTGCTGTTAGCACGATTTGTGGAACAAATGAAAGGCTGCCCTTTTGATACATTTTGTGGGTTCCACCACTGCAGAGAGCGTTGGGTGCAGCTGTCCACCAACACTAGTTCTGTTAATTAACCCTGTGGCTGATTCAATTGATGTGCTAAGTATTCTTGTAGTGGATCCATGTGTAGTCTTGCAAGAGGAGCTGTGGAAATGCATGACACCATAATTCCTAGTAGGTGCATGAAAGTCCTGGCTGGCAAGGATTGGCCGATTAGAGGCTGCAGCAATAGAATCTGGATATTCCAAAATCTGGCTGCATTGGGAGAGGCTAGAGCAGTGTTAGTGGCTCCTAGATAGGATTCTACCTGTGAGGACTGTGAGACTTTTACATGTTGACCATAAAACAATTGGTGGAGTAGGTGTAGCGTGGTCTGAGTGTATTTCAGACACTTTTGGTGTAGGCTGGCTTCGATGAGCCAGTTGTCTAGGTACGGGAAGATGTTAATTTGTTGTCTTCTGAGATGAGCTGCGACTACCGCTAGACATTTGGTAAACACTCTGGGAGCTGTATTTACTCTGAATGGGAGTACTTTGAACTCGTAGTGTTTGCCTGCTATCACAAATCTGAGTTATTTGCGGTGAGCTGGATGAATGGGGATGTGAAAATATTCATCTTTTAAGTCTAGCATAGACATAAAATCCCTTCGCTGTAGAAGTAGAAGGACTTGTTGAAGCATAACCATACGGAAGTGTTCTGACAGTATGTAGTAGTTTAACACTCTGAGATCCAGAATTGGTCTTAAGCAACCGTCTTTTTTGAGGATTCGAAAATAAAGAGAGTAAGCCCCTGAACCTTGGTACTGTAATGGAACCGATTCTATGGCTCCTTTGTCTAAGAGAGATTGCACCTCTTGTTTGAGTAACTGTAAGTGGACTACTGACAGTTTGTGAATGTTAGGTGGGATGTTTGGAGGATTGGTGGTAAGCTCTAGGCAATAACCATGTTGAATAATGCCGATCACCAATTTGTCTGTTGTTATGGATTGCCAAATGGAGAAAATTGTTGAAGTCTTCCCCTGACTGGTTTTAAGTGATTGGGGGGTAGTGTGGGCAAGTCACTGTTTCTTAGGGGAAGGGGTGTTACGCATTAAGGCGCCTGTACCCCTACCCTTGGAATGGTTTCCTCTTTACCCTCCTCTATAGAAACCTCTAGAGGGAGAGAATTGGGTATCACTTGTATAAGCGGAATTAGTACATTGGAATGTTGGTAGCTCTATTGAACACAATGGAGTGCTCAGGGCTTATAATGGCTGGTATAAGCCTGGAGCTACAACATTCCAATGTTTCTTTGTTCACACCTCTAGCTGTGAACAAAGGCTTCAGGGAGCCTGAGGGGATTTCAATCCCCTTGCGCTCCCTGAAGGCTTTGTTTTATTGTTAGAACATTCTGCCCTCTAGTGGCAGAATGTTCTAATAGCCTTATAGCCCTTCAGAGTAGGGCTATACCGGCAATAAAGTCCTGCTGCTTTGTTAAAGTCCCTCGCCTTCGGCTAGGCCTTTAACTCTGCAGCGGGCCTTTAATAGCCAGTATAGCCCACTACAGCAGGCTATAAGGCTATAGTATTTGGGTCTGAGGATGTTGTTTTTGACCCTGCTCTGTAAAAGGAGCGACGAAAGGAGACTCTATTTGATGGGGACTGGAGAGCTCCAATGGACTTTGCCACTTCAGTATCTTTCTTCACTTTTTCTAGGGATTGGTCAACTACAGTATCAAACAAGTGTTCTTTGTCAAAGGGGGTGTTTAAAAATGGACTGCTGGAACTCAGGCTATTATATGATATCCGAAGCCATGCATGCCTTCTAAGGAGAATGCTGGTATTGATCTCCCTAGCTGCAGTTTCAGCTGCATCTGGAGCACATCTGATTGAGGAGTTAGAGATGAGTTTTCCCTCTTCAACTAACTGGTGTGCTTTAGCTTTGTGTTCTTCTGGAAGATACTGTAGCAGCAGTTCCATTTCATCCCAGTGTGCCATGTCGTACCTGGCTAGTAGGCCCTGTGTGTTCGCAACGCGCCAGTGGTTAGTCATTATCCTGATGCATCTTAGATTCTTTGTCTAGGGGAGGTGCATCACCAGAGGTTTGTGAATTGGCTCTTTTGCGAGCATTGAACACTACTAGGGAGTCTAAAGGTAATTGTCCCTTGATAAACACAGGATCTGATGGTGAGGTTTTGTATTTTTTATCTACTCTTGGAGCAGCCGCGGTCCGTGCAGGTAACAGCGTTGGGGAGGTGGGGCCGGGTAAGGGGAGATTTCAAGGGACGATGCAGAGGGAAAAATAAATAATTAACTTTCCCTCCACATCGTCCCTCGAAATCCCCCCTTACCAGGCCCCACCGCTTTACCTGCATGAACCGCGGCAGTCTTAGAGGTAAAATGCAAGCCTTTACAGGATTTTTAAAGATACCCTCTGCATGCCTCATCATACCTTTAAGCATAGGCAGTGATTGACTGGACCTGTGTGTGGACTCAAGTGTCTCAAATAAAAAGTCTTCTTCTAAGGAATCTTTATGGGTGTGCAGACAAAATATTGAGTTGGAAATGTCGAACTAGACAAATAACAAGTCCTAAATATCGTGAGTGAGAAAAATCGACAGCAAGATGATTGTGGTCAAGAATAGAGATTTGAAGGTAAGAAATATCGTTTTGAAAAATATAGAAGTCATTAATATAGTTTGCAAAAAAAGAAGTTGTTTAAAATATCGATTTTTTAAATTAGGGTTATGTATTGTAGTATATATTTTAAATGCATGTGATGTTAATGAAACTTATAAAGCACGTGTATACCCTGAGGTGTCTTGGCGCTGAACTAGAATAAAAACCTGTGGACGGGGAAGGTAACCAAGCGGCTAAAATAGCCACGTTTTTAACTGTTTTCTGAAGGAAGAGAGGGAATTCAACCCTCCTAATGATACAGGGAGATCATTCTATAATTTTGCTGTAAAATAGGCCGTGCTCCGACCTCCCCAGCTGGCGGTTCGGATCTTAGGAACCAGCATTAATCTGGCGTTTGTCGATCTTAGCTGCCTACCTGGATGGTACCATAAGAAGAGATGTTTCAAAGGTACCTGTACCTGTATTTATTTATGTTTTTAAATACATGTGATAAATATTTTAGTAGTTAACAATTTTATTTTAATTACATTTTGCGATTTTTAGTTCCGTAGCGTGCTGTGGGTTTATAGGGGAATGGGGGGTTAATTTAATTAAAATAAATGAATAATATTTTTGTATTTATTTAATTAATATTTTATAGTGTTCATTGTAGGAAGTAATTTATTTTTAATTAATCTGTCAATTAATAAATAATTAATTGAAAATTAAATATGGAAATTGTGTAATTAATTTTAGGTGCGGGTTTTGGGGTTCATGGGGTAAAGGGTGGGAAGTAATTTATTTTTAGTTAATTAATAAGTAGTTGTTTATTATTAATCAATTGAAAATTAAAGGTTGTTGGGTTTATAGGGGTAAAGGGTGGGAAGTAATTTATTTTTAAATAATAAATAATTAGTTGTTAATTTATATTATTTGAAAATTACATATGGCAATTGCGCAATTAATTTTAGGTGCAGGTTGTGGGATTTATAGGGGTAAAGAGTAGGAAGTAATTTATTTTTAATTAATTAATAATTAGTTAATTATTAATTAACTGAAAATTAAATATGAAAATTGTGTAATTAATTTTAGGTGTGGGGTTTAATAGGGGTAAGGGGTGGGAAGCTCATTTTTATGTGTTTTAATTAGAAAGCATATAGTCTGGTGACCAGTTTGCACGGAGAGGTGGAGACGAAGACCATTTCGAGGGCGGCATTAGGAGGGGGGGCCTGAGGGAACGCAGGGTTTGCATCACTACAAATTGCTCTGATTTGATAGTACTGTAACCTATCTAATGATGTAGCATTGTCGTGGACGGTGAAGAATGTATAGTCTGGGTAGACACCTGCAAGCGTGGAAGTCCTAAGTGAGCAGCGTGGCGCGCCATGCCGGGTGTCTGCAAAGGAGGGAACGCAGGATTACTGGTAAGGTGCATGGAGGGAGCATGTAATGTTTCCGAGCCGGTGTATTTGCGCATCCCGTCCCAAGCTCATAGCAAACACTCAACCGTGTCTATCTCACCATGCAGGGGTCTAGGCGGAATATAAAATGCAATTTGAAGTGGCCAAGGGGCTGCTAGGTCGGCCTCGACCACAACGTGGGGCTGAAAGGGCGCCAGATGCAGCCAGAAGTGGAGGAAGCTTGCCTGGGCGCACAGCGCATAAAGCTTAAAGTCCAGGACCCCCAAGCCGCCACGGACCAAGGGCAAGGTGAGAATGTCGTAGGCAATTCAAGGATGGCACCCAGCCCAGATCAGAGTGATGATGTTGGACCATAATTTACGGAAGAACCGAGGTGTGAGGGAGACCAGGATGTTAAGTACATTTTATTTTTAATTTAGATGCGGGTTGTGAATTGTGTGGTGTTATAGTATAGGATGTAAAAATAAAAATGTATATAATATTGCTTTTGTTCATAGTGGGGAATGTAAGTTTAAATATTTTTATATAGTTTAATGTTTTAAATAATAATATTTTTTTTAACATAAACTTTGTTATTGGTATATGTATATATATATAATATATATAATTACATTTTCATATATTTTTTCAATTATAAAATAAATGTAAATTAATAGTCTATTCATTGTTTTACAGTAAATATATATATAATAAATATTATATAGGTGTTTAACTTTAAGTTACGTTCATTTGTTATATTTATTAAAATGTATATTAAATCTATTTGTTTAATTAATTTTACCATTTAATATGTATATATACATATATATATATATATATATATATATTCACTGAAAAAACCATAGGTTATAGACCATATATAGTTAGGAATTAGCATTTACAAAACCTTGAAAATTCACTGAAAAAACCATAGGTTATAGACCATATATAGTTAGGAATTAGCATTTAGAAAACCTTATTTTACTCACACAAAACCATTGAAATTCCATATATAGTTAGTTGCACTAACTATATATCGCGCATCCGCAATCCACTGCTGATGAGGTCACATATTACATCATTCATGACATGGTCAGTGACATCACTGATGACATCACTGATGACATCTCAAATGACATCACTGATGACAACATCCAGTGACTGTATGTTTCTGTAAAGTTAAAATATGTTTTACATATTGAAGAATGAGTATATGTATAAGTGTCTGAATGAAGGTTTTAGTAGGTGCGTGGTTGACTGTATGAGTGAGTGATTAAATGCGTCCTACTGAATGCATAGGTTAGTGACTAAACTGTGTGAAAGTTTGCATCAGTATGTCTGTTGTTGTGCAAGCTGCTGCATGTGTTGATCAGTAGCTATATGAGTGGCTATATGGGTTATTGATTGGTTGGCCAAGTATTTGTATGGGAGACTGAGTGTGTGTGTGGCTGGTTGGGAGGTGTGTGACTCTGTGCAGATCAATGTGTACTTGTATCAGTGATTGTATAAGAGAGTAAGTATGTGTTAGTATATGTTTGAAAATGTAAGGTGCTCTATGTTTAACTGTATAGATTAGAAAATGGAGGTGTGATTGATTCTTTGCATGACTGACTAGGTGTGTGAGTAACTCCATGGATGAGCAACAGAGTGTAAATGTCTGTATAGGTGTATGAGTGCATATGATAGTGTTGTAAAGATGAGTGATTGTATGTATGAATGATTGTATGGATGAATGAGTGAATGTGTGTGTAGACGTAGGAATCAGTGAGTGCGTATGTAGTAACTAGTATTGGTGTGTCAATGGTTTCAAAAATTATACTCTGTATTTAACACTGGTTGTAACAGAGGTTATATTAAAATGTGAGGAGATGCATTGTATTGTCACATGAATGATATCATCAGTGATGTGGTCATTGATGTCAAATGAGATGTCATCAGTGATGTCATTTGAGATGTCATCAGTGATGTCATCAGTGATGTCACTGACCATGTCATGAATGATGTAATATGTGACATCATCAGCAGTGGATTGCGGATGCGCGATATATAGTTAGTGCAACTAACTATATATGGAATTTCAATGGTTTTGTGTGAGTAAAATAAGGTTTTCTAAATGCTAATTCCTAACTATATATGGTCTATAACCTATGGTTTTTTCAGTGAATTTTCAAGGTTTTGTAAATGCTAATTCCTAACTATATATGGTCTATAACCTATGGTTATTTCAGTGAATTTCATTGGTTTTTTAACAGCTAATATCTGTAGCTGTAAAATGTATTCTTCTTTAAATCCAAAAATATATTTTATATGTTTATGAATAATTTTTTTTTTTTATATTTTTTTTTCTTCGTTCCCGCTTCGCGAATCGGGAAGCTTCCCGTTAGCTGACCTTGATGCCGCGAAATAGACCGCGAGCCGGTAAACGTTTCTTTACCGCAAGTGCCGCGTTAGAAAACAACATGGTGACGCCTCCCGTCCGCATGACGTTTCACGTTGTCGCGTGATACGTCATATGACGTGCTACGTTAGCGAACTGGTACGCGAAGCGAGTCGCAAAGCGCAGGTTTCTGGAAGCAAACCGGGAGGCCCTGCAAAGCGCTTAACGTAAACACAGCAGGTCATGTGACTTGGTAATAACACTTTTCATTGGTTCATTTCACTTTTGGTTTCCTAATGATGTAAGACTAGGTCATATAATCTAAAATGAACACTTTTCATTGGTTGAGAACTCTTGTTTTTCCCAAATGATGAAAATCCCTCCTTCTTTCCTCACTCTGACTTTCATCATTGTGAGAGAAAGACCCTTTGTGATCACTGATCAATGGCTTCTTTAGTAGCTTCAGCTGGTGCTTCCCCACCACCTCCACCACCTCCAAGGAAGAGTGGACCACCTGCTCAAGTTATAATTCAACAAGAAGAGGAAGAAGAGGAACAGAACGACGAGCACGAAGAGAGGCAGTTTTTGCCTGAGGAGCCCAGGACGTCTCACCGGAAAGAAAACTTCATTTGGCAATTTTTTAAAATTCCCAAAGGTCAGAAAAAAGTAAATGCAAGATACGTAACTTGCCTTATATGTCAAGATAGACTGTCCTGAGGAACCGAGAAAAAATACAGTTTCGGAAACTACACAATGCATCGCCATATGACTAGGTGGCATCCTAACAACTACAGTGCTGCACAGTTTCGGAACGACCTAGATAATCTCCCTATTATGGCCAGAAGATCTGTTGTACCGGAAGTAACGGGACCAGAGGGCAGGGAGATGGTGCCAAATATACAAATGAGATTTGGTGAAGTAAAACACATCTGCGTATTTTGCGATGGATTCATTTGCTACGGAGAAAGAAGCATCACTCTGATCAACAGAGCTATTGACTATCATATGCAAGTTTGTACGAAACGCCCAAAATAATAAATACTTTTTTTTGTTTTGTTGCTCCTGTTGAGCCCTTTACAATGAATCGTTTTCATTGCCCCCTCCAAGAAAAACCCAAAAAAATATAAAACTGTTCAGAAAAATTCAAAAAAAGTAAAAAAATGTTCAGAAAAATAAAAAAAAAAGTTCTTTTCAGAACTACCTCCCCGTTATTAAAAAATTGGTACAATATTTGGAACTGTGCCAACCTCTATTTCTCTTAGTTCGCTTCCCAGTTCGCTCGCCGGTACGCGAACCGGAAGCGAACCAAAAACAGTAAGTATAAGGGAAGGAAACAGACACTTATGTTAAAAGAAAGACAGCTATAGGGGAGTAAACTAGAGATACTATTACCCGTAATCCACTGCTGATGATGTCACATATTACATCATTCATGACATGCTCAGTGACATCATCAGCAGAGGATTGCGGGTTTTTTGGCAACGTGCCTTATCCACGGTTTAATAACGCTGCCTTTTGCTTTATATAAGTTTTCAAATTGTATGAAATATATACCAATAGGTCGTTATGAACCTTTAGGTAGTGCTTTTCTTCATGAGGTCTGGTCGCTTCCATACACATACAGATGTTTCAAAGATGATCAAGAAGTTTATCTGAATGGAGAGGAATGCACTGAGACGCCAGATCATTCACTAATGTGTAGGCACATACAGTTACACGGTTCATGCAACAAACACCGACCAAATATGGCTTGCGTGTTGCAAGGCACGCCAGTTCCTGCTATCATCCCCACGTTCAAGTTGTTGGAAAATGGTAGTTATTTGATGCTCAATAATGAAGATTGTTCTGAGTTAATTAAAAGTATTCCTTTTATCGTAACAGTAAGTGAACGGGTTATTTGCTGCAGAAATGTTCTATTTCCTCCCACACATGAACATAGGGAGTTTTCAATTTGGCCACAAATACCAACCGTGGGAGAGATTTCAACGGCATGGCAAGAATAAGAGCTCTTTTGTCTCAGAGAGAGGTGGCCTTGAGTTCGGCCCGTGAAACTTTCGTGCTTCACATAGCGAACACCCGTACAGAGGTGCAGACCCTTTTCAATTCACATTTGCCTTTCAATTTCAGCAAGATGGTTCGGACTATCTTTAACGCATCCTCCACAAAGGCCCTGGCGCACTTTTTTAAAGTTGTTACCAGTGGTCTCGTGACTTCATTTGAGAAAATCTTTGGAGTCATCCCTGCTTTCTTTCATTGTATTTTCTCCACTCTGCTTCGTGGATTGTCATTTTTACTTGCATTACCAGCGGACGCTCGTGCTTTTTTACATTTTTAAATATGGATGTCCCTCCTATGCAACCTCCCACCCTGCAGCTGCTGACACTGTTCCGCAATCGCATGCTAGAATATTATGGCACAATGCCGTTGGCGATATTAAGCACGGCATATGGATTATCTTTTCGATTCTCCTACTTCACCTGTGTCCAGCCTGTATTTCACTGCCTGACCTGTGATTTCGATTGGGCCATTGATTTGTGTCTCTGCGGACCGGTTTCTCCTGACGTCGACTTTAATCAGCTGATGACTCCTATCATTACTCACGAGTTGGTTTGTCCTGGCGAAAGGATTATGGCTGTGGCATTGATGCATGGACTATTTGGTCCCTGGAATTTACTGGCGGCAGCACAGTCTTTCTTGGAACAGAGCTTTCTTGAAAACCCACCGAGCTGTCCTCTGATGGTGATAGAGGATCCGGTGCTGGGAGAGCACGTATGTTCTTTTCCGCTTTTAAATTGGATGGCTGAACTGTTTTCGGATGAAGACGGTGACTTCCTATTGGAGGCTGTTGCAGCTTATTTTGCATACACAGTTATGTCATAGACCTTTTTCATGTTTGATATGCTGAGTACTAGCATTTCATTGACAATTCATTGACTTATTTTTCAAGTTTTTATTATTTACCTTGCCTATTGGCTTAAGACTCGATAAAGTACTTGGCTGTTTTATTTTTCTTTAGCATTAAATTTTCCTAGTTTTTAATGCTTTACCTTGCGGACCGTCCACATATAAACTTGCAATCTGCTCTCATGAGATGGCACTTCTATTATCTTATTCAGTTCGTTTCCGGATCATGGGGAGGTGTCATCTAGGTCCTGGATATCTTTACACCGTGTTAAGTTAGCATGGGCTCATTACCGGTTTAAACGCCATTTTTCCTTTTTTGCAACTTCTGCACACGACACTTAGTTGTTGCTTTAGCTTTCCACCTAGTAGTTCATCGTGGTTTACATGAGAATAATATGTTATTGCTCTACTATCTGCTTTGCTTGTTAAACTATATCTGTACAGCGAGTGCTAAAGTTTCAAGAACAACACGATACAGAATTGTTATGAGGTCTGATCTCCACGACTTCATACTCATAACATAAGTGCAACTTCTGCCAATTCTGGGCATGAGGCGGGTTTTATATTGCTTTGCCGAACACACATACACAACAGTTGATGCGGTTCACATGAAGAGAGAGCTGGTGTATGCTGATGTGATTCCTTCAAATCTAAGACACTAAAGTATGGGCACGCCCTAAACCAACACAAAGAGACCTTCTTAGCAAATAATATAATATGTGTATTAGGGAGGGTGAGATATAAGCAGCCGCGGGCCGTGGAGGGAGTTACGGTGAGGCAGGGAGGCGGGGAGGGGGAGAAGCAGGGTGGAGCCCTCTCTACCCTGCCCCTCCCCCTCCCCGCCTCCCTGCCCCACCGTAACTCCCTCCACGGCCCGCGGCTGCTTATAAGTGTTGCTAACTCTTATTCATTTACAGCATGTTAACATACTGTCACCATTCGCTTTTTATGTACTAGTAACTATGCTGGTAATTTTGCTACTGATAATATGTGTACTTGTATTCTCCACCCTGCTTCTCCCCCTCCCCGCCTCCCTGCCTCACCGTAACTCCCTCCACGGCCCGCGGCTGCTTATAAGTGTTGCTAACTCTTATTCATTTACAGCATGTTAACATACTATCACCATTCGCTTTTTATGTACTAGTAACTATGCTGGTAATTTTGCTACTGATAATATGTGTACTTGTATTATCTAAGGTACTACGCCTGAGAAGACGGCATTAGTAAATAAACATTTCAAATACACATGTGTTCTTCTTAACTCCATGTTCTGGTTTCTAAGAAATATATAACGACCGACTGTTCATGAGTTCCACGTATCCTGAGGTACTATAAGTTCATATTCTGGATTGTCTAAACATTGAGAGTTTGTTATATCCAATGTGACACTGTACCTAGCTTGCTAAGGAGTTTTTGATTACTAACGTGAGTTTTGGGACACCCTAATTCGCCGAGGTTCCAATCCTCTGTCCACAGTTCTGTGTGAGAACAGAAACCCTGCGACAGGGGCACCCCCGACCCTTGCTGGAGCTTCATCACACTTGCGATACAACTCCAGCAATGCGCCACCTTTACGGCACAGATACATCACGCATCTGTGCTGTTTTTGCCCCATGATGCGCCGCATTGTAAATGCAGCACACCATAGGTGACGGAACAGCGGCACAGAATGACTAACACATCCCTGGTGATGCGCCAGTCATCATAAATGTATCCCTATGCTTCTTATCTTGTTAGAGATGAACCGCCATATGTATCATCAAAGTTTTTTGCATTTCCTAAATAGCGAACTTTAAGGAATAAATAGCGATTCTTTACCATTCCTAGTTTGCGATTAGCTATTTGCTAATTACAAATTACCCATTCATTTCCTTCATTTCCATAGGGCGGTTGGACTCACTTTTAGCTCGAACGGCTGAATGGATTTCCACGAAACTTGGCAAAATTGTAGGGACTGGTAGCCCGATGTGCCTTTGCTATGTCTCAAGATATATGCTCCAGTGGTTTTTACGAAAATTAACTTTGAAAAATATATATTGGGCTACATTGGCCTATATATATGTTGGAGCCCAAATGTAGCCCAATGTAGCCCAATGAAGCCCAATGTAGCCCAATGTAGCCCAAAGATGGCCGCCAGACACACAAAAAAACAAATGTAGCCCAAATATCAGCCAGATGTAGCCCAACTATAGCCCAGTGACAGAATGAACCAATCAGCTTCGCAAACCTCCGTTACGCGAAGCGGAGCGCTGTTACAGATATATATATTTTTTTGAACGTTAATTTCTCAAAATCCACTGGAGCACATATATTGAGACCTAGCAAAGGCACATCGGGCTACCAGTCCCTAATATTTTACCAAGTTTCGTGCAAATCCATTCAGCCGTTCGATTATTATTATTATTTTTTTTTTTTGCCCCGCGGGGCCCTTTTAAAACCTCCACATCAAACCTAGGGGGTCAGCGAGGATCTACTATTCCCCCTTATGGTCATTTGCCCCTTCGCTTTCGCCTCCTCTTGTCTCTCGATCCTACCGAGAGACAAGATGGCGGCCGCTACGGACTGTTTGGAATGTTGACAGACGCCGGAGAACCAATCAGCTTCGCTTCACAAAGCTCCGTTGCGCGAAAAGTACGCGTCCTGGGACGCTGCCTGGTCCGCTGTTACAGATATATATCTTTTTTTAAACGTTAATTTCTCAAAATCCACTGGAGCACATATATTGAGACCTACAAAAGGCACATCGGGCTACCAGTCCCTACAATTTTGCCAAGTTTCGTGCAAATCCATTCAGCCGTTCGGGCTAAAAGTGAGGCCAACCGCCCTATGGAACACTCAATGTTAAAAACACGTTTTGGGACCCCCCTTTTTTCTCGGCCCCCCCTTGACGAACCCCCCCTAAATTTTAGAAGGGCTGCTCAGAAACAAAATGTGCCATTTTCCTGAAAATTTCAGCCAATTCCGTCCACAAACGCCAAAGTTATTAGACATAGAATTTTCAAAAATCCCATAGAGAAGAATCCTAACTATATATACCTACTGGCGACCGCCAATAGGTAATATATATATATACTTATATATATATATATATATATATATATATATATTACCTACTGGCGATAGCCAGTAGGTATATATAGTTAGCACCTAGCTACCATAGGAAATCCGCAACATTCTATTTGGAATAACTTTGGCGCCGGTTGAGGAATTTGTGTGGAATTTTCCAAAATTTATGCCAGCTCCGCTCCGCTTCTTCCCTGGAAATTTCGGGGGGATTCGTCATGCGGGGGCCGAGAAAAAAGGGGGGTCCCAAAACGAGTTTTCCCCATGTTAATTTCCATAGGACGAATATACAAGGCTACAGCCCGAACCGCTGAATGGAATTACACCAAACTTTGCAAAATTGTAGGGACTGGTACGCAGAAGTGCCTTTTCTAGATTTGGTGAAAATTGCTCCAGTGGTTTTTATGAAAATTAACTTCAAAAACACATATATCTATATAAGCTTACTGTAAGCTTACTGTAAGCTTACTGTACTCTGTACCTTCCCGAGTACGAGCTGCATTCTGATTGGCTGCCAATGTTTGTCAACACTCCAAAACAGAAATTGTTGGCAGCCATCTTTTACCTCGGTAGACTGAGGCACAGGAAAGCTGAAAAACAAACGTGTAGAACTCAAAAAGGGGGTAGGGTAGAAGCACCCTGACCCCGTAGGCCTGCTCAGGGGGTCCCACAAGGACCCCCAAGGCAAAAAAAAAATGTGTTTTCAAAATTCAAATTCTTCATCCAAGAAGTGTTGGCAGCCATCTTGGGACCAATATACATGATAGCACCTCATTAAAAAGCATTGCAGTTAATAGAAGGTTTTAGGACTTTAGTTACATTATAAATCATTTGTTGATGGTACCATACTCATTTTAGGAATTGTGGTGTGTTCTAAGGTGATTTTACCATGTGAAAAAGCCTTCTGCTGGGATATCATGAATCATGTTTGAAAGAAAACTATTATCTCATGCTTTTCCCACAGTGGTTTGGAAGGGGATCTATAAGCTAAACTGAAAGCATATTTTCTGTAAATTCACATTATCTTTCTCAGTCATGCGAGAATGAAGTCTGACATTCTCAGTAAAACATGTACATCCAACAAGGACAGAGACTGTCAGTTGATTCCTTTGTGTTCTACTGCAGCTTCCCAGAGTGTTCTAAAGAACAACTGGAGCGCTAACAGTCCTACTTATTACAAAGGTATGGCACACCTGAAGCCATCTTGATTGGAATAAAGTGGTAACTCTTAAAACATTTAATTTAAAAAGGAACACAATGAGGGGGTATATTTTGCCATAGAATGTATGATTAGTGCTGCAGAAAGAAAAATTAGGGCACATTTTGAGTGACTTCTCAAATCCTCTTCTATTTCATTAAAAAATTCTGACATGCAGTCTCCCAAGATGGCCACCAGAGACAAAAGAGCCCAAATGTAGCCCAAATATCACCCAGATGTAGCCCAAGTATAGCCCAATGACAGAATGTCCCAGAGTGTTCTAAAGAACAACTAGAGCGCTAACAGTCTTACTTATGACAAAAGTATGGCACACCAGAAGCCATCTTGATTGGAATTAAGTGGTAACTCTTAAAACATTTAATTTAAAAAGGAACAAAATGAGGGGGTATATTTTGCCATAGAAAGTATGATTAGTGCTGCAGAAAGAAAAATTAGGGCACATTTTGAGTGACTTCTCAAATCCTCTTCTATTTCATTAAAAAAATCAGACATGCAGTCTCCCAAGATGGCCACCAGAGACAAAAGAGCCCAAATGTAGCCCAAATATCACCCAGATGTAGCCCAAGTATAGCCCAATGATAGAATGTCCCAGAGTGTTCTAAAGAACAACTAGAGCGCTAACAGTCTTACTTATGACAAAAGTATGGCACAACAGAAGCCATCTTGATTGGAATGAAGTGGTAACTCTTAAAACATTTAATTTGAAAAGGAACAAAATGAGGGGGTATATTTTGCCATAGAATGTATGATTAGTGCTGCAGAAAGAAAAATTAGGGCACATTTTGAGTGACTTCTCAAATCCTCTTCTATTTCATTAAAAAATTCTGACATGCAGTCTCCCAAGATGGCCACCAGAAACAAAAGAGCCCAAATGTAGCCCAAAAATCACCCAGATGTAGCCCAAGTATAGCCCAATGACAGAATGTCCCAGAGTGTTCTAAAGAACAACTAGAGCGCTAACAGTCTTACTTATGACAAAAGTATGGCACACCAGAAGCCATCTTGATTGGAATGAAGTGGTAATTCTGAAAACATTTAATTTAAAAAGGAACAAAATGAGGGGGTTCATGTTGCCATAGAAAGTATGATTAGTGCTTCAGAAAGAAAAATTAGGGCACATTTTGAGTGACTTCTCAAATACTCTTCTATTTCATTAAAAAAATTCTGACATGCAGACTGAAACATGCACTTTGAATACCAGCAGCAGACTTCCCTGGTGAGCAGTAGCTTTGCCACAGTGATATAATGAACAACTATAGTGCTAACATTAAGAATTTATGGCAAATGTATGATACATCTGAATGCCTTCTTGATGGAACCAAAGTAAACAAGCTTTGAAAATGCAATAGATCTCACCCTCGTTGAAGTTAAAGCCATTCTGTTTGTAATGAGGTGGCTTTTTAGCTTTGCTTTTAATAGTGTTTTTCAAACTCATGTAAATAACATGCATATGTATGCATATATGTATATGTATGCATGCATTTATATTTGTATTTATATAGATATGCAGATTATATATGTTTATATATGTATGTGTATATATATATACACATACATATAATGCATATATATGCATATATATATATATATATATATATATATATATATATATATATATGTTCAAAACTTTCTCCCAGCTGGGAAAAACGGGTCGCACAGCCAACTTTGGGATTTAAACAGCAATCCTTTTTATTTTCATTTCCAAGGGCAACAGGCACAGAGATCTACGCGTTTCGGTGTCACTCCACCTTGCTCATGAGCAAGGTGGAGTGACACCGAAACGCGTAGATCTCTGTGCCTGTTGCCCTTGGAAATGAAAATAAAAAGGATTGCTGTGCGACCCGTTTTTCCCAGCTGGGAGAAAGTTTTGAGGATAATAGCGGCTTGGTTCTGCCGCAGGATACCGCACATGAGTGAGCGCTGCATAATCTCCCGCAAAGGAACTGACTTGGAGGAACATATATATATATGTGTATATGTGTGCGTGTAGATGACCGAGGCACAAGAAAGCAGAAAAACAAACGTGAAGAACACAAAAAGGGGGCAGGGTAGATACACCCTGACCCCCTAGGCCTGCCCAGGTGGTCCCACAAGGACAAAAAAGGCCCACATTAAAAAAAAAAACTGGTCTGTTTTTTTAAAAATTACCCCCGGGGGGACCAAATTGCGGCAGCATAGTGATAATGAAGTGTGGGGGGTCCACAATCCCCCCCACACTGCTTCGGGGGAAAGCAACGCAGCCCCTTGGCGCATACTGGAGGCTCCTGATGGGCTACTTGGCCCCCAGGGACCCCCAGTATGCAAGGGGAATTAGTTCCTATTCTGCAAACACGCCAGGGGTTGCGCTGCAGAGAGGTGTAAAAAAGGGTGTGGCCTCATTACACCTCTCTGCAATGCAGCCCCCTGGCGCATACTGCAGGTTCCAGGTGGGTTAGTTGGCCCCCAGGTACCCGCAGTATGCAAAGGAATGTTGTAGGCAGCGTCCTCTGAAGCAAGTTTGTGTTTTGATGGTGTTTTAGCTGAAATATGTCCTGTATCAGGATTAATATAAATCTGTTTCGGCTTAGGATCTAATTTGGCCTTAAGAATGTCTATAATTGGTTCTGGAGGCTCAGGGAAGCTGTCCTTGGTTTTTGGTGTCGAAGTCGACTTGTCCTTGAGAGTGGAAGGTTTTGGCTCTGAAGCGTGTTTTTGTTTTGGAGAGGAAGGTTTTGGTTCTGACTAGATTTGTCGATCCTGATGGTTTCAGATCCGAAGATGATTTTGTTTGACTCTGTCCCGAGCCGGAAGGCTTGACGGTATGTTTCGGTGGTGAGCCGGCAGGTTGGGCGTCGGAAACAGTGTCTCGGTTCCGACTTTGGCCAGAAGGCAGAGGTGGTGTTGAAGCCTTATGCATTTTGTAAGTAGTTTTAGGGGGCAAGGGATCTTCGGTACTCATGATAACTTGTCCCGGAGGCACTTCTTCTGACTCCAGATCGAGCTCCAACTCAGGATCAGACTCTTAAATGGAGAAGGACTCTTCTTCTTCTGCAGCAGACACTTCGATCTCCTCTTGCTAGGATTCTTCCCCGAAGATATCCGCAGTATGTTGAATATTTTGACATTGCATTTCTCGTCTTTGAGCCAGACGATCGCGTAGAGTCTTCTTGGACCACAGCGATTTACAAGCATCGCAGTCATCCTCCTTGTGCTCTGGAGAGAGGCACAAGTTACAAACTTGATGTTGGTCGGTGCGAGGCTACTTGGCGTGGAACCAAGGACAGAATTGGAATGGAGTCTGTTACATCAGCAGAAGGCTGTCCTGACGCAGATAGGCCCGACGGCAGCCCACAAGGTTTTTGTTCGAAGATGGAGAAATTGTTGACCGATTGGATATGCAAAGAACACGGAAACATGTTCGAAAACAATATCATCAAGGGTACAGTGGATTGCTCACAGAGGGGAACCTGAAGAATGGTTTTGAACCGGAGGGCAGCATTACACGTCCAAACAGGATGGCAGAAAAAATCTAACAATGGAGTTGATGCCCATGCTCACTATCACCATAAGGAAGGGTTACCTTACCTTGTGACTGGAAAGACTTCTTTAAAGAAAAACAACTTGCAAACATCCGGACGCAACACTAGATGGCAGGAGTATTCAAAATCTACAGCACACATGCCTCGAACAGGGTGTTACTGTAGGTGATAGGTTTATTGTCTAGAATATAGTTATCTCGAGGTTTAGGGACCCTGCAAGCTCCATGTCTGCAGCGCCTCCCTCATGGTGAATAACCTTGAAGATAAAGTGGGGTAAACTGTAGACTGCTGGCTAACAGCAATGGGTGCAAGTCAACAGGCAAAAAAGACTTTGAATTAGAACTCACTCACTCTCTAGATCCGGCTTGCTCATAAGGCAACTGTGTGCTGGACCACTGCAACAGCAGCAGAGTCTCCACAGGCAAAAAAAGACAAACAGGTAGTGCAAGGATGGAGCGTGCTCACCAATCAGAGTCATGACTCCTCTGACCTGCACTTGTAGATGTCGTTTCTTGAGGCTCTTAGTCTAAAATCTAAACTGAACGTTATAGAGGGCTTCAAGATGCTGGGCCCTGGGATCACTAGACGTCGTGGACTGACTGGTTTTCCACACAGACAAGGTTAACAGGCCTTCAGGTTTCTTGGCATTACAACACTTTGTGTTCCGAACGGATCAACAGCAACAAAGTCCACATCAGTCTGACTCCAAGATGTTTGGTAAGATGGCCTAAGTCCATGCTTATATTGCTACACAGCACCTCGCTACCAATTCCACAAAAGATCAAAACCTGGGCAATCAAGCTGGGCAAAGTTTCCCTTCCTTAGATATTTTTTGGGGAAGGCTCTCCATGCCCTTTTCCCAAAATGAATTCTGTTGGACAATGCCTCATTCAGCTGCGCCCAAGAGAACCTTCAGGGAACCTATTCTGGCTAAACGCTTTGAGTATTCCTTCCAGGTGGTCATATAACACACAGAACAGGGAATGAAGAAGTGGGAGAAGGAGATGGCCATTTCTGGGCAGCATCCATCCTTCACGTCACAAATGCCACGCGTTCAAACAAATAAAGGTTTGTGATTATCTAAAATTGAAGGTAACAACAGATGTTCCAGTATTTATAACCAAGACCTTAACTTTGTGAACATGTCCCAATGTTCATGATCAGTATCGCAAAATTATCTACATACTGTATGTAAGCCTTTCAAACATAAAAAAGAATGAATATCAAAGGACTAGGCCTGGGCAAAATTCGAATTACTCTGGAGTAAACAGTAGTTTCGGTAATTGTGCATTGATCTTGTGAAGAGAAATTACCAAAAATTATGCAAATATGCCAGTTCACATAACGTGGAGTAATTTTGGGCAAAAAGGTCAGAAACCGAGCACGAGCAGGTGCTGTTGTTTATGTTCTGTTGTACCTAGTGCTATTTTCTTAGGGTAAAATGCACCCACAGCTTCATTTTAGATGCAAGATGAATTAGCATTAAAAAAATACCACTAAATGAGGGGTTCCACTCCTTGCATAATTTCGAGTAATCATGTTACAGAAAATTATGCGAGTTTTGCCCTTTCCTAAAATGGAACCCACCTGCCAAAAAGCTCTGGGTTTAAACAAAATGGAAAGGACAATAGGCATCACCACTGGCTGTGGCTACTGCACTCCACAAAACTAGAAATGCTCCTACCAGTTTCAAATTCTATAGAGATGATCAGGGGGCCTTTTTACAGGATGGATAGATGAATGAACAGGCGCGCGATCCCATGGCAAAAGAAAGGGTATTCATGTGAATCAGTTAATTTGAGTTCCTGAGCATGAAAGCTCACAAAACTTTATCAAAAAATTAATAGATTGGGAAACGTTCAGAAACAAAGAAAAACACAGTGGAAAACGCACAGCATCACGGACATTAGCCCTTACAGTCTGGCAAAGGTTTTTTTTCATATGAAACCAGGGTGCCTTGAATCCGGTACCGAATATTCACTGTTATAGTACAATAGTCTGTTTTCCATTTACCATCTTTTCTCCTTGAGCCTGTTCTTCCCTTACCCAATACAGTTGCTAATTTACTGGATATAACGAACAGCTACGATCCCCATTCTTAACAGATTTGACGAGTTTCTCCTCTTTGCTCCTCGGACTGCCTGTGCAGATTTTCTCTGTTCTTTCAAATGTACTCATTTATTTAGCGGCTGCTCGTATAAACTGACCTTTATTATTTTCCCATTTCTCCCCCTTCTTGTGAGTGCCATTAAGTTTTACTAGTCTTATATTTTTGTCTCACTTAAAGGTCATAAGTCTCTAAAATGAATATTTATATCGAATCGTCTTTTCAGATAAGAAAAGTCTCTTCTAACGCCCCTGCTTGGTAGATTCCAACCATCTGTACAAAGCTAAGTATCTGAGAAATCTAGATGCTTACTCAGGTATGCGTTGACTTTTTACGTCTTGGCTGCTCACAGCTTTAGCTGTCTTTCGACCAGACCAGACCTTTTGCTTCCAACACACACAGAATGGGCTTTGAGTCAATCACCTTCTCGTGAGGTCGATAGCTTTCCTGATTCTTGTGCCGGTAGGAGTACTTCGGTCTTACGTTGTTCATTCAGGGTGACTGAATGTGAGGGCCTATTTAACATTCCAAAAGAACACTGTCTTCGCACATTTCATTATTTGTGTCATGCATGCATTGTATGCAGAAAAGAATCCTTTTTGTGCTCTGCATGATTTCTGGCTCTGTCAAGACTCGGAGCGGGCTTGAGACTGACCCCATCATGGCGCCGTATTGCCAATCTTGGGGTAAGACTATGCAACCTTTTCTTTTTATGCTTTGTAAACTATATTTTGTACTGTTTTTGTCACTTTGCATTAGTGGAGATTGCTGTTCAAAATGAGGTGAATTAAATAACTTTTTTTCTTTTGACATCTCCATTCTCAAACGGAGTGGGATATGCAGGAAACCTGCCAGCAATTTCCAAAGGATTACTACTGATGTTGTTATACTTTTTTGGCAGGCATTGCCTCTGCCAGTCTCCACCCAGCTGCAGCATCATTTGGCCTTTCACACAGGACTTTGGGGTTGGGGGGGGAGGGGGGGGGACACAAACCAGGTATAGCAATACACTCGAGAAGCAGCCTTGTGACCATGACAGCTGACATTAGAAAATCACGCAAGGGGAAATCAAATCAATTCAAGTTGTTGGAAAATGGTAGTTATTTGATGCTCAATAATGAAGATTGTTCTGAGTTAATTAAAAGTATTCCTTTTATCGTAACAGTAAGTGAACGGGTTATTTGCTGCAGAAATGTTCTATTTCCTCCCACACATGAACATAGGGAGTTTTCAATTTGGCCACAAATACCAACCGTGGGAGAGATTTCAACGGCATGGCAAGAATAAGAGCTCTTTTGTCTCAGAGAGAGGTGGCCTTGAGTTCGGCCCGTGAAACTTTCGTGCTTCACATAGCGAACACCCGTACAGAGGTGCAGACCCTTTTCAATTCACATTTGCCTTTCAATTTCAGCAAGATGGTTCGGACTATCTTTAACGCATCCTCCACAAAGGCCCTGGCGCACTTTTTTAAAGTTGTTACCAGTGGTCTCGTGACTTCATTTGAGAAAATCTTTGGAGTCATCCCTGCTTTCTTTCATTGTATTTTCTCCACTCTGCTTCGTGGATTGTCATTTTTACTTGCATTACCAGCGGACGCTCTTGTGCTTTTTTACATTTTTAAATATGGATGTCCCTCCTATGCAACCTCCCACCCTGCAGCTGCTGACACTGTTCCGCAATCGCATGCTAGAATATTATGGCACAATGCCGTTGGCGATATTAAGCACGGCATATGGATTATCTTTTCGATTCTCCTACTTCACCTGTGTCCAGCCTGTATTTCACTGCCTGACCTGTGATTTCGATTGGGCCATTGATTTGTGTCTCTGCGGACCGGTTTCTCCTGACGTCGACTTTAATCAGCTGATGACTCCTATCATTACTCACGAGTTGGTTTGTCCTGGCGAAAGGATTATGGCTGTGGCATTGATGCATGGACTATTTGGTCCCTGGAATTTACTGGCGGCAGCACAGTCTTTCTTGGAACAGAGCTTTCTTGAAAACCCACCGAGCTGTCCTCTGATGGTGATAGAGGATCCGGTGCTGGGAGAGCACGTATGTTCTTTTCCGCTTTTAAATTGGATGGCTGAACTGTTTTCGGATGAAGACGGTGACTTCCTATTGGAGGCTGTTGCAGCTTATTTTGCATACACAGTTATGTCATAGACCTTTTTCATGTTTGATATGCTGAGTACTAGCATTTCATTGACAATTCATTGACTTATTTTTCAAGTTTTTATTATTTACCTTGCCTATTGGCTTAAGACTCGATAAAGTACTTGGCTGTTTTATTTTTCTTTAGCATTAAATTTTCCTAGTTTTTAATGCTTTACCTTGCGGACCGTCCACATATAAACTTGCAATCTGCTCTCATGAGATGGCACTTCTATTATCTTATTCAGTTCGTTTCCGGATCATGGGGAGGTGTCATCTAGGTCCTGGATATCTTTACACCGTGTTAAGTTAGCATGGGCTCATTACCGGTTTAAACGCCATTTTTCCTTTTTTGCAACTTCTGCACACGACACTTAGTTGTTGCTTTAGCTTTCCACCTAGTAGTTCATCGTGGTTTACATGAGAATAATATGTTATTGCTCTACTATCTGCTTTGCTTGTTAAACTATATCTGTACAGCGAGTGCTAAAGTTTCAAGAACAACACGATACAGAATTGTTATGAGGTCTGATCTCCACGACTTCATACTCATAACATAAGTGCAACTTCTGCCAATTCTGGGCATGAGGCGGGTTTTATATTGCTTTGCCGAACACACATACACAACAGTTGATGCGGTTCACATGAAGAGAGAGCTGGTGTATGCTGATGTGATTCCTTCAAATCTAAGACACTAAAGTATGGGCACGCCCTAAACCAACACAAAGAGACCTTCTTAGCAAATAATATAATATGTGTATTAGGGAGGGTGAGATATAAGCAGCCGCGGGCCGTGGAGGGAGTTACGGTGAGGCAGGAAGGCGGGGAGGGGGAGAAGCAGGGTGGAGCCCTCTCTACCCTGCCCCTCCCACTCCCCGCCTCCCTGCCCCACCGTAACTCCCTCCACGGCCCGCGGCTGCTTATAAGTGTTGCTAACTCTTATTCATTTACAGCATGTTAACATACTGTCACCATT
Organism: Lissotriton helveticus; assembly: GCF_964261635.1. Classification (NCBI taxonomy): domain Eukaryota; kingdom Metazoa; phylum Chordata; class Amphibia; order Caudata; family Salamandridae; genus Lissotriton; species Lissotriton helveticus. Next base: position 1,477,731,327 of record NC_136065.1, read on the forward strand.
CGCTTTTTATGTACTAGTAACTATGCTGGTAATTTTGCTACTGATAATATGTGTACTTGTATTCTCCACCCTGCTTCTCCCCCTCCCCGCCTCCCTGCCTCACCGTAACTCCCTCCACGGCCCGCGGCTGCTTATAAGTGTTGCTAACTCTTATTCATTTACAGCATGTTAACATACTATCACCATTCGCTTTTTATGTACTAGTAACTATGCTGGTAATTTTGCTACTGATAAAATGTGTACTTGTATTATCTAAGGTACTACGCCTGAGAAGACGGCATTAGTAAATAAACATTTCAAATACACATGTGTTCTTCTTAACTCCATGTTCTGGTTTCTAAGAAATATATAACGACCGACTGTTCATGAGTTCCACGTATCCTGAGGTACTATAAGTTCATATTCTGGATTGTCTAAACATTGAGAGTTTGTTATATCCAATGTGACACTGTACCTAGCTTGCTAAGGAGTTTTTGATTACTAACGTGAGTTTTGGGACACCCTAATTCGCCGAGGTTCCAATCCTCTGTCCACAGTTCTGTGTGAGAACAGAAACCCTGCGACAGGGGCACCCCCGACCCTTGCTGGAGCTTCATCACACTTGCGATACAACTCCAGCAATGCGCCACCTTTACGGCACAGATACATCACGCATCTGTGCTGTTTTTGCCCCATGATGCGCCGCATTGTAAATGCAGCACACCATAGGTGACGGAACAGCGGCACAGAATGACTAACACATCCCTGGTGATGCGCCAGTCATCATAAATGTATCCCTATGCTTCTTATCTTGTTAGAGATGAACCGCCATATGTATCATCAAAGTTTTTTTGCATTTCCTAAATAGCGAACTTTAAGGAATAAATAGCGATTCTTTACCATTCCTAGTTTGCGATTAGCTATTTGCTAATTACAAATTACCCATTCATTTCCTTCATTTCCATAGGGCGGTTGGACTCACTTTTAGCTCGAACGGCTGAATGGATTTCCACGAAACTTGGCAAAATTGTAGGGACTGGTAGCCCGATGTGCCTTTGCTATGTCTCAAGATATATGCTCCAGTGGTTTTTACGAAAATTAACTTTGAAAAATATATATTGGGCTACATTGGCCTATATATATGTTGGAGCCCAAATGTAGCCCAATGTAGCCCAATGAAGCCCAATGTAGCCCAATGTAGCCCAAAGATGGCCGCCAGACACACAAAAAAACAAATGTAGCCCAAATATCAGCCAGATGTAGCCCAACTATAGCCCAGTGACAGAATGAACCAATCAGCTTCGCAAACCTCCGTTACGCGAAGCGGAGCGCTGTTACAGATATATATATTTTTTTGAACGTTAATTTCTCAAAATCCACTGGAGCACATATATTGAGACCTAGCAAAGGCACATCGGGCTACCAGTCCCTAATATTTTACCAAGTTTCGTGCAAATCCATTCAGCCGTTCGATTATTATTATTATTTTTTTTTTTTGCCCCGCGGGGCCCTTTTAAAACCTCCACATCAAACCTAGGGGGTCAGCGAGGATCTACTATTCCCCCTTATGGTCATTTGCCCCTTCGCTTTCGCCTCCTCTTGTCTCTCGATCCTACCGAGAGACAAGATGGCGGCCGCTACGGACTGTTTGGAATGTTGACAGACGCCGGAGAACCAATCAGCTTCGCTTCACAAAGCTCCGTTGCGCGAAAAGTACGCGTCCTGGGACGCTGCCTGGTCCGCTGTTACAGATATATATCTTTTTTTAAACGTTAATTTCTCAAAATCCACTGGAGCACATATATTGAGACCTACAAAAGGCACATCGGGCTACCAGTCCCTACAATTTTGCCAAGTTTCGTGCAAATCCATTCAGCCGTTCGGGCTAAAAGTGAGGCCAACCGCCCTATGGAACACTCAATGTTAAAAACACGTTTTGGGACCCCCCTTTTTTCTCGGCCCCCCCTTGACGAACCCCCCCCAAATTTTAGAAGGGCTGCTCAGAAACAAAATGTGCCATTTTCCTGAAAATTTCAGCCAATTCCGTCCACAAACGCCAAAGTTATTAGACATAGAATTTTCAAAAATCCCATAGAGAAAAAATCCTAACTATATATACCTACTGGCGACCGCCAATAGGTAATATATATATATACTTATATATATATATATATATATATATATATATATTACCTACTGGCGATAGCCAGTAGGTATATATAGTTAGCACCTAGCTACCATAGGAAATCCGCAACATTCTATTTGGAATAACTTTGGCGCCGGTTGAGGAATTTGTGTGGAATTTTCCAAAATTTATGCCAGCTCCGCTCCGCTTCTTCCCTGGAAATTTCGGGGGGATTCGTCATGCGGGGGCCGAGAAAAAAGGGGGGTCCCAAAACGAGTTTTCCCCATGTTAATTTCCATAGGACGAATATACAAGGCTACAGCCCGAACCACTGAATGGAATTACACCAAACTTTGCAAAATTGTAGGGACTGGTACGCAGAAGTGCCTTTTCTATATTTGGTGAAAATTGCTCCAGTGGTTTTTATGAAAATTAACTTCAAAAACACATATATCTATATAAGCTTACTGTAAGCTTACTGTAAGCTTACTGTACTCTGTACCTTCCCGAGTACGAGCTGCATTCTGATTGGCTGCCAATGTTTGTCAACACTCCAAAACAGAAATTGTTGGCAGCCATCTTTTACCTCGGTAGACTGAGGCACAGGAAAGCTGAAAAACAAACGTGTAGAACTCAAAAAGGGGGTAGGGTAGAAGCACCCTGACCCCGTAGGCCTGCTCAGGGGGTCCCACAAGGACCCCCAAGGCAAAAAAAAAATGTGTTTTCAAAATTCAAATTCTTCATCCAAGAAGTGTTGGCAGCCATCTTGGGACCAATATACATGATAGCACCTCATTAAAAAGCATTGCAGTTAATAGAAGGTTTTAGGACTTTAGTTACATTATAAATCATTTGTTGATGGTACCATACTCATTTTAGGAATTGTGGTGTGTTCTAAGGTGATTTTACCATGTGAAAAAGCCTTCTGCTGGGATATCATGAATCATGTTTGAAAGAAAACTATTATCTCATGCTTTTCCCACAGTGGTTTGGAAGGGGATCTATAAGCTAAACTGAAAGCATATTTTCTGTAAATTCACATTATCTTTCTCAGTCATGCGAGAATGAAGTCTGACATTCTCAGTAAAACATGTACATCCAACAAGGACAGAGACTGTCAGTTGATTCCTTTGTGTTCTACTGCAGCTTCCCAGAGTGTTCTAAAGAACAACTGGAGCGCTAACAGTCCTACTTATTACAAAGGTATGGCACACCTGAAGCCATCTTGATTGGAATAAAGTGGTAACTCTTAAAACATTTAATTTAAAAAGGAACACAATGAGGGGGTATATTTTGCCATAGAATGTATGATTAGTGCTGCAGAAAGAAAAATTAGGGCACATTTTGAGTGACTTCTCAAATCCTCTTCTATTTCATTAAAAAATTCTGACATGCAGTCTCTCAAGATGGCCACCAGAGACAAAAGAGCCCAAATGTAGCCCAAATATCACCCAGATGTAGCCCAAGTATAGCCCAATGACAGAATGTCCCAGAGTGTTCTAAAGAACAACTAGAGCGCTAACAGTCTTACTTATGACAAAAGTATGGCACACCAGAAGCCATCTTGATTGGAATTAAGTGGTAACTCTTAAAACATTTAATTTAAAAAGGAACAAAATGAGGGGGTATATTTTGCCATAGAAAGTATGATTAGTGCTGCAGAAAGAAAAATTAGGGCACATTTTGAGTGACTTCTCAAATCCTCTTCTATTTCATTAAAAAAATCAGACATGCAGTCTCCCAAGATGGCCACCAGAGACAAAAGAGCCCAAATGTAGCCCAAATATCACCCAGATGTAGCCCAAGTATAGCCCAATGATAGAATGTCCCAGAGTGTTCTAAAGAACAACTAGAGCGCTAACAGTCTTACTTATGACAAAAGTATGGCACAACAGAAGCCATCTTGATTGGAATGAAGTGGTAACTCTTAAAACATTTAATTTGAAAAGGAACAAAATGAGGGGGTATATTTTGCCATAGAATGTATGATTAGTGCTGCAGAAAGAAAAATTAGGGCACATTTTGAGTGACTTCTCAAATCCTCTTCTATTTCATTAAAAAATTCTGACATGCAGTCTCCCAAGATGGCCACCAGAAACAAAAGAGCCCAAATGTAGCCCAAAAATCACCCAGATGTAGCCCAAGTATAGCCCAATGACAGAATGTCCCAGAGTGTTCTAAAGAACAACTAGAGCGCTAACAGTCTTACTTATGACAAAAGTATGGCACACCAGAAGCCATCTTGATTGGAATGAAGTGGTAATTCTGAAAACATTTAATTTAAAAAGGAACAAAATGAGGGGGTTCATGTTGCCATAGAAAGTATGATTAGTGCTTCAGAAAGAAAAATTAGGGCACATTTTGAGTGACTTCTCAAATACTCTTCTATTTCATTAAAAAAATTCTGACATGCAGACTGAAACATGCACTTTGAATACCAGCAGCAGACTTCCCTGGTGAGCAGTAGCTTTGCCACAGTGATATAATGAACAACTATAGTGCTAACATTAAGAATTTATGGCAAATGTATGATACATCTGAATGCCTTCTTGATGGAACCAAAGTAAACAAGCTTTGAAAATGCAATAGATCTCACCCTCGTTGAAGTTAAAGCCATTCTGTTTGTAATGAGGTGGCTTTTTAGCTTTGCTTTTAATAGTGTTTTTCAAACTCATGTAAATAACATGCATATGTATGCATATATGTATATGTATGCATGCATTTATATTTGTATTTATATAGATATGCAGATTATATATGTTTATATATGTATGTGTATATATATATATACACATACATATAATGCATATATATGCATATATATATATATATATATATATATATATGTTCAAAACTTTCTCCCAGCTGGGAAAAACGGGTCGCACAGCCAACTTTGGGATTTAAACAGCAATCCTTTTTATTTTCATTTCCAAGGGCAACAGGCACAGAGATCTACGCGTTTCGGTGTCACTCCACCTTGCTCATGAGCAAGGTGGAGTGACACCGAAACGCGTAGATCTCTGTGCCTGTTGCCCTTGGAAATGAAAATAAAAAGGATTGCTGTGCGACCCGTTTTTCCCAGCTGGGAGAAAGTTTTGAGGATAATAGCGGCTTGGTTCTGCCGCAGGATACCGCACATGAGTGAGCGCTGCATAATCTCCCGCAAAGGAACTGACTTGGAGGAACATATATATATATGTGTATATGTGTGCGTGTAGATGACCGAGGCACAAGAAAGCAGAAAAACAAACGTGAAGAACACAAAAAGGGGGCAGGGTAGATACACCCTGACCCCCTAGGCCTGCCCAGGTGGTCCCACAAGGACAAAAAAGGCCCACATTAAAAAAAAAAACTGGTCTGTTTTTTTAAAAATTACCCCCGGGGGGACCAAATTGCGGCAGCATAGTGATAATGAAGTGTGGGGGGTCCACAATCCCCCCCACACTGCTTCGGGGGAAAGCAACGCAGCCCCTTGGCGCATACTGGAGGCTCCTGATGGGCTACTTGGCCCCCAGGGACCCCCAGTATGCAAGGGGAATTAGTTCCTATTCTGCAAACACGCCAGGGGTTGCGCTGCAGAGAGGTGTAAAAAAGGGTGTGGCCTCATTACACCTCTCTGCAATGCAGCCCCCTGGCGCATACTGCAGGTTCCAGGTGGGTTAGTTGGCCCCCAGGTACCCGCAGTATGCAAAGGAATGTTGTAGGCAGCGTCCTCTGAAGCAAGTTTGTGTTTTGATGGTGTTTTAGCTGAAATATGTCCTGTATCAGGATTAATATAAATCTGTTTCGGCTTAGGATCTAATTTGGCCTTAAGAATGTCTATAATTGGTTCTGGAGGCTCAGGGAAGCTGTCCTTGGTTTTTGGTGTCGAAGTCGACTTGTCCTTGAGAGTGGAAGGTTTTGGCTCTGAAGCGTGTTTTTGTTTTGGAGAGGAAGGTTTTGGTTCTGACTAGATTTGTCGATCCTGATGGTTTCAGATCCGAAGATGATTTTGTTTGACTCTGTCCCGAGCCGGAAGGCTTGACGGTATGTTTCGGTGGTGAGCCGGCAGGTTGGGCGTCGGAAACAGTGTCTCGGTTCCGACTTTGGCCAGAAGGCAGAGGTGGTGTTGAAGCCTTATGCATTTTGTAAGTAGTTTTAGGGGGCAAGGGATCTTCGGTACTCATGATAACTTGTCCCGGAGGCACTTCTTCTGACTCCAGATCGAGCTCCAACTCAGGATCAGACTCTTAAATGGAGAAGGACTCTTCTTCTTCTGCAGCAGACACTTCGATCTCCTCTTGCTAGGATTCTTCCCCGAAGATATCCGCAGTATGTTGAATATTTTGACATTGCATTTCTCGTCTTTGAGCCAGACGATCGCGTAGAGTCTTCTTGGACCACAGCGATTTACAAGCATCGCAGTCATCCTCCTTGTGCTCTGGAGAGAGGCACAAGTTACAAACTTGATGTTGGTCGGTGCGAGGCTACTTGGCGTGGAACCAAGGACAGAATTGGAATGGAGTCTGTTACATCAGCAGAAGGCTGTCCTGACGCAGATAGGCCCGACGGCAGCCCACAAGGTTTTTGTTCGAAGATGGAGAAATTGTTGACCGATTGGATATGCAAAGAACACGGAAACATGTTCGAAAACAATATCATCAAGGGTACAGTGGATTGCTCACAGAGGGGAACCTGAAGAATGGTTTTGAACCGGAGGGCAGCATTACACGTCCAAACAGGATGGCAGAAAAAATCTAACAATGGAGTTGATGCCCATGCTCACTATCACCATAAGGAAGGGTTACCTTACCTTGTGACTGGAAAGACTTCTTTAAAGAAAAACAACTTGCAAACATCCGGACGCAACACTAGATGGCAGGAGTATTCAAAATCTACAGCACACATGCCTCGAACAGGGTGTTACTGTAGGTGATAGGTTTATTGTCTAGAATATAGTTATCTCGAGGTTTAGGGACCCTGCAAGCTCCATGTCTGCAGCGCCTCCCTCATGGTGAATAACCTTGAAGATAAAGTGGGGTAAACTGTAGACTGCTGGCTAACAGCAATGGGTGCAAGTCAACAGGCAAAAAAGACTTTGAATTAGAACTCACTCACTCTCTAGATCCGGCTTGCTCATAAGGCAACTGTGTGCTGGACCACTGCAACAGCAGCAGAGTCTCCACAGGCAAAAAAAGACAAACAGGTAGTGCAAGGATGGAGCGTGCTCACCAATCAGAGTCATGACTCCTCTGACCTGCACTTGTAGATGTCGTTTCTTGAGGCTCTTAGTCTAAAATCTAAACTGAACGTTATAGAGGGCTTCAAGATGCTGGGCCCTGGGATCACTAGACGTCGTGGACTGACTGGTTTTCCACACAGACAAGGTTAACAGGCCTTCAGGTTTCTTGGCATTACAACACTTTGTGTTCCGAACGGATCAACAGCAACAAAGTCCACATCAGTCTGACTCCAAGATGTTTGGTAAGATGGCCTAAGTCCATGCTTATATTGCTACACAGCACCTCGCTACCAATTCCACAAAAGATCAAAACCTGGGCAATCAAGCTGGGCAAAGTTTCCCTTCCTTAGATATTTTTTGGGGAAGGCTCTCCATGCCCTTTTCCCAAAATGAATTCTGTTGGACAATGCCTCATTCAGCTGCGCCCAAGAGAACCTTCAGGGAACCTATTCTGGCTAAACGCTTTGAGTATTCCTTCCAGGTGGTCATATAACACACAGAACAGGGAATGAAGAAGTGGGAGAAGGAGATGGCCATTTCTGGGCAGCATCCATCCTTCACGTCACAAATGCCACGCGTTCAAACAAATAAAGGTTTGTGATTATCTAAAATTGAAGGTAACAACAGATGTTCCAGTATTTATAACCAAGACCTTAACTTTGTGAACATGTCCCAATGTTCATGATCAGTATCGCAAAATTATCTACATACTGTATGTAAGCCTTTCAAACATAAAACAGAATGAATATCAAAGGACTAGGCCTGGGCAAAATTCGAATTACTCTGGAGTAAACAGTAGTTTCGGTAATTGTGCATTGATCTTGTGAAGAGAAATTACCAAAAATTATGCAAATATGCCAGTTCACATAACGTGGAGTAATTTTGGGCAAAAAGGTCAGAAACCGAGCACGAGCAGGTGCTGTTGTTTATGTTCTGTTGTACCTAGTGCTATTTTCTTAGGGTAAAATGCACCCACAGCTTCATTTTAGATGCAAGATGAATTAGCATTAAAAAAATACCACTAAATGAGGGGTTCCACTCCTTGCATAATTTCGAGTCATCATGTTACAGAAAATTATGCGAGTTTTGCCCTTTCCTAAAATGGAACCCACCTGCCAAAAAGCTCTGGGTTTAAACAAAATGGAAAGGACAATAGGCATCACCACTGGCTGTGGCTACTGCACTCCACAAAACTAGAAATGCTCCTACCAGTTTCAAATTCTATAGAGATGATCAGGGGGCCTTTTTACAGGATGGATAGATGAATGAACAGGCGCGCGATCCCATGGCAAAAGAAAGGGTATTCATGTGAATCAGTTAATTTGAGTTCCTGAGCATGAAAGCTCACAAAACTTTATCAAAAAATTAATAGATTGGGAAACGTTCAGAAACAAAGAAAAACACAGTGGAAAACGCACAGCATCACGGACATTAGCCCTTACAGTCTGGCAAAGGTTTTTTTTCATATGAAACCAGGGTGCCTTGAATCCGGTACCGAATATTCACTGTTATAGTACAATAGTCTGTTTTCCATTTACCATCTTTTCTCCTTGAGCCTGTTCTTCCCTTACCCAATACAGTTGCTAATTTACTGGATATAACGAACAGCTACGATCCCCATTCTTAACAGATTTGACGAGTTTCTCCTCTTTGCTCCTCGGACTGCCTGTGCAGATTTTCTCTGTTCTTTCAAATGTACTCATTTATTTAGCGGCTGCTCGTATAAACTGACCTTTATTATTTTCCCATTTCTCCCCCTTCTTGTGAGTGCCATTAAGTTTTACTAGTCTTATATTTTTGTCTCACTTAAAGGTCATAAGTCTCTAAAATGAATATTTATATCGAATCGTCTTTTCAGATAAGAAAAGTCTCTTCTAACGCCCCTGCTTGGTAGATTCCAACCATCTGTACAAAGCTAAGTATCTGAGAAATCTAGATGCTTACTCAGGTATGCGTTGACTTTTTACGTCTTGGCTGCTCACAGCTTTAGCTGTCTTTCGACCAGACCAGACCTTTTGCTTCCAACACACACAGAATGGGCTTTGAGTCAATCACCTTCTCGTGAGGTCGATAGCTTTCCTGATTCTTGTGCCGGTAGGAGTACTTCGGTCTTACGTTGTTCATTCAGGGTGACTGAATGTGAGGGCCTATTTAACATTCCAAAAGAACACTGTCTTCGCACATTTCATTATTTGTGTCATGCATGCATTGTATGCAGAAAAGAATCCTTTTTGTGCTCTGCATGATTTCTGGCTCTGTCAAGACTCGGAGCGGGCTTGAGACTGACCCCATCATGGCGCCGTATTGCCAATCTTGGGGTAAGACTATGCAACCTTTTCTTTTTATGCTTTGTAAACTATATTTTGTACTGTTTTTGTCACTTTGCATTAGTGGAGATTGCTGTTCAAAATGAGGTGAATTAAATAACTTTTTTTCTTTTGACATCTCCATTCTCAAACGGAGTGGGATATGCAGGAAACCTGCCAGCAATTTCCAAAGGATTACTACTGATGTTGTTATACTTTTTTGGCAGGCATTGCCTCTGCCAGTCTCCACCCAGCTGCAGCATCATTTGGCCTTTCACACAGGACTTTGGGGTTGGGGGGGGAGGGGGGGGACACAAACCAGGTATAGCAATACACTCGAGAAGCAGCCTTGTGACCATGACAGCTGACATTAGAAAATCACGCAAGGGGAATTCAAATCTCACTCGCCCTCACCAGTTCTCATTTCTGGAGCCTCGATGGCAAAAAATTCTGCCACGCGGAGAATGGCAAAATTTGGCCAGAAAAAACAAGATACTTACCTGTACACTGTGGTTCTCCAGTATTGAAATCTTTCATAGATTCACATGCTTCAATGTTCCCGGTCGTCATGGTGGGAGTCCCACGGTACTTAAATAAGCAGTACTACAGATGTACATTAGGAATCACTGATAAATAAAGTAAATTGCTAAACCAATCCATATCTTTATAATATACCCAACCTTCAGCCAATCAGAGACAAGCCTCAGACCCCATCTCCCCTGCAGAGCCAGCATACCTCAGATTTCGAGCACAAGTGTGACTAAGTGAATAGTTATATGAGGTATTATGTGGCAAGTCTAACTGGGAGGTGGGCAGGCCGCATGTGAATCTATGAAAGATTTCAATAACGGAGAACCACAGTGTACTGGTAAGTAATTTGTTTTTTCTCCAGTATTAAATCTTTCATAGATTCACATGTTTGAATCAGAGTAGTTAGCAATAATTATATTAAAATGAAAGCGATTAAGCGAAGACATTTTCTTATGAAGCACACATTTTTAAGAAAAAACAGCATAGAAACGTTAATTATCCAGAATATACACATAAAGGCCCAGATGTAGGTAGCTTAATACCGGTCGGTAACGTGCGAAAATCAGTGATTTTCCCGTTACCAACTGGTATTTAGCCCTTTTCAATGTAGGAAGCTCTAAATAAGGATTCGGTAATTTACTGATTCCTTATTTTAAGGAATCGGTAAAATACTGATTCCTTATTTTAAGGAATCGGTAAATTACCAAATCCTTAAAACCCATGTAGGAAGCACTCAAGTGAGTGCATTTTTGCTTTATGGATTCGCTATTTACCACCAACTACAAGTTTGTGGTAAATACCGAATACCTTTAAAAAAGCAATAATTTGCTTTTTTAAAAGTGCCATATGGCAGACATACATGCCCTTAGGGCATGTATGTGCGCCACATGTGCACACATGCACGATGATTCAGGGGTGCAACAGTGTGTCAATGTGACACCCTGCCACACTTGAATATGCTCCCGCTATTACCGATTCGGTATTTACCGAATCGGTAATAGTGAATGGCTTCCCATTCATTCCTATGGGCCTCCAGGCCCATAGGAATGAATGGGAAGGTAATAAGGAATATTACCGAATCGGTACTTTTTACCGATTTATTACCTAGATCACATTTATCGATTCTTTAATACAGAATCGGTAACATTCGGTTTTTAAGAATCGGTAAATTGTGATTACCTACATCTAGCCCAAAATGTCCTATTTAAATATCACAGCTAGATAAAGAAAAACACTAGGCAAACTACAGAAAAATGTCTGTATTTTAAAGAAACAGATGTCTCAGGACCACCTGTCCTACAGCCACATCATTCTTCCATGTGAAGTCCAAATAGTGGTGTTTAGTGAATGTATATACATTCAAACATGTCGCTGCTCTACAGATATCTGAAAGCGATACTCCAGCAAACTCAGCTGTAGAAGTTGCTATCTTTCTTGTTGAATACGCTGTAACCTTTGAATTACAAGAGTAATGCAGAGCGGCCTTTGTGAAAAGAGGTCTTCCAGCTTTTTAGTGGCAAAAACCAATAGCGGACAATATCCATCGAGCAATACTGCTCCTAGAGAGAGCATAGCCTTTCCTTGGAGGCGCAAAGAATATAAGGAGCTCTTCTGACTTACTGAAATTCTTTGCTCTATGAATGTAGAATTGTAAGCAACATTTGACATCCAAAGAGTGCAGAGCTCTTTCAGTAGGAGTCGAAGGGTTTTGAAGTTTGTTACCAGGATTATCGGTTTATTAAAATGAAATGAAGTTGGAACTTTAGGTATAAAGCGTGGTTTCCTTTTTAACACAACCTTGTCATCCTTGAATTGAAGAAACGGTTCTGAAACTATGAAAGCCTGAATTTCACTGACTGTCCTAGCAGATGTGACGGTCAACAAAAATGCAGTTTTCCATGAGATGTATGTAATTTCTTCTCCTGGTAGATTGGGTCCAGAAGGAATAAGCCCCAAAAAGAATATCTACATTTTTCAATATAGAAAGGGCAGACAGATCCCTGGCACACCCTCCGCGACCACGGGTTGATCCAAGCCCTCATCATATCTAACATATGGGATATTGACAGTATTAGGAGTTCCAAATACCAAAACTGCCTTGAACATGCCGGGGCTACGAGAATGAGATGGCAAGGCTCCTTTTTCGTTTTGCGAATCAGCCTTGGGATGCTCAGGAACGGCGGAAAAGCAATGCGAACATTCCAGTCCACTGCATGTGGAGAGTGCATGTCCCCAAGATTTCTTCTGAGGGAACCTGTTGGCAAACCTTTCTCACTTTTTGTTGGTCAAGGTTGCGAAAAGGTCCAACTTTGGAGTGCCCCACAGTTTGAATACTTGTTCCAGCTGCTCCTGATTTAGTTCCCATTTGTGACATTGGCTGCTTGTTCTGCTCAGAGAATCTGCCCCTTCGTTTTCTATGTCTGGGACATGTTCTACTTTGAGAGTTATCTTGTGCTCTAGCAACCCTCTCCAGATTTACAGAGCTCAAGTCAATAACGTGTGAGACCTGGTGCCCCCTTGCTTGGCCAGGTAGAACATCGTTGTATTGTCTGTTCTTACCAGAACCGAAGAGCCTTGGGAGGAACGCCGGCTGCCCTAAAAAAACTGCTCTCAACTCTAAGAGATTGATGTGCATCTGCGACTGCTGAACAGACCATTTTTCATAAATCTGTAAGTCTTGAAGAGGAGCTCCCCAACCATTCAGAGAGGCATCCATTGTTATAATGCAGCTGGGACATGTCACCTCAAAGGAAATGCCTTGATCAATACTGCATTCCTTTCTGCACAATGACAGGGCTTTTTTTATTGCCTGAGTGATAAGAATGACATCTTGAAAGGAGCTCTGAACCTGAATTTACTGAATATCCAGCTCCTCCTGTAGAGGTCTCATATGCAAGAAGCATTTTGGAATCAATGGGATGCATGATTACAGCATTCCCAGCATAGACTTTTACATTTTTACTGTAGTGGACTTTTTTGCTTGCAGGGAGCAGCAGGAAGATGGTTTACTATGGAAGGGCTGCGGCGGCTCGCTCTGGACACTCAGTCACCTGCGGGCCCCTGTTACTATTACCTATGTCTCTGGCTCGGACCAATCATGGTGAAAGACCAGGGCTGCAGGCTAATAAAATAATTACCTACACCATGCCCTTCTCACAAGGCCAAGAGAACAGGGCAGAGAGTGGGGCCGGAAGTAACAATGGAGATCTTCGGAGGGACAAGGAGTCCCTCCTCATTGCTAGACATATTACAAGCAATCTAGTCAACACGTGAATACATGGTGCACATAATAGACACGGTGGCCAGAGACGTCAACCTGTTACGATGTGATTTGAGGAAGGTGGGGGACAGGGTAACTACCACTGAGGAAAATGTGTCCGTGCTGCAAACCGAGTTGCGTACCCTCAGTACTCCAGAAAAGAGTAGTGAGCTTAGACAAAAATGTGGAAGACTCCGAAGGGAGGTCTAGGAGGAATAATCTCAGATTCGTGGGATTTCTGGAGCAAGCGGAGGGCCAGTTGGTTCAACTCTTCCTGGTAGATTGGATCCAGAAGGAATAAGCCCCAAAAAGAATATCTAAATTTTTCAATATAGAAAGGGCAGACAGATCCCTGGCACACCCTCCGCGACCGGGGGCGTAACCCAGGGCTATTATCGCCTGGTTCTTCAATCATCGGGACAGAAAGTTGATCTTGCAGACTACCCGCACGAAGGAACCACCGCTCTTCGAGGGCCATCCCATATCAATATACTCCGATTATACCCAACGGGTCCAGGAGCAAAGAAAGACATGCCTAAACATAAAACGACATCTCCGAGATCTAAATATGAAATATAATCTATTGTTCTCAGCCTAACGGGATACCCGGCGCTTGTCTTGTCTTCTCGACAGGATCCTCGAAAGCATCAACAGCAGGTGATAAAACTTGAGAACGGCGAAGAGGACCAAGGCAGAAATCTCTATCTCGCAGAGGAAGTCAGAACAGAATCTGGGTTCGCCCAGACGGAACCTTGTAGGCCTCGGACACTGACACAGTGCTAGAGTCAAAAACGGCGACTCAAAATACAGGAGAAGAGCCTGGTGACTTGGAGGAACCAGAAGAATAAAAGGCAAAACGGAACACATCCGAAGGGCGAACAGTTAAGCGGTTTCAAGAACGTAAAGGAGAAAAGAGTGAGAACAATAACACGACTTATTGTGGTGATGGTAAATCAGCAATATCATTAGAGAAATACATGAACAGATCAACTGTTGTGGGGAGAGGACAACCCTGCACTCCCCCACCAGTGGTCTACTCTCCCGGAGAGAGCTGAAGGGACCACTAGCACAGCAACAAACCAACAGGTTCACATTTTAACTTTCTGGGAAGTTAACAGTTAGGGGGAGGGTGGTTTTGGGCGCACTTGAGAACTGCTATCTCCCAAGATATGAGGGGAGTATGACATACAAGAATGCCCAGTGGGAGGAGGGAAATGGGAACTATGTGGTTATATTTAAGGGGGAAGTTTTGGAACAATCAGGTACAACGTGTCTTGAGTTTGTTTTTGAGAGATTAGGAGTGATTAAAGGGAGAGGTGAGAATGTAACAAGGAAATACACGACAGGGGATAAGTGGAATAGAACAAACATGGGAGCACAATAATTGAAAATCATTACATGGAACGTAAGAGGTATGGCCAACTATCAGAAGAGATGTAGGGTTCTGGAATACCTGAAGCGATATAAAGTAGCGATCGCGTGCTTACAGGAAACACATTTAGGGGGGAAAGCGATACCGTGTCATACATCGGTGGAGAGGCCAGATATACGCCACATCCTACTCCGGATTCACAAGGGGAACACTTCTTTGGGTAACACCCAGGGGTCCGTTCCAGTATCTACACCACATGGCAGACCCAGAGGGACGATATGTGGTTCTACACGGAAACTGGGAAGGAAGGGAATTATGTCTGATTAATGTGTGTGCCCCCAATTCTGACAGCCCTGTTTTGTTTACCAAAGTAATGGATGTAGCAACCCCATTCCTAGGAGTGGAAGTGATTTTACTAGGGGATTTTAATTATGTCCTAGATGCACACATAGATAGGGACCCACCCAAAGAGAATACAAAGCTTAGGTCTAAAAGAGTATTATTAGATCTCCTTAATGGGTTGCAGTTTACAGACATAGAATGTGTAATCTCCGTAAACGGGCATTCTACCATACACCTGCATCGAACACATTTAGTTGCCTGGACTATTGTTGCATCTTAACTGGCTTAACTGGCTTATCCTCAGGAGTGGGTGAAATTTCATATCTACCCCGATATTTATCGGATCCCTCTCCCCTCCTGATGAACTTAATGGAGGGACCGGGACGTCCGGCAATACCACTATGGCGCCTTAGAGCGGAAGCACTGAAATACCTTGTTCGCTGTCACTATGGCAGAAGCACTTAAGTAGGAAAATGATCTGCACCCAGGGGGTAATTATAGATGTACTGACCCAACATTTAGCAAATGTGTATCAATCTAAGTCTAACGCAAGCCCAGTAAAGTTACAATTTCATCTGGAAGGCATTGACTGCCGCCAACTAGACCCTGAGGAAGCAGAAGCTCTAGAGGCTCCTATAACTTGAGAGGAGCTACCAACCGCCATTAAACGCCGTAGAAATGGCAAATGCCCTGGGAGTGATCGCCTCCTACCCGAATTTCACCAGAGATTTGCGCCACTACTGGCGGATAAACTATTAGAAGTATATAATGAAGCAAGAAAGGAGAACATAATGCCCTCCTAAATGCAAGAAGCATTAATTTCTATGATTTTAAAAACCCAGTCTTCCCCAGCTCTTATAGGCCGATCTCTCTTCTAAATCTTGATAATAAACTGCTGAAAGGGATTTTAGCGCATAGATATTAAGGACACACAACTATGCACTGGTATCCTTAGACATAGAGCAGGCTTTTGACTCGGTGGAGTGGGAATACATCTGGGCTTTCCTCCATAGAATGGGAATCCAGCACAGGTTTCTCCAATGGGTACAGTTATTATATGCAGAGCCTACGGCCCGGTTGTGCCTTAGGGGAATGGTATCTAATAAATTCTTCCTGATCAGGGGATCGAGCCAGGTATGGCCCTTGTCACCATTACTGTTTGCGGCGGCAATGGACCCCTTGATAATAACACTTCAGAGAACATAGAGGGCTGGAGAATCCCTTTGTCATCTCCCTATACACGGATGATAGGTTGGTCTACTGAAGACACCCACCCCATTTGGTGGCAGTGCTCTTAACAGGGTTGGAAACATTTGGAGAGCTCTCCGGGCTCCAGATAAATCCTGGAGAATCAAATATGATTCCAATTGGTAGATTGACACAGACACCAGCAAGAACCTACCCAGAAGTGGATTTACCATGGAAAGCAGAAGGCATAAGATATCTTGGGGTTCAGCTGTGGCATTCCCCCTCTCGATTTCTAGAGCACAGCATAGAGAGAATAATCATAGGCATTCGTGCATCAGAATGGTTCTGGAAAACCCTGCCTCTTTCCTTGATGGGTAAGGTGGCTATTATTAAAATGACAAAATTGCTCCGATGCCTCTATGCACTACAAAATACATTCTATGAAATCCAGCAGTCATGCTGTATGACACTAGATAGCATACTAGTAGAATTATTGTGGGGTTATAGACGTAAACAACTAAAACTAAGCACCCTCCAACGGAGATGGGCAGATGGAGGACTGGAGCTCTCTAATATGAATCATTACTATATCACAACCCAATTACAACGTGGTTCATTGGTTGGAGGAGGATAATAAGTTATAATAATAAGTTTACTGGAGGGTACCTATAGGGACATTACCCTCCCTGAATTGCTTATGACGGGAGCTGCTGTCCCAGAAGAATATCCATACATAATTAGACATATAGTGAAAGTGTGGGAAAATACGGTTAAGAGAGTGGTCAGGAAGGTACCCCATGCTCCTGATAGGTCGTTGTGGGTGGTAAGACTCTTTAAAAATATTGCTGACACTATGTTCGTCCAACAATGGAAAGATTGAGGATGCCAATTTGTTTGGGATTTATATAATAATGGTAGATTCCTGACAAGAAACAAAGTTATTGCTAAATTCAATCTAGGAACAGGCCAATTCTTACAATATGGGAAGATAGCAACGGTGGTTCAAGAGGAATGGACCTCTTTCCCGGATGAACCCCCAAGTACAGAAGTAGTTACAACACTACTATCCAAGGCAAGGGAGATGTTTAATCTCCCATATATACAGAGCTCTTATAGAGGATGCCCCAACTACTCCCCTTCGGGTACAGATGAAATGGGAGGAGGAATCAGAGGAACCCATAACAGAACGTGATTGGGTAAAGATACATGAAGGGGTGCGGGAAGTAAGCTCGAATACTAGATTCAAATTAATTCAATATAACATAGTTCACTGAGTTTATTTAACTCCGTATAAATTAAGTAAAATGTATCCGGAACTTTCCGATGCCTGCCCACAATGTGGGGTAACAGCAACAGGCTTTATACACATGATTTAGACGTGCCGAAACCTAAACTGGAGGTGTTCTGGAGAAAATATACATAGCCATGGGGTGGTCCATCCCTAGGACAATAAGCTTGGTCCTTTTGGACCGAATACCCAGACCAAAACAGAAAAAACTCAGTAGGAAATTTGTACTGCTGGGATTGGTTTTAGCAAAACGAAGAGTGGCAATTTAATGGTGTAGCCTGACTCCCCTCCCCCTAGTGATACTTAATTGGTTGAAAGATTTCAACAAATGGGCGATAGCTGAATTAATCTGTATGAAGAAAGTCAGAAAGGATGAAAAACTCGATGCTTAGGCAGGGTCTGCGATGATAGCAGACCTAAAAGATCGGGGAGGTGGGGAGGGGGGAAATACGCAACATTCCCCGGGCGCCGAAGAAACGGGGGCTGGAGAGGAATAAGATATAAGCAAACGAGAGTATTCTGCCAAAAAACTTTGACCTCAAAGGAAGGAAAAGATGGACTCAGGACACCACAGTTTGGGTTTGGGGAGGTGGGAGTTGCATTAGGCTTAGAGAGGCATAACAGATAATATAAATGAGTTTGAATGTGAATTGGATACGGATAGAGTGGAACATGGTAACCAATATATGTACTATGTGAAATATTATGATGGACAATATCTAAAATGCCAATAAAGATTGTTAAAAAAAAGAGAATCTGTTGCACTGACAGCATTCTGAACGATTACTTCTTGATATATGTGTTTAGTCATCTCAGATCCATGACTTCTCTATTTTCCGCCTTGCTTCTTTATAAGGAAGTAATTGAGTAGAAGCCTTTCCAGTGTTGATAGAAAGGAACTCCTTCTGTTACCCCCTTCATTAAAAGAGTTGAAGGGCCAGATGTACGACACGTTTTTGCAAGCGCAAACGGGTTTGCGAACCCTTCTTGCGCATGCAAAAACATCATGGGTCATGTACAAAGCCTATTTAGCGAGTTGCAATTTATTTGCGACCCACTAAATAGGTTTTGTGACTCGCTATTTGGAAGGGGCGTACTCTTCCAAATAGCGAGTCTCAAAACCATGTACTAATGTTTTGCAGCCGCAACTGCAGTCGCAAAACACTTGCAATTACTACCTACTTGAAGTAGGTGGCAATGCATTTGCAAATGGGGAGGGGTCCCCAGGGGACCCCTTCCCCTTTGCAAAGGCATGCGAAAATATTTTTTAAGGGCAGGCAGTGGTCTCAAGGACCACTGCATGCCCTTAAAAACTGAAACGAAAAAGTGTCTTTTTAAAAAAAAAATTAAATGCATCCCGTTTTCTTTTAAGGAAATGGGCTGCATTTAAGAAAAACTGCTTTATTTCAAAGCAGACCCAGACATGGTGGTCTGCGGAGCCCAGCAGGCCACGATCCCTGGGAGGGCCTGTCATTCCCAATGGTCTCGCAAATTAAGAGAGGCTCATTAATATTAGTGAGCCTCGCAAATTGCGACCTTATTGGGAATCGCAAAAGCACAAAATAAAATGTAAAACAGTGTGTATAACACTGTTTTACATTTTATTTTGCGCCTTGCAATTTGTGACTCGCAATTAGTCGCAAATTGTGAGGTGAAAAATAAAATGGTCGTACATCTGGCCCGAAATCTCTTGTTTTAGGAGAGGAAGATGTTGATGCGTCCTCTTGGAGGGTGGCTGGTGAGGAGACTTTTGATCAATGTCCAGGGTGTGACCAAGACAAATTTTATCCAACACACATTTGTCTGTTGTGATGGCTTTCCATTGATGGAAAAATACGGACAGATGATGGATTCCCTAAGGCTGATGATGAAAAGGAGTGGCTGTGGATAAAAAACTTGACTGACGCATACAGTTATCCTGAGACTTCCTTCATGCTAAAGGTCAGCATCGTACTGCATGTTGGAAGTAAAGAATTGTTGCTGTTGATGACCATCATACTGTGGTCTATAGTCTTGTTGAGGATGGGGCTGATATCGGTAGGACTGGAAGGAAGGCCTCTGCTGGAACTGACCTAGTCTCTTCCTCCACGAAAGAACAGGTAACGTTATTGAAGTGTACCTAGAGAACGTGCTGTCTCCGTATCCGCTTTGATTCCCTGGAAAGCATCATTCATGTGCTTTCCGAAAATATCATCCCTGTCAAAAGGCATGTCCAGAATCTTCGAATGGATCTCCGGGCGAAAAAATGTAGCCTAAACCAGCCCTGTCCACGGAGAATAGCACCCCCTGTCAGCTGTCCGAATGCAATGGCAGACAATTCCATAGCTGTACTGATTAGTTTAGAAGAAGCACAGGCACCCTCCTGCAGAATGTCTCTCGCCTCTTTTTTTTGTCCTCAGGAAGATTAACTAACGGAGGTGCTAAATCCGACCACATCTAGTGATCGTAGCGTCCTAGAATAGCTAATGCTTTGGAGTGAAGCCGCCATGGCAGCAAAGCGCCTACCTATATTATAGAGCCGTTTTCCATCCCTGTCAGGAGAAGCTGAACAAGGGGCCGCAGCATTTCTGAAGCGTTGTCCTGCTGCCTGCATGATCACCGAATCCGGTCGCAGATGCCCAATTAAACACGCAGGAGCTGAATCAGAAGCTTTGTAATTCTTTCCCATTCTTGGCAGCACAACCGTAATGGAAGCTGGGTTCTTAATGAGCTTCAACCCTTCCTCGAAGATGTAACTGACTATAGGTATGGAAAGTACCGTTTTCCAAGTAAAGTCCTTAAAATCATAAAGGAAACATTCTGTTTGAGTCGTAGGAACTGGTAGATCAAATCTTTTGGATCCTCTTTCCAACATCTCACGAAACCCTCCAATATCTCCTGGAGGGGAACTAACTGGAGAAGGCGAAGTTGAAGAAGGAGCACTATAGTCATACCATTCCTGACCAAACATGCTTGGGTCTCGAATGAGCTCTCCTTCCTCTGGCTGATCATTGGTGTCACTTTTATTGTAATCGTCCCTAATGGAAATACTACGAGGAGCTGACCTTTCCTCCTGCGCTGGAGGTAGCGGAGGAGTTACGGGTAATGGTGACTAAACCTGTATCCCGTGGTGCGCTGCAGTGAGGAGACTGCAGCATGAGTATCTGGGAAAGAATAGTCTCCTTCCATGTACTTCAAGGTATCCTGAATAGGATCCTCATCCTCATTATCCGTGTCCTGACATTTAACTTTCAACTGTGACAGATGCTAGGCTGGACCAAACAGGCTCTCATCCCCAGACTCCTCTGTATCCAGAAGAAGAGATGGAAGTAGAAGTGATACCCTACTTAGAGATGTCCGACCTGGAGACTTTTGGACAACTTCATGCTTTGGAAAGTCCTTTTTGCGTTCCGTCAACAAAGAAAGTTGTTTTCTGGTAATGGTGTTTGAAACAAGAATACTCATCTGAGACTTGAACACTGTCGTCGACAGAGTGACCGTCGATGCGGCCATCGATTAAATCATCGACGAAGTCGCCATCGAAGTCAAAGATGGGGCCGTCGACAAGGTGATTGTCATCACGGTTCTCAACGACGAGTCCATTGCCACTGCTGTCTTCATCCGCATAGTGGTAGGAACGTCCACAGACAGTGATATGGAAGGAGTTCTCGAAGACGGGTCCTTCGATGGAATCTTTTTCGTCTACGAAGTTTTTTGAGGTATAACAGGAAGAGATGGAGAAGAAGTGGAAGGCTTCTTTTAGTCCAAACTTTTTGATGGCTGTTTATGGGCTGCCTTCTCGGAGGTAGATGGTTTTTGAGCTTTTATCTTTTTTGAGTCTGCCTTTTATGAGGGAGAGCCCTCATTTTTACGCTTTTGCTCTCATGTGGAGCGACTTAGACCTTCTTCCTCATCAGATCCAGATTCAGATCTGGATTTCTTCTTCTGTAGCCATAATAATAATCTGGCCTCTCTGTCCTTCAGAGTTTTGGCTGAAAAGGTCCTGCAATATGTACAATCCCTGGCAGAGGGTTTGGGATGTAAGCAGTAAAGACAGTCTTTGTGGGGATCTTCTGAGAATAGCCTTGCCTTCCCACAAGGCCTGCAAGGTCTGAACAGTCTCTTTGTAGATCCCTCAGACATTTTGAAAAGGTAGTGAAGAGCACATTATAACAAAGGACATTAAGCTGACAACAGCAAGACTGCTCCAGGAGGAAACAGAGCAGGGTCAGAAGTTCACCAACTAAAAGAACTCAGCAGAGCTCAGGGAAACTACCTCACACATGACGCGCGGTTAGAAATCTGAGGTTTGGTGGCTCTGCAGAGGAGATGGGGTCTGAGGCTTGTTTCTGATTGGCTGACATTTGGGTCTGTTATAAAGATATGGTTTGCTTTAGCAATTTACTTTGTAATGTACTTCTATAGTATTGCTCATTTAAGTACTGTGGGACTCTCACCATGATGACGGGATGGGGAAGATTCAAGCATGTGCATCTATAAAAGATTTAATACTGGAGAACTTTGTGTTACAAGAGTAATGCAGAGCCACTAAATTCCACAATTTCTGTGGAAGGAATGAAATATTCTACCCACCCCGATGACCACTAAACATTCTGCTGTGACAGGTCTTTGCTGCTCACTGGACATTACGAAAAGACAACATGAAAAGTACATCTTTATTTGTATTCAAGCCAAAGTGCAAGGGTGCTATCATTTCTCACTAGTCTCTTCACCTAAGCAACCACAGAGAGGCAGTTCTACCTTCTCTACCATAGAGCTGCACAAGAGTAACCGGAAGGTTGGCGCTGTGAGTAGCTAACACCCATGTCCTTAGATGACCGCTGCGGTGCAGATGCGCAGCGAGTGTGCAGCTGGCGCGCCAAAAGGCACATCAAAGGCACGCCCATCTGCGCTCAAACGGGGTCAGGAATCCTGCACAAATCGGCCTAGGTCTGTATAAATGTTCAAAAATATCAGCTGCTGTTGTTCAGACCTCCACCGGAGCCTGGTGCCCCCCCTTGCTTAGGGCTGATAACCTGTACAAACACAGAGAAGTTTGTGCTCAGTGTAGTTACGAACTTAATTGCCAAACCAGTCAAGAAACATTTATAATATCCCCACATTAGTCTGAAGTATTTTGGAAGATGGGTTTGATGAATAGTCGCTTATTCTCAAGACATACCACCGACATCAGGACATTACTTGAAGAAGAACATCTGGATGTGCTGTTCAGCACGGAAACATGGCTTAACGAAAGCTCCGGTCCCGACATTTTAATGGCCCTTCCCATAGGTTTTCAGATACACCGACTAAACCATGTAGGAAAAACAGGGGGTGGGATTTTGCCATTTTATTAAAAAATTAATTTAGGTGCATCACTTTTTCTTTCCCACTCCCGGAGTGTGAAAGTCTTCAATTTCACATGACACACTCTATCACCTGCACGTTTCAGGAGCACTTATTTAGAAACCGCGGGTGAAGGCTTTAAACTTGTGGAGGCATTTCCAGACATGCTAGCGAGTCTAGCGGTGAGGAAAACCAATTCCACTATTTTAGGGGGTTTCAACTTACACTTTGATGCACACAACGCTCCCACCATCAGAAGACTTCAGCACGACCTTGAGGCACTGCAATTAATCCAACACGTATCCACAACTACACATTAGAAGGGGCACATACTAGAACTCTTATTTTTCAATGACCCTCAGATTATGGTATCCAGTGCGATTCATGTCCCCTGGTCGGATCACTTCCTCATACCTTTTAGGCTACCCAAACCACACAGGCAGAACAATGTTAAGACCCAGCCTATTACAACAAGGAGCTGGTCGAAGCTTTATCCCGATGCTTGGACAAAGGTTCTGGATGCCACAACTCCTAATCTGTAGGGAAATTTAGAGGAGGATTACCAGCAATGGAAGAGTTGAATTGTACATTCACTGCATATATGCATCCTAAAACAAGCGTTAAAATGCAATAGGTCTCGCCTTTAATTAAGTTAAAGCCATTTGCTTTGCTATACAATACCACTAGCAAAGCAAATGGCTTTAACTTAATAAAAGGAGAGACCTGTTGCATTTTCAATGTTTGTTTACTTGTGGTTCAGCCTCACCTGGAGCTGCCTCCAATTCCAATTTGTGATCAATTACATGTGGGTCGATATACAATCTCAAACGTGACTTACATTCCGAGGTCATCTTCAGCACCTTAACATTGCAAGTCAATCATTATTTCAGCCATAACTTATAAACATAGCTATCACTGCCGAAGCACCCCCAACCCTTCCTTAGATTCTCCAATCCACATTCTTGATGCACTACCATACTCCCGATCTCACCTCCTCGCCCCCTTCCTCCAGGCTCTGGAAGCTCCATCCCAGACGTGCTTGTAGCAAAAGGATCAGCAATGCGGTGAACAGTAGTAGGTGGTACCTTCGGAGGAGAGACTGCACCCATGCCCGGCCCACCTCCAAATGTTGCTGCTTTAGGGTGAACGCATGTATTGGTGGTACGGTGGTCACGGACATAAATGACAAACTAGATGGCACATCGGATTACTGCGGGGCTGTCGATCCCTGTTCAGACATCTAGTGTGCATGTGTGACATCAACAGAGCAGTGGACAACAAAGGAGTGCCCCCTAAGACTTTAAATGAGTTTGGGTATATTATTGCACGCTAACTATCCATGCAATACGCAGAGGCCGAACATCTGAATCTGAGTAAGCCCTTCTCAAGATGGCCGCCATCCCGGCTCCAAGGGTAATGCGCCGACGGCAATCTTCGAGGTGTTAGGAGTAACCTCTTGTATTGCTGAGGAGATACTTTACTGAAATATTCAAATATGAGCTCACAACATTATATGTTCTTAGACTAAAACAATTTTTAATATTTAAACTGTGAAAGCTTCCTATAATATCGCTGGTGAATTTTAGAATACTTAAAAAACTATTGTTGGCAACTTTGGAAATACAAAATGCATGTTTTTCAGTTTCTCTTGGCTTCCCGTCCATATTTTCTCTCTAAACACTAAACAAGCTGTTGGCGTTGTGTGAAAAACATAGTGCGTCCCAGCTTATGAAGGAGAGTGTGTGACGCCGCAAGTGAGAGATCCAATCCGGTGGGCGGGGCTAAAAGGAGACAAGGCGGCAACAAGGAGGAACTAAGAAGGCTCCTTTTCAATCGTGAGCCTGCGTTTTGCAGGCAGGATGATGCCAGTGAATGAAGAAGATGGGCGGCGCTTCAACTCCGCCCTTCGAGAGCTTTGGAATCTGTATTGATTCCAAGAAGCTCTTGTATGACGAGAGCAGTGCATGTGCGCTGCTTTCGCCAGCCGAGACCTAAAACGGTACTAACACTAAAGCACATAAATAGAGCCCTTTGGTTTAATAATCATCTTATCTCGCTAAGAAAAGAATGAAAGGCACTTGAGAGGTACTGGAGGAAGGAGTATGAGCGACTTCTAAAAACAAAATATAAAACTTCAATCAGGATCAACCACAATGAAATGAAGAAAGCTCAGGCTAAATTTTACGAGGAAAAGATTAAGCAGGCCTCAAATTCCCCCAAGGAATTATTCAAGTTCATCAGAGCACTAACTACCACCAGGAAAATAATACTCTCCCACATCTACAAAAGAAAGATGTAATGAGATAGCATTATTTTCTCACAAATAACTTGTAGATATTTACAATCAGTTTCAGGGCAAGTCAGAGACAGTCTCTTGTTATAAAGATGACTCTGGGGAATTGCCTTCAATTCCAATGTTATCTCAGTTTCCTATGCTGAATGAAGAAGGTATACGTAGCCTAATTAAGTGTAACAGACTCCGGATCTCCACTAGACTGTGCACCACCACACATTCTATCCAAAGGGATAGATGTAATTCTCCCCTTGCTAATTGAGTTACTTAATCGCTCACTGGACTCTGGACTTGTTCCAAAAAATTGGAAGCATGCAGTGATTAGGCCAATATTTAAAAAAAACCATCTAGATCCAGCATTACCTGGTAACCTCCGACCTATATCGTTATTACCTTTTGTAGCAAAACTTTTGTAGAAACATGTCAACCGGACATTATCCAGTTTTTTGGAAGATAATGACCTCCTTTATGAGATCCAGATGGGCTTTCATGCCCAACACAGTACCGAGGCAGAGATACTGTCGGACATGGGGGAGCTTAACGACATACTAGACAAAGAGGGGTCAACTGCAATTTTGCTCCTTGACCTAAGTGTGGCGTTCGATACTGTACACCATACCATCTTGAGAGATAGGCCCAGGGAAGTAGGAATTCAGGACAAAGCTTTGGATTGGCATACCTTCTTTTTAGAAGATAGATCCTACCAAGTCATGGAAAATGCTTGCTTCTCTGATAGTCTGCCATCCGCAGGGATCTTTGCTCAGCCCTACGCTGTTTAACGTATACGTTCAACAGCTGGCTACAATTTTGCAGGAGTTCGGTATCTCGGCTGTCTACTATGCAGATGATACTCAGTTGGTGGTTTCTCTGGCAAACAGGCCACATCTTGAACAGCAAGAACTGGTACCTTGCCTGAAGGGAGTGGGCAATTGGATGACAAACTGCTGTTTTTTTAAACTTAACGGCGAAAAAATGAAACGGATGATTGTAGGGAACATGGTCATACCCGGCCCATTGATTGGCCAAATTGCATGGGCAACCCTCCAGATCCCAAATCCTCTATAACAAATTTGGGAATGTGGCTGGATATAGCCCTCACAATAGAACAACAAGCAAGTAATCTGGCTGGCATCGGCTTTGGTCTACTTAGAATGATCTCGAAGATATTAGCACTGATCCCGGAGCATCTAAGAAAAACGGTGATTCAAGCCCTCAGTCTCCCATTTGGATTACGGTAATTCTCTCTATGTGGGCTCATCGAAATATGTAAAAAAAAGAATTCAAGTGGTGCAAAATGCTGCAGCAAGGGTTCTTCTTAAGCTCCCAAGACATTTCCCAGTAAGAGAGTTTTTGAAACAACTCCACTGGTTGCCGGTTGCAGCAAGGATCAAGTTCAAATCTCCTTGAATTGCACATATGGCCATAAAGACCAAAGGTCCAGTTAAGCTGAGGGGTCTGGTCTCTTCTTATGCCTCATCCAGATTCCTAAGATCATCTTAACAACACCTTCTTAGCACTACTAGAAGCAAACGAGCAAGATGGGGTGGAAGATCATTTGCACACTTGGTACCAAAGTTATGGAATGGTCTCCCACTCGATATAAGATCACTAGAAGACAAATTCACTTTTAGAAAAAAAACTCAAGACCAGGTTGTGCCCCCATTAACTCGTTTACCATACACTCTTATCCAGTTCAGCACTCTTCAGCGCAGGAGGCCCTTGGGTGGCCATGAGCTTTACAAATCCTAAACATAAACATTTCAAAGCTATGTGAGGAAACAGTTTACACTCATCTGAATCGGAAATTCCTGGTCACGTTTTATGTACATGAAAGTATACTCCACTCACATTCTTTATTCTGTGCTTTTCACTCAAAACAATCAGAATAATACAGTTTAGATAGAATTTGCACGCATTCCTCCAGAGTCGCATACTCTTGTACATTTGATAAAAAGAAAAAATAATGTGTTTAAGTTATCATTTTATAAGCAATCTGTCCTAATAGTTGTAGTCCAATAAATATTGGTATAACAATGTCATGACAAATGTCAACTCAAGATCGATTGAGCAAATCGCAAATTGGTGCAGCAGATGCTATGTCACCAGGGCCCAGTGGTGTTTGAGGCCAACAGCACCCCAATTAGAGTTGCCTTTTGCTGCCCACCAAGGGAACAAGTGTTCCCGTTTTCCCCCCTTATTAGTAACCGAACCCATGCCATATTTGCGGTGCTACTGTAGAATGACTTTCTGTTAAGAAAAAAAACGTACATTGCTCTTTTATCCCTTGTTACTTTGTGGTGCAGGAAGGCTCATCTCCTGCTGGCCTGACCTGACCTGTCCTTTGTGCTCGCTGTCAGTTAATAGGGGAGGGAAGTGACAGCATTTGGGCTGTACTGGTACCCAGAGGTTTCGAAATAGAGCCGCGTTTCTGTTTGTGATCTTGGCGGCAGTCAAAAGGGTGAAACTGATGTGTCCGCTGCAGGGTGGGATGAACTGAGAAACTGTACCATGAAATGGGCTTGCCACGATAAAAGAATCCGTGGGTGCCTGGGAAGTCAGCAGCTCTCCGCTCTAGTCCGGTTTCACCACTTTCTCGAATGTTTGAATTTTGGGACATTTTTCTAATCGCTAATCACTGCAGTCTTATTAAGTAAGGGGCCAGATCATGTGTGTTTAGTATTATACTCCACAGAGAGTAAACTGGACAGTAATATTCAGTATTTATCAGGTCAATACGTAAAAGAGTGCCAGCCAAGCACTTCTTAGCAGCACTTCGTACACAGAGGTCCTAATGCTAGAGCCTACTAAGGAAGAGGACAAAGGAGCATTAGTCGCGTTCCCGAAATTAATGTTAGCAAGAACTATTAATCCCCTAGTATCGCCCGTTTATGAATGTCATTATATTAACTACTAAAAAAGTTCAATTTCGCCTTTTTAAAGTAACAGCCACAAAACCTCAGCTGTACCAGCAAGCTAAATCAAATCTTGGATCAGGTCACAAGATTATTTTAGACTTGTCTCTTTTCTTTTGGGGGTTTCCACTAGAATACATGATGGACGTGGGCATTCTGTCGTCACATATTTAATAGTGTTTTATCCGATCCAAATGTATACAACAAAATACTGCATAGACTTTTTTATAGCTTCCGTCAGCACAGAGTACATATTGTCAAACCTACAGGCTTTGCTAACGCTGGTTTCTTTTGTACCGAGCACAGGGGAGAGCATGTTACCCTAGTTTTCCGTGCTTTGCAACCCATGTTTTCTTATTAAAAAAATAATACGTTAACTGGTCCCCCAATGTCTGCCCGCCACTTCAGATAACAAAATGGAACAAGCATTGGCATAGCCAATAGGTCTCGCCTTTTGGACGTTATTAGTATTTAGTTACGCAGCACAATATCCTTGGTGTAAAAACACCAACTGTTGCATGGCTAAACACTTATAAGGTCCCAAAGTGAGACCTATTGGCTATGCCAATGCTTGTTGGCAGAAGCACACGCACTCTGCATAGCAGACAGGTAGTCCTATTTTATGCGAAGCCAATTCGACCAGAACCATTCCTAAGTTGCATGCTGGGACTTTTAACCAATACTTGCAGTGTTAAAGGTGAAATGGCAACCACCAGAAAACAATATATTCCTGGATAAAATGCCCGTCCGTCCCAAAGTGTCACACATTGTTGAAAATAAGGGGGGCACTACCAACCAGAATATAAGATCCTTAAGTATTGCCCGGCGGTGTCGCCTCTTGAACCCACAAAGAAGTTAAACTATTGAAGAGGCAGGCGCTGGAGACTGGAAGGCAGGAAACAAGGTTTTTATTCTCTCCGGAGGAGAACACAACGAAACGGACAGAAGGTATCGTTCTGAGGTGCTCTAACTGCATCCCTGAGGCCTGGCCTCTTATACACAAGTTTATCTCTTTATTGCATGTAACACATTCTCGTCGATACTTTGATGTACGGAAAGACATCCTCAGAATCCCCCTTCCCAGCCCGTTCCCACGCAAGGTTACAGTGGAAGTCCCTGCCCCGTTCACAACAGGTGATGATCATCGCGCAGCTGGATATTCCGCCGATTCACGGAGTGTGTGGGGTTCGATCGGATCTCGTAGGGCGGGGGGCTTTGATCAACCCGGGGATCCCTTGCTGGGGGGAAACTTTCTATTGTACGGGGAGGGGCAAGGATTGGTATCGGCAGAGCTGGGTGTCGGCCTGGGAACGGGGAAGACAAACGGGCACACCGGGAAAAGGGGTTTGCATCAAAGGGCCGGGGATCATAAATGGGAAGAAGGGAGGTGTTGCGCTGGGAACAGGACGAGGGCCTGGGGCAGAGCAGCGCCGAAGAGGGGTTTTATGATTCGCGGCAGGTGCAGGCAGGGGGGTTGTCAGCGAAGCTAGGAGGGAGAGAGAGGCGCGCTGGCTCTCGGCGAGAGCAGGGAAGCCATGGTGCCCAAAATGGCGGCTGTTTTACGCGCACAAAAGGTTTAAAGAGAGCAAGAGGGCGCCGATAATGTTGACGGTTTCAGCCCAACTTTCAACAACGTGACACGGCGGCATAAGACTAGGACGACTCCCTGTAAACAAAAGAAATGTAGAAAACACAATACACAAACAAATCAGAAAGCACAATCAAACTGGAGCAAACAGCGCACTGTGCGTGTTATGGTGTGTGCAGTGCTTTAAATGGGAAAAAATAAGTGTAGGTACTCATTAAAATGAGCTAGAGTTGTGGCAAGTGGGCAGGACTATGGGCAGGGCGTAGGGCAAGACATGATGATACATAATGACTTGTATACCAGTTGCAGCACTTATAAAAACACAACAGAAATGCATTTATGTAAACAAAACAGGTTAAATCATTACACAAAATGAAAGCCAAACAGGATAATATGTTAACGTTTCCTTGTTTTTTTTATATTTGTAACTTCTTAAAGTCATACTGTAATTTGTTGTTGTTTGGCACAATGCTATGTATTCTTAATCGTGCACACACACAGAAAGAAACAAGCAGACACATACACAAAAGCATTCCACACATGCAAAGGAGCCTATGTTGAATAGTCAGCAGTGGCTGAGCTCAGGACTACAGAAGTGCCTTGGCTGATAGAACATATTTACAACAAGGGGTGGTGAGGGACAGAGTCTCTGAATTAAGCAGAATACTCTCACCCAGTCAAGAGATCAGGGCTAGATCCAACACCGTTTTTTAGCTCATTGCACCATCCCAGTTTCAGAACCTGGCTGTATGCAAATTAGTCTGTCCCTGGCCCAGTGCATCATGGGAACAGGGCAGACCAGACTACAAAAGCCAATTCTTACACTGGGAAGGAAACAAGCTTCCGGGGACCGGTTTCTGGCATTACAGACGTCTTCGGCCCGGCTTGCTTGAATCCTGATGGTGCAATGAGCAAGGGACTCATGTCTGAGTATACCCTTCCACGCTTAGGGTGGACAAAAATATTTACAACAAGGGGTGGTGAGGGACAGAGTCTCTGAATTAAGCAGAATACTCTCACCCAGTCAAGAGATCAGGGCTAGATCCAACACCGTTTTTTAGCTCATTGCACCATCCCAGTTTCAGAACCTGGCTGTATGCAAATTAGTCTGACTCCTGGCCCAGTGCATCATGGGAACAGGGCAGACCAGACTACAAAAGCCAATTCTTACACTGGGAAGGAAACAAGCTTCCGGGGACCGGTTTCTGGCATTACAGCCGTCTTCGGCCCGGCTTGCTTGAATCCTGATGGTGCAATGAGCAAGGGACTCATGTCTGAGTATACCCTTCCACGCTTAGGGTGGACAAAAATATTTACAACAAGGGGTGGTGAGGGACAGAGTCTCTGAATTAAGCAGAATACTCTCACCCAGTCAAGAGATCAGGGCTAGATCCAACACCGTTTTTTAGCTCATTGCACCATCCCAGTTTCAGAACCTGGCTGTATGCAAATTAGTCTGTCCCTGGCCCAGTGCATCATGGGAACAGGGCAGACCAGACTACAAAAGCCAATTCTTACACTGGGAAGGAAACAAGCTTCCGGGGACCGGTTTCTGGCATTACAGCCGTCTTCGGCCCGGCTTGCTTGAATCCTGATGGTGCAATGAGCAAGGGACTCATGTCTGAGTATACCCTTCCACGCTTAGGGTGGACAAAAATATTTACAACAAGGGGTGGTGAGGGACAGAGTCTCTGAATTAAGCAGAATACTCTCACCCAGTCAAGAGATCAGGGCTAGATCCAACACCGTTTTTTAGCTCATTGCACCATCCCAGTTTCAGAACCTGGCTGTATGCAAATTAGTCTGTCCCTGGCCCAGTGCATCATGGGAACAGGGCAGACCAGACTACAAAAGCCAATTCTTACACTGGGAAGGAAACATGCTTCCGGGGACCGGTTTCTGGCATTAGCTGATAGAAACAGCATTTTCTCGGACAGCCAGCAGCCAATGAGCCTACCTTTCATGAGTACTGGTAGTCTCCTAGGCAGTAGCGAAGTGCTGGTACAAATAGTGATACAAATAAGAAGTGCCAGTACTCAGTACCTGTGAGTACTGGCCCATTAAAAGCACTGCCTCTGCCCTTTTCCCTACTGACAGGCTCTTCCTGTCCCTTGCTGGTTCAGTATCTTTACATTCAAATATCCTCTCCATTCTCGATTCACCTCTCATTTTTACCCAGTCTTTAACCTGCTCTCCCTGGTTTTACCCTTCTTACTCCCACTTCCCGCTTACTCACTCCACAAATCTCTTACATTTTGTGACAGTTTTTTTCCCCACGTGCCTCCTCTGCTCCCCTCCATGATGTACCCATACCCTAAATGTGCCACCTGGCCAGTATTTTGTTGTGCTGTATTTAATTATTTTTGTTGATCGAGCATGCTTACTGTTGAGGGCTGTATTTTTAATTAACGGCTGGTAAAAAAAAAACGTGCTAAATCAGGATTAAAAGGGGCGATTCGATTGAAATTGCATGTGGTTCATAAATAGTTAAACCAATAACTTCAAGAAATACAGCAGATTTTTTACTTTACACAAATTTATGTTACATACCATTTCTTAGCACCCATTTCAGAACTGAAGAAATATCTAGCATTTTTATCTGAAAAAGTGGAAATCCTAATTTCAGCTGTCACCTCACTTTTTTTACATTCCTCCCTCCCCCTCCCTTCTATGTTTAGCTCGTTATTCCCCCAACCAGATTCAGTTCCTTGAGTGCTGCAGCGTTCCCTGCTATTCATTGCTCTTTGGGCAGGGCTACCTTCAAACTCAGAACCCATTACCCATCGATCAGTCACTATTAACATGCAAGTGCAGCGATTAGTGTTAGAGGGGCACACAAAGTGAAGGAGCTCCTGTGCTGAAAAAAACCATGAACAGAAAAATAGTTGAGGCGAAGGTGTAGGATTGTGTTGCCCTGTCACTTGCTTTTAGTACGGCCAGTGCAATACGCAAAATGGCCAAAGCAGAACGGGTACCTGCCCTATGGATTTGAACAAAAAGGCCTAGGAGAGGTCCAAATATATTACTACAAAGACACCTAAGCCCAGGCAAATTACACCACACAAACAGGTTTATTCATTTAGTATCAAAATTTATTTTTCAGGAATGAATTTATTTAAGGGATTGCTTTTTTTGCTAATACATAAATATGTTTCGAGAATTAACCTACACCGAAATAAATAGACACTATAATAAAAATAAGTAAATGGTGGTTCAGATTCCGCTCTAGCATATCAACAACATTCATACAGCATTCATTCTCCGATCAAACAGCACCAAGCGATGATGGTTGTAGATAACGTGGGGACCGATGGTTCGAGGTCCGGGTAGGTTCTGAGGGTTCCTAAATAGGAAAGAGCGCCTACGCGCGTTTCGGTGTATGGTCCCGTCCGGGACTACACCTTCATCAGGGCACAGTGGAAGGGCGGAAGGGGAACCACAAACAGGTAAGATTTCTGTGAAATAAATGTTAAAAACAAAGGTTAGGTGTATGTCCATTTTTGCGAGGGTTTAGGTGTAAACAAAATAGGCTCACATCTACATTCAGACTGTGGACCTCCAGTTTGTGGACGGTCGGGACTAGACTTGCAGGACACCTTCATAGTATCATAGGGGTATTAATATCCACACAGGGGGGACAATGGAATAACAGTTTAAAAGCAATGCTTTACTGGGACTGCTAGTGGGCACAAAATATAACCGGGAAGAGGGATTTGACTGGGGGCTGCACATTAGTTTAATAAAGAAGCTGAAATTGAGGATGTAAGGTATTTAGAAGTGTTTACCTGACTCGGGTATGATGAGGCAGAAGGCGTTCTGGTGCAGGTCGAAGGCGTGGAGACCCTGTTGAAGAACAGAGCATGCTCATAAAGGTGCACAGTGCCGGAGATGAGAGCATGGGGCGCTAAGTTTAAACAATCGCGCAAAATAGGGATGCACAGAGGCGCAATTACCAGCGGTGGCAGGAGGTTCTCTCCTCAGTCGATTCTCAGGAGGTGTGCCCCCGGGAAAGTGCTCAAGCGGGGCGAAGCAGATGGAATCCTGGGGCGAGTGGGATGCGCAGAGACCCTGTTAAAGGACAGTGCATACTCAGAAGATTGCGCGATGACAGTTAAAGGGAGCAAGGAGCGCTGGATTTAATCAATCACGCCAGGTGGAGAGGCACACGGGCACAGTTACCTGGGGTGACAGGGAATACTCTCCTCGGTGGTTTCTCAGGGAGGAGGGAGCGCGCCGCCGACCGGTACAGGGATGAGTAGAAACCTGTACAAAAAATATATGCACAAAAGATGGTGCAGGTTTAAGGAAGGAATTACACAGTTTGGGAGCACTGGCGCCATAGGTGGAACTGAGAGGGAGGGGGGCGCAGGCTGAAAATCTTACCCGAAGTGGGATTCAAGGATGGAAATGAGGACCCTCTGTTGAGTTTTGGACAGATGAGGTCCGTCCTGGCATGTTCTTGGCTGCGGGGATCAGCGGAGACACTAAGGGGATAAAGAGAGAGGGTCGCTAAATGATCTTCCGGAGAAAGCCTTAGTGGTAAGATCTATAAATCTGGCAAACGAGTGCAAGGGGGCATAGCGGACTCGCGGCGGTAAACTTACTTAAGGTCGCTTCATGACGGGTGTCCCGGTCGGCGGACTCCACAGAAGAAGAAAAAACGGCTGGTCTCGGTGCAGGGTCACACTGCTCGGGCGCCTCTATATGTAGTGAGGTAAACGCGGTAATGGTAATCAGCTGCGAGGGCGCGCGGCCTCACACGGGGGCATAGAAATGGATGACGGTTTGTGATGGCCGCTTAATAGAAGGAAACAGTGGCGGCCATCTTAGAGTGACTAAGAGGGCCGGGTTTCGGCATAAAATGACCTCGTATGGCATGAAGGGGGGCACAAAAAGGTGATGGGGCACTGCAAAGGATATGGGGGAATTAGGCAATTACAAAGGTAAAAGGGAGTTCGAACGGGCAACTTTAGAAACAAAAATAAAAAAAAATAAAAAAAAAAATTAAGATTGGAGTACGAATTACTTCCAAATGAATCACACACAGGGTAATTAAGAAGAAATAGTGCGAGAAGTCTATCAATAGGCAGGGGGACCTTCGCGAGGGCTATTTATTACTGGGTTCCTGCAGGAAAATAATAGACCATGAGGGGGGGACTCAGGTTCCAACAGGGCCCCGGTCTACAAAAATGCTGCTCAGCGCAAGGCGAGGTGAGCATTTACAGTAATGCATTGGCCCACGGGCATTCCTCGTTTAGGCCCTTTTCCGAACTGTTGAGGAAAAAGATCCAAAAGACCTCTCGTTTTTTTCTCCACAGTGTGGGGTCAGTGCCTGCCGGAGTTTGCATCTTTTCCAATATGGACCACCTAAGGTCAGTTTCAGAGTGTTGGAGGGACATCCAGTGTTCGACAAGGGGGGCTCCCCTTTTGCCGATACGTATGTTTGATTTATGCTCCCCGATGCGCAATCTTATCTCCCTGCTCGTTTCGCCAACATATGGCATTTCGCACGGGCATAGGATAATATAGACGCAATTGGTCGTCCGACAATTGGTCATGGTGGAGAGATTTATATTGCGGGTGGGTGTGGGGATCACATTTCCTCCTATGGCGTTTGGACATGCTTGGCATCTGCCACATTTGTGGTTGCCAGTAATGGGGTTAGGACCAACAATGGACCTTTGGATTAATGGTTTCGAATCACGCATTTTGCCTCTTACTAAATGGTTTCTAAGATTTTTGTTGCGCTTGAATGCAAAGATCGGTTTGGGGAGAGAATTTTGGTCCTGATTTAGATTCAAAAGAAACCAACTAGAGTTAATTGCCTGTCTGAGTTGGTTGTTGGCCGTGGAGTGTCGCGTGATGCAGACAATCGATTCCTTAGGGGTGGAGTTCCTGGGTTCAAACATGGAATCACGGTTGTAGTATCTGGCCCGTTTAAAGCTCTCCTTGACCAGCCGGTAAGGGTAGCCCCGTTGTAGTAACTTCTCCTTCAGCATATCCCCTTCAGTTAGGAAGTCCCTAATGTCTGTGCAATTCCTTCTGATTCGGAGAAATTGACTAAAAGGGATGTTATCACGTTGACAGCGGGGATGGTAACTGCCGTATTGAAGGATGGTGTTACGGGCAGTGGGTTTGGTGAACAGGGATACCGTGATGACCTGATTGTGATGTCCGACCCATAGGTCCAAGAATTCAATTTTGTCTTGGCTGAAATGGCTGGTGAACCTAAGATTAGGGTCAGCAAGATTGAGCCACGCAATGAATTCCATCAGGGTGGTGTCATCCCCCTCCCAAATAAAAAACACGTCGTCAATGAAACGGGACCAGGCGCGCACATTTGCGAAAAATGGGGCCATCTCGTTGTATATATGGGTTCGCTCAAATTCTCCCATGTACAGGCAGGCGATGCTGGGTGCACACGCGGCTCCCATGCTGACTCCACCTGTTTGTTGGTAAAAATTGTTGTTGAACTCAAAATAGTTCTCCTTTAAAACCGTTTTTAGGCATTCCATGATGAAGCTGGCATTCTCGATTTGGGGGTTAGATGTTAGGATGTTCTGTACAACGGACAGAGCTCCGGTCTGGGGGATGTTGGAGTAAAGAGACTCCACATCCAGGGTGACCAGGAGTTGCCGATTGTGCTGATAGGTAATTCCTTCCACCTTGGAAATAAAGTGGCCTGTGTCCTTGATGTAGGATTCCAAGGTTCCCACTAGGGGCTGGAGGAATCTATCAATGTACTTGGATAGTGGCTCTAAGGCGGATCCAATCATCGATACAATAGGCCTGAGAGGGGGGTCGTGAGGATTCTTATGGGTCTTTGGAACCCCGTAAATGATCGGCATTCTGGTGAATGTGGGAGTAAGAAATTCAGCTTCCTTATCGCAAATATGACCATTATGGACTACGCAAAATGGGACCGCATTACTGACCAGCAAGTGGGGGGCTAAAGCACTTTCAACTGAATGGTCGTTGAACGCCTAATCGACAGTGCAGGGTCTGCCTAGACCCTGCACTGTTAATCACAGCATGACACAAGCCCTCTGCCACCCCAGCAGTCTGGGGAAATTCAAAGGGAGACTGCTAATCTAGCAGCCTCTCTGCAAAAGATTCATAAGCAGAACAGCATTTGTTCCGCATTTGCAGAGACCTACCCTGTTCCTGCTGTGCCATCAATCATGGTACTGGTACTCTCCCTGACTAAAAAAAAATGCGCCGTCTTGACGGGTAATAAATTTGGAAGTGCCGGTACTCAGTACCGGTGAGTACCGGCCCATTTAAAGCACTGGGTGTGAGTGAGGTGTAGGCAAAACTGCATGTCCAGGGCATGCATGGCTCGCTCGGAAGCGCTCCAAAAGAACCTCGATCACAGAAAACCATAGAAACTTCCACATACCTCGACAATAGGAGGCCAGTGAGCAAGAGACAACTTATGAGACCGAAAAGATGGCCGATTTCAGAGAAATAGAGGCCGTACCTTCAAAGGGAAGGTTGTGGGTCCACAAACATGCCGCACAGGTTCATTTTGTTACATCGGAAGGATGACAAGTGGTTTGGCCCAGGAAGGATTCAAACCTTCCATTTTACACTCACATTTCATCCGCAGGCACTTTGGCACCCGCCGCTATCAAGGATTCACAGTGGCTATCTGGGTGTTGCCGCTGACCGCGTGCCACGCAGGGGGACATCAGCGAGGCAGCCCTCTAGTGGCCATTCGTTGCAGCGCCCCGCCGGTGCATGGGGGTGGGCGTGGAGGGGAGGTATGCAGGGCTCCTTGCCCCTCCCCGCGATCACCAGGTCACGTGGCCAGGGCTGGGCTTACCTGTCGGGGGGGATGGGAAGGGGGGGGGGCGTACCCCGTACATAAACCTCGGCTGCCCTCGGCTCGGCCTCTTTTCAGGCTGTCGTGTCGTCCTTCTGAACCAGGTATGTGCTGCTCTCTTGCCTCCCCCACGGCCCTGTCCCTGGGCATGACCAGGTTGCACGGGCCCCAGTGGTGGAACACCACGGGGGGAGTGAGAGGTGGCCGCGCTAGTCGTGGGTGCGGGCAGACTCGCTTTAGAAGATCGCGGGATCGGTGCGGTGGGGGGAGGTTCAACCGCCCCGGCAAGCGTGTAGGGTAGTTTAGGAACAGGGGCTTAGTGGTCCGGAAATCAAGCGGAGTATCCTTGAGGGCGAAGGCTGGGTAGGTGCTATCAAGAGTGGCGGCCCGCCAGCGGGCCATCAAGCGGCCCGATGCAATGAATTACATTGTGGATGATTGTGGCGCCAGGTGGAACGGCTAAGGCACTACAGTCAGTCTCCCCGAAACATGGGTTGTGCACTGTAAGCGCCGCGCGGTTCAAGCAATTGTGTGGCTCTGCGGCGCGCATGTTGTCCTGCAGCCGCACGTGGTCGGGGTACCGTGCAGTCATTATGAGCTGCAGACCTCGCGACATAGCCAAATTTGCTTGCACCCAAGAGTCAAGCAGTTGTGTGGCCCTGCGGCGCGCCTGCTGTCCGGCAGCCGCACGTGGTCGGGGTACAGTGCAGTCGTTATGTGCTGCAGACCTCGCGACATAGTCAATTTTGCTGGGCCTAATGTTTATGCAGTTGTGTGGCTCTGCGGCGCGTCTGTTGTCTGGCAGCCGCATGTGGTCGGGGTACCATGCAGTCGTTATGGACTGCAGACTGTAAGTGCGCCACATTATCGTTAAACTTCCTTGGCCAGATGCCTGGCTGATCGGGTGTGATGATGGTGGCCACCAAACAGAACACAACGTTTTGTTGCCAAGAGGCTGATATAATTCCAGAACTACAATACTTTTATTTCATGCTTACGATGTACTGCTGTATTCAAGATCATGTCCCGGCTTGACCGGGCATGGTGCCCACCCCCATCTGGTTGCTGCCTTGTTTTCTCGGCCCAGGGCAAGCCAGCGGCCATACAGTCGGTCAATTCTTAATACAAGTAGAGCCAGGGCCTGGTGGGGAGGCGGGGGGGCTAAGATGGCGATGGGTCCTCCCCGTTTGCCACCATCTCCCGGACTCAGCAGCTACGGGGCGATGGCTCCCCCCCCTTTGCCACCATCTCACGAACTCAGCAGCAACGGGCTAATCGCATGAGGGATAGCTCCAGCGTAGAGCGCTTGCCCCGCAGGTACGAGGCACCGGGCTCAGCCCCCGGTACCGCCTTGTAGTTATTTGGGGAATGAAGTGTTCGGCCAGTCTCCCAATTTGCCAATTTGGGCCACTGGGGGTCGCTTTCGAAGCTGGCCCAGAGCGCACTCGATAGAATAGGTATAGCGACTTGCAGGACAGCATACATCTACCAGCACTTCTAGGATAAAGAACGCTGTTAGGCCAATACTATGGTCATGCGTGTGCTGGCGGCTGCACCCAGGACACGCTTGCGAATAGGTAGCGCTCAGCCTGTGTAGTTTCGCGGCAGGACACGAGGACGAGCGTCACAATTGGGCGGTATCCCAGCAGTCGGACTGGGACTCATTACCCAGCATCGCTTTTAGTAATAGTGTTTTAAAATGGGATTACCAGAAGATTGAGCGCCTGCGGGGCGGTGACAGTAATTATTTAAGCGGCATGGCTGCTGAAATGACCACAGCGGGTGCTATAATGGTGCTTTCCCCAAGTGCTCTTGCCGGAGCCAGCCGGAGTATGGGAAGGTGGTTCGTGCGCACAGTCTGGGCACGTGGCTGGTGCCGCTCGATTGTGGGTTGCTGTAAGGCGGTTGATAACAATACGGACAATATGGAACACCCCCTCCGCCTCCGAACACAATGGAACAACACACAATATGTTTCTGCCCCTCCGCTTGGTCCTTAGAGCACGCAACCTTAAGATTAGTGACAGCTGCATAGTTTGCGTAGAAGGCGAGGCACACTGGGGAGCAGGTATCGGTACTCAGAGCCAGAAATGAGGTCAGGGGTTTTGTTCAAATCGAGTCACATGCGTGGGGCGGCGATTTGTGCGTTTAGACGCTAACACCAGTGACCCCAGTGCCTACGTAACGCTTGTCACTGGGTTTGTTGTGTGCGTGGAAGCTATTTGTTCAATTTAGACTCCAGTGCCTACGTAACGGTTGTCTCTGGGTTTTGTTGTGTGTGTGATGAAGCTATTTGTTCATTTTAGATGCTAACGCTAGTGACACCATTGCCTACGTAACGCTTGTCCTTGGTTTTGGTTGTGTGCGTGAAGAAGCTATGTCATGCATGTTGGCGACCGGGCAGGCCTCGAAAGATATTTGGCGGCCATGCCTTGTCAGGCTCCACGGGACGGGAGTGGCTTTCTAATCCGGCATTGTCATTACAGGTCGCGCACCGGAGATTTGGAAGGACCGGCAGGTCCGGAGACAGGCAGCTAGCGCGAGTCAAAACAGGTATATACAAAGGGACACAGTGTGCCATTATAGAGGGGATCGGTTGCGGGAACCCGGGGCAACCATGCGACGGTCAACAATTGGGGTGCGCCCCAGTTCACGCAAATTTTCTTCATAGGAACCCACTAAGGTAGAAGCCACCAGCTCACGAATTTTTTCGCCCATAGGGACCCGCAAGGGTAGAAGCCACCAGTATGGACACCCGCGGAACCGCACCACCGCAGGAGGGTCTGTGAGCCGAATTTTTGGCCTTGGCTCAGGCGAAAGGACCAGCGTGGGCCCGAGGTTTTATCGAGGCACGTAGACAGGATGATTCCGGAATCGCAGTCACCCCTCACTCTGGAGGACGCGGTGGGACCTTCATCCGGAGCGACGCAGAGGTCCAATCGCAAACGGAAAAAAAACACGCAAAGACTTCCTGGCCGAGGCACCGCGACCGAAACCAAGACCAACGCCGCCGCCCCCTGCAGCACAGGCCCCCGAACCAATAATGGCACCAGTCGTGGTGCAGGAATCGGCCACTGGCCTAACCAACCTGGCCCAAATGGGTAAGGCTATGGACGAAATGCTGGGACTAATGGCACTCTTTCAGAAACGTTTGGATGATGTGACGGCGGTACCACAAGTTTTACCGCCCGCTCCCGCACCAGCGGCCCCAACATCGGTGCTGCAGGTGTGGGCCCAACAGGGGGCTCCTGCTGCACTGACCCATGGGGCAAGGCTCGCAACCACCAGCCTGCCGGTCCCAATAGCAGCCGCCCCAGCAACCCCAGCAGCCCGGCCCAGCGGCCCGACCCCCCCTAGCAATTCTGTAACAAACCCTACAGTGGCCCCGGGGTTGGCGCCCGCCACGCCCAGTGCAGTAACACCTCCCGCTGGCGGCGATACAGGCATTAGTATGTCAGCTGAGCTAGTACTGCCCGGCCCGGCCGGGGCCGCCCTGGCCCAGGTGGAGGTAGCAAAGACAGCCGGAGGAGGGCTCCCAAGATCGGCAGTCACCCAGGCACCCCTGGCCTCAGGCCGTTGTTCACTAGCATGGCAGGTACCCAAGGCAGCTAAAGAAGGGATATGGAGATGAGAGTATATCGATATTTTGACATTACTGATGCATGGCACCGCGGGGGCGGACACTAGAAAGATGAGGGGGAAGGACGATGAGAAGAAGACCAGGTATCAGCGCTGGCCCGAGAAAACAATAGAGAATTGGACAGAGGCTTTTAACATCTTAGCAGCGGTAATAGTGCAGAAAGACCCCGGCCAGAGCGAGGCATTGATGGAATACGCTAGCATCATCCAGCAGGAAGCAAGACAGTCAGGGGGATGGGTTGGTT
Source organism: Lissotriton helveticus (assembly GCF_964261635.1). NCBI lineage: Eukaryota > Metazoa > Chordata > Amphibia > Caudata > Salamandridae > Lissotriton > Lissotriton helveticus. The sequence continues at coordinate 1,477,772,765 of NC_136065.1, forward strand.
CCTGTATGATCAGGATTTTAGGAAGACAATGGCTATACACCCTGATTTAGGTTGGGACCAGAAAGAAATTCAACTCTAGATCAAGCACATGTGCAGAACAGTCAGCGACAAGAAAGACACACCATACAAAGCGCATGGTGAGTCAGACAACAGGAAATGGGAACAATTTCCTAGGCGACCTTTCAAGCAGTCCTTTCGAGGGGGCCGGGGGAGGGGCCAAAAGGCGGGACCTAAACGTTTCAATTCTGGGACATGTAGACTGTTCAATGGAGGGGTGTGCACCTGGGGAAGAGCGTGCAAGTTCTCCCACAGCTGCAGAAAATGCGGTGCGCAACATGCAGCAATTGCCTGCACTACCAGCCAAAGCCTGCTCCCCGCCGCCCAGGCCCATAGAGCAGTCGTTCCACGCCAGTAAAGGTGTCAGTGAGGGACGGACCGCAATGAGGACAGACAGCAGTTCCCCACTTATTCCCAACAGGCAGGATCAGCCCCATGTATACAACAAGGGTCCTTTCCCCTATTATCATGCAGAATTTCCTACCACTAATAAGGTTATACCCGCACTTAAAGGAAAAAGCACTACTATCTGAGGGTTTCATCGATGGTTTCAGGATACCATACAAGGGACCACTGGGTTGCAGGGATGCTTTAAACCTCAAATCAGCAAGAGAACTCCCGTTGGTAGTCAGTGAGAAGATCAAGAAGGAGGTGGCCCTTTCCCGCCCCGCCCCCCCCCCCCCCCCGCCCCCGAGGACTTTATAGTTTCACCATTAGGAGTGGTGCCAAAAAAGCAGCCAGGGGCATACGTTTGATACACCATCTATTCTATCCTGAGGGCAACTCTGTGAATCACTGGCTGGACGAAGGGGCTTGCTCTGTGTCTTACTGTTCACTTGACATGGCCATAGATATGATAAGGAGGATTGGTAAGGGGGCGTGGTTGGCGAAGGCCGACATTACATCTGCGATCTGTCTCCTGCCCGTACATCCAGCTAGTCAACACCTATTAGGTTTTAGGTGGGGTGGCGAATTCTTCTTTGATCGCTGCATGCCGATGGGTTGTGCCGTCTCATGCGCATATTTCGAGGCCTTCAGTTCCTTTCTCCAGTGGGTTCTATCCACCAAGCATGGCATCTCCCAGGTGACACATTACATGGATGATTTTCTTTTTTTTGGCAGGGTAGGGACTCAGGAGTGCACAGAAGGTCTGCGGGCCTTTGAGACGATGGCGGGACATCTGGGGGTGCCTCTTGCCCCTGACAAGACCGAGGGTCCGGCACAGATCCTGACTTTTTTGGGCACTGAGCTGGACACCATCAAAGGCGAATCCAGGCTCCCTGCCGACAAGGTTAGGGATTTGAGGCGGGGCATTAGGTCTCTATTGGGCAGGGATAAGGCAACCTTGGAGGTTGTGCAGAGTCTTTTGGGCAAGCTGAACTTTGCAGCACCAAGCTGAACTTTGCAGCACGGGTCATACCAGCCGGCAAGGTTTTTCCCCGCAGGTTAGCGAAAGCTACAGCCAACATAAGTAAAAAACACCACCTGGTGCGCCTGGGTCCTGGTTTGAAAGCAGACCTAGAAATGTGGGACGAGGTTTTAGAAAATTTCAATGGTACGGTGATTTGGGGAGCTCCCTGGGAAAGCAGTCAAGAACTTTGCCTGTTTTCAGATGCATCTGGTAGGGAAGGCTTTGGTGTTATCTTTGGAGAAGAGTGGTGTGCGATGCGCTGGCACAATGCTTGGCGGAAGAAGGGGATAACAGCAAAGATAACGGTCCTTGAGCTCTTTCCCATAGTGGCGGCTGTGCACTTATGGCCAGGTAGGCTGGGCAACAGAAAGGTAGTGTTTTGGTCAGACAATGTGGCCGTAGTTCAGGCCATCAACGGGCTATCAGCCACTTGTCCCCTTGTTTTGAGTCTACTCAGGGAATTAGTCAGGGCGGGTCTGCAGAATAACACAGAGTTTAGGGCGCGACATATTGAGGGTGTGAAGAATGTGGCAGCTGACGCTCTCTCTCGCTTTCAGTGGCTCCGTTTCCGAGAGGCCTGGCCACGGGCGAGGGCGGTGATGACACCATTCCCTGCACCGCTATGGCGACTCCTTCGGTGGGGGAACGATTGAAGAAGATGGGCGAGCGATCCCTGGCCCAGGCCACGCGAAGAAAATATGCCTCCCAGCTGACCACTTTCAGAACAGTGATAGAGTCCTTAGAAGCAACGGCGTTGGGTCTTCAGGAACAGGTCGAGACTTTTGTGGTATGGGCCAAGGAGACTGGCAAGACACATTCCTGGGTGTGTGGCCACCTGGCGGCCTTGAAGCATGACACCAAACTCAACGGGGGGGATGACCCCACTGGTTCTTTCAGGGTGAGGGCAGCACTGAAAGGGTGGGCACGTGAGGAGACTAAGTCAGCTGACAACAGAGCGGCAATAGAATTCCCCGCATTACAGCGCATGATAGATACCCTGCCGATAGTCACCAATTCACCATTCGAGGCTCAGCTTTTCTCCACTGCCTTCTGCTTGGCGTTTTTTGGCGCCTTTAGGGTGAGCGAGCTAGTTGCTAAAGCTAAGACAGATAGAACTGGGGCAGCATTGGATATGCTGGACGTATGTGCAACAGACTCCCTGGTACTCCGCATCCGCAGATCCAAGACAGACCAGGCCGGTAGGGGCACAACAATAGTGCTTCAGGCGTTGGGTGACCCCAGATACTGCCCTGTCGCTACGGTCAGGGAATATTTGAAGATCCGACCGCTCGTAGCAGGGCATTTCCTTATACATGCAGAGGGGGCACTATTAACCAGGTTCCAGCTGGAACGCATCATGGGGGCAGCATTGGACAAGGCTAGTCTCTCAGGAATGGGACAGAAATTTTCGAGCCACTCCTTCAGGATTGGAGCGGCCATGGCGGAATTTAGGGCAGGGATGGGGGCATAAGGGGTCAAGAAGGTATGACGATGGAAATCTACCTGCTTCCAGCTGTACATTCGCCCCTAAGAATCCCAGCCTAGGATGGGCGGGTAGTACCGAATGTTTCCAAATATATGTGTGCTTAATTATGTCTGGTGGATTCAGCAACGACTTTTGCAGTGAACTGTGTGCAGTGTATACTATTAAACCACGTGTTCAGCCACGTCTTTTGCAGTGAACTGTGTGCAGTGTAAACCATTAAACCCCATGTGTTAACGATACGGCGTCCTCCCCTTTTTTGAACAATATTTTGTCTTCTTTCCAGCGGACTGTTGCGTGTGGGTGATGGGACATTCTTATGTTGCCAGGTTGGAACAATGGGCGGCACTCAAGGATTGGACCCGGGGTTTCGCACGGACGCAGATCGTATGGTTGGGCCACCCAGGAATGAAATGGGGCAACTTGAGGTTCAAGCTAGACCAACACCTTGCTTTAAGGGGGGTCCTACCCAATGTCCTCATCATCCACCTGGGGGGAACGACTTAGTCACGATGGGGAGGAGGGCACTGATTCAGGTCATGCAGAGGGACTTGGTAGCAATGAGCAACAGGTTGGGAGCGGGCGAGCTTCTGTGGTCTGAGATTGTCCCTTGCAGGGAATGGAGGGGGGGCTAGATCACCAGTGGCAGTAGAACATTCCCGCAGGAGGGTCAACAGATCCATGCAGAAGTTCATGGAAAGGAGAGGCCTGGGTTTCATTAGGCATGCACTGATACAGGAGAAAACTGAAGGGTACTACGATAAAGACGGGGTACACTTGTCTAATTTGGGAATGGATATGTTCCTACTGGACGTACAAGAGGCACTAACAGCGGCAGGATGTAAGTAACCAAGTAGGTGGGGGGCTCTGTCATCGACGGGGGCCTCCTCCAGAGCTGTGGCGGAGTTACAGGGCGATCTGGAGGCAGACGGGTACAGTAAGGGTACCTCTGCGGCAGACTGGTACAGTAAGGGTACCTCTGCCTGGCACAGTAAGGGTGCCTGAGCCAAGGACCAGGAGCCGCAGGAGGTTCCGGGAAACCGCGACGGCGCCCCGTTAGTCCTTCGGGCGGTCGGGGGGCCTGAACCGACCGGGGGTGTGCCACACCGCTCCGCCCTGACAGGGGGGGGGGCGGGAGTATAACAGAAGATCGGCAATGTGCTGCACCGTCCGAGCATCGACTCACCGTGCTGGCCGGCTCTTTAGGCAGGCAGGACAGCGAGGGGCTGCCTGCTTGGGATCGCCCGTAAGATGACCCACCTAAACGTCATACGTTTGTTGTATGAAAATAAACCTGCAGCAGATCTTACCCATAATATGTGTCCAGAGTATCATTTGGTTTGGAGATGTGATATGTGTAAGTGGGCGGGAGCGAATGAAGGTGTGGGCACTATGCCGCTGACCGCGTGCCAAGCAGGGGGACATCAGCGAGGCAGCGCTTTAGTGGCCATTCGTTGCAGCGCCCCGCCGGTGCATGGGGGTGGGTGTGAAGGGGAGGTATGCAGGGCTCCTTGCACCTCCCCGCGATCGCCAGGTCACGCGGCCAGGGCTGGGCTTACCTGTCGGGGGGGGCGTACCCCGTACATAAACCTCGGCTGCCCTCGGCTCGGCCTCTTTTCAGGCTGTCCGCCCACTCGAGTGCTGTTCCCACCCTATCCCTTACCCAGCGGCTCGATAGGCGGTTCTAAGTAATTGAATGTTGTAACGCTGTCTTTTGTGTTGCAGGCGGAGTTACAGGGCGATCTGGAGGCAGACGGGTACAGCAAGGGTACCTCTGCGGCAGACTGGTACAGTAAGGGTACCTCTGCCTGGCACAGTAAGGGTGCCTGAGCCAAGGACCAGGAGCCGCAGGAGGTTCAGGGAAACCGTGACGGCGCCCCGTTAGTCCTTCGGGCGGTCAGGGGGCCTGAACCGAGGGGCTGCCTGCTTGGGATCGCCCGTAAGATAACCCACCTAAACGTCATACGTTTGTTGTATGAAAATAAACCTGCAGCAGTTCTTACCCATAATACGTGTCCAGAGTATCATTTGGTTTGGAGATGTGATATGTGTAAGTGGGCGGGAGCGAATGATGGTGTGGGCACTAGTTGCATCACCATGTTTTTGAGTAACACCGCTGGTATTCTGGCTAGGTGTCCGGAGAAGGTTTACACCTTAACATCTACAAATGATGCTAAGTTGTAAGCAGAACCTGTATCCAGCCCTGGCTTACAGCCAGCAACACTTTGCATGCTGGGACAAGCATTCCCGTCAGTACAATTGAAAGGCAAAACTACAAGTGCTAGCACAAAGTTGCCTAGAACGCCGGAAATGCTAAAGCTGGTCCTGATGGCTGCAGTTTGGACATTAGGGGTTGTGCTCTGCCCTCTCCTGCCATCACCGCCACATGTTTTGCAGAGTGTGCTCATTTCCCTACATCTGGAAGACCCTGTATCCGAGGTGAGCCGGTCGTTGGCAGAGAAGCCTGTATTGCTCGGAGGACTTCGAGATGCACTATCAGGTGACTGCATGACACCAGAACACCTTGTCTCTGGTCCCTGGCTTTCCTCTTACAAAACAGGACGATCAAATAAACGGAAATATAATGAACCAAGGCGACAACTTCCAGAATGTATTATTTATTGCACGAAAGTCTCTGGAATTATAAGATTAACTCTTCCAGCTAGTTCCACATCACCGTAAGAGCAGTCATATTCAACTGGGTAAACTGAAGTGAAACCAGACTACAGCTCCCAGAATGCACATGGTTGTCAAAGGAAAGCCAGAACCAGAGCACTGCGTACTCCTTGACTTGGATACGGTGACACATGACTCCATGTCACCAGGCCGCCACTTTTCCCTTTCCTGTATTTCGCTTTAACATATCATTATTGTCAGGTGTGATGGTTCACTTACAATGGGCCAAAACTACAATTCCCAAATTGCACTGATATATAAAAGCAAAGCGCGGAAACAGAAAAGTGGCATCCCGGTGACATGGAGCAAGTAGGCCACCATAGAAACAGAGCCATCTCGTGACCTTAAACACTGTTTCCTCGGCGTCAGGGAGATACCTCGGGAACATTCTGGAAAGGGCTGGTGAAGGTAGCAAGCTTCCCAAATGCTCTCTCTCTGTCACAACATCACCGCTTAGTTGTAGCTGCACAGATGGAACTTATCTTTTATCTGTCAGCATAAATATTTATGCCTATTTATACTGCTTTTCTCTTGCCCTGCCTGGCACATCGTTACCACGCTTGGAAGGGGCGCGCGCAGCCCACATCCCAACACTCGAAGTTAAAAGCAGAACATGTGAGATGGGGCGAGCTTGCCCGAGCCATAGCGGGTGGAGCCGGTGTACTTTGCATGAGCAGGCAGGTTTTATTATTTAATCTGCGTGTCCCGGCCCGAATTCCTCGAAAAGCCTCTCTGCGCTCAATAAAGGAAACAGAGATGGCGTTGGGCTGTCCACATGGGCCGTCGTAAAAGTGGACAAGGAGGTATCCAAGAAGCCACTTTTCCAATCATGCGCCGTCGTTTACCATAAACAATGACACGAGCCAATGGCAAACAGGGGAGGGGCTTCAAGTCCCTTCTGAATCCGTATTGATTGCAAAAAACCATTGCATGGCGAGAGCAAAGCTTGCGCGCTGCTAACGCCAGGCGAGGCCTACCAAGTTATGAAATATGGGCATCCAATGCTATTTCACATTGGTTTTTGGTTTCAGTAGAAAACCAATTCCAAAACAGCAGGCATGAGGCGGCATGCCTCTTGAAGCTTGTAAACATGAAGTTGGCAAACAGGCATGGCAAAATCAATTGTTCAGCAGCTTTGAGCCAAGACCTATTGGCATTGCCAATGCTCGTTTCAACTGTCATAGTTCCTAGCCTAATCTTTGACTGTCCCTCTATCCTCGTGTTCACTGAAATGACGCACAATGAATGTATATAACGCTGGTTTCACTTGAAAACATCCTGAGTCGCATCCTTGCAAATCGCTCTGATCAACAATCACCAACAAGACGTGTAAAGCAAATACAAAAACATCTGAATTATAGTATTTATGTTAAAGTTGGTGGCAGCCAATTTATTTTCTCACTACTGCTTTTAGGAATGTTTCTTTTACGTCTAAAATGTGTTCCCATGTCAACTGCAATTGCTTTCATACTTATCATGGCGTGATAATATCAGATACAAAAATAGTCTATTATGTTTAACCACCGACCAGAATAACACGTCATTGGCTAACTGCAGCAAATGTTTACGTGGCTTGAACAACCCACACCATAATAAATGCCTATCTATCGGCTAGCTCATAGTGTTTGAAAAATATTAATTCAGCAGAGTTTTCGCAGTAAGTATTAGCACCTTGGGTAATCACTGGAGGTTTTTCAGAGCTAAACAAAGGGTCATAGAGTGCACTCCTCTCCAGGGGAAACACCCAAAGAATAGAGAACAGTCTATGGAGTTGCAGAGGACCTAGCCAACATTTGTGCATATGTAAACCACAGGTAAGCCAATACTGCCAAAAATCCAAGTATTGATGCTATATTATCATATAAGCAACTACAGTATTAGCCATGCCGAACACATCTGTCACAATTTCTTACGATGATCCTCACTCTGTCCTTCCTCCAGCACATCATAACAGCACTGAGGACCTTGCAAAGGCTTCGCTTTTTGAAACTCACGGGCCATGTACCACACCAGCACTTTCCAGATGTGGGAGTTAACAAGATATCCAATGTTGGTATTCCAAATGCTGCTGGCTGTGCACTAGCCAACCTATATCTGCTTTAGAGATAGGGTTAATTTTTAATGTTGCTCACTCTGAAACTCTCATCGGCCCCAACCCAGATTGTGATTGTGTGATCTGGAGACTCGGAAGAACCTTCTTGATCCAATGTACCCTATGAACCACACCCTAATGAAATCACCTTGCTGATCAAATTTACATTCTCAGATATCAGTGTAATTACTCAACGAATACATTGAAATTTAAACAAATTGGTGTACCCTGTCAAATTTCCATCCAAGAATAAGTTACTGACTTGTATATGTGCTTTCCAGCATTGGTGTCATTTACGGATGCACGTGCTCTTTCGATATTTCTTCCAGTAAGAAGGAAATACAGACCAAGGTCCAGCTTTAGGCTAAAGCCATATGAAAGAACCCTCTTTTACAGTGAGGTGCTCTTCCTTTAAACTGCACCTTTCTAAACCTGGTGATGTTCAAGAAACACATAAGTGAAATAGAGACATGCTCAGCAGGATACACCTAACAGTCAACGGTGGGAGGTTAACATATGAACCTATAAAAAAATACTAAAGCAGTACGGGCAATTAACTTATTCGCCTCAAGCACTGGAGTTTATTTAGATATAGTTTTTGAATACAATACCAAGCAGTGAACACTTGGGAAGCAGGTGAAGAGTTCTAATCAGAACAGACTCTAATAATGCCTGGCGCACACACCTGTCAACCTTCCCGTCACCACTCAGGCAGAAGATACATAATACTGATGATCGTCAACTTCAACATATGGTTAGACAGAAACGATCAGCATAGAAGCTAATTGCAAATATGACTGCACTTTGACTTACTTAAGTGGGGAGTATCCCCAAGTGGGGAGTGGCCCCAAGCACAAAGCAGGACATACACTTGACATAAACTTTACAAACAATATCCAACAGGTGTATTTGTTTAATTACATGAACTTATGACAATCTCTGCACGGCAGAACAGGTCACTGATAACTTTTTATCTTAAAATAATAAAACACTTTGCAGTGAAAATGCTAAAAATCTCAACTCGAATAAAATGTTTAAAAAAAAATAGGGATGTATAACATCCAGTGGAGTTACAGTCTTTCCATTTCCTTTTTTAGTGCTCCTTAGACGCCCTTGTGTCTCATTTTGTAAGACCTATGCCCAGAACAGCACATGAACTAGGTGGCTCTGATAATTCTCATTATTTGTAGACGGACCCAAGATCCAGCTTGAAGGACGTCGTCAGTAACATTTGCCTGCTCCCAACACTCACAAGAACAGCAGATGCTCTAGTCTAATCCTGGGGTTTCAAAAACATTTTCTTTGCTTTGTTGCCTTTGATATTCCGGTTCTCATCTTCTTCATTTACGACAGATTGGGTTCGTTTTTTCGTAAATTGTTTCTTGATGGTGCCTACTAAGGATTCATACCTTCGGGCCATCACCTTATCAGATGCGTCCACTTCCATTTCCCCACCTTTGCCATCATCATCTTCTTCGTCACCAGCAACTGCAGAGTTCATTTGGATCATTAACTTCTCAACTTCTGGGTTGAATCCTTTGAAGGACATTCGACCATATAACAGGTCTTCACATGGAACAAAGCTTCTTTCTTCAACAATGTCGCTCTCTTTTTCCTTTAGTTCGGGCAAATCCAGGTACCAGTGTTCATCACAAATTATTTTCTTTGCATTTTCTTCCAACTGTTTTCTAGTCTCCGCATCCAAGTCTCGCTGCATAAATTTAATCCGCAGCAGATTCTTGAAGAGCTTCCCTGTCACTTCCACAGCCATATTAAGACAATATTTTTCCACTAACCAGACTTCACAATAACGGATCCAAATCAACAGAATATTCCACGCAGGTGTAACACAGTGACCACCTGTGCACTACTTTCGACCATCCATGAAATCAGCCTCCCGTCTGTCATCTATAGCGTAGCTGCAGATCTAACCTCAAATTAGTTCAGACCATGCATTTATCCCTCTACATCCTGCTGAATATGTTAAAAAGTAATTCTACATAACACATCAGAGGTAAGCAAGAACCTATACACATTAGACACCTCAAGGGCAGGAACAAGAAGAATATTTACAACAGGAACCATAGCTGTTTTTGGAAACAACCAAGGGCCTGTAAATAAGATAATCGATTGTAAACAAGGCCACAAAGCTAAGCAAATTGTTCAACTATGGTTTATTGATATGAAAGTAGCCATATCGAAATCTTGACCCTCCTACAGAATCCGCAGTAAAAGCTACCAAAAGGACATTTCGAGAACAAAACATCTACATGTTCAATTTCATCAGAAACTCAAAAACCCAAAAGAAATTTCGAGCATCTACAAAGATGTTACCAATCAAAGTCTTACAATTTTTTCGATTACCAAATATTAAAGATCTGTGACACAGCTTTAAATAACCCTCAATCACCTCTGTAACTACTCTCTGAATTTGATCATCCAAAATCATCCTTGAAGAAACACGCTGTGATCAAAGCATCTATTCTCACAGTGGAACCGTGCTGTGTATACTGCATAAAAAAAGTCTTCTCTTCCCTATCAAAAATACGCCTATCATGACTAAATTATCCCTATGAACAGGAATAATTACTAGTCTCCTGAAACAAGCAATTATCACTCAACTTCTTAAAAAACCACAGCAGATCCTTAGGTCCTGACAAAATTAATCAATAGCCACCATACCATTTCATAGTGAAATCCCAGATAGAGTTGGTAAATACCATTTGTAAGAACAACATGCTCACCATTGGTAAGGCTCTTTTTAATGGATTCTCTATCTAACCATATATTCCTTCGCTTGTGAAGCTTCATAGACATCACTTTGGATCTGGAAGTTTTCTATGATTGCTCTTGCATGCCAGAAGGGGGCCCCATTGGTCTCCGCTGTGATTCAGTTCCCCCTCCGCAAATAACAAAGAGCGCCATATGGGCTCCACTCCTGCAGCAGACGTCAGTTTAATCTGCATATTCCTTACCATAAAATATTCTCCACTTATCATGCTGGATCTGGAAACATTTGCTGTGCGTGCCGATAGGTGGGGTTGTTCAGCTTCACGTGGTATCATCTGTGCCAGAAGTGACGTGCACTGATCCTATTTAGGGGCCACCACAGTGCGCTGACATGAGCTTTTTCTTTACGTGGCAGTCAGCACAGAGGGGTAACCGAGCCAATTTCTGACCTTTTTTTTGATCTTTTGTCAAAGATTTTGTTTGAGACTTTATCTCCTGGTATGTACACCAGAAAGGAAGTTTTTAAAAACATGAGGCCTGTCACTGACAGATGTTGGTGAAGGACCTGCATTTGGTTTGCCTTTGGTCTCTTGAGCAAGACCATGACGTCAAGAAATGCGAGGACTGCTGCCAAGCACCCTAAGGCACAGAGGGAGTGCTTTCTTAAGTTCCTAGCCATCTGATGTCAAGTGGCTCCATGACGCTCCAGGTCTGAGTCTCAAGGAAGGTTCCGAGATCATTTACAAAGTCATACCAGACGATCTCCGTCATAATCCAAGGTCAGGTAAGTCCCACAAAAAGTAAAAGAAGTTGAAGAGGTCTTCGGCTTCACCACACAAATTTTCGGGGGAGTTGCATGGCAGTCGGCACTCGAGGCCTAGCTCTGTGGTGGAGCCTGTGCCTGGTCTGTGTCTGCGTCTCCCTGAATTTCCGGGAGCCGGAGCAACCCCTGCCCAATTTAAAGAATTTGACAATGTTGTGCAACTCATCTTTGGGTGGCCCAACTCCTCTGGAGAGCCCTCGGACAAGTCTGTGAGGGGCTCCTACTGGTCTCCCTCGGCACCAGTTGGGCACCAAGAATCCACTGACAGATCTGAAGTGGTGTCAGGCAAGCAACCTTGACCTTCCCTGGTTCCCTGGCGCCTACTCCTGTGGCGACACCCCGGGCGCTACAGATGGCTACCGATGGCACAACCCCCATCATCATTCCCGACTCCAACATGGAGGTGGACATGTGTCGACCAACGCTGGCTACCCAGTGTGTCACATGACTGGCCTGGCCTGGGTGATGTTTGGGAGAGGTCTCCCAATTTAGAATATCAGATATTCGAAGATTCCAAGAAAAACTAGTATGAGTATCTAGCAGATGCAAGTGGACTGGAAACTCCCCCAGACACTGGCCTGGTCTCTCCCCCACCATGGCTATGGAGGAGGGTGCCTAATTGACAATGGAGATGTGGAGGAAGGATAAGGTACTGGATCTCACGCAACCTCCGTGGCAGTGAAGACAAACATCTTGGAAGGAGGTGCTTCAGATGGGAGTAACCCCCACTAACCCCCTCTGAACCATTACTCCCATTCCATGAAGTCCTTACCGATGTCCTACTCGGGGCCTACATAAAACCAGACCAGGGGATCCTGTGCATAGGACAACTGTGCCCCGCCCAAGGGACCCCATTTCTGCACCAAGCACCCAACCCTAGAGAGCTTCATCTTCCAGGCTTCCACCTACAAAATCAACCACAGCCATTCCCTATCACTGCACCAGAGAGGGAATGCAAGAGGAAGGATACCTTTGGGAAGAGGATCTTCTCTTCTGCTAGCCTGGCACTGGAGTCAGTGAATACCGCGTGCCTCTTGTGCCGATACTCCCATACAATCTGGGACTTCATTGAGTAAGGGCGGCCCATGGTCTCTGAGGAAGCCAAGTTCATCATATGCTGTGGGCTGGTCACGATAGACCTGCTGAGCAGAGCGATCTCCTCATCGGTGGTCCTTGGGCACCATGCCTGGTTGAGAACCACAAGCTTTGCTTATCGACATGCTCTTTGATGGCTCTCATCTTTTTGGAGAGAAGACAGACTGAGCGCTGCTGTGTTTCAAGAACAGCAGAATTACAGCCAGGTCCTTGGGCCATTGCATTGTCCCTCGACAACCCCAGTCCGCCTTCCGCCCCCTTTATGGCCATGGAAGGGGCTTTCTCCCATGTCTCTACATACCCAGCCACCAGGGGAAGCAAATCTCACAATCTTTTGGTGGCCGAGGACATGGCTTCCACAGACCATGTGGGACAAGTAGCCAGAAGTTGGGCCAGTCTACCACCCCCAGCAGTCGAAGCCTCAAAACCACTTTAGTTTGCTCTACGACCATTATGGGCATCCAGTGAGGGGCAGGATATGCCATCACCTGCACCACTGGAGGTCAATAACATCCTACCATTGGGTTTTGCAGCTTGTCCAAAGGGGCTACCCTCTCCCCTTTCTGACCACTCCCCACATCCATGCCATCTAATTATGACAGGTACAAAAGGGGTTGGTGATGGACGGAGCATCCGAACCAATCAAACACTCACACCCAGTCAAAAGATCTGAGTTGAATCCATCACCGTTCTTTAGCCCACTCTGCCACCCCAGTTCAGACATGGCTATATGCAAATCAGTCTGACCCTGTGCCTCATGGAACCAGTCCAGCCCGAACTGCCAAGCCATGCCTTCCCCGGACCGGAAACAAGCTTCCGAGGACCGGTTTCTGGCATTACAGCCGTCTTCAGCCCGGCTTGCTTGAATCCAGTGGCAAAGTGAGCAAGGCACTCACGTCTGAGCATACCCTGCCACACTTATGGCGGCCAAAAGCGGTACAAAAGGGGTTGGTGATGGACAGAGCATCCAAATCAATCAAACACTCACACCCAGTGAAAAGATCTGGGTTGAATCCATCACCGTTCTTTAGCCCACTCTGCCACCCCAGTTCAGACATGGCTATATGCAAATCAGTCTGACCCTGTGCCTCATGGAACCAGTCCAGCCCGAACTGCCAAGCCATGCCTTCCCCGGACCGGAAACAAGCTTCCGAGGACCGGTGTCTGGCATTACAGCCGTCTTCAGCCCGGCTTGCTTGAATCCAGTGGCAAAGTGAGCAAAGCACTCACGTCTGAGCATACCCGGCCACACTTATGGCAGCCAAAAGCGGTACAAAAGGGGTTGGTGATGGACAGAGCATCCGAACCAATTAAACACTCACACCCAGTGAAAAGATCTGGGTTGAATCCATCACCGTTCTTTAGCCCACTCTGCCACCCCAGTTCAGACATGGCTATATGCAAATCAGTCTGACCCTGTGCCTCATGGGAACAGTCCAGCCTGAACTGCCAAGCCATGCCTTCCCTGGACCGGAAACAAGCTTCCGAGGACCGGTTTCTAGCATTACAGCCATCTTCAGCCCAGCTTGCTTGAATCCAGTGGCAAAGTGAGCAAGGGACTCACGTCTGAGCATACCCTGCCACACTTATGGCGGCCAAAAGCGGTACAAAAGGGGTTGGTGATGGACGGAGCATCCGAACCAATCAAACACTCACACCCAGTCAAAAGATCTGGGTTGAATCCATCACCGTTCTTTAGCCCACTCTGCCACCCCAGTTCAGACATGGCTATATGCAAATCAGTCTGACCCTGTGCCTCATGGGAACAGTCCATCCCGGACTGCCAAGCCATGCCTTCCCTGGACCGGAAACAAGCTTTGGCCGCCATAAGTGTAGCAGGGTATGCTCAGACGTGAGTCCCTTGCTCACTTTGCCACTGGATTCAAGCAAGCCGGGCTGAAGACGGCTGTAATGCCAGAAACCGGTCCTCGGAAGCTTGTTTCCGGCCCAGGGAAGGCATGGCTTGGCAGTTCGGGCTGGACTGTTCCCATGAGGCACAGGGTCAGAATGATTTGCATATAGCCATGTCTGAACTGGGGTGGCAGAGTGGGCTAAAGAACGGTGATGGATCAAACCCAGATCTTTTGACTGGGTGTGAGTGTTTGATTGGTTCAGATGCTCCGTCCATCACCACCCCCTTTTTGTACCGCTTTGGCCGCCATAAGTGTGGCTGGGTATGCTCAGACGTGAGTCCCTTGCTCACTTTGCCACTGGATTCAAGCAAGCCGGACTGAAGACGGCTGTAATGCCAGAAACCGGTCCTCGGAAGCTTGTTTCCGGTCCAGGGAAGGCATGGCTTGGCAGTTCGGGCTGGACTGTTCCCATGAGGCACAGTGTCAGACTGATTTGCATACAGCCATGTCTGAACTGGGGTGGCAGAGTGGGCTAAAGAACGGTGATGGATCAAACCCAGATCTTTTGCCTGGGTGTGAGTGTTTGATTGGTTCAGATGCTCCGTCCATCACCACCCCCTTTTTGTACCGCTTTGGCCGCCATAAGTGTGGCAGGGTATGCTCAGACGTGAGTCCCTTGCTCACTTTGCCACTGGATTCAAGCAAGCCGGGCTGAAGACGGCTGTAATGCCAGAAACCGGTCCTCGAAGCTTGTTTCCGGTCCAGGGAAGGCATGGCTTGGCAGTTCGGGCTGGACTGTTCCCATGAGGCACAGGGTCAGACTGATTTGCATATAGCCATGTCTGAACTGGGGTGGCAGAGTGGGCTAAAGAACGGTGATGGATCAAACCCAGATCTTTTGACTGGGTGTGAGGGTTTGATTGGTTCAGATGCTCCGACCATCACCACCCCCTTTTTGTACCGCTTTGGCCGCCATAAGTGTGGCAGGGTATACTCAGACGTGACTCCCTTGCTCACTTTGCCACTGGATTCAAGCAAGCCGGGTTGAAGACGGCTGTAATGCCAGAAACCGGTCCTCGGAAGCTTGTTTCCGGTCCAGGGAAGGCATGGATTTGCAGTTCGGGCTGGACTGTTCCCATGAGACACAGGGTCAGAATGATTTGCATATAGCCATGTCTGAACTGGGGTGGCAGAGTGGGCTAAAGAACAGTGATGGATCAAACCCAGATCTTTTGACTGGGTGTGAGTGTTTGATTGGTTCAGATGCTCCGTCCATCACCACCCCCTTTTTGTACCGCTTTGGCCGCCATAAGTGTGGCAGGGTATGCTCAGACGTGAGTCCCTTGCTCACTTTGCCACTGGATTCAAGCAAGCCGGGCTGAAACGGTGATGGATCAAACCCAGATCTTTTGACTGGGTGTGAGTGTTTGATTGGTTCAGATGCTCCGTCCATCACCACCCCCTTTTTGTACCGCTTTGGCCGCCATAAGTGTGGCAGGGTATGCTCAGACGTGAGTCCCTTGCTCACTTTGCCACTGGATTCAAGCAAGCCGGGCTGAAGACGGCTGTAATGCCAGAAACCGGTCCTCGGAAGCTTGTTTCCGGTCCAGGGAAGGCATGGCTTGGCAGTTCGGGCTGGACTGTTCCCATGAGGCACAGGGTCAGACTGATTTGCATATAGCCATGTCTGAACTGGGGTGGCAGAGAGGGCTAAAGAACGGTGATGGATCAAACCCAGATCTTTTGACTGGGTGTGAGTGTTTGATTGGTTCAGATGCTCCGACAATCACCACCCCCTTTTTGTACCTAATTATGACAAGCAGACAGAGGACCATCTCTCCTTGCTCTGTCAGGAAGTGCTAGCTCCTTGGCCAAGTGAGCTACAGAGAAGGTGCCAGCATCAGAAGTAGGTTGCAGTTGCTATTCCTGCAACTTTCTGGTGCCAAGAAGGACTGAGGCCCTTGTCATATTTTAGACGTGCACCATCTAAATGTCTTCCTGAAAAAGGAGAAATTCAAGATACTCATGCTCTTGCAAGTTCTGCCTGCCCTGGACCCAGGAGACTGGATGGTATCACTGGAATTGTAGAACACATATTTCCACATCCCCGCCCTGCCTGACCACAGGCTTTACCTACGGGTTCACGGTCAGCCAAGAGCACTTTCAGTTTGCCATGCGCTCCATGGACTTACCAGCGCCCCTCATGTGTTCAGGAAAGTGATGGCAGCCGTCGCAGATCACATCTGGAAGACAGAGATTTCAGTCTTCCCCTACCCCGATGAATGGCTGTTGAAGGCGGGTTAACCCCAGACAGTCGTCTCCCACCTCAGACTACAGCCAACCTTCTGCATTCTCTGGTGTTCACTATCAACATGCCAAATTAACACCCAACTCCTTCTAAGATGCTTTGTTTCATCTGAGGTATTCTAGACATGGTGCAGGTTCCGGCTGATCCTCACGAGGGAGAGTTCAGGATATTCAGGCTATGATACTGATGTTTCAGCTTCTATCCTGGATTTCGGTGAGACTGACTCTGGGTATGCTGGGCCTCATGCCCTCTTGCATCCTGCTAGTGATACATGCCTTTTGGCATATGGAGGCTAAAGGTCCAGTGGGCACAACATCAGGAGAATCTCTCCAATATGGTTCCGATCTAGGCAAGACTAGCAAAAGAGGTACCTAACGAACAGCAATTGGGTGAGTGGCAGACCCCTTTCCCTGCCACACCCAGAGCGCAATGTAGTGACAAATGGTCACACCTGGTCTGGGGTCAGCTATATGGCAGGGGTGGCAATCAGGTCTCCGGCGAGATCTGGGCTCCACATTAAACTGTTAGAGTTCTGTGTGATCCGATTGGCAATGAAGGCCTCTCTTCCTTCATTCAGGTTAAGGCTGGTGCAGGTGTTCACGGACAATACCACTGCCATTTGGTATTGCAACACAAGGGCGGGGTGTGGTCATGGGATCTACAGAGTACGTGCAATGTCAGCAGTTCTGCGTGATGGAGTTTTCATGGCGGCTGTCGCTCAAGACGCATTTTGTCTCAAGTGGAGCTTCAGCCTCCTCTATGCCTTTCTGCCAATGCCACTCCTACCCAGGGTTCTCCAGAAGATCAGGAACGACCAGGCCCAAGTCCTTCTTGTGGCTCCGGATTGGGTACAGAGCATCTGGTATCCCGAGCTATTGAGCACCAGTATCCTCTGATCAGGCTGCCTCTGCAAGAGGATCATTTGTCGCAGCAACAGGGCAGGGTTCTGCACCGAGTCTGAAAATGTTTTGCCTTCATGCATGGAGATTGAGCGGCAAGAGTTTACAGTTTTTGAGTTTCCACCCAAAGTTTGCGATGTTATCTTGGCAACCAGGTGTCCCTCCACCTAGACGGTATACACCTGCTGTTGGAGCAGGTTTGTGGCATGGTTTACAGATAAACATGCTGGCTCTCTATTTGCACCCCTTCCCCAAGTTCTATTATTCATTCTTACCGTAGCACTGCAGGGCAGTACTTTGAGCACGTTAAAAGGTTTTCTTTCTGCCATTTCGGCATTTCTACGGTTGCTAGATCAGCCATCCATTTTGACGTCCCCCATTGCTCAGAGAATCCTGAAAGGTCTCCAGCATATGTTCCCACCAACACTTTTCATTATGCCACAGGGATATTTCAACCTAGTTCTCACATTTCTAACATGTGCCCCCTCTGAACCACTGCACAGCTGTCAACTAAGGGTGCTCACAATCGCAACGGCCTACCTAGTGGTGATAATATCTGCCCAGAGGGTCAATGAGTTACAGGCATTGTCTGTACATCCTTCGTACCTCAACATCACACGCAAACTGGTTCTTTGTACTCGGGCATCCTTTTTACTGAAGGTGGCAACTCTCTTTCACTAAGGTCAATCCATCACTCTGCCTACATTTTACGCTCTGCCTCATCCCACTAAAGAAGAGGAGACTATCGGATAGACCCAAAAAGAAGGTTGTTCTACTTTGACCCCACAAAAGAGTATCAGATGGACGACCAACTCTTTGTGGGGCACATCAGAGCAAATAAAGAGATGCAGATGCAGAAATGAACCATTTCAGGATGGATAGTGCTCTGCATCACAATCTGCTATGCTTTGGCCAAAAAGCAACCTCCTGAAGGCTTGCGAGCACATTTTATCAAACCAAGTCTGGGAGCACTGTATTAGCTTGTGGAGTTCCTGTCCTGGATATCTGTCAGGCTGCAAAGTGGACTTTCTTGCACATGTTTATGAAGCAATACTGACAGAACAGCCAGGTCCGGCATGACGGCCACTTTGCCCAGGACCGAAGGGCTTCTTAGTCTGATCCTTACCACAGCCCTGCCTTCGGGGAGGTATTGCTTGCGTTATCTATTCTAAGGTAAGAAATCTACTGCTAGGAGTCTCTAGCAGATAAACAAGTTACTTACTTTCGGTAACGCCTTATCTGGTATAGACTCTGCCTAGCTGCAAATTCCTTACCAACCCACTTATCCTCCCTGCTTTGCAAACAGATTGTAGAGTGAAGGGTTGTTCCCATTTTAAGCGTCCTAGGTTAGAGCACCAGTGGTCAGTGTTCCTCGTGGCTCCACGCTTCTGGCATGGAGAGTTACAAAAAGAAATGGATATCAGCGCGCTGGGGTGGGGCCTCTATAAGCAATGTGCACATCACGTCTGGTGTGGATGACAGTGACGATGCCATGCAGAGCTGAACAATGCCACCTATCATTGTGCAGAGATATTGCTCACCAAAAGATTCCAGATCCAGTCTGATACCTGGGGAGTATTCTAAGGTTAGGAATCTGCAGATAGATAGTCTGTATCAGGTAAGGCTTAACAAAGGTAAGTAATTTGTTCTATAGTGACAATGTTAGCACCATCAGATAATGAGTGTAACTGACAAACTGAAAAATCTGACTGTGTGCTCAACCGGACCTAGAACCTTATTGCTTGTGAACATCCACTCCACAAACGAAACGCTGGGGACAGCAAGGCAGTGAGGAATCTGCAGTTAGATGTATCCCCTAGAAAGAGTGTTACCAAATGTAAGTAACTTGTACTTGTGATGAATAGTTCATAGTGCAGATAACCCACCTTGTGAATCAATGCAAAAGAAGGGCCTGTCATAGAGGCCTGTTTGAAAAGTGGGCCTTTATAAAATAGGAAGTCTTGCAGGACCAAACGGTCAAATAACCTTTCCTCTGTGCCCTAAACTTCAATGCAGTAGTGTCTGGTGAAAGCATGGATAGACACCCATGTGGCAGCTTGGCAAATACCCAGAACCAGAACAGAAATCGCTACCTTCGCCATGAGACAATGAGACTTAAGTCTCTTAGAGGGGTCTTTTTAGGACAACGCATAACACAGATTTAAGAGCTGCTCACCCATAAGGTAGTCCTTTAGTCCCCTCAGTGTAGAAACTAAAAAGGCTGAGGCAGTCTTTCCTCCTTTTTAGGGGGATGTGGTGGAAACTGTAACATCACTATTGGAAGGAAAGAATCATATGTTCGAACCAGACGACCACATAATGACCGAAGACTATAGGCATTTGCGATTTTACTATCTGCCTGAAAACTTCAATATCGAATTTATCATTGTATCATTGAAAACTATATTGTCTACACCTAAAAAGAATACGAATAAATTAATAAACAATCAGTGGTATGAACAGTACCTGAACCTGTCTTTGATACGCTCTATCCAGCCCTGATGAAGTCCGGTCACGGACGAAACGCGTTGGCTATCTGGCTTTCTGCAATTTTAAGAAAACTGAATAAAGAACCAATTTGAAGTGAAGATTTATCGTTTGCTGTCTCTTTGGGAAAACAAATCTAATACTGTGTGTTTACTAAGGATTGCTATTATAAAACATTTGTGTGTGACTTGCAATGAGGAATTGAATTTTGAAGGGTGCAGACCAAAATTCAGGTGTATGTTGCTAAGGAAGTAGAGTTTCTCTATTTCCTGTTAGGACGTATAGGGATTACGTTCCTGGTTCTAGCACCTTCTGTCTTGACTTAATTGTGATACTCTAATAGTGGTGCAAGCGTCTTTGCCTTAATCCCTAGATTGTTGCTGTTATGATGCATTCTTCACCACTGCGAGCTCTGGTTGAGGTAAGGAGATTGGTCTGGTAGATGTCAAGAGGGCATTCCTAATCCACCATGTCAGATTCTGGATCAGTTCCTGCAAAGTGCAGATGCGGTCCGAAAGGCACCTCTGATGCTTGGCCCACTGAACAAAAAGCCTTCACTGAAGAGCCAACATGTACCGACAGGCATGAGGCACCAGCAAGGGGCATAAGGACAGGAGTTCAAGAAGTCTCAGAACCATCATGGCTGAAACAAGCGCTCACTCCCAAAACATCAGGATCATAGTTTGAACGTCTCAGACTCATTGCTGGGGCAGAAAGGCATTTAATACCAAGATAATCAGGTTAGTCCCTTTAAACGGAATCCTCAACATGGTCGCAACTGGAATGTCAGATTTCTGTTTACTGATCATGAACCCCAATGTGGACAGCAACAAAACTCTCACCCGGAGGTAGTGTGAGACGAACTGAGGTGAGCTCACATTCAGGAATCAGTGTTCGAGGAACAGGAGTACTTGTATACCTTACCTGTAAAGATGGGTAACAACTATAAACATGATTTCTATGACATTGTCCCCTCCACAAAGCAGAGGTACTGCCTGTGTTACTGCGAAATCGACACATAGAAGTATAAGTCCTACAATTTTAAGTGCACCATCCAGACTTCAGGATGCAAGGCCAGCAGCTCCTGGGCCAGCACCATGATTTTGAACATCCCCTTGTAAATAAGCTTTCAAGATCTTGAGGGCCAAGGTCAAACTTCCCAATATTGGCCTCTATATCCCAACCTTCTTGTGACCAAAATGCATTGGGATCAGCAACCCAAACCACCCTCTCCACCACGTGCACCAGTGCACTTGTGCCCTTTGCAAGCACAGTCTGTTCTTTTCTAGGAGGAATATCAGCATGATCTGCCAACGTTCGGGTAAAACCTGGGGGAGGCTGCTTTCCAAAACTGGTGCTCATAGCCCAGGCAACACAGTCTGTAGGGTCCAGTCATGATCTCAAGAAACACTTTACAGCATCTGGCCATTCAGCACAGTCAGGAAATCCTCAGCGGGGTGACAAAAACTTCACTCACCATGTCCCACAGGATATGGGTGGGTAGTTGGTGACCCAAGAGATATACAGCATTTAACGATTGTCCGTCACACCAAACTAGATGCAAAGAAGAATCTCTTCCCCATAGTGTCAATTTTCTTGACCTCCCTGTCCGGTGGCACCAAGAAAAATAACGTAATCTGTAGAGAGTTGAATCATAAGCTTCTCAGAAGTCAGGTGCTGTGTCAAAAAGGTTGGATCACCTGGTGGAGGTCAGTGTCACAGAGCAATAGGGCCACTCACTGGTAGGGCTAAGTAAAATCTGGACCTGGATGCCATAAGGGACTCAGCCAAAGCTTCGGTAACTGGGCGGAAGGGTGTCGAAGTCAAAGGCCCAAGTTGCAAGACCAAAGTTAAAAGGTTAGCCTTAGTTTCCACAGTATGCAACTGTAAATTCAAACAGCTTTGCAGCTCCGAGTACAACCACCACAAGAGAGTTTTCAGTTGGGGCCCCTGACTGCAAATTAAGTATTGTTGCCAAGTGTCTAAACCACTGGCATTCTGCAGGTCAAGATATATGCTGTAATCACTATAATAAGGGGAAGCAAATTGTTCACCTCCTCCTCTTCATTATGAGGAACATGGTCCAGTGCTTGACGAACATTGGAGTCTGAGCCAAAGAGGGGCTCTTTCTTCCTTAAGAACAACCTTTGAGGCAAGGGTACAGGAGGAGAGTAATCGTCCAAGTGAGGCTGTGCCATGTGATCATATTGCATGAGACGGTCAGAGCGGAATTCAGAGCCAGTATGCCTGAAACCGAAACCGACACCAAACCAGGAACTATTGGCAGAGACTGTGGCAAGGGGGATGAGGCACAGCCCTGCACCAGAGATGGAACGAACTGAAGCAGACGGAGGTCAGTCAGTCCAGGACAGGATCAGCTGATGGAAGACCAACTGGAGACCCTTTAGGATCTATGGGGCCAGAGGCATTTGGAAATATCTTGAAAAGTTGCAGCATGACCTCCTTGAAGGCTATAATCTTCTACAGAGTTAAAAATTGCCCAGGCAACTTGCAACACATCGGCTCTATAACTAAAATTGGTCTGAGGTTGGTCCCTTCAAGAGTCTACTGTGATACTTCTTGGTGGAGTAAGAGCGCCAAGGAGGCGAAGAGCCTTGCTCGGACTTTTTATATTTTCTTTTGGGCGTGTTTATGGACTTTGTCCAAAATTACCCTAACAATTAATGACCAACTTGAAGCCTCTGTTCATGTGTCTGAGTTCATAATCCTTGAAGGCCTTCGGATGCATCAGGGAACATATGTAACAAGACTGAGTTTTGTTGGGTACAGAGACACCAAAGGCAGACATTGTGTAGACATTGTGTGTGTCTGTAGTCAACATTTGCTTCTGGTACAGCTTACACCCGGTTGTTTCTGAGGCAGACATCCTTGCACATGGTTTACAGAAGTTTGAATGAAGTTTGAATGAAAAAACTTTGATTAAAAAAAAACTGAACACAGGAGGAGGGGAACCTCTGATCCATGTGGAAGCGTTTGAAAAATAATTACCTGATGACAGCATGCAGCACGGTTGCATCTATATGCAGCTCCATCTCATCATATCCAAAGCAGGACATAGTTGTGACTGAGAAAAAAGGTTCCAACTGCCAGCACACAAGAGAAAATGTAGCTAGTTTTCTGAATTAAGTGCTGGGGACATTCACAGGCTGAGGAATCTGTGGCAAGAAGTATGGAATGGAAAGACGATTTGTAGAGCGCGATAGTTACCCTGAGGCGTCCTAGCGCTAACAGACACTATGAGCAGGGGAGGTGGGCAGCAGACCTAGTTGGGTTTTGAGAAGAGAAGGGTATTTAGTAGTTTGCGGAAAGCCAGTAGGTTAGATTCTGCCCGCAGGTGGAGGGGGAGGGAATTCCAGAGGCCGGATGCATTGTACGAAAAAGCACGGCCTCCGCATCTGGCTTTCTTGATCCTAGGGACCGTGAGTAGGAATGAGTTTGATGATCTGAGCTGCCTGGCGGGAGAATATGGGATTGCCAGGGAGCGATTGATGGGCAGGCCGGTTTCCCAGATTACTCGGTGGATGGTGCATAGAGATTTAAATTCAATTCTTCGTCTGATTGGCAGCCAGTGTAGGCTCCTTAGTTCATTCCTCACTGATGTTCGACGGGGAATTTGGAGCAGTGTGCGGGCCGCACAGTTCTGCACAATCTGCAGTGTGTTTAGGGTCGATTGAGGGGCCCCCAGATACAGCGCGTTTCCAAAGTCCAGTCTAGACATGATAAGTCCCTGGATCATGATCTTCCTGGCCTCGAATGGCAATACGGGGAGAATCTTCCGAAGTACCCTTAGCAAACCAAAGCAAATCGCTGAGAGTTTTGAGGCTTGGGCATTGAAAGTGAGAGCTTTGTCGAGCCAAATGCCCAGGCTCTTGATTTCGTCTTTGGGCACCGGGGGGGAACCCAAAGTGGGGGGCTAGAGTAGTATGAGAGTCAGGGGGGAGGGGTTGCCCAGGATCATTAGCTCGGTCTTATCGCTGTTTAATTTGAGATGTGACATGGTCATCCAGTTGGAGACCTCCTCTAGGCATGTTATCAGATTGCCGGGGTTGGATTCCAGTTGGTTGAGGGACACCACCAGCTGGGTGTCGTCCGCGTAAGTGACAATTTGCACTCCAAACGGTCGAACGACACCCGCTAGTGGCTCCATATAAACATTAAACAGCGTCGGGCTTAATGAGGAGCCCTGGGGCACACCGCAAACGAGAGGTTTGCTCGGTGAGGTGAAGTCGCCCTCAAACACTTGAAAGGAGCGGTCAGAGAGAAAAGATTCTAGCCAGGATCTGGCCTTACCCGACACTCCGATGTTTGTTAGACGTGACAGTAGTGTACTGTGGTTGACAGTGTCGAAGGCGGCACTTAGGTCCAGGAGGATTATGGCTGCAGAGCCCCCCCTGTCCATGATCATCCGTGCCTCCTTCGTCACTGCCAACAAGGCGGTTTCGGTCCCATGTTTGGGCCGAAAGCCTGTTTGTGAGTCGTCGAGCAGGTGACTAGTTTCAATATACTCCATTAGTGCAGAGTTAATATGTTTTTCTAGTACCTTGCTTGCCCAGAGGAGGAGTGAGATTGGACAATAATTTTTGGGATCAGTGTGGTCAAGGGTAGGTTTTTTTAAAAGAGCTTTGACCATTGCCTGTTTCCAGGGGGTGGGACTGAGCCTGCAGTGATGGAGGCATTGAGTAGGTTCAGTAGAGTTGGAAAGATGTTTTCATTTACCATATCAATGGTTCGTGGCGGAGCCGGGTCCTTCGGGGAACCTGATTTTACCTGAGGAGCAATGAGATTGAGTGTGGCCATATTGATCTGGGGAAAAGACTGCAGGGAATGAGTAGGATGGATCTCAGGGATGGATGAGGACTCCCTCTGAGAAAGGGTGGAGTGTGTCTGGAAGGAGGAATATATCAATTGAATTTTTTCAGAGAAGTAATTGGCTAGGTCATTGCAGCGGGACTGTGCATTCTGAGAGTTGGGGAGCGGTTCTCGCCGTTTCATAAGAGTCTTTGCAATCCTGTAGATTTCTTTGGGTTTAGAGGCGGCGAGATTAATTTCCTCTGCAAAGAAAATTGCTTGGTCGGCTTTAATCTCCTTTTTGTATGACCTAATCAAGTCTCTGTAAATGGCTTTGCTAGCGGAAGAGAAGTCAAGTCTCCACTTCCTTTCCAGACGTCTACATTTATTCTTGAGTTCCCGCAATTCCGGGGAGTACCAGGGGGCGGTTTTGGTGGTCCGCTTTGCCTCCATCGCTGCGCGGTCTCGGCGTGGGCTGCATATGTACTCTTAGGAGGGGAGCCGGGGGCGTGTCTCGCTCTCTCCCCGTTCCGCCCTCCACTCAAGCAGCCCTGGGCTGTGGTGGACCGGGGTCGGATCGGGACGCGGGCGGCGAAGGGGCTGAGATCTGGAAGGTGGCTGGGCTAAAAAGTTCGAGGTACAGATTAAGCTTTAAGCTTTCAGCTTCAAAGTGCCGGATTCTATGGTTCAGTAGTGCAGGTTAAAAAGCGATTCCAATCTGTAGAACAGCGGATACAGTAGAGATTTCAATTTTTAAAAATATCACGGAGACACACACAGTTCCCACATCAGAGTACGGCCACTCACACATACAGCGCTCATGTAGTATCCATCAGAACCTGAGGAAGAACATCAGTTGCTACATGACCTATCATGGCTGTAGACTGCCAGGGCAGTAGTCAGCTCTGGAAGACATTGAGAAAGAACTCATTATCCTTTTTCAGGGTCAGTAAGTTGTCTCGATATTCCTAGATTGGTCTGCAGAATATTATACCACCCACTGTACTATTCTGCTGGTGAAACTGAAAGAATGGTTTAGGATTTCTGGAAATGCTTAAACTGAATTGTTTTTCCATTGTAACCAAATTCAGCTGATGCCTTGACCCTCAGAATCTTCCCCCTTGTGTAAAACACTGAGGTAATCCATCAAGGCTCTTCACCTTCCAAACTGCTGTTCAATTGTTATGTCGGTTTCTTGATACAACTCCTGGAGTATTGTAGGATACATTTCCATGTGCATGCAAATAATCAAATCTACAACCCCCCTGAAAAAGCACTTCTTCAAGAATCAGACAACATCCAAGAGTGGATGAAAAAAAGCATACTGCGCTTTAACAAAAATATGCTTGTGGAAGGACACCAACCCACATCGCTCCATTCTAAATGGCTTACACTCCATGCTAGCTACAACACTGAAAGCCAAAACCATTGAACTGATGTTTTAGGATAACCTCTACACTTCATGAATCAATTCTGTAGGTGGTGAGGAAAATATAAATGTGGAAACTAGAGGGAATGTTATGATTGGTTGAGGGTACCTACAAATGAGAAATTAGCTGATGTCCTTTAAAAGACAAGACTACTTTTCTTTAACAAAGGACTTGAAAATGAAAAAAAAAATTACATTTACTACAGTTTGCTCTGTGGAAAAACTGGAACAGTTGTTTCAGTATCTAGGCTGAATCTTTGTTCCAGGGCTCTGTCCTACAGTTGCAGCAATTAACTAGATAACAAAGAAAAATGTAATTTTTGTTCTTTGAGGACAGCATGCTTTGCCTCATGGGAAGCATGTGTAACAATCCTGTAACATGTGGATCTGCTGAGAAGTTGAAGGCTTCCCAGTTAAGTGGCATTCTTTTTTTAAATATTATCTGTGCTGGTTGAGAAAAAGAGTCCTGTGTTGTTTTCAACTGAATTGTGATCACAGAACAGTCTAGAATAAACCGAATTCATGGAAATTAAAATATTTTATTTGGCCCTAAGCATTTTATTTGCAGGACAAAGACCCACCATTGCTATTTGCACAAAAATGCAGTGACCGAAACATCCCTCCAAAAAATATGTAAGGCTCCACTGAATCTAGTATCACCTTATCCCGCTCTGAGCTTTTTCACCTCCACAAAGAATGCCAAAAGAAATTGCGCCACCAGTAGCCAACCTCTAACTGGCCTCGCTGTATAAGGCTGCAAGCACAACCGCTGACTTGACTCCAGCTTAAGGAATCCTTAAGAAGAGAACAAGTGGATGGAAGGTCCGGTTTGGTTTTCAATAACTGACCTCTGACCTGAAGATGTTGGATTCCGTCTGTCTTGTGCATAGTTTGGCATACCAGATTGTTGTGTCCTGAAGGTGGGGAATGACCGCCCTAGGGGTAACAACTGGGGGCCTACACTTTGGGGCATCTAAGTCTAACTAGGCCTGACACGTGGCCCTAGAAATAACTGAGACGGACTCTGGGAATAACTTGCTGGCTCTCCGTGCGCTCGTCTCTGAACTGCGTACGTGCGTGCGGGGCCTCTCTTTATTATACCAGGTCACATGACTTTAACACTGCACGCCCCTGGCGCCAGGGGCGGATCATATCCCCAGAACATAACATTCCTCCTAAAACAAGAAAAACCAACAACACCAGCAACACTCTTGGTGGGCAGTCTATTATAGCATTATTCATAGACTCCGGGTTCACTTTTCAAAAACTACTGCCAACAGGTAGGGCATATTACCGAACATTGCACTTAGCACTGGTACATGAAACAGTCTTACGTGAGATAATCGCGTAGCCGGCAGGAGGGCGTTGGGTTTCTTCTCAGCCTTTGATGCACGCCTCGCTGGCTTGAACAGTCTGTCTCTGGGGCAACATTTTCCTCGGGCGCCTCCATGTCGGCCCCCTCCGGATCTGGAGTGCCCTCGAGGGCCTCAGCGCCATCCCCCGCCTCTTTGATCACTGCTCTCGAGGTGTTACTCTGGGTGACCTCGGGACGGGGCGTTAGCTCCTGGCATGGCAAGTTCGTTGCAGTTTCAGTTTCATCAGGCAGCGTTGGGGAATCCGTTGGCGTCGGCTCCCCGTGAAAGTGTTTGAAATGAGATACGTTTCTGGTTACTGTCTCTCGTCCTCGGACCACAGTGATACGGGTGCCTTTCACACCAATTACTCGCCACGGTCCTTTTTCATAGTTCAGCCTGAACTTTCCACTGGTCACTCGGTTGCGAAGAAGTACCACATCCCCTCTGCTGAAATGTGTCGTTATCGCCCTTCTCTTCCGGCTGATCTTGGCAAAAGCGGCCTTTCTCTTGTTCGCGAGTATTTCTTTATTCACTGCATCCGGTGACCACTGGGGATGGTGAGGAATGGAGTCAGGTATTACCCGTCCCATGAGGAGGTGTGCCGGGGCTATCCCCGTGGTTGAGTGTGGGGTTTGCCGGTAGCTGAGGAGAAACGTGAAGATGGCCATCTCCATGGACTGGCCTTTGTCATGGGCAATACGAATCACTTTGTTCAGAGTTCTCATGAAGCGTTCAGCTTCCCTGTTGGCTTGAGGCCAGCGAGGGGTGATGCGTCGATGTCGAGTGCCCAGGGATGACAGATAAGTGGCCAGGTCTTGCCCTTGAAATGGGGGCCCATTGTCTGTGCGGAGCTCACGCATGGCCCCGTGAGTAGCAACAATCTTTTCTATCTTCGGGATGACACTCTCAGCACTTGTACTGGAGACTATCTCCACTTCCGGATATTTGGAATGGTCATCAATCATTACCAACGTATATCTGCCATCAGGGAGGCTGCCAAAGTCCATGCTGACCCTCTCCCATGGCTGTTGGGGTCGGGGCTCCACTATAATCGGGGCTTCACGAGGAGCCTCTCCAGTCACTTGACACGCAGCACACGTCCTCACCACATTCTCTACCATGTCGTCCATCAGGGGAAACCACACCTTTGTTCGCAACCTTGCCTTGGTTTTAACCATTCCTTGATGACCTACATGTGCCAGCTGGATTACTTGGTCAGTCAGGGCCGTGGGTATCACTATGCGATGCCCTCGTAGCAGGCATCCCGCTTCATCTTCACTGAGTTCTTCCCGGACATGGTATAGGCTTTCCATTATCTTCTGAGCATCTGGAGTGAGCACCTTCCATCCCTCCTTGGCTCGGTGCCAGTTGGCCGTGTGGAGAATTTCCTTGGCCCTCTGGAGACAGGCATCTTGTGCCGTGGCATTCACAACGTCCTTTATGGAGAGGGGACGAGGGCATGATCGCGCTACCACCCATTTGACATAGGCCTCCGTCTCTTCAGCCTCATCCATCTCTTCTGGGGTAGCTGGCCTGGGGTGTCGCGATAGATAGTCCGCCGGGTTCTTCGCTCCTGGCTGGTATTCAATGGTGCAGTTGTATTCCTGCAATTGGAGCAACCATTTTTCGATACGAGGCGGCGGCTTTGATGAGGTTCCTGAGAACAGGGACAGTAGTGGTTTGTGGTCAGTCACCACCGTGAAGGGCTTGCCATAGATGTACAGATGGAAGTGTCTGCACCCCCAATGAATGGCGATCGCTTCCTTCTCGATTTGCGAGTACCGTTGCTCAGTGTCTGTGAGGGATCTACTCGCAAAAGCGACAGGTGTCCAGTCTATGTCATCCTTCTGCTTTTGCATGAGGACAGCTCCCAATCCAACAGGCCCAGCATCCACCGCAATGAGAGTGATGTTTCGAGGGTCAAAGAATGCAAGCGTGGTGTTACTGGACAGAGAGTCTTTGATGTCTTGGAATGCCTTCTCCTGCTCCGGTCCCCAGTTCCATGGAGTGGAGTCCTTTGTGAGGTCACGGAGGGGAAGCGTAAGATTGGCCAAATCTCTGATGAACCTGCCACAATAATTGACCATGCCCAGGAAACTCCGGACTTCGGTGACTGTCTTGGGGGGTGGTGCATCTTTAATGTCTTTCACTTTGTCCGGGTCTGGGTTAACGCCATCTGCAGAGAAAATGTATCCAAAGAATCCTATTCTGCTCCATAGGAACTCACATTTTTCTCTGTGGAGCGTGAGTCCTGCATCTCTGAGCATTCGAAACACTTGAGTTAGCCGGTGATTGTGTTCGGTAATGGTGCGGGCGTGTATCATGTCATCACTGACGTTTATCACTCCGGGTATTCCAGCAATCAATTCTTGGATGACATTCTGGAACACCTCCGCTGCGCTGGAGATTCCGAAGCTGAGTCGAGTGTACCTTCGAAGACCAATGTGGGTCGAAAAAGTGGTAATGTTCCGCGACTCCAGGTCCAATACCAGCTGGTGATATCCTGACCGTAGATCTAATTTCGAGAACCAGCAGGCTCCTGCCATCTCTCCAATAAGGTCATCAATGGTGGGTGTGATGTGACGCTCCCGTTTTATGGCGGCATTGGGAAGGCGCATGTCCACGCAGATCCTGACCGCCCCTGGCTGTTTCGGTTTCCGGGTGACTACGATGGGCGAGACCCAGGGAGTGGGACCAGAGACCTTCTCAATGATGCCCGCCGCTTCCAATTTATGGAGTTCTTCTTCTACCAGCGGCCGAAGATGGAAGGCGATGCGACGGTGTCGCAGAGCCACCGGCTGCACCGTGGGATCAATGTGTAGGTGGATCTCCCGGCCCTTGAACCGTCCGATGCCCTCAAAGAGATCCGGGTATTCCATGAGGAGTTGTTGGACTGACTCCTCATGGACTCCGAAAGCAAACGTCACCACGCCGAGGTCTTCGGCTGCCCTGCAGCTCAACAACATGCCTTGACCTTCTTCCGACACAAAGATGTTTGCTCTGACGGTCTTGTTCCCATGGCGGATGGCCGCTCTGAATTTCCCTTGAATCTTGAGAGGGGTGTCTTGTCCATATGCAAAGACGGTGATGGGGGTAGGGCTCAACGCCGGAGGCGTGGTCATGGTTCTGTAGAGTGAAGCGATCATGAGATTTATGGATGCACCTGTGTCCACTACCGCCATTAGGTCTTGGTCTGCCACCTGTATGGAGCATTGAGGTAGCGGTCTGGTGCGACGGGCGGCGGTGCCGATCATATGTACCTTGTGTACCGACCGTTCTTCTTCCTCATCGTCATCCATGTCGCTGTGACTCTGTTCCCCTTCCGTTATGGCCTGCACAGCTGGGCGTGGCTTGCGGAATTTTTTCGATCGGCACACCTTTTCAAAGTGGTTTTGTTTGCCACATCCCGAGCACCGCTTGCCTCGTGCTGGGCATTCTGACATCGGGTGCCGCGGGCCTCCGCAATAACCACATGAATGTCCCGATGCTCCACCCGGGGTGGGCGGTCTCTTGTGCCACTTGGTGGGCGTTTGGGCCTGAATCTTATTGACTGGTTCCACTTTGACCGATGCTTGCAAGGCAGCTTCCATATGCGCGGCCCTGGCCTTGGAAAGTTCCTTCGTGCGGCCAAGAGTTAAGATATCGGCCAGCGGCTTGCCAGACTCCTCCAGTATCCGTTCTCTCAACTTGGCCGAGGCACAGCCCTGTATAATTTGCCCACGGAGCTCTCTGTGGTATCTTGAAAGCCACACGTCAGCGCCAACTTTTTGAGTCTGGTGTGGTAGGTGTCTAATGATTCCTCCGGCAGCTGACGCGCTTGTCTGAATACAAAGCGTTCATAGTCTTGATTAGCCATAGGCTCAAAGTGGGCATTGAGGGCATTTATCAATGTGTGATGCGTTTTGGGGGTCGCCTCTGGAAGGGTCCGAGCAATAGAGTGGATGTCCTTGCCCCCTAGGTGTAACACCATGGCCCTCTTCTGTTCCTTGTGGGTTTTCGTTGCCTCGAAGAATACCAGGAGCCTGTCCACCCACTCCTTCCATCTCGGGGCAAGAGCCGAAGGCGCACCCTCCACCACAAACGGTTCGATGGGCGGAATCGTGGCCATCCTCCAGGGAGCGCTAGATCAGGTGACCACCGGGCCACGGCAGTACCCGAGGCGTTGCGCGGGGTGATCAGACGCTGGTCTGTACGGAGCACCGGACCGGCTGCACCCGCAGGTATGGCAGCCCGTGGCCGTGGAGCGAGCCACAGGGATCCCGGGAATGCGCGTGCGACCGGCGCACTTTCCACGGGCGGGCAAGGCCAGTGGCAGGACGGGCACACGGGCACACGTCGCGTCCGCCAGACGCGGGAGAGGAAACAGGGCACCGCCCCGATCCACGGGCCAAACGGACTGAAGCGCGCTTCACGCACGAGCCGGGGGCACAGTGCGGCGCTGGGGGTGAAGCCACCGGAGAGAGAGCGTGTCGACTGGGCAGACACACCGATGCACACTGCAGACAGGCGCTGGGCAGCACTGCTCACCTGCCAGACTCCAGGGCTCGAAGTCGCCCCTCCAGGCGCGCTGCGTGTTGGTGGGGTACACCGCAAGGCACGAGCACCACGAGCCAAAGGACGGGCTCGCAGCCGCCCCACGGTGCAAGAGGCAGGTACACCCACCAGGCGAGGATCCAGCACCCACCCTCGTCGCCAATTGTTGTGTCCTGAAGGTGGGGAATGACCGCCCTAGGGGTAACAACTGGGGGCCTACACTTCGGGGCATCTAAGTCTAACTAGGCCTGACACGTGGCCCTAGAAATAACTGAGACGGACTCTGGGAATAACTTGCTGGCTCTCCGTGCGCTCGTCTCTGAACTGCGTACGTGCGTGCGGGGCCTCTCTTTATTATACCAGGTCACATGACTTTAACACTGCACGCCCCTGGCGCCAGGGGCGGATCATATCCCCAGAACATAACACAGATCTCAGGAGTTAAACAATGTTCACGCCACAGCATATGCGAGTTTACGAAACCATCGCAAATACAGCCTCTAAACTTTTAGTACATCTGTATTTGTCCTATAATATTTCTAAGTGTAAAAATACCAACTTTGACCAGATTGGGAACACTCGTAGTCCGGCCTATCATCGTAAGTAGATTCTGAGCGGACAAGAAGCCCAAAAACAAAAATCTAATTTTTATGGCTGGCGTTATACAGGCTATAATACTTATGTACAGGGGCTTTTACTCAGCCCTCTTTATATATTAGTCTTGTGCAGAATCACCTACATTTTATTTCCACGCACCATAGTAGACAACATGGGGCAATGGGACTGCCCACTTCATCCATTGTTTCCCTTCCGAGGGAGTGACCATGCAGAATATCATCACTATAGATAGTTCCCTTTGATGATGGGGACTTGTGGTCCAATTTCTCTTTAAAAAAATATTAAAACATTATCCTTTTTGTTGAAGAGACTGGCAGTTTTCAAAAGACTGCTACTGGCCCTTGCTTGCTCTGTGCCTTATTCCGTATGGGCACTGCAAACGGAGCCCATCGCTGAATGAGCTTTAAAACCATTCAAAGACGGCCGTCCATGCATGCGCATGGATGCCCATATGTGAATGTTGTTTTTTGTTTTTTGGGGTTAAAGAACTAAATAAATAAAAGATGTACGCCTAGATGTGAGCATGCACACGTGTAATCAGCCACATTTCAATAGTATCAATAGCATTGTAAAACTTAATTACAAAAACCATTTCAAGATGGTTACCCAAGTTTGTGCAAGCATACATTTTGAGTCTTTTTTTTTAAATAGTTATAAAAAAAAAAGAAATCATTAGCAAAGCCTTAAGGTTTGTTGCCAATGCAATATCCTTCGGGTTTGCCCATGCTTGTTTCAATTTTCCCAAACACTATAAATGCACATACCTTACTACGGAGTTAAAGGCTTTTCTGCTTTCAGCATAACATTCTAACCGTTTCTGCGTTTTCTTTCATTTTTGTGACTTTTATTATGGCATATTTACCATTTTGACGAAACTAGTTTTTCAACTTTAATTTCCCTATTTGGTAACCATATTGCAGTTTGTTTGTTTTGTTACACATAAACCCATTCGCTATTGCTAGAAAGTGCTTTCCACTCGAGTCCTGCCATGAAAGAGAAGCCAAGGTTACCAATGGAACCAGTTTGACTTTCTAGTTTCTGTTGTTTAGGCAGCATGGGAGATTAGTAAAACCTCATGTCAAGCTTGCAACTTCTGTTTTACATAAATTACCAGTTCGAGTCCTTACATTAGCACTAAGGCAACCAATGCAACGTTTGCCCATCCAGCTAGGGAGGTACTTGGAAGCTGCTAGGACTGTATAATCTGTATATCTATATACCCAGTGGCGGTTGTGACTGGATAGTTATAGTTAGGAACTCGTTTCCTTAAGAAAAGCATTTTTGGTTTCCTCATAAATTTCACGAAAAAAAGTTTCATCCACCTTAACGTCTTCCTGGAAAGTTTTGGGATGATTGATTGAGCGGGAGCCAATAAACATGGGAGGGGTCCCAAAACGTTTATCCGCATTCATTTTTCCATTGGAAATTTAGACACCATCTTATGACTCTGGACTGAGTCCTGAGTCATAGAAAAACATTAAAAAGATATAAGGGGGCAGGATATCCCCACTCAAGCCCCTTATATCTTTTTAAAAAAACATCACATCCACACCCTCGAAAGGCCTCAGGGACCCATCCCCTGGGGCAGCTCCATAGCTGTGCCCTGGGGACCCGACCCACCGGATACAGTTTCCCTGCCCACAATAGTGCGGGCAGAGGAAAAAAATGTGTGCATCTCATAATGCTAAACACAAAGAAAGAGAGAGAGGAAAGAACAACCTACCCATATCCTCCCTGAGTAATACTAAACACTATGAAAACCAGATCCAATTTGGAATGTGGTGGTTCCTGTGAACAGTATCAAAGAGATTTTGGAGTAGACTCCTCACCGACAACTTATCGTGGCACGCTTCATAATAGGCACACATCCAAACCACAGTAGGTGACTACCATCGTGGTGAACTCAACCATTATTGGGAGTTCTAAATCACAACCAGATATGTAGCAGGGATTCAGAAAACATAAAAATGGCTTAGTGTTTTCCTAAGGAATTTTCCTTTCTATTCAATGAGTACCCTAGACACGGTTAACAACAGAAAGTTCGAAGGTGTTCGATGAGTGATAATGGCTCATCCACCCTTATAAAAGGGCGAATATGTTTGGGCCTCCTTTTAAAGCCTGTTCGGGTCTTAGGCCTTCGGCTGGACTGCCAGCAACTATGCCGCGCTACTCATTAGTACCATGCAGAAAATTGAGGCCTAAGGATCTCCCCTAATCAAAGTCCCTTTTTGGAAAGAACCCTGAGGTAAATAATTGTAGATGCAAAAGTATGGGGAATATTAGACCACATTAAAACCCATTTTATTTTTATTTATTTATTTGTTTAGTTTGTATAGCGCAAACAGCTACCCAACAAAGGGTTTCCCGGCGCTTGTGATTCAGTGAAAGGGAGTTGGTCAGCGGACTTAGATGTTGAACAGCCAGGTTTTTATGGCTTTTCTGAACCTGAAATAATTAACCTCTGAGCGCAAAGCTTGTGGCATGGAGTTCCACAGGGAGGGACCAAGGTAAGCAAAGGATCTACCTCCCATGCGTGATAGTCTTATTTTGGGCACAGCAAATTTGTTCGCTGTAGTAGATCTCAGCGTCCTGGATGGATGGTAACGTTGTACCAGACTTCGTAGATATTTAGGAGCTTTATTTGCTGAGCATAAAGCATAGTGATTTGAATTTGATTCTGTTCTCAATTTTTAACCAGTGCAATTCACGTATGAGTTTGGTAGTGGGTGCTTGGATGGGAATTTTACCTAGCAGTCTTGCAGCAGCATTCTGCACAGTTTGTAGTTTGCGGACTGTGGCTTTGTTGGATCCTAAGTAAAGTACATTGGCGTAGTCCAATCTGGATGTAATTAGGGCGTTAATGACAATTCTTTTAGTATGATCTGGTAGCATCCAGCAGATTTTCTTTAGCCACCTCAAGATGACGAAACAGGTGGCTGATGTTTTAATAGCCTGCTGGTGCATACTGAGTGTGTCATCAACCACAAAGCCAAGGTTTCGGGCCTGATTAGTTGGAATAGGAGGAGAGCCCATTTCTGGGGGCCAATGTTGGGGTCCCCAGAGTTCTTTATTTTTTCCTAGGATTATAAGTTCGGTTTTTTCACCGTTCAGTTTTAAAAAATTATTTTTCATCCATCCAGCGATTTTTGTAAGTCCTGTTCTCAAGGTAGAAGGATCATTATTGCCAGTTGGTGGAAGGGAAAAGAGAAGCTGAGAGTCATCAGCATAAGAGAACATTATCAGCCCAGTATCCTTAGCTATTTTAGCAAGAGGGCTGATATATAAATTAAAAAGCAGTGGGCTTAAAATTGAGCCTTGAGGGACTCCATGTTTAAAGGTATAGGTATCCGAATACGTAGAGTTTGAGAAGATATTTTCAAGTAAGGATGTGATCCAATTTAATGCAGGACCACAGATGCCCATTGAACGAAGATTTTTTATTAGTACCGCATGTGAAACAGTGTCAAATGCGGCACTGAGGTCTAGGAGCACCAGTGCCACTGTTTCACCCTTGTCTATCATTAGACGAATATTTTCTGTGACACCTAGGAGAGTGGTTTCTGTTGAAAAACCTGCTCGGAAGCCAGATTGATGGGGAGGTAACAGATCATGTGTCGTTATATAATTTGAAAGACAGCGGTGAACATGCTTTTCTAGAATTTTTGCAAAAATGGGTAAGAGAGATATTGGTCGGAAGTTTGCGGGTACCTTCGGGTCTGCATTAGCTTTTTTTAGAAGGGGATGGATCATGGCATGCTTCCACTCCTGTGGAACACATTCTTCTTGCAAGGATTTATTTAGAAGGTCTGTGATGGTAGATAAGGCTTTTATACTAAGTAATTTTAAGATGGAACAGGGTAGCGGGTCTTTTGGCGAACCTGATTTTATCGTACTTAGAAGTTCGGTGACAGTGTCAACGTTGAGTGTTGGCCAAGCACTCAGGGAAGGGGTAGAGGTTATATCAGAAGGGGTGGGAGAATTGATCTCTTCACTGTCAGAACTGTTAGCATCACTACCGCCAAAATGATGATCTTTCTCATGATTTTATTTTAATTATTACCTAACTCTCCATGAGTGACGACTACATGATTTGATGTACCTGGTGAAATGTCAGTGATATTATATTACTTTGTTCTCAAACTCTGTGGGAAGATTGGGTCCTGTGTGTGAAAAACATAGTGCAACACTGCAAAACTACTGCAAATTCACACAACACATGTAGGCATACAATAGTGTCAATTATATTGAACGTTGCTGGCCCATTCATACCACTTACTTTTACTTCAAAGGTGGTTCAAGCTTTATGCGTGCAGATCAGGGAGGAATTTCCCTCTAGTCACACACTGTTGTGTAGTTCCTATAAATCTATATAGGACCTGCGCATCTAGACAACATAAACTGTGGATTTGGTGTCCAGACTGATTCCAGGCACCCCCACCGGATATGTTCGCCTGTATACCAGCTAGCTCACAGTGCCACTATGAACATCGCTTACCAAGGAGCAAATAGTTTCTGGCAACTATCGAACATGAAAACCCTGACCCCTTAGGGATCGTGGAAACAGAGCAATACTTTTCGCTCAGTCACTCGTGCTCACTTTGCTTCAGAGGTATACAAATTATAAACAATTGGGACGTTTCAAATAAGCATTTATTGAACCAGTGTCATTTTAGTGTGAAATACCTGTGCTGCAACAGTCAAAAGATAGAAACAGATATATACGGTTATGAGCACCAACAGAGTAAATTGATGGTAAAATTCTACTACGGTGCTAAAACAATGAATATATGCAGGCATATAAATGCATGACAGTAATGATGCGTACGTCTACAATGCTAACCCAAACTAAATGTACCTAAATGTACCTAGTGTGTGTGTAGGTGTATATCCAAGAATCCCCTAGCATAAAGCCAACCCCATTACCTGAAGTGAGAAAATAAAGGACCCCATCTTGGTCTCGAGTTGGACACCCCGCGAGGGATGTCAGACCACTGCGTCCTGGAGTATCTGCTTGCAGGGACCTCAGCGTCTCGTGTCAGCATGGAAGTCTTTCTCCTCTGCCTCCCCTACAAAGATATGGTGCTTATATATTCAAAAGGTACCCTCAGGGGTCCTACCTTACTGTGTCATGTCGGTCGAGGAGGACGATAGGGATGACCCTTATACATAGTTATTATGCAGAAGATGGTAGTTCAGCTGTGATTCTAAAAATCCTCATGCATAATAAATTAGGCTAGTTTTCAGAGAAAACCATACCACATTTATGCAGCACCTAACTAGGTAAAAGGTTAGCACAATACCCGTTATACAGTACAATGGGAGGGTAAATGTAGGTGAAAGGTTAGGGGCCTATATTGGGGTACATTGCGAATCATGATTCTAAAAATCCTCATGCATAATAAATTAGGCTAGTTTTCAGAGAAAACCATACCACATTTATGCAGCACCTAACTAGGTAAAAGGTTAGCACAATACCCGTTATACAGTACAATGGGAGGGTAAATGTAGGTGAAAGGTTAGGGGCCTATATTGGGGTACATTGCGAATCATGACAACACTTATATAAAATGAGAAATAAAAGCATCCAAGGGAATCGAGTTCCACTTTCAGTACGTTAAAGATTGTCATTAAAGACTATGGTATCTTCTACACTATAGAAAAAAACTAATAGGGGCAAGTGGCAGCTGTGTTGTGCGCCGCGCTAGCTGCCTCTCTGGCTAATTTGGGAGAAATGGAAAAGAGCGGGAAAGAAACCTCGGATGCCCTT
Organism: Lissotriton helveticus; assembly: GCF_964261635.1. Classification (NCBI taxonomy): domain Eukaryota; kingdom Metazoa; phylum Chordata; class Amphibia; order Caudata; family Salamandridae; genus Lissotriton; species Lissotriton helveticus. The sequence continues at coordinate 1,477,811,190 of NC_136065.1, forward strand.
TAGTGCAAAATGTTCCAACTCATCTATTTTTTTTAAGAAACCGGCCAAAGGTACCTGACTATCATATTGTCGGCAGTTCCCTCGTGGACGGGAGAGGCTGTTCAGCGGCTGGCATAAGTGGTTGGCAGCTTGCTCAGTTCTGCTGCTCAGAGTTTGAGGGGTTTGAAGATGCCGCCAAAAGGGAGCAGGCCAACGAATGAGCGAGCTGAGTCTGCGGCATCCGCCGCTGCGTGTATGGCGGTTCGTAATTGGAAGCCAGCACCAGGATGGAAGACGCCAAAAGTTGCCACACAGGCAGCAGAGAAACCTGAAGTCAGCACCGACGATCAGAAGCAGGAGCTGTATGAAAAGAAGGGTGTGCATTCTAGTGTAGGTCCGGCAACCTCACCTTTGGACCTGAGGAGCATGCTAAGCAGCTTGGTAGCTCTCCCCGGAGAACTGTAGACAAAGTGCTATCTTCATCTCTACAAAGAGAGAGTAAGGCTGGGGAGAGGGGATCATTGAGGGAAGAAAGTGAGGAGGCTAGGCTGAAAGGCCTAGAGACTCCTATAGTACGATTGTTAGATGTGGGAGCTCAGGCTTCAATTTCTCAGCGGGACTCCGAGGTTGGCACCAACAGAAGCCAGGAGCAAGTGGCTCTAGTGCAACAGAGACGGTTCCCCAAAGGAGCGGAAACGTTTAGTTCACTGACGGACGACTCTGCCCCCGATACCTCAGGGTAGTTGTAATAGTATTTTGGCTAAACCATCTACGCAAGAGCATATGTTCTTGCTAAAAAGGCAAAGTGAAAAATTGAAGACGAGTGGTAGGGGGCCTGGATCAGACTCAAATATTACCCTGCAGCTAAAATAGGATTATCTGCCACAATATAGATATATAGATATACAACGAAGATGATAGGGAGCAAACAGGTACCCTGCAAGGGGAGGGGGTGCCAGCAGGCGCGGGGTGGCAGATACTCCCAACAGATACTCTCAACATGATCTCCACAGAATAGAGAATAAGAGAGCTCACCTGGTCACAAAGTTACAGGGTGCTTTACGCAAAGTTAAGAAAATTTGCTCTTAAATGATGGGGCAGATTTTGGCTGTGGAGGAACAGGCGGAGGAAACTACCACCAAGATCGGGACAGTGGAGAAACGGCAGAATACTCAGGAGTCTAAGTTGGCAGATATGATGTGGAAACTGGAGGATTTTGAGAATCGCAAATGAAGGTAAAATTGACGGTTCCTCGGCTTTGCAGAAAATGTGGAGAGGAGCTGTTGAAGGGGGCGTTTCCAGACCTAGTCCAGTGGGACTGGGTAGCAGAAGTGCAACGGGTCCACTGCGTTCCTTTATGTTAATTCCAACAATCTGAGAAGCCTAGAGCAATTCTGGTTTATTTTGGCAATTTTCTTTTAAACAAGCTATTTTTGGTAAAGAAAGACCGGAGGAACGGTTATATGATGGTCATACATTCTTTGTTCAGCCCAACTTCTGCCATGTGACAGTCAAGAGGAGGTGGCACCACAGGCAACTGTTTACACCTTATCAGCAACTAGGTTGTGAAGTGTTCATGATGAATCCAGCCCACCTCAAGTTTATATTTAAGGGAAAGACACTGACATTTTTGTCAGATGTGAAAGCCTAAGAGTTCTTTAAATAAATCTCGGAGAGGGCAAAGGCAGAGTTGATGACTATGGATATCTCATTCACCTGGGTTATTTTCTTTCTCTTTCTCCCTGAGGTGATGGCATCTGTATTTCCAAAGGGTATCTTCCTCTTCTTTTTCAGGAGTTAATGGGAGAGATTTGACGGTAGGGTTGGAGCCGTGAGGGAGAGGGGGGTTATGTTGGCAGGTGGCATCACCAGTGTCATTGTAGACCCACTTGCTCGTGGTAGGGGCTGGGGGGTGAAGGGTGGGGTTTGGGGTGGAGGATGAGGGGAACTGGTGGAAATCGAAAGAGAAGGGGGCATCCAAGTAGCCCAAAGGGTCTTTATATGTAGTAAGGTAGCTGGCAGGCCATTTTTTACTCAGCTGATTGATGAGTAATCTGCAATTAGCTTCAGTTAATATTTGTGGCTTAAACAACCCTAGGAAGAAGCAAAGAGTGAATTTAAATTTACAAGACGTAAAAGCAGAAATTGTGCGTATGAAGAGTACCCATAATGAGGGGGCCAGAAGGCACATTTTGGAGTTTGTGGGCTATCATATTATATGTAGTACTTCGCAAGGGACTGGCACACGTGGTATGAGATTCTTGCATGGAAAGGCAGGTGTCGATTTTCTAAAGATAAGGCAGATAAGTATGGCAGATGGGCTATCACAGAATGTTGTCATGCAAATGGCTCTTTTACACTCTGCTCTAAATATATGTCTGTTGCCGATAATCTGTCAGTGTTCGGCTGACTCAATAGGGAATTAGCCGGTTGGTCGCCTCCACTGGTGATTTGTGGTGACTTCAATATAAATATTAACCCCTTCCATGCTGGTGACGAACCCCAGCCGTCACGCTCCACGGTGCTCGTGTGCTGATGACGACTGGGGTTCGTCACGACCCCGCCCTGTTCGTTCGGCAGCCGCACACGGGGGGAATCGCGGCCGCACAGAAGGGGTTAAGGGGGCAGACTTAAAAGCAGGCGTTAAAGTTTATCAGATATGTAAACCCAAAGTATTTTAGTTTTTGACTCATCTTGCAACACACATGGGTTATATGATGTACGGGCTAAGATGGAGTTAATGGACCCTGGATATACTTTATTTCGGCGCACCATCGGGTTCACGCTCATCTAGACAATTTCTTTAATTTTTATTTCTTTTTTATTGCATAATAAAGACAATACAATAACACTTGACAGTAAAGTGGCACAGTGCATTTGTACAGTTGTGATCATATCGTTACAATAGACCAATACCCTAATTACATTACTTACACTCGTCACTGCTTTGTGTCCGCCTATGTCCAAAACATGCTCAATCCTGCGGGGGAGAATCATTAAACGGTGTACACAACATCCCTCTGCTTTTGTTCCATGCCCCCCAAATCTTGGTCCACTTTTGTGGGCATCCTCTCCCTTCATATATCACCCCCTCCGCCTGTATGCAACAAAACAATGTCAGTTTCCAAATCATGAAACTTGAGCCCAGTGAGTCCCCTAAAGGATCTTGCAATATTGCGCTTTGCCACTACACATCCGAGGGAAACCCAAGTCCGTTCTTTGCCGTCAGGTGGGCTGCATCACATACGTTGAGGAGGCACCATCCGGGCGAAACCTCCATTGTTTTCCCGCAAACTGCCCACATTTTCAATGTTATTTTCCCCCAGTATTTCTGCAGAATCGGGTAACCCCAGCACTGGTGTAAATACTTCCCACCTGGCTGCATCCGTTAGGGCATAGTGAGGAACTTAAGGTGCTCATTTTGACCAATACTACACCTGTATAATATGCACTGTGTAGAAGCTTAAATTGAATTAATTTAAACGGGACCGGATAGCCACCTCTAGGGGGATGCAAGTGCCTCCTGCCTTTCTTCATCTTCTAGATCACCACATCTTCCACCCACTTAGCTCCAGTTCTCCCCAACGTGTCAGGTGTATTCTTACGCATTTTCCTGTAAGTCAGAGAGATCGCTTTCTCCTTCACATAGTCATTGAGTCTATCCTCTAGGGGTGAGGAGACCGGAAGATCTGTACCTTTGGGGACTACCTTCTGTAGTGCATTTCGGACTTGAAGGTATCTAAAAGTTTCCCTCGCACTCAACTCGTAGACCAGCTGAAGGTCACTGAAGGGACCACCCTCCCCCTGCACACACATCCCCTACTTTCGAGATACCAATCAGCTCCCACTTATCGAATCTGGAATATTTTTCTAAGATCCCCAAGCAGTCAGTCTCCAAACGGGGGGTGGCCTGTGTGATAGTGTTTTTCCATCCCAGAGTGGACGTAGCTGCGTGCCATAATGAAACCGTGGTTGCGGTTGGAGTATACACCGGCCCATTCTTCCTCTCCCGTACAGTGCCCTTTGATAAGATTCTGGTGTCATATTATATCTGCCCATCCTGTAGGCTGGCTCTTTTCCTGGCCAATGTACTCGGGTGATTGGTAACTACTAGCTGAGAGGCCCAATAATAACCTTTAATTGCTGGGAGGGCAATCCCAACTTTTAATGAGGTGGGTCAATGAAATGAGGGGGATGCCATAATAGCAAAGAAGGGTCCGAACTTCTGACTCCACGGCCTAAAAAGTACTTGGCTGGGACAGGGTATGGTGCGTTTTGCAAGACATAAACAGAAGCACTTCCCTGCAGCTCGGGGGACACGGTCTTCCAATGCTGCATGTCATCTTACAGGCGATGGAGCGGATCTAGACAATTTTTTATATCCAGTGGGTTATTGCAGGCTTCTCGTATAGATAAATAACCAAGGGTAATGTCTGATCACAAACCTTTAGTTTTAGAAATGGATATATAGTCTCTTCCACATCGTATTGGGGGTTGGTCTTTTGAGGGAGTCCACAGTGTGTGGAGATTTGCCTACTCCGACTTCAGCGGAGAAGGCAAATCTCCGCACTTCCGCAGCAAAGTGGAGTTGCCCAGCCCCCTCCTCCATCCCCCATCAACAAGTAATTCAACTATAATTAAAAATAAATTAAAAACCACTTACCTGTACTGTGGCGTCGCTGGGCTGCCCTCCTCCTCTTCCTCGCCGTCTCGGTAATCCTTGAAAAAACTGCGCTTGTGCAAGCGCGAGCGCATGCGCAGTTTCTCATGGATTACCGAGACGGCGAGGAGGAGGGCAGCCTGGGGACACTCCAGTACAGATGTAAGTGGTTTTAAATTTACTTTTAATTAATGTTGAATTACTTGTTAATAGGGGGGTGGAGGCGGATGGCGTAGCGGGAGTGTGTTCGCACCTCCGTGGACCTCCGTGTAGCCCTGCAACGCCCATTACTTCCAGGGTTAATAAAGACTATGTTAATCATAGAGAAAAGTGAATTCCAATTTTTATGGGCAAAAATATAGGGTGCGCCCCTGCAGGTATAACTTGGGATGCTTTTAAAGCTGGAGTCCGTGGGCAAACGTCAAGATTTAGCTGGTCCCGACAAAAAAGGGAGAAGCCGCTTTTGCAGGAACTTTACAAAACTTTATCAGTGGCAGAGGTAAGGTTTTCAGAAGCAGTATCAAAGGGACTAGGAAGTGAAGAGACCCATTTAATGTTGCAATCGACAAAGCTGCAATAGTAGATATATTGGTAAAGAAAGCAGCAGCTAAATACATAGTTTGGAAAAATAAAGCATGTGAATATAATGTAAGAGTGGGGCACTTATTAACGATCAGACAGTTGATGGCCTATCGTGAGATTAAGGAAATCAGGCACACCAGTCTTGGAATTATTTCTGACCCAGATGGAACATGGACAGCCTTTCATACATTTTATCAGCGTCTATACGCTGCAGAGGAGGTAGAAGCTGGAGGGATATCGGGACATTTGGATCACGATACTGCGAAAATTATTAAATAGGGAGGAGTATCTGGCACGAATTGGCTTTGCTGTCAGTTTTATGGGGTGGACCTAATTTACATGCTTGCAAAATGCCCATGCTTGGAAAATGTAAAAAGAGACATAAGCTGATTCTTTAACGCTAGGTTGGGTTTGCGGATTGCAGTTACGCCCCAACTGATTCTGCTTGGGGTACAAAAATAATAGATCCCCTTTATGGTCAACCCTTTATTTCTCTGGCCATGGCAGTATTAAGGTTGTGCCTAGCAACAGCATGGCTTGACCCAGTTCCTCCATCCTGCAACCAATTGGTGTTGCACCTTATATCTAATTATCATATTGAAATGGCGGTGTATGCTCGAAAAGGTAGACGGTCTACAAAAAAAGGGGCTATGAGCCTAGACACCAATGAGGGAATAGATGGAGACACATTCAGATGGAGAAATGTTAAGGACTACAGCTGAATGCAATGGCAGGGTGGGTCAACAGGGATATAATTCTGATATTAGGCAGTGAGACACAAAGCACTTTTGGTGAGGGTGATACTCCTATGATGAGAGGGGCAGGGCAGCGGGGTTCACTGAGTTTTGTATATTAGTATTTCAATTATGTGTTGAATTCTTACTGGGTGCAGAATATTAAGAGCCCTTTTATCTCTTTTTTTCAATGTTTCTTTTTGCTTGCCTGATATATTGGTCTCTTTGCTTGGATGGGCGGGGTGGGGGAGGTAGTTCCGGTTAGAAGTTATAAATTGTCAATAAAGATTTTAATTTTTTTTTAAAAGATATTAAAGACTCTGGCATCTCATTTATATTGAATAAAAGGGTGGTTTTTGTAAAATAAACATGGCTATCACCATTTTTTGGGATGCGACGGTCTCCTTCATTGTGGCTGCCAACACTGAACTCGCACTATCGTGATTAGGCTAATCCTATGCGTTAGTATGCTGTGCCTAAAGAGGATCTTGTGAACACCTTATATACGCTCTTAGTTCGATACGGTATGACATGAGTAGGCAACTGGTCCCCACTCACGTCGTCAAGGTGGATGTGCCTGCAGATATATCGAAATCATCCCCTTTGCCAGCCACCGAACAATCTTTGTTCCGGTGGCCAGGGTATAAAAAGTGATCGGACTGGCTTGTTACTGCTTGGGAGCGTAATAACAGACCTTGTCAATTGGATCATCACAAGAGATACATTCTTGAGATTCACTATGATGGTGGACAGGAAAACTATTTCTTGCCTAGACTTCGACATCCAGACACCAGCCAACAGCCTTAAAAGTGAGATATACTTCAAACTAACTGATTGTACTAACTTACTAAGATGTGATAGCTTTCACCTGAAGTCTTTGAAAGATAAACTACCTGTAAGACAATTTTTCAGATTAAGGAGAAATTGCACAAATACAAATGGTTAGGATCAGCAAGTGGGGTTTCTGACCAACAAACTAACAGGAGAAGCCACGAAAAGAGTCCGAAGAAACTCCAGACAGCAACTTCACTAATCCTTTGGAAAAAAGTGACCATTTTGTCTATGTCACTACATACAGTACACACTCAATCCAAACGAAAACAAAAATCAACAGACATTGGAGGATCCTTACATCAGGCCCTCAATATATTTAGAAACCATGTTCTACTTTAAACATAGAAGATCACTAATGGATTCATTGGTTCAGACCTAATCATTCTCAACCAAAAAAAGCCCACCCTACAGTCACTTTGGAGTTCACTCTCCGTGTGGACGTTGCAATATTTGTCCTCTCCCGTGACATGTCAAAGAATTGGACCTGGATTTAAAAACACCTTGGCTACTGAAATAACACACACATTGTGATTTAGCAAATGTAATCTATAAGATTGTCTTCACATGCGGGCTAAAATATGTTGTTATGATAACAAGGAAGATTTGCATAAAAATAAACGAGCAAAGAAGCACCCTCTGATGTAACATGCACCACTTCCTTGAAAAGACACATTCAGAAAATGTTCTCATATGGTACATGATCTATAAACTACCCACAAACACACCTAATAGCAAGCTGTTCCACCTAGAGCAACGCTGGATATATTGTCTCAAGAGTGCTGAGAAAGGCTTTAACGATATTATTAAATGGTCTCAACTTTTAGGAGAACAGAGATAGTTTTTATTCTTATCTATGCAACCAGATCAAAGGTTGCTAAAACTACCGTACTGACATAAGATCCTTGGCAACTGTCAGACAACGTTCATGTTACACAAAAAACTAAAGCAATGCCTGTATAAACAACATGCCAGATGAAAAGGATTACTCAAGAAAATGACTATTTCAGAACCTCGAGTCTTTATATTTACAATCGTCACCTCAACATTCATGGGGTAGCGATCATTCAGGAGTGACCATAAATCGCCCAGAAGTGAGATTTAATTTGTGAAAGAATCCATTGTTTTAAGAAAAACATTTTATTTTGAAAAACGGCAAACACAAATGTAATAACTTTTTTTTAAATTGCAAACACAGGAATGAATATTAACATTGATTGCCCATAATCTGATGTAGGCAAGGGAGAAATGCTTGAGGCACCCCTGATCACTCGCATTGCCAACTTTAATTCTAAGTTGTCCGACTCTGCACGCTGAGACCCAGCATACGCTGTCGGCCCATGCCACTGTGTTGTTACAGTCTGAATCAGGAACAAGGCGGTCCGATCATTTTTTATACCCCGGGCACCTAAATACAGATTGTTTGGCAGATGGGGATGACTTGGGTATACCCACAGGCACATACACCTCGTTGAAGTTAATGGGGACGGGAGGCCGGCTCACATCATACCGTCATCTAACAAATTGTGAACATAAGGTGTTAACAAGATCCTCTTTAGGTGCAGCATGATAACTCAAAGTATTAGATCAATCATGATAGCGAGAATACAGTGTTGGCAGCCACAATGAAGGATACCATTACCTCTAAACAACGGTGATAGATTTTCTTTTTTTTAAAACCTCTTATTCAATATAAATGAGATGGCAGAGTCTTTGATGAAAATCTTTATCTTTCTAAAAGTGGACATTGATTCCCTTGAATGTTTTTATTTTTCATAAGTGTGTGAACCACCCCAAAGTAAGGATAAGTGATATGAATAGGATAGCTTCATCCAGTATAATTTACACTTCTGCATGCCCACATGTTTTGTATGATTCTGCAGTGATTTTGCAGTGTTGCACTATATTTTTCTCATATATGAACCAGTCTTCCCACAAAGTTTGAGATCAAAGTATTATAACATTATCGACTCTCCTCCAGCTAGATCAAATCAAGCAGCATCCAAGCATGGAGGGTGAATTAATGAATAAAATAGCATATGTTTTAATGTGGTCCAATATTTCTCATACTTTTGCTTCTAGAATGGTTTTACCACAGGGTTCTCGTCAAGAGAAGACTTTGATTAGGTGAGAGCCTTAGGCCTCAATTTACTGCATGGTACGAATGAGTAGCTAGACAGGGATGCTGATAGACCAGACGATGGCCTCGAACCCGGACGGGCTATACAAGGAGACCTAGACATGTTGACACTTTTATATGGGTGGATGAGCTATTTTCACTCATCTAACACCCTGGATATTTCTCTTTTTATCCATGCCTAGGATACAAAGAAAATGATTTGGGTATACCTTATGAAATTTTTATGCTTTCTGGATACATGCTACAAATCCAGTTATTTATCTAAGAACTTCCAGTTATTATTGAGTCCGCCATGGTGGTATTCACTTACCGTGGAGTGGATATATGCCTATGATGAAGCATGCCACAATAAGTTGAGGTTGAGGCGTATACACCAAAATCTCTTTAATTCTATTAATGGGAACAACCACATTATAAATTAGACCTGCGGCATGCGAGAGCTCTATAAAACTTGTTTTCGGAGCTTGGTGGTGTCCCTAAAAGGACCAGGGGTACCAGCAAGCCATTTTTTAATGTGTGGCGGGCTGCATGGAGTGCAGCAGCCCCCCAGCAACAATAAAAAAAAACTGCTGTCTCCTGGGACATTAAATCCATGACCTCAGGAGAGTTTACTATATGTTTTCAAAGCACTCCTAGCTGGAGCTCTATGCGGTTCAGCTAGAGTGCAGTGGTGGGTTCTATGGCTGCACTTTGCATCTTGAAGACTCTGACATGTTCGTGTTCTTGATCCCTTCATAAAGCCAATAGGTCCACTTTTAATATTTTGATGTTCTGATCCTTTGACCAAGTCAGCAGATTTGCTTTACTTAAAGTGACAGCCAGGCCCCGCACTCAACTCAACTCCCCGCCGGCTAGGGCTCGGACGCAGAGGAGTGGGCTAGGCACATAGCCTGCCCTGCGCTGAGTGGGGTTGGCTGCCAGTGAGGGAATGGAAACAGGGTCTAGCCGCTCTGCAGGCCATATGGCCAAACACACGTTGCATACGACCAATACCCATGTGAGTCATGGGTTTGTGTTACGTATGGTAATAAAATATTACTTGCAATGACATCTTACTTAGCAAAAAAAGTTAGAGATTCACTGAAATAACCCAATGTTAAAGTAAGGTTATAGTTAGTAATTTTAATTATATTTTACTTTACATTTTTTTTAAACTTTTGAAATTTACTGGAAAAAACAAAATTTAAACAACATTATAGTTAGGGGAAAATTTCAGTAGCAACAATGTTTTAAAATCAAAACAACCACTGAAATTCACCAGTTCTAGATATCTAAAGTAACTATAACTCATGCCGTGAAGTGACTATCGCTTACACCCCCCCAATGCACAGTGTTGTCATCAAAGAAGTAAATTCGGATGTTGCAATGATGTTATCAATCATGTAATAGGCCAAGTCATGAGTGTTGGAATATGTGAGTGTTGTAATGTTTTTATATATCGGTATTACAAATACATAGAGAAGGTCGAAAGGATAGTTAGAGAGGGTTACAAAACAGATAGAGAGGCTCAAAAAGACAGGCAGAGAGAGAATTATAGATAGATAGATAGATAGATAGATAGATAGATAGATAGGATAGATAGATTTGCAAAGATAGATAGCTAAATAGATAACCTTGCGAAGTCAGATAGAGAGATTTGCAAAAAATAGATAAAAGTTGTAAAGATAGGTAGATACTCAGATAGATACATAAACCAGTAAATAGATAGACAGATTGATTGATAGACAGGTAGATAGGTACAAAGACAGACACACAGAGAGATAGATAGGTAGACAGGATGAACACACAGACAGACGCATATAGTTTGACAGATAGATATGCAAAGATAGACAGATCGCAAAGATAGAAGGATGTACATTCTCAGACAGATAGAATGATACAGAAATGCAGAGATAGACAGATACACTTGCATAGATAGACCGATACACACACTTGAAAAGATAAACAAGCAGATATACTTGCAGAGATAGATAGATTCACACAGAGATAGAGGGTTAGACAGGCAGGGACAGTAGATAGATTTATAGATAGATGTATAGGTAAATAAGCAGGTAGATAGATGGATAGACACATAACACAGAGAAATAGGTAGACAGACAGATAGCGTTTCAGAGAGAGACAGATAGCACTGATTCAATTAGTAATGGAATAATAAAATTACTATATAAGCTAACCCTGGGCGGAGTTTGCGGAGTTGCGCTACGCGGAGCTCCGCAAGCTGCGTAGTGTGATAGAAAAACGCCTTTCACTGTGATTTTCAGTGCTGGATGCTTGTCCGCACTGTGCAATCATCGCGAACGGCACCATGACCAGCGCAAGCGGGCGCTGCTTTCCTTTCTGCAGCTTGAGTAGATTTTTACTCGAGCAGCAGCTTTCTCAATGCGAATGGGCAGCTTCTCAACACGAGAGGTCGCGAGCATATGCAACCATTCGCAATGAGAAACCTGATTCCCCCCACGCGTTGAGAAATCTCACCGGGAGGTTTATTTTCCCTATTTGCCAACTTCATGTTGACGATCGCGAACAAGGAAAAATCTGACGGGGAGGTAGATTTTCCTCGCTTGTGCGTGCCAACTTGACATTGACGAACGCGAGCAAGAAAAAAAAATTCCGAGCTCCGTGGAGTGCAGAAAAATCCGCAAACTCCAAGAGCGGAGCGGAGTTCACCCCCCAGGCTTAATGTAAGCATTGCATACACTGGGGCTGAAGGCAAACTAGAAAGACATACAAGCAGGACATACAGACTAAAGTGATTTACAAGTATAGGTGTGATCGTCAATTAAAATAAATTAGGAGTGAAGTTCTAAATATGTTTCACTCTGTGCATTCTTAAAACAGAATTACATCATAAAGAATAGATTCAAATGGACATAATTAGGTATACTCTGAAACAGTAGCAATGAGATCAAAAAGGTAGCTCCAAAAAGAATGTACAACATCATTAACAGCCACCAGCTACTGATAAAGCTGGAATGTGTCCTGTGCTGTGAAGAGCTCCAAGAAAGTACCCTGCTATCACATCAGGCTCTAAACACAAAGGCAACAATAAAGTAATAATTAAGTACAAACACAAACACAAACACTGGCCCTGATGTGAACTACCTTGTGTGCTAGTGTGCTCCATGTGAAGGAGCAAAATGCAGTCACTCAAAGTGAAGTTCACCAGCGGCTGAATTGGGCTGGCCAACTGCCCCTTGCTGTATACTGCAGTGGGTGCAATCAAAATGTGAATGACACAACAACAGAGCAATGGATGAAGAAAGCTGGCTAAAAGCCCTTTAAATATATTATACATATAATTTTGGTAAAATCTAAAGGTTTTGCCTACACCAGACCTAAAAGTCGGCATACTGGCTTTATCAAGGGATGAGCATATCAATATATTAAAGCAGATTTATCACCTTGGTCTAAAAAAAACACCAATATTTTTACTGAAATGTTAATTTCAGCAATTCAGGCAATGCAATGTTTCATAACACTGACTAAATTAATTTTAATTTAATTATATAAATAAATCAACATGTCTGTTAATCTTTCTTTTCACATAGTTTTTATAATTGCAAAACCTCTACCTCCCTCTTGCTTGTCTCCATTAAGCAATGAGGCCCCTGTGGATCGTGGTCACTCCCCCTTTATCCAGATAAAAACTGCCTACCTCCACCACGCCTCCTATTCTTTTGTATCTTTAGACACTATGGTGGATGCAGTGTGCTCGGTCCAGCGAGGGTTGCTTTACTGAGTTTGAGCTTCATGTCGCCGGATCGTATTGGTCTGTGACATTTCACAGGCTGCATGGATCGTAATGTATGGCTTTCTGTACATTCCATCCTTGGAATTGCTTTTCTTGTGGTAGGGGATGCAGAAGCTACACAGCGGCCTCTTGGGCCTGTCTGCACACGTCAGCCCGGTGGTCTGACTGTAGTGCGTTAACAGCTGTGCAGAGGCTCTTGGTTTGGGGGACTCTTTGGCCTATGGAAAACCCTGGGCTTTTCAGGGCACTTCTGTCTGACTGTTGCCCAAGCAGGATGGGCATAGCAAGACAGAAGCTGCAGGCTTTTTGGCCATTCATTTTGCATCTTTATGGGAGTGCTGGGCCTATCAGAGTATGTGGGGAGTGACAGCCTGAGGGGGATGCCTTGGTCCTTGCTGATGGCGACACAGTCAATAAAGGTAGGGCAACCTTGTTTATAACATGTATAGCTGTACTGTACTTTTTTGTTGGGTTGTTCTGATCTATGGCCTGTCCATTTTCTCCTTGGTTGTTGGTTTTCCTCTGTGTTCTGCCTAGTATCTGCATTGCTATGCAAGCAGGCCAGGAACTGCTTTTTCTGGTGGTGTCCCTTGGGGTGCTGGGCACCTGTGTCCCAGTAATTTGGTGTAAACTGAACCAGAGTGTCTGTTCTCCCCTGCATTTCTACACATCCATGTTTTTTTCGGGCAGGTGGGCTCGACAGGGTTCCAGCAGAGTAGTTTTCTGGCCTGAGTCTGCGTTTGCTTGTCCGGAGGTCTATGGTACCTTTCTCCAGCCAGGGATGTGTTCCTGGTAGGCCATGCAACCACCTGCTCTGCATTCTACGGCAAGGGTCGGTGGGTGGGTCAATCGGTGAGTCGGGCAGTAGGTCGGTCGGTCGCTTTCTCTCTCTCTCTGATTGTGCTCTCTTATGGACTCTTTATTTCAGGGTTTCTCATCAGGCTTGGTTGCTTGGACGAGGTAAATAGCTATGTCCTAGTAGTTTGGGTTTTCACTTCTTGCTCTGATGATTATGGGTTGGACTCCTAGTGTTTCACTTGCTTAATATGTTCAGTTACATTTTTAAGAGCATGGTTGGCACTTCGCTGTTCAGCCTACGTGGCTCCATGTGTTGTGTCGTAGCCGGTGGTCAGTTTATGATTGCTGGTCTGGGCTGTGTGCTATGCCTTTTTCTGGCAATGGGGAGTATGAGGCGGTTGCAATGGCTACCTGCTGATTTCCTGAAGCTATTGCGAAGGGTCGTTGTCTTGGGTCTCTGGTGTGGCAGACCCCACTATTGCACGATTTTTTCCTATCTGTATCCTGGGGTGGTGTTTTGAGGCTCCTGGTCTCTCTTAATCCAGGGATGTGGCCTGTTAGTCGGACTGAAGACTAGGGGGGATGGTTTTATGATCTGCCGGTTATGTTGGCACTGCTTGCGTCGGGTCAGTGTTCAGCGGTGCCTTCTTCCGGCTGGCATAGTCGAATGTGGGTTGCCATGACGGAGGTGTCTCCTCAGCTGCCAATTGTTTGGCCTGCAGGGCTCTCTATGTTGAGCTTCTCTGGGTGGTCTGTTGCCAGTAACCTATCTGAAATGTGTGCAGTTTTAGACTGTCTTCAACGGGCCTGAATTCAGTGGAATCCTTGGACTTCGTAAATTCATGGGCTTGTTGGGTCACTTCACGGCAGTGCTACGACGGTCGTTCTAGCAGGACGGGCATACTGCAGCAGTATGAAGCTGCTCACTTTCTGCCATTCGTTTACGCATGCTTAATGAGCATGCTGGGGCTCTCAGCTAATGTGGTGAGTAGCAACCGTGGGGGGCGGGGGGTGCAGTGGATCTTGCTGATGACAAAACAGTCACTGACGGTTAATTCAGTGGGCAGCTTCCTTGCACCTGAATGATCTCCAGGCAGTTGTGTGCTACACCTCTCACATTACCATGTCTGGTTATGTTCAGTCTTGTTGTATGTGGGCCTCAACCTATGCCTTTCAGTTAGGTTGTTCTCTGTTTACTCCTCGTGTACAGTGTTTCATGCCTTTATATGGTTCAAATTGGACTTTACCCTCTTTCTGCACCATGGGGAGGCAGTGGTCTCCGTCTTCTGATTTATCCGTACATTGGTGCTAGGGGTAATGCAGTTGCCCCATTCCTTCAGATTGGTTCCTTCTTGGCCCCATTGTTGACAAAGCTTCATTCTTTCATTGGGGTTTGGGCTTTCAGTTCCTGATTTGGTGGGGCGAATTTGAGCTTAACAAGTCTTTCGTGGTCTCTAGTTTGGTGCTTCAGGCTGCGTGATATGCAGCTTTGATCGTGATGTCCATGGTGAGGGATTTTCCAGAGGTTGGGAGTGTGTTGTATGTCTGGGTTTGTAAGGTTTGACATATTGCCTTCCTGGCTCTTGGGATAGCAGTTCTTGTTAATGGCATTTGTGGCGTCCTCATTTGCTGTCATGGCCTGACGTTTCCTCTGGTTGCAGGCCTGGAAGGTAGCTATGGCTGTCTTCCTCCTTTTTAGGTTGCCGTTGGGCATGCCTGGCTGTTCGATGAACGGTTGTTTCGTTTACTCACCTGCCTGGTGTGGATTGGTTGCTCGCCTAGTCCTAATGGTCCTCTCCCAGTGTTTTTTCTCACTTGGCTGCCTGTGTGCCAAGGGGTTTAACACGTACGGTTCCCTGTTCCTATTTCTTCTGTAGGGACAGTTTCTGACCAGGTGGGGTTGGCGGCAGGGTATCCTCCCTGATGCCGGTCCCTTTGGAAGAGCTCCTGGCTTGGGTTGTCTGGTGGATGGTACACTGCTGTTTTTTGTGTGGGTGCTTGCCTTTCCATCTAGTAAGTGTGGTGGTTTGTTCAGAGCTGCCTTCTCATCTAATTCATTTTCCGTCCGCATGTTACAGGGGGCATCCCTGCTTCCACTCTAAGGCGGGCGGGCATTGCGGTTTGATTGGTTTGGGTCGGGGTGGGGGGTGTTTGTTGTAGGTGTTCCTACAGGTGTTAGATGTGTGGTGCCTCATCTCTTGGGTGGTATTCATTCCATTCACCTGCTATTCTTCCAGCTACTACTATTGCTCCTGGGGTCTCCTGGGATTTGTGGGGCTGTGATCTTTTTGCATGTTGCGTTCCTGCACATCTCAGTTAGTCTATGTCATTTGCAGTTTCTGGGGTTCACTGTGGGATCACTGCCTTTCCAGTACCTGTCATTCAGGCTGTGGGCAATCTAGTGTGGTTATATGGGTATTCGTCACCCAGATGGCTGTTTTGGCGCCTCCATTGTGCTTTTAATTGATCTTTTTTCGGGGGGAAAAGGGTTGCAGGTTTGGGGATGGAGGCCCTGCTGATTCCTTGGCCTGTGGTTCTATTGTTTGCTTCCTTCCATTTACCTAGCTCCAGGGGTTTCTGGTTCAGATCGTGGCAGGCTCCGGTTCTTCTGGTGACTCTGGCATAGCCTGTTCCATTGGTTTCCTCTTTTATTGGAGATGGTGGTGGGTCTGGTGTTGCATTCCATTGGTTATGTCTGCCCTGGGGTTTCATAGTCTCCTAGTGCCCTTTGTGGTATTTCCCGAGTTGGTGTCTTGTGGATTGGGAGGGGTGACTTCAGGCTGCATGGTCTCTTGGCTTCTGTCACCTCTTCTGTGCTGGCACCCGGTGGGGGTATGCCTGGTCTTCTTATGCTCGCCATTGGCTGTCGTTTGGGGATTGGTGTGATCGTATGCATGTGGTTCCGTTTTCGGTTTCTCTGCCTCAGGTGCTGCTGGTCCTCAAGGATGGCCTTTTGAGGCTTTGTGGTCTCCTTTATGGGGTCTGATGGTCGGTCTGGCTCATCTCCAGGTTCTTTCAGGGGTGTCCATTCTTCATCCAGTCCATCAGGTGGTGTGTCCCTCTAGGGCTTTCTATCTGGTTTTGCGGCCTCTCCGGTGTCCCCACTATGTCTCTCTATTGTGGGGCTTGCGCCTTGTGGCTTTGCAGGTATTTATTTTCTGGTGGCGGTAATGTCAGCTCACAGGCTGGAGAACCTCCACTCGTTTTCTTGTCTGTCTTCTTTCTTTCTTGTGTTTAGGGCCGGTTTTGGCACCGTGGTTCTGTCCGCTGTGGTGGAGCTGTACTGTCTTTCCTGTTTGCTTGGCCATGACTGTACCTCTTGTTTGGGTGTTTCTAAGCTGTTGTTTGGACAGTTTGTCTGGTCTTTTTTGGATTGGTATGTCTCATTGCGTAATGTAGATAAGCGAGAGGGGCGAGGAGGTAATGCTTCTATTACTTACTAGTAATTACATTACTCTAGTCCCACTCTTGCTTATATCCATTAGGGCCCTATCTCCCTCTTGATTGTCAGGCCAACTGTGTCTACGGTGGCTTGGTACGTACACGAGGTGTGGTGGAGGTGGCCATTTTTTATTTGGATAAGGGGTGTGTCCATGAGGCACAGGGGCTTCATTGCGTAATGGAGATAAGCAAGAGTAGGACTTGGAGTAATATAATTAACGGTAAGTAATAGCATTTATTTGAGAAAAAATTTAAAGAAAAACGTTGACTTTTTTTTCAAAAATAACAAAAAAATGTTCGGAATTTTTAAACATTTTTCAGCCCAAAAAATGCAATTATAAAAACAACCACAAGAGAACCCTGCACTACAGCTTAACAGCATAAAGCTTCAGCTAGGAGTGTTTTTGAAAAACATTATACTTTCTCTTGGTGTCATGTATTTAATGACTCAGGAGACTTACAATTTTTTTTAATGTTTCAGGGAGGCTTCCGCACTCCCTACAGACCGGCACAGCATTAAAATAAATGCTTGGTGATGCTTCTATCCTTCACTCCGCAACATAATCCCTTGCAACAAAACTACCAGCAGATTTACAAAATCTCTGCAACACACTCAGGAGAAGCTCACCACTACAGCCTGTGCACCCATAGCCCTTGGAGATTTCATGGATATCCTGCCGGAGATCCCGCGAGGCAGTGGCTAAGTGAGCTGCCGGGAGGGCCCAAAAAGTACCCTATGTCGGGGCCTTCAAGTAGGTGGGGGGAGTAATCTCTTGGGAACATGGAAGGGATTGGCATTCCTGATCACGATGGTACATGTGACAAGGATTTAAGAGCTAATGTGCAAGGTATATCTAATGGGAAACATGTGTCTTGAAGACAGAAGTACAGTAGTACTTCTGGTGAGACACCATGTCCAATCGGTTTCCTGCTTCTGGTGTTACATTGGTAGAATAATATGCTTTTAATGGCAGCATTTCATTGACAACCTTATGCTATGTTTTCTTACTTGCCTGCCAAACCAATGTGGTTTGGAGCATGTAAGGGCTGGTATCCAAAGACTCTCCATATAAAAACGTCAATAAAACGCACTGGTAGTTTACATGTTGCTTACGCTTATGCGATAAATGACCCGAGACGGACTCACATCTTGAACACACAAAAAAAGTTTGCTATACTGCTTCAAATTTTTTAGGAGATAATGAGTATTTGTACTTGACAAGCTTAGTACAATCCTTAATATATGTTTTTATTTTTTTATCTTGAGGCATATAATTAAAATGCCTTTAGTGTATCGTGCTTTGGAGCAAAGACAAAAGCATCCTGCCATAACTAGGAAATCAAAGAAAATATCGTTGACAGACTTAGCGTAGAAAATCAGACTAATCAAATACTGTAATCCAAAATACAGGCAGAATGTTCCAACTATAAGAAGAGTGGCAGGCAGCTGAAAATAGATTATAATGAAAATGCCAATCAAAAGTTTGTCTCAGCAGACACCTTTCATAATAAGATATGCCATTTCAAAAGTACTTTTAAGGAAACAAAAAACCACCGGCTATTGTGCGACTAAACTTCAAAATGTGCACCAGAATTATAACACTTATAGAGGACACACAAACCAAGTGTGAGAACGCGTGCTTTCCAATGCTATGTCCTGGGGAGCTGTTGGCAGGCCGGCTTAGAAGTTATTTGGCCACAAGTAAGTTCAGGCATCCAGCAATAATACATGTAAAATGCCTGATGTAGGTAAATTTAAATATCTGATCTCTATGAAACATACTGTGCGATACCAAATAACAGGTTTAATAAATTAGCTTCATAGTTATTTCGCAGAGAGAAATCTGTAGGACATTTATAAATCAGAAAGTAAACAATTATGGCCCAACCACTAGAAGCAATTTAAAGTCACGCCCTGAGGCTGTGCTGAAACACATATTAGTATTTAAATACACGTACAGAAAATAAATACTTAATGCACACATGCACAAACACACACACAGGATGGTAGGCCCCAACTCATCCTGAAATTTACTCCATAGAAATGACATATCAAACAAGCATTTGCAATGCAATAGGTCTCACATTTACGCGAGTTCATTTTATTTCTGATAGAAATCTATGTATGTGTTCCTGCTAATATCGATAGCAATTCCAATGCTGCAGACAAATTCATTTATGCAGTGGCGTAGTAAGGGGGAAGGGAGGGCGCTACGTCCCAGTCTGCAGAAGTTTTGGGCGCCCCAATCAGCTCATCCATGCGGCCAGGGACCGCCACGGGAGGCAAAGTGGCTCGCTACACCATTGCATTTATGATCTGCGCCACCCGCACCTAGGAGCGTGGCGCCCTTAGTGGCATCTCGTGCGGGGTTTTCTTCGAGGCAGGGAAGAGGCGGCAAGGCAGAAGGTTAGGCGTGCCTCCGTAAGCGCAACGTCAAAGGGCGCAGGGTCGACCTCCCCTCCTCTGTGGGTATAAAAGCATTGAGAGATGCAGATTAATCTTCTTTGTCCTCTCCAGGCAGCTACTGTGGCAGCAGACGAGCAACGAGTTACCCACCCACCCATCCCTAGAAATAAGGACGAGAATGGAGGGGTCCTAAGCAAGAAAAGGGTGTGGACTTCCTTTTTTGGCATGGACTGGCTGACCCGGGGCAGGGCTAGCATTCATTGGGGGGCTCTGGGTTTGCGGGAGGGGGGACTGACCTGCTGGTGGTCCTGGACTCTCCTGCCCTACCCAGGCTGCCTGTGTGTATGTTTAAGAAACGTTGGAGGGGGCATACCCCGGTCCGGTGGGGCAAAGGTGGAAGCAGTGCCCTGGTGGTAGCACCTCTCTCTGGGAGAAGGACTAACACGGAAAGTTACAACTGGAAAACAGTGCAAGTTGGGGCCTGCTGGCCCAGCGAGCACAGGTGCCACGACAAGGATGTATGGCCATGATTGGAATGTAAATAATATTGTTTGAATAATGCATTCCTTGGAATGGAAATAACCTAACGCTTTTCAAAGATGAATAAAGGATTACTCTGCTTTAAGATTTAATAAAAGACTACGCAGTGATCGACCACAACCTACTTCATATCTTTTATGTTGCCATATGAGTTTGAGAAGAGGGATAAAAGATGTTTGGTCTTCAGGGGGCACCTCGCATGCTGTATGCACACTATGTGATCCTGCTAACAGGAGTGACAAATTCAAATACCACTAGCACAAAACATGATACTTAACTCAAAATAAAGTAAATCATTTTGCAAGGTTGCGTCGCTACATACCACAAGGAAGGACAGATGTCTTGCTCGCGTGGGCTAGAGAGTAGCAAACATTGCCTGAATTCAAGCTGACTGGCCTGAAATTATTGTAATAAATACATCTTACCTTAGGCCCAGGAAGGCAAGGATGATGATGCAACATGAAACTGCATACTGAGGAACACACTGATGTGCTACAATCACACACAAATCAATACAGCATGTTGCTGTGTAAAGTGTGCTATTCCAGACTACAGTGGCCATGAACAATTACTTCCAGAATGCGAGATGAGCGACACGAATCACAAAACAAGCTTAAAGACAAGAACATGTGTTTCGATGCCGTCCAATTACTCAGTACAATGGCAGTACTCAGATTCAATAACTGATTACAGAGGTAATGCAAAAGTGATAATAGGGCCTGTTTGGATGGAAAGTCCTCTGCATGGTAAGAGATGCGTGCCCCTGCCCTGAATGCCCAACTGTACTGTTGCCTGGGTCCCTAATGCAGGTTGTTTGTCATATGCAAACCTGGATCATGCATGTGTGCCATGACAAAGGTCTGTCTCACAGATTGTGGTCTTGTTGGACCAGGAGAGGAGCCTAAAGCACTACCCTCATAGTGGTGGAAGGCTACCACCTGCACCAGGGGTTAAGAAGCAGTGATGGCAGCGTGATGTGCAGTGATCAGTAGTAGAAAAAGGATCTTTTTAGCCTGTGTCACTAAAGTGAGGCCTACAGGCGTACTGCCCTTTTTAAATGTTTTTCTGCTGTGTGCTTAGATCACCCCTGTACCACACCATGTATATGTGGAAGGTAGTGCTAGATGGAAACACGAGATGAGTGCATGTGTGCTCCCAAGAAGTACACTACACAAGAGGTGAAGAGTGGTATAGTGTGTGCATAGTAAATATATGTATACTAATAGTGTGTGGTTTTAAAATAACACCCTCTGGTACAATACAGAAAGTCTGCAGTACTGAACAGTGTGCGCAGACTGAATGTGTTTGCTGCATGTAGTTATGCTTGTGGTGGTGTATATTATGAGGATAGTAGTGCTATGCAGCAAGTGTGCTGTGGATGTACACTAACTGCAAGTGTGCCTGCTCTGGTGCATTACAGAAGGAGTAGAGGAATCCCCTCAGACACATTTGTGTATTGCTGCATTTCTGTAAGCTAGGAGGGAATTGCGGTGGTGCTGTGACCAAGGCAGGTCTGGCCTGCTTACTTTGGACTGCACCAAAGAGAGCCTGAGGATCAAAAGGCATCGCCGGAGCCCCATCGAAACAAGGAGATCAACTCTCCCCGCTAAGGGAAGTGAGACGTACTGTGCGCTGTGTATGTACACTAAGTGCAAGTGTACCTGCTCTTGTGCATAGATGAGGAGTAGAGGAATCCTCCCAGACAGATTTGTGTATGGCTGCATTCCTATAAGCTGGGAGGGACACCTACTGAAGGATGGTAGAGCCAGGCTCCCTCTGTGCATTTCAAAGGGCACTTTGATTCAATTATAGATCTCAAAGAAGGTGCCTGGGTACATCCCAGGAAGAGAAAGATGGGGCTGATAAGGGAATCATAAAAAGTAGGGCTGGGAGCCCAGTATTAACCTTATGATTAACATTTCACTGTGGCCGACATACAGGTGTAAACTCATGTATCTTGTTGGGGGAAATTAGCTTTGGGGTCCTGCCTCTTGTGACAAACATTCTTCAGGAGGAAGAAGAAAGGAGAAAGACATCAATTAACAAAAAGCAGAACCCCAACATAAAACTTTAAAGACTCAGACACTAAATTCCATTTTGCGTCTGGTACTATAAGTAGGGGAGGTTGAGACCCCAAACGTTGTCATCTGCTGAGCAGCCTGACCGGCTGTGTGAGGAGGGGAACCTCAGCAAGACTTCTGCCTTTGACCAGAACTGGGGGCCCAGGACTGCTAGTCTCCCTGCTCGGTGAGGGGACATCACCCAGTGAAACCATGACCACCTGCACTGGAGCCTAGAGCACCAGCACTAGCACCTGCCTGCTCACCAAGACCAATGTGCCCTGTGAGTAAGAGCAGAGCATTGGAAGGAGCAAGATCAAGGGGGGAGCCCTATCATGTGGACTCCCTTTGTGAGGTGTGAGGAATCCACTCTTGCACCAATCAGGCAGTAGCCAGTGTGCTGGAATTATTGGGTGACCCCCGTGTGCCAGGGGGGGCTGCTGTAGCCTAAGCCAAGGAGTAAGTGTTGTATGGAGGATTCCAGACCTGCGCAACCTTGTGGTGAACGCCCCTAAGAGCCAGAGAGGGGGCCACCATGAACATCAATGGCAGGTCAGCGTGACCAGACTTGTGAGTAGCATGCAGCGACTCCGTATGGCAGGAGAGGCTGCCTGAAATGCTGAGGCCAAGGGTTTGGGCCACCACCCAGGACCGAGAAGCTGCTGCTGTGACCAAGGAGGGTCCAGATTGCATACTACGAACTGCACAGAAGGAAGCATAAGGATCATAGGACATCACTGGAGCCCTGTTGGAAAAAGATCAACCTTACTGTGTGATCAACAGAGCCGGAAGAAACCAGATTGCTAGAACCAGCCGAAAGCGTGACTGGGAGAGCCTGCACCTACCAGATGCTGGTGACTACACGCAGCCTGACTTTGACGATTCGGAGCAGGACTTTGCTGCACCGCTGAGGGGTGTCATACCGCCAGAGCTGGTAAGCCATGAACTGGGCCTCTGTGGCCCTGGGGAACGTGCTGCCATTGGTACTGCGACCCTGTTGACTCTTGTGCCTGAACTTCGGAAAGGAGTTAGAGAGGAGAACTCTTGAGTACGGCCTAATAGTTTACATTCCCTGAATATGGCCATTAGTAAATGGGGAATAACATTGAACATGTTGCACTAAAGTTAGTGGGACAGGCAGTGGCCTGACAACTGGTAGAGCCCCGACCTCAAAGGGGATTGTGTTATTACTTTTGAATGTCATTTACCTTTACTTCTGTAGCATGAGGATTAGGAATAGGCTACTTACCAGTATGCATCTGTTCTTGGCATGTAGGGCTGCTGATATTCACATCTTATGCATAGATCGCCGCCTAGTGTTGGGTCCGGATGATTGCACCTTGTTGTCCTGGAAGAGTCTTCGAAGTATCACGAGATAGGTGGCTCCTTCCCTGGACTACAGTGCGCATGGGCATCCTCTCCATCCTCAGATTGTTTTTCGCCATTGTGGCAGGGATGGAGTATGATACAGTAAGTGATGTCCATGCTAGAGATAAATTCTGAGTGCTACAGCTGCGACAGGCACCAGGGAGGAGGGAGGGCGATGTGAATATCAGCAGCCCTACATGCCAAGAACAGATGCATACTGGTAAGTAGCATATTCCGTTGGAGGCATGTGGGCTGCTGAATTCACATCTTATGCATAGAATGTATAGCAGTTTCCTCCTAGCGGCGGTTGCCCGTGCCAGCTGCAGCAGTCTGAAAAAGAGTTTTGAGTACAGCCTGCCCTACGGCTGCTTGCTGCTTTGAGTGTACGTCCACGCAGTAGTGTTTGGTAAATGTATGTATGGTAGTCCATGTGGCTGCCTTACATATGTCTTCTAGAGGAATGTTTCCCAGGAAAGCCATGGATGCCCCTAACTTGCGTGTTGAATGCGCTCGTGGGGGAACTGTTAATGTGCGTTTAGCTTTTTGATAACAGATCTGTATGCACTTAGCAATCCATCTGGCTATACCTGATTTGGAAATGGGGTTGCCTTTGTGCTGTGGGGAAAAGGCAACAAACAGTTGCTTGGTCTTTCTGAAAAGTTTTGTTCTGTCTATATAGTAAAGGAGAGCTCTTTTAACGTCTAGGGTATGTAGAGCTCTTTCTGCCACTGAATCTGGATTAGGGAAGAATACTGGCAGTTCTATGGCTTGATTGATGTGAAACTGGGACACCACCTTTGGCATAAATTTAGGGTTAGTTCGCAGCACTACCCTATTAGCGTGAATTTGTATGAATGGCTCCTGAATAGTTAGGGCTTGCAGTTCGCTAACTCTTCTGAGCGATGTAATAGCTATTAGAAAGGCCACCTTCCATGTGAGGAATTGTATTTCACAGGAATGTAGAGGTTCAAAAGGTGGTCCCATTAGTCTGGTGAGAACCACGTTGAGGTTCCAGACAGGCGAAGGTGGGTGTCTTGGTGGAATGATTCGTTCCAGTCCCTCCAGGAAAGCTTTAATGGCAGGCACTCTGAAGAGTGAAAGGTGCTGCCTGTTCCGAAGATAAGCTGCTACGGCGGCTAGATGTATCCGTATGGAACTGTAAGCCAGATTGCATCAGTGCAAATGTAAGAGATAACATATGATGTTTTGAGTAGATGCATCTAGCGGATTTATGTTATTATTGTTACAATAGATGACAAATCGCTTCCATTTGGCCGCATTGCATGCTCTGGTTGTAGGCCTTCTTGCCTCCTTGATAATATTCATACAGCCGGGAGGCAAGTTTAGGTAACCAAATTCTATGACCTCAGGAGCCAGATCGCTAGGTTCAACTGCTGTGGATCTGGGTGCTGAATGTCGCCATGGCTCTGCGTTAAAAGACTGGGTGTTAATTTGAGCCTTTGACGAGGAACCACGGAAAGTTGTAGGAACGTGGTGTACCACGGCTGCCTCGCCCACGTTGGAGCAACTAGAATGAGGGTCAGTGAGTGCTGTTGTAGTTTGCGTGCCACTAGTGGTATGAGCGGGGCTGGGGGAAAAGCGTACGCAAAATTGCCTGACCAGTTCATCCATATCGCATTGCCCTGAGACTGCGGATGTGGAA
This sequence comes from Lissotriton helveticus, assembly GCF_964261635.1. Lineage (NCBI taxonomy): Eukaryota > Metazoa > Chordata > Amphibia > Caudata > Salamandridae > Lissotriton > Lissotriton helveticus. Next base: position 1,477,836,144 of record NC_136065.1, read on the forward strand.
ACCTGGCGGCGAAGCTTTGGCATTTTGCGTTTTCCCTTGTGGCGAACAGGTCTATGTCTGGGTGACCCCACCGCTGGAAGTAGGGTTGCAGTACTGAGGGATGTATCTCCCACTCGTGCATCTGGTGGCTGTGTCTGCTGAGCAGATCCGCCATCTGGTTGTCCTTGCCTGGGAGGTGTTCCGCCATGAGGAAGATGTTTCTCTGAATGGCCCACTTCCACATGCTTTGCGCTAGATGGGACAACTGTGGAGAGTGTGTCCCCCCCCTGCTTCTGTATGTAGTACATTGCAGTCATGTTGTCCGTCCGGACTAACAGGACTTTGTTGCAGAGATGTACCTTGAACGCCTTCATTGCCATGAAGATTGCCATCAGTTCTAGCAGGTTGATGTGCATCCTCTTTTGCTATGTCGTCCATAGTCCCTGCACTGTGTAATGGAGGACATGCGCTCCCCATCCCAGGAGAGATGCGTCCGTCGTGAGCACTATTTGTGGTACAGGCTCTTGGAACGGTCGTCCCCTGCAAAGGTTTTGTGGGTTCCACCAATGCAGAGAGCTGTATGCACGACCGGTCACCAACAGTAGGTCTTTCAATTGCCCCTGAGCCTGGTTCCATTGCTGTGCTAAGCACTCCTGAAGCGGATGCATGTGCAGTCTTGCGTGAGGGACTATGAAGATGCAGGAGGCCATCATGCCTATCAACTGCATAAACATTCTTGCTGGGAGCGAGTGTTGGGGTTTGAATTTTTGAATGAGTAACAGAATGCTGTTGATTCTTGCTGAGTTAGGCTGTGCCTTTGCCGCCAGAGGGTCTAATGTTGCTCCTAGGTACTGTTGTACATGGGCGGGCTGAAGATGAGACTTTGGGTAGTTTAATGAGAATCCAAGGCTGTGTAGGAGGTGAATAGTGCAGGACACGTGGCTGGCACATTGCTGGGCTGACTTTGCTTGGATGAGCCAGTTGTCCCGGTACGGGTAGATGGGAATATGGTTTCTCCGCAGCTACTGTAGCTAGGCACTTGGTAAACACCCTGGGGGCTGTTGTCACCCCGAAAGGCAGTACCTTGAGCTGGTAGTGCTGATTTTGGATGGTGAACCTGAGATACTTCCTGTGTGCTGGATGTATTGGTATGTGGAAATACGCATCCTTTAGGTCTAGTGTGGCGAGGAAGTCTCCCTGACTGAGTAATGGTAGGACCTGCTGTAGAGTGAGCATGTGCAAGTGTTCTGACAAGATGTTTTGGTTTAGGGGCCTGAGGTCTAGTATTGGCCTGAGAGACCCGTCCTTTTTGGGGATTAAGAAGTACAGAGAGTACACCCCTGTACCCTGTTCCTGTAGAGGGACGAGTTCTATAGCCCCTTTTTGCAGCATGCTGAGAACTTCCTGTTGCAATAAGTCTATGTGCTCTGCGGACATAGGACGGTGTTTTGGGGGTATATTGGGTGGAGTTGATGTTAGCTCTAGACAATAACCGTACTGAATAAGCTGTCTCACCCACCTGTCTGTGGTAATGCCTTCCCAGACTGGCAGGAACTGTTGTAATCTGCCCCCGACTGGTGAAACAATGGTCTGGGGGCAGCGACAAGGCGTCACTGCTTAGTATTGGCGGAGGATCTGGTATTGTTATTCCCTCGTCCTCTGCCTTTACTGCTGTTGCCACGGTATCCGCCACTGTTTGTTTTAGTATAGGTGGATTGCGTGTTCCCTTTATTGTATTGGTTTTGCTGGGACGCCTGGCCTCTTGTAGACCCTCTGTTACTGGAGCGACGAAAGGAACCACCTCTGAATTGTTGAGACTGCAGGGCCCCCATAGATTTGGCTGTCTCAGTGTCTTTTTTAATCTTTTCTAAGATGGTGTCCACATCTGGTCCAAATAAAAAATCAGGGTTTACAGGCTGATTTAGTAATGTAGTTTGTATTTCTTGTTTGAACCCTGAGATGCGCAACCAAGCATGCCTTCTGAGCATGACACTTGTGTTGATGGCCCTGGCTGCAGTGTCTGCTACATCTAGCGAACACTTAATGGATGCGTTGGATATCAGTTTCCCTTCTTGGATTAGTGTTTCAGCCCCTTCCTTGTATTGATCAGGCAAGTGTTGTAGCAGTTGCTCTAATGTGTCATAATGTGCCCTATCATATCTGGCTAATAGGGCCTGTGTGTTGGAAATTCTCCAGATGTTAGCTGCTTGAGCAGCCACCCTTTTCCCAGAAGCTTCTAACACTTTAGACTCTTTGTCTGGGGGAGGAGCATCACCAGTAGTTTGGGAGTTGGCACGTTTACGAGCATTGGATACCACCAAAGTGCCCAATGGCAACTGGCCCCGAATGTATGTAGGGTCCACAGGCGCCGGTCTGTATTTTCTTTCAATCCTGGGGTTAACAACCCTTGCTCTTGTGGTTTCCTTAAAAATGTCTCCTGCGTGTTTTAAGACACCTTTTAACATTGGTAACGTTTTAACAGATTTCTCAGAAGAGGAGAAAGTGTCAAACAAGATGTCCTCCTCAACTGGGTCAGCATGCATGTCCACATCATGATTCTGTGCTGCCCTTTCTATTAATGCGTTAAACGCCGCTGTATCTTCTGTTGGCGAAGTTTTTATTGGATAAGAAGGAGTATCAGGGATAGTTTGTGACTCTCCCTGGTCTGTATTGTCTGTCCAGGTTTGAGCTTGGTCATCATGATCCTCTCCTGCAGGGTAGCCATATTGGTCATCATAGTCATACCCCATGTCCACAGTAGAGTGTGTGGGTGAGCCTGTATAAGTGTCCTGGTCATGGTACCTTACAGGTTCAAAATGGACTGGTGATGTTGAAGAATCTCTTTTCTTTTTCAGTGGGATCTTGTAGGCTTCCAGAGGATTTTCTGCCCTTAGTTTTCTGTGATAGACAGTAAGTTTGCCTGTGTTTGCGTCGATGTGGAGCTTTGCTTGCTCATTATAGGAGGGCTCCTGGTACATAATGTCCTCTTCCAGAGGATGACTTCTTTTCCCAAGTGACACAGTTTTGGGCGATTCGATTCTTGTTGTCGGATCGATAGCCTTAGGTCGTGCTGTTGGTGGCAGACCGAATTTTATCGGCGGCTTTGGGGCTGGCGTCGATATTGGACCGACGGACTTCGCCCTGTCGTCGTGCTTTTGGCCTTGCGTCGACTTCGGTGCTTGATGCTGTGGAGGCGCGTTCTTTGTGTTCGACTCGACGCGTTCCTTCGAGGTGCTTTTGTGTTTCGGCTCGAGGGCTTTGACGAGCTGTTGCGTCTCGATTCGGTGCCTCGGTTCAAGGACTTTTCGAGACAGGAGTCCCTTGCTTGTGTCTTTATCCATCGAGGCCGACCTCGTGGGTTCGACGCACTTGGCTTTAGCTATGGCCTTTAGTGCACCAATCTTCGGTTCGACACCCTTTGTGGTGGACCCCGCTGGGTCGTCGACACTTTTCTTCGACGTCGACTCGGACGTGGTTGCACTCTTCGATCCGAGGACTGTCTTCAGCAGTTTCGGTTTTGATTTTGCCTCGATAGCTTTCGGTTTCGCTTTTTGTATGGCGACCGATGGCTCGTGCGATGTATTCTTAGCCGGGCCGAGACGCGGGGCTATAGAATGTTTGTTAAGGTCTTGACTAAGGCCTTTCGGCGATGCCTTGACCTGAGCCTTAGAAAGTTTTTGAGTGTCTTTTTGGGCCCCAGTACCCGCTGTTGGGCCTGGTTCATCACTCGAGTCGTCATCGACAGCTCCGATGGGGGACACGTCGTCCCTTACCTCTTCGACGTTTTCTTCTTCAACGACGCGTTCTTCGTCGTCTTCGTAGTAGTTGGAGTCGTGCTCCGAGCCGGGATCCGACGCCTGTTCCGGTTCCTCGGTCTCCACGACCTCCTCGTTGTCTTCATCGAAGATATTCACCGGTTCGGGCGCTGGCTTCGTCATTGTTTGCCTTGCTGCACGTCGGATCTTAAGTGTCTTCTTCGACCGGAACCGAGCACAAGCCAGACAGCTGTCCTCATTGTGGTCTGGTGATAAGCACTTGTTGCACACCGGGTGTATGTCGATGTGCGGGTATTTAGAGTTACAAAGGGGGCATCGCTTGAACGGGCTTCGTTCCATCGACGATCGGGCCTTTGGTGTCGAAAAGGCCACGCGGCTCTCTTCGACGTCTTTCTTCGAAAAGAACTGGAACAAGAACTCGGCACCGATCGAAATAACAATACCGACCACCCCGAAGGCCTTTTGGCCTTGCAGAAAAAGTTTCCGAACTTGAGTAAAGAAAGTACATCCGAACCCAATGGCGGAAAAAACAATCTAAGGATGGAGAGGATGCCCATGCGCACTGTAGTCCAGGGGAGGAGCCACCTATCTCGTGATACTTCGAAGACTCTTCCAGGACAACAAGATGCAATCATCCGGACCCAACACTAGGCGGCGATCTATGCATAAGATGTGAATTCAGCAGCCCACATGCCTCAAACACATAATTCCTTTCATATAAAAACAAGTATTTGACTGGACATTGATTTATTGTTTGCCCTGCTTGCATGTTGAGCTATGAGTCGTGTTGACTGATCTGTATCTGAACATCCCCCCAAAGAAGCCTCGACTGCTCAGCCAACGCTACCTAACTGAGAGTCAGGTGAAGATGTGCTTGGCCCAGTTGAGAAGGATCCATAAGTCGGACCGCGGGACACCAGGAGTAAAAGGCTTGAGCCACCACAGGTAGGATCAGTAACTCCTTCTTGGCTCATGGCCCACTGAAAGAGGTTCTACAGGGCCAAAGCGTAAAATGGACGGAAAGCAGCTGGGCGTGATCCAGCGGCCTATAGAAAATATATCATAAACAACGCTACCCAACTTCATAACCTATAAACAAAAATCTATACTAAATATGGACCCATTTATAAACCTGACATATTTTGGGCCTACTGAATCAGGTGGTCAGATTAAATCTATATACACATTATCTACAAACTATATACATTTTATACATCTGCGGAAAGAATATTGTCATTAAAATAAAACTTGACCATTTAAACGACCACCATTGGCGACGTGATCTAGCTAATAGTAACCTACACTTCTGAATAACCAAGACCAGCTTGTTTGTCAAAAGTAAGATTTTATTTACTAAATTATGGTATATAAGTTGATAGTTTTATAAATGAATTTTATTTGCAATAAAGCAAGCATGATTGTAAAGAAATATGAGAAAAATACAATTTAAGCAAGTAAATCAAAATTAAAGTGAATATATAAAGTTTAACATTTCTAAAACCTAATTCCCTAACTGAACTAAATAGATAGAAATTAAAGTAAAGTTCTTTGAGGATTCTTACGTGCTCCACGCAAAGTCCGTCAGCACTTCACCCTCATCGGAAAGTCAGAAAGCAGCAGCCAGCCCATCCCTAGGGGCATGACTTTTTATACCTTTCTATGCTAACTAAACTACGCAAAGGAAAGTTTTCAGAAATCCTCGACGTCCCATTGGCTGAGAGTGACAAGTGACATGTCACCCACTTTTCAAAACTTCCATTAAATCACATTTCTTAGAGACCATTGTCTCTTCCACGTGAAACCAGAAGCTTCCTGAGTTTGCAACAAATGTATAAAGTCATTCTCGCAGCGTCCATTGACTTTCAATTGACTTCCGCGGATGCCAAGTTAAGGACTGACAAAATGTTCTTTTTCGACCTTGTCCATGTCCGACAGAATGATGACAGCACATTAGTTTTTGCTTTGTGAACGCAGCTTTTGACGAATAATTTATTTCAGAATGGGCGTCTCGTGACTTTTGCAGAATTACAAGTCAGCTCTTTTCTGCGACTCAAGTGACTAGGCCCAAAAGTAGGCAACTTAAGTTTTCTAGTATAAAACAAACACAAGAAAAGTATTAATGTAAGAAATAATGTAGATTCTGTATCCACCCCAGGATTTACTAATTATTTAACCCACCCGATTAATCAAAATGTTACCTAGCAAATGCAAACAAATAAAGCAGCATTTATATCTACCAGTCTCCGTTATTCCATGAGACTCATATGCACCTAGAATAGTAGAAATGACATCACACAGACAAGGAAAAGCAAAACAAGCACATGCTTCTTTTAAGTTTGCAGCAGTTAGTAATGACAAAAACGAAAACAATAAATTATTTTATTATTTTGCACGAACAAAAAGATGCAACAATTATGCACGTTTATGAGCACACATGTTAGTCCCCCCATGTGTAAAGTTTAATCTAAGTTGTATTAGCACGACATATCACAAATCATTAATATTTTTATTCATGTTATGGAAATGTGACTTCGCGAGTTTAAACAAAATTTTGTTTTCTATCTCGCTCCATCAACTCCCTCATCTGGTGATTAACAAATCACCACACCAGCATTCAAAATTTTGATAATTTAAATTTCTAAGAAATCGATTCAAATTCATTTGTATCAGTAAACCTAAAAGTCTGTTTCTGCATAATCTTTGAAATTATCATAACGCTCTCCATGTAACTCCTGTAATTCGATCTCTCTTTCTTGTTCTTTTCTAAGTTTATAGATTCTTTTCTTTTCTTTCAACTGTTTCTTTCTTTTATGTAACAAACAACCTATTTTGGTCAAAATAAAAATGAATACTATTATAATCAAAGGTGGCAGAATCTTGCCAAGAATTGAACTTCCGATATTATGAAACCAGTTTTTAATTGCTTGAAACCTTTTTGAAAGTTTCCCTGTAAAATCATCTTCTTCTAAAGGAATTATCTCTGAATGCATTTGTGTAATATTCTTAATATACATTTCAATATTCTTACTTTCATCAGGTATATATGTACAACAATGTTGTACATGTAAAATGCCACAGACTCCTCCCTCTTTTGCTAGGAGTATGTCTAAAGCAAGGCGATCTTGAATTACCATAGATCTAATTGCAATAACTTCAACATTTACTAATTGAAACCCATCAGCAGTGTCAGTTGACAATCTATCAACTATAGTGGACAATTTTCTGATTCTCCCTGCATTTAGGGTTATACCAACAAAAGGTATTACAGCTTGAAAAATATCTCCCAGAACTTCAGTAAAAGTTTCTCTTTTAGCTCTATTTACATAATTATGAATTTTAAACAATCCTTCTGAATCTCTGTCAACATGAAACACTTTAGGAAAAACAATTCCCACATAACAAGTTCCATACCAGTGGTCTGAAAGGTTGTAGTAGGCTTTGTCACCACAAACAAAATAAATCCCAGGAAAGATAGGATCTTTTCCACCTTTAAATCCCCAACCTCCCAAAATCTGATAAGTATCTTCACAGTTACTTGCACCTACAAAGTAATTATCAAAAAGTGTATTATCTCTTCTAATGCAAAGTTTTCCACTAACTGGTTTGTCTATGTGAATTGCAATATTTTCAAGCATTTTGCCATTTAATTTCTCATCCTCTTTTTGCCAGAAAGCTGACTTAGTCTGCTTGACTAATTCATTCCTCTTATAAATTGCTCTTCTCTCCTCAACCATGTTCAAAAATTTCTTTCCTTCAGCACTTAATTTACATGTTAGATTATTCTTGTAAGCATACTCGTAAGTGAGTTCATTAGTAACAAGGAAAAATTCTCTCATTTGTTTTGCTTTCTTATGCTTATTTAAAGCATTATCAATCTTAATATTAGCAAAAATTTCATCATAATTTGAATAGTAATATTCTAAACGTCCAGTTTGATAAAATAAACTAGTTAATACACTACATGTTACAGCATAAGTAAGAGGAAGCATATTATATGTTACTCCCTCAGAAACAGAAGCAGGTAACTTAACGCAGACATAACAGTCTTTTGCATCCATTACCTTAACATATTCACTCAATAGCTTTGTGAATGTATTACTTGAAAAATCACCTATTGATTTATCTTGATGAATGTTAGGCTGATGATCAATAACTTTTGCAGACGCACTATGTTTAGTTTGGCTAACCAGAGTTTTGCTTGTTATGTTAACTTTGTGTAATTCTCTATTCATTTCTAAAGGGATAATCACAGCTAGTACCAACCAGAGCAGAATTAAAATGAGCAGACACACCAGAGTCATCTTACAGCATCTTTTAAAAACAGAACACTTTGAAGTGCTCTCCTTAACATAAGGCATTCTTGGTTAAATTTAGCCTCAAAAAATTAAAAATAAATTTTAAAATTCTAATTTTATATACACCCCCCTTTTAAAATATATATATATTTTTTTTTTTTAAAACCCTAAACAAGATTTCTTCGACCTTATGTCATACATAAGTTTTCTTCAACTAAACAGTTTTTCTTCGACCTTGTGTCAACTAACAAATTTTCTTCAGCCTTTTGCCAATTTAATATTTCTGTACTTCAATCATTGTCACTAATTTCTTGGATTTCGTTTTCTTCTTCACTACTATCATATATGTCAATAACAGGTGGAATTACTAAGTAAGTCCACTCAGGAGACTTGTATTTTTAGTTTGGTCTTATTATTCTCTTTCCTTTTCTCGATATCACTTCAATTTTTCTTCCAACTCCAACTTCTTTTCCAGGACTCTTTTGACTACTGATTTCTTCAACTTGTTCTTTTGGCTTTTTGATCAATCTGACTCTCAATCTTCCACCTGGCCAGTAGTCTGCTTTTCTCACGTACTTCTTCTTTGGTTCAGAATTATTTGATTCTGACTTCCAAGTCCTTTTCTTTCTGTTTTCACTTTCACCTTCCACGTCACTTTCTTCAGTTTCGTAGTCTGAAATTTCAATTGACTCAGGAACTTCTCTATTCGGCAATTTCACTCCTTCAGGAACTTCACTTTGTCTTCCATCACTGGTACTCGGTAATTCGTTTTCCTCTTCTTCCTCAATTACCTCCAACTTCCCAGATTTCGGATTTTTGTTCCTTACTTCAGAGTTTGTTCTCTGCCTTTCGATACTCTCCTGGTCTGAAACTTCTTTTTGTTCAGCTTCTTTGTCTTCAATGGAGACAACCGAATCCTCAGTTATCTTTCCTTTCAACAGATTCTCTTCACCTTCAGAATCTATTTCAATTATTTCCAAGTCTTTTCTTGTCAGATTTCCATTCACTGGCACAGTTTCCAGATGTCGACTTTCTTGTCGATCTTCAGAATCTGGAATTATTTCACCTTCTGTTTTGCCTTCTGCTTCAGAATCAGAATCGTCTGTGGTATCACTTTCAACATCAGAACTTTCAGGAGTTGGTACTGGAATAGTATGACTAGGATGTATCCAACATTTCAATCCTCTGCATTTTACAGCATTAGTAGTGATCAAGATTATCTGCCTAGGTTTCTGCCATCTAGGAGCTAGACAATTCCTTCTCCGATGTACTTTCGTTCTGACCCAATCGCCAGGTCTCAGATCATGTGTCAAAACCTTTTCATTTGATTGAGCTTCAGTTCCCACCTGATTAGACACAGAAGTTACCATATCAGATAACCTTTTACAGTAATCCAAAATTGCACTGTCATTTATGCTCAACAGTTTACCTACAGGTACAAAAGCTTGCCTCATAACTCTTCCCATTAAAATTTCATGAGGACTCAAACCTGTCTTTTTATCTGGTGTACTTCTTAATGATATCAAAACAAGTGGAAGAGCATCAGTCCACTTTATACCTGTTTCAAGACACATTTTTCCAATTCTGTTTTTGATTGTTCCATTTATTTGTTCAACTACTCCTGATGCCTCTGGTCTGTATGCACAGTGTATTTTCTGCTCAATGCTCAAAGCTTCGCAAATTAACTTCATCAGTTTGTTATCAAAATGGCTTCCTCCATCACTCTCAATAGTGACTGGAAAACCGTACCTTGGGATGATTTCTCTGAGCATTAGTTTTGCTACTGTAATTGAATCACAATGTCGTGTAGGGAAAGCCTCTACCCATCGTGAAAATAAGCATACAATTACAAGTACATATTTCAAACAATTGTGTAAGGGCATTTCAATGAAATCCATTTGTAACCTGGTAAAGGGACCACCTTCTCGACCAATTATTCCTGTCCCCACCACTGATTTTCTGTTTGGATTCATTTGTTGGCATGACAAACACCTTTGACAAAAAGATTCAGCAATAGTTCTAAACTTAGTATTGAACCATGTTTCTCTGAAAAGTCTAACCATAGAATCTCTTCCTAGATGTGCTGGACCATGATATAATCTGGCCATGTCAGCAATCAAACAATTTGGTAAGACTATTCTGCCATCTTTGTAAACCCACACTCCATCTTCTTCACGTGGTCTACAATCTGATCTTAACCATAAGTCCTTTTCATCATCTTCTGCTTCGTTTTGTAAATCTCTAATCTCATGCCATGTTTCTACAACAGTTGTTAGCATTAATGAATTTGAATCAGTTTCTTTACTCCTCTCCCGATTGTATGAATAATTTTTCCTTGCGCAGTATTTAGCTGTTTCATCTGCGAAGGCATTTCCCTTGGAAATATAATCAGTTCCTCTAGTGTGCGCTGCACATTTAACAATGGCAATTTCTTTTGGCAATTGTATTGCTTCAATTAATCTCCTAATGAAAACTGCATTTTTAATTGGTGATCCTGCTGATGTCATGTATCCTCTCTGTGACCAGAGTTGTCCATAATCATGCACAACTCCGTACCCATACTGACTATCAGTAATGATGGTAACTCTTATATCTTTTGATATTTCACATGCACGAATTAAAGCAATCAATTCAGCCACTTGTGCTGAACGAACTCCTTCAAGACATGATGCTTCTTCAATATCTACGACTGTACAAACTGAATATGAAGCTTTTAAGACACCTCCTTCGGATCTTAAGCATGACCCATCTACAAAATAGACAAAATCCGATTCAGACAAAGGTCTGTCTTTGATGTCTTTTCTTGGTTTAGTGCAGAATTCCATGACATCTAAACATTCATGTTCTGTTTCAATGTCATCAACAATTTCAGAATCAGGCAGTAATGTAGAAGGATTCAGATTTAAACATCTTGAAATCGAAACATTATCTGCTCCTAGTATGATTTTCTCATACTTTGTCAATCTGCTACTTGTTAAATGTTGAGTCTTACCTCTTGTCAGTAATATTTCAACTGAATGAGGCACAAAAACTTTTACAGGAAATCCCATAATGATCCCCTCACTTTGTTCGAGGCTGATACTTGTAGCTGCAACTGCTTTCAAACAACCTGGTAATGCTTTTGCAATTGGATCAAGAACTGCAGAGAAGTATGCAATAGGTTTCTTTAAATTTCCATGTCTCTGAATTAACACAGATAATGCACATCCTTCTCTCTCACTGCAATACAGTTCAAAATCTTTCTCATAATTTGGCATACCTAAAGCAGGAGCTTGGCATAAACTCTTTTTCAGGTTCTCAAAAGAATCCATCTCAGCATCATTGAGAATAATTGGATCTTTTACATCTGACTTTGTTAGTCTTTGTAGTGGTTTTGCAATTACTGAAAATCCACTTATCCATTGTCGACAGTAACCAACCATTCCCAAGAACATTCTGACCTGTCTTTGTGTTCTTGGTGGTAACATTGCTTGAATCATTTTTATTCTCTCTATTGTTACTTGTCTTTTTCCCTTTGCAATTCTGTGACCAAGATATTTTACTTCTTGTTTGCAAAACTGTAGTTTTGCTGGGGACACTTTATGTCCTTCTTCTGCAAGGCGATTTAACAGAATTATTGTGTCTGTTACACAATTTTCTCTTGTCTTTGCAGCTATTAACAAATCATCAATATACTGCACTAGCGTAGACCTGCCAGGTAAGTCTAGGTCTTCTAATGATCTTTTTAACAATTCGTTAAAAATTGAAGGACTTTCTGTATAGCCTTGAGGGATTCTTGACCATCCGAGGTTCTTACCTTGGAATCTGAAAGCAAATATTTCATAACTGTCTGGATGTAAGGGAACAGTAAAGAATGCATTGCAAAGGTCAATGACTGTATACCATTCAGCATCATGTGGAATCTGAAATAGAATTACTGCTGGATTTGGAACCACAGGACAACATGGAACGACAATTTGATTAACCTTTCTCAAATCTTGTACGATTCTAAATGTTCCATTAGACTTTTTAACTCCCATAATTGGTGAATTACAAGAGCTACTCTCCATTTCTTTTAATACACCTTGCTTGATTAATTTTTCAATTATAGGTGTAATACCTTCAACTGTTTCTGTTTTCATTTTATATTGTGGAGTGTTTGGAAATTCTATTCCCTGTTTCAATGTAATTTTTACTGGATCTACGTTTTTCATCAGACCCATCTCATTTCCAGTAAAATCCCATATTTCAGATTTCACTGTTTCTTTGAGTTCTTCAGGTAAATCTTTTTCTTCAAATGCAGGAAACAATTTTGTTTCTTCTGCTTCTATCATCATCATTGTCATTCTGTATAAACCATCTTCCTCCATTGTTTGTAACTCAACTCCATCAGGAGAACAATATATTCTACAATTCATTTTACATAGGATGTCTCTGCCTAATAGATTCACTGGACTACTATTACAAACCACAAATCTGTGTTTGTCTCTGTAGTTTCCAATTTCAACTGGTACTGGATCAGTTAAGTCAGTTTTAATTTGTTGATTACTTACTCCGACAACTTGGATGGTATCCCCAGAGAGAGGTAGGTTTTCAATTTCCACTGATCTAACAGTAGAACGGGTAGCACCAGTGTCCACTAGAAAAGTGATGTCTACATCATTAACTTTCCCGTTTACAAAAGGACCAGACTGGTCAACCTCAAGAGTGGCTCCAACAACACACTCTTCCTCCTCTCTCGGGCACCGTCAGCAATAATCATCAGAATCACTGTCCTGACTTTCTGTTAATAAGAATTGTTGTGAAGCATTTTGCATTTGAACCCTTTGCTGCTTTTGCTGTTTTTGTGGTTTTATTACCTGTTCACTTCCCTGAAATCCCACGTTTGGATTATATTTTTGAACTCCCCCACAATTCGGAAAAGGTGGTTGTGGCAATTGGTCTTGACGATTATTCACCTGTTGTTGTTGCTGTTGCTGTAACTGTCGCTGAATATTAAATTCGTTTAACCCCTGTTGCATCTGTAGCTGTCGCTGCAGGTCAACACCATTCTGCATCTGTGGATTCAATAAGGGATTCTTTAAGTTTTTAGGAGGATGAGGACACTCGTCTCTCCAATGTCCAATTTCGCCACAATTAAAACAAGGTAATCTTTGCTTTAACTCCTCAATCTTTGGGCTAAATTTCTTTGGGAAATTATTATTTTTAAACTTTCCTTGTATCTGGTTTGTATTTCCAGTTTGAACAAAATTAGTGTTCTTATTACCCATGCTGGCAATCTGTTGCTCAGCCACCTTTACCTGAGCCCACATGGCTTTCTCCTTCAGCTTCTTCTGTTTTACTTCTATTTCATCGCTGCAATACTTTGCTTTTCTTAGAATATCATCTACAGATAGTGATTGCCATCCGACAATACTATTTCTGATCATTTCTCCAATTTCAGGTTTTAGTCCATAAACAAATCTATAGACAAAATGACTCATGTCTTTTTCATCTAATTTTTCATAACCACTGTATTGTTTAAAGATTAACAGTAGTCTTTCATAAAAAGAATGAACTGATTCTTTTGTATCCTGTTCTGTCCTTTCTATTTTAACCCAATCGACTTCTTTGGGTGGAATTTTGTTTTTCATCCAAACAATTACTTTTTCATAAAAATCCATTACAAGTGGATTTGGAGCACCTGTTTCTTTGATTCGCTCAGGTTCTGTTTTTGGCCAACTAATCGATATTTTACATTCTGTCCAAAGATCAGATGGAACAACAATATCAAAAAATCCATCTAAATCAATCCACAGAACTTTTGACACTTTGATAAATCTATCGACTTGCCTGTACCACTCAACTGGTTTTTCTCTCAATTTTGGAAAATCATTTGTAAATAACAGAATGTCCTGTCTCGACCAAGGGACATGAACATATCCTCCACCTGCAATTTCTCTCATTGGAAATTGTTTTGACAATTTTTCCAATCTTTCATCTTCCTTCTTTTTGGTCCATTTTACTCTCCATTTATTCAGTTCTCCTAGCTTTTTGATATAGACAATCAAATCTTTAATGTGAACTATTCTTCCCATTGAGTTTAAACTCTCGATGTCACTTTCTGAAAAGTCTAATCTGTAATGCTTTGCAAAATTCTTTTGTTTACTCACATCTATTTCAAGTTCTGTTGCTAGATCCTCTAGTTGATCATATTTGTTTTTCGTTTTCCACTGTATGCTTTTGCAAATGAACAGTAGTTCATCATCTCGATAGTAATTTAAACTATCTGGACCAATTGTTCCAATTATTAATTCTTCAATATTCGCTTTTAATTTGGCCACATCAAGTTTTGGTGTGGTTACCCTGACTTCAGGACTCCCTATATCTGATATAGCACCCATTGGTGTTTTTGGAGATAAATCCTCATTAAAGGTTAAATCAGGCATTCTCGATTTAGAAGTGTTTATTTCAGATAAATCTGAATAAAATTTTTCAGCAGCCTTTTGAATTTCTGTATTTAAAGGAATAGTTAATCCAGTTTTGTTTGTTTCCTTTTGGTCAAATACGGGTTGAACAGGACCAATTGTTACTGGAACTGTCACAGCTTCCATGCCTTTTGTCATTCTTTTTATTAATTCTTCTTTTGATCTTAAATATTCATTATAATCAACATCTTCAATATTTCTTGCCTCTCTTGAATAATCTTTTGGAGGTTCTCTTGCTCTTGGAGCCATTGTAAAATGTCTACCTTCATTTCGAGCATTCTCGAATTCTGGTCTTCTAGGAGTTTCAATGATTTCACAATTATTTGGATAAAATTTAGGAGCTTCATTAATTGGAGGTGCACTCGGTGAAGTTTCAGTAGAAACCACCGGAGTAGACCATGATCTAGGAGGTCTCAAAGGCTGATTCTTTCTAGCAGTTGTATATATTTCTTCCATAACTGCATCCTCAGATTCACTTTCCATTGATTTCCCTGTAGGAGTACCCATTACCATTTCATGAATTAAATACAATCCTTCACTCATGTTTCCCTGTCTCCACATTCGCAATCTATCTTCATGAGTTTCTCTTTTCCAAGATGGATTTTTAGAAGGTCTTTTAATTCCACTAGCTTCTCTTTGTAATTGATACATCTCGTCTTCCCACTCAACTAAAGCTTCAAATTGAGTTGGTCTCGGTTTTGGAACAAGAGCATTCATTTTCTCTCGTAAATTTCTTAAGACTTTTACATTAAATGAACCATCATCAGGCCAAGTTAAAACACCGTCGTTTTTAGTATATCGTTTCCAACTATCGAACCATAAGACAGTATGATATCCATATTCACCCTCCATATACGCTGCAGGTGTTTTATACTTATGAAGTAGTTTACCACCTCGCGTTTCGATTTTCTTGTCAGGTGAAAATAAATTCTTAAATTTCTGAAATAATGTTGGCTTTTTCTCAACATGTTTAAAATGATAACTCATTTTTAAGAGTTAAATCTAATTCACAAAATCGTTCGTAAAATATTTCCGGGATGTTCCGTAAAACAACCAATCCGTGCGCGAAACACACCAACAAGCCAATGACAGTTGAGCTACGTCACTTTTCTGCTCAACCAATAAATTTAGAGTTTTTCCGAAGGACCAATCAGCTCACAGGCCGTCAGAGACTCAAGAGCCAATCAGAATATAGCTTGTGACGTAGGTCACCCAATCCCAGCGCGGCTCTGTGACGTACACAGCAGCTGCGGTTTCTCGTTTCTCACTCCTGGCGCTTACCCCTCCTTCACAAAATCTTTTCACAGCGCCATTTTAAGAACACTTTTCAGTGTAAATTAATTCTTAACAATGACTATAAAGACAACATCTGTTCGTTTCACTATTTAGGATAGTTTACATACATTCAAGTATCCACACTTCGGAATAGACGGCGCTATTCACACTAAGGATAATATTCAATTGTCAGTAGAGTAACCCTTACCCCACCCTTCTAACACGTATAATTATGAACTCGCTTTGCTCTGAACCCACCGCGAAGTGAAAGTTCTAAGAGTTCCACTTGAACATAAAATACAATTCAAACTCGCACTTTCACACTGAAATTTCCCTAATTTCAAACACACATGAAATCCGTACAGGACTCTCACCTGTTTATAGAGATCATGCACCGTTAGCAAAATAACGACGTTATCCGTACAGGGCTCTCACCTGTTTATAGATATGAAACATGTACCCGTACAGGACTCTAACCTGTTTATAGATAATCATGTACCGACGCTAATTTACCCTTCACTCAAGCTCGGATATAACTAATACTTTTATCACAGTGAGTTTTATGGAAGGCGCTTTGTCCCTATTCTCATGCTGTTTTAATTTCTTAGAAAACCCTCACTTTACAAGATTCAGACCTAGCCCTAAAACTGTGCTGCTCGGCGACAACACTATGGTACACGGCGATACCTCTTGTGATACTCGGCGATATCACTACAAACAGAACAGATGGCTTGCGTGACTAATTTCTCGCCACACAATCTATACCGGTATATCTTACAGATAGCACGAAAAACGAACTTAACATGTGTTAAAACATCGATCCTATTTCCATACCATAACACTTTAGTAACCCTTAGCAACCAACATATTACCTTGGTTACCCTTAGCAACCATCAATTTCTGCTACCAGAGAATTGATCCAGCGGCCTATAGAAAATATATCATAAACAACGCTACCCAACTTCATAACCTATAAACAAAAATCTATACTAAATATGGACCCATTTATAAACCTGACATATTTTGGGCCTACTGAATCAGGTGGTCAGATTAAATCTATATACACATTATCTACAAACTATATACATTTTATACATCTGCGGAAAGAATATTGTCATTAAAATAAAACTTGACCATTTAAACGACCACCATTGGCGACGTGATCTAGCTAATAGTAACCTACACTTCTGAATAACCAAGACCAGCTTGTTTGTCAAAAGTAAGATTTTATTTACTAAATTATGGTATATAAGTTGATAGTTTTATAAATGAATTTTATTTGCAATAAAGCAAGCATGATTGTAAAGAAATATGACAAAAATACAATTTAAGCAAGTAAATCAAAATTAAAGTGAATATATAAAGTTTAACATTTCTAAAACCTAATTCCCTAACTGAACTAAATAGATAGAAATTAAAGTAAAGTTCTTTGAGGATTCTTACGTGCTCCACGCAAAGTCCGTCAGCACTTCACCCTCATCGGAAAGTCAGAAAGCAGCAGCCAGCCCATCCCTAGGGGCATGACTTTTTATACCTTTCTATGCTAACTAAACTACGCAAAGGAAAGTTTTCAGAAATCCTCGACGTCCCATTGGCTGAGAGTGACAAGTGACATGTCACCCACTTTTCAAAACTTCCATTAAATCACATTTCTTAGAGACCATTGTCTCTTCCACGTGAAACCAGAAGCTTCCTGAGTTTGCAACAAATGTATAAAGTCATTCTCGCAGCGTCCATTGACTTTCAATTGACTTCCGCGGATGCCAAGTTAAGGACTGACAAAATGTTCTTTTTCGACCTTGTCCATGTCCGACAGAATGATGACAGCACATTAGTTTTTGCTTTGTGAACGCAGCTTTTGACGAATAATTTATTTCAGAATGGGCGTCTCGTGACTTTTGCAGAATTACAAGTCAGCTCTTTTCTGCGACTCAAGTGACTAGGCCCAAAAGTAGGCAACTTAAGTTTTCTAGTATAAAACAAACACAAGAAAAGTATTAATGTAAGAAATAATGTAGATTCTGTATCCACCCCAGGATTTACTAATTATTTAACCCACCCGATTAATCAAAATGTTACCTAGCAAATGCAAACAAATAAAGCAGCATTTATATCTACCAGTCTCCGTTATTCCATGAGACTCATATGCACCTAGAATAGTAGAAATGACATCACACAGACAAGGAAAAGCAAAACAAGCACATGCTTCTTTTAAGTTTGCAGCAGTTAGTAATGACAAAAACGAAAACAATAAATTATTTTATTATTTTGCACGAACAAAAAGATGCAACAATTATGCACGTTTATGAGCACACATGTTAGTCCCCCCATGTGTAAAGTTTAATCTAAGTTGTATTAGCACGACATATCACAAATCATTAATATTTTTATTCATGTTATGGAAATGTGACTTCGCGAGTTTAAACAAAATTTTGTTTTCTATCTCGCTCCATCAGGCGCACTTAAGAGTTGAGAGCAGGATTAAAGTAAACACTCTTTATGTGTAGGGAACAGCATACTGTAGCAAAATACAACTGGAAAATAACATATTAGCTCACCATATCATATTTTACATAATTAAATACAGAGCACTCCTGAGGGGATTAAAGAGCTAAACTATCAAACAATTAATGCACTGAGAGAAAACCTACAGAAAGATAACCCCCGGGAGAACTTTTTGTCTGGGACTCCACACAGGGCACTTATGCTACCGGGAGCCCATCTCCGTGCAGTGCCCGTGTTCCACTGCTTGGTTCCATAAACCATCAAAGGACACCATGCTGAATTAAGCAAAGCGCCACATAGTCATTAGATACTTTGTACCCCTGTTGAGTCTTTGCATTATTTTACTGATCTGCAATGAGTTTCCAATTGTTTATTATAACTGGAGGGCCATTTTAATGTTGGGAAAAGAAACTGTCCTGTTGAGAAGAAAACATATACTATAACACACAGCATGCTAATATTATGACAGCGATTTGAACACACTTTAAAGATGCATTGCAAATGAAGAGAATGTATAGTACAATTGATCACAAAGGCACCTACTATTTCTAAATACAGGCTTTTTACTACAGTTCGTGAGTCTTAATGCAAATTTATGGTTTAAAATAGTTACACATTTTGAAATGCAATCAAATAAGTGGCAGGATTGATTTTATTAGCAGTTTGGTGGCATGCCAATAATTCAAACACACATTTCATATCCATAAGATCATAGGATTGAAATACAAGGTACTACTTAAAATAGAACTCCAAGCATCCCATAAACCTATACATTTTTACACTAAAATAAACTTACATCCAGACACCTCCCACTCCTCATAAAAAGATATTCTAAGATCCAAGAAACTAGGTTTGCCTACTGTATAACCTATTTTTTATGTGAAGAATCACATATTTCAACAACCTTCAGTTATTATCAGAGTACAATTCCTTTTAAACACAATTAAAGCCACAACAGTGAGCCAATAAGAGAAAAACAATAAGATCCACCCAGCTCCCAATTCAAGCTGGGACACTCATCCTTAAAACCAGTTTCACACAAATATGTAATTAATCATGTATTTAAACAAGATAAGCATTGTGTAGTACAAAATACAATTATATGTTTGCGTAATGCAAATCGACAAGATTGACATTGACAGTGTGCAAAATACCATTCCTTTTGTACAGGATAAAACCGTGGCATTGCAACACAATTGTATTTGTGCAAAAATGCAATTGTAACAAGAGAGGAACCAAAGGATCACTTTGCGTTACAGCGTGGGCCCAATTTTACTAAATTCCAAGTGAGAAATGGTGGGGGACCATCCAACTCCTAATTCCAGCTGGAACCAAATCCTTGACATCTATTAGACAAAAACATCTATCACACTCCAATGAACAAGGCTCAATGTTCCCATTCTATAGCTCTAATACAATGGGCCACTCCACTCTGTTGACCGTTCGTCAACAGCAGACAAAAAATTACCTGCCACATAGCTCAATTTTATTTTATCGCACCTTAAGATTACTGACATTAGATCACTTGTATGGCTGTAGCATTCTAAAAACCGGACGCAGCAATATGTTTCCACTTTTGTCAAAGCATGTGCTAAATATAAGCAAATGCAAAAAGGGTAATGGTGCATTTTGGCAAAAGGGACACTACTCTTTCTGCCCCTACCTGTCTAGCCAACATCCATCTTATAAAGGGTGGGGATCTGCTGCAGCCTAACCTCCAGGGCCCACCTCCTTATATAACTGTTTTTATATCCTGCAGGTAAGGCTGACTATGATGCCATAATACGACTCCTTTAGATGAGACAAATGATGTCTATTACACACGTCCTCTATATCACTTCTCCTGGAACACTCCTTTGCAAAGTGCTTTAATGTTGGTTTCTGCTGAACTACAGACATTTTTGGGAGTTCCACCCCTACTGGAACATCCAGGGCGACTTTACTATCAAGGAGATTAGCAGCCCATTGGTCAGCATGTTTCTCCAATTGGAAGGATTTTCTTATTTGCCTTAAAGAACCCTCCTTAGTTTTAAGGAGACTAGACCAATAATTAAGGAAACGCTGTTTGTTTTTAACCCTAGGGCACTATTTAAGGATCCTCTGGGCAGGTCAAGGCATTTTTCCACATATTCATTTCAATGGTCTGTACCCTCCTCAAAGATTTTACAGGCAGAACCTCACAGCCATACAGCAGCAAATTAACAATGTTGGCATTATACGTCTCTCTGTTTAGTCTGTGGGCTTTGGGTCAGCACCTTGCAGTCATTGACATTCACGTGTTCTTCATGCTTTCCTACTGTTTGGAAGGGCTGCCAATAAAGCCATACCATTTTATGGAGGATTACATTGTCATATCTGTGTTCCCATTAGATTTGGTAAAGGCACGTCTAGAAGCGTGTCTTTTAAACTTAAGATTTAACATGACGCGTAGCATATAATTGTAGTCAGTGTGTATTTAAATTGCTGACACAATTACATGTTAGTTGCTCAATGCTAGTTTATGACTTGTTTAGGAAGTGTGTCCTTCTCAAAAGCCTAAGCCTATTAGTCATAGTATTAGTCACAAATCACCCTTGCGTGTTCATTTCATATTACATTACTGTCGGGATAAAACGTTGCATTTTCAGTTTTTTATTGTTCACAAATTAAAGTTCTACCCTCACAAAGGCCTTCTTAAATGCGTACCTAAAATACTCTCACTTTGTATAACGTATGTACAAATTAATACCTTTCTGAGTATATCTTTTAAGTTCATCAATTACAACCCAGCCTCCACCTTGACTCCTTTACGAGCATTCCGCTTTGAGGGTACAACTTAACATAGCCAATGAAGTCTGCTAATTAAAGAGACCCTGCCAGCAGGTTCCATATTGGTATGACCCACGATGCTGATTAATATCTATGACAGCTTGGGCAACAGACATACTGTCAGCTATTGCCAAACACATCCTCCAATGAAAACAGGCCCATCTGTTGCCACTTTTGGGGGTGGTCCACTCTGATGTAGCAATGCTACTTTAATAACATTCAACTGTGAGTGATTTTCTCAACATAATTTACGTCATCGGACGTCACTGTCTGTATATTGTGGTGTTGATACACCTCAACTGAGAGACATATTGCACCTTGTTAACAAGTGCATCAATCTTAATGCTGTCTGACCCTCGCATAACAATACAAATTGTAAAAATGTGAACAAACTACAGCTGGTGAGTGGCACAGTTTTATTGTGCAGGTTTCCACAACCCCCAAACCTAGAGAGTTACACGTTTTCCTTTAGCGCATGATAATCACCTCACTCTCGGAGCAGTGTAACCAGAGAACAGTCTGCAGGCAGGGATGAAAAGCGCCTTGTCTCACAGAGAAACCTCCATTTGTAGACAGGTTCTCCTCTGTCCTAACATTCTGTGTCAGAAGAGCGCTCTGCCAGCAATAAAAACAATGCAACCTGCACTATCACTCTTTTTAAAAGTTGGAGCCCTCCTTTAATTTAATATGGGATTAGATATTTAAAATACTTCGGTCAGTGGCACTGGTATCTTTACTCTGCTTACAGCGGAAAGTGAAACTGTTTCGTAGAAGTACTAAATTCCTAATAATCTATTGTTTAACGGGAGCTAGTGAAGAATCGTAAAAAGCCAAACCGGTAAGACAATCCTGTCAAAGTTGCATCTGCACAGGCGAGAGAAAAACGCACAATAACAAGCAACTCTCGCAGGTCTACCCAAGAACTCTCTGGCCCCATTGAAAGCCTGCCTCAACGCCGTCACCAGACTACTAACCGGGTGAAAAAAATTCGACCACATCTCTCCGCACCTTAAAGCTCTGAACTGGCTTCCTCTCGAGGCCAGAATCCAACTTAAGCTGGCCTGCATCACTCACAAGGCTCTATACTCCAATTCCCCTGCATTTCTCGCCCAGAAACTTGTGATATCCGGAGGAGCCAGAAACTCCCAGTCTGCCAGAGACCTTTTGCTCCAACCAGCACGCTTACGAAAAAACCTACAATCGGGCCTACTCTGGGGCCGCACCAAGAATATGGAACTCTCTCCCGCCCGCCATCAGCAGACTTTCGTCTTTGGCATGCTTTAAAAATGAGACCAAAACTTTCCTAATGGGCAAATTCCTCACCTAAAGATCACATTACAATCACCTCGGCGACCTTGTTCCACCCTCCATTACGGCATTATCCATGGCTTTTCCGTATGATACCTTCCCAGCACTTCTGGGCATCCCACCCGGGAGTTAAGACTGCTTGTTTTCTTGTATAATGCATCTACCTGTTTCTATCCCAAATGTATCTGGGATTTGAGACTGATTGTTTTTCTTTTGTACACCACCCGTCAATCCTGTAAAGCGCTCAGTTACCCTCACAGGTCTGGTTCGCGCTCTATAAAACGTTAAAATAAAATAAATAATAAAATAACCACACAAAGCACAAATTATAAAGTAGACAAAATGTCACAGCATTCATTTAACTGTTAAAAAACAAGCATTTGAAATGCAATAGGACTCGCATTTACGCGAGAACTAATGCATTGCAAACGGGCGTGGGGGCGGGCAGGAGGGCCAGAAGGCACGAATGACAGGAGTGCTGGTGGGTTGGGGTATGGGGGGACAAGGCATGGGAAGAAAATAGTGCTCACAATCTAAATACCACATACCACGCAACATTCAAAGTAAAGGGGCCAGTAGCCATGGAAGGATACAAATAACAACATGGCTGTCATTAGGAGGGAATAACAGTCTATAAACCAATCTGAAGACTGCACTTAAAGGACAAAGACACAAGCCAATGAAAAAGATGGGCGGGGGAGTGGACGGAGCTTCCACTCCATATTCCATTACGGCATGCCTCGCAGAGCGAGCAGCGCATACGCACAGCCGCTATAGGCTCAACCTAAAACACGGTTGCAAAGTTTCTTTTTTTGGTTCGTTGTGGATAGTTGAGAATTTTACTACACTTTTAGACTGTTGATAGAAAAGTGTACTTTTAATCATCAACGGGAGGGGTAACTAGAAACAGAGTAAAATACCTTCTTATTTGAGGGCAACCAGTAGCACATAAGTACTCAGGTTCCAGTACTCTGAACAGACTGCAGCTGCTGAGTATGTAGGTGGAGTCTGCCAATGTGTTCTCACCCCTCTTAACTTATGTCCTTCCAATGCGTCTAAACAGAAGAGAGGACTACTTTTTGAAACTGCCATGGTAATCCACAAAACAAATAAATGGAGCTCTAAAACTATCTAAACAAGCACTGGGAAAGACAATGTCTCGTCTCTGGGACAGGGGTGTAGATGGACCTCCTTCTTGAATTCTTTTTGTGCGTCCATAGTTGTTCTCCTTGGAAGAATGGCAAGGGTCGGTATGTGGGTCTCATAGCTACTGCCAACGGTCTTGATCTGGGAGACTAACCACAAGTCCTGAATTCTCACTGCACCCGATTGGCCCAATCCGGCCTGTAGGTAGTTGTGACTAATTTATAAACAAGGAGATATAGCCCACCTAAGTATTGGCTGAATTACAGCTGAATTTAAAAAAAACATTTGTAATGTCATGTGGAGGTAAGAGACAAAAGTGTAGACAGCATCATGTGGGTGGGGTTCCTAAGAGTAGAGCCCCGACTTTTTCATATTTGGGGTTACTATTTTGCAATAATGGCACATGGAATCCGCATATGAATTATGTAAAATGACATTTTTAAAAACGACTGAGGGAATTTTGAGGTTTGCGGCAAAACTTGGGAATAAACCACAACGAGAAATTTTTAATTTGTATAGGAGCAAGTGTGTCCTAGCAGTTAATTATGGAGCCGCCATATGGGGGAGAGCAAATACGACAATCCTTCAAACTAATGAAAATAAGTTCCTAAAAAGACTGTTGGCAGTCCCCAGTGCAGCCACAAACATGATCGTACACAAAGAATTGTCTGTCCCATATTTAAGCGATACCCTCAATATAGCTGCCCTTACACTCTGGCATGGCTTGTGGACAAAGGAAGAAACTAAATTCTCTAAGGATTTAGTTATAGATTGCCTAGCACTAGACCATGGTATGAAAATATCATGGTTGTGTCACATTTTTAATCTTTTGACAAAATGTGAAATATATACAGACGACCCCATAAGCATACAAGAATATAGTAAAAGTGATCTGAAATTGAGATATCTTGCTGCTATAGAACATGACAGGGATAGGACGATTAAGCAAAAACAGACAGTGGCAGCTTACTGTGAACGTCCATACATGAGGGGCACTCAGCTATATCTTATCTTGGTTCAGAATGTCCAGCACAGATTATATCTGACCAGGCTAAGGATGAGCACTTTACATTATCTAATTGCTTTCCCAAGAACTGAGAAATGGCACAGAATGTTGGCCCCCTGTCCATGTGAAGGTAAAACCTCTCAGTCCACCCTGCATTTTATTCTCTTTTGCCCTTTTCATATGGATATCCGAAAAACTGTATTGAAACCACTAGTTTTAAAAAACATGCTTTTCAATTATAAGGATGCATTTAATGTTATATGCAACTTGGACACTATGAAAGTTATAAGCGCTGTAGTATGTTTTATACAAAAATCAATTAGAAAATGAACTTCGCTTGGTACAGTTCAAGTATTTACATATATTTTACCAGGCACAGGCTGTGGAGGGCGGGACTAATAGCGTCCCCGGAGTGCTTGAGGTGTGGTCAAGAGGCAGGGACGTTTATGCACACAGTGTGGGATTGCAGAGTGCTTGCAAGGTTCTGGAGCGGTGTATGGAACTGCCTGGCAGAAGTGTTGGGGTGGGACCTCCCTCGCACGTCACGGTTGGGACTCCTGCATGTAATGGAAGGGATAGGAGGTAATTTGTATAAGAGGCATTTGCTCCTGCTGGGCCTAACGCTGGCCAAGAGGGATATTGCGAGAGCATGGAAGGACACGAGAGCTCCGGCACTGGTGGCGTGGAAGAGGGGGCTCG
Source organism: Lissotriton helveticus (assembly GCF_964261635.1). Classification (NCBI taxonomy): domain Eukaryota; kingdom Metazoa; phylum Chordata; class Amphibia; order Caudata; family Salamandridae; genus Lissotriton; species Lissotriton helveticus. The sequence goes on from NC_136065.1 coordinate 1,477,861,387, forward strand.
ATTTTTGTATGGGATTGGAAGAGCCGATATTTGTGGCCAGAGGCTGCCCACGGAAGCACTATAAAATTTGGAAGCGGTGGGCGGATTATAGAGGTCTTTGGCTGGAGCCTCCAACAGAGCATGAGGACTTGGTAGAGATGTGATTAGTGACTGCCGACAGGTGCACCAAGGGTTATCAGAGTTGGTGTCAGAACCAGGGGAGCAGTTGAAGACCAGGCGTGGGAGGGGGGAAGAGGTGGTCGGGGAGGTTTAGGGGGGGTTGGGCTGGGGGTGGGGGTTAAGGGGGGTAAGTTTTCACTTCTGCATTGTTTTGATTGAAATTTACTGCATTGAAACTATGATTGTACATTGACTGAAATGGTGCTAATGTCCTGCGGATCCCTCTGGTTTGCAGAGGCCTGCATACTGTCAACAATCTTCAATAAAATCTGTTTTAAAAAAAAAAAGAAAAGAAAAGATTATGCACTTTTGGATGTCCTGCTGTATGAAAAAGATGACGAGTAATATCATTTTAATTGCATTATTTTGCACTGATTGTACTTGCACTCTATTGTATGAATTAGTTGTAGATTGTATTTTAAGGATCTTTGAAAAACGGACCTGCATTTTTATGGTGTTATCTTTTTCCCATGTACCTTAAATTTGCACATATTGTATCATAATCAATGTTCCCCCATGAAATATAGTCAGAATGTACTTTTTTAGATACATGTGTATTAGTATTCTTTTATGGTGTTTGCCTTGTTGTCACCGAATAAAGCTGTTTTGATTTGATTGTATTTAACTAATGTGGAGCATAAGATGTTGACTCATTGTGACGGCTGTAAATTATGTATCACTGAAAGTCACTTTGGAAATAAATGCCTCAGGTCTGGAAATTTGTTGATTCCCAAACCCCCATCACTTTCTGCTCATGTTTAATGAATGTGTAAATAAATAAAACATTTCCCATTTGGGTACAGACATACACAGCTGATTGCAGTTTTGAGAGTATGACTTCATATTTCCTTGATAGGGACCACAGTCTCTAATAACATACTGCTCACCCTTGGTCCCTTCTGACTTGCAAGGTTCCCTTGCTCTTGGTTCACTTACCATCCATTTTCAGCATCGGAAAATAGCGGGATAAACACTTGCACAAGCACCCTCTCGATTGCCCCTCTGGCAAAAATGAAGGAATGATCTGACGATGTCTGGGTCAAAACTGGAGGATGGGGAGTAGGAGGGTTGACAAAATAGAAAGGGTGTACCCTTGAAAGACAATCTACAGCGCCCACCAGTATTAGGTAGTTGCAAACCAGCTGGGCAGATACAAGAATATTCTTCTCTCACTCCCCACAACTGATTCCTTAAGAGGGAAGCAAAGTGGCTGGCTGGCGGCAGAAGAAGATTAAGTTATGGCTTTCCATGCTGTTATTGGGACTGTGATCTGTTTCCACCACACTCCCTGGAGCCCCATATGGGCTGGGAAGGTTGCTGCATGGGCTAAGATGGCCCCCTCTGGTGATATGGCAGGCTTCAGAAATAAACCCTGAACTTCGACTCTCGTTAAAGAAACTGGCAGGTTGGAGCTAGCAAGCCCAAGGAGTGAGCCCTAACCTAGCTATTTTACATTGCTCCAGAGCCGCTTTTTCTTTGTCAGCCTGATGCATTCATGGGTATGCCCATGAGGGATATCTGTATGCCCTCTGAAAATCCAGTAGCCAGCATCCAAGCAGGACGATGAACAACCAGGCTAATGTCGCATGTTGTACACAATTTGTGGTGTCCAGTCTAGTCCACAAGATGTTCTATTTTGAATCCAGGACATCTTAGAAACTTCTGAGGAAAGGGAGCAAACTCTTGCTCGCCATGTCCCAGAGAGCATGAGTGTATCTGCTAGGGAATGCCCTACTGGCGGAAGTCTGACCATGTGCACGCTGATATGTGAAGCTTAAAGGCACTCTAGGGGGACCCAGAATTATTCAGTAGAGCAGCAGCATTGAATCTTTGAAGTCTTCTACCTGCAGTGGATTCGCAGATGGCTTGGAGAACTCTTGGGTGCACTGGTTCCAACTGTTGACTGGGGTCAGAAGCGGATTAGAAGAGAGTTGTAATCTCTAAGTGAGGACTGCAGAAACACTCCCTAGAGTGAGTCGTAAGATAGGTACAGCTCCTGTCTGTACTTACTGTATTTGTGTTGAGATCAGTCCTTGGACTTTGTCCTAGACATTCCAGAGAGCCCATGATTTGTGGTGTGGCAGGCCTGTTTCTAATGTTTGCAGACAAAGCGTATCCTTCCACTCACTGATGGCCTCCAGATACATTTGTTACATGATTTTAAACCATACTTGGATCCAAGATACCAAAGATAGAGGTCATGTGGATTTGTGACCAACATTTGCTTATTACAGGCACAGAACGGCTTGAAGCCTGCAGTCTCCTGGAGTGACATCCGTAGCACACAGGCTTCAAAATTATTTTGGAGGTTAGTCAAACACTTACAAAGGTTCAGGGGGCAGAGCTCCTGACCCAAATCAAAGGTCACAGAGAAAAAGGAACTGACATCAGCGCACACCGGTGGCACCTATAAAGGGCTTCGCAACGTATGTCAGAGGCAGGGAGCGGTCACTGCGAAGTCTGATGGTGCTACCTACTGGTGCGCAGGACTAAGAGCTGGAAGTGCTTCCATATTGTCACGTCACATTATGGGGGCAGGCAGAGAACAATGAAGCGCAAGGCTTCCCCGTGTTGGGCAACATTTGATTGCCGAACTACATTTCCCATGAAGCCATGAGAACGTGACACCGGTGACGTCACGCAGTTTCAAGGAAACGGAATGAAAGGGCTTCCAGGGCACCAGTCGGGTGCTGTTAATTCCAGGATTCTCACTTTACCGAGTCGGACGTTTGAAGAGACGGTAGGGGTGCTATTAGCACCAAACACTATTTGTTTTGCTAGGAAGCTGTTTTCCTGGATTCACGCTTTGCCTTGACTCGAGCTTTAGTCGAGTCTATTCCATAAGTAGCCCTGTTGGACGAGCAGGTTCCTGGCTCTTACGGGGCTTCTTTCATTCCTCGTTTAGTCTCCAGGTTCTTTGAAGAGACGGAAGAGTTTTGTTTAGAACTTCGAGTTTGTACTCGCGTTTGCGCGTTTGCTTAGATAGATATAACATTACTCTTGCAGCACTGCGAGAGTCTCCGGTTTGCCATAATGAAGTAATTATGGTGAGGCTGCCAGTAAAGAATATCTTGCTCATTGAATGACTTTGAGAACTTCAAGCTTTGGTTTCCTTGTATGATTTATTTACTTGAAGTCAATCTCCTTTTTGAACTGAACTAAAAGGAAGCTCCAAGTATCATTGCTTCATTTATGATGTGTTATGATGGAGTTCATTCAGGAATCTTTATGATATACAGCCAAGCTACCTGTCTCACAATTTATGGTGGGTTGTTTATCTCTGTCTCCACAGCAAGGGCTTGTTGAGAGCATCCAGAAGACAGCTCCACTTCCCCTGTTTAGAGTCATATAAGAATCCTTTAGGTATGTTCCCAAATGATCTAAAGTTTTATGTTACTGTCTAAAAGGCGTCATATATATGTATAGTAATAACCTTGTTCCATCCATAGATCTGGTAGTAACATTGATTCCTGTGATACCCACCTAGGACACAGTAGCAGTTACTTTTCTTTACAGGTATTGGGGTTATGGTCTAGGCATATATGAGATATTCAGTAATGTAGATGAAAGAAGATGCGGTGTACTTAATTTTATTTATTCTCATTCCAGATCTCCCTCTCTGCAGTTCCCTTCCTTTTCTTCCCTCGCCTGATCACTCTTTTGTGTCTGTTAGTTTTACGCAGACCAAGGGGCTATCAGGAGGTGGACCCCTTTGAGCATCATACGCCTCCGAGGATTCGAGGCCCTGACACATATTCAGTCTAGCGCTTGAGAGGAATTAAAAAGGAGAAGTAACCATTAGAACCAAACATACTGTATAAAACAAATAATAAAACTAATCTTCACTAAAAAAGGTCAGTCAAAATACAAATTCTATTTTAGGAATTATATAAATAAAAAAATTTAAAAAAAGCACAGCTGTTAAGGCACTGTAGAAAATCTGCTTTTTCTGTGTGCTCACTATGACTTTTTTTAAACATTTTTGGACCCTTTATTTATGCTTGCTGTAAGAACTCAGCACACATTACCCCTGCTAACTGGCAGTAAAGTCCCTGTGTTCTGTCTATGAACATGGTTGAATTAGCATGTTTAAAAATCCTTTAAGCCCCTAATATATAGTACAAAGTGTACCCAGAACCAAGAAGTTAAATACCACAAGTGGACTGCAGCACCTACTGTGCCATCCACTACATTGGCAGTACAACATGGTTTCTGGCCCAACCTTTGTAGCAGTCTAAAACTGCAAATCAACCTGTTAAATATTAATAATTCATACCTATGTAGGGCTTGTATCCCACAATGCAGAATTCCTCACATTTAAAAATATGGCTGTGTAGAAATGTAATGTTAACATGACCTGGCTGTACTATTTAGAAAACTAGAGTACAAATGATAATACTGTATCCCGGGAATGGAACTAACTAAAAAAAAACTAAACTAAACTCAATGGTGAAGTTAGATTTTTAATAAATAATAAGAGAATTAAACTTTTAGAAAGTTACATTTCCCATGCCTGAAGTTCCTGGAGGCTAATTTGCATTTGCTCCCCAGCATATTCCAGCTAGTTATAAGTATTTGGATTGGTGGGAACTGCCTCCCACAACCAAGTAGTAGGCTGGCCTGAATGGGCAGAGATTACTCCTCTAAACCTCACAGGATATACAGGATGGGGACTGTGCACATCCTTTTTGACATTACAGAGCCAATTCCTGCTAGAGTGTCAAATCCTGCTCGGGTTTAAAGTTAATATATGGGTCCATTTGTGGGATGGCAAGACAATTCTTTTGTACCCATTTTCTGATTACTGGAAATTCTGCTTTTGCCCTACCAAACTTCTATCTCTGCAGGTACAGTGTCAGCTTCAAACTGGATTTTGATGTTTGATGTGGGAGGACACTATGATTACCACAGTAAACATCCCCCCAGCACTCCGATCCCTAGTTTAGTGTGTCCAAAGACTGTTGCCATCTTGAAAATGCCCAAAGTGGGTAGGGTTGGCTGCACAAACTTGTATCCCATTTTTTAGGGCATGCCCCGGAGTCATTCTGATGACAAGTTGGTGCCAGGCAAAAATGTGGTATCTCTAGGCACTAAGAATACTTCTGGACCTGTGGAAGAACAGAAGATGACTGGACTTGCAGTCTGTGACCTAAGTGCCATTGTCTCCTGAATGAAACAAAGAAGAACGTCCTAGCAGACCTCATTGAAGGTAGCACAAACCACAGCAAGGAACTCCTCACCATCGTGAAGAGTTTCTCCAATCCCAATGCCGCTGAGAATGACATTACACCCTCCCAAGAACCCCAAGCCCCTGCTATTGACAGTATCAACCTGCTCACACTCATTAACACAAACCCAGAACGTCTGATCACCCCCTTGAGACCTTCTCACCACGCAAGCCACAATCTCCATTATGGACTCCGTGCACTCGGGAGCACCCACAAACCCCTGCCCTCACACCTCCATCACCTCAGCTTCCTTCCCTGAGGACTAGCAACAGGCTGAAGTGAGGCCCCTCCTGAAAAAACCATCCACTGACCCAGTAGAACCCAAGAACTACCAGCCTATCTCTCTGCACCCCTATGCACCCCTATCCAGAAAAGGTTCTTGAGAAAGCTTTCAACCAGCAACTCACCGAACACAGCAACCTCCTGGACTCCTCCTGATCTAGATTTTGAGCCAATCAGCGCACTGAGACAGCCCTGATCACAACAACTGATGACATCAGGGCCTCCTGGACCGTGGCAAAACAGCAGCCCTCATTCTCTGGGACCTGTCAGCTGCTTTTGACACTGTTGCCAATTACATCCTGATCAACAGACTCCACTGCATCAGAATCCAGGGAGATGCCCTAAAACAGACAGCCTCATACCTCACTGAAAGAACCCACTGAATATGTCTCCTGCCGTTCACTTCGGAGCTCAAGATGTGATAAACGCTGTAAAGAACACAGCGAGTTGTGGTATAAGCAGGTTTTCCGCATCCGGATAACTGAAATCGCTGATCATTCGACACTTGGCTATTAGCCATTTTCTCTGCAATAGAAGGCATTACCCGCCTATACCACAACTCGCTGTGTACTTTACAGCGTTTATCACACACCGTACCGATTGGTTCTTACATTTGGTAAAATACCTGACCAGGACCGGGTTGGAATTATCACCGGTCCCCGATACCTCGTGATCCCACTCGTGTTCAGCCCTGAAGAGTCACGGGTTAACACCCGACCTGTCGAAACACGTGTCGGCTGGTTTTTGGCTCCTTTGGTCCTCTTTGCTAAGAGGACCATCCACCCACCCACCCATTAAAACAACCAGAAAGAACACTTGTGTGCGATTTTATCCTTATCAACATACTGTGATAACTCATATCACAACATTTGTGTGCTCTTGACTTTGTTCAAAATTTTCAGAAGGGTGAGCTCTCTTCACCCTTTGTTCTCAGAGTTTTGGGTTTTCTCTGACCAAGAAGCACCAACCACTATCACCATTTCTCCCTTACTCAACCACTACCTGTTGTGCGCCATAACATTTCTGAACACTCAAAATCCATCGCTGAACTCTAGCTTGCTCTATTGTAACTGTCATTACATTTATATAGCACTTACTACCCCTGACGAGGCGTCAAAGTGCTTTCAATAATGGTTCGATTTCTGAGGACAATAAATTACATCTGCTCAGCACTGTATTTTACTCTGTAGATGGCACGCAGCTTGTTTGAGGGTGCAAGTATGCTGCATTTAGTACCACAATGTGGGGGCTTCTAAACTCTAGATTTACCTTTAAAATAGGATGTTTACAGTTCACAGGCAGGTAAAGGTCAATAGACTCCAGAATGCACCAATGTCGTATCATATGCTGGTGGGCCCCTTTAATACCCCAGAGTCAAAACAGCCATCGGGCTTTAAGGCGCTTTAAATATGTGAAGAATTCTACTTCTACTTATGTTTTCAATAAATGTCGGAGCCGAACTTGTATATTTAATATTAGACATACCTGAAAGTATTTGCTCAGTAGATGGCTAAGCACGGGCCCTTACCGGAAGTTTAAACAGGATTTCATTTGTAAAATATCCTGCAATTGCCACGCATGCGCAGACACTTCTCAAACTTCCTTGGGCCTATCTCTACCGGAGGGGGGTGGGGTGCGCAATTGTTTTAATTGCAGAAATTAATTCTGGCGCCACAAATTATACACCTCAGCCCCTTGCCGGGTTGAGATTTGTATTTTAACAAAGAACACAAGCTAGTGATTTAGTTCGTTAATAACACCCGTTTGTTGTTGGGGAGCCCCTGAATATTGGTTGAAGGGTGGCGTTCACTTGTAAAAACATATCTCAGAGCCGCCCTGGGATTACTGGCCCGTTCCCGTAAATCTGCCATACAGCTTGTGCCACCACAGCGCCTCGTCTCCTGGCAGTGAAAGTCCTGGGGGCTGCTAGTGTGCACAAACGCCACAAGGGAGTGAGCGAGTGTGATTTCATGTGTTAATTTAACTGAGTGAGCAACTCAGTGGCTATTGAGTGAGTGGCTGAGTGTATGAGCGGATGAATTGTTGAGAGTGAGTGCAAGAGACAATGAATGCATTGTAGAATAAGTACTGTATATGAGCGAGTGATTAAGTGACCCTGAAATGCAAGGCTATTGCCAGACAGCCCAACCGCTCCGATAGTGCGCACAATGGCGCTAATAGCCTCGTGGAGAGGGGAATGCAGCAGAGAAATCAAGTTTCACCCCCTTATCCCTCCGTCCCACCCGGTCAGATCATAAACCACGTACACCAGGGCAGGGGTGGTGGAGGCAGCTGTTTCACCAGGCAGAGGGGGCGGTAGAGGCCTCATTGGGTAAAACGGAGAAGTAAGCTCTCTCCGGTCACCCGCAACGTCTCCAACAAATGCCCAAGTGAGAGAGATAGGGTTACGGGTAGTGAGGGCGGGGAAGGGTTCACTGAGGGCTGTATTGATGCACCGAGTGTCGGACTCGGAGAGGGTGGGGGTGTGCATAGTTATTTTAATTGCAGAGTTTAACAGTTTTAATGCAGATGAAGGCGTGTGTAGTGCGCTTGAGTATGGGAAGCAGGCAGGGTCTCGGAGGGTGCCGTGAGGGTGGGGGAGGGACAGTGAAGGCTGACGCGAGTGCACCAGTGCGGAGGGGAGTGCTGGAGGGCAAGTGTGTTGCAGAGAGGGCAGTAGTCAGTTCGAGTGTGTTCCAGTGAGGGGTTTAGTGAGTGCTGGAGGGTGTGTGTGCTGCAGTGAGGGTCGTAGTGAGTTCTGGAGTCGGTAAGTGAGTGCTAGAGTGAGAGGGCGATGCAGTGAGATGGTAGTGAGTACTGGTGGGTAAGTGAGTCCCGGTATAGGTGTGACTGTGGCCTCACTTGACCACGATCGGGTTCACTGGCGCTGTGTTACACTGAGCAAACTGCAGCAGAGCACAAGTGAATGCGGCTGATTTTGGGGTTCAGGTCTGGCGCTTACAGCTGGCGCAGGCCCCGTAAAGACGCCTGTAACGCACAGAACATGTGTGTATAGTGCAGGTTCTGCATTCCGCACACACGTGGCGTTGTTTGCTATACGTACATTCTGGCGTGCAGAATATTGGGTACATGAGGGCGAGTCACTGCTATAGAGCAACGGAGCTCCGCCGAAGCTGCGCAGACGTGGAGGACACGGGGATGACACGCCATGTATACACTGCCACAACTGTATACAAGTAACATAAAATGTACTGCTGTGTTCGCCTATGGGCGACGGCGTCAGACCATGTTAGTGCACACAGTACTCAGCGCCAGAGGCTCGCTGGGCCGCGCCTTGTGCACACGCCATGCGGAGTGAGCTAGAATAGCTCAGGATGACAACAGTATCCCTCAGGTACCGTATACTTTGTGGCACAGTACTGGGAGCTGCACGCCGTATGTACTCACCACCAGAGTTTACTATAGGCTTGCTGGGCAGGGCGTTGTGCACACGCGGTGCAAGGTGAGCTACAAAGCGCATAAGTATGCTGTATCTCTCGTGGTACACTATAGACCGAACCAGTGCTTAGTTTGTAAAAAGAATATGTGCCAGGGCTCTCTGTTCTGCCAATGATAGTAACAACATAACTACTAACCATCACACAAGTCTGACAAGTCGGACTATTTCAGGCCCCCAAAGCTATAAAAATAGCTTGGGCTTGGGCGGCAGGTAATAGTCATGTCTTATGTATATTGAATTAATAATTAACTAAATTAGACTGACTGTGCCACACGCGCCGGTGTTGATAATCAAGTGCCAGTGCCAAGCACTGGAAACCACCGGCTCAAATTAAGCACCGGGCGCGAGAGACTTGCAACGCTGCGTTGTGCACACACGATGCCAGGTGAGCTACAATGCACACAAGATGTTGGAGGTACTCAGCTGTGACGCAGCTCTCACTACAGAAACGATCAGCTACAATAATGTTAGTATAACCTTAAAAACTCTCACCAACTGTAGAAGTAGCAATATCATTTACTTGATCCTATGTCCTTGTGGGTTTGCCTACATTGGTGAGACGGGTCGTGAATTCAGGATAAGATTTAGCGAACACAAGTCCGCTATAAGAACAAGAAAAATAACAGCACCAATGGTACAACACTGTATCGATAAAAATCACAAAGAGACAGATCTAAAGTGGTGCATAATAGAAAAAGTACACCAAAAATTAGGACACATGATAGCAGATACACGGAGAAAAAGGGAATGCTTTTGGATATTCCAATTCGACAGTGTACGCAAGGGATTGAATGAGAACATAGCTTGGTTTGTAACTAACACGGTCTAGTTGCGCCTAGCACCCCTCTTTGGAAGTTAGGAGTATTATACACAACCATCTTCTATTAGTAACTATATCTAGGATTTAATTCTATGACCCTAGTGTAACACAGTATACAGAATAACAGCTTTCATCTCAGTGTTACATTCTGTGGGGTTAATTACTAATATCAGACCATTCCCCGGTTGTCATGGGTCTCACGAGCAGTCACCATACAGTTTTCGCTCGTATTGCAACAACGAATCGAATTAGTTTTGATGTTTCAGTTATCTATATGCTTACGTGCGTTTAAAACAATCGAGTTGCTATTTCAATATCAGACCATCAGACCATGGTAATATTAGACCATACCCAAGCTGTCTTGAGTCTAACTAGCAGTTACTATACAGTGTTGCACATATTGCAACAACAAATCAAATAACTTTTGATGTTTCAGTTATCCATCTGTTTATATTTATATAAAACATTAGAGTGGATATCTAGAAACATGACCGCTGGGCTTATATGATATATGACCAACCTATTGAGTTTTTTTAGAAAAAACGAAGGTGGCAGCTTCCTCTCTTTGAAATACGAAATTCAGCTGCAAATTGCAGTCTGTAATAAACATAGCAAGGCCCACTATGTAGAGGAGATATAACTAACCTATTGCGTTTTTTATTTCAAGGAAAGGAAGGTGGTAACTACCTCTTTTGAATTACTTAATTCATCTGCAATTGTAGCCTATTATAATCATGGCGAGGCACATTATGTAGCAGTAATCAGAATATATTAGGGTAAAATAGGAGATTTTTGAGAAAGAAACTCCACTCAGAAATGGCGCCCAAGAATATAGTATGAGAGAGAGTATTTGTGTGCAATCATGTTTGAAGATCTGCATACTGCAGTGCCATAAAAAACCAACCATCGTACACTTAAAAGGTACAACTAAAAGATAATATCCAGAACTGGCCTGATAATGACTCTATAAGTGGGTTCTAACTCTGTTCAGAAATGGCGCCCGTACAGGCAGTAACAAACATATTGGCTGTGAATTACACTTTTCAATTCCGGGTCGCGTTTGACCCTCGCCAAATTACGAAGTGATTATAATACGTATTATGATCGCAGTGCTCGGTGGAGGACATGCATAAAGAACGTGTATATATCAGGCATGATAGACAAAATAATCAATACAAATGGACACGATTAAACACATGACACGGGAATCACTTCCGGGTCATGAGGGACACTCGCATCAATCAGCAAGGCTTAAAAGCAGCCTCTCCGAAACACCATAACTTCAGGTGTTGCAGCACGTAGCGGAGCATGGCGACTCGGGAAAACGCGGTGAAAAGACTTTAAAGTAAGTACTCGCTGGGAGACTATTAGATAGATAGGTTGCCCCTTTACTCTTATTATTAGATAGGGAGCTGTTAAACGGAGTATAAATGTATTAGAGACTAGTGTGAGAACCTATAGGTCCTAGACCCAGTAACATGTATATAAAAAAAAGCCTTTCAATGTGAAACAGTGGGATCCTAATGCAACCCAGTCTGTATTCTTATACTGTGGAGGACATTAAACTGAAGACAGTACCCACAGCGCCACTTTAACTGTATAGATTTTGTTCTTAGGAACACCTAACTAGTGAATTATCTACATATCTCTCCAAAACCTATCATACTATTTTTTTATCTCCCCAGTTAATAAATCAGAAGAATAAGACGAGTACAAAAGGGAAAAGGGAAAAAAGGAAAAAGGGAAAACACTTAAAAGAAGGCGGCCTCATATAGAAAGGTTTGTATTCTGATATATAGATGGTATAAACGAGCCATATGTATAAACACCATAGAGGCCTGACTTTGTCATTTAAACCCTACAGCCGTGCGGCGAGGATCTAGAACATTAATTTACCACTACAATAACGCCTCCGCACCCCCCTATTTGGATCTCAAGTGAAGTTTTAATAAGGTTAGTATGTCAGTGATAGTAGCATGACGGTACACAAATGGCTCTACACTGAGACACTGATCTCTGAAGCATGTGCTTACATTTGACCTTAGGTAAAAAAGAACCTTGTGCATATACCACTGAACATAAAGAAATCGTAGGAAGAAGCAGACCCCTAATTTATATCTCTGACGTTTTCTAATATCAGGTAATCTATTTGGGTCAATTTGACTACAATAGAAAGTGTGAGTATTGAATAACCATTATTCAATCCCTTGAAACAATATAATATGTTTTTCAGGAATTAATACATCTTCTACCTATTGACCCTACTGAAGTTTTTAAGTGACACCTATATTCCTGACTAAGATCTCTCCTAAAGATATCATAGGTAACATCTTTTCTGGTGGTTCACCTTTGTTGATTCAAATGCATAGTAGAGTTCATATCATATGCATGATAATTAGAAATCTTTGTTTTTAATGTCCTGCTCGTATACTTGCGATCAGGCGTATATGATTATTAGCAGATTCCAAAGAAATTTTCAATTATATCAAAATGAATGAAAACTATTTTCAGTACTGGTAATTCGCTGAAGGGTTATGTTGAGTGGACGGTATGCGCAGATGCAAACATAGATAATTGTAAATAAAAGTACTATTAAGTGATGGTGAAATCCCAATTTCTGACCACAAGATAGATTTATGTATACTTATCATTACAGAAACCCTGTCCCCACAAGAGTTAAAGGGAGAAAACCTGTTGGTCCTGAGGAAGGTGGTGCCAACCCACCGAAACGCGTAGACCTGGCGTACTCAGTCCTCTAAACCATCTGGACTACCTCAATCACAGAATTTGTCTGGTTGAATTGTGTGTTGTGTGGGCAACAGTATTTAGTATGTATGAATAGAGAGTGATTGTTTTTGTATGTGTGGATTACAGGGTTTTTCTTTAAATATTGTCAAAACTTTGATATTTGTATTTTGTATAGTTTTTATCAAATGTGTATAAAGAAAATGCTTGATAAAAAAGTAAAAAAGTAAAAAATGAAAGCAACTCATGTGTAAAGAAGTAAAAGAATAAAAGAAATTAACGAAAAATAGGTTTTATGTAATTTGTGTGTCCAATGGGATTTCATTAATATAAAAGTATAATTTGAATTATGTCAAATATGAAAGTATAAGGCCATAGGGGAATTTCTCTATATTTTGTTTATATTGTCCTCTCTTTTCCCTGGCCCAAAGCAAACCTTAGAGGGGGTCCCAATCTTTTGCTGTCACAGAGTACTCCGTGCCAGAGTTTGTGCCTACGCGCCTAAGGGTTTGGGGCGAGGGATGGTCACGCAGGTGCTCAAGGGAGGGAGGCGCACTGGATGTATCGGTGTACACCGTGGCACTGCACGATTCTGTGCACACCGATGCCCGGTGCCAGACACTTCCCACGACGTGCTGACCAGTGTCACAAACGTGTGGTCTTCGGTTCCAGAATGGGGCAAACAGTGTTCTTCCAAGTGCAGGCTATATGTTGTGGCACAGGGCACCTTGGTACCCACCAGCGCAGCGAGCCTAGGACTTTGTTGAGCTTATTTTATTTATTTTGAAAGTTTTGTATAGCGCTGGCTAGACCCAGGGGTATCAGAGCGCTTTACATGATCGGGATAGAGTAAGGCATACATGGTATATAAAGCATAATAACAAAGTAAAACACAACAAAAATTACAAAATCAGGAGGAATGAAACATGAGTTGAAACAATATAATACTGGTAATATAGGTAGGTAGGATTACAGGAAGAGGGCCGTGTATTTTAGAGACAGATATGATATAGTGAAATTAGATCAGGAATCAGGAACAGGATTAGGATCCCCAGTAGTAGTTAAGGAGGTGGGTTTTCGAGGTCTTTCTTGAAGCTGGCGTACGAGGGGTTACAGCGAAGGTTTTTTGGGAGGGAATTCCAGATAGATGGGGCTTTTCCAGAGAAGAAGCAAGATTGTGTGGTTTTCTTTTTGTGTAGAGGAGGGATTAGGAAGAGGGCGTTGGAGCTTCTCAGAGGTCAAGTGGTACCAGCGATGAGGAGTTTCTTGGATAGGTACTGCGGTGTGTTTTGGTGGAGTGCTTTATGAGTGATGCAGGCCATTTTGTAAGTTGATCTTCCTTCGACAGGGAGCCATTTAAGCGATTTGAGAGTTGGGGAGATATGGTCGAAGCGTTTGCACTCTGTGATGAGCCCGGCTGCAAGGTTGAGCACAGCTTTAATAGGAGCAAGGTGGACCTTCGGGATTCCGTTGAGGATGGCGTTGCCATAGGCAATACGTGAAAGAACCAGTGATTGAACTGCAAGTTTAAAATCATCGATGCTTAAGAATGGTTTAATTTTCTTGCGGTGACAGAGAGTGAAGAGGGCTCTTTTGGCAGAGTTTTTGATGTGAACGTTAAGGGTGAGGGTGTTGTCGATAGTAATGCCAAGCGATTTGACGGAGTTGGACAGTGTGAGTGAGCAGTTGAGTGCGTTAAGATCGGAGATCCACGATTGAATGGGGAGACGGTTCTTTTTAGGGGCGAAGAGGATGATTTCAGTTTTATTTGGGTTTAGTTTGAGAGGATTTGACTGGAACCAGGCTTATATCTTGTGAAGGAAGTTGTTCAGGTGCAAGATGTCAGCGTGAGTTTTAATCTTGTAATAGATTTGGGTGTCATCAGCGTATAGGTGGTAGTTGATGCCTGCTTGTTTAAGGATGAGAGTGAGGGGTTCCATAAAGAGGTTAAAGAGGGAAGGGGAGAGGATAGAACCTTGAGGGACTCCAAGGGAGACAGGAGAGGGTTTAGAGAGACAATTTTGAATTTTTATTTGCTGAGTTCGGTGTTGAAGGTATGAGGTGAACCATTTGAGGGCCGTGTTGTTAAGGCCGAAACGGGTCATAAGAACATTGAGTAAGGCTGGATGGTTGACCGTATCGAACGCTGCAGAGAGATCAAGAAGGATAAGAAGGGAGGTCTCCCCATTATGAAGTGATTGATGGATGTCATCCAGGACATTGAGCATTGCCGTTTCGGTGGTGCAACCTCTCCTGAAGCCAGACTGAAGGGGGTCGAGTAGGTTAAAGTTTTCGATGTGTTTGTCAAGTTGTATTAAGACACATTTTTCAAGGACCTCTGAGAGAAGAGGGAGGTTGGAGATTGTTAAGGTCATTTGGGTCAGCATTTGGGTTTTTAATTATGGGCGAGATTTGACCAAGTTGAAGGGAGGTGGGGACGCAGCCCGTGGAGAGAGAGGTGTTGATAATTTTTGTCCAGAATGGGGCGATGATGTGTTTAAGGGTGGGGACAAGGTTGGAGGGTACAGGGTCTTTAGTGTGGGAGGACGGTTTAAGATTTCCAATTATTTTGAGGACTTCTAGCTCTGTGACGGGGAGGAAGTTGAGCAAGGATGCATTGTTCTTTAGTTGTGAGTTAGGGGAGTTGGTAGCCGGTGCAGTGGTAGGAGGTTGGTCAGTGGAGTGGTTGGGGGGGTGTAGAGAAGAGGGAGGGTGAGAGGGGTCGTAAGAGGACTGATCAATTTTGGCATTTTCTGAGAAGAAATGGGCAATTTCGTCGCATCTGGCCAAGGAGGCTGTCATATTAGGAGGTGCTGGGGAAGTTTGTTTGCGAATTATATTGAAGAGTTCCCTGGGTCTGTTTTTGGCACGATCTAGTTGAGTGCGGAAGAAGGATGCCTTTTGCTTGAAGATGTGTTTTTTGTATGTGGACCTAGCATGTCTAAGTTGAGCCAGATGGGAGGGAGAGGGTTGGTGTCTCCAGGTTCTTTCCGCTAGTCTGAGTGCCCGTCTTTCATTATTTGACTCCGAGTTTGAGGGGGTGTTTCTTTGGGTTTTGAGATTAGGTGGGGCCAGTTCGTCCAGAATGCCAGTGACAGTATTGTTGAAGAGTTCAGTGAGCTCATTCGCATTTTGTGAATCGGGAATGAGAAGGAGTTGAGCTTGGAGTTTGGATTTTAGAGCGTCTCGGGGATACCTTTTAGGTTCCTTGTTTATTTCTTAGGTCTGTTAGCTTGAGGGGCGGGGAGGCTTGCCGAGGTATCTATGGTGAACAGTATAAGGTGGTGGTCAGACCAGTCAATGGGGATGATATTGGTCACGGATGTCATATTGTCATTAGACAGAATGACGTCAAGTATGGAACCATTGGAGTGTGTTGGGGATAAGCAAAGTTGTTTGAGTTCGCTGATCTCAAGGAGAGTAGTAAGGAGGGAGATAGTGGGGTCATTGGTATCGTTCCAATGGAGGTTAAGATCCCCAAGAAAGATATTTTTTGAGTTGGATAATGCAGATTTCGTCAGGAGCTCAGATAAGTCCTCAATGAAGGGCTGTGGTGGACCCGGGGGGCGATAGATGTTGTGCAGGCGAATTGGGAGGGAGTTTTGGGTTGATAGTTCGGCTTCTAGGTATTCGCAGGAGGAGTAGCCTGGGTTAGTAACAAGGGAAAACTGGAAATAATTTTTGAAGATAATGGTAAGACCAACCCCCACTCAGATTGGTCTGTCTTTTCTAAGAATAGAGTAACCAGGAGGGGAGAGTCAGTCGAGTATGCTCGCCGAGTGGTCATTTAGCCAGGTTTCTGTGAGGAATGCGATATCAATGGATTCACTCAGGATTGTTTCGGAAATTTCCGTGGCGTGCAAAACAGCGGATCGGCAGTTGACGAGCATGCACTTCAGAGGTGCGGGGTTGTATATGGAGGGTGGGCACGAGGGGATCCACGTGAGTTGGGGTGGTAGTCTGGGGGAAGTGGGGGAGGAAGGGGTTCTATTAGTGCCTATAATAACAGGGATGGGGGTGTGGGGTATTGGGGGGTTTGTGGTTGGTACATTAGGAAGGTAGGAGTTGTATAGGTCGGCAATGTCAGACGGGGGAGATGGTTAGAGGTGCGACAAGGTCTGTGTGTATCGCGGCGGAGAGGAAGTGATCTCCAACTGTTGTGAGTGGTGTGAGGGCTTTTTGAGGGAGTGTGAGAGGGTTTTTTTTTGGTGGGGGAGGTTTTTAGCGTTGAGGAGGATGAAATCTTTCCTGAGTCGGGTCAGTTCAGTAGTTACGTTGACAAGGACATGTTCAATGTTTTGTAGACTTTGTGCAATTAAGGAGAGGAGAGATGTCGAGAAGGCGCGGTCAGAGTTGTTTGAGGAGGGTAGATTTGTGTGTGAGGGGGGAGGTGGCGTAGGATACGAGTGATGTAAGGCGATGGGGGTGGGAGTTTTGAGGGGTTCGTTAGTCAAATTAGGTCGGTCAAGTTTGACGAAATATAGGTTCGGAGGCATCTGGTTCTGGGGAGGGATAGTGGGGGCATAGGAGAAAAAAGAAAAATATGGCCTGGGGAAAGGGGGAGGTCTTGAATAGTTGCAGAAAGTGGCATGCTTAGTGGGTGGTGGTATTGGGTGGTTGTGAGGTGTGAGGGGTGACATAGCTGTTAATTGTCGGTGGCAGGGTTAGGTTGTTTGGGGGCATGGAGTTTCTGGTGAAGCGGGTGATTGAGGGGAGAGGGCGGTAGAGTACATGGGTGGTTTGGCCAGCGGGAGGGCGTTTGGAAGGTCGAGGGGAGGAGGGGTTGTGGGAGGGGAGTGGTAAATGGGCGATTGGGAGTGGGTAGGTGAGGAGTGAGGGGCGACGGAGCTGTTAAGTGTCAGTGGGGGGGTTAGGTTGTTTGGGGGGCTTAGAGTTTCCGGTGAAGCGGGAGATTGTGGGGAGGGTGCGGAGGAGTACGTGAGTGGTTGGGCCAGGGGGAGGGTGTTTGTCGGGTCGAGGGGAGGTGCGGTCATGGGAGGGGAGTCGTAGGTGGGTAGTTGGGAGTGGGGGCTATCATTTCTCAAGGCGGAGTCCGAAGAGAGGGAGATAGTAGGGGGAAGAGAGGTATGTGATTGAGGATGGAGGATGTCATTTGCAGTAGAGAGGTCCCAGTAGGGAGATAGTGAAGTCCATTGTTGGGTGATGGTGTTAATTGGGTGGTTAAGAGTGGAGGTGGAGCAGGGTGGGAGGGGGGAGGTGTTAGGGGTGCTATTCGCTTGGGGAGGTGGAGTGTTAGGTGCCGAGTGGTCGAGGAGGAGAGACATAGTGCTGAAATGGAGTTCGAAGATGGAAAGATGGGATGGGATGGCTGGTATGAGGATGTTACCTGTTTTGTAGATGGAGATATTAAGGTCACCATGATAGGCTGGGGAGGGAGTGGTGGATATTTTGGATCCATGTGGAATTTTGGTTATTTTAGAGATAGGGAGGTGTTGAAGGAAGATGCTCTTCCATTTGGAGGGGCATTTGGAGTAAAAGATGTAGTTGGTAATAATGGGGGAGGTGAGGCTGATGTAGTTGTCAACAATGAGTGTTTCTGGGTTACGGATAAGGAGTTTATGTTTTAAGTTTTTTCTAGCATGTTAGCGCTGCGCCTGCGTAGCAGGAGTGCAGGTTACATATGTGCAGGTCAGAAATATCGGCCTGCACAGGGTGGCACATTGAAGGTACACACAGGAAGAACGCAGGAAGCCTCCAGGGAAAGCCCATGCGAGCCCGTGGCTCCCACGTACCCCCTGCCCCTCGCAGCTGATGGGGGGGTGAGGGGGGCAGACGAGAAGACGGGAGGGGGGAGGGAAGAGGACGGCGGAGAGAGGGAGAGGAGAAGAGAAGGAAAGAGAGAGAGGAGATTGAGGAGGGGCAGGGAAAGGAAGCGGGGAGATGAGAGAAGGAACCAAGGGAATGAGGGGAAATGCAAACAAGAGCTGCCTTTTAACTTTTAGCCACGTCCCTTTCAGACTGGGTGCCCAGACTTCCTGCTGTGGTAAAAGGTTCCTTATCTTCTTTATGGGGCCATCTGGACCCATAAAGAAGATAAGAAACCTTTTACTCCAGCAGGAAGTCAAGGAACCCAATCTGAAAAGGACGGGGCTAAAAGAGAAAGAAGAACGTCACTAGGACCTCTTCTCCAATGGCTGGTGACCGTTTTGCATTTACGGTGACACCAGCCAATGGAGAAGAGGGGCGGGGCTTAACCTCGCTAGTAGAAAATACCCTATATCATTAAATCTCACCAGTTCGACTGCGCATGTCTGCGCAGTCTTTCGCAGGCCGAGATCTAAAAAACACTGACAAAGCCAACATGTCTGGTGTTGGGTGATGACCTTTGGCTTTCCCTATGCTTATTTTGTTTATGAATGTATTTTCTATGAAGGCATGTATCGTAAAACTATGCTTATTGGATGATATTATCAGATGAAAAGTTGAAAAACCATGCTCTACAGAAATTAAACATAGAGAGAGGGGATGAAAACTATTTCCTGAGTCCACTTTAATGTTTAGCCCTTAAAGATGTTGAGTTGAGTTTAATTGGGTGATTCTGTGCGTTTGTGTGTGAATGTGGTTGAATGACTGTAGTTTTAGGGTTGGATTTCAAGGAAAGGTTGGCATGTGATCAATGGTAAAGAATATGGGTAAATTAAGTAGCGTGTTATGATGCACTCATGTAACAGCTCAATGTATAGATAAGGAGTATTTAACAGTAAAGATACAAAATCTGACTTTCTTTTCTTATACAAAATCATGGAAAAACATTTTTAATATGACATTTTAAAAATGTATTAATGGAATTGCTTTTATGGTTTGGCTCTGTATTGCCTAAATATATGGATTATTAGATAAGGTCTACCAATATTTGAAAGAAATATGGGGTCGGAGAGTTAGTTTAGCGGTATTTGTTTGTTCCCCTGTTCTGCACCCCACATTAGGGATTTTTAGGGGCCCCTTGTTACTTTCTTTTTTACAGACTGTCTAAAGATACATTCAAACATTTCCAACTAGTATCTCCATTAGTACTGAACCGTCAAAAGTGGCATTGCGAATGCTGCTAATAGACCCAATTAGAAAATGTTTATCGCCTTTATTAGTCAATAGCAAATTCATTTAATATCTAAGGTCCCAAAGGTTAACAGGAAAGCATATTTTGGCCTTTAATACATTAAATATGCTGTGAGAAAATACACAAAACTTTACAATGCACTGCAGTTGCTTCTGCGGAATTTGCGTAGTCGCACTACTCAAAGCTCTGCAAAATGGTAGGAAATCTCCGCGAGCACGCAAAACTTCCGCAAACACGCGGAATAGCTTGTTCCGCGTGTTCGCAATGCTTTCTTCCTGTTCGCGAACGCTGTTTGCGTGGTCGGGGAGAAATATCTCGCGAACGCGTATTTTGAAAGTGTGAACAAGCAAAAAATTCTGCGAAGCCATGAATCGCAGAATTTTTGGCAATTCTGTGTCCTCTGCGGAACGCAAAATTACCCAAATTCCACAAACGGAACGGAATTTACCGCTTAGGTCTACCTAAGACCACCGGTCGTTCTGCCAGAAGCTCCCTCCAAAAACTAATTTGTAGAATCAAATCAACTTTATTTCGAGTCCTATTTGGATTTCGGCTCCAAAAGGGGAGCTCTCAAGTCTCAACGCTATTCTAGTATTGCACACTACAGCACAGCTCACATAAGAGACAGCATAAAACACAAAACAATTTCTCCACAGACGGTACGAAGAAGATTATGAGGTTAGCAACATAGGAAAGAGGCAGCAGAATTATGGAGAGTACATACATTATGCGTGGATAAAAGCCCCAAAAGCGTGCAACATCATCATCATCATCATCATAACAGGGGCTTAAGCTTCTGCTTCTTTTCCTTATCACACTCTTATTTCTTTATTTTAGTTTTAATTTGGGTTATTAATGGCTTCGCGCTTGTACACTAACGTTTTTTATGCAAACCATTTTCTTTCTTCTTTTACATTTTTGTTAAAATTACCCCAATTATTATATTTTGGGAAAACCCTACTTGTTGAAACACTAGATCATATACTGACTGTGGGACATCCAAAATAGACCCATAAAAAGAGACTAACGAGAAAGTAAACGAGGCGGATTGAATTAGATTACCCAAAAACGTTCTACTGGCCAGAATTGCCACCCATCTCTGTGCTGCAGAAGCAGAGAAGTGTACTGTTAGCTGAAAAGAGCTCTGAGTAATTAAATTCACTTTCAACTTAATATGCCATACAGCCACCCTGCCTCCTGTCCCTCTGCCAAATCCCTATGCTGCCAAGCCATCCATTCCCCTACTTCTCTACAGTGCTGTGCTTGCACCTGTACTAAAGGATCTTGGTGTGGTCCCTTCCACTCCCCCAATGTACCTCATCAAAAACGCAGACGACACCATCTTCATTCTATGTTCACACCTGCAACTAGAAATGCTCTTGTAAAGTCATTACCTTGTGCCCACCTATAAACCCAGTCTCATATTCTCATATCGCATCAGTCTTCACCATGCATGGCCAATATCCCAAGAGGAAGCAGAGAAAAGAAAAGAAAGGGGTCAGAGAAACACACCCCACACCCTTAAAAACAGTAATTAAACAGAGCCTTATCTAACTCCCCCACGCCTAACCTTGACCTCATAAATGGCCAAAACATCGAAATTCAGTAAATTAGTAAATAGATTAACAATGAACAATACATTATTTCACCTTGTTCAACCCCTGTCTCAGAGCACATCAAGACAAAGTCAACTCCTTCCCAGCCCTCTGACACAAGGGACACTAATATATCATAAAAGTCATAATTTGTCCAGAAACTCTTAACTGGAGCCCTTATATCTACATTAACTCAATCTTGTCTCATTTAGCTGGAATTTCTCCAAATAGTTCTGTGCAACCACTGTCTCACTGAACACTTTCGAGGAGCCCTTTGAAAGAACCTTCGGTTTGGCCGGGTGTATGAGTGAAGCCTGAGCACCAGCCGTTTGAAAGGAGAGAATTAAAAGCTGAAGTTCTTCGGTCTCTTAGAAGTTGTAAGGGACAAATCTGGAAAAACCTGGAAGGTAAATTTATCATAAACCATAAAATTTTCTGTTTGATGGCCTGCGAATGAACCTTTTCACGTATCCTGTAATCACAAAACTAGACAAGCATTGTGCAGGGGGAACACTATTTGGATAATCCACAAAAGGAACGTGGTGAGCCTGTGTTACAGTCAGATCAACTTTATTACTACCCCCCTGTATTATATGGTTGCGGATCAAAGCCTATATATATTCCACAGGTGGTGTGGCTGCCTTTTTCCCTTCTGGTATGTCAATGAACCTAAGGTTAGATCTCCATGAGTGATTCTCATGGTCCTTCAGCTGATGCCTAATGCTGCTCAGCTCTTTTTCCAGTGTGCAGTTTGTCTTCACCAAATTGCTTTGGGAATCCTCAAGATCCAATACCCTACCTCCTCAAGCTGTGACATGTACGATATTTCTCTCAATTTCAGACATCCTTTTAGTGAGAGATTGAGCAATTAGACGGCAGTGACTTTCATCCCCTGTATTTCTGACAATATTGTGGCCAGAAATTATTCAATTTTCCCTTCAGAGGCTTGTGTAGCAGGAATTTGCTGAGAGCATTGGCACCTGAACATCGGCCACAAGCAAGTTGCTGCTAGAATTAAGCTCTGAAATCACCTGGACCTCACTCAGTACAGCTTGCTTGTCTAAAGTGCAGGCTCGCAACTGCTCCCGCTCCTGTTCCTGCTAGCAAAATTGAGACCTCCATTTATCTTTTAAGTAGTGTTCGGCTTTGCTGCTTGAAAGACAACGGGGTACACTTTCCCTCCCAGGTTTCTCTTACCATACAGGCCAAAAGTAATTACCATTTTCCAAATTCTGTTCAATGGCAGAGGAGGCTGGTATTGGTTCCCCAATACTGGCACTGTCGGGACAGGTAGTGTCTAGCAGCAAAATGCCTTGCTTTTCTACTTCAAAAGTGCACTGACTCTCAGGATCCCCAGCCCTACTAGCTTCACCATAAGATGTTGAGTCTTGTTTGCGTTTCATACGCTATAGTCTGAGGGCCCCAGGATTGGTGACGGATGATAGTTGATTCGACTCCCGCCCCACTCACAGGAAGTAAAAACCCCTGGACATACTAGTGTCAGTTATAGATTTAGCAGCAAGTCTGCCCCCCCCCCCATGGTTCTATATTTACTTCACACTCAGTCCCTAGTGGCTGCCCCAAGAGGAACATTTTAGTTTTTGTTGAAGTGCAGGCGCTATTCTTCGGTGTAGCTATTTTGGGATTCTTTCCTTTCATGAAGCAGTCACATCCTTTGCTCAATGGGTTAAAATTCGATTTAATTTTAGGCATCAATGATGCAGCTGTCTGCTGATTATCACACAATTGCAACTGCAGACCCCAGCTCAGAAAAGGTTTGCAGGCATAGTTTTTGTCCCAGCAGGTACAGCCATCTAATAGCCTCGCCCTCATCTTACCTGGAAAAGGCTGGTGGATTGCTCAGCTCCCTGGAAAGACTAAGCTGTCTCCTCCAAGCAGGCATGCAGATGGAGTTGAACCTCCCAGTTGCATGGTCGCTTGTTGGTAAATTACTCTTGCTCCACACCTACCATCTCCAGGCTTCCATAAGGCGCCCATCATCATTATCGCTGGTGTGGCGTTTAAGTACTTGCGCCAGTGCCTTTCCAGGATCTCGAAATTGGTTAGCACAATTCTTTCATTTCTATGCTCAGGAAGAAATGTATTTATTGTCCATGACTAATAATAAAACACCCCGATGCTATATGACTAATGTCTCTCGTTTTGATCATATTTATGCTATCTCCTCATAGCGGTTATTGAAATCTGGCTACACAAAGTCTGAGGGCCAGCAATTTATATTGCAGTGGCGGTTGGCATGGGGGTGGGCAGGGATGGGGATTTGGGCCTAAGGTGGTTTAAAAAAGAATAAAAAACACTTACCTGATGCTGCGTCGTTCCTATGTCTCTCCATCATCGTCTCGCCCCAGGAAGTACCTGGGTCCCCTGAGCCAATCACAGCACTGCAATGCAACATTGTGATTGGTCTGAGAGCCAATGGGAGCTTGTGCATGTTCTCCACGCAGGGAGTACGCAGGGAGAACATGCACAGTGCACATGAATGTTTGGCTGGCCCGAGAGGGCCGGGCAAACATTCATGCACACTTGGAGTGGGAAAACTTCTCCCCCCGCTGCTCCCCTGTCATCTGAGCAGCCCCGCCCTGCCCTGCTAACAAACCTGCTGCAGAAGCAAAACCTAAAATGTTAATAACCTCGAGTTATTATCATTTTATATTTCCTTTCTTTCACGGCTTCAAAGGAGTGGGGTGACGCTGCTCCACATTAGCGGATGAGCCGACTCTGTTATATTGCCTTGCCCTTGTATATTGTTGAAAACCCAGCATTTTGGAAGACATTGCAACAAACGCTCAGTACCGTGACGGAGATAACTTATGAAACAGCAACTAGCTCCATGTGTAATTTTTCTATGGAGACTCCCTTCCTCCAGGAAAATGCAACAATTGGGTCAATTACACAAGACACAATGAATGTACTTGCTTCAAGCAGATGAAAGTTTAGGCTTTAGCAATCCCAAACTTTTGTTATGTAACTGCATCAAATCTAATGTTTGCCTCGTCCCATGTTTGCTTAGACCTCTGGAGCAGCAGGAACCAGCTAATCAGACCACTGTGACAAGTAGCATGCTCAAAAATTAAATAAAAGTTACTGTATTTATATTCCACATTTAATAGTTTGGTACATCAATTGTATTTGTGTGCAAAAGTATTCCATATCAGTATAGTGTTCAAGTGTGGTACGCAAGAATGAAGATGTATTCCACAGGTACTTCCAATAAAGGCCAACATGCCTAAAAACAGTTTGTTTTTTTAAGGGACAGGAATGGGTTTAAAGGTTCGTATTGACACAACCCATTTTTTTTTTTTAAAGTAAAATGCTATTAACCTACAAATTTGCAGCACCAGATGAATAAGTATTGCAAAACTCCATTAAGCATTTGGCCTCGATTATTCACAATTCTAGCCAAAGCTATATATGATGTCATGTTTCATGTATGAAGTTTATAGCATTAGTGTTAGCAAAGGATATTCCCATGGCTGATCCCCTGTGATCTTATCTAATAGCCTTCTCTCCCCTGGGGCTACAATGGCCTAATGCCTGCCTTCAAATGCCTGATGGAACAATGGGCTAAAAGAAGAATACATCCAACATGGAATAATAATCTACATTTGTAAATAATAATCCACATTTGTAAAGCGCAAACAATCACCCGTAAGGGTCTCTAGGCGATGGGGGCCGTCGGGAAGATTAAGCAAGCTACCCAGAGTCACATTGTGCTGGGCTAGCCTTCCGCCGGAGCCGGGGATCGAACCGTGATCCCCAGATTCTAGCGTCAGTCGCCCTGGCCGCGACGCCAACAATGTTGTATCAGATGCCGCAGAGCTCAGACTTTGAGTCGCTTTAAAACACCCGAGATGTTGAAGAGGCCCATCATGTGACAGCACTGCCCAGTGGCTGCTTACTGAGGCAGCACTGCGCATTGGTGGTGGCCGCAGCCATCAGCCATGTGCTACACTGAACGACAGAACACTGGAACTACTTTCATGATTGAGACTACATATTCTAGTTTGCTTCACAAGATGTTCAGTATACCAAATTTCAGACCACTGTGGCAGTAACAAGAGGGAGACTACTTGGGGGTGTGTAGCTACCAGGCCACGATGGTGGATTCCTAAACTCTTGGCACTAACGCAGCTGCCTGATTATCCTGCTCCAGTCTGCTAGCTGGAGGCAACCCTGGAAAAACAAAGAAACTTCTGCTTGAAGAGAACAAATCGAACTTGGTCCCGGCCCTGGTGGCATAATTAAGCAGGGCTGCATGACCAGGAAGAGTCGAGGCCAGACGGACCTGAGATTTCTCGTGTTGTGGCGTGGCTGGGAGGTGAGGTAGCCCCCATCACTATGAAAGCAGGCTGTGGATCCTACTGCATTGCGGCCCCCTCCCCAGCAGGGTAGGGTCACTGGCATCGACCCTACCCCCTCGGGGAAGAGGCCTTGCCGAGGCAAACCAAGCTGCACTACCAGGCCTGGTTGGCTGGCAGAGTCCCGCAATTGGAGCCACTGGAGAGCGGAAGCTTTCAACGCACCCTCATTAAGGGAGAAGGGAGTACCCGGACATGCACCTAGCCCCCCGAGCTTGGGGCCTGGTGTGACAGCAGAGAGATCCCAACTGCAAGCACATTGAACTTTTTCTTTTGCTGTTGCCTGGACACTGCAGAAAGCTTAGATTGCCCTCTCTGCCCCAGGAAACTCCCCTCACCTTCCAACCGTCCCAACACCTGGAGCAGCACCTGGTGGCCACGGATATGCTGCATGGCCTCGATGGACGAAGAGTACATGGGCCTACCACTTCCTACAATGTAACACTTTAAACTCTTGATGCTCCTATGAGGCTTCTGCCCACCAGATCTCGTACTGCGTTGGTGCCGCGTAGGTTCTCCTGGGCCATTGGGCTGCTCGTACTGAACCCTTCAAGGGCTTTGATGGTTAACAATCAAATGTTATGTTCGGATCACCACACACGGCTGCATCTTCCCACTGAGCCAGCAACGCTGCCTCTTCAATTTCCTGCGCTTCATTGCAGAGATCATCAACCTCCCAGATGTCACTAAAACTGCTGATGACTTATTGTGATTTGTTGGGGATGATTTTAAATGTGTCCTAGACACAATGCTAGACTGCTCCTTTACTCCTCTGCCACAGGCATTAGCAAAGAGGCATGCTATGAATCTGGTGCGGTGGCTCTGGAAGGAGTCTCTAGAGGACAATTGGCAGAAACCCCACCCGAATTCCCGGGTAACTCCTTTGATTCCCCTGCACACAGTTAACGTACACAGAATAGTTTATTCCAGTTTCCTTAAACCAGATTGACTACCTGGGCTGGACTGTACTGAATCATAGTCCTTTGACCACGGGCCTTCGCTGGGGAGCCCCTTACCCTCCAATACCCACTTGGTACCTCCAACCTGGTCTACTGGAAGACCAGGTGTTTTGGGTGGATCTGCGCAAACAGGTCTCTTCCTATTTTGCAATCAACAATTGTACCACTACATCCAGAGCCATTGAAGGGGGATGCTTTCAAGGTTACAATCAGGGGTACTTCCATTCGAGCAGTTGTCAAGTGGAATCAGAGACACTATAGAGATTCACTGCTTTCTCTAGAAACCAGGGTGCTACTAAATGACGCTGGTCACGAAGTGCTATTAGTGGCATGGGTCGAACATGTCGCCTTGATGGGCAGACTTTGCTGCGTTGATTACGCTGCACACGCCACTCGAACGCACACTAAAGCTGATAAATCTGGTGCTCTTCTTGCGAGTTTACTCAGTTAGGACTGTACTCCATCTGTCTTGCCATCACTTCTTCTAACATGCAACACATATAATTACAATCAAGCAGACATACATGAGGCATTCAATGCGCATTAGGCGCAGCTCTATGGCCAGAACCCGAACATCACTGATGTCATCACGATGGTTTCTTTCACGACTTTTACGTACCTCACATGATCGCAGAACAGGGAGGCACATGCCCCATCGCAGTCAAGTTAATTTGTGAAGGAAATTGCTTCCTTGCCACTAACAAAGCCCTTGACGGCCTCTCATTCGAATTCTATCAGACCTACTCTGATCTTTTTTCTCCTCATCTGGAACGGTTGTATACCATGGCAGTAGCGGAGGGCCACCTCCCATTATCACTTTGGGAAGCCCTGTTAACTTCTATCCCAAAGTCAGGCACAGACACCTAGAACATCTCTCCGGATCAACCGCTAATAATACTAAACACGGACTACAAGATCCCTAAAACAACACTGGTCTACAATCTCCTCCCCTTGATCCCGAGCCTGGTGAAAATTTACCTAAACAGGTTTGTACTGAGCAGGAACATGTCACCAAATCTTGTCCGATTCTTTGAGATATTAGAAGCTGGCACTGGCAGCCTGCCCCGTGTTGAACCTGGAGAAGCTCTTTGATTCCCGAAACTGGACTTACCTCTTTGATCTGGTGAAGTGATACAGGCTGCAAATGATTCGGCTTTTGTACGACGTGCCAATGGTGCAAATTTGGACAGGCAGGCTCATTACGCCTGCTCTACAACTAAATAGGGACACCAAGCAGCGCTGCCCACTGCCCCCTTCTCTAAGCACTTGCTATGGAGTCAGCTGCCATCCAACTGCATAGGAAGGGGAGTGGCACAGGAGATTATGCTCTATCACACCCATGGGGTCTCCCTCTATGCCGATGACATTCTGCTCTATATCAGAGATGCAACAGCGCATCTCTCCGGCATCACAGACAGCCTTACTAGGTTTGCCTTGATCTTTGGCTTTCATGTTAACTGGCAGAAATACTGGATTTTTCGCCCTACACTAAAGATGCCGGCATGATTATGGTGCAGAGGTCTTGACAGTGGCAAATGGTTCCATACTAGGGGTTTCAGATTTATCATGAAGATAAAGCCCTCCTGGATAGCAACCTTGGCAAGACAGTGGCAGGTATTTGTACCCAGGCCTCCTCCTGGCGCACGTTGCTGCTCCCTGTGGCCGGCCCAGTGGCACTGTCTAAAATGGTAATTCTGCCCCGCCTGCAGTACTACTTAACCAACCTGCCCCTTGTATTGCCAACCTCCTTTTTTCATTTATAAATAAGATACTCTGTGAACATATCTGGAGAAAGGGCTGCTGCAAAGCGACCATGGCTAAGCTGTGGTTTCCCTCAACGCTGGGATGCCTTGGAGCGCCCAATTATAAACATTTTAACTAGGCGCCCCAACTGAAATGAGCATGCCGATGGTTTGCGGAACAAGATTTGGATGATACTGCTTCAACCCACCTGTCCTGACAATTGGGCCACTTACTTTGCCTCTTTCATCCAGCTCGGATCCAGTCACCCGCAGCACCTTGTCTTCTTTCAATTTTGATGCTATTGGAGGACCCTGGGTATTACATACTCTCTGTCAACCTGTACTTTGGCCCTCTCCTTGCAGGGCTCCGGACGCGCTTAAGGACCGCTGTCACCATTCGTATTTAGGGACTGCCAAACCAGGGGACATGACTGCCTTAGGGGATCTTTTCAATGGCTGAGTCTTCATGCTCTTTAACAACCTTGTTGAGTAATGCAACATCCCACGGGGACACTCTTTACATAGCACACCTTATCACATGAATTATGCACCACTTCGCACATCACAGAAGCTGAACCCCCATTCCACACTCTAATTCAATATCTACACATCCCGGGAAATGGCAGCCGCCTTGTCAGCTGGCTGCCAGGAGCCCTTCAAGATCTTAGCAAGGTACCCCATACAGATCTGTGGAAAAAATGATAGGCTGACCTTAACAGACTTCTTCCAGACAAAGAATGGGACAGAATACCAGCCTATTCAGCAATGGTATTAGGCAATGCTAGTTTCAAACTTATACAGTTTTTCATACTGCATAGGGCCTACCTAACCCTGAAGAAGATTAACTGGTATTTCCCGGGAGCAAATTCGCCTGCCCCTGATGTCAGATGTCTGATGCAGATCTTTGGCTTTCATGTTAACTGGCAGAAATACTGGATTTTTCGCCCTACACTAAAGATGCCGGCATGATTATGGTGCAGATGTCTTGGCAGTGGCAAATGGTTCCATACTAGGGGTTTCAGATTTATCATGAAGATAAAGCCCTCCTGGATAGCAACCTTGGCAAGACAGTGGCAGGTATTCGTACCCAGGCCTCCTCCTGGCGCACGTTGCCGCTCCCTGTGGCTGGCCGAGTGGCACTTTCTAAAATGGTAATTCTGCCCCGCCTGCTGTACTACTTAACCAACCTGCCCCTTGTATTGCCAACCTCCTTTTTTCATTCGTAAATAAGATACTCTGTGAACATATCTGGAGAAAGGGCTGCTGCAAAGCGACTATGGCTAAGCTGTGCTTTCCCTCAATGCTGGGATGCCTTGGAGCGCCCAGTTATAAACATTTCACTACTAAGAGACTCTCCTTTGTGAAATAATCTTCAAATATTTAGATGCAAGTCTTTTCCTCTGAAGACGACTGTTTTTGCTGGTTGTGTGCCTGCTGTCAGGGTCGGACTGGGACAGAAAACAGGCCCGGTACCAAAGTGGCCATAATTTGCCAAAACGAGGTCCATGTTTGCAAATTGGGGCAGTTTGAACTTGTAAAGTCATGCTGCATATGTGTTTTTCAAGGTATGGAAGGCTACATGGATTTGAGCTTACTACAGGCAGTGTTTGATTTAATATCAGGTAATGATCAGTAAAATCGGCCCATCAGAACATAACACAGTGTAGTGTAGTTCCTATATCCCTGATAGGCTTTGCGCATTGGAATAATATATACTATAGTTTTGACATAGGACTGAGCTCAGTATGTCTCTATCGAGTACATTAAACTTAATTACTTGTGTGTGCCAGCTAACTCGGAGATCACTAGAAACTTTCTCGAATGAACAAGAAGGGATTTGTTTCTGACAACCGCATAAACATGACAACTTTGTTTCCATTAGAGTCGGAATATTATCTTCAGAGTCGTGGAAACAATAGATAACCGTTTCACTCAGTCAATCGTGCATGCTTAGTTTCTACAGTGTTGTACAGAAATCGGGAGACGGGCGTTTCATTAAAAAGGGTTTATTGAACAGTCTTATTTCTCATGCAAGAGATATGAACTGCTACAATCGTAAGACAGAATGCGAAGTATAAAATGTACAGTGTTAGCAGTAAGATGAAGTAAAACTGTAATAGCATGTCTTGTAGCTATGACATATATTCATTAAAATACATACATAAATAACACAGGCTAAAATACTCATCTGGTGCTTCTAAAATAATCCTACCCTAGTACGAGGTTAGAAGTAGGTGCTGTTTTAGTCTGGTTTTGTTATGCCAAGAGTTGCCAAAAGTTTCTCTAGGTTCTAATCAGCTCTATACCTTAGAATGAGAGAGGTTGGTATCTCTTTACCGGGACTCGATCTCTAACACCCCGCAAGTGGAGTCAGAAGCACTGGAGCTGGATTCTTGGGGAGGAGGATGAAAGCAGCTGGTCAGTGCGTCAGTTGGGGACTTGACTTCCTTCGGGACTTGCTGTGGCGAGTCGCGTCATGTAAGTAGGTAGCCAAACCGCACTGTGCCTTGCCATAACAAGTGAAGGTATATTTATTCCTTGAAGGTGTTTAGGATAACAGTATTGATGTAAAAGTCGGGCATAAGAACGTCATGAATTAATTCCCAAGGAATAGATGTTCATGCATAATAAATGAGTTCTTGCAGAAATCAATATCCAGGCAAGGGGAATTCTTAAAGGCTTAAGAGTCAGGTTTTCCACGAACTCGTTGTGACGAAGAGGATTGGATGTAGTTGACCATGCATGTATTAGTTAGCAATGCCTAAATAAGGGCTGGATTTCAATGCCTAAATAAGGGCAAAGTGAATTATACCTATATAAGGGCATGAATCGAGAAATCTATATTCAGTATCTAAATCGACACAACACCCACTCTACTTTCGTGTGAGCGACATTACTAAATTCTAAACATGATAACATATCTAAAATATATCTACACATGAAGTGCTAAAAACATGTCAAAAACATATGTTCGAGGCATATGAGCTGCAGATTGCACACTGTGCATAGATCACCACCTAGTGTTGGGCCCGGATCTTTGCAGTTTGTTGTTGTCCTGAAAAGTTCTTTGTAAGTCACGAGATAGGTGACCCCTCCTTTGGACCACATTGCGCATGTGCATCTGCTCCATCCCTAGATTGTTTTTTTCCGCCATCGGGCTCGGATGTGTTTCCTGTGCTCTGGTTGGGAACCGAATTTCCTTCGGTGCGCAATCCTCACCCAGTTTGATGGTATTGTTTTGATCGCGCTCCACATCGACGCGATTCTTCACCTTCGAAGTCTTCGATTCCCGTCGTCGGCGAAGGCCTTCGGGCCTACCTAGGCCTTACTTCTAGCCTACCTAGGCCTTACTTCTGGCTCATGGAAAGGACGCCATTCAAGAAGTGTCCTCGATGTGGGTCGAATTTTTCCCACACCGACCTACATGAGGTGTGCAACCTTTGTCTCTCACCGGAGCACAAGGCTAAAGACTGCTCCGCTTGTGCCTCCTTCCGCTCCAAGAAGACAATCCGGGACCGACGAGCTTGAAGAACAATGGCCCGCTCGTCAGCTTCGATCCCCGACGACATCTTCGAAGAGGACGTCGACGTGCCAGAACACCAGCACGCCGAAGAGAGTACCAGCTCCTCAGACGCCGAAGACTCCGACGTAGAGGAAGTCACTCAAGCTTAACGGGTCGTAAGTAAGATCGTCGACCCCAACCCTTCCTCGACACCCTCTTAATAGGCTTCGGGCACACCCTCACCTTAGGGCCCGGGTGCACACCGAGAGACTACTTCCCACGCCCCGCCTTCGGGTCCGGCAAAGAAGCCCATCAAGCCTTCAGGCAGCTCGGGCTCGAGCCAGCCTATCCACGGTGCCGATCCTACACCGACACCGAAGAAAAAGCTATGTTCGTCAACCATGCCGACCGTTGCTCAGACACCGAAGCACACGGCACCGATGACTGGCAGCGGCTCATCGATGCCGAAACCGCATTCGGAGACAACTAAAACCCGCCTAAAGCTCCAGATTCACACGCTTCGGAGCCGAAAAAACACCCGGAACCGAAGAAACAGGTTCCGGTAAAGGTCACTTCAAAAGGGCACACTTCTAAACCGAAATCAGCTACCGACTCGGTGCCGTAAAAACCTACGAAGCCGAAAACCTCGACACCGAAGTATCTGCCCTGTTCAGAGGAATGTTTCACACCTGATCCCAACCAAAAAACTCTTGTCAAGGATCCTAGGACTGGTCAATTGACTCTCAGTTCCAAAAAGAGACCACTTGATGCGCCAGCACCTCCTCTTCCTCCAAAGAAGAGATACATTGCACCCTCTCCATTAAGGGTGCCTTCTACTCCACCTCCCCATACTGTTCCCCCTCCTACACCTACTCCACTCACCATTCACCTACACCATCCCCTGATCCACAAGATGATGTAGACACAGACTCTGATGAAACAGATGGAGGTGCACATGGCCCAGCAGGGACCAATAGCCCCCCTCAGTCACCTAATCCATGGGATGATTACAACACCACTGATGTGCCTTATGTCCCACAAGACGACATATACCCTTCCAGACCATCCCAGCCAGAGGACACTATAGGTTTTAACCTACTAGTCCAAAAAGCTGTCCAATATCATGGGGTGGACTTCCACACAGACGCGGTGGCGGAAGATTTCCCACTTTTGATAACACACAAAGGTCTACTGCCATTTTACCAATGCTAAGGGTGTAATCAAACATGCAACAGAAGTTTTTAAAGAACCAGTCAGGGCTAGGGTCCTCAATCCTCGAATTGAGGAAAAATATAAAGCTGCCCCTACAGATCCAGTCTATATTAAAGGTCCAGCACCATTAGACTCTTTAGTAGTGTCTAATGCATGTAAACGTGATAATTCTCAGACATCAGGTGAGGCCTCACCATCAGACAAGGAATCCAAGCTACTTGACGCCTCAGGCAAAAGAACAGCGTCTCATGCAGCTAATATCTGGCGCATCGCCAACAACCAAGCGATGCTGGCCAGATATGACAGAGCTCATTATGATGAACTAGAGTCCATAATGCAGCACCTACCTGACAAATACAAAAATAGGGCCAGGTAACTGATTCAGTAAGATACAAATATTACCAACACTTCCATTCGCTGTGCCCTAGATGCGGCAGATACCGCCGCAAGAGCAATTAATACCAGCACCCTCCTACGTAGACATGCTTGGCTACGTATCTCAGGTTTTAAACCTGAGGTACAAAACTCCATCCTTAATCAGCCATTTGATGAGACACATTTATTCGGCCCAAATGTTGACGTGTCTTTAGAAAAGATTAAAAAAGACACCTATACAGCAAAATCTATGGGAGCCTTGCAACAGAAAGCTCCCAGACGTTCTTTTCGTCGCTCATCATACAGAGGCAACACTAGAGGCTACTCCTCCGAAAGTCCCTCCACCTCTTACAAAACCCCTAGCCAATCCACATTCACTAAGGGCTACCAAAGAGGGGGTTACAGGGGTAACAACAACAAAGGCAGAGGCAAAACCAACAACACCTGCTCTGCCTCTACCCCTACCCAATGACTTTCTTCCCCCCCCCCCAACATTCCACTCCTGTGGGGGAAAGACTGCAACAATTCCTTCCTGCCTGGACCAACATCACATCAGACAGGTGGGTGCGGAAAATTATTCAATCAGGTTACTGTCTAGAACTAACATCTACGCCCCCAAAAATACCACCCGAACAGCGTCCAATGTCACAAGAACATCTAGCACTGTTAAAGCAAGAAGTAGAATCCCTGATACAAAAAAGTGCAATAGAACCAGTTCCTCTGCACCAACAAAACAAAGGGGTTTACTCTCTATATTTTCTGATTCCAAAAAAGGACGGCTCTCTAAGGCCTATTCTAGACCTCAGACCGCTAAACATATACATACAGTCAGCCCATTTTTACATGGTCACACTACAACAAGTCCTTCCGCTTCTGTCGCAAAACGACTTACTTGCTACTTTAGATCTCAAGGACACATACTTCCACATTCCCATTCACAAGGCTCACAGGAAGTATCTCAGATTTGTAACAGACGGACAGCACTATCAATTCAAAGTACTCCCATTCAGAGTCACGACAGAACCAAGAGTATTCACCAAGTGCTTAGCAGTGGTGGCAGCGCATTTACAAAGACAACACATCCATGTCTTCCCGTACCTCGACGACTGGCTCATAAAAGCCAGCTCTTACAACCAATGCATGGAACATACTCATGCCACAATACAACTGCTTCACGACTTGGGGTTCACAATAAACCACGCCAAGTCCCATCTACAACCATCCAGAGTACAACAGTACCTCGGTGCCACAATAAACACCTCAAAAACGCTTGCCTATCCCACTCCAGAAAGAATAGCCAGCCTACAAACTCTTCTAACAAGGTTTCAGCTACAACACTCCCTTCCGGCAAGAGTGTTCGTGCAACTCATAGGGACGATGGCCTCTTGCATTTTCATAGTGCCCCATGCAAGACTTCAAATGCATCCGCTACAACAATGCTTATCACGTCAGTGGAACCAGGCTCACGGTCAATTGACCGAGCTAGTGTTGGTAGACGGTCGGACTCATTGCTCTCTGCAGTGGTGGAACACCAAAAACCTTTCCAGGGACGACCGTTCCTAGAGCCAGTCCCTCAGATAATCTTAACTGCGGACGCATCGCTCTCCGGCTGGGGAGCCCACCTACTGCAACACACCATGCAAGGCAGGTGGACACCACAACAAAAGTTACTCCACATCAATCATCTGGAGTTACTAGCAATATTCCTAGCACTAAAAGCTTTCCAAAAGCAGGTATCAAACAAAGCTGTGTTAGTCCACACAGACAACATGACAGCCATGTATTACATACAGAAGCAGGGAGGCAAACACTCCCTGCAACTATCTCAACTAGCACAGGACATTTGGCGGTGGGCTATACCTCAAAACATATTCCTTCTAGCCCAGCATGTTCCAGGAGTACAAAATACCATAGCAGATCTGTTAAGTCGACAAACACAACAGACCCAAGAGTGGGAACTTCATTTGCAAGTTCTTCAGCCATTCTTTCAGATGTGGGGACAACCTCAGATAGACCTATTTGCCACCCACGAAAATGCCAAATGCCCAAGCTTCGCCGTCAGATATCCACACCCACTGTCCAAAGGCAATGCGATATGGATGAACTGGTCAAACAGATTTGCGTACGCTTTTCCACCTCTACCACTCATGCCGCTAGTAGTACGCAAACGACAGCAGCATTCTCTCACCCTCATCCTAGTTGCTCCAACGTGGGCCAGACATCCGTGGTACACCACACTGCTACAACTGTCGGTAGTACCGCACCAAAAATTATACCTGTCTCCACACCTCTTGACGCAGAACCGTGGAGAGATCAGACACCCGAACCCAGCTCAGCGCAACCTTGATATCTGGCTCCTGAAATCCTAAAATTTGGATATTTGAACCTTCCTCCAGACTGCATGAATGTCATAAAAGAAGCTAGACGTCCAACCACTAGAGCATGTTATGCAGCCAAGTAGAAACGATTTGTAATATATTGTCACAACAACATTAATCCTCTAGATGTGTCTATGCAACACATCATAGGATACTTATTGCATCTCCAAAGAGGCAACTTAGCCTATACGTCTTTTAGACTACATCTTGCTGCAATAGCAGCATATCTGCAAAACATACAACATCTATCTCTATTCAGAGTGCCTGCCATTAAAGCCTTTATGGAAGGCCTTAAAAGAATAATTCCTCCCAGAGTAACCTTCACCTGTGTGGAATTTAAACGTCGTTCTCACACGGTTAATGGGGCCTCCCTTCGAACCCGTACACAAATGTGAACTACAATTTTTAACATGGAAAGTTGCGTTCCTAGTAGCTATTACCTCTCTGCGGAGAGTTAGTGAACTACAAACACTAACCATTCAAGAACCCTTTTTGCAAATGCATCACAATAAGGTAGTTCTGCGTACCAATCCAAAATTCTTACCCAAAGTCATTTCTCCCTTCCGTCTCAATCAATCTGTGGAACTGCCCGTTTTCTTCTCGCAACCACAGACAGTACCAGAAAGAGCTCTTCACACATTAGATGTCAAAAGAGCATTGCTATACTACATAGAGAGGACACAACCCTTTCGTAAGACAAAACAACTTTCTGTGTCTTTCTCACCACCACATAAAGGTAATCCCATTTCAAAATCTGGGATAGCTAGATGGATTGTCAAATGCATACAGATTTGTTACCACAAAGCTAAACATACGTTATCTGTTCCTCCCAAAGCCCACTCTACAAGAAAAATAGGGGCTTCAATGGCATTTTTAGGGAACATTCCCCTAGATGACATCTGCAGAGCAGCTACATGGTCTACACCGCACACATTCACAAAACACTATTGTGTAGATGTGCAAACCAAGCAACAAGCTAAAGTGGGCCAGGCTGTTCTCAAAACATTATTCCAAACTACTGCAACAGATAGGGGTGGTAGACACTAGGGATGGGTACTGCTATACCATCTATGCACAGTGTGCAATCTGCAGCTCATATGCCTCAAACCGAAAATGCTATTTACCAGTATGCATCTGTTCTTGGCATGTAGAGCTGCAGAGTTGCACACGCCCACTCGCCTCCCCGGCTACCCTTGTCTGTTCCAGTATTATGTTAATTAGATGCAAATTACATGGGCATCCTTCCTTTTGTTGCAAAGCTCCATAATTTCCATAATGGCGAAAAACAATCTGGGGATGGAGCCAATGCCCATGCGCAATGTGGTCCAAAGGAGGAGTCACCTATCTCGTGACTTCCAAAGAACTTTTCAGGACAACAACAAACTGCAAACATCCGGGCCCAACAATAGGTGGCGTTCTATGCACAGTGTGCAACTCTGCAGCTCTACATGCCTTTTTTTATAGTGGGAATTTCCAGTAGACATTGGTTGCTGGAACGTAATAAACGTTCAGGTTTGTATATCTGAAATTTTTGTGCCAAATATCTGGGGCCTTGCCCATAGAGGCATTTGTGCACTAAGCAGCAGATTTTAAATGTAACACGTTGTCGTATGGGCAGCCAGTGAAGGTGACTTAACAGAGGTTTGGACGGGGTCCTTGCGGGAGCATTTAGAATTAGTCTGGCCGCCGTATTTTGGACCACCTGCAAACGATTTAATGCCTCCTCATTTGCTGATATGAGGAGGCCGTTGCAGTAGTCTAGGCGGCTTATCACCAGTGCCTGTACAAGGGTCTTCTTGTGGTTGTCAGGCAGCATAGGGAAGATTCGCCTTAACTGGCCAATTGTTCTAAAACAGGCTCCTGTGACATAGTTAGCATGCTCCTTTAAGCTCAAGTTCTGATCCAGTTTCACCCCCAAGTTCTTAACAGTTGGCTTTGGGCATGGGACTTCTGTCTGTGAGATCTCAATTAATGCAGTCATCAGGATTGGTAGCCGCTGGGGACAACACAGAGCATGGGCCGCTACCGGGTCCAGTAGAGTATCGATATCCGTAGGCATGACTGATGGGAGTGTTAGACAGATGTCTAGCACGCATTCTTCACAGCAAAGCAGGCAGCGTAGAATAGGTAAGAAGAAATCTTGCCAGATTGGTCTGAATGACAGAAACCATGTGGTATTTAATTCTCGTAGACGAGGTAAACCTAAAATTTGAACAATGTGCTCACGACACTTCATCTCCAATAGAGCGCTCTCTATGGTGCTTGGAGTGGCGTTGGTGATTTGGCTTGCCATATCGTAGCAGTAGGAGCAAAACTACGATCCCTGCAACGAGTCCAAAAAGCAGTGGCACTCCGCCAAACACAGAGTGCACAAAGTTGGGAAGTATTCCGAGCACTGCTTGAAAAGGTGCTAACAGTCCTAAACATACGTTCTTAAATAGATGTACAATACCGCTCGTATCAGACATGTTTAAGATACATTCCAACATTTCTGAGAAATGTATAGGGCAGTTTGTATTCAAAAGGGAATGTATCTCGGCAGAAGTCCTTGCGGCTTGTAGATCATAGGTTTCTTTGGCCGAGGTCAGTGGCACAGTTTTTTTTGCAAAAGAATGGCTTTCATTCTGCTTAGAGTATCATTTCGTACAGAAGAGATGTTCAGGGAAGGCCATAGAGGCGACTCCCTGGCTGTCTTGGTTTGTGGAAACAATACTTGCATACAGCAAGTGACCCTGGATGACAAAGTTACTAGATATGGGATACCTGGCAACATGCCACAGCAGCTGTGATCGTTCAACATGAGGTAACTCCCATTAGAGAGTAGTTCAAAAAATTGGATTAATCACTGCAGCCGGTGAACCTTGCAGGTGACAGGATAAGTTTGTAGTGGAACCATCGTAGGCCCGTGTAAATTAATACCCTGACAAAGGAGAGAACCGCATAGTACGTTTTCACAGTTTGAACCGCTAGGAAACACTTCACGTCCCCCACTCCAACATATGTGTGTGTATGGTAAATTCCAGGATGTCTTGATGTATTCTTTACCCAACCTTTCATATCTGCCTGCTGGTATGTGTTTTAAGCAATACTCAAAATGGAAAATTGTAACAGGCAGAGTGATTTTACCATGTATGATCCATTCACTAGCTGGTTTTTCTGCCACTGTAAATGGTAATCTTTCCAGTTTTTCAATGCTCAGCACCGTATAGTCTGCTCCCCTTTGTGCCAGTTTGATCTGTTTATCAGTGAGATTGAAATCTGAAAACAGTGACGTAGTATTGATTAAACCCCAAGACACATAGCCTGCACACAAGTTTTGTAGCATCCAGCCTAATAGCATGATAGAACGTAACTGAGACTGACCCTTTTGCAACATGCCCAAGGCTTGTTCCATGATTTCTATGGCAGAAGAGACAATGTTGTCCAATGAATATATCCTGGATGACAGAGTGGTTAACCCCTTGTCTACTACAGAGAAAGATTTCTCTAAATTAATACGATCAATTTCTTGTATTCGTACTGCAGTCTCTGCTTGGGTAATCTTCCATATTTCATTATAAGCAGCGTATACATCAGCATATTTGACACTGTTTCCTTGGTCCTAGCAAGAATTCCCTAAGGTCTGCGCCATCTTTAACTAAAGATAAGTGTTGTTTTACATCCTCAAGTGTAGATTTCTGTAGCCAATCAAGGCATAATTTCCCTACACTGTATGTTGTTACTATCCCAGGATGCTGTCTTTGAACATATCTTGGGTCTGGCCTATTGACAATAAAACCCTGCGTTTTGTTCAGGAATTGATCTTGACATATATTTGTGTCCGTGGGCCAGAGCAACAATTTTTTCCATTCTGGATCTGATCTGTTGTGATGCAAAATAGTATGTTCACCGACCTCCTCCCTTGTAGTGATATTACTAGTAGGTACAGGTATGGTCGGTGTGTTCAAGTCCTTGATCTTGGTTAACCCAAGGCAAGACGTTTGTTGGACAGTGTCATTCGAAAACCTAATTTGCTCAGGAATGATACAGGTTCTAAACATAGCTTCTACCCCCTGCACTTGCCAATCCTTTGTAACCCAGACAGTTTTGTTTCAATGTTGTCTTTCCAAAATTCAAAACCCTGTCTAGACAGTTGGGCAATAAAGGCTGCAGAATGAATCGGTTTTGTGTAGGTTAACATACTTATCGTTCCTGTTTTGTTCACATTTTTAAAGTAGAATGATTCTGCATTGGATACATTGAACCCCGAAAAGTATGGCAACTTATTTGCAAAAGTTTTTGAGCTACCCTTTGGAGGTGTAGGACAATGTTCCCATTGGTTATACATACATACATTTTTAGGTATTGCAGATGTGTGCAAGAAACGATGACCAGAATGGTTATAACAATACATTTGTTCATAATCTGATGAACCCTCTAAATATTCATGATCTGTGAATACTGCAGACATTTCTAGATCAGACATCATATTATTAACAGTCTCGAAGTACCAATCATCAGAAAAGGTACTAGAGGTAATAAAGTCACTTAAAGAAATTTTGAATAAGTGTGGACGGGACAAAAATGTCATATTAGGTTCTGTCCCAAACTATACCATCTGGTATAGGAACGGCTGTGATGTTCACTGCTGACAAGTCTCTTTGTTCACAATGGGATGATTTGTATGGCTGGAGAAGTAAGTTCACTTTTTTACTTGCTGTGTCCATTTGAACTTCGTATACTCCTGAGGCGGAAGCCGGGAGCTGAACTGCTTTTTAAAATTGTTGTTTCTTGTGTCACGAATAACTTGTGTGCTATATTTTAACTTTGCACTCACCCTTCTGGTACCACCAGATCTTGTCCTCGAACCGCCCACAACAGCGGAGCTATCGCTGTAGCGAAACGCCCCAAACAAACAATTCCAGTCGCCATTGACGGCGAGGGACGAGGCCACGCCTACCCTTAGGCCACGCCCACACGCCCATCTGCTTATAAGCGCTGAATGCGAGCGCATTAAAACTGAACTTCGTATACTCCTGAGGCGGAAGCCGGGAGCTGAACTGCTTTTTAAAATTGTTGTTTCTTGTGTCACGAATAACTTGTGTGCTATATTTTAACTTTGCACTCACCCTTCTGGTACCACCAGATCTTGTCCTCGAACCGCCCACAACAGCGGAGCTATCGCTGTAGCGGAACGCCCCAAACAAACAATTCCAGTCGCCATTGACGGCGAGGGACGAGGCCACGCCTACCCTTAGGCCACGCCCACACGCCCCTTCTCATCCTTTCAAAAATGTGTATCCACCGGACGCGCAGCGGACGGGCGCAGCGGGCGCGCCGTTTGCGCGCCGAAGGCGCGCCTAAGGCAAGCCCGTCTGGGCCCGTCCGGGCCCAGACGGCCTTAGGCCCAGGCACTATGCCCGATTCTCAAAGGCGCATAACTTACACACAAGACAGGCTTCGAGCATTGAACTCGAATAAACATCCCAAGTGTAAGTATACCCTCATGGAAGACAACCCATTTACGGGCTGTGCCCTCTGCAATCCCCCGGAGGAGAAGGAACTTGCACAAGCCCTCCGACTTGGCCTCCTCAATTGCTGGTCTCTTGTTAGACACGCTCAGGAGATAAATATCCTCGTCCAAAACTCTATGCTGGACATTTTGTTTCTCACAGAAACATGGATGACGACGAATAACGACTTTGACATGGTCAACGCCGTCCCCCCAGGATATCAAATACACCTCTTAAACAGACCGGTCGGTAGAGGCGGTGGGCTAGCCATCCTTTACAAAGACCACATCATCTGCAGGATTGACAATGGCAATGTCAAAGACTGCGAAAGTTGCAACTTCATTCTTCAGATCTCGCCTGCAATCTCTCTTTCCGGACTATTAGTCTACCGACCGCCAGGCCCACTTGGGGAATTCTCCAGTACTTTGATGGATCACGCCATTCTAAAAGCAACCACTGCGTCTAATTTCCTTCTTCTAGGGGATCTCAATCTACATTTCCTTGACCCTACGGATAACTCTGCAGCCAACCTATTAACAGATCTTGCCTCAGTCGACCTGCATCTCATGAACTCAAAAGCTACCCATGAAAAAGGCCAGCTTCTGGATCTGATTTTTACGAATATTAGTAATTTTAAAACCCAGGAACCCACTCCTTTCCCATGGACAGACCACTCACTGGTTCCCATGCACTGGCATATCAAAATCGCTCCGACTCAACCACCCAAAACCAGGACCCTCGGTAGACGGTGGCACAAGCTGGTACCGGAGGAATGGGAAGCTAAGTTAGGAAAATCCATCCCGCCCCGCCCCTCGGATCCTAAAACTGCGGATAGAGAATTTAATGATTGGCTCACCCACTCCCTAGACAGTCTTGTCCCTCTCACTAGTACTCTTAAACATACCAAGAGGATCAATCCAGCCCCATGGTATACCCCCGCACTGAACGCTTTAAAGAAGGAATGCAAAAGGTCAGAACGCATTTGGAGGAAGGACAAGTCTGTGAAGAAAAAAGACGTATTCCAGGCATCCATGAGAGCATATAAACTAGCACTCCGCAACGCCAAAAGTGCCTTTTATGAGGAAAAAATAAAGAATTCCTCCTGATCAGCCAGGGAAACCTTCCTTATCCTTAAAGAGCTCCTCCATGTCCCCGACCCCCCACAAAAACCTATGGACCCCAAAGCAGCGGAAGACAAATGTATCAAATTAGCTACCTTCTTCGATGAAAAAATTAAAAAGATCCTCGCCTCCCTGCCCGCAGCCGAATCCGATTTCACGGAAGGAGATAAGGACTATCCTCCTCTGCAGAGGAATTCCCCCCGGAAGCCCTCTGCTCCTCATTTGGTCTCCTTCGGCCCGGTT
Source organism: Lissotriton helveticus (assembly GCF_964261635.1). Classification (NCBI taxonomy): domain Eukaryota; kingdom Metazoa; phylum Chordata; class Amphibia; order Caudata; family Salamandridae; genus Lissotriton; species Lissotriton helveticus. The sequence goes on from NC_136065.1 coordinate 1,477,904,157, forward strand.
ACCATGGAGGAGGTAGCCGCCACATTTGCTTCTATCAAGAGTGGCGCCCCCAGTGACCCAGTGCCCATACGCTTCCTCAAAAAAATCACCCATACCATAGTGCCCCCGCTGACCGATCTGATTAACACCTCATTAACCCAAGGTGAAGTCCCCCCTAGTTGGAAGGAAGCGGTCATTAAAGGACTTCTTAAGAAACCTTCACTAGACCCTGAAGATCTATCAAACTATAGACCCATCTCTCTCCTCCCCTGGATTGGTAAGGTCGCTGAGAAACTCGTAAATAAAAAACTGTCACAGTTTCTGGAAACCAACCACCTCCTCAAGAACTCCCTGACGGGCTTTCGACCAGGTCAGGGCACTGACACCGCTCTCCTTGCAGCAGTGGAGAAGGCCAGAGACATTCTTGACACAGGAGGATCAGTGGCAGTGGTCCTCCTGGACCTGAGTGCGGCCTTCGACACTGTCAGCCACCAGGTCTTAACGCAACGCCTGGAAAACATCGGAGTGAAAGACAAAGCTCTGAAATGGCTTTCATCCTTTCTCTGCCAACGCTCCTTCCAAGTCTGGGAATGTGACAGCCGCTCCCCTGCCATCCCCCTCCGGTGTGGTGTGCCACAGGGCTCGTCACTTAGCCCCACGTTATTTAACGTGTACATGGCCCCATTGGAGGAGATGGTCACCCCATTCGGAGTCACTATCATCAGTTATGCTGACGATACACAGCTGGTGGTAACTCTATCCCACCCCAAGCAAGAGCCCTCCAACCTCCACGGCTGTCTCTCCAATATACATCAATGGATGAACGACTCAGCCCTTAAACTAAATGGGTCAAAAACAGAGATTCTGCTCCTGGGTCAAAAAGCGCGAGATCTACCCCCGAACATCTGGCCCGCCTGTCTTGGTGAACCCCCTGCCCCCAAGACGGAGGTCAAAAGTTTGGGAATATGGTTAGAGAAAGATCTCACCTTTAGAACGCAGGCAAGGAAGACGGCCGGCGTCTGTTTCGGCCTGCTAAGATCATGCAGGAAGGTGCTTCCCCTACTCCCTTTTAATTCCCGGAAACAGTTGATCCAAGGCCTGATTGTGTCCAGGCTGGACTACAGCAACGCCATTTATTTGGGAGCCCCTGAAACCACCCTCCAGACACTACAGAAAATCCAGAATGCCGCTGCCCGGATGCTCACGAACACCCCGGCCAGAACATCTGCGAAACCCGCATTGAATAAATTGCACTGGCTACCGATCAGGGAAAGAGTGGTATTCAAGGCCCTCTGCCTGGCTCACAAAGTGCTCCACAACGAAGGCCCACCAATTCTCAAAAACGGTATCACCCCCTATAGACCTACTAGAGCGCTCCGGTCGGACCACGAAAACCTCATTGTGGTACCCAAGGTGAAAAAAGCCCGCTCAGGAGGTCGCCGCTTTTCGGTTCACACAGCGAAGCAATGGAACGCGCTCCCTCTGAAACTAAGAACAGAACCGAATCTCCTCCGCTTCAGGAAATCGCTCAAAACCCTCCTCTTCCCATAATCACTCTTACTTTTCCGCATTCCCTCCCCTCAGGATTACGAGGCTTAGCGCTGGGATACTCATGGGTGACTACGCGCTCTATAAAAACCTTAAATAAAAAGAAATAAATACATTTGAATATATCTTCCATTTACCAGCATACCCAGAGTTATTACCAGAGCTAACCAAAGTAAAAAGAAGAATATTCCCAAAACAATCCATAGTTCAGTCCATTGGTGAAATCAGATAAGTATTTTTTAGGAGATGAAAAAAATCTGTAGCTTGTTCTTTGGAAGTTCTTTTTGCTGGCATCGTTTTAGGTTTGCTGGGATCCTCAGAAAACGTATCACAGTTAACGAAATAGCCAGAGGCAGTTCCGTCAATGGTTGGGATGCCACCAGGATTTGTTGGAATTGCTGGAACCACTTGATCACTTGTTACTTCGTTGTAGACGGTGGGCTGTCAAAATATCGAATTTTAAATATTGACATACATTAATTTCGAGTTTTTAATATAGTAGGGACAGAGTATCAAAATCAAGAATATCGTTGACCAGAATATCGACCCCAAGGTAAGTAATATCGTTTACCTAAATATCGAAGCACTATCGAAGTAAGTAATATCGTAAGCAAAAATATCGTTGTTAATAATATCAACTTTTTTTAGTGTTATGTTTTTAGTATGTATTTTATATGTATGTTATACATTTTTTATGTATTTTTATACATTTTAAAATAAATGTTTAGAAATTAGTAAATTTTGCGTTTTAGTATCAGAGCGGGTTCTGGGTTTATAGGGTAATAGGGTGGGAAGTAATTTAATTATAATTAATTAATTATGTTTTTATTAATTGGTATTGATGATTAATTGTTAATTACTCATTGGTAATTAATTTTGATTAATTAAATATATTAATTAACATCAATGCTTTATTAATTTTTATTGATTATTATTTTATTTATTGTTAATTAATAATTAATTGGTGATTAATTTGATTAAATGATTATTGATTAATTATGTGATTTTTTCATGTGTAGTAGGTTGTGGGTTTATAGGGGAATAGGGTGGGAAAAAATTAAATTAAATTAATGAGATTGTTTATATTTATTGGTATTTTTATTAATTAATTGTTGAATAATTAATAATTAGTAATCAATTATAATTAATTTATTAATGCTTTTTATTTATTGTTTTTGTTAATTTATTGTTAATTAATTATTAATTGGTGCTTAATTATTAATTGGAAATGTATATTTATTAATTAGTTAATGTATAATGATATGAATTTATTATCAATTTTTATTAATTGATTAATTGATAGTTACATTAATTCAGTTTTTTTGTATGTGTAGTGTGTTGAGTGTTAAAGGGGGAATAGTGTGGGGTGTGATTTAATGTTATTTAAGTAAATATTATTTTTAATTTATTGGTATTTATTAATAATTTTATTGTAAATTAATTATGTTATTTTTTAATAAAAAAATATGTAATTGATAAGTATGTTAATTTAACCCCTACGCTATCCAACGCTTTCCCTACTGTTGCACTCACTGGAGTGGGAATAGTAATTTTTACCCCTACGCTATCCAACGCTTTCCCTACTGTTGCACTCTCTGGAGTGGGAATAGTAATTTTTACCCCTAAGCTATCCAAGACTTTCCCTACTGTTGCACTCTCTGGAGTGGGAATAGTAATTTTTACTCCTACGTTATCCAACGCTTTCCCTACTGTTGCACTCTCTGGAGTGGGAATAGTATTTTTTACCTCTACGCTATCCAACGCCTTCCCTACTGTTGCACTCTCTGGAGCGGGAATAGTAATTTTTACCCCTACGCTATCCAATGCGTTCCTTACTGTTGCACTCTCTGGAGTGGGAATAGTAATTTTTACCCCTACACTATCCTACGCTTTCCCTACTGTTGCACTCTCTGGAGTGGGAATAGTAATTTTTTAACCCCTACGCTATCCGTTTTCTTTTCTGTTGCACTCTCTGGAGTGGGAATAGTATTTTTTACCCATACGCTATCCAAAGCTTTCCCTACTGTTGCACTCATTGGAGTGGGAACAGTAATTTTTACCCCTACGCTATCCAAAGCTTTCCCTACTGTTGCAATATGTGGAATAAGTATATATATATACATTTATATGTAGATGCTTAAAATTATATGTATTAGTTATCATGTTTTAAATATGTTTTAATGTTTATATCTTTAAATTTATAAATAATATATATTTTGTACTTATGTTTACATTATTATTAAAACATTTAAAAAAACGATAGTTTTAACATCGATATTTTTGACAATATTTTTTTTCCAATATTTTTGTACTTACCTTTATTTAGATAGGACTTCGATATTCTTGTCTTCGATATTTATGTGTCGATATTATTGTATATCGATTTTTGGTCTGTCGATATTTTGTGATACAACCGTTGTAGACGGGTGAATCAGGATGAACTGTTATTTGGGTCTCAAGAGGAACGAGTTTCATAGCATTGTTGCTTAGTCCTTCTTTTCTCACTGCATATTCCTCAATGGTGATGAGCCTCTCAGTTTGAACCTCTTGGATTGTAGCTAGAGGAGTGTGTCTGCTACATTGTTGGAGTCCACTTGGCTACTGCTTAGTATTGGCCACATAGTGTGGTTTGATCAGGTCGATAGACACAAATCTGTTCTCCTTTTAACCAGCAAGGGGTGGCAGTATCACTGTTCTTGTTCGGTGGATTGCCAGGACAGGTACTGGTTGTCTGTAAGAAGGCCCAAATTCCTTCTTGTCTTTTCTGTGACTAGATCACCAAGCTTTGGGATCCAGCCAGGCCTTGCTGGGACGGTTGGTTTTTTCCAAGTGGTGGTTTTCTTCAGGAACACGTTGCTTTGTGTCGATCTTAGTTCATTTAAGTCTTGTAAAACAGCCAACTGATCTATCAAATTTCTTATTTTCTACCACTGTTCCATGACAATCAAGGTCCGGAACCTTCATTCTAGTCCCAAAAAGGACATCATATGGAATGATACCCACTAGAGAACTTCTTGGCAAATTGTTAAGACTACGTTGGACCCCATAAAGATGTTTGACCCACCCATCACCCGAACCCATTACCCTAGCTGTTATAGACTGCTTTATGTCCCGGTTGTTTCCTTCCAGAACAGAATTTCCCTCAGGATGGAATGGAGAAGAGTACCGCAATGCAATGCCCAAACCGGCCATGGCTTCTTTGTAAGCTTGAGAGATAAACGCAGGGCCCTGGTCAGAGTGTAGTGTGCCTATTGCATATATGTGCCGATAAAGACTCACAAATCTTTTATAACAGTTCAAGCGTCACCCGAGCGCTGAGGCCACATCCAAAGGAATCTTGATTTAGTGTTTGTGGGACTGCATTCGTCCATATGGACCCCTGCATGTAGATAGTCGAATGCTGTCTAACAATGGTGTCAGTACTGGGCTGGCTATGCTATAGTCCGGTATCTGGCGGCATTCTGTGCTGCGATCTCTATTGCAGTTTATGCAGTTCATCAATAAGATGTGAATATGTGCATTCATCCCTGGCCACCAGTACAGCTCTTTTAAAGTTAGTATTGTTTTAGAGATTCCCTGATGTATCAGACTCTCCCCCAGGTGTGCTTCGTAAATCAAAGCTGTCCTACGTTCCATGTTTGGAATTACCCTATCTCCCACTCCAGGGATTTGAGTAAACGGAACGCTGTTCGCATCAATTATATATGAGTGGAAACTTTTTAGGTAACGCTGCACCGCTGACTTTGCTTGTAGCATTGACAGCCAGTATTATTTCACTGTCTATTTTCGTTTTTGAACAAGTGATTACAGCTATGGAAGCAGATTTCACAGCCCCCTTCGTGGCTTTAACAGCCAATGAATGCCCTTCAGCGTGAACGCCATCACGTTGGTGACTCAGTGTGTGTATCACAAGAGTGTTTTGTAGTCCCTTTCGCAACTGAACTACGTGTTCTCAAATCATTTTATGCTTAGTTGTGCCACCTTTTGCATCTTTGAAACCATTTTGAAGCCAATTCCGTAAATATTAATTGTACGACTGAACACAGTAAAAGGAATCGCACACTACGAGTGTGGGGAATTTGCGATCCGTATTTTCAAGTACCATTATGAATGCTTGTAGTTCAGCTCGCTGAGCTGTATAATCTTCTAGAGATTGCGTTTTCGTGTACATAGGTCTGAATTTGCAATTGCGCATATGACCTTTAACGATCGCGCATGCAGCACTATAAGATTGTTTACCCCCCGTAGCGGGTTGTGCTGATCCGTCAGTATAAATTATACATTCATATTGGTCTAGAGGTAGAATTTCATTAGGCAGAGGACATTCATGTTCGTATTGCAGGAATGCTTGTGTTTTCAAAAACGTATTCAACATCAGTTGCAGCATGAGAATTAACCCATTGTATCCATCTCAGATGTAAAGATTTAGCATTTGGAAAGCTAGCTTTTTTAACTGCATCTAAGGCTTGTACAGGAGATACGACCATTAAGCGTTTACCCTGTGCTAGGGCTCTTTCTTTTTGCTACAGCGGTTTGAAATGCTGTCAGAATCTTTTCTGTAGAAGTGAATTTCATTTCTGCTTGTGTATATGTGATGGATTGGATTGGATAGGATGTTGATTTATAAAGCGCGAATTGTTGCCCGGGAGCGTCCAAGCGCTGAAAATACCAGGACCGACCAGATAAACAACAGAAGGAGGAGGAATTAGACTGGATGGAATAGGAAAGTTTTCAATTGTTTGCGGAAAGTCGTGAGATTAGAGTTGGATCTTAGGTGCAATGGGAGGGAGTTCCAGGCCCTCGCCGCGTTGTAGGCGAAAGACCTACCTCCAGATCTGGATCTCCTTACTCTTGGAGTGACTGCCAAGAAGGATTGGTTGGATCTTAGATTCTTATTGGGTCTATAATGATGGATTAGGTCCTGTGTGATCATGGGGCCAGAATTCCAGAAGGACTGGTGGGCTATGCACATGGCTTTGAAAAAAAACCTTTGGCGTACTGGTAGCCAGTGAAGAGAGACCAGCCCAGACCTAACTGACTGTCTGCGAGGGATGTCAAGTAGCAGACGTGCGGCGCAGTTCTGCACAATCTGTAGCCTCCTCAAGGTAGATTCCGGGGCTCCGAGATAAAGGACGTTATTAAAATCGAGACGAGATTGAATCAGGCCTTGTACCGCTGCTTGCTTGGCTTCCATGGGGAGGAGGGGGAGAATTTTCCCAAGCATCTTCATGATGCCGAAGCAGGTAGCCGAAAGTTTGGTGGCTTGTACGTCAAAGGAGAGAGATTTGTCCATCCATATTCCCAGGCTTTTTATGCTATTTTTGGGGGTAGGTAGGGGGCCCAAGCTGAGTGGCCAAAGGGTGGGCGGGAGGCTGGGGACCGAGTTGCCGAGGACCATGAGCTCGGTTTTATCTCCGTTTAATTTTAAGGATGATTGGGACATCCAGGATTTTACCTTCTCTAGGCACTCTCTGAGTCCGCTCTGCACAGGAAGATTGGATTCCTGTGTCAGGGAGACCACCAGCTGCGTGTCGTCCGCGTAGGAAATGATCTTGATCCCAAACGGACGAACGACATCAGCTAGTGGTCTCATGTACAGGTTAAAAAGTGCCGGGCTCAGAGAGGATCCTTGGGGGACGCCGCAGTTCAGAGAGATGCTGGTGGAGACTGAGTCACCATCAAACACCTGGAAAGATCTGTCTTCCAGGAAAGACCGGAACCAGGTCCCGCACCATCAATCAACCCGGACACCTTCAACATGGCCGCCGCGATCCGCCAGACCGGGAGTGAGGGAGGCAGTCTAGCAGACGCAACACGGCAGAGTATGGGCCAGATGAAAAGGATTGGGGCGAGGCAAGTGCGACGGCGGAGGAGTTGGAGCCAAGGACCGGAGGAGAGAGCAGGACGACAACGGACCCTGACGAAGCGGGGAGAGAGTACCAGGAGAAGCCAGTAGCGGAGGAGGAGGACGTCTGGAGCAGACCCGGGAGAGTGAGGACCCAGGATGACGGAGGACGCCGAGACCGCTCAGGGAGTACTGCTCCTATGACCTCTGCCATCCACGAGGACTCGGGAGCAGGGTCTTCCATCACCACGGCCCAGGAGGGTCGTGGAAGCAGGCAAGTGCCCGGGGCATGCGCTGTGTTTGTGAAAGGGCTGTGGGCATGCTTGAAAGGCAACAGGGAGGGCGCACCAAAACCCCCACACTAGGCACCTTCAAAAGGATAGGGCTCTGGTGGTGGTGCACTTTCCCCTCTCTTTTTGGCATCCTCAGTTGTACAATAGCCTGAGTTGTTCTTTTGTTTCATTTCTTTTTGAGACCAACCCCGAGCCTGATTCACTGGGAAGGAACCAGAAGAAGAGAAAGGCCGGAAGAGAACCTGACCCAGCCAGGTGAACCTTTATTTTGCATATGGACCATTACGAACAGCAGAACTATGAAAAGCTTTGTGACAGTAACAAACCTCAAAGTTAATAGATAAGGAAGAACAACCAGTCTTCAGTTGTCTAGACTGCCTAGAGAGGGGGAAGGGAGGACCGGGTTGAGGGACACTATCACAGTATACAAATGTGATTTGTATGCAATTGGTACTTTTTCACCTTTGTTAAAAGTTAAGTAGGTGAATCTGCATTGACCCGGAATGATTCGGATCACTAAGTTGCAGACGTTTACGCATGTTTGTAAATGTTTTGTTGCTAACATGTCTGTTTAGTGAACGCAGAATTTCTGTGTGGTCTTTAATTCAATTTATTGTTTTAAAATCAGGCTTGATTAGTTCGGAGAGGTTTAACCCTTTCTGCATAGTTTAGAATGGATGTTCTTCCAAAATTCAGCGTTTTTGAGGTTGGAGCAGCGCACACTTTTCTAAAAAGTTGGCTGCCAGGCTTTTGCCTTCACTTGATAATTCAAATCCAGGAAAAGGACGCTGAGATGGGCAATTCTTCATTTTGTTAAATTGAATTTATACCCTTCAGAGGCGAAGCCCAGTATAATGGTGTTCACCCTGTTCAAGTGCCAGTTCAGGTCATCGTCTGTCAGATAGATATCATCAACATATGACAATGCCTCGTCATCATAAGTTTGTAGTAACAATATTACCCTTGCTGAGAATAATCCCAGACTATTCTTGAATCTTGGAGGGAGACAACAGAATTGACGCTGTGTCCCCATTATTGGGAAAGCGGTCAAATACCTACTTTCTGGTGCAGGTTTTGACAAAAGAAACGTTAGAAATATCTAATGGGGTTTTATATTTTTTACGCACAATTGGATTCATTAATGCTGTACTGTGTGCATTTTGCACTGCAAATGTTTTACAACAAGAGTTTAGGTGTCTGTAATCCAAAACTAGACGATATGTATTGTCTGGTTTGGAAACAGAAAACAAAGGATTGTTCATTGATGAGGTGCATGTTTCAATCACCCTTTGGTATTCAAGTTGATCTAAAATCTCCCTGACCTGGCTTTTAGCTTCCAGCTTAATTGGATACTGCCATTGTACAGTTGGTTAAGTTTTTAACTGGATTTTGTGGTGAGGTGAGTCCTCATCCCATCCTACAAGATTTTTGTATAATGCTGGGGCTCGGACAACTGCCCCTTTCCTGGCATAAGTATATTTTAATTGTACTGGAATATGGTTAGAGAAGGCTGGCATAATGAGGTCTTCGCCATGCGGGCACTCCCTGACAAATTCTGGTGGCCAATCTTGTTCTGCTAGAACATGGGTACAAACTTTCTCTCGGGGGGCAAATTTACAGTGTGGTTTGTGTCCGAGGGCAACACCAGTGGGGGCCGGGTCAGTGGGGGAGGGGCTAGAGCAACAAACAACCTGCGACAATTAGGTTGATCACAGGTCCCTGCAGTGGACGCCTTCGTCCACTGAGCCACCAGACCCGGTGTGTGTGTATGTGTGTATATGTATATATATATATATATATATATATATTCACAGAAAAAACCATAGGTTATAGACCATATATAGTTAGGAATTAGCATTTACAAAACCTTGAAAATTCACTGAAAAAACCATAGGTTATAGACCATATATAGTTAGGAATTAGCATTTAGAAAACCTTATTTTACTCACACAAAACCATTGAAATTCCATATATAGTTAGTTGCACTAACTATATATCGCGCACCCGCAATCCACTGCTGATGATGTCACATATTACATCATTCATGACATGGTCAGTGACATCACTGATAACAACATCCAGTGATTTTTTGTTTCTATAAAGTTTAAATATGTCTTACATATTGAAGAATGAGTGGATGTGTAAGTGTCTGGACGAAGGATTTAGTAGGTGCATGACTGACTGTATGAGTGAGTGATTAAATGTGTCTCACTGACTGCATGGGTTAGTGACTAAACTGTCTTAATTTGTGCATCATTATGTCTGTTGTTCTGTAAACTGCTGCATGTGTTGATCAGTAGCTATATGAGTAACTATATGGGTTATTGATTGATTGCCCAAGTATTTGTATGGGAGACTGAGTGTGTGTGTGGCTAGCTGGGAGGTGTGTGACTCTGTGCAGATCAATCTGTACTTGTATCAATGATTGTATAAGAAGGTAAGTATGTGTTAGTATATGTTTGAAAATGTAAGGTGCTCTATGTTTAACTGTATAGACAAGAAAATGGAAGTGTCATTGATTCTTTACAGGACTGACTAGGTGTGTGAGTAACTCCATGGATGAGTGGCAGACTGTGAGTGTCTGTATAGGTGTATGAGTGCATATGATAGTGTTGTAAAGATGAGTGATTGTATGTATGAATGATTGTATGGGTGAATGAGTGAAGGTGTGTGTAGACGTAGCAATCAGTGAGTGCGTATGTAGTAACTAGTATTGGTGTGTCAATGGTTTCAAAAATTATACTCTCTTTTTAACACTGGGTGAAACAGAGGTTATATTAAAATGTGAGGAGATGCATTGTATTGTCACATGAATGATATCATCAGTGATGTGGTCATTGATGTCAAATGAGATGTCAAATGAGATGTCATCAGTGATGTCATTTGAGATGTCATCAGTGATGTCATCAGTGATGTCACTGACCATGTCATGAATGATGTAATATGTGACATCATCAGCAGTGGATTGCGGGTGCGCGATATATAGTTAGTGCAACTAACTATATATGGAATTTCAATGGTTTTGTGTGAGTAAAATAAGGTTTTCTAAATGCTAATTCCTAACTATATATGGTCTATAACCTATGGTTTTTTCAGTGAATTTTCAAGGTTTTGTAAATGCTAATTCCTAACTATATATGGTCTATAACCTATGGTTTTTTCTGTGAATTTCATTGGTTTTTTAACAGCTAATATCTGTAGCTGTAAAATGTATTCTTCTTTAAATCCAAAAATATATTTTATATGTTTATGAATAATTTTTTTTTAAAATATTTTTTTTTCTTCGTTCCCGCTTCGCGAATCGGGAAGCTTCCCGTTAGCTGACCTTGATGCCGCGAAATAGACCGCGAGCCGGTAAACGTTTCTTTACCGCAAGTGCCGCGTTAGAAAACAACATCGTGACGCCTCCCGTCCGCATGACGTTTCACGTTGTTGCGTGAAACGTCATATGACGTGCTACGTTAGCGAACTGGTACGCGAAGCGAGTCGCAAAGCGCAGGTTTCTGGAAGCAAACCGGGAGGCCCTGCAAAGCGCTTAACGTAAACACAGCAAGTCATGTGACTTGGTAATAACACTTTTCATTGGTTCATTTCACTTTTGGTTTCCTAATGATGTAAGACTAGGTCATATAATCTAAAATGAACACTTTTGATTGGTTGAGAACTCTTGTTTTTCCCAAATGATGAAAATCCCTCCTTCTTTCCTCACTCTGACTTTCATCATTGTGAGAGAAAGACCCTTTGTGATCACTGAGCAATGGCTTCTTTAGTAGCTTCAGCTGGTGCTTCCCCACCACCTCCACCACATCCAAGGAAGAGTGGACCACCTGCTCAAGTTATAATTCAACAAGAAGAAGAAGAAGAGGAACAGGACGACGAGCACGAAGAGAGGCAGTTTTTGCCTGAGCAGCCCAGGACGTCTCACCGGAAAGAAAACTTAATTTGGCAATTTTTTTAAATTCCCAAAGGTCAGAAAAAAGTAAATGCAAGATACGTAACTTGCCTTATATGTCAAGATAGACTGTCCAGAGGAACCGAGAAAAAATACAGTTTCGGAAACTACACAATGCATCGCCATATGACTAGGTGGCATCCTAACAACTACAGTGCTGCACAGTTTCGGAACGACCTAGATAATCTCCCTATTATGGCCAGAAGATCTGTTGTACCGGAAGTAACGGGACCAGAGGGCAGGGAGATGGTGCCAAATATACAAATGAAATTTGGTGAAGTAAAACACACCTGCGTATTTTGCGATGGATTCATTTCCTACGGAGAAAAAAGCATCACTCTGATCAACAGAGCTATTGACTATCATATGCAAGTTTGTATGAAACGCCCAAAATAATAAATACTTCTTTTTTTGTTTTGTTGCTCCTGTTGAGCCCTTTACAATGAATCGTTTTCATTGCCCCCTCCAAGAAAAACCCAAAAAAATATAAAACTTCAGAAAAATTCAAAAAAAGTATAAAAATGTTCCGAAAAATAATAAAAAAAATATAAAACAATAAAAACAATTAAAAAAAAAAGTTCTTTTCAGAACTACCTCCCCGTTATTAAAAAATTGGTACAATATTTGGAACTGTGCCAACCTCTATTTCTCTTAGTTCGCTTCCCAGTTCGCTCGCCGGTACGCGAACTAGAAGCGAACCAAAAACAGTAAGTATAAGGGAAGGAAACAGACACTTATGTTAAAAGAAAGACAGCTATAGGGGAGTAAACTAGAGATACTATTACCCGTAATCCACTGCTGATGATGTCACATATTACATCATTCATGACATGCTCAGTGACATCATCAGCAGAGGATTGCGGGTTTTTTGGCAACGTGCCTTATCCACGGTTTAATAACGCTGCCTTTTGCTTTATATAAGTTTTCAAATTGTATGAAATATATACCAATAGGTCGTTATGAACCTTTAGGTAGTGCTTTTCTTCATGAGGTCTGGTCGCTTCCATACACATACAGATGTTTCAAAGATGATCAAGAAGTTTATCTGAATGGAGAGGAATGCACTGAGACGCCAGATCATTCACTAATGTGTAGGCACATACAGTTACACGGTTCATGCAACAAACACCGACCAAATATGGCTTCCGTGTTGCAAGGCACGCCAGTTCCTGCTATCATCCCCACGTTCAAGTTGTTGGAAAATGGTAGTTATTTGATGCTCAATAATGAAGATTGTTCTGAGTTAATTGAAAAGAGTCTGCACCTCTGTACGGGTGTTCGCTATGTGAAGCACGAAAGTTTCACGGGCCGAACTCAAGGCCACCTCTCTCTGAGACAAAAGAGCTCTTATTCTTGCCATGCCGTTGAAATCTGTCCCAAGGTTGGTATTTGTGGCCAGATTGAAAACTCCCTATGTTCATGTGTGGGAGGAAATAGAACATTTCTGCAGCAAATAACCCGTTCACTTACTGTTACGATAAAAGGAATACTTTTAATTCAGATTTGCCTTTCAATTTCAGCAAGATGGTTCCGACTATCTTTAACGCATCCTCCACAAAGACCCTGGCGCACTTTTTTAAAGTTGTTACCAGTGGTCTCGTGACTTCATTTGAGAAAATCTTTGGAGTCATCCCTGCTTCCTTTGATTCTATTTTCTCCACTCTGGTTCGTGGATTGGCATTTTTACTTGCATTACCAGCGGACGCTCTTGTGCTTTTTTACATTTTTAAATATGGATGTCCCTCCTATGCAACCTCCCACCCTGCAGCTGCTGACACTGTTCCGCAATCGCATGCTAGAATATTATGGCACAATGCCGTTGGCGATATTAAGCACGGCATATGGATTATCTTTTCGATTCTCCTACTTCACCTGTGTCCAGCCTGTATTTCACTGCCTGACCTGTGATTTCGATTGGGCCATTGATTTGTGTCTCTGCGGACCGGTTTCTCCTGACGTCGACTTTAATCAGCTGATGACTCCTATCATTACTCACGAGTTGGTTTGTCCTGGCGAAAGGATTATGGCTGTGGCATTGATGCATGGACTACTTGGTCCCTGGAATTTACTGGCGGCAGCACAGTCTTTCTTGGAACAGAGCTTTCTTGAAAACCCACCGAGCTGTCCTCTGATGGTGATAGAGGATCCGGTGCTGGGAGAGCACGTATGTTCTTTTCCGCTTTTAAATTGGATGGCTGAACTGTTTTCGGATGAAGACGGTGACTTCCTATTGGAGGCTGTTGCAGCTTATTTTGCATACACAGTTATGTCATAGACCTTTTTCATGTTTGATATGCTGAGTACTAGCATTTCATTGACAATTCATTGACTTATTTGTCAAGTTTTTATTATTTACCTTGCCTATTGGCTTAAGACTCGATAAAGTACTTGGCTGTTTTATTTTTCTTTAGCATTAAATTTTCCTAGTTTTTAATGCTTTACCTTGCGGACCGTCCACATATAAACTTGCAATCTGCTCTCATGAGATGGCACTTCTATTATCTTATTCAGTTCGTTTCCGGATCATGGGGAGGTGTCATCTAGGTCCTGGATATCTTTACACCGTGTTAAGTTAGCATGGGCTCATTACCGGTTTAAACGCCATTTTTCCTTTTTTGCAACTTCTGCACACGACACTTAGTTGTTGCTTTAGCTTTCCACCTAGTAGTTCATCGTGGTTTACATGAGAATAATATGTTATTGCTCTACTATCTGCTTTGCTTGTTAAACTATATCTGTACAGCGAGTGCTAAAGTTTCAAGAACAACACGATACAGAATTGTTATGAGGTCTGATCTCCACGACTTCATACTCATAACATAAGTGCAACTTTTGCCAATTCTGGGCATGAGGCGGGTTTTATATTGCTTTGCCGAACACACATACACAACAGTTGATGCGGTTCACATGAAGAGAGAGCTGGTGTATGCTGATGTGATTCCTTCAAATCTAAGACACTAAAGTATGGGCACGCCCTAAACCAACACAAAGAGACCTTCTTAGCAAATAATATAATATGTGTATTAGGGAGGGTGAGATATAAGCAGCCGCGGGCCGTGGAGGGAGTTACGGTGAGGCGGGGAGGGGGACAAGCAGGGTGGAGCCCTCTCTACCTTGCCCCTCCCCCTCCCCGCCTCCCTGCCCCACCGTAACTCCCTCCACGGCCCGCGGCTGCTTATAAGTGTTGCTAACTCTTATTCATTTACAGCATGTTAACATACTGTCACCATTCGCTTTTTATGTACTAGTAACTATGCTGGTAATTTTGCTACTGATAATATGTGTACTTGTATTCTCCACCCTGCTTCTCCCCCTCCCCGCCTCCCTGCCTCACCGTAACTCCCTCCACGGCCCGCGGCTGCTTATAAGTGTTGGTAACTCTTATTCATTTACAGCATGTTAACATACTATCACCATTCGCTTTTTATGTACTAGTAACTATGCTGGTAATTTTGCTACTGATAATATGTGTACTTCTATTATCTAAGATACTACGCCTGAGAAGACGGCATTAGTAAATAAACATTTCAAATACACATGTGTTCTTCTTAACTCCATGTTCTGGTTTCTAAGAAATATATAACGACCGACTGTTCATGAGTTCCACGTATCCTGAGGTACTATAAGTTCATATTCTGGATTGTCTAAACATTGAGAGTTTGTTATATCCAATGTGACACTGTACCTAGCTTGCTAAGGAGTTTTTGATTACTAACGTGAGTTTTGGGACACCCTAATTCGCCGAGGTTCCAATCCTCTGTCCACAGTTCTGTGTGAGAACAGAAACCCTGCGACAGGGGCACCCCCGACCCTTGCTGGAGCTTCATCACACTTGCGATACAACTCCAGCAATGCGCCACCTTTACGGCACAGATACATCACGCATCTGTGCTGTTTTTGCCCCATGATGCGCCGCATTGTAAATGCAGCACACCATAGGTGACGGAACAGCGGCACAGAATGACTAACACATCCCTGGTGATGCGCCAGTCATCATAAATGTATCCCTATGCTTCTTATCTTGTTAGAGATGAACCGCCATATGTATCATCAAAGTTTTTTGCATTTCCTAAATAGCGAACTTTAAGGAATAAATAGCGATTCTTTACCATTCCTAGTTTGCGATGAGCTATTTGCTAATTACAAATTACCCATTCATTTCCTTCATTTCCATAGGGCGGTTGGACTCACTTTTAGCTCGAACGGCTGAATAGATTTCCATGAAACTTGGCAAAATTGTAGGGACTGGTAGCCCGATGTGCCTTTGCTATGTCTCAAGATATATGCTCCAGTGGTTTTTACGAAAATTAACTTTGAAAAATATATATTGGGCTACATTGGCCTATATATATGTTGGAGCCCAAATGTAGCCCAATGTAGCCCAATGAAGCCCAATGTAGCCCAATGTAGCCCAAAGATGGCCGCCAGACACACAAAAAAACAAATGTAGCCCAAATATCAGCCAGATGTAGCCCAACTATAGCCCAGTGACAGAATGACCAATCAGCTTCGCAAACCTCCGTTACGCGAAGCGGAGCGCTGTTACAGATATATATCTTTTTTTGAACGTTAATTTCTCAAAATCCACTGGAGCACATATATTGAGACCTAGCAAAGGCACATCGGGCTACCAGTCCCTAATATTTTGCCAAGTTTCGTGCAAATCCATTCAGCCGTTCGATTATTATTATTATTATTTTTTTTTGCCCCGCGGGGCCCTTTTAAAACCTCCACATCAAACCTAGGGGGTCAGCGAGGATCTACTATGCCCCCTTATAGTTATTTCCCCCTTTGTTTTGACCTCCTCTTGTCTCTCGATCCTACCGAGAGACAAGATGGCGGCCGCTACGGACTTTTTGGAATGTTGACAGACGCCGGAGAACCAATCAGCTTCGCTTCACAAAGCTCCGTTGCGCGTAAAGTACGCGTCCTGGGACGCTGCCAGGTCCGCTGTTACAGATATATATCTTTTTTTAAACGTTAATTTCTCAAAATCCACTGGAGCACATATATTGAGACCTACAAAAGGCACATCGGGCTACCAGTCCCTACAATTTTGCCAAGTTTTGTGCAAATCCATTCAGCCGTTCGGGCTAAAAGTGAGGCCAACCGCCCTATGGAAAACTCAATGTTAAAAACACGTTTTGGGACCCCCCTTTTTTCTCGGCCCCCCCTTGACGAACCCCCCCCAAATTTTCAAGGGCTGCTCAGAAACAAAATGTGCCATTTTCCTGAAAATTTCAGCCAATTCCGTCCACAAACGCCAAAGTTATTAGACATAGAATTTTCAAAAATCCCATAGAGAAAAAATCCTAACTATATATACCTACTGGCGACCGCCAGTAGGTAATATATATATATATATATATGTGTGTATATATAATATATTCACTGAAAAAACCATAGGTTATAGACCATATATAGTTAGGAATTAGCATTTAAAAAACCTTATTTCACTCACACAAAACCATTGAAATTCCATATATAGTTAGTTGTACTAACTATATATCGCGCACCCGCAATCCACTGCTGATCATGTCACATATTACATCATTCATGACATGGTCAGTGACATCACTGATGACATCACTGATGACATCTCAAATGACATCACTGATGACATCACTGATGACATCACTGATGACAACATCCAGTGACTGTATTTTTCTGTAAAGTTAAAATATGTCTTGAGTGGATGTATAAGTGTCTGGATGAAGGATTTAGTAGGTGCATGACTGACTGTATGAGTGAGTGATTAAATGTGTCTCACTGAGTGCATGGGTTAGTGACTAAACTGTCTTAATTTGTGCATCATTATGTCTGTTGTTCTGTAAACTGCTGCATGTGTTGATCAGTAGCTATATGAGTAACTATATGGGTTATTGATTGGTTGCCCAAGTATTTGTATGGGCGACTGAGTGTGTGTGTGGGTGGCTGGGAGGTGTATGACTCTGTGCATAGATGTGTGAGCAGTTGATTCACTAGATGTATGGGTTCAAAAGTGCATGTGGAAACAGCTGTATGGGCGGTTGACTGTATGCATGAGTGTATTGGTGAGTGAATGGATATCTCAGTGTTACATGTCAAAGTAAGTACATATGTAAAACACAGTACATGTGAGAGTTGACATATATAAATAACTGTGCATAAGAGCCAGTGAATGTGTGAGTGGCTGTATGGATCATTGTGAACTTGTATCAGGGATTGTATAAGAGAGTAAATATGTTTTAGTATATGTTTGAATAAGTAAGGTGTGTATAACTGTATAGTTGAGAAAATGGAGGTATGATTGATTTTTGCATGACTGACTAGGTGTGTGAGTAACTCCATGGATGAGTGACAGTCTGTGAGTGTCTGTTTACACTGAGTGTATCTAAGGTTATATTAGAGTCTGAAGAGGTTAATTGTATTATCACATGAATGATGCCATCAGTGATGTGATCAGTAATGTCAAATGAGATGTCATCAGTGATGTCATTTGAGATGTTATCAGTGATGTCATTTGAGATGTCATCAGTGATGTCATCAGTGATGTCATTTGAGATGTCATCAGTGATGTCATCAGTGATGTCATCAGTGATGTCATTTGAGATGTCATCAGTGATGTCACTGACCATGTCATGAATGATGTAATATGTGACATGATCAGCAGTGGATTGCGGGTGCGCGATATATAGTTAGTACAACTAACTATATATGGAATTTCAATGGTTTTGTGTGAGTAAAATAACGTTTTTTAAATGCTAATTCCTAACTATAAATGGTCTATAACCTATGGTTTTTTCAGTGAATTTTCAAGGTTTTGTAAATGCTAATTCCTAACTATATATGGTCTATAACCTATGGTTTTTTCAGTGAATATCATTGGATTTTTTAAAAGCTAATATCTATAGCTGTAAAATGTATTCTTCTTTAAATCCAAAAATATATTTTATATATTTATTAATAATTTTTTTTAAATATTTTTTTTGTTTCGCTCCCGGTCCGCGAACCGGGAAGCTTTCCGTTAGCTCAAATTGATGCCGCGACCCGGTCCGCGAACCGGTAAGATATCAACATAGTGACGGTATCGCGTTGCCGCGTAATGCGTCTTATGACGTACTGCGTTAGCGCACCCGGAAGTGCCACGGGGCGCGGACCGAGGCGCGAAACGCAGCTCCCCGGAAGCGATCCGCGGCGCGAAAGCGCGACGTATCGCGTTGCCGCGTAATGCGTCTTGTGACGTACCGCGTTAGCGCACCCGGAAGTGCCCCGGGGCGCGGACCGAGGCGCGAAGCGCAGCGACCCGGAAGCTATCCGGGGCGCGGACCGGAGCGCGTAACGTAAGCATAACAGGTCATGTGACTTGTTAATAACACTTTTCATTGGTTCATTTCACTTTTGGTTTCATAATGATGTAAGGCTAGGTCAGGTGACCTAAAAATAACACTTTTCATTGGTTGAGAAGTATTGTTTTTCCCAAATGATGAAAACCCCTCCTTCTTTCCTCACTCTGACTTTCATCATTGTGAGAGGAAGACCTTTACTACTATATGAGAAATGGCTTCATTGGTAGCTTCAGCTGGTGCACCCCCACCACCACCTCCACCTCCTCATGGGAAGAGAGGACCACCTCCCCAGGTCATTACCAACACTGAGGAGGAAGATGAAGAAATGGATGAGGAGGGAGAAGAACCACAGTTCTTAGAAGAGGTGCCCCGGGTTTCCAGAAAGAAAGCCAGTTTCATCTGGCAGTTTTATTCGATCCCTCGTGGCCAAAAAAAAGTCAATGCGAGGTATGTCACCTGCCACATATGCAAAGAACAATTATCAAGAGGGACGGACCAGAAATATAGTTATGGAAATCACACAATGCACAGGCACATGACAAGGAAGCATCCACTAAATTACAGCCGGGCGGAAATAAGGGATATGCAGGACAATCCAAGATCAACTCCTGTGGCCAGACCAAGAATACCAATTTCATTAACACCAGAAGAGGCACGGGAAACTGTGCCAAATATACAAGAAAATTTTGGCCACATGATACACTCTTGTATGCACTGTCGTGCGTTGTTAGCGTGTGGCAACATGAGCATCAATGCACTCAAACTGGCGTATGAACACCATGATTGCCCTAACCGCCCCCAGTAATTATTTTTTTTGCTCCTGTTGAGCCCTTTTCAACGCCTGTTTTTTGTTGTTTCCCCCCCCCAAAAAACCCCCAAAAAATATAAAATCGTTCAAAAAAAAAAAAAAAAAATAAATGTTCAAAAAATTTAAAAAAAATATAAAACAACAAAAATATTAAAAAAAAGTTCTTTTCAGAACTACCTTCCCTTTCAAAAAAAATTGCTAGAATGTTTAGCACTCTGGCAAGCTCTATTTCTTTTGGTTCGCTCCCGGGTTAGCTTCCCGGTACGCGGACCGGGAGCTAACCCAAAAAAATTTTAAAAATAAAAAAGAGTAAGTATAAGGAAAGTAAACAGAGAGTGATGTTAAAAGAAAGACAGCTATAGGGAGTAAAGAAGAGATACTGTTTAATAGATCTATTTACCGAAGAAAAGACGGAAGAGGGTATAATTGTGAAAAACAAAATAGATAACGAAGTGAAAGAAAAAAAAAGAGAGTATAACATTAACAAAGAAGAGTTTCTTGGAGAATGTGAGTGAATGTTCAAAATAAGATTAAAACATGAGGAATAACAGAGAGAAAAAATAGAAAACAGAAAACAAAAAATAACAGAAAAAGATTAATTGAAACAGCAAAGAAATGTAAGTAACATAGAGCCATATCATCAACATAGGCAATAAAAGTTTTGCAGCTTTTATTGGCAGAAATGTGTCGCTAAAGCTGCTTTTGCGGCAGAAAACTGCCGCTAAAACCACTTTTGCACCAGTTTTCTGCCAATAAAAAGAGCAATAATTTTATTGGCTGTATTCATAATATGCCCCTTAGTGTGCTTCAACTACACAGAGAAAGCATTATGAACAAGTAGTGATAGAGTGATCAGTCAAAGACACTAAGAGTAATAGAGACGGAGTGAGTGAACAAGAGTGAGGAACTATGAGAAGAGAGGGACTGAGAAAAAGAGTGGAAGGAGTTGAGTAAGTAGGTAATAGAGAAAGGAATGAGGGAAGTAGCAAAGGCAGGAAACTGAGGGTTAAAGAAATGAAGCAGTGGAACTAATAGTAGGTGAATGTGATAGAAATGTAACGAAAAGAGTACAAAGCATTTACCTTATAATTGTCGTTAAATTACTCACTTTTTGTTTTTATACTTTCAATCTGTGAAAGAGAGAACAAACATTTCAAAAATATTAAAACATGTATTTAAAAATTACAAAAGACAAGGGAAAAGATTGAAGGACAAACAGTTTTTCAACAACTTTGACACTTACAGAAGCTTCTGCTTCTCCAGGCCCCCTACACAGTCCTAAAGATATACATTTTAAACTAACAGTATCTTGATGCAGATGAAGTGAGGCCTATCTTAAAACATGGTGCATCTTTTGCATTGCTGTTGTCTCAGAAAAGTGTCGCAAGACACTAAAATTTGAAATAATTGCTTCAGGATGCCAATAAGATGTGTCCTATCCAGAGGTTTGTTTGAGGTGAGGCCTACTCAGGGTTGCAGATGAAATTTCGAGTTGTTGAAGAGAATAGAGGACATAATACATGTGAAGGTCTACCAATGAAGTGAGTCATGTCCACTGCACTCTTGAACAAAGTCCAAACCTCCTATGTTTCCCTGGACAGACCTAAACTTGATCTGCACAATGTAATTCGTAATGATAGGAAACACAGGTGATGTAATTGAAATACATGCAATTTATTTTGCTCATTTCACAATCACATCACTTGTGTTTCCTTTGCTTAGGTATCTCATTGTGCAGATGTAGTCTAGCATATGAAAGAATACGCAGAAGTGCAGCACTGCATGCAACAACTTTGACACTTACAGAAGCCTCACCTTCTCCATGCCTCCTACACAGTTCTACATATACATCATAAATGCAAACAGTACAGAATTAATTATACATGTTAAATGGTTTATTTTTGCTGTTCTCAGAATGTATCAAAATTCACTAAAAACAGTGACTTGAAGGTATTCATCATATAACAGCGGGGAAAAAAAAACACAATCAAAATGATTGTGTTTAAAAAACCCATACAACATAAGAAATCAGAATTCCGAACTCCTTAAAGTTAACTTACTTTCCATGACGTCAAAGGATGTCCTATGAACAGCTTACACTCTTTTGTGCTGTTATTACTTTCAGCCCGCCACTTTCTGAAAGAAAATCTCCATCGTTTTTAAAAACATGTTACATGCAATAAATGACTTCTTGCTCTCTACCACAAGTTTCCACAAGGCCAAATCTTGTCAGACCCATTTATAACTCTTGGATTTCTTGTAAGCCAATCCCGTCATTTGGCATTTCCGCAACTTTCAGAATTAAAATGTTGAAGATCATTTTCACAATCCTGGAATAGTAATATCTTCCCCTTCTTGCTCAGTCATGTTCTACATTTCCTATGACACTGATACTGCTTACTATGAAGCAGACTTACACTAACTCTATGACTACTACAATTATTTAATTTTCTACATCACTTTCAATCACAAAGCAATGTAAAACAGTAGACAGCGTTGCAGACTTACATTCCCTCTACTCTATGTTTTGATTGGCTGCTTCAATTAGCTTATAAAAAGAAATAGTTTTTCTGAACTCATTCAAAGTGCACTTATTTCTCCATGACGTCCAGTCTTATGGTTAGAACTTATGTCTCTGAACTACACTTATCCTCAAGGCCAAATTGTGTAGGAGCCATTAGAACTTCTTGAAATTCCACAGAGCACATCCCAAGATTATTTCCCTAAAATTTTGGTTTTAAAAACACCAGGTAAGAGTTTTTAAGGTCATACGGCAATTTTTTTTTTTTAAATTAAAACAGAATCGTTGCAGAATGACCAGCCATTTCTAGACTTTAAATAAGCTGTGTAATGTCCTGATGTTATTGAAGGGCCGTCATGATATATAATTGCTGCAGTTACAAAAGTCCTTCCTGATATTGACAACTGCGAAGCTACAAAATTTTTTATTAAAGTTGTCAATTTTGTTCCATCAGGCCTACATCGTTGGAACATTAAAATGACATACTGGCCATATGTTCGTATAAATAATGTGGACATCATTTCAGATTTACATTGGCTACACTCCATGTTGTGATCAGCTGCTTTTACTAGCTTATTAAAGGAGACTGATTTACTGTCTGGCAAAGTTAAATATATAAATCTTTCTGAGTCTACACTAGTAGTACTTGATACCATACAGTTCTCGCAGTCATGCTGCCATTGATAAGAAAGCCCAAACAACTGATCTACATCTACACCTTCAGCATGCAATACATCAAGCATATACATTAAAAACTCCTGACAATCTTGCTGAATATTTTGAGAGAATTGTGTTTGGCCTGAACATCTGTCTAACAGATTTCGAATTTCAGACACACTTTCTATGTTTCTTCTATCAGTGCTACATTTCTCTAACACAGAATTTAACAAACTGCAAAATCTTTGATCAGAATTGACCACAATCTCTTCTTTTACATTTTCTAGAGAAAACAAAACATTAACCACTACATTAGCATAGCAGTTGACACCAGAACTGTTTTCAAATTGAAAACCAACAACATCTTCAACAGAATCCTTTTTGTTTCTGCTTGTAATTTTAGGTTCATCGACTTTTCGTCTTTTTGCTACAACCTCCCCAGTATTGGTCACATTTCTTCGTTTCCGGCCTACCACACGTTTCTCAAACAAAGGATACTGAGGCAAATGTGACGCATACTCTCTTCTTAACCTATTGTATTCCTTAACACAATCTAGATCCGCACAAATGTTTGTGACATCACACTCAATCAAGTACAATCCCGATAAAGTTCTAACTCGTGACAATGCCACATATGCCATACCCTCCTTGAACACAGAACTGCCAATATTCACCAATGCACAGTCTACACTTAAACCTTGCGATTTATGGATTGTCACCGCATATGCCAAGCAAACAGGAAACTGCTTACGGCGAACATATACGTCTTTTACAAGCAAAAATCTAGCAGAGCAACGACCAATTAGCTGTACTTCCTCAATGCCATCAAATTTTATTTTTAAAAATTCAATTCCATCTCTATTTCTGTATTTTACAAAATCAACAACATTACCCATTGATCCATTTACCAGACCTCTTTCAACATGTAAATTCCTTCTTAAAATTATACGGCAGTTCAAGCACACATTCAGAGTCTTTTCAAAACCTGCAGTTTTAGATATACTCTTCTCTAATGAATCCAATTTTGTTTTCAGATTCTCAGACAAAATAATTGTTGATCCCATATGCTCTACTCTGTCAATAGCTTCCAGTTTCACAATCTCTTGCTTTTGAAAATGCAACATTTTGTTGTTGAATTTGGCACATTCTGCAAGAGTTGGCATCAAACATATTCCAGATTTCTTATCAGTAATTTTCTGAAAAATATTCTCAGGCACAACATCTTGTTCTGGATATAAATTTGATAGTAATCGTGCATGTAAAGCTTCTTTCCCATGCTCGGTCACTTTTCCAATTCTAACATCTTGTAGAATAGTCTTGTAAACTTCATCCTTCGCCTGACGCATATTTTCATGCAGTTCAGCATAATTGAAGTTTAACCATATATTGACGTTGCCAATGCTGCCTAGGCACTTCCTGGTATCTTCATGCGTGAGCATTTTGAACACAGGTTGCCCTTTCACTGGTGTCAGCTGCAGAAGATCTCCGAAAACAATGATGTGTTTGCCACCAAATAACACATCATACTCTGTTTTGAGAACTTCTTGCATTCTCAAATGCACAAAGGCAAGCATGACATTGGAAACCATGCTTACTTCGTCAATGATAAGAAGTTTCATTTTCCTCAAGATTCTTGAAACTTCAAAACAAGCATCTCCAGATAGCTTGTGATATTGTAATTTGTTGTCATGCTCCACTGGCAGCATCAGTAAACGATGTAAAGTAATCCCTTTAATGTTATGTGCTGCCAGTCCAGTTGGAGCGGTGACAACACAAGACAGCGATGACTCTGTCCTTTCCTGCAAATAGCATGAAATTGCTTTAATGAGGAAACTTTTTCCAGTTCCCGCTTCTCCACTCACGTACAGTCGGACAGGCTTCAACGACGTACATGAGCACTCTTTCTTGTCATGACTTAATCCATGATTTGCATGGTAACTTCGTCATATATTTTCCTCTGCTCAACGTTGAGTTGTCTTTCCAACGCTTCTAAGTTAACCGCATCCTCCTGAGCATGTGCCATGGCTCTTTCCACTTCATTCATGGCAGTGGCAGCTTCATTTTCGATAACAGGTCCTCCTAGTGGATCCTGACTCAATGAAGCAGAACTCTGACTGTCCTGAGAACTGTCTCTGGCAATCTCGGCTGCAATCGTTGCTTCCTGCTCAATTTCCGCATTCAACATTTCTACATATTTGGGAAAAGCAGGACATTCTATGGTCTCCTTGGCGGCATTGAAAGAGTCTTCGTAACAGAGGAAATCTCCAAGCAGTTCCTCTTCTGCACGCCAAGGCTTGAAAAGTTGCAAAAGTGCTAAATAGAAAAACTCCTTTTTTTCAGGAGATTCGCCACTCAATTTTCGATGGTTTACCAAGTGGCATTTTCTTTGCTTGACCAGACATCCCTCACTTCCTATTACAGCATACACTCCTTTCTCAGTATCTTCTTTGATGTTCCTCTTGAATATGTAATTTTGAAGAACCTCATACAGACAAACATTGTCGAGGTGACTGCTTCTATTTGGATAATATGTATCCAACATGTTGGTCTTCAAAATGTCGGTACTGTTTGGCTCCTTTTCTGCCAAATACTCAATTTCCCGCACAGGTTTCAGAACTCGATTACGCGTTGCAGCAAGACCAAGATTCGCCCAAACGATACTCCTGGACTTGGCATAGAGACTTGCTGAAGACAACCGGTCAGAGCATTCGTAAGCTCCAATTTCTCGATGCGACAACATCTTCAGACTGAAACTGTACAACTTCTTGCTGAGGCTCTTTTCATGGGAAATGTCCTCCCACATATCCTTCAATTCTGTCTTCTCTTTTTTGGTGATGTAAGACGTCACATACCGAGCCACAGCCATACAGTTATCAGCCACAAACTGTATATCCATGTTAGCATTCCACATGGACAAAATCACCGGGTTGTAGTCGTTGATGTACTTGGACTCTTCGTTCCTCTTCAAATTGTATGTGTTTTTAGGTGATTTCTTCATGACATTGTGTCGCAGCGAAGACATCAGACCGTTTACTCTTCCTTTAGAAATCACCGGTCGTGGAAAGCCGAAACGACATTTGGTGTAGAACTTGTCCTTGTTTCGGAATTTACGACGGCAGTACTTTCCACATCGATGGCTTTGGAAACGCAGAACTTTTTCTCTTAGGCTTTTCTTCTCCTTTGCGTTTGGAACAGCACACGTAGAATACTGTTGGATGAAACTCATCACTGAGTCTTCTGGATCCGTTCCAAATTTAGGTGCATCCTTGATCCACAGCAACATATGTATATGAGGAGCACCTCTTGCTTGGTACTCCTTTCTCCAGAAGAAATCCAACACCTCTCCAAGAGGTGGATTCTTCTTATTCATGATGAAAGACATCATAGCTTCAAATCTATGATTGAAGTACCTACATACATTGACTGGATCCAAAGAGCACAGTTCTCTGGGTGTCTTGAATTCGATGTTATCTACGTTAGCATTTGCCTCTCGTAGAAATTCAAGTAAGTCTTCCCAGCCATACTCGGCACAGCTCAGAGTGAGGAACCATGTGGGAGTACCTAAGTTCCTCAGCATACATTTTAAATCACCATGACGACGGTACCAGTACTCATTAGTACCACGCTGACACGCCATGAGATTAATCAGGTGAGAATCCAAAATACTGTCTTGGACATTGACTTTATCCATAAAGTCACTTGCCGAGATGTTTTGCATGTGTATACCACTTTTCAAGATGTGGTTCACTGCATATGACAGTCCAGACAGATCGCTTTCAAACAGGAGATGAAACAAATAGGGAATGCATTGTCGAAACCTAGCATCTCCTGCATACAATCGCAAAGTCCGGTATTCAGAAGCAGGAATTTGATGAGGTCGCTCATCATATCTTCCTCCCTGACCTGTTGGAAAAAGCTGTGGGAAACACCGAGCTTCCAAACTTTCCTCCCAAACACTAATGGGACTCCCTTTGGCTTGTTTCATTTGAAACAACTCAATAGCATTCCCCATGACTTCCTTGGAATGCAAAGGATGAACACTATAATGTTCATATATTTCTTCACTAGTAGAGGGTTCTACTTTCTCAATTTGACCAGCACACAAATCGCTATCCTCTTCCTCACTTACTTCCTCTTCTGCAACATATACATTCTTATAGTATTTATTATTTTTTTTCAAATACAATGTTGCCTTTTTAACTTTCCTAACATCTACTAAATCTTGCCATATTTTCTTATTCTTTGTCGGAACCCCATTAACTAAGATAACCAGAGGTTCCTCTTCCACTTTTTCTACTCCAATTGTGTTAATGTTTTTCTTCAAATCTAGAGGCAAATAAACAACTCTTCCCTTTAATCCTCTCTGTAAATCTGATGGAGGCAATTTCCCTGTCTTTGGCTCCATTCTTACAATAGCCTGAAAGGGATGGATACTTTGAATCAAAATAGATTCATAAGTATTTAAATCCTTCAATTCAGAAGGAATCTCAACCAATTCCAGATTATTATGAACTGCTCTAGCAGGCATCTGGTTTTGATTTAATTTGCAACAACAATAAGTACACACACGTTGATCGAATCCCAAATCAAAACAATTTTCTACCATCAAGTATGTTGCAAAATCCTTCCATTCACTATTATTTTCCCTTTCACTTTTTGCATATAAATCCACTAACTTAGTCTGATTCTTATAATAAGTGCGTCGACAACACACACAAGTGAAATTAGGCCTCTCACTTGATTTCACCTGAAACGTCGCAATTTCCCTCTGGAAATTATCTGTACTGGAAACCTGTACACTATCTTCCACATTACCCTCTTCTTCTGGGTCAATTTCAACATTCTCCTCTTTACTTCCAAAGTAACAAAACTCAATTTCTTCACATATGTTCTTCACATCTATTTCAGAACCATGCAAAAGAGCAGCGCATAATTGTTTAAGCATAATTGCTGGACTCTTAGCATAATACAACATTCTAACTAATTTCCTCACTTTATTATGATGCACTGCTAGCATCCTGAAATGATGAAAAACACTCTGGCATACTCTCCTGGAAAGACAAGCCAGTGAATGACCATGCAAACCTGTCACTTCTCTCACTCTGCAAGGATCTAATTCTTGCAACAACCTTATTTTCTGCTTCAAACTTTTCTTATTAAATGACCGTACAAAATCACAAAGCAAATTGATGGAATCCTGTCGCACACTACAAATACTACTACACTTCCAGGTGTACACAGGACCCTTAGCATGTCTTCCTAAAACCTCATTACCTAACACCTCTTCTGTCTCTGTTGTCACAAGTTTTTCTTTTTCAACTGGACAACCATCTTTCACTTCATAAGCACGACCACTGGTGTCAACTGCATGCACCAAATCATTATCCTGGAAATAACTCTCCTCATTAAAAAATGCCTCACAGCTTGAACTATGCATCCATTCTCCAGAAAAAACTTCACAAAAATTACTACGATTAACTATTCTCTTCCATCTACTATTTCTTTTGAAATCATAAATTGCCTTGTTTAGCTTCCTAATTCTATTGATTATCAAAATAAATAACTTACGTTTAATTTCAAATGCCTGATCAATAACTTTCTCAACTTTTTTTTTTCTCTTATAAAAAACCAGTTTCTGTTGACCTTTCTTAATATTTTTTAACAAATTGCCAATTATCCTGTTGCGGAACATTCGTTTACGAATGTCCCTAAACTGTTGTTTCCTTCTACTATCATGCACAGAGTTATCTCTTGCTCTAGCAGTAACATTTTTGATTGGCCTTTCCTTTCCATTTGATTTGCTTCTCTTTTTATGGACTGAAACATTTTCTGTAGTAATATTTTTTTTACTACACATATTTCTTATGAAATATTTTGTGCTCTTACCCGGTGCTTTCTTCGTGACTTGACAAATCTTTTTGTTAGAGGACTGCTGCTTATTTTGTTTCACCTGCTGTCTTTGACGTTTTGCAGCCTTTCTCTGTCTTTCTATTGTTGGCATGGTGAAATCTTGAAATGATCTGCAGTTGAATCTGTGGTAAAATATAATAAAAAATGTTATTAACCATTATTACCAAACAGTAAATCAATAACAGTGATCAAAAACTTAACACACTACTTGACATTTTAAATAGAAGATTTTTTAGTCCTTGGCAAATTTACAATACAGAAATAGCAGAAAAGAAATGACATTTATATTTATGTTACCTGTGCTATTTTATATAATTCGGACAAATCTGCATCCTCATCACGCTCTTCTTCATCCTCAGGATTTAAATCATCCAATGGATCAACATCCACTGATGTTTCAATTACAAGTTCAATGATGAGGTCAAAATCAACTGATTGCAGATTGTCACTCATGTTGATGTTGTCTTTATCTTCAAAGAAAGATAACAACAATGAGATGTTGCAGAGTAAGAGACAAATCTCAGAGATTATAATAGTAAAATTGTTTAACAAGAGTAATATTTTGCAGCTATTATTTAGCCATGTCCAGCAATGCTGATCAGGTGAAGACTATGTCTAATTTTTCAGTGAACAGGACTCATCTCTTCTTAACCTTGGATAAGCCTCACCGACTCTGTGTGTCCTGCACATACTTAAATGTAAAGGGGCAGATTTATGTTAAATGGCACATCCCCAGGCATGCACCAGTTAACGTGCACCGCTGCTCTGCCACCCATGGTGTGCCGTATTTACAATCAGATAGGAGAAAGCTGCGTCAAAACCCTGCGCCTGCTTTAAGCAGGCATAGGTCTTGACGCAACATTGTGGAGATGGGGCACCCCTGAGCCTTGCTTGAGCTGCATCGCACTTGCGATACAACTCCAGCAATCACTACCTTTACAGCACAGATACATCACGCATCTGTGCCATTTTTGCCCCATGATGCCCCGCATTGTAAATGCAGCACACCATGGGTGGCGGAACAGCGGCGCAGGATGACTGACACATCCCTGGTGATGCACCAGTCATCATAAATCTATCCCTAAGCTTCTTATCTTGTTACAGATGAACCGCCATATTTACCATCAAACTATTTTGCATTTCCTAAATAGCGAATTTTAAGGAATAAATAGCAATTCTTTACCATTCCTAATTTGCAATGAGCAAATTGCTAATTGCAAGTTACCCATTCATTTCCATGGGCTAGGAGCCTCATAGGAATGAAGGTTTAATTTGCGATTAGCAATTTGCTCATCACAAATTAGGAATTTTTCCAAGGGTGCAGGGGTGTCTCAAGAACACCCTGCTGCACCCCTGAAAAAGAAATTTGGGGGCATATGGCACACATACATGCCCTAAGGGCATGTGTTGGCGTCATATGGGACCTTTTGTTTTTTTGAAAAAAAGCTTTTTGAAAAGAATTCACAAATTACCACCAATTTACCACAATAGTTTCCAAATCCTTAATGTCATTTTTTACATATTTTTTGTTTGATACATTGCATTTAAGTAATCGCAAAATTTGCAAATCCTTCAGTGCAATCGCAAAATAAGGAATAGCAAATTTTGCTACTCCTTATTTTGCATCAAACTTGTTTGATACATACCATTTGTCTAATTAACAAACATTCGCAAAGGCCGAAATTCGCAGAATTTTGATCTTTGCGAATGCTAATTAGCTTGATACATATGGCCCCAAGTGAGGCCTGTCTTGCAACATGGTGCATCTTTTGCATCACTGCTGCATCGGTTTCATGTGGTACGTTTTTTTACACCATGACATATCTGCCTAAATGCATCAATTTGTAATTTTGTCGCCTCATAGCAAATCTTTTGCACCGCCGCTGCATCATAAAAGTGACGCACAGTGGCGCAAAAGAGGCATACACCTATCATAAATCTGTCCCTAGCATTTTAAATGATTAATCCAGGATGACGATAAGGTGTGGCCTATCCAGAGGTTTGTTTAAGGTGAGGCCTACTCAGGATTGCAGATTAAAGTTACGCTTGATGAAGAATACAGAAGAGATAATACATGTAAAGGCCTACCAATGAAGTAAGTGATTTGCACTTTATTTTGCCAGTCATCATAAATGTATCCCTAAGCTTCTTATCTTGTTACAGATGAACCACCATATGTACCATCAAACTATTTTGCATTTCCTAAATAGCGAATTTTAAGGAATAAATAGCAATTCTTTACCATTCCTAATTTGCAATGAGCAAATTGCTAATTGCAAATTACCCATTCATTTCCATGGGCTAGGAGGCTCATAGGAATGAAGGTTGCAATTTGCGATTAGCAATTACCTCATCACAAAATAGGAATTTTTTCAAGGGTGCAGGGGTATCTCAAGAACACCCTGCTGCACCCCTGAAAAAGAAAATTGGGGGCATATGGCACACATACATGCCCTAAGGACATGTATTGGCGTCATATGGCACCTTTTGTTTTTTGGAAAAAAATGCTTTTTGAAAAGAATTCGCAAATTACCACAAACTAGAAGTTGGTGGTAGTTTCCAAATCCTTAATGTCATTTTTTACATATTTTTTGTTTGATACATTGCGTTTAAGGAATCGCAAAATTTGCAAATCCTTCAGTGCAATCGCAAAATAAGGAATAGCAAATTTTGAATTAAGGACATTTTAAGTCATTTCCACATGTGCAGTGTTTTCAAATTATGATTTGAAAATCGTTTTTGGGGAAAAGTAATGGTTTGCAAATTTATGACAAGGACATAATGGTGTATGCTTCTCTATAAGGCATTTCAGTGTCTCTGATGTCATTTTTCCCATATTACATTATAAGACCTTTCCCCATGGAGCACATTCCTTGTAAATATGCTCCCACCTGTGCATGGTGAATTTAGATTTTGACTGTTTGAGTCACATAGCCATGTTAAAAGTGACCCAAAAAAATTGCAAACGCTTTAAAAAAACACATTCATGTGTCTTAAGGACATTTTAAGTCATTTCCCCATGGACAGTGTTTTGTAAGTGGCGCAAAAGAGGCATACACCTATCATAAATCTGTCCCTAGCATTTTAAATGATTAATTCAGGATGATGATAAGATGTGGCCTATCCAGAGGTTTGTTTAAGGTGAGGCCTACTCAGGATTGCAGATTAAAGTTACGCTTGATGAAGAATACAGAGGACATAATACATGTAAAGCTCTACCAATGAAGTAAGTGATGTCCACTTCATTGCGCCAGTCATCATAAATGTATCCCTAAGCTTCTTATCTTGTTAGACATCAACCGCCATATGTATCATATAACTATTTTGCATTTCCAAAATAGCGAATTTTAAGGAATAAATAGCGATTCTTTACCATTCCAAATTTGCGATGAGCAAATTGCTAATTGCAAATTACCCATTCATTTCCATGCGCCAGGATGCCCATATGAAAGAAGGTGCAATTTGCGATTAGCAATTAGCTCATCGCAAATTAGGAATTTTTCCAAAGGTGCAGGGGTGTCTCAATAACACCCTGCTGCACCCCTGAAAAAGAAATTTGGGGGCATATGGCGCACATAAATTTTAACAACATTCCTTTACCTCAAAAACGATTTTCAATTCATAATTTGAAAACACTGCCCACAGGGAAATTACTTAAAATGTCCTTAAGACACATGAAAGTGTTTTTTTATTGCCTTTCCAGCATGGTTGGGGCAACTTTTAACATGGCTATGTAACACAAACATTTAAAATCTAAATTTGCCATGCACAGGTGGGAGCATATTTACAAGCAATTTGCGCCACAG
This sequence comes from Lissotriton helveticus, assembly GCF_964261635.1. Lineage (NCBI taxonomy): Eukaryota > Metazoa > Chordata > Amphibia > Caudata > Salamandridae > Lissotriton > Lissotriton helveticus. The sequence goes on from NC_136065.1 coordinate 1,477,936,804, forward strand.
AGAAAGGTCTTACATTAAAATGGGAAAAATAACATCAGGGACAGTCAATTGCCTTATAAAGAAGCATACACCATTATGTCCTTGTCATAAATTTAAAAACAATTCCTTTTCCCCAAAAACGATTTTCAAATCATAATTTCAAAACACTGCACATGGGAAAATTACTTAAAATGTCCTTAAGACACATAAAAGCGTTTTTTAATTGCCTTTGCAGCATGTTTGTATCACTTTTAACATGGCTATGTAACACAAACATTCAAAATCTAAATTTTCCATGCACAGGTGGGAGCATATTTACAAGCAATTTGCGCCACATAATTCATAATTTTCTCCTTAAAGCACACTATTCTCTATCTAAATTAAAGAAATATTTTCTCACCTTAGCAAATACTTTGAGTTTGAAAACAGTCTCAGAAACACACCAATTTGTCTTCAGCAGAGCAAAAGGTATGCACTCCAGAGTCTGCAGCTATCAAAAGCACAGAAATGCTGTAATTCTTCACACATATCTCTCATGTCACCCAATCAAAACTCTTCCCTCACTTTTTTTCAAATGAAAACCCTTCCCCCCTCTGCCCTTTCTGCCTTTTCTGCATGGCAACCACCTCTTGGAAGACTTCTGGTGTTTGCAAGTTCACACAACAATGTTGCAATTGAACTCTGAACTCTCAGTGCACCTGCATATCCAGTGCATTCTTTCATTTAATGATTTTTTATTGACCATTCAAAATACATCTTTCAAATAACTCATCCGTGCACCATAACTTTCTGTTTTCAGCAATCAAAATCCACCAATCACTGTTACTGCTTCATGAACACAGAAACTCCACAGTTTTTTTCATTTTAAACTCTCATTTTTTCAACTGCCATTTCATTGCCACACTTCATCTGACTGCAGGAGAACCTTCTCTCACCATGTTTTCTGTCTGGATTGTTGGACATAGTTATATTCACTGGGCTCAAAGGTACACTGAAAACAGGAATTTACCTAACCTCAATTTACAAGATGTGGAAATTAAGTGGTTTGGCCACAGAGGATTAAAATGTCACCAATTGATACCATTGGTGAAAACCTTTATGCATTTGCCCAAACCTGACCTGTTAATTGTGCACTGTGGAGGTAATGACTTGGGCACTTTGACTGGTGTAGGTCTGGAAATGCTTTTAAAGGACACCTTTGAGCAATTAATGGCACTTTTTCCTCAGACTGCCTTGGTATATTCAAATATATGCCAAAGACAGAAATGGAGGTGGTCAAACCAATTTTGTCCACAAATTGAGAAGTCGAGGAAGCATGTAAACAAATCTGTTTCAGCTTACATGAGAGACCATGGAATGGGCTCCCTGTACAACAATAACTTGCGTTACTACATGCAAGATATCTACAGAGGAGATGGAGTTCACTTCTCAGATGAGGGCAACAGAATTTTCACTCTGAATTTAAGAATGTGCATTGGTACCTACTTATAAGTACCTAAATGTACCATAAACCCAAAAGCTCTTCTCAGAGCTACCCTACATCTGATCACTCACAATTGTTATTTTTCCTCTAACTTTTTTCACTAATTTTCAACAAAGTACGCTCCCTGGGGCGCTACCCGGTACGCGAACCGGGAGCTAACCTCGCGAAATTTAAAAAAAAAATGTTTTTTTTCGCACATATAAGCCTCCTCAGCCACCCTCACAAAACCTAGGGGGTCAAGATAAGTCTACCGTGCCCCCTTCTACCCATTCTGAACATTATTTGCCCTCCATTTTGTATCTTAACTCGACCGAAACACAAAATGGTGGACTCCCGTAACGCTTAAGGTTCGCGAACCGGGGCGCTCAACGGTTCGCGTACCGGGTCGCTCCCTGGGAAGCGCACCATCAAAAAAGGTGGGAAAGTAGTTCACAGAAAAGCCACTGGAGACAATTTCACCAAATATAGATTAGCTCATACTACATACCAATCCCTACCATTTTCACAAATTTGATTGGAATTCCATTTAGCCATTTAGCCTGTAGACCTCTCTAAATACCGTGAGGTAAATTACTTAACAAAACACATCTGAAGTGTTGGAATTGACAACCAATTAATCTGTTACTTTCATTTTCTACTTTTTTTACCTGACATTTCATTGGTTATATACCTGAATATATATAAAGGAAGAGAAGAAAACGCAGCCATTTTGACTACTACTTCTTGGTGTACATTTCAATAGGATTTTCACTAATTCCTTCAACTTCTTTCTAAAGGTAAGTTTTTATTTTTAAAACTGAAGTATATTGTGCACTATAAGTTAATATGGTAAACTTTTTCTGATAGTTATATACTATCCCTCTGTAGTAGTTATAGATTTAGATAGACTTCTCTGTTATAGTTATGGATGGAGTTAGGCTTCTCCTGTATAATTATGAATTTACTTACGTTAAATCACATACACTTTTTTATATTCCTACTTCCACTCTGATACTATACACTGCCCAAAGATAAATTCACTGATAAAAACTGCCTATCTAAAATTAATCCCAACAGTGCCCTATCTCTACTAATATATATTTTTTTAATCTAAATTTCAGGCAAAATGGAAGGCAAACAGAAAGTTGAATTTCAAATTGTCCTGCAAGAGAGCAGCCAAGAAATCATTGATGAAAATGATATTGAATTTTTCGATGAAACTTTAGACAAAGAACTACTGCAATGTGTACAAGCAGTAGATAACCTCCTTGAAAATGAGGACATTTTACACCCTCAGAGACTACAATGTATATTCAATGATAATTATGAAATTTCTGACAATGAAATGTTAGAAAGTTTAATAAATTATGAAACACAATCACAATAAAAAAAATGCTTAAAAAATAAAGAAAATAAATAATAATCAACAAAACCAACAATCAATTAACATACAGCATTTGAAAAGTCTATCATTCATTTTTCATTGTAGTACGCTGCTTAGAACGCTTCCCGGTTCGCGGACCGGGCGCTCCCCACGCAAAAAAACACGCCCTTTTAAAGCCTCCACATTAAACCTAGGGGGTCAGGGAGGATCGACTATGCCCCCTTATGGTTATTTCCCCCTTTGTTTTGGCCTCCTCTTGTCTCTCAATCCTACCGAGAGACAAGATGGCGGCCGCTCCGGACTGTTTAGAATGTTGACAGACACCGGAGAGCCAATCAGCTTCGCTACGCGAAGTTCCGGTACGCTTAAGGTCCGCGGACCGGAGCGCTGCCTGGAGCGCGCTTACAGATATATATCTTTTTTTAAACGTTAATTTTCTCAAAATCCACTGGAGCACATATATTGAGACCTACAAAAGGCACATCGGGCTACCAGTCCCTACAATTTTGCCAAGTTTCATGCAAATCCATTCAGCCGTTCGGGCTAAAAGTGAGGCCAACCGCCCTATGGAAAATTGCATGGGGAAAACACGTTTTGGGACCCCCCTTTTTTCTCGGCCCCCCCTTGACAAAACCTCCCCAAATTTCGAGGGGCTGCTCAGAAACAAAATGTTCCATTTTCCAGAAAATTTCAGCCAATTCCGTCCACAAACGCCAAAGTTATTAGACATAGAATTTTCAAAAATCCCATAGGGAAAAAATCCTAACTATATATACCTACTGGCGACCGCCAGTAGGTAATATATATATGTGTATGTATGTATATATATATATATATATATATATATATAAATATATATATATATATATATATATATATTTATATATATATATATATATATATATATATATATATATATATATATATATATCCCTCCCTCTAGCTCGCTCTCTCCCTCTCTCTTCCGTCCTCCCTCTCTCCCTGTCTCCCTCTGACTCTCTCCCTCTGACTGTTGTACTACTCTCTCTCTCTCTCTCCCGGTCTACCTCTGTCTCACTCACTCTGACTGTCTCACTCCCTTTCCCTCTCTGTCTCTGTCTCCCTCTATCTCTCTCTCTCTCTGTCTCTGTCTCCTTCTCTCCCTCACTCTGTCTGTCTCCCTCTGTCTCCCTCCCTCTCCCTTCTTCTGTCTCTCCCTCCCTTCCTCTGTCTCACTCTGTCTCCCTTCCTCTGTCTCCCTTCCTCTGTCTCCCTCACTCTGTCTCCCTCTCTCGGTCTCCCTCTCTCTGTCTCCCCCTCCCTTCCTCCATCTCCCCCTGACTCCCTCTGTCACCCTCCCTCTGTCTCCCTCCCTCTGTCTCCCTCTCTCTGTCTCCCTCTCTCTGTCTCCCTTTCCCTCTCTATGTCTCCCCCTGACTCCCTCGGTCTCCCTCACTCCGTCTCCCTCACTCCGTCTCCCTCAGTCCGTCTCCCTCACTCCGTCTCCCTCACTCCGTCTCCCTCACTCCGTCTCCCTCACTCCGTCTCCCTCCGCCTGTCTCCCTCCGTCTGTCTCCCTCTCTCCGTCTCCCCCTTCCTTCCTCTGTCTCCCCCCCTTCCTCTGTCTCTCCCTCCCTTCCTCTGTCTCCCCCAGTCTCCCTCTCTCTGTCTCCCTCCCTCCCTCAGTCTCCCTCTCCCTCCCTCCATCTGTTTGTCTCCCTACCTCTATTTCCATCTGTCTGTCTCCTCCCCCTGGCTCCATCTGTCTGTCTCCCTCCTTCTGTCTCCCTCTGCCTGTCACCCTCTGTCGCCCTCTGTCTCCCTCTCTCTCTCCCTCCGTCTCCCTCCCTTTTCTTTTTGGTGAATTGAGGTTTTGGCTTGTTTTTCTGAATGTGTGGATCGTCTTTGGACTTCACGCGTTCTTCCTTGTTCTCTGACCGTCCTCTTCTTTCGGATGTCTGTGACGATATCAGAAAGGTACGAGAGGAACGTGTATCATTATCTTGATACCTGTCAGGTTTTCTCAAATTATCCCTATTCCTGAGGTTATACCTCCTTTCAGAGAGAACCTTTTGAGGAGACCTACCTCGGGAATGAGAACGCTTCTCTTTGGAAGGTTGTTTGCTATTTTCCCACTTCTTTTTAGAAGATGTAGGAGTGTTTTTAGTAAAGACCTTTTCAGGACTTACAGACAGTTGTGGTTTAACTGTATAATTCAATTAACCTTTGTATGTTACTAAGTAATTCATCGTCCAACATCGATTCAATGTCAGGGTCAGGTGTGTAGCCGGCTATGGCCGACCATGTTGCTTCCGGTCTACCTAGTGGTCGAACCCTGGTAATGTGATTTAAATGTTTTAGGGCGCCTTTAAACCAGAGCTCATGCTCCTAGTATGTGAGTGGAATTTCAATATCCGCGAAAGGAATATATTCCTCTGGTGGATCACCTTCTTTGTAGAAGTGAAACATGTGTTACTGGATTTGATTCAGGGAATACTATCCATGAATAGACTACCTCTGTCTGGTGATATTCATGTGCCTCCATCACAAAAACTGCTCTACCACCTCTTGATGTTAGGCCATGTTTTATAAGTTTTAGAGTGATTGCTCTCCTTAAATTTGGAGGAATGATTATAGCATTCTCGTCGGTTTCTTGGAAACCTGTTAAGTTGAAACCTGGTACGGCGTTGTCGCCTGTAGCTCCGCCGATTTCGCTGTTATTTGCTTCGTCGGCCATTGTTTACCGAAAGTTGCAGAGCAAGTTTCAAGGGTACAAAGATAAGGTGCACAATATTTTGGAACACTGTATGCTTCAACGTTGAACAAACCAAAAAAGCGAATCCATTGGGTTTTCCGTCCTACTCAGCTATGACGGATATTATCCCTACCCACTCCAGACGTCTTATGGAGTTTATGAGTAGGGGTCTCTGAGAAAAGCTGAGTTACTTCAGTATCTAGCGTTAAATTAGTGTCTTACCAAACCGTTGGGAGCCATGTAATGTAGTTCCTATATCCCTGATAGGCTCTGTACATTGGAATAATATACACTATAGTTTTGACATAGGATTAAGGTCAGTATGTCTCTATCGAGTACATTAAACTTAATTACTTATGTGTGCCAGCTAACTCAGAGGTCAATAGAAACGTTCTCGAATGAACAAGAAGGGATTAGTTTCTGACAACCGCATAAACATGACAACTTTATTTCCCTTAGAGTCGGAACAATATCTTCAGAGTCGTGGATACAATAGATAACCATTTCACTCAGTCAATCGTGCATGCTTCGTTTCTACAGAGTGTTGCACAGAAAATAGGGAGACGGGCATTTCAATAAAAACGGTTTATTGAACAATCCTGTTTCCCATGCAAGAGACATGAAGTGCTACAATCGTAAGACAGAATGCAAAGTATAAAATGTACAGCCTTAGCAGTGAGAGGAAGTAAAACTGTAATAGCATGTCTTGTAGCTATGACATATATTCAATAAAATACAAACATAAATAACACAGGCTGAAATACTCATCTGGTGCTTCTGAAAAAATCCTACCCTAGTGTACCTAACCTAAGTCTAGTACAAGGGAAGAAGTAGGCGCTGTTTTAGTCTGGTTTAGTTATGCCAAGAGTTGCCAAAAGTTTCTCTAGGTTCTAATCAGCTCCATACCTTAGAATGAGAGAGGTTGGTATCTCTTTCCTGGGACTCTATCTCTAACACCCCACAAGGGGGGTCAGAAACACTGGAGCTGGAATCTCGGCGAGGAGGATGACAGCGTCTGGTCAGTGCGTCAGTTGGGGACTTGACTTCCTTCGGGACTTGCTGTGGTGAGCCGCGTCGTGCAAGTAGGTAGCCGAACCGTGCCTTGCCACAGCAAGTGAAGGTATATTTATACCTTGAAGGTGTTTAGGAATGCCAGTATTGACGTAAAAGTCAGGCGTAAGAACGTCATGAATGAACCGCTAAGGAATAGATGTTCATGCATAATAAATGACTTCTAAATGACTTCTTGGAGAAATCAATATCCAGCAAGGGGAAGTCTTCAAGGCTTAAGAGTATGGCTTTCCAAGAACTCGTTGTGACGAAGAGGATCGGATGTAGTTGACCATGCCTGTATTCGGTTAGCATGAGCAATGCCTAAATAAGGGCTGGATTTCTATGCCTAAATAAGGGCAAAGTGAATTATACCTATATAAGGGCATGAATCGGGAAATCTATATTCTGTATCTAAATCGACACACAACAGGCCCACAAATCGCTACGTGGGTGTGTGCCTTTTTTTTACTATCAGCTCTTCAAGCCTTGCCTGATAGCACTACAGGCCAGTTCGACCCTGTCTATTGTACTCCAGATGTACTGAATTTTTTGTACTGGATGTAGAATTGATTTGTTTGACTTGATCCGTAGTGCCAAATCGAAGAGGAGAGATAGAATAGGAAAGAAGAGAATTTTGGTGGAGAATAGGCTTTCATCCATCAGTCATCCTGATATGGGTAAACAAACAGAACAAGCTAATTATCTTCAGTAATACTCTTTTAGCTGGATACTCCATCTAACCACAGATTTCTCGCCTTTTTATTGCCCATGGACCAGACACAATCCAGAAGATTTCATACTACTCGACTCTGTGGCAATCTTACCAACTCCTGAAGTGGTGTAATGGAGCTGTATATAAGAAACACCCCTGTGCACTGTCAGTTTTCCTTGATCTATTTTATAACCTCAGACTTAGATCGACCATAACAGATTGTAAGTGTGACAGTGTGCAAAATCTGACATTGGACCTTTTTATAATCTCAAAATTCCACTCCACAGAACAGCGAGGGAGGGCAGTGAGGAATCTTCATTTATCCACCAGAAACCCCATTACCAAAGGTAACTTGTTCTTCTGACAGACACTTCTAACTGCAAATTTCTCACCTTCTGAATAGATACCAAAGAAGTACTTGCCAGAAAGTGTAGGGTCTCATGAAAAGACTTGCAGGAAAGAGCTGCAGCACTCAGCTGGAGAAATGGCTATACCTAGGGAATTGATTATCAAAATAGCAGTTGTACGAATGCCCATGTAACAGCCTGTCAGATGTCTAATACCAGAACATCCTTCGCTAACACAGCCTTGCCTCTTGTGGAATGAGTCCAGAGGACCTCTGGGGGTTCTTTGTGCCCAGGGCATGGAAACTCTAACTCACAGCATGCTGGTGATGGAACCACTCCGTCACCAGCCACGGAGGCGCTGTGCTGGTGACGGAGTGGTTCCGTCCCGGCCGCCGCGCTAGCGCGGCATAAATTTCGCGCCTGCGCGGCGCCTTCCATTGAGCGGGGGGGCCGTGATGGAACCACTCTGTCAGCACAGCGCGCCCGTGGCTCGTGACGGAGTGGTTCCGTCACGAGCATGGCGGCGCCGCACGGCACCCCCTCCCCCCCAGCGCAGCGGCGGAATTACCGCCGCGGCCAAGGGGTTAAGCACAGGCTGATCCATCTGCACATGGTGAGCTTCTGAACTGCCTTTGCCCTCTTAGCTTCTGTAAAGCTGATAAAAAGTAGGTCATCCATTGGTGCTCTTTCGTGAGCTCACTGTAAAAACTAAGAGCTCATAGGGCTCTCTTTGGGTTCACTTAGTGAAGCAACTCCTCCATAGTGGGGTGAGGTTGGGTAGGGCTTCAGCAGAAAGGAAACACAAGTTTGCAATATTAATTTGTCCACAAAGAAAGTGGCATACTAAGACTACATTGACAGGGCCTGTAGCTCACTGACATGGCACACAGAGGTATATGGATCACTGACAGAATATCGAGGTGCAGAATATCGACCTGCCAAAATATCGATGAAAAAATATAGAATGACAGAATATCGACTTCCTGTCTACAAACGGGTAAGTACAAAAATATCGAATCCTAAATATCGTTGTAAATAATATAGTTTGCTAAAATAGTGACTTTTTTAAACGTCTTAAAAGTAATATATAATTAATTAAATGATCAATATATGATCAATATAATTAAGTAAAACATACTTAAAAATGATTAAAAAACGTTAAAATTAATCAATAATTAATACAATGTAAAAAATAAATAAACATGCTTTTTTATGTTTTATTATATATATTAACTTAATATTAAAAATAATTGTTTTTAATGATAAAATATTAAAAACTATTTAAAATATAATTACATATATATAAAAACACCTATAATATAAATATGATTATAAATTATATATAATAGCATTAAAAACATTAAAATAAATATTTACATATTTATTACAAAATAATATTTTACACAACATTAAATGTAACATTACTGGAAACATTGCATAGAGTAGGGGATAAAATAATTATTTCCACTACAATGAGTGGTACACAAGGGAAGTGTTGGATAGCGGGTAGATAAAAATTACTATTCCCACTCCAATGAGTGCAACAGTAGGGAAAGTGTTGGATAGCGGGTGGGTAAAAATTACTATTTCCACTCCAGTGAGTGCAACAGTAGGGAAAGTGTTGGATAGCGGGAGGGTAAAAATTACTATTCCCACTCCAGTGAGTGCAACAGTAGGGAAAGTGTTTGATAGCGGGTAGATAAAAATTACTATTCCCACTCCAGTGAGTGCAATAGTAGGGAAAGTGTAGTATAGCGGAAGGGTACAAATTACTATTCCCACTCCAGTGTGTGCAACAGCCGGGAAAGTGTTGGATAGTGGGTGGGTAAAAATGACTATTCCTATGGGAATGCCCTTTCCTTCTGCCCTACAGTATTTGAGCTGCCGTACCTGATTTGCCTCGCCCATTGCCGCAGTTGTTTGGAAGCCCTGAGCGGTGGGCAATTCTCCTGTTGCCACAGCCTTGCCGCACCTCAGCCTCTTCTCCTCCTCAACCGCGGACCGCGAGCAGCCCGGACTACAACACCCAGAGGGCTGTGCGGTCTCGCGAGAGGAAAGGAGGAGCCATCGGGAGGATAAGAACGGCAGGGGGCTCCCGCGGCGCGGGACGCGCGCGGGCTCGCCCGGGCCAAGGGCGGGCCCGTCCTTGCCCGTCTGTGACCGTTTGAGGCCGGGCTGGGCCTACTCTCTTGGTCCCTTCATTTTGAAATCGGACAGAACTTTCACGAACTACTTAGTAAGGACTTATCGATTACCATTAACTGCCTATGCCATTGGGATTTCTATCTTTTGTTTGTATAGACTTTGGGTCGGACATAAGCAACCGAAAAAGTAATTATTATTGTACATCACTTAGAGAGGGCCTGTTGAGGCGTATAACCCAGAGGGTCTAAGTAAAATCTAAAACTAATCTACACCCTCATTTACCTATCGTGGTCAAATTTTGATAGTATGGGCAAAAGGAAGTTGCCTAGTCCTAACCCTTTTTTAGGTAAGAAAGTCCAAATTGAGTTCCAACAAACTATACTGAGCTTTCTTACCGGAGCTATGGGGGTTTTAGATAAACAGATTAGCTCAGTGGAAGAATCCCTTGAAGCAGGCACCTCACGATTAAATACTGATTCGGAACATTCTGAGGTCCCAGACAGCTTGAGACAATCCACTACGCTAAAAAATCCCTCTAATGGGTGTATCCAGCATACTGTGGATGGTATTGTGTTAAGTGATTCAGATTCTTCCTTGCAACCGCCCCAAAAGAAGCACAAATCTCCCACACTTGATGAGAACACAGTTGACCACAGCAATACTAATAAAGGCGGTACAAATACTTGCTCAGAAACTGCATCTTTAAAAGAAAACATCAACCAACAAGGTAGAAAAAAGCAGGGCCCAAGAAAATCTTCTATAAAGGTCAGAGAGGGAACCAGTAAAAACTCTGAGATACGGAACGACGACATAAATAATCTAACAATCTTGGTTGAAAGGTTAGACCTTTACTTGAGAATGAGGATGGACCAAATGGGCTCCAGACTAACTCTTATAGAAGACCATATATCTAGTATAAACAAAAAACTGAAGATTATCTTAGATCTCATATATGCCAACAAGCCCTAGTAAATTGGGTCCAAACACAAAAAATGGGACCTCAATAACTCAGTCTGAAAGCCCTTCCTAATCTAGGGACAAACACATACAAACACCAATCACCACTATGTCTGACCATCTGACACATAATTCTGTGAGAAATAATTCTGTGAGAAAGCGACTGCCCCAGACTGATAAAATTAATGCAGTAAAACACCCAACTTTGAACAGAGGTTCTGGTGTTCCAGACAGGGGTAAAGTAACCCCTGGTCCAACCATGCATCTTTTTTCTTCCCAGGTTCGCCAGTATCCAGCACAAAATGATTTTGTTCCAAACTGGGTTAAAATGGGCCCGACCAACATCTTGATTTACCTCCCGCTGTTACTCCCTATATAATCGTCTTGGCAAATACCCCAAAAAAGGAAATTTTAACATTAGAAGGGTGGGAAACACTTAGAAACAAGTCTCTCCATTGGCTGGGCATCAAAACCGGTCTGATTATTTGTTTAGCGAATTTAAGATGGCAAGAAGGGTACAGTGGGTGGGCATCCGGGGGAAATCCTTTGAGGGAGATTGCATTGTTTTGACCTTTAGAACCCCCCAGTTGGTTAAAAGGATATTGCGAGAGAACGGCAATTATTTTTTAGAACCAAGCGAGATTAACATACTGCCAACCAGTTTCTTTTACCCCCCATTGATGGGCTCACAGATGGCACCTGGGCCTGGTAGAAATGCATTAATCCAGGATTGTGTCTATGGTATTTCCACTTCCAACAGATTCAAGTTGCTGTCAGGACTGGAAGAGACTGATTGACTTGTCCCGCTAAATCCAAATTCTTCTGGGCAACATGAATCTCCGAGCTTGGTAAATCATAATCAGATAGTACCCATTCTATCTACTAACAGCCTTTAACTGTTACTACCATCACACCTGAAACTTACTCTTTTATGGAACATTCTCAAAACCTATTAGTTAAATCAGGCCTAGCCGACAGAAATAATCAAGCAACTCCGGTCAGTACGATCCAGTGTAATTCTCAAGTGGAGACCATTAGTATAGGCCCTGCTCTTGTCAGCCTCCGGGGCAAGTTTCTCCTGAATATACCATACTGGAATACCGCAGGTCTGCGCTCAAAAGTGGTGAACGATATTTGGCTTAGTTTTGTTTATAAGTTTAGAATTCTTTGTTTTCAAGAAACGTGGGCAACATCTGAGATACACTTAGAGGGCTATAAAACTTATTTCTCGCCAGCATTACCGTCTCCCTCTGGTAGACAAAAGGCGCTTGTCCATCTTTGTTTCCAATCTCGTGCAGATTATGAAAATTGTTCCAATCAAATTAGCACCCAATTTTCAAATAATAACCCTGTACTTGAGCAAAACTGATATTCTTCTATTGGTCAATATTTATAATAATCTCCACCGGGAGAGCTAATAAAAGTGATAAAAGAAATCTTTCTCTCCCTCCAGGAATTAATTAACAAGGCCACTAAAGATGTGGTAATTATTTGGGGTGGCGATTTTAATCAAACACTGTGCAGGAATAGTGATAATTTAGCCTGTGGTCTTATGGACGTGAACGAAAATCCAATAACTCACTTCCCCCATACTATAATTGGGGACTGCTTGAATGAAACCTTATGTGGCTTAGATCTAGGTCTGGCAAATGATATGGCGAATCCCTCAGTACCGCTTATTCCTACTTTCAACGGTAGAGGAAGGTCGAGTATAATAGACTTTATTTTAATCTCCTCCAAAGCTGGATCGCGAGTCCTGAATTTTAAGACCCATGACATCATTATTAGTGACCACTACCCTAACAGTATTACCTTAAAACTTCTGCAGAAGCCAAACAGGCATAACACCATGAGGACCCTTGGGCAAAACACCTTGATTTTAGACAGGTTTAATGGGTATTCACTTAAGTGGGGGAAAGTGGACCCATTGGAAATCACTACGAGCGTGGTCAAAAACTCTCGAATAGCGATTGAAAAATGCCTTGATCTGGCCACCTCTGATGAGGAAGTTATGATCAATTTTGAGATCATAACAAAATCAATAAAAGAAGACCTTTTTGTCAAATTAAAAACCAGAAAGCCCAAAAAGAAAGTATGGTTTGATAGTAGCTGCACTAATGCATATAGAAAGCTAAAAGTAGCACTACATAAAACAGAAAGGGATACCCAGGAAATTGTCACTCTTAGAAGGGAGTACAATCGGGTCATAAAATCAAGGAAAGATGAATTGAAAAAAGAACTATGGGATCAACTCCATAGATCCTGTACCTTAAAAGATAGTGCCTTTTTTTGGGCAGTTATTAAATCCCTTTTTTGTCAGAATCTAGAGATAAGCCTAAAATTGACGTTGCAATAGATGAACATATATGGGTCGAACATTTTGAGCGGACATTTGGCATCCCCCCCCCAATGGGAATGAAATACATAATGCACAGGTACCGACCATCACTGAGCCCGAAATAACTCCTTTTCCGATAGCTCTTGATATAACGTATGATGAAGTAGAGCTTGCATTGTTGGCCAGCAAAAACGGAAAGGTCCCAGGTCCTGACGTGGTCCCAATTGATCTTTTTAAATTTAATATGAATTTGTGGAACCCAATTTTGACCAGAGTCCTACGAGCATCATGTGTTGTAGGGCTTGTGGACTTGTGGTCACAATCTATTCTTGTTCCTATTTTTAAAAAAGGGGACCGCCAATCGCCCTCTTGTTACCGTCCTATCTCTTTGCTGGACTCGCTGGGGAAAGTGGCGGGGCGATTTATCCTAGAGCGACTCCAGCAGTGGGCGGACGATAACAAGATTTTATCCGATATTCAATTTGGGTTCCGCGAAGGACTTGGTACTATTGAGCAATCCCTTAATTTGTCCCATTTGATGGGCAAGTACGTAAATGCTAAGGGGGGTGCCTTATATATGGCATATGTCGATTTGTCGGCAGCTTTCGACTGCGTTAGTCACACTAAATTATGGTTAATTTTATTGGAAATGGGGGTAGAGCAGGCTCTCGTAAATTTCTTGCATGAATTATACTCTGATGCCACAGCTAGAGTGAGGTATGGTGTTGTGGGGGAATTAACAGCGTCATTCGGGGTAGTGAGAGGGGTTAGGCAGGGCTGTGTCCTGGCCCCCTTTCTTTTTACACTCTATACCAATGGCCTGGAACAGGACATGGTAAAAGGGTGCCAGGACCTGCCCACTATCAACAACCGCCCAATACTGGCCTTACTCTACTCCGATGACGCTGTGATTTTAACCTGTACCCCCTTAGAACTACAACGTGCTCTTGTGAGATAAAGCACTTTCATGACCAATCTGGACCTGAAAATGAATATTAAAAAAACCTTTGTTATGTCTTCAGGCTCCAGAATCAAGAAAGCTAAGACTATTTTTATCAACAATGTAAAACTCGACAGCACAAACACATACCCGTATCTGGGAATTGTAATAGATCATAAATGTTCTTGGAGGCAGGTCACTGAGTTGAGGAAACTGCTTTTTATGAGGGCAACAGTCGCGTTAATTTCTCAAGGAGATTGGGAAGAAGGCCGCCCATCGAACTTATCGAGATATATAAGGCTAAGTTTGTAGCCATTGCAACCTATGGGGCCGGTGTGTGGGGTTATGGGTAGGTCGAAGCCTTACAAAAGGTCGAAAATAGTTTTTTGAGGTTTCTCCTCGTGCCATGTGGAACTGGGTTTGCCCTATCTGACAGACTTAATTAAAATCCAACCCCTCCTCCTATGTCACCGTATTTGGTCATCAAATAAAACTATTTTTTGCCAAGAGTTTATACAGGACTGTATTTCTCTAGAGAACGCTCACAAGATTGGATGGATAGCCTACATTAAAAACTTTCTGTATGATTTGGGTATGGCACAATACTATCACTCTCCCATCCTAATCTCAGAACTCTCTAGAAAAGCGTTCAAAAAACACTGCCTGACGCACCTAGAATATTTGTGGCTGACTAATGAGGCCAGTAAGACATCAGTCCAACATACGCTATTAACTCAAACAACTTTGACCATCCAACCCTATTTAACTTTCAATTTGTCCAGCTATGAAAGATTTCCACTAACACGGTTCAGGCTGGATATTTTCCACCGTTTGGTCACATTTCTAAAAATTAACGATTGGGCAAAGAATCTACAAACATGCCCCTGTGACAATGTCTCTGCTCAATCCTCAATCCACACAATGTTATTCTGCAAGTTTTATAGTGAACCAAGGAAACGCTGGCTTATCCTGATTTTAAAAACCATGGGTCTCCGAAGGTGTCGCCCGCAGTTCTCTCTCTCCAATTTTTGGATGAAGAGTGTTTTGCTAAAGCCATAGCTAAATTTTTGAAGTTTATCATCAGACACAGGCCAAATTTAGACTAGGCCGCGAAAATTATATTTTAAGATTATATCTACCTTTACCTGCTGTATATCTTAAGATGCTTTAGACTATTTTGAACGGATTGTATTTTTGCATTTTATAAATTGTGATAGTCGTAAATGAACTTTTAATGTGTTTTATCAGAAGAACACATTTAAAATTATTTCACTTGTGTACATTTTTAAATGTACTTTTGTGGTTTTTCTAACAGATGAAAGCCGAATAAAGAATTATTTGATTTGATTTGACTATTCCCACTCCACCAAGTGCAACAGTAGGGAAAGTGTTGGATAGCATAGGGGAATAATTTAGTATACCCACTCCTGCAATATAATTAACAAGTAAATACTTTATCAAAATGAATTTACCTCCCACCATTTTCACCTATAAATGTCGCCCACAATATTATAAAATATTAATAAATTAACATAATTAATTTAAAAGTAATTAATCAACTTATTACAATAAAATGAATAACTATCAAATCTAAATTAATTCACAAAATTAACACAATAAATAACTTTTAATAAATTCAATACATAGAAAATAATAAAATTACATTAAAACTAAAGTACTTCCTATCCTACTCCCCTATCAACCCCCACCCCACTCCTAAAAAAAGTACACAATTTACGAATTAATTATTAATAATTAACATCTAATTACTTACTAATTAATAAAAAATAACACAATTAACAATTAATTATTGTTATTAATCACTGTATGATTAATTAATAATACATTAATTAATATAAATTATTAAATACTAAATTATTCATTAATAAAATAATGAATTAATTTCAATTAAATTACTTCCCACCCTATTCCCCTATAAACCCACAATCCCTTACAGAATTAAATTGCGCAAAAAATAATCAACATATAATTATTTCTAAATATTTCTAGAAAATATATTATAATTAAATGACTTCCCGTCCTATTCCCCTATAAAACCACAACCCGCTAAGGATTTAAATTACACAAAAATGTAATTAATTAAAATTCATTATTTTTAAATAATTCAAACATACATTACAAAAATAATACATACACATATACTAACACTTAAAACACTATGAAAAAAATGATATTTTTAACTATATTATGACTGTCGATATTACAAACTTCGATATTTTTAAAAACTATATTTCTTACCTGCATTTCGATATTTTGAACCACTATATTCTCGTAAGTCGATTTGTCCATTCTATATTTTAGACTCAATATTTTGCCATGTCAATATTAAAAATTCAATATTCTGACTGATTACCAGGTATATGAAGCATAACGTTACTTACCCATTAAACATCTGTTCTTGGCATGTACAGCTGTAGATTCACATGCTTTGCATACTCTTGCCATCTATTGTTGGGTCCGGATGTTTGCAGTTTGTTTTTCTTCGACAAAGTCTTTACCAGTCACGAGGTAGGTGACTCCTCCTTTCTGTGAAAGTACGCATGGGCATCGACTCCATTATTGACAGATTGTTTTCCCGCAGAGGGTGAGAATGGAGTTGGTAAGAGTAGAATTATGTATCTATACTAAAGAGAGAACTGCAGCAGCTACTGGTACCCGGGAGGCGGGTGGGGGCATACGAATCTACAGCTGTACATGCCAAGAACAGATGTTTACTGGGTAAGTAGCATTATCCCTTTGAGGCATGTGAGCTGTAGATCGCTTTGTATAGACTATATAGCAGTATTATCCCATAGCGGTGGCTAACTTGTAGCTACTGGAGTTGTCTGAAATACTGTTTTAAGTACTGCTTGGCCCACATTAGCTTGTTGTTTCGCTAACACATCTACACAATAGTGTTTGGTGAATGTCGCGGGAAGATTGTCCCATACGCGACGAAACACGTGTTGGCTGAATAATTTACACTTTTCAATTGTGGGAAGATGTAACATCATTAAAATGTTACTCCTTCCAAAAGTTTGATATCTGTTCAGAACGATACCCCTGAAGTTTGATAACTGCTGGTTTAAGGAAATGGAAGGAATGATAAATAGGTTTATCTGGGCACACAGGAAGACGAGAAGGGCACTTAAGTTCATGACCCTCCCTAGGGAGAAAGGGGGTTTGGCAGTGCCCGATTTAAAGTCATATTATTGGGCCGCAGTATTACAATACACACGCGGGCTGCTGGGATGTAGTGTCACCGATAGGTGGAGGGATGAGGATGCTGTACCCGATGTATACGATTTACTTATAAAAGGTGAAGCACGTAATTGGCTTCTGAGTTTCAGCGAGGCCAGCTATTATAAAAAAGTCAAATTTAAGACCTTAGGAGCAGCAGTATCGGTTTGGTGTTCTGTTAGGAAAAAGCTGGGATTGGGCAGAATGAATCGCTATACTCCCCTATATAGGAATCCATCTCTGCCTGAGGTTTTTCACGACAGCATAATGAGGCGATGGGATGGGTTGGGAGTTAAAACAGTTGGTGATATTATAGATGCTGATGGTATAATTACATTTGAAAGACCACAAAACCGGTTTAATTTGGAGCGCAGGGAAGTTTTTACAGATTCGGTCGGCCCTTGATAAAAAAAAGTGGGGGAACAAGAGCATTTGACAGAGATGCAATAATGGAAAGGGCGCAAAAAACGGAAGGTTGCTCTATCACCCAGATATATAGCGAGATAAATCAATACCAAAATGATGATCTTGAAAAACACTCTGAGAAATGGCGGGGGAAGCTTGGTATTGAAGAGAGTGAGTTTATAGCCTCGCTCAAGTTAGGATGCACGGTATTGAAAGTAGCAAATCTACAAGCCCAACACTTCAAAACAATTTTTTAACTTTATTATACCCCTGCCAGAATAGCCCAGTGGGGAGGGACAATGGGTATTTGCTGCCCGCGCTGCTGTAGCATGGAGGCTGATACGATACATATGTTTGCTGCCTTCCCTAAGTTAGATCCTTTGAAAAGGGCAATTGAGCACTTTATGGGTCAATCCCTGAGGATTCAAATAAAATTAACCAATAAACTAGTGGTTCTAGGTATAAGCAGGGAGGGAGCTCTAGTAGCACATCATGAATTCTTTTTTATCGCCATGGCGGTTGTTAGGATCTGCGTGGCAGCGGCTTGGAAAGAGCCTAACCCTCCCACCTTCCAACAATGGGTATCACAGCTTTTAGCCATTTAAAGTCTGGAAAAATGTCTTTACAAAAAGAAAGAGTGGAACGCTATGAAATTGGGGAAACTTATAAGGGCCCCGCTTACAGAGTGGGCGGGCCAGCATCCTGCTGAAGATACTGCCCTTAGATGGTTTGATGGAGCTTGTTTTCTATCTTATTTTTAGGTCGAGTTATTTATAACTCGAACCTATTATTACTGAACCAGAGTCTCTTGAACCAGCCGGATTTCGTTAAATGCATGTTGCTCACTCATGCATGAAGCTTCCCCAGGCGAGCGCTTCGCCTTGACACACCACCATCAAAGGCTTCTGGTCCCCCTCACTCCCTTTCCTCCCTCCCACTCGCTGGCCACGTCAAACGCGTGAGCTTCAAAGGGGCTTGCTTAAAGCTCGAAGGCAATCTGCTTCCCCGGCCCCCTGGTGTTTCTGGCTTTTCTCGCTCGCTAATCAGTTTTTTCCCCTCCCACCCTTCCTTTGATATCCGCCGCGCGTGGCCTCTGCCTGTCGATTCTCCGTCCTTCACAGATCACTGACTGATCTGGGCCCGCCTAGTTCCTAGCGGTCAGCCTTTAATGCCCTACTTTGTGGAGTGACACTAAACTAGCTTTTCGGCAGCCCCAATAATTCTGCTGTATTTGGCATTCCATAGAACGCGGTCGTTGGCGCTACCACCTCTCACAAAGCTGCATTTACAATTATTGAATCTTTCCTATCTGCGCTAGTTACTTTATCCACCCGGATGTTTGCAGCCTCCAGCAATGCTTTCCTTTTATAAATAGTTCCATCTTCCTTTCATCTACTGCATCGCACTATAGTTGATTTGTTGTGAATACTGCGCAGAAGTATTAGGATTTCTTTTCAGACTTCTCTACATATAATCCCCTAATCTGTGTAAGCCTAGCAATTTTGCGGCTTCGTTTCCTCCTTCACTGACAAGCCAAAACGTTTTTATTTGCGTTACTGATTTGGCAGCAATTCCATTTACCTTAGCTTTTTCTATCCTCGCCGTCATCTGCAGTTTGGCGGACCCTAGACCAACAGGCGCTGAGTACTCTTGTTTCGATCCGCTGCAGGAGCACCTCCGTCGTCAGGTTAGGATTTTCTGATGCTTGTACAAACAGCTGAGATCTGTCTGGGACATTCACATCTCCCTTCAGCTGGCATTATTAATGGCTTCCGCACTTAATACCATCAGCCGTCAGGGTAAATTTAGCTAAATGTATGCTTTTATCAGCCACAGCCTCATCTGGAGATAAATCGCGCATAAACCTTTTCCAACTGTGTATATGCCATTTGAAGCTCATAAAGTTGTACTGTTATGGTAATTGTTCAGTGTTAACTACAGCGTTGGCCAGTTTCCCCACCGCCTAAAAAGGAACGGCCCTAAATGAATTGTTTTTCCTATTGCCTTAAATATAGCTGCCCCTCCCCTCCTCCCCATAGGCTTTTGTGGGGCAATGCTCTAAGGGTTCTGAGTAGCAGTACTTTTTTTGCATCAGAGTTTGTGGTAGGACAGAGCTGTTATCCTGCTGTCAATCCTTCACTTGCGCTCTTTCCTTATCCAGTCAAGCATGGCCTTAATTTTGATTGTGATCTCTCACAGCTCTGGTTACAGAATTCAGATATCTGATCTCCTTTGATGTATTCGGTTTAAGATGTGTCTGTGGATCGTGGGCTGTTCTTGTTCCAGATTTCTGCAGCGGACTCTAAATTCTTTGTTTTAGTGAATTGAATCATTGTCTCCTAATCTGATCTGTTATTCTTGACCTGGTGCTCATTACCTTTCCTCCATAAGTAAAAAGTATTGGCATCACCAGTTATTTCCAAGTTTCAAGGTTGTGAAGTGTACTTTTAATTTTTTTCCCTCCCACTTTTGAATTCGTATGGCAACTCAGCACCACCACAGCATCACTCAGCGCCACCCCAGCATCACTCAGCGCCACCCCAGCATCACTCAGCGTCACCACAGCATCACTCAGCGCTACCACAGCATCACTCAGCGCCACCACAGCATCACTCAGCTCCACCACAGCACCACTCAGCGCCACCACAGCATCACTCAGCGCCACCACAGCACCACTCAGCGCCACCCCAGCATCACTCAGCGCCACCCCAGCATCACCCAGCGCCACCACAGCATCACCCAGCGCCACCACAGCATCACTCAGCGCCACCACAGCACCACTCAGCATCACTCAGCGCCACCACAGCATCACTCAGCGCCACAACAGCATCACTCAGCGCCACAACAGCATCACTCAGCGCTACCACAGCATCACTCAACGCCACAGCAGCATCACTCAGCGCCACCACATTTTCACTCAGCACCACCACAGCACCACTCAGCACCACCACAGCATCACTCAGCACCACCACAGCACCACTCAGCACCACCACAGCATCACTCAGCACCACCACAGCATCACTCAGCGCCACCCCAGCATCACTCAGCGCCACCAAAGCACCACTCAGCACCACCCCAGCATCACTCAGCACCTCCTCAGCACCACTAAGCACCACCACAGCACCACTCAGCACCACCACAGCACCACCACAGCGCTACCACAGCACCACTCAGCACCACCCAAGCATCACTCAGCACCACCACAGCATTACTCAGCACCACCACAGCACCACTCAGCACCACCACAGCATCACTCAGCGCCACCACATCACTCAGCACCACCCCAGCATCACTCAGCGCCACCCCAGTATCACTCAGCGCCACCCCAGTATCACTCAGCGCCACCCCAGGATAACTCAGCCCCACCACAGCACCACTCAGCACCACCACAGCACCACTCAGCACCGCCACAGCATCACTCCGCGCCACCCCAGCATCACTCAGCTCCACCACAGCATCACTCAGCACCACCACAGCACCACTCAGCACCACCACAGCACCACTCAGCACCACCACAGCACCACTCAGCGTCACACCAGCATCACTCAGCGCCACCTCAGCATAACTCAGCACCACCACAGCATCACTCAGCACCACCACAGCACCACTCAGCACCACCCCAGCATCACTCAGCGCCACCCCAGCATCACTCAGCGCCACCCCAGCATCACTCAGCGCCACCCCATCATCACTCAGCGCCACCCCAGCATCACTCAGCGCCACCCCAGCATCACTCAGCGCCACCCCAGCATCACTCAGCACCTCCTCAGCACCACTCAGCACCACCACAGCACCACTCAGCACCACCACAGCACCACTCAGCACCACCCCAGCATAACTCGGCACCACCACAGCATCACTTGACACCACCACAGCACCACTCGGCACCACCACAGCACCACTCAGCACCACCACAGCATCACTCAGCGCCACCCCAGTATCACTCAGCACCACCCCAGCATCACTCAGCGCCACCCCAGCATCACTCAGCACCACCCCAGCATCACTCAGCACCACCCCAGCATCACTCAGCGCCACGCCAGCATCACTCAGCACCACCCCAGCATCACTCAGCACCACCACAGCACCACTCAGCACCACCACAGCACCACTCAGCACCACCACAGCACCACTCAGCACCACCACAGCATTACTCAGCGCCACCCCAGCATCACTCAGCGCCACCCCAGCATCACTCAGCGCCACCCCAGCATCACTCAGTGCCACTCCAGCATCACTCAGCACCACCACAGCACCACTCAGCACCACCACAGCACCACTCAGCACCACCACAGCACCACTCAGCACCACCACATCATCACTCAGCACCACCACAGCATCACTCAGCATTACCACAGCACCACTCGGCACCACCACAGCACCACTCGGCACCACCACAGCACCACCACAGCGCCACCACAGCACCACTCAGCGCCACCACAGCACCACTCAGCACCACCCAAGCATCACTCAGCACCACCACAGCATTACTCAGCACCACCACAGCACCACTCAGCACCACCACAGCATCACTCAGCGCCACCACATCACTCAGCGCCACCCCAGCATCACTCAGCGCCACCCCAGTATCACTCAGCGCCACCCCAGTATCACTCAGCGCCACCCCAGGATCACTCAGCCCCACCACAGCACCACTCAGCACCACCACAGCACCACTCAGCACCGCCACAGCATCACTCCGCGCCACCCCAGCATCACTCAGCTCCACCACAGCATCACTCAGCACCACCACAGCATCACTCAGCACCACCACAGCACCACCACAGCACCACTCAGCACCACCACAGCACCACTCAGCACCACCACAGCACCACTCGGCACCACCACAGCACCACTCAGCGTCACACCAGCATCACTCAGCGCCACCTCAGCATCACTCAGCACCACCACAGCATCACTCAGCACCACCACAGCACCACTCAGCACCAACCCAGCATCACTCAGCGCCACCCCAGCATCACTCAGCGCCACCCCAGCATCACTCAGCGCCACCCCAGCATCACTCAGCGCCACCCCAGCATCACTCAGCGCCACCCCAGCATCACTCAGCACCACCCCAGCATCACTCAGCACCTCCTCAGCACCACTCAGCACCACCACAGCACCACTCAGCACCACCACAGCACCACTCAGCACCACCCCAGCATAACTCGGCACCACGCCAGCATCACTCGGCACCACCACAGCACCACTCGGCACCACCACAGCACCACTCAGCACAACCACAGCATCACTCAGCGCCACCCCAGCATCACTCAGCGCCACGCCAGCATCACTCAGCACCACCCCAGCATCACTCAGCACCACCACAGCACCACTCAGCACCACCACAGCACCACTCAGCACCACCACAGCACCACTCAGCACCACCACAGCATTACTCAGCGCCACCCCAGCATCACTCAGCGCCACCCCAGCATCACTCAGCGCCACCCCAGCATCACTCAGTGCCACTCCAGCATCACTCAGCACCACCACAGCACCACTCAGCACCACCACTCAGCACCACCACAGCACCACTCAGCACCACCACATCATCACTCAGCACCACCACAGCATCACTCAGCATTACCACAGCACCACTCGGCACCACCACAGCACCACTCAGCACCACCACAGCATCACTCAGCACCACCACAGCATCACTCAGCACCACCACAGCACCACCCCAGCATCACTCAGCGCCACCACAGCATCACTCAGCACCACCACAGCACCACTCAGCACCACCACAGCACAACTCAGCCCCACCACGGCACCACTCGGCACCACTCAGCACCACCACGACATCACTCAGCACCACCACGGCATCACTCAGCACCACCACGGCATCACTCAGCACCACCACGGCATCACTCAGCACCACCACGGCATCACTCAGCACCACCACAGCACCACTCAGCACCACCACAGCACCACTCGGCATCACCACATCATCACTCAGCGCTACACCAGCACCACCACATTATCACTCAGCACCACCACATTATCACTCAGCACCACCACAGCACCACTCCGCACCACCACAGCATCACTCAGCATCACCACACCACCACTCAGCACCACCAGTGGAGGAGTGTGGCTCACTGAGTAGAGCGGCAGACCCTGATGCAGAGGTCTGGCCCGGGACCAGGGTTCAATTCCCGACGCGGCAGGGTCCTGAGCCCAAATGTCCACGGACTCGATAATTCTCGCCTCGGCGCCTATTCTAATCATGGGGTCCCACGCTGCAACTCTGGGCAATAGTTGCTTAATCTCCACTACGGCGGCCCACCCGCTGCGGGATGCCTGGCTTTCACCCTGGGGATACCCAGTAGGGGTTATCTCACAGGGAAAAGCCAGGACAGGTTCCCAAGGCAAGCGCCTTGATGCCTTCGGGTGATACGTGCGCTATATAAGTCACAATACATACATTTACACCACAGCACCACTCAGCACCACCACAGCAACACTCAGCACCACCACAGCACCACTCAGCACCACCACAGCACCACTCAGCACCACAACAGCACCACTCAGCACCACCACAGCACCACTCAGCGCCACCACAACATCTCTCCGCGCCATCACAGCATCAATCTGTGCAACCATTCAACAACAACTGGTTCAAATATGTTCTCTCAATGTTTCAAGCTTTATTACAAATGTGACAAAAAGATGTTAATATTTCACTTCTGTTCTTGGATTTTCATCACAATAAAATATTCTGAACATAATCTTTACAAAAGTTATTTACAAAAGTTTAAGCTATTGCCATTATAAATTACAATCACTTTTATTTAAGTATTAATTATTTAAAAAAATTAAAAGCCATTGTTATTTGTAATATCAATACATCTAAGTCACGTAAATACAAAACATGTTGCATTACAAATGCTATAGGTGTCACATTTGCGAAAGTTATAACTATTGGCATTGTAAATGACAAAGCTATTAATTTAGCTATTTTCAAAACCAACACATAAATAAAAAAATTGTAAATTACAAGACCAATAGCTCAAAGTTTCATAATGCGAGACCTATTGCATTGCAAATGCATGTTCCATTACTTTCTTTTTGACGTTTTCCTTTGGTGTAAATGAATCCTGTATAATAATGTATGGATTTTCTCTTTTTGTAATGATTGATGAAATACTGATGGTGAAAAATATATGTTTTATTTTTTTTTAAAGTTGTTTGGTCTTACAAAATGATTTTGTTCTTTCAATGTAATATAAAAGTGCTCTTTTGAAATCTAATGTGTGTAGACTTTGTTCTGCAACAGAATCAGGTTGAGGGAAAAATACAGGTAACTCTACCAACTGATTTAAGTGAAATGCAGATACTACCTTAGGTAGAAATTTGGGGTTTGTACGAAGAACCATTTTGTCGCTGTGCAGTTGGAAAAAAGGTTCTTCTATAGTTAGTGCCTGTAGTGCACCCAGTCTCCTCAGTGAAGTGATTGCAATTTCCAAGAGAGAAACTGTGGCTTGCATGTATACATGGGTTTAACAGGTGGCCCCATTAATGTTGTGAGAATTATGTTAAAATTCCACAGTGGGGCAAGTCAGAGCATTAGTGGTATGACTCTTAAGTCCTTACATGAAAGCTTTAATTACGGGCACTTTGAAAAGCGATAAATGTTGCCTATTTTGTAGAAATGCAGTTATTGCAGCGAGATGTAGCCGGATGGAGGTGTAAGCCAATCCTGGCTTCTGCAAGTGTAGGATAAGGATACAGCAGATGATGTTGTGTATGGAAGCATCAGGAGGGTTGATGTGATTGTTATTGCAATAAATAAAGTGTTTCCATTTAGCTGCGTAACAGGCTCTTGTGGTAGGCCTTCTAGCCTCCCTGATGATGTTCATGCAGTCTGGGGGAAGGTTCAGATAAACCTAATCCATGACATCAGGAGTCAGATCGCGAGGTTCAGTTGTTTGTGATCTGGGTGTCTGATTTCTCCCTGGCTCTTTGTGGAGACTGGATGTTAGGTGCAGCTTATGATGTGGGACCAGAGACCGCTCCAACAGGGTTGTCAACCATGGTTGATGGGCCCATGTGGGAGGTACTAGTATCAGTGTGAAGGATGTTTGCCTGAGATTTCGAACCACTAATGGAATGAGTGGGAGAGGCAGAAAAACGTAGGCAAATATCCCTGACCAGTTCATCCATAGTACACATTGCTCTTGGAGGGTGGGTGTGGGTACCTGGAGGTGAAACTTTGGCATTTTGTTGTGTAGTCAACCGATCTATCTGAGGGACTCCCCAACTTTTGAAGTATTGGAGGAGAACCTGAGGGCGAAGTTCCCATTTGTGTATTTGCTGCCTTTGTCTGCTGATGAGGTCTGCAATCTTGTTGTTCACTCCTGGGAGGTGTTCCACTAGGAAATGGATTTTGTGGTGAATGGCCCTCCTCTAGATGTCTTGGGCTAAGGGGGACAGTTGGAGAGAGTGTGTCCCCCCCTGTTTTTGTATGTAATACATGGCTGTCATGTTGTCGGTACGAACTAGGACAACTTTGACAACCAGGTGAGTTTGAAATGCCTTGAGAGCTAGAAAGATTACAAGCAGTTCTAGATGGTTTACGTGGAGCAACTTTGCTGTTGGCTCCATAGGCCTTGTACTGTGTGATGCAGAAGATGAGCTCCCCGGCCAGTGAGGGACGTGCCCGCTGTTAGTACTGTCTGTAGAACCAGATCTATGAAGAACTGTCCTTTTGATAAATTATGTGTATTCCACCACTACAGAGAGCGATGAGTTTGGCCGCATACCAACAAACGATCGGTTAATAGACCCTGTGATTGGTTCCACTGACTCGCTAAGCATTCCTGAAGAGGACACATGTACAGACTGGCATGGGGTATGATCATGATGCAAAATGCAAGAATTCCCAGTCGTTGCATATACACCCGAGCTGGAAGCAAGTGATTGGATTGAAACTGGAGAACTAAAGCCTGAATGTTGCGAACTCTGGCTGCATTGGGAAAGGTCAGAGCCTTTTGAGTATTTAAGGTGGCTCCTAGGTAGTTTTGAGTATTGGCAGACTGGAGATGTCAATTCTAGCACACTGACTGTGAACCCCAGTTGATGTAGTAACTGAATTGTTCTGTGAGTGTGCTGGAGACATTTTGGATACATACTGGCTTTGATGAGCCAGTCGTCCAAGTGGGGGAAGACATGGATGTGTTGTTTTCTCAGGTGAGCAGCGACTATCACCAGACACTTAGTGAGGACTCTGGGGGCAGTGGTGACTCCGAACGGGAGTACCTTGAACTGGTAATGTTGACCCGGCATCCACAAATCTGAGAAATTTGTGATGAGCTGGACGTATTGGAATATGGAAATATGCGTCCTTTATGTCTAGAGTAGACAGAAAGTCGCCCATTTACAGAAGGGCTAGTACTTGTTGAAGTATTACAATGTGAAAATGGTCTGATTGTATGTAAAGATTTAGTTGTCTGAGATCCAATATCGATCTGAGAGAACCGTCATTTTTGGATATTAGAAAGTAAAAGGAGTGCACGCCAGACCCGTCGTGTTGGGGTGGTACATGCTCCATAGCCCCTTTTAGAAGGAGAGTCTGCACCTCTTGTTTGAGGAGGTGTAGATGATCCAGTGAGAGTTTGTGTGACCTTGGGGGAATGTTTGGAGGATTGTTGGTGAACTCCAGGCAGTAACAAGAAAGGATAATTTCCAGTACCCACCTGTCTGTTGTTATGGACTGCCAGACGGGTAGGAAATCTGAAAGTCGCCCCCAAACGGTGTTAAATAGTCGGGGGGAGTGTAGGGAAGTCACAGCTTTGTGTTGGAGGGGAAGGTGTGTGTATTTGAGCCTTTACCTCTACCTTTGCCATTGTTGCATCTGTAACCCCCTCTGAAGTAACCCTTAGAGGCAGAGGGTCGGTTGTTGCCTTTGCACGTGGTGGTGGTCTCTGAGGGAGTATTTTTGGACCCTCCACGGTAGAAGGAGCGTTGAAAGGAACCCCATGCTTATGTTAGCGGAAGGGCTCTCATGGATTTGGCCACTTCAGTGTCTTTCTTCATTTTTTTCAGTGAAGAATCCACCACCGGGCCAATGAGGTGTTCTTTGTCAAAGGATGTGTTCAGTATGGAAGTCTAAACCTCAGGTTTGAAACCGGAGATACATAGCCAGGCGTGCCTTCTTAAAAGGACGCTGGTGTTTACAGCTCTAGCAGCAGTGTCTGCAGCATCTAGGGAGCACCTGATTGCATTATTTGAAATGAGCTGTCCTTCCCTCACTAGGTCTTGTGCTTTAGATTTATGTTCATCGGGCAGAAATTGGAGAAACTGCTCCATCTCGTCCCAATGCGCCCTGTCAAACCTTACGAGCATCAGTTGCTTGTTAGAGATGCGCCAGAAGTTTGCTGCCTGAGAGGCTGCCCTTTTCCCTGAAGCTTCAATAAGCTTAGATTCTTTATCTGGGGGTGGAGCATCTCCTTTAGTATGTTAGTTGGGCCTTTTACGTGCGTTGGATGCCACTAGGGAGTCCAATGGTAATTGTCCTTTTATGTACGCAGGGTCAGATGGTGCTGGCTTGTACTTTTTATCCATCCAAGGGGTAAGGATACGGGCATTGACGGGGGTCATTAAATATGTCATCAACGTACCTGATCATACCCTTGAGCATGGGCTGTGTGCGCGATGACTTTTGTGCGCTGCAAAGTGTTTCAAAAAGGAAATCCTCTTCAAGGGATTCTTTGTGCAGCTGTACACCATAGTAGTTGGCAGCTCTACCCAGCAGTTCTATGTAACCTACACTGTAGTCCGTTGGAGAGGGCTTGGTAGGGTACAGGTCAGGATCATTTCCCCTGGGAGAGTCAGTATTATAATCTGCCCATGGGTCTGGGAGTAATGGTGCATTGTCCCCAGCCCCTATCCCCATCCTCATCATGATCCTCAGATGTATGTGGTGGTGAGTGCTCTGGTGAAATCATTAAAGATTGAGGCTGAGAAGAAGAAGGAGATGGGAGGGAAGGAGGAGAAGGATTAGTCCCGACATTCATCCTTTTTAAAGGACTGTGGTAGGTCTCCTCTGTGTCAGGTTTCCTTTTAAGGGTTACTTTTTGGGGTAATATGTCAAATAGTTGGATGGATGTACAACTGTCTCTGTTTTGGATCTGGTTTGGTAGGCGGAACATCGAAATGTTGTAATTGAGATGGAATAAGCACGTCCGGTTGTTTCTGTGCCAATGGTTTTGTTGCCGAGGTTTTGGATCCTGATGATGTAAGATGTGAAAGTGTTTTCAGCGTTGAAGGGGCAGGCCAGAGCCTGGCTTCGACTACTTTCCCGAAGTTTCAGACCGGAGTCCGTCTTTGGACGGCTTCGCTCAGAGCCGGAAGGCTTTTGGGTGTGTTTCGGTGCAGTGCTGGAGTGCTGGAGGCGGGGCGTCGGAAACATGTTTTTGGTGCCGCCTGTGGCCCGTCGGCTGGTGTTGGACAGGGTCCTTCTTCTTGGTCGGAGGTGGACTTTAGGACAAGGGCGATATGTACTCACAGTACGCTGCCCTTGCAGGATTTCGTCTTCCCCCTCGGAGTCCTGTTCTTCTTCGGCTCCCATGGCGTCTCCGGCTTCTTGTTCCAAATCCTCTCCGAAGAGGTCTGGAATGCAACGTGCATGTTGCTCTGTATGTCGCGACAGCGAGCCCGACAGTCGTGAAACATCTTCTTGGAGCGGAAAGCTTTGCACAGGTCGTAGTCCTGTTCTCCCGTGCTCCGGAGACAAGCACAGGTTGCACACTTCGTGTGAGTAGGTGCGTGGAAACTTTGCGTAGCACATAGGGCAGAATTTGAATGGAGTCCGTTCCATCGACTGCGAGGCGGACCGATGCGGGTAGGCCCGACGGCCTTCCACGAGCTTCCCGATCCTGATTTCAGAAGGAAATACGATATGCAGAGAATGGGATACGCGATCAAAAACAATACCGTCGAGGGTGAGTGTCTTGCACACCGAGGGAAACCGAAGAACTGTGTCGAACCAGAGCGCAGCAATTCATGTCCGAACCCGATGGAGGAAAAAAACAATCTAACAATGGAGTCGATGCCTATGCGCACCATCGCCGAAAGGAGGAGTCACCTATCTTGTGACTGGAAAAGACTTCTTCGAAGAAAAACAAACTACAGTTCACATGCCTCGAACATGAGAATGATCACTTTTATGACCAGAAATCTCAGTGACAAACTATGCATAGACTCCAAGGTGTCCAAATTAAAGTTCTGTTAAGGAGTTAGAAAGGGCACAGGGTGAAACATGTGTTTGATCCCCTGTAAGAAATGTATAATTACTGGTGACTTTAATAACATGGTTTGGTCAGGCAAATGCAGAAAGGCTGTAACAAATAACCTTTAACTGCACCCAGTAGAAAGTCTTGCAGGGCTAGACATAAAACAATTATCAAAACATTGTCCAGTTTGGCCTGTCGAGGATCAACTTCACAGTCTCCTCACCAAGTCACACACTTCGCCCAATGACCAGAATAAACATATTTGGCAGATGCGTGAAGCGACTCAGTTGGTGTTGCTCAATTACTACAGTGCAGAAGTAAGTTACAGAGATTCAGGTGCAGGACTCTGCCAGTTGCTGAGAGGTAGGCAGGCTGGAGGTCACATGCTCTGGGGCTTAGTAGATTAGAATACTTCCTGGCCGAATCTGAGGTTATAAGGATGATCAGTGGCCGATGTTTCCTGCGTGCTACTCGACCAGGGCTACACCGCTGCTCTCATCCTGCTAGACCTCTCCGCAGCCTACAACACCATCTCCCACCGCACGCTGGCAGTCAGACTCCATGACGCTGGCATACAGAGAACCACCCTCGACTGGATCCGCTCCTTCCTCGCCGGCTGAACCCAAAGGATCACACTCCCACCATTCCTCTCCGAACCCACAGAGATCAACTGCGGAGTACCCCAGGATCATCGCTCAGCCTCAAGCTCTTCAACATCTACATGGCCTCCCTCAACGCCATCCTCAGACAACATGGGCTCAGCATAGTATCCTACGCCGACGACAACTAGCTCATCCTCTCCCTCACGAAGAACCCTGAAGACACCAGACTCAGCTTCCAGGAAGGAATGCAAGATGGCGCAGCCTGGATGAGCAACAGGCTGCCTAAAGCTCAGCTCGGAGAAGACAGAGATCCTCGTACTTGGACCCTCCCACAACACGAATGCTTGGGACAACTCCTGGTGGCCCTCCCTCCTCAGAAACCCTCCAATCCCAGATGGACCACGTCCGGAACCCAGGCATCATTCTAGACTCCTCCCTCACCAAGATGTGCCAGATCAACGCTGTCGCCTCCACCTGTTTCAACTTCCTCCACAAGACCTTCAAGTGGATCCCCCCCGAAACCAGAAAGACAGTCTCCCATGCACTCATAACTAGCAGACTGGACTACAGAAATGCCCTCTACACTGCAATCAACAAATCCCTGCTACACAAACTCCAGCCCATCCAGAACACCGCAGCCAGGCTATTCCTCAGCACCCCACAACATGAGCACATGACCCAACACCTACGAGACCTCCACTGGCTCCCCGTCAAGAAGAGAGTCACTTTCACGCTACTCACCCACGCTTTCAATACCCTCCACAACATTGGACCCAAAAACCTCAATGAAAATCTCTTTCCACGCATCCAAAAGAAACCTCCGCTCCGCCGACCTCGACCTAGCAGCAACCCTGCGCATCTGCAAAGCCAGAGCAGGTGGAAGAGCCTTCTCCTACGTCGCAGCCAAAGCCTGGAACGTGCTCCCACTCAACATCAGACACTCTCCTACCCTGCACACCTTCAGGAAGAGCCTCAAGAACTGGCTTTTCGGCTGACCCGGAGATACCCCTCAGCCCATAGCACCTTGAGACCCTCACGGGTGAGTAGGACGCTTTAAAAGCCCCTGGTTGATGATTGATCTTCTTCAGAACTCAGGGCAGGAATGGTAGAGGTGGGAAGGCATACAGAAGAATCGAGTCCCACCGCAAGTGGACTGCATCTCCTAGAATGCCTGAAAACTTGCCTGCAACCGAAAAATGATTGTCCTGACTGTTGCATGGGTTTAAATGGCTGTCACTGGAGTGAGGAATGCAGCTAGGAAGAATAAAAGAACTTAAAGCATGGAAAGGTTCCTCCATTACATTCTGTGAACCTACAGTAAGATTTCAAAGATAAGTGGACTCTGCTAGAAACAATTCCATTTTATAGCCTTTAACCAAGGTTATTAAATAATTGCAACAGTCAATTGTTTTTCTCTACCTTCTTTCGGTTTGCCTAACCTGAAGTCTTACTTCTTTCAAGGAATTGGAAAACCAGCGATTATTGGTTTTCAGATGATAACTACTGAATTTATCTATTAACTCTTTAACTAATATGGGTAAAAATAGCTCCCTAAAACAGTCAGGCTTCTGTAATATATTACAGTTAAATAATCCTTCTAAAGAATCATCCAAACTTCTGACTAATCGTTCAATATTACATCTCATCCAAGCGCGCACTTGCACTGTTCTTAAACAGCATCTGGGTTGGATTTACAGTAGGCACCACTAGAGCCAAAGCCTGTGTGGAGCACTTGGAACCAACAAGGTTTCAGGTGCAGGAGGCAAGGCATGGGCAGATGCCAGTAGTGAGTTATACAGAGGCCCAACGGAGTCAGTCGGTACCAGGACAGACCCCACTGGCGAAAGTCCAACTGGTGTATCCTGAGGCTCAAAGGGGGAAGAAGTCATTCCAGAGGGACCCAGAACATTCAGAAAAGATGCAGCACATACTTTATGATGGCCTCTATCTGTCATTCGGTTGGCAACAGCTTGGGGAATGCCGAGATCAGCCTCTGAATAGGCTCGGTGTTGGATGATAGATGCAGAGTCAGATCCTTCGACTACAGGCTGTGCAAGTTGTCCCTACAGCAGGAGTTAAAGGACAGAGACGAGTCTCACTTGGATTCCTTGTGTTTATGGCAAGATTGGCCTCTCATCTTCATCACAGACTTACACAAGTATGTAGATTTGGAGAGAGACAGAGTCCTAGAATGGACGAATGACTAGATGCAAGTCTATTTTCTTGAGAATGACATGCCCCGTTTCTAGCATTTGGCAACGTACAATTTCACCAGCTGCTCCCAGATGGCCTTGGTGTGCTTCAGGAAGCATTTGTCATAGGACCTCAACTAATTCTCAGAATGTGCTTCTTCCATAGAAATGCTGCTACAACCCCCATACACTTGGAAAATGTTACTCTTGATGCAGTCTTTAAGCCATATAGGAGCACACCAAATGGCTAATGAGTGTGTCCCAGTCAAAAACAGAGACACTTCAATGTGACTTGCAGATGGCAAAAAACTAAGAGTATAGTTCCTGTTCTCCTAAATCTTGGGGACCTTTTCAATGGCTCATCTGTTAAGCAATTGTATTACCCGAATCAAATGTTTCATGGGTAGCAGTCACAACGCCTTTGGACAAATAGAAGTTTTAGAAAAAAGGATTCTCAGTTTGTGCCCAAACTTGACAATGTTCACTATATAAACTTCCCAAGTGACAGTCTTCCAGGTGGGAAATTGGTTGCAAATTTTTTTCCCCACTGGGGTACTGTCATGTGTCCAAAGAGAATGGGAGTTACTGATTTGCCAGTGGCGCTTTTCCTGCAGCTGTGAAAGACTGCTAAGAACTTTTATTTTTCTGAGGCATTTGCTTCTATGCTGCAGTTGTTATTGTCTTTTGCAAGATGGGATATGTGCTATCTGCTTTCCTCCACCATACCTTTTTTTAGATAGCACAATAGGAAAATCTTTTCTTGTCTCCCGTTAAAGGCTTGTCCA
Organism: Lissotriton helveticus; assembly: GCF_964261635.1. Lineage (NCBI taxonomy): Eukaryota > Metazoa > Chordata > Amphibia > Caudata > Salamandridae > Lissotriton > Lissotriton helveticus. Next base: position 1,477,970,321 of record NC_136065.1, read on the forward strand.
GGATATGTTTTTGAGCTTGGGACATGAGGCACCTCATTGAGTGGATATGGAAAATGTCCAGAGTGTTACAAACTTGACGCTGGGAATGGTGGGGAACCATTAACCAGTCCTTGAGGATGGAGAGGTCCTATTCGGGAAGAGGGGGTGGAGGGTGAGAAGTCCTCTGGAACTAAATCCACAAAAACGTATAGGTATCCCACCTAGTGTCACAACAACATGACATGAGGATGGAGTGCTCGCCCTAGTTGAGCCCACCCTGACCTTTAGGAGTCAGGGAGAACCCAACGATGAAACATGACACTACTAGAGTGGGTGAGGTTTATTTAAAGAAAAGGAATCGTTTCCTTTCCCGCGCCTAGAGCGCGGAGTCGAGCTAGGTCAAGCACTCACCCTCAAGCCACATTGTCGTGACATTAGGTGGGATACCTCTATATTTTTGTAAATGTCCAGAGAGGCCAAACCATAACCTCCATGTTCCCTGGGAAATTGATCAGCAAAACATTCCAAGGAATCCCAAAGTTCTCAGTTGTAGAGGTTTAACAAAGTTCAGGACGTCATGAAGACTTTTTTACCCAAGGCATTTATCCATACGCTCTCTTTTTCTGACAGACCAAAAGAGGTGGCACCACCGGCACTGTAGTGCTTTTAAGTTGCAGTCACTATGAGTGAGTCTGCAGTTGGAACCTCTCTCAACAAAAACGCAACCAAACCTGCAGGACTTTACTTTTTTCCTGACATCTCTCCATAGGTTTGATGGAATGCAGAGAAATGAAAGTGTGCAATATGGCTCTAGTAAACCTGGAACCAAGCCTACCATGGCTGTAGCTTATGGTTTTGGAACTAAGGTTTAAAACATGATTGATGTTTCGTAAATAGGTGCTGATGCCTAAATATTTAGTTTAATTGCAACTTCTGGGTGAACTCGTGGAAGGATAAATTATCCACAGGTAAAACCTACGTGATCTGGCAGACAGCGCATTCAAATCCGATTTGAAGGAGGTATCTTTTCTAGGAGGAGTACAGGACCTAGATCTTCGTGACCTTTAGGATGCGCTTTACCTGGAATGAAGAGAATGATTATGCTTCTTGTTCTTTTTACTCACCAGTACTATTTCCCACAAATCACTACAAACATCTGTTTTTTTTCTCTCAGGTGTTGACAATGCTCTGCCTCAGGAATGCGTGGGAGCCGTTCAGTAGAGGGTTGAGGCTCAGGTGAAAACAAGACAATTAGGATCCGCCTCTAAGATCTGATCTTCTTGACAGAGGTTGGCATGATTGTACCTAAAGGACTTTTTTCTCCATAGCAAAGGCATTTGTCCAAGAGGGCAGGCAAAGTGGCGCAAAACAAAGTGGGGAGGAGAACCAACTCAAAGGAAAACTGAAAAACAGGCAGTTCAGGAAAAAAGTAAAATTAAGGTGGACAATGAGAAACTTCGAAAGAAAGCAAAATTAACCTAAATTAGGCAGCAGTGTCTCACTGACCCTGCACTGCATAACTTGAAAGCTGGCAGGCTCTAGAATTCCTTCAAAGGGAAGAGAGTGTAGAAACAGTGTGTCCCCAGTCTGTAAGACCCTACGCTCTCCTATTAATTTGGAGCTGTAAAAAGGGTCTAGAACAATGGTGTTTTCAGCTCAATTTAGTGTAATTTAATTTGCATAACAGAATTTGCTTTTTAAAAGCAAAAGTAAATGTATCGGGTTTTTTTAATAGTGTTACGGGAGAAACTTCACAGAGATATTCTACTGTTCATGGCTATCAGAGAGAATCCCGCGATAGAGAACATATGGTTTGCTGCATCAAATCCAAACCATTTAAAATCTTAAATTCTCTTCTAGGAGGCTGCATATCTCCAGTTTACCTGCATATATACGGGCTTTCTGATAATTCACCCGTTTTAATTATAATCTGCATGTTGCGGGGTTGTATTTTAACAGCACGTAAAACAACATGAATCACATTCCGGCAAAAGCAGTCATGATCTTTCACATAAATATGAGCTTTGTAAAAGGTAAGCTACCGATATTCCTTTTAAACTTTGCTATCTCTGTAAAAAGTATGAGCGGACGTTTATTTACGAGTTCCTACAATGTAGCCGAAATCTCAAGGTAATACTTTTATTTTAGACCAATAAATTTAGAAACTGTGAGGGTTCAACTGTTCCCTTTTTTTCATTAGTGGCAAAATGAACCACCCCAAGCGTGTGCAAAACTAACTTTCCCTTAAGTAATCTACATTGCAGTCTATAGTGTCTATTTTACTCAAAGAAATACCACATGCAAGCCCATTATTTGCTTTGTCTGCCCTAAAATTGGTTTCCAAAATATTTGGACCCAATTACAGGACCACGAAATATGGAATAAATGCCTTGAGTGTAATTTCCCAAGCTTCACTTGGTGGCGAGTAGAAAGAAACACAGAGTTCATAATAGTCTCTTTATGGAATTTGAAAACTAAGGTTTTAGAATTGCAACTGAAATGTCTTTAGCAGATCAGGTTCCCATGAAGTCACATAACTGAACTTTTCATTAGTGTAACATGCCTCGAGAGCTCTACATAGGAAAGGCATCTGAAATATTGATTGAATTTGGGTACTTCCTTTTTAGGTCTCGCTGAGCCAGCGCAGGCGCTGCTCTGCGAGACATTTAGTTAGTGGCTTTTCAAAGTGCTACTACAATCTTTTCCTGTCCTCAAGCTTGCGTTCACGAGCATGTACACGTGCGCAGCCGCCATGTGGCTTTCATGGCTCATTAAGCCTTGCTCTCCCAAGTGCCTCGCTCTGCCCCTCCCCCACCACAGAGCACGTCCCTGCCATCACTTTCGCTTTCACGGCCACGTTACTTTCACGGCCACACGGGCAATGCTAGTTATATTTTTGTACAGGGTTCTTGCAGTAAAAAAAATAATTGTAATGACATGGCAAGGCCTGGCCTGTGTTCTTCGGCAATTTCTTTTTTTTTTTTTTTACATTGCCATTTTATAGAGATTCCAATTCGGAAAATCAGTTTATTGCTCGTTCTCTCTTTGGCTGTTTTAGCCTCCTAAGACCGACCTCAAATACTTCTGTATGCTGGACACCAGCCTGCAAAAACCATGTCGTTATTGCGAATTGTTAACCATTTACCATAAATCTAAGCCTTTTATTCTGAATAGACAGTGTGCTGCGCTGGAATAGAATGTCTTTGTGTTATTATTAAAGTAAATGGAAGTAATAACTTAAGTTTTCCAATAAATTACTTCAGCTATATTCTGTAGCTATACCTTACCTGCTTGGCAAGTTGCCTTGGATATTGTCAGGTATCTGAAGGTTTTTTGTTTCTTTGTAGCTGACTGTTCATGGGGGCGCCTGCCTTCATTGTTTCGAGGTCTCTCGCCAGATAAATGCGTATTAATTCTAACAATTTCTATTACCCGTCCTTATGCTTGTGTCTAATTTCTGGGTGAAGTCTCTCGCATATGCCTGAGAGTGTTGGAAGGGCATCTATAGCATTACAGAGAATGTCATAACTAGTATCTGGAAGCACTTGAGATTTGGTGGCGTCCTCGTAATTGTTTTTTAAATATAGTGATATTTCTAACTACCAGTGATGGAGCTCTAGAGGAGTACATGTATGAAACTAAATAACATTTTCACAGGGGAAATACCATGTGAATGCCTTCTTATCTCATGTTGTCCTCTTTTTTAGTTTGCAGGGTTTTGGCTGCCCACTGAAAAGCTAGGTCTTCTTGGGAGGTCACGTTAGTTACTTGGTCTTGAGCAGCCTCGGCTCATACCATATCAGTGTATAGGTTTGTCTTAATAGTTCATCGCTAATTTACCTTCACTGTCTTGCATCTGTTCCCTACACATTACTTCCTGTTGTTATCTGTTTCCATGACTTGCTTTTCTCGTTGACTTTGTGTTCTCTTCGATAGCGCGTTTTATTTTTTTGCGCATTGTTTGAAATTCAGTCTTCCTCTTCTAAAATGGAATATATACTTGGCCTGAGAGGGATTTGGTATTAATGAGAAATTTATATATTACTAACTTCATTGGAACACATATTCCTGAGGCGCAGCCTCGTAGGCTCGATTGGGAGTGTAATGTACTCAGTTGTTTTGTAGATCCGCTCATTGAGATAGGTCACCTTTTATTTACATACAAGACATTGCAAGCCACATCTCTTGTAAATGCCTCCATTTTCCATTTAACTGACCTGCATAGATTATCTCGCCAGTCTTTCTATTTGAACTGTAGTGTATTTGAAAGAGTACACCTCTTAATGAGACCTGAAGTCCTTGTGCTTTCAACAAAGATGACAGTTTGATTTTTTAAGCCTTTAGAATAGACTAGTATCTAAGCGTTCTGTGCACTAAAATGGCTGCCCTGTTGGTAGAGAGTTAATTTTAAACTGCACTGGTTTAATGTGCACTTTCAATAGTCGAGGTCATCTCTGTGAAATGTTGCACCTCTTTCATGTTTCTGGTAATTTACTGTATACATTTTCTTTGTCATGTTTGCTTCCTAAGCATATTTCTGTTGTAAATAGAGGTAGGATGTAATTTGGCTCATTATATAATCCTTTCCTTCAAATGATTACTTTTAATTTCGGGTTCACGTCGCTATTGCAGTGAAGAAAAGTTTCCCCATGTTCAGTGCAGAGTGTGCGATTGTCTTTCTGAAAGTACAGAAATACGTTGCGATATGTGGCATGGTGTGTTCAGGCTCTTAAATGTCAGATGCACGTTCTGCTATTCAGGATCCTTGCCCGGCCTTTTAAAACAAATAGGAGCAAAGTTTGTTTCGGCCCATTGGTCCTTGGGATGTGACCTCCATCTGAGTCAATAGGTCTCGCTTTTGGTACCTTATAAGTATTTAGCCATGCAACAGTTGATGCTGTTGCACCAAGGATATTATGCTGCATAAGTAAATACTTATAAGGTCCCAAAATTGAGACCTATTGGCTAGGCCAATGCTTGTTACTTTTCCATTGATGCAACTGATGATAGCTAAACTTCTGATAGCTAACACTTCAAACTGTATTTCATAATAATTAATTTCTCCTTTGGACAACAAGCTGTAAGCGTGCCATCCTCATTTTTTTCCGCATTTCTCACTACATTTTTCCACAGTCAAGGCTAATATCTAGGCTGTCTGTAAAAAGGTTAAATGGAGAAGGAAAGGATGTGATTTCTATTTGCACCATGCTAGGTTCCAGTAAACACAGTGAAGAACTGTTTTAACGAGTCTAAATGTTTTTGAAATACTCAAGTTTTTTTACCTCTTCTATTAGTTAGACTTGAGTTATAAGCACCAATATATACCTTTTAAACGAAAGTCAGCTGAAGTGAGGCTGGTGTATGAGACTCCGAGCAGGTTACATGTGAGCATGTGTGCACAGAGCAAGCAAGAGGGCTGAGCGTGTGGGACTAGTATTTAACTCAGCCCGGTGTCTGTACAAAGTAAGCCTAACAGAGATCTGGCATTTAAAAATTGTGCAAGACCTATAAATGATGAAATTAATGAAATGAAAGAGCTTTTATGAAGCGCATGGCTACCAAAGGCCTCCCAGTGCTACAAGACACACCTAAACCAGAAACAATAACAAGATCAACCAAACAGAAAAGTTTTAAGGAGTTTTCGGAAGCGAAGATGGTTGGCCTCTAGACGAATAAAGTCTGGCAGTTGATTCCACCTTTGAGCGGGAATGACCGAAAAAAGACGACCCCCAGTCCTGGCTCGCTTAAATCTCGGGACAATAGCGAGCTGTTTCGACTCGGAGCGGAGGGATCTTCTAGGGACATATAGAGAGACAATGGATTGGAGAATCGGTGGCAGGTTAGACGCTAGAGATTTGTGGACAATGCATAAGGCTTTAAATTGAACTCTTTTGTCAAAGGGCAGCCAATGCAGAGCTCTAATGTTTGGCTTAGCAGATTCTCTGTTATGAGCATGCATCAAAAGTCGTGCCGCACAGTTTTGGATCGTTTTTTTTTTTATGGTAAGACATGAGGAGCCCAGGTACAGCACATTGGCATAATCAAGCCTTGATAAAAATCAAGGCTTGGACTAGGAGTTTCCTGGCATTAAAAGGCAGGAGGGGCAGGATCTTCCTAATCTTCTTAAGAATGCCATAGCATGATCCAGCCACCCTGGATGCCGGAGTCTTAAAGCTCAAATTATGATCAAGCCATACTTCCAAGCTTTTTACTTGGTCTTGGGTGGCAGGCATATCTCCCATACATTTCGGCCGGAGAGAGTTATTCACCAAACCAATAGTCTTTCCCAAAAACATCAACTCAGTTTTAGCCGAATTCAGTTTGAGGAAAGAAAAGTCCATCCAAGCCGAAACTTTCTCCAGGCAGTTCGCCAGGATGGACTTATCGTTGTTCATCAGATTGAGAGACACAATAAGCTGAGTGTCGTCAGCGTATGTGAAAATCTTAACCTCAAACGGCTCAACGATCTCAGCTAAGGGACGCATATAGACGTTAAAAAGTGTGGGGCTCAGTGAGGAGCCCTGAGGAACCCCACACTGTAATGGCATCCAGTCAGAGGTGGCGTTGTTCTCAAACACAAGAAAAGAACGCTCGGCAAGAAAGGACTCCAGCCATTTATGGAAGAGGCCCGTCACTCCAATCTCTCTAAGTCTTACCAGTAGAAGCTGGTGGTTGACCGTGTCGAAGGCTGTGCTGAGATCAAGCAAAATGATCGCAGCGGAGCCTCCGGAGTCAAGGATTTTTTTGGCCTGCTCGACGACTGATAGGAGGGAGGTTTCGGTACCCTTTTGGGGCCTAAAACCCGTTTGAGATGGGTGAAGACAGTGATTTTTCTCCAGAAAATCCGAGAGCACAGAATTTACGTGCTTTTCGCAAATTTTGGCGATCCCGGGAAGAAGCGATATTGGTCGATAATTAGAAAGGACTCTGGGGTCAAATTAAGGCTTCTTCAATAGGGATTTAACCCTAGCTTGTTTCCACTGGGAGGGGACAATCCCAGAGGAGAGAGAGCTGTTAACAAGATCTAAAAAAACAGGGGCGACTGAGTCAAACACCTGAGAGAGCATGCGGGGGGGGGGGGGGGGGGTGCTGCATCACTAGGGGAGCCAGATTTTAAACGCTCCAGTAGTCATTTTAGAGTATCCATATCCATAGATGGGATAGAGTCAATAATAGGGTATGGGGGAGGGGGGAAATCTCTAATAGAAGGAGGGTTAATCACGTCTCCTGGGGAAGGAGGGGAGGAAAGGCTTGGTAAATATCCTGAATTTTCTTATGGAAGAAGATCGCCAGATTATTGCAATGGGCATCTGCATCGTCCGAGGGTCTGGAGGGCTCAGGAGAACAAGTAAGGGATTTTGTGATTTTAAAGATTTCACAAGAGGAATTCGTCGCCGACAGTATTTTATTAGTGAAGAAATCGGATTGGGCAGATCTGATCTTGGCTTTATAGGCCTTAACAACTTCTCTATATTGAATTTTCTCCTGAGTTGAAAACTCCTTTCTCCAGGTTCTTTCATGGCGCTTACAAAGCTGTTCCATCTCCCCGAGTTTCGGGGAGTACCAGGCAGCACCATGATCTAATTTTCTGCTATAAGACCACTTTTTAGGAATATGGCTAACAAGTGATGTCTCTAGCCATTGATTAATTTTAATGTTATCTGAAAAGTTGGAGGTAGAGCTAACTGATTTGGCTATGATGTCTGGAAGTTCCATTTTGAAACTGATACAAGGGCCGGGTGGACGATAAATGAGCGTACCCGAGAAGGAACATGTGGGGGCAAAAAAACAACTCGCACATTCAGGAATCAAACTGTTGTTAATTTGACAATGATAGCTGTCTCTATATATGATGGCTAACCCCCCACCACGTTTTCCCACTCGGTCTTGCCTCTGGATAAGATAACCTGAGGGGAGCGTGGAAACTACCACAGTGTCTGCGGTACTGGTAAGCCAAGTTTCCGTTAGGAACAATACATCGAATATGTGTTCTTCCAAAAGTAACTTTAATTCAATAGAATGCTTAGGCAGGGAGCGACAGTTCAACATAGCCATTTTAAAAGTCCTATTGACAGAGAGGGCAATAATAGCAGCAGGCTCAATAGAAGACTGAAAGCTAAAGGGGCAGTGCAAACATTTGGGAATCTCAGTGTCAGGTGCCATAGAATGGCGGCAAGTCCCAGCGACACTCCTTCTGAGCTGGAATAGATGGGAGAGATAGTACAAGCGCTGATCTGAGACCGGAGGGCCAGGGGTCCCGGCCCCTGGGCCCATTCGGTCGTGGACGGGCGCAGACCGGCTTGCTTTAGGCGCGCCTTTGGAGTGTCAGCGGTGCGGCCCGTCATCCGCCCCTTATGAGGAGTGGTGATAGCCGGTACTGGCGCAGCTGGGATGCCGACCGAGGTTGCTTTCCTTTCAAAGTTCCCCCGGAGCACTGAACACAGCTCCTAGTCCCCAGAAAGAATTGCAAGACTTGTGAAGGCGGCGAAAATGGAGTGCAGGTGAAAACAATTAAAAACAGTAATTGACAAAATCTAATACGTTTGTCAAACACAGAAAGAGACAATAGTAGCAGCCTTTGTACCCAATCGAGCCGCTATTGCAGGATTAGGTGAATCTTGTGCTGCGCGGCCGCTTCGTCTGCCCCTTATGAGGAGTGGTGATCGCCGGTACCGCCCCAGCTGGGATGCAGACCGAGGTTGCTTTCCCTTCAAAGTCCCCCCGGAGCATTGAACGCAGCTCCTAGTCCCCAGAAACAATTGCAAGACTTGTGAAGGCGGCGAAAATGGAGTGCAGGTAAAAACAATTAAAAACAGTAATTTACAAAATCTAATACGTTTGTCAAACACAGAAAGAGACAAGAGTAGCAACCTCTGTACCCAATCGAGCCGCTATTGCAGGATTAGGTGAATCTTGTGTATTTAGTGTTGGTGACTGCACTGGTTGGGGATTTATTAGCACGGGTGGCATTTCATACTAATTGAGTTACATGTGGGCAGCACTTACCCCTCAACTCTCTTTAGTAGACTTCAAAGTAATTTTGTCTCTTTTATTCCATTGTATCGGTAATTTATCCCACAAAGATGGAGGGTGGATCTCTGATGTCGCCCTGATGATGACCCTATATATAAATTAATTCATCCAAGAGGGGGGGGGGGTGACTATTTGGTACTTTTGGACTGTGTTTTTTTATTATGCACCCAAAGACAACTAATGACCAATGTAATCATCTCTTATTAGGAGTCATGCGTTTAGCAGCCAACAGACAGTTTCTTTGTTTGGATCTGTTTTGTCTATTTTGTTTCACTTTGTTTGTTCACCACTCAGAGGTACTGCGTCGTCACACCTTATCTTTGGAGCGCCTTTTATATTTCTCTATCGTTTTGCTACTGACATATAAAGTGAATGTGATAAGTGTCACTGATCATTTGCTGGTCTTAGCGGTTCACAGCAATAATTACAGATGACAGATCATAGAGTGGATTTCCCCACCTTTACTAAGTTTGTATTTTAGATCCTTTAAAAAGTCTGTTATGATATCACCATGGTTCTAATACTGATCGTTATACCCAGAGTGAAAGGAACACTGTCAGGAACTAGCTGATTGCTCCTGCCGAGGGTTCGGGACTACAAGTCCCAGAATGCTCAGCGGGAGGAGGAGCGGTTAAAATGATCCCCGCGCACTTCCGCGCGTGCGTAATTCAGTGATTACTGCGGAGTCTGTTTGGAACAGGAAGCAAGAAGACGAGCTGACGGAGAAGCGGTTTCAGTGTTTGGGGCGAGGATTCACCCAAAGCGGAACCGGCAACAACGGAGCTCATCCACGTCAAGGTAGGGAGAGAGGAGTCGGGTCTCGGCTCTGTCTCTCGGCTCTACCGCACATTTGGGAAACATTCACGGAGCAATTCAAGGGAACTTCCGTGAGGCAACAGAGCACTCCCCCTTGCTCAATTCGACATTTAAGGGAAGTTTTGCGACAGCGGTACTACTCCGGACGGATGGCAATAGATACATTTTGCACATTAATTTTATTTGTTTGGACAGCGTGTTGATACCCCCGTGAGGAGGAGCGCTGAAAGGGTATTGCGAGTTGGACTTTCATTTATAGGACAGCGTGTTGATCCCCCGTGAGGTGTGTCGCTGAGTGAGAATGTTGGATATAATTTCTATGTACCCCCAGTGACTTCGGAAGAGGGCATTAGCATAATAGGGTATTACCTTCGAGACTTCCTCTACCCATGAATCCGAGGAACAGAGTTTCCTGGTAACCGGATAGGGGTGTTTATTTTGGCTGTGGTTTCTGGCTTTTGAAGAGGCTGTGCTGTTTTCATCTCTCTGGCGAGGAGTTATGATTTTTATATTTGATTACCTGGCATGAAGGTCTGAATCAAAGGTAATCAAGGTTTAGTGAGACCTAATGAGAGTAGACATATATGTGTATGTGGTATGTTAATGTTGCCTGCCTGTGTATTACAGATCCTTTGTCCCCGCAGCCCCCTTCCGTCCTTTATCCCCTGCCTGATCTGACTAGAACTCTGTGTTTATCATTCTGAGTCTGGAACGATCTGGAAGTGGAACCCTTATAGCATCTTCCTGACCCTGAGGAGCGTGAGACGCCTGACAAACACAGTGTTGCCCCATTGTTGCTAATTAGTATTACGACCGGGTTCAGAAGAATTTAGCATTACGCTGTGACTACTAGACTAGACGTCCTATGACGAACATACTAAAAGCCGAACAATTATACCTAACAATATCGCCCTGAAGAAGCCCCAGGCCTGCTGGCCGCTCAGGGGTGAAACACATGTTGGCTGTTCACTCTAACGTGTCAATAAATACGTTTTGCATTGAAATTTATTGGAATTATTCCAAAGAATTAATATTCAAACTTTCAAGCCCCAGCACAACCTTTTCTCTCTACGTTAACAAGGGGGTAAGGGGTGTCCCCCTTCATGTGGGCTGAAACGCAAACTGATTGGAAGCTCATTGAATTGGTCAGTAAGGGTTGGTGACCTAGTTACCCCTTCAACTTGTGCTACTAATTAGTATTATATGAATTTGAATCAGCATTCAAAATAAATATCCTCAATTTCTTTTTGAGTATAGTGAGTCTACAGTGCTTTACGGTAGTCACCCTGTAGGTGAAAGCTGCGACAAAGCACCAACTCTACACTGGCTCAACCTAGACAGAAGCTTAACATCTCTTTCTATACGTATAGAAAGGTTCTGAATTTAAATAAATATGCATTATTTACACAGCTTCATGTACTTTGGATGTTCGAATATATTCCCAAGTGAGCCCCCAAATAAATTCATTTTTTTAAATATCTACTGGGCCAAGTAAATGACTGCTGGCCACCAGGTCAATTGAACACGGTTTTGACCCGCACAATAGCCCCTTTTGGAGGGGATTAAACCTTCTGGGAGAAGAAGAGGGTGGGAAAACCCACACTTACAGACAAGCCTGGGCATGCCCTTTCCCAGAGAAACAAACGGAGGCATCCATACCTCAGACTCCACTCACTAGAGGGCCTCTCCTTTGAAGTTTTGAAGAGCAGGAATCACCATGCTATTTCTGGGGCAGAGGAGCTAAAAGCTCTGGAGAGCTGAGGAATTGTGTCTAAACAAAAGGTGAATTTGCCATCTTGAAAAATACCATCATGCATTGCAGGGGATGAGAACCCCCTGTCTTTCCTGAATGTCCAGATTACTTACGCACAAGTAGCTGCAACTTCAAAGGAAAACAGGAACCTAGAAGAATTTCTTCAGAGGGAGGCTCCGTGTTTCCATCCTATACCATTCATTTATTGCTCCGTCTCAACTCCATTGTAATTGTAATGCAAGAAGAGAAGCTAAGAACCCAAAACATAGCATTTGACATTTTGAATTAATTGGGTTTATCTTTTCACAGTTACAAGAACCACCTTTTCTATTCTCAAACATTTTAGACAAATTGAATTTGAAAGTTGTTTCTTATAGGAGTGACATTACAGATTTTGGGATATGTGTCTAGTGAGCTCTTCAACATACAGGAATAGTGGAACACAATCTGTACTGAAACTTGTTATCCTCTATAAAGAGGAACCTAGAGACCAAATCCTGAAAAACTCCTCCAGTATAGCACATAACTGTAACGTGTTCTGTAATTTGCAAGGCACAGAGGCCAAATATAGGTTTATAGTGATGTACAATATATAGCAAAGTAGACTAGGGTCCACTATAGCGCTCTGCAGGAGAAGTCACACGTCATCATTTGTCTAAGGCTCACGAAGGCTCTTCAGCCCAAAATACATCTCTACAGCTATATATATTGACACAGCCTTTTACTATTGGACACAGTATAAATCTAGATCTCTACAGGACAAGTTACAGCTCGCCATTTGTACACGACTCAGAAAGACTACGCTGCCAAAGATACAGGTAAACATCTATGGACAATACAAAGTACTGTACGCTTGAACACAGTATAGAGCTACAGCTCTGTACAAGTTACACCTCGCTATCCATCCAAGTTGCAGAAAGGCTATACTGCTTAGGATACAGTTATACAGAAATGCTCAATACACAACACTGTACCCTTGGTACACACTATTAAGGCAGTGCACTGCGGGACAAGTGTCAGCGAACCATCTGTCCAAAGCCTGGGAGGACTCTGGGGTCCACACTAAATCTAGAGCACTGTACATGTGGGTACACTACAGAGGCAGACCTTTATAGGACAAGTTAAAGCTCACAATCTGTTGCAGACTCTGCTGCCCAGGATAGGTCTACGCCATTGTACACTCAGTAAACATGAGAGCCAGAGGAATGCAGAACAAGTTACAGACTGCCATTTGTCCTAGGCTAGGGAATGTTCAACTGCAGAGGATACATGTGTACAGCACTACATATATACTCAGCACTGTATCATAGTATACACAAGAAACCTAGAACTCTCAGGGACACGTTATAGCTCACCATTGGTCCAAGGCTCGGCCAGGCTCTGCTGCCCAGAATAAACCTACAGCACTGTATATTGGCACAACACTGAAGCACAATATAAATGCTACAATATCTGAAAATGTTGTGCGATAAGTACAATACTAAAAGTGAGCAAAATGTTTCTCACCCCAAGAGCAGAGATGAGCTGCAGTGAACAAACTCAATCAACACAATATGCTGTCTCGAGCCGGAATCCAGAGATGTTGAATTAGAAATGATCTAGACCAATACATAACCTCTCTTGGCAACTATTTTTTTTTTTATGAAAGGCCTCTTGCTATAAGTGATAGCAAAGTTACTGATGAGCAGTGGAAAGGTTCCAGCCAGAGGAGATCAGAATGAAAGTTACGATGTAGAGATCTGTATGCCAAAGCGTGGTCCACCTTGATATTGACTCAACAATATCACAGGAAAATAATATAATTTCTACAATATTGTGGTGTGCAGAACATCAAGAGACATAATATTGAAGGTATGAATATCTGTTTTTAAACATGACGATGTCCGCATTCCATGCGCGGGGTAGGGAGGTGGAGCTTCGATGGTTGGTCTGTTGCCGCTGACCAGGGAGAGATGGTCCGTTGAGTCCTGTTGTTGCTGCAGAATAAACCTATCTTGGCAGTATACCTAATGGTTCACAGCAACTCTTTTACATCCGTCTCTTCTCTTTCGAGTTTTCTTTTGCTAATTGACCTAGTCATGAATCATTGTTTCTCTTACTTTCCATCTTTGATTTTACAGTTTGTAAGAGGTCCTTGCTGGCTGTAACTCATACAGCTACATATGGACAGGGGCCTTCTACGATTTTTATTTCAACATGCTAGATTGCAGTTTACTATAGAGCAATGGCAGGACCCGTTAATTGACATGGTCCGGGTTTAAATTATCAGAGTTAAAGATGGAGTAAAAAGACCATGCAATTGATATTATGCAGGGAACTTGGAAGCTATGCCTAAGTAGGCAGAACATGTTCAGTGACACCATGCTGTAAACATTAGGACTTTCAATTTCAGCAAAAAATGCAACCATTCTTGGTCAGAAAAGTATTTTCTGATATTGGTAGGGTGAGGTCTATGTGCCTAGAAACTGAAACATGTGAGGATGTTTTTTATTCTTTGGAGCGTACTCAAGAAATCATCTATATACCAGTTGTGAGATTCCTGCAGCCCACATGCATGCAACTTACAGTGCTGTCATTTTTATCCTTGAAAAGTGTTCATTATCTCACCAAAGTTTATCTTAAGGTTTCATTTCTGTGCCTTGAGGGATAGAAAGTAAGGTCTACGTCTACAAAAATATTATCAGGAAATGGGCCTATGCTTTAGCATGGCTACACTGATTTGAGAATATTTCACTGGTCAACTGAACCCCACTAGTTGCGTCCCGGACCCCCCAGATACAGCACCTTCACATACAGCACCCTGGAGCTGCATGCTGTAGTCAAGGAATGGTTTTGGGAACTAGAGACTAGGTAGGTAAGTAGGAAAGAGAATTAGAACCAAAAGACCCCGTTTACGGCCCAGGCAGCAAAGTGCATCCGCAGCCACCAAAACAAGTCAAAGACAATGTGATGGAACATGCGCCTCTCATGCCCTCAAGTTTAATAACTGAACAAAGAACAGCATGTTGTTGGTGTATAAAAAGTTTATAATCATGCCAACCCTTTCATAAACTTTTTTCAATATGAATATAAAATGCATGTTTTTACTTACATGGTAATAGTTCTCTGTCAGCTGTCTCGGTACAGCTGGGGTACGGATAAAAAAGATTTCCTTTTTCCAATGGATATGGAATTATCCTAAATGCTGAGAAAGAAAAAAACATACATTAAAATCTCAATTTCATTTTATATCCATTAACAACATTCCAGTCCAAGTGAAGGCAGATTTCGGTTTAAAATGGGCCGGGAATGTGAAACGTTATTGGATGAGAGTGATACAATAAGTAACTTGCCATGAACCTACTCCGGACCCATGTCCCGCATGGAACCCCGTCCAAACTGTCAGCCGTAAGGCAGCCCAGTCTCTAACACCTGCTTCCCCCAAATGAACATGAAACTCATGGTTTACATCGCTCGTGAGTCGCCTATGTATATTTGTACCTCGTGTTGTGGTAATCTTTTTAAAAGTACTGATGTTTAACGGTATAGAAAAAGCGTATAGAAAAATGCACATGTATATATTTTAAACATAGAATTATAGATGGATTACAGTCAATTATGCAGATGTTTTTCACAGAGGGATTTGAGTAACACCAAATAAACGAAAGCAGAAATCCAAGGTGTACTGTACTTCAGTTTTTATCCATCTCTAATATTATGTTATCTATGGCCCCTAAAATCATCTGCCCCCACCTCCAACTACTGCACGGGACAGAGGATAATGGGAGAGCTTGTTATGAATGAGCCACTCTTGTGGTCCGGTACTTGATGATGACCATCAACCATCACCATCTTAAACTGACATTAGCGTGTTATTTTATTCAAGTCTTAATGTAGAACAATAGGTATATACATACCTGCCTAATGAGAACAATTATGTAGAATAGTACCTTTTGATATGAGCTCTTACCATTGACTTTGACATGGCTTCGTGCTTTTTAATTTAATCTTGCTTCACGGCAGTGCTTGCTATTGGCTTTGACATAATCTTAGATGACCTTGCTTACTAATTTTGCTTTGCTTTAAGCTTCGTTATGTGCATGACAGCGCTTGCAGAACTGACTCCATTTTCTCGACTGTCGCCATTTTCTGTGCTTCACAAAGTGGGGAGGGCATGTTTTGCTCCTCACTTGTTTTTTGCAACTCACTGACCAGAGTGAACTGGATATTATCTATGGAATGTACAAACTCCGCCTCGAAGCCAAAATACAGAGGCTACTGGTACGATCCATCCCAGTTTTCCAATGAGAAAGGGTCAAGGCTTTCTAGAAGCTTCGTTTCACGTTAGAAATGGTATTAAAGCAAGGGGCCTCCGCGGGCCAGACGGAAGTGCACCACAGAATAGACGTATTGCTGTGGACGGCGAAGGAATTTCTGGCCTGGTAGAACCCTGTCGAGGCTGCAGAACCAGACTCCCCTCAGCTTGGGTTGGCAGGATGGTGCTTAATCAGTCAGTGAGGTGTTCCTAAGCCTAACCTTTTTCTTATTTCTTTCTATTCTTTGCCACTCTTTTTTTATTCCATTTCCATTCATTGTTACATATATATTGCATCCTGTTTTGATAGTTTATTCCAATTATCCATTTGTTACTTGGGAGTCTGCCATGACTAATGCATTCGGCCTGCCTTTGTTGAAATAGTGTATTAATACATTTATACGTGTTACATTCCATACATTTGGATTGGTGTTATTACCTCGCCTTGGGGAAATGCTGGGTTTTGCCTTGGTCCAAGGGAGTGTTGTGGTTAGGATGTGTCCATTAAGTGAAAAGCAGATTCACAACATCTTGGCGTAGTCTGCAGGATTCGAAAGGTTGGATTTACGGGGAAGAAATATGTTTTCTAGAAAATAAAAGGAGGACTCCCAGATACCAATTGAGATTCCTGGATGGGAAACGGCCCCATCTGGGGTGCTTGCCCACGAGTGGGCTAATTGTGCTGGATTGAGTGAGAATTGGAGTGCCTGTTTGGCTGACGCTGAACCAGCCCAAGTGGTTGCGTGGTTGCAAAAAGTGCCTGTGAAAAAAGGAGAAGAACTCTCTACATTAAGAAGAAGGGGTTGGAGTCTCCTAAATGCTTATAGAATTATGCATGAAAAGTATGTGCAGCTGCAAAGTGAGTGTGAGAAATTAGAGAAACAATGTGTTGAAACCAAGAATGCTCTACAATGTTAACCTGTCAGAATAAATTATTGCTAGACAAGATGGAAACCCATTACACAGTAGCTGAAAAGCCGCAGTTCGAATTGCAAAGTATAAATATAGGAATAGAAGAGGAATGGTTAATAAGAAGAAAGTGCGCTTAGCTATTGCGATGGTTGGAATTGACTGCGACCCTGAAACGTGGGATGGAAATATTTGGGATTCCTCAGAGTTTTCGGACTCCAGTGGAGAATGTGATAAGGTTGAAGAATGTAACCAGGCTGAGAAGCAGGGTGAGTCAGGGGGACGCAAAGTGGTTCATGCAAAAAGAAAAATTGATGGGACAGAATGCAGAACAATGTAATACATTCACCCCAGTCCAGAGATCTGGGCCTAAATCCATAGTTTTTTGCTCACCATATGTGACCAGGGGGGCCGGACTGGGATCGAAACGGACTCACTGGATGACAAGGGTGACCTGATCACATCTCTCTCCCCTCTCTTTTCTCGGCAGCAGGACAGCTGGACAGTTCCGGATGTACAGCCGAGCCACGATGATGAAGAAAAACAACACTGTTTCTTTAACTGGGGGGAGTTCGCCCTAAGCCACGCCCCACGCGATGACGAGGAAGGGGATTGGCTGGTAAAACCAGGAAGAACACGGAAGACGGCGCGCTTGGATCCCAAAGAGGTTGGAGAAGCCAAAAGTTTCGAGTGCCAACCAGAACCGAAGGAAACCTGAGAGGAGGCAGAGGTGGAGCGTTCACAGGAGATACCAGAGCCAGGAGGCCAACGTCCCTGTGTGTCGCCCAGCCACGCCCCAGGAGGAGCGTGGCTCTCACAGGTACGCGAGCGTGTGAGGGGTTGGGTGGGTAAAGGAAGGAAGCCCCGGTTCTAATTGTCGGGCTCCTGGTTTCTCCACTCCCTGACCCTGCGCACAATAACCTCACACAAAGAAGCAGAGCACTGTGTGAATCCTCACACCTTTCCCTTACTACACTGTACATATTGAACACCCCACTTAAAACACAACCTTTTTCTTTCTCTACCCGGCATTCCTCTTCACGCCGCATCCCCTGGAGACATCGCACTGGAGTGGAGACGGAGAGTGAGGACCTCGCCGAGGGATCGCGTTACGCCAGAGAAAGCCTCAGAACCACCTCTACCCTATTATAGACGTATTACCAATAAAAAGCGTGTGTTAAGACCAATAAAACCTGTACAAATCTCATCCAGTCTCCCTGTGGTTTCTCCTACCTCGCCACACCATACAATTCCAGTTTGGACCCAGCCATATGCAAATCAGTCTTGATCCTGCGCCCAATGGGGCGTGAGTCCCGTGCTCTCCATGCCACTGGAATCAAGCTATCCTGGCTGAAAGCCCGAAAAGGGTCCTAGGATGCTTGTTTCCAGTTCAGGGAGGAACTGGCTTGACAGTTCGGGCTGGACCGTTCCCATGGGGCACAGGGTCAAGACTGATTTGCATATGGCTGGGTTCAAACTGGAATGGCATGGTGAGCACAAAAATGATGGATTTAGGCCCAGATCTCTGTACTGGGGTGAATGTATGACATTTGTTAGACCTGGCATCATTGGCGTGAGTCTCCCTTACATTTTGTTGGATTGCCTCCTCTGTTTTGATATGTGTTTGCTGGTTATATGCTTTGGGCACTGTGCCACTGCTATTCAGTGCAACAGTGCAAGTGCTCCCTATGTTAAATTGATGTATTGATTAGTGATTCCATGATTGGGTTATTTGATTTACTTGTCAGGCCCCAGTACAGTGCACCGTGTGTGCCCAGGGAATGTAAATCAAATGCTTCTGGTGGGCTTGCAGCACTGGTTGTGCCACCCACAGAAGCAGCTTGTAAAGTGTGTCTCAGGCCTGCCATTGAAAAGCCTGTGTGCAGTCTGTGACTGCCATGTCGATTTGGCAAGTGCAGTCACTTGCCAATCCCTAAACCTTCCCTTTGCTTCATATCAGACACCCCTATGGTAGGCCCAAGGGCAGGGTACATTGTAAGTATAAGGTAGGACATGCCCTGGTGTGTGTAACATGTCCTAATAGTGAATTACAGCCATTTTCGTTTGTCACTATTGCAAGGCTACCTATTCTCCATAGGTCAAAATGGGCAGTTAGATTATTACATCTTAGAATCCTAACTGACTCAGGGAACATGATAGAAATTCGAATTTAGTATGCCTGAACTCAGAATGATAAAATACATATTTTAGTAAAGCTGGTTTTCACATTCTGTGTTTGAAAATATCACTTTTAGAAAGTAGGTATTTTCCTGTCTAACTATCCAAAGACAGCCTCTGCTAGGCAGTGTATTCCTTGTCTGGAGTTTGAGTGACAGGGCTGGTGGATTCCAGGAGACAGGCTGGGGCAGTCCAGTGGTGAATAGAGAGATCTGCATCTAGATGGGAGGGAGGAGTTGCACCTGGGACCTGAATAGGGTTGGGCCTTCCTTCCACAATGCTGGCTCCACTTCTTGTGGTGTGTCTGATGTCTCTGCCCTGCACTGTAAAAGAAGAGAAGGAATCATGTCAACAAAGTGCTCCAGGGCTGTGCTTTCCCTCCACAATGCTGGCTCCACCTCCTGTGGGGTGTCTGATGTTTCTACCATGCACTGTGAAAGGAAAGAAGGAGTCCTATAAACGGAGTGCTCAGGAACTGGTTTGGACTGGGCAAAGGCCCCTCTGCCTTCAGAGAACAAAGAGAAAAGTAGTATAAATATTGAAACTCAGACCTAAGAACTTTAGATCAATTCTGGAACAAGAAACCTTTTGCCAAGGAGAAGAACCAAGGAAGCTGCAGGAGTTTGGACTGCCCCTCCGCCAGTGTGCTGTTTGCTGGGTTGGCCTGCAGCGGTATCTTCATTGCCAAGGAAAGGAGAAGGAATTTTTTAAGGACTTTCATCATCTTACAGAATATTCTCCAAGGGCTTGAACTTGTGCTTGCCTACTGCTGAAGTCTCAGGGACAAAGGACTTCACCTCCAACTCGCCTTAGAGTTTCCTTGCTGGGAATTCTGTTTGCCAAAACCTGTGTGTCACTGGGAGCTGGAAGCGCGAAGTATCGAGAAGAAGTGTGACGCCGCCGCAGCTGAAACCGTCGCATCGATGGAGAATCGTGCCTTCGCCGCATCTCCCAGGAAGCGTGTCTTCATCAAAGCTACCTGCTGTCACATCACCAGAGAAGCGTGACGCCATCGAGAGAGTCACCATCGCGTCACCGGAGGAGCGTGTCACAGGGCCTGTCCCGGCTCCAAAGTACAGAGTCGTCGCAAGGCTGCCAGGGTGCCTACGCATCGTCATCGCATCAAGGGCCCCATCTTCTCGCATCACACCAGGATCATCGCATCGCATCGAAGCGCCATCTTGCGCATCCCAACCGGACCTGAAACCGAGAATCTACGCATCATCCCCGCACCGGTAAGGATCACAACTCATCCCCTACTCTGCGCAAGCATTGAAGCGCAACCCATCATTTCCCCCGGATCACGGAACCGACGCATCTCCTATTCTGCGAGCCTTTTGTTCATTTTGCGTTACGCATCCAGGTACTTTGATGAGAACTTTGTCGCATTTATCATCAACTTGAACTAAGCAACATTTATCATCTTTAAGTCAACTTTAAGTATAGTATTGTGAATTTTTGTCGTTTGTGGTCTTGTGTTAAGTCTATATAAAGAATACTTTTTTTATATAACCTGTGTTGTGTCCATCTGTAGTATTTTCACTGTATTACTGTGTATATTCACAAATGCTTAACACACTGCCTCTGGGATAAGCCCGTCTGCTCGTGCCAAGCTACCAAGGGGGTGTGCAGAGGTATTTAAGAGAGTAATCCCCGTATCCTGATTTAGAAGTAAGGGTCCCTATTTGGACAAAGGTGAATACCATTGCCAACTAGAGACCCCCAGATCTAACTACATTGTTCTGCATTCTGTCCATCAATTGTTGTTTTTGTATTTGTCACCCCGAGTGGGACGGGTATGCTCAGAAATGAGTCCCGTGCTCTCCATGCCACTGGAATCAAGCTATCCTGGCTGATGAGGGCTGAAAGCCCGAAACCGATCCTAGGATGCTTGTTTCCAGTCCAGGGAGGACCTGGCTTGGCAGTGCGGGCTGGACTGTTCCCATGGGGCACAGGTTCAAGACTGATTTGCATATGGCTTGGTTCAAACTGGAATGGCATGGTGAGCAAACAAATGATGGATTTAGGCCCAGATCTCTGTACTGGGCTGAATGTATGACATTGTTCTGCATTCTGTCCATCAACTGTTGTTTTTGCAAAGTGGTTCAAGCGCAAACCAACTATCGTCGAAAAATACAGGATAGCCCAAATTTCCCCCAGGGGGTTTCGATGCACAGTATGGAGGATTTTACTCAGCAGGAGATTAATGATATTTCAGCCAGATATCGGCAGAAACCTAGAGAATCTCTACTTAAGTGGATGGTTCGGTTGTTTGATCTGGGTGCTGCTGGTGTGATGTTAGACCATGGAGACGCAGGGCAATTCTGTACACTTAGTTCAGATTCTACAGTGCAGAAGTAGTTTAGGAATTACAGTGACAATGATCAAATTAGCTTGTTGCAGCTGGCTGTGGTTGGATGTAGTCATACATACCCGACCACAAGAGTTGCTCATTCATAACAGAGCTACAAATACCATGCTCACTCCTCTCTGACACAAATGTGAAAAGTAACCTTAACCAACCCACTACCTTGCTTGCCTTGCTTCCCCCTCTTGTCAGTTGTGCTTTCTGCTTTCAGTCAAAGCAGAGCTGTGCCGACAGGCTCTCAGAGAACCCTGTCCCCAGGCTTGGAAGCAGTGCTTATCTTGAGCCAGTGGTTTCCGGTGCTCAGCACTGGCAATCATCGACGCTCGTGCTTTTTATAAGCACCAGTTAAGGACATAATAATTTATGGTAGGCACAGGGAGATTAAGTAATTTGCCCAGAATCGCAGGATGTTGAGCAGATACCGAGACTCGAGCCTGGTTCTTCAGCTGCGAAGTTGGTAGCTCTGGCAATTGCCAAATCCTCTCCGCACTTTCATGGTTAGTAATTGGTTCTGTTTTAGGGTGTGCTAACCGTAGAAATGGATTGATGCAAGCTGCCTCCTGATGAGAGCCCCAACACTTTAACATTTTTTTTTTTTTACAAATTAACAACTGCTTGGAAGGCCTTTATGACATCAGTTCATAACCAGTTTTGTTATCAACTGTTGTGATGAAATAGCAATGAGTTATGACTTTCAGAAACTGAAATAAACAATTGAAGCTTTCTATGAGAGGCATACATAACAAGTCTATGTGTGCACAAACGGCATGGAATAAACCAGTTGCAATTTTGGGACTGGATGTATGTATAAGAGTAAGCAGCAGAACTGCAGAGTGAGAAAAGGCTTAGAGATTATCAAAGCAAGGAGTAAAAGTGGAGAGAGAAGCAGAGTAGTAAAGTACGGCAAAATATGGTGAGAGAGAAAAAGAAGAAAGCTCAAAGAACAGGAATTGGCAAAAGGAATAGAGCTCGCCATTCAATTATGTTACCCGATCTTTTAGCTTTGTCAATCCTTTTTGCATCAGCAAAAAGAAAGAAAAATGGTTATTAGCCAAAACAGAACAGTAGCAAAAGAAATACATCTAAATGATCATGTAACATGACACATAAGCACACATGCATCACCACACAGGCAACATATAGTTTTTGCCCTCAAGTAGGTAGAACTAGTCTTTCCAATATATAACATACTTAAGGTGCACTTTAAGAAAGGCTAGCCCTTTGGATGTTTGACCTAAATGGCTTTGTTGTCCATCTCAGTTGTCTATCCTTGATTTGATTAAATTTCTCCTTCTTCTTGTACCCAGGAGAATGTTGGTCTCAGTGTTCTGATTTGGACGAACCGTATTGTTCCACAGCATACTATTTTTGGAGGCACTCCAATGCAAGTGTTTCCTTGCTCTCTGCCTTTGCTCTCTTTATCCACACTTTTTTCATAGACAACCACCTCATTCCCTCGCTCTCCACTGTTCCCCGTCACTTTCGGATTCCACTGGCCATGGAGCTGTATTTATTTTTATTTAAGTGGGTTTTTATTTTTTATTAATAGGATTTATTTATTTGTTTAACATAAGTACGCCAGTTGACAAGTGCTACCAGGCCGCTCACATCCTTTTTCATTTTCTGAACATTTTGATTTACTGTTCCAACAAGGCTGTCTGTAATGTTAGAACGGTAAATTAAAAATGACATACCAACTTTTGTGCACGTATGTGTCAGGATGCACGCTTTACTACACATGCTTGACTAGGCCTACATATATATCGACAGCCATCTTGGAATGGGAGGGGAAAGGGACCAAGGGAGGAACAATCACGGAATTTAAAGTCACAGGGAGCACAAGAAGAAGAAAGGTAATTGAAAGACAAGCAGGTACATGAGATTGAGAAGAAAGATCTCCAAAGGTAAGCAATGGGTTGACCGTAAGCCTACAGTCAGTACGAGAAAAGTACAAAAACAGGTCTAAGAAAACAGACCGCTAAAAGCTAGGTGAGAACTAAAAAGGAGAAGGAGCAGCCAGCTGTTAACTGCACTGAGATGTTGCCTGTGAGTTATCACTGACTAGTGTCACACACATTACAGCAAACCAAATGCACTATTCAGTGGCGTAACATAGGCCCTTCGTGGTACGTGGAGCCCTCATGCCAGTACCCTTCGCTAGAGAGTTCCAGACTGAGTCCGGATGGGGCCCATCCATGTAGTTTGCAGGGTGGCCCCCTCCAGTTTCGTTACACTGTGGCATTATTTCAATTCCAGAGAGGGAGATTTCTACTGGCCCAGGGTCTAAAAGCTGGACTTCCCTGAAACGTATACGGCACATAAGAAATCAACAATCTATCTTCCCCGCAACCAAGCAGGCTAGACAAACGTTTTAACCACTTGGATGCTAAGGTACCTGATGATCTTCCATGTAATTTCCATTGAAATCAATGGAAACTCCATGACGAGCTGGGCTCGTCATGAGCGTCGAAGGGCTTTAAACATGGATTCCCAAACAGTGTACAAGCAAGAAGTTATTCCTTTGACCTCTAAAGAGTTTACATATACTTCAGAAAGAGGAATTTCTGCCTTGGCGGAAAAAGACAAGTGTCTGGCAGTCTCCCAGACCGAGCAAGAAGCAGGTTTGCAATATTAATTCATGACTGGGGAAATAAGTTTTGTAAGGGTTTTCTGGTGATGGAAGAACGTAGATCCTCTGTATGGGAAACAGTTTTGTTGTTTCCCCTACCATAGAGAAGGAGTACATGAAAGGAGTAATGAGAACCAAAGTTGATGACTGCCAGGTGGGTTGTGACTAACATTAAAAAAAAAAAAATACTGCACCTGAGGGATACCTCAGTGACCTTGCACAAAAACATGTCCTGCCCGCTTCCTTTTTATGAAAACTTGTGCAAGTTAGTGGAAGGACGACTGTCGGGTAATGGATGTTCCATTTTCATTGCCTTCTGTTACTATGTTAATTTACTGTAAGAATTAAAAAAACAGCATAAATGGAAGTGTGGCATTGCAAAATTCCCTTTGTGTCCTTTAGGCACAGTCCTTTTCAGCACGTTCCTTTTGTAGCTTGACATGCTGTCTATAATCCCACCATGTACTGGCTTGGGTCTTTGCTTCCCCACTTTAAGAGATGGTTGTGATTTGCCTCCTGAACTCCCCTATTCAAAGTAACCAACTACTGTTGATGCATTGCTTAGGGGCATCAGACACAGAGGCAGCGGATAGCCAGTGCCGTTGAAGCTTATCGTTGTTGTTTTTTTCAAGGCGCGCTTCCCTTGGGATTACTGCCTGCAGGGTAGATGGCCTCCTTGGAGGGGGGCGCAAGGTTTTATTATCTTAGCTTGCCCGTCTCTGGCAGACTTTGTTGGACAAGTCGACTATGAGGTAGGAGGCGGGTTTTAGTTTTCATTTTGGAGTCGACACGTGTATCGCGTCCCACCCACACTCTCAAAATTCCCCTATCCAGACATTCGCATGTTGGCGCAGGGGGGCACACTTAACTGCCCCTCGCAGGTTCATGAACATTATGATTCACCTGCTCATTTGGTGGAGGCTCTGGGGGCGCACTACAAGTCACGCCGATGGTCATGCTGGGGTCTAGTTCCTGAAATTCGTGCCTTCGAGCATGTTAGAAAAGAATTTAGCGTATTCGACCATCATTCATTCGTATTCTGTCCCACCTGGTTATGACCCTGAGCACTTGAAATAGCAGTACATATTACGAAACATCAGAGGCCTCCTGGAAAAATTGAGTTGTATTCTGTTCATAAGCAGGAGTCATCTTAATACAACAGCAAATGGTGAATAATTATGCATGGGGTATTGTTTCATTTTTCTTTTTTGTTTTGTTTTCAACAAAAGGGTGCATTTAAACATTTGTGTTGTACGCACTACCGAAGTCTTTTCATCGTTTATATTTTGAATTGAGATTGTGAGGGTTCTGCACCATCAGGTTTAAGGTCATCATTTATTGATAATTTAGGCAGCTATCACTGTATTTTGGGCTTTCTACAATTGTTGTGATTATCACTTTTCCTTTGCATTGTGCTTGGTCTCATTTTCACGTAGTAAACATGGTGAATGGGCACAGTATAACTGAAGAGAGTCTTGTATTTCTTAAATTCCTTGGCTCAGCCTGCAGTCACGTTTCTGGATTAACT
Source organism: Lissotriton helveticus (assembly GCF_964261635.1). NCBI lineage: Eukaryota > Metazoa > Chordata > Amphibia > Caudata > Salamandridae > Lissotriton > Lissotriton helveticus. The sequence continues at coordinate 1,477,995,808 of NC_136065.1, forward strand.
CGGCTGCATGTTTAAAATGATTGTTTCCACCTGTGTTGTTTATGGCGAGTTTGCTGACTATCACTTTTCTTGGAGGATAACTTTGTATTAGGGATGGTATAATGGGCGGCTAAATTGCAGACATTGTCCTGAATATGCTGATTTCCACACTGGCTCTCCTCCCTGCACATATCGTAAGTCGAGCATTTGCTTATGTTTGGCTCTTTTACTCAGGCCACCACTCAGCAAGGGCGCATTGATTGGCAGAGTAGCTTGCCATCACGTTTTTCACCCCCCACCCCCGTTAGTGCAGTTTATTTCAATTACTTCTTAGAGTTTCTCGGTGCTCAAATGGGTGTAATTTCTGATATTTATATTTTTCCCTATATGTTTAATTGCTTGATTTTTGCTTGCGAGAAAGTGGCACTCATATTCGTTGAAATGTCACTCATAATTACACTGAAATTATTAAAATCTCACACATAGCAATCTGAAACCTTGGCAGCTATGGGTGCATTGAAGATAATACCAAGATGAGCAGGGCTTTAAACAGCAGATGTCAAAGATAGCTCAAAACTAATCAGCAGGAAGGGTCCCTAGCGGACTACCAGATGTATGGACTGGAAAAAAAGATATCATCTCAGGGTTAAATCTTTCACTCAAATTCTAATCTGGGGATCAAAATTCTGTCTTCGAAAGGTTACGAGGGATTAGAAAGGATTTCAGGAATCTGAAAACACAAGAAGACAGAAGCCTCACACACTTAAGTTTTTTGCAGTGACAAATCATGATTTGCGACCACAAAACACATTTTCAAAAGGCACAATATTACTTCTAACTCGTAAACACAACCACAAGTTGGTGGTAAATATCGAAAACCCTAAAAAAAGCAATTTTGTGCTTTTTTCAACTGTGCCATGTGGCAGACATAGATGCCCTTAGGGTATATATGTGTGCCATATGTGCACCCATGCACTATACAGGGGTACAACAGGGTGTCAATGTGACACCCTGCCACCCTTGTAAGTCTACCCCCTTTTACCGATTCGTAATTCTCATTCATTCCTATGGGCCTCCAGGCCCATAGGAATGAATGGAGGATACCGAATAGGTAAATATAGAATCGGGATTTACCGAATTTTATCGATTCGGTAAAATTTACTGAATCGTTAGCTACATATCATTTACTGATTCTAAAATACCGAATCGGTAAAATTCGGTATTTTAGAATCGGTAAATGATATTTACCTACATCTGGCCCTAAGTCTCCAAACCATCCTTTTGTAAAGGCAGAAAATCTATTGTGCCAAAATTTCACATAACCTAATACTCTTGTGAGAGGAACATTCTGCTAATTCCGAATCTGCAAATCTGGGCTGAGATTTTACCCCTCTAAATGTTTCTTTTGCATGCATAAATTGAATTTATGAGCACCGAAGGCTCCAGAAATCTGCTCTGTAATAAGAAAATACAAACATAAAGAAACATTCCAAGTCAATAAGGTAATGTTATCCTACAATGAAACAAAAAGTGATCAAACAACTTTGTGGGATTTATAGCAGAGCCTATTGCTTAGGTGAGGTAACTTGCCAGTGAACTCGTTCAGATAGGTGGCAGAGGTATGACTGACTGATTTTATCACTTATCTGAAAGGATGGTTCTTGATAACTGACAAAGGATGTAAGGATGGCTGATGAGGCTGTACCCCTTCTCTCAGTTGGTTCTCTGAAGATTATCTGAAGCTTCCACAGCCTCAGCTAACGAAGTTGGAAGGCAGCATATGCAAAGGGTTTCAAGAACTTGTATATGATGTGCAGTTATTTAAAAGCTGTGAAAGGATTGCATATCTGAAAATCACACACTGTGTTTTAGCTGGTCCTGGAGGGTACTTTCTCATTGTTATCCTACATAAAGATTTCTCCTGTGTTAAAATTGCTGCTTGGTGGTGTTTGGGCAGTAGTAGGAGAAGGTACATTTCTGGGAGATCTTCAGGACGGGTTCAGAGATTTTTGGTTCAGTTTGGCAAAGCTTCTAGCGGAACTCCACCAAATCTGATGTAGGTGCACTGGTCATCCACAGCTGGAAAGGTGATAGGATGTTAGGACTGGTGTGATTTTCTTGTTGGCTTCAGGCACCCACTTGCTGGACCATTAAACTACCAACTGGTACTTGCAGGTTCCTGTAATTCGGGTTCCAAATAGCAGGACTAAGGGTACTGCAGAAAGACAAGGACTTCAATTGTCCTGGAAATTAAGTCAGACGGTCCCCTTCTCTTGCATTAGTGCTAGGACTTCGTGTAGGGACAAAGGCAAAAAATGATGACAAGTCTTTTACATGCCTTTGGAGGAACAGAAAGCTTCTTTTAGAAGGCTTGTACAAAATTAGGTGGTTCCAACAAAAGCAACATTTATAATAAAGCTAGGATCCTTTTCAAAGTATTAAGTGAATCTCTACCTATCTCCAAGGTGACCCACATCTTACTGGAAAGTGATGTAATAAAAGGTTTCTAAGATATCAGACTAAAGAAATCTCATAAGCAACTTTCTCCTATTCCCAAGTATATAGGTCTCTCTTGATGAGCAAAAGGAAAATGCTACTTACCCAGTATGCATCTGTTTTTGGCATGTAGAGTCGTAGATTCACCTGCTTTGCATAAGTCTGCCATCTAGTGTTGGGTCCGGGTGTTTGCACTTTGTTTTTCTTCGAAGAAGTCTTTTCCAGTCACGAGATAGGTGACTCAACCTTTCGGTGACAGTAAGCATGGGCATCAACTCCATTATTAGATTGTTTTCCCACAGAGGGTGAGAATGGAGTTAGTAAGAGTAGAATAGAGATGTCCATGTGTATGTATCTAAGTAAGATATTACTGCAACTAAGACACGCGCATGCCACAGCTCCTAGCGCGACCGGGATGAGGAAACTGATCGCTGTGTACTGATTTTAAATTACACGACGCCCGATCTTATTTTAAAAATTGAATCTTGACATTGACACTGTCTTTTTAAATTGATTTAATAGCACGTTTGCATTTGTACCTCGCTGTCTGTGGTGTTAACTGGCGCTCCTGCTACCCCGGTCCACCGCAAGCACTCTGCTTGATTGACGTGGAGGGTGCAGGGCGCTTCCTACTTCCGGGTTCCTTTGCCGGTGCTGGACAGGGATTGGTTAGAGGGGAGGGAGGCGCTGCTGAATGCTAGCGCGGCCCCTACAAAGCCCCAGAGAATCCAGACACTCGTCCTAAGACACGCGCATGCCACAGCTCCTAGCGCGACCGGGATGAGGAAACTGATCGCTGTGTACTGATTTTAAATTACACGACGCCCGATCTTATTTTAAAAATTGAATCTTGACATTGACACTGTCTTTTTAAATTGATTTAATAGCACGTTTGCATTTGTACCTCGCTGTCTGTGGTGTTAACTGGCGCTCCTGCTACCCCGGTCCACCGCAAGCACTCTGCTTGATTGACGTGGAGGGTGCAGGGCGCTTCCTACTTCCGGGTTCCTTTGCCGGTGCTGGACAGGGATTGGTTAAAGGGGAGGGAGGCGCTGCTGAATGCTAGCGCGGCCCCTACAAAGCCCCAGAGAATCCAGACACTCGTCCTAAGACACGCGCATGCCACAGCTCCTAGCGCGACCGGGATGAGGAAACTGATCGCTGTGTACTGATTTTAAATTACACGACGCCCGATCTTATTTTAAAAATTGAATCTTGACATTGACACTGTCTTTTTAAATTGATTTAATAGCACGTTTGCATTTGTACCTCGCTGTCTGTGGTGTTAACTGGCGCTCCTGCTACCCCGGTCCACCGCAAGCACTCTGCTTGATTGACGTGGAGGGTGCAGGGCGCTTCCTACTTCCGGGTTCCTTTGCCGGTGCTGGACAGGGATTGGTTAGAGGGGAGGGAGGCGCTGCTGAATGCTAGCGCGGCCCCTACAAAACTCTCAGATGCATAACACGCGCAGCGTTGACGCGCAGCGAACGCGCGCCGAAGACCCGCCAAAGACAAGCCCGTCTGTGCCCGTCCGGGCCCAGACGGGCCCAGGGCGTGACACTCTGCCGAAATCTACTACCCTGAGGCACGCTTATGAGCGCGACGAACTCTTGGCCCTTCGGCATGCCTTGCCTCAGAGAGCTGATCCGCCTATATATTCCCATTCCCCCCTCCTAGCTGAGGGAGCTGAGAGGATTCACTCCGCTACTAAAGGGAAGAATGACCTGGTTGTAGGGCTACTGAATTGTAGATCCCTCCCACGCCATGCTATAGAAATCAACCTACTCATCCAGGATCTGGCATTAGATATCTTGTTTCTAACGGAAACATGGCTAACTCCCAGTTCCGATGCGGATATCGTGGAAGCTCTTCCACCGGGCTACCTTATCTGTCAGGTGGACAGACCAGAGGGACGAGGGGGCGGCCTCGCCATTGTATACAGGAGCCTGTTTGGTTGCAGGACGTATAGTGGCCAACTCTCGGATTGTGAGAGTTGTCACTTCGCCCTCAGGATATCCCCGACAACATCAATATCGGGTCTGCTGATTTACCGGCCTCCGGGAGCACTGGGTAATTTTGTGAGCTCCCTGGTAGAATCAGTGACAGCCCTGGCCGCAGTAACGGCCAACTTCATGGTGTTGGGTGATCTCAATCTTCACTTCAACGAGCCCACTGACCAAACGGCGCAGGACCTCCAGAGCGACTTACAGGAGCGCGAGTTGGTCTTAATTAACACCGGCCCCACCCACGAAAAGGGACACCTACTTGACCCGATGTTCTCTAACATTCCCCGCTTCACAGCTAAGCCGGCTCTTCCCCTCCCATGGTCAGACCATTTTTTGGTATCAGCTCTGTGGCAAATCGACCTTCCTCCCACAAGGACCAAACAGGCCTTCCTAGTGGATAGAGCCTGGGCCAGACTATCAGTCGATAACTGGACCTCTATATTGGATAATTCGCCTCCCCCTCCTGAGTCGGATCCCGTTAAGGCCGATGCCAATATCAACAGCTGGTTCTCCGCCTCTTTGGACGCTCTAATCCCTAAAAAGAGAGTTCCTAAGAGGGACAAACGAGTTGGCTCGGCTCCGTGGTACTCCGGAGAACTTCGCACCCTCAGGAAGGGATGTAAAAGGTTGGAGAGGTTATGGAGGATGAATTGGGAAGTTTCTAGGAGAGAAGAATATAGGGCTGCAATCAGGGGCTATAAGTCCGCCCTGCGTAGCGCGAAAGCCCTATTCTTCGATGATCGCATTAAATCTGCTTCAAGCTCTTCCAGGGAGAGTTTCAAAGTGGTCAAAGAACTGCTCAAAGTTCCAGGGCCGGAAGTGTTGCATGATAAACAAAAAAGCACACAACTGGCTGAGTTCTTCCACACAAAAATTGAGAAGATCTTAATCTCTCTGCCCCAGCCGAATCCATCTCAGGACATCTCCAAGCAGGATGTGGGACTTCGGGCCAGAGAGAACGCTTTCCACATTGACACCTTTGGTCCAGTATTAGTGAGCGACGTTGCCAAAACTTTATCGTCGATTAAAAGTGGTTCTCCCATGGACCCGGTCCCCATGAAGTTTCTCAAGCAGGCAATAGCGTCCATTGCAGCTCCCATAACAGACCTTATGAACGCTTCTTTCGCTCAGGGTGTGGTGCCACCCACTTGGAAAATGGCTGTTGTTAAGGCTCTTTTAAAAAAGGCCAATTTGGACCCCAAAGATCTGGCGAATTTTAGACCGATCTCGCTCTTGCCGGGCCTCGGCAAAGTTGCTGAACGATTGGTCAACAGGCAGCTGTCAGCCTTTCTGGAGTCGAATGGACTCCTTCGACCATCACAAACTGGATTCCGCCCAGGGCAGGGCACAGACACGGCCCTCTTGGCAGTAGTCGAAGAGACAAGATGCATCCTTGACTCAGGAGGGTCAGTGGCGGTGATCCTCCTGGACCTAAGCGCGGCGTTCGACACTGTGAACCACCAGGTGTTGATCCGACGGCTGGCTGAGGTAGGGGTCTCCGGGGCGGCCCTGCAGTGGCTGAGATCTTTTCTTTCGAATCGTTCCTACCAGGTGTGGGATGGCCCCGAGAGATCCAAATCCATTCCCCTCCAGTGTGGAGTGCCACAGGGCTCGTCATTGAGCCCTACATTATTTAATGTATATATGGCCCCCCTGGAGGACATAGTATCCCCATATGACATCAAATTCGTCAGCTACGCTGACGATACGCAGCTAGTGGTTTCCTTATCACATCTGGCCGACAATCCTGACATCTTGAACTCCTGCCTGGCAGATGTTCATACTTGGATGGGAGATTCCTCCCTTAAGTTAAACGGCTCAAAAACGGAAATACTGCTGCTGGGGAGTAAAACTACTCTTCTCCCGCCGCTTAGCTGGCCGGGATGTATGGGCGATCCCCCGGCCCCCAAGGATGCGATCAAAAGCCTTGGAGTCTGGCTGGAACCAGACTTGTCTTTCCGCACCCAAGCCAAGAAAACAGCAGGAGTATGTTATGCCCTGCTCAGGTCGGCTCGGAAAATCTTCCCCCTACTTCCGGTAACATCGAGGAAGCTGTTGATTCAGGGTCTCATAACATCTAGACTCGATTATTGCAACGCCATCTTTTTAGGCGCCCCTGAATCAACCTTTAAGACTCTTCAACAGGTCCAAAATGCAGCGGCAAGGCTGCTCACGGACATTCCGAGGAAACAATCTGCGAAACCAGCATTGAAGGCACTGCATTGGCTCCCCGTGCGGGAGAGAGTGACTTTTAAAGCACTCTGCACCGCTCATAAAATTCTTGCAGGCAAAGGTCCCCTTATTTTAAAAAATCTAGTGACTCCCTACAAAGCTGGCAGAACGTTGCGGTCAGACACAAAACATCTCTTGATGGTGCCCAGAGTCAAAAAGGCCCGCACTGGTGGGAGAAGATTTTCATTTAACACGGCAAAGCTCTGGAACTCGCTTCCCCTAAAACTCCGAGCTGAGCCCTGCACACTGCGTTTCCGCAAGGGTCTTAAAACCTTCCTGTTTCCAGCATAACGCCTTGATGCTGTTTCCTTTTACCATCCGATGTTGTCTTGAAGCGCCGGGATGCCCTAGGGTAGCTGCGCGCTATATAAGATTTTAAAATAAATAAATAAATATGAATCTATAGCTCTACATGTCAAGAACAGATGCATACTGGGTAAGTAGCATTATCCGTTCGAGGCATGTGAGCTGTGGATCACATGTTTTGCAAAGACTATACAGCAGTAATCTTGCAAAGCGGTGGCTAACCTGTAGCTGTTGAAGTGACTTGAAAGAGTGTACGAAGAACTGCCTGGACTACATTAGCTTGTTGCCTGGCTAACACATCTACAGAATAGTGTTTTGTGAATGTGTGAGGTGTAGACCATGTTGCAGCTTTACAGATGTCAGCTATGGGAATGTTTCCCAAGAAAGCCATAGAAGCCCCCAGTTTGCGAGTGGAATGCCCCCTAGGGGGAATTGTTAAAAGTCCTTTTTGCTTTTGTATAGCATGTATGAATACGTTTGTCTATCCACCGTGCAATACCTGATTTCGAAATGGGATTGCCTTTGTGAGGTGGATTAAAAGCAACAACAAGTTGTTTAGTTTTACGAAAAGGCTTTGTCTTTTCTATATAATAGAGTAATGCCCATTTAACATCCAAGGTGTGTAAAGCCCGTTCTGCCACAGAATCTGTTTGAGCAAACACAGGCAACTCAACAGATTGGTTGATGTGGAAGGCAGAAATTACTTTGGGTATAAATTTACGGTTTGTACGAATAACCACTTTGTCTTGCTGTATTTGTAAAATGGTTCTTCTGTGGTTAGTGCCTGAAGGTCACCCTCTCTCCTGAGTGATGTGATAGCAATGAGGAAAGCATCTTTCCAAGTGGCCCATCAGCCACTTCTCCTTGTGCGACTTGCTGGGAGCGTTGTGTCAGGTGCTGTCTGGGGTTGACTTAGGTCCTTCTTGGAGTGGCGGGTTCAGCAGATTTGGCTTCCACCCTCCTCCTCCCCTCAGCCAGTAAAACTGGAGTCCCCCAGGGGTCTTCCCTTAGTTCCCTTCTTTTTAATATTTATGTTACACCTCTAATATATCTAGTGGAGGGTTTGGGGGCCATGGTAATGGCCTATGCCGACAATACCCAGCTGCTTTTTACCTGGGACAAAAATGCGGACTCTGTTCTTTCGGTCCAACACTGTCTCTCTTCTATCTTCAAATGGTTGGCGGATGCACAACTCAAGTTTAATGAAGCGAAGTCCGAGATTCTACTTTTTGGGAAATTTCCTTCCAACTTCCGAGATTCTCTTTGGAAACCTAAATTCCCCTTGCCCACCTCTACAGGGAAGGCTGCCAAAAATCTGCGGGTGCAGTTTGATGAGAGTCTCTCTTTTTCAACGCATATCAAGAAGATGGCTGGCTGTTGTTTCGGTCTTCTCAAAACCCTAAGAAAATGTTTTCCTCTCCTACCCCAGGCGGCGAGGGAAACGGTTACGTGTGCACTGGTTTTGTCTCGGCTGGTATATGCCAATGCCCTTTATGTCGGTATTTCGGGTTACCTGTTGAAGAAGCTCCAGGTGGTTCAAAATACAGCAGCTAGACTTCTATTGGGCATTTCGGCTAGGAACAGCGTCCACCATCAGTTGCGATCACTTCAATGGCTTCCCGTGATGGATAGAGTTAAATTTAAATGACTGGTTCTGGCCCATTGTGCTCTTCACGGTAGTGGTCATTCATATTTGCAGAAACGTTTTTCCTTCTATGTTCCGTTGCGACCCTTGCAGTCTATGTCCCTACATTTTGCTCAGGTTCCTAGTTTTAAATACAAGAGGCTAGGGGGCAGCTCTTTTGCTCTGAAGGCTGTGGTTGCTTGGAATGCCCTTCCGCTTGCCTTGCGTAATATTCAGGATCCAGTGGCTTTTAAGAAGAATCTGAAACACATTTCTTTGCTTAATGTTCATTTTCCATACTCTGCTAGGCAGCGCGCCAGGACACTCATGAGTATCTGTGCGCGTTACAAATTCATGTAACATAACACAACAGTGAGAACTTGCAGTTCACATTTATGCAATGGCTCAGAGGGTGGACCCATTAGTCTGGTAAGAACAATATTAAGATTCCACATTGGGGCAGGTGGAAGTCTTGGGGGAATAACTCGTTTGAGTCCTTCCATGAAGACCTTAATGACAGACACTCTGAAAATAGAGAGATGCTGTCTACTCTGAAGGTATTGCAGCGAGACGTAAGCGTACAGATGTGTACGCTAAATTTGACTGTAGTAAATGTAGCAAATAGGAAGGAAAATGCTACTTACCAGTATGCATCTGTTCTTGGCATGTAGAGCTGCAGAGTTACACACTGTGCATAGATGACCACCTAGTGTTGGGCCTGGATGTTTGCAGTTTGTTTTTGTTATAGAAAAGTCTTTGGAAGTCACAGGACAGGTGACTCCTCCTTTGGATCATACTGCGCATGGGCATCGGCTCCATTCCCAGATTGTTTTTCGCCATTAGGGAAGTGATGGAGTCTTACAAGAAAGTAGTGATGTCCATGTAATTTGTATCTAATTAAGATAATACTGGAACAGATAAAGGTACGGCGGGTGGGCTTGTGTAACTCTGCAGCTCTACATGCCAAGAACAGATGCATACTGGTAAGTAGCATTTTCCGTTCAAGGCATATGAGCTGCAGATTACCCACTGTGCATAGATTGTATAGCAGTACCCAACTTTAGCGGCGACCACCAGAATCTGTTGCAGTTGTTTGAAACTGAGTTTTTAGCACAGTCTGGCCCACAGTGGCTTGTTGTTTGGTTTGCACATCTACACAATAGCGTTTTGTGAATGTGTGCGGTGTAGACCATGTAGCTGCTTTGCATGTATCATCATCGGGGAATGTTCCCCAAAAATGCCATTGAAGCCCCTATTTTCCTTGTAGAATGGGCTTTGGGAGGAATAGATAACGTACGTTTAGCTTTGTGGTAACAGATTTGTAAGCATTTAACAATCCACCTAGCTATCCCAGATTTTGATATAGGGTTACCTTTATGTGGTGGTGAAAAAAGACACAAAAAGTTGTTTAGTTTTACGAAATGTTTGTGTCCTTTCAATGTAGTAAAGTAATGCTCTTTTGACATCCAAGGTGTGGAGAGCTCTTTCTGTGACAGTTTGTGGCTGTGAGAAAAATACGGGCAGCTCAACAGACTGATTCAGATGGAAGGGTGAAATGACTTTTGGAAGGAATTTGTCACACCTGCCAGTCCTCCGATGGGATCGCGCTGTCCATATAACACGCATGCGCGAGGGGAACGGGCTAGAGCCAACAGCCTGACCTCCCCGCATCTCTTGGCTTCGCGTTCTAGTGTTTCAGTTGTCGGTGCAATAACGTCACTTCCGTGGAATCCGCTTCCGTTGTTTTGGAGCCGTCATTGTTACGGCATTCTCCGCTCTCTGAAGTTCTATCCTGATCTTGGATTGGAGCCGGCTGCCGTTCTGTGCGGTCCACGGCTGCCTGTCCGTCACTCGTTTGTTCACCTCAGAACCGCCCTTGTCCCCTCGCTATCCTGAGTCCCCTGGCGGTTCGCCCTCACTTTCCTGAAACTTGGACTGGACCAAACCAAGTTTAGAAAAGGTCTCTCTCCTGAGCCGGCTATCTCCTCTCCAGTCCTGAAGGGGGTTCCGGGCCTGGTATTTGTGGTTCCGCACGTCGGCCGGACACTCGTTGTTCCGCCGGCCAGCCGAACTTGTGGTGCCTTGGCCTGGGGTCGCCCCAAGGGATTGTTGGAGTTGTGGTCCGCCAGGACTTTTATCCTTTTTCTTTATGTTGTTTCTTTCTTTTGGACTCACTGGTGTCTTATTGGAGACTGGCAACCGTCACAGTGCGTTGGGCATGAAGAGCGGGTAAAGCGCTATATGCGCCACATTTATTACTATTACCCTGTAGCAAGATTGTGAGATCTTACATGACATTTTATTGCATTCACAGAGGAGAAATAGATCATTCACATTGCCTCAAATCTGAACAGTCACAGTCCCTAATATTGGTACAGAATGGTAAGAGATTATTGTTTACAGTTATTGCATACTCCCTACAGCCACCAACAGGTATAATGTCCGTTATTGTTGTAGATAGGCATCACGTCTGCAAACAGTTGCTGGTTCAGTATTGCAACCTATGTCATTTCGACTAGTTACTGACGAAACTCTCACTGTCTTTTAGGTAAGATGTAGTATAGGGTTTCATGTTTAATATCTGTCTGTTGTTGATTTGAGTAACCTAACCCATTCCTTTTAGCGCCTGCCTTCAACCTGAGGGATACCAGCCCGAAGAGTCCTGTTTTCTTCCCTGCCTTTCCTTGTTTTGTTCCCTCCTTTCCCTCCATACCACCATTGCGTGCTAGTGCTTGATAGACGCAATAGGTGCAGGGGGGAAGGGCTGGTCTTGTCGACGGTTCCTGGCACTCCTGTGGAAACTACGCTTGGATCCTTACAGAATTTAGGATTAGTACGTAGAACCACTTTATTATGATGCATTTGTAGAAAAGGTTCTTGAATGGTAAATGCTTGTAGTTCACTAACTCTTCTGAGAGAAGTAATATCTACTAGGAAAGCTACTTTCCAATTTAGGAATTGCAATTCACATTTATGTAACGGTTCAAAGGGAGGTCCCATTAACCGTGTGAGAACAATGTTTAGGTTCCACACTGGTGAAGGTGGCGTTCTGGGAGGGATTATTCTTTTGAGTCCTTCCATGAAAGCTTTTATAGCAGGTACTGTAAAAAGAGATAGATGTTGTCTATTTTGCAAATATGCTGCAATGGCAGCAAGGTGTAGTCTGATAGACGTGTAGGCTAAATTACACTTTTGAAGATCTAATAGGTATCCTATGATGTGTTGAATAGACACATCTAAAGGATTTATGTGGTTGTTTTGACAGTATATCTCAAACCGTTTCCATTTAGCAGCCTAACATGCTCTAGTAGTGGGACGTCTAGCTTCTTTAATAACGTTCATACATTCTGGAGGAAGGTTGAATTAACCAAACTCTATGACTTCAGGAGCCAGATCGCTAGGTTAAGCTGAGCTGGGTCAAGGTGTCTGATTTCTCCATGGTTCTGTGTTAATAGGCGTGGAGATAGGCTTAGTTTCTGGTGTGGTATCACAGATAGTTGCAGCAGCGTGGTGTACCACGGTTGTCTGGCCCAAGTTGGAGCAACTAGAAAGAGTGTTAGGGAATGTTGCTGTAGCTTGCATACCACTTAAGGAATTAGTGGGAGAGGAGAAAAAGCATATGCAAATTGTCCTGACCAGTTCATCCATATCGCATTGCCTTTGGACAGCGGGTGTGGATATCTGGCGGCAAAGTTTGGGCATTTTTTTCATGGGTGGCGAAGAGGTCTATCTTAGTTTGTCCCCACATTTGAAAGAACAGTTGAAGAACTTGCGGATGAAGTTCCCACTCGTGGATCCGCTCTGTCTGTCGACTTAGCAGATCTGCTATGGTGTTTTGTACTCCTGGAACGTGTTGGGCTAAGAGGAAGATCTTTAGTGGTATAGCCCATCTCCATATCTGCTGTGCTAACTGAGAGAGCTGCAAAGAGTGTGTTCCCCCTTGTTTGTTTCTGTAGTACATGGCTGTCATAGTGTCTGTGTGGACGAAGACAGCTTTGCCTGTGTAGCGTGGGGGTGTGAACAGGTTGGAGTCTTTCTACCGGGGGAGGATGAACAGGCTGGAGACTTGTTTTGCGTAAGGAGGGTGTTATTCTGATAAAGGTTTTTCGAGTCCTGAAAGTCAGTCTTTCTCTAGCAAAGTCTGCCCGGTCCGTGATGGCGTCTGTTCTGGCCAAGGATGACGAGGCCGTCCTCTTTCAGGGGATGATAGGATACTCTTCAAGAGCCAGCACGTCTCCGTTTTCCTGCTCCGGGTCAGCTCCGAAAAGAGAAACCAACAGAGGGATACCGTCAGTTTCACTATCTGACATCAATTGCACCACGGGGACCGAGTGAAAGTGAGGGACACCAGTGCTACACAATTCTTGCCGGTGCTCTGTGCTCGAGGTGTGAGTGAGGAACGAGAAGGGGGGTAGGAAGGTAGGGTATGCGGGGTGTGGAAAAGGAAAAAAACGGAGGGGAGGAATATATAAAATGCTAAACACGGGCCCCCTTACTCCCGACCCAAGTTGCCCAACGCCGCCGTACCTGTGACAGCCACACTCCTCCCTCGGGAGTGTGGCACGGCGGTTCACCGGGTCGTTGGCCTCCTGGCTCTCCACAGTCTTCCGCTTTCTCTCCTCCGGTCTTTCCACGTCCTTTCCGGCACTCTGCGTCCTCCTCGCTCTGATTTTCGTCTCGTGTCCTTCGCTCCGCTTCCTCCTGGGTGCAGACACACCCCGAATAGAGGGCTTCCGGGCATTTGTCCAGTTCAGGTCCTCCGACGTCATGAGGGGGCGTGGTTCCATCATCTCTGAAGGCCCAGTTAAAGGCGCCCTCCTGCATTTCATCTCCGGCGTCGGATAGTAAGGGACTGGTGTCCCAATCAGACTGAGGGGAAGGAGGGGAGGCACAATCAGCGATCCACCACTTGACAGGGGTTCCCTTACCCACCCCGTTACAGCCTGATACTTGTTTTTGGAATACTTTTAGGGCTAGAAAAACAGCTAGCAACTCCAAATGGTTGATGTGGAGTAACTTTTGTTGCAGTGTCCATCTGCCTTGCATGGTGTGATGCAGCAGGTGAGCTCCCCAGCCGGAGAGCGATGCGTCCGCTGTCATGACTATTTGAGGAACTGGCTCTAGAAACGGTCGCCCTTTGGAAAGGTTTTTGGTGTTCCACCATTGCAGAGAACGAGGAGTCCGACCGTCTACCAACACTAGGTCTGTTAGTTGACCTTGTAATATAAATCACCATGGGGTGACCTAGTATCCCTCAGAACCTGGGCGATACAATTACATATAAACAGTGGTTCTGTCGGGTATACGACCTGATTACTTCAAAATCTGCATTATTTCAATTCGATTCACAATGGTTCTCTGATTACTTAGTACTGTGCTCCAAGCAAGGAGCTTGCTCACAACGCAAATCCAATACCACACGGGTTCAGGGTAATCAATTACTTTTAATCCATGAATTGCATTTTTCATTCATAAATAACCCTGTTTCCACATGGTTTATTTACAATTTACAAAATGTAAATGTACATGTATTTATATAGCGCAAATCACCGACCCGGTATCTAAGCGCTTGCTTAGGGAACCCGTCCTGGTATTCCCCTGTGAGATACTCCGGCAGGGTATCCACAAGGTGAAAGCCAGGCATCCCGCCGCGAGGGGCCGTAGTGGAGATTAAGCAAGCTATTGCCCAGAGTTGCAGAGTGTGACCCTGTGAGTCGAGTAGGCACCGGAGCGAGAATTGTCGAGTCCGTGGAATTTTTGAGCCCGAGACCCGCCAAAGCGGGGAATCGAACCCTGGTCCACGGCCGATCTCAGCTTCCGGGTCTGCCACCTCTAACCACTGAGCCACACTTCTCCAGCTAAAAAAGCGGCACAGAATAAAATTGAGTGAATATAATGTGACGTCAAGTGAAAATTGGTGACATTCCAAACGTGCTTATCTACAAGTGAGTGAGAAGGAGGGAAGGGGACAAAAATGTTATTTTGGTCAGTTGCAGATGGTGATTGTAATTATCCCAGTAATCCACTCAATTGGATTATCATAAGAACTGGGTATTCTCTACTGATCCAATATTCTCAATATCGCAGGCCTGCCAAGTGTCACGCATTAGGCGTGACACTAACGTATTTTAGTTCGGTGGTCCGCATCCCCGCACTAAAATTTAACGTCACGCATTTGCGGCGCCTCCTTACCACCACTGTTGTTGCAGAGGAAAGGACAAGCGGGCCGAAATTGCCGTCCAGGCACTTTAGTGAGTCGTGACGCATGAGGAAGCAGCGCAAATGGACCTGCAAATGGACCGCGTGCTGCTCTGACAGTAGATTGTGTCATTGGTGTCAAGAGTGCAGTTTTTACTTGAATGGCAATGGCAGGTCAGGATCGTTGCACTAATCTGGTGGCTCATTGCTGCGCTGGCTGCACAAATTAATGAGCATTCATTTTTAGCCCAGCTGCTGCGGGCCGTCCGGCACGGCATTCACGTGACGTGGTGGGGTCACGTGAATGCAAACAGTGTATCCATTAGTCACCCAGAGTGCGCGGCAGGGCGAGCGGCAGTTAAATTGCTTAAGTTTGCCGCTACCCACCATGCGTCGCCGCAATAATTATATTGGTGCCTCGTTGATCATGGGCACTGGAGTTTACGACGTTGAAATGGGTCGCACAGTCATGGCAGAGACAGGATCAGTCCGCGATCATTACAATATGATCTGACTGCTTTGGTGCGTGCAACAGAACTCGTCGCGGCCGCGCTGACACAGGTGTGTGAAATTTATATTATTGCTGGGAATGTTTCTTTGGAGTCAGCCTGATTTTGTAACTCTCAGCTGGTGCCCGTGAATGTTGGTTCAATGACAACAGCTCAGCTGATATATCCGCGCTGGCCGCCCGGTCAGACTCAGTCATGAGTGGAATCATTGATTGGATTCCTGCAAGGCGCCTCACACCAAGGAGCTGTGCATTTAAGTACGCAGTGTGCGCGCTCCATCGCTGGTATGTCAAATAGGCGGCAACAACAATGATATTTGTTTTCGTTTTGTGCTTGGCGGTTCAGCCGAGCCCTGTCTCTGTGTGCTCTAACCTCCACTGGCTGTGTAACACGTAGTTTTGCAGCTGGCGCGAAAATATAACTAATACAGGACCTGGCAGTGGCTGTTATATATTTAATTTAGAACGTCACTCACTGCAGCCTGACTGAGACCCTGTTGCAGCTCAACTCGCCCAGGCTGCACTGAACAGCGCTGCTTAGTTTTCTGAACATGCGCCAGATCTCATTACATCTTATTTACTGTAGTCTCATGTAAATTGAACTATACGTACGAGTCAGTCCCATCCGGTTTTTTGTTTAATTGTGGCCAGGTGACGTTCAACTTCGAGTCAATAGTACGTTATATTTAATTACAGCGTCCCTGCTCTACCAGAGCCTGCAGCTCACTGCTCTCAGGACGCTGCCCCAGATCTCTGCTCAGTTGACACAATGAGTGCAGTCCATACATTATTATTTATTAGCATTAAAGGACAAAACTATTATTACTGCCTGACTAACCCTGTAGCACACTTACTGAACAAATGTATTACAATTAGCACCTGAGATCCTTACTAGTGCCTCTCAGCCTGCTTGGTCATGTCTTACATGTGACAGACCTGGAGAGACTATTTGTCAATTGTTAGTGACTTTTCATTTTTGGTGGTTTACAGCATTTTCAAGATCTTCTGAGAGTTTTTCGTTGCTCACATGGGTGTAATTTCTGATATTTATATATTTACCTGGTCTCCATTGCTTGATTTTGCTCACGAGAAAGTGTCACTCATATTTGTTGAAATGTCACTCATAATTACACAGAAATTATGAAAGTGTCACACATAGCAATCTGAAACCTTGGCAGCTATGTATCGTCGACGTTTCGACCCTGTAGGACGCCTTAGTTGGGGGTCTAGCGCGGGTCTTCTTCAGGACAGGGGACAGTGGTATAGCGCCAACGGGTCTCCGTGAGATAGACCCCAAGTTGCTGTAGAGATTATTTCAGGTGTGGATAAATTGTAGATCTACTAGTTGAAAAGGGTGGTTCCCGCCATAGTCAATAATGGGGGTCCTCTTTGGGCTTGAATTAACATATTCCTTACAGCCAAGGTCGCCTCATAAATCAAACGATCTCTATCGAATAAATCAAAAGTCCCTCAGCGAGCGAGATACGTATCATCCGCTCGCTCCTGCGGCATTCGATATGTCATCAGCAATGACATCCTGATGACATATCGAATGCCGCAGGAGCGAGCGGATGATACGGATCTCGCTCGCTGAGGGACTTTTGATTTATTCGATAGAGATCGAGATCGTCTGATTTATGAGGCGACCTTGGCTGTAAGGAATATGTTAATTGATGCCGGCGTGGTAGGTGATGTTGTCTATTTCAGTGCCGGTAGGTGTGCGCCGGCACCGTGGGGAGGCCAACTCCAGCCCGAGTCGCCTTAGCTAGCTTCTTACCCGGGCCCGAAAGTGGGGCAGTTGAAGCAGTGTCTCGGTGTGCACCCGAGGGCGAGGGTGTGACCGGAGCCTTCTTTGGGTGTGTCGCGGAAGGGTCGGGTTGACAGACTTACGACCCGCTGTGCTGGAGTGATGTCCTCCACTTCGGAATCTCCTGCCTCGGAGTTGCTGTTGACGCCATGTTGTTCTGGGACGTCGATGCCCTCTGCGAAGTTGTTGTCTGGAATCGGAGCTGAAGATTGAGCCATTGTTCTCCTAGCTCTTCGGTCCCAGATCGTCTTCTTGGAGCGGAAGGAGGCACAAGCGGAACAGTCTCTGGCCTCATGCTGCGGGGAGAGGCAATTGTTACACATCTCATGAAGGTCGGTGTGGGGAAACTTCGACCCACATTGAGGACACTTTTTAAATGGCGTCCTTTCCATGAGCTGGAGTCCAGGCCTAACTTCAACTTTGCTGCGTAGCAAGCTCTTGTAGTAGGTTGTCAAGCTTCTTTAATAATGTTCATACAGTCTGGCAGAAGATTGAGGTAGCCAAACTCTATGACTTCAGGTGCCAGATCGCTAGGTTGAGATATGTGGGATCTGGATGTCTTATGTCTCCAAGGCTCTGCGTCAGAAGATTGGATGTGAGATGTAGTTTCTGATGAGGAACTACAGATGGCTCCAACAGGGTGGTGAACCAAGGTTGACGGGCCCATGTGGAACTTACTAGGATTAGCATGAGGGACATTTGCCTGAGCTTCCGAAAGCTCAGCGTCCGCAGGCGCCTTTTTCCGGAGGTCGGTACAGGAGTCGTCAGGGCCCTCAAAGTCACACGCATTGCAGATCGAACTCCTCTCTGTTGAAGTCAGGAGCGTTGGCGTCGGCAGGCGTCGGGTGCTGCGGGGAGAAGTGAAGCGGTGCAGCGTGCCGTGCCCTCAGGTCACGGTGCGAGCAGCGGCTCTTGGCAGCATCAGATGACATCGTCGGTGAGACCAGGGTCGCAGTGCGAATTGAATGCGGTGCTCGTCGCGGTGCTGGCATGTTCGCGGTGCAAGCCGCGGTTTTGTCATTGCTGGAGCGCAGTCATCTGGAGTCGATGGCGCCGGCGTTGATAGGGCAATGCTGCGGTGCAGGATGAGGGTAACTTTACTAGTGGTGCCCTTGAACCACAGTGCAAGCTGTGGCGTCGATGTCGCCGTGGAGCGGCGGCATCGGGGAGGCCAAGGCATCGTCGTGAAGCAAGGCGGTGCGGAGAGCAGTCGCCACAGGTCACGGTGCAAGCAGTGTCTAGGTGGCGGCGTCAGTATGCGTCATCAGTGAGACCAAGGTCACCGTGCGGCGGTGCCCTCTGCGGTGCCTCTAGGACAGGGAGTCAGCAGCAGCATCGTAGACAGTGTCAGGTTGTTTTTTCCTCTGTTGCAGCACAAAACACACAGTCCCCAGTGCTGTGGGTTGAAGAGCTTGAAGTCTTTGCTGTTCCTGAGACTTCTTGAACAGGGGGCATTCTCTACCTCAAGCCCTTGGAGAAACTCACAAAAGTAGATTGCAGAAAGTTTAGTCCAATCCTTTCACTGACCACGACAGAAGCAGCCACTGCCGGTCAACACAGCAAATCACACAGCAAAGTGGTAGTTCCTCCTCACAGCTTCTCCAGCTCTTCTTCTTGGCAGTCTTCTTGATTCAAAAGAGTTCTAAAGTTCAGGGGTCTGGGTCCCAATATTTATATCCCAAAATCCTTTGAACTTTTAGGCAGAGAGTGTCTGTGCCCAGACAGAACCAGTTCTGCCTTCTCTGGTGTGCTTCCTGGCAGGAGGTGGAGAATGCATGGTTAGAGGCAGACCAGGCCCTTTGAGGTGCATGGATATCTCCTCCCCTTCCCCAATTGCAGCCCAGGCCTAGACCCACCTAGACTATCTGGAGCCACTCCGGCTCCCCAGTCTTCTGTCATCCAAAACGCAGACAGGCAATCCACATTCCGACAGAGGCACACAGGATGAATGAGCAAGAAAATACCTACTTTCTAAAAGTGGTATTTTCAAACACAGAATGTAAAAATCACCTTCACTAAAAGATGCATCTTTAGATTCTGAGTTCAGGCATACTGAACTTTATTGTCCTACCTAATTCCCCGGGCCAGTTATGTTTATAAGATGTTGTAAACAAACTCCCCATTCTGTCCTATGGGGAACAGGTAGCCTTGTAATAGCGAAAAACGAATTTGGCCGTAATTCGCTATCAGGACATGCCACACACACCAGGGCATGTCCTACCTTTCACATACACTGCACCCGGCCTACAGGGGTACCTTGGGCCTACCTAAGGGGTGGCTGACATGTAAGAAAAGGGAAGGTGAGAGACTGGCAAGTGTGTGCACTGGCCAAGTCAACATGACAGTTACAAACTGCGCGCAGACTCAGCAATGGCAGGTCTGAGTTACCTTTTCAGGGCTACTTACGTGGGTGGCACAATGCACAAGTAACTAGAGACATTTGTTAGTGATAGATTCCTTACCTTAGAATATCCCTAGGCGTCAGACTGTATCCGGAAAGTTTTGCTTAGCAGGACCCCTTCGCGTCAGTAGGTGGCGTCCTGAAGCTCCGCATCCGTCACTGGCGTCGTTAGCGCCGGGATGACGTCACGGAGGGTACGAAGGCGCCACCCATGCATGCTGACATCTGTTCTGTACACAACTTTTAGCACCAGGAATGCAGAGCCATGCAAGATACTGACCATTGGTGCATAAACCTAGGGCCCAAAAAGGGGATGACCTTAACCCTAGTAATCAGTTTGCAGAACGGGGAGGATGGGTGGGGCGGTAAGGAATCTATCACTAACTAATGTCTCTTACAGATATATTGTGCATCTGAAAGAGACACATTAGTGATAGATTTCTTACATTAGAATAGATACCCCAGCAATACCAACCCTGGTGGTTGGTCTGCTATCAAGATTACACCAGAAAGTCATGGAGCACAGAACGGCCATTGAAGCCGTCTCTCCAGATCAGACTGTCAAGGCAGTAGTGCTTTGTAAACGTGTGCAGCGAGGCCCTCGTAGCTGCCTGACAAATGTCCTGCAAGGGAACGCCGCGTCCCAAGGCAGTAGTGGCTGCAGTTGCCCTGGTTGAATGGGCACGTAGTCCCACAGGAGGCTCCTTCTTGGCCAAGGAGTACATGCACAGGATGCACAGGACGACCCAACGGGAGATGGTCCATTTGTGCATGGCCTGACCTTTTTTGGCGCCCACGTAGCCGACAGAGCTGATCATCCACCCGGAACTGCTGTGTTCGCTGCAGATAGAATGCAAGCGCACGTTTTGGATTCAGACGGTGGAGCCTCTCTTCTTCTCTGGAAGGATGCGGAGGTGGAAAGAAGGTGGGCAGAGTGATGGTCTGCCCGATGTGGAAGGGTGTGACAACCTTTGGCAAAAAAGAAGGACAGCTCCTCAGAACCACCTTGTCCGGATGAATAGAAAGGAAAGGAGGTTTAGAAGAAAGAGCCCGAGGTCTAAAAAGGCAGTTCATAGCAGCAAGAAACTCTTGCTTCTGTTAAGGAGTCGCCGACGGACCAGAGAATAGCGGGTAGGCTGTGGGGACTCCCCGGCTCCAGAGGAACCGCAGGGGCGGAGTCCTGTCCCCCTCGTCCGCCTCCGGAGAGCGACTGGGGGACGTCGGAGAGCGAACACGCTTCTTAGACTTATTTTTATGGCGTCGCTTACCGGAATCCGAATTGGAGCCCAAGGAGCGGCGACTACGGTCCTGCGACCGGTCTCGGGAACTGCCCGAGACCCTGAGTGGCGGTGAGAGGCATGCCGGACCTCCAGCAACTTCCGGCACCGCTCTCGCAAGGCCTTTGGGGCCGTGGCTCGGCAGTCTCGACAGTCCCGGGAATCATGATCGGACTCCAGGCAGTAGAGGCACACATCATGGGGGTCCACCACCGACATGTTACGGCGGCACGACCCACAAGGCTTAAAGCCGGGCATCCCTACGTGCACCAGTAGAAAATAGGGGGAGACTAAAGTCTCAAAAACAGTAGTCAAAAAGTGACTGAGGTACGTGCTCAATCCGGATCTGCGCTTTCTGGCGCGGGAAAAGAAAGAACTGACGTCAGCGCGCATGGGTGGCGCATAAGTACCCTCCGTGGTAACTTAGTGATCTGCCGACGGTCTAATGGAAATTATGTAATCTGTTTGATGACTTGGCAGCCCAGCCCCATTCTATCTAGGATCTTTCAGGTTAGAAATATTCATAGTATTGAAGGCTGTTGACCTGTCTAAAAGTACCAGAGCTCTAACGCCTCCAATGTCCACCTGATGTCAAAGCACATCCAAAAACAATAGGTCTACAAATTCAGTACTGTGCACTGTCTAGAATGCAGCTTAGAAGCTTTCCAAAAAATGGTTGCCTTTGATAAATTGCTGGACTTGTTTACAAACCAACTTTTTAAAAGGTTTGCTAATGATGGTAGAAGCAACATTTGACGAAAGTCCTTAAAAAAGAAAAAACTGTAACAACATATTTTATTGATTTTTAAGAAAATTAAGATCGCTACAGGAAAGCAAAGCGATAGTAGTAACAAGAACAGTGGTGCATGTGTTCCCCCAGCCTCCCCCTTGAGCCTTCCCGGGGTATCCCTCCCTCCTGAGCTCCCACGGCAGGCTATCAGACCTGATATAGCATCCATTAGTGCCTGAATGTTTCTACTTCTCATTCTATGTTGGTGGCTGATGAAGTCCTGGAGCTTAAGGAGACCCCTCTATAACCCACCCATCTCCTCCAGATCTTAGCATGGTCCTGGGGGCATCTCCTAGCCTCTGACATTAAACGTTCTCTACTCATACACCAGTCAAGACTCTTGCACCACTCCTTCACAAAGCCGTTTTATTCTAAATTGCCATATTTATGGTCTCCCTTGCCTATGTTGTTTACTGTATGGGCGCACCTATTAGTTTCAAATTGGATGGGAAATTTGAAAAGAAAGTGATTCAGAATTCTTTATTGAGGATGGTGGACCCTGAAATGCCTCACAACAGTAGTGCTTTCACTTACATGGGTTTGGCAGCAGGACTTTACTTTGCTCAAGGTTTCCTTGAGAGGCCTCTGGTAAAAGATACATTTCGCACAGATAAATTAGTGATTTGTATCTAAATGTCTCTCCACTCAGCAGCAGCCATACTCGACTCTTCCTTTGATTACTCCCTTCGCTGAGTGACAACAGGGATTGACATAACATCCGTTGTGACCTTGGCTACCTGTTGGTACAGAAAAACTATTTGCTTGCTAGTCTTGAGCGCTGTGTATTCGCCAAGTTTTCAGTTCATCCCAGCACGACAGTCCTACTTCACTAGGATATCAGCTTTGATGATTTCCTGGGGCCCTGTGGAACAATTCAAGAGTCCCAGTCAGCTCACTAGGCTCAGTTCCATCAGACTCAACGTTTGACGTCACCACAACGTAGATGCCTATCAGCCACCTGGTGCACATGAATATAAATCCCTGCCATCATGAGTCTACAGTACTGTTCAAACCTGAGCAACCGAACACAGCATAGACTCTACATTTTTCTCCACCTGGCTCCTCTCCCATCACTAGACCAGTTTAGCACGGAATGTCTGCGGTGTACTCAGTCTTAACTAGCTGATGGACTCGTCCCAGAAGAACGGGAACAGGTATACCTGTATACGTAGGATAATTAAACAGTAGCCTGGATAGCGGTCTGTTATTACACAGCCATCTTGGTTGGCCTGCCAGCTATGCCCCTCTCAAAAAATAGATTACAGTGTTGCCAGATATGCCACCACAAAACAAGTCCTTTGGTTGAATGAGTAAATAACCACGCTTGCTCAGGCCAGAGAAAAGCTGTTTGTATCACCCCTACAACAGTGAGACACTTCGCAGTACAAGTATACAACTACAGACATATGTCCATGAAAGTCTGAAGAGCCAAGCTACTGGCAAAAGCTGCACAAGACAAAAACCACATACAAAAACAATGTTTTATTTCCCAACATTAGAGTTGATAGTTAAAAAAAAAAATACTAGATCTTGCCTTGAAAAGTGCCTAGGATTCCAAGAACACATTTAACCACTGTTTCTCTAACTAGTTCTACTTGCACTCTCAGATACTTGGAGGAAACATTTTCAACAATCAACAAACCAAGGAATTATCTAGGGCTCTCTTTGATGCTAGGCCGGACTACAATGTTTTCAAGGAATATATGATTATACCACGATTTCAGTTACCACGCATGGCTTTACCACGCGAATTTTACCTCGCAAGTGGCTTTACCACGCTGGTATTTACAACGTAGCATTTTACTACGCGTTGCAACGTCTTACCTTCACGTCTTTCTCCACGAGCCCTTACTTCCATCCTCCTTTGAAACAAGCGTCAAAACACGTATACCAAAATAAAAAAAGGACTTCTTTTTCGACGTACACGGCACGTCTTAGGGGGAGGCTCTTTCCTCTTTCTTTTAAATTTATGTTCGTTTTTTTGTTAAAGTAACCTGCTTGTTATTTTTGGGGGGGGGAGACCCCCCCCAGCCCCCCTCCGAGCCCCCCCCTGCCCACGCAGATCGACTAGAAGGAATACCACGTCTCCCCCCTAGCCAGTGGTAAAGACGTCGTGGAAGGTACCCTGCGTGGAAGGCACCCTGCGTGGTAAGTGTCACGTGGTAAACGTGAGTAGTGGTAATGCCTTCGTGGTAAATGATGTTTCCCGTTTTGAAGACAGTGCATCAAGAAAAGAAGCTTAGCCATTTGCGTCGAGAAAGATACTTACTGCCTTCCCATGTGCACTGCAGCAGGTTAATGGCACCTTCGACCCTTTTCCAGTGTTTAAGGTGAAAGAATGCATAAGCCACAGCTTCGCTATCCCCTCGCTTCAGAATATGCTCTGGTGGTAAAATCAAGCTTTTCATCTCCAATAAATACTAAAACAAAAGGGAAAAAATAAGAACAAATTTGTTACATAAGAACTACGCTTTCATTGTTTTCAGCCAGTAGAACCCATAAAGGCTTGCTGAAAATCTTTATTCCCCGACCTATTTTTTTGTTTTGTTTACACTATGTACATTTTTTTGCGACATATTGGGTAATTGTTTTCATCATTGGGAGATAACCCAATTGTAACTAACTTACATATTTTAGTCAGACCTCTGCCCATTTATGAAGATTTTGCTCGTTATGCATGTAACTGGAATACTAGTGTGTTACTTTATAACAATCAGTGCAATAGAAATTGCTTCATAAACTGCTAATAAAAAAACATCAGCTTTAGTGGGCCATGGAACCTTAATCCGTTGAAGGTGGTGGAGAATAGGAGCGGCAAAGAGATTTGATCATCAGTGTAGGTATAATCTTGGTTATATTTCATAGTACGGAGTCTGATCCTGAGTGCACAGAATAGTGTGGTGGCCCCAAGATTTCTCCGATATGTGGATGGTTAAGAGACATGAGAGGGATGGGCATATTAATATTAACTGTCCAGATCTCTCTGCGCAGGTGGTTTGTTCACTGTGACGACGTAGAATTTCAAACAAAACAAAATCGTACACGGTTGCCACTTCAGTTCATGATGGCACACTTAAGATGACACCATCTCAAGTGTGCCATCACTAACTGAAGTGGTATGCATGTACGATTTTGTTTTGTATGAAATTCTACATCGCCTGGTGATACCTTTAACAGCAGCGTACTGTCTTTCGTGCATATTTATGTGTTCCAAGATACCCATGTTGTGCGTTTCACAGCAGAGGAAGCCGCTGTCAAAGGTCTTGTCTTCATGTGGAAGAGTGAAAAGTTCTAATTTAGAGTGTACATAGATATTTCATGATTCAACTATTCATAAGAAAAAAAATGCATTACAATTCATGTAACTGCATTACTATGTATTATTATTGGAACAGTTACTTCATAGAACCACCACTATTTCATAAGCGACTATTCGAGTTTCATTGGTTTGTTGCATGCAGATTGTACTGCATGTACTGCAGTGATTAAGTGTTATTTTAATTTGCTTTATTCCAGTCATTACTTGTGACAATGATAGTGTTTTACAGGGTTCAACATATCAAGCACACTGATCCCATCAATTTTTCTTACCATCTCTAGAGGAACTCACAATAGAGTGTTTAGTTAAAAAATTATCCAAGCATACTTTGAGGTGCTAGAGGGTGAAGAATGTACTCAGCAGATAAAATATGAAGAAATGTTTAGGTGGTGAAGGGTTAAAGCAAATTAAATTGATACACGCCACATTGAACATTGTAAATTTGAATGCCTCAGAGTATGTAGTTAAATAATTAGAAATTAAATGTGGAGACAATTTAAATACAATAATGGTACACTTCAAGTTCTACTCATTGACGCAGAGAAGCAGGGGAGAGCACTGAGGATTATATTACTGTTCTCTGGACACTAACTGAAAATCCGAATTTGAAACAATCAGTTATGATAATGTACTTTGAGGCCAAACACTCATGAGCACTAACAGTTAAAGGCCCAGGAGAGTGTGTGGGTTATGTCGCATTTAACACTTTCTGATGCCACTGAGCTAGCCAAAAGCATTGAAAATTCCGAGTAATGTGTTGAAGAAATTGGAGACTCCTTTAATTCGGGTATTGAGTTAAATGTCATTAACATGAAAGGCAGACATTGCAGATACAGAAGGAAGGGTTTGGAAAACTAAGAAAAGTGGTACCAGTATTAAGCATTTTGGAAGAGTGTGCAAGGAAGGAAGAATCGTTCAGTGTCCAGTGAAATTGATTTAGAAGCAAATTTAGATCCAAATGTGTGATGATTTTGAGAACACAGATGAAATGCAAGGATCTAGCACATTGTCTGATTTCGCTTTCTGGTACACAACTTGAAGTGATGGTAGAATCAAAAGCATGGTACACTATCCTTGGTCTAGATGTAGTTCAGAATTTATAGGAAAGAAGGAAATTGCTCCCCATTAATATAGGAGTAGGGGGGTCACACTGGGCACTCTGTACACAATTTGGGTTATGTTTGGTTTGCCATGAATTTTAAGTGTAGCAGATTAGGAGGAAAGGGTATATGAGCAATAAGGGTGACAACGTTCTGAGATGGCCACCCCAGAAAGACATGGGTATTTAGCTAGACCCTAAAGTTAATTCCTCCCAGTCTATGTAATTGACTTTAAATGCGATGAAATGAGACTTAAGAAACAAACAGGTAGTCAAGATAAGTTAGCAGATATAGAGACATTTTTAATTTGAAAAAAATACTTTTTTTCAGGCCAATATAAAGGATCTGAGCACCGAAACAGACTGAACAAAGGAGCTAAACCTATAGACACATGGTTCGCAATGTTCCACTATTTTGCTGGGGATGTTAAACAACATATTACACAATCGGGAAACGGCCTTTACAACGAAGCCGTTTCCACAAAATCTTTAACCACGCATGCAGTACAACGCATGCGTGGTTACCACTAAAGCCTTTACCACGCATACCTTTACTACGAGGTTTGTAGTAAAGGCATATGTGGTAAAGGTAAAAAGTAAAACGGGGGGGGCTTGGGTGGGTCTCCCCCCCAAATAAAAAAACTCACCAGAAGTCACGTCGGGATCTGCACATAATCAGCGTCGTTTAAGATAAATCGGAAAAAATATTCCGTTTCCTCTTAACGACGTATGACGTCACCACGCAAGTAGTCGAGGTAAAGTTTATGCGTGGTAAACGAATTCCGTTGTAACGCATGCGTGGTAAAGGCATGCGTTACAACGGAATTCGTTGTAACATCATACATTCACACAATCTTGCTGGGAAGGGAGTTATAGAACCTAGATATGCTTTACCTTGGGTAGCTCCTATTGTACCTTCACTCAGGAGTTCAGGTGAAGTTTGTTTGTGTGTAGATTAACGCAGCCTCAATGACACAATATGGATTAGTAGACATAATTTTCTTGAAATGATCTCGATAGTGGGTGGGGCAGTCACATTTACAACTTTAGATCGATCAAGTGCCTATCATTAAGTAGTGCTGGAGGAAAATTTCAGACATTTCACAGCATTTGTGACCAGAAGCAATGCACCATTTTAGGCGTATGCCTTTTGGCCTTGTGAGTGCTACCAGCACATAATAAAGGAGTCTTTAGTGGGCCTTGAGGGGCCATCGCTTTTCAACACTATATTCTTCTTCAGAAAAGAAACACAACAACCCGGTTAAGGACCGTTCTCCAGACATTATCTAAGCAGGGGTTAACTCTCAAGTTTGAGAAATGTCATTTCAGATCCTTTGAGGTACAGTATTTGGGCCACGCTATTACAAGTGAGGGGACAGTCTTGTTTAAACTAGTGTATACGTGACTGAAACAAGAAAAAAAGGGAACACATAATGTCATTTTATCCCTTAGTGAATTTTACGCGACATTTATATAACTTAAATAGAAGCAGCAAGATCTCTGCTTACATTTTTTTTATGTATCTGGAAAGCAAACAGTAGAAGCTTTTGAAATACTCAAACTGATGTAGTGAATGCACCATGTTTAAAATCATTCATTATAGGAAACAAATGTATTTTGTCAATTTATGTGAGTGGCTGTGCACCGGGTGTTAATTTTGCATACATACCGATAAACAGAATAGGTTGTTAGCAGCATGTGGGTCGAGTTTGAGAAATTCTAAGATACATTTTTCAGTAATGGAAACGGAAAAGTTGGCCTTTACAAGGGCAGCTGAACATTTCTGCATATTTCTAAAGGAACTGATTTAGTTTTTAGATCTGACCATAACTCAGCGATTAACATACTTTCTCCTAAAAGAGGAAGGATAATGCCTGTCATGTTAGCATTCAGACTGCAGAATTTCCAATTAACCGTGGATCCTGTGGCTATCAAAAATGAACAGGCATGCATACTGTATGTCCCAGCTACTTTTACCTATCAATACAAAGACAGAGAAAAAAATGGAATTTGAGGTGTTAAGTGTGTCAGATGTGGTGTGTCTACAACGACCTGTATGTGTTTAAAAGAAGAATGGATTAGAAAATGAACTTTTATGCGAAGTTCAACAGTAATTACCGGTGGGATGGGTAGATGGGAGTTACTCCGTTTGTGAAGGGAGATCATTTTCTTAAGTACAGGGTGAGTTAGCTTGTTTGGATGGTGTATTTATGAGAGGAAATACAATTATACCACCTCATGAATTTAGGAGTATCATCGTACTCCAGAGTCACTAGGGACACGTTGGCATGTCTGCAACAGACCGGCGCATCAGTGAATATTTCTGATTGCCAGGTTCAGATAGGATGATTGCCAAGTTTGTATGTGTTTGTGTATTTTGCAGTAAAAGTGCTAAATCAACAAAATCATATGTTGCGCCGTCTTGTCCAGTGGCATTGCCGGAAGTTAGGATTAGACATTTTGGATCCATTTCATGCACCAACTAAGAAGGAATCATATACCATAGTACTCAGACTACTTAACCCAGGGGCAAGAAATGACATTGTTTGAATGTGCAACTCCATATGCAGTTATACATTTTCTAAGGCTTGTGTTTTATAGGGAGGGGATTCCTGAATTTGTAGTTTCAGATAACGATCCACAATTTCGTACTTAGCTTGTTTAGTTATGATATGTTTAGTATGTTATTTGTTTGTAGAGAAAAGAAGGTGTGTGGAATCATACTTCTATTCCATCTGGTAAGCTACCTACCCAGAATATGGAATGTAGGGTGAGGCGAGGAGTTGGGAGAGACATTAACAGCGAGCGGTTGCTAACACGCCCCTGGTGCTACTTGATGCTTTTAATTTGTACTTTCTACTTGAATAAATAGTTTTACTTACCCACAAAATGTGTCCTGGAGGATACATCTTTTTACAGTGACACTTTATGAGGGGTGATACCCCGAAACCGGTCAGGACATGGCATGGCAGTTCAGGCTGCACTGTTCCCATGAGGCAAAGAGTCAAGACTGATTTGCATATGGCTGGGTCTAAACTGGGGTGGTGTGGTGAGCAAAAGAACGATGGATTAAACCCAGGTCTTATAACTGGGGATGAATGTCGGCATTATTCAGCATTCCGTCAATCATTTGGTCCTTTTGCAGAAATGGGAGCTTTCTGCAGAAATGGGCATTTTTCTCCTTTTTGCACGTTTAATTAAAGCTAATTTTCTCTAACCTTCATATTAACACGCATTTCCTATGTTAATGTGGTCATGTGGTTAACTTATGTAAAAAATTCAACTTCCTTAGATTCTTCATGTAGGAGAGTAGGATCTGCTTCTTATAGTTACCCGCACTTTTGACTGATGTATCACTGCTTTCTACTAGGATCCTGCTATCCAGGACCCCAGTCTAGTTGCTTTCTCCTCTAAATTGATTGCATGTACTTTAGGTACACTCCAGATGGGATACTGGGGTACCCTTATCAGTCCCTAGTATATGGTACACCATGTACCCAGGGCATAGGTACCACAGAGGCCTCCCACAGGCTGCAATATGTATTATGCCACCCCCGAGAGACCATTCAAACTGACACCACAGGTCTGTTGCTGCAGACTGTGTAAGGTGGTGCATGCACCCCTTACTTAGATATAGGTTACCTATATCTATTCTAAATCACTGCACATATAAACCTGTCAGTCAACCCCTATGACAGGCCTTACAAATCCTGAAGGCAGGGTGCTGGGTTTTATGTGAGAGGGTAGCCCTGCATGAGCAGAGCCCCTCTGCAGCCTTCGGACCCTATTTACCGGGTTGTCTGTGATGCAGCCAACCATATATAGTTAAGTGCATTATAACCTCGTGGTAAATGCTAACTTTAAAACGGCTGCTTGGAAACATGTCGTGTTTGGTGTCAAACACCTTCCACCCTTCTAGAGGGACTTATGTGAAACACCAGTACACCCGATACCAGCTTTCTTGACCTGGGCATCACAAAATGGAGTCTGCCAGCCACAGACACAAGCCTGCCCTCCTGCTGCTGAGCCAAGCTCGAGCAAGGAAAGGCCTGACACATAGGTTTTCTGTCACAGTGAGGTGTGCCCGCCTCCCAGATAGGCTTTAGTGTATTGGGACTGTGTGGGTGCACTCAGAGTGCCAGAAAGTCTGCGCTGGGGACACATTTGGTGTCCCTGTGCATAGTCCAGCTCAAACCGGTTGCAGGAGCCATTTGCGCAAAACTGGACAAAGGACCTGGGTGTAGTCACCCCTCTGTCCTGATCCTCCCATAGGTGGGTCCCCAGAGTTTGCCTAACCCGTTCCTTGGGTATAAAGTAGGAACCCTGACTACAGGACTTTAGATTTTACCTGGACTAAACTCTGCAAGCAGAAACGAAGTACTTTGATGATCTACACTTCGCTGAACAACAGAAGAATCTTCCTTGGAGTAAAGGAGTTACTCCCCTGCTGAAGCAGGCACCTTAACGCATCTGACCGGTTTGCATCTCCCAAGCTCCTGAGGACTATGAAGATTTCTGCAATACAGGAGGTGGGTTCCCGAGCGTCTCTGAGGTTGATCGGCTCTCTCAGCAATTCTGATACCAGTATCGCTCGTGGGGACCATGCAACCTGAACCCCTGTGCACTTTTGCAGCAGCATATGCTTTTTGGCGATCCCTGAGGCAGTGCTTTGGGCTACATGTAGTCCTGATCCCAAGCAGTATTTCCACCGAAGATTATCGGCCTCCAGTCCACGAGGGCTCCGTGGGCCTGTACTTCATGATTCAGCTCGAGGTCCCTTTGCGATCCCTGGTCCGTTGGCCTGTGGGTCCCAGTGAAGGTAACTTTGATTTCCCTGTGGCTTTCCTGGTTGCTCCAGATGTGCCCTGACTCCCCATATGTTGGAGAGTCTCCAGGACCATGTTGGTGCTCACCGTAACTTGTTTCCTATGCCTGCTCGGGTTGCATTTGCCAAGGATTGTTGGTGTTCAATCCAGACACTGACCCCTCAGCACTCGACATCCTTCGTGGGACAGCTCACTTTCGGACTTTGGTCATCGTCGACGTCTCCTGCTCCCCGTGGCTGCAGAGTCAAGCATCCAATCTTCACACCAAAAGCACCCAACGTCGGTGGGCATTCGTCTACCGAGCCCCTGGTCACCCTTAAGCTCCCCAGACTCTGTCCGCTCTGCTTTCAGGTTCTTCTCAACTTGGATCCAGGCTTGGATTCCACCGGACACTTTTAATCTTCCCGGAAGCAGCACTTGCTTGCAGGGAGCTGGCCTTAGAACCTTCTATGTTCCAAAGGGTTTACTTGAAGTCCTCTCTGAGTGCCCTTAAACTGGCATTTTCCAACCACGACTTTCCCATAGAGTTGTACGGAACATGTGTCTGTGTTCACAAAACTGCACCCGTCCTCTGTGGGCGTCCTGTGGGTGGTTCCTTGGGGTTCCAGCGAATATACGTGTTCTAGGCACTGTGTCTAGTGAAGTCATTGTTGTTATACCATTTTTTTTAGTACATGGTTCAGTCTCCCCCTGGAGCCCGCTGTGTATTGTGCTATTTACTATCGTTCTATTGATTAAGTATTGTGTGACTTGTGCTCTAATCTCTTAAAGAGGTTAGTAGAGAGTGTTTAGTAATAAATACATACATTTTATATATCTCTTGTGTGGTTCTCCTTTCATTTGATTATGCAGGAGGTTCTGATCTGGTAAAACAAGCTGCTTTACATTCCTTCGAGACTTAGCCTGAAGGCTGCTCTACACAGCTACCACCAGAATAGCTTTCTATGAAGGTTGTCTTTAACCTAATCATCAATAAGGGTTGTTTGGACTGGTACCAGGTGCCCCCTTTAATTAGTGGACAGCATATACCAGTCCAACTTCTCCTCATGAACAGATATCAAAGCAGTACCTCTCCTAGTGGTGGGACTGTGGTGTGAATCAGACCAGGAAATCCTGCAGGACTGATCAAGCAAAGTTCCTGTGCCGCCAGACCTGGTCGTCCAGGTAGCAGTGCTTTGTTAATGTATGGAGAAATGCCCTTGTAGGTGCCTGGCATTTGCCCAGAACTAGCACACATAGTGGAGGCCTTCATTCTGATGAAATGACTGTGTAAACTTTTTGGGGGTTGCTACTTGGCTAGCAAGTAGCAGATCTTGACGCATAACACAATCCATCAGGAGATGGTTCTCTTTTGCAGCGCTTTACCCTATTTTGCCCTCGAGAAACTGACCTAAAGTTTGTCATTCTGTCGGTACTCACTGGTCCAACCAATATAAAAACTGAGAAGTCTCTTGGGGTCCAGGCAGTGGAGCTGCTCTTCCTCTTTGGAGGGGTAAGGCATTGCATAGAAAGCTGGCAAGGTAATGGATTGCCCTATATGTAAGTATGTGACTACCTTGGGCAGTAATGCCGCTTTCGCTTGGAGGAAAAGTTTGTCCGGGAAAAACAAAGTGCAGGGTAGTACCCTGAACAATGCCTAGAGTTCACTCACTCGCCCGTCTGATGTTATGGTGATGAAGGATGCAATGTTGATAGTTAGCAGCACAGGGGACAACTGTGTATTGGTTCAAAGAGAGTGCACATCTGGCAGTTAAGAACGAAATTAAGGTCTCGCTGAGCTAACACAAAAGGTGTTAGCGGGTTCATGTGGACCAGTCCCTTAAAAAAAAAAAAAAAAACACCACAACAGGTGACTTGAAATGGGGTGGGTGATCCAGTAAGCATAGGAACGCTGAAAGGGTTGAAAGGTAATATTTAACTGTTAGTTTCAGCAAAACCTTTCTGGGCTAAAGACAAACAAAACAGGAGAACATCCAATAACAGTGCATTCAGGGCAGAAAGTCATAGGAAGAACACCAGACAACAAACTTCTCTCAGAGTTCTGCATAAATCGATTTGGCAGAAGGACCTCCCTGGCTGCCAGGATGACATATGCCATTTTGGGAGGGAGATTGACAGCCCTCAACTGTCCACCAGATGAGACAGCCGAATTGGAGGACATGTGCTCATGGACAGAAGTTCTAGGCACCAACTCTCCTCCCCCAGTCCAGAGCCACTAGGATGACTTGGGCCTGGTCTTTCGTCATCTTTTTAAGCACGCTGGACAGGAGAAGCAGCAGTGGGAAAGTGTACAGGAATCCTGAACCCCAGGGACCCTCTCCAAGGGAGGCCTGCCTTTGGAAAACGACCACACAAATGTTAGCACAGATTGATCAATGATTCTCCACGTTAGTTGAAGATGCCCCGAGCCACCTCTTAATGTAACTGCCACTCATGATCCACTCTGCAATGAAGGCTGTCTCTGTCCACCCTGGCATTTACAGATCCTGCCAGGTGTTGGATGATCACGCAGATGGGCCGGGAGTTCAGCCGCTTCCAGAGACGAAGAGCCTTCTGGCACAGGATCCACAACTCCACACTGCCCTGTTTGTTGCAGTACCACATGGTGGTCGTGTTGTCCCTGGCTTTCAGAGTCGAACTAATCGCTTGCGACCCCAGCAGATTTACATTCAGGCGAGCCTCTGCCAGAGACCAAAGTTCTCAGATCTCCACCGCTTCCAGATGGCTTCCCCAGCAACAATGCATCCATCACAACCATGAGGTCTGGGTGTGGTAGGGAGAGGGGTCAGCTGCTGCTCCTATTGCAGTTGAGCAACTACCACTAGAGATCTTTCACAGTTGTATCAACACCTGTATGGAATCCGACAATTCCCCTTGGTATTGAGCCCACTGAGTCTTCAGATCCTACTGCAACACCCCTGTGTACCACTGAGTGCGGTCTTTATTTAGGATGCATAAGGCCAAGAGGCCAGGATGCCTCAGAATTGCTCTCAGTGAGATCCAGGTAAATAGTTGAAACATTGGGATAAAAGCTAGGTTATTCTGGGCCCATTGAGGCAGAGGAAAGACTCAGAAGAGCAACGTATCCAGGATGGCTCAGTTAAAGGGCAGTCATTGTGAAGGAGTCTGGTGTGAGTTTGGCACATTGATGAGGAAGCCCAACCATATCAACAGGTTGGCCATTGTCTGGAAGTGTTTGAGGTGAGCTCTGCTTCAGCAGCCAATCGTCAAAGTACAGAAAAACTAATTCCCGACCTCCGCAAATGGGTTGCAACCACCACCGTCACTTTGGTGAACACCGGCGGTGCACTGGTAATGCCAAATGGGATCACAGTCACTGAAAGTGATCCTGGCCTACCTGAAACTGTTGGTAATGTCTCTGGGACTGCAGGATGAGAATGTGAAAATATGCATCTTGCTATGTCCAGCGCTACATCCAGTCTCCTGGATTCAGGGCAGACAGAACTTGGGCCAGGATAAGCTTCTTGAACTTATCCTTTCAGAGGTAGACGTTCAGAGGGTGCAGCTCAAGGATAGGTTGAATGCCTCCAAGCACCACCCTCTTTATTGCTCCCTTGGACAAGAAAGCATGAACTTCTCCAAGGATTATGGACATGTGATCCTCTGGGAGGTGTTGCGTTAAGGGTGGGATCTCCAGGGGATACAAAAGAAAAGGTAGGTAGTATACATTTTGTACGATCTGGAGTACCCATTGATCGTACGTGATGCAACCTCTTACAGGATGATCTTGACAAATTAAAATAGTTTTGCGGTGGTTGCATAGTGATGGCTGGGGTTTGGGTAGCTCACTCCCCATGGGGGCCTGGATGCTGTCAGACTGATTCCTGGCCTCGAACTCAAAAGGACTCGAGGCCTGTTATTGAGGTGCATATCGTCTCTGCCACTGCTAGTAGCCCCTACCAAAGTCTCAATAGGAGCGCTGCTGGGGGAATTGCGGAACTGGCAGATCTAAGCCCAGTGTACGTACAGTGGCCTTACTCTGCCTGAATCTTTTTTTTTACTTTGTTTTTATTAATTTTAACAGCAAATATCCAGTCATGGTAAAGCGATACAGAACCACATTGATACATGGCTGAGTTGCATATGTTGACATTCAGATTAAAAGAGTACATATTCACATTGCAAAGGGTCAAAGAGATACCCTATTCGACATTGCATAAAGTCGTAAATCATTGCATGGGTCTCTCACAGTAGTCCATTGCGGGTAATACACAACAGATTCGCCTAAATCAAAAGACCAGCCTATCATGCCATTATTAACCAAATCTAACAAGACCTATCACATCTATCCCATACAAAACAAAACTTTCCCAACCCTCCCTCCCCCCCACAGACTCGACAACAAGTGTCCATACGGTCATTTACACATGTCTAGATCTGAAGCATGAGTGTATCTAGGTTCCACAGACTGTCCCAGGTGTACTGTGTAGTTCTGCAATAATAGGTAATAGAACCCACTGACTCTGTAAGGAGCTGATGTGTCCTATTGTCGTTGGTCCATGACCTCAGCAGATGGTGTCGTGACTCCCTAGTAGGATAATATATCTATCGCTGCATATTCTTCCATGAGTGTATTCCAGCTCAGCGATATCGATGTTTTCCGTAGGCCTCTATACTCCTCTCTCATTAGTTCGGCTCCCACCGCCCATCTCAACACCTCTGTATGCCAATCCTGCAGGGATGGAGCCCTAGTGGCTTTCCAATGTGTGGTTATGGCTCTTTTATCTAGAAGGAGCGCAAGATTAGCATATCGACAGGTGGGATTACCCTTCTTCCCACGTGGCTCTAGTCCCAATATACAGTATTCTAGTGTGTTGTTATGACGTAGCGGGGCTATATCTTTCAAAATTTTGCATATTGTCTTCCAGTAGTGTCCCAGTCTAGGGCAGTCCCATACCATGTATATTAGCCCTGCGTTGGGTGCATAGCAGCGTGGACAGGTATCACTTGCTCCCAAAAACATAGCACACAATCTGCGTGGGGTTAAATAAGCACTGTGAAGTAACAATAATTGAATACATTTGAATTTAGGGTTATGAGACTTTTTTTTGGGGTGCCCTAGTACAGTATCCCATTCCTTGTCTGTAAATGCACGGCCCACAGCCTCCTCCCGTTTGTCGCATAGTGGTCGCAATGAGATTGCCATTTCAGTCCGAATCCCGTGAGTCAACCATTTTGTCAGGCATGACCCATTTCCCATCAGATATTGCATGGTAAGAAGCGTGTTCGTGGCTGGTTCAGTAACCTCCGGTGACCATGTAGTGCGTATATATTTGGAAATATGTGCATGTAATAGGAACAGTGTGTCGGGTGCACAATGTACGCGTACAGACGTGGCATGTGACATTAATACACCGTCAGAAAAGAACTCTCCTACGTGTCAATGCCCACATCGGCCCATGCCTGTAAAGTGCGGGTAGTGACCAGTCCTGTTCGTGTGGGTATACCTAGTAGCGGAATAGTGGAAGCACAAGGTGGTGTCCGTCTAGTGTACTTCCCTGCGCTCCTCCAGTAAGTAATGGCTATCCGTAGCAGGTGGAGTGTCAATGCCAATAGGAAGGCCTGAGGCAGTAAGAGTTTGTGGATTACCCCATTGTCCCTATCTCGCAGAGACATATCCAATTTGTGTAGATTACGTCCTGCAAGCCAATATGCCAGCCACTGCAGTTGGCTAGCCTAGCAGTATGCACCTAGGTCTGGTACTCCCATACCCTTGTTTCGTGGGTAACAGTAATTTTGCCAGTACAATACGTCGGCGCCCCGTGACCCAGATTAGCTCCACTAGTAAGGAGTTCAATACTTTAAAAATTCTCAAGGTACATGTATAGGTAGATGGGTGAAATAATAAAGCAGCAACACCATTTTAGTGATGGGTATACGACCCGCCACAGATAGGGGCAGCGAGATCCAGGAGTGGATCTGTGATTTGAGAGCAGTAATTGCGCGTGTTAGGTTGCCATCCAGAAGATCCGTGGCATCACGGTAGATCTGTATTCTGAGATATTTAAAAGTATCGGTCGCCACATGGAAGGTCCAATGGCCGAATGTAAAATGACCGCTCCTCGTAAAGTTATCGAAGAAATAGGCATACAACTTGGCAGCATTAATAGCCAGGCCCGAAAGTTCTTGGAAGGACGCAAAGATCGAGGGCATTAGATGTGGGTCTGCATCCATGTCTTTAACATAAAGAATGAGATCATCTGCGTATGCTGAGACGGTGTGAGTTGCACGACCTCGCGGTATCCCCTTGCAACTCGCAAATTAACTAAGCCTGTGTAGGTTCCAGTGCTAGCATAAACAACAGCGGCGACAAGGGGCATCCCTGTCGGGTACCCCAAGCCACTGTATATTGCCTCGAGATATGTTGACCCGTGCGCGCTCGCGCAGTGGGGTTCGTGTATAGTAAGCCCACCCATGCAATATATCCATCAGGGATACCAAGTTGTGCAAGGTTATAGAACATATAGTCCCAGCGCAAGGAATCGAAAGCCTGCCATAAGTCGAGTGATATGCAGTCTTCCTTGGTTCCCATGCAGAGTGGGCCCAGCATAATTTGGTGTAGGTGTCGGATGTTAAGAGTCGTATTCCTACCAGGTACAAACCCACATTGATCAGTGTGTATTAGTATGGGGATAAACTGACAGAGGCGATTGGCCAACAATTTAAACAGGATTTTATAGTCCGTGTTAAGGAGTGATAAAGGTCTATAACTCGACATGACCAATCCATCCCTCCCAGTTTTCAGTAAGGAAACCACCAGTGCATCAATAAGTTGGCATTTCCACCCCTGTTATCGGTTGTGCTAAATCGTCGCGCTGCTGTTGTGTAAGCTGTGGTAAGCGTAATCCGTCAAAGAAGGGTTCGAAGTCCGTATCAGTATGTCCAGCTAGGGGGCCATAGAGGTGCTCATAGTAGTCTCTAAACTACAACATCCTCGCTATCTCGGATTTCCAATATAGGAGTGGGCGAGGGAGCATTCCGAACCAGTCGTGCTAGGAGCGGCCCAGACCTGTCTGCCTGTGAGTGTTGTTTCTGTGTGTATAGTCGGTGATCAACAACACGTAGATCCTCAAGGAGTTCGGCGTAGTGTATGTTAGCCTCCCGTAGCTGTGTCAATTGTTCATTCGTCCCCGCGGCTTCCCCCTCCAACGCAGCCAATTTACCCTCGATGTCAGTAAGCCTTTCTATCAGGGCAAGCCTAACTCCTGTTTTAGTACTAATTGCCACGCCCCTGATAACCATTTTAAAGGCCTCCCACTCTATCTGGTGAGTGCTAGTAGACCCCGCATTCTCCGAAAAGTAATGAGCAATCGCCTCCGAGAGGGCATGGTGGAAGACCTGATCCTCCAGCATCGCAGGCTGTAGTTTCCAGGTCGGTATTGGAGTTGGAATCCTGCCCCATTGTAACGTTAATTCCACTGGATTATGATCCAAAATGGTTTTGCCCATATGGAGCACAGAAGTAACAGAATTCATCAGGGTGCCGGAACACAGGAACCTATCTATCCAAGTGTGCAGTCTGTGTGGTGGCAAATAAAAGGAATATTCTCTGTGTCATGGATGTTTTGCCCGCCATGCGTCATGAAGTTCCCACCCTTCTGTCTATCCTTTAAGCGCTGCAGCTTGCTTTTTGATTTCTCTAGGTCAACGTCCAAAACAGCATTGAAGTCGCCCCCCAACACCCAGGGATATTTGGCCCATCCCGTCAGGGCTGCACCTTGTGTGGCTAAATACTTATCTTGGTCAGTGTTTGGTGCATATATACAGCCCATAACCAAATGAGCCCAGTCCAACAAGCCATGAAGTAACACATACCTGCCGTTGGGGTCGATTTTCTGCTCTAGAAGCCTGAAAGGGACAGTATTCCGCACCCATACCGCCGCCTCCCTGGCAAAAGCCGAGTATGTCGTGGCGAACAGTTGCCCCCTCCATTTCTTTTGCAACTTGGCCACCTCAGCAGCATTAAGATGAGTTTCTTACAGGTAAGCTATAGCCACCTTTCTTCTATTGAGTTGCGCCAGGACACGGTGTCTTTTATGAACTGAGCCCATGCCCCTCACATTCCAGGTACAGTAGGTGTATTTATGATGTAATGCCATTGTGGTGCAGATAGCGTATTTGCCATGTGACATGTGGAGACCAACTCCCTTCAGACATGAGTTGTGGCCAAGCATGCGTCAACATAAAACCTCCCCAATTCTAGGTTCCCCCATAGAACATTAGAGGACCAAACTTGAAACAAAAGTCCAACATGGACTCTAAACAATAAATGCCACATTGCAATTGCCTGGGGGGTGAAGGCCAAAACTAACATTACAGTGCCCATATGAGACTGCGTTGGATATGGTAGCATACTACCATATACAGCTTAGTTACACTAGACACGCTAAATCGGCGACCAACAGTAATATAAATTGCATAGCATCTGGATACGTTTCCACTCCAGACCACCTCGGAACACATCATTAGAAGTCTATGGCAATTTGATCTGTGATCGAGGGGAACAGCATTATGCTAGTCTCTGAGTCTGAGCGTACAGTGGCTGCATCCGACGAGGGCACCGAAGTTGTCCCAGTCTGAGCATCATGAGCAGCCAACGCCGCGGCCGTCTGAAGTGCATATTTCTGGCTGTTTGTAATCAGTTCCGCAGATGGGCCAGCGTCCATAGTATTCGCATTATTACCATGTCCCGGCCCTAGTAATCCAGCCGTTCATAGTGGGGAGGCACGACGTAGTTGTCCCGACGTAAGTGAGGCCTGCGAAGTCTCCGGTGTAAAAGTTATTTCAAGCCAGTCTGCCGCCTCTTCTGGGCTTTCAAAGAAGATCGACTTTTGTCCGTAGACAACCTCCAGTCGAGCTGGAAAATGCAGTGCATAGTTCAAGTTGCGTGCACGTAGGTTCTTTTTGATGTTTTGAAAAGTAGCTCTAGCCTTCTGGACTGCCGGTGTAAAATCTGGATAGAGAGAAATTGTCCTATTCTCAAAACGTATGGGTGCATTCTCTCTAGCGGCTATCTTGTAGTGTAGTATGCGTGCTATCAGCGGGCAAGGTGGTGCTCCCGGTCAAGGAGGTCTGGGAGGCACTCAATGCGCTTGCTCCACACTGTACAGAGATGTTGTGCCCTCCTTCGGCACATCATCTCTCAGCCAGCCGTCCACAAACTGTGTGGGGTTGGATCCCTCGCTGCGCTTTGGCATTCCAAGTATGCAGACGTTATTACAGCGGGATCTCCCTTCTGCATCATCCACTCTGTCCTACAATCCCTTCAGTTGACGTTGGAATTGTTCGAGCTGGGTGGAATGCATGGTCTGCTGGGGTATGAGATCATCTGATGCTTATTTATTCTATTTGACCTTATCAGCAAGCTTTTTGTGGTCCGCCTGTAATAAACTGAGGTTGGTGGACATTGTTCCCATTCGCTCCACCAGCGCCGTTCGGGAGTCGCGTATCTCCTTCAGGATTAAGTCCAGCTTAGCATCGTGATGACCCACCCCGGTGGGAGGTATCACATCATTGTCCAAAGCATTGGAGGGGTCACTGCCAAATGTAAGCTGCAATTCGTCGCCGGCAGACGCGTCCGCCTTTTTGTTTTTATTGCGTCCCATAGTCCACGGCGTCCGTCTCTGTTCCAGTATGTTGACTTGAGCGGCCACAAGGGCACTACACTTAGCAAGTATATATGCACAGGGAGGTTCCGATCAAAGGTGCGAACAGACTATGTTGGTAGCCACGCAGCACAATCCCACATATCCAGACACACACCGATCTCATACTTCCTGTGAGCACCGTCAGAAATGCCAGTCCACACACAGCCAACGAGCAGTGAATCAATCCCAGCGTTGGCAGTAGCAACACATCCCCAGTTTGGTCTAGGCCACTCCACTATAGCCAGGGCAGTCAGCAGACAGAAAACTGTACCTCAGTCAGTGCGTGAGGTCATTAACCATGGGGCAGCTCCCAGAAGTGGCTCCAACTTTAATACAGCACTCCCGTCTCAGCAGCAACTGTAGAACCCATGCAGAGAGGCAGATGAGTATGTGCAGTTTACTCCAGGGCGTCTCCTCCCAAGCTATGCCCTCTGTAGGCAGCTGGGGTACGGTGGCATCTAGCTGAGGAGCAGAGGGCTCTCCACATGAGCTCACACAAGATGCCTCCCCTCACAGGTTTTCATTGGACTCGCCAGGATTTTCCACAAGGAGGAGGAGGGAGGCGCCCGCAGTCCCCACGCTCCGTGATGCCAGCGGGTGCTTCAATCAGCAGGCAGTCACCGCGGCGTCTCCTGCACTCACCGGTAGTCGCGCTGATCCGATAGATTGCGGAACGCGTCCGCCATCTTGGGTTCATTACGCGGACGTTGTTGTCGCCCATCAGATCGGGGGTGCAATCGTCCACTTCAGATGCCACAGAAGTTATTGCCTGCCATGAACAATGCCCGCATCTTCCACAACGGCGCCGCACACACCCACCACAGCCACGGCAGGAGCTGCGATAGTCAGCGGGAGTCCCATGCAGTAGACGCGGCTCTGCCCTCCATCACCTCACACCCTCGGAATCGCACAG
This sequence comes from Lissotriton helveticus, assembly GCF_964261635.1. Classification (NCBI taxonomy): domain Eukaryota; kingdom Metazoa; phylum Chordata; class Amphibia; order Caudata; family Salamandridae; genus Lissotriton; species Lissotriton helveticus. The sequence continues at coordinate 1,478,037,257 of NC_136065.1, forward strand.
GAGCAGCACGGAGATGGGCCAGGTGCACCGAGCCTACGGGGCCGAAAACACAGCCATCTGTCCCAGGAGTGATCCGCTATCGAAGGGTGGGTGTCCCAGCTCTGCAGGTCCAGGTAAGTTCAGGATAATTTGCAATTTGTCAGGGTATAGGACAGAGCTCCTTCAGCTCACGTCCTCCATGCCCTGCAGTTGGCCACGCCCCCCACTCTGCCTGAATCTTAACGGCTGAGTTCGCCTTCACTTCAAACAGTCCTAGAGCCTTTGAAGGACATCAGACAAGACAATCCAGACAATCAGTAGTGCACAGACCAGATCTCATTGAGTATTTTGCAGCATCCTGCTCATCCAAAGTGAGCCCTTGCACGGTTTGACAGAGTTCCTCTGGTACAGCTGGCAATATGTCGGACACTCTGTCCCATAAAGCATGTGAATACCTGCCAAGGAGTGATGTTGTGTTGATGGAGCATTGGACGAGGCTGGCAGAGGAGATTATTTGTTTCACAAATGTATCCATCCTTTTGAAATCTCTATCAGGTCCAGTAGTAGGCAAAGTACTGGGGTTACAGCGGCTGGTAGATATCTGCACCACCAAGCTCTCTGGAGTAGGGTGTCTCGGCAGAAAGTCTGGGTCTCCAGGGGCAGGTCTGTAACACCTCGCCACTTGCATACTGGCAGAGGAGCATGATCCTGGTGTTGCCCAGATGCCCACCAGAACTTCTGTCAGGGTTTAGTTAAAGAGGAGCAGGGGATCCTGGTTGGATTGTCCTGGGCTGAGGACCTCTGTGATCACATTAGTTTTGACCTCTTGAGTCAGTGGATTAAGGTCAAGTAGCTCAGCCGCTTTCCAGAATACTGTTGCAAAGGAGACAAACTCCTCAGTAGCTAATGTTAGATTAGGATAAGAAAGGACAATGCATGGAGAGGCATCCAGACCATTGGCATCCTGAAGGTCCTAAAAAATTTACACATCTTTGTATTCGTCATCGTGGTCATTGTCCCCAATATCATACAGCAGGGCACAGTATGGTTCAGGTCTGGTCAGTGGGGCTTGGGTCTCTGCGTGTGATAAAACTATCAACACTGTTTACAACATCAGTGGTGTTAGTATTGGCATCAACAATTGTGCCAGTGGCATTGCTCAAGGCATAAAAGGGTCGGAGTTAGTGGGGCAAACGTTGAGGAAGAGGTTGGCCTCCGAATGATGTTGAGGGGACACAACACAGAGCACACGGGTGGGAATCAAAGAAAGTAAGAAAGCATGCACTCACAAGCAGTGCAGAGAGAAAAAAAGTAGTTCCCTGAATGTGAGTATCCGAAGGACAGGAATCATCAGGACAAAAGGACGATGAGGAAGCTATGCTCGAGGGCTCTAACAAACAGAAAATGCTAAAGCTAAAATGTGTCTGTAAGAAATGATTATCACAGCAAATTTTCTGATCTCTTATTTTAAACTTAGAAATTACAAAACTGCCTTCTCCAAAGCTCTAGAGTGCCCGGACTGGTTGCGGATAGAGAATTCTCTCCTTAAGGGTTCCAACAAGTACGATGTACCTTACAACACCCTTGCAACTAAAGCGGGAAAGGAGAACCTCTTTGTCAGTGAAGTTGTACGTACATGGGAGGAGACACACAGACTCAAAGACATGCATATCTTCATAACGCAGTGGAAATTTGGCACAATAAAGTCATCCAAATTGATGGTCAAGTGAAACTGTGGAAAAACTGAGAGGACAGCGGAATTCAAACAGTGGATGAACGATGGACCGAGGCCAGCTTCAAATCCTTTCTAGATCTTCACACCGAATTTCATCTGGAGGCACATCATCAGTGACCAAACATCCAGATAAAGCACTGTCTGTGGAGGGCCAAACTACCAATGGTTTCTACGCTATCTAAATCAGTGGTTCAGGATTATCTGAGGAGACTGAGTTCTTACACAGGGGTAATTACTTGGCTGTACTCTGTATTGCTCGACAATCTACATTCTCATCACCTTAGGAAATCCCATCAATACATATGGCAGACACTGCTCAGAAAAGAATATTCCAAAGTGGATTGGTTTGAGCTTCTGGATACTCATGACAAGGGTCTGTGCAAGGCTCGGCTTAAGTTCTGTTTCTTCAACACAATTGGCATTGGTTCCCGTACAGACTATAGGTGGCAAACTTGGCTCCTTCAGCAGCCTACAGCCAGCCAATCTGTCATACGCACTTCAAAGTCTATAATCCCAGTGCTGTATAACAGCTGAGGGATTGCAGGCATAGGGGCCCAATCTCAAAAGGAGCACTGGGTTAGCCTGCTCCAACCAATCAGGATTGGTTGGATTTGTATGCAGGAAGTAAACCACCTTCCTTCCTGCTCGTCGTCAGGAGAGAGGAGAAAGGCAATATATCGGTGAGTGTTACGGCGTGCTGCACCCCACCAATTTTCAGTCGCTAGCCACCCCTGCTGATTGCTAATTTCAGTTTATAACGATAAGATCAAAAATCATGAATAAATAAATGTTATTAAGAAAAGAAAACACCCTTACCTCCTCATAACGCTGAGGAGTACGCTTGGCTGGTGGCAGCAGCCTAGCCCTCTTGAACCCTGCTAATCAGCGCATTGCAGTGCGGTTATTTGGAAGAAGCGGTTGCTCGCTCTAGCGCGATTTAGGCGCTAGCGCGAAGGAATATTTTATTCCAATTTTAAAAATTACTAAAATCATTTAAGCACTTTGCTATCATTTACTTACCTGCACTACTGTATTTTTTGTGTGTCGTCCGCCCCGTTCCATCGCGGCTGGTGCCGTTTGTGTGGAGGGTGAGACGTGCCGCCATCTTTGGTGTAGCCGGACCAGACTGAGCGGTCTAGCTTTCCTCTGAGGCCGGCCATAAAACTCTCTTTCACTCAGGGCCACTCGAGTACGCTTGGCTGGTGGCAGCAGCCTGGCCCTCTTGAACCCTGCTAATCAGCGCATTGCAGTGCGGTTATTTGGAAGAAGCGGTTGCTCGCTCTAGCGCGATTTAGGCGCTAGCGCGAAGGAATATTTTATTCCAATTTTAAAAATTACTAAAATCATTTAAGCACTTTGCTATCATTTACTTACCTGCACTACTGTATTTTTTGTGTGTCGTCCGCCCCGTTCCATCGCGGCTGGTGCCGTTTGTGTGGAGGGTGAGACGTGCCGCCATCTTTGGTGTAGCCGGACCAGACTGAGCGGTCTAGCTTTCCTCTGAGGCCGGCCATAAAACTATGTGCATCCAGGAGCGCAGCGGACGAGCGCAGCGGGCGCGACGAAGGCGCGCCGAAGTCGCGCTCAAGTCAAGCCCGTCTGCGCCCGTCCGCGGCAGACCGGGGCTCGGGGCCAGAACCCCTGGTCAAAAACACAAATACTCCGCTGCTTCGCTGCTGTCATTAAGACCCTCTGACAGCGCTAGCTTCCCCCCACCCGCCCACATTTTAAAGCGTGCCGCCACGCATGGTATCTTAAAACCTGAGTTTGGCCTTGCAAAAGTCCACAAGCCCACACTCTGGTCTGCCCCCTCGTCTCCACCCATGCCTCTGACTACTCTCAAATGTCTGTACCTAAACACCAGGTCCATGGTAAAACACTACCTGGACATCTTCCTTCTGCTCCAGGCCGAACAACCAGATCTTTTATGTCTATCTGAGACTTGGTTAAATGAGGCATCCTTACCTGACATCTTGGCGGCAGTCCCTGCTGAGTACTACATACTGCATGTTGACAGGCCACTTGGTAAAAGGGGCGGAGGGGTCGCTGCGATCATTCGCAAAAACCTTAAAGCCTCCCTCTTACCTTCCTGTGATCTGATTGGCTCAGACAACTTAATTTTTAAAATGGATTTGGACACGGGATCACTTCTTGTAATCCTCATATATCGGCCCCCTCAAAACATGCCCACTTTTGTTGCATCCCTAGCGGGACAACTCGCCCCCCTAATTATCACCCATGACAAAATTGTACTATTGGGGGATTTTAATCTTTGGCTGGACTCTGTGGAATCTGACTCTCAGGCAGCCACACTGAAAGAGTCTTTTTTGGACCTCAATCTCATTCAACACATTCACCTCCCTACCCACGAGAAAGGACATAGCCTTGACCAAATTTGGTCTCAAAACATCCCTCTGGCAGTGAATTCCATCTTGCCGTGCATTTGGTCGGATCATTTCCTGATCAACTTCAGCATTTCCATCGCAAAAAACAACAAACCTAAGTCACATCAAGGTGGGAAGGCAAGAATGTGGAAGAATGTAGTTATTCCAGCATTCCTTGATTCATTAACCTCTACCTGTCCATCACTCGATCAGGACATCGATGAATCAGAAGTAGCTTTTACTGAGTGGCTGCTTCTTGCAGCTGATGCTCATGCACCCTATATCGACTTCTCCCGCTCTCGCCCCAATGACGCTCACAGATGGTATACACCTCACCTGAAAAGCCTTAAACTTAAGGCTCGTCAAATGGAGCGTAAGTGGCGTGTAGCCTATTTAGAAGACGATAGGGTCAATTTTCGCAGAGCTCGTAGGGACTATCAAAATCTTATTCTTAAATGCAAAACTGACTATTTTTCAGATAAAATCTCTAAAGCTCAAAATAAGTCAAAAGAGCTATTCAATATTGTGGAGAATCTTAGCTCTAATGATAGAACTTCTCTTCCGATAGTCCCCACCCAAGAACTCTGTAACACACTGAACTCTTTTTTCCATGATAAAATCTGTTCTATCAAGCAAAGTATCCCCATCACTCAGTGTCCTCTTGTGTTTGATGACACACTGCACAACCCTACCACCTTAGATTCCTTTCCCCTCATAGATCAGACTAAACTACTTAAACTTCTTACCAAAGTCAAAACAGGTTCCCCCGATGACATTTGTCTCCCTTACATTTTGAAAGAAGTGGGCACCAATCTTCCTGAGTGTCTACTTTCTTTAATGAATGGATCTCTTTCACAGGGCAAAGTTCCATGTGGTCTGAAAAAAGCTCTTCTTGTCCCCCTCCTAAAAAAGGCAGGAGCAAACCCATTAGATCCTATTAACTACAGACCTATATCGCTGCTGCCATACTGTGCTAAACTTTTGGAGTCACATGTCTGTGAAAGCATCTCCAGCTTTTTGGAAAAAACCGAGTACTTGGCACCTAATCAAGCAGGGTTCCGACCCTGCCATTCCACCGAGGCGGTCATCCTCTCGGTGCTAAACACTCTAAGGCGGAACGCAGATGCAGGAACCCATCAGGCGCTTGTGCTTTTGGACCTCTCTGCTGCATTCGACACGGTCGACCACACCATCTTGGTCGACCGTGTCGAACAGGCAGGTCTCAGGGGTCCTGCATTGAGCTGGATCCGCTCTTTTCTCACGGGCCGTACTCAATCGGTCAGATTGGGCTCTTTCTCTGCTCCCATCCTATCTACCACCTGTGGGGTACCACAAGGTTCCTCATTGTCCCCCCTGCTCTTTAATGTGTACCTACGCCCTCTTTTGCACTCGCTCCGTAATGCAAATGTAACCATCTTCAACTATGCGGATGACTTGCAGCTCATCTTTCCTCTTAACACCCAGGACTCAGTGGTTGAATTCCAAAGAACTATGTCCCACATACTGAGTTGGATGAGCTGCAGCCATCTGAAGCTCAATCCGGGCAAGACCGAGTTGATCTTGCCCGGACAGAGCTCGCTTAGTTGGAACTCCAGCTTCTGGCCCATTAGTATGGGAGTTCCCCCATCTAAATCAACGGTGGTCAAGAGCCTAGGTATCCTTATCAGCGAGGATCTCTCGCTAAAAAGACAGGTTGGAGCGGTGGTATCCTCCAGCATCTTCCAACTGCAGAAAATAAAAAAAATCGCTCGTTTTTTTTCCTCAGCAGCTCTCACACAGATTGTCATCTCCTTGGTTCTGTCCAGGCTTGACTTCTCCAACAGTCTCTATCTCGGCCTACAAATTGGAGAGCTAAAACGTCTCCAGCTTGTTCAGAACCAAGCCGCCAGGCTTCTTCTGAATATACCTAGGAGGCAATCTATCAGACCTGGCCTTAAACAGCTCCACTGGTTGCCAGTTGAGCAGCGTGTGGCCTTCAAGGCCGGGTGCATACTGTTCAGGTCTTTGAATGACTCTGGCCCTCTATTCATCAGAGATCTATTCAAAAAATACTGCCCTTCCCGTCATCTTCGTTCGACCTATAAATCACTCCTGATCGTACCCCCATTTAAAAGGAAACGCCTTGGAGGCAGCTGTTTCGACCACCTCGCTGCAGGTCTTTGGAACTCTCTCCCCCTCAACATAAAACTCAACGATAACATCCTCAGTTTCAGACATTCTCTGAAAACCTGGCTCTTCACTCAAGCTCACTACTGATAGCACTGCTCCTTCTATTATCTGCCTGCTTGGTTTATTTTCTATAGCGCCATGAAGCCTCCGGGCGTACGAGCGCTCAATAAATTCCCAATTAACATTAACATTAACATTAACATAACCTCATACTGAGAACTGTAAAACTAAGGTAAATACCAACTTCCCTTGCCTCAGCAAGAACAAGTCATATTTGAACTCGATTTCGCTGTGCTGGCCTCTAGTACTATGAGTCTTCCCTAGTTTCATCATTGAGAAACCCCAATGTCTTAATCAATTACAAATTCACTATCGCACCAAGTTTAAGACAAGTGGACACGCGTGTTTCCTCCAGCTGAAGATCCGTAATCAAAACGTAAGTCCTTCCATTCCAGCAGCAAGGGTCAGTACTCTGTGCGGTGGTCGCCACTGGCATCATTCATATATTGGGGGTGGTTAGCCATTAACTCTAGGCACTTTTGCCTGGACTGGGCTGGGTTAAATTGGCAGATATTGCTCTCTCCTTTGCTTCACTTCATACATGAGCACAGTTACACGCTGGCAGTGGCACGACCTAAGCAGCCCCGGTCATACAAGTACAAAACACAAACACATCCTACAGACATCACTCTGCTTTCACACATCTCTCCATCTACTACCGCCCTTTGAGCTTAAACTTTCACTTCAATTCAACTAATAGCACTGTGACACAAACACGATTAGCAGGCAGCACTCTTCACCACAAACAACATCAAGGGGCTCGCCAGTAGGCCACATCAGTAATCCCCACTCCACTGAGCAGATGGCCACAAGCCTGCAAAAGCACGTGGGCACCTCGTCATATGAAAATGCTATAAAACGCACGAGCAGTAAAATACAATGTAGGGTCTGGAAGGAGACCTGCTCTCAGAAATCCAATGTATTGAGAAAGTACCCGAGGAGGCACACAAGTTGACATGTGGGAGATGAACCGTATCCATGAATATTGGAAAGTCTTTTGCACAACTGATCTTTAAAATTAATTCTGATCAGCACCTAGAGCGAAGCACTAGACTTATGGCCCTCGCCTCAAATGTTTAACACATCATGTTACTTCACAAAATTGGATCACCAACACATAATGAGGTAATAATTATTAATTTTAGGAGTTTACTTGTAGGCAGAGATTAAACCATGCACGGTGCACAATTATAAACTTTATTAGCCCTTCTGTCCCTTCAGTGCCACAAGCTTCCCACACTGTCGGCATGGGCATATTTTTTCTATATTTCGGCTCATCATAGGCAAGGTTCATTGGGCATATATACTCCTGGCACAGAGGTCATGTATTTTTATATATCCGGAAGCTGCGCTTATTTATAGAGAATAAACTATGGTAACCGAGCCCAAATGGTTCGGAAAGCAACATATTTCCAATGTGGCACTTTAAAAGCTTACATACGAACACACGATGGGGATAGGGTCCAAAGGAATATTTAGAGACCCGGCACAGTTACAGCCCCCTATTCAGAACATTTATTAACAAAAAATAACTGTGGGTCTAGCGCGATCTACTTGTGTTCTCTGTGCATGAAAAACCTATACTATGTGTATCCTATGTGCAATATGGAATACAACAGGATATTTCATAATGTGAAAACATTCCATCAGTTATCGTTCTGTACCGGCCTTTTCGTCATCTGGGCCCCTTCACACAAAATATGTCAATTTAAAGGTGGCATGTACTGGTAACTGAAAAGCAGTGCACACAAAGGAAGTGAAAGTGATAAGAGTGAACTGTTTAAAATTGGAGAGTCAAGGGGAAAAAAAAACTTTATTAGATAACCCTCAACTTCCAATGGCTAAAAAATCAGTATTCTGAATACTGGTACAGAGAGTTTACAACAACCGCTATTTGCATTTAAACGTGGTACTAGCATAAAAGACTGACTGAAACACACTAGACCTCAGACCAGAATGGCCCGCCAAGTAGGGACACTGTGGGATATGCCTGCAGTAGAAGGACATCACCCTTGTGGTAATTGTGCAGCACGTCCTCAGACTACCCGCTCCACGAGCATCGACATTGGGAGCAGCCGCCCTTGGCAACAAAGGCGGTTTACAAACTGTAATAGTCATAACCTGATATATTTGATCATATGTCAGTGTCACCTTAAATATGTTGGGATGACAACTAGAAAGATAAAGACCAGAATTTCAGAGCACAAAAGCACCATCCGGTGCAAGAAACAGGCCACTCGGCTTATAAATCACTTCCTAGAAGTCGGTCATACACCTATAGACTTCACATGGACAGTGTTAGAACAACCACTGATTCCGGCACGTGTCACAGACATCTCGAAATACTAGTTCAGGGTTGAACAAAAGAGGGTTTATAAGTTGAACTCGGACAAAGCAGGTCTCAATGAAGACATCCCTTGGATGTCCCTTTAAGAGTTGGGCCCAACCTGGGGACAAAGGGGATGCCATGTGCAGATCACAGAGCCAATGGAGATGCCCTGTGCAGATCGTGATGATATCAGTATAGAAATGGTTTTGAAGTTAACATACCTATCTAGTATGTTTCCTTTTCTGCAATGAAATAAAACAAATAAGAAATGAAAAAAATTAGTCCTAAGCCGTGGGCATTCAATACTCCTATGCCTAAACGGCAGTTTGGTCCTTAAACAAGAAATCCTTTTCACTGCTTCGTCATTTGCTCATGACCAAAGATATATGTGTATTGTAAGAATACTATACCTAACGGTGTAACTATGGTTCACCGGTTACTGTCCATGTTACCATTCAGGATAGGACCGGTTTTGTGGATGACTTCATGACAACGGCATGGTATCCAATGGTTAAACACTCCACTAGAGTGAGATACCTACATCCGCAATATCTCAGGTACCTTTCTTTATAAAATCGTAATAACCGAAGCATAATATGGAAATAAATTGATTTGCAATGAGGCCATACTGCACAAGATATTCCTGTGACTATTTATATGCAGGTTGCAACTGCAGTGTAAATAACGAACACATTGCAAAGAATCTAAACTATTTCTTTCTTTAAAGGACTACATTTCCCATCATTTGGTAGTTCGTATTTTTTGGCAATTGTAAATGACTGTGAACATTAATAACTTGTGAAGGTTTTTTCGCAGATGTAAGAATATCATAGATTAAATGGTGATACATGACTCTAATACCGTAATATATGCTCTTGTAGCCATTTTTACATTTGCGAGTATTAAAACAATTGTGCTTGACTACATTACCCATGATTCTACGAGTTCGAGGTTGAGACGCCTAAAGATGACGTCATACGCCGCTCGGACGTACATGATGAGCTACAAGAATGGCGGCTTCCACCCTCCCGGTACCTCCCCGATGGACGTGAGGAGTACCGACTGAGCGGTGAGTCTTGCCGACCCATTCCTGACTAAATTCGTTCTTTCGCCCACAAATTCCAGCTAGCGAGGCAGAGCTTGCCGGTCCATTAATGAGACGGGCATTTTATTCGCTCTAAGGCACCGCAACACACTTAGGTATATCTGTGGGTGCGTCGGTGTCTGGGGCTTAACATTCTGGCCACTATGACAACAAGAGCGGTATGTCGTCGCTCGTAGGGCACTGTGCAATCGACCGCTCTGGTGCCTGTTGCTGTATAAATAGAGCTGGCCGTGTACATGTATTTATGTGTATCACCCTAGAGATCTCACGGGTACACGTACGAACGATAAGAACTCCTTCTTAACAAGGAATGCGCTTGAAGTCCTGTATGAATAATCATTAGCCAAAGTGTATAACAAAGGTTTACTCTCGAATACCATCTCTAAAGAGAACTGCGCAATGAGAGCAATTAGAACTCGGTTATCGCTGGTTTGTTCCTTATCTATGCTTTTTCTCTAAAAACAGAGCGGTGCTCCATATACCGGAGCTGTGGCCATGTGGAAAATTAGTGCGTTTTGGTGAACATTATCTGCGCCATCTTGCCACTTCCCCTGATGCCACACTTTGTCGTACGCGCCCGCCATTTTAAGATGTCCCGATCAGAACAAACCCTTTTGCATGCCGCTGGCCCCTGACATAGCCCTTTGCCTTCACTAAGCCTGCACGCTGACCACCCCCTGCTTGCACCTGCCTTGAGTCATAAACCCCTCTTCGGCGCTGCTCTGCCCCCGGCCCTCATCCTGTTCCCAGCGCGACACCTCCCTGCTTTCCTTTCATGATCTCCGGCCCTTAGATGCAAACCCCCTTTTTCCCCGTGAGCCCGTTTTGTCCTCCCCGTTCCCAAGCCGACACCCAGCTCTGCCGATACCATCCTTGCCCCTCCCCGTACAATAGAAAGCTTCCCCCATCAAAGAATCCCCGGGTTGATCAAAGCCCCCCCCCACCCCATGAGATCCGATCAGACTCCCCACATTCCGTGAATCGGCGGATTATCCAGCTGCGCGATGCTCATCACCTGTTGTGACTAGGGTGGGGACTTTAACTGTAAATGTGTGTGGGAACGGGCCCAAAGGGGAGTTCCGAGAATGTCTTTTCCGCACATCAAAGCTTTAAACATGTATGTGTAATCTGCAATAAAGTCATAAATGTGGATATAAGAGGCCAGGCCTCCGGGATGCAGTTAGAGCACCTCAGAACGATACCTTCTGTCCGTTTCGTTGTGTTCTCCTCCGGAGAGAATAAAAAACCTTGTTTCCTGCTTTCCAGTCTCCAGCGCCTGCCTCTTCATTGATTTAAATAACTAGAGGGTCACAGAGGCAATACCGCCGGGCAAATATCGATTGTCCCCGACCCGATTGAAACTGTTTTTACAATTGGCGTCCCAAGCGTGGGGCCCATCAGCGACTCGTGGATCCAGTGGGAGAGGTCCCGACGACAGAGTGAACGACTGCAACGATCGGGAGAGCTCTTGCCCAATAGACCCTCGTCTGGCAGCCGATCATCCGAACTTCACTAGTTCCGAACAGACCTCTCTCGAGTGATCTACGGTCCTGACTGGGAACCATCAGGAGTGCCGTGAGAAAGACGAGAAAAAAAGAGGACGATCGGGCGCTGGATTCGGAAGACAGGAAACTGTCCACATGGTCCGGGTAAGGTCGTGTTGCCACGACAAGTTGCGAAAGAATTTGTTTTGATTGCTTGATTGTTCAAAATACTAGTATTGCCTTGTTTATTTTTATTTAGAGATTCACTGTCTGCAAACGGAGAAGCAACAGGCTCTCTCTCCCTTTGCAAGCAGTGGAGGATAAGTAGGGTAGCAGCCGTGCTTGTTCTTTTTCTCCCCCACTCAATAATTGCTTGAAACTGAACTGTTGTTCACAAACTATTGTTTCCTGGAGATTCTCTGTCTGCAAGCAGGGAAGAGACCATCCTTTTTGCAGATAGTGAAAAGGGTAGGTAACGCAGATCTTTGCGGTCCTACTCATTCTCCCCATTGTTATTTTGTTGGTCTTTTGTTTTTTTTGGATCCATGAGGTATTCACTACCTGCAAACAACGTAGAATAGAAATATTCTGTCTAGTCTTTGCACCTAGTGATAAGATAGGCAGTGCTGACTTTTTAGTCCCTCGTTACGAGCCGTCATGTCTGTCTTCTCCCCATTGATAAATAGCCTGTTTAGCCCGGACCGGGTGTTAGAGGTGGACCATATGGCTCCACTAGAAGGCACCCCTAATAAGGACATGTTCATAAACTATGGGTTAGTCACCATAGCTTATAATAAATTATGGCACAGGTATACCGAAGATAGCCAAGACAAACAGTGGCCACTGGCAGGATCCTTTGACCTTGATAAAATAGAAACGTTAGAAATAGCCCTTCGAAATAATAAGACGACGCCAATTATGCTCGACAGTCTCGGTATGTGGCGCAGAGAGGCTACGAGACGACAGAGAAAAGACGAGGATAAACCAAGTAGGGAAATATACCGACAGGACAACCCCAGGACACCGCTACCCACAACTTATCCCCCGACACTATACAAAGGACGACCAGACTTAGGGTCAGACCAATGCGCTTTTTGTAGGTATGTCGGACACTGGAAAGCCCAATGCCCGACTCTACTGAGCGTGAGTAAAGGCAAAGGGCCGACAAGAACGACAGACCGACAGTACGAGAAAAGGCGCGAGACAGAGAAGAACCCGACTTACATAGACAGACCAGACAGAACTACCACGTTTGATTATGCCCGATGGCACAGATTTCGCCAGGAAAATCTCAGCGGCATGATCAAGTTCTCCTAGGTCGGCCAATGTCAAGACGGGAACCCAGCCTCGTTTAAAATTCACAGACGGAAAGAGATAATTATGACCAATAACTGTTTTTATATTTGTCTTGGGTCTTTGTATGTCGTACTTGTACTGTCCCCCGTCTGAGTTCGTGTATATGTAATGTACAAATCTGCGTCACCCCTCTACACGTGTTTCCGTGTTACTCGACCCCTGTTAGCAGAAACTTAGCATAAAAGCAACCTGGAAAGAAAGAAATGATAAAACAAAATCCGTAGAACATTAATAAACTTGAACTTTTAATTTAACACAACAAACAAGGAATAATAACGATAAACTGTAGAAAATGGAAGTCAAACAGAACATTCGCCCCCCCCCCATTCTGGAACCTTCCAAAGTAGGGCAGGGTTACGGCTACGCCCAACCAACGGCAACCCATATAAGGCGAGCCCCGCCGCCAACTCTTGGTCAGGAAATCTTAACGTATGGGGGAGCCGGAGGAGAGGCAGGAGCCCGCAGCCTGGGCATTTGCAGGTAGTCCCGCCACATGTCTCCTTGGCCGGCCGCAACGGGCCTGGAAAGACTAAGGTAGTCCCGCCACATGTCAAGAGGAGAGCGAGGCGCCTCTTCCTTTTCTCTTCCGTCACAGCCGCAGCAGTCCTGGACGGCGGGATGTCCTGCACGTACCTCCACAACAATTTGTCCAAGTTGGGCTGGGAGGGAGAGGCGACGCGGACGAGCCTCCCCCACCTCCACCGGTAGGAGGTTTCCCAGCCCCCAGCCCGGCGCCGAACACCCCCAGTCAGGCGATGGTGCCCATACTTCCACAGCACCGGACACACAATGGTGGCACCCCAGTATTTGCGCAGCACCGAACGTACAATGGTGGCACTTGGGGAACACCGGATGTGGAGAGGCCTTCATGCGGGGCGATGAAAAGGAGCGGCATGGAGTGCACTGGGAGAAGGAGACGATGTGAACGAGTCTCCCTCGCCCCCCAGGTGGGGGCATCACAGCTGCACCCCAGCTGAACGTCCCGCTCTCACAAAACAGGGACCTCTTCCTTTCACTCCGAAGGGTCTCTTTCATTCTTGCAAACTCGACGAGAATGGCCCCTGTAGGGCCTCAAAATGGCGTCTGGATCCGCTGGAAGGCGGGCCCCGGCCACTAGAGTAACTTTGGCCAGCCATACAACTCGAACATTTGTCCCATGGAGCACGAGCCCCCATCTCCGACAGCATCTCCGCAGCCTTGAAGATCATACAAAGGTCCCCGGCGGAGCCTTCGGCCTTTGCAGGTTTCCGGTAAGGGACGGCTGCTTCGATCGCCAACGAAACAAACATGACATTGCCACACCTTCTGTTAGCGTGAATTCTAGAACTGCCGAAAAGGACTCTGGTCCAAACTGCCAGTAATGGAAACATTTCCCCCTGATGCTGCTTCCGGACTGTGCCGGCCCCGCCCAAAATGGCGCTGGTATCAATCGGAACTTACGAACACCTCGTGGTGTTCCTTCGCACTAATATAAACTTGATGTTCTGAGATTTTTGTGATCCTTTGTACACTTGGCTAGAAAAGACAAGGAGAGCTCACTCGACGAACAGTATGAAAAGATCCCCGTTACAAATGTTGATTACGAATATACAATGTATTATATTTTTATAACTAATGTAAACCTCATTTACGATGCATACGTACGGTATGCATATAGGAAATCTGATTACAACTGTTATGATTATGTTTCTAAATTATGAAAATATATGCCCCCGAACCCCCAGCCAATTAATAGACGTTTTAGTCTCTTACAAATGAATGAGTAAAACTTTCCGATGTTTTTACTGTTGCAAACGACACCCCCCCACTGTACGCACTTTAGCCATTGCCACGACCGACCAAATACGACCACACCCTCCTAATCCATATGCTGAAATGAATTTGCAAAATAAAGTCTTTGAAACTATGGACGGGTATTGCATGCTTTATTTTAAAACAATATGGGATGGGTAGGAAAGTTCTTTTTCTGTGCACCCTACTCTGCTCTCTCTTTAAGGTTAAAGGAAGATGGTTGCCCAGCCCTGGAGGACGGATCGGATCGACAACACGACACTCCGACTTAAAAGTACGCGACTGACTCATGAACTCTCGCGTAGAGGAAGACCGTGACTTCCAAGGATGGGTAAAACGGATGGTGTAAATGAGGGACTGTAAAAGGAGGGTGAAATGAAATAATGTAAATATTGTAAAGTACAACGTTCCGAAGTAGCAGGGACCCAAGAACCGAAGAACTTTAGAACGCCACAGCGTTGAAAGAGGTTTAAGGATCCCGATAGTGAGATATATCCTCTGACTAGATACCTCGCACTAGGCACCTCTGGTTTCCTTCTTATGTTTCCCCGCACACGCCCTACATGAACACACTACCGCCCCCCGACTCCGAAAACTATATCCCCGGGGACCCTGCCCCAAGGAGGAAAGACGAGTAAGAGGTAAGTAAAAGACTTATGAATCCATGTATTTGAATGCGCGCGAATGCTGTCTCCCCCACCCCCCCCCTTTTTTCCTCCCTCTGCAGGTTACATCAGAGATCACGGCCAAGGTGTGGCGAAGATCTGAGACCTAGCCATGTCTAAATACACGAAACGGACTAGCGCCGCAGGGTGGTGTCTAAGCACGCCTGCAAACTACTCACGTATCGAACAAACCCGAAAAATTAGCACAACCTGATAAAAAGTGATCACCCTTAAACCAGACCGGACGAATGAACCCACGTTATGTATGATGCGAAACTGTGAGGGAATGTGTGTGTGTGTGACTGAGGCGTTGACCCAACTGGTCAAAGGACCGAGAATGCGAGAAAGTGCGACAAAATGGTACCTCCTTTTTCTTCTTTCCTTTTCTCAAAGCACGTCCCCTCTACCCTGCCTAATGCTCAAACTGCATGATTACAAGATTCTACCGTTGACTCGTGAATACCCTTTACTGTGTAATGCACTAAATAGCCTTTCTTGAATGCACTGCCGCCCTCTCCGTTGCACGTGTACTATTTAGCCTGCCGTTGCACTCTCTCTCTCTCTCTCTCTCTCTCTCTCTCTCTCTCCCTCTCTCTCTCTCTCTCTCTCTCTCTCTCTCTCTCTCTCTCTCTATTTTTGCACTACCACTCTTCCGAGTGGTTAGCCCCGAAATTGGCAGATTGCCACCCCTAGCACACCACCTAATTGGCTTCAAATACCGTCAGTATTTGCACAAACGCTTGTCTTTAATACAATCACCCTGAGGCCGCGTCATTACCTCTCCTTTTCCGATAGAAGTCAATGAACCCAGGTTGGGCCGTAAGGGAAAGGACAGGTAAGACGACAGAGGTTCCCTAATCTGGCCCGAAATGAGGGAACTACATGTCAACGGCTCCTATAGTATAAAACAAGGACCTCAGAATACGCGACCCTCCCCTCCCCGAAACGCCGCAATACCCAAACCAGAAAAACGATCACCCCCGTTACCTCCCCTGTCTATGTCCCTGGTTGTTTCCCATAAAACCCCTGTCCTTCCTAGTTAAGTAACCGGGCTGTAAAAGGTTACGTAGGACCCAGAATGATGTTTTACAAGGTTAACAGACTAGACCAAGGTAAAGAAATCGTCAAAATGAACCCCGCAGTAGTTGAAAAACAGGATGCACCGATAGAAAGGAAATGTTTAGCCATGTTCGTCTCTCAGCAAAATACCTGTGTAGTACCATGTTGACGACTCACTGTACCCTTTTGTAAATGTGAAACTCTAGAGAACGGCATACCTTTGCCAGATTTGTCTCCCGAAGGTGGGTTACCATCAGATGAACTGTCATGCCTGTAATAAATGATTATGAAGGAAAGTCATAGTAAATCCAGCAGGTCCGCCACCGGTCATTCATATGCCAGTTGTGAACGTTAAAAATAACGGACATTTTCATTCTTTGCCTGGAGCTGGGAGAGAAATAGACTTTTTTGATTATCTTCATCCGCAAATTTTTCTAAAAGACTGTCTTTTCAAACTTGTTTAAGGGTACTGCCGTTGGAGGAGAGAAGGACCGGATGTGGGAGCACGAGGCCTGACTGCAGACTAAGGGACACCTGCGACATTAGCCAAGGCGAGACCACGACTGAAAAGAGCTGCAGGACGAGGCACTGTTTTCGACGGCATGAAAAGAAAGGGTCGACCTGATGCCCCTGCTCGACGTCCAGTGCCTGTCGACAAGTCCCCGCTCTCTGAATTCCGTCACACGCCCGCCTATTTGAAGTCTCTCGTTCCCCTGGTTTGTTCCTAATTTGGCCTTGCTCCATCCCCCTTTTTTTTCCTCTGACCTACCCTATGGACTGTTTTGAACGCTCTTCTCCCATCGGAACTTTCTGACAATCACCTCAAAGGACACAGGGCGAAAAGGACCTTTCCGACCAGAAACGCGAGGAAAGGGGTCGTGCCCTGCAACGCAGAACTTAGAACAGAGCTGGACTTGTAGCTCCACCGCCGGTGCTCAACAGCGCCAACGAAAGACCACAAAGAACAATGAGAACTCGTAAACTTCGAACATTTGACATCCTCAATCACCGTTTTTTTGCCTCATTTCTCTCCCAGCCGCCATTGTATTGATCCTGCTCCAAACCGAATCTGAAACATGTATTAACCTGCCAGTTCACGTTATGATATGTACTTGCTGCTCGCCGTTTTTTGTATTTCATTCCTATGACTTTCCTGCTGAACAAATTTATCAAAGTTTATCAAATAGGTGCACCTCCTAAAAGCTAGAAACCTCAAAATGTATTGTTTACAACTCTTTTTCTAGGGTTCCTACCGGTCTTCTTTCTCATGCCCACCACAATAGACCCGAGTAGAAAATGAACCAGCAAGATGTCTTGAATATGTTAAAGGGAGGACTGTGGAAAATTAGTGCGTTTTGGTGAACATTATCTGCGCCATCTTGCCACTTCCCCTGATGCCACACTTTGTCGTACGCGCCCGCCATTTTAAGATGTCCCGATCAGAACAAACCCTTTTGCATGCCGCTGGCCCCTGACATAGCCCTTTGCCTTCACTAAGCCTGCACGCTGACCACCCCCTGCTTGCACCTGCCTTGAGTCATAAACCCCTCTTCGGCGCTGCTCTGCCCCCGGCCCTCATCCTGTTCCCAGCGCGACACCTCCCTGCTTTCCTTTCATGATCTCCGGCCCTTAGATGCAAACCCCCTTTTTCCCCGTGAGCCCGTTTTGTCCTCCCCGTTCCCAAGCCGACACCCAGCTCTGCCGATACCATCCTTGCCCCTCCCCGTACAATAGAAAGCTTCCCCCATCAAAGAATCCCCGGGTTGATCAAAGCCCCCCCCACCCCATGAGATCCGATCAGACTCCCCACATTCCGTGAATCGGCGGATTATCCAGCTGCGCGATGCTCATCACCTGTTGTGACTAGGGTGGGGACTTTAACTGTAAATGTGTGTGGGAACGGGCCCAAAGGGGAGTTCCGAGAATGTCTTTTCCGCACATCAAAGCTTTAAACATGTATGTGTAATCTGCAATAAAGTCATAAATGTGGATATAAGAGGCCAGGCCTCCGGGATGCAGTTAGAGCACCTCAGAACGATACCTTCTGTCCGTTTCGTTGTGTTCTCCTCCGGAGAGAATAAAAAACCTTGTTTCCTGCTTTCCAGTCTCCAGCGCCTGCCTCTTCATTGATTTAAATAACTAGAGGGTCACAGAGGCAATACCGCCGGGCAAATATCGATTGTCCCCGACCCGATTGAAACTGTTTTTACAGCCAGGTGAGGGGAAGCACGTTCCTCCCACACTAAAGGTGAGCCGGAGGGTAGCCCAACAGATTTGGATGGGTAGTGTATATTAAATTAACACATGAGCTGTTAGTATGGGAACGGCTCCTTGATGGCAATCTATTAGATGAATAATGTTTTTTAATGCCATGTTTTCTCTACTTTTGTGTTCCCTGTGTCCTGTTTTACCTGACTCCTCCTGTTACGGACATTTCATCAGTACGAAGGAGGACAATAATGAAAATTCAGGTGATATAGAAAACATTTCTTTCTGTTTTGCACCTTGATATATAAAGCAGTAGCAAAAAATCACTGTCCTGATGAAAGCAGTAGATACCTAGTTGGATCTCTAAAACTGCCGAAACATGTTGACCTAAATATTCCAACCAGTAGCTATTTGTTTAAACTACTGATATATATTCTGCACTGATTTTTTTAGCCTTTGGAAGTTGAGGGTTATGTAATAAAGTATTTTTTTCCCCTTGACTCTCCAATTTTAAACAGTTCACTCTTATCACTTTCACTTCCTTTTTATGCACTGCTTTTCAGTTACCAGTACATGCCACCTTTAAATTGACTTATTTTTGCTCCACACTGGGTTACACACTTCATTTCCAAAATTTTAAGAAGTGGTTACAACATGGACTCTTCATTGTGTGAAGGGGCCCAGATGATGAAAAGGGCGGTACAGAAGGATAACTGATGGAATTTTTTCACATTATGAAATATCCTGTTGTATTACATATTGCACATAGGATACACATAGTATAGGTTTTTCATGCACAGAGAACACAAGTAGATCGCTTTAGACCCACAGTTATTTTTTGTTAATAAATGCACTTTAAAAGCTACCTTGATCTAACATCTAAGCTAACTGCTTGCCCATTGCCTATTGAAGGACTTTTAATTTCGTTTCGACTCTTCACTGCCCTTCAACCATCTCATATAATAACTCCGTCGCTTTTTTCACATCGGATTTCAGCAAAAGCAAGTTGCTTTCTACAATTCATTTGAGGGGACTGCTCTACCCGCCATGCTCTTAGGCCTACCCTCAGTCCACACTTCCTTCACGACACACACCATTTGTCTCATTCCCCTCACCAACCCGTTACTGCAGCACAGAACAGGTATTTGTGGTACTTGCTGCTGCACCTCGCTTGGGCTTTGGCCTTGTTACCAGAGCCGGGTTTCAAGGCTCATAGAAGCAAGGCCAGGAACCGTAAATAAACAGGACTAAAAAAGAAACGAGTT
Organism: Lissotriton helveticus; assembly: GCF_964261635.1. Classification (NCBI taxonomy): domain Eukaryota; kingdom Metazoa; phylum Chordata; class Amphibia; order Caudata; family Salamandridae; genus Lissotriton; species Lissotriton helveticus. Next base: position 1,478,056,846 of record NC_136065.1, read on the forward strand.
CTTTTTACATAGTTTCGTCTCCATTTCTTCGCCCGAACATTTTGGGGCAAACACGAGGCAACTGAGAATCGAAAGAAAGGTGGCACGAGTAACCACCATGTAATATCACTAGGCAATTAGACTTCTAAGCCTGGCAATCTTTGAACAGCGCATCCCTCTTTGCTCAACAGCCAGGCCAGGTAACCTTCCCCTAGTAGAATTAACTGTTCATTTCTTTGACTAGCCGTTGATGCATGATAATGCTGCCTGTGGATTTCAAATTCTGCAGCGTCATACGGGAAACATCATTTTCAACGAAGGCTTTTCTACGCGTGACGTTTACTACGAGGCACTTACCTCGCAAACGTCTTTTCCACGCGTATGCCTTCAACGACAGTCTTTGCCACGCATATACGTACTGGCTAGGGGGATTGGGGGGTTGGCGGGGGTCGGCTGGGGGAGGGGCTGGGGGGGGCCTGGGGGGGTCTCCCCCCCAGAAAAAAAAAAAGGAACGGGGCTGGGGGGGGCCTGGGGGGGTCTCCCCCCCCCAAAAAAAAAAGGAACGGGTTAATTAAATTTAAAAAAACGCACTTCAGTACCAACGAGGATGCCACACACGGCGTCAGAGTGTCAGTTTACTGCCCTGAGCTCGGCTCCCTTTCCCAGTGCTTACGATAATTAGACAAATAAAAACCTAAATTAATTGAGCAGGCGTCGACGGCTTCCTCCAGAGCGGGTTAATTACATTTAAAAAAAAAAACGCACTTCAGTAGCACTGAGGTAAAAGGAAAGTGCCTCCCCCAAAGACGTGCCGTTACGGCAGTCCTTTTTTAATTTTGGCAGACGTGTTTTCACGCTTGTTTCGATGGTGGATGGAAGGTACGGGCTGCTGGTGAAAGACAGGAAGGTGTCAGGTAAGAAAATAATCTTTAGCATTTGTGTTTGTGTTTAGGACGTAAAAATGCGTGGTATGATCCTTCGTTGCAAATTCCAGCGTGGTAAAGCCACTTGCGAACTAAAATTCGCGTGGTATTGCCATGCGTGGAACTTGTATTCGTGGTAACATCATATATTCCGTCATACACCAGAAAAACGCTTTTCTGAGTTAATCACAACAGGAGAACATAAGTTAATAGACGGGTTTTTAGCACGTTTATCGATAAAATTTGAGTATATGTTTATAATGAAATGATATGATTTGCAACCACCGCAAAGTAGATGCAGGGTATGAAATATCAGTACTGGCATAATCCTGCTTGGATTTGTCTTTCCGTCTTTGCACCTCTTAAGCACAAATACAACCTCTTAAAATGAATTTCCTTCATAAACTATGAGCTATTTTTTTACTAATCCAGTTTGAACGCCTTAAGTTTTCCCATTCAAACTCTTTAGGAATGTGGGCAAGTTGCGCCCTAGTCAAGTAAAGCCTGTTTACTGCCTGGCGGGTTCCTCTCTCCAGCCTTAAATACACACCACTACAGGATATTTTTCTTACTAATATATTTTAAACCTCCAGCCATCTTCTTTAAACACTGAAATCATAAATCTCATTCTGGCCTGTGGTGAGAAAAACGTCTCAAATATCTAACCTATGAACCAACTCTGCAGTGTCGTTCTTAGTGACTACTTCCCTGTTGTTTTAAGTACCAAGGGTACGAATTAAGGGGTTCTCCGAGCGGGTAAGGGACATGCTTTGGAAAAAGTAAGCCAATGTTGTCATGGTTACCAAGATGTGATCAAAAAAAGTAGAGACTTATTTGAATAACTGAATCTGGCTCAGTGTCACAATTCAAAATGATTCTGCTGTCGGGGAACTCACATTTATCTTCTACAAAGAACGAGCACTGACAAAGCCAATAAGCCAGACTTTTATTTTTGACTGGTTAGTTCGTGAATATAGTTGAGCAGTTGGGAGAAAGGGTGAATGCGAGAATTAGTCAATGGTTGATTTAATCAAGGATTGATGAATGACAGAGTTACAGCCTACTGGAAGAATGCGTGCATGATTTCAATAAGACAAAGAAAGTACGTAATACATGGGTATACAGCAATGCAAGCTCCCCATACCACCCAAACTGCCCCCCATGCTGCTTGCCACATTGGATTACATCTCCCCCTTACCCTCCTGTAGGATATGTGGGACCTCGAACAAACATCATCAAGCAGTATTACCACAAATGAAACCAGTTATCCCCGGCCCACTTAACCTTTTCAGTGGAGGAGTGTGCGTGCACCTCTAGGCCAGACATTTTACTTTTTTTGCTCTCTTTGTGCACCAATAGACATTGTATGTTTTGAGGGCATTTTTGATTGGCGGAAACCCTGCAGCGATATCTCACTGCAGTCTGAAGATATAGGTAAAAATGTGGATATTTTTTCATCTCTAAAAAAATATATATATATATTTTGTTGTTTTTCTGAAACGGACATACATACATCTTAGAATATAAACCAATGAAATGTTGCCCAGAATATCTAGAGTCTGGAAATTCTTAATATATGAGTCTTTTCATAGAGAATATAGTCTGCACAAACTATTACATAATATTAGCGCAGACCAATAAATTGTGACAAAATCCTAGTTTATGGTTGACTGTTAATTTGAAGACCAAGAGCAAACTCAAGACTTCATGAAAAATATTACAAACATATGCGTCCTAATTCTGCACAATCTAACGTCTCCAATGATGCAAGCCAGACCTCTATCACTCTGACTGCCTAGACAGCAGAAAATGTTGAATTTTTGTCAACTCGAGTCTTCGCAACAGTAGGGAAGGTTTTGGACTTAAAATCAAACACCAGTCCAACAACGCGTCTGCTAAAGCAAGTTGTTGTGATGACTTGCGGGGTAAAGGAACGTGTGGTAACGTTGCAGTCGGGGTACTGACTGTGTTGTAAAGGCAGGTCATTGTTCTGGCTGAGGGGGAAAGGATGTTTCCCTCAACAGGCAATTACTTGGGTAAAGTGCATTTGTTCAATATGGAAAGCAACTTAAAGTAAAATGCTCATTTAGGGTACCTGTTTTTCAGTTGCAGATATCACACCTGGGTCTTGGTTTCTTCGTCTTTTAACAAGAACGTCCATAAATTAACTGTTTGTCCTTGGCGTACTTCTGTTAGGAAAGCACAAGTTGGTCTAACCCCATCGCCGCGGCGCACATCCCACCGCGGTGCGGCGGAATTTGATGCGTGGGCAGATCGGACGGCTCCTGTCTGTCCTACGCACACACCCACTGTGACGTCAGACGGCCAGGGGCCGTCCGACGCATGGAAAAGGTTAGGGGTACATATTCTATTTCCCTTGCATCTGCTTGATGTTGGGATACATGACAAGCATAATGCGATGTAACGACCACAAAACTTGTGCAACACTCAGGAAATGAAGGCTGCTCCCTATGCTTCATTCACATGTGTAATGTAAACAAGTGAACCCTATTGTATTGCTCCAATAACATCTTTTCACTCTTTGCAATGGACTCCGGTCCACTTTTGAAATATGTTTGTTATATGTGAAATATCTAAAACAAACATAAATACATTGAAGACAACATGACATGATGTTTGCCTGGTGAGGAGTGATGACAAGTTAATAAATAAAAAAATAAAAACATGCTTTACCAAGATTTTGAAAGCAAAATTGATAATATTATATATAACGAGGAACTATAGCACAATGTTTCACTGTGACATATCCTAAAGGGGCTGTATTGGACCTTGCCCTTTTTTCAGGGTTATCACCAAACTTTATGCCTTCCCCTGCCCACTTTTGTTGGCTTCAGGATTCTGGGCACTTTATCACAGCTAATCAGTGCAACAGCTGTCTCCCCTAAAATGTGGTATGATTGGTTTACATCTCTTTGGCATATTAAATGTACTTATATGTTCCTTGTAGTGGTATCCATATACCCAGGGCCTGTAAATTGAACGCTACTAGTTGGCCTGCAGCACTGCTTCTGACACCCATTCAAGTAGCCTTTCAAACCTGTCTCAGAACTGCCACTGCAGGGCCTGCATGCATAATTTACTGCCACATTGACTTGGCATTTAAAACTATTTGCTATGCCTTAAAACCCCTTTATACTACAAATAGGTCACCCCGTGGAACTACCTAAGTAGCCCTATGGACAGGCTGCTGTGCAAGTTAAAGGTAGAACATGTGCCTTTATTGTGTGCATGTACTGGTACTGACAAGCAGCCTATTTTGTTTCTCACTACTATGACGCCCACTCCTCTCATAGGCCTGCATTGGAAATTCCATTATATATGTTTAAGTAGTAATTCCTGATCTGAAAGGAGTAACATTGCAATGTTTGGTAAGTTTGGAATAGTGGTGATAAGCCCTGCTTACTAGTGTAGGTGGATTTCACATTACTATTTTAGAAATGCTACTTTTAGAAAGTGTGCTTTATAAGACAAGGCAACCCAGTATTCCCGCAAGGAACTGGGTAATGTAATTTGCAAACAAAATACGTTCCTGAAGGAATTATTTATACTCAACTCAGTGTTATGCTGGTCAAAAATATGATTCAATGGCATCAGTAAATCACTCATAAGCAGTACCAATGACGTATTGTTTCGAACATGAATATATTTACAAAGATTGCATCATCAAACCATCATATCTACGGCCTATATTTCAGTTCAGATATATTATATACAGCAGTACATCAACAAAACAACAAATTCCATCTTACAACCCCCTTTAGTTTTACAAAATCTATTTAATTTATGGATTCAAGGAAGCACAAAAATCCTCCTAACCTTGCAGGTTCAAAACCTCACAGTCCATATGATACAAATCATTATATTTCAACTTTTAATGACGGGTTGAAACACCATACAGTGTCAGCAATGATTTTAGAGAGGACAGACTGTCAAAGTGTCAGTTTCCGATGGTACAAAAGGCCAGCGAGAGCATCCTCAGGAGTTATAAAGGAGTAAAGCCTGTAAGTACTGACAAAAACACAAAACACTGATTGCAACAAAAATGGAAAAGAACAATACTTCATCAGTGTTCATCGCTTGACCAAAATCCTTCACAAAAGAAAAAGTAATATTTATAAAAAGCCACGTCCAATACATGCAGTGCGCAAGACCCCCGGAGCAAGAGTGAGGAACCATTAAAAAAGTTAAAAAATTAAACTAGATTGAGGCGGTGCAGCAACATGCAGTGTCTGAACAAATGTGCCCATACTGGATAAACCACTGAAGAACAAGTTACTTACCTTCGGTAACGCATTATCTGGTAGAGACTCTATCTAGCTGCAGATTCCTTACCTTTGAATTTCCCAGGCATAGGCTGGATCCGGTAACTTTTGCTGAGCAATACCCCTTGCGAGTGGCTCCATTCGGCTCCGCGTGACATCGTCGGCGGCGTAAGCATTGGATAGGACATTGTGGTGCCTATATAGACGCCACCCAGGCGTGCAGAGGTCAGTACTTTTCGTTTTTTCAACGTCAGAAACACAGAGCCATGAAGTAACTAACGTAGTTGTGTGCAAAACTATTGCCCTGAAAGCAGGGGCAGGGGGGGAACAACCCTTGTCCTACAATATCCTTCCACAAAGTGGGGAGGCATGGGTGGGGATGTAAGGAATCTGCAACTAGATCGAGTCTCTACCCGATAATTGCCACTAAGAAGGATGTTTTGATGGTCAACAGCCAGAGGGGATAAATGTGCATAGACTCAAAAGAAGCTCACATCAGATAGGTGAGGACCAAATTAAGGTCCACTGCAGCATAATAAAGGGTGTAGGTGAAAACAGATGAGCCAGCCCTTTCAGAAATCTATGTACAATGGGAGATTTAAAGAGAGAGGGCTAGTCTGGCAGCCGCAAAAAAGCAGACAGAGCAGAAAGGTAACCCTTGAGAGTTCCAAAGGCAGAGCCCTGCTGGGCAAGGGTCAGAAGAACAAAACGACAATAAAAAAGAAGCAGAAAGAGGGTCAATAAAACTTTCTGTACAGTAGCATACAAATTTCTGCCGACGACAGGCATATACCGTCTTAGTGGAGGGCAGCCAGGCCGCCAGAATAACGTTAAAGACTTCGGGAAGAAGGTCAAAAGTTATCAACTGTCGCTGCTCAATCCCCACGCATGGAGGCGCAGTGTTGACCGGTTCAGGTGGAACCTTCCCCTGCTGCTGCGACAGAAGATCCTCCCGAAGAGGCAGCCTGATCAGAGGATCGATACTCGTTCTCAGAAGCTCTGGATACCAGACTTTCCTTGCCCAGTCCAGGGCCACAAGAATAACTTGGGCCCGGTCGCTCCGGATTTTCTTCAGAACCCTGGGCAGGAGTGGTATGGCGAAAAGACAAACAACAGGTCTGAGCTGCACTTGCGATGAAAAGCGTCGCTGAGTGATAACCGCCTTGGAAACTCCAGAGAACAGTACCACTGACGCAGCACACTCTCTTCGGAGGCGAACTAATCAAACCAAGAGACCTTGCACCACCATCGACTGGAGACACCATTCGTGAATCGCTAGGCATCAACGGCTGAGTTTATCTGTTTGGAGAACCTGCTAGGTGTTGAGCCACCAGGGTTATGCCCTGCTGTTCCAACCATGTCCAAAGTCGAAGAGCCTCTTGAAATAAAGATCCACGACCCCACCCCGCCCTGTTTGTTGCAGTACCACATGGCGGTGGTGTTGTCCGTGAACACCTGTACTAACTTCCCCTTTACAGAGGCAAGGAATGCCTTCAATGCCAACCAAATTGCTCAGAGCTCCAACAAATTTATGCGGAGTCCTGTCTCCACCATAGACCAGTGTCCCCTGATCTCCACCTCTGCCAGGTGGCCAACCCATCCCAGAAGTGACACATCTGTCACGACTGTGAGATCTGGTTGGGGCGACGGAGAGGGTTCTTCCGTTGACCCAATCGTGGTTCGTTAACCACCACTGCAGATCTTTTGCACTTTCTTCCGAGATCTGAACTAAGTCAGTGAAATTTCCCCGAAGCCGTGCCTATTGGAACTTTAAGTCCCACTACAGAGCACACATACGCCACCTGGTGTGTCCTACCAACAGGATGCAGGAGGCCATGAGGCTCAACAGCCTCAGAGTCAGTCTCACTGAAATGCTGGACAGAAGCTGAAATATCAGAATCATAGCCTGAATATCGTGGACTCACTGCTTGGGAGGATAGGCCAGAAATTCCACTGTGTCCAGAACTTCTCTGATGAAAGGAACCCTATTGAATGCAGGAGGTCTGCCATCTTCTGAAGGTGGGTGACGACTGCCTAGGGCGAGGACACCTTCAACAGCCAGTCATTGAAGTAGGGGAACACTAACATCCTTAATTTGTGCAGATGAGCTGCGACGACCGCCATCACCTTGGTGAACACCGGAGGGGCACTGGTAAGGGCAAAAGTGAACATGGTAAACTGAAAGTGCTTGCGGTCTACCTTGAACCACAGGTGACGCGTGTGACCCTGTGGAATGAGAATGTGAAATTACGCATCCTGGCGGTCTAACGCTACCATCCAGTCTTCTTGATCTAGGGCAGACAAGACCTGAACCAGAGTTAGCATTCTGAATTTTGCCTACTTGAGGAAGAGATTGACGGTCCAAAGATCCAAACTGGGCTGTATCTGATTCTTCTTCGGAATCAGAAAGTGGCGGGAATAACAGCCACTGCCTACTTCTGAAACTGGGACCCTTTCTATAGCTAGCTCCCTTGGCCAAGAGAGCTGTAACTTCCTCTTGGAGCAGCCTTAAATGATCCTCTGTCAGCAGTTCCTGAATAGGAGGAGGAAAAGAAAGAAAAGGTAGAAACTAGCCCTGCTGGACGATCACAAGACCCTCTTGTCCAATGTTTTGGATCTCCAGTGAGGGAGATGATGACAAATTCTTCCACCAACTGGAGTAGTGTGACCCTGCAGAATCTGCCTAGGATTGCTTTGATGCTAAGGCTACTGGGGGCAGTGTGGTCAACGACTTCTGGCCTCCATTCCGCGAACGCAATGCACCACGTCCTCGCACGGCTTGGGCAGTCTGAGCAGGACGGTGGCTGGGATAGGGCTGACGCGCTGGAAACCCAATCCGTTGCCACAAAAGGAAGACTGGCCATGGGGGGTGCGGGAGAGACCCAAGGATCTGGCCGTAGCTCGAAAGTCTTTGAACCTGATATGGGCCGAGTCTGCCATTTTTCCCAAAAAGACGGGTTCCATCAAAGGGTATGTCCATCAGATTGGCTTGGACATCGCCCGAGAAGTCAGTTGTTCGAAACAAAGCATGGCGCCTCAACGCCACCGTCGTTGAAATTTATCTGAAATCGATCTGCCCAGCGAATTGCTCATATCTAGGCCACACCGTATGGTGAATTTTGCTGCATCTCTCCCATCCATGACACACTTGGGAGGGCACAGCCAGGCCTCCTCCCGGCCATTTTTCACCACTTGCCCAACCGTCTCCCAAAGGGACCGGGAGAAACAGCCCAATAAGCCTGCAGTATTCACTGACAGCAATGCCAGGCTGGAGGAAGAAAACAACTTCTTCCCGAATGAGTCCAGTCTCTTAGATTCCCTATCTGGAAGGGAATGTGTCTAGGGACGTAGAGGCCGGCACCACCAAACTTGCTATTCACAGGAGCCCCTGTGCTAGGATTGGATGCTTGTAAGTGCCTCATTAAAGGGCAAAAGGGTTTCAGCAGTGGAAGCCCCGGATTGAAAAACCTTTGTCAGGATTCTAGTCCTGACCTGCACTTGGCACAGCTCTAGTCCAAGGACCTCAGCTGCCCTCTTTACCACCATGGCATAGTACTACTGAGCACCCTTCAGCATTCATACACTCCGTATTGAGAAGCGTTTTTGGAGGGCTTCTTGTAGTGGTCATTCTGGTTTTAGTTTTCCAGCTACGCAATGGACTGCCCAGTCCATTGAGAAATGAAAAAAGCACTGCTGGTCCGACGTTGTCGTGAACGCATGGTACTCCATCTGGGCACACCTCTGCTTCGGGAGCTAAGCGAGCATTGGTTACTATTGTTCAAACCAGTCTGGTTTGACAGCACCTTGCCTGTGTTCCGCTGCCTAATCTGCGGATACAAATGTGTGTTGGACATGTGTCTATCCTTCCATCGTTTGCGCCACTAGACCTAGACGTACTATTGGACCCCCTTCAAGGCCCACGTCTATCAGCATATTCCCATGTTGATGACAGCATTCTTAAGAGCCTCCACAGGATGCTTCAGCTCCTGGCGGAACTGACAACGGCTGTACAACAGATTCACAGGTATCCAGTAGGTCTGGGCGGTAAATTTCGTTCCGCTCACGGAATTTGGGTAATTTCGCGTTCCGCTGAGAACGCGAAATTGCCCAAAATTCTGCATTCCGCTACTTCGCGAAATTTTTTGCTTGTTCGCGTTCTCAAAATGCGAGTTCGCAATATATTTCCCACCGAGCACGCAAACAGCAGTTGCGAACAGGTAAAAAGCCATGCAAACAAGCAATTCAGTGTGTTTGCGGAATTTCTGCCTGTTCGCGGACATTTTTTACCGTTTCGCGGAAATTTGCGTAATGGGATTACGCAAATTCCCCCCACCCCTAGTATCGAGTGTTTCCTCAGTGGCTACTGTGGGAACTGAAGATCACCTTTGCTCCATTGACCTGATACAAGAGGTGTTACAGGGACTGTCGTCTGTAAATGCGAGCAATAGTGATGTTGCATCTCCCACACAGGACACAAACATTTGGCTCTCTGTGTGATGGGAACATTTCAGCCTTTTTCCAAAACAAAACCAAATTGGAAAGAGAAACATTGTTTTTTTCTATTTTTCGAGCTCTCACTGAGCCCCATGGCTTTCGATTTGCTCGGTCAGTCTGAACATATATTGACTCTTTAATGGACCTGTAGAACTTTTGAATTGTCATTCTTTTTACATATAACATGTTTTTTGTGTTTTTAGGAGTGGGTGTGAGGTTTCCTAACTTAGGCCTAAGTAGCAAAGTGACCTTTTAAATACATTTGCCCTGCCTTGCTCTGCATAACAGTTCTAGTACAGACCTTTTACCCAGTTATGTGCTGAATAAATGTTGATTGGTTGCTTTGCTTTGAAACTAGCCTCATTTATAATGTATGAGGATTCTTGGTAAAATCCCCTCCGCATGACGTACATAAGAGGATTAATATACTCTGTACAAACGTGGCTATCTTCATCCTAGGGCCACAGGGCTACTTGGCATAATTGCAATTATTGATTTAGGTTAATTTACATAATCGTACTCATAACATATTGATTGTGGTAGGAACCCCGGGGGATATTATTGTGGTATACAAGAACCGCACTTCACTAGGTAACTAGAGGAGATGCTTCCTCGCTGACACAAGATACCGAGGTCCCAACACGCTGAAGCTTCAACAGCCAGCGGTTTGACATCCCTTGCGTAGAGTACAACTCATGACAAAGATGGGGTCCTTCATTCTCTCCAATCAGGTAATAGGGTTGACTCTTTCCTAGGGGATTCTTGGCTTTACACCCAGATACATGCTAGATACACTTAGATAGACTTAGGTAGGTTCCGCATAGTAGGAGTAAGCTTGATTACTCTCATGTTTATGTTTCTGCAAATATTTACTGTTTTAGCACCATGGTAGAATTCTACCTTCTATTTATTCTATTGGTGCTTGTAATCTTTTACATTTGCTTCTGTCTAATGTTGCAGCAAACATATTTTATACTAGAATGACACTGGTTCAATAAATGCTTACTGAAAACGTCCCCAACGTTTATTCTGTGTATCTCTCTGAGACTAAGTGAGCAGGATTGACTGAACCAAAAGTACTGTACTGTTTCTACGATCCCTGAAGGGTCAAGTTTGTCATGTTCGATGGTTGCCAGAAACTACCCTATCCTTGATAAGGTTAGGGGGCTTATGGTGGCACTGTGAGCTAGCCGGCCTATAGGCTGACATATCCTGTGGGGGTGTCCGCAATCAGTCTAGACACCAATCCCTTCATTTATGTTGTCCAACAAACGCCCAGGTCCTATGTATTTTTAGGAATTACACAACACCCTGATACCTCTGACACAGCCCGTAGCATTGCCCAACTGGAGGATTTTGAGCTTCAAAAAAGTGACTAAGGGCCTGATTTAGATCTTGCAGACAGGCTACTTCGTCACAACAGTGACGGATATCCCGTCTGCCGAAATATAAATCCCATAGGATCTGATAGGATTTATATTTTTGTGGATGGGATATCAGTCACCACTATGACGGAGTAACCCACCTGCGCGGAAGTTAATCAGGCCCTAAGTCTGGAGGTAGAATTCTTGACCGGGCAAAGGCGTCAAAACTATCCGACTGGCAAGAGGAGTTCCCTGGGAACTAAATTAAAATTTCTCCTGCTCAGAGCTTCTCCTGCCAAAACCAACGGTTTCACTTCACCTATCCGACATCATGCTGCCCTAGTCAGATCAAGCCTTCTGCTTAGCTCAACTGAAGGATTGACTTCCAAGAAAAAGACTAAGTCCCAAGATTAAAACCTCTGACTGGGTTGAACCTGATTGGTATACATGACCCATGACCCATTGCAGTTGGCCTGAAATCACACATAGGTCCTGGTATACCATGATCATTGACTACCATTGGTGTTTTATGGCGCTATTTTTACTTAAAAATTTTAAATTTCATATCTCTGGTTCCCATCATTGGATTTGTGTTCATTTCATTATATTTTGCTCATTAGAGCACTGGAATGTTTTGAGGGCTCAATTGAAGTCACTGGAACTGCAGAGACCTGTAATCACTGGTAAAGGCCCTCTGCAATAAAGGTGCAGATGGATTTATATTCATGGAGCGGCTGTTCACATATATTACTTGAGGAAGAGGCATGGCGAAATAACCACATGAATGCTTTAATTTTACACAACAGTGTAGAGATAGTGTTTGCTCAAGACTGGTGATTAGTTGTGCCACAACCAGAAAGCAGCAAGTAAATTAGATACTGTTTTAAATCCATCCACATTAATCGTTAAAAGTCATAGATGAGAATTTGTTTTATTGTGTATATTTCGATCCAGTTGGATAGTATTTGGAAGGATGAAAGACTGAGCAAGTCTGACAATGCTTAAAATTCATATATGCAAATTCAACAAAGATTAACAGGCCTTGCTATTTACTGTTTATGCATTACATCACTTATCTTGCTTTGAATAAACTGAAAGTGTCAATTTTCAAGCTTTGCTGAACATCGTTCATGACAAGGTTCACTTACCTTGTACGATGTGAAACCAGAGCATTCTGCAGCCTGTATGGATGATCAACGCAGCAGTGGTCTCCATTCAATGTTATAAAATGTGCATGTCTTTGGTATGCCGCCTATGAGCTCAAAAGCAAACCCATTTCTTAGGAACCTCATGTCTCTCCTGCCTCTAATGGTCAGATTTTTTTTATAGCCCAACAAACATAAATATGTCAGGTGAACGTTTGAAAATTAATTTAGCCCCATTTACATTCAATGACCGCCTAGGCGACTATCAGTGCGCTTGCGCACAGTGCTCAGCCTGAGCTGTCACTGAATTTTAATGCGTAAAGTTTATAAAGGACTCTGGAACCTTTTCACTCATATTGTGGCATGTTGCTTTGCCAATGCTCCAACAGCATCATAGCCCGTTGTGGCAGGTTACTTCGGTCACTAAAGACCCACTCCCTTGTTAAAAGTCCCTTGCCTTTGGCTCGGGCCTTTAACACTGGAGGGGCTCTTTAACCCCTCCGACGCTTATGACGGAACCGCTCCGTCACCAGCACAGCCCACCCGAGGGGCGTGACGGAGCGGTTCCGTCACTTGCCGCGCCTGCGCTGCACTGATTTCGCGCCTGCGCGGCGCGTTGTATTGAGCGGGCAAGGCCGTGACGGAACCGCTCCGTCACAAGCACAGCCCACCTGAGGGGCGTGACGGAGCGGTTCCGTCATAAGCGTCGGAGCGCCGCATGGCCCCCCCGCCCCTTGGCGCTGCGGCGGAATTGCCGCCAGAGCGAAAGGGTTAATGGTCGGTATAGCCCGCAATGATGGGCTATTAGTCTATATTAAACCCTTCTCTATTTTTATAAATTGGAGTGGGATTTTAATATTGTTGTGTTTTTGTCTTCTAACTGCTAATTGCTTTGATACTTCTAAATGGTTTACACATTTTCTTAAGCCTGTATGCTCTGCGCAGTAGCTACCAGGGCTATAGCTCATATTTATATTAATGAAAACTTTAACTTAACCGATCAAGATAGTAACCCTATTACTTGTGGTAGACTACCCTCCAATGCCAATTAATAATTCACTGTCTTATATAATCTGTGCATACACTAATATCGCGAAAATTCCCCTCAGTTGAGCCTTTATCACCACCATGGCACGTACAAAACATTCAGTCCATGTGCCTTATACTTGGCATCACTGGAGCTATGGGATTAATTTCCTAATATTTTGGTGGTCATGCCTGACTAAATGGAGATCACCCTTAGCAAAATGATGACCACTGCTAACATACAATCTAGATGAATATGAATGCAAGTTTTTTTTTGTTTTGTTTGTAAAACTATTTTTATTTTGAAACAATATGCAACTAAAGACAGTGACAACCATCTCAATCGGCATAAGCTTACTAAAGGCACGTTGTATACATTGCAGGACATTCAATTCTCAACTTGTGATACAAACAAATGCAGCTTATTATTTTAACAGCAACCCCCCTCCTCCAATCGCAAGGACTATTAGTATGTTCTCTCTGCTGTGTCCTTGGGTAGGCAGGCATTTTTAACCGGCAGACAGAGCATCACTCTACTCTAGAGCCATATCCCCCAGATCTTTGTCCATTTGTGCAGGCACCCGCTACTCGCATAGACCACCCTCTCTGCTTGCATACACCAGTCCATGTCATTTGCCCATTCGTTAAACACAGGACAGGACTCTGCCCCTCCCATTTGCGCGCTATGTTATGCTTAGCTATCATAAAGCCCAGTGTGGCCCAAAGTTTTTCTCCCATTGTTAGGTCTGTTTTACCCCAGATATTTAATAGGCACTCTTGGGCTGATATCACCATGTCCTTGCCACATAATTGTTGCATGTGCGTGGCGATTTTGTTCCAGTTTTCTCCCATCTTGGGGTAGTTCCTCCAAAGATGTAGAAAGGTACCCTCTTGGCCACAATTTTTGGGACAAAGTGCAAAGTCAAGTCTGTTCATTTTAACTAGTGTGGTACATATAATATGTCCTATGGAGTAGTTTCAGTTGGATCAGCCTGGATCGAGACCGGATCACCACCTCTCGGGGCGACGCAAGTGCCTCCAGCCAATCCTCGTCACCCAGCTTCCCCACGTCCTCCACCCATCTGGATTGCAATTCCTCCAACGTACCCAGGGAATTATTTAAAATCTTCTGATAAGTTAGCAAGATTGCCTTTTCACTTAGATAATCGTCTAAGAGCCTATCTCCCAAAGGGGAAGAGGCTAGAAGATCCGTATCGCTCAGGATAGCTTGATGCAATGCATGTTTAACTTGGAGGTATCAGAAGGTCTCCATAGGAGCCAACTCGTAGTCTTTTTTTAAGGTCGGCAAAGGGTATAACCCCCCCCCCCCACCAACCCTGAGGACATCCACCTAGGAGAGACCAATCAAGTCCCATTTATCAAAGCTCGGTTGGTTCGCCAGGTATCCCAGACCTCTAGTATCTATTGCAGACTGCATGAGAGCAAACTGTTCTAGTTAAATGCTAGTAAATCTGAAATTCTACTGTTAGGGAGAGACAGCAATCTGTGATCAGAGCAGTGGCGGGCATTGAGGCCAGCACCACTGCCAAAAGAGGCAGTGAAATACCTAGGGGTATGGATGAACAGAAGGCTGTCTTTCGAAGCCAAATCTAAATCGGTTGCGGGGGGTTGTTTTGGGCTTCTGCGCGCACTCAAGCCTCTTTTAGATTTTTTTTATGCACATACCCGCCAGACTATTATCCAAGCTATGATTCTGTCAAGATTGGATTATTGTAATTCCCTCCACCTAATTGGTAATAAATCTGAGATCCAGCACCTACAAAAGGTAAAAAATGCAGCAGCGCGCACTCTGTTCTCTCTCCCAAAATGTTGCTCAGTATCAAAGCTTCTGGCTAAGCTACACTGGCTGCTGGTGGAAAAAAGAATCCATTTAAAGACATTGTGGTACGCTCACAAAATTCTGACCAAACAACGCCCCCTGTCCAATCTGATCTGCTGTCGTCGTATCTACCACAGCGGACATTACACTCAGCCAACCAGTTTTTAGCATGCATCCCCCAAATGTTTCGAGCTAGAGCCAGGGGTCGCTCTTTCAAGGCATTGGCATCCAGACTCTGGAATTCTCTTCCGGTATCTATCAGAGGCATTCAGAACCATCTAGCTGTTAGAAAGGCTATAAAAACCTGGCTATTCCCAATTTAATCGCACTTCCTTGCTGCTCCTCTACCGTACAATGTGTTACCTAGGTATTGCTGGGATGCCCCGTCGCTGGGGCAGCCAGGCGCTGTACAAATCTTTTAACATAACATCCAACAGGTTATCTTGTCTTTCTAACCCAACACCGTTGACGCTGTGTGCCATATATTAGTAGTCGTTGATGTTGAGGTGTGAAGTGGAGCTGCCTGCTTCCCGCCATAAATAGCTCTGACGTATCCTCTTGGTCTCATGTTATGACTGTCCATATTGTAGGCTAGGTTGCTGTTGGCTACATGTACCCATCTATTTACTACTATGAGTTGCGTTGCCCAATAAGTAAGTAAGTAAGTAAGTATTAATTATGCATGATTAATTAAAACCGTTGCATTCATAACATTACAGGCTGATATCAAATAGAATACCATTAGATAAAACTGTAAAAAAATAGATACAAGATAAAAAACCTTTGTTTTAGAATATGGAGACATTAAATTAGTCCAATTGTGATGGCACTGCTGGCTCAGGTTTTCAGGCCTGTTTGAAGGTATTAATTAAGCTGTATAATTTGAAGCCGATAGAGTGGTCCAGTTCAGTATCTACTGTAGTCTTTAGTATGTCTCCACTGTGAAGAGCAAGAGTTTTTCAGTCTCAGTGCTATCAGATCAAAGAATTTTGTTAGGCACCGGTATAGCTGCACTAGGGAGGGATTAAAACACAGCATCACTGCCTGCCTGCAGGACCTTACGCCATGCAAGTTAAATAGTGGTTTTAACAGACATTTCCGTTTGTCATCTAGCTTCTTGCATATGCATATAATATGAATCAAAGTCTCAGTGTCATTCGCACACAATCGGCAAGATTGAACGGCCCCTCTTCTTTCCCACGGTGGCATAAATGGGTTGATCGGGCCAACACCCAGCCGTAGCCTTAAAAATGTTCTTTGGTCGCCAACTTAGTTCCAACCTTGAGGTAGGGCTGAGGTTTTAGAACTTCATAGTTGTTAAGCACGATCCAGCGTGAGCTCTCTTGGGTACTGATTTCTTGTCCTCGATAGCCGATATGATCTTAGGAGATTTTTGTTACTATTTTTTTGAAGATCGGATGGCTTATTCAAGCATTCCAAGCGTCTGCCAGACCGAGGGACTGCAGGGAGTTCTGAAGGGCGACGTTAGCTGGCAATTTTCCTGTGTGGGACAGCTCTAGTCAAAGTTGATTGTTCAAGGACCCGGTCTCCCAGCTCTAATTTTGTGCCAACTCTTTAAGAAAGCTTTCTGCCTTTCTATTTCCTGCTTCTGGATTTCGAATTCCAGCCTTATTTGAGCTGGTGAGATGTATTTTGGGAGCTGGAATATCGCCTGATAGGAGGTAGCGATTATGCTGTCAAGAGTGACAGCATCTCTTCCTGTCATGGATTCACTCCAGTTGATGATGACTGGCTGTAGTTTTGCTCGTAGGACTTTTAAAAAGGGGTCTAAAGTTAAATCCGGCAGCAGTTTCTTTAGGGGCTTTAATGCCAAGCAGGTCATTACTCCCTTCCCTCGTAAGGCTTCAAGCTGTGGTTTAAAAGAATTGTTTTTATCTAAAAGTATGCCCAAATACTTGTAGGAAGTTACTTGGTCCATGCGTTTGCCTTCCATGTACCAGCTGGGATTTGACTTCTTATGGTGGTTTACACTCATAACTTTCGATTTTTTAAATTTCTTTTTAATGCGTTCCGATGAGAGAAATTATGGGTGGCATCTAAAAGGTGCTGAAGTCCTATCAGCACCAGGTTGTCGGCGTAAAGGAAGTTTGTCAGTACCATGGTGCCTAGCTTCGGGCAGTGAGAGGAGCAGGCATCCAGTTCTGCCGGCAAGTCCGCCAGGAAGAGGCTAAAGAGTATAGGGGCCAGGACGCATCCGTGCTTTAAGCCCTTATAGTAAAACTGTAGCGCTGGGAGAACGATCTCCCATCCTACCAACTCCTGGTCAGTTTGTTTAGTGCGATCCGCGATTACTTCCGTCCCACAGGAGTGTCCTTAGCTCCGCCTCTTCTGCCTTAACCCCTTGTGTGTTCTTGAAGAGCTGCACTCGCATGGCACACAGTGCTCGTGTGCTCATGACGAGTCCAGCTCGTCATGAAACATCGCATTTGAAATCCCTCTGGTGCAGGCACCAGAGGGATTTCTTTTTTGCCAAAAGACCCTCGGGAGCTAGGGAAGAGCTTCCCCAACTCCCAAGGCCGCCCCAATGGTTTCCCTTAAATGACGATCAGCACGCACGTCACGCTGACGTCATTTCAGAGAAACCGAAACTGAAATGGGCCAAGAGGCTCATTTCAGTTTCAGTTCCTACGTGCTCAGGGGGCTATCTCAGGCCCCGGAGCACGTAGAAACTGAGGAGAGGTATCGTTGGAAAGGGGAGAATCTCCTTTTTCCAATGGTATTCCTCCATAGTGGACCCAAGCAGGGATCCACCCACTAGGCACCAGGGAGGGGGGAGCAGCCCCTGGGGCAAGGGCCTTTGCTCCCCCCATGAAAATGTTGGCATACTTGTCTTTCTGCGCCTCCTGGGGGGTAGATGGGGCAGTAGCCCCCAATCTGCCCCCCCCCCCCCGAGGGGGGCAAAAAGCCCACTAGACGCCAGGGATTTTTTTTTGCTAATTTTTATTAAGGTGGGGGCACTGGCATGCCTGTTTTTAGCAACCCTTGCCCTAATTAACATTTGCTGAAAAAAAAGCATGGGGGGGGGTAAAAAGCACACTAGTTGCCAGGGCATATATTTTAGGCAAATTTGAATTAGGGTGGGGGCTGCCTAAAACAGACATGCCCATGCACCACCCCCTCCCCCACAAAACTTACAGCCTTCCTGCCCTTCCTGTAGGGCAAAAAGCCCAGTAGATGCCAGGGATTTTTGGGAAAATTTAAATTAGGGTGGGGGCATTGGCATGCCCGTTTTTGGGCAACCCCCACCCTATTTAAAATTTGCCCAAAAAACTCCCTGGCTTCTAGTGGACTTTCAGCCCCCCCTGGGGGGCAGATGGGGGCATTAGCCCCCAAAGTGCCCTGCCGGGGGAAGGCATAAAGCCCACTAGACGTCAGGGTTTTTTTGGGGGGCCAATTTGAATTAGAGTGGGCTGCACAAAACATGCATGCCCATGCCCCCAACCCCTCCCCCACAAAAATTACAGCCTTCTTACCCCCCCGGGGGGCAGATGGGCCCCAATCTGCCCCCCGGGGGGGCTAGGGTCCCACTAGATGCCAGGTATTTGTTGGCAAATTTTAATAAGGGTGTGGCTGCCCAAAACGGGCATGCCAATGCCCCCACCCCCACCTGCAACAATTACAGCCTTTATGCTCACCTGGGGGGGAAGATGGGGGCAGTTGCTTCCAATCTGCCCCCCCGGGGGCAAAAAGACCGCTAGACGCCAATGATTACGCTGTCTTTTTTATGTGTGGGGGTGGGGGCATTGGAGAATGCCCCACCCCCAAACAAATAGCCACTGTGTTTCTGACCCCCTTGGTGGCATATCAGGGCAACCCCATTCCCCCCCGATATCCCCCCAGGGGCGGCAGAAAGCAGACTAGGGACTGACTTGTTCTTAGCAATATGCCTACCTGTCGATTTTAGGCGCTAGCGGAGCTGGCAAATAGGGAAACCTAGCAAACCTGTACATTTTTCCAAACAAGACACCCAGGGGAATCCAGGATGGGGTAACTTGACTGGCTCTCACTAGGTTCTAATACCCAGAATCCCTTGCAAACCTAAAAATGTGTCCAAAAATCTAATTTTCCTCACATTTCTGTGATGGAAAGTTCTGGAATCTGTTTGGATCCACAAGAGTCCACCCACCGCGCGTTCTCCATAGTCTTCCAAGAAGAATGGCACCTCTCTTGCATGGGTAGGCCTAGTGTCTGCGACAGGAAACGGCCCAAAACGCAACGTGCACACACCACATTTTCACAGTGAAAACTGACCCTTTTTTGCAAAGTACTTAGCTGTAGATTTTGAATCCTAGCTCTGCCGGCACCTAGGGAAACCTAACAAACCTATCCATTTTTTAAAACTAGACACCCAGGGAAATCCAGGATGGGGTGACTTGACTGGCTCTCACCAGGTTCTGTTACATAGAATTCCTTGCAAACCTAAAAATGTGTCCAAAAAAACACTTTTTCTCACATGTCTGTTGTGGAAAGTTCTAGAATCTGCGTGGATCCACAAATATCCACCCGCCCCACATTCTCCAAAGCCTTCCGATAAAAACGGTGCCTCACTCGTGTGTGAGGTCCAAGTACCCTCAAAAGGCAGGGGCCCAAAACGTATTGAGGCGATATCAAAATTGCCTATCACCAAACAACCTGGTTTTGCAAGGGGGGGGGGTCACCTGGGTTTTTGGCCCCGTGCTCGGCGGCCATCTAGGGAAAACTACCAAACCTACACATTACTGAAAACTAGATACCCGGGGGATTCCAGGGAGGTATGGCTTTCATGGATCCCCCAACGTTTTCTTACCCAGAATCCCTTGCAAACCTCAATTTAAGCTGCGAAAATTACTTTTTTCACACATTTTTGTGTGGGAAAGTGTGGCATCACCGGGCTCACAGAAATTTCCTACCACCCAGCGATCCACAAGTCTCCCGATAAAGATGGTGCCTCACTTGTGTGGGAGGCCCAAGTACCCGCGACAGGCAAGGGCCCAAAACGTAGAGAGGCGACATATAAATTGCCTATCTCACAACCACCTGGTTTTGCAAGGGGGTTCACCTGGGGTTTTGGCCCCGTGCTCGGCGGCCATCTAGGGAAACCTATGAAACCCACACATTTCTGAAAAGTAGACACCCGGGGGCTTTCAAGGATGTATGGCTTCCGTGGATTCCCCAATGTTTCATTACCCAGAATCCCCTGCAAACCTCAATTTTAGTTGAAAAAAATAACTTATTTCACAAACTTTTGTGTGGGAAAGTTGTGGCATCCTACCACCCAGTGTACCCCCAGGTCTCCCAATAAAAATGGTGCCTCACTTGTGTGGGAGGCCCAAGTACCCACGACAGGCAAGCGGCCAAAACATTTTTTGATAGGCAATGTTGATGTTGCCTCAAAACGTTTTGTGCCCTTGCATGTCGCGGGTACTTGGGCCTCCCACACAAGTGAGGCATAATCTTTTATGGGGAGACTGGGGGAACCCTGGGGGGTAGGAAATTTATGTGAGCCCGGTGATGCCACATTTTCCCACACACAAATGTGTGAAAAAAAAATTTTTCCAGCTAAAATTGAGGTTTACAGGGGATTCTGAGTAAGGAAACGTTGGGGGATCCACGCAAGCCATACCTCCTTGGAAGCCCCAGGGTGTCTACTTTTCAGAAATGTGTGGGTTTGGTAGGTTTCCCTAGGTGCCAGCAGAGATAGGGTTCACAAAGTACAGCTAGGCACTTTGCCAAAATAGGTTCATTTTTCACTGCGAAATTGAGGTATGACCACGTTGCGTTTTGCACAGTTTCCTGTAGCGGGCACTAGGCCGACCCACACAAGTGAGGTACCATTTTTCTCGTAAGAATTCGGGGAACGCAGGGTGGGTAAAATCTTCTGGATCCACGCACATTTCAAGACATATCCAACTCATAAATGTGGGGAAAATGTGGTTTTTGGGACAATTATTTAGGTATGCAAGGGATTCTGGGTAACAGAACCTGGTGGGAGGCAGTCAAGTCACCCAATCCTGGATTCCCCTGGGTGTCTAGTTTTTAAAAATGTATAGGTTTACTAGGTTTCCCTAGGTGCCGGCAGGGCTAGGGTTCAAAACCGACAGCTAGGCACTTTGACAAAAAAGGTCATTTTTCACTGCGAAATGGAGGTGTCACCACGTTGCGTTTTGCGCAGTTCCCTGTCACAGGCGCTAGGCCGACCCACACAAGTGAGGTACAGTTTTTCTCATAAGACTTTGGTGAACGCGGGGTGGGTGTAAAATTGTGGATCCACACAGATTCAAGAACTTTCCACCACAGAAATGTGGGGAAAATGTGTTTTTTTTAAACCTTTTTTAGGTTTGCAATGAATTCTGGGTAACAGAACCAGGTGGGAGGCAGTCAAGTCACCCCATCTTGGATTCCCCTGGGTGTCTACTTTTCATAAATGTATAGGTTTGCTAGGTTTCCCGAGGTGCCGGCAGAGCTAGGGTTCAAAAACGACAGCTAGGCACTTTGCCTAAAAAGGGTTGTTTTTCACAGCGAAATTGAGTTGTGACCACGTTGCCTTTTGCGCAGTTCCCTGTCACAGGCACTAGGCCGACCCACACAAGTGAGGGACCATTTTTCTTGCAAGACTTTGGTGAACGCGGGGTGGGTGTAAAATTGTGGATCCACACAGATTCAAGAACTTTCCACCACAGAAATGCGGGGAAAATTGGGTTTTTTTAAAAACCTTTTTTAGGTTTGCAAGGGATTCTGGGTAACAGAACCTGGTGGGAGGCAGTCAAGTCACCCGATCCTGGATTCCCCCGAGTGTCTAGTCTTCAAAAATGTATAGGTTTGCTAGGTTTCCCTAGGTGCCGGCAGAGCTACGGTTCAAAAACTACAGCTAGGCACTTTGCCAAAAAAGGGCCACTTTTCACTGCGAAATTGAGGTGTGACCATGTTGCGTTTTGCGTCGTTCCCTGTCGCAGGCACTAGGCCGACCCACCCAAGTGAGGTACCATTTTTCTCGTGAGACTTCAGGAAACTCGGATTTGTGGAAAGTTGTGGATCCACGCAGTTTCCGTAACTTTCCATCACAGAAATGTGGGGAAAATGTGGCTTTTTGACAATTTTTTTAGGTTTGCAAGGGATTATGGGTAACAGAACCTGGTGGGAGGCAGTCAAGTCATCCCATCCTGGATTCCCCTGGCTGTCTACTTTTCAAAAATGGATAGGTTTGCTAGGTTTCCCTAGGTGCCGGCAGATCTAGGGTTCAAAAACTACAGCTACACACTTCGTAAAAAAAGGGTAAATTTTCATTGTGGAAATGTGGTGTGTTCACGTTGGGTTTTGTGCCCTTTCCGGTTGTGGACACTATGCCAACCACACAAGTGAGGTACCATTTTTATCGGGAGACTTAGGGTAATTCGTATTTGTGAAACAACTGTTATTACCTATAGATTTTTCATGCATTTCTGCCTTCCAAATGAAAGACATTGTGTATAAAAAGAAGTCATTTTGAAAAATGACCAATAATTCCCATGCTAGTATGAGTATTCCCAATTTTGATGAGCAAATATGTACTATTTCTAAACTCTATAATATGTTCCCATTTCAGAAATACATAGGTGTCTTTCATACCGATTTTTCCATGTATACATTTTTACACAATAGTTGCTATATACTCGGTACATACTAAAAAGCCATTGCAAATTGCTACTCGGTTTTTGACTCTGGGTTCGTCTGGTTCTTGGTGAACCTACAAGTCCTATATATCCCCACAACCAGGAAGGTCCAGGGGATGTAACGGTATATTGCTTTCAAGGAGCTGACATAATTACAATAAGTTACAGGTGAAAACGTTGACACAAAAGGCTGATTTCTTCAACTAAGTTTAAATTTTTCCAATATTTAATTGTTAGTTTCTATAAAGAAACCTTGATGAATCTACACAAATGACCCTTTGCTGAATTCGTAATGTTGTCTACTTTTCTGAAATGTATAGCTTTTCAGGATCCATTATTGCTTTCACACTCATTTTTACCATTAACTGGAAGGAGGTTGAAAGCACAAAAATAGCAAAAATAGACTATGTCCCAGAAAAATGCCAAACTGTATAAAAAATGTTGGTTTTCGGACAAAAGTCTGTCATACCCTAAAAGCTGGGAAATGGTGATTCTAGCCCCACAAACCCTTTTTTGATAACATTTGCAGGGAAAACCCCAGATGCTTTCAGCCCGTTCTCCCATTTAAAAAAATATAAAAATGTTGCTGTATTTTGGCTAATTTCTGGGACCCCTCCAAGGGAATCTACAAACCCTGGGTACCTTTAGAATCCCGATGATGTTGGAAGGAGAGGACGCAAAATTGGCGTGGATACCTTATGTGGTCAAAAAGTTACAGGGGCCTAAGCGCGCATTACCCCAAATAGCCAGAAAAGGCTTAGCACGGGGGGGGGACCAGGTATGGCGTATTTTGCAATACATATATAAAGCGGGGAAGCGCCATCATCTTGTAAAGGGCTGCTTTGACCAACAGTGACAATTGTAATGCCCTCCAATGTCGCACATCTTCTTGCAGACGGCGTAGCGGGGGGTCTAAATTTGGCTATGGAACACTGGTGGGTCCCAGGCTACATAGATTCGTTAAGTACCTAAAATCCTTCTGTCACCACCCGGGCCGCACAATTTCTAGGAAGTCTCAGATTCACTCCCCACAAAATATATATAAAGATTTATCCAAATTCATGGTATACCCAGAGTGCTTTTGGTATATGGTGAAAATATGTAGCACTTTGTGTAAGAAGAGTAAGGTTTGGCCAAATAGAGGAGAATATCATCAGCGTAGAGGGAGACTCTATCCTCCCAATCTACCATCCACTAAAGTCCTCTGATCGCCCCATATCCATACAGCTAGGGGCTCCAACACCAGGGCAAATATTAGTAGGGACAGGGGGCAGGCCTGCCTAGTACCTCTTTGAAGTCTAAAAAATTGATGACCGTCCCCTGTTCACTGTCACTTGCGCCAGGGGCTCAGTGTATAGGAGCCTGACACATGCCACAAACCCATCCCCAAAACCGATCCTCTCTTCGACGACAAATAGGAAGGGCCACTCTATCATATTGAATGCTTTCCTAGCATCTAAAGATATTACGAATGCCTCCTCCCTAATATTTTCAACCCTTCCCAGCACTCCCAGGAGTCGTCTAAGGTTGAGCGCCATATTTCTATTTAGCATAGATCCTGATTGGTCAGGGTGAAATCATTTATGCATCAACGGGGCCAGGAGAGTCGCCCGGATCTTGGCAAAGAGCTTCACCTCTATGTTAAGTAGAGAGAACGGTCTGCATGACGCGCAGTCGTCTGAAGGCTTGCCATCTTTATGAATCACGACAATATTGTCAAGTCTTTGGTTCTCAGGTAGTTTCCCCACTTTGAAACTTTCCTGAAACATTTTCAATAAATATGGTACCATGGTGGAGGCCGTCACCTTGTATAGCTCAATCGGCAGGCCATTGGGGCCATTGCTTTCCCAGTTTTCAATGCCTGAATCGCCTGTGACACTTCGCTTTCTGTAAGCTGCAGCTCTAGACTGTCTCAATCTGACTTATCGAGGGAGGGTACATTGAGAGTGGACAGGAGTTCCCGCGCCTCAACCTGGGTAATTTGAGTTGATGACATATACAGTTGTCGGTAGTAGGCTGCTGCAAAGGTATCTGCAATTCCCTGCCTATCTCTGATCCGCTCCCCCACTTCTGAAGTGACTTCGAATACCCACCTTGAGGCCTGCTCCCGTCTGTCTAGCCACACCAGTAATTTACACGCTCTATCACCCACTTCGTAGAGTCGGTGCAAAGTCGCCCGATAATGCGCACTGGCGTGCTCCTTGGCTAGGTCTCTATATTCCTTCTGCTTAATCTGTAGCCTATGTTGCCCGTCTGGGCTATTCGATTGCAGCAGTTCCGATTTCAGTTGCCTAACCTCTTCTTCTATTACAGTGAGCTGCCTTATCTTTCCCTTCTTGTGAGATTAAATAATGGAGACTCCCTGACCTCTGAGTACAGCCTTATAGGCCTCCCACAGGATTTGGTGTGAATCTATTGACCACTTATTTTCTTCAAAATAATTAATTGATATTTTCAGTAAGTCTTCTCTAATAGATGGAATTCTGAGATACTATGGATTAAGTGATATGTGAGTTCCCCGAATTGGGAGTGTGTCTCCATAGGTTACACTGATTGGACAGTGATCCTAAATACCCCTTGGGAGGAGCATCGTCTCCCAAAATTACGACAGCTGATCTACCAACCCGAAAACATAGTCTATTCGAGACAGACTTCCATGCGCACCTGAGTGGAAGGTATATTGTCGGGTAGAGGGATTGCGTACACGCCACACACCTACAAGGCCAATTGTTGACAGGAACTCGGTCAGTGCTTTACCTGTAACTGTCTTTTTGCCTGATTGGCCAACGATCCATTTATCCATTTAGGGCTGCATTGCAATCCCCCCCCAATCAGTAATTCACCCTGTGGTAATTTCACTAGATGAGCACCCAACTCAGCCAGCGTGGGGGAATGGAGCTGTGGGGGTATATACAAATGTGTAATAGCCTACCGTCCCAGTTCCTCGACAGTGTCACAAAACGCCCGAGTTGGTCATGCGTCACAGCCAGAACCATAAATGGAAGCGACTTGCGTAATAAGATACCCACTCCTCTTTAATCTCTAGTGTACCCTGCATGTGCAGCTAGTTTATAGCCCCATCTGTTGAGTGCACAATATGATGTACCCTGTATATGAGTTTCTTGCAGCAGGGCAATATCAGGTTCCCGTCTCTTAATATATTGCAATACTACTCCCCTTTTAATTTTGTCCCCTAATCCATTACATTCCAGGCATGGATCACAAGCTGACTGGAGGATATACCTCTACTTACGGTATCTTGCATCTGGACTGTGTGGAGATATGATCAAGGGCATGACCGCCTCGTGCGGCTCAACAAGCTCCCCTGCACTGACTTGAGGGGATAGGTCAGTGGAGAACCCACTACACATTCCCGAGATAGTCAGGGTAGTGTCCTGTATTGTGTCTCGAGTGGTTGTGGTGTGTGGCCGGTTGTATTGTCTTAGTTATCTGTGAAGCGTATCTACTAAACTGGAACTCCCTAAGAACAGAACTATCTCCTACCTCCGCCTCCCTGCAATGTGGACGCAAAACTGCCCACCCCTTCTAACTTTGCAGAGTGCCTGTAGTCCCTGAACCACATTTCTCAGAAACAGGGAGTGTGACCAACCAACCTCCCATTTGCTAGAGCCCCCCCTCAAACATATAGTGAGTGTTACCACAGCACATTGGTATAGTTACGATTAATTTGATCTCTTAAATCAACTCCATTGCAGTTCATTTCCGGGATCTCGGTCGCTTCAATCCAGAGTGTCCTCTCTCAAAAGGGTCACAAACAGTGTTGGGCGCCATTTTACTGGACTACTAGTTCTTGATTGACGGTGGAGTATGCATGTATCTCAGTCTCGGTAGGTATCGTTGCCCACCTAAGGGATCTGAACATTGAGCAGGTGCTGGCCCTCAGTAGATTGTTTATCGGCTATCTCTGTCTCTCTGTTTCAATGCCGTCCGAGTAGGAGTCATTCCTTCTCACCCCTTCGTCGGCGGGTGTGGTTTCTGTTGTCTCTCGGCTTTCTCAAGCGGCTTTCTCAAGCCGTTCAGCCAGTCCCACACCTCCTCGGGAAAGTCAAAGAAGCACGTTTTCCCCTCCGCCACCACTGGGAACTTGGCAGGAAAGAGGATCGCGTATTTCAGTTCTTTCTCACGCAGCCATTTTTTAACTTCTAGAAATAAACGCCTTAGGTTCTGGAACTTGACCGTAAAATCCACAAAGAAGGTTATAGTGGCGTATTCATAGCATAATGGAGGTGCGGAGTGGGCAACTTACTATATGGTATCATGATCTCTGAAATTAAAACTCCTCGCCAGTATGGGACATGGTGGTGCACCTGTCGTGGCAGACCCCCGGTACTCGATGGGCACGCTCCACAGAAAAATAGTTAGAGAGGTCCTGGGGCTGCAAATGTTTTGTTATCAGGTCCTCCACAAACAAATCAGTTGATGGGCCCTCTGTTTTCTCTGGTACTCCCAAAATCACATTGTTTCTATGTGCGTGCCCCTCATAGTCCTCTAGTTGCACTTCAAGGGCAGTCACTGTGGCCTGGAGCAGTTCTACATGTGTCTCAAGCTCTTTAGCAGTCGTTTGGAGTGTGGTTATTGAGTCCTCAGTGGCTTTTACTCAGGATTCTAGATTTCGAAGGTCAGCATGCATCAGCGATACCTCCAAGGCCACTATGTCGAACTTGGTTTCAAGTGTTCAGCAAACTCCCTGAATGGCAACCATTACGTCCTGTAATGTGAGGCCGCCTTCTCCCGCTCCTGACGTCTGACGTTGCGCCTCTCCTTCTTCCATCAGGGTGTCAGTTTTGGGTTGGATAAATGTATACAATTTTGTTTGGTGCAACTCCTTTGTGGTTTGCCTTTTTCTCCCTTCCTTTCGGGTGGACAGGGGCCGTCTCCCTCGTCCCCCCCCGGTCACTTGCCTTGGAACGTCGAGCAACTTTTTTTAGCGCAATGGCCAACCCCCTGGGAGGTCTCACTTCCACTGTGCCGCCGTCACAGGGGTCAGTCTCTTGTGCCTCTGGCTCCCAACCTACCGGTCACACTTCTCCTGTGTGGCTGAAGGAATGCTGGTCTTTCAATACCGGACAAGCTAATGCCTCTTTTGTCTTGGACCAGCGAAGATGCTGTGCCTTTTATCCTCTGTCTCCAACCTTAACATCAGCCCAGCTCCTTTATTATCATCATGGGTGGTTCAATACTGACTGTGTGCGAATTCGTCTTGCAGGTCGGCTTCTAGGCTTGAGATCTCTACTGGCAGTATTTAGGCCAATCGTGATCACACATCCAGTTCGTGCCCTACAGGCCTTACGGGTTGCTTTAGTAACTGCCTGCTTGCAAGTTCCATATTATAATTGGCTGCGGTGGGTCGTGTCCAGCGCACCGCAGCGCCTCCTGCTGACACCTCCCCAACACAGAGGTGGCTCAAATCACTCTGCTTGGCACTCACGGGAGGGACTCCGCTTCCTGTTTACCTCCTACTCGGGACCGGTCGGTAAGTGAGGTGATCACCGGCAGCACCTATTTGTCCACACAGCCAGATCGTGCTCCGCCTACCGGCCTCCTCGCTCAGAGCGGCTGTGACTCCGTATGTGCGCCTCTTCGTTTTCTGGTGCTTCAGCCTACGGGCCACCGCTTTCACCTCTCCCCAATTCAGCGGGGGACCGGAAAATGCCTTTTCGGTGTGCTCGTCTGTCCCGCAGTCACTGCGGCACACTTTGGCATCAGGCTGCACTCGCCTACTGCAAGCTGCTGTACCGAATCCGTGCCCTCAAACTTCATCAGAATGTCCTACGTGCAGCTAAGAACCTCCAGTTACAGTGTAATGTGCGGTTACGGATATTTTAACGAATAATCTTGGGGGTATTAGCGGGTGCTCATTGGAGCTTTCTCAAGGTGCGGCCATCTTGGTTGGCTGCTGGCCACGCCCCCCCAGGAGAATGCAAGGTTTAACCCTATAAAGGACAAGGTGTGCCTATATCTCACCATGAACTAAGTAAATGCTTACATTTTCAAGCTGTCAATCCGATACTTAGTACAAAGTGTTTGCCTAAATCCTCATATTGAGCAAGATGTGCAATTATTCAACCTGAACCTTTCATGAGCATTATCAGCCCTTTTATATAAATGATTCGACTTTGAATGTGAAATAGCAAATTATATGGAAATGAAATATAGGGGTAAAAGAAGATACTTTGCAAATTTTGAAAAACTATATAATGCCATATTGCATTTACAACATTGTTTTAAATGTCTGTAAATCCTATGGCTTCTTGTTAATTTCTTAGGGAAACTGTAATACATACAAAAGCGTGGTTACATTTTATTTTCAAAATATGCTTGTTAGATGTCGCGTCAAAAATCCCGGGGGAAGATCGACCTCACTGCACACCAATGAAGAACTGGAATATTTTATTAACGCCATTTTAGAACACCCGAAGTCCTTTGTATTTTCACCCTGGTGGTAAAGTGCGCCATTTGCCATTATTAAGCTGGGTGAATCGGCCTCACTTAATATCCTAATGTTATTATTTGGTCAAGATGTTCATGTCCTATCTGATTAAAAGTTCACCAGCCAACAAGTTGGAGACACACCCACTACTGCAGGAAAGCAGCAGGTTTATTAACTCATAAAGACCACACATGGTAGAAGGGCAAGGGTTTTGCTAATCCTGCACAGTGACTTTACAGACTTGAAAAGAAGGGTGCACCTGAGGAAATCTAT
The DNA here is from genome assembly GCF_964261635.1 of Lissotriton helveticus. Taxonomy (NCBI): domain Eukaryota; kingdom Metazoa; phylum Chordata; class Amphibia; order Caudata; family Salamandridae; genus Lissotriton; species Lissotriton helveticus. The sequence continues at coordinate 1,478,086,273 of NC_136065.1, forward strand.
TGAGGTAGTACTTACTTTGTAAAAAAAAGAATGCCTGTTGCCAAAGCTCAGGTCCGACGGTGCGATTAAAAATCGGAGCACAGAATGCCAAAGCTGCATGTGGGTGAACTCACACTAGGCCTCCCTAATCCACTACCAGGCACTGCTGCCTCCTTAGCTAAATCTATCTGGTCACTGCTTTCTCACTTGGCACCCATTTTTCTATCTTCCTCTTCTCCTCCTTTCCCGTTATTTGTTTTCCTTCTTGCTCATGACCAATATCTGATGATGAAAACTAATTGTGAGTCCCCAAAAATGAGTGTCGGTGGGCACCGCCTGAAACTACTGGCTCAAATTAAGCACTGGAGTAATGCTAGAGATAGCTTGTATGTTCCTCTCACCAAAGAGTCCGCCCTCAACCGTTTGAGATAAGGCCTGATATTGGTGCGCCTGGGTACCTGAAAAGAACAGTTTCGTGTCCTGAAAGAACCCTGTTAGACTTGGCATTTCTTGGTGTGCTTACCCCTGTCATTTTTGCCTCTACTTCCTCTATTTTTATTTATTTATTTATTTATTTTGAAAGTTTTATATAGCGCGAACAAGATCTTTGCAGATATCAGAGCGCTTTACATACAGGGGTACATTAGGGAACATAGTCAGACCAGTAAAAACAGAGGAGCTTACAGTACAAATAAATGAGGGCAAAGACAATCATGTAAATCAGTAAATCAATAATACAAGTAATGCAAATATGCAGCGGTATCAAACAAGTAATACAGTTCTGTGCATAATCTTAAGGAGACCGAATTAATAGTTCAGGTGTATTTTGCCATGAGGATAGCTTTCACTTCTTTCTTAAAGAGTGTAGTGGAAGAGATGAGCCTAGTTTCGGGGGGGAGTGAGTTCCAGATTCTGGGTGCCATTCCTGAGAAGGAGCGTTTATATGTTTTTTCCTTCCGGAACTGTGGGGTTTCAGCAGAAGATTGTTTGTGCCTCTAGTGTTTCTAGCGCCGCCAGAGATTGTCAACTTCTGAGTGAGGTAGCCGGGAGATTTCAGGTGTACCGCCTTGTGGGTCATGCAGGCTATTTTCAGATGTATTCTGGCTTCAAAAGGCAGCCAGTTCAGGGCTTTCAGGTCAGGGGAAATATGAGAGTGCTTTTTTGACCCAGTGATGAGCCTCGCTGCAGCATTTAGAGAGGCTCTTAGGGGTGCAGTGGTAGTTAGTGGGAGTCCGCAGAGGGCGGCGCTGCCATATTCTATTCGAGGGATGACTAGTGCTTGTACTGCGGTTTGGAAGTCTTTGGCTGGTAGGAACGGTTTAAGTTTCCTCAGGGTATTTATTTGGAAATTCGCTCCCTTAGTTGCCTTGCTGATGTGTTGCTGCATGTTTAGATTGGTGTCGAGAGTTATGCCTAGAGATTTTGCTGAGTCCACTATGGTGGGTTGGACATTGAGTGCCGTTAGTTGTTTGAGCCAACTTTGAGTGGTGGAGATCTTCGCTGGAGGTGAGATCAGAAGGAACTCTGTTTTCAGAGCATTGAGTTTGAGATGGGTATCGGCAAGCCAAGATTGGGTGCTTCTGATCGTTGACTTCAGGAGCAAAATGTCTTTGGGGGATTGTAGTTTGAGATATAGTTGGGTGTCATCTGCGTACATGTGAAAGTGTAAATAGGATTCTTGTAGCAAGGTGGTGAGAGGTTCCATAACTAGGTTGAACAGAGTTGGGGATAGGGAGGATCCTTGGGGGACGCCCAGTGTTACAGGTATTGGCAAGGACATCAGGTTGTTGCTCTTGAATTTCTGCGACCTGTTGTGTAGAAAGGAAGTGAACCACTTGAGAACAGTTCCAGATAAACCCATTCTTGTGCTTAGTAGATCGAGTAGTTTTTCATGTTTAACGGTGTCGAAAGCTGAGGAGAGATCAAGAAGGATGAGGAGGCAGGTGTCGTTCTGGTCTAGCATTTGAAGTGCGTCGTCAATTATGTGGGCCATAGCAGTTTCTGTACTGTGTCCTGCTCGGAAGCCTGATTGATGAGGGTTGAGGAGATCAAAGTGTTCAATGTGTTTAGTCAGTTGTAGTTGTACGCATTTTTCCAGTAGTTTGGCGAGAGTGGGGATATTAGTGATGGGACGGTAATTGTTCAGATCAGAGGGGTCTGCTGTAGGTTTCTTTAGTAGAGGTGTGACTTGTCCAATTTTGAGGGAGTCAGGTATGGTTCCTTGTTGAAGGGAGCCGTTGATAATTTTAGTCCAGAGTGGGAGAAGCAAAGGGGCAAAGTCTTTTACAGCGTTAGCCGGAAGGGGGTCTGTGAGGTGATTGGATGGTTTCAAGGTGCTGAGCAGTTTACCAATTTCCTCTTCAGAGTATGTACCAAAGGATGACCATGTAGCATTGTTTTTAGGTACACTGGGTGCTATGCAGTGGGGTTTGGAGTAGAGGCTTGCGTCAATGAGGAGATCGCTCTTTATGTTGTCAGTTTTTTGGATAAAGAAAGCGGAGAAGTCTTCACAGGAGGGAGCTTCGGGCACAGTGCTGAGTGGTTGGGGTTGTTCCTTGGATTGTGTTTTGATTAGCTCAAACAATTTTCTCGGACGGTTTTTTGCTTGGTCGAGCTGGAGGCTGAAGAAGTCTAGTTTTGAGCGTTTTATTTTCCTGAAATAAGCGTTTCTCTTTTTCTTCAGCGTTTTTAGGTGCAGTGCGGAGGGAGCTGATCTCCAGGTGCGTTCTGCCATTCGCATGTCTCGTCTATCCTCATTGAGACTTCCATCATACCATGGGTTGGAGATTTTAGTGGAGACTCTTTTTAACTGCAAAGGTGCAGCCTCATTTATTATTGAGGTCATAGCATTGAGGTAGTGGTCAGTCAGTGATTGTACGTCCTGAGCGCCAGGCGGTGGTATTAGGAGATTGCAGCTGTTAGGAGGCAGAGAGCTTGGGTTGAGTTTTTTCATGTCTCTTTTCCAGACTTTGGGCTTGGACGTTTGAGCCGGATTAGATTTAACTTTTACATTGATGAAGAATGTGACAATATGATGATCTGACCAGTCACAGGGTTGGATAGACTCGAGTTAGATAGAGTCCTCTTTGGAGATAAGGTCGAGGATAGAGCCTTTCTCGTGGGTCGGGCTGTTGCATATTTGGGTGAGGTCAAGGGCATTGAGGAAACTTTTAAGACTATTTACCACCGCGTCATTGCGATCATTCCAGTGGAGGTTGAAGTCGCCAAGGTAAATTTGGGTGAGCTGCCGTCCGGAGTTGGTTGAGATCATATCCATGATTTGTTGGGCAAAGATGAGGTTGTCTCTGGGTGGGTGGTAAATGCTGTGTAGAGAGCATATCGGTTTACCCTCACTGATAATGTCGAGGCAGATGTATTCACAGGATGTTGGGGATGCTATGGTGGTGGATTTGCCTTTCAGAACGGATAGGTTGTTCCTATAGATGCATGCGATTCCACCACCTATTTTGCCTGGCCTGTCAAGTCTAATTATGTGATAATTGGGTGGGACCAGAATGTCCATTATAGGTGACGAGGCTTCAGTTAGCCATGTTTCAGTCAGAATGATTAGGTCAAGCTCCAGAGATAAGAGGAGATAAGCGATGGCAGCGGAATGTTTCGAGGCCGATCTGCAGTTGAGGAGAGTGCATTTGAGACGGGGTGCGTTGAGATGGGGTGCGTTGAGGGCGGTAGAGGGTTCTAGGGAGAGAGGGACTTTTCTAAGGTTGTTGGGGTTGGAGATTCTGCTGTTTAGTGTGGGGTGTCTAAGGGAGTTTGAGTGTATCGTGGGAATGGTGAGTTGTGTGGTGGATGAGTCAATTTGGGGGGTTGGGTCATACGCACGGAGCAGAGTGAGTGTGTCGAGGTCAGAAAGAGGGTTGCAGGGGCGACAAGGGCGGTTGTTACGATTGCTAGCAGGGATTGAAGTCCAGTGTGGGGTGGGGGACATGTTGGGAGGGGAGGTGGAGGTGGGGGTGGGTGAGGACTTGCAGGGGCGACTGGGGCGGTGGTTGCGATTACGAGCAGGGATTGAGGTCCGGTGGGTGGAGTGCTGAGTGAGAGGGTCAACCGGTAGGGTAGGGGGCATTTTTGAGGTGGAGGTTGGTGGGGGGCGTATGGGGTGTGTGGAGAGTAGTTCTTTGATGCTGTGCATGTCTCCTTTGATCTGGATGAGGGTGGCCATAATCATGTCCAATGTGGGGTAGGTGTTGGAGGTGGGGGTGGAGGTCGAAGGTGGGTGACTGACCAGGGAGGTGTCGTGCAGGTGGGGGAGTGGGCTGGTGTTGTTACAGGATTCAGTTGTGTTAGTGTACAAGATGGTATTAGGGGAGAGAGAGTGTTTGGGCGGGTGTGGTGTGGATGCGGTAGGGAGGTTGGTGGTATGAGTGGGGGCATTGTTGCTAGGTGATGAGATCAGAGTGGAGGATGTGTGTATGTTAGTGGAGCTGGCGGTGTTGGAAGGGTAATGGGGGCTGAGAGTGAGTGGGGAAATGGTATTGGGATTGGAGATGGTTCTGTTGTGTGGAGGGGGAGTTAAATGGGGAGGGGGAGTTAGATTAAGAGAGGAGGTGTGTTCTGCGTAGTTGGTTAGAGGGAGGTGGGGACTGAGAGTGGGGGGGGCTAGAGGGTGGGATTTGTCGTTGTGCGTGACGTTTTGGTGCGGTACTAGGTTAAATGTGTTAATGTCGGCTGTGATGTCCTGGGAGAGAGGAGTGATAATGGTGTGTGTGGAGGTCCTAGGTCCGGACGGCGGGGTGGGGGTGCAAGTGTTGTAAGAGGGGGAAGGATCTGTGTCTGTGCTTGGGGTGTGAGTGGTTGATACCTGGTTCTGAACTGGGAGAGAAGCGTTGAGGGTGGGAGCTGAGAAGTCAGGGGTGGTATGTGTGATGGATTTTGTTTTACTGGCTTAGATGCTTTGGGCACTTTGCCACTGCTGATCAGTGTCAAAGTGCAAGTGATCCCTGTATAAAGTGTTATGGTAATTGGTTGACTATAATTGGTATGTTTGCCTTACTAGTAAAGTCCCTAGTAAAGTGCACTATGTGTGCCAGGGCTGGTAATGCACATGCTACTAGTGGGCCAGCAGCACTAATTGTGCCACCCACACAAGTAGCCCTAAAGAGAGAGCCTAGGTCTGCCACTGCAGTGCCTATGTACAGCTTGCTAACTACCATGATGTTCTGACAAATGCAACCACTTGCCAGGCCTTACTCTTCACTTTCCATGCACATCAGACACCCCTATAGTAGGCCCCAGGTACCCTCCTGGGCAGGGTGCAGGGTCTTTGAAAGGTAGTACATTTACTGAGGTGTGTACCATGTCCTAACAGTGAAATACTCTCCATTTCGTTTTTAAGTGTTGCAAGGCAATCTTGCCCATAGGACAGAATGGGGAAGGCTGTGTAATATGTTTCCAGCCTATCTTCCCATAGGCTTAAGATGGAGAGGTGAAGTTTAGTGTGCCTGAACTCACAATTTAATAACACATCTTTTTGTGAAGGTGGTTTTTGAATTGTGTGTTTAGAAACCACGCTTTTAGAAGTGGCTGTTTTTTTTGTTCTAACAATTCAGCCTGGTTGTGGACTGTCTGGGTTTGAATGTGATAGGATCCGGGAAATGTCTTGACTCAGGGGAGGAGTAGGTGAAACAGCAACAGGCTGCATCTGGAGTGTAGGGGGGAGGAGTAGCCCCCTGGATGTGAAGAGGCTGCTGCCATAAAATAATGGCCCCACCTCCTGCTGAGTGATTGAAGAACCAGACCCCTACTATCAAAGGAAGAAGGTGTCACTGGCAGGGAGACACCCAGAATTGGTTTGGACAGGGGTCAGTGCCCCCTCAACACAAAAACTTCAAAGACGTTTAGGGGTATAACTATGAGAGCTGAAACCCCTGAACGTTGGACTGATCAAGACTGAAAAGGATTGAAACTACTTCATGGTCAAGAGGAACCTCTGCAAAGGAAGAACAGCTGAAGAGAAGGACTGACCCTTGCTGTGTGTTCTGGGGCTGGCCTACAGTTTTCTGATTTAACTAAGAAGAGGCTAAGGGACTTGGCGGTGTGCTGTGTCCCCCTGCTTGAAAGGACTTTGTTTGTGCTTTGTCCAGAAGTAACTTGTCTCCAAGGGCCTGAGGAGGGCTGGCTCCCTGTTGTGGAAACTCAGGAACATCAAATTTTCCAAGTGTGTCTCAGCGACGCTGTGTGCGTGTGCATTTTGCATTTTGCAGCCTGGAAGCATTGCCCCGGAACTGTGTGACCCGAAACCCAACCGAGTCTCAGCGACGCTTTGTGCGTGTGCACCCTGAGACTGCGTGGGGTCCGTGGTGTTGGTTGGAAAGTGCCCCGTGACTGCAGTGCCCCTGCAGCGTGAATCATCGTCCACACTACTGTGTAGCTGTTTGTGGCCCAAGCTGTCATCGTTACATAGGCTCCGGATCAAGATCGCCGTCGTCGGCCCGAGCCGCAACGTGCTGAAGAATTTCGTAAAGCTAAGGAAGTCGTGGGGTAATCGTGATCATTGATCGCAGGAGGAATCTGCCCAAGATCGTCAGCAACAGAGAAGGCAGCGCCGTAACCTGTCCGGCTACAGCGTCACCTTGCATCGGAGCTGTGTCGTCATAGGGAGCGCCCAGCAGGACGTCCAGCAAGCAGGGAGAGAGAGAGAGAGCGAGGCAGCGCATCCCACAGGTGAGGCTTGGACTCTGGTCGGGTACCGCAAGCGTGTGTGGCCTGGGGAGGCATACAGGAGGAGTCAAGGAGGGCTCCCGTCTCTCTCCCTCTGCATCACGTTAGACGCGCTGAGTCCTCGAGCGGCCCAGACCTGCCCGGCAGTACAAGGCCGGCGCTCAGAATTTCAGGACTGTTGTCTGTGGTTGGGGCCTAGTGGTGCCCGCGCTAATCGCGTCGATTGGCCTGGTATTATTCCTGCATTACAAACTGCCTTAGTACTTGCATTAAGGAGTGCATTATACTAGCATTACGAACTGCCTGATTATGTGCATTGGGGATTGAATTATTCTCGCATTACAAACTGCCTTATTACTTGCATTTAGGAGTGCGTTATACTTGCATTGCGAACTGCCTGATTACGTGCATTGAGGATTGAATTTTTCTCACATTACGAACTGCCTTATTACTTGCATTAAGGAGGGCGTTATACTTGCATTACGAACTGCCTGATTACTTGCATTGAGGATTGCATTATTCTTGCATTACGAACTGCATTGGTCTGACATTACGAACTGCATAGCATTGCATTAGAACTGCATTTGAACATCGTGAACTGCTCATTACTACCGCAGAACCTACAAGTGTTTGTTGGCCAAATAACCAGCAAAGTGAAATATTACGAATACGCATATGTTGGGTTTCTATTGTTTGGTCTTACTGTATTTTTCTTCTTGAGAAAGATACCACTATTTTCATATATCAGTATGGTGTTATCACTGTGTCACTGGGAGTGTGGTTGCACATACTTTACACATTGCCTTGAAGTTAAGCCTAGCTGCTCGTGCCAAGCTACCAGGGGGTGAGCAGGGGTTATCAAAGAGGGTGTCCCTCCTTTCCCTGACTAGAAGCAAGGGTCCCTATTTGGACTAAGGGAACTGTCTCAGCCAACTAGAGACCCCCAGTTCTAAGAAACCCCCTTATTGTCAGATTAATGGTAAATGCCCCCAACTTCGGACCCTTCTGAAAGTCTAATAGAAGTTCACAGAGGTCGCTGGTTTCAACTTCAGGCATTGAGGAGTAAAGCTTACTGTTAGTCAGCGCGACTAACTTGAATTGAGTTTTGTCACATTGAACTTGAAATTGAAAAAATCAGCAGCCAGCCTATATCCAATGCTTAAGGTGGAAGGAAACTGACTCACAGGAGTAAACTGTTTTTCATTGTAAAGGGGGCTGGGGATCGATTTGTTAATTTGCTGCTGGCAAAATGAATTTTGGGGAGATTGAGAGCCACAGCGTATTGTAACTTTAATAAATTAGAGCTCCTTATTCAGGGTGTTTGAGCTTTCCTCTAACCAAGGGAGAGCATTTCCTCTGCGTGCTTTTTAAAAGTCTCCAGAGTTATTAAGTACGGTTTCAAATAGACCCAAATTTCCTGCATATAAAAACAAATTAATAAAGAAAAGAAAATATTGTAGTCAGAAAACGATTTAGCAAAAGTTTCACAATTACCTAACTGGTGGATTACAACCTTACTCGAGGTTAAAAATACCTCTGCTCTAAAGACGCGCAGAGATATGGTCTCACACTTTAAAACAACAAATTTTTCCCTCAAGGAGAGAAAAAAAGACAAACATTTGGGCCTATCAAATAACATTAGGGGGTCCAGGAATCGTTATTAATGGCATGTAAGGCCTACAATTGGTCATGCTAATATCCCTTCCAAGAGTTCGTAGCCAACAGGCCAGCAATCAATAGCATAGAAAATACCAAGAAACAAATTCATAGCCTGGAGAGATCATTTTCCATGTTTCTCCTCTGCACCGTAATAGATTCCAGCTCCGACACGAGGGGCCGCGTACCTATGAATATCCATTCCCTTTTTAAGAAGGAATGGAACACTGCCAGCAAATTCTTCCTCCGAGGAATTCCACCCGGGGACGCTTGGTCAGTTCACCGTTCTGTTCCTTTGACTAATTTGTGCAATCTTCGAATATGAAATACATGCCATGCAATGCAGGCGCATGGCAGAGTTTGACGAACACTGCCATCGACGATTAACTGAAGGGAAGTCGGGCGCCCCGGAGGGTGGGTCGGGAGGAGATCAACTTGCAAGTGAAAGGATTTTGATGACCCTGGTAGAATTACACGGTGGACTCCTGCCTTTGTCGGGGCTGTTTATTGGGTTTCAACACTTTTCCAATGCAGCTGAACAGCAACCAGTATGAACGTCTGCAGAGCCTGGGAAACGTAGAGGAATTTGTTACCTAGATAGGATGTAAACCAGAGAACAGACAGGCCCAGGAGTATACCATGTTATAATATTTCATCCCCGCTGCGGCTCTGATGCCTCAACATGAGTCTTGGTTTTCAAAACAAACCTATGCGACTGAAAATGCACATTCTGAAAAAAATGGTTTGGAGTACGCTGCCCTGTTAGCGCGCCGACACGCCGGGTTGTGAGCAGGAAGAAATGTAGGACCACGCGGTCCCACTAATTTCAGAACATGACCCCTGGGCCTTGCCACTGGGAGTTCTGGGCTTGACAACGGGATATGCAAATATGTGTTCAATTTGTAGTAGAAAATATTGCAATCGCACAAAACATTAAAACTGTGTGGATTTCCAGGAGCCTGCAAAGGGTCTCGTCGTGCTTTAGGATGGAGTAGTATTCAGACTTTTTTTTTTTATAGAAGACTTGGTGATTCAGTGACTTGTATCTCAAATACGAGTTCCCATTTCTTTAAAAGCAAAAATCCCAACTCTGGTTAAAAAAAGTAGACCATTATTAAAGAACAAGTTACTTACCTTCAAGAACGCCTTATCTAGTAGACTATCTAGTCACATATTCCTTACCTTAGAACAGTGATGAACAAGTTGCTTACCTTCAGTAACGCCTTCTCTGGTAGAGACTATCTAGCCGCAGACTCCTTACCTTAGAATTATCCCCTGGCGTCTGACTGGGTCCAGAACTTCGTTTCGTGAGTAGTACCCCTGCGCGCCCCAGTAGGTAGTGTTGTTCAGGTCCACGTGGCATAGTTGGCCTCATCTGGCATGAAAGTGACATTTTCTGTGCCTATATAGGTGCCACCCAGGCACACTAACGTCAGTTACTTTTTGCGACCTTCATGCCAGAAGTGTGGAGCCACAAAGTACACTGACCACTTGTGCAGAAAACTAGAGCCCTGAAAGAGGAAAGTCCTGTCCCTAGAAATCCTTCCGCAGGAAAGATCGGTGGATCCGTAAGGAATATGCAGCTCAACAGTCTCTACCACATGAGGGGTTACCGAAGGTAAGTAACTTGTTCATCTGATTGAGACCTCTAGCCGCAAATTTCTTACCTTAGAATAGATACCCAAGCAATACCTCCCAGGGGTGGGTCTCCAGACTAATTTTACACAAGGAAATCCTGCAGGATCGAATGGGCAAAATGCCCATCTCTACGGACCTGACTGTCCAGGCAGTAGTGTTTGGTAAGCACTTGCAAGAAGCCCACATTGCTGCCTGGCATATGTCCAGGACTGGAACTACGCGTGCTAACACAGTGGTTGCAACTTTAGTATTAGTGGAATGAGCACATGACCCCTTAAGAGGTTGCTTTTTAGCCAATGTGTAGCAGGTTTTTGCTACAGAGCACAAACAATCGTGAGATTGTCCTCTTTTGTACGGCCCATCCTTTCTTCGCCCCCAACATACCTCACAAAGAGTTGGTTGTCTGACCAGAACTCTTTCAAGCAGTCAAGGTAGAACAACATCGCTGTTTTATGGGTCCAGACAGTGCAGTTACTCCTCTTCTTTGGAGGCGTGAGGCAGAGCGTACAAAGTAGGCAGAGTGATGAATTGGCCTTCGTGAAATGGAGTGACCACTTTCGGAAGAACGAAAGCTCTCGTACAAAGCACCAGTTTGTCTGGGTAGATGTTAAGATAAGGAGGCTTAGATGACGGGGCCTGAAGCTCAGTGGCCCTCCAGACAGACGTTATCGCCATCTGAAAGGCCATCTTGATGGTAAAGTGCCTGAGTGAACAATTGTGCAGAGTCTCAAAGGGAGCGCACATAAGGAAATTGAGAACAAGATTAAGGTCCCACTAGGGCATAACAGGGGGAAGGTGGAAACAAATGTAGTAAACCTTTCAGAAACCTACTTACAATCGGGGTTTTGAAGAGGGATGGCTGATCCGGCAACCGCAGAAAAGTTGAAATGGCGAGAGATGGCTTTGCCCTTCTGGGCAAGGGAAACGATGAAAAGGAGAACCAGAGAAAGGGGGGGCCGGAAAGGGGATCAATTTGTCTTTCTGTAAAACATGCCACAAATGTTCCCCAACGGCAGGCATAAACTGTCTTGGTGGAGGGATGCCTAGCTGCCAAGATAACATTACAGACTTCCTTCAAGAAGGTCGAAAACTTTCAACTGTCGCAGCTCAATGTCCATGCAAGAAGGGGGTGCGTTGACCATCAATCAATACATTTGTAGAGCGCGCTACTCACCCGTGAGGGTCTCAAGGCGCTGAAGGGAGAGGGGGGGGTGCCGCTATTGCTCGAATAACCAGGTCTTGAGGTGTTTCCTGAACGTGAGATGGTCCTGGGTCAGTCGTAGGTGTGCGGGGAGGGAGTTCCACGTTTTGGCTGCCAGGTAGGAGAATGATCTCCCTCCGGTGGTGGTTCTGCGAATCCGTGGGACGGTGGCAAGGGCGAGGCTGGTGGAGCGGAGCTGACAGGTGGGGGTTTAGAACGAGTGGCGGTTGTTGAGGTATTCGGGCCCCATGTTGTGGAGCTCTTTGTGTGCGTGGGTGGGCAGCCTGAACGTGATCCTCTTGCTGACGGGGAGCCAGTGCAGGTTTCTCAGGTGGGCGGATATGTGGCTGTGGATGTCGAGGATGAGTCGTGCGGAGGCGTTCTGTATGCATTGAAGGCGTTTCTGAAGTTTGGCTGTGGTTCCTGCGTATAGGGCGTTCCCGTAGTCCAGTCGGCTGGTGACGAGGGCCTGGGTGACCGTCTTTCTGGTTTCGGTGGGGATCCACCGGAAGATCTTTCGGAGCATGCGCAGGGTGTTGAAACATGAGGACGAGACTGCGTTGACTTGCTTGGTCATCGTGAGGGAGGAGTCCAGGATGAATCCCAGGTTGCGTGCGTGGTCCGTGGGTGTCGGTGCAGTGTCCAGTGTCGTGGGCCACCATGAGTCGTTCCAGGCGGATGGGGATTGTCCGAGGATGAGGACCTCCGTCTTGTCCGAGTTGAGCTTCAGACGGCTGTGCTTCATCCATTCTGCGACCTCTTTCATTCCGTCCTGGAAGTTGGCTTTGGCGGTGAGAGGGTCTTTGGTGAGGGAGAGTATCAGTTGGGTGTCGTCGGCATAGGAGATGATGTTGATGTTGTGTTTGCGAGCGATGGCGGCGAGGGGGCTCATGTAGATATTGAAGAGGGTTGGGCTGAGTGAGGAGCCCTGGGGTACGCCGCAGATGATTTTGGTGGCCTCTGAGCGGAAGGGAGGGAGGCGGACTCTCTGGGTTCTGTCGGAGAGGAACGATGTGATCCAGTCCAGGGCCTTTCCTTGGATCCCAGTGTTGTAGAGGTGGGTTATTAGGGTGCGGTGGCAGACGGTGTCAAAGGCTGCCGAGAGGTCCAGGAGGATGAGAGCGGCTGTCTCTCCGTTGTCCATCAGGGTCCTGATGTCATCGGTGGCTGCGATGAGGGGGGTTTCGGTGCTGTGGTTGGCTCGGAATCCGGATTGGGATGGGTCAAGCGAGTTTTTTTCTTCGAGGAATGCAGTCAGCTGTTTATTGACGGTCTTCTCGAGGACTTTGGCCGGGAAGGGGAGCAGAGAGATGGGGCGGAAGTTCTTGAGGTCTTTGGGGTCCGCTGTTGGTTTCTTCAGAAGGGCTTTGATTTCTGCGTGTTTCCAGCTTCCAGGGAAGGTGGCTGACGTGAAGGAGCTGTTAATGACGTTCCGGAGGTGGGGTGCGATGATGGTGTCGGCTTTGTTGAAGATATGATGAGGGCATGGGTCAGAGGGGGAGCCGGAGTGGGTGGTGTTCATGATGCGGATGGTGTTCATGATGCGGATGGTGTCTTCAGTGCTGATGGCGGTCCATGCGCTGAGGCTGGTGGTGGGGGTCATTGGTTTGGTGGCTGGAGGTGGAGTCTGGGGTCCGAAGCAGTCGTGTATATCTGCGATTTGCGGTGGAAGAATGTGGCGAGGGAGTTGCAGAGGTCTTGCGACGGTGTGATGTCGTTGTTGCTGGCGCTGGGGTTGGAGAGCTCTTTGACAATGCTGAAGAGTTCCTTGCGGTTGTGGGTGTTGTTGTCCAGCCGCTCTTTGAACGATGTCCTTTTGGTGGTGCGGATCATCTGGTGGTATTCGCGGGTGGCGTTCTTGAGGGCTGTCAAGTTTTCTAATGTCCGTTTGTGGCGCCAAGCGTTTGAGGGTTCGGCATGATTTCATTGCGTTTTTGAGGGCGTCTGTGAACCATGAGGTTTTTCTGATGGTAGTCTTGCCTGGGGGTTTCTTCAGTGGAGCGAGGTCGTCGGCGCAGTTGGTGATCCACTGTGCGAGATTGTGTGCTGCGTCGTTGATGTCAGGGGTGTCGACAGGTGGGTTCTGGCTCAGCGATGTGGTTAGCTGGTCTGTGGTGACTTTGCTCCAGCATCTGCAGGGGGTCTGTAGCGTCTGGTGGTGGGAGGTGGTTTTCTTGAAGGTGAAGTGGATGCAGCTGTGGTCGGTCCAGTGTAATCCGGTGGAGTGGCTGAAGGAGACGTGGTTGCTGGCGGAGAAGATGGGGTAGAGTGTGTGGCCGGCGAGGTGGGTGGGCGTGTCCACCAGCTGCTTGAGTCCGAGGTCGGCGAGGTTGTCGAGCAGGGTGGTGGTGTTGTTGTTGTTGTTTTTCTCCAGGTGGAAGTTCAAGTCCCCTAGGAGGATGTACTCTGGTGAGGCTAAGGCGTGCGGGCTGATGAAGTCGGTGATGGTTTCGCTGAATTGTGTCCGTGGACCCGGGGGTCTGTAGATGAGTGTTCCTCTGAGGGTGGTTTGGGGGTCGGTGTGGATCTGGAAGTGTAGGTGTTCGGCGGCGGTGAGTGTGTCTTCGGCGTTGGTCGTGACGCTGATGGTGTTCCTGTAGATGATGGCGATTCCTCCTCTGGTTTTGTTGACGCGGTCCTTTCGGGTGATCTTGTAGCCGTCTGGGATGGCTATGGCGATGTCGGGGCCGAGGAGGCATTCATCCAGGTTTCCGTGAGGAAGGCAATGTCTGGTGCTGTTGTATCAAGGAGTTCCCAGAGTTCGACGGCGTGTTTGTGGACGGAGCGGGTGTTGAGGAGGATGCACTTGAGGTGGTTGTTGTCGTTGCTGTATTCGGTGGGCGGGGTGTAGGTTCGGAGGCAAGTGAATTTGCATGCTTGGCAGGTGAAGGGTCCGTGGGTGCGCTTCGGGGTGGCTCGGCGGCAGGTCGTCCTGTGTTGAGTGCGATGAGGGTGGCGGTGTCGTATCCCAGTCGGGTGCCCTGGCATCGGCTGGGGCCAGGGGTACTGGCGCTGGGCGCGGTCCAGGCGCAGACGGGCTTGCCTTTGGCACGTCCGCTGCGCGCGCCCCCTGCGCGGTCTCCATAAGAGGGGAGACCGAGAGGGAGGAGCAGCTGGGTGGCTGGAGCGGGGCGGCGAATGGGCTTGGTGGGGGCGGGGCCGCAGGGATGCAGCGTCGGTAAAGTGCGGCGTGGATGGACGGCTCAGCGGCGGCTGGGACCGTCCCGGATCAGGCAGGCAGGGAACCAAGAGACTGGCAGGCAGCAGCGGCGACCTAGTCTGAGAGCAGGGTCAGAGGTCGCTCCCTGTGCTGCCGCACGGCCCCCTTAATGGGCTTGGTGGGGGCGTGGCTGCAGGGAGGCAGCGGCGGGAAAGTGAGGCGTGGATGGACGGCTCAGCGGCCGGGTGGAGATTAGGGTGGAGAACACAACCCTGTTGCTGCAACAGAAGCTCTTCCCGAAGGAGCAGCCTGATCGGGGGACCAAAGGCAATGCTTAACAGCTCAGGATACCATACCGTCTGTGCCCAATCCGGAGCCACAAGGATGACTTAGGACAGGTCGTTTCTGATCTTCTTGAGAACTCTGGGCAGTAGTGGTATGGGTTGCATGACATACAGAAGGCATGAGCTCCACTAAAGATGAAAAGTGTCTCAGAGCAAGAGCCGCTTTGGAAACTCAAGGGGGTAGAACTGCTGACATTGCACCTTCTCACCAGTGACAGACAGATCTAACCAAAAATGACCCACTCTTGAACAAGACCTTGCATCACCTTCGGATGGCAACACCATTCATGATCAGCGATGCATATCTGGCTGAGTTTCTCAGCTCTAACGTTCAGAGAACACGCCAGATGTTGAACCACCAGGGATATGCCCTGCTGTTCCAACCATTTACAGAGATGCAGATCTTCTTGACAAAGGGTCCACGACTCCTCACCGTCGGCAGTGTTGTCCATGAACACTTGCTCCAACCTTCCCTGGATGAAGGGTAGAAAGACTTTCAATGTCAATCAGATCGCTAAGAGCTCCAACAGGTTGATGTGGAGGACTTCTGCCAAAGACCAGAGTCCTCTCATCTCCACCTCTCCCAGATGGCCACCCCTTCCCAGTAGGGGCATATTTGTCACTGCAGTTAGATCTGGTTGGGGAATGGAGAGAGGTCTGTTGCTGACTCAATCACGGTCTGTTAATCCCCACTGCAGATCTTTCGCAGTTCCATCCGAGATCTGGAGCGAATCTGAAAGACTCCTCTAATGCTGCGCCCACTGGAACTTCAAGTCTCAATGAAGAGCCCACATATGCCAACGGCATGTTTCACCAACAGGATGCAGGAGGCCATTAGGCCCAGCAGTCTCAGAGTCTGTCTCGCTGAAATCCCGGATAGAGGCTGAAACATTGGTATCACAGCCTGAATATCCTGGACTCGCTGTTCGGGAGGATAATCCTGAGACTGCAGTGTCCAGAACAGCTTAGATGAAAGGAAGCATCTGAGGGAGAGTCAGGTGTAACTTTGGCTCATTGGCAGTGAACCCCAGCATATGCAGGAGGTCTGCCGTAGTCTGGAGGTGGAAGGCGACGGCCTGGGGCACGCCCGTCTACAACAATCAGTGATCAAGCTAGAGCAAGATTGGCACCCCTGATCTCTGCAGATGAGCTGCAACCACCGCTATCGCGTTGGGAAACACCCGAGGGGCGCTGGTGAGGCCAAAGGGCAGCACAACAAACTGAAAGTGCTCATGACCCACCTTGAACTGCAGACAATGCCTGTGGGCAGGCAGGACGGGAATATGGAAATATGCATTCTGCAAGTTCAACGCTACCATCCTGTCTCCTAGGTTCAGGGCACATAAGACTTGAGCAAGAGTGAGCATTTTAAACTTCTTCTTGAGGAAGAAGTTGAGAGAGCACAGGTCGAGGATATGATGAAGGCCTCCATCCTTCTTGAGCACAACAAAGTAGCAGGAATAACAACCACAACACACTTCTGGCATCAGCACTTTCTCTATGGCTCCTTTGGCCAAAAGGGCCATCACTTCCTGGCGGAGAAGAGATAGGTGGTCCTTCATCAGCCTATCATACATAGGTGGCATGGAGAGAGGGGTAGTTTAGAAGAGGAGGCAGTAGCCCCTTCAAACAATCTCCAAAACCCACCTGTCTGATGTTAGAGACTGCCAGTGGCACAGGTGATGGCGAATCCTGCCGCCCACTGCGACGGCTCTTGATGGTAAAGTGGCATACAGGGAGGATTTGGAGACTGCAGCTGCTGGGGAGGGGAGGAGGGCAGGGGGGGAGTAGTGGACCGACCTAACCACATGCACTCCAGTGCTAAATCTTCCTTTTCTCTGTAGAGATGGGAGCCATCAAAGGGCAGGTCCAGGAGTGAATTCTGAACATCCCCAGGAAAGCCAGTAGTCTTCAACTTGTGTTGTCAATGAAGCCACTCTGCCTAGTGAATCAGTGGTGTTTTGTCCACATCGAATGGTGAACTTAGCTGCATCCCTCCCGTCGGCAACAGCCTGGGAGAGCTCGGTCCGGGCTTCCTCCGGGACCATTGGCAGCACCTGCACAAGCGTATCCCACAGAGCGTGAGAATAGCATCCCGAAAGGCGTGCAGTGTTCACCAACCACAATGCTAGACTGGTGAAGAAACCTTTTTCTTGCCTAAATTGTCCAGTTCCTTGGATTCCGAATCCGGCAGAGCGGTTCTGAGTGTGCCAGGCTTTACATGTGAAGTGGAGGCTTAGACCACCAAGTTCTCCAGTGTAGGGTGTTCTGTGTGGAATTTGGGGTCCCCTGGAGTGTGACAGTGGCGGTGGGCAATTGAACTGTTCACAGGAGACCCTGTGTTGAGGTTGGACCAGGTCTCAAGCAGGACATCAGTAAGTGCTTAATTGAATAGGAGCAACAGTTTGGTAGGGGACACTCCTGGTTGAAGGACTTCCGTCAAGACATGACATTAATCTTGACTGCCACAGAGGACAAACTAAGGTCTAAGACTTAAGCTGCTCACTATAGCGAATGAAGCGCTCTCCTCTGTAGCATGCCAGTATCTGGAGAAGTGTCCAGTCCACTAGGTTCACCCAGATCCTCACACCAATCCAAGGATTCATAAGGCTGGCATTCTTCCGGGTCCAGTAATCCGTCCAATTCTTCCCCAAGTCCTAGCCCATAGGAATAGGGCTCAGGCTCTTGCCGGAAGGCATGGCTCCAGTAGGCATCAAGCAATGTCCCCCTGGCTCCATGTCGGAATTGGGGATGTAAAGCATCGGCCTCTGGACCGGCGACAGGGAAGGTTGACATGGCACAACCGGTGCTGATCCAAATCCATGAGTGGATCCCTGGGGCTCGACTGGTGCCAGGGTGGATCCAGTATGGGCCCCTCCCGAACCCGTGGGGTACAAAGGAATGCCAGAGAAATGGACCTCTCAAATATAAGGCGCATGGCCACATAAAACTCTTTAAGCTGAGAGGGGATTGCTCCGGGTTCTGGAAACAAGGGGAGGCGTGGAGCAGTTTCAAGTGCTGAATCAACTGCAGGGCCAGTCCTAGAGTGAGACTCCCTTGTCTCATCGGCCGACGGATGAGGTGATGTTGAGGCACGCTTCAACAACTTCTTTTTGTGGGACCGGGACTTCCCCGAATGGCTCGACGACTTGGGATGCGACGACGACGGTCTCGGACTCTGCGGACCTTCCTCTCGACCCTGATTATCGTGGCGTCACTGCAAGGAGGTTAAGGGATTGCTCCCTCAAGGCCTTCGAATGTATGGCATGGCAGTCGGGACAAGCCTTTGTGTCATGGTCTCATTTGAGGTGTCATAAGCAAGCATGGTGCGGGTGTGTTACCGACATCTGTGACAGGCGCCGCAGGGCTTGAAACTGGCCTTCTTAGAAGACATTTCTGCCATAACAGAATATAAGACCTCAAAAAATGACTTCAGCAAAACATCTAGAAGAGGGCAGTCAAAAGGGAACAAGGGGTAGCTCTTCCCACATCTATGGTGAGTGGCGCGAAAAGAAAATAACTAACATCAGTGCACCTAGGTGGCGCTTATATAGACACAGCAAACGTAACTTCTGGTGATGATTACGCCACCCAGAGCTGAACAACGCCACCTATTGGGGCAGGGGTTCTGCTTACAAAAATAATATCCGGATCCAGTTCTGTGTCTGGGAATGATTTTAAGGTTTAGAATACGCAGCTAGAACTCGATCAGATACTTAAAGGGCGCTCGGGGGCTGCATGCGGCCCCCTGACCTCACATGCGGTCTCCTTCAAACAGCATAACTGGGCTGCTGTTTACTTAAGAGAACAGTAACATTCAGATTTTAAATAAATGGCAAGCATGTATGCATGTGCTACCTGATGTAAAAAAAATTAAGCAAAGAAGGTGTCCCACACACCTTCATTTTTAAAGGCATGCAACAAATGTGAAAAATATGAATAAATTCTCTTCAAAATTCAACAAGTGCAATTAATTAAGATGCAGAAGCGTTTTACCTTACTAAATCAGATTAGATCAGTGCATTGAGTAGTATTTTAATGAAAGTGGTAATTTAAAAAAATTCAACTAGAACCGTCCATGCTTACCCCACTTAGACAACAAGGCCAATAGTGAAAAAAGAAGGAAGTCAGTTGCCAGATGGACCCCTCTGCGTCACCTGGGTTATTATAAATGGACAACATTATTGTTCAGTAAACCAAACATAAGAGAAGATTTTGACCAGCGCACATCCGGAACTTATGTTTTTAAAAGTAGTATTATATGTGATAAGGAAGAAAAAGGAGACAAAGCAAAATAAAACAATTTTCTAGGATCACACAATTTGGCCAAGTGAGGAAGCCAAGATTGTTCCCAGGATTTCTGGTTTCAGATTGTGCACGCCTATTGCATTCCACTTCAATAATCAAGTAACTTCTTTTTTACACTTCTTTCGCCTATTGTAACAATTTCAAGCAGAGAAGGCTCACCTTGACGTGTTGTAGACCCACTAGGGCATAATAAAGGAAGTAGGGGGGAAACAAATGGTGAAGGAGTTTGAGGAACCGATGCCACAACAGTTGACTTGGAATGGAAGGATTCATCCAGCCACCGCACAAATGCCTAGATGGTAGAAAGGTACCTTTAACTGAGCCCAAAGCAAGGCCTTGCTGACTGAGGGACAATGCAAAGAAAAGGGCTTCGGGCAAGGGTGCAGACAGAGGAGTAATCAATTTTACAGTACACCAAGCTACAAATCTGTCCCATTGGCATGCATATACAGTCTTTGTTGAGGGATGCCTGGCTGGCAAGATGACGTCACACGCATCGGGAGGCAGATCGAATATTCCCAGCTGTCGCCACACAATCTCCATGCAAGCAGGTGGGGAGTGCACTGGTTGAGTTGGAGAACCCTACCCTGTTACTGCAAGAGGAGAACCTCCTGATAAGGCATCCTGATAGGAGAACTGAGAATCATGCTCAGGAGTTCAGGATACCATACTCTCTGTGTCTGTTCTAGAACCACTAAGATGACTTGGGCCTGTTTGGTCCTGATCCGCTTCAGAACTTGGCGCATGGTGGTATCAGTGGAAAAGCACACAGGTGTCCTGAGTTCCACTAGAGATTAAATGCGTCTCCGAGCATGAGCCACTTTGGAAATCTCAATGAGCTGAAGTGCTGACATTGCGCATTCTCTGCAGCGGCGAAGAGATCTAACCAATGGGCTCCCCAATTTTAAAAGAAGCTTGCGGATGAAGACACCATTTTTGATCTGTGAGGCATCAGGGGCTTAGTTGACCCACCCCGGCGTTTGGGGATCCCACATGGTACTGTATGACCAGGAAAATGTCCTGACGGTTCCACCATATCCAGAGGTGTAGAGCCTCCTAGCACAGGGTCCAGGACCCCACTCCGCCTTGTTTCTTGATGGTGATGTTCTCCATAAACCCCTGAACCAGCCTTCCCTTGATGGATGGGAGGAAGGCTTTCAATGCCAAGCGCATCACATCTCAACTCTAACACATTGATGTGGAGCTGAGAAGCCACAGTCCTCTGATCTCCACCTCTCCCAGGTGGTCGCCCCAATCCAGAAGTGACGTATCTGGGACCACTGTACGTTTCGGGTGGGGAAAGCAAAGGGGTTGGGGTCTGTCGCTGACACAATCTTGGTTCATCAGCCACCACTGCAGGTCTTTTGCAGTTCCCTCCAATATCTCAACCAGATCCGAGAGATTCCTCTGATGCGGAGGCCACTGTAACTTCAGGTCCCAATGTAGAGCCCGCATATGCCAATAGACATGCTTTACCAGCAGAATGCAGGAGGCAATGAGACCCTGTAGTCTCAAGTCAGTGCACGGGCCTGTAATGCTAGCGACATTAAGTTGAACTGTCAAGTTGTGAAGTTCTTTGACCTAATAAGAAAGAGACTTAACCATGCTAGATGAACTTTTTAAATCTCTCGAGGGTAATCATAAAACTGTTAACAATACTGTAATTTTACGCATCCTAATTTTGTTATGTTTAAGTAACAACAATTATTGGACGTTTTACAATTTTGTAAAGATTTTAATTAATCATATACAAATAAAATATTACTTACTTACTTACTTACCTGTAATGCTTCCGTGGCAAATGTATTGTGCTACTTAAAAGATTCCTCAGCGGCCGATACGACCGACTTTCAGATTGCTCTCTCACGAGAGTTACCTCATGCTGAACAGTCAAGGATGTTGTGGAATGAAACCGAGGGTAGCCTACCTGGTGAAGGTTTCTTCCATTTTTGTACTGTTAGGGAGGATACACTTTGGCCTTTGATTAATCTTACCAATGTGCATTTTGATGCCCTGAGCAAACTGAAAGCCTTACTGTTTCACAAAGATGTGGTCTTAACTTCTGCAAAGGAGGTATTTGATCTTCAGGTTACAAGGTTCTCTTCAGAGATACAGGCACTACTACGCGATAACTTCCCACAACTTTTTGGAGAGCTGGTGCATCGTATTTTAACATGTCTAATACAAAGGGAATCTGGTATTTTTTCAAAAATATAGGCTCTGGGTATTTTACCCCAGCTTGGATCGCCTGCTGGAAAGCGAGCAGAGATGATAAATGCTGGCACCACTGTGCGCAGACAGGCACACTTGCACATCTCCTTTGTCAATGTCCTAGTATAAGCACCTTTTGGGATGAAGTATTAACTGTGAATAATGATATGTTCGACACTGACATTCCCAGATTCCCCAGATTCTCCAGCTATGTCCTACTGGGTCTCCTTATTCATTTGAAATCCCCTAGGGGTTGAGCAATTGCTTTGGCAGTAGGAGCTGCCAAAGAGGTCTTACCCTCCAGGTGGGGCTCGGAGGTGATCCCTACACCTTGATTGGTTGCATGAGCTTTGGGAATTGTTAGGTATGGAAAAGCGACAGCTGTGGCGAGCCACTCCTTACCCCTATTTGACAAGACTTGGGGACCGTGTATTCGATACTTGTCAGACGAAGTCTGAGAACTGTCATACCCTCTCTATTTGTGGACCATTTGGCTAACTCATTCTCCCCCTCATCTAATGCCTGATGGCCATTTGCGTACTTCAATATCCCGACTAACATTTCTTATTGACTGGTGTCTTTCCTCACCTCTGTCTATCCCTGACATCATACCCCCTCCATTCCTCTGTCAAATGTTTCCTATGTTTGACTTTCAGCCTCCAGGGAATTGACAGTGACATTGCCGACCAGCCGTTGGATGTAGGTGGGCTGTTGTTGCAATTGTGTTTTTACCAATGCTATTATTCATAACAATAATAAAAAGATATTAACCTAAAAGTACAAGCTCTGGTTTAATTAGCGCCAAAGACATTGCATCTTTAAAACACTCTGTGTTTGGAAGCATCTTTGGAGGTCTTCTGCTGGTCCTGTTCCTGATCGTCGGAACTGTGATTAAAAATGTTCTACTCCACCATGGATGTCCCATTTTGAGATCACTTGGAGCTCGCACTACCACTTCGACCTGAGTGGCTTCACTGCGTACAGTTCATGCTTCATTGTCTGTTGTGCACTTTCTAGCGTGCCTTGAATGTATGCCTGGGATCACAACTGGTTGAGTCTTCAGACATAAATGTACTGCTGGGTCCCTTAAAGGCCCATGTGTACAGCTGTCCACTGCCTATTCAGTTGCTCCTAGCAGCATTCTATGACCCTTCCTAGGATGCATCGGCTTCTGGTGAATTGGGTCTTGGCTCAGGTTTGGAGGGATTACTGACGGCTAAAGTCAATCCCTCGGCGGCTGCGGTGGGGGTTAGTTGGGAACACATTTGCTCTATAAACCTAACCGAGGTGTGCCTCTGGTATAGTTGTCTGCAGATGCTGGGAACGGAAATCTTTCGTCTACCATTCTGAACACAAACATTCGCCTATTCCGTTTGGTAAGAACTTTGATTCAGCCTGTTTTTTACATCCTAAATTGTTTTTCAATTGGTTTTTGCTTTTTCCTTTTATTTCAGATGGTTTTCTTTGTGCTGTTGGCTTCTAAATCTCATGATTGCCTTTTTAATAGTTTTAATAGTTTAGCTTGGTTTTAGAGCTTGGATTTTAGGACTGCATTTTACATGTGCATATGATAATGCACTTTTTAGCCATAGCTTTCTAGTTTATTTTAGATAGCTTTTTAGTCGATGTCAGTGGATTGGATGTCCTGTGTCCCAGTTAGGCCTATAAGGAAATACTGCCATTTTACATGCACACAGGTGTTTTTCCAAAGTTGCCTTTACTTTCAGACAATGATTTTTGACAAACATTTGAGTCCATTACAGTGCAATTAGTTTCCATGAAACTATACTTACTTACAAAATCAGCTTTGCAAGAACAAAATCATGATACCTCGAACATCACGTACAAGGTCTATACATACATTGTGCAAATGTGATTGTTTGTTTTTCATCCATTCAGCGATGCAGCTATCCATAGTACATAAACAACGGCAGCCTGACTAGAATCTGGGCCCATGGCAAGAATGCTTTCTGTTATAAATAAACACGTATTTCCGGGTTTATGCAGAGGAGTACTTGCTGTAATTTGAAAGGTCACTACATGCTGAAACCTCAGCCAAGCTGTTAGCTGATCCCTCAATGAGGGGTTTCAAACTCATGACCATGACGGGGACCTACATTCTTTCCCTTCAGGTAATGGGGTTGGATCATCCGATCGGGATTTCTGGCAGAACACATACATACACCCTAGATATTTAGGTTAGGGGATGTACAGTAGGTGTACGCTATAAATACCTATATATATATATATATATATGCTCAATATTCCTTCAACCACCTTCCCAACTCAAGGATCACAGCACCACAACCGGCAAGTATTTCCAAAAGTGCTTTATTTAAACCAAAGTGACATAAACGGTAGAGGAAGGTCTATGCGTTTCGGCTCCCAGCTTTCTACTGGACCACAGAGTCCTGGAGCCTAGAATGTCTCTTTTATAGTGCTAGTGCAGTTTACCCATGTAAAAAGTGTAGACAGACTAGACAAAAAAGTATCAATCCAATTAAAAGCATATTCCTTGTAAATAAATGAATCCACTACTTTTGGTTTGAGACAACGTGATAATTTCATTATGTTAATTATAAAGTTCGAGTGATTTTAGGAATAGTGAGTCTTGGTTGAGGGGAGATTTTTGAGTTGTATGTTCTTACCATATATCTCAGTATGTGTAATACAGTTTATACATCAATGATAGCTGTTTCATATAAGTAAGCATGTATAGTCAATGTGTTTTAGATAATCATTCTCCATCTTGTGAACCATTTCACTGTGAAGTACATTTAGATTTTTGATTTTGAAACCCAACTGTTATATGCATATCTTATTATATTCATTACGTTGGTAAAGTGACTAGTGCATTAATAACCTTGATCAAGTTCAGTTAACTGTAAAGTACATAACTAATCACATAAAACTTCAATAACAGTTGGATTAAAAGATCAAGACTAGGTTCTAAGATTCATCAGTCCTACCGCCTAAGAAGTTGTATATTTTTTTGTAGTCCTTAACTATGAAAGCATTAAAAAGATTATAATTTGATCCATACTAATCATACTGTGAAAACAATGTTCTTAATATTCTCACCTCCACCTATTCCATGTTTATCAAAAAGCTAATTTTAGCAGCAATGATGATATCTTCCAGGTATTTTGTTATTCCTGGATTCCCATGTCTCCTCAATTATTCTACATCACAGATCGACGTGTAGTTCAGCATCTAAGTTATGTCCAAACAGATTCTCAGTGCCAATGGCTAAGATGTTTCTAGACCCTAGTTCAACGTGGATCGAGAATCCTGTTGCCTCCTCTTTCTTTTTGTTTTACAATCTTAATTCCTGAGTATTTCAGTATTGCAATCACTAGAATGGAATTTGTGGAAGTGTTTGGCCATTGGATAAGTGAAGTCTTTATTTTTTAATGCTCGTAGGTGTTGTAAAATGTGTAATTTTAATTTATTGATGGTACTCGCTACGTATACTTTTTTGCATGGGCACTCCAGAAGATATACAACAAATTTGGATTCACATGTGATGTGGTCCACAATTTTCTCAGTTTGACCATTCTGGAGCAGATACGTGGTCATATTTTGACCGTGATCACAGGCTCTGCACTTGGAGCATTTTAAGAATCCCGGAGTGTTGAGCCAGGATGATGTAACGTCTTTTTTAGACTCAAAATTACTCTGGGTGAGTAGGTCTCCTAAAGATGCTGTTTTTCTATACGTGATATTGGGTTGGGGAGACAATACCCTTTGGACAGTTTCATCTAACAGTAGAATGCTCCACTGCCTCCGAATTATGTTTTTCAGTTCATTGCTCTGATTGTTAAAGTCAATGATTAGTCAGGTCATGGTTTCGTTACTTTTTCTGCATCTCTCCGGATTCTCGTTATTTGTTTGTGATAGATCTGCTCTTTTTGCTGCAGTGACTATTTCTAGCAGTGATAATTACATCCAGGGATATCCTCGTTGTAAGAAGCTCTCACTCATTTCTTTTAATTGTAGATTCAGGTCAGTTGTTTCAGAGCAGTTCCTTTTTGCTCGCAGCATTTCCCCGTAGGGAATGCTCCATTTAAGATTTTGTGGGTGCCCACTATTCGCATACAAAATGCCATTGCAGGCGGTGGGTTTCCTGTGCATTTTTGTGCATTTCCTTTGACCTTGAATGAAAACTTCTACGTCCAAGAAAATGATGCTCATCAAGCTTACTGTGAACGTAAAGGTTAGATTATACCCATTTAGGTTAAGGGGTGCACATAGTGGCACTGTGGGCTAACTGGTCTTTAGGACGACATCCTCTGAGGGGGTGCATGGCTCAGTCTGGCACCATCACTATGTTTAAGTTGCCAAACAAACGTGCAGTTCCTAGTGGGAAACTACACAACACTATTACTTATATGCTAGCACACATGCACTGTTTTAGCACAATGGTGGAATTGTTCATTCTTTTCACTGTCCTTATATTAATAAATTAATTATATCTGTTTCTGTTTAATGAACAAGTTACTAACCTTCGGTAACGCTTTTTCTGGTAGATACAGTATCTGCCTGTGGATTCCTCACCTTGTGAATATCCCCTGCCCAGCAGCCGATAGGAAACTTTTGTAGCTCTCCACGCCGGCAAGGTCATGGACGACATCACAGAGGGTACGACTCCGCTCGCGACCCCACTGACGTCACTGGATCCATAATAGGGCCTCGTCGGCGTGATGACGTCAGTTCCGCCCTTTTTTCCGTGCCCCGGAGGCACACGGACGGACCGACATAAACAGTAATAGTATACATAGTACACAGTATTCAAACCAACACACATAGTGTGAAAACAATGCAATATGCATGAATATATAACACATCCATTTAAAAAACATTCAAATATACACATAGCAGGTATAGAAGAGTGGACAACGGGGAGGCAGGTGGGTCAGTGAGGAATCCACAGGCAGATACTGTATCTACCAGAAAGAGCGTTACCGAAGGTAAGTAACTTGTTCTTCTGATAGATACATCTGCCAGTGGATTCCTCACCTTGTGAATAGAATCCCACAGCAGTCCCCACTCCCGGAGGTGGGGGTCCACTCTGCTATACCAAGAAATCCTGGAGGACAGAGCGCGCAAAGTGGCCGTCCCTCCTCACCTCAGTATCCAAGCAGAAATGCTTTGAGAAAGTGTGGAGGGAGGCCCAAGTTGCGGCTCTACAAATATCCTCTACAGGTACACCTCTAGCCAAAGCAGATGTAGAAGACTTTCCTCTAGTAGAATGAGCCCTTATACCCTCTGGAGGTTCCTTACCAGCCAGGGCGTAGCAGATCTTTATACACAGGATAATCTATTTCGATAGCTTGCACTTGTGCACCGCTTTCCCTTTCTTACAGCTAGCAAATCCAACAAAAAGCTGGTCGTCCACACAATAGTCTTTAGTTCTATTGAGGTAAAAACTCACCGCCCTCTTAGGGTCTAGGCGGTGAAGCCGCTCCTCCTCCTTGGAAGGGGGAGGATAAAAGGTAGGGAGGGTAATGGACTGCCCCAGATGGAAGGAAGTTACCACCTTAGGCAGAAAAGCAGCCCTGGTCCCAAGTACCATTCTCTCAGCATGAATGGTCAGGAATGGGGGTTTCGAACTAAGAGCCTGAAGCTCACTTACCCTCCTTGCCGAGGTAATTGGTACAAGAAAAACAGTCTTAAAAGACAGAAGTCTCATGGGACACTTGTGTAAAGGTTCAAAGGGTGAACCCATCAAGTAGGTCAAGACCAGATTCAAGTCCCATTGAGGCACAATAAATGAAGTTGGAGGAAATTTGTTGGTAAGACCTTTTAAAAAACGTAATACAATAGGCCAGTGGTTCCCAAACTTTTGACTCCTGAGGACCCCCATTGAGTCACCACTGGAAGCCGGGGACCCCCAAGAAATTTGTATGAGTTAAATTTCAAATATTAAAACAGTAATTAAAAAAAAAACACGTGTTCACACAAAACAAATACTCAAAGTACTAAGGATTTTGGGGCCAGATGTACGACCATTTCATTTAGTGCCTCGCAATTGGCGACACAATGCAAGTGGCAAATTGTGAGTCGCTAAATGAAATGTACAACAGTGTGTTAACACTGTTTGGGATTCCCAATGGGGTCGCAAATTGCGGGGCTCATTAATATTAATGAGCCTCTCGCAATTTGCGAGCCCATTGGAAATGCCCGCCCTCGAAGGGATGGTGGCCTGCCGGGCTCAGCAGGCCACCATGTCTGGGACTGCTTTTAAATAAAGCAGTTGTTTAAAAAATGCAGCCCGTTTACCATGCATTTAAAAAAAAAAAAAAATGAAACGTTTTAGTTTCATTTTTTACGGGCAGGCAGAGGTCCCTGGGACCTCAGCCTGCCCTTAAAAAAGTAATTTTGCATGCATTTGCAAAGGGGAAGCGGTCCCCTGGGGACCCCTTCCTATTTGCAAATGCATTACCATCTACTTGAAGTAGGTGGTAATTGCAAGTGTTTTGCGACCGAAAAACATTTGTACATGGTTTTGAGACTCGCTATTTGGAAGGGAATGCCCCTTCCAAATAGCAATTTGCAAAACCTATTTAGCGAGTCACAAACAAATTGCGACTCGCGAAATTGGCTATTTACATGGCCCAATAGGGTTTTGCATGCGCAAATGGGTTCACGAACCCATTCGCGCATATAAAAACGGATCGTACATCTGGCCCGTAGTATTTTATATTGAAGGAACAGCACCTCTGTCACATGGATTTAATTTGTTTTATAGCATCTCTCATACCATTGTAGGATGTCAGAGCACTTTACATCACACACACATAGAGACATTGAATCATACATGTAAATCAGAATATAAAATGTTACATAAGGTAAAGGGGACTACAAAGATTACATGTCATTCATACTGGTAGGCATTTTTAAAAAGTGCTTGGTATGGAAAAGCACAAACTCAGGATTAACATAACACATTGGCTAGTAACATTAAAAATGTATTTCCGCCCAAATAAATCTTTTTAGCAGCATCAGGATAATGAATAACTGGGAAAAAACATAAGTTACTAACTGGTACCATGCAGTTTGCAAGCAGCTCTTTGATGGCAGTTTATAGGCCCCTCTGCTAGATTACGATTGCCACTTATGAAGTGCACAGTAACAAAATAATCTCTGTGACAAAAGCAGTAACCACGAACCTATGCACATAAAATACTGCTTTTCTAAAATGCATGTTACACGTTCTTTGCAGTAGGCACATTAACCCTCTGTGCTACATTAGTTAAGTCAAAGCTGCCACTGAACAAAACTCGCCTCCCTCTCCAGCAGGTACATTAATCACTGGAATTATCTTGACACTTTTATTGTTGCTGGAAAGCTTCTAATTACACAAGAAACTTTTCTGTGCTTTTAAAACTGCTGCCTACGGACCCCCAGGGGATGTGTCACGGACCACTGGGGGTCCGCGGACCACAGTTTGGGAAACACTGCAATAGGCGATTTAAATAAAGACGGCTGTTACGGCAAACAAAGGAAAGCCAACTTTATAGTCGCCACAGCAAAACCCTGCTTGGCCAAAGAAAGAGCATACTGAAGT
Organism: Lissotriton helveticus; assembly: GCF_964261635.1. Classification (NCBI taxonomy): domain Eukaryota; kingdom Metazoa; phylum Chordata; class Amphibia; order Caudata; family Salamandridae; genus Lissotriton; species Lissotriton helveticus. Next base: position 1,478,115,021 of record NC_136065.1, read on the forward strand.
ATGTTAGACAAACGAGCTCTCAAGGGGTCAATAGATTTCTCTCCACACCAGGAAACAAATTTGGACTACCTATAGGAATAGATTGACTTGGTGGAAAGACGCCTGGCGGAAAGAATTACATCCACCACATCAGGCGGGAGAGAAAAGGAATTCAGGTTGCCCCGTTCAATCTCCAGTCATGCAGGTGTAAGGTCTGGAGGTGGGGGTGTAGAACCTGCCCCTCCATCTGAAAGAGGAGATCTGCCCTGAGAGGGAGACGGAGCGGAGGGCACGAGGAGAGGTGGAGAAGATCTGTGTACCACACCCTTCTTGGCCAATCCGGGGCGACCAATATAACTTGGGCCCGGTCTTGGCGAATCTTCCTCAGAACCCAAGGAATCAAGGGTATGGGAGGAAATGCGTAAAGGAGTTGTGAGCCCCAACTCAACTGAAACGCGTCCCCCAAAGCTCCCTGCAACGGATACTGGAGACTGCAGAATGAGGGGCAGTTAGCGTTCTCGTGATAGGCGAACAGGTCCACCAGAGGAGTTCCCCACGTCCGGAAGAGGTGACGAACCACCTCTGGGTGAAGCCACCACTCGTGGTCGGCTAAGAACTGCCGACTGAGACTGTCTGCGCGAACGTTCAGAACTCCGGCCAGATGATTTGCCATCAGACAAATCTGATGGTCCTGAACCCAGGACCAGAGACGCAGAGCTTTTCTGCAGAGAAGATGCGACCCCACTCCTCCATGCTCGTTGACATACCACATCGCGGTCGTGTTGTCCGTCAGGACCTGAACTGACTGAACACGAAGGGAAGGGAGGAAGGCCTCGAGTGCCAAACGAATCGCCCTCAATTCCAGAAGGTTGATGTGAAGCAACCTTTCCTCTGGAGACCAAAGACCCTTGATCTCCAGATCCCCCAGATGAGCACCCCACCCTAGAGTGGAGGCATCCGTGATCACTGCGGCAAAAGATGGAGGCAGATGAAAGGGCTTTCCTTGAGACAGATTGCCCTCCACGCTCCACCAAGACAGATCCGCTGCAGTTTCTCTGGAGATCCTCACAGACTCCCTGAGATCTCCGTTGTGCTGATACCACTGCCTGCGGAGGCACCACTGTAGCGCCCTAATGTGCCAGCGTGCATGGCTGACCAGCAGAATGCAGGAAGCAAACAGACCGAGCAGGTAAAGAACCTTCAGGACTGGAACGACCGCTCCATTGTAAAACAAAGGAATCATTTCCTGAATGTCGAGAATCCTTTGAGGAGGAGGGAATGCCCGAAAAACAGTAGTGTCCAGTACTGTCCCTATAAACAGGTTGCGCTGTGAGGGCACCAGGTGAGACTTGGGTACATTTATCGAAAACCCAACCTGTACAACAACTGAGTTGTCTCTTGCAGATGATGGAGCACCTTCACCGGAGACTCTGCTTTGATCAGCCAGTCGTCCAGATAGGGGAATACAGGATTCCCCGACTTCCTGAGATAGGCTGCCACCACTGCCATCATCTTGGTGAAGACTCGAGGCGCAGTAGTAAGACCAAACGGAAGGACCGCAAACTGGTAGTGTTGCGACCCCACCGTAAAACGGAGATACTTCCTGTGCGACTCCAGGATCTGGATATGAAAATACGCATCCTGTAAGTCGAGCGACACCATCCAGTCTTCTTCCAGCAGCGCCTGAACAACCTGCGCAAGGGTAAGCATCTTGAACTTCTCTTGGTTCAGATAAAGATTCAAGATCCTGAGATCCACGATTGGGCGGAGCCTGCCATCCTTCTTGGGAATCAGGAAATACCGGGAGTAGCATCCCTGACCCCTTTCCTGCTCTGGAACCGCCTCTATCACGCCTTTCTTTAACAAGTTCAGAACCTCCTCCTGAAGGAGACAGAGATGTTCCTCTGAGCAAGCCCCTTGACAAGGAGGGTAAGTTGGAGGGAATTCCCTGAAGGGAAAAGCATAGCCATTTGCCACAAGATTGAGAACCCATTGGTCTGTAGTGACCGATTCCCAATCCCGTAGAAAATGGGTAAGCCGACCCCCAACAGACTGGGAATGGGGAATCTAGGGCTGCTTTGCTGCGGCGATCGGAGGAGAGGTCGAGGAAGAGGAGGAGGAGGGTTGACTACCTCGTGGACGACCTCTGTTTCTTCCTCTATAAGATTTATACAGCGTATTTTGTTGTTGCTGCTGACGAGGCTGCCCTTGCGAACGAAAGGATGACTTCCAGAATCCTCTGTATTTACGAAAGGATCCTCTGTACTGGGTCGGCAAGCCAAGTGATCTTGCCGTGGCCTTACTATCTTTGAATCTTTCAAGTGCGGCATCAGCCTTCTTACCAAACAGGCCCGTACCATCAAATGGTAAGTCCAACAAAGTAGCCTGCACATCTTGAGAAAAGTCTGAAGACTTCAACCAAGCTCCCCTTCTCGTCGCACTGCAGAGCCCATAATTCTAGCCACCGAGTCCGCTGTATCCAGGCCACTTTGAATGACCTGGCACGCAGCAGCTTGGGTATCATCCAAAACCTCCTGAAAGTTCTTCCTGTCATCATCTAGCAGTTTAGGCAGCAACTGTTTAGAGGAATCCATCAAGGCATGGATATACCTTCTCATCAAGCAAGTTGCATTTGATGACTTCAGTGCCATGCTCGCTGATGAGAACACCTTCTTAGCGGACTGGTCAATCCTTTTTGACTCCTTGTCAGCTGGAACCTGTGGGAAAGCTCCTGAAAACTTATTTGAGCAAGCCGCCTGAACCACAAGGCTCTCAGGTGAAGGGTGAGCTGACAAAAATTCTGGATCCTCCGGTGCCACTCTATATATCCGTGCCACAGCCCTAGAGACTGCAGGTGCAGACAAAGGTTTTTTCCAAACCTCCAACACCGGCTCCAGAATTGCCTCATTAAATGGTAACAAAGGCTCAGTCACAGAGGATGGAGAATGCAACACTTCAGTCAATAGATTGGACTTAAATTCAGTGGTAGGAAGATAAAATGTCCAATAACTCTGTGTGTGATATGGGACTACCTCCTTAGAAGAAGCATCTGAACCAGGAGAATAATCCCACTCAGGGGAGACATCAAGACCACTTGCATCTTTTAATTCCGCAAAATAGTCCTCAGAATCAGGAAGTTCACCTTCCTCCATGTCCTTCTGATAGCGTGCCTCTTCCACAACTCTTTGGGCCTCCCTCATGGAGCGGATCCTCGGGACTGGAGTCGATGGATCCACAACCGACTCCATCGGATACGGAACCGGAGTCGAACACGGATCCGACGGCGCTGCTACCGCCGAACGAGGACAAAAAGGGGGCCCCGGAGATTCTCGATACGGCACCAGAGATTCGCGATACGGTGTCGGAGATTCTCGGTACGGCGCCGGTGCCCTCGACGCCGGAAAATTCCAGGACGGCTTCGCTGGAAGAAAGGGCATAAATGGAGCCTGGGCATATGCCTGAGGGACACCCAAATTAAAGGCAAAAGGACCCATGGGGCCCGCAGGCGCACCAGAGGGGTACATAGCCGTTGCAAAGACACCATACATTGCGTTTAGATAATGTGATGGGTCTTGGCCTGGAGCCGGAAAAGGGGGATAATTTCCCGGCGCCGGCTCCGAAGCCGGTGTACCTGGAGTCGGGCCCGTCGGCGCTGACAAAGGAACCTCTTCAGGCTGCTCCTGATCTTCTTGCTCTGGGTCGGCTTCACCCGGATCCGAAGAATGGACCAAATCTGATGGAGCCTGCGTCGTTGATCGAGAGACTTCGACTTCAGGAGACACTTCCTTCTCTGGCGAGACCGGTTTTGAATGAGAAGGATCGACCTCACTACTGCGACGTCGAGGAGAAGACTATTTCGGCGCCGGTTCCTTATCAGAGTGACGCCTTGAAGAGTGCTCCTTTCTCTTATGTCTCTTCGACTTCAAATGTCCCGCGCCGACTTCGAACCCGACCTGGACTCAGAACGAGATCTCGACCTCGACCTCAATCTTCTTTTACTCGCCTTCTTACTCTTCTTCATTTTAGCAATAAATAACTTTGCTTCCCTTTCCTTTAATGCCTTTGAGGTCATCTTCCTGCAACACGCACATCCATCGACGTCTTGATTGGAAGACAAGCACCATACGCAGTCCTCATGCGGATCAGTGATGGACATCTGCTTCCCACACTCTCTGCAGCGCTTGAAACCAGATTTTCTCTCAGACATCTTCGAAAGGAAATGAGAAGAACAGACAAGAACAACTGTAATAACAATGTTACTACGGAGAGTCCCAAGAAACCGTTGGCGTCGACGGCGTGGAAAAAAGGGAACTGACATCATCACGCCGACGAGGCCCTATTATGGATCCAGTGACGTCAGCGGGGTCGCGAGTGGAGTCGTACCCTCTGTGACGTCATCCATGACCTCGCCGGCGTGGAGAGCTACAAAAGTTTCCGATTGGCTGCTGCGCAGGGGGATATTCACAAGGTGAAGAATCCACTGGCAGATGTATCTATCAGAAAATCATTGCAGCACATATGTTTAATACAAGAATCACAATGGTTCAATAAATATTGAAAATGCCCTTTTGCGTATTTCTTGTGTATCTCTCTGAGTAAGCACGAGTGACTGAGCAAAAAGGTTGTAGATCTATTACCAAACTTCCTTGGGGAGTCAGGGTTGTTATGTTCTGAGGTTGCCCAAACCATTTGCCAACTTGACGTGTTTAGGAGGAATAATTAGGGCACTGTGAGCTAGCAGGTATATAGGCCAACATATCCTGAGGGGGTGCGTAGAATCAGTCTGGCACCATACCAACGTTTATGTTGTCCAACACACAAACAGTTCCTACAGAGAAAGTGGAAACTGTATACAAAATCTGCTTTTGCCAATTCTTGCACGTTTTGAACCTTGCACACTGAAAAAACAATTTGAAAATGTCTTTGTCAAAATCAAAACCTGACAGACGAGGAAGTCTGCTTTGGGTAACGCAGAAAAAAGGAACTGATGTCAGTGTACAGAGGTGGCAACTATGTATGGGCCGATGTAACTTCCGGGGCTGTCAGGATCAGATGCAAAGCAACACGCAAGTGAGTTGTTATGAAAATCTTTTGAGGCATTCTTGGGGTATTCAGAAGATATGGAATCTGTGGTTAGAAGTATCCATTAGAAGTACTTGGCCAATCATGCATTGTCTTGTCTGGGCTAAGGAGGCCCAAAGGTCCTTAGGATCTTCATCAAGATCTTGCTGGCCAAGTCTCAGCTCTGCCAAGCGTCAGTGATCTGGGGTAGACTGATACAAATTGGCCGCTGTCCCACATTCTGTATTGACTCCTTGTTGTCGCTGAATTTAAAGCTCATTTGAAGTCAATTTTGATTTGTCTTCATGTGATACCTGTCAGACAAGCACCAGCAGTCAGTCATGCCCTCAGGGTCTTGGAGTGGTGGTTGCCAAGGTAAATGAACGCACTGAGCTGACAATGCAGCATCCTGTGGCAGCCTGGCACCCCAGACTGGCTTTTCTTGTGTGACTGGGCTCCTGGCTAATGATAATTCTTTCACTTGGATATGGCGCCAGAACCTGTTGACACATCTGAAGTGCAGCTCCTCTGGACAATACAAGTTTCACTGCCACAGGCAGTAGGTGAACTAATGTCATGTTAAGTGTCTGAGAAGGCGCAGCTCCTTGCTGCCAGCATCTTCAGACTAAGAACACCTTGGATGTAAGCCACACTATAGACAGTGAAAATTGTGTCACATAGCCTGAGAGTGTCATTGCACAGTGGAGGCTGGGAGAGCAGGGAAACAACCTGCATGGATATATACTTTTTGCTCTTTTGTCAGAACATGCTCATATACTTCATCAAAGCAATCAAATAATGTGTTAATTTTCAAAAACATGTTCATATCAGGAAATACTTAGCATGGGCCGCCTAGTCAGCAGCATAAAACGCTATGTAAATGCAACAAAAAAAAATAACAATATGATACACCTGGATTTCTGGCATACATAGTAAATAGAACACTTTGTAATATTTAAATTGTAATGCCTGTGGACAAGGAACATCAACATAGGGCAATAAAATGATAGTTTCCTCTCAAATCAATGTATATTTGAGTGAGGTTGTGGGGAGTCAGATGTGTCAAATATATCGACCAAGTGGTCTTGTGTTGTGTATTTTGGGATGTGTAGTTGCACTTCTCACAAGGGAGAAATAGCTGTTAATCTTATAGGGTTAAAGCTGATTAAAGTGTGGGAGCTGCTACTGATTTGGCATAATTTCACAGCATGTGATCATATTCCTTTGCATTAGCATTACTAAGAGTAAACCTGATTCTGAAGCTGAGTTGTGCAATACACCTTTTTGTGATATAGTTGTTTCCTCGCAGTTTGTATGTTCCTGGTGTGTAGAGCCACTCACACAAAACACTGCTTGGCCTACTGAAGCATCCTACTCAGCTCCTACCATTTCCATATGTAAGACAACATGAGCACAAATAACCTGTTTTTAATTAATACGGGACCTATTTCAAGGACGATCGATTTAGAAAAGGGAAGTAGTTTACTTAACGTGCACCAACAGATCAGGAACGTTGCATCTCTTTAGAGGTTGTATCTTGGCCATTATATTGAATAAAGGATAGAAATTCATGAGATTTATCTTATATGGACATAAGTACTTTGGTCTATTTGCACTACAATATCAAGCTTTAGTGTTGCACAAAAATTGAAATGTCACAGAAATACACTACAAACATGGAAATATCACACATAAGGGAAATAAATTAAAACTTAGCAGTTTGCCAAGGACATGCCCATAGCTCAATAGACAGACTGCATTTACAAATGTCAATACTGGGCTAGCAGAAGAAAACACCCTGTCAAAGGCATCAATTCTTTTGAATTCTCTGTCTGGGAGGTTGGTTGGAAATGAATTAGGATTCACCTTGTTCGTCGAGGCCTGTACAATGAGACTCATTGAATATGGGTGCTTGGGGAGAAAATCAAGGTCAACGGGTGAAAGCCTTTGTCGCCAGGCCACCTGTCAGCTAACTGGCACACAAGAACAAGATTTTGACCAGATAGCCATCAGAGCGTCAATTAGGACTTCATTAAATGTGAGCAAGGGCTTAGGTGTTGCTGGCACAGGCCACAGAAGTTCTGGGAAAACATTTGCTTTTAGTCTCAATGGAGGTTCAATGCAGATGTAATTGTCGTACTTAGACTGCCCTCCGAATCATCACTCCAATGAGGCACTTCCTTACCATTGCCTAAACTTTGTCTAAGGGAGGTATCAAGCCTACAAGAGTTTTGTAAATCAAGATACAAGGCCTCATCAGTATAATGCGTCTAGAGGTGTGTGCCATAACCCTAACTATTATCATCATCAGCCTGCAGAGGTGCATCCTGATGTGGTAGAGGGTCCGAGTAGGAAACAAAAAGAAAATGGAGACTCGGATGATGATTGGGACGACATATATTGATAAATCTCGATGTGGTCGAGGCATCGGGTTAGAGTCAGACTGCATGCCAATTGCTATGTTTTTGTAATTATTTAGAGCGACATTGGTCAAGCTGGAAGAGATCCGCCATGGACAATGGTCTTGGGCATCTGCACCGGATCAACAACCAGTGCCCTTGGTGGATCTCGCGCCCAGAGTTGAAGTCTCTACTAGAGTAGTTACGGGCCCAGTAATGGGCTCCTAAGGGACCAACAATGCTGGGGAGGTCTTGCCAGCGGTAACCTGACTGGAGGCCCCTGTAGCTCCATGGGGCCCAGTGTTATATTATGTTAAGTTATGTTAATGTAACTTATTGAGCGCACAAATACCCGGAGGTGTCTTGGCGCTAAAAGACTAAAGTAAGTCCAAGAGATCAAGAACTAGTTCTGGAATAGCCAGGTTGTATGACTCTTTCTGAATAAGTCTAAAAAAGACTTAGGTGTCCCCTCAAGAAAGAAACCACACAGGTTGAGTATTTTACCCACGAACTAGCATGCCGTTATTTCGGCGGGAAAGGTAAAGTTACAAGGTTCAAGATAATAATCTCTAAAAGCAACATACAACTGGGGAGGCAGAGTCTATGAGTCAACAATATAATATTTCGGCAGTGACCAAGTTTTCAGTGAATAGCGTATATGGGATAGTATTTCTTAAAAACATTTTTAAACATAAATATTTTGAATTCAAACATAAACATTTAATTTTTACGAAAATGAATTACCCAAACAACACAGTTTGTAGTGAATCTAAGAAATATTTAAAAAGATATTTTCCACACCAAGAATTTCGTTGACCTCTGTTATGCATTTATTACATATTCACAATCAATTTTCATACAATATACAAATTTTTTTTAAAAAAACACCATTATACATTTCATAAAATTTTTTTTTAAAAACAAGAATCACAAGTGACGCGGCGTTTCGGTATTCTGTATTTGAACCTTCTTCAGGACTGATTCTTTAAATTAGATAGGGCAAGGCGCCCACTGGACACAGTTTAATTGAATTCTGCACCATGTAGTCTTCGGATTACTTAATCTCCGGAATGATTCTCAGTTTTTGATATCACTGGTATTTCGGATAAAAAGGCTTGGTCTTAGACTGCCAGGGGGAGCCACCGTCTTCCTAATTATGGGTTTCATCAATGACCCATTCAACATTGGGTGACTGGCGCAATATTCAGGATAAGTTGCTACCAAGTTCCTTCTTGTTCGATTCCAATTTCTTTCTTAGTTAACAAATTCGGCCTCCCTGCTCCTGGTCTCTGGCAGTCAGTCCACACGTCCTTTCAGTCTGGTATGAGCCGTCACGAACGTCACGAACGAATCTTTCTGAATAAGACTAGTGAACTTGCAGACTTGATAAGCATTGGAAGCATATTCCATAGTTTGGCTGTACCATAACCAATGCTTCGTCCTCCCCAGCTAAAGGTACGAATCCTTGGGACCATCATAAGCTTGGTACCAGTAGAGTGCAGCTGTCTACCAGGATAATACCAGGAAAAGATATTTTTTATGAACACCGGTCATATATAATTCAAAGCCTAGGCATAGCATCTTAAACTTGACGTGACTTGCTACAGGAAGCTAGTGAAGTCTTCGGATTTCCTTCTAAACTGATTCCTACTTAAGCAGATTTAGTAGGAGTTTTGCGGCTGCATTTTGTACCATCTCGTTTTTTTAATGTTGTTTCTGCATATTCAAATACAGTCTGTTGCAATAATTAAATGTTGATAGCACCAGCGAAGTCACAACCGTCCTCCTAGAATCAATGGGAATATAAGGAAGAACCCTCTACAGTTTCTTAATCAAATAAAAAGTGGCAGAGACAATAGCATTAGTTTGCTGAGAGTATACTAATTTATTATCACTCAATATCACAAGATTGTTTGCTTTTTCTACTGGTTTTGGCAATTCTCTCATCTCCACAGGCCACTAATAGCCATCCCATCTACGTTGGAGATTGCCAAAAATCGCATGCAATTTTTAAATTGCAATGCAGGGGAGGCTTGATCTTTATACGCAGCTACAACAATCTGTGTGTCATCGGCATACGATGTTAAACTAAAGCTGGAATGCTGGATCAGAGAAGCAAGTTCTGACACATAGATATTAAAAAGGGATGGGCTAAGCGACAAGCCCTGTGGAACCCCACAAGGAAGAACATAGGGGGCCGATTTGAAGCGAACCAGGGTCACTGCTTGTCTTCTTTCCATTAAAAAAAAAAAACGATAGCATGGCTAGTTCCCGGCCCTTTACCACTAATTTTTCCAAACACAGTTACCGCAAATCATGATCAACAGTATCAAATGCTGCTGACAGATCCAAAAGTATCAGGGCAGCGGCACCACCTTTATCCTAATCTCCTCGGTATCCTTAATCAAGGCAGTCTCCGTACTGTGTTCCGGGGGAAAGCCGAATTGGGAGGAATCGAGTAAATTATTTTCTTGGACAAATTGAGCTAGTTGTTTATTCATGATTTTCTCCACTAACTCAGCTGGAAAAGGCAACCTGGCGAAAGGATGGAAATTGTTTGGGTGAGATGCATCCAAGTTCGTTTTTTTTATCAATGGAAGGATCGAGGAGTACTTCCATAATGCAGACAAAATTCCTGAGGTAAACATGGTATTAAAAATTTCTGTGAGAATAAGACTAACCTCCTTAGCTACATCTCTCAGTACTGCGGGGGGACAAGGGTCCAAAGGGGATGGAGATTTAATTTCCTTAATAGGTTTTTCCACTAGCTCACTAGATACCTGGGAGAAGCCCTGAAGCAGATTTTTGCCATGATCAGTGTTAGGGGTTTCCTCATTTAACTCGTGTGAGGGCGGCCTCAAAAGAATCGTAGATATTATTAACTTTGCTCCTAAAGGTGTTAGCAATATCAGCACAGAGGCATTGACTACTTTCTGTGCCCTTTTTACTAGGCAGGGAGGTACGCTTCTTTACTACCCCATACAATTCTTTTGTTGAATTCTTATCACTATCAATCTGTTTGGTAAAGAAGGTTCCTTTTTCCATGACCAGCATGGTTTTATATTTAACGAGTGCAGACTTATAATTACATTTTTCTAGTTTATCATATTGTCCTCTCCAACGTCTTTCTAATCTGCGGCATTTTTGTTTCTCCTGTCGCAGTGCGACTGTAAACAAAGGTGCAGAGGGTAGTTTACGGTTACCTGACATTTTACAAATAGGCACTGTAACCTTAAAAGCTTCATTGAGCCAGTCTGTATATTCATTGGCTGCCAAATCTGCATTTGTACTTAGAGTAGGCCTAGACATACCCAAATGGGTCAGAAGCATGGCCTCGTCAATCTTATTTCAGGCTTTGTAAGTAGTTAGGTGGGCTCTGGCAGCAGCTACCACTGGTGCTTTAGGGATAGTATGATTTAAAAAAATCATAGAGCGATCAGTCTAGGTGAGATAATAAATATGTTTTACTGTCAGGCTTGATATGGACATAAACATGCCATCCAGAGTGTGTACTGCCACATTGGTTCACCTGTGTGAGTCAGAAGCACACTGAAGGTTTGCAGCACAGCCTCTTAGAAAGCCTCGAACTGCTACATGTTTTATAATGGCCCAGTGAACTCAGGGCGCATCAGGATGAAATGTGGATTCAGTTCTGTGGCCAGTGACCACGAGAGGGAGCGAAAGTGAGTGTTACTTAAAGGTCGTGGGGATGGCTCCGGGAAAGGGTTCCATGGCGAAGGACCTGCATGAAGAACACAACCACTTCTTGTAGTACATTAAGTGTAGCAAGTTAAAGTTGATTAACTGAACTATAACTTACATATTGGAGTGCTTTTGTTTTATTTTTACTGTAGTTCTTGTCGTATTTAAAATTTTTACTATAAAGTCACCTTAACCGTTGTTTTTTCAGTGAATTTTTCTCATATATTATACTTTCCTGGTGGTTTCAGCCAGGCCTCTTCATTCATTGGTCTGCGATTGTGCCATTTTAATTTGTCACCCGCCCAGTACAGCATACAGCATGAGGCAGTGGGTCAGCTCACTTCCCCCATCAGCTAACTTTACTGTCAAGATTGTGCTTTTTCACAAGGCGCACATCCGCACACAATGTTGTACCCTTCAGTATCAGGGACTACTAAAACAATGTGTGCTTTCTGACACCCAAAAAAGACTTTTGTTTTTAGTCACTTTGTTTTTTTTTGTTATACTGTCAAGGTCCAGACAGCTCCCCCAGCAATAACGTTTAGTAAAACCCAGGACAAACAAAGCAATGACAAAGTCAAAAGGCTGGCAGCCAACTCCAAACTTATTGGCTTTACCAATGCCTGTTTTACGGGGAAGAGGATGGGAAGGGGGAACTCACTGCAAATATCAAATCCATGTTAATACTATATATCAGACTAGACAATTCTTTCAGCCACAGATTCCAATTCTAGGACCCCTGCCTGTGAGCACTGTAAAGTAGTCAATTCGTGACATTCTCTCCATATGAAGTACCATCACTTCACTCTTTCAAAGCCGTTTAAGTAACTCTTCAATTTAGCAAAAGTCTATGGGATGGTAATGGTTAATACAGCAGTGGAGTCTGGATGATGGGCTCCAGAACCCCAGTTTCTTGCTTTAAGCTTTTTCTGCTAAACTGATAAGAGAAGATGACAAGAACAGAGAAAGCTGAACCAAAACTGTTAATATTACATCGCCTGTTTAATCTTTTCTTTTTGCCGCAATAACTGAGGTATCAAAACACCTATTCATGATCTAAAGTTCATTAAAGAAAATTTGTAATCAAGAGCACAACTACAGGCACCAGGATATAGATGTGAAAGCTAAGAAACAATATAATTGGAAAAACAGAGAAAATACTTCTCATTCATGGTGTGAAAAGAAAACTGGACAAGAAATTAGAGTACAATTTGTAGTAAAAGTTTAACACTCTTATGATACTCTTTGTGCAACTACAGGAGTGGCAAATAGTGATGCAAGGGCCGTTTAGTAAGCAGCAAGTCGCAAGAATGGATGGAGAAGGACACGTGAGAATTACCAGGGGTAAACGCAACAACAGCTAGACAGTAGAGCCTGATAGGTGCCCACAAAGACACGACCATCAATCAGTCAGTGATTTGTAAAGAGTACTAGTCACCCATTAGGGTCTCAAGGTGCTGTGGGACCATGAGATGCGGTGGGCTTGCAAGTATCTGAGCAAAAAAGCAGAAGATTAACAAAACGCATAACTACAATGATCAAGCCTCGAGGTCTGGAAACAAAAAGGCCAAGTGCTGGGCTGTGGCAAGGCACAAAAGTCGTTGCTGTGCTCTTTGGTCACCATGGAGTGATACTCATATACAGACAGCGACAGCTGATACTGGCATGCAATTGATTAAAGGTCTAAATTAGGCACCTAAATTGTTCAAACACCAATCGATTCCCCTCTTAATATATCTTATGAGGCAGACTACTGAACCACGAGGGAATCTTACAAAACCTTGTGTGAGAGGAGTTATATTTGCAAGGGCATTTGCATTGAAACCCCCCTCATATCATGTAAGTTTTTACACAAGTGTTTTAAAGCATAAACTCCTTAATCAGATACAACCTGTCACAGCTCTTAGACGCGATTAAAAAATAACTTCATTATTCTCGGATTAGCAAAGCGCAGTACACAACACATTCAATACACCATTTTACCTAAATGGACAATCAGTAGACCACACGTCTAAATTCAACAAGTGCAACACTTAACAAGAATCACCTCGTTGAATCTGATGAGCAATACTGCATTGTTATATCCATGGTGTTTTTCCTTTCCATTTGCTGAAACTGTTGTTTATATAAATTTTTTATTAGTCCTGAATCTTATGAAGGAATTCTAACCATTAACAATTTACACATAACATGTAGATACAGAAAGACAAGCAAAACGCAGATATAGAAATATAACCAACACAGGGAATATACTTATAGCCTATTAAAAAACAGAGACGTGAAAAGCAATGACAGGTAATGTCACTGATCACTAGTAAATAGTAATGGGAAAGCCAACTCTTGCCTTTTTAGGCGTAAAGTTATTAAAAGGTTTAGGGAACTGGTTTATTTTGACCTCAATTAAGAGTAGGCAGGCACTGCTTACCGGCACTCCGATAGAAATGGGTTCTTAAGAGTCATATGCAGCTCCATCTTCTTCCAGTCCCATTTGGTCATCTGGGGATTGTGAGCAGAAGAATGGACGCTCAACACGGTCTAGGTCTTCCTGAGTGACTGGGGATTTTAATTTGGTCTCCGGATCTGCAGCCACTAACCACAATGACACTCACGCCCTCTCTCCTTCCCCTCTCCCCGTCCACTCCCCATCCACAGCATTCAAAGAATTGGAAGTCTGCCTTTGTATTCTTGCAAATGAGAACTTCATTTAGGAGACGATCGGAGAAGGGTGGGCCCATAAATCTCTTTCCAGGAATAGTCTATATAGCCAGAGATTACTTACCTTTATAATAATCACCAGGTGCCAGACTGGACACAAAGGCTTTTCAGAGGAGTGCTCCCAGGTGCCGGTAGGTGGCATCGTGCATGTTCACATTGACTTTGTTCTATCCCAGAAGCGAGTGGATATTGCTGCCATACCAACATGCATTCAACAAAAAGAGGGCAACCCAATATACCTCGACTGGGTATAATCAATTATCTTTATACAAATGTTCCTCAAGGAATTTGTTTCACCGATTATAAAATTTTTTTCATCAAGTCACCAGAACGGTGAATAAAAAATTTCTTACAACGGGATATATTCAAAAGAAGTTGTAGTCGTGAAGAACAATCAATTGAATTCCGGTTCTTAGCAACACTGTCACTACTACTATTTCACAGCTTTATAGTAGTGTAACACCCTTTTGTCAGCAAAGTAGATTTACAATTTCATACATATTTTTTTCATGAAACATCTTTGTGAAAGTTTTAACATACATGTACAAAACACAAATGTCAACAAAATGACTGATGTATACACATCCAAATACAAAACAGGTGTCAATATGCCGATGTTTCGGCATATTGACATTCCTATGCAGAATAAAAACAGTACATACGACAATGAAAAACCCCTAAGATCTAAAAAATGTATATCGTCTGCTCACACCGCAATCCAACATCAGTTACCAGCCTACAAGGCATGCAAAAGTGAAACGACAGGCCTCCAGCTACTAGTTAATGTACACCATTGATAAGTGTGGAAATCAAAAATCGTTAACCAGTGGATAGCACCCAAGAGCCAATGAAACACACCCTAGTGAATCATACCATAAAAACCGAATTCCTTACTCTATGTCATGTTTCTTCTTCTCCTTGCCAGAAAACCTCTGCGCATAAATCAAGAGTGGGGTCAATATCCTCAGCTACATATACAATCACTTGTATCACAAGTTAAAAAGAAAAGAACCTGATTCAGAATACATACAAGCACTCTTACCTATATAATCCAATTTCACTCCGTAGCCATTTCATCTACCAATGTTTCTTGCCTGCGGGGAAAGCAAGTATACCATCAGTCACTAGTACTGCCAACGGCCATAGTCCTTTATATTTAACCAATAACCCAATTTACATAGTTTTACTTACATCACGTACAGAATCAATCTCCCATGTTACGGCTCGTCTTCGTGTTCTCAGTCCGTACAAGCCCGCCGGCTGAACATTAACCTATAACCCCATTGACGTGCGGGACGTCAAGCCTAACCGCCATTTTGGACGTATTACTGTGGAACCACAAAACGTCTAGAACGCATAGCGCTCCCAACGAGCCTTCAACATTAAGTCAAACAACGGCTCATTGTTAGCTACACTCATCAAAAGCAGTGAAACAACAGGAGGAGAATTCCAAACTGACCTACTCATAATATAACGTGCTCATCTTTCTAAACATCCTCAAATACTAGGCATACTACACTACGAGGTACGTGCAGACATCAATTTATTCCTTGACTGTCTGCACACTCAGACGCAGAAACCAAAACTTAATCAGATCTGTAGATTGGGACCTTTTTAGCTGGGAAGAAATACCATTCCACATAACAGGGAGGGGGGGAGCAGTGAGGAATCTGTGGTTAGCTAGATTATACCCCATAAAGAGTGATAATGAAGGTAAGTAACTAGTTCTCCTGTTGGATACTTCTAACCGCAGATTCCGCACCTTCACAATAGATACCAAAGCATTCCCTGCCAAGGTAAAGGGTCTGTAGAATGGGCTCAGACCAAAAACGTATGTAGGACTGAACAGACAAAATGCCCTTCCAGTCGGACCTGGCTATCAAGGCAGTAGTGCTCCATGAAGGTCTGCACTGATGCCCACATCGCAGACTGACAAATGTCAGAATAGACACTCCATATGCTAACGCTGTGGTGGCAGCCTTAGCCCTGGTGGAATCAGCCTGCAATCCTTCTGAGGGCTGCTTTCGGGTCAAAGCATAGCCGTTGTTATTGAAGATGACTAGGCATCTGGGCAGAAACCTTTTTGCACTGCCTTGTCATTCTTTGCCACAGAGACCCCCACAAAGAGCTGCTCATCCACCCGATAGTCTTTGGTGTGATCAACAGTGTTGTACTCATTGTTGGAAAATATATTGTGTCATTACGAGATAAAGTTGCCATTCATGATCTGTCACGCGTTGTCGGCTCAGTACATCCACCTTAGTGATAAAAAACCCTGCCTCTTGCTTCACGGTTAGGGATATGCCCCGACAGTCCAGTCAACTCCAGAAACAAAGAGTCTCTTGGCACAGGACTCAGGATTCCACCCCATCCTGCTAGTAGCAGTATCACAGGCGATGTTACTGTTGATGAGGACCAACACCAGAATCCCCTTGATGGACAGCAGAAAGGCGTTTAAAGCCAGTTGGATGGCCGCTACTTCAAACATACTCATATGGAGTCAGGTCTCCGCTGGAGACCAGAGTCCTCTAATCTCCACCTAACCCAGATGAACTTTCCAACCCAGTAAGGATGCATAATTCACAACCATCAATTCTGTATGGGGAAGGGAGAGGGGTCTGCATCTGGAAATGCAACCAGGCAGCCAATACTTCAAATCTTTTCCAGTCTCCTCTGGAATCTGGGAGGAATCCGACAGATTACCTTGGTGTTAGTCCTGTTGAGATTTCAGATCCCACTGCATTTACAGGACCAACTGGATGAGTTGACAAGCGGGATGCAGGAGCCCAATAGGTCAAGAAGCCTTGGGATCTTTCTCACAGAGGCTCAGGACTGAGGCTGAAAAATCAGGATCAAATTCCGAATGTCCTGGACTTGTTGTGGCATGAGGAAACCCCAAAACTTCACCGTATCCTGAACAGCTCCTAAGAAAAGGAGGCTATGCGAAAGAGTCATTTGTGACTTTAGCATGTTGATCGAGAACCCAAAAGGATTTTAGGAGGTTCATTGTCTAGACGTTGCCTATGACTGACTGTGGCAAGCCCGCCTGGAACACCCAGTCATATGGTAAAGGAAAATAGCTATTAATGACTTTCACGATTGTGCAGCAACTACTTGCATCACTTTTGTGAACTCCTGTGGGGCACGTGTACGGCTGAAAGGGAGCCCGCCAAATTAGAAATGTCCTTGGCCTACCCCGAAACACAGGCAACGTCTGTGGGACAGCAGGACGAATATATGGAAGTATGCATCATGCAGGTCCAGGGCTACCATCCAGTCACCCAGATTCAGGGTAGACAAAACCTCGGCCAATGTGGGCATTTTGACTTTGCCCTACCACAGGAAGGCAAAGCTCTAAAATAGAAAAAAGCATCCATTCGTCTTTGGTACAAGTAAATAGCGGGGAAAATAGCCATTCCCTATTTTAGAGGCCAGAACCCTCTCTGTGGCTCCTTCGGAGAAAAAAGCCTGCACTTCCTGCAGTAAAACGGCCAGGTGGTCCTCTAAAAGCTGCTCTGATGTAGGTGAGAGGTGTGAAAGGTCGAAAAAGAATAGCAAGGCATAGCCCTGCTGGACAATTTGAGGGACCCACTAGTCTGATGTAATATGCTACCATCCCCGGAGAAAGTGTTGGATCCAGCCTCCTACTGGGTGGTCATGAGCTGCAAAGGCCATGCTTAAACTACTTGGAGGCATCTGCTGATGCAGAGCTGGGGGAGTGAGACCATTGTTGTTCTTCCTGACCAATTTTCTGTCTGTCATCTCCCTGTCCCCTACTCCAAAAAGATTGTGGTCCTTGTTGCAAGTGGGAGGGAGCTAGTGTAGTATGCTAGCCTTCTGTACAGTTTTTCCAGGAAAGTGCCTGGTAGGAGCCAAAAAGCCCAAGGAATGCGTTATGGATCAGATTTCCTTGGAGCGCTCTAGTGTTGAACCTGCTTTCTCTCAAAACAGACAAAAGCTGTGAGGGAGGCCTGGACATCCCCCAATAAACCAGTAGATTTCATCCAAGTATGGCAATGGAGGATAATGCTGTTACTGACTGCTCGGCCTAAGCTATCAGTGGTGTCCAAGTCTGACCTAATGACATATTTGCCGCATCTTGGAAAACCTGAATGGTGTGCGCTATAGAGGCCCAAAGGTGTTCAAGGACTGCCTGCAAGATATTGCTGATCATGTCTCAGAGGGTGTGCGTACAGTGGCCGGTTCAACGGAGGCCATAAACAAGGCTGTGCCCATTAAAGTATCAGTCAGGGCTTCAATAAAGGGCAACAAGGGCACAGAAGAAGCTTGCCGAGGTTGCAGGACCTCTGTAAGGATGTTGGTTTTTTCCTCCATGGAGGGAAGTTGTAGGTCCAAGATCTGTGCTTTATAATGACTACAGAAAAGGAAGCACTTTTTCTGATGGCGGTCCGGGGTCGAAATCAACCGAGCGTCAGGGGATGTTTCAAGCCCACTGCCCTCCTGCAAGTCCATAAAGAAATTCTCTTGATACATGAAGGTAACAGATCCTGATAATCAGCATGTTCATCTACAAATGGGGGCACACTCTGATCAGAATCAGAACCCAACGGTGGGTGTAGCACCTGATAGCGCCTACGCAGCAGGGGTAGTGTTCATTCAGAATCAGATTGAATGGGGAAGCAGCGTATCAATGTGGATTCTAATCATGGCCTCTGTCAAGGCAAAGAGAAATTTGGCTTTGAAGTCAGATGCCAAAAACCGGTACAGGGTCTTGCTCCAGCACCAGCAGTGGCGGTATTGGCAGCAATTTCAAATGGATTGGTGCGATTATTGGCCCCATAGAGGAAGTCAGCACTGATGCTGATGCAGCCCTGAAGTAGGTTCGAGGGGCACAGATGGTGTGAGTCCTTGAGGCCCAAAAAGATGTCAGAGAGCTGGTAGAGTGCCAAAGATATGCAACATGACCTTCCTGAGGTCTCGATATGTTGCAATGCCTGCAGTAACCCAGGAACCTTGTGTATAATGAGACCAGTTGTGGAATCCGCTCCTTAGTGGATCAGTACTAAGACTGATTGGCTTGGTGACTCCCTCACAACTTTTCTCATGATAGAAAGAGGTGAGATGGTGAGGATTTCCTCTTGGCTTTCTTGTGTTTACTCTTTCATTGTGATTTGTACTCACCCAAGGATATCTCAAGGGAACACCATTGGGAACAAAAGATGGAGTAGATCCGTGCTCTTAACTTTCCTCTGGCGTTTGGCAAAGTACAGCTTCACTTAATGCTCCCAGAGTGCATGAGAGCTCATTTCTCAAACGACTTGGAGTCGTGACCTGAGCCCAAACACCAAAAACAAACCATGTGGGGATCGGTCAAGAACATTTGTGTGGAACAGTCCCTACAGGTCTTAAGTCATGTAGGTTCCCTGGCACACTTGTTTAAAGTTTTGGAGAAAAGTTTTGAGCACAAAAATTCATTAAAATTACAAAGAAAAAGAAAAGTGGAGCAACGGATCTGCTTCTGAAGGCAAGGAAAAGGGAACGGATATCTGCGTGCAGGGAGGCGTGTATATCAGCTCTGTTTTGTTACTTCCAGAGTGGGGCTAAGTAAACATAGAGCCACACAACGCAACCCATCAGCACATAGGAACACTATGTGAAAAGCTTCCACATCCACTCTGGCGCCTAGGGGATTATTCTAAAGTTGACGAAATCTGCAGTTAGGAGTATCTATCAGAAAGTGAGGAGCTTGAGATAAAAACTACATGGTGGGGGTAGTGAGCCAGCAAACCTTAACTGCCCATGATATTTGTAATCATTTAGTGAGAACTGAAGAAAGTACGGCACTGGAAAAGGGAGGGAGTTAACTACTATCAGCCTAACAGTCTTTTATGTAGAGAATATCTGGCAGGGATAGCTGGCATTCATCATCTAGGGCAATGGTTCTTAACCTGTGGTCCTGGAACCCCTGGTAGTCTGCGAGGCTTACTCAGGGGATCCAGGACTGTTTTACAAAATTAGATATTACAATTAATTCATTACAATTAATAAAATCGCGGTGTTACCAGTTACCAGTAATGATTCAGTGGAGGTCTATAGAAGTCAAAAGGTTAAGAACCGCTGATCTAGGGAACAGCATTGAGCAAAGAGTTAGGAACTCATCTGACTGTCCAGGATAATACAATTTGTGTTGTGTGCGTCTGGTTTTCTCTAGCATGGTCCCTAAGGACCATAAATGGAAAAGTAGGATAGAAAATATATTTTTTCATTGAAACCTCTCAAAGAGCCTAGGAGAACTTGAAGGAAGCTGTGCACAGCACTAATTACACAGTAGAAACAACATTACAGAAAGAAAGTTCTATTGCATTGATGACAACATAATTCTCATGGAGACATGCAGAAATAAAAGAAAGGAGATGCTGTCAGGTGACCTCATGTAATCAGGTCTAGAGGACCCGCTTGAGCATATGGAAAGTTGCCTACTGGCTGCCAATGTCTGCCTTATGGGGATGCCGAGATCACCCTAAAGGGAAAGATATCTCCTTTCCAGAGTTTAGAGGTTTCTGTAGGTGGAGGTTCTATCTTTGGACAACCTCACCCGGGTTGTGGTGTATACAGCAGATGTGCTGCCAACCAAGAGTACGAAGAGGGATAACAAATCAAATTTGACAGTGAATGCGTAACTAGATGGTACGGTGGAAAGGGAGTCGGTACTGTGTGCAAATGGAAACCACTGCGAGGCAACCCCAGAGGTAAAAGACTGCTAATATTGTCTGATTACAGTGTCGTTCAAGATGTGTCCCAGTAAAGGGCAGAGATTCATAAACAACTGAACGATGGAGTAAGCTATAAGAAATTATCCTTTGATCCTTCCAAATCTTTGACCCTTGAAATACTGACACTTACCCAAGAAGGCCTTGACCTGGGTTTTCTTTCTGACCAGGAATTCTATTACCTAAACCAAAAAAAAAACTGACCACCAATAATCTATACGTTGCCCAAAATACACAAGGACATGGTCAACCCACCAGGATGTCCCATCGTCTCTGGGTGCGGCTCAATGCTGGAGCCTCTATGTAAATACGTAGACTTTTTCCTCAAACCCATCGCCGAAGACACCCAGACCTATCTACGTGACACGATGCACACCATCAACATTGTGGACGGACAGCGATGAGTGCTCCAGCTACGCCTATGTTCGTGGAGACGCTGGAAGACCCGGTTCATGAGATCGCTTTGGACGGATCTGTTGTACATGTGAGTGACTCGTCGGGGCACTTCTCTCTTTGGCGGCTGGGGAAACAACGTCGATCTATGGTTTGGGCTGCCCCGGCGGCGTTTCAGCGCTTACCGGATGGTGTGCCTCTCTTTCCCCGGCTGGTGAGACTGTGTTCGGACTGGAGGATGTTTTCGGGGTCGAAACTGACACAGACGGATTTCCGCCATACATATTCGGCTGGGTTTTGGTGGCTGAAGTCCCATGGAGTAACAACACAGCCCAGTCCGCCCGGGTCACTTGGACCCTCCACGCTGCTCTGTATGCCGATTGATAAGTGGACGTATGTTGTTACTACTGATAGAAAAGGCCAGGGGTGAGACCGTCTATGACATAGTGGAACTTATTGTTGGCTGACGGTGATTTGGGGGACACCCGGCAGGGCTGTTATTGATTGGGCTAACGGTGATTGATGTTTTCCATGGTTATTCTGCTCCTGCTTTTAGGATGTTTACTGTGCGCGGTGATGGGGGGGGGGGGCCGGGGGGCCAGATCGAGGGCCCTTCCCCACCTTTTTTTTCCTCTTTTCCTTCTTTTTCTCTTTTTCTATATTTCGGGTCTCTTAATTAGGGCGACAGGCACGCTGCTGGGGGGGATAGGCCATAGCCTTCTGCAGGGATGCAGGGTGGTGGGTAGGGGGATGGGGTTTGTTAATTTGTCCTTTCTTTGTTTCTATGGCCCTTTGTCTTTCTTCCTTTTTGGTGTCGTCGTTTTTCATGTTTCCTACAGTATGTCTCGTTTTGAGGGGTGGGGTGCAGCTTTGCTACGAAACGTGTTTGTTTTTACATTTATCCTGGCTCGTATGCCGTACCCCCAACACTTCAAAGGTATTTGCACTATTTCGGATTTCCTGCTTCATGCTTGCTATTGTAGGACCATGTATGACCGTATGGCATTGATCCTGAGTTTTTTCTTTATTGTAAAATGAACCTTCTCGAATCCTAAATCTTGCACAGTGCGCTTGAATACGAAGTATATCCTGGACATCTATTAGACCCCGATTTTCGGGCTGCTGTATTTTTCTACATTGATTGCTGTACTTATGACTTGACTAGCGGCCGGCCGGGGTGGTTGTAGGCCCATGCTTGTATTTACTTGAAGTAACAATAAAGGCTCTCCAAAAAAAAAAAAAAAGATTGTGGACTGACGCCCTTTTGACGCATCCAAGCAACTTCTTGTCACCTGCGATATAGTATCGCTTTACACCAGAATTCCACAGGAAACTGCCCTCGAGGTTGCCTCTAGAGTTCTGGATAGGAGGACTGCACCTGTGGCTGTACCAACCAACTTCATTATCTCCCTCCTCAGGATTGCCATGATGAAGAACTTTTTTATTCTTTAAAATAACTTCTACCTTCAAACCAAAGGAGTGGCAATGGGGGCTACCTGTGCCCTGGATCTGGCGATTATTTTTATGGCAGCTTTTGAGAATGAATTAATCTTTAGCAATCAGGAACCTTTCTGTGACAACGTGGGCCTTTGGATGCGCTACATAGACGACATTCTGCTGATATGGAATGGAGACCACTCTCAAATGACCTCTTTTCATACGTGGCTTAATACGAGATCCCCTGACATCAAATTTACATTACATTCGGATTCCAGGAGTATTGGTTTTCTGGATTTGACAATATACACAGACGGTGAAGAACTTCGAACAACACTATACCGGAAACCTGCCGAGCATAACTCACTACTCCAGTGCAATAGTCACCCTTAGGGGCAACTTGCCTTACAGCCAGTTCTTATGGGTCCATAGGAACTGCTCTTCAAAACAACACTATATGGATGAATCAGAGGATCTCTCGGACCGTCTTCTGGAACGTGGCTACCCAAAAAGACTGATCAAAAAGGCAGGGAAATGTGCCTGGTTCAGCCTTCGAGAAACACTACTTCAGCCCAAGGAACAGGATAACATGCAGGAACAGAGATTGATCTGTGTCACTACTTTTTCTACCCAGAGTAATGCCATAAAAAAAGTCATCAATAAGCACTAGAGGCTCATATCAGACAATCTTGCACAAGACGCACCACCGATGCATTCGTATAAAAAGGCAAAAAGCATTAAGGATCATATTGTTCGATCCTTTTTGTAACCACCAGCATCTGCAAACATTTTATCCTTGTGGAACCTACCACAAGTCATTGGTCACAATAGATGCGGACAATGCAAGGCCTGTCCGAGCACAATCCAGACCAAGGAATTCGAGCATAAACAACATAAGGTGACACTCAAAACATACACAAACTGCAACACAAGCAACGTCATCTATGCGACTGTGTGCCCTTGCGACTTGATATATGTAGGGCAAACCCAGCAGAAAGCCAAAGTCAGGATGTTACAACATTGCAGCCACATTCGCTGGAAAGTGGCCGGTGCCCCCTTAAGTGAGCATTTCAAACGTGCAGGGCATCTGCCGGACAGTTTCAAATGGATTGTCCTTGAAAAAGCCACCGTGGGACCACGGGGGAGGGGGTGGGCAACATCGGACAGATACTGGATATCCGTGAGGCCAAATGGATGTTTTTCTTCGATTCCATTAATAATGGCCTCAATGAAATTGACAGTAGCTTTGCACAACTAGCTACATTGTGTGCATAAACCAATAACATTGTCTAGCTGGCTGGTTGACTCACCACGACCCTTTCTCCCGCATCTAAGCGATCCAATTGGTACATTTGCCTGAGTAGGGCACACAGCATTCCTTTTTTTCAAGGTTACTGTACCGTATTCAGACTGCGCATTCCAGAACAGTGCAATAATCCAATGTGCCTACCATAGACCACGCAGTATCCCTATCATGATATGTACAGACTACAGGGTCTTCCTCCTGACTGTGACCCATTGGGATTTATTTTGAGGATATAGACACATAATTTTACACTATAATTATGACATAATTGATCTCTAGACGCCTATACCTTCCTGTGAGACAGGTACGCTTTGAGACGCAGACCCTATTCTATATTATAAATACAACCAAAAACCACCTGTTTACTAAATTTGCTTATTCTCGTGTTACCATCTACTATGTACACGCGCTTATACCAGCCTGTGAGACAGGTAAGCTCAGCTTTACTAAATCGTGGAATTAAAATTGTCATTTTTTGCAACAGTCATTGTTACCATAACAACCACCTGTTTATCATTTCTGGATATTTTTTCATGATATCATGTATTGTATAAGGTCGCTCGTACTGTCCTGTAAGACAGGGAAATGCCCATTTTATTACTTTAATCATGGAACATACATGGCCATTGTTACGTCTGTCATTCAGAACCTGGTCCGGCACACGCAAGTCTTTCCTTACTTTTCTGCCAACGCATTAGGCGTGAGACAACGTATCCACGTACGCGTTACGTTGAGACCAGCATTTATAGGCATCGCAGAACCCCTTTCCTTTCTTGCCAGTCAGGACACGTTCGCAGAGTGCGAAGCTGGATCCTCTTGAGCCCAAAGGTAATAACTGGTTTTGAGCCTCTACGACTAGCATACCGCCACACTGTAATTCTTATTCCCGTGAGAGGTTACCTTACTCGTTTCCCTCTCTCCCCCCCCTCCTTCACAGAATTGTAACTTGCCGATCGTCCGATAGCGGCATTTCTACATTAAACGAAACTGAGGATGTTGACTCTTCAGCACATCCATGTAAGTTTATATATTCCCATTCTTCTGTTGTGTACCATACGGGCACTTTTTTGAAGCAGTCCGTTCTGTATTTCAACGCCGGTTCTGTTTTCCTTAGACTTCTAAAATTGTTGCCATTACCTCAAACTCGTCTACAATTTGATGTCTTCATTACCACGTGTTCCGTGTCTAACACGTGATTCACGGTAATTCACTCTCCCTTTCCACTTTATTTTCGCTAAATCACACGGCTTTTCATTTGGGTTTTTTCGGGACCAGCTCTAACTCCTTTCACTTTTCAAAAATATTTTTTAGGAACCCCGCCCCACCCCTGTCCTGAGTAAGGCTTCACTACTGCCTACCGTTTCGTGGGGTCGAAACGTCAGCAACTTGCCCTCTTACCAGCTTACATCCCAAATGTGACAATTTATGTATTCCTAGAAGCATGGTGTACCTGATTTGATTTTTATAAACATTCATGTTTTTTGTGTTGGGCGGATTATGCCCGGTGTATATATTTGTTTATTATGGTCGTTTGGCCTTCACCAATCTCTACCTTACACTACTCCCTACACTGACACCCTTCCCATCTTTCCCTCTGGGGCACTAAGTTTTGATGACTTTTCAATGCATTGGTGTGTATAAATACATTACGGATACCTTGTGATTAAATAACAATGTTTCCTTCACCTATTTTGATCACTCATGTTCTTTAAATTATAAAGGAAATCCCATTGTTTAACTACAGTATAGTGTTCTGGGACCCCTCTCTCCCGTACTGTGATTACAGTGAAAGCATGCAAAAACTACAGCACATAAATAAACAACTGATTGCTCTAATGAAAGATTTGTCCCTCTGGCACCTGGAAAAACGTAAACATCACACTAGGGTAAAACACATGTATTCTCGTAGGTTAAGTGGCCAGGGCCATTTTGGATTAAAAACCTGAAAAGGACGTTAACTGCAAGACTACTCTTAACATAAATGCAAGGTTGGCCATCATTTTGCTCCTCTAGGTTCCCTAGTCAGCAGACACAATGTGGATTTATCTAGGGAGGCCTTCACGGTGTTTGGAGACTACTGGGTCGCTATAAACAGAATTTTAACAAATTATTACTCGAACTATGATCATTACCTGTCTGCCAACCTAACCACCTATTTTTACCGCCAAACCTTTAATTTCCATGAGGGCTTTTGCTGTTAGTGACCGTTAATAATATGTTGGCTCTTAAGTGCTTATAGGGATACCTGTGTGTACATATTAGCAGACAATGATTGTATTCCTTTACAGCTCCTCAATAAAAGTGTTTGAATCATGAAAAAATAATAATAAATCAAACGTGTTCCACTAATCTAATAAAATTCAGTATTTTCCTGAATCTAAAGATCCATACAGGTCTTTGATTTCTTCTTCCAATGCCAAATTATCAGTTTATACACCCATGGAGAAACCTGAACCACTACTCATATTTTAACTCTTATCCGGCTCAACCATCATGTTTCTGTTTAACCCCTTCGACGCTGATGACGGAGCGGTTCCGTCATCAGCGTCGGTTGGGCTGTGCTGATGACGGAACCGCTCCGTCATCAGCACAGCCCTCGGGGGGGAGCGCTGGCGCTCCCACCCCGGGGCATGGATCTCTGTCTTTTCTGCAGGGGTGTCAGCGGAAGACTTTCCGCTGCCACCCCCTGGCCCCCCACGCTTCCTGGTGACGTCAGCGCGCACAGCGCGCGCCGACGTCTTCAGGAAACTGGACGCGCTGGAATCCATTTCTTTCAAGCACGTCCAGCAAGAAGGTGAGTGTTTTTGTCTCCGGTTGGGCTTCTCGGTGCCTTGAGGCATCGGGGGGGGAGGAAACAGGGTTTCCTCTCCCCTGATGTCCCAATGCAGGGCATTTCTGGTTCAGGATCGCGCACAGCGTCGCGATCCTGCACCAGAAATGCCCCCACTAGACACCAGGGATGTTTTTTTGGTGGCATAAGAAGTGACCCCTTGGGCAAGGGTCGCTTCCTGGGGGGGCATATTAAATTACAGACTTTTCTGCCCCCCCCCCCCGGGGCAGATCGGCCATTTTTTTGGCCGATCTGCACCCGGGGGGGGGGGGCAGAAAAGCCCACTAGACACCAGGGATTTTATTTCATTTATAAAGGAAGCGACCCCTTGGGTAAGGGTCGCTTCCTAGGGGCCTCCATATTTTTTTAGACTTTTCTGCCCCCCCCTGGGGGCAGATCGGACGGTTTTTGGGCCGAATCTGGACCCGGGGGGGGGGGTAGAAAAGCCCACTAGACACCAGGGATTGTTTTTTTTTTTATAAAGGAAGCGACCCCTTGGGCAAGGGTCGCTTCCAGGGGGCTACATTATTTTTTTAGACCTTTCAGGGGGCAATATAAATATTTTAGACTGTTGCAGATCGGCTGTTTTTTTTACCGTTTCTGGACCCGGGGGGGGGGGGGGGTAGAAAAGTCCTTTAGACACCAGGGATTGTTTTTTTTTCTTATAGGAATGACCCCTTGGCCAAGGGTCGCATCCCTGGGCCCGTTTGTTTTCATAAATATGTGCTGATTAGTGTCGTAATTTGGCCTCTCTGCCCTCCTTAGGGTTGCTTCCAGGGGGCCCACATTTATAAAGATTTATATTCTGCCCCCCTTTGGGCCAGACACCCCATTTGTGACATACCCTGTGACATAGCCTGTTGTAATGTGTGTTGTTTTTGTTTCTTCTAATGTGTATTGTCTTATTTTCTCTTTAGATTGTTGCAGTGTGCGGTTCCGTTACTGGTGGTTCTGTTGTTCTGCTGTTTCTGTAGTTGCATGTGTTTGGTAAGAGACCTTTTTTTGTTCAATTGTAATGTAATTGTTTTTTTTGCAAAGTGTGTAATAATACGAGTATGTTTGGTTTCTTTTGTGATTGTAAAACATGTTTTGCATTTATTCTTGATGTGTACTTCTGTAGATGTAAGTTTTTTTTTCTTCTTTCTAGTGGGATATCGTTGCCTATTTGCTGTGTCTTTGCAGAGTAGGTACTGGTGAGTGTAGCTGTCTCTTGTATGCGAATTGTATATTTTTTTAATATATAGATATTTCTGATAAAGGCTTACATTTTTTTACTTACTTTGCCCAGTGTTGGGGTTGTTGAGTTGTTTGTGCAGACTCCTTTATTTGTACGGATAATCGCTAGCCGCCGGATTACTGCTCAGCAAGTTGTTGGAATGCTTTTTGATTCTTCCTCTGACCATGGTCCAGAGACTGACTCTGATTCTGAGCCAGAGGTGGGAGGTGAAGATTCAGGTAGTGAGTTTTCTCTACACATGGCTTCATCTGATGATGAAGATACTCTGAGTGCTGATGAAGCTACTTTTGGTGTGGATGAAGTGCCTGTGGTTGCGGAGGACATTGCTGTGCCAATAGTGCGGCAAGAGGCATCTGGGCTGCAGCCTTGGGCTGCTAGACTTCCAGTTGGTGTAGTGAGACAAGAGGCAGCTGGTCGGCAGCCTGCGGCTGCAAGACTTGACGTTGCAAGTTCTGACCTCTGGGTTGCACCAGGCATGGTGCAGCCGGCATTGCCTGAATTTACTGGTGTTCCAGGGTGTAGGGTGAACACTGAAAACTTTTTGCCAATTGATTTTTTCAAGTTGTTTATGGATGATGTGTTTTTGGCTGAGATTGTAGAGCAGACTAATTTGTATGCAGAAATTTTTTTGAGGGTGAACAGTGCCAGCCTTAAGCCCCACGCTACAGCTACCCGGTGGACTCCTACAAATTTGGAGGAGATGAAAAAGTTTTTGGGTTTAACTTTTTTGATGGGCTTGCTTAGGAAACCATCAATGGCTTCATATTGGTCTACTAGTCCCTTGATGGCAACAGCTATTTTTCCGGCAGTCATGAGTCGTGATAGGTATTTGCTTCTGCTTCGGATGATGCATTTTGTTGACAATAGTTCTGCTTTGGGACGAGATCACCCTGATTGTAACCGTCTTTTCAAGATTCGGTCTGTCATTGATCATTTCGTTGATCGATTTCCTGAGATCTTTTATCCTTGGAAAGAAATTGCAGTGGATGAGTCTTTGCTGTTTTTCAAGGGCCGCTAGGTATTTCGGCAATACATTCCTAGTAAGAGGGCACGCTATGGAATTAAGCTTTATATGCTGTGTGACAGTCAGACTGAATATGTCTCTAATTTCAGGGTGTGCACTGGTAAGGAATCCAGGATTAACCCCCCTGGTTGTCCGTCGACTTTTGGAGTGACTAAGAAAATTGTGTGGGAACTTGGTCGTGGATTTTTTAACAAAGGCCATCATTTATATGTAGATAACGCCTACACTGGTGTGCGGTTGTTTAGGGAATTGGCCAAAGTGGGCACTGTTGCTTGTGGCACAATCCGCTCAAACCGTAAAGGTTTCCCAAAAGAACTTGTTTGTCAAAAGCTTGCTCGTGGACCGTGCAGTGCATTGCGTTGTGAAGAGCTTCTAGCTGTGAAGTTTTCAGACAGGAGAGATGTCTACATGTTGTCTTCTATACATGATGAAAGCACTGAACCGGTGACTGTTTGGGGTCAGGTTGCAGAAGCGCGCAAACCTGTGTGCATAATGGACTATAATAGGCACATGGGTGGTGTTGACAGAGTAGATCAGAGGTTGGAACCGTATGCTGCTCTTCGTAAGGCTTACATTTGGTACAAGAAGTTGGCTATCCATCTTTTCCACTTGGCAACCTTTAATGCTTTTGTTGTGTTCCAGAAATCTTGTCCCCAGTCAAAGATGACTTTTGTAAAGTTTCAGGAGTCTGTAATAGGCAGCCTTGTTTTAGTGGAACAGGCAGGTGTTCCTAGAGTTGGAGTGGTGGAGGATTTTGCCAGATTGAAAGATCGCCACTTTCCTGATCAAATTCCTCCTACAACCTCAAAAGACTTTCCCAGTCGGAGATGTAGAGTCTGTTGGCGAAGAGGTTTGCGGAAGGAGGTTCGTATATACTGCCCTGACTGCCCTTCAAACCCTGGGCTGTGTGTACCTGCTTGTTTTAGATTGTACCACACGCAAAAGAATTTTTGGGAGCATCCATGAGTGGTAAAGTGAACTGGTTGGTCTTTATTCTTTAAAACTTATTGTTCAGTTTCAAAGTTGGCATTTGTGTAGTGTTTTTAGATTTAGTTGTTGTGTTAGTAGATTTGTATCAATTTGCAATTTGCTTTTGTTTTTTATTTGTTTTGAAAAAAAAACTAAAGTATGATGTTGGTTTGCGTATAGTGTCCATTGTCGGACGGTGTGCATGGGTTGGCGCTTGGCTGGCGGTGTCTGTGGACTGGTGCTTGTCTGGCGGTGTCTGTGGACTTGTGCTTGGCTGGCGGTGTGCGTGGTCTGCTTGGTTGGCGGTGTGCGTGGTCTTGCGCTTGCCTGGTGGTGTGTTGGGATTGGTGCTTGGCTGGTGGTGTGCCTGGGCTGGAGCTTGGCTGGCGGTGTGTGTGGAGTGGCGCTTGGCTGGATGGTGTGCGTGGAGTGGTACTTGGCTGTCTGTGCACGGAGTGGTGCTTGGCTGGCGGTGTGTGTGGAGTGGCGCTTGGCTGGCGGTGTGCGTGGAGTAGTGCTTGGCTGGTGGTGTGCGTGGAGTGGCGCTTGGCTGGTGGTGTGTGTAGAGTGGCGCTTGGCTGGTGGTGTGCGTGGAGTGGTACTTGGCTGTCTGTGCACGGAGTGGTGTTTGGCTGGCGGTGTGTGTGGAGTGGCGCTTGGCTTGCGGTGTGCGTGGAGTGGTGCTTGGCTGGTGGTGTGTGTGGAGTGGTGCTTGGCTGTCGGTGTGCGCTGAGTGGTGTTTGGCTGGCAGTGTGCATGGTCTGGTGCTTGGATGGTGGTGTGGGTGGACTGGCGCATTGCTGACGGTGTGTGAGTAGTTACTTTCTGTTGGTCACTACACACGCTGCTAGTTGAGTGACACTCCACGCAGTCCATCATTTTGTGTAGTTGCAGTGTCAGAAATGTGGGCGTGTAAAAGTGATGGGCCCTTGAATTGCGCTGTCTGCTGGTGTGAGTGTTGTAATGTGATCGGTCCACGGCTGGCGGTGTGAATGTTTTGTATGTGTCACACGTACGAAAGGTGTATGAATGGCCTGTAAAGAGTTTGGTGCCTTGACGTGGCTTTACAGCTCACGAGCTGTGAGTCAGTGGTTCAGTTTATCATACTTTCAATTATACGCAGTGTATTTAATTTTTGTGAAATTACTTGCGAATACAATTGTATGTACTGAATCATCACTCACCCTCGTGCCAAATCCAACCAGTATGTGTGTGTGCTTGCGGATTAGATGGCTGTGCAGTAATATTTGTGTTTTTTCTCTTTCAGGAAGTAGGGTGTACCTTGTCCCTTTTTGTGAATGTTGTAATGTGTTGCTTTTCCTTCCGGATGGTGTCAATGGTCTGGTGTGTATCAGGTATGAAAGGTGCGTGAATGGCCTGTAAAATGGTTGGTGCCTTGTCGTGGCTTTACAGCTCACGAGTTGCGAGTCACTGGTTCGGTTTTTATGCATTTATTTATTGACAGAGCATTTCATTTTCTTGAAATATCTTGTTAATAAAATTTTATGTACTGAACCATCACTCGCCCTCGTGCCAAATCCAACCTGTATGTGTTTGTCTTTGAGGAATAGATAGCCGTGCTTGAATGTTTGACTTTTGAGTAACTCTGTTAAGGTGTACATTATAGCTATAAATAACTTACCGAATTTAGATATTTTTGTTAAACCATGGGAGGATATGGTCATGTCTTTCTGGTGAATTATATTGGTTTTTTTTATCCACAATCTCCTGCAAACTTGAAAATGTCTGTCACAATTTCCATGCAATATTGTCCCAAGAATCGCACGCTCTCAAATTGAAAACTTAATTCATTCAAAACAATTTGGTTTTGCAAGGGGGTTCCCATGAGTTTTTGGCCCCGGGCTCGGCGGCCATCTTTGGAAACTACCAAACCCAAACAGTTCTGAAAACTAGACACTCGGGGGAGTCCAGGGTGTCTAGGTATGCTGTTACTGTTTCTAAACTCTATAATTTGTACCCAATTCAGAAATACATAGGTGTCTTTCATACCGATTTTTCCATGTATACATTTTCCAAGAATAAGTGCTCTATACCCAGTAAATAATAAAATACCATTGCAAGTTGCTGCTCAGTTTTTGGCTCTGGGTTCGTCAGGTTCTTGGTGAAACTACAAGTCCTATATATCCCCACAACCAGGAAGGTCAAACGGATGTAACGGTATATTGCTTTCCAAGAGCTGTCAAAATGACAAGAAGTTATAGGTGAAAACGTTGAGACAAAAGGCTGTTTTTTTCAACAAATTTTCAATTATTCCAATATTTAACTGTTAGTTTCTATAAAGAAACCTTCATGGATTTAGACAAATGGCCCCTTTCTGAATTCAGAATTTTGTCTACTGTTCGAAAATGTATAGCTTTCCAGGATCCATTATTGCTTTCAAACTCATTTCTACCATTAACTGAAAAATAGCAAAAATAGGCTATGTCCTAGAAAAATGCCAAAACTGTGTAAAACATGTTGGTTCTCTGACAAAAGACTGTCATTCCCTAAAAGCTGAGAAAATGGAGATTTCAGCCCCACAAACCCTTTTTTGATAACATTTGCAGGGAAACACCCAGAGGCTTTCATTTGCAGCCCGTTTTTCCAATTTTTCTGAAAAAAACAAAAATTTCTTGTATTTTGCTTAATTTCTGGGACTCCTCCAAGGGAATCCACACACCCTGGGCACCTTTAGAATCCACATGATGTTGGAAGAAAAGGACACAAATTTGGCGTGGATACCTTATGTGGTCAAAAATTTACAGAGGCCTAAGCGCGCACTACCCCAAATCGCCAAAAAAAGGCCTAGCACAGGAGGGGAAAAGGCCTAACCCCTTCGGTGCTCATGGCGAGCTCAGCTCGTCATGAGAAGCGTTAGATATTCTTTGGACATTGGACATTGTCTGGGTGATATAGTTGAGGGAGTTGTAGTAAGTTCCAAGCAGTAACCATATTGGATAATTTGCCTTACCCACTTGTCTGTAGTGATGGAGTTCCAGGCAGGTAGGAACTGTGATAGTCTTCCTCCGACCGGAGTGGAATGGTCTGGATGGAAGTCATTACTTGGTAGCAGGGGAGGTTCGGTTGTTGTTACCGCGACCTCTCCCTTTGTTATTATTTCCTCTGTATCCCCCCTAAAATATCCCCTGTTGGGGGATGTTTGTGTAGTACTTTTGTAGGAGGAGGATGTAGTGTTTGTGCCAATGTTTTTGGATCCGCCCCCATAGAAGGACCGCCAAAAGGAACCTCGTGTAGGCTGAAACTGCAATGTTCCAATAGATTTTGCAGTGTCTGTCTTTTTTTCTAGAGTTGTATCCACAGCTGGGCCAAACAGGTGTTCTTGATCAAACAGCTGATTTAAAATAGTTGTGTGCACTTCATGATTAAACCCGGAAATGCGTAACCATGCATGTCTGCGGAGTAAGACACTGGTGTTAACAGATTAGATGCAGTGTCTGCTGCATCGAGGGCACATTTGATGGATGCATTTGTAATTAACTCGCCCTCCTGGACCAGATTGTTGCCTTTGGCTTTGAATTGGTCAGGTAAGTGTTGGATAAGATCTTCAAGCTTGTCATAGTAAATGTAAATGTAAAAATGTAAATGCCAGCATTTGTAAAGCGCATAGCTACCTCCGACGGAGGTGTCCCGGCGCTGGGGGCCCTCGGGAAGATTAAGCAAGCTATTGCCCAGAGTCACATGGTGCTGGGCTAACCTGACGCCGGAACCGGGGATCGAACCGTGAACCCTGTGGTCTGGAGTCGGGCACCCTGGCCGCTGCGCCACACATATTCCACAAGAGCCCTGTCATATTTGGCAAATAGTGCTTGCGCGTTAGCTATCCTCCAGTGATTGGCTGCTTGGGAGGCAACTTGTTTACCTGATGCATTCAGCAGTTTTTACTCCTTATCTGGGGGTGGTGCATCACCAGAGGTTTGTGAATTTCCATGTTTTCTTGCACTGAACACTACTAGAGAATCTAAGTGGAGTTGTCCTTTGATGTATACTGGATCCTTAGGGGCAGTCGTATATTTTTTTATCAATCCGGCGATTGAGAATCCTGGTCCAGACGGGGTCTTTAAATATGTCTGGTGCATGTTTAATGACACCTTTGAGTGTTTGCAATGTGTGCATTGCTTTTTGTGACTGGGCAAAAGTGTCTAGTAGGAAGCCTTCTTCCATGGGGTCGGAATGTAGTTACACACCATGATATTGCGCAGCTCTATTAATGTGCTGACTAAAACCTATACTATCATCTGGGGTGATGGCTTAGATAGGTATGGGTCTGGATCAGGAAGGTCTGGAGGATCTGTGGGATCATCTTAATCGTCCCATGTGCCCCGTGGTGGGGGGTGGTGTCATCTAAGGGATCCTTATTGTGTCCACCCCATCCCCTAAAATCATCCTCATCCTGTGGACGTAAGGGTGAGCATGGAGAAAATCTAGGAGACGGTATAGGAGAGTTGGTATGAGATAAAGGTTTAGGAGGAAGGATAGAAGAGGATCTTTTGGGTGAGGTTGCAACGACTCTTCTTTACAGGTACCTCAGGTGTGGGTGAGGTATCAGATTTCTTCTTTTTTGCTGGAAGACTGACAATATGGCCTGTTTTAGGGTCCACATGTAATGTTTTTTGTTTCGGATCGATAGGATCTGGCCGATACAGTTTTTCCTGCTTGTAAATGTAAATGTAAATGTATTTCGATTTATATAGCGCACGAATCACCCAGGGGTCTCAAGGCGCTTGCTTAGGGAACCCGTCCTGGTATTCCCCTGTGAGATACCCCAGCAGGGTATCCACAAGGTGAAAGCCAGGCATCCCGCCGCGAGGGGCCGTAGTGGAGATTAAGCAAGCTATTGCCCAGAGTCGCAGAGTGTGACCCCGTGAGTCGAGTAGGCACCAGAGCGAGAATTGTCGAGTCCGTGGAATTTTTGAGCCCGAGACCCGCCAAGGCGGGGAATCGAACCCTGGTCCACAGCCGATCTCAGCTTCCGGGTCTGCCGCCTCTAACCACTGAGCCACGCTTCTCCACCTTCATCTTCTTTCGGTGCCGAGGTTTTCGGTTACGAGCGTGGCTTTAATTTGATGTCTATAGCTGTTGGAGGAGCTTTGTGCTCCTTTGTCTTGAAAGCAAAGTTGGAACTATTCTTCGAATCTTTTGGTGCTTTTCCGGTTCCGAGGCCTTATGGTGTTTCGGTGCCGGTGCAGTCTGTTGCGCCATAACGTGCCGTCGAGCCCGGCGATCACGGATGGTTTTCTTGGATCTAAAAGAGGCGCAGGCTTGGCAATCCTTTTCTTCGTGCACTGATGATAGACAAAGGTTGCAGACCTTGTGATGGTCACTGTGTGAAAATTTAGCTCCACACTGTGGGCATTTTTTAAATGGAGTCCTTTCCATTAGCCGAAGGAAGGCCCGAATGGGGCCGTTTGGCCCAGCGGCCCGCGTCGACAACCTTAATCGAGGATTTAGGAGTGTGCGCGTCGAAATGCAAGCAACCGAAACAATACAGTCGAGTGTGGTAAGTTGCGTATCGAAACAGGCTTAGAAACCGGTACCGAACCGGAGCGCAGCAAGTCACATCCGAACCCGATGACGGAAAAAAACAATCTGAGGATGGAGTCGATGCCCATGCGCACTATCGTCCAAGGGAGGAGTCACCTATCGTGTGACCACAAAGACTTCTTCCAAGACAACAATAAACTGCAAACATCTGAGCCCAACACCAGATGGCGATATATGCACAAGTATGTATTCTGCAGCTCATATGCCCCAAACAAGAAGTTTTGCAGCAGTGTAAAGAGTGTTGGCGTGATACTGTCATGGAAGAAACTGGGTTATAATCCTCTTGGCGGTGCCTTCAGCTCCTGATGGACCAGAAGAAAATGAGAAAGGTCTTGTTTAAGATTTTTTAAATATTTGTTCGCCACCACCACATTATATACCAAAAAGAGTGCTAGAGCACCTCCCAGAAGAGCAAACGAAACAGCTGGTATGTTAAATGGTCCAAAAGGATACCGACATAGGAAGGATTAAGCAGAGATTACTTGATTCATTTGATAGTGCTGTTGCAGTGATTCTGCTTAGAAACAGAAGTATGCCTCGGACCAGAGGACGTCGAATGTAGGGACTGAGTCATCATACCACATCGTTACCTATGGGCCCAAATCCGACAAGCTCATATTGCCACACTTGCCCTCCTAACCTTTCCAGAATAACAGGTAAATTGGCAACCTAGAAAATAACTCACTAGTCCCAAAGGGAACTGTGGAAACAGATCATCACCTTTCAGTCTACTCCAAGCCAGTGCCTACCATGACGTGTTTCTTGATCACATGATGTGCAGCCTCATTCGTTCTCTTTATATAGTGACTACAAAACACCAGTGCATGATTGGGCAGTGCAATGCACACCGCAACAAACAACAGATTATCCATTATATGCTATCAATTAATCGATTGCGATGCTATTGTTGACTAAAAAACAATACTTTCGGTTTAATATATCTATTGTTACTTCAATGTATACATAATCTAAAACAGTGTGATTCTGTTGTAATATGAAACATGTTACATGCTCATATTAAAATAGCCAATTCAACACACCAATGGGCTCTCTACAATATAAATATATGTCAACATCCTTCCTATCAATTTATTGTGAGCCTACTGTTTTTATGTGTGCAGGCAAACACTGATCATTGATTCTTAGACCCTTCCGATATGACAACCGATATCTAACAATTCTTATACATAAATATTAATCATGTTAGCATGTTAAAACTCCAGAGGTCAGTCTGATTAGTTGATGTTAAACCCCTATATGTTGCTTTAAAGTACTAGTGCTTTATGTATTGCAATGTGCTCTTACAGTGCAAAGTGCTATAAAACAAAGTGCTGTAGTGCTGTAAAATGCTTGTGTTAAGAGGTTTTAGTTCATATGAACGTCCAAAAATCATCATGAAGCCTCATGTATGATTATAAAGTGACAGTGCACATAGATAAACATATATCTAGGTAAACAACTTTCCAATAGCATATGTCTTAAAGTGCTGATGCTGTAAATGATGCAAAAACATACTATCTATTTCACAATCCTACAAATATAGAAAATACAATTATAGAAAATCTACTTCATGTGTGACGAAAATTGAAACGCATCTCTATGCAAACCTCTAGTAGAAGCTGAAGAGGATATGGCTATTGCAAATCTAGGTGAGAATATCACGATGAGCTGATACTAGTTGGTAATAAGTATACAGCCTAGGATCACAAATGCAGGCTTAAAGGAGGTGTGCAAATCTGCACTGGTGTTTAAACCATTTGGCATCTTGGTATCTATTTCCAGAATGAACTGCGATTCCAGTTGTCGCAACAGTTTTTCTCTACTGCTCCGTCATCTGGATATAGGAAGAGCCCCTCTCACAAAGTATTTCTGTTCGCTGAGTTTCTTGTGATGCACTAGTTTAAAGTGACGGGCCACTGGATAATTAGGATCGGAGTTCACCACAGCTCTCAGATGTTGCAAAATCCTGTTAAATACATGGAGTTTAGTGCTCCCCACGTATTTAATCCCACACGGACATTCCAATACAAACACTGAGTGATCTGTTCTGCAAGTATAGTGACCTTTGATCTTAACAGGTTTCGTACTGAATGGCGTCGTGTATTCAGTGGTATTGACTTCGAACTTGCAAGCTCGACATGAGCTGCACTTGAAAAACCCTGTTTTTGTTGTAAACCAGGTAAGAGCTGGAGTAAACTCCGGACTGCTCCTTACTAGTGCATCCCTCATGGAGGGTGCTCGCCTGAATGTTAGTGAAGGGTGCTCAGGAAAAATTTGGTTCAACGTGATGTCAGTTAGTACAATTGGCCAGTGAGTGTTGATCATTTGTCTTACTTGTCTTTCCTGCTTGTTGTATGTAGTGAATATCCTGATCTCTTGCGGTGTCTCCTCAACATGCCTAGCGAGAGCTGTGATCTATTTGATACTGTCCTTTTTAGCTGTCAGGCAGGCCCCTCCAGTGTGTGTATTTGCTTTTATAAGGGCTTTATGTAGGTCGGCGCTTTTGTAGCCATGGGCAATAAATCACTGTGTTGCCTTGTGTTAGGATTGTACAAGATCGATATCGGAGCTACAAATTCTGCGTATTCTTAAAAACTCCCCATAGGGGATGCTCCGAATTAAATGCCTTGGGTGTGCACTTCTAGCATGGAGAATCAAATTCCCTACAGTGGTTTTTCTATGTGTACCACTCCATTGTCAGTATAAACATGCACATACAAAAATTCTTTTTTTTTTTTTAGTTCAAATCTTTTTTATTGAAAAAAGAACATAGGAAGCACACAAAAAAAAAAAAAACAACGAAAAGCATAATACAAAATTTACATACAGTACATGTGGGTGCGTTTGGTTCCGGCTTAACTACACAGATGATATACTAAAGGATCTTGCGAAGATGTACAACTATGACGTGATGCTTGTAGCGTACAGCCAAGTGGATTGTATATACTCTGAACCAAACATAAATCAAGTAAGTGAATCAATGAAATAAATAAGTAGATGAATCAATAAAATATACAATATAAAATACATAAATCATGGTACAAATACGCAGGTACTTACAAGGAATGCTCAATTGGTACATACATTGGTACATTACTTAAGAATTCGAATATCGCCCATGCTGGGTTTCTGACGGAGTCGCAGTAGTAAGTCAGGAGGAAAGTAAGGTATTAATTACATCGCCCTGAGCATATACACATACAAAGAAGCAAGAGGGGCTATTATCTCTTTAGGGAGGATCAAACGAGAAGGAGGAGGCATCAAGAGATTTCCAGAGTTTTTTTGTTGATGCACGCCAAGGAGAGGATTGAAGGGCATTATTGTCTACTCCTCTGATGCAAGAGACCCACTCACGCCACATCTTGAAGGAGACTTCCCCAGTAGCCTTCCATTTACACAGTATGACCTTGCAGGCTAGGGTGAGGAGTAGGTCTAGTAGCTGACTATCATGCTCGTTAGCGACCGTTCGATCCAAAGCACCTAGAATGACATAGATAAATTCTCTCCGTGGCTTGATTTTAAAAATATGTTCTATGCAGTCAAAAATGTTATTCCAATAATTTTTTAGGGAGGGGCAATGGAAAAACATGTGGGACAAATCACCTTCGGCCTGATCGCAATTCCAGCATTTTGGGGAATCTCTCAGTTTAAGTTTAAATAGTTTTTGAGGTGTCCAGAACACCCGGTTGATCAACATAAATTTTGTTTGCGATAGGATTGGGGAAACTTTGTTCACAAGAGCTGTAGCATTGATTCTATCCCAGTCGAATTGAATGCCTGTGGTATTGGGTTCCTCCTCCCATTTTACTCCCGGCTTTTGGGACAAGTAGTTTATAGACCTTGGATACGAAATGACCTGCAGCTAGGAGACGTGATAATTGAAAATTAAGCCATGGCTCAAGGGGTTTAAGTGGACGTGGGGCAAGAACCGTCTTCAGCTTCAGGAAAGCGTAGAAGTCCATTGGTGTAAGGCAGTGAGTTGCCTGAATCTCTGAATATGGAAGTGGTGTGCGTCCATCATATAGGTCAGAGACCATGTTTATGCCTTTCAACGACCAATGCTCCCAGTGGAGTGAATCCCCATTAATTCTAATGGCTGGGTTATGCCATAAGGCAATGGAGGTAGTATTTTTCATTCTTGGGCCGGACGATTGAGCTTGATCTAGCCTTAGAAGAGCTCTTCTAGTGTTTAATAAGATATATTTAGAGTGAGGGAGATGTGCTAGGTCCATGGTAAGTAGTGCTTTGAGCGGTGCCTTGCCTACTATAGCTTTCTCTATATCTATCCACAATGGGGTATAGCATGGTCCCTCGACGAACCAGGCTGCTCCCTGCTTGCACAGGAATGCTATTTGGTAGTTTCTAAAGTTGGGAAGCCCCAGGCCGCCTTTTTCCTTAGTAAGCTGCAGCTTTTTCATAGATACCCTGGGCTTCTTCCCCTGCCACAGAAATGTTCCAAACAGTTTATCTATTTTGCGCAGGAAGTCATCCGTGAACATCATGGGGAGCATGCTCGCCAGATAGTTTATCAAGGGTGTTACCATCATCTTCAGCGTTTCAGCCCTCCCCCACCACGATAAAAACTTAGGGGACCACCCATCTAGTAATTTTGTTATTTTGTTTAGCAAGCGATCCTCGTTGACTCTTAATGTCGTAATTAGGTCTTTGTCGAAATCTAATCCCAGATATTTAAAGCAGTCCGGCTGCCACGTTAAACCAGAGTTCCCCAATATCTCCCTACCTCCGACACTATTTAAAAGTTTAACTTCAGTTTTGTCCTTATTCAAGGAGTATCCAGAAACCTCAGAGAATTCCTCAATGGTTTCCATCAGGGCTGGAACTGCCTTATCCGCTTTCTATGGCCAATAAAAAGAGCGAAGGGGATAGGGGGCAACCCTGTCTTGTACCCTGTTGTAATTTGAACGGCGAGGAGAAGGCACCACCCGCTCGAACTCTGGCCGAGGGACATGACCAGTTTTATGAATGATGGACCTAAGCTAAATTTATTTAATACTGCCTCCAAAAACGTCCAGTCTACCTTGTCAAAGGCTTTTTCTGCGTCAAGTGTTATTGCTACAGTGGGAGTGGAGAGGAGTTTAGACTTTTCAAGGACATGTGCCAATATTCTAGTATTGTCGCTGGAGTGTCTGTTTTTCAGAAAGCCAGCTTGCGAGGGATGGATAATTTTCGGTAAGATTTTCTGAATTCGGTTTGCTAGGATTGAGGCAAGCAGCTTACAGTCTAAATTGATGAGCGAAATGGGTCTGTAGTTTTTTGGGAACTTCGGATCTTTGCCCTCCTTTGGCAGGACCGCAATGACAGCCTCCGCCAGTGTACCTTTAACCTCTCCCGTTTCGCTAATTTCATGGAACATATGAAGCAAGGGCAGTGCCAACGTAGAGGAGAAGCATTTGTAAAATTTAGCCGTGAACCCATCAGGTCCTGGGGCTTTACCGCATTTAAGTGATTTTATAGCCTCTGTTACCTCAGTCTGTGTTATCGGGGTGTTTAGCGCCTCCTGGTCTCCCGGAGTGAGGGTGGGCATATCACATTTATCGAAGTACTGTTTAATCTTATCTTTATCTATATTCTTGTTTTTCGCGTATAGATGCTCGTAAAAATCCTTGAATATGTTAGCAATTTTAAGTGGGTCGGAGCAGGACGTTCCCTTGTCATCCACTAATGAGTTGATTGTGTTTTTCTGCAGCTTAAATTTCAGGTACGCCGCTAAACCCCTCCCGGCCTTGTTAAATTCGCAGACCTTATAGCGTTTC
Source organism: Lissotriton helveticus (assembly GCF_964261635.1). NCBI lineage: Eukaryota > Metazoa > Chordata > Amphibia > Caudata > Salamandridae > Lissotriton > Lissotriton helveticus. Next base: position 1,478,156,140 of record NC_136065.1, read on the forward strand.
CTTCTATCCAACCATACCCCAGCCCTTTCACTTATAATTTTGTTGTATGCGTATTTTTGGTTAGTTAGTTTATTTAGAGTCACTTCAGACCTGTTCTGTATATATCTGGCCTCTAATGCAGCAATGTCCACTTCTAATGTCTCCAAGGCTGCGTTGTAGTTTTTATTAATGGCGGACTTGAGTTTAATGATTATGCCACGTATAGTACTCTTCAGGGCCTCCCAACGGGTGTAATCAGTAGTTTCCCCTCTTTTGTTGTCCGTTAGATAATCATTTATTGCATCTTCAATTAATTTTATGTGTTTCTCATCTCCTAGAATTTCATCATTTAGCCGCCATAAGGATTGGCGAAGAGTCGGCTTTATATTAGATACCGTGAGGGAAATGCATGAATGATCTGATATGACCCTCGCTTCTATACTCGTGTCTTCAATTCTAGCTAAGGCATTTTTAGTAATGAATAAGTAGTCGATTCGTGAGAATGAATCATGTGGAGGGGAGTAAAATGTGTAGTCCCTGCCATCCGGATTTTGTATACGCCATGAGTCTACCATATTGAATCTGCTACAGAGTTTGGTGAAGGCCTTATGTGCCCTACTGCTGCGAAATGGGCATTTAGAGTCTCTGTCTAGGGTGGGATCAACCGGCAAATTAAAGTCACCCGCTAGAATGTGCACCGCTGTGTCAGGGACAGTATCCATCTGCTTTGTGAGCTCCGACCAGAATGATAGATCGCATGTGTTTGGGGCATAGACGTTCGTAATGTAGAACTCGGTGTCATCTTTAAGTAATTTGGTCGTGACCCATCTGCCTTTAGTGTCAGTTGTTGATGAAATGACTTCTACATTAGACTTCCTAGCGATCAATGTCACCACCCCATTCTTCTTTTTAATGGCTTCGGATCCCACTACCTCTGTGAAAAATGTGTTCCTTAATGTGTGAAGTAGTTTGGCCACTAGCTTCGACTCCTGGAGAAAGGCAATGTCACTTTTCTGCCTACGAAGGTAGTTCAGAATTTTCTGACGTTTAACAGGTTGGTTTAAACCCTTCACATTAAGTGATACTATTTTCAAGTTGCTGAGTGTTGTAGATCCTACGGGTGTATCAATTACTTGTGTCATCTTAATTGTGTATCAGAACATATATGATCAGCGGTTGGACATGTGTGTCTGAGTATATCAGACCGTTGGTTACTACTAACATGGTTTTTGACAGACTCCTTATACAATCCCTCAGTCAACCTTCCCTGTGACTTCCCCGCTACGATCCGCCTATCCGGTAAGGCTCGGTCAGAACCTCTGGGGCCGCTTTGCATCCAAATTAGCTTGTAAGCGTGAGTACCAGTGCGAATTAAAGTAATAGTTGAGACAAAAAGAAGAAACAGAAAAAAACATCTCAAACCTAACCCCTTCCCTCCTCCCCTCCCAACTCCCCCCACCCTCTCCCTCGACCCACCCTCCCCACCCCAATTATAGAAATAGGACATGGCGATTCAGGAACAACAACAGCGAACTTCGCCTCCATAGCAACTTTCAAATTGACATATAATGAGAGCTACATTAGATTTTTAGTTCTCAAACAACTTTAACTGGAATCCTATATGGCTCGGACAGGCCATTGCGTCTATATTTGCATCTATATTTAGGACATATAGTGCACAACTTATACAATCTATCGATCTTTGGTACACTAGGGTATCCCTGAGTATCTCTGAGTATCTGAGTGTCTTAGAAAGTCCAATGGTACTATGCATAATGCAAGTAAGTAGTAAGTAAGGTAGGGTAAGGTAGCATTGGCATTACTCCTAAGAGACAACATCCCATGTAAGCCCAGTGGAGACATTATATGACAACCTGTTCGCTGCCATGTAATAGGAGGAAACCACATCATGATACATCAATATCTGTTAAATTGCGCTACCAATACAAATAGCTCTGTTGCCACCATGTCACTGTGATATTATGTGGCGACTTACCGCACCATCATAAGGTAGGTTAGCAATCTGGAACCCTAAACAGTAAGGGTTAATCTGCAAGTTTGTCGAGTGCTGCCAAACAACAAAGTAGACCTTATAGCATAAACATTCGAGGAAGAAGGCAACCTGGAGAAAGAAAATGCGTATCAATCTCTTGACTCTTCTAGACACTTTTAGCCAGTACCAGATGCACCAGCCGCCTCTGTTGTTGATACATCCATGCGCGCTTCTTCTGCGTTACTCAGCAAGCGTTTGAGCTTAGTTGGATCCGTAAAAATGTGGGATACTCCTTGGATAGTCACTTTGAATTTGGCCGGACCAACAAAACCATACTGGTGACCCAAAGACCGCAGTTGTGGTCGTAGTGCAAGGAAGGCTTTCCTTAAGTCTACCGTCTCTTTACTGTAGCCTTGAGAAATGTAGATCTTGTTTCCCTTCCACAGAACATGGTTGCTTTTACGCACAAAGGCAAGAATTTGTTCTACGTGTTGGTACCTCAGTGGTTTGCAAATGATAGCTCTTGGACCTTTTTGACTTTTTGTAATCCTGCCTGGGACTCTATGCGCCCTATCAAATTCCAGCGGCTGGGCAAAAGTAAGGTTGGTTGCTTGTGTGAACCAAGTCTCCAAGAAGGCAATACAAGAGCCATGGGGCTCCTCTGAACTTTCTGGAATGCCAAAAATTCTAAGGTTACCCCTCCGATTTCTGTCCTCTAATTCCGAGAGTCTCCTCGTAACTTGTTCGGAGGCTATAGTGAGATGTTTGAGAGCTCCACATGTCTTGACCTCTGTGTCCTCGAGCTTACTGATCCTCGATTCAGCTTCAGTGATTTTAGAGTTGATATCTTTAATATCTTGCCTGATGGCCACTACATCTTCTTTTGTGGACCTAGCCAAATCACGTACTTCCTCCAGTCTATTGAGTATGGTGTCTATGGCTTCACTAAAGTCTTTCTTGCCCTTGAATGGTGACACCGGGTTTGGTGGCTCTGCCTTAGGGCGTTTGAGACCTTTATTATTTTCTTTGTCGCCCATGATCCTCGTCTGCTTAAGTCACCGAGTCGATCTACCTTCCGATGATGAACAGTTGTATAGGCACTTCGTATCAGTACCACAGTGCGCTTGAACAGATTGATTCGCCCACCACAGCCCAGGAGTCAGTCTGTCGCGGTTCTCTATTGATTTAGAGCTAGATTCAACGAACCACGTTTGGAGCCACAAACACCGCTTGCATTACAATAATCCTCCTTTCGTCATAGGGTCACACAGCTTTCATTGAGGTACATGCATCCCCAGCGCATCAGACATTTCTCACAGTATGCAACTGCACGTGAGGACCAGATTTTGCGGTTGATTCCCGCCACTTGGACGGACCGTATCTACTTCTGAGCAACAGCGACATGTATTTTGCGCATTTTTAGACCAGAACCTAAACAGTCACGCTTGAGAACATTTTGGGTGCTTGACATGTGAGTTCAGGCTATCGTGAGCTTATTATCCTTATTTCCGTCAATAAGAAAGACTTTTATTAACATTCAGTCATTTGCACTATATTGTACACACTGCAGCCTACTGTTTCGTGCCCCTGCTGACCTTTATAGACCGTTATTTAGTGGAAATACAGTTTTGATTACAAAGGTGATTGTGCCCCCGCCATTTTGTGTGCCCCGAGCAGCTTCAGCTTTTGCTTGTGAATTGCGTCAGCAAACGGCGTGTTTTGGTGAAATCGTCTGTTCTAAAGACCGAGGTTTGCACTGTGGTGGCAGCACTGTTAGCTCTGTTAGATGTGTTGCTCATTAGCCTTTACCAGCTCAGCACCAGCACCTTCACAAAATTCATTGATCAAGTTGGGAATGCATTTCAGACCCCATTATTAGCGTCTCCCAAGCCTTACAGATCACACCAGAGCACGCAGGATAACAGATCGAGAAAACGTTATGCCGCCATTTTGAAAATTATGTCCTCATTTATCCGGTCGAGTTAAGGGGTATTTTCGCTACGGTTTTGCGCTTACAGCGCACTTACTGTTCTTGTTGTTCTTACTGGACCCCCTTGTGGATGGTAACTCGTCCCCTGCGGTCGCCAGGGTAGATTGCGGCATGCGCCGCTTCAGGCAGCCATCTCGTCCGCCGCCGCTCGTATCCGGCACTGCATTGCTTCAAGGTGTGGGAGAGGCGGATGAGATTTTCCACCCTTTCCCACGGGTGAAATCAGGTCAGGCTTTTACTGTGGGCGAAGGGAGCCTTCCGACGCCAGAAACTTCGTTCAGGTGAAGTGAAACCCGGCTCTTGTAGCTCTCAGCTCCATCTTAGTCAGAATGCTGCGGAGGAGCGAAGAGTCACACCGCCATTCCTCCCGGCGTCCAAGCCACGCCCCCCCCACATATAAAAATTCTATAGTTTAATTACTGATATGCGCCGTGAACTTCAAGTTTAGTTCATTGCTATTAATTAAGGTGACAAACCTTTTTGCTTCCTCTGTAGTGCCCTTCCAGACCACACAAACATCATCTATAAATTGCCACCAATGTTTTACATGAGTGTCCCACATAGTTTTATGTTGCACCATGAGGACATGCTCCTCCCATTAGCCCACATGCAGGCATGTGTAACTGGGGGAGAAGCATGCCCTCATATCCACTCACCTCAATTGTTGATATATACATCCCTGTTGAAAAGAAAATAGTTATTTTTCAAACACAGTTCAGTCATTGTAATAATCATTCGATTGTGTTCGTACAGATGTATAGGTCTTTAGGCCAGGAAGTGGTTGACAGCTTTGATCTCGTCACTGTGATGACAGCTACTATATAAGGATGTTATATCCATCACTATGAATAAAAAATCTTGCTCCCATTTTATTTCTTTCAATTTTCTTAAAACGTTACCTGTGTCTTTAATGAATGATGGTAACTCTAATACAAATTCCTGCAGAAAGAAGTCTACATATTTTGACATAGGTTGAAAACGACTTTTTCTGGCCGAGATGATGTACCTCCCTGGAATTGGTGTGGTGCTTTTGTGGAATTTCGGTATGCAATACAAGACAGGAGTTATAGGGTGTTAATTTTTCAAGTAATTCACTCCATTTTTGGTTAGCAAACCTGTACGTTTGCAATGAGCCAACTCATGAAATACTGTCTCTTTTACTTTACGTAAATCCTGGACAGATGCTTTTCTGTAGCAAGCTACATCTTCCAAATGCTGTTTGGCTTCTTCCATACACTGTTGTTTAGGCCATAAGACAATGTTTTCTGCCCTTATCCGCCTTGTTGATTACTATTTCATTGTTATCCCCAATTTCTTCATTAAGTTTGAATATTGTACCTCGTGATGTTTCCTTTGATGTACCTTTCGATTGATTGATTTGTTCACTTTCTTCAGCTCATCCATTACTCTCTCGCTGAATACATCAATAGCATCTTTAGGCATAATAGGTACAAATGTAGAGGCTGGGCGGAAAGGGCTAAGTGCTGTGCTGCTGATATTGATACCAACTTCCAACATATCCTGTTGTTTCGTATTAGTAGAGTTATCATCGTCATTGGCTAGAGAATGTAATGGTCTCAATGTTTTTACATCAGTTGCCTATAGATTTGTACCTATATCCTCGGTAGTTATTTCATTGATGTTGTAAAATTTCCTTTGTTTTAATTTCGAACATATGTATAAAAGTCAACTTTTGATTGTTTAAATAAGTTAATCCAAGGGATAAAAGTTGCATCTCTGCAGATGTTAAGGCAGTATCCATTACAATGATGATCATATTATCAATGTAATGGATACTGCCTTAACATCTATCAATGCCCCTCTGTTTATGCTGTTGCCTTGATTTCCTCCTCCTCTCCCTCCTGCGTTGGTTCCTCCTTCTCCCTGTTTGGGTTGAGGATTACCAGGATGTAAGGTCTGTCATCGGTACTGCCTTAAATAATATAGCTCCTCTGCTGGTGTGAGATTGGTTGCCAACATCTCTCGCAAGCCTTGTCCTGGCTCTGTACTATCCTCAGAATCGCTACTGTTGGGATTAGAGCTTACATCTAAATTTGAAGTTTCAAGAACATTGCCTATTTGTGTGTTTTGTGGGGCAATAAACATTTTAGTTGTCAATGATTGTCTCTTGAATGGGTTAAATTTTTGGGAAAAGGTGAAAACTCTTCCTGTCTCGTAATCATTCTTATCTTGTGCGAATTTGAAGCTTTCCTTGCCTTTAATTACTTGCTCAGTAGGCCAAGGACTTCCACTTCCAAAATGAAGGTGTGAACCAGAGACCAGATCCTCGTGGAGTGGGAATGGTCTGTAAGGACAGACAGGAAGGATAGGGGTTGGTCCTTGAGAATTACCTAGGGACTCAATCCATCATGATCATCTCTCAACTGGTGGAACCGTTTATGAGGAGCAGAGGATGGCAGAGAAAGTATCTGCAGCTGCTGCTGGCATTCCCTAGATCCACCTCTGCCCCAAAAGGAGCAGTACATTTGTTTTGGTGGTTCTTATGGTTGTTTCTGCAGGGACTGTTGTGCCCTGGAATCATCTCAGAGCTTATTGTCTGCTGGCAGAATTGACTCACTGGAAAGGCTGGGCTCAGCAAGCAAGTCATAGATCTGCTCTTATTTAAAAGTACTGGGGCAGAGTCAGACTTTTCTCTAAACAGGCACTTGCAATCGAATGTCATGCCCATGACGGTTGCCTGAACATCTCCTTAGAAGTCAGTGGAACGCATTCAACGCATTCAAGAGTAGCAATGCAGTATGACAGCCATGCTAATGGGTAGGATACGGCACCGCAGAGTCCACACCACCATTGAGGATCCAAACCTTTGTTGACAAATCAATGCTTTTTTTGTGGTCTAAAAGGTTGATAATAGAATTGTTGTCAATTCCCAAAGAGCAAAGACAAAATGGCCCACGAGATCGGTGAGGTGGAAATCTCTGTTCTGAGGGAGAAGTTGCCAGAGGAAAAGCCTTCACGGGTCATAGTGTCGTCGACTTTCAGCCTAGGAGTACTGTGGGAAAGGCATCTGAGTTCAGATATGAGGAAGCCTGGATTACCAGACATTTGGGTGAACAATGTGATGGCAGGATGAAACTGAGGATCACCTTTGACAAGACTATGTTGTCTGGATATTTCTCTGTGGACTGTGGCCGTATAAGGGTTTCTCCCAGAGCCTCATTAAATGGTAACAATGCCATTGAGGTACAGTGTAAGATCTCCGTGAAAACATCAGATGAGGCATCTGCAGAGGGCAGTATCAATTCTAAAGCTTCTGCTTATTTTCGTGCCATTTCTTAATACAGTCGTAAAAAAGAGACTTCTTTTGAGGGAAGAACAGAAGGGTAAGGGATGTTCCCTTCAAGTGCAAGCCACTAGTGTTTTATGAATCAAGATACAAGCCATCATCAGTATTAGAAATGGGAATGAGATTATCAGTCTCATCTTCTGTGTGATCATAGCCCTTCATCAGCAACTGCATAAGCATTGAATTTCAGCCAAACATCTCCAACCAAATCTTGAAGCCTTAGGAAGGTGATACACCGAGACTTCATGAATATTACAAGCTTTACTTTCCCTTCAGCCACTCAAATTATGCCAGAATGGAAAAGGTGATACATGGAATGCTTGGATTGATCTCAGTCACTGGTAGTTACTCTGGCCGCAACCCAGTACATCATTATTTTGAACACCATGCCATCTCAGTTTGGACCATCTATAAGCAAATCAATCTTGACCCTGCTCCAAAGGGAACAGTCTAGCCAGGACTGCCAAGCCACGCCCTCCTTGTTACTCCCATTATGTGAGCAGACATCAAAGGTTTTGAGGGCAGCCCCATAATCTGCTCCCAGGGGAGCATCTGTGTCGGAACCAAGGGAGGCTCTGAGCAAAGGGGAGACTATATCATGGCAAGCTTCAATGATTTCTTAAGAGTCTAGGGTATAACCTGCAGGAATGGGCTCCTCATTGAGGATTAATACCGAGGTGAGGCAGCTGTCCTTAACAAATCCACTATCGCCAGATGGAGGGTCTCCGCCTCTGCAGGGTCAGCTGACAAAACCATTATATAACAAGGAAAAGAAATGTGTTGGGGAGTGGCACTGAGACTCCAACTTCAGGAAGAAGGAGCTTTCTCTTTTCCAAAGCATTTTTTGGGAAGATATTTTAAGAGACTGGTCAAAGTCAGAAGACTTACCTCAAGGTAAATGGAACAGGAGGAGACATTTGGCCTAGTTGGTGTCAAAATACTGAGTAATTTCATAGATTAAGCAACTCAAGAGCTCCAGACCTGCATCGATTAGGGGACTGCCTCCCCTAGACAATTTCTCACCCACCTGTGGACATACTGGTCTGTGTCCACAACTTTATGGAGAAGGAGGCAATCCTCAAGGCAGCCCGATCGGACCAGAAGATACAATTTTGCGGTCACTCCCTCCAGCTATTTTAAGACCTAGCAGCCTCCACTCTCCTGAAACGGAAGGAGTTCCGCCCGGTCACCGGACATCTCCGCTCACGGGGCATCTCCTACTCCTGGGGTCACCAATTTTGCCTTATTTTCAAACTGAACAGCAAAACTCACCAATTACACTCTTTGTCAGAGGCTTATAAAATCCTTGAGATCATACCCTCCGATGCGGTCTCCCTGCTCCCTTCCCAGGAGGAGAGGGTCGGGACAGGAACAGCTGGCAAAAGAGAGGTCAGAGTTGCTGCGCTCCCTCTCCAGCGGAGACAAACAAGATGCTGATCCCCCCCTCATAACGCACTGTGCATTGGCAGAAGGGTTGCTGACATAGGAGTGGGGGCAGAGGCGTTAACCCATTTTGAACAGTGTTGGCTCGCTCTACCCCGGTAACCCCCATGGACCTAGACTTCCAATCACGAAAGACTTTACGGACTACCAGTTTAATTTCGTTTTTTTGCTTCTTGTGGAGGGTTTTTGTATTGTTACAAGGTTTCCCTTCCGACTGACCACTTATGGGCCTAAGGATGTATCTGAGCATCACTGTACGACGTATCTACCATTCTGGGCCCCCCACTTACGCTCGTGTAGTTTTCACCACCATTTGTACTATGGAGGTCTTAAAAGATCTGCAATACTTTCTTTTTTAGTAAACTTACAAGGGGATATTTGTCTGCTTCAGGAAACGCATTTTCTAGTACAAGACACCCATACAACGCATACTAGGAGATTCCCAAACAAGTTTCGGTCGTCAGGAGGAAGAAAAAGGGGTGGGGGGGCAGTTATTTTCTCCAGTCGCTTTCAGGGGATAATCTTAGGTACTTGTTTTGAGATTAAGGGTCACTTAATGGCCATCCAGGTGCAACTAGGTACACCTCATTTCACGATAGCTTCACTATACGACCCCAACGAATGACAGGAGAAATTTATTATGGAGGCAATCGCAGGGGTTCTTCAGACCCCGGATCAGGCTAACCTTCTGGGTCGAGACTTTAACTTAATCATGGACTGGGGCCCGGAACATTCCGGACATCGGACAGGACAGGTAAGGGCCTTCTCCCCATAGGGACTGACATGGCTAGCAGATTGCGGCTACGCAATGTGTGGCGCCTTCAACACCCTGATGAGCGGGACTATACGTTTTACTCCGCGGCACACAAAACCTATGCCAGCCTAGATAATTTCCTGGCCTCTCCTTTGGCATGGGCACAAACCATAGACTCTTCCATTGAGCCCCGCTCCCTATCCGACCACGGAGCAACAACACTCACCTTTACAACTCACCCTCCCCCTTTCAGCGACCACCCTGGCGCCTGCATGAAATACTGTTGCATTCCCCTGACGCTGTGTCCTCAATCATACAAACGATCACTGACTACTTAGAAGTTAATGATTCAGGTGAGGTTCCTCTTTCCTCAGTCTGGGAAGCCCTCATGGTTGGTCTTATAGCGAAAGAAAAAACACACAAGATGATGGACCGAATCTTGCACAATGGCAAAACATTCACCCCCAGTCACAGATCTGGGTTTAATCCATCGTTATTTTGCTCACCGAGCCACCCCAGTTCAGACATGGCCATCTGCAAATCAGTCTTGACCCTGTGCCTCATGGGAACAGTCCAGACCGAACTACCAAGCCATGTCTTCCCTGGACCGGAATCAAGCATCCTAGGACCGGTTTATGGCTATCAGCCGTCATCAGCCAGGATAGCTTGACTCCAGTGGTCGTAGTGAGCACGGGACCCACGTCTGGGGTGAATGTTTTGCCATTGTGCAACATTCCGTCCATCATCTTGTTTGTTTTACTGTTCACCCTATGTGGGAAGGGTATGCTCAGATGTGGGTCCCGTGCTCACTAGGCCACTGGAGTCAAGCTATCCTGGCTGAAGACGGCTGATAGCCAGAAACCGGTCCTAGGATGCTTGATTCCAGTCCAGGGAAGACGTGGCTTGGCAGTTCGAGCTGGATTGTTCCCATGAGGCACAGGGTCAAGACTGATTTGCATATGGCCATGTCTGAACTGGGGTGCCTTGGTGAGCAAAATAACGATGGATTAAACCCAGATCTGTGACTGGGGGTGAATGTTTTGCCATTGTGCAACATTCTGTCCATCATCTTGTTTGTTTTGCTGTTCACCCTATGTGGGAAGGGTAAGCCCAGACGTGGGTCCCGTGCTCACTAGGCCACTGGAGTCAAGCTATCCTGGCTGAAGACGGCTGATAGCCAGAAACCGGTCCTAGGATGCTTGATTCCAGTCCAGGGAAGACGTGGCTTGGCAGTTCGAGCTGGATTGTTCCCATGAGGCACAGGGTCAAGACTGATTTGCATATGGCCATGTCTGAACTGGGGTGCCTTGGTGAGCAAAATAACGATGGATTAAACCCAGATCTGTGACTGGGGGTGAATGTTTTGCCATTGTGCAACATTCTGTCCATCATCTTGTTTGTTTTGCTGTTCACCCTATGTGGGAAGGGTAAGCCCAGACGCGGGTCCCGGGCTCACTAGGCCACTGGAGTCAAGCTATCCTGGCTGAAGACGGCTGATAGCCAGAAACCGGTCCTAGGATGCTTGATTCCAGTCCAGGGAAGACGTGGCTTGGCAGTTCGAGCTGGATTGTTCCCATGAGGCACAGGGTCAAGACTGATTTGCATATGGCCATGTCTGAACTGGGGTGCCTTGGTGAGCAAAATAACGATGGATTAAACCCAGATCTGTGACTGGGGGTGAATGTTTTGCCATTGTGCAACTTTCCGTCCATCATCTTGTTTGTTTTGCTTATAGAGAAAGCGGCTCATGACAACAAAGCCCGGAGGGATAAGAGGGAGGAGCTCGGTAAATCGGTACTAGAACTTAAGTTCATTCATTAACGCACAGGAGCTCCCCGAATCTGGAGCAAGCTGGAACAGGAGAAACTTCAACTTAAGCACCTCGATCTCGACAGCTGAATATACCATTCTTCGCCTCAAACACAAATTCAATGTAGGGACTAATAAAGGGGGTTGGATGCTAGCCCATTGCCTGCATAGCAAGCAACATTAAAACGCAGTCAAAGCCATTCATACGCGATCGGGCCTGATGACATCTGATGCCTTGGACATTGCAGCAGAATTACAGGTGTTTTATGCTAATCTGTACAAGGTAGACCACATAGCAACGTCAGCCCACAGCTCTATGTCCAGTCTGCTGCGATCCCCCCGCTTCCACCTGTGGAATCAGAGACACTTGATCAGCCCATCAGAATAGAAGAGGTGATCTCTGCGATGGCAAGGCTGAAACCCATGAAATCACCAGGCCCGGACGGGTTCAGCTCAATTTTTTACAAGACGTTTTGCTCTGAATAAGCGCCTCTGTTGACCCGCCTTTTTAATTCCTTCATGGAGAGCGGAATGCTGACTGAATCTTTGCTGCAAGCTTCTATATCGGTAATCTCAAAACCCGGGAAATATCCCCGGCAGTGCAGCTCCTATCGCCTGATATCCTTGCTCAATATGGAAGCAAAACGGTTTGCTAGCATCCTGGTGCACCACCTCAATTCCCCTGATGCCTGGCCTGGTCGTCCCATACCAGGCTGGGTTTATCCATTCACGTCAGTGTAGGGATAACACCAAGCATGTTTGTCACCTCATCAACAAAATCCAGAGCTCCCGGGAAGAAGCCTTCTTACTGGATATAGACGCAGAGAAAGCATTTGATAGAGTGCACTTGCCCAATCTGTTTGCAACTCTTAGGTGCTTCGGGGTGGGTGAGCATTTTATGAACTGGGTACACAATATATACAGCGCGCCAAGTGCAACTGTTAGGTTAATGGAGTGAGCCTTGACAGGTTATGCGTGGAGTGAGGAACAAGGCAGAGCTGCCCACTTTCCCAGCTCCTCTTCGTTCTATACATGGAACCCTTTGCTCAAAGATTGAGAGAAGACCCCAACGCGGTGGGCATTACGATTTGGAGCTGATCAACATCTAATTAGCCTCTACGTGGACTACAGTAAATTTTCCGTTGCCCGGCCCCTCTCCTAGCTCCCTGCTATCATCTCTGAGCTGGATGCATTCGGGTCTGTGTCAGGTTTCAAGATAAACCTGCTGAATCGCAAATTTAAAATCTTACCATCCAACCAGACACGGAGAAAGCTTTACGCACACTGTCTGATTTTGAAGGGGTGGAAGCCGATTTCCCATACCTGAGAATAGCTTTGGCGCGGAGCCTCACTAAAACCGTGCACGCCAAACTACTCTAGACTCAGGGCCACAATCCGTAAAGACCCGGGTAGCCGTGGTTAATATGAACGGGCCTTTTTCATCTTCCAGACGCTTCCTCTCTCTTCCCCCCTCCCGTGGAGCTGAGTCAGCTCCAACGAGACATATATAGCTTTATCTGGGGAGGTATGAGACCCAAACTACAGAAACAACTACTGTAACGCACCAAGCAGGAGGGGAGTCTGGGGGGTCCTGAATGTCTTGCGCTACTAACAAGCAGCCCAATTGAGTTATATGATAGAGTGGAATCACCCAATGACAGAAAAGCATTGGGTCTTTATGTCTTTACGTGGGCTCGCACATCTGGAGGGAGGTTTGGCTTTCCCGGGCCCACAGAGCTTGGGGACTCTACTCATCCCTGGTTACTAGCCCTATATTAAAAATCTGGGATTGGGTGGTGAGCACCGTTGGGATCTCGTCATTCCCTTCTCCGATGACCCCATTAGTCACAAACCCGGAGTTTCCTCCAGGGTTATCACTGGGTTTTGCCAAATGCTGGCTGGCAGTTGGCTGTAAGAGGGTCAGCTGCCTCTTCGATCCCAACAGCCCCATCCCTTTTGACCAACTTAAATTACAATACTCTTTATCGGAACATGTCAGGTTCACCCACACCCAACTCACCCATTGGTTGCTCAGCCCAGACAGGCACCCTAAAGCAAGCAGACCTATGACCCCCTTTGAAAAATGGCTGTTCCTCAAAACAGATGACAAGAAAATGACCTCAGAAATCTTTCCCTTCCTGATGAAAGCACCTCCTAAACATAGGACTTCGCTGGGAGGCAGAACTTGGGCGTAGTCTCTCTGACAAAGACTGGGGAGACATACTCTATGGAGCCCACCACACGGCATATAATACAGGTCACACTGAAACAGCCTATAAATTAGCTTATACTGGTATTATACCCCGGCGGGCATCTAGAAATGGAATACGCTTTGTGATGGTCAGTAGTGGGGAGGCAACCCAGGGACACTAATACACCTCTGTGGAATTGTCCCAAGCTCACAAGATTCTGGGAGTTAATTATGAATGACAGACAGCGCTTGTAGAATAGGGATGTCCCGATTCCCCGCCTACATACTCCTGGGGCTCCCCAATGCTCTCACTTACCTGCTCCAGTCCACTAGGGAGCGACAGATAGCTTTGGCCCTTAATGCTGCGCACCGGCTACTCATGGCAAACTGGGGCTCAGACAAACTTCCAAACCATAGGCAATTTTATATGTTACGCTACACCTGTTTTACTTTGATCTCCCCGTCGGGATGCAAAGCCTTCAGAGCACTCATCAAATCAATACCACGGTCGTGGTTTTCTCCGCAATACATGATAATTCCTGTACTTTTATTGCACTTGGTTGACCTTCACCTTTTGCCTCCCATACGCAGCCGGTCCAATCTGGGTTGTAGGCGACAAGCTGTGTATTCTTCCCCTTAGCTTGTGACCACCTCTTTATTGAATCAATCTCTGCCTTTTAACATGCATTTGAATGTAGCAACCTGCCTAATTATTTGTCAATAAAAAAAGATTTGATCCCAAACATAAAATGCCACCCTCCCACTAACACAAGCACATCCCAAACCTTGAAGTAATTCTCATGCTTGTTCAACTTATAACTAACAGACGAGCAGTATTTGTGGTTATGAAAAATTTATTTGAGGTATGCCCATATCTATGTTGGAACTCTTCCTTGTGAAAGCTCAGATAAGTATCATAATCTGAAGGCAGGGTCACTAGAGAACCTCTTAACAACAGGCATATCTAACACTAAAGTTTTATTACTTGCGGTACTGTCTTCATAGTGGATAGTTTATTGTATACATTTGATGTTGCAAACCAGTGTACTCTCAAAATCAAAGGGAGCGGAATATTATTCTGCAATGTTGGGACCACAATATGAGCTCGCTTAACCATCCTACTTCATAATCACAACTGCTTCTGTAAAAGAATCAGAAGGACTTAAAACTTATATGTAAACTGTGGGTTAAACTGAATATACACAACACATCCCAATTTAACAAAAAGATCTAGATAGTGACACAAATAAAAAGCAGATGTAAATGTGATGAAGAGATATGACAGATTAGATTACTAGCCAGTCCAACTGAGATTTGTTGACAATCATTGGAATGAAAGAATCCCATGTGAGAAAGACTATTCCTTTTTCAAAGCCCAGCTATAAATTGTCGGTCTTTAGGTTTGTTAACGAAGTAAGGCAATTGAAGGGTGCAACAAACTGTGCGATTCTCTAAACGTAATGCTCAAAGAGCTGTAGATCCTGAAGTCTCTGTATGGTTTGAGGATCTTTTGACATATGGAATAGCATCCTAGGAGCTGGAACCAGACGAAGAGTGACTTCTTGAGTTTTATGTTAGGTTACATAGATTTTTATAGCACTGTTTTGCCATAAGAATAGCCTTGCAGTTTTAGGTCCCCAGTTTATTAAAACTGCCCGGTACTAAACAACACAGCAATATATCCTTCAGACGATACAGTTATAAGCAACCAAATGTTCGAAAAATTGGAAAAGTAGCTTTCTTACTTTAGGAACATGGGGGTTAAATTCCACAGCCCTGTGAATGGCTTCCACTGCATTCATTTCGGCTGTGCTGAGCCCTCTTCTGGAGGCTGTTTCTGGAGAGAATCTAGAAGCATGGAAACACAATATCAGCAGAAGCGACCCGTTCATTTCGGAAACACAACACCCAGGTTCAGAGTTTTTTCCCAATTAAGGGTAGAGCGATCTGCGACAAAGCTGGCAACGCATTTAGGTGCACTTCACAGTTGTTCACCTACCCAGTAGTTTAAACAGCCAAATGCTGCAATTCTTCCAAATGTGCTTTCATGGGATCTTTAGAAAGCCTACAATCCAATTTCAAAAGGCAAGACCAACCATACATTGACTATTTTTAAGCAATATTTTCTGAGATTTTCAAAATCATTAATGCTCACAGAACAGAGCTCCAATATTAATAGCAAAACCTAAAGAAAGGATAATATATACCTAAATCAATCTACCTAAAGTAAATCGGATGAACCCAACACGTAAAACACTTTACTCATTCAGGACACAGAGATATCCTCTTACGCCTTTTCGTGGGGAAGGGCAAACATTACGTAGACCACCTTCTGCACAGACAGTTGCTCAAAAGATTTTAGTACTGCTGCAAATGTCCTTTCCAGAGAACTCTCGCCCCTAAACATAGCCTCAAAGTATGAGGTGGGCAGATGTATATGCTGGGATACCACGTGATTGCTAGAAGAGGGCAACCCAATACTCCCCAAGGAACTGGGTAATATACATTCATAGAAAAATTGCGCCTTGAGGTATTATTTTCTCTTATTAAGTCTTTTTATCACATGTCATATATATGTACAGTCACTCCAAAGAACATCAGAAAACGTGGTATTTCAATTCAGAATTTTATATCATATCTGAAATCAATGTATTTATTTAAGTTTTTTTATATAAATAAGGCAACACAAAAAACACTACTACATTCAGTATATTCCAAGTAGTGTGTTACACCGTTGGTATAATATGTACAAACCATATATACACATAGAATGCTACTGTAAATACAGTCAGCTCAGTCCATCACTTTCTTTTTTAACAAATCCTGTTGTTGGTGATTCCTAACCCAAAACGGTGCCTGGGCGTCGACGTTTCGGTCTTTACTGTATAAATCACACCAAGACCATCATCAGGACTAATGTTGCACAAAATATCTACAAAGAAATATATACAATATGTACAATCAGTCTCTATACAACCACATTCAAATGTCCAATATATTTAATCGTCTGCTGACATTATACCACCACCTCACCCGGTGTGACAGAATATATAAAACCACTACCTGGCTTAATACTCACTGAAAAAATATTCACTGAAAAATATTCACTCTGAAGTATCCAGATCCTGCTGTGGTTTCTCCACAATTGTAAATTAAGTACAACTATCGCCCTAAAACCGGTGCAAGAAACATAAAACAACCAATCAATAGAACCACAGACCATACCTATTCAACTTTTATGGCATCCACCTCGGCTCCCTGCTTACCT
Organism: Lissotriton helveticus; assembly: GCF_964261635.1. NCBI lineage: Eukaryota > Metazoa > Chordata > Amphibia > Caudata > Salamandridae > Lissotriton > Lissotriton helveticus. Next base: position 1,478,172,874 of record NC_136065.1, read on the forward strand.
TGATTTAAATCTAAGAGCGTATCTGAAAACGCGAGTCCACAATTTAACTCCGTGTGCATAAAGTGTTACCTAAAAGACACAAGCAAGGAGGTCTACCATCACAATCCTATATCGTTTATTCTGAACACCTTCTGCTACCTAAAAGACAGCGTTTCTACTTACTCGTATGTACCGCCATTGACGGGACCCATCCTCGTCACTTTCACTTCGCGTCTGCTAACAAACGCGCGAGGTAAGATAACAATCTTTCCGTGTAGTGCGCGCATGCGCATACGCCCTAAAAACCGCTAGAAACTGCAGTGGCCATTTTGGAGAGGTCAATTTTGCCTATTAATTCGTACAACTATATATGTACCAAGTATTCCATCACCACACCAGAACCTATACAACAATTATTAAAAACTTTCAGGAATTCTCTCATCTTAATTTCATAATCCTGCTATTGACACGCTATAGGCAAGCGTTCCTCACCTAGGGGGACCACTGTTTAAAGACTATATACAAGACACATTTCCTTTGTTACATAACGCACGCAAGCAACACAACTGATAATCAGAGGGTTGCCAGATTGTGCCATTCCACAAATTGATTCAATCCGTGTTCAACTGTTCTACTCGTCCATATCCATTTGTTCTCTTTTAATGTCAGCAGACGATCCACATTGGTCCTTCTTTTTGAGCCCTTCACCACTTCCAGTACAAACCACTTCATGTCTTTGGGACCATGTGACTTCTGAATGTAATGCTCTACTAATGGTGCTGTCAGTACCCTACACCTGATTCGTGATTGGTGTTGTGATATTCTCTTTCTAATTTCCTGTGTGGTCTTTCCAATATACATCAAGCCACACGGGCACTCGATACAGTAAATGACATTCTTTGTCACACAATTTGAATGATGTTGCAGCATTACTTGTTTACCATTCAGAATACAGGATTTTGTCATTGCAGTGGTATCACATACAGCACATTGTCCACAAGGGTAATGTCCCACAATAGGGGCCAATCCCCATTGGTTCTGGATAGTGTTCATACATGGTTCCCTGTATGTTTTAACCAAATGATCCCGTAAATTCCTGCCTCTCTTAAAAGCAAAACGGGGAAAGCTCAATTGTGGTTCCATTTTCTGTATTAGATGCCAGTTCTTGGATATAATCTTTTTGATTTGGCTAGACTCTGTACCAAAGGTAGTGACACATGCTATTGTGTTTTCAGCCTTCTCTTTGGCTTTATTCTCAGTCAATAGTGCTGCACGGTCATAATACCAGGCCCGCTTAAGAGCCCGTTTAACCATTCTGTGCGGATATTCTCTAGCGCCTAGTTTTAATTGGAGGATTTTAGCCTCTCTGAAATAATCCTCTTTTCGTGTACAGTTACGTTTAATTCTTAAAAACTGGTCAAAGGGGAGATTATCCCTTAAGTTCCTGGGGTGATGACTAGAGTATTTCAACAGAGTGTTGCGAGATGTAGGCTTCGTGTATAGATTAACCACTAGACTACCATTGTCATTGATTACTTGTAGATCTAGGAAATTTATACGCTCATTGCTATACTCAATCGTAAATTGTAAGTTATTATTTTGTTCATTAAGCCATGCATGAAATGATAATAAATGATCCTCAGAGCCTTCCCAAATCAAACACACATCGGCAATATACCTTAGGTATCGTTTGATATGAGTCTCGAAGGGGTTATTATTGTGGATAATCTTATCCTCAAAATCTGCCACGTATAAATTCGCTATGTCCGGGGCAAAAATTGCCCCCATTGCCACTCCTTTACGTTGGCCAAAGAAGTCTTCCTTAAATAAGAAGTAATTACGCTCAAGGGCTATTTTGGCACATTTAATGACAAATTCCACTGGTACCTGTGTGGGACGAGTCTGGGTTTCTAACACTTTCTCGAGAACTTTTAAAGCCTCATTCTGAGGGATATTAGAGTATAAACTCTCAATATCCATGGTAACCAGAATATTCTTTTCCGGATCAAATGGCATCCCTTCCAGGGCATTTATTACACTGATACTGTCTTTAGTGTAAGATTTAGTCAGTGGCACAAAGGGTTTTATAAAATGGTCTACATACTCCGCCAAGGGTTGTAAAATCGACCCACACCCCGCCACACTTGGTCTTCCTGGGGGGTGTTCTGCGTTCTTGTGAATTTTGGGGAGTATGTAGAATGCCGGAATAGTGAACTCATTCTTGTTTAAATAATCAAATTCTTTCTGGCTTAGCCACATTCCCTCCAGGCCCTCTTTACTTGTTGCAAGTATTTCTTTCCTTATCATTTCTGTGGGATCTCCTCTCAGTCTGGTGTAATGTAGGTCATTGTTTAATTGGCGTAAAGCCTCCCTCTCATAATCTGCCTTATCCTGTACTATTATGCTGCCCCCTTTGTCAGCGGGTTTAATATAAATGTCATCACGTTTAGACAATGCATTTAGTATCTCATGTTGTTCCCTACTGAAGTTATACTTTACAAACCTCCTCTTATTATTGAAAAGTTGGTCCAGCTCAACCAGAACTGTATTCTCAAACGTTAGTAGCTCTTTGGGCATTAGGTTGTTAGAAGGGTAGAACGTTGAAGGACACCGTAGACCCGTCACATTATGGGAGTCATTAATGGTCAAAGTTTTATTGAAAAAATGTTTCAAACGTAACGTACGGAAAAACCTGTGTATTTCCATCTGTGTTGTAAAATGGTCATTCCTATTAGTGGGCACATATGACAAACCATGGCTCAAGAGTTCTAATTCTTGTCTCGTAAGTTCATGACTGGAGAGATTAAAAATAGGCACCACCTCCAGCATAGGATTCTTGTCAGGTTTGCCCCACAAGACTCACCTTTGCTTGTGGCGCGATTCCGCAGAGACGACAAGAGCTCCCGTCCCTGTACCCACCTAACCCTCGTGGACGACGAAACCCAGCAGGGATGAGATGGACGCAGGGATGGAAGCCAGGGTGTAGGGTTAAGAATGGCGTGGAGCTGGTGGGGCGTTCCGGTGTCACTGGAAACCAGAATGAGAAAAGATCAGAAAGTGAAGCAGACCCGAAAAGAACCACCCCACCTACACACACAGGACCAGGTACCCCGTGAGGACTTACCAAGGCTCCCGAAACGAAGGTTCCCCGATGAATGCAGCTCCTGTTGTGAATAGCGAGGAAGGCGCTCCAGCGCGTAATCGCCAAGTACAAACTAAAGAAAGCGCTCCTGCGCGTTCACCCCAAGCTAAAACAAAAAGGAAAGCGCTCCTGCGCGGGTAACTGGAAATGGGAATCAACCACCCAGCTTGTGGTATTCCCAGTAAGGGGACAAGGTCTGCAGGCTGAGGTATTCCCTTATAGCGCTCCTGCGCGGTGGGAAGGAACAAAGTAAAAAACCCCCAAAACACAAGTCGGTTAAATGTACACCCTTAGGGCGCTCCTGCGCACCAAGGGTCATGAAAAATAAACAAGGGCTTTCCTGGAACTCCCAGGTAAGAAGTACACCAGCGCTCCTGGAAGGCGCTGTCAAAGACCATGAAGCGCTACAGCGCGGCTTTCTCCCAGAAGCAGAAGGAAACAAGGAGCAGGGCAGCGCGGCTCTCCTGGTATGCCGCGGACACAATGTTGCAAGGCAGCGCGGCTCTCCTGGTATGCCGCGGACACAATGTAGCAAGGCAGCGCGGCTCTCCTAGAATGCCGCGGACACAATGTAGCAAGGCAGCGCGGCTCTCCTGGCATGCCGCGGACACAATGTAGCAAGGCAGCGTGGCTCTCCTAGAATGCCGGTCTCTGGTTCAGCCTGAATTCAGAATCCGAAGCGCTCAGCCGGCGGGAAAAGCGCGGTTTATGCGTTTTCCCCCGGAAGCGCTTCTGTGCCTCGCTTCCCAGGGGCTAGACCGGGTACTCGACTTCCGCCGGAAGTGAGTATCCTGGCCTCCCGTGTGTGTCAGTGGGATGGCCGGCCGTGGCAACGCCGCGAGCCGCGAAAGTACCCACCCCCAGAACAGAACCCCTCCAAGGCCCCCCCCCCGAAGTCAGAAAAGAGAGACTGGGCGAGGACACAGGGGATGACTTAGGTGAAAAGCACGGACCAGAACAGGAGCATGGCGTACATGGGACAAGGGCTCCCAGGATCGTTCATCGGGACCGTACCCCTTCCAGTCCACAAGGTAGAACAGCTTGCCCCTGGTACGACGGGACCCCAAGATAGCCCTGACTTCATATTCCTCCTGGCCCTCCACCACCACCGGAGAAGGGGGCGACGGAAGAGAACCGCCAGACTGAACAGCCCGCAGCAGGGAGACGTGGAAGACCGGATGGATCTTCATGTGTGCAGGCAGGGACAGCTTCATGGCCACCGGGTTGATTACCTTCTCCACCGGAAAGGGACCCACATAACGTGGCAGCAGTTTTTTGGGCCCATGCACATTCAGGTGCCGAATAGACAGCCATACGCTATCGCCTTCGCGATACGCGGGTTCCCGTTGTCGATGGGCGTCTGCCCGCTCCTTGTAGGTGTCCTTTGCTTTGGCCAACTCGAACCGTGCCTTTTGCCACAGGTCGCGCAGTGTTCCATGGTAAGAACGCACGGTGGGTAGGGGGCTGTCCTGAGGCTCTTCCCATGCCGACGTGCGAGGATGGCGGCCATGGAGGCAGAAGAAGGGGGACATGCCGATGGCCGAATGCTTGCTGTTGTTGTACGCATACTCTGCCATCCAGAGCACTTCGGACCATTCTTTCTCGACTGTCAGAAGCAGACAACGGAGGTACTGTTCCATGGTGTGGTTTGTTCTTTCGGCCTGTCCGTCGGTCTGGGGGTGGTACGCCGAGGAGAGACGCACGTCCATCTCGAGTATCCTGCATGCCTCCTTCCAAAAACGGGAAACAAACTGCGATCCCCTGTCCGTTATGACCACGGAAGGAATGCCATGGAGACGAACCACCTCTTGGACGAATATCAAGGCCAGCTCGGCCGCCGTGGGAAGTTTCGTCAAAGGAACGAAATGTGCCATCTTGGTGAGGTGGTCCACGATCGTGAGAACCGTGGTGTGTCCTGATTTGGTGAGTGGGAGCTCAACCACGAAGTCCATGGAGATGGTATGCCAGGGAGAAGGAGGCACGGGAATGGGCTGTAAACGACCAACCGATGGTTCGGATCTGTTCTTGCCAAGCAGGCAAACTGCGCAGTTCGTTACGTGTGCCTTTGTATCCGTCACCATCGTTGGCCACCAGTACTGCCTCCGCACAAGGTCGAGCGTTTTGTGGTAACCGGGATGGCCGGAGAGTACATGATTGTGACACAAGTATAGGGCCTTTGTTTGTTCGGTCATCCCGGTTAGATGAGTCTGGTTTCTTGTCCCTCCTTCTTCGTTTCCTTCCAAGACAACGGGATCGGACCGTGCCGTGTCTGGTTCTGCCTGGCCACTGGAACGAACAGGAGCGATGATGCCCTGGAAATGCTTCTCCGGTAAGATCAGACCAGGCTCCTGGTCCTCGGCGTTTTCTTCCGTTTCAGCCAGCCGCGACAGTGCATCTGCTTTGGCGTTGTCTTTCCCGGGCCGGAATGTAATCAGAAAGTCGTACTCGTTGAAGAACAAGGTCCATCGGAGCTGTCGGGCTGTGAGGGCACGTGCTGATCGTAGAAACTGCAGGTTTCTGTGGTCTGTATAGATGGTCACTTTATGTTTTGAGTCCTTCAGGAAGTGTCGCCATTCCTCGAATGCGGTCTTGATGGCTAGCAGTTCCCGATCAGACACGGTGTAGTTGCGCTCGGCGGGTTGGAGTTTCTTAGAGTAAAAGGCCACGGGATGCAGTCGGCCCGTCTCGCAGTTCCGTTGTGATAGCACACCGCCTATGGCGTCCTTGGAAGCATCAGCCTCCACGATGAAAGGCTGCTCGGTATCGGGGTGCACCAGAACCGGGGCCGTTGTAAACCGTCTCTTTAGTTCCTGGAAGGCGTTATCGGCTTTTTGGTCCCAATCAAATCTTACTCCCTTGCGCAGCAAGCGCGTAATGGGAGCCACCATCTCAGAGAAGCCCGTGATAAAACGACGATAATAGTTGGAAAAGCCGAGGAACCGTTGGACGCCCTTCACCGACTCAGGTGTAGGCCAAGACAGGATGGCTTCCACTTTTTTGTTGTCCATTTGAATGCCTGCCGGTGTGATGATGTGCCCCAGGAACTCAACCGATGTGACGTGAAACAGGCTTTTTTCTAACTTCACGTACAGACGGTGTTTCTCCAGTTGCTGAAGAACAGAACGTACATGATGGACGTGCTCTTCGTTGGTTTGTGAATAAATCAGGATGTAGACGATACAAAAGACGTCGATGAAGTCCCTCAACACCTCATCAATAAAAAACTGGAATGCGGCGGGGGCGTTGCAGAGTCCGAACGGCATGACCTGATATTCGAAGAGGCCGAACTTCGTCCGGAAGGCGGTCTTCCATTCGTCGCCCTTCCGGACCCTGACAAGGTGGTAAGCCCCCCGAAGGTCCAGTTTGGTGTAAATGGTGGCGTTTTTGACCTGGTCCAAGAGGTTGGTTATCAACGGTAGCGGGTACCGTTTTTTAATCGTGATGATATTCATCGCACGAAAGTCGATGCAGGTCCTCAAATCCCCTTCCTTCTTCGACACGAAGAAAAGAGGAGAGGAAACCGGAGATCTGGAGTGACGTATGAAGCCATTGTCCAGGTATTCGTCCAGATAGGAGCGGAGGTGGATGTTCTCTTTTTCTGTGAGCGAGTAGATCCTACTGCATGGCAGCGTGGAGCCGGGAATCAGGTCTATGCGGCAGTCAAAGGATCGATGGGGTGGCAAGGTGTTGGCTCCCTTCTTGTCGAATACACCCGCTAGGTCCTGGTATTCTTTTGGTATGGTTCCTTGGGAAACCATTCCCATCCCTACTACAGGTAACGAGTGTGCCTGTATGACCCGAGGACCTGTCAGGTCGATCTCCGCGTAACATGTGCTATTGCAGTACTCTGATTCAAGACGGACAGTTCTGGTCACCCAATCGATGCGGGGATTGTGCTTCACCAACCAAGGCAAACCCAGGATCACCTTGAACTGAGGGGCATCGATGACGTCGAAACATATGGACTCGGTGTGGTTGTTAGGGAAGATCATGGTCAAGGTCTCTGTTCGGTGTCGGATGGGGCCGGAAGTAAGGTCCGTTCCATCTACGGCCTTGACGGGTTCAGGTTGGGCCTTCGTCACAGTGTCGATACCCAATGCGCGGGAAAATGCTGTATCGATGAAGCAGCCTGTCGCCCCGGAATCCAACATGGCTGTCACCACCCAGGTTCTGCCCGCCAGATTCCGTAAGGACACGTCCATGCCGACGTGATGACTACCGTCGTATACCACAGGGATCGCAGATGTGCATGACGAAGAACCCAGAAGACGGACCCCTGTGTCTACTGGGTTTCCTCGTTTCCCGTCTGGTCTCCTTTGCTGATGGGCAACACGAACGGCCTTCTGCCTCGTGGTCTCGAGGGCTTAGCAGGGCATTCCCGTACAAAGTGGCCGCTTTTGCCACAATACAGGCACTGGTTCTGCTTCCTCCTTTTTTCCCGTTCTTGACTGGTCAGTGGTCCTCTGACGCCTCCGATCTGCATGGGTTCGGACGCTTCTCCCTGGGGAGCAGGTGCTTCTTTGGCTTTCTCGACGCCCTTGTCACCAATGGGCACGAGACGGGTGTCGTTCCCTTTTCCCCTATCGGTCTTTCTTTCCTGTAGGCGGAAGTTCATTTTCACCACCATGTCAATGAAAGGGCCTATAGCTTCGGGCGGATCGGGATACTGCGAGATGAGGTCCTTTAGGTCATCCCGTAACCCCCGATAGAACACTGATACCTTCTTGTCCTCTGGCCAGTGGGCCTCGATGACCAGCCGGTTGAACATGGTGATGTAATGGAGCAAGTCCTGGTTGCCTTGCTTGAGGCCGAGCAACTCGTTGTCTGCAGCCTGCACGAAGGTATGGCGAGCGAACATACGCCGCATAGTTTCCTTAAACGTAGGCAGGTGGTTCAGCATGGGGTCGTCGTTCTCTACCAAGGAGATGGACCACTGAGCCGCATCCCCGCCCATGTAAGAAAGGATGTAGGCGACCTTGGAAGCATCGTCGGGAAAAGCCGCAATTCTAGCCATGAAATGTAGTTGGCATTGATGGATGAATATTCCGTACTTAGTACTATCCCCGTAAAACCGTTCGGGTGGTGCCAACTGCACCGGGTGGGGAGTGACGACCTGGATGGCTGTGTCTTGGCTCGCAGTGGTGGAAGGCCCCCCAAAGGTGAACGTAGGTTGTCTCAACAGGCCGTCTGATCTGGCTCTGGGGCTGGGTGTGGAACCCCAAGGATTAGTGACCCCGGCCGCCATTTGACCCTGTAGGGTCGTTATGTCCTGGCGGAGGGCGAGGTTCTCGGTTTGCATGGCAGCCAGCATGACTGCGATGTCTTGCAGGGTGACTTCCTCACTCATGTCGTCTGGGCGGAATGGTTTACGTGGGCTTCGGATTCTGTCAGGTTTGCCCCACAAGACTCACCTTTGCTTGTGGCGCGATTCCGCAGAGACGACAAGAGCTCCCGTCCCTGTACCCACCTAACCCTCGTGGACGACGAAACCCAGCAGGGATAAGATGGACGCAGGGATGGAAGCCAGGGTGTAGGGTTAAGAATGGCGTGGAGCTGGTGGGGCGTTCCGGTGTCACTGGAAACCAGAATGAGAAAAGATCTGAAAGTGAAGCAGACCCGAAAAGAACCACCCCACCTACACACACAGGACCAGGTACCCCGTGAGGACTTACCAAGGCTCCCGAAACGAAGGTTCCCCGATGAATGCAGCTCCTGTTGTGAATAGCGAGGAAGGCGCTCCAGCGCGTAATCGCCAAGTACAAACTAAAGAAAGCGCTCCTGCACGTTCACCCCAAGCTAAAACAAAAAGGAAAGCGCTCCTGCGCGGGTAACTGGAAATGGGAATCAACCACCCAGCTTGTGGTATTCCCAGTAAGGGGACAAGGTCTGCAGGCTGAGGTATTCCCTTATAGCGCTCCTGCGCGGTGGGAAGGAACAAAGTAAAAAAAAACCAAAACACAAGTCGGTTAAATGTACACCCTTAGGGCGCTCCTGCGCACCAAGGGTCATGAAAAATAAACAAGGGCTTTCCTGGAACTCCCAGGTAAGAAGTACACCAGCGCTCCTGGAAGGCGCTGTCAAAGACCATGAAGCGCTACAGCGCGGCTTTCTCCCAGAAGCAGAAGGAAACAAGGAGCAGGGCAGCGCGGCTCTCCTGGTATGCCGCGGACACAATGTTGCAAGGCAGCGCGGCTCTCCTGGTATGCCGCGGACACAATGTAGCAAGGCAGCGCGGCTCTCCTAGAATGCCGCGGACACAATGTAGCAAGGCAGCGCGGCTCTCCTGGCATGCCGCGGACACAATGTAGCAAGGCAGCGTGGCTCTCCTAGAATGCCGGTCTCTGGTTCAGCCTGAATTCAGAATCCGAAGCGCTCAGCCGGCGGGAAAAGCGCGGTTTATGCGTTTTCCCCCGGAAGCGCTTCTGTGCCTCGCTTCCCAGGGGCTAGACCGGGTACTCGACTTCCGCCGGAAGTGAGTATCCTGGCCTCCCGTGTGTGTCAGTGGGATGGCCGGCCGTGGCAACGCCGCGAGCCGCGACAATTCTCAACCTCATCTGCTACAGTTGTTTCCATCTCTCTTACCACTCGTAATAATTGTTCCTGGTTTGTCGGAACCCCGGGGTATATTGATTCCTGTATTGACCCCTGCGTCCTCCCCGTGCTCGTCCCCGTGGTGGTGTCTGGCCCCTCCCTAAAAAACGGCCTCGACCTTGTCCTCTATTGTAGCCTTGGTTAGAACCCCCTGTTCGGTTGGTACTGTCGTCTGAATTTGACGAAGCTGTATCCGAAAATGTTAGTTGCTTAGGAGCCCAATGTGTCTGACCTTGTTGAAAAAACTCTTTCTTGAGGTAGGGATAGGTGCGTTCCTTTGAATAATACTTTAAATCTTTTTGTAATTTCTCTGTTTTCTTTAGAATGTTATTTTTTAAGAAATCAGCTATCTGCAACTCTAATTTCTTTAGGAACTCCTCAGCATCAGTAACAGTTTGGTCTTCCCTAACTTGTTTTTCCAAATCTGTTATTTCTTATTTGAGTTTATCAATGTGCTTTAGCGCAGTTTCAATTCCCAGCACCATCCAACTGCGCGAGCACTTGTTGGATACAAAACTAAAGCCCAATTTAAAGTCCTCGTCTTCAGTAAATATAGCCGGAATATTCCGTACCTGCAACCCCACAGGAATGATGTTATTATTTAAGCAATCCGTAAGAAATTTTGCGTGTAACTCTGTTCTAATTAGTTTCTTCCGCAGTCTTTCTAAATTGTTGCGAATTGTGGTCTGTTGTATGTTATGTGTACTTGTGGTATTCTGAGGTCCCAGTAGGGATGGTCCGCTTGCTATTTTAGCAATGTATTCATCGCTATAAGTGAGAGTCTCATGTTCTGACATTTACAATTTTAAATATTCAAATGTCGTATACAAAACACAGTAGAATACAATATTAATTACAGAAATCATACAAAAATATTTACAAATTTTTACAAACACATAATTAGAGAAAACAGTGCAAGCAGACAAACCCAAATATTTGATACAACCACTTTCAAAGAAGGGCCCTTGCAGAACTTGTCTGCGCCAATACAATTGCTAGAAGAGGGCAACCCAATACTCCCCAAGGAACTGGGTAATATACATTCATAGAAAAATTGCGCCTTGAGGTATTATTTTCTCTTATTAAGTCTTTTTATCACATGTCATATATATGTACAGTCACTCCAAAGAACATCAGAAAACGTGGTATTTCAATTCAGAATTTTATATCATATCTGAAATCAATGTATTTATTTAAGTTTTTTTATATAAATAAGGCAACACAAAAAACACTACTACATTCAGTATATTCCAAGTAGTGTGTTACACCGTTGGTATAATATGTACAAACCATATATACACATAGAATGCTACTGTAAATACAGTCAGCTCAGTCCATCACTTTCTTTTTTAACAAATCCTGTTGTTGGTGATTCCTAACCCAAAACGGTGCCTGGGCGTCGACGTTTCGGTCTTTACTGTATAAATCACACCAAGACCATCATCAGGACTAATGTTGCACAAAATATCTACAAAGAAATATATACAATATGTACAATCAGTCTCTATACAACCACATTCAAATGTCCAATATATTTAATCGTCTGCTGACATTATACCATCACCTCACCCGGTGTGACAGAATATATAAAACCACTACCTGGCTTAATACTCACTGAAAAAATATTCACTGAAAAATATTCACTCTGAAGTATCCAGATCCTGCTGTGGTTTCTCCACAATTGTAAATTAAGTACAACTATCGCCCTAAAACCGGTGCAAGAAACATAAAACAACCAATCAATAGAACCACAGACCATACCTATTCAACTTTTATGGCATCCACCTCGGCTCCCTGCTTACCTTGATTTAAATCTAAGAGCGTATCTGAAAACGCGAGTCCACAATTTAACTCCGTGTGCATAAAGTGTTACCTAAAAGACACAAGCAAGGAGGTCTACCATCACAATCCTATATCGTTTATTCTGAACACCTTCTGCTACCTAAAAGACAGCGTTTCTACTTACTCGTATGTACCGCCATTGACGGGACCCATCCTCGTCACTTTCACTTCGCGTCTGCTAACAAACGCGCGAGGTAAGATAACAATCTTTCCGTGTAGTGCGCGCATGCGCATACGCCCTAAAAACCGCTAGAAACTGCAGTGGCCATTTTGGAGAGGTCAATTTTGCCTATTAATTCGTACAACTATATATGTACCAAGTATTCCATCACCACACCAGAACCTATACAACAATTATTAAAAACTTTCAGGAATTCTCTCATCTTAATTTCATAATCCTGCTATTGACACGCTATAGGCAAGCGTTCCTCACCTAGGGGATCTGGATACTTCAGAGTGAATATTTTTCAGTGAATATTTTTTCAGTGAGTATTAAGCCAGGTAGTGGTTTTATATATTCTGTCACACCGGGTGAGGTGATGGTATAATGTCAGCAGACGATTAAATATATTGGACATTTGAATGTGGTTGTATAGAGACTGATTGTACATATTGTATATATTTCTTTGTAGATATTTTGTGCAACATTAGTCCTGATGATGGTCTTGGTGTGATTTATACAGTAAAGACCGAAACGTCGACGCCCAGGCACCGTTTTGGGTTAGGAATCACCAACAACAGGATTTGTTAAAAAAGAAAGTGATGGACTGAGCTGACTGTATTTACAGTAGCATTCTATGTGTATATATGGTTTGTACATATTATACCAACGGTGTAACACACTACTTGGAATATACTGAATGTAGTAGTGTTTTTTGTGTTGCCTTATTTATATAAAAAAACTTAAATAAATACATTGATTTCAGATATGATATAAAATTCTGAATTGAAATACCACGTTTTCTGATGTTCTTTGGAGTGACTGTACATATATATAACATGTGATAAAAAGACTTAATAAGAGAAAATAATACCTCAAGGCGCAATTTTTCTATGAATGTATATTACCCAGTTCCTTGGGGAGTATTGGGTTGCCTCTTCTAGCAATTGTATTGGCGCAGACAAGTTCTGCAAGGGCCCTTCTTTGAAAGTGGTAGTATCAAATATTTGGGTTTGTCTGCTTGCACTGTTTTCTCTAATTATGTGTTTGTAAAAATTTGTAAATATTTTTGTATGATTTCTGTAATTAATATTGTATTCTACTGTGTTTTGTATACGACATTTGAATATTTAAAATTGTAAATGTCAGAACATGAGACTCTCACTTATAGCGATGAATACATTGCTAAAATAGCAAGCGGACCATCCCTACTGGGACCTTAGAATACCACAAGTACACATAACATACAACAGACCACAATTCGCAACAATTTAGAAAGACTGCGGAAGAAACTAATTAGAACAGAGTTACACGCAAAATTTCTTACGGATTGCTTAAATAATAACATCATTCCTGTGGGGTTGCAGGTACGGAATATTCCGGCTATATTTACTGAAGACGAGGACTTTAAATTGGGCTTTAGTTTTGTATCCAACAAGTGCTCGCGCAGTTGGATGGTGCTGGGAATTGAAACTGCGCTAAAGCACGTTGATAAACTCAAACAAGAAATAACAGATTTGGAAAAACAAGTTAGGGAAGACCAAACTGTTACTGATGTTGAGGAGTTCCTAAAGAAATTAGAGTTGCAGATAGCTGATTTCTTAAAAAATAACATTCTAAAGAAAACAGAGAAATTACAAAAAGATTTAAAGTATTATTCAAAGGAACGCACCTATCCCTACCTCAAGAAAGAGTTTTTTCAACAAGGTCAGACACATTGGGCTCCTAAGCAACTAACATTTTCGGATACAGCTTCGTCAAATTCAGACGACAGTACCAACCGAACAGGGGGTTCTAACCAAGGCTACAATAGAGGACAAGGTCGAGGCCGTTTTTTAGGGAGGGGCCAGACACCACCACGGGGACGAGCACGGGGAGGACGCAGGGGTCAATACAGGAATCAATATACCCCGGGGTTCCGACAAACCAGGAACAATTATTACGAGTGGTAAGAGAGATGGAAACAACTGTAGCAGATGAGGTTGAGAATCCTATGCTGGAGGTGGTGCCTATTTTTAATCTCTCCAGTCATGAACTTACGAGACAAGAATTAGAACTCTTGAGCCATGGTTTGTCATATGTGCCCACTAATAGGAATGACCATTTTACAACACAGATGGAAATACACAGGTTTTTCCGTACGTTACGTTTGAAACATTTTTTCAATAAAACTTTGACCATTAATGACTCCCATAATGTGACGGGTCTACGGTGTCCTTCAACGTTCTACCCTTCTAACAACCTAATGCCCAAAGAGCTACTAACGTTTGAGAATACAGTTCTGGTTGAGCTGGACCAACTTTTCAATAATAAGAGGAGGTTTGTAAAGTATAACTTCAGTAGGGAACAACATGAGATACTAAATGCATTGTCTAAACGTGATGACATTTATATTAAACCCGCTGACAAAGGGGGCAGCATAATAGTACAGGATAAGGCAGATTATGAGAGGGAGGCTTTACGCCAATTAAACAATGACCTACATTACACCAGACTGAGAGGAGATCCCACAGAAATGATAAGGAAAGAAATACTTGCAACAAGTAAAGAGGGCCTGGAGGGAATGTGGCTAAGCCAGAAAGAATTTGATTATTTAAACAAGAATGAGTTCACTATTCCGGCATTCTACATACTCCCCAAAATTCACAAGAACGCAGAACACCCCCCAGGAAGACCAAGTGTGGCGGGGTGTGGGTCGATTTTACAACCCTTGGCGGAGTATGTAGACCATTTTATAAAACCCTTTGTGCCACTGACTAAATCTTACACTAAAGACAGTATCAGTGTAATAAATGCCCTGGAAGGGATGCCATTTGATCCGGAAAAGAATATTCTGGTTACCATGGATATTGAGAGTTTATACTCTAATATCCCTCAGAATGAGGCTTTAAAAGTTCTCGAGAAAGTGTTAGAAACCCAGACTCGTCCCACACAGGTACCAGTGGAATTTGTCATTAAATGTGCCAAAATAGCCCTTGAGCGTAATTACTTCTTATTTAAGGAAGACTTCTTTGGCCAACGTAAAGGAGTGGCAATGGGGGCAATTTTTGCCCCGGACATAGCGAATTTATACGTGGCAGATTTTGAGGATAAGATTATCCACAATAATAACCCCTTCGAGACTCATATCAAACGATACCTAAGGTATATTGACGATGTGTGTTTGATTTGGGAAGGCTCTGAGGATCATTTATTATCATTTCATGCATGGCTTAATGAACAAAATAATAACTTACAATTTACGATTGAGTATAGCAATGAGCGTATAAATTTCCTAGATCTACAAGTAATCAATGACAATGGTAGTCTAGTGGTTAATCTATACACGAAGCCTACATCTCGCAACACTCTGTTGAAATACTCTAGTCATCACCCCAGGAACTTAAGGGATAATCTCCCCTTTGACCAGTTTTTAAGAATTAAACGTAACTGTACACGAAAAGAGGATTATTTCAGAGAGGCTAAAATCCTCCAATTAAAACTAGGCGCTAGAGAATATCCGCACAGAATGGTTAAACGGGCTCTTAAGCGGGCCTGGTATTATGACCGTGCAGCACTATTGACTGAGAATAAAGCCAAAGAGAAGGCTGAAAACACAATAGCATGTGTCACTACCTTTGGTACAGAGTCTAGCCAAATCAAAAAGATTATATCCAAGAACTGGCATCTAATACAGAAAATGGAACCACAATTGAGCTTTCCCCGTTTTGCTTTTAAGAGAGGCAGGAATTTACGGGATCATTTGGTTAAAACATACAGGGAACCATGTATGAACACTATCCAGAACCAATGGGGATTGGCCCCTATTGTGGGACATTACCCTTGTGGACAATGTGCTGTATGTGATACCACTGCGATGACAAAATCCTGTATTCTGAATGGTAAACAAGTAATGCTGCAACATCATTCAAATTGTGTGACAAAGAATGTCATTTACTGTATCGAGTGCCCGTGTGGCTTGATGTATATTGGAAAGACCACACAGGAAATTAGAAAGAGAATATCACAACACCAATCACGAATCAGGTGTAGGGTACTGACAGCACCATTAGTAGAGCATTACATTCAGAAGTCACATGGTCCCAAAGACATGAAGTGGTTTGTACTGGAAGTGGTGAAGGGCTCAAAAAGAAGGACCAATGTGGATCGTCTGCTGACATTAAAAGAGAACAAATGGATATGGACGAGTAGAACAGTTGAACACGGATTGAATCAATTTGTGGAATGGCACAATCTGGCAACCCTCTGATTATCAGTTGTGTTGCTTGCGTGCGTTATGTAACAAAGGAAATGTGTCTTGTATACAGTCTTTAAACAGTGCTCCCCCTAGGTGAGGAACGCTTGCCTATAGCGTGTCAATAGCAGGATTATGAAATTAAGATGAGAGAATTCCTGAAAGTTTTTAATAATTGTTGTATAGGTTCTGGTGTGGTGATGGAATACTTGGTACATATATAGTTGTACGAATTAATAGGCAAAATTGACCTCTCCAAAATGGCCACTGCAGTTTCTAGCGGTTTTTAGGGCGTATGCGCATGCGCGCACTACACGGAAAGATTGTTATCTTACCTCGCGCGTTTGTTAGCAGACGCGAAGTGAAAGTGACGAGGATGGGTCCCGTCAAGGGCGGTACATACGAGTAAGTAGAAACGCTGTCTTTTAGGTAGCAGAAGGTGTTCAGAATAAACGATATAGGATTGTGATGGTAGACCTCCTTGCTTGTGTCTTTTAGGTAACACTTTATGCACACGGAGTTAAATTGTGGACTCGCGTTTTCAGATACGCTCTTAGATTTAAATCAAGGTAAGCAGGGAGCCGAGGTGGATGCCATAAAAGTTGAATAGGTATGGTCTGTGGTTCTATTGATTGGTTGTTTTATGTTTCTTGCACCGGTTTTAGGGCGATAGTTGTACTTAATTTACAATTGTGGAGAAACCACAGCAGGATCTGGATACTTCAGAGTGAATATTTTTCAGTGAATATTTTTTCAGTGAGTATTAAGCCAGGTAGTGGTTTTATATATTCTGTCACACCGGGTGAGGTGATGGTATAATGTCAGCAGACGATTAAATATATTGGACATTTGAATGTGGTTGTATAGAGACTGATTGTACATATTGTATATATTTCTTTGTAGATATTTTGTGCAACATTAGTCCTGATGATGGTCTTGGTGTGATTTATACAGTAAAGACCGAAACGTCGACGCCCAGGCACCGTTTTGGGTTAGGAATCACCAACAACAGGATTTGTTAAAAAAGAAAGTGATGGACTGAGCTGACTGTATTTACAGTAGCATTCTATGTGTATATATGGTTTGTACATATTATACCAACGGTGTAACACACTACTTGGAATATACTGAATGTAGTAGTGTTTTTTGTGTTGCCTTATTTATATAAAAAAACTTAAATAAATACATTGATTTCAGATATGATATAAAATTCTGAATTGAAATACCACGTTTTCTGATGTTCTTTGGAGTGACTGTACATATATATGACATGTGATAAAAAGACTTAATAAGAGAAAATAATACCTCAAGGCGCAATTTTTCTATGAAGGGATACCACGTGGGCATAAATACCAGTTCTAGTACTGCTGCAAATTTCCTTTCCAGAGAACTCTCGCCCCTCAACATAGGCCCAAAGTATGAGGTGGGCAGATGTATATGCTGGGATACCATGTGGGCATAAATACCAGTTCTGATTGGTACATACGCACAAAATCCAGCTGTTGATGAGTATATGTCTGTTGAATGAGGAATAACATGAACTTCCAAAAATATCAGGTACAATTCCACATGCAGTGTCCCATTCTGGGGGAAAAGCTGCTTCCATTTAACACCAGCTCTGAGCATGTGGTAAATGAATGTGGGGGAGGATGAAGTGGGAGGTTTATCAAGGGGGAAGGGCAAAACTGTGATGTGGTAATGGGAGAATTCTGCTCCTTCTAAGCCATCAGACGTAGTCGGGTAGGGACTGTGGCCAGGCTGAGCCACATTTGATTTTACCAGCTGGTAAAACTGGGTCCAGTGTTCCTGCACCGAAAAATCTGAGTGTTTGAACACCAGGCAAGTTATAATTGGGCAGAGCAGAATCACACCTCTGAGTACCCCTCCAACAAACTTATAATCAGGCCCATAGCATTCACTGAATCTTTTAAAGGAAAATGTCGATCAGTTCCCGTTATACTGGGTCTGAAGGTGGTCAATCAACACCAGATCCAAGGAACTCAAGTAATGCTTTCTCCGGCAATAGTGAGGTGTTAGGTCATTACTCACAAGGGGCCTAGGCATCGCTGTCCTCTTCACATAACAATGTTAGACAAATCAGCAAGTTATTTGTGTAGATTGCTACAAAGAAAGTGTAGTGTAGTTCCTATATTCCCAATAGGATCTGCGCATTGGAATAATATATTCAGCAGTGTAGACGTAGGACTGAGGTTATCTAGCTCTCTACTGACTATATTAGACTTAAGGTTTGCCAGCTAGCTCAGAGGTCACTAGAAACTTTCTCGAATAAACGAGGAGTTTAACCTCCCTGGATAGACAAGAAGGGATTAGCTTCTGACAACCATAAAACATGACAACTATGCTCTCCCTGAATAAGAGTGTATCTCTAGAGTCGTGTGAAAACAATAGACAGCTATTTCACTCAGTCAAATGTGCGTACTTAGTTTCACCAGAATGCAGAGAAAAGAGAGACGGGCGTTTTCAATAAAAGGTGTTATTTATTGAGCAGTCTTCTTCCTCATACAAGAGAAATGAATTGCCACGATTGTAATACTCATGGTAAAGTAAAGTGCGTACAGTAAAAGGAGGATTATAAAATAATACTGTAAAAGCATTGATATGGTTTCTTAGCCATATGATACTTTAAAATAGATAAAATATATACATACATATATACATTGACTAATCATACTCAACTGGTGCTTCTAAATACGCCTACCCCGGTGTACCTGACCTAAGCCTAATACGTGGGAAGGAGTAAGTAAGTAGCAGTTTAAGTTAAGTTTGTTTTGCCAAGAATCTGACTCAAGAATTCTCTGTAAGGGTTTAGTCAGTTCCGTACCTGGGTAATAGAAAGCAGGAGGTCTTGTATCTCTTTCTCAGGACTCGATATCCCAGTAACCCGCGAAGGTATCTGGAAACACCGGAGCTGGATTTCTCGGCAGGAGAAAAGACAGCGTCTCTCTCAGTGCGTCAAGGAGGAGGGGCAGCTTCCGTGGGCTCTCGCATCAGCTGGGCTCTCGGGCAAGTAGATAGCTGCTCTGCTCCA
The DNA here is from genome assembly GCF_964261635.1 of Lissotriton helveticus. Lineage (NCBI taxonomy): Eukaryota > Metazoa > Chordata > Amphibia > Caudata > Salamandridae > Lissotriton > Lissotriton helveticus. The sequence goes on from NC_136065.1 coordinate 1,478,191,871, forward strand.
GAATCACCACCGTGTGTTTGCTTAAGCAACGTTGGTATATTTATACCTGAAAGGTGCCTGGGTTTGACGTAAGGTTGGACATAAGACATCAATAAAGATGTCACTAAGAACTGGCCGTTCTTACAGTGCTTTACAGGAGTTCTAGGACGAAATCAAAACAAAAGCAAGGGGGATTTCCCAGGTTGCTGGAGGCTTGGTTTTGTTTAGAGAACTCGGTGTGCTTACTAGGGGGCCGGAGAAGTAGCCTTGCTTAATGTGACAGCATGTGCTACGACTGAATTATGGATATGATTATTATGCCGTTGTATGGATATTATTGATTATAACCGGACAAGGGCATAAATTAGGAATATCGATTCAGGTTCCTAGCTAAAACACTACACCCACTCCACAAATTAATGTCCATCATTACTAAAACTTAAGCAATAGTAAACATAAAAGGAGCATGTGTATACCAACCCACCCCAAAATACATTTTTGCATTTGAAATGGTGTATGCGAAATACATGAAAATGATTATAGGTACTGTACGCTTTTCAAGCAGTGTAATCATTCATTAAAAAGGATGCATATATATATATATATCGGCATGAATGATTTGCGAAATTTACACATTAATGGCTCTTAATACAGAAAAAAGGGTCGAGACCATTCCATCACATATAAATACAGTTGCTGTAAATGTGCTAGAGGCTGACGTGATATATTGTCTTTAGAGTTCCTAAAATAGAAGCTCTGTTCTCTAAGAATAGTTCTACTTCAAGCAGAGTACATGTGCCAGAAAAAAGGTAAATATTTTGGAATGGGGAAAAAAATAATTTCGCTTTCAGGGGAGAGAGAAAAAAATATATAGTTCCAAATATGTTCAGTAGCTTTTGTTTATCAAAGCCGAAGGCCGAATTCAGAGTTCAGGGAACGCTGTGTACTAGTTTGCTTAAAAGTTATTCTTTTTGTTCCGGGGAAAACATCATTTCAGACAGACTTTCAAAAAAGTGGTTTACCGCTTCAGGTGAAAGTTCGACCAAGTTGGAAAATGCCGCAACTGTGCAGTCGTGAGAATGATTGCTATCATCGATGTCAGGATCAGCAATGGTCACAGAAGGTCGTACCTGGGTGATGTGGCACTCATCTCGTACTTCACTACCCTTTAATCGCAGTGGTGAAGTCTCAACGAATGCCGTCATCAGGATTGGTAACCGCTGGGGACAACACGATGCATGAGCCGTTACTGGACTTAGCAAAGTATCTGTATCCAATGGTACTGCTGATTGTAGTGTAAGACAGACGTCCAACACGCATTCTTCTCCGCATAGCATACATCGAAGCACAGGTAAGATACAATTCTGCCAGATGGGTATGAATGAAAGAAACCAGGTCATATTCAGATCTCTTAGCCGGGCTAATCCAAGGACTTTAGTTATGCGGTCCCGATAGCGTATAGCTAGGATCGTTTCTTCCATTGTTGCTGGAGTCTTGTCTGCGTTTTGGCTTGCCATAACGAAGCAGGAGTATCAAAAATAAAATGCCTGCTACGAGTCCCAACAGGAGTGGTAGGCCGTCAAAGACAGAATGGACAAAATTAGGAAAAATGCCCAGAACTGTTGTGAAGGGTGTTAACAGTCCCGAAAAAATTGTCTTAAATACATGTGGGATACCGCCAGTATCAGACATATTTAGGATTTGGCTTAACATTTCTGCGAAATGTAGGGGGTAGTTTGTTGATAAAAGGCTATCTCTGCCGTTGGCCTTGCGACTTGCAGATCATATGTTTCTTTTGATGACGTCAAGGGCACAGTTGTCTGCAAAAGGACAGACTTCATTCTGCTTAAAGTATCAATTCGAATAGAAGAGATATTCAAAAAGGGCCACATTTTTGCCTCCCTCTCTGGAGTGCAGTTTGGAGACAATACTTGCATACAGCAAGTGACCATGGAACTAACGCTCACGAGATAAGCTTTTCCTGGCACCATGCAAAATATGGGATACGTCTATCTCAACATCTGTAGTGCTATTATTTTCAGGTGCTGGCTTTGGAATAGACGGTTTGTTTAATTCTTTAATTTTGGCTAGGCCAAGACAGGTTGTCTGTTGAATGGTATCATTCAAGAATATAATTTGTTCTGGGATCATGCAGGCTCTAAATAATGATTCTATTCCTTGGACCTGCCAATCTTTGGTACCCCAGATGGTTTTTGTTTCAATATTGTTTTTCCAAAAATCAAAACCAAATGTAGTCATTTGTTCATAAAATGCTTCTGAATAGATTAATTTAGTGTTTGTCAGCATTGAATTCATTCCTGTCTTATTTAACATTTTGAAATAAAAGACTTCTGCTTCACTTGTGTTAAACCCTGAGAAGTATGGGAATTTCTCATAAAATGTTTTTGAACTGCCTTTTGGTGGGGTTGCACAATGTTCCCATTGATTATAGTTTAAAACATTTCTAGGTTGGGCAGATTTATGCAAATAGTGATGTGCAAAATGGTTTAGCAGTACATTTCTTCATAATTAGATGAACCCTGCAAGTAATCATGTTCTGTAAATTTTGATGACATTACTAAATCATATCATTAATACTTTCAAAGTCCCAATCATCAGAGAATGTGCTCGGTTTTACAAAGTCACTCAATGAAATCTTAAACTGGTGTGGATACTTCAAGAGCTCGACTGGGCCATAGATTTCGTAATCTGTTTTGTCCCAAGCTACCCCACCGGGTATTGGATTGGCTGTGACATTCACGGATGATAGTTCTCTTTTCTCGATGTGAGATGACTTGTGTGGCTTTAGGACCAAGTAGATGTTCTGACTTGCTGTGTCCATTGTACTATATTTTCCCTCAATGAATTTTCCCAAACAAAGAACCATGATGAGCCAAAGCAGGAGGAAAAGTACACCTAACACAATCCAAAATTCAATCCATGGAGAAATCAGATAGGTTTCTTTGAGTTGATAAAAGAGTTCTGTTACTTTGTTTTTAAAAGATTTCGTTGTTGGCTGTTCTTCAGGCTCGCTTGGATCCTCAGAAAAGTCATCGAAATTGATGAAGTAGCCAGATGCAGTTCTGTCAATTGTTGGAATCGCTTCCGGATTTTTATTTGCTTTTGGAATTTTCTTTGTTTCATTAGCATAGTCTGTGGCTACATCGTTGTAGACAGGTGTTTCTTGATGAACTGTTTCAATTTGGGCATCAAGAGGCACAAGTTCCATGGCATTATTGCATAGTCCCTTTTTAATCACTGCAGGTTTATCAAATGTGATTAGTCTCTCAGTTTGAACCTCTTGGATTGTAGCAAGATTTGGTCTTCTGCTATTTCTTGGGAGTCCATAGGGCCTACTACTTATTATCGGCCACATGATTGTGGTTTTACCAGGTCGATTGATACAACTCGGTTCTCCTTTTTACCAGCAAGGGGCGGTAGTACAACTGATCTTGTTCCGTTGACAGCTAAGACAGGTACTGCTTTTCTGTAACAAGGCCCAAATTCCTTCTTCACCGCGATCTTCTCTCTGACCAGATCCCCAATCTTTAGAATCCAGACAGGCCTTGCTGGGACAGGTGGTTTCTCTTCTGTGGCTGTTGGCTGCTGTTTTAGCTTTACGTTGCTCAGGTCTTTTCTTGTTTCATGTAAGTCCTGTAAAATAGCCAAACGATCTTTGATATCAAAGCATTTTTCTTCTACCACTGAAGTCTGACTATCGAGGTCCTGAATGTGCATTCTAGTCCCGAACAATAGTTCATACGGACTGAAACCTTTTAGAGAATTTCTTGGCAGATTGTTAAGACTACGTTGGACTTGTGTTAAATGTTGGACCCACCCATCACCCGTACCTAATACCCTCGCCGTTATAGATTGCTTTATGTCTCGGTTTTTTCTTTCCACAATCCCGTTTCCCTCAAGATGGAAGGGACAAGAGTACCGCAATGCAATGCCCATGCTGGTCATGGCCTCCTTATAAGCTCGAGAGCTAAAAGCAGGACCATGGTCAGAATGTAGCATGCCAATTGCGTATGTGCCGATATAGACTCGCAAATCTTTTATAACAGTTCTGGCGTCAGCCGAGCGCTGGTGTCTACATTTTAAGTGAATCTAGTCTGAAATAATATACATTGGGACGCATGTTTCCTGTTTAATCATGCGTATAGATCGCCTTATGCTTTCTATTAGGTGTTCTGGCACTACTTCGGCCGGTTCGCCACTGCGATCTCTGTTGCAATTTTCACAATTTTTTGCAAATTTGTGATTATCCAAGCTCATTCCCGGCCACCAGTATTCTGATTGTAATTCTGTCAGAGATTCCTTGATCATCTGATGCCTTAGACCTAATCCCATATGTGCTTCTTGTATTAAGAAGATTCTCCTGTTCGTGTTTGGAATTACTCTATCCCCCACTCCAGGGATTCGAGCAAAAGGAACGGAGTTTGCATCGATTATGTATGTATAATTGAGTGGATAGTTCACGGGTAATGCTGCACTGTCGCCTTTTGAAGACGTTTTTACCGCCAGCATGGTTTCCCCGTCTATGTATTTTTCTGAACGCTTTTTTGTGGCTACGGAAGCCGGATTAGTTGCTTCCGCTTTGGCTGTCTCAGCCAATGAATTCCCTGCAGCGTGAACGCCATCACGCTGATGACTCAGTGTATGTATCACGTGAGTCTTTTGTAGTTCTTTCTTCAAAAAAACTACTTGTTCCCAAAGCGATTTTTGCTTGATTGTGGCACCTGTGTCATCTTTGTAACCGTTTTGAACCCATTTCTGCAAGTCTTTATTGTATGATTTGACGCAGGAATGCCAATCGCACACTATTAGTGTCGGGAATTCGCGATCGGCAATGTCGAGCGCCATTTTTAAAGCTATTAATTCAGTTTGTTGACCTGAAATGTCTTTTACAGATTGTGACATTGTTACCAGTGGTCTCTATTTACCTCCGCGCCACCGGCATTTGACAACCTCGCACGTAGTGTTATAAGCTTGTTTTCCCCAAACTGAGGGTTCTGCATAACTGTTTGTGTATATTACACAGGCGTACTGTTGTAGGAGCAGAATGTCGTTAGGCAGAGGATATTCTTTTTCATATGTTAGATATTTCAATTTTTTCATTTCCGGGTCAAAATAGTATTTCACTTTTTCTGTAGCAAGAGAATTTTCCCATTGTATCCATTTTGGATAATGCCATGGTAGTTAAATTACATGGGCTTGTTAATGCCTCGAAGGCTGATTCTGCTGTTAAAACAGTAATCTGTCTGCCTTGGGCCTGGGCTCTTTCTTTTGCTACAGCTGTTTGAACCGCATTTACAACATTTTTCGCAAGACTGAATGTTTTTTCAGCTTGTGAGTACAAGTGTGATTTGTATGCTATTGGTACCTTTTCTCCCTCATTAGAGGTCAGGTACGTGAATCCGCATCTTCCTGGGATGACTCGGATTACAAGGTTGCGTGTATTATCGAGAGTTTGCAATTTTGTTTTTGCTAACATGTCTGTTTGCAATGATCTCAAAATTTCTGTGTGTTTTTGAGTCCAATTGATTGGTTTAAAATCTGGTTTTATTAATTCATAGAGAGGTTTAACCCTCTCTGCATAATTTAGAATGTATGTTCTTCCAAAATTCAGGAAACCTAGTATTGATTGTAAGTTCCTCAGCGTTTTTGGTGCTTGGAGTACAGCACACTTCTCTAAGAAATTGTCTGCTAGGCTCTTGCCTTCACTTGATAATTCATATCCTAAAAACAGGACAGTTAGATGGGCAATTCGTGACTTTTTAAAGTTGAATTTGTAACCCTCTGCTGCGAACCCAAGCATTATGGTGTTCACTCTTTTTAAGTGAGTATCCAAGTCATCATCTGTTAGATAGATGTCATCGACATAGGATAATGCCTCATCATCATACATTTGTAGTAACTCTGTTACTCTTGCTGAGAATAATCCTGGGCTATTCTTGAACCCCTGTGGGAGTCGACAGAAATTTTTCTGGGAGCCCATTATTGAGAAAGTGGTCAAATACCTGCTTTCAGGTGCAATGTTTTGACAAAAGAATCCATTAGAGATGTCTAATGTTGTTTTGTATTTTTTGCGCACAATGTTATTCATTAGTGCTGTACTGTGTGAGTTTTGTACTGCAAATGTCTTGCAACATGAGTTAAGGTGTCTGTAGTCCAAAACTAGACGATATGAATTGTCTGGCTTGGAGACAGGAAACAAAGGATTGTTCATTTGTGAGGTGCATGTTTCAATCACCCCCTGGTATTCAAGTTGATCTAAGATCTCCCTGACCTGTTTTTTAGCTTCTTGCTTAATTGGGTACTGCCTTTGTGCAGTTGGTTGACATTTTAATTGGATTTTGTGAGGAGGAGAGTCCTCATCCCATCCTACATGATTTTTATATAATGCAGGAGCTTGGGCTACTGCCCACTTTCTTGCAAGTGTATATTTTTTATGAATTGGAATGTGATTTGAGAAGGCAGGCATAATCATTTCATCGCCATGAGGGCATTCCCTGACAAACTCTGGTGGCCAGTCCTTTTCAGCTAAAAGGATGTCATAGCCTTTGGAAAGGTTATCCCAAAATAGACCCCTTACTCTCCTAGTCTTATCTCCCTCTATACGTAATGTTATCTCGTATATTTTATGAGGTTTGCTAACTCTGCTGTCTGCAGTTTCCACTTGAATGTATTCATTCGTGTCCACTGTCTCCAGATGATTCATCAGGATATTGCGAGCTATGGTCACTTTTGCTGCGCCGTCTAGCACTGTCTGGGCCCAGTCTCCGTTTTTCAGCTGTGTCCTCAGTATCCTCGGCATGTTTGACTATTTTAATGCTGGCTACCTTCTTTCTTGCAAATTGTAATTTTTTACTTTGATGAGCAGGTTCTTTGTCTTTGGACTTGACGTGCTCTTCCCTTTGTTCTGACTGTCCTCTTCTTTCCGATTTCTGCGAGGAAGTCTGAAAAGATCGAGAGGGACGTGTATCAATATCTTGATATCTATCAGGTTTCTTTAGATTATCCCTATTTCTAAGGTTGTATCTTTTATCAGAGCGCTCCCTCTGGGGAGACTTGTGTCCTTGGTCCGGAGATCTTTCTCTCCGCCGAGGAGACCTTCCTCTGGACTGGAATCTTTTTGCTTTGGGAGTGGATTGTTTATTTCCATCCCAGCTCTTTTTTGGAGTGTTTAGATTATTTTTAATAAATATTTTTTCAGGATTTTCAGTTAGTTGGGGTTTTACTGGTTTCCCACCCAAACTATCTCCTCCTAGTTCTTCATAGGATTTTTAAATGATTCTGGCAAGTTCAAATGGTTGTTCTGCTATATCTGTCTCTTTCAATTTCTGGAGGAATGTTATATTCTCCGTTGCCAATTGAACCAACTCTCTATATGCCTTTGTTAATTCTTTTATTTTAACTAAGAGTTCTTCACTTGACATTTTTTCAATGTCTGGATGTGGTGTGTAGCTGGCTAGAACCGGCCACGTTGCTGCTGGTCTACCTAGTGGACCGAGCCTGGTGATATGATTATTATGTTTTAGGGCGCCTTTAAACCAGAGCAGGTGCTCTTGGGATTTTAATGGGATTTCCACCTCCTCGAAAGGAGTGTATTCAAACGGAGGTTCCTCTATTTTTTAATAGTGGAATTCGTGTGTGACAGCATTTGCTGCTGGAAAGTTTATCCATGAATAGAATACCTCTGTCTGCCGATATTCATGTGCCTCAATTACGAATACGACTATACCACCTCTCGATGTTAGTCCATTCTCTATAAGTTTAAGAGTTATAGTTTTTCTTATGTTGACCGGAATGAGTATTGCATTTGGGTCGGTCTGCAGGAGACTAGTGTCATCCGCTAGGAGTCGAGTTGCTATTCTAGCTGCCTCCCTCTCTTCTTCACTTTCTGACATTTTTACTGACAGAAAGGTTTTTGTTGCAGATCAAGTTTCAAGGAAACAAAGATTAGGTGCACAATATTTTTGGAACACTGTATCCTTCAACGTTGACTAAACCAAAAACTATACATAGAAATCTCTTCCTACTAAGTTCTGGCGGATTTTTAAACTTTTACCCACTCCAGACGTCTTTTGGAGTATTTCCGGGAAAAAGGGTCTGTGTGAAAAAGCACGATGAGTTACTCTAACGTCTTGTGTTAGATTTATCGCCTTACCAAACGTTGGGCGCCATGTAGTGTAGTTCCTATATTCCCAATAGGCTCTGCGCATTGGAATAATATATTCAGCAGTGTAGACGTAGGACTGAGGTTATCTAGGTCTCTACTGACTATATTAGACTTAAGGTTTGCCAGCTAGTTCAGAGGTCACTAGAAACTTTCTCGAATAAACGAGGAGGTGTTTAACCTCCCTGGATAGACAAGAAGGGATTAGCTCTGATAACCATAAAACATGACAACTTTGCTCTCCATGAATAAGAGTGTATCTCTAGAGTCGTATGAAAACAATAGACAGCTATTTCACTCAGTCAAATGTGCGTATTTAGTTTCACCAGAATGCAGAGAAAAGAGAGACGGGCGTTTTCAATAAAAGGTGTTATTTATTGAGCAGTCTTCTTCCTCAGACAAGAGAAATGAATTGCCACGATTGTAATACTCATGGTAAAGTAAAGTGCGTACAGTAAAAGGAGGATTATAAAATAATACTGTAAAAGCATTGATATAGTTTCTTAGCTATATGATACTTTAAAATAGATAAAATATATACATACATATATACATTGACTAATCGTACTCAACTGGTGCTTCTAAATACGCCTACCCCGGTGTACCTGACCTAAGCCTAATACGTGGAAAGGAGTAAGTAAGTAGCAGTTTAAGTTAAGTTTGTTTTGCCAAGAATCTGACTCAAGAATTCTCTGTAAGGGTTTAGTCAGTTCCGTACCTGGGTAATAGAAAGCAGGAGGTCTTGTATCTCTTTCTCAGGACTCGATATCCCAGTAACCCGCAAAGGTATCTGGAAACACCGGAGCTGGATTTCTCGGCAGGAGAAAAGACAGCGTCTCTCTCAGTGCGTCAAGGAGGAGGGGCAGCTTCCGTGGGCTCTCGCATCAGCTGGGCTCTCGGGCAAGTAGATAGCTGCTCTGCTCCAGAATCACCACCGTGTGTTTGCTTAAGGCAACGTTGGTATATTTATACCTGAAAGGTGCCTGGGTTTGACGTAAGGTTGGACATAAGACGTCAATAAAGATGTCACTAAGAACTGTCCGTTCTTACAGTGCTTTACAGGAGTTCTAGGACGAAATCAAAACAAAAGCAAGGGGGATTTCCCAGGTTGCTGGAGGCTTGGTTTTGTTTAGAGAACTCGGTGTGCTTACTAGGGGGCCGGAGAAGTAGCCTTGCTTAATGTGACAGCATGTGCTACGACTGAATTATGGATATGATTATTATGCCGTTGTATGGATATTATTGATTATAACCGGACAAGGGCATAAATTAGGAATATCGATTCAGGTTCCTAGATAAAACACTACAAAAGAGATAAGCAGTTAGTGTCGTAGAAGGGTGTCAGTACGAGGCCTGTTCCATATGTGTTGGAGTGCCACACTATCCTGGAAGGTGGTTTTTCAGAAAGAGGGCATGTATGCTAAGGGAGTGACACAGTGGTGGAGTGGTGACAGACGGTGTACAACTTTGTTTCCGGCAGATGTTGGTTTCTCACAGGATCTCTCTTTATTATCAATCAAAACAAAGGGGAAAATCGAGAAGGTAATTAGGTCAATAAAGAGGCAATCCTAATGGCATTGGTCAATCACATGTATGCAGGGACAAACTTGGAGCCCAAAGTGGGGGGAGGGTGGAAGCAGATTCCTTACCTTGGAATTTCCCAGCCGTCAGACTGGTTCCGGAAGATTTTTCTTTGAGCAATACCCTTGCACGCCAGTAGGTGGCACTGGTAGGTCTGTGTGACTTTGTCTGTACCATCTCCGCTGTTGTGACGTCTGCGCTACCTAGATAGACACCACCTTAGCGCACTGACTTCAGGTACTTTTCACGCCCGAAGAGCGGAGCCATTTAGTGTACTTACGGTGGTGTGTTTTTTAACAACTAGGGCCCTGAAAGGGAACAGCCCTGAGCCTAAGAGCATGTCCACAGTGCGGGAAGGATGGATGGATCGGTAAAGAATCTGCAATTAGATTTTATCTCTACCAGATAAGGCATTACCAAAGGTAAGTACCATGTCCGTCTTGCAGAGACATCTAGCTGCAGATTACTTACCTTTGAATAAATACCCCAGCAATACCATACCCAGAGAAGGAAATCCAGGCAAGTTTAGAATAGGACGTCCTGTGGGACAGAGTGGCCAAAAGTGCCGTCACTATGGACGGGACTGTCCAGGCAGTAGTGCTGGTAAATGTGCGCAGAGATGCCCAAATTGCTGCCTGAACATTGCCTAGGACTGGGACTCTCCGCATTGCAACGTTGTGTTAGGAGCCTTTGCTCTGGTCGAATGAGCCCATAAGCTTTCTGGAGGCTTCTTTTTGGCCGGAGTGTAGCAGATTTTGATGCAAAGGATGACCCATTGAGAGATCATCCTTTTTTGCACCGCACGACCCTTCGTGGCTCCCACGTCCCACATGACGAGTTGGTCTTCCACCCGGAACTCTTTTGTGCGGTCCAGTTAGAAAGAAAACGATCTTTTTTGGTGCAGACGGTGGAGTTGCTCCTCTTCTCTGGAGGGATGCGGAGGAGTGTAGAAAGTGGGAAGGGAGAAAGATTGCCTGACGTGGAATGTTTTCACCACTTTCGGGAAGAAAGAGGCCCTAGTGCGAAGCATCAACTTATCAGGGAAGATGATCAGGTAAGGAGGCATGGATGACAAAGCCTGCAATTCAATTACCCATACTGGCAGATGAGATTGCCACCAAAAAGGCTGTTTTGATGGTAAGGAGCGAAAGAGTACAATTGGGCAAAGGTTCCAAAGGAGCACAACTGAGGAAGGTGAAAACCGAATTAATGTCCTACTGAAGCACGATGAAAGGGGCAGGAGGGAACCTATGTACAATCTCCTTAAGAAATCTATTTACAATTGGGCATTTAAATAAAGAGGGTTGGTCTGGAAGCCTAAAAAAAACAGACAGGGCCGAAAGATACTCTTTTAGAGTGCCCAGAGCAGATCCCTGCTGGGCAAGGGTCAAAATAAAAAGTAAGACCCGAGAAAGAGAAGCAGAAAAATGATCAATAGATATTTTGTGCCACCAGTGAGTGTACACAGTTTTGTTAGAGGGTGTTAGGGGGCATTGAGGCATCGTAGGGCACAGACGACGAATTCCTGGCCGCGGACTACATTTCCCGGCATGGAGTGCGCCGCGTTGAACGTGTTCGGATTGTATCCGGGTCACGTGAGCGGAAGAGCATATTGCCGGTGAAGTGGAGTTGGACGCTGCCGATTATTCTTGCCCTGCGGTTTCCGTGCAGTACGAAGAAGTTCCTGGTGCGGTAAGGGTGAAGTTTCACCAAAGGATTTCGTCATATTAGATTTCCCTGAGTCGGCATTGGATTATATCAGGACTTCAATTGAATGCGCCAGGATTGGGCATAATTGCACGTATTAGTAGACGGTTGGACAGAGAACTCTGCAACCTGAGTTTGACAGTCTGGATACATTAGTAGACATTTGGGAAACTTTGAGACTGCCTTAGTGAACAGTGATATTGATGCCGAATGTTCACAGATATGTACTTTGGATTTCTTTGAATGCCTTCTTTCCCTTCGTTGGCGGGCTTTGCAAGACCGGCTGGTCTGTGAGGTTCATGCGAGGGAGAGAATCGTAGAGACAAGTTATGTTGATGAATGATGGCCATCATTGTTAAAGATTAGAAATAAGCTTGCTTATTATTTCTGACCTGTGGGTGAAAAGAAAAGGTTACCTCTATCACGGCATGGTGCACAATGTCGTATGAAACAGAAATTATGTATTAGAGGTTTTGTAGAGGAAACAGAGAATTAAGGATCTTTCTTGTGTAATCAGTGAGACTAATCATATGGTTAAGTACAAACTGAAATTCAAGTGAAGTTTCATGTTACAATTGGTCAAGGTCAGCAAAAAAGTGCTATTGTTAAATGCAAGTGTTTTTATTGTTCCTTGTTGTTTTCTTTTCTTATATGCAGAAGAGTGTATGGATAAAGAGGTTTCTATTGGCATGAAAGGTATTTGGGTTTTTTCATCAGTAAGGATATAGGCCAAGAATTTAACATAAGATCCTTACGTATGTCGTTGTTGTTTCAGCTTCATGACCAAAGAAGATACTATGTACACGTCTTCTGCATTCTTGATAAATATATTTTCTTTTACAGGTTAGTATTGTAGAAAAGTGGAAGAATATAGAAGGGAAGAAAGTTAAGTGTGTAGCTAATTATTCTCTTTTGTGTTGTGTCTTTTGACAGATCTCCCTCCCCGCTGTCCCTATCCTTTCCTTCCCTTCTATCTACATCTTTCCCTCGCTTAACCATCTATAAGTCTGCTTATTGTATAAATGCAGATTTTGGGCGGTTGAGAGGTGGATACCATTTGAGCATCGCTTCAATCCTGAGGAGTAGGATTGGCCTGGAACAGAATAATCGGCCCACGTATAATGATATCCTCCTGGTTGAAGCGAGCTTTAATTGGTATGGCTACCATGGATGATGTAATGGCAGCCCTGGCATTGGTGCAGGTCGAGTTAGCAGCCTCACGTACTGAGACGGCTGTTTTGCAGGCCAAAGTAGATAGAATGCAACATAATCCCTTTGATTTCGGTAATGCATCACACTCTGCCTCTAACGCTATAGTTGTAGAAATTCCGACCCCGATTCCCCTAGCTCCACCTGAAAAATTCACAGGGGATATACACAAGGTACAAGTATTCTTGTCTCAGGTGATGTTGCATTTTAATTGCAAGCCAAAGGTATTCTCTACCAACCAGGCCAGGGTTTCTTTTCTGATCTCGTACTTGGCTGGAGATGCAGCGCAGTGGGCAGTCCCTTTGGTACGAAACGAAGATGGGTTGTTACACGATTGGGATTCCTTTAAAGAAGAGTTTGAAAAGACTTTTTTATCGTGGTGCAGATACATACGCAGCAGACCGAGAATTATTAGTGTTGAAGCAGGGAAGCAAAGACCTTCTAACTTATGTCAATACCTTCAGGAGATTAGTCGCAGAAACACATTGGCCTGAAGATAAACAATCAGCGGTATTCTATCAAGGCCTTAGAGAAGAGCTTAAGGATGTTATCGCGCAGGTGGATCCCCAACCACGAACCTGCATTTGATTAATCGAACTGGCCATGAGGTTGGATCATCGGTTAAGAGAAAGAAAAGGTGATCATTTCCGTAAAGAGAGGTATCAAACGCGATATGAAAGACCTAGAACATTGGATCCAGGGACATCTTCTTCAGAGCCGATGGAAATCGGAACAGTAAGAGCAGCTTTGACTGGGGATGAAAGAGAACACAGAAGAAAGAACGGGTTGTGTCTGTATTGCGGGAAAAAGGGGCATTATCTCAGGGAATGTCCAATAAAACCCAAAGCAGGGCGTTCCCGTTATGGAGTATCTGCAACGACCACAAAACCAGAGTCGGGAAACTGAAGAGCTCGGAACGGATGGAAGGGGAGTTCTCGAGCGCGCTTTGTATCCCTTCTCTTCAAAAAACAGAAAGTGGGTTGAAGGAACATTTTTTTGTTGCAGTAACAGTATTTGTTAACAAGGAACCCTGTATGACTCAAGCCATGATAGATTCTGGAGCTACTGGGTGCTTCATGGATGTTAAGGAAGCCCATCGACTAGGTATCACGTTAGTGGATAAACAAGAACCGGAAGTGGTTCTTGCAGTGGATGGTAGACAATTGGAAACCGGTCCTATATGCCAAACTACAGACCCATGTGTTGTGGAATGTTTACCAGGCCACCAGGAAACGCTGATTTTTAACATCATTTCAGCGCCCTCGTATGGGTTGATTTTGGGCTTACCTTGGCTGTCGATGCACAACCCTGACATAGATTGGAAAGAAAAGACTTTTGAGCTAAAGTCCGAATACTGCGCTGAAAAGTGTTGGAGGATGAACAGAGATCAATCCGAAAAAGTGTTGCATATCGCTACGGCTGCTGAAAAGGATATTCAACTACCTTGTTGTTATGAACCATATCGAGAGGTGTTTTGTGAACAAAAGGCAGAGGTGTTACCACCCCACAGACCCTATGATTGTCAAATAGAATTACAACCTGGATCAGTGGTTCCATGTGGGAGGATCTATGCTCTTACCGAGCCAGAGAATGACCACCTTCGGAAATATTTGGATAAATATCTTGAATTGGGATTCATTCGTCCTTCGAATTCCCCAGCGGCTTCCCCATTATTTTTCATCTCGAAAGCCAATGGGGAATTGAGAACGTGCATCGATTTTAGGGCCCTGAACTCAATAACCATACGGAACCAATATCCATTGCCACTAATTTCAGTTCTTCTGGAACAAGTAAAAGGTGCAGTGATATTCACGAAACTCGATTTGCGTGGAGCATACCATCTGGTAAGAATGCGTCATGGAGATGAATGGAAGACGGCTTTCAAAACGCGGTATGGCTTATTCGAATATTTGGTGATGCCCTTTGGGCTCTGCAATGCGCCGGCTGCTTTCCAATTCTTCCTGAATGACGTCTTGCAAGAATACCTGGATAAAATTGTAGTAGTTTATATAGACGATATCTTGGTATACTCCACCCATGAAGATCAACACATACAACATGTCAGCCTTAGTCTCCAAGCCTTAAGGAAACATCATCTATTTTGTAAGATCAGCAAGTGCGAATTTCATGTGTCCTCAGTGGAGTTTTATGGGGTGATGCTTACTCCTTTTGGTCAGGAAATGGCCGAAAGAAAAGTGAAGGCGATCTCTGAGTGGCCCAGTCCCAAAAATGTGAAGGACATTCAATGTTTTATGGGTTTCGCTAATTTTTATAGACGATTCATTTCCAACTTTTCTGATAAGGCATCACCTCTTACCCATTTAACTAAGAAGACGGTGCACTTTGCGTGGACTGAAGAAACACAAGAAGCATTTGATGTTTTAAAAGCAGCGTTCATCTCTGCTCCTATCCTGATTCATGCAAATCCGGCACTTCCGTTTATTGTGGAAGCAGACGCTTCTGATGTGGCCATGGGAGCGGTACTATCCCAAAGAAATGGTGAGACAGGACAGTTGCATCCGGTGGCGTATATGTCTAAAAAGTTCAATCATGCAGAGCAGAATTACACCATCACTGAAAAGGAGCTTCTAGCCATTAAAGAGGCTTTTGGAGAGTGGAGACACTGGTTGATGGGAGCACGTCATGCCATTACTGTATATACCGACCATCGTAATTTGCAATACTTACGTACGGTACGTCTTCTGAACCCCTAGACTGTTACGGTGGATGACGTTCTTCGAGGAGTATCATTTCATCGTGACCTTTCGTCCCCGGAGTCAGAATAAAAAAGCTGATGCGTTATCCCGACAGGATTCAACCCTCAGTTCTGGGAAACCTACAGAGAGAGCTATTTTTGAAGATCACCGAGTGATAGGTGTACTTCGTACTGATCGTTTTTTGTATGATTCAAAGAAGGGCCTTCAAACATTTCAATGGAGAGAGTGGTTGAAATACCATCCAGAATGGATAAAGAAACAAGGAGTATACATGAAGGGGGTTCAAATGCTGTTACCCACATTAGCCCTAAGACGTATGGCGTTCCAGTGGTGCCATTCAGATCAAGTGCGGGTCATCATGGAAGAGAGAAAACATCTGAAAAGGTTCTGAGACACTTCTGGTGGCCTTCCGTGAGAAAGGATGTTCCTGATTGGATTAAGGAATGCGTGGTATGCGCCCAGAACAAACCTTTAACAGGAAAACCCCAAGGGTTATTACAGCCTCTTCCCACGCCAGAAGTACCTTGGGAAAATATTTCTGTGGATTTTATAGTTGGTTTACCTTCTGCTGTGGGTCATACAGTTATCTTGGTCATCATTGACTATTTGACAAAGCTGGGTCATTTTGTTGCCTGCAAGACTCTTCCTACCGCTGGCCAATTATCCATTATACTGTTGAGGAACATTGTGGATTGCATGGATTGCCGAAGGTGATCGTTTCGGAGTTCACAGTTCACTGCCAACTTTTGGAAAGAATGGTGCAAGGCGTTACACATCTCCTCTGCGTTATCAACCAGTTTCCATCCACAAACGGATGGCCAAACCGAACGTTTAAACCGAACGTTTAAACCGAACCTTGAAACAGTATCTGAGAAGTTATGTCAACAGTAACACGGATCAGTGGGTTGAATGGCTTTGGTTGGCAGAGATCGCCTATAATAATGCACTTCACAGTTCCACTAAACATACGCTCTTTTACAGCACCTATGGGTTCCATCCTAGATTCATCCCTTTCAGTTCTCCTGTTAGGGGTGACCATGTTCCTGAAGTGAAAGCCAGGATAACCAATATACAGAAGGTGATTGTGAACACTAGAAAACATCTTGTGCAGGCTAAGCTGGTGTATAAAAGACAAGCTGATAAACATCGTGTGAGGGGACCTGAGTACAAAAGAGGGGATCTAGTGTGGTTGTCCACAAGGAATATCAGGTTCAGGAGATACAGCGTTTTCAACCCTCGTTATATTGGTCCCTTTTCAGTGATCAAACATGTAAATCCTGTGGCTGTTAGGATTGCTTTGCCTTCTCACATGAAAATTTACCCTGTATTCCATGTCTCATTGTTGAAATCAGCTGCAGGGCATTCATGCGTCAAACCTTCCTCTGTTTGGGTGGATGAAGGGGACGAATATGAGGTTGCGAGGATTTTGGACTCCAAAGTGAGTCGTGCGAAATTGTGGTTCTTGATTGCTTGGAAGGGTTTTGGGGTGGAGGAGAATTTGTGGGAGCCCGCTAGGAGTGTGCACGCCCCGAGGCTGGTTGCTGCCTTTTATCGAAGGTGCCCTGCTAAGCCTTGTGCCTGTCTGTGCCCTTCGGAGGGGGGATGTACTGTTAGGGGGCATTGAGGCATCGTAGGGCACAGACGACGAATTCCTGGCCGCGGACTACATTTCCCGGCATGGAGTGCGCCGCGTTGAACGTGTTCGGATTGTATCCGGGTCACGTGAGCGGAAGAGCATATTGCCGGTGAAGTGGAGCTGGACGCTGCCGATTATTCTTGCCCTGCGGTTTCCGTGCAGTACGAAGAAGTTCCTGGTGCGGTAAGGGTGAAGTTTCACCAAAGGATTTCGTCATATTCGATTTCCCTGAGTCGGCATCGGATTATATCAGGACTTCAATTGAATGCGCCAGGATTGGGCATAATTGCACGTATTAGTAGACGGTTGGACAGAGAACTCTGCAACCTGAGTTTGACAGTCTGGATACATTAGTAGACATTTGGGAAACTTTGAGACTGCCTTAGTGAACAGTGATATTGATGCCGAATGTTCACAGATATGTACTTTGGATTTCTTTGAATGCCTTCTTTCCCTTCGTTGGCGGGCTTTGCAAGACCGGCTGGTCTGTGAGGTTCATGCGAGGGAGAGAATCGTAGAGACAAGTTATGTTGATGAATGATGGCCATCATTGTTAAAGATTAGAAATAAGCTTGCTTATTATTTCTGACCTATGGGTGAAAAGAAAAGGTTACCTCTATCACGGCATGGTGCACAATGTCGTATGAAACAGAAATTATGTATTAGAGGTTTTGTAGAGGAAACAGAGAATTAAGGATCTTTTTTGTGTAATCAGTGAGACTAATCACATGGTTAAGTACAAACTGAAATTCAAGTGAAGTTTCATGTTACAATTGGTCAAGGTCAGCAAAAAAGTGCTATTGCTAAATGCAAGTATTTTTATTGTTCCTTGTTGTTTTCTTTTCTTATATGCAGAAGAGTGTATGGATAAAGAGGTTTCTATTGGCATGAAAGGTATTTGGGTTTTTTCATCAGTAAGGATATAGGCCAAGAATTTAACATAAGATCCTTACGTATGTCGTTGTTGTTTCAGCTTCATGACCAAAGAAGATACTATGTACACGTCTTCTGCATTCTTGATAAATATATTTTCTTTTACAGGTTAGTATTGTAGAAAAGTGGAAGAATATAGAAGGGAAGAAAGTTAAGTGTGTAGCTAATTATTCTCTTTTGTGTTGTGTCTTTTGACAGATCTCCTTCCCCGCTGTCCCTATCCTTTCCTTCCCTTCTATCTACATCTTTCCCTCGCTTAACCATCTATAAGTCTGCTTATTGTATAAATGCAGATTTTGGGCGGTTGAGAGGTGGATACCATTTGAGCATCGCTTCAATCCTGAGGAGTAGGATTGGCCTGGAACAGAGGGACGCCTGGCTGCCAAAATAACATCACAGACTTTGAGAGGAAGGTTGAATGCTGTCAACTGCCATCACTCAATCTCCTTGCAAGAAGGAGTAGAGTTTACAGGTTCAGGTGGAGGACCTTCCCTTGCTGCTGCGACAGAAGATCCTCCTGAAATGGGCAGCCTGATTGATGCACAATTGGAGAAGCTCGGAACACCAGACTCTCTGTGCCCAGTCTAGAGCCACAAGAATGACTTGAACCCCGTCGCTCCTCATCTTCTTGAGCACTGTGGGCAGCAGTTGCATGGACAGAAACTCGTATAGGAGGCCTGAGCTCTACGCGAGAGGAAAAGTGTCTCCGAGCGAGAGCTGTCTTGGAAACTCGAACAAGCAGAACTGCTGATATTACGCAATTCTTTGCACTGAACAGATATAACCAAGGCTCTCCCTTACTCAGTAGTGTAGTTCCTATATCCCTAATAGGCTCTGCGCATTGGAACAACATGCACTATAGATTTGACATAGGACTGAGGTCAGTATGTCTCTATTGAGTATATTAAACTTAATTGTGTGTGTGCCAGCTAACTCAGAAGTCACTAGAAACTTTATCGAATAAACAAGAAGGGATTAGTCTCTGACAACCGCATAAACATGACAACTTTGTTTCCCCTAGAACCGAAACAATATCTTCAGAGTTGTGGAAACAATAGATGACTATTTTACTCAGTCAATCATGATTGCTTAGTTTCTACAGAGTTGCATAGAAATAGAGAGACGAGCATTTCAATAAAAGGGGTTTATTGAACAGTCTTATTTCTCATGAAAGAGATATGAACTGCTACAATCGTTTAGACAGAATGCAAAGTATAATGCGTACAGCGTAAACAGTAATATAAAATAATTCTGTAATAGCATTGCCTATTGCTATGACATATATAACAATGCAATAGGTCTCGCATTAGGAAAGTTTGAGCTATTGGTCTTGTAAATGACAATTTTTTTATTTATGTGTTGATTTTTGAAAATAGCAAAATTAATAGCTTTGTTATTTACAATGCCAATATGTTTAAATTTTGAAAATTTGACACCTATAGCATTTGTAATGCAACATGTTTTGTATTTACGTGACTTAGATGTATTGATTTTACAAATAGCAATGGCAATAGTTTAAGCTTTTGTAATTAACTTTTAAGGAGTGAAAGAGGACAATTGTGCAAAGGTTCCAAAGGAGCACAACTGAGGAAGCTAAAAACTGAATTAATGTCATACTGAAGCACGATGAAAGGGGCGGGAGGGAACATATGTACAATCTCCTTAAGAAATCTATTTACAATTGGGCATTTAAATAAAGAGGGTTGGTCTGGAAGCCTAAAAAAAACAGACAGGGCCGAAAGATACTCTTTTAGAGTGCCCAGAGCAGATCCCTGCTGGGCAAGGGTCAAAATAAAAAGTAAGACCCGAGAAAGAGAAGCAGAAAAATGATCAATAGATCGTTTGTGCCACCAGTGAGTATACGCAGTTTTGTTAGAGGGACGCCTGGCTGCCAAAATAACATTACAGACTTTGAGAGGAAGGTTGAATGCTATCAACTGCCATCACTCAATCTAATTGCAAGAAGGAGTAGAGTTTACAGGTTCAGGTGGAGGACCTTCCCTTGCTGCTGCGACAGAAGATCCTCCTGAAATGGGCTGCCTGATTGATGCACAATTGGAGAAGCTCGGGACACCAGACTCTCTCTGCCCAGTCTAGAGCCACAAGAATGACATGAACCCCGTCGCTCCTCATCTTCTTGAGCACTGTGGGCAGCAGTTGCATGGACAGAAACTCGTATAGGAGGCCTGAGCTCTACGCGAGAGGAAAAGCGTCTCTGAGCGAGAGCTGTCTTGGAAACTCGAACAAGCAGAACTGCTGATATTACGCAATTCTTTGCACTGAACAGATATAACCAAGGCTCTCCCTTACTCTGTAGTGTAGTTCCTATATCCCTAATAGGCTCTGCGCATTGGAATAACATGCACTATAGATTTGACATAGGACTGAGGTCAGTATGTCTCTATCGAGTATATTAAACTTAATTGTGTGTGTGCCAGCTAACTCAGAATTCACTAGAAACTTTCTCGAATAAACAAGAAGGGATTCGTCTCTGACAACCGCATAAACATGACAACTTTGTTTCCCCTAGAATCGAAACAATATCTTCAGAGTTGTGGAAACAATAGATGACTATTTTACTCAGTCAATCATGATTGCTTAGTTTCTACAGAGTTGCATAGAAATAGAGAGACGAGCATTTCAATAAAAGGGGTTTATTGAACAGTCTTATTTCTCATGAAAGAGATATAAACTGCTACAATCGTTTAGACAGAATGCAAAGTATAATGCGTACAGCGTAAACAGTAATATAAAATATTTCTGTAATAGCATTGCCTATTGCTATGACATATATAACAATGCAATAGGTCTCGCATTAGGAAAGTTTGAGCTATTGGTCTTGTAAATGACAATTTTTTTATTTATGTGTTGGTTTTTGAAAATAGCAAAATTAATAGCTTTGTTATTTACAATGCCAATACGTTTAAATTTTGAAAATGTGACACCTATAGCATTTGTAATGCAACATGTTTTGTATTTACGTGACTTAGATGTATTGATATTACAAATAACAATGGCAATAGCTTAAGCTTTTGTAATTAACTTTTGTGAAGATTATGTTCAGTGTATTTTACTGGGAGGAAAATCTAACAACAGAAGTGTAATATTAAAATCTTTTTGTGACATTTGTAATAAAGTTTGAAACATTGAGAGAACATATTTGAACCAGTTGTTGTTGAATGGTTGCACAGATTGATGCTGTGGTGGCGCTTAGTGATGTTGGGGATGGCAACGAGTGATGCTGTGTCATTCAGTGAAGCTGTCGTAGCGATTAGTAGTGATGTTGTGGTGCCCCTGAGTGATGCTGTGGTGGTGCGATAGATAGATAGAGTGAGGGCGATAGATAGACAGATAGAAAGATATAGTGAGGGTGATAGAGTGAGGGCGATAGATAGATAGCTAGAGGGCGAAAGATAGATAGATAGAGGGCGATAGAGAGGGGGTGTAGAGAGAGGGGTGTAGAGAGAGGGGTGTAGAGAGAGTGGGGTAGCGAGAGTGGGGTAGCGAGAGAGAGTGGTGTAGCGAGAGTGGTGTAGCGAGAGGGGTGTAGCGAGAGGGGTGTAGAGAGAGGGGTGTAGAGAGAGGGGTGTAGAGAGGGGGGTGTGGAGAGGGGGGTGTAGAGAGCGGAGTGTTGAGAGGAGGTGTAGAGAGGGGGTGTAGAGAGAGGGGTGTAGAGAGAGGGGTGTAGAGAGAGGGGTGTAGAGAGAGGGGTGTAGAAAGAGAGAGGGGTGTAGAGAGAGGGGTGTAGAGAGGGGTGTAGAGAGAGGGGTGTAGAGAGAGTGGGGTGTAGCGAGAGGGGTGTAGAGAGAGGGGTGTAGAGAGAGGGGTGTAGAGAGGGGTGTAGAGAGAGAGGGGTGTAGAGAGAGAGGGGTGTAGAGAGAGAGGGGTGTAGAGAGAGAGGGCTGTAGAGAGAGAGGGCTGTAGAGAGAGAGGGCTGTAGAGAGAGGGGTGTAGAGAGAGGGATGTAGCGAGAGGGGTGTAGCGAGAGAGATGGGTGTAGAGAGAGATGGATATAGAGAGAGATGGATGTAAAGAGAGATGGGTGTAGAGAGAGATGGGTGTAGAGAGAGATGGGCATAGAGAGAGATGGGCATAGAGAGAGATGGGCATAGAGAGAGATTGGTGTAGAGAGAGATTGGTGTAGAGAGAGAGGGGTGTAGAGCGAGATGGGTGTAGAGAGAGATGGGTGTAGAGAGAGATGGATGTAAAGAGAGATGGGCATAGAGAGAGATGGGCGTAGAGAGAGATGGGTGTAGAGAGAGATTGGTGTAGAGAGAGAGGGGTGTAGAGAGAATAAAAAAATGCAACATGCTATGGCAGTCCAACGCTAATAAAGTAACATTTGTGACATAAAGTAGATTAAAAGCTACATTTTGTAAACAGTACATCTGAATAGTTGTACATTATTAGGCAAAGCTGATGTAGTAATATCTTAGAACGTGGCTACCAGGAGTTATAAATGGTGTATTTTACTGTTCTGTCTTTTTTCGCGCTCATATTTGAAATACATGTGAAATGCATCTGCAGCATCATCTTGAAAAGTGCCTTTTTGTGCACATAAAAAACTGCTTTTTTTAAAGCGGAAATAAAGCGTGCAGCTGCACATAAGTCACACATAAGCAAACTGGAATCTAGGCAGCTATGGAAGAAAGAGTTTAGACAGGTGGGGGAAGGACGACGAGAGGGAAGAGGAGGTAGGGAGGGGGTAGATAGATGGAGGGCACAAGAGAGAAGCCGAGACTGAAAATGGGTGAAATTGGGGAGGAGGCAAGCGAGAGGAAAAGAAATGCAGACAACGTGACATTGGGACAGTTGAGATACGCAGATGGCGTGGAAAAGAAAACATTTACAAGGAGAGTTTAATTTGGACGGGCGTCAGAAGCACAAAAGACAAGAAGCAGAATTTCTCCTCTTCCCTGGGAGGTGATTGATGATCCTGATAGTTTTTAGTCTAAAAATATAATCTACTTCTCAATTACTGGCTGCGCAGTGGTCTCTTGAGCCCCGTGGAGTGCTCTCAGAACTGCAGCAAAGTGACCAGCTGGAGGGGCTGCTAATGCCGTTAGCACGTCTTTGGAACGGCTCTGAGAGAGAGCTTGCGCCTGTGGAGGGCTGGAGGAAGAAGGGAGGGTGAAAGGGCGAAAGGGCAGAGTAGAGGGGCTGAGGGGGAGGGAGGAAGAAAGTGTTGGGGCATCAAGGCGGTCAAGCAAAGGGTTGTATAAAAGAAGAGAGAGAGGGGAAAGGAAGTAGAGATGGCATGGACAAGAAAGAGAAGACAAATAAAGTGATAGACGCTGATACAAAGTGAGGCGCACAGCTGGGTATCTATATGAAGCTGGTGAGAGGAAGTGCAGACGTCCCCTGGAGAAATATAGACATAGAATTAGACAGACTGAGAGCTCAGAGCGAGAGGGAAAAAATTTGAAAATGCTTTGATGGTGGAAGTGACGCACTTAGATAAAGAGAGGAAAACTCGACAGAGGTAACAGAGAACAGTTGGCCTAATTTCACCCAATGCACAGACCAGACAATTCACAGACCGTTAGGGCTGGGAAGCAGTTTAACGATTCGTGTTTAATGTAGGCAAATGTAGAGTCTCAGATAATCGATTTAATGTGGAAGCGATGCTCACATCACTACGAGCACATCAAGGGCCAGCTGAATCCATGAAAAGTACGAGAAAATGCTCTGATTTGTAAAGTAAGTGCTGAATCTACTTCTCAATTACTGGCTGCGCAGAGGTCTCTTGAGCCCCGTGGAGTGCTCCCAGAACTGCAGCACAGTGACCAGCTGGAGGGGCTGCTAATGCCGTTAGCACATCTTTGGAACGGCTCTGAGAGAGAGCTCGCGCCTGTGGAGGGATAAGGGAGGGTGAAAGGGCAAAAGGGCAGAGCAGAGGGGCTGAGGGGGAGGGAGGAAGAAAGTGTTGGGGCATCAAGGCGGTCAAGCAAGGGTTGTATAAAAGAGGAGAGAGAGGGGAAAGGAAGTAGAGATGACATGGACAAGAAAGAGAAGACAAATAAACTGATAGACGCTGATAGAAAGTGAGGCGCACAGCCGGGTATCTAGATGAAGCTGGTGAGAGGAAGTGCAGACGTCCCCTGGAGAAATATATACATAGAATTAGACAGACTGAGAGCTCGGAGCGAAAGGGAGAAAGTGTGAAAATGCATTGATGGTGGAAGTGACGCACTTAGATAAAACGGCCGCGAAATGAAATTAAAAGCGGCCAGGAAATGCTCTCGGCATTGCGGGTGTGGGGGGCGCATTCCTTTGAAGTGAAGCTCTCAGCATAATGAGCTAGAGCTAAAGTGAAATACGGCCATGGGCAGCAACAGCAGAAGTGAATTAGGGGAAGGAGAAGTGAGGCCGAGCGTGCGCTGGGGGAGCTTCACGCTTGAATGCCTGAGGCCAAGTGTACCCTGGGGAAGCTTCAGATGCCTGTGGGAGGGAGGCTGATGGGTTTGATGTGGACGCGCGTTCCGCACGAGTACACCACATGAACTGGACGCAATCCGCGATGGTTTCAGAGTTTGGTTTGCCCACTATACTCTCGTCTATTTATCCCTGCGGGATATAATAGTCGAGACCTAAAAATACATACATTAATAACCTAGGCTAAAATACTCAACTGGTGCTTCTAAAATACGCCTACCCCGGTGTACCTAACCTAGGTCTAGTATGAGGGAAGAAGTAGGTGCTGTTTTAGCTATAGTTTAGTTTTGCCAAGAATTGCCAAAGGTTTCTCTAGGTTCTAGTCAGCTCCATACCTTAGAATGAGAGAAGTTGGTATCTCTTTCCGGGGACTCGATTTCCCAACACCCCGCAAGGGGAGTCAGAAACACTGGAGTTGGATTCTCGGCAGGAGGATGACAGCGTCTAGTCAGTGTGTCAACTGGAGAGCTGGCTTCCTTCGGGACTTGCTGTGGCAAGCTGCATCGTGCAAGTAGGTAGTCGAACAGCACCAAACCACACCGTGCTTTGCCATAGCAAGTGAAGGTATATTTATACCTTGAAGGTGTTTAGGAATGCCGGTATTGACGTAAAAGTTGGGCATATGACCATCATGAATGAACCCCTAAGGAATAGATGTTTATGCATAATAAATGAGTTCTTGGAGAAATCAATATCCAAGCAAGGAAAAGTCCCTAACGGCTTAATAATAATAATAATAATCCACATTTGTAAAGCGCACAATCACCCGTAAGGGTCTCTAGGCGCTGGGGGCCGTCGGGAAGATTAAGCCAGCTATTGCCCAGAGTCACATGGTGCTGGGCTAACCTGCCGCCGGAGCCGGGGATCGAACCCTGATCCCCAGATTCCAGCGTCAGTCGCCCTGGCCGCGGCGCCACACCTCTCCCTGGCTTAAGAGTCTGGTTTTCCAAGAACCCGTTGTGACGTAGATGAACGGATGGAAGTAGCCATGCCTGTATTTGGGTAGCATGGGCTATGCCTAAATAAGGACAGGATATCTATGCCTATATAAGGGCAATGTGAAATGTACCTATATAAGGGCATGAATCGGGAAATGCATACAGAATCTAAATCGATACACAACAACTCCTGAAAGAGACCTTGCGCCACACGTGAACCGCTGCACATCGATGGGTGAGTTCTTCCGTCCTAGCATTCAGGGAACCAGCCAGGTGTAGAACCACCAGGGTTATGCATTGCTGTTCCAGCTATGTCCAAAACGAAGGGGCCTCCAGACAAAGGATCCACAACTCCATCCTGCCCAGTTTGTTGCAGTACCACAAGGCGGTGGTGTTGTCTGTGAACATTTGAACCAAATTTCCCTTGATTGAAGGAAGAAAGGCTTTCAATGCCAAGCGAATCAGTTGGAGCTCCAGCAAGTTGATGTGGAGTCTGGATTACGCCGGAGACCAGAGTCCTCTGATCTCCACCTCTCCCAAGTGGCCGACCAATCCCAGGAGTGAATCATTTGCCACTGCTGTATGTTCTGGATGGGGAAGGGAGAGGGGTCTGTCTCTGACCCAATCGCAGTCCATTAGCCACCACTGCAGGTCCTGTGCAGTTCTCTCTGAGATCTGGACCATGTTGGAGAGATACCCCTGATGCTTCGCCCACTGGAACTTCAGGTCTCACTGCAGTGCAGGCATATGCCACCTGACATTTGTCACTAGCAGTTTGCAGGAGGCCATGGGGTACAGCAGCCTCAGACTTATTCTCACCGAAATCCAATATAGAGGCTGAAACATTGGTATCATAGCCGGAATGTCCTGGACTTGTCATTCAAGAGGATAACCTCGAAACTGCACGGTGTCCAGAACAGCTACAATGAAAGGGAGCATCTGAGAGAGTCAGGTGTTACTTTGGTACTAAGACAGCAAACCCCAGCGAATGCAGGCGGTAAGCCATAGTCTGGATGTGGGAGGGACAGACTGGGGCGAGCCTGCCTTAAACAGACAGTCGTTGAAATAAGGGAAGACTGGCACCCCTGATCTGCGTAGATGGGCTGCGACCACTGCCATCACCTTGGTGAACACCCGAGGGGCGCTGGTAAGGTCTAAGAGAAGCACAATGGTCTACTGTAAACCACAAATAGCACTGATGGGCAGGCAGGGCGGGAATGTGAAAATAGGTGTCCTGCAAGTCCAACGCTACCATCCAGTCGCCTGGGTCCAGGGCAGACAAGACCTGAGCCAGAGTAGCACCTTGAGCTTTTTCTTTTTGAGGAAGCAGTTGAGGGCTCGGAGATTTAGGATAGTCCGATGGACCTTGCCCCTTTTCTGGACCAGAAAGTCGCAGGAATAACAACCACAGCCTACTTCTGGCACTGGAACCCTGTCCATGGCTCTCTTGACCAAGAGAGTTATGACTTCCTCCTGAAGCAAAGTCAGGGAATCCTCCGTCAGCCGGTTGTAAGTTGGAAGCATGGAGGGAGGGATAGTCTTGAAGGGGAGGGAGTAGCCCCTTCAGACTATCTGAAGAGCACACCTGTCCGACGTGCTGTTTTGCCAGTGGTGGAGATGATAGCCGATCCTGCCAACTGTCCGCCCATGGTCTCAAAGTGCCAGACTAGGAGGGATTGGAGGCTGCAGGGGGGGTGGTGGACTGACCCGACCTATGGCCGCCTGACCCACGGGGTCAGATGAGCCACGCCCACAGAGGTTGCTAAACATTCCGGTATTGTGGCTGAGGTATGGTTGGGCCGGCTGAAAGCCCCTTCAGTAGCCACAAAAGGGGCAAAAAGCAGACGGGGGACGAGTGGCAACTGAGAGGCCCGTATACTTGGCCGTAGCCCGTGAGTCTTTAAATCGCTCCAGGGCAATTTCTGCTTTCTCTCCAAAGAGATGGAGGCCATCAAAGGGCATGTCCATGAGGTAAGCCTGGACATCACCAGAAAAGCCAGAAGTTCTCAGCCAGGCATGGCATCGAACAGCCACCATCTATGACAGCACTCTACCCAGTGAGTCGGTCGTGTCAAGCCCACAACGAATGGTGAAATTTGCCGCATCTCTCCCGTCTACCGATTGGGAGAGGATGGCCCGGGCCTCCTCCGGGACCTCTGGCAGCACTTGCGCAACCATTCCTCACAGGGAGTGGGAGTAACAGCCCAATTGGCATGCAGTGTTTACCAACCGTAATGCAAGGTTGGCAGAAGAAGGATAATGTTACGAACCCAGTAAGCAGCTGTTCTTGGCATGTAGAGCTGTAGATTCACATGCTTTGCATACTCCTTTTATCTAGTGTTGGGTCCAGATGTTTGCAAGTTGTTTTTCTTCGAAGAAGTCTGTCCAGTCACAAGGTAAGGTGACTCCTCCTTTCGGTGATAGTGCTCATGGGCATCGACTCCATTGTTAGATTGTTTTCTCGCAGATGGTGAGAATGGAGTTAGTAAATGTAGAATAGAGATGTCCATGCGTATGTATGTAAACTAAGAACGGCAACAACTACAGGAGACCGGGGAGGATGGTGGTCGCATGTGAATCTACAGCTCTACATGCCAAGAACAGATGCTTACTGGGTAAGTAACATTATCTGTTCATGGCATGTGAGCTGTAGATCACATGCCTTGCATAGACCAGTGGTTCCCAAACTTTTGACTCCTGAGGACCCCCACTGAATCACTACTGGAAGCCGGGGACCCCCAAGCAATTTGTACAATTTAAATTTCTTTTTAAAAACGCCTTTTGAAGCAGAGGCAATTTCAAGAGGGAGACAGCCTGAATTGGGTCTATTGGCATGAACATGTATGCATGCAGCAGTGTATTATTTAGTGGTACAAGTCTCCTGCTCTCAGCCATAGCAGCACCTCTACATTCTCATTCCAGAGCCTTGGAGTGGTGACCCTTTCTAACAGCAACAGGTTGAATGATTGTGACTTATTAGCATTTTTACCTATTCACAGTTTAAGAAGGTCTAAAATATTATACAATTATGAAGCATTTTATTATAAAGACATGCCCCAAGGAGCAACGAATATTGTGAAAATTCTAACAAGATAGTGCACAAAGCGATGAGTCCAGTGTACAGAGCAAATTCAAGGTCCATATTAGGAGTTCATCATGGAAGTGCAAGAGATAGCAGGAAGGTATCTGCACAGGAGGCATATTGTTTCAGCAAGCTCATGGAACAATGCTATGCCAATTACCATAAACCCCTGTTAGACATAATCTTTTAGTCACAGACAGCAGAACAACATTTTACCACCAAGGGGTGAGCAATGCAGTTAAGGCATATTTCAGAGAGGCTTCGCGTGGCACCTGATATGACCCTCTCCTGTTAGGATTCCCACTGCCCCGTCCCTTGCCAACAACAAACTGCAAAGGCTACACAGAATACGAGCTTGATATGTCTGAATATGAAAGCTTGACAGCACACATAATTCACCCAAGGGGTTGTGGAAAGTGAGCAATCAGACAGCAGCACAAATATCCTACTGCTGATCCTGGCTGCATCTATTTTTACCTGCCTGCCAAGTAACGGTAACCTATACACATGTGCCTTTCAACGCTTTATTGCTTTTATTGTATGGCCTTTATTTTCAATGTTGTGTCTATGACTGCTGTTGTCTGTCTTCCCCCGCTGCCTGTACGTGGTCCGTGCCCCTTTTTCTTCCCTCTGTTCCCCTCGCTGTCCCCATGCTCTCTCTGCCCGGTCTTTCCTTCTGTACCCCTCGCTGCCCCGTGTCTCTGCCCGGTTTTCCCTTCTGTTCCCCTGGCTGCCCCCGTGCCTCTCTGCCTGTTCTGCCTTTTGTTCTTAGCTGCCCCTATATTTCTGTATTCTGTATTTTGCCTCTGTGCCACTCGTTTTTTGTGCCCGTCTAAGCTCTGTGCCACTCGTTTTTCCCTCGTTTTTGTGCACCTTTTGCCTTCTGTTCCACTCGTTTTTCCCTCGTTTTTTGTGCCTTTCTGCCCTCTGTCCCCCTCGTTTTTTGTGCCTTTCTGCCCTCTATTCCACTCGTTTTTCCCTCTTTTTTTGTGCCTTTCTGCCCTCCGTTCCACTTGTTTTTTGTGCCTTTCTGCCCTCTGTTCCACTCGTTTTTCCCTCGTTTTTTAGGTCTCGCCTGTCGATGCGCATGCGCATCGAGCTTGCGAGCCTATTGCGGCTTAAACAACTTTTAACTAAGAAGCAAGGAATCGTGGCGATTCCTTGCAGTGCCCGTGACTTTTAAGCTCAATGCGCATGTGCATTGAGCTTAAAAGCGCGTGCACAGCCGCAATCGCCATCTGTTCCTCTCTCCCGCATTCCTCCGACACCTTTTGAAGTGAAGCTTAGCTTCACTTCAAAGGCCCGGCTTCTTAACACCCACATGCCGCTCTCCCCGCTCCGCCCCCTCCCCTGCCCGCCTTGTGCATTTCTCCTACACCCCCTCCCCACAGCAATGCCCTCCGTCTCCTGATCTTCACTCATAAATATATATTTTAGTTCCCTTTTAAATTGCATTACGCCAACAGAGTTACTAATCGTCAGTGTCTTACAGCCTGTTTCCCAAACACAGACCCTTTCATCCTTCTATCCATGCATCGCATCCCACTGCCCAGGGATCAAATTCGTTTTAAGTGACTCATTAAATGCAGCTCTCAACCCTGCCATGATTTCAACGTGAAAGAAAAAAGACTCTCTCTGCCCAGTAATGCGCATGTTATGGGAGAATCGAAATTAACATGGCTCACGGTAAGGACGTTTTGTGAAACAAACTGGGCCTTCTGATATTTAGAAACTGACGTTTTTTTCTCCAAGAAAATAAAATGTGCTGGGTGCATTTTTAAAAGGATAACCGTGTTTGCGTTAATGTTTTGCGTGTTGCGTGTGTTTTAGCTACAGTCGTGGCACACGAATGCTTCCACCGTCCCTCTGGAAATGCGTACACCTCATTAAGCAATAAAAGTGTAAATTGGGGGTAGTTACCCCTACGCTTGGGTTACAAAGACAAAGAGGACCTCTCCTGGGCCCTTTCAGAGACGGCAGGGTTAAAATTCAACCTGAGACGACACTGCAACTGTATGCCCCAGCAGGCAGTGATTGCTCATGTGAAGTGAATGGGCTTGGTGTGGGGGGTCACATGGTGATGGGAAGGCTCGGCCCCTCCTCCCTCGGCCACAGGCTGGGGGATTGAGCGCTTGCATCCCCCAACCTTAAATAAATAGCAGAATGATGCTGGCCCACTGGTCTCCTCCCCTCCCGACTTGCGCTCTCTTCTTGCCCATGTTAAACCCTGCAGTGCCAACAGTTTACGTCACATGTGCCCCCAGAGACTGCACCCCAAAGGCGGATGCACACACGGGCTTGTGGGGGTTCATCAACACCAACACTCATACACCCCCACGTTGTTTACACTGTCTTACCACCAACATGATCACAATTTCTTAATGGGTCTTTTAGTGCCATTCCTTGTTATTACCTCAACCACGTAGACATTACTGAATGTTAACCGCACAGCGCACAGTACGCTTAATTCACTCTAACATTTAATAATGGCAGTATGGTTTCTCTTTAATCAGTTAGCACGTAGACCCCATACACAGACAGCTATTGCCTGTTGCACGAGCCACACCGGTGCCCTCTAACAACCACTACCTTTTATTTGGCTGTGACAATGCGTTACATTATCTTTTACGCGAAGCGCTGCGTCTGCCTCCTATCCTACACTTGATATCATGTTCTTGCTAATACCTCACCCCATTTCTTCCAGAAAACAACTTCACAACCTTCGCACTCACATCTGGATGATTTTAAAGCCCTGTTCCAAGGCCTAAGGCGGGGGGCTGTGTGGTCACCACATCAGTAGCGAGGGCTTGCAAACATGGCTGTGCGCAGGAGGCGCTACACTTACCACACTGTAAACGCCATGCTGTTGGCTGCCCACCCTGCCCCTTCCACCCGCCCGTACTGTAAGTCTGTACCACTAGTGCTGATATAACACACAGTCTTTTATTGAAGTATTTGTGTTGCATAGGAAAAGTCAGCCGAGGAAGCCCGGTGCAGAAAGGACTTGGAGAGACAGACACAGCCGCAATCGCCATCTGTTCCTCTCTCCCGCATTCCTCCGACACCTTTTGAAGTGAAGCTTAGCTTCACTTCAAAGGCCCGGCTTCTTAACACCCGCATGCCGCTCTCCCCGCTCCGCCCCCTCCCCTGCCCGCCTTGTGCATTTCTCCTACACCCCCTCCCCACAGCAATGCCCTCCGTCTCCTGATCTTCACTCATAAATATATATTTTAGTTTAACAAGGGAAATTCCCTTCAGACAATAGCACAGGAGCTTGGTTTTGTACTTGTAGACGTGCGATTGAATTATTTTATGTATTATGTCAGTTATGTATTTTTATTGCCTTTTTTATCTTCCATTTGGATGTTTTCCGCGTTCATGTAATTAATACACAAGCGTTACATATTTACAAGTTTGATTGCATCCACGATGAAGGCACTGCTGGACAGGAAACAAAAAGCAGCAATACAAAAAAGCTCCAACAAGCTCTGCTCCCTTCCGCTCTTTCTTTCCGTCCACTTTCCCTCTTTTTTCTCCCTCTAGCTCCTCTCCCAGTATATCTTTCTATATCCTTTTTCCTCGCCACCAACTACTCACCCCTTCAATCCCTACTGTGATGAAGTTGGAGACAGTTGTTCCAAACCGACCTCCAATGGTGCCAGCCCCCCGTTGAAAATAAATTCCCATTGGCATAAAAGGCCATTGTTAATATACCTGCATATGGTTGACTCACCGAGCAAAGATGGAATCAGGCACACACGCTTCACTGCTAATCCATACAATTTCAGTTTTCAGTCTTTCTTTTACTCTCCACGTTTCTGCCTCTTTCACTCTCTCTTCCAACTCTCCCCCCCTCTCCATTTACTTACACAAATCTCGCAGATACCCCAAGCAGCAGTGCCCGCACTACCAATCCTTCTGTTATGCCACATCTCTCAGCTTACATATTCCTTCGCTCTTTCTTTTACTCTCCAAGTTTCTGCCTCTTTCACTCTCTCTTCCAACTCTCTCCCCACTCTCCATTTACTTACACAAATCTCGCAGATACCCCAAGCAGCAGTGCCCGCACTACCAATCCTTCTGTTATGCCACATCTCTCAGCTTACTAATTCCTTCGCTCTTTCTTTTACTCTCCACCTTTCTTCCTCTTTCACTCTCTCTTCCAACTCTCTCCCCCCTCTCCATTTACTTACACAAATCTCGCAGATACCCCAAGTAGCAGTGCCCGCACTACCAATCCTTCTGTTATGCCACATCTCTCAGCTTACATATTCCTTCGCTCTTTCTTTTACTCTCCAAGTTTCTGCCTCTTTCACTCTCTCTTCCAACTCTCTCCCCCCTCTCCATTTACTTACACAAATCTCGCAGATACCCCAAGCAGCAGTGCCCGCACTACCAATCCTTCTGTTATGCCACATCTCTCAGCTTACATATTCCTTCGCTCTTTCTTTTACTCTCCACGTTTCTGCCTCTTTCACTCTCTCTTCCAACTCTCTCCCCCCTCTCCATTTACTTACACAAATCTCGCAGATACCCCAAGCAGCAGTGCCCGCACTACCAATCCTTCTGTTATGCCACATCTCTCAGCTTACTAATTCCTTCGCTCTTTCTTTTACTCTCCACGTTTCTTCCTCTTTCACTCTCTCTTCCAACTCTCTCCCCCCTCTCCATTTACTTACACAAATCTCGCAGATACCCCAAGTAGCAGTGCCCGCACTACCAATCCTTCTGTTATGCCACATCTCTTAGCTTACAGATTCCTTCGCTCTTTCTTTTACTCTCCACGTTTCTGCCTCTTTCACTCTCTCTTCCAACTCTCTCCCCCCTCTCCATTTACTTACACAAATCTCGCAGATACCCCAAGCAGCAGTGCCCGCACTACCAATCCTTCTGTTATGCCACATCTCTCAGCTTACAGATTCGCACTTTCTTTTCCTCTCAACGTTTCTGCCTCTTTCACTCTCTCTTCCAACTCTCTCCCCCCTCTCCATTTACTTACACAAATCTCGCAGATACCACAAGCAGCAGTGCCCGCACTACCAATCCTTCACACACGCAACGCCACTCACACACGCAACGCCACTCACACACGCAACGCCACTCACACGCTACGCCACTCGCACACGCAACGCCACTCACACACGCAACGCCACTCACACACGCAACGCCACTCGCAACGCCACTCATCCACGCAACGCCACTCATCCACGCAACGCCACTCATCCATTTGCAAAAAGAAAAATGTCTAACTATTCTATTGCGAGACCTATTGCATTTCCAATGCTTGTTGTGCCTTTCTGCCCTCCGTGCCACTCGTTTTTTCCTGTTTTTGTGCCTTTTTGCCCTCTGTTCCACTAGTTTTTCCCTCATTTTTTGTGCCCTTCTGCCCTCTGTTCCACTCGTTTTTTGTGCCTTTCTGTACTCTGTTCCACTCGTTTTTTGTGCCTTTCTGCCCTCTGTTCCACTCATTTTTCCCTTGTTTTTTGGGCCCTTCCGCCCTCTTTTCCACTCTTTTTTTGTGCCTTTCTGCCCTTTGTTCCACTCATTTTTCCCTCGTTTTTTGTGCCTTTCTGCCCCCTGTTTCACTAGTTTTTCCCTTGTTTTTTGTGCCCTTCTGCCTTCTGTTCCACTCATTTTTTGTGCCTTTCTGGCATCTGTTTCACTCGTTTTTCCCTTGTTTTTTGTGCCCTTCTGCCCTCTGTTCCACTCGTTTTTTTGTGCCCTAATGCCTTCTGTGCCACTCGTTTTTTCCTTGTTTTTGTGCCCCTTTTGCCTTCTGTTCCACTCGTTTCCCCAGCTGCTGTGCCCCTTGCGTCCCTGCCCCCTGACTGCCCACTGCCCATTCGCTGCCCCTGCCTCCCGATTGTATTGTTGTGGTCTCGCCGCCCCTGCACCAACATTTACAGCTCTTGTGTGCTGTGAGGACGCATGGGCATTTCATTTTTCACTACGACACAGGCACTCGAGTCCTGCGGACCCCCTGGGAATGTCTCACGGACCCTTGGGGGACCGCGGACCACAGTTTGGGAAACGCTGGCATAGACTATCCAGCAGTATACTTCCCAACCAGTGGCTAACCTGTAGTTTTTGTAGTTGTTTGAAACAGTGTTTTAAGGACTGCCTGGCCTACATTAGCTTGTTGCCTCGCTAACACATCTATACAATAGTGTTTGGCGAATGTGTGCGGTATAGACCATATTGCTGCCTTATAGATGTCAGCTAGGGGAATATTCCCTAAGTAGGCCATAGTAGCCCCTATTTTTCGAGTGGAATGCGCTCTAGGGGGTATTAGCAAAGTTGTTTTTGCTTTTACATAACAGGTCTGGATACATTTCACGATCCATCTTGAAATGTCCAATTTAGATATGGGATTGCCTTTGTGTGGTGGAAAAAAGTGACAAAGAGCTGCTTTGTTTTGCAAAATACTTTTGTTCTTTCCACGTAATATAGTAGAGCTCTTCTAACATCAAGAGTGTGTAGAGCACACTCTGTTACAGAATCAGGTTGAGGAAAGAACACAGGTAACTCAACTGATTGATTGATATGCAAGGCAGAATCTACTTTAGGAAGAAATTTAGGATTGGTTCGAAGAACCACTCTGTCTTTATGAAGCTGAAAGAAGGGCTCTTGTACAGTTAATGCCTGGAGTTCGCCAACTCTCCTTAGTAAAGTTTTTGCTATGAGGAAAGCAACCTTCCATGAGAGCAATAGTAACTGTCACTTGTGCATTGGTTCAAATGGTGGACCCATCAGCCTTGTAAGGACTATGTTTAAGTTCCACGCTGGTGCAGGTGGGACTCTTGGTGGTATCACTCTTTTTAATCCTTCCATAAAGGTGTTAGTCACTGGTACTCTGAATAGAAATAAGTGTTGTCGGTTTTGTAAGAATGCAGCTACTGCAGCTAGATGTAAGTGAATGGATGTGTAGGCTAGTTCAGAATGCTGTCAATGTAACAAATGAGGATCTGTACAGAAGCATCAAGAGGAATGTTATTGTTATAATAGATAACAAACCGCTGCCATTTTGCTGCATAACATGCCCTAGTAGTAGGCTTCCTAGCCACTTTTAGGATATTCATACAGTCTAGTGGTAATTGTAAGTAACCAAACTCTATGACTTCAGGAGCCAGATCATCAGGTTGAGTTCTTTGGGATTTGGATGCCTGATTTCTCCATGGCTCCGAGTGAGGAGACTGGAGGTGAGATGCAGCTTTTGGTGTGGAACTACTGACAGC
This sequence comes from Lissotriton helveticus, assembly GCF_964261635.1. Classification (NCBI taxonomy): domain Eukaryota; kingdom Metazoa; phylum Chordata; class Amphibia; order Caudata; family Salamandridae; genus Lissotriton; species Lissotriton helveticus. Next base: position 1,478,227,505 of record NC_136065.1, read on the forward strand.
TCCAGCAGGGTGGTAAACCAGAATTGACTGGCCCATGTGGAAGCTATGAGAATCAGTGTGAGGGTTGTTTGCCTGAGCTTCCAAACTATGAGTGAATTGAGTGGGAGAGGTGGAAGAGCATTAGCAAATAGCCCTGACCAGTTGATCCATAGTGCATTGCCTTTGGAAAGCGGGTGTGGGAACCTGGATGTAAAGATTGGGTATTTTGCTTTTTGCATTGTAGAAAACAGGTCTAGGTGAGGAAGTCGACATTCCTGAAAGTATGGGAGGAGAACTTGAGGATGAAGTTCCCACTTGTGTATTTGCTGCATCTGTTTGCTGAGATGGTCTGTAATCTGATAGTTTATTCCTGGAAGATGCTCTGCCAGGAGATAAATCTTGTGGTGTTTAGCCCATTTCCAAATAGCTTGTGCTAGGCATGACAGTTGGAGCAAGTGTGTCCTCCCCTGTTTTTTGTATGTAAAACATAGCTGCCATATCTGTGCAGACTAGGACAGCATTGCCTATGAGGTGAGTTTGAAAGGCTCTGAGCTCTAGAAGCACTGCTAGTAGTTCTAGGTGATTATATGAAGACATTTGTGCTTTAGCCACCACAATCCTTGAATTGTGTGATTGAGTAAGTGAGCACCCCAACCAGTGAGCGATACTGTTAGCACTGTCTGTGGAACAGGGTCGATGAAGGGCCGCCCTTTAGACACACTTTGTGGGTTCCAACACTGCAGAGAGCAATGGGAGTGGCCATCTGCCAGCACTAGATCGGTCAATTAACCATTCAACTGGTTTCACCGACTTGCTAAGCATTCTAGAAGGAGACGCATGTGAAGTCTTGCATGGGGAACAATCATGATGCAAGACACCATCATTCCTAGCAGTTGCAGAAAACTCTTGCTGGTAATGATTAGATGGACTGAAACTGAGTAAGAAGAGACTGAATACTGATAATTCTGGCTGCCTTTGGAGAAGCTAGAGCTCTTTGAGTGTCTATGGTGGCTCCTAGATAGATTTGTGTGTTGGAAGGCTGTAGATGAGACTTCAACACATTCACTGTAAACCCTAGTTGGTGTAGAGAGTGAATTGTGGCTTGAGAGTGTTGGAGACACTTTTGGTAAGTGCTGGTTCTGATGAGTCAGCCATCCAGGTATGGAAAAACATGGATGTGATGTCTTATCATATGAGTTGCGACCACTGCCAGGCATTTGGTAAATACTCTGGGAGCAGTGGTGACTCCAAACAGTAGAACTTTGAATTGGTAATGTTGACCCGCTATCACAAATCTGAGATATTTGCAATGAGCAGGGTGAATTGGAATGTGGAAATATGCATCTTTAAGTCTAGAGTAGACATGAAGTCGCCCTGCTGTAGGAGTGTGAGCACTTGTTGAAGTGTCACCATGTGGAAATTTCTGACAGTATGTAGAGGTTTAGTTCTCTGAGGTCCAGTATAGGTCTCAAGGAGCCGTCCTTTTTGGGAATTGGACAATACAGGGAGTATGTATACGCCTGACCCTTGATATTGTAAAGGTACATGCTCTGTGGCTCATTTTCGCAAAAGAGACTGGGCTTCTGGTTTGAGCAGGTGTATATGTTCTAGTGACATTTTGTGAGAACGATGTGGAATGTTTGGAGGATTAGTGGTAAGCTACAAACAATAACCATTTTGGATAATTTCTAACACCCATTTGTCCGTAGTTATGGACTGCCAAATGGGGAGGAATTGTTGAAATCTTACACCTACAGGTGTGGTATAATCAGGGGGAACTGTGGGGAAGTCACTGTTTATTAGGGGAAGGGGAATTACGGGACGTGCTGCCTTTTCCTCTACCCTTAGAATTGTTCCCTCTAACCTAGAAAGAATCCTCTTGAAGGATACGACTGGTTGTTACCCTCATAGGTGGATGTATTTTGGTCCAAGGGTGTGGTCTTACACCCTGCTCGGTAAAAAGGCAGACAAAAGGAACCTCTATTGGAAGGGAAAATTCTTTGCTAATCATGAATCGCAAGTTAATCTAAATAGATGAGGATTGCGACCAGATTCCATCTTCACCCCCACCCTCGATGAGGTGGGCCCTGAGGCAGGAATTTTCGAAAGGGTGGTCCATTCCAAAATCTCACTAGGTTTGTACCTAAGCCCATCTTTAACCTGGACTATGAGGAATACAAATCTCTTAAGACTCTGTCCAATAATCCAGCTATTGCGATCAAGCCCTGTGACAAGGGAGGGGGTATTGTGGCACTTATTACGGAGGACTATGTTACTCAAATAGATGCAATGCTCAGTATCCCAGAACATTACCATCGAGTGAGATCGTATCCTGGTAAAAGAATTAAAAATTATATTCTACAAATCACACTAGGAGCATTGAATAGAGGTAGCATATGTCAACAGGAATTCGATTACCTGAACAAACCATATGCCAGCATACCTGTATTTTATGGGTTACCAAAAACCCATAAGAGTCTTTCTCATCCTCCCTACAGGCCTATAGTCTCGACAATTGGCTCGATTACCGAGCCTTTGTCTAAATACGTGGACAAATTCCTTGGACCACTGGCTCAGACACTTCCAGCGTATATCAGGGACACGGGACACCTTATCAGTATCATTGAGGGACTTCCGTTTAACCACTATTCGGACCTGCTTCTCTCTATGGACATAGAGGCTCTGTATACTGCGATTCCCCAAAGGGGAGCGCTAGAAGCGGTCAAAAAAACTTTAGAACGTAGTGGTTTGGATCTTGACAATCTCTTTATACTGGAATGCCTCGGTACAGTGCTACGAGATAATTATTATGAGTTTAATAAGTCTTTTTACAAGCAAGTCCAGGGCGTAATTATAGGCGCAGCTTGTGCCCCAAATGTGGCCAACATATATATGGGGGAATTCGAAAACAGGTTTATCTTCAACGAGGTCGCCCCTTTTTTTGAAAATGTCCTCCATTGGTATCGTTTTATCGATGATATTTTTTTTATTTGCAGAGGCCCGGAAGAACAGTTGGAGGAATTTACTTTATGGCTGAACCTTTGCGACCCACATCTCAAATTCAGCTCTAATGTAAGCAGACATTGCATTGAATTTTTGGACATTTGGATCCAAGTATTGGATGGAGAGCTTGAAGTTTCACTTTATTTGAAACCAATTGCGCGTAATACGCTCTTAGAATATCAGAGCTTCCACCCGCATAGCCAGAAGTATGGCATACCCTTTAGCCAGTTCCTGAGGCTGAGGCGTAACTGCACCAACATGCAAAATTTTGAGATTCATTCAGGGGAACTCAGAAATAAGCTTCTCAGACGCGTTTTTCCGCCAAGACTCCTGAAGGAGTCTTACAAACGGGCTAAATACTATAACCGAGATGCCCTAATGGAAAACAATAAAAAGGAGAACAATAACCCCAAACTTGTTTGTGTCACACGTCATTCCAATCTGAACAACCAACTAAGACAGATTGCTTGCTCTCAGTGGCATATCTTAAATTCAGGACCCCCCGGAACAGCCTTACCTAGACCAGTATTCGCGTTCCATAGGAATAGGAACCTTCAAAATCATTTGGTCCATTCCAAGTTTAAGAGTACGGTTCTCCCTCACCAAAAATCGATCACAGGAGAGAACCCGGTACTTGGGACACACAGGTGTGGGAATTGCCATGCTTGTGGATCGGCCATTGTGTCAGATGTCCTCATATGGGGGAAGAGAAAATTCTGTATGAAAGAAATGACAAACTGCAGATCAGCTAATGTTATCTACCTGATTGTGTGTCCATGTCCGGCTGGATATGTAGGAGAGACTAGCCGGGAGTTTAGAACACGCCTTAGTGAACATAAATCATCTATCAGGAATAACAAAAGGGGAGCACATTTGGTATCACATTGGCATGAGAAACAACATTCTATCGATTATCTCAAATGGAGAATCCTCGAAAAAGTTCACAATCCACAGGATAATAACATCAATGGACTCCGAGCAAAAAGAGAAGTCTTTTGGATCTTTACTCTGCAGACGGCAGTCACAGGACTTAACAAATGCATACCCTGGCAAAATGTGATTCAGTATACTGTCATTTTTCCTAGTCCTGATGACTGCCTGTCACCCTCGAGTGGTTTCTCTTTTTAGGACTGGTTGGTCCCCGGAATCCATTCCTAATAGGCCTGCTCTATTGGCCTGTGTGTACTCGCATTTTTTCATCTGGTTCTTCCTAGCCCCCTTGTTCCGCCCCCACCTGTCCCTTGATCCCTTTTATTGCGAATCGTTAGTCTCCCTGTAATTGAACCTTTATTCTTGGTTCTTTTCATTTACTTCTTTCATTATTGGCCCTTGATCAAATGCTTTCACCCCCCTTTTTACCCCGGGTTGTTGGTACCTTTCCCTGGCCTTATTTTATTTTTATACCCGGAACAGGCTGGTTGGGATGATTCTTCCCTCATCCATCATGGCCGCGCGTATTCCACCGTGGTGCCTTCTTTACGCTGGTTTGCCTCATCCATCATGGCCGCCGCGTACAGATAGAGTCTCTTTAGTCCATTTTTGGTTTTTCCAGCCCCGGCACAACTGATTCGGATTCTACGAGTCCCGGGTTCCGGTATATAGAGGCGTGTGAATTCTGCCCCCGCCACCTCTTACTTGCGGACAGTCGAGAGACGCACAGACGTTCTTTATTCAGGTCAGTGAGCCATCCAGGGCGGGGTTATTCTCTATTGGGTGTTGTTATGCCCTTTTGGGCTCCAGTGTATTTTTTCCGTGGTATCTTTGTGAACGACCGGCTCATCTCCGGTTTTGTTCCCTTTCAGCCTTGATACCAGACAGCTGTCCCTCCACCTAGGTATTCTATTCCCCCCCCCCCCCACCCCCCCCCCCTTGCTCTTCGGAGTATAGTCGTCGTTTAGTAATTAGGTCCTTTTTTATAGTTTGATTCCCATTTGCTTATCGTTCTGTTTCTTTCCAGTTCCCTACTTCCAGTTTCCTACTGCCAGTCGACCTCCCCAGTACTGAGATCCCTCACGCTACTGTTACACCAATAACCGGACATTTGACAAGTGAGTTGTTTATGCTACAGATCCAAGGACTAGAGCTTTGTATGTTAGGGTCTACTTATTTCCCTGTGAGCCTATATTCACTTTCTAATTATGGATTGCTTGTACCAGATTTATGCCCAAGAATTCGCAGATTGAATGACGATTTTTGCACCGAAGTTATCTACCATTAGGAATCTGGTAGGTCTCAGAGTAGCGATGTTGGAATTGGGTGGTTGGTCTAGCTCTCTTTTTATTATTGTTTTTCCTTTGGTGTATTCTGGGTCTCAAAGGCTTACTGTAGACTCAATCCTTCATTCTTCATTGTATCCTAGTTATATAGTGTTTTCTTTCTATTTTACACTTATCATCTTTTGTGCACTACAAATACTCTAAGCACTAGTCAATTCAGGTAACACGATTTGGTGGTGGTTTCTCCAGCAGCGAAACATGATGTTATTTAAAAATTATTGTTCATTGTTCCCCTACATTGTCCCCACAGACCTTGTATTCTGCAGATTGAACCATTATCAACCAATATTCAACCCCTGAAAGTGTGGTTTTGATGACACTAAGTGTTAAAAATATCCAAGTCATTCCAGTTTGTGGAGAATTTTTCTATAAACTGTGACTCTCCGTGCGCCCTGAAAGAAGGAACTTTTGGATCTATTGTCCCTTTCCGAAACGCGCGTCAGCACTTTTTTGTTTGTTTGTATTTTTTGTTTCAGACCCTTCTGGTTTTGTAATTATGTTATTGCACTTTTGCTTTGTAGTATATTTTGTGGTGATTGGTTGAGAGAATGTTTGTATGTGTGAGTCTGAGTGGGAGTTACATGTTATGTTCATTTGACTAACTGTATTGTATATAACTATATAACTATATATATATATATATATATATATATATATATATATATATATATATATATATATATATATGCTTTTTATGAATTTGTGTTTTTTGATGGAACTGAAAAAATAAATGTGTTGCTTATATATTGGTTCTGTTTGGGACAATGATGTTTTATAAATATTGATGGATATGCTACCTAATGTTATATAAGTTTCTAGGAGCGGTTTTTCACATGTTCCTTGGACTTTCTTTAAGTAGCCTGTTTCATTTTAAAACCTGCACCGTCTTTCCCTTTCACACTTTGCACCCATTGCTCACTCCCTCAACATGCCGTCCAGCAGATCACCCTTTCCCCACCGCTCCCTCATTCATTTTGGATTATTACCGAGCACAGAATCACACTGCAACTGTATAAGCTGTGCAAGCGTTGGAGTAAAAACCAAAAGACTTGTGTGTTGGTATCACAAGGCTGCAGTGCACAGATCCGTTTATTGGGTGGCTTGCACTGCGCAGTCTGATGCTTCACTTGTTTACCATCTCCTGTTCTACTTTTTCTTTTGTCTTTCTTGATTACTTACAGCTGCCATCCAAAATGTGCAGGTCTTCCTTCCCACTAACATTAAAGGCATGCAGCAGTGTTTTTTAGGTCTCGCCTGAGCCAATGCGCTTGCACATTGCTCCGGCAAGATTATAGTAAGCAGAAAAGAAAAGTCTACCAAAACGGCTGCAGATCGCGTACAGTTCATGTGATCTAGGAGCGTGCACACCATCGCCAGCCACATAACACACCACCATTTGTCTGTGCCTCGGCATCAGACTTCAAAGGCTGCCGCTCCCCCGCCCCCCCACGTGCACATCGCGCACCACCATTTGTCTGTGCCTCGGCATCAACTTCAAAGGCTGCCGCTCTTTCTCGCTCTCGCACCCACGCTCTTTCTGTTACTCCTTGCTCTCTTTATCTCCATTCCTTCCTTGTAGTTCTCTCTCATTCTCGCGCTCTCCCCGTAACATCCCTCTCGCTAACCTACTTTCCCTTTCAATGCTGAATATTAAAAAATATAAGCATTCGCCAGGTGTTTTTAACTTCATTTTTTTCACTTTCTACGTGCGCACCACTCGTGTGTTATTTTTTTTCTCCTCCTACCCCTCTCTCTACCTCTCTTTCTCGCTCTCGCACCCACGCTCTTTCTGTTACTCCTTGCTCTCTTTATCTCCATTCCTCCCCCGTAGTTCTCTCCATTCTCGCGCTCTCCCTCACTCTCTCCGTAACATCCCTCTCGCTAACCTACTTTCCCTTTGGAAAAGTAAATTTTGCCATGTTGTATGTGCCTACGTGTTCCCCATCTTATGTTATATGTGTATGATCGATATGCATGTATTCCCTTCTGATCGATTAAAGACGCAATTACAGTTGTGTCCATCTCTAGTATGCCAGTTTCCAGTCCTCGTGAAAACAACGAATATCAGGCCTATGTAAAGCTACGTTGCCACATTTTACAGTGTGCACGTTAATTCATTGAATTATCCCCGTTTCTAGGCCTCAAAAGGGCCCGGACTCAGATTCAGCTCCTGTTTCCTGAACCCTCTCCAAGGAGCGATACAGCCCCCACCTGTATCCCTGACCCTTAGCTTACTTTCATGCCTCGCAGTGCCCGGCTCGGCCTGGCTCTGCCTCCCAGTCTGCCAAGAGTATGTTATGTTTCTAGTTATCAGTCCAGCCCTCCTCCTCTGCATTCCTAAGCTACTGAATCGCATCAATAGTTTCCGTCATAGTCTAGCCTTTATGTCTCCATGTAAGAGAAATACTGTATTAATATTCATAGAATATTCCTCGCACACACAATACATATAGAATTATGCATGCACCAGTCTTAATGTCTATTAGCCTTTGCCCTGATAACTTTTGGATTCTATCAACATGTACTCTAAACATCAGATACCAGATAGGCCCTGGGTACATGTCGCTCTGACACTCCAGACTTTAGTCTCCTCTTCTAGCGCAGAAGTCATAGCCCCCAGTTCTCCCTGGTAACACGTCATTGCCAGTTTGCGCGCACCACTAGGTTAGAGGTCCCAGCTGCTCAGGTAGCCCCCTCCATGTTTCCGCCCCATTTATGACATATTCTGTTACGTTTGCATCACATGTCTATGTATACGCCCTGTTACATCATCTTACCCTTATCTTTCGCGACTGCTATGAACCACGCCTACTGCTACGCCTACTGTATTGAATGTAATGTATTTGTTTAACTATAAATATTGTGCACTGTTATTAAAAGTTACCCCTTATGCTCCCAGATCCTGCCCCCGGCAGCTGCCATCCTATTCCCGTGCAGGCTGTCCTGTTCCTGTCCTTTATGCCTATTAAAGCCTGTAAACTCCAGCTACCTCGAATCTTGACTCTTATTTATTGAGCTACCTATTTATTGATTATTTCTGAAAAATAGATCCGGTAATAAATTACTTATTTACCACATAATGGCGCCCGAATAGGTACTTGCCCTTTCCCCACGCGCCGGAGAAGCCACGCAGGCCCCCTGATCCTCTGCAGCCGTGACGGAACCATACCGTGCACGTGCAGATATTTCTGCTTCAAGTATCCCTCAGGCCCACGGAGGAGACGGAGGTTGCGGTCCAGCGTCCAGACGAGGCGGTGGAGGAACGCGGCGAGTCCAGACCAGAGCCCAAGCCGAGAGTCCAAGGTCCGAGGTATCCGGAGGCCCACCTGTAACTGAAGTCCGAAGTTCGTCCGTCCGTCGTCGTAGCAGTCCAGTCCAGTCCGAGGCCTTCCGTTCTTGCTGCCCGGTGAGTACCGTTGCTGGGGTAGTATCTAGACAGGGTCAAAGTAATTTGTCTCTGGTCCGTGGGTTTGGGTACACAGATCCAACACGAAGTGTCCACCTAGGTGGATGCGGGTCCTGACGTGTCTCTTTATGGGACCGGTAAGTTTCGTGCTGTTTTAGCAGTGCATCTAGTCATTCTAGTAAGTTTCTGTTCCAGTAAGTTCTGTTCTCGAGAAATTCATGTGTTCTGTTCTCAGTATACCAGGTAATATTCTGTTCGAACTGTTATTCTAAATGTTATTCCATGTGTTTTCCATGTCGTGGTATGAATGATTTGTTTTTCAAGTTATTACCGTGTTTATTGTGTATTGTATTGTGTCCAGATTCCAGTTTAAGTCATGCCTCTGTTCTCGAAGTTACGTCAGTTAAAAACCAGAAAAGGTCTGCTCGAAGAAGCAGTTCCTGTCCCGCCTAGGGACAGTCCAGGTCATTTTATGTATCATAAGCATGGCATAAGTGCCATATTATATCTAGACTTATGGGTCGAGTATACTAAAGATCTAGAAGAGAAATATAGATGGCCTGTATCAGGTACATGGGATGCCGAGTGTATCATGCGAGTAGAAGAAGTATTATGGAAAAAGAAAGCCAGACAGTCCCAGAAAGATGCCATCGAGTTATGGCGCAAAGAATCTCATAAAAGAACCGAAAAAGAAATCAGAAAAACAGGATTAAGTAGGGAATCCTCAGAAAGAGCCCAAGAAAGGGAATTAATCGAAGTAGGTGAACGAGTTAAAACCGAACAGTCAGACAGACAGAGAAATGCCCTCATTAAGGGTATGTATCCTCTTCTTGCCGAGGGTTTGCCGAAAGCAACCCCGGAAGCACCATGTAATTTCCCGCCACCATTAGTTTCGATTAAGCTACGTCACAAACCGACTGCAGCTGATATTTTTCTCTCGTCCTATTTGGACGACACAGTCCCAGAATATGCAAATCCTGTTCCGCCAGCTCCCGTAAATAATGTAATTCCTGTTCCTCCAGCCACCGGGGCACCCGTTGCAGTATTTGTTACGGTACCCCCGGTCCAGCCTACAGTACATGTACCCGCTACATCAGTCACTCTCCCAGCACGAATAGTACCAGTCGACGATTCCAGTTTAGGGGCCGCGGGGGGAGGTCCTCCTGGTACCCCGCCGCCACACAAACGTCTGACATTAATCGAGTTACATGCACGAGCGTTACAGCGTTCGCCCAAACATCAGTCCGTTGCCGATATCAAGCGAGCCCTTACCGAATGCCGTTATGATCCAGTCCCAGGCGATGATGGTATGGTCCTGTATTCATTGCGTGTAAGACGGGTGACCGAATATTTGGACACCCTACCGAATATGAAAGAATATCTAGACAGAATATATCGTTTCATCCGTACAGGAGTAGATCCAGGAAGTATTGGCGATGCCATGTCTCAAAGAAAAGTCGAGATTCAACTCATGCTTTTAAAGTTTCTAATTAATTGTTTAATAAGAGAACAAGATTATCCGGATAAAGATCCGGAAGAAATGAAAGTCCTGACTAGGTGGAGTGACCACATAGCCGAGGGAAGACACAAGACACAGAACTGTATAGACAGTATGTACAAGAAAATCCGTAGGGAAATAATAAAGTTACACGAGAAACGAAAAGCAGTACAAGTAAGCGAGAAAGAAGACAACTCTTCTACTGAAGAGGTAGACGACGAGAATCCCACCAGAATAGCGTATGTAGGTAGAACTAGACTTTCCGACCGACATTCACGTCTAGACTACAAGAAAACTGTTCCTTCTCCAGTACCAGAACAGTGTTCTCTTGAGCAAGTATTTCAAGCTACCGATCACATTCTGAAATCACGAATCGGTTATAGTGAACTTAGTACTATGCATGAACAAGAACTAGCCCGATCAGCAGTCCGATGGACTACTGATTCTACCACTTTTCCAGACGAAATAGTGGCACAAATGTTTCTGAAACTGCCCCCAGCCGAGCAGCGACTGGTGGGTATGTATATGATCCAGCACCTCATCACTCTGTATGAGGGACAACATTCTGACCCAGGTCCGTTACATGATGTTCTGAACGAGTTGCTCCAGTATAGATGGAAAGGTCTAGGTACCGATTTAATTAGTATCATTCTAGAACAGCGCCACAAATATCGAACGTTTCTGAATCCGCATTTTGTTCATGTCTCACCTCCAGAAAGTAAATCATTTTACATAGATAGACAGCATCCATTACGAGAAGTACATCCAGTCAGGACAGCGGGTGGTGAGCTAGAACGAGTATTTGTTTACACCCCTATAACCAAGATGGAACTCTTAGAGATGAAAAAGTTAATTCCCTGTCACGACAAAGATCCAGCAGGGTTCCATCGAGAATTAAAAGACATGCTCCGTATGGGAGAATACACGTATCCTGACATCATTAAAATGTTAAAGGTTCTGTTGCCCGCAGGGGTATATGAGAAACTCAAGGAAAAGGAATGGGAGGTGGGAGAGAAAAAGATAGATTGGACAGCTCTAGAAGCTGAAGATACTTCACGAGTACCAGGTACCGGTCTAGGGGGTAAAGTTAAAGAATTGCCCGAGTTATTGATTCAGGTCTTGCCAAGATTACTAGCCACGAAAAAGGAAGATTGGGATGCAATCTCAGCATGCAAACAGAAACAGGATGAAGACACTAGTGATTTTTATTCTAGATTTGAAAAATGTTTTATTATTAATAGTGGTTTGAAGACAAGTAGCGAGTCATACCCTCATCTTTTTGTTACAAAACTAGTCGAGAATTCAAGTCCACAAGTTAAAAATCGAGTTTTGAAAGTCGAAAGTAGTTGGCAAGCTAATACCCCGTCACAAATGCTCCAGATGCTCCAGTATCACCAGAATAGAATCAGGGAAGAGCAAGAACACGAAAGGAGACGTATGAAAGACATGAAAATGAAAGTATTAGTTGCACAATCGGTTCCACAAGACAGTCAGAAGAGGGGTCCGAATCAAGTCAGTCATCCTGCAGCTCCCGTTAAAGGGACTTGCAATTATTGTAAACAGCCAGGTCATTTTATAAACGAGTGTGCAGTTCTGAAACACAACATAGCTACTGGTAAAACTAAAGAAAGACCACGTCCGCCTAGACAAGAACAAGTATCACAGACTTCTCAGCCACCACAGAATGCACAACAGACAGTTCCAGCACCGCAGCCTATCGCTGCAACACAGCATGTTACACAGCAGATGTACCAGTATGCCCAGTCAGAATATCCAGAGTATCAACAGTATTCATGAAACAGCCTAGAGAGGGAGGTAGGCTTGCCTCTCATCGAGATACCTGTAGATCAAGAGGGTCCCTATGTACACAGTCAAGTATTAGGGAAAGACAGAAAGTTTCTGATTGATACAGGGGCAAGTAGGACTACTATCAGTCACGACGAGGTTCCAGGGGCTCCGCTCTCAGGCTCTAAAAATTTTTCCCTTGGATTTTCAGGAAAGCCAATTGTTAACGAGATTTCAAAACCAGTTTCCCTAGAAGTTGGTCCATTGTCCCGAACTACTGATTTGTTACTTACTAAATCATGTCCAGAAAATTTGTTAGGCATTCAAACATTGAAAGAATTAGGTGCAGTTATTTGCTGCTCCCCAGAAGGAGTCCGATTGTTTTTGCGTGACTTTAAAGGTCACTATGTATTACGTGATTTTGATCCAAGGTTACTAAATGTTCCGCAGCATCTATGGGCGCAAGGTCCAACTGATGTAGGTTTTATGCAAATCACACCCCATCGTGTGACTCTCAAACAAGGTATAGTTTTGCCACGAATCAGGCAGTACAGATTGCCACCTGAGGCTGTAGCAGCCTTATCCAAAATTATTGACGAGCTCATTGCTCAAGGAGTAGTTGTAGAAACTGACTCCAATGTATGTAATTCTCCTATCATTCCAGTCATGAAACGTACTGATCCCAATGCACCTCCAGTATATCGATTAGTGATTGACCTTAATAAATGTATCATACCCCAGTATCCAGTAGTCCCAGATATTTCTTCCCTATTGACAGCCATTGATTCTGAAGCTACATTTTTCACTGTTATCGACCTCAAGAATGCATTTTTCAGTGTTCCCATTCATCCAGACAGCCAGTACCTTTTCGGTTTTTGTTTAAATGGAAGGAGCTATAAATTCACACGAGCTCCTCAAGGTTTCACAGAAAGTCCTAGTATTTACAGTCAGGCACTTAAGAGACAACTAGACAACTAGACAATATTCATATGCCAACTGACACTGCCCTGCTCCAGTATGTCGATGATCTACTGATCACAGCCCGTTCTGAACGTGAGTGCGAGCGTGCGTCACTCACGGTTCTGTATTTCCTGGCCGAGCAGGGGCACAAGGTGTCCCCTTCCAAATTACAATTCTGTGTCCAGCAAGTGATCTACTTAGGCCACTTACTGTCCAAGTGGGGTAGGCAGTTGACACCAGATCGTATCCAGTTAATAGCGAGTCTTCCACAGCCCAAGACACAGAAGGAGTTACGAGCTTTTATTGGCCTCACTTCTTATTGCAGACAATGGATTCCTCAGTATGCATTTCTAGCCAAGCCACTGATACAGTTAACGACACAGGAGGCAGCCGTATCGACTGTCCTCCCTTGGACATCTGAACATACACTTGTTTTTAATGAATTAAAGAAAGCCTTATGTCAAGCACCTGTTCTAGCAACACCGAACTACAGTAAGCCTTTCACACTTTTTGTCACAGAACGTGATGGTACTGCATTATCTGTTCTCACACAAGACCAAGCAGGACAGTACAAGCCTTGTGCTTATTTTTCGAGCACATTAGATCCAGTAGCCCAGGCTCTGCCTGCGTGCCTCAAGTCAGTTGCAGCCACAGCTCTAGCTATCAGACAAAGTGATTCCATAGTATTAGGACACTCCCTGACAGTACAAGTTCCACACTCCGTGGAAGTTCTTTTAAACCGAACACAGACTCAGCACTTGACAATTGCACGTTTAACAGGTTATGAACTGACACTGTTCCAGCCACACATAGAAATCAGACGCTGCAACGTTCTAAATCCTGCTACACTGTTACCGTCAGTTACTTCAAATCCTGCCACACATAACTGTGTGGAAGTCATTAACACTATGACTAAGCCAAGACAAGACCTGACAGACATTGCATTACCTAATCCCGACCTTACACTTTATGTGGATGGTTCATGTATGAGAACTAGTACAGGAGAACTAGTAGCCGCGTATGCAGTGACTACTGAAACCGAAGTTATAGAAACACACCGTATTGACACCCTGTCTGCTCAAGCAGCAGAGCTAGTCGCTCTGACCCAAGCCTGCATACGTGCCAAGAACCTGAAAGTAAACATATACACAGATTCACGTTACGCATTCGGAGTTGTACACGACTTCGGAGTACTCTGGCAGGAGAGAGGTTTCATGACTTCTCATGGAACCAAGATTCAGCATGGTCTCCTCATTCAAGCTCTGTTAGATGCAATACATTTACCGACAGCTATCGCTATCATGAAGTGCAAGGCACATACGAAAGTTATTGACATCATTTCCCAAGGTAACGATCTAGCAGATCGAACAGCCAAGCTTACAGCTCAGACTCCAGACATTCCAGTTAACACGATACTGACACTCACTCCAGATCAGACTACTTGTATGACAGTTAAGGACCCTACACAAGATGTCATAGACATACAGTTACATGCTACTCCCGAAGAAATCAAGAAATGGTCCGAACAAGGAGGGGTCCAGACAGATCAAGGATGGGTGACGAAGGGAAAAGCCACATGGTTTCTCCCCGACTCTATGGTTCAAGTCATTATTAATACCGCACATAGTCCAGCACATTTAGGAGAAAAAGCTATGTTAGACAGTATTCAGAACCTTTGGTTCAACAAGCATTTACGAGCTGCAGCCAAGCAGAAAGTCCGTACCTGTATGATATGTTGTCAGTTCAATCCAGGTAAAAGTGTCCCGGTGGAACAAGGTGGATTCCAACCTCCTGACCACCCTTTTGAAGTCCTCCAGATGGATTACATTCAGATGGAGCGATGTCGAGGTTTCAAGTATGTCCTCGTAGTTGTATGCGCTTTGTCCAGGTGGACAGAAGCATATCCAGTTCCAGATTACACAGCAGCGACCACTGCCAGGCAGTTGGTTCGTGAATTCTTTCCCCGCTATGGACTCCCTAGGGTCGTGTATTCTGATAACGGCCAGCCATTCTCATCCGAGTTAATGAAACATGTTTCCCTTTTGTTAGGGTACCAGTGGAAGTTCCATTGTGTGCGCCATCCTGAAGCAGCCGGTCTCGTAGAGAGACATAATCAGACCCTGAAAATCCGTATTGCTAAGACATGTAAAGAGAAAGGTGTAGACTGGCTAGTTGCCCTGCCAGTTGCTTTATTCTTCATGCGGATGGTTGCACATTCCAGATCAGGTCTGTCCCCGTATGAGGTCATATTCGGCCGCCCCCCAAACATGTGGGGTACACCTAGACCCCGCAGTATCACAGATGTTTCCAGTAATATGTTGACAGATTACCTAGCTTCCTTGATGTCTGCCCTACACTCTTGTCGTTCACAGGTTGCCGCCGCATTTCCAGACAATACCGAGGTGAAACCGCATGAGGTCATTCCAGGCGACCTCGTATTGGTCAGGAACTTTGATCGTTCAAGTCCGCTGGAGCCTCGCTGGAAGGAGCCAAGACTAGTCCTTCTGACCACCCGTACGGCCGTGAAGTTGGAAGGCCGCAAGGGTTGGGTCCATCTGTCGCATATCAAGAAATTCCATGGAGTCCGGAAAAAGAAATTTTTAAAGGACATTTCTAAAGACTGTTCCATTTCTAGAGACTGCCTGAAACCAGACATTGATCTAAATCCTGAACTGAAAGTTCCTCTGTTAGAGAAAACTCCGCAGCAGGAGTATAAGTTAAAGCTCCGGTCTAGTAAAATAAGTCAGCCAGTTTAATTGTCTAAGTCCCTCTCGGGTGAAACGGTTAGACAGGTATCTGACAGGTATGAGATAGACCCCCATAGTGAGAGAGTTAGTCAAAACTCTATACGATGTATCGTTTTTCTAAGTTTCTTATTGTTTCTAAGTTTGATGGTTACCTGCACAAGTTATGCATTACATTTATGTTTTCCAATTTCTCATGTAAATAAGTTTGCTAATGCTACAGTAGAACACACATTTAGTGATCTGCCTCCTCACGAGTTATCCTATCGTCTTGCTATGTGCAATAACACATTTATAAGAATGTTACACTATTCACACCAGACCAGCAATGCTACTAATTGTTGGGTGTGTGGTCGACTCCCCCCTTTCCAGACACCGAAGGGAGTTCTGCCACTCTTTCCTTATCCGTTTTCACATAATGGTTCGTGTGGAGCATGGTCCACGTTAACGTCATCCTCCAATGATATGTCCCTTCTGAATAGAACATGTTTTCCAGACAAGCAAGGCTTCCCCCATAGAACAGGGTTAGATCTAGAAAATGAAGTTTATAATTTAGGTAATTATTCTTCGAATTTCATGGTCCTGAATGTTCAGTCCGATACTACTCTAGATCTGCCCGCTATTTCAGTACTACCAGTCAAAGGCGAATTATGTGTCAGAAAAAATGGTTCCGCACATGTAGGACATAGTGATTGTACTACTATTGTCAAGTATAGTGACAGTGGGAAATCTATTTTCAAAGCTTCACGTCATTCTTATTTTGTTTGTGGTCAGACCGCATATGTTCGTCTGCCCCTCGATTGGGATGGAACCTGTTACATTGCCTTCCTACTGCCACCAGTTTTTCTAGCCCCATCTGATTATCACAGAAACACACATCTAGTACACGTCAGACATAGAAGGGAGATTGAGTCCCCAATTGTCGATCAAACTGAAACTACTCTAGAACAGTATCAAGACTTCAATAAAGGTTTCTTCTTCTTTATAGGCCCTATCCAGAATAGTAAGTTAATCCGTAGGTTAACCAGAACCCTTGAAGCAGTAGTGAATGAGACTACTTCTGCTCTAGGTAACTTAACCGAAGAGCAATCTGCTATGAGATTTGTCGTGCTCCAAAATCGTCTCGTTCTTGACGTCATACTGGCCGATAGAGGAGGAGCATGTAGAGTCATCGGATCTAGTTGCTGCATTTTCATTCCTAATAACGCGCCGTCTGTTTATTCAGCTATAACCAGACTTCACAAAATTGCCCATCAGTTACACCAGAATCCAGGCACCTGGACATGGTCCGGTTGGCTCTGGAGTATCATATCTGCCTGGGGATGGAAAGTATTATCATTCCTAGGTATTGCAGTAATGATCATATTCAGTTGCTGCCTCTGTATACAATGTGGCCCTGCGATTTG
The DNA here is from genome assembly GCF_964261635.1 of Lissotriton helveticus. Taxonomy (NCBI): domain Eukaryota; kingdom Metazoa; phylum Chordata; class Amphibia; order Caudata; family Salamandridae; genus Lissotriton; species Lissotriton helveticus. Next base: position 1,478,244,562 of record NC_136065.1, read on the forward strand.
CGGCATGTGTGCTACCTCTTGTATTCCTTGTCCTAAATCCCGTTCCAAGACAATTCGAGACGAGCAAATGATGCTATATGAAATGATAGATGGTATCATGAATATAGATGTTTCCTGATGGAAACGTAGGGCACAAGGAGGGAATGTGGAAAAGTAAATTTTGCCATGTTGTATGTGCCTACGTGTTCCCCATCTTATGTTATATGTGTATGATCGATATGCATGTATTCCCTTCTGATCGATTAAAGACGCAATTACAGTTGTGTCCATCTCTAGTATGCCAGTTTCCAGTCCTCGTGAAAACAACGAATATCAGGCCTATGTAAAGCTACGTTGCCACATTTTACAGTGTGCACGTTAATTCATTGAATTATCCCCGTTTCTAGGCCTCAAAAGGGCCCGGACTCAGATTCAGCTCCTGTTTCCTGAACCCTCTCCAAGGAGCGATACAGCCCCCACCTGTATCCCTGACCCTTAGCTTACTTTCATGCCTCGCAGTGCCCGGCTCGGCCTGGCTCTGCTTCCAGTCTGCCAAGAGTATGTTATGTTTCTAGTTATCAGTCCAGCCCTCCTTCTCTGCATTCCTAAGCTACTGAATCGCATCAATAGTTTCCGTCATAGTCTAGCCTTTATGTCTCCATGTAAGAGAAATACTGTATTAATATTCATAGAATATTCCTCGCACACACAATACATATAGAATTATGCATGCACCAGTCTTAATGTCTATTAGCCTTTGCCCTGATAACTTTTGGATTCTATCAACATGTACTCTAAACATCAGATACCAGATAGGCCCTGGGTACATGTCGCTCTGACACTCCAGACTTTAGTCTCCTCTTCTAGCGCAGAAGTCATAGCCCCCAGTTCTCCCTGGTAACACGTCATTGCCAGTTTGCGCGCACCACTAGGTTAGAGGTCCCAGCTGCTCAGGTAGCCCCCTCCATGTTTCCGCCCCATTTATGACATATTCTGTTACGTTTGCATCACATGTCTATGTATACGCCCTGTACACGCCTTCTTGTTACATCATCTTACCCTTATCTTTCGCGACTGCTATGAACCACGCCTACTGCTACGCCTACTGTATTGAATGTAATGTATTTGTTTAACTATAAATATTGTGCACTGTTATTAAAAGTTACCCCTTATGCTCCCAGATCCTGCCCCCGGCAGCTGCCATCCTATTCCCGTGCAGGCTGTCCTGTTCCTGTCCTTTATGCCTATTAAAGCCTGTAAACTCCAGCTACCTCGAATCTTGACTCTTATTTATTGAGCTACCTATTTATTGATTATTTCTGAAAAATAGATCCGGTAATAAATTATTTATTTACCACACTTTCAGTGCTGAATATTGAAAAATATAAGCATTCGCCAGGTGTTTTTAACTCAATTTTTTTCACTTTCTACGTGCGCACCACTCGTGTGTTATTTTTTTTCTCCTCCTACCCCTCTCTCTACGTCTCTTTCTCGCTCTCGCACCCACGCTCTTTCTCTTACTCCTTGCTCTCTTTATCTCCATTCCTCCCCTGTAGTTCTCCCCATTCTCGCGCTCTCCCTCACTCTCCCCGTAACATTCCTCTCGCTAACCTACTTTCCCTTTCAATGCTGAATATTGAAAAATATAAGCAGTCGCCAGGCGCCTTATCTTGAAACCGATCTTTCATGTTTTGTATGATGTTGAAAACGCACAGCACATCTACCATTCTGCACTTCCTGGCAACGGGTCAATGTGCAACTTATACAGTAGTTGTGTGTTCATTCAGTCATTTGAAACCAACTATCGTAGTAATTTTGTACTACGCTTGAAACGCACAACAGTGCCGCTTCCAGACACAAGTCTAGGAACAAATTGTGCCCCAATCTTCTTTCCACTCCTAACAGGGCTGGGGCTCAAATGCGCACTAAGCTTACAAGGGAAAGAAATAAGCAAAGGAATATAGGGGTATTTTTTCTTTACTTGAAACAGGATTTAAAGAATATTTTGAACAATATCCAGGCTTTCACGTCAGGATTAAGTCCAAATAATGTTTCCCATATCAACGGTGGAAACAGGCAAAGAGCCATCAGATATTATTAGGACTCCCAGAAATACAAGCCTTTGTTGATCACAACCAGTAAATATCTTGGCTCAACACCTCTAACTCGGCAGGCACCAGATGAAGCTCACGTCTGCAAAATGTTTCTAAGCAAACGGACGGAGGGGTCATAAAACACCCGCCCCCCACTCCACCTCAAAAGCAAAACCAACGAATTCTTCTGGTTTTATTTTTCGTTTTCCCATTCAACTTGGAACCAAAAATAGAAAAAAAGGCACTCGTGTAATTTTTTGGGCGCATGTTTTCTTGGTGTGCGCACCTACAAAATGACATGCAGGTCGCTCAAGTTTAAAAAATTTTTTTTTTTTAAAGCCATGCACAGTATTGGTGACTGCGCACTCACACATTGCTCACTCACAGTAATGTAGTCCACACACACTGCCCCCTCACAAACACTGCCCCCTCACACATTGCGCACTCACACTACTTTAGGCCACACACACTGCACCCTCACACCCCGCACCCTCGCACACCCTCATTAAACTGTGACCTCACACACTGCCCCCTCACACACTGCCCACTCACACATTGCCCACTCACACACTGCCCCCTCACACACTGCCCCCTCACACAGACCACTCACACACTGCCCCCTCACACAGTGACCCCTCACAGTGGCCCCTCACACACTCCGCACTCACACTACTTTAGGGCACTCACAGACTGCGCACTCACAGCACAGTCACACATTGCGCACTCACACTACTTTAGGCCACACACACTGCACCCTCACACACCTCGCACCCTCTCACACCCCGCACCTTCTCACACCCCACACCCTCTCACACACCACACCCCTGCATCCTCTCACACTCTGCACCCTCTCACACACTGCCCCCTCACCTCACACAGTAACCTCTCACACAGTGCGCACTCACACATTGCTCACTCACACTATTTTAGGCCACACACACTGCACCCTCACACCCCGCAACCTTGCACACCTTACACCCTCACACACTCTCATCACACTGTGCCCTCACACACAGACCACTCACACACAGACCACTCACACACTGCCCCCTCACACACTGCCCCCTCACACATTGTGCACTCTCACACACTGCCCCCTCTCACACACTGCACCCACACACAGTGACCCCTCACACATTGCGCACTCACTACTTTAGTCCACACACACTGCACCCTCACACCCGCACCCTCACACACTCTCATTACACTGCGCCCTCACACACTGCCCCCTCTCACACTGCCCCCTCACACCCACTGCCCCCTCACACACACTGCCCCCTCACACAGTGACCCCTCACACAGTGCGCACTCACACATTGCTCACTCACACTAGTTTAGGTCACACACACTGCACCCTCACACCCCGCAACCTTGCACACCTCGCACCCTCACACACTCCTCATTACACTGCGCCCTCACACACTGCCCCCTCAAACACTGCTCCCTCACACACTTCCTCCTCACACACAGACCCCTCACACACAGACCCCTCACACAGACCACTCACACACTGCCCCCTCACACACACTGCCCACACACACACAACCCCCCCACACACACAACCCCCACACACACACAACCACCCACACACACAACCCCCCCCACACACACAACCCCCCCACACACAAAACCACTCCACACATGCACAACCCCCCACACACAAAACCACTCCACACACACAACCCCCCATACACAAAACCACTTCACACACACAACCCCACACACAAAACCTCCCCACACACACAACGCCCCCACACACAAAACCTCCCCACACACAACCCCCCACACACACAACCCCACACACACACAACCCTTCCACACACACACAACCCTTCCACACACACACAACCCTTCCACACACACACACAACCCCTCCACACACAACCCCACACACACAACCCCTCCACACACAACCCCCCACACACACAGCCACACACCCCACACACACACAACCCCACACACACAACCACAACCACACACACAACCACACACACAACCCCACAACCACACACACAACCCCACAACCACACACACACAACCCCAAACACAACACACACCCACAAACACATGCACACAACCCCACACACACAACCCCACACACACAACCACAACCACACACACAACCATGTATCTATCGCACTCACTCTAACTATCTCTCTATCGCCCTCACTCTATCGTCCTCACTCTATCTATCTATTGCCCTCAGTCTATCTATCTATCACCCCCACTCTATCCATCTATCACCCTCCCTCTATCTATCTATTGCACGCACTCTATCGTATCACCACAGCACCACTCAGCACCACCACAGCATCACTCAGGGGCACCACAACATCACTATGCGCTACCACAGCATCACTGAACACCACAGCATCACTGAACGCCACAGCATCACTCGTCGCCACAACATCACTCTGGTGCCACAGCACCAATCTGTGCAACCATTCAACAACAACTGGTTCAAATATGTTCTCTCAATGTTTCAAGCTTTATTACAAATGCCACAAACAAATGTTAATATTTCACTTCTGTTCTTGGATTTTTGTCTCAATAAAATATCTGAACATAATCTTCACAAAAGTTATTTACAAAAGTTTAAGCTATTGCCATTATAAATTACAATAGCTTTTATTTAAGTATTAATTATCAAAAAAAACAAAAGCCATTGTTATTTGTAATATCACTACATCTAAGTCACGTAAATACAACACATATTGCATTACAAATGCTATAGGTGTCACATTTGCGAAAGTTATAACTATTGGCATTGTAAATGACAAAGCTATTAATTTCGCTATTTTCAAAACCAACACATAAATAAAAAATGTGTCATTTACAATACCAATAGCTCAAACTTTCCTAATGCGAGACCTATTGCATTGCAAATGCTTGTTTTTCTTGGGGGGACAACATGAGGGTGGCAAAACAGCTAAAGCTCTCTTTAGCCCAGACTTAAAAACAATGAAGTGGAATTGAGCTGCATTTTCCTGACAAACTGCCAATTGTAAAGCATGGAGCATTAACACAAGGGCAATGGTTCGCTAAAATAAAAACACAAGGACTCAGAAACGTCCAGGCCTACCTGATAGTCTAATGCATGTTTGAGGAATGATTACAAAGACCAAGTAAGACAGCTGGAAGAGTTTTCAGAAAAGTAACCACTCTCGCTACTGATAAACCAGTTGACTTTCCATGTGGAAGTACTACAAGAAAAGAAGTTAGACTGTTCTAGCAAAAGCCACGGCTCGGAGTTTCATTCTCTGCCAGGGTATCACTCACTGCAGCACAGCATTTGCCAAGGCACCAGAGGTATGAGCAAAAGCAAAGGCAACCCATATTTTAACAGATTAGAAATGTCAGTTTATTGCAAAACAGGCAGCAGTCCACACCACAAGTACACGTCTCCTCGTCCCATCTCACTTCCCACCACATACTTATCATACAATTTGTTAATCTGCGTACAAGGGTGTACAGCACCTAACCCCTAAATTACAGGATTGATTTCAATGAAAGAGGCGCCCTTTTAGGATGTTTATTAGACTCTGTTTATGCATGTAGGGTTAAAAGTGCAATCCCACGTCTTTATTTGCCACGAAACAGGAATAAAACTGTCTCCGATTTGTTAATCTGTACGCATGTCTGAGGCACTCTTTCAAAACTTTTGGATCAATTTCCATCGTGCGAAGTGCGACTTGAATGCTCCTGATGCTGAGCGTTTAAGACTCAAGGTGAAAAGTTCAAACGGTTTTCACTAAAGCTGGGATTTAGTCTTGGTTTGTTAGCAAAAGGCAGGGCTTTCCATATCAAGGCTAGCTGAAAATCGAAATTAAAGATAATAAAAACAGCAATTCCAGACTTTTCTTTCTGATTGTGATCAAGTTCGATTGCTACTGTGAAAGAAAGGGAGTTCTACTGCGATTAATGAATTCTCCTTAAGGGGGATAAACTAATTGGGGGGAGGGGGGTGGTCACTTTTTTTTTGCTGGAAAATCTTTTGTTAAATTTACAATTTTTGCACTTCACAAAGTTTGCAAAGTTTCTAAATTTAACTTTGCCTTCACCCATGCAGGGATACTTTTCACTCAAAAGTATTGTATTTGTATCTATAAAGGTTGCAAATGCCCAAATAAAGAATAGCCTGACACTTACATTGAAGACAAATAGAAGAAGCTAAAGAACACTAAGGGCAAAGAGAGGAGTTTTCAGCAGTTAACGAAATTCGCTTAGGACTTGTGAAGATAGGATTTCCAATGGGAGAGCAATCCGGACCTTGGCAATGATTACTATGAAGACACTGACGAGAAGTACCAGACTGAACAGTAAGGATCTTTTAGGAGTGTATGAAGAAAAAAGTTAAGACGTAGTTCCCAGGAGAAGAACTGGGAATGGCCTGGTTACAAAAGAATAGAGCCTTATATATGTAATGTCAATAGTAAGCTTGTTGAAATTTGCGGCTAAAACTTAAATAAGATGGAGCGTCTTCAATAAGTATTGATGCAGACTCATAAAGATATAGCTGTAGTAGTCTAGCCTGTATGTAATGGGAACCTGAACGAAGTGTTTTTCAGGTTGTGCAAGGGAGAAATGTAACATTTTCCAAAGAACTTTCATTATCAGGAAGAAGGCAAACCATGTTTATTGATATGGGTTTCAAAACAAAGTTTTTAAATTGTTTACATTTTTTTTTTTTTAAACCTTTATTTCGGAAAAAGAATACAGATACAGACCTACAACCACCAAGGCCGGTCAATCATACGAAATAGCAAGAACAGATCAATACACAGCTCATCAGCCGACAACCCGAGGGTCCGGCAGCGTAACAGTATGGTGTGATTCGGAGCATTTGGCAGATGATGATAAATAAAAGGTTTTCATGTTTTATTATATACAAACAACAAGAAAAAACATAAGAAAAAGAATCGAGGCAAAATTATCAATATTAGGCCTGCAATGTACGGTAGGGGGGAGACAAACGAAAAGCAAGCATCAAACAATCGTAGAGGCGGGGAGCGGGGACCAAGAGTGAATAGCACTTCACAAAGAACAGAAAATCAAAACACTGGAACGTACAGTCAAGGAGATCTCGGAAGGTCTGGGGGCTCAGCAAAGGGAGGGTCACAAATCTCTCCACGGTACGAATTCCACTGACCCCAAATCCTCCCCCACTTCTTGGGCCTACCTCGGGAGATGTACACAATTTTTTCTCTAAACATGCACCAATCCATGTTCTCCTCCCAGGTCGAGACCAATGGTGCCCTATGAGACCCCCAGAGTTGAGCGATATCTCTCTTTGCAATCATGTTACCCAGCGTGACTCATTGAGTCTGAGCAATGGTACAGTCATTTGGTTCCCAAACATAAAGCAAACAGCGTCTGGCCTCGGGGAGTAACCCGACACCCGTCACTTCTCCCATCACCGCATGCACTCTATTCCAAAAAACCACAACCGCCGGGCATTCCCATAGAATGTGGAGGAAGGTAGCAAGCAAACCACATCCACGCCGACATAACCCATCCACAGAATAACCCATATGGATCAATTGTGGACCCGTGACATAGATACGATGTAGAATCTTGAGCTGCACCAGTCGGAGACGCGCCGGAATAGCGACTTCTTTTGGGGAGGATATTGCAGCCTGCCAGTCTTCATCGTCTAATTCCAGACCGTCACCAGTCCATGCCTCTCGTAGCTCTACAAGAAGGTCCGAACGGGCATTAATAAGTTTTTTATATATGAGGGAGATAGTGCTGTCAGGGACATTTCCATCCAGCACTCTATCTTCCAGGGGAGAAGACTCAGGGATCGAAGTACCAGCAGGGAAGACCGAAGCAAGTGCATGGCGGACCTGAAGATATCGGAAATATTCCCTATCACTCAGCTGAGACAGGGGAGTCGCCCTAGTCAGTTTATCCGTCCAGCCCATGGCCGACGTTGCACTATCCCATACATGTATCGCCACCGCAGTGGGGCCCGTCAGACTCCTCCTGGCGGTCCTGGAGTATAGCGCTCTATTATAATCGCCCCCGGTAGTTGCCACCTATCCATATCATAGGCGGGATTAGGAACAGGACCATACATGGCATGGTTAATAGCACTCAACTGTGACGCCCAATAATAGCGCTTGACATCCGGCAAAGCGATACCACCGTCATACCAGGGCAAAGTCAATTTCGCCAACGCTATACGCGGCCGTCCACCCCAAACCAATTTCCTCTGAAGGCCCTCGATTTCACGGAAATAGCCGGCCGGAACCAGATCGAGCGTGTTCTGGATGGCGTATAGGAATCGGGGAAGAGACATCATTTTAAACAGGGCCGCTCTCCCTAAAGGAGATAGAGGCAATCCACACCATGCCACTACATCCGACCGAAGTCGGGCAAGCGGAGGCAGTAGATTCCGCTCAAATCGTACCCTGGGGTCCATAGAAATGTAGATCCCCAAGTACTTGAAACCAACACTGGAGACAGGCAGAAACGGGGCAAAGACGGTTGTCCACCTGCAAGCGGGTAAATACAGGATTTAGCGTTTACATTTTTTTTGATAAGATTTCCATCAAGGCATTTGTGTATCGTCAGCATAACATCAGGACTTGAGGTCAAAGTACTCGATGAGCTGTGTAAGAGGGGTAACACAGATATTAAATAGAGTAAGGCTCAAAGTGAAGCCCTATACAATCGTTAGGAAACAGTTGGTGAGGTCTGAGCTAGACCTCTGAAAACGATATCCCACAGTCGATGTAAAAAGATAGGTTAGGACACGATGTCAAAGGAAGCAGAGTGTGCTTGTAAAATCAGGCCTATCGCACTGTAGAGCATATGTAATTGCATGCAGAGACAAGGTGTTTGTGCTTAACTTGGGACCTGATTTAAAAGGGTTCAACAGGTTATATTCCTGAATGTGGTTAGAGTTGGCTGTTGACAAAGTATTTCAGTGTTTTTGTTGACAATGATTAGAAGCGAAATGGGGAGGTAGATTGTCAAGACTGTAGGGTCAGTTATTTATTTATTTATTACGGATTTATAATGCGCGTAGCTGCCTCAGCAACGAGGCGTCCCAGCGCAACCAGAAACCCAAAAAAGCCAGGGCCGACAGGAAAAGCAGCATAGAGATTAAACGGCTGGCGAGGGAAAGAGCCAGGTCTTTAAGGCCTTTCTAAAGGCCGGACGGTTCGGCATAACTCTCATGGAGGCAGGAAGTGAATTCCAAAGTTTTGCAGCGAGGTAACTGAAGGAACACCCTCTGGCCCTCGCTCTCCAGACGCGAGGGACAAGCAGCAGTGCAAGGTCCGCAGATCACAGCGCACGTCCAGGCACGTAGGACTCCAGCAGGTGGAGTAACCCTGCTGGGGGCTGATGTGTCAAGATCTTATGCGAGTAACATAGTGCCTTAAACTCAATGCGCCTGTCGACCGGCAGTCAATGGTGCTTGGGGAGCACATGCGCCACCGAGCAAGATCTGGGCAGAGCAACCAAGAGCGGAGCAGCCGCGTTCTGGACCCTCTGCAGACGCTTAATGCTCGCCTTATTTGCGCCCAAATAAAGAGAGTTGCCGTAGTCCAGTCTGGACAGGATAGACGCCTGGACAATGGTCTGGCGCACTCTACGAGGAAAAAAGCAGAGCAATGGTCTTGGGCCACGCAACAGCCCAAAGCAAGTCCCAGCGACGACTTTTGTTTGTTTATCGAAGGTCAGACCGGTATCGAACCACACACCCAGATTTTTCACAGCCTCTTTAGGGCGAGGGGCGGGCTTGAGGCAATCCGGCCAACACTGCTCAGTCCATAACTCCCGGTCCTTGCCTAACAGCAGAATCTCCGACTTACTGGCGTTTAACTGTAAACAATTTGCCGCCATCCAGGCAGAGACAGCCAAAAGATCGTCCTTGAACTTGCCCACATTGATATTGCATTTCTTCGAGAAAGCAATTACCAATTGAGTGTCGTCGGCATAAGACACCAGGAACAGCCCCCTACTCTTAGCCACCTCCGCCAGGGGTCTGATGTACAGGTTGAACAAGAGAGGACTTAGAACAGAGCCCTGCGGGACACCCCGATGCAGAGCAAACTCCCGAGAGTTACATGGAGGTACAGACACCGGGAAGGACCTGTCCCCAAGAAAAGACCGAAACCAGGCCAAAGCCACATCTCTCACCCCCACTTCCCAGAGGCGTGTCAGAAGTATTTCATAGGAGACGGTATCAAAAGCGGCACTTAAGTCCAAAAGGACCAGTGCCGCCGAATCCCCTACGTCCAGACTGCCCCGAATAGCTTCTAACACAACCAATAGCGCAGACTCTGTATGCAGAGGTCGAAAACCATGCTGTGAAGGAGCAAGGATGGCATTCTGCTCGAGGAACTTGGCCAGAGTAGATTTCACATGGGATTCCACCAACTTGGCCATGAAGGGGAGCTGGGAGATGGGTCGGTAGTTCCCCGGAACACCCGGGTCCAGAGAGGTTTTTTTTTAGCAATGGAATCACTTGAGCATGTTTCCAAGCCCGAGGAAAGGAGGTCGAGCTCAAGGACAAATTAGCCAGGTCGAGACTCACGGGAAAGATCAAAGAGTGTAACTGGCGAAAGAGGGGTGGTGTCATAGGGTCAGCCGAGGAACCTGATTTGATTTTTAAACACACGTCTCAAAAGCGGTAAAGATGCCAGGTTATTTGCCCCCAGATTGACTACAGCTTCTGGCACCCCTCCCTCCAAAGGGGGGCCGCCGTTGGTAAGCCCATATAAATCTGTTCCACTTTGTTAACAAAGTACTGCGCAAGCTCATCACATTGATGGTTGGAGGTGATGGGGGAAGCCCTCTTTGATCCTGCACTCTTCATGCCATTGAGCAGGGAGAAAATAGTCTTAGCGGGGTTGGAACTGGCTAGGATTTTATTAGCCACAAATTCAGCACGTACTCTGCGAATGCACTTGTGGTATTGCTGAATAGCCGCCCGATATTCTATCTTAGCAGACGTCTCATATGAGTGTCGCCACGCACGCTCTAGCTGCTTACAGCCCTTTTTAGCTAACGTAAGCGACTCATTAAACCATAGGTTGGAAGGTCCTCGCCCCTTACCCCCTCGTTTAGCCGGAAAACAACTATCCAAACCGGCCGTCAGCCATTCCTGAAAGCACGAGTTGGCTGCCTTCGCATCCCGTGGAAGCTGAGGCCTATACTCAGCTAGCAATCCAGAAATAAGGTCCAGATCTAATTTGTGCCAGGCACGTTTAGGCACTCGGGCAGGGCGGATCACTTCCGTTTTGCCCTGCAATTACAGACCAAATGAAACCAAGAAGTGATCGGTCCAAGCCTGCGGGACCGTGCATGGACAGTTAAAGGACTCAAGTTAGAGAAAATAGGGTCAAGCAAGTGGCCAGCCACATGAGTACCATCAAGAACATGTAGGGTCAGTGTTGGGCTTCTTCAAAAAAAGGGACTATTAGTCCTTTTTTCCATGATTGGAGTACTATACCTGAACTGAGAACGGAATTACAGAATACCACCATGAGGAAGGGAGTCAGAGAAGGTACTACAGTCTTAGCAGCTCCAGCAGGGCATGGGTCAAATGAAGAGCCACTAATAGTGGCATGAAGGCTGGAGATAATTGCTTCCTTGACGCACCATCATGAAAGAGGCTAATAAAGGAAGAAACAGTTGATGGTGTCTGAGATATGCTCAAAATGTGTTTAAGATCCAAGGGAGGCATTTATGGAGAACGGGCTACGATGCTTAATGATTTTTGAAGGAAAAAACGTCTGAAAGCAGGAAGTACAATAGTTGAGAAGGAATTACTGCAGAGAAGGAAAAGGCAGATTGGGCTAGGTTGTTACGTAGAGCAAAGAGTTATTTGGCAGAGGGTAGGCACTCTTGGTAATGGGAAGCTTTCAGATTTTTTGTCAATATATAACTAAATATAGCTTTTTTGTAAGAACCCAGCCAACAGGGAAAATGAATGCAGAATATTTTTTGTAATTTACCTACTGAGACTTTAACTATTGCAAATGTGACAATTGCTAAAAAAAGTGGCAAAGCGTAAAGCTTTGCAAAATTGCCACAGAACTTCACAAAGCATGCAATAAGATCACCAGAACTGTATGTCCCTAAAATGCATTTATAGCAAGTTTTTTTTATTTAGAAGAAGATACGGTAATACAAAACTTAAAATATTTGACGGTGCGATATTACACAAAGCCAGAGGTCCCAGATTTGAGTTTTTATGATTTTCCTAACGGCATGAGGTTTCTTTAAAACAATATGTGCCATGAGGAGCAGAATAACTGACACTAAAAAGGAGCTATTCCCTTAAAATACAGTAAAGAGACGGACAAGGCACAAGTCCAGTGAAGTCCAATTGTTCAATCCACTCACTTTAAGGCTCTATATAAAAGGATGGCGGTCTCTGCTTAGAGAAGAATAGTGACTCTGGTGTCTCAGCTAAACTCAGGGCCGTGAATTAAGCAGCCAGTAAACCACATAGGGCTGATAATAAGTTGAGCCAGAGAAGAGGTGGCGATTGACTGCATTTTTGAGTGGAAAGCGACCCTGTGCAATAAGATGGAGATTTGGTTACTGGCAATCCCACCGCATTAAACCTTTTGAGGCTCTTGTGATGAACTTAGTGACCTGGATATTGAGCATCAGGTTCTCTGGGTTCATGTATGTTAAGATGGCTTGGCGGCAGGAGCGAACACCAAGTGTATTCCGTTTGCCCCGTAGCAGCATACTTTGATCGTGGGTAAGGCAGGGCAAACACACGCCACAAGCTCAATCGACTCAGAGGTACACCCACACCCCGTGCACACTGTATTGTAATTTGAGCGTGTTAGACCTGACTGCCCTTTGAGTAGTCCCTCCTAATTAATTATTTATTTTTGTCCCCTTTTTGCCCCTCAAAACCTTTAATTTTTATGTCCACTGGGTTTTTCAGGTGTTGGCCTAGGGGTTAGGTGTTCTTTGACCTCATAGACTTTACTTGAGGCCCAGGTGCCTTTCTGACTAGATTTACAAGACCCACAAAATGGTGGTCAGTAACTGCCACAACTGCCACCTCAGAGAACGGACCCATAGGTTAGTATAGGGACATTCCAGAATCTTCTGGACCCTTCTGGACCTTCAGGGATCAGCCTATATAAGGCGGAATGTTGGGCAGCCATTTTGGGAAGGTGTGGTGTGAAGAGGAGAGCTGGAGGACAGGAGTACAGGCGATAGAAGGAGGAGACTGGTGCACTGTGGGGGTTGACAGACCTGCTGGGCCGCTAACCCTGCTGTTTTGATGCTATCCCTCCTCTGCTGATCTGACCCTGCCAGGACGTGGGCTCGAGATATCCCTGTCGCAGGAGTAACCTGTGGGAATCTTATGTGGAATAAATGAGGCGAGGACAGTAAGACACCGCCAGGTGAGGGCGATTGAAGCTGACCACTAGATTGAGTCAAGGCCTGAGCGGTGGGGGAAGGAAGTAAATCCCTACACTTGCCGTTCCCCAGGTGACATGTCCGATTGAACCCGTGGCTTTCCGGAAGTGATCCGCCTAAGTCGGCACTTTGTGAGAAGAGATCGCTAAAACTTACTTGCCCCAGGAATCGAATTACCCTCTGGTGAGGCGCCGCATCTCCCTGCCGGGAGTAGTGTCTTGAACGCTGCACAGGCTAAGTGAGGGGCTGGGCGGTGCCATAGAGGAGGAGCGCCGGCTCAATTCCCACGCAGGCTTAGTGAAGGTCTGGGCGGCTCCTGAGGCGCCGAAGTGTCTTGAACGTCGCGCAGGCTCAGTGGAGGGCTGGAAGATTTCTCGGCCTAGAAGCGGAGCAGAGCTGAGGGGTCCGACAGCCGGGCCGGCCGTGTGAATGAGACGAGCGACCAAGTAGGAGCGCCGAGATCTCGGTGTGCTTTCAACAGGGACCGATCGGCAAATAAGTAAGCGTCTGGCTTTGGTGGAAAATCCAGAGCTGGACTGGTTTCCTAGACAACTGCAGGGTCCTTGGGCTGTAGTGAAGCGGAGTAACGGGGGATCAGAATAAGCAGCTTGGTGATCGCCAGACTTCCTGTTTCCCGACTGGGATAAGACAAGCCTTAGCGGCGCTGGAAAGTATTGAACCCCTTTTAACACCGCTGGGGGACCTGCCTGTTTTCAGTGCCCGTCTGATCTCCTCTGTAACTGAAGAAGCTGGAAAAGGTTACTGGCACTGAGTGTCCATAAGGCAAACCTTGCTTTACTATTTAATATTAACAGTAATTCACCAGCTGACAGAAGGAATACGTAGTACCTTATTCTTAACCAAGTGATGAATTGCTTTATTACATTACGTGGGAGTCTAATGCTCCCTATTGAATCTCTGTATTAGGATGAAGGTTTGAAACACTGTAATTTGCTTGTGATAAGTAACTTGAATTTCCAGGAGTAAAGTATCACTGTAATTTTCTGCATTGAGAAGCAAGATCTTTTCGTGGTTACAACTGAAACTGTGGTATATTTCCTGTTGATAGGAGGGGTGGTAGTGAACTTCTTTCAAGTGGGGGTCTGAACTGCTGACATTGGTGCCCCAAAGTTACGTACACCAGTGTGAAGCTATTTTTGTATAATGAACCACGAACTGCTAAACAACAAAGAGATTTTATAAAACAGCTCGTATTTTTCCAAAGATTGGTGTAGTGTCTGTATTTTTGAGTGGATGGATGTTATGTTACTAAAGGGTGTGACGCAAACTTAACATATGTACCTTGGAGTTAGGCCTTCCTACTTAGTGCCAAGCTACCCTATGTGACTTGGAGACCCCAGGTCCAACAGAGCGGCACTAATCTGGTAGATGGTGCAAGAATGGCCATTCACCCATCCTGAGTGCCAAAAATCCTTTTCTATGCTACAGCATAGGTGCATGATAGATATGGCACCGCAATACCTGGCTTAAACTCCGATAAACCCGTCCAGGCATGGTTGCGTTTTGCCAGTAGAGCCCTATCAGAGTGAAAATACCAGGACCTGACTCTTTCTTTGATGTACGTTTTGAGGGCCTGCTGGGATGGGTTGATTTCCCAGATTTCAATCGCGTCCAGCATTTGCAATCAGTGTTCTAGATAGCAGCTGAGTTTTTGTCCCACTTGACAGTTTTTTTAACACTTTATTTAGCTTTTTGGTTACAGTTACAGCGGTGCACTGGGACCAGAAAAAAATAATATGGTAAGTACATGCAGTCAAAATATATATCTTCCATGATACATTCAATAATGCTGTAGTGATAGTATGCTGCCCCAAAGCAAGTTCCTCAAATCCCCATTACACTTATGCGCAAGCATTTTCAATCACATGTTCAACAAAAGTAGTTTACATACACATGGTCCGGGCAAATTGTAACTGTGGCAACAGAATTTATAGATCATCGAAGAAGTGAGTGGTGCCATACGCAGTGCAATTGTCTAGCCCACACCAGCAGGAACAATACCGTGGTCTGCTTGCGTGGGGGTGGCCGGTTGTTGGGACTGTAGGTACGCCCTGACGGGACCCCAGATATCTTTGGGCCTAGAAGTGAGGGGGGAGTGTTGAAGGCCTATATGTCACTGTTAGTAGAGCAAGATGCCATGCTTTTTAGCCATCCCTTTACAGAGGGCGCTGCCATGCCACCCCAGTGGATCGCCACTTCTCTCTTGGCCATGAGCAAACTAATAGCAACAAATCTGCGTGTAGCCTGTGGGAACTGTGTAACATATCCCAGTAATGCAATCTCAGGCAATGGGGTTATAGGCACCTTCACCATTTCACTCACTTTGCCATGCAAGGCGACCCAATATGCTTGCACGCTCGGACAGATCCAAGGAAGGTGGGCGAAATCGGCATTCGGGCGTGACATCTGGTGCAGTGATGTGATCTGGAAGGGTCTATTCTATGGAGTCTGGCCGGGGTAGTGTACATTCTACGAAGACATTTAAAGTTAATTAATTTATGTCGGCTGTTGAGGGAGATCTTGTTCGTGACCGCACAGGAGGCGTCCCATTGTTCGTCCGAGATTGGACCACCCAAGTCCTCCTCCCAGGCTTTGCGTAGTTTATTCTCATTGACCGGCATAATAGCAACGCATGCCCTATATAGCTGGGACACAATGTGCACTCCTCTCTCACTGCCAATCACCTTGGTAAGTGGGGCGGAAGGAGGGGGTTCCAGAGGGTAGTCTGGAAAGGTAGCCCGGAGGGCAGAGCGAATAAGCGAAAGGACGAATCTGTCCATGATGGTGGCGTCAGGAAAAACGGATTCATCATCAGGGTCGAAGGCATGCCCGCCTGGGAACAGGTCACCCACCTTAACAATGTCAAATTTGTGGCACATCTTCTGTACTAACTTTTCGTTAGTTATGGGTACCATTTTAGGGTTTGGGAGTGGGAGACCAGAGGAATAGAGTAGTGGGGTGTGTGTGATGCGGCGCAGTTGGTCCCAAGCCCAGCTGGTGGTCGAGGCAGGTTGGATATCATTGGGGTCTCTGGGGAACCCCCTCGGCAAAATTGCTGCTAGTGTGTCTGGTAGGACTAAGTCTGACTCCAGACAGAGGTATGGGATTCTGGCGTCAGGGTGGCAACATGCCTGTGCAAAACTACACTGCGCAGCTAAATAATATAGTCTGAAATCGGGTACCCCAAAACCACCTCTATTACAGGGGAGCGTCATCACCCTCCAGCTTACCCTAGGGTGTCTACCCATCATACCAGTCTTATTAAATGGGATTGCAGAGTTAAAAATATTTTTTTTCGGAAGTGGGATAGGGATGTTTTGAAATAAATATAAAAATTTAGGACGTAAGACCATTTTGATTAGGGAAACTCGACCTGCCATGGACAGTGGGAGTTGAAGCCATTTCTCAATCTGTGTTTCCAATTTAGCAATGGCTGTCCCGTAATTATGACGAATAATCTGCTCCACACTGAGATGTATATGAACGCCTAAATATTTGACCGAGTCGGAATTCCACTCCAGAGGTCCCACTGGATCGTGCTGGCAGTGAGCGGAAAAATTACAGATTTGTGCCAATTGATTCCCAGTCCGGAATACACACCAAAATGCATGAGGGAGTCTAAGTTAAACTGGGGATTGAGAACATATAAAACAGTGTCATCAGCGTATAATGAGACTAACAGCAGACCTGTATGAAACTGCAATCCTCTGTGCAAATTTTTTTCTTGAAAGTGTCTTATAAGGGGGTCCAAGGGTTAAATGAACAACATCGGTGACAGTGGGCAACTTTGTCTGGTGCCGCGTGACAGTGCGAAGGGGGAGGACAGTGTGCCATTCAGTCTTAGCCGGGCCGTCGGTTGACTATATAGCAGGGCGGTCGTGGAAATGAATCCAAATGGCATTCCCTTTCGCTGCATGATCGATAAAATGAAAGGCCATTCAAAGGAATCAAATGCCTTTTCCGTGTCTAATAGGATGGCCGCCGAAGGGGTCTCAGGGCTGATTCTGTGTAAAGTGTTAAACAAAGTGCGAAGATTGAATGCAGTCGATCGGTGCGTATGAATCCAGACTGGGCAGGGGAGATTATGGACTCCATTAATAGAGACAGTCGGCATGCCAAAGCTTTTGCCAGTATTTTGTAGTCTAGGTTAAGAAGTGACAATGGACAATAGGAGCCACATAATAGAGGATCTTTGGCTGGTTTGGGGAGTAAAATAATGACCGCCTCACGCAGGGTGGGAGGCAACACCTGCCGCTCAAGGACTTCCGCATACATGGCAAGGAGCCGGGGATTCAACAAATCTTTATAGGCCTTATAAAATTCTGCTGTGAATCCGTCGAGTCCCGGAGCTGAGGAACCCTTCAAGGCTGAGATTGTCTCATCTATGCTTTCCTCCGTTATGGGAATAGCGAGAAAGTCCTATATGACCTTGTCAAGTAACACCAACGTTACTTCAGATAGATAACTCTCTTAACCCGTTTTTTTCGTGCCCAGTATAGTGGTGTATAAAGCCTTAAAATAGGAAATGAATTCTCCCTGGATGTCCAGTGGGTGAGTGAGTTGTCATCCAAGCGTGGACTTCAACTCGGGGATGTACACCTTGCTATAGGGGGTCTAATCATTTGAGCCAGAATACGGCCTGGTCACTCACCCTCACCATACACCCTAGCGTTATGATATTTTCCCATGTAGAGGATTTCTCTCTAAAGTCTGCTAGCAGGGAAAGCCTACGTTCGTCTAGGTCAAGGCTAGGTGTCTGAAGCTGTGCAGAGTCTAATGTACCTAATTCTCGCTCTAGCCGGGCTAATGTGGTGCGCACATCTCGTAAGACACCAGCGTTTTTGGAGATACATGCTCCCATCATGTAAGCTTTAAAACCCTCCCTCAGCATAGCAGCAGTGTCCACTGAACCAGTGTTTATGGTAAAGTAATCTTCTATTGCCTCCCGCAATTACTCTCGAAAAACGTAATCATTAAGCGCGCAGCTGGGGAACCTCCACTGTCTTTAAAAACCCTCAGGGCGTGGTATCTTCAAAGTCAACAATACTGGAGAGTGGTCTGAGAGAGTATGTGGGAGTGTCTTGACCGTTTGGCACCGGTTGACTAAATCTGGAGAAACAAGCCAATAATCCAGTCTAGTCCACGTGTTATGACAGCTGATGTAGTGAGCGAAATCAGTACAAAGAGGATTTTGCCTCCTACCAATGTCTGTTAGGGTGAAATGTTCGCATAGCGAGCTCAGTGCCTTTCTCACCCGTGGTTTGGGATCTGGAGCACTAGATGTGGTGTCCTGCGATAAATCCTGGACAATGTTAAAGTCACCCCCTACCAAGAGGGGAACTGGGCATAGCTGTGCCAGTTTGGAAAGCATGGAGTAATAAAAGTTGGGAGAATCAATCTTGGGGCCATATAGACAGACTAAGGCTAATTTGCGACCCAACAAGTTGCCCAGCACAATAATATATCTACCTTCGCTGTCATGGAATACTGAGTTCAAGTGGAATGGAAGCCGCTTGTGGATGAGTATTGCAGTGCCGCTTGCATAGTTGCTGTAGTTTGCAAAATATCTGTGTGCACCCCAGCCTGCGGTGGGAGACAGATGAGTTTCTTGTAAGAAAGTAACATCCACCTTGTGACGTAGTAGATACTGTGTTACCTGCCTTTTTTTTCGAGTGTTATTCAGTCCGCGAACGTTCCAGGTCGCAAAAACAACATCTGAGGGGCCAGCGTTATGTCCTATCTGAGTCATGGGAGAAATGTGAGTGAATGTTGAATGCAAAATCGACCTTGTGCACTTATCACAATCGTCAATCTGTGCATTTAAAGATGTCCCAGTGCAACCAAACAGTGTTCCCCCCAACCTACCGCCCCACTCCCAGCCTCCCCGCCCAACCAAATAACCATGCAAAACTAAGTTTTCCTCTGTAGTACTGAAAAGTAACCATAGATAATACTTGCAAAATTCACACAACAATCTTAAGGTGATCACCATGAGGGGTGGTGGCAAAGCCCCCAATAACGACGTGGCAAATGACCTATAGCATTAAAAAAAATGAGTTAACAAAATCCCTGCATAGTTGAAGACTCCACACGTAGCAATGTCAAATAATCCGTTCAACCATGACCGGATCCCAAAAAAGTTCCAAACTGGCTTCCGAACCATTCTTCGAAGGGGGAAGCCTGTCCTCCTCGAGAGGGCGTTTGTTATTTAGGTTATATTCATGGAAGAACTCCTGTATCTCCGCAGGGTTATCAAAAACATGTGATTGTCCGTTCACCTCAACGCGCAACCGGGCAATTTATAGCATACCATATTTCCATCCTAAGTTTCGAAGTGTCGCCTTGACTCCAGTGAACTTTCGCCTTGCTTCTTGCACCATGATGGTGAAGTCTGGGTAGAAGGATAGCTTGGAGCCCTGCCATAATGTCTCGCCCTGTTCCCTAGCCAGCCGGAGAGCAGTGTCGCGATCTCTGAAGTTCATGACCCGTGCAATTATGGGCCTAGGCGGGCATCCAGGGCTGGGTCGAGGACCCATTGATCTGTGAGCCCGTTCGATCACAAGCCAGCAGTAAAGGCCTCTGTGAGCGGGACGGGCGGAAAAAGAATCGAGGAGGTCTTATGCGTGGATCAATGATGGCTTTAATGTATCTATTATTAACACAAAGTATAGGTCAGGGTTGTGTAGTGATCTTCTTTCTTCTTTCTTCTCGTCTGGTCTTTCCCTCCAGGTGGGCGATGGCAGCATCCCCTAGTACCGAGAGGAAAGAAAAGATGCTATGCGGTAAGTATATGTGACCTTTTGATCACATACTGAAGAAAAGGGGAATAAGGGCCGTCACCAGGGTAAAAAGAGAAAAGGTAACACCCCAGTGTAAGGTTTTTAGGGAAGTGAACTAGGATAATTTACAGGAGCCTCTGTCACCTTAAGCGCAGGTGACTGTAATGGGACTTTCTATAATGAAATGAAATGAGTCTTGTATAGCGCATGGCTATCCGAAGGCATCCCAGCGCTTCAGCTACAACACAGGTCAGAGGGTGAAAAATGGAATCCAGTTAGTAGTTGGTTTCCAGAGAAAAACCAGGGAAGAGCCATGCCGTGGCTTTCTCGAGTAGGAGCGAGGTACTATAGTTCCTCATTCACCAAGTGTCGCTAGGCAGGCGAGCTCTAACCGAGGCAAAATGTTCAAAGAAAATGAGTCTCTTATTTAAGGCATAGACAGAGTGCTTGCAGGCACGCTCCACGTGAAAACATACACAGAACACAAGACGCACCCCCACCCAAACACACCAGAAAGAAAACTGCCCTCCCACTGAATTTCCTGTGTGTAAAGGACCTCTTCCTCCCTCCCCTCCCTTCCTACCCCTTTCCCGGTGCCCGTACCGCGGAAGCCGTAACTCTCCAGAGTTACGGCGGAGTGAAGTCGTCCTCCGGGGACGTCCACCAGTCCTCCGTCCAGAGGTCGGGCTCTTCTGCATCTTCCTCTCCACAGCTGGGGTCCAGTTTGTCGGGCGTCCTCTCCGCTGGATGGGGTGTCTTCTTTCCGTCCGTGGTGCTGCTCCCTTCTTTTGGCTTCTTTTCTTCCTGTTCTCCGACGTTTCCCGGCTTCCGCTCTTGAAGGGCTGTTCCCGCCTCCGGGGTCTACGCTGATTGGTCTCTCTCCCCTCTGGGCCATTCCTCTTCCTCTCCGCGTCTCTTCTCTTCCTGTATACGAGAGGAGTCCGGGAGGGTTAACCCTTCGTGTACAAGGTCAGTACGTGGGGTAAAAGCGGGTTCCTCCTCACAGCATCCCTGCCAAACAGGTCTATTATGATAGTTTCCACCAAAGTGTCCATGCGACCAGCGGCTGTAGACTCCGGCACACCTAGAATGCTCACGTTGTTTTGGCGACTGCGCTGTCATGGTTCGTCTGTTCGCCCCACTCCCTCTCACCTGTTTGCTTGTATGCGTTCTGTGTGCTCACTCGGAACGCGATATCCTCACTTCCGGTATCAGCTAACTACAGTCTAGCCTCCTACCGGAAGTGCCATGGCGTCATTAGCGCTTCCGGGGAAATCCGCTTATCAGTTGCGATTTCCCCCGAGAATGGCACTTCGTATTTCGCCAGCCCCGCTTTCTGAACCCTGCCATCTTCTTCGGACGATTTCCAGGTACAGTCCGCCTGCCGCGCTGGAGTGCAAATTCATGCTCCCTGCTGGTACCGCGCTGGAGCGTTCATTTGGTGTGCTATCACAAACCGCACTGGAGCGCTGCCTTGTCTTTTCATGATTTTTGCCCACCACCCAGGAGCGCTGCCCTATGCTTTCCTGACAGTGTTTCCCACACTGGTGAGCTTAATCTTTCATAGTAATTCAACCCTGGAGCGCGGCCTAGTGTTTTCGTGACTGTTGTTCTAGGACCACCTGCGCTGGAGCGTTTGCGCTGGAGCGTTTGTGTGAGGCCGGTTCCTCCCCTTGTGTTCATTTCTCTAGCACCTTGGATTACTGCCTACTTAAGTGCTGGGTACCTTGTTTCTTCCTTTACCTAACGTCTCACCCATCGTGTAGTAACACCTCCTATTGGTACAGCGCAGGAGCACTTCTCACGTTTCCTTTCTGACCTTATCCTCACCACCGGTGGGTTTCCTGATTTGAGGACACCTATGCATTAGCGTAGGAGCGCTTGTTGTTTTATTTTAAATAGCGCAGGTGCGCTACCTTCTTGGCAGATCTTGAGTTCCTTTCCTTTATTGGTAGCAGACCGTCTGATGTCTTCATAGGAGGTAATCGCTGTTCCCACATGAGTGTATGTATGTGAGTAGTTGCAGAGCTGCTGTGTGATGGTAACTGGTGTTCCCTTGTCTTCCCGTTCAGCTGGTGCCCCTGGTTCAACTGCTTAGAGGGACGTCCGCTACTACCTACCTGACATCATCCTGAATCCTTGAGCTACCATCCTCACTCCCATCTTCACCCTAGTTTATTGTTGGATCTGGAGTAGGGTAGGGTGGGCGTGGGGGCGATAGCTCGTGTCGTCTCTGCGAGATCTCTCCGCAAGAACCAGGTACTTGTGGGGACCCTGATAGAATACGAAGCCCACGTTAAACATCTCGCCCAGACGACATGAGCGATCCTGAAATCACTCTGCAAGACATAGCAGCTATGCTTGCAAACATACAGGCAGAAAACCTCAGTCTGCGCCAAGACATGATGGCCTTACAGGGTCAAGTAGCGGCAGGGGTTGCTAGTCCCTGG
Source organism: Lissotriton helveticus (assembly GCF_964261635.1). Classification (NCBI taxonomy): domain Eukaryota; kingdom Metazoa; phylum Chordata; class Amphibia; order Caudata; family Salamandridae; genus Lissotriton; species Lissotriton helveticus. Next base: position 1,478,267,290 of record NC_136065.1, read on the forward strand.
GGTACTACTCCTTCTGTTAGAGTAAGACAGGAAGGATTACTACGGCCTCCCGTATTCACCTATGAGGGCGCTTCCTCCACTAGACCGCAAGAAAGCGCTATAAATGTCATTGCTCCCCACCCCGTGCAACTTGCCCCACCTGAACGCTTTTATGGCGATAGCACCAAGTACAGTGTCTTCCTCCATCAGTGCCATCTACACTTCATGGCAAGAGCAACTGCCTTTCCGGATGACACTTCCAAGATAGCGTTCATCCTCTCCTACATGGGTGGAGACGCCGCACAATGGTCCATCTCCCTGGTAGACAATAACGACCGCATGCTGTACAACCTACCGGTATTCAAGGAAGCCCTCCGGCGCATGTTCGCCCGTCACACCTTTGTGCAAGCAGCGGATAACGAATTGCCTAATCAGAGACAAGGCAACACAGACCTGCTCCATTACATCACGACCTTCAACAGGCTCGTCATAGAAGCCCGCTGGCCCGAGAACAAAAAAGTATCCATGTTCTATAGGGGTCTACGCGACGATCTAAAGGACTCGATCTCCCAGATGCCCGATCCACCGGATGAGCTAGGACCTTTTATCAATCTTGAGGTCAAGGTCAACTACCGATTACAGGAACGAAGGAATGAGAGAACCAAAGGAGGAGACAACCGATGCCCGTCATTTAAAGAGAAAACAAAGGATGAGCAGACTTCTTCTGGTGACATGCCTGAGTGGTGTAGGAGATAGGCGGTATACGAGGGCCTCTCACCAAGGAGGAATGAGAGAAAAGAAGAAGACAGAACCAGTGCCTGTACTGCGGTAAAAATGGGCACTTCGTCAGGGAATGCCCCGTAAAGCCTACCCGAGCTAGAGGAAGAAGACCGTTTACCCTACCTGTATCCAAGCTGGACAAGGCAGGAAACGGATCAACCCAGTAGGTAGCAGGGTCCAGCTCCTGGGTTCCTCGTCCAGCAAGAAGACGACCCCAGCCTTTTTTAGCGGCAGCCATCACCTGGGCGTGGAGGTGGTCCTACGAGCCGGGACAGGGCAGGTATGGCAAGTGACCGCACTTCTTGATTCAGGCGCCACTGGCAATTTCATCGACACCCAGTTCCTGAAGGATCTGGGAATAGCCACAGTGAACAAAACCAAACCTGAGACCGTGAAAGCAGTGGATGGTACTGACCTCACCTCTGGTCTTATTTGGCACCAAACTGAGGACTTGTGTATGGTGTTCGTGAATAACCACACTGAAACCATTGTCTTTGACGTAATCGATGCCCTCCAGTTCCGAGTCATATTGGGCCTGCCATGGCTGGTGCGCCACAACCCACGCATAGACTGGGCATCTGGAATCCTAGCCTTGGATTCAACCTGCTGCATCTCTTCGTGTTATATCACCGACTCCTCTTGTGTGCATACTGTACAGGCTCACTCGCTATCCCTAACAAGAACCGGCCTGACCACACAGGACACCGTACCAGAAGCTTACCTTGACCTACCAACGGTATTTGACAAGAAAGGAGCCAACACCCTTCCTCCTCATCGTCCATTCGACTATAGGATTGATCTGATCCCTGGCTCCATGCTTCCTTGTAGCCGGATATACTCCCTCACTGAAAAGGAGAACGAGCACCTCCGCTCCTATCTGGACGAATACCTAAAGAATGGGTTCATACGCCATTCCAGGTCCCCCGTGTCCTCTCCTCTTTTCTTCGTGGCTAAGAAGGAAGGGGATCTCAGGACGTGTATAGACTTTAGGACTATGAACGCCATTACCATCAAAAACAGGTACCCTCTGCCTCTGATTTCCAACCTACTGGACCAGGTGAAAGACGCCACCATCTTCACCAAACTAGATCTTAGGGGAGCTTACCATCTTGTCAGAGTCCGGAAGGGTGACGAATGGAAAACAGCATTCCGGACCAAATTCGGCCTCTTTGAATACCAGGTTATGCCTTTCAGGCTCTGCAACGCCCCCGCAGCGTTCCAGTTCTTCATCGATGATGCATTAAGGGACTTCATCGATATATTCTGTATAGTGTATATCGATGATATATTAATCTATTCACAGTCCATGTCAGACCACGTACAGCATGTACGCACTGTCCTCAAACAGCTGGAAACGAATGGGTTGTACGTCAAACTGGAAAAAAACGTATTTCACACAGAATCTGTTGACTTCCTGGGTCACGTCATCACTCCTGCTGGTATCCACATGGATAACAAGAAGGTTGAAGCCATCCTGTGCTGGCCATCTCCCACCACGGTGAAGCACATACAGAGGTTTTTGGGATTCGCCAATTACTATCGCCGCTTTATCACCGGCTTCTCCAAGATAGTCACCCCCATTATCTGCTTTGTTACGCAAAGGGGTTCCTTTCTGCTGGGATACCAAGGCGGAGCACGCCTTTCAGGAGCTAAAACGGAGATTCACCACAGTCCCCGTACTGAGGCATCCTGACTCCGAACAACCATTCACTGTGGAGGCTGATGCCTCACAGGACGCACTGGGAGGTGTGTTGTCACAAAAGGACGCTGAGACAGGACTTCTGCAACCAGTGGCGTTCTATTCCAGGAAGCTCCTACCTGCAAAACGCAACTACACCCTTTCTGACCGAGAACTATTGGCAATAAAAACAGCATTTGAAGAATGGCGCCACTACATAAAAGACGCCAAACATCCCGTGGTCATATATACAGACCACCGGAACCTACAGTTTCTTCGTTCGGCCCGTGCCCTCACATCCAGGCAGTTACGATGGTCTCTATTCTTTAATGAGTACGACTTCCGCATTACGTACCGACCAGGAAAAGAGAACGCCAAGGCCGATGCACTATCCCGATTGGAGGACACCAATGACTCGGTGTTTGTCTCTGAACCGTTGCCTATCAATCCCGAACAATGCTTTCAGGCTATTGTGCTGTATTCTGACTTCCTCTCCCTTCTCCAAGATGACCTCATTCAGCTCGATCCGTCTACCGTGACTGCAAACCACAAGGAGTTACCACACAAAAAGGGTTCTTGTATAAAGGAGACAAATACTTTCTTCCTCTGGTAGCTCGCCAACAAAAGGCCCTGTACATGTGTCACAATCCTGTTCTGTCCAACCATCCGGGTTATCACAAGACCGTGGACCTTTTACAGAGACACTTCTGGTGGTCCACGTTGGAGGAAGACAAGAGGGTCCACATAGCACGTTGTGCTATGTGTCGCCAGGGCAAGAACATGTCTGGACCATCCGTTGGGTTGTTACATCCCATACCTGTTCCTCCCCATCCTTGGCACACCATCTCCATGGATTTTGTAGTCTGATTGCTGACCACCGCGTCTGGGTATACAACTGTGCTTACTATAGTGGACCATCTCACTAAAATGGCTCATTTTGTCCCGCTGAAGAAATTACCCTCTGCAGCCGAACTGGAAGTGATCTTCTTACAGAACGTGGTTAGACTGCATGGTATACCATCTGTGGTGATCACAGACTGGGGTACGCAGTTTGTGTCTCGCTTCTGGACAGAGGTATGTGCTGCCATGGACTTGGACGTTCGTTTGTCATCAGCATATCACCCACAGACCGACGGCCAAGCTGAGAGAACCAACCATACCATGGAACAGCATCTACGATGTTTGCTTCTGTCTGTAGATAAAGAATGGGCGGACGTGCTATGGATGGTGGAACACGCCTATAACAACAAGCATTCTGCCATAGGCATGTCACCCTTCTATTGCCTCCAAGGGAAACATCCCAGAACTATGCCATGGGAGGAGCCACAGTCCAGTCCCATGCCCACGGTCCAAGAATACCATGCCAAGCTCTGCACACTCTGGCAGCAAGCCCGGTTTGAGCTCGCCAAGGCCAAGGAGTACTACAAACAGTACGCGGACAACAACAGAACACTGGAACCCACATACAAGAAAGGGGACAGGGTGTGGCTCTCCATTCGTAATCTCAACATGCATGGCCCCAAGCAACTGGTGCCCCGTTTCGTAGGTCCTTATAACATTGAGAAAGTGGTCAACCAAGTATCCATGAAGCTCATGCTGCCTCCTCAGATGAAAATACACCCTGTTTTTCATGTCTCCCTCCTACGTTCCGTTCACCCTGAATGCAATGTGTCCCCACCTCCTGCCCCAGTTCTTAGGGGTGATCACATAGAGTACGAGGTCAGGGCTGTACTTGGTTCCCGTCGTACCCGGAGAAGGCTCTTTAACTTGGTTGACTGGAAGGGTTATGGCCCGGAAGAGAGGTCCTGGGAGCCCCTGTCCAATGTTCGGCACGCGTCCCATTTGGTTCGTGCTTTCCATGTCCGTCACCCGCTCAGCCCTCGTCCTGCCACCCCTGTGTGATTCTGTTGTTGCGGGTGGGGGGTTTATTTTGGATGGGGGTGCTGTCATGGTTCGTCTGTTCACCCCACTCCCTCTCACCTGTTTGCCTGTATGCGTTCTGTGTGCTCACTCGGAACGAGATATCCTCACTTCCGGTATCAGCTAACTAGCAGTCTAGCCTCCTACAGGAAGTGCCATGGCGTCATTAGCGCTTCCGGGGAAATACGCTTATCAGTTGCGATTTCCCCCGAGAATGGCGCTTCGTATTTCGCCAGCCCCGCTTTCTGAAGCCTGCCATCTTCTTCGGACAATTTCCAGGTACAGTCCGCCTGCCTCGCTGGAGCGCAAATTCATGCTCCCTGCTGGTACCGCGCTGGAGCGCTCATTTGGTGTGCTATCACAAAGAGCTCTGCCTTGTGTTTTCATGACTTTTGCCCACCACGCAGGAGCGCTGCCCTATGCTTTCCTGACAGTGTTTCCCGCGCTGATGAGCTTAATCATTCATAGTAATTCAGCGCTGGAGCGCTGCCTAGTGTTTTCGTGACTGTTGCCAACTGCCACACAGCGCTGGAGCATTTGTGTGAGGCCGGTTCCTCCCCTTGTGTTCATTTCTCTAGCACCTTGGATACTGCCTACTGAAGTGCTGGGTACCTTGTTTTTTCCTTTACCTAACGTCGCACCCATCGTGTAGTAACACCTCCTATTGGTACAGCGCAGGTGCGCTTCTCACGTTTCCTTTCTGACCTTATCCTCACTACCGGTGGGTTTCCTGATTTGAGGACACCTATGCATTAGCGCAGGAGCGCTTGCGTTCTTTTAAATAGCGCAGGTGCGCTACCATCTTGGCAGATCTTCAGTTCCTTTCCTTTATTGGTAGCAGACTGTCTGATGTCTTCATAGGAGGTAATCGCTGTTCCCACATGAGTGTATGTATGTGAGTAGTTGCAGAGCTGCTGTGTGATGGTAAGTGGTGTTCCCTTGTCTTCCCGTTCAGCTGGTGCCCCTGGTTCAACTGCTTAGAGGGACGTCCGCTACTACTTACCTGACATCATCCTGATTCTTTGAGCTACCATGCTCACTCCCATCTTCACCCTAGTTTATTGTTGGATCTGGAGTAGGGTAGGGTGGGCGTGGGGGCGATAGCTCGTGTCGTCTCTGCGAGATCTCTCTGCAAGGACCAGGTACTTGTGGGGAACCTCAACATGCGCGCCTCCAAGTCCTCATTCTTGATCACAACTTCTTTGAGGATGTGTTCCATTTTGTTGAGTCTTTTCACAGCTTGTGCTGTCCCTTCCTCCAAATAGATGTGTGAGATTCTACCACGTCAAGACGCCGGTCGTGAACCTGGATCTTTGTTCCCAACTCCGCCATGTGTTTGTCCAGGGTGTCGTACTGTACGTCTAAGGCTCTAAACCCAGCCCTCATTTCTTGCAGCAGCGTGCCAAGCTGAGTGGTGTCCCCTTATGCGCAGCGTCTTTCTGGCCACCTTCAGCCATAGTGTCAGTGGCATCTTGGGCAGCATCGGTGACCTTCTCAAAGGGGAGAAGGCGCTGCTTAGGATCCTTGTGGCCCATTCCACAGTTCCCTCCACCAGGCGCAGAATGGGCCCAATACCTGTGTTTTTTCTGGTCGCGGCTGCAATTGGGTCGTGAAGGTTGATATGAAAGTAGCTGAAGCTGCATTAAATAGCGATCACGAATGGGCAGTGGGCGTTCTGGTCTGGACGTGGGGAGGTCTTGGCAGGCGCACGGGCATGGGACCTTGCGCAGTGCGCTGAATGGCAGAATTTCAGGCAGGGCGGTCTTACAGCGAACGAGTCTCAGAGAGCAGGGAATGTATGGTAGGCTGGTGTCTCAGTCCTGATGGTGCGAGGGAGGAAGCAGACCTCAAATTGCTGTTACCCGTTGTTGGGATTTGAGGAGCTGGATTAGAATAGACCAAGTGTGTCCATTAAGGCAGAGGCGAAAAGACAAGCATACTTAGGGCAATCTGGCATCTCGCTCGGTCTGTTAAGGCAGCAGCTGGTGGAAGCGTCAGTTGTGTGGGGCCTGAATGGGGGATCCTACATTCCTCTGGAGCCACGTTGCTGCATCTAAAATGACGGAGAAGTTCAGGCCTCACTGCGGGGGGAGGAGGGGCTGCGCGGGCCGCGGCCGAGCAGGAGCACAATCGGGAGGGAGGGGGGGAAGCCCCAAGGGCGCTCTAGTGGGATCGCGCCCGGTGCAGCCGTGGTGGCAGCGCAGGCCCTGTCCCTATGCACCATCGCAAACCGCCCCCCGTGTACACTCAGCGCTCGATCAGGCGGCGGCCAAACGGACCTCCCGCAGCACACGAGCGCCGAGCTGATTTATGTGGTGTCGCTCCCTGCTCCGGGACGCAGCCGGCAGACTCACCGCACCCGGGCAGAGATTCCAGGCTCCAGGCCGCGTCTTCGGATGCTGCTCAGGCAGACGAAGCCGCCATTTAGAATTCCGCCCGATCCAAGCCTAATCGCCGCATTTCACCTCCAATCTGCAATAATTTGTCACAGCTGGGGGTATAGCGTGATCAGAACCTGTTCCGCCGCACTTTGATGTTCTTTCCTGGTTCAATGGAGCCGCTGGAGGGTTGGAAATCGCATAGGAGCCACGTTGTTCAGAGGAGCCTCAGCGCCTAGCGACCATCTCAGTCTCTGGCTTGGCCACGCCCCCGTCCCACGTGGCAGGTTGATATTTCTTGCCACAGCATAGCCTCCAGGCTTCTTTCACTCGAAGAGTGGAGTTTGTTGTACAGCTTGATAAAAGCGCCAGCCCCAAACCCTCGATGGTGTAGAAGGCTGAACTCAAGTCTTATCTGAGCTGGGGATGAGGATTTCGGTAGACTCCATACTCGCTTAAAGATTCTTGTTATTATCTTGTTCACCATATGGGAGTCTTTCACCAGCATAATCTCCTGGCCATACGATACATAATTAGAGGTTTTGGCTTTCATGACGGTTAGAAGAGGGGTCAGGCTTGGTGCCAGTTTTTATAATGCTGGCCATACCCATCCAAAACATGCCGGAAAGCAAACAAAACACTATCCACGAAAATAGAACTACTGTGTGTCTTTGGTGAGGACTTCATTATGTTATTATAATATTACTCACCTTCAATAAGGACTTGGGCAACATTTGCCATTCAAATCAGTATATAGACATGCCAGGTAGAAAAGCCACTGTCCTTCTTTGAACAAAGTTACAAGGTTTGCAGGGGGTGGCCAATAGCTTCTGGAGCAACTATTGCAAATTACAGCCATAAATGAGGTTTGTGCTGTAGTGTCCTGCAGGACACGTTCTAGTGCTCTGCAGGAAGTTGTATCCCCAGCCACTCCCTCGAGGGCTGGACACACTCGCACCCCCACACCCATCCATCATGGGTGTCATGAGTGACGTGGCCCAGCCAATAAAAGGGCCCAGGTGCACGTGCTTGTGGCCAGTTACCACACAACCTTGCCTGGTGTCTGTGTCTATCATTTCCCGTCATGCGGGACTGTGGCCCGACACCACATGAGCATCAATTATCTAGGGGCGTAGTCCTAAAGCCTGTTCAGCTTTCACTCTGTCTTTTGTACCGTAATCACGTTACAAAAACTGTTCTGTAGTGAATCAATAATAATGTGCTGAAACAAATCTAAATGTAATCTAGCAACTGGGAGTGAGACTCTGTTCAGAGAAGGGTGTGTGCTGGGGATATGGGCAAATTGTACACCCTAACTAATGAGATGAACCTGAAAACTCCTGGGAAGAAGCACTCTAAGTAACTATAGACATAAGTCCCTCAAAGACACATAGAAGAGATTCCATTCTCGAAGTAGTATTCCTGGGATCATGAAAAGATGTCACATCCAGCATAGAAACAGTCTTTTTATTGTATGGTATTATCTCCTTCCCCTCCTCTATGACTTTGATTGACTAATGTGTATGGTTACTGACAATGCTCCCTCCTAGGGGTTTTAATAGTCAGAAATTTAAAATTTGGGTTAGTTGGCGGCTGAAACCCAAGGGGGTTAAGAACCAAAATACAGAATGCCATGACTGTGGTCGGTGCGTTGTGGTTTTGCCAAAGCTGCGGTTTCGTTTAATTATAGAGAAGCAAATGCATACATTTTAGTGGATTTACTCTTCTCTTTGCATAGGAATGTAAATAGCTGGCTTTATTGGCACATGTAATATGCAGCAAGTAATACATAAATGAGTCATAGGAATCTTTGTCATTTACAAGTACTCCTCTAATGGAAATACTGTAAATGTGTGTGTCGTGACAAAATAAGATTAAGGAAAATGCTACTTACCAGTATGCATCTGTTCTTGGCATGTAGAGCTGCAGAGTTACACACTATGCATAGATGGCAACCTAGTGTTGGAAGTCACGGGATAGGTGACTCCTCCTTTGAATGATACTGCACATGGGCATCGGGTCCATCCCCAGATTGTTTTTCGCCATTAGGGAAGTGATGGAGCTGTACAAGAGGTAGTGATGTCCATGTGATTTGTATCTAATTAAGATAATGCTGGAACAGATAAAGGTAGCCGGGGAGGCGGGTGGGCGTGTGTAACTCTGCAGCTCTACATGCCAAGAACAGATGCATACTGGTAAGTAGCATTTTCCGTTCGAGGCATATGAGCTGCAGATTACACACTATGCATAGATTGTATAGCAGTACCCACACCTATCGGCGACCACCAATATCTGTTGCAGTTGTTTGGAACAGTGTTTTTAGTACAGCCTGGCCCACAGTGGCTTGTTGTTTAGTTTGCACATCTACACAGTAATGCTTTGTGAATGTGTGCGGTGTAAGCCATGTAGCTGCTCTGCATATATCATCTAGGGGAATGTTCCCCAAGAATGCCATTGAAGCCACTATCTTTCTTGTTGAATGGGCTTTTGGAGGAATTGTTAACGTACGTTTGGCTTTCTGGTAGCATATTTGTATGCATTTAACAATCCACCTAGCGATCCCTGATTTTGATATGGAGTTGCCTTTATGTGGTGGTGAAAAAGACACGAAAAGTTGTTTTGTCTTACGATAAGTTTGTGTCCTTTCTATATAGTACAGTAATGCTCTTTTGACATCTAATGTGTGTAGAGCTCTCTCTGCGACTGCTTAAGGCTGCAAGAAAAATACGGGCAGCTCAACTGATTGATTTAGATGGAATGGTGAAATGACTTTAGGAAGGAATTTAGGATTAGTACGAAGAATCACTTTGTTATGATGCATTTGCAGAAAGGGTTCTAGAATGGTAAATGCTTGTAGTTCACTAACCCTTCTGAGAGAAGTAATTGCTACTAGGAAAGCTACTTTCCAGGTTAGGAATTGCAATTCACAATTATGTAATAGTTCAAAGGGAGGTCCCATTAATCTTGTAAGAACAATGTTTAAGTTCCACACTGGTGCAGGTGGCGTTCTAGGAGGAATTATTCTTTTGAGTCCTTCCATGAAAGCTTTTATAGCTGGTACTCTAAAAGAGATAGATGCTATGTTGTAAGTATGCTGTAATGGCAGCAAGGTGTAGTCTGATAGACGTACAGGCTAAACTACACTTTTGAAGGTGTAATAGATATCCTATGATGTGTTGAATGGACACGTCTAGGGGATTTATTTGGTTGTTTTGGCAGTATACGATAAAGCGTTTCCACTTAGCAGCATAACATGCTCTAGTAGTGGGACGTCTAGCTTCTTTGATAATGTTCATACATTCTGGAGGAAGGTTGAGGTAACCAAACTCTATGACTTCAGGAGCCAGATCGCTAGGTTGAGCTGAGCTGGGTCCAGGTGTCTGATCTCTCCATGGTTCTGTGTTAATAGGTGTGGAGATAGGTTTAGTTTTTGATGTGGTACTACCGACATCTGCAACAGCGTGGTGTACCACAGTTGTCTGGCCCAAGTTGGAGCGACTAGAATGTGCGTCAGGGAATTTTGTTGTAGTTTGCGTACCACTAACGGAAGTAGTGGGAGAGGAGGAAAAGCATACGCAAATAGTTTTGAACAGTTCATCCATATCGCATTGCCTTTGGACAATGGGTGTGGGTATCTGGAGGCAAAGCTTGGGCATTTTGTGTTTTCGTGGGTGGCAATGAGGTCCACCTGAGGTTGTCCCCACATTTGAAAGAATGGATGAAGAACTTGTGGATGAAGTTCCCACTCGTGGATCTGCTGTGTTTGTCGACTTAGCAGGTCTGCCATAGTGTTTTGTACTCCTGGGACGTGTTGGGCTAAGAGGAAGATCTTTAGTGCTATAGCCCATCCCCATATCTGCTGTGCTAGCTGAGAGAGCTGCAGAGAGTGTGTTCCCCCCTGTTTGTTTATGTAGTACATAGCGGTCATACTGTCTGTGCGGGCTAAGACAGCTTTGCCTGACACTTGAATATGAAATGCTTTTAGGGCTAGAAACACTGCTAGCCACTCCAAATGGTTGATGTGGAGTAACTTTTGTTGCGGTGTCCACCTGCCTTGCATGGTGTGATGCAGCAGGTGAACTCCCCAGCCGGAGAGCGATGCGTCCGCTGTCATGACTATCTGAGGAACTGGCTCGAGAAACGGTCGTCCTTTGGAAAGGTTTTTGGTGTTCCACCATTGCAGAGAACGATGAGTCCGACCGTCTACCAACACTAGGTCTGTTAGTTGACCTTGAGCCTGGTTCCATTGGCATGCTAGGCACTCTTGAAGTGGACGCATTTGCAGTCTTGCGTGAGGTACTACAAATATGCAAGATGCCATCATTCCTATGAGCTGCATGAACACTCGAGCTGGTAGCGAGTGTTGCGGTTTGAATTTTGTTAGAAGAGTTTGCACACTTGTTATCCTGGCTGCAGAGGGATAAGCTAGTGTTAGTTGGGTGTTTATTGTAGCGCCGAGATATTGCTGTATGTGCGAGGGTTGCAGATGCAATTTGGTGGGATTTATTGTGAATCCCAAGTCGTGAAGCAGTTGAATAGTAGCGTGAGTGTTTTGAACACACTGGTTGTATGAGCTGGCTTTTATGAGCCAGTCGACTAGATATGGAAAGACATGAATCTGTTGTCTTCTTATATGTGCTGCTACTACTGCTAGACATTTGGTAAACACCCTTGGCGCTGTTGTGACTCCGAATGGGAGCACTTTGAACTGGTAGTGCTGCCCGTCTAGCACAAATCTGAGATATTTTCTGTGCGATGTGTGTATGGGAATATGGAAAAAGGGGTCCTTGAGATCTAGGGTGACCAGGAAGTCGTTTAGTACCAGCAGTGGAAGGACTTGGAGTGTGACCATGTGAAAATGGTCCGACTGTATGTAAATGTTTAGAGGTCTGAGGTCTAGTATGGGTCTTAGAGAGCCGTCCTTCTTTGGTATTAGGAAATATAGTGAGTATCCTTTGTTTTTCTGATGCTCTGGAACTATTTCTATTGCATTTTTCTGCAGGAGGGATATTACCTCCTGTCTGTGCAGTGTTAAATGTTCTTGTGACATTGGACGTTGCTTGGGTGTTATGTTTGGGGGGGTGGATGTTCGTTCTAGACAGTAACCTGACTGAATTATTTGGAGCACCCACCTGTCTGATGTGATGTTTTCCCAAGTTGGCAGATATTGTTGAAGTCTTCCCCCGACAGGAGTGGAATGGGGTGGGAGAAGGGGAAGGGAGTCATTGGGCAGGGGTAGAGGCAGAGCGGGAGTTGTTATTTTTACCTCTGCCTATGTTATTGTCACCCCTGTAACCACCCCTTTGGTAGCCCTTGCTGTAAGTGGACTGTGTAGGGGCTTTGTACGAGGTAGAAGCTGTGTCCGAAGAGTATCCCCTGATGGCAACTCGATAGGATGAGCGACGAAATGAACGTCTGGAAGCCTGCGACTGCAGGGCTCCCATAGATTTGGCGGTATCTGTATCCTTTTTCATTTTTTCAAGTGATACATCTACATTAGGTCCAAATAGGTGTTTTTTATCAAAGGGTTGATTAAGAATGGCACTTAGTACTTCAGGTTTAAACCCTGATATACGTAGCCAGGCGTGTCTACGTAATAGGACGCTGGTGTTAACTGCTCTAGAGGCAGTATCTGCTGCGTCCAGTGCACACAGAATAGAGGTGTTTGTGATGTTTTTTCCCTCTTGGATAAGCTCATTTGCTCTATCTCTGTACCTATCGGGGAGGTGCTTCATTAATGATTCTAATTTGTCATAATGTGCCCTGTCATATCTGGCTAATAATGCCTGTGTATTGGCAATACGCCACATGGTTGCTGCTTGCTTTTCCCTGATGCGTCAAGTAGCTTAGACTCTTTATCTGGTGGTGGAGCCTCACCTGATGTTTGTGAGTTTGCTCTCTTGTGTGCATTGGAAACTACAAGTGAGTCTAGTGGTACAGGACCTTTAATATATGCTGGGTCTGAAGGAGTAGCTTTATATTTTTTCTCTATTCGAGGGTTGGTGACCCGAGTTCTGACTGGGTCTTTGAAGACTTCAGGAGCATGCTTAATTACTCCTTTAGGCATTTGTAGAGATGATGAGGTTTTTTGTGCGCTATCAAAGGTATCCATTAAGAAGTCTTCATCTACAGGGTCTGTGTGCATGTCTACCCCATGATATACTTGAGCCAGAGTCGTCTGAAGGCTTCATTAGCTTCTTAGCCGGGCCCGAAGGTGGAGCAGTAGAAGCAGTGTGCCGGTGTGCACCCGAGCCCAAGGGCGAGGGTGTGACCGGGGCCTTCTTTGGGTGTGTCGAGGAAGGGTCGGGGTTGACGGTCTTCCTTACGACCCACTGTGCTGGAGTGATGTCCTCGACTTCGGAGTCTTCTGCTTCGGAATGGCTGTCGACGTTGTGTTGTTCTGGAACGTTGACGCCTTCATCGAAGATGTCCTCCGGAATCGAAGCAGAAGATCGAGCCATTGTTCACCTTGCTCTTCTGTCCCGGATAGTCTTCTTGGAGCGGAAAGAGGCACAAGCGGAACAGTCTTTGGCCTTGTGCTCCGGGGAGAGGCACAGGGTACACACTTCATGAAGGTCGGTATGGGGAAACTTCGACCCACATTGAGGACACTTTTTAAATGGCGTCCTTTCCATGAGCTGGAGTCGAGGCCTAGTTAGGTCCGAAGGCCGTCGGCGATGACCGGAAGCGAAGTCTTCAGTGTTGAAGAGTAGCGTCGACTGGAAAAGCGTTCGAAACTTAAGTTCTATAAGTTGGTGAGGATTGCGCGCCGAAGGAAATCGGTTCCAACACGGAGCGCTGGAAACACATCCAAGCCCGGTGGAGGAAAAAAACTATCTGGGGATGGAGCCGATGCCCATGCGCAGTATCATCCAAAGGAGGAGTCACCTATCCCGTGACTTCCAACACTAGGTGGCAATCTATGCATAGTGTGTAATCTGCAGCTCTTATGCCTCGAACATATTGTTTTAATGTTCTAACACTATGGCATCAAATGCATGAACTAAACTCCCAGAATTCAGCAATTATAGTAACTTCTGTAATAGATAGAACACTAATAAGCAAATTATGACAGTACTGACCCAAAAGTAGGTTAGCCCTAGCTTTTCTATCACATTTACTGTTCTCTAGTGTGCTTCACTGTTAGAGTGAGTACGTCCAGACATAGACCTCTTTCTCATTGTGCCAAGAGAGGCAAACTAGACCTCTGTGATGAAGCCAAAACATGTCTGTTGCTGCTTACTGGAGAGGGGTTTAGTAGTCAAGTTCTTTTTTGACAGGGTCGAACTTATGTACTTGAAGGTGAGTCTCATGTGCAATTGCATCATCCTATCTCAGAATACACTCACACAAAAAACATTCACTCATTTCCCTCCATCAAGATTAAGATGCAATGTGAAGTAATAATAAAAATAAAATATAGCAGAATCGCACCAAGGCACATTCTCTTCTAAAACACTTACAATGAAGCAAAACACCGAGCCAGTGTTAACAATGATGGCAGACCACCCATAACTATACAAGTACATTTGTTCTTAGTTCTGCAAAGATTTACAAACAGCCCATATCCAACAGACATGAAACAAAGCAACAAAACTCGCCTCACATCCGGACTAGCTAATGCACTTCTGTCTATGTTTAGTGAAAAGGGATTTATAAGCGCACACACCCCGGCTAATTAGAACGCAAAACAGAACACAGAATTAAAATCCCTATATTGTACCCGACACATTCAAAAGGGTCCAGGACGACATCATATAAAATCCACCAACTAGTTGCACTCTGACTTTTCATCGGAACCCTGTTCTTAATAAAACCAATGAGTACAAGACAACATACACACATGCATAAAACATCTAACACACTGGACTCACCCCCAATCAAAAGTAACACTAAATAACACACTCTTGCATCAAATATGTCTTATCTCCTCCTACAACGGTATGAGACTCCACATTTGGAAACCAATATAGCTGCCAATCATAATTGACACCGGGCAATCAAGAAACATTCACAGACAGTTGCAAAGCATTAACAATCCGAAGGAACACTGTAATCCAGCACATACAAAATAAAAGTAAACAGAACATCCTATAAATGCCTATATATAGAGTGCCAACCGCATGATGCAACTTAGAAAGCTTGTCACGTTATAACACTTATCACTGCATAATCCATTAATAAACAGTTACATCATTAATACAGAAAATTCCAACAGTGACTCAATACCAGTTAGAATTAAATGTTTGTAAATGGAGGAAGAAATTATGGGTGCAGAGTGTTAAATGCAGAGGGAATAAAGACCACAGTAAGGTAGCATAAAGAAGAATTGAAATTTATTTCCAGCAAAAGACCCACTGTCACTCTCAGAGATGCCTCAGCTGTGAATGCCTGGAGAATTATTCCAAAACACACACACACACCAGATGACACCCCCCAGACTCTGCATATCAAAGAAAACTTTTAACATACACTTACATGTAACAAGCCCCGTTTATAGAGTGTAATGAAATAACTACAACAATTACAGTAAAGTACAAATAGCGTTAAGGAAAAACCTAGAAAATGTTTAAAAACCAACACAATCTTTTAACATGATGGGTGCTGATCTCTCCAGCTCAACTCTGGGATCTCAAATGAACGCTCCTGGTATTCTGGAGATCATTTTGCACCAAAGCGCCAGTATCAGATTCAGACTGCACACATTCAGTATCAGCAAAAGAATCACTGTTCAATTCATGTGAGGGACATCCACTGTTCAACTCATCAGAATTAAAAAAACACATGCTTAAGAACAGTGAACTTACTGCAACGCCCATACGCCGGATGAGTCAAAGGATCTACACGAAGCCAATCATAACAATTCACCACAATCAACTGATCATCCTTACTAGTCATAAGACTAGACAGATAGACAGAATAGGCAATATCGTTTTGCTTATTCTTTTTTTGATTTGTTACACCTATACACATTTATTGTAAAGCGCTCTGATACCCGTAAGGGTCTTGTTCGCGCTATATAAAAATTTCAAATAATAAATAATAATAATAGCCACACGTCTATCTCAGTATATTAAGATCTTGGACACGGTTTCTACTCCCAGAATGGAGTTAATAGTATTCAGGCTGGAGCCTGCCCAAGGCATAAGGTGGCTGGGAGCAGTAGTTTACAATCCCCTGGGGAAAGTAAGAAATCTTTTTGTACCACATTATTGGAAAGTCTTGCCCACTACAACTTGCAAGCGGACAATTTCCTACTCGTAGGGGACTTTAATCATCATCTAGATACCATCGCCAACCAAGACTCCATGTGCCTAATAGAGGCTATGGAGTCTTTAGGCCTCTTCTCGAGAGTATTCAGCCCAACACATACAGCCGGACATACGCTGGATGACATCTTAACGAATATCCAGGATCTAATAATAGAACCCCACCCCCCGGCACTAAGCTGGACTGACCATCTGGAGCTAGGATTCTCGCAGGTTATTCCGAAAGCATCAAGTCAGCCTCAATGCTGTAGAAGATCCCGTAGATCCTGGAGGAAAGTGACATTACCAGCATTCAGCTCAGCATACACCATTCCATTATTTAACAACTGTACGGATAGTGACACAGCATTGGAAATAGAAGAGACCTCTATTACTAAAGCCCTCAATACCATCGCCCCGTTCAGGGTAGTTACAATCCGGAAAAGGGCTGCCCTAGCCCCATGGAACTCAGATAGCCTTAAGAAAGAAAAGGCTATGGGCCATATGTATCAAGCAAATTCGCATTCGCAAAGGCCGAAATTCGCAGAATTTCGGCCTTTGCGAATGCTAATTTGCTAAATGGTTATGTATGAAACATTTTTGCTGCAAAATAAGGAATCCCAAAATTTGCCATTCCTTATTTTGCGATTGCTCTTAGGGAATTGCAAATTTTGCGATTCCTTAAATGCAATGTATCAAAGAAAAAATAATTCAAAAATGCCCATAAGGATTCACAAATTACCACCAACTTCTAGTTGGTGGTAAGTTGCGAATTCTTTAAAAAAAAAAAAAAAAATTAAATCCAAAGGTGCCATATGACGCTCATACATGCCCTTAGGGCATGTATGTGCGCCATATGCCCCCACATGTCATTTTCAGGGGTGCAGCAGGATGTTCTTGAGACACTCCTGCACCCTTGAAAATATTCACAATTTGCGATTAGCAAATTGCTAATCGCAATTTTCCCCTTCATTCCTATTGGCCTCCTGGCCCATAGAAATGAATGGGAAATTTGCAATTAGCAATTTGCTAATCGCAATTTAGGAATGTTAAGGAATCGCTAAAAAGAAGCGATTTCCTACATTCATACGATTTTGCGATTTCTAAATAGCGATTCCTTAAAAATCGCTATTTAGAATTCGCAAAACGGAACTATGATACATATGGCCCCAAATGTAGAATCAGGGAGAGGAAATGGAGGAAAACAAAGTTGGCCTATAGATCAGCACAGAGAGCCTATCTAAAAGTTGCAATGTAGCCAGAAGATCGTATCAAGGTACGCGAATCTCTGAAGCAAAGAACTCCTCTAAAGAACTCTTTCAAATCCCCAAGGAGTTTACCAATCCCAGAGCAAATAACTCCTCCCTTCCGCCGACACACGGGCTATGTGACGATTTAGCCAATCATTTTAAACAAAAGATTGACAAAATCTATAGCTCCTTTGGTCTGGAAGAGGCTCCTAGGTTGGCAGTACTGCCCTGGAAGACCCTTGCTGTCCTAGCCCAGAGTCTTTCTCAGGCATTATTTTTGAGCAAGTACGGTCGCTGCAAGCGCATACTAAATCAGGCTTTTCCTCAGACCTGGCCCCCCCTCTTACTATTTCTGATCTCGCACCAACCTTGTCTCACTCTATCATGGAAGTCTGCAACATTTCATTAGATACGGCCACATTTCCTTCTAAGTGGAAGAAGGGGCAAATTAAGCCACTGCTGAAAAAGGCATCAGCCGATCCTTCTGATCTACAAAATTACAGACCCATCTCCCTTCTCCCAAGCTGCTCTAAAATTATGGAGACTCTGATCAATAAACAACTTTCTGGCTATTTGGAACAAAATAACCTACTTGACCCTTCTGAGTCAGGCTTCCGTGCCGGTTATAGCACCGAGTCTGCATTGACCGAAGTAACCGACGTGATAAGGATGTCATTGGACAAGGGGACTCCCACTATGTTGGTTCTTCTTGACTTGTCGGCAGCCTTTGACACCATCTCTCATGGAATCCTTTTGGATAAGCTACGAGAGATTTGTGTCAGAGGAAAGGCCTTAAGATGGCTGCAAAGCTTTTTGAATGACAGTACACAATGTGTCCAATTGGACACATTTGTATCACAGACTTCAGTAGTGGATAAGGGGTTCCATCTTAAGCCCCACATTGTTCAATATCTATGTGTCCTCTCTGGCCACTATTATTAGATCATGTGGGTTTGATACAATTTTGTATGCGGACGACACTCAAGTGATAGTCCCCATAGGGACGGATCAGGCTCTGACAAGAGAACTGTATTCTAAAAATGGATGAGTAAGAACTTCCTACAGCTTAACTCTAATAAAACAGAGATTCTGCTGTTTAGTAAAGCAGAGGAGGTATGGACCCCTGATTAGTGGCCTGTAGAACTCGGGGAAGCTCCTACACCTAAAAAGTGGGCGAAGAATATGGGCATCGTAACTGCTGACAGACTGTCTATGGAAGAGCATGTAAACACCATCTCGGGCACCTGCTTCAGCATTATGAGAATGCTGAGGAAAGTCTTCCCTTGGATTCCCCTTGCGGCCAGAAAAGCCCTTATATAGGTGCTGCTAGTTAGCAGACTATGGAAATTCGCTACTGGTAGGGATTAGGGAAGACTTATTATCAAGGTGGCAAGTTGTTCAAAATACAGCAGCGCGTCTTGCTCTCAACAAACCCACACGAACTCCATCATTACCCTTTTTGAGACAATGGCACTGGCGTCCTGTCAGGAAAAGAGCTGTCTTTAAGCTCTTGTGTCTAGTGTTTAAATCACTCCACAGGATGGGTCCCTCCTACCTAAGGAAGAAATTAGAACCATATATCCCCGTGCGTCACATGAGATCGAGCAGTCGAAATCTGCTCTGCACCCATAGAATTAGGAAAGCTAAGATGGGCGGGCATGCCTTTTCTCATCTAACCCCTGCCCACTTGAACAGACTAACAAATGATATTGGTGCCTGCCCCAATCTGGCACAATTTAAGAAATTGCTTAAGACCTGGATGTTTTAAAAAGTACTTTTTATATGTTGTCTGCTACCCAGGTTCAGAGAGATCCCCTTGGGGATGATTTGTTCGCAATACAAATGTTAATAATAAGATGAACTAGCTCTTCACTGAGCCTCATAATAAAACTTTTGTTCAAACACCCTTTTTTCTCCAACAAATCAACTGTCTGAAACATCCACAAGTGGATCTAGTAAGTTTTGAGTCACACCAGATCACTTTAGCATGTTTTTTTATGACCCTAACACCAGCCATAATGTCAACGTTCTTAACAATTCTGGTGCAATCAACATCTTCCTTACGAGCACTATTTTCAAGATTTCTGCAAATCAAAAGCATATATAATCGTTCATCCAAATAACCGGATATTTTTTTAATCAAGACGGACTTAATCCAGAAATAGGTTTTCTACCCCTTAAAAGCATAAAAGGTGAAACACCTGTGATAATGTGTGGTGTATTATAACTACATACTTTGTCTTTAAAAATACTTTGCCAACATCCAGATTGTTTACAACAGCCGTCTGAACAGTGCCCTTCACAAAAAGATTAGCCCTCTACACTAAACCAATTGAAGATGGACTATATAAAGGCACTTTAATGAGCTGTATGGCAAGTTTGTCCAGAAGCTGCAACATTTCAGACCAAACAAAATTAGCTCCATTATATGTCACTGTTGACTTAGACACTACTTCATCTACTTCATCTCAAAATAACTGTTCAATAAATCATTTGACATTGAGAGTATCAGTAGCCTTCACAAAAGCATAATACAAATATTTACTTTTGCGATCCAGGAGTGTAGTAAATAGTTCAAAAGCTTGCCGAAGTGCAAGAGGATCGGTAAATACATGTTGAAATGAAAGGTAGATGAAGAGTGCTGTCTGTGGGTCACCCAAATCAACACAGTCGTTGCCAAATATATTGAATGATATATCAAAAGAGAATAAGACCACAACAAAAGTTTTAGCATACAGTAGGTTTGAAGTTTATTTCCAGCAAAAGACCCACAACCACTCAGAACACACACACACACACACACACACACACCAGACAACACCCTCAAGATTCTGCATATCAAAACAAACAATTAATATACACTAACATATAACAAGGAGGCATCTAAATATTTCTATCCTATAAAAGTGGGTTGTAAGAAGCATCGGAGGAGGAAGAGGAATCAAAATCTGAATTGACCATCGCGAACTTGCACAGGGTCGATAGAAACCTTTGACAATTATTGCAGCACTGCCTTGTATCTTGGTCAGGCATACTAGTTTAAAATTTCCTTTTTCATATGCCTGCCATCACTTCTTTTGACACGGTTATCTGGAGCAATAACATTTTGCTGTCCCTTGTGTATCACAGAGCATTTCAGGGACTTGGTTGGATACAAGATCTACAAGTCTTCAGGCTTACACACCAAAGTGTGTGAAAAGCGAGCAAGATAACAAGCAAAGGATTTAAGGCACATCACCAGATAAAGGAGCGAGGTGTGAACTATCTAGGTCATCCAATTTTTCTGCAGAGATCATTGGTAGAGATCGAACCTCTCAGCAATAAGGAGGTGTAGTCCTTCCTTAGTCTGATAAGAATGTAATGCTTTTGAACATGACGAGTTTGTTAATGAAAATGGGTTCACAGACGTAAGAGGAGCTTGTGCGTAGTTTAGTTAGTTGCAAGATAAGGTGGCCACAAAGCCTTTCACACTGCACACTGAGAAATCAAGATGGTAGTTTTTCTCTCAATGAAAAGGAAGCTCTGGCATGCCGGTGGGTCTTCCTGGTACTACATACTTTTCATGGGAAATATCCGGCATTATTAGCTTGGATAACAAAAGAATGACAGATCTGATGGAAGTACTATTTGTCAGTGGATTTATTAAAATACTATATTCATGCAGAATATGTTCTGGAAAAAGAAATCGTTCAGACTGTCTCACACTTGCCATGATCCATATAAATGAAAAAGGTTGTTGAGGAACTTACAGATACTACGTGAACTGCAGTGGTAGATGAAGGGACAAAGGCAGCTTTGAGTAAGGATAAGAGGCTATTGGTACTGAGGGAGATCGTCAGCTGACGAGAGCTATACAGTATATTGGTATTGGCTGAAGAATTGTTAATAACTTGGCCATATAAAACCAAATATTTATAAAGCCTAGAGTGCTCAACTCTAAAAGGCAGAGTTATTGGCTTTGCAAATTCTTTTTTATGATACGAGCATGGCTGACAGTTTTGCAGTGGATTTGAAATAAAAAAAAAAATCCAAGATGGTCACAGACGAGAGTGCAAGTGAGCACAAAAAAAAGAAGGACCGGGTATCACTTTGTACCAGTCAGGCCCTTTTAAAATGAAAACATTATGAGGGGGTGGGGGTTGGTTGGGAAGCAGAACAGGAACTTCAGGAGTGGGGCAGATGGAGGGGAATAAAGTCAGACTGCGAAAGGCACAGAAAAAGAAAGTGTGCACGAGGACGGCAGCACTTTGCAACTACCAGTCCTTTATATAGATATAAAAAAATTACAATGTGTACCAGGGAGCCGGAATGTAATCAATCACACATTTGCAATGCAACAGGTCTCACATTACTGAAAGTTTGAGTAATAGAGTTGCATTATTATTTGCAACGCCAATAGGTCAAACTTTTAGTAATGCAAGAACTATTTCATTGCCAATGCTTGTTTAATCTTGATCTTACCTCCGGGATCCCATGACGTTCTTCAGCAGGTCAGTGGCCTGTAGAAAATGACCTAAATGTTTTCCCTCCAAATAAGGACATGGATGTACGCTGCATTTGCCCATGACAGGAGGGGGAGGGTGTGTGAGAAAGGAGTCAAGAGATGGCCAGAGTTGGACAACCAAAATAATCAATTGCTGAGGGAGGGCACTAAGCACCAAAAGGAAGGACAGATGCATAATATTAACCAACCAGAGAAAAGGATTTTTTTAGAAGCAGCCCAACTAACCAATCAAAAGTGGTGAAAGTTGACAAAGTCCCCGATAGCCCCTATACTGAATACAGCATGCCTCACATGTCTCGACCTAAAAAATAGAACGCACAGAAAAAAGTGGAAGAGAGAACAAAGAATGACGTGCACTCACACAGAATGAGAGTGATGATTGTAAAATGAAAAAAAGTAATATCAAGTCAGCAGTTGAAATATACATCTCTTCGACCTCAATATTGTAAGAACAAATAGGAGAATAGAAGAACTGTATGTACATGGTATTCAAAGGAAAGAATAGGCCTTAAAAATAGACAGTTAAAGCTGTTTGTAGCCGGGACCTAATGAATTAACTCTGGGCACATGAAAAGTGCGAGTGGTGAAAGCTGGGGTCAATTGCAG
The DNA here is from genome assembly GCF_964261635.1 of Lissotriton helveticus. Lineage (NCBI taxonomy): Eukaryota > Metazoa > Chordata > Amphibia > Caudata > Salamandridae > Lissotriton > Lissotriton helveticus. The sequence goes on from NC_136065.1 coordinate 1,478,289,633, forward strand.
ATCATCTTAAAAAGAGCGCAATATGACAGAAGGTTTAGTACCCACGTTGGGGCAAAGAAGTTGGATAGGTGGAGAGGGATTGTTAGGCCCCTCTGGAAAAGGGTCACAGAATGCATAAACCTAATTTGCAGTTGTTTGAGGTGATAGGTACGGTTTTGGAAAAAATGCATTTGGATAGCACAGGGTTTTTTTTCAATGCCAAACAAGAGCATTATCATACTTTAGTACTTCCAGATTAGTGCTACAGATGGATTGTTGCTATTGTTCATGAAGTGACTACGAAGTTACATAGTGTGGTCCTTGGTTGCCAATGTTGCCTAGATTACCACTGACACACAAGACAGTTTAGTTTTGCCTCATGTAATCTATACATTTTTAAGGCCAGAGCAGTTGACATCCAATGTGCAACTCTTTCGAACCCAGAATCGTTTGGCCTGCTTATGAGTGAAATGAAACACAGTATACAGTTAGCATTAATCATGGATTGATTGGCTGCATGTAGTTTGGTGAAATGTGCTTTACATATAGACTGATGCAACATGCTGCGACCAGTAAGTGGTCTCTTGTGTTCATGCATAGCAATGTTGCGAGAAAAACGTGCACCTTCTCAGTTTGGATGGATGGACAAATGTGAATGCAATCAGGTTATGTTTGGAAGAAAGAGTTTGAGATGCAACAGATCAAATCTCTATTAGGAAGATAAACAGGAGAAGAGATGAGAGTCGTGAGTCATTGATCTGCAGTGCGGTCTAAGACTTACCAGTGTTTATGGAGGAGCACTTTATAGGTGGGTAAAAGCTACGTGACCTTAGACAGCAGTCTGAGAAAGAAGCATGGTTTCCAATATTTACTTTATTCTTAGTTTTGTAGATTCTACAACCTGTTCGCTTTCAAGATTGTTGTGAATGAAAGATGTATGTTTTCTAGGTAGGTGATTGTCCAGTTAATACTAATAAAAAACATTAATTTGATTATACTAATACTAAATGCTACACAAATAGGCAAAAAGGAATGCATGCATCACCGCTCTAGCACGATGCCATGCTCAGTTCTACGGGAATAGCACATCTCGGACTAGAACAATGAAGGTTGACTTGTGGTGCAGCAAGCATCACCTCTGTGTTTCGGATACCTGAAGGTCAGTCACTGCCTGTCATGGCCCGTAAAGACAGGTATCCAGTCTCTGCATGAGTGGAGACATCTCAACTTCACCTTGTGTGTCTGCTTTAGCTGCGAGGCCACAGCCGTCGGGCCCATCATTCAACCCTGCTTCCTCCGGTCGTTCAAGGACGTGCCGACGGTCTCAGTAGGGTCGAGAAGCGGTCACATGTTTCTGCTTCGCAGAACCAGCAAACATCCCGCCCACACACCTATCCACAGGTTTTTATAGGAGGTAACGGGAGTCCTTTGAGGAATTAAAGTCAACCCTGGAGCCTAAGCTCAAGGACCCCCAGCACACAGGAGTGTGCGCCAGACGTCACAGGTACAAATACCAGGTACAGTTCGGTCTTCAAATTCAAACCTAGGATGTGGTTCTGCCCCGGTTCAGAGCAACACACCCTGGGACTCATACGGGCCCTGTCACAGGTGAATGCGAGTTGCACACTCAAGACCCCTCGCAAGTCACACTGACAGCCCTGCTGATCTTTCCCAGCCTAGGGAGTTCGGTGTGGATCTGAAACAAGGTTGCTTGTTAGCTCCGTTGCTGTTTTCTTTCTATATAGCTGATCTACCCGATTGTTTTGTTGAAGCTGAGGGAGATGCTCCAAAGATAAGTAGCCGGCCTTTTGCATGTCTCCTATATGCAGATGACTAACTCTTATTGAGCTGAATAGAAATTTGATATCCCTGCAAAACTATGTAGTCGATGACTTCTTGAAAATAAATGTTTCTAAAAGTAAAATTTTAGTTATGAAATGTAAAAAAAACTGAAAATCATGTAACATTAATTGGCATATTGGTTCTCAAAAGCTGGAGGTGGTAGATTCATATCTTTATTTAGGTAAACTAATAGCGGGTAAAGCAGTATCTCATGCCAATGGTGTGCATATCTTTTATAATGCTATTGGTAGAAGGCACTTTTTACATGTATTAATGGTTTTTAAAGTAAAAATTCCACCAACACTGCTCTATGCCATCGAGTCCATCCCTGTCAAGGATTGGAATTTTTGGGATAGAATCGTAGGTCAGATATTACGAAAACTGTGTAACTTTAATACATCGGTCCCAAAGGCTGCCATTAAGCTGGAATTTGGCTTAATAAGTTCTTATATTCAAGGTCTAGCTAGGGTTTTACGCTGGGGATACCAGTTGAAAAATAGTGAGCAAGACTCATTAAGAAGTTTCATGTGTCAAGAAATTTTCGGGGTTCAGGCTAGTAATTACTCCTTCTATCATGATTTTAATTTGCATTAAAAACTTTTCTGTTCAAGAAGAATTAGTGACTCTTCTTCCATCAGAATTTAAATTCTTCTTAAAAACCTCTAGTGGTAAGACTAGTTTTGAGAGAGATATTGAATTCTCTAATTCCACAGACTAGAGTTAGTAGCCAGGACAAATACACCAAAAATGTAAAAAGAATATGTATATTGGAATTTACAACATGGTACCCGACGTTTTCTCACACTTTGTCGCATGAATCTTCTACCTTTAAACGATCTAACAGCAAACTGGTCTCCAAATTTGGGAAATGGAAAAATGTGCAACCTTTGCAATCTAAGTTCTCAAACCTTGGATCATGTCTTATTTGCATGTCCAGCATTGGCCTCGAGCCGCCGTCGTTGGCTTCGTCCAATGTTCTCACTAAATAGTGTTAAAAATGTAGCTTCAGCCTGCGACTTTTTACTTTGTTTAAAAAATGAAGCAGTGTGTATAACACTTTTTAATTATTTTAGGAAGTTTATGTGTGTATTTTAATTGCTGCTTTTTGCTGCTCTTTGCTCAAGAGGGAGATGCTACGTTCATTTCCCACTTTTGTTTTACTGTCAGCTTAAAAACTCACCCAAAATGTTATTCTGGATTGCGTTTTGCACATGTACTGCTGCTATTGAATTGTTGTTTGCACATATTAGGCCATGCTTTATAATCCCTTTTCTTGCTACTAAAGCTGAACGTTTTGCGGAGTATGAATTCTGAATTTTATCAAGTACCTGAGCTAGCTGCTACCTATTGCCTTTCGTACATTTTTGTATTTCTTAGGATATGCCTTGCCACTTTATTATGTTTGTTGTTAACTCCAAACGTGGAATGAGTTTTGTTATGTTCAATTTCTTTTTGTAACAATTTGTATGCTCTTTTAAGTTGACCTCATATGAGTTCCAAATCTTAATAAATATTTGAATTGAATTGTGTGGATCATCTCAAGGTTCAGTGGGGGAGACCAGGGATGCAGACTTGTGACTGGGGCACATGGCCCACCACAGATTTGGTCACTCCAAAGATACCACTCTGATATGCTTTTTCAGGCTGCTTCTTTCAGGACAACTTCTCCAAAAAGCTACAGCTGGACTCTCCTTTGAACTGACTCTTATGCCAGAGACACCTTCAATGCCCCTCTGTTAGCCTGCAGGGAGACTCCTCATTTGAGAGAGGACCTCAGTTTCTTCAGGAACGGGTTGTAGACTAATCAACTGATGTCCTTAACCGGTCTGAGGAGCTAGCTGTCTGGGACTGCAGCTCTACTCCTCAGTGATTCCTCCAATGCCCTGCAGGGGTTTCGTCCATGGCCCTGCAGGAGATTCCTCTATTGCCCCTTAGCGATTCCTCTATTGCTCTGCATTGGAGTACCTCCCATAGTCAACGAGAAGTCCTCGAACTTTGACTCAAAGCTTCCCTTTCTATTCTTTATCTGCATGTTGAAAACAGAACGTCATCATGGCGAGGCAAGTAGGCCACTGGCTCGTCAGCAGGCATACATACAGGTTCAATGGACTATCCCACTAGTGCCAATTGTATGCTGCCTTTACTGTAATTCGGGGACTTGACGGTAGTCACCATCACTAACAAGGATACGCATAGTAGACCATTCCAGATCCCACAGGCACGCACTGGGTCTAAATGTTACTAATAATAAAAACAAGCATTTGCAATGCAATAGGACTCGCATTTACGCGAGACCTATTTCATTGCAAACGGGAGTGTGGGCAGGGGCGGTCAGGGGGGCGAGAAGGCACGAACAACAGGAGTGCAGGTGGGGGGACAGAAGGCATGGACTGTGGGAGGGGAGGAGAAGGCACAGGCAGTAAGAGAATCTCATTAAATAAAATAGTGCTCACAATCTAAATAACACATACCATGCAACACTCGAAGTAAAGGGGCCAGTTGCCATGGAAGGCTACAAATGACAACATGGCAGTCATAAGGAGGGTCTAACAAGCCTATAAACCAATCAGAAGGCAGCATTTAGGAAAGATAAAGGAACAAGCCAATGAAAAAGATGGGCGGGGGAGTTGGCGGGGCTTCCCTCACATAGTGAACTACCACAGATCAGCCCTAGAGCAGCGCTTGTATGCTGCTTCAGGGCTCGACCTAAAAATCCTAAGCATACAAGCATGATTTTTGTGTGCACTGAGGCTGAAAAGAGTAAAAAACACACCAGAGATTTGTCTATAGGTAACTCGCAGCAGGGGTGCATGCTCACAAATCATACAGGGATGACCAGCTCAACCTAACACCTTGCACGCGTGCCAAAGGCAGATTTGTCTGCACAGCAGCTGGGCATAGGGCCTAGCATGCTGCACTTGAGTTTCCTAATGATTCTGGAAGGATACAATTTTCCACGGAGCACCTTCTTTCACCCTCAGGCCTAATACGAGATACACCATCTGTTATGTTACCAGGGTATTTGTGAAGCGCGCAGCTACTCGAAGGAGTGTCCCGGCGCTAGGTGGGTGTGACAGAGCTAGCTAAAGTAAGACAGCGCAAAGGCTATTGCTGGAACAACCAAGTTTTTAGGGACTTCCTGAAATAAAGAAGAGTGTGCATCTGTCTCGGAGTTGGAGGCATATAGTTCCAGAGTTTGGCAGCTTGCACCTGAAAAGATCGGCCTCTTATTCGAGAGCGGAGGAACACGGGGGGTGTGCTAGCAACAGCGTGGAAGAGCGCAGAGTGCACCGGGGATGGTAAAACTGGACTCTTTTCCTAAAATAAGGGGCTCCAGTGTCATGTAAGGCCTTATAGACCAAGACAAGGGCTCTGAAGTGAATCCTCTTACGGATCGGGAGCCAATGAAGAGATTTCAATTGGGAAGACATCCGAGTCCTCGGGCCGAGTAAGATATCGCCCTGGCGGCTGCATTTTGGACCACCTGTTGACGGGTAAGTAGGTATTCCGGTAGTCCTAGGTACAGGATGTTAACATAGTCCAACCTGGAACCGATCAGGGCCTGGACCACCGTGTTCCTATGGAGGACCAGAAGGAGGGGCAAAAACTGCTTTAGCATTTTCAGTAGGCCGAAGCATATTCCGGCTACAGCTTGAGTCTGTGATTTTTAGAGTGTCCTCCATTTTCACCCCCAAGTTTTTAACTGATGTAACCGAGGTTGAAGGCGGATGTATGTCCTGAGGCCACCAGTTACGCCCCAAATTGTTAGGGGGCAGACCAAAGAATATAATTTCAGATTTTCAGAATTGCATTTTAGTTGATTTAGTTGGAACCAGGCAAACACCTCAGATAGACAGGAGTTGATCACTTCGCCTCTGAAATCTGCATCCTTGTCGAAGGTAAAGAGCAGCTGCGTGTCGTCAGCATACAACACTATTTTTGCTCCGTGGGTCTCAGCCAAATTTGCTAGGGGAGACATGTAAATGTTAAACCATGTTGTGCTGAGAATAGAGCCCTGCCGGACTCCCACCTTTAGGGAGGGAATGGAAGCCGAAAAAGGCGGAGCCCAGGCTGTTTGTTGGCGGTCCATCAGGAAAGAGGCAAACCACTTGAGTACCATCCCCCCAAAACCAGACTCCTGGAGTCTCAACAGGAGTCGGTTGGGAGGGACGGTATCAAAGGCCGCCGATAAATCCAGTAGTATCAGTACTGCTTTGCCAACCCTGTCAAGGCCTTGATAGCATCTGAGATTTCTAGGAGCGCTGTTTCAGTGCTAAAATCTGACTTGAACCCGGATTGGCTCTGATGCAGTATGTGGTTAGTTTCCACGAAGGTGGTGGTGAACGAGCTAACATATTTTTCCAACGCTTTGGAGAGAAATGGCAGTAGAGATAAGGGTCTTTAATATGAGACTATCTCCGTGTCCAAAGTCAGCTTTTTCAGGAGGGGTGGTATTAGTGCCTTCTTCCACCTATCAGGGACCAGTCCAAGCAGCAGTGAGACATTCAAAATCCGGTTTACCACTGGATTGATGGCCACAGCTATTGATGCTAGGGTGGTGGCTGGGCATGTGTCAGAGGGAGCCCCGACTTCAAAATTCCCATAATTTCTGATGTAGTAGCCAAGGGGAAGGGGGGGGGGGGGAACTCGGTAAAGGATGGGATCCTGGTCCGAGGGAGAGAGAAGATAGGCTCAATAACTGGTGCTAGAACAGGGAGGTGAGGGGAGAAGGTGTCCTGATTTTTTTTAATTTTATCAAAGAAGAACGAGGCCACATGGCCCGCCCATGTCTCAGAGGGGGTGAAAGTCCTAGCCATCGCTCTGGGGGAGGAGAATTCTCTCACTATTTTAAAAATCTCCTTACTCTTGTTGTCTGCCGCTTCGATTTTTGAGGAGAAGAAAAGTTTTGTCTCCTCAAGAAGACGCAAATCTTCTGCTCCACCCTACTCATGCCATCCCCTTCCACTTTAGCTGGCACTATAATTAATGCCTCGTCAATGCTAATAATTTTGTTTAATTAATTGTATTTATTTGAGAAGTTTTATATAGACAACATGAAAGGGTTTTGTTTCCCGATTCCAAGCCTCATACTATTTTTGCAGAACATATGGGAAATCCACTGGCAAATTGGATCCCGTGACACAGACACAGGCTTAGCTTTCATGTTACCTAAGTGGCTGTTATCTTAATATTATTCACACCATCAGCAAGATTACCTAGCCTTGAAAAAGTCCTAGGCCTACTGTACTCTGAAGGTGTGCAAACACATGTTGGCTTCTGGGGTTCCCAATTGAAAGAAAAGACTATGGAACAATGCACCTGTGTAGAGGAACAACATATGTCTCCAGGATGTATGAACACCAACTGGATTTGAATGCGGTAAAAATATATGTACTTAATCTAAGCGAATGTAAGGTTTTATGGAAAGTAAAGGAACAAGATTTAATTGCAGTTTATGTGTCCTAGGCTAGGTACCCACCTTCTGAATTATTTATTTCAATAAACTTAATGCACATGAGTAGGAGTTACCTAGCACTTGCATCTACACCACTTTCTGAGGAGGGAATGGGGATGCATTTTCACGTGCCAAAGTCCCCTATAGTTGTTAAAACAATGGGTGCTCTAGCCAGACTGAATATACCCTTTTATGCAAAGACCCGCCTGTTGAACCAGGACATGGCATAGTAGGTATTATTGAGACATCAATCCATATTACTCCGCTTTCTCTTCTAATGCATAACGTCTAGTGTTTAGAATGTATTCGTCTAAGTACACCATTAAAACTCTCTTCATTCATTAACCTCGGGCTCGTAATGAAAATGTATTAACACAGTGGATGTGTCTCTCACTTAGTACCTGAGAAAATGTAATGCATGGATTGATAACCCTTCATACTTAGAGGCTTTTCATTTTATTTATGCCTGCTCTGCCATGAATGTTAAACAGATCTCCTGCTCTTTGGTCCTTTCCTGGTCACCCTTGAGCCCAGCTTAATTTTCCGTGGTCTTAAAATAAAAGTTATCATTTTGGTTAAATTTACCTTCCACCTAAACTAAGTTTAGGTAGCTTTTTAGCACACCTTCGTCCAAACTCTTAAACAGCCATTTATTATGATGAACAGAAACTGGCATGCAGGAGCGGTATGGAGTCTGTGCTCCTTTTTTTAACTTTTAGATTTTCAACTCTTGTAATATAATAGTTCTATTTCCATGAAACCACTCAGGTAGAGTTACTCTGTAGGTGCACACGTGTACACTTCGGAATTCACCACGGATACATGTAATTGGCAGTGCAAACAAATTTAGATCTGGCACACACACCTTATTCTGCCTATGATAAATTTGTTTATATCCAAGAGTTACACAGATACAAAAAATATTTAAGCTAGAACTTTTAGTTTTTTTTAACATATTTGAATAGAGCAAGCAGTCAATCAAAAAGAGATAATCAAAACTTTAAGTAGCTAAGCTCTTCTGGCTGCTAGCAGCTTGGCTATCACCCCTTCACAGGATCCCTGTTCTAAATAGTCAGAATTACTTAATTCTAAAATCCTTAGTAATGTCCAAACTTTTCAGACTGACCAGGGCACCTCTGTTGCATTAGGTCAACACTCATAACTCTCAACTAGAAACAGGATCTTCATTGTGATCTTTTACCATTGTCTCATAAGAAGAGGTTTTTGATGAAGATTTCATCTATCTCTTCAGGTTACCTTATTGACAATTCTCCTGTGGTAATTATGAAAACATTTGCAACCACAGTAATACCTATTCCTAAGAAACTCTACAATCCTTCTACAATCGTTCTCCCCCCTCATCAGGCTTGAGAATAAAACTATTTAAAAAGAAAGAAAGAGCAGATATTATCGTTCTTGCAAATTCTAATCATATATCTTTGATAAGCGTGAGGGAGGTTTTGTCAACACTCCACTTCTCAGCTATGTTGAGTCTTATCAGATTTTGGACACCCATCGAACTGGCTTCCAACTTTTGGATCCTAGTCTGTCCTAATAATAGTTACTAATGCCAGCCACATGCTTCATGATGGAGGTGATGCCGCTTGGACTCTTTTGGATTTTCCAGCAGTCTTCCACATAGTCTCTCATTCCAACCAGATAGCCAGACTTTTCTCTGTTGGGATGCTAGAAACTGGATCACCTCTTTCGAGAGATATTGCTTCTAGACAGTCTTGTTTTATGCATGCTGTCCTGTTGCTTGTGAAGTGCCCCAATCTTCAACATCTTTGTGAGCCCCAAATGGCTTCTTTGATTCAAAATGACAGAGTAAGATTTTCTACTTATGCCGATAATAAATACACAATTTATTCAGCGTCTTGATGGAGATGATGTCAGATTTGATCCCAATTCAGAGACTGTATGTGAGCAACAGTTGTATGGGAGGGTGCCAATTCACTGTGCTTTGCTGCCTCCAAGAGAGGTTCTTCTTTCTGGTAATTCTTATTTAGGTTCAAATTGGTGTGTGTTGTCAGCTTGGTCCTTTCCTTCTTCACCAGTTACATCTGCGTGCACCTTGAGCATTATTTTTGATTCCCTCTTTTACGCTAATGTTCATGTCGATAAGCTTACTTCTATCTGCATTTTAATTAGAAAAATCATCCTTCCAGAAAACAATGGCCAGACTTCCGATTCTGCTGCAGGTAGATATATTACTGTAACTCCCTCTGTGTATGTCTTCTACAATAGGCCTGGACTTCATCTGATACAGAATTCTGTAGCACACCTAGTCCTCAGACTAAGTGGGTACTTAAGGGTTTCTAGCAATCTGAAGTCCCTTCGTAGGCTTTCTGTCAAGAAGTACAGCAGTTTCAAACCTCTTTATTTGGGCTGCCCACCATTTGGCAAAGATACGTGCAGACAATAATGTACAGATATACATTAGCTCTTTGATTCCACTTGTCTTCTTAAGATTCTTGAGATCTGCCAAATCCAGATGGATAGCAGGACTTTTTCTTATGCTACTAATAGAGGCCTGTAACACTCTCCATCTCACTCTTCAGTCCATAACTGCATTTTCTATGTTCAAATGAACCCAAATGTGTATGCTAGACCTGTGCTCAGTAAAGAAAAATGTGGCTTGCCATACAAGAGTATCTGGAATTCCCTTCACTGCTCTATTTGTTGGCTTATCAATCATCTTGTCTTCATAAACACATTAAGACTTATCTACTCACTTAAATATATTTTTCTCTTCCAGCAAGTGGCCCCATGTTTACAAAGGGCATTTTGTAGGCTTCCAATTTCACTCGGTGATGACCAGGATCCAAGTATCAAAGAAATTAAAAAGATTTTACCTCAAAAGGATTGCTCAAGTAGCCTGCTGTGGAGGGATTGAGAACGCTTATGTCCTAAGAACTGCTCTTTTATAATCATCCACTTAAGTAAGAAGTGGGATTTAAGGTTCATTCTTCAACCAGCTAGCTAAGGACTTTGTCTTGTGATTCATTTTAAATACAGACTTCAACCATGTTTAAAACTGAGATTCATAGACAGTGCAGCAATGTCTATGAGATTCCACCCGAAGCTAAAAAGAAATGACAACCTGGCAGCACAATCTCAGATTAAGTTAGAATATAGACATCATGATCAGACTATCAGCTCAGACGCTTGAGAGACACCACCCAGAATAGTCCAAAAGGTTCTCTCACACACTAATTTGACAGGCTTTTTGATTTCACTTACTTTTGGCATTCTGCAAGAGTGATACTTGACCCCAGGGGTTGAAAAGGTGTCCAGAGTAGGAAAGGCCTCATCAGATGAACAGGAGGTTAGCTCGAGTCCCTAGGGTAATCACCAGGAGTGAGAGGAGCAGAGTGGCACATTACAAAGCCTCCTCGTCCAAACTCCCCCCTCTCCTGAGATGCATCTGCAGAAGGAGGATTGCGCAAATTCTATGCACAGAACACTGGGTCAATGCATGAAGATGGAAAGATAAGCTGGAACTATAGACCACACTACTGATTGGAAACCTGTTTCTATATGGGTACCCATACATGCCCGAGGCTGAAAGAGTTTCAGAAGCAAGGTGAGATAAGAAGATGTGGTGCGAGGGAGACTTCAGCTCCTCATTGAGCACTGCTCCTTTCCTGTACCTTGACAACTGGTTATTGCCAAAGTTGATAGGTACCAGGGTAAAGATTGTGATGGAACCCAGTGACTTTCAGCTTCCTGGTCTTAGAACAGCATTTGCCATGAGGGGACTAAGATTTGACAGAGATATGAGACTGTGGATAGATGTCCTCAGAGACTAAAGATCTGCTTGACACCTAACCTGCTTTCTGAGCCACAATACGAAAGGGCACTGGGTGTCTCTAGATCTGCATATACCATATACTGCAGACATTTATTTTCCATTCTCTTATCCTGCTGGCCATATGTATATAACACAAATATGCAAAAGATGGCTCTTTTCCAAGTAAGAAATATAGATCAACTACTACACTTTAATTGTGGTACCTAACATCCCAGAAGCTTTCAGACCTGCAGCACAATCCAAGAAAACAGAGCACAAAAAATACAAGCCAAAACCCAGGGTAGAATCAAGCAGAAAAGAATCAGAGCTTAGGAAAATGAGGTTTCAGTCCTCACTGACTGCCAAAAATGTGGCAGTTGGTGAAGGATGCATTCTTGTGCAGAAGGAGGCAGATGTGCAGACATACACATGCATGAGTATGCCATACCAGCTGTGCAAGGCTCTGTATTAACAGTTTTGGTACATGGTTTCCAGTCCAGCCACAATATAGCAACATACCTAGAAGCAGCAAATGGGAGAGTCTCAAAACAAAGGATAAATAGCGCTAGTGGTCAATGATACGCTGCATTCTGCAGGGATGAGGAATTTAAATGCGTGCAAAGGCTATGTTTCCAAAGTACAGTGTGTGCTAGATGTACATGATAACGGTATCCTCAATGTACTATTTATGAGGTGGAGGTGTAGTATGTGTTCCAAAGGTCAATGGATATTGCAGTAAGTGGGTTTTTAATTAAGTGTGGGGTTATAAGTATTTGATGGGTGGCAATGAGTGACAGGTGTGTGGATGAATGACCGGGCACGATTCTTTGCAAGGCACATGTTAGTGCTGTTATCTGGGTTTTTAGAGCTCTCAGCCCATAGGTCTTGCAGTCCTTATCAGAAATATCCAGCTGTGACCTTTGTTTTATTACACCATTTTCTTTGGATGAGAGAATGTACTTTGAGTCCTAATATAAAAAAAGGAGTGTAATTGATTCTGTATCTACAAATCCACTGTACCTTGGGCTCTATGGTGTTACTAGGAGTGTGTTGCTTATTTATTACAGGTGGTGTCAGAGGAAAACAGAAGACAGGACTGATTACAAGATAATTAATGAGAAAATGCCAATGGGAGGGGGATAGGATGACTGTTTTTAATCTGAAAGCCAGCATAGCTGACAGGCAGAAATACTACCTCTAACATATTTACAATAAACTTTGGTTCCTACTCCTACAATCACTGACTATTTTTTCACCTGCCTCTTTCAGCCGTGCGCCTGATATTTTGCAAATCATATCTTAGCTCAGCCCAGTGGAATATTTCTTCCTCACCTCATGCTACTGGCTGTTTGGATGCTTTTTTTCCTGCCTCCCTGAGAGCTCTTGAACTGAACTACATTAGAGTTTTTTTTAATCACTAAAGGCAGCTTCTCTAAGCTCATTCTCCTTTGTGTTGGCTCGATATGCTTCCTCACTTACAGTCCCCTTGCTTCGCTGCTCAGTCCTTCCCTACATTTCTTCTGTGACATGCTCCTCATTAATCAGTCCTGGCACCGCTTCACATTCCCTCAAATTTTCCCTGCCTTTTTCCCCTGTATCTTGCTCTTTACCTCCTGATTCTCCCACTTATTCCGTCTCATGCCTAAACACCCAGTATCACTGTGACAAGCTTAGAACTGCCGCTGAGCTGTCAGTTTTGCCAAAACTTACTTCTCACAAACACAAAAGTAGGTCTTCTATTGATGGCTCCCTTTCTTACATTAAAGGCACCGTTTTGCTTTTATGTGAGATGTGAAGCTCAGGTGGCAAGGAAACCTTTATTACAATTAGGGCTCCCGGTTTTATGGTATTTATTTTATTTACATTCCGTCTCTGTTTATCACTTTTTTTTTGTCAATTTTATTTTGTATTTATTAATATTTATTTTGTGGTTAGTGTAAAAAATGATGCTGTAATTGATATATTTCCACATTTATTTAATTAGCAATTGTACATTCAGGTTTGAATTGAATGTCCAATGGATTTTAGTTGTTTACAGTACCATACAGTAATTGGAAATCATTTGATTTGCAGAACAACTTAGACAGCTGCACTGCTGCAGTTACTGCAGCTTTACTACAAAACCTGTTAATTTGTTTTAGCGGTCATGCCTGTCAATCTGCAGTAATAGACCTAGCACTCATGATTGACAGTCATGAGTATTGTCCCAAAAAATCCTTTTTCTGTATTTAAAAATAATTACAGACTAGAAAAGAGATGGCTTGTCTGTATCGATCTGTAAAAATCAGTAAAAACAGAAAACTGGGAGCCTTAATTATGATCCTTCATTTCTTTCTAAATCATAGAAACAAAAAAACATTAATGAAGGCTCCCATGCCACTAGAGCTTCAATTTACAAAGAAACAACACAAGCATTAGAAATGCAATTGGTCACATTTGTTTTCAGTTAGGGCTATTGGCATAGCTCAACAGCTACAGGACAGAAATTGCCACTTTGAAGGTGCTGAACAGAACACTGCCCCGTGAAACGGCCTGAAAGCCTAAAACGATGTTGATAGCCTACAAAATAAAAGGGCAGATCAGGATGACCAGGAGGAATCGCGGACGGACGTATTGGGATGGCCAACGCAAGCAAAGAATGAGTGAAATCGCCTATGCGTAACCCAAGCATGCAAAGGCGGGAGAATCAGACCCAATGCACCAATAAAAAGCCCACATTTCTAAATGATACAACAACAAATGAATGGCAATTCATGGGCATGCCAAAAGCCGATAGAGGAGATAACAACATGTCTTGCAGACAGCGCATGGTCGCTGTCTAGGCTCGACCTAAAAAGGACTGTATATTAAGGTAGGGTTCTTAGATGTGTCTGGCTTTAGTCAGTTACCACTACACTTTAATGTGTTAGCACATTAAACTCACACCTAATGGCTTAGCCAGTGCTTGGATATCATCAACCTCCCCAATCAAAGAACAAGCAGTTGACTAGATGGATGTAGAACAAAACAATAAAATGAAAGTACTTTTTATAAGTCACCACCTTGTGCCAACCCGTCATACAGATATGAATGTGTGCGCTTATGCAAAAATGTGTGTCGATTTCAATAAAATAGAGCACAAAATCAGCGGGGAGCCATTATCAACTAGCTACATATTAATTAACCCATAAACCTCCACTCTTTTCACCTTTTTCCTTGATTGAAAAACTATTTTCTTTTAAAATCCCCCTTCAAAAAACCTTTTTACTTGTTATACATTAGATTCATCAGAAATGTCTTTACATTTCAAGGAGCAATTTAAAACCATGATATAGCTTGATGGATCATAATAGGACGTCGAGATGATTTAATAAAATTTTTGGTAATGAAAGGTAAGACATAACGGGACATGGCTGTTGTAGGAGATTCAACTTACTCTTAGAATTCGAAATAGTACATAATTTTCATGTTTTGTAGATCATCTTAGTACGGAACTACTATGACAGCAAGTCATTGAGAACGAAAGACACATCTACACAATGAATTTCTCTTCACTTTTCTCACATGAGGTAAAAGAGCATATAATAAGGATATGTTGTCTGCTTAGTACTAGAGCTCCCAAAAAGACAACAAAATTTCAATATATTGCCATGATTGAGAGGAACCCTAAACAATCTATAAAGTGAAGGCCACTGGGACCTATAAAAATATGTAGAATGGGAACATGAAAAAAAACTCATGCTCATTAGAGTTTTAAAATCCTTTTGCAGGGGGCGTGGCTTGGAAGCCAAACATGGCGGACGTGCTTTGAGCCGGCTCCGTCCAGCCCATGAAATATCCTTAATTTATCCTGGCAATCTGGCGACTTAAGAGCCACTGACCTGCGGAGCTAAGTGCGGTGGCTGCTCCCCTTTCTAGCGGTGCCCCTCCTGTTGGCCGTGATCGGTGTGTGGCTGCGATCCGGCGGAGGCCTGGGGAGGCGCGGCGGCTGGAAGTAACATGGCACCGAGGCAGCGGCTGGCCTGATCTGTGGTGGCTGCCGGGCCGCGCTGAGGAGTCTGTGGGAGGTGCGCGGCTCGGAGAGGCCCCCCGGTGATCTGGTGTTCTCGGGAGTGATCGGCATCGGGGACGACTGGCCGCCTGGCACATGGGGGCCCGGAAGACTAGCTGGCTGTGAGGCTAGGAAGCAGCACCTGGCGACCGGTGGGGGCGGCTGAGGTGAGCGGGTCTGGGCGGCTGGCGAGAGGGGCAGCGCAGCCTGACTCCTTGCGTGCCCCCCCCCCCCTCGGACACGGGGTTCAGCGGCCCCCGAAATTCGGACGGTGCACTTGGCCCGGTGTTCCCCCCCCCTGTTGGCCGGGAACGCTGTGTGGCGGGGATCTGGGGGAGGCCTGGGAGGTGCGGCGGCTGCAACGAACATGGCGGCGCGGCCATGGATGGCCTGATCTGTGGTGGCTGCGCTGCGGAGCCTGAGGGAGGTGTGTTGATCGGAGGACCCCGCCGGCGTTTTGAACGGAAGAGTGCCTGGCATCGGGGGCGACTGGCGATCATTGCGGAGCGGTGGGGCAGCACGGAAGACCCCACAGTGGACAGACGGGCGTTGTAAGTGGACAGCCGTGCGGAGCACAGGGTGGGCCCGCGTTTCTGGTGGGGTTTTGGCCTACAGTTGGGACACTGGTGAATACCACGTTCGGGAGGACAGTGGGGAGAGGACCCGGGTCCCCTCGTCGGCGCGACCTGCAGTGTGTCCCTAAGACTCCGACAGTGCACTGGGCCCCAGTGTCTCTCTGTACCCCCCGCGGCGGGAGTGGGCTGGCGGCGATCACTGTGGGAGCAGCACGGAAGAACACCACCCCCCCCCCCCTAGTGCGAGGACTGTGCCGGCCGGGGCCGACTATGCAGCTCCGGCCCTAAGTCGAGGGTGAGACGGCGGTTTGCCGCAGGGTGGTACTGCTGCAGGTTGCACTCGGGGTCCGGGGATTGGACTACTGGTCGCCCTACCTTGAGGGACCCTGGGGACGCGCTCGCGCCCTCTTAGACACTGGACATGACAGAGGGGCGAGTGGCTGGCTGGGCCTGTGGTTCGGGGGGAGCGTTGAGTGGACCCTTTGGAGCGAGCGGCAGACTGTGCAGCTGGGCCTGACAATATGACGAGGGAGAAGGGTGGCCGCGGCACGACCAAACAAGGGCCCATGGATACATTTGCGGGTCCGACTGGGGGGTCTGGAGTGACAGGGGAACAACAGGGTGCGATGCCGGATAATGCGGCCCTCCTGGCCGCCATCACTCAGGCCAGAGACACGCTGGATGCCAAGATTGGCGCGATCGGGGCGGACGTCATGTTATTGCACCAAGACCTACGCAATGCAGTATTCCGCATCTCAGAGGATGAGACACGGATCTCGGGTGTTGAAGATGACATGACGGAACTCAAGAGGAAGATGGAAGCGGTCCAGAAGGGCTTGGTACTTCGGGCAGAGGATGCGGAGGGCCGGGCTCGCTGCAACAACCTCCGTTTTGTTGGCTTTCCAGAGGGCTGCGAGGAGGGCAATATGGAGCGCATTCTCACGTCGTGGCTGGAGGGATGGCTACCGTCGGAGTCGCTGTCAAGGTGCTTTGTGGTAGAACGCGCCCACCGTGCACTCATGCAAAGACCTCCTGGGGGGGCCCTGCTGCGGCCAGTTATCGCCAAACTCCTCAATTATATGAACAGGGATACGTTCCTGAAACATAAGAATGCCCGTATTCTGATCTTTCCTTATTATACACGGGGGGGTCCAACAGCAACGCCAGTCGTTTATGGCTGCGAAGGCGCGGCTACGTGAGCTCAAACCTCCCTACGCCCTCCTGTTTCCTGCACGGCTCCGGGTGGTCTTCCAGTCGCGCACCCACTTCTTCGACAGTCCAGAGAAGGTCTTCCGATGGACAGATGAGACGGTCCGGCTTCGACCCCACACTCCACCAGGCAGAGATCCTGACTCCCCGACGAGAGAGATGCCCCCAGGGGACGCCGATCAGCGGCGGCAGAGCAGGGAGCGGCGGTCGTGGTCCAGGAAGAGGCGCTCGAGGTTCGGGGAGGTGATCTCCCGAGACACGCCGGTTCCGGAAGAACAGATCCAAGAGAACTGATGGGGGCAGCGGCAGCTGCATGGCGGAACATATGAGACATTTTGCTAAATTGCCATGAACTGGGCTTGTGCTTCCACTAGTTGTGGTCTGGTGGGAGCTCTATCACATGTTGTTGGGCTGTGAATTGGGGATCCATTGGTTGGGGCGGGCCTGGTCCTCCTGTTGGGGTCCTGGATCTAGTTCCTCTGCGATAGATACTTCAGTGTTGGGGTTGAGGTATGTGGTGGGGGGGTTGGTTAGGTCGGGGTTGTTTTAGGTCACCAGGTCATTTGTTTCCTACAGGCACGATGGGGCTCACACACATACCACCGCGGCTTAATCCTCGTACTGCACAACAACAGTCTCTCCAATGGCTAACTTGAATAATGGGGGGCAGAGTCAGCAACAGGGCCTACGTATTGTGAGTTGGAATGTTCGGGGATTATTGGATAAGGTAAAGCGGGGGGGGGGCGGTACTCCGGCATGCGAAGCGCCAGCGAACTGACATTTTTTTATTGCAGGAAACGCATCTCATGGGCACGAGGGTCCTAAGCTTGCAGCGTTTTGGCTTTCAGCAGGTCTTCCATTCAGGTTTTACTAGGGGGTCAAGGGGAGTAGCTATCCTGATACACCGGAGGGTTCAGTACACACACGAGGAGCAATGGTATGACCAGGAGGGTCGTTATGTAATTATTCGGGGCAGGATTGGCAACCTCCCCATTATATTGGGCAGTGTGTATGCGCCGCCTCCGCTGCAATGGACTCTAATAGAGAAGTTGAGGCTGCTTTGGGCGGAGATGTCGGATGATGTGTCAGTAATGGGGGGGGACTGGAACGATGTTATGCAATTGGCATTAGATAGGTCAGGATCTGATTCGGGGTCCCGGGGCGGCGTGCCCACAAAGCTTCATGCACTGGTGACAGGAATGGATTGGGTGGATGTGTGGCGGCGGCTGCACGGTGTGGCCAGGGAATATACGTTTCTTTCAGCAGTGCATAAGACCTTTTCCCGGCTAGACTACCTGTTCGTGTCCAGGGCTGGGGTGGGCAGAGTTCTGGCGGCGGAGAAATTGCCACGAGGTCTCTCAGACCACTCCCCCATTTTTATGGAGCTAGACACTGGGAGGATCAGGCAACCCTTCCGCTGGCGGTTGGCTGTATGGAACTTACAGAAACCAGAATATACGACCCATATGAGGGAATCCATTGCCCACTACCTGGAAGAGAATGCGGGCACCGTGTCCAGTGTGGCCACGCTCTGGGTGGCGCTGAAGCCTACGCAACGGGGGGTGGACATATCATGGTGCACAGCCGCCCGCAGGCAGCGGCGGGAGTAGTTGGTCCAAGCCGAAACCCGCATAGAGCAGCTCGAGTCACAGGCTCGTGAGTCGGGCAGCAAGCTGGGGGTGAGGCAGCTACTTCTGGCTAGACAAGAATGTGCAGCCCTGCTGATGGAAGAGGCGCGGCAGGCCTAGCTTGCTACGCGTAGTAGGGTGTACCAATGGGGGGATAAGTCGGGGAAAATGTTACATCGGCTGTGCCAGGGTACCATGCATGCGTAGACTTTGCCTGCAATCCTGGACACGGCAGGGGGAAGCATGGCGGACCCACTGGCTATTGCGGAGAGCTTTGCCGAATACTTTGCCGACCTGTATGCCCCGTGGGAATGCCTGGAGCCAGCCATGATAGACAAATTCATAGCGGACCTGCCACTCAGGGCGTTGTCAGACGACCAGCGGGACCAACTGGAGGCTCCCCTCTCTGAGGAGGAATTGGGGGTGGCTCTAGGAGAGTTGAGAACCGGGAAGGCCCCCGGCCCAAATGGGTTCCCCAGCGAATTCTTTCGCCGGTATAATTTGCAGCTGGCCAAGCACTATAGAGCTGTGGTGGAGGAGGCCTGGGAGGAAGGGGCACTCCCTCAGGATTGGAGGCATGCAGAAGTGGTTGTCTTTCAGAAACCTGGACGCCCCATCTCTCTCCTAAATGTGGAAGCCACAGTTTTGGCGAAGGCGCTGGCTAATCGGCTGTTGCCGCATATACCGTCCCTCATACACCCAGACCAGGCAGGCTTTATGCCCCAGAGGGCTACACGGCACAATATCAGAAGGGCGCAGGTCGCGGTCGCGGCGATCCGGCAGGCCGGGGAGCCGGCGGCGTTGTTCCTAGCGGACATGGATAGGGCGTTTGACTCTCTGAGCTGGACCTATCTGTTTGCCCTACTGCCTAGGCTCAATTTGGGTCCACGCTTCCTGTCATACATAAAGTTGCTCTATACTGGTCTCACGGCAGCGGTCAGGGTCGCGGGGGCGGTCTCCTCTGCTTTTGAGATTCGGAGGGGAACGCGGCAGGGGTGCCGTCGCCATACTTGTTTGCTCTGGCCATGGAGCTATTGGCGGAGTGGGTACGCATAGATGCGCAGGTCCATGGGTTTCAGTGGGACACAGGTGTTTCCGACAGAATAGCCCTTTACGCGGATGAAGTCCTTTTTTTCCTAACGGACCTAGATAGAACAGGTCCGAGACTGCTGGAGATCATGCAGATTTTTGGGGAGACGTCGGGCCTATACATGAACCCCCGCAAATCCACATTGTGGGTTCTGGAGGGGCAGACGACAGTGGGGTCGTGGGCGTCCACGGTACAGTTGGCTGCAGGGGGACTTAAGTACTTGGGGGTGGTTTTGTCAGAGGTTCCAGCTGTGGCATGGGAGCGTAATTTGGTACCGGTGTGGGATAGGACGCGGGTGGATATTGGGTCCTGGTCTCGTATGCCCCTAACGCTGTTCGGTAGGTCGGCAATATTTAAAATACAAGTTGCAGAATCACCCATTCCCGATTCCAGCCCGGTGGTTTCGCACGGTGAACTCGGTGTTGGGGCAGTTTCTGTGGGAGGGGGGGGGGGTGCG
Organism: Lissotriton helveticus; assembly: GCF_964261635.1. NCBI lineage: Eukaryota > Metazoa > Chordata > Amphibia > Caudata > Salamandridae > Lissotriton > Lissotriton helveticus. The sequence continues at coordinate 1,478,309,691 of NC_136065.1, forward strand.
GGTGGCGGTGCGCACATGCTTCCTCTCTACGTACAGCGGGGGGCTGGCCTCACCTGACCTTCTATCGTACTATCAGGCCTCGCACTTATTGGTCCTTAATGACTGGTGGAATGGAGACAGGGGGGACCCAGCTAATGCGTTGGAGCACTGGTTGATGGGTCAGCACACATTACACACTATACTGTACTCTGCCAGGCTACGTGGGGCACTACCGCCGGCCATGAAGGTGTTGTTTGCAATCTGGAAACAGGCACTGCGGCGCATGGGTTGGTGGGGGGTCTAGACCCGGGAAACTCCACTGTGGAACAATGGGCGGCTGCCCCAGTTGGCTGCTCTGTCGGGCCTCAGGGGGTGGGATGCCATTGGCATTTCCACATTGGGTGATGTAGTGACTGACAATGTTATTAAGTCCTTTCAGACTCTACAAGAAGAGTACCACTTGCAGCCAACACAGTTTTATCAATACCTACAGCTGAGGCACGCGCTACTCCCGAGTTTGCGGGGGCTGGAGGACATCCCCGAGTTCAGCCCTATAGAGGCCAAATTATTCATGGGAGATTTGGGAGATAGAAAAATCTCGCGTATATACCAAACATTAGTGAGGCACTGCTCCCACACACTTCAGAAGCTGAGGGGGGATTGGGAGGCTGCAGTGGAAGTGCTGGAGGAGGAGGACTGGGTAGAGGCACTGGCGTCCCCGCGTGGGGCGGCCATTGCGATGCGACTTCGTCTGGTCCAATTTAAGTACCTTCATAGGGTGTACTTCACCAGGGTGCGCCTTTGGCGAGCCGAGATGATTTCCTCACCGACATGTTTGCGCTGTGATCAGGCGGATGGCACATTAAATACACACGATCTGGCTATGTACTGCTCTGGAGCGCTTCTGGGGGGGCTTTGCATGTCTTTCGGAGGTCTTGGGGTGGCAGCTGGCCCGCACACCGCAGTTGGCCCTTTTGCATGTAATGGCGGGGGTGGGAGGGAATAGGTATAAGCGACACCTCTTACTATTAGGGCGCACCTTGGCAAAACGAGATATTGCACAGGCATGGAAAGCGACGCGGGCCCCATCAGTAGCGGCTTGGAAAAATGGCGTTGATTTTTGCATGGGCCTGGAGCAGCCTATTTTTGTGGCAAGGGGATGTCCACGCAAGCACTATAAAATTTGGAACAGGTGGGCAGAATATCGGGGACTGTGGCTGGACCCTCCTGTGGTGGACGAGCAGGTACTGCCGAATTAGGGGGGATTGCATACGAAGACGAACAACTGTGTCGCGAGGGTGGTGGGGTGGACTGTGGGTGCCTTCTGGTATGTGGTTGTTCTGCACAATTGCGATCATGAAGCTGTGGACCTGTGTGACCTGGGGGGGTTCGGGGGGAGTTGGGAGTACAGAAGGGGGGGCGTTCTATGCACTTTGAACCGTACAGTCAAGAACGATTATGAACCTGTTGTAATGATTATGCAGTTGCCTCTGGGCTACAGGGGGCTGTTTGATATGTGCTACTTGACTAATAAAATCTGTTTTAAAAAAAAAATCCTTTTGCAAGCACTCTATTTTGATTTGTAGTATTCCTTTTTCAGGTTTAAAAGAGCTCTAAACACACAATTAGTTTTCTGTCTGTTATGTGATATTTTTATTTTAAAAACCTGAACGCTGTATATATTAAAATATATTTATTATGCTTTATATGCTCACTTTTCACAGACTTGATGAAACAGTTGGCGAGCCACGAAACAAGTATTGGCTGTGACTGTATCAGATTATCAATACCTATTCTTGGGACTTGTACTTTGATTCAAATGTGATTAAAAAGTTATCATTGTCAGGGTAATAGGGTGGAATTGTAACTGATGATGAAAAGGATGTATTACTGCCTTTATAGGAAATGCGCTTTTGCTCCTATGTATTTAAATGATAGTAACATCAATGTATGATTCATGTCATGATTGCCAATGTGATTGTTTGGTTCAATGAAACCTTTAAAAAAAAAAAGTCATCATTGTAAAGAAATTCTGGATGAAATGCACTGATATAGCAAGTAAAAAGTTTTTTTGAAAGAGGATTTTCAATGAAAGAAAAAAAGTGAAAAGAGTAAAGGTGCATGGGTGCATTAATATGAAGCTAGTTGATCATGAATTTCCGCTGATGTGTATAAACGTTTCCTTGCAACATATCTTTTTATTGGGTTACTGAAATAGTGGGTAGTAGCCTAGTGCAGGGATGTTCACATTTGTAAACCAATGCGTAATCAAACAGCACCAATCGGGTCCTCCGATAACAACATTTATTTTACTGTACAGCGAGGAGGAGAATAGCTAAAGAGTGGTATTTCCATATACTTCCAAAATGTTAAAAATGAATTTCTTCTCTTTATGGGCATAATGTGCTTTTTAGGTTAAGCCCATCAGACAGGGCTATTCTGGACATACCAAGAACTTACAGGGTTGTACAAGTCCACTTCTTACCATTGGTTGGCTTGATTTTCACTCATTTGCTTCATTGTTACTCAATGGCTTTCCTTGTCCATCTTGCGCCTGCCCATCCACTGGAGCATAGCCTCTTTACCACCTCTCTTAGTGGCCTGTTCCTATCCTCCACTGCTCACTTTTAGGGAATAACTTTTTTCTTTTTGCTCAAGCACTTCCTTAGAGTGCATATGTTTTCCTGCTCTCTCTCTTGTGAGTGCTTTTTTGCTAATCTTATTTTGTATTTTGACCGCGAGCAAAAGAACAACACACAAAGGGTATTAAAGTAGGAGAGCATAACTCTGCAAAAGTGAGATAAATGGGCAGAGTGAGTCTGGAAGTGGCTTGAAGGGCATGATGTGGATTTAAGCCAGGCACTGGCATACTGATGTTTAATAGTACCGGTCGCGGGCATCTGGGCAGAGCTTTGGGCACAGTCATTCATTCTTTACAAATTTAGCACTGCCCTCATGCACTTCTCTCCCCACGCCAAATACCCACCCCATGTGCTCAATTTTGCTGTCTCGCTCTGGTGCTTCTCCCTCAGTGTTGCACTCCCTCATGTTCTACTTTTCCCCATCCTCGACAACTCCCAGTTGCTTAACCATTATCCACTCTTCCTTTAACACCCACCCGTTTTGTTATTTTAATGTTTCATTTTTTAGTGGAGGGGTGGGGGGAGAGAGCAGACAGAGGAAAGGACCAGCAAAATGCTGCCAAAGTTGCAGCAACTTACAAAAAAAAGGCACTTTCAAGTTACTATTTTTTCATTGTTTTTGTTTACTGAGCCTTCTCGGATCGATACATTAATAAAAAGGCACATGTACACCTACAAAATGAAGTGGACACGTCAATTCTCATTTTAATTTTATAATTTACTTTTGGCCATACTGAACAGCATCTTGTCAATGCTGTACTAAGTCCCAAAGGCTGTTGGCTTCGCATATTAATGATTTAAATGCTCACAGTGGTGAGAATTCAGTTTGCTGCAGAATGCACAAAGGTACATCATTTCAACTAATGAAATAAACTTACTTCTTAAACACAAAGATTACCACCAAGCTGAAATTGTGCAACAAACTCTTACAAGCCTGAGAGTAGAAAAACAAATAAATCTATCCAACAGTTGATTTCAGACATAGAAGCCATGTTGCATGGGAGTAGTTTGTGGTGTTACTCACCTATCTGAAACGGCCCTGGCTTTCAGCAGTGCTGCTGTGTAACAAATTGCTGCAGATTTTGGAAGGCTGATATCTGCAACATAAATCAAGGCACACTATTTAGGAATCCTAAATTACATCAATATAACAAACAGTAAAAGCTTTGCCCATTTCACATCTGGGATGTAACATAACAAAAATAATTTCTCAAACTACCCATGGTTACTACAAGAGGAATACACAAAAACAAGGTGTGGCATGGCTCAGGGAGAGTGGACTGCCAGTGATAGGTACAGGAGTCGGTGTGGTCTCCAGGTGATTGCAAGACAGAGTCCCCACAACCCATAGGGCCCTGAACAACTAAGGGTAGGTTCCAAATAATTTTTTAGAAAAGAAGTACGTTCCATTACGAACTTTACCCTTCAGATTTTAATGCTGGTACTCACACTGCTGATTGAGAGTCTGATTTGTGTCTAGTTATATGAGCCACGGTCCTTGGAAGACATGCTGAATAATGGGAGATCCCGAGCATTCGGACCCCTTTCGAACCGAGCAGAAAAAGAAAACTAAAATTACTGCAGTCCACAGAGGATGAGACTTTGTTACAGAATTGCTAATCTCTCACGCCAAACATTCATTGAAGCTGATTTATGACATGACCGGTTTTACCATGGATTTCACAATTCTCATGGGAGCAGCGCTGTAACACCAGTTAAAACACCCTCCAGTCCACGTCCTGAGGACAACCCTAGAACGGAGCAGGGTTTGAAACGCGTTGGAATTGGGGCTGAAGTCTACTAATGCATTGGGGAACATATATGGGAACAGCACAAAGAAATTATCCCCATAGGTGTAATGACCCCGCAGAACATCAGGCTATCTTCAGCTCAGTATTCAGGCAGGAACTTTTGAACGTTGATAATTCCGCCTGTCTTGTATGTTTCACACAAGTACTGATGTCCTCTGAATTTGAAGTAGGGCAGTGTTAATGTGAACGGTGTCCACGCATTTTATTTGTTCATTTGTTATCTGTTTTACTCTGTCTGTGCTTTTTTTCGAACTTGTTTGTAGTATAGGTTTCTGTAAAATGTGCCACACTGGAAATTTGATGTCTCTTTCCACGACATGATGAAACATCTTTTCTAAAAAATGTGAAAAACGTTTAAATTAATGTGAAATAAATCACATGCACTTTGAATTTTTTGTCTAGGTGCCTATTAATATTTGCTGAATATCCCTATCTGGTCATTTGTTTGTTTCTGAGAAGTAGAGTGGTCCAGGCCAGGTAGTGATAGGACCCAAGCATCTATTTGTTTTTACTGTTAGTTATACGATAAGGCGCTCAAACTATTTCGATTAGGGTACACTTGATAGGTCCTTTCTTTTTATTTTCTAGTAAGCAGTAATTACACATTCTTTTATATATGACAAACCAAAGTAACAAACATGATGCATACACCAAAAAAAGAGCAACAAAAAAAACAAAAGAAACAACACACCAGAAGACATGAAATTGAAGACTAAAAAGAGACAAGAGAGAAACCTAAGAGACACTCACTGGGGCCGCCCAGACAGTAAGGACATATAAAAGGAACTCAGATGTGAGCACCCTACGAATGCTGCAGAGCGCGGCGTTAGCCCTCCCTTCCCCCTATTCTTCCATCAACAAACCTCATATCTGTCGGCCCCTCATCTTCCCCCTTCGGCCTTTACACTTATACAAAGCCATCTCCAGATTAAATACATGATGTAGTATTGCCTACCATGCCTGATATGTTGGTGGCATTACATCCTTCCACATAGTAGCTATCAGAATACGATAGACAGCTGCAGCCATATAACATAAATATCCTTGAGTAGGGTTTAGCTGTGATCTTTCATCAAATCCCAATATTAACAACGTTGACGTAAGGGTTACTGCCCGTCCCACATTTTGACATAGGAACTGTTCAATACCCGCCTTCTGGGCCAGCAGTTTATCACAATCAGCGAACATATGTATTATATCAGCTGGTCCTTGATCACACCTTGGACATTTATTGTTATCCCATTTCCCCCAAGTCCAAAGTTTAGCCGGGACAAAATAAAGTCTAAACATTGTTTTATAAATTTGGGCTTTAAGATTTGCACTTAGAAAAATGTTCTTAGAAAGTTCTAGTGACCTACAGATATCTATGTCGGGATTGTCCAATTTTGCTGCCCACGCACTTTCAACTTTACAGATGTCATCCAGGTGGCCTCCAACAGTATTATATTCACGTCCTTAACACAAATAGGTTTTTTCATCAAAAGTTCTAATAGCGGAATTCGACCCAAGTTAATGTATTGCAAGACCATCTTATTTATCACCTCCCTCACTTCTCACTTGTATATATTTAAAAACTGTGCTTGAATGTAACCCAAATCTTGTCTGGAGTTCCTCTAATGAGGTGACCCCATTCTGATCTGCAATATCCCCTATCTGTTTTATACCTGCCTTTTCCCATTATTTACTTATGCTATCATACAAGAGGGCCGGAGAAGCTGATGAGTGCCATATATATATATATATATCTATGGATTTTAGATATCTCCACATTTTTACTAATGTTTCACCATATATTCCAGGCAGTTCTTAAAATCTTGAAGTGTGTTTTCTTATAATAACTGCCTTCCAGCTGCCTTAACACAAGCCCTGGAGCAAAGTTGCCAACTGCTAGTTCATAAATATTTGGTGGGGTCTCCTTATCGGCCTCCTCCACCCCTGCCATACCCTCACTTTGAGGTCTGAATAATATAATCATGTGTTGCAGCATTACAGCCCAAAAGTAGTATGTAAAATTAGGAATTGCCAACCCCCCCTGATGTTGCGGTAGGGTCATAAATTTAATGATCTCCTAACTTTTTTATAACCCCAGATAAATTGCGAAAACATACCCTCTACCTTTTGAAATATGTAATTTTCCGGTTCTATAGGCATACAGCGGCAAAGGTAGAACAGCTTAGGAAACATAGTCATTTTAATGACATTTGCTCTGCCAATAATGGAGAGATGTAAATTATCCAGCCGCTTGAGGTCCCCCTCCACTTTTTTTTAAAAATCGGAGCCGAACTTATTTCCCACGTTGAACCCACTTCTGCTGTAATAATTATCCCTAGGTACTTAGCTGCATCTGTCCTCCGTGCATCCTGGAATTGTGTGTTTCTGGTACAAACAATTTGTGTTTTGTCAGTGTTTGGACTCTAGCCTGATTGTTTGCCAAATTCTATTGCTAGACTTTCGATCTTATCTATAGTGCTCTGCGGGTCTGGGGTGACAACCGCGATGTCGTCAGCGTAGGCTAGCACTTTTGTATGATAGCCTGAGGTGACTACTGGTTTATTTGCAAGATCCGCCAACAAAGATCTAATCAAGGGATCTATGTATAAAGCAAATAAGATGGGGGAGCATGGGCACCCCTGCCTCGTCCCCCGTGTAATTTTAATCCTATCCGACTCCTTCCCCATTAATTGAATTTTAGCATGTGCCTCAACATACATGGCCTGCATAGCAGTTATTATTCTTTTACCAAATCCCTTAGCTCTTAGATTAGGCCACAGATACCCCCACTCTACTTGATCAAATGCTTTCTGAGCATCTAACAATATAAGAGACATCTGTGCCCCTGTGGCTGCAGAAATATCAAATAGAGAAATAACCCTACGAACATGATCGGTCCTGATGTATGCCAATGACCTGGTAGGGCTGCAAGGCAATATTTATGTGGACCACTGCGCTCGATTTATGTGATACTTATGTCCCACTAGTCCATAACCTGTACTGCTTTTTAATCGTACCATGAATACAATTAATTAATAATACAAATATTCCACAGGTTAGTCATAGGTAATTTTAATCCTGTAGCACCCAGTCAGAAATTACACTCCTAACATGTCTCAGAGGTTTAAAGCAGTGGTCTTTTCACCACTGCACATAAAAAATGGGGAAAAGCCCCCCAAAAGAGCTCCTGATGTAGCCATTGGGTTTTGCACACCTCACCCAAAATATAGCATGACCAGATGATGAAACATGCCACCTTGGGGGGAGGTGAGAGTCTGCTCTTCCGGATAAGGATAATCTTTAGAACCTAATTAGATGAACTATTATAGGTCTAACTATAGCCATATAGATTGTTTTTTTCCAGAACCCCACAGCTTGTTTTTGTGTTTTGAGAGGAAGCTTGACAGACCAATACAATCCTCATTTTATTACTAAGCATACTTCAGAAAGAGTCCCATCAAGGATTTCAAATGGTGCAAATAACCCCCCACTTATGTTTAACACATCATCGCAAATCAAAAACTACTTTATGTTTGATAGCTTTTATTAGGTATTACAGTCATAATGTTTTCATACATTGTTGTTACTTTTATCATTTCTTTTTTATTCTGGGTACAGGGCCATACCGTCTATTCCAGAAACAGAGAACTTTGCAACTGTTGTTCCTCTTTTAGGAGACATTCACACCACTGAAGGCTGTCCATCTAGAGAGTCAACATCCTCATTCGGCAGCTGGCATTTTGTAGGGATTTCAGCTGATGTGGAATGATACCAATTTAGAATTCTACAACCCATGAAAAAGCCTCCAATCTGTACCAAACTTCCAAACAAGGCACATTTTTCAGTTATCCCACTGTTAGCGGTATGTGGCACACAAGTGTGATGTTGTGTCGCTGTACATGAAAGGTTATTTGTGATGTCTAGAGGCAGTTTCAACATAGTACCAATGCAGTACTTCTCCTGCAATAACGGATGTTAAGGAGAGAAAGGGGTATTATTGAATGAGTTCTTGCTCTTCTCCACAAGCTAGATGCGACAGTGAATGCAGGGGCACTCACCTCTTCTCTCATCAGCAATACTTCCCTTCATTGGCTTAAGAATTGGCAGGCACATTTGCTTGGCACCACAATTCACCACAGGGTAATGAATGTGGTGGAGAGAGAAGGAGAGGGGATTTGAATGCTTAATTGAAGGGGAACATACTTGTACACAACTTGTAATTAGGTTTAATACAGCACGACTTAATGGAGCTTGTTCTGTCGGGTCTTACGAAAGCTATGGACAGGTATCAAAACCCTTTGATAGTTCCGTAGGACTGTTAGACGTCAAAACATTACTATCTAAAGGTGCCATTACCGCTCATGGTGGTGAGCGTCTATCAAGCCAGCAAGGCACTTGATCATCATCAAGTCTCTCAATGTGATGGGCTAGTTGGTCCCAGAGGATATCCTCAGCCCTGTATGCAAATATTAGCAAGTGAAATCCATTTGGTACAAGAACCAGACAACCTTGAGTCAAGTTTACACAACTTCCCCCTGTGTTTCTAAGTTTCTCTATAGGTGCGACACCAAGCATTAGCATTTTTCCAAATCATAAATGTTGGAAGGTGGTTTGTTAGTAGGGGGTAAGTATTCAACAACTACGTAGATTAGTAGATTTCTGACTACAGAAGCCCTAATCCAGGTCATCTTGATGCTGGTAATCTCCCCCATTGCCTACGCCAACTCACTTTACGTAGGTATCCCAGCATATCAACTAAAACACCTACAGTTGGTGCAAAATCAAGCGGCCAGAATAATCCATCACCTGACCAAATGGCACCATGTTAAGCCATTAATGGGAAGTCTACACTGGCTCCCAGTTGTCAAACGTTTGGCATTCAAGCTGGGGTGTATCACCTTTAAAATTCTATACGGCAACAGCCCAGCTTTTGTATCCTCTCAGATTCAGCGCTATGTTCCCTCCCGAGACCTTGGGTCTTCACATTTGAATTTGTTGGTCATCCCGTCCCCTAAACAGAAGAAACATGGAGGACTAAGGTTTGCGGTCTTGACCCCTCAATCATGGAATTCTCGCCCTATAGAGATCAGATGACTGACCTCTTATGCACAGATTAGAAAACAGCTAAAGACTTGGCTGTTCCGCCAGGCATACGACTAATCCCCTCTCAGCAGCATCGTTCCCTGGACTATAGCGCCATGAAACCGTTTGGTGTAAGTGTGCTTTAAAAGCTGTTTCAACATAACATAACAGCAATAAGGTCACCAACACAATATAAGGCCCAGACAAGGTCTCAATAACCCATTCCCCTGCTCAACCCTGGGTAGCTGGAAACGAGCAGGCAGGCTCAACTTAGGAGACAGGTGTCTAAAGTATTTCAAACACCAATACATTAAATAAGTAAGACACACACAATAAAAATCCAACTCCAATTTATAACAATACGAAATATTTGTATCTTTAAAATGACACCAAAATGACAAGAATCCAATGTAAGGAACCAGTGCTATGAATTTTTAAAGAATAAACACTTTCTAGTGCTTAAAAAAAGAATAGCGCCAAATTGGTACATCTGGTCTGGCTTGACAGTGATAAAGTCAAAGTTTGAGGCTGACCGCGATAGAGCCCTGTTCGGATACAGTAAGCAGGAGACCACTGCCAAAACTTTACCTTCGCCCTTAGAAACTTTTCTGGAGGATATTCTCTCGACGGCGAGCGGGCCTCTCCAGCAGCCTGGATACGCAGCGGCTTCGTTGGCTTGGTTAAGCAGAAGCCCCAGTCAACTGCTTAAAGTGTTGAGCTGCGGAGCTTTCAGGGGGACGAACCTGAAATCCTGGCTTGGTCACAGTTCAACATAGTGGGCTTGATGTTGGGTTGGTCACTTTGTGGAGCTTTTTCCTAAAAGTTCTCAAAAGTTCCCCAAACTTCAGGAGGTGCTTCATGGCGTTCCTTTGGGGGTTCAAAGTGTCCACACAAAAGATCCAAGGTTCCAGAGTCTGAGTATCTCCTAGGAAGTTGGTACTACAATTCCCAAAATGCACCTAGCAAGACCAGCTGAAAGTGGTCAGCCGGGTTCTTCTTGTTGGAGATATTGCAGGTGGAGTTCTTTTAACCGGTTGCTTCCAGGGAGTCCACGCCTTCTCTTTTTGAAGCAAGGCAAAGTCCTTAGGATTGTAGTTCCTTAGAGTGCAGCAGAGACAGTCATTCAAAGTGAAGTACTCTCGGTGCAGGCCAGGGCCCCAGTAGGGCAGTCCTTCTCTTTATAGCTTCAGGTAGGGGATCTGAGTGGCTATGCAATTCTACCATATTTATCCAGTGTTCTGGGGTGACAAGCGGGGGCACACCTTACCAATAGGGTACAGGGTGGCATCCAAAACTATGACAACTTCCTCCAAAGTGTGACATATTCTTGTCCCACAAAGCACTGTACGTTGAAATTTAAAATGGAGATTTTTTTCTTGGTGTTCGAATCTGCCTAAGCCAACCTACTGGTGTGGCTCATTTACCTTAACACTCCCATTCCAGGCATCCTGCATAATCCATTCCTGGGGCTCCCATCTGGCTGGGGGTATAGAAACAGGGGTAGGCCTGGCTTGCATCCTTACTGTCCTGCTCTCTTTAACCCCTTCTGGGTTGTGAGAATTTTCCCGCTTTGCTGGAGAATTAATGAGTGAGCGTGTTTTAGACGGCCCACGGCCGTCCTCCACACACGGTCACCGTGACGTCGGTCGTCCTGAGCACCGAAGGGGTTAAAAACCAGTTTGTTTACTGTAGGAAAGTGCCCCTTTTGACATGGTTGGCCACCCACTTTTTGCCTGATATCTGGTGCAACCTTGACTGAACGTATACTGGGTCGCTGCTAACCAGGTCCCCAGCACCAGTATTCTTTTCCTAAACTGTATCATTGTTTCCCAATTGGCACCCCTTTAAGCCCCATGCAAGTCCCTTGTAAATGGTATCTCTGGTACCAAGGGCATTGGACCTAAAGAAGGCCACTAAGGGCTGTAGCACAAAATGTGACATCTTGGTGCAGTGAAAACCGAAGAGTCGACATGGCACACACCCTAGCGTGCCATGCCAGCAAAACATTGCATGTGGCATAGGTAAGTCACCCCGACAGCAGGTCTCACAGCCCCAAGGCAGGGTGCACTATACCCCATATGTGGGCAAATATGCAAGACTTGATATGTCCCTTTGATATCTATGCAGAGCCTTAAATATTACAAGTGTCCTGGGAAGCTATAACGAGTACAGGGGCTGGACACTCATCATTACAAGTACCCCAAGTTGTTTGGTAGCAAACACCTCGTCTTATTAAACCCACACTGATGCCAGTGTTGGGTTTAAAAATAAATGCACCCATAGTACATCTTAGAGGTGCCCCTGTGTGTTCACTGACTGGTCTCAATCAGCCAGCAAACACAAACAGGTTTCTGATCTCCTATGGGGAGAACCTTCGCTCTCGCAGGTAAGGAACAAAGCCTGCTCCGGGCAGAGGTGTTCACACCTACTCCAAGCAGGATGGGCATTCTAGGTCAGGAAGCTTCTAAGGCACTGCCGCCTCTGTTATGCGACCCCAGGTCTCTCCAAATAGTGGAGGTGTCCACTCCCCTTACCCGACCCCACTTTTTAGCAGCAAAACAGGTGGGAACATTGGTAAGACTCGGAGCTGTGCCCAGATTCAGCAAACACCACCCTTAGGGCAGGCCAGCTGATGTGGACCGAACTTTTTAGATTCCTCCAAGTTGTTTTGGACTGAATTAGCATTCTAGGGTCAGAATTAGATCCACTTCCTACTGGAAGTGGACATAAAGAGGGTGTTGACACCCTAAGAGTAGGTAGTCTATTGGCTACTACCTGTCACTCCCCATAAGCGTCTCGAAATTGAGTATTTAGGTGGCACACCTGAACTCTGATTAGAAGGATCAACTGAAGAAGGATGAGGAAGCGTCACTGCATGGCGAGAACTGCAACAGATGACTGGCGCAAAGCCATGCTGTCCTCAGCCCTCTTTTGACCATCGCGATGAGCTGGAGAACTACAAAAACCTTGAGTAGCCTGCCAGCAGTTTGAACATCACTGACAATCTCCCTTGGAGTACAGGAGCTACTCCTCTGCAGTCCGCAGTCCCCGACAAGCAGAGTCCGGTCCACCGCCTTACAGCTCCCCGGCCCGACCAAAGCCACAGACGACTAGGAGAAGGTACTCGAACTCTGAAAGGTCAGATCTGTCTCCCCACCGAGTGTGAAGACACTAAGACCAACCGGGGACGTGCAGCACCATCGCCCGGAGTACCCGAAGCCCTGCACCACATTGGGAGTCCAGTCCTGATTCTCGCTGCACCAGGACCAAGTATCCATCGAGGGATATCCATATCACTGAGATTTACTTCATGTGTGGCCCAGCTGCTTCAATTTTGCCCCTGCCAGCTGTTTGTCTCTAATAAGACCTAGACAACAGTTGAACTATATCAGAATCACCAATCTAAAAGATATCCAGGTAAACAACCAAAACCCCCAATCTTCTAACCCTCCCCCCATCTCGGCGTATCTCCCAGAGCAATAATTGTAACAGCATCAGAATAGGGCACGATAATTTCACTAAACAGATCTTGGTGCATAAACATCAAGGAACACCACTGCGCCGATAATAGATATAATTAACTGTATGCGTGGCACACTCAACTAGGTGTAAAAGCTATATAGCAATACACATCAAGGAGTTCCAGCTGAAAAACTTGACTCAACGGTCACATCTAATTCCCCCTCCGGGGCTTTTATTAACAGCACCAGCGCCTCCCAAGCCGTTGCAACCTATAAAGCTCTGTCGCTGTTCACTCTACGAGCCAACTGTAATCTAATTGTGCCCTCACATTCTGCCCATCTAAGGAGGTCAGCCCTCCATCTCTGACAGCTGGGAACCTGTCTAGGCTTCCAATGCGCTGTAATGTCTTTTTGGGGCAGAAGAAGACCAAGTCCAAGAATTTGCTAGTAATCTTGGTCTTGGATGTGTGGGGGAACCAATGGAGCAAGCAGGGGCCCATAGCAGGTTCTAATGTCCTTTCAGTAATATTACACAATAGGGAGACCACCTCTCCCAATATGTCCCCAGTTGGGGGCAGTCCCACAGCATATGGTGGAAATCTGCGCCCTCCGTGTTGCAGCGCGGACAGAGCGCTGTATCCATATCAAAGTGTGCATTAATTTTTGCCGGGGTGAGGTATGCCCTGTGCAGTATAAATAAGTGCACCAGCTGGAAACGGGCATCTTTAGTATTTTTCCACGCCCTTTCCACCAGTTCAGTCCACACCTTCTCTGGTATCTCTTTACCTAAGTCCTCCTCCCATTTCTGCTGCAGCTCCCGCATCGGAGTCAGCACTTCGTGTGTCATACGCCTATACAAGCAAGTAATTGCTTTAAAGGACCCTGCCGCCATTACAACGTACTGACATGCCATAGAAGTCTGCGGGTCGGACAACCCTTCCCTCCAGCGCTTTTGGATGGCCGAGATCAGGGCAGAATGAAGCAGAAAATCTCCACGGGGAAGGTCATACCTGTCCTGCAGTGCAGTAAAGGGGAGAAGGGTGTTATCCTCCTACAGATCCCCTAACATATGGAGTCCTTTCTCTCCCCTTCCAGCTAACACAGACCAGTTGCCACCATGCAGGAGTACCTCACACATGGCTAAAGGGATCTCCGGGACATAAGGACGGTCAATCTGCGCCCTCCGCTGACTCCTATTCCAGCAAAGCCGAAAAGTCCTGAGCTCATCAGTGAGCGTCTCAATCCGCAATGGCTGCTGTAAGAATTAGTCCGGACTTCATAGGGTAACTGTTGTCCTCTACTTGAATATCGCATGTTATATCCCAGTGATTTATTAGGAACAATGTAAACCTTTACAGAGGCTTGGCTATTGATTGGCTTATTGCTTGCATTGGCAGATCTACTGTTAGCATACCCAGGTTTTTATTGGTGTTTTATAAAGGTCAGATGTGTGGCAAGGTGATGAGTAATAAAGAAGAGAGTAAGATTGCTATTTGAAACAAGGGTGAGAGCGGCTGAATGGCGATGAAGGTCGGAGAAATATTGCCTGTCCATGCTACAGCTGAATTAAACTGCTGTGATGAAGCTGTACTCCAGGCATAGGGAGAGACCTTGAAAGTTCAGCTGACAGAGTTATAAAGTTTTAAACATACAAATAACTGGGTAATAAAGGCCCATTTTACAATGAGACAAAGGATATGACAACTTGACTTTTTCGAGTATGGCTCAAGTGTGTGCTTGTTGTTGGGGTATATTTGGATGAATGCTTGAGCAATACTAAGATTATTGTATCTGAAGTGCTGAATGTACAGTTTGGAATACTTGTTTAGAAATATGTCTTATGTTCAGCATTACATAACTCACACCTGTATCATCTAAAAGATTAATAAGGATAGAGAGTTGGTACGAAGATTGGTCTGTAAGCAAAATAACCACTTCTCAGTGAGCCTCCACGCAGGCAATGGCCTTGTTGCTACAAAGTGGAGATCAAAGACAATGGTGGCATACCAGCCCAACACTCTTGATAAGAGAGATCTGGGAATATCAGCTAGAGACAGTTTTTAGACCTCCAACAGTAGCAGAACCAATCTGTTCAACGATCAAACACAATTAAGCTGTAGCTACCTACATGGATCGGAGCTGCTGGGAGCTTATCAACAGGAGCATGTGTGGGTGTTCATCCCCAGAGAGTTACAGTAAATGGAGAAGTAGTGAAGGAGTGCCCAACCTCGAACGTAACGCCAAGGGCTGAACCACTGCACATATGACGAGCCCACCTCAGGTGGCACAATAGTTAGGAGAGGGCTGTTAGGAGACTGAACATATTGGAGTACATCAGGGAACAAACATGTCGGCGGAGTTAGTTGAGGGAGCCCTTGGCATGGGGCCCTTAGCAAACCCACCCACACTGTCCAACAACCTGGTACACTGCTGGAGCAAGCACTAGACTTTAGCAAGGGATCACTTCTTAGTGGATCTTCCGCTTGGAGCCTTCCTCCATATTCTTTCTATGCATCAATCACTATTTTTCAATGTTAACACAGTTAGACAAATGAAAGAGCAGATATCACTAACACTTCTTCACTAAGCTGGGTAATATACAGACAACAACACTATCATACTATGCGGCCAATTATGGATTATGAAATTGAGACTTGGATATAGAGACCTTATCACACATTCAAATACAGTCTTACACAGATGATAAACTTTTCATTTGAACCAGAACAATACCCTGCCGAAACAGGCAGTCTGTGAGGGTGGGGGATCTCTCAATCCCTGCTCTATAAACCCAAGCTGCTCTGATCATGGACAGGGCAGATTACTAATGTTAAGTTGCACTGACCTTAACAACGACTCAGCGGGGCAACACACCACTCAGATTAGTGATTCCCACACCGCACCCCCATCTTATTGGTTCACCATAGGTGCACATATTGCAGCCTAGATTCTACTATGAGGATCAGGACATAAAGGGCATATATAGTTGATCCAATAAACTACTGAACTTTATAAGCCTCCGTTTGAGCCATACCACTCTACATCAAAATCTTCAATAACTAAGGCGAACAACGGCACCTCTAGACAATTGTTCTCTGCAGAAGCAGTGACCAGATACAAACAACCAAATAAAAACAGAGGCTGCGAAAAAAAACTGAAATTACAGTTCAAACAATTCTGAGGAAAATTACTGCAGATGGTATCATGGTGGCTGCACTGGGGTAAGCTTATTGAGAACAGACTTTGCCAACCTTTCAAACACGCCAAAACCAAACAGAGAAACCAATGAATGCACTGAAATTCTCCTCAGGCTCCAGTCTAGATTGGAAACAGGAAGAAGAGCACATATAGCAAAAATCAAAAATATGAAAGACAGATCAAGGAGATCCCCATCTCTAGTATTCGAACTTTCTCACTGTGTTAGATCGAGATCGAGGCATTGCTTGCTTTGTATGCCCCCGACAAAAAAGACAAGTAATACACACAGATAAGTATGGGCTATTTCTGTTAGGCACTCAAGATAATCATTTTTGATGACGAGCGGGCTGGAATCCTACCCAATCTTCAGCGCAAAACTGACGCCATACTCCCTCCTCAGGGATGCAGACCCACACAAGGAACTTATGACTCTGAACTTGGAAGAAGCTCCAGCGACAATAACCTCCCTCAAGCAAACCAGCCCCTTGAACGGAACGAACAACAGATTGGGAGCAGTCCTGAAAACTGACTCACTAGTCACCTTAGCCCCAGACATGGCAAACTACCATGAACAACAAGATTCTTCGACACAGCCCACCTATGACAATGGACCCATTAGTAACCAGGGCAGCACAGTCATGGGTTCCCCCTCAAACACTAGGGCTGGACCCTGCAAAAAGGAAGAAGATGAAACTACTGGCACCCCAAACTTGCATAGGCTTCATCCTGGTCTGGATAGGGACCATCCCACCACAAGTAAAATGGCTGTCCTCCCCGGCTGCACCTTTAACCTGCACAGGCCACACACTTACTGGATATGGACATTCACGCCATAGGTAAAAAATGCACCCACCTCCTGCTGGGAGAGCAGAGTACAAAAAACAAAAGCGAATCAAGAACCGCCCAACAAGGAACCCAGGCACTTGCAAACAGGGCCTTGCACACTATTACATCCAGAATACACCTCCACCGCCCTTTTGATATCCTAACCAGAGGTTGTACAACCTAGGGCCCTCTGGAACAACACAGGCATAAACTAGATAACTGGGACCAGGAAAACTAATTGCAAACGCCAAAAAGGGAGAGGGCCCCAGTCTTGCCCTTGTTCATATTTAGCCGCTTTGGCATACAGAGGCAAATTGCCAAGGGCCGCATGGAAGGTGCACCAGGCCCGAATGGCATTACTCCAGTAATCTACAAGGAGGATCCACCGTTCTGGGCGGCTCAACTCGTCCCTATCTTCAATACTGCCACTCTGCTCCACAGCATCCTCCTCTCAGGGAGGGGCTCAATACTCACACCAATATGATATGCAAGGGGGACGACGACAAGGGTGACCCTGGAAATTACTGCCTAATAACTTTAATTGATAATGAAGCAAAACACTTTGCTGGAGTTCTATTGAAGGAACTACAACATTGGGATGAGGCACATTCCATTATTCATGCGAATTAAACCAGCTTTTCTAAAAAGCAGGAACCACAGACAACATTATGTCGCTTTCAATGCTGACCGATGTTGCTAAAACAAATAAATACCCTATCCATCTAAGGTTTTACTTATTTTAAAGCTACCTTCGACACAGTGGATCGGGGCAGGCTCTGGAGGAAATTGGCGAATCTACACATTACAAATGGTCTGTTAAGAGCCCTGGAAACACTACATACAGATATATGGGTCAGGATCAAGGTGGGGGACGGCTCCCACTTATCTAGGAAAATAAAGAGCATGCAAGGCTTGAAACAGGCATGTGACTTTGCCCCAACCTTGTTTACTTTATTCTTGGCTGACCTCATGCCCTAACTAAATGAGGTGTCCTCTCACCCGGTCAAATTTGGGTGTTTCCTGCAGTCAAACCTACTTTACGCAGACGATTTAGACCTCGCACGTAGAACTAAGCTCATGCTACAGAGTTTATTGAACGAAACCCTTGTATATTCGGAAAATAATGGGCTAGCCATTAATAGAAAAAAAAAACATTAACACTGCAAGGCAAAACTGAAAAGACGAACACACACCTTGCGCTTGGGTGCCGAAAGAATCAAAATGGTAAAAAGCTTCAAGTAACTCAGTGTACACTTTAAAAGGGAAAATAAAGTTCTAATGACCACTGGAGGAAATCAGGAAGAAGGGCAATGCCTTGGCCTTCGGTCTGAGGTCTCTTTATAACAAGCTAAACGGCCAAAACCTTACCCCTATCTTGCATTTAGCCCAAGCCAAGACCCTTCCCACTCCGACATATGGCAGCGAGGTGCTCAGGGGGAGGGTTAGCGCCACTTTGGAAATAATGATCCTTAAAATATATAGGTAAATTTCCACCTACCTAGGAATACATCGCCTGCACAAATAAGTTTGGAATTTGTCATTCCCAAACTGTCAGTGGCTCGGAAGGCAGCATTTGTGTCCTGTTGTCGCAAGCTCCAGAAGGATCCCTGAGTAGCCACCTATTGCAGAAACTGGATTCTAGGTCGAGTTCCTTGGCACAAGTCTATCTAAACCAGGCCCTGACTTCACTCGGCTTAACAGACACTTGGGTTTTAAATCTTGGCCACCGGGAACTCAAGAAACTGACCAAATCCAGTGTACAGCTGTTATCTATGCTTGAGGACTAAGATAAACTGTCTACACGCAGCCATGAGTGGATGGCACTTCAAAATTACACCAGGCCAAAATCCCAGGGCTACCTAGGGAAAACCTACGGTAACAGGATAAAAGTACAATTTCTTATGTACAAGCTGGGCTCACTACCATTATTAAAGCACCTCCCCCCATGGAGAATAAGGCCAGGGCAAGACTTATGCCGGTTATGCATGCAAGAACCAGAGAACATTGTTCACGTCTTATGCCTGTGCCAGTATGGGGGAAATCAATGTAAGCTTTTGTGTAGGAAGTAGAGAAATAGGGGCATGATGTCTTGCAGGGAGGATGTGCTGGCTTGCTTCGACCCTCACGGATATCAGCTTGAACTGTGCTATGATCAAATTCCTACAAAGATTTGAAAAGAGAACTGCGAGTACTGCGGCTGCAGCAGCTGCGGAGAAGCAGGATCCACGGAGAAGTCATTATAGGAGCACGTAACACCCTCAAACTCGTAATCTCCCTCTGTAACAGTCAACTCAAAAGCCGGATACTCGAAAGAGGGACCAATCGTACCTGATTTTAATCTTTTTCTTACAAATGTTGTAAGACATTTTTCTTACAAAAGTGGAGGAGTGTGGCTCACTGATTAGAGCGGCAGACCCTGATGCAGAGGTCTGGCCCGGGACCAGGGTTCAATTCCCGACGCGGCAGCGTACTGAGCCCAAAATGTCCACGGACTCGATAATTCTCGCCTCGGTGCCTATTCTAATCATGGGGTCCCACGCTGCAACTCTGGGCAATAGTTGCTTAATCTCCACTACGGCGGCCCACCCGCTGCGGGATGCCTGGCTTTCACCCTGGGGTACCCAGTAGGGGTTATCTCACAGGGAAAAAGCCAGGACGGGTTCCCAAGGCAAGCGCCTTGATGCCTTCGGGTGATACGTGCGCTATATAAGTCGCAATACATTTACATTTACATTACATGTTAGGAAAATGAATTTTATGAACTGATAACGCACATTTTATCATTTTTATGGCCTATAATGCACGATTCGGTGTAGATCTTTTATTAACTGCTAAAGTAACAAATAATCCTTTTAAAATGGGTTTTAATTTACCATACTGTTAAGAAACGGTCTGCATATTGCTTTGCACAGGTGCTTTTACATGCATTACATTGCAAAGGTTTTTATTTATCATGCAGTAAAGATTTACTTACTTACCTATGAGCATGTCACCTCATCTCACCCTATAAGTCAGAGATTTGTGAATACACTATCTACACACAGTTTACTACCTGTTCTACCATCCATGAGATTGCCCTTATTACAAGACCTGACAACCCTGACATACTATTCTAAGGGCGAAGGCAAATGGCCACGTCACTCAGTGGCTAAATTCTGCATACTATACCACTGCAACAACAAAATTGCTCCCACAAACGACAAACGGATCGCTGTGCTTTTTCGACTGGCCTCATATAAGAGGTTAATATAGAAGGTACAAAACTAAGGCCCTCATTAATAAGACGTGGGCACGTCTGCTTGATAGTTAACGAAACCTGTAACACCTCATACTGCAACTGCTTCCACTGCAATCTTGCATGGTGCCTATAGACACTGCCACTAAAGATATACTTAACCCGTCATGCCACTGAAAAATAAGACGAATACGATTGTGGTAGAATGATTCCTTGTAGCTTTTTGAGGATTATTTCTATTTTCAGAAAAATATCCCCTGAGACATGAATAGTCTACTTACTCCCTACCTACTAGCCCCAGTATCTCTACTTCCTGTACTGCTCTTCGTTTCCCGGTTTATAATCGGTTTATAGCTGCAAAACTTTAGTGAATGTAATTCTCTATTGATCATGCATGTCATATGCTCTGTATTGATTTTCACCCTCTAACATTTTCCTTTTCATCACTGTCATTATATCATCTTTAAAGCAAAACCAAAGGGGATGATGGACGGAGTGTTGAACATTGCAAGCACTCACCCCCGGTCAACTGATCTGAGTTTAATCTATCATCATTCTTTAGCTCACTCCGCCACCCCAGTTCAGACATGGTTATATGCAAATCAGTCTGACCCTGTTCCTCATGGGAACAGTCCAGCCCAAACGGCCAAGCCATGTCTTCCCTGGACTGGAAACAAGTATCCTGGGACTGGTTTCGGGCTCACAGCCCTCATCAGCCAGGCTATCTTGACTCCAGTGGCAAAGTGAGCAAGTGACCCACGTCTGGGCATACCCTGCTAACTTAGGGCGAACAAAGCAAAACCAAAGGGGATGAAGTACGGAGTGTTGAACATTGCAAGCACACGCCCCCAGTCAACTGATCTGGGTTTAATCCATCATCATTCTTTAGCTCACTCCGCCACCCCTGTTTAGACATATGCAAATCAGTCTGACACTGTGCCTCATGGGAACAGTCCAGCCCGTCAAGCTATCCGGGCTGAAAGCCCGAAACCGTTCCTAGGATGCTTGTTTTCAGTCCAGGCAGGACCTGGCATGGCAGTTCGGGCTGGACTGTTCCCATTGGGCGCAGGGTCAAGACTGATTTGCATATGGCTGGGTCCAAACTGGAATGGCATGGTGAGCCAAAAAACAATGGATTTTGGCCCAGATCTATGTACTGGGGTGTATGTATGACATTGTTCTGCATTTTGTCTATCAATTGTTCTTTCTGCATTATATCATCTTTGCCAGCTGAAGTGTGAACAATACCATATATTACGTCCTTGATTGCGAGCTCTGTAAAAATATGTGTACGCAGAAAACATTCACTAAAATATTTTTATTTTTTTAAGTAGTGACGTAATGACAATACTGAATACTGCTAGGACGTACGTAAACTTGGACAAACTTGCTAAAAATGGGGCACATGTTCATCTATAAGAACTGGCAATGTTTATCTGCATGGGCACATAACAGGTGTCTTCCTTGGGTGTACCAAGCAGGATGGGACCCAAAGACAGACTGAAGACGACGGGGAATCAAGCACTATTTGCCCAGAGTGTCCTTCCATGGTTTGGGTATTCCAGTGTTTTCTAACAATGCTGGAGTTTTAATTTTTCAGCAAACAGAGTTGAAAGGGTATGTAGCGAATGAGTCAGAGGACAATGGGTAATAGACCATCTAAAGTAGCTCGTAAATATTTGGACTGCAGGATATAGGTGTCCCAGGATTTACAACCAATGCAGGAGTTTATATTCAAGAGAGCTATCTTTGGTTAGCATGGGCATGAGAAAAATATAATCCCAAGAACTGGCTGATGCTCTAATTTTAACACCCCGGACACCCTGGGGGAATAGGGAATAGGCAATGCTCACAATAAATACCATGTGGAAGAGGCATATTATAGCCCACCAGGAAGGTGCCTTTTAGGAACCTCGAAGATATGTAGAGCCATGTTTAAGACACTTATGGAAATCGGATGCAGATCATGGCATTTCTTCACTGTGTATATGCTCAGCATCTGACACAGAACATCTCATATGTAGAGGTGGCATGAACAACTTAAATCTTATTTGTAGAGCCTAAAGGTAAGATAATGAGCTTGGAGCCTAATCCTTAAAATAAATCCATTAAATAAAACTTCCCTGTCAAATAAAATATTTTTAGATCTGGATGTTAAAGAACGGAATAGCAAGAGTAGAGTAATGAAGAGGCTTAACATGCTGGAATAACAAATAGCAGCCATGTTAATTTATGGCTGGCCAAATTAAAGGTAATGTTCTTGAAAAAAAATAAAGTGATGAACTATACAACTGTGGAAATGCTCCACTTGTCAGGAGTGTCTCTAGATGTACTCTTCTCCTAAATAAAAATTATCTGGAATTCACCAATCTTAGAATTACGCTCTTCTTTTTAAAATTTTGATTAAACAAAAGTACAGAAAGATAACGGGAACTGTAGTAGGGAAGGCTCTCAGACAGCACATCACTATCCCTGTGAGGGAAAGGTTAGTGAATCCTTGATAAATGTGATACTGATCTTAGTAAGGAAGGAACATACATTTTATATAAGGGAATACATTGTTCCGAACTATCTAATTCATTGGAAATTGAGATAGCTTTGCCTGACTCACAGTAGTTGTCACAGGCCCGGCGGTTCTATTTCTTCAAAGAGAAGTAGACAGCCTGAGTGCAGGGCCAAGTTGAGGGAATTTGGCAATCTCAAGTGGTTCCAACCAAGACACGGGCACAGAGGATCACAGGCCTTCCCCACAATTCAATGCCAAACACGTGGAAATCAATCATTCAGCAGGAGGTATGGGGTCTCAAAAGCCCTCACACTTTGCTCGGTGCTGTACAGCTGCTGTTCTGCGTTAAACAGGACAACGGGGTCAAGGAGAAGAGGAAGCAGGAAATTTGCACTTTGCCTGTTTCCTGCCCACATGAGGAAGAGAGTAAATTAAGTTTGGATAAAGTAGAAGTTTGTGGTGGTCACTTATTGCAGTATTTGTTCTACCTGGGGTCGGATGACACCCAAAGAATCATAGCAAACCCAGACATGTCTAAAAGTTAAGTGCCAGGCGACCTGCAAGCACCAGACTTTGGATGAAATTACACAATTTCCCCACATTTCTGTGGGAGGAAAGTCTCCGAGTCTGAGGGGAATATCAAATGTCCTCTCATCAGCATGCCCAAAAAAAAATGCTTTACCTCACTTGTTTGGACCTATCGCCAAAAAACACAGAGGAAACATCGAGATATTTGCTCCTAATTTATACAGATTATTGGGTTGTAGGCAGCTGCACTTTTTGGACCTGTAGCCAGACAGCATACATGGAAACCTCCAACCCAGGCTATCTGAAAACTAGGTAAATCGGAAAATCTTGGGGAGTTATGGCTTGCTTTGTCCCAACACACATTTTTGTACTCCAAATGCTTAGTAAGCACAAACACTTTGTCAAACAACATAATTCCAACTTTTGAAGGGGGGGGGGGGTCAGGGGTGGCCACAGTATTTTGGCCTGAGGTCAGTGACAGCCAGGGAACTCACCCAACCCTGGGCACTTCTGAGAATTACATACCCAGAAGAATGCAGTGTGGAATGGCTTGATCTGAAACTAGCACATACTACGAACACTTGTTCTGAGTTATTCAGTTGTCCCTCAGCATCCATGCATAAATATTGTACCGATATCAAAACTAGAGACCCACTCCTGAATAATCTAAGGCAAGGATACTCTCCACAGCCAAGTGGGGGACATTCATGCTCCAACAGATGTCCTACTACCCCCTGATTTGTATGGCTGGTACTTACTCATCTGTTGGAGAAGTCTTATCATCGGATTGAATAAACCTGTGATAATGTCCAACTGTATTCCTGAGTTGTAATTCTCCTAAGTGCTCTACAATGAAGTTTAATTCCTCTAAAGAGGTTGACCATCAAGCCATTTAGGGTTCTCTCTCACTCATCTATCAGCCACTTGAGCGTATTGTGGTCAATATGGATTACTAACTTGGTACTGAACAAATCCGGCCTGAATTGTCCAAGAAACCAACTCTATTGCAAAGTATCCCATTTCAGTGCAGACCAGTTATGTCACTTAGGAAGTAGTCCAGGAGTGATGCAGGCAATCACATTTTCTGTTATTTCTCATTGAGCTGGGCGACAACTGCCCCCACACCCTGGTCGGAAAAATCTGTCAACACAATGAAATTTGACTGTAGTCAAGGATATTCAAGTCAGGAGCATTGCACAATGCAGCCTTCAGGACAATGAATGCTTTTTAACACTTCAGTCTAAATCACTTTCTGAAGCTTTCTCTTGGAGGTTAGGACGGTTAGGACGGTTGAGGCCATGGGCCACTGCTGTCCATAACTACTCACAAATACATCTAACATGTGAGGCCTAGAAAACCTGTGTGGGGAACTGCCAATCCAACACAACCAGAACTTTGGTTTACAAGGGACAATCTTTCAGTTGAAATTAATTAAAACCTACCCCCCATTTGTCGAATCTCTCTGTAAGCATACAAGAGACCTGGCAAGAACAGGCCATGCTTCCTTCTGAGGGGCTTAGTCACAGTCCACATTATTCTCTTTAGGTTCATTAAACTATGTCATCAGAAAACAGGTCTGCGGGTTGGACGCAGTGGAGAAAGGTTTCCTCTGCCACCCCCCACATCTCTCGTATGAGATGAAATGTGGATCAATAATATTTTGGAGGAAACTTGCAGTTCACGCTGCTCTCCGGTAAGTGTTGTCCATTCTTCATCATGTACATCATCCACATACAAACAAGATCCAAAATAGGTTTTGGTGGCCCAACAGTCAATAATAGCATACTCTTTGAATGTACACCCTGCTACACATATACATGATATGTACATGAACAAATGGATGAAGCAAATCTGAAAGGGGTGAATTTGGGTTCCCTGGCACTCACTTAATTGGTATATATTAACAAGTAACGGGGTGCACAAAAATGGTGGGATGCCCACTTAACTTCCACAAACAGAACCCAAGGGTTCTACATAAACTTTCATACAGCCTTATGGCACTAGCAATGGTATATAATTTTAGTCTTCAATCGTTGTTTTCGGTCTCAAACGTTATGAGTCCTGTACTCCAATTAGCCATGAATGCTTTATTCCAATTAACTAACATGTGTTTCGTCGTAATCAGGACTAAAGATACCAACAAAATATTACAATCACAATCTGATATCATGACCTAAATAACGTATACCATGTAAAACATCACCTCTTGAATTCCAAAGGGACATCCTGATTAGATGTACATGCAGTGAGCATTGTGTGAAACCAAACAAACTTCCCATTTTCATCTCACTATTATATGATACCACACAATTTGCTATTTTTAACAATTGTTTCAAATTGTGAAGAGACTTTACAGGAATATATATTGAAACAAAAATCCATTGTGAACTTCTGATGCCAAACTCAATGTGATAGAAGTGCCACCAAAATTCTCTTGACAACTATCAACTCGCCTGACATCACACGGTCTACTCTAGTTTATGTCACCAAGAAACCGCTTGCACCTGTCCAATAGCAAAAGGCCTGTTCTTCAATTACCTAAAAATCTATACAGGCTGCATGCTACATTTGTACAGCAGAAACGATTCTTCTCTCGTAACCTAATGCAATCCTACAAAGCATTACCCTATCAGCTATTCTGTCCTGCACAATAAAACACTTGCCCATATTACCCAAACTCCCATTTGACCAATGTCCCAAATAAGGTCAGTGTCGGCTCCTTGTCACAAATTACAATATGCTGAGTATCACAGCGCTTAAAGTGTAAAGTAGTAGATCTATTTAGGATCAGAGCAATTCCATGGACTGGGACGCACCAAATAAAATCACAATCTCCTTTAACGACAATGCGACAGTTCACATAGTTTCGTGCAGGCGCCATATTGAAATGCCTTTTTACAGTCAAACTATTGAAACCAAAGGAAGGACTAAATGGTAAACTGAGTCATTACTGGCGTAATTGTTGATGCCATATTAAAGTATCCCAAACTGATGTCTAACAACAACATGCACTGTAAATTTCATGTAACCAATCATAATGTTATAGAAAACCGCATTCCTTGCATGAACCAACTTAAAGTTCCCTATTAACCATTCAAATACTTATTACCTTACAATCCCTAAATAACCCCATTTAGTGCAAAAGGTCACCAGGCACTGTACCCGACTCGTGACTAGAAGTCAAAACCTACGTCACCCAGAGTCAAATTCACATAGATTAATCTTCTTGTACATAAGTTGCCCTGCATTGTGCATAAATCGGAATTATAAACTTCAAATCAGCCTCACCCAGTATCTATTCACTCTGTTACGTAATCTAATAAATATCTGGAGTCGGATGCATGCAGGGCACTGAATACAGTGTTTCAGGTCACCGGGCACCTGTACATGAAGCACAGAAATTAACATTGGCATCTCAAGTGATAGGCGAAACCACCAACTAGTGGCTGGTGTATCCTACCGGTCAGTGCCAGTTTGTGTTTTCAAGGTGAATCCTGTATCTCCTCTATATTGTCAGGGCTCACAGCTGTGTTTCGGTCTCCCACAGGAAAACAGTGGTTCAGGATCGGATTGGATTCAGGTTGGACTATGTTAACATTCTTTATCTTGGACTGCCCGAAAATTTCCTTACCAGTCTTCAGGTGGTCCAAAACGCCGCAGCCCGGGCGATACTTCTACTTGGCCCGAGAACCCGGATGTCTTCCCACCTTAAATCTCTTCACTGGCTCCCGATCCGCAAGTGGATCTTTTTCAAAGCCCTTGTTCTGGCCTTCAAGGCACTTCATGATACTGGAGCCCCTTATCTCAGGAAGAGAGTCCAATTCTACCTTCCACAGCGCTCTCTAAGA
Organism: Lissotriton helveticus; assembly: GCF_964261635.1. Classification (NCBI taxonomy): domain Eukaryota; kingdom Metazoa; phylum Chordata; class Amphibia; order Caudata; family Salamandridae; genus Lissotriton; species Lissotriton helveticus. The sequence continues at coordinate 1,478,336,797 of NC_136065.1, forward strand.
ACTGCATCCCTGTCGCTGGCACGGACCCCTGTGTTCCGCCGATCTCGAGTAGGAGGTCAATCCTATCAGGTGCAAGTCTCCAAATTGTGGAACTGTATGCCGCCAACTTTAAGACAGATGCAAGATCTTCTCCCTTTTAGGAAGTCTCTGAAAACTTTGCTGTTCCAGCAATAGCCTCTGCGTTGTCGCTCTCACTTTAGCAGCCATACATAACTAGTGCCGGGGCACTCTACCGAGTTGCTGCGCGCTCTACAAATACCCTTATAACATAACATAACATATCTAGTTTAGCCAGCCACATATGATTTACCTCTATATTAATGCAAGTCAATGTAAATCTAGTTGTGGGTTCCATAATAATCTTCAATATTTTTTTATATTTATAGCCCATAAAAATTATAGACTAAGGAACAATAAATACCACGACCTTGTGATGCGGTGGTTTACAAAGTATACACATATTATACATGTTCCACATAAAATGAATCCCCAAAAATACTGCAGCTCATGATCAATGATAAGACCCTTTTTAACTGCCTGTAGTCACATGATCCATACCGCATCTTTGTGCCTTAGACATAATTCTCTGTTACCCCCTGTGGGGTGCCTGATCACGTAATCTATTCTAAAGAATGTAAAATTACTATCTTGTGTCTGTGCTGTGCATTCCATGGCATGAATAGCAATTGGGCACCGTACACCATTCATTTTCACTGCCCTCATATGTTCACCAGCTCTCTCCATTAGGCTTCTGATCATACTACCCACTTCTACGTGTTCACATTTACAAACAATACTGTAAACAACAAACTTGGTGCTGTAGTTAGTATTAGATTTTATGTCATATTCCAGGTCACCATTCCTGTATTTCTTGGTTTTATCTAGTGCCAACTATACATTCCACAATATCCACATTTATAAAAACCTAGAGTGTGTTCTGTCATCCAATTCTCACTCTGCTTGTGTTTGGGATTACCAGGGCTTTGCAGATTGCCGACAAGGGAGGAAACATTGTGGTCCCTATACCTGACTGCGGTTCATGCCATGAAATGTACAAGCAAAGACACAACATAGAAATGTTAAATTCTTTGGAATAAATCACAGGATCAGGGACCCCAGTGGGGGGAACAAAGAATTATGTCTACGGCACAGAGAAGTTAGTCAGGAGTATACTGATTTACTCGAATATGGATATTCACTGGAAGAAGACTGTTATTATACACTCACTCAACAGTATTGCAAGTGGAAACTGGCCCTCGGAACATTTTTATTCTTGCATGAATTTCTTTTGCCACCACCTACATATTTTTGTTCAGAGCCCTGATGAAGGTGACAAGATGAAAACAGTCTTTTCTCACCGAAACGTGTCGTTGCAATTGAGTGTTTATGTAACTGATAAGAATATATTACAGATGTTACATGTTTGTATTGTCATGTACTCCCTATATTACCAATAAAGGATGATCTGCACGTGTAGATAACAAACTGTAGGATTGGTGGCAGACTAACTCTGAGCACCCACAACGAGTATGTTTGCCTGTTTGCATTAGCCAGCTTACAGTGCCACTAGAATTTCCTCTTATCGGGGAGAGAATAGTTTCTGGCAACCTTAGATCATGACAACCCTGATCCCCCGGGGTCGTGGAAACAATGTACTACCTTTCGCTGAGCCACTGGTGCTCACTTATTCGGTCTCAGAGAGTTACACAGAAGAAACAGTTGGGCGTGTTACAATAAGCATTTATTGCACAGTTGTTCTTCTAGTGTATCATATATATGTGCTGTAACAACAGTTAGACAGTAGCAGATATATGTGATCAGCAGCACAGTGAATATAAAAGGATAGTTCAGTTTTGCAAAAGCGATGAACACGTACATGGATATAAAATGCATGATAAAAGAAAGCGCGTAGTCCTATGATGCCTATCTAGATGTACCTAAGTGCATCTAGCATGTGAGTAGGCGTGAAGCCAAGAATCCTTCTAGGTTTTAGTCTAACCCCATTACCTGAAGTGAGAGAGTGTGGGACCCCGTCCAGGTCTCGAGGTTGACACCCCGCAAGGGATGTGTTAGACCACTGTCAGCTGGAGCGTCTGCATGCAGGAGCCTCAGCGTCGCTGGTCAGTGTGTCGGCCTGAAAGTCTTGGTTCCCTCTAACTAATACTAGCAAAGGTGCTGTATGTATACAGAGAAGTATCTAGGGTACCTTTGTTCCTTGTTTCTTGTATTAGCCATAGTTGGGTTTGAGGACGACGTATGGGAGGAACCTTGTACGTAGATATTATGCAGGTAGATGTAGCCCCAGCCTGGTTTCCAAGAACCCTTATGAATATTCATTCATACTGTGCCAGCCTAATGATGAAGTCATAGAACACTATTGTTCGGGGAAAACCCTCCTTCTGCGCCCAGGACTAGAACTAGGTAAAGGTTCAATCCTAAAAGGCTTGCTGCTGTGTAGTGTAGGGGAGGTAATGTAGGGGAAGGGGTATGATATTACCTGGGCCTATATTAGGGTACCTATATGAAACATAACACCCACTCCTCTTCTGAATAGTCGAAAATAATAAAATGCAAGCAAACTATTTTCTTTACTAGGTAGCAGTGCATAAAATTAGCAGTGAGCCTGGTAAAAAACATTTCTCTTAATATCATTTTTAAAAACAGTTTAAGAGGAGAATTTTTTTTGGAAAGTCAGTATTGGAGTTCTCACTAAAGCAAAAGTCCTAGTTGAGTTTGTTTATATACGTCGACCCACGAGAACCGCTAGAAGGCCATGCTTTTCTAGCAAGAGTGTCAATTTTTAGGAACTGTTCCAAATTTAGTCAAGTTTTGAAAGGAAAAGGAAAATCCGAATTCTTTCCTAGCACACGATGAGCCAATTACAGATTAAGTGTCCTGGCTGGGAGATGCAACATCGTCGTTGCCTTCTGCTGCTGGGGACGGTCCCTGTAACAACTCACAGAGGTCATCAATGGAACACAGATGATACTCAGAACTGACAAAAGCTGGTGCAGTGGAAGCTGGTGCTGTAGTCGTTACCTGGATGCTAGTGGTAGTGCTTGTGAAGGAGCTGATGCTCAACCCAGTTGTAGCAAAAGGCACCTGCGGGTTCTCGAGGAACGCAGCCATCAGTATAGGAATACACAGGGGACATTGCCAAACATGAGACCTCAAGGGTTCCAGCCTGGTATTCAAGTCCGGAGGCGTGTCCGATGCAAGCGTCAGATAGAGATCCAACACGCATTCTTCTACACAAAACAAGCATCGAAGAACAGGTAAGATGCAGTCCATCCAGACCGGTCTAAATGATAAGGGCCAAGAGGCGCTTAGTTCCCGTAGGAGAGGTGTGCCCAGATGTTGTACCATGCGTTCATGGTATTTCTGCTCCAGGAGCGCTTTTGCCATCTCGTTGGTGATTGGGCCGTCCATTGCATACCAAATACATGACCATCAGGAGTCCAACTAATGAGAGCAGGATCAGAGGTAGACCTCCAAAAATGCTTCCAAATATGCTTCCAAATACGGAGTGTATAACATTGGGAATAATTCTGAGGAATGTCTGAAAGGTGCTTAGAAATCCTGACCCTATGGTCTTAAATAGGTGTACAATACCACTCATATCAGATATATTAAAGATGCGACTCACCATTTCTGCGAAATGAAAGGGGCAGTTTGTACGTATAAGTGCCTGTATCTCAGTCAAGGTCCTTGCGTTTTGAAGATCAAAGGTCTCTCGAGCAGAGGTTAAGGGTACGGTTTGCTGTAAAAGCATGGTAGCTTGAATACCGGAGCAATCACGGCCGCTGGAGTCCCTTTCATGTGGCAAGACAAATTCGCTACCGAACCATTACATGCTCCGTGCAGTGAAATGTCCTGGCACATGAGAGAACCGCTTAAAGCGTTCTTGTACTTTGTGCCGCTTAGAAACACTTCTCGATCCCCACTCCGGCATCGAAATCTGTATGGCAATTCCCAGGACTCCTTAATGTGTTTGCCTGCCTGTCATTGCTCAAGTCAACATTGAAACTGAAAAGTAGTGACCAGTAGAGTTATATGGCCATGGATTAGACATTCTGTTGATGGTGACTCCGCCGCTGTAAATAGTAGTCTATCCTGTTTTTCAATACACAGCAGTGTATATTTAGCTCCAGTTTCTTTGTGGTGGTCACGGGGCAGGCTTGGGAGCGGTGGTGGTGTTGGAAGGGGAAATGGACGCAGTGGTGGTCCGTCCAGGGTGGCTGGGTGGTGTGGCTGAACCAGATGTTTGTTCCTCCCGTGAAGATAGGATCCAGAGTGTGTCCAGCTCTGTGAGTGGGTGTGTTGACCAGCTGCTTCAGTCCGTGGTTGGCAAGGCTGTCGAGGAGAGTGATGGAGTGGGGGTCGGTGTGGTTGTCGAGGTGGAAATTCAAGTCCCTGAGGAGGATGTAGTTATTGGAGGTGATTGCATGGGGTGCGGCAAGCTCGGCGATGGTGGTTGTGGACTGGGTGTGAGGGCCCAGTGGTCACTAGATGAGAATCCTGCGTAGCGTGGTCCTGGGGCTGGTGTGGATCTGGAAGTGGAGATTTTCTGTGTCGGAGTGGGGGTCACTGGTGCTGGATGTGGAGAGTCGGAGGGGGGTGCGATGGCGGGTCCTCCTCCTGGGTGGTGGGAGCGGTCTTTTCTTTGGACTTTGTAGCCGGCAGGGATGGCAGTGGCGATGTCGGGGGCAGAGGTGGCGTTGGTCCAGGTTTCCGTGAAGAAGGCGAGATCAGGCGAGAGGGTGTCGATCAGGTCCCAGATCTCTATGGCGTGTTGGTGCAGGGAGTGCACATTGAGGAGGACGCAGGTCAGGGTGTTGGTGGTTCGTGCGCCAGGCGGGCCTTCCTTGGTGGCGGGAGTATTGTCGATGGTGAAGAATCTGTGGCAGGCTATGCACGAGAACTCTCCCTGGGTGGTGTTCAGTGCAGTTCTTATGCAGCCGTTGCGTCTTCCGGGGTTGAGTGCATTGAGGGTTGTAGAATCTTAGCAGTGTGTCCTGAGGGAACCAGGGTTCCTGGCGCTGGTCACGTCCTGGTAGAGGAAGTGCTTGCCTTAGGCGCGCCTTTGGCACGACCGTGCAGCGGTCTGCATTATGTAGGGGAGGGGAGGGACGCTCAGCGTGGAGGCGGCAAAACGGGTGCTGGGAGAGGGGAAGGGTCGGGTGAGCAGTGGCAGGAAGCAAGGGCTGGGGACAGCGAGAGGGGGCAAGATGTAACGGAGTCAATAATAGCAACAGTAACTCAGGAAAACAGAATAAAAGCAGGCATGCGCAATTATAATAATTACAATCACCAAAACAAAGAACAGTAATTTGACAGCAGATGACTCGAACTCACAAAGCAGGGTGCCCATAGGCAGAAGCGGATCGCAGGAGCTGTCGGGGAGAGTGTAGACCTGTGACCGAAGTCAAGGTCAATGTCTTATTGCTGTATATATAGAGGATTAGTGAATCGATGTAATGTCAATATGGGAGTCCAAGTATTGTTTTTCGAGAGTAGAATGAATGGTTTTGAATTAGTGTGGTTGGTTGTATTTGGTGTATGGGTATGTTTTATTAGAATTTCATTGTATGACTGGTGAGCTCGTTATAAATCTATGCTGATGTATTTTTCTAAAATTGTCATGGTGTATTGATGGCTAGGTCTGAATTTTGTGTGACATTCATAAAAAGATCATAAAACAAATATCTATGACTCAATAAAATATTTTTGGACTAGGTCTGACTCATGAAAGTGATATATTTAATTTTAAATAATTGAGTTATACATGTATAAAAAAGAAATGTGAAGAAGCACTGTTTTCCTTGCTTATTGAATCAGCTTACCATTTAATCCTTCCTTTGATTTCCATAGTTTGACTATAAAAAGGCATTTCAATATGGCACCTGCACGGAACACCGTGAACCACTGCGTGCTTACTACGGGAGATTGTGATTTTATTTGGTGATTCTCTTTGGTGAGTCCCAGGCTATGGAATTGCTCTGATCCTAAATGTATATACTACTTCACACGTTAAGGGCTGTGATACTTAGTATATTGTAATTTGTTGTAGGGAGCAGGCACTTACCCAATTTGGGGACATTGGTGTTGATGACATACCGCACGAGGACGGTGCGTGAATACCTTAGGTGAGTTAAATAGGGGATTATAATATGGGCTCAAGATGTACTGAGTCGGATAAAATAGTTGCTTTGATATTGTTTTGCAGGAACATATTGTCTGCAGGGAGAAGAATTGTATCAACTTATTGCACCAGGATTGTGTGTGAATACGTCGGGTGAGTCAAATGGGCGTTTTGGTAATATTGGCTAGTGATTTATTGTGTAGGACAGAATAGCTAATTTGGTAATGCTTTGCAGGATTGCAATAGGTTCGAGAGAAGAATCGTATCTGCAGGGCAAATCGTAGCATGCCGCCTGTATAGCTATTCAGGTAACTGAAGTACGGGCCTTTTGTTATTAGACACGTGCATGCGGTTTCTTGGTGACATGAACTGAAGTAGACCTTGTGATGTCGAGCGAGTTGGTAGTTGAGAGAATTTTGGTGGCACTTGTACCACATTGAGTTTGGCAATTGTTAAAAATAGCAGATTGCTTGGTATAATGTAATAATGAGATGAAAATGGGCAATTGCCCTCCTAAGTATGAGTTGGTTTCACACAATCCTCACTGCGTGTGCATTTAATCAGGATATCACTTTGGAAGGTGGTGTTTTACATGGTGGTATACATTATTTAGGTCATGATATCAGATTGTGAATGTAATTTTTTTTGCTATCTTTAGCCCTGATGAATTCACGATTATGACGAAACACATGTTGGCTAATTGGAATAAAGCATTCATGGCTAAATGGAATAAAGCATTCATAATGTTCAAGACCGAATACAATATTTGAAGACAGAATTATTGTGCCATAAGGCTGTATAAAAGTAGATAGATGAAGTGAGTTGAGCAGTTGCAGGGATTGGCAGGCTATTGATGATAAGTGGGGATTCAGGCGAGTACCAGCCTGCTATATCCTCCCCTGGGTGTTGCTCCCGTGAGGCTCTGTCAACCTTCCCCTCCCCTTTTTCACAGTAGAAGGGAGTAGTGAGGAGGAAGCATCAGCCGGGGGGTACACACACACATACACATACGTTTTAAATTCCAATGTTCAGCAGCAAAGATAAGTGACTAGGAGTAGCACACTTGGAGAGAAGGTTGATATGTACCCTCTGTCTGATAGTATTAATAGCAGAATCTACCTGGGGTTGTTCACCCCACAGTACACAAGGGAAGGCCATTTTTTGTAGGTAAGGCTATTTTACCAGCCAGCAGGCAATTCTAGCTGTGCAGGCACATGGAAAAAAAAAGTCAGTCATATTACCATAATTAGTTGCGGTCACAACTGTTAATCCTCCACAGCCCAGTAAGCTGAAGGTAGGTAGCCGCCAGGGTGACCATCGAGTAACGCCTCTGGGTCACAAACTTTGTCTTAGTGGCCCTCATCGTACATTTATGATTGTGGCACACATGGAGGTAAATAAGAAAAAGAAAACAGAGACTCCTACTTGGGTAACTCAGGATAGTGGCAGGCTTGCTCCAGAGGGACCCTGGTGTTACAAAATGTACCACTCAAAACAGCAGAATTTCCCCCTTCTAATTGTATCTGTCCCATATAAATAGTGCTTGAGGCCTTCCAACCACATTGAAAGCAGCTGTAACTTTTCTGGCTTTTATTTCAGTGTTACTTTCAATGAATTCAGGACTCATGGCGTACTGATCACCACTGAAAAGAAGCATTTGCAAAGTCAATAGATTTTACCTTTGCAACCTACTGGCTTAGTAAAGCTTCATCATTAAAGAATTTTTTAAAAAGCCTTTGCTGTGGCTAGGCATGTAATTTTGTAGCGCACACACCACACATCTACAAAAAGTCACACCCTCTTTTTCTTTTTTAGTTACTGATCCAAGTTGGGTGGGTAACTAAAAAGGTAAAAAAAACATGTGACTGTTTTGTTTGTTTTTAAAGTAAATGGGGGAGCAATACAGTGGCGGAAGCAACATGAGGCTCGAGGGGGGGGCGATAGCAACATGGGGCTAAATTGGTGGCAGAAGCAACACAGGCTTGGGCATGGGTAGGAAAGGAGCAAACAGGAAAGAGAGAGCAATGTTGACCTGTCGGAAAGAAGCACATGGGCGAGAGAGGTAAAATCGAACACGTCGGAGGAGGGGAGAGAATAACTCAAAGGAGACAGCTGAAAAATGCAAGCACTCTTGTTGAGTACCTAAGCAAAATTAGGAACAGTAGTGTTTGGAAAATTAGCAGTGGAAGGGCACAAGTAATGCATTCATGCTCAAGTGGAGGGGCAGACACAAGAAGAAGTAAGGCCCACACAAGCTGATTCAGAAGAAGCAAGCCAATGAGAGTCACAATAAAGCAAACCAATGATTAGCAATAGGCCGAAAACATGTTACGCAACTGACCACGAATGTGCGATCTAGTAGGCGAGACCGAATGAAAAATCTCGAACTGCTAAGGAAATTCCTCCTTTGTAGCCAGACATCACATCCTGAAGGGGGAATTCCTTTGGTTAGCGCACCAGATGGATTCCCAGCAACATGTGCCATGGAATGCACTCTAGTGGTAATGCGGACTGATGTTCTCAAAACTCTGAGTGGCTGAGAAGGGAAGAAGGCCTTAGATCCACAATTATATTTCTCCTAGCCAAACAAAGAAAATCTGGCATAGGGATGAGATGGTGCAGATTTCAGCAAAAGGCGACATTTACCCTCACGCATAATAACTGAAGGCAAATAGAGAGGAGGAGGAGGCTGGAGTCAAGCCAAGACAGTTTCTTTCTACTACTGGCTTAACTTCCCCACAAAGAAGAGGCTTTTCTCTACTGCTGCCTGCACCGGTAGCATGGTTGGCAGAAGAAAACTAAAGAAGAGCTGCAAGAGGAGTCGGAGAACAGAGAACCAGCTTCTCTGTTTTCTCGCTTACCCCCATTCCCCTTTTGCTAGGTCTACTGCTAACCCACATATCCTTCTCATTTGTGGTTAGCTTTGGAATCAAAAGGTGAGGAAGCATTCTTCACATTATGTTTAGGGGTGCAAAGTTAATTCTTTCTTTTAGCTGAGCCCAATAAATCATCTTGTATTGATGGCCACTGTGGCTCTTCCTTCACGGGTAACGCTTAAAACCACCCTAAATCTTAAGCCATCAGGAAACATTTGTTTTACTGAAATCATAGGATATGATGGATAACTGAGCAGAAAACAGGTCTCCAATCTTATCTAGAGTCAATTTAAATTGTTGTACATTTAAATAGGCCTATCTATCAGAGTTAGTGAGAATGGCGATCATAGGTGGCCATCATTAAAAGATTTGTCCTTGATCTGTAGCTTTGCTTGACGTTGCACAGTAACAGGGTACAAAGTTCCATTCAGGGTTTGCATGGCAGAGTCCTGGTCGGGGACAGTCAGTAATACAAGCCTCCTCTTTTGCTACGTCCCTTCCTAGGATTTTGTGGCTAAAATAGAAAGTTTAATGTATACACAATATGTTCAAACAAATGCACAACTTTCAAATTGCATGTAATTATTTATCTACTCTGCAGTCAACATCAGTGGAGTGGTATCAGAAAGGTATAGCAAATCTTGTAGAAAAATATGACTTTGCATAGCATATTCGTACTCACCATCATATTTTGCCAAGAGGGCCTGTACGTCAGCATATGCTTGTAGTTCCAGGAGTGCTTCAAGTAGATTTTCATGGATATTCAGCATACTAATCAAAGGAAACTCTTTCATAAGCTGCAAGGTAAAACACAAGAATGAATGTAAACACTGTCATCGAAAAACTTATTAACTTATATTAACAAGGAGGGAGAAAACACAGCCAGTGCTTAGTTCCAGGAAGCAATACTCTCAAATCAGGTCTTCTATAAGCAAATGTTTTCTTTTCATCTTGGTGAAGTATTATAGGACCACAAAGAGGCAGGGTAGTTATTCAGTTGGTCACTTTCAAAAGAGTTTCTCTATAATATTTGCATTTTTTCGAGGTATAATTCAATTTGAACATCTGAGGAAGACCTTTTCTTTTACCAAATGAATTGAAGATCCAGATTTGTGCTGTAACAAAAAACACAATTTCACCATCCTTAGTGTGGTGATGTCAAGCTTTGTTACAAGGATGAAATGCCATCACATCCCATTCATACTGTCAGTCTGTCAGTCAGAATAACTTTATTTCACCGACATCATGAAGGCATAAAAGTATACTACATGTATAAAAGGATAAAAGATAAAAACATTCCACATCCTTACAGGTCGATAATTGTTAAAATACAATAGCTATACAATTGCAGAACATATGATAAAAATTCATACTTGATTAAGTTCATATTACAATTAATTGGATAAACAGATTGAACGTCTCTTTTTTTAGAGCAGTTAAAAGAAAGGATGCCACGGAGGAACAGTTAAATGGGTCAGACAATAGCTGTAAATAGTAAAAGGCCATACGACATTGTCTAAAATCCATTTTTCGCAAAATGGGGATGATAAACCTTTTCCCATCATTATGGTAATGTTTACAAAAAAGCAAAAAATGCATATCATTCTGTATTGACTGATTACCACAAGTACAGAGTGGGTAATCGGCAGCAACATAAACATTACCAGGGATACCCAACATTAGAGGAATATAGTTTAGACGGAATCTCAACAGGATGTACCTGTGCTGTAGATTAGTTACAAAACTTAGGTACGTTGATTTTTTTCCATTTGTGAGATACTCGGTACAGTTAGATATATTTTAACTGTTGACAACTTGGCGTTTAAGATCTACCTTCCAATCTGCATATTAGATAATAGCTGGGCTTTCAGATTGTTGTTAGAAATAAAACAGCAGCTTATAGGATCTAAAAAAAAGGTGATGTAGCCCGTTTGCTTTTAGAGTAGATTCAACATATCGTAACCAGGTTATGTTACTCACCCCATCAAGTTTCAGGACATCACTTATAATATCTCTTGTCAGTGAGAGGGTCTCCTTTCGCCATATTGAGTGCCACAGTAATATTGGCGCCAAAGAGATTTTATCAGAAATGTAGGGGGCTGTCATTTCCATATGGCATTTAAAATTGGCACAAGACTTCAGTAATGAGAGTAACTTTTTAAAAAAATTAACTTCAATTGATTGGAGTTTTGTACATTCTCTGACTCCCCAGATGGCCACTCCATAAGTGGCAGCAGACACCGTCTTTGCTTCATACACTGTTTTTAAAACAGCCAGAGGTTTTAGACTGTTTTTTTTAATAAACTTTGTTACAAGGATGAAATGCCATCACATCCCATTCATACTGTCATCAGTGGGGCTAACGGAAGCGAAGTAACCCTACTGGCTTGACAACTCAGCTTTGCTATCAAAAAATTACATCCGAAAAGAACCCCGACTCGTCACTCAGATTCTTTGCATCATATTTACATTCTGTACAGAAAGCAAACTTGTTTGTTTTGTATACTGGCTCAGGTAGCACGATTTCAGCTCGAGCGAGCAGCACAAGCGCAATGCTCTAGTACGAACGCACAGCACGGGCACAAACACAGACAAATACACACAATTCGCACATCCGGAATGTCCATCACATTAGCACAATACTGAAAAGGTGAAAAAAGCAAATCAGCACAAAACCAGGCATGTGTATCACCATCTGTGTTACCAACTCCGGAGGGACCAGTATTGGTGCTTACATGGGACCCCCAGGTATGTGTCTCTGCATATATGTGAATGAGCGCACACCTAGGAGAAGGTTGTTCTAGCCTTACACAACCGCGATATCAGATGTATTTGCAGTTTTTTTTTTTAAATCTCAGGAAGGACTGCATCTGTGCAGTGCCACACAAACTATGCTATACAAGGCATTGCAGGCAGGCATAATGGCAGCGCCAAGGTCCTAAAAAGTGCCAAATTGCAACAAATAGCAAAAATAGACCTAGCTGCTAGTAGAAAGGGAGTGAGCAACTAGCAAAATATTATTCAGCTTGGCACACTGAAAATATTTATCCAAGGTGAGACATTTAGCGTTGGCAAAGGGAACAAGTCTGGCTCATACGTGCTAACGCATGCAAATAGCATCTGGTGCATGCCTCCATTTGTGTGTTTACACACTAAACCCAGACCTACTCGCTTTATCAATACTTGTTCTTATGAACTGTTGTAAATGGAGAAAATAATTATTTCTTACATGTGAAAAACAAAAATATACCAAGCAAAACAAACTTCAGTACTTCCTAAGGTATACTGTTTAAGTACCTGCCATAATGAAAATGCTACTTGCCCTGCATGCATCTGTTTATAGCATGTAGGGCGGGCTGTAGCTGCATATGTTCTGCATACTAATACCATCTAGTGTTGGGCTTGAACATTTGCAAGTTGTTTGTCTTCAAAGAACTCTTTTCAGTCACAAGGTACAATGTTACTCCTCCCTTGGCTGGCATTGCGTATGGGCACTAACTCCATATTAGACTGTTTTTCATACAGCATGTGAGAGTAGCGCAAACTGGGTATGGTGCATGTGCATTACAAAATGCACTTAAAGAAACAGAAGAGATCTGTGTCAGAGGGAAGTCTAGGAATTTGGGAATGCAGTAGTGGTCAAATCTCATCCATTTTGCTTCAACACATGCACGTGCGGCTGGTCTGGAAGACTCTCGTAAGATGTCCATGCATTCTTGTGGGAGACGTAGGTAACCTCACTGTAGGTCCTCAGGTGCAGAGTCAATATATTAAGCTGCTTGGGGTATGGAAGTTTGACCTGGGCATGGCTCCTGGTGAGAAGGTCTGGGCTGTTAGACAGCTTCTCACATAGACTGATAGACACCTTCGAGGAGTGGATACCAGCGCTGTTTGGCTCAAGTGAGAGCTACGTGGATGAGAGTTTGAGAATTCTTCTCCGACTACTGCTACACAAAGGAAAGGTTCGGGAGAGGCAGAAAAGCAGTAAGTGGATGAGTTAACGGTGTGCCCAATCACAAGTGGTTTGAGCTAACAAGGAAAGGGGAAAAAGTGAGTGTTACTCCTACTTTTGTAGGTAGTACTTGGTGATCAAGTTGTCAGTCCTGACTAGGACCACTTTGCCTCGAATGAGTGGAAAGGATATTTTGAGGCAAGATCGATTGCTAAAAGCTCCATATAGTTGATGTGGTGGCCTTGCTGATGCCCGGCCCACACTCCTTGTCCTGTGGTTAGACTGAGATTTGTCCCCAGCCGGTTTAAGAAGCGTCCATGCTACTGGTGACTTGTGAGTTGAAGTCTACAAATGGTCTGCTCGGCAGCAGGTTGATGCTGTCCACCACTGCAGATAGCAATGTACACTGGTATTTACCAACAGTAGATGCTCCATTTGACCCGCCGCTTGTGACCATTGTGCAGAGAGGCGCTGTTGTAGCGGGTGCATGTGTAGCCAGGTCTGCTGCTGCTGCCTCTGGAGTAGGTAGGCTCAGGGGAGGTGGTTCTGGAACTGGCCCTGTACTGGTGCCTCCAAAATCAGCCTCTCGAGGGCGAAGTCTGGGGGGACTCATGGCTTTGGCGATGTTGATATGTTTCTTTATTTCTGCAGCAGCTGGTCAATCTGTGGACCAAATATTCACCCACAATGTGGAGCTATGAAATTGCCGAAATATTAGGACTGTGAACATGGAAGACAACTTTGGTTTAAGCTATACTAAAAGTGACATTAATGAGATCTTATCTGCACAACTATTATTACAGAATGCAGATCTAACCCAAACACTGGCACAAACAGACGACTGGGATACCTTGACAGAATCAAAGAGAGAACAAATAAGAACAGCCATTCATGGAGTAATCATGACAGAATACTTGAGATCTAAAACAGCACCAAGAGGTCTATGGGTAAATAATGCTCCACAAATCTTTCTGCATGACTTGGTATTTAGAAGGGACTGGTCATCCATATCGTGGAAGTGTACACTTGATTACTTAGTTTTAATAGTTAAGACCGCGAAGAGATTATCAGATGACATACTCGAGAAAATTCAAGCTTCCGAAGTATAACTGAAGAAAGTTGTACACATTACAGTCTATAAGAAAAGACTAGAAGAAATCAATAAAGAAATGAATGAAACAAAAGAGTTCATAATGCAAAACAAATTACAAAAACTAGGAAAAGACCTGAAACGCTTCAGTCAGGAGAGAATGCATCCCTATTCTAAAGAAGAATATACAGCTCCAAAACAAGGGTCAGATAATGAATCAGGCGGATGGAATTCTTCCGAAGGCTCAGAAGGTAGTGGGGATGACCAAACAACCAAAAGAGGCAGATACAACTATCGCAATCAACGTACACGGAGGGCAAATAGATGGAACCGACCAAATTTCAGCGGACACCACATGCCGTTTTTTCAGCCATACATGCCACATTATCCAGGCTGGATGAATCCTTATAATCAAGGCATGCCTCCGATGCCACACATGATGGGACAACAGGCGCTACGATTGGACGGTATACAACAACAACAGCCTTTTTTAGGCAGAGGCCAAAACCAGCAGAGAGGCCGCAGAAGAAACATAACTTGGCAAGACCAACAACGGAATATAATGACACGCAGCATGTCGAAGGAGAAACCAGGGACCAGCACAACGAGTCACTGATAGTGAACTTAACAGATTTGACCTTATCTGAAGATCAGATTCGAGTCCTGAACAAAGGATTGGGATTTGTCCCGACACTAGACACTTTCAGAATCAAATGTGAACTAGCGGAGTTCTGTAGAAAACTTAAACTCAAAGCTTACTTTGGAGGTATCAAGTCACCAAGTGAAGAGAGTGATACAAACCTGAGAAGAAAATCCACATTCAACCCTCCGAACAGCATGGTACCGATAGAAATCCAAGCCTTTGAACAGGCAATAATGAAAGAAACAGATGACTTAAGAACTAGCCACAAGAAAAGCTTTCAAAACATCACGAAGAAAGAACGACATGCCCTGGATACCTTACAGAAAAATGACAATGTAATCATAAAACCGGCAGACAAAGGGGGAGGAATCGTGATTTTAAATAAAGAAGGCTACAACCAACAATGCCTGGCCCTCCTCTCCGATACCAAGTTTTATGAAAAAAACTTAATTGATCCAACCACAAGGCTACAGAATACCATAAAGATAATGGTACATGAAGCAGAAACAAATTTGTGGATAACGAAACATGAAGCTGATTACTTGGTGCCAAAGGAACCAGTAATACAATTTTTCTATTCGCTTCTGAAGACACATAAAAATAGATTGCCTCCACCAGGACGCCCAATAGTATCGGGAATAGGTTCAATTCTTGAACCTTTGTCAAAGTTTGCATAACAGTTCCTAAAACCTTTAGTACAAAAAACACTCACATACTTAAAAGATACGAGAGATCTACTAAATCATCTGAAGGATATGAGTTTCGATGAGGAAACAATGCTACTAGTGGGACTAGATGTAGAGCCCCTCTACACCAGCCTTCCTCAAAAAGAAACACTGCAAACATTGGAAAATATCCAAGATATAAGAGTGGCACTATCGGACACCACGTCATTTCGCCCTAGAATGCTGTCGAATAGCCTTGACCGAGAACTTTTTTTAATACAACGGTACCCTATTTATGCAACGCCATGGAACATCTATGGGTAGTGCATTTGCCCCTTCGGTAGCTGGATTGTATGTAAGCAACTTTGAGTCTCAACATGTCCTTCACAAAGAAAATTGTGAACAAAAACTGGAGAATTCTAACATCTGGAAAGTTGAATTGGCCGAAACCCAGATTCGCCAATAAAAGAACGAGGAACATAAAAGATATGCTAGTACATACACGACCACGAGAACAACATAAGGCCAAAATGACAAGGAGTATAGATATGGCTGCGATTACAGGACATTACCCATGTGGAACCTGCTTGGTCTGCAAATTAACAACAGTCTCCAAAACACTCAAGTTAACAGAAACTGTACAAGCTGAACGAATAATGATAGGTAGAACTTTTGTTGCGACCTACGTTAATACAAACAAATAAGCCTTAGGGATACAATGAATAATTAAAGGTATAAGTCCTTCCTTTGTATCTATAACCGCGATCTGAGGTCAATAACAATGAATATGAATATTATACCTAAGATACACGGGTGTAAAATATGGCACCGACTAGGTCATTTACAATAGCAAGCATTCTACAGAACACTTGCATATTCCATTTGGCCCGTCTATTATTTCTATGACCTGAGATTCAGGGGAGAGAATAACCTCTTAGTCTGTCAACAATGTCCATGACCGTAGATTGAAGTAAAAGAGCAAGCAGGAAGTCGAGGTCACTTCCGGGGGTAGAGCCAGCACAAGGAGGCGAGATGCTAGCAGCGGGTAAGATTCACTCGTCGGGAACAAATATTATGACTTTGAAATGTAGTTATATTTAGTAATAGCTGTTGTTTCATCTATCACAGCTCTGGAATAACTTCCCACCCAGCCCCGAGGAAGCGCGCTTAAAAAGCCCCTGAGGTAAATCGGAACTCTTACGATTCTGCGGTTTTTATTCACGATCGCAGTAGCCGGTAACGCCCCAAAAAATAGAGAAGGACAGGATATAGCACCAAATCCATAACTTTCTTGGAGGGAAACGGTACATTTTGATTAATGTGTATGCAGTTTGAATCATCATATATGTTCACCAGATGTATAACTAAGATGATTTAGATCACTCGAGCAATAGTTACCATGCAGTAAAATAAACCGAAGTTGCCCTGACATTTTATCACATCCCAGATAAACGATAGGCGAACGGTAGCCTATATGAACATTGCTTAATTGAAGCCGACATGTATGTGTGTTGTATGAGTATGTATATTTTATGTTTGTGTTTCAAAAATTATAGGTGCAACATAACCTTAACAAGAAACACAGTGGCATCAAGAAAGTCCACTATTGTAGCTGCACAATCGTGTGAGTACAACTGTTTATGTCCTGATGTATTTGCTTGCTTACTCACCCTTGAGGCGGAAGCCGGGGGTTCTTTGCGCTCCCTTGCGCGCTGTTTATTTTGTACCAATAATTACATCCTCCTCTAAGGCAGATTTCAGCAAATACTTAGCGCCGAGATGCCCACGGGCCTTCGTTGCGCTTAATAAGTGTTTAAATAAAAAAAAATGAATGCCCCATAGACCCGGCTGGGCACAGTGGGGCAGAAACATGTCGTCCTAATTGAATATAGGGTATAGTGGATCCAGTCACACTTTCCAATTATATACCAAACAGAGAATTTTTTAATAACTTCCCACATCCACGCCCTAATTAAAGTTTTCCCTTTTTTAGGATGTGGTAATGTTTTTTAAACTTTTTTCCCACTTCATGTGTAAGTGAGATTGACCATCTATCACTGGACACTACTGCGTTCTCTAGTGGTTGCCTCAGGCTTGAGGCTTGCATACAACACAAATAAAACCTATGATGATGAAATGATGCATATATGAGGCCGGAGAACCAAGATATACCGCCACCGTTTCCATTAATGCGTGTATGAGGGTTTTAAAGTGAAACCCTGACAACGCAGTTACAAGCTGTCCATCCCCCCCCCTTATTTGATTTATTGTGCTACTATAACGAGGAAATTGAATGGACACAGAATATTCCTCCTCCCTTCTACTTGATTCTGAGTGAGCTATGAGATGTGCCTGATCAGGATGCTGGTGTCGACACCTCGGGTAGCAGTGCTCTCAGCAGCTTATAGCACACTGGATAGTAGCTTTTGCTACTAACGCCCCCTTTGGACTTACTAGGCAGATGTTTATCTTGCTTCTTCATTTCATCCAACTTTGTCATGTCATATCAGGAGAGCAGGCCAACAAAGTTTGCTATTCTCCTGTGGGTGGTGGCTCCTTCCCTGTGGCATCTAGCTGTTTGCTCTCTTTATCAGGTGAGGTGCATCCCCCTTGATCTGAGAGTTACCACAGTTAAGCGCAGTGTGTACCACTAGGCAATGAGAGGAAACCTGACCCCTGATGTAAGCTGGGTCATTGGGAGAGGGCAAATATGTTTTGACCACCTTAGTCGTTACAATTTGGGCATTGACTCTCTCTTTAAAGGTGTCTATGGTCAACTTTAGTATTCCTTTAAGTATAGGCAGGAATTGGACTGTCCTCTCTGATTTAAACAATGTCTCCACCATTAAATCATAGACCTCACGGAGGACATGCATATTCACTTGTGGAAAGCGGCAGCCCTCTGGATGACCTCGTCATTTGTGGGCGTCTCATTTGGAGGTGACTGCTTAACTGGATAATGATCCTGGTATGGTTCTCCGGAGGAGGAAATCTACATCAGGAGTGTCCCACGGGTCATCAGTGGGCACCAGATCAAATGGTGCATCATCTGGGTCAATGGGATGGAGAGGCTGCCTTATCCATATGAATAGTGTGGGAAACCCTCTGGCGAGTAGGGAGATGGTGAAGTGTGCGGTGGTGCTGATGGAGGAGCTAGTTGGGAAGGAAGAGTAGGATGCACATATGGGATAGGCTAGTGCCCCTGTTCTTACACTTGGGAACCAGGGAAGTTGGAGTTCCGAAGTAAGTTCCTCCTTGAAGGTGGGCTTCCTCTTCCGAGGGGGTCTCTGTAGCCTTGGGAGGCAGCCTCGTGGAGATCTTGCCAGTATGGGGGTGGATAGAGCCGTTTTTGTTTTGCATTCAGCTTTTTTGTAATCCGATGAGGACTTCGGATCTGACCATATCTTTGACGCTGATGGCTTTTAGCACCGAGGTGAAGTTTGGATCCAAGTGTGTCTTTGGTGCAGATGGCGTTTCGGCACTGATGGAGTCTTGGAAAAGGAGGCTGGCTTTGGCACCACATTCGATAGGCTCTTCATCTGAAATGGACTTGAGGCATGGGAAGAATCTCAGGCTCAATGGCCAGGAAGGGTCAGTGATCGTGGCAGATAACAGTACAGGCTCCAAGGGTTTCGAAAAGGGCTGACCACTGCCAGAGAGCAGTGGGACCCTGAAGGGCTGAGAACAACTCAAGGGTGGTGCTCTACCTTGACTCGAGGCCTCTTAGAAAGCCTGGTGTGTGTTTCTGCTTCAGCAATATTCACACTCCTCCCCAAGGTGTTGGTTCGAAGTTCGGAGAGTGTGGAGTCAACTGAAACCTGCTAATTTTTGTATTCAGAGTCTGAGCTGGAGAAGATAGCTTCTGGGATAGGGAACAGCTTGTGGGGCTGAATGCCTCAACAGTCAGCTTCCTCACTTTCTTTGAAACAGCGAGTGATCCCTGATAATATTGGTTGGAAAGTCGGAAGCCTGCTGCTGCAGTTTTGTGGTATGTGCACCTTCGCTTCCAACGATATAGAAAGGTTTACTTCAAATTGAAGGTCAGGCAAGCCTCGGCACGCAGTGTTGTTATGGTTGGGGGACAAAAAAGGATTAAACATCTGGTGGTGGTCGAACCAACAAAACTGTGTGTGACACTGAGGACAGTTCTGAAAGGACGTCCATTCCATCACCTGATGAACATCCCACCGTAAAGTCAAAGAGGAGCACGAGGTCCAGAAGATGGCCGTGGCTCTAGCAGTTCAAGAGCGATGGCAGATCGGTCTCTAGGACATGGTATTCAGAAGGTTTAGAAAATTATTAATATCAACCTTATAAAATGAAAGGTGACATATCTGATAAGCTATGGGGCTAAGAGCCCAAATTCAAAATGTATCACTCTGCATTAATAATAATAGTGGTGGTATAATGTTCTTACTTCCTGTGCATGATTGACTTTAAAATACCCTGTTATGCCAGGGATATACTTCAATTAACAACAACAACAAAAAGTTATAAAGAACTGCATATCAACCAACAAAGCACTTGCTATTACGTGGTCATACACAATATAATAATTGTTAAATAAATTTGGCAGTGCAAAAAACAAAGGGATATTAACAGAGTATGCTTGTACTGGCCCAATAATCCCGCAAAAACATTATTTTGAACTTGGAGTCTTGTGACTATGACTACATAATATGGTCAAAGCTGCACATCTGTGCCACAAAAGGCCAGCCTAAAGAAATAATAAACTGGAAACAGTTTGTTCCTTGAGGTCTCCACCACATATATGCCATTACCAAACAAAATAAGTATATTAAAGGTAAGTGTGTAAACAATATGTATGTATGTGTGTGTGTGTGTGTGTGTATATATATATATATATATATATATATATATATATATATATATATATATACATATATACATTTATACACTCACACACACACATATATATATATATATATATATATATATATATATGTATATATATATATTACCTACTGGCGATAGCCAGTAGGTATATATAGTTAGGATTTTTTCTCTATGGGATTTTTGAAAATTCTATGTCTAATAACTTTGGCGTTTGTGGACGGAATTGGCTGAAATTTTCAGGACAATTGCACATTTTGTTTCTGAGCAGCCCCTGAAAATTTGGGGGGGTTTCGTCAAGGGGGGGCCGAGAAAAAAGGGGGGTCCCAAAACGCGTTTTTCCCATTCATTTTTCCATAGGGCGGTTGGACTCACTTTTAGCTCGAACGGCTGAATGGATTTACATGAAACTTGGCAAAATTGTAGATATTGTTTGCCCGACGTGCCTTTGCTATGTCTCAATATATGTGCTCCAGAGGATTTTGAGAAATTAACGTTTAAAAAAATATATATATCTGTGACAGCGCTCGGGTTAGCGCCCCGGTTCGCGTACCGGACGCGTCACGGAACTTCGCGAAGCGAAGCTGATTGGCTCTCCGGTGTCTGTCAACATTCTAAACAGTCCAGAGCGGCCGCCATCTTGTCTCTCGGTAGGATCGAGAGACAAGATGTGGTGAAAAACGAAGGGGGAAATGAAGGAAAGGGGGCAAGGTAGATCCCTCCTGACCCCCTAGGATTGATGAGGGGGATATTAAAGTGCCCCGCGGGGCAAAAAATAAAAAATAAAAAATTTTTGCGATTTTTCGCCGTAGAGGCGCTTCCCGGTACGCGAGCCGGGCAGCTAACCGGCAGCGTAACGGGAGTCCGCCATATTGTGTTTTTGGAGCGTCCGGTTCGCGTACCGGGTAGCGTCCCGGTAAGCGTAACAAGGGGAAACCAAGAGAAACAGTAAAAAAAAAATTAAGGGAATAGATTTCCAGCAAACTTGGCAAAATTGTAGGGACTGTTTGTTTGATGTGCCTTTGCAAGGCCTCAAGATATGTGCACGTGTGGATTTTGTCTAATTAATTAAGGTTAAAAAAAATATATATATCTGTAAGCGTGCTCCGGCGCGCTTACGTTACGGGTTTTGTTCGCGCTGCAGAGCCGATACGTCACGGTTATGCGACGCGTCATGAGGCGTCTCACGTGGCTACGTGATACGTCACGTAATAAAGAATATATTTTACAGCTATAGATATTAGCTTTTAAAAAGCCAATGAAATTCACTGAAAAAACCATAGGTTATAGACCATATATAGTTAGGAATTTGCATTTACAAAACCTTGACAATTCACTGAAAAAACCATAGGTTAGAGACCATATATAGTTAGCTGGACATTTTATTGACATAAAACCAATGAAATTCCATATATAGTTAGTTGCACTAACTATATATCGCGCACCCGCAATCCACTGCTGATGATGTCGTCACATATTACATCATTCATGACATGGTCAGTGACATCACTGATGACATCTCAAATGACATCACTGATGACATCACTGATGACATCTCAAATGACATCACTGATGACATCATGACACACCAATACCAGTTACTACATACGCACTCACGGATTCCTACGTCTACACACACATTCACTCATTCACCCATACAATCACTCGTACATACAGTCTCTCATTATTACAACACTATCATATGCACTCATACACCTATGCAGACACTCGCACACTGCCACTCATCCATGGAGTTACTCACACACCTAGTCAGTCCTGTAAAGAATCAATCACACTTCGATTTCCTCATCTATACAGTTAAACACAGAACACCATACTTTTTCACAAGGAGATATGGAGGGCTTCCTGGCACAGTGGCTTAGAAGCTGGATTTCACCCGAGGCCCTCTCCAGTTGCTTTGTGATAGAAAGGGCGCACCGGGCCCTGGTGCAAAAACCGCCTGAGGGAGCGAGACCGCGACCGGTGATTGCGAAGCTTCTCAATTACCATGACAGAGATGTGATCCTCAAACAGGCCAGGGCGAAAGAACCGCTGCGATATGAAAATCACACGATCCTGATCTTTCCTGACTATACCCGCTTAGTACAACAGCAACGCCAGTCCTTTACGGCGGCCAAGGCACGTCTGCGCGACCTGAAAATACAATATGCGCTTCTGTATCCAGCCCGCCTAAGAGTTATCTTCCAATCTCGCACTCACTTCTTTGATTCCCCTGAGGATGTGTTTCAATGGACAGATGAAATCAGACCTGTGAAGGCGCACACTCCCCCGGGTCGGGACTCAGACTCTTCACACGATGACACGCAGACGCGATCCTCCCGACTCAAGGGCAATTGGAGATCCCGATCCCGACAGCAGTCGGTGTCAAGCACGGCCTCGGAGACTGCGACTGGAGCGGCTGAGAGACAGAAGAAGGGCACGTGAGAGCGCTCAGAGACATATTGCGGACAGTGTGTCTTAATTCCCTCCTTTCTGGGGAGAGTGCGTGGGGGTAGAGCGAGGTGCCTGTGCCCTGTGTGAGACCGAATGTACAGATGAGGGGCGATGATGGATGGGGGGGGGGGGGAGTACATGGGTGGGCGGGGGGGTTCCTTTCAGGCGAGGGTGGGAGGGAGTAGGTGTTGGGTGAGTTAATTGCAGTTATCGGTCTCATGTTGGAGGCAGAAACCATGCTGCACCGCGACAGATACTTCATCGTTACTTGAGGTATGGGGTGGGGGGGGGGGGAGTTCTGGAAAGTTGGTGGATGTTGGATTGGGGGGGACTGCATGGTTCGGATGCGATCGAGAAGGTGGCTGGAAGCGCACGCGGATGGTTTACGTCATGGTTGCTGGCTGCGAAGGGTCTATGATGTCGAGCCTGGGTAGAGGGACCGCTGGGCCTGGGGCCACACTTCGGGCCCTTAGATGGAACGTGAGGGGGATGCTAGACAAGATCAAGCGGGGAGCGATTCTGAAACAGGCTAAAGGAGTGGGGGCGGATGTTGTTATGCTGCAGGAAACGCATCTTCTGGGGACTAAAACACTATGCCTTCAGCGCTTTGGCTACAGTCAGGTTTTCCATGCAGGTTTTGCCAGGGGGTCCAGGGCCGTGGCCATTTTAGTACACCGTAGGGTCCCATACGTGCACTCCGCTCACTGGCAGGACCCACAAGGTAGATACATTTTTATTCAAGGTACGCTTGGAGACGAAGATGTGGTGTTTGGTTGTGTGTACGCCCCGCCCCCCTTGCAGTGGTCCCTGGTTGAAAAGATTTTGTCAGTGTGGGCGACTATTCCAAATGAGTTGGCTATCATAGGGGGCGACTGGAACGATGTGATTGATCTGGCGCGCGACAGGTACAGGCCTGGGGGGGACAGTAGTATCCGGGCATACCAAATTGCATGATCTGATCAGAAATCTGGGATGGGTAGACACATGGAGATACATGCATGGCACACAGCGTGAATACACCTACCTCTCGGCAGTACATCATTCATTTTCTAGGCTGTACTACATCTTTGCCACGGGGGCTGTCGGACCATTCTCCGGTGGCGGTCACTATGAGATTAGACCGGAGGCAACAGCAGTTTCGTTGGCGCCTGTCAGTGTGGCACTTACAGCTTGGAGATTACCAGGCCCACATGCGGAAAGCCATAGCGCAGAATTTGGCTGAAAATACTGGGACGGTGGCGACTAAGGCGACGCTCTGGGAAGCCATGAAGCCCACGTTGAGAGGCATAGATATAGCGTGGTGTGTGGCGGCCAAGAGACGGCGCAGGGAGACTCTTGATCAAGCAGAGGTGGCCATACGGGATTTAGAGCAGTGTGGTAGCTCGGATGGGGATGACCAGGTGCTGGAGCAGCTGCTGCTAGCGCAACAGTCCTATGCCTCGTTGCTACTTGATGAGGCGCGGCAGATGTGGCTGGCGACCCGGAGCAGGGTGTACCAATGGGGGGACAAATCTGGGACGATGTTGCACAGGTTGTGCCAGGGCCAGTTTCAAACTCAGACTCCTCCGAGAATACAAGATGAGTCCGGCGCCCTGATAACTGATCCCAGGTCGCTCTCGGAAGGCTTTGCAGCCTACTATGCCGACCTATACTCCCCGCATGAATGCATTAGTGCGGATTTGATAGACAAGTTTATAGCGGACTTACCGCCACGGGCGCTATCAGATGAAGCTCGCGGTAGCCTGGATAAACCTTTGACTGAGGAAGAGCTAGGAACCGCCCTTGGGGAACTCAATACAGGGAAGGCCCCAGGCCCCAACGGCTTCCCCAGTGAATTCTTTAAGAAATTTCATCTCCAGTTAGGAACCCAGTACAGAGCGGTAGTGGAGGAGGCACGGGAACTGGGTTGCATGCCCCAAGACTGGAGACATGCTGAAGTGGTCGTCTTTCACAAACCTGGTCGGCCCCCCGAGCAATACGCGTCATATCGCCCGATTTCCTTACTGAACGTGGAGGCCAAGGTGTTAGCTAAGGCTCTGGCCAACAGATTGTTGCCATACATCTCCGATCTCATACATCCGGACCAAGCCGGGTTTATGCCCAAGCGGGCGACGCGGCACAATATCAGGCGGGCCAACGTCGCGGTCGCGGCAATTCAGTCCTCCGGGGTGCAAGCGGTGCTCTTTTTGGCGGACATGGACAGGGCGTTCGACACACTCAGCTGGACGTACCTCTTCTCACTGCTGCCGCGGCTGAACCTAGGGCCGGTATTCCTGTCCTATGTGAAGTTGCTCTACACTAACCTTACGGCCTCGGTCCGGGTAGCGGGGGTGGCGTCCTCGACCTTTCCCATTCGGAGGGGCACCAGACAGGGCTGTCCCCTCTCGCCCTACTTATTTGCCCTAGCCATGGAACCCCTGGCCGCCTGGGTCCGCATTGACGCGCAGATGAGGGGCTTTGAGTGGACTGGTGACCTGTCGGACCGCATCGCTCTTTATGCGGACGACGTATTGTTTTTCCTCACGGAACTTTATAAGTCCGGGCCCCGCCTCATGCGCATTCTACAGATCTTTGGTGAGACATCGGGCCTGTACGTGAATCCACGTAAGTCCACGTAAGTCCAATACAAGTGGATGTTGGGAAAGGGTCCGCCGGTCGGAGACTGGGCCGCAGAGCTCCAACAGGCCGCAGGAGGAATTAAATATCTAGGGGTGTTTCTTAACGAGATCCCAGCGGTTGCTTGGGAGCGCAATGTGGTGCCGGTTTGGAAACTAACTCAGGCAGACATTAAGGTGTGGTCCCGTATGCCGTTGACCATCTATGGCAGGTTGGCCATATTTAAGATGGTAGCCCTGCCCAGGCTGCTATATCAATTGCAGAATCATCAATACCCGATTCCGCCCTCGTGGTTCAAGCGCGTCAACACGGTCCTGGGGCAGTTCCTCTGGGAGGGTGGCTCCATCAGGGTGGCGCTGCGCACATGTTTTCGATCCACGTACGGGGGGGGGGGGGGGGACTGGCGACCTCGGACGTACTTTCCTATTACCAGGCGTCCCATCTTCTCGTCCTAAATGACTGGTGGTATGGGGACAGGGGAGACCCGGCCTATGCGCTGGAGAGATTACTAATGGAGCCACACACATTACACACGCTGCTCCACGTGCCAAAGGTGCGCAGGGCCTTGCCGGCGGTGACGCAGGTTGTTTTCGACGTCTGGCGGCGGGCGCTGAGGCGGATGGGCTGGTGGCGAACCTTGACCGAGGAGACTCCCCTCTGGCACAATGGCCGCCTCCCGGGTCTTGCTACCCTGGTGGGATTTGAGGGATGGGATGCTATAGGCATCTCTAGATTGGGTGATGCAATGGCTGGGACGACGCTTAAATCGTTTCAGGAGTTGAGAGTGGAGTTTGACATGCCCAGCACGCAATTTTTCCGCTACTTGCAATTTCGCCATGCCCTGACTCCAGATCTTGAGGGTTTGACTTCACTCCCTGAGTTTAGCCCGCTGGAGGCCCGAGTCTTCATGGGGGAGTTGGATACCAACAAAATTTCTCGCATATATCAATCCCTGATCATACATTGCTCCTCTGACTTATGTTCACTTAAGGAGAAATGGGAGGAGGATGTGGGGCTACTAGAGGAAGAGGATTGGAATGAGGCGCTGGCGAGTCCTCGAGGCGCGGCCATCTCGATTCGCCTTCGGCTGATTCAATTTAAATACTTTCACAGGGTGTATTACACACGACAGAGGCTATGGAGGGCAGGACTCATTGCATCCCCAGTGTGTACTCGGTGTGGGAGCGAGGAAGGTACGTTCCTTCATACAGTGTGGAGTTGTGGGCGCCTGGAGAGGTTCTGGCGTGGTGTCTGGAGTGGTCTGGATGAGGCGCTCGGATGGGTGCTTCCGCGCACACCGCGCTTGGGTTTACTGCATGTGCTGGAGGGAGTGGGGGGCAATCTGTACAAGAGACACCTATTATTACTGGGACTAACAATAGCCAAGCGCGACATAGCTAGGGCCTGCAAAGACCCGCAGCCCCCATCACTTCTCGCTTGGAAGAGAGGCCTGGACTTCTGTATGGGGATGGAGAGGCCCATATTTCTGGCCAACGGCTGCCCTAGCAAACACTACAAGATATGGAAGAGGTGGGCCGACTACAGGGGACTTTGGCTAGAGCCCCCGATGGAGCAGGATCCGGAATCGGACGTATGAGTGTGTGCGATGACCGATTGGATGTGTGTAAATGGCTTGATCGACCGAATGCCGTGCGGGGGGAGGGTTTTGGGTGGGTTAGGAGGGGGGGAAGTTGGGGTTGGGGTTAAGGGGAACGGGTGGGGGGACTTGTATCTTGTGATTGCTCCGATTGTTTTGATCATGAAAGTAATGACGGATTGTGTTATTGTACAACGTTATTGATTCCTGGCAGATACCTATGGGGTACAGAGATCTGTGGCTATTTATATGATCTGTCAATAAAATCTGTTTTGAAGAAAAGAAAAAATAGACTGAAAAAGTCGCGAACAGAGAAGGGAAATTAGACCTGTGTCAATTCTAGTGAGTTGTGCAAAAGGGTTGACATGTTTCTCGCCTATCAAAAAGTCCAACAGAATCTCGGCAATTCTTCAGGACCTATGAACCTCGTCTAATCTCAAAGGGGGTGGCAAATAATGCCAGACGGAGGTCAACGTCACGTCCCCTTACGTCAGGATACTATTGTAGTCCAGGTGTGTGAAAATAATAATAATAAATCAAAAGTGAGGTACAATTGTACCTTCCGGAGACGGATGCACCAGAAGAATGAGGTAGTAATGCCCCAACAGGGACACACCAGTAGACTTGCTTAAGTTTCGAGGGAAACCACTTTGGACCGTTGAGGTTCCCAGTGCCGGACCTACCCGTGGCCAGCTCTCCCAGGCAGGTCTGTATATATGCATACAGGTGTGTGTGTATATATGCATAAGGGGGGGGGTGGTATATATATATATATATATATATATATATATATATATATATATATATATATATTCCAAGTCCCCCCCCCACACACACAGAAGGAACAGGCACACACGCGGGCTTGCAGGAAATGGCAGTTTTATTGGACCTGCATAATGCATTTCGGAGTAAATTCCTTCTTCAGATGCCTTTCAAAACAACTAGTGCTGTCTGTGTCCAGATCTTTATGACGCCAGCTTCGCTGTGATAGGCGAGCAGAATATGGTGGGAGTGGCTTGGGTTCGGGCAGCCCAGGTAAGTACCTTCCCCATGTGGGTGTCACCCTCATTCCCGCCAATGCCACCACTTCTAGGCGCACAGTACTACCGTTCCCATAAGCCTTCATCCTGCCGCCAATCTGTCCCTCGGGAAGTCCCGACATGGACTGATAACCGGAGTTAGTCCCAACCAGTGTTGCTGACCGCAGGATGGCGGCGGCACAGCAGCGTTTCCAAGCACATTGAAAAGTCACCAAAGTTTTGCCACTTCGTCTGCTGTACAACTTTGAGGATGGGGGTACCAAAGGTGCTAAGTGGCCATGCACCTGAACATCTTGTCCAAGTCCCCCCACACGGAAGGAACGGGGCGTTTTTTACCCATGCACTCCCGAGCACAAGAACAGTTGAATCCAGTCAAAGAGATGTTTCCAAATATGCTTTTTATTTCAGCAAGCCAGCAGAACCCTACGCATTTCAGTCTGAACACAGACCTTGATCACAGGTATGGCAAAGAGTAACCAGCACATTTTTGTGAGTGAATAGATAAAGTTAAGTGGGTTTCAAGTGTGACATCACTTCCTGTCCCTTGACATAGGGTGTTGTGGGACATGTAGTGCATTGTATCATTCAATCATTGCTATATATGCAATTATTTACAAATATTTACAATTGTTTCATAAGCAAACCTGATCTTAGTCTAACTGACATTGTTAGAAGAGTATGTGTATAGTATAAATCTCGCCCTCTGGTGAGGTTTCTCAATTAACCTCAAATATATTTATAAGACCAGTTCTATGAGCCTCCAGAGGGTTAGTCCTATCAATCTTTCCATCAATGCAACCTTCATTACAATATTTGTTTGTTCAATTAATTTTCGTTTGCTGCTTGGTCCCTCGTGTAAGATATCATTATGTGAAACTAATCAGTGAAAAAATTGAAATAAGAATAAAAATAAAAAAAAACTGTGTGATAAAACCAAAGGGATAGTTAAATTGTCTCGCCCATAATTATATAATCCATCTGTGGGAGCCAATTATTCAAGTTACAGGTGGTAATGTAACTGCTCATCCTGGTTCAATCCATGCGGGCTTAAGGTACGGAAGTTCAGGATATGCTTTGATTCCTTTTGCCTCAGTATTTTTTCACGATCACCCCTTCTGGGGTGTATTCCCACAGTCTCTATTGCGTAGAATTTAAGTTATTTCCAGTTGCCCCATGTTCCTTTTCTATGTGTTTAGCAACAGCGTTGCTTCTGTCAGTGTTGACGGTTGCACGAACATGTTCCAAAATGCGCTTTTTCAGTTTGCATGTGGTGCTCCCAATGTACTTCAGGGAGCATGGACATTCGATGATATATATGGCATACTGACTTTTGTAGTTAATCATTTGTTGAATTTTCCACACCTGTTTGTTGGCCATGACAATCTCTTTAGTTGTTTGGGCAATGCTGCAAACTTTGCAACTGCTGCATTTATCGAAGACTTTCGGTTTCAGCCATGTTTCTTGTTTTTTCTGAGGTTGAAAGTGACTGTGGACCAACTGGTCCCTTAAATTTCTCGCCCTGTGATAAGTAATCTCAGGGTTATCTCAAGATATATATATTCCACAAGAGAATCAAACCGGAGGAAGAATTAGAGGAACACAGCGGGGATCCAGGTAGGTGATTTTATTCTCCAGGAAGCATCGGCATGATGTGTTTCGTCGTAAATGACTTTATCAGATGCCGGCTGCTAACAACAAAGTTTCCCACCAGTACACTGCAAATATACTCCCACTTGTTCTGCCATTGGTGGTTGTCCTGGTGGGCCGGGTCAGAGTCTCACAAAATGCTGTAGCTGCGTCGGCAGACTACAGATCCCAGCATGCACCTCTCACAGCATGCCGGGTGAGGTTCTCCTCTCACTTCCCAGTGTTCATTTTTTGGGGTCCAGGACGTAATTAAGAACGTGGTGCCGGTGTAGTGGCCATATAAGGTGCTGCAGAGACAAAACCTCCTGCTGGGTCCTCAGGACTCCTCAACCGCAAGTATCCAAATAAGGACAGACCTGGCACCTTGGATATAGTGACCCTTGGTTTCTCCGTGCAAATTCACGGACTGCTGGCTGCAGCGGCGCTGTTCCAAATGCGGGTGTGGTGGGTCCGAGTACTCCCAGAGACCTGGAAAACCAATGCTGCAAAGCTGCCCTTATTAACTCTGTCCACTTTTTAAGGTTGGTCCCTCAAGCGCGTCACGGGCCGGCACGCTTAATATGCCACAAGAGATTCAAACCGGAGGAAGAATTGGAGGGACCCAGCGGGGATCCAGGTAGGTGATTTTATTCTCCAGAAAGCATCGGCATGAAGCATTTTGTCGTAAATGACTTTATCAAATGCCTCCTAACAACCAAGTTTCCCCACCAGTACACTGCAAATATACTCCCACTTGGTCTGCCATTGGTGGTTGTCATGGTGGGCCGGGTCAGAGTCTCACAAAATGCTTTAGCTGTGTCGACAGACTACAGATCCCAACATGCACCTCTCACAGCATGCCGGGTGAGGTTCTCCTCTCGTTTCCCAGTGTCCATTTTTTGGGGTCCAGGACGTAATTAGGAACGTGGTGCTGGTGTAGTGGCCAACAATGTTGCAGAGACAAAACCTCCTGCTGGGTCCCCAGGACGCCTCAACCGCAAGTATCCACATGAGGACAGACCTGGCACCTTGGATATAGTTAGGACCAAGTTTCCATAGGAAGAGTATTTTATGTTTTGCTTATAACTTTGGCGTAGTTTTATGAATCTTCATGAAATTTTCCAAACTAATCCTTTGCTGATTTTGGCTCCTATGTTGAAAGTTTGGGGGTGATTCCTCAAGGGGGGGGCCAAAAACAAAAGGGGGTCCCAAAACGTGTTTTCTTCTTGAAATTTTCATAGGAAACTTTAGACAAGGCTACAGGTTGAACGGGTGAATGGAATTACCCCAAATTTGGCAGGGAGGAGGGTCTTGGTCTAGAAAGTACGCTTTTTTTATTTTGGTGTAGTTCGTTCAGTAGTTTTGGAGAAATATTGAAATTTTCAAATATCTGCCATCTGATTGGCTGAGGCGTTACGAGCACGAGATTGCTGCTTATTGGCTGCGAGCGGTTGCAACTAGGAAGTGTTGGCAGCCATTTTGTGATTCTGTTGAAGCGAGTAAGAGAAAAAGGCCGAAAAAAGTAGGAAAGAGGAGGGTAGGAGCACTGTAACCTCTGTGAAGTCTTTAGGGTGTGCTATACAGAGGGTGCGAAGCAAACTACTCATACCTACCGGTCTGAAAGTGCTGGGCTATGGAAATTAAGTGAGGTATTGCCCAAAGTCTGATGCTGCTAAGGTGTGCTGCTGCGGAACTGGGGGATTAAAGCGTGAGCCCAAACTGTGTGTCTTATGCTGTGAAGTCAGGTGCCCTGGCCGCTGCACCACACCTGTGGAAGTAGTGTCAGCATGTGTTTATAGCTACTAGGACAAACTAGTGACCCCTACTGGTCTGAAAGTCCTGGGGTATGGAAAATAAGTGAGGTATTGTCTAGAGTCTCATGCTGCTAAGCTGAGCTGCTGCCGGACTCGGGGATGAAAGTGTGAGCCCAAACTGTGTGTCATATGCTGTGAAGTCATGTGCACTGGCCGCTGTGCCACATCTGTCCAAGTAGTGTCAGCATGTAGTTATACCTACTCGGAGGAACTTTTGTTTCGAACATTGTAACTTGTGTATGGTGCTTAGGGGGTGTTATACAGGGAGTGCAAAGGTAAATTTGCACATATCAAATCAATTCGGTATTTGTAAAGTGCAAACTACTCACTCATACGGGTCTGATGGCGTTGGGGGCGTATGCTGATCTGCTGCCGAATTCGGGGATAAAGCTGCTGAACTACTGACCCCTACCGGTCTGAAAGTGTGGGGTACGGAAATTAAGTGAGGTATTGCCTAGAGCAGGGGTACCCATAGTACAGCCCGCGGGTCGCCAGTGGCCCGGCAAGCCTTCCTTGGCGGCCCGCGGACCTTGCAGCCATCCTACCTGTGTCTTTTTTTCTTTTTTTTTTTTAAAGAGTGTCCTGTGTTCGCAAACACTGCCGGTGGCAGCAGCGCTCTATGCGGCCGGCAGAAATCCAGTGAAGGTCAAAGTGGAGATGCAGGGGCGCCAAGAGGTGAAACATATCAAAGCCTCATTAACGAGTAAGTGGTCTTTTAAAGACCTGTGAAGTACTCGGGTGCGGCCGGGAAGCTTTCTTGTCTCAGCCCCGGCTGACACACACGCACACACACGCACACCAGGTGAGGTGACAGAGGGAGCGAGTGGGAGAGGAGGGAGAGAGAGGCAGAGAGAGGGAGGGAGAGAGGGAGAGAGAGACAGAGAGGGAGGAAGACAGAGGGAGGGAGACACAGGGTTGCCTGCTTGTTGCATCCTTTTCCCATCAATAACCTCATATTTGTTGCTGAGTGACAAAGGCAAGAAGTAAAAAAGCAGAAAATAAACAGGAGTTTTAGGGTTGTGATTACTTTCTTTTGCCTTTGCTGTGTCCATGGCCTCTATGACCAGGGTTTGCAGAAACAGTATTAGGGGAACCAACGGGCAAGAAAGTCCTGACTAGCGGTAACTGACACCCTTGTCTCAGCTCCATCTTTCTCATTGTTTTTCTTGATCCCATTCTCTCTTTTTCTTTCTCTTTCCCTCTCACTTGTCTACATATCATTTTCTGTATCTATTCCTTTCTCCACTTTCCTCAATATTTCCATATATTCAATTCTCTTTCTCCCTTTCTCGCTTATGCTTCTTTCTCTAGCTGTCTCTTTCACCATCTCTCCTTGTTTCTTCTCTCTTTTCCCTCTCCCTTTGTCATAAATGCCAGCTAACTAATTCAGTGGGTTTGTGCATGTGTGAAGCGGGTAGCTGTACACACAGGAAAGAGTCAGGAGCAGCCAATGCCGTGAAAAAGGTATCTTTATTCCAAGTAAGGAGCCCACGTCCCGCCAGTCCTTCCTCCAGTGTGTCTCAACTCCAACTGATGGAGTTGGATTGGAAACCACGGAAAAAGAACTTCAAAGACTGGACGCAGGACAAATACAAACATGTTATTGTATATAATTAACATACAGACATGAGCCCCTTGGAGTGAACCCATAATTACAAGAGTAGAAGGACTAGACCACACTACAGCATGCTAAAGCAGGCAGGAGTGGTATCCAGCCTAACCAATGATAGGGCATCATCATAACATTCAAACACACGCTATTCGGCTTACAGGGTCTGCTACATGACCCTCAATCTGGCAAAGTCACAAGGAGATTAGCCTGGATGTAGGCCCTGCTCTTTCGATCGCATTATGTGTGTGAACAATGGGCCAGAAAAGAAGAGCGTTAACAGTAGCCACTGTGGACCCACCAAAGTGTGGGACTGCAGGAGCCGTAGTGAAATGGATGAACTGGGTGCAGAATCAGCCCAAGACCTAAGAGGAGGAGGGTCTGGATCCAGAGTTGAGACAGTTAAGAGCCTCACACGAGTCTGTGTGCGAATATGCATGTGTGTATGTGTGCGTCTGGCATTGTGGTCCTCCCTAACAGTTTTGCTTCCAAGAAACTATGCCTTGTGCCAAGAGCTACCAAACATATATGCCAGTAAGGAGTGAGCGAGTGCCTCCTCCTCCTTTTTTCAGTTCATTCCAGATGAAGAAATGCTTGCAAAGTTCTGATTGTGGTTTTATATCTGTTATTTGTCTAGTATTCATGGCATGGCAAGACATACTTGGCGTCCCAACAGAACTATGAACACAGATTTCAAACACAGACAGACTGCATACCGATTTATGTTGTTGAGAGACCAGTTGAACCTGTATAATCCAAATTGGAATCTAAGACCAGATATGCAATTGTACTAAGCCCTGCAGAAGCCCTGATCCAAATGACCACATAGGGGCGAAACACGTGTTGGCTGTGTGAAAGCTTCATTCTCTGCAATGAATACTGGACAAATAAACAGAAATAAAACCACAATCAGAACTTTGCAAGCATTTCTTTGTCTGGAATAAACTGAAAAAAGGTGGAGGAGGCACTCGCTCACTCCTTACTGATTACTAACTGAGGTATCAAAAGGTTCAATACCTAGAGACTCACTGCTTCTAAAAACAAGATATAAGGCTAATACGTCCTGGAAAAAAATCCTTGAACCCTTCCTCATTACCTAAACATATATGCCAGCCTCCTTCAAAAGGGGATCCATCTCTGGCACTGTTGTGTCCGTTCATGGCATCATAGTGGCAATGGCATAATAAGCCTCATTAACAAGTAAGTGGTCTTTTAAAGACCTGTGAAGTACTTGGGTGCGGCCGAGAAGCTGTCTTGTCTCAGCCCTGGCTGACACACACGCACGCCAGGTGAGGTGACAGAGGAAGGGAGAGGGAGGGAGACAGAGGCAGACAGAGGGAAGCAGACAGGGTGACAGAGGGAGGGAGACTGACGGCGGGAGGGGGAGACAGAGGGAGCGAGGGGGAGACAGAGGGAGGGAGGGAGATAGAGGGAGGGATCCAGAGGGTGACAGAGGGAGACAGAGGAGACAGAGAGAGGGAGGGAGAGACAGAGGGAGGAGGGTGACAGAGGGAGGGTGATAGAGGGAGGGAGACAGACAGAGACAGACAGAGGGAAGGAGACAGAGGGGGACAGAGGGAGACAAAGGGAGACACGGAGAGGGAGACAGGGAGGGAGGGAGACAGAGGGAGGGATACAGGGAGGGACACAGGGAGGGAGACAGGGAGGGAGACAGGGAGGGAGGGAGACAGGGAGAGAGGAGGAGACAGATGGAGGGAAGGGCAGAGGGAGGGGGAGACAGACATAGGGAAACAGAGGGAGGGAAACAGAGGGAGGGAGACAGAGAGTGGAAGGGAGACAGAGAGTGGAAGGGAGACAGAGAGGGAGGGAGAAATAGAGAGGGATGGAGATAGAGATGGGGAGGAGGGTGACAGAGGGAGAGTGAGACAGAGGGAGAGTGAGACAGAGGGAGAGTGAGACAGAGGGAGAGTGAGACAGAGGGAGAGTGAGACAGAGGGAGAGTGAGACAGAGGGAGAGTGAGACAGAGGGAGAGGAGACAGAGGGAGAGGGAGACAGAGGGAGGGAGACAGAGGGAGAGGGAGACAGAGGGAGGGAGACAGAGGGAGGGAGACAGAGGGACCGAGGGAAACAGAGGGAGGGAAGGAGACGGAGGGAGGGAGACAGAGGGGGAGGGAGAGAGAGCAGAGGGAGGTAGAGAGAGACAGAGAGAGGGAGGCAGACAGAGGGAGGGAGACAGATGGAGGGAGGGGGAGACAGAGGGAGGGAAACAGAGGGTGGCAGACAGGAGGAGACAGCGAGAGGGAGAGGGAGGGAGAGACAGAGGGGGTAGGGAGACAGAAGAGACAGGGAGAGGGAGGGAGACAGGGAGAGGGAGGGAGACAGAGAGAGGGAGGGAGAGACAGAGGGAGGAGGGTGACAGAGGGAGGGTGACAGAGGTAGGGAGACCGACGGAGACATACAAAGGGAAGGAGACAAAGGGAGACAGGGAGAGCGAGACAGGGAGGGAAGGAGACAGAGGGAGGGAGACGGGGAGGCAGGGGGAGACAGACAGAGGGAAGGGCGGAGGGAGGGATGGGGGGACAGAGGGACAGAGGGAGGGAGACAGAGGAGACAGAGAGAGGGAGGGAAACAGAGGGAGGGAGACAGAGGGAGGGAGACAGAGAGAGGGAGGAGGGTGACAGAGAGAAGGAGACAGAGGGAGGGAGGCAGACAAAGGGAGGGAGGGAGGGGGGAGAGAGAGAGAAAGAGAGGGGGAGAGTCAGAGTGAGGGTGACAGAGTGTGGATGATAGAGAGAGAGAGAGAGAGAGAGAGACATGTGTGTGTCGAGTCTGGTGGCTCAGTGGACGAAGGCGTCTGCTGCAGGGACCTGTGTTCAACTTCATGGTCACAGTTTTTTTGCTCTAGCCCCGTCCCCTCCCCCCTGACCCCGCCCCCACCAGTGCGGCCCTCGGACACAAACCACACTGTAAATTTGGCCCCCGAGAGAAAGTTTGTGAGTACCCATGGCCTAGAGTGTCATGCTGCTAAATTGAGCTGCTGCTGGACTCGGGGATAAACCGTGAGCCCAAACTGTGTGTCCTATGCTGTAAAGTCATGTGCTCTGGGCGCCGTGCCACACCTGTCCAACTTGTATAAGGTGCTTAGGTGGTGTTATACAGGGAGTGCGAAGGCAAATCAATAAGGTATTTGTAAAGCGCAAACTACTCACTCCTATGGGTCTGAAGGCCCTTGAGGACAGCGTGGAAATTATGTGAGCTATTAAGTGAGCTATTGCCCAGAGTCACATGGTGCTGAGCTGAGCTGCTGCCGGAGAAGGGGATTAAACCGTGAGGCCTATGCTCTGAACTCATGTTTTCTGGTCGCTGCGGCACACCTGTCCAAGAAGTGTCAGCATGTGTGCATAAGTACTAGGAGGAACTTTTGTTTTAAACAGTGTGACGTCTGTAGGTTGATTGGGGATGTTACAGAGGGAGAGTGAAGTCCAATTCTGCCGTTTCAAATCAATCCGGTGTTTGTAAAGTGTAAACTACTCACTCGTACGGGTCTGCAGGCGCTGGGGGCCAGAGTCACATGGTGCTATGCTGAGCTGTCGCTAGAGCCGGTGATCACAGAGAGAGCTCTGTGCTGCAAAGTCAGATGGTCTGGCCGCTGCGCCACAGCTGTGTGGAGAATACATTTTGGCAAGGGTCCGGGAGTTGCCGTTACCTGGCCCTAAAATAGCGGGCCTAAGGTGTCAGTTATAGGGTGGCTCTAAAAAGAACCCTTGTGTTCATTAGTTGTAGCAACATGTAGGTGCGGATGCACAACTTCAGGTTATTCATAAAAACTCTGTTTCCTTCATCTGTGTAGTGTACTCCATCACTTCTGTAGATATCAGCCATATCAAAATGTACGTAGTTGTTGTAGATCGACCCCATTCTATTGTCTCTGAGGTATGCAGACATAGCTTTGTTGACATTCTTCCTAGATTTTTCAATCTGAGGACAAAATTGTTTTGACCATTTCCACTTCTGTCTTTGGTATATATTGGAATATACAAAGACAGTTTGAGGCAAAAGTAACATCAATTGTCCAAAGGAGTCCTTCATAAGCATTTCCAAACCTACTCCAGTTAATGTGCCTAGGTCATTTTCACCACAATGCACAATCATGAGGTCAGGGTGTGGAAGATGCAAAGAGGTTTTAACCAAAGGTAGCAATTGGTGCCACTTCAATCCTCTCTGTGCAAACCATTTAATGTCCACATTTTGTAAACCTAGGTCTAAGTCAATACGTCTGTGTTCTGAATACCTCTTGCACCAGAAAATATAGCTATGTCCTACGATCCACACTAGCATTTTGAAGGTATGGAAAGATGTCTGTAGCTCATGCAGTTCCTTCGTAGAATAAGAGATATGTTTAAAGATGGGAAACTACTTTTTTTGCCATACAAAACCATACCTAATTGGGAGATTGAAAGCATTGTTTTTTAAAAGAAGAGTGCACTTTTGTTTTGTGGAAAAGCATCTTTGTGATTGGTTAAGAAAAAGCAGTTTCAACATGGAGGGCATATCATAGGATAAAATTTGCTCAACTCAACCACACCTGCTACTTGCATTTGGAAGGCACTGTTCGAACTTAAAACAATCGTGAACTTTTAACCTGCAAGTGCTGTTAAATGTTCGAGAAAATGCTGCAAAAAAATATCGTTATCGTTGAGCTGCTGCTGGACTCGGGGATAAACCGTGAGCCCAAACTGTGTGTCCTATGCTGTAAAGTCATGTGCTCTGGGCGCCGTGCCACACCTGTCCAACTTGTATAAGGTGCTTAGGTGGTGTTATACAGGGAGTGCGAAGGCAAATCAATAAGGTATTTGTAAAGCGCAAACTACTCACTCCTATGGGTCTGAAGGCCCTTGAGGACAGCGTGGAAATTATGTGAGCTATTAAGTGAGCTATTGCCCAGAGTCACATGGTGCTGAGCTGAGCTGCTGCCGGAGAAGGGGATTAAACCGTGAGGCCTATGCTCTGAACTCATGTTTTCTGGTCGCTGCGGCACACCTGTCCAAGAAGTGTCAGCATGTGTGCATAAGTACTAGGAGGAACTTTTGTTTTAAACAGTGTGACGTCTGTAGGTTGATTGGGGATGTTACAGAGGGAGAGTGAAGTCCAATTCTGCCGTTTCAAATCAATCCGGTGTTTGTAAAGTGTAAACTACTCACTCGTACGGGTCTGCAGGCGCTGGGGGCCAGAGTCACATGGTGCTATGCTGAGCTGTCGCTAGAGCCGGTGATCACAGAGAGAGCTCTGTGCTGCAAAGTCAGATGGTCTGGCCGCTGCGCCACAGCTGTGTGGAGAATACATTTTGGCAAGGGTCCGGGAGTTGCCGTTACCTGGCCCTAAAATAGCGGGCCTAAGGTGTCAGTTATAGGGTGGCTCTAAAAAGAACCCTTGTGTTCATTAGTTGTAGCAACATGTAGGTGCGGATGCACAACTTCAGGTTATTCATAAAAACTCTGTTTCCTTCATCTGTGTAGTGTACTCCATCACTTCTGTAGATATCAGCCATATCAAAATGTACGTAGTTGTTGTAGATCGACCCCATTCTATTGTCTCTGAGGTATGCAGACATAGCTTTGTTGACATTCTTCCTAGATTTTTCAATCTGAGGACAAAATTGTTTTGACCATTTCCACTTCTGTCTTTGGTATATATTGGAATATACAAAGACAGTTTGAGGCAAAAGTAACATCAATTGTCCAAAGGAGTCCTTCATAAGCATTTCCAAACCTACTCCAGTTAATGTGCCTAGGTCATTTTCACCACAATGCACAATCATGAGGTCAGGGTGTGGAAGATGCAAAGAGGTTTTAACCAAAGGTAGCAATTGGTGCCACTTCAATCCTCTCTGTGCAAACCATTTAATGTCCACATTTTGTAAACCTAGGTCTAAGTCAATACGTCTGTGTTCTGAATACCTCTTGCACCAGAAAATATAGCTATGTCCTACGATCCACACTAGCATTTTGAAGGTATGGAAAGATGTCTGTAGCTCATGCAGTTCCTTCGTAGAATAAGAGATATGTTTAAAGATGGGAAACTACTTTTTTTGCCATACAAAACCATACCTAATTGGGAGATTGAAAGCATTGTTTTTTAAAAGAAGAGTGCACTTTTGTTTTGTGGAAAAGCATCTTTGTGATTGGTTAAGAAAAAGCAGTTTCAACATGGAGGGCATATCATAGGATAAAATTTGCTCAACTCAACCACACCTGCTACTTGCATTTGGAAGGCACTGTTCGAACTTAAAACAATCGTGAACTTTTAACCTGCAAGTGCTGTTAAATGTTCGAGAAAATGCTGCAAAAAAATATCGTTAGGTTTAAAAAAAAATGATGAACTTTTAACCTGCACGTGTTGTAGAATGTTCTAGAAAGTGTGTTGAAAGAATACGTTGCACTGCTGACTTCTATGTGTCCTTGAATTAAAAAAAAACTGTTTATATAGAGAATTAAAAAGAAACCAATAGAGAGAAGTTTTGAAACCTAAAAGAATCAAGGAACTATTCAAATCTTTTTATTACATGCATTTATTTGGGGAGCAACAAAATTATAGACACAACAGAACCAGGAAGAGGAAGAAGCAGGGAGTGGGGGGACGGGGGAGATGGGAACAATGGCACACATGCACAATTAAGTACAGCACAAGTATAGACAAAAAATGGTCAAAATGAAACACACCAACAAGGAGCACAAGTCACACAACCCGCCAACATCACACTACTGAACGAGCATAGAAGTGAAAACCACGCTGCCTGAAAGGGAGAAGGGTGAACAAAAACTCACATGAAGGGACATCACACACATAATGCAGTACACACACATACGAAGCAGAGTACATCAACATCCAACACAATGTTGTCCAAACACAAACATTCGTACAATTGAACAAAGCAGGGAAATGCACTTGCCTGAGGCAGATAGGCGTCCAAAAGCGTCAGTACGAAAGAGGTACATGAGAACACATAGGTACAAACCCACAGTCCAGATGGGGTAGCAATTCACGTATGGCAGGCAGCCAGCAGAGAGTGCGTGACACACACATTGGCATACAAATCCAGACACAACACATTTGG
Source organism: Lissotriton helveticus (assembly GCF_964261635.1). Lineage (NCBI taxonomy): Eukaryota > Metazoa > Chordata > Amphibia > Caudata > Salamandridae > Lissotriton > Lissotriton helveticus. The sequence goes on from NC_136065.1 coordinate 1,478,376,851, forward strand.
AGACAAGTGAAAATGTGGAAACTTTATTTAAAAAAGTGTGTCAGTGCGGCCAACAGTAGTGCACGATATGCAGACAAATGCAGCAGCATGCCTGAATAAGGAACATAGGAAAACGTCCATGTTCACCTCGGGGTAGTCCATCACCAACACACGTCAGTGTCAAGCAGCGTTGGTTGTCCGCGCCTCGGACATAATTCAACGCCAATGCAGTCAAGTTCACTGTTGTTTTGGGACATATGAGCAGACAGGGCCGGCTTTAGCGCTGGTGGTGCCCAATGTGACAATCCTTTTTTGCGCACCCACACCCTATGACCGCCTCCTCGGATTCTCTTACAACCACCATCCCAACTACACCATGAAAGTGCAGTTTGGAGGTGGTGCATACCACTTTACAACATCAACTGCTGCGGTCCTAGTGGCAGGCCACACCAGAACACAGAGACACACTTACTGCACTTCCTGCACACTGACTTGTCCGAGACACCCTGTTCCTCTTGCCGGATAGGCACACCCCTGCGCTGACCTGTGTACGCCAGAACAGTACACGCCGGTTGTGCATGCAGGAGGATGCATGCGTAGCTACATGTTCAGGGTCACTGCCAACGCTGAGGTGACATGGTATCGTCCGCTGAAGACAGCACACTGTGATGTTGCAGGGCCCATGCCTATCATGCTAACACAAAGACCACAGGGACACACTTGCTCAGAAGGGAGTTTGGGGGGCATTGGCGGACTTGTGGTTGTTGCGATAAGTCTTGTGGTCCTCATGGGTATCCCTGTATCTTGCTCATTGACTATGGCACCTGTGGGTGTCCTGGTGTGGCTCTTGGCTGTGTTCCCTTTCATGCTGCAGGTAGTCGTCCAGCTTAACACCAGCAGAAAGCAGGTATAAAATCACTGGTGCTAACGTGGCTTATCGCCGGAATTTGTTTCGCATTGCAGTTGTTGAGAAAGTTGTGATGTGATTTTTTCGTGTGCAGAACAATATACAAATTGGGCAGTGTATCCCGTCAAGATCTAGCACCTGACGCACTATTCCCAATCAATATAAATACAATGAGATGTCTTCATTGATTTTGTGTGTACACTGTAAGTGCAGCCACTCTCTCAGTGCAATTCAATACAGGATTTTAGTATTTAGAATAAATCGCAAAGGTGCACCTTGTGTCTGTTCACACGGGAACAGCTAGTCTGCATTTCATTATCAGCACTTTAATGCAAGTAAATTTGAGATAAATCTAACACACTATTCAGAAGCTGGTGCAAACTGCAGACATCACCAGTATTCCCGCGATAAGTGCCTAAAAATTTAACACCATGGTGGACACCATCAAATAACAGTAATACGAACAAGAAAGAGTCACACAGCAGTTAAGAAAACAACCAAAAACGTTATTACTTTTTTTTCAAACTTAATATATATATATATATATATATATATATATATATATATATATATATATATATATTACCTACTGGCGGTCGCCAGTAGGTATATATAGTTAGGATTTTTTCCCTATGGGATTTTTGAAAATTCTATGTCTAATAACTTTGGTGTTTGTGGACGGAATTGGCTGAAATTTTCTGGAAAATGGAACATTTTGTTTCTGAGCAGCCCTTGAAAATTTGGGGGGGGTTCGTCAAGGGGGGGCCGAGAAAAAAGGGGGGTCCCAAAACATGTTTTTAACATTGAGTTTTCCATAGGGCGGTTGGCCTCACTTTTAGCCCGAACGGCTGAATGGATTTGCACAAAACTTGGCAAAATTGTAGGGACTGGTAGCCCGATGTGCCTTTTGTAGGTCTCAATATATGTGCTCCAGTGGATTTTGAGAAATTAACGTTTAAAAAAAGATATATATCTGTAAGCGCGCTCCGGGCAGCGCTCCGGTCCGCGGACCTTAAGCGTACCGGAACTTCGCGTAGCTAAGCTGATTGGCTCTCCGGTGTCTGTCAACATTCTAAACAGTCCGTAGCGGCCGCCATCTTGTCTCTCGGTAGGATTGAGAGACAAGAGGAGGCCAAAACAAAGGGGGAAATGACCATAAGGGGGCATAGTAGATCCTCCCTGACCCCCTAGGTTTAATGTGGAGGCTTTAAAAGGGCCCCGCGGGGCAAAAAAAAAATATTTTTTTTTTGTTTTTTTTGCGTGGGTAGCGCCCGGTACGCGAACCGGGAAGCGTTCTGGGCAGCGTACTACAATGAAAAAAGAATGAGAGACTTTTCAAATGCAGTATGTTAATTGATTGTTGGTTTTGTTGATTATTTTTTATTTTCTTTATTTTTTAAGCATTTTTTTTATTGTGATTGTGTTTCATAATTTATTAAACTTTCTAACATTTCATTGTCAGAAATTTCATAATTATCATGGAATATACATTGTAGTCTCTGAGGGTGTAAAATGTCCTCATTTGCAAGGAGGTTATCTACTGCTTGTACACATTGCAGTAGTTCATTGTCCCAAGTTTCATCGAAAAATTCAATGTCAATTTGATCAATTGTATCAATCAATTCTTGGCTGCTCTCTTGCAGGTCCATTTCAAAAGAAACTTGGTTTTCGCCTTCCATTTTGCCTGAAATTTGGATTAAAAAAATATATATTAGTAGAGATAGGGCAATGTTGGGAATAATTTTAGATAGGCATTTTTTATCAGTGAATTTATCTTTGGGCAGTGTATAGTATCAGAGTGGAAGTAGGAATTTAAAAAAGTGTATGTGATTTAACGTAAGTAAATTCATAATTATACAAGAGAAGCCTAACTCCATCCATAACTATAACAGAGAAGTCTATCTAAATCTATAACTACTACAGAGGGATAGTATATAACTATCAGAAAAAGTTTACCATATTAACTTATAGTGCACAATATACTTCAGTTTTAAAAATAAAAACTTACCTTTAGAAAGAAGTTGAAGGAATTAGTGAAAATACTATTGAAATGTACAGCAAGAAGTAGTAGTCAAAATGGCTGTGTTTTCTTCTCTTCCTTTATATATATTCAGGTATATAACCAATGAAATGTCAGGTAAAAAAAGTAGAAAATGAAAGTAACATTTTCATTGGTTGTCAATTCCAACACTTCAGATGTGTTTTGTGAAGTAATTTACCTCAGGGTATTTAGAGAGGTCTACAGGCTAAATGACTAAATGGAATTCCAATCAAATTTGTGAAAATGGTAGGGATTGGTATGTAGTATGAGCTAATCTATATTTGGTGAAATTGTCTCCAGTGGCTTTTCTGTGAACTACTTTCCCACCTTTTTTGATGGTGCGCTTCCCAGAGAGCGACCCGGTACGCGAACCGTTGAGCGCCCCGGTTCGCGAACCTTAAGCGTTCCGGGAGTCCACCATTTTGTGTTTCGGTCGAATTAAGATACAAGATGGAGGGCAAATAATGTTCAGAATGGGTAGAAGGGGGCACGGTAGAGTTATCTTGACACCCTAGGTTTTGTGAGGGTGGCTGAGGAGGCTTATATGTGCGGAAAAAAACCATTTTTTTAAAAAATTTCGCGAGGTTAGCTCCCGGTTCGCGTACCGGGTAGCGCCCCGGGGAGCATACTTTGTTGAAAATTAGTGAAAAATGTTAGAGTAAAATAATAATTGTGAGTGATTAGATGTAGGGTAGCTCTGAGAAGAGCTTTTGGGTTTATGGTACATTTAGGTACTTATAAGTAGGTACCAATGCACATTCTTAAATTCAGAGTGAAAACTCTGTTGCCCTCATCTGAGAAGTGAACTCCATCTCCTCTGTAGATATCTTGCATGTAGTAACGCAAGTTATTGTTGTACAGGGAGCCCATTCCATGGTCTCTCATGTAAGCTGAAACAGATTTGTTTACATGCTTCCTCGACTTCTCAATTTGTGGACAAAATTGGTTTGACCACCTCCATTTCTGTCTTTGGCATATATTTGAATATACCAAGGCAGTCTGAGGAAAAAGTGCCATCAATTGCTCAAAGGTGTCCTTTAAAAGCATTTCCAGACCTACCCCAGTCAAAGTGCCCAAGTCATTACCTCCACAGTGCACAATTAACAGGTCAGGTTTGGGTAAATGCATAAAGGTTTTCACCAATGGTATCAATTGGTGACATTTTAATCCTCTGTGGCCAAACCACTTAATTTCCACATCTTGTAAATTGAGGTTAGGTAAATTCCTGTTTTCAACGTACCTTTGAGCCCAGTGAATATAACTATGTCCAACAATCCAGACAGAAAACATGGTGAGAGAAGGTTCTCCTGCAGTCAGATGAAGTGTGGCAATGAAATGGCAGTTGAAAAAATGAGAGTTTAAAATGAAAAAAACTGTGGAGTTTCTGTGTTCATGAAGCAGTAACAGTGATTGGTGGATTTTGATTGCTGAAAACAGAAAGTTAGGGTGCACGGATGTGTTCTTTGAAAGATGTATTTTGAATGGTCAATAAAAAATCATTAAATGAAAGAATGCACTGGATATGCAGGTGCACTGAGAGTTCAGAGTTCAATTGCAACAAAGTTGTGTGAACTTGCAAACACCAGAAGTCTTCCAATGAGGTGGTTGCCATGCAGAAAAGGCATGAAATGGCAGAGGGGGGAAGGGTTTTCATTTGAAAAAAAGTGAGGGAAGAGTTTTGATTGGGTGACATGAGAGATATGTGTGAAGATTTACAGCATTTCTGTGCTTTTGATAGCTGCAGATTCTGGAGTGCATACCTTTTGCTCTGCTGAAGACAAATTGGTGTGTTTCTGAGACTGTTTTCAAACTCAAAGTATTTGCTAAGGTGAGAAAATATTTCTTTAATTTAGATAGAGAATAGTGTGCTTTAAGGAGAAAATTATGAATTATGTGGCGCAAATTGCTTGTAAATATGATCCCACATGTGCATGGAAAATTTAGATTTTGAATGTTTGTGTTACATAGCCATGTTAAAAGTGATACAAACATGCTGCAAAGGCAATCAAAAAACGCTTTTATGTGTCTTAAGGACATTTTAAGTAATTTTCCCATGTGCAGTGTTTTGAAATTATGATTTGAAAATCGTTTTTGGGGAAAAGGAATTGTTTTTAAATTTATGACAAGGACATAATGGTGTATGCTTCTTTATACGGCAATTGACTGTCCCTGATGTTATTTTTCCCATTTTAATGTAAGACCTTTCTCTGTGGCGCAAGTTGCTTGTAAATATGCTCCCACCTGTGCATGGGAAATTTAGAATTTAAATGTTTGTGTTACATAGCCATGTTAAAAGTGACCCAACCATGCTGGAAAGGCAATAAAAAAACACTTTCATGTGTCTTAAGGACATTTTAAGTATTTTCCCTGTGGGCAGTGTTTTCAAATTATGAATTGAAAATCGTTTTTGAGGTAAAGGAATGTTGTTAAAATTTATGTGCGCCATATGCCCACAAATTTCGTTTTCAGGGGTGCAGCAGGGTGTTCCTGAGACACCCCTGCACCTTTGGAAAAATTCCTAATTTGCGATGAGCTAATTGCTAATCGCAAATTGCACCTTCATTCCTATGGGCCTCCTGCTCCATGGAAATAAATGGGTAATTTGCAATTAGCAATTTGCTCATCGCAAATTAGGAATGGTAAAGAATCGCTATTTATTCCTTAAAATTCGCTATTTTGGAAATTCAAAATAGTTATATGATACATATGGCGGTTAATGTCTAACAAGATAAGAAGCTTAGGGATACATTTATGATGACTGGCGCAATGAAGTGGACATCACTTACTTCATTGGTAGAGCTTTACATGTATTATGTCCTCTGTATTCTTCATCAAGCGTAACTTTAATCTGCAATCCTGAGTAGGCCTCACCTTAAACAAACCTCTGGATAGGCCACACCTTATCGTCATCCTGAATTAATCATTTAAAATGCTAGGGACAGATTTATGATAGGTGTATGCCTCTTTTGTGCCACTTACAAAACACTGTCCACGGGGAAATGACTTAAAATGTCCTTAAGACACATGAATGTGTTTTTTTAAAGCGTTTGCAATTTTTTGGGGTGACTTTTAACATGGCTATGTGACTCAAACAGTCAAAATCTAAATTCACCATGCACAGGTGGGAGCATATTTACAAGGAATGTGCTCTATGGGGAAAGGTCTTATAATGTAATATGGGAAAAATGACATCAGAGACACTGAAATGCCTTATAGAGAAGCATACACCATTATGTCCTTGTCATAAATTTTTAACCATTACTTTTCCCCAAAAACGATTTTCAAATCATAATTTGAAAACACTGCACATGTGGAAATTACTTAAAATGTCCTTAATTCAAAATTTGCTATTCCTTATTTTGCGATTGCACTGAAGGATTTGCAAATTTTGCGATTCCTTAAATGCAATGTATCAAACAAAAAATATGTAAAAAATGATATTAAGGATTTGGAAACTACCACCAACTTCTAGTTTGTGGTAATTTGCGAATTCTTTTCAAAAAGCATTTTTTTCCAAAAAACAAAAGGTGCCATATGACGCCTATACATGTCCTTAGGGCATGTATGTGTGCCATATGCCCCCAAATTTCTTTTTCAGGGGTGTAGCAGGGTGTTCTTGAGATACCCCTGCACGCTTGAAAAATTTCCTATTTTGTGATGAGCTAATTGCTAATCGCAAATTGCAACCTTCATTCCTATGAGCCTCCTAGCCCATGGAAATGAATGGGTAACTTGCAATTAGCAATTTGCTCATTGCAAATTAGGAATGGTAAAGAATTGCTATTTATTCCTTAAAATTTGCTATTTAGGAAATGCAAAATAGTTTGATGGTACATATGGTGGTTCATCTGTAACAAGATAAGAAGCTTAGGGATAAATTTATGATGACTGGCGCAATAAAGTGGACATTACTTACTTCATTGGTAGGCCTTTACATGTATTATCTCCTCTGTATTCTTCATCAAGCGTAACTTTAATCTGCAATCCTGAGTAGGCCTCACCTTAAACAAACTTCTGGATAGGCCACACCTTATCGTCATCCTGGATTAATCATTTAAAATGCTAGGGACAGATTTATGATAGGTGTATGCCTCTTTTGTGCCACTGTGCGTCACTTTTATGATGCAGCGGCGGTGCTAATTTGCAATTAGCAATTTGCTCATTGCAAATTAGGAATGGTAAAGAATTGCTATTTATTCCTTAAAATTTGCTATTTAGGAAATGCAAAATAGTTTGATGGTACATATGGTGGTTCATCTGTAACAAGATAAGAAGCTTAGGGATACATTTATGATGACTGGCGCAATGAAGTGGACATCACTTACTTCATTGGTAGAGCTTTACATGTATTATGTCCTCTGTATTCTTCATCAAGCGTAACTTTAATCTGCAATCCTGAGTAGGCCTCACCTTAAACAAACCTCTGGATAGGCCACACCTTATCGTCGTCCTGAATTCATCATTTAAAATGGTAGAGACAGATTTATGATAGGTGTATGCCTCTTTTGCGCCACTGTGCGTCACTTTTATGATGCAGCGGCGGTGCAAAAGATTTGCTATGAGGCGACAACATTACAAATTGATGCATTTAGGCAGATATGTCATGGTGTAAAAAAAACGTACCACATGAAACCGATGCAGCAGTGATGCAAAAGATGCACCATGTCGCAAGACAGGCCTCACTTGGGGCCATATGTATCAAGCTAATTAGCATTCGCAAAGATCAAAATTCTACGAATTTCGGCCTTTGCGAATGTTAATTAGACAAATGGTATGTATCAAACAAGTTTGATGCAAAATAAGGAGTAGCAAAATTTGCTATTCCTTATTTTGCAATTGCACTGAAGGATTTGCAAATTTTGTGACTACTTAAATGCAATGTATCAAACAAAAAATATGTAAAAAATGACATTAAGGATTTGGAAACTATTGTGGTAAATTGGTGGTAATTTGTGAATTCTTTTCAAAAAGCTTTTTTTCAAAAAAACAAAAGGTGCCATATGACGCCAACACATGCCCTTAGGGCATGTATGTGTGCCATATGCCCCCAAATTTCTTTTTCAGGGGTGCAGCAGGGTGTTCTTGAGACACCCCTGCACCCTTGGAAAAATTCCTAATTTGTGATGAGCAAATTGCTAATGGCAAATTAAACCTTCATTCCTATGAGCCTCCTAGCCCATGGAAATGAATGGGTAACTTGCAATTAGCAATTTGCTCATTGCAAATTAGGAATGGTAAAGAATTGCTATTTATTCCTTAAAATTCGCTATTTAGGAAATGCAAAATAGTTTCATGCTACATATGGCGGTTCATCTGTAACAAGATAAGAAGCTTAGGGATAGATTTATGATGACTGGTGCATCACCAGGGATGTGTCAGTCATCCTGCGCCGCTGTTCCGCCACCCATGGTGTGCTGCATTTAGAATGCGGGGCATCATGGGGCAAAAATGGCACAGATGCGTGACGTATCTGTGCTGTAAAGGTAGTGATTGCTGGAGTTGTATCGCAAGTGCGATGCAGCTCAAGCAAGGCTCAGGGGTGCCCCATCTCCACAATGTTGCGTCAAGACCTATGCCTGCTTAAAGCAGGCGCAGGGTTTTGACGAAGCTTTCTCCTATCTGATTGTAAATACGGCACACCATGGGTGGCAGAGTAGTGGTGCACGTTAACTGGTGCATGCCTGGGGATGTGCCATTTAACATAAATCTGCCCCTTTACATTTAAGTATGTGCAGGACACACAGAGTCGGTGAGGCTTATCCAAGGTTAAGAAGAGATGAGTCCTGTTCACTGAAAATTTAGACATAGTCTTCACCTGCTCAGCATTGATGGACATGGCTAAATAATAGCTGCAAAATATTACTCTTGTTAAACAATTTTACTATTATAATCTCTGAGATTTGTCTCTTACTCTGCAACATCTCATTGTTGTTATCTTTCTTTAAAGATAAAGACAACCTCAACATGAGCGACAATCTGCAATCAGTTGATTTTGACCTCATCATTGAACTTGTAATTGAAACATCAGTGGATGTTGATCCCTTGGATGATTTAAATCCTGAGGATGAAGAAGAGCGTGATGAGGATGCAGATTTGTCCGAATTATATGACATAGGATGGGAAGCTGACCTGCTTGAGCCTATGGAAATATAAACATTTATTTTTAAAATTTATAATTAATAAAAAGTAAAAAGGTAAACCGTTTAATTTAAAAATAAAGACACCTTCAAAAGCAGGTTATGTGTAGTGTCTTCAATAAAATATTAAAATATGCTCATAAAATTAGATCAGATTCACATATAAAATAGCACAGGTAACATAAATATAAATGTCATTTCTTTTCTGCTATTTCTGTATTGTAAATTTGCAAGGACTAAAAAATCTTCTATTTAAAATGTCAAGTAGTGTGTTAAGTTTTTGATCACTGTTATTGTTTTACTGTTTGGTAATAATGGTTAATAACATTTTTTATTATATTTTACCACAGATTCAACTGCAGATCATTTCAAGATTTCACCATGCCAACAATAGAAAGACAGAGAAAGGCTGCAAAACGTCAAAGACAGCAGGTGAAAGAAAATAAGCAGCAGTCCTCTAACAAAAAGATTTGTCAAGTCACGAAGAAAGCACCGGGTAAGAGCACAAAATATTTCATAAGAAATATGTGTAGTAAAAAAAATATTACTACAGAAAATGTTTCAGTCCATAAAACGAGAAGGAATTCAAATGGAAAGGAAAGGCCAATGAAAAATGTTACTGCTAGAGCAAGAGATAACTCTGTGCATGATAGTAGAAGGAAACAACAGTTTAGGGAGATTCGTAAACGAATGTTCCGCAACAGGATAATTGGCAATTTGTTAAAAAATATTAAGAAAGGTCAACAGAAACTGGTTTTTTATAAGAGAAAAAAAAAAGTTGAGAAAGTTATTGATCAGGCATTTGAAATTAAACGTAAGTTATTTATTTTGATAATCAATAGAATTAGGAAGCTAAACAAGGCAATTTATGATTTCAAAAGAAATAGTAGATGGAAGAGAATAGTTAATCGTAGTAATTTTTGTGAAGTTTTTTCTGGAGAATGGATGCATAGTTAAAGCTGTGAGGCATTTTTTAATGAGGAGAGTTATTTCCAGGATAATGATTTGGTGCATGCAGTTGACACCAGTGGTCGTGCTTATGAAGTGAAAGATGGTTGTCCAGTTGAAAAAGAAAAACTTGTGACAACAGAGGCAGAAGAGGTGTTAGGTAATGAGGTTTTAGGAAGACGTGCTAAGGGTCCTGTGTACACCTGGAAGTGTAGTAGTATTTGCAGTGTGCGACAGGATTCCATCAATTTGCTTTGTGATTTTGTACGGTCATTTAATAAGAAAAGTTTGAAGCAGAAAATAAGGTTGTTGCAAGAATTAGATCCTTGCAGAGTAAGAGAAGTGACAGGTTTGCATGGTCATTCACTGGCTTGTCTTTCCAGGAGAGTATGCCAGAGTGTTTTTCATCATTTCAGGATGCTAGCAGTGCATCATAATAAAGTGAGGAAATTAGTTAGAATGTTGTATTATGCTAAGAGTCCAGCAATTATGCTTAAACAATTATGCGCTGCTCTTTTGCATGGTTCTGAAATAGATGTGAAGAATATATGTGAAGAAATTGAGTTTTGTTACTTTGGAAGTAAAGAGGAGAATGTTGAAATTGAGCAAGAAGAAGAGGGTCATGTGGAAGATAGTGTACAGGTTTCCAGTACAGATAATTTCCAGAGGGAAATTGCGACGTTTGAGGTGAAATCAAGTGAGAGGCCTAATTTCACTTGTGTGTGTTGTCGACGCACTTATTATAAGAATCAGACTAAGTTAGTGGATTTATATGCAAAAAGTGAAAGGGAAAATAATAGTGAATGGAAGGATTTCGCAACATACTTGATGGTAGAAAATTGTTTTGATTTGGGATTGGATCAACGTGTGTGTAGTTATTGTTGTTGCAAATTAAATCAAAACCAGATGCCTGCTAGAGCAGTTCATAATAATCTGGAATTGGTTGAGATTCCTTCTGAATTGAAGGATTTAAATACTTATGAAGCTATTTTGATTCAAAGTATCCATCCCTTTCAGGCTATTGTAAGAATGGAGCCAAAGACAGGGAAATTGCCTCCATCAGATTTACAGAGAGGATTAAAGGGAAGAGTTGTTTATTTGCCTCTAGATTTGAAGAAAAACATTAACACAATTGGAGTAGAAAAAGTGGAAGAGGAACCTCTGGTTATCTTAGTTAATGGGGTTCCGACAAAGAATAAGAAAATATGGCAAGATTTAGTAGATGTTAGGAAAGTTAAAAAGGCAACATTGTATTTGAAAAAAAATAATAAATACTATAAGAATGTATATGTTGCAGAAGAGGAAGTAAGTGAGGAAGAGGATAGCGATTTGTGTGCTGGTCAAATTGAGAAAGTAGAACCCTCTACTAGTGAAGAAATATATGAACATTATAGTGTTCATCCTTTGCATTCCAAGGAAGTCATGGGGAATGCTATTGAGTTGTTTCAAATGAAACAAGCCAAAGGGAGTCCCATTAGTGTTTGGGAGGAAAGTTTGGAAGCTCGGTGTTTCCCACAGCTTTTTCCAACAGGTCAGGGAGGAAGATATGATGAGCGACCTCATCAAATTCCTGCTTCTGAATACCGGACTTTGCGATTGTATGCAGGAGATGCTAGGTTTCGACAATGCATTCCTTATTTGTTTCATCTCCTGTTTGAAAGCGATCTGTCTGGACTGTCATATGCAGTGAACCACATCTTGAAAAGTGGTATACACATGCAAAACATCTCGGCAAGTGACTTTATGGATAAAGTCAATGTCCAAGACAGTATTTTGGATTCTCACCTGATTAATCTCATGGCGTGTCAGCGTGGTACTAATGAGTACTGGTACCGTCGTCATGGTGATTTAAAATGTATGCTGAGGAACTTAGGTACTCCCACATGGTTCCTCACTCTGAGCTGTGCCGAGTATGGCTGGGAAGACTTACTTGAATTTCTACGAGAGGCAAATGCTAACGTAGATAACATCGAATTCAAGACACCCGGAGAACTGTGCTCTTTGGATCCAGTCAATGTATGTAGGTACTTCAATCATAGATTTGAAGCTATGATGTCTTTCATCATGAATAAGAAGAATCCACCTCTTGGAGAGGTGTTGGATTTCTTCTGGAGAAAGGAGTACCAAGCAAGAGGTGCTCCTCATATACATATGTTGCTGTGGATCAAGGATGCACCTAAATTTGGAACGGATCCAGAAGACTCAGTGATGAGTTTCATCCAACAGTATTCTACGTGTGCTGTTCCAAACGCAAAGGAGAAGAAAAGCCTAAGAGAAAAAGTTCTGCGTTTCCAAAGCCATCGATGTGGAAAGTACTGCCGTCGTAAATTCCGAAACAAGGACAAGTTCTACACTAAATGTCGTTTCGGCTTTCCACGACCGGTGATTTCTAAAGGAAGAGTAAACAGTTTGATGTCTTCGCTGCGACACAATGTCATGAAGAAATCACCTAAAAACACTTACAATTTGAAGAGGAACGAAGAGTCCAAGTACATCAACGACTACAACCCGGTGATTTTGTCCATGTGGAATGCTAACATGGATATACAGTTTGTGGCTGATAACTGTATGGCTGTGGCTCGGTATGTGACGTCTTACATCACCAAAAAAGAGAAGACAGAATTGAAGGATATGTGGGAGGACATTTCCCATGAAAAGAGCCTCAGCAAGAAGTTGTACAGTTTCAGTCTGAAGATGTTGTCGCATCGAGAAATCGGAGCGTACGAATGTTCTGACCGGTTGTCTTCAGCAAGTCTCTATGCCAAGTCCAGGAGTATCGTTTGGGCGAGTCTTGGTCTTGCAGCAACGCGTAATCGAGTTCTCAAACCTGTGCGGGAAATTGAGTATTTGGCGGAAAAGGAGCCAAACAGTACCGACATTTTGAAGACAAACATGTTGGATACATATTATCCAAATCGAAGCAGTCACCTCGAGAATGCTTGTCTGTATGAGGTTCTGCAAAATTACATATTCAAGAGGAACATCAAAGAAGATACTGAGAAAGGAGTGTATGCTGTAATAGGAAGTGAGGGATGTCTGGTCAAGCAAAGAAAATGCCACTTGGTAAACCATCGAAAATTGAGTGGCGAATCTCCTGAAAAAAAGGAGTTTTTCTATTTAGCACTTTTGCAACTTTTCAAGCCTTGGCGTGCAGAAGAGGAACTGCTTGGAGATTTCCTCTGTTACGAAGACTCTTTTAATGCCGCCAAGGAGACCATAGAATGTCCTGCTTTTCCCAAATATGTAGAAATGTTGAATGCGGAAATTGAGCAGGAAGCAACGATTGCAGCCGAGATTGCCAGAGACAGTTCTCAGGACAGTCAGAGTTCTGCTTCATTGAGTCAGGATCCACTAGGAGGACCTGTTATTGAAAATGAAGCTGCCACTGCTATGAATGAAGTGGAAAGAGCCATGGCACATGCTCAAGAGGATGCGGTTAACTTAGAAGAGTTGGAAAGACAACTCAACGTTGAGCAGAGGAAAATATATGACGAAGTTACCATGCAAATTGATCATGGATTAAGTCAAGATAAGAAAGAGTGCTCATGTACGTCGTTGAAGCCTGTCCGACTGTACGTGAGTGGAGAAGCGGGAACTGGAAAAAGTTTCCTCATTAAAGCAATTTCATGCTATTTGCAGGAAAGGACAGAGTCATCGCTGTCTTGTGTTGTCACTGCTCCAACTGGACTGGCAGCACATAATATTAAAGGGATTACTTTACATCGTTTACTGATGCTGCCAGTGGAGCATGACAACAAATTACAATATCACAAGCTATCTGGAGATGCTTGTTTTGAAGTTTCAAGAATCTTGAGGAAAATGAAACTTCTTATCATTGACGAAGTAAGCATGGTTTCCAATGTCATGCTTGCCTTTGTGCATTTGAGGATGCAAGAAGTTCTCAAAACAGAGTACGATGTGTTATTTGGTGGCAAACACATCATTGTTTTCGGAGATCTTCTGCAGCTGACACCAGTGAAAGGGCAACCTGTGTTCAAAATGCTCACGCATGAAGATACCAGGAAGTGCCTAGGCAGCATTGGCAACGTCAATATATGGTTAAACTTCAATTATGCTGAACTGCATGAAAATATGCGTCAGGCAAAGGATGAAGTTTACAAGACTATTCTACAAGATGTTAGAATTGGAAAAGTGACCGAGCATGGGAAAGAAGCTTTACATGCACGATTACTGTCAAATTTATATCCAGAACAAGATGTTGTGCCTGAGAATATTTTTCAGAAAATTACTGAGAAGAAATCTGGAATATGTTTGATGCCAATTCTTGCAGAATGTGCCAAATTTAACAACAAAATGTTGCATTTAGAAAAGCAAGAGATTGTGAAACTGGAAGCTATTGATAGAGTAGAACATATGGGATCAACAATTATTTTGTCTGAGAATCTGAAAACAAAATTGGATTCATTAGAGAAGAGTATATCTAAAACTGCAGGTTTTGAAAAGACTCTGAATGTGTGCTTGAACTGCCGTATAATTTTAAGAAGGAATTTACATGTTGAAAGAGGTCTGGTAAATGGATCAATGGGTAATGTTGTTGATTTTGCGAAATACAGAAATAGAGATGGAATTGAATTTTTAAAAATTAAATTTGATGGCATTGAGGAAGTACAGCTAATTGGTCGTTGTTCTGCTAGATTTTTGCTTGTAAAAGACTTATATGTTCGCCGTAAGCAGTTTCCTGTTTGCTTGGCATATGCGGTGACAATCCATAAATCGCAAGGTTTAAGTGTAGACAGTGCATTGGTGAATATTGGCAGTTCTGTGTTCAAGGAGGGTATGGCATATGTGGCATTGTCACGAGTTAGAACTTTATCGGGATTGTACTTGATTGAGTGTGATGTCACAAACATTTGTGCGGATCTAGATTGTGTTAAGGAATACAATAGGTTAAGAAGAGAGTATGCGCCACATTTGCCTCAGTATCCTTTGTTTGAGAAACGTGTGGTAGGCCGGAAACGAAGAAATGAGAACAATACTGGGGAGGTTGTAGCAAAAAGACAAAAAGTCAATGAACCTAAAATTACAAGCAGAAACAAAAAGGATTCTGTTGAAGATGTTGTTGGTTTTCAGTTTGAAAACAGTTCTGGTGTCAACTGCTATGCTAATGTAGTGGTTAATGTTTTGTTTTCTCTAAAAAATGTAAAAGAAGAGATTGTGGTCAATTCTGATCAAAGATTTTGCAGTTTGTTAAATTCTGTGTTAGAGAAATGTAGCACTGATAGAAGAAACATAGAAAGTGTGTCTGAAATTCGAAATCTGTTAGACAGATGTTCAGGCCAAACACAATTCTCTCAAAATATTCAGCAAGATTGTCAGGAGTTTTTAATGTATATGCTTGATGTATTGCATGCTGAAGGTGTAGATGTAGATCACCTGTTTGGGCTTTCTTATCAATGGCAGCATGACTGCGAGAACTGTATGGTATCAAGTACTACTAGTGTAGACTCAGAAAGATTTATATATTTAACTTTGCCAGACAGTAAATCAGTCTCCTTTAATAAGCTAGTAAAAGCAGCTGATCACAACATGGAGTGTAGCCAATGTAAATCTGAAATGATGTCCACATTATTTATACGAACATATGGCCAGTATGTCATTTTAATGTTCCAACGATGTAGGCCTGATGGAACAAAATTGACAACTTTAATTAAAAATTTTGTAGCTTCGCAGTTGTCAATATCAGGAAGGACTTTTGTAACTGCAGCAATTATATATCATGACGGCCCTTCAATAACATCAGGACATTACACAGCTTATTTAAAGTCTAGAAATGGCTGGTCATTCTGCAATGATTCTGTTTTAATTTTCAAAAAAAAATTGCCGTATGACCTTAAAAACTCTTACCTGGTGTTTTTAAAACCAAAATTTTAGGGAAATAATCTCGGGATGTGCTCTGAGGAATTTCAAGAAGTTCTAATGGCTCCTACACAATTTGGCCTTGAGGATAAGTGTAGTTCAGAGACATAACTTCTAACCATAGGACTGGACGTCATGAAGAAATACGTGCACTTTCAATGAGTTCAGAAAAACTGTTTCTTTTTATAAGCTAATTGAAGCAGCCAATCAAAACATGGAGTAGAGGGAATGTAAGTCTGCAATGCTGTCTACTGTTTTACATTGCTTTGTGATTAAAAGTGATGTAGAGAATTAAATAATTGTAGTAGTCATAGAGGTAGTGTAAGTCTGCTTCATAGTAAGCAGTATCAGTGTCATAGGAAATGTAGAACATGACTGAGCAAGAAGGGGAAGATATTACTATTCCAGGATTGTGAAAATGATCTTCAACATTTTAATTCTGAAAGTTGCGGAAATGCCAAATGACGGGATTGGCTTACAAGAAATCCAAGAGTTATAAATGGCTCTGACCAGATTTGGCCTTGTGGAAAATTGTGGTAGAGAGCAAGAAGTCATTTATTGCATGTAACGTGTTTTTAAAAACGATGGAGATTTTCTTTCAGAAAGTGGCGGGCTGAAAGTAATAACAGCACAAAAGAGTGTAAGCTGTTCATAGGACATCCTTGGACGTCATGGAAAGTAAGTTAACTTTAAGGAGTTCTGAATTTTGATTTCTGATGTTGTATGGGTTTTTTAAACACAATCATTTTGATTGTGTTTTTTTTCCCCCGCTGTTACATGATGAATACCTTCAAGTCACTGTTTTTAGTGAAATTTGATACATTCTGAGAACAGCAAAAATAAACTATTTAACATGTATAATTAATTCTGTACTGTTTGCATTTATGATGTACATGTAGAACTGTGTAGGAGGCATGGAGAAGGTGAGGCTTCTGTAAGTGTCAAAGGTGTTGCATACAGTGCTGCACTTCTGCGTATTCTTTCATATGCTAGACTACATCTGCACAATGAGATACCTAAGCAAAGGAAACACAAGTGATGTGATTGTGAAATGAGCAAAATAAATTGCACGTATTTCAATTACATCACCTGTGTTTCCTATCATTACGAATCACATTGTGCAGATCAAGTTTAGGTCTGTCCAGGGAAACATAGGAGGTTTGTACTTTGTTGAAGAGTGCAGTGGACATGACTCACTTCATTGGTAGACTTTCACAGATATTATCTCCTCTGTACACTTCAACAAGTGTAAATCTCATCTTGAACTCTGAGTAGGCCTCACCTCAAACAAACCTCTGGATAGGAGACATGTTATTGGCATCCTGAAGCGACACTTTTCTGAAACAAGAGCAATGCAAAAGATGCACCATGTTTTAAGATAGGCCTCACTTCATCTGCATCAAGATACTGTTAGTTTAAAATGTATATCTTTAGGACTGTGTAGGGGGCCTGGAGAAGCAGAAGCTTCTGTCAGTGTCAAAGTTGTTGAAAAACTATTTGTCCTTCAATCTTTTCCCTTGTCTTTTGTAATTTTTAAATACATGTTTTAATATTTTTCAAATGTTTGTTCTCTCTTTCACAGATTGAAAGTATAAAAACAAAAAGTGAGTAATTTAACGGCAATTATAAGGTAAATATTTTGTACTCTTTTCGTTACATTTCTATCACATTCACCTACTATTAGTTCCACTGCTTCATTTCTTTAACCCTCAGTTTCCTGCCTTTGCTACTTTCCTCATTCCTTTCTCTATTACCTACTTACTCAACTCCTTCCACTCTTTTTCTCAGTCCCTCTCTTCTCATAGTTCCTCAGTCTTGTTCACTCACTCCGTCTCTATTACTCTTAGTGTCTGTGAATTACTTTCCCACCTTTTTTTTTGGACCGCTTCCCGGGAAGCGGCCCGGTTCGCAAACCAGCAGCGTTACAGGAGTCCACCATTTTGTGTTTCGGTCGAATCAAGATACAAGATGGAGGGCAAATAATGTTCAGAATGGGTAGAAGGGGGCACGGTAGATGTATCTTGACCCCCTTGGTTTTCTGAGGGTGGCTGAGGAGGACCATAGTTCTTCACTCTTGTTCACTCTCTCTGTTTCTATTAATGTCACTGTTTCTGACTGATCAAAAAAAATTTTTTAAAAAAAGAACAGTAACTATAAGGGAAGGAAACAGACAGTTATGTTAAAAGAAAGACAGCTATAGGGAGTAAACTAAGGATACTGTTACCCGCAATCCACTGCTGATGATGTTACTGACCATGTCATGAATGATGTAATATGTGACATCATCAGCAGTGGATTGTGGGTAACAGTATCTCTTGTTTACTCCCTAGAGCTGTCTTTCTTTTCACATAACTGTCTGTTTCCTTCCCTTATACTTACTGTTCTTTTTTTAAAAAAGAATTTTTTTGGTTAGCTTCCGGTTCGCGTACCGGGTAGCGCTCCGGGGAGCGAACTAAAAGAAATAGAGGTTGGCAGAGTTCCAAATATTCTACCAATTTTTTTATAACGGGGAGGTAGTTCTGAAAAGAACTTTTTTTTAAATTTTTTTGTTGTTTTATATTTTTTTTAGTATTTTTTGAACATGTTTTTTACTTTTTTTGTATTTTCTGAACGTTTTTATATTTTTTTTGGTTTTTTTTGGGGGGGGGGAAACGAAAACGATCCATTGTAAAGGGCTCAACAGGAGCAACAAAAAAAAAAGAATTTATTTTTTGGGGCGTTTCGGGCAAACATGATTTTCAATAGCTCTCATAATCAAAATGATGCTACTTTCCCTGTAGCAAATGAATTGGTTGCAGGGCACGCACACTTGCTTCACTTCCCCAAACAACATTTGAATGTTTGGGATCATCTCCCTCGCCTCTGGTCCCGACACTTCTGGAACAACCGATCTTCTTGCCATCGCAGGGGGATTTTGTTGCTCATCACGTAGCTGGGCAGCACTATAATTATTAGGATGCCACCTACTCATATGCCGATGCATAGTATAATTGCCGTAACTGTACTTTTTTTCAGTCCCCCTTGACAGTCTATCACCGCATATACGGCAAAACAAGTAGCGTGCATTTACTTTTTTTTGCCCCTCAGGAAATTTAAAGAATTGCCAAATGTAGTTCTCTTTTCGATTAAACCTCCTGGGCTCCTCTGGCAAAAACCTTGGCTCTTCCTCCTCTTCCTCGTCTTCCTGTTCTTCCTCTTCTTGTTGTAAAATTACTTCAGCAGGTGGTCCTCTCTTCTTTGGATTTGGTGGAGGTGGTGGGTTAGAACCAGCTGAAGCTACTAATGAAGCCATGTCACAATGTAAATAAAAGGTCTTTCTCTCACCAAGATGAAAGTCAGAGTGAGGAAAGAAGGAGGGGTTTTCATCATTTGGGAGAAGCAAAAGTTCTAAACCAATGAAAAGTGTTAATTTTAGATCACATGACCTAGTATTACATCATTAGGAAACCAAAAGTGAAATGAACCAATGAAAAGTGTTATTACCGAGTCACATGACCTGCTGTGTTTACGTTACGCGGTCCGCGCCGCGCCGCGGATCGCTTCCGGTTCGCGTACCGCTGCGCTTCCGGGTACGCTAACGTAGCACGTCATATGACGTATCACGCGAAAACGCGAAACGTCATGCTGACGCGACGCGTCACGATGTTGTTTTCTAACGCGACAGTTGCGCAAACGGAACGTTTACCGGTTCGCGGACCGGGTCGCGGCTCCGAATTGAGCTAACGGGAAGCTAACCGGTTCGCGTACCGGGAGCGAAACAATAAAAATAATTTAAAACAAGCATTTACAATGCAACGGTTTCGCCTTTGCAAAAGTTAGAGCTATGAAAAAGGAAGGATAGAAGAGGGAAGAGTCTAGAAATGGTTATTTGGGAGATCATAGAAGTAAAATGAGGTTTGGGACAAGTCAGAGGGTGGAGGTAGAGCATACTACATGGTCACAATATCACAACTGCCCTCTTTTCAGTATTTGGGCCCCATTCTGTCCTGTTCCTGCTGCAAAAAAATGTGGAAAGTACAATAGACATGAATCTCCCAATGGGCTGCTTGTAATTTCTTTCGAACATATTTTCAGCTTTTTAATGCGTCAGGTCCAAAGCCAGTTTTGTTCTTTAAAATGTGTAGTTACATGTAGAAAGATCCATGTACTGATCTCAGCAACTCACTAGTTAACAACAAATATTTCCTTCCCTTATCTGTTAATGACTGACACATTTCATGCGACTCAAAGTTCCGGAGAATTTGAGAAGTTATTTATTCCTTTAATTCCGTTTGGAGTTTTGCTTGGGAAGATGATTGGGTCAAGCTTACTAAACAATGCATGCGCGGTCTGTTGCGAGCATATTGTGCATTACCATGGTCGCCTCATTAGTTACTCGGAAGTCTACAGCTGACAACCTGCTGACTCAACAATCCAATTTACCCTAAAAGCAGGCAGACGGCAGCTTGTTTTACAAGGCACCTCTGCAGCAGAAAGGTTATCTCGCCAACAGCTGACATGCTGGCTCAGCCTGTCTCTTTATATATTCAAAGGCTTACAATATATTTCTCCTCGTTCTGTTTGTTCCCTAGCAGCTGGGTCTAACTACCCAGCACGCCGCAAATAACGGTGTTACTCAACACAGCATACAATCCAACAGCTCGAATATGAGTCATGCTGGTGTTCTCGAACTAGGCCAGAATTGTGTAAAAGAACTAAATCTAGAACGTTGCTGAAAACACTTTGAATCACAAACAATGAAATAATGATATAATACATATAATGATTCAAAGTCTGCTTACCACACACCCCAGCTCTGTCCCTCATAAGCTTCCATCTTCCACAGACTGTTCTCCTGTCTCCATGTTACATCTAAAAGGGCGCTCACCTACTCCTGAAGAGGCAAACTCTGACACAAGCCCCACATTTTGAAATATTCTTCTAAGTTCATCAGCTCTAAAGCCCTTGCACACCCGCTATTCTGCCACCTCAAAATAGGCACCACATTCTATTTCCACACTCTGTCGAGCCAGGCCTGATTTCCTTGGGCTGTCTGTGCCATGATTTCTTAGTCTGTAGGCTCGGTGCTGCTGTGTTACTGGAACAGTGATAGTCAGCTTATCAGTTTTCATTGAAAGCAAGCACAATCACAGCCCACCACCACCACCCTGGTATGTCGACTGTCTGCGGCCTGCCGTGCACGGTCACGGTGCCGCCCCCATGATCCATCTCAATGACTCATCATGGACTCGACAGTCTCGACTGACTCAGACTCACTCACTTGCGCGAAGTTGCGATCGATCCGACTCTCTCTGTCTCACCAGCTCAGAGCTCACCCCAATCAAGTTGTGCGTGACGAGTCGACCTCTGACCTTGATGGCAGCAGGGGCTTCCAGTCGCACAGAGAGAGTGCCGCCCGGCGCAGGCGCCCAGAGCCACCTGACCCACCGCCACAGCCCAGTACTGTACTCCTACTACTGTAGCACTAGGAGGAAACAACAGGGCAGCTCTTGGAGGCCTGTTGGGCTGGGTAGGGTCAGTTATATGCCAGCGACAATTGACTTCTCTGCCCGAACGTGGGTGTCCGAGAGCGCCGATTCCATGCTAGATTTTCATTATAGTCACATAAAATGAACCAACGCACAAAGCAACTACAGGGTGAGTGGAAAGACAGCCCGCGGGTGGATTCGGCCCTTCTGGGTCCATGCTGGGTACCCTGTTGAACTGGCAGTGAGTGGGTCGTGTTCTTGTATCCTGTAGGCAGTGATGGCACACAAAAACGGGCCACACGTTGGTCCTTTCAAGCTGGCCCTTTTGGCTTTGCCAAACTGCCACAAATGCCAATCCAAAACTGACGCTGGACAGCCTAAGCCTAAGTTAATTTGCTTTTCGGGGGCACCAGGCACTTCCGGTATTTCACAGAGTCGCTGTCAAACAGCCTTCTTCGGCTTTCTGCTTTTTAAGGGCAGATCAGCAGCGCTGTTGGACGACGTCACAAGCCCAACTGCTTAGGCACTGCTACTAGGCTACCAGAAGGGCTGGGGCTGAGTCAGCCACACTTGACGGCCTCTGCAGTTGCCCTGCTGAGTTGACCTAGGGCTTAGCTATCTTGAGTGCGGCTGGTGCAGTGGCACCAGGACCTTCAGTTTTAGTTTCTCAATGCACCCTAAATAGGGCTTTATTCTACTAACAATCAGGGGGCAAGGATACCACGTCCCTTTCTTGCGCGCTAAAGCCATGTCACTCTTGCTACGTCACAGAGGGCAGCGGCCGGTGGAGAATCCGACGGTGCTGCGCTTTCCAGATGTTGACTGGATGCATCTCCTCCTACAGGTGCCTGGATTTTGAGATGATACGATCATTTTTTTTAAAGGTATTGGATAGAAACAAAACGCTACCACGGGAGAAAGGGACACAGGGTAGGGTATCAAATAGCAGCAAAATGAAGAGGAAGAAAGTACCTGCGAGTCAGTGGGCCGCCTCCTGTAGCAGGGCCAGGGCAGGCAAGGCAACAACGGTCGTTACGTGGCAAGAAAGAAGAATGGATGGTGCTGGAGGACTGGTCTCGGTCTCCACACCCGGACCTCGAGGCTCGACACGATGGAAGGGGGCGGCGTGCACTGCGCGCCGCGCGTAACGCGTCACCACCAGTGCGGCGGCGAGAGCGAGGGCTGGCCCAAAGTGTTACAGGGCCGTCATCATTGGTTGCGGCTGTGCGCACCGCGCACACTACCTAATTGACGGCCCTGTGAGCAAGTCTGGGACTGGGAGGGAGGTGGTACGTGGTGGGGGCCTGCCGCCCTGTACTCTCTGAGTCTGAGATAAACATGATGGATCATGATGACGTCAGACGTCGCTCGTGATCGGTGCCGGCCCGTGCTTGCTGATATGTTCTCCATCTCCATGACTCGCTCCATCGCATCTGCATGTCGACGGTGTACACGGACTGTCTGACTGTAATGCAAACTTAAGCAGAGCTGAGCCTGAGTGAGCACCGCCTGGCCACCGGGGTCACCGCGCGCCGCGGCCGCCCTAGTCACAGGCACACTACAGCACAGCTGAGCAGGTCAAGGTCACTGACTCACAGGCAGCAGGCCGCAACGGGCCGGGCCTCCGGCCTCCCCTCTCCAGTCACAGTGAGCGTGCCGGCCCGCCCACGGGCCGCGGCCGCCTCAGCCGCCTCAGATAAGGTGCCGCCTGGGGCGGACCGCCCCCCCCTAGCTACGCGGCTGCTTACAGGAGCTCTTAATGGGAAAGGACGGTACCAGCGCCAACCTGCAATAAGCGGTAGAAGGTCTATCCCAAAATAATAACAAGTCAGGTCCCGGGCCGCGCTGTGATTGGCTGACGTCACGGGGGTGTCCCGGGCCGGCAGCCAATCACAGCGCGGCCCGGGAATGACGTCACGGGGGTGTCCCGGGCCGGCAGCCAATCGAAGCGCGGCCCGGGACAAAGGGGCGGGGCTTAAAAAAAGCACCAGAAACGCCCCCGAATCGCGTTTTCGTGAGAAACCGCGATTGACAGCCTCTGTCTCCCAATGGCTAGCCTCCATTTATGGAGCTAGCCAATTGGAAACAGAGGCTGTCCTAACCTCACTATTGAAAACAACAGATTTCGATCTGGGAGGGGCTTCGCCCCTCGCCAGGTTACGAAACCTAAAAAATTGTATTAAAAACATGTAAAAAATATTTTTCGATTTAAAGAAGAATACATTGTAAAGGATTTGATATTTGCTATTAAAAAACCATTGAAATTCACTGAAAAAACCATAGGTTATAGACCATATATAGTTAGGAATTAGCATTTACAAAACCTTGAAAATTCACTGAAAAAACCATAGGTTATAGACCATATATAGTTAGGGATTAGCATTTACAAAACCTTATTTTACTCACACAAAACCATTGAAATTCCATATATAGTTAGTTGTACTAACTATATATCGCGCACCCGCAATCCACTGCTGATCATGTCACATATTACATCATTCATGACATGGTCAGTGACATCACTGATGACATCACTGATGACATCTCAAATGACATCACTGATGACATCACTGATGACATCTCAATGACATGACTGATGACATCACTGATGACATCACTGATGACATCACTGATGACATCTCAAATGTCTTACATATTGAAGAATGAGTGGATGTATAAGTGTCTGGATGAAGGATTTAGTAGGTGCGTGACTGACTGTATGAGTGAGTGATTAAATGTGTGTCACTGAGTGCATGGGTTAGTGAGTAAACTGTCTTAATTTGTGCATCATTATGTCTGTTGTTCTGTAAACTGCTGCATGTGTTGATCAGTAGCTATATGAGTAAGTATATGGGTTATTGATTGGTTGCCCAAGTATTTGTATGGGAGACTGAGTGTGTGTGTGGGTGGCTGGGAGGTGTATGACTGTGCATAGATGTGTAAGCAGTTGATTCACTAGATATATGGATTCAAAAGTGCATGTGGAAACAGGTGTATGGGCGGTTGACTGAGTGCATTGGTGAGTGAATGGATATCTGAGTGCTACATGTCAAAGTAAGAACATATGTAAAACACAGTACATGTGAGAGTTGACATATATAAATAACTGTGCATAAGAGCCAGTGAATGTGTGAGTGGCTGTATTGATCATTGTGAACTTGTATCAGGGATTGTAAAAGAGAGTAAATATGTGTTAGTATATGTTTGAATAAGTAAGGTATGTATAACTGTATAGTTGAGGAAATGGAGGTGTAATTGATTCTTTGCATGACTGAGTAGGTGTGTGAGTAACTCCATGGATGAGTGACAGTCTGTGAGTGTCTGTTTACACTGAGTGTATCTAAGGTTATTTTAGAGTCTGAAGAAGTTCATCGTATTATCACATGAATGATGTCATCAGTGATGTCATCAGTAATGTCAAATGAGATGTCATCAGTGATGTCATCAGTCATGTCATTGAGATGTCATCAGTGATGTCATCAGTGATGTCATTTGAGATGTCATCAGTGATGTCATCAGTGATGTCACTGACCATGTCATGAATGATGTAATATGTGACATGATCAGCAGTGGATTGCGGGTGCGCGATATATAGTTAGTACAACTAACTATATATGGAATTTCAATGGTTTTGTGTGAGTAAAATAAGGTTTTGTAAATGCTAATCCCTAACTATATATGGTCTATAACCTATGGTTTTTTCAGTGAATTTTCAAGGTTTTGTAAATGCTAATTCCTAACTATATATGGTCTATAACCTATGGTTTTTTCAGTGAATATATATATATATATATATATATATATATATATATATATATATATATATACGATAAACTAATAAACACAATTTAACAAAACAAATACAAAACAACAAGGCGGAACACTCCTGTGGGTACCATGGATGTCAACAACAGAGCCTGGAAAATAAAGCACAAAATAAGGATGTATGTAATGCGCATATCAAAAGAGTGAGACACAGAGAAGGAAAAAAAGCCAGAGAGAAAAAGAGAGGGAAGGAAAGAAAGGGAGTGAGAAAGGGAGAAGGAAGAGAGAGACAGAAGGAAAGGAATGGAGAGAGAAAGAGAAGAGAGAGAAAGAGAAAGAGAAGAGAGAGAAAGAGAAAGAGAAGAGAGAGAAAGAAAGAGAAAGAGAGAGAGAGAGAGAGAGAGAAAGGGAAAGGGAAAGGGAGAGAGAGAGAGAGAGAAAGGGAAAGGGAAAGGGGGAGAGAGAGAGAGAGAGAGAGAGAGAGAGGGAGAGAGAGAGATAGAGAGAGAGAGAGAGAGAGAGAGAGAGAGAGAGAGAGAGAGAGAGAGAGATAGAGAGACACACAGAGACTGCCCTCCCTGCGCTTCCAGGAGCAAATAATAACCTGATGCCGCCGGAGTGTGCAGCAGTGGGCACACCACGGGCCCGTCTAGATGTCGCTGAGTCTTGAGTCATGAATGGCGGAGACCACATCAGCTTCTGTGCTGATGTCGCTGAGTCCTGAATGGCGGAGACCACATCATCTTCTCCACGGCCCGGCAGATCTCACACATGCCGCTGAGTCCTCAGTCATCAATGGCGGTGACCACATCATCTTCTGCACGGCCTGGTAGATCTCACACATGTCGCTGAGTCCTGAGTCATCAATGGCGGAGACCAAATCAGGTTCTCTGCGGCCTGGCAGATCTCACACATGTCGCTGAGTTCTGAGTCATCAATGGCGGAGACCACATCAGCTTTTGGTGCTGCTAAGTCTGTGGAACTCAAGTCCGTGCCACATGGTGGTAGGCTCCTGATGGCCACATGAGCTTCAGGTGGCACTAACCCTGTGCATCTCAAGTCCGCGCCAAGGGGACGGTAGGCCCCTGACGACCATACAGCTCAGGGTGCGGCTAACCTTTTGCGCAACTTTTCAAGGACTCTTTATGGTTGAGACCTGTGGAGCGTCCGCCATCCAGTCAGCACCGGCAATAAAGGATGTGACGTTGTCGATCTATTATATTTGCGAGGTCACATGGCCGGTGACGCATGTGCCAGATGGGTGTGTTGTGTGTGCAAACCTGCCCTCAGGGAGTGGCTGTGAGGTGTTGAGAACTAGACCACTGACCTGCACACCACCAGTGAGTAGGCCTGCGACAGGTAGCTATGTGGGGACAATGTCTGAACGTAATCGGAGTGGCGTGGCATACAACGGAGCAGGGCAGGGATAGCTACAATGACGCGGACGGCTCGTAGTACTGCGTCTGAGTCGAGCGGACGGGCCGCAGCTGTCCCTCTGCGAGCCCTGGGTGCGAACTGTTCATAACTCACACTACATAAGTATTGAAGAATCATTTTGTGATTCAGTCCGTCAGCTGGCATCTGTCCGAGGCATTTGTGAAAACATATTGGAGTTCTTCCTGTGATAGATACCCCTTTGACGCTGCCTCTCCCCACATCAGCAGATAATGCACCCTCTTCCCACATCACCAACATACCCCCAACAACATTCTTGGGCCCGGAAGTGTCCCTCTTCGGTTGGACAAAGAAGAATCTTAGTCATGTATAGATTTACATTAAAAAAATATTTAAAGAAAAGAACAATAAATAAGACTGAAGGGAGTCTGGTGCTGTGGTCGCTGCCACGAAGTTGGGGTCACTGCCATTCAGGACTCAGGACACAGTTACACATGTGGGATTGGCTTGTGTTAAATAGGGTTAGCGGCAGCAGAAGCATTGAGACTGTATGAGCCTGTGATGGAGCCTGGAGTGGACGGCCTTACTGGGAGCAATGTGTGTTGTCTACTGGACTGCGTCAGGTGGAATCAGGACTCTGTCTGAAATGTGAGCTCTGCTGACCGTAGTGTAGGCCAGAGGTAGCGGTGAGCAAGGGCTCACAGCCACGTGCATACGTTGGTGGCCTCACCGGCCTGCGTAGTAGTGCAGGTTCAGTGGCACCAGGTGTCGCCAGCCTTCCATATGCAAATACCCCTCACTAATCGAATGAAGTGTAGTGCTGGGGTCACTGTTACGAAGTTCGGGTCACTGTTATTCAGGACTAAAGACACAACTACACATGTAGGATCGGCTTGTGTTAAAGAGGGTTAGGGGCTTACGTGTCGTCGGCCTTGCACATCGAAATATGCCTCACAAATCGAAGGGAGTATGGTGATGTGGACGCTGCCACGGACTTGGGGTCACTGCCATTCACGACTCAGGACACAGTTACACATGTGGGATCGGCTTGTGTTAAAGAGGGTTAGTGGGAGTACGTCTCGCTGGCCTTGCATATGTAAATATGCCTCACAAATCAAAGGGAGTATGGTGCTGTGGTCGCTGCCATGGACTTGGGGGTAGCTGTCATTCAGGACTCAGGACACAGTTACACATGTGGGATCGTCTACTGTTAAAGATGGTTAGTGGCAGTACGTCTCGCCGGCCTTGCATATCGAAATATGCCTCACTGATCGAAGGGAGTCTGCTGCTGTGGTCGCTACCAGGAATTTGGGGTCACTGCCATTTAGGACTCAGGACACAGTCACAGATGTGGGAATGGCTTGTGTTAAATAGGGTTGGTGGCACCAGAAGAATTGAGACTTTATGAGCCTGTGATGATGCTTGGTGTGGACGGTCCGCACTGGGAGCAATGTGTCTTGCCTACTGGACTGCGTCATATGGAATCAGGACTCTATCTCAATTGTAAGGCGTGCTCACCGTAGTGTAGGTCAGAGGTAGTGGTGTGCAAGGGTCCACAGACACGTGCATACTTTGGTGGCCCCACCTGCCTGCGTAGTGCAGGTTCAGTGGCACCACGTGTCGCTGGCCTTCCATATGCAAATTCCCCTCACTAATCTAAGGGAGTGTGGTGCTGTGGTCGCTGTCACGAAATTCGGGTCACTGCCATTCAGGACTCAGGACACAGTTACACATGTGAGATCGGCTTGTGTTAAAGAGGGTTAGTGATATTATCTTCCCCTTTGGCTGGTTCCAATGACATTCCTTGTTTGACCGAATTTGATCCGATAACAGTCACTGAAACACTGGAGGGCCTAAATAGAATAAAATCTGGCTCCCCTATGGACCCTTTCCCTCCCCGCCGTTGCACTAAAATTACGCCACTGCTAGCCAACTCTCTTACTATAATTTTTAACACCTCACTTGAGCAAGCTACTGTGCCGTCCAAATGGAAACACGCACAAGTTAAGCCAATTTTAAAGAAACCCTCTGATGTTCCGACATTACCAGCTCACTACCGGCCTATTTCTTTGCTACCCTTTTTTGGGAAAGTGTTGGAACATCTAGTAAACAAACGGCTCACGGCCTTTACAGAGTTACACGGGGTCCTGGATCCTTCCCAATCCGGTTTCCGTACGGCTCACAGCACCGAGACTGCGATCATCAAGATTGTGGATAATATCAGGCTTGCGGTGGGTAGAGGCGAATCAGCTGTCCTCATCCTCCTGGACCTATCCGCAGCATGTGATACCATCTCCCACAGCATCTTGATACATCGTCTGTGGGAGATAGGTATCAGAGGAAGGACCCTTGGTTGGCTTGAAAACTACCTTACAGGCCGCCTCACCACTGTTCGAGTCGATACTCTGGTCTCCAGTAGTCGCCCTGTAACAGTGGGGGTCCCCCAGGGGTCAATCCTAAGCCCACTGCTGTTTAACCTGTACTTAACCCCGCTGGCGAAAATCATTCACTCATACGGTTTTGAAACCGTATTGTACGCCGACGACACCCAACTGCTTATCACATGCGGTACAGACCATACTGGCACCCGCTCCCGTTTTAAAAACTGCATGATTGAGATAAGCAGTTGGATGAGTAACAACAAACTTTAATTGAACGCTAGTAAAACCGAAATCATCTTGTTCGGCAAAGCAGAGAAATGCTGGACACAAGATTGGTGGCCACCGGAACTGGGAGTATGTCCCTCCCCAAAATCAGCAGTGCGTAACTTAGGAATAACAATAGACTGTGCCCTGTCCATGAAAAATCATATTACCAAAGTGACAGGTACTTGTTATGGAATCATGCGCAGCCTCAGAAATATCTTCAAGTGGCTTCCCATAGAAGCCAGGAAACCCTTGGTACAGGGCCTGATCGTCAGCCATCTTGATTATGGCAATGCCCTGCATGCTGCACTCAGCGAGGACCTGCTTGCAAAACTGCAGACCCTCCAGAATGCAGCAGCCAGATTAGTCCTGGATCTGCCTCCCAGAACAGCTTCTGCGCCCTGTCTGAAAAAGCACCATTGGCTCCAATTCATCAGAGAAGCCATTTTAAGATCCTGAGTATAACTCACAATACTTTGTATAACAACGGGCCTAAATACCTCCAAAAGAAACTCAATTGGTATGTACCCAAAAGACCCTTAAGGTCCAGCAACAAATAATTTCTGATCCAACCACGTGTCCGGACCTCCAGATACGGGCATCGTTCTTTTTCCTATCTTGCCCCTTTGCTCTGGAACAAACTGCCTCCCCACCTCCTATCCATCACTGAACACAAACAATTCCGCAAAACTCTAAAAACCTGGCTCTTCCCAAAGTAAACTTGGCATATTGTATAAAGCCTCACATGTGGTCAAGCGCCTTGAGACCTCACAGTGATAAGTTGAGCTATATAAAAACCTTTGACATTGACATTGACATTGGGACTAAGTGTTGCCAGCCTTGCATATCGAAATATGCCTCACTGATCAAAGGGAGTGTGGTGCTATGGTCGCTGCCATGGACTTGGGGTCACTGCCATTCAGGACTCATGACACAGTTACACATGTGGGATCGGCTTGTGGGGAACCGGGTTAGTTGACACCACGCGTCCAAAATTCAAATTGCGAGCTCTGCTGCCCGCAGTGTAGACTGCTAATGAGTGTTTGTTTGTACTTTGTACTTGAAAATGAATTTGGTGATTGTACTAAAGCTATAACTAAAAATGTTCAAGAAGAAAGAATACTAAAAGGATATTATGTATATGTGAGACCTATAATAGTTACTTGCCTAGTGGACTCTGTAGATAATGAATGAAGAATCATTTTAATTGTGAGCCCTACTGAGTGCAGTGTAGGCATATCAAGAAAAGATTAAATAAGTATATAATACACTGACGAAGTGTTGTATTTACGGAGTACAATCTTTTTGTTAGAAATTAGCATTTAAAATTGGAATTGCGAGCTGTCCTACCCACAGTGTAGACTGCTATTCCATGTTGGTTTGCACTTGAAGATTAATTTGGTCATTATAGTAAAGCTATAACTGATATAAAAAACTTTCTTGAAGCAAGGATACTAAAAGGATAATATGTAGGGTGTAGGACTGTGATAGTTACTTGACTACTGGACTCTGTAGTTGCATATGGAAATACCTCTCACTAATCGAAGGGAGTGGTGATGTGGTTGGTACCATGGACTTGGGGTCACCGCCATTCAGGACTCAGGACACAGTTACACATGTGGGATCGGCTTGTGTTAGAGAGGGTTTGAGGGACTAAGGGTCGCCGGCCTGGCATATCGAAATATGCCTCACTGATCAAAGGGAGTGTGGTGCTGTGGTCGGTGCCACGGACTTGGGGTCAGTGCCATTAAGGACACAGTTACACATGTGGGATCGGCTTGTGTTAAAGAGGGTTAGTGGCACCACGTGTCGCCGCCGTTGCATATGGAAATATGCCTCACTGATCAAAGGGAGTCTGCTGCTGTGGTGGTCTTATGGAGCTGGGGTCACTGCCATACAGGACTCAGGACACAGTTCCACGTGTGGGATCGGCTTGTGTTGAAAACGGTTGGTGGCACCATGTGTCACCGGTCTTCACAGTGTAGGCCAGAGGAAGCGGTGAGCAAGGACCTACAGCCACGTGCATACGTTGGTGGCCCCACCGGCCTGCGTAATGCAGATTCAGTGGCACTACGTGTCGCTGACATTCCATATGCAAATATCCCTCACTGATTAAAGGGAGTCTGGTGCTATGGTCGCTGCCACAAAGTTGGGGTCGCTGCCATTCAGGACTCAGGACACAGTTACACATGTGGGCACATCTTGGATCTGCTTGTGTTGAACAGGGTTAGTTGCCACCAGGTGTCGCCGGTCTTCCACAGTGTAGGCCGGAGGCAGCGGTCAGCAAAGGCCCACAGGCACGTGACATTGACTTGGGTTGCACAGATTGAGAGCATTCGGTTTGCTAAACCCTTTATAGTCTCTTACACAATTTGCGTCGCTACTAATCTTGAGTGTAATCAGTGTAGGGCGGAGGCAGCGGTCAGGATGGGCGCACATCCACGTGGCGTTGAGTTGAGCTGCACAGTTAGTGGCACCTGGAGTACTCAGCATGTGCGCACCCTGCGATGATGCGTGGTCCCCACGTGCCGCACTGGAAGAAATGTCTTTTGTCTAATGAATTCTGCCTTGATAAGGCCACGTGGCGATGAATTATGGTGCAGTGAAATAGTAGCACCTGAAGCACACAGCGTACGTGTAGCCTGCGATGATACGTGGTCCAGACGGGTACCACTGGGAGCAACGTGTCTTGCAAACTGGACTGCGTCATCTGCAATCGCCACTGCATCTGAATTGTGAGCCCTGGTGTCCGCGGTGTAGATCGAAGGCAGTAGTAGGTACAGACATAAGTCTGCGGAGCTGTGCCGCTGGGTTCGCACGGGGCCTGTGTCGAAGAGGCTCGCGGTCATGGCGGCAGCCATGTGCCTGGGTGAGGACAGCCGCTCTGGCAGACTCGTTGGTCTTCCCACAAGTGAACCACGCCCAGGGCCTGGCCTATTTAGTCATACTCCTACGCTGGAGTGGCGTACGTTGGACCAGCCCAATCCGCTTCCAGGGGGGGGACAACACAGCTACATGACCGAGATCTTCCCCACTGCCTGAGGTAACATGGTTGCGTCCACTGTGCACTACACTACAGGTATCAATAGTATATCGCTGCAGGCGGGTGGTGCCAGAAATGCACAACCTGTTCAGTGTCTTCAAATTCCAGCAGGAGAAGCTGGAGGTTTTGATCCGAGTGTGTGCGCCCCAGGTAGTCTATACGCCGACAAACCGGGAGTAGCTCACAATGCCATCAATGCGGACGTGGAGGTCATGCTGTGAGGAATAAAAAGAATATACAAGCGCATCCGGGTTCAACGCTCTCCAGACGTCAGCTAAGCGCCAGTGCTGCAGCCATTCTCCCAGTACCTGGGCGTTAGACATGGGAACTGTACGGGGAAGCAGTGTGAAAGACCTGTCTAATGCCAGATTGGTGACAGCGTTGAAATCTCTCCCTATGAGCGAGGGGATGGTGCTCCAGCGGGCTAGCGCACCAGAATAAGTGCGTAAAAAGGTAATCTGGTCCTCTATTAGGTGCGCACGCATTCCCGAGTAATAAACGCTTCACATCCAACGTCTCCAGTACGAATATGTTGCATTCCCCGCCTCCTCCACCTCCATCTCCACTGCAAACACGTACTCTGTTGCAAATACCCAACCAAGCCATCGCCGCTGGGGCTTGCGGGCTTCAGGCAGTGTGATGTGTTTCCTGCAATAACGCAATGTGGGCTCACCTGCGCTTCAGGTAGGAATACACAGCGTAGCAAAGCAATGGCGTGTGCATGCCCCTCACATTCCAGGTGTTTATGTTAGTAACCGACGTGCATAGAATAGGTACATGGGGACCGCAGCAGGAGAGAGGAAGCATTGTATCCTGTCAAAAGCCTGCAGATGTGGGCAGCACCTGCAGGACAACATTGCTTGAAATATGCTCATGTTAAACAATAAGGTGAGGGGGAGAACGGGAGTATTGTAACACTGAACAGCAGAAGAGTGGAGGGACAAAGTGTATACCCAAACTGGCAAGAACGCCTTATGGTAACTGCTGGCAAGTAGCGTCAGCCAAATAGAGCTTAAGGCACTAGGGGGTTGAGAGTCTAGCACACCAGTACCCCACATGTCCACTGGAATGAGCACTCAGTGTCATTTGTATCAGTCTTCAGTCCAGCTGTGAGGGCAGGCGTCGAGCTTCCCAGACAGCCTTCCATCTCTCCGTCATTGGCACCATCTCAGACGGCGCACCAGAGGCCCACACGAATGCATCAGATATCTCCGCACCACATGCTCCATTTGGCAGTCAACACCTTAAATTGGGTCATCTGCCGTCTGACGATTCACATCCGGGGGCTCCCGAACTCTGCACCGGATGGCCACGTCGCACTGGAGCCATCATTGCTGGGGGAGCCCTCAGAGAAAGTGTCTGATCCTGTCTCTGAGTGCGATTGCGCTCGTAGCTGCTGCCTGCAGCGCCTTCTGCGTCTCTTGTAAAACCTGCTCCAGTTTGGAGGTGGCTTGTAGTTGTGGCAGCAGCTCAGTATGTGCTCTCTCCTACGTCTCCAACTACGGCTCGCTCCGCGGAAGGCAGCTTGTTGCGCAGACTCGTCACTCCCTGTCTGCAGCACCTGGTGACCAGTACATTCTAGCCATATCCACACCTCTTCAGCAGCATCAGAGAATCACGTGTTACCATCTGAGACCCCTAACAGCCTTGCCGGGAACAGGATGGAATATTTGATTCCCAACTCTCGGAGGCATTGCTTAACCACTAGAAACAACCCCCTCTGCACCCTCGTGGCATAGTCGGGGAAGAGGAGTACTGTGGCATTATCCACTTTCACCTCCCCCAGCTTGCGTACCTCCCTCAGGACAGCATCACAATTCCTGTAGTTAAGGAGGTGGAAGACAAAGGGTCTAGGACCTGCCCCCAGCAGCGGACGGCTCGCTGGCACTCGATGGGCCCTCTCCACAACAAAGAATAGGGAAGAGTGCACCTGCTGGCAGTAGGTCACGCAACCATGTCTCAGTATATGCCACTGCATCAGCTCCTTCTACTATCGACTTTACATGTGCCATTGCGATGATCTGCGCATAGCAGAGTGAAGTCGACTGTGGTTTTGTCGATGCTGCCCTCAAGGTAAGTGCGCGTTTGTTCGAGGGAGGTATCTATTTTCTCCACAACAGCGAGTACGGACTCTAGGGTGTCCACGGTCGCCTTCTCCGGTGGTTTGTGACCCCCAGCCGCTCTATCGGTCCATCGACACAGGGGAGCAGGCAGGTGTTGATGCCGCCCCCGTGCGCAGGCCGCCCATCATATGACAGGCCGTGCAGGGCAGGGTGGCCATCCGGCCCTTCTCCTCCAGTCAGGTGAATGCTAGCCAGAAATCTCGGTTCGGGCAACACAGATGGAGAACCCGTACACCCGAGAACGCATTAACAGGGGGCAAGGAAAGACAGTGTTGCCCGGTCGCCTCCTCCGATCTGACAATGGCGACTGGATACTGTGTTCCCTGGTGCTCTTTTGATTAACAGCGGATCAAGCTGTGCGCCCAAGGGTCTGGGCCCGAGCCGACCTCTGTGCCCCTGGCCACCAACAGCTGATATCAGAGATTAGAGGCAGTTAGTGGAGTCCCCCACCAGTCTTGTGTGGTGCTCTGGGCGATGTGGGTCCACTGCAGCACAGGGATTTCTATGGGAACTGTGTGCGCTACCTACAGGCGCTAGGCCTGGGCCCAAAACCACCACCGGGTCTCCTACGCTCCCCATCCCACCTTCTCCTCACCTGGACATTGACACCAGGGGCTCAATCCCCCGCGCCCTCTCTGAATCTGTGACTCAGCCAGGCCGGATTTCACAAGCCTGGGCACAGCAGTCGCCGCGTAGTCTGCTGGAGAATATCCCAATGCAGTTGATGCAACAGGGCCCTCTTAGGCGTCAAGTCATGGCACTCCCACCACACAAGTTCGGCACAGCTCAGGGGCCTCACCCTCCACAGCGTCCGGGCAACACAACCTTCAACTTGTGATGCAGAGACGTGCAGCCCACCATCAGCAATCTCCTCCGTGCACAGTGGTGTGGTGGTGGCGCTTGTTATGCAATGCAGGCCTCCCCATGCCAGCACACAGGAGGGTCTCTACCAATCACAGCTCCAAGGGGCACCATGCATCCTTCTCACATAGGTGAGCGCTGTGTTTCTATGTGATGGACCACACTTCACCACAAGGTAAGGGTGATCGCCGCCACCTTGATGTTTATTGCTGCATGCCACAGTCAGGCTGCAGCAACTCCACAGCACTGGTAGCTCCCACTCTGGGTCTCCGATGAGGCCCAGCGAGGCCTCCAGGCATTAGGGAACTGTCAGCACTTCCAGGCATTGGCCACACACCCGTAAGGGCCACTCTAGGTGATTGAGAGTCCAGGCGGCAGCGGTGTCTTCCTCTTCCGTTATCTGGCCTGCATTTCACGTAGCAGCAGCTACCTGTGACAGTCGACAGCCATGTAGCCAGCACACCATGCGGGGGTAGGGCCTGGGTTAGGACTGACTTTGCGCGCCCAACTCCTCTAAATTGCCACCAGCTCAGTGTTCCGCCATCTCATGAGGAACCCCTTTGCAGGCACAGATGGCACTGTTCGCGCATGTAATGGGTCAGATAACTGGGCCAGGATCCTGAGCCTAGCTGGAGTGTGTCCGCCTTCTTGGCTAGCCAGCCACGCCCCCCTAATTGACATGCTTTATCTTAAATTCTGAATCCTTGAAAGCTCCTGTGCTCATCTATCTGTGGAAAAAATATCACCATACATAAGCAATGACTTCACAATCAATGTCTTGGGAATTAGTCATTGATATTGGATAAATAAGTTTTGAATGTCAGATCATTCTCCAAGAATAAGTTACCTGCCTTGGTTAATGCCTTTTCTGGTAGGGGCTCTAACAACAGATTACTGACCTTTTGAATTTTCCCAGACACATACTGGATACAGAAACTGTTCAGCAATTTCCTAGCTCATCAACAGGTGCAGTCATGCGGCTCTGCGTTACTTCCGTCCACCCCAGATATGAAGTCGGAGCCTCACATATGCACCACCTCAGTGCACTGATGTCAGACTTTTACTGATCTCTGTCCATGCCATCAGGCACGGCGGTATGGAAATTAGAAAGTGCAGTGTGCAGATTTGGCACCTTGTTAATGGACAGTTTGTATCCATTCCACAGGACAAGGAGGAGAAAGGGTCGGTGGGGAATATGCGGTCAGAAATGAGTCTCTACCAGAAATGGTGTTACCGAAGGTAAGTCACAAGTTCTTCTAATACAGACTTCCAACCGCATATTCCTTGTCTTGTGAATAGATACCAAAGCAGTCCACCTCCTCTGGTGGTGGGTCTGTGGAATGACTCAAACCATGACATCCTGCAGGACAGATCGAGCAAAATGCCTGGCCCTCCAGACCTGCCTATCCAGCTAGTAATGCTTCTTTAACGTGTGAACTTCACAGCCTGGCAAATGTCCAGAACTGGAACACCAGCACAGTGGTAGCAGCCTTCACTCTGGTAGAGTGAGCATGCAAGCCTTCTGGCTGTATTGTTTCATGGCTAGCCCATAGCAGATCTTGATGCATAATACTATCCATCTCTTTTGCACTGTTTTTCCTTTCTTACTGGCCAGGAAGAAACCCAAAAAAGTTGGTCATTCTATCAGTAATCCCAGGTTCAGTCTAGATAGAAGCGATGTGCCATCTTAGAGTCAAGGTGATGACAACCTTTTACTCCTGGGAGGGGTGGGAAAGTGCATGGAAAGTTGGCAGGGTGATGGATTGCCATATAAGGAAATTAGTTAACTAACTTACGCAGGAAAGACACTTTTGTCTGGAGGACGAATTTGCCCTGGAAGAAATACATTCTCAAATATTTTCATCGTACATATAGGGAGAACGTCTTGGTAGGATAACTGAAACATGTGCATTCAACAGCAGCAACAGTTTGTCAAATGATTCCTCAATGTTGGGAATGGGAAAGCTTCACCGCAGATTTCTAATTAACTTGTGTGCTCACATTCTAGGTTCATAATGCAATGGGCACCATGTTGCTGAATATGAGATGTTCAATTTAAAGTCTCTTCCATGGAGCAGGTTGAAGCAAATAATCCTGGGGTGTTAAGTCAAATATGAAACCAGCTTTTCAAAATATGTGAAGGGAACTATAGGTTTTTTGCCATTTAAGGAACAGAATACTTTTTAAAGGTGCTACAAAAAGTTAGTGAGAGACATCCCCACCTAGGTCCAGCATCCCTTTTCCACATCTGTTCCCTAAGACTCTGCCACTCAATACCTCGTTAATTTTAAATTAGTAACATCTTGGTAATCACAGAAGGTGTTTTAATCTTCCATTTGAATGGGCATCTTTATACAGTTGATGTGCGCGCTCAAACTAGAGTTCCACTGCCCAAATACACTTGGGGGATTATTTACAAGCCCCTTGCGCCGCCGGTGCGTCACTGTTTCCCATATTAAAAGTGAGGCATCGAAGACGCAAGGGGTTTGTAAATAAGCCCCTTGGGGTTTAAGAACAATAAGACAAATTAGCACAATCATTGGAAAGTTAGGATTTGTCCAGCTAATCAAAAGTTAGAAGTTGGTCAACCAATGAGAATTCTTGTTTTATTTCAGTACGTTATGCATTTACTAAAAGTACTGCAAGTGGAAGAAATGCACGGAACTGTTACAAAATTGCAATTGCATTTGACCTATTGGTATTTTAAATGACAATGCCTTTCATCATTGCAAGTTTTTTAAAGACATACATTAAAGGCATTGTCATTTACAATGCCAATATCTCAAATCTCACAAATGCGAGACCTATTGCATTGCAAATGCTTGTTATCATTGCTTTGGCACCCTGCTCAACATCTGGAGGACAGAAGTTTTCTTCAAGATTTACAATTTGGCACAGGCTCCTTATAGGTATCTTATGTATGCAGACAATATCTTGCTCTTTGTCCGACACTCTACAGATAACCTCACTTCTCTCATATGAGAAGTTATTCGGCTCGATGGCCTTTACGGCATCCCCGTCAACTGGGCCAACTCTGCCCTTTTTCTCTTACTGAGGCTACGACGAGAGGTGTCCTGGAGTACCCCTTGTCCTGGTGTGAGAAATCTACCAAATATCTGAGAGTTAGACTGCACTGGTAGAAAGAAATGGTCATTTGCTAAAATTATGGGCCGGACGTTGACAAGCTGACCACACAGATTGAGCTGTGTATTAAATCCCCACTCTATGGCAGGTGGTGTTGCCATAGTTAAAGTGATAGTACTCCACTGTTTCTTATATTTATTCATGAACATACCGGTTCCCCTAACAGCTTTTTCGCCGCTATGAGGAGCCTCGTGCTCAGACTGATTTGGGCAGGTCGGGTCATACGCCTCATATTAAATGGAACACCTTGACGCTTCCTTATGAGAAGGGAGCATTTGGCTGCCGAATTTGTATTTCTATTTCAATTTCACTGCAGAGCAGTGTCACTTTGCATACCATTGGTATCATGTAGATGCCAGTTTACTTTAAGCACAGCCAGAGAGGAATCAAGCAAAGCACATCTTGTTGCCCTCTATACTCCCAATGGGCATACAGAGACACCCCTACAATATCCATACATTATCCACTACCAGCTGGGCATGGAGGAAACTCTGCCACCTCCTCGGTGGGGACTTGATCTACTCATCCACACTACCTCTGGCGCATAATCCTTGGCTATCCCTCGCCAACGGAAAGCTGGTGCAACATACAATCTAAACCATAAATTGCATATGGTTGAGGACCTTTCCGGATGGTCATGTCATCACACTCAGATACTGTCCACTTTGGGGACGCCACGCATACGGTTCACCTTATACTTCAATGATTGCACAACACGTTACAAGCTAGGCTACTCTCGTACCCACTGGAACCATAAGACCTCACCCATCGCTGACTTTAGGGATCACTGCTACAAAGGGGACGCGTCTGGTCTCCAGGCTGTACCAGGCATGAGTCGCCCTCAAGCCGGAGGGCGTCAAAAAGGTCAGGGCGGCATAGTAGCATGATCTAGGGCACTCGCTGCCAGGTAAGACCTGGCGCTATTGCTGTAGCAAAACAAACATTATCTCCCCAAACCATAGGCACAAGCTTTTGCACTATAATTATTTTCATTGTGCGAACACCACACCCTGCAGCCTGGCCAGAATAGATTTTCCACGGCCACACCATTGCCCAAAATTCCAGGCGGATGATTTCATACACCTGACTTAGACCTGCCCGCACATACAGGCGTACTGGACAAAAATCCACTTCTTGATATCCACCATTATTGGAATTACCCTTACACCTGACCCCTTACCTGCCTTTTTGGGCTACGTTAAGGATGTCCCGCTAGATGTGTTAAGATTCACTGCGATTGTACTATAGCTTGTAAAACGGGGCTGGCACTACGTTGGGGCAGCAAACACTGTCCCACTGAGGCCAACTGGCTGAAAACCATGATCTATTGTGACACTACAAGTGAAGTCTACACTTACCTGCAGCCCCCCACGTCGCAGCACAAAGATATATGGCAGCCACTGCGCAATTACTGATTGACCTTAGACTCCGATGTACCTTATTATTGAGATGATGGAATGCCTTCCCCCTAGTGGCCAGATATCCCCAGATCTAACATACTTTATGTAAATGAACCCATGCTCCAAACAAATGACTGGGTAACCTACCACTTAATGTCCTTCTGTGATCAACTACCTGCCCTTTATACATATTTGTCAACATTGCTCACTATTTATGCTTGACTGAAAACATGCTATCAGTATTAGACGATGGTCTGCTTGTTGTGGAGGCGTATTTTGTTAGTTGAGGTTAGGAAAATGAGAAATAAAGATTTTTTTTAAAAAAGATTGTTTAAAAAATATTATGGTCAAATGTTATTCGATAGCTCAATGTTATCAGTGTCAAAGACATAATGTCACTGCGATATCACAATTTGTGAGAGAGGTCAAATAGCACGTTACTTCTGCTCAGTGCTTAATTTGTAAAAGAATAAGTGCTGGTTTTCAAGCAGTGCTCCTGCACTGCTATTAAAAATCAGTGAAGTAAATACCAAGGCTGAATAGTGCTGAATTCACGTCAGGTCTCGTAAATCTACTTCCACATGCTGCTGCCTCTTTATCTCACTGTTGCCGCCCCCTGCTTTCTCCATTTGTGCAACTTTTTCCGTCTTTCTCTTGATCTTTCCTTCCCATTTGTGAGTTTTCCCTGTCTTACTTGCAGTCATTATCTGATTGGGAAAAATAAGTGCTGTTCCTCAAAAACTAGTGCCGGTGAACCAAACTGGCAACCATCGGCTCAAATTAAGCACTGCTTCTGCTAACCCATGTGTTTTAATCAATCAACTTGATGATTGGATATTATCAACAACATCTTCCAGATTAAGTACAAACAGGGCAATAACACTACCATCATCAAGTTGCACACATGCACACATTCATACATATGCTTACATAATCATAACTGTACATACGTGCACTACAGGTTTCACTGAAGGCTGATTTACTATATTCTGGGCACTGTTAACTGAAGCATGTTTTACTACACACCTCACTCCATGGCATGTACACCCTTAATAACATCCCAATGGCCATAAGCAGAACAATTTTTTGAATGTTAATGTCTCACATTTTATTAGTGCAGACAGCACTAACAGCAAGGTATATTTCGATTTAGACCATGTGTTAACGTTCTTATGGATTACTGAAACATGATGTTGCTTTCAAAGATATTTGACCATTGGCAGGAAAAAATATCACAAATATACTTCACTATACTTGGCATATAATGTAGTCCATATTCAGCTACAAACAAGTGCATATAACTATTAGTGTCCCATCACTAACAGAGTCCTTTCCGAAACCTGAGGTGGGAATTGTTGGACACTTAGACTGTATCAATGACTGCCATCTGCATAACAAGAAATGCTTTAGAGGCAAGCAAAGGCAAGTAATGGAACATGTATTTCTCACATGAATCCTCATCCACTTAAGGATTCAACAAACAGATATAGCAACTTACATCTCTCATTATCTTGGCAGCCTCCTTGATTCTTCCCAGTTTTCGAGCACACATTGCTAGTCGTCTTTTTATGTACACCAGGACGTTGGTGTCTCTTCCTACAAAAAATAAAGGAAAATCTGTTAGTCTAGTTAGTGAAAATCAGTCCCACATGTGAGATTTTATTAAACAGGGCATGAAAAAAATAGCAGAAGGGAATGAAAAATCAAGGCCAGTTCACAACTGTACAAGTCACTAGAAAGAAAGGATTATGTTATTTACCCTGTAAGCATCTATTCTTGGCATGTAGAGCTGCAGATTCACATACTGTGCATACTCCTGCCAATTAGTTGTTTTCCTGCAAGAGGGTGAGAATGGAGTAAGTAAGTGTAGTATAGAGATGTCCATGCGTGTATAATGTAAGTAATAAGGACTGCAATAACCAGAGGTGTCCGGGAAGGAGGAGGGTGCACATGAATTTACAGCTCTACATGGCAAGAACAGATGTTTACAGGGTAAGTAACATAATCTGTTCAAGGCATGTGTGCTGCAGATACATATGCTCTGCATAGACTGTATAGCAGTGCTCTCCCAAAGCAGTGGCTAACCAGTGGGTGTTGCGGTTGTTTGAAAGAGTGTTTTTAGCACAGCTTTTCTTACATTAGCTTGCTGATGTACTAAAACAGCCACACAATAATGTTTGGTAAATGTGGGTGGTGTGGACCATGTATCTGCCTTACATATGTCAGCTATGGGCATATTACCTATAAAGGCAATAGATGCTCCTATTTTGCGAGAAGAATGTGCTCTAGGAGGAATAGTTAAAGTTCTCTTAGCTTTAGCATAACATGTTTGAATACATTTAACAATCCATCTAGAAATACCAGATTTAGAGATAGGTTTTCCCTTATAAGGTGGAGCAAAGGCAGGAAAGGAAACACGAAGAACGACTATCTCTATGAAGTTGGAAGAACGGTTATTCTAAGGTTAGTGCCTGTACCTCACCAACACGTTTTAGTGCAGTGATAGCAATTAGAAAAGCAACCTTCCAAGAACAAAATTGTAACGGACAATTGCGCAATGGTTTAGAAGGTGGACCCATAAGCCTTGTTAAGGTTCCAGGCAGGTGCAGGTGGTACCCTGTGTGGCATTATTCTTTTAAGGCCTTCCATAAAAGCTTTAATCACTGGAACTTTGAATAAGGATAAATGTTGTCTGGTTTGCTGCAAGATGTAGTCGAATGGATGTGTAGGCTAGGCCTGCAACCTGTAGATGCAAAAGATAACAAATAATATGTTGTATAGATGCATCTATTGGATCAATTGTTATGACAATATATCCCAAACCCTTCTAGGTTTTCTTGCTTCTTTAAGAATTGTCATACAATCTGATGTTAGGTTTAGGTATCCAAATTCAATGATTTCAGAAGCCAAATCGCTAAGTTGAGCTCCTTGGGGTCTGGATGTCTGATTTTTCCATGGTTATGTGTGAGAGGGTTCAAAGTGAGGTGATGCTTCTGGGGAGGAACTACTGACAGTTCTAGTAGTGCGATAAATCATGGTTGACAAGACCATGTGGGAGCGAATAGAATTAGCGTGAGAAATGTCTGCTTGGGCTTCCAAGCCAGAAATAGAAGATCGGGGAGGCGGAAAAGCATAAGCAAATATTCCTGATCAGTTCATCCATAGTGCAGTTCCTTTGGATAGAGGGTGTGGGAACCTGGAGGCGAAGTCTAGGCATTTTGAGTTCTCACCAGTCGCAAAAAGTTCTATTTGTGGAAACTCCCATTTTTGGAAGTATGGAAGGGGAACTTGCGGGTGAAGTTCCCACTCATGGACTTGTTGCCGCATCCTGCTGAGGAGGTTGCAAAGTCATGGTCTGTCCCTGGAAGATGTTCTGCTATAAATTGGATTTGGTTATAAATTAGCCAACGCCAAATAGTCTGAGAGAGGCGTGACAGTTGTACGAATTGTGTCCCCCTCTCTGTTTTTTTTACATAGTACATTGTTGTCATATTGTCCGTCCGGACTAGGACAACTTTCCCTATCAGGTGAGGTAGAAATGCTTTCAACCCCAGCTGAACTGCTTGCAACTGTCGGTAGTTGAAGTGAAGGTTCTGCTGTTTGGTTGTCCAGAGACCCTGAACTTATAATGTTGTAAATGTGCACCCCATCCTGTGAGAGAT
This sequence comes from Lissotriton helveticus, assembly GCF_964261635.1. Lineage (NCBI taxonomy): Eukaryota > Metazoa > Chordata > Amphibia > Caudata > Salamandridae > Lissotriton > Lissotriton helveticus. Next base: position 1,478,420,246 of record NC_136065.1, read on the forward strand.
TAGTCTGTTGTGAGCAGGATCTGTGGAATATGGTTGATAAATGGCCACCCTTTTGATAGATTTTATGTGTTCCACCACTGCAGAGAGCGATGAGTGCGGCAGTCTACCAACTTTTAGCTAACCCTATGATTAATTCTACTGACGTGCTAAGCATTCTTGTTGTGGATACATATTTACCCTTGCATAAAGCACTATTGCAATGCATGAAGCCATCATCCCTGGTAATTGCATGAAGGTACTGAGTGGGAGATACTGGTTGTTTTGGAACTGTAGTATCAGTGTTTGAAAACTGTGTATTCTGGCTGTACTGGGATATGCTAGAGCCATTTGAGTGTTTAGAATTGCTCCTAGTTATGGTTGCAGTTGTGAGGGGGGAAGATGGGATGTGTGTGCATTGTTTGTAAATCCCAAATGACATAGAAAGTTTATGGTAGTTTGAATGTGTTGTAAACACTTAAGATTTATGTTGGCTTTTATGAGCCAATCGTCTAGGTATGGAAAGTCATGAATTTGCTGTCTTCGTAGATGAGCTGCTACTACTGCTAGGCATTTGGTGAACACTCTGGGTGGAGGTGTTACTCCAAATAGGAGTGCTTTGAACTGGTAATGCTTCGGTCCTATTACAAATCTGAGGTATTTGCGATGTGCTGGGTGAATGGGAATGTCAAAGTATGTGTCCTGTAAGTCCAGTGTTATTGCAAAAGCGGAAGCACCTGTTGTAGTGTGACCATATGGAAGTGTTCTTATGATATGTATAGGTTTAATGTCCTGAGCTCTAAGATTGGTCTTAATGAACCGTTTTGTTTGTGAATCTGGAAGTAGAGTGAGTACACCCCTGATCCTTGATGTTGTAGTGGAACAGGTTCTATAGCTCATTTTGTTAAAATAGCTTGTACTTCTTGTTTGAACAGATGTTGGTGCTGTAATGAGAGTTTGTGAGTGCGACGTAGGATATTGGGAGGGTTGTTTGTACGCTCCAGGGATAACCATGTTGGATAATGTCCTATACCCATTTGTCTGATGTTATTGATTGCCAAATAGGAAGAAATTGTTGCAGTCTTCCCCCGACTGGTGGTGAAGGATCGAGGGGAAGTGATATGAAGTCACTGCTTGTTGGGGGACAGAGAGGTACGTGTTGGTGTGCCTCTACCACTTCCTTTAAAATGTTTTCCTCTGTATCCACCCTTGTAGAATCGTCTAGAGGGAGAGGATTGTGTCTGGATTTTATATGAAGATGTGGCCACATCTGTGATATTACTTTTAAAGCCTCCTCTATAAAATGAGTAGCGAAAGGAGCCTCTGTTAGAAGGAAACTGGGGGGATCCCACAGATTTTGCCACTTCTGTATCTTTTTTCATTTTTTCTAGTGATTTGTCCACTTGAGGCCCAAAGAGGTGTTCTTATGTCATGTAGATAGGCTTTGCCTTCACACTGTGTTAAGTTAGCATGAGCTTATTAGAAGTTTAAAAGTCATTTTTCCTTTCTGCTGCTTCTGCACACAGCACATATTGTTATTAATGCTTTGAGCCTAGTAGAATATTTTGCTTCACACGAGAATAATATGTTTTCCTATAGTATCAACTTTGCTTGGTAAGCTATGTCTAAACAGTGAGTGCCGAGGCCTTCAAGGTTATTTCAACACTGTGGTTGTTGTTCGGTCTGATCAGTGCACGTCCTAGACATAACACATATGCAGCTGTGGCCAACCCTGGCTTTTGGTGCATTTAATAATGCACTGCGCAGAGCATGCATACACACTTGATGAATATTCGCATGCAGAGAGCTGGTGTAGAAGATGATGTGATCCCTTTCTACTAAGACCAGAGGTATGGGGCCGCCCTTCTAAAACCCAAAGAGACCTTATGTAGATATAATATAATATACTAGCAAGGGAGGGTAAGACTGAGGTGCCATTTAGCCTTCTTCCCTTTAGCATTTTAACATGCTTTCTCAGTTTGTATTTTATGGACTAGTAAGTATGCTGATAACCTTGTTGCTTATAATATGTTTGCTTGTATTATCTAAGATACTGCGCCTGAGAACAGGGCATTAGAAATAAATATTTCAAACTTGCACGTGTCTTCATTTACTCCTCGTTCTGGACTTGTATGTTAGTATAACGAAAGAGTGTTCATGTGTTCCACGTTACCTGAGGTGTTCTAAGTCCATGTTCTGGGTTGTCTAATCATTGGGGGTATGGAAGAACCAATGAGACACTGATTGCTAGTCTGGTAGGGGATTTTGGATACTGAGGTGAGTTTTGGTACACCCTAATTCACTGAGGGTCTAAGTCTCTATGCACAGTTTTGTGTAGAAGCAGAATCCCTGCGAGATGGCGCCCAACCATTGGTGGTATTATTACATGACGCTTGAGTAGTGCTTATATCAGTCCTTAACCCCCTTCACTATTGTTTCCGGAAGACAGTGTTGTCGGGCAAACCTACCAATAGTTACATAGGTCTTTTCAAGCTTGAATCTTTTCAAATGGTTTTCTTTTGAATTACTACCCAGTTGTGCTACGTAGTTTTTTGTTGTACCTCTTTCTTACTGTGTCACTATGGCTGACGTTGACATACCGCAGCATAGTCGAATTGCGGTTTGCAATCATTTGCAGGCTTATAACGTCGGGTTGGAGGGCATGGCAGTTATTATGGTAGTGAGTGCGGAAGTAGCTTACCCTTACGAAATTTTCTATTCGTGGATGACCTTCCCTTAAGTGAACGCAAATACTGGCGTGTTCAACACTTATACTGCTACTGCCGTGCCTCAGGAATATGTTCCATATAGGACACAGGAAGTTTCGATTAATGCTTGGCAGCATCGAGTTTGGTTTAATGGCGCCCTACCCCACACTTTGTTAGTCTCAAGGTTAGGTCCTTTGTCCATTCCAGGCGCTACCTGGCCTGTTTTGGCTGGATTTACACTGCATCCTCGACATCGAGCGGTTCGGATTTACGGCTGCTACATACAGTCACGATTAGTGTAATTAGGTCGTTAGTGCAATACATTACCCGCAATCTCCCGGGAGGGGCCCCAGGTGCAGCGGCGCTTCCAGCCAGACCGAGCGGTATGAAGCTTAGTCCTGTTATGGTTAATGCAGTGATGGGCAAGCACCACCAGGATAAGGATGATATGCCTTTCTGGCTTGCCGAGAAATTTGACCTGCTGGAAGCAGTATTTCCTAACACGACTCCTGTTGAAAAACACCGGATTCTGATAATTAGTTTACCTAAAGACTTGATACCAGAGGCAGGTGACTGAGTCTTGGGGTAAGATTTTTGTGGCGGTGTATACGAGGTGCTTCGGCACTACGTCGATGACCGTCCTTCGCTCGGTCATTAAACGTGTTCAAGATGAGCACGGACCTGAGGCAGCGGTTGAATTGGGTATGCGGCAGTTTTGACGTAGTTTCCGATCTCGTACTTGCGGATGTCAAGGGAGATGCGGTAAGCTTTCAGGTGTCTAATGCTTTGCAGGCTGTTACCGATGCCGATAAACCCCGCCAGTCACCGAGAATTATTACGGCGGCTTATAAAACCGTGGGCCGTAATAGTTTAGGTGTCAAGCCTTTCTCTACAAAAGAAAAGAAACAACCCCAAGGGCAGAAGTCGGAAACAGACGACCAGCCCAAGGCTTAGAAGCAAAATTGGCCGAAAAAACTAAAACAGGGTAAACAACAACAACAGAAACAGGGGTCACGTCCTGCATCACCAGTGCCTGCACCTACAGAACGTGTTTATGACTTGCGCGATCGGGCAACGATAAAATCTCCCGATCGTTTTCAGGTTTCTGAACAACGCTCTCCTCGTTCTTTTCAGGACTCATTGGCCTCATCGACCGGTGGTGGAGGAGGCGGCAGAGGTCGGGGTGGCCAGCAGGGACGCGACCAGCCCCGCTCAAAAGAAAGTAAAATTGCCCCCTCTCCAGTTATTTTAAATTGAGGATCAAATACACTCTTATTTTAATTCGGTCCGGTATATTTATTCATACCTTTTAATCATATTCTTTTGTACAAAAAACGTTTCAAATGGCAGAAAGAGAATACACCAAACAAACAATTACTGACAAAACTTATTAGATGAACAATTAACAAAAAAACATTCACGAAATTATCAAACAATAAATATACACAATACATCCAACATTCACTATACATTGCAGTGCAGAATTTTGCAATATATGAGATCAAATCAATGATCAAACTTCTTTACATAAACAAGAATGAAATTACTACATTCAAAGAGCAAATAGAGGCATGTATCACAATTATCCTGAAACACTTTAGTTGTTACAATTCGCTCTTGCTGGGGTAGCCGACACGTTTCAAGTTTGGACCATGAGTGTCCAAACCATCTTCAGGGCTTTGTATTATTCTGTGTGATACTATGTGGTTTAACTTCTATCACTAGGCACGACTCTTTTCCTCAACTGTCAGGCAGTGCTCTGTGTTCAGCGAGCAACAGTCTTGAACTGCGCTATCTTGCGTTGCACCGGGGGGCGGGAGAATGTCTTGTTCCTTGTTCTTATGATCCTTCAAATCATGTAAGGATACCAGTCAAAGGCCTTTGTTTTCTTTCTTTCTCTTTAAGTCCTCCACGTCTACCTGAATCTTCGATAGAGCAAGGCGTCGCCTCTCGCCTCCCGTCTACCGCCCCGTCCGGGGCTGTAGGAAAAACGGCCTCGCCTTCTGTTTAGTGCTTGGCGGGTTCCGCTTGGGATAACAAATCTCCCGTTCTGCATTCGCAGTGTGCTCTTTTTCTGTTATGCTCCTCGGTTGCTACTAGCTCGCTGCCTGACAGTTGAGGAAAAGAGTCGTGCCTAGTGATAGAAGTGAAACCACATAGTATCACACAGAATAATACAAAGCCCTGAAGATGGTTTGGACACTCATGGTCCAAACTTGAAACGCGTCGGCTACCCCAGCAAGAGCGAATTGTAACAACTAAAGTGTTTCAGGATAATTGTGATACATGCCTCTATTTGCTCTTTGAATGTAGTAATTTCATTCTTGTTTATGTAAAGAAGTTTGATCATTGATTTGATCTCATATATTGCAAAATTCTGCACTGCAATGTATAGTGAATGTTGGATGTATTGTGTATATTTATTGTTTGATAATTTCGTGAATATGTTTTTTTGTTAATTGTTCATCTAATAAGTTTTGTCAGTAATTGTTTGTTTGGTGTATTCTCTTTCTGCCATTTGAAACGTTTTTTGTACAAAAGAATATGATTAAAAGGTATGAATAAATATACCGGACCGAATTAAAATAAGAGTGTATTTGGTCCTCAATTTAAAATAACTGGAGAGGGGGCAATTTTTTGTGTATTACAAGTATATAGGGCCCAGCCCTCCTTCAGCCCCACCAAGGGTCTACCTCCTTTTTGTGTTCGAAAGAAAGTAAAGGCAAGCAGGACGATTCAACACCGAAAAGGGAATATGCTACTTACCAGTATGCATCTGTTCTTGGCATGTAGGGCTGCTGACATTCATATCTGTGCATAGATCGCCGCCTAGTGTTGGGTCCGGATGATTGCACTTTGTTGTCTTGGAAGAGTCTTCTAAGTATCACATGATAGGTGACTCCTCCCCTAGACTACAGTGCGCATGGGCATCTTCTCCATCCTCAGATTGTTTTTTCGCCATTGTGGCAGAGATGGAGATAGGAAAGTAAGAGATGGCCATACCAAAGATAATGCTGCGGCTGCTACAGTCACCGGGGAGGAGGGCGGGCGATATGAATGTCAGCAGCCCTACATGCCAAGAACAGATGCATACTGGTAAGTAGCATATTCCGTTCGAGGCATGTGGGCTGCTGAATTCATATCTGTGCATAGACTGTATAGCAGTATCTCCTCCAGCGGTGGCCACCTGTGCCAGCTGCAGCAGTTTGAAAAAGAGTTTTGAGGACAGTCTGGCCTACAGCAGCTTGCTGTTTTGCTTGCACATCTACACAGTAGTGTTTTGTGAAGGTGTGTATGGTGGTCCATGTGGCTGCCTTACAGATGTCTTCGAGAGGAATATTTCCTAGGAAAGCCATGGATGCCTCCATTTTTCTTCAGAGTGTGCTCTTGGGGGGACGGTTAAAGTGTGTTTTGCCTTTTGATAACATATTTGAATGCATTTAACTATCCAACTGGCTATTCCTGACTTTGAAATAGGATTTCCTTTGTGTTGTGGTGCAAAAGCAACAAATAGTTGTTTTGTCTTTCTAAATGATTTAGTTCTGTCTATGTAATAAAGTAGGGCTCTCTTCACATCTAATGTGTGTAGGACTCTCTCAGCTACTGACTGTGGATTTTGAAAGAATACAGGCAGTTCTATTGATTGGTTGAATTGGAAATTGGATACAACCTTAGGCATGAACTTGGGGTTGGTTCTAAGAACAACCCTGTTGGCATGTACTTGCATGAAAGGTTCTTGGATTGTTAACGCTTGTAATTCGCTCACTCTTCTGAGTGAGGTAATGGCAACCAAGAATGCAACCTTCCACGTTAGGAATTGTAGTTCGCATGAGTGTAGAGGTTCGAAAGGAGGGCCCATAAGTCTGGTAAGTACTATATTTAGATTCCAGACTGGGAAGGGGGGGTGTCTTGGAGGGATCACCCTTTTCAAACCCTCCATGAAGGCTTTGATTGCTGGTACTCTAAACAGTGAAAGGTGTTGCCTGTTTTGAAGGTATGCTGCTATAGCAGCGAGGTGTAGTCGTATAGAAGAGTATGCTAAGTTACATCTTTGTAAATGCAGCAGGTAACATATAATGTTTTGTATGGAAGCGTCTAATGGGTTGATTTGGTTATTGTTGCAGTAAATAACAAATCTCTTCCATTTAGCGGCATAGCACGCTCGTGTGGTTGGTCGTCTTGCCTCCCTAATGATGTTTATGCAGTCTGGGGGCAAGTTAAGGTATCCGAACTCTAAGACCTCAGGAGCCAGATCGCTAGGTTCATCTGATTGAGATCTGGGTGTCTGATTTCTCCATGGTTCTGAGTTAGAAGATGGGGAGCAAGGCACAGTCTTTGATGAGGAACTACTGAACGTTCCAGGAACGTTGTGTACCAAGGTTGTCTCGCCCATGTGGGAGCAACGAGGATTAGCGTGAGTGAGTGTTGCCGCAGTTTCCGTGCCACCAGCGGGATCAACGGTGCTGGGGGAAAAGCGTACGCAAATCTGTCTGACCAGTTCATCCATATCGCATTGCCCTGTGACAACGGATGTGGGAACCTGGCGGCAAAGTACTGGCATTTGGAGTTTTCTTTTGTGGCAAACAGGTCTATTTCTGGGTGACACCACTGTTGGAAGAATGGTTGGAGAACTTGAGGGTGAATCTCCCATTCGTGTAGTTGTTGGCTGTGCTTGCTGAGCAGGTCGGCAATCTGATGGTCCTTCCCTGGAAGGTGTTCTGCTAGGAGAAAAATGTTTTTGGGAATCGCCTACTTCCATATGCTTTGTGCTAGATGGGACAGCTGTGGAAAGTGCGTTCCTCCCTGTTTCTGGATATAGTACATTGCGGTCATGTTGTCCGTCCGGATCAACACCGTCTTGCTGTACAAGTACTTCTGAAATGCTTTCAGGGCTAGGAATATTGCTAGCAATTCTAGTTGGTTGATATGCAGCTTCTTCTGTTTGTTTGTCCAGAGCCCTTGTACTGTGTATTGAAGGAGATGGGCTCCCCAGCCGGTCAGTGATGCGTCCGCTGTTAGTACTAGTTGTGGAACAGTCGCCCCTTGGAAAGGTTTTGTGGGTTCCACCACTGCAGAGAGTTGTGAGCGCGACTGTCTACCAACACTAGGTCTTTTAGTTGTCCTCGAGCTTGGTTCCATTGCCGTGCTAGGCATTCTTGTAATGGGCGCATCTGGAGTCTGGCATGGGGGACAATGAATATGCAGGAGGCCATCATGCCTATGAGCTGCATAAAGGTTCGAGCTGGCAGAGTGTTGTGGCAGGAATTTGCAAATGAGTATCTGCATGCTGGCTATCCTTGCTGAGTTTGGATATGCTTTTGCCACTGAGGTATTTATAGTGGCTCCCAGGTACTGCTGTGCGTGGGATGGTTGCAGATGCGATTTTGGGTAGTTGATGGAAAACCCTAGACTGTGTAGCAACTGAAGTGTTTGAGATGTGTGCGCTGCGCACTGTTGGTACGATTTCGCTTGTATAAGCGAATCATCCAGATAGGGGTACACATGGATGTGTTGCCTCCTGAGATGTGCTGCCACTGTCGCTAAGCATTTTGTAAACACCCTTGGAGCCGTGGTAACCCCGAAGGGCAAAACCTTGAATTGGTAGTGTTGACCTTCTATTGTGAACATGAGGTATTTTCTGTGGGCTGGATGGATGGGTATGTGAAAATACGCATCCTTGAGGTCCAGTGTTGCTAGGAAATCTCCTTGTTGGAGCAACGGGAGCACTTGCTGTAGTGTGATCATATGGAAGTGTTCCGATAGTATATATTGATTTAGTGGTCTGAGGTCCAATATTGGTCTGAGGGAGCCGTCCTTTTTGGGAATAAGGAAGTACAGGGAGTATACTCCTGTCCCTTGCTGGTGGAAAGGGACTGGCTCTATGGCCCCCTTTTCCAGTATGCATTTCACCTCTTGTTGGAGCAGGGTGATGTGTTCCGTGGACATAGGATGATGTCTGGGTGGTATGTTTGGTGGTGTAGAAGTCAGTTCTAGGCAATAACCAAACTGGATAATTTCTCTCACCCACCTGTCCGTGGTAATTGCGTGCCAGACAGGTAAGAACTGTTGGGAGTCTGCCTCCGACCGGTGTTAAGTGGTCTGGAGGCAGCGTAATGAAGTCACTGTTTTGTGGCAGTGGAGGCTGTTATTGCCTCCACGTCCTCTTCCCTTATTACTGTTGCCCCTATAACCTCCTCTGTTTGTGTTCTTGTTGCAGGAACGTTGTGTGTTACTTTTGTATGAGGCAGATGTTTGCGAGGTATTTCCTTGTGTAGTTGCCCTGTATGAGGAGCGCCGAAAGGAGCCTCTGTGTTGCTGAAATTGCAATGCCCCCATTGATTTTGCGGTTTCTGTGTCTTTTCATTTTATCCAAAATGGTGTCGACAGCAGGGCCAAATAGAAAATCTTGATTGACAGGTTGGTTAAGAATGGTGGACTGCACCCAATTTTTAAAACCGGAAATACGCAGCCATGCATGTCTGCGTAATAAGACGCTAGTGTTAATTGACCTAGCTGCGGTGTCTGCTGCGTCAAGCGCACATTTGATGGAGGCATTTGTTATAAATTTTCCCTCTTGTATGAGGTCATCAGCTTGTGCTTTAAAGGGCTCAGGCAGGTGTTGCATTAGGCTTTCGAGTTGATCATAAAGCGCCCTGTCGTAAGGAGCCAGTAGGACTTGTGTATTAGCAATCCTCCATGAGTTGGAGGCTTGTGCTGCTACCCTTTTGCCTGATGCCTCCAGCATTTTTGACTCTTTGTCAGGGGGAGGTGCTTCCCCTGTTTGGGAGTTGGCCCGTTTACGTGCATTAGCCACTACCAGGGAGTCTAGTGGTAACTGTCCCCCTGATGTAAGTAGGGTCTGTAGGAGCTGCCCTATACTTCTTTTCTATTCTTGGGTTAATTACCCGTGCCCTGGCTGTATCCTTAAATATGTCAGGTGCATGTTTCAGGACTCCTTTTAACATGGGAAGTGTCCTAACACTTTTTTCTGAAGTGGGGAAGGTGTCAAATAAGAAGTCTTCCTCAACAGGGTCATTATGCATATTTACATTGTGGAATTGTGCTGCCCTGTCTATGAGTTGATTAAAGACTACAGTGTCATCTGTAGGTGACGGCTTAGTAGGATAAGAGGGTACATCAGGGATGGGGTGGGTGTTGTAAGGGTCTTTTGGCTCCTCCCATGGTTCCTCTTGTGGTTGAGGATCTTGTGGGAAATCATATTGAGGTTGTGGCTCATCCCCCATGTTACCCTCATTGTCCCCGTGGTGAGAAGGAGAGTAAGGAAATTAAGGATTAAAGGGTGTAGTAGGCATGATAGGCTGAATGAAGGGTCTAGAGGGAAAAGTCCCAAAGTCCTTTTTCTTCAATGGAATAGGGGAATGTGAGCCAGAGTCCAAAGGCCTCTTCTTTCTGTGCAGGATGGTAACTTTACCAGTGTCTGGATTGATGTATATTTTAGCTTGGTCGTCTGATGGATCTGGGTGGAAGAGTTCTTCTTCTACAGTCCTGGGTTGAGTGTTAGCCTTTTTTGGGTCAGTAACACTTTCTTTTTCGACAACCTTTGGTGTTTTTTTGCTTTTTTCCGGCTCGGGCCCTTGTCCGGGGTCGACGAGTTATTTGGGGTCGACTGGAGCTTTCGGGTCGATGCGTTTTTTGTGCTCCGTAGGCTTTTTAGAATGAGTGTCCTTTTCCGAGTCGACGTTCTTCTTTGGATCGACTGGTGTTTTCGGAGCACTTATCTTTGGGTCGACAGGTTTTTCCGGCCGTGCTACGGGCTTCGGTACAGTCCCCTTTTTTTCGGCGACCTTCGACGGGTCGGTGGATTTTGGACCGGTAGGCTTATTCGGTGCGGCGACCTTCTTCGGTTCGGCGCCCTTAGGCTTCGTGCCCCTGTTCGGTTCGACTACCTCTTTGGGGTCGACGTTTTTAGGCTGAGCGGCCTTCTTGTGGTCGACAGTCTTTTTTGGGTCGACGCTTTTTGGCTCTACGGCCTTTTACGGGTCGACGCCCTTCAGGTCAACGACTTTTTTTGGCTCTGGAACCTTCTTCAGGGTGATGGTACTTGGCCCGGGGGTCTCTGAAGGTTTCGGTTTCGATTTCGGAGCCGAGCCGGATGGCAGGGCTGGCGAAACTTTTTTAGGATCTTGGCTAAGGCCTTTTGGCGATGCCTCGACCGGAGCCTTTGGTAACAGGCTTATTGGTGTCGGGCTGTGTACTCACGATTTGCCCCGGCGGGATCTCGTCATCGGAGTCCGAGTAGTCCTCGACGGTGACGATCTCTAGGTCAGAGTCTTGAGCGTCCGGTAGTTCCTGGTCATCATCGAAGATGTTGTGCCGTTCCGGTGCCTGTCGCTGCATTTCTTGCCTGGCGGCCCGTCGGATCCGTATTGTTTTCTTCGACCAAAACTGGGCGCAGGCCGGGCAGGTTTCTTCCCTATGGTCTGGGGAAAGGCACTTGTTGCATACTGAGTGTTTGTCAGTATGTGGGAACTTGGAGTGGCATTGTGGGCACCTTTTAAAAGGGCTTCTTTCCATCGACGGTCGGCTCACGTGGCGTCGAAAAGGCCCAATGGCCCGCGTCGACGACCGATGGAAGATGGAAAGCTGGATCGAGTAGAGGGGTACAGAACGAGAACAATACCGTCGAAGTTGAAGGCCTTTTGGCCTTTAGAAAGTTTTGTTTTCGATTCTGAAGTTGGAGTTTTGGAGTTAGCATCCGAACCCAATGGCGGAAAAAAACAATCTGAGGATGGAGAAGATGCCCATGCGCACTGTAGTCTAGGGGAGGAGTCACCTATCTCGTGATACTTCGAAGACTCTTCCAAGACAACAAAGTGCAATCATCCGGACCCAACACTAGGCGGCGATCTATGCACAGATATGAATTCAGCAGCCCACATGCCTCGAACACACCAGTTTCAGAAAAAGAAAGTTGCCGCTTTAACAGCGAGATATGCCACAGATAGTGGGAACGCAGCTTCGGAATCTGACATGGGCTCTGACCTTGCTGGACAGCGCGCGGAGATTACCATAGTACGAGAGGCCCTGCGTCCACTACTGAATGTGACAGCGACTGACCAGTATGTTGTTGTGGAGACAGCTGATACCAGAGTAGCTCCCCTTGATAGACTTTATAACATTGTCCTTTTAATTGAAGGTGACATACAACGTACCATAAAAGGGGTATTTTGGGAAAATCTTACAACTACCTATGACATTTTGTTAGCGGAGGCTGACTGGCCCCCACCTTTTGTCCTCGCAGCTCCGAGAGGGGAGGAGGTGATCCTCCCTAGTTTTGCGCACACTGTCTCAAAGGAGCATGCGCTGAATTTTGCAGAAGAGTGGGATAAAGCCCTTGTGCCGGCTCTCTACCGTACACACTGTGGTTGGGATACATTTTCCCCACACCACGAGATTCCCTTATGGTCTATGCCACAGCCTCAACCTCAATATCCCATCCGACGCGAAGCTAAGGCTTCCGTTGCGGAAATCCTTGAACAATTGGAATATCAAGGTGTAATTGAAACTTGTGTGGCACCGATGAATAACCCTCTTTTTACTGTGACCAAGCCAGACGGCTCGTACCATTTGGTATTGGATTACAGGCATGTGAACTCGCATTGTCGTACCTGTGCAGTACAGAATACCCACGGCTCTGCTTTAGTGGACGGTCTTGTGCGAAAACGGTTTAAAACAACACGTGACATTTCCAAACTTTTTTTGGCCCACAATTTGGATGGTCTTAGTTCCCAATGGACCAGTTTTACAAGTGGTGGCAAACAGCGCCAATACAAACGTTTACCAATGTGCTATAAGAATAGTCCAGGCGTGTTTGCTGCCCGCATTGTCTTTCTCTTACAGAGAGGGTACGGATGCGTGTTCGAATGTGGATGACATATATCTCACAGACGACGAGCTTTGGACGCATCTGTGTTGCGTTGACCGCATAATTTCTAACTTTGCGGACTTTGGTTACAAATTCAATTTTGCAAAGTCTCACACTGCAGAGTACACAGTGTTGTTTCTGGGCTACGAGCTCAACAATGAAGGACGAGGATTGGCTCCTCACTTCTTGGAGAAATGCGCACAACTGCGTGCTCCAACAACTCTGAAAAAGTTACAGTCCTGGCTGGGAATTTTGAATTTCGGGCGTACATACATTCCGGAATATGCCCAGCGCATCAAGCCTTTGTATGCTTTGATACAACCAACTTTTACCACATCTTGCTGGCTGCCAGAACATTCAGCTATTTTGCAATCTTTGCAGGCTGATCTTCTAGAATCTAAATTCTTACTGACTCGTGATAACCACACCAACCTGGTGATAAGAAATATCCCTGGGACGGTGGGTTTCACGTACCTTACTTTTAACGAAGTAGACACAGTACCTATTGCTTACAAGTCACACTTGTACACTTCGGCTGAAATGCGGTTTTCACTGTGGAAAAAGTTTTGACAGCAGTGCAAATGGCGATTCTTAAAGAACGTGCACTGTCGCAGGGAAAACGCATGTTGTTACCCCGTATCCTGCGCTAGAGGCAGTGACGTAAGCCAGTGTACCGAATTCTAAAGCTTTGCACCCACGGTGGATACAATGGGCAGCATCGTTGACGTCTCCGGATGTCACATTTATTTTTGATGCCTCCCTACAGTCGCAAGAGTTTTTGCAGTATGAATTTGTTCATCCTGCGCCTTTGACCATGCGGCCTTTGGAGGATTTCCATTGCATCATATACACTGATGGTTCAGCGCAAGTTGCGCATGGGTCTAAGCACGCATATGTTTCAGCTTGCGCCATTGTGGTAGGTGCCATGGTGAATGATGAGTTCAAATCCAGGGTCGTGCACACGCAGACTTTAGGGGACTGCACCGCACAATCGGCAGAGCTTCGTGCTCTGATGCTTGCATTGGAGTACGCTGATCCTAGTGTGACGACTTCTATTGTGAGTGATTCTTACTACTGTGTCCAGTCTTACAACCAGAACCTGTTCTTTTGTAATCAGAATGATTTTCGTGATTCCAAGGGTACCACAATAAAACATAAAATGATCTGGGTCTGAGTGGCTGAGCCTAAAGAGCAGTTGCCACTCATGTTTGTAATTCATACTCTCGGTCATCAGCGCGTGGGAGTTCACGCTGTTGGCAATTCTTTGGCCGTAGAGGCCGCAAAATCAACATATTTGGTTGCGGCAGTTACACGTTCCAAAAGTAAGATCGATGATGATATCTTGGCAGCCGTTGCTGCGACTGAGAAGGGAAGTAAATATCCTAAGGGGTTCTCTTCAAAGTATTCATACCACTTAAGTCCTGATAAAGTACCTTATGTGAAAATACCGGACATTGGTGAAAGGTTAATTCCCAACGGGACCGCAGGCCAGCGCTGATTACTGCAGCACATGAAGGTGTTGCGTCTGCGCATGCGGGCGTTTTGGCTACTGTATCTCAGTTACAACAACGTTTATGGTGGCGGGACTGTACAAACAGACGCGTGATTATGTCCTTCAATGTGACATTTGCCAGCAGATTAAGCCTTCAACTGCTACGCGTCCACACCAGACACAGTTGTACATTTCTAATAAACCACTTGGGTGTTTTTATTTAGATCACTGCGGTCCTTTTTCTTCTGACACTGCGTATAAGTATATCTTAGTAGCAGTTGATTGATGCACACGCTTTGTGTGGGTTTGGCCACACCGCAGCGCTGATTCACGAACTGTCATAAGAGACTTGTGTGTCTTTGTAGGGATTTTTGCCTGTGGTACCTTCCATTCGGATCAGGGTCCGGCTTTCACCTTTAAGGTGTATAAGGATGCCCTGACTTCGTTGGGGGTCCAAGTCAAGTTTTCGTCTCCATACAGACCTGAGGGTAATAGTGTTGTGGAACGAATAAACCGAGATTTAAAGCAGTCTTTGACAGCTCGAGTTATAGGCACTGGCAGGAATTGGCTGGCCCACCTCAATAGCGTGCTCTAAATAATCTCCCTAGAAGGTCTCTGGGTGGGCGGACCCCATACGAAATGCTCTTTGGTATCAAGATGTTTGTACCGGACCTTGACGGTCTACACCAGGCGGCTGTTGCTGCCTCCTTTGACGTAGATGAACATTGCAATGTTTTACAGAATCTACAAGCGACAAGAGACAGTCTTGCAAAGGAACATTTGCCCTCCACCTCGGATGATGCGTTGCAGATCCCGGTAGTTGGCTGGCTACCCCAAGTTCGAGAACTGGTTTGAGAGAAGATCGAAAACAAGAAAGAATTTGGTCCCTCTTATCAAGCTCCAGTTCCGGTGTGTGGTGTGAAGGGCACAAGAACTGTCATTTTACCACCACTTCCAGGTCAAAAGGAAAACAGGTATATCTCCATTGACAATGTCAAGATACAGAGTGACCGATTCTTCTTAGTATGACACCGGAAGTCTCATGTCCTTTGATTTTGAGAAATTCTGTTTTGGCCCAGACTTCTGATCCAGTGCCCGATATTGCCCTCGAGATGCCTGCAATTTCTAGTCCTTTATTGAGTACACTGCCTGGTACTCAACTTGATGAAACTGACTACACTTACCCAACTGATTTATGGATGCCTGATTTGCAAATTCGCTTGGCTACAGAATCCAGATTTTCATTTGACACTGATTCACAAACATCGAGGAAAGCTTCAAGGGTCTCTGCTTTGGCTAAATTGTTTAAAAAACATTTTTTGATTCCCCTTTGCCCTACATTTGGTTGGTGCTTTTTTCAGTTTACCTTTTCATGTCAATTGGCTTTGTGGTGTATTTTTTTCTGCTTGTCAATGGACACTATGTCAAGGAGAGAACATGCATTCGACATATCAATGGAACTTTGGCTCCCCATTCCTCATCACATAGATTGAAGAGAGACTTGGCTTCTTTTTGTTATTGTCACTGCTTAGCCTGTTTTAGATGAGATTGTATGGGATGCTGTTCGTTTTCAAATTCATGGGCCCGCTGAGGTTATAAATGTCCCTAATTTGTTTAGAGTTTCTATGGGGGATGTAATTAAACAAAATATACGTTCTGATGATTGGGATGTTCAGGCCGTAGAAGCCTTGTTTTCTGATTTGAAATATTATGCTGCCTTTGATGCTGAAGATTTGTATTTAGAATCTGGTAATTACAGTGATTTATATTGTTACCAACATTTTGGCAATCACTACCTGCATAAAACTAATACCAGGAGGAACACTGTAAATCATACACAATGGGAGCATTGTCCAGCTCCTATACAAATCCCAATTCATTTTATTTTAAGGTGACCGAAAAGTCCGCATCCAAAGTTAGACTTACCGATACTAAATTATTGTACTCGAAGACCTTTCTAGACCAGTTAGCTATTGGTGGCTACGAGTTGTGGAAGGATACAATTGACCTTAAATCAGTTTGGGGTTCTAAAAGCTGGCAAGTGCAAGGCACTGAGGCTTTGCACCATGCAGGCCTCATCCCGACCCATATGTTGTTCTTGAATTCTACAATTTCACAGACAACATGCTTTGGATTGGCTACTACTAAAAAATTAAATACTCCTTTTCCCGAATTAGAAGAATATTCCAGTTGGAATAATGCCACAAAATTTTCGATCAGAGAGTTACAAACTCTGTTGCTAAATTCTTCCTTTAACATATCCAGTTTGGATCCTAAGGGTTGGTTGCTCTGGCACAGAAGTGCTGATTTTTGCCAGCATCGTTTTCTGGGTTTGGCTCAAGGCTTTACACAGGTCAGGGTGGATCCCCGTTTTGAAAATGGCCATTCTGTTACTACCTATTCTGTAGGCAAATTATGTCAGAATTGGCTCAAACATTCCACTTTGACGTCGGTTAAACTACATTTATCTAAACTGACTGACGATGTTGATCTGAATGATTTTATAAAGGGCCCGGCTAACGGCAGATCTAAAAGATGGATATATGCTATTTACAACGAAGTCTGGAAAACCTCCCAGATTGAGGCGGCTACCCGCATTAGAGCTATAGATCAGGCTAATTTAGAGAAAGTGCTAGCAGTTGTAGATAACAACATTAATACGCTTTCTTCCCGCATTTACACGTTAGACAATATTTTATAATCTTTTGTTGATATTGTGCAGGATGAAGTGTCTGTTTTGTACCATGGTCAAAATCAATTGCGTTCCATTATGCAGTTTGCATGGACTTTACAAACGTTAAAAGCTGGAAAAAGTGCCATGGCATTGCATGAACACTTCATCGTTTGCCCCATTTAATTTGACTGACAAGCAACGTTTACTGTCAATGAAAGATGCATCCTTTTCTATGTTACACATTGAAAGGTTGGAACCATTACCGTTTTCTGTGGCAGAGGCCAATTCAGCAACGTGGCTTATCCTCAGGTTAATAACTCTCCCGTTCCCTCTATTCAAGTTCGAGGGGTGTATGAAGTACTTTGCAATTGGTAGATATGAACCTCTTGGAAGTGTTTATCTCCATGTAGCTTGGTCGCTTCCGTTTACCTATAGATGCCTTAGGGAGGGTAAGGAAGTTTATTTGAATGGTGAGGATTGCACTGAAACACCAGATCAATCATTGATGTGTAGACATATCCAATTACATGGCTCTTGTAACCAGAATGAGCCGAATTTAGCCTGTATTTTGAAAGGTACACCTGTGCCTGCTATCGTGCCCACATTCACATTACTGGCAAACGGGAGTTATTTACTTTTAAATAATGAAGATTGTTGTGGGTTAATAAGAGGAATTGCTTATGTAGTTACAGTCAGTGAACGTGTGGTTTGCTGCAAAAATTAAATGTATCCTCCCCCGCATGGGAAGCTTGATGTTTCCATCTGGCCCACGATTCCGACCTTGAAAGCAGAGTTCAACAAGATGAGTCGCATAAGAGCTCTATTGTCCCAGAAAGAGGTTGCCCTCACATCTGCTCGTGAGACATTCGTCCTTCACGTGGCTAACACCCGCACAGAGGTGCATGATTTATTAAATACTGATTTGCCCTTGCATTTAGGTAAATTAATTCACACTATCTTTAATGCATCCTCCACAATGGGGATGCCCACTTTTTTAAAGTTGTAAGCAGTGGTCTTGTGACTTCTTTTCAAACTATATTCGGTGTCTTCCCTGCTTTCTTTCATTCGATTTTTTCCAGCCTATTTGGTGGATTTCCCTTACTGCTGGCTCTAGCTGCAGGCGTTCTTTTACTGTTTTGTTAAATTCAAAATGGATGCACGTCCTGCGTTTCAAGAAGAGCTGTCACGACTTGCGCTGTTTCTCAACAGAATGCTTGAGTACTATGGAGCACTGACTCTTGCGACTTTGAGTGCAGCTTATGGATTATCCTTTTTCGATTCTCCTACTTTACATGTGTCCAGCCTGTCTTTCATTGCCTGAGTTGCGATTTCGACTGGGCCCTGGATTTGTGTCTCTGCAATACGGTGTCTACCGATGTGGATTATAATCAGCTTATGAGCCCTTTAGTTGCTCATGAATTGCTTTGTTCTGACAGAGGGATTATGGCCTTTGCAGCGATGCATGGCATTCTGGGTCATTGGAATGTGTTCGCAGCGGCGCAAGATTTCTTGGCACACAGCTTCATGGAAAACCCACCGAGTTGTCCTCTGATGGTGCTAGAGACTCCGGTAATTGAAGAACATGTATGTGCTTTCCCATTGTTAAATTGGATGGCTGAGCTGTTTTCGGATGAGAACAGTGACTTCCTGTTGGAGGCTGTTGCTGCATATTTTGCATATTCATTGTTAGGATGCGTTATGTCATCGCTTTTCTCTCCCATTACCGAGGTCATTTAGTGGACATCGAACATTTTTTATTTTTTCAAGCATTTACAAAAAAAATTCTCTGCCCCAGACCTATTGACTTTGCTAAGGCCAATGACTAACTTTATAGGATTCACATTCTTATTTGACTATGAGGATTTTAAAAGACAACATTTTTTTTCTTATTATTTTTTCCCTTGTGCAAATTTGAGCCTGTTTCTGACTGTCGTTCTTGAACTCTGCATTCCTAAATTTGCCCCTTATCTTATTTTATCTTATCTTATCCGTGCTCAGATCAAGGGAGGGTGTCATGTAGATAGGATTTGCCTTCACACTGTGTTAAGTTAGCATGAGCTTATTATTTATTTATTTATTCAAAGTTTTATATAGCGCGAACAAGATCTTTACAGATATCAGAGCGCTTCACAGAGACAGGGGTAGGGGCAACAGGACTGAACAAAACTAATAGGAGCAGTATAATAGTCAATAACATAATAGGAAAACAGTAGTGTACAGAAAACATACCAATATACAATCAGGTAACAAATAATATAAGACGGCGCAAAGTCATTGATCCCGTTACAATAGAGTTCAGGTAAACTTTGGATGTAGGGGTGGCTTATACCAAATTCTAAGGATAGAGAGAGCAAGGGGTGGGGGCATCAGGAGGGTGATTCAGCAAACTAAAGTGTATCATATAGTGGTCGGTAGTAGGAGAGTAGCATAATAGTGTCACAATCAAATAAGAATATGTTATTAGAAGTTTAAACGCCATTTTTCCTTTCTGCTGCTTCTGCACACGGCACATATTGTTATTAATGCTGTGAGCCTAGTAGAATATTTTGCTTCACACGAGAATAATATGTTTTCCTATAGAATCAGCTTTGCTTGGTAAGCTATGTCTGAACAGTGAGTGCCGAGGCCATCAAGGTTATTTCAACACAGTGGTTGTTGTTTGGTCTGATCAGCGCACGTCCTAGACATAACACATATGCTGTTGTGGCCAACCCTGGTTTTTGGCGCATTTTATAATGCACTGCGCAGAGCATGCATACACACTTGATGAATATTTGCATGCAGAGAGCTGGTGTAGAAGATGATGTGATCCCTTTCAACTAAGACCAGAGGAATGCGGCCGCCCTTCTAAAACCCAAAGAGACCTTATGTAGATATAATATACTAGCAAGGGAGGGTAAGACTGAGGTGCCATTTAGCCTTCTTCCCTTTAGCATTTTAACATGCTATATACCTTTGTATTTTATGGACTAGTAACTATGCTGATAACCTTGTTGCTTATAATATGTTTGCTTGTATTAGCTAAGATACTGCGCCTGAGAACACAACATTAGAAATAAATATTTCAAACTAGCACGTGTCTTCATTTACTCCTCGTTCTGGACTGGTATGTTAGTATAACGAAAGAGTGTTCATGTGTTCCACGTTACCTGAGGTGTTCTAAGTCCATGTTCTGGGTTGTCTAATCATTGGGGGTATGGAAGAACCAATGAGACACTGATTGCTAGTCTGGTAGGGGATTTTGGATACTGAGGTGAGTTTTGGTACACCCTAATTCACTGAGGTTCTAAGTCTCTATGCACAGTTCTGTGTAGGAGCAGAATCCCTGCGACACTTAGTCAAAAGAGGCATTAAGGCCCTCTGCTCTCCTTCGTGGAAGATCCTTGGCTGGCAGTCACGTCCGGGACTCACGGCTACTGTAGCACCAGCAACCCGCGGGCTCTACACACAGCTCCATCCATGCCTCTGGAGTTCCAGCTGTGCCCGGGCCGTGCCATCGTCGGCGACCACCCCTGCTTCATCACTGCCGAAATTGGGCAGAACCACCAGGGGGACCTGCAGATCGCCAATAACATGATTAAGATGGTGAAGGAGTGTGGAGCAGATTGCGCCAAATTTCAGAAGAGTGAACTCGAGCATAAATTTAACAAGAAGGCTTTGGAGAGACCTTACACCTCCAAGCACTCCTGGGGAAAGACATATGGAGACCACAAGCGCCACCTGGAGTTCAGCCACGATCAGTACAGGGAGCTGCAGAAGTAAGCCAAGGAGATCGGCATTTTTTTCACAGCTTCTGGCATGGATGAGATGGCCGTTGAATTCCTTCATGAATTGGACGTTCCTTTTTTAAAAGTAGGATCTGGGGACACCAACAACTTGCCATATCTGGAAAAGACTGCAAAAAAAGGGCGTCCAATGATTATTTCCAGTGGCATGCAGTCAATGGACACCATGCGTCGGGTTTATCAGATCGTGAAACCAAACTTCTGCTTCCTGCAGTGCACCAGTGCCTATCCCTTGGAGCCTGAAGATGTCAACCTCCATGTGATAAAGACTTACCAGACTGAATTTCCTGACATTCCAATTGTCTACTCTGGGCACGAGACTGGTATTGTCATTACAGTCGCAGCTGTAGCCATGGGGGCCAAGGTGGTGGAACGCCATGTGACTTTAGACAAATCCTGGAAAGGTAGTGACCACCAGGCCTCATTGGAACCGAAGGAGCTGGCTGAACTGGTGAGAACCATTCGCACCGTCGAAAAGGCAATGGGGTCTCCAGTCAAGCGGTCACTACCCTGTGAAACGGCTTTCATGACAAGTTGGGCAAGTCTGTGGTAGCAAAGGTTCCCATCCCTGCGGGCACTGTGCTGACTCTGAAGATGCTGACTGTCAAGGTGGCAGAACCACATGGGTTTCCACCAGAAGAGATCTTTAACTTGGAGGGCTAGATGGTGAAACGAGAGGTTGCGGAGGATGAAACGGTCACAGAGGAGGCGATTGAAAGCTACAATACAAAGATAAAGTGTTAAAGAAATTGAAGCATGGCTGCATGCATTTTGAAATGTTTCTCCAGTGTACTCTATGGTACGGTATTGAAACGTGCTGTATGTACGTCTGATGTTGCACAGGTGTGGGTTTGTTGGAAGGGCTTTGCTGTCTCAATTTAATATGGCAGTCTTTTAGCAGAAAGGAAGTAGTCTTGCTTCCCAGTTTTTCCATCACGAATGCAGAAACGTAATTAGCGGACATGCCAAAGTCTGCAGAACTGCATTTTTGGAAAATGTATGCGGGTGTTGGTGGAAGCAGCTGATGGATGCACCTTCTCGCTTGGTGCCTCAAAACCAGTTTGCTTGCTTCTCTAGAGCGAAACTCCAAAAATGTTCATTAAGCTCATTATTCTGTATGGATTCAACTGTAATTTCTTTTGAAGTTTTAATTTTGTGAGGGGTCAGCTTATTGGATGTTCAAGTGATTCTTTCGTCCAGGAACTTTCCCATGCAAGTTACTACAAAGGATAGTTTAGCAAGAGTATATTTACATTTTTCTTTTTGTGCTGTATCCCAATTTTTGATATCGTATTGGCTGTATATTAAGGATTCTAGCTATTGTTTCTAGGTGTTGTAAACGGTTTAATTTCGAGCCCACTGAATTAGTCATCTTCGTGATAGTACACTCTAATGCAGGCCACCATGGCTTAGTGGGAGAAACTGATCTAGAAGCGCTCCTCAGTTTAAACTTAAGAAATCCTTTTGGAACCTCTTTTTCTGATGGAAGTAAGCATGCCATTTAGTTCGGCTGTAGTGCCAAAGCATGAAATTTGCCTTTGTCTTGATTAAAACCATGTCATAAAGTGAAAAAAAGAGGCATTAAGGATAGTTTGCTGTACGTCTGGTTTGAAACCAGAGATTCTTAACCATGCGTATCTTCTAAGGAGAATACTGGTGTTGACTCCTCTGGCTGCAGTGTCTGCAGCATCTAACACACATCTAATAGAGGAATTGGAAATGAGTTTCCCTTCCTGTACTAACTCTTGTCCACATTTTCTTGTGTTCTTCTGGGAGATAATGCAACACATTTTCCATTTCGTCACAATGGGCCCTATTGTACCTAGCCAAAAGACCTTATGTATGGACTATACACCAATGGTTGGCTGATTGAGCAGCTTACCCTTTTGCCTGTGGCATCTATTAATTCTTTATCTGGAGATGGTGCCTCTCCTGAGGTTTGTGAATTTGTTCTTTTACGAGCATTATAAAAAACTAAAGAATTCAAAGGTAGCTGGCCCTTAATAGAAACTGGGTCAGATGGTGGAGGGGATATATATTTTGTCCACCCTAGGTGTTATGAAATGTGCCCTCACTGGATCTTTATAAATGTCTTCTGGATGCCTCATCATAACTTTCAACATAGCCAACGACTATGGTGTTCTATGTGTGCTTCCTAAAGTTTCAAAGAGGAAATCTTCTTCTAGGGATTCCTTGTGTAAAGTTACACCATGGTACGTGGCTGCCCTGGCAATTAACTCCTGATATAAAATATTATCATCAGGAGGGGAAGGTTTAGCAGGGTATAGATCTGAGTCTGTGTATGCAGGTAGATCTTTATTATAATAATACCGTCGATCTGGTGGCGGCTGATCATAAGTGTTCTCCCCATTTCCTATTTCAGGATCTGTACCGGATAATCTGGTGGTGTGATGTGTAGAGGGTCTGAAGCTGGTATAATAGGTACTGGTGAAGAAAGTGGAGGGGTTTGAGGAATGTGGTGAATTGGGCTAGTAGCCATGTCCTCCTTTTTAAGAGGGATTTTATATCCAGTGTCTATTTTCCATTTGGAGGACGGTATCATTAGCTTTGTTGTAGTATGTCCAGTGTCAGGATTTATATAGATTTTCTTCTGTTTTGGATCCAGATTTTGTTTCATAGTTTCCAGAATTGGCTCCAAAGGCTTTAAAGAGGCATCTTTCTGTTTCAGTACTGAAATTCTCAGTACCCAGCTGGATTTGTCCTTTTTATCTTTCGGAACCGAAAGTTTTGTAACCAAAGGAGTATCATAGCTCGAGCTGGAAGGCTTGCCGTGCTATTTCGGTGCAGAGCCGAAGGGCGGGCATTTGAATCAGAGTTTCGGTGCCTACCATGGCCTGATTTACAAAACGGGCCCGGACTAAAGTGAACAGATGTGAATTCTGCCTGGAGATATTTGGAGCACCTATAATTATTTATTGCCTCTTTCTACAAAACATTCAAAAACCAAAGATAGAGAGCTAGGACTGCAGGACGGCCGTCTGTGTCCCTTACTATGTTTTCATAACCAAAGAAGACGGCCAGGATTAGTGGCGGTCTGACGTGTGTAGTGTCTGGCACCTCAAAGGTTTGTTAATAAAACCCTCACACACCAACCTGGTTGGTGTCATGCTTCATCATCAGGTACCAGCCAGGCAGCCGAATGCTGGGACCCGATGATGGTAGAGAGTGGATAATGTGTTACAGTTACTATGTATAGCTGTATTTATTATCAGATGGTCGACATGTTTCAGCCCTTAGAGAAAATAAAGGGCTTTCTTCAGGACCTCTACAATCAAGTGAGTGGTGTGAAAAAACAGATGAGTGGAAAAAAATTACCACATGAAGAGCATTTTTAGCACTCACGCTAAGGAGTGCTTTTCATGCATAGAGGATCCTCGCAGTGCTTAAAGCCAGGCATCCCTACGGCACCGATGGGAGTCGGAAGACTTCGAGAAATGATCAAAATGATCCAAAAAGTTAGTCAAAAATTGACTAAGGGTTACTGCTTTTTCCAGATCTGCGCTTGCTGGCGCGGAAAAAAGAAGAACTGACGTCAGCACGCGGAGGCGGCGTCTAAGTACTCCGACGACATCATCACGGCGCCGACGACGGACGCGGAGCCGCAGACGACGCCTACCGACGCGCAAGGGTACTGCTACGCAAAAGTTTCCAGATCCAGTCTGACGCCTGGGGATATTCTAAGGTAAGGAATCTAATACTAACGTGTCTCTTTCAGATTACAAAGACACGGAAACTTCTTGGTGGCGTCAAAGATCAAATTTATTGGCTGCAGCCAGTAACAGAAGTCCTAGAAATCATCACGGTATGAGTTCTCAGGAGACTGCTCAATTTTACACAGCAAGTCATCCCTTTTTATGCCAAACATTATGCTTCAGGCAAACATTCCTTGTTTACAGTTTAACCAATCACATGTTTCCACAACAAAAGTATTGCATGACGGTAAAACCCACTTTTCAGTTGCCAGCCCATGATCAATCATCAGTCAAACCCAACATTCTTCTTTAGACAGGTCGAACGAACCCATAATAAAAAAGGGCACACAAAATCGTAAATAGACCCTAAAGAAAGGAGCAGAAACAGGTGAGAGTAGGATAAGACATATTTGTGTGCAGTAAAAGTTTACGATGTCCTATGCTTTGATCCTCAATCTTGATCAGCTAAAGGGCAGGAACTGGTTTAACAAGGTCGGCTTCAGGCAACAGGGTCAGTTCACTCAGGTCAAACAGGAGTCAGCACGAACTGGAGCTAAGGTGTACATGTACTTAAAAGACTTGTTCAGCCACAGTCATCGGCTATGTGAGGGCAACCACAAAATGGCTGCCATACACAAAATGGAACCCAAGGGTTCAGAACGAAATCCCTAAATACGTAGTGAATCCATCAGTCTAACATGACGAAAAAACTCATACTTGCCGCACTAACTAGTTACGGTTCGCTAATATCAAATTCACGGAACCTCAAAGGTCTGTATGTCTTGGATCTCCCCTTGGAATTGGGCGACATCTCCCACCAAGCAAGTTGTGGTGATTTCCACCTGTTTGACTTTTTCATTGAGTTTGGTGAGTTCCGCTCGAATCTGGTTTACATCAATGGCAATGGTATCCATTTTGTGCTCCAAGGAGGTCTTAACACTGGTTATTGTGTCCATGACATCCTTTAGCGACAACTCCTGGTCTTCCCCTCCCTGATCGCTGGTGGAGTTGCCCCTGGATTGGCGGCCCATAGCATGTCTTTGGGGCGGGAATATCGGTCCAGTTTATTGGACTGAACTGTCTTAGGCCCTTTCACACCTGCGGATTT
The DNA here is from genome assembly GCF_964261635.1 of Lissotriton helveticus. NCBI lineage: Eukaryota > Metazoa > Chordata > Amphibia > Caudata > Salamandridae > Lissotriton > Lissotriton helveticus. The sequence continues at coordinate 1,478,445,588 of NC_136065.1, forward strand.
GTGCTTTTTCATTACTGCTCCGTTGTGTCTTCAAGACCTCACAGATTGGTATGCCTCTTTTCCCGGCTTCAGCAGCAACCCACACCATGCGGTGTTGTGTCCCAGTCTCAGGTCATCGGCCACCAGGAAAACCCCAAGGCGAGGCAGCAAGGAGGAATGATGGTGCAACCACCCATTGCACAAACGCTCAACCTCCCTTGTGGTGGACAAACATGGGGCACGGATCCGGTCACACCCAGCTCAGTGTGAGATGAGCACACCACAGCGTAGATCACGATTGTGGCTTTCAGATGCAGGCGAGACGCCGTCCGGCTGCCTGGGGGACCCCCAGCCCCACACAAAGGGTCAAAAATGCTGTGGACTATTCCCGGCCTCCGCCGCGCACTGCTTTACTAATACATCCCTAGGATGCTGGGGTAGGGGCGGGCTACGTGTTTTCAGCCTCTCGCCCTTGATGAATTGAGGCCGTTAGAGGAAGGGAAACGGGGGGCTGTCCCGCGTCTCGCCTCCAGCTAAAACATGGGGGCCCCCCGCCACCTCACCACAACTCTCGGCGTGCAAAGCTGGCCAGATTAGAGAAGCAACAGGTTGCGACCTCCGCCCCTCCCATCCGACTCGGTAGTCACCAGCGGATCTTGCTGAGGCCTCCTGTGTAGTCACAAATCTCCCGGGCCGCTCCGCTATGTTTCGGGGGCCCAATGTGGGCACCTGCACCAGACGCGCAAGTCCCCAGGGTCTATGCAGGACTCGGAGCACACGCGTAGCGCTGGCCGCATCTCTTGCCCCCGCATCGGCTGTGGGTGGAAATTTAGACCCCGGCTTCGGTGCTTCTGCAGGCCCTCGGCGAACTGGACCCGTAACTTTGGATTCAGGCAATCCTCGATGTCGGTAGTTGATGGAAATAGTCCGGTTCACTCTATGGTGCGCTTCCCTACCTCGCGAAACTGGATTATTGCTTCGGATGGATGTGGGGAAGACAGTGGTTATGGAGCTAGTGGATTAGGTGTTGCTTGGCCACGCCCCGCCTTTTATGTTTTTATGCATATACTGATCACTGCCCTCCCTCTCTCAATTACCCTCACCTTTGCACACTGCTGCACCATTCCCTCCCGCCTACCCTTTTGGGGCACCTATGCACAACTTAATTGACAAATGTGTTTTTTTTTAACATGATATAATATATGTTCAACTTGATTAAATATTTTCAACATGAATAAGTATTGTTTATGATCGATTTAACAGGTGATGTTGATATTTGTGTAATATTGTGTTTCCACTGGGACCACCCACCTTTATGTACTGTACCATGGCCTGTTGGCAGTGGAGGCCCAAAAGCCTTTTGTTTGGCGGAAGCAGATTTTGTGGGCAAAGGGACTTTGGTACTCACGGCACCCTGTCCAGCTGGAATGTCGTGGGACTCAGGGCACAAGTCTTAAAAAAAGAAGTGGGGGAACGCTGACGTCACGACAGGTAGTGACGTCACGAAAGGTGGCTTACACCATCAGACTCATTGCCTCCCCTCGCTCACCCCTTAGATGCGATTGCATCAGAGAAGCCAGTGCGTGAGCAGCTTTCTGAAAGAGAAAATGAAGTGACAAAGCTTGGATCACTTGTCAGTAATAATTAACCTGAATAATTTTCCTACTCCTACTAGGAGTGCTTTTCATGCATAGAGGACTAACCGTGTATGGGTCCTCTCAAAAATGTAGAATACATTAGTCCAGTGTTATGCTGTCTTATCTTGTCCCGGGGATAGGGGAAATAAGAGCCTCTGTTTTTTCACATATTGTTGTGGCAGAGGTGTACGCCGTTAAACCTAGTACGGGGCCCCTGAGCCCTCTGCCACAACAATATGTGAAAAAACAGAGGCTCTTAATCCAAGAAAATCAGGCAGCCAGCGGGAAGATGGTCCTGCCGCCCGCGGGGGATGTCAGTCCAGTGTGCCAGAGACCACCGAGTTGAAGTCGCCCCCGAGGACTAACGGGCCATCTGGTATGGAGAGTAGAATAGCGCCTAGATCTTTAAAGATGGTTCTTTGCAAGCCTGATGGAACGTAAACGGACAGGAGTGTTATAGTCCGTCCCTCCCATGTGCCAGTCACCGCTATGTATCTGCCCCGATCGTCGGTCCATGGGGAACTTACAGCAAGGGGGAATTAATTTTTCATCATGATACCAACACCCCGCGAGCTGGATGTAAACCCTGCATGTGCTACCATTTTATTTCCCCATCTGTACATCGCTTTACAAGAATTTCAGACCAGGTGTGTTTCCTGAAGCATGACAATATCAGGGACATGCTGTTTAATATATTAGAGAACCACGCTGCGTTTGATCTTGTCCCCAAGCCCGTTAACATTCCAACTCAATATATTAACATTTTTGTCCCCATGTGCACTCATTGGATAATGCGCAAGTCTCAGTGCCCTCTGCGGTAGAATCAAAACATATTGCCGATGTTAAAACCATAACAACAAAGATAAACCCCCAAACCACCAACCCACCAACCCCCCACCCTGCTGCCCTGCACTCTGGGCATAGAACTGCCCATTTGAAAACTTGCAGAGTACCTGTCGCCCTATTGGTGAACTAAAAGTAGAAAGCGTAGGGACACAGCATACCATTTCCCTCTCCCCCCTCCCAAACTGGAACCATGAAGTCCCCAAAGAGAGTCACACACCACAGTTCTGGGTGTCACCCATTGGGGGGAGACCCCCTGGAGATCGGCCACAACGTGGCCCGTTACCTGTCTCAGTATATCCCAGGATTCAGTCCATTCAGCTGAGTTACAATGTGGGCTGGGAGATTGTCTCGTCACCATCACTGCGATTACTTGGGCCTCGATCCGTCCGGCGCTCAATCCAGTCAGCCGCTTCCTCCGGTTGTACGAAGAACCAGGTTCGTCCTTCTGCCTTAACGCGAAGACACGTCGGGAATAGCATGGAGTACTTCAAGCCTCCCTCCCGGAGTTTCTTTTTCACCATAATGAATGTCCGTCTCTGCCTCTGCACTCTTTGCATGAAGTCCGGGAAGAACCAAATGTCTGCATTATCGTAACAGAGAGCAGCCCCCATTCTGGCATTCTGAAGGATCACATCCCTGTCCCGGAAATTCAGTACTCTCGCTGGTATCGGGTGCGGGGGGGGGCTCCCGGCTTTGGACGACCCCCCGAGATCCTATGCACCCTTTCGATGACAAAGAATTTACTGAGGCCCTTGGGCTGTAGGTAATTTAGGATAAGGTCTTCCACGAAGAGATCAGGGGTCTGTCCCTCTGCTTTTTCCGGCACCCCTAAAATCCATAGGTTGTTGCGCCATAGGCGCCCCTCATAATCTTCCAGCTTGAGCTTGGTGAATTTACGGAAGGTGAAGAACCGGGTTATTTAATACCCAGCGGCGCCAGGGGCACGCCTAAAGCCTTCGGTTCCACCTGTCTTAGAAGCACAAGTTACTACTTGTGTAACGATATATCTGTAAGAGACATTAGTTAGTATTAGATTCCTTACCTTAGAATATCCCCAGGCGTCAGACTGGATCCGGAAACTTTTGCGTAGCAGTACACTTGCGCGTCGGTAGGCGTCGTCTGCGGCTCCGCGTCCGTCGTCGGCGTCGTGGGCGCCGTGATGACGTCGTCGGAGTACTTAGACGCCGCCTCCGCGTGCTGACGTCAGTTCTTAGACACAGCTTTTCCGCGCCAGAAACGCAGAGCCATGTTAAAAACCAACACTGGTGCCATTGAAACTAGGGCCCTGAAAGGGGGTAACCCTAACCCTAGATATCGGTTCGCAGAACGGGGAGGATGGGTGGGTCGGTAAGGAATCTAATACTAACTAATGTCTCTTACAGATATATCGTTACACAAGTAGTAACTTGTGCATCTGAAAGAGACACGTTAGTATTAGATTCCTTACCTTAGAATAGATACCCCAGCAATACCAACCCCGGTGGTGGGTCTGCGAACCAATAATCACACCAGAAAGTCCTGGAGGACACAACAGCCAAAGAAGCCATCCCTCCGGACTTGGCTGTCCAGGCAGTAGTATCTTGCAAACGTGTGCAGTGATGCCCACGTAGCCACCTGACAGATGTCCTGTAAGGGCACCCCCGGTCCAGGGCAGTTGTAGTCGCCGTGGCTCGGGTGGAAATAGCCCGTAATCCAACAGGGGGCTCCTTTCTAGCCAAGGAGTAGCATGCCTGGATACACAAGATGATCCACCGGGAGATGGTCCTCTTGTGCACCGCTTTCCCCTTCTTAGCGCCCACGTAACCAACAAAGAGTTGGTCATCCACCCGGAACTGGCGTGTGCGATCCAAGTAAAATGAGAGTGCACGTTTTGGGTCCAGACGGTGGAGCCGCTCTTCCTCTTTAGAGGGATGCGGTGGCGGGAAGAAGGTTGGCAAGGTGATAGACTGCCCGATGTGGAAGGCCGTGACAACCTTGGGCAGGAAAGATGGCTTAGTACGCAACACCACTTTGTCCGGATGGACAGAAAGGAAAGGTGGAGTACAAGAAAGGGCCTGGAGCTCACTCACTCTCCTGGCAGAGGTGATGGCAACCAGGAAAGCAGTCTTCAGAGTTAGAAGGCGGAGAGGACAGTTGTGAAGTGGCTCAAAGGGAGCGCACATCAGAAATGTAAGAACCAGGTTCAAGTCCCACTGAGGCATCACAAACGGAACAGGAGGAAACGTGTGTGTGATGCCCTTAAGAAATCTATTTACAATAGGGGACTTGAACAAAGAAGGTTGATCAGGCAGCCTCAGAAAGGCTGAAAGGGCAGAAAGGTAGCCCTTGATAGTGCCCAGAGCAGAGCCCTGCTGGGCAAGAGAAAGAAGGTAGAGAAGAACCTCAGAGAGAGGGGCAGCAAGAGGATCCACAGCCTTTGCTGTGCACCATGCCACAAATCTGTTCCACCTGCAGGCGTATACCGACTTTGTGGAGGGACGCCTGGCTGCCAGAATGACGTTACAGACTTCAGGAGGCAAGTCAAATGGCCTCAACTGTCTTCGCTCAATCTCCAAGCATGGAGGTGGAGACTGGACAGGTTCTGGTGGAGGACAGTCCCCTGTTGCTGCGACAGAAGGTCCTCCTGAAGAGGCAGACGAACCGGGGGATCGACTGACATACTGAGTAGCTCTGGATACCAGTATCTTCGTGCCCAGTCCGGAGCCACAAGGATGACTTGGGCCCGGTCGCGCTTGATCTTCTTCCGCACTCTGGGCAGAAGTGGTATAGGCGGAAAGGCGTACAACAGACCGCAACTCCACATGCGACGAAAAGTGTCGCCGAGCAAGTGCCGCCTTGGAAATTCCAACGCGCAGAACTGATTGACATTCTCTTCGGTGGCGAATAGATCTAACCAAGGCTCTCCCCATCGCTGAAAGAGGTCTTGCGCCCCGTCCGAGTTCAGACGCCATTCGTGATCCATCATGCACCGACGGCTGAGCTCGTCCGCCCTGGCGTTCAGAGAACCTGTCAGGTGTTGAGCCACCAGGGTCACGCCCTGGCATTCCATCCATTGCCAGAGATGCAGAGCCTCCTGGCAAAGGGACCACAACCCCACCCTGCCCTGTTTGTTGTAGTACCACATGGCGGTGGTGTTGTCCGTGAACACCTGCACTACACTCCCCCGGACAGAGGGGAGGAATGCCTTCAGTGCTAGACGAATCGCCCGTAACTCCAACAGGTTGATGTGGAGCCGGGCCCCCGCCGGAGACCAGAGGCCTCTGATCTCCACCTCTCCCATGTGGCCACCCCAGCCCTGGAGGGGCGCGTCCGTCACAACTACGTGCTCCGGTTGGGGAAGGGAGAGGGATCTGCCGCTGACCCAATCGCGGTCCGTGAGCCACCACTGCAGCTGTCTCGCAGTGCCCTCCGAGATCAGTACGTGGTCGGACAGGTTGCCCTGATGCTGGGCCCACTGAAACTTCAGGTCCCACTGCAGAGCCCGCATCTGCCACCTGGCGTGATGCACCAGTAGGATGCCGGAGGCCATCAGCCCCAGAAGCCGCAGCGTCAACCTGACCGAGACTCGGGATAATGGCTGAAAGATGGGAATCAGAGCCTGAATATCCCGGACCCGCTGCTCGGGTGGATAAACCCGAAACCGCACCGAGTCGAGAACCGCTCCGATGAAAAGGAGCTTCTGAGAGGGGCACAGGTGTGACTTCGGCACATTGATGGAGAACCCCAGCCGGTGCAGGAGATCTGCCGTAGTCTGGAGGTGGCTGACGACTGTCTGGGGCGAGCCCGCCTTCAACAACCAGTCGTCGAGGTAGGGGAAGACTGAAACTCCTAACCTGCGCAGATGAGCTGCAACCATCGCCATCACCTTTGTGAACACCCGTGGGGCGCTGGTAAGGCCGAAGGGGAGCACGGTAAACTGAAAGTGCTCATGGCCAACCGTGAACAGCAGGTAGCGCCGGTGGGCCGGCAGGACGGGGATGTGGAAATAAGCGTCCTGCAAGTCCAACGCTACCATCCAGTCTCCTGGGTCCAGGGCAGCTAGGACCTGAGCCAGTGTCAGCATTTTGAACTTCTCCTTCCGGAGGAAGCCGTGGACGTTCCTTAGGTCCAAGATAGGGCGTAGGCCCCCTTTGCCCTTCTTGGGTACCAGAAAGTAGTGGGAGTAGCAACCACACCCTACTTCTGGCCCAGGAACGCGCTTGATGGCCCCCTTGGCCAAGAGGGCCGTAACTTCCTCCTGCAGAAGTCGCAAATGATCCCCCGATACACGGTGGTTCTGCGGTGGCATGGCTGGAGGGGTCGCCTCGAAGGGGAGGGATTAGCCCCTTCGGACGATTTGCAGCACCCACCTGTCCGAAGTGACAGTGCGCCAGTGGAGGTGGTGATGGCGAACCCTGCCCCCCACTGGAGGCGGATGCTGCGGGGGAAGGTGTGGACTGACCTCGCCGTTGTCCCCGACCGCCGGGACGGCGGTTCCCACGGCCGTCACCGCGTTGGGTATTACCCTGCGGAGCGTGGCTGGCAGCACGTGTGGGTACACCCCTTCCGTGGCCACGAAAGGAGTGAAAGGCAGCCGATTGCTGGCGCAGGGCCGAGAGGCCCAAGGACTTGGCCGTAGCCCTGGAGTCCTTAAAGCGCTCAAGCGCATGGTCTGCCGTGTCGCCAAAGAGGCGACGGCCATCAAACGGCATGTCCATCAGTGTGTTTTGGACATCGGCCGAAAAGTTGGCGGACCTCAACCAGGCGTGGCATCTGACCGCCACCGTCGTTGCCATCGCTCTACCTAGTGAGTCGGTGGTATCCAGCCCACACCGGATAGAATATTTGGCTGCATCCCGGCCCTCCACAAGGGCTTGGCCGAGTTTCGCCTGTACCTCCAACGGACACTCTGGCAGCACTTCCGCAACCGTATCCCACAGAGAGTGGGTGTAGCGGCCCAAGAGGCATGCGGTATTGGAAGACCGCAGTCCCAGACTAAGGGACGAGAAGATCTTTTTACCGTACTGCTCGTACCTCTTGGATTCCCTGTCCGGCGGCGCCGATGGGAATGCGGTCTGGGAATTGGAGCCCTGGATGACCAGGCTCTCGGGGGTGGGATGGGTGGACAAGAAACATGACGCCCGGGGCTGGGCGGTGGCGTCTGGCCACGTTCCTATCTACGGGCGAACCCGCAGCGGGCTTGGACCAGGTGCCCAGAAGAACGTCGGTCAAGGCCTCATTAAAGGGCAGCAGAGGCTCGGCCGAGCTTGACTGCGGTTTAAGGACCTCAGTGAGGAGATTAGTCCTCACGGCCGCGACGGGGAGCTCAAGGCCAAAGGCCTTGGCAGCCCTCATCAACACCACACTGTAGGTTGCCCCCTCCTCCGAAGCCACGGTAGGAGGGGAGACAAAACCAGTGTCTGGAGAGGTGTCCAGGCCACTGGCCTCCCCAAGGTCTCCTGCCCAGTCCTCATGAGACTGACACTCTCGGGTCAGAGGGTCCTCAGACCCCTCCCAATCCCCTTCATCACCCATCTCCTGATACTCAGGGTTCTCAATCAATGGGGCCTGTTCATAGAAGTGAAACTCCCCAAACGACGTCTGGAGCGGCGCCCATCGGGGCCGTCCCGACGTCGGAACGGGAACGAAGGGGCCATCGGGGACGGGCGGCGCCGGAGGCGACACCTGATGGTCCGACGCCGGGGAGGTCGTAAGGTCCACCGGCGACGACCCAGATCCCGAAGAAGGTCTAGCGGGATCCCGCGGCGCCGGGACCGCTGGACCATGCGGCGCCGGGCCCGAAGGCACCGGCGGCGTCGGGATTGTGGAGCCCTGCGGCGCCGGGCCCGAAGGCGGCGTCGGGCCGAAGCACCCGACGGCGTCGGGCCGAAGCACCCGACGGCGTCGGGGCCGAAGCACCCGACGGCGTCGGGGCCGAAGCACCCGACCCGCTAGAGGCCCCAGACGGGTCCGCTGGGCCCGAAGGCGCCGCGGAGCCCGTCGGAGGAGAGAGTTTCCTCATAGCCATGAGGAAGCGCTCGATCTCCTCCGGCGTCGCGTCTTGCCCAGGGACCAAAGGGTGTGGAGCAGGACGCGGCGCCCGCGACTCCGACGGAGCCGCGTGGGTGGTGTCACCCGAACCCCCGGGCGCATCGCGCGAGCGTCGGGGGGTGTCCGAAGAGCGATGACGCCTCTTGGACTTCTTGTGCTTCTTACCGGACGACGACTTCGACCCGGAGGAGTGCGGCCTACTCTCGGAACTGTGGTGGCTCCGAGCCCGCGACCTGTCCCTCGACCTCCCGTGGGACCGAGACCTCTCACAGCGCGGGACCGACTGCCGGAGTTCGAGTCGCCTGCGGGACCGCTCCCGTCTGGCTTTCGAAGAGAGGGCCCGGCAGTCGGAGCAGGCCTTGTCGTCGTGGTCGACGCCTAGACAAGTTAGCAGGTGGTGAGGATCCGTGACCGACATCGTGCGGTCGCAATCCTCGCAGTGCTTAAAGCCAGGCATCCCTACGGCACTGATCGGAGCCGTAAGACTTCGAGAAATGATCAAAATGATCCAAAAAGTTAGTCAAAAATTGACTACGGGTTACTGCTTTTTCCAGATCTGCGCTTGCTGGCGCGGAAAAAAGAAGAACTGACGTCAGCACGCGGAGGCGGCGTCTAAGTACTCCGACGACGTCATCACGGCGCCCACGACGCCGACGACGGACGCGGAGCCGCAGACGACGCCTACCGACGCGCAAGGGTACTGCTACGCAAAAGTTTCCGGATCCAGTCTGACGCCTGGGGATATTCTAAGGTAAGGAATCTAATACTAACGTGTCTCTTTCAGATTACAAAGACACGGAAACTTCTTGGTGGCGTCAAAGATCAAATTTATTGGCTGCAGCCAGTAACAGAAGTCCTAGAAATCATCACGGTATGAGTTCTCAGGAGACTGCTCAATTTTACACAGCAAGTCATCCCTTTTTATGCCAGACATTATGCTTCAGGCAAACATTCCTTGTTTACAGTTTAACCAATCACATGTTTCCACAACAAAAGTATTGCATGACGGTAAAACCCACTTTTCAGTTGCCCAGCCCATGATCAATCATCGGTCAAACCCAACATTCTTCTTTAGACAGGTCGAACGAACCCATAATAAACAAGCATTAGAAATGCAATCGGGCTCGGATTTATTTGAGTTTGAGGTGTGTACTGCCAGTGATCTCCTTGTGAGTGTGAGAATATTGCACCGTTACTGCCTGTGATGTCCTTCTTGTGAGTTTGAGTAGCTTGCACCTCTGCTGCCTGTGGTCTCCTTGTGAGTGTAAGAAGCTTGCACAGCTGCTGCCTGTGATGTCCTACTCACTACTCTACTCACTACTCTGCACTCACTACTCATTACTCACTACTCATTACTCACTACTCATTACTCACTACTCATTACTCACTACACTACTCACTACTCTACTCACTACTCTACTCACTACTCTACTCACTACTCTACTCACTACTCACTACTCACTACTCTGCACTCACTACTCACTACTCTGCTCACTACTCACTACTCTCCACTCACTACTCTACTCACTACTCACTACTCTACTCACTACTTTCTACTCTACTCACTACTCAACTCACTACTCACTACTCTACTCACTTCTCTACTCACTACTCTGCACTCACTAATTTACTCACTACTCTACTCACTACTCACTACTCTACTCACTACTCACTACTCTACTCACTACTCACTACTCTACTCACTACTCACTACTCTACTCATTACTCTACTCACTACTCTACTCACTACTCTACTCACTACTCACTACTCTACTCACTACTCACTACTCTGCTCACTACTCACTACTCTACTCACTACTCACTACTCTACTCACTACTTTCTACTCTACTCACTACTCACTACTCTACTCACTTCTCTACTCACTACTCTGCACTCACTAATTTACTCACTACTCTACTCACTACTCACTACTCTACTCACTACTCTACTCACTACTCTGCACTCACATCTCTGCACTCACATCTCTGCACTCACTACTCACTACTCTACTCATTACTCTACTCACTACTCTACTCACTACTCACTACTCACTACTCTGCACTCACTACTCTGCACTCACTACTCTGCACTCACTACTCTGCACTCACTACTCTGCACTCACTACTCTGCACTCACTACTCTGCACTCACTACTCTGCACTCACTACTCACTACTCTGCACACTCACTCTGCACTCACTACTCACTACTCTGCACACTCACTCTGCACTCACTACTCACTACTCTGCACTCACTACTCACTACTCTACTCACTACTCTACTCACTACTCTGCACTCACTACTCACTACTCTACTCACTACACTACTCTACTCACTACTCACTACTCTACTCACTACTCTACTCACTACTCTACTCACTACTCTACTCACTACTCTACTCACTACTCGCTAATCTGCACTCACTACTCACTACTCTACTCACTACTCTACTTACTACTCACTACTCTGCACTCACTACTCACTACTAACTACTCTACTCACTACTCTACTCACTACTAACTACTCTACTCACTACTCTACTCACTACTCTGCACTCACTACTCACTACTCTGCACACTCACTCTGCACTCACTACTCACTACTCTGCACTCACTACTCACTACTCTACTCACTACTCTACTCACTACTCTACTCACTACTCTGCACTCACTACTCACTACTCTACTCACTACTCTACTCACTACTCTACTCACTACTCTACTCACTACTCACTACTCTACTCACTACTCTACTCACTACTCTACTCACTACTCGCTACTCTGCACTCACTACTCACTACTCCACTCACTACTCACTACTCTACTCACTACTCTACTCACTACTCACTACTCAACTCACTACTCCACTCACTACTCCACTCACTACTCTGCACTCACTACTCTGCACTCACTACTCTGCACTCACTACTCTGCACTCACTACTCTGCACTCACTACTCTGCACTCACTACTCTGCACTCACTACTCTGCACTCACTACTCTGCACTCACTACTCACTACTCTGCACACTCACTCTGCACTCACTACTCTGCACACTCACTCTGCACTCACTACTCACTACTCTGCACTCACTACTCACTACTCACTACTCTGCTCACTACTCTACTCACTACTCTGCACTCACTACTCACTACTCTACTCACTATTCACTACTCACTACTCTACTCACTACTCTACTCTACTCACTACTCTACTCACTACTCGCTACTCTGCACTCACTACTAACTACTCTACTCACTACTCTACTCACTACTCACTACTCTGCACTCACTACTCACTACTCTGCACACTCACTCTGCACTCACTACTCACTACTCTGCACACTCACTCTGCACTCACTACTCACTACTCTGCACACTCACTCTGCACTCACTACTCACTACTCTGCACTCACTACTCACTACTCTACTCACTACTCTACTCACTACTCTACTCACTACTCACTACTCTACTCACTACTCACTACTCTACTCACTACTCTACTCACTACTCACTACTCTGCACTCACTACTCACTACTCTGCACACTCACTCTGCACTCACTACTCACTACTCTGCACACTCACTCTGCACTCACTACTCACTACTCTGCACTCACTACTCACTACTCTACTCACTACTCTACTCACTACTCAGCACTCACTACTCTACTCACTACTCTACTCACTACTAACTACTCTACTCACTACTCTACTCACTACTCTACTCACTACTCACTACTCTGCACTCACTACTCACTACTCTGCACACTCACTCTGCACTCACTACTCACTACTCTGCACTCACTACTCACTACTCTACTCACTACTCTACTCACTACTCAGCACTCACTACTCACTACTCTACTCACTACTCTACTCACTACTCACTACTCTACTCACTACTCTACTCACTACTCTACTCACTACTCGCTACTCTGCACTCACTACTCGCTACTCTACTCACTACTCACTACTCTACTCACTACTCACTACTCTACTCACTACTCACTACTCTACTCACTACTCACTACTCTACTCACTACTCACTACTCTGCACTCTCTACTCACTACTCTACTCACTACTCTACTCACTACTCTACTCACTACTCACTACTCTACTCACTACTCTACTCACTACTCTACTCACTACTCTACTCACTACTCTGCACTCACTACTCTACTCTGCACTCACTACTCTGCACTCACTACTCTGCACTCACTACTCTGCACTCACTACTCTGCACTCACTACTCTGCACACTCACTCTGCACTCACTACTCACTACTCTGCACACTCACTCTGCACTCACTACTCACTACTCTGCACTCACTACTCACTACTCTACTCACTACTCTACTCACCACTCTGCACTCACTACTCTACTCACTATTCACTACTCACTACTCTACTCACTACTCTACTCTACTCACTACTCTACTCACTACTCGCTACTCTGCACTCACTACTCACTACTCTGCACTCACTACTCTACTTACTACTCACTACTCTGCACTCACTACTCACTACTAACTACTCTACTCACTACTCTACTCACTACTCTACTCACTACTCACTACTCTGCACTCACTACTCACTACTCTGCACACTCACTCTGCACTCACTACTCACTACTCTGCACACTCACTCTGCACTCACTACTCACTACTCTGCACTCACTACTCACTACTCTACTCACTATACTCACTACTCTGCACTCACTACTCACTACTCTACTCACTACTCTACTCACTACTCACTACTCTACTCACTACTCACTACTCTACTCACTACTCTACTCACTACTCGCTACTCTGCACTCACTACTCACTACTCTACTCACTACTCACTACTCTGCACTCACTACTCACTACTCTACTCACTACTCTACTCACTACTGTACTCACTACTCTACTCACTACTCACTACTCTACTCACTACTCTACTCACTACTCTACTCACTACTCTACTCACTACTCTGCACTCACTACTCTACTCACTACTCACTACTCACTACTCTACTCACTACTCACTACTCTACTCACTACTCTACTCTCTACTCACTACTCTACTCTCTACTCACTACTCTACTCACTACTCACTACTCTACTCACTACTCACTACTCTACTCACTACTCACTACTCTACTCACTACTCTACTCTCTACTCACTACTCTACTCACTACTCACCTCACTACTCACTACTTTACTCACTACTCACTACTCTACTCACCTCACTACTCACTACTCTACTCACTACTCTGCACTCACTACTCACTACTCTACTCACTACTCTACTCACTACTCTACTCACTACTCACTACTCTGCACTCACATCTCTGCACTCACTACTCTACTCACTACTCTACTCACTACTCTACTCACTACTCTACTCACTACTCTGCACTCACTACTCTACTCACTACTCTACTCACTACTCACTACTCTACTCACTACTCACTACACTACTCACTACTCTGCACTCACTACTCACTACTCACTACTCTGCACTCACTACTCACTACTCTACTCACTACTCTGCACTCACTACTCACTACTCTAGTCACTACTCTACTCACTACTCTACTCACTACTCACTACTCTGCACTCACATCTCTGCACTCACTACTCTACTCACTACTCTACTCACTACTCTACTCACTACTCTACTCACTACTCTGCACTCACTACTCTACTCACTACTCTACTCACTACTCACTACTCACTACTCTACTCACTACTCTACTCTACTCACTACTCTACTCACTACTCGCTACTCTGCACTCACTACTAACTACTCTACTCACTACTCTACTCACTACTCTGCACTCACTACTCACTACTCTGCACTCACTACTCACTACTCTACTCACTACTCTGCACTCACTACTCAACTCACTACTCACTACTCTGCACTCACTACTCACTACTCTACTCACTACTCTACTCACTACTCTGCACTCACTACTCACTACTCTACTCACTACTTACTACTCACTACTCTACTCACTACTCTACTCACTACTCTGCACTCACTACTCTGCACTCACTACTCTGCACTCACTACTCTGCACTCACTACTCTGCACTCACTACTCTGCACTCACTACTCTGCACTCACTACTCTGCACTCACTACTCTGCACTCACTACTCTGCACTCACTACTCTGCACTCACTACTCTGCACTCACTACTCAACTCACTACTCACTACTCTGCACTCACTACTCACTACTCTAAACACTACTCTACTCACTACTCTACTCTACTCTCTACTCTACTCTCTACTGACTACTCACTACTCTACTCACTACTCTACTCACTACTCACTACTCTGCACTCACTACTCACTACTCTACTCACTACTCTGCACTCACTACTCTACTCACTACTCTACTCACTACTCACTACTCTGCACTCACTACTCACTACTCTACTCACTACTCACTACTCCACTCACTACTCTACTCACTACTCTGCACTCACTACTCACTACTCTACTCGCTACTTACTACTCACTACTCACTACTCTACTCACTACTCACTACTCTACTCACTACTCACTACTCTGCACTCACTACTCTACTCACCACTCACTACTCTGCACTCACTACTCTACTCACTACTCTACTCACTACTCACTACTCTACTCACTACTCTACTCACTACTCTACTCACTACTCTACTCACTACTCTGCACTCACTACTCTACTCTCTACTCACTACTCTACTCTCTACAATACTCACTACTCTGCACTCACTACTCTGCACTCACTACTCTGCACTCACTACTCTGCACTCACTACTCTGCACTCACTACTCTGCACTCACTACTCACTACTCTGCACTCACTACTCTACTCACTACTCACTACTCTGCACTCACTACTCTACTCACTACTCACTACTCTGCACTCACTACTCAACTCACTACTCACTACTCTGCACTCACTACTCTACTCACTACTCTACTCACTACTCACTACTCTACTCTATACTCACTACTCTACTCTCTACTCTACTCACTACTCTACTCACTACTCTACTCACTACTCTACTCACTACTCACTACTCACTACTCTACTCACTACACTACTCACTACTCTGCACTCACTACTCACTACTCACTACTCTACTCACTACTCACAACTCACTACTCTGCACTCACTACTCTACTCACTACTCACTACTCACTACTCTGCACTCACTACTCTACTCACTACTCACTACTCTGCACTCACTACTCTACTCACTACTCTGCACTCACTACTCTACTCACTACTCACTACTCTGCACTCACAACTCTACTCTGCACTCACTACTCTGCTCACTACTCTACTCACTACTCTACTCACTACTCACTACTCTACTCTACTCACTACTTACTCACTACTCTACTCTACTCACTACTCTACTCACTACTCACTACACTACTCACTACTCTGCACTCACTACTCTGCACTCACTACTCTGCACTCACTACTCTGCACTCACTACTCTACTCACTACTCACTACTCACTACTCTGCACTCACTACTCTACTCACTACTCACTACTCTGCACTCACTACTCTACTCACTATTCACTACTCTGCACTCACTACTCACTACTCACTACTCTGCACTCACTACTCTACTCACTACTCTGCACTCACTACTCTACTCACTACTCTACTCACTACTCACTACTCTACTCACTACTCTGCACTCACTACTCAACTCACTACTCACTACTCTGCACTCACTACTCACTACTCTGCACTCACTACTCTACTCACTACTCACTACTCTACTCACTACTCTACTCACTACTCTACTCACTACACTGCTCACTACACTGCTCACTACTCACTACTCACTACTCACTACTCTGCACTCACTACTCACTACTCTACTCACTACTCTACTCACTACTCACTACTCTGCACTCACTACTCAACTCACTACTCACTACTCTACTCACTACACTCTACTCACTACACTCTACTCACTACTCTACTCACTACTCTACTCACTACTCACTACTCTACTCACTACTCTACTCACTACTCTGCACTCACTACTCTACTCACTACTCACTACTCTGCACTCACTACTCTACTCACTACTCACCTCACTACTCACTACTCTACTCACTACTCTACTCACTACTCACTACTTTACTCACTACTCTACTCACTACTCTACTCACTACTCACTACTCTACTCACTACTCACTACTCTCTACTCTACTCTGCACTCACTACTCTACTCACTACTCTGCACTCACTACTCTACTCTACTCACTACTCTACTCACTACTCTGCACTCACTACTCTGCACTCACTACTCACTACTCTGCACTCACTACTCACTACTCACTACTCTACTCACTACTCACTACTCTACTCACTACTCTACTCACTACTCTGCACTCACTACTCACTACTCTACATTCACTACTCTACTCACTACTCTACTCACTACTCTACTCACTACTCTACTCACTACTCACTACTCTACTCACTACTCTACTCACTACTCTGCACTCACTACTCACCTCACTACTCACTACTCTACTCACTACTCACCTCACTACTCACTACTCTACTCACTACTCTACTCACTACTCTACTCTACTCACTACTCCCTACACTACTCACTACTCTGCACTCACTACTCTACTCACTACTCACTACTCTGCACTCACTACTCTACTCACTACTCACTACTCTACTCACTACTCTACTCACTACTCTGCACTCACTACTCACTACTCTACTCACTACTCTACTCACTACTCTGACTCACTACTCTACTCACTACTCTACTCACTACTCTACTCACTACTCACTACTCTACTCACTACACTACTCACTACTCTGCACTCACTACTCACTACTCTGCACTCACTACTCACTACTCTACTCACTACTCACTACTCTGCACTCACTACTCAACTCACTACTCACTACTCTGCACTCACTACACTCTACTCACTACTCTACTCACTACTCTACTCACTACTCTGCTCACCACTCTGCTCACTACTCTGCACTCACTACTCTGCACTCACTACTCTGCACTCACTACTCTACTCACTACTCACTACTCAGCACTCACTACTCTACTCACTACTCTACTCACTACTCACTACTCACTACTATACTCACTACTCACTACTCTACTCTCTACTCACTACTCTACTCTCTACTCACTACTCTGCACTCACTACTCTACTCACTACTCTACTCACTACTCTACTCACTATTCTGCACTCACTACTCACTACTCTACTCACTACTCTACTCACTACTCACTACTCTACTCACTACTCTGCACTCACTACTCTGCACTCACTACTCACTACTCTGCACTCACTACTCAATACTCTACTCACTACTCACTACTCTGCACTCACTACTCTACTCACTACTCTATTCACTACTCTAGTCACTACTCACTACTCTACTCACTACTCTACTCACTACTCTACTCACTACTCTACTCACTACTCTGCACTCACTACTCACTACTCTACTCACTACTCTGCACTCACTACTCTACTCACTACTCTGCACTCACTACTCTACTCACTACTCACTACTCTACTCACTACTCTACTCACTACTCTACTCACTACTCTACTCACTACTCTGCACTCACTACTCTACTCACTACTCACTACTCTGCACTCACTACTCTACTCACTACTCTACTCACTACTCACTACTCTACCCACTACTCACTACTCTACTCACTACTCACTACTCTGCACTCACTACTCTACTCACTACTCACTACTCTACTCACTACTCTACCCACTACTCACTACTCTACTCACTACTCACTACTCTGCACTCACTACTCTACTCACTACTCACTACTCTGCACTCACTACTCTACCCACTACTCACTACTCACTACTCTGCACTCACTACTCTGCACTCACTACTCTGCACTCACTACTCTGCACTCACTACTCTGCACTCACTACTCTACTCACTACTTTACTCACTACTCACTACTCTACTCACTACTCACTACACTACTCACTACTCTACTCACTACTCACTACACTACTCACTACTCTGCACTCACTACTCACTACTCTTCACTACTCTACTCACTACTCTGCACTCACTACTCTACTCACTACTCACTACTCTACTCACTACTCTACTCACTACTCTACTCACTACTCTACTCACTACTCTACTCACTACTCTACTCACTACTCTGCACTCACTACTCTGCACTCACTACTCTGCACTCACTACTCTACTCACTACTTTACTCACTACTCACTACTCTACTCACTACTCACTACACTACTCACTACTCTACTCACTACTCACTACACTACTCACTACTCTGCACTCACTACTCACTACTCTTCACTACTCTACTCACTACTCTGCACTCACTACTCTACTCACTACTCACTACTCTACTCACTACTCTACTCACTACTCTACTCACTACTCTGCACTCACTACTCACTACTCTGCACTCACTACTCAATACTCTACTCACTACTCACTACTCTGCACTCACTACTCTACTCACTACTCTACTCTCTACTCTCTACTCTACTCTCTACTCTACTCTCTACTCTACTCACTACTCTACTCACTACTCTACTCACTACTCACTACTCTGCACTCACTACTCAACTCACTACTCACTACTCTAGTCACTACTCACTACTCTACTCTCTACTCACTACTCTAATCACTACTCACTACTCTGCACTCACTACTCACTACTCTACTCACTACTCTACTCACTACTCTGCACTCACTACTCTGCACTCACTACTCTGCACTCACTACTCACTACTCTACTCACTACTTTACTCACTACTCACTACTCTACTCACTACTCACTACACTACTCACTACTCTGCACTCACTACTCACTACTCACTACTCTTCACTACTCTACTCACTACTCTGCACTCACTACTCTACTCACTACTCACTACTCTACTCACTACTCTACTCACTACTCTACTCACTACTCTACTCTCTACTCAACTCACTACTCTACTCACTACTCTACTCACTACTCTACTCACTACTCACTACTCTGCACTCACTACTCAACTCACTACTCACTACTCTACTCTCTACTCACTACTCACTACTCTACTCTCTACTCACTACTCTACTCACTACTCTGCACTCACTACTCTACTCTCTACTCACTACTCTGCACTCACTACTCACTACTCTACTCACTACTCACTACTCTGCACTCACTACTCTACTCACTACTCTACTCACTACTCTACTCACTACTCTACTAACTACACTACTCACTACTCTGCACTCACTACTCACTACTCTGCACTCACTACTCTACTCACTACTCACTACTCTGCACTCACTACTCAACTCACTACTCACTACTCTGCACTCACTACTCTACCCACTACTCTACTCACTACTCACTACTCTACTCACTACTCTACTCTCTACTCACTACTCACCTCACTACTCACTACTCTGCACTCACTACTCTGCACTCACTACTCTACTCACTACTCACCTCACTACTCACTACTCTACTCTCTACTCACTACTCTACTCACTACTCTGCACTCACTACTCTGCACTCACTACTCACTACTCTACTCACTACTCACTACTCTACTCACTACTCTGCACTCACTACTCACTACTCTACTCACTACTCTACTCACTACTCTACTCACTACTCTACTCACTACTCTGCACTCACTACTCTACTCACTACTCTGCACTCACTACTCTGCACTCACTACTCTGCACTCACTACTCTGCACTCACTACTCTGCACTCACTACTCTGCACTCACTACTCAACTCACTACTCACTACTCTGCACTCACTACTCTACTCACTACTCTACTCACTACTCTACTCACTACTCACTACTCTACTCACTACTCTACTCACTACTCACTACTCTGCACTCACTACTCACTACTCTACTCTCTACTCACTACTCTAATCACTACTCACTACTCTGCACTCACTACTCACTACTCTACTCACTACTCTACTCACTACTCTACTCACTACTCTGCACTCACTACTCACTACTCTACTCACTACTCTGCACTCACTACTCTACTCACTACTCACTACTCTGCACTCACTACTCTACTCACTACTCTACTCACTACTCTACTCACTACTCTACTCACTACTCTACTCACTACTCACTACTCTACTCACTACTCTGCACTCACTACTCTGCTCACTACTCTGCACTCACTAATCTGCACTCACTACTCTGCACTCACTACTCTGCACTCACTACTCTGCACTCACTACTCTACTCACTACTCACTACTCTGCACTCACTACTCTACTCACTACTCACTACTCACTACTCTGCACTCACTACTCAACTCACTACTCACTACTCTACTCACTACTCTACTCACTACTCTACTCAATACTCACTACTCTACTCTATACTCACTACTCTACTCTCTACTCTACTCACTACTCTACTCACTACTCTACTCACTACTCTACTCACTACTCACTACTCACTACTCACTACTCACTACTCACTACTCTGCTCACTACTCACTACTCTACTCACTACTCTGCACTCACTACTCACTACTCTACTCACTACTCACTACTCTACTCACTACTCTACTCACTACTCACTACTCACTACTCTGCACTCACTACTCACTACTCTACTCACTACTCACTACTCTACTCACTACTCTACTCACTACTCTACTCACTACTCTACTCACTACTCTGCACTCACTACTCTACTCACTACTCACTACTCTACTCACTACTCTACTCACTACTCTACTCACTACTCTGCACTCACTACTCTACTCACTACTCTGCACTCACTACTCTACTCACTACTCACCTCACTACTCACCACTCTACTCACTACTCTACTCACTACTCTACTCACTACTCTACTCACTACTCTACTCACTACTCTGCACTCACTACTCTACTCACTACTCACTACTCTACTCACTACTCACTACTCTGCACTCACTACTCACCTCACTACTCTACTCACTACTCTACTCACTACTCTGCACTCACTACTCTACTCACTACTCTACTCAGTACTCACTACTCTACTCACTACACTACTCACTACTCTGCACTCACTACTCACTACTCTGCACTCACTACTCTACTCACTACTCACTACTCTGCACTCACTACTCAACTCACTACTCACTACTCTGCACTCACTACTCACTACTCTACCCACTACTCTACTCACTACTCACTACTCTACTCACTACTCACTACTCTACTCTCTACTCACTACTCTAATCACTACTCAGCACTCACTACTCACTACTCTACTCACTACTCTGCACTCACTACTCTGCACTCACTACTCTACTCACTACTCACCTCACTACTCTACTCACTACTCTACTCACTACTCTACTCACTACTCTACTCACTACTCTACTCACTACTCACTACTCTACTCACTACTCTACTCACTACTCTGCACTCACTACTCTACTCACTACTCACTACTCTACTCACTACTCACTACTCTACTCACTACTCTACTCACTACTCTGCACTCACTACTCACTACTCTACTCACTACTCTACTCACTACTCTACTCACTACTCTGCACTCACTACTCAACTCACTACTCACTACTCTGCACTCACTACACTCTACTCACTACTCTACTCACTACTCTGCTCACTACTCTGCTCACTACTCTGCTCACTACTCTGCACTCACTACTCTGCACTCACTACTCACTACTCTACTCACTACTCACTACTCTACTCACTACTCTACTCACTACTCTGCACTCACTACTCACTACTCTACTCACTACTCACTACTCTACTCACTACTCTACTCACTACTCTACTCACTACTCAGCACTCACTACTCTACTCACTACTCTGCACTCACTACTCTACTCACTACTCACTACTCTGCACTCACTACTCTACTCACTACTCTACTCACTACTCTGCTCACTACTCTGCACTCACTACTCTGCACTCACTACTCTGCACTCACTACTCTGCACTCACTACTCTGCACTCACTACTCTGCACTCACTACTCTACTCACTACTCACTACTCTGCACTCACTACTCTACTCACTACTCTACTCACTACTCTGCTCACTACTCTGCACTCACTACTCTGCACTCACTACTCTGCACTCACTACTCTGCACTCACTACTCTGCACTCACTACTCTGCACTCACTACTCTGCACTCACTACTCTGCACTCACTACTCTGCACTCACTACTCTGCACTCACTACTCTACTCACTACTCACTACTATACTCACTACTTACTACTGTACTCTCTACTCACTACTCACTACTCAACTCACTACTCACTACTCTGCACTCACTACTCTACTCACTACTCTACTCACTACTCTACTCACTACTCTGCTCACTACTCTGCTCACCACTCTGCTCACCACTCTGCTCACCACTCTGCACTCACTACTCTGCACTCACTACTCTGCACTCACTACTCTGCACTCACTACTCTGCACTCACTACTCTGCACTCACTACTCTGCACTCACTACTCTGCACTCACTACTCTACTCACTACTCTACTCACTACTCTGCACTCACTACTCTACTCACTACTCTACTCACTACTCACTACTATACTCACTACTCACTACTGTACTCACTACTCTAATCACTACTCACTACTCTGCACTCACTACTCTGCACTCACTACTCTGCACTCACTACTCTGCACTCACTACTCTACTCACTACTCTACTCACTACTCTGCACTCACTACTCTACTCACTACTCACTACTCTACTCACTACTCACTACTATACTCACTACTCACTACTGTACTCACTACTCTAATCACTACTCACTACTCTGCACTCACTACTCTACTCACTACTCTACTCACTACTCACTACTCTGCACTCACTACTCACCTCACTACTCTACTCACTACTCACTACTCTACTCACTACTCACTACTCTACTCACTACTCTACTCACTACTCTACTCACTACTCACTACTCTACTCACTACTCTATTCACTACTCTACTCACTACTCTACTCACTACTCACTACTCTACTCACTACTCTACTCTACTCACTACTCTGCACTCACTACTCTGCACTCACTACTCTGCACTCACTACTCACTACTCTGCACTCACTACTCACTACTCTACTCACTACTCACTACTCTACTCACTACTCTACTCACTACTCTACTCACTACTCTACTCTACTCACTACTCTACTCACTACTCTGCACTCACTACTCTGCACTCACTACTCACTACTCTGCACTCACTACTCACTACTCACTACTCTGCACTCACTACTCACTACTCTACTCACTACTCACTACTCTGCACTCACTACTCTACTCACTACTCTAGTCACTACTCACTACTCTACTCACTACTCTACTCACTACTCTGCACTCACTACTCTGCACTCACTACTCACTACTCTACTCACTACTCTGCACTCACTACTCTACTCACTACTCACTACTCACTACTCACTACTCTACTCACTACTCTACTCACTACTCTGCACTCACTACTCTGCACTCACTACTCTACTCACTACTCACTACTCTACTCACTACTCACTACTCTACCCACTACTCTACTCACTACTCACTACTCTACTCACTACTCACTACTCTACTCTCTACTCACTATTCTAATCACTACTCACTACTCTGCACTCACTACTCACTACTCTACTCACGACTTTACTCACTACTCACTACTCTACTCACTACTCACTACTCTGCACTCCCTACTCACTACTCACTACTCTTCACTACTCTACTCACTACTCACTACTCTACGCACTACTCTACTCACTACTCTACTCACTACTCTACTCACTACTCACTACTCTACTCTCTACTCACTACTCTACTCACTACTCTACTCACTACTCTACTCACTACTCTACTCTACTCACTACTCACTACTCTGCACTCACTACTCAACTCACTACTCACTACTCTACTCACTACTCTACTCTCTACTCTCTACTCACTACTCTACTCACTACTCTGCACTCACTACTCTACTCTCTACTCACTACTCACTACTCTGCACTCACTACTCACTACTCTAGTCACTACTCTAATCACTACTCTAATCACTACTCTGCACTCACTACTCTACTCACTACTCACTACTCTGCACTCACTACTCACTACTCTACTCACTACTCTACTCTCTACTCTACTCTCTACTCAACTCTCTACTCTACTCACTACTCTACTCACTACTCTACTCACTACTCACTACTCTACTCACTACTCTACTCACTACTCACTACTCTACTCACTACTCTACTCACTACTCTACTCACTACTCACTACTCTGCACTCACTACTCACTACTCTACTCACTACTCTACTCTCTACTCTACTCACTACTCAACTCACTACTCTACTCACTACTCTACTCACTACTCTACTCACTACTCTACTCACTACTCTACTCACTACTCACTACTCTACTCACTACTCTACTCACTACTCTACTCACTACTCACTACTCTGCACTCACTACTCAACTCACTACTCACTACTCTACTCACTACTCTACTCTCTACTCTACTCTCTACTCAACTCACTACTCTACTCACTACTCTACTCACTACTCACTACTCTACTCACTACTCTACTCACTACTCACTACTCTACTCACTACTCTACTCACTACTCTACTCACTACTCACTACTCTGCACTCACTACTCTGCACTCACTACTCACTACTCTACTCACTACTCTACTCACTACTCACTACTCTACCCACTACTCTACTCACTACTCACTACTCTACTCACTACTCACTACTCTACTCTCTACTCACTACTCTGCACTCACTACTCTACTCACTACTCTGCACTCACTACTCACTACTCTGCACTCACTACTCACTACTCTACTCACTACTCACTACTTTACTCACTACTCTACTCACTACTCACTACACTACTCACTACTCACTACACTACTCACTACTCTGCACTCACTACTCACTACTCTTCACTACTCTACTCACTACTCTGCACTCACTACTCAACTCACTACTCAACTCACTACTCACTACTCTACTCACTACTCTGCACTCACTACTCTACTCACTACTCTACTCACTACTCTACTCACTACTCTACTCTACTCACTACTCTACTCACTACTCACTACTCTACTCTCTACTCACTACTCTACTCACTACTCTACTCTACTCACTACTCACTACTCTGCACTCACTACTCAACTCACTACTCACTACTCTACTCACTACTCTACTCTCTACTCTACTCTCTACTCAACTCACTACTCTACTCACTACTCTACTCACTACTCTACTCACTACTCTACTCACTACTCTACTCACTACTCACTACTCTGCACTCACTACTCTGCACTCACTACTCACTACTCTACTCACTACTCTACCCACTACTCTACTCACTACTCACTACTCTACTCACTACTCACTACTCTACTCTCTACTCACTACTCTAATCACTACTCACTACTCTGCACTCACTACTCACTACTCTACTCACTACTCACTACTCTACTCACTACTCTGCACTCACTACTCACTACTCACTACTCTACTCACTACTCTACCCACTACTCTACTCACTACTCACTACTCTACTCACTACTCACTACTCTACTCTCTACTCACTACTCTAATCACTACTCACTACTCTGCACTCACTACTCACTACTCTACTCACTACTCACTACTCTACTCACTACTCTGCACTCACTACTCACTACTCTACTCACTACTCACTACTTTACTCACTACTCACTACTCTACTCACTACTCTACTCACTACTCACTACTCTGCACTCACTACTCACTACTCTTCACTACTCTACTCACTACTCTGCACTCACTACTCACTACTCTACTCACTACTCACTACTCTACTCACTACTCACTACTCTACTCACCACTCTACTCTACTCACTACTCTACTCACTACTCTACTCACTACTCTACTCACTACTCTACTCACTACTCTGCACTCACTACTCTACTCACTACTCACTACTCTACTCACTACTCACTACTCTGCACTCACTACTCACCTCACTACTCTACTCACTACTCTACTCACTACTCTGCACTCACTACTCTACTCACTACTCTACTCAGTACTCACTACTCTACTCACTACACTACTCACTACTCTGCACTCACTACTCACTACTCTGCACTCACTACTCTACTCACTACTCACTACTCTGCACTCACTACTCAACTCACTACTCACTACTCTGCACTCACTACTCACTACTCTACCCACTACTCTACTCACTACTCACTACTCTACTCACTACTCACTACTCTACTCTCTACTCACTACTCTAATCACTACTCAGCACTCACTACTCACTACTCTACTCACTACTCTGCACTCACTACTCTGCACTCACTACTCTACTCACTACTCACCTCACTACTCACTACTCTACTCACTACTCACTACTCTACTCACTACTCTACTCACTACTCTACTCACTACTCTACTCACTACTCTACTCACTACTCTACTCACTACTCACTACTCTACTCACTACTCACTACTCTACTCACTACTCTACTCACTACTCTACTCACTACTCTGCACTCACTACTCACTACTCTACTCACTACTCTACTCTGCACTCACTACTCAACTCACTACTCACTACTCTGCACTCACTACACTCTACTCACTACTCTACTCACTACTCTACTCACTACTCTGCTCACTACTCTGCTCACTACTCTGCTCACTACTCTGCACTCACTACTCTGCACTCACTACTCACTACTCTACTCACTACTCTACTCACTACTCTGCACTCACTACTCACTACTCTACTCACTACTCTACTCACTACTCTACTCACTACTCACTACTCTGCACTCACTACTCTACTCACTACTCTACTCACTACTCTGCTCACTACTCTGCTCACTACTCTGCACTCACTACTCTGCACTCACTACTCTGCACTCACTACTCTGCACTCACTACTCTGCACTCACTACTCTGCACTCACTACTCTGCACTCACTACTCTGCACTCACTACTCTGCACTCACTACTCTCTACTCACTACTCTGCACTCACTACTCTGCACTCACTACTCTACTCACTACTCACTACTATACTCACTACTTACTACTGTACTCTCTACTCACTACTCACTACTCAACTCACTACTCACTACTCTGCACTCACTACTCTACTCACTACTCTACTCACTACTCTACTCACTACTCTACTCACTACTCTGCTCACCACTCTGCTCACCACTCTGCTCACTACTCTGCACTCACTACTCTGCACTCACTACTCTGCACTCACTACTCTGCACTCACTACTCTGCACTCACTACTCTGCACTCACTACTCTGCACTCACTACTCTGCACTCACTACTCTGCACTCACTACTCTACTCACTACTCTGCACTCACTACTCTGCACTCACTACTCTACTCACTACTCTACTCACTACTCACTACTATACTCACTACTCACTACTGTACTCACTACTCTAATCACTACTCACTACTCTGCACTCACTACTCACTACTCTACTCACTACTCTACTCACTACTCTGCACTCACTACTCACTACTCTACTCACTACTCACTACTCACTACTCTACTCACTACTCTACTCACTACTCACTACTCTACTCACTACTCACTACTCTACTCACTACTCTACTCTACTCACTACTCTGCACTCACTACTCACTACTCTGCACTCACTACTCACTACTCTGCACTCACTACTCACTACTCTACTCACTACTCACTACTCTACTCACTACTCTACTCTACTCACTACTCTGCACTCACTACTCTGCACTTACTACTCACTACTCTGCACTCACTACTCACTACTCACTACTCTGCACTCACTACTCACTACTCTACTCACTACTCTGCACTCACTACTCTACTCACTACTCTAGTCACTACTCACTACTCTACTCACTACTCTACTCACTACTCTACTCACTACTCTACTCACTACTCTACTCACTACTCTGCACTCACTACTCTGCACTCACTACTCACTACTCACTACTCTACTCACTACTCTGCACTCACTACTCTACTCACTACTCACTACTCTACTCACTACTCTACTCACTACTCTGCACTCACTACTCTGCACTCACTACTCTGCACTCACTACTCTACTCACTACTCACTACTCTACTAACTACTCACTACTCTACCCACTACTCTACTCACTACTCACTACTCTACTCTCTACTCACTATTCTAATCACTACTCACTACTCTGCACTCACTACTCACTACTCTACTCACTACTTTACTCACTACTCACTACTCTACTCACTACTCACTACACTACTCACTACTCACTACTCTGCACTCCCTACTCACTACTCTTCACTACTCTACTCACTACTCACTACTCTACGCACTACTCTACTCACTACTCTACTCACTACTCTACTCACTACTCACTACTCTACTCTCTACTCACTACTCTACTCACTACTCTACTCACTACTCTACTCACTACTCTACTCACTACTCTACTCTACTCACTACTCACTACTCTGCACTCACTACTCAACTCACTACTCACTACTCTACTCACTACTCTACTCTCTACTCACTACTCTACTCACTACTCTGCACTCACTACTCTACTCTCTACTCACTACTCACTACTCTGCACTCACTACTCACTACTCTACTCACTACTCTAATCACTACTCTAATCACTACTCTGCACTCACTACTCTACACTCACTACTCACTACTCTACTCACTACTCTACTCTCTACTCTACTCTCTACTCAACTCTCTACTCAACTCACTACTCTACTCACTACTCTACTCACTACTCTACTCACTACTCTACTCACTACTCACTACTCTACTCACTACTTCTACTCACTACTCTACTCACTACTCACTACTCTGCACTCACTACTCACTACCTACTCACTACTCTACTCTCTACTCTACTCTCTACTCAACTCTCTACTCAACTCACTACTCTACTCACTACTCTACTCACTACTCACTACTCTACTCACTACTCTACTCACTACTCACTACTCTACTCACTACTCTACTCACTACTCTACTCACTACTCACTACTCTGCACTCACTACTCAACTCACTACTCACTACTCTACTCACTACTCTACTCTCTACTCTACTCTCTACTCAACTCACTACTCTACTCACTACTCTACTCACTACTCACTACTCTACTCACTACTCTACTCACTACTCACTACTCTACTCACTACTCTACTCACTACTCTACTCACTACTCACTACTCTACCCACTACTCTACTCACTACTCACTACTCTACTCACTACTCACTACTCTACTCTCTACTCACTACTCTGCACTCACTACTCTACTCACTACTCTGCACTCACTACTCACTACTCTGCACTCACTACTCACTACTCTACTCACTACTCACTACTTTACTCACTACTCACTACTCTACTCACTACTCACTACACTACTCACTACTCTGCACTCACTACTCACTACTCACTACTCTTCACTACTCTACTCACTACTCACTACTTTACTCACTACTCACTACTCACTACACTACTCACTACTCTGCACTCACTACTCAACTCACTACTCAACTCACTACTCAACTCACTACTCTGCACTCACTACTCTACTCACTACTCTACTCACTACTCTACTCTACTCACTACTCTACTCACTACTCTACTCACTACTCACTACTCTACTCTCTACTCACTACTCTACTCACTACTCTACTCACTACTCTACTCACTACTCACTACTCTGCACTCACTACTCAACTCACTACTCACTACTCTACTCACTACTCTACTCTCTACTCTACTCTCTACTCAACTCACTACTCTACTCACTACTCTACTCACTACTCTACTCACTACTCACTACTCTGCACTCACTACTCTGCACTCACTACTCACTACTCTACTCACTACTCTACCCACTACTCTACTCACTACTCACTACTCTACTCACTACTCACTACTCTACTCTCTACTCACTACTCTAATCACTACTCACTACTCTGCACTCACTACTCACTACTCTACTCACTACTCACTACTCTACTCACTACTCTGCACTCACTACTCACTACTCTACCCACTACTCTACTCACTACTCACTACTCTACTCACTACTCACTACTCTACTCTCTACTCACTACTCTAATCACTACTCACTACTCT